>NC_065575.1:7500-5007500 GCF_937616625.2 Mercurialis annua | reverse complement strand
GCTATTTGCAGCAGACCCACCGGCGCCGGTGGGTCTGCTGCAAAGAGCAGACCCACGCCGGTGGGTCTGCTGCACAGCAGACCCACCGCGGTGGGTCTGCTCACCGGCATGAATTAAAAAAAGTATTTTTTTTTTATTTTTTTATTTAAATTAAAAATAATTATTTATTTAATTTTTAAATAAATTTAGGTTTGATTAGATTTGTTTGGTTTGATTTGATTGGGTCGGTTTTAAGTGTGGTTAGATTGAAGTTGTCTGGTTTGTTTGTATTTATTTACAGTTTTGAAGGGTATTTTGGTCAATTTATGCGAAAAGGGGTTTAGCGAGCGCCGCCACAAAGATTAGGGGGTTTACTGATCGTTTTTTTTTATCAGGGGGTTTGTCGTAAGGTACCCCTAAAGTCAGGGGCCGTGGGTGATTATTAGCCTGACATATTAAATCCTAACGTTTTGAATTTTTTTTAAAAAAAAAATTAACCTTTCATGTTTTTATATTTTGTAATCTAAAAAAGGAGATAAAACTGCCGAAAAACTGGTTGGTTCTACAAATTGCAAAAATAAAAAAAAAAGGTTGGAATTTGATTCGTAACTTTTTAAACGTTGGGATTAAATCTATATAAAAGTGAAACACTGAAATTTATTTTGCCAATACCACAAAATTTAAAAATAAACTAAAATTGACGATTTTAAAAGTTTAGGTCATAAATAAAAAAAAGTTCAAAAAGAAGGATACTTTTCATTGATTATGCTTTCTTTTTTAATTTTTAATGTTGCACGGAAACTATTTTTCTTAGATTCTTGAATTTTGGTTTTTATTTTTGGAGAAGTTCAAAATTTTTAAATATTATAGCGATCTAATCCTAAAGTTTAAAATGTTACATATCAAATCATAATTTTACATGTTTTTGTATTTTTTAGACCAATGTCTTTTCCGGTAGTTTTTTTTTCATACGTGTGTATGCCATTTGGTCATACAAACGTCTCGCTATGCCACATACAAGAAAGATATTTCGCTTATAAAATATAAAAATGTAAAAAGTTAGAATTTGATATGTGACATTTTAAAATTTAGAATTTGGTGAAACAATTCTATAATTTATGCCAATAATATTAACAAAGTAAACAAAAAATATACAAGGTTTAACTGAAATTATTATGTTAAACTATAATGTAATTTTATTCAAATCAGTTTCATCATATTGTAGATTTATGAATTTATTTTATATTTCTCAAAAAAAACATAGATGATAATTCTTTTGATGAATAATGGTGGCCGTAGGAGTGGAACATGTTGGTGGAGACATGTTTGTTAGTGTTCCTAAAGGAGATGCCATTTTCTTGAAGGTTAGTTTCTTATAAATTGTTGGAATTTAAGAATTTATAAATCTATAACATGTTACATTATTATTTTATTTTGGTAAGTTAGATATGATTAAACTGGAATTCAATATTATAGTTTTAATTTTTCTTAAGAGACTCCAGTAAAAAGATTAAGCGATAACTTCATTTAACAACTATTTTGCCACTTTAACTTTTAATGTAAAATTTATTATAAAAATATTTACATTTTAAAGAGTCCTATCATATGAATTTCTAAACAAATTATGTCAAGTTTGGTTAGTAAATTTAAAAATTTCTAAAAATTCCTTTATGTCAAAAATCAAAACCACATAATATTTAAATGAATTTATAGCTATTTTTAAATATTGATTAAACCATTGTAAGACCTCTAAAATATATGTTTTTTGTTTAAATAAAAACCCTCAACTTCAATTAGCTCGTTTTGGCCTCTATCTTTTCATTTTTCGTATTTATAGGTCCTTCGATGGATGTCCGTTCAAAGACACTCACCGAAGAGTCTATAAATACCAAAAATGAGAAGATAGGGTCCGGAAAAGCTAATTTAAAATTGAAGAATTTTTAAACAAAAAATGTATATTTTAGAAGTCTTAAAATGGGTTAGTTTTTTTTCTTAGGCCTAACACTTCATCTTCTTTTCAATCCTACCCTGACGTTGCATATCAGTCAATTTTACCCTATTTTGTATTTTTTTCTTTTCAATTGTACCCTAAAGCATAAAACTGACCTTTTTTTTATTTGACAAAAATTCTCTAAATTAATCCTTTTTGCATTACATTAACTTTTTATATTAAATTGATCATTTTTGAAGATTTTTTTTGAACTTTTGTCAAATAAATAAATGTTAATTTTATACTTCAGGGTACAATTGAAATGAAAAAATTTAAAATGGGATAAAATTGACAAATTTTCAACATTAGGGTAGGATTGAAAAAGGGATGAAAGGTCGGGGTTTTTTAAGGCATTAAGCCTTTTTTTTTTTTTGTTAAGAGACTTCAAAAAATTCGGGAGCTAATATAGCTATTATATCTTTATGTTTGTCCTAAGTCCTAGCCAATATAAATTTAACTTTTATTTATTTGCAAACCTAAATAAAAACTTCAATTTCCCCTTTTTTAAAAAATTTTAAAGATTGACATTTATTTGACTATTTTTTAAATTTATTAGCAAAATAATTATATTTATCCACATTTTTTTACCGAAATGGAAAATACATCTTTATAATCAATTCCTGACAATCTATCTTTTTTAATTCTATAATTTATGATAAATATATTCAACCTCCAATTTAAATCTATTTTCAAGCACATAAACTTTAGTTTAAACTCACATAACTCTTTGTAAATTGAGATAAAAATCAATTATATAAAATAATCATTCATCAAATAAAAATTAAATCATTAACTATAATAATAATTCTCAAAAATAGGTTTAAGATGACGGTTGATATATTTGTGACAAACTACAAAGTTGCCGTATCATATTATCACAAATTTTTAAGGATATATCTATCATTTTGGTCGAAGATATGAATATCTAAACAATTATGCAAACTTTTTTAATTCACATTGAAATAGAGTATTACACAGTAGAAAGTTAGAAGTCATAAAATTATAAAAATAAAGTGATATTTTAACACATTTGCATGTGATGTTGCAGAGCATATGCCATAACTGGAGCGACGAAAACTGCGTAAAGTTTCTTGAAACCTGTTACAATGCGCTGCCGGAGAATGGAAAAGTTATAATTGTAGAATACATACTTCCGGAGGCACCGGACAACAGCCTAGCGACAAAGGGAGCAGTTCAAATGGACTGTTTAATGTTGGCTTATACCATAGGCGGTAAACAACGAACTCAAAAAGAATTCGAGGCATTAGCTAGAGGAGCTGGCTTTCAAGATTTTCGAGTAGCGTGTTGCGCCTTCAATTACTATGTCATTGAATTCCTTAAAAAGCCTAATAGCTCGGTCAAAAATGCCTAGTAATTAAGTCTTTCATGATGCATTTGGCATTTTCATGTGTTTTGTAATAAATTAATTACTCATATAATTATAATAAAATATTAATAATTAAATTTTATCAATTAGTGAAAAATTGTGAATTAAATAACTATAGCTATTTGCAAAGGTTATGACATGAAAGGTTGTAACCAATGACGGACGAAGAAATATTAATAAAAGGGATCCAATTTTAACTATTATATTACATATAAAATAATATGAAAAACAATGTTTATGAAAAATATATAAAAGTATAATCATTAATCAGTATAATGTATCATATTTCTTCTATTTTCTTTTTCTAAAATTGTTTCGTAATTTTATCACGTGATATCAGCAAATATAGCTTTCTCAGTATGAACTACTAAACAATCATTTAATAACTTGTGTTCCATCGATTATGCAGCAAATTCTTGATAATATTTATGGCATAAAAAGATATTTCTAATATAACATTAGCAATCGATAAAGTTAAATATGGTTTTATTAATAAATCGATCAATGAACAATAAATATATTTCGTATTGCAACCATTTTTTCAAATATGACCTGTAATTTCTACTACTTAAAAAAATTAATCTAAGTGCACGTCAATAATGAAGCTATTATGCTGATTTCAAATTCTGTCAAAATAAGTGGAATAATTCTCTTAAGTATATTTTTACTAAACCCATCAGTTTATTTTCATCGAATACAAAAAAAAGATTCTTGGAATCTAAGTACATCATTGATAGAAAGAGAATTTGTGATGGAGTCTGCCTTTTTGACCGTGGACTAAACCTGAAAAATTATGGCTTGTGTCTTGTCACTTCGGTTTACGAGCATTGGCAACAATTTTGATATGGAACCCATGATTCCAAGTAGGGTATCAAACAAGGCGGTCCTTTTTTCCCTTATTTATTTATCATGTGTTCTTAAGGATCGAGTCGTTTGCTTGTGGAGAGTGACAGTGTAGGAAAAATTCACGGATAGAGATTTGTAGAGGTGCTCCGGCTATTAATCATCTTTTCTTTACGAACGATTATTACTTATTTTTCTGAGCTTCAACTGATGAGATGGGTCAGATTAAAGTGATCTAGCGTAATTATGAAGTTTTGTTAGGCAACAAATCAATCTTCATAAATCTAATATTATATTTGGTAAAAACGATTCTATGGATGCTAAAAATAATATAGCTAATATCCTGAATGATATTGTGTTTGACGATCAAAGAAAATATTTAGGTCTTCCATCTCTTATTGGTAGAAATAATTAAGACAAAAATCTTTAATTTTATTAAGGAGCGGATTTGGCAAAAGATTAAAGGGTGGAACGCAAAATTTCTATATCGGAGTGGAAAGGAGATTCTGATCAAGACTCTCGCACAATCGTTGTCAAACTATACAATAAATGTATTCCTTCTTCCTGTTGATTTATCTGATGCGCTTGAACGAATGCTTAACTCGTTTTGGTGGAGGAGGACTCAAGTTAATGAGAAAGGTATAAGTTGGACTCGTTGAGATAAGTCACATGTGTCAAAATAATTGGCGGATTGGGGTTTAAAAAGATTTGAGACTTTAATATAGCGATGCTTTCTTGTCAAGCTTGGCGTATTATTAGTTCGTGAGAGTCACTAGTGGCAAGCGTTTATAAAGCTAAGTATTTTCATCAATCCATATTTGAGAAGCAAATATAGGATCAAATCCGAATTTTATATGGAGAAGTATTTTTGAAAGGAGGTTAGTCATAAAATTGGATGCTAGAATCAGAATAAATGATGGTTTACAAAAATTTGGTCTGAACCTTGGCTTGAGGGTGAAGGAGATGGGTCTGTTTTAGATCCTTGTATTCCTGATTTTGTTGATGCGAAAGTTTACTGTCTTTTTGAAGTATGTCATCGTTCTTTGGACATCGGTCTGCTTAAAGATTTATTTAATTAGGGATTGATTTGTCGTATTTTACGTGTGACCCTGAGTATTCGCAATGTTCAGGATAGATGTTTTTGAGGTTGGAAACTACAGGAATTTTTTTAGTTAAGAGTTGTTACAAATCTCTTTTTGGCGAATTGACTCTGGTTCCGTTATCTATCTGGGGGAAAATTTGTAAGCTTCGATTTCCCCTCCACGTCAGGAAGTTCCAATGGAGATTGACATTTGGTTATCTTCCTACGACTGAGACTCTAGGAAGGAAGAAAGTCTTCAATTTGCGCTATGTGTTTCTTTTTTGAAGAAACTGATGTTCATTTGTTTTGTGCTTGCTCTTTTGCCATGGATTGTTGGAGAAGTTTGAAGTTACCTGTTTTTCCTGTGCTGGATATTTCTCTTCAAGAATGGCTCCTTAATTGGTTGACAGTGTTAAAGGGAAAAAATGTGTGTTTCATTGCCATGGTTGTTGGCATCTTGGGTGCAATAAGAATACTGTAATTTGGGCTAATTAAGTTACGCTGCGCATCAACTTTTTTCATGGAAGTTGGCTAAATTTGGTAAATTTGGTAAAACTGACCTCAGATCAACGGTGGTGGATAAGGACGGAGGCTTACACAGATGGAGGCTCCCTGAGGTTGGTTGGTGCAAGTGCAATGTAGATGCATCGATTTTCAGCGAGGGCGATAAGATAGGTATTGCTTGTGTGGCGGGGATTGCTACGATGAAACTGTTCAGGCTATGAATAAGACATTCTAGAGGTCTCCGGACGAGCAAGTCAGTATGAACCCAAGAATATATTAAAAGTATTATGTAAAAGAGGTGGAAAAGCTTACCCTTCTATTGTTGTGCTGTCTTGGCTTATATAGATTCTTGTTTCGTTGATTTCTTTGTAAAGTAGCGATGTGGGGTAGAAATAACATTTCTATATATGTTTATATAGAGATTCATCTCGACATTTATGCTAATGTCTTCTGGTAATCAGTGTTTGCCTCTAGTAAAATTGGTCTTTTAGGTGATTTGCGTATACCATCTATATTGTAATCACAAGTCCGCCCTCGAGTATGTCGGATATTTATGTCTGAGTTCCAAGGCTCTACTCGTCCATCAGCAATAGTTTATGGAAATTTTTGTGAGTTACGGCTCTGCTCAGCCATAAGCAATAGTTTATAGAAATTTATATGAGCTATCGCTTTGGTCGGCCATAAACAATAGATTATAGAAATTTTCTGTGAGTTATTGCTCTGCTCGGCCATAAGCAATAGCTTATGAAAGTTTTTGTGAGCTATGGCTCTTCTAGGACATAAGTGATACCTTATGGAAATATTTGTGAGTTATTGCTCATCTCGGCCATAAGCAATAGCTTATGAAAATTTTCGTGAGCAATGGCTCTGCTCGGTCATAAACGGTAACTTATGAAAATTTTCATGAGCAATGGCTCTGCTCGGCCATAAGCAATAGCTTATGAAAATTTTCGTGAGTAATAGCTCTGTTCGGCTATAAGCAATAGCTTATGAAACGTCTTGTGAGTAATGGCTCAGCTCGGCCATAAGCAATAGCTTATGAGAATTTTCATGAGTAATGACTCTGCTCGGATTTTTTTCTAAGCAACAGCTTTTTATGCTCTGATTTTTTTTAAGCGATAGCTTGCTCTGCTCGAATTTTTTCCTAAAAAATAACTATACTGACAGAGCATAAAAGGTCACGGTTTAGCTCGGTCAAATATGAGAGACATTAGCCAGACTCAGAAAAGCATGAAAGGCTATGGCGTACTTTTGATTTTTGGGAGGCTTTAGCCAAACTACTTCTTCTACCTTTGCCCAACAATTGCCTTCAAAAATGATATAATGAATAGATATGTTATTTCCCACAGACGACGTCAAGTGATAAATAATGATATTATCAACGAATTCGAGTGACCGGGTAGAAACTCCATTCTTGAATGCATGCAACATAGGTCCGTTTGAGATTAAGAACAAACAAGTCAGGAGAACGCCGGAGAGGGTCGAATATATTAAAAGTATTATGTAAAATAAGTGGAAAAACTTACCCTTCTATTGATATGTTATCTTAGCTTATATAAATGCTTGTTTTGTTTGGTTTATTTGTAAAATAGCAATGTGGGATGAAAAAAACATTTCTATATATGTTAATATAGAGACTCATCTCGACATTTATGCTAATCTCTTTTTGATAATTAGTTAATTAGTGTTTGACCTCTAATAAAATTTAATAGAGACTCATCTCGACATGCTGAAGTAATTGATATAAAGGAAGCTCATTCTTGGCTTAAAGGATGGTCAAATTTAATTGTCGAGTCAGACACTTTGGAAATCATGTCGGATATTAGAAATACATCAAGTAGTGAGAATGACGTTGTAGTTTCTGATTATGCTGATATGGCAAAGCAATTCTTTAATTTGAGTTTTTTTATTTGCTAGTCCATTTACTAACCAGGTAGTGCACGTGCTTGAGCAAAATGCCGAGTTCATTCCACGTTAACATGAATGGTTTTCTAACTATCCTGATTTTCTTACGTTTGTAATTATTTTGGATTTGAAATAAAAATTTATTATTATTTAAAAAAAATATCAAACAGAATTCTAAAATATTCCTGATTGATAGTTTCTTTACTTTTAGATGAAAATTGGCAATCTACTTTGGGGCATATGTGGTAAGATTTGCAATTCAGTGTAAGAAATTCCTAGCCATGAGAATCATAGTAGGTTACGGATATCTTTTCTAAAAAGTTGTCTTTAATTTGTAAATTAAACAAAATTTAAAAATAAATTATAAACAATACAAATCGAAATCCGAATATAAATCGGACGCGTTAAATAAAGTTTGAGCGCTAACGATACAACTTATACTGACAATAAAGATTTTTTTGTCAAAGATAAAAGATCACTAATGATAAAACCGACTACAACTAGTCTTAGATCGACTACTAGCGAGTCTCAAATCTAGCCACAAACAGAGATCAAGTTGTTTTTTTTATGCATTCGTTATGCTTCTTGCTAAAACAACACCGACTCGCCTTCTAAACAAAAGCAGAGAGGAGTAATTTATTTAAAAAGAACAAACACAACATTAGTTCTTGAAAAGTTCCAAACAATGTTGCTGGTCTAGATTTCTGCTCCAAAACCTTTTGTAATATTCAGCATAAGTGAAATCCTTATATATGGCTGCAGATTCATGTTGGATGAGAGGTTTAGCTGGGCTGATCAATGCATCATCACATGGACACAAAAATGAAGCAATTGACATTCTTGCTTTGTCAACATTCACAACAGCTCTATGACATATACTCTTATATCTTCCATTACTCAGTGCCTGCATTTGCTCAATTCTCACAAATTATTTCTTTCATTGTCTTAAATTAGATGGATAACAATAATATTCATTTATTTTTATTAAAATATTTGAATATATAACACTGTATGGAATCGATGAGTACTGACTGGATTAAAAAAAATTCAAGTTTGATATCATGTTGTGATTCATATCAATTATATAAAATATACAAAATTAAAAAATAAATGCTCTAACTGTTATTAAATATTATTTATCTAATTTTTTGATATTATTAACTTTTTAATTACTATCAAAAAAGTATATTTTTTTTTCTCTAAATATGTATTCAAATTAGTTTAAGATATTGTAATATATAATTTAAATTAGATCCTTAATCTACTTATTTAATATTTGGATATAACAAATTCAAATGATAAATTATATATATATATATATATAATATTTTGTTTTATAACACTTGTTTATTTATTAGTTTTTGTATTAAATCCTTATTCAATAATTAGAATTGTTTCCAAGCAATATTAATTTTACTACTATAAATTAATCATATAAGTAAATATTGTTCTCTATTATTAGAAAAATAAATTCTTATTAAATGATAAACTATAGAATTAGTAATATAGTATCCTGTAGTTTTTATGTTAAAACTTTTTATATTGCTATTATTTTATATCATTATCTTTTATATATATATTTAACTTGTCAATTATGTTAAAAAAAAATTACTATACTTATTCTAAATTTTGTAAGACTATTTTATTTACTAAAAATAAAAAAAGAGATTAATTATCTATAAAATATTTTTAAAAACATACTAATACATCTATGCTTGTAGATTTAGCAGGTTTATTTTATTTAAAAAATTTACAATTTACCCTTAAAATTTAATATTAGTGGTTTTGGTTGCCTTACTTCTAGTGCTAAATTTGATATGAATACTTCTATTTATGATAAATAATTTTACACAATAAAATATATTTAAATCTATGTATTTTATGAAAAAGAAGACAAATAAATGATTATTGCATTAACAAGATATCTTTTTTTTATAAAACTTTTATTAAATAAAGCAGGTTAGCAAAAAATACTTAAACAACATGATGAAATTTTTTGAAACAACGGTTTCTAGTAAGTTGTGATAAAATAACACTGGTAATCTAAATTATTTGTCAACAAAAGTTAATTAAGTCAAATTAGTAAACTTTAACTATGAAAAATGAAAGACTCATGTAAAGAAATAGTAAAATTGATCTTAGAAATTAATATTAAGAACATAAGAGTTTTATTAATTAATTTTAGATTAATGTAATCTATGTATAGAGAGCTAAAATTGCATATTCCAAATCATATTAGGTTTATATATACTCATACAATAAAAAACATATATATATAATAGAGAAAGTCGAATATGAAAATATGATAATTACCTGCAATTGGTCACCAATGTTAATGACAAAAGCATTAGGATGAGGTTTAACAGCAAGCCATTTGCCATCTTTGAGGACTTGAAGGCCAGCTACTTGTAGATCTTGTAGTAAAATTGTGAGAGAATTAGGGTCCGTATGTCCGGGCAATCCATATGTTAATTCAGGCTCCGGACAAGGCGGATAGTAGTTCACAGCCATATGTTGTCCTTGCTCACTCAATACGTCATTTATATAATCTTTTGGAAGGCCTAAACTCTCTGAAATTAGTTCTTGTATGCGAAATCCGAGTTTCCGAACTTCTGCACAATAGTTGCTT
The DNA here is from genome assembly GCF_937616625.2 of Mercurialis annua. Lineage (NCBI taxonomy): Eukaryota > Viridiplantae > Streptophyta > Magnoliopsida > Malpighiales > Euphorbiaceae > Mercurialis > Mercurialis annua. Next base: position 4,997,182 of record NC_065575.1, on the reverse strand, counting down.
ACGATTCCCCTAAACATAACATGACTTTTTTATTAGATCAGGGTGGCTTAAAATATTAAGGGAAAATGGATAAGAAAATAGAACAACGATCGGTAAGAGAAGAAGAAGATGAAATGACAAGATTAAGGACATAAAATAGTATCAACATGAAAGAAAGATAAATAAGGAGAAAAATATATTTTACCTTTTGTTCTTCCCAACTTAAAAATAACAATAGTGAAATATAGATATGGTATAAATTTCAACCAAATCTACAATTCTATTGATTAATCGTCTTTAATAGTCATTTTATTCAATAAAAAAAATAGTTACAAATTTACAAGATTATTGTTAATAAAGATATTTTTAATTATAAAATTCACATTGTTGGAATTATTTGAATAATTTCTTATAGAGTATAATGAAAAATTAACAAAAACTAAGTAGTTTAGTGTAAGGAACATTTCTTAGTTATTATGTTTAGTCCTTGACTACTACCTAATCTGCATTTTCATTAATATAGTAATACAAACACGTCACAATTTAAATAATTCTCTCATATCATAAATTTCAGTATTTTTTAATTATGAATTAATTTATGAAAGATTAGACGTATATGAACTCAACTAGTAAATACTTTATTATTTTGAGTTTGATTCAAATAAGCTCAATATAATTTTATAAAATTATTTAGAATTAAGTACTAAATTAATTCATAATTTAAAAATATATATTAGATGAATTATTAAATAAATTTATTTATACACAGTAGAGATGACAATGGGGATTAATATCATCCCCGTTTTTATGGGGATTAATATCATCATCTCTGAGGATTTCCCATTCCATGGGATCCCTGCATTCCGTATAATTTAAATATAAATATTTAAATAATTTTATTTATTTTCATGAAATATTTTTAAAAAATATTAATTGTTCAATATTAATAATTATTACAAATTACAAATATATTAAAAAATATTATAAATTATATAAAAATATACCGGGTCTCCGTTAAGACGGAAATGGAAATTCTCATGAAATGGAAACTGCACTTCATGTGCCCTCCCCATTCCCGTGAAAGGAAAATAATTTTTCCCACCCCCGTATTTATAAAGGGGATTGATGGAGAATCCTCATCCCATTAGGGGCGGGCACGGCCATTGCCATCCCTAATCATAAATTTTAAAAATGACAAGTCTTTGTTTAGAAGCCACACGAGGTCTCATTACCAATTCAATGCTCATAAAGGTAGATCTCATTTTTCATGACATATCTGTTCCTTTCTTCAATCAATTTGAATTTAAAATCACCAAGTTAGTAGTCACTAATCAAGACAGAAATTGTTTGGAAGCAATATAGAAACATGACAAGAACAATTATTTAAGTGTATATGTATGTTACATTTAGCGTCACATCAGATGATTATCTTTCTAAAATAATACTCCAGGAGTCAAAATAAAAAATAGAATTAAATATTGATACCAATGAGTTATAGTTTAAATGGTTAAATTTCTTAAATGCACTCTCAAAGTCTCCATTCTTAAACTAATTTAACAAAGTCCGACAATTAACTTTTATTTTTTGAAAAAAAAAATGTTGGTGAAAACAATCATTCAATCAACAAAGAATTGAGAACGCATAAAAAAATTTCCAGATAAAAAAACTCATACTAGGATGACAAAAAATTAGGATACGTTTGAAAAGTCTTCAAGAAAAGAAAGATTTGAATGATAAGAATGAAGTTACTATCGTGATAAGGGTTCAATTAATTTCGCACCTTAAGATACTTCATATATAATCTTACACTTTAGGACACTTCAAATAATATTTTGCACCAAGTAACCTATAGCCGTATTATCTTCCTTTTTATTTCTTCATAAAAGAAAAACATATATTTTTTTATAATTGGGGAGAAAAAACGCTTGTAGGAGAATTTGAACCACGACCTTAACAATTTGCTATCCAATACTTATACCATTTGAACTACAGTCATTGATCGGTGGTGATTTATTTTTTATTATATAATTCTAAATTTATCTTTTTAAAAGGGGCATTATGTTATTTTCCATGACAAGTAATTTTTCTGTCTTATTTAAGTGATACCAAGTGTTTTTAATTTCTTATTTGTTCTAATATATTTATTGTCTTTTTGTTCTTCGCGTAGAGGAAGACTTTACCGATTAGGACAATAATATTATGCAATTTGAATTCTTTGGTAACAATAACGGATACGGCATGGAATCGTTATCAGTAGCTTGTGGTATACTCTCTATAGAAAAAGGATGGCAGACTAAAAATTTATATGTCAAACTACTTAATTAATAACTTTTCTATTTTTAATTAATTGATGTTTTAGAAAGAAAAATTGTTCCAATTTATATGTAGAAACTATTATAAAAGTATATAGTATCATTGCATAAACTTAAAATGTCAACTAATTGGAAAGAAATGGAAGGAATAGTATATTATTTTTTATGAGCAAATTACGCTAATGTCCCCGAGGTATATTATAATTAACAATTGGTACTTCTTGTTTCAAAAATCTACTTAATAGTCCCTCAGTTTTAATTCCGTTAATTAATTGTTAGATCCCTCCGTTAATTTCGACACTTACTTTCAAACGATTTGGTACCCCACCTTCAATTTTATGAATGATTTGATCTCTCGCTTTTAATCTTATTAAACGATTTGGTCCCTCGCTTTTAAACAATTTAGTACCCAAATTTCAATCTGCTAAACGATTTGATCCCCTCAAATTAACAGAAAAATCTCTCAGTTAACGGAATTAAAATTGATAGACCATTAAATAAACTTTTAAAATAAGGGGTATCAAACTGTTAATTATAATATATCGATTTGCGCTTATTTTATTTGTAAGATGATATACAAATATTCCGCATTCTTTGGTATAAGCATTTCGTTTTATACCAAATCAGTAGGAATATTTTGATTTTTTTTTTCGACCGTTGCTCATCAATACAACCGCAAGGGATATGACTTGATCATATTTTACAATATTAATAAAATTTATATTAATTCATATTTCTGATCCACACTGATCACACCCTTCAAAATCAAGTATAATAAAATAAATAAAAATGACACCGGCTTATCTAGAAGAAGTCTACTAACATGCAAGTCACCGCATTAAATAGTCAATGAAGGCCATTATATTACACGTCACCCTACCAATTACTATTTCCTTATGTCACATGATTCACTTTGCTTACGTCAACACGGATTGAGGTGTCGGATGTCATCCTCAGTACCACAAAAAAAGGTTCCATGATAAGAATCTACAGTAGACCCATACGATTCCTCCATTAATTTATTGGATCTTTATAAAAAAAATTATAAGAATAAAAATATTTGTAAAAATCTAATCAAAAAGTATAGTACTACATAAAAATTGTATCCCACCATGTGTCAATATTTGTTGATTTATTTTCACATTTTAATTTTATACTTCAATTTTAAAACTGTTTCTAAAAAATATTTTTCATTTAAATTATTAATTATAAATTATCTTTTATATTTTATAAACAATTTTAAAATTGAAATTTTATCCATATAATTTTAATAATTAGATATAGTTATTTTCAAATGTTCAATTATTATTTCAATATAAAATTTCACCAATTAAAAATTTAACTATTAATATATTTTTTATATATAAAATATAAAAATTATTTAAACTATTTTTTTGAAAAGATTACATTTATTCAAATGAATTAGGTCTACAATATTTATCACATTTAAAAGAACTATATTGATCTATAATATTTATTGTAGTTTTTTTAATTTATCTATATCAATAAATAACAAATAAATCTCAAAATGTTAGTCAAATTTAAATATATTATTAATTAATATAAATAATATAATAATAATAATAAAATAAAAAATGACGTCATTGCTTATCACACATACCTAGACAGTTTTGATGTCATTGCTGACTAGATACAAAAAGAAGCTTATGTGTAAGAAATAGGTATCAGAAACCAAATTGGCATCGAAGGAAGGGACATGCATAAAGCATGTGATGTGTCACATGGGGAAACTTATTAGGCTGACATGCAACACTTTATTCGGTTTGAACTTAATTTTAAGGAAAAAAATTATGGTGCTTGAATTTATTTTTATTTTACTGTATAGTATAGGAGTATCATTTAATTGTCTGAATTACCAATTTTAAAGCCTTTTTATGCCTACAACTACCATTGAACAATTATATAAAATTACAAAAAAATTACCAATATCATTACGTAAAATAGCAAGCTAAAGACATCTCCATTCTCCAGCGATGTACTCAAATATTTATTTGGTGTGAGATATCTCCAACAATATACTAAATGACATACTATTTTAATATATAATAATATAAATAGTGGGAAGAACATATTTACACTAAAATAATATACAATATCATATACGGTTGGAGATGAAAAACAATGTTGAACTATTTTTTGTTTTTACGTTTTATTTTATCATAGCATTTGTTATTTTTCTGTCATTGTAATTCAAATAATTAATGTTCTATTTAATTCAAAGTTTAAACAATTGATATTAAAAATATATGTCTATATTAATTTAAAAATAACAATTTAATCAAATATCAACAACATAAAAATAATAATACATGAGCAAAAACGTATCTTAATAATAATTAATTGATATGAATTTTAAAAGTATAAAGACACTAGTTATGTAAAACTCACAAAACATTCAACTTATATTCCTATTTTATAAAATTTTACAAAGAACAGATCTCTCAAACTTATATACAACTATTCTATATATAGTGCATATAACGAATTTAATTATATATGTTGTGTTGCCATACGGTTCATTTATGCATACATATAAATATATTATAGATGCATGAATTTAGAAGATTTTATATAGTTTTTTATCCATCTAACAATATATACTTTAGATATATTTTTAACGTTTTATAGTTTAAGATTAGGTGATGATAAGTACTATAAATAGTACTTCCTTCCATCATTTCTTAACATAACTAGTGTATTTTTGAGTTTTTAAAAGAATTTTTTATTTGAATGTGTAAATGAATGATTGACTCTAATTTTTAATTCATTATTATTAACAAAAACTGAGGATAAAAAGAAAAACAAAAAGTGAAAAAGCAGGGCACGTGTCGAAACGTAATAGGATGAAAGATAAGGAAAAAAACACTTACTTGAATAGAGGAGGATTAGAAGGCCAGTGAGGCACATACTTGTCAAGAGGATAGCAATGAAGTCTGAGATAGTCTCTCCAGTTGTGAACTTTTTCCTTACTCATATTAAAACTCGTCGATAATCTCAAAGTTTTTGAAGGGTCATCGGAGTATAGTTTCATCTTCTCCTCTAGCGGCAGATTAAAAAATTCTTTCGCCACCAATAACATCCCCGCCACCGCTTCATCCGCCACTGCATGATTGACCACCTGCAAATTATTCATAACTGTCAGATTTCGTGGCCAAAACAAATATTCTTTTAATAAGTAGGGAAAGGAAAGCGTTTGAGGGAGAATTTGAACCCACAACTTTGACAGTTTACTGTTTAGCGTTTATGCTTTTTTGAGCTATAGCTCGTTGGTTGGCCCAAGCAAATTTGAATAACACAAAGAATTTCAACAGAATATTTACCTGGAAAAATCCATAATTCGTGCATGCATATCCGATTTGTTCAACAATTTGGGCATGATTTTCAGAGCTCAAATCAATAACCGGAACATCGTCGCATGTTAAAACTTCGGATAACCTGGGACGTTCGGATGCCGGTCGGACGTAATTTTCCGGTAAGTTTTTGTAGTGGACTCCGGAGGAAAGAACTTTTGCGGCCATGGCAACAAGATATATAGCTATGGAAAAAGAGAAATGAAGGTTTTATATATGAACAGAACTGGTTTGGTTGTGCATTGAATGAAGAATAAGCATGCTCTTCACTGAATATCAACACATGTATTTATAATGGTAGTTTTATTGCCGTGTCATTCACCGCCTAAAGTACAATTTATATTAGTAGCACATTTATTTAATTATTAAAAAAGGTCAATCATCCTTGTCCCTACGTACTTTTATTTAAGAATTCCAGGTTTGATTGTCTCCACCTCTTTATAATAATAGTACTAATTCATCAAAAAAAATACTAATAGTACTATTAGAAAGAATCTATCATGCTTGATTATTTTTGGTCTAACTATTTAAAAAGATTAAAATATAATTAAACAATTATATATTCATATTTATATTTTAATTAAGATAATAAATATATTTTCTGTAAATTAATTTATAATATGATCCCCATTAATTTTATAATTTATAATGATTATGTTCCAATCAGAAACTAATTTAAATTTTAATTAGTATTATTTATGCTTTAATTTTTGTTTAATAAAAGATTATTTTTTATAAATATTATACCAATATAAAATATTATACGGATTTAAAATAGAAGTTATGAGTCATAGAATAAATCCAAATTTAGAATTAGACATATTTATTATAAATTATAAAGTTATCGAATTAAAATTTATAATTTTTTGAAACAAATTTATTATTTTAGTTAAAATATATATATATATAAAATTAAATCACCTTAAATATTTAGATGGAGTTTTCTTAACTTAAAACGAATGAAATATAATTAGTACTCCTAATTAACATTCTTCTTGTCCAAAATCTTATCATTTTCAATGTAATCAAGTTATATTCTTTTTCATTTCACAGGAAATGAGATGAGCAATGAAATCAACATTCAATTTAAAATTATTAATATTCATTTAAATGCTTACTTTTTCTTCTATAAGCCTTCACCCACCATCCTCTTTCCATTCGCCTTATTTAGATTGTTAACGAAGGCGTGCCAGCAACGAGTACAAGCAATACTCAACTAGCTGCGACACATTACAAGTGCACCCACCGAATGCGAAGAGGCGGCATTCGCTAATTTTTAAAACACTACTAAAAAACAGTCAGTTTGTGACGGCAAAATCAGTCACAAATCCGTCACAAACAGCTGTTTGTGACGGATTTGTGACGGATTTCAATCCGTCATCAAAAAAGGCGTCACAAACACTTTGTGACGGAATAAATAATCCGTCACAAATTTGTGACGGATTAGTGACGGAAACTGCCGTCACAAAAGTCAATGGTCACTTTTCATAAATCCGTCAGAAATTTGTGACAGATTTTTCCATCACAAATCCGTCGCAATGAGTGACGGATTTGTGACGGATTTTGAATTTGTCCGTCACAAATCCGTCACTAATTTGTGAAAAATTTGTGAAAAATATAATTTGTGACGAATATGGCTGTCACAAATCCTTCACAAATTTGTAACGAATTTGTGATAAAATTTATTTTGTGACATGCATTTCCTTTACAAATCTGTTACAAATTCAAAAGAATCACATTCTCGTATTATTATAATAATGGATATAAAACGAAAATGATCGATATATAAGTGTAATGGTAGTTATCCATTAATTTCAAAATAGAGTGTTACATACTAGTGTTTATAAATATCATAAGCAAGCAATCTAAGTACGAACGTTGTAGAATACAAAGATGAAAACAACTACTATATAGGAGGCGTCAATGATGTGATACAACCGCCAAAACCTATTTATCACTCTTTATGCTTTTGTTGTTGCTGCTCGAGATAGTTCATTTGGCGTTACTGCTTACGTTTCATATCTATAAGAAAGTAATGAGGTAAATAGACATTAGAACATAATATATTTAACTAGTCATCTTTAAAACTAAAAGGGCATGACTGTCAAGTAGTCATTTGCAGAACTTAAATGTTTCATTCCTGTTGTGCGACATTTTAAAATGTATATGCAAGTTATGGGGGCTAGCTTTGTGGAGGAGTAAGTAAAAATCTCTAATCATATTCATAAACCATTGTCCTTTTTTTTAATTCAAAACCATTGTCCTTATAAAATGGACAGCGCCACTTTTAAAAGACGAAGATACTCTTAGACCCTTACAAATTCTCCCTGAAAAATTGCAACTCAAATAATTTGCTAGAATAATGAGAATCCTAAAATGACCCTGATCGTAGCTCAACATACATACTTGTGAGCTTTGAAGGGGATACAATCCCCATTGTCATCCTAAGCTATCAAGTATAAAACATAATCAGATCAACAAAAGTAAGATATAATTATATCCTTGCATGAACTCTTTGGTTACCGCAATATACACTTATAGTTTAATGAGACCTTGATTAATTTAGTTTCTCAACATTTAAAATTTTCAAAACGCTGACTGTCACAGAAGTTATATCAATCATTGAAAACATAAGCTAATTAGCGTCGATGCAACAAAGTTTCAAAGAAGTCCAACAAGACTCGCATAACGAAACCAAGAGAAATAGAGAAACTTACCACAATGGCTTTCCCAGCATTTTTTTGTCTCTTTGCCAACTTTTTAGCAGGAGCAGTCACAGCACTAAATGATATCCCCACTTGTAGTAGAAAACAAAGAGCCGATAATTTTCTTCGCGAATAAAAATTGCTATAAAAAAAACCACGAATAGCATTGTTATACAACCATATTCCTACTAGCAGACCTTCCGTCAAAGCAAGTAGTCTGTTAAATTGCAATGTGCATTTCTCTCTCAAACCAAGAGTTGCCCGCATGAGAACAGCCATTAGCACCTCAAAATCAATGAAGAATCATAGCTTTACAGTTTAAGAAACATCACCAAACCACATATATAGAGATGGAAACTTACATGTGCAAAACATATATAGCATGAAACTAGAAAAGAAGTGGAGAAATTAGAGAGGGTGAGTTTAGTCCTGAAGATTGCGTATGGGGACAAGAATTAAAAGAGGAGATTAGGGAAAAGTTAGGAAACAGAGAGTAATGTGATGTGTGAAATGAATGCATTGTTTATTTGTTTTTTGTCTTTTGTCTTTTAAAAATGTTAAAATGAGTAGACACTTTTTTTACTAATTTTTTTGACTAAATCCCATTCCAATATCATCAAATGTTAAAATGACTTGGCATCTAAAATGACTAATTTTTTTTACTAAAATGAGTAGACATTAGCAATCAGCCTAAATCCCATGCCAATATCATCAAATACAAATCATGTCCCCTCTAAAAACACATAATGCGAATGCCATAAACAATCCATACTCGTTGCTACATAAAATCGACAAACATATAAGCAGTAAAACATTGCTAAAACCAAAAGCAGAATAATTTGAGCACAGTACTAACATTTAAATTAACACCGTAGTCGACCATGGAAACGACAGCTCAACATCATAGACTACATACCTAAGTATTGACTTCTACTCCTATAATCGTAGATAACTATCTCAAAAATCAATTGACATAATACCTTCGGATTAGCAGGATTTTCAAATTGATGAAGCATATATATAAGCATTTGGTGTATTCTTCATGATCTCCTCAGCTTCTTAATAATCTCAGCATACTTCATAACTGATATTTACAAACATAAAGCTTAAATTATAAGTTAAAAATTTAATAACGGCAAAAGAATGCAGTTTCCCGATGTCCGAATGAAACAGAAAAGAAGCATTATTGGATAGCTAGGGAAACATCAATTTTGGCTTCACTAACAATAGATTAATAAATTAATGTAGTGCAACGTTGAAAGATTATAATGACATTCTAATGAAGCCATTACAGTTTACACAAACAGGATAATGAAAAGTAAAGTAGTTACTCCATTGTCATGTCCTCTCAAATGAGCTAACATACAGATCTAACGGAATAATTATATGGAGTAGCAAAGTGTAACAAAAACACCATTGCAAGATGTTTGCTTAACCAAATACTGATATCATCTGGTCCATTACATTTTATACTCTCTTTGTGGCCTTTTCACATACATGTTATGTCCATTGTGTAACTATTATCTATGTTATGTCCATTTTCACATACTTGCTCAGGAAACAACATAGTACATTACAGAGAATTAAAACAAGACTATCAGGAGAGTCCCAAACCCTAAATACATTAAAAAATTAAATTATGAAACAAACTAGTAAAAAAAGAACGAAAACCTGAACAAAGCTTCAGAAAATCGAAGGCTGCTTCTCTTCAACTGCGGCCATGGGTGCTAGAGGCGAGGCTGACAAAAACGAAGGCTGCTTCTCTTCAATTGCTTACATAAAAACGAAAATAGAATGATTGACGATGAGGAGTTAAGGACTGTTTCTTATTAATTCTTAACAACAAAAATGAGCGATAAAGGAGTTAGGGATTGCTTCTTATTAATTCTTAACACCAAAAATGAACGACGAACGATGAAGGAGAAGTGTTATCGACGGAAGTAGTGGACGGTCTTAGTGATAGAATGATGAAGGAGAAGGATTAGGGTTTTGTTATAGAACGATGGAGGAGAAAGGTAATCGACGGAAGTACGTTTATGAATTTTTAACACTACAAGCTGCTTTTAGGGATTAAAATTATAGTCCCGTGACAAATCCCGTCACAAACATTTGTGAAGGAAAAAACCTGTCATTGTTCCGTCACAAAATAAGGATTTGTGACGGAAAATAAATCTGTCACTAAAATCCGTCACAAATCCGTCATAAATCCGTCACAAATATCAAAATAAAAAAACACCAGCCCAACAATTTTTTCCATCACTAATTCCGTCACAAAATTATCAATCCCTCATAAATCCGTTACAAATCCGTCACAAATTAGTGACGGATTTTTCCGTCACAAATTTCCGTCACAAAACCACTGTTTTTTAGTAGTGAAAGACTTAAAAAAAATGTGATGTGAAGCTATAAAAACAAATCATATATTTCTTAAAGGATCAATTCACCTCCTCAACTTGGCACAAAATATTAAATGAGTCATTTTGGAGGCTTTGTTCTCAAACGAGAACAACCTCTGTTCTCGTCTGCGAATGGATGAGAATGAGAGGAGCTTCGTTGTTTGGAAACAGAGGCACACCAGCGATGGCGGAGGAACCGGTGGAAGGAAAGAAAAAAAAAATGTAGATCTGGTGGAAGAATTGAAGAAGAAGGTAGAAAAGGGAAATTTTAGTTCCTAAATTTTTATTTAAAAGTTAAATTGATTTTTGAAATTTTAAAATATAAGGGATAAAATTAAATTTTAAAAATCATTAAGCATTAAAGCAGAGAATAAAAAAATACTAAGTATTATTTTAAATTTTTTACCATTTAAAACCGGAGAGTGTGTTTCGCTTGCTCGGGGGGGTGCGATGTGATTTTTTTGTTAAATTTAGGGATTCGTTTTTCAAAAAACACTCCAAAATGACTCATTTGATATTTCATGTCAAGTTGAGGGGATGAATTAATCCTTTGTTCATTTCTTCTGTTTAAAAAAATTGCTTATTTAACTATTTTCACACATTTTAAAAAACATACAACTAATGTTCTAAATTTATAAAAAAAAATCCCTTATTTTTTTATAGAAAAAAGATCATATATGTTCTTAAAATTTGCCTCCAAAATTAAATAAACACTCAACGTTCAAAAACATTCAAATATGTCTCAATGTCTTCAAAAATAAACAACCAGGCCCCACATTTTCGACAATTAAGCCCTCAACGTTTCATTTATAAGTAAAAATGGGGGGCTAGTTCATTTTTAAGACATTGGGGACATATTTGAAATTTTTTAAACGTTGAGGGCTTACTTTATCCTAAAGGCAAATTTTAATAGTATAAATAATCTTTTCCCTTTTCTTTATTATAAATTTATTAAAAACTATGACTAACTCACTTTTTTGAAGTCATGATAATATAAATAACGGACTTTAAAAAACATAATATAGACAAATTAATTTTAAAAAATGTGAAATGAATAAGTATATTGGAATAGAAAAAGAAAAAAGAAATGGTTAGTTATATTAGGACGGAATATAATTTTATAACTATTTTAAAAATAAATACATAAAAATGTTTCTTAATTAGATCGAGGATGTGGATGCATTAATAACAAATATATAAATCAAATTTATTCGCATTTTTATTTTCTCATAATTAGATCGAGAATGTGGATGTATTAATAATAAATATAAAAAAAATGATAGTCAAAATAATAATTATTTAAATTTTTATGGATATTTCAAAGGAGATATGTTTCTATTTAGGCTAAATAATCCATTTTTGGGTCCCTGAACTATATTGTCTTGGTTCATCAGGTTTTTAATTTTTATTTGGCTTACTAAGATCTTTAAACTTTTGTTTTTTTGATTTATTAGGTGCTTTAGGTCCTTAAACGGAAATTCATTTGAGGATCAAATGGATCAAAAAATAAAAGTTTAGACACTCAAGAAACAAAAAAAACGAAAGTTTGAGAATCTAATAGACCAAAAAACAAGAATTTAGGAATTTGAGAAAGTCAAATAGAAATTGAGGGATCTAATAAATTAAAATTGTATAGTTTAGAGACTCTAAAATAGATTTATTCTTCTATTTATATATATTATTTAATTGTTTAAAAATAATAATTATTTAATTTTTAGAATAAATTCTAGAAGCCCAAATATATGTATATATATATATATTTTATCACAAAATGAATATCAGTAGTTTTTAGATGATGTGTCATTTAATAGAATTACTAAGGTAGTGAATATTTTAAAATGGTTTAATTGAGATGGCTACACTAATAGAATTAGATCAATTTTTTTTATTGAAATTAATTATCAGCTAGAAATGAAATAAAATTTCGACGCCTAATGTAGTCTCGAAATTGTGATTACAATGCTAAAGAGTTGAATAATATTGTATAATCAAGCAATAATTGTATTTAGGGAAACTTGTTAACTTTTTTTTTCTCAAATATTGTTAGAGATGGAAAATAAAGAGTAAAGTTTCAATTCGGTCTTTATATTTATAAATAAATTTAAGTAAATTAAAAGTAGTAACTTATTTACACTTTTACCTGTCAAGTTTGATTTTTTTTTATCTTTTTTTATTTACGAAAAATACCTTTTTGTTTTTTTAATTTCAAAAATACCTTTTTTCAGTTTCTAATTTCGGTTTTTGGTTTTTTCGGTTCGGTCGACCGAACCGACCGACAATTTTTTTTTAGTGTAACAGTAGTGTATATATAGTGTTTTTATGGTGTTTATATAGTGTAAAATTAGTTTATAAATAGTGTATATATAGTGTATAAATAGTATGTATATAGTGTATAAGTAGTGTATTTATGGCATTTTTTAGTGTTTTTTGTGGTTTACACCATAAAACACTGCATTAGTCGAGCTAGTTGTGCCACAACTCGTTATAAAAAGACTAAAACTCCATAAGCCCTTTTGTTCTCATTTGTTAAGATTTAAGACACCTAGCCAGTAGCCAAACTCACCTTATGAGGTATAAGTTTGAAGTCTAATTATCCAGGCCAGTCAATGAGTCAGATCCCTTAATCCCAGGAGATAGATCTAAATTTGAAAATTCATACATGATGAAAGATGAGAAATAGAAAAAAAGAATGTTAGATTGTCATTGCATATAAGAGCGGCCATCGCCTGGATAATATTTCCACTACTCGTATCAAAGTAAATATTGTATTCTTAAAAATAGTTAAAATTAGAAGTAAACCTTAAGTATGCGATTAATTATATTTAAAAAAAAATTAGTAATATAATTTACTATAAATTTTGATGGCTATATGTATATACATGGTAGATATAATTTATGTTGCTATAATAGGAAAATAAAATTACAGTTAATATTTAAAAAAATAACAAATTATAATAAATAATATTATATATATCATTTGATATAATTATATACCGACAGAAAAGGAATGGCAAAATTTATAATTGATGTGTATGAAAATGTTAAATTTTAGTAACGTATATTGTGTACGCATTAAGATTTAATCGTACTCTACAAAAAAAAGATATACTTATGACTCATATATTGTTTCTTGAAAATTGGAGAGGGAGAGTGCTTGTGGTAAAATTGGAACGCACGATCTAGCAGTTTACAGTCCAGCGTTTATAACATTTAAGATATAGCTCATTGGTATATATATGGTATATGATAATATCGAAAATATATAATATAACAATAATTAATTATAAATGCATGCATAGTATGATATATTAAAAATTAATATGGTAAAATATATTAATAATAATTACATATATAATAGGTATTTAGAAAATAGATTAAAAAAATCAGTTCAAAATTGAAACTATTAGTTCCGGTTCCAAGACACGTTGAGCCGTATATTTTGAATAATACTATCACTTTTGTTTTAAATTACGATCCTAGTAGAACTCAAATATCACCTTATTATATAGGCTCAATCACAAAAAAAAACCCACCTTTTAGCCTCTTTTCAAATGCACACTGACGTTGCAATTTTGTCAGCTGCACCCTAATTCGCACCTTTGGTTTTCAATTCCACCCTCAAGTACTAAATTGATTTCTTCTCCATTTGAAAAAAGTTAAAATAAGTCATCCATTTTTAACTTTTTGTGTGGAAAAGAGTTCAAACGAGTACTTTATAAATGTTTTTATGAATTTTTTCCGAATGAAAAAGAGTTCAATTTGATTTTGAGGGTGGAATTGAAACCCAAAAATGCGAATTAGGGTGCAGCTGACAAAATTGCAACATCAGAGTGCAACTGAAAAGAAGTTAAAAGGTGGGAGGCTTTTTGGTGGTCACAAACACCATGAAAGTGCAGTAAATGCACGTTACAATGGCTTTTAAGTCAATGATAAATATATCATATGCGTTCTTGAATACTTAGTTCGCATCCACGAACTAACTAATGTCTTGAATTCTAATTTGAGTCGGGCTATTTTCACACTCGAAAAAGGCTGGGTTCGCACATGCGAAGAGTATAGGCTCAAGGCTTCCTTCCAGAGAGACATGATACTTAATTCATGTTTTTTTGCTTTTTTATAATTGGGGAGTAGAAGTATTTATGGGAGGAATCGAAAACTCACGATCTATCAAAATGTTGCGTAGAGCTACCAATGGGAGTTGGTCCAAGTGGTAAGCGGCTTGGTATCGCTTAAGCAAGGTCTCGGGTTCGAGTCCTTGTAAATGCAGAAAATTCCCACTGGCAGACTCACCCACCATGCCAGGTGCGCGACACGGGTCGGATCCGGATTAGTCAGGACGAAGCCTTGGAAACCGGATGGGCTTACCAAAAAAAAAAATGTTGCGTAGAGCTTAATTCACGTTTAAGATGCCTTTGAACAGTTGCCCAAGAGATACACGGTTTGCACCAGCGAATTCATTAACAGTTATGAATAATTTTTGTCTCATAAAAATGTACCCCTTTTTCTTGATTTCCATGTGGAATAATTGTTGTATAACAGTAGTAGATGCCAACTTGACTCCGGTGACTAAGTCTTGAAAATGACCAAAAGAAAAAAACTGAGACGTGGTGTAAATATCAGCCATTTGATCTTATGGCGAGACTGAGTCAAATTTAAGAGTATCTTAAATAAGATGGTGACATATAAAGTGGCAATTAATGTCTATAAATTTAGTTCACTCATGAAATACAGCGACAATTATATCACTAGATGCACCGTAGGTAACCATCAAAGCCATCACAATCTTGATATAGCGTTGGGAGGAACATAATACTTGGCTTATGTACTTCATCGAGTAGTCATTAATTTCCTTTATTACTAAAAGATGTTAGATACTATCATCGATTCGAGTCGATTCGAGACGAATCGAATCAAATTGCAATACAGTCGAGTGTAAGTTCGATTCAATTAGAGTTGAGATCAGTTTGTTGAGTCGAAAATTTTGATATTTTAATTTTATTCGATTTTTATTTATTTAGTAATTTCAATTTCAACTCGATTCGATAAGGAATAAATTAATCTTAAATATTAATATAAAAATAAAGACTATAATTATAGCAATATGTAATTATAAAAAAATGAATCAAAAAATTCAGTTAGACCCTAGACTTTGTTGAGTCAAATATCTTAATATATGAATTTGGTTCGATTTATTTACTTTAGTAGTTTCAATTCGAACCAGATTTGATAAATAATGAATTAACCTTAAATTTTTTTAAAATGTGTTAAATAACTTTTAAATAATTTATTAATTGACTCGACTTGATTACATCATGGTCCAACAAAAATTTAATATAAAATGTTAAGAACAAAGGATCACTTTACCCCCTCAACTTGGCACAAAGTATCAAAAACGTTCAAAGTAGGAAAACCGGATCACTTTTACCCTGAACTTGGAAAAACCGGTACAAAAACACCCCTATGCTGACGTGGCACCTTAAATGGAGAGTGAGGTTCTAATTAATCATTATTTATTCTAAATAATTATAATTAAATATTAACTAATCATAATTCAACCCTAATTAATTTAGGGGCTTTTTTAGATTTTTTCCAAAAAAAATTCAAATTTTTTTTACAGTTCCGGCGAGGAGGAGGAGCCTCCTCGCCGGAGAAGGGAGCTGCTGCTCCTCTTTTCCGAGGAGGAGCAGCAGCTCTGCTCCTCGCCTGAGGAGCGATTTGCTCCTCAGGCGAGGAGCAGATCTGCTCCTCGCCAAAACGAGGAGCGGATCCGCTCCTCGCCAAAACGAGGAGCAGATCCGCTCCTCGCCAAAACGAGGAGCGGATCCGCTCCTCGTTTGACGAGGAAGACGATGAACAGACCCATCTGGGTCTGTTCATCTTCTTCATTTGAAGAAAATGAACAGACCCAGATGGGTCTGTTCATCATTTTGATGAACAAAATTTGTTCATCAAATGATGAACAGACCCATCGTGGTTTGTTCACCAAAAGATGAACAGACCCACGATGGGTCTGTTCATCTTTTGATGAACATTTTTGGGTCTGTTCATCAATTGATGAACAAAAATTGTTCATCAAATCTTTGATGAACAGACCCATGGGTCTGTTCATCAAGACTCGTGGGTCTTTTAGAATTTAATTTTTTTTTTATTAAAAAATTTTAAAGTTTTAATATTTTTGTTAAAAATTTAATTTGGAAGTTAATTTGTTAGATATATAAAATTTGGGGGTTAATTTGTCATATAAAATTTTAAATTAAAAGGATTAAATTGTTTTTTTTTTAAATTATTAGGTATTAATTTAAAATATTTAAAAAGAATTAGGACTATTTTAAACCTTTTTCTATCAAAAACCACCTTAAGAAACCGAAACCACTTTGAAAACCGGAGAGTGTATCTCACTCTCTGGAGTGAGAGTGGGGAGGGGGGGTTTTGTACCAAATTTGACAAGTTCAGGGTAAAAGTGACCCCATTTTGCTAATTTTGACGTTTTTGATACTTTGCGCCAAGTTCAGGGGGTAAAGTGATCCTTTGTTCAAAATGTTAATAGTATAAAAATAAGATCTAGTTATTCTAAATTCAAATTTTATATTTTTTTATCAATTGCGACCAAATTTTTTAATTTATATAATTATGTTCAAATTTAAAAGGTTTTTTTTATAATTATATCCAAATTTTAAATTTTATTTTTTAATTTTAAACATTACATCATTTATAAATGGCTTAATTGCGTAAAAAGTCACAAATTTTAGCGTGTTTTGCAAATTTAACATAAACTTTCAATTTTGGCAAATTAATACACAAACTTTTAATTTTTTGCAATTTCAACACCGATCAATTTTCGGTGAAAAAAATGATGATGTGGACGCCAGAACAGTGGTTATTCCGGTGTACACATCAGCATTTTTCTCTATTTTTTTGAAGAAAAATTGATCGGTGCTAAGATTGCAAAAATTCAAAAGTTTGTGTATTAATTTGCCAAAATTGAAAGTTTATGTTAAATTTGTAAAACACGCTTAAATTTGTGATATTTTACGTCATTAAGCCTTTATAAATTGCGATCAAACTTTTATAGAATCGTTTTTAGAAGTTACACATAATTTATAAAATTTGATCATAATTTATGAAAGACTTGAATGTTTATATTTAAAAAGTAAAATTCAAAAGTTTAATATTGCAACAAATCTTTCAAATTTAAACATAATGATAAAAATTAATTAATTTACTTGCAATTGCTAAAAGACATAAATATTTTAAATTTTGAGGGTGATTATACCTAAAAGTAAAATTATTATTATAGCGATATAATTATAAGAAAAGGATCAAATTAATCAAATTTAAATTGGATCCAGCAGTCTATTAAGTGGACGATTAGTTGTGATATTTGAATTCAATTTGGTCTGTTTATTTTAGTAATTCCAACTCAAATTCGACTTGATTAGGATAGAATTTGCAGTTAAAATAATCTGCAAACTGACTCTACTCGGTCACATCCAAATCCAAATTAAGGTCCAACGTAAATCAGACGCTAATTATAAGTGATGGAGAAATTTGTGGAAAGACTTGGCTTTCTGATGATCCAGGGAACCAAAAAAGGTAAACCGTCCTTGTGGATATGGAATCGGTGGTTCCCATTTAATCGACTGCTGCAAAATGCAAAAACATCAAATTTAACAAAACCAAACTTATTTTTGGTTTATAATATAATATAAATAATAAAAGAGAACTACGGGTTAAGTCATTGTAATTTCCACATCTTACGGAACTCATTGGGAGCACTTGAATGAATTGTTAAAGGCTCGTATTAGATGAAAAGTCCGACGGTGGCATGCCGAAATTAGCCTTCCCGAAAATTTATTCAGATAGTCGTTCCGCTCCAAATGGTGGTGGACTCCACCGGGAGTTCCCTCGTCACCAAAAAAAAACTGAAACGAAATTTTAAACTGAATCCAACAGTCAATTTGATTGGTTATTTTTAGTTAGGGTTATATTAAAACTTAACTGAAATTCTTATATTTAAAATTTAAACAAACTAAAAATGAGTTTTTTTATAATTATAGAAAAGTTGTAGTGAAATTTATCATACGACTTATCAGATTGCGGACTATCATTTATGCCATTTAACCTAATTAAATCAAACTAAATTTCGATCCGATTTTTTTTATAATAATGAAAAAAAATCAACATATACATAGCTAGAGTCGAAATTCTTATTAAGAAAAGTAACAATTTTTTTTGGACGAACCACTTATCATTTGATTGGAATTTAATTGACTTCTTTATATATATAAATCTAAAGTTTAAAATATTTATAGTAACACAATTTGACCCATTTTTTTCAGTGACTTGATCAGAATGTTTATACAAATATTCAAACATTTATTTTTTTAAAAAAATATTTATGAAAGTATAGTATTTTAAGTCTTCGTATATATTTGACTTAAATGCACAAACAATCACTAACTTTCGCGTGTTTTTGATATTTAACACGAACTTTTAATTTTGGCATATAAATACACAAAATATCAATTTTTTTCATATATAACCAAATCTCCGTTTTAGGTCAAAACCGGTGCCGTTTTATGTCAAAAACGGTGCCCATGTTATGCATGCAAAAAATTGATAGTTCATATATTTATATGTCAAAATTATAAGTTCGTGTTAAATACTAAAAACACGCGAAAGTTAGTGATTTTTAGTGCATTTAAGCCTATATAAACATAATGATTACTATTTCTGTGATTGCATACAAAAAAATATAGAACCGATGTATTTCTATGAATGGCAAAATGAGGCGTGTGCTCAAAATTTTATCGACCACAACACTGTTTTTCATTAAAAAAATGTGAGACAATGCTATTAATCATGAAAATAAGCGCGAAGATTAGGAGTCACCATCCGGTGGGATCAAAATATCTGTTCTATATTCGGATATGGCCGGATTCCATCATGAAACACTACTAATCCTTCCATTTGAAATAGCTGCAATCTCCTATCTCGCATGTCATGAACTTTCGTCCCGAATTTTGGCATGTCCATGAAGTTCTCTCTACGCACCTCTTGTCACAATAACAAAATTCTATTTCAATGTCAAAGAAAGAGTTGAAGAATAAAAAATCAACAGGAGGAAGGAGAAGGCTTCAAATATGCTTTTAAAGAGATTATGTTTTACTGTTGCAAAGGGCTCTTTTGTCCATTTAAAATAAGTCGACCCATAAATTTCACATCATTTACGTTTTAATAAGTATTTGCCTATGTGGAAATTGACCCCTTCCGCGTAAACTGCGTTTTTAAGGGCTACAGGAAAGAAACTAGCTAGACACATCAATTTGTAATTTATAAATAAGTTCACTTATCGGTTCGATATAAAATTTTGTCCAACACTAAATTGTCATTTAAAAATAAAATCAAACACCAAATATATTATCCCTTAAAATTAGTGGTGTATCCACCTCCCCTGCTTAGTCATGACCATGAAACTCCGATGAGAGATTTTAACAATTAAAAGCTTACACTATATTATTTCTAAATGAAATTGAAATATTTTGGAAAAACAAATTCGTCATTTTCACTTATGGCGGACTGAACATAGTTTTTAAATTTTTCTAAGACGTGTAATGATGTGTGAGAAAAAAGAATAGAAAATGATGAAGGAGCAATTCATTTTGGTTTAGCAAATATCATTTTGGTAAGGCACAGATTATAAGGAAGAGAGTTTTGGTTTGATAAGGGTTTTGATTTTATAAGGAAAGACGAACAAAAAAATACTAGGATTTTGGGATATTCAACACTAAATTACAAAAGTACTCAACATCTACAAGAATTACAAAATACTATTATATAAATAAATCAAGACGATGTAGTTTTGAATTTTGGTTAATTCGGTCGGTTATTTTAGAAATTATAATATAAAAATCAAACCAAACTAAATTGACCGGATTTTTCAAATCTATATATATATATAGTATAAAAGTGAACCTTTTGGTTTAATACATTATTTAATCCCTAAACTTTATCACTTTATTTCATACGATTTCTAAACTAATTTTTTGTTCTATTGAGCCTATTAACTATTTTCATTGTTCTATTGAAACTCTAAATTTTACCATTTTATTCTTTATGACCTTTGAACTAATTTCGTGTTCCATTAGACCTTTGAACTATTTTTTTGGGTATATTTAACCCCTTAACTATTCTTTTTGCCTATTGCATATTTAAATTTTTAATTTTTACCCATTTAATCTCCTAAAAAATACAACTTTAAATGCTTAAAAGCATATAAATTTGTTATATTTAACCATTTAACTATTCTTTTTGCCTATTGCACATTTTAATTTTTAATTTTTACCCATTTAACCTCCTAAAAATACGACTTTTTCAACCATATTATATTTAGAATAAATGCTTAAAAGCATATAAATTAATTTATATACAATCATAGTATAAAGGGCTTAATACATTATTTAATCCCTAAATTTTACCGTTTTATTCCATACGACCTCTAAACTAATTTTTTGTTCTATTGAGCCTTTTAACTATTTTCATTGTTCTATTTAACCCCTAAATTTTACCATTTTATTCTTTATGACCTTTGAACTAATTTCGTGTTCTATTAGACCTTTTAACTATTTTTTTGTTATATTTAACCCCTTAACTATTCTTTTTTCCTATTGTACATTTAATTTTTTAATTTTTACCCATTTAACCTCCTAAAAAATACAACTTTTTTAACCATATTATATTTAGAATAAATGCTTAAAAGCATATAAATTAATTTATATACAATGACATGTGATTTTTTAAAAAATATATCATTTTAATAATATTTTCGTAAATTGTTGACGACAATATAAATTAAAAACAAAATGGTAGAAATAAATAAATAAATTAAAGTTGATCAAATAATTAAATGATATTACTTCTTGAACATGTAAATGTTTTTTAACATTTCAACACTGATAAAAGGAGTTTGTATCTTTTGCTTAACGATATTTATAAAATACATAAATTTATTATACTTTGATAATATTAAATAAATATTTAATTGTTTAAAAAAAACTATAAATTTTAGTGTGATTCGTAAATATAACTTGAATTTCTAATTTTAGAAATTTTAAAATACCAACTTTTAATTTTTTGCAATTTCAAACTTTTCAAATCAATTACGAATCTTCTAAGTTTGTGTTTAAATTGTAAAACACGCTAAAATATATGATTCTAAAGCAATTAATCCTTAAATAGATTTTTAAAAAATTTATAAAATATATCGCTCTTTAGTTTAAATGTAGGAAATATATTTAATTTTTTTAAATTAATACATTGTGTTAGAGGTTAAATGAGTAAAAAAGTAGTTTAGATATTAATTGCGGAAAACATTTAGTTGAGGGGTTAAATAGAACAAATAGTATAGTTTGAGGGGTCAAATAGAAAAAAAAATAGTTAAGAGGTCCAATGGAACAAAAAAATAGTTAAGAGGTCCAATTGAACAAAATGGTAAAATTTAGGGGTTAAATAGAACAAAAAAAATAGTTAAAAGGTCCAATGAAATAAAAATTTAGTTTATAGGTCACATGAAACAAAGTTGTAAAATTTAGGGGTTAAATAATGTATTAAGCCAACCCAAAATCACTGAGTGTTTTTGGGCTCAATTTTATTTAAACACAACTCTTTCCCATTATTACAAGATTACTAACAACAAATGTATATTTCTTTTGTCCCTTATAGTAATTTCCTCATGTTAATGTTAGAAAGATCCATGTTCTATTATTAAATTTCAATAAAGCCATTGTATTTTAATTTTTTTTTCTATTTTATGTCATCACATGGAAATCATTAACTCTTCTTTCGTTGTTACACTTGAGGGTATTATATTGGTTAAATATTTTTTTCTTGATTTTAAAGAATCCATATTAGACTTTTTATTTACAGTAGACCCATCATACTCCTTAGATTAGTGCCAGATGTTTTTTAAAAATTTAGCTGGAAAATTTATTTTTCACCATAATTAAATTAAATAGAAAATTTACTTCTCTAAGAAACAATGCCTCCAAGAAATATTTCTTTGTTATGCCAAATTATTTAAATTTTTTTACTTCTTAAAAAAACAGTGTAAGCAAATTGCTTGTAGACTACTCATCTCCTTCCCAATATATAAAAACAAGGTTAAAGGGTTAAAAAGCACATAAAAATATTTTGAGATACAAATCGGTGAATAGAGTGAATTTAACTAAAAAACGACATGCTTTTTCAAGATATCAAATTAAATAATGTTATTTTGTTGATTGGAATTTCTAAACATTCATCACGTTTTGGGTTCGTTGGCTTTGAATTTATCGTGTGTAAAATGCTTAAACATAAAATTGATCGTGTATAAAATCATCAAGTTGCAATCTTAATTTAATTGAACGAACTATTTTTTTTATCCTCATGTTATGTTTAATTTTTATGTGACTTATTAATTTAGTTCAGTTGGCGAAAAGAAAATACATTACAGGGTATTGATATTCGGCTGACAACAATGAAAAGAATAATTTGAACTAGATTCAAGATTTTGAATAGAAAAAATAAAAATAATAATTAATGATTTAATTTAAAGTGTCAAGACCATCTCTATAATAAAATAAACCCTCTTAAACAATGCATCAAATAAAATTTCTATGCAAATTTTTAATAAATTGTTAATTTTTAAAATGTATCAAATTTATGAACTTTAAAATTTGAATCATTGAATTTAACTAAAAACAAGTTGACATCTTTTGCTAATTTTTTTAATTATCAATTTGTTTATGTTAACCTAAATCTGTAAGACATCTAAAATTTACAGTTTAAAAATTTATAACAGTACAAAACTGAAAATAATTGAATTGCACAATACACATTGATATTTAGTTAATTATTTGAAATGTTTTATTACAACATCATAAGGCTTTTAAATAAAATTTTTTATATTATTAATTTATTTTATTATAAAATTTGTGGACACTTAATATATTTTACAAATTTAATTTTTATACAGTCAATATCAATTTTAATATTAAAATAAACTTAAAACGTACGTACATTCAATTTTAAATATCGAAACGACCATGATATTTTTAAACAATTAGCATGTATATAATTTATATTTTTAAATTTAAATTTATATTTTAAATTAAACTGATCCAACCCAAAGCGAAGCAAGGGTATCTCACTAGTTTATAAATATAACTGAACCAAATTAATCAATAATATTTCGGTTTGATTCGATCGGTTAACATTACCAAATACTCTGCACACCCCTACATGTAATAAGGTGGAAAATGAGCTAAAGTGTCAATTTAGAGTTTTATTTGTTTAACTTTCTGAAATCCGACATTTTGGATCATCTATACTAAGTTAAAGGGGCAAACTAATCCTTTGCTCTTCTTCCATTTGTAAAAATCTAATCCCAAATGTTCCTTCATTGGTCACCTCAATTTTTCAAACCCTAACACCCACAAAACAAACAATCTCGTCTTCTTCTTCATCATCAGAATGGACTTAATCCATCAAACCCAATTCCTATACTGCAATTCAACACCACACTGTATCAAATTATCAATCTTTAACTGATATGTCACCACCAACTCCACCATCATCCTCACATCAATTTCTAAACACCCATACTAAACCTTCCCATTTCCAAGATTTATTCTTCTCCGCAATCTCCATCTTCTTCCTCTTCTCCTCCGCCTCCGCCTCCGCCACCAAACCCCAGTTCCCGAAATTACCAATTCTCTGTCTGCCACCAGACCGCCGGAGATTCCTCAACATCCCCGTAATGTCAACTTCAAAGACCCATCACCGTTTCGCCACTCCCCAGTCCCTCTCCGATTGGCTCAAACCCCGGTTACCCTCCGATTCTTTCGCCTCCTGGGGCGTAAAACCCGGCACCAAGAACATCCATAATCTCTGGCTCGAGCTATCCGAGGGTGAAACCTCACTGGCAGACTCCACCCCTCCGATTCGCACAGTCAGTGTCGTGACAGTACGAATTTTGGGTAAGGATAATACAATTTTAGTTGAATCGCATCAAGAATTGTCTGATGGTAGTGTGAGGAATAGGTTTAGACCATTGTCTGAGAAAATGAAACCCGATGAGGACCCGAAAGCTGCTGTTTTTCGAGCTATTAAAGAAGAGCTTGGTTCGATTATAAACGATGGGGCGAATGTGAGGATCATCGATGGCTCTTATAATCAAAAGATTGAAGAGAGACATTCGTTGTCGTATCCGGGTTTGCCTGCGCGTTATCTGTTGCACTCTGTGGATGTGATGGTGGATGGATTACCTGATGAGGAGTTTTGTACAGAGGAATTGGAGGAGTATTGTGATTCTGATGTAAAGAGGGCGGCGGATAAAGCTGTGTCTGTGAAGAAGCATTTTTGGAAATGGATTGGTTCTGATTTGTTACAATCTTGATGTGGGTTAGTTTATTGTTTTTCTGCTTTCACCTGCATTATAACAATTTTGGATTATATATACCTACTATACTAGCTTTGTGCAATCGTTTCTTTTGGCATGTTCCCAATATACTTAGGAAATTGTATTAACATAAAATTAAGAGAGCTTAATGGATTTATGATTGTTTGTGAACGTAATCTTCGCTTCTAATGTGCAATATGGACCTTCTTACTCTTCCATTTCATTTTTTTTTAATTCTGGAGTTCATGTCTCATTTTTAGTGTTGTTTGTTGATGGTTGGGCATGTTGCATTTGAGCCTTCATGTTTTGTTGGAATTCATAGTTAGATTTCTACTTATGTACCCTTTGAAAATTGTAGCTTTGCATGGCTAGACTGAGATAAGGCAGTTAATTTTGGTTTTAGTTTAAAGCAGAGGTACCCGCAACTGGATTCTAGTGACTGAATTAACATGGGGTTTAGGGTAAACTTAGTAGATTGCAATCTTATGATAGCTATAGTAACCTTTAATGGCAAGAGCATTTTATCTTTATTCCTTAGAAATATCAGAAAATTAAGTATGTATGGGGAATAATTTGGTAGTCTAATAGCCATTCCATATCCATAGTATCTCATAATTGACAGTTAGTCTAGTATGGTAGCTTAATAACAAAATTTCGCAAATTTCCAAAATTGCTCTATCTTAATTTTAGTTGAATATAGTTGTGACAACAATGAATTTCATATTTCCTTGATGATCATGAAACCCTTGCAATTGTGTTATATTTCCCTCCTTTTAAAATTTGTTTTTAGGATGTCTAACAAGTAAAATTTTCTGCTAAACGGTATTGGCTTATACAATTTGTGCTATGAAGCTTATTCTTCCAGCTCTCTGCTTAATCAGGTGTTTAGATGAATTATCCGACAACGGAATCATCGCATGATTCGCATCACTGTAGCCCTCAGTATCATGCATCAGTAAGCTTGCCATTCTGTTATTAGTTTGTAGTCCTTGATCTACGGATACCTGTGTGCATGTGTATGATCTCAAGGGGATAGGAACTAAGAGCAAAACAGTGATGTCTTTGAGTGAAAACAAACCAAATCCCTCCTTACACTATATAGGTTCTTCTTTTCACTGGATCAAAAACTTGGACCAGTAAAAGTATTTTTCTGGGTTGAGTACATCAGTAGGATGTTTCATAGCTATTATGTTTCAACAAAGCCAATTTCGGTCCTTGCTATTAATTGAAACAAGTGGAAGGCATTTTAAGGGTAAAAGAACCCTAAATCAAATTGAGACAGAATCCTTAAAGCTTAGGGAATGATACGAAAGATTAGCCTTTGGATAGCAACTAATTTTATCCTTATTTCTCCTCTTCTTTGAAAATATTAACCAGATAGACAGATATGTTTGTCTGTTCTAAATGACGTTCAAAAGATTTTGGTTATATATCTAATAGCATGACGTTCATAAGATTTTGGTTGGTACCTATCTATCTATGAAGGACGTGCATAACTTCTTCAATGTGGCGGCTAGGAATGCGATTGTAGGACTCTGATTTGTATAGTTGTAGCAGCAAGTTATTACTTATTACCTTCTATCACTAACAGTTCTTCCCCTTTACAAGTGTCATGGAGCTGGGTGTCTGAATGGTTTAGACTGTTCTAGCAAGAAACGCTGAATGGAAAACATTGAAAAAAATATATTCTTATACGAATATGTTATATATAGAGAGTTTCGGAGTTTCAAAAGCGTGTCTGAAAACGGTAACCATACGCCGGAATGTAAGACTCAAAAGTTTATGTGCAACATAGGTGACACTGACAATTAACCTTCCTCCTCATCATTTCCTCTCGTAGGCTCTGTTAGAATTTCCAGCTTAATTGTAGCTCTCTTTATTTCTACTCGGTTATGACACAGTTGCTAGTTAAAAACTCAATAATGCCCGACTGAGTTCGAATATGACAGAATACCGGAAAAAGATAGGTTCTCCGCTTGCTACATATTTTTGGAAGTTTCAATGCTTTTCTTGTTTCCCAATTCTTCTGAAAACTTGTAGAGGATATCAAGTGATCACTGTGCGTAAGAGTTCTTTGCACGCTCATATCGCAACGGTAGTCGTGAATGCTATTCGCTCACCATAGGATATTTTTTACCTCTAGCTTCATGTAAAACTACTATAAATGTGTAGTTTGGTGAGCCTGAGCATCAATTTTGTTGGAAAGAAAAGAAGAAGAAATCCCATTTTGTAGAAAGTTAAAAGCAAATAGCTTTTGATACCTATGGCCTCAAAAAGGCTACTCCCTTTTGAAAACATTTCGACCAGATTTTGCTTTCAATTTTTGTGGAGTTGTGGATGGAACTATTTTTGTCCATATTATGTACTAGTCGGGTAGGAATCAAATAGGTCTCTCTGATCATTGGAAGGATATTCAGGATAGATCGTTATGGTTCGTGACTAGAATTCCAGAATACCAAATTTAATCATCAAATTCGGGTTGGACCCCAACTTTTGACCGGGGGTATTGATTAACTTTTAATTCACCTGTACTTTTTTTAGCAGTCCGGTCTTAACCTCCGGCTAGCTATATCTTGAAGTGAAGAGAGAACGACGTAAAAAATTTTAAATAAAAATTTGAAACCTTACTGTTCTTCATAATGCATAGATATGCATTATGAACTTTAAGAGATTCAATTATGCTCAATGAAATAGTGTGGTCTCTATTATATTATTCTATTTAAACTTGAGCGAATTGGTAATTAAAGAAAAAGATTCTGAAAACCTAATGGATGATAGGACCCACAAGTACTTGAACAAAGTTTGTGTTATCTTATTATGTACAATAAAGCTGAGATTTGACGTCGAAATTTCATGCATCCTTGCCAAAGCTAGCAACTTAATTATTATTTTCCCGCCTTTATCTCTGCCTTTCTCCTCAAATCCCACCCCATCATATCTTTCAACCTTTTTTTGGGTAGAGGTCACTAAGATTTGAAAATGGATCTCAGTTATGAGACGGTATCTTTAAACTCTCCGCATTGATAATTCACATTCTAGCTGACTAGCTAATCTCCTATGGGAGGCAAAGTCGTAATTTTAAATTTTAAATGGTTGTATATATAAATGCGGTTTTGACTCGTGATCTCATTTAAATTAAAATAAGGTCTTACTAACTCATTTGACAGTCTTCCAATAAACGTCCAAAATAGTCACTTGTACATAATAGACATCTTAAATAGCTAATGTACACTGGATAACCGAACCGATAAATTTTAATTAATTCATTTCGTATTGACATTATAAAAAAACTTAAACTTGAGCCTGACTCAATTCAGTTGTGACAGTAAAGTTCTATTAAGACAAATCAAACTAAAAAAATTTAAGTGATGTAAAATATTTTTAAATTTAGTTTGATTATATATAATTTTAAAATAAAATAAATAATTATTTTGATTCCGTTCATTTCGAACCTTATATAGTCAACCGCTTTGACATCGATTGAGCTCATCGAATTCGCACATAAGCTATAAACTCTTAATTAATGAAACTAACTATAGTTTATAAATTAAATCCGTGTCTTATTATTTACAGAACAGAATTAGAGAGCAGCAAAAACACTTTAAACACAAACTTGATATTAAAACGTAGCAAGCACAAATAAACAGTTAATTATGAACTCACAGGCTGCTGCATATAGTGTATAAATATTGTTAGCAAATAACAACTCAGACAGTGGCAGAACATTGAGTCCCCTGCTTCAAACTCAGCGGTCCGGCCGGAAGATCAGGTCCAAATCCCATAACCGCAACACAATTAACGTTAAGCCGATACCGTCCGGAAACCCAAGTCCCAACTTTCCACCGGAGCCTTCCATTCACCTTCAAGTTAACAACCAACTTCCCGACAGTCTGGTCTCGTCCCACCTCAAAACCAAACGAAGAAGCCACCGGAAGTCCAGCGCCGATCAGAGAAGCAGTCAACAGATTACTATCTTTATGCCCTTGATAAAACGGAGGAAGAGTGGTCTCCACAGTTATCTGCTGACCCTTATAAGCAGCGTACGCCTGCAACTCGTCGTAGTAAATGCCAACTTTCTCATTAGGGTTCTGGGAAAACAAGGTGAGTTGGATGGAGGAGTTGAGCAGGTTGGGGCCGGAGAGGTTGAGTTGGTAAATATGCGCTTCTTTGAGGGAGAACTGGGGCTTACCGGGGCGGAGGATGATCCAGACGACGAGTATTAACGAGAGAAGGGTGGTGAAAAGTGTGGAGAAGAGAAGAAATAGTTTTCTGTAGAGATGAGTGTTGATGTTGATTAGGGTTGCTTTGGTGGCGCAGTGTTTTGGAGATTGAATGGAGACCAGAGACATTTGCAGTGGAGAGTTGGAGGTAGAGGGAGAAGATGGTAGGAAGTTTAGTAAGTTAAGGAAATGAGAAATGATGGGTTAAATAAAGAGAAAGATAGCACTGGCATTACAGAAAGTAGAAATTATTATTGTTTGAGTCCACCATGAGTTCGGTTTAAAATAACTAGAGTTATTTGCAGTTTTAAAAAATATAATTTATGTAATAATTTTTTATAAACTTTTTTTTTTTAACATAGTCAATAATTACCATTTTCTTATTTTTTTTTGGCTACTCACCTCAAAAACTACCGATCTTTCATTTTTTTTTTCGATAACACCCTGACCTTGCAATTTCGTTAATTGCACCCTATTTCGTATTTTTACGTTTCAATAGCACCCTAAATTAAAAAAAATAGACGATTTCATGATTATAAGGATTAAATTTTATAAAATAACCAAATCTAAGGATCATTTTATACTATTTTCTACTTGGCTAAATTTTAACAAGTCCCTTAACTTAAAATATGTTCAAATAAACCATCTTCTCCACTAATTCAAAATAAACAAAAAAAAATATTTTCCGACATCTTTTCCGCTCGACCCGCTGCCGCTTCAGAATCCGCCACCACCCACCGCCGCTGCCGGGACCAGCAGCTGGCCTCCTTCCGGCCATGGAAGACCAGTTGCTGGTCTTCCATGGCCGGAAGACCAAGACCAGCAGATCTGCTGGTCTTCCGGCCATGGAAGACAAGCAGATCTGCTGGTCTTCCGGCCATGGAAGACCAGCAGATCTGCTGGTCTTCAACGGGAAGACCAGCAGATTTGCTGGTCTTCCGGCCGTGGAAGACCAGCTGAACTACTGGTCTTCAACGGGAAAACCAGCAGATCTTGCTGGTCTTCCCGTTGAAGACCAGCATAGCTGCTGGTCTTCAACGGGCCATGGAAGACCAGCTCGTCTTCCCCAAAGGAAGGTCTTCCATGGAAGACGCGCAACTCGTCTTCCATGGAAGACCGGTGACGGATAGCAGCGTTTGAACGGAGAGGGTGACAGAGAGCGGCGGCGTTCGAACGGATTTATTTATTTTTTGTTATTAATTTAGTTATTTTTTGTTATAGAGAAGAGGGTTTGTATGTATAATGTAAAACATCATATGATATTTAGAGTTTTTTAAAAATATGAAGGATTTATTTTGAACTTTATCCAAATGAAAAGAGTTCAATTTAATACTTTAGGGTGCTATTGAAACGTAAAAATACGAAATAGGGTGCAATTGACGAAATGAAAAGGTCGGGGTGTTATCGAAAAAAAAAATGAAAGATCGGTAGTTTTTGAGGTGATTAGCCTTTTTTTTTAATAAATAGTAATATTAATTAACTTATTAGTGGATTGGAAGTAAATAAATATATAAAAAATAATTTAAACTGTTGTTATTTATTAAAAATAGATATAAAAAATTGGGACATAAAAACAAAAACAATTAACAATTATATTAAGGCAAAGGAAATTTTTTTTATTTAAAATTGGCTCATTAAGTAAATTTATATGAAATTCAAATAAAAAAAACACCACGTTATACAAAAAATTTAACTAAAAACTCAAATTCATACATTATATAGGTTTATATAGAATTAAGTTCAGACTGAATTTATTATAAATATAATTGTTATTAATATAAATTAATAATCTAATTTGATTATTTAAAGTTCAAATTAAACTTTTTTAAACTAAATATTTAAATTCGATTTAAATTGATTTGAACTTTCTAAGTGGATGAATGTGTTAAAGATAATAGATTGAACTTTGAGACATTGAGTGAATTAGTTGTTTAATTTAAGTATCAAACTCTCTATAATCAAAATAAATTTCTATCCTTACCAAACTCTCATTTAACTAAGTAAAACATACTCATACAACGCTTCAAATTAATAGACATTCAATTGAGAGAACATTAATCCAATATTATTCAAGCTTCATCAACAACTTGATTTTATTTATTTAGCGTAATCATAAATCATCATCGTTTTACATGTTTAATGAATAAACAATCAAAATCTATAAATAGCAATGGCTCCTTCACCTTTAATTAAATCTTGATTTCGGACTCCAAGTATAAATATGAAGCAGTTTATTAGAAAAAGTAGCAGAATTTTGTCGTTATGTAAGGTCCTATCCGGCTGGGTTCATATTGATCGGACCAGCGCCACTTCAAGAAATGCTTCCAGCTGATTTTTCTGATTACAACAGATATGTGAGATGCACGAGCACGACAAATCCCAAGTTGAAGTGGGACAAGCCTCAACTTTTCTAATATCATTATCACTTCATATATCTTTTCATTTTAATTGCCTTTACAATTTTTAAAAATTTAACTCATCTACATATTAAGTTCTGATATTTAATATTTACAGCGAGTTGAAAATATACTTTAAAATGTTGTTTTTTTCTTTTACAATTTTAAAGTGTAGGTGAATTAATAAGACATTCTTCTTATTTATGTTAGAGGTTGCAGTTAAATCGTACACTTGTATGTGGCCGTTTAAAATTTAGAATTAGAGTTTACATTCCGCAAGGACCTACACGGCTCAAATGGAGATTAGTTTGAACATGGAGACTTAAATGTGTCATTTCATAGTTGAAATTTGTTTAAAAAAATCTCATAAGTCTTGTAAAAAAAATATGTATTCTTTTTCAACGAATAAATAAACCCTCTCATCTAAAAAATAATATTTTATATTTTAAAAAATAAGTTGGTTATTATTATTTTAATATATTAAATTATTTATTTTTAATATATAAACTGAATAAATTAATAATAAAAATAAACTTATAGTATCAATATTTAATATTTTTATTTTATTATTTATAAAAAAGAGTTAATAATAAAGAATCCATTTAACTAATATTATTAATATTTAATATTATTGTTATTATTTATAAAAAAAGATAATTAATATTAAAGAATCGATTGAATAAAATTAAAAATACCATTTTTTATTTAAAAGAAAAAGTATAGTTAAAGTCTGAGATATTATTTCAGTATGTATCCATGTCGATAAATTAATCTACATCATTTATTGTAAACAAAAAATAAAGTTAAAAGAGTCTAAAATAATTTAATTAGTCTATATCTTTTATTTACAATAAATAGTATATATTTCTCAAACTTGACATTTTAAATATTCAAGTGACTTTGAGATAATCCAATACAAAAATTGAATGAGTACATACATACTTACATCTCTGCAAATTGAGACATAATTGAGACATAAGGAGACAAAAATCACACATTAAAATTGATGGGTGCCAAGATATTGCAACAAGTGTTTATTTTATTGAATATTCATGCGCTCTTAAATGCAAAAAGGTCCATGTCATGTGCAAATACACTTTGCTTTTCTAGTTATATTATGAATGGCAAGGGAGAAAAATTGACATGAGAAGATACGGGGGATATCTATCTTAGCAATAATTAAAGATAGCAAACACTTTTAGAATAATTGAGAGGCTTTCTAAAAGAGGTAGAAGAGATTAGTGCCTAACTACCTTTCTTGTTCAATGCAACTATGTCTTATAAGTTATATAATTGAAAGCCATCAAGTTGCCATTGGGGCATTATAGTCACTGGTTCAAATCACGGCTACGCTCATGTTAAAAAATAGAGTATTTGAAATTGGACTACTAGTTACTATAATCCGGAACTGTTAGATATGTGGACTTGCAGACAGTCAACATTCCAAGGTTTGACAATAATTTTGAACTTCTGCTCCAGAAAATAAGTCTTTGTTATCAAAAATATATGAGTTCGAGTTCGACATGATAATGAAATATTCAAACTTGACTCGACTTACTTTGCTTTGTGTTGGCTTTTATTGAATTCAAAAATCAAAAGTGTTTTTATTTAAATCGGAGCTAGAGATTAACAATTGACTAATTGAATTCGTGAATGTTTAAAATGAAAATGTATAAGTGAGATGAATTGTGTAAACGTGTTATATATAATGATTAATATGTGTCTAACTCTAGAAGTCAATTTAGAGTTAAGTTGTAAAAATCTTGTGATGTTATTTACATATCAACCTATATATATGTTGGTTAGATCCCTAGAATTCCAGAACGTCGAATCGGAATCGAAGTGATCATAGTGGCCACTTCAATTCTCATTACCTAGTGTCGGGTCACAGTCTGTGAAATCGGATCATAATTCAAGCATGCGAGCATGGTTATATGAAATGTGAACCAGTTTAACATAGTTTAATCATGTATGCTTAAAGAAGTAAATATGGCAATGAGTAATGAAATTTAAATTATATGGATTAACTTATGGCATGAACAAACGAGAGATAGAGACAAGTGTCAATATCTCGACATGCTTACTACGGATTTTGTAATTATCTCTCTCCTTCTGTAGTGCTGTCACAGTCTGTGAAATTGGATCGTGACAAAATTAGTATTAGAGACTGAATTGTATATAATACTAAACTGAATAATTAGTTGCTCTACCTATCTCTTTAACAATTTTTTTTGATCAAAGACTAAACTTTATCAAGTTTTTCAATCTCATCAGTTGAATATAAGAATATTTATAAGGTCATTTTCACCACTTGTTATCATTCTATTTATTATACTTTAATAAAATTTTATTTTTCTAACAGTGAGAAACTATAATTCTGATCAATAATTACTAAATATAACTAACAGATTACCTGCGTGGTAAAATTAAATATCCAACAATTTATCCAACATATAGGCCATTATTAACCAATATTAATTGAATAACTTACTGTTGTTGAAAAAAAGGAAGAAACGTGAAGAATGTTAGATGTTTCGATAATCATAAAAATATTTAACTCTAAGATAATATTTAAAAATCTGAGATGTTGTCATTTTATTAAAATAAATCTATGAACATAAATCTATTCAAGTTTTCTGTTTTGCGGTTTTATTTTAATTTTTGAAATTTCATATTACTTTTATAAAATATTTGATTTTTCAATATTTTTGGTCTCGATGTAATATCAAGAAAAGTGGAAAATAAGATGTATGAAATTGTGGGTGTTGTGAGTGTAATTGAGGTGTGCAAGGCACAGAGAAGAAAAGAAAAAGAGGAAACATGAAGAATCTGTAAACAAAAGGCTTTTTTTAAATAAACATTAAAGAAACGGCAAGGAATCAATCATTCCTATGATTATTTGGACTTTACTAGCCGTTACTTTTAACTTAACAAAAGCTTCCATACAATAAAGTCTAGGAGATTAGCTAGGTTATTTACCAAATAATTAAAGTTTAAGAACTTAAGATTTTAACAGTCACTAGCCAGAGTTCTGTAATAGAGATTTTGCTCATGGATGAACATGAAATTACAAGTTACAGCTGAACGAGCTATGCACGGTTTAATCGAACGAGATTAGTAATCAAGCTCCTCGCTCCAACTAAACTTTAATCACTATTGTGGCCTCTTCTGATATTTTGCAAAATTCACGACTTGACTTATTTTTTTATATTCTTGTAGTTTTATATTTAGTCGTCTGGTCAAATTTAGTTTTTCTAAAGCTTTTTAGATTGCATGTCAGAATTTTTTTGATTTGACTAAAATTTTAGAGCTAATTGAAGGATGAAGATTGTTTGCTATTTAAATAAATATTTGATTGTATTTTATCTTTAGAAATTTGTTGACAACTTGTTCGGATGGATACATAAACGGAGGCAAAATTAGAATTAATACAGAGCCAAGAACCATTCATTATGCAAAAATTTAAATTTAGTTACCATATTTAAAAGAAAATAGTATGATTTAAAAGTGTTTCTACTTTTAAATTTATAGCATTATAGACTTAATGAATTTAGTTACACTCAATATAATATAATTTAACCATTTTAATATTTTTCCATAAGGTGCACATGAAGATGGGATCCTCCTAATTTAGGATCTTCTAAAGAATATTAAAATTTGGAAGAAAAAACATGCATGGTAGTTTAAAACCAGTGGGTTATAGTAGTTTGCTTTTTGAATTTTCCTTTTGAATGCCTTTATTTTCCTCCAATTATTTATCGAGCCCTTCAAATCAAAAGAAAAGACAGGATGACCCCAAGACTTTTTGTGATATCTCAATCTTCTCTCTTTTCTTTGTTTTACTAAACAAAGACCCATTATTGTATTTTGGTGTTTTATATCATTATCTTTTATATAAAATTCTTATTCTTATATCATTTATTAATATTTAATGAATGTAATAACTTTTATTAAATGATATGTAATTATTTAACTTTTCAATAAAATAAATAGAATTTATTTAGTTATTATTATTGAATGAATTATAATTACTCTCATTCAATGATATGATAATTTTAACCAATTTATTTTAGTTAAAAAATTTGGTTTGTACGTTTAGTTCGGTTAATTCATTCCGATCATTAAAAAAACTAGTTTTCTTATTATTAAAAAATTTAAAGATTTAACTGATCGAATTAATTAAATTAACATAGTATTTTTATATCTTTTATATCTTTTATTTAATTATCATTGTTATATTTTTATCAATTTTATCGAATTAACTGACTGATTAATTGAGTTCCATTTGACTTAAGTAGCAATTTTCCCCATCAACTTGTAAGTAAAGAAAAATTAGTATATAAATTAACTTGTGGACAAATTAGTCTTAAAATCGATGGTTAAGGTTAATTAATTCCATTTTTATAATTTGCCCCCTCAACTTATAAGCTAATTTGCAAAAATGGGACTAATTGACCATAACCACCAATTTTAAGACTGCTTTGCCCACAAAATTAATTTATGTGTTTGCTAATTGCTTACAAATTAAGGGGAAAATTGCTACTTAAGTCAGTTCACTTTTGTATTTTTGATATTTTAATTAATTTAATTAAATCAAATTCAGTTAAAATCGGTAATTAAGTAGATTCAGTTAAAGAAATAAATTAATCTGATTTATTTATTTTCAATTGAATGGGATGGTTCTTAACCGAACCAACAAATGTTAATCCGTATTTTAAACTACACTGGAACTTCTTAATTTGCTTCGAATTTTATTAAAGTTTCTCATAAATACCCTTAAACTATATAATTTATTCATAATGGTTTATCATAAACTAGATTTAAATTAAAACAATCCAAACAACACCATGAAAAAAGAAGTTTGGCTTCTTGTTCCATTGATTGATATTAAAGAGAGAACCATGATGAAATGGGGTAGATAAAAACTGGTCCCTCTATATTAATCACCACAAAAATAAATACTAGTAGTGTAGCTTTCATGCTCATTAAGCATATGTGGACATATTTTTATAAGAAATGGCCAAAAAAAATTATGATAACACTTAAAAGGAGCTAGTTCCTAGTTGTCCACTAAATTGTTTTTAACCCCTTGGAATTTTCTACATTTGGTATCAATCAGTCCATCATAGAATTGTATACCTGAGTGCATAAATCTCACCAGGCACATGCATATTTTACCAGTCATTTTCATGGCATCTACACTTCAGCTTATAGAAATTAGAAAGCAAAAAAAAAAATAGAAAAAGAACAGTTTTTATTGATTAATTTTGGTAAAGTGGATGTTTAGAAACTTCTTATAAAGATACATCTCTCATAGGGATGCAATCAGTTTTCGATTCGGTTCAGAAATATTTTAAAAAAAAAACAATCGATTAATTTTGAATAAAATAGAACTTTAGTTTAGTCCGTTTTGATTTCACTGTAATAAATGAATAAATGTTCTTTTAGTTTTTTTTTAATGAGAATGATATTAAAATGGAATATTGTCTCAAAGATAGCAAATCTTTTCAGCTAAAGTCAATTTTAATCAGATCTTTTAAAAACATCAATGTTAGCAGATTTCATAAGTACATTTCGCTTTTAGTTAATCCCTTATTTTTAAAAAATAGAAAATCTTTTCAATTTTTTTTTATTATGACAATTTCTTTGATAAGTATTTTTCAAATGAAAAATGGTTAGGTTTGGTTGGAATTTAAAATGTTCGAAATAGTTTGACATTTTTTTGAAAAAATAATATCAAAATTGATACGTGCTTATTGCAAATTGGCTAAATTTTGTGTCATTTTAAAGGTTCAATTAAAATTGACCTCGTTCGGAAAAGTCTAGTATTTTTAAAACATTAGACCTATTAAAATTAAAAATTCAAATCTACATCAAATAATAGTATATTGTACAACGAGTATAAATCTAAAAATCATCCTATTCATTGTTTGGAGGGTATGATTTTTGCCATTTTGATTGAAAAGTCACATCCTTCTCCACCATATTTTAATTGTCATAAAAAGAAGAGTTAATTGTTGAAAAATACCTCATTTTTATAACTTTTTTGTTTATGGTCCAAATCTTTAAAATTATTGATATAAATTAATCTATTTTTTAATTTTCAGTTTCATTTATTTGTTTAAATTAGAATGGAAAAAAAAATTAAATATGTTATCCATATTTAAAATTATTTTCGATAAAAAGATAAATTGAAATAATATAAAATAATGTGAAGAACATTATAAATCTTTGGCTTAATTCCTTAAAAAAACCCCACCTTACACTTTTTCTTCGTTTATATCCTGACCTTGTAAAAACACCATTTGTACCCAATTTTGGGTTTTTATGTTTCATCCCTACCCAAAAGTATTAAATTGTACTTTTTTCATTTGCAAAAGAGTTTAAAACATATTTTTTTCTATTTTTAAATATACAAATAAACCCTTAAACTTAAAAAATAATCAAATACATCCAAATAATTAATTATTTTTTTTAATTTTATAAAATAATGAAAAAATTAAAAAAAATATTATTATTTTAAATTTTTTTGTCGGAAATATTTTTTAAAATAATTTAAAAAAAATAATAAATTAAAAATTAAAAAAATTCGAAAATATTTTATTAAAAAATTTAAAAAAATTATTATTATTTTTAATTTTTTTTGAAGAAATGGTATTTTTGTACTATTAATAATATTAATATCTAATTAG
Source organism: Mercurialis annua (assembly GCF_937616625.2). Classification (NCBI taxonomy): domain Eukaryota; kingdom Viridiplantae; phylum Streptophyta; class Magnoliopsida; order Malpighiales; family Euphorbiaceae; genus Mercurialis; species Mercurialis annua. Next base: position 4,958,674 of record NC_065575.1, on the reverse strand, counting down.
TATATAAGTTAAAAATGAAGGATTGTTTTAAACTCTTTTTCAAATGAAAAGAGTACAATTTAATACTTTTGGGTAGAGATGAAACATAAAAACTCAAAATTGGGTACAAATGGTGTTTTTACAAGTTCAGGGTATAAACGAAAAAAAATACAAGGTGGGGTTTTTTTAAGAAATTAAGCCTAAACCTTTTAACGAAAAGGCTTAATTTTAGCTCTATTTGGATGAAAAGAGGCCAATTACAAATGTTCCTGGCTAGTTTTGCAATGGTAGAATTATTTTGGAGAAATATTTATTTTCAAAGCGTAAAATGCATATAACTATTTCTGCATCACTTACAAACCAACAAATCAAGGAATGAAAAGATTCATCAGCCTTTTTCATTTCTGTTTCAAATATTTTACACCTTGGATTTTTGCTTGACACTTCGAATGCAACACGTACAAGACCATCAACAGAAAGTTCACAACTGCGGTTCATAATTGGTTAGTCAATAGAGCCGAAGTTCAACCCACATCGAGCAACCTCTATTTTTTTGCTCAAAAATCCCATATGCAGACACTCCTGGTTCAAACCAAAGACGAAGACAAATACTCTATCATGCAATAACTTTTTAGATTAGGCCCAACTCGTCTGTATCAGTACAAACTCAGACTCTGAATCAATCATAAGTTTAGGTGATGATAATGAGGATGATTGTTTTTATATTATTTTCTGTTATTTTAAAAAAAAAATCTCATTTTATATGTACATATATTTTAATTTATATATTATAAAAAAGGTAAAATGACAAAAAAACGGAAAAAGATAACATCCATATAGAGCGTCTTCTCATCCATATTAAATGCAAACTCATTTTTTACAAAATGTAAGCAGGGGCGGATCCAGCCCTTAGAGTGAAGTGGCATCTGCCCCTGCAAACTTTTAAAAAAGATCAATTTTAGTATATTCTAACTACATATATATACCAACGAGCAATAGCTCAAATGGTATAAGCGCTGGCAGCAAACTGCTAGGTCGTGGGTTCGATTCCTCCCACAAGCGCTCCCCTCTCCCTAATTATCAAAAAAAAAAAAACTACATATATATGCATCACGGTTTAATATATATTATTTTTTATATATATTTTTATTTCGATTATATTAGTTATATTTTTTATTATAAATGTTTTTCTGCCCTCTCATTTTAAATTTTAATTTTTTTTAATTCCGTCCCTGAATCTAAGGACCTGTTTAAAACACATGACCTTGGCCTAGTAGCCAACCACATATATCCAATTATATGGTTCCTATGGGCTATCGCTCATTTCAAGAATGGTACATGCTACCTTTCTGTCACGCGCTATATAATTTTTCGCACGTGATGAAGGTTATGTCTCAAACTTCTCCAATAACACTCTCAAATCTCGTGTTCCGGAATCTTCCGGAACGTTTTATAAACTTTATATTCCGGAATTCTCTAGAACATTCTAGAATCCTCTAGAACATTCTAAAATCATCTAAAACACTCTAAAATCATTTAGAACACTCTAAATCATTCTAGAACATCCTAGAATTCTCATGAATACTCTAGAATGTTCCAGAATATTTTAGAAGATTCTTCACGAGACTATTCTGGAATTATCTAGAATCCTCTGAACTAATCCGGAATACTTTAGAACTCTCTAGAAGGTACTTAGATGTATATAATAGCTTCTTACATTGTATAGAATAATATAGATAGTTCTAAAATGTAGAATATAAACCATTGGATCAAATAGATCCTAACCATTTATTGAGGAGGTGGAAACTTTATATATAGACAAATTCCCCCCCCCCCCCCCCCCCCCTTATTTGTAACATACATGAATCATTCTAAAACTCTCTATTTACTATCAATACAAAATTGTATTATTCAAGCTCTTATTGTCCATATTTGCTACTAAGTTACTATCGTATTAAAATTCAAGGCTTACTTAACATCTTCACAAGCAAAATCGCCTAGGTGCCGCGTGGGTTAGCGTGTGAAATTTCTAACTCCGTGACATTTCACTCACTATATGGCGAAAAAGATTACTACAAAATCAAAAGGTCTAAAACCCTATAAAACAGGAATGGAAGAATTTGTTGAAGGACACCTGATTGAGAGAAAAACAAGAGAATTGTGAATGTGTTTTTGGATTGTTTAATATTCATATTTTTGAAGTTGCATATTTAAAAGTTTTAATTCAATTCTTACACCAAACCTCTGAAATTATATCTCATTTTTATAGTCTTTTATTTAATATTTCAATTTTACAATTGATAATATATACCTCGTTTTACATTCTAATTTTATATAAAACTCTAAAAGCACATTTACAGTTCTTCAATACAAAAATATATATTACTAATATTTTTCGGTTCGGCTTTTCGATTTCGATTCTATAAATCAATTTGATCAGTTCGTTTGCCTACCCCAAACGAGAAATTCTTATTTGAACCTAGTTCGCCACGTATGTGACACGTGGCGAACTAGGTTCACCTAAGAATTTCTCGCCCCAAACAGTACATACCGGCACAACGCTATGAACCATAACATTCACTTATAAGCACAAATATGCATAGTCCACACCGTAATAAGCAGAAATCATAGTAAGAAATATAAATATAGGGTACAAATCTTTTCTTCACTCAACTTGTATACAGACTAATCAACATGTGTTCATCTATAATAAAGTATTAAGGTAACTAGTTTTCTCCAAGTTCAAGCATTTGAGATTTGTGAATGAAATAAATTAAATGCTAAACTGTACAAAAGAAGGCCTATAATCTATAGAAACACTGCAAACCTACTCAACAAAGAATATGATTAAACCCGCATTGTATTCTACTCTCTTTTTTATAGCACGAGGAAGAAACAATCAATCCGCAGTCTCGAGATCTAATATATGAATCTACCTAGTCAGCTTTATGAATGGCTACTGCTCAGTTTCTGCAGATGGCGGCTGCCATTGACGAACAAATTGTCCTTTCACTCTTGGTCGCTGCTCTGCAAGCTTTTTCCTACTCTCATATCGTACCTGTAAATAAAATTTGATTCAGCAAATGCATCATATGCAATTTCTACTATATATCAGGTACTCGTGACCTATGTTGCACGGAAACGGAGATGTTGAAATTGGAAACATAAAAACGAAAAAATGGCAGAAAGATATTTTTTATAAGAATATGTTATAAATATATAGAATTTCGGGGTTCCATAAGCATTTCTATGATAAAGCAGCTTGTGACTCTAGTCTATATCAAATAGTAGTAGTTTATCCCTAAGTAGAAACTATGCATAGCTACCATTAGTTGCTGTTGTAGTGATTATGATGAACTGGTAAGAATAATGATCATACAAATATGATTCTAGTGAAGATGAAAGCAAATACCTTCTTTTCGTAGCACCTATCTTTCCGCTTCAAGCGAAACTTATTTAGAGCCGCTTCTCTTTGGATGGATCGATGCGAATTGGCATTATGCAAAAGAAAGCCATCATTTATTCTCTCAACAGCAGTTCTGACTTTAGCAACCTGATCAGCGTTGCTATTGCTACCAGAGGCGCTTCCATAACCAATGTTAAGATAGCTTCCAGCGCTGTTATAGAAGCTGCTAGTTGCACTCTGATCAGCAGTAGGAGAAATATGTCCTTGATCATCAAAAGAATTCAACATATTGTCATGCTTTTGCAGATTGGAGGCTTCATTTTCTCGTTGTACTAATCGACCATAGAGATGATCAGAATTACTTTTGAAATTAGATGCCCGAAATGGATCCATTTCACAGTCGGGCTCTGGATGGCTGCCTGAACTTGGGCTGGGTATTGTTGACACACCGGACTGTTTAGAAACAATTGGAGGCAAAATAGAACCATAGCTGGTGCATACATTATTGAATCCTACACCATCATCTGGAATCTGGAGGGACAGTAGTCTTTGTTCAGGGAAAGAAATTGCAACTTCAGACTCTTTTCTTTGACAAATAGCTGGAGAGACTGTTGGTCTTTCAGGACTTGATGGTGGACCAGGTGCATCAGAGTTATAGCCAGTAACATTGCTGGAAAATTTTCTTTCAGAATAAGCTCCAAGTTCCTTCTGATTAGGAATACTTGCCCAACTTGTATGCACATTCTCTAATGGACGGTTATTATACCTGCATAAAGCATATTTAAATGTCTTATTAACTGAAAATTAATTCTTTAACTAATGCCTAACACTAACTGCACAATCAAGCATAAAAGAGGATTTCATATGAATAACAGAAAAAGAACTTACCGAGTAAATGCTGAAGCATTGGAATGCCTGAGAGTGCGTCCATCTTCCGCACCTTGAATCTCAAATCCACTACTGTGGCATCTTGACAAGCAGAGATCCAGTTGTGGAAAAATATCAAACTTTCTTTTGGTATTGTCAACAGAAGAGCTACGACTAGCAGAAGTTCCCATGAAATCAATAGCTTCTCTAGAAGACTTGACTAAGAAATGACTTCCTTCAAAGCTCTCACGGGTGATCTCCGCATTCTTTCTTTGACTATCTGCTTTAGTGTCCTCATCCACAGCCATCTGATTAGGATCTGTGCAGGCAGCCGATGCTGAACCTAATCCAATTGGCATATTAACCAAACTTCCCCATTCTGGCTGCAACAACTCTCGCACATTTTCCACAGAGGCACTCTCGGCTTCCATATCTGGCTTTGTGCAAGAACTCTGCAAGAGACAGAAAACATGCAGTTTCTACATTAATTTCGTAGTTTATATGTCTAAGCACAAGATGAAACACAAACTATCTCATGAATCTTTGTTTTCACCCATTTCGATACATGCAGTTCCTTCATCAGGGTGGCAGAAGAACTTATGATTTTAAAACATCAGCCTTTTAAATTAACTTATGGTAACCGATTGCTTTTGAAACAGTGTAGCAAACTGAGGAACCAGCTGAGGTAGCATAAATAACCTAACTTTCAATTAAAGCATGTTGTGCTCCTAATCAAATTGACGTAAACCAGACATTAAATTTACTTTTGTATAACCTCCATTGCCTGAACCTTTTATTCGGAAAAAGTTACAATTCAAATGAATGGTTCCCTTAAGCGTTCAACAAGTTAAAATAGTGAAACTTGCAGTTTAAAAATAAGGTACGGTTTCATCATTTCTGGTAACAAGACCCTCAAAATATGAGTCATAAAAATGAGATTAATCACATAATTTGTATTGATTTTAGTAATTATGCAGCATAATATGGTACTGGAGATGCACAGGATGTGCTTTAGCTTCAATTTTTATTCAAACACCAATTAAAGCATTTGCTACATCACACACCACTAAACTAAAGAACTAACCTGAGAACCACCCCCTTTCTCAGTGAACTCTTTATTGTTTTGAATACAAGCCCTGTCACCACTTGCACGATTACTAGCAGCATTATTCTGAGAAGTAGCTTCAGCCTTATCCTGTCCAACACTTTCCTCTCGGGAAACATTTCCTCTAGCAAGGGACTGATAGAACCATAGAAATGAATCGAGGTTCAGTTAGGGTGCAAACTCGCATAAATTTCAAAGCGACAAAACAACATAAATAACAAGGGAAATAGGCATACAGATTGTCTTCTCCATACATGCTGCCACAAATTTCTCAATTCATTTCTTCTTATGGGCTTAACCAGATAGTCAGCAGCACCTTGCAACATGCATTTATAAACTGTACTAATTGAATCTTGTGAAGACATCACTGCAAAATCACCAGCAACAATGTCAATTTTAGGTTCTGAAAACTAAAAATTCCCGAGAACACAAAATTTTTGGAAATTCATATCATACTTATAACTGGTATGTTTTTGCAAACATCATGCTCCATAATAAGAGTAAGAAGGGCATATCCAGATATTAAAGGTAAATCGACTTCTGTCAAAATGAGATCTATATCGCAGGGTCTTCGTTTCAGCATCTCCCATGCCTTTAAGCCATCAGGAACAGCCACAACTGCTCAAACAAAACAAATCCATCTTTAGTTTTGTGAATACATACCAACATAAGTGAATATATACAAAATCATATAATGAGCTTAATCAAATAAATAATTATTAACCATATCCTCTAAAATCTACTAATTAACAAGATTGACAAGCCATTGAACTCAAGACTGAAAAAACAGAAATACCAAATTCTACAAAACAGAAAAAACAATCTAGCCACTGAACTCAAGATTAACTCAAAAACTATAAACTTTCATATTAAAAACACCCTACATAAGGAACCAAATTCACAAACAAGAACACAAAACTGAATAAAAGAACAATTAAACCAAAATAAGAAAAACAAAAACTGACCTTTGTAGCTACATTTCCTGAGCAAAGCAGCAATAATTTGTCGAGTAGAATCATCAGCTTCAACCAGCAATACCCTTAACGCCATTCTTGGCAAAAGCTTCTCCCATGTCACCACCGCCCTATTTCCCCTTCTCTTCTTCTTCTTCACTGATTCCTCCATTTCTTCATTTCTTTCTGTTTCACTTTCAGTCATCATCATTTCTAAATCCTCACTACTGATCACAGCTTCTCCCATAATAATCTCTGAAAATACACTCTCTTTTTTCTTGTTTTTAGAATCTTGGCTTGTGCAAAATCTTTTTCTCTGCTATAACAAAGGAAAAAATATCTAAAATATCTACAGCCTCTAATAATATTTCAAACTTTAAATCTTACGGTTCTAAATACAATCTCAATTTGCATCCTATGGTTTAAGAATATTCCCACCCCTACTTGCTTGCAAAATATCTCAATTCCCTTCTATGGGTCCATATTATGCCACGTCAGCTATAGATATAATTCGTGCATTATAATTTATTTATTCTGTGAATACATAAAATAATGTTAACATTATTTATGAATTTTTATTTTTACATTATTTTTCTGATATTTAAAAAAAAAAGGTGTTTGTGGAAAGAAGTAAACCAACACGATCTACCAGATTGGTGTTTAGCGTTTGTATCATTTAGAGTATATCTCATCAGTTATATTAAATTTATATACTATATTGCTGTTAATTTTATTTATCAAATCAATGAATTATAATTTGAATAATATAAGCGCTTACTAATCTTTTGTTAAGATTGTAGATTTAATTCTCTCACAACAGTAAAAAAAACCTTTAAAAATATTTAACATACAAAATCGGTTAAATTACTATAAATTGTAAGTTAATATTTAATTAAATTATAGTGTTAAATATTATTTTGATAATATATTAATGTGATTAGCTCTAAGCACGTATATTTTATATATTTTTTCCTATAAAATAAAAATTTAATATCAAAAGGCGTTAGCCTATTGGTGAATATATTTTTCTTTTTGTGGTGGTTAAGTTGTGGTTGGAATTTAAAGACCCCATCCAGCCAAAAAAAATGGATATATACTGTTAAGAAAAGGCTGTGTTTTAGATATTTTGTGATATTTATGTGTGGGACCCGGTTGAGTCTTAGTAATAATAGGTCCCACTTGGTTAGATATTTATTTTGAATAATGATTTTTTATGGCGAAATTTGCATTTCCTGGACAAGAGTATGACACGTGTGATGGCACTAAATAATACTGGAATTTTTATTGGGAACAAAGGATCAATTTACCCCTTGAACTTGGCACGAAGTATCAAATAAGTCCAACCTCGCAAAACCGGATCAAATCACTCCAGAACTATGCAAAACCGGATCGGTTTCACCCTTTTGACCAAAAAAGAGAGTGTAATAACCTAATTTTAAAAATTAAGTATAATTAACTCTAACTAATCTTAATTAAAACACTAATTAATCCTATTTAATTTAAATTTTAATTACTATAAAATTAAGGGTTTTTTCTACTCTTTTGCCTAATTAAGTCCAATCATAATCTTACTTAATCTAATTAACCTAATTAAACATAACCTAATTAACCATACCCAGCCACCAGCCGCCTCCACCACTTTCTTCACCCAACTATGATCAGACCACCATCAACCACCGCCTACTTCATCAACAACCAATAAGAGCTTTAACAAATATAAGATGGACAAGTAGTAATGAAAAAAAAAATCACCCATTCAAAAAGATGAACAGATGCAATCAGATTCACATTTAAAGATATGAACAATACATCACTACAACTCAAGAAACAAAATCATTCATTTACATTTATTACATAAAACAGAAATTATCCACCAATACTTGCCGCCTTCACCCACCTGACATCTTCTGTGGCATCAGATCTAATCCAAGCCATCACCACCGCAGCACCATCGTCCCTGCCGGACAAGCAGGAGAAACAGTAGCGTCCTTGCCGGACAAGCAGCAGCAACAATATCAGTCTTCAATTCCAGCAGCGGTGGATGAACGGTAGCAGCAACGATCTTCGCCTCCGACAGAAGCAATTGACAAAGAATGAAGAAAAGAGAAGCAGTGGGTCTTCGTCCACCGGAGCAGCAGTTGTGTTCTTTTGTTCACCAGAGCAGAAACGACAGGTCTTCGTTCACCGGAGTAGCAGCTGCATTTCTTTGAACGACGATGGAGGGTAGGTGAAGAAGAATGTTCGAGTTTGAAAATGAACTGGGTTAAGTTTTTTTTTTTATATAATAATTAGGTTTAGTTTGTAAATGAAAAGGGTATAATAAGATCCCTCACTTTGTATCTAAAAAATAATTTAATTTGTAAAGTTTAAAAATATAAAGGACGCAATTGAAATTTAAAAATGATTTGATGTCAGTTTGAAAGATAAAATAAAAAATAAGGGACTATTTTAAACTTTTTACAATTGAAAACCGGAGAGTGTGTTCACTCTCGGTGGTGAGAGTGGGGAAGGGGGTATTTGATACATTTTTGCATAGTTCTGGGGTGATTTGATCCACTTTCGCGAGGTTGGACCTATTTGATCTTTTGTGCCAAGTTCAGGGGGGGTTTTGAACCTTCACTCTTTTTATTGGTGTGTAGTAGCTTTGAAGTTATCATAACGTGTTCTTTTTTAGTGCAAATTGCAAATATAATCAATGTTAAACCAAGTGCTTTCTTTTCTTATATTTTTTGTCAAAAATAGGAGGCCACCCCCATTATACAAGTATAAAACAAGTTCATATTTCATGTTAGAGGTAGAATTCGAATGGTTTAGGTAGGGCGGCTAATTCGTGTCGCCATCTATAAGGCTGTGCAAAAACTGAAGTAAATCGAATTATGTAGTCGAACCGGACCAAAATTGCAATTACAGATTGGTTTTTTGATGAATATAGTTTGGTTTGATTTGTAATTAGATAAAAGTTTGGTTTTCTGTTTTTAGTTTGGTTTGAACATTTTAAAAATCGAAAAAACCGAACATTCAAATAAAAGATAAAAAATAGTATAAATTTATATAAATTTATATTTTTTTGTTTTTATTCTTTTTATTATAGTTGATATATAAGTCAATAAATTGCATACAACATATAAATACGCTAATAAATTATATAAAAACATTTATTAGACACTAATTATATAATATATGGATTAATTTTATGATAATAAAATTAAGGTCTAATTACTTAAAAACCACTCACCTTGTAACTTTTTTTCATTTATACCATGATCTAGGAAAATTTTCAATTGTACCCTATTTTTGATTTTTATGTTTCATCTTTACCCTAATGAGTTGAATTGACCAATTTTCTTTTGAAAAAGAGTTTAAATTAATCCTTCATTTTTAACCTATATTCTAATAAAATATTAATGTTAATCATTTATGTATCTTGTTTTTAATATTTTCATCTTTAAATCAATTAAATTATCAAAAAATTTATTTTTGGGGTATAAACGAAACATAAAAATCGAAAATAGGGTACAATTAAAAATTTTCCTAGGTCATGATATAAAACGAAAAAAAGTTATAAGGTGAGTGGTTTTTAAGTAATTAGGCCTAAAATTAAAAAACAGAGAAAGTAATAAAATTCGGTTTTTAACCGAACCAAACCAAATTTTTTGGTTCGGTTTGGTTTAAGGCAAAATTAGAATTCAGTCTGGTTCGGTTTGAAACTTTTACCGAATTTTGGTGTTCGGTTTATTCGGTTCGATAACCCAACCGACCGAATGAACAGCCTACCCATCTATATTCATTTAACTAGAGGTATATGTATGTATATATACTGTATACACCGTTAAATTTAATTATAATATATCCAGTGGCGGAACCACGGGAGGGTCAGGAGGGTCGGCCGACCCTCCTCGCCGGCGAAAGACTGAGGGACTGGTGCTACTCTCGACTGGTCCCCTGTTGTTCTCGACCCTATCGTGTAACAGGCTTGGCAGCTGATGCAGGCTGCCGGCCAAGAGTGATTCATGCAGCGGGCTTTAGTCCGGGCTCCATATATAATTTTGTGTATGTAAAAATAGATAACGAACTGCAGATGACTCAGTGGATGAGGCTTATTATTCCTATCTATGTCTTTTTTAACTATTATTTTTTTCTTTATTTTAGCTCCTTAATTTAAGACAAAACTAGAAAAATTAAATCTGCAGAAAATATTTAGGTTTTACCCCTTCTTTTCTCCCTCTATTCTTATATATTTTTCAAAACCCTAATTCTAAAATTGAATCACATTCATTCAATTAATCACTTTCCACCACTTAATTCTTAAACCCATTAATATTTCTACTCAATTATCAAAATTATTTTGATTTTTTTCAATTTTAACTTAGTTTTTTCATTTGGTGAATTGATAATTTTTTTGTTAATTTTTATGTGAAATTTCGACCCTCCTGCAAAAAATTTCTGGTTCCGCCACTGAATATATCATATTATAAAATTAAATTTTATTTATTAATATTTAGTGAAGTAATTTTTCAAACCAATTAGTAAATTTCATTTGATTTTAGATTTAATGTAATCCCATTAAATTGATAAATTTAATGGTAAATTTACTAACGAAATACAAGGTGATCGACCTAGTTTATCTTATAAGAGCAAATATTGAAATATAATATAGTCTATAGGCAAGATATTGAAATATAATATAGTCTATAGAGATGCGTATATTAGGGGTGAATGAGGTGGTAGATTTTGGTCCGATCAAAAAAAATTTGAAGCCTTTGCGGATTGAGTAGCTAAAGATTTCTTGTTTTGGCCAAGATCATAGAATATTAAACATCTTCAATTTTATGTATTTGTTTTGTTGAAGTTTATTGTTGTTTATGACTATTTGCTCTTCCAGGTGTATTTTCTGTTTGGTTCGATCAAGGTTTTGTTGATTTGAGTAATCACTGATACCAACTCTTGATGAATCCATATTTTTTTAATGTGTTTTTTTTTTGTTCAAGTTTCTCTCAATATGATTCAAGCTTGTATATCACGGTTTTACTGTTTCAAAAAGTTTTTACGATGACTCGGGTTTGCTTATCGTGGTTTATACTTGAAGAGTCAGAGTTGTCTTAGATATATGCAGTTATAAAAAATCCTTTTAGGTGTGTAAGTCGATTTGTTCAATAATTTTGTGTATATTATAGCTTGTTAATTGTCAGATAATCAAAATTATTCTGATCTCCTAGTTTATGTTCGGTTCATACAATTTTACACCAGTTTTTCTATTCATACATAGGCCGTAGAAGCTATTTTCTTTGGGAAATTGCAGAAAATACTCCGTTCTTTAAAAATATTTGTAAAAATACTCCGTTTTTGTAAAATTATTTTTTTACCTTTTTTCCGAAAATTTATTTTTTTACTCTGAAAATTTGTAAAAATACTCTGTAGACTGTTTGAAACTATATTTGAAGCTGTTTTTTAGAAACCATTTGAAACTCTATATGAAACTGTTTTTGAAAACGGTTTCAAATTATTTTTTAATAAACAGTTATAAACCGTTTGAAATCCTATTATAAACTATTTTTGAAACGGTTTATAAAACAGTTTCAAATTGTATTTTTCTTTTGAAACCGTTTGAAACTGTATGCGAAAAGTTTTGTAAAACAGTTTCAAATTGTGTTTTTTGAAACTGTTTACAACTATTTGAAATTGCGGAGTAAAAAAAATAAATATTTAAATTTTTTAGGTACGTTTGCAAACTTTCAGTTTATGAGTTAAATTTTGCAATTATTTTTAGTTTTTTAGGTATTTTGCTAAACTTTCCATTTCCTTTGCCAGGTATGAAGTGACTGATTCGATAGGACCGGGACCGAAGATTCTGAAGAAGCACTCTAGAGGGTTCATCTTCAAGTTGTATTACCTGAGCTATGAAATAATATGAAATGTAATAGTCATTCTTTACTATTTACTTTTTGAGAAAGGTACTTATTTCACAAAATCATAATATAGCAATTCCGTGGAGTTAATATTCTATGAATCAAAAGTATGAAACAATTATCTTATAAGGAGTAGCTATTCTATGCCGGACATATTCCATCAACCAAATATAACCTTACATTTATAACAAGTTATATTTAAATAAATTGAATCACGGTTGCTACCTTCAAAAAGAAAAATTGAAATCATAGTACGTCATATAGGGTACAAGTATTTCTCCTCATTCAAGTTTTATACAGACTAACGAACATGTGTTTAGCTATAGTAAAGTGTTAAAGTAACTAGTTTTCTCCAAGTTCAAGCATTTGAGATTTGTGAATGAAATAACTTAAATGCTAAAATCTTCCTAAACTGTACAAAGGCCTATAATCTATAGTTACAAACCTACTCAACAAAGAATATGATTAACCTGCATTGTATTCTCCTAACTCTTCATAACACGAAGAAGAAACAATCAATCCGTAGTCTTGAGATCTAATATATGAGCCTAGCTAGTCAACAACATGAATGGCTACTGCTCGGTTTCTGCAGATGGTGGCTGCCCTTGACGAACAAATTGTCCTTTCACTCTCGGTCGCTGCTCTGCAAGCTTTTTTCTACTCTCATATCGCACCTGTATTCAAAATTTGTTTCAGCAAATGCACCATATGCGCTTTCTAAAATATGTTAGATACTCGTGATCTATGTTGCATGGAAATAGAAACGTTGAAATCGGACACTGAAATGAAAAATGGCATAACACTGTTTTTTACAAGAATTATAAATATAAACTTTCGGGATTTCAGAGGCATTTCAAGTTTCTGGGTAAAGCAGCTTGTGATTATTTATAGTCTAGAAGTAATATTATCCATAAGTAGAAGCTATGCATAGCTATAAATTGTTGCTGTTATAGTGATTATGATGAACTGAAAAGAATGATGATCATACAAACATGATACTAGTGAAGATGAAAGCGTTACCTTCTTTTCATAGCATCTATCTTTCCGCTTCAAGCGGAACTTATTTAGAGCCGCTTCTCTTTGGATGGATCGATGCGAATTGGCATTATGTAAAAGAAAGCCATCATTTATTCTCTCAACAGCAGTTCTGACTTTAGCAACCTGATCAATATTGCTATTGCTCCCAGAAGTGCTTCCATAACCCATATTAAGATGGCTTGCAGTACTATTATAGAAGCAGCTTGTTGCACTCTGATCAGCGGTATGAGAAATATGGCCTTGATCGTCAAAAGAATCCAACACCTTATCATGCTTTCGCAGATTGGAGGTGTCATTTTCTTGTTGAACTAATCGATCATAGAGATGCTCGGAATTACTTTTGAAATTGGATAGCCGGAATGGATTCACTTCACAGTTGGGCTCTGGCTGGCTGCCTGAACTTCGACTGGGTATTGTTGACGCACCAGACTGTTTAGAAACAACTGGAGGAACAGTAGAACCATTGCTGGTGCAAATATTATTGCATCCTGCACCTTCGACTGAAATCTGGAGGGGAATTACTCTTTGTTGAGCGCAAGAAATTGCAGCTTCAGACTCTTTTCTTGGACAAATAGCTAGAGATTCCATAGGTCTTTCAGTACTTGATGGTGGACCAGGTGCATCAGAGTTATAGCCACTGATATTGCTGGAAAATTTTCTTTCGGAATAAGCTCCAAGTTCTTTCTGATTAGAATTACTTGCCCAATTTGTATGCACATTCTCTAATGGACGGTTATTATACCTGCATGAAGCATCTTTAAATGTCTTATTAACTGAAAATATATTCTTTAACTAATGCCTAACACTAAAAGAGGATTTCATTAAGAAAAAAAACTTACGGTGTAAATGCTGAAGCATTAGAATGCCTAAGAGGGCGTCTGTCTTCTGCATTTTGAATCTCAAAGCCACTTTGATGGCATCTTGCCAAGCAGAGATCCAGTTGTGGAAAAATATCAAACTTTCTTTTCGTATTATCAACAGAAAAGTTAATACTGGCAGAAGTTCCCATGAAATCAATAGCTTCTCTTGAAGATTTGACTAAGAAATGACTTCCATCACAGCTCTTGCGGGTGATATCGGCATTCTTTCTTTGACTATCTGCTTCAGCATCCTCATCCACAGCCATTCGATTAGGATCCGTGCAGGCAGCTGATGCTGAACCTAATTCAATTGGCATATTTACCAAACTTCCCCATGCTGGCTGCAAAAAGTCTCGCACATTCTCCGTAGAAGCACTCTCAGCTTCCATATCTGGCTTTATGCAAGAACTCTGCAAGAGACAGGAAGGAAACATGCAGTGTCTACGTGAATTTCAAGTAGCTAATCAAAACTGAAGGAAAATTCTTTCAACCACGAGAGGTGTTACAAAATAAATTAGAACTTCTAAGCACAAGATGAAACACAAACTATCTCAAAAAGTAAGGCGACCAATGGCTTTCAAATCAGCATAGAAAACTGAGGAACTGATTGAGGTAGCATAAATAACTTTCAATTAAAGCATGTTATGCACCTAATCAAATTGACATAAACCAGACATAAAGTTTACTTTTGTATAATCTCCATTGCCTTAAACTTTTAACCGGAAAAACGTTACAATTAAAATCCATGGCTCCCTTAAGCTTCCAACAAGTTAAAATAGTGGAACTTGCAGTTTAATAAGTAAAATACGATTTCATCATTTCCGGTGACAAGCCGCTCAAAATGCTTGTCATAAGAAGAGATTAATCACAGAAATTGTATTGATTTTAGTTATTATGCTTCAACTTTTATTCATGCACCAAGTAAAGCATTTACTACATCACACGCACCACTAAACTAAAGAACTCCTGTCACCACTAGCATGATCACTGGCAGCATTATTCTCAGAAGTAGCTTCAACCTTATCCTGTCCAACACTTTCCTCTCGGGGAACATTTCCTCTAGCAAGAGACTGATGAAACCATAGAAATAAATTGAGAGTTCAGTTTGAGTACATAAATTTCAAAGTGAGAAAATTAACAAGTGAGGGAAATAGGCATACAGATTGTCTTCTCCATACATGCTGCCACAAATTTCTCAGTTCATTTCTCCTTATGGGCTTAACCAGATAGTCAGCAGCACCTCGCAACATGCATTTATAAACTGTACTAATCGAATCTTGTGAGGACATCACTGCAAAATCACCAGAAACAATGTCAACTTTATGTTCCGAAACAATCACTGACGAAAATTAGATATTCCCGAAAAGTGAAAACACGGAAATCTGGAATTTCATATCATACTTATAACTGGTATGTTTTTGCAAACATCATGCTCCATAATAAGAGTAAGAAGCGCATATCCAGATATTAAAGGTAAATCCACTTCCGTCAGAATGAGATCTATATTATTTGGCCTTCGTTTCAGCATCTCCCACGCCTTTAAACCATCAGGAACAGCCACAACTGCTCAAACAAACAAAGCCATGTTTAGTTTGGTAAATATATACCAACATAAGTTAATGCTACTTGAGACATAAAGATTGCACATATCAATTCAATACATAAACAGAATTCTCAGTTTAACAAGGTATACAAAAATACTACTACACAAAATCATGCAATGATCTTAGATCAGATGCTTATAACAAAATTAAGGGAATGGAAATATGAACTAAGTTAAGCAAATCATGCTCACCCCTTCAAACTCCAAAAAGTAATTAACAAACCATATCCTCTAGAATCTCCTGATTAACAATATTGAACTCAAGATTGAAATTTGTTTAAAAAAAACTCAAATTTACCAAATTCTCCAAAACATAGAAGACAAACTAGCCATTGAACTCAAGATTGACACAAAAACTATAGCTTTCATACATAAAAACACTCTTCATAAGGAACCCAGTTCACAAAAAAGAACACAAAACTGAATTAAACAACAATTAAACCAAAATATGAAGAAGAAAAACTGACCTTTGTAGCTACATTTCCTGAGTAAAGCAGTAATAATTTGCCGAGTAGAATCATCAGCTTCAACCAACAACACCCTTAACACCATTCTTGGCAACAGCTTCTCCCACGTCATCCCCAACTTATTTCCCCTTCTCTTCTTCTTCTTCACTGATTCCTCCATTTCTTCATTTCTTTCTGTTTCACTCTCAGTCACCATTTCCAAATCCTCACTGCTAATCACAACTTCCCCCATTAAAATCTCTGAAAACACACTCTTTTTCTTCTTCTTAGCTTATGCACAAAAATATTGAATTTTTTTCTAAAGTGTATGGTAAAAAGTAGAAGCAAATTAAAATATCTAAAATATCCAGGGCCTATAAAAATATTTGAGACTTTAAATCTTACGGCTGTAATGCAAAGTCAATTTGTATCCTATGGTTTCAAGAATATTTTATTTAGTTGCGAAATATCTCGATGCCTCCTGTTCTATCGGTCCATGTTATGCCACGTCAGCCATTCATTCTATCTTCTATACGAGAGCATACACTCCACTATGTGGGGTTAAAAACATCGGCTTAGTGAAATTTAGTTGACTTATTCCCTTAAAAAACCCTCACCTTTTACCCCCAATTCGTTTGCACCCTCACGTTGCAAAACCACCAAATATACCCAAATTACGACATTTCACTTTCAATTGTACCCTCAAACATTAAATTGATATCTTTTCACTTGAAAAAATAGGTTTATTTTTGTTTTAAATAAAATATTAAGTCATATTTCAAAATATATGCTAAAATTTAAAGTATTGATTTGAACATTTTTCAAGTGAAAAGAGGTCAATTTAATGCTTGAGGGTGCAATTGAAAGTGAAAGGTCGTAATTTGGGTATATTTGGTGGTTTTACAACGTGAGGGTGCAAATGAATTGGGGGTAAAAGGTAGGGGGATTTTAAGGGGATAAGCCAATTTAGTTTAATTTTAGGAAATGTTATTTTTTTGAGTTATCGCATTTAAATAATTTATTATCGGTTGATACTTCAATATAGTTTTTTGATTTAAAATTTTTGTGTGAAATTAAAATATGAACCATATTATTTTTTTAATAAACAAAATGACCACTTATATTTGCCATATTACATCCGTATTTCAGTTCTATATCAACTTTTTGATCAGGTTTTATTAAAATATAACCGTTAATTAACAAATTAAATTTTAATTTTTTTAAAAAAAATATACTGATTCGTAATATCTTTTACCCCATTATGTGTTCCATACACAAAATTATGAACTTCGTCCCAATTTTTAATATTTTTTTATTTACAATATTATAAAATTAAAATTTATCTTAAAAATTAATTATATTATAATAAATATTATATGACTCAATTAATAATTATTTAAAAAATGAATAATATATATAGCAATTTAAACATGCTTGTTAAAATTTGTCATATTATTATTTCATCATAAACGTCTGAAAATTAAAAATTAAATTTATAAAAAACATAACATGTTTTGTCGTTGTAAATATTTTTTATAATATACATAGTAAAATTACCTTTATATAAAGATAATATAATGGACATAATCTGTCTAAATATTTCTCAATAATAAGAATAATCACCACTGATTTATATCAAAAGGCTTCGGTTTATTGGTGAATATTTTTTTCTTTTTGTGGTGGTTAAGTTGTGGTTGATATTTAAAGACCTAAGCCAACCAAAGAAAATGGATATATACTGTTAAAAAAAGGCTGTGTTTTAGATATTTTTTGTGGGACCTGCTTAGGTAGTACTATTGGGTCCCACTTGGCTAGATATTTATTTTGATTTATAGTAATCCCTCCGTCCCAATAGAGTTTTCCACTTTGTGAATTTTTTTTGTCCCAAAATACTTGTCCACTTTCAAAAAGTAACTAACTTTTACATTCAATTTTCCTATATCACCCCTATTTAAAATTCACTAGTGAGTAAATTGAAAGTGGACCCTATATTAAATAGGGGTATGACAAGAAAAGTAAAGAAAATTTTGTAAAACCCATGAACAATAATTGCTTTTCTTAAACTGTGTGATAAAGTCAAAGTGGACAACTCTATTGGGACGGAGGGAGTAGTATTTTTTTTAAGGAGATTATCGGATCCCATGGACAACACTTTGACACGCGTGATTGCAACTATAAAATACTGCAATTTTCATTGGTCTATGTAGCTTTGAACTTATCATCAATTGACGTGTTCTTTTAGCGCAAATTGCAATTTGGTGGGATAAACCTCCTCAAAATCTCTTTAAAATATTAACTCAAAGTCTCTTTCTAATCCACGTGGACTCCTCTCTTACGATCATATTCATTTTATTTACTTATGGTGATCATTTATATTATCAACTATTTTTTGAAATAGAAACCTTCTACATTTATAAGTAGATTGTAACAAGTTACATAAGCTCATTATGTAAAATTAGTTATTTTTGGAGTTCAAATTCACATTAATACTCGCCATCTCTTTTATAAAAAAAATGAGGACAAAGATGAAAGTTTTAAATAAAAAATTATTATTTTTTGCTCTCCCCTCTCTCTCAAATAGAAAACCCTAACCGTCAAGTGTTTTTCCTTTGTTTTTCGCTTCGGCTGTCGTTAATGGTTTATTTTTGCCGTTGGCGGTAGCCATTTTTTTTATTGATTTAGAATTAAATAAATGACCGACTCCTTTTCATCTTTTTCATTTTGGTTAGTAAATCTTTCGACGAGACGCATCAATTTCAATAGATATACAAATAAAAAATCAGAGATGGATCAACCCCTTTCAAGATTGAAGATGAAATCGTTATAGGTTATATTAGTTTTTTTATTTTGATAACTATTTTACAGTGATTGTCTTTCTTTTTTGAAAGTTTTGCTGTTCTTTCTATATGAAAAATTTGTTGTTTTTTATGAAGAGTTTGTGAGTCTTCTGTTAGACAAAAGGATTGGATCTTATTGTGTTAGAGCGGTTATGTAATTTTGTTTTTGTTTTATAAGGCGATTTGCGAATCAAGGTTTATATCTTGTTCCGTGTCAGGTCATTAGAAACGGTTATACCCTTTCTAAATTCTTACACCTGTAACTGCTCTTTATTATTAATGAAAGATTATTTGATTGTCAAAAAAAAAAAATTATAGTTATTTCAATTTTTATATAAAACGAGGCTCTAAAAGTTTCAATTTTTATCAAATAAAATGAGATAAAAAATATATTAATATGTTTTTATAATATTGTTTAGGATTTACAACAATAAAATTTCTTACTATTTTATAAAAAAAAATTAAAATTTTTAGCTAGATAAAACTGCTCCATCAACTCGAGCATACTAAAAAATTTCTCTATCTAAAATTTGTGTTCTCCCTTTTCTATAAAAAAACTTCATATTTTCTTCATTTTTTTGAGGATGGGAGAATATAATTTTTTCGGCTAATATTAACTTTCTTCTTTTGTTCACCTAGCTTTATTATTGTAGAAATATGTCTTTTTATTAAAAATGGCTGAAACAAGTGCATTTAATGCTTGCAGATCCGTAACATTACTTCCTCAATAAATTCGTAGCTAATAGTGCAGATTTAAAAATTTGAATGATTTGGAGTCTAAGTTTTCTCAAGGAGATGCTAATCCTGTTTTAGACATTTAAGAGCTGCTAAATAAAACTCACTGACATTTGGTAGTGTATAATACTCACTTATTGGAAATATGAGGTGACTTCAGCAATTTATTCAGTAATGCAAATGCAGTGCTTTTGAATCATATCATATGCTCTTTGGAATATTTTCCAACTTATCAAAATGTTTCAAACTGTTTTGTTTTGTGCATTTTTCTAACAAGTAGGAAGTCTAAGTTTCACATATTGATATTGTAACTTATCCCCCTCTTTTCATTCTTAAAAATGTCATGTTTGTAACTTTTTTTATTAAATCTCATCTTAGCAAGTCAATTAACTAAATGAATTTTTTTTTAAAAATACTAGTAAGTTTGTGATTATGCATCCATTTCAGCGTTGAACTATCGAAAAACAATTTAATGTTGCGATATATAATATATATCGGAAGAAAAATTATGTATTAAAAGTCGTATCCCAACTACGGCCAAACATGTAAGGCCATCGGTTTTCCTTTCAATTGGTTTGACCGGTTCAGTTATTGGTTTAATTACCGGTTCAATCTAGGACACCTGATTCAATTCGGTACAATTCGGTTCGACTGGATTTCTGGTGTTTAGAATCAATGGGACCAGACAATTGGCCAATTTATGGTTCAACTATCTAATCACCGGTTAATTTAAAAAAAAAAACTATCTAATCACCGGTCCAAACCATGAAATGATATTCTTGGATAGTCCATAATTGAGTACTGGAAATGGATATGCTCGTAACCAAACATCATATGACTAGATTAGAACAGTGTCAGTGTGTGGGCTCTACCTCTCGTCTTCTTACTACGGATTTCTTATTGATTGAATCTGGACGAACATTCAGTCCTGGACCCCCCCACCCTTCTCATTATCCTTATCCCTTCATTTTTTCCTATTATTAAACACAAACGAGAAAATCTTTCCTAATTTTCTTTCCATCCAAACACACCATTAACCGATTCTTGAGAATTTGAAGATGACAACTCTTTTTGGGCCATTAAAAACAAGCTTCTACCATCACTCCTTATCAGCAAAGGCCACGACTACTACTACCTCATGTTCTTCTTGTTCCTCAATCTGTATTGTGGGTACCAAAAAGCTTCCATTTTCGGTGACATTGTCTGATAAAGGCAGTTTCTTGAACCCACTGGTATTGGGTGGCAACGTCAAGTATTTAGACTGTAAAAGGAGGAGAACAAATGGTGTTCGAATGTCATGGGATGGTCCACTATCCTCTGTTAAACTCATTGTTCAAGGCAAAAACTTGGAGGTTTTTTATTTACTCTAAATGTCTAATCTTGGTGTTTTATTTGTGGTTTCTTGGATTTTGATGATAATATTTAATAGGGTAGTGATGATTCACATAAAAGCATAGTCATTTTGTGTAAATCATTAATTGCAAATCTTTGTTCTTCATATATGCTCTTCAATGTATATATATTAGGTGGTTGTTTTTTGCAGTTGACAGATACTTTGAAAACTCATGTCGAAGATAAGGTGGGAAAGGCAGTTCAAAAGCATAGTCATTTTGTGCGAGAAGTTGATGTTAGACTGTCAGTTAGAGGTGGAGAGTTTGGGAAAGGGCCGAGGATTCGGAGATGCGAGGTACATCCTGCATTTAATAGCACAGACACTTCATTTAATCAATGTGTTCTGTTTCGGACATGAAACTTCATTTTTTATGTAGAAAACCTTAAAATAACGCTGTGTTGCCTTGTCTGTGTCCTAGTGTCCGTGCTACCTAGGTTGTAGCTTTCAATGGTATGGTTTTGATGTGGTGTTTTATGTTTAGGTGACTTTGTTTACAAAGAAGCATGGAGTGATTCGGGCAGAGGAAGTGGCTGAGACAACATATGCAAGTATTGATTTGGTCTCGTCAATCATTCAAAGGAAACTGAGGAAGATAAAAGAGAAGGATTCGGACCATGGCCGTCACATGAAAGGGTTTAATAGGCTGAAGGTGAGGGAGGCTGTGATTGAACCTGTGAAGGATGATATAGATGAGGTAGATGGTCTACCCCAAGATGACAATGAGGACTATATTGATAAGGTTTGTTCTTACAAACTTCCACTTTGTCAAAATGTTGAGTTTCTATTATGCATTGTCCTTCTTAATATATGCTTTTCTAGTTGGCTAATATATCATTTAGTCCTCAATTTGTTAATAAAGTCAAGTTACATATTCCACTTAAATATCTATTTGCCCTCTGAATTTGGACACGATGGGCAATTAATGCCACTATTTTATCAATTAGCCCATTGAGGCTGTCAATTAGATCAAACATATCAATTTGAAAAACAACCATTGGGGGCTAATTGAGCCAAAATTTGGATTCAGTGATCCAAATTTAAACTAATTGATAAAAATTAACAAGTTCAGGGGTCTAGTTGATAAAAAAAATTAGTTTTGGTGTTAATTGTCTGTTGTATATGAGTTTAGGAGGCAAATTCTCATATTCAAGTCTTTCTAGTCTTCCATAATTTTGGTGATCTGGTGTCTTCTCATAGTTCGGTAGCAGCAGTTTGTCCATTGAATCACTCCTTCTCTGATCTAAACATCTAATGTACTATATATTTAACCCCTAAGTTGTTTTTTAGCAGCATAAATTGAAATACTAGTTTTCATCAGTGACTTTTTGATATCATGGCTTGGCACATGACATCTATGTTTAATGCAACTGCGAGAACAAGATGGTTGCGGTCGGTCTCTCCATGTTATATGTCGACATAGTTTAATTGCTCTATATGAATTTGCAGGTTGTGCGAACCAAATATTTTGATATGCCACCTTTGACTGTTTCCGAGGCCATCGAGCAATTAGAGAATCTTGATCACGATTTCTTTGGTTTTCGGAATGAAGATACTGGTAAAGATTCTACCTAATACTCTGCAATCTGCAGTCACTTACATGAGAGATAAATTGTTTCTTGCGTTATTTCAGGTGAGATAAACATTCTCTACAGACGAAAGGCTGGGGGTTATGGCGTAATCGTACCTAAAGGAAACGGTGAGAATGAGAAAGTGGAGCCTGTGGTGATTGAACCAGCTAAAGAGCCATCCTTGGCAGAATAGATGAGCCTCGTAATGGAAGTTTTTTGCAAATTAGTGTGGACATGCCTATTTTGATGGCGATGATGGTGTATATAAGGCCGAAGGAAGCAGCGGAGACAGCATTGTATAGGATTTTGAGATTGAGTATCCACAGATTAATATGATGTTTGATGATATGTTTTTATGAGTAATTAGTTGTTCCGCTGCACCTGATATTCAGTGGCATCTAAATCTTTTTAAGATTCACTAATTAACCGAGCAGATTATTATGAGATGAAATATTTTGATATCAGTTACTTGAGCTTGTAAATAGGAATGCAAAAGTCGAACCAAACTAAATATCCGATCCAAACCGAAAAAGTCAGTTTGGTTCGGTAAGACTACAAAATTCAGTTTTTTGGTTTGGTTTTGAAAGAAAAAACAATTTAATTCAGTTTACTTCAATTAGAATCAAATGTATACGCCTTACTTGTAAATATGTTAAAAATCAGAAATTCTGAATTTTATCTTGAAAGATAGTAGATTCAACCGAACATCATTCAATCCCTCAGCAGATTTTTGAGAAATTCAATTTCTCCCAAAAATCATGGATATCAACAACTGGGGGATAGATTATACAAGGTAGTTAAAGGAAAAAGCCTTGAAACCGCAATAAAGCAATTCTCAAATGATAAAATGGAGGCAAGTAGGCTTGTTATGAATGGAACAATTCATGCCAAATTAGAAGAATTTACAACTACTCAGTTCAGTCTGTAAATCAAGAATATGACTTTTTCTTCTTCTGGGCTGAAAATCTATCAGCAGAGACACTTAAGAGCTTATTAATGGACATTTTTTCTCCTATAACATTCCTATTAACTTCAAATCTATGCTTAATCCTGTCATCAAGTTTATACCCAAGAAACGCAGGAAATGCCAATAGTTCGTCAACTTCTCGACCCATTCCTTCAACCAAATACTCCATTTTCTCCTGCAATGAACGATAGCTATATTGCAGTATCTGAGGATGCTTCTTACTCATAGCAAATATGTCATCAGGAGAAAACCCGTAACTCAAGAATAGCTCGACCACCTTCTGCAAATTTTCGCAGCTGGTTCTCGTTACAGCTCCGAGTGCAACAGCCAGTTCTTTGTTTTTATATCCATATCCGATCTTCGCCAAAACTACGAGTTTATGTGCGATGTTCTCCCTAAAGGAAAGCGCTAGAAACAATGGAGCTCTAGTCAAGAACTTAAATATCTCATCAGAACTCAAATCACATTGCTTGAGAAATTGTATTCGAGGACGCAATTTTCTCTCCCTGCTAGCACTAACTACATTTGGGAACACAAGAAAAATCTTGAATATTTGAGAATCAGTTAGTCCAGCAAATGATCTCAAGCACTCTACATGATCTTTAGTGTGCTCTACACTGTAACTCAAAAGAGCAGGAAGTTTACGCAACAGAATACCCGTAGCTTCTTCATCTCCACCACTGATTTCTTTAAGAAACTCTATTCTCGGAATCAACTGAGTATCCAAGTCGAAGTTCAGAATCATTGGCCGTCTAACAATTATATCAATCCCACCAAAGCGAGATAAGAAGCTAATTGTTCTATCAATTTCTTGAATTGACTTAAGGCACATTGCTTTAGTTAAATTCACATTGTTGAGAATGTGAACAATCTTTTCCTTCGGAACTCCATGACTAATAAGCAGGCTAACCTTTTGACCAAAACCAACTAAGAATCTTGGTTCGGTCGCAGCAAAAAGGCGTTTGAGCTGCGCTGGCTCGACATTTCCATGCAAACTATTTAAAACAAAATGCAAAAATATATGAACTTCTTCTGCTGTTAGTAGATACGGGCATTTGATAATCAAACGAGACAGTTCAACACCTTTAATGCCAGCACTCTCTATAAGAGAGACACGGGCCTGTATAGAGTCGAAACTTGCAGCTCCCAGAGACGGATTGTGCTCCAAAAGATATTCAGTTTCTTTCTCATTGAGTCCACATTCACCGAAGAACGAGTACAGAAAACCTGAAAATACGAACAGACATGTCATAATGTTTGAAAATGCAATGCCCACAACATGCTCGATGAATTGCCTAAGAGAATGCCATTAACTCACTTGTTATGTATGGGTGATTAGGAAGAGAATCGACACAACTGCATTGGACAGAAAAGTTTCCGACGAGGCGCGAATCTGTGGGAAACAAGAATGACCTGAGGTCTGATTTTGAAGTTCTATAATTAGCAGAATTTGAAATAGTTGAGCGGTGATGATGGTGGTCGGAGATTAATGGGAGTGAAGTAATAGATAGTTGAAGTTTTGTGGGATAAGAGACTAGTGTCTGTGAAATGACAGGAGTGGAAGTATGATAAATCGAAGACATAATCTAACGGCTTTCTGTGAGTTGAAGAAACTAAGCTGTTAGTTTACTGTGGTTACAAAATTAGCAAGCAGCATGAAGGAAATGTTTGTTGTTTGAACTTTGAACTTCTATAATTAAATTCCACTCGGTTCTATCCAATTATCTATAGATATTCAATCTTTTAATTTAAAAATAAAAACAAAAAATATTAACATCAAGAATAATAACTCAAGAAATTCCAACTTAAAATCAATTCGATTAACATCAAGTTGATTTCGAAATATTTTACCAGTCAATTTCGACACAATTTACAATTTGACTCGACTCCGTTACACCACAAGGGTTAGCTCATACATTGAGCGACTAGAATGAACAAACTGATGATATACTTACATGCATATCAGCAATCTTGGGTATTCAGTTTCTGAAAGTACAATAGTTTACAAAGGCACATTTCCAACAAGTTAATGAATGAAAATACATAAATCGAACAGTCTGACAATTATGAAGAAAGGGTAACAAGCTTATCGAGCTCGATTTAAATAAAAGAGTTATTACAAATGATAGTTACAAATGATACAAAAGATTACTTTAATCAATCTTTGGCTCAGAATCATGTCAATTGGTTTTATCCACCGTCAGTTTTAATCCCGGATTTCTTTCGCCTTCGCTAGAGGAAACTGATTGCCAAATTGAGCCATTTACTAATCCCAAAAAGAATTGATTAAGCCATTGCGGGCAAAATATGAGGCTTGCATTATTGCTTTTGAGCTTCTCTCGGTCGATTTTTGAGAAAAAAATCCCCGCAGTTCTTGCTCGTAGGTAACGCTTTGATAAGAACAACAGATGAGACGTTTTTCTTTGATTTTCTTGGTGATCTGGAAAAATGAATCCTGCAATGCATTCAGTAAAAGCAAAAGGAATGTCTGATGTGAAATCAGATAGCAACTGCAATATGATAAGGACAGTAACATGGGTTTGCTATTTGGAATACTTGCCTCTTTCTGGGGACTTGGAAATGATCGTCCAGTATATCTTTATAAATTTCTTCTCCTTGCTCGTCCTGTCGTTTCTGATCCTGCATAAGAAAATAGAGTAACACATTCATAAATTGTTACATTTGATGAAGGTCGATGATAAGCAAGTCTTACACGTAAGCCAACACCAAAATGGCACGGGCTATGTTGCACGTAAATGAAAACATTAAAACGGGAAAAGGCTGAAACAGAAAATGTTCCATCGGAAAACAATAAAATGATATTTTTATAAGCATTTGCAGGAATAGAAACAAAACGCTGAAATACACAACTCGACAAATTTCCGAGCAACATAACAAGCAATGCTAACTTGGATGAACAGTTCAAATAAAGATCACACTGTGAACAGATGTTTGATGGAAATATTGCATGATGCAGTTATACAAAACCAAGTGCAACAGCAGAACAAGCTACTTTTCCAAGCGGCGTCTATTTTTATAAATTTTGGATCACTTGAGAATGATAGGAAGTGCATAACTGTAGTAATCCTCCGAGTATAATAAAAGTTTCCATCCATTTGTTAAAAACACAAGGCTTCGTGATATTAGAATGTCGGACAATTGCTTAACCCAGTGCAAAGAAACCAAGAACTAACTGTTTCAATCTACTAAATTTAATTTTCATCAAGAAAATAGAGAACAAGCAAAAAGAGTGAAGTCTTTACATCTAGTAAATGAAATTTAAAACACGCCATCAATACAATTGCATCTTAGCTGCAAATGGGAAAGAAGAAACAGTTTAAGATGTTGCTGGATGTTAATGCAAAATTAGCTACTCTAGCAGGTCCTGAGCTCATTTATGATAATCAATAGAATCACATTACCACAACCATTATCATGTTATCTTAGACAGCGGAACAGTATGTACTTAATTCATATCGATCACTTAACAAGAAAACGCCACAAGAAAAATATTTTTAATTCATCAAGCTGCCTGAAAATGAGGTAAGATCATATTCATTAAGTCTATTCATAATCTTATATGATCATCACATTCTGACAATAACTTCCAAAAAACAAAGTAAACTCAAGAAATTTCAAACCTCAAACATTTCCAAATATAAATGCAGCAGCTAAGTTAATACTAAGTACTCGTTTGACCATTGAGATGCCAAAGTTGAGGGACAAAGACTAGTCTAAACTCCAAAGGAGTTCTCCATACATAGACTGAAAAATTCTAAACCACTGAAATCAGTAGCTTTGTTCAATGACCAGCATTTATCCTATAATCTAGGAGGCACCAACTAAGTTAGTAGTTTATCACAAAAACAGAACAAGGCAAAATCATATCAAGCTTCAGAATTCCTAAAAGCTAAAAGAGTATAATCGTATGCAGTAACACACTACAAAGGCAGCGACCAAAAATTTACTCCATTGAAACCGAAAATTCTCAACCATTTTAACTTCCTAAAAGCTTATTCGTTTATTCTTTCCTCTCCCTAACTTTCACTGTAACAAGCAACCATTACATATATGTTCAGAGGCAATGGTACACAACACTCTCAAGCTCTTTTAAGTCTAATGCAATAATCTAACCGAAACAAATGTAGTAAAATCCATTATCTCCAATTCAATTTATTAGCAAAAGGAAATTATTACCAAACTTACATCAGCATTGGATTCCTTGGAGGAATCAAACTCAGAACTCGAGACCTTCGCTTTTTTCCTGGAATCGAAATTCCGATCACCGGACTCTAAAGAATAAGAATTCATTTTCCTCTTCTTGAAAGAATTATTTAAATTCCAAGATTTCCCTTTCTTATCTCTAATTTTCCAAACATTCTTCCTCCTAAAAACCAACTTATCAAATTTCCAATGCTCAAAGCTCGTATCGATCACAGTAACTTCGCTTTTCGAGTACCCTTTCAACTCATTATCCTCACTGCATTTCTCCTTTTCCTCATCCAAATCAAAATCACAATCTCTCACAGCAACATTTGAATTATTATCCGAGTGAAACGACGCCGTTGCTGCTTGTACATACTCGTCTTTTCTTATAGAGTCAATGCCATCAACATTAGTGGTTAGGTGGAGAAACTTAGGGTTTGTTTGTTTCCGGGTAATTTTTTTTCTTGAAATTTGATCGCCAGAATCGTGGGCACCCATGTTGAAGAGATCGCAGAGGATATTGGTGACTGTACCGAACCATTGTTTGTCTCCGGTGTGGCTTGAGGAGTCGGGAATTGGGGGGTGGTCGGAGGTGGGTTGTTTAGTGTGAGACTGAGCGGTGGGATTGGGATGTGAAGAGGAGGTGGAGAGGAAGGTGTCGAGATCGAGATTGTCGGCGGGAGGAAAGCCTTTGGCGGAGCGGAGGCGGTCGAGCCAGTTTGAACTGGACTTGTCGGTGGCGGTGGAGACTGAACATAGCATTTGATTTTGGGTAAAATGTGGAGGCAAATGATTGGGTGTGTAGGTGAAAGTGAAAACGGGCAGTGGGAGGATTTGTGTTGTGTTCTTTTAGCTGTTAGAGCTAATTATTTTTGAACTAATTTGGTCAAAAGTTGATTAGGGGCCACTCGATAATTTAATTCAAATAAATTAGATCAAAATAGGATGCATTTGTTTCTTTTTAAAAAAAATGTTAGAGCATTTCATTCAGTGACGAAGCCAACCCTAAAATTGAGGCGGGGCACAAAATTTAACTTTTTTAAAAAATAAAATATCATACCTCAAAAAAATACATCAAATAAATAAGTTTTTTCTGATTAACTAAACAATATCATGAAAAATCAATTCGACTTTTTATTTTATTTTATTTTACATTTAATGGATTTGTCTTAATGGGAATAAAAAGTAAAAAAACGCATTAAAATTTACTATATTTGAAAAAAAAATTAAAAAATTAAGGTATTTTTTGAATAGAAATACATTGAAAAATTAAAATGAGAGTTTAATTCCAATAAGGCTTATGCAATATGAAAAAAAAAATTATGTTAATTTATATGATAATTAGGCTTCGATATACACTTCCTAATTTTAATATTATTTTAGATTGATCTAAATTGCATATTAGACTTTATTATATAATATTTTGCTACAAAATTTAATGATTTTTCTATCAAATCCAAGTAATGTATTAAATGTTATGTTGCTTTTACTATTGTGCACAATGAAGAAGTGTAATTAACCCAAAAACTTAAATTATTAGGCTATGAAATATTTTTCTTTTGATGTGAGGTAGGGCCCAGGCACAGCCTGGCCCTACCTTACCTCCGCCTCTGATTTCATTAGTAATGATCACTGGTTAAAATTTATGACAAATATATAAATTTATCTATTTTTTAAAAATTTATATAAATCATAATTATAGGCATAATTTAGATTGATTATTATGCATAACTATTAACTTTTAGTAGAATTAGTATTTCTACTAACCAAACACCCTCTAAGTTATGTGCTAAAGAACTTTTTGAAGGCAAACAAAGATGAGTCTATACTACATGCACGTATGTTAAACTTTAACTGACGGGTGATAAAATTGTTAACATCATTACACATACGGAAAGGAAGAAATTTAAAAATTATTACATGAATTAATAATAGTTAGCAAAATATGACATTACTATGGAGGTTTGAGATCATTTAGCTCACTGCCTTATTCATTACTTTTATAATGCTACGGCATATTCGTGGGATCAATTAGCTCTAATAAAATCTGTAGGACTAAGAGCATTGTGTCCTTATATTGCAGTGATCAGACAAACAAAGACTGATTCGTGTTCAGTCTGAGACTATTCTTCATCGCAACCACTATCTTTGGTTGATGCAGTTGTTAGTGATTTATTGGTTGATTAGACACGTCTTAAGTCTCATGTAGTAAAGGAGTGCATTCAATTTTCACTCTATTAGTCTTTGCAAATTGCAATGCATCCAAGACCTACGAGCAATGTTCTTTTTAAGCCTCATGAGTCAGTTGCTCGTGATGAATGTAGTTTTTATAAGTAGAATGGCCAGTAGATAGCTCAATGCGGCAATGCCGCAAGCCTGGAACAAAGGTAAACATCGGCAGCAGTTTTAACTGTTTCATGATCAACAACTTCAACTTTCTCAACAATCATAGCAGTAGAGATGCATATAATTGTATTTATCTCTCATTGAAGATAAAATGTATTGCTTTAAGTCAAGTTGATGAATTAATTGTGCAAAAAAGTCTCCATCACAATTGTTTCGAATCTAGTGAAGAACATATGAATGGTAAGTGATGAAGTTGTTTCTTTAGCCTCTTCGTCTTCTTAAATTTGTGTCCATGATCAAACAGATACCCCTGCGGTAAGTACAAACGAAACTGTCATTTCTTTATTATTAAGCGATTCTTCTTATTATTACATCATATATAAATTGAGGTAAACAACTTGATAGATATTCTTTAGATAGAAAAGTGATGTGCAGTTTCACAATATTATTTACGTATTTATCTCACACACGGTCAGATATTGCGTATAAGGTTGGTGCGGTGAGTCAATTAATGCTTGCTTCAATTGAAGATTACTTGAATATTGTACTAAGAATGTTGAGATACTTCGAAGGGGCTCTAGGTAAATGGTTGACATTCAAAAGGCATGACATTTTGTAAGTGAAAGGTTTTATCAATGCAGGTTTGGCTGGGAACATTACTAATCGAAAGTCCACTTCATGCTCCTTCACATTTGTTGCATGAAACTTTGTCCCATGAGAGGCATGATTTATGAGATATGTTAATTTTTGTGGCTAAGGATCTTGCTTACAGAGATAGATTTCAAGCCAAATGAACAATATATTATCGTATTGTGACAATCAAGCAGCTCGAGATATAGCAAATAGTTTTACAAAACATGACCGAACTAAATCCATTGAAATAGATCAACATTTTATTTTAAAAAAAATGAATTTGAAGTTGGCATTTCGTTCATTCAATCAAGTGAGCAGTTAATTGATATTTTCAATTCATATAGTCTCACTTGAAGGACTTTCTCAATCTCTACATAAGTTAAGTTGAGGATATGTTTTCGTGCTAATTTTAGAGGGAGTGTTAGCTTAAATATAAAAACTTACATGGATTTAAATATCTTCCAATTACAAATGTTAATTTTGTATTAAAAATTAATTTCTATTTATTCATTTTTATAATTTAAAATTTGCATATTACACTTGTATGGTATATATACATAAATATACATTTCTAATTTGAAATACAACACATAAATTCTAAAATTACATATTTCAAGAGAAGTGTGGCCATCAATTTGAATCTTAATCTTCCATCAGAAATTCTAGACTTGTTCATCTTTATAGACAGTTTAATTTCTTTTCTAGAGACAAAATAGAACAGAATACAGCAACATCTATCCATTTCCTAATTCATCTATTTATGATGAAACACCAAACAATTTGTCTTTAGCAAATATAATTGGAATTCAATTATGGTAATGATAATTTAAATTTCTATTAGTATTATTTTAGTGATCTACTAATGTCTCAAAACAATACAACCCATCAAATTGAGGTGCTAATTTTGGCATTTTGCCACTTTTCTTCACCTCTTCCTTCACTGTGCTAGCTCCATTTCCGCTTTCCATTTCCTGTTCATGAAATTAATTTTCATTATATAGTTACGATAATTAATCGCATCTATGTAAAATTATTTAGCAGATTTTAGTCGAAAAATATTTAGAGCAACAAAAGTATACAAATGAGATAAATAATTTTCATCTCGAAAATGATAAAGATTTTGAATATAAATGAATCTCTTTTTTTTGGCAAAAAATTGCCATTTTTCGAATCTGATAAATATTAAAATATAATAAAACACTTGTAATATTAATGATTAATTGCAAAAAAATTATGAACATTAGTGTTTTGTTACAACAGAAAATTTAAAAATTGACAAAATCTTTCACATATTTTTATTTTTTGACAAATTGAAAAACGAACTATTTTCTCTTGATAAAACGATGATGTATAGGAACAGTATATATTTTGGTGTACATATCAGGAAAAATAGGTCGATATTTCGATTTGGCAAAATATAAAAATTGATGACTAATTTTTTCAAATTTTTATTTGCAAATCACACTAAAATTTGTGATTCAATTTGCATTCAATACTAATATTAATGATGAGAAGGTATATTCATAAATTACCTGAAATATAGATTTGGTTTTATTATCCAAGAAATAGAATCCAGCAGCAGCAGCAACAGTTGGTATTGTCACTGAAATGATCCCCATAGCCATTAATTATCTTCTTCTCTAATAAAACACTAATTAATTGGCCTTTTTATGATGAGCTTAATTAGGTTATTTATAAGAGATTATAAATTACAGTAGAGAGAGGGAGAGAGAGTAAAGCAAGAGAATAATGAAATGCCTTGAAGATGAAGAGAAGTAAAGAATTGTAAATTGAAAGAAGAAATAAAAGGCAATTTAGGGTTATTAATAAACATTGCGGTTTGAAACTTTGCTTGCATTTATAGGATCTTCTTGTCTTTAACTAGAAAAAGTTTACGTTATGAGATTTTATTTTTACTACCAATCATATAGCTAAATTAATTTTAGAATCAATTTTTGAATTTTAAAAGTTGAGTTTTGAACTTTTATAAGGATTATTTTGTTTTGTTTTTAATTGCAAATAGAAATAATTATATAGCACAATAGTTGCGCTACGTTATTTGTGCAACAAACTAATGAGACGTTTCCATTATTGCAAAAGGTGACTGAGTTATTGTAAAAACAACGTGACACAATCGTTGATCGGAATAGACACTCTGCAAATAACGGTTGCACTCCCTTGTAACTTTATTTCTACCTGAATAGAAGTCACATGGTGAATAGCACTAAATATATAGATTGATTGAAAAATATAGATAAAATTGTAATAAAATTATGAAACAGGGGACAAGTTACAAATTTTAAATTTTTTGAATAAATTTATAGAAAAGTCATTTTATATTTTATTTTATTTTTTGGCACCACTGTACCATTATGATTTAGGATTTAATGGAAAAAGGGCAACTCAAACTCAGCCCTGACTAAAACTTAAGTTGCATAATGATGCATATCCCAGATAAGTCATTGTTTTAAACTGTGTAGGTTTAATAATGTCCCTTTCTTTTCTTCTTTAGAATGAAAGATGACCCAGAAAAATTCTGATTGCTCGTCGGATAATCTAACCTAATAAAAGAAACAGTTCTCTCGAACCAATTCGTGTAGTGTAAATAACACTTACTTAATGGAAGTATTATATAATAAGTGGAAATATTATATAGAAAGATACCAAATTCATAAAAATTCTACCTAATTCACTCTTTCATTTCACCTATTTCATTCAAGAAATTCAATGGTTAGATGATTAATCAATTTAAATTGCACATGAATGATGTCAATGTTGTTATGCTTTTAGGTGCAAGATTTATACTAATACTTCATCCGGCCTGAAAAAAGATTATTCGTTCTTTTGTCAAATAAGTCTAGATACAATAACCAACGAGCTGTATAGTATAAGCGCTTAACAGCAAACTGTCAAGGTCGTGTGTTCAAATTCTCCCACAAGCGCTCTTCCTCTTCAATTATCAAAAAAGAAAAGTCTAGAAACAATATATATATAATATGTTTCCATTTTTAGATAACAAAATAATGTTTTTAGTATAGGTAAATATTGAATAATTATATTAACAATGATCTTAAATGTAGATTATTTTAATAAGTTTTACATAGATTAACTCATTTTTAAAATTTATTTAAAAGTTATATATATAATTTTGGACTTATCTGACAAGAAAATAGAAAAATTAAATTTTACTTTTTATAATTTAATTTATTAACAGAATTAATTAAATAAATTAAAGTGCTGAAAGAAGAAATAATTTAATTATGGCTTAATTCCTTAAAAAAAACCCACCTTACACTTTTTCTTCGTTTATACCCTGACCTTGTAAAAACACCATTTGTACCCAATTTTGGGTTTTTATGTTTCATCTCTACCCAAAAGCATTAAATTGTACTTTTTTCATTTGGAAAAGAGTTTAAAACATACTTTTTTCTATTTTAAAATATACAAATAAATCCTTAAACTTAAAAAATAATCAAATACATCCAAATAATTAATTAATTTTTTTAATTTGATAAAATAATAAAAAATTTAAAAAAATTATTATTATTTTTAATTTTTTTTGTCAGAAATATTTTTAAAAAAATTTAAAAAAAAATTCGAAATATTTTTAAAAAAAAAATTAAAAAAATATATTATTATTTTTAATTTTTTGAAAAAAATGGTATTTTTGTACTATTAATATCTAATTCGTATATAAGTTAAAAATGAAGGATTGTTTTAAACTTTTTTTCAAATGAAAAAAGTACAATTTAATGCTTTTGGGTAGAGATGAAACATAAAAACTTAAAATTGGGTACAAATGATGTTTTTACAAGGTCAGGGTATAAACGAAAAAAAAATGCAAGATGGGAGTTTTTAAAAAAATTAAGCCTTTAATTTTTTATGTAATATCAATGAAGTATTTTGCCGTTACCAAATTCTTTATCTATGAATCATGCAATCCTCATTTCATTTCCATGTTACCACTGCCAACCAAAGCAAGCGTCGTGTATCTCGCCACTAGTTGATGTTCATTGTTCACACTTCACATTGAGCTAATAATCATCCATGCTAGTCCACCAACTTTTTGATTTTCGGTTTCGATGGTAAATCTCTGAGTTTTAATTTCGACTACAGTAAAATTCTTCCGCGCTTAGAGGTGGATTCGGGCCATTGGCATACAGCTCCGGACTAGACAAAAAATTTTAATCACATATATTCATGACGTTGTCTGTATATGTCACCTCTACCTTTAAGGTATTAAATTAATCTCTTTTCATTTGAAAAAAAATTAAAATAGTCTTTCATTTTTAGTATATATTCTAATTACACGTTAATATTATTAATTATACAAAAACACATTTTTCTTTAAAACAAATTCAACTAATTATAATAATTTATTTTATTTCAATTATTAGTAATTTTTAAAAAATTAAAAACCATAAAAAAATTTACCTAAAACAAATAAACGGATTAATTAATTTCAACCTATCACCGTAAAAATCCGCTACCAATTTTTTTTTTTTCGAACGAAGAGGAGCTTCTTTCTTTCCATGGAAGAAAGGAGCTCGCTGCACCTTCCTTCATGGAGGAATTAAGGAGTCCATGGAGGAAGCAAAACCATAAAAAATAAATAAAAAATAATAGTAATATTAGCTGTTTTCTAAATCGGAGTACGGTTATAAGTTGGAAATTAATAAAAATTATTTTATTTAAATTAAATAATTAATTAGTTTGAGGACTTATTTGAACGTTTTTAAGGATGAAATAATTGTTTGTATTTTTTTTAATAGAAAAAAATATGAAATAATCCTTATATTTAGTTGTTTTGAATAAATCTTTTTTTTTTCAAATTTAGAATAGAGGTGAAACATAAAGACAACGTCAAGGGTATATGTGACATTTTTCCTAGGTCAGGGTATAAACGAAAAAAAGATTAAAGATGAAGGTTTTTTTAGTAATTAAGCCTAAAAAATATATACAGAAAACCAGCTCCATATCACAGAAAAATGACTGCTAACTGAAGTGAAACAAAAATATTTTGATAAAGACGTTCTTCGATAAATTATCATGACTTTCAAAGTCATGTGCGCAGTAGCAATACCAAACCAAATACGACGAATAGGGATGTCCTAAACTAAAACTTGGCTAAATCTTGAAAATTGTAATGTCATAATATTGTTTTTCAAATCCTCCTACCTATTATCCTACTGGAGTAATTCTTACAAAAAAAACGCCTATGTTGCGATAATTTCACCCAAGAAGTAATGGGTTACTCCTACAGCACGTTTTTATATAATGCTCAAGATTCGTAGCTGAGTAGTAGGAGTAACTTTTAATTTATTATAAGCCCACACGATTAATTCAATAAGTTCTTGCCAATAATCACAACCACTAAATATAAACATTAAACTAAAAACTCATAAAAAATTAGCATCTAGAAAAAAAAGTCACATGCAGATAATAAAGAATCATGAGACTGAATTACCAGGGATGCTTGTGTCCATAAAAAATCGCGAAGCTAACCATTAACGATAAGATGGGAGCAACATGCATCGGAAAACATTTTGTCTATTTGACTTTTTTTATTTACAACCTCATTAATTTTAGCCTATTTTTTAAATTTTTCAGTTTTATTTGTAATTACTTTTTCAAATTAGAATAGATTTAAAAAAAAAATATGCT
Organism: Mercurialis annua; assembly: GCF_937616625.2. NCBI lineage: Eukaryota > Viridiplantae > Streptophyta > Magnoliopsida > Malpighiales > Euphorbiaceae > Mercurialis > Mercurialis annua. The sequence continues at coordinate 4,922,162 of NC_065575.1, read as the reverse complement.
TTTTATATTTAACCTTTCATTAATCTTAGTCTATTTTTTTTAAAAGTTCAGTTTTACTTGTAACCATTTTCTCAAATTAGAATGGATTTTCTTTTAAAAAAATATACTTCTTATATTGTTTCATATTATTTCAATTTGTCTTTTACCACCAAGAATTTCATTTATTAAAAATATATTTGATTTTTTTACTCCAATTTTAATAAATGGATATAATAAAAACTAGAAAATGGTGTATTTATAATTATTTTATATGTTTGGAATTTTTAACGGTGAAAGGCAAATTGAAATGAAAACATTAGCTTTTTTTTCTAATGCATGAGTTAGAGAAAGAGACGGGTTCATCTTCTACATCAGACTTGGCATAGCGAATGCCCATAGCCTACTTTAACTTAACTTGTAAAATTTAAGACTTCTTTCGTCCTCTTTAAGAAATCACATATTCTATTTTGGACTATCCCATTAAAGACGTTCTATTTTCATTTTCATAAATATTTTTTCAACGAATATCATATTTCGCCCTTCATTTATAATAGAGTATATGCTGCTCTGCTCCATCAAGGCTGCTCTTCTTGATTTAATTCCAGCTCATTGACAGTTCAGAGACAGCTGTAATTACAGCTCAAAAACAGCTCAGCAAATCATGCTTAGTGAGTGTTTGGTTCAGTTTTTTGGTAGAGCTTTTAGCTTTTACTTTTCAAAAAACTCCACTAAAGTGTTTGGTGAAAATTTTCTAAAAGCTTTTTGGAGCTTTTTGAACCTCCAAAAGCTGCTTTTTGAAAAGCTCCATTTTGGAGTTTTTCGCCAACAGCTGATAGCTTTTTCAATATTTTTAATTATTTAGACAAAACTACCCCTATTAGTATATATTATTTTTTAATATATATAATCATTTTTAAATTATCTAATATTATTTATTTATATTAACAAAACTATAACTTAATTATTTTTTTAAAATAAATCATAAATTTATCAAAAAAAATATCTAAAATAAATTTAAACTAAACGTTCCTTCTTATAAAAAAATAATTTTTAATATTTTTATTGAATATTATATAATATAATATATTTATAAATTAATAAATAAAAATAAAAATTATGCCCTTTACGGTCATTTTATATATAAACAACAACAGCTAATCAAATCTCACCAAAAACGTATGTTCTATCAGCTAACAGCCAACAGCTAACAGCTATCAGCTATAAGAAACAGCTGAAACAAACAGGCCCTTATTGTGTGTTCAACATTTACTAAAAACCGTTTATAGCTGTGTATAAATAGAGCATTATTCTTAAGTTTAGTCTTTTGATTTGTAATTTTACAATTTCAATTAATATAGTTTTGGTTCTCCATATATAATTATGATATGATATCAGAGCGGGTCCAACTCCGAGAGATGGCGTTGCTACCGGTGTTATCGTCCGGTGTACCAATCTGGATGTCCAGTCCCAGCGGTCCGGTTCAATTTCAAGTTACGAGCATCGTTATCGGTGACTCGATTTCAGATTTCAGTTCATCGCTATCGGTGCTGAAAATTTCAGCCTATTTTTAATAAGTTGTTCATTAGTATCAGTTGATTTAAGGTTCAATTTCAGTTTCAGTTTATCACATTCGGCAGATGAGAAGTTCGATTCATATTTTAATTGCAGATTATCTTCATTGTTCGGTGATTTCAAGTTCAACTTCGATTTCATTTCTTCATTATCGTGAACTTAATTTCAGGTTCATTTCAAGATTCTTACCCATAAATTTCTATCAGTTCATAGATATTGATTTCAATTTTTGATTTCAGTAAATCCACTATCTGCTCTAGTTCTTGTTTGTTAATTAAGCGGATTTAGTTCATCTTCTCACAATTAATTTTAGCTCGATTTTATTCATCGTCGGTGTTGTTTTTAGCTCACATTTGATTCAAATTTCAATCTCTATAGAGTTTGTTCTTGTTTTCTAATTCATTCTTGTTAACTTCAGGATCAATTTCTATCATTTGACTTCCGATTTCAGTTTATAAGTAATAATTTGATTTAGATCTTCATGTTCATATATTCTTATCTGTTATGGATGTTATATCTTATATATTTTCATTATTTTCTCAAATTCTTCCACTTCGTGAGAGTTTGATTTCATTTTGATTTTCGTTTTCATTTCATTCGGATTTATGACCTCTTGTTCTTGTTCTTTATGTTGTGTTACTTTTAACATTTGTTTGAATCTTAATTTTTGAGAGGATCGGTTCTTTTATTTGGGGAGATAATGAATTTTCAATTGAGCATATTATGTGTTTGATAAAATTCCTCAGCGAAAATTTGATTGGTGAAATTGTCTATGCTCATTGACAGTGTATACCTTCTATAATTATTAACGTTTTGAATAAAATAAATATTAAACCATCTAAAATCGGAGAGTGTGTTCACTCTCTAAGATGGGAGTGGGAAAGAGATATTTGATATAACCAAATTCAGAGGGTTTTTTAATCCTTTACTCTATAAACTAAATTTTATACCAATCGGTAAATTCAGACATACTAAATTCTAAAATATTATTATCAAAAACAAAATCAATAATAATATTGGACTAAATTTGACTATTTCTATTACAGAAACAGTGGAGAATCAAATCATGAAATTAATTATGAAGATAGAAAAAATAATCGTACACTTCAAAATAATTAATTATAAATAGTGACTGTACAAAATACAAATTAACCCTACAGATTCAGTTAATTCAAAATGAATCAGTAAGGAAGAATAGTTTCAAAACAATGCACCCCATCCAACTCCGGCGCAAATCTCGGCCTTCTCCGCTCCTGTGGCGGCGACGGTGATCCCTTTACTTTTCTTAAAGCCGAAGAAACCAAACTTTTCTCTTTTCCTTCCGTCTCGCTCTTTTCAATCAACGAATCCAAAATTTTAGGGTTCCGTTGCTGATCACTAGAAGGACCACCGGAAAGCTTGAGTTTCTGACCGTAAAATTCAGCACACAAGGCATCAAAAGAACTGAACATCGACATCATCGTCATCGTATTGTAAATAATAATGTTTAATTTTTTTTGATTTGTGTGAGTTTTGAGAGAATTTTTGGTTGGTTTGATTTTTGTTTGGATTGAGAGAAAAAACTGGATTTGTTTATATAGGAGGGGATTTGAAAGTAACTGGAAGGATCAAGAAAAAGAAAACGCGGTGGGTAACCGCCGTGGACTTGGAATTTGAGTGGACCTTTGATTTGTTTCTATTATGTAACGTGGACGACTGGGATGAAAGTTGAGGTCGGGGAATGGGTACGTGTTGGTTGTTGATTGAGTGATGATGAGAAGCGGGGAAGTTAACGTACAGGTACATGGAAATGGAAGTTTCGATAAGCAACTAGATCAGCTTGAAGCTCAAGGAAGTGTGAACACGCAAGAGATGACGACAGAAAGGGGTGCTTTGGAGTAATAAATATTTTTAAGGAAAAAAGGCAAACATTGCCCCTTTAGTATATGGGGGATACATCTAAGTCCTTAAATCTTAATTAATCAACTAATAATTTTATATTACTCCTTGAAAGACCCAAATAACAAAAAATTATTCCGTGGTTTTCGGTCCATAGTTCGGGCGATGGAACTAATAGGTCTTCAAATCGTTCATTTGAAAAAAGGCAAACCCTTATTATTGCGGAGTTTTGTCGATGACTCCGGTGATGGGGAATACGATGAAAGCGGAGTGAGACGTATTGAAATTTAATAATTAATCATAATTAATGTTTTATTTAGGATTTATTTAAAACTTTTTTAAGCTTAAGAATTTGTTTAAATTTGTCCAAATAAAAAAAATGAAATGATCCTTAAATGTAGTTGTTTTATATATTTTAATTTTTATAATAATAAAATCATTTAATTTTTTTAACTTAAGGTGAAATTGAAAATCAAAAATTTAAAATAGGATAAACGTAAAATATTACTACATCAGGATGGAATTAAAAACCAAAATAAAAATCAGCTTTTTTTTAGTCCATTAGCCTTTTATTTTGTGTGAAGTAATCAAGTTATTTGTTTAGCAAACTGGCCTACCCGTTTTGCTGGACAAAGGACCCAGATCTGCCTACATGGCAAAACTCTATGATCCGCATATTCGTATTGGTGAGTCTACACTCTACAGCCTCAAGTGAAATCTTGTGGTCATCGATACATCATATTTAAGAAAATTTCTATCCAATTCGCAAGTACATGTCATACAAAAATTCAAAAAAATTTATTCAGCTGCACATTTTTACATGAATAAAACTATATAATCACCAATATAAAAACAAATTAACGATTATAACATATATATATATATATATATATATATATATAAAGAAATTACATTGTACTATTATTTATCAAATTATTGTGAGTTTCTCTCCAACAAAAGTCTTCACTTTGGTACATTCCATCTTTAATCTTTTAATTCCAATGTCTTTCTTTTTACCTTATTCTTTGATGCTTAATTTATGCAGGACTTTAACAAGTACCAATGGCTAGCTTATGTTCTTCACATTATAATGTTACCACGAGGTGTCAAATAAACAACAAAGCGAATGTGTCGCGACAAGAAGTGATTTTGTCGAATTATAGCTCGAGTAATTGCTGTGTCGGGTTACGGTTGAACAAGTTGGATATGGTGAAGTTGAGAAGCAGAGCTGTTATGAGGAAAATGATTAGTAGCTCCAAGAAATTTGGAGTTGTTAAATGTGGAATTGGTATGAACTTGATTTTTATTGGAACAGAGGTTGGTCCATGGAGTAAAACTGGTGGACTTGGCGATGTTCTTGGTGGTCTTCCACCAGCCATGGCAGTGAGTTTTTAGTTAACTCGAATTCTACATTTTGGTAATTTATTTTCGATTTTAGAATTTTATACCTACAACCAATCTCATTGCTAGTAGGCTCAAAATCGGGTTCCGAGTCCTAACTATACAGTTATGTTGCACGGAAAGTTATATTGCACGAAAACTTATCAGGTTCTACATTGTTTTTTTCAGCAATGCAAATAGTTTCATAAGCTAAAATTCAATTTCTTGATGTTAAATTGTCATAAAACTGTAACATTTTTTTTTTTTTTAAAACATCTCATAGCTAAAACATGTGAAAACTGTTATAAAATAGCTAAAGCTAATCTGATTTTGATGCTTCTTTTCAAGGCCAATGGGCACAGAGTTATGACAATCTCACCCAGACACGATCAGTATAAAGATGCATGGGATACAAATGTTGTCGTTCAGGTAGATACTGTTGTTTTCGGCTTTGGAAATGATAATTTTTCATATGAACCGAGTTTATCACCTAGAATTATAAATAAATTTTTCAGTAACAGTATCACAGGGGACACTGAATTGAGTAAAACGAAACAACTTTTAGCTTGTGCTATAATTTTAGCTTTTCCCTTATACTAACAGGTAAAAGTTGGGGATAAAATCGAGACGGTTCGCTACTTCCATTGCTACAAACGAGGGGTTGATCGCGTTTTTATCGATCATCCAATGTTCTTAGAGAAGGTACAAGTATTTCCGTGTTTGCTGGAGCTTTTTTTAGCTTAATTAACCGCAATAGTGAAGTATTTACTAAACTTGTAAGGTATGGGGTAAAAGCGGGTCGAAACTCTACGGTCCTCAAGCTGGAGATGATTATGAAGATAACCAACTTCGTTTCAGCTTGTTTTGCCAGGTTTATCCATTTGCTAATTCAAAATGCACTTTCTTCAATCTGATAAGAAAAACTTGCAATTTATGTTGCACGGGAACGAAAAATGCTGGAAAAACTATGCGAACGGAAATTTATAAAACCTCTTATAAGTGCAAAGTTTTTGAGTTTTCAGAAGGATCTTCTGAAACGAAAATGTGGAAAGCATAGCACTCGACTAGTTTCCGTGCAACATTGCATTGTAATTTGGTTGCATTGAATTGGAGTGTAATTTCATTTCGGGTTTCAGGCAGCTATCGAGGCACCTCGGTTGTTAAGTCTGAATAGTAGCAAATTCTTCTCAGGACCATATGGTGAACACTGAACAGCCATTTATCAGATCAAATATCTAAAATTAGGGTTTGTGATTCTGTTGCTGAGAATTTGGTATTGTATGATTGTTGCAGGTGAGGATGTTATCTTCATTGCTAATGATTGGCACACGGCTCTTGTTCCTTGCTATCTGAAAAGCATGTACAAGTCTAGAGGCATCTATACAAATGCTAAGGTATGAAATATGAATCTACCAGTATCTGACTTAAATATAGGGAGTGTAGAGTCGAGTCAGCCGTGAAATTCGAGCTCGACTAGACCTTAAGGTGTGTTTGAGTAGCTTGAACTCGAACTCGATTAATGTTGAGCCAATTTGGAATATTATTCTGAGTGAATTTCCAATAACTCGAATTGGCTCGAACTCTGCAGCACCGCTACTTAAATAATTCAATATGTTAGAATCTCTCTGGTTTCTGCATGTCATAATTGGTGGTTTGTTATAAATTTATAAACCTTTCAGGTTGCTTTCTGCATTCACAATATTGCCTATCAAGGAAGATTTGCATTTGCTGATTTTGCACTTCTGAATCTTCCTGATGAGTTCAAGAGCTCTTTTGATTTTATTGATGGGTACTGCTGCTTTTACTTTTCGACTTCCTATCAAAATTATATCAGAATCTTAATTTTTATTTCTAAATCCAAATACTTCAAGAGCTCCTAATATAGTAATCCTGGTTCCGTCATTGTATGCAGATTACGGAAGTTTGTTTGATTTTGCAGATATGACAAACCTGTGAAAGGAAGAAAGATTAACTGGATGAAAGCTGGAATATTAGAATCTGACAAGCTTGTAACTGTGAGCCCCTACTACGCGGAAGAACTTGTGTCCAGCGTGGAAAAAGGTGTCGAACTAGACAACATAATTCGCAAGTCTGAATCTGGAATGTCCGGAATTGTCAACGGCATGGATGTTCAGGAATGGAATCCATCTACTGACAAATACATTGATCTCAAATTTGATGCTGACACTGTAAGATAATCTGGAACAGTAAAAACTTATTTAGTCATTTTCTTACCATGTTTCTGACTGGAAGTAAATGACAAATCAGAATTTTTGATTTTAATAAGGTTATGGAAGCAAAGGCTCTTCTGAAGGAATCACTACAAGCTGAAGTTGGGTTACCTGTTGATAGAAATGTTCCTGTAATTGGTTTTATTGGTAGACTTGAAGAACAGAAAGGCTCAGACATTCTTGCAGAAGCCATTCCACACTTCATTCAAGAAAATATCCAAATAATCATCCTTGTAAGAATTGTACATATAGAAATTAGAGATAATTACAGTGGCTCCTCCCGAGTTTAGATCGAATTTAACTTTATTTTCGATTAGTAGATCCTTTAGTTTAACTAAGTCGATTAACATAATTTACTGACAGAAAAGAATCTTTAATTCCTTACAGGGCACCGGCAAAAAGCAAATGGAGCAACAGATATTGCAACTGGCGAAGTTATATCCCGGAAAGGCTCAAGGAGTGGCGAAATTCAACGTTCCTCTAGCGCATATGATCATAGCCGGGGCTGACTTTATATTAGTCCCGAGTAGATTTGAACCATGTGGTCTGATTCAGTTACACGCAATGCGATATGGAACAGTAAGGCCTTTCAACACTAGTACTGCACTGGAAAACGTTTTATACAAACGAAAAGCGTTAACCTGAGGCCTGTCTGAAATCTTATACAGGTGCCTATTGTTGCTTCAACAGGGGGTCTTGTTGATACTGTTTTAGAAGGTTATACAGGTTTTCATATGGGTGCTTTCAGCGTCGAGGTAAGGATACATCCTATGTAATATATAGCACGAAAATAGAAACACTTAAATGGAAAACATCCAATTTGAAAAACAGTGCTCAATGCGAAAACCGACAAACAATATTTTTACAAGAATATATTATAAATATAAGAGTTTCAGAATGATTTTAGAAGCATTTTCGTTAGGTTGGTTTCCGTACAACATACTTTTTAGCTAGTGTATTTTGTTCGAAACAAGGGTGATTAATGTTCTGTTGTTTTGCTTCAGTGTGATAAAGTTGATCCTGCGGATGCAATTGCCATTGCAAAAACAGTGAAGAGGGCACTAAGCGTTTATGGTACTCATGCTTTGGCGGAAATGATACAGAATTGTATGGCTCAAGATCTTTCATGGAAGGTAAACCAACAAAGAGAGAAGCAGCTAATAGTGTTAAGTTGAATAAATCATAAAATCATTGATTCTTGATTGTTGTTGAGTTGAAAATTAAATGGTGATGGAACAGGGCCCTGCAAAAAAGTGGGAGCAGTTGCTGTTAAGTTTGGAGGTTGCGGGAAGTGAATCCGGGATCGACGGAGAGGAGATTGCTCCTCTAGCCAAGGAAAATATTGCTACTCCGTAAACATTGTCACTTCAGATGCATCTAAGCTAACTAATAATGCTGGCCGATTTTGATAAATAAATGTTGTGTTGACTGAATGATCGATGATTTACAAAGTTCGCAAAAAGGGCATTTTCGACCACAATCTAAACACGATCTGATCTACGCGCAGTTTCAACAATAGCAATTGAAATCTTATAGACTCCTGATTTACTCAACATATGTTTCAACCAAAAAAATCGCAGTGATGCATTTTATTTGTTATTTGTTATTTCAATCTTTTTAAGAGCTAAAATCTACAAGCATAGAATAAAATTGACAACTAACACTATACAAAATAAATAGAAGATGGCATCAAAATGGTAATATTTTTAGATGTTTTATCTTTTAATCATGAAAGGGTTTGTAAATATTGAAAAGAGTTGAGATAAGTTTAGTAATTATATATAGATTTAACAATTTTATGGATAGTTTTGAATGAGAGATCTATTCGTACCTCTATTTTGATTTTATGAGCCTATTTGTGACGCTTTCAAATTCAGACACTTTTGAAAGTTACAGTTGAAATCGAGTTGATATTGAAAATTGAAAATTTTCTTTGAGTAAAATATCTGGAGTACATCTATATGTTTTTGCCATTTTTATGTTTTATAACACTTCAGCTACCGACATAAAGGATTTTTGTAAACAATTAATAAAACGTCAAGGATTTTTCTAATTGTGGATTGAAATTTAAGAATTTTGGTGGGAACATAAGAGAGAAGATTAGGGTTTAAAAACAATGCTACTACAATGCAGAATCCATATAACCATATTAAAATGGTAAGAAAATGTTGGACAAAGAAGCAGAAAATGCATATCATTTGGTTGTCTACAATGTCAACACTCCAAAGGGACAATTCCACAAAATCAAGCACAATAAACTATAAGATAGTATTTCAATGACCAATAAACATTTGCATGAAATATGAAGAGACCGAGTTGGGCAACAAGACTGCATCTTCTGATGCTTGATTTTACTCTCCCAGGTTTGTAGAGCAATTCATAACATTGTTTTAATTGACCAGACTATAAATTGTACGAGGCTGAAAAGTAAAAAAAAAAATGTAAATTTAACAAGCATTGACAGATTGCATAACAAGCATTGACAGATTGCATAACGCAAATAAGCTTGGTGCTAAGAAGATGCTCAAATAATTGTAAGCAGAACAAAGTCCACAAGTTCAAGCCTCACATCAACAACATAACAAATCAATCACTGATGAAAATCGGGAGGATTGAAAGAAAATTATCAACACTATGGCTAATAGGATCCAAAAATGTCATGGAAGGAAACAACAGGTCGAAATAAATTATTGAACATAATCCCATTTCTACAAGATAACCATTCAATGAGAACATTTTGCCGAGCACGTTCAAATAGCAGGACTTTACTATCGCAGAAAGACCACAAAACAGCTTCTAAATCCATTTTGGAACATACTTGTGCAGATAATAAGTAGCCTCACACAAATAACAAATTATTACAGCTAAATATAGCCAAGGCCAGAATATCTAAAATTCTTGATTAGCAACAAAACACCTATTATTGTATTGAATTTTTACTCGAAGCATTAAAATGCATAGCATAAAGAAGTTCAGTAAGAGATTTTCCGACAAGTGACAGAACAATCAAATCAATGGTCCAAAAGATCCACTAATTTAGAATTTGCAGTGTACAATTGAATATAAAGGAATACTTAAAAGTATACCAAGAGCGTAAATTATCTCAGATTACTCAAAACTTAACCTTTTCAACATACAACTGTTTCAATTAGTCTCAAAACACAATAAATGAAACCTATCTTTTGCCTACTTGCAGAAATAACCAAAAAGCACTAATGATTCGATAAAAAAGGATTGAAAGCACCTAATCGAACAAGCTAAAGCCCATGTCGTCATCACTTTCTTCCTTTGGCTCCTCCTGGATACAACAAAAACAAGTTACAAATAACAATCAGCAAAACAATCTTAACAAATCTCGTATATATCTAAACTAATTAATAATACAAAAACAAAACATAGCAAAATATACCTTCTTCTCTTCAGCAGCAGGAGCAGCAGCCGCGGCCGCAGCACCTCCAGCAGGAGCTCCAACAGCAACAGGAGCAGCAGCGCCGCCAGAACCGACGTTCATTAAAAGATCGTCGACATTTCTCTTTTCAGCCAGCTTGGCAAACAACCTTGGCCAGTATGATTCAATTGGCACATTGGCTTCCTTCACTAAGGTAGCAATCTTCTCCGCCTATACAATAAAATCAAATACAAAATTCACATATTAATATTAAAATTAGCATCATTTTTAAAATCAAACAAAAAATTAAGATAAGGGTAATTACAGTGATGGCGACATTATCGTCGTGGAGGATCAAGACAGCCAAAGTACAAGCGAGTTCTTGGTTAGACATTGTTAAAAACCCCTTCTAAAGATTCAATTATCTGCGATTATTAAATAAAATTAATGATAATGAAACAAACCCTAATGAAATAATATTGTGGGTATTCGAAATCAGACCTGGAAAATGGAGGAGGAGGGGCAGCAATGAAGATTAACGTGAGAGATAATTTGATGCAGTTGAATTTATAGGTCTAGGGTTTTGATTATGAATGAAATCGGAGATGGGAGACCTTGTTGGGCTTTCTCTTTCGGGGCTTATGAAGGGATGGCCCAATGGCTTATTTTTCAAAAGAAAAAAGCCCGTACCAAATTTTTATTTCCGGGTCGAACCGATTACCCTGATAGTATTTTTGAAATCGGCTTATTTTCATCTGTTGTCTTTTGCATTTTTATCATTGATGCCACGTTATCGAACATTACTAATGTTAGTTAAAAATTGGACACAGATTTTTTAATTTATCGTCAAACCGAGACTTAAAAATTCAGAAGGAAACTAAATTTTAAGAATAAAAGTGATAAAAGACTCAAATATGAGGTACCGCTAGTGAAATTAAGCCCTCGAAATCACATGTAATAGTAAAACACATATAATAGTAAAACAAGATTTATATAGCAATTTGCCCCTGGAATGGACAATTAATACATTTTGTGGCTATAACGAACTTGTAATTAATTTGTCTATAAAATAAATTTATATGTTGATTGCTCATTAGTTATAATTTAAGAGGGCAAATTGCCACTTAATTCAGTAAAAAACAACAAGTCTAAACTTTTTCATCCTTGGTTCTTAGTCCTTGGCTATAAATCACTGCTTCGAAGTAATACAACTATTTTAGCAGCCACCAAATCATAAGTACTACGTCGTTTGAATTGTCTCACCTTCTTCCACATTAACTGCCGGTCTTTATTTAACTAGCTCATCAGTGTTTATACATGCTCTCAGTGTGAAACAATTGATCGAGTACTCAATTTTCATGGCTTCACGATTTCAAGCTGCTCCACTAGCGGCTTCACCTGTATACCCTAACGCCATAGCTTGGTCCGAAGAGAATCTCATCGCTGTTGCCTGCGGTCACCTTGTCATCATTCTGGTAATTAATACAAATTTGTTTCTCCAATTGATTTTGTTTATTCTGCTGATTTAAGTTCATCTGTATGTTTGGAACTATCAGAATCCAGCATTGCCGCAGAATCCAGCATTGTCTTATGGGTCACGAGGCTTAATCACCGTTCCTACATGCAATCCTTATCCAATTGGGCTAGTTAAAAGCGAAGGTATAGTTATTGTTCTCTTGAATTTCATTTAATATGATATTTTTGTCTGTTAAATGAACATGCATTATTCTGATTTTAGTATCACAGTATAACCCATAAGTTTGGCCTGTTTTTATACCTTTAAAAGGATAAATTAGCGATTAGGCACCTCTTTTATTAGGGGTGAGCATTGATCGGTTCCGAATCGACCAGAACGGACGATGCCGGAATTTTCTAAATGGTCGACCGAACCGAAATTTTTTAATCAAACACCGAAATTTTCGGTCGGCTCGGTTTCGGTTTCTAATTTCGGTTTGGACTTATATCTAAAATTAAATAAAATCCTTTAAATTTTGGGTAAAATAACAAAAAAGCCCCTAAATTTAGATACAAAGTCAAAAAAATCCTTCTTAATTTTGAAGAGCTTGGTTTCTTCGGTTATTTCGGTTTTACAAACCCCCTAACTGCACTGTTAACCAAACTCCAAACTTTTCTAACCATTTTCATCGAACAACCGAATCAGACAACAAACTTCAGCTCAGTTTTTTGATGTGGTTGGTTTCTGCTTTCCCCTACCTATGTTTAGCTGTTTTATAATTATTGTTTGGTAATTTATGGTGTTTGCAGATTTACTTGCTGAATGCTTGCTTCCCACTGCACTATGTCGGGATCGGCGTCCATATGTTCGTTCCATTTCATGGTCTCCTTTAGGACTGGCGTCTAACGGTGGGTATGTAGACTTGTCTTTTGCTTCGGCACACAATGTATTGTCTCTGAGAATGATATGCACATGCTCAGAATTCCATTTCTCTTGCATTGCTATGCATGCAGGTGTTTGCTTGCTGTTTGCACCACAGAAGGACGTGTCAAACTTTATGGACAACCATATAGTGAATTTTGTGCTGAGTGGGTAGAGGTAGATGCTTATTAACTGCACAAGCCGTTATCACTTAACCTTCAAAATGAATCAATATATATCAATTATGGTGAACTGATATTTGAACCATGCAAGACATGTTAAAAAAAGAAAGAACTCATAAACATGGTATACCAAAATATGACTCATCAGCGACAAAATTTTCTTTTGAGTTAGTAGAATTTTAATCTGCTTTTTATGCTCATTTACCCTTTCAGCTGACAATCTGCAAAGAAACCAACTAAGTGAATGCCATCCATAATATTCCTTTTGGGCTAGCAAGCTTCTTTTTGTTGTGCTCTGGATCATGGCTTTTTTTTTTGTAACCCGCTTGGAACTTTTATTTGTTGCAAGCATTATTTGACAACTCTAATGGTTTTTATTTTGCTTTTAGTATCAAATTTTCTTCTTCTTTCTTTTTCTTAAAAATAAAATAAAAAAATCAGCTCTGATTTCATATTTAGGAATTTCACATTTAAAGTGTATAGATCAGAAATCAATTTCCTTTTCTCTGATTCTATATGTAGGTTATGGATTTATCAGATAAGCTATATGATTACCTAGTAAAGTCCAATGTTTGGGAGCCAGAAATGCCTGATTCAGAGTGTTATCATGTAAGTTCCTTTTGTACTGAACTATGAATTTGTTCACTTGGTACAATGTTTATTTGATCTTGTATTTGCTATTATATATTTGCTGTAAGTATCGTATCATATATTGAACTTTTTTATCTGCTTTACAAGGAGCAAACAACAGAGCTAGGGTGCACTAGTGATCATGCAAATTTTGTTCCAAACTCTATAAGTAAAAAGGAGCGTAAGCGAGGAAGAGATCAGGTCCCAAATGGCATGTAAGTTTTTGTTCCTTTCCTTTTTTCTTTGTTTTCATGTTTTTTGTCTTGTACTTTTCCGTATTGGTTTGCGACCTCTCTATTGAAGACTTTTGTTTCTGTTGAGGGGTTGTGAATTCATTCCAGCAGAGGAAAGCGGCACAATAAAACTATCCAAAGGACTGTTTGCTACAGTTCATTATGTTGTGTGCGCTGTGCAGAATACTTGAACAACAGAAAATTGGGTTCTTGAGAGCATGAGATTTGGGGGAGAGGGTGGGTGGGGGGGTCTTATATATCTGTGATAAAGGCCAATCAATAGTTATGTGACTTAGATGCTACTTGTTAATTGGCTCAAACTAAAATTGGTTCTCTAATAGCATGCGAACATCTGTAACAGACATTAAGAACAACTGTAATCCATTGGGAAGGAGGGGGAGTGGGGTTAGGAAGGTGGAGGAAGAAGGAGTTGTTCCGGGGTAGTAAGCTGGTTGAAAACTTGGATTAGAAATATAGCCGTTACTTCTGAAGTGAAACAACATTACTATTTATTTAAAAAAATAAAAATAAATGCTTTTATTCTCTCTTTGAGAAAAAGTTTCCTCTTAAAGGTCCTGATATGTAAAATAAGCTTATTTATTTCGAAATCACCTTTCGTCCTATATTTATGATTAAAATTATATTTTGAAGCAGGTCTAGGGATTTGTAATAATTCTCTTTGTTCTTTGTATGACCGTGTATCAGCTAACAACTTTGAATCTTTCAGGGGCCTATCAGTCGCTGCTAGCAACAGTGAGAAGCCCCATGCTGGACGCAGCTCTTATGCTAAAATGAAAGGCGGAAAGCTGAAGGTAAGCTTTTTGCTTGAAGGTAGTTTTTCTACATTTTCTTTCTCCATCGTCATTTATTTTTTAAAATAAACATCTAAAAAAAATTACTGATGTGGGAGGACATCTGCCTAAAGTACTTATTTTATAGGAGACCAAATATCAATTCAAAGAAAACTGACAGATCTGATTTACTAATGAACTATCATTTGTCCATAACAATGCAAATTAGATGGAAGAGATTTTGAGTTTAACGCATTTTTGGAGTTGGTAGAATATATTGAGAATTTCGTGCTAATAGATTTTTGGATCAACTCTCTATTGTAGAGCTTCAAATTCTATAGGTGTAGAATTTCCATACAACCGAGTCTTTCAATCACTGACTCTGAATCGTTTCTCAACCTTGTTATATTTTTCTTTTACCCCAAAAAATACCCTTCAAGATTTTCTAACATTAGCAGTTTAAAATTGTGAATTAGTTGTGCTGAAGTTCTTTACGACTGAGAGTTGTGAAACCTTTTTTTGCAACTGATTGATATACTTTTTCTAGATTGCATTTTTCTTAACGGCAATGGCCAACAGATTCTCTGTGAATCACATTATTACGTTAATGCATATGGACCACTAATTGCCTAATCCTAGATAGTTGAATCTGAACTCCTATATATAAACAAAGAATTCCTGTTTTTTTTTTTTGCCGCTAGACTATCATGAATTCTATTATGTTAAAACATTATGACTGGATATTATTTTGATGTGAACTTGTAATAGTTTGAAGTAACGTTTTTTCTGGCTGTGATTTTTATTGTCCAGTACTCTAGCTGTCATTATTTAGTTGCGGACGGTTACTTTTTTACTCACCTTTTTCTTTATTTCCAGGCTATCGATTGTGAATCTGATAAAAGGAAAAGGAAATTTCCAGAAGCCTGCTCACTCCCACGGATAACTGCTAATCAATATGCTTCTCGCAGTGCAATGTTATCATTGATTGCTGTTGCTTGGTCACCACTATTGTGTTTCTCATCTAAAACCAGTTCGGCTTCTGAAAATACACCACCCCACAAGTTCTCTATAATAGCAGTTGGAGGGAAGTCTGGTAGTATCTCATTGTGGAGAATCGATGCACCACAAAGCTACTCCGTTGAGCACAGTCAGATGCCTGCTACCATGATGCTTGTTGGGTTTATACAGGCACACGATTCATGGGTCACTGCAATCAATTTAGCAGTTCTTGGATCCAATAGCAATCCTCAAGTTTTATTGGCTAGTGGAAGTTCTGATGGGAGGTGAGTTAGGTAATTCCGGAATATCGTATAAGTTATTGAACTGGTTATCTGTGTAATTAACATTTATTTTCTTATTTAGCAATTTTTTTTTCCTGATACATCATAAGTTTAAGCTTGTAATGTCATTGATTTATTCTTCATATCCCTGCTTTTGGGTGTTTAAATAGAGTAAGTCTCGTTGAAGGTAAAGCAATCATCTAATCATAAATGAGCATCTAATGAAACTCTGTGTCAATTGACTGCTTCAATTGAACTTCTTGTACATGCAAAAAATATGGTGCCACCTTTAGTTCCTCTTTTGTTGCTGACTTGAGGCTTGATGGGTCAAATACACTTTTTTCACTTTCCTGTTTCCATATAAGTAATCTGAATTCAATCTCATTAATACAGAAAAAAAGATACATTGTTCATATCATTTCTTATTTTCTTTAGTGTAAAGATCTGGTCGAGCAACAGTGAGAAGCTGCTGGATACATCAGACTATAACGACCCTCCATTTTTTCTTCTGAAAGAGGTAGCTCTTACATTCATTTTTATAGTCAGACATGTACTGATTTATATCTAATTTGTTCATGTTCTGTTTCTTTATAAATTACCTTTTCTGATGTTTAGTTAATCAATAGGTTATCTCTAGTAATAATCCTCCAGTCTCAGTACTTTCACTACAAATCCCTGTTCAAATACTGGAAAGAGTGCTCTTAGCAGTTGGGAAAGGATCCGGTTCTTTTGAAATTTGGACATGTGACATATCTAGTTGCAAATTTTCTAAAGCTGGGTTAAGCGACAGACATGAATGTATTGTAAGTATCTCATTGTTGTTTAGTTGCACACCACATCTTTACTATCATTTATTTTCTTAATGTTTTGTCAGGTTACAGGTCTAGCATGGGCTTTTGAAGGATGTTTGTATAGCTGCGGTCAGGTATAATATCTCATAGTGAATTATTTATTTAATTTTCCTTTTTATGCTTTTTCCAAGTCAGGTCTAGGTCGAACTTGTTATTACTTTCTTTTTGAGTATTTTGGATCCCGGTCATAGTTGACAAGATTTGAGTCTCTACTCCTAGATGTCATGATCTTCACCACTAGATCTAGTATAAGGCACGATTAATAGTTTCTCTTTTGATGTTTCAATATTCTTTCTCCTCGTGTGATTTTCATGATCACTATAAGCATTTTTTTTCTCTACATAAAATATACTTTTTCCATAGTGAGATTGTGCAAAATTGGAAATTCACTAGGCATGCCACTGAATTATTGAATTATATGTAAATTTGAAAATAACATTGGTATTTTAAAGAAATTGAATTAAGGGGATGTGATATAACATTTAACTTATTTCATTTTCATGGAAAACATGCACTTATTACATCTATGGGCTGTCTTACTGATGTTATTTATCATCACCTACACTGCTTGAGGCTCAAGAAAACATTAGTTTTAAGTACATTATGGACATTAAATCTCTCATATTTAAAGTTAAGATTTGTCTATGTTATATATAGGCTATATTTTGAACATTGTTGGGGTGGTTCTGAAGTTTCAGTTGGAGCCTGAATCCCAGTGGAAATTTCAGATCATTTTTGGCTAGAGTCAATCAATGCATGTGGTTATTTGTTCCTTTTTTCAATAGAAACAAGGCTTAATCACCAAATGAAAAAGAGACCAATTTAGTACTTGAGGGTGGAATTGAAAACTAAAGGTGCGAATTAGGGTGCAACTGACAAAATTGCAACGTCAGGGTGCATTTGAAAAGGGGCTAAAAGGTGGGTTTTTTTTTGGTGATTAAGCCTAGAAACAATTGGTAAGTTTTCTAGAAATTATGGCTAATCTGGATTGTCTAATTCCAGTGTTATTTAAGATGCAAGGCAGTTAAAACTTGAAGCTGGAGCCTTGTAGGAGGTCTGTGCTTGATGAAGGTGAAGTGCTATAGAATTTAAAAATTAAGATAAATCATTATGTAAGACTTGTCATATTCATATTATAAAATTTGAGAAAAAGGGAAACAAAAGGATCAAGAAGTATCATAAAGTCTTGTTTCTAAAGGAAAAAAAAAGAAAATGACCATGGTCCACCATAAGCTGGACTCGTTGCATAAAGGAAAATAATAAATAAGAAAAGTAAGAAATAAAAGATGGATGACAGAAAGAGAGTGTGATAGTGAGACAATATTTCTGGTTATGTGCCAGGGTTTTCAAACAGTAGGTTCCTTTCTTTCCTTTTTGTAAAATATCATTTCTTCTTTTGTTGTTTTATTTTGATTTAGTGTGCATGAGAAGATGGTATGCTCTCATAAATGGCCGAGTCATTGGTTCTCTCTTTATGAGATAACAAGTAAAATGGGAAAATGATGTGTGCTAATTGTTTTGTTGGGAGGTGCTTTATGCCAGCACAAGGCAGGCACCTAATTGCAGGTTACATATCTTTTTCTGCGTTAATGCACAAGGGGTGTTCCCCTTGCATCTTGCACATGAGGCATAACTGTTATTGTGATACAATTCAATCTTGTTTGGTATTCCTTTTAAGTTAAGATGGATGCCTAAGCCCTTTATATATTGTTCGAGAGTGCTGTTAATCGTGCCAGACCTGCATGGCATAAAACCTCTGTAGCCGACCTTTTGCTAATTTTATCAGTTTATCTCTATTACTTGGAAGGTCCCTAGACATGACCTAACCCTATATGGCTTAATCTGTGGGTAGAAGAGAGAAATTTCATATGAAAATTTTCTGTCATTACATGACATTGTATGCTTTTATTACATGTTTCTATATGTTACACCAACAAAATCTATCAGTTTTACTGTTAATTGACCTTATATCTTTTTTTTTAACTTGAATGCCTTAGGATAATTATGTCCATTGCTGGCTATTGCGCGGGAATTCTCTATGTGAAGTACCTTTTCCTTCAAATACCCCTGGTCTGACGAGCTCAACTGATGTACGGCATTTAGCTTATCTTTTTCTCTGTTCTTGGTCCTTGTCTGTTTATTCTGGCTAAAGAAAATATTAAAATTGTCTGCAGCTTCCAGATACATTTCTTTCATGCCTAGGTTTAGCAGTATCTCCTGGAAATCTGGCTATTGCTATGGTATGTCGCACTTTTTCTCACATCTTTAATCTTTTAATTTGCTTTTAATTTTTCTTGACACTCAATTTCTGCGACCATTCCTGATTTTTCACCTATTTCAATATATATCTTGAAAGTTGGTAAAAATAAACTGCATGGCATCTGTTGAAAGGAAGACGATCTTATCTCGAAGATTATTACTTATTAGCCTAGCTTTTTTTTTCATTTAGTCAATGCTTGAGGCCCATAGAAGGAGTTTCTAGCTGGCAGCTATGCATCATATTTACCAAGTGTAATAAATGTGATAAAGAAGTATGGTGTCTTCTGGCCCTTGTCATATCTGTTTCATCATTTACCAAGTCATTCAAAAAATGAGACTCTCATGGAGCAGGAGGATAGTTTTGTATTGTAAATTGGAGTAATCAATATATCTTCGTTTCTAGGTTTTGTCCTATAGGGTTGCTAGTATCCCCCTTTTTGTAAGTGATTATCTTTATTGTCAATGGAATGGGAAAATTGTTCATTATTGACAATTTGACATGCTCATTGGCTTTTGCAAGTGCTAAGTTAGGATGCATAAATCATTAACTCCTTCAATTTCTGGCAAAGGATGTTGCAATAGAAGACCTGGTTGCTACTGCAGCAGATGATCAGATAGGAAGCTGTAAGTCGAGCTAGTGGATTATATATTGTTCCCATTTCCTTGGTTTTCTGTCCTCCTGGCTTAATTCTTCCTCTCCCTATCTTTCACTCCCCCCCAAATTACGCACTAGAAGGGTACTCTTGCTTCATGAGGCATTATTGTATGGACTCAGAAAATTGCATCTCTCTATAGACTGTATAGAACATACCTAACATAGTTTAGTCCTTTTTGTTCCTTAAAAGGGATCTAACATGAAAATATTCCTAAATTTACTAGTATGGATATGTTAACTAATAATTGTGAAATGAGATGAAGCGGTAGGTTGAAACAAATGGTACGTTGTATTGGTTCTGCTGTTTGATTTTGTCAATGGTGCTTTTCCCTTTCTCCTTTCTAGGTTGAAACTCATTGAATTTCTAGTATGTTAATGATGATCCTCATTATAATGATCAACAACTCTGATTTATTGCTATTATAACAAGGACACCAATGCTATTGCTCATTTATTTTCTGTGGATTAAATACTGAAATGTTTGGCTTGAGGTCTACAGGTTCGTAATGTTGATGGTGATCTGTTGGATCCTATGTATGAGGCAAGGTGAGTTGATTGGGTTCTTCCAAATACTTATAGTGCTTCTTCAGTTTTTTTGTTTGATAATTAATCGCAATAGGTGAACATCAAGATTAAGGTATAGAATAAGGGGGAAAAAATGCAGTTAAAGAAATTATTCATGTTCGCAGGCTTTTAATTTCTATTCTACTGATGACACTTATAGATAATCACATTATATGGATTCTTTTTAAAACTTAACTTTTTGCAATGGTAAAATTTGGTTATTTATTGGAGTATTTATTGTTCAAAATGAACGTTTCTAGAGCAAGGCCTTTTTCTCTTTTTCATTTTCTGAATTCATTTAGGTTTACTTTAAATTTAGTAAATAAAACTGAAATTTTGTTTTTCTAGCTATGGAATTTTTGCATATTAAGAATATAACTCATTAGACTTTAAAAAGACTCACAAAATCAGAGAACAAAAATTATGAACCAGGAAAGAGACTCGAAGAAAATAGGAAATCGAATTTCTTGTTTTAGAAAGGCATGCATACTGCGGGAACTCATGGAGAGAAAGCTTGAAAAAGAAAGAAAGAAATCTTCTGGCTTAAAAAAAACATTGTTATAGTAATCTTTACAGCAATTAAAAGTTGTACTGAAAGGAAAACACATTTCTGGAAAATAACTCATTATTTATAACTGTTGGTACTTCTGCAAACAAAAAGAAGAGGGAGGGTGAAGATGACCATTTACCAAAATAAAAAATATAAAGTATCAGACCAGGAAAACAAATGTTATGGAATGGCAAAAGTCTCAGATCTTTCTTTTAGTTGTTTTTCGAATTTTTATCCAACTCGCAACATAGAAATCCTAATTCATGCTAATCAATAAGTGTGCTGTTTTACAATTTAAGCTCAAAAGTAAATTAACATAATCAATTTCTCCAGGTGTCATCATTAGATCAAATCATCTGTATTCCTATATGATGAATAAAGTCTATCCAAGATTTGTTTTCTGAGTTCCATTCAACAAAGATGTTCCTTAACCCATGGAACCTAATCATACTAGCTACTAGTATAAGATAAGATGAAATGGGACAGAAAAGCAAATATTTCAAAATCCAGGAATGAAATCCAAACAAATTGTTTTATATCTAAATCACATATCATGATCTTAAATATGTCCAATCACTGTTCAGTTTAAAAAGTGGTGAGTTGTCATAGATGTTATGCAGGGGCACAGACATTTAGGATAAGAAGTAAACATTATCTTGTCGAAATTTGACAAGGGTGCCAAACTTGGTTTTTGTTTTCTTTTGGTATATTTTGACGCTGATTGAGACTAAGATATGTGCGTAGTATTAATCCTGCCTATTTTTAAGTTGCATTCTACCTCAAATCAGTTATTATAATCCTCCTGTGACAAGTGAGTTTAATCCCAAAATTTCGAAATTCTTGAGATCTTAATCTTAAATATGACTAATGTTCAGCTGTGATTTATTCCAAATAAAGTTCTTTCCTTGAAGTTCATATGCCCATTGTTTTTGGAGATTGTTGTCAGTGTATTTAAATGCTTGTAACCTATAGCTCCTTAAATTGAGTGATTTTGCAACTTCAATTTGTTTGTTGGCATTCTTAAATAGTTAAATCTCATTGTAGTTCTTGTAAGTGCAGTTATAGTTTGACATGTAGGAATTCTACTTGAAGCGGTAGGAGAGGGAAGCATTTATGTGCATCTCTTGCATTCTTTTTTTTTTTAAACTAGTTCTCCATACATAAATGTCCTTGTGAAAATCAATACTAGTTGCCTTTATTAAGTCTTCAATTAAATTGGGATAAAAGTTATTGCAATAGATAGGGCTATCAACCAATTATTAATCATTTGTACAAATTAATTACAAAATAAGTTTCTTTAAGTTTTTTCTTCTTCTTCTTATCATGTAGGCTTATGGTTATTGAAGTTTAAACATTGCAATTTCTAGCATTAGATTAGATGAGACAATAATTTTCAAATCTGCATCGCATATAACATTTTTTTTCTGATGATTTTGCAGAACTTTTAAGGCTGTTGTTGAATTCTTCTGGATAGGTGGGCAGCAATGGGATCCGTTGTCCAATACTTCCTTAGAATTGGCTAATGAATCATTTTTTGGGTTTTCTGAAAAGGAATTGGCATATTGGGAATCCAGTATTTTATGGTCTTTGAAAAAAATTGAGAATTCAAAGAAGCCCCAAGTTATGTGGGATAGCATAGCAGCCTTATTAGCTTTCAAGAAGCTTATACCAGAGTATGTGAACCATATACTGGCCAAGTGGCTCTCTATAACATACTTAGGTTCTCATATGAACCTTTCAGTTGATGAGATTTTGATGCGGATCTCTATTAATTTCCCCAAAGTTACTTCCCGCCTATTGCATCTCCTCAATATCATTTGCCGGTGCTTAGTACTGTCCGAGTTGAACTCTGATGAGATTAACAGGGAACTGGACTTAAGAGAACCAACTAGAACAATGGTTAAGGGACAATCTTTATGGATGGAGCTGCTTTTCAGAAGTGAAAAAGAACTACGTCAGAGGCTTGTCAGTTTGAGTTTTTATGCAATTTTAGTCAAAACTGCTTCTCAGCCTGGATATTGGTATCCTATTGGAGTTGCACAAATGGAGCAGTGGGTTGAACTTAATTGTGATCATATCAAGGATCAATTAAAAGTTCTCACAGAGGGCCTTTGGAAGCAAAGGAGGTAACTCTTGCTATATTATGATTAATCCAAACTTTTGTATAATTTACCGTATTCTTTTGATTTTATCAATTTTTGATTTAGCCACCAATTCAATCACTTTGTAGGAACATGTTAGATTTTTTCTGCAAGTCTTGCCGATTTGCTTATATTATTAATGAGATAAATCAATTTAGATTTTGTAAAAAAGTTCAATTTACAATGGTCAATTAACAAAAAAGTTTGACAAACATGCATTTCATCTCATTCTGTGATGATTCTTATCCATTATATGTTGCTTGAAACAGGCTTTCATCCGTTGACGTAGAGGAACAATGTAGCTACTGCTCGGCCTCAGTTCCTTTTAATTCTCCCGAGATAGCATCTTGCCGAGGTTTGGAGCAGAATCACAAACTGGCAAGATGTGCTGTTTCTATGCAGGTTTGCCCCGTGAAGCCATTATGGTTTTGCAAGTGTTGTAGTAGACAGATATCGAAACTGGCTCCAGAAGCTCTTTTTACAATGGCTAGATATCCTCAAGATTTCAAATCCTTAATGGACTCTTCTTGTCTGTTAGAGAAAATGTCAAAACCTTTGTGTCCCTTCTGTGGCATACTTCTTCAAAGATTACAGCCAGATTTCTTACTTTCTGCATCCCCAGTCTGATGTTTTTTAGGCGCCTTCTGTTGCTAATTTTACACCGTCGGAATTATAATCCAACGGTGAAATAGATAAAACAGACAAAAAAACAAAGTAATGAGCTGGTTCGCTGTATTATATGATTAGAGGCAGCTCATGTGTTTTATGAGGATATGTTTGAAAATGCTAATATGATTAGAGGCAGAAGCTAATGTTATTTTCAAGTATGTTGTTGCTCAAGTTTGTTTTTCTTCAATTTGTGAACTTTTTATTTTAATACATGTTAAATAAAGGATAATCTTCAAAACCATCCAAAATACTACTCCCTTTGTTCTTTTTTTTAGTTGTCCATTCACCCAAAATTGTACATATTAAGATAGTGGGATTTTTGTCTTAAATAATAGGAGTAAATACTAAAATAACCCTACTATATAATAAATGCTTTATAAATTGAGTTATAGTCATTTATTAGAGAGGGTTAAATTTGGAAGATAATAGCTATTGTTATCTTGAAATTCTAAATGAAAAACTAAATGTAGACAAATTCATTTGACTAAATGGACAACTAAAAAAGAACAAGGAGTAATGAATTTTACAAAAATGCTAACTTGAGTCATTTATTACACTAGCACGTAAAATTTTAAAAAATTCATATTTTATACCTTTCCTATGAGAGCACGACATATCAGTCCGTGTCAAAAAAATGTGTCAGTCAATGCGCGCATTTTAAACAAATGTGTAATTGGATGATCTATGAAGTGGCTAATAAGTCTTTATATCCTCATTTTCAGGAGTTATTCAGTAATTCAGTTAATTGTGGCAATTAATGCTAATAAATAGTATGTACTTCTATTTTCCCAAATCAATATAATTGTTATTTTGACAATAAAAAAAACGCGCACAGACGCGTCTTCCCCCTGGAGGACGAGCTCGACGATGGGTCCAAGGGAGGTGGTGACGGAGTCGGGAACGTTTTTAATTAATTTATATTAAATATATTTTTTAAATTTGTGTAGTAGAAGATTTATTTATGATATTTGTAACATTAAGTACTATTTAAAATATATATTAAATATAAAGAATTTATTTTAAACATTATTCAAATGAAAAGAGTTCAATTTAATATCTTAGTGTGGAATTGAAAGTCAAAAATATGAAAAAGGATAAAATTTCCGGTTTGTCAGGTGCTATTAAAAAAAGAGTTAATGTCAAAAAAAATTACGAACTTTACACGTTTTCTCATTTTAATCATTAAGTTTAAATTTTCTCATTTTCATACACGAACTACCACTTTTTTTCCAAATTCATACACGCTGCTGAGGTGGCACTCATTCATCGGTGTAAAATGACCTCCACCTCAGCGAAGTACACCAATAGAGCTGTAACACCTCAGCGCCGTGTATGAATTTGAAAAAAAGTGATAGTTCGTGCATGAAAATGAGAAAATTTAAAGTGCATGATTAAAATGAGAAAATATATAAAGTTCGTGAATTTTTATGACATCACTCCTAAAAAAAAAAGTAAAAGTCGGTATTTTTTAAAACTATTACTTTAGCCTATTAGGATTAATACATGTGTTTTGCATGCAAAATTATAAATTTTGAGCGGATTAATTTGAGTCTGGACCTAACAACTTGTATCCAAAATTAACGAAGTTCTCGAAAGAGTCCCAAACTCTAAAATAAGTATTATGTCAAACATAGTATTATATGTGGAAATTGAAGTTCAATATGAACTTTCTTTTATGGCAAATTCAACTTCAATATGATCAAATAATAGGAGAAATGTTAAGATAAATTCAGTATACTACGTCATTTGTGAACTAAACCTATCACATAATGACACATTATTAAAATGATGATAATATATTACTATTTAAATGTGTAAATAAATAAATTTATAAAATTACCATCATTTTAATTATGTGTCATTATATGATAAATTTAATTTACGGATGACGTAATAAACTGAACCTACCTAAGAATTTCTCCAAACAACACATTCAAATTCTTTGCGTTTGTCAAGCTCTTTTTTCCATATTCAAACTCATTAAAATTTACACAACGGATTGAATTTTCAACTGTTATAAATTTTCCAAATGATTCGGCAGCGTAAACTCTGGTGGAACTATACAAGTTATAAGGATGCGCACGTGAGGGCTGCGCACCAAAACCAAATAGTCTGAGTGCTGGATTTGCTTTCAACAAGTGGCAGGAAAAATATAAGTTTAATTTTATATTAATATTTAATACTAGTAAGAAAACCGCTAGCAGTGTTACCGTGCTATAAACAAGTCGTGTATATACTTAAATGTGACGTGTATTCAGCAATTTAAACACGACATGCTTAAGTCTCCGTATACTTTTTTAATTGATAAATAATATTTCATAACTTTAAAATATTAAAAATTATCTACTATCTTAATTGACATTTATCTGCTAAAGATTTTTTTTAATACTAATACTATTGTTAATTTTTTTTTGAATTCATCGGATCTCATTAAATTGAATATGAAACAGTTACATTTGTAAGAAAATCGGGATAATTTAAAAACTAAATCCGATGACCTGACATGGAACAGACAACATGCTGCCTGATTCGCAGATCTTACTTACGAAAATAAAAATAAATTACTAATTGTTTCGCGAATTAAGTGCAGTCTTCAATCACTCTTCATTCAAACTTCTCCAAACACCCGCAAACTCACAGCATCCGATTCAATCAACACTTTATATAACTCCTTTTAAAAAAGAGACAACAACTCCTTCTCCAAATACTATTGTTAATTGAAGATTATAGATACATTATAATTGATATGTTAAAAATAGAAAATCTAAATTCTAAAAGATTATATAATCTATATATTATATAATTGAGAGGACCAACGGAGCTCTCTCATTAATTCTCACCAAATAGAGCCTTCTCATAGTCTCCACTTTTATTAAAATACCTATTTTATTTTTACTACTTTTAATGAGTTACCTTTAGAGTTTATATTCATCCAAATCATCTAATCCTATTAGCATACAAACTCGAGATTTAAAATTCAATTTTAGTGCATGTAGTATAGATTGATTAACGCTATCAATATCAACCTTATCTTATTATTTGCTCTCCTTCCTCTTGATTCCAAGTCATGCAACCTTCTTTTTTTTCCAGCAAATAAAAGGTAAGTAATTGGTTTACAGATTTACTGGGACTCTAATATGCCTTCGAACGATTTGATAAATTGTGATGAATTATTGTATATACTATTGGATGATGATTAATATTATTGTCAATAGGTATCATTCATGTTTGTATTTTCTGAGTTAGACGAACTCATGAAATTTGTTGCAAATGATAGTCGTCATTTGGGTTTATTTGTGCGTACATAATCATTATGTGACCAAATATTATAAAATTATATATATTTGTACAAAAAGATATCTTTACCTTTCATAATTTTTGTGCAGATTATTATCTAGCTAACTCATTTTTTCATCTATATCTTCATTAGTTATTAAGGCAATATTGAGTTGTATTTCATCAGTATATAGGTTTAGATTTTTACCTCAAAATGATCAAGCGAAACATATATTTATCTAATCCACCGGCATTAGGTCGTGTTTATACAAGAATTTTTAGAGAGCATTTAATTTTTCTGCAAATTGGTTTGTTTATTCTGTATTTCGCATTCTTTTAAGTTTCCATAAAAATGTCAAATTTGATTTTTATCTAATATAAAAATTATTAATAAAAGAGTGTTAATATTAGATATAATCAATACTTTCAAATAATTTATTACTAACATTAAAATAGATTTTAATTTTATTAGTTTGTATCTGATTTTCTTTTTTTATGTTTTTCTATATATATATTTTTTACTAAATTTATTATCTAAATAAATATTAATTTGATTCCGCGTAAATACGCGGGGCTTACGACTAGTTTACTCTATAAACTAAAGAGGCAGAATTCAGATACTATCATCCAAATTTTTATGTATAAATATGTTTACATTGAATATAATTTAAACATTCATCAAAAAAATTATAATCGGCATTTAATATTAAGATAATAGATATTTTTTAAAATCTCTAATTGAAATACAAAACCATATAATACATTTTAATTATCAAATCATGGGTAGTGATTAAAGTCTAATATCAAAGATCAGTTTGCAATAATAATAAAAAAATTATGAAATACTGTATTTCATTAGCGAGCCGATTTAATGATTTATTGTTTTTATTTAGTAAGTAATTATGTGAATCATGCGGTGAACATATTAAGTGAATCAATAAATTCATATCAGGA
Organism: Mercurialis annua; assembly: GCF_937616625.2. Lineage (NCBI taxonomy): Eukaryota > Viridiplantae > Streptophyta > Magnoliopsida > Malpighiales > Euphorbiaceae > Mercurialis > Mercurialis annua. Next base: position 4,894,322 of record NC_065575.1, on the reverse strand, counting down.
GGTTTGATTTTCAAATCTTTTTGTATTATCTTTTTGTATTATCTTAACATATACAATCTAATGAATTTATTGATTTAGAAAAAAAGACAACGAGTTAATAAGTCATAAATATCTATATGTAAATCCTTGTGGTACAAAATCGTCATAAAAAGTTCAGATTAATTGATATAAATTTAATGCTGGTTTGAATAATCCATGGACATTTTATCCCTGGTTTTTTTTGCTAGATACAGTGTTTTTTTTTTGACGAAACATCGTCTCTCTAGTTAGCACATCGATTGAATCATAAGAGGGCTAAAATATCACTATTATTATCAATTTTAATTAAAAGTCTTTTGGTCTAAGTTATTAATTTTTTAAAATATTAAATAACTAAAATTTCATTTTATAAAAATTCCAATTAAATAAAATTAAGAAAAAAAATTAAACAATAATAAATGTTTTTTCTTACTTTTAATTATATTTATTAAATAAATAAATAATATATTCAATTTAATCTGTAAAATATTACTAATATAAAGAGGAACTAATTAAATTTAAAATAGAATAAAAGGAACATAAATTTAATTAAATTTTAAAGTGATATTTATCCTTAAAAAAAATAAAAAAATCAGTGCAGTGGATAGGGACTTCTCTGTCAAACTGAGCACCAGCATACGCCATAGGGACACGCGACACTATTAACATTAGTGATATTTACTTCTTTCGGTCCATAATATTTGTCGCATTTGAGAAATTTTTTTAGTTCATAATACTTGTCATGTTATAATATTAAGAGAGCATTAATTGCTATTTTTCCATGTTTGCCCTCCATTTATTTAGTGAAAGAATACAATAAACAAATGAAAATGATAGTTATGAATGTAAACAGGTTTTAATGTAGGTTTAATTTAGTAAAAGCGTTTATAAATTAAGACATATTAATTGTTTTCTTAGTTCTTGTGCCAAAGTCAAATGCGACAAATATTATGGACTGAAGGAAATATATTTTGTACCAACATCCTATCCTTTTTCATCCTCATTGTTTACTTATTATTCCTTCGTTTCAATAGAATTGTTCATTTAACAAAAAAAATTATCTCAATTTTTTTCTATTTTTAAAAAGTAATTAACTTTTACACTTAATTTATTATATTATTCCTATTTAAAATTCACTAATAAATAAATTACAAGTAGACCTTATATTAATAGGGATATGATAAAAAAAATAAAAAAAATTGTACAAAATCCATAAACAACAATTGTTTTTTTAAGCTATGTGATAAAGATAAAGTAGACAATTCTATTACGACGGAGGAAGTCATATACGTATATGATGATGACACCCTTGTATTGTTATTATTTATATTTTTTGTAATATAAATATTTTAAGAAGTTTTAAAAATATTATAGGGGTGGAACATGCGCGATAAAACAATTTATTGAAAACACTTAGAGAGAGAAAAGATATAGAGAGAAAAAGTTTTTTTTTTTTTTTTGATTTCGAGCGTTGGGGAATGTGAGCTTCGGCTTTCAACCGGATATCATCGTCTCTTAACTCATTTATTTCATTGTTTTTGTTGTGTTTTTGAATAAACGGATATGTTTTTAGAGTTTTTTTAGGCTTAATCACCAAAAAATGCCAAACCTATACGTTTTGTGTCAATTATAGCCAAACCTTTAAAAATCACCAGATTTAGCCAAACCTTATATGTTCTGTTTCTTTTTTGGCCATTTTTGAATCGAACCGGTTTTTTTGACACCGTGTCGTCCACGTCACCGCCAACTAAGCAATTGGCTGGCATGTCAGCTGAAATATTTAAATAAGGTTTGGCTATAACTGACACAAAATGCATATGTTTGGTATTTTTTGATGAATAAAACTAATTTTAAAATTAAATAATTAAATAATTAATTATATTATAATAAAATTCATATATATTTAAAAAATCATAATTTTATTTAACGCTAATTAAAATTAATTTATTTTTACTAAATTTAAATAATTATAATATTTTTTTTACATATTTGAGAGATATATAATTAATTTAAGGGAAAAGGGTCATTTATGCCCCTAAGGTTTGTTTACAGGATCAAGTGAGCCCCTAACGTCTGGAAAGGTTCAATTATGCCCTTAACGTCTTAAAAAGTAAACAACCAGGCCCCTATTTTGACTTATAAATGAGACGTTGGGGGGCCTAATTGTCAAAATCGGAGGGTCTGATTGTCCAATTTTTAAGACGTTAGGGGCATATTTGAACCTTTCCGGACGTTAAGGGCTCACTTGATCCTCGAGTCAAATGTTAAGGGCATATATGACCCTTTTTCCTTAATTTAAATTCTAATAAAAACAAAAAATGTCATATTCATCTTAAAATTTATTTTTTTAAATTCCAGTCGTCGATTCTTTGACACCGCCGCCGTTTGAGACCCAATTATTCGTCTTCCAACGAACAATCTGAGAGTAATATACACAACAAATATACGACAGTGTTCATAAGTCAACTATACACATATAAATATAAAATAATTACTGAATAGACTGCTTATTTAAAGGACGAGTTTAATTATTTTCTCATTTTTTTTCTTTAAAAAGTGAAGCTCATTGTGGTGTAATCAATATATATCATGATGTTTATAAGCAAAAACGCATATGTCATTTTACTCGGCATAGCCAAAAAATTACCTTAATTTATACATAACTATTTTATTTATTACCTAAATCCAGTCATAACAAGATCTCAACAACATTAAAAATACTAAATCAAGTTCAAAATCATCATAAACATTAAATCCTTTCACCAAATTTAATTCAATATTAATTCCTAAGTAATACGTTAATTCATTTTTTAAATTACATATTCATTAAAATTTATTATAATATAAATTTATTAGATTTAATTAGGTTTAATAAAAAATTAAAATTAATTTTAATTAGTATTAAATAGGAAATATTAATTATTTTTAAATATATATAAATTTCATAAATGATATAATTAATTTACTAATTATTAAATTTAAAAATTGGCTTGAATTTAAAATTAGGTTTATTCACCCAAAAAATACCAAATCTATATTTTTTGTGTCAGTTATAGCCAAACCTTATTTAAATATTTCAGCTGCCATGTCAGCCAATTGCTTAGTTGGCGGTGACGTGGACGACACGGTGTCAAAAAAACCGGTTCGATTCAAAAATGGCTAAAAAAGAAACAGAACATATAAGGTTTGGCTAAATCTGGTGATTTTTAAAGGTTTGGCTATAATTGACACAAAACGTATAGGTTTGGCATTTTTTGGTGATTAAGCCTTTTTTTTATTTGCTATACAGTTTGCTTTGGATCGTTCAAATTTTTTTAGCATTTGATCAAACTTTAGATTTTAATTCTTGAGGATTCAAGCGTTTCATATAATTTGAAGTATATTAGCTACAGCACAAGAGAAAATAGAAGTTTTGGTGTCAAGAATTATCAACAATTGAATTTTTTCTGATTATTTAACACATGTAAAATTTGTGTCTTTTAATTTTTATTGTTGTTTTGTTTCTTTTCGTTGGTCGATTTTATAATTTCATTTTTTTTTTGTAATTATAATCTATAATATACTTTGACAATTTAAGTTGAATTGTTGATTTCCATAATATATTATCTTGATAAATTTTTTTTTACTAATTGCTTAAATAAAATTATATATATATATATATATATATATATATTGATGCATTAGGTCGATCAATCATGCCAAAACTATAAAATGTCGCTAAACCTTATAAATTAAATTAAATAACTAAGGGCACAATATAAAGAAAATGATGGGGGTGATTACTGGAATTAAGAAAACGTTCTAATGAATTAAAATTCGGCTCAAGCTAATTAAAGTTAAATTAATTGAATCATATTTTTTGTTTAATTAAATTGATTAACTAAAATTAAATTAATTGAAAATTTTCAAAAATAAATTAAGCCGACTGGATTAATTGATTAATACGATTAAACTGATAATAATTGATCAATTATATTTAATAAAATGATAAAAATTGTGAATGTGAAAAATCATTTTATCTAAAATTTACTGATGGAGTCTGCCTTCTGAACCGGTGAGTGAACCTGCAAAACAAGGTAGAAGCTAACCGGACGGTGGTTGTCCGATTAACTCTCCGATGCTAAAGTCAGTCTAGAGCTTTGAGCAGCGTTTTGAGTATATGAATGTCATTGTGATTCTAGGCATACCTCGTGCTCCTTTTATAGTAGTCGAATATACCTAGTAGAGTTGTATTAGGCAGGTGAATCCTACTTTGTAGGGATTCGGCCTTATCGTAGAGATTCTCCTGATTTGTCGGGATCTACCTTAATCTGATAAGAGTCCTATTTAGGAACGTCTTCCTAAATAGTCTTATCTTCCTAAAGTAGAGCTTATCCTTCCATATGTAGTGTTTGTGTCCTAAATAGGACAAGATTTCCATATTTAGTCGTTTACCCGAATCCCGGGCCTGGCGCGCTCTTGGCGGATCATGTGGGATTCGGTCTTTATTAGCGTGTTACCGAATCTTAGAGATTCGGCATCTCCTTCATACCTTTTCGGTCTTCAGGGGGAGTCCGGTGTCACCTGAGAGTAGATCTCCTGCAACTCGGCTCCATTATACTTACAGTAGGATTCGGTATCCATCATTAGCCCCCCCGCAAGTGAGCTGAAGTAGTTTGGCATTTATGCCTTAGTGGATTTTGGCTCTTTTGGAGCTGAGTTCTCTTATACGGGCGAGTCGTTTTGTATTCCGGGCGAGTCGTCTCATATGTTTGTGGGTGACGTTTCTTCTTTAGTAAGATTCTGTGTTGCCACGTGTCAGCATTTAATGATTTCAACGGTTAATGATTCAAAAGCGTTTTGTATTTAATCTCTTTGTATTTCTTCTTTTCCCTCTTACTTACTTTTCGAATTTACTCTCATTTCTTGTAGCTTTTCCCTTTTCGTTCTTCGTTTGATCATTTGATTCTTCGTGACTTGTTTTCAAGAGATTTTTCAGGTATGTTTTCTTTCGTTGTTTGGATGTTAATATGGCTTTCTTCTTTGTATATATTCTTCATGGTTTATATTCTGGAAATTCCTTTTCTGTGCTTGTTGTTCTTCGATGTGTTCTTCAACGTGTTCTTCAATATATTTTTTGTTTGATCCTTATTTTGTGTTTATGTTTGTGATTCCCTGTTCTAGGATGCCTCTTAGTCGAGTGGAAGATGCATGCGCTGCTATGGCTTTTACCCGATCAAAGCTTCGTAGGGATGAAGTCTTAGATATCTATTTTAAGTATAGTTTTCCTTTCGATTATAGGGTAATATTACCCGGTGCCGATATGGCTGCGTCCGATTCTCCCGGATCTTCTTGTAGGGCGGTTCTCTTCGAAGAGCAATTTGTTGCTGGTCTTAGGTTTCCTTTAGATTCATTTTTAGTAGAAGTGTGTAGGGATTTAAAGGTTGCTCTGGGGCAACTTTACCCTGGTACGATTAGAGTAGTGCTCGCCTTTTCGGAGGCATGTAGGCTCCGGGGCTGTGCCCCTTCTCTCAAAGTGTTATATCATTTTGTAGACTTTAGGAAGTGTGATGGCTGCTTCGTTTTCGCCCTTGGTAGAGAAGGGCGATCTCGTATTTATCTTCCTTGCCTAACCAGTCGCTGGCGAAGGCGTTTCTTTATTGTCTACCATAAATTTTCTTTTCTTCATTTTTCGGATGGTTTTTCTTCTCATCCAGTTCGGAGCTGTTCTTCTCCTTTAAATTTATCCGAGTCAAAACTTGCTTTCGACATATCTTCCTGTAGTGTTGAATCGCGTCCTATTTTAGATGTCTTGGTCAATAGTCATCTTCGGCGTCGATGGCTTCCTTTGGAGGATCCTCCTCGAGGCTTGGCGGATCTTTGCTACTCTTTTGTTCAAGGTATATTAGTTTGCTTAAGTTCTTTTTAATGTTTCTTTTGTAGGATGTCTTCTTCTTCTGACGATTTCCTTTCCGGATTTCAAGTAGATTTGGACGTTCCGATGGGTGGTCCTGACGTTCCTATTGCCAACATTATTCCTGGCGACATTGACGTGGATGGGGCTCCTGTTGATATTCCCATAGCTCCTGCCGAGATAGCGTTGCCTGAGATTATTATTGTTGATGATGATGAGTCGGCTGATCCAGTAGGCGACGAGGCGGTTCCGTCACTACTTCCCCCTCTAGCATCATCTATCGTCTCGGGGGGAGTTGGGGGTGTGGCCTCAGAGGGGCCTGTTGTTGCTGATTCGGGAGAGATTTCTCTAGGTCGAGACCCGGATTCTCCGTCTAGAAAAAGACGTCGAGTTGGCGATGATTCTCCAACGAGGGAGAGTTTTCCTGGAAGCTCTTCTTCTGCTCCAGACTTGGTTCAGTGGGTCGAAGGTCAGGATCCTGCCAGTTTGCTGAATCCGAGAGTGCTAGCGGAATATATCCGGACTTTGGCGATTCCTGCTGATGTCACGTGGTTTTGTGGTAGGCCGGGTCAAGAGCTTTCCGATCTGGCTTGTTTTCATGGTTTCTCTGTAAGTGCTTTCTTTCTTGAGTATAATATATTTTTTGTATTCAGTTGTTTTCTTATTTGTTTATTTCTGTTGTGTGTAGGCTCTTCAATCTGTTTTGGTATTGAACGACCGCCGACAGTGTGCCGAGGAGGAGGTCGAGCGTCTGTCTTCTCTTTTGGCGACTTCCGAGTCTGAAAGGGCGAAATTGAAGGCCTCTTTGGAAGAGCATGATTCTCTCCTGGCGCAGCTCAAGGCGCAGGATGCGATTAATGATCGCCAGGTGAAAGTGATTGAGAAAAAGACCGATGACTTGACTCAAGAGATTGAGGAGCTTATTCGGATCAATTCCCTTGTTGGTGGGGAGAGGGACAATCTAAGATCGGAGGTTGAGGGTCTTCACATCCGTCTGCTAGATACGAAGGCTTTCTACTCTGCTTTGATAAGCGAGTATCGCCTTGCGATTGGGAGGAAGCTTCTAGAGCAGAATCCTAATATTGATCTTTCTGGGGTTAACGGGTTGGATCCCCAGGCCATCGCCCGTGATCTTCTCGCCAAGATGTCTAAAGACCGCGTCTAGTAGTTTTTCTTTTGATTGTATTTGCTGATGTATTGATTTTGCTTTTTGTAATTCACAATTTATGAATATATTTTCTATGTTTCTTCGAAATGTGCTTTCGCCTTATTTTTATGTACTTGATTTGCCTCGAGGGTTATTCTAAACCCTGTTCTTTGCTTTTTATAGAGTTAATCTAAACTCTTTTTATTTTTGTTTTTGTTGAGTTAATCTAAACTATTTTTATTTTTGTTGAGTTAATCTAAACTCTTTGTTGGCGATTTGCCTTTTCTGAGTTAATTTAAACTCATTTTTTAGCCTTTTGTGGCGATTTGCCTGGTTCGGCGATTTTGCTTTGAGTTAATTTAAACTCATTTTCTTAACCTTTGGTGGCGATTCTCCTATTCCGGCGATTTTGCCTTGAGTTAATTTAAACTCATTTTCTTGGCTTTTAACCTTTAGTGGCGTTTTGCCTATTCTGGCGATTTTGCCTTGAGTATATTCATTTTCTTGGCTCTTAGCCTTTCTTGAATTTGATCTTTCTTTTTTCTTCTTTCATCTTTGATTTAATTGTTCGTGGCTGTTCTTGATTTTCATTTCTTTATTGGTTCGTCTGGCTAATCAAATAGCAGCAAAATTGAACTTTTATTGATAAAAGATGGCATACAAAAAATTAAAGATAGATTTGACGCCATCTGGTAAGACGTGAAGTCGTTACTGATGATGGGTCTTTTTTCGTTCCTATTCTTCCTTCTTTTCGGTTTTGTTTTCTTGGAGATCCACCACTGACTCGTCATAGCACTTCTTGGCTATTCCTTGGTCTCCTCTCAGCGTCACTACTCCCTTTTCAGTTGGTACCTTCATTGCCAGCGCTCTGATGCTGGTTACCGCTGCCGAGTCATGGAGGAAAGGTCTTCCTAGGATGGCATTATATGTCAATTCCATGTCCACTATGTTAAATAGTGACATGATTTTCTTGTTTATTCCTCTTTCTGGGCCGATTATTACCTCCAAGGTGACTGCTCCCAGCGGGGTGATGGAGGGTCCACCGAGTCCTGATAGCGGAATTGGGACTCGGCGTAGCCTTGACGCTGTTCCTCCCAACATTTTGTATGCTGCGTTTGTCATGAGGTTTACTGCGCTTCCTTCGTCGATAAGGATCCGCTCCATGTTCCAATTTTCAATGATAGTAGTTACTACCAAAGCATCGTTGTGAGGTGCTTTGACGTGTTCATAGTCTTCTACATCGAAGATCACTGGCGGCATGTGAGTTTCTCGTATGTTCATTACTTCCTTCCTCTGCTTCCTCCTGATCGTGGAGCTACTATGCCCTCCACCATTAATCATGTGTATGGTTCCCAGAATTTTGGATGGGCGCTCGTCTTCCTTTTCTTTTGGCTTGTCTTCTCTGTTTCTTTTTTCTCCCTTGTCATTGCTCTTCTCTTTTCGGGCCACAAATTTCCTCAGCTCGCCTGTGTCGATCATTCTTTCGATCTCGACCTTCAAGTCTCTGTAGCTGTCCGTTTCGTGTCCGTAATCGTCGTGAAATTTGCAGTACTTTCTGGTGTCTCTTACTTCTGCTTTCATTTTTGGTGGCCATACCACGTTTTTGACGTTTTCTTTGATCCACATGAGGACATTAGTTCGGCTGGTGTTTAGTGGAGTGAAGTTATTCTCATCATCTCTGGGATCGTATCTTGATTCATATCTTGTCTGGGGGGCGAATCGTCTGCTCTCTTCGGGTCTTCCTCTCCTGTCATCAGGTTTGGACTTGGTTTTTTCTCTGGATCTCTCTTTTGATTCTTTTCCTTTTGCTTCCTTTCCGCGAATCGCCCTTCGCCCTTCGTCTAACTCGAAGTATTTCTGAGCTATGCCCATTAAGTTCGAGAAAGTTGTGGGTTTATTGACTAGCAGCTTGTCCACCAGCTTTCCGAATCGCGTCCCGTCTCGCAATGCTTCTGTCGCCATGTCGACGTTCAGGTTGTCTATCTTCATAGCTTGCTTGTTGAATCGTTCGATGTAGCTTCGCAGGGTTTCTCCTTCTTCTTGGATACAGACTCTTAGGATACTGGTAGTAGTTTTAGCTGGGATGTTTGTGAGATATCTGTTGAGGAATTCTGTTGAAAGCGAAGCGAAGCTTTTGATCGAGCCTGGTTTTAATTTGTTATACCATCTCTGTGCTGTGCCCGTGAGCGTGGTAGGGAAAACCCTGCAGAGGATGGCGTCTGATACGCTGAGTAGCCCCATGGTCGCTGTGAACCTAGAGGTATGGTCTCGGGGGTCTCCTTCCCCATTGAAAATTGGCAAGGTCGGCAGCTTCATGCTGTGCGGGATGGTTTCCTCCATGATCTCGGGCGAGAGGGGTGATCCTTTCAACCTGAGGTCATCTATGTCCAATTCTTCAGATTTTAGTTTTTTGAGCGCTTTGGCGATCTTCTCTTCTAAATCTTCTTCCACCACATATGTGGCTTTGCTTTTTTGGGGTGTCTCTGACGATTCGCCCTCTCCTTCTTGGTGTTTTTTCTTATTTTGTTCTTTCCCTGCATCTCTTTCTTGTCGCTTACTCCTTGGTGGGGCGTCTTCTTTTTCCTTCTCCCTTCGTTCGTCTCTTTTCGTATTCAGACCGCTTCGGGCGTCCTCCTGGTTGTGTTCATTTCTGGGTGCCTCCGGCGATTCCTCGTTAGATTTTTCTCTGTCCGGACTTTCCTCGTCGCTGGTTTTATTTTCTCGCTGGTTTCTTGCTTCGTTCCTTTCTTCGTTTCCTCTGGTCCGAGGTTCCTTGCTTTTGTTGTTTTCTGCCCTTGTCTCTCGTCGGCCTGGGTTTGCACTTTCTGTTCTTTCTCTTCTTCTGGGAGCTGTAGGGCTGAAGTTTTCCCTTAGCATTTTCATAGTTTCTTCGTGCCTGTCGTTTGTTCTTTTGGCTTCACTAGCCAATCTGTCAAGATTTGCCTGTACAGATTCTAGTATCTTTTTCAGCATTTCGCTGTGTGGATCTTGTGCCGCTGCATTTGGTGCTTGTTCTTCAGTGCTTAGGTTGAAAGCAATTGGGTTGCTTCCCCTTATCGGATTAGTTTGGTACTGAGGTGTTGAGAAGGAGGGTCCTCCGGTGTTGCTTTTTTCCCCGGAGTTGTGAAGCCCGTCTTCCGTCACGTTGATTATCTCCGGAGTGTTTTTTGACTCCATTGGTTGTTTGTCTTTCAGGTTTACTCTTTCAGAAGTCATCTTCTTCAATGAGATTTGTATTCGAGTTCAGAAAAGCTCATTCTTTTGAAGTTTAGTTAAGCTTTTCCCACAGACGGCGCCAATTGATGGAGTCTGCCTTCTGAACCGGTGAGTGAACCTGCAAAACAAGGTAGAAGCTAACCGGACGGTGGTTGTCCGATTAACTCTCCGATGCTAAAGTCAGTCTAGAGCTTTGAGCAGCGTTTTGAGTATATGAATGTAATTGTGATTCTAGGCATACCTCGTGCTCCTTTTATAGTAGTCGAATATACCTAGTAGAGTTGTATTAGGCAGGTGAATCCTACTTTGTAGGGATTCGGCCTTATCGTAGAGATTCTCCTGATTTGTCGGGATCTACCTTAATCTGATAAGAGTCCTATTTAGGAACGTCTTCCTAAATAGTCTTATCTTCCTAAAGTAGAGCTTATCCTTCCATATGTAGTGTTTGTGTCCTAAATAGGACAAGATTTCCATATTTAGTCGTTTACCCGAATCCCGGGCCTGACGCGCTCTTGGCGGATCATGTGGGATTCGGTCTTTATTAGCGTGTTACCGAATCTTAGAGATTCGGCATCTCCTTCATACCTTTTCGGTCTTCAGGGGGAGTCCGGTGTCACCTGAGAGTAGATCTCCTGCAACTCGGCTCCATTATACTTACAGTAGGATTCGGTATCCATCATTTACCATGAAACTTCTTTCTATGTAAAATTAATAGAAAAAAAAATTTACTACTAATTTTGATATCTCAATCTATAAATTATTTTTAGCATAGTCTAGTCATTTTTACTATAGCAATTAGATAAAAAAAAAGCCGAATATGATTAAATATTTGGCCAAATGTTGTAAAAAGGCCAAACCTTTCACAAAAGTTTCACAAAAGTCCTGACCTTTCAATTTTGTCGATTTTGGCCAAAAACTGATTATTTGGGTTCACAAAAGTCCTGACCTTTCAATTTTGTCAATTTTGGCCAAAAATGGATTATTTGGTTTCACAAAAGTCCTGACCTTTTAATATTTGGCATACCACATAGGTGCCACATAAGCATCACATAGGCAAATTGAAATCAAATCGAGAGTTGGCCACAATTGAAACCAAATAATTTGTTTTTGGCCAAAATCGACAAAATTGAAAGGTCAGGACTTTTGTGAAACTTTTATAAAAGGTTTGGCCTTTTTACAATATTTGGCCTAAATATTTAAACATGCACGAACGAACTGTAGTCTAAATGGTATAAATGTTATGCAGCAAACCATTAAGGTTATGAGTTTAATTCCTTTCACAAACGTCAATTCTTTTTCAATATAAAAAAAGATATCTATATTTAAATATGCATGATTTTTTTTTTGAGAATTACATCACTAGATATTTGCTACATATGACATGTTTAAGACAGCATCTTTTTTCTCTAACCTAATTAAGTATAAAATCACGACAAATGAGCTACTAAAGGAATATAAAGTTTGATATATACTATTAGAATAACACAATTAAATATCAAATATTATATAGTAATATAAATAAATATAGCAGAGCATGCACCTAAGTCAACCAACTCTTCACCCTTTTCATCAACTAGATCAGTTAAAAATTGAGATTTATTAGATTTGGAAAAATTTAGATGGGTATCAATAAAGAAATATGCTATCCAGGAGTATTTCTATAATATTATAGTAAAACTTTATCTCAATTAATTATAGGATTACTTACTTCTAAAATTATGACCTTTATATTAAATTTTAAAAATAACATAACTTTTAGAACGTGTCAATCATATACATTATTTTTTTTTATTTTAAAATAACTCTGGCAAATTTTAGTATACGTGGCATTTCTGTGATTGACACATTTTAAAAAGCCAAATTATTTTTTTAAACTTGGTGCAAATGTCATAATTTTATATATAATTAATCTTTAGTCATATAAAGTTTAAACGAAAATTAAAATATATTTATTTTATCTTTTGTCAGATAATCTTTACACACAAACTCTTAAAAATGATTAAATGATGCAATTTTAAAAAGCGTCGTTACAATTGAACTAAAACACAAAAATTTATTATTTTTACATGTCGTAATCCATCTTTAGATTTCTGTATTTTTTTATTTTTTATTTATTTGATCCCTAATTTATTTAGTTATGTCCCTATATTTTTCACTTTTTGTTTACCTAATTTCTATATTTTTATTTTCGTCTAAGTCATTTGTATATTTGTTATTTTTTTTAAAGTTTCATATTTTATTTACTTTGTCCTTTATCTATTTATTAAGGACCGGATTATTATGAAATTTTATTGTAAAAAAATCAAATAAATAAAAAATATAAAAACTAATTAAAAAAATAAAATAGAGTAAGCCAGAAAAATAAAAAATATAAGGATCTGAAAATAGGTTAAACTTAAGCGTTGTTACATTGAGCACATAGGAAAATGATGGGTTATAGATGGTGGTGGTTTCCTAATGCTGACCAAATGTAATGGATCATCAAATTTGGGACAATCCTAAGAACATAGCACCCCTCCCTCTCTATTCTTTGTTTTATTTGTTTACTATATTTTTCTCAAAAATTTATCAGGTAAACTCAGTTCACCACGTCATCCGTAAATTAAGCCAATTATATTATAACACCTTATTAAAATGAGCGTATTTTTGTAATATCATTATTTAAAAGTGTATGCAAATAACAAACGAAATTACAAAAATACTCTTATTTTAATGAGGTATTCTAATATAATTGGCTTAATCTATATATGATGTGGTAGACTGAATCTACATAAAAAAAAATTTCATTTTTCTCTCACACCTCTCCTTTATCTACACAAACAATATCATTGTTGCCAAAATCAATAATATCTAAATTATACAAAAATTTTGTCTTTTTTCTTCTCAAATACAAAAATATTGTTACAAATGTATAAACATTTATATATTATATTATGATATAATTAAAACTCAACAAAACAAAAATTAAAAGCAAAATCTGCTGGCTGAATACATAGTTTGACCCCTGAACTTGTACCCTTTTACCCATCAAACCCCTAAACATAACGTCTCTCCTATCGAACCTCTGAACTTGTCAAATAATCCGATTTGACCCCTGAACTTGATAAAAACGTAAATATTGAACCCCTCCATACACAATTTCTTCTAGAATGTTTCAAGTGACAGGTGGCACAGAGGGGTTCAATATTTACGTATTTATCAAGTTTAGGGGTTAAATCGGATTATTTAACAAGTTCAGAGGTTCGATAGGTGAGACGTTAAGTTTAGAGGTTAGATGGGTAAAAGGGTACAAGTTCAGGGGTCAAACTATGTATTAAGCCAAAATCTGCTCTCTATTTTACTTCTCTCTTTTCATTTTTTCTTTTGTTTCTGTTCCTCAACTCAAGTGGGTTTTTGTTAGCTCTTCTTTTTATATCAATTTCCATTAATGGAAATTCTTTAGATAAGGCAGGTTTGTCTAAATTTTATATAAAAATTTAATCTTTTTTGCGTTTTTTTTAATCTGTGTGTTTTTTAAAATTTCATTTCTTTAATTAAAAATCTGATCTTTTGTTTTTGTTTTCTCTCTCTATATATGAAAAATAGAATTTTGCAGGTGAAAAAATTATCATCAAGAACTGATCTTTTAGTGTTTCTTTGATAACAAAGACAAAAAAAAGTTGTGAGCTTGATCATCATGGCTGTTGCTGAGAATGCTGACAGCACTGTGACTGTATTATCACCAGACTCAAAAGGAACAAACGATCTTGAAAGATCAAAACCCAGAAATGAATCTGTTGTTGCTGCTGATGACAGTGTTGATGATCAGAGTGTTATGAGTGAACAGATTGTGGCAAAATCTGGTGTTAATCATCAGATGCAAAAGGGTAAACCTAGTAATGGTTTGAATGATATGAGTGATTTGGTTGAGATTTTGTCTAAGTTGAATCCTATGGCTCAAGAATTTGTGCCTCCTTCACTTGTTAACAATTTGGTTGACATTTTGGATAATGGCTTTGGCTATACTAACAATTTTGGAGTTCAGACTAATCTTGTGAATGGCAATGGGAATAGTATTAAAAGGGTATGTTTTGATTTCCTTTTTGTTTTGTTTATGGTTTTATTTGAGTTTCTAGCCTTGTGATAGAATTAATTGATTGTAAAAGTGTATTGTTTGGAACCAACTGAAGCATGATTTGCCTGTTTGATTTCCATTTTGTGCTTTGACAGAAGAAGAATAACTTCAATCAAGGAAGGCGAAGGATGAACAATAGGACGAGTTTGGCTCAGCGTGAGGACGTGATCAAGAGGACTGTTTATGTTTCTGACATTGATCAACAGGTGAAAACTTGCATTTTCGATTGATGTTTCTTTTTATCTTTGTGTGTTGCTTGCAAATTGACCTTGGGGCTTGTTGTAGGTCACTGAAGAGCAGCTTGCAAGTCTCTTTATTGAGCGTGGACAGGTATATGGCTCTGATGGTAGCTTTTTCACTTTAAGAATGATGGATATAATCCGCATCTTACTTACTTTTTTCCTTTTTCTTGGACAAAGGTTGTTGATTGTCGAATATGTGGAGATCCTAACTCTGTTCTTCGATTTGCCTTCATTGAATTTACGGATGAAGGTAATATGTAAATCTTATTTATACCTTATCCATCTTGATGAACATGTGTGAATAAATTATAAAATTGTGTTTCCGAACACGTGCTAAATACACTATTACATGTGTTTGCAGATGGGGCCAGATCTGCTTTAGGTATGTCCGGTATGATGCTTGGTTATTACCCTTTACGAGTGCTGCCTTCCAAAACTGCAATTGCACCTGTTAACCCCACATTTTTGCCAAGGGTGAGAATTTGCATTTAATGAACGATTCCTACATTGTTCCTTTTAGAACAAATTCAATGCTTTGTACTTAAATCTCCTTAATCATTTCTAACTTTTTTGTGGTTGCGCTGGGCAGTCCGTAGATGAACGTGAAATGTGCGCAAGGACTGTTTACTGTACAAATATCGACAAGAAGGTAATGTTTGGTGTTAATTTTAATTCGCAATACTTCTTTTTTTTTGTTAAAGAACAGCTTTTGGAAACTTTTCCTTTTCCCTGATTCTCTTTGTTCGATTGTTGCAGATTACTCAGGCTGATATCAGGCTCTTCTTTGAGTCTTTTTGTGGAGAGGTTTGTTGATGCATAAGTACTGAACACGAAAGCCTTTAAACACCTGGATTATGTTCTATTTTGTATTAAAAGTTTCTTTTATAGGTTCAACGCTTGAGGCTTCTTGGGGACTATCAGCATTCGACTCGCATTGCTTTCGTTGAGTTTGCAGCGGTAATTAAACCAAACTGATCTTTTGCATTTTTTAATTTGTTTGGTTGAACAAATATGGTACATTATGTGCTTGTTCTTAACTTAGATGTCGCAGTTATATCTTTTAAATAGATGTGTTTTTGTAATCTACAAGGACTTCCATTTCTGTGAATCCTTATTTTATTATGTGCTGTCATACTGTTTGGGGAATTTTTCTCTTTTCTTATCAAACTTATATTACATGTTTGCAGCGCTAGAACTGGAGTAGCGCAATTCTGCTTAAGTGGCTTTCTCATTTCAGAAAATTACAAAGTTTAGCATCTTATGACTTTTTTTAATCATAAATATACATCACATGTCGTGAGAGTAGTTGCATTTGTGTTTGATAAATATAATTTATTTTCCTAGTTACTAATTTCAGAAATGTCCATTGGATAAGATTAAACACCAAAAGATTCTATAATTAGGGGTTTGAGTTCATGAATTTGGATATGCAGATCATGTAGGGCAATTACAATAATCTTCCTACCATGATTTTTAGAGTAAAATCCACTGTAGGGTATCTTGGAATTAGAAGATAGAGTTGAGCTGAATGAAGTGAGAATATAAGTGAATTGCGTTATTGTTCAAGTTCCGTGGGTGGTAATTCAGCTCATTGCAGCTGAATGCGGTGTCTGAAAGAGAGGAAAAGAGAATGAAATGAACAAAGAAAAAAATGAGAAAGAGAGAGACCAGATAAGTCATCCAATATGCTCATAATTGAGCACATATGAATTGTATTTTACATTGGCATTAAGAGACATTTAGTTATTATTACCTGTCCCCTTAGTGTTAGTAATCCCGTTCCTAATCAATAGAGAATGTGAAACAGGAAAATAAGGTCCTAAATTGAACAACCTCTTAATTGTTTCCAAAATAGCATTAAACAATTAATTGGGTTCTAAACTGATTTATAGGATCTGATGCATATTTTGTTTCCATAATTTAATGTAAGGTTCATTTCATCTGTCTGTCCTAATTGCTACTGGATAGATAAGGATGTGTAAGAGGAAGGACTAGTTAAGTCTTGGTTATGCCAAGTGCAGTAACTTGGCGAGTTGGCAATAGTTTCTTTCTAGTATGAGATCTTTCTTTATAAGTTCTTATAACATATACTCTAACTATTGGAGTTGTACTGATATGTCTGCCCTACATTTTATTGACTTTTGGTGCGGAAAATATTGATGGAGCTCACTTCTTTTAAAATTGGCAATATTGGTTAATGATGGCATTACTGAAGTCTACATAATTCACACCCCTTTGAGCAGTTAGCTTAAACCTCTGCAGTTAACAATACTCAATTGTTTTATGTGCTCATTTTTATTTTTCACGGGACGAGTATATCTAGAGTCGTCGTCAACACAAGTAATGCAAGATTTTTCTTTATGTAAAAATTATTGATGAACTTGTTAACAAAATGAGAGGAATTATGACTTCTAAATAAGAGTGTATACGTATGCTATATCTATATACGTATGCTATATCTATATGAAAAAGTTAGGGTCAGAGAGGAATATTTGTTTGGTAGAAAACTCTACTTCCTAATTTTTATATTCATATTTGGCTAAGCATTTGCAGGAGAAAAAAAGTTTATGTTTAGAGAACAGTTAACAAGACCGTTATTTAGAGTTGGTAATTGTAGACATGATATGATTAATTACACGTTATGACACGAAATAAAGCGGTTTTGGATTTCGTATAAAAAGATTTGTGTCGTAAACAGATCATGCCGTTTATGACATGGTTAATTTTGTGTTTAAATGGATAAAAATGCTTGATCCGTTTAAACATGTTTAAACACGATTAAATTATCTATCATATTTTATAATGGTTCACTAAGCCAGGAGTTTGTTTCAAACTATCTTATTAGTTGATACGATTTGCAGAAACTTTTCTTTGTCTTTGTTTTTCCTTTGAAACAATGCAGAAATCGTTTTTTGGTTCCCTTTGTTTGACATCTGTCTGACTCATTGTTTTCCTTAACACTGTTGTTTTTATTTCTCTATTCTGTCCGAAGTGTTTCTCTTCTTTTGCAATATAATTAACATAGTATTTTGTGATGGGATACACATTTGGATAATTAGAATAGTTAAAGAACTCATTTATGCATATAAATTTTTGCTAATCTATTTGTAAATGATATCTTAGATGGGGAACAGGACCGTGTAAACCTTCGAGTCAAATGTCTATACCTTCACGTAAAGAATAATAACTTTTTTGGGATAATTACTATCATCCCTTGAGGTTATGCTGACATTGTTATCGTATCATTCTGTTCTTGCCTTGCTTGTCTGGTTACAGAATCTGGAGTTGGGTGTTAACATCAGATTGCTTTTTATACTGTTCTCTAACGCTTGCTTTTTCATGCTGTTTCCTATTTCTTGCAGGCTGAAAGTGCAATTTTAGCACTCAATTGCAGTGGTGCGATTCTGGGATCCTTGCCAATCAGGTAGTTCTCATAAAATGATTATTGACGATGCTGTTTATATACATATATATGCATCTGCGTGCATGTGTGTGTTTGTATGCGCCTATGATTAAACCCTTTTCCTCTATTTTCCTCGCATCTCATACGCCTTGGAAAAACCTCAAAACTACAAAAGAACCACTTGATTTTCAAAAATACGACGCTTTTATTTTTGCTGAAAAAATATATGATACATTATCGAGATATCCACGATACATCTATAATACATTTACAATACATCTTTGATATGTTTATGATACTTCTATGATATGAAGTGAACATTGTGAAAACTTTTAAGTACAAGAATTTTTATATTTTTGAAAACTTTGATTGTTTTTAGGCCATTTTTATAAATTTTTCCAAGTTCCTTAAAGAATTGTTTGACATTATGCACGCAGGGTGAGCCCATCAAAGACACCGGTTAGGCCTCGTATTCCCCGCTCTCCAATGATCTGAGTCAAGCTTAACACCTCCCTGGACTAATCAACTGCTGGTAGATATATTTATAAATTTATACATATAGATACTGAAATATTTTGAAGGTACTTGTGGCGTTTGTCTATGTTTTTGTCGTTGCATCACAGCGCAGCCCGGTATCTTTGTTCTTGTTGCTATAGGGGGTGGTTGTTTTCTGGTTGTTCTTAGAGTTGGATGGGATTCAAATCGAGAACAGAATCTGAACAAAGATTAAAGAGATTTAATTTAGAAAGGAAATGCTTTTTATTTGGAAAAAGAAGAGTAAAAGAGCATAAATTCATCATATCAATCTAATTCTCACAAAGAAGATTATATAGATTCCTTTTTTGGCTTATAAAATCGATTCATCTATAAATGGAGCATGTACTAATAATGTGTTTCCTTATGAATCCAATGTTTTTTTATATTTTAATTTTAGGCCAAATTACTTAAAAAAATTCCACCTTGTAATATTTTTTCGTTTATACTCTGACCTAGAAAAAAGTTCATTTGTACATTTTTTTTTATTTTTCATTTTCGTCTCTACCTTAAAGAGTTAATTTGATCTATTTTCATTGGAAAAATATTCAAAATGATCCTTTATATTTAGCTAATATTCTAATTAAACATTAATATTATTAATTATTTATAATGTTTTCATCCTTTAGTTAATTTAATTGTCAAAAATTTAAATTTTAGAGTAGAGATAAAAACGAAAAATCAAAAAAAGGGTACAAATGAACTTTTTTCTAGGTGAGGGTATAAACGAAAAAATGTTACAATATGAGGTTTTTTTAAGTAATTAGGCCTTAATTTTATAATTACTTACAAATATTTTCATGAAATATATGTAAAATTAATTTTTACTCCCTAAAAAATACTAATTTTTTGGGCATTTTAGAGTATAAATTATTTTTAAGAGGTAAACACACTTTTACTTGAGTTGCTCATAAATATAGAACTTGGAGTGTTTATTCTATGCAATGGCTGTTCCATGTTATTTTTTCAAGCCAATGAACATTTGCTATATATAATTTTTTAATTATTATTTATTTTTTATCATTAAAATTTCCATATAACTTACACACTATTGATTTGTTGCACGAATGATATGGCGCAACAATTGTGTTGTATAATTTTCCGAGAATTTGACACGAATTACTTCTATTTCTTTTTAAGATTACATAATTTGTTTTTTATTTTTCTTTTTGGGGTATATTTCTCTTTTCTTGTTTTGCTTTATTCTATCTCTGTTAAAAAAACGAAACATATATTATGAAGGGTCAAAAGCTGCATTTGACCCTTCATTTAGTAAAATAACGAATAAAAGGTTAATGGAACCCTCAAACTTGTGTCTCGAGATATTGGATTATAAACTATTAAAAATCATTAAATTGAGTAATATTATTTTATAAACAAAGTACATGAAATCTATATATGATGGATATTGGAACCATATTTAAATTTAATTAGAATCTCACTTACCTATTTTTAAACAAAATGCTAAGTTCTACTCAACCTAAGATGAATAAAATAGTAAAATTCTTGAGTAAATAAATATGTAATCAAATTGAAACTGAAATTTAGATTTATTAAATAAAAAAAGTTGGTTAAATGCTAAAAAAACTCTTTTCTCGCTTTTCTCTCTCAAATAGAATAATCTAACCGTCAAGAGTTTTCTTTTTCTTTTTTTTCGCTTCGGCTGTCGTCAATGGTTTATTTTTTCCGTTGGCAGTAGCCCTTTTGTTTTATTGCTTTAAAATAAAATAAATAGCGGACTCTTTTTCATCTTTTTTGTTTTTGCTTGATCACAAATTAGAGATAGATCAAGTCCTTTCAAGATTGAAGATGAAATTGTTTATAGGTTATATTAGTTTTTGTTTGATATCTTTATAATAGCGATTGTCTTTCTTTATGAAAGTTGTTGTCCTTCCTATATGAAAGGTTTGTTGTCTTTTTATTTATGACGGATTGGTGGGTTTTCTGTTAAATAGAGAAGTATTGGATCTTATTATGATAAACCAGTTATGTAATATTTATTTTATTTTATAAGGCGATTTGCGAATTAAGGTTTTACATCTTGTTCCATGTCAGGTCATTAGAAACGGTTATATCCTTTCTAAATTCTTACACGTGTAACTGTTTGATATTAATAGAAGATTATTTTATTGTCAAAAAAAACAAAAAAACAAAATTGTTAAACATGCTCATACTTTTAAAATACACATGAATGTCAATTTTTTTTCACTGAACACATTTTTAACCTTTCATTTTTTTAATAAAACATAAACGTTTGTCATGCGTAAGCATCAGTCAGAAAACGCATCAGCGTGTCAGCTTTGCAACGTGCACATATGTTAGTGTCAAAACATTGAAGATACATTCAGGATATATTTGAGATATATTCGTTGTACTTATAATTCGCTTTATATTTATTAATTTTTTTATGGCGAATTTAACAATTTGAAAATGTATCATATATGTTTCATATGACTGTACTTTTGCTCTTAGAATTTTTTGGAGAGATATAATAGAAACAATTTTTTTAAGGTCGGTTGTATGTTTAATTCGTTGGATGATTTGAGAATCCTGAAATTACTCAACATTTAAGGAATTCCTAGAAAAATTCCAAAATATGTCACCATCATTTGGTATCCCCCACTAATTGATTGAGTAAAGGTCAATAGCGACGGTTCTTCTTTAGACTCTCTTGGGTCGGGAGGGGGGGGGAGGGGGTGGTTCAGAGGTTCGACAAACACTTCTCGATGCACTTTTGCTTTCCCATTAGGCGTGAATTATGCTTTCGCAGGCAGCAGCTATTTGAGCAATTGAAATTGTTTGGAAAAAGAGTTGGAAATATCTTTAATTTAGATGTGACTCGATGTACGTAGTTCATCTTCTTTTTTTTCTAAGTCCAAACATGATCCTTGGAAGATGATGTACATGTGGCTTCATTGTTTAGATGTTCTTTCGAGAATGTCTTTTCGTGTTTTCCATATTTATCGAAAAGAAAATCAAATTGTAGATAAGCTTGCCAAGCATGGAGTTTCAGCAACTTTTTATACTTAGGGGATTAGCCTTAGGCTCCAGTTTTCTACAAGGTTTATATTTTTCATGATTGTAATAGGCAAAAATCTTATCGATTCAGCTAATTTTTTTTAAAATGATATATTAAATTTTTTATTTTTTATTGGCTAAACCTATCTAGAGACCCTTGTACTATATCATTTTTGTTCAAAAAGGCCTTGTACTATTTTTTTGTTCTTCAGGTCCCTGTACTTGGCAAAATTCCGATTTTCAGGTCCTTTTAAGGGACTGGAGGAACAAAAAATTTGTAAGCAGAGGGACTGGAGAAAACTTAAAAAGGACCTGAAAATCAAAAATTATGTAAGTAGAGGGACCTGAAGAATAAAAAATAGTATAAGGGCTTTTTGAACAAAAATGATATAGTATAAGGGCCTCTAGATGGGTTTAGCCTTTTTTATTTTTCATTTATAGTATTTTTAGTTTTTAAAAGCGTTATGCATATGTTAAAAAGGTGTTAATCTAGTTTATCATGTTTAGGTGCGTTTATGATTCTTAAAGTCAAACTTTTTCACAAAAAATGTATTATTTATAATAGCAAAGTGTATCATGTATTTATAATATTTCATAAATGTATCATTTAGATGTATTATATGCATTGTTATGTATGACTAGTATTTCACAGATGTGCCATTTTATGTATCATATATTTTTATATTTTATATTTTAAAGTTTAATGAATTGTTTTTTTTCATAAAAAATATATGAGCTATTTCTTAAAATGTTTTCGAGATGTATTAGAGGTATTTATGAGATGTATCTAAACTCTTTTTAAGATTTATTTAAAGTATTTTTAAAAGATAAATACAAACTGTTTTAAAATATAATTACTTACATAAAATTAAAAAAAATTATATTTTTTTATAGATTTTAAGATATGAGTTCTTCACTTAAACTGATCTTTTTATCAATAGTGATAAATTTAATGAAAAAATAATATTATTATTGGTTCAGTTTTTTGAGAGTTTTTCAAAAATATCTATACTGTGTATAAATATTTTGAAAAATACGGCTTGACCAGTTGGGGTTGATTTTTACGGTTTGACTTTTAAAAGTTGCAAAGTTACACTTTTTGAGTTGAAAAATATGGTTTTTTATTTTTAAAAACCAGTAAGTTTACTATCGGGTTACTAACAGTTTACCAACGGTTTACAAAACAAAAAGTTTACTAAAAGTTTACTAACAGTTAACTAACGGTTTTTATTTATAAAAATACGGTAAATCTCTTATCAGTTTACTAACAAAAAGTTTACTATCAATTTACTAACTGTTTACTAACAGTTTACTTAAAAATCAAATTTACTATTAATTTATTTTTTAACCGTATAGTTAATTCATTAATCGTTTAATATCAGTTTACTAAAAAATAAGTTAATTTACCATACGTTTACTAAAAGTTTATTAGTTTTACTAAAAATTGTAGATAATTTATTAAATATAACGTATAATTATATTTATTAACCGTTTACTAACAGTTTACTATCGTTTTACTATCAATTTACTATCAGTTTATTTATTTATAAATAAACCATGCCCTTAATTTAAACCCACAGAACAGAGTATTCATAATAAACCATGCCCTTAATTTAATAATGAATTTAAAAGAGCCAAATTGCCTAGTATATGGATATTTTAATCAAAAACTAAACAGAAAAGAAGAGATTTTATCTATAGTTCTATTTTCTCATTAATGGCTTCGCTAAAATAAATTTATAAAACTTTTAGTAAACTACTAATAAACCGTTAGTGAACTGCATACCCACTTACATTGCTCACTGACTCCCAAAATTATCAACTACCCATTTTAATCAAAAATCCAGCACTGAATTCATCAGATCCGCCGTTGTCAGCAAACCACCGCAACCCACCAATTCCAACAAATCCACAAAATCTGGGAAACCCTCAGCCGCCACAACCATCGATTAACAACCCATCAATCGACGATTGTTCCATTTTCATAAGATTGAGCTGTTGTTGTAGATTTAGACATTTAAATCGACAACCCATCACCGCCGCCATCGCCGGCAACCTATGAATCGGCAACTCATCGCCGTTGTAGTCGCGAAATCAGAGGGAAAGACTGCTGCGCGAAGAAGACGAAGATCAGAAGAAAGAAGAAAAATACACAACCATTGTCAAATCCACCGTAAAATCAAAAAGGAAAAAGTCTAAAATTCAAACACGCGGAACTTCAACAGTATTTCTTAAGCCGGAGATGTTGAACGGTAAAAGTGAGATTATTTTGGATTTCAACAGTGCTGGACCTAATTTCTTCCAGTTTTTTTTATGTATATATCATAATTACACAAAAATAGCATGCATTAATGTGCCGTGTCAATGAAATTAATGAAGAAATAAATTGTTCAACGCTTAATTATATTTTTTCGAGTAATGTATTTGATCTGTTTTTGAAATGCATATACAATGTATTAGAGATGTATTTTATTAGTGTAGGTAGTATTTCTATAAAATATAAAAAGTCTTTGTGTATTTAAATGATTATCCCTAAACAAAAAGTACATTTGTATTATTTAAAAATAATAAAAAAAACTCCACACATTATGACCAAAAATGTAAAAACAAAAGAAAATGATGGGTTAGAGATGGTGGTGGCTATGTATGCTGACCCAATGTAATGGATCATCAAATTTGGGACAATTAGAGAAAAAAGGTCCAAAAACGCACAAACGGACGATCCTAAGAACACACCACCCCCCCCCCCCCCCCCCCCTCTCTCTCTCTTCTTTCTCTCACAACTGTCCTTTATCTACACCAACAAGAATCATTGTTGCTCAATTCAATAATATTTATAAATATAATCTCCAAATTATATTCCACATTCAAAAAATAATTAAAACCCAACAAAATATAAATAAAACTTGCTCTCTGTTTTACCTCAACTCAAGTGGGTTTTTGTTTGCTCTTCTTTTTTTATGTCCATTTCCATTAATGGAAACTCTTTAGATAAGGCAGGTTTCTCTAAATTTTGCATAAAAATTTGATCTTTTTTGCGTTTTTTAATCTGGGTGCTTTTCAGAATTTCATTTCTTTAATCAAAATCTGATCTTTTTTCTTGGGTTTTCTCTATTTTTTTAAAGGTAGAGCTTTGCAGGTGAAAATTTATTGTCAAGAACCGATCTTTTAGTGTTTTTTTGAGGAGTTGTGAGCTTGATCATGGCTGTTGCTGAGAATGCTGGGGCAAGAAATGACACTGTGACTGTAGTATCATCGGACACAAAGGGAACAAACGATCTTGAAAGATCAAAGCCTAGAAATGAGTCTGTTGTTGTTGCTAGTGACAGTGTTGATGATCAGAGTGTGATTACCAGCAGCCAGTGTGAGGTTCAAGAGAGTGTAATTAAGGGGGCCCAGATGCAGAAAAGGTTTGATATTGGTGAACACCAGTCACAGATTGTGGCAAAATCTGGTGTTAATGGTGGTGGGTATGGGAATGGGATGAATCATCAGATGCAAAAGGGTAAACCTAGTAATGGTTTGAATGATATGAGTGATTTGGTTGAGATTTTGTCTAAGTTGAATCCTATGGCTCAAGAATTTGTGCCTCCTTCACTTGTTAACAATCATGGTTTTTTGGGTAATGGATTTGGGTATAATAATAATAATTTTGGAGCTCAAAATAATCTTGTGAATGGCAATGGGAATAGTATTAAAAGGGTATGTTTTGATTTCTCTTTTGTTATGTTTTTGGTTTTATTTGACTGATCATCTTTTAATCATTGCTGATAGAATTGATTGATTGTTGAAGTGTATTCTTTGGAACCAACTGAAGCATAATTTACCTTACTTGAGTATAATTTGCCTGTTTGGTTTCCATTTTATGATTTGGCAGAAGAAGAATAACTTCAATCAAGGAAGGCGAAGGATGAACACTAGGACGAGTTTGGCACAGCGTGAGGACGTGATCAAGAGGACTGTTTATGTTTCTGACATTGACCAACAGGTGAAAACTTGTATTTTTGATTGATGTTTCTCTATATCTTTGTGTATTGCTTGCAAACTGAATTTGGGGCTTGTTGTAGGTTACTGAAGAGCAGCTTGCAAGTCTCTTTAATCCGTATGGACAGGTATCTAGCTCTGATGTTAGCCCTTTCACTTTAAGAATGATGGATATTGTCCGCATCTTATTTACACCTTTTTCCTTTATCTTGGACAAAGGTTGTTGATTGTCGAATATGTGGAGATCCTAACTCTGTTCTGCGATTTGCCTTCATTGAATTTACGGATGAAGGTAATGTGGAAATCTTATTTATACCTTATTTATCTTAATACTTTATCCATCCTAATGGATATGTGTTAATAGACTATAAATTGTGCCTCCGAACACGTGTTAAATACACTATGACATGTTTTTGCAGATGGGGCCAGAACTGCTTTAGGTATGTCCGGTATGGTGCTTGGCTATTATCCTTTACGAGTGCTGCCTTCCAAAACTGCAATTGCACCTGTTAACCCCACATTTTTGCCAAGGGTGAGAATTTGCGAATAATGAACGATTCCCACATTGTCCCTTTTAGAACAAATTCAATGCTTTGTACTCAATCTCTTTTCTTAACATTTCTAATTTTTTTGGTTGCGCTGGGCAGTCTGAAGATGAACGTGAAATGTGCGCAAGGACTGTTTACTGTACAAATATTGACAAGAAGGTAATATTTGGAGTTCATTAAAATTCACAACTTTTTTTTTTGGTTAAGAGCAACATTTAGAAACTTTTCTTTTTGCCCTGATTCACTTTGTTTGATTGATGCAGATTACTCAGGCTGATATCAGGCTCTTCTTTGAATCTTTTTGTGGAGAGGTTTGTTGATGCATATGTACTGAACCCAAAAGGCCTGCAAACACCTAGATGATATTCTATTTCGTATTAAAATTTTCTTTTATAGGTTCAACGCTTGAGGCTTCTTGGGGACTATCATCATTCTACTCGCATTGCTTTCGTCGAGTTCACAGTGGTAATTACACCAATCTGATCTTTTGCATGTTGTTTTTATTAATTTGTCTGGTTGAAAGATTTAGTACATTATGTGCTTGTTCTTGACTTTGGTACTTTAGTCATACCTTTTAGTATAGTTGTTTTTTGTAATCTACCAGGACTTCTGTTTCTGCGAATCCTTATTTGACTGCGCTCTCTTACTTTTGGAGGAATTGTTTGTATCTTTTCTTATCAAAATTATATCTACTTGTTTGTGGCACTAGAATTGGATTAGAGCAATTCTGTTTAAGCTGCTTTCTCATTTCAGACAATTGCAAAGTTTAGCATCTTAGGACACTCCCTCTTTATCAAAAATATGCATCACATGGAACACATAGGAGTTATATTTTACATTGACATTAATAGACATTTAGTTATTATACCCGTCCCCTTGATGTTAGTAATCTATGCTCCTATTTAATATAGAATGTGAAACAGTAAAATAAGTTACTAAATTACGCAAACGGTTAATTGTTCCCAAAATAGCATTAAACAATTAATTGGATTTTAAACTGATTTATAGAATATGATGCATACTTTGTTTCCATAATTTATTCTAAGGTTCATTTAATCTGTCTGTCCTAATTGCTATTGGATAAATCAGGACGCGTAAGAGGAAGGACTAGTTAAGTCTTGGTTATGGCATAAGAAAGAAATTTTATTCATCAGCCTCAAGAAAGAAATTTTAACCAGTAGCCTTGAGGGTTTTATAATTATATGCTTATTCATTAAGAAATTTTATTGGCTTTTGGTGCTGAAACTATTGATGGAGCCACTTCTTTTATAGCTGAAATGACACTATTGGTTAGCGATGGCATTAATAAAGCCTTTTTGTTATGTTGTGTTTTCAGTCTTGTTCTGGTGTGAGTACAAATATGCTTTAATAGAGCACATAATTATGTGTGATCAGCCTACAGTGGCCTAAATTTTTAATGGCCTTATTGGCAAGGTATACCAATACATACACAATTCACAACTCTTTGAACAGTTAGCTCCAGCCTGTGCAGTAAACAATATTTAGTTGTTTTGTGCGCTCTTTTTTGTTTTTTTACTGGACAAGTATATCTAGAGTCGTTGTCAGCACAAGTAATACAAGAATTTTCTTTAGTTAACAAAATTATCGATGAACTTGTTTACATAATGAAAGGTAGTCTAACTCCTATATCAGTGTGTATATAAATGCTATATCATTATATGCAGATGTTAGAGTCAGAGAGGTTGGGCATAAATTTGATTACTTAATATCTATATTCATAATTGACTAAGCATTTGCAAGAGAAAAAAGTACATTGCACTTTATTTTTAAAGAAAAAATTAATAAGACTGTTATCTACACCTGAAAATTTTAGATACAACATGAGATTAAAGAGGTTTGAATTTGATAGAAACACTTTCATGTTGTGACATAAACTGATCAACCCATTTTTGACAGGATTAATTTCGTGTCTAAATGGATAAAACACAACTAACCGGTTTAAACACAACTAGGTTTTTTCTAATTGCTAATTTTAGTATACTTAACTATGTTTGTATGTAATTTTTTGCATTATATTTAATTTTTATGTTATTTATCTTGATCGAGTACTTTTATGTATGTAAATTAATATATGAGGCTATAGAGTACTTTTACATTCATGCATTTAATTTTAGTAAATGGCTTTTACCATTGGCTAGTTATTCATTTAATAGGTCAAGTATAGGGTTACAATCACGTTGAACAGGAAGAATGTTATGCTCGAGCTCAACTAGAGCCTAACAGTAGATGATCGAAACTCTAGTAGATGCTCTTTTGGTTTTTCAACATTCTGTTAATTTTCAGCATGTTCCATAATAATCTGTTATCTCACCCTGGAGAATATTGTTTGGACAGAGACCTTTCTTCTAATTTGCAAATCTTCTCATCAAAATGATTTGGTGTTACATGGGGTGCCTTCCATAGGAGATTGTTGCATGGCTATGCTATAGCATAAATAACATTTTTCTAGGAGAAGCTTCAACTAATTCATCTTCAAGTGATTATTTAAAAACAGCCGACTTATAGAGTTACCTCTGAAGAAAATATTAACATTTGCAGAAACTTTTCTGTCTTTGTTTTTCCTTTATTTGTCATCTGTCTGACCCATTGTTTCGCAGATGATAAGAAAAGTTAGAGAACTCGTTTATGCATTTAATTTGTTTGCTAATGTAATTTTATATAATATCTTACATGGGGAACTTGACTGTGTAAGCCTTCCGAGTCACATGTTTATACCTTCACATATAGGATATTAATTTGTTTTGCAGGTTCTTTAGGCTATGTTTGGTTCATGGAATATATATTCCACATGGAATAGCTATTCATTGATTTTGTTCGTTTTTAAACTAACAGTAATTTCATGGAGTGGCTATTCCATAATTTTTGTGGAATAAGTATTTCCTCAAAAAAGTAAAGAAGAGTTATTCTATTTCATGTGTATTCAGTTCCATGAGCCAAACATAGCCTTAGTGTAGAATGATATTAATTTAGATGTTTACACAATTACTATTGGATAATCAAATTGTAACATGATGGAATTGCTATCATATTGGTCAGTTCCTGCTTTGCTGCTATCATATTGGTCAGTTCCTGCTTTGCTCGTCTGGTTACAGAATCTGAAGTAGGGTGTTAACATCAAAATGCCTTTTATACTGTTCTCCTAATGCTTGCCTTTTCATGCTGTTTCCAATTTCTTGCAGGCTGAAAGTGCTATTTTAGCACTCAACTGTAGTGGTGCAATTCTGGGATCCTTGCCAATAAGGTAGCTTTCGAAAAATGATATTTGATTTGCTATTTATATTTGTGCGCGTATTTGCGTTTGTGTTTGTCTGCCCCTACGATTCATCCTTTTTCCTCATATCTTATAAAGTTTCTTAGAGAATTGTTTGACGTTATGCACGCAGGGTGAGCCCATCTAAGACACCTGTTAGGCCTCGTATTCCCCGCTCGCCAATGAACTGAGTCAAGCTTAACGCCTCCCTGGACTAATCAACTGGTGGTAGATATATTTATATATATATACATATATAGATACTGAAATATTTTCAAGGTACTTGTGGCGTATGTCTATGGTTTTTGTCGTTGCATCACCGCACAGCCCGGTATCTTTGTTCTTGTTGCTATAGGGGGTGGTTGTTTTCTGGTTGTTCCGTTCTTAGTTCATAGAGTTGGACGGGATCCCGAGGATATGAATGGCTTAATTTATGATGCTGAATTTGACATTTGATAAACTTCATCATTTGACAATTCTCTCTTTATATCTTCTATTTGTGAAGATGTTGGCATCAAAGTTGACTTGAATAGTTATCATTTTAGTTTAAAGTAGTCAATTCTGCAAACTTGTTTCTGGTATTATGAGGAAGGAGGGAATCATTATCAGAGTTATGATCGGTTTTTGCGGTGATTTCAGGAATTTTAGATTTAGAGTTGTCACCTGTAACACTCTATGTATACAGGTAAACATCTAAGAGAAATAAAAGAGTGGTGCCTCCATCTTCTCTGAATTATGTGTTATTCATTATGTCATATGATAAGCTCTAGGGATGTTCAAGGTTCAGTTTGGTTCTAGAGATGTGCACCGTTCAATTTGGTTTGATTTGATTTCCTAAAATTTAAAATTGAATTGTTTTATAAAAAAGAAAAAAATCAAACTATATCAATTTTTTTTTGTCAAAGGCTAAAATTTCATTGAATGAAACGTGAAAAATACAGAGATAAACGACTCCTCAACAATTTTTATAAGAAATCAAACTATATCAAATATTTCAATTAATCAAAATCAAACTATAAGTGTATCTAATATAAGGTATAAATAATACTATATCCGTCTTATTTTGTTAGTCATTTTTATGCATTATAAAAGTCTAATGGTGAGTCGAATCTTTTACTTTCGAAAATTTATTCAAGTCTTTCAAAAGTTGAAAATTTAATGGTGGTTAATCCGATGAAAATTTATTCAATTTTGCAAAATCAATGTTATATTTTGAATCATGTGACATTAAATTATAATCTATATAAGAATATATAAGAATAGAACATTAACAATATTAATAATATAAGTTACAAATTATTCATCATTCTATACAAAGAGAAAAGTAAAAATACACCACTTAATATGTTTCACACAACCACACACATACAGAAGCTAAATAAAGAAGCCTTCCTTTGAAGGTATATGCAAATTCACCCATTACTGAACGGCTGAATACATAGTTTGACCCCTGAACTTGTATCATTTTACCCATCAAACCCCTAAACATAACGTCTCTCCTATCGAACCTCTGAACTTGTCAAATAATCCGATTTGACCCCTGAACTTGATAAAAACGTAAATATTAAACCCCTCCGTACACAATTTCTTCTAGAATGTTTGAAGTGACAGGTGGCACGGAGGGGTTCAATATTTACGTATTTATCAAGTTCAGAGGTCAAATCGGATTATTTGACAAGTTCAGAGGTTCGATAGGTGAGACGTTAAGTTTAGAGGTTAGATGGGTAAAAGGGTACAAGTTCAGAGGTCAAACTATGTATTAAGCCATTACTGAACTTGAACATCAACCACCTTACGTTCCACTTTAATTTTAGGGATGGAAATATACAGAACTCCATTCTTCAACTCCGCTTTAATTTGATCCTTGTCGCAGTTATCAGGAAGCGTAAGATGCGTATTGTACGCGCTCAAACTCGTACCGGACCACGAATCTTGATCTCCACTTTCTTCCTTTCTGTGTTCTCCTTTTATGACAAGAACATTATCTTCAACAGAGACCTTGACATCTTCCTTGGACAGTCCAGGCATGTCGAACCTCATGTTGATCGCATTTTCTTCGTCTTTGATGTCCCACGGAGAGCGTAATTCTCCTCCTCCTAAGCCTCCTACTGTCCTGGTTCTTACAGGATATGTCATTGCATCCTCAAATAGCCTGTCCATTGTGTTCAGCATTTGACGCATTGTCCTCATTGGAGACAATGGATCTAGTAAACCTGATTAATATGACAATTCAATGCCTAATTAAGCTACTATTTTGTTATGATTACTATTAATTTGTACGTTAAATATGAGTTTAAAGAGTTTTGTAACACTTACCAAAAGGTGACATATCGACAGCCAGGTTTCTTCGAGGTTTCATTTCAACTGCGGTACTACTACCACCTTGTTGGTGACCTTGATTGACATGAACATCCACAGAGGTCTCCTTATTCTCACCACTTTGTTCCGCTCTCACTACCGACACCGGCGACCGCCTACCGGTACCGATGTTCAGACATCTCCGTGGGAAGCTGACTGAGCAAGGAACCATTGATTTATTAGTTGAAGCAGTGCCTTTTCTTGACACCAAAGGGACACCAGCCCATGACAATGTTGAAGAAGCCATTTAAATTAAAACTAGTGATATTACAGAAGAATTTTATGCAAACGAAAGCTTTCTTGATTTTGTGGTGAAGTGAGACATGATCAAGATTATGAATATGTATATAGAAGGATCAAATAGAGGAGGGAAGAGTATAGATGGATCTTGAAAGTTTCAGAAAGTATTTGAAACTTCTCGACCCAACTCAATTACTTTGAACTATTTGTCCACATTTGCGATGGGATTGGTATATTTATTAATTATTATCATACATTTTCTTATTATTTTTGCGTTGTCCTCTAATATGCTATGTTTTTATTAAAAAATTCATTGATTTCTATAAAATCTAAATTTAAACTTCCAGTTTTTATATTATTTATGGTAATGATCATCACTTATATATTATGATGAAATTTAAAATAAATAAAGTTTATGTGGTGATGAAATAATAATTCCATTATTTAGAAACTTTTTTTAAGTTTAATAAATTATAGACCAATTTGTTAAAAAAAATTAAAATTTAATCAAAAATTGATGAAATGATACAAATTAATGTTCTATTTATCATTCTATTTTGCAAAAAATGTATTTTTGAAAGGATCTACCACAGGCTTTTAAGCGTTTGTGCCACATACAATATGATAACTAAGTAAAAAATGGTTATATATAATTAAAACAATAAAATTTAGTTGTTTAAATGGTAATGATAAAATTGAGGTTCATAAGAGATAATTCTATCAAAATTCAAGGCATAAATCAGCATATAGCCAATCAGATTCTCTGACCAAATTAACTAACATATAATAAATTAATAAAAGAAGAATTAAAATCCTAACGTACCATGTTCCGAAACACTTCCTCAAAACAACTCAATTTAGACTAAAATCACAAATATTCTGCCGAAGTGTCAAAGTGTTGGAATTAGACGATATCACCACAAACTAAATACTATATAATCAGCCACGGAGGTAGTATCTCAACATAGAAAAAGTCAAATTACTATATACTCCCTCCGTCCCGTTTAAAAAAGGACATATTTCAATTTTTTTTGGGCTTTTTACACAAACAACCTACATTTGCTAATTATTTATTTTTATACATGACATACTTTCCACTTACTAAACTACCACACACGGAGCTAATTATAACTTTTATACGGATCTTATATATTCAGCCCTAATATCACAATTTCATTTATTTTCTCTCTCCTCATCATTCATTCTCTCTTCTTCTCAGCTCATATTTCTCTCTTTTCCTCTCACCTCATTTTCCTCTCTTTTCTCTACCGTTCTTTATTTTTCTGTTCTGTCGTCTTCCGCTTCGCCGTCCTTCGCTCCTCCGTCATCGTTCTCATCATCATCTTTGTTGTCATCTTCGCCAACGCCATCATCTCCTCTACTCGTCGTCGTCATTTATTTGATTTCAGATCTATAATTTATTCATTCTTCTTCTTTTTTATTTTCAGATCTATAGTTTTTTTACTGTTTCTCACCATTAAACATGTATAGAGATTATATTTCAAGAATATAATGCTAATTTCATGTTATGTAATATCAATTAATGGTTATATGGAATAATTTTTTGTTATTTCTGCATTTTTTTGTGTTTGGTTGTATTTCTGTGTTTTTTTATTCTGCAGCTCGATTTATTGATGATGGTTGATTGCTGAAATATTATAATATTACAGTGATGTTGATTTTATGTTGATTTTGTGTTGATAATTAGTTGGTATTTCCTTAATTTTAACATTGAAAAAATTTATTCTAAAAAATACATTAGCAAATTAGATAATTTTGTGCGTGAAATAAACTGAAAAAAAAAAACAAAATTTAAATGATAGATAAGAATATGTTAGCATTATCATGTTGACAAGTTGTTGATTTCTTGTTGATATTTTATCGATTGTCACAATTTTTCAAAAAAATATGTTTTATTTTATTCCTTATGTTGATTCGTTGTTGATTTATTGTTGAAATTATGTTGATATATATTTCAACTTTTTTTGATTTTCAATTTTATGTTGACATGTTGTTGATATACTGTTGATAACATGTTGATTTTTCAATCATTGAAAGAAAAATAAAGTTAGTCTTAAATTGATGTATTAATGAACTATTGATATGTTTTTGATAATATGTTGATTGTTTTTGACTTAAATCAATCAATGTTCTCATTTTACAAACATCTTGACTAAATTAACATTAATTGTTGATTCGTTGTTGATTTATTGTTGACATTATGTTGATAAGTATTTTAACTTTTTTTGATTTTCAATTTTATGTTGACATGTTGTTGATATACTGTTGATAACATGTTGATTTTTCAATCATTAAAAGAAAAGTAAAGTTAGTCTTAAATTGCTATATTGATGAGCTGTTGACATGTTTTTGATAATATGGTGATTGTTTTTGACTTAAATCAATCGATGCTCTTATTTTACAAACATCTTGACTAAATTAGCATTAATTGTTGATATCATGTTGACATTATGTTGATAACTTGTTAATATGATAGTAGTAATTCTACTAAAGAACAATAAAGGTACAAAATGTTTAAAATAAATGAATCAGATAAAGATGTTAGCAGAGTAAGTAATCAAAACAATATGAAAAAACAACAACAATAATTCAAATGAAAAAATAAAATTATTCTTACATATAAAAATAAAAATATATTAAATATACACCAACACAACAGTTCACAAATTAAAGAAATCTATTTCAAAATATATTTTTTTTCCTCAATTCTCTTTGCAGTTGCACAGTTTCTTCAAAATCACTTGTATAATTGTTTTGTGTTCCACCTCTCATACCTAACTAAATTTCGACAAAGACAGCTATGATACAGTTTCATTTCATCCAACTAAAGTTTATTTCACAGACAATATTATCTTATTTGTCAATGTTAAAATAAAAAGAATCAGTAGATATCAACATAATATCAACATAAAGTCAACATAAAATCAACAACACTGTAACATTACAATAATTCAGCAATCAATCATCAATAACAAATCGTTCTGTAGAATAAAAAAAACGCAGAAATACAACAAAACACAAAAAATGCAGAAATAACAGAATTTTATTATATAAAATCACAAAATTATTATATATAACATGAAATAAGTATTAGATTCTTTAAAGATACTCTTTATACATGTTTAATGGTGAATCAACAGTAAAAGATAAACAAATTACAGATCTGAAAATGAAAAAAAAGAACAAAAAATTTCAGATCTAAAATTAAAAAGATAAAAGAAAGATGGCGTGGCGAGACAAAGGCGGAACGATGGAGGCGAAACGGCGGAGGCGCAACAGCGGAGGCGAAACGGCGGAAGTGAAGGAGTAGAAATCGTGAATTTTTTTCACAACTCAAAAGAATTTACTGTTATATAAGCAAGAACGATTGAGATAATGATGAAATAGAAATAAAAATGAGAGAAGCAAGAGGAGTCGTGCAGTAATGGAGATAACGCACAACAAAATCGTGGAGAAGAGAAGCGAAAATGGCGGAGAAGAATGAAGAAACCGTCAATTGAGAAGGAAAATAAGAAAACGGTAAAAAAGAAAGAAATCCAAAAAAAAAGGTTAGGTTTCATAAAATTGATGGTGTGAAAAGTAAAGATATGCATTGGGCTGTATAAAAGTAAAGTCTAGCCCAAATCCGGTATTTTATATAAAAAGTCCATTTTTTTTCCACTTAAAAAGGCCAATTCATAATTTTTGTGCCATTTTATAAGAAATTCTCTCTTATACCCTCATTTTCTCTTTCTATAATTAAAGCTAATACTTTACACACAAATTATAAAGGTAAAATAAAAAAAGCCAAGAGTAATTATTATTTTCTTAATATATGTGTATAAAGGCGATGTCCTTTTTTAAGTGGGACGGAGGGAGTATAAAATTAAATTGTAAAATGTTAAAAGTTTTGATATTTTTGAAAAATTGGAAGGGACCTGTTAGTCCCATGCCTCCCCCTCCCTCCATCAATGTGTATAGTATATACAATTCTTTTAACCTAACAACACAGCAAATTCCAAAACCTATACACAAAAACGCCCCATGATTTAAGACCCGAACCATCCCAACTGGTTCAAGTCAGCCGCAAAGTTGAACCAGTCAAGTAGGTTCTTTAAAAAAAAAAAGACTTATCTTTTGAAAAATATCCGTCTTTAATCTCCAATTCGTTTGTACCCTCACATTGTAAAACCATCAAATATATTTAAATTACGACCTTTAATTTTCAATGGCACCCTTAAATATTAAAATACACATCTTTTAATTTCAATTACACCCTTAAACATCAAATCGACCTTTTTTCCTATACTTCAAATTTTAATAAATATTTTAAATGATCCTAATAGTTATAATTATACCAAAAAAAACCTTAAATTTTAAAAAATTAATATTATTTTTTTATTAAATATAAATATATTAATAAATAATTTTAATTTTTTTTTCTTTTAAATATAAAACAATTTTATTTTTTAAAAAAATTAAAAATTAAAAATCCATTCGTCTTTCTCAAGATCCGAGGAAGACGCTTTCGTCTTCCTCCAGATCTGGTCGTCTTCCATGGAGGAAGACGACTGGTTCACCTTCCTCGAGACGAACCCGGAATGGGTTCATATCGAAAAAGACGAACGAGTTTTAAATTTTTAATTTAAAAAAATATATTTTATAGCTATAAATGTTATTTTATTTTTAAAAATTATTGAATATAAATTTTTTTAGCGCGTCAGATAGTGTCGACAAAATCATTCACATATCAAAATATCATTAAAAAAATTATAGAGTCGAGGCGGGGTGTTTGTAGATATGTATTTTTATAAAATTAATATATTTATTTATATTAAATAAAAAATTATTATTAAGTTTTATAATTTTAAAAAAGAATAGTTTTATTTTTATTTTAAAAATAACATTGAGTCCTATTTACAATAGGCCAAATGTTGTAAAAAGGCCAAAACCTTTCATAAAAGTTTCACAAAAGTCTTGACCTTTCAATTTTGTCGATTTTTGCCAAAAATAAATTATTTGGTTTCAATTGTGGCCAACTCTCAATTTGATTTCAATTTGCCTATGTGACGCCTAGTGGCGCCTATATGGCATGCAAAATATTGAAAGGTCGGGACTTTTATGAAACCAAATAATTCATTTTTGGCCAAAATCGACAAAATTGAAAGGTCAGAACTTTTGTGAAACCAAATAATCAGTTTTTGGTCAAAATCGACAAAATTGAAAGGTCAAGACTTTTGTGAAATTTTTATAAAAGATTTGGCCTTTTTACAATATTTGACCTTTACAATATATGTTAAAATTTAAAGTATTAATCTAAACTTTTTCAAGTGAAAAGAGGTCAATTTGATGCTTGAAGGTGCAACAGAAAGTGAAAGGTCGCAATTTGGATGTATTTGGTGGTTTTACAACGTGAGAGTGCAAACGAATTGGGGCTAAAGGTGGGGTTTTTTTCCCAGAGGATAAACCTAAAGAAAAAGATATAATCCAACTTTCATATAATTTTTTTTTTGTAAAAACTTAAGATTTTTGAATGAGGATTCCCTCATCTATTCCTTCTAATAGTTTTTTCTAAACTACAAAATTGTTTAATTTTTATGATAATAAATTATTTAATTTTTTATTTATCCGTTAGAGGATTTATTTAGATTTAATTTATTATTAGATTCTTAAACCATATGTTTTTGGATTAATTGGTCCCTAAACTAACTTTTATATTTTTATGGTCTTTGAATTCAAAAAATATGTGTTTTTAAGCCCTTCAATGATATCCATTATAAATTCTTTTAGTTATGTGTCATTTTTTAAACAAGTAACTTATCATCTTTTGAGCGTGAATCGTCACAATATTAACGGAAAGACTCAAACGTTCTTTCATAAGTTCAAAAAGCAGAAAAAGTAAAATTTAGTTCAATGAGCATTTAATCAAGAAAAAATGTAGTATAATTTATAAGCTAATAATGAATATTATTCATTTATTTTCTAGTTAGAATTAAATGTATATGCTGAAATTTATAAACATTTACACATAACATGATTTTAATTTGATGGAAAGGAGAATGTGGTATGCCAACATTCCCGCCGAATCACGAATTTTAGTCTGACTCACTATTAGTAACTTTTTGATGTAATTATTATGTAAAATATAAATTGTAAAATGACTAAATAAATTTAAATAAATGAAATACAACTATATTTTTTTATAAATAAATTCTTTAACCAAAACATGAGCCTCAATTCAATTCTTTAACCAAAACATGCAAGTTGTATATCAGTGTTTTAAATATCGAACCGATATGCCATCCGGTTCAATCACTATTTAAACTAGTTAACATGTATATTTAATAATTTATATGTTCATAATTCAAATACACTCATAAAATTTTAATTAGAAAATAAATTTAAAATTAGTTAATGGATTACACTCTAACGAATTGAATAATTCTTATGAGAATGCAGCATATATTTTATTTTTGTGTTCGTTTATTTTATTTCAAAGACAAAGAAATGAAAAGCAAAAGCAAAGCATAAACTAGTATTGAATACTTTTTGACTGTGTAATTTGTTTGTCCAGCTTTCACAGTTGTCGAGAATACTAAGTCTTTGATGTTGTCCCCAACCAGCTCTGACATGTAAACTCCATTACTATTATCCCATGCCACAACAATACACCATTTCTTTCCATACCATTATTGTATACTGTATCACTTTCCTGCACATATTAACGTTGCATGGTTAAATACTTGATTAGTACTTCAATTTTCCCACATTTTTTTTGGTGAATCCAATTTTACCACATATATCATATTGGTATCCAAATTTACAATTTTTATCTTTCTAGTTTCTCATTTTTTTTTTGATTTAGATGCAAGATTGCCGATATTTTCTAACGCTAATAAACCGACTAATCCGTATTCTTAAAATACAGTAACAATTCATTTCATCCACCAACTCGGTACAAAAAAATTAAAAGTGTCTAAATTAGTACTTTTGAACAAATAAACTAACAAATTGAGAAAATTCAACAATTTGATCCTCAATTTTTTAAAAATGGACATTCTCAAGGTGTGTTTAGAAATATTCAAGAAAAAATAACTCAATTATACCAAGTTATCAAAAAGGGTCAACTTGACCACTTTTGATCTTTCGTGTCAAGTTTGAGGAATAAAATAAACTTTTATTTATTGTCTTAAAAGATAACATTAGCGGTGGCTAAACCATAAATTTTATTTAGGTGAGGCAAAATAAAATAATCGAATTATACGTCATCTGATTATTGTTTTAGACCGAACGACATATTATTTGACTTTTTTAAATGTCTAGACCAAATAGCATATCGTTAGCTAAATTTTTTAAAATTTTATTCAATTCTCTTTTAAAAAATTATGTGATACTCATCGATCTCGAATTTATTAAAACCGGAATAGAGCGGCTGTCTCATCTTACTCCATTCCGCCGATCATCACAATAGTAAGAAGTCATTTTAAGAATATGACACCATCAAAAGTGATAATATTGCAACACATATCATACATGTTAATTAACATTCAATCTTTAAGTGACATAATATTTAAAGATATGTTTAGGTAGTAATTTGAAATATATCTTATAATTTAGGTACCGCCAAAGAATTTAACCCTGCATTAGTACAATTTAAGAGTCTGCTCTCCCAATTGCATGGACTAGTTATTACTCATGCTATATAGCAGCAAGACATAATTGTTTTTCTTTCCCTTTCTCTTCATTTATATCTCTCTACATTTCACATTTAAGACCATCAGCTACTCTATCTGAGAAGCTGCAATCAATGAAACTAATGACATTGTTTTAAAGAGCCTGTATTGATTGGTTTTCTTGGTGCATATTTTCATGGGAAAAGTTGGAGCAACTTCTTGGTTGGCTGCTGTTAAAAGGGCTTTCAGATCACCTACCAAAGATAATAATAATCATACCAAGAAAACTACTAGAAGAAGAGAAGATCAAGAACAAGAAGATGAAGAAAAGGTTCAAAACTTATTTTTTTTTTCTCTTTCTTTAAATTTAATGTCTTTGATAATTTTAACAGAATGCTGTCTAGCGCTTATATCATTTGATTCGTAAGATGCATTGTAATTTCTGGGCATGTGCAGAAAAGAGGAAAAAGAAGATGGATTTTCAGGAAGTCATCAACAACAACTCCTCAAGAAACAGTTATTATTCAGCATTCTGCAGAAAAGACCATAGCTGCAAGAATTGAAGAAGCTGATGCTGAGCAGCAAAGACAGGCTCTTGCAGTTGCCATGGCCACGACAGCAGCTGCTCAAGCAGCGGTCGCAACCGCACAAGCTGCGGTGGAAGTGGTTCGGCTAGCTAGACCTTCGATTTTCGCTAAGCATCACTCGGCCGCCATTGTTATACAGACAGTATTCAGAGGATATCTGGTAAAATATTCACACTTAGCTAACTTCTTCATTAATCCTTTATAACTATGTAGCACGGAAACACGAAAACGCTGAAACTTAAGACTCGACAAGTTTTCGTGCTAATATAAAAGGTGGGATTATGTTTTTTGATTAGGCGAAAAGAGCACTTAAGGCGCTTAAGGGGCTGGTAAAGCTGCAGGCGTTAGTGAGAGGTTATAATGTAAGAAAAAGAGCAAAGATGACACTCCAGTGCATGCAAGCTTTGATGCGGGTTCAAGCTAGAGTCAGAGATGAACGTTGTAGGCTTTCTTATGAAGGAACTACAAATTCTATCTCAAATTATTCTCTTTCTGCTGATAATCGAAATCCCATTGTAAGAAATTAATTATTACTTCAGCTTCAGATATTTTTTTGTGTTTATTATGAATTTGTGTCTCTAATTGGTAGAATATTACTTTGAAACGCAGTCCAGAGATGAAATCAGTAATGCTGATGAATGGATTCAATGGGCTTATGAACATCAAGATTCATTAGAGAAGATTGAAGAAATGTTGCAGGAAACTAAAGAATTTGGGGTGAAACGAGAGGCGGATCTTGCTCATGCTTTTACTCAACAGGTTTGACTGATTTATGTTGGTGTAACCGAACTATAATTTTTTGGCCTAATCACTCAAAAATCCCTCATTTTTTTTTTTCAATTCCACCCTAACGTTGAAAATTTGTCAATTTTACCCACTTTTAAATTTTCCGTTTTCAATTGTACCCCAATATTTTAATTTTTGTTAATTTTTTTACTTAAATAATGAAATCATTCAATTAATTAAGTCTAAACATGAAATTAAATTCTTTTTTATTCAAAAAAGTACAAATAAGTCCTTTATTTTTAAAAACTAACTAAAAACCATAATCAAATTAACACTAATTTAAATTCTTAATTAATTTAACTAAATTTAAAAATATACAATTAATATATGCGAGACATGAAGAATTTTTTAAACAAATTTCCAAACGCAAAAGACGTTAATTTAATTTTTCAGGATACAATTGAAACACAAAAATGCAAAATAGGGTAAAATTGACAAATTTTCAACGTCAGAGTATGATTGAAAAGGGGCTAAAAAGTCGGGATTTTTTTAAGAAATTAGGCCTAATTTTTTTATAAAATAGTTATAGTTTTCAAACTATAATTTATTAACTGTTTTGTAAAAAAACTATAGTTCGGTAACAATTTAGCTCTACTCTAAACGTGTAATTAACCTCTTTGAATTTGCTGCATAAACTCTTACCGGTTTGATGGTTTTGTTAAAAAAGATATGGAGACCAAGTAGAGACACATATGCAAGCGAAGGAGAATTAGAAGACAATCCCAGAATCAGACATCATCATCATCATCAACATCAAGACCCTTGGACTCCATGGCCAAATTACAGATCAAGAAGAGCTTCAACAGATCAAAGAGAACTCATCAAAACAGTCGAAATCGACACGTGTCGACCTTACACCATCACCACATCTCATGATCATCACTACCAACAACAAAGGCCAAGTTCTTATTCTGTCGCCTCTCCCATTCCAAGAGTGTCACCATCCAAAGCAAGAACACCACCACTGGTTCATTCAGCCAGCCCTCGCTGCTTAAGACAGTACAGGATACCTAATTACATGGCTGCTACTGAGTCAGCCATGGCTCGAACTCGATCGCAGAGTACGCCGAGGCAAAGACCGTTAACCCCAGAAAGAGAGAAGATGAGTAGCACTACTACTACGGCTCGGAAACGGTTATCATTTCCGGTACCGGAACCGGTATATACAGGCGGTGCTGATCATTATAATTACGGTTTAAAGAGTCCGAGCTATAAAGGGATTACTGATAATGGAGAATATGTTAGAATGGATCAGAAGTCGTATTTTAATATGTCTTCTTGTTACACTGAGAGTATTGACGATGAGGTGTCCCCTCCTCGTGCCGATGATCTTACGCGGTGGTTAAGGTAATTCAAGTGATCGATATCAGCTAGGGAGGATAATGATCACTGCTGCATAATGTGCTAATATGATTAGCTTAGATTTATTGTAATAACTCTGAATATGTTACATTTGTTGCCTGTAATAGATCTTTGACTGG
This sequence comes from Mercurialis annua, assembly GCF_937616625.2. NCBI lineage: Eukaryota > Viridiplantae > Streptophyta > Magnoliopsida > Malpighiales > Euphorbiaceae > Mercurialis > Mercurialis annua. Next base: position 4,851,809 of record NC_065575.1, on the reverse strand, counting down.
GTTTTTGACAAAAAAGTTCCCCCCCATAGGGGAAATTCCTTTATTGTGCCCCAGAACACAAAATTTCTCAATTTGTGCCTGGGGCCCACGCTGCCCGCAATGGCTCTTTACGGGCAGAAATCTGGCCCGCAAAGAGCCATTGCGGGCCAGTTAATCCAGCTGCTTAGCAGCTGGATTAATTCTTAAGCAGCCCGCAATGGCTGTTTGCGGGCTGCTTAAGAAGCCAATGATTGGGGAGAGAATCTCCCCAATCATTGGCAGCAGATATTTAATAAAATTCCGTAAATAAATTATTTAAACTTAATATTTTCAATTCCATAAAAATATTATCTACAATTCCGTAAATAAATTAATTATTTAATTATTTAAACTTAATATTTTCATTATTAATTATTTAAAAAAAATATAAATTATTTTGTTATTAATTTTTTAAAAAAACTTAACAAATAAAAATAAAAATATTATAAATAAAAATTATCTACAATTTCGATATTTAAAAGGAATCGAGCGTCTTTCCGACTAATATGCAAGCGATAAAGATAAATTAATAATGAAATTATACACAATTAAAAGTAACCGTAAATAAATTAATAATGCAAAAATTTACAATTGTACAACAATAACAAAACTACTCAGTAAAGTCTGATCTATCAGGACTCCGTAAGCGTGTCCTCATGTCGTAACCCCTGTTGACACGTCGACTCGTCTGACTATCAGTCAAACGGCGGTAACGTCTTCCATCTGGTCCGGAGCTTCTCTCTCCACTATCGGCGACTGGACTGGCCACATCCTCAATCTCGTCATCATCATCCACCTCAGGAGCAGGAGCAGGAGCCTGTGAGGAGGGGTCTAACCCTAATCCCAGAGAAAAAGAAGGAGCCTGCATTCCTTGGAAGTCACAAAACGGCTGTGGGTCCTGAACCAAACTGTTGATCCAAGGATCATCCAGAGAAAAATGCATCTGGGAGGGACTCTGAGTCGGGCGAGAAGAGGAGCCCGGATCTTGACCTGGCAGCATCGGAATGTAGCCCCCCTCCATAAGTCGGGACCGCTGTGAGGGAGGAGTGGTCAGGGAGCTAAAGTTCCAAGAATCGTCAAATACAGGAACAGTCGGCAAATACGTAGGTGTCTGAGGAGGAGGTGTCTGCGCCGTCTGAGTCGCCTGGAACGGGGTAAAAGCAGAAGCCGGATGCTGTGAGAACTGTGGAGGAGGAGTGGCCAGCGGCGTGATGTACTGTGCCTCCCCAAATGACGGGCCTACATAGGGTACAGACGCAGGCGGTACCGTAAAAGACGAAGCTGGATAGCGGCGAATGAAGTCCTCGGTATCCCCAAAGAAATCATGCTGAAAGAAAAGAAATTAATAATTATTATAATTGATATTAATTTGGAAAATATTTAAATTGAGATTGAAACGTACCTGTGCCGGGAGAGGGTCCGTAGGTGGTACCGAAAATGATGCAGCTGGTGGGCACTGTGTCTGCGCTGAGGTACTCCCATAATACGTCGTAGACCCGTAATACTGTCGGACGAAATCCTCAGTATCCCCGTGAAAGTCGACCTAAAAAACAAATTGTTTATTAGAATTATTGATTTAATATTCAATAAAAATTTTTTAGATTAAAACGTACTGGAGGTGGCATAGGGTTCTCTGCCATCTCGCGCGTCGCCTCGTGAGGTCTGGCTCTATCCCGACGACGACCTCGTATACGCTGTACGTCGACCGTCGGGGGATCTATATGAGGCAAGGGCTGTGGCAGAACAGCAGGCTCTGGGGGTGGCCACTGTGTGTCCCTCCGGTCCTCCATGGTGCCTAACTGGTAACTACGAGCGTAAGTACCAATACTTGACCCTGCCTCTGACTGTAAGCGAATCCTCTCCATGGCATCACGCTGAAAAAAAATTAAAATAGAAAGTCAGTTAGCATATTAAATAAAAGAAAATTTAAATTAGAATTATGTAGATTACATACAGCTGATCCAGTCTCTGCTCCGTGATGGGTAATCCATCTCCTACTGATGCGTCTGTACCACTCCATGTACTCTGAATGGAAGTGGGGCGGATGGTCCAGCAACGGGCCTTGGACCACATACAGTTCCCTGGAGTCCCAAATCGCGACATACTCGCTAAATGTGTTTTGGAAGCTTGAGCTCCCCCGAAACTGGACAGTGTGGTGGATGTGGAGCTGGGAAGGTGGCTCAGGTATAGGCTGAAGCAAACCAAACTGCGCCATCACCCTATCCGGCTGGTGCCACTCGATAATATGATAGTAAATCAGTGGCACGCGAGCACGCCAGAACTGAGCACCATCCAAAAAATAAGGATGTAGCTGGCTGATAACATCCTCGGTGTATGGTTGCCAGTCGATCTGCATTTATAAAATAAAGACTTTAGCAATGTTGTTGTGCAAATTGATAACTATAAAATAAAGGTTTCCAAAATAACTCACATCCGAGTAACGTAATACATCTAGTGCTAATCTCATGGCATCCAGATTGCGATGAAGAACCCGTCGAAAATCTAGCGGACCCGCCCATCTGCGCAAGTACAACATTGTTAATAAAAAAATAAAAATTACTAATAATTGTTCATGTAAGTATTAATAAAATGATGTACCTGTCACCCAACGGTAAGTGCGGTGTGATGGCCGGGTATCTCAACCTCGGCCTGAATGGTCTAAGGCGCTCGAATGCCCATAGCTGAAGAATCCAAAGCGGCCCCCCGATGTTTCGCCTATTCTGCGAAACCATAGTACACAAGCACATCTCGCGGTAAAGGTGTGCGAGCGCCGCTGAACCCCAACTAATGCTCCCTAATGCCGTCAAGTCCTCCAGATGTGGAAGAATCCTCAGTCCGATCTGCCCGCTGTTCGTGTCGGAAAAACACCAGGCGTGTAGATGGAACAACAAGTACGCCCGAACTGCCCAGTCGATCTGCTCATCTGAAGCCGCATCAGGTATCCGTGTGAAGCTATCAAACTCATCGACTAGCCAACTAGTGGTAACAAAGGATCCCTGACAGTTTCTACTCCCTACCATATCTCTCCCAAGCAGTCGGCGAGTAACGCTGCTCCAGCCTCTGATAGTCGGTCCGGTAACAGCAGCCCCATTTATGGGGAGTCCCGTCAAGATAGCTATGTCCTGAAGGGTTATTGTGCACTCCCCCTCAGGAAACATAAAAGTGTGGGTCTCCGGCCTCCACCGCTCAACTAATGCAGTCACCAGAGTCATGTCTACGGTGTATTGCCGCATAGTAATGAAGGGTCCCAGTGCTGTCCGCAATACTCCATCTCGAATTCGCGGATGAATATCCTCTATTCGGGTCAATGATGCACTCCTGCGCGAGCCCAAAGCCGAAGTCTCCTGAAATGAAAAATTTAAAGATATCAGTTGGAAAATAAAACAACAACGAAACGTTATCCGTTTAAAGAAATCATTGCCTACCGGATGCTGCCAAACCGTGTCGGACCTGTGATCATGCTGTCTGTGCAGTACTAAACCTCCATCCCGCGGTCCGGGAAGGAAGTAATCATATGGAGCAGGGTCAGCCATATCTGAAAATGCACAAATAGATTTAGAATAAATTAAATATATTAAAATTAGATACGAATTTAACGTATACATTAAAAACATAGATACAAATTAAAAACATAGATACAAATTAAAAACATAGATAGATGAAAGCTCCAAAAATTACATATGATAACTTCGATACAAATTTAACCGAATAAGTTCGATACAAATTAGATACGATTTTACAAATTTAACACAAGGTCCAGTTACAAATTCATCACAATAGCTTTCACCAGTTATAGCACTGTGAACAACATCTTATTAAAGTCCAGGGGAGATATTTCACAAAATCATCAGAATCACTGTCGTCGTAATCCTGTAATTCCATACTATTCCATGACTGGGGGTTACTTTCATCAACATGAAAGGTTCGACCATCGCCCAAATTTTCGTGAAATGTCTTGAGCCGTAAAGACATCACATGTATTTCAATCTGAAGGCGTTCCATCAATAATTGGATTGACGTTTCCGTGTTTCTCGAAATTGTTGCGGATATTGCCGCCGGTACAGATATGCTGTGAAAATCACAGTAGGCCTCCATCTCGCATCTGCGTTCCCACAACTTTCCCCACGAAGGCTCAGGTGAAACAACAACGTTTCCAAAATCATTCAAATTTTTTGTGTGCCGACCAACAAATATATGTCCGGCTTGTGATTTATCCATGCAAGGATGGATTGGGCTATTTTGAAAAGCTCGTTTTTTTCCATACCAAACTTCACAAAAATGATCCTCATATTTCTGCACAACTTGAATTGTCGAAGAATTTTGACGTCTTGACGAACTCATACCTATATATTACACAATGCAACATGCAAATAACATCAAAATTTGCAAGACCAACTACTAAGACTTTAAATTTCAAAAGAACAGCCATTAAGATTTCATACAATTCACATATCGTTTCCCATGTCTCGTCCACATCAAAGTCACTGAGATCGACACATCGTATGTGTTGCGGAAGTCGAGACTGGTAATGTGTAATATTACTTGGTTCTTCAGCGATTAGAATATCCTCCATATCCTCTTCCTCACTATCATAGTGCTCATCTTCTTCCTCTTCCACACTGCCTCCCTCAGACTCACTAGAACATAAATCTAGTTGCATCGAAGTTTCATTAGAAGCCGAAATATGATACTCCACGTAGAACTCTAACACGTTCAACGTCGGCATCCGAGCTGTCTGGTTCAGAATCGCAAATACGTGCTGGTCATCTTGCACTTCGAACAACGAGTATGAACATATCTCGTACCTTTCAACATGAGGTAGCCGAAAATAAATTTTCGTCACCTCCGGAGGGCTCACACTAGTAGATACTGCCGTTCTACAGATTTCGGCCAACTCCCCAAAATTTATTCTTCCATTAATCGGCACATGAACATATCTACCCCCCAAATATTCAACTCCACGAGGGGAGTTTATGATGCTACCATCACACCATATCACAAATAATATGGTGTTTGACGCCATTACAACAAACATGCGTAATAAATTAATATTTTAGTAATTTCTATAAATGTACATTTCTTGGCTTAATTAATATTAAAGTAATTTCTACATATATATTTATAAAGTAATATTTTTAACAATTTATAAACAGTTTATTTAAAAATTTAAATTAATTTATTTAACTATTTAGCAAATCGTCCACATTTTAACCAAACTATTATATATTATATTAAATATTTATGAGTAATGTTCATTCTATAATGTTTTTGTGATTTATATTCATACAAATCGTTTTAATATTCTAAATCTAAATTTAATAATATAAATTTTAAATCTAATATTAACTAAATTCTAAATCTAACAATACACATTTATTATTCTAAATCTAACAATATACATTTATTATTTATTAAAAAAATTAGCTATAAAAAATAAAAAGTAATACGGACTTACCTCTTGTAGTCCTCGCAAAATAATAATAATAAAATATTAAGCTCCAAAATAATCCGATTAAGCTCCAAAAATAAACCGCCAAATTACTCCAAATCCGCCAAATTACTCCAAATTACTCCAAATCCGCCAATAATCCGATTCTAAACATTTTTATTAGGTTTGAGTGTAAGTGTGAGGTTTGAGTGTAAGTGTGGTGATTATTCACCACACACCCCTTTTTATAGGGGATGTCGCCCGCAAACAGCCATTGCGGGCGACATTAAATTCCCTGCCATGTGGCAGGGAATTTAATTACTGGCCCGCAATGGCTGTTTGCGGGCCAGTTAATCACCCTTAATCAGGGTGATTAACTGGCCCGCAAACAGCCATTGCGGGCAATATTGCTGCCCGCAATGGCTGTTTGCGGGCAGCGTGGGCCCCAGGCACAAAAATGTAATTTTTGTGCTCTGGGGCACAATAAAGGAATTTCTCCTATGGGGGGGGAACTTTTTTGTCAAAAACCCTCTTTGACTCTAATTAGTGTAACATTTTTATTAGTTTTAGTCCAAAAAAAAAATTATCTATCTATAATAGCTATGACCAAATTGACATAACTAAATCAGAAAAAAATTTGACAATATCATCCGTTTATTTTATAAATTCTGACAATTACATCCAAGAATTAGAAAAAATGAAAGATCTAGTTGCTAAAAGTAAAATAATTTTATCTCTTAATTTAATTTTATGATAAATTATATTTGATTGAAAACCCATAAAATTTTAAATTTTTTTGAGAAAAATATGCTCCACCTTTAAGGTTGATGATTATTTACCTTCCTAATTTAAATAATATCACTCTCTATATCTATTTTATAGAAGAATTAATGATACAAAAAAATTCAACTATTCACCTTTTTTTTATCATTTCTAACCAATTTTTATGTTTTTCAATCATAATCTGATTTGAAAGATTTTTATTATTATTATTATAGCTAAACTTTTCTAATTAAATAACGCATGCACAATTTTATTGACCTGAAGTTTGTTTAAGGTAAATCCATCCAATTAAATAAAAAAATATACAATCATTTTGATTCTATTGATTGATTAATTAAACAGACTTAGCTATATGTCAAATAAAATTTTAAAATTTGTATTATAACATGACAAAATTAATTTTTTTTGTATATCTATACTATACTAGTTTCGCATTACGTGCTATGCACGTGGCTCATAACGTAACTCGCCAATGAATATATTAGTAAATTTTTTATAATTATATCAATATTTTATTTATAATTAATATTAAATTAGTTAAGAATTTTTATAAAAGTAAATATAATATATTTTATTGTTAAATTTTTTTTCATACTGAATTTATTCTTCTTTTGGTTTTATAATAACCATAATTAAATCATTAACTTAATTTTATTAATAATATCTTTAAAAATAATAAGATAGAAATTTAAATAATATTATATTGATCAAATACAGTATTTTAATTTTGTAATTCAATCAAATTAAAAGATCGATATTCCTACTAATTAGGAGACAATTTAGTTATTTTTACATATTAAAAACTAAATTGGAGTTCGCTACCTATTCTAATTAGGACTTTAATTACAATAGTGATTAATTAAATAACTAATTAGTTAATGACTATAAAACCTTTATATAGTAGTAAACTGAAAAGGATTATATTTACTTTTATAAAAATTCTTAACTAATTTAATATTAATTATAATTAAAAAAATTGATATAATTATAATAAATTTACTAATATGCTATGTTACGAGTCACGTGCACAGCACTTAATGCGAAACTAGTAATAGATAAAAGCAGCAAATATATTTGAATTTTTTTGGATCTTATATGTGTTTATAGAATAACCTATATAGAACAAATAATATAAGCGCCGTGCAATTATATAGTTGTGTGTTCAATTTCTTTCATTATAGGACTCCTCCTCTCTTTTAATAAAAAAACTAGTTTCTACAAAATAAAAAATCTAGGTAAATTCTAATGAATACGACTAAATAAAATTCTATAATAATGTTCATGTTCCTTCTATTTAATTAAAGATATTAGAAGCACATGATGAAAAGAAAAGCAAAAGCAGCCTGATCCTGCAAAATGCTCAATTATATATGCATTTCTTGTTGAATGCCTTTTTTGATATAACTTCTGCAGGGTCATTTCTTTATACAGTGTTTGTGCACAAAAAGCATATAAAAATTGATGCTTTTGCATGTTGTTTCTTCTTAATGTTCCCAATCATGCAACGGTATCATTCATCTGTTGCCATAATATATTGTAAGACTTTAAACCAAATAGCTTTAATAAAGATTCTCCCAGTATGTGTTTGTCTTTAATTATATCAAAGTGAGAGCCTAATTATCAAAGTGGGAGCCAAATATGCGCATCAATAAAAACCATATACTAGTATTATAATGGTAACGGCGCATGCCTTCTATGTATAAATATATACTACTATATTGATTATTTTTTTATTAAATTAAAGATTGTTTAATGTTATTTGATGATATAATTACTTTAAAGTATTGAATTCTGTAGACACTTGGATTGGATACAAGAAAGACACAAACAAAGAATTGAAAAAACCGCAATGAAACGAATAAAATAGCCAATTGTAATCAAGTAAAATTGACATATTTGATCCATGTTTATAAAACGCTTAATTACTCAAAAATCCCCAACCTTTAACCCCTTTTACAGTTACACCATAACGTAGAAATTTCTCCAATTTTATCCTAGTTTATGGTTTTATGTTTCAATTATACCTAAAATATTACATTAACCTCTTTTCACTTAAAAAAATTTTAAAATAATCCTTCATTTTTAGCCTATATCTTAAATAGACCCTAAAGTTATAAATAATATAAAAGAAGTATTCTTTCTTACTAAAATTAACAAATAATTTTTTTATTTATTTATGGGTCTGTTCTTATAAAGTATAGCTTTTTTTGTCACCACCACTGATTAATTCATTCTCAATTACATTTGCCTCAGCCGAAACCCTAACTTTTGTCTTGAGAGAGAGAGACTATGAGATCTGCCACCCCCAACAGTCTGATTATAATGGGCTACTAAGCTTATAAATATGGGTCTGCTACTGAATTCACCCGTAATACAGACGATGAATTGAAAAAAAATCAATTAGCACAACAAAAGAAATCAATTTCTTTTCTAAAAAGTTAACCAACAAAAGTAGAAATTATTCATTCTCAATTATATGGAGGGGAAAAGTGCATCAGGCTTCGTGGTCTGTTCTTCAATGGAAGAACATTCCCAGATGTGGGTTTGTTCTTTCATTGAAGAACAGACGCGATGGCGGGACGCGGCGGTTTTTCCGGTCGGGTTTATAAATCAGAAATGGTTTTGATTTATTTAATTTTAATAAAATTAGAAAATAGTTAATTAATTGTTCATTTGAGACTTATTTGAATGTTTTTAAAGATTAAGGATTTATTTGTATTTTTTCAAATAGAAAAGAATATGTTATTGTCCTTCTATTTAATGTTTTTGAATTTGTCATTCTTAAAGTAATTAAATTGACAGCAATTTTTTATTTAGGGTACAATTGAAACATAAACTCCCAAACTAGAGTAAAATTAGAAAAATTTCTATATCAGGGTGTAATTACAAAAAGGATTAAAAATGGGAGGTTTTTGAGTGATTAAGTCATATTCAAAATATAAATACTTTCAATCAGCATTTGTTGGTACATAAAATTGAATTTGAAAAGATAAAAAAAAGAAAAGTGCTAAGTGAGAGTAAAGAGAGTATTGTGGAAATCCCACATTGCTTAGGAGAGCTCATTTAATTGAGCTTATAAGGGTGATCTCTCACACTTGGGTTTGGGCCCCAAGGGGTACCCAGTTTTGTGAACGGGCTAGGAGTTACATCCTACCCGATTTACCACACGCGCGTCGTCCGGCTGGTCAGGTCAGGTTTTAGCACTTAATAAATTTTTTATTTTTGAAATCTTTTTTGTAACGGTTTTATTTTTGAATAAAACACAATCCCTGATTTTTCTCCCACGTTTTGACTGACTGCTTTAATAAAGAAAAACGTTTTGATTTACAGTTTTATTATTGCTATAAAACTGCTGTCTTCCCATCAGATAAAATTAGTTTTTACAGAACAGCTATTTTTTACAAAAACAAAACTGAGTTCTTGAGCAATAGAAAGAAAGGTGTAATTGACCGCAGAATACAGTGCAGTATTCATCGGAGTTCGGCTGTTTTATCCTGGGGGCGACGTGGTACGTACGACTGCTTGCACAATCAGAGGCAGAGCCGCGAAACGTCTTAAAGAGAGCGACCTAGTCCGCGACTCAGCCAGAAACATTGTTTGGTAATTTCGTTCCATTTCATAAACTGTTCCAACAATTTTAAGACGTATACAGTTTCTGCGATGGCTAATGATGATGTTTCTGGTTTAGATTCTGGTCGCTTTGATGTTAACAAACCGTTCCGTTTTGAGGGTCTCCATTTCAAAAGATGGAGGCAGAAAACTTTATTTTTTCTTACTATGAAAAATGTTGCTGCTGTTCTTACTACTCCTTTACCTGTTGTTGCTGATACTGCCGATGGTGATGAACTGGATAAACAAACTGATGATGTTCAACAGTGGCTTAACAATGACTATTTATGCAAAAATTATATTCTGAATGCTTTGTGTGATGATTTGTATGACTATTATAATTCAGATAATTATAAGTCAGCTACTGAAATATGGGAGGCGCTGCAAAGGAAGTATGATACGGAGGAGGCTGGAACAAAGAAGTATGCTGTCAGTCGCTATCTGAAATATCAGATGACAGATGAAAAATCAGTCGAGGCTCAGTCACATGAATTGCAGAAAATTGCACATGAGATAATATCTGAAGGTATGGTCCTTGATGAACAGTTTCAAGTTGCTGTATTGATTGATAAATTGCCCCCTTCGTGGAAGGATTTTAAGAATTCTCTCAGGCATAAAACCAAAGAATTTTCGCTGGAAAGTTTGATTACTCGCCTTCGTATTGAGGAAGAGGCGAGAAAACAGGACCAGAAAGATGAGGTGCTTGTTGTTTCTAACAACACCAGAAAGTTCAGTTCTGCGGTTCTGAAGCCAACTGGCAAAAATTTTAAGAATCAGAATCGCAATGGGAACTCGAACCAAAATGTGAACCGTAACAGAAATAATCAGAATGGTAATCCTGCTCGGAACCATAACGTGAGACAGCAACCACCTGTCAGAAATGATCCGCCACAGTTTCTGTGTTTCAGCTGTAGAAAACCGGGTCATATGGCACGCAAGTGTCGGAACAGACCAGGGGCAGCCCCTCAGGCTAACCTGACTGAAGAGCCGTTTGTGGCTATGATCACTGAGGTGATGTCGGAGATCAACCTTGTTGGTGGATCAGAAGGGTGGTGGGTAGACACGGGCGCATCTCGCCATGTCTGTCATGATCGTGCTATGTTTAAGACATACACTGCTGTTGAAGACAAGAAAGTGATGTTGGGTGACACTCACACCACTACTGTTGCTGGAATTGGAAGTGTCGAACTGAAGTTCACTTCAGGGAAGACATTGATCTTGAAGGATGTAATGCATACTCCTATGATGAGGAAGAATCTGGTGTCTGGCTATCTTCTCAACAAGGCTGGGTTTTTTCAAACTATTGGGGGTGATTTGTACACCATCACTAAGAATGGTATTTTTGTGGGAAAGGGTTATGCTTGTGAGAATATGTTCAAGATGAATGTTGAAATTAATAAAGTATCTGCTTCAGTTTACTTGTTGTCTGATTTTAATGTTTGGCATGCTAGACTTTGTCACGTTAATAAACGGATAATTAATAATATGAGTAATCTAGGATTAATTCCTAAAATGACTTTAAATGATTTTGAAAAATGTGAATTTTGCAGTCAGGCTAAAATAACAAAAACGTCACATAGATCAGTAATTAGAGAATCTGAACCATTAGATTTAATTCATTCTGATATATGTAAACTTGATGGAACTTTGACTAGAAATGGCAAACGTTATTTTATCACTTTTATTGATGATTGTTCTGATTTTACTCTTGTGTACTTGATGAAAAATAAGAGTGATGCACTTGATATGTTCAAGTTATTTGTTACAGAAATTGAAAATCAATTTAATAAGAAAATCAAAAGATTTCGCAGTGATAGAGGTACTGAATATGAATCAAGCTTGTTTATAGATTTCTATAACTCGCATAGTATAGTACATGAAAGAACTGCACCTTATTCTCCTGAAATAAACGGTAAAGCCGAAAGAAAAAATAGAACATTTACAGAAGCTGTAGTGTCTATTTTATTAAACTCAGGTGCTGCTTCTTATTGGTGGGGTGAAATATTATTGACTGTTTGCTACGTGCTAAACAGAGTACCAAAATCGAACATTAAAATTTCACCTTATGAGATTTTAAAGAAAAGACAACCAAATTTGTCTTATTTGAGAACATGGGGCTGTTTAGCCTATGTTAGGATTCTTGATCCAAAACAAATAAAATTAGCAAGTAGAGCCTATGAATGTGTGTTCATTGGGTATGCAGTCAATAGCAAGGCATACAGATTTTATGACTTGACTGCACGAGTGATTATTGAATCCGTGGATGCTGATTTTTATGAACAGAAATTTCCTTTTAAATTAGGAAATAGTGGGGGCGAATCATCTAGTAGCATTCCTGTTGTCAGGAATAATGAGATTACAGATGATATAGAACCAGAGATCAGAAGGAGTAAAAGAGCTAGAATCTCGAAAGACTTTGGTCCAGATTTCCAAGTCTATTGTTTAGAGGAGGATCCTGCAAACCTCCAGGAAGCTCTAACTTCTTTAGATGCTGATCTTTGGCAAGAAGCCATAAATGATGAGATGGAATCTTTGGAGTCCAATAAGACTTGGCATTTGACTGATTTACCCCCCGGTTGCAAGACCATAGGTTGTAAGTGGATTTTGAAAAAGAAAATGAAACCTGATGGCACAGTTGATAAATATAAAGCTCGACTAGTGGCTAAGGGTTATAGACAACGTGAAAACGTTGATTTCTTTGATACCTATTCACCAGTTACTAGAATAACATCCATTAGAGTGCTGATTTCGATCGCTGCACTTTATGATTTGGTAGTACACCAAATGGATGTTAAGACCACTTTTCTGAATGGTGAATTGGAGGAAGAAATTTACATGGACCAACCTGAAGGTTTTGTGATACATGGACAGGAACATAAAGTGTGCAAGTTAGACAAATCCTTGTATGGTCTAAAACATGCACCTAAACAATGGCATGAGAAATTTGATAATCTTGTCATCTCAAATGGTTTTAAAGTGAATGAAAGTGACAAATGTATATATTATAAATCTGAGAATGAGCTTTGTACTTTCATATGTTTATATGTTGATGACTTGTTGATTTTTGGATCAAATATTCATGTTGTGAATGCTGTGAAATCAATGTTGGGTGCCAACTTTGATATGAAAGATCTAGGTGAAGTGAATGTCATTCTTGGCATAATAATAACTAGATCTGAAAAAGGAATTTCTTTAGATCAATCTCACTATGTTGAGAAGATTCTAAAGAAATATAACTACTTCGACTGTAAACCTGCATGTACACCTTATGATCCAAGTGTAAAACTTTTTAAGAACACTGGTGATAGTGTACGACAGTCTGAATATGCGAGCATCATTGGCAGCCTTCGATATGCCACTGATTGTACTAGACCCGACATTGCATATGTCGTTGGATTACTGTGCAGGTTTACTAGTAGACCTAGTATTGAGCACTGGCATGCTATTGAAAGGGTAATGAGATACCTTAAAAGAACCATGAATCTTGGACTACATTATTTGAAGCATCCTGCTGTACTTGAAGGGTACAGTGATGCAGATTGGAATACATTGTCAGATGATTCCAAAGCAACGAGCGGCTATATTTTTAGTATAGCTGGTGGAGCTGTTTCTTGGAAGTCAAAGAAACAGACGATTCTGGCTCAATCTACGATGGAGTCAGAAATGATAGCACTAGCTGCTGCTAGTGAAGAAGCAGGGTGGCTAAGAAGCCTGCTAGCTGAGATTCCTTTATGGGAAAGACCGATACCAGCTGTGTTGATCCATTGCGATAGTACCGCGGCTATTGCAAAAATTGAGAACCGTTATTATAATGGTAAGAAACGACAGATACGTCGTAAGCACAGCACTGTTAGAGAATTTATCTCAACAGGGGCTGTTAGAGTGGATCATGTACGCACTGATGATAACTTAGCAGATCCTTTGACGAAAGGATTAGCTAGAGAGAAAGCCCATAAAACTTTCAAGGGAATGGGACTATTGCCTATAGAATGAATCATTCATAATGGTAACCCGACCTAACTGACTGGAGATCCCAAGAAATAGGTTCAATGGTAATAACAAGTTATGAATGATATGAGCCAGAACATGCAAAATTGAGGCATGATTCCTGAAGCGATTAGAGGATGAGTTAATAGAATCTCTTAATGAAGTCTATCCTCCATTTGGAGTGGAGTACCTAGCTACGGGAGTACTCTTGATAGCTTCACCTTTGTGAATGTGAAAGTGGGGCCGCTTTCTATGAAATTTGAGGCAAAATTTCTAGAGCGTTCACTAAACTGGGATAGACGTGCATGGCCATAAACGCACGGGCTTTTGAATACACTCTTAGAAAAGGTTGTGTGTGGTTAGATGTCCGAGATAGAGTTCAAGACTACGAGTCACTCTTGTTGAATCAGAATCTAACACACTACGCAAAGGTTCAAATCGAAAGATACCTCTGCTTAAGCGCAATCTTACTGGATCAGAAATTGCTCGAGAAATTATTTTTAAAATTCAAAGTGGGGAATTGTTGGTACATAAAATTGAATTTGAAAAGATAAGAAAAAGAAAAGTGCTAAGTGAGAGTAAAGAGAGTATTGTGGAAATCCCACATTGCTTAGGAGAGCTCATTTAATTGAGCTTATAAGTGTGATCTCTCACACTTGGGTTTGGGCCCCAAGGGGTACCCAGTTTTGTGAACGGGCTAGGAGTTACATCCTACCCGATTTACCACACGCGCGCCGTCCGTCCGGTCGGTCGGCCGGCTGGTCAGGTCAGGTTCGGTTTTAGCACTTAATAAATTTTTTATTTTTGAAATCTTTTTTGTAACGGTTTTATTTTTGAATAAAACACAATCCCTGATTTTTCTCCCACGTTTTGACTGACTGCTTTAATAAAGGAAAACGTTTTGATTTAATTTTACCGTTTCAGTTTTATTATTGCTATAAAACTGCTGTCTTCCCATCAGATAAAATTAGTTTTTACAGAACAGCTATTTTTTACAAAAACAAAACTGAGTTCTTGAGCAATAGAAAGAAAGGTGTAATTGCCCGCTGAATACAGTGCAGTATTCATCGGAGTTCGGCTGTTTTATCCTGGGGGCGACGTGGTACGTACGACTGCTTGCACAATCAGAGGCAGAGCCGCGAAACGTCTTAAAGAGAGCGACCTAGTCCGCGACTCAGCCAGAAACATTGTTTGGTAATTTCGTTCCATTTCATAAACTGTTCCAACAGCATCACATAATACGGTTATTTCTTTCTTTTACTGTCGGGTATTATAATTTCTTATAAAATAATTTTAGCGAATTAAATGGAACCTTAAATAGCCTTAGATATAATGAAATAATTTTATTGATGAGTAATGGAATGACGAACAACATATGATATAAAGCCTAGGAAGAAGGTAGCAGCTCCAAGTATAACACTAGTACGAACCCAATAATAGGAAACAAAAGCTTCATAAACAATAGCATGCCATAACCAAGACCATATTATGGAAAAGGTGCAGCCAATAGTAGCACCAATAACCACTTGGCTCCTTGTATGAAACTGTTGTGAAACTCGTAACCATGACTACAAAAGGTAAATAAGAGCCATAAGCATCACCATTCAGCAAATAACAATGATCCATTTTTGGGACTTAATATACAAATTCTAAAGAAACTTACAAGATATGAGCCACATGCCAAGGAAATTGTTGTAATCATCATTGTAAATTCATTCACTCCAAGCTTTTCTATAACTATGACCCAAAAAAAGTGGCAAAAACAATTAATATGTTGCAATAGAAATATAGATAAAATAATTACAAAATAAAATCTTTATATATTTAGCTTAATCATCCTAAAATATTTTACCTTTTTGACATTTATCATTTATATTTCAGACATTGAAAATTGTCAATTTTATCCTATTTTTCAATTTTCGGTTTCAATTGTATTATTTTTTTCAAATTTAACATATATTTTCAATTTTTTTACTTTTTAAAATATTAAAAATTTATTTAGACTAGGTGCCAAATATAAAAATATATTTGAAATTTTTTCGGAGTTATTAAATTCCAGTTTGAAAAATTGATACAACTGAAACCAGTGTTTTTAAAAACCGGACCGGACCGGCCGGTCGGACCGGTTGACCGCGAACCAGCCAGTGGTCCAGTCTGAAACTGCATAAAACTGAATCTTTCGGTTGGACAAGGTTGAACCGATTGAACCGGTAAAAATTGGATGTTGAACCGGATTGAACCGGTAAAAAACCGGTGAATCATAAATTTTTTTAAATTTTTTTAAATTAATTAAACCGGTTGAACCGGTCATTGAACCGGTTCAACCGGTCATTGAACCGGTTCGGCCACCGATTCGGTTTTTAAAACACTGACTGAAACTCAACATTGAAAATTGAGAAAAATTTGACGATTTTTAAAATTTGTAATATAAACAAAAAAGTTAAAGATAGGATATTTTTAGATGATTTGGCCAATTATTTATAATGTTTACTTATGAATACAAATGAAATATAAACTACAAAAATAACTATAACAGAATTTAAATTCAGGCATAATGACTCAAAATTCCAATATTTGCGGCTTTTATCAATTTTAGCCAATCTTTTAATTTTGTGAATTATATCCAAATTTTAATGATTATATTTTAATTATAACCAAGTTTTCATGATTAAATAAACTAAGCATGATTTTTCTCACATTGTAGTTATTGAATGATGGTTTATATAATGAAAGATACATCCAAATTAATAAAATAAATGGCAAGCACAAAAAGATATAATTTCAAAATTATAATCAACTTATTTAATTAGACCGACTTATCTACAATTAAAAAAAATATTTAAAAAAAAAATTAAAGTCATGTTAGAATCGATAAAAGCATGGGCCTTAGATTTATGAATAAAGTTATATCTTTTTTGAAAATAATTGGTTGAATCTTATCTTGTCTTTTTTTTATTCATGGTTCAAACTTTCAAAATTTTCAATTTTACACTATTTTTTAATTATCAGTTTCAACTATAATCATTTGTTTAAATTGGATTGAACAAATGTTTACATATACACTTCATATTGCGTCATGTTTAAAGTTCTTGATAATAAAAAGACAATTGAAACAATATGAAGTAATATGAAAGATATATTTGAGCGATTTTCCACTTCAATTTGAATAGCTATAATTGAAACTGCAAATTAAAAAAATGGATTAAAGTTGACGATTTTTTGAAAAAATGAGCCATAAACAAAAATATCAAAAAATTGAGATTTTTTTTATGACTAAGCGAAAACGATTTCTACAACTAATGTAAAACAATAACAAAAAGAGGAGAGATAGACTAGTTACTTGAGAAAATAGAAATCAGAGAAATGTAGAAGATGCATTGAGCATGTGCAGATGGCATCCCAGGGTCATATTTCATCGTCGTAATAGGTCTCCGTTGATTGAGTGTCTTCTTCAGTGTTAAACATATTACAAAATTAATAACGGACCCCGTTGCAGCCCACAAGGATTCAGCATCATTTCTCCAAAGAAGAACAGCAAGAAAATATATATTTACGAGCCACTTGGTCTATCCTGACATCAACTCAACCATATCAGACCATTATCCTTTTAGGCAGCACGGACACATAATTAAACGAGACACGTGGACACGGACATTGTAAAACAGTGTTATTTTAAAATTTTCTATGTTGAAAATGAAATTTCATGTCTAAAACGTTAATGTCGGACACGTTTCCGAAAATGAAACATCGATTGAATTAAGTATTCGTGCTACCTAGTTATTTCACTAATGCATAAGAAACTACAAACCTGGCTATTGAGCGTGGCTTCAAATTTGTCAACCGCCGAGACAGAAGGAAACTCAACGGAGTCCTTAACAAAAGCTTCATGGCCAGACATTCTTAAACTTGTCTTCTTCTCTTTGCTGCTCAAACCAGTTTTTTTAACCAATCCAACCTTTGATAAGCCTATCTTCGAATTTAATTCACTCAAGCAAACAAATTTTGAATGTGAAAACGAAGTGGCGTTTAAATATCGGAGCTCAAATGATCGATTCAAGCAGTGGTTGAACCTCGGTTGATTGCTAACAAGCGAATTTATTTCTACCATTTTTTGAGGATGACAATTGAACCATCTTGAGATGTCGCCAACAATTTTTATATGGATGACAAGATGATTTTTCAAGTGTGTTCAATTTATGACTTAAGTTTATAAAAAAAAGTTATTAAATGTGTGACACATTAATTTTTTTTTTTTATCAATATAGACCAAATTAATTAATAGTTATTCAACTAAAATTAAATATTCTTTATTGATTAAAAAATTATTTTATTAAATTATGTCATATTATTTGTGAAAAATTAATACGTAGGTGTGACAAATTTGACTTATATAAGAATATTTCGGATATAACAGAGATGTCAGCATAAAATTTTGTATTATTTTAGAAAGTGAAATTGATGGTGGTGGAAGATAATCCAAAAATGGTATTTGTGCCTACCGCGCCAAAGACCCAAGTCGGCATCTTTCTCCGAGGCATGAGATTGGGGTTAATTATATGACTAGTACCTAAACTTTATCAAAGCTTAAAATCATAATTTTAGCAAGACTTCCTGTTTTATATATCTAGCAATTCTTACCTCAATAACTCAAATTTCACACAAATTCTTTTTCAATTTGGATTAATCTTTCAATCTATAGTAA
Source organism: Mercurialis annua (assembly GCF_937616625.2). Taxonomy (NCBI): domain Eukaryota; kingdom Viridiplantae; phylum Streptophyta; class Magnoliopsida; order Malpighiales; family Euphorbiaceae; genus Mercurialis; species Mercurialis annua. Next base: position 4,833,282 of record NC_065575.1, on the reverse strand, counting down.
TTCTTTTTAATGATAATAAATACAATCATATAAAACATAGATAAATTAAACTGATTTTTTAATAAATTATTTCAAATTGTGCAATACATATTGTTTAAGAATCTTGATATTCTTGAAAATTATAATAGTTTATATATAATTTTAAGTATGAAATCTTCAGTTCGGTTTTTGCACACCCCTAGTAACAAACAAATTTGTAAATCATTGGATGCAATGTATAATTCATCCAGCAGAAGTGCAAGCTCAAATCTTCAGGCAGAGTTTGTCATATTGGAGTATAACATACATAATGGTTTTGAGAAATTATTTTCTTTTTTTGGTGAAGATAAAAAGACTACAGAGAAGTTGATTGCACAGTTACGAAAAACAGGTCTATGGTCAAAACTATTAAAATTCACCGAGGTGCCTACTCGGCTGCTGGTGCAGGTTGAGAACCTTCGGATTGCTTCAGTGTTTCCAAAGCAGAGATACGTTTATCCAGTGATTCATGAAGCCCTTTAACCTGAACAATAACAGAATAGTCAAAAATAAATACTATATCAAAGTTTGTCCCATGCACACCAGAAGACTGATTGTTTTATCATCCATGGAATACAAAAATATAGAAGAACTGCATACGGTTAGCCAGCCTTGTGGTGGCCAAAGGATCAGTACTAAAACTTAATTGACTTGAATAAATAAGAAGCATAATTCTATCTTTGGGAATTGGGATACATACTCTAGATTTGGCCAATAGGGCAGCATGCACAACTCAAATGAATGTGGAAAATGTTTTTCATTAAAAAAATTAAACTTCAAGATCGTATCCACATTGTTATTGAAAAATCTGAGGAAGTTCATATTTCAAGGACGGGCTTGCCTACATCAGCGAATTCTCGATAAAATCATGTATCATATTGCAAGGAGAGGTTAAGTGAAGGGAATGTCTAAAGCATCAACATGACAAGCTTACTATCATATATATGTGAAAAATGTATACTGTATAGATTGTAGTATTTTCATTTTCTCTCATCACCAATTACATATCTACCAAAAAACTTTAAACAAAAAATCGGAAAGAAGAAACAAGAAGAAAATTGAAAAGAAAGTTGGTTATGCTCCTAGTTACTTTTCACTCCTATACCAAATTATTCTCTAGATAATGAAGCTTGCAACTTTTAAAATATATGACGTAAGTAACTGCATCCGTTAGAAGGCAGATTAGAGAATGTAGTGTTCCTAATAGAACAGCACGCTGCAACTGTTCATTCTCATCAAACAATCACAGTTATTCAAACTACTATAAATGGCATTTGCTATCTCTAGATTGTGGAGAAAAGGTGAACAAAAGAAATCCAAAACCATAGCCATCATCATAACCTAATATCATGTGGATTTTCGGTTATACAAGCCTTCTTTACATCATTACCATTTGCATCTTTCTCCATCTAATTCCCATTCTTTTTTCAATGCAATCTCGTCACAAAAGAAGTTCAAACATAAAAAGGAAAACATGCGTTAAAGGACCACTATGAATAAAATACTCTCAAAGCCACCAACATAACAAGCACAAGTGACGACTCAGTGATTATTCAATGAACCGTGGTCATTCAAGTAACATCTCACCTTGAACTTGACGGGCAGATGACAATCAAATTACTCGTCCTCTTTTTCCCTACCACACTTTCCCTAAAACTAAGTATTTAAAGTTCAAAGATTGTCTCATAAGAGACTCAAACATTATACATGGACATATAGTCCGCATACAGGGCCAAGCCACAAAGTTTTTGGTAAGCCACAGGACGAATTATAGTGTAAGATTAAGCTACCTATTCACTTGAAACTATATTGTATGTAAACTTCTTAAGTCCTATAATTCAGCACTCCATTTGAAACTCCAAAACTCTATTTGTATAACCTATTCTTATAAAAAAAATACCGTTTTCCCGTTCAGCATTTCTGTTTCCATGCTACATAGAATGGAAGCTAGGCATTGCAAATGAGCTAGCCACATTCGCGCAAATTGACCCAATTAGACAATTAAACAATTTTCCCATTTAATCCTAAATGGCATAAAAATTTGTAATGTCTCAGACAAATTCTACAAAAAACACAACAATTCTTTTTAAATATATTTGCAAATTCTATTCATTGTAAGAGATCATATAACTACAATTAAACGCCCCTCCCTTCAATTACATCAAAAAAATAATCAAATTGATGTATGGGTAATTTACCTGTTGAGAAATGGAATCATGGGCAACCTTGTAATCCTTGTAAAGAAAATAGAATCCAAAAAACGACGCCGTTGCTGCTCCGGCGAAGAATGAAGCCAATCTTACTCTAAATACGTAACCCATCACTTCTTCTACCTATTGTTTCGCCTTTGTGTTATTAAAATGTGCACAGATTCTTCCCTTTTCGATTCTGTAAATGGCTTTGCCTTGTTTTGGTTTCAGTTCCTGTTCTACGACGCCGTGTTAATTAATACGACGCTGTCTTTTCTTATATTCTCCTTTCGTAGTTTGGGCTTCATTCCCATCAGAAAGCTTGACTCACTTGTAACTTTACAATATAGTTTTTACAACAAAAAAATTAATTTATAATTATTAAATTTCTGATTTTTAAATTATTTATACCTACAAAATAATTTTCAAATACATAACAATTGGGCACACCTAATTACTGAGATAATAAATACCATATTAATTTTTTTATAATATCAAAAAATTATTAACTTTTACCAATATATCAATTTTTTAATCAATTAATGCAAATATTTAATTAATTATCCTAAGTTTTTTTTTGAATGAATGACAAATATTTCTATTGTTGTATTCAAAATTAACATAATAAAATTGATAAGTAAAAATTAATTGATAAAAAAATTATTTTAATATTAATTGCTTGGAGCAAGCACCGAAATTTAAAAATAGATAGAAAATAAGATGGATTTCTGTTCTTTGAAGAACAGAGGTCCATAAAGAATGGATTTATGTTCTTTGACGAACATCTTCAAAGAACATGTCGGAGAAGATAATCGGAACGGAAAATTTCCAACAGTGGTTGGGTGACGGCGGTTTGAGGTTGATGGTGGATGGGTTGAAAGGTATGATTGGGTTAGGTTTCAAAAAAAAATTAATTCTTTTAAGGGTATTTTGAGGGTTTCAATTTTTTTAGATATTTGATGACGTTCAGCTGACATATAGTGCCGTCTATTTTTTTTAAAAAAAAACAAATTACAGCCGCCAAAAAAAGACAATGCTAAGAGGTATTTTCTACGAGGACAGTGAATGACGCCGCCATAAAGGCCCCGGGGTCTACTAACCGTTTTAGGGGTTTAGTGAAGATCAGAGTAAAAATTAGGATCCATGGGTGATTTTATAAGCCATAATAGTTAAACTAAATAACTAAAGTCCCCTGCATCAAAGGATAAAAATGAAGCTCCAACTCAAGTTAACTATCAGATAGAAATAACCTAGAATGTTGTGCCTTGTATCATAAACCAGGTTATGCTTTTCTTTTTCTTTCTCATTCTCTTCAAATGCATCAAATAAATAAGAAATAAGATTGGAAGTTCAATGAAGAAATATTTTTTCTCATAAACAAAAGCTGAATTTGTTTTTTGTTTTTCATAAACAAAAGCCATGACTGGCAATTTCAATCAGGAATAAGAGTTTGGCTCCAATCATCCATATATAAAGCTTCAAACAGGTTACTCCGCATCATTTGCATTTCCTCCTGCCAAAACAGGATACAGATTTGGTTACTTGATTCATAAACTACTTCCAGGCTATATAATTCAATCTTTATTTTCCGAACAAGATAAAAAAGGATGGACTTCAGCAACCTATAGAATACTCCATCAATTACAAGAAATAAAATAATTGTATGTTGCATGGAAATGTGGAAAATGCTGAAACGGAAAACACTAAACAATAATACAATAACATGGTATAAATTTGAGGTTTCTGAGTTTCAAAAGCATTTTGGAAACAACAAAATGGGACGCAGAAACATAGGAGGAATCCGCCAGTTTTCATACAATACAGGAAAAAACTGTCATTCGGACAAAATTTATTACCTGAATATGACTAATGACGGCATTAGGGTAACTGTCTATATTGGAGTTAATCTGAATAAAGTTAAAAAAAATCGCCAACCGATAGGGCACGAAGATAGTAAAAATTGCATGCCAATTATAAGCTTATACCATGACTCCATAAATGAACAATGACCCAGATTCCAGAGCAAGAGAACCTACTTCTAGATGACTAAACTCTTATGACATAATGCCAAGTAATATCTCATAATATGGCACCTATGTCCTATGCAAAAGTTTCAGAGACTGAATAAATAATAATTTGTGGATAATGAAATATTCATAATTAATATTCTTATACATACTCATGATCTGCCAGAGGTTAATGAGGCACCAGTCATCCTGCAAAAGTTCAAAAGTTTTAACATCATTCACCTTTTCATCTACAGATGCACAACTACAGACTCATTCAAAAGAGCAGCAGCAACATTTAGAAAAAAATTATACCTTCCCTGCTGCTTTCCAGTAATGCTCGAATTAGACTTCCTATGAATTGCACCCTTGCTTTGTGCAATAGTTACGTTCAATCTATCAAAATCCAGTTCATCCATTTTCGGAGATTCTTTTGGTTTGCTCAAAATTTTCACATTTGAAATGCCACCAGCAGCACCAAAACTAACACCATTGGGATGTTTAGAATCAATTGATGGGACCTTCCTGAGCCGGTGAGACTGTGCCATTGGAGTAACAGCCACAGAAGACATATATGATGAGTAAGGAGAAGATGCAGCTGCTGCAGCAGCAACTTTAGCGACAGCTGCTGTAGCAGCTATCATTTCCTGAGCTCCTTCTCGAAGCTGAATATTTTCACCCTCGATTGAAAACAGCTGAAATCACAATTCACAAGGTTCAAATACAATGATGAAAAATCTAATGAAGAATTTTATCAAACTCCAAAAACTCACTTCTGGATGACCAGCCACAAAATCATCAAGCTTCCCAAACTTCTTCTTGTAATCATGCCAATGTAAAGGTGCAAGCATCTTGCCTAGCCTATTTGGCAGCTGCAGTAGAAGGAACTATTAATTCTTGACTGATGTGAAAACTGTCTAAGATGGAAAGTATGTATTAAAGATACAAACCGTCGAATTGATCCGAATTCTACCACCAGCTGGAATTGTGCGAACAATGCAAGCTAGCAGAGATCTTTCATCAAGAAGGACAGTCTCTGAAATTTTTCCTGCATTCACCGCATTAGTCTGCCCAGTTGACACCGATGCCTCAGCCAAACCTTTACCAGCATTGTTACTGATTGTGGCTTCACTAAGATTAACTGAAAGCGCAGATGCTTCAGACAGTGATAAACTGGCAGAACTGGCTTGTTCTTCTGTCAAAACTTGCCCATTTAGTCCCTTATCATCCAATTTCAACAAGTTCTGCTCCTGCGCCAGTTCAAATTCAAGTTGAGCCAAATCTCTGTATCATATTTAAGTATTAAACAAGCCAAACAATGCAATCGGGAAAGGATAGGAATATAGGAAGTGATGAACCTGTAATTGGTTGTTTTGTTCAGGAGAATTTAGTTGTAACGAATCATTAAAATGCGAAGAAATCTGTTGTAATCCCTGGTCAGGTGAGGAGGATACCAAATAACTTCTATCCATCGACTCAAGAGCCTGTAGAAGAAAGCATTTATATACCGTCTCTTTTCTCATGAAAAAATATTGCATGCAAATAGCTCATTAAAGTACATAACCTGTGCTTCCCCAGTGGATGATGAGATTACAGAATTAGGCTTTGTTCCGTTGCTCATATTGACGTCCAGATAATCTGGATGAAAGCCCTGTCCAGTAACAGTTTCATACTCATACTTCGCATCTGCTCTTATATGGTTGTGATCAGTTTGGGAAAACTGTGCACCCTCTGACACAGCCTGGAGAAGATGACAAATGGAAAAAAAAAATTACCAACTGTAGTACTACAAGTAGAGCACCTCAAACCCTCATCCATGAACAGTGAACTGAATCATTGCATTGAAGCCTTGTTTTTATTTGGTACAGATTTAGGTACACTTATCACATCCCAAAACCAAGAGTCATGCTTAAAGAAACCAACGGAAATTTCAAAATTTTCAGCTGGTAATACCTGTTGGTTATGCCACTGTGGATGGGATGACACTGCAGGTAATGAGTGGAAATGCCCAAAATGAGATTGAGGAACATGTGATGGCATAGACTGGGGAATCCCCTGCTGATGCATAATATATGGATGAAGTGCAGTGACCTGTCCAGGTGGAAGGTAGCTGGGCATCCCAAGTAAAGATGATGGAGCAATTGGAACACCAGCAGCATGATCGGTCTAATGATTAACACAACAAAGCATTGAAAGTCATGAATACAGCATTGAATGACTTATCACACGTGACATTGTTTCCCCGATTGATGTATGTAAGAAACACATCATTGCAAGGACAGACAATCACAAAGCACATCATACAAACATTGGATTGGAACTAATAAAATATTAAATGGTCTTGCATGCTCTCTTTTCGAACCAAAAGGTCTTCACACAAAGGACAATACTAACAGCAAAAATAACCAGCCTGTCCAAATTTTGGTAAAAACAATTAGGAGTACACGAAATTTTTCATTCTCCACACTTGTTGATAACAGAATTTGAGATACTTTAAACTGATAGCTTAGCTATGTTCATTAATCCCTTTGTTCCATGTATAACACTAGACTCAAATGTCAAACTTCTCATATCGTTTATACACCAGATAAACCAGCATTTACCTTCATAACATGTCATTTACATATATATTATCAAGCTAGAGGCAGATATCCAATCATAAGTTCTGCAAACTCTTCATTATAACAATCACTTGAACTTACCTATTGAGCAGGAATTAACCAGAAGAAGCTAAACTTTCTAGGAAAAAAATTAATAGTTGCATTTAGAGTGCAAGAAAACAAAAGGTCAAAAAGGGTTCTAAAATAATCAACTCAGTCAAAGTAGCTTCAAAGAAGATAAATCAAAAGGCTTAACTGAAGTAAAAAAATTACTAAATGACGCTTCTGCGTAGTTATTCCATTTTCATCATCTACTAGCTCTACAATTACAGCTTCAATGTTGCTTCTCCTTTTTGAAAGATCCGTAAATATACATTTGGAATAAGGATTAGTTCTTTTAAGTATGTAAAAGCAGATATTATTACTGACAGTAATACCCAAAATAAACCAAAACTATCTCAATCTCACTTTATGTTCTCCTAAATCTCTTCCATGAACCACAACATCATTACAAAATCATAATACTTTTGAAATATTTGTGCAATATACAATCCCTATATCTATGACAACAGTCATAAGTTCAAGACTCGTTATCAAACAGAAAACTGAAAGGAGATGTAAGAAAACATAAGCCACTTGATCAAGAGAAAGATTCAAGCACTACACATGATCATGCATACAACTACAAGAGGTAAAAATATCCTAATAGTCTCAGGCAATCTTAGGCACAATCCATGAGCTGGAGACACTGTTTTTAAAAGAGAGAGATTAAATAATGCATATTGCTTGCACAATGCCTTGGACAAGCAATTAATTTAGGCCTAATGTCTTAAAAAACCCCGACCTTTTAGCCCCTTTTCAATCATACCCTGACGTTGCAAATTTGTCAATTTTACCCTATTTTGCATTTTTGTGTTTCAATTGTACCCTGAAAAATTAAATTAACGTCTTTTGCGTTTGGAAATTTGTTTAAAACATTCTACATGTCTCGCATATATTAATTGTATATTTTTAAAATTTATTTAAATTTAGTTAAATTAATTAAGAATTTACATTAGTGTTAATTTGATTATGGTTTTTAGTTAGTTTTTAAAAATAAAGGACTTATTTGTACTTTTTTGAATAAAAAAGAATTTAATTTCATGTTTAGACTTAATTAATTGAACGATTTAATCATTTGAGTAAAAAAATTAACAAAAATTAAAATATTGGGGTACAATTGAAAACGGAAAATTCAAAAGTGGGTAAAATTGACAAATTTTCAACGTCGGGGTAGAATTGAAAAAAAGTTTAAAGGTGAGGGGGTTTTGAGTGATTAGGTCATTAATTTATTAGACGGAAGCCAAATATGGAGCACAAAGAGACAGAATAGCGAGATCTAGTATCATGCACAAACCAGTTAAGATTGCTCGGTGACAAACCACTAAATTCCATCAGAAACAATTTGCAAGCAATAAGCAAAATTATCCCAAGAGCAGCCTCAAACAAAATGGAACAAGCCATAAGATACTAACTAATAATTAATAACAAAATGGCTTGAATGGAAGATTTTAGAATAAACTATTAATAGAGTAGAAGTTGTACAGTAAGAGTAATCCTTGTTTACCCTATCCAACTAGGACCTAGTGAGAAAACCACCCACTTGGAAACCTAGATAAAATTTGAATAGTTTAAAGAATGATCTGTTTAATTACCGTAAACAAAACCATTAATTCTGCCTTAAAAATAATAGAACATAAGTCTTGGGTACTTCCATATGAAGCACTGCCACAAATATGGGTACAGACACGGCAAACGGTATTTTTTACAAAAAAAACAAGACATGGACATTGCGGGAACACGGAAGATTAATTATACATGTATTGTTATAGAAATACGAAAAAAATTAAAAGTGAAAAATTAAAATAAAAGAAATCTATAAAATTGGAGAGAAATTATTAAGTTGGTATGTTTTTAGTGTTAAATTGAAAAATAAGAGATTAGAAGAAAAAAAGAAAAAAATAGGATTGAAAAGAGAGCTGCAATTTTGTTTTGAAAAAGATAGGATTTTGTTGATGTTTTAAGGAACCAGTAACATATCAAGCATTGATATGTTACACTTGTCAATGATGAATAGCAATCCTACCTGGTTTGATGCATTATCTGCATTTCCAATTGTAAGTGCTCCATTATTAGCACTTGTTGCACCACTTCCACTAACATCAAGTTCGATTCCGTTATTTAGAGCATAATTTGATGCTTCCTTTGAGCTTGCCTGAGATATGTGTGACTCGTCCGGATAAGATCCATTCCTTTCTCTTGCATCAGCTAGCTCTAGATGAAGCTGTTGTATGGTGTGCAAATGATGTCTCTCAATTTCTGCTAACTGAAATCAGTAACCAAACAAGAGGGACCATTAAATCAAACCATATTACTTAACTTTGGCCAGAAGATAAGCTGCATCACATCATTTATCATGTAGTAAATACCAATATATCTTGCATCAATAAAGGTACGCCAAGAATAAGAATATTTTTTGAAAAGAAAATCAAGAAACCATTTCGTAATAAACATGAAAGACAGACTATTATGTAACAAACATGCATAAGTGCACAAGCACACACATTAGAAATAAAAGCCAGCAACTATAAGAGTGCACAAGGAAAATCAACCTGTCTTTGGCAACCTAGCCAAAGCTGATTATATTGCTCTGTACGCTCTCGTAATTCAACTTGTAATGAGTGGTTTGTTGTAGATTGCATCGCATCCATCTCCTGAACACGTGCAATCCAGACTTTCAATTGTTCATCCTTCAAAAAAATGGCCTCCTGATCAGCCCTACGCTGAAAGATAAGATTAATGTCAGACATGGTCAACACACAAGTACCACAGCTTCTGGTCAATAATTTATAATCATATACTCCAAACAAAATACCAACTACAGTTCTCTGCCTCCAAATTCTAATAAGCAAAATAGATCAATCTCAATAGAGAACCATATATGCAGAATTTCAATCAACAGACCTGATCCTGCAACTCAAGGATTTGCCTCTCTTTTTCTTGAATATGTTCTTGAAGGTCATGTATTTGCTGCATATGCTGTCCCCTTTCAGCTTCTGAATGATCACGCTCTCTTCTGCATGAAAAATAACATTAGTAAGATCAATATAAGGTTATTTCCTGGTTACTAAATGCATCTATTGCTGCCTTCATACTTATCCACAATAAAGAAATGTAAACGCCGCAATATATTATCTGGGCCGCCATTTATAATAATTAAACTATTTTATAAGCTTTAATTTTGAAACAATTTCAAAATCAAATAATGAACTATTAAAATGATTACACCAACAATGGAGAAATTAAAAGCATAATACACTACGGCTACGCTTTAGAATCTAAGTGGTGCTTCCTATTGTTATCTTATTTTAGTTCATTTAGTTTCTTTTTTTTCTTTTTTGCCACAATTGGGAGTTCCACCAACTTCTAAAGAAAGTCATTTGCAAAGCATGGCTAAAAAACTATTGTTTTGGTAGGATTCCCCTAAAAACACATACCTATATGTCGCCAATTCTTTGTTTTGTTCTCTGAGAAGACCCTCTTTGGCCCAGGCCTGAAAGATTGAAAAAAACAGACGATATATAAAACATGTATCACGAAAATAACTTATCAAACTGCATATGAAACACAAGAACAAACCGCTTCATTATCCAATTTAATGGCATGCAATTCTCTCCCTTTCTCTTCCATTCTCCTTTCTAATTCATGTATAGCCTGTTCCCTTTCATGAAGTTGTTCCTACAAAACAGAGAAAGCTGGCATTTAGGATGAAGCCATATAAATATAAATTGTCAAGTTGTCGGTATCTAAGATTATTCTGTAGCTAAACAAATTCTATAAGATTACATACCTCGGTAAAAATAACCAGTAAATAATCAGGCAGCAATATTTAAAAGATTAATGAAGTTCTGCCGATAAAATACTCTTAGTACTTTTACTTAAAAAACTGCAGTTAATTCACAAAGAAGCAGATTTAACTAATCATTACCACGGATGAACATAGTTATAAAAATTGAACCTGAAGTTTCGCTGCAGAATCTTTATGCTCTTTGATTCGGGAGTCAAAGCTGTTTTGCATTTCTATGATATCAGATCTAGCTATCATCTGAGCTTTAAGTTCAATCTCCATCTGTTGTAGCTCTTCTCTTTGTCTAGTGATAGCATGAATTCGCTGCTGCAGAATGTTATTGTCCAAACTACCATCCACAGTGATCGAACAAAAGTCTACATCAGCAGGCTCCCTTCTATGCTGCACCTTGATAAACATCAAATCAAGTTCACTTTCCCTTATCATCAGCTAAACAAATATACTCTTACTAAACAAATTTAATTATTTCTTTTACCTCATATATTGTTCTCTCATCTGATTGCCCCAAGTTTGATCTTTCCATTTCCTGTCATTCACAGCCCACAACATTAACAATCAAGAAATCAGCATATTATACAAACAACCTAAAATCAAATTATTAACTATTCCATTAATTAATCAATCAACCGAAAAAGCATATGTGACTGAAAGTAAAGTATCCAGTGCTCAACCAATAAAAACACAGCCTACAATTAACTTCAAAATAAAAGACAATGCTGAAGCAGACATTCTATTATACAAAAGCATATAAGTGCACTAATCAAACCCTAAGTTTGCCGTCCAAACCTAAACACTAGCTCACCAATTTTCTCCAGAACTCAAAACCAATTTTATAAACAGGAAAAAAATACTCTCACCTTCTACATTTTCTCGGGAAACAAACAAGCTCAAACTAAAACAAGAAAACAATAAAGATGTCAAAATAACAACCTCATCAACGCCATTTCGAACGGAATGATGATCAGAAATAGCACGCCACTCCTTCCTAGACGAAGAAATCGGCAAAGAGCTACCGCGTGAGGAGGCAACGACACCACTACCACCACCGGTTGCCGTAGCCTCCATTTAATCGAAACTAAATAAAACTCCGATACTACACTTTCCTTCTCCCGATATCTAACCACACACTACACGCAAATACTGAAACCCTAGCTTCTATAAAAAAATGAAGAAAAATAAACTTCAAAATTGAAACCCTAGAATTTCATAAATTTACAAACTAGTGTGCTTTCAGATGGAAATGGAGAAATATAGGCATCGGAAAATGGGATTCAGGTGAAAAATTTCCGGGGTTTTGTAAGATTGAGAGGGTTTTATAAGCGCTTGGAGTGTAAATTAGCTACAAATTTGACGCTTTGAGAAGGAGAGAGTGAGGTAGAGATGATTGGATGGGGGGAAATTGGGCACTAGATGGGCTCCCGCCATTTATAGGCCAACAACATTGCCAACGCATGGCTTTTTTTCACGCGATTGTTTTCGCGTGTATCGCACTTTCTTTTGTACTTGTGCTTGGATTTGGATGATTGTTGTCTTTGAGTTTTGGTCAAAGTTAGGTCTTTTTGGTTATAGCATAACTGATTGGATGGAAATTTCTTAGCCCCAGTGCAGGTTCCATTAGTTTTAAGCAGTATTAAAAAACTCGGACGCCAGTAAAGGCTAGCCCTAATGGCCAGGTCCTTCCAGTCGCATCCTGAGGTCGGAGGGTTTGATCTACTCTCGCTGACATAATCCGACGTAATCTATCTATCGAGAAAGAAAAAAGATCGAACCGTTGACATAATTAGTGTAGCCAACGGTTCAACCGTTTAAATGAAAATTTAAGGTCTGACATAACAAAATAATTTTAAAAATCTGATTTTTGAAAACTAATAAAAGTTTGATATGCTTAACTTAAAATTGAGATTGAAATAGTAATTTTTAGAAAATAGACTCGGAATTCTTATATTGACATCCATATCTCAAATACAATCATTATATTGGGTGTTTCCCTAAAAATAGTACTTAAATTGAAATGCATGTGGGTTGAATCATTGGAATTTGGGAGTAACCGGTTTAAGGTCCCCATAGAGAGAGATATTTTTGATGAGTCTTCTCAAATACGAATACAAGCGACTAAGATACTAAGAGTGATGCTACTCCGCATAAGACGTTCTAGACGATGAAATGCAACGCCAAAATGTGAGATCGGTTATGAGTATCGGGGTTGAATATGAACTCTTAAAGAATAGGTGAAAAGAGAAATTTCTAACTTTTTATGCAGCATGTGCGATATATCCGGTAGATAAGGTGATCGATAAGGCGCAAGTCGTACGATTATATCCATGGAAACCGTTTTTGAAAATAATTATGAAAACATTTTTTATATTTATGTTTTAAAAATAATTGGTTTTTATCTTCCCAATGGAGTCGCTACTGTGAGCGGAGCGGAGTTCGGAGGCCGCTCGCCCGGACTTATGGCAAATCTCTATTCTGAAAATGGTTGAAAAAATATGGAGTTGCCATCTAGTTCAGGTAGAAAATGCTTTTTTACCGATTAGATAACCTCACTCACTTGTGGTTAAGATTATCGTACGTCGAACCAAAAGACTGAGTTCGTGGACATTCTACCGAAATTTATGTACTTGACTTATCATTTATGTTTATCTATTATACCCTTTTGTTTTATCCTCATTCGACATTCATGCAGTTCATAGTATAATTTGCTAGAAATTAAACACGTGTGGAAGCAGTTAAGAGACCCAATTTAAGACGCTCATATGACTCGATCTGGCATGTGAGACAAGTAACAAGTACTTCTAAGCATACATCTAATCCTGGTGGTGTCTATCATGTATCAGATAATGGCTGGTCTATATCGTTTTACATGCATAAAGCTAAAAACCGGATGTCTAGGTGTAATTATTATTAGTCATCTTGAATAGCCTTTACAACCTCTATTTACATTTTTGTGGCTGCCCTAAAATTTATAGGTGATTTACTGGATTTAATTACTAAATTAACGTGATTAGTCCTTTAGCCTGTTAGTGATTGGATCTGGCATACTTTTGGAAAGCTTTTAAATACTGTTGACATACACACAGGGCATGTCATAAACATATAGGGTTAGAAGTACTTTTTTAACCTTATAGACCGGAGTGTCTGGCACTCGATGCGTTTTGACCTTCGGTGTAGTCTGAATCGAAACTCGGTTAAAACACGGGAGTTTTTAGTCTTGTTGATACGGATCCACTGGTTCTAACCGCAGTCGATTTCAAGTTCGAACAAACCCGGAATGGCTTATGGAAGTCGCTGGTTTCAGCGGATGTGGGCTTTGAGGCCCAATTGGCTTGGCAAATTACAATTGTGAGTTTCGAGACCCGAAATAAATTGGGGTTTGATCTGTTACAACATATATTATAATTCTACAACTAAATACAATTATGTGGGATCAAACGGGGCCTAACTATGAGATTAAACAAACTCGGAAACATGAAAAACGATTGAATCAAAGTCTGGATGATCTGGAAAGCATTTTCGGTTGAATAACTAGAGGCCACCACGGCGCCACAATGAGCGGCAATGGTGCACCTCCACGCTGCCAGCGGCGGCGATGTGTTTTGGCGGCGGCGGCAATTTAAGGGCAGGGCGGCAGTCTGTCGTATGTCTCAGGAATTCATGAAAAAAGTACTCTGAAATGCACCAATTTGTTTCTAATGATCAATCAAAGCAATTAGATAACGAGCATGTTTATGGCAAAAGAAGTATAAAACACACCTAACATGCATTTTAAGTACTGGAATCAAACATAAACTGGAATTGAGTTATAACACGTACTAAAACGACATAATATCATATTTATTATTAATTTTGCATGACATCATGGCAAGGATACTAAATTTAGTAAATACAACAGTTTATGACAAAAGTAGATAGAACGATTTAAACATGCATTATAAATACACTAAGTCAACATTTATAATTAAAACAACATGTAAATAGATAAGAGGTGATTATATAGGTAATCAGAAGTACCATTCTAAGTTATTGGCTTGTTTCTGGTGATCCGGATTTGAAATCCAGCTTCGAATCGATGAGCAACACTGCGTTTTTAGTGATTAAAACATCTTAACTTGTTTTTTGGACTGATTTGTGTGTGTGTGTTTGGTTCGGCTATGACTCTAATTAGGGTCATTTGTAGCCTTTTCCTTTTAGATTTAAATGACGAACATTGTAATTAACCTTATGGAGTTGCATGCGGAAGTATCATAATGAACTAGTAATCGCTAGTCAAATGATAATCATCAGTGGGCGATTATTATCGTGATAGCCTAAATTCTACATTTTTTTGAGAGAATTTCTTATTTGTATTTAATTATTTTTTTGACAAACATTCTCCAATTTATGTTTGTGTTTTTTATTCACTAAATCTGAATAGTCAAGTACATTCAAATAACTTTCCTTTTCGACTTCCATGAAGAGTTGTATAAAAATGAAAGTTCAAGACCGCCATAAAAATAAGAGTTTTTTTTAGAATCAAAAGATAATTTTTATATATTGAGAGAGGTTTGTGTAAAGAAAAAAAGGAAAAAAAAAGTAAATAAAGATTTAAGTTTTTTTTATGATAATGTTGTATTTTTTGTTTTATCAAAGGTAATAAAAATGCTACTTTATAGTTTATTTTTTTAATTGCAAGTCATTTTTTTAAGGCCTAATGTCTTAAAAAACCCCGACCTTTTAGCCCCTTTTCAATCATACCCTGACGTTGCAAATTTGTCAATTTTACCCTATTTTGCATTTTTGTGTTTCAATTGTACCCTGAAAAATTAAATTAACGTCTTTTGCGTTTGGAAATTTATTTAAAACATTCTACATGTCTCGCATATATTAATTGTATATTTTTAAAATTTATTTAAATTTAGTTAAATTAATTAAAATTTAAATTAGTGTTAATTTGATTTTGGTTTTTAGTTAGTTTTTAAAAATAAAGGACTTATTTATACTTTTTTGAATAAAAAATAATTTAATTTCATGTTTAGACTTAATTAATTGAATGATTTCATCATTTAAGTAAAAAAATTAACAAAAATTAAAATATTGGGGTACAATTGAAAACGGAAAATTCAAAAATGGGTAAAATTGATAAATTTTCAACGTCGGGGTAGAATTGAAAAAAAGTTTAAAGGTGAGGGGTTTTTGAGTGATTAGGCCTTTTTTTAAATTATTTATGTTAACTTGATAATTAGAATAAGAGAAAACTATATAAAAATATTAAAATGGACAAAATTTTTAAGAACACTTTAAAAAAAAAATCGTGCCTAAATATTTGCACTTTATCCACTTCATATTAAAAATGTATTAGAGACGTATACTTTGAGGTATCAAATATGATATATTTTTTGCAGGTAAAATTATAATTAAAAGTATAAGTTTTTTATTATTTTGTACATCATATATTAGAGATGTATTAGAGATGTATGAGTAATATATATTTACAATATATCAGATTAAAAGTATAAGAAGTGACAAATTTTTTATTTTCTGAATAAAGATGAGCCTTTTTAAACTTAGAGCATGTTTTGAAATTACATAATTTTTTTGATAGTTTTGTGTTTTTTGTTAAAATAATTATGATAATTCAAAATTTCATATTAAATTAATATACATGTGAATTATAATATTTAAATTATACTGTTTTTATAGTGAATCATTATATCAATACAAAATTTGTTATAGTGATATAAAACATTTATTATTAAATCACTCTTTGTTTTTTATAGTAAATTCTCCATAAGCTAATAATAAAAACTAAGTAGAATTTTGCACCCTCGACTTGTAAGCAATAGACAGTTACCATATAAATAACTTTGTAGGAAAATCAGCCATAAAATTAATAGTATAGTCAATTAACCCTATTTTAGCAAATTAACTTTTAAATTGAGCGGGCAAATTGCCAATTGAGGGGGATAATTGCCTACAAATTAAGGGGATAAATTGTTAAAATAGAGTTAACTGATCAAATCACAAATTTTATGATTGTTTTGTTCATAAAATTATTTTATATGCTAATTATCTCTTAATTATATGTTGAGTAAATTGTAGGGGTGAGTATTCGGTCGGTTCGGTCAAAACCGATCTGAAAATGGCCAAACCGACCAAACCGAATGTTGTAATATTTTTGACTGAACCGATCGAACAAAAAACATAACCGAATTTGTTTCAAATGAATTTTTTTTTGGTCAGTTCGGTCTCAATTACATATGCTTTAAAGATCAATTTTTTTTTTTCATAAATTCAAATAATTGAATTCTATGAAAATTAGAAAGAAATCAAGCATTTTCTCACAAATCCAAACAATATACCATAGCAAGAATTAAATTCAAAAAAATATCAGCCTACTTTTCATAATAAGCATTCAAAATTTTAAGTTTTTGGTCGGTTTGGTTAAAGTGTAAATTTTAAATTATTAACCGAACCGTTAACCAATAACAAAAAATTTATATTTTTTAACCGAACCGACCGAATGAAAATTTATCACCGAACCAAACCAATCAAAATTCACCAGTTCGGTCGGTTTAGTCGGTTTTTTCAAAACTTTGCTCACCCCTAGTAAATTGCTATATAAATTGCTAACAAAATATAGGTCGATGAAGGCTTCGCTTGGTTAGGGGTAAGTTCATTAAGAAAGTCTAACTTTCCGGAAAATAACATTTTATTTTTACTTGATTCATTTTTGCCAATCTACTTCCCAAAAAATTGAGGAGTTGACTTCCCTTTAACTAGAAAAATGACTTTCCTAGATTACAGTTATATTTTTATTTTTAACTAGTCAATTTACTTACGACGCGTAATATTATCTTTAGACTTTTAATTAATTAAAAATAAGAAAACAACTTCCCGGGAAGTTATTAAGTGAATCAAATACTCCCTTTGGTTTATAATATTTGTCGCATTTGAGAATTTTTTTTGCTTAATACTCCCACCGTCCCATTTTATTTGTCAACTATTTTATATTTGTATGTCCCAAAATGATTGTCACATTTGTATTATATACACATATGTTCCTCTTTTACCCTTAATATAAATGGATATAATTTATAGAATATTGTGTACGATAAATACATATGTTTGACTATCTTACATTTTTAATGCAAAAATTAATGACTATTTCTTTTCTAATATAATAATTCTAAATTAACTCAAGAATCAAAAAGGGTACAAAGAGAAGAATTGTTAGTAATTAAAGTTTTCTTAATATGTATGAAATTAGAAAGTGGACAAATAAAATGGGACGGAGGGAGTAATATCTGTCATTTCAAGAAAGCATTAATTTCTATTTTTTTTAAATTTATCCCTAATAATAAATAATTTAGCAAGGGCAAAAAGACCAGTTAAACATAAACTAGTGATAATTAATATAGACAATTTAGTAAAATTATATACAAATCAAGATATATTTATTAGTTTCTTAATTTATGTGAAATGGTCAAATACGACAAATATATATTATAAATTGGAAGGAGTAATAAAATTATTTATTTTCTTCACACTAATTTTTTCAGCAATTATTTTTTTTAAAAAATATAATTTTCATAAATTATACACTTTTCAACTAAGTAAGGCCGAATTATTATGAAAAAAAAACGATGTAATTGATTATAAAATTATTTTAATCCAAAAATCAATCTTAAACATTTTTTAGAGTTAGAAGAAGAAAACGCGTTTTTTCTCTTTGTAAATCCTTAATAAAAGTCACTTCCTTTGGATCCATCAACCCATCCTGTCTCAAACCTATAGAACTTATGACAAATTACGATAAAATGCTTAATGTTCGACATATTTACCACTTTAATTCGTATATGTTGTTTTTAGTCTCAAATACTGATAATTAGCTTTTAATAAATAACCAAATAGTACATTTGTTTCATCTAAAATTGCATTATTCGACAATGTTCTAATTGATTGAATTACCAATTAACCTTTAGATTAATTTGATTTGATATTAGGGTTGAAGCAGTCGATCTATTTGAATAATACAAATTTATCTGAATTAGACTTTAAGCTTATTTGAGTTAATTATAATTATATTTTTTTCGGCATAAATAAATTCCGTCAAGTTTTTTGAATATAATCTTCTAATATAAATAAACATAAGTTGTGCTTTAATTATTTAATAATTCATTTAGACTCTATTTTCTGAATGATATAATATTGGTCATTCTCAAGCTTAATCAATTTTTTGAAAATCACTTAAAAACGAATTTAAATTATAATTATTATAAAAGTAAGTTGAACAAAATTT
This sequence comes from Mercurialis annua, assembly GCF_937616625.2. Classification (NCBI taxonomy): domain Eukaryota; kingdom Viridiplantae; phylum Streptophyta; class Magnoliopsida; order Malpighiales; family Euphorbiaceae; genus Mercurialis; species Mercurialis annua. The sequence goes on along the minus strand of NC_065575.1, from coordinate 4,814,284 downwards.
AAATTTAGCATTTTAATATCACCAATTCAGTTCACGCTTAAGTATGCACAAATGAAATTTAATTTAGTCAAACTGAATTTCAAGTCACATTTTGTAATTATAGTATAAATCTAATCTAGCATATGTTGACTTTTTTTAATCATAACAAACTTTTAGCTTGACTCGGTTTGATATTATATAAATGTATGGGGTGCCACAATGTACTAAACTTATATTTGACGTTCTATTTATATATGAACACTAAGTATGAGTAATAGAAAAAATCAATTCTATAATTGAAAAATATAAATTTTATTCCATCATGACAATGTGATAAATATTGAGTATTATTGTTGGTGCTGTTATTTTTTTAATTTATTGTCAGTTGATATAAGTTTCTTATTAGGCTTCACTTAATTTAATATTATATACTTTTTTTGAAATATACTTTCCAGAATATTAATTACTCAAAAATATAGTATTCAAAATAGATAATTATTTTGCTTGATTTATTTACTAATTTTTCATATAATTACTATATTTTATTTTTAATTAGCTAATAATATTTTTAATAATTAACCAAACTAAATTAAAGTTAGAAATATAATTATATTTTAAATCAATTTAATAAAAAAAAAAGTCAAACACCCTGACTTATTAAAAAGTAAAATAAAAAAGAAGTACTAATTAAAAAATAGTTATTACTTTTTAAAAAATTACGTTTTTAGACAATTATGAGAGGCCAAAAGTCATCTATAAAAACCCATTTAGATGATTCCCGTCTCCCGAAACTCGCCGAATTTGATAACTTGTGATAAATATTTGGTGACTATTGGATGACTTTAGTGACTTACCCTCAACCCTCATTATTAATTTTATTTCATAATTAGGATATTCATTTGAATTTATGTCAAATTAAACATTGCACCAAAATTTGATAGGCTAATTGAACTTTGTCCAATAGTATAATGAGCTAAAATTTGGGGGATTTGGGCGTAGATTCCGCTAAAAATTCTATAATGATTTTGTACCTTTTCTTCTATCAAATTTACTACGCCAGAGTTATTACACACTCCCGCAATTTCCATACGTGGGGTCCACTTATTACAGCTCAACGATTATTCTAATCAACGGCCGAAAAGACGGTTGCTATTTCTACCAATAGGACGTCACGCACTCAATTTCCTCTCAACTTTTCAAATATTTGTTGTATTAACAAAATTATCCCGCAATTTCCATTTTTGTTCTTCTTTTACTTATACTACTCTTGCTTCCATTTTTATTTATTCTTATTTATTTCATTATTAATCATTAAACTGAAATTTTTCTTTATTCTCTTACCGTCCGATGATCTGACTTTTCTTGTGACTAAAGAATAATCCGACGATGGGCCATTGCTGCAGCAAAAACGTACCCGCGGTCAGAAACGACGAAACTTCCCCCACTACAGCCACCGCCGCTACCGGAAACCACTTCACACCGTCGTCAACAGCTTACACACCGCCTTCATCCAATGATTTTAACTCGTTCGCCGCCAGTCCGTTCCAGAGTCCACTTCCAGCTGGAGTCCGGCCGTCTCCTTCTCCTGCGCGTACTCCAGGGAGGAAATTTAAGTGGCCGTTGCCGCCTCCGTCTCCGGCTAAACCGATCATGGCGATCATGAGGCGGAGAGGACAAGGTAAGTCGCATAAGGAGGTTCCGATACCGGAGGACGGAGAAGGAGCTGCAGCGGCGGCGGCTGCGGCGGAAGGGGAGCTTGATAAGAGCTTTGGATATGCTAAGAATTTTCCGGTGAGATTTGAGTTAGGTAAGGAGGTTGGGCGAGGGCATTTTGGTCATACTTGTTGGGCTAAGGGTAAAAAAGGAGAGCTTAGAGGACAGAATGTAGCTGTTAAGATCATTTCTAAAGCCAAGGTAATAATAATATTTTTACTGTTTAGTATTACTGTTACTAGTTGTAGTTAGTTAAGAAACTCTAATGATCTAAGGCTTTGTCTGTGGAAGATGTAAAAGTAAATTTGGAGAGATTGTTGGGTAGACTCGGTCTCCATGTGATTCGTAAACTGCCAATCACGTTAAAACACGTCACTGAAATAATAGCATTAGTGTAATTTTGTTGAAATTTTAACATATTTTTTGATGTGTTTTAAAGTAATTGACTCAATCCATGGATGACTTGGTGAACTCAGTTTACATAAGAATTTCTTAGTAAATATGATGCTGCAATTGTTTGTTTTACTCTGTGTTGATAAATAACTGGTGTTCTGTCAGATGACAACAGCAATATCCATCGAAGATGTTCGTCGGGAAGTAAAATTAATGAAAGCCTTATCGGGACATAAGCATATGATCAAATTTCATGATGCTTTTGAGGATGCCAATAACGTCTACATTGTAATGGAGTACGTGTATTTTTTTTGTATTGCATTTTAGTGAGCATTTTTTAAAACATTTTCTTTTTGTTATACGTTTTAGGATTCCAAAGATTATTAATCGGAAGTAAATCTGAACGAATTGATGTTTTGTACAATTTACGTGCTGTATGCATAGTGTTGATAACTGTAGGAGGTTTGGGGTTAACTTCTAATAGCCACTTAATCAAAAGAAAAAAAAACCCTATGCCTGCCAAAAATATCGAGGAGTATAAATTCTATGTGTTTATCTATGCTTATTTTTGTACCTTCCTATGTATTCTCAAGTATTTCAAATTCTGCTGTTGGCAGATTATGTGAAGGTGGAGAACTACTAGACAGAATTTTATCGAGGTAACTACAAATACACATTGCATTACCTTAATGAGAATAAGGATACTTATTTTTTGCTGTTAATTGAGATGAGTATTTGTTTCAAACTAATCCTTATGAATTTGTGGTACAGAGGTGGAAGATATACCGAGGAAGATGCTAAAACTATCATTTTGCAAATCCTGAGTGTAGTGGCCTTTTGTCATCTCCAAGGCGTTGTGCACCGTGATCTTAAGCCAGAGGTACAGTATTGTGCATCCATGCAAAGTACAAATTATGTTGTGCATTCACCTTTATTATCAACATTGGAACTTATATGCTATTGAATAATAAAACCCTAACTATAATGTCTTCAAAGTCTTGTATTGCCATACACTGGCCCTAATTCTTCTTTCCTCCTGCTTTCATCCAAGTAATATGATAACACTTGCAGAATTTTCTTTTTACAACAAGAGATGAGGATGCTCCACTGAAGATTATTGATTTTGGTTTGTCAGATTATATTAGACCAGGTAACAATATGCTTGTTTATAACTACTATTTAATGTTTACTGTGATGATAAGTAGTATGATATGATGTTTGGGTTTCATCTTCTATGCTAGACCAAGTGACCTTTTTTCTCCCCTCAATTTATTGTGGGGGTGTATGTGGCTTATCAATATGGCATTTGAATACATTTGGACCGACCTCTGTCAATGTGTTTTGACTGGTTCTCAGAATTAAATTCTGCCTAACACAATAACATGGATGCGTTCTGTTAAAGTGAAACAAGGAGGGCTCTCTAGTCCAACACATTAATAGCATAACTGCTTTGTACTTCACTGAAAATTCCACAAATGGTGCTTGGAAATTTCTTAAATTGATTACATGTAATTTGAATGAATAGTTTTCAAGGTTCCATACTGGATATGCATGGAATCTTAAAATTAATTTTTAAATTTAATTGTATATGTTGTAATTGCTAGAAAAAATGCACGGATTTCATGATATTGGTTATGAGCTTTTTGTAGTTATCTACCATTATTAGGCCTAATATCTCAGAAAGTCCAAACTTTTGCGCATTATCAAATTTAATCAAATCTTTTAATTTTATCATTGTAGCCTAATTGAGAGAATTGGTTTCTTTTTTGGACAACCATTTTTTAATTATTTCAATTATAATGCTAGCGATGTTGTGCAGATCAACGTCTCAATGATATTGTTGGTAGTGCATATTATGTTGCACCTGAAGTACTACATAGATCATACAGTGTCGAAGCTGACATGTGGAGTATCGGTGTCATAGCATACATATTGTTATGTGGAAGTAGACCTTTCTGGGCTAGGACTGAATCAGGAATTTTTCGATCTGTGTTAAGAGCTGATCCTAATCTTGATGACTCACCTTGGCCTGCGGTATCTCGGGAAGCCAAAGATTTCGTGAAAAGGCTTTTGAACAAGGACCATAGGAAAAGAATGTCAGCTGCCCAAGCTCTAAGTAAGTTATTTATATTTACATCTGTCTTTTTATAATGGTCAAATTGTGTGTGGAAATCCCATATGTGGTTGTATTTACCTTGCGTTAATTATTGCTGGTGTGGTGATAACAAGTATATGTACCTACACGTGCAGCTCATCCATGGTTACGAGATGAAAACCGGCCTGTGCCTTTGGATATTTTTATCTACAAGTTGGTAAAGTCATATGTCCGAACTACACCATTCAAACGCGCAGCACTCCAGGTATTTAAACAAAGCATACTTGTACCAATTGTCTCTTTTTCTATCCACCCGCAAGAAATTGAATTTCGATAACTAAGATGAGCGATAAATACGAGCTAACATTCCTTTTCTTGTTATCTTTTGTGTGAAATATTGCATATGGAGTGGGATCCACCTTTTAAGTCCAGCTATCCTTCCACTTGATAATGATCAAATAGGAGTGAGGTTGATCTCCCGCGTAAAATTAATTTGAACATTATTTTTTATGGATGCAGGCTCTTTCTAAAGCTATCCCAGAAGATGAGCTTTTTTACCTTAAGGCTCAGTTTAAGCTGTTGGAACCAAAAGATGGAGCTCTGTCCCTTAGTAACTTTAAAGCGGTTAGTCAATGCTCTAATTTTTTGTAATTTATATTTCTCTCAAGATAACACTTGACATCCTTAAACTAGCAATCGCGCATCTAGTAGGATGATGTAGTATCACCAATCAATCGAGTTCTAATGTCACTATTAATGAGTTTAATTTCAGTGATACAATAATCTCTCATCTTGTATGGTAATCTCACAACCTTGCAATATTGGTTGAACAACTGCAGGCATTAATGAGCAATGTTACTGATGCCATGAAGGATTCCAGAGTTCTTGACATTTTTAATATGGTGAGGTTTCTTTGCTTATCCCATTCACCTTTTTAGGAATGTAATTTGATTTTTACTACCACGGGAAGAATTGGTATTCTATAATTTAGTATTTCAGCGTGGTGCATCTTTAAAACAAATGTTGCACTCTTATCCTGTGCTGCATGTCATGGAAAGTTAGCTTATCCTAATACATGAGTAAATGTTATAACCCCACTCTTCTGTACCACCCTAGTGTACAGCCTTATGTGATGAGACATAAATGGTGGATTTTAATTTTGTATTTAGACCTTACACTTTTGGAAAAGAATGATAGCAAGTATATTACTGCTCCTCCATCACTTGGGATAAAATATTGGTATAAAATTGTGGGGTCAAATAGCATTTTTTTAATACATCAAGGAGGATTTAGTTACTTTGTCCGTCTGCTTTTGAACACCTATATCAAAGTGGCTTTCTGAACATCGATAGGACACTTTTGAGTCTTCAAATACTTGAGAAGGTTCAATGGGATTTGTATCGGTCAGAAGTATATAGGAAATTGTGTTAACAAATTGGACCTATAGATGTTATCATACTCGAAATACTTACACATGGGTCCATGTAGCATCCCGTACAAGTCCTTTTTTAAATCAAACCAAACTGAATTTACAAGGATATAAAATATTCTAAACATAACTGAATCAATTGGTTCATTTGGGTTCTTAGGTTCGCTTTATACCAAAACGGAACTGATTCTTTTTACTTTTACAATCAAACCGAACCAAGCCAAGCCAAACCAAACCAAACCAAAAAGTTTGATTTGGTTTGGTTTTGGCATACTCCTACTTACAAGTTAGTTTTTCATCTAATCTAAGATGAAAACATCAGGATATTGTCCAAGACTCTGAACCCGATTCAAGAGTAATTCATTATTTTGTGTTGGAGGACTATTTATCACAATATTATACACTTTGCTGTTCACTCGCTCTCCCATTTCTATGCAATGTCCTTGATCTCAAACTGGATAGCTGTGTGATTCTTTTTTATATGTTATTTTGTACTATCAATCTTCAATGACAATATGGTCAATATATATAGAGTTCTGCCCAGTGTATTATGACATTATACCCTGCAACAATTAATATAATGCTATTGTAATTGAAGATGGAACCACTTTCTTATAAAAAGATGTGGTTCGAGGAGTTCTGTGCGGCTGCAATCAGTGTACATCAGCTTGAGACTCTCGACGATTGGGAGGATATTGCGAAGAAGGCTTTCGAGTACTTTGAACGAGATGGAAACAGAGTTATTTCTGTTCAGGAACTGGCTACGGTAATGTTCATTATCTGGAAATTAACTTTTTCATTAAGTTTTTCAGATTATCTTACTATAAATAATGTATGCAGGAAATGAATTTGGGCCCTACAGCACATTCTATAGTCAATGACTGGATAAGAATTACCGACGGGAAACTGAGCTTTCTCGGCTACACCAAATTTCTTCACGGTGTAACAATTCGTAACACAAGACCTCGATAGCATAGCCGGAGATCGAGATTGTTTGACAATTTTTTTGATTCTTAATATTCTGATTCTTGCCAAGCAGTGTAGAATAATTACATTGTCAAGAGTTTGATATTCTATACCCATATTTATAATTATGACCTTTCATTTTTGGTGTCAAAATGTCTGCAAATTCTTTAGGCACATTTTGAGACCTTTGTAAAGATGAATCTGAATGCAGTACATGTTCAAATATTTAATACAAAGTGAGCTTCTTATCTTATTTTATTACAAATTATTGGCACTTTAGATATTACAAATGACAAGTGAGATTGTATAATTTTTCTTTTGAAGATACCAAAAATTCAGAAAGTCTGTTCTCTCTCCATTTTTAAAGCTCTAAAATTTGTATTGTTTCTAATGTGATATATTGATTTGCAGGATAATGATATTAAGTTTGGGGATTTATTTGAAAATAAAAGTTTACTCTTTTCATCTTTTCAACCGATTGAGCACATCTTTTAAAACTTGGCAACCGACAACCTCGCCTTTCATTTTTGGCATTTCTAGTCCAATGCCATTATTCGGCACCGATTCTTTCATATAAAACAGCTAAAAATGACGGAGAGATTTTTAGGTAGACTCAAAAATGACGATGTTTGATGAAGTTAAAAATATTTTTGGACAATAAACGTCAAAACCCAAAAGAATGCAAGGTGGGGTTATAGCATTTTTAAGATGGTGAGTTTGATCAGATGGAAGAGGCATAAGTAAAAACTATTTAACCCCAATATTTTTATACTAGTTTATTAGTACCGTTTTATATAATATTCCATAGTTGATGAATTTTATTTTTTTCAATACATAATTAGAAAGAAATGATACCAAATATAATATTACCACGTTAGTTGAAATAAAATATTGGTATAAAATTATTGAATTGAATAATATTTTTTGAAGAGCTATTGATTAAAATAAAAGTTCCCAAATATACTGGAAGAAATCAATATCCAACTAACAGAAATGACTTCAGATTTATGTAAAGTAGTGGAGGTAGAAGCTAAAACATCTGAACCCTAACCCACCTAACAATAAATTTCTTCATTCAACTAAAATAATAAACAACAACAACTGTACATGGAATAATAATGACAACAAATTTAATAAAGTTTTTATTTGAAGGACTTCATGCTTGCATTGCATCTATATAGTTTTGATTCCTTCTTCATTGAATAAAATAAAAAAGGATAGCCATAACAAATGTCGCACCTTTAAATCCTCTCCAAAAGATTAATCGAATTTAATAAGGACCTTAAATTAGCCAAAAGGACAAATTGCTATTTAAATTAAGATTTTATGGTGCCAACCAATTATTAAAAGTCATAAATTAATCTCAATTTGGAAAATTCATTAAAAATCCATATATTTTTTAAAATTGATTTAACTGTTTCTACGTGACAATTCAATGTGTAAGTTTGTTTTTAATTTTTTTTTTTGAAAAAAGTCGTTTATTGACATTGCCACATAGGCATAACTAAATTAATTTTAAAAAATTGAATAGCTTTTCAACAAATTAGACAAATTAGTATAAATTTACAACTTTTAAAAAGTTTGGACAAATATTTAAAAAAATAATATATAGGACTTAAAAATTTACATTTTTCTTTGGCTCGAAGTAACTTAAATAGCAATCCATCTCCTCAACTTTCTAAACGGTAGGCAAATTAGCATATAAATTAATTTTATATACAAATCAGTCTTAAAATTGATGGTTATAGTCAACTAGCCCTATTATTGTAAGTTAGTTTACAGATTGAGGGGGAAATTAACTTACAAGTTTAGGGAGAAAATTGCAAAAATAAGATTAATTGACCACGACCAATATCAATTTTAAAACTAATTTATCTGCTAATTGTCCATTGATTACAAGTTGAGATGACAAATTGTTATTTAAATACATTTTCTTTTGAGTTCAACATTTAACAATAAAACTATGAAACGCCCATAATTTTAAAAAGAAAATAATTCTCACAAAAATTAATTTTGATTCTATTTGTTTTTGATTTTAATTTAAAGCACACATAATTAAAGAAAAAAAGAACTAAGTAAAGCTAGAAAACACCGAATCTAATGAGTAATGGCCCTATAGGCAAACCCTTTACCCCCTTCCAAGTTTGAGCCGTGTGCTATACGTTTACGTTACATCTCTTTCTCACATCAATACCTTTATTTCGTTCACATTAACAATAATAGAGTGAGCCAAATTCTAATCAAATTGTCATTGATAAATCGAAATAAAAAAAACATTCATGTCGATGTTAATTCAATTTGATTCTAAATATTTTAAATTTTCATAAATTTAGTTCGATTGAATTTAAAAAATAAAAATATTTACTATTTCGTTTCGGTTTGAATGGTGGGTACTATTTACGTATACATAAATAAAGTGCACAAGATATATATGCTTTCTTTTCAAACTAAAGAGAAAAAGAATCAAACTTTTTATATTTTTTCAACTCATCATGGTGTACAATGAATATCACTCATTATTACACAACACATTGGGTGTAAAATAATTGAAAAATCAATTATTGATTAAACAAGAATCAACAAACTTAATTTTACACAATCACAAGATATAATATTATCAAACCCTAAAGCACAAAACATGATGGTGGTGGTGGTGGTGCTGCTGATGATCTTGATACGAATTCTCCTTATCGATCATGCCTTGAACATTCCGAAACTCCTCGACATGGCACGGGATCGTAATGGGACCTTTCTGATCAAATCCATACTCCTCCTCAGCTTCTTTCAATAACTCCATGAAAAGTGGATGATTAATATAAATCACAGGAATTACAAACCTATGCTGCTCCTCACCTTGCCCTACCAAGATCGCTAAGCACCCTTTCGGAATATCTTTCAGTTCTTTCTTGCTTTGATGATGATGATGATGAAGGTGCGGTAAGTGGATATGAAAATTCAAGTGGTTCTTGTCTCCACTACCCATATCTCAACAAAACCCTAAAAAAAACTCAAGAAACAAGAAAAAGAAAAGATTGCTTGCGTGTGAAGAAATCTAGGGTTTAGGGCAAAGATTACAAGCAAACGATAGAGAAAGGCCAAGGATCAGAAGCAGAAATGGCAAGTTTGAAGAGGGAAAGAGAAGAATCTATGAGAGAAGTGGGTATATTGGTCATATTAGAAGAAAATTAAAGAAAATATGAACATAAATATTAATAATATGAAGAAGAAAGATTAAGAATGAGAGGTTTTATATATAAGTTTAGGGTTGCTGTGATGGTGAGATTTGCTTAGTTTATACACAAAGGGACGGGAAGCTTTTTCTAGACATGACACAAAATTGCTGAAATAGTCTAGATTATTTATTTATATTATTTTATATATTTTTGCCGTCTAAGATAAGGGTACTTTATTCCCACCATTTTAATTTAATTTTACAGCTGGAATTAAAACGCGCCATGTATAAGTTAGTGTGTAATTACTATTTCCACGAAGTGGATTTGAATTTTCGTAGGTCGACAAAGAATAAAAAGAATATGCCAATTAAGTGAGAGTTTGGTTAGTAATTGAAAACTTATGGGGAAAATTATTAATTTTACCTTCTATTGTATAGTCCAACTAGCTTTTGACCTCGTGTTTTGCATTAAATATATTAATTAGATATTCATAAAAAAAAATATATATATTAATTAGATATAAAAATATAAATAAATATGTGATTATAAAATTTTATAGCATTTTTTATTAATTATATGTATTGAACTAAAAAATAAATTAATCTAATTAATTTTTGGGTTCTAATATAGAGTTAATGGTTCAAAAAAAGTTAAACATTTTCTACCTTTTACTAATTTATTTAAAAGAATTTTAAAGTTTGTAAATCTATTTCACTTTGACAATTTTATTGAGAATTTTGTCTATTTTTTCACAATTAATTGACTATCTCAATCGTTCATCTAAGTACGTATAATATATATTTTTCTTTTGCATTTTGAGTTTTAAACTTACTCCTTTTAGCTTAAATCACATGTAGTGAATTTATAATTGATTCATTTGAGAGTAAAGAGCGCTAAAGAAGAAAATGAACTCACAATCTAGCAGTGTTTTGTTCAATATTTATACCATTTGAGCTATTTTATGGTTACACAAGTGTCTAATATTTTTTATATTTTTTCCTCCTCTTTAGTGAATGAATCAAAACCTTATCTTTTTAATTCCCTTGTTAATCCAGTCAAGTAATTGATGAACTCAACCTTTGGTAATTTCAAATCACAAACAAACCAATTTACCTTTTGGAAGCATCAAAATAAGAATGGCTCAAAACAAATCACATGAGAAAATGTGAATTTAAAGTTTTGCATACCACAAACCAGATAGAAAAAAAAAAGTCTTGCTTACCAGGTCAGCCACGTGGATAATGAGTGGTCAAAGATTGATCCACATGGGCAAACGTGGGTCCCGTGAATGATAAAACTATTCCAACAATGAGGTGTCTTGCTTACACAAAATCCGATAGCAATGCCTGAACATGTCCATGTCAGCATCAGTAAGACGTCATGTCACCTTCTCAGTAAACTTTTCATTTTGTCATAAAATAATTAATAATTTATATGTTTAATATATTTCTATTTATTTTTAATCAAACATTTCAATGATTATTGAACCGATTAAACCATAAATCAATAACCGTCACCGATTCAAGTTTTGAAACACTGATAATACCCACCCATGACTTTCCAACTTGAATTACCACCAGCTTGGTCAAGTGCCAAGTCAGAAAGACGGATTTTGTGGCAGATTTCATTCCTAAAATTGTTGGCGAGACAAAAGCTAATGCAATAGCAATTTCATACTCCATAGTCCATACATTCATTTTTGCACTCCACCGTCATTTATGTTAATATTTTTTAGTTTTTTTAATCATCGAAAAATACTCTATTTTTAAGATTTTTTTCATTTATACTTAACCTTTTCAAAATCGTCAATTTTAATTCATTTTTCAGATTCAATTGTAATCATTTGTTCAAATTTGTCTTTTTACTATCGAAAATTCAAAATTTGAAGCAACATGAAAGACATTTCAAACTTTTTTATATTTCAATTTAAACAAATGACTATAATTAAAAATGAAAATTTTATTTTAAAAAAAAGAAAAGTTAAATTGAAAACTTTAAAAATTTGGATTATAGACAAAAAAGTTCAAACAGTTGAAGTGTTTTTCAATAACTAAACCTTTTTCTTTACTAATGTATTCCACCACATTTTAGCTCTACCATCAAAGAATAATTATATCAATCGAATAGCCAGTCACCATCTCATATTGATCATATATATAAAGCCATAAAGGTAGAGCTGTTATTTAAAACAATTAAACAGCGATAATAACATAAACTTTAATAATGTCTTATGACATTTACCTTGATGAAAAACAAGTTTTAGGGCCAATAAGACATTCTTGCAATGTAATCATTACTCATCCAATGATCAAATAAAGATGTTTAATATTGTTTTATGACATTTACCTTGATGAAGACCGAGTTCATGCTACTAAACTCAAAAACCGATCAAATGTTAACTCAACTCGAGCTATATCAATTAACATGGTCAGAAAATAACTTGTGCTTCTTCTTGCAGGCAAAGCTCAAATAACTCAAGACTTGTGGGCGAAGCTCGAATAACTCAAACTTGACTCTTTTTATTAATTGGAGACAAAAGTCTCTAATTTTAGGTCAAATCGCCTCTAAACTTGTACACAGGGCTCAAACTACTCAGATTTAACTATTTTTATCACATAGATGAAGCAGAAGAAAGATTGTCGCATATCACATATAAATACTAGGTCAGAACTGTCCCTCTGCGATGCACTTTTTTTTATATTAATGAAGCAATTTCTATGGGACAGCATTGTATAACAGCGTTGCCAGAGCCACCTACACAGTTAGCAGGACTAGAGCATTGCATTCTTCAATAGAAGGAGACACTATACAAAAGCTTGCGCCTATGCTTAGTTTCAAATCCAGTTATGATCTCATCAATTGACTCTTCCCATGATTCTGCTGCTTCAATCTACACGTAGCAAATATTAATCCAAAATTAATCAAATATTATAAATTTAGTAATTGTTTTGCTTGTTTAAAGCTTATAGTCTCACCTCTTGGCACAACTCTAACGTAAGTCGAGCTCCGATAGCTGCCTCCTCATGATTATCTTTCACTTCCAAGTTTATCACCAGAGTACTTTTCATGAGAACATGGTCCCGAGTATGCAGATCTGAGCAGTTTCAGGAAATGTATGAGATATTTGTAGAACTGTTAATAAGGTCAGACGTAATTGCTTAAAAACGACTGAATGTCTTTCTTCATTTCAATTACATTGTAAGCAAGGAGAAATAAATTTCACAAAACTAGGCATCGTATCTGCATTAAACTTTCATACGCAAAATAAACTCATCTGCAAAATTTTTTTTGACTCAGATTTGATTACTTCACATTTCCACCTCCACTACTTTTTTCTAATCCATGTATATAAGATGTAGAACCTAAATTCTGACACCAAAACCATTTTACTAAACCAAAAACTAAATATGCCTTGATTACCAAAAAATAAAAGCTGCCAAAACTTTACTAGTTAGGAATTCTAACACTACACTAAGTGGAACAGGACAAACTAAACCAAATTCTAAAACGTACTTCACATCTCTTAAAATTACAACTGCTAAAAGAAGAGAAATAATTATTAAGCACAGTTGTTAAAAGTTAGGAGTCTCCGAGGTACAATAGTGTTAGCACCCGAGGCAAGGCGCACACCTTTCTCCAAAAAGAAAAAAAGCACACGATATTTAGATGGCAAAAGTATCAATCTTGGATGTCATATAAATCTTGGGTTTTGAGTCGGAATACACTTGTCAGGTGGGGCATGAACTCCATCAACATGTCAGGAATTTAACAAAAATTAGATAGCAAAAGTATCTATATAAACTCACTGCACTAATTAGTTCCTCTACTCTCTACATATCTAAGGCAACAATGCCAGCATACGTACAGGATTGAGCAAAGTAAATACTCATGATAAAATCACCGGCTTCAGAATTTGTCTGAGGATGTAATTTAACTAAACAATCTTCTGAGGTCATTTCCAAGTATCAAATATTTTGGTTTCAAAAGTATGACAAACAAAATCTAAGATTTGGAGAAATTCTAACAGAACAAGTTCATGCAAAGCCACAGAACTTCAAAATGATTGTACTCTGATAAATGTTTCAGAAATCCAATGATGCCTGACATTTAGAATTTGTACTATGGAGATGCTTGGTTTTATTCTTTAAGATGTCAAATTCAAAAGTTTTGAAAAACCTATAATGTTGTAGTCATCAGATCTTTGAAATTGCCATGTATATATATTAGGTATAAACAGCGGTTAAAGGCCTTCTAATCAGAGATTAAACCGTCAAAACGAACCAAAACACAGAGTCTGCTGACAACAAAACACAAATGTAAATAACCTACTTAAGGAGTCTCTAGCTTTAAGGAAGGTGCTAGGGCCATAAGTAACTGCATTTCTGTACATGTGTCGCCATATTGTGTCAAAAACTCTAAGCAAGACATAAATGGAAAACTAAAATCCTACTTAATAGAATAAATAAAAAATGTCACAATTGAGACAATGAGACAAAGAGGTTTCAAGGAAACAATAAAAGAGGGATAATCATATAGCAAATCCCAAGCATGGTGATTAAAATAGTTAGCGCCTTTTACTGTTATAGACACAATAAAGAAAGAAAAATATAAAGAATATTTCATCTAATCATCATTATCTGGGAATGGGATTCTAAGAGATACCCAAGAGCCTCTTTCAACTAAAAGGATATCGGTATGTGGCAAATATAGGTGCTAGCAAATAGAGCAGCTGGCAGTCAGAACTTGGGCCAACCTAGATACCTCCAGACATAGAATAGATACTATAATATAATTGGAACAAGTTATCTGCTGGAAGCTACATGCAAAACCATCAACAAATTCATCCGATTACTCCCAGTGATAAATCAACTATTGTTTCTAGAGTACACCAAAGCCTCAAGGAAGGATTCAAAATTAAACTAAAAATGGATATTAGACACAATCACAAGAATTTTAACTTTTACAAATAGGCAATACAACTGGAAAATGAACATCGGATGTGAAGGGAGAAGCTTCAATAATAAAACTACTGTAAAATAGATATAGAGTTATTTGTGGATGAAACAATTAGAAGCTGACTTGTTTCAACAGCAATCAGTGGATAACATTTTAAGCATGAACTACTTAAATTGGCTGATTTCCCATTTGAATCTTAGAAAAGGCTGCATAGGTGCAAGCATGGTTGAGAAAGAAAAATAAAAGGGCTGAACAAAAAGTTAGAAGTGAAAGTAAAGAAGACTAAATTAAAAAGAAACAAAAACAAAGAAGGAAAACACCCCCAAATCTATCATTCCAAGGTGCACATTATCAATAATCTTTCATTCCAACAATAAGAACATTACAAGTGATCCCTCTCCAAGTTC
Source organism: Mercurialis annua (assembly GCF_937616625.2). Taxonomy (NCBI): domain Eukaryota; kingdom Viridiplantae; phylum Streptophyta; class Magnoliopsida; order Malpighiales; family Euphorbiaceae; genus Mercurialis; species Mercurialis annua. The sequence continues at coordinate 4,799,173 of NC_065575.1, read as the reverse complement.
TCAGGAATGAAATTTTTGAGCCATAGACATTTCTGTTTCTTTTTGTAATGAAAATGTAAACTGCTCTAACTTCAACATTGTATTTCTCCTTTCCATTACATTTCTCTCATGCTTTATAGATCTCAAGGAAAAGCACAAAACCATTTTTTTTCTACTTACACACATTTTGTTGTTCTAAATTTCTATCAATCTTGTGACAAACATATCAAAAACAGGAACATATGGCTCACATAACTCAATTGAACTTTTTAATAAAAAATGGAAGGTTTTTTTTGCTTAAAAGTAAAATTTAAGTTTTTTTCTCAATTACATTTACAGTCTCAAAATTTCCAATCTTCTAATCAATTTTTTCAGTATGCCATTTTTCTATACTAGAAACAATTCTACTGCTGTTCCATCAAATGATAGGCATTGGATTCAAAAATCACAAAATTATTATCAAAATTCATCATACTAACTAATTAAGCAACAGATACCTTGAAGAACCATATCAAAAACCTTTTCTTCAAACGAGAAAACGACATCAAAAGAACCATCAGCCGCATTATCCTGCCATCGTTGCGGAGCCAATTTGACAGATAAATTCCTTTTAAGCATCGGCAATATTCCATTTCTCTTATAACTGCATTCTTCAAATTTGAAAACAATCATCATTAAGAATATCAAAACAATTAGGGCAAGAAAATAAGAATACATACAGTTCGGGGTCTTTGCGCCGGAGATCATCAAACATTTGCTTATAAGGAGTTCCGAAATCGTAGACGTTAGGTTCCCGTAGAGAAGGTCCAGGGAGCTTAACGTGAGACCCTGTTCCGTATGAGAACACATCGAAGTTTTGAAGCTTTAGGAGAGAGTGAGCCTCCATGCTTCGATTCTGATTCGATGAACACACCATAGCGTACCGGTATTTCATTCTTTTTCTCTTTTAGTTACTCTGCAACTTCTAGAGATTTGGGGTTTTGAAGGTTTTTCTTCTTATTTTGGGATAATTGCTGTTTGAACAAAGGATCAGTTTACCCTCTAAACTTGTATCACAATTTTATAAAGTCCAAAACTATAAACCTGTATCAGTTTTATCCTGAACTTAGTAAAGTCGGACCAAAAGCCTCTTCCCACTCTCACCAAAGAGAGTGGTTATTTTTTTTATCAAAGTTTAGTATATTTTGCAAAACACTTATATTTTTTTTTATTTTTTTTGTTCTTATGCAAGAAGAGAAGCATATCTATATTATACATAAAAGCACGGATTGGAGGGGGGGGGAGACAGGCAAATTTATTAAATTATCCTTTTCAGTTTACTACTAAATAAAGGTTTTATAGTCATTAACTAATTAGTTATTTTATTAATCACTATCGTAATTAAAGCCTTAATTAGAATGAGTAGCTAAATTATCTCCAAGTTAATTTTTAGTATGTAAAAAGCAACTAAACTGTCTCCAAATTAGTAGGAATACCTATCTTTTAATTTGATTGAACTACAAAATTAAAATACTATATTTGGTCAATATATTATTATTTAAATTTCTATCGTATTATTTTAAAAAATATTATTAATAAAATTAAGTTAATTATTTAATTATGTCTCCAAATTAGTAGGAATACCTATCTTTTAGTTTGATTGAACTACAAAATTAAAATACTATATTTGGTCAATATATTATTATTTAAATTTCTATTTTATTATTTTTAAAAATATTATTAATAAAATTAAGTTAATTATTTAATTATGGTTATTATAAAACCAAAAGAAGAATAAATTCAGTGTGGAAAAAAATTTAATAACCGAATATATTATATTTATTTTTACAAAAATTCTTAACTAATTTAATATTAATTGTAAATAAATAATTGATATAATTATAATAAATTTACAAATATGTTCATTAAGGAGTTACAGTACGAGCCACGTGCATAGCACGTAATGCGGAACTAGTACATTAAAATAAATCAAAATTGATGTATATATTTTAATTATCATGAAATTATTCCGATACATGGTTGTAAGATATTCTCAATCTTCTAGGCTATAAAGATATAGTCTTTGAAAGAGACTCAAATATATTGAGGAGTCATTTATTTATATATTTCTCACATTATATTAAATGAAATTCAACCTTTGAAAAAACAAATAAGACGTTTCCCGGTAGGCATAAAGCAAAAATACATACATTATCATCATCATAATATAAGAACGCAAAAGAATTCAATTTAAATTGATGTTCAAACCATTTCTTGCTCTCTAATATTTCCTTTCTTTACCATTTCATTTCCCAAAATGTTTTAATTCAAAGTTTTAAAAATTCAACAACAAAGAAACGAAAACATAATTTTTATCACAAAAATGTTGTTTACATTATGAATATGCACAGGATACAATACAATCCAGTTCATAGCTTTTTTTGGCATTTCATTTTTTCTTTATGAACTCTTCAATTAAATTCGAACCCGTGCGCGAACGAGAATTCACATCCATTCAATTCATCAGAATTTAGATCATCATTTACAATTCAATATTTCCACATTGTCACCATCATTTTACAGCTTCTCCATCTCCGATGATAATCGGTCCGAAGGGCTCGGAAAAACTTTATCTTCTCCGGCAGCCAACGAATCAACTATAGGTTTGATCACCATAATGCCTTCACCCATGGCAGCAATAACCAATGTGGTAGCAAACACAAGAAATGCAAATGCAGAATAAGGCATTTCCTCCGGTCCCCAAATAATCGATAAAACAAGAAAAATAATTTCTAATGGTAACATTATTAAAACTGTAAAAGCTAACCCGTAAATTCGAATTCTTAACCCTTTGTTTATGACGAGTGTTACCATCTTAAAACACGACAATGCGAAGACGATCAAATACCAAATTCCGAACGAACCAAATATTATAGAACTCATCAATGGATATACACATAATACTACTTCATCGCCGATATCATTTCTCCAAATTTTCGAGCTTCTTAGAAAAACATCGGCCAATGGTAATTGATCCAATCCTGAGAAAAATACAAGCAAAACTTGCATGAACAGAACCGGAAAACACGTCGCCAAGACGAAAACGACCGCCCAACAACCGTGTGGGGTTCTTTTCTTGATCGACACGTTAACGAGAAAAAGCTGTGTTACAAGAAAACCAGGCTCGAAGAATCCGAACGAGAAAACGACATGGACTTTACAGAAATTCGCTTGTTGTTTTAGGGTTAGAGATGGCAAGAACGGGAATAGATATTTCCGACGAAAGAACGACAAACGGAGAAGCTCACTGAACGCCCATAAGATGATGAACGTAACAAGAAGAAACCGGACGGTCCAAAGCGAGTTAAAACTCTGTAATTTACGAGCATCACGAGATTTAAAACGAAGGTGGAACACGAATGCTAGCGAGATGAGCGAGAGAAGAAGGAGACTGCTTATACAACAAAGAGTGGCGGAATCTAAAATGGAATCGAGCAATACCGAGGGAGGAATGTTAACCATGGCACAATAATAGCGGTGGTCGAAGGGACGACCCGCTAACGTAACGGTGGTGGCCTGAGAAGCAGCAGAAGAAGACGAAAACGCATGAGATTTCGGGGAGGATTCGAAAAAACATGCGTTTTACGTCGAACGGGGCGGAAGGGAAGGTGGGGAGAGATGGTAATATTTCTCTCCCCAATTCCCAACCGGCAGGGAGAGGAACAGGCTGGTGCACCGTTACAAAAAAGGTTTTTGGTTTAGAGAAAGAGGTAGAGAGAGAAAGTAATGGGGAGAGAGAGAGAAGAAGAGGGAAATAGGGTTTGTGGTGTTGTTGTTGATGCTTAGTTTTCGGATTTGTAATTACTAATTAGTAAAGGTTCAGTTATTATTATGTATATGCATGGCTGCATAACTTACCAAAACCAAAATTTATAGGTTTTCATGAGTTCTTTAATTTCATTTAGCACGTGGATTAGTCTTGTTTTTTGATTTTGTTTGAATAGATAGATGGAGAAATTCGTAGATAGATGATTTCTGTTGGAAATTAGCCAAATATGATGGATGTATTAAGGTGCTAATTTCTGGTTGGAAGTTTTTCTTTTTATCAAAGTTTCTAGTTGGAAGTGACCACATTTGTTTTAGAAACTTGCAAAAATAAAATATTAGGGGTTATTGAACTTAATTAGCCTAATTTCAAAAAATTATTGAAGATTGATTTATTTCATTAAAATTATAAAACTTTATTTTTTTGATTACCTGTTGTTATATTGATAAGCTTTCCAGCAAAAACTGACACATAATCGTAATAAGGGTTGAGGTGGAAAATGTGAGTAGCCAAATTATTTATTAAGAAATGATATAGCCTGTATTTTATTTCTACCTGAACTTTTTAGGTATTTTATTAAAATATCAACCAATAATAAAAATATTAAAATGCAATAACTTTTTAAAAAATAAATTAATTTTGAATATCCTTTTTCAAAATTAAACTTAAGTTTAGTAACCTTCAGCTTTTTAAACCAAACTTAACAAAACCGATAAGACAAAGTTTGGGTTATTTGAATAATAAAATAAAGACTTAATCACCAAAAAACCCCCACCTTTTAGCCCCTTTTCAAATGCACCATGACGTTGTAATTTTGTCAGTTGCACCCTAATTCGCACCTTTGGTTTTCAATTCCAACCTCAAGTACTAAATTGATCTCTTTTTCATTTGAAAAAAGTAAAAATAAGTCATCCATTTTTAACTTTTTATATGAAAAAGAGTTCAAACGAGTACTTTATAAGGGTTTTTATAAATTTTTCCCAAGTGAAAAAAGTCCAATTTGATTTTGAGGTGGAATTGAAACACAAAGGTGCGAATTAGGGTGCAACTGACAAAATTGTAACGTCAGGGTGCAACTGAAAAGGGGTTAAAAGGTGAAGATTTTTTTGGTGATTAAACCTAAAATAAATATTATTCACTATGAAATAATTGTTTTTTTCTCAGAAAATTATAAATTTTACATAAATTTTTGGGAAAGCATAAAATAAAATTTAGATTACAATAGATTCTTTAATATTAAATATTCAATAAATTAATAACTCTAATAATTAATAAAATTTCAGAGAACCAACTTAGTTTCATGTCAGATAATTAATAATATTATTATTTAATAATTTATGAAATTTAAAATATATTCTATATAAATATTAATTATTAGAGAAATATTTTTAAGGAAGACACACACACAGATATATATATATATATATATATATATATATATATATATATATATATATATATATATATATATATATATATATATATATATATATATATATATATATATATATATATATATATATATATATATATATATATATATATATATAATAAATTAATTTATATGTTGGACATAATTAAAGTAGTTTTATCCAACATTTATTTTATTATTTTTTACATCTAATTAAATTAAGCTATTTCACTTTATGAATATTGTTTTCTGATAATTTGTTTTTGTTGAACATCAAGTCAATATTTTTAAAACTGGAGGGTGATGAAAAAAAATCAAGAAAGTCTTCCATTAATTTCTTTTTACCACTCTTTCATTGTTTATTTCTTTCATCTATTAAAGGGTTTGGGGAGTCCCTTAATTATGATCTTTTTGCCCTAAGAATTATCTTTTTCTGTCCATCAAAATCAAATCCTTGCAACAAATTTGGCATGTAATAAGTGATACAGAATGCATACAAATATTTAAGTCCAGCAAAATGCATTGAACTCGATCGATTTCTTCATGTCCCGGTCCTCCATCAGTCGTTCCTTTTCCTAATTAAAGCGTTTTTTCAAAATAGTTATCTGCTTGCTGTATGACTGTATTTTCTTTCTTTGTCTACATCAACAAGCCGATAACTATTTTGTAAAAGATATAACTTGACAATCGTTTTGTAACTTTTTACAATCCAATAATTGTTTTATAGTAAAATTATAATTTGGTAATCCATTTTATATCTTTTAATAATTCAATAATCATTTCATAAAAAGTTATAGTTCGATAATCGCAAAACTATTTCACCCGATTATGAAGATAAAACACATGATTATCTGCCTCAATTTTTTTTAATGAAGCCATTTGTGTCTATCTGACGAAACAATCTTTACAGGTAAATTTTTTAATTGATTGAACTAGCATTATTACAATCAAAATTAGGATAGAATTTGTAGAACTTTACAGATCACCGTAAATTGTTTTTTATGCATAGCTTGCAATATATTCTATATAAATTATACCAATAGTAATACATATAAAATTAATACTACTAAATTTCTTTTTTTTTCCTTTTCTTATCGCATTAACGCAAAAAGCTATTTCAAGATGAAGTAGGATACATATGAGGAGCCAATCGAGGCATACCAAATGCCATGACCGGGTTAGCGAGACTGAGATCATCAACAGCTTCCGTAAGATCAACATTGACTACATTCTCCGGCAGACTCCAGGAAAAGCATTGGATCATCCTCGCAAGTAACATAGTTGTCATGCAACTACCAAGCAAAGTGCCTACACATCCTCGACGACCTGTGCTAAAAATTATAAACCTCGGGTCATGCTTGGTCAGGACGACTTCCCCGTTATCCAAGTGGCGCTCGGGATTGAATTTGAGGGGATCTTGCCATGTATTAGGGTTCCGGCCAAGACTAGCGCGACTAAGATATGTCCAGCTACCTTTAGGGATGAAATAACCACCAAGTGTAGTATCTTGCATTGCAAAATGAGGAGGATTGAAATATGAAACTGGATGCAGCCTAAATGCTTCTTTTGCACACGCATTTAGATAGTTCAGTTTTGCAATATCAGATTCTTGAACAAGTCTCTCCTTTCCAACGATCATATCTAATTCTTTCGTTGCTTTCTCCAACATTTTAGGCTGATTTAGCATCTCAGCCATTGCCCATTCTACAGCATTCGCCGGGTTATCTATTGATGCTATCATCACCTCCTGACAAATAAATAATGCGTTATATATTTAAAAATTAAAAAGAAGAAGTTAATCTCATTTATATAACAAGGAAGTTAATCTTGATTTTATTAACGATTGAATCTTACAATTTATTTTTATAGATAACTAAGTTTAATTATTGATGATTATGCATTAATAATGTTAATATCTATTTACATAATATTAGAAAGGCCAAATGCTTTTCTAAATCTATTACTTTGACCATTTTATCCGATATATCCTTAAAAAATAATTTAAACATTATGACCCATCATTTTACAAATTGGAACACATATATCCAACTCTCAATTTAAACATATTTTCGTATACATAATCCTCATTTTAAATTCAAATAATCCTTCATAAACTAAAATAAAAAATCAATTGTGTAAAATAGTTATTTATAAAATTATAAAACTATATTTTCGAAATAGGTTTAAATCGAGAATTGTATATATTTATTTCAATTTGTAAAATTATTGGAACAGAATGTCAAAATTGATTTTTAGAAATATATTTGATTTTGTCAAATTTATGGATCTAAAAAAGTCTTTTGCCGGACTATAGTTCTCGTTAGAAAAATATATTTGGCTTATTTCCATAACTTTGACCCTTTCGTTATATGTTTTTTTTTTCAAAAAAATTGAACCATATGGTCTATCAATTTAGCGAATTAGAACAAATATTTAAATACCAATGCAATTAAAGTTATAAAACTTTTTTTGGTAGTTGGACCAATTAAATAAATCTACATCGGACTAGACATGTTTTTTGTTATAATCGTCTCAATTTGTAAAATTAACGGAATAAATTATTCAAATTTTCATTTAAAAACGTGCATATATTTTTATCAAAAAACAAAACATGCATATATGTCAAAACAGTTATTTATGGAAATATAAAATCATATTACGCCTTTAAAAGAAAGAATAGTAGTCTTACAGCGAGTTGATTTTTGATCTCATCGTCGTTGAGCAATGGCCTGCCGTCAGAATCTCGGAGGGTGATGAAAACATCAAGCAAGTCCTCCATTATTTTTCTTTCACCACTCTTCCATTGTCTAATTCTTTCATCTATTAAAGGGTTTTGGTAGCCCCTTATGATCTTGTTTGCCCTAACAATGATCTTTTTCTGTCCATCAAAATAAAACCTCTGCAAGATATTTGGCAAGTAATCAGATAAACAAAATGCATACATATATTTCAGTGCAGCAAAAACTGCATCAACATGATCGATTTCTTCGCGCCCCGGTCCTCCATTATCCGTTCCTTTTCCGAAGTATCTCCGGCCAAAGATTATCTTTCTGATCACGTTACCACTGTAAAGGCGGGTGGCTAATCTTAAATTAACAGCCTTATTGCATTTGTACTGATTATGAACATAGAACACAAGATTATCTGCCTCCTCATTTCTTTTATCATGCAGCCATTGGTGTCTAGCCGGCGAAAGAATCTCCGACGTTAGAATCTTTCTCATTTTCTTCCACTGATCATTATAAGGAACAAGAACTGTCGTCAAGTATCCTCCGGTCATGCACTTAGCAGAAAAAGCCAGTGGTCGGCTAGCGAAAACTGCATCGTTCTGTTTAAGCATTTCGTTTGCGAGGATAGGACAGTTGATAGAGACAATATTAGTATTCCATAGACGAATAAGGCAAATATCGGTGTTGAGTTCCTTCATCAGCTGGTGGATCCACCGGAATGTGGGTTTGTAGCGAATTATCTCCGGGATATTTCCGATTAATGGCCATGGTTTAGGACCTGGAGGGAGTGGGAGGCTCTGGTTAAGTTTTTTCTGAGTTGTAGACATCTTAAGAATTTTTATAGCACAGACAACAACGGAAATCAAGACGATGACGAGCGTGGCCATAGTGGTGGCGGCGGTGGTAAGAAAAGGTGTATCTGTAATGTTTAATCCCATATTGGTCTGAATAGTTTTTGGATTTGTTGAGTGTTACTGTCTTAATATAGTTTAAATTTGACTGCATTCGTAAGCCTGAGATGATCATTGTAAAAAGATGTAGAAAATCTGGTATATTTTTCAAATAACGAAAGAAAATCTAGTTCGATTTTGTGCATCATTTGCCAAAAAGCTACTTCTAGTGCAAATCTATCATTATCTTTCCTGTCATTTTAATTAAATCAGCACCCTGAAAATTCTGGATATTAAACTCCGTGGGTTACCGAGTCATTCACAAATTATAAAAAAAATACGAGTTAACTTTCGGTAAAAAAAGGTCATTCGGTTATGGTTTTATTACAACGAAAGCGTTTTTGCTTATATGGCATTGCCAAAATTACAAAATGAGGTATAACTCGTGTCTTTTTTTTAACAAAAGATATAATTCAGTACCTTTTTGTAATTCACGAACTCAATGATTTTTTTGTAATAAAATTATAGCCAAATATTTTTTGAACGAAAATTAACTCATTACTTTTTTTGTAATTTACAAATAATTCAGTAAAGCAGAGAATTTAATATACAATTATTTTTAAGAAATAGTGGAAATGTGGGTTATTAGCTAAAATGGTACTGTATTTCTAATTTCTATTTTTGGAGACCATTACTTTTATTATTGCTCCAAATCAGGAATTTCAAATATTTCATACCACTTGAATCTGATATGGACTAACATTGTTATTTGTTTATTATTCAGTACTTTTGGCACGCATCAGCTCCAAGTCCACTGAAATGGCTGGATTCACTGATTTGAAACGAAAACAAAAATAAGGATAAACACATAGGTTGTGTATTACAAAGGTTGTGTATTTTTGGACGTGTTTCTGTGGAATTTGATCAGGTCTTTAATCTTCCTGCTCTTGTCTTATTTATAGCTTTTAGTTTTTACAAAAACTGCTTGTCATCTTCAACTGCACATGTTTTGAAAGCACCTTTCCCACCTCTAAGAAAATGTAGATTGTAGTCTTTGAACTGTTACTTCTCAAAAGCACATGCTTTTTTAAACTTTATTCTTCTGATAAAAATATCCTGGGGCTTTGAGCCATTTAAAACACAATTTAATAGCCATCTTAAATACGGGCTTACTCTTTTGAAAATGCACTTGGGCCTTCTGAATCTTCTGAGAATTACTGGTTTGAAGTCAACCTCTGAAGTCAACCTTTGAAGTCACCCTCTAGACTCAAATCAACTTCTGGAGTCAACCTCTAGACTCAAATCAACTTCTGGAGTCAACCTTTGAGCAACTTTTGGTCAAACCTAGAGTGAACCTCTAGAACCAACTTCTGACAAATCTTCTAAGTCAACCTCTATAGTCAACTTTTGGAATTCAACATCTGGAATCAACTTCTGGAACCAACTTCTGTTAGTCAACTTCTGGAACCAACTTCTAGAGGCAATTTGTATCTTTTGAGAAGAACATGGGCTTTTATGGCCTTTTAGCCATGCATATTTTTAATTGTGGTGCAAACAATAACAAAAATATATACTGCTAATTTTAGTATTTCTTATAGTGTTCCTTCCATCGGAGGAGCACGACTGGAAGGAAATAGCAGATCTACTCATTACATAGAAGGAAGGGGTACGAGCTGCTCTTCCATGAAGGAGGAGCAGTTCGTGCTCCTACTTCGTGGGAAAACCGAAAAAGAATTTATAGATTTATTTTATGTAAATTTTATTTATTTTATGATTTTTAATTTTGAAAAAATTATTGATAATTGATATAAATTAAATAATTATTATTAGTTGAATTTTTAAGGAAGAAGATGTTTTTGTACAATCAATAACCTTAACGTCTAATTAGAATATAAGTTAAAAATGTCAGTGCTCTTGTAGCACAGTGGTAATATCCACAGGCAGGGGTGAGCATGGTTCGGTTCGGTTCGGTTTGGTTTAATAAACTCCAAAACCAAACTATATTTTAAAGGAAAATATAAAAATCAAACCACGCCAAATATCTACGTAAAATTTCGATTCGGTTAACCAAATTTTGGCATCGGTTTCGGTTTGGTTTGGTTCGGTTTGGTTAATATAGATTTAGTTAAATATTATATATAATTATACGTAAAAATTAAAATTATACGTAATAATTTTTACTTATATGTGTGTATTAGTTTATATATTTTATTTTCATATATGTATCTATACACACATATTATATTTATATATAAATATTTCAATAAATAAATTTTATATTTATTTATACATATATAAATATTTATAAAAATAATATTATTGTAAACTTCGGTTTTTCGGTCGGTTCGGTTAACCACTAGTTGAAACCAAACCAAAACCAAAAACCATATTTTTTTATAATTTGAAACCAAACCAATCCATTTTAACCATTTTAACCAAACCAAAATTAATTTCGGGTTGGTTTGGATCGGATTAATGGTTTGGTTCGGTTTTTGCTCACCCCTATCCACAGGTATCTTGATAAGAGGTCTCGTGTTCGAGCCTCACTCCCCCCTCCCTAATTATCAAAAAAAAAAAAGTTAAAAATGAAAGACTACTTTAACCTTTTTTCTGATAAAAAGAGGTCAATTTATTACTTCGGATAGAGGCGAAACATAAAAATCTAAAATAAGGTACAATTGATTTTTTTTAAATTAGGGTATAAATGCAAAAATATTATAAGGTGAGTTTTTTTAAGTAATTAGGCCTTTTTATTATAGTTTTACTTAGTAAATGTTGCTTTGCTCTTACTGCTACCAATTAAAACTACTTAAGTATTCAGCTACTTTATTTCTTGCATTAATCGATTTAAGTATTTTGGTTTATAATGATGTTGGTGCATTTACAGTTTGAAGTTATTTAGCAGATTAGTAAAAAATCATATGATTGTAGCAATCAAGACATTGCCGCCCATTCCTTTCGACGGAATTCCAAGTTTATTGCTTGCAGTTTCTGTTTATATACTTATTGTGGTCTCAACTACTAAATATGGTTTGTTATGTGTTTTTGTTAGTTTTCTCATTTTTTTTTTATGAATAAATATATTAAAAGCCAAAAAAATGGCAAGAACCAAATTCAAGAGCTTAAGCCAAAAAGACTAAAACTCCGAAAGGAAAAACAAATCAAGGAAGAAAAACACTATCTAAATTTCTATATGAATCTAAACCCGAATAAATAAAAGACGGATGACTACACTTATAAAAGAAAGCCGCATTAATGAAACAACGGAAATAACATCCACCATAGATGATTCCTTTTGCTGAAAAATCCTTCTATTTCGACACTTTTAAATTTTTCAAATAAATATAATCCAAGTAGTAGTCCAAAGGTCCGTGCATCCTCCGTTTGGAAATAAGGATATCCATTGGTAGAAAAAATCTGTAGATGACCGAGGCATCACCCAAGCTAAACCCATTTTTTGAAAAACAAAATTCCATATTTTTCTTGCAAAAATGCAATGCATGAAAATAATGATCTTGATTTTCAATATCACCACAAATCCCACATTTCAAGATATCATTTAGAATGATTCCTCGGGAAGCAAGAAAGGAAAGCGTTGGAACGCTCTTGTGCAAAGCCGTCCAAAAGAAAAATTTAACTCTCGGAGGGGCCTCTGAATTCCAGCATTTTTTGAAGGCCACGGTTTGGCTGTGAACAGTATCAGAACCCCCATTCCTGATTAATTTCGCCATACTTGCAGCTGTGAGTTAACATTAATGGAGTAATCCAAAACCATTGATTGAATAGAATGATAAGATACAAAAGAAATAGAAGCTAACAATAAAAGAGAAAGTCTTAAAGTCTAGAATAACAAAAGAGGCCTTTATATAGGCAAAGCTAAAAAATAATAAAGGAAAATATCTTATACTTTGCCACTACTCCAAGTCTTATACTTGGCCACTACTCCAATAGCATATTAATTCTGCTAACATCCCCCTTCAAACTCATGATGCGATAGCAATGAGCATCGAGAGTTTGTCAGTCAAAAAACGAAAGCGCGAAGAGTACAATGATTTGGTAAATAAATCTGCAAGCTGTAAGGAAGAAGAGACAAATGGCAACGCCAATGTGCGAGTTAAACATTCTGGGGGTCACTGAACTTTCACCAAGTTACAAAATGGTCACCGAATTTTAAAACGCTAAAAAAAGGTCACCATACTCTTACTAAGTGAACCTCTGATGATCTGTAAATGAATTCCGGCCAAAAAAACCAGACGTGGCAGCTGGAGTCCGAGTCACCCCTCCCTTTTTTACCATGTCATACTATTATCTTATAATTTGCCACATCAGCTTGCCATGTTAGCTTGCCATTGATAGGAGTAAAATACTCCTATATTATAGAGTGTTTGTGATGCATTGTAATGTCTTTTGTTATGCACTTTGAGGTGTTTTTATATCTTATTTGTGTGCTTAAGCGTTTCAGGATAACGGAGCGTTATGATGCATCTTTGGCGTTAAAAGAGAAAGAATCAAGGAAAGGAAGCAAGAGCAAAGCCGGGAGTGAAAGAAGCGGAGCTTTCGGGAAGACAGAAGGTTGCACGAATCGTGCAAGCTCATTTCAAGCCTTGCACGATTCGTGCATGGCAAATAGAGGAGGCAGAATGTTTTCCAACTTCTTGCACGGATTATGCAATCAGGGATAAGTTGGGTTGCACGATTCGTGCAAAGGCTTAATTCAAGAATCGAAAATCTGAAGAAAAAGGACAAGGCTTTTGCACATTTCCTCTTTTGGCCCAACACTCATTTGTAGGATATTTTTTTATTTCCTTTTTGAGAAAACTATAAGTATCACTTTATGTTTAAAAATTAGGGTATCCAACATTCATTATCTTGTATGAGTTATTGTTCTTCCATTTTACTTAAGGTAACCTTTCTCTACTTTTTAATGTTTAGTTGTTTGATTAGTGCTTGTATTGAGAACTTAGCCATGAGTGGCTAAGCCCCTTGTTAGGGGGTTGGTATGATAGCCTAGGGTTGTATGATTGGTTGGTTCTTATTGTTGTTCACTCATGTTTTACTCCTATTACTTATTGCTTGTTTAGGATTAACTACCCTAATCATGTTTAGAGTTTGATTAATGCACCGAGAGTTGGTTGATTAGATTGACTAATAGGATTGAAAACCTAGGTTTTAGAGCGCCACGAGAGTGGGTTTGAACTTAGGTGGCCCTAGAGTTGATTGATTAATCGCTAGTTTATTGTTTGGTTATGCCTTGTAACACGAGAGTGAGCTTGGTATTGATTAGGTGATTAGGTAGCGGTTTTGTTGTTCCTTGAGGCTCGAGAGAGCGGGAATGACGCATTAGACTTCACTCGGCCCTTGAAATACTTCCGATTTGACCAAACATGAATGCATGACCTAGGTGTGATTGCCAATCCCTTGACGTTTCCCTTTATTGATTTTAAATCGTTGATCATTAGTGCTATTTGAGTTATTGCATTTTAGCGTTTAGTTGATTCTTAGTTGTTAGAATTGTTACCTAAAACCAATCTTAAATCATTGCTTTCCGAATTGAATTTCACAATCGATTTCACTCACCTTAAACCTCTAGTCCTTGTGGGTTCGACCTCGACTTGTCGAGTACTACGAGTTGGCTTTTTGCTAACAGCCATGTCAGCTTCTTCTTCTTCTTCTTCTTCCTCCAAACAAAAAATACCCTACAACTCCATCTTCATGTTGCAGCGCCGCCACCACCTTCACCTCCCAGTGCCGCTGCCATCTCTTTGTCCCAGCACTTCCACCTCCTCTAGCACACGACCACCATTCAGACCGTCGAATGCTGTTTAGGGACGAATGTCAACAAAAATTTTCATCTAGGGATGAAAGCCGACGGAGCTCTCCGTCTGCGTTCATCCCCAAACGAAAAGCTTCGTCCGGGAACGAACCCAGACGAAGATCTCCATCTGGGTTCGTTCCTAGACGAAGAGATCTTCGTCTGGGTTCGAACCAAACGAAGATCTCTTCGTCTGGTTCGTCTCAGAAGAAAAGTAAGGAAGGCGGCTGGTAAGGGTGGCGGCCGCAGGTAGGGGTGGCAGATGGTGATGGTGTAGGTGGTAGGAGATGGTTAATTTTTTTTCCATTTTAGGTGTTTAATTTTTAAGAAATCTGAGGAAGAAGATGATGACATGGAAAAAAAGGGAGGGTGATACGGTCTCCGGCTGCCACGCAGAAAATAATTGGCCGGAATTTATTTAGAGATCGCCGGAAGTCGGGTTTTTATAGTAAAATGACCATTTTGTAACGTTTTGAAATTGGGTGACCATTTTACAACTTGAACAAAGTTCGGTGATCCTCAGAATCTTTAACCTGCCAATGTGCCGTTCTGAAGATGATGGCGAGTAATATAACAATCAATCTCAATATGATTTTCAATCTTATTATGATATGTTCATATATTATTTGGTGAAACTTATAGGTAACAGAATCACACATTGCAACTTTTGACACTGAATTACATAATAGTTTATAAAACTAACTAAATCAATTTAGTTTAATTCAGTTAGATTATAAGGTGAGAGAGTGGTAAATTGTTTATAAATATTTAATATAGAATAATTTGTACAATATAGTTGGTTAAGATTAAAAAGAAAGTGATCTGGTAAAGGCTTTTGTCCAAGCCTTCCAGTTTAGAGTTAGAGAAGAAGTCTTAATTAGGGTTGCAGAAGGCTTATTATTGGAATGAAATGGTGATTTTTGTTGGTCTTCCATTTGAATAACATCATCTTCTTGTTGATTCCAAAAACGAGCTTCTTTTCTCTTGCTTTTCATGGTTGCTAATACATCATTTTTGTTGCATATTCCCCATACTGTCACCTTCTGATTATAGAAATCCACCTTTACTGAATATATTCCTGCATAGCATATAGTATTGGAGAACAAACAAATTACAATTCTTGTAGTCATTAATAGTACTTTTTGATAATAAATCTGGAGAGTAATTATCTCATGCAATTAATATACCACATCAATGCAACACATTAAATCGACTAAGATGTTTTGTACTCTCTTTCTCCCCTGCCCCCAAACTCTGGAGGCCATAGTTTGGCAATTAAGAGATAATTCGTACCATATATCATTAGTTTTACTGTACTTTTCATTTTTTTGTGTGTTAATCTATCTACATAGATTCGCTCTTCTCCAAAATATCATCTAGAAACAGTGGCATAGCCAGAAATCAAAACTAAAAGGGGCAAAATAGAAAAGAATATCATATGATATATACAATCTAATTTTTTTTATATAATTAAGGGGGTCAATATGTAGTAATTATCTAAATAATGAGTTAAATTTTAAAAAAATTATTTGAGAAATTTATAATTTTGGAAAAATAAAATGTTGGCAGCATCATTGTCTAGAAATTGTCCACAACAGGTGGGTCGTCAATCTAAATGTTTTTTGCATTTTATTAGTAAATTAATTTGCAGATTTAAATTTTTTACAATTTGGTTTATGTTCTTTGAATTTGTGATAGATCTAGGGTTTTTTATTGTATTTTTTTAAAATCTATAAATTGTTATACTCATTTAGATAGATCTATTTTAGAATTTAGTTTTTCAAATTTTATGTAATAGACTGTTTTTGGATGTCATCTTATTAGATAGTCAGAATATCCTTCTTTGTTGTATTAATTTATTTTAATATTGTGACTGAATTTGAGACTTTTATAGTCGCTTTATCAATATAATATCCTATCATTGAAAAAAAATTCAACACATATCTTTTTAAATGTTACTCTTCTTTTTAAAAAAAGTTTATTTAATATTTCTATTTTTTTCATGACCAACTATGAAATTTAATGAAATTAGTTTATGGGGTGAACTACCCTTGTTACTCAGCTCACCTCTAAATCTGTAATCCAGTGTTCAAAAAACAAAAACAAATCTCCAGCTAGAGTAAATGCAAGAAACCTATACAAATTTAAATTCATTAGGGTGTACCCATATCATGCGCAATTGAACAAGTATCTCTTTGATAATATAATGCACCCAGTTATTTCGATCTTAGTCATATTGTCATAAATATTTTAATTTACAGAACTAATATTCCTGTCACATTACTAGCAATCAAAGATCTATTACAGGAAAACAAATGTATTTTTTTAAATAATTATCATATATTTAAGATAACGATATTAGAACAATCAAGGGCGATTCGCGGGGATTTATGTTATAGATTTAAGAAGAAATTGTGTTACCTTTGAGATGGGATAAGGCCTTCTTAACTTTCTTTTCACAGCCGTAGGAATAGAGAGGCACCATCATCTCCACAAACTGTGCCTCCACATTTTTTGCAGCAACTATTTGCATGTTCTCCATTTCATCCAACTTTTTTAATTTGCATTCAATTTAATTGCAAATTCCTGATAGAGTTGTCATGAATGCATTACATATATATAGGATTTTCTTATACTATGCTTTTATAAATGGATAAATGAAATGTATTATGTGACGTCCCATTCATCACTTTTTCTCTTTTCATTTTCTTCAACTCATTTTTTATTTTTATACTTTACGGATCATGCAGGTTTCTTTTTTTTTTCTGTATTTTTTAATTTGGAAAAGATTTATATTCCAAAGATGCTTTGTTAATTAAGTTTAGATCATTAATATTCATTATTCAATTATGTAAAATTGACATTATATGTATTTTCAGAATTTGTGAGAGAATCAATTTATCAAGTAAAATTATTAACTTTTAATTCATTTAGGTTAAATATTTTATAATTTTTTATAAATCCGTAACTATTTTGCATAAAAAACTATAATTCGTTTACCATTTTATAATTTTTTATAATCCGACAACTGTTTTATAAAAAAGTTAACTAGGTGACCTCAAAAGTATTTAACCCCACCACTGCATAATAACTTAAAAAGTTCTGATAAGGTGAATTTTTTGGTGTTTAGATTTGGTGACATAGACTAATAAAAAGACTAAGTCGGCATCTACATTTGATAATAATTAATCAAAAATACTTTTGCATATATTGTTTTATATTTTTAATGGGATCTATATTTTATGTGGCCTAAAGCAATTGGCTGTCATGTGGGTTTGTTTACCTTATCAATGAAGTTAAGCCATTTATTAATTAAGAAACTGGAATTAGGGATTCTAAAATTGTTCCTTTTTGTGTGCTTTTCTTGTTGGTCATACAGCCATGCACATGCAATTCAATTCCTTCCTTTTGCTGACTCCTCCTAAACTACTTTTCTACATTTCTTAATCAAAATTTTAGCCTTTGTTAAAAAAAAAAAAAAAAAAACATTTCTTAATCAAAACAAAAATAATTGTTTAAACCAAATTCATTATCATGAACTCCTTTAACACGTACATGTAGAAATTACATGTATATATAATCTTAGTGTTCAATTTTCAAAAAAGAAAATTAATTTAAATTTAATTAACATGTGGCGTAATTGATCCGAAATCAATTAGATGCAACTATATTAATGAATAACTAATTAGTTTATTTTATTTAGAATTGATGTGGCTTTTATAATTTTGTAATTGTGATTATAAATCAATCGCCCACATGTATCGTTATAAATAAGACGGTTCACACAAATTTAGAATATAAAAATTTATTTAAAATATTATGTCTTTACATTTAAATTATTCAGAAAATATGTTAAGTAATAAAATATTTCAATAGATATAGGTTATAAAGGTAATTTAATTCTGAAAAAGATATTGTATATGAAACTGTATTTCATATTATTGTTAATATAAAAAAACAAATAAATAACGTTTCAATATCATAAATATTTCAGTTGTGTTACTCTTTTAGTATAATAATATAAATTATAAATAATTTTTTTAAATTATATAATTTTAGTTTATTATATCACTCATCTTTTATTTTGCTTTTTGAAGTCTTTAAATTCAACTTTTTGCTCTATTTGGTCCTTAAGTGGATTTCATTTGGTTAATTGGATCCTCAATTTTTTTGCTTTTTGATTCACTGGATTGTTAGGTCGTCCTTGAATTAATCCACTTAAGAATCCAATAAATCAAAACATAAAAATTTAAAAATTTAGAAAAGACAAATAAAAAGTAATGAATTAAAATCGTATCACTTTAAAACCCAAAATAGATTTATCCTAAATTTAATTGAATTAATCATTATGGTAGATAATACATGAACATTCTATAATTTCTCCGGATTCTTTTATCCACTTTTATGGAAGTCAAGAATTTAGCCCATGACGTGGCTGTGGCTCTTTCCGTATAAGCCAAAAGAGACAGGTCAACAGGAATGATAGTATTGTCCACCACCAACGCTACCTGCCACGTTTGCATGGGTCCCATTTTCATTCTTTGTTGGCTTATTCAGATGACTCAGATCTCATATACTTTAGTAATGGTCCCACCATGTGACACCCCATCACAATGATTTTTCTTCGGAATCTTTACACATTTTTATCATCTAAAATCAAATTAAGTATTTTTTATTAATTAATTTTAAAATTGAATCGAACGTATGCAAATTTAACTCGATTAATATTAATCAAGCTAAATTCGAATATTAAAATATTTAATTCAATAAATTTATGAGCATAATCAATTTTTTTTATATATATTTACTTTTCATGAATATATATATAATAATAATTTTTTATTTTTTTTATTTTTGTGCGTTTAAAATTGAATAATTAAATTTTTATTATTTTAAAATCGAATAAATAAATTTTTTTAATTTATTTTTTGAATACTTACCTTTCAATTTTGTCGATTTTGGCCAAAAATGGATTATTTGGTTTCAGAAAAGTCCTATCTTTTCAATATATATGCATGCCAAATAGGCGACACATAGACAAATTGAAATTAAATTGAGAGTTGGCCACAATTGAAACCAAATAATTTATTTTTAGCCAAAATCGACAAAATTGAAAGATCAGAACTTTTGTGAAACTTTTATAAAAGGCGTGACTTTTTTTATAACATTTAGCCTAAAACATATCATGTTTTATTCCACATTTAGCTCATGTGCATTTTATATACTACAAAGTTAGTATACGCAGGAATATCACTCACTGTTTACATAAATGATGGGAAAAGATTAATAAAAGAATCTTTTTAGGATGATATAATTGTTAGTTAAAAGACTAACTACATCAGATCTCTAGATCTTTAAATATGTTTTGAACATTTATTTAGAAAGAATATTGTATAAAGGGTCAATTTTATATAAATCACAATTTTTACACGTTCTTTTTATTCTAATCACGTTTTTTAAAAAATGTCAAATAAAATTACCACCTTTTATTTTTTTGCAAATCTATCACGAATATAAAAATTCAGTGTATTTTTATTGACTAGACAGCCGAAATTAACAAAAACGGAGTAAAAGAAATATATTTTTTGTGTTAATTGGGGCATTATTATGATATTTATTTGGGAGAAAAAAGACCAAATTTTTTCATCGGTGATAGATTTATAAAACAATGAAAGGTGGTGATTTTATTTGACACTTTTTAAAAAATGTAATTAAAATGAAAAAATATATAAAGATTGTGATTTTATATAAAATTAACACTTTTATAAATTAATATATATGAACTAAACTTTAACTAAAATCGATGAAGTGCCATTCAAAATTAATTATATTATATTACACTAGTAAATTTGAACAAATAAAAACTAGAATTAATAATAAAATCATATAATATTAATTACAAGACAAGCTAATATAACAAAAAATTAATTAGATAACAAATATTTTAAAATTCTTTTTGACATGACAAAAGTACTTGATCAAAGTATTAAAAAATCTCAACATGAAATTCCTACACTTACAAATGATTCCAATCCATGAAGCACATAAAAAGAAGAAAAATAAAGAAATTAAAAGCAAAATCCGGCTTGTTTTGCTGCAGTTTCATCTACCATCCTCAATTGCGTCATGTCTCTAAAATTAGTAAAAGAGATTCAAGGTAATTATATCTAAGAATTTCATCACAATTCATTCCTTGGACTCTTTACATCTCAAACTTCTTTATTCCAACAATTTCATCATATATAATACAATCCATTAAATATGAATAAATAATGACTCTATTAATTATTTTTAATACTGATGGAAATGCAACAAATGAGCAATATAAAACAAATTAATACTCAATATTTTTAAACCTTCCCATTGATGAAGCTTTCTAAAATTCTTATCATTTTTGGAAGTGCATGCAATGCAAATACAGTTGCTATATACCAATAGTATAGTAGATTACATATTAATTAGGCTCAATTGCTTAAAAATCCATGAACTTTAAGATATTTTATAATTTTAACATGAATTTTCAATTTTACAATGTTAAACACCAATTTTTAAATTTTAACAGTTTAAAACACCGATCACTTTTCTATCAAAAAAATGTTGATGTGGACGCCGGAATAAACACTATTCCGGCGTCCACATCAACATTTTTTTGATAGAAAAGTGATCGGTGTTTTGGAATGCAAAAATTCACAAATTGGTGTCCGAATTGGCAAATTTTAAAATTCATGTTAAAATTATAAAACACGTTAAAGTTCGTGATTTTTATAGCAGTTAAACCTAATATATAATTACATATGATCATGAAATAGAACATGCATTAGGATTTTCATCACTGAAGAGCTGAGGTGGTGGAATTCTTTCCATCACATAAAGTGGTTGATAATAATTAAACATCATCCTCTTCATGCTGTCCTCATCAACCATTGTTATGATTTCATGTTCTTCTTCTCTATTAGTTTCAGGTTCTTCTTTTTTGGGTTCTTCTGGTTCTGCTTTTTTATCTTCTTCTTTTTTCTCTTCTGGTTTTGCTTCTTCTGCAGCTGCTGGTTTTGCTTCTTCTGCAGCTGGTTTTGGTTCTTCTGCAGCTGGTTTTGGTTCTTCTTCCTTCTTCTCTTCTGGTTTTGGTTCTGGTTCTGGTGCTGGTTCTGGCTGTGGCTGTGGTACGATTCTGGCTTGCTTTTTGGTTCTTCTGTAAACATAATCTACAAGTTTTTCTGCGTCCATGGTGCCTGTCACTGTTACTTTTCCTGTGCTTAACTCTGTTACAGCCGTTTGTACTCCTGTTTAAATTTAAAGTAAAAAAAAAATTAAAATTCTTAAAATCAAATAAATTAGTACTAACTATTAAACTTTTAAGGAAAGCATATTTACCCGGTTCAAAAGAACTATTTAGACAACTTTTGAATCGAGGAGTTTAAGAATATCTGTTCTGTTATATTTAATAAAATTAGTGGTTTGATAAAATAAAATAAAAATTTATAAATTACAAAAAATTTGTGTTATTCCCCATAATTAATTTTTTAAAATTTCATCTTCTAGATCCAAAAAATCTAAATTTGTTATTTTTAATGCATTGTTATAATGTTTTATTTTTCAAAATATATCCTATATCAATTTTCCCATATCCATAATTAATTTCATTGCATATCAAGGAGTGCCACCATTAGCTGATGTGGCAACACCTTGGCCACTTGGATTCCTATGTCATCTTTCTTGCAGTTGGTTAGTCACACTCAACTGCCTGCTCAGTTGGCTAGTCACACTAATTACAAAATGTAGAAAAGGATATCTCAAAAAAACTAAAATACCCAAAGATTTAATTTTTTTCTAATTTTTTTTGTTTCTTTGGATATTAAATATGAAATAATTAATAAAAAAAATAGTAAAACTAGTCCTTCATGAGATAAAAAAATAATTACCCCTCATTTTGAGTATCTTTCTTTTAAGTTGATCAGCACAGGCCTCACAGTGCATATTTATACTAAGCTCCACAGTTGTTGATCCACTAACCTGAATTTGCATATACATTTGCAAAATCAACACAAATTATAAATATTTTAGAAGTAAAATAAGATAAAACTCTATATTGACAAACCTGTGAGGTGACAAGTTGGGGCAATGGTTCACCCTCAGCCTGAGGCAATGGAGACAAAACCTGAGCTTTTCTCTTGGTTTTCTTCATAATTCTATTACAAATAGCCTGTGGTTCCACTATTCCTTTTATGGTCACTTGGTTTTTACCCATATCTATCTCTACTCCTTCCACACCTGCATTTTATGTTCACAAACAAATACACATCTTAATTCAGTCCTAAAAATTAGTATTAACTTTTTTTCTTTGGTGTTTTACTTGCACCATAAGAAATGCTAAAATTAACAGCAAGTGTTTTTTATGTTTAAAGTGCTAAAATCACCATAAACATATAACAACCAAAATAAAGTAAATACTATAAGTTTCTGCTTATAAAATATTACTTTAAATAAAAAGTAATGGGCCATAAAATTGAAACATTTTTACTTTTCGTAATCGCCATTTTCCAGAAAAATCGACATTTTATAACTTTATAATTTTAATCTAATTTTAAATGTTTGCAACAATTTTAGCCAAGTCACTCCAATCGGGCTGGAATTAAAGTAAAATTTTGGTTAAAATTATGAAAGTGTGAAGAGGGAGGGGTCCATGGTTTCCGCGTTGGAATGGTTTTTTGACAACGTGTGGCTAAATGACTAACGTTTAAAATTAGATTAAAATTGCAGAGTTTTAAAGTTTTGGTTAAAATTGCAAAAGGTTAAAAAAATTATTTTTTTACACATAAGGTCTTTAAATAATTATCAATAAAATCCGTAAAATTTCACCTTAAATGATTATTAACAAAAAAGAAATTGGTGTGGTCGTTGAAACTATAAAATAGAAAAATGAAATTTGATAGTTGTTAAATATTGACAATTAGCAATAAAAACAATTATTGAATTGTAATAAAGAAATACATACCCCTAATTTTCATAATGGAATTCTCAATTTTCTTGGCACACCCAACACAATGCAAGTCCACAAACAACACAACAGGAGATGCTGCCTTTGGCTCCTCTTCCTTCTTCTCTTCAACTGCCGGCTTCTCTTCCTCTTTTTTCTCTTCTGGCTTTGCCTCTACCTAAATATATCAACATAAAAATATAAATTCATCACTTAAACTAAATTAATTAATTAAACTAAACAAAAACAAAATGCACTTAAAAAATTATAATCACCTGCTTAACTTCCTCGCCCATTTTCACTTAAAACTAATGTAGAAGTTGAGTGTAATTTTGCTGAAAGTGAGGTTCAGTGAGATGAAAGTAGTGAAAAGGAAGCTTATATACGTAGAAAAGAATGAGAAAATCGAGAATAAAATTTAAGGATGGACGGTGGGGCTAATTGATGAGCATAAAATTGAGTGATCCCAAGAGCACATGCAATGCCACTAAATTAACAAAATTAAAGAAAATTTTGTATGGATATAATAGCAGGCAGAACTGTAGGGAAAAGGGAGAGGGGGAGAATTTAGTGGAGCAGAGTTGGCATAGATTTATAATGGAAGGGGAGATGAATATGTGAAGCCGAGACAAAGAAAAAATTTAAAAAAAAGTAAGTAAAAAGTATTCATTAATGTCTGAAATTGTATATACTTTCTTTTTAGTGTATAAAGTATAAACTTTATTTCTTTTTGAATTTATGTTTTAATTTAATTAAAAAAATATATTAATGAGTGTTTTTAGTATTTTTCGATCATGAGTCTATTAGTTGAGTCAAACATGAATTTTATTTATCTTTTTGAAACCATATAAATAAGGCCTACTAACCAAAATAACTTTTAATTCTTTTTTAATTTTACTCTAACGTTGTAACTTTGTTAATTGCACCAAAATTCGCACTTTTTAAACTTCAATTTGTGAAGCCGAGACAAAGAAAAATTAAAAAAAAGTAAATAAAAAGTAGTATTAATTAATGTCTTAAATTGTACTATATACTTTCTTTTTTGTGTAATAACTTTATTTCTTTTTGAACTTGTGTTTTAATTTAGTTAAAAAATATATTAATGAGTGTTTTTAGTTATTTTCGAACATGAGTCTTGAGTCAAACACGAATTTTATTTATCTTTTTGAAATCATGTAAATAAGGCCTGTTAACAAAAAAAACCACTCACCTAATCTCAACTCTTTCTTAATTGCACCCTAACATTGTAACTTCGTCAATTGCACCCAAGTTCACACATTTGGACTTCAATTTCACCCTTAAGTACTAAATTATTTTCATTTTTATTCAAAAAAAGTTCAAATAAGTTATTTATTTTTAAATTTTTTTGAGTGAAAAAGAGTTCAAATAAGTAATTTATAAGAGTTTTATGAATGTTTGTCGAGTGAAAAAGAGTTCAATTTATATTTTTAAAGGTGAAATTAAAGACCAAAGGTGTGAATTTGGGTGAACTTAACGAAATTACAACGTTAGGATGGAATTAAAAAGAGGTTTAATGGTGAATGGTTTTTCTTATTATTAGACCTATAAATAAATATAGGAGTGTGTAAAATCGAACCAAACTGAACAATTGAACTAAACCAACAAATTTTGGTTCAATTTTGTATTATAATGAAATTTCAATTTTAAAATTTGGTTCGGTTTTTGGACATATGACTATATTGTTAAATTTGGGTGCAACCTCAATCAAAATAATCAAACTAAATAAATTTGAGTTCAATAAGTGTGTCATATGTACATTTATTATTATTATCAATGCTACCATGAAAAATCAAATTTAAGTAAATGTAAGTCCTACTTTTATCTTCATAATATATTGTTGATCGAAAAACAGTTGAAATTATTTATTTGATATATTTTTGTCCAAAAGGGAATGAAAAAGAGAGGAATTGAAAATGATAATAGTTCCATTTTGCACCGACCTGGTGGATTTTCGATGATGATATGCTGATGTGTCAGACAAATGTAACATGTAATATGGACAACTTGGATTCCTAAAGTTTGATTAGTTCCAAAAATAATTGAGTTTAATTCTTAATCTGCCAACCTTCTTTTTGCTATTTTGCCGATTCATAACAATACTATTTCAATAGTTTGAAGTTTGATTTGAACCACTGCTTTTGAATAAAAATAAATTTTTACATCAGTAAATAAAATAATTACTTAAAAATCTAAAAAAGAACTCTATCGTAATTTTCTTTATTACTTATTTACACTTTTAAATAGTAATGTTACGATAGTGCCATTATTTTAATGACGTGTCATAATATGATAGGTTTAGTCTATGGATAACGTGGTGGACTGAGTCTACCTAAGAATTTCTCTTGATTTTATCAGTTCAAGTTTGAAAATTATATATTTAAATTGCATGCATTATATTTAAGGCCTATATTTAATAATTAAATTGAATTTGTTTTTGAGAAGTAAATTAAATTTTAATAGAAAATAATAGTTTCCAAAGACAAACTTATTATTATTATTATTATTATTATTATTATTATTATTAGAATACATGAAGTATCCAATTTACGTACATATGTAAAGACAAATTTACAATAGTGAATTTTACTATTTTTATTATTTCCGGTGTGCGTTTTTTGAGGAAAATATTTTCACGTCGTTTTTTTTATCGAGAATGAATGATATAAGAGCTTTTATATAATAAAATTAAAAGTTGAAGAATTATATAGTTATGAACTAAAAGATATCGTGTAGAAGCTCTAGGTAACAAATAGTTAATATATATTTTTGAAATTTTAAGATTAATATAGTTTTAAGGCAAACTTAATTAATTTATCTAACATCATCAGTTTCAAATGACTAGTCATTGATATATTTAACAACACTCGAAAAATATGAAAACAGACTCATGGAAAACTATAAAGTGATATTTTTTTATTTGCAAAAATAACGAACAAAGGGTCAACGCGCCTTTTAAATTTGTTACACATGGTCATCTAACTCATTTTATACCTTTTTAAACAATTAACCCCAAAACTCTTCATTTTATGGTCAAATAATCCCATAATTTATATTTTTATTTCAAAAAATAAATTTACAATTATTATATCGCAACAATTTGAGAAATATCTAATTACTTTTTTACATCCCTCACCTCCGATTTATATTTTACGCGTTTTAAAAATACAATTATGGATTTTTTGACCAACAATAAAGAGTTTTGGGGTTAGTTGCTCAAAAAAGTATAAATTGGGTTCGATGACTCCGTGTCACAGGTTTAGGGGGCGCTTTGATACTTTATTTCAAAAAAAAAACTATCCAACTAATTAAATTTTGTATTTTAACTGGTTTGTTTATCTTGAAATATTGCTGCATATGGAACAATTAGTTTGTATTTTCTAAAAACTTTATATCATTAAGCAAAGTACCTTTGTTTTTTAAAAATTCATAAAAGTTGGTGATGGAGCAAACGTGGGAATGACAAAAAAAGTATGAAGCTCTGCATGTAAAGTTACAAAAGATAAAGAAAAGTTTCATATCACATGGCCTGCTCCAAATTTCTTTTTACCCTTTTTATATATTTTTATTTTTTTTCTACAATCTCTATTTATGGTATACAATCAAAAAGTTTAACATTGAATATTAACAATCAAAGACACTCTAATTTTTTTTTTATATAGAAAGTAACTCTTCAACTATTAAATAACTAAAGCTTTTAATCCTACAATATTTATTACTATTCTAATCTTTACTAATCCAAATATCCGAGGAAATTTTGTTAAAGTACAAATTTATTTTTTGAACAAAAAAAAGAGGAATGGATGGTGGTAAATGCGGGCAGAGATGCGGTAAAGGCCTAAAGGGAAAGGTTGCCCCATACTCCAATACAGAGGCGAAGCTAAAAATTATTTTAAAGTGGACAAAATTCTATAAATTAGTGTAAATTTAAAGAATAAGGCGGTCAATTAAAAATGAATATAATATAGACTAATCAGTAAAATATCTTAATGAAATTCTTAGAAAATTAGCTAAATCGTTAGCGGAAATTTTCTGACTCACAAGTCACAATTGTAGATAACTTTGATGGAACTGAATGCCGGAAAAACCATACTACTAAATTTTACAACAAAATGATGTCGTTGGATGTTACGAGAGCAATATTATGTAAGCTGTTCAGTGTTCCCCATCAACTTGATACAGAACGACCAGAGATAGTCCGATCGAATAGAAACTAGATCAATTGAGATATGGAGGCAACTGTCAAGGAAATTCATCATAAGGTTTTTCACGTATATGCCACAAAAGAAAAGTTCGAAGGAGCTATACTAGTGCGAAAAAAGAGAGGAAGAATTCTTATGACTTAACAGTGAGGTAATGAAAATCGAGAAGCTTAACAATAATACAGTCATCTAAGAGCGAAAGCAGGGAACAATGATGGTTATACCCCGAGAAAATTTAGCAAATTGAACGCAAGAGTGAAGATTTTAAGGGCAAGCCATTGTGGAAAAAACTTAACCAGGCCGAATTTACAACTAATCTGAGATTTTTTTACTTTTAAAACCAAACTGAACCGAAAAATGTTATTTTTTCCAATACATTCGGTTATTCAGTTTGATTTGATTTTCGCACATAACCGACAGAGTGAGTACTATTTTCGCTCCCTACTACTGTACAGCAGATTGTTGATGCTCATTCAGATAACTTTCCGCAAGGGCAGTGAGTAATGCAGCTCCGATTGGAAGGACATCTTCGTCGAGAAAGAAGTGAGGTGAATGTGGCGAGTGTATGGAACCTAATTTTTCATTTCTGATCCCTATGCTGAGCATGATTCCAGGAATCATTTCTTGATAGAAAGCAAAGTCCTCACCGGCCATCACCTTGTTATCGGTCTTCACATTTTCAGGACCGAGAAGAAGACTAGCGATCCTCTGAACATGAGAATTCAGGCTTTCATCATTCACAACAGCAGGATACATTAGATGTTCATTGTCTTTCAGGTCGACATATGCAGTACATCTATGAACAGTTGCTTGGCCTTCAATAACCTACATATCGTCCTTGTAGCATTAGCTCTTTTACTATGAGTTTGTATCTGAATTACTATTTTCTTTCTGTTTTTTTGAAAATTACTATTTCCCTCTTGACTTTTATATTTTATAGTATAACTTAAATCTCCTAACAAAAGGGGGTTTTACTTAAACAAAACCAAAATGTTATGGGGGATAGTAATTTTTTAAAGTTCATAGGAAATGGCACATTAGATTGATGTTTACCTCTATCAACCTCCGCCGGAGTCGAAGCAAACCCTCAGTCGTAAGGCTCCTCATAGTGCCACCAAATTCGACATATGGTGGAATTACATTCAGGGCAGTCCCACCTTTAACAAAGGTAACAGATACCACCTACAGAAATATAGAAGGCATTTAGACACAAATCACACAGTGGATGCTTAAACCTAACATGTCAAATTGTAAGAACATAAGCATGGAAATGCTCTGTTGCACGAAACTTCTCAAATCCAACATTTCAGTATTTCGTTACGTTTATAAAAATGCTTGAGAAACTCCAAAACTCTATTTTATAATATGATTTAGTAAGAAACATAATTTCAATGTTCCACGATTTGGCATTTATTATTTCCGCATTTTCGTGCTACATGGAGAAATGTCCTTACGAATTTACAGTTTAGGTTATAAGACAAATCGAATTGCTGATGGCTTCAGAACACAATTTAAAAAATTTGAATTGTGAAAAGGAGAAAAATGAAGAGTAAAATGCTCAAGATTGTGTAGCGGACATATCGAAAAATAATGTATTGATTCCACAAAATTCAAAA
This sequence comes from Mercurialis annua, assembly GCF_937616625.2. Classification (NCBI taxonomy): domain Eukaryota; kingdom Viridiplantae; phylum Streptophyta; class Magnoliopsida; order Malpighiales; family Euphorbiaceae; genus Mercurialis; species Mercurialis annua. Next base: position 4,769,737 of record NC_065575.1, on the reverse strand, counting down.
AAGCATCTCAATTATGCGGCAAGATTAAACCAGTAGAAGAAACTGATAACCGGGCCATACCCCACTGTGGAGGGGATCAAGTTCTCTTGAAATGACCTGTTGCAACGCCAAAATTGCAAAAGATGCAGCAAGTATTGGATCCACGTTAGTATGAGGCTCTGCAGCATGGCCACCTTTGCCTACGATTTTAGCATGAAAGACGCTCGAAGCAGCCAAGGCTGGCCCTGACAGCGATGCTATGCTCCCAGTGGGTAATTGATCACCGATGTGCATTGCAAATATTGCTTCAGCATCGCCTAGTGCACCTTCCTTTATCATATAAGATGCGCCAGCACCTCCCTCCTCAGCTGGTTGGAAAAGAAGTCTCACAGTTCCCTTAAAAGCAGAAAATGGAAGAAAACCATCAATCCAACTTGTAAGACTGCTAAATCATATAACCGATTGGTGGCATGCACACGTATGATCAAACCGACACACAGATAAAGAATACATTCTAGTATATGAACCACCTTCCGATAAAAGCAAAACAGATACTTTACTCAAACTCGTCTCAAAGCAAGGAAGATCAAGCATGCTAATTATATAAAATCCAAAATTCCTTATCACGTCAAGATAGCCATGAGAGGCGAATCTTCCCTCACTTTAAAGCCTAATACTTCTGAGATAAAATTTAAACTGGCCTAAGGAAAATGTCCATATTAACTAGCTCACCTCAAAGGACTAATCTACTAAATTGCCCGAGTTCTCCATTCTTCAATTAACTTTTTCTAAAGAGCTAGTAGCCATATATCTAGAACCGTTTCAAGGCATTTTCTTAAAACTTATAGTGAGCTAATTCTACTGACTAGTGCCTTTGTGAGAATCTTTAATTGCTCATTTCAATTAGATCACATAAACAAACTAGAATTCCCAACACAACAAGAACATCAAATTAGTCAAAACAACATAACATTAAACTGACCTTAAGGCTGTCTTTACGCTGATTAAGCAACTTAGCAGCACCAAGAAGCATTGTGGTGTGAGCATCATGTCCACATCCATGCATTTTACCATCAATTTTGCTCTTATGTTCCCATTCAACCAGCTCCTACACATCACCAAAACAACATAAAGAAACACAGAAATTGTCAGAAACATGAAATTATCAATCAAACAAGAATCAAAACATTATGATATATCATATACTTGCAAGGGCAGAGCATCCATGTCAGCTCTGAGAGCCACAACAGGACGAGAGCCGGAGCCAATTTGAGCAACAACCCCAGTTTTAGCAACTGGATATTCATAAGAAATCCCAAGCTTATCGAGTTCAGTGCGAACAAGAGCACTTGTTTTGTATTCTTCAAATCTAAGTTCTGGATGTTCATGAATTTCTCTTCTAATTGATACCAACCAGTCTTTATGTTGTTGGGCTGACCTTAAAATCTGCTGCATGTCATGATCACTGCAGTAAATTCCACAAAGGGAAATTAGGAAGACAAGTGAAGTGCTTAAGATGTGGGACACAAAATATTTAGAAGTCATAATCTTTAGCTTTGCATAGAAATTGACTTTGTAGTGAGTTAGGTGGAAGAAAAGTTGGTTGAATTATTATTGTCTATGAAACTATATGAACCCATATGCAACTTGTTGAATCATGTTGTCTTTATATTCTTAATTTAATGTATTTAAATGTATTGATAGATTAATGTTTTAATATTTTTAAATTAATTATGTTGGAACTTTGCAATCGTCGGTAATTTTCAATGACCATCGGCTGCGAAAATTCAATTGTGAGTTTTCGACCGTTGAAAGTCAACGGTCGTCAACTACATTTTTAAAAGTATTTGTTGAAGAACAAAATGAGTTCCAACGGGATTAATTTTAATTTGAACCATTAGAAGGATGACAAAACACGTCGGGCTCAATAAATATGTGTTGTAAGACCTTAAATTATGTTGGATTATTAGCCAAAGCCAAAATGATACCAAACTTTTCATACCTTGTTTCAATGTGGTACCGTTGTTTTAATTTGTATCTTTTCGAAACCATAAATTTTATTTTTATTTCTCCTCAATTTGATTTATAACATCTGATGTGTGAATCAGAATGAGAATATTTTTATATATTCTTCCACGTCATATCCTACTAGTTTATTTTTTCGACATAGCAACCATAGATTTATCCGATGTGACATGTAACGTGAAGGAATATAGGAAAGTATTCTCATTCCTGTTGCAACGTCAAATATAGTTTGGTTTTATTTTTGCACACCCCCTATATCACATTACTATTTATGATTTACTTCCTTGAATCACTCACTGTGCTCCTATAGTTTAGCTGTCTATTGTATAGAAGATTGTTGATGCTCATTCAGATAACTCTCTGCAAGGGCAGTGAATAATGCAGCTCCAATGGGAAGAACATCTTCGTCGAGAAAGAAGTGAGGCGAGTGTGGCGAATGTATTGAACCTATTTTTTCATTTCTGATTCCGACGCTGAGCATGACTCCAGGAATCATTTCTTGATAGAAAGCGAAGTCATCGCCAGCCATCACCTTGATATTGGTCTTGACATTCTGCGAACCGAGAAGAAGACTACCGATCCTCTGAACATGGGAATGCAATCTTGCATCATTTACGACAGCAGGATACATTGGATATTCGTCTTCTTTTAGGTCGACATATGCAGTACATCTATGAACAGCTGCTTGGCCTTCAATAACCTACATATCATCCTACTAGCATTAGCTCTTTTACTGAAAATTATATCGCTGCAAACAGTTAATATATATGTACATATATATATACACACACACATAGCTAAATGTTCTTAAAGACTACATTAATGGATGTAACTTGGTGTCTTAGCCTAGTGGTAAACTGTAGGGACGTGCATTCTATTGGAACCGAGCCAAAAATTTGATTTTTGTCAAAATCAAAACGAACCTAGTTTATAAAAAAATAAAATACTTCAAATTGAACAAAACCAGCCGGTTCTGTTTGTTTTTTGGTTCCGTTTTTTTATTCGGTTTGTAACTAAACCTGAACTGAAAAACCAAAATTTTCTATAATATCAAACAAACCAAACTGAACCAAAATTGTCAGTTCGGTTTTTGCAAACACTATAAACTGAGTCTACAAAAAGAGAGAACCAGAGCAAAGGTTAAAATCCCCTCCCCAATTGCTCCAAGAGTCTTGAAGCAACACCAGAATGACTTTACCGAAAATGGCCCAAGTGACAGTGTAAAAGCTCAGTGTGCTCTATAAAGACAATAATAATAAGCTTAAGATGTTAAGATATGCAATATGTTCTGTGGGTGTATACTTTCATAAACAAGGAATTAACATGCCATAAAGGATACATTAGAATGCTGTGGAGACAGAAATAAAAACAGATATGCATGGTATCCATTGCTTCAAAACAGAAAAAGCCAGTTGCTGTCTACCTGTATCAACCTCTGCTGGAGTCGATGCAAACCCTCAGTCGTAAGGCTCCTCAAAGTGCCACCAAATTCAACATACGGTGGAATTATATTCAGAGCAGTCCCACCTTTAACAAAAGTAACAGATAGCACCTACAGAAGATATACAATAGAGGCATCAAGACACAATGGATGCTTACACCTAAAAGGTGCAAAACCTAAGAAATTTAAGCATGGAGATACTATGTTGCACGGTTACTTCTCAAGTTCTACATTTTTGTATTTCATTTCTAATTCCGAAAATTCTTAAGAAACTCCGAAACTCTATAGTAATTGTATATTCTTGTAAACAATATTTTTTTGTTGGTTTCCATTTCGACATTTCTCGTTTCAGTATTTCGTGCTACATAGGGGAAATGTCCTTAAGAGTTGAGATAATAAGACAAATAGAATCGTGGATTGTTTTAGACTACTATTCAAAAAGCATGAATCATGAAAAACAGAAGATGAAGAGTGAAATGCTCAAGGCTGTGAAGCAGACATATCAAAAAATAATATATAGATTCTACCAAAATCAAAGCATCTCAATGAAGTCGCAACCGAAGATTGAACAAGTATAAGAGATTGATAAGTGGGCCATACATCACTTTGGAGGGGATCAATTTCTCTCGAAATAAGCTGTTGCAGAGCCAAAATTGCAAAAGATACAGCAAGTACTGGATCTGTATTAGCATGAGGCTCTGCAGCATGACCACCTTTGCCTTCAATTTTAGCATGAAAGAAGCACACGGCAGCTGCAAGTGGACCTGCCAGCGATCCTATGATCCCAGTGGGTAAATGAGTACCAATGTGCATTGCAAATATTGCTTCAGCATCGCCTAGTGCACCTTCCTTTATCATATGAGATGCGCCAGCACCTCCCTCCTCAGCTGGTTGGAAAAGAAGTCTCACGGTTCCCTTCAAAGCCGCAAATAAAAGAAAACCATCAATCTAACTTACAAGACTGCTAAATTATAAATAAAGTGGGGAGAAGAGAACATAAAATTGGCGGCACGCACACGTATAATCAAACAGACATAGACAAAGAATACATTCTGATTCTAGTATATGAGTAACCTTACAATAACAACAGAAGAGATCATACTTACGCTACTTAAGATCATCTCAAACCAAGGAAGATAACTCGTGCTAATTATAGCTATTCAAAATTCCTAATACTACTAAGATAATCATAAAAGTAAAACTGAACAAAGGAAAATGTCCATATTAACTAGCTCACCTCAAAGGACTAATCAACTAAATTGTATGGTTTCTCCGTTCTTCACTTAAATTTTCTAAAGAGTTAGTAGCCATATACCTTAAACTGTTTAAGACATTTTCTTAAACTTATAGTTGAGAAAATTCTACTGTTCTAGTGTCAGAGCAAACCCATATCTAATACTACTGATTAGAGCCACCATAAGGTTTATTATTTTAACCTCCTTTTTGAGAATCTTTAACTGCTCATTTCAACAAGATTACAGACAGAAACAAGAACATCAAATTAGTCAAAACACATAAGAGAAACTGACCTTAAGGTTGTGTTTACGCTGAGTAAGCAACTTAGCAGCACCAAGAAGCATTGTGGTGTGAGCATCATGTCCACATCCATGCATTTTACCTTCAATTTTGCTCTTATATTCCCACTCAACCAGCTCCTAGTCCACCAAAACAACACACAAAAGAAACATAAAATTTGTCAGGAACATGAAATTATCAATCAATCAAACAGCACAAAATTGTCAAAGCAGAAATAGAAACAAGAAACGAAAATTTATAATATACTTGCAAGGGGAGAGCATCCATGTCAGCTCTGAGAGCAACAACAGGACGAGAGCCGGAGCCAATTTGAGCAACAACGCCAGTTTTAGCAACTGGGTATTCATAAGATACCCCAAGCTTATCAAGTTCACTGCGAATAAGAGCACTCGTATTGTATTCTTCAAATCTAAGCTCTGGGTGTTCATGGATTTCTCTTCTAATCGACACTAACCAATCTTTATGTTCTTGAGCTGACCTTAAAATCTGGTGCATGTCATGATCACTGCAGTAGATTCCATAAATGGAGATCAGAAAGAGAAGTGAATATTTGGACATCATAATATGTAGCTTTGGACTTTCCAGATTTAGCAACGTAGCAATAGCATTGTAGAGGTTGACTTTATAGTGAGTTAGGTGAAGAAAAAGTTACTTGATATTACTACTGGATTGTTTGGAATAATGCATATAATTTTTTTTTCAATTATAGTGAGTTAGGTTGACTTTATAATATAATTTGTTATTCAGTTTGACTTGATTTCCGCAAACAACCTACTAGGAGTTCTATTTACATCCTTAAATCGCCACCGGCGTCCTATATTCTGGGTCTTTACTGTGCAGAAGATTGCTGATGCTCATTCAGATAACTCTCTGCAAGGGCAGTGAGTAATGCAGCTCCAATTGGAAGAACATCTTCGTCGAGAAAAAAGTGAGGCGAGTGTGGTGAATGTATTGAACCTAATTTTTCATTTCTAATTCCGATGCTGAGCATGACTCCAGGAATCATTTTTTGATAGAAAGCAAAGTCCTCACCGGCCATCACCTTGTTATCAGTCTTGACATTCTGCAAACCAAGAAGAAGACTACCGATCCTCTGAACATGCAAATTCATTCTTTCATCATTCACGACAGCAGGGTACATCGGATATTCATCATCTTTTAGGTCGACATATGCAGTACATCTATGCACAGCCGCTTGGCCTTCAATAACCTACATATTATCATCCTAGCAGCATTAGCTCTTTTGCTGAAAATTATATTGCAGGAAAATCCAAAATGTTCATATATACACACACACAAACACCCAGCTAAATCGTTCTTCAAAATTATATTAATGAAATACAACTTGGTGTCTTCACCTAGTGGTAACTATAGGAGTGTGCATTTGATTCGAATGTAACAAACTGAAATATTGATTATCCAAACCAAATTTATAAGAGTTTAAAATATTTCAAACTGAACTGAACCAGCCAGTCATGTTTGGTTTTTTGGTTTGGTTGTACCAAAACTTAAAGTTTTTTTCATTACAATACTAAATTGAACAAGAAATCAAATTTCTTTATAATGTCAAACGGACCGAATCGAATTTGTCAGTTTGGTTTCTGCACATCTTATAAACTGAGTCTACTTAAAGCACCAGATTGAGACCCAAAAAAACATATCAGCTCACTCTAAGAAAAATAGCCAAGTGACAGTATACAATTACAAACACAGTGTGTTCCGTAAAGACAACAAACATATATGTATACTTCGACAAGTTAAAAAAATGTCATGCCAGAAATGGTACATTAGAATGATGTGGAAACAAAAATATAAACATATATGTCTACCTCTATCAACCTCTTCTGGAGTCGAAGCAAACCCTCAGTCGTAAGGCTCCTTATAGTGCCACCAAATTCAACATACGGTGGAATTACATTCAGGGCAGTCCCACCTTTAACAAATGTAACAGATAGCACCTACAGAAGATATAAAATAGAGGCATCAAGACACAATGGATGCTTACACCTAGCAGATGTCAACCTAAGAAACGTAAGCATGGAAATACTATGCTGCACAGAAACTTCTCAACCTCTACGTTTTGGTATTGTTTCCATTTCCAAAAAATATTATATCTTTAACATATTTTCAAAATAATATTTTTTTGTTTGCTTTCCATTTCGATATTTCTCGTTTCAATGTAGATGTGCTACATAGAGGAAATATCATTAAGAAGATAGGTAATAAGACAAACAGAATTGCAAATGGCTTTAGATTACTACTCAGAAAGCATGAATCATGAAAAACATAAGATGAAGAATGAAATGCTCAAGGTTGTAAAGCAGACATATCGGAAAAGAATATATAGATTCCACCAAAATAAAAGCATCTCAATTAAGTGGCAGCAGGCAAGATTGAACCATTAGAAAAGACTGATAACTGGCCATACATCACTCTGGAGGGGATCAACTTCTCTCGAAATGAGCTGTTGCAATGCCAAAATTGTGAAAGATGCGGAAAGTATTGGATCCACATTAGCATGAGGCTCTGCAGCATGGCCACCTTTGCCTTCTATTGTAGCATGAAAGAAGCTCACGGCAGCTAAGACTGGACCTGACAGTGACGCTATACTCCCAGTGTGTAGATGACTAGCAATGTGCATTGCAAATATTGCTTCAGCGTCGCCTAGTGCACCTTCCTTTATCATGTGAGAAGCGCCTGCACCTCCCTCCTCAGCTGGTTGGAAAATAAGTCTCACAGTTCCCTTCAAAACAGCAAATGGAAGTAAACCATCATTCAACTATTAAGACTGCAAAATCATGTAGTAATATAACTGAAGCAGGGAGAAGATAACATAAAATTGGCGGCATGCACACGTATTTTCCATTCTTCATTAATTTCTTATAAAGAGCTAGTTGTTATATACTCCCTCTTCCCAAATTGATAGGCACTATTTCAATTTTCTTTGTCCCAAATTATAAGCACTTAATTATTATCATTAATTATAATTATAGTGGAATGTCATTACTAACTCATTTTATCTAGGAAAGATAAATTTCTTTATACCGTATTTGTCCTAATCTGCCTATCAATTTGGGACGGAGGGAGTATCTAAAACCGTTTGAGGCATTTTCCTAAACGTATAGAAAGCAAATTCAGCTGTTCTTGATGTCAAAGCAAAGCCATATCTAACTCTACTGACTAATGGCACCATAAGGGGTTTCATTTACTGCTTTAGTGAGAATCTCATTTAAACTAGGTTACATGAACAAACTAGCATTCCCAACACAAGAAGAACCTCAAATTAGTCAAAACAACATAGGAATAAGCTGACCTTAAGGTTGTGTTTATGCTGATTAAGCAACTTAGCAGCACCAAGAAGCATTGTGGTATGAGCATCATGTCCACATCCATGCATTCTACCTTCAATTTTGCTCTTATGTTCCCACTCAACCAGCTCCTACTCCACCAAAACAGCACAAAAATTGTCAGAAACATGAAATTATCAATCAATCAAACAACACAAAATTAAATTGTACTTGCAAGGGAAGCGCATCCATGTCAGCTCTGAGAGCCACAACAGGACGAGAACCGGAGCCAATTTGCGCAACAACGCCAGTTTTAGCAACCGGGTATTCATAAGAAATGCCAAGCTTATCGAGTTCAGTGCGAATAAGAGCGCTTGTATTGTATTCTTCAAATCTAAGTTCTGGGTTTTCATGGATTTGTCTTCTGGTTGATACTAACCAATCTTTATGTTCTTGAGCTGACCTTAATATCTGATGTATGTCATAATCACTGCAGTAGTTTCCATAAATGGAAATTAGAAAGAGAAGTGAAGTGCTTAAGAATCGAGACAGAAAATATTTGGACATCATAATCTGTCGCTTTGGACTAGAGATTTTAACTCTGGACAAATCACATAAAAGCAGTGACAATGTTTTTCATTTGGATCTGTTAATTGACTGCTATTGTCTAACGTATAAATTGTTACTTACGGAACACAAGAACACAAGGGGTGGTGGCGCAGTTGGCTAGCGCGTAGGTCTCATAGCATAAAGAGTGATCCTGAGGTCGAGAGTTCGAGCCTCTCTCACCCCATTCTTTTTTTTATCAATTTATGCTATTCTATTTCCTTTTCTCTGCCACTGTCATTTTAAATCAGTACCATATTGCCATGTGTAATATGTAATATATCAGTCTAATGTGATTCGTTTTAATTAATTTAAGATTAAAATCAATTTAAAAAATGACGATAAATTGAACTAAACTAAAAGAAATGAACCGAATGAAATTTGATTCAATTTAAAAAAATTGGTTTGATTCAACTTTACAGTCTAGGTACTATTCAATATTTCATAAACATAGTGGTGTTAAATGCTCATTTGCGCCAATGTGAGCCTAATTTGAATAAATTGTGGGTTCGAACTACGCTTCGGTAACTAAAAACTAACAAATGAGACTCGAAAGAGTCTATTCCCACCTTTAATAAAAAAATACTCCCTCCGTCCCGTTTAAAAAGTCCCATATTTATGGCCTTGTGCACTCTGCTGTTAACTCATATACTCTCCCTTATAAAATACTCAAATTAAATGAAACTACATAATACATTAGCATAAGCTCATCAAAGAGAGAGAACTGTATGGTAGAACATCTTAATCGACGATTTCTAAGCTAGAGCCAAGTTAATAATCCGTACTTTTTCTCTAAAAGAACTTTCGTCTTTGACTAATTTCGACTATGACCGATGCGCGATGCTGTCTATGAGTGGTTCTGCCATTGGTCAACTGCATCCACGTGAGATTGGCATGCAATTACACAACGTTCATGCTTGCTTGCGTTCATTCAAGTTTATAATTGAAACCTGTTAAGAAAATTAACCAGATGAAAATAGTATTAACTTTCACAAAGAAGAAAAATTAATGCATGAATAGAAATTCTGAGGATATAGCTTATTTCACAAAAGTGATGCACCTTAGTTAAAAATTAAGGAAGCTACCTAAACTTACTATATATTTATTCCATTTATCCTAATCTATCACAAAAACTTATTTCGTTTAATAGGCCTTCAAAGAAAATATATTGGAATTACCATCTATAAATTGAATGTATCAAGAATCTTTCGGTTTCTGTCAAAACTGCCGAAATCGGGGTATTTTACACAATACTTCACAAGTGTATCTAAACTTTTATTCAATTATTTAATTTTTTTATATCAATTTTAATGAAAAAGTCTTAAATAGACTTCGTCCACCGTGTCATTCATATACTAAACCTATCACATTATGACACGTTATTAAAATAAGGGCACTATCGTAATATTACTATTTAAAAGTGTAAAAAGATAATAAACAAAATTACAATATCGCCACTATTTTAATAACGTGTCATAATATGATAGGCTAGTCCATAAATGCCGTGGTAGACCGAGTCTACCTAAAAATCTCTCAATGGTGTGGCGTGCCAACTAAAATACTTAAAATTGTCACATGGCAAAAATTAAAATTTTACTAGTTTATATAGAACTTCAGTTGACACGTCAAGTCATTAAGATAGACAAAAACAACATCAAAATAACAGTGCAAACGGCTAAGAGCATTTCCAATGGTATTCTTTATTTTAAAAGGCATAATTGTTAAAATATAGAGCATCTTTAATATAAAGAGTCATATATTTAGATTTACTCCAATAGACTCTTTATTTTATTTTATTTTTATTTTTATAAAAAATATTAACAAATAAAATATATTGATAATATTAATTTCTTTATTCAGTTTTTAAATTTAAAAATTCAAAATAATATATTTCAAATGAAAAATAACCAATTTATAATAAATTTGAAATTTTTTTTTTTTTTAAATGAAGTAGAGAGTGAAACTGACTCTCCACATGTAGAGAGTCATTTTTACTTTCTACACTAAATTTAAATTTTAGAGAGTCCATTGGACTACAATTTATTGACAAAGCTCTTTCAATTAGAGAATTTGTCAGTTTTAAAGAGGCAATTGGAGATGCTCTAAGTCATTAAAAAAAATAGAAACTAGGTACAAATTATAATTGAAATCCTCTTTGAAGAGCAAGAGAATAGACTAAGAATAGTTAATATAAATTAACTAGAGAATCACCTTCAGCTTTATTTATTTTTTTCTAAATTCATACCCCATTCCACACAGAAGACATATAGTTTGAAGTAAATTAATATTTAAATTATTTTAAAATCAAACTAAATTTTTAAAAATTAAAAATATTTTAAAATCAAACTAAATTTATAAAAATTAAAAATATTTCAAACTAAATCAAACTAATTGTTTCTCTTGTATTTTGTTCAATTCAACTTTGTCAATAAATTGAAAACTTTCTACTTTTATAATTGAAAGAAAAACTTAATTTTTTATAACATCAAATTAAATCGAACCAAATTTATTCGGTTCACTTATTTGGTTCGGTTAGAATTTCACATATCCCTAATCTCATCCCACTTGTAGAGGAAAACCACATCTACTTCCACAAAGACTTCTTCTCCCATCTTTTGATGAGATTTCCTTGGCAGTCCACCATCCCTCCCATGACCCATCAATTAAATAAACTAAAATTATGTCCCAAGAACATAGATGGCAAAAAAAAAAAATTGGACACAGACTGTTTTAAAAAATCTATGTTAAAAATAAAATTTCAATGTCCGGAACGCCAACTTTCTGAAACGGATTGATGAAGAATCAAGAACAAAAAAGAAAGTGATTAATAGAAACACGGATTAAAAGGTAAAAAGATGGGGAAAAATCTATCAAGCCATCATAAAATTCCTTCAATCTACTTAAATCTCAGAACAGAATTGCAGACACCAGCAAACCAGAAAAGTAAACAAAAAAGGCATCACATTATACAAATTCAACGCATAAATAGCAATTTATAGATACAAGTTTTAACTGATAAACACAATGGATTAATATGATGACAAATGAAAGTCTCAAGTCGACCTCTGCAATTGGAGAAGAAACAGTCCCTCAACTGCAGAAACCATCAAACCAGGAGAGAACCAGAATAGTAAACAAAAGGAGGCATCACATCGCAAAATATGCGGTTCCTGAATAACAATCATAAATACAACTTCGATACAGCTCTAAACAAATACAGACAATGGATCCATATAATGACCAAGTGAAGTAGATTCAAAATGTCAATCAATATCTGCAGTTGGAGAAGCTAATGAATAAAAGGACTATGATTTGTTACAAAGTCTTCGAGAATAGCTTAGTTTCAATTTTTTGCTCATTTAGAAATATACAAATAAACCAAAAAGAAAAAAAGCGCTATGCATAAAATACAAATGTAGCACAAAGTCAATCTGCAGATAAAACAACATTTAAATACCAATGTAACTTATGACTTGTTTTAAAGCCCTGCAACTTTAGTACAAGTGAAACGAAAATCTCCATATATATAACTATGAAAATAAGCTTGCAAAGAAGAAAAATAGACAGCAGCTTAAAATAATAAAGGTATCATAAATAAACAGAAAAAGCTCATAACAGATATTCATCTAACTAACTTAGATATATACATGAATAGTGACCAACTACATCTATCCCCCGATAGGCCTAATTAGTAATCACACAACCACCCGCCACCTCCTACAAAAACAATCAGTATAATAGCAATAGGATACAATATGTATGAGCTACAAGGATACAGCATTCCTAAGCGGTTTCAAAAATAGGCACTGCCATATACTCACTAAGACTAAAAGCAAACTTACTAACACAACTATGCTAAACATAGAAGTTGACCAAGTAGAGTGATGAGTGGATGAAACCTTCAAGAGCATGGATGGAACCTTTATGGGTATTGAAGCAGTGCTCCTTTTCCTCATGATGGATCCACTCTTAGACGTCGGTTGTTCATATAATTTAATATTTTCTCCAGCCTCAGAAAGGGAGGGCTTCTGGTGTTTGTTTTCATCAATAGTATTGGAGCTACCAAAACTAAGTGAAGTATCCTTTTTTGTCATAGTCAATTCCTGCAAATTGTAATTCAATGACATTTAATATCCACATTCAAATAACACCGTACTTCTTACACAACGTCACTTGCAAATTTCTCACCTCTGATCGTTCCAGTTTGTGTTCATCTGACAGAGAACTTGAGATTTCACCAAAGTGTAGCGGTTGGACTTGTAATTTACACTGCAAACGCAATCGTCTTGATGCAAGACCCTGGGGAGCAGGGTTTGAGACGTTCTGTACATTATGACTATTCCGAGCCCTGATTTTGATTACTCCAGTTCCAATACTCTCACTGCCTTCGATTTGATTTATAGAGTTTACCATTTCTCTGGAATTAATGAACTGATCAGCAGCAGAATTTGATGCAACATTTTGCCTTCCATAAGATTCATTAAATACTGCACCCAGATCCGTATTACAGTCAAAAGTTGTTCTTCTATCTATAATTGTTTGAGCTTGTAAAAGAGGCTTCACGTCAATATCGTCCTCCGTCCAGACAGAACTTTGAAACTCTTCCTCAATCTGTTGCAGGGGAATATACAAATATGAATTCAAAGGCAACAAGTTTACGTAAATATGCAGGACAATCAGAACAAACATCAGGACCAATAATTAGTTTGGTGATCTGAACTTACCAAAGATTGGGAAACTTTGGCATCAAATCCAGCACAGGAATCAGGGTCTTCATCCAAGGCGACGTTACTAACACTGAAACAATCTTCAAAAGAGTACTCAACTGGCTGCTGAAGAATGTCATTCAGGAAACTAGTGACATAAGAAGCATCCATTTCGTTTGAACCCTGATGAAATTGTAATCCATTGTTAGCGTTTCCCACATTATTTGCAGTGGCATAAAACGGCAAACCCCCTTCTGATTGCACTTGGGAATGCAATGGCGAAAACAGTTTATCATCAAGTGGCCCAGGTGGTTGTTGGATAAACCAATTCAGATCTTCTTCCAGCTGCGTATCCTCCTGAACACAAAATAAACACAATCAATCAATATATTACAGTCAATTATGAGTAAAAACATTGAATTTGAAACCCTCCTCACCTCAAGGGCACCAAAATCAGCTGTTTGATCTCCGTCTTGAAACGCTTTAGAACACCCGTTCGAGGACAGATCATTACAAGGCGGCGTATTCACCTGCGGTAATGCCAGCTCAGATTCCGCAACTTCCGGGGAAGACTGAGCTAAAGCAGGAGAAACCGCAGTAGCCTCATTCTCATCCATATTAGAACAATCAACAGTATCATCTTGTTTCTTAAACAACCGACAAATCACATACGGATTCTGCAAAACACACAAACATAAATCAACACCAAAAACACCCAAATTTAACCTAACAAACACAAAACTAAATATGGTCAAATTAATCAGATTTATTTCAGTGCCATACCTGACCAGGTTTAGTGCCATCAAGATCATCTTCAGTAGCTCGATACTCATGAATAACCCAATATGTTCTAGTCCCACGAGGCGCCCGTCCTCTATAGAAAACCAAAGTTTTCTTCATACCAATCAGATTATTCCCAGACTTAATTCTCCGATCTTTACCAGTCGCCTTCCAATACCCTTTACAAGTCGCTCTGTTCAATCTATGCCCATTCGGGTACTTTCTATCCAACGGACAGAAAAAAAACCACTCCTGATCAGTCGTTTTAATAATCGACAAATCTGCAACAAACAATCAAAAACAAAATTACAATCAAACATCAAACTAAAACAAAAAAGCCAAACTACGAGCGTTTTCATAGCGAATATCAAAAATAAAAGTACCCGGTAAATCCCAAGGCTCCCATTTACAAACATCGAGTTCACGGATGACTCGGACATCTTTATCATTTCCGTTGATTTTCAATCTCAAATAGTAATTAACTAATTCTTCATCGGTTGGTCTGAATCTAAACCCTAAAGGAAGTGAATTCAAAGACAATACTGCCATTTCCACTCAACAAAAAAGCAAAAAAGAAAAAGTAAAATTCCTTCAGATTTTTATCAAATATTTTTAGGTAAAAGATTGTGACTTTTTTTTATGCTTAGGTATTTATGGCCCCCATGAAAATTCAATTCAAAATTGGATTAAAGTAAATTTAATGGAAAAAACTTTATATTATATCAATGATCGGAAGCTACTGAGAAGATGAAGAAGAAGAAGATATTAGAAAAGAAACGCGTTTTTATGACTGATTTTAGTTATTAAAACAATTCATTCCCTCGTATATACCGTGTGTATCTTCGTAATAATTTGCCATTGTTATGGTATTTTATTACGGAAATGCCGCCTGTTGTTTCTGGAATGACTGTTGTGTCCCTGCATGTGGCGGGAACTGTAGGAAGTGAGGAGAGGTGTTAGGGGTTTAAGAGACAAAGGCATTGAACGTGATATGTAAGAGGGCGAATTAGAAAGTGACACGTGTGGGACATGTATCCGCTTTATAAAGTGTGGGGCCTACGCGTCTGATGTGGCGGGATTGTGGATTTAGTAGAAAAAATTAATTAAAAAAGCGGAGGGAAAATAGAGGAAAAGGACAGGATGTGTCGCTGCTAACTTACTCACCAAGTTCCACAGGCTTCTTTGTGTTCACACTAATACACAGTCCCAGTATATTTATTGTAAACTACTATACCTTTCTCTAAATTAACAAAAAAAAGTCTTAAATTCCTTAATGATGAAAAAAATAAACTACAATATTATAGTAATAAAATAATTTAATATTTTAATATAGTTTTTATAGTAATTTCATTTTTTATATAATGAATAAAAATTATATTATATATGAAGTTAATTAAAATATTTCTAGTAACATTAAAAATTAGACTAATATTATAATTAACAAAAGGAATTAAGAAAATCAATTTTTTTGTAATTTAAATGATAAATTATAAAATAGTTAATTGATACTAGTTAAATAAATTACATATAAAATAATAAAAGTAATATTTATTAGACTTTGCTTAGTATAGTAATTTTAATATTAATATTTTTGAAAAAAATAAAATTTAATTGTTTTAATAGTTGATGGTTAATAGTTAATTTTTTTTAAAATCGGTCTTAAACTATTTGCCATACTGAGACTACAAGCTAAGATTTTATTGATAATATTGATTTTATTAATTAATTATAGATATGATTAATTGAATTCTAAACTTTAAATTTTAAATTTTAAAACCTAAATTTATTATTAAATTCATATTAAATATAAATATAAAGTTAAATTTATAACAATTATAAAATAAATAATTGATAATGAATTAACTAAATAATATTTTTACGCATAACATATAGCAAACAAATAGTGTATTTACATGTGGATATAGTGTATTTTCGGTTCGGTTAGAAATTTTTGATTTGTGAAATTTATAAACCGAGCCGAACAATTTTTTTAGTTTGGAGGTAAAAACCAAATCATATGAACCGAAATTTTCGGTTTGGTTCGGCTAAAATCGAACTTGGCTATTTTTTATTTTTTATATTAAAATTAATTCAAATATTAAATAATTAGAGTTTAATAAACTTTCATATATGTTCAAATAACGATTATTAACTCGTATATTAATAACACTTAAGGTATAAAGACAAAAAATATGTCAATATAAGTATATATGTATATTATTTTTTAAAAAAATATATATATTTTATATTAAAATTTGGTTTATTCAATTTTTTGATCGGTTCGGTTTTCAAAACACTCAAACTAAACCGAACATCAAACGCCAAACTTTATTTAAAATAGAAACCGAACCAAACCGTTTTTACCAAAAACTGAATGAAACAACGAAGTTCAGTTCAGTTCGGTTTTTCGGTTTGATTCGATTCTTACTTACTCCTATTCACAATGACCCTTTCATACTATTCTAAAACAGCTGAACTTGTGAATTTAAACTGGACAAAAAAGTTCTTCTAGAAAAACTAGACAAAAAATTATTATAAAAGTCTTCCACATAAATATTAATTATTTGTATATGAAATTCATAATTTTAAAATTTGAGGCCATTTAATCGTATTATTTAATATATGATATTTTATGTTTTTTTATTTTTAATTTGGCTAAACCTATTTTCGAATCTCTAAACTATACGGTTTTGATTCATCATACCCCTCAACTTCTATTTAACTTCCACAAGTCTCTAAACTTTTATTTTTTTAGTTCATTAATTTCTTAAACTTTCGTTGTTTGGTTCATTAAGTACCTAAACTTGCGTATTTTGGCTGTACGAAGCTTATGTATCGAAATATAGTAAAAAATGCATGTCAACTCAATGACTTTCTATCATCCCTATTTTGAAATATTCGAAACCTTTTGTAGTCATCGCCGAATTAAATCGAAAAAATTGTCTGTCACTCGCCACGTCGAGGCCAGTGATATGATAATTTTTTCGGTCTGGTTCGCAATTGGCTATAAAAAATTTAAATATTTAAAAATAAGCGAAACCAGCCAATTTTGAAATATTTGGTTATAACTAAAGACACTCTAAAAAATATAGTATTAAAAGAAGAATTGCCATTAAATTTATGTATTTATTGTATTTATATACATTTCGAAAAAGTGACAGATAAAACGTTGGATTTAAAAAGGACATGGCATGATATTGCTTACCCTGAATCAACAAACTGCTGGCAAATTTTTATTAAATTTTTGCTTACCCTGGGCCGTTTTTGTACGTTACATTTACAATGTGATTTTTGAATTTAGACCTGACTTATCTACTATCAATCATTTTTTGACAGTTGTAATTTTTAATTTACTGCTAAAACATTCCCTTGGATTCTTTAGTTTTTTCTCTTCGATCATACCTAAGAAAAACAAAATACGTTGAACTTTCGGTTATTCATCCTAATTACACATTGAGAAGATACAAAATTGGAGCTGGAAATACTTGAATTTTAGCATCAAGAAAAAAGTTCGTACCGGATCAAAAAAAACAAACTGTAGTTATAGAACGGTCCAGTTATTAAAAAAATTATTCATGTTGAGTCATATCATTCATGCAACAACATTCCAGTTATTGAGAAAAATAATTTGATTCGGTTTGTATGTCAATAAATTTTCGTTTTCTTTGTCATTTTTAATTTGTCTTGAACAATTTAAAAACAGAAATAACAGAAAAATTAAATAAATAATTGCTAATACTTAAGGAATCTAATTTACATGCATACATGCATATCTATTGGTAATTATTTAACAATAAACACATGAATCATATTGCAAATGTATATTAATATAAAATTATATACACTGAATTGTCCTTATTTATTGGCAAGTTTATTTTTAAAATTTTGTAGATATAGTGTAAATGCCTCTTTTTCGGACAGGAAAAAAAATGCTATAAGTCTGAGTGAACTCTAAAATTTATTTTCCCCCTTAATTACAACATATATATCTCGGTTTGATTGGTTTTGGCGGTTCCATACCAAAACGAACAACGAGAAATGAATGCCATGTGTTAAATTACACGGTAATCATTTCAAAAAAATAGTATTAGTTGGTAATTAATTAACTTAATAAATTTATTTATTTTTGAATAAATGATGGATATATTAGCACAATCACAAAAGCATAATTGACAAAAACTTAATAAAAAGACTATTAAATGTCTGAAAATTTACAAAAAAAATATAAATTTCTAAAAACATCATACTCAAATAAGTGAAACTCATGTTGTTGTCTTTATAAAAATCCACAGCTTTGCAAATCCCTTGAAATAAAACTTGTGTAGAATCCGAACTCTCATGCCTGAAAACTCTCGCATTCCTAGTCTTTCACAATTCCCAAACAATAAATAACCAAATTTGAAGTAATTGGTGAATTATACTAAATTTGTCAAAATATATATTGTTCAAAGTTTAATTGTTTCACTAAAATAATAAATCTCACTCTATGGATGATCTAAATATTGTATGTAATTTTAGCCAACCATTAATAACCTATTTAACCATATTTCTTTTGAATGATTTAATGATTCTTACAAAAATAATAGGGTTGATTTATAAAAAAAAAAAATAACAATAGGGTTGACAAGGAATTCCGGGATGATAAGTGTTTTAGTGTAAGTTTAATCATTAATGGTTTGGATTAAAATATGTGGATAATATCTCATTATAATCCATATTAAAAAATGAACTACACAGAAAATTAATTAAATTCGTTATTATAAATCCCAAAGTGTAGATGAGTTGGTTAGGCGCTCTTCTAACTTAAGTGAGGTCACGGGTTCGAACCGTAGTCATGTATGCAGCTGTTTAAAACTCAGGGTCAGAGTTTGCCTCCCGCAAGGGACCTACACAGCTCGAGTGGGAATCACTCTGAATATGGAAGGCTTAAAGGTGTCGTCTCATAGTTAAGACCCGTTCAGAAAACCCCAAAAAAAAAAAATTCGTTATTATAGAGAAAATTAACGAATGTTACTTGAACAATGGTATTTTTAGGTGTTGACACCTACTTATTAATATTTCCATTGTTCTAGCTTTATGTTTGTAGCTAGATGCATTGTTATTAGAAATTTAAATTTCATAATTCACTATGTCTTAGTAATATATTAGGCACCATTTGAATTGATGAACGTTTTTAAAACCAATAGATTGTACTAAATTCATGAATTTTAAAATGTAAAATTCATACATTTTATAATTACACTATTTAAAATGTATATACAATATAAAATTATTAGAAATATTGTATTTAAACTTAAATATTAGCATAAACTATCATTAATAAAAAATAATTGATTTTACTTTTTCACCTCTTAGACATGAATTTAAATAAAAAAATTTGGAGCATGAAAATATATGAAAAATACATATATTGTCATGTCATCTTTTTTCTGTACCAAACAATAAATTTCGATGAAATCCATGAGTTGTTCAAAATTTATGGATTTTGTTCCTGCAAAATCACTCAATTCAAACGGTGTCTTAAAGTAAAATAGCTTTATGTATCTAAAATTATGATGAAAATCAATTCAATAATTTGAGTAAAAATTATGTCAGTTCGATACAATAATTTAATAATGGGTTATTTGCTTTAAAAAGATATAAATTTTAACTTATTTTGCAATTTTATCACCAAATCTCAATTTTGTCAATTTAAAACGTATACTATCAATTTTCTTGTAATTTGGGACTCCGGAAATTTTTTCGTTACAAAATACAGCTGTGGATACTAGAATATATATTGTTCGAAGTTCACATCATCAATATTTGGTATTTGATATTGCAAAAAATTAAAAATTCATCTAAATTTGTCAAAAATACAAAAGTTCATAATTTTAAAAGCAATTAAACCTTTTATATACTATGTCAATTATATAATAAATACAAGCAGTAAATAAAAATATAAAATAAATTTTAGTTTCATAAATTAATTCTTGATAAACTAGACCATAGTTAAAGAAAATTTCAAATATAATTTATTATGTTATTATAAAAGTATTATAGTATTAATTTCGCATTATATCGTATTTTTATTTTTTATCGATTATACCGTTCGGTTTTTAAGGTTTTCTACACACACGCCATTGCTTTGCAAGCATATTCGACACCTTTGATGAGCAAAACGAGAAATTCTAAATTTTTATATGTAATCTACTGCATAACGAATTTACAAGAAATACCCAATTGATATTCCCATCCAGTTAATTCATTTAAAAGCGTTTATGTTGTATAGCAGAGGTAAAATGAAATGAAATTTACATTTACTGTACAAAAACACACACTAAAATGGAGGTCACCACTCTTCAAAATGTGATGCCTTGAACCACAAGTAACATCTGACCAACCTTCTTTCCCTCGTTTTCTTCACCTACAGTCAAGGAAAAATACAGCAAAACCTGAGATTGCCACTTCGAAATAATGACTCGAGCAAGTTATACTACGAGTTGGTTTGCTCGTGTAAGACCTACCGTGCAAGAAAGCATGAAATCGACTCTTAAAAGCCCGTCAAAGTTAGAAAATCATCGGATAATTGCTCGACGAACTAAGAGCTTCAAGATGTATGAGCTTGAGTGTCTATACCACAACCCGTCGACCATCTTGATTGCTTCATGCCTTCGTATATTATTCATATAAACGCGGCTATATGCGTATAATGTGTGCAAGGCCAGTCAAGATAATGCCTGTGAGCATGGCATTCGTATTGGTGAGAATACCACAGTGAGTCTAGCGTGATCGGATAGAGAATAATTTTCTGGCCATCTTCCTTTCTCTGCTTCAGGAGGAAAAAGTACTGCATTCTCCACGCTGAAACCGATTGTTTGCTCTTGCCGAACGCCAACTTCAACTAATTCATTGCTGATTTCATCTTTTTGGTCCGATGCAGGATGCCAAATTCGCTGCTGAAGTTCATCACAATTCAATTATTATGGGTAAATTGAAGTGAAATAAAAGAAGTCTTAAAGTCTAAACAGTGCCTATTGTAAGTAGTTACATACACATGCTATGTAGCACAGAAAAAGAAACGCTGAAACAAGAAACACCAAAAACAGAAAATGGTGAAATGATATTTTTTTACGAGAATAAGCAATAAATGCCAAAACGTAAGGCTCGACAAGTTTCCGTACAACATAATAGTTTTGTGCATTGTGTATGTTGTAAGGGGCAGACGCCCTTCCCGGTCCCATGCCAGAGTTCGTAAAGGAGTTGGATTGCCTAAAAAACCATTCTGAAAATCAGAGTAAGCTGTTAAGAATTTCATTTTAAGTTGGTTACCTGGAATTCCTTGTAATCTAGAAGGCCATTCCCATCAGTGTCTGCTTGGAGCCATAAGTCCTTTATCTCTTCAGCAGAGAGTCCATGGCGATGACCAGTTAAATTAAGCTGTAGGAGTAGAGATTAGATATCATCTCAAAGGAGTAATGACGATGAAAGGATCGTGTGTCATTGAAATCTGCCTTGAAACTTTGCCATACCTGTCGAAGAGCTTCGCAGAAACCTGAGTAGGTAATGCAATCACCATCATTATCAGTCTTCAAAGAAGCAAAGGCCTCCGCTTCTGTAAGTGAAGCTCTCCGAAGTAGATACTGAAAATATGAAGTTTTTTAACCAAATAAACGGTAAGTTCATTATGTTTATAGGAGATGAAATCACTTAAAAGATCTCATTAGGCATTGGAATGTCTGTTTCAACTACTGCTGATGATAGTTTTAGTAAAACAGATTGTAAGTAAAACAAATGGAGTCGACAGAGTTCGTTAAGAAAATATAAACGATTCATGATTTTTAGACTCAACAGTTTACCAAGAGATGCATATAGCTATCCTGAGGAAAGTGAATTATAAGGATGCAAAATATTGTCCTGCTGCTGCTAGAATCCACATTTTATTTTGGCCAACAAAACAGAATTATTGCAAGCATATTAGACATACATTTTTAGAGTATTTTGCAGCTTCAAACTCAAAGGGAAAGAAAACCAAAATCAAAAGCTTCAAATATTGTAAATAATGATCTAACCTTGAACATGTCAAATACTGCTTCACTCCAACTTGTTTTAAGTAGTTTGCGGTATTCATTGGGATTAAGAAGCCATATAAAATCCACTCCACATATGTTCCCACGGTGATTGCGGTGGCTAACCCACTGTAGTCCAAAAATGCAAGAAATCAGAACCAAACAAATGAGTTTGCGTGTATGATAAAGATCAGTAAATAATCATCGCAAGAGAAATAAATAACTTGTGTTAGCATGAAAACAAGGACCTTTTGAACATCTGCATCCGCATACTGATGAGCAGTGTCATATGAAGACACGAAACCTTGTGATCTAAGAAATTTGTAAACATGTCCGCGCTTGCTCCCATTCCAATCGCTGTTGAAAGTACATAACAGAGAACAGACGAAACATAAGTACGATTTACTTAAGGTATGTTCAGTTTTACTTAAACATAGAATCCAGCAAGAACATCGATCATAGAACAGAATTACCCGCAAAGCATAATGGGCATGGGGTTAAGCTTGTTTTCCTTCTGATATGATTCCACATCTTGCAGAATTTTATAGACCTATCGAAACAATTGCATAACAGAGATCAAAATGAGGAGATGTCAAAACACGGAGTATATAAAAGGAATCATGTTACGGAAAAAGTAATGACCTGATGTAATCTTACTATACACAAACTCGAATCATGGGGAAATAACAAATGAGTGTTCACTATAAGGATTTCCTGACCAGTATCTTTGTTTCGACATTCGGAGAAAGGAGCATCTAATTCGACATGTAACAACTGAGCAACTCGGTCCCCAAAATCATTGAAAAGAACTTCTCGGGAATTAATTACTCTGAAATAGTCCTTACGAACAGCAGTTAGGAGTCCTACAAAAAATCAAATGCTAAGTAATTATCACCTCATATGCACATATAGCTGCTCTTTTAATAACAAAGTAAACCAAATCAACTTGCATATTTTGCAATTTCAAGACTATTGAACAAGCAAGTAAAACTGAGAAACTTCAACTTACAAAATTTAAAATCTGCAGTTTGGAAAATAATTAGAAGGGAAAGAAAACTTCTAAAATATAATATCTCAAAGAAAGATATACAAATTTTCAAGCTTTATTCTTTCATTATTATAAACTGCCACACGGGCACGGTGAAACTGGACACGTCACACGGACACAGAGAAACGGTGTTATTTTAAGGTTTCTTTTGTAGAAAATGAATTTTCGTATTCGAGATATCAAGTGTTCGCAACCGGACACGTTGATTGAATGAAGTGTACGTTCTACCTTGACTGCAATTAGGAGAAAACAATTGAAGAAAACAAAAACTGGGTGGCTTACTTTAACGTAATAAAGAATCAAAACAAAAAACTCTAAATTAGATGAAATATTATAGCAAATAAAATCAAAAAATAAGAAAAATTAAAGAAAATAATTACCATCGCCACGGTTATTAGTTCGTGGAAGCTGGAAATTAATATAACCAGCATCACCCAATCTTTTTTCATACATTTTAACAAGCTCTTCATTACCCGACCAGAATTCCTGAACCCAAACAAAAACAAAAATCAATCAACAAACAAACAAAAACAAGAAAAAACCATCATCGGAAAAATTAAACGGTGAAAAACCTGCAGACAAATAATGGAAGAACGTTCTCTTATCAAAGAATCCAAAATCCGGTGGTTTCTCGTCAGCCAATAAGCTCTGTAATCACTTTCACGGGAGTTTTGATTATTATTAAGATTAAGCCGTTTATAAATAGGAGCCAAAATATTAAACGTTGTACATGTAATACAAGGTTGTTGTCTGTGGTCTCTCATTGACATTGATGAAGATATTGCATAGCTTCCAATCTTTGATATTCTTCCCTTATTAATGTTATTATTATTATTACCATTATTACCGCTCTTCTTTGTTCTCCGTTCCCTTCCCATTCTTGGTTTTTACGTAACGGTTTCCGGCCAGCTTGAAGAACGTCGGCGAGGTTGAAAAAAATGGGCAGAGTTGGCAGAATGAGAATGGTTTTTGGTGGTGACACGGCGGAGGGTACGGTGGTGATTATTATGATGAAGCGGCTGTCTTATATGGGGAGGCTAAAGGGAATGGATAAGACAGGCGGAAGAAGCAGCACCACCGCAAACACCACCAGCACGACCAAACCAGACCAGACCGCCAACTCCCGGAAATCTCGTATTGTGTTTTGTGAAACAGAAAAGGGTAGCCTCATTTCTATTGTCTTTATTTACGTTGTCTGCTTTTTATATTACTACCATGTTGTTTTGCCTACGTGTAACGTTTTCATTTTATAATATTCCACTTTAACACCTAACTTCATACTATATTAAATTATTTCTAAAAATTGATCGAGTATCGGCTGCAATGTATGATAAACAATTTAAATAAGCATTTTTTTTATTTATTAGATTAATATCAAGTTTTTCTAAGTGTGATTTCTCCTATTAGTTTAAGAGAAAAATACAGAAACAAAAATTAAAAATGAGCAATATTTTTTTTTGGCTTAATGCTTTAAAAAAACTCGATCTTTTACCCCCTTTTCAATCCTATCATGACATTGAAAAATTGTCAATTTTACCCTAATTTGCATTTTTTTTCATTTCAATTGTACCCTGAAGTATAAAATTGATCTTTATTTTTTGACAAAAAATTCAATAATTTTTTTAGAAATGGTCAATTTAATATAAAAAATTAATCTAATGCCAAAATGATCAATTAAGAGAATTTTTTCCAAATAAAAAAGGTCAATTTTATGCTTTAGGGTACAATTGAAATGAAAAAATGCAAAATATGGTAAAATTGACAGATTTGCAACGTCAAGGTAGGATTGAAAAGGTGATGAAAGGCCATGATTTTTTAAGACATTAAGTCTTTTTTTTAAATCGCACAGTAGCTAAAACCTCTCGTTATGTATAAAAAATTATTTTCAATAGAGACGGAATTTTTTTGAGCTTGCATAGCAATTTTTAAAATCAAATGTTTTTTTGAATAATTTTATGTTTTTCCTTAATTTAAAGCTTGAAATAGATTTTTGTTAAAGAATTATATAATATATGTTTGAGATTTGGTTGAATTTAAAAAGAATTTATAAAGTGCCTTACGCGCGCGAAGAGCGTGTAAAAGTAGAAATTTCACATTGGTAAATAATAAGCCTTTTATTTGTATGGAAGAACTCCAACACTCGAATTTATGAGCGGAGTGGTAGTTTAATCCTTTCTGATTTACCACACACATGTGCGTTGTCTGACGGCCGGCCAAGCATGTCAGGGAGGGCACTAATTAGTATTGATTTTTTAAAAACGTTAAAACCAATCAACCCCGATTTTATTTTTAGAAACCTTTTTAATGTTAGTTTTTATTACCGTTTTATTTTATATATATATATCTTCGTTTTCTCTACTTGAAAAAAATAACTTGGTTTTCACGGACAGAAAAAAATAATACGAACCAGCTTCTAATATTCTCTAGTTTTTTTCGTTGAAATTCTCTACGAGAATATTATTTTTGAGTTTTCCGAGCTACTGTAAGGGTTGCGGAGCCATAAAACGTCTTAAAAAGAGCACCGCAATGCATAAATAATAACCAAACCATCCCCAGAATAAAACAACTATTTACTATGAATAGCTCTATAGTTTTTTCTTTCTATTTCAATAAAACCTAGAAAGATAAAGATTTCATCAATCGTATATATTCCCAATCCCATCTTCAATGTCTAACCTAAATTGGGCCACCAAAAATTCATCTTCTTCCAAGAAAATTATGGTTTAATTTATACTTTTAGGTGTTTATAGAAAAGTGAGGTTTTATGTTCAGTTTATCGTGTTGACGGACTAAAAATTATATTTTCTCTTTTAATATCACTATTTCTCTTCTAGCATAAAAATGGTAATATGACACACATATATATGCATGGATGCCCATAGTTCTAAGGCTTAATGGCAAAAAAAACTCAAACCTTTACGAATTGTTGCAATTATATCCAACCTTTTAATTTTTGCAATAATATCCAAATTGTATTATTTTGTTGCAATAATATCCAAATTGCACTTTTTATGTGATTTTTTTTGAGTTTTTTTGCCATTTTTTTTTGGACCTTTACTATATTATTATACATCAAAACATAATAATAGCCTAATATCTTAATTGAAAACAACAAGTTTAGCTATCAATTTGACTATTATTGCTACAAAAAATACAATTTGGATATTATTACAACAAAAAAATGCAATTTGGATATTATTGCAAAAATTAAAAGATTTGGATATAATTGCAACAAATCGTAAAGGTTTGAGTTTTTTTTTACCATTAGACCTAGTTATAAAACCCACAGTTTTAGCATTTTATCTTAATCTATTTTATCATTTTCCATCATTCAAAATTCGAAAAGCTATTAGGCATAAATAACATGCTAAAATAATAATTGCCATTTTACTTTTGATTTTCTTCAATTTTTTTGATATAATTGTAAAAAAAAGAGGTGCATCTTATATATAGAATTTGTTTGGTTCAGCTGTTACTTATATAAGTGATAGTTGTTAGTTGTTACTTATAGCTGATAAATTATATGTTTTTGATGATATTTGATTAATTGTTACTGTTTACATATAAACTGACCGTAGAGGGTATAGATTTTTATTTTTATTATTAAATAATAAATATTTTATGTGATATAATATTTGATAAAAATAGTAATAATATTTTTTTATAAAAAGCACTATTTAATTTAAACTTATTTAGATAGTTTTTTTAGATTTATGATTTATTTTAAAATATTATTAAAATATAAGTGTTATAATATAAATAAAATATTTATATATATTTATAAATTATTAGAGTATATATTTAAAAATAATTTAATTTTTTTATATTAAAAATAATATTTTTAATTGGGATAAGTTTGTCTGAATAATTAAAAATAGAGTTAATTACATATAAAATCACCACCTTTACACGAAATTGCAAAAATAACACGACTTTTAAAACGTGGCAATTCAGGGCACCACCTTTCATTTCTTTTTAAAGACAACATGGACACAATTTTAGTGGCGTTTTTGCTGACGTGGCATGACACGTGGCACTTCTATTGGGTGTCCAAATCAGTAAAATTTTATCTAAAAACGTGTCCATGTTGTTTTTGAAAAGAAATGAAAGGTGATGCCCTGAATTGACACGTTTTAAAGGTCGTGTTATTTTTTAGAATTCGTGTAAAGGTGGTGATTTTATATGTAATTAATCCTTAAAAATATTGAGACAGCTGTCAATTGTTGAAAAAAACTCTAAAATGGAGATTTTCTTACAGTTGTTGTTGAAGGTTAAAAAAACTCAAAAAATAATCTTAAAAAAATCTCACCAAACACTATAATAATAACAGTTAAAAATTCTATCCAAAAACTGAATCAAACACCTTATAATCCTTAAGCCTTTGGAATTTTTTGTTGCACTTTTGAAAGTTTTTGTTTTTGCGTCAGTTTCACCATTGCAAAACTCAATTTATTATGAGATAAAGCCCATGTCGGCCATTGCAAATGTATAATTATATAGTTTTTTCCCTTCTATTTCAATAAAACATAAAAACATATTATTAATATATCTTATTTAAAAAAATTCATCAATCATATGTACCTATCAATTCCATCTTCAATGTCTAATAGCCACCAAAATCATCTTTTTCCTTGGGAGTTATGATTTAACTGAAGTATAAAAAATTTAAAATTGAAATATTATTAAAAATAAAAATATTGTAATTTTACTTTAAAACAAAAAGTTATTTTACTTATATTGTAATGAGTCTAGATAAGTTGTCTTACGCTCATGCAATAAGACTAAGTTCCATATAATTAATAGTTGAACGTGTCCGAATCAATTCTTAATGAGTTTAAAAGATTAGGATTATAAGCAATGTATCCAATTATTTTAATACAAAAATTGCATTTCTTTTTTACGGTAAATTTATTTTTCAATTAATGTTTTTAGGTTTTTTTACTATGCTTATTTTATTTTATTTTAAAGTTTGTATCTTCTATCCTGAAAGTAAATTTGTATTCTTATATAGAAATTTAAAAGAGTTTGTATTCTTATAATTAAGAAATCAGACTTGTTTAAAGACTAGTCGAATAATAAAAAAGCATATTATATTATAGTTACTCGTCAATAACAGTACTTGATATGTTATAGACAATTATTTTGTCAACAAGATTAATAAAATTTGAAGGAGAAATCAGTTAAAAGAGAAATTTCTTTTTGTAGTATTATTATATGTAGTAATTCTTAAAAATATATAAATTTATTTGGCGTAGCAAGTTGTAGTCATTATATTATTAATAAAAAAAATTCAAATATTTATTTCAGATAAAAAAATCAGAGATGATTTTATTCAGGGTTTTTTCCCATTAAATTGCCCCCAAAATATTTTATTCCCAAATGGTGCCCCCTTATTGAATCCGCAAGTATGACTTGCGGATTCATTATGAATCCGCAAGTCATACTTGCGGATTCAATGACCATCCCTTAATCACTTGATTAGGGGTGATTAAGGGATGGTTACCAATCATTGGGAGACAACTTTTGTCTCCCAATGATTGGTGTAATCATTAGGTTAATATTGGGCATTTAATGCCCAATCATTAACCTAAATTATTAAAAAAAAATTAATTTCAATAAAAATTTACTTTAATATATACCTAATAATTGAAAATTAAAAAATATTAAAATCAAATATAAATTTTAATATTTGTAATAAATCAAAAAAAAGATTATTTTAAAATTCAAAAATTTGTCAATTTTATCCTATTTTGCATTTTTATGTTTTAATTGTACCCTGAAATATTAAATTAACGTCTTTTTCATTTGAAAAAAATTTAAAAAAACATTCTCCACGTCTAGCATATATTAACTGTATGTTTTTAAAATTTATTTAAATTTAGTTAAATTAATTAAGAATTTAAATTAGTGTTAATTTGATTATGGTTTTTAGTTAGTTTTTAAAAATAAAGGATTTATTTGTACTTTTTTGAATAAAAAAGAATTTAATTTCATCTTTAGACTTAGTTAATTGACAACACTTTTCAACGTCGGGATGGGATTGAAATTTTTTTTAAAGGTGAGGGGTTTTTGAGTGATTAGGCCTTTTAAAATTGTTTACAAATTTGGTACAAAATAGAACAAAACTAATCACGAAATCGGACCGATTTTGAACCACCGTGATATTCTGCTCCTAAATTTAACTAATCTCTAACATTTTATTAAAATATAATTAAATTTTATAATTATACTAAATTCTTTAATTTATTACATTTTTCTAAATCATACTAGGTTTAAAAATCTTATCAGTAATTTTTATTTAATATCAATTTTAACAATCATAATACCTACCATTTTACCAACATTAAATAATAAATTAATATAATATAAAAATTAGTATTGGTAAAATTATTGATTTATTTCAAATTTTAAAATAATATTGTTTTTTTAATTTATTATAAATATTAAAATTTATATTTAATTTTAATATTTTTTTAATTTTTAATTATTAGGTAATATTAAAATAGATTTTTAATAAAATTAATTTTTTTAATAATTTAGGTTAATGATTGGGCATTAAATGCCCAATCATTAACCCAATGATTCACCAATCATTGGGAGACAAAACTTGTCTCCCAATGATTGATAACCATCCCTTAATCACCCTTAATTGGGTGATTAAGGGATGGTCATTGAATCCGCAAGTATGACTTGCGAATTCATAATAAATCCGCAAGTCATACTTGCGGATTCAATAAGGGGGCACCATTTGGGAATATAATATTTAGGGGGCAATTTAATGGGAAAAAACCCATTTTATTCAAGAGCAAAAGGGGAGTATATATTTTTGGCCAAAAGAACTTTGCATATATAGTTCTTAGTTGGCATCTAATTGAATATCTTAATAAAAAGTATGTTAAATGCATATTGTGTTAGGCAAAAAAATAATAAAAAGATGCAAATTCGTTTTCTAGATTAATGAAAAGATAGCAAAAACCAAGTGCCTACTCAACTTGTCTATAATGATAATCTTTTATTTTTACTCATTGGCCGAAAGTTGAGTTCGTCTCTCAGCCACAAAGTTCGAGAAAGTGATTCTCATTCATTTGCTTTCTGGCTTTTGGCATCATTGTACAATTTGTGGATTCTTTTTTCAGCTTTTTTTTATATTCATAGTAATTGAAAAGGAAGAGCGTTTGTTAGCGGATTAATTCACAACATCGACAAAAATATTATACAGTATCTATATCATTTGATTATAGCTCGTTGTCTATTTTTTTCAGTTTTAAATTATATTAGCCACATGTTTCGTACCATAAAAATTGTAAAATTTAAAAGTTTACATGTTTCGTACTACAAAAATTATATAAAAAAAAAAATAAGTTTGGTTTTTTAAAATAAATTAGTGTAACAAATTAAAAATAAAATGAGAATCCTATTCTATATTGGAATAATCATTAAAAACTCTTTGTAAGTCGTACTAATGAAGTGCATCCTACTTGTTTAAAATTAGGAAAAATTACAGAAATATGCCAAAAGCGCTGATTTATTTCAAAAATGCTAAGTTCCCTAATTGTTTTCATTGACTGCTAATTTGTCATTTACAATAAATACTTAAAAAGGATAACTTATTACAATTAATACCTACTTAATCCTAACCCTTCCATCTAATTAGTTATCGCCTCCATCCCTTTTCACATTTCCTTTGCCACCACCGCTGCCGTGACGATCACCATTCAAGCCCGACAATCGGCTTCTCTCCGATTATCCCCACTAGCCCTGCTCCAAAACACCATTATTAATGCAGCTAAACGTCCGATTAAAAAAGTTTCGCTCAAAACCGCATCGTCAACAACAACGACGAACTCAACAATTTCAACTCCGACGAGATCTGATGAACATACAATACGACGTTAAAATACAGGTGAAAGTCAAGGTTATAGAGGTGGAGGGCCCTCGAGAAAAGATGATCTGCAATTTCAAGCACTTTAATCTCGATTCCCATCTCATCAAACGACTCCATCGTCAAACGAAGCTGAAGATCGAGGCTTGGTTCAGCACGAGGAAGACGAGTGCTGCATCAGGATTGCTCTCAGCCACGTTGGGAATCTCATTTTTTATTTATGTGTGTTTCAAGAAAGAGTAAAAGATGTGCCTTTTTAGATTTATTTTGGTATTTTTTTGAGCGTTTTTGGCTGGGTATGTTGCTTGGAGGACGGTCATATTGTAGTCGGAGATTGAAAGTGCAATTTTCGATGATTCAACGCCGGAGAAGAAGCCATTGCAAGATAATAACACTAATCAAGAATTCAATGCAAAGAGGGTATGTTTATTTTTTTCTTAATTAAAATCTTGAATTTCAAATTTGGCTCTTTATTTCTTTCTTGAGTTTCTGTTTTATATTTGATTTTTAATTCTTAATTTTATTTAATGCAGATGGTTCAAAATGGATTTTGGATATTTGTTGACATGGCTAGTAGAAAATACTTAGTGGAGAAATCAGAAGGAGATGAAGAAAGATGAGAAAGTGAAGAGCAATTAGGATTTGATTATGGTTTTTTGTCATTTTCCTTATATTTTGTTTCTCTTTTTTCTTTTTATGGTAAAAGATAGAGATTAGAATTTCAGAGTAGGTACTTGTAATTTTCAGTATGTAGACAATCAGTTGATAATCATTTTTGGATTGGAGCTTGGAAATGTTTGTGCATACGTTGATAATCCCCCCTTTGCAATTATAAGGAATTGAATTAAAAGTGAATTTACACACCATGACTTATATTTTGTTCTTGTAAAAGTTTGAGTTTGATGATTCTGATAGAGTTGTTGATTAGGACGGTGTTCTGTAATATTTAATAATATTAGTGTGGGTAATTATTAATTAGAAAGATGTTATGTAATATTAGATAAAATTAGCGTTAGTAATTATTGTTTACATTTTTGTTAATGAAAAAGTAATTTCATTTTAAATTTTGATATGAGTTTGAGATTTGATAAATATGAGAACTGGGTATAATTTTTAAAATGCACTAATTTCATTTTTTAAGTTTATGCAGCAAATACTTGGCGTCGAGGTGGAAAGGTTGGATACAAAATTGAAATTCGGTTCGATGCCACATATTTCATACATTTATGATACATATCAGATACATCACAAATACATTTATGACGACATTATATTGTTATTGGTTCATCTTTCTTATTTATAGATCATGTATATACATATTAGATACATCACCTGATACGTCATATAGATATACCACCAGTATATTGTAAATACATTACTGATATATCGTAAATACATCAATAATACTTTAGTACACATTGTTGATACATCGATCGATTTTTATACTAGTGACTCATACAAGTATTAAAATTATATTTAATATGTATTATGTAAAATGTTTACATTTTTTTACATAAACTCAAAGATTAACTTCAATTTGTGATAAATTTTATGACAACATTATATTGCTATGGGTTCATCTTTTTTTTTTTATTTATATATCATGTATATAAATATTGGATACATCAATTATACATTATAGATACATCACCTAATATGTCATTGATGTACCACCGGTACATTTTAGATACATTCATCATAAATACATGTAATACCCCAAAATATTTCAAGATAATTACGTCGTGCCACGTGTCGTGATTTCCGATAAATTAAATTAAGGAGAATTTAATTTAATTATATCGGGAATTTAGAATAAATTTTAATAAATTAATTAGCGGGATTTGACTTCAGAAATTAATATAAAATAATTTATAAATCCCGTAATGGATTTTATTTCGCCAAAGTCCGCGAAATAATTTATAGTATTTATGGTAAAAGTTCCGAATCGATCGGAGACCGTTTAAAATTTGGACGCGAATAGATTATGGACTAAATTGAAATTTTTGAAAAGTTTCAAGGACCAAAGTACAAATTAGCCAGGTTATATATTATTTCCTTCAGATGAAGGAATCACCAGATCCTTCTTCTCCTTCTTCGTTCATTTCTTTCAAACGGCGATAACGTACAGTTCGTCGCGCGGTTTTCGTTTCTCGTCCGTTTTCGACGTTCTATAACTCAAAACGATCGTATTTCGACGGGTAATCACGGTAAGCTTGACGTTTTACCGTTTCGTTGATTATATTTTGAGTTTTATCGATTCAAAGTTTTAGGCCACGAAACGATTTTATCGTTTTATCGAGTATAGGATTGATATATAGTGTTTTGAGCTTAGAATACGCATTTTGGTTGAGTTTGGAGCATTTTTACGTATATAGCAGGTCGGAAACTCCGGAAATCGATTCCGGGGGATCGTACACGATCGTGTACATGTGGTACACGAACGTGTACCATCAATGGTACACGAACGTGTACCAATATATGGTACACGACCGTGTACCAAGGTACACGAACGTGTACCATCAAGGTACACGAACGTGTACCTCCCTGCACGAACATGTACCTTCCGATTCTCGCACCTCGATTCTTCGTACCTCGATTGAATTAATGTGAATAATTAACCCAATGAGGTTAAAAGAGGATTGAGTTAAAAGTGATTTACTATCCGTAAACGAGTTTGATACCGTTTATCGGAGTCTACGTGAGAAGCACGACGATTAATGAGAGTTCAGTGTGTCGAGTCTTGAGTCTAGAGTCAATCTTAGAATAGGATTCTAATACAAGTCAAATGTTTTAAAATTGTTTTAGATCCGGCGAGGCAAGAGGTAGCTGGACCAGTAGTTCGGGAAGCTTGACGTTCTAAAGCCCCGACGTATTTTTGGATAAGCGTTTTCTGTGAGTTTATACGATTTGCTTTTAAAGTATTTACTTAAGCAAATATGTTATAGTGCTTTATGTTTGTTTTGCATGATCGCAATGCAGATTCTTTTTATGAAATGCATATGCTTGACTTGAAACGAGTATTGATCCGATGGAACGTGCTACCTATTGGGCGACAATAGGACTGTGTGATCACCAGTTTTGATATGACTCAGCTGGGAGCTGATGATGAATGTGAAATTTACGATTGGGTTTATGATTTTGATACGAGAGAGTACTCGACTACGGTGTAGTCTGGAGTCCCCGTATCTAGTGGCTGGGCCACCAGCGAGTTGGACTCGCAATTGATATTTATGATTGGGTTGATCGATCGATTGTTAGTACGTTGAGGATTAAGGTTTCAATCGGATCTTGTACTTGGCTGCATATGATTGATTATAATTTTATGTTTTATTTGAATACTTATTAGTAAATGTATGAACTCACTCAGTATATCCCAATATACTGACCCCTCACAGATTTCCTTTCAGGATAAAGACGCTTTGAAGCAACGGACTTCTATCCTACTTCCAGAAGTCTGTATTTTTGAGTATGTAAAGAAATAGTACTTTACTCTTAGAGCTGCAGTAGATAAGTCTTTTGTCAGTCAGCTTGTATGTAATAGTTTTCTGTAAATATAACTTTAACGTTTTAAAGTTTTAAACGTTTTACGCTTGCTGCGTTATTTATATTGTGACTGCCAGAGGACATGTATGCCTGGTATGTATGATTCTGCATGACACGTGTTTATGTATGTCATGCATGATGTTTATATTTCGCGAAAAATTATTTTACGTTTTTAGGCTTGCTACGGGTTTCGGAGCAACCACTCCCATTCCCTAGCGCCGGTCTCGGCCCTGAGATTGGGTCGTGACAATACATCAATAATACATTATCGATACATCTTTAATACATCGTGGATACATCAATCGATTTTTAAACTAGTGAAATAGCCCATACAAGTGATAATTATATGCTAACGCTAGTTCATCTTTGATCACAAGTCAATTTAATTATTACGCTCGAGAGAGTGTTAAAAAATGAGATCATGAGTAAATCATTCCCTCTTATGATACATTGCAGACTAAATTTTTTTAAAATTGTAAAAAAAAATTATAACATAAGCGTTAAGTTATGATACATTATAGATACATGTTTGATGTAAAATTTATACATTGTAATTTTTATATTAAAATAGATGTATTATTAAAATTGTATTTAATATGTATTATTTATGTATCGTAGATGTATTATTAAAATTATATTTAATATATATTATTTGTGTATTTTGATATGCATTATGTATAAATAGTGTATCAAAAATGTATTATTTGTATATTTTGTACACATTACATGACATCTATTGACATATTTTCTGATTTTTTGCTCTATTTTTTATATAATTGATGGCACAATAGTGTATTTAATATTCTAGATTACAGTAGTAGAGAGAGATATTATTTGTATATTTAATATGTATTTTTGGTGTATTTTAAGATGTAACGTTAAAGTTGTATTTAATATGTATTGTTTGTATTTAAGATGTACCATTAAAGTTGTATTTAATATGAAAAGATTTTGAAGTAAATTATGTCCATTTGAATAGTTTTTGAGACGCATAAATAATACTCCATATTAAAAATATAATTTTGAGACACATAAATAATACATATAAATAATATAGTTTTGAAACACATAAATAATATATACATTTATTATTTGGCTTAATTCCTTAAAAAAACTCCACCTTGTATTTTTTCTTCGTTTATACCCTGACCTTGTAAAAACACCATTTGTACCCAATTTTGGGTTTTTATGTTTCATCTCTACCCAAAAGCATTAAATTGTACTTTTTTCATTTGGAAAAGAGTTTAAAACATACTTTTTTCTATTTTAAAATATACAAATAGATCCTTAAACTTAAAAAATAATCAAATACATCCAAATAATTAATTAATTTTTTTAATTTGATAAAATAATAAAAAATTAAAAAAAATTATTATTATTTTTAATTTTTTTGTCGGAAATATTTTTAAAAAATTAAAAAAAAAATCGAAATATTTTTTAGAAAAATTTAAAAAAATTATTATTATTTTTAATTTTTTGAAAAAGATGGTATTTTTGTACTATTAATAACATTAATATCTAATTCGTATATAAGTTAAAAATGAAGGATTGTTTTAAACTTTTTTTAACTGAAAAGAGCACAATTTAATGCTTTTGGGTAGAGATGAAACATAAAAACTCAAAATTGGGTACAAATGGTGTTTTTACAAGGTCAGGGTATAAACGAAAAAAAAATGCAAGGTGGAGGTTTTTTAAGGAATTAAGCCTTATTATTTTTATCAATGGTGATAGATTTAATGAAGGGGATACATATTGTTATTAGTTGTTTTTTTTATATATCACATGTATATAAGATGTTATATTGCTATTATTTGATGCGTGAATTTTAATTAAAGTATGTGATACATATATCTTTTAATTTAATATATATTATACATACTGCTTAGAGACACATAAATAATACATATTAATAATTTATTTATTTATTTTTATTTTAGAAATAAGAAAAAATAATCATCAAATACGTCCTCGATACATATCTGATACATAACAGATACATATCCGATACATGGTTGAATAGTTTTGAAAAACTGACGCGTGACTGACGCATGTGTAAGACGCGCGTCAGACGCGCTTCTGACGCGTTTTTACAGCTGTTTCACGCGTTTTGACAGCTGTTTGGCACGTTTTTTTTTTGCTTTTTTTTTGCTATTTGAGTAAGACATGTGTCTCTTAATTAGTGGTTAGGTATAAAATGTAAACTTTTTAAGTTTTTAGGTGCTAGTGTAATAAATGAGTTTAGTTAGCATTTTTGTAAACTTTATTAATTTTTTGTATAGTTTTGTAATCTTCTCTTAAAATTAAAGATTTATTTCCTTTTTATTTGATCAAATTAATTGATGGTCAAAAACAAAAAATTTTTTTTGGTCAATCACCAAAAGAGCAACTTTTATTATTGCTATAAAAGAGAGATACACAAAGAACAAGCCTAAAACAGGCCAAGACTATAGGCTAAAAAGCCCACAGCTGCTCTATCAAAACTCAGAAACACAATCTAACTACAGCTGCAAAACAAAGGCCAACACCAGAAAGGCCCAAAAAACTCAGCTATAATTCCTCAACTCAACATTGTATCTGATTCTGTCAAAAATTTGGGAGCTGGAATATCTCTTATTGTTGAATATAAGATCATTCCTTGCTGACCAAATGTTGTATACTGCTGCACAGAAACCAATCTTTCTGGTCTTAGCAGTCATGGACTTCCCTCTAACTCTTCTTGAGAAGAAATTGACTTCTCTCCTCCAACTGAACGGGCCTCTATTAAAACCCAAATAAACCAGAACTTTCCTCCAGATATCAGCAGTGAAACAACAATCAAAAAATAAGTGGCTAACAGTCTCACTAAATTGATTGCAGAAACAACAATTACCATCAGAGATAGTCCCCCATTTGAGGAGTTTATCTCTTGTCTGCAGTTTGTTGTGTAAAGCAAGCCAGGTAATGAATGAGTACCTGGGCACATTGCCTGCAAACCAAATTAAATGGGACCAGCTAACTTTGTTCTTTATAGGTAAGAGATTCTTCCACACACTGCTAGTGGTAAAACCATTAGGATTAGGCCTCCAGATGATCTTATCTCTCCCTTCATTGACTCTGTAGTTAGACTTGATAAACTCCCAAGCTTCCTGGGTTTTAGTATCTAGGGGGTCTGGCAAGGACCAGTCATCATTCAAGAAACACTCCTTAACTAATGCTCTTCTAGGAACATCAGAATTCTTGATACACACTTCAGGAAACTTATCAATAATAGAATATCCATTAAGCCATGGATCAAACCAGAAAGACATGGAACTCCCATCACCTAGCTTATACAGAAATAGGAACTTGATCTTCTCCCTCAGATTTAGCATTTGCCCCCAACTCCATGAGCAATTGCTAGGCTTAACTATCTCCCAAAAGCTCATTTTCCTCAAGTTTATAGCAGACAACCACCTAGCCAGAATAGAGGTCTTGAGAGTAACTAGATTCCATATGTGCTTAGTTATGGCTGCAATGTTGCAGAGTTGAACAGGCCTAACCCCTAGCCCTCCTTCATTCTTCCTGCTACACACAGAGCTCCAGTTAACTAGTCCACCTTTATTCATGTCCATAGTACCAAACCAGAGGAACTTTCTACACACAACATCTACACCTTTAATTACTGCTTTTGGCAAGATGAATAAGGAGCACCAATAAGTATTCATGCTAAGCAACACAGCATTAATGAGCTGCAGTCTTCCTGCATAAGAGAGGAACTTTGAAGCCCAGCTGCCTATTCTTGATGTAATTCTGGTTACTAGCTCACTACAATGAGACTTAGAAAGTCTAGTGGATATGAGAGGAACCCCAAGGTATTTTATAGGCAATTTACCTTCCTGAAATCCAATAGTCCTTAAAATTCCATCCTTTTGAGCTGAGATACCATTAAAGAACACAACACTTTTAGCATTATTAGGATAGAGACCTGAGCACTCAGAGAACTCATCTAAAGCTTTTTAAAAACTCTAACGGATTCCAATTCACTACCACAAAACAGGAACAAATCATCAGCAAAAAGCAGTTGAAAGAGATTCAACTTCTTACAGTTTCTATGAAACTTAAAATCAGATTTCTGTCTGATTTTCATGCTAATGAGCCTGGTAAAGTACTCCATACAAAGCACAAAAAGAATAGGGGAGATTGGATCCCCTTGCCTTAAACCTCTTTTTCCAGCAAAATAGCCATTAACCTCTCCATTGATCATGATAGAGTACTTGACAGTTCTGACACAAGCCATAATTGTCTCTATCAACCTCCTGGGGAATCTAAAACCATAGAGGACTTCTTCCACAAAGTCCCATTCTATTGAGTCGTAGGCCTTCTGAATATCAATCTTCATAGCACAGGAGTCTCCATTTCCTTTGTGGTAGTTGTTAACAATCTCATGGGCTACCAAAACATTGTCTGCAATATTCCTTCCAGGGATAAAGGCAGATTGGGTATCACTCACAATACTCCCTATGATTTTGCAGATTCTGTTTGTGATAATTTTAGAAATGCATTTATAGACCACATTGCAGCAAGCAATGGGTCTATAATGACTGGTTGTGGTAGGAGACTGAACTTTAGGAACCAAGGTAATGAGGGTAGCATTAGTTTGGGACAACATTTTCCTTGAGGCAAAGAAATCCTTAATTGCTAAAGTGACATCTGAGCCAACAATACCCCAGCTTTTTTTATAAAATTCACTGCTATAGCCATCTGGGCCAGGAGCCTTATCCCCATTGATAGCAAACATAGAGTTTTTCACTTCCTCATCTGTCACTTCCTTATCCATGTCCTCTCTATCATTATCATTCAAAATATCACCTTCCAGGAAGACATTATGATTGACATGATTCCTGTTAGCATTAGCAGATCCAAGAAAGTCTTCATAGTGCCTCAAGATTTCCAGCTTTATCATTTCAGGATTATCAGAAAAGGATCCATCCCTTAGGAACAGGTTACTGATATTTTTTCTTGTCTGTCTCTGCTTTATACTGCTATAGAAGAATTTAGTATTCAAATAATAAATTATATTAAATATATATAATATAAATCTACAATATATATACTAAAAATATACCAACGAGCTTTATCTCAAATGGTATAAGCGAGGGGCAACAAACTAACCTTAACAGTATGCTGCTCAGCGCACATACTATTTGAATACTAGCGCATTAATAATATTATTTCTCCTATTTAAATTTATATATATTAAAATTAATAATAATTACATATGTTGAGAAAGAAAACATACTAGTTACAATATATTTTCAAATTCATCAAATCTTATTAAATCAAATACGAAACAATTGTATCTGTAAGAAATTTAAAAAGATAAAAATAACTAAAATATTTTTTAATGAAGAACTAATAATTAGAATAAATAATTATGATGTTTTGTAATTTAATTTATTAAATATAACTGAATACATGGTTTGTAGCATTTATGCAAAGAATTCAAATTTCATACACGAGTCTAAATTACACGCTCACTTTAAAAAATTTTGATATGTGATTCAATTTTTAAGGATGTTGGGTTCAGCAATAGCTAAAGAAGGGGGGTGAATTGAGACTTTAAAACTTTTCTGCTAAAATGTCATAAACTATTAGATTAAGCAGATAGAGTTTTAGGCCGGCTAAACTAATAAAATATGAAAGATTTGATAGCTCCGAGAGATCAACTAATGAGTTATAGAATTAGCCTAAGTTGATAAGTTCAGGCAAAGACAAGCTAATCAAATATTGAAGATTTGATAGCTGTATAAGATAGTTGGAGATGACATGGATGACATGTGGACAATAATTTTGGTTCGATTCAAAAATGGCTACAATTGACACATAACATATAAGGTTTAGCTAAATCTGATGGTTTTTAAAGGTTTGGCTAAATCTGACTCGAGACGCAAAAGTTTGGTATTTTTTGTAAATAATTCTAATTAATTATTAGATGACTAAAAAACTTTAAATTAAGTTATTAATTTGCATCCAATTAGCAAAGATAATATGGTAAATATGTATGTCCCCTCCCACCCCACTCCACTCCACTCCATCCGTGCTTTTATATATAGTATAAATATAAATATAACACTACCGTTTTAAAAATCTAAAATATAGATAAAAATTATCAAATTGAAAATAAACACACTACAGTTTGTAATTTTAGAAACCATTATATGGACATGTTTTATATAAATTATAAAAACTAAAAATATAACTTTGTAAATATATTAAATATATTAAAAAAAGTCAATCAACAAATGTTATGTCAATAGTCGTAAGAGTTTTTTACAATCAAGATTGTAAAAAGAATGTACTCTTTAAATTAAACTCCTATTAGCTTTATATTTTAATTAAACTCCTATTAGCTTTATATTTTATGACATTAATTATATAAAACTTATTATCATAATTTTACATGTCTCCCCTTCACATTTATAGTACAATTATAGATAGATAAGTGTGCAAACAAGAAAAACTGTATAAGCATTAATAATAGTAAAAACAATATATATTTAGCTCAGTTGCATTTTATTTTATTGATATTTTAGTTTGACTAGAACTTACATTTAAATTAAAAAAATTAAATATTTATGAATATTTATCTATTAACTTTATATTTTATTAAATCTTAATATCAGTATATTTAGAATATGATAATGTTTAACTTTTAAAAACAATGCCACATCTGTACTATATTAATTTTAATAGATAAAAATATATATTAAATAATACTTATATTTACATAATTAAATCTACTCATATTAACTAATTATATATAAAGAGTGTCCATCTTTTTTTTAATGAAAGTGGGTTTGCAAATAATGAAATGTGTAGTTTTGTCTTTTTTAGCCATCAAAATACTTGACTATCCTTGCACTGGACAATAGACCAACCCATGTAAATTGGTGGGCAACTCTTCTACTGTTGTAATGCGGAAAGACAAGACAGAATCAGCTCCAAAGTTTCCTGAATAATAAAGGATCAGCTGCTCATCAACCTGCACATAGAATTTCATGTTTAAGAATTCATGAAAATCTAAAATAGAAAAATCAAAAATCACCTAGCCAAATATTGTTTTATACTAAATTGAATATTTAGACAAAATGAAAAATTAATAATTATAGTGACAATAACTTACCTTACAACTTCAACCTACACAATGTAACCTCAAATACACCGTGACGTCTTCGTATAAGCTCCGAGTACGCCGAAGCCTGAAAGGTACGAACTGCACCGGTTTCTTTATCCTTGGCTCTCAAAGTGGTATAGATGGTAGTAGTAAGTCCTACAGCTAACACATTCACTTTCTCTAACTCCAAAAACTCATAATTAGTATCCTGAAAAACGAGTAAAATATAATATTATTATTGTTAAAGAAACTAAAAATTAAAAAGTACTAAAAGCATCAGACTTACATTATTATCATTGTAGTGTTCTATAGCTTTTTCAGCATAAACATTGAATTCATTTCTCACAACCTCGTTTTCTGTCAAATATTTGGATTTGGCATATTCATTATTATATGATCGAGTATGATTGGCAGTTTGAAATTATTCTTACTTCATAAATAGAATATGATACAAGTAGGAATTGTAATAGATATATTACCAGTAGGAAGTGGTTCAATCCTTCCAAATGCGCACGTCCCCGGAAATTTGTCCACATCAAATCCCTGTGAACAATTAAGTGCAATAAATCAAGTCTATTATGTGGGAAATACCCTCAAAGTCTATTAATTGTTGGCATATTTTATTTGCTTTTGATTTCTGTTTATTGTTAGTTATCTTGTTTTGCTGAGCTGACTGTTTTCAGCCTTTCATTGATAAGGTTTGAGCAGTTGCCTACAAGCTTCAACTTCCTGCTGGAGCTTCCATCCATCTAGTTTTTCATGTTTCTCAACTTGAGAAATCTATTGCAACTAATACCCCTATTTCTCCTACTTTTCATGTTCCATACAAGCTTCTCCTACTTTCTCCTTCATATTTACATATTTTATTTTATTACTAACTTACAATTGCAAACCCAAAGATTAAAATTATTTTAATTGAAGAAGACTTACATCGCTCTCTATGACTTGTCGGGCATATCTTTCATTCTCTTCTTCCGTCATATCACGCTCAGAAGAGATCCATTCCTCAGGTTCTTCACATGGTTTCAGACGTGGATTAGCTGAACCAAACAAAAACCATTATTATCATAAAGAAATAGTAATTCAACTATGACAGTTTAACATTAATAAAGCAGAATAAATTAATTTAGTTCATAAATTGTTTAAACCTGGATTGCTATAATATTCCTCCCTGAGTTTTTCTCGTTTTTTTACTGCCTCCTGAAATAGCTTCTTATTAGCTTCCCGAAATGCATCTTCTTTAGCTTTATTTCGCGGCGCGGAAATTCTTTGTTTCTCAATCCAAATTTTTTTGGACTTTTCCTTTGTCTTCCAAGACACCTCTGCCACGCCAGCTGATACGTTGCAAAGTTAGCAATGTTATTTCAATAAACAAATAAGAATTAGCATTTAAACTACATCCAGTCATATAAGAAATTTGCAGGACAAATCACATATAAAATTAAAGAACAGAGCATTTGAACCCTAGTTAAGCTTCTCTAGCTTATGTACACCAATTCTCAA
Organism: Mercurialis annua; assembly: GCF_937616625.2. NCBI lineage: Eukaryota > Viridiplantae > Streptophyta > Magnoliopsida > Malpighiales > Euphorbiaceae > Mercurialis > Mercurialis annua. The sequence continues at coordinate 4,726,221 of NC_065575.1, read as the reverse complement.
AACTGGGGAGGAGACCGAAGAATGAGATGAATCTTTAGGGGAAGAAAGTTTTCGATCTGAAGTTACAATTGATTGATGAGGTTATTGCCTATTGGGAAGGAAGCACTGGAGGAAGAACAAATGGAGAGAATTTTAGAGTTAGAGCGAATGCCTGAAGCTGTAGTGGAGTTGAATAGTGCGGTTAGATTTGGAATGAATACCAATGGAGAAGAGAAAATGGATTATGATTCGGGTAGAGAGGGATTCGAAGGTGTGAAATCCATTGTTAGTGAAAGAAGTTTGGGTAATAATCCTAAGTTCTTGGAATCCAGAGTTTATCCTGAGGAAAACCTAAATGAGGCTGTTGTGAAGAAAGGAATACTTCGAATGGGTAGCGAGAATAAAATTGGAGGTCACTATATAGATCTAAAGATAACGGCACTAAATTGCACTATCAACCTCCCTCTATAGAGATAGAGTTAGGGTTGTTAAATTTCATTCTTCTGAGATTAATGAGGAAAGCAAGTGGAAATAGATTTTAATTTGCTCTGTGGTGGGATTGGAACCTTGTTTCTTCAGGTTTCAAGGATTAGATATAAGTAGATGGAGAAGCTATGGATCACAAGAGGTCATTCATATCAACACGAAGATATTTCTTCGTCAGTTCCAGGTTGATGAAGGCGCATGCTGGAGGTCCTTTATTCTTTTGACAAGAGACCAATGATACTCAAAGAATGGCAGAGATGAATGAAGTTTAAGATGGATGAGATTATGAAAATTCCAGTATGGGTACATTTTCTTAACTTCCTTGGGAATAATGGTTAGCAAATATGTTGGGTAGAATTGCTAGTCTCTGTGGGTGACCAATGTACTAGTGATCTTTCCAAGTCCTTGTAGAGATGGAAATATTTGGAGAGTTCCCTCATAAGAGGATACTGAAAGATGAACGTGGAGAAAAGATCATTCGAAGGATGAAATAAGAATGGAGGCCTCCTGCCAGTACTAAGTGCAAAACCACAGGGTATACTGCTCAGTACTTTAAGATTGATTGTGGATCAGAAAACCTGGGTACAGAAAAGGAAAGTCATTGAGGAGAAAGCAAGCAGTGAAGAAATCCTAGGAAGTAACGAAGATGGAAAAGAAGTGGTTGAAAAAAACAGAATGAGGTTAATATGAGTAAAGAGCTAGAAGTCTGGAAACTGAATCAAACTGCTCAGGTTGCTATAGTCAAAAGACAAGAGTAAGGTAGTGATGAATACTGCACAGGAAGGCATTAGGGTGGAAAATAGATTGGAGATTCCTGGCGAATCTAGATTTGGTGCCATTGGAGACAGAAAGGTGAAGAAGGTGAACATTACTCCTGAAAGGAGAAAATGATTGGTGTGTGGAATGCGAAGGGTCTCAATGATCCCATTAAACACTCAGAGATTAGAAATTGGATTGAGAATATCAATTATCTCTATGTGCAATTGTGGAGATTAGAGTTAGAAGCAATAATGGGGATAGAGTCTAGAATAAGTTGAATTTAACTGGTGGATGCGTGTAAATAACAATGAGTTTTGTGACCTTAGTAAAATCTAGGTAATATAAGGTTGATGGTTCTAGTGTGATTTGCAGTATGAAGTCAGATCAATTGATTCCTTAAGAGAGTGTAGTTGAGGGGAAAATGTTTTGCTGCACCTTCATTTATGGGGCTAATGATGTTGTTAACAGAAAGGCTTGTTGTGTTGATTTGAAGAAGATATCTAGGGATATTACTAGTCCTCGGGTGATCTTAGGAGACTTTAATGCTATCTTAAACAATGGTGAAAGATGTAGGGGAAGATATGGCGAGTCAAAGAGATTGTAATGATTTTCAGGATTGTATTAATCAGGCCAATTTGATTGAATTGAAATGGAGTAGTAGCTTATATACTTGGTCCAGCAACCAGAGTAGAGGAAGCTTGACAGAGACCTGGTGTCTGAGAATTAGTTTGATAATTCTGAAGCAAAAGTTCTGCATCAAGGTATTTCTGACCATTCTCCAATTGCTATTACTTTCAATGAGCCTATTATCACTAGGAATAAACCTTTGAGATACTTTAATTATTGGACTGGAAGTATTGAATTTTTAGAGATTGTGAGTAATTGCTGGAATAGCCAAAAACTCTTGTATTTGTGGCATTTTGAGCTTAATATATTCTCTCGGTGCATTTTACCACAAAAAAAAAATCAAAATAGTTTTTTTAATTTGCTGCTTTAAAAAAATTGAAAAAATGATCTTCCAAAGAAAATCAAAAAATTATCCTTGTGAAACAAATAATTTTAGTCTTAAATCAATCCTGGATAAAATAATGAAAATGGAAACGCCAAACCTGTACTGGAAGAAATAGGTTGATCCTTCTGAAGATACATGTGTTCCTCCCATGTAAACTCTAAAGCCGTGAGTTTTTCTGAAGCCATGATTCCTTCTGGGAGCTGAAAAATAGCAATTTAAAACAGTAAAGGCTTATACAATCCCTGCCAATCATATATGACAATTTCTAAACAAATTAATAAGCAGATTCTTGAGGTAGATTTCGTCATACATTAGTGGTGTCAAAGTCTAAATTCAAACATCAGACCACCACAGATAAAGTAGTCTATTTTAATCAAACCAAATACCAAGTACAGATCATTAATTAAATAACAGCAAAAAATCAGACTCAGGAATCCATATATTAACATATGATTCTCAACAAATTATATTTTCTTCTACCAAATAAACAAATAAAAATACGGCACTTCAGCGCATGAACAAAAGAAAACAACCAAAAAATGGATTGCGGCCGAAGGAAAGAGATAGCACTAGCGGCAGGAGCGACAGCTAACGGCCGCGGCAAGCGGAAAAGACATTGGAAGAAGAATACATACGTCATTAAGGTTAGATTTCCTTTCTTTTACCTAACTTTGTTTCTTTTTTATTTAATTTCATTAAAGAAAAACATAATTTTAGAAAAACTATAGAAACAGTATACAACTAGCGTTACTTGGTCCATGCTTTGCTCGGTGAATATTTTAATAATTATTCATATTTAAAAAAGAAGTATGAATAGAAAAATTTATTTTTTTATTTTTTAGTCAGATAGTTTCTCATCTATAAAATAATTTTTATTTTTTTATAGTTGTTGTATGGTAATAATTGTTTTTGACGATTTATACCAAATTAAAATATCAGACTCCATCTTTCCTCTATTTTTTTATATTTGAATTATAACTGTACTATTGACTTTTGGACTGTTACTTTAAATATACTATTGAATTTGATGATGTGCTTAGACACCTCCCTAAATTTCCTATTAAAATTAAAAAAACTATAAAATGTATGTTTATATTATCTAATACTATAATGATGTTAACATTTTCTAAAATTTAGATTAAGAATTATTAATTACATTATATCATCACCACTAAACATTTAACTCAATTTAATATTGAATTAAAATTAATCTTACCAAATAACCAATTTTAATTAGTTTACAAAACAAACATCATACCAGAATATCTAAATATTAAATTCATTTTATAATTTCGATTTGACTCAGAAAATTGGTTTAAACCGACTATTGCACAAGCCTACAGATGTGTACCTGAGCCTAAACGTTAAAAATATTTTTGTACCTTTTCCTTAATTCATATGCAAAGAAAGAAAAAGTATTGGTTGAGAAGCACTTGGGCGTTACTAGCTAATACATACCTTGTCAAGGAATATAACACCAGTAGGAGGCCTAGTAATGTGTCTATGTGGGTCAGGAAGTCTGTATACAGCACATCTGAACAAAAAAACAGAAAATGATTGAAAATTAACAAAAAATTCACATCTTATGCACTTGCTTATTTGCAAGACGAATAAATGATCAAAATTGGAAACATACATGACTCTATTGTCCGAATTGTCTTCCATGTCACCAACTGGAGACCTGAATATGGCAGGGTGGGTATCTCCAGAACATGGAGATATATAACCATTCATTCCATCACTGCATTTAGCCCTAAATAGAATCAGATGATAGGCAAATAAATTTGATAAAAATAGCTCGTGTTGAAATAGTTCTCAAGAGCCCAAAGTGTAAATTCATAGAAAATGGAAAAGCTCGCAGTAAGAATAATGATAATGTTTCAGAGAGCCTTGTAATTTGCATTTAGAAATAGTGATAGATTATGTTATAATATATTGTGCATGCTGCCACCAAGAATTTTTTTTTAATCATGACTCATCAGACATATTTCAAAAGCATTAAATTCACTTCAACAACCATCTGATGCAAAGAACAAACTAGTTAACACTGAGTTCAACTCCTGAAATGGAAATTCATTTGCAAATCAGATTGGAAACTCAGCCAACACAAACCTTAGCTCGGGATTAATACGTTCCTTTACTTCGGTTCGTTCTCCGTCTGTCAACTGCTTACAGTGATTATCAAGTAAATATATACTCCCAGCAAGAGAGTGAGATGATAAAACAAAAAGCATTTCAAACATTGCACTGTTTCTTCTTGATTCTTCCTCCTACAAAATACAGTCCATATCAGTTCATTTTCTGACAGGACAGGACTTAAACCTTACAATGCAACCACATCCAAAAAGACAAGAATGAATAACTGAAAATATGTAGAATGACATAGCACATATTACTCAATTCAAGAGCTATACCGTTAGCGTATGTTCAACCTTTTTGACCTCCGCAAGAAGGCGATTTTCATCAATGAAGGGCAACTTTGCAATACCCTTAGGGTGAGAGATAAACATCACACATCAATAAAACCATTTATATAATAAATTATGTGCGGCACAGTTGCCTATGAATATAGATTCTTTTAGTCATAATATTGACTAACCTGCCACGCATAACACTTTCCATTCATGTCCACTTCAAAATCTGATAAAGAATCAATAGGCAACCTATTATGTAAAAGGGCAAGAAAATTTACAAAAATGAAGAAATCTCAGTTAGTTACACATACCAGTAGGGTAAAAATCAATGATTGGTGAATTTGGATCAGTCATCAATATTCTATAATTCATAGGAAGAGCATAGGAACTGAAAAAGGCTAGTATTAGAATTTTCTTTACAAGATATATTATCACAAGGGATGTAAAACAGCACTAGTACCTTGCACCAGGAAGAACTCCCAGAAGCTGACTGAATGGTTTAAATGGAGTGCCCAGTTCAAATTTAATGTTCATCTTACCCAGATCTTTGAGATCAGAAGCAAAGGGTGGATAATGATAGGGATAAAACCTGAAAAAATAACAATTTCATTTAAAAATTAAGGGATCCAAAAGAGGGTACACAATGAAAGAAAATAGAACAGCACAAGTAAAAGTTGCTAGTCTGAGGCCTAATTACAAGTTGGGACTGTAGTACTAGTAACTGCAACATGAGGTCATTTTGGTTGTGTGAAATTCTTAAAATGCATGAAACAGTTAGTATCTTGCACAGCCTTTCTCAAAGTTTCAGAGTGGGAACAGGGTAGTGGAACTTAATACGATTCAATATCTATAGTTATTGCTAAAACAGTCTTCATAAATCAGGAAACTTTTCTCTTTTAATTCCAAGCTTCGTGCGCAACAACAATCACAAAGAAAACAAGTAGAAGCTGCAGCAGAAGGTAAAAGAACTCCCAAATCCGAACTGTTGCAACAAAAATATTAAAACTCACCACTGCCAAGAACAAACTCCTTCATAGTAATAGCGCATTAACCAACATAGCCCTTCAGTGTATCGTAAGACCTGCATAACAGATGGTCAAATAGATAAATTAATCCTTTGCGGACATTAAAGATATTCAAATTTAACCATAACTTTTGGTCAACAATAACACCAATTCACATAACATACAACATCCTTTTTTATGTCTTCAAGTTCAGCAGGAGATTTTACAGAAAACTTCTCTTCATAATACCTTTTCTTCCACCCCGGCTCTCCCAATTTAATCTATTAAGAAACAGCAGAACATGTAAATAATTGATCATAAGCCAGGAAAAGAGCAATAAAAGAGCATGTTTGGTGACTGCTTAGCACCCATTTTCATGCGTGTGAAACAGAAAGCAACATTATGCACTTAGAATTTACAGCCTCAACAGTTTCTATCTATCAAAGTTTCAAAGTTATTGCATAATGTACATAAATATGAGATGATGCTAACAAAAAATAGGAAGCCAAAAATGCAGCATGGATAGTAGCAATGTCTAAGCCAGGGAAAAGAAAAATAATCAGAAGAACAATGATGCACGTGACTTAATCCACCATGAATCATGCACTCACTGTCAATTTACATCTGACAGATATTTGAAAGTAGCAAAAGATATTAAATACTTAAAAATTGACTTGTTCAGCAGCTCCCTAGTTTGTGTCTTACAGTCTTCAATAGAATATAAATAAAGCAAAGGAAACCAAAGAGCATTCCAAAGAATGCAAGCAATATAGCATAATAACTAACAAGTACAGACCTTGTCACATTCTGGATTTTCAGAATTGAAAGAATCAGATTTCTCACGAAGTATCTCCTTAAGCTTAGCTTTCAAATCTTCTTTGTTTTCATGGAACTAAAAATGAAAAACAAATATCATAAATAAAATGAAACAGCAAGTCAAATGTACAAATAAACAAATTTTTAACTCCTCGCCAGCAAGGCTCATAGCAAACTGAAGGCTAGCCCATAGAATATGAGTCCTAAAGAATGGCTGAAGGTTAGAATTACATTAAAGTGCCTCTTCCGAAGCAGGAAAACGGACATTTATTTCCAAACCATTCTCTGCTTCAACAATGGCAGCACCAACACTAGCTGATGAAGATGAACGAGCAACTTTACTGGCCGGAACAAAAGATCCTTTACCATTGGATTTGGATGCCAAACAATTGCAACTTCTACAATTTAGGTCTGCAGTCTCTATACTCTGCTGAAATGGTGATGGTGTAGGAGCTGAGGCAAGACGAGAACCATTAAATTGAGTAACTAGAACCGAAGACTCCAGTTGAACTTGTGGCTCCGCATCATCTCCTCTTTCTAATCTTAACTGTGCTATTTTGATTCTATCTAACTGCCGCTGTAATATGTAAACATAAAGAATCACCAACAACAAGAGCTACTCGAAATAGTGCAAGACTAAAACAAAAACTTATGTTCTATTATTAGAAACTACCAAATCTAACACTTTTAGAATGAGAACAGAGAGAATGTAAAAAATCTACACACAATTTTTATTCTCTTTTAATGCCATGAACTTTTGATCTTCATCAAACCTCAGGCAAGTCATCCTCTCACCGATAACAAAAATTGAAAACAAAATTGCATGTGTTTTTAGATGTTCCCTACTAGATTTACTACTTCCATTGTTCCCCTCTCCTCTCCTCCTCCCGTAGATCAAAAATAAAAGTGGGTCAACTCGGAAACACCTAGTTGGTATGTCTAGATCTATTTCTCAAATGATTTTACTTAAAGCAAAAACTTACTTCCAAAATATTAGCACAGAATATTTAATGGAAAATTATACCATGCAACTTTTCCTAATCAACCCTTAGACAGGTCTAACTTATCTTTATTGGGAAAATCCTCCTTTAATATAAAACAAAATTTTGAGATGTTTTTAACAAACTCTTGCCAACACAGAGAAATTTCCTCAGAGCAACTACAAAGAACAAATACTACACGAAGCGGCAATCTCGAACAAGCCAAGAATGAATATCCAAAAGGTTAAGCAAAAAAGTATTTAACCTGGTCCAAGCGCGCCCTTTTCTGGAATATTTTATCTTCGTAGGACCCCACTGCTTGAATAAAACACTCCACATTCCTCAAATTAGGCTGAGAAAGGAAAAAGTACACAACAAACAGAGATAGAAATTTAAACAATTTTCCAAAAAAACATAACTTGGTAACAGGGTACCCTCTCAAAGCAGCTACTTAAATTACAGAGCCTATGTACCTTGCTTGCATCAGTCAGATATCCACCCATTGCCTTAAATTCCCTCTTATATACTGCCACAAGCAAGTCGATTGCACCCTGCAAACAAATCGAGAAAATTAAGCATTTATCACCATTTTAATTCACGTGCTATTTTCGGCGGAAAAGAAACACGTCAGATACTGTTTTGTCTTTCAGGTGAATTGCTATCACTTTCTAAAGACAGAATTCATTCTTCGCATGCACTTCTTAAATAATTCAGATAAATAAGGAGACAGGATACAGAGTTATATTCAGAATGATCAACCAAATTAGAAATTGCAAGTGACATACATTTGAGAGAAAAAAAATTATGTCTATACGTATTTCTAAGCCTAACTGTTTGTCTTTACAGATCATAAATAAATTGGTTCCAATTTACTAAATTCCTGGAAACTAGTGTTAAAATGTTAATTTATTAAAAACAAAAACGGATAAATTACATCAAAATTATATCTTTGAGATACTACAGTTAATCTCCAAATGTTCCTATCTAATTGAAAGTCAGTGTTCACAGACCTCACGAATCTCCAAATTTGGCATAGGTGGCAAAAAAGCATTGCCAGAGAAGAAACACATGAAAATGAAATCATCCACAATGCATTCAAGATCAATCTTAAGTGGAGGATTTGGGATTCTGAATTCCATTTCCAGATACTCTCTTAGAGTCCAAATGTTGAGAAACTGCAGCATGTGAAACAAAGGGAAGGAAGAAGGCGCTTCGGCGTTTAAATTTTTGTCATTTGTATACTAATAATCAACACAAACACAGTTGAAATGGAGCTCACCTGATAAGATTTTTTTGCTACAATAGCTTCACCTTTCTCATCTAATTCTTCAGCCTTTCTCTTGTTCTTTCCTTCACAATCTACCGCTAAATGACCAATCTGATTACATTTAAGGCATTTGTCTTGTTGAGCAGGAGTGAGAACAGCCTGAACATTATCATTAAGACACAATAATCATGTCAGCAAGCGGGACAAAAGGAGGAACAAGAAAATTCATCTATATTAATGAATATGCCTACAGATAACAACAAAAATTCCTGCATTTCAAGTAACGCTTCTACTACTGCATATAAATGAAAACAGCCAAAAATATTACAAAACAGGAAATGCCTTAAAACTTCGCAATGTGAAGAGAAAGAATACAGAAGAAAAACACAAACCTCTCTAAGAATTGAAAAATGAACTTCATGGGTAGCCAATGCCATCATAATCAGATGCGCATCCTATCAATAGCACCAGGTTACAGAACAAGAATGTATTAGCTTAGATGGCAAATGCCAAATATATAAAGAGCGGGTCATATGAATAAATGGGCATACCAAACCATATAGGCAATGGCGTGCATTTGGATCAAAATCGGGAAGATTTCTCTGAAGACGAATATAAGACATAACCTTGTGTTCCCCTTCACCGGGAACATTTGCATCAGAGAGAATAACCTTCACAAAACAAGAGGTGGCGGCAACTAAAAACTATTCCATCAGCATTTGTACTATGACCCAGCTTTTCTTTTAACATACATGTCAGACATTAAGCACACACACACCAATCAACATCCCAGAAAATGAGTGGGTACCTTGACTTTTTTCCATCCAGGATCATAGTTTAATCTAAGGTGAACATAATACTGCAATGCAATTGACAGAACCGCCATAAATTCTGTTCCAGGTGTAATAATATTGGAATCAAGAACTTGTGAAAATTCCTTAGGAGGGAGCTTTCTGCCCTCCATCTCAAATTCTTGTCTGAGCCTTTCTTCTACAGCTGCCTATAGAAGTATGGGTGAAAATCAATAAACATTCACTGTATAATTGATGCTATCTGTTAGTTTACTTTTATTTCTTAAATAAATAAAAGAATGACGCAGAATTTATATGCCCAAGAGCATCCAAAATAATAAAAAATACTTCAAAATAGTACAAATACAATGCAGTTTACTGTTAAGCTATCAAAAACAAAACATTAAAGTTTTTTAATGTCAGGAGCTGCATAAAATGGGAGAAAACAAGATCATGTTCTTATTTAATCATAAATCCAACTCTAAAACAACTTTTTATTTGATAATGTTTCGTTTATACATTACAGTTTTTATATGCACCAAAAGTTATCCATTTAAACACATACCGCTTCTGCTCTATCTTTGGCTGCTCTGAAACGCCTAGACCTTTGTTGGTTCATTTTAGCTCGAGGAGCAACACCATCTAGAAATTATTTTGAATTAATCAGGACCAAAATAAATAGTAGAGGACTAATAAAATGGTTTCTCAATATTTTTAAAAATACAAACCGATTGCCATGTACAACAGCTTTCTAGGTCTGACCATCACAAAAAGTCTATCAATGTAATCAAACATGCACCGGAATACCTCGTCGTAAGAAGTCGGTGAAGGCTGCATAAAATGATTCACATCATCAACTTGTAATCACAATAAATGTTTTGGAATTCAAAATAAGATATTGAAAACTAATTTAAAAATACTCTGTCTTCGGGGTGAAAGCAGGGGTGAATAATCCCGTCCATGTGGAGATACAAATTATCGTATTCGATATTGTTAGGGTTAGGTTTACTCGTATCCACCGGAATTTTAAGTTCATCGATAACTACTGCTTCTTCTTCAATTACATCGACCACTACTAGTGGATACTTCTTGCCCAACCACCGATAAACCGCCGGAACTCCCATTCGATGATGATGATGATTTAATCGAGCTTACAGCCTTGTGGATCAGATTATTATCGGTTACGGCCAGTACCCATGGGACTCTGATTGTAAAGGACGGGCAGCACTATACATTCCGTGGGACTCTGAGTGTAAAGGACAGGCAGCAGAATTGGGAGCGTCTTGCGTCACAGACCGCGTTGTTTGGCGGTTGAAACTAGGATTTCATAGGGAATGATTAATATATTTTTTAAAAGGTTTAATCAAATATTCAAATTTTTTATTTTTTATTTTGTTTATACTCAACTTTTAAAATCTTCAATTTTAGTCTATTTTTTATTTTTCAGTTTTAATTATAGCTAATCTCCAAATTTGGTTGAAAAAAAAATTAATATACACTTTATATTACTTCATTTTTGAATTTTTGATGATAAAAGGATAAATAAAAATAATATGAACATATATTTACATTTTTTTTCATTTTAATTTGAGCAACTGGCTATAATTAAAATAAAAAAATGAAAATGAGTTAAAATTGAAGATTTTGAAAGTTTTGGCCATAAGCGAAAAAATCGAAAAGATGTGATATTTTTTTATAATTAGGCCTATTTTTTTAACATAATCTCCGCGGTATCTATTTTTAACACTTTTACATGTTATGCTTTTTACATTTACCAAAATAACCTTTTTTATTTTTTAAATTTTAAAATACCTTTTTTACTTATTTAACGTCTGTCTTTTATCGATTTTATTTTTTTGTTATTTTTTTTAGTATTTTTATAGTGTATTTTATATAGTATTTTTATAATGTATTTATGGTGTTTTGTGATATTTTAAGGTATTTTTATGATATTTTTATGGGTTTTTAGTCTAAATATATCGGCACATATTGTATTTATTATACGTTTTTTCTCAGAAAACGATAAATCAATTTGTTGTATAAAAAAACAATAACATCTATACACACCTACTTTCTGGACAGGTAAAAATGGATAAGATATTGAGGCGTCCAATGATGATTTACAGAGAAATTTGTCCCGATGACGAGCTATCGATCCTCTTGTGTGAATTCAAGCAAGCGTGATCAATATGCAGTGAAATTTTTGAGGTGTTGAAGCGTAATTAGCCGGAAATAGTTTATAAATGTTTAAAGAAATTGTAATATAAGTCTAGAAAGTGAACTAGTTGCAATTTTTTAGAAGTTTATGGGTCAATTTGCAAGTTTAATAGACTAAAATTGACCATTACCAAACTCATAGGATCCTAGAAGCCATTTTAGTATTTTCGGACACCAAAACTGACTTTAACATGTCTTTTCTTAACTAGTAAATTGAATTCCGGATTTTGTAAATAAAAACAGTAAAAGTAAATATTTCAAACTAATCTTAATCCTGCAAATCTATCCTTTAACACTTTTTCTAACCAAACTAAAACTCTAACACTGGGTAGAAAGTAATTTTAGGCTAAATGAACCTCTAATTGACCACTCTGACTATAATAAATGATAACGTAGCACATCTAGTAGGGGCGAAGCAACCTCGCCAGGAACGAACATCACTAAGTCAAGCATTTCACCGACCTGGTAACGATGTCCGACCTGCTTGAAATCATAGAACGCATGACTTGGGGGGTCACCGGATCGATGGGAATTCAAACATCATCCGAGACGATCATGCCTGATAAGGTCGGACCATGAATCCTACCCGAGCTCTGAGGTATGTTCAACTCAGACCTAAGCCGAGCTCCGAGCTCTTGAGCCCGAAAGATTGGACCATCTGGTTTGAGCTCTGAACCGCTCTCAGATACGGGAACCCTGATAACTTGACTCCCAAGTTATCCGGGCTCCGAGGTCCTGCCCAAGAGCGCTCACTCGTGTACCAGATCCTGGGACCACAGAAGATCTTCTGACAGGTACGTGAGGAATGTTCCCTCTGACACACCTAACAACCGTGCCTCCCGCAGGGATATTCTACCACGTCAGCATAACTGATTTCTGGGACCACTGGGCTCACAGCCTGCCAGCAAGGCAGGTTTGTCCTTAAACCCTAACTATAAATAGAGGGTTTAAGGACAAACCCTAGGTAATTTCTTTTTCTCTACTCTAAGCACTCTCTTTTCTCTTCTTCTTCTTCCTTTACCTCAAATCTTACTTGAGCGTCGGAGTGAACGTCCGGTGACCCCCACCGGAGTTCTTTCTGACCTCTGTCTGCTTGTGGTGTGCAGGTCGCTACAGCTCGGATTTAGTTTGGTGATTCATCACTTGGCGCCGTCTGTGGGAAAGCGTTTTGTATTCCCCTGTTCTACTCTGGTTCTCTTGACGTTGCTGATCAGATCTTGACAGGAAACAATGGCTGATGATCCTGTTTTGGACAGGGTAGATCCTCTGGGTACTACGGCTACGGACACCAACTTGGTTGGTGGAGTTTCTGCTAGTGGTCGGACCTCTGTGATCACTGGCTTAACTCCTCCGGCGAATGCTCAGGTGGGGGGATCCAGGGCCTCCGGCAGTGGAGCTGGATTTGTGCCTTTATATGGATTGGAAAACTATCCTAGGGCGAACCCTTTTGCTTCAGATGCAAGTCACACCCACCTAACAACGCCAGGAACCACCGTGCCTCAGAGCTTCCTCCACAATACCCTGTCTCCCACTCAACTCAACTTCCCGGTAGATGCAACACTGGTGGCTACGGGATCGGGAACAACTTCTGGGCAGGATATACCTCCTGCGGTCTTACAAGCTCAAGAATATTTGGAATACATGGCTCGTCAACTACACCAGGCCCAGCAGATGCATTTTGCAGTCATGTCCCAGTATTACCCAAGTTACAATCCCTCGGCCACCCCCGTGGCCCCCCACCCCAAGTTGCTGAGTTTCAGGATGGTCGTCCTCCGAGAGAGGAAGGTCGGAGCGATCACCCACGACCCAGACCTAGGGGTCCCACAGAGTATCAAGCACCAAGAGGCGAAGATCATCGTGACACCAATTTGCCGAGAGACGAAGGTCGGCATGATCGCCCTCTGCCGAGAGACGAAGGTCGGCATGATCGCCCTTTTCCGAGAGACGAAGGTCGGAATGATCCTCCTCCTCCTCGAAGGGAGGGGGTGCAAGACGAGAATCTACCACCGGGGACACAGCGCGGTGACGCTGGTTTGGGGAGGGGAGACCCAGACCCGGAGGCAGATCCTCTGCGGACCGCGAGGGCAGGAGTCCCACCGGTCAGGAGAAAGGGGGCAGAGAGTGTTCACAGCTCGGGTGCAGCATCTCAGCATCAGAAAACTTTGCATGACGAAGTTACTCGTTTGGTCCAGGCCGAACTGGATAGGCATAAAGGGCACAAGGCAGAGTCTCGACCTTTTACTACCTGTGGCATTCCTAGCCCTTTGTCAAAGGCTATATGGGATGACCCATTTCCAAATAAGTTTAAATATCCGCCCATTGACAGATATAACGGTAAATCCGATCCGATGACTCATTTAAGTTGCTTTCAGGTTGCCATGGGAGTTCAAAGTGTCTCGGACGCCACGGTGTGCAAAGTGTTCCCTTCAACGTTGAGCGATGCGGCGCAAAAGTGGTACCAGAACCTCAAGGAGGGCTCTATTACTAGTTTCAGGGAGCTCGCTATGGCTTTCAAAACTCATTTTTCCCCGAGCATCGAACGAAAGAAAAGATCCAGTGATTTGAAGAAATGCTTTCAAAAGCAGGGAGAAAGTTTGAAAGCTTACATTGCTCGGTTCAATGCCGAGGCGATCATGATAGAAGATTTGAACGATGATACCGCCATCGATGCTATGAAAGATAACACCAGCATGCAAGTCTTCCGAGACAGCCTGATCACCAACCCGGTTGACACTTACACCGAGTTGATGGACAGGGCTTGGAATTATATCAATCTCGACGAGGAAAGGCAGAGGAAGTCTTACGGGACGGCTAGCCCGGTTCCAAGTAAAACGCAGAATACTCAGGGATCTAACCGTAGTCAAGATCGGTACCGACCTCTGAACGAGACTTCGGGGTACAGAGGTAACGAGCCATTCAATGCTCAGACCAGTCCGTCAAATACGGGGCCTGGTACTAAGCCAAGTTTCAGTATTGGAGGAGGAACTGAAGGATATGTGGATCGGGCAGGCGTGCCGAGACAGTATGTTCCACTCAATACTCCGAGGGAACAAATTCTATCCTGGATCAAGCACAACAACGAAGAGATTCGCTACCCACCGAGGCTAGTGAAAGATGGAGACCGATCCAAGTTCTGTGATTTTCACGATGGTTATGGCCACGAAACGGAGGAATGTGGACGATTGCGAAGCGAAATAGACAAGTTGGTCTGCCAGGGGCGATTACAACATTTTGTTGTGGCCAAGGAGGGCCAAGACCGAGGAAATACGAGGGTCAACTCGGTCAGGTCGGAGCCCGGGGGGAGTAGGGAAGCCCAATCCCCATCAAAGAAAACACAAGTCACAGGAGTAATCAACACTATCTCAGGAGGAACCTCAGAATCCGAGTATGGTCGCAAACGCAGAAAGAAAAAGCAAAAGATGGTCATGTCGGTATCTACTGGGTCGCCATGGCCTAACATTGTTTTCGGGCCAGAGGATGCGAAAGGAGTAGATTTTCCTCATGAAGACGCTTTGATTGTATCAGCCATCATTGGATCGAAATGGGTAAAACGATTGCTGGTGGACGATGGAAGCTCGGTTAACTTGTTGACTCTGTCAGTCTTTTTGACAATGGGAGGATCCAAGACTGACCTTAAGCCTGTGAACATTCCTCTCCTGGGGCTGGGGGGAGCTCCGGTCACCCCAGAGGGCATGGTCGAGCTGGATCTGGAGCTCGGCATCGAAATACCTCAGGAGGACGGAACAGAGGGAATCCTGGCGGAACCAACACGGAAGGTACGTTCACTGTTCATGATAGTTGACATGCCTCTTGCATATAATGGTATCCTTGGTAGACCTATGTTGTATAGCACAGGTGCAGTGACTAGTATTCGTTACTTAATGATGAAAATCCCAGTGGAAAACGAGGTTATAACTATCAGGGGAAACCAAACCCTATCTAGGCAATGTTACATGGCCACTATGGGCAGCACGGTGGAAACGATGAACATCGATACACCGGAGCTGCTCCTCAGAGAGAAGAAAGCTCAAAAACCCCGAGAAAACCTGGAAACAATTGAACTCACAGAGGGATCCGAGATGTGTGTAAAGCTGGGGGTAGATTGGCGAAACGAGCACCGGGAAGCTATCATAGCTCGGATAAAACAGTATGTGGAGGAGTTTACCAACAAGCCAGAGGATATTGGGGGGGTAGACCCTAAGATCATCTCGCACAAGTTAAACGTGGATGCAAAATGTAAGCCTGTCAAGCAAAAGAAAAGAACTTTCTCTCTGGAGAAACAGATTGCTATCCGAGATGAAGTGGAGAAGCTCTTGAAAGCCGGGTTCATCAGGAAAGTAGACTACCCTGAATGGCTGGCTAATGTAGTCTTGATCAAGAAGTCCAACGGTAGATGGAGGCTTTGTATAGATTTCACTGATCTAAACAATGCCTGCCCAAAGGACAGTTTTCCTCTGCCAAACATTGACCAACTGGTGGACGCGACGTGCGGATTTGCGGTCTATGCATTCTTAGATGCTTCTCAGGGATATCACCAGATCCCGATGAGCAAAGATGACGAAGAAAAAACAGCTTTCACAACGGATCTGGGGACCTATTGCTACAAGAAGATGCCTTTTGGTTTGAAAAATGCTGGGGCAACCTATCAAAGACTCATGAATCATGTTTTTAAAGATCAACTGGGCAAGAATGTCGAGGTTTATGTGGATGACATAGTAGTAAAATCTAAGGGGATCAAGGATCACGCACAGGATTTGGCAGAAACTTTTGAAAAGCTGAAGGGTTTTAACCTCAAGCTGAATCCAGAAAAGTGTGTTTTCGCAGTCCGCTCGGGGAAGTTTCTAGGGCACCTCATCTCGGAGAAAGGCATCGAGGCCAACCCGGAGAAAATCGAGGCAGTAATGAGCATGAAAGCACCCAGCTCGGTGAAGGAAGTGCAAAAGTTGAACGGGAGAGTAACGGCGTTGGGCAGATTCATGAGTTGCTCGGCCAAACGATGTTTGCCATTTTTCAAAATCCTGAAGAATACAAAGAATTTCAAGTGGACAGAGGAGTGTAACACAGCTTTTGAAGAGCTGAAGGTTTACCTCAGCACGCCCCCGGTGCTAGGTAGACCTGAGCCTGGGGAAATCTTATACTTGTATCTCTCGGTGAATGACGAGACAGCAGCGGCAGTCCTGGTGAAGGAGGATAAGGGTCTGCAAACCCCAGTTTACTATCTCAGCAGGGTCTTGAAAGGCCCGGAGGTCAGATACCCAAAAATTGAGAAATTTGCTTTGGCATTGAAGGTGGCGCCGGAAAAACTAAGGAGATATTTCGAGGCTCACATCATTGTAGTACGTACGAACCAACCTTTGAGAAAGGCGCTGCAGAGGCCAGAGATGTCGGGACGGCTGGTCAGCTGGTCGGTCCAGCTGGGAGGATATGACATCCGGTATGAACCAAGACCGGCTCTGAAAGCACAAGTATTGGCAGATTTTATAGCTGAGACCACAGCAAGCGACCAACCTGAGGAACCTGACGAACAACTTCTACGGTGGGTATCAGAAGTCGACGGGGCATCAAATCTGGATGGATCTGGAGCGGGCGTAGTCTTGAAAGGCCCTCACGGAGTCACACTCCGAAGCTCGGTAAAATTCGATTTCCCGGCATCCAACAATGCCGCGGAATATGAGGCTCTGTTGATCGGATTGAGAATGGTAAACGTGGTAAAGGCCGAGCACGTAACAATAAGGAGTGATTCTCAGTTAGTCGTTTGTCAAACCCTGGGTACTTTTGAAGCTCGGGATTCGGAAATGAGGAGATACGTGGACAGAGTCAAGTTCTTCTTGAACAAGATTCAGGAGCTCGGAGGAAAATGGGTAATAGAGCAAGTTCCTCGTTTGGAAAATCAAGAGGCCGATGTGTTGGCCAAAGCAGCAACAGTGAACGAAAAGATACCAGGAGTCCATTTCTCTGTTCAAAAGCATTCCAGTATCGACAACTATGAAACCATTTTTCTAACTCAGCCTTTGGAAAACTGGATGCAAGGTATAGCCCACTACCTGATGGATGGAACTCTGCCAGAAAACAGAGATAAAGCCTACAAAATCTTGCGACAAGCTCCGTACTACGCGTTCCTCGACGGAGTCTTGTACAGAAAGTCTTTCACCCACCCGTGGTCGAGATGCTTGACAGCTGAGGAAGGAGAGTATGTGTTGAGAGAGATACATGAAGGTATTTGTGGGGCACACATAGCTCCTCGCATGTTGGCCAAGAAAGCAGTGTTGCAGGGCTACTACTGGCCCCTAATGGTCAGGCAAGCAGAGGAGATAGTAAAGAAATGCGAAAACTGTCAGAGGCATCAGAACATCCGACATGCTCCCACCACAGAGCAGTGTCCTATTACCAGTCCTTGGCCATTTGCAACTTGGGGAATTGACATCCTGGGTCCTTTCACGCCAACCACGGGGCAGAAAAAGTTCTTGATAGTGGCAGTAGATCACTTCACAAAGTGGCTCGAGGTAGAGGCAGTGAGCACCATCACAGAAGCCCGGATCCGGGATTTCTTCTGGAGGCAAATTGTGTGTCGCTTCGGTATACCCAGAGCGTTGGTAACTGATAACGGAAAGCAGTTCAACTGCCGAGCCTTCAAGGAATTTTGCAACGACTTGCACATTGACCTGCGTTTCACTTCAGTGGTTCACCCGCAGAGCAATGGGATGACCGAAGTAACCAACCGGACGATCCTAAAAGGGCTCAAGGCCAGGCTAGGGGAGTTCGATAGACAGTGGCTGGAAGAGCTACCGAAGGTCATATGGGCTTACAGAACAACGCCAAGGGCGGGCACAGGAGACACCCCGTTTTCTCTGACATATGGGTGCGAGGCAATGATACCGGTGGAAATCGGGATGCCAACTCTAAGGGTCCAGTTCTTCGATGAGGCTAAGAACGAGGAAGAACAGAAACTATGCCTGGACCTATTGGAAGAACGAAGAGAGCAGGCAGCGCTAAGAATCGAAGCATACAAGCAAAGAATGGCTAAGTATCATAACAAGAGAGTTAAACCCTTGAGTTTCCAAGTCGGCGATCTGGTCCTGAGACGGGCAGACATTGCTAAGGGAAATGCTGGAGTGGGAAAGCTCGAACCCAATTGGGAAGGCCCCTATCGAGTCACTGAGGTCGGACGAGCAGGAGCTTACAAGATAGCACACATGTCGGGCAGAGTGCTCCCGAGAACTTGGAACTCCCAGGTTCTTCGGAAATACTATCAGTAGTTACTTGTTTTCATTTTCGAGGTACCCAGGGGTTTTTTCACTTATGTTTGAGTTAGGCTTTTGTAAAACTCAAACATAAGTTTTTCCCCTCAATGAATAAAAAAGATTAAAAAGAATTCATGTCTTTTCCAAAACCCGAGCACTCTACTCGGTAAAAAATCCACGGGCTATGTGCCATCCACGGGCTATGTGCCACCAGCGGGCTATGTGCCATCCACGGGCTATGTGCCATCCACGGGCTATGTGCCACCAGCGGGCTATGTGCCATCCACGGGCTATGTGCCACCAGCGGGCTATGTGCCATCTACGGGCTATGTGCCACCAGCGGGCTATGTGCCATCCACGGGCTATGTGCCTCCCACGGGCTATGTGCCACCCACGGGCTACGTGCCACCTACGAGCTATGACAATCCCGGGTCATCCAGAGATAACAGGTTATCCACACCTAGCAACTTGATCAAGCTCGATCTATGAACAACCAAGAACCTAATCTAGCATTTTTTATCCCAAGTGTGAGTCAAGAGCCCATGTATAAAAACAACATAGAAACTAGAAAATTTACACTACTGGAACCAGCTCGGAAACTAAGCTAAGTTAGCTGTGAAAAACATGCTGTCACGTACTTAGTCAAAATTCTCAAAAGCAAAAGTTCATTCAAAGAAACAACATTCAGAGATAACAAAGAAAACACAAACATTCAGACAAGGAAAAAATATATAACAAGCACAGAAAAATATTCAAGACAGAGCAGAACGAGCTCGGAAGCTCAGCATTCCTAAAAAAAACTAAACAAGGTTCAAACTTACAAAAAGAAAGCAAAAATTATCCGGAAATTACAACTACGGTTATTCTAAACTGGGCCCTGATCCTGGTCGTCAGCCAGGTAGTCGTCGATGTCTGCTTGCACATCGTAATTCTCGGGCAGCACTTTGGCCCGGCGATGTAACTCCACGGCATCCAGCTTGAAACTCGATACATCGGTATCAGCCCCGAACCGGCTTCTTACATATTCCCCGACCTAGACCTCCCCAACATATAACATTCGTCGGAAGTCCTCGTACATGTCCTCTTCCCGAGTAGCCGCCTGGGCAACCTTAGCCTCCGCATCCCCCGCCCGTTTGTTGGCCTCCTCCAGTTTTTTCTTCTGGTCGTCCACAGTGTCCCGGAGCCCTTTGCTCGCTAGTTCGTTCCGGCGGGTTATGTCGGCGAGCTGCTTGGAAAAGTCCTCTTTTTCAGCCACCTTCTCGGTCTCCAGACGACCAACATCCTTTCGCAGGGACTCCAAAACCCCTAAGTCCTCTGCCCGCCGGTCCTCAGATTCCTTCAACCGGTTTTCCAAGTTGGCCACCAAGGAAGCTCCTTCTGAGGCTCTTCTCTCTGCTTCGGAAGCTCGCTTCTCAGCATCCCGGAGTTTAGCCCTCTCCGACAACAGAAGATCCTTGGCCAGAAGGAGGTCCACCTCGCTTTTGTTGACGTTCTGGTCCGCCAGGTAGGACATCTGAGCTGCCTGTCGTCAAAACAAAGCATGATTAAAAACACGAAAAACAAACAAAATAAACAAACACTTAGAGAAAGTTAATTAACACAAAGAATACCTGAAGGCAAAGAGAGGAGACCGCAGCCAGAAGATTCTCGGGTTTATATGTCTTGTAGTGCGCCAGGTCTATGGGCAATGTGGTCACCCGGGCCACATCCCCCGCAATGGCCATCTCGGTCAAAGATGGGCGAGCCCCGTCATTATGTCGGCTCACCCACTCGGCAAAACTGGTCCGAGTTATCGTCTGGGGACCGGGGGCGGTGGTGCTGGTATCAGAGGAGATCTCCGGAAGATCTGGGATCTCACGTCTCGACCTTTGGGCACTCGGGCCACCTCCCCCAGGAGCTCTTCTCTCTGGGACCTCCTCATCTCGCCGAGGCCCCACCACGGTCTCAGCTGAACCAAGGTCCACAAAGGGGATATCCCCTACGGGTTCCGCTGTGGGAGGAACCTCAATCCCTCCGGGCAGCTGCACCCGGAGCGGGACGACATGAATACCAGCTTCAGGGGCCTCCCGGTCCCCTGCAGTTCGCGGAGCAGAAGTCGCATCCGTAGCAGCTTGGGGATTGGGAGGGGGCGCCGGAGTGGCACCTCGGCTCGCCGGCCTCTTCCGCTTCTTCCCAGCCAACCTTGATGGATCCAAAGTATTCACTGTGACAAAACAAGAACATCAGCTAGTCAGACACCAGCACAGGCCAGAAAACAGTAAGACAACGACACACAAGCGTAAAAATAATAAAAATATACACATGTAACAAGCCAAAAAAAAAAACCGGTACCAGCAGGCCCCGAGCTTTTCCAAAATTCAAAAGCGACTTTCGGGCACAGCTCGTCGGCCTGAGCCTTCTCCCCAGTAGGAGCAGCATCACGTAGTTTCACCATGTCGGCCACCTCTAACGGGGCCGGAGTATGGAACCATTTGTCCGGCTTGTAGCATTTCAAAGCCCAGGTAGTCACCATCCCTTGGAAGGCAGTAGGATGGGTGACCTGGAAAAAATCCTCCTTAAAATCTCGCAGGGAATCAGTGATCCCGGATATCAGCCCTCCCGGCACCTCTTTCCTTTCACCTCGGAAGCGGATATAGGCAAAATGATTCCTATCTTTCAGGGACAGCAGGTACAAACAGCAGAAGAGCCGCATCGTGGCGTTCACCCCGGTCAGTTGACACAACTTCAGAAAACAGGAGTAATGACGAACTCCGTTGGGGTGGATCTGCGAAAGAGGCACCTCGAAGTAGTTGCTCAATCGTTTGTAGTCTTCAGAAATCGGGAACCGTATACCCGATTGAAGATGCTCCAGGGTGAGCATAATGGCATTCTCGGGAGGAGCGTCGTTTAGCCGATGTCCGTCCGGGACCAACGAAAGACCGTACTCCTCCGGGATGTCAAACGCTGCACGAACCGCCGCTAGAAAGCCCGGGGTACACCGCGATGCTTTCAAATCTCGATCTTCAGTTTTCTCCCCAGTATCAGCGACAACCTTTTTCCCTTTCTTTTTCTTAGCGGGAGCTGGAGCCGATGTCCCTACTCCCTCCACCTCGGAAAGGTTAGCTCGGGCAGAACGGACAACATGGAATTCCGTAGACACCTCGTCGGTTCCCATGTCGTCATCATCATAACCCCTTCCCTCTTCGCGTTCTGACAATTCACCCGACATACCTAGGCCAAGCAGAAACAATCTCGGATGAGACGAGTTTCCAAAAAAAAAAAAAAAACAACAAATCATGAATCAACAGAAGCCTCCTAAGGGGTGAAATCATCAGAACGCCAAGAACACCACAATGAATTCCCAGATTTCGGGACATTCATTTCCCAGATTTCGGCACATGAAATCAAAATCACAACGAAAACACAGAATCTAGATCATCTAAACCTCAAAAATACAGCGAAATCACGAAACAGAAACAAACAAACATACGAGATTTTTCAAACGAACATGCAATCAAACCAGAAGAACACAGAATCTACAAAGCACATTATAATCAAAACCCTACGCACAGAGCATCTAACAAGCCAAGGTAAAAATTTCATAAACCAATGCCAATCTCAGAGAATAAACACATAGCAAATCAAAATCACATAACAGGAGCGAAAGAACTAAAACTAAATCCAGGAAAAGTAAAGAGTACTCACTTGTGAAAAAACGCAGCAAGATTCTGGAGAAGAACAAAAGTAAAGTAACTGGAAACGTCAAACGCGATCGACGACGAAGCTTTGAAATCTCAAGAACAGAGAAGCAAGGAACCCTTCACACAGCAAGCAGCAATGAAAACTCAAGACAAGTGCAGAACAAACAGTTTATCTTCAAAGAACAGAGAGCTTTTGTCTTCAGAGGAGAATAAATCCAAGAGCTTAGAGAGAATGCAAAAAGTTTCTAAGTTTTTGAAAAACGAAATTTATACCTGAAAAGAGAGGGAAATTGAAAGGACACGCCTTTAATTTTTCTCTCTCTTCCCATTTAAAACGTCTCCTAGGAAATTGCACTAGCAATAACCGCTAGACACGTGGACGAAACGTGCACAGAAGCACAACCGCCATCTAGGAGACCCATCTCTAACAGCTGTCATGCTCACCAGCTCGAAAGGACAGGTCTTTTCACACCCCACCAGCTACTCCTTCTGACAAGCGGCTCGGTGTCAGCATTGACCAATACTAGGACAATCAAATCACCAGTCACGTAACTGGAGACCTCGAAGGACACTACCATCTCGGACATAAATATCCGATACACTGGGGGGGACTAGTGATAACGTAGCACATCTAGTAGGGGCGAAGCAACCTCGCCAGGAACGAACATCACTAAGTCAAGCATTTCACCGACCTGGTAACGATGTCCGACCTGCTTGAAATCATAGAACGCATGACTTGGGGGGTCACCGGATCGATGGGAATTCAAACATCATCCGAGACGATCATGCCTGATAAGGTCGGACCATGAATCCTACCCGAGCTCTGAGGTATGTTCAACTCAGACCTAAGCCGAGCTCCGAGCTCTTGAGCCCGAAAGATTGGACCATCTGGTTTGAGCTCTGAACCGCTCTCAGATACGGGAACCCTGATAACTTGACTCCCAAGTTATCCGGGCTCCGAGGTCCTGCCCAAGAGCGCTCACTCGTGTACCAGATCCTGGGACCACAGAAGATCTTCTGACAGGTACGTGAGGAATGTTCCCTCTGACACACCTAACAACCCGTGCCTCCCGCAGGGATATTCTACCACGTCAGCATAACTGATTTCTGGGACCACTGGGCTCACAGCCTGCCAGCAAGGCAGGTTTGTCCTTAAACCCTAACTATAAATAGAGGGTTTAAGGACAAACCCTAGGTAATTTCCTTTTCTCTACTCTAAGCACTCTCTTTTCTCTTCTTCTTCTTCCTTTACCTCAAATCTTACTTGAGCGTCGGAGTGAACGTCCGGTGACCCCCACCGGAGTTCTTTCTGACCTCTGTCTGCTTGTGGTGTGCAGGTCGCTACAGCTCGGATTTAGTTTGGTGATTCATCAATAAATAAAACCCTTAGCCAAATGGACCCAGGTCGGCAAAATTACCCAATAAACACTAGAGCCAACCAGAATTTCCCCAAGAACAGTGCTTTGGCCGAACAACACTGATCGCACATACACCGGTTGATTCAAACAAGCTAGAAACACATCGATTCTTCAAGAACGCCCAGCAGCGCTTAGATCCGGAGTTGGATTCCACATCCAGATCATCAGAAAACGAGCCACGAACTCCATACAGTACCCCTGAGAAACCTATTATAAACTCTCATGTTTTTACGCATTTGATTATTACTTGCTGATTTTAAAATACATATTGCATGATTAGTCATTTTTAAGGTGTTTTAGCTGCAAACTGTCTGAAACTACCTTAGAACTGCCTTCAAATTTATGTTTGGTTTAAATTCTATACTTGCCTAGATTTTTAACCTATTTGTTTTGCATGATTCCTTAACTGCAAACGGGCTCGGAGTATCGAAAATGGACGAAAACGGACCTGAAATGCCAGAAAACGACCCGGAAGCTTCGGACTGCAATTGGCACGGAGGCCATTTGTAGTGGCTCCGGCGCCACCTTATAGCAGCGTCGGCGCCACGCATAGTGGCGCAGCCGCCACTCCTTCCCATGCTCCCAGAAGATCTTCCATACTTCGATCTGATGCTGAAATCGTGTTTTCGGGCTCGTTTGAGCTCAGAATTGAGTACGGTTTAAAGCCCAGTTCAATATTTTTTAATATTTTTTAATTGCAATCCAATTGTAATAGTTAGTGGGTCAGACTCAATAGTTTCCGGGCCTCGAAGTTCAAATATTGTAAATTGCAATCAAAACGGGCCTTGAAGGCCGATAAAAAGCAAACCCATCAACTTTCAGAAGCCGCATCGGGCTAGTTCGAACTTTGAATCAAGCTAGGTTTAAACCGGTGGAACTGTATCGACGAGTCGGACAACTCTTATATTCAGCCCGAGAACCAATTCGGACCGAAACCACCTGCAAACGAGTCGTGAGTGCAGCTCATTCAAAGTCAACGAGGTTTAAAAGTATCTCTAACCCTGAATGTATATCAACTGCAAATGGGCATGTTGGATGTGTTTATTGCTTTCAATTGGCCCAGCCTGATCCATTATTAACATGCTAAAGGATTAACCACTTAATTAATCAAATCAAATCCAGTTTAACAAAACACCTAGACGACTTAGGTTAATCACATAAAAATGTAATTAGAGGTTGTATATGCTTTAAAGATGGCTAATAGAATCAACCATATTTAGACATCCTAATAGGCTTAATGCATGCGAGTTAAGAAAACAGTTAATTTGTGTATGGATATGATTTAGAGTTTATTGTCATTGTTTTCCGGCAAGCGGGTATTAAATATTAGGAATTGAATATCTTTAATATAGATGCGGTTGGTTTCTTACATGAAAATAATTATAAGATATACCATTTTACAAAACAAAATTCCAAATGATAAACTGATCATTCACTAATAATAATGTCATTAATGAATTGCAGTTAAATTAGAATAATGACGTAGCAATATTTGTTGGTTATCAACACCATTTGCAATTGTTAACAAAACACAGATTATGAAACGATGATGATGATGATGGGAAGAAGGGGTTCGTTTACAATGTCCGATGATGATAGTGTTTGAAAGGTTTTATGTATAGTAGTAGGGCTGTGCGTTCGGTTAGTTCGGTCGGTTCGGTTACCGAACCGAACAAACCGAACACCGAAGTTTGGTAAATATCCCAAACCGAACCGGACCGAATTTTAATTCTGGCTTATACTAAACCGAACCGAAAAGTTCGGATTGGTTTGGTTCGGTTCGGTGAAAAACCGAAATTTTTTACTTTCTCTATTTTTAATTTTTTTTATCATAAAATAAATTCAAATAATAAGTGTGTAATAAATATTTTTATATATTTATTAGCATAATTATATGTCGTATGAAATTTATTAACTTATATTTCAACTATAATTAAAATATTAAAACCAAAAAATATAAATTTACATAAATTTATATTTTTTTTATTTTTTATTTAATTGTTCGGTTTTTCGATTTTTTCGGTTTTTAAAATGCTCAAACCGAACCGAAAACCGAACACCAAACTTTTACCTAATTACAAACCGAACCAAACCATAATCACCAAAAAATCGAACCGTAATTGTAATTTCGGTTTGGTTCGGTGAAACGGTTCGGTTTGGTTCGGTTTTTGCACAGCCCTATATAGTAGTCCGTCTAAAACATATTGGTTTTTGATTTTGTGGTTTACTATATAACCATTAAAATATTAAATTTATAAATAAATAATTTTTATAGAATAATTCTTTAGCGTAGTCTAGTAATTTTTTTAAAATTTTATTTTATTTGTTTCCAGTGTTTTTGAAAACAGTTGGTGCCTTTTAGTGTATGAGCATGCCAGAGGGTTATTTTCAAAAATAGAATTTTGAAAACTTATCAAGCGATTGTAAGTGATTTTTAAAGGACATAAAAAATCTACAAGTTCTTTAAATTAATCTTTTGAAAAAAGGTTTATGTAATTAAAAAGATAAAAACTTGTACTGTAATTGAAATTGCAATTGAGATAATGTTGAAGAACAAGAAAAATATAATTGCGCTACAAGTAATTTCATAAAATTAAAGCATTTGATATTGAGATTTTCTGAGAGTTTTGTGTTTTTATTAAATTTGGTTGGGGTTGTAATCGTTCCCTTGTTTTTCTATTTATTGAGTCTGTAAAATTATGAGATGATAAAACAGATCCTTAATTGCCCATGTACCCACTTTCCACTTTCTCCACTTCTATAAAAACTGTCAAATGCTCACTTCTTTCCAACTATCCACGTTTTTCAACTTTCCATGTTCTCCAACTTCATAAAAACCGTCATTTTGATAAACTGACAGCACGTGCTAAAATTGATGACCATGTTGTTCTGAGCTGAACTTTTGGAAGTCTTGAACTTCTAGATATCCCGGACTTCCAGAGATCCTCACTTCTAAAGATCCTGAGTGTTCTGAGCTATCACGATCCAATTTTATGGAGCGCGACTGGTGCTATGGTATGGGTAATGTAGTATCAAAACTCGTATCTAACCTTACATATAACATACAAACACATAAACTTGCAAGAAAACCAATGCTCGGGGATAAGTAAGACTCCAATCTTATTCTAGCAGTTTAAAATATCAACAACTTAATAATAAATGCTCGGTCAATTCAGAGTCTCCAAATATAGCATAACTAATAAAATCAGAGTTAACAATATAATGCCAAAATAATAGCAAAACCAGTCGGACTAATTCGACAACAAATTAACTAGAATAATAAAAACTTTTAGTTACTATTGCAATTTAAGAATGAAAGCAGTTTGAGAGTTTTATTATAATAAAGAAAACCTCCAAGGATAATAAAAAATCGGAGACTAGCTGACTCGCTCAAAATCATAAACCTGAAAATGGGGAAAACAACAGGGTCATATACTGAGATGAGTTCACACCACTATTTACATTTATTGAATGAAAAACTTCTAAAATAATTAAAACATTTTATATAAGCATTACAATTAGTTGTTGGAACCCTAAACCACAAATATTCTAGTTTGTATGCTTTAATCCAAAAAGCTTGGTCCCGAGATATAGGCTCCAACCGAGTTACCACCTACCGCAATTAATCCTCAAATGGGAGTCCTGAAAGCTAAGTTGCAACCGAGTTACTCTACCACTATGGGTCCCGTTATCCTAGCCACACATATGGATACAATACCAATACTTATACCTTTACCCAGATCAATATTGGTGCGCAAGCAGTCCTAATGATGTCCATTAGGTAGCATGTTCCAACTAAAAGTCATAATGATGAAACAGTACGAAATCTGCGTGTACAATAACCTTTTAAACTCGAGGTAACTAAGTATGAAATTTTACAATTTACGTGAAAAATGCCCTAATTTACGTGAATTAAGCCTAAATTTGCATGAATTGAGCCAAAATTTATGTGAAGTTGGTTTTCACTAAAAACAACTCATACTCTCAAATAAAACATGATAACGGGAATATTATAAAATATACTCAATTTAACGGTTTTTAAAAAAGTAAAAGTATTGAATAATAACATCTTAAACTCTAGGTGAAGTATGTCATAATTTACGTGAATTGTACCTATATTTACGTGAAGTTGATTTTTTACTAAAAAAACTTAGAATCTCAAATAAAACATGAGAATTAGCATGAATATTATAAAATGAATTCATTTTAACAATTTTTAAAAAGAAAAAAACATTGAATGATAGCGTCTTAGACCCCGAGTAACTAAATAGAAAATTTTAAAATTTACGTGAAAAGTGCCACAATTTACGTGAAATATGTCCTAGTTTACGTGAATTATGCCTAAATTACGTGAAGTTGGTTTTTCACTAAAAAAAACTCAGAATCTCGAAAAAAATAATGAGAACTAGCGGAAATATTACAAAACAAACTCATTTTAACCAATTTTCAAAAAGTAAAAGCATTTAATTTTAACATCTTAAACTCTGTGGAATTAAATAGAAAATTTTACAATTTACGTGAAAAGTGCCCCAATTTATATGAAATGTGTATTAATTTACGTGAATTATGCCTACATTTATGTGAAGTCGATTTTTCATTAAAAAAACTCAGAATCTCGAATAAAACATTAGAACTAGCGGGAATATTACGAAATAAACTAATCTTAACAATTTTGAAAAAGTAAAAGCGTTCTATAATAACCTCTTACCGGATGACTAAATAGAAAATTTTAAAATTTACGTGAAAAGTGCTCTAAATTACGTGAATTAGATCTAAATTTACGTGAATTATACCGGAGAATCCCCATTTTTTATTAGTATATATTATATTAACTACAAATTTTCATTATCCAATTCCAACCCACTTTAGAATTCAAAAAGACATATTAACATGACTATTAAGTACAATCAAAATAATATATCTTCATCCAACATCCTTATCCTTCATATTAAGAAAGCTGCCTTATTCCATCATATTAATATATTCATTGCAAAATGCATATACTGTAATCAAAAGCCATAGCTCACTCACCGTAGAAACCAAATCGTCTGGAAATAGAACATTGAATAGTTTAGACGTGCAATAAGAGAATACAATTACTAAAAAGGTGAGGTATCTTTTTTTTTGTCGAGGTATAATTAACTATTATTTTAAAAAATAGAGTGTTTTCTCTAATTTTCTCATAGAAATGTATTTATTTTCCGACACAAGAAAAAACTAAATTAGAAAAAAAATATTTAAAATATATGAGAATAAAATTTAAAAATATTTTTTGTTTTATAAAAAATGCTTTCTATATGTACAAATAGTATTAGATTATTGGTAGAGAAGCTCTTAACAATTTATTAGCTAAAAAGGGTAAAACCAAAACTTAAAAAAAAACATTTTGTTTTAAATATATTTTATACAGTCATCTGAGTTCTCCAATCATTAAACCATCACATGAAATCTCAATTGGCAGCAGCTCCAATTGTCACAGAAAAATTGCCGATAGCATTCATGGGTCACACACATTAATGACATTTACTCTCAGCTCATATATAAATTTCTTTGAGAACTGAAAAATTAAAGGAGAGAAACTAAAAAAATATCAAATGAGGAAGAAATCTCGGAATTGTAATAAGATAAGTTTATCGGCTAGCTTGCCAGAAGATGTTTTTGATGAATTGGCAACTAGTATCTGCGTTGTTAAGCTCTCAGATGAGCCCTTCTCGGAGCTTAAAGAATCTATAATAGAGATGATTCGAGAAATTGATATTGGTGACTGGAATAAAATGGAAGATTTGATTTATTGTTTTATTGTTCTGAACCCAACCGAGGTTCATGGGATCATTGCAGATGTTTTTCTTAGTTTATGTAATTCATTTCTGTTTACGATTGATTAGTTTTGCCTACTTATAGTTATAAAAAAAAATTGTTTATTTTTGAGTAAAAATTGCAAAGTGAGTTTGATTTTGTTAATAATTCTGATGAAGTCGGTTTTGCACAATTTTTGGACTATTGTTGCATGAGTTTACAAATTTACTTCTAAATACTGCTGATCTTTAATTTGATTACAACTAATAAATGTATATATATTTTTTTTTTGAAATGACTAATAAATGTATAGTTAGTTATAAACAATAAGTGAAGATTTGCTTGCTAGAATGAATGATTAGTTTATAACATATGGACATTCAGGGGTGCGGAAATAGGATTAGAGTTTAGGGGATGCTAATAATACAAAGTCTAAATTTGATAATCGTATTTTAAGAAAAAATTAAAGGGGCTAATCATATAAGACTGCAAATATAAAAATAAACTATTATCATATGAGTCATTAATAATTTGATTTCCTTAGAAAAATAAAATATAATAAAAATGCTACATTTAATTCAGTTAACTCATATTTAAATTATATAGTTGTTAAAAGTATTTTATTAACATTGAGAGAGACCGAGAAATACTAACTCTTCTTTTTTCTCTCAAAAATAGAAAACACTAGCTGTCAAGAATTTTTATAATGTTTAGTTTTGTTTGCAGTCAATGGTATCTTCTTATTGTTGGCGCTTATTGTTTTATTTATATACAATAAAATGATAGATGACTCCTTTTCATCATTTTGTTTTTATTGATAAATTTCTCCACAAGACACGTCATTTTCACATATATACAAATCAAGAATTAGAGATAGATCAATAACATTCAAAACTGAAGATGAAATTGCATAAAGGTTGTATTATAGTTTTATTTTGATACTTTTTATTATGGTGATTGTCTTTTTTATGAAAGACAACAGTCCTTTTTTTATAAAAAATTTATTTGTCCGTTTTTTTTATAAAGAGTAGATAAAGATTGGTGAGTTTTTTGTTTCTTATTATAGTAGAACATATATGTAGTTTTGATTTTTATTTTGTAAGACGATCTGCGATCAAGGCTTTGTATATTGTTCTATGTTAGGATATTAAAAATGTTAATATCCTTTTTAAAGTTCTATGTTAGGATATTAAAAATGTTAATACCCTTTTTAAATTTTTATACTTGTAACTGTGTGATATTAATGAAAGATTATTTCATGTCAAAAAATAAAAACATTGAGAAAGACTTGCTCATAGTCCTAGTTTGAACGGGCTTGGGCCAAATTGAACAATTTTAACTACAAATTTGTGCCTAGTAATGTTCGGTCCAGCCTGTTCGAGTCTTATATGTATTATCAAAGTCAGGTCCAATCTTGGTTCGTGTGTTATTTACTACAGGAAATTACACCATTTACAAAAAAAAAAAATTACAAAAATATATGTTGACCTTTTTTATTTACAAAAATATTAATAATATTTACAAAAGTACAAAAAAATAAAAAATAATATCAAACATACGGTGTATACTGTGGGTATACTGTTAGTATACTAATAAACTAACATTATATCAACATTGTACCAAAATTATACCAACATTATACATACTGAGATTTTATTAATATTAAATAAAAATGGGACGATGACAAAACTACCTAAAATTTTAAAAATATTTAGAAAAGTACCTGTAAACTTTTTTTATTTACAAAAATACGACTGATTTAAAATTAATTACAAAAGTATCAAAAAATGAAAATTAATTACAAAAGTACGATTTGTATAATGTCGGTATAATTATGGTATAATTTTGGAATATTAAAACTATAAATCAGATAATTTAAAAATAATATTTGGTTTATTATTGGTATAATTTCAGTATATTTTTGGTATATTGATTATAAATTTTTATATATATTTTCTAGTTGATAACATGTATTTTTTTATGTGTATTTTTCACTATAGTTGGTAATGAACTAGAGAATTTGTATACTCTTGGTATACTGATGGTATAATTTTGGTATATTATTAATTTAATTTTCAGTATACGATTTGATGTAATTTTGGTAAATTTTTATTGAGGAAATTACACCATTTACCAAAAAAAATGAAAATAATTATAAAAGTATATGTTGACTTTTTTAATTTACAAAAATATTAATAATATTTACAAAAGTATAAAAAAATAAAAAATAATATCAAACATACGGTGTATACCGTGGGTATAATGTTAGTCAAACTTTTAAAATTACCAGATTTAGTCAAAACTTATATATATATATATGGTTCAATGTCATAAAAATTAATCATCTTTATACGTTTTCTCAATTTAATCACGTTTTTTAAAAGTTCTCATGAAAAAACACTAACTTTCAATTTTTTCCAAATTCATACGTAGTGCTGACGTGTCACTCATTCATTGGTTAAAAATTACTTACACCTCAGCAAATTGCACCAATGAATGAGCGTCACATCAGCACCAAGTATGAATTTAGAAAAAAATGAAAGTTGGTTTATTTTTATGAGAAATTCTAAAAAAACGTGATTAAATTGAGAAAACATGTAAAATTAGTGAATTTTTATGACATTACCCCCTTTTTAACCATTTTTGAAAAGAACCGGTTTTTTAAACACTCTGTCGTATGTCACTACCAACTAAGCAATTGGCGTACATGACAACTACCATATTTAAATTAGGTTTGGCTATAACTGATACAAGAGAAATATGTTTGGTATTTTTAGGTGAATAAATCTAATTTTTAAATCAAATAAGTTTTTTAATTCAATAATTCGTAAATTAATTATATCATTTATATTCATATATATTTAAAAATAATTAATATTTTATATTTAATACAAATTAAAATTAACCTAATTTTTTACTAAACCTAATTAAAATCTAATAATTTTTTGTAATATATTTTAATGAATATATAATTAAATTAATAAATAAAAAAAATTAAAGAATAATTTTAAATTTTTAGCCATTTTTCATTAAAAAAAGTGAATTAGTGTAATTGATAAATTATACGTACGGGCGGATGCAGAATTTGAAGTCAGGTGGAACGAGATAGATGCACAATTATTTTCTCCAAAAACAATAAGATTAAAATAACATTATTTAACGTTAGTGATTCTAGTTGATAACGTAGTACAATTAGTAGGGGCGCAGCAACCATGTCAAGAAC
This sequence comes from Mercurialis annua, assembly GCF_937616625.2. NCBI lineage: Eukaryota > Viridiplantae > Streptophyta > Magnoliopsida > Malpighiales > Euphorbiaceae > Mercurialis > Mercurialis annua. The sequence goes on along the minus strand of NC_065575.1, from coordinate 4,693,138 downwards.
GAACATCGCTAAGTCAAGCATTTTACCGACCTAGTACCAACAACAGACTCCAGGCTGTGACGATCAAGGGACACTTCGACTGGACACATGAACCCAGAAACATATAATACAACCGACCTACGTAGGTCGGGCCCGATCACCATGGAATCATAAACCATGTGACTTGGGGGGTCATCAGACCGAAGACATCTGAGTACCATCCCGAACGCACACATTAGATAAAGTCGGATCAGAAACTCCGTCCGAGCTTTGGGACTGGAAATATAAAAGCCCGGTCTCGACATTCCGGGAAAACGAGCTCTGAGATTTTGCGATAATTCACACTCACGTATAACATATCTTGGGACCACAGAAGATCCTCTGATATGTGCGTGAGGAATGCCATGCACCTGACACACCCAACAAACCGCGCCCAATACGGAAAATATTCGCCATGTAAGCATAACAGAATTCTGGGACCACAAGGAGGACAGCCTGCCAGCGAGACAAGGTTTGTACCAAAACCCTAACTATAAAAAGAGGTTTAAGGTGCAAACCCTAGGTAATTTTTTTTCACTCTCTGAATCATCTTCTTCCTTTCTCTTCTTCTTCTTTCCTCACTAAAACTTACTAGAGCGTCGGAGTGAATATCCGGTGACCCCCACCGGAAGTTACATCTAACCTCTATTTTTGGTCTGTGCAGGATGAGCAGATCAGATCCTCTTTTGCTGATTTATCACTAATTAAGGGATGGAAAATATGTCGTCGGTTTGATTAGTACTTTTAAAAATAAAGGAGTTAAAACGACGTCTTTTCGACTCTTACTAAAAAAAAATCAAAAGCTATAATAAACGTAAATGGATATTCATGGTACATCAATTCATTTATAATAAATCAAATATTCATTTATCATTAATATAAAAATACAGTAATTAAGAATTAATTCCTATTTTTTTATCGGCTTAACCACTACAAAATATTAAATCTATACGTCTTGTATCCGTTATAGTCAAACTTTTAAAATTACCAGATTTAGTCAAAACTTATATATATATATATATATATATATGGTTCAATGTCATAAAAATTAATCATCTTTATACGTTTTCTCAATTTAATCACGTTTTTTAAAAGTTCTCATGAAAAAACACTAACTTTCAATTTTTTCCAAATTCATACGTAGTGCTGACGTGTCACTCATTCATTGGTTAAAAATTACTTACACCTCAGCAAATTGCACCAATGAATGAGCGTCACATCAGCACCAAGTATGAATTTAGAAAAAAATGAAAGTTGGTTTATTTTTGTGAGAAATTCTAAAAAAACGTGATTAAATTGAGAAACATGTAAAATTAGTGAATTTTTATGACATTACCCCCTTTTTAACCATTTTTGAAAAGAACCGGTTTTTTAAACACTCTGTCGTATGTCACTACCAACTAAGCAATTGGCGTACATGACAACTACCATATTTAAATTAGGTTTGGCTATAACTGATACAAGAGAAATATGTTTGGTATTTTTAGGTGAATAAATCTAATTTTTAAATCAAATAAGTTTTTTAATTCAATAATTCGTAAATTAATTATATCATTTATATTCATATATATTTAAAAATAATTAATATTTTATATTTAATACAAATTAAAATTAACCTAATTTTTTACTAAACCTAATTAAAATCTAATAATTTTTTGTAATATATTTTAATGAATATATAATTAAATTAATAAATAAAAAAAATTAAAGAATAATTTTAAATTTTTAGCCATTTTTCATTAAAAAAAGTGAATTAGTGTAATTGATAAATTATACGTACGGGCGGATGCAGAATTTGAAGTCAGGTGGAACGAGATAGATGCACAATTATTTTCTCCAAAAACAATAAGATTAAAATAACATTATTTAACGTTAGTGATTCTAGTTGATAACGTAGTACAATTAGTAGGGGCGCAGCAACCATGTCAAGAACGAACATCGCTAAGTCAAGCATTTTACCGACATAGTACCAACAACAGACTCCAGGCTGTGACGATCAAGGGACACTTCGACTGGACACATGAACCCAGAAACATATAATACAACCGACCTACGTAGGTCGGGCCCGATCACCATGGAATCATAAACCATGTGACTTGGGGGGTCATCAGACCGAAGACATCTGAGTACCATCCCGAACGCACACATTAGATAAAGTCGGATCAGAAACTCCGTCCGAGCTTTGGGACTGGAATTATAAAAGCCCGGTCTCGACATTCCGGGAAAACGAGCTCTGAGATTTTGCGATAATTCACACTCACGTATAACATATCTTGGGACCACAGAAGATCCTCTGATATGTGCGTGAGGAATGCCATGCACCTGACACACCCAACAAACCGCGCCCAATACGGAAAATATTCGCCATGTAAGCATAACAGAATTCTGGGACCACAAGGAGGACAGCCTGCCAGCGAGACAAGGTTTGTACCAAAACCCTAACTATAAAAAGAGGTTTAAGGTGCAAACCCTAGGTAATTTTTTTTCACTCTCTGAATCATCTTCTTCCTTTCTCTTCTTCTTCTTTCCTCACTAAAACTTACTAGAGCGTCGGAGTGAATATCCGGTGACCCCCACCGGAAGTTACATCTAACCTCTATTTTTGGTCTGTGCAGGATGAGCAGATCAGATCCTCTTTTGCTGATTTATCACTAATTAAGGGATGGAAAATATGTTGTCGGTTTGATTAGTACTTTTAAAAATAAAGGAGTTAAAACGACGTCTTTTCGACTCTTACTAAAAAAAAATCAAAAGCTATAATAAACGTAAATGGATATTCATGGTACATAAATTCATTTATAATAAATCAAATATTCATTTATCATTAATATAAAAATACAGTAATTAAGAATAAATTCCTATTTTTTTATCGGCTTAACCACTACAAAATATTAAATCTATACGTCTTGTATCCGTTATAGTCAAACTTTTAAAATTACCAGATTTAGTCAAAACTTATATATATATATATATATATATATATATATATGGTTCAATGTCATAAAAATTAATCATCTTTATACGTTTTCTCAATTTAATCACGTTTTTTAAAAGTTCTCATGAAAAAACACTAACTTTCAATTTTTTCCAAATTCATACGTAGTGCTTGTCAATAGAATATCTATTGTTGATTCCTTAATTAGTGCTATATGTATATTCTCATAAATAGATAGGAGATTTAGCTTACCATATGCTGCTCCCTTAAATTACTCCATGTATATTAGATAACCATATTTAGCTTCCTAGAATCACTCTATGTAATTATCATTTATAGCTCATGTTTCCTTGTATATTTGACATTGACTTTAGTGTCTATATAATGAAAAGACTTCTCACTTGAGAAGACAAGTTGAATCATTCTGTTATGGTATCAAAGCCTTGTCCATTCACACAATTTGAGTTTGGCCCGGCCCACGTGAGATTTACGTGAGGGGGGACTTTGTTGCTTGGCCCGTACACGCTACGCGTGAGGGGGAGTGTTAAAGTGGGAAATCCCACATTGGTTGTGTGTGTGAGTGGACATGTGTTTATATATTGGTTGGGCACCTCCACTTAACACCAATTGGTTTTAAGATGGAATCTAACATGGTATCAGAGCCATAGTCACTAAAAAAAAAAAAAAAAAAATCTCAGCCATAGTCTTTTCAATCATAGCCGTAGTAATCATGGAGAAAATAGATAATTTTTGTGTCAAATTCACTGGAAAAAATTACGCTGCTTGGGAGTTTCAATTGGAGACGTTTATCAAAGGCAAGGAGCTGTGGGAGCATATAGATGGCAGCAGCAAAGAGGGTTCTTCTTGGGCTGCCAAAGATAATCAAATAATGTCTTGGATTATTGGTTCTATGGAACCACATCTGATTCTTTCTTTGCGTCCTCATAGGACTGCAAAGGCTATGTGGGACTTTCTCAAGCAAGTCTATAACCAGGACAACAATGCTAGGCGATTTCAGCTCGAGTTAACCATCGCTAACTACACTCAAGGAGATCTATCGGTTCAAGACTATTATTCTGGTTTTCTGACTTTGTGGAATGATTATTCAGACCTTGTTACAGCCAAGGTCTCCGGAGAAGGATTGATGGCTGTGCAAGACGTACACAAAACCAGCCAAAGAGATCAATTTTTAATGAAGTTGAGGCCTGAATTTGAATCTGCTCGTGCCTCTCTAATAAACAGAAATCCTGTTCCAACTTTGGAAATCTGTTTTGGAGAACTCTTGCGTGAGGAACAGCGTATCAATACTCAAAATTTTATGGAGCAGGCTCGTCTTGCTTCTAATAGTGTCTCAGTTGCCTATGCTGCCCATATTAAGGGGAGGGGTCGTGACATGAGTACTACACAATGCTATAGCTGTAAGAAATATGGTCATATTGCCCCTCACTGCCAACAAAAATTTTGTAACTATTGCAAGCAGTCTGGGCACATTATTAAGGAATGTCCTACACGTCCTTCACGCTCCAACAAGGCCTATCATGTTGATGTTCTTTCTGGTGCTTCTCAGCCTATTATTTCTGCTTCTACTGCTGCAACTCCTGCCCTAGTACCTACTCTAACTCGAGAGTCGGTGCAAGAAATGATTGTGAGTGCATTTTCTGCACTTGGTCTTCAAGGTACTCGTTCTTTATCTACTCCTTGGCTTTTAGACTCGGGTGCATCCAATCATATGACTAATTCTCTTGATGGGTTAAGTAATATCAGAGATTATTGTGGCTCCTCGCATATTCAAACAGCCAATGGTAGTGATCTACCAATTGTGGCAGTTGGTGATGTATCTTCTTCCTTTAGTGATGTTTTTGTATCACCTAATCTTGCTGTAAATTTAGTATCAGTTGGACAACTTGTGGAACAAAATTGTGATGTCCACTTTACTCGTACTGGTTGTGTTGTGCAGGATCAGATGTCGGGGCAGGTGATAGCGAAGGGGCCTAAGCATGGACGTCTGTTTTCTTTGAAACTACCTATTCCAGGAAGCTTATCTTCTACCTCTATCCTATCTTTGTTTTGTAATGAGTCTAAAGTGTCCAATGAAGTCTGGCATAAACGTTTGGGTCATCCTAATTCTAGGATTCTATCTTATTTGTTAAAATCTGGTCTATTGAATAATAAAAAGTATTCTTCAACTGTGTTTTCTGATTGTGCAACTTGTAAACTTGGCAAAAGTAAAACTTTACCCTTTCCTTCTGAAGGACGTAGAGCAACACACAGCTTTGAAATTATTCATAGTGATGTATGGGGCATTAGTCCTACCATTTCTCATGCCCAATACAAATATTTTGTGACCTTTATTGACGATTATAGCAGATTTACATGGGTGTATTTCTTGCGACAAAAATCAGAAGTTTTTTCAATGTTCAAACTGTTTTTAGCTCTTGTGAACACTCAATTTTCAGCTAATGTGAAAATTCTTCGCTCTGACTCGGGCGGGGAATACATGTCTCATGAATTTCAGTCTTTTCTACAATTTAAAGGGATCATCTCTCAACGGTCTTGTCCATATACTCCGCAACAAAATGGAGTAGCTGAGCGAAAGAATCGCCATCTTTTAGATGTTGTGAGGACCTTACTTATTGAATCATCTGTTCCTCCTAAATTTTGGGTAGAAGCACTCACTACAGCAACCTTTCTGATAAATAGACTTCCATCCCAGGTATTGGATTTTGAATCCCCATATTTCAGGTTATATCATCACAATCCTACGTATACAAATCTTCATACGTTTGGTTGTGTCTGTTTTATGCATCTTCCACCTCCAGATAAAAATAAACTTTCTGCCCAATCCATCCGTTGTGCCTTCTTAGGGTATAGTGCAACACAGAAAGGTTATTTATGCTATGATATAAACTCAAATCGGGTTCGTGTTTCACGGAATGTGATTTTTTTTGAAAATCAATGGTTCTTCCCTTTGTCTTCTTCTCCTAAGTCTGCCATTACTTTTCTACCTTCTTTTGATGAAACTTCTAGGGCTTCTAGCATCCAGGTTGCACGATTTAAGCCAGGCATAGTGTATCAGCGGAGAACTTTGGTGTTGCCCTCTTCCGCTTCTGCCCCGCCATCTGCTCCCTTACGTCGGTCCTCGAGAGTTACTATTCCTCCTGAACGTTATGGGTTTTCGACAGGTAACTCTACTTCTGCCCTCTCTGCCACTATATCTGCTATTTCTATTCCTGCTGGATACTCACAGGCAGTAAAAGAGCAATGCTGGCAGCATGCTATGCAAGAGGAATTACGGGCTCTTGAAACTAATAAGACTTGGGAAGTGGTGGATTGTCCTATCGGAGTGACTCCACTTGGATGTAAATGGGTCTACTCTATCAAGGTCAAGTCTGATGGTAGTTTGGACAGATATAAGGCTCGATTAGTAGCACTTGGCAATAATCAAGAATATGGAGTTAATTATGAAGAGACTTTTGCTCCGGTGGCCAAAATGACTACTATACGCACAATTTTGGCAATCGCTGCTTCTCACTGTTGGAGTTTACACCAAATGGATGTGAAGAATGCTTTTCTTCACGGTGATCTCAAGGAAGATGTCTATATGCGCCCTCCTGCAGGTTTATTCTCTACTCCTACTTCTGCAGTTTGCAAATTGCGTCGTTCCTTGTATGGTCTTAAGCAAGCCCCTCGTGCCTGGTATGAGAAATTTACGTCTACTCTACTCAAGTTTGCTTTTGTCAAAAGCAAGTATGATGCATCTTTATTTCTTCGCAAAACTGAGCTGGGTATTGTTATTCTCTTAGTATATGTTGATGATATAGTTATCACAGGTACTGATTCAGTTTTGATCTCTCAAGTAAAACATCATTTACAAGATTCTTTTCACATGAAAGATTTAGGCGCTCTCACATATTTTCTGGGCCTTGAAATTACTACTGATTCACATGGTATTTTTTTGTCACAAAAGAAGTATGCTCAGGACTTGGTAGCTACTGCTGGTCTCCAAGACTCTACTCCTCTTGATACTCCCATGGAACTTAATCTTAAGTTGCGCAAGGAAGAGGGTGACCTCTTACCAGACCCTACTGTTTATCGTACTCTTGTTGGTAGCTTGGTTTATCTTACAATCACTAGACCTGATATATCTTATGCAGTTCAGCAGGTAAGTCAGTTCATGGCTTCTCCTAGACACCTACATATGGCTGCAGTTCGACGAATTATACGCTACATTAAGGGTACCTCTTTGCGTGGACTCTTCTATGGTTCTAGTAATTCACTTAATCTAGTAGCATATAGTGATGCCGATTATGCCGGATGTAGTGACACTAGACGTTCCACTACGGGTTGGTGTATGTTTCTTGGACATGCTCTTGTATCCTGGAAAAGTAAGAAACAAGACCGTGTTTCTAAGTCATCTACTGAATCTGAATATAGGGCTATGTCTCAAGCTTGTGCTGAGATACATTGGCTTCGTGGGCTATTGAGTGAGCTGGGTTTTCCTCCATATGGTCCTACATCTCTTCATGGGGATAATACAAGTGCTATTCACATTTCTGCAAACCCTATCTTCCATGAACGCACTAAACATATCGAGGTTGATTGCCACTTCATCCGTGAGGCGTTTGCGGATCAGACTATTTCACTTCCACATGTGCCTAGCAATCTTCAAGTAGCTGATATTTTCACCAAGGCTCTAACAAGACAACGACATAATTTTCTTACCAGCAAATTGATGCTTGTGGACAACCCGCATCAATTTGAGGGGGGATGTCAATAGAATATCTATTGTTGATTCCTTAATTAGTGCTATATGTATATTCTCATAAATAGATAGGAGATTTAGCTTACCATATGCTGCTCCCTTAAATTACTCCATGTATATTAGATAACCATATTTAGCTTCCTAGAATCACTCTATGTAATTATCATTTATAGCTCATGTTTCCTTGTATATTTGACATTGACTTTAGTGTCTATATAATGAAAAGACTTCTCACTTGAGAAGACAAGTTGAATCATTCTGTTAGTGCTGACGTGTCACTCATTCATTGGTTAAAAATTACTTACACCTCAGCAAATTGCACCAATGAATGAGCGTCACATCAGCACCAAGTATGAATTTAGAAAAAAATGAAAGTTGGTTTATTTTTATGAGAAATTCTAAAAAAACGTGATTAAATTGAGAAAACATGTAAAATTAGTGAATTTTTATGACATTACCCCCTTTTTAACCATTTTTGAAAAGAACCGGTTTTTTAAACACTCTGTCGTATGTCACTACCAACTAAGCAATTGGCGTACATGACAACTACCATATTTAAATTAGGTTTGGCTATAACTGATACAAGAGAAATATGTTTGGTATTTTTAGGTGAATAAATCTAATTTTTAAATCAAATAAGTTTTTTAATTCAATAATTCGTAAATTAATTATATCATTTATATTCATATATATTTAAAAATAATTAATATTTTATATTTAATACAAATTAAAATTAACCTAATTTAATTAAAATCTAATAATTTTTTGTAATATATTTTAATGAATATATAATTAAATTAATAAATAAAAAAAATTAAAGAATAATTTTAAATTTTTAGCCATTTTTCATTAAAAAAAGTGAATTAGTGTAATTGATAAATTATACGTATTATATGAATAAATTTGGTCACATATAATAAATAAATAAAGTAATATTATTAATTAGTAGATTTAAACGTGTTTTAGACGGATTAGACGAGTTTAACATGTTTAACCCGCTATTTAATCGTGTCACACATGTTGATCCGTTTATGATCCGAACTCATATAAACTCAACCTGACCCATTTAATTTCGTTTCGTATTCTGTCAGTGTTAATGGTGCGTGTAGGAAATTTCCAACTTTAACAATAGTATAACAGTGCAAATAACAAAAATTAATGTAGAATCATGTGGCACTCTCCAATTGATTAATCTAGCACTAGTTTTTTAAAAGGCTCCCAATGATCTAAGTTCTTTTGTGAAAAAAAAAAGGATTAAAATTATTGCGGATCACTTCTGAAGTGGATCCGTTAACCTGTGCCACAAAAGTCTTCATAAAAATTCATATTTATCATTTTGGTCTTAAACTTTATTTTTAAAAAATAAACCAAAACAGGTCATTTCATATACAGTCTTTTAAAAAATGAAACCTAGCTAATTAATTTGTTTTTTTTCCTCATTTTTTCTGCAACAGGTACAACCCTTTCATCAACAGTGGCGGCAACGACGAAAATGCAACAGTTACCATGATAAAAAGAGACTATGAAAGTTTTCGACAAATATGTAAGACGACCACTATAGCTCATCTTGCCTTTACTCCGCCACTGGACATACCTGAATAAGCACGTTGGTATCCAGACTTATGATCATGTCCGTACCAAGACTTTATTGTTTGCAAAAAAAATTATGTTTTCAGTTCTGTAACATTTTTAAAATTAAGGTGCACCATAGAATATTTTTATTTGGTGCACCTTAATTAAAAAATAAAAATATTCTATGGCGCACCTTAATTTAAAAAATATTGCAAACTTGAACAAATGTAAAAGTATTAAAAATGATTAAAATATTTAAAAGTTCAATTTATTCTTAGTCGTTGGATTATACATGAGTTATCAACATTATATGGACAAGAAAGAGAAGATGCGATAATTTGCCTATATCTTGTGGCCATCTCTCATTGTTGCATCATAATCTCGAGATTAAGCTACATATTCTGGATTTTTCTTTTCCCTTCTTCACACTAGTCTAATTTTCTTTGTCTTTCATAACAATGTGGGACAATTTACGTATTGTCGTTTAGACACGTGTGCATCAAACGAGGTGACCACTCTGCCCAAATATGTGTAGTAGGACTCTATCAAAATCGAATTAATTGACTGAAACAAACTGAATAATTAAACTAAAATATTCGAATATAATTTGATTCCATTTTAACTAGACCTAGTATTCATATAACAGGTTGGATAATGTTAATTTCCTTCTTTGTTTAATAGGGTTAAATAATTTGATTGCTTTTTAGATTATAATTTCAATAATTTAATTTCTATAAAAAATAGTTATTTAAAGAACTTCAGATTTCAATCTTTAAACAAATGAACATGTTTACGAATGGGATAATTGGACTATCAAAAAATTTATGTAATTTTATTTGTAATAAGAATAACTTACGATAATAAAGTAACTCGTTGATTTTAATCAATCGATACAAAATGAGACGTCGAACTGAATTAAGAGTGTAACCAAATCGAACCAACTCGCAAACTATTAAAAAAATCACTTTAAAAATACTCAAAATCAACTCAGATTTATATTGAGTCAATTTGAGCTACTTCTGGTAATTATCAAATCAAGTTCAAACATGAAAATACTCGGCAAGATAGACTCACAAGCCTAATTGAATTTTGAACTCGGTTACATCCCTAAACCGAACTGATTTTGAACTCGGTTACATCCCTAAACCGAACTAACCGGTGCTCACCCTTACTCTTTATCCCCACTCCAGTCTCCTACTAAAGGCTAAAGCAAGAGCATTCTTCTTATCTTAGTTATGTTCAATATGAGGTCCTGTAACTTCTTCTTGCTGCTATGGTCATCATCATTTCTTCTGCTGCTAATTAAATTTAGTCCAGCTTTAGCTGATGACCAGAAGATCCAGAGCATTGATGGACCTTTAATGAACGTAACGAAACATCTTTCTTTTCCAAATTTCAGATTAGATAATCCAAAAATAGTACATGAAATTAAGCTTTTAGGCAGTGCTAAGCTATCTAATGAAAAGAATGGTTCTATCCAAATTCCAGATGAATCTCAAGCTACTGACCTCAGACATCAAGCTGGAAGAGCTCTTTACTCTTTTCCAATCCGCCTTCTTGATCCTGTTACGAAAACTCCTGCTTCGTTTTACACTACTTTCTCTTTTCAGTTCATAAATTCCACGAATGATTCGTTGTTTTTCAGCGGAGCTGGAGGCAGCGGGCTTACGTTTATCATCGTCCCCGACGAGTTTACTGTCGGTAGGCCTGGTCCTTGGCTTGGTATGCTGAATGATGCTTGTGAGGATAGTTATAAAGCAGTTGCTATTGAGTTTGATACTCGTCAGAATCCTGAATTTGGTGATCCGAATGATAATCATATCGGCATCAATCTCGGTAGCATTGTTTCGGTTGTCACTATTAATGCTTCGGATGTTGGAATCTCTCTCAAAGATGGCTTGGTTCACCAAGTTACGATTTCATATGATGGCTCCCGCCGTTGGATGGATATGCGTCTCGCATCTAAAACAATCTTCTCCGCTTATCTCGACCTCTCTCCGTTTCTTAACGAGTACATGTTCGTTGGATTCTCCGCTTCTACGGGAAATTTAACGCAAATCCACAGCGTATTGTCGTGGAATTTCACCTCTATCAGCCAGGCTTCTCTGCGTGTACCTTCGGCTGAGACTTGCGAGAGCAAGTTTAGCCAAAGAACCGGCGTTCTCAGCGTGGGAACATCGAAGTCAAACGAGTCGAAAAAATCAGAACCGTTGAGCAGTTTCTTGATTTTCATTGCGGTTATGGTGCTTTCCATTGCCGTAATCGCCAGTCTTTTCTATAACGGTAGACGCAGATATGATAATTCGAAAAAAGCTATGGCTTTATCAGACATATCTCAAAGACCACGGCCTCCGAATAAACCTCGTAGGTTCACATTCGCGGAAGTTTCCTCCGCTACTCGAGGTTTCCATGAACTGGAAATACTCGGTAGTGATTCAAGAGGCGTTTACTACAGAGGAAAGCTATCAAACAGTTCCAGTCAAGTGGCGGTAAAACGATTCTCGACTCAGTTTTTAAATTCACAGCTTGGAATAAATAGGCGGAGATTGCTTAATGAAATCAGCTCCATTAGCAGAGTTCGTCACCCGAATTTAGTTCCAATCAGAGGGTGGTTTCAGGATAAACGCGAAACAATGGTGCTGTACGATTTTTATCCGAATGGGGGTTTAGATAAATGGCTATTCGGAGCTGGAGTGCTTCCGTGGACTCGAAGGTTCAAGGTAGTGAAAGATGTTGCCGAGGCTCTCAGTTTCCTCCATTCAAAACACCTCGCTCACAAGAACATGAAAACAAGCAGCGTGTTTCTTGATATTAGCTTCAGGGCGGCTTTAGGCGACTTTGGTTTCGTGCTTTCCGCGACAGAATCAAAGCGGTTCGAGGCAGCTGTAAGTCAAAAGAATGATGTGTTTGAGTTCGGCGTGTTTGTGCTGGAAGTAGTGTCCGGTAGGCGAAGATTAGACAACGAAGAAGACGAGAAAGACTTGGCAGATTTCGCGTGGAGAATGCACCAGAGTGACGAGAAAGCGAGAGTAGTCGATAGAAGGATGGGCGCGGTTGTGAACTTAGAACAAATTATTAGAGTGCTTGACATTGGATTGCTATGTACATTGAATGAGAATAAAGGCAGGCCTTCAATGGAGGATGTGGTGGGATTTTTGAACTCGGAATTGCCGATTCCTGAGTTGCCTTCAACTCGTCCTGTCGCTCTGTTTCCTTATAATAGCAATACTGGTCTTTGTACTGGTTATTCTTGTTCATCTTTGATGTGAAAATTGTGGTGTTTGTTTATCTTACATTTTGTGTTATATTTGTAAAAATGGATTACAATTGTGTACTATTTGTAAAGAACTCTTAGTTATTACAAAATAAATATGTATTTGGATTTCTATATTTGTCATATTTTTATACTAGATTCTTACTCTTTTATATGTCAACATTCAATTCTTAAACCCTTCACCACAAAGTAAAAATGATGTAAATTCACACCAAAAAAAATTCAATATAAAGATTTAATATCAACAAAAATAAAAGTGCATTGACTAAATTTTAATAAAGTTAAAATATAAAAACAGATAAGTATATTATCTCAGTCATACTCACAATACGTAAAATGCACTCATTTTATTTGCGTCTTGAAAAAATCAAAATTTATAAAAATAAAATTATAAAAGTCCATAATAAAAATATAGAAATTTAATATTAAACAGTGGACAAATACGATGAATTTGAATATGTATTTTGCCTATTGTTTAGTTGGCATTTGTGTATCATATTTTTAGCTCTAACTGATAGCTGATAGTTGTTAGTTGTTGTTGATAGCTGAGAGCCGGAAGCTGATTAGTTATTCCACTTGGACTTAAATAGTTTAATTTGTAAATTTATCAAGTCTAAGTAATTATACGAGTTAGAAGAAGCTAAGGGACAATGGAATATCAGGTTAAGAACTGCATTAGTTTTTGAGGGATTGAATCAAACAACCTCAGATTCTTCATTCTTTAGTCATTTAGAACATTTTTAATTGATGTTGATGATGTTATTGTATAACAGAAAATGACCTAATTCACAAAGTCAAAATGTCAAAATTCTGGCCAGGGAAGCAAATGGTTTGTTAATTTTGAGTACCCAGCAAGAAAAGAAGAAAAAGAGAAAAAAAAAAAAAAAACTTGCACAATAAGACAGGCTGAAAGGTTTAACTAGGGCTTTACTAATTCACTTTCTTACTAAAAAAAATTAACTTTTCACATAAATCCCTCATTTCCATAAACCCATTAACTCATCAACAAAAAACCAGAATAGCATCATAATGTTGAGAAGAACTAATTCTCTAGCTATCCAAGGATTTAGATCCCTCCACCACCGGCAACTTCCGTCGTCATTCAACAACCACCACCTCAGCCGTCCTCCTCCGCTTTCCGCCACCGCTCTCCGCAATTACCGCAGCGACAACAATGGCGAGTCCCGAGACAGGTACTGCATTCTTCTTATCAATAATTTGAAACTATTCATTTCAAATTTGATCCATATATTGATTGAATTGATGATTTGATTTGTCTGATTAAGTTATGAGATTGAACCGCCGATGAATTGGGGCATACGAATTGTGCCGGAGAGGAAAGCGTTTGTGATTGAGCGATTCGGGAAGTATGCGAAGACTCTTCCGTCGGGTATTCATTTTCTGATTCCGATAGTTGATAGAATAGCTTATGTACATTCCTTGAAAGAAGAGACCATTACAATTCCTCATCAGTCTGCTATCACTAAGGATAATGTCAGTATTTCGATTGATGGTGTTCTCTATGTCAAGGTTATCTTCTTCCTAGTTTTCGTTTGTTGAACATTTATACAACGCAGTGGTTGTGGTTGTGCTATGTCATTTCCTGCAACAAATTAACGAGGCGTTTGCCATGTTGGAATATTTAGTGATTTAAAAAATAAGCAGTAATTATAGATTTCCTATGGCAAATGCTCACTTGTTGTGGAAATGACGTGGCCGAACTGTTGTATGTGATAAACGCTCTTGTTTTTTTTTTCTCGATATGAATAGTTAACTTTTTGGAGGATTGATTGGTTTAACAGATTGTGGATCCGAAATTGGCGTCTTATGGCGTTGCCAACCCGATGTATGCTGTGATTCAGCTTGCTCAGACCACTATGCGTAGTGAGCTTGGAAAAATTACTCTTGATAAGACTTTTGAAGAGAGGGAGGCTCTTAATGTGAAGATTGTGGTATGTAGCTATTTTTTTTTTTATCATTTTACATTTTGACTGGATTAGTTAATATTAAGCATTGTTCTGTTTCACCCTAAAGGGCCTAAACATAGTATTTTGTGCTTGTTTTGCTTACTGGTGTTATTTCATTTGATGTTTAGTAGTCAGGTTTTTGTCTTCTATTCAAGCATTATTCAATGGAAGTATACAAATCAAGTTTTTATTTATCATTTCTCTGTCCTAAGTAAGAATTCAACGAAATTAAACTTCACTAATCTTTTGCAGGCGGCCATCAATGTGGCTGCACAAGATTGGGGCCTTGTGTGCCTTCGGTATGAAATAAGTAAGTGGTCAAATTACAATATCTATCTTGAGTTTGATGTAGAAATTTCTACATACTTCTTTTTACTATTTATGTTCGTTGCCGACAATTTCCATTTACCTTTCTTGTAGAGGATATTATGCCACCTTCTGGAGTGCGAACAGCTATGGCGATGCAAGCAGAAGCAGAACGTAAAAAGAGAGCTCAAATTTTGGAATCCGAAGGTATTAAGTTTGGTCATGTGTTGTTTTTTTGTTGTTAGTAAAATATACTTTCAACATTATGTTATTCTTATTTTCTTCAATTGAACTCTATTGTTTAATAGGGGAGAGACAAGCGAACATCAATATCGCTGATGGTAAAAAGGCTGCTGTAATTTTAGCAGCACGAGGTTAGTCATGCTTTTATTTTTAATTAAGGACAATGTATGCACTATCAACTAGAACTAGGATCGCTAGACACATGTGTTGCTTTGTTTGTATCATTTGAAGATAGAAACTTCACATTTTGTTTGTACATTTTTCTGATTGCAAATCTGTGAAACTAATGGCAGTAAACAGTAGCAATGTGATTTGGCATATGAAGTTTATGGGGTGAAATTCTTTGTGCCATAACTCTCCAATTTTAAACTTTTGTGCTTGTTGTGAATAGTATATTCATTTTATGGACCTTTTATGTATTCTTACCTAACTAAGCAGGGTTGATGGTCTGATTGTCAGTGCTTATTTATTTTCGACTCTCTAGTGGTAGGCACTTACTTCCATTTTGTGCTAATTAGTATTTTACTAATCTATATCAGGTGAAGCAGAAGCCATAATTGCTAAAGCACAAGCAACTGGTGAAGGAATTGAGATGGTGTCAGGGGCTCTGAAGAAAAATGGAGGAGTGGAGGTAGGATTCTTCTATCTATTTGAATGTTAATTTCAAGCACTATATGGAGTTGAATTGAAATGTTTACTCTAAGTTTGCTGAATTTTTGAGTAACCTTTCAAGTTCATTACAATGATCCTTGATATCACTGAAAAATAATAATTGTTTCCATTTTTAGATGTTGATTCTTATGTATGTAGTTAATTAGCATTTGGTTCCAAGTAGATAGGTTTATATTGTTTAGTCTACTTTAGTCTTTATCCCCCTAATTCATGTTTCCATCTTCCGTAAATATTTGATTTGCATCATCAATCCCTTTTCAAAATTCTTACCTGGACCCGGTTCATGAGAAATTCATAGACCAAACCAATTAAATGCTTTAAATTTAACATACTTTTCTCTCACTTCACATTCTGCTAATATTTGAATTGCTTGGTTCATGAATTTCACATAGACCAGGTCTAGGTTAGAATCTCCCTAATATATTAGTTTTGTCATCAAAAAATCAGGGATTTTCTTCAAGTTTGTCAGTCATGGCTTATGAAGTATGTGTCTTATGAATGCTACTTGGAAATTCTTTGCTTTATAGTGCGTGTATCCACATGAGTTATTGACATCCATAATGCCAGTTTAGGGCATGTTGATGCGAAATTGTTGGTTGGTTATGTAATGTTAGAAATTTTATTTCACAATTTTCTAGCCTGTCAGATGTCTGAACCTGCTTGAGGTCTTACAAAAGTCTAAAATATGTAATGCAACCTCCTATATTTGTTGATATTTACTTAAATATAGATAATGTATGCTTTAATATGAAATAGGTGTTGCAATTAGAGGTGTGCGAAAAATGAATTACCAAACCAAACCAACAAATTCAATTTGGTGTGTTTGATATTATATAAAAAATTGGTTTTTTTTTCCGGCTTTTTGTGCAAACCGAACCAAAAAAAATTGAACTGAACTGTCTGGTTTGGTTTGATTTAGTTTGCAATATATTAAATTTTGTAAATTCGATTCGATGTGAAAAAAACAATATTTTGGTTTGGTTTAAACCGAATACATGCCTCTAGTTGCAAACAAGTTTGTTATATGCTACACTTGTGGGACATTTCTAGTTTTATGGATCACAATAACAATTTATAATTTAAGTGTACAAGGACTAAATAGTTATGCCTTGTTTATTTGTTTTTGGGTTTAACATTGTGGCTGTATTTTCAGGCTGCAAGTCTAAAGATTGCTGAACAATACGTAAACGCCTTTGGTAACATTGCCAAAAAGGTAAATTAACAAGAGTTATTTCATCAAAGTCTTTCTGGTACGTATTTAGTTGATGTCATATTGATTTTATAGTTTCCTAAATTCAATTCCATTTTTTAGGCAACAACAATGCTACTTCCGAGTGATACCTCAAATCCTGCTAGTATGGTGGCTCAAGCTCTAACTATGTACAAAACCGTGCTCGGAAATCCTTCAAATGATAGTTCCGGTGAGTTTTCTTCGTCCGAGTTGATAGAAAGCACCGAGGACAGTGATGGTAAAACTAAAAAAGGAAGTTCTATTGGTAGTATAGGCAAGGGTGGTTCCGATTATGAGCCAAAATTCTCACTTCAACGCCCTAGGAAAGAGGATTAGGATGGTAGAGTTGATTGTACGGGCAGTTTGGTTACTGAACAGATCAAATTACAACCACTGAGTTCAATTTTTCTAGAACCAAACTAAAATTTTCAGCTTGATTCGGCTTTTTGAGATTTGAAAATATAAATAAATTTTAGCATAAATACATTGTTCATATGGACTATGTGCCTGGTATTTCACTTAAGGTCTTGGGTCTGAGGATTCAAATATTGATCATTAAAAGCCATAAAGCTTCTTATGTTATTCAACCACTTTAAAACTTTACTGTGTAATTAAATTATTTAGTATGGCATATGCTCAGTTTTTTTTTTCATATTACAAAAGTGAACCAAATTATTAAAGAATTGAACCTATATTTTTTTTCGGTTATCAAGTCGGTTTGATTTTATACGCCCTCAGAAATGATTGCCAAGCATTTTATTTTTATTTTATATGCCCTTAGAAATGTTATAGAATTGATGTGAGTTTTTTATTTTTATTTTACGAGAACAATAATTCAGTTAGTGTTATTCAATATTGTACTTAAATTCATTATTCAAGTCAAGAAGCTAAATAAACGATTTAAGTAGGAATTTGCCCCTTCAACTTGTAAACAATGGGCAATTAACACATAAATTAACTTTGTTGGCAAATCAATACATGAACTTGGTGATTATGGCAATTAGCCCATTTTGACAAATTAACCTACAAGTTAAGGGGGCAAATTGTCAATTTAAGATATAATTAACTTATAAATTGAAAGGGCAAATTGCCAAAATGGGACAAATTGCCCATAATCACCAAGTTCATGTACTGATTTTCCCACAAAGTTAATTTATATATTAATTGCCCATTGCTTACAAGTTGAGGCGGCATATTGCCACTTAAGTCCTAAATAAACAGTCTATTGCTTTCACAGCAAGGATTTGCACATAACACGAGGCCAGAAGTTGAAATAGAACTACAAAATCCCCTGCAAGAATAAAAACTTCAATATGTTTTTAATGACTGGTAAATTCACTTTAAGTAAGATATGA
Source organism: Mercurialis annua (assembly GCF_937616625.2). Taxonomy (NCBI): domain Eukaryota; kingdom Viridiplantae; phylum Streptophyta; class Magnoliopsida; order Malpighiales; family Euphorbiaceae; genus Mercurialis; species Mercurialis annua. The sequence goes on along the minus strand of NC_065575.1, from coordinate 4,674,803 downwards.
ATGAATTTACATAATTCTTATTAATTTGTGAATACTTGAAAATTCACAGATATGCAACAATCAGCATTAGAGATAATTCTTTTCAGTTGCAAACATTGTGCAAAGTACTGTCTAAACTAAATTATATTCTTTGAACCTATACTCATTTTATATTCACCACCCTAAAAACCTAAAACATAGATTGTGAGCTCAAATAACTGGATTATAATAAAATATTTGCATATAAAATTACATTTAAATCTATATTTTAAATTCCGTCAAGCTCAATTAACTAATAAAATATTTTTATAATCAACTATACATAGGTAAAACCCCTTACATAATTGATTATAAAAAAATACCCCCTTTTATCAAATTTCCAATTGTTGAATATGGGTGTTTTCTATTTTTCCTTGGTTCAACTTAGCAGCTATTTTCTCAAAATATCTAGTTGTACTTCAGCGTATTATGCATTGCAATCAATATGTCTACTTGGTCACTCTACAATTCAGGGTCAATTTTAAAAATAATTACAAAATTTAGCGTGACTTTTCATTACAATACAAATTTTAATACGTGGCAAAGTCAATCACAAACTTTTATACTTTCACAAATTGAAACACAATTTTTTTTCATGGAAAAACTCTAACGTGGTTGTATATTCTAGTGCTCCCGATTGGAGTTTTTATCAGTTGAAAATAGATTTGTGTTCTGATTTGCCAAAAATAAAAATTGGAGAATGATTTTGTTAAACTTGAAATTCATGTCTTATTAGCAAACAACGCTAAAAGTTTGTGATTTAATTTGTTTTAACCCTAAAATATACTATTCATAAAAAAAAACTCTAAAATATATTACATTTGGTAGAGGAGTTATTAAATCTTTATTAACTGAAATTAAAACTATTATTTAATTAGATTTGAGCTGAATAATTGGCGTTAAAAATGCCTCTAATAAATCTTTATTTCTAATTTTCTCCCATGTCATTCTCTATAAAGTTACATAACTTCTGTTTAAAGTTCTAATTCAACCAAAATTAATCTATCCAAATAAAATGAATTTAATCGAATAAATAATAAAATTCATATCTATTAAATTTTAAAATTTTAAAACTTTATTAAGAAATATTTATCATAAAATTTAGTGTACTATTTCTGATTAGATTTTTATCTAATTTACATGCATAAACTATAAACAAGAATAGAACAATTAAGAGCCTCAACGAAATTGGTTAACCGTGTCAACATTCAAGAATTAAAAAAATAAACTGTAAGCAACTCTTTACGGTTCAAAAATTCTAGAACACTCCGAAGAAAACAGAAAAACCAAGAACAATGAGCCAAACAATATGAAGGAGAAGAAGCGCCTGAGCAGCGGCGCCATTATTTCCGACCTCACAAAACCCTAACTTCGCCACCTTAGTCCCTGCGCACCATGCATCGCCACACCCACACCAATACGTAACGCCGTCGACTCCGCACACTGGATCAGTCCGAAAGCATTTCACCGGACAAGACGCGGTTCTTCTCGACTCCTCGCACGGATCAGTTTTGTCGTGATTATAACCGTCGTCAATGTGGTTTGGTAATCGGATCGGGTTGGAATCGGATCGAATAACTGGGATGAAGAATAGAGCAAGAATGAGGAAAATGAATCGGATCATGATTGGATCCTGATCCTGTAAAATGGGTTTGTTTCTGGATCAAATTCTGAGGAAAATGAATCGGATTTGATCCAGAAAAATGAAATTTGAAATAGGAATTACATGTTGGAGGAACAAAAGCTTAGCTAAAAGGTGTTGGCATTGGTTCTTTTTCATTCTCTATTCGACAAAAGCTATCGGATGCCAAATTTGCTTAGTTGTTACCGTTGCCTTATTCTTGCCTTTTCTTTCAATTATTCACCTAATGTGTTTTCTCTTATATTATTCTCAACAAGTCAAATTGAGTATTTGGTCCGTATACTATCGCTTCATTTTAATTTAGACCCTATATTATTATTTCTTTACTGTATAGGTATGCAATTTCGGTTTAAGTTTCTCTTAAATTCTAATAAATTTAGAAGATAAAGTTCATCTAATCTACACTTTTAATAAAAAAAATGAATGGTGTAAATTATTGTATATTAGATTAAATTGATATTCGCCATTCATTTTTATGAAAAATTTAGATTAAATGAACTTGACCTTCTTTTAAATTCATTATAACTTGAGGGAATCCCTAATTCATGCAGTTTTAATTTTGTAAACAAGTATTATTCTCTAATAAAAAAATATGTGTTGTTAATGCAAGCTCACTTTTTTTTTACTTTTATACTATAAATAGAAGTTTCTATACTATTATTTTATTAAAATTAAGTTCATGTACTTTTAATTTTATCAAAATTAAGTTTTTCGAGTGGATTCACAAATTTTTTATATTATTCATACGATTTGTTTACTAATTTTTTTATTAATATTTGTCTTACAATAATATATTATTTTTGATAAACATATATTTCATCCATTTTTATTTTTTAAAATTATGATAAGTTACACTTAAATGATTTTAGATAATTGTTATAATAGTAAATTAAAATTTAAACTATATTATTATTATTAATATATGAGTTAATAATTTTTATTAATTTAATTTTTCATTCATGATAAAATGTTAATAAGAATTATAGTTTTAGGAGTTCTATATGAAAAAATAAAAAAAAATAAAATTATTCAAAATAATTAAAATATAACTTCAAACAAAATATAGGAACTAAAGTTATAATTTTGTAGATATATTAAATTTATTGAAATGTCAATCAACAAGTGTCATGTTAAGGGTTGTAAGAAAATTTTATTCTTTTTTAAAAGATTTAATGTCTCAAAAAAAAATCCTTGACTTTTTAACCTTTTTTAGTTTCACCTTGACGTTATAAAATTGTCAATTATTCCAAATTCATACTTTTGGATTTTAATTGTACCCAATTTTATAAATTGGACTCCTTTTCATTTAAATTTATTTTAAAAAATCTTATAAATGACTTATTTGAACTCTTTTTCGTTTGAAAAATTCAAAATGAATAATTTATTTGAGCTTTTTTGTCAAAAAATTGAGACCCATTTAATATTTGCGGGTATAATTGAAAAGTAAAAGGTGTAAAATTTGGTACAATTTACTTTTTTTAACAATGTCGGGGTAAAATTACAAAGGGGTTAGAAGGTCGATATTTTTTTGGGGCATTAGGCCTTTTTAAAAAGAGTCCTATGACTTTTATAAACTTGTTGCTAAAATTGCGCACCGGCTTGTGAAATTCATGAGGCTAAATAGATTTTTTTACGTACATAAAATAATAATATATACTTACTTTTCATAACTTTAAATTTAAGTATATATCATCTTAATTGATTGAATTTATAATATATAATGAAAAAACTGAATAAATTAAATATGATAATTTCTAGTTAAACTTTGGTTGAATCCGAGCTTAAGAATTAAGTTCATTCGAGCTTATATAACATAGGGATGTGATGGAGTTGAGTTGAGTCCGAATATTTTCAAGTTTGAGCTCGACTCTAAATTTTGAAGCTTGAAACTCAACTCGAACTCCATCAAATTCATTTTAGGAGCATAAGCTCGAACTTGATTGAATAATTGAGACTCGATCTCGACTCGATTTCTATATAGATATTTGACAATTAAATTTTCATACAAAAATAAAGATCTCATTATATTTTTTAGAAAAATTAATAAATTGGAGATGGATAGCAAAATTGCGGTGGATTATTTGTCTAGCAATAAAAGAAATATTAACGGCAGCTGTAGCCTTTACTGTGCTATTCGAAACCTTTTGGCTAGAGATTGGATTGTTGTCATATGCCATATTTATAGGAGGGAAACCATTGCGCGGATTGGATGGCTAACTTTGGATTTATCCATCCTCTAGAGCTAATGGTTTACGAAAAGAGAAAATTAGAGAAAATACCCCAATTTGTAAAATAATTATAAATTTTACCTCAACAAGAAAACATTAGAGAAAATACATCACTCATTTATTTTGTACTTCAAGACATATCTTTATTTATTATAATACCTACTTTTTATTATTTTTTACTCCAAGCATCTTTTTTTTACTCTCAACCACTACTTGTCACTTTCACATGTCACTTTCACATGCTCTCTCTCTCTCTCTCTCTCTCTCTCTCTCTCTCTCTCTCTCTCTCTCTCTCTCTCTCTCTCTCTCTCTCTCTCTCTCTCTCTCTCTCTCTCTTTTCTTCTCCATTTTTTTGACCTGTATATTTTTTTCTTCCATTTTTGATTTCTTCTTCTTCTTCTTCTTCCTTCTCCTCTGCCGCCTCTCTGCCATTGCTCCGCCATCGCTCCGTCAGCTCTCCGCCATTGCTCCTTCGTCGTTTCGCGCTTTTTTATATCTAATTTAAGCGATTTTTTTAATTTGTGGTAATAAATACGATTTATTTTAATTTTAGATCTAAATAAACTTCTCTTGAATTTTTTCAACTTTAGATCTAAAATCTGCATAAAAACGATTTTATGATGAAAAAAATGATTTTCTGCAAAAAAACAACATTTGATTATTATAAGAGTATCACTGCATTATCATAACATTTGCAGAGAAAAATGCTTTTCTATAAAAAAAAAACAGTTTCTGATTATCATATGAGTATCACTGTATTATCATGTAGTTATCATAATATTGGAGAAAAAAAAAGATTGTTTACAGAAAATAATGTTTGATTATCATATTGTTATCATAACAATATCATGTCGTTATCATAACATTATCATATGATACCGGAATGATAATATTTATGGTACCTATATGATAATATTATGATAATATTTATGATACTATTATGATAAAACAGTGTCTGGTTATCGTATCAGTATCACTATATTATCATGTCGTTATCATAACACTGCAGTGATAACGATATGATAATGTAACTATATCTTTTATAAGAATAAGTTATGATAATAATATGACAGAGTTAATGATAATAGTATGATAACGTACGAAAAATAATTTACAAAAAAATTATGATAACGAGATGATAATATAACTGCTGCTTTTATGATAATGGAGTAAAATTATAATTATTTTAATTCCGAGAGTAAAAATATAAATATGGAAAAAAGGTGAGATATTTTTTGTAACTTTTTTTTGTTGAGGTAAAAAGTGCAAATATTTTTATTTTTTAGGTAAATACCTAAATTTCCCTTACGAAAATAGCTTTTCAAGCATTTTTCAGATTATTAATGAAGACATCATTAGAGTCTCTATTCCTATAATGTGCAGATTCCGCTAGTTTTTTTGGCCTTGACCTTTCTCTATAATAAAAAAAAAATTAATAAATTAAAGTACGATTAGGCTCGTTAGCTCATCAATCCAAATATTTTAGAGGTCAAATTTGATTTGGCAATTAACTCAAGCTCGACTCGATATGAATTGAGTCAATTTCAAGTATTTTTTTGAATCAATTTCGAATACTCGTGAGTTGGCTCAATTCGATTATACTCCCATATAACATAGTCGAGTCCAAGCTCGTATTTTGGCATAATTCGGACTCGGTTGTTATACATCCTAGTAAGTATCACCTTAGAAGAATCTATTGTTGCAATATATTTTGTTCGATTATAATGAGTTGGTTCTTGTTACTCTTATTAGAAAATGTCCAACCGAACAAGAAGAAGAAAAAGAGTTTAGATACAAAGGAGACTAAATTTGGAAATGCATAATCCATTCTATAAATAAATAAATTTGGTAGACTAATGATTGAAATAAAATTAACAAGTCCAAAAGCATCAACAGAATCCAACGAATTTCCAACAGGAATAACCGTTTCCAACTTGAAAATCTCCCTGACCATAGGAAAAGGTCATATTCTAATAATTAACCAACTTTTTCTAAATTAAGAATTTTAAAAACTATATTAATCCTCAATATTTCTCCATCTTTTCAAAATTTATCTCTGTTAATTTATAATCTTCAAACCCTCTCTTCTTCTTACCTCCAAAAGCTCGCCCATAATATATTCCGGCAGAACTTATTAAATCATGGGCGGCTGCGCGACCAAACCCAAGGCATCCGGCGAGATGGACCAGGCTCCGGTCAGCCCTAAGAATGTAACCGAGGCTGAGGTTGTTGTGGCTCGTGAGGTTAAAGCTGAGACTCCGGTGGAGGCGGAGGTGGCTACTGAGGAGAAGAAAGAGGAGGAGCAGGAGAAGAGTGAAGCTGAAGCACCGCCGTTGGTTGACCTCTCGGAGGCGAAACCGGAGGAAGCTGGTGAGCCTGCTGAGGAGCCAAAACCTGCCGTTATTGCTGAGCTTGTTTCTTCTGATGAGGTGGCTGTCTTGGAAAAGCCTGCGGTGGAGGAGGATAATAAGGTGGTTGAAAGTACTACTCCGGCAGCTGATGTTGCGACTGCCACGCCTGTTGTCGCCGCCAAGGAGGAGGAGAAGGAGGAGGAGGAGGAGAAGAAGGAGACTGAAGCGAAAATAGACGACAAAAGCGACGCCGTTCCGGTCACCCTTTGATGATGAGTAAAGTTGACTATTAGAAGTATACACAAAGCTGGCCATTCTACGTTGGATCATTTACACCAGAAAATTAAAAAAAAGAAGATAAAATGAACTGTAAAGATTGTTGATTCTTTGTGTCATTTAGTGAAAAGATTTGGAAAATTTTATTTTTCTAGTTTCTTGTTTTGTTTTTAAGTTTGAAATGTAATTTGGTAATAAATCATTGGTTGGTGTGTGTCTAGGATTTTGTTTTATTGCTTCTTGTTCTTTTTTTGTCATTCATGGGCGTTTTTGTTGTAAGCCTATTTGGCTTGTATTGACCTTCAATTTTTATCAATATATTTGGCATATATCAAAGATTCAGAAATAAACAATAAAAATTTTATCAATTTATTTGGCATATCTTTCCATGTTTTATAGTGTTTGGCACAGCATTAATATTGAGCTATTTTTCAAATATTATAATTGTTCGACAACATTCTGCTAGAATCGTGAGTTTAATTTTTTCCACAAAAGCTTTTTTTCTTCTAATTATAAAAAGAATTGGAACGACATTTATGATCTTCACATGCCAGCTGTTTTCTTGAAAAACTCTTACCGAGAACGTTTGATATTTTAAATTAATGAGAAACACTATAGGTAGGAGTGATAAAAAAATTACTTAATCCAAATTAACTCAATTAAACCTTCTAGTTTGGTCAGTTGGATTAACAAAAAAATTCAATTTATATCTTATCAACCGAATTAATTAAATTAACCGACTAATTAAGTCGATTAAATTTTACCTTTTTAAAATTTTAATTAGTTCAGTTAGTTTAGTTAAAAATATAAAATAATCTAATTTTAGTTAAATAGGTCTAGTTTTTAACCGAATTAACCGTCTGGGCGCACACAACAATAGGAAATGCGAATCCAAATTCCTTTTAATTTATAAAATCAACCGTTATTTTGGGACATTTAAAAATGGGCCATTTGGGTGATTATAGTTGCTTGGCTTCATAGCAATTAAACAGAAGAAAATCAAGTGAGAAAGATTGACATTTCACATTCACAAGACATGAAATTTTGATTACCATTTTCGAAATTACAATAAAAAAAAACAACAAAAAAGGAGCTAGATTATAGAACTGAATTTGTTGTATATTCAGCTGCTACTGCATTTTTATCAAAATCAGCAGCAGCAATTCTATCTTCATTCTTATGATTATCCTTAACTGCCACCATAACTAAAACAATCAACAATGGATAACTAATTGTAGTGAGTGACCAATTTATAATCAATTGGGTAAGCAATGGAACTTTGTGTGTATCAATTTGCCAAGCTACAGCTGCTCCTGCACTCTGTACACCTTTGTAGAATCCGACATACCTGCGAATTACGGAATCCATAATACTATTAATTTAGAGTTTTTATATTTTTTTATTTCACATTCTGATTTTTTTTATTTTCCTATAGAATTTTTCTTTCTCAAATTATACTTATTTCTATTATTTTGATGTGACAAATTAAGATCCTCCCAAACTATGTTTACCCCGAAATGATTTTTTTCCAAAATATAATAAACAAAAACGTAGGAAAAATATATGAATTACTATAAAATTTATGATCATTAATGAAATAAATTGAATGAATTTAATCAAAATTCAAAATTATAATACATAATAATCTATTCATGATTTCATAACCATAAGTAAAATTAGATTTTAAAAGTTCGCAATTTTAACAAAACATATACTAATACAATAAAAATACAACGTTAAAATTTGTTTGTGGCCAAAATTTCTTAAGTTTTTCTTATAGGAAGAAGATGTCTAATTTTGTTATTTATGGAAACGATTTTCGTTTGATTTAAAAAAAAAATCGGACACGAAAATAATTCGAAAACTAAAAAGTACAGCTTCTTTAAAATTTTCGTGCATCAAATCAAAGGCCCGGAGTTGTAACTTGTAACCAACTAGTAAAATAAAACTAATAATCAAGCTATGCACAACAGGTTGAACTTAATAAACAAAATTTAGTCAAAAATGAAACTAAAAACCAGCTAATTAAAATTACCTGCTAAGAATCTCAGAGTCATCAGCCAAAGATCCAATAATCCAATAAACCATACTCTGAAACATAGCATCCAACAACCCATAACTAAAGTACAACACAAACGGACCAGCAAACTCCGAACCCGAATCCTTAAAATCCAGCTTCGCCGGCAGAGTATCATGAGAATATCCCAGCTGATTCGCCAGTCCGCCGCCCCAAATAACACTCCCAACAACCGCCACAATTGCAATCCCAAAAAACCCTCGTTTTCTCCTACTCTCGAAACTAAAATCCAAAACCCAACCAATTCCGACCGAACCCAACATCTGTGCTCCCCAGTAAAACACATTGTTCAACCCCCTTGTCCGTAAATTAAACAGCGCGCCGTTAACGTTGTTAAACTGGTAACTGTAGAAAAAATTACTTGCCCAAGCTGCCGGAACTATTAACAGCATTTTCCAATTTAGAAACAGTTTTATAATCTCAACTACCTCCGTTGAGACTTTGGAGTATTTGATGTTCGTGCAGTTTGTTCCGTCGTCTCGGATGACTTTACTCGCCGGAAGAATGGCTAGAGAGAGGAGTGTTCCGGCGGCCATAAAGCACATGAATCCGATATAAGTCGCGTCGTTTACAGACGCCGCTTCGGTTCTGTGGTAATTCAGAAAAAACGGAATTAAACCGCCGATTACACCGCCCATGTTGAAGATACTCCAGAAGAGTGAAATGTACGTGCCTTTCCGATCCGGCGGTGGGTACGACGTCATGATTGCACCCTCTCCAGCCCAGAGTAGGCCAGCGCCGACGCCGAGGATTCCACCGGCGATGATGGCGAACGTTTGTTTTTGGAAATGGTTGTAGTAAAGGAAAGAACCGGCGTATAATACGTAAGTGCTGCAACCAGCGGCGAGGGTTAAGCGGGGACCTAAAATGTTGTATATTCCGCCACCAAGGATGCCAAAGACGGCGAAAGTTGTGTATAGTGCGGTGTTGGCGTTGTTGGCGGCGGTTGCGTCAATCTGGCCACCGCCACCCATGCCGGAGAGGGCGTTGAACATTCCGGGACAGCAGAAACATACGAACCCGATTAGAGTGACTTGAATTAGCGGCGAATTGTATCGGAAAAGTGATTTGTTGGGTAATTTAGTGGCGGATTCTTCATTGCCGTCGAAACCCATGTAATTCAGATGTTTTATGAGAGATTTTTGGGTTCGGAGGAGAAGAAAAAGATTGAGATTTGCGAAGATGAGGGGTTTTAAGATTATGATTAGGATTTTGAGGAATTTAAGGACAAATCTAAAGATTAGTTGTAACAAACTAGTAGACCACGGAGTGAGATGATGGTGATGTTAGAAATTAGAATAGAATCTGCAGGCCGTGATTCATTAGTATATTCAATCTATTTTTTGAAATTAGCTATCAGGATAATTAGAACTATTTTGATTTTCTAAAAAAATATGAAGAATATTTAAATTAATTTATTTAACAGTAAAAATTAAAGAACAAACGATCACTTCACCCCCTTATCTTGGCACAAAGTATCAAAAACGTACAAAGTAGAAAAACCGGATCACTTTTACCCTGAACTTGTCAAAACCGGGTCAAAAAACTCCTATGCTGATGTGGCATTTTAATTGGAGAGTGGATTTAAAACCCATTAATCCTAATTAAATACTCATTAATCATACTTAAATACTCATTAACCTTAATTAAATCAGGGGCCTTTAAGATTTTTTTTTTACAATTTCCGGCGAGGAGGAGCTCCTCCTCGCCGGAACCTGCTACTGCTCGTTGGCATGTTTGCGGCAACAAACTGATTTTTTGGTTAAAAGCACAAAACAGTACTTTACAATTTTGTTAAAAGAATTTAGCCTTTAAAAAAAATTGGTGAGCTATAAAAATATAATTTATATAGATCCTTCAGCAAAAAAGTCTAAATTTAATGAGATGCATCTCTAAATTTAAAAGGAAAATGTTACCATAATGAGTATAATAAATTAAAGAAGAAAGTACCCTCATTTACTATTTTTAAAATTTATTTAACTTTTTTTATAAAATATCACATTCACACTTAAAACAATTTACACTTCTAATTTTATTTACAAAAATACTAAAAAAAACACCTGAGACACCTAAAAGCCGGGAAAATACCACCAGTGTCTCGCCAGAAATTTTCCCGTTCACCGGAATTTGACTTGTAAATTTCCCAGCCAACTGCTCGATCAATAGTGGTCGACAACGCGGTCAACATGTGCGATGTGCACTGTTGACCAGTAAACTGTTACTTTGTTGGCTTTTTATATTTGGAGACGTTTTAAGTGTTTATAGGTGTATCATAAGTGTTTTTTCGGTATTTTTCAATGTAATTTGGGTCTTTAATTGTTTTTTTTTGTGTTTTTTGGTAATATTTTATATATGTTAGTATGTTTTTAAATGTATAATTTTTCTATATTTTTATAAATATTTTTCGGATAGTTTTAAATAAAATTGCTAAATTAAATTAGTAAAATTTAGATTCTACAAATATAAAATTAAATTTTATTTCATTATTTAAAATCAAATATCCGTTTATTTTGTTATGGTTGTTCAAACCGCACTCAAATTCAGTTTCGTTAATTGAAAATTAAAATAAATTTTGTTAAATCTCACATTTAATAATTTTTCTAAAGTTAATAAATAATATTTAACTAAATAATATTATATTTTTTAAGGTAGTTATAAAGTAAAAGGACAACTTATTAATTTTATAATAAAAATATAAGATTCATAAGGAGATAATTAAAAAAATTATATATAACAGAGTCTACTTAAATTAAATATTAATTAGAATAATATTTAAAATTTATTATTCATGTTAAATATGTGAATATAATACTACAAGATCGGAATTAAATACGACTAAAATCAGAAATAATATTTATTTAATTCAGTGTTAAATTTATAGAGAATAAAAGGTACCGATTAACAAGAATCAAAATGAATCCATCAAAAAGAAAACAAGAATAAAAATGAAAACACTGATAAATCAATCTAAATACTTTGATATTAAAGAATCTTAATTAATTAATCCATCATCTAAAGTAAATTTTTATGTGAGTTATTGACTTTTAATTCCTGAAACTTATCCAAGATTTAATGCAATATAATTCATAAAAAAAAAAATCAATGCAATATTGTCACCAACTTGACTATAAGCAATGTGATTACAGGTGAAGACAAATTAATTATTTTTCTATTTTGAAAGAAAATTAATTATATCTTTGTGATTATGGTTGGCTTGATGTTGTAGAATTTGTCTAGAATTATTGAATGCAGAAAGTGACAGAAATGGAACCTTTGAAATTGTAGATCAACCTCTAGATGCCAGAAACGCAACTCCATAAACAAGAAGGATCCCCCGGCCAGCCGGCCGGCACCAAGATTTACATTCAAGGTTATTAATAATTTTAGAATAAACTTACTATAAAATTTCTTAAATATATTATAATTAATAATTCAATATTTTTTATTTTAAAATTTTAGTTTTCAAATTCTACTAAATGGTTACTCACTTTTAATTTTATTAACTATTTGACCTAGGGTACTAAATCGTTAACGAAATTAAACACGAGGGACAAAATCGTTAATAAAATTAAAAATAAGATATTAAATTGTTTGAAAGTAAATACCGCAATTAAATGAGGGATCTAATAGTTAAAGTGATAGAATATTAAATAAAATTAATTTATCAATTTATTTTTAGGTTAAAAATTATAAATGGTTTTGATTCGATTTTTAAGTGTTATATCAGTATTTATGGATAAAACATGTTAAGTTAATATTGATATGATTAATATGTGATAAAATTTAAAATTATTTTTAGAATAGTTGTAATTGATAAAAAATATACAAAATTAAATTAAATGAGACTATTTTCAAAAGTATTTATAAAAATTAACGTCCACAAAAAATAGAAATTTTGAAGATATTAAGCGGTTAAAGTATTTTTTAAAAATTCATTTCGTATATCCTTTTGACATACGAAGTGAATTTTATTAAAATTTTCGGACAGTTGTATGTACATGTATGACTGTCTATTCATTGTTTTACCTTGTTGATTGTCCAAGACAAAGCAAAAAATTAAGTAGCAAGGCCTAATGACCAGGGGTGAGCACGATTCATGTGGTGAACTAGCCTGAAATCAAATCAAAACTAAAAATTAGAATTTTTATAAATTTTAATTTTTTTTCTTGTAAAACTATAAATTTTAAGTTAAACAAAACCATATTAACAGCTTTAATCAATCCACTTCAATTTCGGTCCGGTTTGATTTTGCGTTTTCGTCCGATTTTCGCTTACTCCTACTAATGACTATTTAAATTCAATTTTTTTATTCATTATCGGTTACAATTAAAGTTTAAATGTTTATAATTTTGTCTTATTTTCAGGGTATTTTAAATTCTAATATGTCCCAAATTATATTGATGGTGAAAACTGGAAGCTTGCAATGGCAAAAGGATAGAAGCATTTGATTCCATAAAAGATATTTGGATGTGTCTATAAAAATAGCAGACATCAAATATCAAATGTACACTAGATATTGCTAGGTATATATAGACTTATTTATATTAATAATAGTATATATTTAGTGCTATTATGATCTGACAAACCTAGTTAAATGATCTAATAAAATTTATTAGGCTTTAAAACATCAAATTAAGTTATGAAATTTTAATTGGAAAAAAGGTTATGAAATTTATGAGTTCAAAAGAGCTATGAAATTTATATTATATAAAATCGGATTGTTTTTTCTAATTTTATGGTGAATAAATTAGAAAAAAAATACCAGGTTAACATGTAGTTAACCTACCGATATATGTTGTTTCAAAAAAAAAAATTAAAAGTAAAAAGTTTTTTTAAAAAAACCCTACCGATATATGTTGGAATTATAGTCCTCAAATCACAAATTGTTTTTATTATTTTTTGATTATCTATCATTAAATAGAACACAAAATACCGCTTGTAAATTTAAAAAAGTAATTTGTATTTTGTATTACTTATTTAATATGATAGATTCATGTACGCTTCTGTTTTTATTATCTTTTAATTGGTCTAGTTCTTTTCTACATTGTCAATCTCTTTCTCTCTATTTATTTAATTTTTTGATAATTTGACATGAATTTATATTAATAATTTTTAGATTGTGAGTTCATTTTTTCTCACAAGCGCTTCGCCTATCATTGATAATAATAATAATAATCTGACAAACCTAGTTAACTGATCTAATAAAATTTATTAAACTTTAAAACATCAAATTAAGTTATGAGCTTTATATACATAAATATGGGGTTGCTATTTCTAATTTTATGGTTACTAAAATTAGAAATAACACTAGGTTTTTTTTTTTTAAATCAAAATAACACTAGGTTAATCTAGCTATATATTGTGGAATTATAGTCCCTAAATCGCAAATTATTATTATTTTCTTTAGATTCTCTATCATCAGATAGAAATAAAAGACCGTTTATAGATCTGAAAGACTAACTCGTAGTATATATTTATTTATTGATTAATAATTTGACATGAATTTTGATTATCGATTCGATTAATTGACAAGGTTAGATCTAACAAAGACATCAATAAAACTAATACATAAAATTTAAAACAAGCATACAAACAAACACACGACAAAATCCAGTTTGACACATAGCCCATATACTGAATTTCTAAATTTATCCAACACAAGCTTACAAAATAAGAGAAGTCATTGATTTGACATGGATTTCATTTAGCATTTTGTTAAACAAGTCTATAGATTTCTTATGATGCTTGGAACCCATTATTGCAGTCAAAGAATAACTGTTTTCATATGGTTTATGAAAGAGAGTAAAAAAGAGCAAGAGAATAGTTTATTGTAATGGAAATATTTTAAAACTAGTTTAGTAGTGAGCATGAAATCAAAATGATAATTGTCTCATGATATTTTTTTACAAGAATAAATTTTATATATAGAGAATTTTGAAGTTTAAAAATACAAATAAAATATTGAAATTTAAAATTTGATAAATTTCCGTACAATATAAAAAAAAAGTGAGAAACACATTATTGTAATAAGATATACGACGTAAGTGAACTAAAAAAGTGGCACTAATCGTTTGTATCAAGACATGAATGAAAAGGAGAAATATAGTGGATAATAAAGAAAAGGGTATTTTTATTATAAATCGCTATCTTTCGTGTGTGTTTTTTATGTAAGCACAATTTAAAAACGTCTCATATTGCATTTCAACCCTTTCAATTTTTTCATCTTATAATCCTGTTTGTGTTTTATGCGTTAGTTTTCATAAAAATGATGTCGTTTTTTTTGGCCGTGTGAATAACCAAAATGATATCTATAAGACACTTAAACTATATATGTCACAAATAAAAGATTGAGATATATGGTGCCACGTTTTCAAATTATGTTTAAATCGGAAAAAAAAAACACAAAAAATTAAAATAAATAGTAACAATAACTCTAAACAAAATGCAAAGTAAATTAACATCATTTGTCTATAACGTTTTATGGTAAGTTTATCTATGACCCCTCCATTTGCATATTTATATATGTTGTAGATATTTAAGTTCTAAATTTAGGTTAACCAAACCTAAATGATCGTGCAGGTTTGATTAACTTCATCAGTTTGATTAACGTTTTAGTTTGGTTCTATTTATACCAAAAGAACTAATTACAAAAGTACTTTAAAATCACACCAAAACTGAAAAATTAAAAATTTTCATGATATCAGACCAAACAAAACTAAATTTATTGATCCAATTCGATTATTCAATTTGATTCGATTTTTTCACATCTCTAACTACGATGAAGCAAAAGATTCAGCATATTAACATCTACTTCTACGCAAGGAAAGAAGCTATACACAAATATAAGATTTCTTTACTATTATATCAAGACCCGGAATGTTGATCGCTATATTAATTGTGAGGCCGATATATTAATTACAAGACAAATACATAATAGATACAACATAAATATTGCATATCGTAGATACAGCAATGAAGTGTTTCTTTTTTACATACGTGCAAGTCATTTACCCCTATATTAATTACAAGATCGATAGATGCAACAGGAATATTGCATATTGTCGATACTTTTATTTGTCGATTTGCTTCGTTAATGATCTCAAACATGAATACGGAATTCAGCATTTCACTTTATATGTGTAAAAGAATAATGAAGTGTTTCTTTGCATACATACACGTGCAGAAAAACGCGAACGCTGGAGGCAAAATGAAGATCAGCCTAAGATTCAGCATCCTCCTCAAGTATGGCACCAGTGTGATTGAATCCACATGAAACTTGTAATGCTTTCATACTCTTTTCAAAGGGGACAAACAGAGGTTTCCCATAATCAACATCACTTCCATGACCCTGTAAACAAAGATCAAGTCAAAAATACAAAGAGACTGCTAAAAGAATAATGCATTTCTACATGCACAGTCAACAAAATTCATCTAACACCTAAAATTCGGGATGAAACGGCGAGTATATAAAATTTAGGGAGAAAAAACAGTCATTTTAATCTAAACTCAGAAGGTGATAGTAATTATCCTAAAAAAAATCTACTCGATTGTGAAAATAAAAAATAGCGAGATTATAGAGCACAAAAAGTCATTTCCATCAGAACCAAATTATGAGAAAAAGCATGCAAAACTGTTCATGTCCTAAATGATTTTGAGATTTGTCACTAGCTATTTCAACATCTTCAGTTCTACTTAGACATTTAGTTGAGCCCAACAAATTTCATGCTGATATCATCAGACAATCTGCAAATAGAAGCATTTGTAAATATACAGTATCATGTTGATGAATGTTAAAGAGCAGAGATATAGGAGAAAGAAATTACACATCCTCTGTCCAGTGCTGTAATTTAAGAAAATTTGATATGCTTGCCGTGTCATCATACCAAGAAGATGATAATTTCAGTTCTTTTAGGTGTAACTTGTTAGTCAAGGAAAAGTGAGACTGATGATTTTTTATAACAGAAGACTGATGATGATTATACCATTAACAACAATTTTAAGCATCGCTTATAACTTATTGGACTAAACAATATAATGCTAGAGGTGAAATGTATCCAAACCAGTTGTCCGCCAGAAGACTGCCCATCATCAGAAAATGTGCCGTTGGAACCTCCCCAGCCCCAAGTGTAGATTTTGCCTTCTGAAAGCCAATAATAAATTATCATTAGTCACTAACCATAAACAAGTTGTTCTGTGTTTTAAAAAAATGGAAGTGCACAGCATAGAACATATATAAGCACACAGTAAATTCGATAGTTTGAACATAAACTACTAGCAGACAAGACATTAGTTACTATATTAACTTCTTTTCTCTTTTTCAAATAAATAGCTAATTGTTCAACTCCCTAGCCAGTTGATTTGTCATGAAATCTTCTTTAAGTTCTGCCAATTCAAGGGGCTGAATACATTATTGCAAGAGGCAAAGAATATGGTCCGTGAACAATCATGAGAATTATAAAAGAAGTCTACAACATGATTGTGCTGACAGCTGAGAGTTTCACACAAATACTCTTTTCCGCAGTATGTTGTGCAAACATAATAACCACTAGTTTTTCTCACAAAAAGAAAGATCACTAATCAGTACGAGGAAGAACCGGGATGAGACCCAAATAATTGAAATCAGTGTGAAGAAGAATCATGCGAATTTATCTAACCAAAATCATAAAATATTCCCCAAAGGGTACAGCCTCCTATGAAGAAATTAAGTAAAAAAAATTGATAACTCTGACTATTAAAATATAAGATCCAAAAAAAGATATTAAAATAAAATATTTTTATCTAGTTTCCTACAATTAAGAAGTGAAATGGAATATATTCAGATGTCTTTTTCAAGATAAACTAGGATTATGAACTTGGGGTCGGACTATGACAGTGGAGTAGAAGTACTACAGCTGCATCAGGGATTCATAATAGCTTTAAAATGAATAAGAAATGAGCACAACAGAGAGGAAGAATATACCAACTGTTTCAGAATTTCTAATACAGACTAAGGAAACAGCATTATATTTGGTCGCAGGGTCATTTATAGTGTTTTTTCAGATTAAAAAATTTTAGGTGCAAATTTACATGCAAAATTTCCAAATAGAACTAACATTTCAATTTCTACACAAGTCACTCAGATGATAATAGAACAGAAACAGCACAGGTCTTTTTCATATCCATGAAAAGCTTCTTACCAGAAATTGCTGCTGTGTGTCTCCAGCCACAGGAAACCTGTCAATGTATAATTATCATAAAATGACAGAGATTAAATTTGATTACAAGTGCATATCATGGTGTATTCAAAGTAGCTCACATGTAATTATTCACTTCACAGCAAAATAGCCGTTGCTTTAAGATTCATTCAGGTCATCAATTCATTTACGTCTACTTATCATGAGAAGAAAAACATAAATGCACAAACTGAGCATTTAGCAAAATCATATTATTGGGCCTTCCAGTAAATGATTGCAACAGGAAAATACGACATGCCTACACGATATTAATTCAGTAATCAAGCAGTATCTGCAAACCTTCTCAACAGGAGATCTCATAAAAGGACCTTCAACTCTCTCTGGTTGATGAAAGGAATTGGTAGAACTGTAAACAAGACACATTAGAAAATGAAGATGTTTGTGCTCTTCAAGCCAAAGATGAAGAGACGGGGAAGATACCCAATACCGAGGCAGCCATTTTCATTGACACCCCAGGCGTATAGCTCCCCACCACCTATGACAAAAGTAATATAATGAGCGATAAAGCACACATCCACTGGAGTAACTATGGGCAAAAAAAATGAATTTATCCAAGAGATATAGAAAAATATATAAAAATAAAAAAATTACTATGAACAAATGTAAGATGACATAGTATTGCATGCATAAAAGACTATTAATAATCAAGTTAAAGGATACAAGAACCCAAAGGTTACAAAGCAATTTTTGTTTAGGGTTCCTTTGGGACATTGCCGTGTATTTTATAGTTTTGAAAACTACCTAAACACGCAAAGAATTGAAATTGACCAAAAGTGTAAATTTAGACGGATATATTATTGTTTTTCAAATGAATTATACCTAATATTTTAAATATCAAGCAAACTGGGTTTAGGAGCTGAGATAGCCGATAGGATACTGAATCTTGTTTTGTTTGGGACCAAAAAATCAAAATGATGGTTTAAGTACCCAAATGGTAAAAAAAATTGATCTGCTTGATTTTCTACTTGCTCTTATTTGGCGATTGACCAAAAAAAAACTCTAGACTTCTAATTTATGAGAGATTGCCTAATAGAGTCATAGTCATCAATACATGTGAGGTAATATTAGGCTTATAAGTTATTTCTTATCTTTACATTCATTGGACTACAATTGTCAATATGAATTACTTGAAATGAAAATTCAGATCTAGCTTCTTTTGTTTTTTAGAATGATATTATTACTAGATTTCCTTTCCAGCAATATTCCCAAGTAGGTCATTGACTTTAAAGGAATTGCCCAATAACCTTTGTTTAGGTAATCAACACATTCGATCTTGCCCAATATGGTTCAATCTAATGCGACATTTTCACATCATTCTAGTAATTATACGAAGACATTTTACAACAAAAATTAGCATAGTTAAAACTGACCAATTGAGCATCTAAAAAAATGAAACCATTTAAAAATGTAATCAGAACCATAGAAATATGTTTTGAAACTCGGTTTTACACTGTTATTTGAAATGTATATTATATATATATGGAACTCTTCTGATAACCCTAACCCCATTCATGTTTCTTCCATGAAGTTAGATACATACTTTCAAGCGTAAAAGCTACCCACATTTCAGTCTAATCTGAACTGAACATTGGTCTTGTAACTCTTGTTCATGAATACCGAACATTGGTCAAGTTCAAGGTTGCTCCTACCCACTACCCAGTCTAATCCAAATCCTTTTATTTTATCTATTTATTTCCACCTCAAGTAAATGCTATTTCCACAAGCTAAATTGCTGGAACCACATTTTTTTGTCTATATAGATGAATTCTTACCATGGCTCTAAAAATTAAGGTTTGGAAAATTACCAAAGTTTCAGCATTAAATTTCAATGCATTTATCCATCTACATAACAAATAAAAAGGAACAAGAACAAAAAATGCAACATAAATGAATAAATAAATAAATAAATAAATAAAAAGGTGTGAAGGAAAAAACAATTACTTGTGACAACACATGTGTGATATCCACCACATGAAACGTCTTTAGCACATTGCAATTTGCCTACCACATACGGTATGCCCGCACCATTTGCCTCTCCAAAACCCTAGATGTTTTCAAGTCATAAACACTGTTATATATCTTTTTTTTTTTGCAGAGAACATACAATGCATAATAATTTCTAGTTAATTAGGTTTCACAATAAATGCACTACAATACAGCATATATCTATATTTCAGCACCTAGTTCAGATGAGAATGTTGATAAAATAAATGATGTCCTTATCAGGAGAAAGAGAAGTATTTTCAAGCCAAGTTATTATTCAAGATTCCATAAACTAATAACCAACTTGTAAAAGTGGTACAACTCTGCCAACATAAACGACCACTATAATTTCTGCCAGCAATATAGCAGCGAGAGTAGTCATCTTATTTATCTGAAATATAAAAATTAATTCTACTAATCATTTCCACTGAAAAAGTACAAATTCTATACTATGCAATCCAGATAGCACCAAAGATTAACTGTTTAGTTGATTCTCAACATAACAACCAAATCTAAAAAAAATTGCTGCCTTGGATCAATATACATAATACATGTATATAACAAAGTTAATTTCCATGGAACAGATGAAGCATAGGATATGAATCAAAAAAATCAATTTGTAACATACCAATCTATCAACCGACATTTCACCAAATACAAAAACGGAGCCATTTACTGCAGCCAAAGAAAAATATAATAGCAGTAAATCTATAGAAGCAGTAACTTCAAATGGCCTCAAAGAAAACAATTAAATTGAAGAAAGCTCGAGAATTACCACCAATGCAAGCTGAATGAAGCAACCCAGCAGCCACACTTTGAACCTGATGAGCCATGAAGTTGAGAAACAGTAAGTAAAAAATGGAAAAGTTCAACTTAAGAGATGCACAATCAAACTAAAAATATAATAACAGGTATAAAGTACCTTAACTTCCTCTAGTTTCTTTATACACCTCGGGGTATATTCACTGCACACGAATAAACCATACAAAATTACGAAAACGAAAAAGCATCAGAGCCAGCTGTCATAATCCTCTTAATAGACCAATAAGTATCAAAGTTCAACAATTTTCTTATAGTAAATTGTTCAAAGACTTCCCTAACATTTGATTGCATTTAGAGGCCTAATTTTGTGTATAATTTACATTCAATAGATCTTTGTATTCCATTTTTTTTCCCACTTTTACGTAAGTACCCCAATCTTCATTATTTACAATTCTTTCTCATTTTCATTTTTACCAGCGAGAAAACACTCAATGCCTCTTGCAGTTAATAATGTAAACACTACATCATTCCACTACTAAAGTTAGCCTGTGAATTGGTTTTATCTTCATTATGAGATTATGACATGCAACATTAACCATGTACAAAATTTTGCAAAGAAACAAAACAAGGAAAAACATTAGGTTGATAGTCAAACTGGTAAACATCATTAAAACCATTAAACTCAACCTGTTGCTCGTCCGAAACCCAAAGATGCTTGATTTGTTGCCATGACCAAGTCGTCCAGACCCTCCCCCTCCCCAACTTAAAACCTCACCGCTGTCTAGTAAAACATATAACCAAAAGTAAAGACAAGTTTACACCATAACGTATTTTTAACACTTACGGAAACAACTAAAAAGTAACAACTAGAAAAAGGGAATGATAAAAAAGAACAACAAAAAGAAGGGAATACATCATTTTAAGATTTAGCCATAACTTACCAGTAACAGCAATTGAATGCTCTGAAGCCAAAGCAACCATTTTAATGCTGAGTCCACTCAAGCATTCTACTTTTGTTGGTAGAGGGACCACACTCTTTGCCTCTATAAAATAGTAAATATAAGCCTTCGAAAATTAATTTCTTATCAATAATCTCATTCTTGATTAAATAATAACAGGTAGAAAGTTAATAGAACTGAATCCCACCCCAATCCAACTTTTGGACATTTAAAAAACATAAGTAGAAACCAGCATATATTTAAAAAAAAAAACGGCATGAAGTGTTTTACGTTTTCCAAGACCCAGCTGTCCATTTGAATTCCTTCCCCATATATACAGCTCCCCGTCCACTACAAGAAATGGTGAAGATTGTCACACATAAGGCAAGAACATGCTACTCTAGATGGAAAACAATATAGCAAAAGAAAAGATACAAATATTAAGTTGACACTTTAAAGACGTTATGTACTGCATGAACCTGATTGAATGAGCCCTTTACCAACAAAAGCCCATAAAGGTAAGAAAATTGGAAGAAAAGGAGCAAGAAATTATATATCTAAAGCATAAATGTAATAACATCCCCAGCCTAAAAGTTCACTTCAAGTTTAGGAAGAAATGGATTCAATAATTTTCTTGGAGCACTTCATATAGCTGACATGGAAATATGATGAATCAAACAATCCCATACAATGGAATCAATACATCTTAAACTACTATATTACACTCAGGCAATGAGTTTTGGCCTGCCATTGCTATCATAGAATACATATAGATAAGTAAATAAGGGAGAGATGTGATTCTACTTGCATAAAAAAATTGCTTTTGTCAAATGTTTTGGGCTGAAAGCACCAATTTATTCTTGTACGGGACTGTTACACAATCACAGACCCAACAACTGAGCATGTAAGCTAAGACCTAGCACCCAAAACTTCATCCGGTTTCTCTTTTTTAGCTATTTACCATGAAAGTTACTATTCGGACTCCAATAAATTATTACCAAATTGCAGCTAAAATCCATGCTTTTCATTCTACTTCTTGCACAGTGTTGTTAAATAAATGATTTTAATATTACTTCCGCATATTGTAGTCAGAATTTAAATCCCTTGCAATGGTGACCTTATAAGGTTAGACTTTTAGTGTCACTGTTATTTTCTGAAGCAGGTAACATATATATATCAGTTTTATGTACTTAATTAGGCAGATTCTTGCAAATGTATCCATGAGATGATAGTTTGTCTTTTCTAATTCCACACCGATGTAGCGAACAATAGATTAGATGAATGATGTCCATGAGTCAAAGAAATGTAATCATGACCGATTATAACCACAACCTTGACCAAATGTAACCAATACATTAAGAAGAAAAGGGTGAGAGCCCGTCTCCAAACCAGACATCGGCATTTATTTAAAATTTAGGCAAATATGCATATCATGTAGGATTGCATGGCAACTTGAGATAAGCCAAACCTTCAGCTCTTTGAAAACTTTAGGCCAAGGATTAGGATATCACTTGTTTTCTTTACCCTAAGACACACCTGTAATAGCGCATGAGTGATGATAACCAGCTGAAATTTGCAAAATCTCTTTCTGAAGTCCAAAAACTCTAATGGGATCCTGTAATGAAAAACAAGAAGCAAATGAACTAAAAGAAAAGGCTCAGATAATTTTGTAGATAGCTACTTAATCAATAAAAAAGAACGTAACTAATTTATATTTTGAAACATCACAACAAATAATTATGCGTACAGTGAGGAGTGAGAAGAAAAAAATTCTGCCTCGGTTATTCGAACTTAAACTTCAAGATTAAAAACAACATAGTGATATGTTTGCCTATAGTTGCAATTTCATCCATTCATTTTCAGTTGCAATTTTATTTAGTATTCATTTGTCGTATTTTTCTCACATTGTTTCATTCACCAAAGTGTCACTGAATGTCAAGAAAGACTCTAGACTATAATGACCTGCAAATCCAGGCCTTCCTAAACAACTGCTCTAGTAAAAATAATCATAAACAATAGATAAATAAGAAGGGCCGTATACCAAAACACACTGAATCTGATAAAAGACTAAGCTTTTGGCATACAGAGCCAAAATATATTCAAACCTTAAAATTCCATTTTCTACAGAAATTGTGCAGTCTTAAAAAATAAAATAATAAAATTAACAGTTCAAGATATTATTATACCACAGTATAAGAAAGATTGCCTGACACACCGAGCTGTCCGAAATCATTAAGACCAGTGGCATATACATGCCCAGTTTCTAGCAAAGGAGGAAAGATTAATATGTTATAGGGTACATAAGTGACAATCTTACATAAAAATAAATCAATTAAGGATACTATAAAATGTTAATCAACCAGGATAAGCATTATCCTTTAGAAAAGAAATAAATAGACAACCAAAAACAGTTAGCTATATCGGAGGTATCAGTTTAGATCTAAAAGTTAAAGCAATAGTTATCCAAATCAATTTGCTTTGTCTGGCCAGTTATCATCAGCAGGACATTCGCCAGGGACTTGCCACTAGAGAGGAGACTTTACATGGAACTATCAAAGGCCGTCTAAGCTCAAGTTGTGAATCCCTCACCTTTTTTTGTGCTAGTTACCTTATTCAAAGTACATATGAAGCAAATTTAATGGATTTACAATAAAAATTGGGAATTCCTAGAAGTTCACAAGATTTTATGAAACTATTAAAGCTTTGATATATATATTTTATAAATAAAATTTCATGACGAGAATAATCTGTATAGTTCCTACATAAAATACCCAAAACAAAAACTCTATTCTTAGAGATGTAGTTATAAACAGTGTCTCTTCTGTTTGCTTTAGTGAGTGAGAGAGAGAGAGCATTTGAGAGAGATATGAGAGTTGTGCTGCATTTATTTTATTCTTTCACTTCTGTCACTTCTCCTCTGTTTTTCATTTACAAAGACCACAATTGTGAACTTTCTGACCTTTATTTTCATTAATTTGCAAGCTTTAACACATCTGCATTCTACTGACAATTTGGCTAGAAAGTTCCTTATGTGGGATCCATTAACCTAGAAGACTCACAAAGTTGATTATTGAGTCTCTCCAAAAAATCGCTCACCTTTATGCATTATGGTAGGAATGGAAAGACAATGGCAATGGCAATATAAATGATTTGCACCAAGACACTTGTTAAGCATGGAACAAGAAAAAGAATTAATAGATCTTGAAAATTCTGCGGAAAATCATATTCTTTAGACATTTATGTAATTAGAGTATTAGACTAAGTCTTGTTCAGAAAATGGTTTTGAAAGACATAACAAGAAATCACGAGAAATATAGATGAAAATTTTAAATGATTATCAGATATAGAAGATTTTCATTATATAAAAGGAAAGCATAATAATATATCACACCAAATACCCTATGATCATATGATTCTGCAACAAGTAAAAACAATAGAACTTCAAATTAATGTAATGGCAAGGTAGAAGTGTTCAATCTTTGTAAGCTAAGCTTAAAATGAAGCTCGTCCTCCGTAAGGTTACAAACCTCCTCATTCAAGTTTTTGTTAAGTTAACACGCAAAACTAACTAAACTCAGTTCTCAAAAGCTTATAAATGCACCTACTGATTGTAATTGTCAGCTAAATGAAATTGATAACACTACACCAGCAAAAAATTAAAAATCAAACAACTAACTATTATTACCTGTTAAGAACAGAGTGTGAGCTCCACCGCAGGCGATGGATTTGAGATGCTGATTTTCAAAAGCAGAGGAAGGCAGAAGCTTAGGCCGCCATTGAGAATCCAAACTTCCGGTCCCTAACCTTCCAAAATCTCCATTGCCCCAAACAGCTGCGTATCTTTTTCTCGACATCGACATCCATCGTTTGTACAATCTAAACCCTAACCCTAACCCTAACCCTAGCTCTATGTTTTTGCAATTATTATATCTTCTGAGCTGTGTGCTGGTTCTACTCCACATACTTTTTCTCACTCTTCTGCTTGATTCTGATGCTGAAATTGATAAATTTTATGGTGCATGAAAATTTTCGGGTTGGTTCTGTTGAGAATTGAAATTGAAAATGTTGGAATTCAATTTAGATTTATAAGTTCAATGAGTTAGTTGAGATTATAATTCCTGTCTTACCAGTAATAGAATTCCAGTTTAGCATGTAAACTAAATTAGAGGGAGAAGTACAAAATGTACCCTAAGGTTAACCTTATGGAACAAGTAAACCTCTTTTACATTTTTCATTTAAATACATCTTTTTAATTTTAAAATAATTTACTTTTTTCAAAAAACAAATTGACCAAATAAAAATTATATAAATCTGTAAGCTTTCATTGTTACAAAGAGTTTGTCAGCCAAAATTTTAGCTAATAAAAAATGATGAGAAACTTCTAATAAGGAGAATATACAGATTTTTTGGCCAATAACACTCAATTTTTCATGGAAAAATAATCGAACAATTTTATTAAAATTGTATTTGAGGTGACGAATAAATTTTTTATGATAAGTTACTATATTTAACTAGAAAAGCAAATTATATTTAATTTAAAATACAAAATATAAATTAATATCAAATAATCAAATATTTATTGAAAATAATAACTTGTATAATAACTTGATCATCATATTATAAAAATAGAAATTCATTTTTAAAAAAAATTATTAAAAATTATTTTATTTTTAATTTTTTTCTATTGATATAATTATGTCATTTTAGTTATATTATTACACTTAATATAATTATTTTAATTTACTAAAAATATAATTCTGAAAAGAAAAAAAAGAACATATTCCTAATATTTATCTCAAAATAAATAAAATAACTAAATTTTATTTGAACTGTACTCTTTAAAACTTAAAAATACTCAATTATCTCTCTGTGAAATAAATATATTAATTTTGTGTGGAAAAGATATAATTAAATCGTATCTAAATACTAAACGTAAATTTGATATAAAATTTTGAAAAGAAGCCTATTTGTTACCTGAGTTAAACATTAGAAGTGTAAGAGTACCTTTTCCAAAAATAAAACTAACGGATAATTGATTGTAATTAACCGGTAGAGCTTATTCAGTCAGCCATTGATAATACAGTTTTCTCATCTCTTTCTTGTTTTTTAACAGCCAAAATATTCTAAATGGTACTGTACACAGCATTTTTCAACCGCTTAACGGCGATCTACGCGCCGCCTCCGGTGACTAAATCATTCATAAACACCAACACTGTAATTAACCTCAAATTCAAGAAGACGACGAGAAATTTTGAAAGCAAAATTCACAGTTCGCAGCAGCAGATAAAATCAAGCGACAGCATTCAGTATAGCAGTCTTAAATTACTAGAATGGGATAAGCTTTGTGATTTAGTCTCTTCTTTTGCCGCCACCTCCTTAGCTCGCCGAGCCATTCAGGTAAGACAATGTTTATCTCGTGCAATGGTTGTATTATGTCATTTTTACAGCAAGCCGATGAGTATTTATAATAAAACATCTTTGATTATTATTTATTTGTTTATTATTAAAATATTCCAACATGACTAGCATTTTTTTTTAATTTAATGGAGGAACGGTTTTTAATAGAATATATGTGCAGGTGCAATTGTGGTCTTTGAATAGGAATTATGAGGAGAGTTTATTACTTATGAAAGAAACTAATGCTGCTATTGAAATGCATAAGCATGGTTCTTGCCGCTTGGATTTTACTGGGATTGACCTGGTTATGGTTAGTCACTTTTTTCAGTTTGATTTTTTGGTGTTATTTAAGTGAAGACTAAAATATATTATGTGATGTTTTGTTTGTCATTTTGAAAAAAAAAAGGTGGAATCGGGTATTGATAATGCGCGGAGGGGTTTCCCGATTAGTGCAAATGAAGCTATTGCTGTTGTGAGTTTGTTGGAGTATGCAGATGTTTTGCAGCTTAATCTTAAAGCTGCAATTAAGGAAGGTGCTGATTGGTATAATCGTTTTATGCCTCTTTCTGAAATGGTAATTAAATGAAATGTTTTACCTGGTTTATTTACAAATTTGTATATTGTTTCTTAATTTTTTTTAGTAATTATCACTTTTGCAGATAACGGAACTGGTTACTAATCGACCCTTAGTTAGAATGATACAACAAGTTATAGATGGAGATGGTTCTGTTAAAGACTCTGCTGTATGTTCCTTGTTTTCTTCGTTTCGGTGATTGCTTATGGTTTTCATGCTCTTTGGTCTTATTGGAATTTTGGTTTGCCTTGCTTAGAGTTCTGCCTTGAAACAATCACGTGATCAAGTTCGCAGACTTGAGAAAAAGGTGCAATATCTTTATCTCATTTTCCCTTGACCATTTACTGATTGATTTTCCGCTATCTTATGGGACCTTAAGTTTCTCACTGCTCTTTCCGGTAGCTGATGTTTGGAATTTTTAGCTATTTAAAGTAGAGCCTCATGTCTGACTCCAAGTATTTTGTACAAATGAGTTGAGGACTTCTACTCAGGGTCCTATACTGGACAATAAAGAGATGTTGAAAATAATAAGATTTTTACAGAATTTTCTAGTATATAACACTCTAGTACATCTATCTTCAAAATGCACGTCCATTAGGGTCCATTTGTGGACAGTCAATGGACTTGAATGGGAGATTATCTTTATTCCACTTTTTATATTCACTTTAAATTTTGTTGAGAACTTGGTACTTAGATATGCTGAAATCTAAGTTGCTCTATTTAACTTACGACTAGATTTTTCAACAATAAGTAATGATATTGAAGAGGATGTTTTAGGCTGCAACATTCTTATAAAATCTAGTTCACATAGATTGTTCATTATTAGAGTTTCCACATATTTCTTTTGCTTCTGAGTATCTTAAGTGCCATAACAGCAAAGCAGCTGTATTATATCTCCAGCTCTGCAATTTTGGCTTAACTTTTCATCTGCACTTCTTGGTTTTGACCGGCTGTTGTGCACTTTATACAGCTATATCAGTTAATGGACAGTCTAATTAAGAAAGACATGGAAGAAGCGTCTCTTATGGTAAAGTGTGTCATAAGAAGTTCTTCTCCATCTATGTATCTTTGGTCGTTGTTATCCTAACAATATTGGTTCAGGAAGTGAGTAATGTCAATGGAAGATGGTGCTTAAAGTCTGGGACTAATCAGCTGTTGAGTTACAAGGGCCTTTTATTGTCCAGGTGAGTAAGATTAGTTTCACACTATTCTGAAGTCATTTCAAATGGTTGTTAGTTCATAATGTATGAGCATTGAGAGAGAGAGTTTTTCTTTGTTGGTGTGTATAGATGGAAATTTCAAATAATCTTTCTAAACAAATGACAGAAATTGAAAAGTTAATCCTTGTTGCAAGTTATCTATTAACCAGCCAGTGGGGGTCACCATCAATGAAGCTATCATGAGAAGTTGCATTCTACTATCACACATGCTAGTATCAAATCAAAATTTAAAATATCAAAATTATAATCATGTAGGCACTCCCATACTCTCATTATTAAGTTCTTTTAACATATTTTTTTCTTTCGAAAATTTGAATCTCAAATTTTACACCCTACATATTGGATCGTTTATTTGGGGATTTGAAATATCAAAGCTGAACCTAGGATGAGATTATTTGTAATTTTATTATGTAAATTAAATTGCAACTGTATATAGAGATACAGTCTCTCAAGGAATTATGATATAGCATTGATTTTATATTAATACTAAAACTCTTGTGGCCTCAAGTTCTAGCATCTGAGGTAGTTCAAATTATGTTTAGTTAATTCTGAATATATGGTGCAATATATTGGAAGAAAGCTTCTAGTTCCCAGAATATTTCCTTCTGCCAAATAATTTTGTTTGTGGAGCAGTCCATGAAGGCATAAATACTGGATCCTAAAGAATAATATGCTGCTGTAGTGATTCAGGCACAGGAAGTATTTTAGAACCACTTTCAGCGGTTCCTTTGAATGATGAGTTGCAAAGAGCTAGAGCATCAGTGGCAAAGGCTGAGTCAGATGTGCTTTTGATGTTAACAGAAATGGTTGCTGGCTCTGTCTGGTGGAATTTGAATTTGTTGTCCATATCTTTGTTTCTGCTATTATGTTTTGATTTTAATCTATGCAGATGAAGGAGGATCTTGATGGCATTGAAAAGCTATTGAACAATGCAATTCAACTAGATATGGTTGGTGTCTGCAACTCTGCTTTCTCATTAAAAAAAGGCATATATTATTTTACTTATAGAGTTATAGTTATTGCCATCTCTTTAATGACTAGTTTTGCATTACGTGCTACGCACGTGGCTCGTAACGTGACTTGTCAATTTATATGAAGTAAATTCGTTATAATTATAACTATTTATTTTATTTATAATTAACATTAAATTAATTAGAGTTTTTAAAGAAAATAAATAGAATAATCTAATATGCATAAATTTAGATTTTGTAGTTTCCTTATTTCATTAAAATATCACCAAAAAAAATTTAAAATATTTTTGTAAGAGTGCATTATATTTGTTATTTTCGAGCACCACTGATCTCAGGTGTCTAACTCTAATGTTAAATAAGCTAGAAATTTTTATTGGATTAACAATGTATATTATACTAATAGTTGTAGTTTAGTAGAATGAGTTTAATATGGTAATAAAATACCTTATTGAAATACCATGGAATTAGGGAAAGAAAGGGAGAAATTGGAGAATTAAATGGTTTGAGAATAATGAAATCGTGAGACAAATCTATAAAACAGAAAAGTATTTTAATTGAATTTAAAGTAGTTTAAATTAGCTAACTTTTGGATAGGACAATCATTATTCAATAAACAGTTAAAATACCCCCCCATCGAAATCTACAGCCTTGTATGTTTATTATACATAGGACTCTAACATTGCCATTTGCTATTCTACTATCTCTCTAATTATATTTTTATTTAGACTTGTCTCGCTTTGTGTGCTACGCACGTGTCTCGTAACGTGACTCGTCAATTCATGTATTATTATTTGAAAATAAAATTTAAAAAATCAAATTAATTTTCTTTATAGTTTTCAACATAACTAACAAAAATTTGGACAATATTAATTGCGTTGCTAGTGTAGTCAAATCAAAAGATTGATATTTCTAATAATTTAAAAAAAATTAGCTTAGCTATTTTTTCTATACTCAATTCCTTAGTTATGATACAATTTTATTTTAACTAAAATTCTAATTATAATAATTGTTTAGCAATTAATTAAATAACTATTTTGTTAATGACAATAAAACCGTTATTTAATATAAATTAAAAAGGGTTATTTCGTAAATTTGCCTGTCCCCCCCCCATCCGTGCTTTTATATATAGTATAGATAGATATGCTCTAGATCGAGTTAAATTTTGTTCAGCTTTGATTAATGTAATCCTGCTATTTAAGCTGCGGAACATTGCTGGTTTTTTGTGTCTAAGTATGTATAGTTATATTTTTGATTGATTTGATAGCTTCCTTAAGATTACGGCCTTCTGTTACCCGGAGTGCATAAATCCCATAAAATATAGTTACTCATGGAAGTTTTTATTAATGATACAAATGTAATTGCAATATTACAATGTTATCTTAGTAGCATATCCCAATGACTCATTTTACGATTGATTCTTTACATGTAGATAAATGCTCGGGCAAGCTAC
Source organism: Mercurialis annua (assembly GCF_937616625.2). Lineage (NCBI taxonomy): Eukaryota > Viridiplantae > Streptophyta > Magnoliopsida > Malpighiales > Euphorbiaceae > Mercurialis > Mercurialis annua. The sequence continues at coordinate 4,643,683 of NC_065575.1, read as the reverse complement.
AGTCTTTCATTTGGAGGTTCATGTCCTGATTTGTATTTTCCAGAAGACATGGATGGATTATTTACTGCTGAAGCATCAGAGATGCAAGATTCAAAAGCCTCACATCCCACTAAGAGAGAATGGATATTGTACATGGCTAAAGCTTATCATCCTTTATTGCTTCAGCAGCATAGACTGAAACTTCAGAAGGCAAAGAAGGATTTAAAAAATTCTAAATTCGTAAGATTAACACCAGGCTAACAAGCTTGATTATTTAAATTTGTTAAGTACAATTATTTTTTGAAATTTCCCCAATTTTTAATGGTAGCTTATTAATTTAAATGATCAACTATGGCCCATTATTTAGTTATGAGGTGCATTTGTGACCAGGCCATGTTAATTATTGTGGCCATCATGGAGGATAATCCAAAAAAGACTAACTTATAGATAGTGGACCTTCAAATTTCATCAAGTTCTTTTTATCCTTTATCCAATTGGCCAAATAACTACAAAATAGGCTCATTTTCAATGGATAGGCCATAATTGCAATTTTGATGCAAGGTTTTTACTTAAATTCTTTTCATTTCATTCCTCTTGAACATATCCAAGTGGAATTGTATTTATATTGTTTCTGATGGCTTGCATTTGATTTTGTGGTTAACTCTTGTTGATATTTGCTTTCTGTTTGAATTTTGAAGCAAAAACTCCAAGGGGATAATGGCATGTTGAATGCAGCACATCCAGTGCCAGTTGACTTTTTTATTTCTCAGAATACAAGAGTCCTGGTTATAACTGGCCCTAACACTGGCGGAAAAACTATTTGCTTAAAGACAGTTGGATTGGCAGCTATGATGGCAAAATCAGGTTGACTTATATTGTAGTATCTTTTTTTCTATATATTTTTGCAAATGACCTGAGATTGGCATCTTCTCAACTTTGCACCATTCCTTTGCATTCATACAATGTGGAATGTAGCTAAAATGATAAGACTGCCTAAGAAAATGCCGTCAATTAAAGATAGTTGGAAACAGTTACATAATGAAAATGAGATTAGAAATTCAAATTCCAGATTGACTGAACTGCTTAAACTCTATCCTCATCCTAACTACGAAAATCTTATGTAACTAATTTCTCACGTTGTTCATAATAGATTTCAATGGTCGAACATTCAGAAGATTTAGCATTTTATGTAAATTTTATACTGATAAATACATTCTTAATAAGATCACCATGTTATAATATGCTCTATGAATGTATTCAACATTGCAGGTCTTTATGTTCTAAGTTCTGAATCTGTACAACTTCCATGGTTTGATTACATTTTTGCTGATATTGGTGATGAACAGTCCCTGTCCCAATCTTTATCTACATTTTCTGGCCACTTAAAGCAAATAAGTGTGAGTAGAACTATCTTCAACTCTTGTGCCACAATAAACTGCTTATGGAGCTGATTCTTTCTGATTGATTGATATGCATCCAGGAATGTAAACTGGTTAGAAAGTAGATCACTCTGAATGCATACCTCCTTGATTCAATAACAGATTAATTTTTGAATCTGAACAGTTATTTTCACGGAACTACTAAACTGCTCGTGTATTGTTAATTAGAGTTATTGTCATCTGAGATGACTAAAGAAATGCTTCATTTGGACATGATTATAATGATTATATATCGTCATAACTCAGGGTATTTAAAATTATTTAGAACTCTGCTATATTGTTTGATAATCTGTGGAATCTCATTTTAAAATGGTTTATTTTGTTTTGGGAGATTATATTCAATCTAAATTATTTGATGTGCAGGACATTCGGTCTCAGTCTACAAGACGGTCACTAGTGCTCCTGGATGAAGTATGTTTCATTTTTTTGTATTTCATTTGGTGATTATAGTCTTAATTGAAATTTTGCTTATTGAAGAATTATTTCAAATGACATATGATGACATAAGTAGAGGTTAAGAGTTTATTACACTAACCTTTAAATAGAGGAAAATAAAAAATGCAAGCAAGTAAATATGGCAAACAATGTAGTGATGTTACTTCTAACATATATAAGGTTGGCGCTGGAACAAATCCACTTGAAGGAGCAGCACTAGGGATGTCACTTCTTGAGTCTTTTGCTGACAGTGGTGCTTTGTTGACAATAGCTACAACACATCATGGTGAACTTAAATCTCTGAAATACAGGCATGTATGAAGTTTGGTTTGGATGCAATATTGTGCTGGAATATTGGGAATGTTTTGTTTCCTTCTGTTTATATAAGTAGTTTTGAGAGAAAATTATACGGTAACAAAGTTAGTCAAGTTAGTTTAAGCTGCAGTAATGCACCAAATATCGGCATGCCTTGATTCGATAGAGTGATTGCCCGCCACATGAGCTTTTCTTTTAATTCTTTGACAGCAATGGCTCTTTTGAAAATGCATGTATGGAGTTTGATGAAGTGAATTTGAAGCCCACTTACAAGATTCTCTGGGGAATACCAGGTTTCCCTCTTAAGTTACATGATATTTTGTCTGCACTGCATGTGATGATGTGATGCTTATTAATGTAGTTATTTATCCTTTGTGGTCATTTAGCTTTGAGGATGTGGTAATTTGGTGCTTTTCATTGTGGAAATTTGGCTTTTCTGGACACACACACACAGAGTCAGATAGTTAAGGGCCTGGAATGGCCAATGCAATTCTGAGAAATGCACTCTTTATCATTCTTTTGAGAAGCACATATCTAGAAAAGTGGGCCTTTTTCGCTAATGTTAGTATCTTAGTTTATTTTAAGGTCATTTTCTCTTTTTAGGGCTACAAAGTATTTCCTTTTCATCCACCTGAAAGATTAAAGTTACTTGAAGTTCTAGTTAGTGTACTTCACAGTTATTGGTGTCTCATCAACTAGCAATCAATTCAAATCTTAAAATATGAATCTCTCTGTAGGTCGCTCAAATGCTATCAGTATATCTGAGAAGTTGGGATTACCAGAAACAGTTATTGATAGTGCACGAGAACTATATGGTGCTGCTAGTGCCGAGATAAATGAGGTGGCAGTCTTTAACTTAAATGAATTGGGTTCACTTTCCAATAAGTTTAAAACTTTCTTTCAGCTTTATTTGCTTATGCTTTTCTACCTTGTCTATAGAGATAACTACTGCTAGTTTAAACCCTATGCAATCTTTTATGATGTTGCTGCTTATTTGTGTGCCAACCCAATCAGATTTGGGTTGGTGCATAGTGTTGAATGCTGTCTGAATCATAAGTTCTGGCAGAAGTTTATTTCTGTTATTTGGAATATGGAAGTCACTTAAATGTATTTGTATAACTTATCTCAAGTTTAAGATCTTTATCATTTTATTCTCTTCAAAATTGAGTGTAATTCTCATAGCATCTCACAGGTCATAATTGATATGGAAAGATTCAAGCAAGATTTCCAAGAGCTTTTGCATGAGGCACAACATCATATTAGGTATTTAATAGAATGTTGTATTGTTATTCTTGGTAAAATTTTGTCAGCAACATTCTCTCTTTCTTTGGTCCTTTTTTTTTCTCTTCAACAATTATGAGCTGTCTATAATTTCTCCAAAGCAACTCCCATGAAATAACTATTATCGCATAATTGATTCTTAATGTGAATTCTCATTGCTTGATCTTCTGCTCTAACGACACACATAAGTCTATTTTCAATATCAAAAGGTTGCCTTTTTCAGAAGTGTGGATATAGATCTGCAAACTTGTAATGCTAATATTTTGTGCTTAATTGGTGGTTTGATTTTGTTATTGTAATTTTAGGCTATCGAGAGATCTTCATAAGAAATTGTTGCTCGCTAGGAGGAAGATCATGGATCACGGTTCTGGACAAAGATACAGGATGCTGCAAGAAATATCTGAGGTTGCAGCAACATCTCGGTCTGCTCTTCACAAGAAAGTACGGCAGCGTCGTGCGTATTTGACAACAAAATCTTCTCATCTCCCTTCAACCAATACACACTTGAGAAGTGATCAGCACATTACAGAGGAAATTAGTGGCTCTACTGTGGTCGGTGAAACTTCATCTTCCATTGGAATTAAAACACAGCCATCATCAGGTAAATCAAAATTTTAGTAACTTGTATTGCATCTTCTACTAGATCTGCTGGTCTGCTAGCTACAGCTTGTTTACAGATTGTCTTGTGTAGTGTGAACAAGCTAGTCTAGCACTATTCCAGCGAAGTCTTATTTGTCAAAATTAACATTTTATTTGCTCTTCGCCACAGCAAAGGTTGAGTGTCCTCAAGTTGGTGAAACAGTGCAAGTTTCATCTCTAGGAACAAAGGGAACAGTTTTAAGAGTGGATCAATCTAAAGGCGAAATAATGGTTCAAGCTGGCAAGATGAAGTTGAAATTGAAATTAACGGACGTTAGGACATGAATGGTAAGAAATTCTCTCTCATACATCAGCTCATCAAATTAATATGTTGCTTCATAATTAGTTAGTTCCTTAATCCATTCACTTTGCTACTTAGATTCAAGGTACACAGTACATTAGTATACGGGCAGGAATTAACATGGCCATTTGTTATTTTCACATCTCTTAGAACTGTCAGCTTATCGTATTTGTGCGTGACTAACTATCTTAAATATGTATTTTTGGAATAAAGTAGAGTTATTAATAATACCGGTCAAATTTTTGCATTTGCTGTTTTTTAGATTTGTTTTCGTGTCATTTGAAGATAATTAATCCAGTATCTTCACAGCTCAAAGAGGTACACATGTATATTAAACACTGGTACTAGTAACTTGATAAATATATTAAAGAGAGAATTGTTATTTTTCCTATAAACAAATATATTATATTTGTACAACAAGCTATTTTATTTACGTGCATCTGCACTTTCATTTTGACCTCTCTCCAGTTATTGAAGGTTTGCAATCAATTCAGAGCAGAGCTTGCGACAAGAAAACATGACAACACTATCAATTTCTTGTGGTCTTCACTATGCTATGGTCATATGGAGGTAAATTTTAAGTGTGTGGTTAGTATCAATGTCTATAACTTCATACTGCTGCTTATTTCATTTGCGTGAATGTGTTTTGCTTGTTTCTATCAAAGCCTGATGGACTTTGTCACTATAATTAGTTGTACAGTGAATTTTTAATGAATCATATATACTGTCATCTGCTAACGTTGTTCTTGCTTTATGTACTATGTAGATCTGCCATCGACAGGCTTTTCAGTTTCAATGCGGATGAAGTGCATAAATTAGTTCTTTTCGGATATGAATATCTGATAGTTGATGGAGGTAGAGTGATGAAATGGATATCTCACATCTGAGATTACCTACTAGATAGATACCGTTACCCGTTTTCAGTAGACAAGTATCCAACAAGTTTGTACAGGTGAAAGAGGATTCCGCTCACTGCGGCAACTCGTATATGTTACTCATTTCAGCCGCATTCTGCGCTAATTTAACATATTCATTGAGACAGGATTTTGATTAGCTGCTATATGTTTTACTACAGCTTCATCAGTAAACCTAGAGATTTAGTAGTACGTTATAGAAATGTGTTTATACAAGAAACTGGATTAATCTTGTGATATGATCAGCAATCAATTCGTGCACTTCTTACAAAATTTATTGTTTTATCTTTTATGTTCACTGGTTTCTTAGCAATTGATTTGGAGCCTTGTACGAATGCTTTATGTAAATTACAATTCCAAAGATGTTTATAGATCCTGAAAGCAACAGTGTACATTCAATTCGAACGGTGTAAACTAAAAAATTTATTGCTTTTAAAATTAAACCAACAAACAAAATCTATAAGAATTTAAAATGTTTCAAATCGAAATGAATAAGTTAATTCCATTGGTTTTTTGTTTTTTTTTTATTTGTATCAAAACTGAATTAAAACTTTTTATTTTCAAATCAAATCAACAAATAATTTATAATTCGAGGTCAAATAATTTAATCTCGGTCATCTTGACCAATTAAAACAATATTTTTTATTTTTAGCAGAATTAATAATAAAATTATACTATATATGAATAAATTTAGGGACCGTGATAATTCAAAACTGTCCAGAATTAAGTTAAAGATAAAGAGTATTGTTTTTTTTTTATGGAAGAGAGTATTGTTCATGCTATGCTCAAACTATATTATATAAAGAATTTGAGAATATTTTATTAAAAAAGTGGAGGATTTATCAATTTAACAAGGATTAAAGCATGTCGGTAAAAAGGACAAACATGTGACCGCATAGACATGAATTTCCATTTGTTTACAGCCTCCACCCCACTTGGTGAGAAGTGGAAGATTAGCAAATTGGTGAGAATAATTCGTAAATTAAAATTAATTATATTAAAATATTTTATTAATATGATGATAAAAGTATATCATTATTAAAACCTGAACATTTATTATACATTTATTACACTCTTACCATAATTCTAATGAAGTGAAACAAGTGATATGAGTGGTAAACTGCTTGATATCGCTTAAGTAATATTTCGGGTTTGAGTCTTGTGAATGTAAAAAATATTTGAGTCTTGTGAATGTTAAAAATTCCCACTGACGGACTTATTCACTTTGCCAAATGTGCGACGTGGGTCGTATCCGAATTAGTTAAGGCGAAGCCAACTGGATGGACAATAAAAAATACACTTAGTAGTTTTTTTTACAGATGACTGGTAAATTTAGTATAACCTAACAATTTCTCCAAATTGGATAGTTGGTTGAATCCATGTGTGTATATGTGCTGATGTAACAAACAAAGTTTTGGAATATAGCATCGCACTTTCAGAATAAAATACGGTATGTACTTGGGCTCCTTTGTCACAATTCCACCCACCAAATCAACAATCTCCTCACAAGTGCAAAACATTGTCATTCCAACCATTTAGAATTGACCCCATTGCTAATGCACCTTATTCTACTTTTTTATTTTTCACTATAAAATTCACTCTTTTTAGAATTAAACCACATGCCAATTAGTTTTTAGTCCAAACGCCCTATAAGTACGGTAAGACTTTTCAAGGTCTTGCAATGGAATCTCTTCAAAAGTATGATTCATTTTTTTAATTATTTGCTGGTTATAATTTAATGTATGTATTAAAATAAAAAATATGTAGAATTATTTAAAGTATATGTACATATGTATTATATTGTATAGATATATGTATGCTTTATTTAATTGTTGAACCGATTGAGCTGTAAATAGGTTAATTTGGTGTTTAAAACGCCCCGATTTTAATAAGCAAAGAATTACTACTGAAATTTAGCAATTTTTAGAGAGCACTAGCGTCTGGCTTAGTCAAAGTTGATTATAGTGCAAAGATGATTATGATTCAACTCAACTTAAACATTTCAATTTCAAACTCGATCTTAACCTTATTTAGGAGTATGTTTAAGATTCAAACCTCTGTATTAATTATAGTTAATTAAATAGTTTTGGTACTAAAACAAAAAAACTCTAATTTACCTTCACGGATGGATGTCATTCTAAAATTCCACTAGAAGGCCGCCTATCACTTTTTCATTCTTTTGATTATTATTTTTCTCTCTATAGTCATTACATACATGTTCAAGAGAGTTCTATTGAAATATTTTTTTGTTTATGCTCTCATCTTTTAAAATCATAAATCTTAGTCTGTTTTTTAATTATAATTTTTAATTATAGTCATTTGTTTAAATTAGAGTGGAAAAAGATTCAAATATATCTTTCATATTACATAAAGTTTGAATTTTTTTATAATAAAATACAAATTGGAATAATATAAAACAATATAAAGACATATATGGATATTTTTCGGTCCAATAGAAATTGCTATAATTAAAACTGAAAATTGAAAATATACTAAAATTAAGGATTTTAAAAGGTGGGATCGTAAACAAAAAAGTGGAATATTTTTAGATGAGTAAGCCTATAATAAACAAATGTATATCATATGTTTTAATGTTTGTAGATTTTAGATTCTATTATCATTGTTATAATATGCTTTCGTACATTTTCTTTTTACTCCCTCCGTCCCGTAAAGATAGAAAAAGTACTCATTTTACAAGAATTAAGAAAGTAGTTATTTATAGGTAATTTGTGATAATTTGTCTAAATTACCCTTTGTAATCAATTAGTTATGTACATTTCCCAAAGCCACTCTACTAATTATAGCACTTACAACTCATTTATTTATCTTTTCAAAATATGCATTTAATGTTTTATGATAAGCATGTAGGGGTAGTTTGATAATTTTTGACTTAACTAATTCTACTTTTTCTATTTTTATGGGACAAAAAAAGGTGGTACTTTTTCTATTTTTATGGGACGGAGGGAGTATAATTTTTTTAATTTATAGACGAAAATTCTATAGTAAATTATGAAATATATCTTCGATGAGAAATTGGCAGTAAGTATTTACCGATGGAATTGTCGGCGGAAAAATCATAGTGAAAATAAATACTCATTTACCGGCGGAAAATAAATAAGCATTTATCGAAGAAAATTCCATTGGTATTACCGATGAAAATTCCATATGTATTTACCAACAAAATTACCTTTAATTTTTCCCGAAAAAGATGCCTAAAATTTACAACAGTCTAATAGTTAAGGGCCATTATCATATTTCCCTCATAAATTTTTTTAAAAAATAATCAAAAATATGGGTTCCTCAAAATTTGTGTGCACAATATGTTGAAGAGTGTTTATCCCATACAACCGTTGCGCCACGTCATTATTACATCAAGCCAATGAGCATTTGCGATAGGGAATCTTTTAATTATTACTTATTTTTTTTATCATTCAATTTTCCACATGGCTAACGCACAATTGGTTTGTTGCACGAATGACATGGCGCAACGGTTGTGTGCAATAATTTTTCTATGTTGAAAAGGAAATCTTAATAGTAACAACGAAAACAACGTACAAACAAAAGTTGTCTCTAATTTCCAATGTCCAACAACTTCAAAAAAATCTTGGCGTGCAAGTTCAACTTTCTACTAATAAAATCTCCATTTATTTCATGTATTATAAGTTGCGTACACCATTGGGACCAACAGAGTCACAGAATCACAAGTGCAATGCATGCACAATTCATCTTCAATTCAACTTTTGCATTGAACTCTACAAAGTCAGACCTATTCTGTTATGCACTAAAATCTTGACATTTTCAAGATACCTCCGAAAATGAAAACAATTCGCAGATACTCGATAAGTTTTCGTGCAATATAAAATCCGCTAAACTGGATTTGGGGCGACGATAAATTCTTCGTCATCACAATCTGAAATCCCAGCCGCCCATCCACATTCAAACGTAACATCAAGAAAATAAAGCATCGAAACGAGCACCACACAACACACGAACATCGGAATCGGACCGAAAATCCACAAAAACAATGGGAACGAGAAGTAAAAAGCACGTAACCCTAACGACCAAAAATAGCTCCCCCGATTCACAGACCTCGACACATACTCCGTCGTCAGATGTTCGTGATGCGGCTGTGGAGACATTTTCTTGAACGGAACATTTATAAGAATACTCGCATGGCTATAATACCGAATCGACTGCACATTAAACAAGAACGCAACCAAGAAACAAACCAATATACTAAAAAACTTAATCGATAACCCTAATTCACTGTCGTCGCCGTAAACAAAATTCCATGTCGATCGATTATTTGTTCCGCTCGTCATTAAAACTGCTATAAGCGAGCTGAGCATAATCGCTGTCGACGCTAAAAGAGTCGACGCCATTATGTTGTTACGCATTGTCTGTACTGCTAGAACTCCATTTTTCGATGGATCCTACATGAAATGAATCATTTTAAAAAAAAAACATTAGAGCGGAGTAGAGAAATTAAATAATTTAAATACTGATCTTTTTTTACGAGAACTCAATCCCCAAACCGAAACTTAAGATCACTGCATAGTCAGAATGTGAACTCGCTACTATAGTATACTCCGAGACTTAAACCACTAGACGAAACTCGTACGGGCTAAAAGAATATTAATTACCTCCATCATAGCGCGGACCCAGAAACGGCGATTGATGGTGTTGACGCCGATGACAGTCTTGGAGGGTTTATGAAAAATACGGTGGAGAAGCCATATATGATAAGCGACCATTATGGCTAAACCAAACGGAACCAACGTATAATCAAGAATCTTTTTCTCCATTTTTGAACAAGATTAAGGGTTAGGTGGGATTAAACAAGATCTTGATTATGAATGTTTGTTAGGGAGAGGGAGAGAATCCCGAGTGTAACACGGGTGTTTAGTGAATTGATTTGATTAGTTTTTTTGAGTGTGAAAAAATGGTGAAAGGCTCTTTTTTAGTGAGGCATATAGTTGCATAGATCTGCTTTTATAGAGGTACAAATAAATTTGTCTTGTGAGTTGAAGTCATAAGTGGACTGCTTGGCTTTTATTCACGCATGCAAGTGGGAGTTTAAACCAAATCGAATCGAACCGAATTGAAAATTGTTGGTTCAGTTTTAAATTTTAAAAATGAAAAATTAAAAGGAAATTATCTACATATTTTTATAGTTAAAATATATGTACTACTATAATTTTATCTAAATTTGATTTCATTTTTATTTTTAATATTTTTATTTAAACTTAAAAAGAATTATTCATACATTCTAATTAAATTGAAAATCAAAATTTTAACCGAATCTGGTCAATTTCCTTCAAAAAAGATGACCAATTTTGCACTTTTTACGAACCGAGTCGAAATACACACTGCACACTCATTGCACCACACTACCACCCTCGTCTTTTCATAGATTTTTTTTATTTTTCAAATTTTGGTATATAAATTTGAAAATTTTATGTACAATGTTGTCTGACCAGAATATATCTTATAAAAATCGTGTAATATGATTTATCTGTACAAATCATTAAATGTAAATAGCTAGAAAGTGAGAAAGAACAAACAACAAATAAAATATAGTAGTAGTATTTTTTGATTTTGTAAATTGATATTTCTTTTTTAAAATGAAAAAGATAATGCGAGCACTAATTAGAAACCGAGTTACTAAATAATTTTGGTGCCATCTCTCACCTTCCTTTCATTTTCTATTTTGCTTATATACTTTATTGCTGATTTTGAATGCATTCCATGTGATTTTAGAGTGTTTCCCTTACATTAATTGAATATACAAATTTCTGACAAAGAAAAAGTAAAGTAAATGAGTGCGGTTCTCTTCAATAGAAAGAAAAAAAAGAGTATGATGGTCAAGATTACATTTGGTGTGTGAACTTATTTAATTTTGACAATTTAATATATCAACTAAAATTTATAACAATTATTAGGTGATGAATTCACTAGAAGAATCACAAAACTATGCATTTTTAACAACTTACTCTCCAAGATTCTCCACAAATTTTGCTACTAAAGAGAAGAAATTAAGAAACACCTAGAATTAATTAAGTAGAAACAACACATCCACCACGCGCCATTTGAAGGCTAACAAAAATAAGAGTGTGGAAGTGGAGTGTGTTGTACGTGTGTTGTGTATAAGCAAGTGCAAGAGTGTGTTGTTTCTTTAAGTACAAATAGGCAAAGTTTGTTCAATTAAGTCCTTCCAATTTTCTACATAGTGGTATCAGAGCGGGTGATTAGAGATCCGTTCAAGCAACGATCGAGCAAGCGATCTCAAATAATGCTATATTGAAACACCTCTAATCCACAATCAAAGACTGTACAAAATATTGGTATGAGACCAAACACTCTTGATTAATTAGAGAAATATTAACCAAATCAATGGTAGACATTTCGACTTCGATGAGTACTCCCGAAAAACTTAGTGCTAATAATTATAGTGCATGCAATACTCGGATACAATTTTACTTACTCGTATAGAAAAGGGACGAATATTAATTTAACTTTTCAAAAGAGGTACTCCCCCGTCCCATTTAGAAAGGGACATATCACAGGACTATCAACTTTAATATCTCAATTTTGTATAACTATTTGATTATGTTGCAAACTCTGATTTATATTCTTATATCATCAATAGTTCCTAATTCCAACAATCTTTACTTCAAATGAAACATGTTTCATACTGAGATTTACAGGATTAACATGTCACGCGTCGGAAATTTATATCATGACAATGCAAGATGTTACAAAAGAATTATGTAAAAATATGTGTCACACACTATGAAATCATACAAATGATGTATAAATTATATATCATAGTTTCACTCTTAGTTTTTTCTAATTATAAAATATTTACAATTTTTTTATTTTATATATGAAAAAATTATTATAAATAGCTCAGACGCATCTTAAAAACATATTCGATGCAAATAAAGAATTAATATCTATTTAAAAGATAATGTATATGTTTCTAAGAATTGGCAGAATTCCAATAAAAATAAAATTATACAACAAACAATATTTTAATTTTATAGAGATGTGTTTGAAATAAGTAAATTTTTGCCGTTTTCATGCACTGCTACTAATCACGCTGAAGCGGGACTGATGCTCTTATACATTTACAAAACTGATGGAGGACGCATGTTATTTTTGTTATTTTCTCTTTAAAATGGGAGTATGAGGAGGAAAAATTGCAATGTAATTAGCTAGATGCAACCAACGAACGGAGTATTTGTTTTAAATTCTCAGTTACATGGTATAGCAAAAGTCAGTAGCAAAATGTTCATCAAGGTGCCCCTAAAATGGATGTGTCGTAACGAATCATTACGCCAATGTAGGCCTAACCTAATTAGTTAAGGTGTCGCCAAATACATCTAGAGATCGTGGATTCAAATCCTACTTCCAGAACTAACTTCTAATAAATGAAATTCTAATAGCCGGATGCTATTTATGTTAAAAGAAATAAGGAATTATTACTACCGCCCCCCCTAAATTTATATTAGAAATAGTATTTTCTCCCTGAAGTTCGAAAAACTCATTATCTTCTGCTAATGTTTTGATTCCCTTCAACTAAAAATTCTTTACAATGGAAATTTCAATTATCTAACACCCAAAAGTCGGAGAGAAAACGATAAATTTTCAAACGCATAATTTTGACTTAACCTCGAAACTGATTCTATCCTAAAAGAAAACAACTCAAGCAGCAAATTACAGAGGAAGTACCATGCAATGCATTATGACATTCCTTAATTAAAAAAGATTTAGAATCTAAACAAGCTTATGCATTAGATGAAAGCAAAATACTTGGCTCAATTACTCAATTATATAAAAATACCATCTTATAGAATGCACTTCGTTGCAATTCACAATTGGAGTTCGGAAGGAAGATGAACGATCAATCATGATTACATCTCTATTATACCGAATTAAACTTCTCTCCAGCAACTAACTTGTTTTTGTGAATACACACGCTCAACGACGGATTCCTCGCCTTTCTCTCAGTTCCGGATCCCTAAACACAACATTCAGTCAGGAATGTGATACAAAAACAATTTATTTGAAGATGTATTAGTATCACCATTAATAGTATGTGAAAACAAACCTTTGGATATGATCAAGAATAATGAGTCTTGGTCCGGGAGGGATTCTGACATCTTTTAGAGCACTGAAACATAACAGAATCAAACTCCGTAAGGTTATAGTTAGTACATTATAAAACATTGTATGATTGCCATTTACGGAATAGAAAGGCAAACCAAACTAGACATCTGTGTATGAAAGTACTTGCCTATCAGTCAGCAATGGCAAAGTAGTATCCGTTAACAATCCTTTCCTGAAATTCTTCTCATAATTTTGTAGACCGAGACTGGTTAGCAAGGTTCTTGTTTTGTCGTAAAACGTATCTGCAACAGGTGGTTGAGAGAATTTTTGCCCTAGCTGAAAAACCACATGCACACTCGCTTTCAGAAAAAGTAATATATCACTTAAAATCAAAATAAAAAATATAACAAACCGAGAACCAATTGAAGTTAGGGCTAAATGATTCTACACACCTGATGATAATATTAAGTTTTACTGTTAACCTAATGAAAATGACTGAATCAATTGGAAAAACCGACCGAACCAACTGCTTTGGTTTGGTTTGGAAAACTACATTTTCTTAAAATTTTAGTCTGGTTTATTTTATAAAACAGGGAATATTCTGTTTCGGACGGTTTGAACCAAATGCAAACCCCTAATTCTAGCAGTTGAATACTGACATCTGACAAGTAACATGTATACCTTTCATGTTTTACTGAACAAAGAGATTAGTAAACGTACAAACTACACTGTAGCAAATCTAGATAAGAGAGAGTTTATCTCTTGAAGCTTACCTGGAAAATCCCACCTTGAACTAGTGCAAAAAATAGTCCAGAAGTAACTGCATTTGCAGCCTGATTTGGTCCACCCATTCCACTCACCAACGAAAACATGGCTCCAGAACCAAAAGCTGCTGCCATGCTGCAATTAAGTTGACAATATTCAGCAAAAGAACGACATCTTCAATGAGTAAATAAGCATAAGGAGTATGGATGAATGACTATAAGTTGATACAAATTATAATTATCACAAGTAACAAACAATATACTGATACTCGGAATAATTTATTACACATCCAATGAAAATTGACCTAAACAAGCTACGTTAGAGGTAATTTGGTAGTATTTAAAAAGATACAGCAGATGAACATTTTTTTCCGGTTTTTACAAAATGAAAAGCACTCGTCTAGCAAATTAGAAACTTCATTTCCAATTTTTAATCATAGCATATACTTTCATTTGCATGTGTCATACACACCCTTTAATTTCACATCCGATTTGAAAAAAGTTAATTCCACAAATTCATGTAAATTTCATCTCCAATTCCATTGTTTAGTGTTTGGAACAAATGAAATACCTATCCCAATTGCAAGAATTCAATCACCCGGTTTTAAATATACCTAAAACCAAACAAATTTTTGAACCAAAACCCTCTAAACCATTCTTTCATTTTCTATAGTTGCATAAATCTAAACATGATGATTCATTTATAATAACATTCTACAAATAGATAACCCAAAGGAATTCTATGTTTGCAATTTTTCTATTCCAAATGAAGTGTTCAGTATCCAACCGTTCATCTAGATTTCAAAGAGACTATGAATGCAATCCCAAATAACTGATATGGCATATATTTCACTAATAGGTTATCGCTTCACCTTCTTGCATAATGTACTTAAAAGAAAAATGGGCCAAACAACACAAAAAAGAACACCTAGACTTTAATTTTAAAAAATAGGTCAAATGGAAACTTACAGATACAACATCAATTGATTTGAGTATCCAATAGAACTTATTTTACCCCATTGTTTAAAATTTTAATATTAAAGCCCTCTAAATAATGGCCACATTCGACACCAACAATAAGGACTAATTGCAATTGACAAAAGTTAAACCACAACAATAATTGAAATGAGACAATAGATGTGGCCTTGTATAGTCGCTTACTTTAGATTAATGCTAGCAAGTTGATTAGAAAATAGAAAAGCATAATCTCACTCAAAATCTTTAACTGACCAATGAAATACGACGATGACATATAATAAAAATATTTTCTATGATCTCTTATGCAAAATCTCAACTAACATAAGCAATTATAGAATGCTAACATAAAATGGTTTAACAAGATTCCAATAATAGTTCACTTTTACTTAAGAAAATTAAAGGCGGCACGAAATATAGAACAGGGAGAAAATGAATGAAAATTTGACCTGGATTGGACGTCTTCCTTGCCTCTAATTCTTTTCATAACACAGGATATACCAGCATTAACACCAGTCATAACAGCGAAATTACGAGCTTGTACGAAGGGACCTCCAGACAGAGCCTACAGCCAAACCATGAGCATCAACAAATAATTGCATTTTCTAACTAAACAGCTAAAATTAGAGTTCAAGCAAATCCTCCCCAGTTCACAACAATTTCATTAAAATTACACACAACAGTTCAGTTCAATTAAATTTCTGACATCAAATAAAAACCTAGGAAAAAACTCTAAATTCCAACAAAGCAGTAGAGATGAATAGGATACCTGAGCTTGCTTGAAAGAAGCCATGGCCTGAGGGTTTAAGGCGGCGTCAGGAGGAGGAGTGGGAATAGAAGAGGCGATGTCAGGAGTTAGGGTTCCCATGATGCCGCCAATAGCGGCGCCCTGAATAGAGGCGGTGGCGGAGACGACGGCGGCTTCCACAGGTAAGGACTGTTTGGATAACCATAGTTTGAAACCATTCTCTATCTCCTTAAACTTCACCTGGAATTGGAGTAGTGGGTTTTTTTGCTGCTGCTGCTCCATTTTTATTTTCTTAGTTTACCTAAATTCTTGCTGCTGTGCTATGCTTGCTTATAAGGGATGATGCTGGATAGCTAAAAATGATTATTTTTTGTACTGTTTTTGTCTTTTATTTTGTTTTTAGTTATTTTAACCCTCCTTTTTATCCCTCTATCTACTTTTACTCCTCCAATTAAAGAGTAACTATTACATTCAAAAGTGCCATATGGCCCATATTATTAAAATATTTAGAGAAAAAATCACATTTACCCATACGGTGGCTAATTAATCTCAGATATACAGTTTGACCAAACCAAGTTGATACCATACGGGTTGACCCATCTTTCTTTTATAATTAAGTTTCATAAATTGAAAAATACTGTTTTACAATAACAGAACACATGTTGACAGAACTTTTCCAATTCAAAACTATGAAAACTTTGAGAATGTTATGTGATCAATCTTATTCTATCAAAACTTTCTGGGTGTTTTTTATATTAAGATATTATTTTAGATTTTTAATGATTTGATTTTGATTTTATTGATTTTTGAAGAAAAAATAGCGATTGGGTCTGTGGGTTTGATAGGAAGAAATGGGTGCGGCAGTTATTCAATGTCTTTTCTTAGTTTCAGATGAACGATGTTTATGTTTCTTCAGATCGAACAAAAATAGCGGTGAAAGACGAAGAAAGTTCTACTCCGACTCCATTAGACATGTTTCTGAAAATCAGTCTTAACAAAAAAGGGCTAAGAACACCATTGCCAACACCAAAGTCATTGCCAATCTTCTCGCCGTTATTCACGAGGTTCTTTTTTATTATTTATTATTGTTACAAGTGTCGGAGTTAGTAGCAGTGGCTGAAGAAGAAGCTGTGTCCGGTGAAGTAGAAGAAATGGGTTAAATGGAGTCTGTAAGAAGTGTTTGTGCTGTGAAATCTAATGGTGGTTAATAATAGATGTAAAAATTAAGGAAGAGTTGCATGTATAAATAGGAAAGGTCAAGTTTGGTTGTAAGTTGTTGGTTGGGTGCATTTGTTTAAATAATTTGAAATTAAATTTTAATTTTTTGAATTTAATTTACCATAAAATTTCAATGTGTTTATCGTAGTTTTAATTTTAGCTTATTAAAAAACAAATATTAATTAATTATCGGTCTATTTTTTAATTTACTATAAAATATAGTTAATTTATAATCCGTTTATTAGCAGTTCACTATTCGTTCACTAAAAGATAAATTAATTTACTAACCTTTTACTAACAATTTAATATCGTTTTACTAAAAGATAAAGTTAATTTATTAATATAAAGTATAATTAATTTATTATCCGTTTACTAACATTTTACTATCCGTTTACTAAAAGATAAGGTAATTTACTAACCGTTTATTAACAATTTACTATTGTTTTACTAAAAAATATAGTTAATTTATTATTAATATTAGATTAAAAATGGACTATTAATTTTTTAAAATACTGATAGTAAATCAATAGTGAACCGATAGTAAACTAATAATAATTATTTTTTAGTATAATAATAGTCAACCAATGCCTTTAGTCAACCGTTAGTCAAATAATAGTAAACTGGTAGTCAACCAATAGCAAATTGGTAGTGAACCAATAGTAAACCGGTAGTCAATCGATATTAAACCGGTAGTCAACCAATAGCAAATTGGTAGTGAACCAATAGTAAACCGGTAGTCATTAAACCGGTGGTCAACCAATAGTAAAATAGTAAACCGGTAATCAACCAATAGTAAAATAATAAACCGGTAGTCAACCATAGTAAAATAATAAACCGGTAGTGAACCAATAGTAAACCGGTAGTTAACAAATAGTAAACTGTCAGTCAACCGATAATAAACTGATAGTCAACCAATAGTAAACCAGTAGTGAAACAACAACAAACCGGTATTTGCTATGGATTTTTTAAAAACAAGTTTAACAAGTCGTTGGATTTTCAACTATTTCATGAAATAAAAAAATTACAGAAGCCTTCATTATTTGTACAGAATTGAGTCATATAAATGTTAGTTTTTAATGAATATTTTATAAATTGTAGAATGGGGTGGTTACAACTTCTCTACCACCAAAGCTTAACGCTACTTGTGCTTTTGTTCTCTTTCTTCTTCTTAATTTGGTACAAGATGTTGCTTCCAATACTGCAAAATCACCAAAAATATAAATGTTGGAAGTAGCATTTCAACTATGACTCAAATTGCTCAACTAGGATCTGCAAGAAAACCAAATCAAATTAAATAACCAACTCACAAATTAAACCAAATCAATTGCAACAATTAATTACAATCAACATGAACCCTAATTTACACATCAAGTAAACCACAAAATCAACAATTAATGGTTTGAAAAGTAACAAGTTGTGAGCATAAGAGCAAATGAGAAGTGAGAAACTTAAATTTCTTAGATATTTGCAAAATGTGTGCTGCTATACAATGCTTTATACTGGCCTAGTCATCATGAACACAAGAAAGTATAGTGAGAATCTGTATAATGACAGAAAACCATATGAACATTGCTTATTATAAATTTTACACGATTAAATATAAGAGAATAGAACTAATTGAAGTTATTGCTGCAACATGCTCGATCTAATGATAAAGCCTCTACACAAAATGTTCCTATCATAAATATTTACAAGATTCAATGTTTACGAAATTCAATAATTGATAAGTTACAAATGAAGATTATGGTCTAGTGTCATACTCAAACAACCAAATTTGTCCTTTTCTTGCATTTTCTTGAAGGGCAACCTTGAAACTGAAAACATATTTGATAAAATAATTGTAAAATAATTATTGATTAGTATGTGGAAGTAAAACTTGTGAACTGGGTAAGACTTTTTAAGTACCAAATTACAAAACTTTTTCACAGAGACATTTTAACAAACAGATAAAATGCAACAACTAATTCATGTAGTTATAGAATACGCCAGCTCTTCTTTACAATATTATTTTTTATGGGCACTCTTTAAGATCATGTCTAATGAGATAATCCTAAGAACTACAAAATGATAAAATCCATGTACCAGCTGAACTTCGTTGTCTTTCCGCGCTGGCAGAGATTGGTGGAAAGAGGAGCGCTCATCAAGACACGGAAGATTAAAGACAGGACCATGAAACGCAGAAACTAAAGATCGGCTTTCACTGATCTTGAAACGAGCTTTCTTTTTGGGCAACCACCAGCGAGCCGAGCCGGAAAAGTGAAAACAGATGGCAGAGGAAGAAAATTTAGAAAGATCAGATGAACTGTATTAATAAAGTTAATTAATGGTAATATTGAGAGAAAAAAGTTTAATATTCAAACACATTGAACTTTTACCGTTTTAATGAGGAAGGAATGGCCAGGCCGTATTTTTGGTATTAAAATGGGTATCCAACGTGCTGGGCCTAATTTCCTCAAATATTTAATTATAATTTATCTTCTATCATTAAGTATTCTAACATTACAAACATCTAAATTATTTTAATAATTTATAAAACTGTTACGTTGAATAATTATTTTATTTGGAGATTGTAGAATCACTAATTGGTTAAAAAAATTAAATCAAATTTAATTGATTTAGTTTATCAAACCATATTGGTAATATTAGTTGCTGAACAATAATATTATACTTCAAGAATGATGTTATTTTCTTACTTGTCCATATAATTATAATATATGATATATTAAACCTTAGTTTAGATTTGATTTTTAATATCTTATTTAAAAAAAATTCTATTTCAATTGAACCGAAAACAGATCGAAGCAAACTAAATTGTACTCTTTACTTTAGTTTGATATTTATATAATTCACTTTTTAATATTTTTACTATTAAACAGAACTGAATGATAATCCAAGAAGCAATTTATTTGGCTTAGCTTATTCTATGTTTTCAATATCTAATCAATTCCTTAATTACCAACTTTTGTATGAATTGTCTGAAGGTAGTTCTATCAGATTTTCAAAGTTGCCAATGAGGACTGATTTGCTAGTCAAAGAGCTCAAACTTTAGGGTCTAAACCGGCATAATCGAGTCCAAATAATGCTTGTCAAATTCAACTCATTTATATAACTAACCAGCAGAAGTCAATAATTTTGAACTTAATTATTTCTTTTTGAAGTTGGATCTCATACTCAATAGAATACTCAAACAACTCTACTTTAACTTGACTTAATTTCTAGCATAGCGTTTAAACCATAACGCACTTTCAATCCTGAGTTTGATTGCCAGGATTGTGGCACCATGCCACTTTTTCCAATATTTTAAAATATAACAAAAACAGGTCAAATCTGGCCCAAATTATAGATTAACTCACATGCTATGCTTACCTCTCTTCGGTTATTTCAGTTTTCAGAAAAAGAAACTGAACCAAACCGAATACAGAGGACAAGGAAACCAAATTGGTTATATTGGTTCAGTACAAAATTTTGGTTTAAATCGATTCTTGCACACCCTATGTATTCTCAATGCTCCAGAATCTTGATCTTCTCAAGACAATTTTGCACGTGCATTGTAACATCAGGTGATAGACGGTCTCCAACCACAAGCTTATACTGCTCAAATTTAGCTTCATCACACTTCAATGCAGCTGTTTTGCAGGCCTTTATACTTCCTACAATACAAGCATACCAAAAACAAACGTTAAACATAGTAGTACTCAGAAAAGTGCAGTAGCACCGTTACTGCAATGAAATTCGTAAGTTATTCAATGACTTGATGCATAACATAAATAAACATTTGAAGGCTTTGCTGTTATTGTCGGCAATATCATGCAAGCTGCTTTTTTGCAGTGTGCATATTCAATCTATTTGTCCATATACGACAACGTTGAAACGGAAAACGCTTAAATGAGAAATAGCAAAACAATAGTATTCAACTCATATAGAATCTTTTCCGAAAATGAAAAGAAAAAACCGAAATATAGAACTGGACAACTTTCCATGTCACATAGTATTCAACTCATTTATATAAATTTAGAGATGGAAAGGGATATAAGCAAACTGAGATTAACCGGTAAAAATTAGCTGGTAATGCATATATGTCCCTGAAAGCACATCGCAAGCTAGAACTACATAATCAAAACTTAACAACTTACAGCAGAAAATTTTCAGAAAGTTAAATACTAAATGATAACGGAAATGGCTTTCACAGATAAAATTATCCCTTAAGACCTACCGGTGTCATAGCATACATTTATTGCACTGTGGACACGTAACGGAATAGTCTTAAAATTTCAGAGCTTCATACGCAAACCCTCAAAACTTGAAAAATTAGATTACTTGTATCATACCAGTTACCACTACGAACAACATGTCAACATCAATGACTATGAATACAAAAATCTGAATAGAAACTGATAAAATAGAACAAAACACAAAGGAAAAGGAAAAAATTGACTGGTATTTTCAAGTTAGATTTCGGTGTAAAAGTTTATTTTTCGAGTATTATGATTTTTTTTAAAGAGAGCATAAAATTATGTACTTATGGGGAACTTCAGAATACCATTTCAGTAACCACTTAATCACAGGCACCTCCTTGACTACACGGATGTCCCACTCGATGGAGCTCCTCATATCAAAAACTTAAGCAATTGTCAAACCTATAACTAAAAGTTGAGGCATCAAGGCTAGCTCAAATGTTCTTTGATGTTTCAACTGTAATATTAAGTAAACAAAATATGTGTGACAAAAAAGACAAATATTATAGATGAAAGAGGAAAATTAAAGTGCATATCTGATTTTGCTGTTCCTATACCAAAGATAAAAGTGCGATACAAAAAGCAAAATAATACTGTCATATTAAGCATTCCTAAGAGTACTAGTATTACAGTTCTAATGCACTAATAATCACTTCTCATTATGAAAAAGAACACATTGATATCTGTTAAAAAAATGATAAAACTCTTCAAGCGATGCAATGCAAATCTTCCTATTCACATGCATAAAACATCTCTTGTCATTACAAACCGCTCGCTGCCATTGTGCAAATTGCATAGCAAAATGAATAAGTGCTCCAACAATTAAGTTACCCGAAATAGATGTTTACTTATGCTCTTAATAACCCAATAAAATGTGCATACATATAAATTTAACCTTCAGATATAAGATCTACATACTTACCACTGAGGTCAAGTAAGTTGATTAAAACAGGGCAATTTCCAATACTCCTAATCATGGTAACTGCAGACCAAACTTTTTGGTACTCATCCCTCGAGGCTCGGATGATACATAGCTTCGTAATGGGATTCACATACTTGACTGCAAAGATAATGATAACAAAACGTTAGAGATTCATCCACATTCCGCATAAAAAAACAGCTACTAAACCGACATGACGAAATAACTATACTTTGAAATGATCCAAGCGAAGAAGCTAAACCACACTCCCCATAATTTACCAAAACGCTGTCTTTAACTGCTTTTGCAAGATTATACTGAGTTAATATGATAGGATCATCACTCGCATTAATGTCTCGATTTGGATCCAAGAACACTTCCATTACCATGTACCTGTTTTTAAAACCAACCATTGCTTATCCTTTTACCTGCCAAAGAAAATAAGCAATTCGAATTATATACAATTTGGCATATGCTAGAAACATTAGTAACTTTCGAATTTTAACGTAGAAAATCTTACATGAGTTTTCTAATAACCAAACCAAAAAATCTGCTGCATAACAGAATTTAGGAGTATATTTGTATTGTTCATGGGCCCTAATATTAATTACATTTAATTAAACAGATACAAAAATAATCGAGCCAACTCAACCAATTGATTAAACTAACAAAAACTTAACTGATTAATAATGTACAAGTAGAAAAAATTGATACCTTCTCTGCAGGGTAGGCTCTAGCCCGGGCTGAGATTCAGATGTAGAGGTGTTCCGGCGTGGGAGCTGAAGCTCTATTCGACCGCCGCCGCTTATTTATCTGTAGTTGTGTTTTGCCCGGGCTGCGATGGAGAAGACGATCCAGTTTTTTTTTCTAAGTTTTGAAAAGCCAAACGATGACGTTTTGACCTTTCATCTAATAAAAAAAGACCAAAAGGGCCCTTTATTTGTTTCAATTGACAGAAAAGAACGGGACTGTTAAGAAATTGACAGCAGTCCCAATTTGCTTTTTGTCAACTCGTCTTTTACTTTTACCAAGTCTTTTCACCTAATTTTTTAATATAAATATATTTAATTCTGCATTTTTAAATAAAGTGAAATCTTCTATTGAATATTATTAGTTTAATTTTTTTTCTAATTTTTAAAAAAAATTAAACCACCTCTAATGTTACTATGTTTTTAAAATTTCATTTCTACAAAATAATTGAATCTATATACTTGTACTAATGATAAAGTATTAAATTATGTTTTGTAGGTTATTTAATTGATTTAGGGATGAAAAATTATGTAATCAATTAGATTATAATAAGTAAATATATTTATTATTATGATTATGAAATATTTTGTAGATAATTGATGAATATTTATTTTATAATCAATTTTATGATTTTTTTTTTTGAATAAATGAATCAAGAAAAACTAATCAAAATAAATAAATTTAAGTTATGGATAAATTTCTTTTGAACATACAGAAATGTCAACTCTTAATAAAAAATAATTTTGGATGTAAATTTGGGGAAAAAAGGATGTGTTAAATCCGGGCTGAAAAAAATTATAGATCCGCCAGCGGCCGGTGGGTGTTGCTGCAGTTTATTGTAAAATAAAATTGAGTTTAATCTAATAATTCAAACAAATTAAAAAAATTATATTCAAATAAAAAGTTTAGAAGAAGTGAGAATTTGGGCCTATTTTTGGATCCAAATAACAAAAGGGCCATCTAGTTGGGTTGATAACACATGAAATGAAAGTTTATTATAGTTCCTCCTTGCCTCTGATTCACGGCATTAGAAGAAACACGTGTTAACTGTTTATAAGTGGCTTCAATGCACATACTTCATGAAGTTTTGACTAATTTTTTTTTTTTCAAACCATAAAAATTCATTAAGAAGATTCAAGTACAAAATATGAAAATTATATCACAACCCACATTATAATCTTTTAAAATTGAACAATTAGGAGTTAAGTAACAATTCCAGACAAGCAATAAATAATCAAAAGTGAGAAAAAATCCGTAACTATGTTCCCGCATAAACTTAACAACGATGAAACTGTGTTTCTCGTAGACGGAGTACTTAGATAGTTCTTCTTCTGATTTGCTTTTGAAACCGCTCTATCCGGTTGAGCTTAGCGTTCCGATCTCCATCTTCAATGAATTCTTATCAAAAATAACCCAACAAACCTCCCTGATTTTAGATTTACAATAGGTTAAATGGGGTTTCAAACTCTCCGAATATAGATCTACAAGAACTTTGATAGATCTAAAAACTCTAATTTTTTAAGATCTTCAAAAACTTGTATAGATCTAAAAGACACCCCACATATATTTTAGATTTTAAAGAATCGGATCTCAAATTCGAAAATCCATCAAAAACCTTGATAGATCTAGCACCTACAAACACCAAAAACCTTTAGACTTATTCAAATATGAAAATACAAATCGAAACCCAAAAACTTTATAACCAAAGACTTTATTCAACTAAAAAAAGACATAGTAGATCTATAGTAAATAGTATTATGGGCGGAAAGAAAATGATTTTCCAGCTAATGCCGGAGAAATCATCTTCTTCCACCCTTAAAAAGATGAACAAATGAAGAACTTTTCTTTTAGAGAAGAGAGAGCAAATATTTTAGAGAGAGAGTAAGTAGCTATCCACTTTGTTTTTTTGACTAATATTATGACTTATAGCTAAAATGGTACAAATATTGAACAATAGTCTATTAAATTTTTTGTAGGATCATTTTCTCCCATTAACACTCACCTTTTTCAATTATATATATATAAAAATTAACAAAAAAAAATTATTATTTAACTAACTATTTTATGTTTAAATATTCTTTCTTATGTGACTGCATTCCGTTCATCAATTTTTTTTTAAAAAAAACTGCATAGTTCAACAACTAATTTTTAATGCATCTACTTTTTTATTATCACGTTAGATGGATTAAAGAAGATGGATAAAAAAATAGAGTTATATGACATTACTCGTTTAACAAATAGTACTCCCTCCGTCCCGTTTAAGAAGTCCCATATTCTATTTTGGGATGTCCCATTTAAAAAGTCCCATTACTATTTTTAGAGTACTTTTCCATTGAATACTCCATTTTACCCTTATTTTAGTTATTTTAAAAGAGTTCTATGGAAAATTCCACTATCATTAATAGGGGCAAAACATGAAAAAACATGAAAAGACAAGAATAATTAATGTTTTCTTAATCTGTGTGTAAAGTCAAATGGGACTTCTAAAGTGGGACGGAGGGAGTAGTAAAATTGACCCCAAATATTAAGTCATTAATATAAATAAAAACAAATACTCCCTCCGTCCCACTTTAAAAGTCCCATTTAACTTTACACACAGATTAAGAAAACATTAACTATTCTTGTCTTTTCATGTTTTTTCATGTTTTGCCCCTATTAATGATAGTGGAATTTTCCATAAAACTCTTTTAAGATAACTAAAATAAGGGTAAAATAGGGTATTCAATGGAAAAATATTCTAAAAATAGTAATGAGACTTTTTAAATGGGACATCCCAAAATAGAATATGAGACTTTTTAAACGGGACGGAGGGAGTATATTATATCATTTAATTTTCAAACCGAGTAGAATTATATAAAAACCTTATAAAATGTATTTTTTTTATCATAAAATGTAGATTTAAAGTTTTTATTTTTTTCCTCAAGATAGGGGATAAAACAAACATAATTGTTCTTTTTCCTATGGACAAATAAAATAAAAAGTAGAGCCACGTGGAAGGGACAGAGAATACCGTTAGGCACGTGAGAAAAATTTAAATTTGTTTCCCACATATAATCCACATTTACAGCATTACACAACTTTTCCCATCCAAAACATTTCGAAATTCCCGACTATTCTCTACATCCCAAAAGGGCATAAAGGTAAATTCAAAATTCGTTTTCATTTCTAATTATTTGTTTTTTCCGTTTATTTATTTGTTTGTACGTGCAACGTCAACAACACCCACCCCACTCCACTATCCACATTTATAACATTTCTCTATAAATATCAAACCTTTACCTCTCTCCCCTTTTGCCTTCTTCTTCTTCATTTTCACACTTTTCTTTAGAATTTTAGGCTTCTGGGGAGAGAGTTATTGTTTGGGTTTGGTTAGATAGAGAGTGGGTGGGTGTTCTTTTTTTGGGTTTTTCCGGTTTGGTTTGGTTTGTTCTTGCAGGTCAACCGTAGATTCTTGTTTGGAATTGCTTCTTGATTTTTGAGATCAAGTGAGTTTCTAATCTCTCCTTGTTTTTGGGTGTTTGTTTATGTGCTTATGTTTGGTTTTGGAGATTATTTTTCTTTGTGGCATTTTTACAAACACTTGGGTGTCTTTGGTAGCTCAGATCTGTTTTCTTATTATTTTATATTATCTTGCTAAATCTTGTTAATTGGATTTATTATTGTTAAATACCCATGTGATTTATTGTCTTGTTCTTCTTGAAAGTTGAAATCTTTTTTAGTTTTGTTTTAATTTAAGGTATTATTTCTGCTTATAATTTGGATTTGATTGAGAATTATTTAAGGTCTCTGAGATTATTATTATTGTCAACAAATTCAATGCAATTTCGTTTCTTTTGATTGAATTTTAATTATTGAAATGATGGGTAGAGTAAATATTATGCAGAATCTTTGTGATCAAATCAGCTGATTTTGCAAAGCTAACTGCAAGCAACAATGGAGGTTATAAATGGAAAATCAATGGCATCAGGTCCTGCCAATGTTATTTTCCTATCCACTATTCTCGGCCGAGATGGGCCGATTTCGGTTCACAAATGTGACTGGAAATGTGAGAATGAGCATGTTTGTGGGAATATGTATCGCTGCAAACTGACTGCTCTCACTCACATCTGTGACAAGAACTGTAACCAGAGGATTTTGTATGACAATCATACCTCGCTTTGCCGGGCTAGCGGTCAGATTTTCCCCCTTTCTCCAGCTGAGGAGCAGGCGGTTAGAGGAGTCCGAAGGAAGATAGATGCCGATACTTCACCTGCGGAGAACTGTTCCTTTAAGCGCAGGCGAGATGCAAAGTTTCATCCTTCTCCTTTTGAGAGATCTTTTTCTGCTGTCAGTCCAATCTGCAGCCAAGTTGCGGATGGCATGGATATGAGCTAGATATATATTTATATTGTGAATGAAACAACTATCTTACACGTTCTTTTGCAATGTTCATGCTTTTTCTTTTCGTGGATAAGTGAACTTAATGTGGGCACTCTATTGATGGATCTGATGGGTCCTCTTGTCTGTAGGAACAATATATTCGTATCATGTTTAATGCTATCTAGAAGTTACATTAGCTTAGCTTGACTTTGGTAGGGATATTGAACAGTTTCATTCACTTGTTGTGTTACTTTAACTGAATTTAGTTCGATTCTAGCTTCATTATTCGTTTGTGAACTTTGATGACAACAGGGAGTTTCAGGTCTTGTCTAACACTTGATATTTGCAGTTGTTTGGTTTTGTATAGACATATTCCTCTAGTTAGATATTATTTACAGATTCTTTGTTCTCCATCTTGCTTTCATTTGTTTGCCTTTTTGTGTTAGTTCTTAATGCTGCTTCAGCATTCTTTAATTTGTGGTAGCTCGTTCGAATATAGTACAATATTCCGCACATATGTTTGTGCAAATTAGGGTGGGGATATTTCTATTGTTATCTGGAGACACTGAGCTTTGCTTTTTTGTCCAGTTTTTGCAGGTTGAAGAAGAACAATGTGACCATTTATTGCTTTTGTTTGCTCTTTTTGTTTTTTTCTTTCCTAAAATTAGTGCTATTTTTGCAGGTTAAAGTGTGCAATTCAAGAGGTTTTAGATGTGCTTTTTGCAATGTGAACTAATAATTATCTGTTAATTTTTTCTCGAATAGAAGTTTTCTGTCCTTCTAATGCTTGTAGTTATTTTTTCTCTTGCAGTGGAGAAAGATGCAGCTTTCAGCTGATGAATTGGAAATGGTGATTGCTTGTTTTCCATCAATTTGTTACGTCTGAAGTCTTTAAAGGTTCAGTCCTAAATTTCTAAATGGTCCATGGCCAGCGGTATGCATAATCTTACTAGCTATGCTTATTTTATTAAATTATCTCTAAAGTAAGATATCATGTACATAGTATGTTAAATATGTTCTCTGTTTTGGCAATGACAGATAAAACTCGGACCATAAGATTATTGGGTGATGGATTGCCAAGGCAAAGTAAAGCGTATTATTTCTTATGTATAAACCTAAAGCATATGTGCTATTTTGGGAAGCGCAGACATCACACAGAAATAATATGAGGATGACGTGCAGTCACAGGGACAGTACACTAATCATGGTATCGAGTAGTTATGACTCGCAACTACCTAGGGGCAATATACCTCTTGAATGGGCTTCTTCAAAGCTAGGTATATTGCCACTAAGGTAGTTGCGAGTTGTATCACTCTAAAGATGGAAAAGAATTCGATTCAATTCGAGATGTACACTTCAATTTGAGTCAGATCGCTTACAGTATTTTAAGATGAGGCAGCTTCATAATTGCCAGTGGAAGTACGCCAACAAGATCTTGCAAAAAGGAAAAAAACTATGATGGCAAACTCAAGAAGCTAGAGACGATTCACCAAAAGGAAGTGTATATTTTTAGCCACGGCATTAACTGGACCTGGTCAATCGCATATTAGCGTGTTGCTGTATGATGGCAATATTAGAGTGTTCATTGTATATGATGGCATTTCTGCAGGTTTCTATATTAAACCAGTTTCAGTTTGTAAATATTCAATTTTTTTAGTAATCAATGTTGTATGAAAACTGATTCTGTTGTACATGTAAAATTTAGGCTTAACCCATATAGAGGTCCTTGTACTTTACACTTTTTTTTCCGTAGGTCCTTATACTTTATTTTTGTATTATCTGGTCCTTCTACTTACCTATATTTGATTTTCAGGTCCTTTTTGAGTTTTTTCCAGTCCCTGTACTTACAATTTGTTTTTCCTCCAGTCCTCCTACTTACAATTTTTTTCCCTCCAGTCACACAAAAGGACTGGAAAAAACTCAAAAAGGACCTGAAAATAAAAAATAGGTAAGTAGAAGGACCAAATAATACAAAAATGAAGTATAAGGACCTACGGAAAAAAAAGTGTAAAGTACAAGGACCTCTAGATGGGTTTGGCCAAAAATTTATGTAGAATTTTATCTTACCTTCATCCTCAATAAAAACTTTGCAATAAAAAGTAGAGCTTGTGCATCAATCTCAATTGATAAGTTGCACATTACCAACACAAAGCATAAGCATGTGCAAGGTTGTGAAATAATTAGCAAGATGTGAGTTTATTTCCTCAAAGATACAAATAGATAGGGCCAGGCTCTACGCATAGGCGCCAGCCTAGGGTCTCAAATTTCAAAAACCCCAAATTTAATGGAATCCTTTTAAAAATATATATTATTAAATTTTGTAAAATAAATATATTTATGGGGCGTTTTAGTAGTTATAGCCTATAGCCGTTGTAGTTTTATCGGAATTGATCCAAGTAATTTTAGTTAAGTAAATTTTGAAACAGTGACATGAAATGAGATACTTAAATAAATATATGTAGTATAACTTGCAGGGCATTTAATAGATTTAAAAGAATAATGTTTCTGACTATTTGGCTAAAAGAATACAGGCATCAATAACCTCCTAAACTTCTCACTCTTCTATGATGTCTGAGTAACCGTTTAATCAACCAACTCCTATCATTTTAAACCGCGCACGAAACACCAAATCTCTGGCAACTTTTTTCTTTTGATAATTGGAGAGGGGAAAACGTTTGTGCAAAAAATTGAACTCACGACCTAGCAGTTTGCAGTCTATCACTTATAACTCATTGATAATCTCTTGCAACTTTAAAACAAGGTAGCATCAACGTTTTTGGTCATGCCTACAGGAGGCACTATCCAAGCAGTAACCATTGTCTGATTTTAGAATGTAGAATTATTTGATAATGTAGAATTTTATTTAATTTTTTTATAGATAACTAGTTTCGCATTACATGCTACGCACGTTGCTCATAACGTGACTCGTCAATATATATTAATTAAATTTATTATAATTAATATCAATATATTTTATTTATAATTAATATCAAATTAGTTAGAATTTTTGTTATAAATAAATATAACTTTTATATTTTTATAATTAATTAACATTAATAGCATTTATTTATAGTTTGTTTTAACTATACCAGTGTATTTTATAAACAATTAATATTAAATTGGCTAGAATTTTTTTTAATTAGAGAAGATATTTATGACTATACCGATATATTTACAATTTCTTTATTTCAATAGAATAATACCATTTCGTTTTCTCAAATAGAGCTCTTTTTTATTTAAATAGAACTCTATCTTTTTTTGATAATTAATAGAACTCTATCTTTAATAATAAAATGAGTATATTTTAATTTTAATTTTATTTAGTAATAACTATAAAATTTTAAATTATATTATCAATTATTTCCGAATAGAATTCAATTTCTTATTTAAATAGAATTCTATCTTTGATAATGAAATGAGTATATTTTCATTTTATTCCTTACTTAGTAATAACAATAAAACTTAAATTATATTGTTAATTAATAATAACTTTAAAAGGATAATTAGGAAAATTGATCATACATGTTGTAAATCCTTAATCAAATTTAGTCCTACTTATACTTCTGTGCATGATTCTACACAAAAGCTGTGGAGTTTTGTCATAGGTACTAAACTAAATATTACACTCCTAGTTAACTTCAAACTAAATTTTAATTGACTTCAAATTAAACTGTAAATTATAATAAACTGCAAATTAAACTCCACTTTGTCTTTTCATATAGGTATTAAACGTCAAATGAAACTTCTATTGTGTTACCTATTCAAATCAAACAATAATTCTACTTTACATTTTATTATTGAATAAATATTCATTTTTATAATTATTTAAATAAAGAAATTGTAAAGATTTATTTAGAAATTCAAGATCTATCAAATAAAACTATCTTTTAAGAAAAGCAGAAAACATATTTACTCACTATCAAATAACAAAATGTAAAATTTCGGCAATTAGCTACTAAAAAAAACTATATAACAAACACTTATAGCCTTTTAAGGAAAGTGGAAAATTAATCACAGTACGTTAATATTTTAGTTGACTCCACATTAATTATTATTCTAATTTTAAATGACTAACTATTTTATTTGACTCCACACTAATTAGTATTCTATTTTAAATGACTATAAAACCTTCAATTAAGTAATCAATTAGCTATAAATTAAAAAGGGATATCCGGTAAATGTGCCTGCCTCCTCCTCCCTCCATCCGTGCTTTTATAATATAGATTTAAAATTAAAATTATTATGTTACCATATTCTAACTTAATTGTTTTTTAATTAAATTTTTATTAAAATTTAAATTATAAAAGTTTTATCGGAAAATGATCCAAAAACTCCAAATATATTCGATTTGCAGTTTTTTCAGAATAAGAGGAGCCATTAAATTACTTATTTTCAAGGCAAATATGCATTTTTCAGTTAAAATTCTTTTGGTATAAAAAAAAACCTCGCATTCTTCGGAAAAGGTTCATTTCTTAATGAGAAGTGGGGATACAATTAAATGTTTGTTTGGCCTTAAAAGAAAGGAATTTCTTTTTGATGAGGTGAATTTGCGGCTAAGAGATTCAGCAAAGCAACGTAACCATTCAGTTTAGGATTTGTCAATGGCACAACATCCTGCCTCTCCTAGATTCTCCATCCTACAATATCTACCAACTAGCCCTTGCAATGAAAACACCATCTCCATCTACCTATCTACGAAACTTCGAACAAAATGTTCGGTGCATTCCGTTTAATTTTCATTTCCGCTCTAGTTTCGTGCTGCTACTCGTGCACATTTACCATAACAAACAACTGTCCCCATACAATATGGCCTGGTACACTAGCCGGTTCAGCTTCCCCACAACTTGCGACAACTGGATTTCTATTAGACCCCGGCCAGAGCTTGCAGATTCCGACTCTTCCAGGATGGTCAGGGCGGATATGGGCGAGAACAGGTTGCATATTCGATGAGTCTGGAACTGGCTCTTGCCAAACTGGGGATTGTGGGGGGAAACTGGAATGTAACGGAATGGGAGCCACACCGCCGGCGTCTCTGTTTGAGATAACACTTGGTTCTGGCGATAAGAAGGATTTTTATGATGTGAGCATTGTAGATGGTTATAATTTGCCTCTAGTTGCTGCACCTCGTGGAGTTGATGGTGCTTGTAATGCCACAGGATGCATTTCAGATATAAACACGGGTGAGATACTTAAATTATATCCATTAGTTGTCCGTTTGGTTCGTACCAAACCAAATCGAATTAAATTTGGATTTTTTAATCGTATCAAACCGAATTTACAAAGACTTAAAGAATCTCAAACCGAACTTAGCCAATTGATTTATTAACTTTTTTTAATTCGGTACAGGAACTAAAAATCAAATGTTTTAATAGTATCAAAAATCCGAATTGAATTTATTTGTTTAGTTTGTGTTTTTGCGCACTGTTACCAGTAGGGGCGTGCATTCCATTGAAACCAAATCAAGCCAAAATGTTTCTTTTTATTAAGTGGAACCTAACTAAAAATTTAAGAAATACAAAAAAAGTCAAACTAGACCGAATTAGGATGCAGTCACCTTTTCGGTTCAATTCAGTTATTTCAGTCTAGTTTGCATTAAAACTTAATTAAAAAGATTGTACTCAAAACCAAATCAAAGCAAAAACTGAGCTTTTATAATATCAAAACGAACCGAATTGAATATATGATTAGGCAATTTGGTTCAGTTTTCACACACCAATATAGGCATTATCTAGTCAAAATAAATATCCTGAACTAATGTCTTTTGACTATGAAACTTAAACAGGTTGCCCCAAGGAACTCCAAGTGGTAGGTGGAGACGGTGAGGGAGGAGGAGGAGTGGTTGCATGTAAGAGTGCATGCGAAGCATTCGGACTGCAACAATACTGTTGCAGCGGAGAGTTCGCCAATCCGACGACTTGCCGTCCATCCTTCTATTCAACAATTTTCAAGACAGCTTGCCCAAGGGCTTACAGCTATGCATTTGATGATGGCACTAGCACTTTCACATGCAACGCCCATGATTATGCTATCATTTTCTGCCCTAATTCTATGGGGTATGCTTTCATTCTTCTGTATCAAGATAACTCTTTGCATTTTGTCTTGATAACTTAAATATCGATTTTCCCCCTAAACTTTCATATAACGAGCAATTAATATCAAATTGAGCATCTGTTATCAATTAGTCTCATCAACTTGTTAATTTTTGATCAATTAACTCAAATTTTAAGTCAATTATTCTCGTAAGGTTGTTTTCAGAAATGATACAATTAGATCAAATTGATAAATTGATATTTTCAAGGGACTAATTGATAAAAAAAAATTGGTGTTAAATGTCTATTATGTGCAAGTTCAAGGGTAAATTGATAGATCTTGATGGGAGGAAACATTAAGAACTTACAAATGCCTTTCCTTTGCTCTCTATTTGGTTCAGGATTGGGATATCTGATGGTACATACCCTGCGGAAGTAGTCCACAAGCCCAGTAACCGGCAGGCTGTAAAGATGGCTTCTTCATCGAACATCCTCCTACCGATTCCAATGTCGATTCTACTCATCCTGAATCTACTCCTGCTTACATAATTATCGTCATAACAGAATTGTTAGCATGAAGCACTCTGCAGATCAGATCCTTAATAGAATGAATCTAACAAGTTTAAGTCGACATACCTTGCAATATAAATGGCGAAAAACAATATCCCAGCGCATTACATGTCATGTTTCAGTAGCCATTGTATCTCACTTTTCACATATTTCTAATAGGGTTGATTGTAGTTCAGTTTGAACATAGGAAACTTCAGATAGTTCCGAAATAGCAGGTCAGTTCCACTTAAAAAGTAATATACTAATATCCAGAAACAAAAGGAAATCTACTACAACAATGAACTTGAAATTTTACTGGTGCATGAAGCAAAAACAGACTTCGATTCAAGTGCAACTTTCTATATTTTACAGTAATCTGATGCATCAGTATAAGGTTATTTGCCAATCACGATTAGCAGATATGTGAAATAATGAGTGAAAAAAATATCGATGAAAAGGGGAAAAACTTGTATGTATCATTTCTTAGTCTTGGCTTTCTTCGGCGCTTGAGCTTTCTTTCTGACTCTCTTTGCTGGTTGGGTCTTCCCTCCTCCAGTCTTACCCTTCTTTTTCACCATCCCCTGTATCCAGACTCCATAAATTAGTCCTTGAACAATGACATAACAATGAAAACAAAATTTTTTAGATTCTTTTTTTTTCCCTTTCTGTTTCTTTCCTCTTCAACATTTAAACACAAGTAAGAAACTAAGAATATGAAGCCAGCCATAGATTCAGGGAGGATACAATCGCAAGGAATAATTCGATGACATACTTTCTTAGCTTTTCCTTTACTTTTTCCATTGATTTGTTCTTCATTTCCCTCATTTTGATCAGTTTGATGAGGTTTCGGAATCTTCTCAGCCTCATCTTCTGAGTCAAAAGAGTACCCTTCAAGTGTTCCTGCTCATGCAAATTAATTTACAGTAAAGAACAACCAGTAGATCAGAAGAAAAACTTATACTTTCAATTATTACATAGATATGGTAACCAAAGGGTCCTGACCTTCAACCATAGTCTCAGCTTCATAGACGTTAGATTGCGCTTTCAGCTGAATGAAGTCATTCATGATAGCCTCTATCTAAGAAAATAAAATAAAATAACATATTGTCAGAAATAAAAGAGATACCAACTCACTTTCACATTTTAGAAAAAAAAAACTAATGAGGAAAAGGAACGCATTTAGGTTATATTTTCATTGTTATTTAATTAAGCCCACACTTGGCTATACCCATCTGAGATGAGAGCAACTATTAGAAGTAACCTTACATTATAGCTGAAATTAAAAGTAAAGTTTTAAAATGTTGCCGAATATTAGACATGCACATGACTAAGAGACCTCAAAAGGAGAAGGCAAAATAACCAACAAACCTTAGCTTCCGATTGACCAAAGCTAACCTGAAACAAAAAGAGATGCATTATGTTCCAATAATCAAATAAAAAATGAAAGATATGTATAATGACATAAAATGAAAATAATGCATAGGCAAAAAGGTAAGGAGAAAGTTTGCAGCAATGCTTTTTCATCTGAAAGTTTTTAAGTGTACATCATAACTTACAATGCAAAATGTCCTGGATGGTACTATTTTTGTCTGGTATATTGTTCCTGAAACAAGCAAACTTTTACCACTCAGATGCAGGCTCATGTATGGAGACATGTTTAATAATTAGCTTACTAATGAGACTGACACATAAGGTCATTAATGGTAAAACTATGAAACCAAAACCAAAAACAGAAAAAGAAAAGTAGAAAAATTAAAAAAGCAAAGAAACATTCTAAAAGTTGAAAGCTATGGAATGTTAAAATGTACATGCCATAGTTTGGGAGGTTTGCAGCATCAACGTACAGTAATATTTAGAACTTTAGAGGGTGAGATAAAGATGAGGTCGTTTCTAAAAATAAAACGAGCAAATTTTTGTCAGCCATTAAATTTAATTAGTTTTATGGCTTATCACGGACATAAGAGAGAAAATTAATAGAATTAGAAGCAGCATAGTTGTGACATAAATCAATGGAACAGAACAGAAGATACCTTTTAAATCTAAGTACATCTCATGATTAGCGGATGAGTTATCTGGAATCACTACTCTTCCAACAGCCCCCATGTCACCACTTAAATCTATGGATTCACCTTCACACTCCACAAGTGCCTGCAGAAACCTTATAGTTTTCAATTGATCTGTGTCCATATTTTCAGATTACAAATACACCGGTCTCTGAGTGTGTGTGCTTACATATACTGTTGGCATATGTGAGTAATAACATATTTATATATCTACCATCATATTTTTAAACCCCAATTTTAGTTGCTTGTGACAGAAATAGGACCATCAGTGGTTATGTAATGGTTGGCGGTGTCTTTACATTTCATTTAAATGGAAGTTTGGATCATAACATTTTGAATTCATTAATATTACAGATTTTCCTTTGTTTATGTTACAAAAGTAAGTCAAAAACATAAAAGTGGATAACAATTTCACTTGAAATTATCATGGAGAGGTGTATTTCAAATCCACATCATAGAAGATCTCAACTTCATCCACGGATCTTCTCAATTAAAAAGAGCATGTTTTTATATGGACACTTGTGAGTTAATATCAAATAGTAATTGTTTAAAATTATATTGACTTACTTTCATGTCCTTTATTTGAGCATCTTGGAAATTCAGATGAAACTTATGGTAGTCAGGATATACATATTATTTCTAAACAGAAGAAGAGCCCAATTTAAAGCCTACCTTTGTACGGCTGACTTTATCGGAGAGCAGCAACGGTATTCTTGATGTTGAAACCTACAAATCTTAAATTGTTAAGGCAATTCAATGAACTAAAGACTAGGCAAACAAACAGGAAATGCAGTACAAATATTTCTTACTTGAGCAGTAGGCTTCTCAGAAACATCTCCATCTGCAACTTCAACATCATCAGGATATCCTGTGGCACCATCAAAATCATTTTCATAACTGCATGTTAACTAAGCCTATTTCTTTTACTGTCTTAAAAAAGGTCATCTCCATATGCACTTTAATAAGGTAGAAACATTTGCGGAAGCAGTTCACCTAACTGTTTGTAATTCTACCCAGGGATCTAAAAAAGGATGATATAAGGCCCCCTCTAAATCAAAATAGAGATCTGTCACGCCCACTCACTTCTTACCTGTTTTTGGCAAATCAATGGAAGTTGTCCATCTAAACATTTTTAATTCCACCCATAAAAGAAGATAGTACTACAATAAAATAAGCGCCCCCTCTACATCAAAATAAAGAACCGTCACTCTCACTCACTTCATACCTGTATCTGGAACACTATCCTTTTTATTTCCCTCTTTCTTTAGCATTTGATCATCCGCTTTTAGCATTTTCTTTGGAGATTTTTTCTTTGTGGCCTTCTTTGAAGGAGACTTAATACCAGGAAGGACTGCATTTTGTTTTGCTTCCCTCTGAGAACCATCATCAGGAAAGGACTCGGAATCTGATGACAATTCCCAAATAGAATCTGCTGCCTGTTTAATTACAAGAATGACAGTCATCAGAAACCATTTTACAGAAAACTATTTTTCTAACAAATAGACAATCGTCGAATGCAGAATAAAAAGGTGATTAAAGAAAGAATACATATATCTCATAACACTTCAACAGGATGGTATGCAAAATTATAAGGTTATTATGGCAAAACTATGAAACTAAAACAAAGTAAAAATGGAAAAGAAAAAAAAGAAAAACAGAAACGCAAAGAATAAACATTCTAAGGTTGAAAGCTGTGGAATGTCAAAATGTATATGCAAAATTTTGACAGATAACAAATTATATCATGATAAGCCTGGACCAAAGAACAAAGCTATCATACATGAGATTTCGTGTGCTTGGTTGCTTTCTCAGTAGCTTGCCCATCAGCCTCATCCCCTGTATCAAAATCAAAGGAAACACGATGCTTAACTTAAAGCCAATCAGCTCGAACAGATACATGTCGAAAAATCATCATAAAAGGGATGCTAGAATACAAACTCAATTGGAAATAAAATGGTCACATTAAAATCTTAATGAAGAAACCCATTTCACCTAGTCTTTCATTAGACTTCTTCCTCCTCTTCTTCTCTATCAATGTCTCATCTTCTGCTGGTCCTCTTTTTGGAGCCTTTGGTTTGGAAACCTGCTTGGCTAGAGATTGTGCACCACTTTCACTCTCAGGAGATCGACAATCAATTTTGTCATCGCTAGAAGCACTAGCATTTAATGAATCAGAATCCGAAGACAAGACAAGAGTTGAAT
The DNA here is from genome assembly GCF_937616625.2 of Mercurialis annua. Lineage (NCBI taxonomy): Eukaryota > Viridiplantae > Streptophyta > Magnoliopsida > Malpighiales > Euphorbiaceae > Mercurialis > Mercurialis annua. The sequence continues at coordinate 4,605,457 of NC_065575.1, read as the reverse complement.
GAGTTTCAGCCTGCAAAAACCAAATTAGCATATTTCAGTACATCTCCCAACTCTTATTAGAGTAAAATTACACTGACCTAAGTGGAAATGTTCAGGTTCAAGACTACTGCGAGAAGTTGCCTACTGTTGCATCATTAATGGCAGTAAAATAACAAGGCAAAAAATTATACCTGGAAAGTGCGGAGCCAATCCGGAGAATCCTCTCTAGAGCTGCTCATTTTGGTCACTGATGCATAAATTTTTAAAAGATCAATCAAATTGCATACCAGAACTATAATATCTTCCAAATAGCTATAAAAATCACTAAAAATCACAACAAATTTTGAATTGATTACAAATTAAAACATTTTTAGCATTCATGTAGTTTGACTACTTTATAAACCCTAGAAATGCAAGATATAAGGAAATAGAGAGCAGGTTTTGGAATTTACCAGAGCTGAAGAACACTAACAAAGCCCGCGAACTGAGCTTCGAGATCACAATTAAACTTGAACACAAAAAAAGTTTTGCCTCTATAGAAAAGAATTGATTTTTTTTTCGTGTATCTATTTTTTGGTCGAATACGGCATTTCGACCCTTGAACTTTACCTGAATGACATTTTATACATTTGATCATTTAATCCAGTCAAACTAACATAGGCATTTAAGCTCAAATGCTCAATTAATATGCAAGTAGATTTTGTATTTAACTCACTAAATATGGTAAATATATAAAATTAACCTCCACCAATTTATATATGATTTATATTTGTTAAGAAAACGATATTGAATTAAAAAATGATATTAATATCAAATTAAAATTCAATTAAATACAAAAGAGGATATATAATAGATGTGAGTTATTTTATGAATTATGAATATAAATGAATGTTTAATTTATCAGATCATATGCTACGAATATTTAATCAGAATATAATTGTTAATTAATAAAATTCAAAATTGAATACATAATTATGGAGTACTATAATGTCTCAACTTTAATGTGATTACTGGTCGTTTATTATGGAATATAATCATTATCCAAATTTTAAAAATATATTTTAGGTTTATCAGATGACGGCTTCTATCCTTGATATTAATAATGTGATTGGTCATATAATCGCACGTCAATATTGGCAACAATGCCGCAATGTTAAAATATAAAAATGCATGAAAAACCAAATGTTTGCTAGATATATAATCACAATAATTATTTTCCATGTTAAACTAACACAAGGGATATAAATTTTTGTTTGTACCAATCGAAATTATAGTATTTTGGTGACCAGAATTTAATTTTTTCCCCATGAAATTTATAATTTTAATAAATGAAAAGTCTTAATAAAATGAAGGAGTTATTAAATTCACTCAAAAAATTTGGCTGTAATCGTTAATAAAATAAAGCTATGGACTAGTTTTACATTAATGTTATATAAACACTTTACATGTATCAAACATCAAAATCTCATAGACCTAATCAATAATATGGAACCAAAATGAACTAATTGCAGTAAACAAAAGTTTGTACGAGTCAAACTACAGTAATACAGTAGTAATTCAGAATCGAAGAGGATAACTAAAGTTTCAAAAATATAAATTTATTAACTATAAATATGTTACATATTTATCTTAATGAGATAATTACTATTTACGGTGAGTCTGAGATAATCAACTAAATAAAATTTTATAATATTAAAACAAATTAAAACTAAAAAATAAATTAACTGAAATCGATTAAACATAGTTAAGTAATCAATTGAGTTAAATTAAATCAAATTAAATTAAATTGATTCGATTGATTATTTAATTATGACTAAATATCAAAGGTATTAACGAGTCACCCTAGAAATTATGGGCTGAATTATTAATTTAACTTGATTTGATCTTGTGTAAACTTGGACGTAAGTTCAAGGGGCAAATTAACACTTTATTTATCATATAGGAGGGCATAAATAATTTGTTACAACTTAAAGAAGATGGGCCTATTTGCCATGCGGATTGACCCAATTCTCTGACAGATAGGGTGAGCACACAGCTAGTTAGGTTAAAAAACATTCGATATAATTAAAACTAAATGACTTAATTATTTAAAAGCCACCTACCTTATAATTTTTTTTCATTTATACCATGATATAGGAAAATTTTCAATTGTACCCTGATTTTAATTTTTATGTTTCATCTCTACCTAATGAGTTGAATTGACCTATTTTCTTTTGAAAAAGAGTTTAAATTAGTCCTTCATTTTTAACCTATATTCTAATAAAACGTTAATGTTAATCATTTATGTATTTTGTTTTTAATATTTTTATCTTTAAATTAATTAAATAATCAAAAAAAATTATTTTTGAAGTACAAACGAAATATAAAATAGAAAATAGGGTACAATTGAAAATTTTCCTAGGTCGTGGTATAAATGAAAAAAAATTAAAAGGTGAGTGGTTTTTAAATAATTAGGCCAAACTAAATTAAGTTAAAAATTGATAGATAAAATAAATAAAATATAGTCAATAGTAAAGTTAAAGTAATAAAAAAGTAAGAATTAATAATAATTAAAATTAAAATTAAAAATTTCAATTAATTTAATTAATTAAAATTTTAATATCGTCAACCAAAACTAGATAAAACTTTTTTCACTAATTAAACAAATCGATAGAACTAACCGATTAACCAAAATATTTAACCGAAATACATAATTTTAATCGCTGGGTTAACCAGCTTTTTACTCACTCCTAGCTAGGGTTTTACTATGACCCAATTCTCTGACAGATCAGCAAAAGATAACGAAAGCTTTGACAATAAAAGAAAAAAAATAGAACACCATAGCTTTCCGCACCCTCAAAGTTGCTACTTCCAAGCTAACACATCAACCCAAAACAGATTGGCAACAGTCAAAAAAGGCTTAATTTACTTTTACCACTCCACCTCATATAAAACCTGCGCAAAATTTAGTCTCACACAGAGGCTTTGCGGCTGCTCCATGGTGACCTTTTTTTCAACAGTAGTGAGCTGTGACTGTCAATTTTTCACTTTGTCAATGGAAAAACAAACCTACAAAACCCTAGCTCCAGCTCCTCTCTAAACCCTTGCAGTAATTTACGATTCTGCCACTGGTTCAGCTTCATAGAAATTATCTCTGCTTAGTGTGATCGATAGCGAGAGAGAAGAGGAGTTTTTAGTAATTTTACGGTGATGGCGGAGGTTGAAGGCGGTGATGATCAGAAGGAGGTTGATAATAGTATTAACAGCAGCAGTAGTAGTGGTGGTGGTGGTGGTGTTAGTAAGTCTGCTTGGAAAACTCCGGTAGTAGCTGATGCTCCGGTGATCAGCGCCGAGTCTTGGCCTGCACTTACTGACGCTCAGCAATTGCCGCGCTCCAAAAGTACCGAGTCTGTCCCTAAACCCGTGGCTCCGCTGACGGAGCAGGTACTTTTTATACTTATAATGTGTCTTCTAAATTTTATTTTATTGTGTTTGTTTGCGTGTTTTCTCTTAGCTAGAGAATTTCAACTTATTTAAGTCAAGTTGCTGTTATATGATAATGAGTATATATAATTTCTTGAAAATTAATCTAAATTGGAGAAGTAGATATTTGAATTCTTGTGTTAGTTTAACAATAACCAGAAATAAACTTTAATCATTTGTTTGGTAAGTGTGTAATATTTCAAGAATTTAGTGTAGTAATATTCTATTTAGTCAATTCTTGTGTGTGGAAACTCCGCAGTCTCTGCTAGAATCTAATCTTTAAATTTAATAAATACAAAAAAGGAATTTTAAAGAAATAAATACTGCAAAACTGACAAGATCACACATTGAATTCTTTCGATTTGGCCTCCTAGACGGGAAGGTTTTTGTGTAGTTCTTAACTTCGTATACATCTATAAATCTCTGGGATCTATTTTCTTTTAAATATGATATGGCAATGAGTCTTGATTATATAATATATATTAGGGAATAATAAGGATAATGTACACTGTATCACAAAACAACAAGTATCCAAATTGATGACAAAATATGTTTATTTTTTTTTTCCATATTTGAGTTCCGTGGTTCTGAGTTTGATTCATAGCGTCTTAAATGTTGGAGTTAGGAACTTCATGATTTTCAACTGTACCATAAATGATTACTGATAGGCAGAGCGAAAATTTTGCTCAAGCTTGGTTTTACAAGCCAATATGATGAAATATACTTATTTTTTCACTAGTATTAACAAATCGATGGATAACTTACTGGAACTCTACTAGCAACCAATTTTCCCTAATTACTTGGTGTTATTCTGATGTATGTGGGAAACTTTATTTTTCTGTAATGGTGTGCACTCTTGGTTTCTTGGATATTAAAATAAACATGGTAACGTTTGAAATGTTATTTAACTTAAGACTAATTTTATGGATGATTTCTTTCTCGCAGCTGTTTGTGCATTTTCTTTGTTTCACTTTATTACCTTTCCAAACTCTTTCATTGTTACTCAATGGAATGTTTAGCATGCTTCATGTGGGTGTCCCTATTTGCTAAAAAAATTAGAGGCTTTTCAGGGGTCAACTGGGCAACAGAAATCATATGGTACTGGAAACTCTAATTCTTCAAGTAAATATTCGTCATCAAGACATCAGAAGCCAGGCTCTAAGCGCAACCACATTAGTGCACCTCATTACGCTGCACCCTTCCCTTACCAGCAACCATCCATTCCACCAGTCTTTCATGCTATGCCACCTCCACCGCACATTGCTGTTTCTGGATATGCTTACCAGCCTGGTCATGCGCCTTTTCCAAGTGTTGAAACTAATCTGGTTAAGTCTGGACCTGATTCATCCACCGTACAGCCTTTTGCACCTCCTGTAAATGTTCCACCTCCACCAAGAGGTGATCCCAATGCATATGTTGTCAATGTTTCAAGACGACCCATTGTGCAAGAACCTGGTGGCCATTTAAATCCCTCATGGAACCAACGAGGATTTAGTCCCAGAGAAAACATTGCTTTTCATCAGGGTATGGGACCAAGGCCTTTAATGAGGCCTCCTTTTATTGCTTCTCCAGGCTTCATGATGGGTCCAACCTTTTCTGGTAACTATTTTCTCTCTTCTCCTGATGTGTTTTCACTTAATTTTTTTAATAAATGAAGATATCTCTTTTATATGACGTGAAATACAGCTGTTGTTTGCGTATGCGTGTCTTTGTTTTCTGCTCTTTTTTATACTTTGGCATAGCATAATTACTCCTAGCTCTCATTTTCTATTTTTGGGTTCTTTTCTTGAAAACCTAGTGTTTTCTGAAATTCTGTCAAATTATTTATCATACAGGGCCACCTATATGTTATATTCCTGTTCCACCTCCAGGTTCTCTAAGAGGAGGGCAGCCGCCATGTTTTATGCCTTATCCTACAGGCCCAGGGGCTCTTATAGTTCCCCAAGAAACACTGATGCTGAGGGATGGCGTAATAAGACAAATAGAGTATTATTTCAGGTAAGCTTCTCAGATAAGGGCTATGCGTTTATGCACTGGAAAATTACAATGATCTGACTACCAACACAACCTTTCACCTGGAAATACTAAGAATTCCGCCATGAGACTTTATGTGTATTGGTTTGTGATTTCAGCTGGGTTTTCTTAATGTTGAATGGGGATACTTATATATTGGAACTTAGCAGTAGATTAAGCATTCAACGTATTGCCTAACTATTTTCATTACATAAAAAAGTGGTTTGTATAACATGCATGTTTTCTGTTAACTGCACCACCTTTTTTTATGACAGTGATGAAAATCTGAAGACCGATCAGTACCTAATATCCTGGATGGATGACCAGGGATGGGTTCCTATTTCCAAAGTAGCCGACTTTAAAAGGGTATGCTTGCTTTCTTTGCATTACTTTTGCTGTTTAGGTTGAAGGCATTAACTGTAAAATTTTGTATCTCAGGTTAAGAAAATGACTACAGACATACCATTTATCCTTGATTCTCTGCTAAGTTCGAGCACAGTGGAAGTGCAGGTTTGTTTTGTTTATTCTTGTTAATTATCTTCTCGTTTTATTTGTGTATGCACAAATTGGAATAATAGCAGAATAGCTTGGAAGGTGGTTTTGAATGGTCTAAGACATTATCATCTAGTCTGTCTAATATTGGCATTTCAAGATTGTCATTTTCTTTATGTTTAGATAAGGTATTTTATTTGTTGTTTGTTTCTGGAAGTTCAGGGTGTGTTTATAATTAGCTTGTTTGAATACGATGTTATTGTTAAAGAAAGGTTTTATGCCGGTTTATCGTTTTATGTTGTAACTATTTATTGTTGTGCTGCCGAATCATTGTTTTTCCTGCTTGGTCCTGTTGCAATTCTATATATGCCCTGAAGTGTTTCCAGTTATAAATCCGCCTAACTATGCTCGAGACGTATACCTAGAATCTCAAAAGGAACTTTAATTGTTAGATTGGGCATGTGATTTCTTCAGAGTGCTTTCCTGTTTCATGGTTTAGCAGAGCTATTGCAACCACTGTTAATGAAAAAAAGGGCCGTCGAATGATTAGATATAAAATCACGTGTGGGAGTTTCTTAGATATAGTAAAATCATAGTTGGAATATCACCTAATAGTGTAAATTTTTGGGTTTGAATGATTATTTGACTTAAGTTGTGTTCTTCATGGGTTGAGAGTTTTCTTTATTCACTGACTTCCATTCGACAATCCTAAGCTTACATTGATCATTTATTTTAAAAGTAAATTCCTATTAAATTATACAGAAGGTTTGAATTTTCTCTTACTTTCTTTAACTCATGGTGATGAGGTGAGTGCTATTTTTTCCAATGCCATGTATTTTAATGTTATGTGTGGGAAATACCCACTACCACTGTATTCACAAATATTTTTTCTTTTGTTGCCTGCTTCTTTGCTCATGTAGTCTAATCCTACACAATGGTTGCTTATATGTTGATAGGGTGATAAAATTAGGAGACGCGATGAATGGTCAAAATGGATTGCAGCTTCCAAAGAACATTCATCAGTGTCAAAAACTTCGACTTTCGAGTCCCAACCTGTAGAGCCCGTATCTGAAGGAAATGCACGAACTGTCTCGGAAGAAAATCTTAACTTTTCATCAATGAGCGCATGTCCTGTGAAGCACAGCTTGCCAAATGGCAATGCCTCAGAAATAACGAGTGCTGCTAAAATGGAAGGCGATAATGCTGAAATACATGCAGTGAGTGGTGGAAACAAGGATAGTCATGAAGAGTCAGTTACTGCCTTGAACAGTAACCTCTCAGATCTTGGAACTAGCTATGATGCTCTATACCCAGGCCATGCACAAAGATCTGACTCTGCAGTTTCTAGTTATAGTGGAGCTGAAAGCGTCAAATATATATCAGATACGACTGTACATGATGTTGGCGATCTGTCGAATGATTTCGGAAACACATTTATGCTTGATGAAGAGTTAGAGCTTGAGCATAAAATGCAGAAGAACGATGGGGTTTCTTCTATAAGAAGGTATTAACCCCTTATTTTTTGCTTCTCGCCACTCCACATTTCATGTCATGCTACCTGTTTACTTTGTATTTTGATGATCGTGATCAATAAGTTCTCCACTGTGTTACTCTAGGCATCTCTTACATAAACCTAGAGGTTCATGTTGTTAACCCATAGTTTGGATTTGTTTTTATTTTCTTTCATGAAGTTTTTGGATTTTGTCTTTTATCTTTTATCTCTTTTTGAAATACTACCTTTACTTAACGTGTGATGCAAGTAACTAGTAATGTGATTTGTTAACGTGTAATTTATTCATAATAATAGATGTGAAAATAGAAATTTATAATTTATATAATAATTTATAAATTTATAATTAATTTTAAATAATAAATAACTAAAAAATCTTAATTTAATTAAGTAGATAATTACTCCCTCCGTCCCATTTAGGAAGTCCCATTGTTATTTTTCACACATATTAAGAAGACAAACCATATTTTTTTCCTTGTTTTGCCCTCATTAATTGTGCTTTGGAATTATGCATGTCATTAATGACCTTGTAAATGAGCTTTGCTATTAACATAAGATAAAGTGTAAAAATGAGAAATTATGCTAAAAAGATAGAATGGGACTTCTTAAGTGGGACATAAAAAAATGACAATGGGACTTCCCAAATGGGACGGAGGGAGTTAAAAATAAAAAGGATAATTTAGTAAATATGAACGTCCATCCCCTAGCCATACTTTAACATATTATATAGATTTAAATAATAAGTAAATAACAGAAAATCTTAATTTAATAAAGTAGATAATTAAAAAGAAAAAAGAAAAATTAAGTAAATATTGGATGTTCACCCTTTATCCTGCATACTATGCTATTGACCTTTGCATAGTACAAGTGTTTGAAAGGTATGTTTCTTTACCATCATCAACTTTGTATTCTTCTTGGATAGCAAGGAAAAGAATGTATGCCTAGATGATCTTCTTGATTGCTATCCCTAAATTCTGAATCTTTAGATCATCAATGTTGTCTTTTAATTTTAAAAGGACATCCTTGTTTAGCTTTCTATTGAGTATTCTTTTCCACCAAAGCTATTGATATGGTTGGAAGTTATGTCCAAAACCATTATGAGAATGGAATCATTTGTCCTTTCAGGTTTTTGTTAACCATCTGATAGAGGAAAATGTGTGAGGTCATTTTGCGAAGTTGATTGATTGGGAATATCTCTATTGATAAACTTTGCTCCACTTGTATCCATGCTCAGTTATAAGTGCCTGTGTTGTTCTTGGTTGTAACTTATGCTTACATATTCTGAGTTCTTACATTTGAGGTGCAACTTACACTGCATTAGCCATGATAGCTAATGTCCTTAATGAGCGAGGCTCTCTCAGTTTTTCCCAGGATGGGCATGTGTGTTTATTGTATCCTTTTCTATTTTCGAGGTGCTTCACAAATAGAATCCATGACATCTCAGAAGAAGAATAATCTTGCTGTTTTGAAGCTGTCTTTATGGTGCTTTGTCCATGCTAAAAAGTTTAGATCTCTTCCATTTATAGTTTATTTGTTTTGTTAGATGATTTTACATCTTTGCTTAATTTAGTTTTTGACTTTCATAGCGAAGCCATAAACTTCTTTGTATACTCTTGAAATGGCATGCCAGTTCACACCAATTGCATAACTTACATGTAAACTTTCTATATACATTAGTGGTTTGAAGTTTTAAGTCTCATGAACTTTCATGTCTTCCCATGATGTGAGAACAACATGCTGATTATTGGATTTGCTATCCTAAGTTCTCTTTTACTTAATTCACATGCCATTCAGGCAAGATAAAGTTTCATTTACCATGTATTGTATACCAATTAGATAAAAGTTTTTAACTCTTTTCCCAATTGAGACTCTAGAACATGGCTTTCTGATTTCTCCAAAAAATCTCATGCTATTAACTTTGCATTCAATTCCATTTTAGTTGACATGTCGTATTTCTCAAATCGGACTCAAAGCGTTTACAAATGGTTTGTAAGCATCTTAAGCGAATAACTAAGAGTTAAGTAATATTACTGATTTTTTAGAAGTTTGAAAGTTTGTGCGGCTTAAAGGATATGCTGGGTGAAGCTATGACCTTGTTTAAGACTATATTTTCTTATTGACGGCTTAGTTAGCTTTTTTATTGCCTTGTTCAGCAACTTGCAGCTTCATCATCGCTTCTCCTATATAGTTATTCTATTGTATTTAACATTTTTCAGTGGCTCTCGTTGATCATTGAGAATTCTCCATAATCCTTACCAACTTCTCACGATTAGAGAGAATACCATCAACTTAAAAAACACCATACTTTTTTATCTACCAGCTATTTCAAATAAACCTTTTCAAGCTAATACAACTAGTAGCAAGCTGTAACCATTTGATTCTAATGGGGAGGTTGGGTGATCAATAAAGGAGGGCTTTTTTGAGTGTGTTTCACCAATTAAAAGAAAAGTCTTGGCAAATAAACTTTTTCAAGCTAATACAACTAGTAGTAAGCTGTAACCATTTGATTCTAATGGGAGGTTGGGTGATCAATAAAGGAGGGTTTTTCTGAGTGTGTTTCACCAGTTAAAAGAAAAGTCTTGGGGTGGGTTGTCAGGGACGGGGGTGTTTTTATGACATACTACGTCGAAGGATACATTAGGTTCCTGTCATCAGCCTCTCTGAAGCGTAACTACGAAAAAACTACAAAAACAGTTCTTTGTTTGAAAATTACTTTGCTCTACTTACTATGAACTTCCCCATAGTTCAGTTCACCAGAACTCATCAAATTGTTTCTTCATCAAAGCTCGTAATTGCTTCCAAGCAAAGCACTATTTTTTAACCTTTTCCTTCAAACATGAAACAATTGGTCATTTTTTCAATTGATACTTGCAATCATCCAGGGTATTATTTCAATTGGTTAACCTTTAAATAGTTCCTATTAGCTCCCTGCCATAACAAGGCATAAAGATATCAAGTCAATTAACTGGTTGAAACAATCATTCTATTTCAGATTTCTGAGACCTTATCTGTTTCTTTGTATTTTCATTTTGTAGGGAGTATAATTAGTGATTAATTCATGGTAGTATAATTTTGTAATTTTTTCTTGCACTCCTGTTGATGTGCTTTTTATTTTCTCAGGATTGATGATGAAGAAGATGAAATGCTGGTCAATGATCATGATGTTCAGAGGCTGGTGATTGTCACCCAGGTATGTATATGTTTGGCAGCTACACTTTGTGAATGGGGCAAGCTATTCTTTTGATAGTGCTATTTACTTATTTTAGATAATAAAACATGATGTTGATAAATGAGTAAGATTATTTTTAGGGTTACACTAATTAGCACTAGGGTGCTAGAGTTAGGAATAGGCCTATGAAACAAATTTAAATTCGATGATATTTGCAGTTAAATTTAGATTCTGATACTTTATATATATGAATGTATTGGATGTGGTGTTCTTTTAAGCATTCAGATTGAGCAATAATTCCTAGGACAATGTTGTTGGACTGGGGACTTTATATTAGGATTTAAAAAATGATCACACTTTCTTTCATTTTGTTCTTGTGCATGTATCGTCTTAGGAGACATGGGCAAGAATGTTCTATTGATAGCAATGTTACTTGATAAAATGTGAAGCAAATTCGTATACTTGGAATCGTAATTGCTAAATTGGAATTTTCTTTTGACACATTTAAGATTTTGTTCTTAAAGTGTTTCTTCTCTACTTTTGGCATAGGTAACATGATGATGGCTTTATTCTTACTAGCTTTGCATCACTTTGTCAGAAATTTAACTTCTAGTGTTTTCTGTGCAGAATAGTAGAACATGTGAAGGAACCAAAGCTGGCAGTAAAGAATCTGAATTTTTTTCCGAAGAGCAAGCCATTGCAATTAATGATGGCCTCTATTTCTTTGAGCAGGTTGAGAATCGTGTGCTTTTGTAAATAATTATTTACTTGAAATGATTTCATGATTCTGTGGATTTCCATCCTTATATTTAGTGATCCTTGAAATATTACTATTTTGGCAGGAGCTTAAAAATAAGCGATCCAGTCGCAAAAAGAATAGTTCTAGTTTTGAAAACAAAGAAGGGAACACGAGATTTTGTGTTAGTGCTCCAGGAATCTCAAATTCGAAGAGTGGTACTGGAAGTGGTGGCCATTTGGAGTCTGGAAGCTCTAATAATTCAAGGAAACAGGCTAAAGGTTTTTCAAAACCGCATTCATCCTATAAGCAACGCTTCTTCTCCAGCAACTTTAGGAATCATGGAACTGCTCGTAATTCTTTTGGGGCTGTATCAGAAAGCCCGCCAAGTAATTCAGTGGGATTTTTCTTTGGCTCTACACCTCCTGAAACTCATGGGTAAGGATTAACAGTTTCATGAGCTCTGGAATTTATATTTGGAGCTGCAGTCGTTGCTTGTTTATATGTAGCATTGTCTTGTCTTTCAGTGGTAAAAAACATGGCAATGACATTTAACTGTCTGTTTGGAAGAAAAATGAATTTTGCAGCATTATATGATTTCATCAGTTAGCGATCTGTTTAATTTGCAGGCCCCGGTCCTCAAAGTTGAGTGCTTCACCACATAGCATTCTCTCAAGTGGAAGTCCACCTATAGGTTCCATGCCAAAGTCATTTCCACAGTTTCAGCATCCAAGCCATCAACTTTTAGAAGAAAATGGGTTTAAACAGCAGAAGTAAGCAAATTTTCCTGTGCAAGTGACTTTTTTGTGCGAGCTGAGCAGGGAATGGTGGCTCCTCTGTGTCAGAGTCTTAGTTTTTTTTTTTTTTGGCATTTTCAATTGACCTGTGTTTTCTTGTCCATAGATACCTGAAGTTTCATAAGCGGTGCTTGAGTGATAGAAAGAAAATGGGAGTTGGTTGCAGTGAGGTTTGTCTCTGCACTTGTTTGTAATTTATTTTTAGTCAAAGGCAGAAAATATACTAATTTACTCAGTACCTTTTGGGCTGAGCTTTTGCAACATGCCTTCCAAAAATAAGTAAATGGACAAAAATCTATATCTAAATTAGTATAGCAGAAATTAATAGTATTTTAAGATTGATAAACAATTTTCTACGATTATAGAAAAATAGTATCCTACTTGGATTTTACACAATATTCTTACTTGTATTGTTATTCTTTAATATTTAGTTAAAAGCGCTGAACTAATGTTAATTCTTCTTAATATAAATTGGATTAGATATATAAAACAGTCCTTATTCTAAATTATTTTCGATTGATCATTTATGTATCTAAACACAAATAGAATTAGTGAAATTTAGATTTTGATATAGTGATGTACTTGTAGAATAACGTTGATTTGGATTTTTAGCCTACATACATGAAGAGAAGAAGAGAGGGGGGTTGGGGGGGTTAGATTGAACAGTATTACCATTAAATTACCTCTTGGTCTTTGGTCTTTCTTAACTTTTTAAGTATGAACTCATGAGATTTAGTTTATTTCTTTAAGGAAACTCATGTTTCAACTTATTTTCAAAACTTCAACACATTGAAAAACAGTTAACTTTTCTAATATAATTTATACTTTCCAAAACTAAAACAACAATACTTATAAATTATGCGCAATGCATGTATGAAAAATATTTAGTGTGTAAACGTATTTCTTTAGAATGCCTTTATGAAACAACATTTACTCCTACATAATTTTTTAATTGGACTTCTTCAATAGCTAAATAGAAGGTAGATAATCTTTGTTTTATGAGAACCTTTTCTTTTTAATTTGTTCCTTTGCTATTGAGAACTGCTTTTTTTAGAGATAGAAATTTGAGCATTATATACAATGTCGTCAACTTTTAGCTTCTGGTGGTTTATTCTTCTTGATATGGTTCTGTTATGTGTTTCTATAAGCTGTAATTTAACCATTTCGAATCCTTTTGCAGGAAATGAATACGCTTTATAGGTTTTGGACATATTTTCTTAGAAATATGTTTGTTAGTTCAATGTATAATGAGTTCCGAAAGTTTGCTTTGGAAGATGCTGCTGCTAATTACTACTATGGCATGGAGTGCCTTTTTAGGTTTTATAGGTAATACTGATACGGTGCTTTTTGACTCTGTTCACATATTGAATTTACTATTCAGCATTTTCTCCCTCCATTATGACCATCCGTCATTTGGTGTATTATTTCGTTTTCTTAATGTTTTAATTTTGATTTTCCATGTTTAATTGAACATTTATTTTCTATTTGTGTTTCCTCAATGTTATTCATGCTACAGTCAATTTTTTAATATTTTTATTTTTTAATTTCATCCAATTACATGTTTCTCCAGTTATGGATTGGAGAATAATTTCCGAGAGGACTTATACAGAGATTTTGAAGAGCTCACTCTGGAGTTCTATCGAAAAGGCAATATTTATGGCCTAGAGAAATATTGGTAAAACTATCTGATTCTTTTCTCCCTTATTTGGAATGTAGAAGTTTTATGAAAATGCAAGTCATACTTAAATGGCAGACCGACTATATCAATTTTTAGATTTGCTGTTGAAATGAAGACGATTCTTAGTTGGCAGTCTATTTTAGGAGGACCAACATATAGTTTGCAGAAAGTAACTGGTCTTCTAAGAATCACGCGTACAAGGGTTTAGGAAATCACACCGAAAGAGTCCAAGACAATCGCACCTAGAGTTTGGTGGATTGAGACAACAAAATTCAAGTAGCATAATATTGAATTTTATTAACTCTCTCTGTGAATAAAACATTGCAAGTTCAGATATTTATAGACTAAAAAAGAAACCCTAATACTACTAGGATTAGTAATCCTAAACTAGGAACTTTAATTTAATACCGACTAGGAAAATCCCAAACCAACAGACTCTTAAAATGACTTTAATTAAAATAAGGCTAAAGCTAAACCCATTTTAAGGTCCTTAAACTTTCATTTTTTGGTTCATCAAGTCCTTCAACTTTTATTTGGCTTTCTCAAATCCTTAAACTTTCATTTTTTGGTTCATCAGGTCCCTCAACTTCTATTTGACTTTCTCAGGTCCTTAAACTTTTGTTTTTTTGTTCATTAGGTCCTTAAACGAAGATCCATTTAAGGACCCAATGAACCAAAAAATAAACTATTAGGGACTTGAGTAAGGCAAATAAAAGTTGAAGGACTTGATGAACCAAAAAATGAAAATTTAAGGACCCGAAGAAGGCAAATAGAAGTTAAGGGACCTAATGAACAAAAAATGTATAGTTTAGGGACCTCAAAATAGGTTTAGCCTTAAAATAAAGAAATCCTAAAATACTGTTTCAACAGAGCTAGAAACTACTTAAATTCTCTTGGGGTCTTAAAGTTATAAGACCAGACCCAAATTCTAATTTCCTAGTTGTTTGATTTTTTTTCTTTTGACTTCATCCTTGTCTGTATCATTCTCCCCTAACTGGCGAAAACATGAACTCGGGTATTAAATTGCTAGGTAGCAAATAGTAATGCATTGATCTTCTGTTCTTCCATGATTGTAGGCAGAAAGTAACACGTAAAATCTTCTTCATCCATGAACTCATAAGGAATAACAAAAGGAGGTCTTTTGTCAACCGAAGCTCAAAGGAGACGAACTTTGTGGTTTAAAAAAAAAAAAGAAGCTCATAAGCAAGATTTAATGTTAAATTAAATTAAAGTAGGATTGTTTACTAGCATAGTTGCGGAAGCTAATGATTTCAATAGGCTACAATTAATTGTAGGATCTTAGATTTGAACAGGTCCTCTAAGTCATAACCTAGAAGGTTTTAGGCAATCACACATAAAGAATCCAAACATAGTTGTGTGTTAAAGGTGCAAGGGGCAGAGGGTCTTAGAGTATGAGGCGCGAGGCAAGGTAAGACAAGACGTGCGCCGTCAGAAAGTAATAATTATTCATTGTTTGTTTTCCATTTAAATGTTGTGAAATAGAGGATACCATTATGATATGGTGGCCCTGCCAATTAGAATTTTGTTATATTCAGTATTTTTTAAATGTTTTTAAAAAATCGGGTGCTGTTTGCTTGTATTACTAGAATTGTTGCATATATGTTAGGGCATTCCACCATTATCGTGGGAAACGCGAACCACTGAAGAAACATGCAGAATTGGATAGAGTGCTCAGGGAAGAGTACCGTAGCTTGGAGGACTTCCGTGCCAAGGAGAAGAGCGTTAAAGAGGCGAGTCAGTAGCTGGCAACGTTGCTCATTTCTCAGCTGTGACATTCTCCCGATTTTGACATTCAACTCGGATAGAGCAAGGAGTACGATTTGGCGTTTATTTTGTCAGAGAGAAAGGAAGGTTTTTGTGTATTTTATTGTGGAAGCTGTCTCCTGCACCTCGAAGGGCTGCTCACTGCTGAGGTTTGTTCTGGTCTATTTACTCACCATTTTGGCCTGTGTTTTTTTGTCTTCCTGAGATTCTTGCTCTGGTACAATTTTTCCATGGATTATCTGAAGCTCAAAGAGGTACCTGCTTGTTCACTGTCTCTAGAGTTCCCCTTGTTGTAATTTGTATATAGAACCAAAAAAAAAAAAAAAAATTTGAAAAATGAAAAAAAAAATGTAGCGACAATCTGAGAATTGAATAAATAGAGATTCAAATTTTATTTTATTTTCAAAAACACATCTTCGTTTGCGGGTAATTTTCATCAATGATCTTCGAACTTTATTGTCTCTTCTAATAAATTAAATAAAATGGGATTTTTTGGACTTTTTTTAATTAGATATATTTTAAATTTTATTTTATTTTTCTCCACCGCTTCAACTGCCAGCATCTCCAATCAAAACAGTGCTCGACTGGCAACCGTATCGAAAGCCATCCATTTTCTTCAACTTTACAGAGATCCAAAAATATATAGTTGATCAAACTTGTAAATGTTTAATATTTTATTAAGATTTCTTTTAATTATATCCTTACTTTCTGTTTAGATCAAATGAATATGCATAATAATTGTAATCAAATAAGAATAATAATAATTTTAAATGTATTCAATTGGACAGAAAAATAGAAATAAAGTTGATTTATACATATTTAACATAAAAACTGGAATTATTTTTAAAATGCCTAATTTTTAAACTTATTTGCACCTTTTTCATCCATCTTTTCATAATTTTGTCGGTATACCTTTTACAAACATATTTATAAAAGGCTTAATGGCAAAAAAAACCCAAACCTTTACGAATTGTTGCAATTATATCCAAACCTTTTAATTTTTGCAATAATATCCAAATTGCATAATTTTATTGCAATAATATCCAAATTGCACTTTTTATATGAATCTTTTTGAGTTTTTTGCCATTTTTTGGGACTTTTACTATATTATTACACATCAAAACATAATAATAGCCTAATATCTTAATTGAAAACAATAAGTTTAGCCATTAATTTGACTATTATTGCTACAAAAAATGCAATTTGGATATTATTGCAACAAAAAAAATGCAATTTGGATATTATTGCAGAAATTAAAAGGTTTGGATATAATTGCAACAAATCGTAAAGGTTTGGGTTTTTTTTACCATTAGGCCTTTATAAAAATATCCCATTATATATAAAACGCTTAAACATATTTTAGGTAATTCTGTACACTTACAGTCGCATTTTCTCTCTCTATTCTTTTTTTCAAAATTCTTTCTTACTTCTTCTCTTCTATTCATCTATTTCTCTCAAATTTTTTTTCCGTTCTTCTACTTCCGCCGCACATCGTTTCTTTTTCATCTCGTCATCGCGCGTCTTCTGGTGGATTTCACGTTGTGGTTTTCGCGCTCTCGCATTTTTTGAGGATTTCTCATCGCCATGTCCATTGATCTTCTCGTCACCGCGTTTTTTGCGAATAGGAAATTAGGGTTCATGTTTTTTGCGAATTAAAATTGAAGAAGCGTCCAAATTAGACTTTTTGTTTAATTGGGGATTTAATTGGAAAAGATGGATCAGATTACCCCCTCAATTTGTTATGAAAACCAGCAGTTTTGGTTGGTGGTTTGCCAAAACTATGTTTATCTTTCACGCGCCAAGTTGAGAATGGAAAGGGGGGGTCTGAGCTGATCTTATTTTGTTAATTTGAACGTTTTTTATACTTTATGCTAAGTTGAGGGGGGTAAAATGATTCTTTGTTCAATTCAAAAAAGAAAAAACACAAAATAATAAAGTATTTCCGGTAATTAAATTTTTTAAAAATGATGAAGACAATCATGAGCAGACTCGCCTAAAAATAAATAAATAAAAAAAGATAAAATATATGCTAAATGGTTTTCTCTGTTAGGAGAGCATCAACTTTGGCCAAAATTTTAGGATTCAGTTGATTCCACACATGAGAGGTCTATCCCAGAGTTCTATTCTTATAGCTTTGCCCCAATAACTAGACGATGGCTGAGAAAAAAAAATTAATATCCAAAAATTGGATATGAAGATTTTCCACTATAATCTTCATCTGATCTTTCTCAGCGACTACAAATGGAGTGGAAGAGATAAGTTAAAATATTAGAATTAAAAAGTTAAAATATTTTCTGACGTCATCTAACTTTTTAGCTACCATTTTAGTATTTTATCTCTTGACATATTAATTATAGTATAAGATACATATTATTTTGTTGAACAAATAATAAATTACTAATAAACTTTGTAGCTATCTTTTATTGTTCCTTTACTTTGTTAAAACTTTCATGTTAACTTAATTTTTTTTATTTAAGAATTTCACATTATCTTTATTTTTCTTCTCGATAGTACTAACAATATCACAAATTTTATAATTTTAAATAATTAAATTTTAGTAATTATATTTACATAAATGACTATAAATATAATAATTGATTAAGAATCAGAAGCCAATCAAATATTATATTGATTTATCGATTTATTTTTCTGTAATTTATAATTATAGTTTGATCGAATTATAACTATTTATTCCCTGTCTTTCAGGAGCTATATTAAACAAAATTAACATTGGAAGTGGCTTTGGTCATTTTTCGCCAAAATCACATTCTTTACCTCCAAAATTCTCAAATTTTTTATCTTGTACACCTTTGTTTCATAATATTTGTCGCATTTGGTTTTAACACAAGAATAAAAAAATAATTAATATATATTAATTTGTAAACACTTTTATTAAGTTAATCTTATATTGAAATTTGTTTATATTTATGACTACTATTTTTAATTATTTATTGTGTTCTTTCAATAAATTAAAAGGGATAAATATGGAAAAATAGCAATTAATGCTCTCTTCATATTTCAAACTGACAAATATTATGGACCGGAAGGAGTACTATATTTGAAATTAATTTATTAAATAATTTAAAAAGTTAAAAGATTGAATTATGATTCTTTAGAGTATAATGTTAATGAAAAATATAAATTTAAGTAGCTAGATATGAACTTATTTGCTTGTAATTATATGGTTTGAGGTTATTTTAATTTTTATTAAATTATATTATTTTATATGTAAAAAGAATTCAAATAAATATTTCAAGAATCAACAAACAGAAAAACTACATGTTTAAATTAACAACTGGAGGTGAAAATTTTATTAATAAAAGATATAAGGTATAAAATAATTCTCGATTTTTTTTTCAAAAGTACATATCAGCTCTTTTATTTTTTTGAGCACAATTAAACCTTCATGTTTTTAAAATTGAACAATTAAACTCTCGTTGTCTTAAAATCAAATAAATTAACCCTTTTAATTTACTTTTGGGACATTTACCCCCATAAATTTTTAGTAAATAGTTTACACATTAAAATTATTTGTGAACTTTTTTTCTAAATGATTATGGGAGACATGTCAGACATTAACTAGTTTTTTAATGGTATTGAACGAAAGGGGTTATTTGTTCTATTTAAAAATAAAGAGGTTTTAATTATACAAAAAAAAAACTGATATACATTTTTGTGAAAACTATAAGAGTATTTTGTACCTTCTACCTTAATAAAATAAATAAAACTTTTTATAAGAAAAAGAAACTAATGAATGCTAAACTGTATTTCACTGTTAATTTAAAAGTTGAAGAAAAACAGATAGGATAAAATTGTTTTCAAAAAATAAAATATATAAATTTGTTTTCATTAAAAGTGTTAATTATATATATGTTAATAGTTTTCAAGGCACGGCTTGTTAAGATTAAGTTTTAAAATACACAATTCATGTACGTACCAAATTTTATTTCTGTTTTTTAATTAATTAAATTAAAAAATAGATCACCTCTTTTAACTATTTTGTTATTTTTATATTTTAAACTACTGTTATAGAGTTACTTTTGTTTTTGTTTGTTCAAAACAAATAACAACTCATCTCAAATTTATACAGTTTATGTAATTCCCTTCTCGAAAAATATGAAAAATATTAATAATATTATAACTCAAAATAAAATCTCAAAACTCTTCTTGTTCGGTAATTTATTAACGACCTCGAAATAATACAATTTCATTAAATTTATAAATATTGATTTTAAAACAGAAAGCTAAAAGCTAATTTCGAAAACAATAATTGATTGTTCAAAAAAATTGAAATTTTTATTAAATAAAATTTAAATTCAGATGACACTGTTGCTCCATCTAACGAGACCAATCGACTGATTGCATGAATCTAAATGGATGAGTCACTGCGGTCTAGCTCTTGAAAAATAGATGGCAAAAGATGAGCTGCCTACTCAATAAAATATAGCTAATTATATTTATATATATATATATATATATATATAATAACAACAAGTAAAACAAATAACAAAAGGTCATTAAATTAAACCATCAGTCCATCAATTTTTATAGTCAAACTCACAAATACAATCAGATAAATTAAATCATAATTTATTATATTTATTTAATTAGGGCCCTACTTAACCTAGTTGAATCATATCCAATAGTTTGCCGGTCATCACAATTACATTAATAATATATATGACACAAAATACCAAACACATTAATATCCCGAAACCACACCAGTGTCTAGCAAATATCCATCAGTTTCACCATCACATAATCCAATTATATTACACTCAAAATAAATACAGCAAAAATATACTCAATGCACCAACTATCATATAATTTTTCATATACCACAGCACCAATACTAATCAGTGTTTTAAAAATCAAACCGAACCAACCGGTTTGACCGGGATTCGGCCATCTATCCGGTCCAATTACCACACAAGAACCGAAACTCCGGTCCAACCGGATCGGATCATAAGGAAATGGAGAACCGTGAACCGGACTAGAGTATTGAATCGGTCGACTTTAAAAACAATATCACAAAAATTTTGTATATACTGATTTTAATGGCGATACCATTTTATAAAATATAAACCGGCTGTATCTTTGCATAACCCAATTTATATAGAAGAAGAGAATATAAAGATTTTTAATTTCTAAAGATTAATTATACATTCATAAATTTTTATGGATTAAAATTGAAAGAATATTAATAAAAATAAATACTTAAAAATAATAGGTCAAAAGAGAATGGAGGTAGTGAAAGAGTGAAGAAAAGAGTGTTGAAGAAGAGAATGTTAATACACTGGATTCAAAAATTAAGAGAAGATAGAAGAATATGACAGAGGCGGGTGAGATTATAGGAATTAGGTTTTTTTTTTATAGGAATTAGGATTTTTTTAAGGTTTTAAAAGAACTAGTATTGTCGTACGTACTACGCACTTGGCTCATAATGTGGCACGTCAATGATTGTTTAATTTTTAATTAAAAATAATATTAAATAATAGTAATAGTTTATAAAATAAATTTTTCAAGGAACGAATTATTATATTGAAATAGTAATTAATTTTTTTAAAAAAATATATTATTCAATATAATATAAGAATATACAAATAAAATTATATTTTATTTATTAGAATATCAAAAACATTTAAATTAAGAGAGATAGTAATGAATAACTTCTATAATTGTTTTATTAATCTAATAAACTTATATGGATAATTTATCTAATATTTTTTTTTAAAAGTATGTAGTCTAAGTAAACAATAAAAAAATAGACAAATATACACAAAATAAATGGTTTATATAGAGTTTGTCTATTATATTATTATACATAAATTATAGAAAATTATAAATAATCAAGAGTTTACGTATTGCATTTATTATAATTATATTATTACATTCTATATATAATTTTTATTAAATTAATAGTCAACTTAATTTGAGGAATCGATATGCCAGTATTAAATGACTAAACAACTTAATTTTAAGTAATTAAGTATAGCATTATAAAAAAAAGAAATTAAATATAACAGTACTCCGTTTTGAATCCAATTTTAGAAAATAAATTGTTTAGCTACCTTTTAGTAAGCAATGTAGCAATATAGTAGAAGATCTATAGTTAACAATGTCTTTCCTAATTAAACCTAAATTCATCCTTAGAAATTAAAACGTAAAAGAAACAGAAAAATAAGAATGAAATGCTTTGCTAATTTGAGATTAGCAATATAGTAGAAGATCTATAGTTAACAATGTCTTTCCTAATTAAACCTAAATTCATCCTTAGAAATTAAAACGTAAAAGAAACTAAAAAATAAAAATGAAATGCTTTGTTAATTTGAGATTTGGCTGTTTTTACAATTTTATTTTATTTAAATGGAAAAGAAGGAAAACAATTACGAATCAAAAAATTTACATCATGATATAATTCTATTCTAATTTGGACTCTAATTATAATAGATCTTTGGTGACTAATTAAATATCTAATTAGTTAATGACTATAAAACCATCATTTAGTAATAAATTTAAAAGGATTATTCGGTAAATTTGTCTGTCCCTCCCCATCCGTGCTTTTATATATATTATAGATTATTTAAATGGAAAAGAAGGAAAACAATTACGAATCAAAAAATTTACATCATGATATAATTCTATTCTAATTTGGACTCTAATTATAATAAATCTTTGGTGACTAATTAAATAGATAATTAGTTAATGACTATAAAACCATCATTTAGTAATAAATTTAAAAGGATTATTCGGTAAATTTGCCTATCCCCCCCTCTCCTCATCCATAAGGATAGATTAGGTAAGCTTTACACTTTATTTAAAAAAAGAAAAGGAAATGTCAGTTTTTATTTAAATGGGATCAGTCAATCGTCCAGGTACAATAACGTTTATAAAGTGTCAAGCTGTCAACCACTCACTGTACAATTTAATTCAATCAGTTCAGCCGACGGTCAAACCGGTCGAACCGGAATCCGGTGATATTGTGTTGATATTAAAATTGACGAAAAACGTCAACAGTCATAAAAAGTCAAAATCCAAAAACAAAATCTAAAATCTAAAAATTAAATATATGATAAATATTAAGTGCAGAAATACAACGGTGCAAAAAAATTAAAAATAATAAATAAAAGTGTTGGAAAATGAGAATTAATAAAAAAGTAAAATTTTAGAAAAAATAGTATTAAAAAAAATTGATATGAAATGTAAAGATTTAAAAAGAATAGTAAAAAATAAATGTTGTAAAAAAACAATATTTCATATAAAAAACCCAATTTAAAACCCTATATTGATATAAGTTAAGACTATTTTTTTACTAAGGCCTTAAAGTCCTATCATAAGGTCTCATTCTTTTATCTTACTTTTTAAAATCTATATCGATGTAAAACCCGAATTCATTATTTTCTTTTAATGGCAAACCCTATTCTGGTGACGGAATCTTCTCGAAATGAAGAGATCCCCCGGAGAATCCAATCTGACAACATTCAGATACTTACTCTCTATGAGAAACGCGTCCATAACATGAAGAAAGAGGAATTAATTCTGATTCGACATGCTGACAAAGCTGTTTCAAAGCCTGGAGCCCAGCTTATAACATACAGTCTTCTAATGGCCGGTTTCAGTCTGATAGCTGGGTTTAAATACAGTGATGACAATGTTGCTTTAATAAGCGGTGTTGTTGTTTTGCTGTTCTTTGCATTTCTCACAGGTATGGTCTTAGATTGTGAAGTTTTAGGTTACGATTTCATTGTTCTTTTTATATAATTGTGTTATATTATTGACGAAGTATTGCATTTGTTAATTTGTTGCTAAACCTTGCAATGGATGTGTGGTGGATCTGTATATATACAATCTTTCATGCTTATCTGCCGTTAATGTTGTGTAAATTTTTAAGTTACTACTGTTCTTTGCATTTCTCACAAGTATGGTTTTAGATTGTGATGTTTTAAGTTATGATTTCATTGTTCTTTTTATAATGGGAAAAGCGTCATTTATGCCCCTAACGTTTGCCTCAAGGATCAAGCAAGCCCTCAACGTTTAGAAAGGTTCAAATATGCCCCCAACGTCTTAAAAAGTGAACAACCAGACCCCCATTTTGACTTATAAATGAAACGTTGGGGGTCTCATTGTCAAAATTGGAGGGCCTGGTTGTTCATTTTTCAAGACGTTGGGGGCATATTTGAACCTTTCCGGACGTTGAGTGCTTGCTTGATCCTGGAGGCAAACCTTAAGGGCATAAATGACCCTTTTCCCTTTTATAATCGTGTTCTATTTTAATCATTCTCGTGATCATCTCTATCTCTTATTTTGCTATTATAGATAATTTTTCTATTTGACTTAAATGTTGTTGTTATTTTTCTTTTTCAACTATTTTAGTTGCAGTCAGTGGCGGAGACAGGCTGGGGCAAGCTGGGGTAGGGGTGTAACCGAGCCGAGTCGAGTCGAAACACTGCCAAGCTCGAGCTCGACTCGACTATAAAATCTTAAGCTCGAAACTCGACTCGAGCTCGATCGAGTTTCATTTTGGGAGCTCGAGCTCGAACTCGACAGAATAATTAAGACTCGAGCTCGACTCGACTCGACTCGATTATCTATATAAATATTTAAAAATTATATTTTAATATTAAAATAAAGATATTATTATAAATATATATAAATAAAAAGGGTAAAAAGGTAAACTAATCGAAGCTCGATTAGGCTCGCGAGCTCATCGAGTCAAGTATTTTGGAGCTCGAACTCGACTCGATTATTAACTCGAGTAGCTCGAACTCGAGCTCGACTCGATATAAGTCGAGTCGATTTCGAGTATTTTTCGAGTCAATACCGAGTAGCTCGCGAGTTAGCTCGACTCGGTTACACCCCTAAGCTGGGGCAAGCTGCGGCAGCCGCCCCCCTTAAATGCTTATTAGAATTTTCAAGAGGACAAACGTCCATCAAAGCCCTTTTTACTCTTTAATAAGGCATGCCTTACTCCTCAAAGCCTTTTTTACCATTTCGTTTTAAACTCTTTCAAACTTCATAAACCCTATGTTCTTTTTCTCTTCCCTAATTTGATAAACCCTAATTTGATAAACCCTAATGGCTGTTAAGGCTGAGAATGTGCAGTTA
This sequence comes from Mercurialis annua, assembly GCF_937616625.2. NCBI lineage: Eukaryota > Viridiplantae > Streptophyta > Magnoliopsida > Malpighiales > Euphorbiaceae > Mercurialis > Mercurialis annua. The sequence goes on along the minus strand of NC_065575.1, from coordinate 4,580,731 downwards.
TTAACACTTTATGAACAGAGAGTTCATAATTTGAAGAAGGAAGAATTAATTCTTCGTTGGGAAGCCAGGAGCTTTGCTGCCCTCCTACAGTTTAATAATGGCTGGGATTAGCATGATAGCTGGCTTGAAATATTCTAATGAGACTATGAAATTGATAATGGGTGTAATAGCTTTTTTATTTATGGGATTCATCACAGGTAATTAGTTAGCTTTGTCAAATTGTTAATAAAAATAGATGTTATCTTTATTTTATACTGTTGAAGATTGGGACTATTTCTAGTGTTTAATAGTTCGAATTTAGAAGTTAGGTTGTCTTTGCTTGTTGATTTGTAAAAATAAATAATTCATCTAGCTGTTGTTTTAAAAATTCTTTAATGTTTTTTTTATTTATGCTAGTGTTTAATAGTTCGGATTTGGAAGTTAGGTTGTCTTTGCTTGTTGATTTGTAAAAATAAATAATTCATCTATTTGCTGTTTTGAAAATTCTTTAATGTTTTTTGTTTTTTTGTTTTTGCTAGTGTTTAATAGTTCGGATTTGGAAGTTAAGTTGTCTTTGCTTGTTAATTTGTAAAAATAAATAATTCATCTCGTTGATGTTTTGAAAATTCTTTAATGTCTTTTGTTTTTTTTGTTTATAGTGTGTAATAGTTCAGATTTGGAAGTTAGGTTGTCTTTGCTTGTTGATTTATAAAAATAAATAAATTCATCTAGTTGTTGTTTTGAAAATTCTTTGTGTTATGCAGCATTGATACCACCCTTCTTCATGGCATACAAGATGATTCAAAATCTGTCGATTTTGAATCTCGATTTACAAAAAAGAATTTCAAATATTATTGTGAAATTGTCAGATTTTGAAACTTCTGCTATTCGTCCTCGTGTTGCTGGGCTACATGTGAATCAAATATCAATTCAGATTGAAGCTCTTGCAGCTCATCTACCTGCTTCTGGAACTGCTGCCCCTCATGCTCCCGGAAATGCTGCCCCTCCTGCTGCCGGCACGACCGCCGACACCGTTGTTCCCGACACCGCCGGCACTGCTATTCCCGACACTGCCGGCACTGCTATTCCCGACACCGCCAGCACTGCTGCTTCTGCCGGCACTGCTGCTCCCGACACCACTGTAGGCTAAAGCAAATCAATCTTCTATAAAGAATTATGAATCTGAGTATATCTTTTTGCTCAAATTTGAAGTGGCAACAACTGTTTTTTATGCACTTACAGTGCCCTAAATGACTACTCTCCTATTCAAAAGTTAGTATGCTTATATCTACCACCCTTTTCAAGTCAAGTTCATGGAAGAATTTGAACAAAAAGAGATTGGGTTTCACCATCTCAATACAGACACCGTGAACCGGCTTCCACACCCCCGCCATAATCTGTTGCATAACCGAAAAATTAACCGGCTTATCAGTGAGTATTCTTTCTACCAGACACCACTTAAACTCCACCTCCGTCTCGCCGAGATCCTCCTCAACAATCTCGATCCCATCGTCATCCTCCTCTTCAATGGTAAACTGGGGAAGAATATTCCCCCTGCCTTTCTCCTTTTTGTTACTGCTATCCGTTTCCATATTCACCATCGACATCCACCAAAAACCACAGGGCGACCAAAGAAATAAGAGAGTCTCAAAGGAAAGAAAAGAAAATTGAAAAAATACTATTATAATTGCATGGGGAATTCAAGCATGTATAGGTCCAGCTCAAAGGGAGAGAATGAGTGAAACTGACGCCAAATTATTGCAGACTCAAAAACCAAAAAATCAATCCTACCGCACACACATCAACTGTCAAGAAAAATCACCACTTGTCACTAGATAAGACAACCAAATTGTCAAAAGACAAAACAATCTCTATTAAAACGGAACAAAAAACTCCCTATTAATATAATACGAATTTAAACAATAGTATATTCTGGTTTTATTATATGTAAATTTGTTATAAAAAATTGAAATCAGCATAAAACAAAAACAAAAAAAGGACAGAAGGAGATATTGTTGGGGAGCGGAGACACTGCTATGCACGCCGTTACTCTAATAACCAACAATCAACAGCGGTTTTTTCGAAAAACAAAAAAAACAGTAAGGCCATTTGGAGAAGGTAGGGTGAGGAAAGGAGCATTGCCTCGTATGGTGAGGACCGGAAGAAGTTATACAATTTGTTGTTTGTATCTTATTTCTAAAAGGATAAGACAAACAAAGAATAAATTTTATGTGTTTATTTTTATCTTACTTTTTAAAACCCTATATCCATGTAAAACTCTAATTCATTATTTTCTTTTAATGGCAAACCTATTCCGATGACGGAATCTTCTCGAAATAAAGAGATTCACCGGAAAATCCGATCTGATAATATTCAAATACTTACTCTCTCTAAAAATGCGTCCACAACATAAAGAAAGAAGAATTAATTCTAATTTGACATGCTGCTGAAGCTGTTTCAAAGCCTGGAGCCCAGCTTGTAACATAATGGCCGGTTTCAGTCTGCTGTTAATGTTGTGTAACTTTTGAAGTTAATTTTTTTGTTTGTATTTCTCACATGTATGGTTTTAGATTGTGAAGTTTTAGGTTACGATTTCATTGTTCTTTTTACAATCGTGTTCTATTTTTGTCATTCTCGTGATTATCTCTATCTCTTGTTTTGCTATTATAGACAATTTTTCTATTTGACTTAAATGTTGTTATTTTTCCTTTTCAACTATTTTAGTTGCAATCAGTGGCGGAGACAGGCTGGGGCAAGCTGCGGCAGCTGCCCCACTTAAATGCTACTTAGAATTTTCAAGAGGACAAACGTCCATCAAAACTGTTCTGATGAAATTGTGCGACCGTTTAACTAGGTTTACCAAGTTTCTCTCATCGATAAGTTTATTTAATTTTTTTAGTTATCAGATAAATTTATAATATAATTTAAGTTTTGGCTTACCAAGTTTCTCAAGTGTGTTATCTTTATTTTATACTGTTTAAGATTGGACTATTTCTAGTGTTTAATAGTTCGGATTTGGAAGTTAGGTTGTCTTTGCTTGTTGATTTGTAAAATAAATAATTAATCTAGTTGTTGTTTTGAAAATTCTTTCATGTTTTTTGTTTTTTTGTTTATGCAGCATTGATACCACCCTTCTTCATGACATATAATTTGAATTTTGATTTACAAAAAAGAATCCCATATATTATAATAAATTGACAATTTTGAAAATTCTCCTATTCGTCCTCATGTTGTTGGGCTACATGTTGATCAAATATCAATTCAGATAGAAGCTCTTACATCTCATCTACCTGCTTCTAGCACTGCTGCCCCCGACACTGCTGCCCCTCCTGCTCCCAGTAATGCTGCCCCTCCTGCTACCGGCACGGCTGTTTCCGACACCGCCGACACTGCTGTTCCCGACACCGCAGACACTGCTGCTTCCGACACCCCCCAACACTGTTGCCCCCGACACCCCCGACATTGCTGCTCCTCCTGCTCCTGGTAATGCTGCTTTCGACATTGCTGCTCCCAACACTGCTGCCCCTCTTGCTCCCATTGTTGCTGCTCCTCTTACTCCCGGTAACACTGCGTCTCCGACTCCCGATGGTGAATTGTTGTCTCTTTCTGTCATAGATATGTTCTCATCGTTGATGCTGCAGGCGAAAGCAAACAAATCTTCTATAAAGAATTTTGAATCTGAATATATCTTTTTTCTCAAATTTGGAGTGGGAACATGTCACGACCCAAATTATTGAGCCGAGACCGGCGCTAGGGAATGGGAGTGGTAGCTCCGAAACCCGTAGTAAGCCTAAAACCACTCTAACTTTTTCGCGGAAACGCAAACACAACTATCCTATAAACATGTAATAAGAAGACACGTTTACAATCATAACGTACATCATATATATCACACCATCGATACAACCATAGTGGGCATCTCACTTCCGTAACTTGTACGTACTAGCCCGTCTATCGATCAATACAAAACTGACAACCAAAAGACGTCACATCAAACAAACATTAAATATGTACACAACCTATAAGACCTGACTATTCTATGCTAAGACTCGTCATACGTATACTACTGCAGCACCAAGGGGACTCGTACTCAGCACACCAAAGACGGTCTGTCTGATCCGACTCTATACACCTGAAAAAAACATCAATGTGAGGGGTCAGTATTTGGGAAAATACTGAGTGAGATAACACATTACTAAGGTATTATAGAAAATAACATCGCATTTAAAACAAAACACATATATACAAACATATTATACTTCAAGCATTTGATCCGATCGAAACCCTAGTCTCTTAGCATGCATACTGAACACCATCACAACACTTAACGATCGATCGATATGAGTCCGGGATAATTCCACCAGTCAACTCGCAGATACAGGCCCCGGGATAGTTCAACCAAGTAGGCCTTGTATCGCATGCACAAACAAGTATGATAAACAATCAATGCAATCTCTATCTATGACTTACCCGGACGCTGGTGATCACACAGCCTATTGACACCCAATAGGTAGCTTGTTTCCCCCCGGATCATATACTAGTTTTCACAATCTATATATGTACGATAATACGATGTACAAATTCATTTCTATCGATAAAATACTATAGCATGCGATGTAGCTTAATATTATATTTATAATATAAAAACTATCTATTGCGTAATAATACTCAAAGTAAAGTTTAACTCACAACGATCGCTATTCCTTATATCCAAACGTAAGCTCCACACGTCATTCACTCTTTTAACTATTCCAGCTCGTCGATCTCGTACCTCGTCGATGTATCCACTTCCTATTCAAATCATATGTACGTTTAATCCATCATCGTAAACTTAATACTAAAACTCTAAGTTATAAACTTAGTTCGATATGATCGTATTCCCGATACGACTCTTGACTTCGATAATATTTTAATCCAATTTTCTCGAAAATATCAAATCTCTAGATCAAATAGACGTCATACACTCGTGAATACGAGCCGGGGTACACGGGCGTGCCCCGAGGTGGGTTCACGATCGTGCAACCAAGTGCACGTTCGTGCACCTCAGGGGTACACGTTCGTGTACTTTAGGTACACGATCGTGTACCTTGCTAGGTGCACGTTCGTGTACTTTCAGTACACGTTCGTGCACCCGTGGTACACGGTCGTGCACCACGTGCACAGCTCCTCGGAAGTTGATTTCCGGGGTTTTATCACCATTCCGACATGCTTCACACATCCATACTCAAAACCCATATCTCGGTTTCTTCAAAAACGTCATAATAACTTCAAAAACGTCAAATTCGAATCCAAAATCGTTAAAACGATAAAACCGCTCGAAACCTTAAACCAAAACGTCAAGCTTACCTCGTTTTGAAGCTTAAAGATGATAGGGAATCGAATTCTGAACGAATCGATATAAAGAACTCGTGATTTGGGCGAGAAACGGCGAAACGGCGGCGAAACGACGGTGATCGTCATTTTCTCTCTTCTCTGGATCATTCCTTCTGATCCTTTCCTCATTTCCTTATGCTTAAGGAATTCTTATATATATCTTGGTTAATGTACTCTTTTAATCCTTCATTTCTTTAACTTAAACCATTTCTCTTTTAAACTTTCAATTTTAACCGAACGATTAATTATTCACTTAAACTCGAATATCTACGTATTATTTATATCCAGATAAATAATACTACTCCAAATATAACTATTCTCGTCGATAATCTTCCGATTGCTATTCTCGAGGCTAAATTGGCTAATTTGCACTTTGGTCCTTGAACTCTTCAAAATTGACAATTTAGCCCAAAATGAATCCGCGTCCAAATTTTAAAAGGTCTCCGATTGACCTGAAACTTTTACCACCAATACTATAAAACATTTCGCGGACCTTGGCGAAATAATTCTATTTTCGGACTTAACTGGTTAAATTACCACTTTAGTCCCTGAACTCTAGTTTGTAACTTTTCTTGATATTTTTCCTTATTTTCTTATTCTAATCTTCAAACATATACGTCTTACTCCATATTATCCTTTTCTTTAATATCCCATATCTTTATCTTTGCAACTCCGGTCCTTTTCTGCCGGACACGTTGCACTAAACGGCACCTGAACTTACGGGGTATTACATTCTTCCCCCCTTATAAAAATTCGTCCTCGAATTTTCATACAACCTTTTTACTTATCTTAAACCCTTGACCCTTTTCATTTGTTCCTTGTTTAACATTCAATACTATGTACTTTGTATTCCATCACACGCTTTCTTGACTCGTCGCTCCTATCCTTGTACATCTATCGCCGATATCCTTATTAAATCCGACGTCTTTCTAATATCACACAATATCCACCTCATCTTATCATAAGGGCAATCTTCTATCTTCAAAGCATAAACTATAAATCGATTCCTATACTCAACTATCCTCTTTTCATACTCCTATCATACAATATGAACGTCCTAGTTCACCATCCAATCATTTTCATTCCGCTATTCACGTACATCTATCATTCACTTCTCTTATACAAACTTCATCCTTCATATCCACTTCTTCTCTTATATCCTTGTTTAAGATCTTTGACATCCCGTCAAAGAAATACTTACTTTCTAACACATCACTAATCGGGTACATATCACTGTCCAACGTATTCACGGTCTTAGCTATATTCTAGCGCGTTGTTTCGAAACTAAGTTCATATCCTAGAAGCATAACGTCTATTTTTTCGCAACTATACGTATTCATTCGCCTCTTGGTCTTGATCGCAGCTTGCTCGCGAGCACTTCACTTCCGTCACAGAGTTCTGGTCTAGGTATACTTACATGAAAACAAAACTCTTTCAAAACTCTTTCGATAAAATGATTCATCTTGAACTTTAAATCAAATTTCATTTTCATTTTAACAAAATTGTGCACTAGGGTGATGATGTCTCTCATCCCCAAAGAGTTGCCACATCTTACCTTTTCGTCCGAACATAATGCATATGATGCATGTCCTATTGATGTATGTACAGATATATGTAGTGATGCACTTCTATCAATGTCGTGGCACTTATCGATGACTATCGCGGGTCTAGGCACAACTATGTTTTCAAAATCGTTTACACAAACAACTTTCAAAAAGTTTTAAACTTCGAGTTTTGTAAGTTCTCTAGACATTTAAACTCTGTACACGGTAGGTTCTTCCACTTCTGTAACTTCATACTTCTTCTTCATGCACATCTCGACATTTCGATAATTCGATTGCGATACCATCTATACATCGTATACGTATTTCGCAAAGAAACAAACAAAGGTTTCACAATCCATCGATCATACTTGTCATAATGAAACAAACAAGAATTTCACAATCCATCGATCATACTTATCATAATGAAACAAACAAGAATTCTCAATCAATCAAAAATTCACAATCAATCAGCTCGATCTTAAAACAAATAATACAAACGACTTGGATCAGACATGGCTCAATTCTATAGCTGCAGTAGTTCCTAGCTTAGTCTAATGACCTAATACCTAGGAACAAACAAACATCAATCACAGACTTGCAGTGGTATCATGGACCAACTGCACTCAAATCACATATTAGCAGAGGTAACTGGACCAACTGCTCTGATACCAACTTTGTCACGACCCAAATTATTGAGCCGAGACCGGCGCTAGGGAATGGGAGTGGTAGCTCCGAAACCCGTAGTAAGCCTAAAACCACTCTAACTTTTTCGCGGAAACGCAAACACAACTATCCTATAAACATGTAATAAGAAGACACGTTTACAATCATAACGTACATCATATATATCACACCATCGATACAACCATAGTGGGCATCTCACTTCCGTAACTTGTACGTACTAGCCCGTCTATCGATCAATACAAAACTGACAACCAAAAGACGTCACATCAAACAAACATTAAATATGTACACAACCTATAAGACCTGACTATTCTATGCTAAGACTCGTCATACGTATACTACTGCAGCACCAAGGGGACTCGTACTCAGCACACCAAAGACGGTCTGTCTGATCCGACTCTATACACCTGAAAAAAACATCAATGTGAGGGGTCAGTATTTGGGGAAATACTGAGTGAGATAACACATTACTAAGGTATTATAGAAAATAACATCGCATTTAAAACAAAACACATATATACAAACATATTATACTTCAAGCATTTGATCCGATCGAAACCCTAGTCTCTTAGCATGCATACTGAACACCATCACAACACTTAACGATCGATCGATATGAGTCCGGGATAATTCCACCAGTCAACTCGCAGATACAGGCCCCGGGATAGTTCAACCAAGTAGGCCTTGTATCGCATGCACAAACAAGTATGATAAACAATCAATGCAATCTCTATCTATGACTTACCCGGACGCTGGTGATCACACAGCCTATTGACACCCAATAGGTAGCTTGTTTCCCCCGGATCATATACTAGTTTTCACAATCTATATATGTACGATAATACGATGTACAAATTCATTTCTATCGATAAAATACTATAGCATGCGATGTAGCTTAATATTATATTTATAATATAAAAACTATCTATTGCGTAATAATACTCAAAGTAAAGTTTAACTCACAACGATCGCTATTCCTTATATCCAAACGTAAGCTCCACACGTCATTCACTCTTTTAACTATTCCAGCTCGTCGATCTCGTACCTCGTCGATGTATCCACTTCCTATTCAAATCATATGTACGTTTAATCCATCATCGTAAACTTAATACTAAAACTCTAAGTTATAAACTTAGTTCGATATGATCGTATTCCCGATACGACTCTTGACTTCGATAATATTTTAATCCAATTTTCTCGAAAATATCAAATCTCTAGATCAAATAGACGTCATACACTCGTGAATACGAGCCGGGGTACACGGGCGTGCCCCGAGGTGGGTTCACGATCGTGCAACCAAGTGCACGTTCGTGCACCTCAGGGGTACACGTTCGTGTACTTTAGGTACACGATCGTGTACCTTGCTAGGTGCACGTTCGTGTACTTTCAGTACACGTTCGTGCACCCGTGGTACACGGTCGTGCACCACGTGCACAGCTCCTCGGAAGTTGATTTCCGGGGTTTTATCACCATTCCGACATGCTTCACACATCCATACTCAAAACCCATATCTCGGTTTCTTCAAAAACGTCATAATAACTTCAAAAACGTCAAATTCGAATCCAAAATCGTTAAAACGATAAAACCGCTCGAAACCTTAAACCAAAACGTAAAGCTTACCTCGTTTTGAAGCTTAAAGATGATAGGGAATCGAATTCTGAACGAATCGATATAAAGAACTCGTGATTTGGGCGAGAAACGGCGAAACGGCGGCGAAACGACGGTGATCGTCATTTTCTCTCTTCTCTGGATCATTCCTTCTGATCCTTTCCTCATTTCCTTATGCTTAAGGAATTCTTATATATATCTTGGTTAATGTACTCTTTTAATCCTTCATTTCTTTAACTTAAACCATTTCTCTTTTAAACTTTCAATTTTAACCGAACGATTAATTATTCACTTAAACTCGAATATCTACGTATTATTTATATCCAGATAAATAATACTACTCCAAATATAACTATTCTCGTCGATAATCTTCCGATTGCTATTCTCGAGGCTAAATTGGCTAATTTGTACTTTGGTCCTTGAACTCTTCAAAATTGACAATTTAGCCCAAAATGAATCCGCGTTCAAATTTTAAAAGGTCTCCGATTGACCTGAAACTTTTACCACCAATACTATAAAACATTTCGCGGACCTTGGCGAAATAATTCTATTTTCGGACTTAACTGGTTAAATTACCACTTTAGTCCCTGAACTCTAGTTTGTAACTTTTCTTGATATTTTTCCTTATTTTCTTATTCTAATCTTCAAACATATACGTCTTACTCCATATTATCCTTTTCTTTAATATCCCATATCTTTATCTTTGCAACTCCGGTCCTTTTCTGCCGGACACGTTGCACTAAACGCCACCTGAACTTACGGGGTATTACAGAACAACTGTTTTCTATGCACTTACAGTGCCCTTAATGACCACTCTCCTGTTCAAAAGTTAGTATGTTTATATTTTTTTGTTATTAAATTTATAACTAATGTTAATATTTAATGTCTTATTTTTTTGTAGATATACCGATCCTTTTTAAGAACACTGTTTTGCTGCGGATGGCTATCATTCATATCATGAAATTCTTTTAAAGCAAACGGAGGAAGGCAAACCCTATCTAGTAAGCGGATTAGTGGTTATATCATACTTGTTTGTTTTTAATTCCGGTTAGGGATCTTAATTCTGTAGTTGTGTTTCGTATTGTGTTGATGCATACACTAAACATCCATTTGTGCTTCTTTTGAGTAATATTTTGATTCTTTAGTGATTGGAATGTTTAAACCGGGAATTTTTGTTGTCTAGCTCTTTATTTGAGTATCTTAGAATATTGTTCAGCTCTAAATAGATTCTGGAGTTTTGGATACTGTAGAGTATCTTCTCTTCCCTCTCCTTTTATTTTCTATTTTTTGTGCTTTAAATCATTCTTTTTGTAATTGAAAGATAGCTTCTATTTATCTTGATTACAATGTTAATGGTGATCATTTAATATGTAAATTTTTGGAGTGCATTGTTTTTGTTTCTATATCTTTTAGAGTTAATTGTTTACTATAAAATTGCAAATGTTTTCCATGGTTTTCAGGAATGCTCCTAAGTATACTCAAAATTTCCGAACTTCAATTTCAATGTATCTCATTCATGGTGATTTTGTAGCAATCGAATTTGAACCTGTATGCATTGTGGGAGTGGATTTTGTTTGTTGTTCCAACCCTGAAAACGAGACAGTTACATAATTTATTTGCAGTTTGACTTCATACTTTTCAAGTTTTGGAAGGGAATAACATAATCAATGTCGGATCAGTAACATATCGATTTGGAATGAACTTGATGAACATGTTCATGCGTGATGGATAGAATAGCCATGTTTGGTCAAAAATATACACCTTTACTGAGACAATCATGAAGATGAAATTTAAACTGCAATATGGTCTTGAATTTACATTTCTTTTGTATATAGTGCAACTTCATCTTCTCTTTCAACCGATGCGTTTGCTGCAAATCTCTTCCCTTTTTTTGTGAGATTTATCACAGGCCGTGAACTTCATCTTTGTCCTCAATCCAACTACATCCGGGGTTCTTACATATTCCTACCATCATCTTCGTCCATAACCATACAAATTAGCCAACAAAACATAATTCCCACTGTTATTTGTTTCCAACTCCTTCTGCAGCAATTTCCCCAAGATTGATGAGAGAACATTTACAGTAAGAAAGGGAACATTGACCACATATAACATCTTAACCTGCTAATTCCAGCTATAACACATAGCAACACCAAAAGCCACAAGTTTCCATGAAACACTGACTACTCTTTACTCCTCCATTTGCAAGAGCAATTTGATTTGACAATGTGGAAACACTGATTGATATGCTATCAAAACAAGTTAAAGAACAATAAAACAGAAGTCAAGTTTTAAAGTTAAAAGCAAATGAACAGAGTAAAAGAAAGAGAATTCCATACCAACAGAAGAAAAAAAGATTTTGTTCTTACCTTTACTAATAAAAACATATATAGCAAAGTAAAACACAATAGCTTAATAGCATCAAAACACTATGAGAACGGGGCTTTGACTCATCGTCACAATAATAACCATGAAACACAAAGTTTCAAAGCAATAACTATTTATTTCTTCCATAACTTATATGACAAATGCATAAGCATGCGTTTAAACCAAATTGGGACTAATGTGCATCTCATATGCTACAAAATTCTCAGAATTTTATGTTTCCCACTTCTTTCGCATCTAAAATTAACTTGTTATTTTTAAAGGATATCAACAAATACATTAACAAGCAAACATATCGTAAATCATCAAGAACGAAGATGCAACACTAAATCAGAATCAGAAGCACTACAGATTCGAACGAACTTTGTTTTCTCAAGTTGAAAGAACCGAATTCTAGCAACTAGGATATTCCCAAAATCAATTCAATTGTTTCATTTTTGGAGTAATTAAAAGAGCTCATTACTAAGCAAGAATCCGGACAACGGAGCTAACATCTTCTACACATAATTCTGTAACACAAATCATCGAAATTAACACATAATAAATTCAGAAGTATAGCATAGATTTACCATGTCATTAGTAGCAAGAGTGCTTCCATTAGTGCCAGCATATCTCCAAGCAAGTGTAGCTGCTATCTTTTTTTTTCAACTCTCTAACTTCACTTGAAGATTCACAATTAAATAAAATCAAATGGGTAAAAAATGACACTCCCCCTCTCTCTCCACTCCAGATCTACCTTGCACACACTGTCAAAACATCAAATTCCCCTGCAAAAACCTAACACATTCAAATTACATCATTGAACGCCATCTGTGCAGCTCATAGATCCCGCAATTTAGAGTACATTTCCGCAAGACCTCCACCAAGAATTGAATTACAATGCAAGGCCTTAACAATGACATGAGCATGTATCTCATTCCCTCGCCGTATCAGCACAAGCAATCAAAATACTTCCCAAAGTAAAAGAATCTGGTTCAATTCCTTAAATCAGAAAACATATCCAAAGCTTCATCAAACATGAAGTTATCCACATATCCTGAAATCGTCGAATTCCATGAAATTAAATCCCTTTTCACACCCTGTAATGACCGAATTCCATTAATTAGCAGCACACCCTGTAATGACCGAATTCCATGACACAGAATCCGTCTCAGGCATCCTTCATATAACTTGCTTGGTATCATCCAATTAAGCTTCCACATTTACCATACATATCAATTAACGGTTTTACCCACATATATATTCGAAAAAAAATCAAAATTTGGTAGGTAAAAATGTAAATAAATTATCAAAATATGTATTTCAAAAAATTACCAAAATTGTTTTCTCCATTAAATCGCCGGAGCAGACCCATTGGGTAATGCTTTCCGCTAGAGCAAACTCATCTTAGTAATTAATGTCTTTTTAGTGCTTTCTTAATCTTCATATAAAATAAAATTGAACTTCTGAATTGGGAGCAATTTTTTTATAATATATAATCGTATTTAATTTATCTTTAAATGCTATATTTATTAGAAATTTTATGAAACCAAAAATATATTTAACTAGTCGTAAGCCTACGCAAATGCGCGGAACTAAATTTATATTTATTTTATTAAAAAAATTGATCTAAAGATCATAGAAAAGTTCATTATATGAAAAATAATATAAAAATAAATAAATTTCCATAATAATAATAATAATAATAACAAATTATTTTAAAATATTAAACATTTATGATATATATTTTATATTTTTATATTTCCATCCGTCCAATAGAGTTGTCCACTTACAGAAAAAATAAATTATCCCAAAATTCTTGTTCATTTTTCTAAAAGTAATAAATTTTAAAATTAATCTTTATATACTATCTTCATTTAAAAGTTACTGATGAGCTAATATTTATTGATATCTATAAATAAATTAGAAGTGTAGAGTGCATTAAATTGGTATTTTTATTAATAAAATTGCTCTATTTAATCGCATATTTGCATACAATTACTTCTTTTAGTGAAATCATGAATTGCATGTCAAAGAATTATCTGTAGTTTACAATATTTATTTAATTTACTTATGTGATTTTTTGTGTAATTACTAATAAAATTGAAATCTTTTGTTATAAAGGCAAGATTGCATATTTATTTTCTTTTTAATAAGATTGTTTTAGATGACAAAGTCTTTGTATTTTTTTTTCTATAAATAATGCGGATAAATTTCAATAATAAATAGCACATATTTATTTCTAGCACTTTTATATTTTAGTATCATGTTGAGTTCTTTTAACAGTATATATATATATAAAGAAATTCAACATTCAAATTCTTTTTATAATTTTCATTTTGAGTTGCAAAATAAACTTTAATCGACTTGTGAAAAATATAATCATTTAAATTACCGCAATAATAAATAATTTATTAATTGTATTCTTATGTCAATTAAAATGTATGAAAATTAGTCATGTTCGATTTTTCTATTTTTGTAGCTATTTTTCGAAAAATGTTCTTTAGGTAATGTTGGATTTTCCATAATTTCGATATAGTATCTATCAAAATGACAAATAAAAAATAATGTAATAAAAATCAAAATCAATATACAATCAAGAAAGAATTCTAACAATTGATTTGTACATTTTTATTTAATGTTTATTTATATAAATAATTAAAAAAGTAATAGACATACCTGAATTTTTAATCTCAAGATTAAACATACAATCTTGTGTTGATTTGAATTTTTTATGTTTTGTATCTCTTATATCCTTTTCATCAAATAACTTATGAATGTTAGCCAAAATGTCACATCTAGTATAGATATTAAAGTTCATTTCAACAACTTTAGGAGTATGGTTTTAAGGTAAGATCATCTTGATAAGAAAAAAACACATAAAAATATCTCATACATTAAATACTTTTTTGTACTGTTTTTTCTTTTTTCTTCTTTTTTTGATAATTTGGAGAGGAGGAGCGTTTGTGGGAGGAATTGAACCCACGACCCAGCAGTTTATTACTCAGCGCTTATATTATTTGAGATATAACTCATGGGTCTGTTTTTTCTTTTTTCAAATTGGGCATATAAGGTGCAATATTCTCATCAATCAATTTTATAAACTAATTGTTTCCTCAACTATATTCAGCTTATTTAATATATTAAATATAATACATATTACTACAAAACAATGGCACTCTTTATATAATTAAACCTAGAAACAATTATAACTAATTAAATTAACTATCACCAACAATTGAATCAACCACACTTATAATTAAAATATTAATCAAATTATTTTATTCTTAACCTATTTGAATTATTTTATCATTAAATAAAAGTAATAAAAATTCAAAAAAAGGCAACCATCACTAAATCCAAAAAGGGCCACTCAAAAGCATCACCAGCACAAGATGCTTACCAGTTTCTTGTACCCACCAAACATGGAGACCAAACTATAACACACTTTCAAATATTCGAACAACAACCCAACACTTAATAATGTCATCTTCCTTAATTCTGTCGAGTCCCTTCTCTTCTACACATCGACCTTCAATCACTAACCGGACACAATTTCACTTAGCAGCTTCAATACCCACCTGCTCAAACCAAATAAAGTCCTCAAATTTCTTGAATTTTACTCGACCCAATTCAAATTCTGTGCTGTTCCCCACCAGGAAATTCTTGGTTCGAACGTCCATAAGGGATGCAGATACGAGCAGCGAGGAAGAAACGGTGGTGGGAGAGGATTCGGCAGTGTTTGAATTGGGGAAACAGAAACTATCGTCGTGGGTTTATTTTAGTTTGATTCTGGGAGTTGTTTTGTATGTTCTTGATGTGGCTTGGATTGATAACTCAACTGGGTTTGGCAAGCTTTTTATTGAATCTATTTCTACTGTCACAGATAGCCCTGAAGTGAGTATTTTAGTAATTATTTTTATCTTTATTAGAATTTGTTTCAGCTAAACAATTTTGTCTATGGTTTAAATAATTGAGTTGTTAATCTCGTTAAGTTAAGTGTCAGCTTGCTTTGATAGTATTAGTGAGACAGATTAAAATTTTCGTTAAGTTAATTGAAACTGAAGCAAATAATTGTAGTGTAGCATACATGGTTCGCATAATAAGTTGATGAAACTATCATGAGAATTCTTGAACTGTTATTTTCTCCGTCTCTTAAGTCTCTCTGTTTATGGTTGTTATGTTCTTCGACGGAGTTATACAACTAGGAGTGACAAAAAGCTTGAGATACAATTTAGAATTATCTTAGTTATCTCTGTTGAAACATTTGATACATTCATTTCATGGAAAATGCCTAATCCAGGACTTTTTTGCAGGCTGTAATGTTGATCCTAATTGCCATTTTTGCCATCGTCCACAGTGGCTTGGCTAGTCTACGAGATAAGGGTGAGGCTCTTATTGGAGAACGAGCATTCCGTGTTTTATTTGCAGGGGTTTCTCTTCCATTGGCTATGAGCACTGTTGTGAGTTCTCAAATCTTTGTTAAAAGCTATTGCTGTGTTATGAAGTTTGTTCTCTTTCTCGCACTGACGCTGTAAGTGGTTTGTAATTCAGGTATATTTTATCAATCACAGATACGACGGAGTGCAGTTATGGCAGCTTCAAAGTGCGCCAGCGGTACATCAGCTTGTGTGGCTCTCTAATTTTATCTCCTTCTTTTTTCTCTATCCTTCGACCTTTAATCTTCTTGAAGTAGCTGCTGTTGATAAACCTAAAATGCATCTTTGGGAAACTGGGATAATGAGAATCACCAGGCACCCTCAGGTACTGTATCGTTTTTTATTGTATTTTCTCTTTGCATATATACAATGATCTGCCACTGAGCATGAATATTAGGCTGTAAATTTAAAATATTTGTGATCTAAGAATTGGTCGTACCATGTTCTATCATGTATCAGTAAATTGCAAATATTTGAGCTGTCTAAACTATATTTACCATTCTGTTAGAAGCATAACGAGTTCAGACTGGCATGACTAAATTGGATCAGTTTAGCGGGTGTCTGGCATAGACTTGAGAATAAATTTGCACACTTATTAGGGTTAGAGACATATTGATAAATGAAACTAAACTACCTAGACGCTGACTAGCAGAAGCAAAGTTTGCATTTTGATTGGTGTGTGCAAAAACCGAATCAAACTGTATAATCGAATGGAACCGACAAATTCTGTTTCGTTCAGCTGATATATAAACAAAATTGGTTTTCGGTTCAGTTCGTTTTGGAAGTAAAAAATATTTAGTTCAGTGTTGGTACAAATCAAACTGGAAAAAATTCCAATGAACCAACCGGTTCAATTTGTTTAGGACTGAAATATTTTGAATCTTTATAAATTCGTCTTTGTTCAGTTTAAATAAATAAATTCCAGTTCGGTTTGGTTTGAACCAAATACACATTCCTACATTCCCACATTTTGCATATATATATTCATACCCAATAGAAATCTCAAGAAATGAAAGGGAATATTTCTCAGCAACGCATGTTCGTTTAAGGCTAATCGAGTTGTGTTTACTTTCAGATGGTCGGGCAGGTGCTCTGGTGCGTGGCTCATACAATTTGGATTGGAAATTCCGTAGCAGTTGCTGCATCTTTCGGTTTAATCGGACACCATTTATTTGGCGTGTGGAATGGAGACCAGAGACTAGCGAAGCGATATGGCGAGGCTTTTGAAACAGTAAAGAAGCGGACAAGTGTCGTCCCCTTTGCTGCTATCCTCGACGGTCGTCAAAAGTTACCGGAAAATTACATTAAAGAATATTTCCGATTACCATATTTTTCAATTACTGCATTGACTTTAGGAGCCTATTTTGCACACCCAATTATGCAGGCAGCCAGTTCTCGGCTACATTGGTAAGCTTATTCATCTGAATTGAATCAAAAATTGTGATGATATGGCTCACTATATAACAGAATCATGTATCCATTTATAAATGTCAGTTTACAGATACATACAGCTCCAACTTTTTTACTACTCTCTGATTGATTTCTGCTCAATAAACCCAGGTTAAGAAATTAAATTTTTACCTATTAAACTTATATTTTAATAAATTTAAAATAAGATTGAATTGGTATTTTAGATAAATAAATAAAAGAGTTAATTTATTTAAACATACCTGCAAAAGCAAACCGAAAAGATAGGACAATAGCCTCGCTATTGTTACGAACTAAACAACCGGCGGCAGCCCTCAACTCAAAGATGGCAGCATCTATGTTGGCCTTGAAGCAACCAGCAACTGGAGGTCTCCACTCTGCCAAACCGTCGTCTTTACCAAGCTCTATGTCGCCGACTGCCTTCATCGGACTCCCTCGCATTCTGCCAAACCAACAAATGCTGACTAGCTGCATTCACTTATATACTAAAATAGATCAAAATAATTTTCAAACTATTTTGCTATGATTTTTATTGATATTTTGACATATATATAATAAAGCCTTTGATAGATTTACTAATAAAAATATAAAAATATTTTATTAAGAAAATTAATAAAATTTCATTCAAATATAAGTAATATTTTATTGAAAAAGTTGCACTATAAATACTATAGAAATCTGCTCAATCTGACTGAAATTATATTTTAAATAGAAAAAGGAATCCAAAGGTCCCTGTGCCATTTGTATTTGTTGGACTTAGTCCTTATAAATAGATTTTTTTTTATCTCTATGCTATTATTTTTACTATTAACTAAACCCTACTCCACTGTAGAGTAGGAATTAGAATTCAATTCCCATGATATAACGATGCTAAATTACATACAGTTAAAAATTATTTTT
The DNA here is from genome assembly GCF_937616625.2 of Mercurialis annua. Classification (NCBI taxonomy): domain Eukaryota; kingdom Viridiplantae; phylum Streptophyta; class Magnoliopsida; order Malpighiales; family Euphorbiaceae; genus Mercurialis; species Mercurialis annua. The sequence goes on along the minus strand of NC_065575.1, from coordinate 4,562,412 downwards.
TCTTTATTAAGAGGATAATTGGACTCTCATAAATCACATGGTATAATGTTGGATAGTAAATTGCTAGGTCGTGTGGGTTCAATTCCTTCCACAAACGCTATTTTTTTAGAAAATTAGGATAACAAAGGATTCAATTTATCTCTTGAATTTGACATAAAAAATCAATTAAAGCCGGACTTTAAAAAATAAACACGTGAACTTGGCATTTTTAATAGTTTTGCTCTTTCAGTTTCAAATTGACCACCTGCCATACCAATTTGTGCATAATATTCCAAATATTTCTTAACACATCATCTGAGGGGGTTAAATGAGCCAAAATACCAGCTCACGGTGTTTTTATTTAAGCCGTGAATTTGGCTTCAATTGATTTTTTATACCAAGTTAAGGGGGAAAATGAACCTTTACTAAAACTATGGTGGTCTTTTTGAACGTTTTAGCTTTTGTTTTTGGCAATAATAAGACGTGGAGAAGTAGTGAAGCAACAAGTGAGCAAAATCAGAAGCCATTAATTATTATTTTTAATTTTTTTTTTCTGATTCTAAAGATCCGATCTCCGTCTGCTGCCAAATCCTATATCTCCAGGTAGGTAAGTAAGTTTTTAATTTTTTTAATTTTAACCTTCTGCTTTTGCTTCTATTTTTCACCCCTCTTTTGTTTTTTTCCTGCACTGTTTAAAAAACCCTTTAAATTTTTAAAATTTTCACTGTTCTTCTGATTGATCGATTATCAGTGTCTTAGTTTTGGGATTATACCTCTGTGCTGTTTTAATTTTACTTTTTAGGGTTTTGTATGAATGCATTGTGCAAAGTGCAAACTTTATGAGAAATTATTTTTTTTTTCAACTTTTATTAATTCCATTTTGAAAATTTGGAGTTCAAAATGGCATCTTTTTTTGTGGGTGTTGATTTATTAGTTGCTCTACTGGGTAACTCATTCAAGGGTTTTTGGTTTAATTGCTTAATAGTTGAATTGGTCGCTATTGTTGTTTGGGTTTATCATGCAATTCAAAGTTTTGTTGATGACTGTAAGCATTTCATTGAAATTTCTGCCTCTCAAGAAACTTAGAAATGACTTTATTTTTATTGATAATTGGGGAGGGGGAGCGCTTGAAATCACGACCCGGCAGTTTGCTGCCATAGAAATGACTTAGTAAGAAAAATTAGTAAACCCCCTTGTTTGGAAAGCCTTAAAATGTAGAATTTTTTGAATTTTGCATATGATTTAATCTAAACAAAGCTTGAAAGTGAGAAAGGATGGAAAATAAAATGTATTTTGGGTTTTGTTTGAATTGTTTCTCTGATTTTGGTTTTGCTTGTTGGCAATTAGATAGGTTTGGAGACGGCAAGTTCGGTGAATGGGGATTCAAATGATGGGATCTCAAAGTAATGCTCAACAATCTCATATACAGGCATGTCAGTTATCGCGGCAAAATTCGTGGTACAGTTTAACTCTCAATGAAGTGGAAAACCAATTAGAAAATCTAGGAAAACCGTTGGGTAGTATGAACCTTGATGAACTTCTCAAAAGTGTATGGAGTAGTGAAGCAAATCAATCCATTGGTATGGACATTGAGAATACCTCAGCGTCGTCTCTTCAAAGGCAAGCTAGTCTGACATTGGCTAGGGCATTAAGCGGAAAGACGGTGGATCAGGTGTGGAACGAGATTCTAGAAGGGCAGAAGAAGAGATTATGTCAGGAAATTAAGTCTCAAGAAAGAGAACCAATACTCGGTGAACTAACTTTAGAGGATTTCTTGGTACAGGCAGGGCTTTTTGCAGAATCATCAGTAAGTCTTTCTATGGAGTTAGTCACTGTTGATTCAGCATCCCCTCAAAGTTTTCAACAGAAAATGGCATTGTCTTCATCACCATCAACGGGCACTATATCAGACACTAATCCATCAGTGCGAAAAAGGAATGCCCTAGATGCACCAGAGAAAAGTATAGAGAGGAGGTTGAGGAGAAAGATCAAGAACAGGGAATCTGCTGCACGTTCACGAGCTAGAAAACAGGTAGGCTTTCTGATTTTTTGGGTTTTAATATGTTTATATCATCTTTAGACTGATTTCTATTCATGAGCTCAAAACTTGTTTTTTATTTTTTGGAAACAGGCTTATCATAATGAGCTTGTGAACAAGGTTTCGCGTCTGGAGGAGGAAAATGTAAAGCTGAAGAAAGAGAAGGTATGAACCTTTCATCTAAAATGTTACTTTTATCTGTTTTGTTGTTGTTTTGAGTTCCAGCGCATGAAAAATCCGGATTATAAGCTGTACTGCATCAAAATTGGGGATAGGTGACCACTGTAATTGTTCCCGGGCATTGCAATTTTTATTTTTTTTGCTTTTTATGTATTTCAGTTCTTACATCAATTTAATTTCTTCTCAATGCATTGTTCTTATGCAACTTGACTTTTAACATGCTCAATTTTATTCAGCCTAGACTGATTTTTCTAAGCACTGAACAAAATCAAAATTCAAATTTATGAAATTCCTCAAGCTTGATAGAAATCTATTGATGAAACTTTACTGTTTATTGTAGAAACTGTCAAATGATACTCATCCACATATAAATTGAAATTGAAATTGAAATTGAAATCGAACTAGTGCCACTGGACATGATTCGTGTTTATTGTTTAAAGTATGAGCATGCCTGTTATTTTCCTAGAAAATTGAAGTATAAAAACATGTTTGGCACAAAAACTGAAATTACTTTATGCATTGGCATTTGGCATCTAAATTTACTGATTCTTATGTATAATCATCCTATGGTTATTTGGTCATTATTTGTATGACTTATAGAGAAAACCAAAATGCTGACTTGTTATATATCTGGTGCAAAATTATATGGTTTAGTTAAATTTGTTTGCATTTGAAGAAGTTAAATGGCAGTGCCATTTAGTTGCCTAGTTGGTTTTATGACTGGATTACGCTAGTATCAGTATATGTTGTAATTCATTATAAAGTAAATTAGTAATAATAAATCTTTATGGGTTTGGTTCTCAAAATTCCTCTCAGAAGATGAATATTCATTAATTTTGAAGTTGAACTTCTTAGCTGTAAATAAGTACAAAAAGGCGACGTGTGATATTTTTGTATTTGGCCATTTCAGTTACTAAGGTTTGAAACTATTGTGGATTTTTGAATTCAGCCAGTTTTTATCATTGTAAAACTTGTTTCGTTAAAAGTGTTCACAGATGATTCTTTTGCAGCAAATTAAAGAAACCTGCGTGTTTATAACTAGGATCTTCATCTTGAATTTTAATGGAGAGAATGGCTTTTGCGATGGATACTTAAAGTAAATGTCACATATAAGGAACCTTAAATTTTTAGGACTGAGAAAGGTCTGATATGTGTCTAGTGGCTGGCTAAGCTTAACGAGAAGAGACAGATTAAATCTTAAACTTCCAATAATTTAATAAAGGTTTATTTCGCCCCTCCAACTTGGCACAAAAGATCAAAATAGTCTGAGTTCGTGCTTTTGGACAAACCACCCACAACGTGCCAATTTTGGATCAGTTTACACCTTTGACTAACCTTTGACTATCAAGACTGATGACAGATTATGATGTAAACTTATTGAAAATTGCCAAGCTGTGGATATTTTTTGTTCAGAACTACAAACTTTATTCTTTCTGAATTCACCTGTTAGCATTTGGCATGGCTGAAAAGAAGCAAAATTTTAAAGATCAGGGTTGTACTTGCTGCTTCTAGTTTCTGTGGATATCTTAGTAATGTGTGCAAAAAGCGAACTGAACCGACATATTTGGTGCAGTTTGATTTGGAATAAAGAAAACTTGATCTTTTGATTTGGTTCGATTCTGAAAAAAAAAAGAGTTCCCTTTTGGTGCAAATCGAACTGAAAAACCGAATTCGGTTGACATATTTAATATTTTAGATCCTTGTAATTTCGGTTTGATTTGATTATATCAAAATATTGGTTCGGTTTGAACTGAGTGCACACTCTAATATGTTAGCATGAATGCATTTGCTGTTCTACCTTGTCACTAGCTTCTGTTACAAGTCATTTGTTTATGTTCTGAAGTTTTCACTTATTCATTTTTTTTATTTTTCATGTAGGAATTCGAGAATACATTGCCATGTGCGCCTTTAACAGAAGTAAAATATCAGCTTAGAAGAACGAATTCAGCCTCTTTCTGATTTTGGTTTCTCATTCTCTTTCAGCCCCTTGGGGTTGAGTGGAAACTGAATTGAGATCTTATGAGCAAGTTGCTTTCTCCAGCTGTTAATGTTATTCCACTTCGCCCTCCATTTGGTTTCAGATCAACTATGTCACGCGGAAAATTGTCGAGTTCTATGTTTCAGCATTTCCGTTTCTGAAACACTTTCGAAGTTTCAAAACTTTATACTTGTAACCTTGTAAAAAAACATCAGTTTATCTTTTTTTTTGTTTTTCATTTAAACTTTTCTGTTTCCGTGTAACTTAGGAGATCAATGTACATTCGTATTTATAGTTTTATCTTATACAGCACAAAATGTGCCTAGTGTTTGATATGCTTAGGGTCTGCGTTTGTTTTGCTGGAACTTGAAGGAACAGTTGGTTTATGTTGTGCAGCATGGCTTTGGATTGTCCATATGAACTACAGCTTTTATTATGAACCAATTTGTAGATTTTCTCTTAGGTTAGAGTCTGCTAAATTCTTTCCTTTAAATAAACGCGGACTTTAAAAATGATTTTTTTTGTTTTATGTTAACCTTAGTAATATTCCTTTTGTCCCTAATTAATAGATCATGTTACTATTTTTGGTGTTTCAAATTATAGAACACTCTATATTAGACAAATTATTTAAAGATTAAAATTAAAAAGTTCCTTTTGCCCCTATGAGTATGTAATGTTAACCCTAAATGAATTAATTATTAATATTTCAATACAAAATATATCAATAAAGAAACTAGTTATTAATATATAATATTTGTTAAAGGATAAGATTGAAAAATAGATAAAAATTTCATTTTAACCAACTTCACTTTATTTATTTATTTATACTTTTGTATTTGTTCAAACAGCCTATCATTTCAGAATGGGAGTAATAATTATTCTTTTATACGAAACACTGAAATGGTAAATGCTGGAATAAAAAAAAAATTCACAATAATAGATTATAACTAAAGTATATTAAAAAAATCAAAAACCGAAACATAGGACTCAATAAGTTTCCATGGAACAGCATAGAGTGAAAGCTCATGTTTGGTCCCCAGCAATGATAATTGTGTGCATTTATCATTACTCATATTTTGTTGACAAATTTGAGACATTCTTTATATCAACCATCAACAATGAATTTTAGTCTTACTGAGAGGATTATATCTCATAAAAAAATAAAGTTTATAAGTAGAAATGGCTTTTTTTGAATTTAGGCTCCATAGTTCTCAAAATTTAAAACTTTACAGTGTGTCACAAGACGAGGCAATTAATCTTCTAAGTAAAGTTTAATGGCAAGCAACACATGTTTGGTAATAAATACATCACGAATTTTCCTGTAACCTGTATATTGTAATTTCTTGCTGCTTAAGCAGCATCGATCGACCAGAACCAGATTCAAATAATACTTCACACTGAATTAGTTATTTATGTTGCGATGTGTCAGTGCCAGTTCGTAGGGGCTTAGAAAGAGTCTGATCGGAATTGATTCACCTGCGACAAAACCACATGCTTGTCAGTGCATTGCTTTTATTATTTTTTGTCAAAAGTGCACTGCTTTTAATAGCAATCCAAAAATCAGATAATACATGTACCATCTAGTGTGTAAGCTATGTAGCTTGGACACGGAAACCATGGAGCATAAAACGAAACAGCACATGAGCATAAAACGAAACAGCACATAGCGTAAGAATAGGTTATAGTTTTGGAGTTTTGCAATTTCAAAAGCTTTTCTGAAAATGGAAACAAAACGCCGAAATGTGAAACAGGCTAATTTAGCTATCTTGATGGCTCATAGTATATATTAATCAAGGACTCTCAGTAAATCTTCGTACTCTCTACGTACCATGACATACATGATTTTCCTACCCAATCCATGACACTGTTCGGTTACGTCATAGGATAAATTTCAAAAAATATGCTGAACATACCTCGGACAGGAGCTCCGTCCATCAACTCAAATTTTGCTAGTGTTTCTGTCTCAACATGTGTATTTGCCCCTGCTCCTGTTGATTCTCGGCGCCTGATTTCAAGATCCATATTCTTTATCTTGATTCTCACGAGAAGAAAATATATATTTCCAATAATCACATCTTTCAGATGGTACCTATACATTTTAGTTACTAATCAGTTACTTAAAAAGATGTACTCTACAAAGCTAGTGAATTATTCATATTCAATTCGTCTCAAAAACCACTCGCTACACAAAGGTAACCCAAAATTTCAACAGTGACAGTAACCAAACTGTCTGGACTCTGGTTGCTATATATCTCATCCGCGTCAAGCCAATTAACCACATAGAGGATAAAAGTAACCCAAAATTCCAACAGTGACAGTAACCAAACTGTCTGGACTCTGGTTGCTAAATATCTCATCCAAGTCAAGCCACTTAACCACATACAGGATAAAAGTAACCCAAAATTCCAACAGTGACAGTAAACAAACTGTCTGGACTCTGGTTGCTAAATATCTCATTCGCGTCAAGCCACTTAACCAGATACAGGATAAAAGTAACAAAATCATATGAACAGCTACGTATAAACCTATAGACAGGCCATGAGAAATGGTACCTAATGAAGAGGAAGATCAAGAAGAAAATGATTGAAAGATTCTTCAAAGACAGACTTACTTGCTTTTGTTGTATTCGAACTCAATGTGTAAGCAATCTTCAATTCCAACTTCCATCTGTATCATTTAGACATTTACTATAATCGGAAGACCCAGAAAAATAAACAAATAAAGCAAATGCCTGTTTTTAGTGCATATGAATCTAAAAGTTCAAGTTACAGGGTAGCAGTGACACAATCATTATTTCAGCCATTGGGGAATGGCAACATTGATTGATTGTAGCGATCATGGCGAGCTCTAGGACTTCATTTCAAAGAAATAAGCAGCTGTTGTTGGATAACAATCAATATACTAATTGATGTTTAGCTGACCGGAAAAGGAGCGTAAAGAAAAGAAATTCAATTATTTGTTAATGTGGAAAAGTCTTCCCATCAATTGTGCGCATAGAAGCATGCCATTAAGAGATATCCAGCAAATTGTGATGAATACAACGGACATGTCTTGGAATATCCAATCCGATTGATAGCCAGAGGTTACAAGTACTTGTATCAAACAGTTAAAACAGAAAACTATGTAGACCAGAAAACGTTAATTTTGCCTCCACCAGCAGACATCATTAGCAGTCACGCAAAATGCATATGGGAAAATGATTAAAAATAAAAAAAATGAAAGAAATGATCAGAATCAAACTTTTGCAGCAACAACTTAAATGCAAGTGGTCCATAAAACATCAGTGAGAACATAGATCTACTACAAAATAGAATAACATCCAAGAATTCATACCTGAGCCTCACATTCACCCCGTTATATGTTTCATAGGGCATTTCTACAGTAGAGAACTCAAAAGGATATGATTTTTTTCATATATTTCTCCAGGAACATCCAACTCGCGTACTGCAAACAAGAGAATTTAGAATCATGACCACTACAAAAATAATTACTTTCTTCTCTTTTCTTTTTATTACCCGAGTAGACAATATTTACAATAATTTTGAGTTGAATTGAAACTAGAGGTTAAACGAATCACTATATTAACTGATTGATTACAAAAAACTGGAAGTGCTCATTTAAAAATTTAGCATGGTAAATTAGAATGGTCAAAATAAACACTGATACAAAGACACATAAACAGAACACTTCTAGGTTAGTCTGGCAACTCTGATGCCAGCCCTCCAAGTGTTGTCAATGTATCAAAGAGTAAAAAGGCCAAAATTGTAAAATAAAATAAGTTTATACAATTAGTATAAGTTGATGCGGGGTCACACCCTAGGTTGGAGATGCCCTGAGATTAATACAAACTGCATATAAAACGACCATAAGCAGTTCCACAATATCAAGATGGAAAATAGCATGAAAGTTAAACATAACACAGCGAGAAGCTATGTTTTTCATGACACCGGCACTCTTCTTTTTCCAGGGCCTGAATTTAATATAACCAAGGAAAAATTGTCAACTGCATTTACAACTTTATCTTTGTCGAAAAGTTTTGCATAAATTTGGTAGCATAAGAGGGAACAGATATAATCAGCTCAACACATAAACTCAGTAATTTATAGTTACATAGACAAGGAGTACTCTTAACTGGTGGAATTGAAAACCAGTAACAAGTTAAAGGCACATACTCATTCTTGCATATAACACCACCACAGACAGGTAAATTTTCATCCTTAAATGAAAAAAGTTCAGGATATTCTTCAAACGAGAGCAAGGTAGGCATTCGATCAAAATATCAATTTGTTGGCAAGCAATATTAGGTCATACATGTTCTCACTCCAAATCAAATTCCACAATCTTTTTCTTATGATCAAACTTCCGCTCTGAGTTTAGCCGGTTCAATTTTTCGGACAAAATCATCGGTTCTCACTTTACCTCCTCTGGCTGCAGGAGTCAGGACTCTCCAGTAGATAAGATCTCTCGTTTTCTATTCTGCAGGCGGCCATGTTCTAAATATATGATTTATATATATAAAGTAGAAAACTTCATCCAAAAACCGTTGTGCCATTTAACCTTTCCATTCTCCACCCAGTCAAATGCGAAATAAAGGAAAATGAGTCCAACATCTTTCATTTTGTTCAGACTTCAGGAAAAACCAGCTCGGCATTATTGTAAGAATATTATAGTTGTTTATATATTTCCATCACACTATTAACCACAAAGCCATTAGTCAGAATGTCCGGTTTAGTCTTTGAGCAGATAAGTAATTTTCTATGCTAACATGTCAACCAGAAACTAATGTTAAAGAGAGAATCTATCAGAAAAGCTGCAGAGATTAACATGTTGCTCAATAAACTAGGATGCATTATTTATTTATTTATTTTGCCAAAGATAACAATATATAAATATGTAAGAAGAATGGCCATCTCCTGAAGATAATGAACAATTCTTAAGCAAAGAAAATAAAAATGGACTTTGCGGCATTGAGCAATCCAAATACACATTCGTTTAACAAATTTGAACAGAATAAAAAGAACAATTTTGTTAAACGAACGGTAGCAAGTATATATAATTATTTTAAATATGAATTAGAAAAACACTTACCTGTAGCATCTTTTAATTTATTTTGAACATCACCTGTTTATTTGCTTGTTAAACAGCAAACTTTCGCAAGGCAATGAATGTCGGCGATGGACTTGTCCAACAAAAATGAGAAATTGAAGAGTGCTTGGGAGGCCTCCTCTTTTTGAAATATGTGTCCAGAAAAAACAAAAAACAAAAACAAAGAAAATTTCAAAAAATAACAATTTATAAATAAATATTAATTTACGATATTTGTACTGATTTAGATACACCCATAAAGGGGAACCGAGAATGTAAAAACATTTTATAAAATATATGATAATTAGTAGAGTAATGGTAAATAATTAAAATTTATAATGTATGCAAGATAAAATACAATCATATATATTAAAAGTAAAAAATTCAAATTTAAAAACAAAACTCATAAGATTCTCATTTTTCCTTTTAGTTTCTTCATGCAGTAAAAAAAAAATTATGAAAGCCAAAAAAACAAAAACAATAATTCGAAATATTTTAGTTTAAAATCAAGGAGCAAAATCCAAAAGATTGACTTGAAACCCAAGATTGCTATTGCAAATTCAAGATTTGGATTTACTGGGGATATAATTATTTTAACTTTAATTTATCTTTTTGATAGTTAAAAAAATAAGTGTATTGATCTTCGATGCAATCAATCAAATTGTAGGCAATACGAATTCATTAAAAAAAGTAAAGGCAATTATTAGTACTTGAAAAACAAAGTTGAAAAACGAATTGATTTTTATTTGTAATGAGAGAGCAGAAAACTGATTTTTAACTTTGTTTTTCTTAATTAGTAATTGATTTTGGGATACAATTTTTCAATTAAAAATGACATTCATGAGAAGAAAAAAAACAATTATATAGCCAACTCGAAAAGTATTTTTTGTGCACATGACGTTTGTGCTATTTAGCATAGGAAGTTGTAAAAATTATGAAAATTATGAGTTAAAATGGTATTCAAAAGAGCCAATTCGAAATATATAGCCAAAAATTAACAGATTAGGTTGTTTTATATTAAATCCAACAATAATATCAACTCCTATTTAGCATGTATTAGAATTTTAATTTCTGAAGCAGACACATTAACAAGCAAACACAGATTAATATAATTTACAAAACTGAAAAATAAAACTCAGACCATTGAGGCAATCCTAAACAGAGAAACAACACCCCATGTAGTTGCCATTGCAGATTGAAAAAAATATAACTTACTTGGTCAGTGGTTATCAAAAAATCATCATCTTCTAACGCAAATGTTGTTGTAGATTGTATATTGGAGATCAGTTCATTGAGGAAGAACTCGTCATGGTTAAAAAAAAATCAAGAACACAATGCCATAGCCAAAATATATAACCTTCATCCTTTTATAGGAGAAGTGCCAATAAGAAATACATGATCACGCCAATTTGGAAAAAGAAATTATCAAATTCACAATGAAAAATGACTAACACATTATCTCCAAATTTCTCGCACTACAGTTATTATTTCGAAATGTAATGGACGTGCTCTTCCATATCTAGCACTCTTTATTGGTTATCAACATTATTTGCAGTCGTTGACGAAACACCACTTGTGATACCAGGAATAGATAACAGTTTTTAATTAAAAATGAATTAACAAATGAGTAAACTAAAACATACCTGTTTGTGCATAAACAGAAGCAATATGGCATACCATCTTAATTCAACGAATGATTATGTTTACGATGACTATTTTTGATTCTCCGGCACTGGCGGAAAGTTTGAATTGAGAGTGATAACCGCCAATTGAGAAATATAACCGCCATGATCCAAACAAATGCAGCAAGGTATCAATAAATGTCAGCGATGCCGTTAACCATAATAAACAAGATGATTAGGCGGAACCCTTTAATCAACAGCGGTTGCATCAAAAACATTGTGGTGGGATTAGGATAGATTATTAAATATTCTAATTGGGACATTGTCCCACTCGCCTATATATTTTTTGGAGGATGCTGTGATTGAGAGTAATAAGCTTCTCATTTTCTGTCAAGATGCATTATTTATTTACAACTATAAATAGGGGATTTATTCATCATATGTATTCAAATGCTTAACCACTTCCCAACTCTACATCTCATAAGATATATATATAAAGTGCACAAAATCCATGCACTCATAAGTTCAGCAATTTGGAAGAGAAATGTACCATTATGCAAAATTGGAAGCAATAATAGCCACCTTCAATGAAAAAATGATGAAGCCAGGCTTAAAATGTTAATCACCCATTTCATGACTTCCTTGAACAGCCATACTACTTCTACTGATACTATACAAGGTCAATTTATTCCCTCATCATTCTCAAATGCAATTGTTTTACACCAAATTGAACCAATCCCACAAACCGTATTCAATTCTTTATGCATTTTAAATTTAATAGAAGAAAAAGCCTCCATCTTCATCTTCAAATCCCTCATCCTCACTATCAGATAACAAATAGTCCCCTTCTTCATCTTCGTCTTCCCCTTCAGAAAAAACCGAGATCCTCAAATTGTTCCGCCCAAAATTCACTCCAGCAAGTTCATCAATAACACCATCCACATCACTCTCTTCCACCCGACCACCAATCTCCTCATCAAAATGCAAAACCGAAAAGAAACCATTGTTATCCTCAAAATCATCACTCGCAACAACCCTACTCTTGGGAACCAAATCATTCTCAGTAACCTCCCCATTCTCAACACCAATCCAAGGCACCCACAAATCAGCATGCCTCCCCAATGCCCTATCTCTATCCCCAACAACTACAGTCCGCAAATCAGCCTCTCTAGCCCTCCTCAGAGTCTCAGCAAAATCAGAATCATCAGATATCAAAAACAACCAGTCAATTCCTCTGCTCATTGAATGCTCAATTTGGCGCTTCAGAGCCCAATCAGCAGCTTGCGGCTTATCTTCGACGGTCTTAACATAAACCCCAGCTCGCCTCAATTCTTGAGCCAATCCATACCCAACTTTAGGTGTCAACAATTTTCTCGCTTCTTCGTTATACTTATGGTTCCCGGAAACGAACCTCTCCTTAAAACGCTGTCGCTTCTTCCCCTTCAACGATCTCATTCTGTTGAGTTTCTTTTGCCTCTCACGCTCATGTAACTGCTTAAAATGTTTCTTTAAATCCAAATTAGTCTTGCATTTACGCCCGCATACTCCGCAAACGTACGCTTCTGGTTGGTTCACGAGCCCTTTTCTTTCAAGAATATCTAACTGTTTTCTCTCCCGCCGTTCTTCCATAACCCAGTTGGGGAGGTGAATAAAAGCGTGGCGGTTTGCATAAGCAGACATTTCGATAATCTCCCCGAACTTCTGAGCCAACTCTTTGAGAGCAATGGCTGCTGGATAAGGAGGCCCACGTGGCGGCTTGTTGTCGAGGTCCCATAAAACTACGACTTTGCTCTTCTTGGATGTGTACACTCCCTGTCTGTTTTTGGCCATGTCGATTTCGGACGCCGCCGCGGCGTGGTTGGCGGTGATGAGCGGACATCGGTTGAGTTTGTTGGTGTGAAAGTGCAGAGTAGGTTTGTGGAAGAGAAGTTGAGGTTTTAAAAGAGGAGAAGGGTTGGTGAGAAGTGGAGGCATTGATGCGATCAGATTTTGCTCTGCCTATTTCATGTTCTACCATTTCAGAGTATATTTTTTGGATAAGAAACAGAACCATTTGATTTCACATTTGGGCCTTTTAATTAACAGATGTTTATAAAAAGGGATTATGATAAAAATATCTAAAATTTTAAAAATATTTATAAAAATATATGTAAATTTTTTTTATTTATAAAAATATTAACTGATTTAAAATTATTTACAAAACTACCAAAAATAAAAATTATTTACAAAAAAACGATGTGTATAGTGTTGGTATAGTTATGATATAATTTTGGTATATTAAAAGTATAAATCCGAGAATTTAAAAATAATATTTGGTTTATTATTGATATAATTTTCGCATACTTCCGTTATTTTGATAATATTTTTTTTTATATTTTTTAGTTGATAACATGTACATTTTTTTATATGTATTTTTTACTATAGTTGGTAATGAACTAGGGAATTTGTATATTGTTGGTATAATTTTAGTATATTGTTAGTTTATTTTTTAGTATACAATGTGGTGGAATGTTAGTGTGATTTTTATCTAACATTAAAAAACAAATTCAGTATATTTTAATGTGTACATTTTTAGTATAGTGTTGGTATAATTTTAGTATATTATTAGTTTTATTTTTAATATACGATTTGATGTAATTTTGGTAAATTTTTTATTTAATATTACTAGTAAAATTTCATATGTTCTGATGTGTATAATGTTGGTATAATGTTAGTATAATATTTATATATTTTAAATTTATTAGTATATTGATACTATACCAACAGTATACATCCTATATTTGTAATTATTATTATTTTTTTGGCATTTTTATAAATATTTTAATCAAATAGAATTTATGTAAATGAAAAAAGTCAAATGTATTTTTATAATTATTTTCATTTTTTCTGATAAATGGTGTAATTTCCTCTTATAAGAATACCTAAAAATAATACATTAACTCTAAAACTATATGAACTACAGCTTTTATTAAGTACTCCCATTTTGTAGATTTTCTGTTCGGATTATATATATATAATTGAAAAATAGATAAAAAAAATTATATTTGTTCAAATAGTCTGGCATTTTAAAACAGAAAGAGTAATAATTATTTTTTAGACTATAACTAAAAGAGTTTTCAAAAATAAAAATCAAAAACCGAAACGCAATAAGTTTCCATGCAACAACAGAGAGCGAAAGCTCAAGTTTGGTCCCCAGTAATGATGATTGTGTGTGTATTACTGCATTTATCTTGACTCATATTTTGTTGATAAATTAGAGACACTCTTTATATCAACCATCAACAATGAATTTTAATTTTACTGAGAGGATTATATCTCCAAAAAGTTTAAGTTAAAAAGTAAAAGTAACTTCTTTTGAATTTAGACTCCATAGTTCTCAAAATTTAAAACTTTACAGCGTGCCACAAGACGACGCAATTAATCTTCTAAGTCAATTTTAATGCCAAGCAACACATGTTTCTACTATGATGATAAATACATCATGAATTTTCCTGCAACCTGTATATTGTAATTTCTTGCTGCTTAAAGTAGCGTCGATCCTCTTCGTCGACCAGAACCAGATTCAAATAATACTTCACACTGAATTTGTTATTTATGTTGCGATGTGTCGGTGTCAGTTCATAAGGACTTAGAAAGAGTCTGATCGGAATTGATTCACCTGCGACACAATCACATGCTTGTCAGTGCGTTGCTTTTATTAGCAATCCAAAAATCAGATAATACATGTACCATCTAGTGTTTAAGCTATGTAGCTTGGAAACGGAAATGATGGAACATAAAATGAAACAGCACATAAAGTAAGAATAGGTTACAAATATAGAGTTTTTGAATTTCAAAAGCGTTTCTGAAAATGGAAACAAAACGCCGAAATGTGAAACAGGCTTATTTAGCTATCTTGATGTCTCATATATTAATTGAGGACTCTCAGTACATCTTCGTACTCTCTACGTACTGTGACATACATGATTTTCCAAACCCAATCCATGACACTGTTTGGTTACGTCATGTGATAAATTTCAATAAATATGCTGAACATACCTCGGACAGGAGCTCCGTCCATCAATTCAAATTTTGCCAGTGTTTCTGTCTCAACGTGTGTATTTGCCCCTGCTCCTGTTGATTCCCGGCGTCTGATTTCAAGATCCATATTCTTTATCTTGATTCTCACAAGAAGAAAATATATCTTTCCAATGATCACATCTTTGAGATGGTACCTATACAATTTAGTTACTAATCAGTTACTTAAAAAGATGTACTCTACAAAGCTAGTGAAATATTCATATTCAATCTGTCTATCAACTTAAAAACTCCACGGATGACAAAAACCACTCGCTTCACCAAGGTAACCTAAATTCCAACAGTGGACAGTAACCAAACTGTCTGGACTCTGGTTGCTAAATATCTCATCCGCGTCAAGTCCCTAAACCACATACAGGATAAAAGTAACAAAATCGTATGAACAGCTACGTATGAACCTATAGACAGGCCATGATAAATGGATAAGTGGTACTGGTACCTAATGAAGAGGAAAATCAAGAAGAAAATGATTGAGAGATTAATCAAAGACAGACTTACTTGCTTTTGTTGTATTCGAACTCAATGTGCAAGCAATCTTCAATTCCAACTTCCATCTGTATCATTTAGACATTTACTATAATCAGAAGATCCAGAGAAATAAACAAATAAAGCAAATGCCTGTTTTTAGTGCATATGAATCTAAAATTTCAAGTTACAGGGTAGCAATGACACAAAATCATTTTTTTAGCCATTGGGGAATGGCAACATTCATTGATCGTAGCAATCACGGCGAGCTCTAGGACTTCATTCCAAAGAAATATGCAGCTGTTGTTGGATGTCAATCAATATACTAATTGATGTTTAGCTGACCGGAAAAGGAGCGTAAAGAAAAAAAATTCATTTATTTGCTAATGTAGAAAAAATTTCGCATCAATTGTGCGCATAGAGGCATGCCATTAAGAGATATCCAGCAAGTTGTGATGAATACAACGTACATTTCTTGGAATATCCAATCTGATTGATAGCCAGAGATTACATACGTATTTCTCTTATTGTAGGACATTTTGTAGTCAGCTGAAATTCATTCTTAATTGGCCAGCTATGATTTGCATCATTAATTATGCATGACTTTGGAACATTTGCACAACACAACAATAAAACTTTCATAAGATAATGATCATCATTGGGAAGACAAAATCACAAGAAGTTACAAAATATTTTGGTTATAGCCCATTTGGCTTTTCTGCTCTAAATTGGAGAAATGTACACCAAACATCCCTAGACTCATCAAACAGGAAAAGGGAGAAATGAGAACTGCAGTCATATATACCTTAATGCTATTATTGACAGGAGGAGGTGGTGAATAGTTGCGAACCTGATGCATTAAAATAATGTCAAGATAAACATAAGAAGAGACACTATGTTAATGACAGATGTAGACTATATAATAGTGCAAAAATAAATTTAGAAAGGTTTCTCAACAACAAACATTACTTATTTACGCATTGCAATAATGATTCTGAATGACCCTATAAATTCCATGAGTATTGATACATTGGTGAAAAACAACTAAGCCTGACTTCATTTTGTCATTTGTGCAAAATGGACTCTCTGCCACAGATTTATAAAAATCAAGCAATCAAAGAGTACATTTATGGCTAAATTGTTTGTGAGAAGGCAAGAAAGAAAGAGGAAATAAGGGATAACAAAGTATTACTACAAAGTCCCCGTACTCAATGATGCTTCCTGTATAACCACGACTAACTGTCACTTTCAGAACATACCTGCAAAAGAGCAAAGAAGCAAAGTTTTGTGCCATAAGTTCTAGCTTGATAAAGCAGAGTAATGTAACAGATTTTTCTGATTTTTATTCAGGCAATCCTATCGTTGATTCACTTCCACATATATTGATCTAAATGTCAATATCAATTTTAAATAATGACGATTAGAATTCAAGTCGCAAGAGCAAAATCTAGTAAGCAAAACAAGCCAAATATTTGCTAGAAAGCTGGCCGAGGCTAACTTATTCCACAAGAAAACACCACATAAATACTAAATGCGGAATTATGCCTTTTCCCCAAGGATAGCAGTCAGCATTCGGATATGAAGAAGAAATCATAGTGCACATAAGCATAGAGTTCACTAATTTAATAATAAGAGGAGCCATTGTGATTTATAAGTACTTGTATCAAACAGTTTAACAAAGAAAAACTATGTAGACCAGAAAACGTTAATTTAGCCTCCACCAGCAGACATCATTAACAGCCACGCAAAATGCATATGGGAAAATAATTAAAAATAAAACTGAAAGAACGATCAGAATCAAATTTTGTAGCAACAACTTAAATGCAACCATAAAACATCAGTGTAAACGTAGATATACCACAAAATAGAATAACATCCAAGAATTCATACCTAAGCCTCACATTCACCCCGTTATATGTTTCATAGGGCATTTCTACAGTAGAGAACTCAAAAGGATATGATTTTTTTTCATATATTTCTCCAGGAACGTCCAACTCCCGTACTGCAAACAAGAGAATTTAGAATCATGACCACTACGAAAATAATTACTTTCTCTCTTTTTTTTTATCACCCAAGTAGACAGCATTTACAATAATTTTGAGTTGAATTGCAACTAGAGGTTAAACAAATCACTAGATTAACTGATTGATTACAAAAAACTAGAAGTGCTCATTTTAAAAGTTTAGCATGGTAAATTAGAATGGTCAAAATAAACATTGATACAAAGACACATAAACAGAACACTTTTAGGTTAGTCTGGCAACTCCAATGGCAGCCCCAAAGTGTTGTCAATGTTTCACAGACCAATCCATTGAGCTGAGAATAACATAAGTCAAAAGTTAAATAATTCAACTAAGAACAAACCGGTGGCTGAACCAAGAGCCAAAATAACGTTTCAGATCAAATTAAGAAAATAATTTAGTTACGCCAGTTAGAAACGATGTTTAATGCAATAAATAAGATCTAAAAATTAATCTTGTTATGAAGTTAACTAAAAGAACACATGTAGATATAGGAAAAATAAACAGCAAGGCTTCCGGGTACAATTCTTTTTTATATATAAACATACAAAATAGAACTGCATGTATAATGTTCAGTCAATTTTAAAACTTGGACTAAAGACTAAAAAAAAGAAGGGATAAAGCCTTTGTGAAGGATTATAAGTAGAAATAGCTTTGGAAAAAATAACCTTTGAGGTCAATGATCAAAACAACTAGCTAGTTGGATTAAGAAAACAATGATTTGCAGATTTAACACTTGACTACTTCTAACCAAACATCCAGAAGCACCTATTGACTACTTTTGAGGTTTGACTTGAGCAACAAATGCATTCAACAAGTGTTATAGTCAACTGGGACTTTAATAGGGGCTATAAGATCATTCATTCAATCCCCTTAAAACATAAATCAAAATTTTACATTATTCAATGGAAAAATCAGCAAACAAGGGACCGCATTTCCTCCTAAGTGGGCCACCATTCATGGAGATGGTAAAGCTACACCATAAAAAGAAAGCAAAAAAAAAATCCCGTGAAGGGGGAGAGAAAGCTGGTTTGCGCATTCCTTAATTTGATAACTCAATCTGAAGAGGTTTCAGAACATAATATATATATTATCCAAACATATATAATCAAAAATTCAATCAGCTAGAAAGCCAAAGCATACTCACCAAGGGAAGTAAAATCATAAAAGTTCCCTCTGTCAAAATACATCTCTGCAAAACAGAAAATTCCTATGAATATCACTGCATGATATGAAATGCCTTACATTTAAACAAAGCAATTGAACAAATCAATCAATGCAGATTCTTCGCCACAAATTAAATAGTGTATAGCAGACGATATTTAAATCAACAAGAAATAAAATTGTTTAAAGCACAAATGGTGTATGACTATTATTAACCTGTACAGTTGACATAAAAATTCTTGACATGCCTCGTGCATATTTAGGTTGTGGAAGTATACCACAGAAGTAAAGACTGTTGTGGTGAGTGAAATAACAGCTTTAGCTACAAAGTTAACAGAGTTTACAATAGTTGGGGGTATAAATAAGTCAAGCACAGTTAAATAATGCCACTCAGGTAGCTCATAAGCCTAACCAAGCTTGTGCTTTATAAATATATATCAAAGTTCAGATAAAAATTATGATATATATATAATCTACCCAAAGAAACAAAATGTTAATTCCATTTTCAGTTTGAACTCACTCAAGTTTATTCAAACTTTATTTTGCAATCAACTAGAACCTTCATTGGAATACTTAATCTAGGTAGAGTAGGGTCAACACCAAATACCCTGTACTAGTTCAAGCAAAGTTTACACAAGAATTGATAATTAAAATCAATCAAAATATTAAATCAATAGATACACAAATCAAGTTAGCCAAGTTCAAGTAGTACACACTGTATAATATACCCTTTTGTATCTCAAAAGGGAATTTAACATGTGTTAAAATTATAGGCAATTGGCAAAAATAATTTCTTAAAAACAGATTAGAAATCGATGAGGCTGAGAAGTGAAAGGGTAAAAAAAAGAGGAACAAAAGAGAAAAAGCAAATGTCTATTTCTTGATGGTTATCTCTTGTTTATGCCCAAGATATTTGTTTCACTAGCGATTTATTTCATTTAAAGGATCTTACCATCATTCTTTTACTACTTCAAAGATCCTTTTATAAGATAATTATCCCTTATCCATGCAAAAGGAAAGCATAAATTATGATAAACTCAACACTGAATAATCAGCAATACATGCTACTACATAAAATATCCAGGCATCAGGCATGACATGTATATATATATCTGAATCAGGTTATAGAAAAAAAAAAGAGCTTAGAATTCTAGGTGTTGTGACCCTGTCATTTACTATAAACTTATCAAGCGAAGAAGTTAAGTGGAAATTTCACCTATTTGACCAAGAAGCTCAACTTTGATGCCATTGTGTTCAATCTTCTTCCCTTGAAAAGGCTCAATTAAAATCTAAACACAACAGGGTGGAGAGCTTGTAAGTGTCATTCTGATTATACCAGCATATACAAATAATTAACATACATAAAAATAACTAGTAATAGAGCACCTTTCCAGCTATATTCTCTTGACTTTGGAAAAGTGAAACCATAACTGTTTGACCATTTTCCTTCTTCATTGGAACCTATAAGTAGACAGAATATACTGAATCACTAAACATATATACATAACGAGGTTTAATTTAAGGAAACAAAACCAAAGTATCACATGGCACAAGTCACCACTGCAACATATAATATTGTGACCATTTATGACAAATGTCAGGGAAAGTAGTTTTGAAACAGATCCAACAAGTTGATCCATTTTCTTTTCACCCTAAATAACTTTGCAAGCAATCCGAAGTACCGCTAAAGATAGAAATATCGATGAACATATTTCCATTTATTCCTATGTTTCCTTTACAATTATTATTGTGATGATTTTTAAACTACTACTCCCTCCGTCCCAAAACAATTGTCAACTTTTCTTATATTTTTTGTCCCAAAACAATAGTCCACTTTCTTTGTAAATCACAATTTAAAGTGTTTATTTTTCATATTATCCTTATTTAAAGTGTATCATTTATTGCTATTAGCCTATAGCCAAAACATCTAATAAGGGTATGATAGGAAAAATGAAGATAAATTTGTGAAAAATTAGAGTATTAATTGTGTTTCTTAAACTGTGTGAAAAGGAGAAAGTGGACTATTGTTTTGGGACGGACGGAGTATACCTGAAGGCTAGCATAATAAAGTGACAATGAGACTAAACTAAACAAGTGTACCTGCTTGCGCGTTTTTCCATCGTTAAATGTGATGGAGATACTACAAGCTGGCTTGAAAGCTCCAATAAGGTAATTCTGTGGAAAAACAAAAGAAATTCAAATGTTAATTATCATAACAAATCCACAACAAATATAATTAATGAAATTACTATATATGAACATGAATCAAAGGAGAACTTACCATGCTTTTCTTGAAGTAGGAAGCCCAATCCTAATTCCTGCAAAAATCAAACCTCAGAGTTAGGTTTCTAGAATATTATTAAATCCAATTCCAAAACTATATACAGCAAGCATTTTCTACATGCAATAAAGCTTCTTAATAGCAAATAAATCATATAAAATTGGGGGCATTGATAGGAAAATCAAGCAAACGAAGTGAAAAAATGGAAATTGAAAATTGAAACCTTATAGATTATAGAGAAGGATCGGAGCAGAGTGATCAAGAAACAGATGGAAATGAAAGTAAACCCTAAGATTTACAGGTACTACAAAACGAAGCTTCACTCAGTTATATGATCGATGTATTTGACAGTTAGAGCTAAGCTATTCTAATTTCTTTTTTGGAGAATATCTCCCTTTAATCCGTATTTTAAAGAAACCAACCTCATGATCATTAAAATAGACGATTTTAAAAGTTTTAAATGTAAATAAAAAAAAGTCAAAAAGATATAAATTATTTATAATTAAGCCATTTTCAATATTTTTTAACTTATGTAAATAAAAATTGATTATTAATAACTGGACTGATTATATAATTATCTTAGTTTGATTCTAATTTGGTATATATATATATATATTAGTTATGATACGATTATAAAAATAAGAAATATATTTTATTATGATAAATTTAGTTTGGTTTGATTTGATAGATAATTAAACAGACCGAGGCCTTGCTGCTAGCTCAAAATTAAAATAAAAATAAAAATGCAAAAATGACTCTATTGAGGCACACCCTAGCTATTAGTTGAATAATTAATAACTAATAATGTGAAAACAAGTTAAGATTAAAATAAGGGATGTTTACATAATCTTAGAAAAAAGATAGATATATACATTATATTTTTTTGTATGAAAGTACAATTTTTGAAGAAATATTTACCAAGATACAATTTTGTACAAGAAATACGATTTTGTATACAATTAGTATAAATTTAATATATGATTCGATTAATACACACGATTCTTTGATTTTATATATAATTCATACATGATTCATATTGTATATGAATTATATACGATTTAAAATAAATTCAGATCCGAGCATGGTTGACAAGCGACAGGGGCATGGAGAGAGCAGTAGCGGCAACAACATGGAGGTGGCGGCAACGTCTGATGTCGGGGGCGGCAAGTTTTGTAAGGGGAAGTGATAGTGGAGGGTAGTAATGAAAGAAGAGAGAGAAATTATTCGAATTTAAAATCTTCCTTTTAAAATGAATTAAATATAAAATAAAATTCATCTCTAACAAATTAAACTATCTATATAACTAGTATAAAGATGAACCCAAAATACTGTTCATTAAGGGTTCATTTTACTAAAAAACCAAGACTTTTGAAATAATAGCAAACTAACCACTATAGACAGAATAACTCCAGTGTCCATTTTGGTATCTTCCTTATAGTTCTCTATTAAATGCCCAACACTTTCTTACTTTATTACCAAAACACCAACTATTGTTAAATATCAAAAGCCAATTTTGCTAATTTAATTACAACAAAACCATCTGAATTGCATATTTATGCACACAGATGGGGTCCACTGACCCCACTCTTCTTTTTATAATCTATTTTTAAAATAATAATTTTATCTATATATGTGAAATATAATAAAAATACAATTCTTTAAGTCCTAATTACTTCCTACATTAGTCCAAATCTAAAACTAATCACATTTTCACAAAAAATGTAAATTTAATATTAATTTTAATGATAACAATAGTAAATTATAAATTTCAGCCAAAAAATTAAAATCATTTTTTAAAGTAAAATATTAACTAATTTTTTTTAAAAAAGTTCATTAAAATATACTATACATATTTTTATTAGTTTTACTATTAAATTTAAAAAGCATGTTTATCCTATTATATATTCTGTTGTATATTTATATTTTATAATATTTTATATATATAGTAAATTATGCTTACATAAAAAAATTATTTATATTTGAATCTAAAAAATTATCATTTTTTCATTTATCTGTCTCGATATATATACAAAAATCAATTATATTTAAATCTAATAATTTGTGAATTTTTCATTTATTGGTTTCGGTATATAAAAAAATAATTTTTAAAATATAATTTTGATAATTATATAAAAATACAGCATTTTTAATAGATTATGAAATTTATGCCCACGTTTAATGAGAAACTCATCTCTAAGTGTATCAATAAACTTGGAGACCATGTTTTTCATTAATCTTGGGAACTAGGTTTATCAATAAATTTAATAGCCAAATTTATTTATTCATATATAAACCACAACAAAATTTATATTAAATATATATTAAAATAAATTATATGTCCATTTAGCCGACATGTCTTTTTTTACACTTAATACTCTTCATCTCATTTTTTTGTTTTTGTTTTTTGTTACTGTTTATAGTAAAAATTAAATTTATTTAAATACAGGTTTGGTTGTTTTTGATATAAAATTGTATTTTTTGCAAATTTTGATTTAGTTGAAAATTTTGCTTTCATATTTAAAAATTATGTTTTAGTTATTGAATTTGAAACTGATGTTATATAATTAAGTGTAAATTTCATATTGAATAATTGTTCATATTAATGAAAAAAGAAATATATCTTGAACTAAATAATATATTAATTTTGAAAAACTAAATAGCCGCATTTAATATAACTTATAATTATCTGATATACCATTATGTAGTGCTTAATTAATAGTATAATATATTATCCATATTTTATTCAAAAAAATTATGCTATCATGTCAGATAAAATATTAAAATTAATATAATCATACATATAATTTGAATATTAAAACAACAATTTTTCCTAAACCGTTAATATTTATGTAATTTAAATTACTGAATTCAAATTCATATTTTATCTTTAATTTAATTAATTCCGAAGCGAAGCGAGGGTTTTACACTAGTTCAAACTTTAAAAAACTAAAATGAAGCAAACAAAATGTTAAACCACCAATTAGACAAAAACTAAAAACTTGATACACCAACATAAAAAAAATTCCAACAAGAAAAAGGCTCACAAACAATAAAATAAGCCAATCCATATATCAACATTACCTTTTATCATTATCCAAATAATTTTGTTTATCTACGACGAACTTGTCTGCAAACGAGCAACTTTTTGGATCAGAACAATCTCTCCCATCATTACACACCAACTTGTCATTGTCATATCATCATTTTCTTTAATAAATTCATTTCCTTTTGCTGCAAATTTAAACAAAAAAAACCCAAAAAACACACCAAATTTGCTGACTTTATAACAAATTAATCTAAAGGGTGCTCATAAGTTATTGTTCTTGTTGCTGGGTTTGTTTGAAAATTTGGTGGGTAAATTTTTTAAGAAAAGATTTTGATTGTGAGATGGGAAATGTTAATGGGAGAGATGAGTGTGGAGATGAAGAAGATGGATCTAATATTGGTGCTGTTAACGATTTAACAGCTCCGTCAGATTTAATGGCGGATGCTATAGCTATTAATAATAATAATAATCATCATCATCGGACTAATAACACAAATAATAGTAATAATACGCCTCCTCATAGCCCTTCTCGGTCTGCTTCTCCTTTGTTGTTTGCTCCTCAGGTTTTTGTTTATGATCATATTCTTGTTGGTTTAATGTTCTGTCTGTTTATGTAGTTGTTGAATAGTTTTACATTTGTGTGATATTTGTTAGCTTGTTTTTGATTTAGATCTGAAGACCCTTTAGGAGCATTTTTCATGTTGACTTGCTCATCAATGTGTTGTTCTGCTTGCCTTTTAATCATGTTTAAATGTCGCGACTCGCGCCTTCTGTGATAGGGTAATTGGAAGGTGCATAATGTAATGAAACTTCTAAGGTTTTGGTCGCATGCATTTGTCGAAATTTGGTTTAGAGTTGGGAGGCTTGACATGTTTGTATGATCGTTTTAGGGCATAGATTCTCAGAATCAATCCTGTGATTTAAAGGCTTAGTTGCTATAAATGGAACATTTACTGAATTGCATAAAATTGTTAAACTGAATTCTTGCTATATGTGTAAGTGTTTTAAGCTTCAAATATTGATCTATTTTTATCATTTTGATCCGATCCTGATTATCTCAATCCTCCTATGATGTTTCTTATATACATGTCAGGTTCCAATAGCTCCCTTGCAGAGGGCGGACGGACCACCTTTCTTGAATCAAATGTGGCGCAATGATTCTATTGGAGTTGCTGATCAGCCTCTCGAACAAGGAATCCCTATGGTTATCTCTTGGAATTATGGGGGTAATGAAGTATTTGTGGAAGGATCTTGGGACAACTGGACTACTAGGTCAGCTTCCAGCTTCTATTTCCTGCATACAGCTTTTTGAAGATGCTAAGTTATTAAATAATAATTGCTGTTGAAAAGGGGAAAATAAATTATATCATGGCAATTGAAAATTTGATATCTCGTTTTTGGTGGCAGGAAGCAATTGCAAAGATCTGGTAAAGATTGTTCTATTCTTCTGGTCCTTCCATCAGGCATCTATCATTACAAGTTCATTGTAGATGGGGAATGGAGATATATCCCAGACCTCCCTTGTGTTGCTGATGAATCGGGCAATATTTGTAATCTTCTCGATGTTAATGTAAGCTTCTGGGGCCCTTTTTTCTCTTCACGTTATTCTTTCCATTACAAAATTTCAATTAGTGCTCTTGAATTAGAATTAAAAGCCGTAAATTAAAAATCAATTTTGACTATAAGAATATTTTACATAAATAGTATAGAAAGTTGTATTTTGAGTATTCGGCTTATTATATAAGAAATTTCATGGCAGCCTCTGACGTAGTCTGATACTTTGACACTATGATTAATCCTGTTTATTAAAAATAAAGCAACTGTTACACTGGCTACACTTGCATATTCATCCATCTAAAGTGCTGTAATCTTAAGTTGCTATATTGCTCGTGTAAGTTACTGATTGTGCTTAGTGTTTACTGGGTGATAGATATCAGGCGAAGGTCGGTAAGATAGCTATTAATTTCCCAGGGCTAGATGTTATGAGTAGAATTTCAGAAGATAAGAAATAGAATAAGAAAGGGAAGAAACTTGCAGGAAAAGAGATAAACAAGAATATCAAATAAGAAGAAGCAATTTCATTAATTCATTTCATATCTGAATACAATGATAAGGGCTGCAATTTATAGAATTGCAATACTCTCTCTTCACTGCCAGCTCACACAATACAGCCAAAAACTAATAACAGAATTAGAAACAGAATTCAAGGTGCAAAACAGAAATGTAAAGATAGTGGAATTCACCAAATACGTGTGAACAAAACCAATTAGCTAATGACCTATTTTTTACATGCATCAATCCCTTCCCCTTAAAACAACCTTGTCCTCAAGGTTAAGTCTGCTGCTGCAAAAAACTCCAGTGTCACTTTCTATTTTGCTATTTCACCATTGTCCACAACACCCTCTTCATACCATTGACAATCATTTCCCATTCCATCTTCTGGAAAATCTTGCACTACAATCATATGTAGTTGTTTCTTTTTACATGAATGACCAGGTGAAAATTTTTCATCACACCAAAAGCATAAATTCTTGGCTCTTTTCTCATTGATTTCAGCATCAGATAATCTACGAGTTCTCATGAAGGGTTTGTCACCATTGTTCATTGGTTGCTGGAAGTTTGTTTGGGGAGTGACAGGGGTAGGTAGTAACGGGGGTTTAGGGGTTTGAGAAGGAAGGTGGGTGGAGGTGTTTGATCTATTGAAGTTGGTTTTAGAATTTTGAGTAGCTGTGATGTATGAGTCTTGTAACCTTGCCAAAGCATAGGCCTGCTGCAGCGATTTAGGTCCCAACATTCTCAAAGGAATTT
The DNA here is from genome assembly GCF_937616625.2 of Mercurialis annua. NCBI lineage: Eukaryota > Viridiplantae > Streptophyta > Magnoliopsida > Malpighiales > Euphorbiaceae > Mercurialis > Mercurialis annua. The sequence goes on along the minus strand of NC_065575.1, from coordinate 4,535,668 downwards.
TGATTTCATCATTGAGTCCACTCAAAAAACAACTGAGAGCATATCCTTCAGTCAAGGTGACCTTATGAGACAAAACATCAAATTCTTCCATATATGAGTGCAGATCACCTGATTGAGTTAACCCTTTCAGATCAGCCATAGGGTCTTCATAAACCTGCTGCCCAAACCGTACTCTGAGGGCTGAGACATACTCTTCCCATGGTGGTTCCTCCCCTCCACCTCTGTTTTTAACAAAAGATTGATGCCATTGCAACGCCCTACCCTCCATGTGTATTGCTGCCAGCTTAACTTTTGCAGACATAGGAGTAACATCTATCTGGAAGAACCTCTCACATTTAAACACCCATCCCTCAAAATCATCTCCATCAAACTTAGGAAACTCTACTTTTGTGAATCTGGTGGCCATTTGGTATGTGTTAGCATTGTTGTATTGGTGGGTATAAGTCTGTTGAGTATTGGGGTTGTATTGTTGGTTATGGGTCTGTTGTGGGTTGTTGATGATGTTAGCATAGGAGGGTATATATGCAGGTTGGGTTTGAGTATTGATCGGGTTTGGTAATGGGTTGAGGCTGGGTGAGGCAGAAGTAGAGTTTCTTTGAGATGCTGATAAAAGAGAAGATAACATATTTTTCAGCTCTTTGAGCTCATTACTCACCCCAACCATGTGCTGCTCAAATTTCTTGTTGTGCTCATCTTGTTTTCTATTGGTTTCCTCCTGTTTCTTGTTGCTCTCTTGAACCAATCCTCTGGCAAAGTTTTTCATGGTTTCCTCCATTTTTTTCTGTTCTTGATTTCTAGTGTTATCAGCTACAGACATGATGTTGGATATTTGGGGTTTGGATATGTAGGGTTTGGATATTTTTAGGGAAAAGCAGATCTAAGGATGGACTGCTCTGATACCAAATGTTATGAGTAGAATTTCAGAAGATAAGAAATAGAATAAGAAAGGGAAGAAACTTGCAGGAAAAGAGATAAACAAGAATATCAAATAAGAAGAAGCAATTTCATTAATTCATTTCATATCTGAATACAATGATAAGGGCTGCAATTTATAGAATTGCAATACTCTCTCTTCACTGCCAGCTCACACAATACAGCCAAAAACTAATAACAGAATTAGAAACAGAATTCAAGGTGCAAAACAGAAATGTAAAGATAGTGGAATTCACCAAATACGTGTGAACAAAACCAATTAGCTAATGACCTATTTTTTACATGCATCACTAGAGTACTTGTAAATATCAAATGACTTCTTGCACAATGATCTTATGGCTTTCTTTCTGAAGATATCTAATCCTCTTCATTGATTTTAACTCTACATGTCATTGTTGATATTGCAAAATCACTAACCATATCAATGTTGAAATCAATTAATGTCGAGAACAATCAAGTAATTCCATACTTTTATATGCTGTCTATCCTTGTTACGCCAACCGAATTTGTGTTGTTATTGGTAATTCGTGGAATGAAAGAAATGAATGGAGAATTTGCAGAAACTCATTTAGGTGGGCTTTCAGAACCCGTTTCTTCGAGGGATTTCAATGGATGATGGGTTTTGGAGAATCTGGTATCTTACATCATCTTTACTAACCAAATATTTGATATTGTCCAGATCCATGGATTTTTTTCAAAAACTCTTAATCAAACATTGCCTGAAATGCTCTTATGCTGTGATTCTATTATGATTATGGTGCATGAGAGGTCAAGACTTAAGAGTGGGGCTTTAGCTTTTAGTTTTTGTAAAAGCTGAGAGTTTTGATAAGTTGAACATAGGTTGATCTTTAATGACACTTAATAATGAGCAATATAGTCTTCAAAGGAGCGAGGAACAGGAAAACTGGTTAAAGAGAAAGGCTGAGTAGGGGAACCTTGAAGACTAAAGTGATGAATTTTAAGACTAGCTGAAAAGAAAAGGGAAAAAAATGAGCTGAGAAAAATGTGGTCCAAAATGGAATATGATAGAAGGAATGTTTTATGAAGGAGAGAGACTACGAGTTTGAATTTGATCCAGTTTTATTGCAGAGTACATTAACCATTTTCAAAAGGTTCTCACTAGTTGATGTCTGTTCTTTCTTTAAAAAAAGGTAGCTTTCGAAATGCAAAAGGTGGGGCTTAATATTTTCAAATTGGGATTTGCATGTGATAGGAGTTTCTTCTGTAATGGAGTGATGGAACGGTATATGTATTGCTTGTCACTATTGTGCATTAGCATGTCGAAACTGTTGATTAGTCTGTTTTTGTCAAGCTTAAGTGCTTGGAGATATTATTTTATTAGTGGTGGGTACCTAAGAGGAAAGTAGGATGTTGATTACTCTGAAATCTACTTTTTCTCACCATAAGATGTGCTGTTTCCTTTTACGATTTGGAGGTTATTGAAAATGTGAAGTCTTCTTCGAAAAATTATGTGACCATATTAAATTGTCTGGCAATAGCTAATTAGAAAAACTTGTGTTTGACTTTCAACTGCCTCAATGCTCGTCATTTTCTTTATAAACAGTTAATTAACTTGCATTGATAGGTTTTCAAGCAGTAGTAGTAAAGAACAGTATTCTTTCTTGGGGAACTGGAGAGGACATACTAGTGGGGACTGGGGACTGAGTTCACGATGCATAAACTGAACCAAAATGAACAATCGAACCGAACTGAAATTTCAGTCCGGTTTCAGTTTGAAACATTTCAAATCCTTATAACTTTTTTGCGGTTTGATATAATTAAAAATTCCGGTTTGGTTTGATTTGGGTTGAACCAAATGCACCCCTAATTTTTATAGATGAATTATTGGCTTTCCCTCGTCTTACGTAACAACTTTTTCTTGTCGACATATCATCTAATGTTCACCAAATTCTACATGCAGGATTACGTGCCGGAAATCTTAGACAGTGTATCCGGGTTCGAGGCTCCACCATCTCCAGACTCGACATACAGTCAGACAGTTCCAACGGAAGAGGACTTTGCAAAGGAGCCATTAGGGGTTCCACAACAGCTCCATCTTACTGTCCTCGGTGTTGATCCAAACGAAGCTTCATCTTCAAAGCCTCAACATGTTGTGCTTAACCACCTTTTCATAGAGAAAGGGTGGGCATCGCAATCTCTAGTCGCGCTCGGGTTGACTCATAGGTTTCAATCAAAATATGTGACTGTTGTCCTTTATAAGCCACTGAAAAGGTAGCACTACAAGTTTTGAATGTAACTCTGTTTATAGAATGCTCAATCTTTCAGCTTACATGAATAATGAATCCATGATTTGTCTGATAAAGCTTTAATTTCTCATTCTCATAAGGGATTTTATGCCCTAATGTTTCTCTGAGGTTGCTTTGGAGAGATGATCCGACTCCCCTTGTCAGGAAAATATCCCTAATGAGATTGCTGTTTTTTCTTGTATTGTCTGTTCTGAGTTGTCGAGTCTTAGACCAAATTGCTAACCTCAAGGCTCAAACAACTTGTGTTATTCATTGACCCAATCAGCTGTTTGGCTTTGACTAGTTTAGGTCTATTAGAATCGTAAATGTTGAACACGTAATGGCACTATAAAAAATCTTTATAATCATCATCTGCCAAACGGAAACTGACTGTTTCGCCTTCTATTTTACCAACAGCTGAATCTTTATAGCTCTAAAAAAGTGTGGCTTTAAAAATATAACTAACTTTGACTGTAATTTTGATACAGGTATATTCAGTCTGAAAATGAAAAGAAATATATAAATGGTTGGAAAAAAGTTCGATTTAGGTATGTTCAGTCGAAAAATGAAAAGAAATATATAAATGGTTGGGAAAAAATGGGCAGAACAAAATGAAGAACAATTTTAGAAGGTTTACGAAGATGTAACCACTGAATTGGTACTTGTAGTGTCTAAAAATGGAAAAAACTAAATTAGATAATATTCTGAAAAACTATAAGTAGAAAATAACAATAGCATAAGTGAATAGTAACTGACTAGAAGTAGAATGTCACTGAAGTCTGAAATAGTGATTCTAGTATATGCTGGGTTTTATTTACAGATCAATTTCTTATACCGATGATTTGTTGAATTTTCTTAGAGTAGATGGGATGTATCAAACAGTGAAAATTAATCAACAAATAAAGGAAGTCTGTGTATATATGTGATGAGAAAGTATTGAGAAGCATATGAGCTAAAATGACTCCAACTATTTTCAAAATTAAAATATTATTATTTGAATAAAAAATTTCTATAACTATTAGCATGACACTTATTGATTGGCCTATTTCAATATATTTAAAAAGTTACATTTTTAGTTCTTGTATTTTACAAAAAAAAACATGTCCACACAATTTATGCCTTAGTTTTTTTAGACGGTATTGTTGCATATAATAAAATGATACTAGTTGGAATGAAATTAAAAAAGTAAAATTAACAAAGATTATTAAATTAGTTAACTAATAATAATTTTTTATAAATTCAGTTATTAAAAAAATTTATTAATAATTTTTTTTAAAATAATATAGATAAACATATTTTCATCCACTTTTATTTTTTAAAATTATGGTAAGTTACACTTAAATGATTTTAGATAATTGTTATAATAGTAAATTAAAATTAAAATTATATTGCTATTAATATATGAGTTAATTTTTATTAATTTTATTTTTTATTCATGATAGAATGTTAATAAAAATTATAGTTTTTGAATATTATTTGGAAAAAAAAGTATTCTAAATAATCAAAATATAATTTCCAATAAAATATAGGAACTAAAGTTATAACTTTATAAAATTATTAAATGTGTTGAAAGATATCAATTAACAAGTGTCATGTCAATAGGTGTACGAGTTTTCTACAACCAATGTTGTAGAAGAATTTTATTCTTATTATTTTATCCTAACACTAACACAACTGTCTTTTTTTGTCTTTATTTTTTGTTTTTTTTAATTTGATTTCAAAATTAAATCTAACTCAGACTCGATTAAATCTTCATTTTTTTACCATTATTTAAATAAATTATCTTCTCTATTTTTTTTGTTTTTCTTGTAATCTGACTTAAGATATGAGTTGATCTAAATCTGACTTTTGTGCTGACCATTTTCTATTTATTTATTTTAGAATTTCTTTTCTTAATAAAATAGTTAATAATATAAACACCCATTCTACTTATTTGGAAAAGCAAATTCACCATATAGTTTAATTTTTCTTGAACAAATATACTCCATTATTTAAGTAAATCATCTTTCCTCTTTTTTCTTGGGCTTTTTATATAAACTACTGATTTTGGCAGCCCATTTACTTTTATACAGGACAAGTTAAATCTTTACTTTACCTACCTCATTTTCTTACTTAGATAACTTGTACTTCAAATTTCTTTCTTTTATACGATTTTTTTTATTTCTCTCAATCATTCTTCTTCTCCACGATTTCTTTTGAGCTGTGAAAGAAAATTTTCACGATTTCTGCTCCTTCGCTTCCGTCGTTCCGCCGTTCTGCTTTCGCCATTCTGCCTCCTCCGTTCTGCCTCCTCCGTTCCGCCGTTCTGCCTTCGTCGTTCCGCCTCCGCCGTTCCGCCTCCGCCATTCTGCCTCCATCGTTCCGCCTTTGTCTCGCCGCGTCATCTTTCTTTTATCTTTTTAATTTTAGATCTGAAATTTTTTGTTCTTTTTTTTATTTTCAGATCTGTAATTTGTTTATCTTTTACTGTTGATTCACCATTAAACATGTATAAAGAGTATCTTTAAAGAATCTAATACTTATTTCATGTTATATAGAATAATTTTGTGATTTTATATAATAAAATTCTGTTATTTCTGCATTTTTTTGTGTTTTGTTGTATTTCTGTGTTTTTTTTATTCTGCAAAATGATTTGTTGATGATGATTGATGCTGAATTATTGTAATGTTACAGTGTTGTTGATTTTATGTTGACTTTATGTTGATATTATGTTGATATCTACTGATTCTTTTTATTTTAACATGGACAAATAAGATAATATTGTCTATGAAATAAACTTTCGTTAGATGAAATGAAACTGTATCATAACCGTATTTGTCGAAATTTAGTTAGGTATGAGAGGTGGAACACAAAATAGTTATACAAGTGATTTTGAAGAAACTGTACAGCTGCAAAGAGAATTGAGGAAAAAAAATATTTTGAAATAAATTTCTTTAATTTGTGAACTGTTGTGTTGGTGTATATTTAATATATTTTTATTTTTATATGTAAGAATAATTTTATTTTTTCATTTGAATTATTGTTATTGTTTTTTCATATTGTTTTGATTACTTACTATGCTAATATCTTAAATCAATCGATGTTCTCATTTTACAACTAAATTAGCATTAATTATTGATTTAAGCAAAAAACAATCAACATATTATCAAAAACATGTCAACAGGTCATCAATACAGCAATTTAACACTAACTTTACTTTTCTTTTAATGATTGAAAAATCAACATGTTATCAACAGTATATCAACAACATGTCAACATAAAATTGAAAATCAAAAAAAGTAGAAATACTTATCAACATAATGTCAACAATTAATCAACAACGAATCAACAATTAATGCTAATTTAGTCAAGATGTTTGTAAAATGAGAATATTGATTGATTTAAGTCAAAAACAATCAACATATTATTAAAAACATATCAATAGTTCATTAATACATCAATTTAAGACTAACTTTATTTTTCTTTCAATGATTGAAAAATCAACATGTTATCAACAGTATATCAACAACATGTCAACATAAAATTGAAAATCAAAAAAATTTGAAATACATATCAACATAATGTCAGCAATAAATCAACAACGAATCAACATAAGGAATAAAATAAAACATAATTTTTTGAAAAATTGTGACAATCTATAAAACATCAACAAGAAATCAACAACATGTCAACATGATAATGCTAACATATCCTTATCTAATATCATTTAAATTTTATTTTTTTAGTTTATTTCACGCACAAAATTATCTAATTTGCTAATGTTTTTTTTAGAATAAATTTTTTCAATGTTAAAATTAAGGAAATACCAACTGATTATCAACACAAAATCAACATAAAATCAACAACACTGTAATATTATAATATTTCAGCAACCATCATCAATAAATCGAACTGCAGAATAAAAAAACACAGAAATACAACCAAACACAAAAAATACAGAAATAACAAAAATTTATTCCATATAACCATAAATTTATATTACATAACATGAAATTAGCATTATATTCTTAAAATATAATCTCTATACATGTTTAATGGTGAAATAACAGTAAAAAATTATAGATCTGAAAATAAAAAAGAAGAAGAAGAAGAAGAACAATGAATAAATTATAGATCTGAAATCAAATAGATGACGACGATGAGCAGAGGAAATGATGACGTTAACAAAGATGATAACGGAGGCGATGATGAGAACGATGACGGAGGAGCGGAGGAACAGAGGACGGCTCAGCAAAAGACGGCGAACGGTAAAAAAAGAGGAAGATGAACTGAGAGGAAGAGAGAATTGAATGATGAGGAGAGAGAAAATAAATGAAATTATAATTTGTATACTGTTAGGGTTTAATATATAGAGTCCGTATAAAAGTAATAAAATAGGCCGCACATGGTAGTTTAGAAAAGGCAAATTTAGACCCGTATAAAAGATAAGAAATTGGCAAAGTAGGTTGTTTGTGTAAAAAGCCCTTTTTTTTTATTTATTTTTATCTGATTTGAAATATGAGTCTGAACCAAATCTGACTTCTGTTATGATAATTTTTGATTTGTTTTCTTAAGAAAATACACTAATATTATAGCTACCCATTATGCTTCTTTGAAGAAGCAAATTCCAAAAATGAATTTGTTTCTCCTTTATACTTATAATATAAATGTGCAATAGATGTTTGATTCAGAATATGTCAAGTTGTTTGTAGATCGTCCAATAAGTTAATAAATTCATCATATAGCTGATTTATAGATATTTCTTCATCAAGATAGATATTTTTTAATAGAATTGTTTAGGGAAATAAATTAATAGAACTTCTAGGGACCTTTGTTAAAGAACATATTAGATTATTAGGACTTGAGAAAGTTTGATTAATGCTATAAGATAATTTGAATCATTTAATAAACAAAATGAATGATAGACTTATTGAAGAGATTCATATAGACAAGTATTTATTCTTAAGTTAACCATATCACAATAATTTTTCTGATTTTGCATTAAGGTTAATTGAATTAAGATAGGAATGTGAATTAGGTTTTTTTAATATTAGAATAGGAAATGAAAAATCAAATCTGAATTTTAGGAATGAAATAGAGTAAGTGGTCAAACAATGAGTCCTTTTAAATACGACATGTCTTACTATTACCTAATTTATATTGACTTGTCTTCTGTTACTTATTCAATTTATCTTTAATTTCTATTTATTATATTCTTAATATGACAAATATCATATTGTTAGTAGTATTAAAACAAAATCATCAACACTTGGGAACTTAGCTGTGATGCTAAGGCTTTATGTGTGTGAGGTAGAGGGTTCGATATTGTTTAGCTGATTTGAAAAATGAACTAAATATTAGTACTGATTAATTTTTGCTAACTCCGCCGATTACTAATTTAGAATAGTTCTATTTTTTATTTAAAAAAATCATCATAAAATTTAAATATAAAAAAAATTAATTGATTCTTGATAGTTTAAAAGTATTAAATTAAGGATTTATTTTTTTATAGTGATTTTATAAATGCTTATGTTGTTATCCTTTGACACCTGTTTTTTTTTTTAATCTCCATACAATTTGTCTTTTTTTTTAATGAAACACTTATCAGCACATTTTCCCTGTTTAATCTTTAGTATTCTTTTTTAATTCGTTTTATTGTAGACACCTCTCTTATCATCTTTAGTTGTTAACCGGCTGCCTTTTAATTAAGTTTTAATTGTATTTTAGTAATTTTTTAGTTTATCTTGAATTGCTCTTTATTATTTATTAATTATTCAACGCATATTTATTAATTGCTCTTTAATTGATTTTTAGTTGCTCGTCTTATTTATTTTAAGTCACCTTAACCATTAATTACCTTCCTTTCATAAAAGCATCAAACATCCAATTTTGATTTGTAGAGCAACTTTTTACATAAAATGCACACATATAGCAAATGTAGGGTAAGCCATGGACATTTTTATATAGTTATTCTTGAAGCCAAATAGGTAATTTATTGTAGAAGCAGAGCTAATAAATTGAAGCCAACATCAGAGAACAGAGCATTTGGGAAACCGATCTTTGAAACGGCGTCGTCCCTTTCCTTCCTTGGATTTACTGCCGCTACTGGAGCTGCTTTCTCTCATACTTCTTGCCCTTCTTCTGTGTATATAATAGTGCAATAATTTCATTAACATCTTTTGCCTTATTTACCTAATTTTTATTCATTACATATTTCTTTTAAAAGAATATTTCAGATCAACATAAAAAATTTATGTATATTCATGAACCAAAAGGATTCTTTAAAAATTAAATGTATTGGATGTAGATGTCTTATCATTTCTTTTGCTTATAAAGATAAAAAGAAGAAAATTACTAACACCCCCATCACATTAATGTCAAAATGACTATTTTTTTTCTAATATTTTATATTCAGATTTCTTTTCTCTCTTGAGTTTTAGGTATTGTAAAGTTTTTTCGAAAAATTAGTTTTAAAGAGAATTTTAGTTAAATATTTCTTCTGTTTTTTTATTACTTGTTTATTTAGTCAAAATTATATACATTGCAAATATCTTTTTTATTTTAACTTATAAATATAAATACTAATATTATAGCATTAGTTAATAAAAAATTTGAAAGTTAAATTATAAAATCATTCGTTATAAATGGATAATTAGAAGATAATGATTAAAACCGTTTTAAAATTCTAAATGGACATTTATCAAAAAAAAATCTAAATGGACATGTAATTATCAATAGAGTGACATTACTTTTTTTAAAAAAAATCAGACATAATAATAATAGTAATTTTAATCTAATTTTGGAAATTGTCTCCCTATAAAAAATGAAAACCGAGTCCAAGCACACTGACCAGGATAACTATTATTTAGGTAAGGTGTGAAAATCATTAGTTTACAAATTTATAAAGAATATTTCAAAATAAATAATCTCTTTTGACTCACTACAGCATCCTAGATTCTGAATATGGGGGTTTAAAGCAGAAATGCCGATAAAAGAGAGACACTGAGAATTCCCCATAAGGAATTGGATACCTCATCTGCAAGGTACAAATGCTGAACAAAGTTTATACTTTATACCAAAATTATTCTTCAAATATTCGCCGATCCCAGTTTTTTTTTTTAAAGAATCACTAATACGGAAAGACCGTGAAGCAGCATCTCCCAGGTGAAACGCACTTTACGAACACATCAATTATAAAAAAAAATCCAACTCAAAGTGTAGCATTATACTCTATGTTGCAGAAAAACTTCTCTAACTTCTATGATTCGAAGTTCTTTTTATGTTAACTCCAAGACTTAACTCTTGTTTCTTTTTAAAATTATTGCTTCTTAGCACCAAGATTAGTAAACAAACAAGTTGTCAATTTTTCATCCAACCCTAATGTAACTCCTCCATGTCATCCAACTTAGGACATCTCAACACCAAGATAGAAGACTAATGGGAACCGAAAACCTATTGTCAATCCTAAAAGCTTGGGAGATATGAAACAGCTACATATCGGAAACACTTGTATAGGCTAAAATGAATCAATAATGTAATGTAAATAGAGAAATATAATCATCGGGTTCGGAATATAAACAGAATTAGTCATTCATATTGAAAATCATCTGATACCCAAATTGTTCTAGGTTCATAAAATCAAAGGAGGAAACAAAATAAACATAAAAAAGGAGAAGCTAACAAGCGAAGCTACAAAACAAGAAACAGAGCAAACAAGTAGATAGTAATGATAAAAGTACCACAAAATAATGCAATCAACAAAAAACAGACAACCCAACAAAAGCTAATAACACCAAATAAAGATGTCCTAAGGGAAATAGAATTTCTCAAACTTATCTGCCCTGTTTCCCCTTTTTTTATGTTTTTTAATTAGGTTTTGGTAGAGTGTTCCTCACTTGGCCATCATGACTTTGACAAACTCCTCGTAGTTGATCTGACCGTCACCGTCCACATCAGCCTCGCGGATCATCTCATCAACCTCCTCGTCGGTCAGCTTCTCGCCGAGGTTTGTCATGACATGACGGAGCTCAGCAGCAGAGATGAAACCATTCTGATCCTTGTCGAAAACACGGAAAGCTTCCTTGAGCTCCTCCTCTGAATCAGTATCCTTCATCTTACGGGCCATCAAGTTAAGAAACTCGGGGAAATCAATGGTACCGTTACCATCAGCATCAACCTCGTTTATCATGTCCTGGAGCTCCGCTTCAGTTGGGTTCTGACCCAACGAGCGCATCACAGTGCCAAGTTCCTTAGTGGTGATGCAGCCTATAATCAAATCAAAAACCATTAAGAATGGCCAGCCTATAATAAAATAAAAACCCATTGACACAACAACATAACAAGTACAAAGCCACAAAATCGCAACCAACAGATGGAAAATGACAAACAGTTTCATTTTTAAATCAAGAAATGGTCAAAAATATGAATGTCCGTATCAATTAACAATGAATTTCAAAGCTATAACAGAAACCCGGATTAGAATTACTCTACACAGACAATTTTTGATTGTTCAAATATTGCATATAAAACAACAACAAGAACAAGCAAATCACCGCACCACAGGAGCCGGAATTAAAAACATATCTACAATTTCTAATTACTACCATTCTCGAGTCAAAATGATTTAATAATTAAATAGATTTAATACACGACACGCAAGAAGACTCAAAATCGCATACATCAAGCTTATGAGATACAAATTTCCAGATCCAACATTTTTTCCACATAAAATTAAACATAATTAACCAGTTAGCCCTAACCCTAACCCTAACCAAACCCAATCATAAAATCCCATAACGATCGCATGATTCCACAAAAACAGACCAAAAATAAAACAACAAACACGCCAAAACAAGAAAAATAATTATAATCATAAACAAAAGTCAACACCAGAACAAATCAAAAACATAGATCAAGCAAACAAATCAAAAACATATAAGAAATTAAAGAACTAAATCACATAGAATTAGATCTTGGATCTTAACAACCAAAAATTAACATAGATCTAAAATGAAAAAAAAGGAAGAGACCATCGCCGTCCTTGTCGAATAAGCTGAAGGCTTCCTTAAACTCAGAGATCTGGTCGTCGGTGAGCTGATCGGCCATTCTTTTTGTGTGTTTGGGGAGAGGGAAAATGAGAAGGAAAATAGGAAAAAATGAGATATGCTCTGAGTTTTGATCTGATCTTTTTTTACGCCTCTCCTTCAGACTCCAATTTTGAACATTAAATAGGCGAAATTTGTGATTGTGGGCCAATTTAGCAATTTGCATAGTTTTTGTGGGCCCGTTTTTTGAAATGATTATTAATAGGTCCGTTACTTTGCTAATTGCTATACATTTAGCATCTCATTCTCCTCGTCTCTCACCCGCAAGTAATGCTTTTTCTCTTTATAGAGAATTTACAATTTATGTTATTATTTTTCACTTTATTACAATTATGCCTCACACTTCTTTTAAATTATAGTTTATACATTTATAAAGTTTTTTAAAGTAAGGTAAAGGCCTAATTATTAAAAATCACCCACGTTTAAATTTTTTACATTTATATCCTGACTTTAAAAAAAGTTTATTTATATCCTAATTTGAATTTTAATGTTTCACCTCTACCTACAGAGTTAAATTAACCTCTTTTCATTTGAAAAAAAAATTATATAATTCTTCATTTTTAACATTTATTCTTATTAGACTTTAATATTGTTAATAGTATAAAAACACCTTTTCTAAAAAAAATTAAAATATAATAGTAAATTTTTATTCATATTTAAAAATTATTTACAAAAACTTAAAAATAGAGTCCGGCCGGAGAAGGAGCAACTCGCTCCTTTTTCAAATTGGAGCAGGAGCATCTCACTTATTCTTTCTTCTCCAAATTTAGAAAAGGAAGCTCCTCCTACAAAAATCAGAGAAAGAGCAGTTGTTCCTTCTACAAAAATCGGAAAAGGAGGAGCTGCTCCTTTTCATCAGTGCACCGTCTAGAAGAAATTCTATTTATTTGTTTAATATTATATAATTTTAGAAAATTAATTAATGACTAGAATTTATTTGAATATTTTTAAAGTTAAAGGATCTCTTTATATTTTTTTCAAAATAGAAAAATATATGATGTAACCCTTTTATTTATTTATTATAATTTTATTCTTAAATTAATTATACCGTCAATTGTATCCTTATTCGGGGTAGAGGCGAAACAAAAAAACCAAATTAGAATACAAATGATTTTTTTCTAGGTTAAGATATAAAGTGCAAAAAAGTTTTAACACGAGTGGTTTTTAAATAATTACACCTAAAGTAAACCCCTATTAAGCTCAAATAAAATGCTACCAAGTAGAAGTTACAAAAAAATACCCTTTTCTGAAAATAGAATTTATCAAGTATATTAAATTGATTTGTAAAAATAATTCTCTAACATCCCTCTACAAGCAAAGTTTTGATTTTGAAGGCGGTGAAACGAGTCCCGCCTTGAGCCAGAAATTCATCATTTCATCACCGGCAAGTCTAATTTTTTGTTTTATCTTAGCTTTATTTTAATAAATTTTTCTGTTTATGGAGATCTGTTTGAATTCTGTAGTGTTTTATGGTATTGTTTGTTGTGAAATAAGAGTATTTTTCATGTTCGATCAAGATATTATCGTTCTGGGCGATCATCTGTTTTGATTATTGATGAATTATGTTTTATGAAGATTTTTCATGATTTATTCAAGATTCTTGCGATAGTTCTGGCTTATTTATTGCAAAATTATGTTGGTTTCGACAAATTCTGCAATGATTCAAGTTTCGAGCTGCAATGCAAATTTCTTGTAAATATTAGGCTTGTATTCAACTCCACCATAATTTTTTAATTCACTTTTTTTTTCAAGATTGGTAAGATAGATTTGCAATTAAGGTTCTTGTAATTGTAGTATAGACTTTTTTTTATTTGTCGGATTTACAGATTTATTTCTGTTTTTTTATACTGTAACTGTTAGAGTTAATATAAAATTATATATGCTAATCTTAAAAGAAAGTAGAATTTATCCCTTTTTCTAGGACAAAATTCAAAACCCAAAGTTGATAAGGGGTGGTTTTTGACTTTTTAAGTTGGCAAACACCTCTTTCACCCCCTTACATACATAAAATCGCCACATTCACCTTTTATATACATATCTAAATATCTTTATTTAGTCCCTCTTCAATAATAATTTTTTTCTTTATTTTGGAATGCTTGTTGAAAAAAAAAGCTCACATATTTTTTTTCTCTAAAAAATAAATCCTTTGTCTTTTCATTGAAAACACAAAATTATCATAGTTGTGAGGATGTGGTTTTACGGCCCATCTTTCAATCTTTGCTTTTTTATTTTCTAAAAATTTTGCTTAGTTTTTGTTTAATAAAACTCCATACTTAAAAGACCCTCTCCACTTAAAATGATTAAATAATCTTAATTTAGTAAGGTGATTTTGATGGACGGAAAACCACTCCTAACTTTATCAAGTGATTTTTTAACAAAAAATCTATCAACAGAGTTCTCTTTCTCTCTATTTTTATTTGAAGAATTTTTAATCCGATTAAGAAATTTGAAAGTTCTCTTGATAGGATTAAAATCTCAAATTTAAAAACTATCAATTTTAAAAATATTTGTATTCGGGTTATTTTTAAGGGTTAATGTCAAAAAAAATCACGAACTTTACACGTTTTCTCATTTTAATCACGAAATTTAAATTTTCTCATTTTCATACACGAACTACCACTTTTTCCCAAATTCATACACGGTGCTGAGGTGGCACTCATTTATTGGTGTAAAATGACCTCCACCTCAGCGAATTACACCAATAGAGCCGTGACACCTCAGCACCGTGCATGAATTTGAGAAAAAGTGGTAGTTCGTGCATGAAAATGAAAAAAATTAAAGTGCATGATTAAAATGAAAAAACATGTAAAGTTCCTGAATTTTTATGACATTACCTCTATTTTTAATAATATTTATTTGATGATTGTTTTTGTTTTATTATATATAATTTTTGAATTCATATTGTAGATGAGACTTGAAAATTTTAAATTTCAATGATCGAGCTGTTTCATGATCGTAGTTTCAATTTATGAACCACAAATGTATTGAGTGACCCTTTCGTAGTTAAAAAAAGGGATAATGTCATAAAAATTCACCAACTTTACACGTTTTCTCAATTTAATCACGTTCTTCAAAAATTCTCATAAAAATACAACAACTTTAATTTTTTACTAAATTCATACATGGTGCTGACGTTGCACTCATTCATTGGTGCAGTTTGCTGAGGTGTAAGTCACATTTAACCAATGAATGAGGGATGCCTCATCACCGTGTATGAATTTAGGAAAAAAATAAAAGTTTATGTATTTTTATGAGAAGTTTTAAAGAACGTGATTAAATTGAGAAAACGTGTAATGTTGGTGAATTTTTATGACATTAACCCTTAAAAAAAACATATTCAATAACTGTATTTACAGCTCTCATTAATCCCCTTTAAATAATTGACTCAATTTGTTAAGTAACCATTCATCTCTGTAATTTTTAATATCATCTATAGAAGTTTTAGTCTTTGACAAAAAAAAAGAATAAATTACCATGAGATCTTCCGCATTTGTCATAATTCATATATTTAGTCTCTCATGTTTGAAAATTAAACAATATTGTCTCTCTTTTTTATTTCCGCCAACAGTTTAGTCCATCCGTCCATTTTTTCAGTTATCCAAGAGTTAAAAAACTTAAGGGTAAATTAATTTTCAAACATGAGGGATGAAATCGTTGACTGAAATAAAAGTGAGGGACGAAATTGTTGAAAAAATAAAAGTGTGGGATCATATAGTTTCGTTGATCCGGTTGACTAATATTAAAAATGGACGAAAAGACTAAAAGACTAAATCGTTGACAGAAATAAAAGTGAGGACCATATTGTTTGATTTTCAAAAAATAAAGATGAAAATATAAATTATAATAAATATGTGGAACCTCGTAGTAATTTGCTAAAAAATTACTTATTGAAGATTATTAGCTTCATCAATATTTCTTGATTTTATGTGAAAATTCTTAAACCAAATAAAAAGTGTTTTTGGTTTACATGTCAAATAAGTTTGACCGTATTGATACAGAGATATCCCACATCTAAATTCTCTAAAAACTACAACAATAAAACCTTTATTTTGAGGAGGTGATTTTGATTTTTTGGTTGAGAACAACCTCTTCCGCCTTCTCTATCTTTTTAATAAAACTTCATACTTGAAAGACCCTCCTATCTTGAATAATTAAAAGATCTTATATTAGAGAAGGTGGTTTTGGTGACCGGAAAACCACTACTACTTTTATCTAATGGTTTCTTTTCAAAAATCTATTAATGGAGTTTTTGCTTTTCTTCTTCTTGTTTTGGTTTGGAAATTTTCAATCCGATTAAAAAACTTAAAAATTTGCTTTATTGAATTAAGATCTCATATTTAAAGCATAAGTCTTTAGAAAACTTTAAATTTGGGTTATTTTTAATAATATTTCTATGATGGTGTTCCTTGTCGTGTTAGATACTCGTTAGATCTATATTAAATATGAGATTTGAAAAGTTTGAAATTTCAAGAATCGAGCGGTTTCAAGATCAGATTTTCAAATATTTAATCATTTATGTATTTAGATAATCTTTTGGTTGTTAAAAAAGACCTATTCGATGACTGTTTTTACAGTTCTCATCATTTTACCAGAATAGTTCACTTAATTTGTTAAGGAAATATTCATCTTTGTAATTTTATTATCATTAATGGAAGTTTTAGCCTTTAAAAAAAATATCCAAAACGAGATCAAGACTACCATCAGTCACCCACTTATTAGCAATAGTACAAGAACAATAAACCTCAGTCAACCATGAATTTTCAACTCTGAACCTCCTAATCTTGTGGTTATAACTATGAAAATAAAGGCAAAGGAAAAGTTCATTGTGATTAGATGTAACAACAAGGACGTTACTAATTATTGCGTCTTTATATTTATTATTCCACTGGATGGTCACAAGAACTCTATCAAGTTTCTCACGAACCGAATTCTCTATACCCTATCGCGCTCACATGTAAACTAATTGCTTAACAAACCACGATCAAGTAGATGACATTCGTTAACTAGCTTGCGAAAATTATTATAAGAAACGGAGGGTGATAATAGCACCCACTTTTCTCATCACGAGAAAGACTACTAGATTGCGAAAATTATTATAAGAAACGGAGGGTGATAACAGCACCCACATTTCTCATCACGAGAAAGACTGTCATTGAAATACACCAATGCAAAGGGGGATGTAGACGGAGCACTCACAAGAGATCCCAACAAAGATGTCGCATAGTGTTAGCATAAAAGCCTGTCAATTGCCATTGGAGATTTTCCAAAATAACAATCACATTGATAAAATTAGCAGCAAAATTAGGAGGACATCGAGCATTTTTGCTCCCACTACTTACACCATCAACAACGATGATATTTTCATCAAAAAAAACAACGATCAAGCTTCTTTTTTACATCATCTAGGCAGCTGCGCTCAATCTTGGTCTCCATTAAAAATATAAACTGGGGAAAACATCTAAATACAATGTCTCAAAACTCTCGAATTGAACACAATTCCAACTAATTATAATCATAATAGAAAAGACGTATATTACTTATTTTGAAGAAAATATCTATATTTGAAGTGACCTAGTAATGCATATATAGTTAAAATCAGAAACTTTAAGGACCAAAATGGATATTTGCCAGAAATGCCAATAATAACACACATAATGTTTGAGCGTTCTTATCCTCTGTCAAACTTTGACATACCTTGAATCTCTCCTACTGAATATTCAATAAGAATTGGCTCTCTAAAAGAAAGCCAAAGAATGATAAAAACAAACAAGAACAAACATTTGAAACTGTCTAATATTTTAACTTAATAAATTTCTGCAAAAGAGCATAAGTTTTAAAAAAACATCCAAAACAACATATGGTTCAAAATTGTGCAAACAATTAAGAGAAATTAACATTTGTCTTTTTATAAACCTGAAGTGCAGAGAAACAACTAACCCTCATAAATCATCACTAAGAAAACAAAACCAAGACAAATCATTTTAAGCGGCAGTTTGTGTTGCTGAAAGCCTCTTTCTAGCCTCTTCAATGATAGACAACTTGATACCTTTGCCCTTGGGTAGAGAAACCCATGGTTTGGTTCCCTTGCCAATAGTGTACACATTACTCAAACGGGTGGCGAACTCATGACCGGTTGAGTCTTGAACGTGAATTGTTTCAAAACTTCCCTTTTGCTTCTCCCTGTTCTTGATGACTCCAACACGCCCTCTGTTCCTTCCTCCAGTGACCATGACAACATTACCGACATCAAACTTAATGAAGTCAGTAATTTTGTTGGTCTCAAGGTCTAACTTGATGGTGTCGTTAGCCTTGATAAGAGGATCAGGGTATCGGATGGTGCGACCGTCATAGGTGTTCAGATATGGGATTCCCTTTTGGCCAAACTGAACAGATCTGACCTTGCAGAGCTTAAACTGCATATAATATTGACAATAAGAATTAAAGGTCACCAACCATGAAAGGAATTCAAATTAGTTCAAGATGGTTCAATGACATAAACCAAGGCAACAGGAAAAGGACAAACCTTGGCCTCATCATCTCTGATGGAGTGGAGACGGAAACGTCCCTTGGTATCATAAAGGAGACGGAAAGCTTCATTTGTCTTTGGGATGGACACAACATCTGTTCAACAGATAAACAAAATTTCAATATACTGCATAAATACACAGATGAATTTCATTTTCAGTGCAAAATTTTACATTTCATTCAAGATGCATTCAAGTTCACAACTTAATATAAAGCAGTAAAATTTGAAAAAGCATGTTAAACTTATCAAATGGAGCATCACATTTTATTAGTGAAAACTGCAAAAGTTAAACTAACACATTGATTTTATTTATGGTTCAAGCTCAGCGGTGGAGATATTGAACTGAACATACCCATGAAACCAGCAGGATAAGTCTTGTCTGTCCTGACTTTCCCATCAATCAGAACATGTCGCTGCATAAGAATAGAAACAACTTCACGATACGTGAGAGCATACTTCAACTTGTTACGGAGGATAAGGATCAACGGCAAGCATTCCCTACCCTTGTGAGGTCCAGATGTCGGTTTGGGTGCCTAAAAATAAAGAAAAATATAGGAAAAACAGAAATCAGGAAACAAGAGACACAGAAACAAGGTAAAATCGTATAAAAGCACAAAGTCAATGATTAACATACAAATGCGCCACCCAGTTTGTCAAGCCCCCAATGCTTGGGGGCATTGAGCCTCTTCAAATGCTTCTTGAGTCCCCTCGCCTGTGATAAACCAGAAACAAGAAAGGAATCAGCTGTGAAAACATAACAACACAGTCTATACATTGCCTTAAAGATATCAGCAGTTATTCTCCTACATAACAAACGCACAAACACCTAACCAATCACATTTAATGCCAATTTCACCTTAGAGATACTAGTTATAATTCTCCTACATAACAAGGACAACCACCAAACCAAAATCCAATCCAACTAAATAGAATTTCTACACAGAACTTTCCACCGACGAAGACAGATAAGCCAGAACTTGCCCAAGTTTCCGAAATGACTTCAACAAACACTTTAAGATGGGCAGCTAATCTTAACAAATTAAAAACAAAAGACTCAACAATAAGCAATCAACAGAGACTAATAGACACACCAAATGGTATAATGAATTGCTCAGAATAAAACATAATTAACTGCAATTAAACTTCGCAGCACAATCAAGCCCATCAAATTCAAGAAATAAAAAGTTTTCAACAGATGTTAATTTTTTACTTAAATTAACAGGCCAAAAACATACACATTTAAAACGCTATTTTCAAATAGATACAACAGAAATATGAAATTTCATTTACAGACAGAAACTCATAAACAAACCCTTTACAAAAAAAAAACTGCTTCTTACATCAAAATCGCCAAAAACAAACACAACCCAGATCTATGCAGCAACTAAATATTCAACATTAGAGACATACAATCAAAAAACAATTAAAACAACAAATCAAACTTAAATCAAATGAATTGAGGTACAATAAGCTGAGAAAACTAACCATTTTGCTATTGATTCACTTTAAAATGCACTGCACAGAGCAGTGAGCTGATCTCCGAGTAATACCGAAGAGAGAGGAGCAGCAATCTAAGAAGTTATTTTTTGAGAGTGGCAGACCTTAAATATATGAGTGTTCCATCCTAAAACCCTAATCTCAATATTTTCTTTTACAATTATACCCTCACGCTATTTTTTCTGTTTTCTTCTAGGGCTATCCTTCTTTTACTTCGATTATGGCCTATTTTCGACCCGGCCCAGCTTTGTTTTAACTGTTCTTTGAATATATAAATTATTAATACAATTCTTATTTTAAAACTAAATAAAATTATATATGTAAGATCAAATTGATTGTTTTTTAATATATGTTTACTCAATTGTTTTGAGGATTTTAAAGTATTTATAGATATAATTACTTGAAAAAATAAATTGCTTTTACAATCATACGATTTTCTCTATTTTACTAAAATAATTACTCCATCCGTCCCGTTTAAGAAGTCTCATGTTCTATTTTGGGATGTCCCATTTAAAAAGTCTCATTACTATTTTTAGAGTACTTTTCCATTGAATACCCTATTTTACCCTTATTTTAGTTATCTTAAAAGAGTTCTATGGAAAATTCCACTATCATTAATAGGGGCAAAACATGAAAAAACATGAAAAGACAAGAATAATTAATGTTTTCTTAATCTGTGTGTAAAGTCAAATGGGACTTCAGACTTCTAAAATGGGACGGAGGGAGTACATTTCATTTAAATTTGAGGTTTGGGCCTCGAATTCACTTTGATGTTTAAATCAGTAAGATATTAAAAATTTAAAATAAGCATAGTAAATGTGTGTAAAAATATGAAAGAATAAAGTGGCCTTCCGTTTTTCAGCAATGTAAGACTATTGAGTTTTGTGGGATCCATCATCTCGACGTTCTTTCGAGTCTTAAACGTGTATTCATATTTGAATGTACGTCCAAAATTGGAGATCACGCCTAAGACTCGGAAGAGTTTGCGCAATGTTCTATTTTCGTTTGTTGCTTATTGCACTCTATTTGTTCTTTTCAAGTTTTGTTGTCGCTTCTGGTCTTGTTTATTCTTCGTGATATTTGAATATGAGGTTATTTTTCCAGTCTCGGAAATAATTTGAGGTTTAGATGTTACTCCGGTCCTGAAATTATCTCTGAGATCAGGAAGTAACCTGATTTTTTCATGCATTCTTGGAAGGGAAACCTTCCATTTGTTTTCTCCTTTCTCTCTTTTATTTTGGTGTTTTCCTTTAGTTTGTGACACAATTTATATTTTATCTTTTTAGTGCGATTCATACAGCTGTCATACTTGATAAATTTACATCTTATATTATAAAAAGATAAAATATTTATAAAAATACTACTTTATTTTTCTCTTTACAAATAATACTATTTTTTCAAAAATCTATACTATATATAAAAGCACGGATGGGGGGGGGGGGGACAGACAAATTTACCGAATAATCCTTTTCAGTTTAGTATTAAATAAAGGTTTTATAGTCATTACCTAATTAGTTTAATTAATCACTATTGTAATTAAAGTCCTAATTAGAATAGGTAGCTAACTTATCTCCAATTTAGTTTTAATATGTAAAAAATAACTAAATTGTCTCCAAATTAGTAGGAATACCTATCTTTTAGTTTGATTGAACTACAAAATTAAAATATTGTATTTGGTCAGTATATTATTATTTAAATTTCTATCTTATTATTATTTTTAAAGATATTATTAATAAAATTAAATTAATTATTTAATTATGGTTATTATAAAACCAAAATAAGAATAAATTCAGTATGGAACAAATTTGATAACCGAATATATTATATTTACTTTTACAAAAATTCTTAACTAATTTAATATTAATTATAAATAAAAAATTAATATAATTATAATAAATTTACTATTATATTCATTGACGAGTTACGTTACGAGCCACGTGCATAGCACGTAATGCGAAACTAGTATTTATAAAAATATTGTCTAATCATCTTCTTTAATTTTTATTTTCTTCAAACGCTAAATTCTTTCTCTTCCTCCATTAATGTCCACTACCATCAGCAATCTTCACCTTATAAACCTCCTCGTCGTCTTTTGTCATGTGTTTGCTGCCTCGCTGTTCGCCAGCTCCTCCACGCCGTCGCCGTCCGCTGCTCCACCATGCCGCCACTCGCCATTTCTTCACATCCTCGCGCTCGCCAGCCTCCACAGTAGCGTCGCTTGTCGAATTTGTAATATCATATATGAAATTTTATATTTGAAATTTCAGATATGATATTCTCATATTTGAATTTTCTTTAAAAAATGTATATAATTCATATTATATATAGATTATATACAATTTTTATTTTATATGTATATTATTTGATTTAAATACGAAATTTATATTGAATGTATACGAAATTTGTACTGAATGAAAATCGTATTTTTGTAAATAGTTAGTATTGTTTGTAAAGAGAATTTTGATGTAGTATTTTTTTTAATATTTTCTATTTTTCCGATATTTGTATAAAAACCCCTTTATTTGTTTAGATCCACAATTGATCAGTTTTCTCAAAATCTGAACGTTTTTATTTATTCCTATCCTGATTTCCTAGTTGAAATCAACAACAAAACCTATTAAACAACAATCTGGCAACATTAAAAGATAAAATAACATTACATACAACTAGGTTTGGCACATAATGAAACCGAACAAAAAATCAAACTGAATGAAATTTATCCTTCTAATTCGGTTCGATTTTAATTTTCTTCAGAAGTCCAATCAGTTTTGACGTTTTCACTATCAAACCGACAAAAAAACCAAACCAAGTTAAACTAAATCAAAGGTAATCCAACTAATTCGGTTTGGATTTAGTTTTCTTCAACGAGTTTTGGAGTTTTCATTATCAAACCAAACCAAGCCAACTAAAATATCAAACTGAATTTGAACTTTGTCCGCCTCAGTAACTCAATAGGATGCCCATCCTAGCTCAGCTGGTATTCTTTCTGGAGCCACCATGGTGGGTGCTAAATCGGAGTTGAACCAACCGACTCTCTCGACAAACTTACTGATCAGGTCGCCGACTACGTAAGAAGCACCGGAGGACATTAATCCTATGGTCAGAAAGTAGAGTATGGTGATGATATATGATCTGGATGGCCTCGGCCTAACATGAGCCTTTCCAATAGCTAGGAAAAAAATGCATACAAGCGAAGCACTTCCGACAACAACTAGCTTGAGGTCCTTATCATCAGTTTTACGGAATGAGAAGCCGTAGAGGACGGGAGGTAACATTCCGAATATGAGGAATGATAAAATGGCTACTGGTGCATGAAGTGAAAACCTCTCTCGTCGACCTAGCGTTTCTTGGTACCGGTCTGGTTGGGAAGACTCACCGGAGCGTTCTCTTTTCATCTCCATGAGCTGAAAGATATATGAATTGCAAGTTATTTTTTTTTTTTTGACAATGTAAGGTTAATATGTTAAGAAATGGAAAAAACAGAAAACAGAACAAACTGTATTTCAAATTTTGAACACAGGGTTAATTCACTTTATGAGTCATTTTCAACATATTCTGATAATTTAATCCAAAACTTATTCAATTTGGATCAATTTAATCCCGGAGCTTAAATATTAATTTAATTGCAAAGGGGTTGAAATGATTCAAATTGGACAAGTTGTGGGTTAACCTGTCAAAACTTATCGAAAATAACTTTTTTGAGATTTTAATACAAGTTGAGGGATTAAATTGATCCATTATAGTTTTCATCTCAATGATCTATGTTGAGAAATGGGAAAAACAGAAAACAGAAAACAGAAAAAACTGTATTTCAACTTTTGAACAAAGGATTAATTCACTCTATAAGTCATTCTCAACGTTTTCTGACAATCAATTTGGATCAATTCAATCCCGGAGCTTAAATATTGATTTAATTGCGCGTGTTTCTCAAACCGAGGGGTTGAAATGATTCAAACTGGACAAGCTGTGTTGTCAAAAATAACTCCTTTGAGATTTTTAACACAAGCTGAGGGATTGAATTGATCCTTTCTCCTTTATTAATATTACACAAACTGTGTAAGGGTTGTTGATGCGGAAGAATATTTATTCGGGAATATAAACGACAAACTAGAGAAATAAAATAGACACAAATGATTTACGTGGTTCGGCGTAAGCCTACTCCACGGGCGAAAGAGAAGTAAAATCCACTATATGAGAATAGGAGTACAAATGGAGAATATCACTCAAAAACCCATACCCCAAATAACACTAAAATAGTGTAACTCTCTAAATGTACTAGTAAAATAACTCTAGGGACTAAAAGAGTATTTTACTAATACCTAAAAGAAAGACCTCACTCAAGTGTTTCCCAAATGCTATTGCTATTTGTTTTTCTCCATGTCTTACTCCACCAATTTGCTAGTGTATATATAGCAAACTAAACTTGGTCACCAAGTAGTAGTATATGGCTAGGATTACAACTTGCTCTCCAAGTCAATTTGAATGGACAAGATTGATCCTTGCTCTCCAAGTTGAAATAGTGGACTTGGGCTAGTCTAATGGGCTTGACTAAATTCAAGGTAACATAACAATTCTCTACCTTACCTTGAATTTCTTCTCAACATATAAACTTTACTTCACTTTCTCCAAGTAAGCCCTTTAGGGCTACTCAATAAAAAATACCAATCAAGTCCAAGCAATGCTTGAACTTGCTCACCGGAAGAGATTTAGTTAACATGTCAGCTGGATTGTCTTCTGTACCAATTTTCTTAACAATAATATTACCCTCTGAGATAATATCGCGAACATAGTGGTACTTCACATCAATATGCTTTGTCCTCTCGTGAAACATCTGATCTTTAGTCAAGTGAATAGCACTTTGACTATCACAATGGACAACAATCACCTTTGAATCCGAACTGAGCTCGATAAGTAAACCTCTTAGCCAAATGGCTTCTTTAATAGCCTCAACAACTGCCATGTATTCAGCTTCTGTAGTGGACAAAGCTACTGTAGATTGCAAAGTAGCTTTCCAACTAATGGCAGTATCACCAAGAGCAAATACATATCCTGTAATTGATCTTCTTCTATCAAGATCACCAGCATAATCCGAATCAACATAACCGACAACAGGATCTTTGCTTCTTCCAAATTCCAAATTAAAATTGGCAGTGCCTCGCAAATATCTCAAAATCCATTTTACTGCATGCCAGTGTTCTTTACCAGGATTCGACATATATCGACTAACAACACTAATTGCATGAGCAATATCAGGACGAGTACACACCATAGCATACATGAGACTGCCAACAGCACTTGAGTAAGGAACATGTGACATATACTCAATATCTTCCTTCGACTGTGGTGACATTTCAGCAGAAAGTCTAAAATGAGCAGCAAGTGGAGTACTTACAGGCTTAGCATTTTTCATCCCAAAACGCTCCAAAACTCTCTCAACAAAACTCTTTTGAGTCAAATAGAGTTTCCCTGTAGTTCTGTTTCTCTGGATCTCCATGCCTAAAATCTTTTTAGCCGCTCCCAAATCTTTCATCTCGAATTCACCACTTAGCTCTAATTTCAATTTGTTGATCTCACGCATATCTTTAGCTGCAATAAGCATATCATCAACATAGAGCAATAAGTATACAAATGAGCCATCTGCACACCTTTTGAAGTACACACAACTATCGTATTGGCTCCTGAAATAGTTGTGGTTCACCATAAAGGAATCAAACCGCTTATACCATTGTCGAGGAGACTGCTTCAAACCATATAAGGATTTCCTCAACAAACAAACATGGTCTTCCTTGCCTTCAATTTCAAAACCATCAGGTTGTTGCATATAAATTATTTCCTCGAGTTCACCATGTAGGAAAGCAGTTTTAACATCTAATTGCTCGAGCTCTAGATTATGCGTAGCAACCAAAGCAAGCAAAACACGAATAGAGCTATGTTTAACAACAGGTGAAAAAACATCATTGAAATCAACTCCATGTACCTGACTATAGCCCTTTGCAACCAATCGTGCTTTGTACTTAGCATTTTCAACACCTGAGATGCCATCTTTCCTTTTGAAGACCCATTTGCAGCCAACAATTTTCTTATCTTTAGGCGGCTTGACCAAAGTCCAAGTTTTATTCTTATGAAGAGACTCCACCTCTTCCTGCATAGCAACTATCCATTTGGCAGAATCTGGACATCTAATGGCTTCTGAATAAGTTGATGGATCACCAAATCCATCTGTTTCTTCTGCTGTTGCTAGTGCATAAGTAACATAATCATTAAGCCGCACTGATTGAGTTCTCGTTCTCATGCCCCTATTTTTGGCAATTGAATAGTCTTCCACTTCTGGTGACTCGTTTGCCTCATCTGAAATAGGAACTTCAACTGGATCTGGTTGTGGATCATTTTGCGGAGCATTTGTATTCTCCACTTCAACTTCCACTCGCCTGCTTGTGTTTTCTGCACCCGTAGAAGGATTAGAAGACTCCTTTTTCGGGTGAAGCATAAATGATTCATTAAACACAACATCCCTGCTGATTATAGACTTAGGAGACTTTGGATCAGATAACCAGACCTTGTATCCTTTTACACCATAAGGGTAGCCAATGAATATACCCTTTTTAGATCTAGGCTCCAACTTGCCTTCATTGACATGAACATAGACAGGACATCCAAATATCCTCAACTCTGAATAATCAGCCGGGTGACCAGACCATACTTCTTCTGGAGTTTTACAGTTAATTGAAGCATTGGGAGAACGATTTACCAAGTAGCACGCTGTAGAAGCTGCTTCGGCCCAAAAATCATTTGATAGTCCAGAATTGGATAGCATGCAACGAACCTTTTCCATCAAGGTTCTATTCATCCTCTCGGCCACGCCATTCTGCTGTGGAGTGCCTCTAACTGTAAGGTGTCTAACAATGCCTTCATCTTTACAAAATTTATTGAAATCGCCATCACAAAACTCCAAGCCATTATCAGTGCGAAGGCGTTTAATGTTCTTTTCAGTTTGTTTTTCCACTAAAGCCTTCCACTGCTTGAAAGTGACAAACACATCACTTTTATGCTTTAGAAAGTAAACCCATACCTTCCTGGAGTAGTCGTCAATAAAGGTTAGCAGGTATCGAGCACCACCTTTAGAAAGAACTCGTGCTGGTCCCCAAAGATCTGAATGGATGTAATCAAGAGTACCTTTAGTTCTATGAACCCCTGAGCTGAAACTGATTCTCTTTTGCTTTCCAAAGAGACATTGTTCACAAAACTCTAACTTGGATGTACTTTGACCAGAAAGAAGTCCTCTCTTGCTCAGCATTGTCAAACCTTTCTCACTCATATGTCCCAGCCTCATGTGCCATAATCTGGTGACATCTGAATCTGACATGGAGGATGATACAGCAGCTGTGCCAGTAACAGTAGATCCTTGCAACACGTACAATCTACCAATTTGACGAGCTTTCATCACTACTAAGGCACCTTTCACAACCTTCAAAACGCCATCACCGCCAACGAACTTACAACCACCAAGATCTAAAGTGGATAAAGAAATAAGGTTCTTTGACATATCAGGAACATGTCGCACTTCAGTCAAAGTTCTAACTACACCGTCGTGCATCCTTATTTTGACTGAACCAATACCAACAACGTTGCACGGTTGATCATTTCCCATCAAGACAACTCCACTATTAACCGGTTCATAAGTGGAGAAGCAATCTTTGTTAAGACAAATATGAAATGAACAACCAGAATCTAAAATCCACCCTTTCATGGACATAGCTTTGTTGTCAGTGACTGTGAAAACATCACATTGAACCTCATTTTCGACTATGTTGGCTTCAGCGGGTTTCTCCGGAGTTTTATGATCCTTTTGCTTATTTTTCAACTTAAAGCAATCAACTTTAATGTGCCCTTTCTTCTTGCAGTAATTACAAGTCAGATTTCTATGTCTAGATTTGGATCTAGACCTTGCATGACTACTGCTGGTAGACTCTCTATTGTAGGATCTTCCTCGAACGATAAGTCCATCGGCAGGACTATCTCTGCTGCTACCAATAAGCTCATTATCCATAAGTTCTTTTGAAAACAGTGACGATTTTACCTCTTCAACAGTCAGCGTCTGCTTGCTGAAAATTAAAGTGTCACGAAAATGCTTATAGGATGGAGGTAACGAACGAAGCAACATAAGGGCTTGATCCTCTTCTTCATACTTAATCTCTAAATTTTCCAAATCCATCAAGATGGATGTGAAATCATCAAGATGAGATTTTAGAGATGTACCTTCTGCCATATTGAGCATATGCATACGATGCTTCACAACAAGCTTGCTGGTGAGGTTCTTTGTCATGAAAAGCGATTCAAGCTTTTCCCACAAATCTGCTGAAGTCTGCTCATGTATGACTTCTCGCAAAACCTCATTTGACAAGCATAACTGAATGGCAGCTAGAGCTTTTTCATCTAACTCCTGCTTTTGTTCTTCTGTCATAGTGGCTGGTAACTTATCCTTTCCATGAAGTGCTTTCTGCAAGCCATTTTGTGTCAAGAGCGCACGCATCTTAACTTGCCATAGGGCAAAACTCATACTGCGATCATATTTCTCAATATCAAATTTTGTCGACGCCATAGTAATCCCCGAAGAAATATAATAACAGCTCCGATACCAGTTTGTAAGGGTTGTTGATGCGGAAGAATATTTATTCGGGAATATAAACGACAAACTAGAGAAATAAAATAGACACAAATGATTTACGTGGTTCGGCGTAAGCCTACTCCACGGGCGAAAGAGAAGTAAAATCCACTATATGAGAATAGGAGTACAAATGGAGAATATCACTCAAAAACCCATACCCCAAATAACACTAAAATAGTGTAACTCTCTAAATGTACTAGTAAAATAACTCTAGGGACTAAAAGAGTATTTTACTAATACCTAAAAGAAAGACCTCACTCAAGTGTTTCCCAAATGCTATTGCTATTTGTTTTTCTCCATGTCTTACTCCACCAATTTGCTAGTGTATATATAGCAAACTAAACTTGGTCACCAAGTAGTAGTATATGGCTAGGATTACAACTTGCTCTCCAAGTCAATTTGAATGGACAAGATTGATCCTTGCTCTCCAAGTTGAAATAGTGGACTTGGGCTAGTCTAATGGGCTTGACTAAATTCAAGGTAACATAACAAACTGTATGAAATATTACTTACATGGTGAACAATCATGATAAGTCCACCAATCAAATTTGCCAATCCCAGAGCTACAATATTCACTGCAAAAATAATAAGGTTTTGAATTAGTACAGTGATAGTTGTTCTTCATTGTAGAAAATGGCTTTTTTAAAACGAACAGGTAACCGAACTGGTGTGGCCTGTTGAACCGGTTGAGTAAAATTGTAAGAAAAGAAATTGGCCCCAGCTTATATGGTTTATGTCTCTCTTAGCAATTTTCATGGCCCAATATCAAGAAATTCAGGGCAAAATTGTCCAAAACCAAGAAGCTGGCCTGTTCAACCGGTTCAGTT
This sequence comes from Mercurialis annua, assembly GCF_937616625.2. Classification (NCBI taxonomy): domain Eukaryota; kingdom Viridiplantae; phylum Streptophyta; class Magnoliopsida; order Malpighiales; family Euphorbiaceae; genus Mercurialis; species Mercurialis annua. Next base: position 4,505,891 of record NC_065575.1, on the reverse strand, counting down.
TGTTTTTTTGGGTTCAACCGGTTCAGTCGTTTTCTGTTTCAGCCGATTCAGTCCAGTCCTCTATTTCAGTCCGGATATGCTGGTCCAATCAGGTTGATTGGACCAGAATTTTGGTTCTTAAGAGATAGTTGGACCAGACAGCTGGCCGGTCTGCGATTCAGCTGCCTGTCCCGGTTCTTTGATCACCAGTAGAAAATAAATTGATTGTTTCAGGATACACATTTCGAGTATGATACTTACATGTGGCAGAACCGGCACCAGCAGCAGATGATACAACACCAAGACTTGTGATAGATTCTATTAAACCACCATATACAATGCTTTTCAAAATTTCCACAGAAATTCCACCACCTCTTTGTTCTCTTGGATGTGTCTGGTTCCCGCTTTGCAGCAAGCTCGTGGTTTCTGTTGAAGAACCATCAATATTTTCTGTCGTGTGAGAACTTGAATGTTCCACTTGCCGTGTTTCAACAACAATCGTCACATCGTGCTCTGCATTGTATATTCATGTCGAAAGAAATTAACAGAAAGAAGCCTATGGCTGCGGATAACAAAAAATTAAGTAACATGAGCATTAAGTATTAAGCATTTAGCAATTATTGAGCAGTCACTGTGGGGATATGTCCTCATGTATATACATATTAATATTAATAAATTATACCATGTGTCATTCTTCATTCAAGTGTAAAACACTCGAAAATGCCTCGAGCACTTACTCGTCAGGTGCATACACCCACAGTTAAAAAGCTTTAATCCATCAACAATAAGGTTACATGTAATGTTGCACAGAAACTTGTAGTCATTTTTGGAAACGTTTTTGAAACTCCAAAAATTTATATTTATAACTTATTCTGTAAAAATTAGTTTTTCCCTTTTCTGTTTCACCATCTCCTCGTTTTCTTGCAACACTGATTATGTGACAGGAAAAATCTGAAGGATTACTTTAGGAGAAAACCATAACCTAAGGATAATTTTTTGACTTTTGAGACAATTTATCTGCAATTAAAAGCTAATTATGCATATCATTTCCAGCAAAAGCCTGAAATCTTATACATACCTGTGTTCTTTTCGACAGACCCATCTGCTGCCTCTCCTACTGTAGTTTTCGATATTGAAGTTGTTTGGCTTGAAGAATACGTATCTGTTCTAGTTTCATGGCCGACGAAAGTTGAACTATTTAGTCCTTCACCAAACAACTTAGTTGGCAGTGGAGTGGCTAGTATTGATGAGGCCTGTTCATGATGGCTGGAATTTGAAGACATCGAAATATTCGTTCCAGCTTGCATAGGACCCAATGAGGTATCTTCAGCATCTTCTCCAATGTTAACCACAACACTAGGAACGGTTGCTGATGAATGCCCATTCTGATCTTGATGTAAAATCGTACCTGTAGAGTATTATGAGTTCAATTTTTAACAGGGTCCACAACAGTATAGTTAAAAGCAGCAATACATGTATAAGGTCCTTAAATATATTAAACAAGTATAATTTAACTTCGATGCCGCCAAACCAAACTATTTACAGTTTTTAAAGGAACACGCTCATGGACCGATAAATTTAATGATCAAATACATAGTACGCAGGACTTCACATTGATTTGATGATGAACCATCATAGATATCAAACTTGAAAAGGATGAAGGAAGGTTAAGTAAACAATTTCATGAACAAAAGATGCACATGCCAAAATCGCTAACTACAAATTCACCATAAAAAGAGTAGAAGCGAGAAATACATTTAACGGTCATTTAAGCCATAAAGGTGGTAGAAGAAAATGAGAACATTGGTATAAGCAAGATAACAACTAATGTTAAAGTGTTTAGGTCAGTCCTGAATGCTGAAATATACAAGCTAACAGAAGAAAAAGGTAGGCTGTAAAATACTTGATGCCCATAAATTACAATCATGATTATGAACATAAACAAATGATGATATCCTTCTTGCTATGAGTCTTTTCCTAGAATGTTAATTTAACAATAGACAGAATAACATCATAAAGATTCAATCATCTTTGCATGTGTTCACAACCCAAGAAGAAAAGTTTATCCAATACCTGTGTTGAGTGTTGCGGTTGCATTGTCTGATTTCATTGCCGTGCTGGCTGTTTCGAGATATTTACCATCTTCTGTTGACCAATTTACAGACTTATCTGACTTCACTTCCACACTGGTAGATGCAATTTGAAGATATTTACCATCTTGAGTTGAAGAATTCACAAGCTCCTTTCTAGTTTCTAGAGATGCCGTCTCCAAGTCATTTACCAGTCCCACCAGTGGAGAAGCAATGGAAGATATAAGACCATTTTGATCAGCCTCCGTCTCATTTCCTGCTGCCAAAAAGTTGAATTGATTAATCATACTAGCTGCTTAATCCCCAATTCAGAGCTACTTCTAAGCTCAGATGGGACCAAAATCTTCAAGAGGATTGGGATCCAGACAGTACCTTGTTTGATAGTTATCTTCTTCTCTATAGCTTGCTCCGACGACATTTTCTTGTCACCGGTTGCAAACATATTAAAGAACCAATTTCTGCTGGTTGCAGTGGTAGTTGCGGTGGTGGTTGCAGTGGTGGTCCTTTGAACATTTTGCACAGTTTCATTCGCAGAGCTGTCTCCAAAAAGCCGAAACAACTTAAAGCCATCTCCTGTTTAAAGTAGAATTATTAACAATTGACATGCATTTATAAACATGGGAATATTAATAATTCCTAATATTTCTAGAGCCCATCAAGAATTAACATTCTTAATCACAAAAGCAGAAAATATTGCTATGAAAGTGAAAAGGCAAACAGAAAGATTAGTCCTTCGACGAGCAGGGATAAAGTTAGTACCTGTAGGCATGAAAAAGCTGAAGCAGGCTAAGCATCTGAATACCTCTGGATCCTTGTCATTATCAGAAGCATTAGCCAAAGGTGCTTCATTACTAATTGACCGAATGCCAACTGTGTCCTGAATTTCAATAGTGGTTGAATTGGCAATATTGGCATCTAACTCAGACTGAGATATTTTCTCAGATTTACTGTTCTTTGGTTTACGATGTGCATTTCGAATTTTTGCTTTTCTTCTACGAAGAATAACCCGTCTGGTAATGCAAGAGTGACAGTTTGGACAATACAAATCATGAGTATTTTGCTTATGCAGCACCTTCTCAACATCAAATTCTGTGTCTCCCTGGTCAACTTCTTCTACTAAGTCAAAATCTTCTGCTACACTAATTTCATTGTTAATAGATTTAGATCTTAAGTTTATTTCTTCATGTGTCTCCTCTATAGGTGTTAAACTTGAAGTTAAAAACCCGGTGTTGTCCAAAATTTCTCTGCTTTGGTCAATCATTCCCTTGACCAGACTTTCCTGAATCTCCACATTATTTTCAAATTCTTCTACCCAGTCAAAATCTCTTGCTAGACTGATTTCATTGTCAACAGATTCAGATCTTAAGTTTTCTTCTTCATGCGACTCCTCTAAAGGTGTTAAACTTGAATGAGAAAATCCTTTCTCGTCCGAAATTTCCTTGCTATGGTCATTCATTTCATTGTTAACAGATTCAGGTCTTAAGTTTTCTTCTTCATGTGACTCCTCTAAAGGTGTTAAACTTGAATTAGAAATCACTTTGTTGTCCAAAGTTTCCCCACTTTGGTCATTCATTCCCTCAATCAGACTTTTTGGAGTGTTCCCATTATTTTTATGGACATCTGCATATTCGGACTTCGTCTCAGAAGTAGAATTTTTCAGACTACTGTCTTCTGTTTCAAGAACTCCATCAAGGGATTCAGTACCTGAAAGCAATCAAGCAGCATCTTAACATTTCATTCATGAATTATACGGCAACAACATATACGCATTGATAATCGCAGAATTATGAAATAAAACAGATTCAAAGATAGAAAAGGCTTCTGTCAAAGTTATGAATCTATAAGTAGTTCAATCAATGGCTATCAGATATATCACAGTTGATTTTAACATAAAAAACATATACCAAAGCAATACTATTTCTCTATTTTAAAGGACTGCAAGCTGCATTTTTTTTTTGGTGACGAGGACTGAGCCGAAACTCAATATCATTGTCAAACCCCGGGATGTCTGCAAGCTGCATTTTACTAACACTAAATGATAGTATTCTCCTAAGAAATCTCGACATCTACTGACCTTTAGTTTCAAGAATGAAACACGGTCCTTGTTGATTAAGGGTTTTGAAATTCATCGGCATGTTCAAGTACCCACTAATAGTCTCATTAAGATTAGTCAATGGACTTCCCATGCCGTAGTTCCAGTTGCAGTGGCGACATTTCCATTTTCCTTCAGTCCAAAACAAGGTAAAATGACACAAATATTCTGGAAACACTAAATTTTCACATACAAAAGAAAGAAACAAGAACACTTAAATTTTCGAGATGAGATGATCATGCTATAAAGATTAATGACCCTCAATTTACCATTTCCAACTTCCTATCTTTCATAAAGACTATGTAGCACGCTTCATTTAATCAACGTTTTTTCTTTCAAAAACGTGTCGGAAACTTAGCGTTTTGAACGCGACACTTCATTTTAACATAGGAAACCTTAAAATAATACCAAACATACCCCATTTCCTGTATCTATATTTGTGCTACATATCATAAAGATTCAGGAAACGTTTAATCAAATCCTACGGCAAATTAATGTAAGCTATGCCGGTTTTTAGAAATATTTGGATTTTGAATTCATAAGTCAAATCCCATTGTGAGTCTAAATAATCAAGAAAATTCACTTGCAAAATTACATTCCTGCACTAAAGCTAATCATGGATACAAGTAGTTGACTACCTAAAGCTAGTCAACGCTTCCACCAATTAAGCAGATTCAAACTTTATAGATCTCCAAAATCATCCATGCTAAACATAACACTAACATAAGCTTAAATCATCTTACCAAAAGTTGATTAAAAGTCCACAAACATAGATTCAAGTGGACTAAGATAAACAACAGAACAATAATCTCTAAGAAAAACCAACTTATGGGTCCATTTTACAACAACATGCTACGCAATTCTCATATAATCAAGAAAAATCCGAAGCAAGAAATAAAAAATAAATAATCTGAGCAAATGCAGAAGAAATTACCAAGAAGTTCGTCAAAGTAAACGCTATTATGACTGTGCATAAGCTTATTATCAGTCTCACTCTCTCCATTTTCTTTACGCTCAGACTCATGCTCAAACTCATCTCCATTTTTACTACAGCCATTTCCATTATTCTCATTCCCGCCGTTGCTGACGCGGTGCCTCCGCTGCAGAGCCACCACATCCTCCTCCTCCACCAGCTCCGCCTCATCCTCGTACGGAAAATTCAGTTGACGGGCCTCCATGATTAGGCGCTCGTTTCAAAACGTGAATGATGGGCAAAGAGATTAGACAGTTAAAAAATGTGGGAAATGGTGGGTTCACATCTAAAGTTGGTGATATTTATAGAGTGGGTCGCCGTTTTTAAGATCCAAAAAAGGAAAAACAATAAAAAATAATTGTTGGTTTTTGTCTCTCTATGACTGTGTCATAATTGACTGTACTGATAAGCCAACCACTATGTTCAGACAATTTTTGTTTTAAGACACAAGGGAAACATGCTTTTCTTGCTTAACAAATCTCACTTTTAAGCTAAACTGCTCCGGTGTAGCATTATTTATGGGCTTAATTACTTAAAAACCACCCACTTTGAACTTTTTTTTCGTTTATACCCTGACGTATGCGTTTATGTTTCACCTCTACCCGAGGTATTAAATTAACCTCTTTTCATCTAAAAGAAAGTTTAAAATAGTCCTTCATTTAGAGAAAAATTCATTTCTAATTAATCTCTAATTAGCTAAGGTTGAAAATGAAGAACTGTTTTAAATTTTTTTTCTAATGAAAAGAGGTTAATTTAGTGCCTCGGGGTAGAGGTGAAACATAAATACATACGTTAGGGTATAAATGAATTTTTTCTTAGGTCAGGGTATAAACGAAAAAAAAGTTCAAGGTGAGTGAGTTTTAAGTAATTAAGCCTTATTTATGTTACATTTCATTAGGTAGTCTATACATTTTTTAATTTCATTAATTATTACTAGTATTTAGTTCTTACTTAGTTTTATTAGTTAGTTAGTTCTTTTTCATGGTATTTAATTTTACTAGAGAATATTGATAGACATACTATGACAAATACAATATTACGAGATTAATTTATTTTAGAAAAAAAATATATATAAGACCCTCCCAACTTGTCTTTTTTTTTTGGCTTTAAAAGGCCCTTTAATTTTGTTATTTTCCAAAAGAGTATTATCATTAAGTTAGATTTTTACATAATTGGCCCCTCTCAACTTTTTTTTTTTTGAAAATATCCTTGACCTTTTTTTATTTATATAAATGTAGTTATTAATTTTAAACTTTTATATAATTTGGCCCCCCTTAAATTAATTCCGACTGCTGATGAGAATAGACATGTGACATTCAAATGCAGAGCTAGCACAATGTCCAACTCCTATTTTTATAAAAAAAAAATGGTCATTAAATTTTAATTTTTACATATTTTCCCTATCCTTTCGAATTTGTAATCCCGGCTCTGCCTCTAGTGATATTTGATCACTTAAATAATAATTGAATATTTATAATTTAAGATAAAAGAATTTAAAATATTACATAGAAAGTATTTTTTTGTCAAATAGAAAGTAATTAGCTCAATATTAATTATTATCAATTAATAATTAATTGATATTAAATCACGAAATAACTATCATTTATAAAATTAATTGTTCACTTCATTTAGTTTCATTAATTGTTAATTTAGTTATATTGATGAAGTCTCTTAGATATACATGTATATTTTTCATTACATTAAAAGAAGTTGGATCATGTATATGGTTCTGTAATTTATTTATTTTTTTGGTCTCATTAAGAAAATATAGCAACCTTTCTCTTTCACTCTACATAAATAAATATAAATATTCATATATTCTAGTAATTTATAGTCATAACATTTATGGAAACAGCAAATAATGCAGCTATTTTTTGTAAGAAAAATATTAAAAAAAATTGAACCGTTCAAAGCTTATCTCAGTGCCAACTAGAAACCACTAAACATCTGATATGCTGATACTTTAGTATTATTATTATTTAAACTGCATGACCATACTACTCAGCTGAAGGCTTTAATTGTTATACATCACAGATTCACACTTGTACACAAATTCAAACCAATCACATGTTAAAAAATAAAAAAAAAATTATAGTTATTATCTATAAATAAAATAGAAATCAGATGTAGATGAGAAATTTATTTCATTACTTATCATGGTCAACTAGTTATGGGTGGTGCGGTTGGAGAAAAGAGAGATCTTTTCTTTGGCATAATTTAATTTTTTAAAAGCTAACTCCTTAATTTTTAACATCGTCACTCTAATTTAGTTCATGAAATTGAACGTATTTGATCTTTCGTGTCAAGTTCATTCGCCTTGTGCATACAAATTAACTTGAAAACACTTGAGCGCCAAACTTGATGCATATTAGTTAAGCAAGCATCAGCGATTCGCGGCTGCAGCTAAAGATATTTTTTCATACAACTAATGATCTTTATAAGTCATGACAATAAACTTTTGTTTATTGCTACATTCCACTCCACATGTTATTTTGGGATTGCCTTCCCTCGTTGATATTGTCAACTAAAAATAATAATTTTATATATGTTGGACCAACTTTTAACACAAATTATAAAGTAAAAACATTTACATCATAAAACGTTCTGTAAAATAATTTTTTAGTAAAATAATTTTTTAGTAAAATAATTCCCATTTTTCTTTTAATAAATGTATATCTTTTAATAAAAAAGATTTAACTAATATTATAAATAAAATAAACTATAATTGCTCAATTTATTTTAGTCTATATTAATTTAAATAAAAATAAAAATATAAAAAATTATATGAATAAACTATACTAATTATTTATTTAAAGTTTTTTTTGTTTTTTTAAAATAATAATATAATTTATTTATATTTAGACTAGTTTGAACTGAAATTAGCTGAGTAACTAAATTATACTTTATTAACTAGTCGTAAACCCGTGCATTTGCACGAAATCTAATTGATATTATATTTAACAAAAAAATCATGAAAATACTTACCATAAGTATTTTATTTAAGTTAGACACTAATGAAAATTATTTAGTTATAAAAAAAATTAAATATTAAATAATTGTTTTTTTTTAAGTTGAGAATTCATAAGAGTGTCTTTTGGTCCACTTAATAATATAAATATATAAATTTAAAAAATATTATTTCAGATGTATTTTCTGATTTTTCATATTATAAATAGTTTGATTATTTTATTACATATTACTAATGAAATTGTATCCAAACAAATTCTATATGTAAAAGTAAATAAAAATATGTTAAAATTAAATTGATTTTACCTAATTATATCTTAAATTAATTCTAATAATTTATTTATTTTTTAATACTTAAATTATTATTTTTTTATAATTTTTTTAAAAACACAAATCAGATTTTATTAAATATTCACATATATTTAAACGGTTAATTACAATGTATTTTTTTTAAATATGTATTTTGTATTATGATTTTTCATTGTTAAATAGGTATACAGTTACAATTAACAATCCAGTTTGTTAACATATACTAAAGTCTAATTATTCAAAAATATACTATCTTTTTTATTTTTGATTTTATACTCTAAATTTTTAAGATTAGCAATTTAATCTAATTTCGTAATTTTCAATTTCCACTATACTCATTTTTTAAATGGAATGAACAAAAATTTAAACTTGCACTTTTTATTTTTTGAATATGATCTTTTGTTGGAAAATCGGTAGACTTTTTTGCAAATTATAATAAAAAAATGAACGTACCATAAACAGTTAATCTGATGAATGGTTAATTAGCTTCATGGTTTCTAACCTAAACATTATTTGAGCTAATTAAGGTTTCTGATCATACTTACATATCTTTATTAACTTTTAATAATTTGTAGCTAACGAAATTGACTTATAGTTACATGCTGTAGCAATTAACTTAAATTTGAAAATATTTAATATGATTAAAATAAAATTAAAATTAAAATAAAATTAATTTCTCATGTATAAATTACCCGCATCATTATGCGTAGAAATCTGCAACCAAAAAAACCTTATTTCTTGTTGCCATATTAGTTTCACTGGTATATCAAAATAGTAGAATAACATTGTTATTATCGTAGAGCAGAATTGTTATTCGTATAAATTAAACAAATTGTACAATTATCACCTTCTTAACAACTCAACTATTAAATAGGCATTAATTTAAACAAAATATTTTATATAAACTATGAGCTTGTTAAAATTATTATGAATTTCATATATAATTGAATACTATGATATGTAGAGATTAGAAGTTAATATAGATTATAACACTTATTAAATAATTATAATTTAAATAAGTGATTTTAAAAAGGTGGGAACTGATGAGAATGCTCTATTTGGTGAGAATTAATGAGAAGGCTCCGTTGGTCCTCTCAATTATATAATATATAGATATAGATATAGATATTAATAAAGTGCCCGCACGGGTTTGGTCTAGTGGTCTAAACCTCAGCCATCTGGGCGCCAAAGGTCGCGGGTTCGAACCCCGGCTACGCCCTTTCTTAATATAGAGTGGTTGAGGTTGGATTGCTGGCCATTATAGCCCGGAATTACGAGGTATATGAGCTTGCGGGCGGTCCACATCCCGGGGTTTGACAATAATACTGAGTTTCGGCTCAGTAGAGTGAGTTCTCGTCACCAAAAAAATATATTAATAAAGTCCTTTAACTAATTTTAGTAATGAAGTTTGATATTTTATTGCTAAAACATCATTCTACATGACCTTTAATTCTTTTTACATGATCATTTGTGTCAAAAGTTGAAATCACGTGATAGTTAAATGAAGTTATCCTTTTTCATTTTTGTGTATACAAATCAATTGAAAAACTACCATATTAATGCTCTTAGTTAGAGGTGGATAAAAAAACCGATTGAACTAATTATTTTCTTTAGTAAACTATTTATTCAATAAACATTTATCTTTTCGTATTTTAGAAAAACTCAAATTTTATAAAATTTTGTAAAAAGGGAAGAGCATTATAAAACATATAAAATTATTTTTGTGAGCATTGTGCGCTATATAAGATTATGCATATGCTCCATCTTATGGAGTTTTATCTTGTGGTCTTTAAAAATGAGACATGAGGCTAATAATCACCCGTGTATCTTAAATTTAAGGGTTTAAGGTCTTAAAAAATTCTAACGTTCCAAATCTGTCAATTTTATCCTATTTTGCATTTTTTTCATAACAATTGTACCCTAAAATATAAAATTGATCTTTTTTTATTTGGCTAAAATTCTCTAAATTGACCCTTTTTGCATTAGATTTTAAATTGACCATTTTTAAAAAAATTATTAAACTTTTGTTAAATAAATAAAGTCAATTTTATAATTTAAGGTACAATTGAAATGATTAAAGGCAAACTGAGGTAAAATTGACAATTTTTCAACGTCAGAATAGGATTGAAAATGGGATTAAAGGTCAGAGTCTTTTTAAGACATTAAGCCTAAATTTAAAGGCTCTTACAAGAAACCCTCTAAATTTTAAAAACGGTTAAGAAATCTCTTAAAAATTATGGCGGCGCTTGCAAAATCTATTTCTTCCAAAAGAAACCCTAACGCCGTCAATTTTGATAAGATGTCATTTTTTAAAAAAAAATTAAACAAATCTCCACATCAGCTGACACCTTACCAAAATACCATAAAAATCAAAACATCCAAAATATCCCTAAACATTTAAAAATAAAAAGGGTTTTTTTATATGTTTTACGAGATTTCTTAGCCCAATAACTTTTATACGGGCCAAATTTTTTCTTTACTTTTCATACAGCCTTTTATTACTTTCTTGACCTAAATTTTTAAATTCTTCTCTTTTTTACGAACTTCTTTTTTAGCTTTGATATTGGCGGTTTCTTTTTCGTTTTTCTCTGAAAGTAGCGGTTTCTTTTTTTCTTCTCCCCACGATTTCTTCTTCTGATTGTCACGCACGATCTCCATCACTGCATTATCATCTGTAGTGCTTCTTTCTCGCTCAACTGTGCTCTTCTTCGTTGTTAAATACTTGTGAGTTTCATTTTCTTTTTAATTAATTTTGCTATTGTAATAACCGGTAATTGCATTTTGATTTTTATGTTTTTAATCTGATTTCTTTCTTATTCATTTGCTTGATTTTGTTTATGTTAATGATTTTGAGGTTTTAATTGTTATTTTGTGATCACATGTTGCTTTTAATTTGTTCTATTTCATTTTTGTTTACTTTTTTCGGTTTATGTTTACATTTTATCATTTTTAGATTTTAATTAATTTAGGTTTTAACTGATTTAGATTTAAATTAGTTTGATATTCTTATGTTATTGATTGTTAGGTTTTAATTGTTATTTGTGATTTTATGTTGCTTTTAATTTGATTTATTTCATTTTTTTTTACTTTTTTTTGCTTATGTTTATATGTTATGATTCTTAGGTTTTAATTGATTTAGGTTTTAATTGATTTAGGTTTTAATTTATCAATCAATTTTTAATTTGACTATATATTTGTTAATTTGTCACTTTTTTAATTTAGAATGAGTTTATGTTTACTGCATGTTGATTTTTAATCTGGCTATCTATTTTGTTAATTTAGTAGTGTTTTAATTATAGTAATTTCATTTATAATTTTAAGTATTGTTCTGTTCTGTTTTTTCTTTTGAATTGTTGTTTGTTATTTAGTTTGTTAACTTCATATATTTATAATGGGGAGAAAGTCAGTTGGTGATATACCGTCGAGAGGACAACCGTCTGTCAACATAGATTCTGATTCGCAATCTGTGGATAAAACTGTGGATGAAACAATGTCCCAGAAAATTTTAATTGCTGGTGTTCTGAGGAATAAAGAATTTGGATCTATTAAGAATGCACCGTCTGTTACGACTGATTCTGAATTAGTTGATTCCGTTTTAAAGAGTCAAGCTGATGTGTTGGAAAAAGGTACATCTGGTGTTGGAGAAATGAATGTACCTGATGCATTAGAGCAACGTAGTTCAGTGGAAAATGCTAAGGATGTATCTGAGATGGAGGATTTAGTGCCTAAAGCAAGTAAACCTAAAGTCGTTCGTGCTTTTGAGCGTCGAAAAAAGAGAAATGTTGTCGTTGATGCAAACCTTGTAAAATCTGAAATTATTGAAACTGAAGTTGCAACTGTTGGAACAATTGCTAAAACTGAACAGGAATACGATGAGGCTGAGTCGCGGACTAGGTCGCTCTCTTTTAGACGTTTCGCGGCACAGCTCGATGGTGCAAAGCTGACTAGCAACCGCAGCGTCCCTAGGATAAAACAACTGAAAATATACTGCTCTCGCTGCACTGTGAAAGCAGCTCTGTAAACACTTTCTGAGTATTGCTCTTTTGCTTTGTTTCTGTGTGTTTAGAAATGAAAAAAGGGACCAGTATTTATAGGCTGGAGGAAAAGAGCTGTTGAGATAATCATAAAGATGGAACATAAATACTGAAAACATTTTTGATAATAAATTGTTTACAACAGTCAAAAACGTATGAGCAGTTCAAAGGTTTATCTGCAAAATACAAATCTGTTACAAAATAAAATTATTTATGTATCAAAAAATAATAGTGCCAACCACCCACCCAGACCAGGCCAGGCCGGCCGACCGACCGGACGAACGACGCGCGCATGTGGTAAATACGGTAGGATGTAACTCCTAGCTCGTTCACGAAATTGGGTACCCCTTGGAGCCCAAACCCAAATGAGAAATTCCAAGTTAATAAACTCAATTACTTGAGTTCTCTTAAGCAATGTGAGACAACACATAAACTCTCCATATTCTCATTTCAAATAACAAGCACTTCCTTTTTATTTTATTTTTCAAATTCAATTAATTTCAACAGCAAGTGATGTTCCAAAGTTGGCGAAGCAGCCTGTCCGTTCTTCTAAGCATGTTAAGAGTAGTCCGAGTGTTGGTACTGATTCGATTGCTGTCAAACTTGCGAAATTAAAAGCATCGTATTCTGTGAAAAAAGCAGTGAATCAAGTTTTTTCTGAAACTACTAACAATCCAAGCCATGTTGTAAAAACTAATTCTCCTGAGAAAACTATAAATAAAAAGACTGGCGGTGTTAAAAGGAAAATTTCTTTTGAATCTACTAATTTACATAGTGCTGCAGACAATGTTGATAAGGTATCAAACTGTTTTTGTTTTTGTTCTTTATGTTGTTTTGATTATTTGTTGTATATATATATGTCTTAATTATTTTTTAAAATCTTTATTTTTCTTTTTCAGCAACCTGTTGTTTAGAAGAAAATCACTATTTTGACTTCTATTTTGAAGAAAAGAGTTCCTATATGAAAATTCTGAATCTAAAGATGTTTCTGTTAATAAATCAGTGAAGGTATGTTATTTTATTTCTTTTTTCTTTTAATTTTTCTTTCTTTACAGTTGTGTTAAACATTTTTTATTTTGGTATTTAATATTGACATTCTGTTGACTATTAGTTACTTTTATGTTGATTTGGTAGGCTGTCAAAACAAGATCAACTTCTGGTGTTTTGAATAAAAAACCTTCTCCTGAAATTGTTGATAATAAAGAAGGACAAGATGATGAGTCCAATAAAGTAATTTAAAATGTTAAACTATTTTTAAATTTTAATGTTTATTTGATGTTAATATTATGTTTAATTCCTTTATTTGTTACAGTCTGTGAAGAATAAGTCTCCCTCTTCTGCAGTCAAGAAAAACGCTTCTTTTCAGTCATCTAAATCTGAAGTAGTTATTGATGATTATTCCAGTCAAGTAATTTTTTGTTAATTCTTTATTTTGTTTCATTTTTTTTCAATTATTTTGAAGATTTTTGTTTTTGAATGTTTAGTTTGTTAACATTATGTTGAGTTGTTGTTAATGTTATGTTGATATATTGGTTTTTGAAAATGTCAATGTTGTTTTTGAGTTTTTAATTTGCCATATTTTTAAAAAATTATGTATATTGACATTATGTTTACTTGTTGCACATTTGTTTATATACAATCTTATTGTATTTGCTATGTTTCTTAATAGATGTGGTCTCCCCGATGGAATCATACTGTATATTCTTCTACAAGGATTGATCACTGTATGAAGCAGAAAGTTGTGGTTAATTTGTAAAACAAATTGTCTGAGGAGCAACTTAAACTGTTTAAGAAGACTTCTTTTGGTTTTGTTTTGGATTTGCCTACTTTTAGTCTGCATGGTCAAGTCATACACTCTCTGTTGTCAAGACAGCTTAATCATCCGCAACGAGACGAGCTTTGGATTGGTGTTAACAAGTTAAGAATCAGATTCAACATAGAGGAATTTGCTGTGCTAACTGGTCTGAATTGCGTTGGGGAAATTCAGAAGCTTATTGATGTTGATAAGACTAATTCCTTAGTTGAAATGTATTTAGTTGGCGTCTCAAAGTTGAACAGACAATCAGTTACATAGTGCTTTTTGTCTAAGCGATGGGAGTCGGACGAAGATGCTGTTAAAATTGCTTTTTTGTATGTTTTAGAAATATATTTTATGTCTGCTGTTGATATTAGTTTGGTGGAGCGGCACCATTTAGACATTATTGATTCCGGGGATTATAACTCATACCCGTGGGGTAAAGAAGTTTTTGCAGCCACTCTTAGGTCCTTTAAGAGCTAACATATTTGTCAGAAGAAAGAATATGGTTTATTACAAAGTGGTGGGCTTTCCCATTGTCTTGCAATATCTGTTTTACGAGTGCTTCCCGTCTTCAAATGATGTTATTTGTACGAAGGTGGGCAGCTATATTCCAAGATGCTTGAACTGGAGTGTAGGCAAATCTGTGAATTTGAGTGTGTTGGACAATGAGTTTTTTAGTTTAGGGTGCAAGGTAATTTATACTCATTATAATGTTATTTTTGTTGTTTTCATTTTTTTTAAATGTGTTTTTAACTGTTTTTTTAAATGCAGTTGGAGTATACAAGGGTTATACCTACCACAGATGAAAAGAATGCTTTAAGGTTGGATGGTTTTTTTTGGATAATGGAAGAAGAAAGTTGCTTCTGATAAAAGACAAGATGTTGATGCTGTAGTTGATGATTTATTTGATAGGAATCCTGTGAATCCTAATCAATCAACAAAAAATCAACAACATATTAACTTAATTTTTGAGAAGGTCTGTAACCTTGAGAAGCAGCTTATGAGCATTAAATCCGAGCAGAATCATGTTAAGAAGCAAATGGAAGATTATCATGTTGATTTGGAAAAAGATATTTTAGAAGTAGGTGTTGCTTTTAACGTTTTTGTGAGAAAGATGAACCAATTTCTTGAAAAATCAGATAATATTGCGGTATATTTTTTTATTCATTTTATATATTGTTTTAATATATTTTTTATATTGTGAATCTTTTGTTTATTCTTATATTTTGACTTTAGCATGAGAGTGATAAAAATCGTCGAAAGGACAATTGTGAAGTTTTAAAGCATAGAGTTGATGGTAAAGATAATGTTAATAATGAAAGGCAAGAAGTGTCTGATAAATCTGAGTTTGTTAATAATGAGGTATGTATATTTTGATATTTATTACCAGTTAATAATATTTTTACTTGTTGCTTATTTGTATTTTGTTTATTTGAAGATACAATTGGAGGATTCAGACATTGTTTTTACTGATTTTAAATTGGCTAAGCTTGATGAGCAACTTGTGTCTATTTATAGTAGTCGTGAGGCTGATGTGAGTTTTTTGTAATTAAATTGTAGCTGTATTTTTCAGTTTGAACATTTATACTTTGTTTTTTATATAGGTATTGGGATCAAGTCAAGCAGCTTCTTAACCTGGTAATGTTTTCTTATTTTATCTTTATCAACAAGTAGTTAACATATTGTTAACAAAATGTTATTTGTCTTAAACTTTATTATTTTAAATCAACTGAAAATTAACACAATGTTAACAATATGTCAGCATATTTCCTACATGTGTTATTGAATTGTTTTATTGTCAATTGAGATATTTCTGTACATATAATATTTATAATATGTTGATAATGAGTATAACTTGTTAGATGCTTATAAAGATTCTCAAATCTTCAATTGGGTTTAACAAGGATTTAATAAGAAGTTTTGCTAATTTAATTTTATTATCTGTTTTAATTAATTTGTCTTTTTTTCCATGTCAATTAATTTAATGATTTTTGTTTATTAGAATTTTTACCGGTAGATATGGTGTAATTGATCCTCCTTTTAAGTTTGCTGGCGAATTACAAGTAAAGAAGAAATGACTGCATACATTAAATTTTGTTGGATGTGAACTTTCTACATATGTGAGTTTAATTTTGTTTTCTTTTTTTGCATTAATTTTTTTATTCTAATTTTAAACTTTGTTGATATTTTTTTCTGTGACAGCATGTTGATACTGTCTTTCACTATTTGAGAAAGAAGAGTGTGTTGATGAATATCCAGAAGCCAAATTTTACAACTGCAGACTCTAGTTTTAGTCAAGTTTTAGAGGCAGAATATCGATCTTTTCTTGAAACGGTTCGAAGCCTTTTGAAATTACCGCCAATAATACGATTCTTGAATATTATTTGGGTGGAGGGTGTGCATACGCAAAGCCATGGACTGAAATCGATGATCTTCTCGTCCCTATCATTATTACAGATCCAAATCATTGGATTCTCGCGCGTGTTAACTTTGAAGATTATAAGATTTATGTTTACAAGTCCGACGATGGATGCCATTGTTCACAATTATATGCAAGCTTACATCAATTATCTTCCCATATTTCTGAAGAACATGGACTTTTATTCAACGAGGACTAGTTCTAGTTCGTTTGCTCTTACTTAAAGTTTGGATAGCAGATACGAGTCATTTTCTTATGAAAATGTTCGTTATATGCCAATTCAAAGTGATAGGTCAGTTGTTTTGTTTTTTGTTTCTACATTATTTGTTTTTATGTTGATTTTTTTTCCGTATTTTTAACTTGTTTCATTTTATTATGCAGCGATTGTGGTGTGTTTGTTTGTTTATTTGCGGAGCATTTCATTAATTCTAGGAGAACTCCTTCTATATATTCGTTAATGCAAATGGAAACATACCGTAATCGACTTGTTCAAAGCTTGGTTAAGTATGGGAGGTGGAAGCAAAGTGTGAATCATGTAAGTGATGGTGAAGAAGAAGTGAAACCTCGAAAAGATTTGAAGGCATAGAAAATATAATAGTTGAAATATCTAAATTGTTGATTCTGGTTTTATTTTTGGTATTTTGTCATTTTTGTTATGTTATTCTGAATTTGAATCATACGCTGTTTTTGTTGTTGTTTTAGAATGTTGATGTTATTACTTGATTCTGTTAAGTTTTCATTATATATTTAGTTGATTGATGTATCATATCATGATTTGGTTCAATTTTCAGAATTTCATATACAAATATAACTACTACTACTTATTTAATCTAATGATGTTTTTGTAGAGCTGATTTTAAAAAAATAAGTATACAATAATTAATTTGTAATTATATGGGATTATTTTTCAAAT
Source organism: Mercurialis annua (assembly GCF_937616625.2). Lineage (NCBI taxonomy): Eukaryota > Viridiplantae > Streptophyta > Magnoliopsida > Malpighiales > Euphorbiaceae > Mercurialis > Mercurialis annua. The sequence continues at coordinate 4,488,317 of NC_065575.1, read as the reverse complement.
ACCTGTTTTGGGTAAAGTATTTACACCATTTTGACCCATTTTTTCCTCTTATCTTGCGTTATCTAATAAGCTAACTTATTTACCAAAAATACCCACTATATAAAAAAGTCTTATCTCATTTTATGCTAAACTTTTACATAACCACTTTTTTTCTATCTGTTATCTCTCTTCTTCTCTTCTTCTTTTTCATTTGATTTTCAGTTTATCTCCTCCGATTATTTTTCCGTTCGTCTTTCCAGTCGCGCTTCCGTTCGTCTACTTTCGATGGATTTCTCGTTGTTTCCAGTCGTTTTTCCATTCGTCTTTTCCGTTCGCGCTAGTCCGTTCGTCTCTTCAGTTCGCGCTATGGATTTTTCGACTCGTTTTTAGATTTGTGTAATTTTTTAGGTTTTTTGTAATGATTTAAATATTTTATAAATAAATAATTGTAGATCTATAATTTTTTGTTTATAAAATTATTTTATTATTCATATAATTATTTATTTTGTCTTCTCTTATTCATAAATTTGTTTTATTGCTACTGATTTTGTAAAGAAAAAATTGATTTATGGTGCATTTGTAGTAAGTTTATAATATATTTACGGTTTAGTGTATTTTTGGTGTATTTATAGTGTATTTCTGTCGTTTTTAGTATATTTATGGTGCATTTATAGCGTTTATGGTGTATTTGTAGTGTTTATGGCGTATTTGCAGTGTTTCATGGTGTAAACCACAAAAAACATTACAAACCATAGATACACTATATATACACTATATATAAACTACTTATACAATAATATTACACTATAAAACACCATAAAAACACTATATATACACTATTGTTATACTATAAAAAATAAAAATAAAAATCCAGAAAAAAATCTATGAAAAAATAAAAATTAACACTATATATACACTAATCTTACACTATATAAAAAAAACTGTCGGTCGGTTCGGTCGACGAAACCGAAAAAACCGAAAACCGAAATTGGAAACTGAAAAAAAGATATTTTTGAAATGAAAAAAATAAAAATGTATTTTTCGTAAATAAAAAAAGATAAAAAAGAAAAATCAAAACTTGACAGATAAAGGTGTAAATAAATTACCAAAACATGTATTTCAGGAAATTACCACTAATTATATTAGATTTCATATGAATAAGAGAAAAATGAATTAACTATAAAAAAACAAAACAGAACAAAACGCTATTCTTTTTTTAAAACATAAATGTTTCTATGAATATGTCAAAGGGATTAATTAGTACAATTATTTATCTTTAAGAATAAAAGGAAAGGATTCTTAATAATAAGTTATTAATTAACAAAAATATAATCGATAGGGTTGGAAGAAGAAATGGTGTAGTTATGGAGTTTAGCGAATGGTTTTATTAAGAGGCTGGCTACGAGATGAACAAAGTCAGGGAGATACTACCAACATCTCAAGCATATGCTTCGTAATATTCTTTTAATTCTAATCATAATATACGATTGATTAGTGGGAATCAAAAAAAAATTCACCAGACAGACAAAAATATAATAACACTATATATTTAAAAATTAATTGTATATAATATTTTAATTTTTAGCGTTTGTAGCAATTTTAAGTACATTATTCGAAATATAGCATCCCGCATCTCAATCTTTCTAATCTTGCATTCTATAGCTTGCCGTTTCCCGGTTGTTGGAAGCATACATGAGAAATATATCGATTTACAAATTAACAAATTTAAAACGGTGTGTTTGAAATGCACAAACACGAATGTCAAGATTTAATGTGCAAATAATCTCAAATAGGGATGATAAGAACCAGTTGATATGTGATTATTGCTCCGTTTTGTCACACATGCTTCAAACAAGTAGAAGAACGGCAACAAATTACACAATGCCAAGTTTAAAAAGGATGAGATGTGTAATGTCATGTTCAAATTAATATGCTTAAATCGCTGCAAACGTTAAATATTGAAATTTTATATACAAACAACCTTATGTTTTATTATGATTTTATTTTGGTGGATAAAATAGAAAAAATTAACTAGCTAAAAATTAAATTATTAAATCTTGTATTAATGACGTTGTTTAAAAGTTTAAATTTATACAATACTCTCTCCGTACTATCTTGGTAATATGAGTATACTCTATTAATACCGATTTTTTTTTTATTTTTAATATCAATGAGTTTACTAGATATAAATTAATAATGTATTTGATTATATATTATATTTTCAAGATAAAAGAAAAGATACAAATTTTTTTATCAATTATATTTAATATATTTTTTAATATATATGAAAGTGAAAATGTGATAAATAAAATGAGAAAGAAAAAGTATATAGCAATTGTTTACTAGACACTTTATATAGGTATGCTCACAATAGATATCAATGTCGAGAATACACACACAAAAACCGGCAATTTGCCACCTTTCAAAAGTTTTTAATTAGTATTATATAAATTAGTCCAAATTACTTATACTAAATTTATTTTTAATATAATATTGATTTTTTAAATACTAGATTATAAAGTTTATTCCCTTGGCTTGACGAGGATTATATATAAGTGACTTTGTAGCAAAACAGAAACTGCATATTCATTTATTATACTAAATCACATATAGGAATCCATAAAAATGGTTCAAAAGTCGGTTGAACCGGTAACGGAGGAAGAAGAAGAGACGAGCAATAATAAAAATACGGGTAAGAACGCGAATAGCGACGAAGAAAAAGAAGAAGAGAAGGAGAATGAAGCCTTGGAATTTAAGAAGCTGTTGAGTTATGCAGATGGAGTAGATTGGTTACTAATGGGATTAGGAACCTTGGGTTCAGTGGTTCACGGGTTGGCTCAACCGGTTGGTTATCTTTTACTTGGGAAAGCACTTGATGCTTTTGGAGCTAATCTTAATGATACTCCTGCCATGGTTAAGGCCCTTGACAAGGTACATTTGTATGATTTCTTTAACTATTTTGTACCATAAAATATATGTGCACATATTTAATTTCAATCTGTGGTATTACTACGAGAAAATAGTTTATTATCGATCATATTTTAGTGACGGGAAATATTTTCTCTTTGTTGAAAACCTTTAAGGACGGAACCTATTGCGACGGGCGGCAACAAAATTTGTGGTTGCAATGGATTAATAGTGATTATATTTGAACTTCTAGCGAATTAAATTTTCCTTTGTTGGAAACTATTTTGTTGTAGTGGTATAACATTTTATGTTCTAATTTAATAGAAAAGATCTTTTTATGTACATTATTTAAGAATTTTTTAATAAATAATACATGCAGTTTTGTTTATATTATATTAAATACATTATATCTTTTCTAAAACTTTTCTGGCTTAATGTCTTAAAAAACCCTAACCTTTTATCCCCTTTTCAATCCTATTCTGACGTTGTAAATCTATCAATTTTATCATATTTTACATTTTTCATTTCAATTGTACCCTAAAGCATAAAATTGATCTTTTTTTTATTTGGCAAAAATTCTCTAAATTGACTCTTTTTGCATTAGATTAACTTTTTATATTAAATTAACTATTTTAAAAAAAAAATATTGAACTTTTTATCAAATAAATAAAGGTCAATTTTATGCTTCAGGGTACAATTGAAATGAAAAAAATACAAACTGGGGTAAAATTGACAATTTTTCAACGTCAGGGTAGGATTGAAAAGGGGATGAAAGGTCGGGGATTTTTAAGGCATTAAGCCAACTTTTCTAATAAAAGATGTTAATTAAAAAGGTAAAAAATTAAAATTAATCAATTAAAATAAAATATTTTGAAAAAATCATGTCAGTCTAATTTTCTTGTTTTCAATTAATTGATTAATTACTTGCCTCAGGTTGTTCCATTCGTGTGGTACATGGCTTTTGCTACTTTTCCAGCTGGAATACTAGGTATAACTTTCATTTATCCCTTGTTCATCGCTACATATATATTTATTTATGTAGAAGTGGCATTCATGCTCACGAGTCTCGTTAATTGATATTCAAATTTGGCTCAAGATGAAACTCGAGTAGTTCAAGTTCGAGCTCGACTTTAATTTTTCAAGTCATCTCGAGTAATTCGCGAATAGTCATAAAATCGACTTTTTTATAAGATATAGATACTTTTTTAAAATGAAAGTAGATTTATAGTGAATTTAAGATTAAATCAAAGTTAAGTTCAAACTGTCGAAAAATTATATATGAATTAGAAATTAAGCTCGAACTATTAAAATCTGGTTCCGCCACTAACACCCCTAATCCTGACATTTGAAAACTGTAGAGATTGGATGCTGGATGTATGCAAGCGAACGGCAAATGGTCCGATTAAGATTAGCATTTGTGGAAGCAGTATTGAATCAGGAGATCGGAGCTTTTGATACTGATTTAACCAATGGTCAGATCATCACCGGAGTTACCAATCATATGAGTGTAATCCAAGATGCCATTGGTGAAAAGGTATTGCTTACTTTTGGGGGGGAAAGCCACAAAACTACCTAAGAAAACCCTTTAACTTTTAAAGATACTCTTTTCAGTCCAAAAACATATATACCTAATAAATATACTTTTTTATTTTTTACGCCTTTTATATTAGCCTAAAAAAGATGTATCGCATATATATCGGAAATATTGCTGACAAAGTGAAAGCTTGTAAATGTAAAGTAAAAACATGAAACGTGTAAAATATATTTTTTAAAGCATATTTATAAATTGTTTAACCGGTTTTAAATTTTCCTTACTTCATAACTATACTATCCAAATGCGTCATTTTGTAATAGGATGTGCATTGGTCGGTTCGATATTAAAAAATATTATTAAACCATTGAGATTTAGAAGAGAACATAAATCAAATTGTTAAAATTTGATTCAATTTGGTTTTTGGTGTAACCGAAATATAAGAATATTTTATGAAAAAAGTTTAAAGACAAAAAAGTTGAAACATATTAAATTTACTAATTAAATCTAAGGCAAACTATAATATTTCAAACAAATTAACATACAAAAGATAGTGCTATTTAAAAAGATATAAAATATATATGTAGTTTACAGTAAATAAATTTTCTAAATTTTACAATAAATAAATCAAACCGACCATTTTCAATTTGATACAGTTTGATTTGGTGCACGCCCTTAATTTCATTGAAAGTTTGAGAAAGATGCTAACATAATTTGTTGGTGGCAGTTGGGGCATTTCATATCATGCTTTGCAGCATTTTTCTCAGGAATATTGATTGCAGCAATTTGCTCTTGGCAAGTATCAATGCTTACTCTCTTGGTGGTTCCTATGATTCTTGTGATCGGAGCCACTTACACTAAGAAAATGAACACTATTTCAGCTGCTAAAATTGGGTTTCTTTCTGAAGCAACCACCATGGTTGAACAGGTACTTAACTCAGGTTAAAAAACCACGTACTACTAATTTTCTATCTCATATTTTTATTCGTGCAAATCATCATATTGAATCGGAAGGTAACTGTACTATCAGTTGAAATTTAAATCTAAATTTTACGAGCATTCTGATACAAATTGAAGTTTTTGTATCGAATTGAAACATAGGGCAAAAGATTTAGTATGATCCGATCTTGTAACGCTAAAATGGTACTATCCCACTTAATCTAGACTTAATTATTTGCAGACAGTATCTCAAATAAAGACGGTATTTTCATTTGTTGGGGAGAGCAGAGCAATGAAGTCATTTTCAGAGGGCATGGCAAAGCAGCTTTCTCTCAGCAAAGAGGAGGCGCTGATAAAGGGGGTTGGAACAGGAATGTTTCAAACCGTCACGTTCACTTCTTGGGCGCTCATCATATGGATCGGAGCCATTGTAGTTACTGCCCACAAGTCTACCGGTGGAGATGTCATTGCTGCCGTTATGAGCATTCTCTTTGGAGCAATGTAAGCCCTTTATACTTGTCCGTTTAATTTCCCGCGAAGTACACATGTTCAAGGCCAACTTGGGCTAGTTGAAACCGAACCCGACCAATCAACTCTTCTATGTGCAAGTCAAAACTCAATAAACACACTTATGAGCTATTAATTGAACTCGTATATAAGTCAACTTGCAAACTCATAATCGAGCTTATTTACGGGTCAACTCGCGAACTTGAGTTCATATACGAACTAGCTCGCAAGCTCCTAATTGAGCTTATATACCAGCCAGCTCGCAAGCTCATATTCGAGCTTTTCTACGAACCAACTCGAGAGCTCATAATCGAATTCATATACAAATTGTTTGTGAGCATAAACGAGACAAATACTCCTATACTCAAGCTCGACTCCTTTAACTAAATGAACATATATTAGAGTTTGAACTCGTTCATTTAGACTAGGGAACGAGCTTGAGTCAAGCTCTTATCGAGCCGAACAACGAGACACTCATAAGCATTTTAGTTCGTTTACAGTCCAAGTCAAAACTCAGGTTCAGGCTTAATATTTACTATTTAAACTAGGACCACATATCGAATTTATAAGGACTCAAGCCGGTGCTTTTTGAGCCTAATAAAATTTAATCAATTATAAAATCCAAACTCATCTGTAAAAGGCGGGCTTAATATGGACTTGGTCTCGGACCAGACAGTCAAAAATAAGTTTTCAAGCCCGGCACAAGCGAGCCGGACTTGGATGGACTAGAGGGTACCCGTGTCGATTATTAGGTCTATTATGAATAGATAGCAGAATTTTATTTCATTTTGTTAATCCTTGATTACCATGCAGATCACTCACTTATGCAACTCCAGACATGCAAATTTTCAACGAGGCAAAAGCTGCAGGAACTGAAGTTTTCAAGGTGATCAACAGGAAGTCACTCATAAGCCACAAATCAAAAGGAAGAACAGTTGCTAAAGTTGAGGGCAACATTGAAATAAAAGATGTACATTTTGCTTACCCATCTCGGCAGGAAAATTTGATACTTAGAGGCCTATCATTGTCCATTCCTGCCGGTAAGACAGTGGCATTAGTGGGCAGCAGTGGCTGCGGAAAGAGCACCGTCATTTCCCTAGTTGCAAGATTTTACGATCCGTTGGAAGGTCTGCTGCTCCTACCTCGTTCCTCTTAAGATATCTCACATTGCTAAAATAAAATGAATATATACAAGTTTATAATAATAATGAAGTGTCAACAACCAAAATCACTGGTTTTAATTATTTTGGATGTGAGTCAATTAATCAATGAATATTTCTAACGTAGTATCAGAGATTTCTTGAGATCACCTAATAATCAATTTATAATTCTAACAGTTCCTGCAACATGCACATAATATGCAGTTGCCTATTTTGTAGCCATGCATCGAGCTTTTAAGTTAACAACCAACAAAAGAAATGCAGATTTCTAACATCTGACTTCACTTAACTATTGGACTAACAAAATGAGATATGTGCAGGGGATATTCTTATCGACAACAACAATATCAAGGATCTTGATTTGAGATTTCTTCGAAGGAATATTGGAGCAGTTTTCCAGGAACCATGCCTATTCGCTGGTACTATCCAGGATAACTTGAAAGTTGGAAATATGGATGCCACTGATAGGCAAATGCAAGATGCAGCAACAATGGCAAATGCGCACTCCTTTATTTCACAACTTCCTAATCAGTATTTAACTGAGGTGATCAATTTCTCTGATTTTATCCATCAGATTAGTCATTACTCTTCTAGGTGCTAATCTAGATCTCATAAACTGATAACTTAATTCATATATTGAGATTTAATACATGACCAAAACTACTATTTTGAACGGAAAGTTATTGAGTTTCTGTTTTGGCGTTTCATTTCATTTCATTTTTGGAAATGCTTACGAAACTCCAAACTTTTATATTCATACCCTATTCTTATCAAAATATTGTTTTTCCTTTTTCTGTTTCAACGTTTTCTGTCTTGTGCAATAGAGCAAAAATGTAACAAAAAGATAATGGTAGAAAGAGAGACCAGAAACAGCTTCTGAAATAGAACCATTAAAAATCCTAGAAATTTTATTTGTTGGAATGTATAGAAACGTTTGAGGGCATTCAACGGTATTATTTAATAAGAGTTCTGTAAATAGAAATTTCTTCTGTTACTTTTTTCTGTCAAATAAGCAATTCACCTAAAAGTTCAAGCTATTAGATGAAACTCCACTAATAGTATTATAACATTTTCAACTTCAAGAAGAAACCTCAAATATAATCATTTTGTGTTTGCAACTATCATGAAATCCAGGTAGGAGAAAGGGGAGTCCAATTATCAGGAGGACAAAAGCAGAGAATCGCGATAGCAAGAGCAATTCTTAAGAATCCTCCAATTCTTTTGCTTGATGAGGCCACAAGTGCACTTGATTCAGAATCAGAGAAAGTGATTCAGGATGCCCTAGAGAGGGCTATGGAAGGGAGGACAGTCATCTTGATTGCTCACAGGTTATCTACTATTGTAAATGCAGATACCATTGCAATCGTGGAGGATGGACAAGTTACAGACACAGGAACACACAACGCCTTGCTTCAAACCAATAATTTCTACAACAACTTATTTAGCTTGCAGAATATCAGCACAATTAGCAATACAAGGTTCATTTACAGTTTTACACCTAATTCCTACATCCATTAACCATAATAAAAAGCTTATAACCTAACTAAGTTATTAATTGACAGAGATTCAGCCTCAGAAGAACATGGAAACATCACCCAAGAACTTGCAATAAAAAGAAATGAGCATCACGACATACCTAGTGATTTCAGTGTGCATCTGAGCCAGTCTCCAAAGAAAGAGGAGCATAAAGACACTACGAAATCAGCAATATTCTTTAGAATCTGGTATGGCTTGCGAAAGACAGAGCTTCTAAAACTTTCTATAGGCTCCGTAGCAGCCGCTTTCTCAGGCATTTCAAAGCCTGTTTTCGGATTCTTCATTGTAACAGTTGGAGTAGCATATTACGAGAGCGAGGCAAAGAGGAAAGTTGGATGGTATTCAATAGCTTTTGCTCTAATAGGACTGCTTTCATTGTTCACTCATACCTTGCAACACTACTTCTTCGGAGTAGTAGGAGAGAAGGCCATGACTAACCTCAGACGAGCATTATATTCAGGTAGGTTCCTATGTATCCTATCATCTAATCATAGAGATATCATTTTCTTATGCTATCTTCTTGTGACTTTAACTACCTAACCTAAGCCTATGTAGCACGAAAACTTGCAAATTCTACACTTTGACGTTTTGTTTCTGAAAACGGAAATGCTTCTGAAACCCCAATACTTAAAAAATATCATTTAATCACCATTTCTATTTCAACTTTTTCTGTTTCAATATTTTCATTTTCATGCAACATATTCTAAAGCTATAAGCCAGCAACTAAGAATGAAATGATACCATTTCACATTAAGACTATATTTGTAGGTATACTACGCAACGAACTTGCATGGTTTGAGAAACCAGAGAATAGTGTTGGTTCACTTACTTCACGGATCATTCATGACACTTCGATGGTGAAGACGATAATTTCTGACCGAATGTCTGTCATTGTTCAGTGTGTCTCATCCATACTAATTGCAACTGTTGTTAGCATGGTTGTTAACTGGAGAATGGGTCTAGTTGCTTGGGCAGTGATGCCTTGTCATTTCATAGGAGGACTGATTCAAGCAAAATCAGCCAGAGGATTTTCAGGCGACTCTGCAGCTGCCCACTATGAACTTGTCACACTCGCTTCCGAGTCTGCAGCCAACATAAGAACAGTTGCATCTTTTTGTCATGAAGACCACATCCTCAAAAAAGCCAAATCATGCCTAGAAAAGCTAAAGAAGAAGTGCAGGAAACAGAGTATTAAGTATGGCCTGGTTCAAGGTGTTTCCCTTTGTTTATGGAATATTGCACATGGCGTTGCTCTATGGTACACTACACGTTTAGTCGAAAGACATCAAGCAAGCTTCGAAAATGGCATAAGATCATACCAGATTTTCTCACTCACAGTACCTTCAATCACAGAATTATGGACATTAATCCCCACAGTCATATCCGCTATCAATCTACTAACTCCGGCATTCGAAACTCTCGACAGGGAAACCGAAATCGACCCAGATACACCCAAAAGCTCAAATCACAAGAAAATAACAACAGGAACAGTAGAGTTTCAGAACATCAAATTCAGCTACCCATTAAGACCAGAAGTGACTGTTCTCAACGATTTCAGTTTGCAAATCGAATCCGGATTAAGAGTTGCCCTAGTCGGTCCAAGCGGAGCTGGAAAATCTTCAGTTTTAGCCCTATTGCTAAGATTCTACGATCCTGGAGAAGGAAGAGTGCTAATTGATGGAAAGAACATTAAAGAATACAATCTGAGAGTATTGCGGACACAGATAGGACTAGTTCAACAAGAGCCACTTCTATTCAGCTGTTCAATCAGAGACAACATTACATACGGCAACAACGAAGCTTCGGAAGCAGAAATCATAAAGGTATCAATGGAAGCGAACATTCATGAGTTTGTAAGTAACTTACCTGACGGATACAACACAGTTGTCGGAGAGAAAGGCTGTCAACTCTCCGGCGGACAGAAGCAACGGATCGCCATTGCTAGAACTCTACTAAAGGGACCAGCAATTTTGCTCCTGGATGAAGCAACAAGTGCGCTTGATGCCGAGTCTGAAAGATCAGTCGTGAGTGCTCTGGAATCAATGAATCTAAACAGCAGCGATAGCTCGTTATACAGAGCCACACAGATTACAGTAGCGCATAGGCTGTCGACTGTAAGAAATTCAGACACAATAGTTGTTATGGAAAAAGGAATGATTGTGGAGATAGGTTCTCACTCCACACTCATAAGGATGTCTGAGGGAGTATATTCTAGGCTGCATCACTTGCAAAACATGACAGAAAGCTAAGCTAAATGTTTTTTCCACTAAATTTTACAGATACATATATATATAAAATGATACGCATTAGTGCATTACAAGCCATAATTGCTTAGTAGAACGGAAATTTATCGATAAATACTTACACAGATTCTGTCAATTACATTCTTCATTAATTATTTCTGGAAAGAAAAAAAAACTATAATTTTAGTTACTCAATAAGTGCATTACCTGAGCTCTTATAGTACCATTAGCTGCAGTCAATACCTAAAAGGCAGCAAACATAGAAAATGCAGAGTTAGAATCAAACCCATGAAGAACAAAGCTAGGGCAAGTGAATTAAATTCATAACTGAAATATATAGCAGAACTCATAAAATATTTCCACTTATCAAATATGAATATCAAAATCCCAAACTCAATTCAGCTTAAATTCAAAGACCCTAGATTTCAACAAAAATTTGAATGCCTTATGCTTTGCATGGATTAGGTTTGATAAAATGGAAAGAGAAGCGAATAATTAGTGGTTTTTTTTATTTTTATATAATACTAGTGTAAAACCCTCGCTTCGCTTCGGAATTGATTAAATTAAAGATAAAATATGAATTGGAACTCAGTAATTTAAATTATATAAATATTGACGGTTTAGAAAAAAATTGTTATTTTAATATATAAATTATATGTTTGATTATATAAATCTTAATATTTTATCTGACATGATAGCATAAATTTTTTGAATAAAATATGGATAATATATTATACTATTAATTAAGCACTATATAATGGTATATTAGATAATTATAAGTTATATTAAATGCGGCTATTTAGTTTTTCAAAAAATATATATCGAGACAAATAAATGAAAAATTGATAATTTTTTAGATTTAAATATAAATAATTTTTTTATGTAAGCATAACTTACTATATATATAAAATATTATAAAATATAAATATACAATAAATATACAACAGAATATATAATAGAATAAACATGCATTTTTAAATTTAATAGTAAAACTAATAAAAATATGTATAGTATATTTTAATGAATTTTTTTTAAAAAAAATTGTTAATATTTTACTTTAAAAAATATTTTAATTTTTTTGCTGAAATTTATAATTTACTATTGTTATCATTAAAATTAATATTAAATTTATATTTTTTGTGAAAATGTGATTAGTTTTAGATTTGGACTAATGTAGGAAGTAATTGGGACTTAAAGGATTGTATTTTTATTATATTTCACATATATAGATAAAATTATTATTTTAAAAATAGATTATAAAAAGAAGAGTGGACCCATCTATGTGCATAAATATGCAACTCGGATGGTTTTCTTGTAATTAAATTATCAAAATTGGCTTTTGATATTTAGTAATAGTTGGTGTTTTGGTAATAAAGTAAGGAAGTGTTGGGCATTAAATAGAGAACTATAAGGAAGATATCAAAATGGACACCAGAATTATTCTGTCTATAGTGGTTAATTTGTTATTATTTCAAAAGCCTTGGTTTTTAGTAAAATGAACCCTTAATGAACAGTGTTTTGGGTTCATTTTTATACTAGTTATATAGATTTAGAGAAATTATAATGTAAACTCAGTTTATCATATTATATTATGAAATGTCATTTATAAATTCATTTGTCATTTATTTAACATTTGAATAGTAATATTATAAAGTGTCATTATTTTAATGACGTGTTACAATGTGATAGATTTTTCCTCATATGATATGTTTTCTTTTAAAATATAAATTTAGAGAAATTATAATGTAAACTCAGTTTATCATATTATATTATGAAATGTCATTTATAAATTCATTTGTCATTTATTTAACATTTGAATAGTAATATTATAAAGTGTCATTATTTTAATGACGTGTTACAATGTGATAGATTTTTTCTCGAATGATATGTTTTCTTTTAAAATATAAAAAATAAAAGAATAAAAAAGTGAGTAATTATTGAAAGTTAAATTTTTTCATAAGCAACTTATTTTGTTGCCCATCTAATTTTTAGGACATCGTCCTGATTAATTCGGGTCCGACCCGTATCGCGTACCTTTATAATGGATGAGTCTGCCAGCGGGGATTTTCTACATTAACAAGACTGGAACCGAAATTTTGCTTAAACGATATCAAACCGCTTACCACTTGGATCAACCCTTCTGAGTCATAAGCAAATTTTTTAAGATAGGTGAAACGCATGCTTTCTTTAAAATATACTTAGAAGTTTAGAATTTTATTAATTTTGTTGATATAATAAGAGCTCTTTTTAGTATAATTGTTTATATAAAGCACTTATAATTTTCTCAAAAGTTTGTCTAAATGGTATAAAGAAATTTCCTCTAGAATAAAGCCAGAATTAGAAATCTAATCCAATTAGAATTAGTCCATAATAGATCACGTGCTTTCTCAGCAGCTTCCACCTCCCCACGTTGAGACAATACGTCGACGTGGCATATATATCTTTGACTTTATTGACTCTGCCGACCAATCACTTAACTGCTTCTCTCTCCTTCATTCATAATCTTTTCCGTTCACCAAACAAAATCCTTTTCCTCTCCACTGTCGGAATTCCGATAGTAATTTATTTTTCTTTATAAATTGCAATCCTCTTCACTATTATTTTTTTGTTTGAGAAGAAATCCTCTTCATTATTAAACGATCAAAAAACATGCCGTTTTGTAAAGTCTCCTCCTACCAAGCTCCTCCCGACGGAGCTTCCAACAATGGCGTTGAAATTTTCTACAGAACTTACGGTTATGGAAGCACCAAAGTCCTTCTTATTATAGGTATTCTATTTTGATTTTTATAATTATTATTCCGTGATTGCTTTTTTTATTGAATTATTGAATCTGATTAATGGGTTAGGATTGGCTGGCACGCATGATTCATGGGGCCCGCAAATAAAGGGTCTTACTGGCACGGATAGACCGAATGACGACGGTGATCAAATCTCCGGCGACGGTGAGAGAGACGGCGACGGCGATGGTGGTGGTATTCAAGTGTGTGCATTTGATAACCGTGGTATGGGTCGCAGCTCTGTTCCTACCGAAAAATCTCAATATACGTGAGTTTTTTTAACTTTTTTCTTACTCTTTATTTAATTTAAATTCTTGAGTTTTAAATTTTGTGTATTAAGGAAGCAACAAATAACATTAAAAAATTAAGTCTAATTTTGTGGATAATTGGTTGGTTGCAGAACAAGGATGATGGCAAAGGATGCAATTGCTTTATTGGATCATTTAGGGTGGAGAAAAGCTCATATATTTGGCCATTCCATGGGTGAGTGAGTAAGCGAGCGAGTGATATTTGCATTTGAATTTAGTTTCGAGCTCTTTCGAATGTAACTTAACTGTTATTTTGGATATAGGGGCTATGATATCTTGCAAGTTAGCTGCAATGGTGCCTGATAGAGTTTTATCTTTGGCGTTACTTAATGTCACCGGCGGAGGTTTCCAATGCTTTCCGAAGGTATCATTATTTTATCCTACTTTTTTTTATCGCAGAGCTCAATAGCTTTATTTTTATTCTATAGCGAGAGATAGATGTAGTTTAATTAAAAAATAGCAATGTTTTTTTTTTCTTTTGTAAAAATGAACTTTCTGCCGTAGATAATATCATAGCTTGATCATATGCATATCCCATAGTTGACATAGTTTTACGCGTAGGAAGAAAACTTTTGTGATATGTGTGCATGTGTTTGTTCTTGTTCCTTAGATGTAAAAGAAGGAACTTATGACTATCAATGAGAGTATCTTTTAATGAAAGTGTCCATCTTTTATAGGTTTTCCATCTATTCTCGCAAATATACACGATTATGTACAGTTAGTAGAAACCAATAAAGTTTATTGTTAATTGCAAAAAATTTTGGCACTCCATCTAAAGCATTTCTTAGGTTTATAATTATATTAGATAAGTTTAGCAGTATCATTTTACTAAATCAATTAAGACCTGCCTAAATAGTCTTTTTTGATAGAGCTGTTAAAAAGCCAAAAAATTTAGTCAACATTGAGCACATCTTAGAGATTTTTTTTTTGATGGAATGGAAAATGACACGACACGGGCACGACCCAAAATGACGCGACATGGAAATTAACATCGAGAAAGTATAGACTATTAAAAAATGATGACATTTATTAAAGCTGCTAACATTTGGCACATGAAGTAAAATGAACTCGAGCTATTGACCCAAAGTAAAATCTACTAAATTGTGGGTTCCTAATTTGTATTTTTTAAATTTCATAACAATAACTTATAAAACTAATAAACAATGTTTCAAAGTCGCTCTTGTTGTCAATAATGACCATTTCAAATGGTTGAATATGAAAAAGTTGGTTCAGTATTCTTCTGTCTCCTTATAGTCAAAGGGTTTGACCTTATTATTTAATATAGGGGGCAACAAGTACAACATTTGGAAAATGTCAGATGCCTAAGGTATCGAAACACGGGAATTATGTGTTGACTTGTCAATGTCGATTACTTGCAACTTCTCTATATTTGTGTTCCTGTAGATTGCCAAAGTTTTGGCTGGTGAATTTCATCGGGATAAATTATGATTAACTTGAATTGTGTAGTGGGCCTTGACATCAAAGTGATTCTGAGGATTGTCAAACCCCAGTGCTAATTATAAGTTGCTAGACATGGGTGCCAAGGATCCCTATTTATAATGCATTTACCATGCCTATTTTTAATCTCTTTTCCGTGTTATTTTTCTTTATTCCTTTAAATTGCTAAAAAGTTGGCATCTATTTTATTTTGTCATTGAAACTACATCTTCTGAAATAAATCTTATATCTTGCAGCTTGACCGCCGAACTGTATCAGTTGCGATTCGTTTCCTAAAGGCAAAAACTCCTGAGCAAAGAGCAGCTGTTGATTTGGACACCCACTATACAAAGGTAAAAAATTGTTCTTGATAGTGCATACTACTTATCAATAGCAAACGATGACTTGGCTGATGGTTAGAAAAAGCCGCATAGTATAGCTTAAATATGTATAGAAATCATAATAAACTTGTGGGTCAATATGTTTTGGAAGTCCATTTATCCTCCAGCGCCAATTTGCTACTTTTTATTTATTTTTTCCTTATTATGAAGGCCGGAAATTTGAATGGCTGGTGACAAACCCTTAGACAGTCAATTGTTACAGCATTTAGAAGGAGCAGTTATCATCTTTTACACCGTCGTAGTGTCCTCTGGATCTGGACTATAAAACATTATCTTCTGGATATTCGCTTTGCCTGGGTCAATTAATATTTCAAAGTGAAGCTCTCTTGCTTAGTCGAATTTAACTTTCTTTTTGGTGTGCAGGAATACCTTGATGAGTATGTTGGCTGTAAGACAAGAAGAGCAATTTTATATCAAGTAAGAAGATCAAAATTATCATTTTTGCAAACCGAATCTTCAATTTTGTTTATATTATTAGTAAATAGTAATTACTACCTTTTCCAAGTTTATGCTACCTTCTTACTTATCAGAATGATGTTCCGTAGTTGATTCAACATTATGTCTGTTTCAGTTCTTAAAGTAATGATCTTCTTCTACCATGTTCATGAGATTCTGAGTTGCATAGCAACTTATAGTTTTGCTTAGTTTTGAAATGGCTGAATATCAAATGTGTCTCTTGCAGGAGTATGTGAAAGGCATATCATCAACTGGGATGCAATCTAGTTGTGGTTTTGATGGTCAAATTAATGCTTGTTGGACACATAAGATTACACAAACAGAAATTGAAGTGATCCGTTCTACCGGGTTTCTTGTATCAGTCGTACATGGCAGGTATTGCAAGCTGTTCTAATGCTTTTTGTTATTGCCAAATCTAAGAACTAGCAAATCACTCGTCAAATATCTGTGTATGCATATTCTGCATTTTCAGATTTCTTTTGTACTTTATTTAACGATGGATGAAATCAATGACGAGTATTCCTTGCACAAATTAAATTCAATAACTTCATCTTTTTTCTCCCAGATAAAATTAGCAGATTTTCATTTCTTAACTTCCAGCTCACAAATGAATGTACCAAATAATTAGACGAAGCTGAAATGCTGGAGAAATGAGTTTAGATGATCTAATAGCCTCCGTGTTAAGATCTTAAATTTGCTGTCGAAATATGAAGGGAAGAGGGATTACTTGTTTGGCCAACTACAGTTACAGTTATTACCCAAAGGCCTCTAAGCCTTATACTGATGACACCATTAGACCAAATCATCAAAAAAATAGTCCAGATATTACCCTTTTTCTTATAATTTAGTTTTTTTTTTTATGGAATCTTATAATTTAGTTTAATCCTGCTAAATTTTGGAATTTTTAGCCAACTTGTGAAACAGTTTGCAATCTCTTTTCAAATCTAACAATTTTTGGGCTTATCATAACTTTTTGTTTCTCATTAAAATAGATAAAATGCTAGCTTTTCTAGTTGCTTCCTTCCCCCTCCTTCTCTATGCTCTCTTTCTTCTGGTTTGGAGTGTGAGTGAGACATGCATATAAAGCTCAAATATGATTCTGATATTTTAATTTTGTGCTGTCATCGAAATTTTAGCTTTCATTGCAGAAAATGATTGCATGTGTTAATTTGATTGTGAACTGTAGTGTAGTAATGCAGGTGGATTTTAGTATATCTTTTTAGTATATCTTATCATTAAAATACGCATGCAGATAAGTCAATCTAATTTTGCGTGTTTCAAAGCAGTGTTTATGTACAATATTTTAGATAAGACATTGGAAAATAAGTTGTATGGATGAAGACATGGATTGAAATGTAAGAACCAAAATAAAGACAGATATTCAATTTTATCAAGTAAAAGAATTCCTCGTTGGTTGCCTTCCTTAAGCACTTTTTGATGAAATGCATGTGTATTTTTCTGTACGTTAAAGATTTTGCATGTTTTATATCATTGTTTTGCATGATGAAATGAGTCATATTTTGCACATTATCTTGCTAAAGTTAGATGCTTCGAGTCGTATATTATAGTGATACACAGCAACTACCACACCTTTGATTATTCATACCTGCTCAAGATTAATTTGAGGTGGTTCTAATTTGTAGGCATGATATCATTGCTCAAATATACTACGCAAAGAGACTAGCGGAGAAGCTGTATCCTGTTGCTAGGATGATAGATCTCCATGGTGGCCATTTAGTGAGTCATGAGAAGACCGATGAGGTATTTTTCTGCTTGAACTACTGATTTTGCATAATGTAGGCCATTGAAATTTTTGCCACGGTGAAAAATCTGCAATGTAAGAGTTATATTGCAGTGATGTAAGTTTGAAAAAAATGGAACATCGAATTTGACTGAGCAAAAGAGATGGGATATGTAATGGATACTCAGTTCTTAATATATATTAGTATATATGAATGCTTGACAACACTTATAATTCAGTTTAAGGCGCAACATAAAATAGGTAAAACAAAAATAGCTTTAAGTGCGTGCCATAAATAAATGGGTTAATTGCAAATTAATTCATGACCTTTAAATGAAATTGCAACTATCATTTCTTATAAAGTTGGCAATTTCATTCACTATTATTATCTTTTTTGCAATTATATCAAACCTTTTCAAAATCCGATAATTTTCAGCTGATGTGGCTACTGGAATGCATGTCCTTTTGTTGTGTCCAATTGTAGCCACGTTAGCTGAAAATTACCGGATTTTAAAACGGTGATAGAATAAAAAAAAAATCGGTGAATGAAATTGATAACTTTAGAAGGACATGATAGAATTGTAATTTCATGTAAACGTTGTAGATTTATTTGCAATTATCCCTAAATAAATCAGATAGCAATTTCATACTGTACACTGGATTTTATTTTTTTCACCTTGCACTACAATGATCTCATTTTGATTGCGTAAATGGAAAATTGCAGGTCAATCAAGCTCTTTGTGACTTGATCAGGGCGACAGAAACAAAGATCAGCCCTCATGACTGGACTAATTTGCCCCAGAAGAATCATGGTAGCATCCACAGCTTAATTTTAAGAAGGAACAGATTTAAAAGTTGGCGAATGAATCTTTTCTATTAAATGATTCCGAACAGCTCTAACAATCTGGTGGAATGAACTATAGTTAGATTTTATCTGATATCTTGTGATTAGCATTATTTTTGTAATTTGTCAGGTTGGTTGAGAATAGGAGTGTCATTCGGCAAGGCAAGTATAGAGGGCGGGAACAATCTCCGGCCATGTGGTGTCGTAGAGAAGCTACACATATTCCTTCTGTACATCTTTAGTCTCTTTGTGTTCATATTCGAATATGCACAAAGAGCTCAAAGGCATCTAAGACCAGCCAGAGTTGGGGCTTCCCTCACATAGGTTGTTGTCGATGAACCCGCCATTTTTACAGGTAATGAAATTGGTTTCACAAATCTGTTCTAGCTTTCTAGGCATGTTATCCATTTCAGGAAGCTTACATTATTTAATTCTCTTCATGGTGCAGGGTTTATTGATTTTACGTCCGAATGGCATTTCTTTACGGTATTCATCGGGAAAACTTGGTGAAGGTATATAGCTATTTAATTGAGATTTGCATTTAGTGAGATATAAAATCACCAACTAGGCATCTCTCAATTCCTCTAGTCATTGCTCACTAGCATCATGACCTGACAATTTCACGTGTTTCCTATGAAAAATGAGAGAGTACAGAGACAGATGGGGAAAGACATATAGAAGTGTAATTAAGAATCCCATACAGCTTTAAAGGACAGGGACGAGCAGTGTATTTAAGAATAACATACTACTGTAATTGTTTATACACATCTATTCTATTTTTTTTTTTGTTCCGGAAGTAAAAATAGAGCATCTCACGTAACTGATATATCACGTCATTGTTACAACAAGTGTTAATTATATTGTTTTTCCACCATGGGACACGTCCCATTTGTTTGTTGCACGAATGACGTGGCACAACCACTGTGTTGTCTGTAAAAATATTATGTTTATGTTTTTTTATTGAATAAAGGATTATTCCGGTTCTTGAATTTGTAGGCGGTGCTGTTTATAAGTCAAATTTGACCTATTGTGATAATATGGTAATTAGTTTTTGAAAAGAAGTTTGTCATATTCATGCATGCATTTTCATATTATTATTATTGGAATCTGCCATTTTAACATAACTCTCCTAGTTAAAACATAAAATCTAAACTAATTTGATTTTCATATTCTTTCCATTCCATCCTTCATAAAATCTATAATAACTCCTTTTCCATATGTTTAGTTTAAACAACACCTAATAACAGAAAATTTATGTTTAAGTTTAGAAGACCCCACTGTAGTTAAAAATATACACCCTACTGAGAATTTCACCTACACAATATAAGTCTAACTTAATCTAAAAGTAAATAAAGATAAAAAGATTAACTATAAACATGGCTGCATCCTATTATTATACTATTTTGACATGACACTATAACATTTAGAAATTTCAACTGCCAATATCCGAATTTAATCTCTTTTCCAACGTGATATTTAAATTTTTAATTCGTGACAACAATAAATGTAACAATTATATTGTAATTTCCGTTAATAAATATTCTGTTTCGAGAGAGAAAACAAAATTCATATACTAAGTAGTTTTATTTGAAATGTGATATGCGAAAACATAACAAAAAAAACAAAGCAAAACAAAAGCTTAGAGAGAGTAAGAGGGACATGCCTGGGACTGAGAGATGAAGATGGAGCAAAGCTAAGTAAAGAATGTGATACATAAATGAAGAAAAAAGTAGATAATTGGAGTAATATACCATGCTACCTTATTTTATTGCAAATCATTTCAATTTTGCATATGGAATATCCTCTTATATTATTCCCAGCATCTAATACTCTATTTTAATTCCACAAGCTTTCTTTTTATTTTTATTTTAATACTATGTTGGAAAAGCCATGTGAAAGTCACGTGCAGGTAAGATGCTCATTCATCTTTTTTTATCCAACAAGTGACGTAATATTATATATTTCGTTGCTCATGTTCTTGTAGTTTTGTAAAGTTTATTTCGTATTTTGCATTGTAAAAGATAATGATTGTGTTTTATACTACCGAAGTTGAGTTTGTGCTAAAATTTATAATTTTTTTTTGCAATAGTAGATTACATAGCATAAAACTAAGTAACCCTAATATTTAGACAACTGTAGCAGCAAAATTTTGCTTTCTCAAGTTGGACAAGACGATGAGTTTCTTTATTCCGAACCCTTTTTATTCATGTGATCCCGTAGATCGAAGGAGGTTAAGTTCAACCATGTATTCTCGCAGAGTCCTAAACCTGCAGCAAATTGGCATTCATCAAAGTTGTTGGAGTTAGAGACCTGAATGGCATCTCTTTCGAAAATCAATTTACGCCATCCATTCTTTTCCTTTTTTCACATTTTTATTTTTGCCTATAAAAGTATATTCTAATGTCTTCACGCGAATACAAAACATACAAAATGATAAATTTTAGGTGTTGAGTGAAAAACATTTAAATACTAAGTAAATAAATTTTTTCTTAAAATTGTTTGATCCTTTTTAGCCATTTTTGTGTTTCCCTAAAAAAAGAATAATTATCCCCAATTTTTAGAGTCAATCACAAAATTACCTTAAATCTCTTAATTTTCAAACATACGCTTCAAGTAAAAAAGGTTTTAATTTTACATAAAGATTATTTTTTTCCATATTTTATGTATTTATTGTTGATACATATTTAATGCATCAAAAGATACATCTTTGGTAAATATATAAAGCGAATTTTTTTAGAAATTTAGTTAAAAAAAATTAGATACTAAATAAAAACTTTTCAGAAGAATATATTTTTGGCCAAATGTTGTAAAAAGGTCAAACCTTTCATAAAAGTTTCACAAAAGTCCTGACCTTTCAATTTTGTCGATTTTGGCCAAAAACAGATTATTTGGTTTCAATTGTGGCCAACTCTCAATTTGATTTCAATTTACCTATGTGGCGTCTACGTGGCATGCACATATATTGAAAGGTCATGACTTTTGTGAAACCAAATAATCCATTTTTGGCGAAAATCGACAAAATTGAAAGGTCATGACTTTCGTGAAACTTTTGTGAAAGGTTTGGCCTTTTTACGACATTTGGCCTATATTTTTTGAATTTATTTTACCGTTTTGAATTTTTTCTGTAATTTTTTTCCGTCTCTATCTTTAGGGCTAATTAGGAGAATATCTAAAAAACTAAAATATTTGTAAATTTACCTCAAAAACTGAAAGTTTATAAGCGTACCTAAAAAAAATAAATATTTATTTTTTTACTCCGCAATTTATTTTTTTACTCCGCAGTTTCAAAAGGTTTCAAATACAGTTTATAATAGAGTTTCAAACGGTTTATAAAGGTTTCATAAAAATAGAATTTCAAACGGTTTCAAATACAGTTTCAAAAAACACAATTTGAAACTGTTTTATAAAAACGTTTCAAAAAGAGTTTCTAATAGAGTTTCTAATAGAGTTTCAAACGGTTTCAAATAGAGTTTCTAATATAGTTTCAAACGGTTTATAACAGTTTCATAAAAATAGAGTTTCAAACGATTTCAAATACAGTTTCTAATAGAGTTTCAAATGGTTTATAACATGGTATTTTTAAAAAACTTTGACATCTTTGAAACCGTTTATAATACAGTTTCAAACAGTTTAAAAAAAACGGAGTATTTTTACAAAAATTTTCAAAGTAAAAAAATAAATTTCGGAGTAAAAAAATAATTTTTTCGAAAAAAGAGGTAGACAAATAATTTTTCAAAAAACGGAGTATTTTTACAAATATTTTAAAAAACGGAGTATTTTTTGCAAATTTCTCCTATCTTTATGATCTCTCAAACACTGCCTTGCTCGCACAGCCCAGCCCAGCAAAGCAAACTCCTTCTTATCGGCAAGCCCAAGGCTCCTGCATTAGTTCCCGGCGCCGAAGCACTTTCCGTCGACAAATCTGAATTTCATCCGTCCTAACAAAACAACATTTCCCAACCAATTTCATCGATTAGGTCACTCTATTCGTCTTTATCCCCCATAATTCCCATCTGCAAACCCTAACTCATGTCATAAGTTTTCTAAATTAGGGTTTTTCTTCCTCTCAACCATGGCCGATTGGCATCAATTTCTCCAATCAATTTTCCTAGGTCTAATCTTCTCTTACCTTCTAGCCAAACTAATCTCCATCGTCGTCGCTTTCAAAGACGACAATCTCACCATCACACGGGAGCCGTTAATTACTCCTCAGTCTTCTACTGTAACCGCCGCTCAGTCGACTCACGAGACCGAGTCACTGATTGCCGAGCACGGCAGCGTCAGGAATGAGAGTATAGCTGGCGGCGACACTGACTATGACAGTGATGGTGGTGGCGATGATGAGGATGATGATTGGGAAGGTGTTGAGAGTACATTACTTGATGAAACGTTTAGTGCAGCTACGGCGTTTGTTGCGGCGGCGGCTGCTGATCGGCTGTCGCAGAAGGTGTCTACTGATGTTCAGTTGCAGCTTTATGGATTGTATAAGATTGCTACTGAAGGACCTTGTAGTGCTCCTCCCCCTTCTGCTCTCAAAATGAGTGCTCGAGCTAAATGGTAAGTTATTTCATTTTGTTTTACTGCCTTACTTAGTTGATTATTGTTTGAAATGTAAGGAATGGAGTAGTTTGGTACTTTTTCTTAATGTAGAAATGTTAAAATGGAGTACTGGAAATCGAGTATGATGTAGTGCTTGTTTTATGCTTTAAAAATATTCATATTGATTCTTCGAAAATAGTATACGAGTTCCTCTTTTTCAATGTGTTTATGTTATGTGCGCTATTGTAGTAATACATGACTCCGGAAGGTTCGATGTTATTGTTTTGTAGCAATGTGTAGGTGGATGAATTAGAATGATGGTTTTAGAAATGGGTAGAAACAGATGTATGGAGGAATGTTTGAATCACTGATCTGTTATGTGTTCTAATTTTTGACTTGCGAATCTAACCCTCTTAGAAATTGATACTCTTTCATCCTTATCCTTTCTGTCGATTTGTATCTCTTAAAACGGCTATTTGAAGAGGTTTGTGTGCTTCTGTGGTTGCATTTTATGCTTGCTATATTAGGCTGGGTGCTTATTGTCATTTTTTTATAATGTATAACCAGGCAAGCATGGCAGAAACTGGGTGCATTGCCTCCGGAAGATGCGATGGAGAAGTACATTGATATTGTTACAGAGTTATATCCATCTTGGCTATCTGGTTCAGCCATTGTGAGATTTTAATCTTCTTATTTTACCACTTTGCTTCTTCTTTATTTGCACCTTCTCCCAATGTGCTTACTTCCAGTAGGAGTATCTTCAATAATATATAATTCTCATCTATGTTCAGAAAAAGAAAGGCGGAGATGGCGATGGACCACGTACAGATGCAAAAGGACCAATGGGTCCAGTTTTCAGCACTTATGTTTATGAGGAGGAATCTGGAGAAGAGTCGTAAGTTTCTTTGTTACTTCTGTTGAAGGGAGATCCTCTCAATTATGTAATGTTTTGCTCTTTATATGATACTTCTAAAACTGTTTGATTGGTACTGGTCTCTTGGACCTTCATGCAATTCTATGCTTGCATCATAACATTATAACATACATGTAGAAAGTTTGTACATATTTCTTTTGCTCTATCAGTGTGACTTTGTTCGCCCTGTGCTTATGGATTCACTACGTACTGGCCAGATACTTAACTAAAATTTATACTTGCTTTGCTCAGTCATAAACCCATTGTATTTTTAGTTTGGTTCAATGACTGAACCTTAATTCCTTCTGTTCTTTGCCTTCTTTGTGCTTGTACGATTTTCTTTGTAGATTTACATACTAACTCTGACACCTATGAGAGGTGAGGAAATTTATGCACTAACTGCCAAGCGCCATTTTTGCAGAATTTATGAATTTAAAGGAACAAATGCCGGGCAGGGTCATAACAAGTTCATATATATTGCGTCATTCAAAAATTTAGCAGAATAATTTGGTTTATGATTTGTGTTGTTGGCAATGGCATATATATCTTTCAAGATGCTAGTTATGAAATGTCCAAAATTATATTGTCGTTTATGTTTATTCTTCAAAACAGATATTGTGATATTGAGGCATCATATTCTCATGTTCATCTAAAAGGTTCAAATTTTGGATGCTTTATTAGGAAAATGGAAGCCATCCATGCCTTTGCTAGAGAGGGAGATGTGAAGAATTTACTCAATTGTATAGAGAGCGGTGTTTTTGTCAACTTGAAAGGTTTGTTCCATTTTTGTCTGTGTACATGTCTTGGCAGGTTTTTGATGCCTAATTTATTATTTAGTTTACAGATTTCCACACTTTAATATTAAGTTGGATTAATACTGCAAAATTAAGGGGTATCTGAAAACCCAACTCATTATGTAATATATAATATTTAACACCCCCTTTAAAGGTTGTTTATTAAATTTGCTTAATTTATCAATTAAGTCAAAAGTCATTTGGTAATTGGTTCTTTTCGATTCAAACCGGAATGTACACCCCTTACTGAAGTTGTCTTGTAAATTTGGCAGAGTTGTTAAACACATAGTTACCATATTCTCTCTTCCCCATGGTACCGCATTTTTGGACGTGTGTTCCAATTTATGAGTTGGAGGTCAAGGAATGTCATGGTACACATCCTGGAATTCCAAAAAGAAGATATTTTATTGGTTACAATGGAAAGCGGATGAAAAAAATTGAGACTTTTTCTCCCCTTTTCTCTTTTCAAAATGCAAGCTACCATATGGAGGCTGATTGTTCGCTAATATATATAGTTACCATAATGAGGCTAATTATTTTCGTAAATTTATTGATTTTTGGTATATAAAGAATTGAAAAATGTATGGTATCATTACCTATATTCATCATTTAATATTTTTAATCAACTTCAACACAAATTTTATGTAAGAAAATAAATTAGATATGTAACTTTTAAATGTTTAAAATTTCAAGTCGTTTAGAGTCTAAAAAAACAAATTACTCCACTTCACACATCGCTACTCAAATTGGTATACCAACTAATCCTACCCCTTGTGTACAACAAATTAAGGTAAGTGGCTTTTCTGGTTACTATGGTTAAACATGCTAGGCAGCCCATATCATCCTGATGCTGATGATACTCAGCCTACTAGTTTATAGGGCAAACAGAGTATTCTAATAAATTAATTAGCATATTAGTTTCTCATTAGGACAAGAGTAGATTATGAAGCTTGGTAAGAAAATTGAAGCTTGATTGTAACTTAAGAATGCTGGTAAAAATGATTTACCTGTTTTTTAGGGAAACAAGCAGTCAAAATAATGAATCATATTTGCACTTTGCGGTCTATGGTTACCAAGCTGCACTGGTTTTGATTCACAATTATTAACTAGTTTGCTCGTGCAAATGACAGATGTAATTTTTAAAACTTTGTTTGTGAATATGTAATGGAACATATACTATCATCAGCAAAACATACTGCTATTTCTTTTCTTCAAGTTTATTTTCATTAGTTTCTCTGCTGTACTGATGAGATATCCTTTGGTTGTAGAACTTTCTTAACTGTAATTGCACAGGAAATACTTTAGGCTGATCAAATTTTGAATATTTCATTGGTGATAATTGCAGATAGTGAGGGTCGGACTGCTATGCATTGGGCTGTAGACCGCGGTCACCTTAATGCCGTAGAAGCTCTTGTTGGAATGAACGCTGACGTAAATGCGAAGGTATAGTAAACGTTGTTAGTTTTTATAGTCGCTTTTGTGCCAGTTTCATTTATGTTGAAAGATATCTAGATTGAGGTAATTTTGTTTAAGAAAATTTAAAGATCCACTGAAATTTCTGGCTTTAATTTAATCATAACTCATCATTTCTCACTTTTCTATCTCAGTAATTAGAAATTACTTAGGCCTAGTATTATGGACCTACACTAACACGAGAACACAATTAAGGACTATACATTAAATCCGAGCTTGGTTGACATAAACTCAAGCTACGTAATAAATTCCTTGTTGTCTTGCTTTTCAGTGGAGATAATGTGATTTGTATTGCATTTATAGGACAATGAAGGCCAAACTCCATTGCATTATGCTGCTGTTTGTGATAGAGAAGCGATTGCTGAATTACTTGTAAAGCAAAATGCAGACACAAGTTTGAAGGACAATGATGGCAATTCTGCTTGTGATCTTTCCGAGTCGGGTTGGCCTTGCTTGCGGCATGCAGGAACAACTCATACCGACTAATATTTATGCTCCGTGGTTTCTTTAATCCCGTCTCTGAAAATGAATCTCCATGAATGTATATTGCCAGATATATGTAACCTTTTTTCATTTTAACATTATATTAGTGATAAATTAAGTTTCAAATCATATTCTCTGCCCGAACCCTTGCATCGTTACTCTTCCACTTGGTTTTATAGTTGATGTGAAGATATTGATGAAGGGCTCACAGGTGCACAGACGATTTGGTTTTTATTGCATGAATTATTTTTCTATAGTTTAGATGTTTCTGTTCTTTACTGAATCAGTTGTCATGTCCCATTTGGGTTCACAAGTTCCTTTGTTGTAAAGGATGATGATGTGCTTTTGGTTAATCTATAACTAGCCAGGCTGAATTCTCTTTCCACGATTTAAACAAAAAGCATTGTTGTTTTTTGGTATCAGGAAAAACGATTTAATTCCATTGTTTAAAACGTTTCAAAATAAATTCTAACTTTTTTATTTTTTACATTTTGTAATTCAAACCATTTTTCGGCAATTTTGTGCAACGTGGCATCCATATTAGATATATGTGTAGGCACATATAAATCCCAACGTTTTTAAAACATCACAAATAAAATTCTACCGTTTGATGTTTTTCATATATAGCCTAAAAAAGGGACATAATTGTGCGGAAAATGAATTTAGGCTACAAAATGCAAAAACGGAAAAGTTTAGGATTTTGTTTTGTAACGTTTTGAACATGAATTGAATAGTTATATAATTGAAATGTTAGGATTTATTTTGTAACGTTTTGAACAATGAATTAAATCGCAATATAATTGAAATGTTAGGATTTGTTTTGTAATGTTTTGAACCATGAATTAAATCGCTATATAATTAAAATATTAAGATTTGTTTAGCCAATACTTTTTTTTTCTATAATTCACAAAACAAATATTTAATTTCATTTTATTATACGGAAAGAAGAGATTAAAAAAATCTGAAAAGTATTATTTCGGCTTTAGCATTAATGTTTTAATTAAAAATTATTTGGTATTTTGAATTATAAAAAAAAGTATTTAAATTATTACAACTGAAAGTTTATTAAATTATAAAATTAGAAAATTTATTATGCAATTGGAAATTACCCCTTAAATTAGTAAAGGTAAATTGTTACAACTATTTAATATTGCAGTAGTTTTTTAATTTATAATTTATTTACTTTAATTTAATAATTTTAAGAGATACGGTAGTTTTATTTAATAAAATCTACTATCTAATATTTTGTAATTTCAACTATTAATTTGCAATATTTCATTAATACATATTAACTAAATTAATACTAAAATTATTTGAATAAAATATATAGTGACATGTCCAATTATTAATAGTTACTTTAAAAAGCTAGATATTTTGTAAACAATCCTATTTTTGATTAAAATAATTAATTACAATAATTTACAAAGCAACCACAAACCAAAAGCGGGAAGAATTAGATATACCCTGTATGTAGAATTAGGGTTTTAGGGCTTATGCATAGTTAATAGTAATTAATTAAAATAAAACCCAATTTCTTTAATTTTGATTGAACTGAAGCTTGCAGTTGCAGAAGAAGGGCGAAAAAAAATGGAAATTGATTTGGGAAAAGTCCCATTTGGTATGGATTTTCATCCCAATGATAATTTAGTAGCTGCTGCTCTCATTACCGGCCATATTCACCTGTTAAGTCTCTCAAATTCTTTATCTTGGTCACTAATTTTACTTTAATTCCAATTTGCCCTCTCAATTTTGACTTCTTCCCACTTGCAGCTACCGTTTTAATGCTGATTCCTCATCTCAAAGGTGAGTTTACTATTTTTTTAGCTTTGTTACGGTAGTTTATTAGTTACCCTTTTGTTTATATAATTGAATTATGCGTGATTGAATTATGTTTAATGAAGGGTGTTGGATATTCAAGCACATAGTGATTCTTGTAGAGCTGTTCGTTTTATCAATGGCGGCCAAGGTAATAGTAATGTGTTTTTTTTTGTTTATTGATCTTGGGTTTATGCTGTTTATTTAATGTGTTAACTTTTGTGTGGATTGTATTATTGTTTAGCGTTGTTGTCTGCGTCAAGTGATCGCTCAATTCTAGCTACGGATGTTGAAACTGGTTCCGTTATTGGTCGTGTTGAAAATGCTCATGAGTATGTCTTTGTTTCTTGTTTCGTTAAGCTTGCTTACAGTTTCACTCAATTTATAAAAAAATAATATATCTGTTTTGATGACAAACTATTCTTGTGCAGGGATTCTATTTTTAGCTTGATCAATCTCACAGAGTCAACAATTGCAACCGGGGATGATCAAGGATGTATTAAGGTTGCTATACTTGGATTTTGTTACCTATGTCACCTTTTTTATATTATTTTTAAGTTCAGCCTTTCTTTTTAAGTTAATGTATCCTCAATTCCTTGCAACTGCTGTTTCTGTCATTGTATTTAGGTGTGGGATACCAGGCAACGTTCGTGTAGCAATACCTTTAATGCCCATGAAGACTATGTTTCCGATATGACTTTTGCTTCTGATTCCATGAAACTCCTAGGAACAAGGTACCATCTTATCTCCCTTCTGAAGTCTTAATGCTAATTTTTCTTTTTGAATGCGTCTTAGTCCTTAAGATGTTGAGAGTCTGAGACCAACGTGTTATCATTACAAGAGCATTTCATAATCCTGAGATATTTCTTTTGTATGTTATTAATGGATTTTTATCAGGTTTTGAAAGCCTCATGTTATATTGCATGTGCTTGTTAGATAAACAACAACCCTACTATCATTTTCAATTTTTCATGTTACGCCTTTCTGATTCCTCTGAAAAGCTTAATGATACATGTGTGCATCTGAATATCTTACCATGAGTATATAATTGAGATTTGCAAGTTTCTATTATATTATTCTCCATGTTGCCTTTTGAGGTGAAAAATTGAGAAGGTTTTGTTCTTGTTTTTACGTTCTGTTAGTGGAGATGGGACTCTTTCAGTATGCAACCTACGAAGTAACAAGGTAAAATGTTCTTATGCTCAAATAATACGTCAGGTGCATCATTTCTGAGATTCACAGTGTGATCAATTTATTCTATGTTTTTGGCAGGTCCAAACACGGTCTGAATTTTCTGAAGAAGAGTTATTGTCTGTCGTTATTATGAAGGTATTCTTTCTCTGGTAACATGTTTGGAAAATTTTGCAGTTTTGTATATAAGTTGCACATGCGGGGAAGAAAAAATAAAAATAGATTACTTAATGGTTAAGACGTTTACTCTCTTCAAAAGAGTGAAATACTATTGTTTATGGGGAATGATGTGCAAGTAACATAAATGTATTTTAGGCATTAGCACGTAAATATTTTAACTGATGAAAGTCATTGTTAACCAATTAGACAGGCAAAGATATTCATTGTTGTGATACTTCATGTATTGTAACATGTAAATTGTGGTTAAAACAAAGATATCAATTGATTATCGTAATACTTCTTGTACTATAACCTGTAAATTGTGGTTGCCAGAATGGTCGGAAGGTGATATGTGGATCAGAAAGTGGGACGCTGTTACTATATTCATGGGGATTTTTCAAGGACTGCAGGTATTCTTATTCCACAAGAATGAATAGTAGAAACACAAAATAGTCATGACAATATTTTCGTTTCATGAAAATGATAATGTCAAGTGGAAATCTCGTCTCTCAGTACATCATTTGTGTGTGCATTGCATGTTTGTTTCGTGCTTCTTGAGATATGCTGAATGAATTTTTTTTGATATCCAGTGATCGTTTTGTTGCTCTCTCTCCAAACTCTGTTGATGCTCTTTTGAAGGTTAGTTAGTTAATTTTCACTTTTCTTTAGCTTTTTTTTTTGGTGTTTTATCAATTTATTTTTTATATATGGAAATAAACACATATACCTTTTTCATTTTAGCTTGACGAAGACAGAGTCATTACTGGATCTGAGAATGGACTCATCAGGTGAGAATGTACTGAATGTGAGCAATTTTTCATTCCATCGGATCACACTTCATCTTATTTTTTCCTTCTCTGATTTTTTTTTTGTTTCTTATTGCTTTTGTATTTTCTAAATACATGGCAGTCTGGTTGGCATATTACCAAACAGAATCATCCAACCAATTGCTGAGCATTCAGAGTATCCCATTGAGCGCCTAGGTATTTTCTACGTATTTTCTTCGTTGCAACTTTACATCAGCTATATTTGCCTATCACATAACTAATGTTCAGGGGGTTTTTGTCCATATATTTTTTGATTTTTACGTCGTACTTCTGGCAGTACACCAGCCAATGCTAGATAGAGATCTATTTATTTAGTAATCTTTAAGTAAACCCTTTTTGTATTAATATTCTTCAAAATTTCTTTCTTCAACTGAACATGTGTTTTACCTATTATAACAAGCTTGTTTGGGTTTGTTCTTCTAGCGTTTTCGCACGACAGGAAGTTTCTTGGCAGTATATCACATGACCATATGTTGAAGGTACAATCAAGCCACAAACATTTTCTTAAGTTTTTTTTCCCTCAAAATTTTCCTAACTCGAGCTTTATATTTTCTTTTATCATTCAGCTTTGGGATTTAGATGATTTGTTGCAACCTTCTGAAGATGCTCAAAAGGATCAAGATGTTGCAAGTGACAATGATAGTGATGAGATGGATGTTGATTCTAATCCTCCCAAATCCAAAAGTGGTATAGAATATTTTCTCTCTCTGGCTTTTTTCTTTTTCTTCTGTTTTTTAATTTCTTATTTGAAACACGGGAAATTCTTACCCAGATCTGGTTCATGAAAAATTCATGGACGTTTCCAATCGAATATTAGAAAAATGAGAAGAGAGCAAATTGTGAGAAGAGAGAGAAAACTGTGTTAGATTTTTTAAAATTTGATTGGATAGGTTCATAAATTTAATTTGTGAATCTTTAAGCTTATATTGCATAATGATGGAGATAGATTTGTTTCATTCTTCAAATATCAATTACAAAATTTAATACATTTTTGTTCAAAAAAATTTCATCTGCAACTGTCAGAAAGATCAAATCCTTCTATTGAGATAGTTCCATAATACTCTGAAATATAGAAACATTGCTTACCTAGTATTTCACTATCCAGTAAATATCATGTCCCAAACTAAGAAACGATATATGTCGTGTCTTTTCATCGGGAAAGAACTTATTTTGAATTATACATATTAAGGACACTTGAATATGTTGAGGTGACTTTTGTCTAGTTTTATTTTTTTTCCCCATTCTTTCTCGACTTCCTCCATTTTGATTTCTTCGTGATGTATGACATCTGTCTCTGTCATGAGTATATGTTGAAATGTCATTTAGGTTTCTGCTGCTGAAATCATTTAGGTTTCTGCTGCATATGATTCGATTTTTTTTATGTTTGCAGGCAACAAGAGAAAAAACGCACCAACTAGTAGCAAAACGAACAGCTTTTTTGCCGACTTGTAGAGGAGACAGTGGTAAGCATTTTCTTGGTTATGTTGCTATTACCGCTTGTCAGTGTGGATATCCGCGTCATGTGTGACCTGAAAACATAGTTTGGCTAGAAGAGGAGGCAAAGAAGGCAATTTTGATCACATAAGATACATATTTTATTTTATTTACTTTAGTTATTTTGATATGAATATACAACCGAAAAATGCATCTCTTTTAAATGATATTTCTGTAGCGATCTAGTCGCAGACTTAAGTGTTATTCTTTGTTTAAATGTGAATTTTCATGCTCAAGGGTGTCATTCAGATTTACACTCATTGGTAAATTCCTTTAATTCCTTTTTAATTGAATGATAGATTATAATCTGGTTATTAAGTAATGATCATATATTTATTGAGAATGAGCTAGAAGTTTTCTTATAACATTAATTTGGTTAAGCAATAATCATCTGACAAATAAACTACTATTACATTATTTAGGTAAGAAATCCTCTTATTAATAAAGTAATTGTACTTTCTATAAATTATTATTTCAAATTAGTAATAGATGTTTATTTTAAATAAATTTATAATTTAACCTCTTAATTAATAATTTATTAATTTTTTTAAAAAAATATAATAATATGTTATCATCCAATACTTTACATGTAGTATAGATAAGAATCACTCAATATTAATGAACCCAAACTACACAAAAATAACTAGACTATAGTTGTTTGCAATATCTACCAATAAGTTAAATAAGCTATTAAATTATTTGCCTCCCATTGCCAACGGTTAACAACAGAATTTTTTCACCTCCTATTGTGCCCTAAAAAAGGATGACAATTTTTGTCATTTTTGTACAATTCTATTATCTATTCATCCTTTCTCCTTAACAAAATATTTCCTTTCCTCCTTTCGGTGCTTCTAAAATGGGAAAGGCGGTGGTTTATCCGGCTTTAGCCACCGCCTTCGTCATTCTCATGATCACTTCTCGGATCAACAAACACGACAACAAACCTAACCTTGTTGGTTTAAACCGTCGTCTTGGAAACCCTTTTCCGATTCCGACATTTGATCCTTTAGTCGTAACAATTCATAGAGTGGCCGAGGCAAAAGGATTGTCCGAACAAGGTGATCCTGGCCATAGGATTGATACGAACGTTGTCGTTGAGGCTGCCGGAGATGCCCATGAATATGTAAGTGATGACGGGGCATTAAATATGACCCGAAGATTGATGTTTTTATTCCCATTTATAGACAATGCACCAAAGGATGGAAAGGTAAATTTTGAGGAGCTACAGAATTGGAACAAGGAACAAGCTGTTGAACGCTTGATTTATAGAACAGAAAAAGAAATGGAATTGCATGATAAAGATGATGACGGAAATATTAGTTTTTCTGAATATTTTCCTCAATTTTCCAAGGAGCACATAGGTAATTTTTAATTGTTTCAAGTTAGTTTTTAGTATGATTTTGCTATCCTTTTCTTTTCTTGTTCTTTTAAACTTTGAAAATTATGGGTGTGAACTTTTTGAGGTCATTAAATTTTTGTGCTATTTTATTTTGGTCACGATATTTTAATTTGTTTTAGTTTAGTTATTGAACTTCAAAATTACAACCAACAAAAAGTGTTTTAGTGATTTTAAGTCAAATTGCATCTATGTGTCTACCAAATCTTGTCGCATCATATAGCAACAATTCCGGCAAAAAAAAATATAGCAACAATTGTTTTTGCAGAATTATGTAAATAAAAGTTTAGAGAATGTAAAAATTTAAAATTCATAAAAAATTTAAGATGAAGTATGATGTAACATGATCTAGTCGACACTTGCCCAATTTGTCCTAAAATCACTAAAAAACTTTTCATTATTTATAATTTTGAGATTTGTCTTCTAAATTAAACTAAATTAAAGTTTTCTGATTAAATTAAAGTAAAATGAATTTTATATGACCCTGAAAATGTGACACCCAAAATTGGTTGTTCTTTACATTCTAGATAAAAGTAAGTAAGGCAAACTATTTATATATCCATACTTTATGATAAATACATCATAATTTTAAAATTTTATCATGTATATAATCATTATTTTAACAAGGCCAAATATATTCAAAATCTGCTTGGTGATGTGGCACACTATTATATATCTCAAATATATTTGATAAAGGACGAAAATATGATAACATAAGTAAAAATTATAATAAAATTAATAGATCGGCTATAATTACGGGTAGATAAATTAATTTTGCCTAAAAACAAACTACAATTGCACATGCCTCATGCACCGATTGTAGCTAGGTAAATAATCTTTAAATCGATTCTGAGCGGTTGTGATACAGCTACAACAAATAATTAAAATCGAGAATAATTAGTCAAGAAAATTAATTAAAACCGCAACATATAAATTAGTTTTTTTTTCTAAGAACATTATATTATCTGAAATGTATAATCTTTCTTGAAAGGATGCAAATCAGACTATAAATTGTAGCCTGTTTCTCTATTTATTATATTTTTGCGGTTTTCCCTTATTGGATAGAAGCTAAAAAAATGAATTTGAAAAATATGTAGAGAAAAATTCAGTGGCACATGGTGAGGCTGGATGGTGGATGATACAATTCAAAAATGCAGATGTTGATCAAGATGATTTTCTTGACACTGATGAATTTAATGAGTAAGTCTATATTATTATTATTTTTATTTTTCTCATAGATTGTGCATTTTAGACTTATTTTTCTTGAAAATTCTGATTAGTATTGTTTTAAATTACAGCTTTTTACATCCTGAAGATAGCAGCAATGAAGAAATTCAGAAGTGGATATTGAAAGAAAAAATCAGGTATTCATTAGTTCCTTGTAGTAATACATAGGGACGGAGAGAGCGGGCGCGGAGTTGGGCCGTCGCCCCCCTCCGCGGCCAAAAATAATATTGTGCAATATTTTATAATTTGTGTCGGGTATTTCTAAGTAAGTAATAAGAAGGATAAATTATCTACTTGATAAAATACAATATATTTTAATCCATATTATTCGTTGACTAACCATTTCATAATTATAAAAAAACTCATAATTTTTTTTAAATAATCTATCCAACTTTATCAAAACATTAACGATATAATTTTTCATGCAAGTTTTTTATCTTATTATGTTAAAATTTGTAATTTTTTTTTTCCAAATATGATTAATTTTCATATTAAAATGTATTTTATAGCTATCAACTATATCATATATCTTTTTAGTTTGTTGTTTGGATAGAATTGACATGAAATTGAAAATTACTCGACTAAACTGACATAATTTTTTCTATTGATGATATATTTATCAATGTCAATGGATGTATTTATTTATTTTGCCAAATTTATTTTTACAATTAAAAGAAAATAACTACCTATAGTTTAGCATACAATATCAAATTGAAAATAGTTTTCTCTAATAAAATAAAACTCAGGTTGCTAGACGATGATGGAGATAAGCAGATCAATTTTGCAGAATTCTCGACCCATGTTTACAGTGTTTACAAGATTTATGGAGAATTTGAAGCCATTAAAAATAATCTTTCAACTCCTGAAGAAAAGTTTGAAGCTCTTGATACCAATAAGGATGAGTAAGATATTATTACACATCTTAAAATAATGTTTTTTTTAATGAATATCTTAAAATAATGTTGACAACATAGTTTAATTAAATAATTTTTCACACATAATTTATAATATGTTATAATGTTAATTGGCTCTTTATACCAATGAACAAAGACAAAATTTATTAAAAAAATACTCTTGAAAATTATTTTGATCATAAACTCAATTTTTTTCTTGGTTCAGATTTTTAGATGTGAAGGAATTATTACCCATGCTTAGTTACCTCAAGCCTGGAGAATTATCATATGCTAGATATTATGCTAGCTATTTGATCCAACAGGTATGAATATTCAGTTTCTACAAATAATAAATGAAATTTTAACGTGTTTTATAATTTTAATGTGAACTTTTAAATTTGACAACTTAAATATTTTTTTATATAATTCATAATTCTGGGTAATCTTTTTAATAAAAGAAAAACAGTTGATGTTGACAACATAATATTTACCCTTCCGCTATCCACTTTTTGATGTTTTATCAAAAGATTATTTAATGTTTGTGTAAAAATTTGATAGTCCGTGTTTAAATTGTTATAAAATTAAAAAGTCACTTTAAAATTACAAAACATACTAAATTTTGCATTTGTTTTTGCAATTATCCCTAATATTTTCTAACTTTTTTTCGAAGTTCTCTAAATTTTAATTTGATTTGAGTTATTAATTAAACTTTACTTATTCACTCTTGAAATTGAGTTTGATTTAAAATTAAAAAAAAAAACTATCTTCTAAAATTTATTTTATTTTAAAATAAATTGAACAAAACTGAATTTATTTTTTTGATTCAGGCTGATGATAATGGAGATGGTTATTTAAGCCTTGAGGAGATGCTGGATCATGAACATACATTCTACACCACTGTGTATGACAATGTTGATTTGTATGGTGATGATGACCACTTCCATGATGAACTTTAAATGTGATTAATATTTTTTTAGGGAGATTATAGTTTATTACATTAAATTGTAGTAACTATAATGCATATAATTAGCCAGAAACAATTGTAGAAGGGATGTAAAATTAAATTAAATTCATTCATGACGTGCTTTTTTCTTTTGGATCTATCTAAATTATGCGAAAATAAATATAAATAAATCACTATACATTTATAAATAAAATATATAATTTAAATATAATCAAAATTTAAATTTATAATTAGTTTGAATTAGTATAAATTTAACTAATATTACGTTTTGTATATTTAAATAAAATTAATACAATTTACTAAGTTAAAATCTTATTTTCTTTATATTCCATAATTTTAAATTATTTTTATCTATAAAATTATATTGACAGATTATTCTCAATATTACATTTATAATTAACCTGTATCATTTGTATTTAAGATTGTTTTACTTGTTCAATTAAATAGTGTACACTATAGTTGAAGGTGCACTAGAATAAGATTAAAATTTGTAAGAAATGATGTATTAAAACAAGTTAGTTGTTTGTTTATTTAGATTATTTCAGTAAATATTATCTTTATTATGTATTTTTAAAAATAACAGTATAAAACCATTTACTTGAAATTTTAAATATAATTCCATTATCTTTTCACACACTTCTATTCAATTTTAAATTATAATTATATTTTTATAATAATTAAATTATAATTGTAAGATTATAAAAAAAATTAAATTATAGATTAAATTTTATATTACTAAAGTCTGGGGCCTTAAAAAGAAATTGATGTTATTATTGCTGCTTGGTGGTATTATTTGAAAAACAATAAAATACAAATGCTACTGCAATGACTGCTAAATTCTTAACCAACTGTATGTACCTAACTCACTGTGCAGCAGAACCACCGTACAAAAGTTAAACATGATTCCTGATTGGACCATCATATATTTTAAAGATTTTATCCACCGTCGGATCTAAATATCTAAATACTTTTCTTATAATACTTCCATTTTATATGGGACCTACTCTTCCACTAAACTGAGTTGTTATGCACCAAATGGTCAATTATTGTCTGATCTGCAATTCCAACCGTTGATTAACACTCTCCATCTTCTATTAAACTAATCCAACAATTATGTAATTATATGATTAGAATCAGTGATCGTAGCAGTGTCAAAAAGGATACGCCAGTGGCAGCTTCAAGAGTTTTCGCCCAAATAGTATTAAGTTTTACATCAAAATTGTTTTTTCTTCCACAGTTTACTTTATAGAAAATAGGCCGAATTACTTAAAACCACCCACCTTATAATATTTTTTCATTTATATCATGATCTAAAAAAAATTTCAATTGTACTCTATTTTTCATCTCTACCATAATGAGTTGAATTGACCTATTTTTTTTTAAAAAAAAGTTTAAATTAGTCCTTTATTTTTAACTTATATTCTAATAAAACGTTAATGTTAATCATTTATATATCTTGTTTTCAATATTTTCATCTTTAAATTAATTAAATTATCAAAAAAAATATTTTTGGGGTACAAACGAAACATAAAAATCAAAAATAGGGTACAATTGAAAATTTTCCTAGGTCATGGTATAAATGAAAAAAAGTTATAAGGTGAGTGGTTTTTAAGTAATTAGACCTTTTCTATATTAAACAAATATTCTCGGTTTAAAATTATCCATTGTCCCTAACTTTAGGACCTCCGTTCACTAAAGTTCCTAAGTTTCATTTTTGACCATAAAATCTCTTGAATTTCGATTTCAAAATCACGAATGTTCTTTTTGTCAAAAAATGACTAAAACATCCTTAATTAAAAAATAAAAAATCTAATCCAACCAAACCAAATCTAAAGTTACACTCGATTATCTAACCGCTACCCATTTACCCACTCAATCCAATTGCCGCGCTCCACCGCACCTCACCCACCCACCGTC
The DNA here is from genome assembly GCF_937616625.2 of Mercurialis annua. Lineage (NCBI taxonomy): Eukaryota > Viridiplantae > Streptophyta > Magnoliopsida > Malpighiales > Euphorbiaceae > Mercurialis > Mercurialis annua. Next base: position 4,449,466 of record NC_065575.1, on the reverse strand, counting down.
GCCCCAGCCATTGCCCATCCACTCGCACGCTGGCTTGTCTTCTCAGGTGGTTCGTCTTCTCACCTAAGATGACACTAGGTGATCGAATGGGGGATGGTGGCGAATATCAGAAATAATGGAGGTGGTTTTTTGGTGGGTGTGTGGCAGCCGGTGGGTAGGTGTTGATTTTAAGTTTTGTTAGATGGTTTAGATTTTGTTAGGTGGTTTTAAGTTTTATTGTGTTGGGTTGAATTGGTTTAGGTTTTTTTTCCTTTTTTTAATTACATGCTAATTAGGGGTATTTTGATCATTTCTTTTGGCTAAAAGGATGTTCATGATTTTTAAATCGAAGTTTAGGGGGTTTTACGATCAAAAATGAAACTTATAGACTTTACTGATCAGAGGCCCTAAAACATGGACGGTGGATTATTTTAAACCAATATTCTCAATATACTTTTTCAGATGTTATTTAAGTTTTGTACATTATACTAATAAATTATGGAAAAGGGTCATCCGTACTCTTATGATTTGGGATCATAATCAAATGAGCGCTCAACGTTCGAACAGATTTAACTGTGCCTCAACTGACATGGTTTTTACATTAGGAAAAAAGGGTCATCCATGTTCTTATGGTTTGAGGCTAAGATCAAGTGAGTCTCCAACGTCTCGGAAGATTCAGTTGTGTCCCCAGCGTTTAAAATTTTGAACAAACATGCCCTCTAATTTGACACCGTCTCTAATTCCGTTATTTCAATCCTATTTAGCTATTTTTGCATAACAAAGCATTGTATAACTAAATTTAACTAAGAGAAATACCTTATCTTGTAACTTTGGCGGCTATAGAACCTTCGTCCATGGTTTCTTTAGGTCCAAGATACCTCGGTTTAATACGATTTACAGAGCATTTATTCCACATGATGAGACCTTTATAGGTGTATTCGACATTGTTATTTTTTTGCGTATGCTTGCTGAAGGAGACGACGATAAGAGCATATGTTGAATTACAACTCAATTTACTTTTTAGAATTTGAGGAGTTTGGGATTTAGGAATTTGGTAGAAAATTTGGGACTTAAGACTTAGACTAGAAGAAGATGACTCTTATAAAAATCATGACATCAATTAAAAGTCATGTCAATAATGACAATAACAAAAGAATAGCCACGGAGGATTGAAGTAATGGAGTTGGTGTTAAATTTGGAGGCCTGCTTGTTCAAAATTTAAAATATTGGTGGCATTATCTTAATTTTTTCGAACGTTAAGAATTCATTTGATTTTGACATTTTTTTAGCTAAGGGAAAGCCATGTCATCAATGGCAACAATAAAAAAATATCGACGTAGGACTGAAGTAACAGAGTCAAAAATGGTGTCAAACTGATAGACCTGCTTGTTCAAAATTCTAAACGTTGAGAGCACAATTGAACCTTTCTGAACGTTAAGAACGCGCTTGATCTTGCCTCTAAACCATATAAATATGGATGACCCTTTTTCATAATTTATTTAATATTTATAAAATACATTTATATATTTATTTATAATAAATTATATTATTAATTTTAATAACATATAATCTACATAAGTTCATATATTTTTAAATTATTAAAAACATTATATTTTAAAAATATAAAATAAATATATTTATTAAATAATAGAATACATTAAAATGCATATGTTGTGTGTACTTTAAATTGTTGAATAGATTATACAAATCTATTTTGTTTAATGTTATATATTAAAACTTCCAAACAAATTGAACATTAATTATTTGAAGTGTATTGAAATAAAAATTAACAAATTTTAATAATAATATTTATAATAAAAAGTTAAAAGTAAAATAGGATTACACTATTTTTCATCTCCAACAATAAAATTACACCATTTATGGAGTGAAAATCGAAGTACATTAAAATAGAATGTAAAATAGAGTGCTGCTTAAAACATTTTGCATGCGAAATGAAGACGGCCTAATATGTCAATCCACTAAATTATAAAGATTAAAATTAATCTGTATTCAGATCATTTGCGAGTTGTATCAATATAAACATGATACAAAAATTAAATAAATTAAGCATGTCAATTCGATGATCTGTTTAATCCACTTGATTGAATATATATGATCCATATAAATAATAGCAATACGATATATTTTATTTATTAAATGTATGAAATACGGACAACATAAACTTAATATATTTAATATATTTACGTGAACATAATAAAACATATTTTATTTATTTCTGTAACAATTTGTCACTTTTGATAAAATGTTCGAGTAATATTAGTACCATATACATGATATGGTACAATATGTAGATAAAACGGATTGCACAGATTTATGCATCATATGTTGTAAACTGTCTAAACTGACCAGTTTGTGTATGAAATGAATACGTCGACGATTAAATTTAAATTTATTATTTTTCTGTATTAAGTTTCACGTTTATGATTTATTTTGACATTCCTTTTTAAATGAGATACACTGTATAAATTTCCGGAGTTTATTATACATTATGATTTACTCGTTAAATAAAAAGAAATAATTATTAAAAATATTCATGAGACTAAATAAAACTAATCAAATCCTTAATCACAATTGAAAAATATAATTTTTTTTTATAAAAATACTCAATGAAAGAATTTAATTGTTTCGAAAATATATCTATACTATATATAAAAGCACGGATGGAGGGGGGGACAGGCAAATCTACTGAATAATCCTTTTCAGTTTACTACTAAATAAAAATTTTATAGTCATTAACTAATTAATTATTTAATTAATCACTATTGTAGTTAAAGTTCTAATTAGAATAAGTAGCTAAATTATCTCCAATTTAGTTTTTAGTATGTAAAAAATAATTAAATTGTCTCCAAATTATTAGGAATACCTATATTTTAGTTTGATTGAACTACAAAATTAAAAAACTGTATTTAGTCAATATATTATTATTTAAATTTCTATTTTATTATTTTTAAAGATATTATTAATAAAATTAAGTTACTTATTTAATTATGGTTATTATAAAATCAAAATCAAAATAAATTAAGTATGGAAAAAAATTTAATAACCGAATATATAATATTTACTTTTACAAAAATTCTTAACTAATTTAATATTAATTATAAATAAAAAATTGATATAATTATACTGAATTTACTAATATGTTCATTCACGAGTTATGTTACGAGCCACGTGCATAGCACGTAATGCGAAACTAATTAAAAATAAAAGACATTAAAAATTCATTTGTTATGTCTTTTTTAAATTAAATAAATTATGTATTTTATATAAATAATTAAATAATATTTTCAATTTTGTACAATTGGTAAAGTGTTTGATAATACCATATACATGATATAACACAATATGTAACTCAAAACAGATTGTACGGATTTATATGTCACATATTATAAACTGTATCTAAATTGGCCAGTCTGTATATAAAATGAATACATTCAAAATTTAAATTAATTTATTATTTTTCTATATTAAGTTTCACGTTTATGATTTTTTTTTTACATTCCTTTTTATGTGAGATGCACTGTATTAATTTGCGGAGTTTATTATACCTAATAATTACTCATTAAATAAAAAAATTAATCATTAAAAAAATTAATGGGATTAAATCAAACTATCCAAGTCCTTAATCACATTTGAAAAATACAAATTTTTCTTTATAAAAATACTTAATGAAAGAATTTAATTATTTCAAGAATATTTATTAAAAAACAAAAGACATTAAAAATTTCATATGTTATGGGTTTTTTAAATTAAATAAATTATGTATTTTATATAAATAATTAAATAATGTTTACAATTTTGTACAATTGGTAAAGTATTTGATAATACCATATACATGATATAATACAATATGTAACTAAAACAGATTATACGGATTTATATGTCACATACTATAAACTGTATCTAAACTGGCCAGTCTGTATATAAAATGAATACATTCAAAATTAAAATTAAATTTATTATTTTCTATATTAAGTTTCACGTTTATGATTTTTTTTTTGACATTCTTTATTAAGTGAGATGCACTGTATTAATTTGCGGAGTTTATAATACCTAATAATTACTCGTTAAATAAAAAAAAATCATTAAAAATGAGATTAAATCAAACTATCCAAGTCCTTAATCACATTTAAAAAATACAAATTTTTCTTTATAAAAATACTTAATGAAAGAATTTAATTATTTCAAGAATATTTATTAAAAAATAAAAGACATTAAAATTTTCATATGTTATGGGTTTTTAAATTAAATAATTTATATATTTTATATAAATAATTAAATAATGTTTACAATTTTGTACAATTGATAAAGTGTTTGATAATACGATATACATGATATAACACAATATATAACTCAAAACAGATTGTACGGATTTATATGTCACATATTATAAACTGTATCTAAACTGGCCAGTCTGTATGTAAAATGAATACATTCAAAACTAAAATTAAATTTATTATTTTTCTATATTAAGTTTTACTTTTATGATTTTTTTTGACATTCCTTTTTAAGTGAGATGCACTGTATTAATTTGCGGAGTTTATTATACCTAATAATTACTCGATAAATAAAAAAATTAATCATTAAAAAATGAGATTAAATCAAACTATCCAAGTCCTTAATCACATTTAAAAAATACAAATTTTTCTTTATAAAAATACTTAATGAAAGAATTTAATTATTTCAAGAATATTTATTTAAAAATAAAAGACATTAAAAATTTCATATGTTATGAGTTTTTTAAATTAAATAAATTATGTATTATATATAAATAATTAAATAATATTTATAATTTTGTATAATTGGTAAAGTGTTTGATAATACCATATACATGATATAACACATTATGTAACTCAAAACAGATTGTACGGATTTATATGTCACATATTATAAACTGTATCTAAACTGGCCCGTCTGTATATAAAATGAATACATTCAGAATTAAAATTAAATTATTATTTTTCTATATTAAGTTTCACGTTTATGGTTTTTTTGACATTTTTTTAAGTGAGATGCACTGTATTAATTTGCGGAGTTTATTATACCTAATAATTACTCGTTAAATAAAAAAATTAATCATTAAAAAAATTAATGAGATTAAATCAAACTATCCAAGTCCTTAATCACATTTGAAAAATATAAATTTCTTTTATAAAAATACTTAATGAAAGACTTTAATTATTTCAAGAATATTTATTAAAAAAACAAAAGACATTAAAAATTTCATATGTTATGAGTTTTTTAAATTAAATAAATTATGTATTATATATAAATAATTAAATAATATTTATAATTTTGTACAATTGGTAAAGAGTTTGATAATACCATATACATGATATAACACAATATGTAACTCAAAACAGATTGTACGGATTTATAAGTCACATATTATAAACTGTATCTAAACTGGCCCGTCTGTATATAAAATGAATACATTCAGAATTAAAATTAAATTATTATTTTTCTATATTAAGTTTCACGTTTATGGTTTTTTTGACATTTTTTTAAGTGAGATGCACTGTATTAATTTGCGGAGTTTATTATACCTAATAATTACTCGTTAAATAAAAAAATTAATCATTAAAAAAATTAATGAGATTAAATCAAACTATCCAAGTCCTTAATCACATTTGAAAAATATAAATTTCTTTTATAAAAATACTTAATGAAAGACTTTAATTATTTCAAGAATATTTATTAAAAAAACAAAAGACATTAAAAATTTCATATGTTATGAGTTTTTTAAATTAAATAAATTATGTATTATATATAAATAATTAAATAATATTTATAATTTTATACAATTGGTAAAGAGTTTGATAATACCATATACATGATATAACACAATATGTAACTCAAAACAGATTGTACGGATTTATAAGTCACATATTATAAACTGTATCTAAACTGGCCCGTCTGTATATAAAATGAATACATTCAGAATTAAAATTAAATTATTATTTTTCTATATTAAGTTTCACGTTTATGGTTTTTTTGACATGTTTTTTAAGTGAGATGCACTGTATTAATTTGCGGAGTTTATTATACCTAATAATTACTCGTTAAATAAAAAAATTAATCATTAAAAAAAATAATGAGATTAAAATCAAACTATCCAAGTCCTTAATCACATTTGAAAAATATAATATTTTTTTATAAAAATACTTAATGAAAGACTTTAATTATTTCAAGAATATTTATTAAAAAACAAAAGACATTAAAAATTTCATATGTTATGGATTTTTTAAATTAAATAAATTATATATTTTATATAAATAATTAAATAATGTTTACAATTTTGTACAATAGGTAAAGTGTTTGATAATACCATATACATGATATAACACAATATGTAACTAAAACAGATTGTATGGATTTATATGTCACATATTATAAACTGTATCTAAACTGGCCTGTCTGTATATAAAATGAATACATTCAAAATTAAAATTAGATTATTATTTTTCTATATTAAGTTTCACGTTTATGATTTTTTTGACATTTCTTTTTAAGTGAGATGCACTGTATTAATTTGCGGAGTTTATTATACCTAATAATTACTCGTTAAATAAAAAAATTAATCATTAAAAAATTAATGAGATTAAATCAAACTATCCAAGTCCTTAATCCTATTTGAAAAATATAATTTTTTTTTATAAAAATACTTAATGAAAGAATTTAATTATTTCAAGAATATTTATTAAAAAACAAAAGACATTAAAAATTTCATATGTTATGGGTTTTTTAAATTAAATAAATTATGTATTTTATATAAATAATTAAATAATATTTACAATTTTGTACAATAGGTAAAGTGTTTGATAATACCATATACATGATATAACACAATATGTAACGAAAACAGATTGTACGAATTTATATGTCACATATTATAAACTGTATCTAAACTGGCCAGTCTGTATATAAAATGAACACATTCAAACTTAAAATTACATTTATTATTTTTTTATATTAAGTTTCACGTTTATGATTTTTTTGACATTTCTTTTTAAGTGAGATGCACTGTATTAATTTGCGGAATTTATTATACCTAATAATTACTCGTTAAATAAAAAAATTAATCATTAAAAGAATTAATGAGATTAAATCAAACTATCCAAGTCCTTAATCACATTTGAAAAATACAAATTTTTCTTTATAAAAATACTTAATGAAAGAATTTAATTATTTCAAGAATATTTATTATAAAACAAAAGACATTAAAATTTTCATATGTTATGGGTTTTTCAAATTAAATAAATTATGTATTTTATATAAATAATTAAATAATATTTACAATTTTGTACAATTGATAAAGTGCTTGATAATACCACATACATAATATGGTACAACATAAACAGATTGCACGGATTTATACGTTATATATTATAAACTGTGTCTAAACTGGACAGTCTGTATATAAAATGAATACATCCAAAATTTAATTTAAGTTTATTATTTTTCTATATTAAGTTTCACGTGTATGATTTATTTTAACATTCCTTTTTGAATGAGATGCAATGTATCAATTTGCGGAGTTTGTTATACCTATTAATTACTCGGTAAATAAAAAAATTAATTATTAATATATTTAATGAGATTAATCTAACTATCCAAGTCCTTTAATCACAATTGAAAAATACAAATTTTTGTTTTTAAAAATACTAAGTGAAAGAATTTAATTGTTTGAAATTTATTAAGTTTAATTCTTGAATTTATTTTTATTTTTTAATAACCTACAACTATATATAAATATCATAAATTACTACAATTCACCATTATTTTTATTTTAGCAAAATAATAATAATAAAAATAAGGATTATGATTTTGTAATTTTAATTAAAGTCCAGCTTGGAATCCGCGTCTTCTTATTATTCTATTTTCTCTCTCTCTCTCTACCCCTCTCTCACATACACACTCTCTCGCTCTAGCTCTGCTGTCGTTTCCTTCCGTTTTCTAGGGTTTTAAATCGCCGTTTCGCTCGTTCTCAACAAACTACAATCTAAGGTATGCAATTTTTAATTATGGTAGCAATTAAGGTTATTTAGTTACTTGATCTTCTAAATTATTTAAAATTTTGATCTGATTTTATTTGTATTTTTTGTATTGTTTTATTGCTTTTAGTTACTGTAACTGAACCAGATTTGGATCTGCTTTTTCCTTTTTGTATGGTTAAAAATTGTTGTTAGGTTTAGAGATTTGGATGTGTTTTTTTTTTTGTGTATGAATTGAATGGATCGCTTATAGGTTAAAATTGATTTGGCAGTTTAATTGAATTCTGGTACTATCGTATGATTTTATTTTACTAAACGGTTTCTTTTTTCATTAAAAATTCAATAGAATAGAATTATATCAATTATCTGATTGTTTCGAAGTCGTAAACACAAAATTAAGTAAATTTAATTAGACAGAATCTGATACATCAATTATGTTTTTTTTGTTGGGACTAAAGTAGAATCTAATTACGGTAGTAGTTAGTATTTAGCAATAAGATTTTCAGAGTTTAAATTGGCTGTAAACCACTGGCCCTACTAGGCTTGAAACCCAGACCTTAAGAATGCACTCACTGAGAATCTAGAATCAAATTGGAAGAGAATTGAATTTTCAAAGGCATATATGTGTTGTTTAAGCTAATTTTTACAATTTTTTGTGAGTTTTTTTTAATAGAATGTGTTGTGGTTGAGTGGTTTAAAATTTGCGTTTGTCTCGTCTTTTGTGATAATTGATCGACATATCGAAAAGTAAGTTTTTGAATTTGTTAAACCTGATATCTTGTTTTTTTTGGTTCCTTTTATTCTATTGGTCTCAGTTGATCGTGCTAGTAAGTAATAACACTACCAAATTAATTTGAGCAGAGTATGGTGAAATATTTCGTTTCTTTTCTATAATTGACGGGCTTCCTTTTCCAGTGGTTTGAAGTGACAATTTTTTTTCCTTTTTCAAATTTTTTATTGCTTCAATGGAATGCTAGTTGCACTTATGTTTCTGATTAGATTTCAGAAACCGTATGCAAATTTAACATTTGTCACTTTCAGGTTACCAAATGGCCATGGAAGTTACCCAGGTGCTTTTGAATGCACAATCAATAGATGGAAATGTCCGGAAGCATGCTGAAGAAAGCTTAAAACAGTTCCAGGAGCAAAATCTCCCTAGTTTTTTGCTATCACTCTCTAGTGAGCTTGCAAATGATGAGAAGCCTGTAGATAGTCGAAAATTAGCTGGTCTTATACTAAAAAATGCATTGGATGCCAAGGAACAACATAGAAAACTTGAGCTTGTCCAGAGATGGTTGTCATTGGACAACAATGTGAAAGGTCAAATTAAGGCGTTCTTGTTAAAGACTCTTTCTTCTCCTGCAGCTGATGCTCGGTCAACTGCATCTCAAGTCATTGCAAAGGTTGCAGGCATTGAGTTACCTCAGAAGCAGTGGCCTGAGCTGGTAGGATCACTTTTATCAAATATTCACCAGCTACCTGCTCATGTCAAGCAAGCCACCTTAGAGACTCTTGGATATTTGTGTGAGGAAGTCTCACCTGATGTTGTAGATCAAGATCATGTGAATAAGATACTTACAGCAGTAGTTCAGGGAATGAATGCATCTGAAGGAAACAATGATGTTAGGCTTGCTGCAACCCGAGCATTATATAATGCACTAAGTTTTGCACAAGCTAATTTTAGCAATGATATGGAGCGTGATTATATTATGAGGATAGCATGTGAGGCAACTTTGTCTCCAGAAGTGAAGATACGCCAGGCTGCTTTTGAGTGTTTGGTCTCCATTTCATCTACTTACTATGATAAATTAGCTCCTTATATCCAAGATATTTTTGGAATTACTGCAAAGGCTGTGAGGGAAGATGAGGAGCCTGTTGCTCTTCAAGCAATTGAGTTTTGGAGTTCAATTTGTGATGAGGAGATAGACATCTTGGAAGAATATGGGGGTGATTTCACTGGGGACTCCGATATTCCTTGTTTCTATTTTATCAAGCAGGCACTCCCTGCTCTTGTTCCAATGCTGTTGGAGACTCTCCTTAAGCAAGAGGAGGACCAGGATCAAGATGAGGGAGCATGGAATATTGCAATGGCTGGGGGTACATGTCTTGGTTTGGTTGCACGAACTGTTGGAGATGATATCGTCCCACTTGTCATGCCATTCATTGAAGAAAATATTACCAAACCAGATTGGCGGCAAAGAGAGGCAGCGACTTATGCCTTTGGGTCAATCTTGGAGGGTCCTTCTCCTGACAAGTTAACCCCTATTGTTAATGTTGCTTTGAACTTCATGCTCAATGCCTTAACAAAGGATCCAAATAACCATGTCAAGGACACTACTGCATGGACCCTTGGAAGAATCTTTGAATTTCTTCACGGTTCAACTATGGATACACCCATAATCACTCAGGCAAATTGCCAACAAATTATCACTGTACTGCTTCAGAGCATGAAAGATGTTCCAAATGTAGCAGAGAAGGCTTGTGGTGCCCTTTATTTTCTTGCCCAGGGCTATGAAGAGGCAGGCCCATCATCCCCCCTGACTCCATTTTTTCAGGAAATTGTTCAAGCACTTCTCACTGTTACTCATAGAGAAGATGCTGGGGATTCGCGTTTAAGGACTGCTGCGTATGAGACATTGAATGAAGTTGTCAGGTGCTCGACTGATGAAACAGCACCTATGGTATTGCAATTAGTCCCTGTAATTATGATGGAGCTTCATAACACTCTCGAGGGCCAGAAGCTCTCGTCTGATGAGAGAGAGAAGCAAAGTGAACTGCAAGGGCTTCTTTGTGGATGTTTACAGGTTATAATTCAGAAGCTAGGATCATCAGAACCAACAAAATATGTGTTCATGCAGTATGCAGATCAGGTCATGGGTCTCTTTCTGAGGGTGTTTGCTTGTAGAAGTGCTACTGTGCACGAGGAGGCTATGCTTTCAATTGGAGCCCTGGCCTACGCTACTGGGCCGGACTTTGCAAAATATATGACAGAGTTCTATAAGTATTTGGAAATGGGTCTTCAAAATTTTGAAGAGTATCAAGTGTGTGCTGTAACAGTTGGTGTGGTAGGTGACATTTGTAGGGCATTGGAGGATAAAATATTGCCTTTTTGCGATGGGATTATGACACAACTTCTCAAAGATTTGTCAAGCAATCAGTTACATCGGTCTGTGAAGCCACCCATATTCTCGTGCTTTGGTGATATTGCACTGGCAATTGGAGAAAATTTTGAGAAGTACTTGATGTATGCCATGCCTATGCTCCAAAGTGCTGCTGAGCTGTCTGCCCACACCGCAGGTGCTGATGATGAAATGACGGAGTACACAAATTCGCTTAGAAATGGAATTCTGGAGGCATACTCAGGGATTCTTCAAGGGTTTAAGAATTCTCCTAAAACTCAGCTCTTGATTCCTTATGCACCACACATTCTCCAGTTCTTGGATAGCATGTACATGGAGAAGGACATGTATGTTCTGCGACATTTCATTATTTATTTATTTATTTATTTTATGTGTTTAAGTATTTTGAATGCTATGGTTCATGACATTAATTTTTTTGGATCTTTTTTTAGGGATGACGTGGTGATGAAAACTGCCATTGGGGTGCTTGGAGATTTAGCAGATACACTGGGAAGTAATGCTTGTTCTTTGATACAGCAATCTCTTTCTAGCAAAGACTTTTTAAATGAATGTTTGTCGTCTGAAGACCATATGATTAAGGAATCTGCTGAGTGGGCCAAGTTGGCCATCAGTCGTGCCATTTCTGTTTGAAGTTATTGTGGTGGTTTGGTATGCTTTTTTGTTTACAAGTCCCTGCATGCATTTGGGTGTATCGAGTCGGGGTCCGGGGTTGCATTTGTGTCAGGTCATCTGCCATTTTCAGATAACAAAGTTATCAGTCTTCAAGTTGTCACTCTATCTTGCATCAGCACCATGGGGTCAGGAATGGTCGGTTATTACATTGCAGATATGGGAGGTAAAGAATTCTGTTTAAAGCTCCAAAGAAGCAGCCATTGAAGACAAGTTGAAAGGAAAAAGGTAATTTAAATTTGCTGAATATACGAGTCAGGATTGATTGTGTCTCCGTGGTCATGCCGAAGTTTTATTTATGTTGGTTTGGCGCGGTCTTGGCTGAAGTTTATTTATATTGTTGGAATTGATGATTGCAATGATTGGTGGAAGCTAAGTGACACTTGAAGATAAAACAAGTGCATAATTTCAGAAGGTCTTTTTGTCCCCCCTTTTTTTTCTTTTTTTCATATCAGTTCAGCATGATGTCTGTCATATTCCAACCGTGTTTCTTTAGTATATGCGGTTGGGGGTCATCACATAATCGAGGGTATTGCGTCCTGCATCACATTTTTGAATTGTTATTTTTTATAGGTCCTTAAGTCAGTAATATACCTTGCATTCATTCAATCATACAGTTGTTTTTTTTTTCTCATGAATATAGGTTTCTCTTTTCTGAAGAATGTGTAATATTTTGGTCTATCCTTGTAGAGAATGTGTCATAAACTGTTTTGACATTGTAATCTTTGGATGGAGAATTGATTTACTGATGAAATGAGAGTCGTGCATTCCGTCTGTTTTCATGGTTTTTTATTTAGAAGAAACCATCGTCAAAATCTATTTTATCCGAGTTCTCTTTTATCTTTTATTAATGAAATTTACTTGAAGTAGGTAGAGAATTGTAGTAATCAAATCTCTTTCTTAAGGGTGTTTATTTTTTACAAGTGGAAAAATAACGTGTTTGCGAATTTACAGGATATGTAATATTTTGGTGTATGCTTGTACAGAAAGTGTCTTGTACTGTTTTGACTTTGTAATCTTTTGATGGGGAATTGATCTACAGGTGAAGTTAGAGTTGGACCGTTTCTATCTGTTTTTATGGTTTTTCTTAAGAAATCATGAAACGTGCTAATTCATTTGATGCTGATAATAATATGATGTGGTATTGTCACGTTTTTTTTGAAAAAATTACGAGAAAAATGGCAAAAGTGGAGAGAAAAATTCTGTATATAATGCTCTTATAGCAAGCTTGAAATTTAGTTCTTTTTTGTACACTTACCCTAAACACATAATACTATTTAATACCATTTTTATATATATTTGTTAATAATTAAAATTTAGTTGTAATATAGACAACTCTTGGACTAATAATTAAGGTAGAAAATACTAATGAGTCTATTGATTATAAGTTTATTGTTAAGTTGATGTAAGATGGGGTTAGGTTGCCATCTGTAGAAGTTTTTAATAGGAATATGTAAAAAACCAAACTAAATTGGATAATCAAACTGATTTGGGACTATAAAAAAGATTCATCTCGGCATTGGATATAAATAAAATTCAGCTGTATTTCAGAAATTTAACTGAAATAATTAAATCGAACCAAAAAAATTAATTGAATTGACTACAGTCTGGTAACTTTTTTTAATCCCTTAAAAATTCGGTTCGGCTTTGAAAAAATAACAAATTTTCAGTTCGATTTTGTTTGGTTTAAACCAAATGCACATCCTAATTTTTGGGCTAATTTACAACAAGAGAAAATTATTATTTTAAATTATTTGATTGTTAATATAATTAAGAAGAAAGTAAATGAGTAGCTAGATTTATTAAGAACGAAAGATGTCAACAAATTTTGATTAAAAAATGTCTGGACAAGGATAAACGCAGGTACAAGTTCCGTTAACAACACAATAACCGCGAGCTCCTTTTTCTAAATGAGGATCTCCGCCGTACTTCTTTATACACAAGTCATTACATTTCGCGTCCGTGCAATCAGCCATTGGTTCAGCCTTCGCGCAAACTTTCATTGCCATTGCTTCATTTCCTGCAGGCAATTTGTCACCATCATTAAATACTGATTGAACCGTTAGACTAAAAATAAATATAAAAATTATAAATATGCCTCTTTTAGAATAATGAAAATAATATAATTAGAGTTTTTGTATACGCGCAAGTAATTAGCGTATATAACCAAATTAGTAAAAAATAAAGACTGATTTTATGAGTTTTTAATCTAATGGGTTTTTGGAGGGACTGAAGTGGACTGGCTTTTGGTTCAATATCGAACCGGTTGAACTGACCAGTCCGAATTGGTTCTTAAAATATTGTTTTTTGCATGTAATATTTCTCAATTAAAAAATTCTTGCATAAACTATGTCTACCACAACATCCGGTAAATTAGAATCAATATTATTTTACCGCATCATTAGAATGATAGCAGCAATAGTCAATGATTTATTTTTAAATAGGTAAATAACATTGTTTGCTAATGAAAAATTGACATAGAATATTTAGATTATAGACTATGAGACTTTACCTTGACACAAAATAATAATGGCAATGATTGCAAATATTTGGAGACTCTTCATCGTCATTTGTTTGTAATTTTTTTTGAAATAGTAATTAATCTGGTACTGTTTTAAGAATTGTAGAAATTTATATATAGGCTAATTAAGTAAGCCTATATACATATATGGTTATAAATTGAAATTATGAAACAATTTAACCAATTAGGCAACATTTCAACATTTCTTCTATTTTTAATTCTCTGCCTGAGAAATTCTTAATGTAAATGTAATAAAAAGGAGCATTTATGGAATCATATTGTTTATATTTTGGCTGGCACAGATTCTGATTCTTAATATGTCGGCTTGTTCACTTGATATTTTATTATTTTAAAAAAGTTCAAAAAAGTTTCTAAAAATATCGATTTAATACAAAATGGGTTAATTTGAAGAACTTTTTTTGAACTTTTTTCAAATAAAAAAAGATCAATTTAATGTTTAAGGGTACAATTAAAACGAAAAAATATAAAATAGGGTAAACTTGACGAGTTTTTAACGTCATGATAGGATTGAAAATGAGTTAAAAAATCGGGTGTTTTTAAAATATTAAGCCTATTTTTTATTATTGAGCCAAATCGAATTTTAGTATGGTTTGCTGTAGAATTCGTTTGTGATTGATCAAAATTATCAAGAACGAAAATTACTAGAGCCGCAAGAATTATTTTACACCTCAAGTTATCATAAATATTAATTAAAATATATATAAATACTAATTATAAAAAATTACATAAAATTTAGCTATGAAAGTCTCCTTCTCATTTATTATTAAATCACACTTTAATTTATTACTGAATGAACAAAGGATCACTTTACCCCCTCAACTTGGCACAAAATATCAAAAACGTCCAAATTAGTGAAACTGGATCACTTTTACCCTAAACTTGTCAAAACTGGTACAAAAACACCCCTATGCTGACGTAACACCTTAATTGGAGAGTGAGTTTTTAATTAATCATAATTTACTCTAACAAATTATATTTAAATACTAATTAATTATAATTTAACCCTAATTAACCTAGGGACCTTTTAGACCTTTTCAAATTAACTTTCATTAATCTTAATTCTAATTAAAATCAATTAAAAACTAATTAGACCTAATTACTGCTAATATAAGGAACACCCGCCGCCGCGGTGACACAAACCCAGCCACTGCCTCTTTCTTGATTCACAATTCCCATTTCCCTCATCCATTTCAATTGAAACAGACCAGGGTCTGTTCAGTTCTTAAAAAAAAATTAAAAAATTTATTTTTTTAATTAAAAATATAAAATTGTTGGGGTTAATATATATTTTTCAAATTAAAGGGATTAATTTTTATTTTTTTAATTGTTTGATATTAATATATAATGTTTAAAAAAAATTTAGGAACATTCTAAATTTTTCTCCATCAAAAACCACCTTAGAAAAAATAAATCACCATCAAAATCAGAGTGTATCTCACTCTTTTGGGTTAGAGTGGAAAGAGGTGGTTTTGTACCATTTTTGGCAAATTCAGGGTAAAAGTGATCCTATTTTACTAATTTAGACGTTTTTGATACTTTGTGCCAAGTTGAGGGGGGTAAAATGATCCTTCGTTCATTACTGAATCTCATTTATGTGTGTTAGAGCATCTCCAATGGTACTCTCTAATTTAGAGAGCATATTTTATAAAATAGAGAGCATCTTGCATATAAAGAGCACATTTTTTAATTTTACTCCAATAGACTCTCTAAATATAACGTTTTATTCAACAAGTATTAATTTATTTAATTATCATATTTACTCTTTTTATTATAATTTTTATTTCTATAATTTTTTATATTAAAATAAAATCAAAACACATATTTTTAAAAACAAAAAGAGAGTATATATTTTGAATTTGAAATTTTATTAGAAAGATAAGAAGTAGAGAGTGAATTTGACCCACAAACTCACTCTCTTCTTTAAATTTAAATTATGGAGAGTCCATTGAATTTCAAATTTTGCATAAAACTCTCTACATTAAAGAGTTTGATATATTTAGAGAGTGCATTGGAGATGCTCTTATAATTTTGGTTTAGTGCCGTTTTGGAAGGTTGGTTAAAGTTCTCAAAAGGAATTTCCATCTAAGATCAAATATTATACAAATTTAATTTTTAATATGATCCAGCTTGAAAAAGTCAAAAAATAATTTTCAGTTTTTGATGCTTTTTATTAGTTCTTCAAGCTTTTGGTTAGTGTCAGGTATTTTACAATTTTAGTAAGAAATTGTAATAAATGTGTGTTGAATTACGGGTGTGCTAGGAAACAGATTTTAAATTTGTGTAAACTTGACTTCGTAACAAGCAATTGGGGCTTGATTAATCTTATAACAAATACTCCAAAAGTTTGCTAAGTAAAACGAGAATGAAAATGATGCAAATAAACTGAATTCAGTTGTGTTTACAAATGATGCAAATAAACTGAATTCAATTGTGTTTACATATTGAAGAAAATAAAAAAGTTCCGGCAATGGAGGGTATTGCGTATTGCGTCCATTCCCGGAGAAAGGTGCGGCGGTGGGTTCCAGTTGAGTGGTTTGATTTAGCTGGATAGATTGGTGATTTATGTTTGATTAGATTAGATTGATGAGTTATGTTTGATTTGTTTGGATGGGTGACCTTAAGTTTGGTTGGATTGGATTAGTTTGATTTTTTTTATATATATAGATTTTATGGGTATTTTGGTAATTTTTAGGGCAAAAGAGATTTACTGGTCCAATTAGCAAAATTTAGTAGGTTGAGTGATGTTTTTTTGAGGGGGTTTTATAATAGTGGGATTAAATTCAGGTGTCATGGTTGATTGGTCTAATTTAAACTAAAACTAAATTCAGACTAATAATGGAGAGATTTTTAGATAGACTCAGTCTATCACTGTCACGACCCGATTCTCGGCATCGAGACCGGCGCTAGGGAATGGGAGTGGTTGCTCCGAAACCCGTAGCAAGCCTTAAAAATAAATTAAAATCACTTAAAATTTTTCGCGGAATTCGAATCATTTTCGAACATTTTAAAATCGCAGTTTAAAACGTTCTTATAAAAATTACCATTTAAAACATGCACGTAATTTTCTCTTTAATTATTGCATTTTAGTTTCAAAACCATTTCTCTATGGTTTATCATGCATCTCATGTGCATACCATCTTACTATGATAATTACTGCATTTCACTATGCAGGCCATTTCTCTATGGACTTAACTGCATTTCACTATGCAGATGCGTTCATCGCATTTTATTCAAGTGCAGTCGCTCGGACTTTCGCACAGCATTCACATATTACATATTATCAGAGTTTAGCGTTATAAAATATAAAGCATAAATAAGTCCAACGACTATTAAGGTATCACCGTTCATTATTCTAGCTACTGCAACTCTAGACACACAAAGGAAAGGTCATTCTCACTTTATTCAAGTCAGGGATTTCCGGAACAAGAAATTGGAAATCCACACGTCAAACTACTCGCCTGTAAAAATATTAAATTCAACGGGGTCAGTTATAAAAACTGGTGAATGCGTACAACATGTACTAATAAACATTAATATGAAAGCAATGCATTCCAGATTACCGATTCATATGAAACCCTAAACCATGATTCATGTTCCTATATGCTTTCAACACAGGAAACATAAATATTCCACATCATTTCATCATATTCGGGTTAACCTTTTATTTTTCTTTGGCCGTATTTATTTTCTCTTTTTGTACTTTTAGCCAGTCAAATCCGATTATTCTTATTTTACGTATTTGAAAGTCCCAGACTCTTCTTACAATACAACGGATTTCGGCAGTACATAAATACTGTCGCCAATTTCACTTTTTTTAATAAAAGGTTCAACCTCTCAGATCTCGGCAGTTTGCTGACTGCCTTTGGTCGTCTATATTCCGTTGCCTCTGAAGATCTGTTCACACAGAGTCTAGGCCGTCGCCTGACTTTCCAGGCCGTCGCCAGGATTCACACAGCACATTCACATGCAACCCATTCTAAATGCAATACCGGTGATCACACAGCACTATTGCCGCCCAATAGTAAGCACGTTTCAATGAATCTAAATCGGTTTCAACACTATGAATAGTTCATGCGATTTAAATTCAAAATAAAATAAAGCATTTGCAAATCATGTAAAGCAGTTCGCAATATTTTTAATACTAATATTTAGCAGTATAAGTTGTAAACACACTCACAGTACTCGCTTATTCCAAATATAAAAATACCACCCGTCGAATATTCAAAACCTTTGCTCGCCGGTTTCCGCGACAAAACTCGCTGGATCTAATTTAGAGATTAAACATTAATAAATGTAATAACTCTAAATTCTAGGATATACTCTACACCGACTCAACCATATAAACCACATAATCACATAACCAAATTTGATTCCGACTATCTATTTCCGCATCATCGTATTTCTATACGATACACCACGTCGTTTATTTATTTCATTAAATAAACATAGAATTATAACTCCATATAATTCTAACACACATTCAATTCACATAATTTTCTAAAATACACTTTTAGAAAATATCAACAAACATACCACAATTCAAAAATATCCAAAAATATTTTTCCGTAAAATATTTTTGACCCGGGGCTCGGCCCCCCCTTATTTTCTGCCAAAAACATTTCGGCACTAACTGCTGCCAACTGAGTTTAGGACTGAGCCAATATGCTCTATCCCCTCTACTCAAACTCCGGTCACCGTATTCCGGTGGTTTTGACCGAAACTCGAAACGCTAAAAACGCTTAAAAATTCATTTTAAGCCATTTTAACACCGAAATTCACCAAAATCATTTTCAAATACATTTTTAATTTTTTTCTTGTAAAAACAGCAGCCCAAAATTTTAAAATAATATTTTTCATTATTTTAGCCATTAAAACCGAAATGACCATCAATAATCAAAACCGATTATTAATCCGTCAAAACACTTCGATTAAATCACTTAAACTCCATAAATAATTACCATATGTATTTACAGAAATTTTTTAATGAATTATTTCTGTCCAGAAATTAAAATGACAGTTTTACCCTTTTTCATCAAATTTTAGCCGAATAGAGTTATTAAAAATTAAACCCGATTATTAAACCGCTAAAAATTAACCATCAACCATTTAATTAACATCAACCACAAATGTAACTCATCCATAAATAAAATTATTTACAGAAATTAAAAATCCCTTTATTTACCATTTTTAAGCTATTTTTAAGCTTTAAAACAATTAAAAATCGAAACCCAACTAATTAAATTAACACCCGAAATGTTTAACATTTTTAATCCACAAAAATTTCACTTTAAAGCATATATAAATATCATCATATAGATCAGCCCAGAAATTTAAATAAATAATTTAATTTTCACGGAAAAATTATTTTAAAACCGTAACCCACATAAATAACAACCAAAACTAGTTAATTAACCATCAAACACCAATATTTAACCATCCTAAGCATGTTTCTAAGATTCAACCAACATCAGCAACTAAAAACTAAGATTTGAGCTTGAAATTATACCTCAAACGAACATGCAAATAGAGATTAACGTTCTACGCAATATCCCCGACAACTTTTGTTAAGAAAATTTTGAGAGAAAATGTAAGAATAAATTTTTGTGTTGTGAGCTATGGAGTATTCGGCACCCACACTCAAATGGAGAAGAAGATGAATTAACTTGGGCACCAAGTTTAGCTTAAGAAAATATCTAGATATTATTTGGTTGTTCAATTATTTACAAGTTTGCCATTATGGCATTCTTGTAAATAATTCGAACTCTAGGGGCAAAATAATCTCAACTTTACCAAATATTCAAAAACATTAAATCATATCATATGGGCTGAGTTAAAATATTTTTGAGCCTTTAAAAATATTTAAAATAATTATTTTTACGGTTTTTAGTGAAAAATCGCAAAATTCACTTTTAACACGTAAAATTGCCAAAAATCACATTTAAGGCAAACACATAGCAAATCACATTTTCACACTTATAAATTCATCACGTGAATTTATTCACTATTTTCGAGGTCCTAATCAATTAAAATCGGACACACACGAAAATAAACGCTAAAAATTCTACGGGGTATTACAATCACGTCATCTGTGAACTAACCTATCATATTATGACACGTCATTAAAATAGTAGTACTATCGTAATTTTATTTATTATTTTTTATACTTTTAAATATTAATATTACGATAGTGTCATTATTTTAATGATGTGTCATAATATGATAGATTTAGTCTATAAATGACGTAGTGGACTGAATGCATCTAAAAAATTTTCCTAATAAAAATCAAAGTAAATAATAAGTTATGAAAAGCAAACACTTGAACTAGTGAAGCATGAAAATAATTGCATTGACTTCAGTCCCATTTGTAAAGGTTTTAAAGATTGAAAATGGTCGCAAGTCTTGAGTAGGATTAGAATCGATTATCTTTTAAATACTGGGTTTCAACTCGATGAATTAGCTTATTTTCGTAGAAAAATCAGCTCGATTCGGGCATGAGTTCGATTTATCTCGAGTTAGTGCCAGAAAATATCTCAGTTGGACGAGTTGAATGTTGATTTGTGAAAAAACTGGCCGAATACATTTATTTTGAGGAAGTTTTGGCATAACTCGAGCCGACCTCGAACTAATATAAAAAATCACGCTTTTGCTCGGTTTATGTGTAAATTATAAAAATATTCTTTTATATCCGTCGAAATTATATGTAAATTGTATTATAAATTATAATAATCCTCAATCCAAATGTACCTAACAAAAAGCATTAGATATGGACGGATGGCCTTTTAACAAAAATCGCACTCTCCCCTACTCTTCAATGTGAGTTCAACTATCAATCATTGCATACAAATCTAAGACACAAATTTAAAACAAAAAAATTTAACAATTAAAAAGTCTATTGTGTATCTAAAAAGTTTAAAAAAGAAGAAGAAATATAAGAAGAGGATTTGGGTAAGCATCCAAAATGAACAGCATCTACCACTAATGCATACCTTCAAATAGGCTGTATTTATATAGGATATATATTCCTGTTTTGGTTTTGACTTGACTATAACCACATATTATGCTAAACATTTCTGATGTCACTTGAGAGAAAATTTTAGAATTGGGATTCACTCGTATTCATTAAATGTACATCTTTTATTATAAAATAAATGGTATAGATCAAAAAAATTTAAATTTAATTAAATTAATCTACACCATTCATGTTCATTTGAACATGAGAGAATTCCAATCCAAAATTTTAAGTTGATTTTGGCTATCACATGATTCACGAACAAAATTAATTATATTAAAATTAATTATTATAATAATAATAATAATATAATTACGTTCAATCAATTTCTTATACACCAAATAATATTTTAAATATGACAATCTCTCATTATAGCACGGATAACGTGGTGGACAATTAATTATTTTGTCATTTAAGCGTTTTTTGGAAGAAAAATCACTTTCATGTATGTTCATGTAACATACTTAAAAAAAGAAATCACAAAGTCTTCTTTTAAAATAGAATTAGTTAAAAAAAGTCTTACTTTTTATTTTTATAGCGTTTTCAATGTCACATTTAAAATTGCAAAAGATAACCTGTATCACTTTTTTTGATAATCACTATCACTAAAGAAACTACTCGTTTATTATAGAACCGTTAAAATTGCTAAAAAGTTAAAAGATGAAGTTTTTTTAGATAATTTCTACATACAGTGTTTAAAGCGTTAAAAAGGTGAAGATAATTTTTCTTTCACTGATCCTTTAAAATGTCAAGGGTATTAAATTTTCATAGTTACTTCAATTAATTATTTCATTTATGAATTTTATGTGAGAACTAAGTGTGAAATTTTATTTTAATATGAATAGTAAAAAAATATCATTAACGGGTACAATTTTTTTAGGCCTAATGGTTAAAAAAACCCAAACCCTTACGACTTGTTGTAATTATATCCAAACCTATTAATTTTTGCAATAATATCCAAATTGTATTTTTTTGTTGTAATAATATCTAAATTGCATTTTTTTGTAGCAATAATAGTCAAATTGATGGCTAAACTTGTTGTTTTCAATTAAGATATTAGGCTATTATTATGTTTTAATGTATAATAATATAGTAAAAGTTCCAAAAAATGGCAAAAAACTCAAAAAAATTCACATAAAAAGTGCAATTTGGATATTATTGCAACAAAATAATGCAATTTGGATATTATTGCAAAAATTAAAAGGTTTGAATATAATTGCAACAAGTCGTAAAGGTTTGAGTTTTTTTTTCCGTTAAGCCTTTTTTTTTATGTACATTAAACTTACTGACCTTACTAAAGCTATGATACTAAATAGCCTTACAATATATTAAACTAGAGGTCTTAATTTCAAGTATTGAATTTGGAACAATTTTTTTTAAAAAAAAACCAAGAATATCTTATAAGTGTTATGAGATTTTATTCGATTCGGTATGAGCTAGTCGAGACAGTAGCTTCCGATATTAGACGATATCATTATCAAAATAAGGCTTAATTACTTAAAAACCACCCACCTCGAGCTTTTTTTTTGTTTGTACCCTGACCTAGAAAAAAATTCATTTATACCCTGACGTATGTATTTATGTTTCATCCCTACCCCGAGGAACTAAATTAACCTCTTTTCATTAAGAAAAAAGTTTAAAATAGTTCTTCATTTTTAACCTAAATTAATTAGAGATTAATTAGAAATGGATTTTTCTCTAAATGAAGGACTATTTTAAACTTTTTTTTAAATAAAAAGAGGTTAATTTAGTGCCTCGGGGTAGAGGTGAAACATAAACACATACGTCAGGATATAAATGAACTTTTTCCTAGGTCAGGGTATAAACGAAAAAAAAGTTTAAGGTGGGTGGTTTTTAAGTAATTAAGCCTCAAAATAATAGTGAAAATAATGTTGTACTAGTTGTGTTTGTCTTCGATGAAGAAACAAACCAGAAGGAGCAGTTGGGTTCGTTCCTCTTCAACATTGATCGAAGGAGAAGGGAGTAGCGACGACGTTTTATTCGTTCCTCTTCAGCGGCGGTGGCAACTCAGTTTAGAGTTTAATTAGGTAGATTAAATTTAGGTTTAGTTAAAATAAATTAGGATTTTAATTAAGATTAAAATTATGAATTTGATTAGGATTAAGTATGATTAAGTAGTCTAATTAGGTTAAATTTTATATCTCTCTTTTTTTTGAGAGAGAGGGGGGGGGTGCTTTTAATCCGTTTTTGCTAATTTTCAAATTGTTTTAATATGATGTTATCAAGATTTTTTTTGACTTTTGTGCCAATTGAGGGTGCAAATTGATCCTTTGTTGAAGAATAGTTTTTTTTGCGGTATATATTTCTTCATTAATAAGAGAAAATTACTATGCGATCCCTTACATTTGACATAATTCACACTTTAATCCCTCCTATTTAAAAATTAAACTATATGGCTTCTCACTTTTGTTTCTTTCAACAGTTTAGTCCCTCAGTACATTTTTGGTGTTAGTCAACGAAGTTAAAGGACTTAGGAGTAAATTAATCTTCAAATATGAGAGACGAAATTGTTGACAAAAACAAAAGTGAGGGACCAAATCGTTGAAAAAAATAAAAATGGGGACCATACAGTTTCGTTGACTTTGTTAACTAACACTAAAAATGGACGAATGACTAAATCGTTGACAAAAATAAAAGTGAGGGGCACATATCGTTTGATTTTTCAAATAAAAAGGATTAAACTGTAAATTATGTCAAATATGAGGGGTGTCATAATATTTTGCTCAAATTATAAATTATAATGGAATAAATATGTAAATTTTACCTTTTAAATATTACATATTCCCTCCGTCCCATATAAATAGGCAAAATAGAATTTGTACATGAATTAAGAAATGATGGTTAAAATAGTTATATTTTATTAACTTCCAATAATATTCTTAATTTAATTATTTAAATATTTTAAATATTATTAATTTATATTATGGGAAAGATAATTATTGTGTTGGAATTATAAATAAATTTTAAAAAGATAAAATTGTTATTAATTTTTGTATTGTATAAAGTGATAATTAATGGTGATTTATAAAATATAATAAAAGTGGTTGAAATTGATGAAGGTAATGTTAGTATTATTCAAATTATATAGTAACTTTGCCTATTTTAGGACGCCTAAAATATTCATTTTGTCTATTTATATGCGACGGAGGGAATAAAATTATTGCTCCCTCTCCCCTTTCTTCTCCTAACTGATGTCGGCCATCCAAAAATTCCTTCTTTTCTTTGCCTTCTTTAGGGCAACGCCGATCAATATTTTGATCGGCGGTAGTCTCGTTTCTTCTCTAAGTATCTCCAGTTTTTGATTTTTATTGTCGTTTTATGTTTGTTTGTTTGTTTTTTAATTGTTCTTCTTACATCTTCTTCTATAGAGTTTTTTTTTGAAAGTTATTGTGTTGTCCTTAATGAAATTTGATATTTCTTTTATGGATCTTTTTATGCGGTACATATCTGAATCGTTCATGGTAAAAATTGACAAATCAGATTGAAGCTGTCATAGAATTATTGTCTTGATTAACTGTTTCTTTAAATCTAATGTCCAATTGTAAATCAATTATTTGCAGAAGATATTGTAATTCATGGTCATCAATTTGCAATTTTCAATTTTATGGTCTTATCATTGAGAATCTTATTTTATTTTTTCGTGCAAAAAGGATAGCATATTTTAATTGTTTATTTGTTTGTTATTGTATTCTCATATAAATTATTTGTTTGAATTTGTAATATTTTTTTGGTGCTATAATAAAATCTTACATTCTTTTAAAAAAAAAAGTATTACCTAACAATTCTAGCAAAAACTCCGAACCTATTACAATTTTGAATATGTAGTTACACTCCACAAAATGAGACAATGACCAACCTTAATTGAAGAACAATGATTACAAACAAATATATTGTCTCATAAAGGATGATTAGTGTTTTTAATTAGTGATTAAAATTTTGTTAGTGAGAGAGTCCAAAGTGTTGCGTTGTCCCTCTTTAGGTAGTGATGCCAGTGCCACTAATGGCTCAACAAAATTCAACTCTTAAAATCCTTTAAATTTGATTTTATGTGTAGCCCACTCACCCCCCAATTTGACTTTTCAAGATGATGAAAGCCGAAATAAGAGGATCATAGCCATTTCTTATTAAAGTGCTGTGTGGTACCACGGAAAACTGAAAACAAAAATCAAGGAAGTTTCATTTCTTAATTTGACACAAAAGATGAAACAAGAATAAATTTATAATTTGAGACAAAAAAATTCTATATGTTAATTAATCTCGTTTAATATTTCTACTGGAGCTGAGCGAAAACCGAACTAAATTGAAAAACAAAAAAATCAAACTGAAATTTGTTGTTTGATTCGGTTTTTCGGTAAAAACGGTTAGGTTTGATCTCTGATTTTGAAAATTTTAGAGTTCGATTAGCCGTTTGGTTTGGAAAGTTGTAAAATCAAAAAAATAAAAAAAAACGGCTGAATCGTACTTTTAAAAAAAATTAAGGTTTTTATAATGTAAATTCTTTTTTTTGTTATTTTACCAAAAAAATTAAGATTTTTATTTAATTTTAAAATAAAGTCAAACCAAAATTTGAAACCGAACTGAACCGAAATCGAACTGAATCGACTGAAAATTTCGGTCAAAAGAAAGTTTGGTATTTGGTGAAAATAACTGTGGTTCGGTCGAAGATTGAGAAAGTTCGGCACCGTCGATATCGGTCGATTCGAAACCGAACATAACCAAACTGACCGATACTCACTTCCAATTCCAGCTTCAAAATTATCTAATAATTTGCTATCACTACAATTTTAACTTACATATATTTTCTGCCACCTCCTGAGGTGGTAGATCAAGTTAAATTAATTAATTTATGAGCATTTTTTTTTATCTAAAATCATGACATTGTATTTAATTGGTTTTGTAACAAATTGAGGGGACACGATAAATCTTAATTGAAAGGAATTTTTTAGACATGGATCAAAGTAGGACGCCTTTCACACCCACTATTGATGTCAAAGCACATAACATGATAATTTAGGGTTTTCTTTTTGAATTCTTTAGTTGTGTGTATTTATTTCCAATCAAATCAAACTAAATTATAATATTTTAATTGTTGTTTAAACAATCTAATCGAACTGAATTTTTCAAAAAATAAAATACTTTCAATCAACCAAATTGAATAAATTTATTTGATTGATTTAATTAGTTCTGTTTAATTGTATTTAAATATACTAAATTTTAATTACATTTAAAATCAAACCGAATAAAAAATTAAAAGTTCTAATCAAATTTACCAGTTCAGTGAGAAATTGTTAGGTAGATCGAGTCTACCACGTCATCCATAAACTAAGCCACTCATGATACAACATCTCATTAAAATGATGGCAATTATTACGATATTACCATCATTTTAATGAGGTGTCATATTATGAATGACTTAATCTACAGATAACGTGATAAACTCGGTCTACCTAAAAATTTCTACTAGTTCAATTCGATTATTTGGATGGGTTTCTTTACATCCCTTGGCCTGCGGATCATGGAAGGAACAGTTTTACTACTGTACCTGTTACGAATAGATTGGTCTAGGCCAATAATGTTACTTATCATTATTTAATTATAAACAACTCTAATTTCGTAATTAACTTATCCTTTCGTGTATGCCTATAAAGGAAAAATATTCAAATATGCCCTTTATATACATGTAGAGGTAATACATAAATTCAGTGGTGGAATCATAATTTTGGTTTAGTATTTATCTCCGATTTTCTGACTGTTTGGACTTAATCTCTTTCTAGCTCTAAATTCATTATAATTTATACCTCTATATAACAAGGAAAAATATTACAAGGAAAATTGTATTTGAAAGGAGCTCTAGAAATTCGATAAATGAGCTAATATAAAATAAATGTTAGAAAAGGAGCTCTTAAAAATTTATAATTCGTACAAAGAAAATTTAACCACCCTATTATTACCGTCTTATTTGACTGTTTAATACTACTTCAGTATTTTCTATTATTATTGGAAAAAAAATTAGTAGAATCTGACAGTTTTTTACATTCGTCCTACAAAAATGAACGACACCACGCCCCGTGGATGCCACGTTGAATTATTCAAATTTGAATTAAGAAAGAATTATACGCCGAAAATATTAATATCCAAATTAAAATATATATTTTTAAATAATTTGTGAGCAATTTTGGAGTTTAACAAATTTAATAATGCCTCTAAACTTTGTTTTTATTTACAAGAGAATCTAATTGACATTTAAAAAGGTGCATGATAAATAGTACAAAAGCAAAGATGAAATTGGCTACAGAATTTGAAGCCATGCAAAGTATTGCTATGTGCTTAATTTGTCCACATGCATTTGAGTACTCTTTTTTTTCTTCCTTTTTATTAAAATGTTAGATTCTATAAAGTATATAATATAAAAAAATGTAGTTGACTTTAGGGTATAAATTGTGGGCAAAGTTTAATGCATTTGATCATCATTCTGTAGCTATTGGGTGGGTGCACCATAACACAATTGAGCTCTCATACAATTTTCTACCATTAAAACCCAATCTTCCATTCATTTTTGCATAACATTCAACTTATTATGGCTCTCAAACCCCTCTTGGTTCTCTTCCTTCTACTCATTGTCCCTTTTTCTTCAGGTATATTTTAATATTATGCACAATTTTATTAATTACATTTTGTTTATTTAACCATACTATAATGTAATTTTTTTAAATTTTTTAAGATATTTAATATATTATTAACAAAAAGAATTGTATTTTCTCTTGTAGGCATGGTTGAAGGCTTCAGGGAAATCACGAATCCAGATTACTCGATTCACAAGGTAGATGGATGTGGTTGATCAATCTCGAATTCGAAACTTCTATATACATTTTTATAACTTTAGAATATGAACTACTCCCCTCTATTGTTGGTTAGCTTGATTTGAAATTCTTATAAAATAAAAAATTTCATTATAGTTTTATTATAAAACGATACCGGTTTACTGGCGTAAACACCAACTTGTTGATATCGACAAGGCAAAAATGTTCATTCAAGCAGCAAGTCAGTGGTCATTTTGTAAAAAAAAAACTGTTTTATAACTCTTTATAATTCAATAATCGTTTAGTAAAAATTTATCAATAGGCAATTATTTTATAACTTTTTAACTATATTATAAAAAAATTATAATTCAACATTCATAAAAAACATATTTAACCCAGATATTACGATACACCCTTTCTGAAGGTAAAAATTACTTTTACTAAAAAGTAATTTTTTAAGGTCATAGTCGATCTATTTTAAGGTCATAGTCGATCTATTTTTATCAAGATAAGGTTATTTACCATTGATTCATGTTGCATGCAAATTTATCGAATTTATGTTTCAATGTTTCATTTCAGCTTGCAAACATGTTTATGGAACTTCAAAACTTCATATTTTATAGCTATTCTTGTAAAAATTATAATTTCTTTGTTTCCGTTTATTTTATATTTTCCCGTTTCCGTGAAACATAGCCGCTAACCGACCTTTTTCTATAGGTGAAAATGGACGGCAACCAAATGAACAGCAGGAAACTTCTGGTGGAGGTGCTGGACTACGATGACACAGGACCTAACCCCAAACATGATCCCAGAAAGAAAGGAGGAAGGCCTTAATTAATTCATTATTTTATATGTTATATATTATAAATAAATCTATATGTAATCTCTATAAATAGGGTTTACCATGTATGAGAAGAAGTTTCATTGTATTTTCAAATGAATTTCTTGAGTATAATATATAGTTTTATATTACATCCCTATTTCGAAGGGGTCTAGTATATTTAACATCTTCTAAACTATTTAAGTTCGATGATGCATATTTGCATGTTTATAGTAAAGGGTGTTATTAAACTTTTGACTTTTCTCAACTAGCTACATATTATAGTTTGGTTAATAAACTTTTCTATTTCATTTTAGTTACTAACATTGTATTTTATTCCAACGAGAAGCCTCTTGATCTGATTAACCTCTATATATGTATACAGCTTATATTATTATTATTATCATTATATATTTTTTATACGGCTTATAATAAAAATTAAATAACATATTCAAGAATCCGCATATATGAATTGAGCATTTATGAAAGGGAACTTACTAATTTCGATGATTAAAAAACTATAACTTTTTATTGAGAAAGTTTTACATAGATTGAGTCTATTACATTATCCATAGATTAAACCTATTACATTTTGTTATATTTTTTCTTTTTTGTTATATTTTTCTATAGATTTTTCTATAGATTTTAGTATAGGTATTCATTTAAATGAAATTTCTATTCCAAATTATGAAAAAAAATTAAAATTAATATTTAATTTGAATAAGTAAAATTTAGTTATTTTATATTGTTATATAATATATATATATATTAAAATATATTATAAACATTATTATTATTATTATTATTATTATTATTATTATTATTATTATTTAATGTTTAAAAAAACTTGACTTTAAACACTGCATCTTTTTATCTGGTCCCTTAATTTTATTTTTTTATTCCGTTGTATCATGCTTTGTGAAATTAATAAAAAACAATATTTTTTTTTCTCGTATGAAAAAGCAATATAACCATTCTCTGAGATCACGGAATGAACATACGTTTGAGGACCCGAAAAATCAAAAAATCAAAGTTCACGGAATAGATAAGACCAAATATCAAAACTCAGTGACTATATAAGATCAAATGAAAGTTCAGAAACCAGATAAATAAAAAACGCAAAATTAAAAGACTTAATTTATTTTTAATTTCTGTTAAAAGGATAAATTGTTAAAAAAAAATTACTATTATTCTCATGAAGAAAACGCGGCGTTTAGATGCCTCAAGTCCTGCTTGCTGGTACTACACTGCGGTTGAGTTATGTTAGAAGATAGAAGTTTGTAAAAGCTACCAATAATAATGGCCATCTCCTTTGGCTTCTCTTCTTCCTTTTCAACTACTTTCAACAATTCTTCCTTCTTCAACAAAAACAAAACCCAGGTCTCTATTTTCATCTCTCTTAAATTTTTCAGAAATTTTAAAGAATTTTAATCAAAGTTTAAATGGCTTCATCTTTCGTCTTCTTTCTCAGGTAATTGCTCAATTAAAGCAGAACAGTGGCAGTCATCGGAAAGTGTGGCGCCGGAGACAATTGGTACTTCTTTTCTTTTCTTTTATTTCATTGAAATGTTTTATTAATTTCTAATTATTGGAAAATGTTTGTTAATTATCATGAGCAAGTTCAACATTGGCGTGCCTTTTCATTTCCTGAAAAATAAAATTTATCCTTGAGATTGTACAGTAGTCATTTTTTTTAATTGTTTTTTTTTTCTGAATGTTGCTAAGCCTAGAAATTTTGATTGAATAGAGTTTCTATGAGAAATATTTACCATTCATTCAATAGTCAAATGGTTTGGCTGCACAATGCTGCTGTGAACTAGTATATCTTTATAATCTTTCCGAGCCTGAAGTAATTAGCTCAACCGGTTACTACGAAAATGACTAGATTCGCCGACTTGTGTATAGCAACGCAGTCGGTCTAAAACAGACTGCTTTTCCTGTGCTATTATAGTGATTTTTTCATCTTCTTTGTTAAAACAATTAAATGAAGTTTGTAGGTTTATGGATTGAGTTATAGGTGATGGGAAGAAGGGTGTAAATATACATGTCATTCAACTTAACTATATTAACTTCTTGTTTCACAAATTTCAAAGCTATGGAGTTTTGATCCAAATTCAGCTGGGGTCGGTCATAGTAATCTTTTTCCTGTATATACTTTCCTCAAGATCATACTGCACCATGATGTTTCAAGATCAAACCTAGCTCTATGTATATGTACATGTATATGTATATGTTTGTTTCACGATCAAATCTAGTGCTTGGATGTTTCTTTTTCGGAGTAAAGTCTTTTTCAGCTTTTCTTCGGATGAATATGATTGGCAGCGCTAGGTTCTATAGACAGTCTGTTGGATAAATTTGCAATGGTGATTAAATATTTCTTCCTATCAGATGTTTTTATTCCCTTTATCGTAGTCAAAATGCTATCTTTTGCAAATAGCAATTGCTAACATCCTTTAGAACCCACCTCTGTTCCATATCTAATCTTCCTGTCGACTGTTGTCTTCAATCATAGTTCTTGTTTCTTAAGCTAACATGTATATGTTTGGAATTTGTCAGTCCATAAATAGACACTGTTTAAACTTTGAAAAGGTGAATTTATCGGATAAAATGTGCGAAAGTCTCATGAAATACTCACCATGAATGCTTAGTTGGCCTAATAACTTAAAAAAACTCCATCATGTAATATTTTTTCGTTTATACACTGACCTAGGAAAAAGTTCATTTGTACCCTTTTTTTGATTTTTCATTTTCGTCTCTACCCTAAAGAGCTAATTTGACCTCTTTTTATTTGGAAAAATATTCAAAATGATCATTTATATTTAGCTTATATTCTAATTAAACATTAGTATTATTAATTATTTACAATGTTTTCATCCTTTAATTAATTTAATTGTCAAAAATTTAAATTTTAGGGTAGAGATGAAAACGAAAAATTAAAAAAAAAGGGTACAAATGAACTTTTTCCTAGGTGAGGGTGTAAACGAAAAAATGTTACAAGGTGGGGTTTTTTTAAGTAATTAGGCCTGCTTAGTTCATATGTTGAATTCCTACGGATTGGGATGTTGGGGCTTTTAGTGGTCAGACAATGACATTGATATTCAGAGATGATGTTGCACTTCTTTAAAGCATACGTGCAAGTGAAAAACTATTATAATTAGGTTAGTTTATAAAGCATGTATAGATATTTCTCATCTATGTTGCTCGGAAATGGTAATGAAATACTGAAATGGAAAACAACGAAACGACTAAACAATGTTTTTGTACTAGAATAGGTAATAATTTACAAATACAAAGTTTCAGAGTTAACCGTTTCTGAAAATGAAGACGAAACGCCGAAATGCAGTGCTAGATAATTTTGCATAGTTTTTTCATATGTCAACCGTGAGGTGTTGGCTGGAAATGCTTATGGCTACTATTACTGTTTCAGACAAAGAAGGATGACATGTTAAGGTACCAATTGGGTAGAGTTCCCTTCCTCGAGGAGCAGGTCAGGAAGATTAAAGATGACGGAAAGGTCCTGACAATGGATATTCATAAATTGTTGCTGTCGGAGGATAACCGGTTTGATTTTGTGAATGAGGTAGCAGCTGAGGCCATTGAATATGTAGAGGCCAACAGAGATGAGTACGGAGGTAAGAAAAAGGCGATCCTTCACGTGCTTAGTAACCGAATGGCTGATGCTGGCTATGACCGTCCGGTGGCATACGAAGAATCTGATCCTTTAAAGCCAGGACCTGGTTATATGAAGGAATATTATACATGAATTCTGCAATTTCCAATTTTCTAGAGCAACCTCAACTTGTTTAAGACTAGTTAATAAATCTAATCAAATATAAACATGCATATATGATGGTTTTATGTACATTTTGATGACAACCAGCAAATGATGTGCACCAGGAACACTGATATGTTAACCATATATTTCAAAGTTTAACATCACCATTTAAATAAAATTAAAAAATTGTCCGGTATTTTAAATTCTAAAAAAACATAATTTGTATTTTAAATGGGTTAAATATGCGTGTTACAGAACGATTAACGGTATTCTGTAACTATCATTTTTACAATAATAGAATCATTTCAGACTAGTAATTTTTTTACTGATGTGGCTGACCGAAAATAGTGTGTTATTTTTTATTTTATTTTTTGAAACAAGAGAATGGCCAAAGCCAGGAAACAAGAGGAGGCTCTACCGCTCTAAGGTCTTCTACACACACGAGGGATCGAAACTCCGGCAAGGTCGTACTTGTGATAGCTGTAGATATCCTTTGGCATCATATCATAGTGAAACAAACCAACATTGTGTTGGTATCCGAGATTAGTCAAACGGTCGGCACATCGATTACCTTCCCTATGAACATGCTTAATAGAAACACACCACTCATATTCCAAAAGCTTCTTGATAGCACCCAAGATATTTGCAGAAGCGTTAACTCTGATCTCCTTGTTGTTCAAGCTGTCCACAACAAGCTTGCTGTCCATTTCCAGAATTATGTAGCGAAACCCGCGACTCCAAGCAGCTCCCAACCCATCAAGAGCGCCCCAAAGTTAAGCTTGAATGACTGAGCAAATGCCGATATTTTCTAGTGTGTTATTTAATTATTAATTAAATAAAAAATATTAAGTCATGCAATATGGTCAACCACACCTTTCGTTGTTTTCCGTATACGATAAAAATTAGCTTAAAGCTACGGGTATCCTCCGGCTGTTGTACAAATGATATGCGGGTTACTAAAATTTAATAAATGAAATATTAGTAATGGTTATGTAAAAGGTCTATATATAGTTCAATAAGTGCAAAAATATTCAACTACATTTTAAATTGTTAAAGTTGAAAATCCGTGTTAAAAGTGTAAAATATTTTAGTTTTATAAATTTTTGCTTTTAATTCAAAAATAAAATGGCATGGTTAAACAATAAAAGAATGTAATAAAATTTCTTAAAATGACATTGGTTATAGTAAAGTTGATGATGATATTTCAGCATATCCATCGACATACTTACTTTGACAATACAAATGGTAGTACATTGTCTCATTCGATAGAAATGGGAGTACATTTTCACATTTGGGAGATTTTTTTATAGTACAACATAATGTATATTTTTTTTTTGACGAGAAAACGAGGATTATTACTGAATCAAATCTGAAACGACAATGGTCGTAAAAAATTCAGGGATATAATTATACCACTCATGATTTGACCAGACATGGAATAGACATACTGCGCTAAAGCGTGCGCTGCCTGATTCGAAGATCGACTTACATTATTAACACTAAAATTAGAAAACTGTTTCGCTAAAAACACACAATCCATGATCAACGGATCCGACTCCGGTCTAGAAGGATTATTAAAACCCAAATCGGTGGCCGAGTTGATATAACCACCAATATACGGTTCAATTAATTCAACTTCGATTCAACTACAAAAAGTAAATATATTTATATAATATATTTTGTTTCCGACACGTAGGCATATCATTTGTCCACGTCAGCATTAACTCTCAGTGTGAAATACAAGTCGTTAAATCAGTTAGTGGTTAATCTTCATCCTCTTATCCTTCTTCTTCGCTTTACACTGCAAATACTTCAACTCGGTGACTTAACTCAGTCGATGGCACTGTTAAATCCTCAACTCGAGAGATTTCTGTCAACGAAGCTCCGTTATGGCGGCTCCAACTTCAAAACCTGTAGCAAGAACACGAACAGCTTCGTTCCGGCGAGACCGATAAGCCAATGCTCCGCTATTGCAATAGACGCGCCGTCTTCTTTAGCTGACGCCGGTGGCATCCGATTGGGCTCCACGAGCTTGCAGGGAGCTCGTGAAGAGATGGAAGATAAGGTAATTATTCGGTCAGATGGTCTTGTTGATGGATTCTCTTTTGCCGGAGTTTTTGACGGTCACGGCGGTATCGCTTCTGTCAATTTTCTCAGGTATGACTAGAAATGTTGAAATTATTTTTAATTATTCTAATTTTTGAAATGTTTTAGATGCTATAATATGAATAATATTCAATTTTTTAGAAGGTGTAATGATCCAAAATAATTCAATTTTTTTTTACGTGTTTGTCTATTTAAATTTGTTTAATTCTCATAATTATAAAGTACTTTTAAAAATTAATAATAATTTTGGCCTAATTTTATTAATTATTTAATTGATATATGTATGTTCAGTGTTTTAAGGATAATTTAGAATTGTTGTTAATCTTTAAAATTGAGTTTGAAGTGTTTAGATTTCAAAAAATCTAAAAGGTTTGACTCTTTTTTTTGGATAAAGTGTAAATTAAAATCACGAAATTTAATGTGATTTGCAATTACAACGCGGACTTTAAAAGCTTGGCAAAATTAAGTCACCAACTTTCATGTTTTAGATAATCAAAACACCTAGTGAAAAACGCTGATGTGGACATCATAATATACACTGTTCCGGTAGCCACATAAGTATTTTTCGACAGAAAATTGGACGGTATTCTGATTCGCCGAAAGCTGAAAATTAGTAGAGTTTGCCAATTTTAAAGGTCGTGTTATAATTACAAACATGCTAAAATATGATTTATTAGGTATTATTAGACATATAGTACATTGAAAGTTTGCTTAAAAAATAATATTTTTTATTTCCATGTAATTGGTCCAACTTGAGCAAGAATTCTACCGAATTGGTGCAGAAGAATTTAAACTATCAAAGAGTCTGACTTTCATTTTGAGTTTAAAATTGGTAGGTTATGATATTATATTTCGACCTGAGAGTCTTCGTTCGATTCCCGTTTCAGGGATGAGTTTTACAAGGAATGTGTTGCAGCTTTACAAGGTGGCTTGCTGTTAACTGTGAAAGATTTCAATGCTACAAGAAAAGCATTGGTAGAAGCATTTGAAAATGTTGATAAAAAGTTGTCAAATCTGTAAGTTACACAGTTTTCTAGTGTTGAACAATCTAAGTATGATTACAATTTGTATTAGAGTTAATTGAAGGAAAATTAGATTGTGTTCTAATTTGTATCAGGCTTGAAACTGTCGACGGAGATGAATCTGGTTCAACAGCCACCGTTATGTTCATTGGAAACAATAAGCTCATCGTTTCACATATTGGTGATTCATGCCTGGTACGAGATATTATTTAACTTCCACTTTTTGATTCTCAAAATAGGATTAACTGTTATCTGTATTGCACGAAAACCGCTTGATTCTTTTTTCGTTTTGGAAATACTTTTTGAACTTCGAAACTCAATGTTTTTAATCTGTTCTTGCAAACAAAACGTAGTTTCGCCATTTTCCGTTTTAGTGTTTTTCGCTTTGGCATTTCTGTTTGGGTTAAATGCAAATTCATACACCAACTTTGACCTAATTTGCAATTACAACATAAACTTTGAAACTTGGCAATGTCAGTAACCAACTTTACACTTTTGGCAAATCGATACACCAAACTCAAAAAAGACTAACGTGGACATTGTAATAAACCGCCATTTGTCGTTTTATGATTGGTCGGTGTACCAATTTGCCAAGAAATGAAAGTTGGTTACCGACATTGCCAAGTTTAAAAGTTTATGTTGTAATTGCAAATTAGGTCAAAGTTGGTGTATGAATTTGCATTTAACCCTTTCTGTTTCCATGCTACACAAAACTATCATAGTACCTTTATAAATTCTTAGCATATATGTTTATGCAGGTTCTATCTCGTTCCGGCAAAGCTGAAGTGTTGACTGAATCGCATAGACCTTATGGAAGCAACAAGGTCTCTCTTCAAGAAATCAAAAGAATCAGAGAAGCAGGTGGCTGGGTGTGTTTTTTCTTTTTCATGATTTTGTTTTGCCTCCACTTCCTTTTCTATTGTTCTCACAAACATTGCATCGAAGGTGAATTTTTTTTTTCATTTTTAGTTTAATATCTTCAATATGTCATCCCATAAAAGCCTTATTTTGTGAAGTATTATGCGAGTCTACGCCCTTTGCTTAAATTTATGGTTTAGTAATAACCTTAGATAAGATAGCTAAGCTAATGAACAATGATTCGTGCTTAAAAAAATGCAGATCGTCAATGGAAGAATTTGCGGAGATATAGCTGTATCACGTGCTTTTGGTGATATAAGATTCAAGTCGAAGAAAAACGAGTTCTGTCCCTTAACTACTTCTGTATATATAATACTTAACATGTACTCATTTCCTGACAATTTGCTGAATATTTCCGTAGGATGCTGCGGAAAGGAGTCGACGAAGGGAGATGGACTAAAAAATTCATTTCTAGGTACATACTGGGTCTCACTTTTCTAGTTTATGCTAATCTACATACTCTTATCCTCAATGCATTACCAGATCCTTGATAACGGCTCAGATTTTAAATTTTGGCAGAGTTCAATTTAATGGGGATTTGATGACTGCATCTCCAGATGTATTTCAAGTACCTCTGGGATCGGATGCGGAATTTGTAATGTTAGCATCTGATGGTTTATGGGATTACATGAACAGGTTTGTTAGTCCATTTCTGACTCTTGATTATGAATGATAAGTTCTTCCTCTGCTACCATTTTGCTAATTGTCTCAATACGATTAAAAGCGCTGTCAACTATCTTGTGCTGAATTGCTGCTGTGTTCTCTTCCAGCTTAGATGCAGTTTCCTTCGTTAGAAACCGACTTCGTAAACATGGAGATGTTCAGGTAACTGTTATCATGTTCTATAGTATTTATACAATCGTCAATCAGTCTCAAACAATTGCCTACGATGCACGGAAACAGAAATGCTGAAATGGAAAATGACATATTTTATAAGAATATATTACAAAAATAAAGTTTCCGTATTTCAGAAGCGTTTTTCGGAAATATAAACAAAATTTTGAGATGTAGCACTCGATAGGTTTCCGTGCAACATAGACAATTGCTCGAGATTTCAGGTGTCACTGTGTTAGTATTTTCATTAGCAGGTCTCCTATTATCGAACAAAATCAAGATCTGAAAACGAAAAAGGGGATCGACCCCTTTTCACCATGCTACTTAATTTGTAAATCTGCATCTGTAGTTGATGTTATCAGAATTCTGAAGTCTTAACATTTCTCTTTTCTGGTTTCAGCTAGCTTCTGAAGAGCTCGCACACAAAGCCTTGGTAATAGCATAACATGCAGAATTAGTCATATTCTACAGTATAGTTAATAATAGGGTTAATGTAAAACTAATAATGAACGTTAGCGTATTTTGCAATTATAATAAAAACTTAAAATTTTAACAATTTTAGACACAAACTATTAATTTTTAAAATGAAGAATATCGAGTAGTTTTTCGATAAAAAATGCAGACGTGGATGCCGGAAAAGTGTATATATTTCTGTGTTCCGAATTGAAAAAAATTAATAGTTCATGTCTGACATTGTCAAAAATTAAATTTGTGTTGTAACTGCAAACTACGTTAAAATTCACGATCTAGTTTATATTTAACCCTTAAAAATATTATGCTTGAACAATTCTAATACATAAAGTTTTTAATGTTTCAGGATTTACGTTCACAAGACAACATTAGCATCGTAATTGCTGATTTAGGGTATGCAGTTCATACATGTACTTGCATGATATGTATTGTTATGCTTTCGACTTCCGATCAAGCACCAATCCGAACTAATCTTAACCTTTTTGTTTTGCGCAGGAAAACAGACTGGCAAAATTTGCCTCTCCAGCAACAAAATGTATTGCTCGAGTTGGGGCAAGCATTTGCTACCATTGCTATAGTGTCGCTGGGGATTTGGTTGTCGTCTCAACTTTCTTTATAAATAATCAGCTTCTGATAGGTTCTGTATATAAATCAACATAGATTTGTATATTTTTGGATCATATAAGAAGAATGCCATATGCTCATCGTTATGCTCGTTGTTTAGGAAATCACGGGATAAACATTCTTCTGCATTCTTCATATTTCTATCTAGGAGTGGAGTGAAGGGATGTTACCATGACCAATAGTGCTGTTCTAAAAGTTTGAAGCGGTATGGTATGGTCGCCGATTTACGGCTCAAACATTCAATTGCCGATTTAGACTCGGTAACTAGGCTAGCTGGTGATAATGAAAACGGTTGTTTCGGGATCCTCCCATCTGTAAGAGTAAGACACCAGATGTTTTTAAAAGTATAAAAATGTATAAAATCGTCACCTCTAACAAAAATTAAAATATTTGATGAAAGACACTCGCTCACATGCTTTGCTAAAATCAAGAGTCGATACTAAGATAATATAATCAGAAACAAGACTTACAAATTTTAATCATGCATCTAAAAAGCAATAGGCCTGTCATGTGAATATCCTGTACATCAAAGTTTTTATGATGCTTCTGAAAAGCAGTTGTTAGAAAATAACTAAACCGGGCTGATCTTTGACTTGTTGTCGAACCAATTGAACCAGCCAATCTAAGTCTGTATGATCAATAGAATGCCAAAATGTAGATAGACTAACTGTTCAGTTAAGAAATTAGCCAACAAAATGGAGTTCATTTACATATATCAATTCTTTTTAGAGTAACTATGACCTTCAGAAACCTGTGCATCATACACCGTCATTTTACAACGACCTCTCTCAAACACTCATTGCACACGATCTCTCTTGTATTGTGCATCGTCAAACACTCATTTCACAAAATCTCTCTTGTTTTGCATATCGAGAAGCCAAATCTTCAAACAGGCGAATTTCTCCCATCCAACACATTTACGAGTATAGATACAGATTTCGATGACCTTGGCATTCAAATGGCAGGGCGTATGTGAGCAAGTGTGACTCCCCTGGCCAGTTTCTCAAAGGTTGATGAGCTTCCTCCTTTAAACTCCACAATCCGAGCTGAGATAACACCTTTAATATTGAACCATTTGCTTATACCTCATTCTTAGTGCAGATAACCTTTTCTGCATAGAAAATTTCTCATCCTTTTTTCCTAGTTTATCCAAGTAGAATACAGTTTTTTTCAAAGTTTGCATAACCTCTTCACTCTCGTAGCCGAACTCTTTCTCTTGAATTTTCAAAACACGCCGGAGCAACTCTAATAATTCAGTATCATCTCTCTGTAATCTGATCTGAATGGACACCAAACAGTCCAGAGCCTCTCCTGCACAACACAAACATTGGATTTATATATGAAAATGAAACAGCACAAAAACAATAAAATGCTCTACTATATCCACCACCGTCCACATCTTGATAAAATTCTATGCGGACCCGTAAAAGTTCAGTCAGAACCCGTATAAATCTAAGTTATGGTTCGTACTTGGATATCCAAACCGGGTCCAGGCCTGAGCTTGGACTTGCATGTAAAAGAGTTAGGTCTGATTGCACCGGTTCCGGACCAAACTTGCCCCACAAACATGTACAAATGCAACAAACAAAACAAACTTACCAACAGGAAGAGAATCTTTTCCAAAAGCCTTCTCGCGGATGCGCAAAACCTTTAAGGCAAGTTGTTCTGCTTCTTCGTCCCGATTTAAATTGTACATTGTTACTGCAAGTTGCAACATTGGGAAGGTGATAGACTGATCCTCAGGGCTCACTGTTCTCATCATGATATCTAAGCTTATCCTCAACAGGCGCTCGGCCTCGACAAAGTTCTTTGATTGGGAATTGGAGGTCGCAAGATTTAAAAGATGGGTAACTGAGCTGGAATGTTCTTTTCCTTTATATTTTTCATTGATCAACAGGCATTCCTCTAGCAGCTCTCTGCCTTCTTTTCCTCTAAAAACAACAGTACAAACCAAAAAAAACTCAGAAATCCATTCTTGCTAATCGAAAAAATTAATAATAATAATAAAAAAAGACAATTTGGTCCATTTTATTCACTATCACTTGAACTTTCAGAGCATTTGCATATCTTCGATAGCTCGCATGCATTCAGGTTAAACCCAATAAATTAGTTTGTTTTCTAATGTTACTGACACAATTCCCCCCCTGACATTATATACAACTCTCTGTAACAGTTTCTTAATTCTTTCTAAAGCATGAGAAGCTGGTAAGGACTAAGAAATGTATACATTAAAAGTTCATTTAAATTTCTCCATCCAGATAATTTATTTGGCTTTACCTTCCAACAACATGAAGTAACTCTGCCAAATCAATCCTTATCTGCTCCATGATGTTGTCGTCCAGAGCAACATAATTTGAGTCCTTAATTACCTGAAGGGCCTTTTTATACAGGTTGATGGCTTCTTCAACTTTCCCTGTATAAAATTGGAACATAACACAGCACATATGAGGGATTATTTATTATGAGAGACGTGATAATTAAATAAAATTTTATCCAATTTCTCATCGAATTTTTTTTACCATCCTAATGCTTTGTTTGGTTCAAATGAGTTCTACAAAATGAATATAATTGTGATTGGTTTACTTAACAATTCAAAGTAAAATTATTTATGTCTCTTACCAGTTGAACAGTTCAGTTTGGCTAAAGAACATAAAGCCATGCCAGTTCTTCCATCATTTTCCCCATATAACTTCTTATAAATGCTCAAAATCCTATAAAAAAAACAAAAACAAATAATGAAGTGAATAATCATACATGAACTTTCTGTAATCCACTAAAGACAGCATTAAACTAAATAAACCTCATAAAATGAATCTCAGCATCTGAAGCTTTTCCTTCCTTAATCAAAAGATTGCCTAGTCCAAATAATGGAACCACCAAGTCTTCGCTCTCAGCACCTTTAATTGATTCCGAAATAACTATTACACGTTGGTAAATCTCTACTGCATTTCTCACTCTTCCAACGAAACCAAGAACTTTAGCCATTCCCAGCAATGGCGACACAAGAAAGATGCTACTTTCCCCTAGAAAAGTTATGCAATCAATCACTAATGATTTTAGGCTTAGGGCCTCGATGATAAATTATAAGAAAAAAATCCAAAAAGCAATGACCGTACATTAATAGAATAACACACCATGATACCGCATTCCAAATATATAGAAATCTATTTAGTTCTTCAAACTATATATCACCATTATTCAGGTTTCATTTTTCATTTACTAGAAACTATCTGTTGATTCTGTCAAATAAGGAGTGATTAAAAAAGACAACTTCATACTGTTGATCATGACTAAAGCCAAAGCAAAATTAGCATCCTGAGAAATGAGCATCATTTCTATGAAAGAAAAATTGCAAAGACATCAATTGTTGTCAAAACTTTCTATTTTATTGAGTCCATAATGACCTTAGGCAAATATAGAAAAATGTTGTTTCATAAAAACAAACTGGTATCGACTGTAGAAAAGGTTAAATTGCTTTTCGGTTGCAGGGGGCAAGCACATTCAGTTTCAATACTTTGTTTTAGTG
Organism: Mercurialis annua; assembly: GCF_937616625.2. Lineage (NCBI taxonomy): Eukaryota > Viridiplantae > Streptophyta > Magnoliopsida > Malpighiales > Euphorbiaceae > Mercurialis > Mercurialis annua. The sequence goes on along the minus strand of NC_065575.1, from coordinate 4,407,198 downwards.
ATGTAATTTATAAGCCACTAAACTCTGATACAATATTACATTGACAATTAAAACTTAAAAGGTACTGATAGAATAACTAGTCTAGCATGCAGATGTAGTCAAAAGTAAAGGGTCAATTACTGATGCTACAATGTAACAGGGACAAAGATGAACAACCAATAAGTTTAACACAAAACTTGAACTTACCATATTTGCTTTCCAGAATACCAATTACTCTCTGATATACAACCAAAGATTTCTCAAACTTCCCCAAAGCTGAATACATGCTTCCCATATGCACAAGCACTGAATCCAGAAGTGGCACATCATCTTTTAGACCTTCAACAATCTTATTCAACTAGCCATCCATGAAAATGAAACATGAGGAAAAAAGAGGTATGGGTTTTGCCAAAAATTGTTGTATGCATGCACCTAAATGTTTGGCCGTCTATTTTTATTGAGAAATAGCAGATTTTGAGAATAATGTTGGCTAAAAGAAAATAAAAGCTCATTAGATTGAGAAAAGAATTATAGCTCATAAATTTCTTGAGATCTTCGTTAAGTTTGTTTAATAGACCAGGACAAAGTGAACAAGCATAGGTTTTAACCATTGTCCCATAAAATAGAACTTTTGTGTGCAACAAGTGATAGTTAACATTTTTTTTTTGACAATGTGATAGTTAACAGTTAGTCACATATACATGAATCAATTAGAACCTACAGCAATTATGTTGGTAAAAAGAAACTTACCAGATTCAGTGTAGAGTTAACAGTCTTTAAATCAGCTAAAGCCATGTATCCCAATGCTATGACATCAAGTGTAGCAGCTTCTTCGATGCCTGTAGCACCTGCACTGATCTGTTCTTTCACGAACTCATAATTTGCTTGGAGTAGGTTCACAGCATCATCTTCGTCTCCCTTTATAATCATTGCCTTCACTTCATTAAATAACTCTTGCAATTGCCTCTCAAAAACATTTACACCATCTGAAGAGTTACTTGGAGCATACAGCTCAGACCTGCTAATACAAAACTATGTGTACCATTAAAGCGTTCATTCTTTTTAGCAAAGAAACTAAATTTGCAATTTAATGTCTTGATATAGGACTAAATCCCTAAAAATTGATGGCTCATAGCTTCATAATACATTATATTCAAGCCTTTAAAAGATCAAGAGTGATAAATGCGATCGAAAGTGTACAAAATCAGGTTCATATGTTTGAATAAGTTCCTATTTCTCACCTCATGAAAGAACTTTCATCAGAAACATCTGGTAAAGCAAGATTTTGTCGGGATGCCGTGTCTGCATTTACCGATGAAGCTGAAGCAAAACTTTTCAATATGCAGTGACGACCAATAGCTTTAGCGGGTACCATGTATAGCTTGAAGTTGCATCTTTTCTTTTGGATAAACAATGAGAAGCATTTCACGCCTTTCCGGTAGCTTGGATGTAAGGAAACACATTCTTGAGCTATCCTAAAGAGTTTCAAGCAAGATCATCAAAGAATCAATCATGTGCAAGGTTCATCCAAATTGAATTTTTGCGAACTCCATGCTTTTTTTTAGGTCGCATGAACTGAATTCTATCAACTATAAAATATTCAAACAAGATCCATTCTCACATTTTTACACTTTTAGGAGTTAAATTCAAGCAATTTTAACATATTCAAAGCTTTCACTTATCAATGAACCAAAGTTTCATCAGCTTAATTACAAATTATTTGTCAATCACAGAGATTTTAAATGATGAGTTCAATTAACCAAACAAAGTGCTTCATAACCTACGCAAAAACTTTCAGAAAATAAAATAAACACACAGAGAGAGAGAGTACCTGTTGTTGCCCAAAGATAGAGAAGATAAAAGGGAAGCTGCCATTTTTAGCTGAGTTAACCACCGAGTTCAAGGGTTTATCGTTTTTGAGAGGTTTATGTGGTCGGTTTGGAACCGCTCAAAATAATTAACTACATGAATTATATTACTAATAATTTTTTATATATTAAAATTTAATGTAAAATATATATATATCTTTTTTTTTTAAAAAGAAATAAGAAATAAGAGTTCAGGTATTCTCCATCGCCACCTCTGCTTCCGGCCGTCACCGCCTTTACTTCCCGCTCTAGCCACCGCCTCTTCTTCCAAATCCATCTACCGCTTCTGCTTCCAGCTTCAGACGCCGTACTCCAATCAGCTGTAGCCGTCGCACTCCTTTCAAATCCAATTGTCGACGTTCTCGGCCTCCTCAAAGAAACCGACCCATTCTCGGCCTTAAAAGCGAATCACTAGCGTTGCTTTGTCATCTGCGTACAAGATTTTAACTCTTGATGTGTTGGAGTCAAGGTATTTTCAGTAAAAGAAAATCTGGAGTTGTTGTTGTTGGTTTAATTCATAATGATTTAGTTTGGGTAATTGTTTTTGTATTGGTTTAATTCATGACCAGATGAGTAATTTATGCAAGAATTTATATGGGTCTTTATACATTTAAAAGATACGACAAACTTGATACTATCTATAGTTCATAGTTATGTAGAAAGAAAATAAAATGCTTGGATGTGAAATATATCCTTGTTTTCATACAATTGTGTTAATCTGAAAATGTATCCATGTTTTCTATTAGGTTTATCAGATGTTGTCATTTTTACTCTCGCGTGCTACACGCAACACCACGAGAAGATTCCTCAATCCTTCTCCATCCTCTTCGTTCTCTCTGTTCAACAATACAGCAATTGTCTCTTCAGGTTTCTCCGAAGATTGCTCATCGAAAACTAGTGCCATTGTCCCTTCAGTTAACCAAGTTATTCGATCTTACTACTGGGTTACTCCGAACAATTATTTATCCTGCGAGAATCAGAAGTCCAACTTTAATTTAAGGTTTGTTGGAAGATTTTCAACCTTATCGAGCTCAAAGAACAATGACGATCGGGAGAAAGGAGAGTTATTGAAGGAGAAAGATATTTCTTGGATTGATTTATACTTGCCGAGATACACTAGGCCTTATGCGCTGCTTGCTCGGCTTGATAAGCCTATAGGAACCTGGCTGCTTGCTTGGCCTTGCATGTGGTATGATCTTTATTCTTTATATATACATTTTGGAGTTATTTCTTTGGATATTTGATAAAACGTGGAATTAATAAGCATATTTGAAACGTAATGATTTGCTTATATCGTTTAGTTCCTTCGCTAAAATCTCGGGAAATTTGTTTTTAGACTGAACTGTTCATTTTATTCTCTTTTTTTTAAGTAAAATAAAAAAAAAGATAAATAGATTAGGCTGTGGTTCATATTATTATTTGTTATCATGTATTGTGTGTACTCGGTCGGAACCAGATATACTAGCCTTTGCTAAAAATTCAATGAGAAAGATATGAACTTTATGGGTTTGTATAAACATGGCTAATGGATGGTAGTAGTGTTTGAGGTACTGAGATAAAAACAATTTCACAATAATTATTTGCTATTTTTATTTAGAACTACATTTTCCAATTATAGTATACAGTTGGACATTATGAGGCTTAATTCCTTGTTATGTGAAAATAATGCCATTTAAGGGCATGACATGGTGGATTAGGAAATAAGTTTTGCTATATCTATACCATTCCCTGTTTAAAGTTCATTCTAGATTTTTTAGGAGCTCTAAATCAGTTAGTTCAGCTGTGGGAAAAGTATCATATTAATTTGTTTATTGAACGAAATCATCTTTAAGGTTTAGTTCCTTAAACCAGAAGGGGAGGGAAGAAGACACTCTTATTAGCTATGTTTAGTTCTTAAACTTTAGGATTCCCAGAGATTTGAACTTATTCGTAATTGATAGTGCATTTCTTGGAATCAGGTCTCGATGTTACATTAGGTTGTTCTTTGCATAAGTACTAATGAAAAATTCCATGAAAGACAAACTTGTAATACATATATGATTTAATTTTTCATTTATGTTAATCGATAATGATATTTAATCAACTGATGTTTTTTATTTGTAAAGGTCAATTTCGCTGGCTTCATCCCCAGGACATCTTCCTGACTTTAGGATGATGGCATTATTTGGTTGTGGGGCTTTGCTTTTAAGGGGTGCTGGATGTACCATAAATGATCTCCTTGATAGAGATATCGATACCAAGGTAAATACTAATTCTACTATTTTCCTGCAATAATATATTGATTTAATCAAAATATGCTAGAATAGAGTGTTCACGCTACCTGTAAATGCTTAGCTTGCAAGTGCACATTAAATATTTCTTATAAAAATGATGGAATAAGCTCTTGAGTGGAACACTAAACTTTTGTTTGATCTCATTAAAATTCCTTTACAAATTGTCTTCAAAATTTCAAATTATAACATCTCTTGCATCTTGTTTTGAGATTTGAAATGCCAATGTAAGTGAGTTGTGCAAGATATGTGTCTATGATTGGGACATGCCTAATTTCTGTGTAATCAGAAACACTAAAGTTGAGCTGAATTCTCAATGAATTGTATTAGAGAAATCAATAGGTATTTATACACAAGTAGATGCTAAGAGAAAGGAAAGCAATTCCTAAAATCAAGCTAATATAATCCCTATAAACATGCTAATCTAATCCCTATAAACATGTTGCCATATATGATGTATTCACACTAAGTATTCACACTATAATTCTAACACTCCCCCTCAAGCTGGAGCATAGATATTTGTCATGCCCAGCTTGTTACAAATATAGTTTACCCGAACCCCATTCAAAGCTTTGGTAAAGATATCTCCAAGTTGTTCATTGGTGCCAATGTAGTCTGTAGAAATGATGTTGGCTTCTAGTTTTTCACGAACAAAATGGCAGTCAACTTCAATGTGCTTGGTACGTTCATGGAATACGGGATTGGAAGCAATATGAATAGCTGCTTGATTATCACACAATAACTTTGCTGGAGTGTTGATTTTGAATCCAAGTTCGGACAAAAGATGACGAATCCATATAATCTCACACACAGATTGAGACATCGCTCGATATTCAGATTCCGCACTAGAACGAGACACAACATGTTGTTTCTTGCTTTTCCAAGAAACAAGATTACCTCCAACAAAGACACAATAACCAGTAATGGATCTTCTATCATCCTTGTCTCCTGCCCAGTCTGCATCAGAGAAGCACTCAATCTCAGTATGACCATGATTCTGGTAAAGTAATCCACGTCCAGGTGTCCCTTTTAAGTAACATAAAATCTGCTCAAGTGCATTCCAGTGATCAATGGTAGGAGAGGACATGAACTGGCTGACAGCACTAACAGAATAAGAAATATCAGGCCTTGTTACTGTAAGATAATTCAGCTTCCCAACCAAACGCCTATATTTTCCAGGGTCTGCAAAAGGCTCTCCTTCTGTTGTGAGATGAGAGTTTGGAGTCATAGGCGCGCCACATGGCTTGGCTCCAGACTTTCCAGTTTCTGCCAACAAATCAAGAACATATTTCCTTTGAGATAGGAAGATCCCTTTCTTGCACCTTGATACTTCAATTCCCAAGAAATACTTTAGAGCTCCCAAATCTTTCGTTTGAAAGTGATCATGAAGAAATGTTTTCAGAGATGAGATTCCTGAAAAATCACTTCCAGTAATGATAATATCGTCTACATAGACAACAAGAAGGATGATACCTGAAGAGGAACGCCTATAGAAAACCGAGTGATCACAATTACACTTCTTCATCCCAAACTTCTCAATTACTTGACTAAACTTACCAAACCATGCTCGAGGACTCTGTTTCAACCCATATAGAGATTTACGAAGATGACAAACTTTGCCATACTCCCCCTGAGCAACAAAACCTGGTGGTTGCTCCATATAAACTTCCTCTTGAAGGTCACCATGTAAAAAGGCATTCTTGATATCGAGCTGATGTAGGGGCCAATCAGAACTAGCTGCCATTGAAATAAAAAGGCGAATAGAAGACATTTTGGCCACTGGTGAAAAAGTGTCAGAATAATCAACCCCATAGGTCTGAGCATAGCCTTTTGCGACAAGGCGAGCTTTTAAACGAGCAACCGAACCATCAGAATTAAGTTTTACAGCAAACACCCATCGGCAACCTACAGATTTCTTTCCCACAGGCAAATGTACCAAATCCCAAGTATCATTAGCATCTAGAGCATTCATTTCTTCCATCATTGCCTTTCGCCATCCAGGATGGGATAAGGCTTCCGACACAGATTTTGGAATAGATATAGAATCAAGTGAAGCAATAAAACATTGTGAAGGGGAAGATAAATATTTGTATGAAACGAAAGCAGAGATAGGATAAGTACATGATCGTTTACCTTTGCGAAGGGCAATAGGAAGATCATCGGTATCATGACTTGACTCAGAAGGAGGATCTTCTGCCGAAACAGAAACTGGTATTGGACTAGAAGCCGGAGGTTGCTGACGTCGTGAATAAACTTGAGTAATAGGTGGCTTGGGCTGTTGCTGAGGTAACGAAGTAGGATGAATGTGATAAACCAACATATCATTATCAATAATATCATCCGAATTCAACACATTAGTGGACATAGGAAGAAGGGGAGATGTTCCATAAAAGAGACATCATAAGACACAAGATATTTATCAAGAGAAGGGGAAAAACAACGATACCCTTTTTGAAGGCGAGAGTACCCGAGGAAGACACATTTTAGTGATTTCGGATCAAGCTTAGTAACATGTGGACGAACATCCCTAACAAAGCAAGTACTCCCAAATATACGAGGTGACATGTTAAATAATGGTTTATCAGGAAACAGAATACTGTAAGGAGTCTCACCATTCAACACGGCAGAAGGCATGCGATTGATCAGAAAACATGCTGTAGAAATAGCATCTGCCCAGAAAGGTTTCGGAACCTGCGTTTGAAACAAAAGAGCTCTAGCAGTTTCAAGAAGATGACGATTCTTACGTTCAGCTACACCGTTTTGTGAAGGTGTATTAACACAAGAAGTTTGATGAATAATACCATTCTGAGACATAAAAGTTTGAAAAGGACCAGACAAGTATTCTTTAGCATTGTCACTTCGTAAAGTATGAACTGAAACATTAAATTGGTTTTTAACCTCAGCACAAAAAGCAGTAAAATGTGTAAACAATTCAGAACGATGTTTCATTAAATATAACCAAGTGGTTCGAGAATAATCATCCACAAAAGTCACAAAATATCTAAAACCTGGTTTAGACACAACAGAGCAAGGACCCCAAACATCAGAATGAACTAATTCAAACGGAAAATTAGACCTTTTATTGACTCGAGGAGCAGAAGACAAATGATGATGTTTTGCAAATTGACATGACTCACAATCTAAGCTAGACAACTTTTGAAACTGGGGGCACATCTTTTTCAGCAGAGGTCAAGAAGGATGTCCCAACCGACAATGCTCATCAAAAGGGGTGGATACAGTAGAGCAAGCAACAGGTCTTCTAACGGTTGTATCCAAAACGTAGAGACCACCAGATTCTCGTCCACTACCAATAATCTGCTTCGTCATAAGATCCTGAAACAAACAATGATTAGGGAAAAATGAGATAGAACAATTAAGAGAGCGAGTAAGTTTACTCACAGAAATCAAATTGAATGAAAAACCAGGCACATTAAGAACATTTGAGAGTGAAAGTGATGAAGTTGGATTAATAGTACCAGAACCAGTAACCGAAGAGTGAGTGCCATCAGCTACGGTAACGTGGGAAGGAAAAGTATCATTACAAGAAGTGAATAGTTTAGAATTACCTGTCATATGATCTGTAGCACCAGAATCAATGACCCATTTTGAAGACGAAGAAACGAGGCACTTATTGGAATTACCTGACTCAACAATAGCAGTGACGGACGAAGAACGCTCTGAAGCTAATGATTCTTGATACTTGGCATATTCTTCCGCAGTAAGAGTGTAAGATTGAGCAGAGGGTGTAGCAGGGGGTGTAACATCAGTAGTAGCAACCTGAGCAGACCGATACCGTTTCTCCTTAGCCTTTAGAAGAGGACAAGTTCGTTTAGTATGACCGGGCTCATGACAATAATAGCATTCAACAGGTTTGCTTCCATCATTTGGACTTCTCATGTCCCGGGTGCTCCCCCTTGTTGGACCCTTAAAAGAGCGGTCAGAAGTATGCCTTTGGCTATAAAGAGCACTAGAAGGAGGAACAGAAGGAGTGGCTGAAAGAACTAGATTACTGCGCAAAATACGAGTCAGAGCCTCCTCACCATCAGGAATTTCAGCACCAGAGAGAATCTGAGAAGTGACTCCTTCATATTCTGAACCGAGTCCACATAAAAATCGGAGAACAAACATTTGTTCTCGTTGAGCTTGAAGGACCGTAATATCTGTGCTCAGAGGTAGCAATTCATTTAATTGCTCAAAGGTGTCCTTTAGCTGCATATAGTAATCCTGAACAGATTGCCCTTGGCGATCAGTAGTATAAAACGACTTATATGTATCATATAAGCGAGAAACATTACCCTTTCCAGCATACAAAGACTTCAAATAATCCATAATTTGTTTGCAATACCCACAATGACGAACCAAGCTAACAATCTTGGCATCAATAGAGTTCTTGATGCCAAGTAAGAGACAAGCATCATCAGCCATCCAATCTTCATCATCAGTTTTCGGGTCATCAGTCAAATGACGTGATTTTCTGATACTCCGAAGATACAACGTAACATTAGTGGACCAATCAACATAATTGGACGCCCCAGTCAATTTATGATCAGTAATCCTAGGAGATACTGCCATAATACCACTAACCATAGGTTTATTAGGTTCATTTTTCTTTCCATCAGCCATACTATCACACCAAACACAATTTCAGCAATCACAAAAAATAATAATACAGCAGTAGCCCTTTACCCACACTTTAGGTTCAAAAAAAAAAATATCTCAGTAACTGAAAACTGACCAGATGGGTAGGCTGGAAATAAAGTGCTGATATGGAAAGAAGTCGGTCGGAGATGAACCGGTGGCCGGAGGTGGTTCCACTCGCCGGCGCGTGGCTGAGCGTGGCGGGAGGCGGCGGCGCGTGGCTGGAGCGTGGCTGGAGGAACAGAAACCGGAGCAGCAGATTCCGGCAGATCGGAGGACGGCGAGTCTTGTGGGAGGGGTGGTGAGATTAGATGATGGCCAGAAATTGGTCACAAGAAGGAAAGTTGAACCCTAGTTCCTGAACTGAATAACTGAACTGTTTGCGCACAGGGGCAAACCAAAAAAGAAGAAGGATCTGCACACTAGGGCAGCTCTGATACCATGTAATCAGAAACACTAAAGTTGAGTTGAATTCTCAATGAATTGTATTAGAGAAATCAATAGGTATTTATACACAAGTAGATGCTAAGAGAAAGGAAAGCAATTCCTAAAATCAAGCTAATATAATCCCTATAAACATGCTAATCTAATCCCTATAAACATGTTGCCATATATGATGTATTCACACTAAGTATTCACACTATAATTCTAACATAACTCAATTCAATTGAAGTGTAATACCAATTTAGGATTTTGTATATGAATGTTCGTCCTTTCTTCCATTCAGTATAGGTTAAACACCTTTGAAAGATAAAGAACTAGTAAATTCGCGTGCACTGTTTCCTTCCATGTCAACTTAAATTGTATTAGGCTGACTTACTGATGGATATCCTAGGACTTGGGTTTTACTAATTCAATTTATGTGTCCTAACTTTAGTATAGTTGGTCTTTATCATCTTTGAGCAACACACGCACTCTTGTGCTTGCATAATACAGTTCAAGATACTTTTCATCCTCGTCATTTGAAGGTTTAATTTCTATGACAAATTATCAATGCAGGTGGAGCGTACTAAGCTGAGACCAGTTGCAAGTGGCCTTTTGTCACCATTTCAAGGGCTTTGTTTTCTTGGTTTTCAATTATCCTTGGGTCTTGGAATTCTTCTTCAGCTCAACAATTATAGGTCAGTGGCAGCAATCTTAGATGGAGATGTGGAGACACTTTGAACACTTATTTGTGGAAGGGATTACTTTCTATTCTAGGTGTGGTTGCTTATGACACCCCTTGTTCCATTAATCTCCATCTCTTTAAAGTTTAAGATTCCTTAAGATATTGTAGGACTTGGTTGATTTGATATCATGTGTTGGTTGTTCCCTCATTATGCTCTTTAGAATGCTTAATTTGAGTCCAAAAGTCTCTCTCTCTTCCTTTATTAGGGATAGATACTAGAATCAACCAAAGAGCTTTTTCTTTTGTTTCTTAATTACAGACTTGAAAGCAAAATCTGCAATTTTAATACTTCACCAAGAAAACCCCCTTAATCACAAATTACCTGATCAAAGCCGGCTATGTTGTGCTTTTCCAAGGATGGTTGTGCAGTGGGGTAAATGAGTAGGAAGTTGTCCGGCCATTGAAATATGCTGGCAGATCATTTTGGCAATTTATTTAGAGAACATAGAAGATGGAGAAGAAGAGAAAGTACCCTAGTGTAGAACTTGCTTCCTTTGTGATATTCCTACTTTGGTGTCCTCTTTGAGTTTAAAGTTTAAACAAGATATTAGGCAAAGCTTTTATGGTTGCATCAGAAAATTATTTTCAACAGTTTGCTGAAATTTGACAAACATTTGTTTTATTGTTGATAACCAAAAGGTCTGCATTGAAAGCAGTCATAGACTATTTGTACAGGTATTATATCATAAGTGGATACTGTTTCATCAGGGTAAATTCTAGTTAATCAAGGTATTGGACATACACAAAGAAGAAAAGGATGTCCTAGTATTAATCATTTTAACATGCAATATTACACATTTGCACTCTAGTTTCCCCACTTATGCATAAGATTGACCAGGAATGATAGATATTTTTGCATTGAATTCTGTGGAAGCTAATTTTTAAAGTTTCATTTTCTCTGCTGACATTTTCATCACTCATTTAATTTCTGCTTGAAACATCAGTTTCCGTATTTTCTATTTTCTTGGAGTGACAGCAATAGTTGCATGTTACTCATAGCTTATGTTTCTTTTTTTATTTTCCTTTTCACATATTTTTTTACAGTTGAACCTATTAGTAAACCTGGTTCATTATTTGTAATAATTGGTAGCTAACTATTTGTAACAGCCGCGTTTTGGGGGCTTCATCCTTGTTGCTAGTCTTCTCCTATCCACTCATGAAGAGAGTAACATTTTGGGTAATAGCCACGTTTCTTCTGTATTTTAATCTGACTTTTGATTGAGAGGTATGACTAGTAAATATTACTCTTCTAGCGCAGCCTCAAGCCTTTCTAGGTTTGACATTTAACTGGGGGGCGTTATTAGGGTGGTCTGCTATTAAAGGAAGTTTAGATCCAGCTGTTGTGCTGCCACTGTATGCGGGTGGAGTATTTTGGACCCTTGTGTATGATACAATTTATGCACATCAGGTATAGTTTCTTTAATATAACTGCTAGGCTCTTATTATTCCCCACTTATCATGCAATAGTTTAATTTGTTTAATTTCTCTATGCGAGAAAGTTCTTTAATGATAAATCTTTTTGCATTCTGGATTTTAGTTCGGTACTTTTTATGTCCTCTAACTCTTAAAAATCTTAATTTATTTGCTTTTGTATACAAAATGGTCTAATTGGCAGTTAAACTGTTGCACTGCTATGTAATGACATAACATGTTCAGACAAAATTTGTATTCTCTTGCAGTTTCAAATGTACCTCATACTAAGTTATTGTTTGGGGCAAAAATATATGCATGCTATTTCAAAAGCAGAAACAGTACTCTCTTGTTTAAAAGTATTTGTTGTAGCCGGTTTTTTTGAGTTGCCTAAATGCTTTACCACTATATCAAAGGTTGACTTGAAGGTGTAAATACTTTTTGTTACTCTTTTGGATATTAGCTTAAATATTTTTTTTGACTTTGAGTTCTTATGTAGTAATAATCTATGGATGAACTGTGTTATTGCTACTTTAAATGAAATTATGTTCATATAAATAGGATAAGGAGGACGATCTAAAAGTGGGTGTAAAATCAACCGCCTTGAGATTCGAGAATTCAACAAAGGAATGGATCACTGGGTTTGGCATTGCCTGCATAGCTAGTCTTGCCCTTAGTGGGGTCAATGCTAATATTGGTACTTGCTTTTCTAATCTTTCCATCAGCAATTTTCATTCAGAACTTCAGTTGCCCCACTGTAACTACTTTTCATAATAATTTCTGGAACAGGGTGGCCATTTTATGCATGTTTGACGGCTGCTTCTGGACATTTAGCTTGGCAGATATGGACCGTTAACTTATCATGCCGGTCCGATTGCAATAGGAAGTATGTATTTTTCTATTTGGTTTTGTGTGATTTTTCTTTTACATCTGCTTGCGCATGCATATGTTGCATCTTCACATCATGGCAGAGTTACTCTAGGTGTTCCAATTTTAAACCAATATTGTAGTTAGTCTCAATCTGGATTTCTTGCTTTGGAAATACCCTTGACTCCAGGTTCTCTTCATTGCAGGTTTGTTTCAAATAAATGGTTTGGTGCTATTATTTTCAGCGGGGTTTTGTTTGGTAGATACGTGTCATGAAGGTATTATTACTTCTATTTTTTGTATAAGCTTTTTGTTCTTGATTTGCTCCTCGCATTCCTAGGATTAAGTTTTTTTTTTTTGATAATTTCCTAGGATTAAGTTAATGGTAAAATTTTGTAACTTATGGATAGGGGCTTTTGGTGAAATTCAAAGCATATAGCAATATTCAGTCCCGGTTCCTGTGTTCTTAACATTTAACAAGTTTAATCATTAACTTATTTTTTGAAATTTAATCACACGGCTTGGTCACTCACTACCTCACTACCTTTGCTGGATTTAAGTTTTGTTTCTTGGCTGTTCAGTTGTTAATTTTATATTTTCCTTCGGATTTACTTCTCAGAGACTGCAAAAAATCATACAAACAAGCCTTAAAGTAGATTACGATATTCTTGTTTTTAGAAAAGCATTTTTTAATTTGACTTAAAATGCTGTCATCTAATTTTACTAATCGTGAAAATGTTATGTATTCTATCTGGAGAGGAAATAGACTGCACCCTCGAGTAATATTCATGGCTGAGCCTGAGTTTATTTGATAGTAGCAGGGTAAAGGGTTGCAACTGCCAATATAATTTCGACATGGAGACAAATATGTAGTCTATTACCATGTACTAGCTGTTTTAACTGCCTGATTATACACAGTTATGTAGTCTAGGAGACGATGTAGTGTCTAGTACACAGTTATGTAGTTATGAATGCACTGTGCACGACAATATTATGTCTAGCAGTCGTAGACAAATATGCCGTCTATGTCACTATATATAACTGGGAAGTAGCTGTTTTCGATATCATGATCCTAATTGGTCACTACCGAAAAATCATGTGGAAGATATCAATTGAATTATTTAAGCTCTTGTGCAAGCAATTATCGGTTTGGATTCTGCGGACTGCCCTTTTGTTCAATCTCTTGAGGCACGCTGTGCCGATATAGCTAGTGCTTATTCTACTTACATCATACAAGAAAGGGGAGAAATTAGGAGAAATTCAAAGGAAAAGTAGTGTTTGCTGACTTCTTCATAATTTCAGTAGTTGCAATTTCCATAGCCTGAAAAATATTGAGGGAAACAAAGTAAACATTAAGAACCTTTAAGCACACACACACAAAAAAAATAGAATCTCATAAATCATTTACTTATACGAGATGTAATATTTTATTTGAAAATTTGAACATTTTTTTGCTTCAGATATCTGAAAAAACTGTAGCTAACAAGATATGTTATACTTAATATATTTTAAGCTCTATTTTTTTTTTCAAAATTATTCACGATATTAGAATTCAGAGAACGAAAGTTGACACTGTAAACCCGAGCTGAAAATAATGTCAATGTAAGATTCACATCAGATGATTAATGCACAAACTTTATTAACTACATATTTTTAGTTTTGGAATCATTATCATTTATGTCCGAGCTACATATAATTGAATTATCAAAAAAGAAAAGAAAATAACCATAAATAATAACCTGAACAAAAGAAAATCGAGAAGAAAACACACTAATAAACCGAAACTTACTTGGATCAACACTGGTGATAGCTCCGGTCAATTTGAAATCGCAATCATAATCGTTCCTTCCGTTAGCTTGATAGTAAGCATTCATCGCAAATGCGGCATGTGCCCTAACTGTATTTGGAAGGAAGCACTCACCATCATATTGAATAGCTCCACAGTACTCTGATCCCAACCCACAAACATAATCGATGTTTCTTTGTAAAGCCTCTGTGTCGGCCCCTGTTTTCGGTAGGCACCACTGTTTCCCTGCAGGTGCTGTATTCACTGCTGGTGGTGCAACCATTGGCACCGGGCTCGGGTTCCTGGGAGTGGATGATCTAGACTGCCAACATCAAACATCAAAAAACCAACATGTCAAATAAAGGTATAAATACAGTAAGCTACATGATAAATAGATGATAAATAGAAACGTCGAAATCGAAAATGCATAAATAAAATAACTACAAAATGATATTCTTATAAGAGTAAGTTACAAATAGAGTATTTTCGAAAAGAGAAATGAAACGCCAAAAAACAATTTACATGCAACATACGTGTGCAACAATAGTGCGATATACGCTAATCAAGCATATGTGGTCTATATGATCTTGTAAACATTAAAAATCTCGATAAATTTCTTTTAAAATGTAGAAACTTACAAAAAGATTGGTTCAATATTTATGCCTATGTATTTATAAATTTATTTTCTTGCAGTCTAAGCTATTTTTCATCATAATAAACATGTGAATACAAAACTTTAAAAAAAAACTTAATTAAAAGCATAGTTCACTATGAATATTAACAATTAGGAGGATGAATGTAATGATTAACAAATATGTAACATGATGGTTTTTGGCTGCGGAAGCTACCGTGGACCGCAGGATTCCGATATCATAAACCAGAGTCATGTCTGGCTGGAACAATCCAAAATTCCGCTCACATGTCGGTCCGGGTTTGAGATTTTCATTAAATAGTGCAAACATATAAGTCTCGAATGTCCGATTAGGCATGAGAGGAGTCCCAGCACCAGATGTTACATGTTTCATAAGATTTCCGTTGTACTGAGCTGCATTTTCTACATCTACACCAACTTGTGAAGAATCGCCTTTCGAAGGCCATCCGGTCTCGGCTATGACTATATCAATGTCACTAAAACCAAGGAGTTTGATTGCTGAAAAGACTGCATCAAGCTGCCCATCTAACATATTTGTGTACATAAGTTTGGTGTTAACATCGATCACTCCAGGATTAGGCCTAAATAGTGCGTAATCAAGCGTATCCGCGGAAAATCCGAAAAACGGATAAGGATTTATCATAAATGGCGAATCGGTCTCTCTGAGGAAGCTAAGCAATGGTTTAAGCACATGAATATCGTAACCTTGTCGGAATTTTCCCGTCGACGGCGGGCTCGAAGTCGAGAGAATGCCTAAGGAATGAGGCGTCGAAACTTTGATTTTACGGTCTAATGATGCTTCGACAAGAGCCGCATGGAGAGTCTGCATAGCTGGAACAAGGCGGGCAATTAACAATTTGTTTGCAGTTGATAATACTTCATTTCCGACTAAAATTCGGACGATTTTCGTGGCAGAAACATAGGGTTGGATATTAGATTTTAACCATTGTTGAGCAAACTTTAGATTGGTAAGCTGAGGGATTTGATCATTAGGGATAGTGACTGTAACTTCAATCCCAGTACGAGCAAATGCTTGTAAAATTTCTCTATTTGAATCAAAAAGCTTAATACGGTTGATAATGGTGGATTTCACTAGAAATGTTGCAACTTCTTTTGGTGGTGGAAGATTATTTGCCATTGTACCATAATTAACGCCAATAGTACCTAAGAAAATTAATAGTATAATTGGTATAAGTAATAATACATAATAATATTTCTCTTAAACATATAACAAATCATCTTCTAGTCCATAACACTAGCTATTTATTTAGATATGTTTCACGAAAATTTCTCGAGTCTTATATTTCAGTATTATAAAACACCGAAACTCTAAAAAATTTAAAATTTGAGTTCTTCATAAATGCATGTAATGTATAAATAAAACATTTATATATAAGTATATAGGAATACCTTGAACTAGAGTTGATTGGAGAAACAAAATTGAAGCAAGCATTGAAGCAAAGAAGGCACCACATTGTATCTCCATATAACAAAAATTAGTTGAAGTTTGAGAATATTGATTGATTATTTGGTCAAAATATGTTTATTTCCACAAGTTAATTTGTGTGATACCTTTCTTTGCTAAGAGGGAAAGCTTTGTGGGATTGTATTTTGTACTATAAGCTTGTTTTAGATGGACCATTTAATTTTTAACTTTGTCTTTGAATCTATTCTCACTTCTTAGGTTATGTTTATTACCAAATAATGAGTCAATCCCGGTTTTTAAACTTGTGGAACAAGCTAACATAAATTCAAATCGATTTATTTTAACAATTTAATTCATGACTCTTCAAAAAAAAAATTCAATTAAAACAACATAAGATACTAAAGTGAAAACATATATATGTCGAAATTAACATAAGATACTAAATGAAATTACTTTTACAAATGCTTTTCGAAGAGTAATAGATTAATTATTAAAATAAATTAAATACAATGGTATCACCATCAACATGCTTTTACAAATAATAAGTAGTATTGAAAACAAAGAAGCTATATACCCACTTGCTTATGATAAACATTCATTTATATATATCCACAACCACAAGAATCATTGAATGCCTTCAGTGAACATGATTCTCTATAGATCACTAAAAATCATTCTACATGATAGTTATGTTGCACGGAAACAGAACGTCGAAATGAAAACTACTGAAATAAAAAACGATGGATCGATATTTTTTACAAGATTATAAATATAAAGTTTTGGTATTCAAGAAACCTTTTCCAAAATGGAAAATAAAACACCGAAATTCAGCAGATGAATATTTTCCGTGCAACGTAGATTATATTGTAAACCGACATCTATTAATCACAAGAGCAAAAAGAAGAAGATGAACTGAAATCACCGACATCCAAGAACGTCTCTTCCATCAGGATTGATGGTTGTGTTTCTACAAAGCTTCTGAAGATCAATGTAGCCTATTATAGTATCCTCAAAAACGGCATCGGACAGTTCTGCTTCGTCAAAAGTAGAGCCCGATAGTACAGCATTCTTAAATACAGTTCCTTGGAGATTGGCTTTCCCAAAGTTAACCCTATCTAACACAGCATTTGAGAAGTCCACACCTGCAAAAAGTTGTATGAAGAAGGCAGACATCTTTATGTTTGTTCTGCTAAAACTATGTATCCACAACCATAATACCTGCATAGTCATAATTTACGAGGAATCCGGCTTTGAAATAAATGGAATCAAAGTTTACCCTTGAAGCTAGCTCCAACAGCATAAGCCTTTGACATTACGACTTCTGACATATCAGCGCCATCAAACTTGGCATCTGACATAAGTGCGGCTGAAAGCGTCTTTCCTTTCAGATTGGATCTGTCATTTGTATAATCACAAAAGCGAAGATCAATTGGCTTGTCGTAAACACCATTGGCTTGACCTATTGTGTTCCCAACAAATGCCTTTTCACAACGATCGGGATCTGTTGAAAGTGGGGGCAGCCTCTGCAAAGCAAAGTGACATGTTAGAAAATATGCACTCATATCTTTGCAGACATCCCATGCATAATTTGTTTTATAAAAAAAGTACCTTCCAGTCAACAAAGAGATTGCCGCAATAATATTCTATGAATATGAATTGATGATTTATTTGTATCCCGTTTAATAGGATAAATATGGATAGTTTGTATACGGTTTAATAGGTATAGATATAGATATAGATAGTTTGTATATAAATGTAAGACGGGTTGATTGTCATGAACTCTAAGATAAAAACAGACACGGACATCAGCAGAAATCATTCAACTGATATGCTTGTAGAACAAAATATACCATCTGAAATTTTAACAAACAATTAATCATCTATTGTGTATACTGCAGATGATTCCTTAAACACAGTTGGTGTTGTATTTTAGGTAGCTCTTATCAATTCAAATGAGCAAGAATCATTCAATATACAAGGCCAATCAATGGTTCCTTGACAAAATTGCAAGATTATGCTACCCCAAGTTTCTGACTTATCAAAGATTATCACCTTCACACACAGCTTTTCTTACAGCTAGCTCCAATGTTGAAGAGCCTCAAAAGATTTCTAAAAGCTCAGACTAAGTTATATGGAAGTAAACTATGGCAGAAGAGCTGACAACGGTTGCTGCTTATGATACAGTATAGTCCCTCTTCCTAATGGCAAACATGAAGTGGACAGTCCATGGGTTTTCTAAAGTCTAAACAAAGTTCAACTCCGACGGATCTGTTAACCGCCAATCTACTAAATAAATGGTGTAGACTACAATGAGACTTTTGCTCTGGACCTCTACGATAGTTCTCTTATCTGTTTCCATTAATAACTTATGGAACTTATCTTAAAATGACATTAAATTTGTCATTTCTACTTCACATGATATTGGAAAGTTATTGAATTTAAAAATAAAAGAAAAAGTGTCTTGTAACTTGAAATGAGAAGATAGAGAGTATGTGGTTTTTCCCTTATTGCTTAGGAGAACTCAATACATTGGGTTTATAAGTTTGGTTTTTCTCATATGGGTTTGGACTCCAAGAGGTATCCAATTTTGTGAACGGGGTAAGAGTTCATCCTTCCGTACTAACCACTTAATATTTTTTTATTTAATTCTTTTGTAACTGTTTTGACTCTTTGATTTTACCTCCCCACGTTTTTGACTGTTGCTGTTTTCCCTCATTAAGCAGAAAACGTTTTCTGTATTAATTATTTACACAACAGCTATATTTTCTTAGCCTATAAATAAGGGAAGAAAATGTTTTAGAGCTGATTTCACAGTGCATTGTAATCAGTATTTCCGACTGTTTTATCATAGGGACGCCGCGGTTGATAGTCAGCTTTACACCACCGAGCTGTGCTGCGAAACGTTTAAAAGAGAGCGACCTAGTCCGCGACTCAGCCTCATCGTATTCAGTTCATTTTACAGCAATTGTTCCAACACATGAAAAATGGCTAAATCAGGAAAATAAATTAATCGAAACAAGCATACCGATGAAGCCTAATTAGTTTAATTTTAAGGCAACAACACATATCTGGTCCCTGTATTATCAAACTTTTAACAATTGAGTCCTTGTACTAAAAAACGTCAAAACACATTGAGTCCTTTCGTCCAATTCCGTGTATTTCGGTTAGAGATGAATTCAATGTTTTTGCAAGGACGGAAATGGACGGAAATACTTAATTTGGATGAAATTGATAGTGTAGGGATCCAATGCAGATGTTTTTTAGTACATGGATTCAATCGAGAGAGCGCAGATATCCGTCAAGCCTAATTCTCACAAGCAATATATTTTAAAGAAAAAACAGAATCTAAATAAACTGCTCATATCAAAACCCTATCCACCAAAAACATAAAAATTGCCAAACTCGAAATTAGTAAATAAAGGGTGTGAAAAAGCATAATTAACCTGACCAGCGGCCATTACAGGTGATACAGAAGTGACAGCCCAAGCAGCAAGAAGACCACAAGCCACACTTTGAAGTTCCTTCCATGGCTTTGATTTAGACCCATCTGCTCAAACAACAAAATGAAACACTGTTAAACATACAAAATAAATGAATGTGAAAATGTCTTATACCTGAAGAACAAGTGATTTTAATCGGTTGGTGAGGCTCAGGGACTGAGAAACGGCTGCGTTTTGAAGATAATGAGGAGCGGAGACTGAGCGGGAGTGAAATTGTAGACATTTTCTTTGGTTTTCTTTCGAGTTATCCGTTCATGGTTCTGGTCTACTCGTCTTTAAGATATATCTGACGTGGCCACACACTGGATATTCTATAGTATAGTACTAGCTTTTCGACTAGAAAGAAACACCAAATTACTCTTACCTCCTCCATCTTTAATATAGTTCACATTTTAGTCATTTTTTGTTTCAAAATCAAACTGTATGGTTCTTCACTTTTTTTTTTTTGATATTTTAGTCTTCCATTTATTTATTATTTAAGTAAGTTCAAAAATTAAATTAAAAAATTAAATTTTAGTTTAGACTTTAAAATTATTTTTTTGACACAAGTATAGATAAAAAAATATTTTTTATGAGATTAAATAACTTTTTTTTTGATAATTGGAGAGGGGGGAGCGTGGTAGGAATTGAACCCACGACCTAGCAGTTTGCTGCCTAGCGCTTATACCATTTGAGTTATAACTCATTGGTAGATTAAATAACTTAATAGAATTCATTTCAATTAAAACAAATTAAATAACTTAATAGAATTCATTTCGTTTGTTTTATTTTACTTGTATTTTTTTAATTTCTAACTTCATTTACTTTCTAAAATTAAAACAATAATTTTATTTCAAAAAATGAAAACACCAAAAGTATTAAAATTAAGTTAAGGTCATTACATTAAATAGTTATACATTATAATATTAAATTTTATGTATTTCAATTCAATAAAATAATATAAAATTCAACATATATCTGTTTGGTTTTAATTTGATTTTTTTATTCAAAATCAAACTAGGCATAAAGCATTTTAAGCAAAAGAAAAGTCAATTTTTTGAAAACTTTTAAAAAGTTGATTGATTATGACCTAATTTCGGTGGGTATTTAGTAATTATTATTATAATTCTATCTACCTATCTCCTCTTACATTTATTTTTCATAATTTACAATAAATATATATGACGATATCACTCTCTAACAATAGTGGCACTTTAATAATATATAGATTGCCCATATTAATATAATTTAATTGTTTAAAATTTAGAAAGTTGGAAGCTTTCCAACTTGTTGCAATATAAAATAATTCTAAAAAGAAAAACCTCTCTAGGTTTTAATATCTCCAAATAACAAACTATATTCAAGGAAAAATTTTGTTTTTTTTTCTAACTAACATCCAACAAGAATTTAAAAAATTCAATTATGTCAACTTAAATTGGAACCTAAAAATACTAATACCTTGTGATAGAAGTTAAAAGAAATAATAACCTAATAATAATAATAAATTGCATACCAAAACATATCCTCATCTCTTGCTTGTATGTAATTATTATTCAGAATCATCTTTTATATCATTGACTTTTCCGGCCAAAAAACTGAAGATCAATGGACAATAACGCCGCCGGCGCATGTTGGTCGTACGAGAAGCTGAAATGGGTCGGAACAAGCGTGGCCTCCGCATTCTTCTGCTCCCTGGAACGGTGTTCTTGCATTAACCTCTCCACCTCCGACGACGCTGACGACGCCGAGGAGGCTCATGATCGGCCTCTCATGTTCTGTAATTCTATGTCTAGCTCGTCTGTTTCGAAACCAGCTGCAGCTGCCGCCGTTGCTTTATCTTCTGCGTAATAAGATATCGGAACCTTTTTTTTTTCTATTTTGTGATCTTATGTTTCAGGATTTTGTAATATTTTTTTCTTTTTTGTTAGATCTGTTTCTGGAATTGTGTTAATATGAATCGAAACATGTTGATCTAGATTAATTTCTTCTTTTTAATTTAAGATTGTAATAATTTCATTGCAAAAGATGGAATTTAAATAGAATTTGAATATTAGATCTTCATAATTTTTCTTTTTGCCAATAGATCTTCATAATTAAATATCGGATTTTTCATTTTACGAAAGTTATAATTTTGTATTTTTATTATTTATGCATTTTTTTCTTTTCACTTTTCCGTTTTCATATTCTGTAAAAAAAGTTGTTTTGCTGTTTCTGTTTCCGTAAAACTTAATTTATACCTCTTGTATCAGTCATATTATGTCTTGTAATTAATACCGTAAATTTCTTTGTGAATAATGTTGAGGTAGTCATCTTCAAAGGAAAAAAAATCCAACAATTGATCAAATCATAGTATCTTCAAGAGCAAGAGATATCATTTTTAGTCCTGCTGTTAGCCTGCCATATTCTTATTAAACAATGTTTGGTCACTAATCATTAAGAATTGAATGTCTAATTTTGATAAAATATTGCACAAACAATAAGCAGAATCCCCGAAGAGCAACTCTTTGTAAGCCTTGTACACCGACAAGTCTCGTTCTGGTAGGAGTGTTTTCATGTTGCGGGGATAGGCAAGATAGGTAACTCTAACTTTCCTTCTGCACATTTATGTTTGATAGTTCCACATGCCATTAATTGTGACTAACGGAACACATAAAAAAAAATATGCTCGGAAAATGAGAAAAGTTTATTGCATAAACGCACCGCTTCTTCCTTCTATCTCCAATTTCCAAATCATGAGAAGCCAAATAAATAAGCTCAATTGGGATGAACTCATGCCATTTACATTTCAAGTTGATCTTGTGAACATTCCAAGCATCCACTACCCATCTGCAAAACAAGAAAACAATATCAAAAGCAATGCGAAATTGCAATGAAACCATTAAAAACATATAAAAGCAACAGATATAAATGATTACCTGAAAAGAATGGACATATGTGAGTAAACTCTCTGCAGGAAGTATAAAGGAATTAGACATTTCAATCAAGCGAGCCACATAACGGGTCTCGTTGCAAACAATTTTCAACCTCTCCAACATAATTTTTATGCTTCCATCAAACTCCAAGACATAGAGTCCAACCAAGTCCGGGATTAAAAAATGTCGAACTTGTAAACCTTAGCTGAATAGTACTTTCGACCCCCGCTACACACAGTGCCCCCAAGATAGTGTATCAGGTTACCAACTATGCAGGGGAGGGTCAGGAGGGTCGGCCGACCCTCTTTGCTGGAAAAATTATAAAAAATTACGGGTATTTTTCTTGTAGAGGCGGTTATTACCTCCCGTACAAGTGCAAATTACCACATTTACATTTTGTATCTTGTTTACTGTGGTTTGATTTTTCTAAATAAGTGAATGTCAAAATTTCGACCATCCTAAATTTGAATTCTGGTTCCGTCCCAGCAACTATGTATGAAGTTCCATCAAAGGGAACATCGCAAGGCATACTTTTGAACATTTTCCGGTAAGATCATAGAGGTGCCATGGACGTTCAGGTTGTGCAACACAGAAAATGAACACATAAGAACTTGCCGATGTAGGCCTAGTTTGGATAGTTAAGGCATATCTAAGTGCATCAAGAGGTTGTGGGTTCGAATCACGCCTCGGTAACTAACAAACTAATAATTAAAACTCGGAAGAGTCGATTACCATCTTTGACACACACACACAAAAAAACACATCAGAATTTGATTTTGGAGAAGAAGACATCAGGAATTAACTCTCCTTCTGAACTCCTGCATCTGGAAAAACGATAAATTCAGATATCCCCAAACTAAAGGGTAATTAATTAATTTTGAGAGTACCTAAACTATATCATTTTTTACAATATGCTAACCAAACTTTAATCCCTTCCAATTTGATTACCAAATTTTAATTTTTTTTCTCTTCCAATTTGGTTCGGAATTTAAATTTTATTTTAACAAGTTTTTCACCCAAAAAAAAAATGTGAGTAAACCCTCTATACAAAATAGTTTTTTAAAACTTATAATACTTTAAAGGTATAAATTTTTTTGACTTTTTTTTCATTTTCTCAAAAGTTCAAACATGTCATTCATGTTTGATGCATAATCTCAATTTTTAATACGTAATTTCTTAAAAAATGTTTACCACATGTAATAGTTTTGTCATGTCATATTTGCAACAAGTAAATGAGTATTTGCGATAATGAATTTTTTAATTATTATTTATTATTTTAATCATTAAAAATTCCACATGGCTAACACACAATTGGTTTGTTGCACGAATGACATATCACAACGGTTGCATTGAATTATTTTTCAATATAAACATTACAAATTTACACATTCTTTTACAGTTTATGCTAACAAAAGTAAATAGTAATTACTCAATGTATTCAGGGTGTAAATTTTTTATGCATGCTTTAAAAAGACAATTTATTCGTATAACATATAAAATATCTTTAAAAACGGAATATAGACTTCTTAAATAAAATATGTAAAAATGAGAAATGTTTCTTCTTACATATAATACAGAGTGTATAATTTTTTCATAACTTAATCTTTTTTAAATAATTTTTTATTGTAATATTTATAGAATTATTCATATTTTCTTATTGAAATTATACTCTCAATTAAATTTTATTTTTATTGAAATTAAACTTCTATGTAATTTTAATTTTTTTAATCAAACTAAATAAATTATACTATACTTTTAATATTTACAAGTTACTCAAAAGTTCAAATCATTTAAATAATTCAGCTAATTTTCTTTTAATAAAGGTTAATATTAGTATAATATTGCATATCTTATTCAATTCCTCACACATTTATATTTTCCTAAAGTCACTACTAATTTATTAAGTGTGTGTTGTTACCCACACTACAAAAAATTTGGCTTCTTGTGACAAAAAAATATGTGACAAACTATATTTTGTCATAATAAATAGGTTAGTTGTGACAAAAAAAATTATTTTGTCACAATGAGAGTTCAATGAAATGATATTGCGACAAATACATATTGTGTCAACCATTTTTGTCACTATAAAAAATAATTATGTTTGTTGTGACTAACTATTTTGACAAAAACATGTTTTGTCGCCGTAATTTAAAATATTTTTATTATGACAAAATTATTCTTATCATAATATTTAAAAAAGTTGTGACAAATTTTATTTTGCAGCAATTAGATATATTTTGTCACTATAAAATTTAATTACGTTTGTTGTGACAAAGTATTTTGCCAATAAAAGATATTGTAATAAATTATTATTGTGTCAAATTTTGTCGTCACTTATAAAAAAGTAAATATGTCTTTGTGACAATGTATTTTGCCAAAACAAATGTTTTGTTTTCGTATTTTAAACCTACAGTTATAACGACTGCATATGGACCTGATGTCAACCGTATGTCAACCTTATAAAACACAAACATAAACTCTTTCCACTACTGTTTATTGTGTCAAATTTATTTGTCAATAAAAAAAGTAAATTTGTTTTTCTGACAAAATATTTTGCCAAAACAAATGTTTGGTTCCGATATTTTAAAAAGACAGTTATAATATTTATTGTGTCATATTTATTTGTCACTATATAAAAAAGTAAATATATTGTTGTGACAAAGTAATTTGCCAAAACAAATGTTTTGTGCCTGTATTTTAAACTATAGTTATAATAACCGTAAATAAACCGTTTATTGACCATATGTCAACCTTATGAAACACAAAATACACACAAAATAGAGAAAGAAAAACTAATTGCAGAAAATAAATGGTAAAATAGAAAATATATACAGTTATAATGAAAAAATAAATTTTAGCATAATATTTAAAGACTTTAGTAACGAATTTATTTTTCAGCAATTAATTAAACTTATATAATGTTGTGATAATTAAATATTGTGTCAAATATTTTTGTCACTATAGCAATTAATTGTGTTTGTTGTGACAATGGGTTTTGACAAAAACTGTTTTGTCACTGTATATTAAAAATACAGTTATTATGATAAAATAAATTTTACCATAATATGTAAAAATATTGTGAATAATTTTATTTTTCAGCAATTAAGCGAAATTAAATGATATTGTGATTAATAAATGTTTTGTCACCATGGAATTGAAAAAAAAAATTATGATAACAGGTTTAAATGGGTTATGAAATTATATTTTATTTTGATAAAAAAAGGTATATGACAATTAAGATTCAAATATCCAAATTAGGTTAATCGAAGCACTCTTCATTAGGGAAAAACTTTTTTTGCTGAATATTGACACCACACTACCGCATCAATTCCATATGTTTGTACGCTTCTCACGCCGCCGCACTTTCATTGATTTGTGTTTGTTGATGCTTATTTGTCCAGGTATTTTTTAACTTATGAAAAGAGACTAAATTGATTAATGTAGGATGAATTTCACATTCAAATTGCTTATTTGTTCAATTGATAATTTAATTTTTTAACTGATTCGTACTAACTCGAGGTCGGGCTTAAAACTCGACGACTTATCACCTATTCTCGAGTTTATTAGCTCAGTAAAATCAAGAACTCGAGGTTTTGCTTCCATTTCGTCGAGTATTAAGACTTACATCAAGTTTGTGCTTTGACAGAGATAAAAAAGTCGAGTTAAGGATGTAACTCGTCGAATATTAAGCATGACATCGAGTTTAACATTGCAAACGACGTATAAACTCGAGTTAAGTTTAAAAATTCGTCGACTATATAGGCTGACCTCGAGTATGTTTTAACAGTAACACTAACCAAATGTTAGCCTTGTTTTAGAACTGCAGGTAGTTCAGGGAAAGAAATTGGATATATTTTTAAAATAGCTAACGGTATCTGATTTGTTATCTCAATGAAAACATTTTTTTTCTTGCAGATTGGAATTGAATGAAAGAAGATGGACGTCTCCTATATCAAAAGTTAGGCCTAATTTAGTTTCTTTTCTTTATAGCAAATAGTTTACATGTTTCATACGATCGGTTATTTCAGTGTTATTAAAGACTTAATCATTGATAATTTTATGTAATATTTGAATTGATTTTGTTTTTTATTCATTGATTTTAGCAACAAATTACCGTATTCAATTATTTTGGTATCGATAAAAATGGAAATAATAGCTTGTTGTGACAAATTAATTTTGTTACAGCTACCTAATAATAATGACAATTAATTTCGTCACGTAATGATTAAATTTCTTCTTGTGATAAATTAAATTTGTCACCGTTAACAACTTATAATGACAATTAATTTCGTCATGTTATAATATATTATTTGTTGTGATAAATTATATTTGTCACCGATGACAAACTGTAATGACAATTAAGTTCGTCACATTATGATAACTTACTTGTTGTGATAAATTTTTTTTGTCACAGCTAACTAATTATAATGACAATTAATTTCGTCACGTTATGATAACTTACTTGTTGTGATAAATTAAATTTGTCACCGTTGACAAATTATAATGACAATTAATTTCGTCATGTTATGATAAATTACTTATTTTGATAAATTAAATTTGTCACCGTCGACAAATTATAATGACAATTAATTTTGTCACATTATCATTATATTACGTGTTGTGATAAATTAAATTTATCACAACTAACCAATTATTATGACAATTAATTTCGTCACGTTAAGTTAAATTACTTCTTATGATAAATTAAATTTATCACAACTACCTAATTATAATGACAATTAATCTCGTCACATTATGTTAAATTACTTGTTGTGATAAATTACATGTATCACAATTAATTAATTATTATGACAATCAATTTCGTCACTTTATGATTGATTACTTGTGATAAATATTTTTTTGTCACTTCACAATCTTTTTGTCACTAATAACTCGGCGTATGTGGTGACAAATGTATATTACTTGTGATAAATATGGTTTTATCACCATATAATCTTTTTGTCACTAATAACTCGGTGTATGTAGTGACAAATTTATATGAATTGTGATAAATATTTTTTTGTCATGTTATTAGCGTTTTGTCACTAGAAGTCGATGTATATTACGACAAATTTTGACAACATTGGATTACTTGTGATATACATTTTCGTCACAATAAATATGAATGTGACAAAACAATTTTATCACAATAGAAAATTTATGGTGACAAACTATAAAATTGACTTATTGTGACTTGTTTGTTGTGACCAACAAAATTCGTCACAAAGTAGTCACAATAACGTTGTTGTGACAAATTTTGGGCTTAACATGATAAATTTTATTCGTCACAAGAAGCCAAATTTTTTGTAGTGCCACTACATGCTTTAAAGTTTAATCCTATCAAATCAAAGAAAAACAAAACGAAATTGATGACTTAATTTGATTTGTCATTTTCATAAAATCTATAGATATAGAGTTTATGCAAACAATTGTTGCTTTAGTAGTTGTTTAATCTTTTGATATAACATCAAATACAGCAAATAATATCTGTTCCATAATTTTTTCATTAAAAAAAATACATGTTCCATAATTGCTAATGCATTATGAGCATATATTCTTTGATGATTATTTTTAATCATTTATCAAAAGTTGATGCCAAATTCTAGAATCAATATCAGCCTCCTGTTCTGGTTTCCTTTTCTTCGCACTCTTTTCTTATAGGCATCGTGGAATGTCCCGAACCACTGCCGATTAATTCAAACCGAATTGGATAAGACATGTTAAAGCGATAAAAGTCTTCATAATTTTTTTAAAATTGTTACATACCAAACTCGAACCTGAATGAATATATGAAAATAATTCTTTTTATTTGAATTTATAGTAAAATTATAAAAAGAAATCAAAATTTACTATTTTTCTATTGGTATTTCATTCTCATTTTAATTGCTAGTAAAATTTATATTCTTCCCTTTACACAAAATTAAGTAAAAAAAATATAATAAAATTAAAATTATATTTCATTAATGAAATGATGAAGAAAAAAAAAGTGTAGAGATTGGAAATTAATCCATTGTTTCATAATTCTAAACAACGCCGAATGAACCAATAAATTTAAATATTTTCGACTTTTGTAATTATAATCAAAACTTTTAAAAAAATTCAGTTTTACTCATTTTCAAACATTCATTTAAATTTTAACCAATTTGTCCAATTGATTAATAATGTATGCTCAATTTCACACGCCCTCTATGTTGTCAAACAATCACGTCGAGAGTATGTGGACTATAAATTTTAGCTAAAATTGCAAATATTTTGAAGCTTTGGCTAGAATTGAAAAATTTCAAAAAAGAATTGGACTTTGTAATCCATCAGGCCTTACTACATTGGATTGTTTTTGACAGTATGGAGAGCATATGAGATTGAGTACATGCTGTTAGAGCAAAATGTTCAAAATTAGATTAAGTTAATAAATTTTATAGTCTGAGAGTGATGGCAATGGGTTCCAACGGCAAAGATGATGATGGTGGCGATGGGTTCAGGCGGCATAGGTGGCGGTGACTAAAGTTTGAAGGGGTTATCTTTTTTAGAGTTTTTTTTTTTGGAGTTTTAGGAGTATTTTGAGTATCTTAAGATTTTAAGGATGTACGATGACATGTCAGATTTGTATGTGTTTTTGATTATTAATAGCAGATCAAATTTTAAACAATTGTACACTTACAATTGTGTAAAATTTGACAATTAGCTAGAAACTCTAGCTGCAATAAGAGGGAGGTGATTTTGGCCATTATTTGGTTCAAAATCACCTCCCTACCTTCTCGTTTTCTCTTCAAATCTCGTATTAAGTTTATTTTACGTCAATAATCACAGATCTGAGATCTATTGGTATTTTTCTTTCTTCATTTATGGATGTTTTTTCCTTTTTGGATGTTTTGTCTTCCTTAGTGGAGTTTTAGCTCTAACCCTTTATGGGTTTTGCTATTTCCTTGATGGAATTATCTACGGAGCGTAGATCTGAAGTGCTATCAGTAGAAATCTTATTTCTAATATTCTCTCAATCAGACTCATTCAAAGACCAAAGAGTCGATTTGTGATTTAAAATAACCTTCGAGTGGAGCGGACGGATCGCCGAGTTGCATATTCAAAGAGCTACGCCAATGCGATTGAAGAAATTAGATATGATTTTCTGTTATTTTACTGATGTTCTATTATTATACCTCTTGAATGTATTGATATATTCAATATTTGATCAAGTTGTATTTTTATTTCTCTACTAATGAAATTTTCATTATTCTGAAGAAAAAAACATGACGAACTTGGAATAATAAAGTGATAGCTCGGAATAATAAGATTTAAAAAAATTTATATAATGTCACTAATACAAGATCGCCAACCTAAATGGTGACTTAACCCCTCAACTTGTAAACAAAGGCAATTAACACATAAATTAACTTTGTGTGCAAATCAGTACATAAACTTGGTGATTATGGACATTTTACCCCATTTTTACAATTTGCCCCTTAATTTGTAAGTTAATAGTTCCTTCAATTGGCAATTTGTCCCCTTAACTTGTAAGTTAATTTGCCAAAGTGGGCTAATTACTCTTAATCACCAAGTTCGTATATTGATTTGCCAACAAAATTAATTTTTGTGTTAATTGTCCATTGCTTACAAATTAAAGGGGCAAATTGCTATTCAAGTCCCTAAATGGTGGATTCCACAAAATAAAAATAGCACCGTTTAAATTTTCAATTCAAAGTTCTGATGTTACCTTAAATTTTCAATTCAAAGTTCTGATGTTACCTTAAATTTTCAATTCAAAGTTCTGATGTTACCTTAAATTTTCAATTCAAAGTAGCATGACATAGCATTTCTTGAATAATTGTCATCAATAATGAAAATTTACACAACAATCCAAATTATTAAACAAATCTCCGTAATTGACTAATCTTTCTCATTTACCAAAAGAACCTCAACAGTTATTTATTTACATAACTATAATTTCTCTGTAATAAACCTTTCCAAAGGCCATAAAATGGATTATAAATTTGTACTATAAAACTAATTTAAGTAATGTTAGATAACATTTAAAGTACATTTACAAAATTACGTTAGCAAGACAAAAATTCGAACAAAATTCAACTGCCTGACAAAATTCAACTGCCTGACATTATCCAAATGGATCATGAGCAAAGATTTCCAATTCAGATATGTTCACCAAACAGAGATGAGAATAACTAGCAATTACTTTTAGTACCGAACGAGCCATTCAGTAGATCGAAAAAAGGCGTCCAAATACAACCCCACCGTCGTCAAGCTCAGATGAATTTGACCCTACCATGACGTATAAAATGGCAGACAAACAATTCAATCATTTAGATCAGCCAACATGTTATAATGGTAAGGCTCCCACCATTTTTTTTCCTGAATTAACTTGAGCCACTCAAGATGGATTCCCACCTCCCATTTTAACAAGCCAAGGGAAAAAAGTTCTATAGAAGGTCCTACGGAACCTCCATTATAAGGCGATAATATCTCTAATTGCGTCTCTCTCCTAACACATGCCTTGCAGACAAAAATTTCTCAAAGTAACAAATCAATAAATCGTAAGATTGAGCTGATGAGCTCGGCATTCAGATAAGCTAACCTTAGCCACTTAACATTCCAAGCTGGATTTCATCGTCAGATTCGCAACCACCCCACTGTTTCCGCTTGTCATGACGTAATTCCATTCTAGCATAGCCCTGGGCCCAGCTCGTATCATCAGAGATCCATCTAAACTGCATCAATCATGCAAATCTACACTGCTTGATAAACCCGTCAAGCACCTGATTTGCAGGATACTATAGTATTCCAAGTCTTGAGGATGAATTCTGTCAGACTGCTACAGGTAAACCATAATTATGAAATGATCTAATCCGTCCATCCCATCCTGCAGTCACAATGACGAGACCCCATGCATGCGAAACTGCTGTGTTCTGACACGAAGCTTCCAAAAATTTGCAATGGGATTTATTCATTCTTGATGATGAGGACAGCGAGCTTGACACAGGAAGCTTTTCCTCTGGCCAAGTTGCGGAACCTTTGGGATAAGACTCCAAGAAATATTCTTGACCCAGAGAAAAGCGAGCTGGTGAAGAAAACGACATGACTTCTGTTGGATAATCATTTCGGTTATGAAAACTCCATCCATTTTCTAAATTTGCATGTCTCATGCCGCTCCAAGGTATTGCAATCGATGCATTTGTGGAGAAACGCTCGCAAGATGTTACCTTCTTTGCTTGTGTCGAAACATATTCTTGTTGATTATTACAATTCCAGACATAAACGTTGGAATCCTCACAAGCCGAGACAATATGCTTTCCATCCGAAGTAAAAGATGCAGACAGCTGGCTTGATGCATTTTTCACACCTACAAGGAAAATAACGAAAATATAATCAGCGCAGAAATTCAAAACACAAGCAGTATATAACTAACTGAAACAAAATTTCTAATAAGCCATTGAAAAGCTAAGAACAAAACAATACACACCCTTGTATTTGCCGATTACATTAAGCCCTTGAAGAATTCTAACTTGTGAATCAGCAGATGTTACCATTACTTTTGTCGAGTCTTGTGGTGAGAACTGGGGTTAAAGACATTTAATAAGTAAGAGCTAAACAATAATTTACTGAGAAAAATCATCAACCGGGGGAGAGAAAATTACCTGGAAGCCAGTTATAGTTTTGCAAACTGATTTCTTTTTACTGTGTAAGCATATCTCGGCATCCAGTTGCAAATGACTGTCTGAGCCAAGCAAAACAGAAAGAAGCTCTTAGTGTGCATTTTATTCTTCAAGATCTATTTACAGAAGTAATGAAAACCACATTACAAAAAAAACTACTAAAATCGTGTAAAACTAAGACTCGTCATACATCTGATGCAAGAACTTTTTGAGATACAAAGAGCATATGATCAAATGACAACCTATGAAATTATAACAGAGCGAGATTTCAACTTCAACCGACTACAGATGTTAATTATTTGTAGAACCATACCTGACATATTGAAAAAGCGGCAATTGCCTTCCATGGAGCCAACAATCCCTCCCTGCACAAAGAGGATATAGTAAATTTCTATCAGTTCACTTGACTACAATATATCTTTATGGCTGCATTGGCAGAGGGGGGGAAAATATCCAACCTGCCCATCTGGATGATAACAAACTGCAGTAACTATTTCTTTTATATCAGTCCAATCAACAACTTGGCAACTAGAGATTGCCCAAATGCGAATTTTTCCGTCTATGGAACCACTCATGAAGTAATTATTGTTCACAGGGTTGAATTGAACACAGGTCACTGCTTGACGTAATTAGGAAGAACGAAAAAAAATCAGGATATATATATAATATAAGCATTAAGAAAAACATTGCCAGATATGACAACATTGGGTGATAACACAATTGACAACTAGTACATTGAGAGGAAATGCAAAAACTGTACCATAATTACTATGTGAAAAGACTCTGAAACAATGATCACTTCCTACTTGCCATAGACGAACTGTTTTATCCTCCGAAGCTGACAATAGATGCTGCACCAACAAGAGAATTAGTAACAATACATTTATTTTTCGGTTGTTCATACAAAGTACACTACTCCAAATCTGACTTACATGATCCTTTGACCAGGAGAGATCCAAGATTTCTCCCGTGTGCCCACGGAACTCATGCAAAGGTTTCTCCACCATGCGGAATACTTTTGGAGGGAAAACGACACAAGCAGAATCCGATGTTTTTCTCAAGCTCCTCAATTTAGCTCTTCTCTCTTTATCAATGAACAAGGGTTTCAACTCAGACAGATGATTGACAGTGAAGTATACACATGATGGATCTATTTCTGGAATATCAAGTTCGTTTGATCGCTGATCCTCCATAACCTGCCATACACGTACAACCTTATCTTCTCCGGCACTTGCAAGGTACTGCCCATCAGGACTGAATTTCATTGTCCGAATTGACCCCTCGTGTGCCTGGATATCTTGCCCCTTGTATAAAGCTGAAAGCTCCTTCGTACGCTTCCCAGATTGACGAACCTTAACTCTCTGTACTCTGTACTGCAAAAACGCATCATCATCATCACGCCTCAGTTTTTCAGCTCCCCGCTGATTGTCGACAGCACAAGCTATGGATCGTAATCTGTTCAACCACCGCTTCTTCACAGTTATTTGGGAACATGCCAAACTACTCGTTTCCTCATTTTCCTTCTGCATAAGTTGCTGAAACGACGAAGTCGACCCAGAAGTATTGTCGGATTCCTCAGCTGTTACAGAGGTATCGACTTCATCACTACACGCCATTCCTCCTCCACAATTCACCTCCCTGGATAAAAAAATTCCCTTCG
The DNA here is from genome assembly GCF_937616625.2 of Mercurialis annua. Classification (NCBI taxonomy): domain Eukaryota; kingdom Viridiplantae; phylum Streptophyta; class Magnoliopsida; order Malpighiales; family Euphorbiaceae; genus Mercurialis; species Mercurialis annua. The sequence continues at coordinate 4,373,421 of NC_065575.1, read as the reverse complement.
AACTCAACTCCTCCAACGAATTGGAGCTATCGATACTCAAACACGACACTATAGACCTACTCGAATAAAACTCATCCTCGAAAACCGAATTTCTCAACACAGCCCCGCTACTTTCCCTAACTCGATCAACCTCACCCTCAAATGAACTCCCATTTCCACTCTCATTCAACCCCATTCTCATCCAATTCAAGAACCTATCCCTCCTCTCCTCCACACTTATGGGACTCTTCACCCACACTTCGAAATGTGGACAATTCGGAACCAAACTATAACCACTACATAGAGAATCAAATGGCTCTAAATTCTCAGACTTTGCATCAGAATTTGATGCAATCTCTTCATTTGCATCAAAAAAATGATACTCTTCTTCGCTCAAGCTACCCATTAATTTATTCTTTACCTTCAACCCATGAAATCCCACCTCAAAGAAACCAACTTTTTTAAATTATCCCCAACACAATGTGCTAAAATCTAAATACCCTGAACACCAGCAATCCCAAAAAACAAAAACAAAAAAAAAACACAAAAACCAAGATCAGTATAACAGAATTAAATTACTTTATATTAAATCAATAAAAACTAAAACCAAGAGATCCAACATGGATCCCAATCCACACCCATTGAACATAGTCCTCCTCAAGAACGTAATTCAACAAATTTAACCAAAAATTATGAAGAAAAAAACCCAAAATTTGTTATAAAAATAGAAATGAACCCAGAAAATTTGCAGCAATTAAAGGGTACAGAAATTAAACAGAAAAGGAAAAAAATATTCTTACATGGGTGTAATTCTTTGAGTGCATTAGATCAAATCATCCATAAAAAAAACTAAATTTTTTTAATGTATTTTAAAATTGGGGACTCTCTCTGTCTCTGTCTTTGTACATACATATATATATAATATTTAAATCAGACATAAAATAACAGAACAAGAGAAAGAGAAAGCAAAGGAAACAGTAGAACAAAAACCCAGATATAATAATAATAAATAATAATAATTTTATTAAATTGAGTGATTAAAAATGGAAATAATTAATAATTAAGGGGGAAAGGGTAAAACAGGAAGAGGAATAATATTGCCTTGATATTCGTGAGCGGATGGCCCAAGAAACGAGATTAAGAGAGTAGCAGTATTAACCTAAAAAGGAAATTTATCTTCTTCTATAAGGTTTTTTAACAGTTTAAATTAACGGTAAAATGCAGGCCAAACATCCCAAAATAATTAAAAAAAGATATTATTAGAGTAAAAAAAACGTGTTAGATAATTATTTTGTCATGTTATTAACTTTTTAATCTATTTTATCTTAACTGTTGATTTTACAATCTACTTAATCTCTTTAAATTAAGGGGTATTTATTAAAAAAATGGCTGGTTTTTAATTTAATTTTGTCTTTTTAGTTCTGATAATATTATTATACTAATTATTTAAAAAAAAATCATGCATGATATTAAAAATCGATGAGCAGAGAATGACGTGGAAAACCGAAGGTGAACATAATAATGTCCACGCGAAATTCTCATTATATGACATGTAAATAAAATTTATCTATAATTTTTTTTTATAGTTTTTGTCAATTGAATTATAAAATGTTGATATGTTTGTTAGAGATTAATTATTTCATACTAGTATTTTTTCATGTTTATTGATTTATATTAGAGAGAATCAAAATTATGAATGCTAATTTGTGTAGTAAAAGATCTATAGATATCCAAGAAATCAATGGATTTGTTGGAATTTATCAATTTGATTTGAACTAAAATCAAAATCAAGTATTTTTTTGCCTTTAAAATCAAATTAAATCAAAATTTTAATTTTTTATAATAATAAATTAAACTAAATTTATCGGTCTAATTTAATCTTTAAAATGAAATTGATTAATTTTTTGGTTTGATCTTTAAGAAATGTACTAATTAAATGTATTTGGCTTTTTTTATGAAAGTGATGAAATGATATATAAAAATAATTATATTAAAATCTCCTTAGTTTTCAATCTATTTATAATCTTGTATATTATACTACAAATATAAAAATTTATATAAAAAAATTTATAAATAATTAAAAGTAAATCGATATAATCATCAAAGTTTATCGTGTATTTTTTTTTTATAAATAAGTCTTATTTATGTTTTAACTTTTATCTGACTTAAATCCCATAAATATTATTTAGTTTTGCTTACCATGTCATCTTATGTTATTCGATATCATATATCAAAATAAAATATTAAAAAAAATAAGTATATTATTATTATAACTTTTGTTAAAGGTCATATTTTTAATAATTAACCCTCTGATTAATTTAAGAGTTAATGTCATAAAAATTCACCAACTTTACATGTTTTCTCAATTTAATCACATTTTTAAAAATTTCTCATAAAAATACACCAACTTTCATTTTTTTCCAAATTCATACATGTTGCTGACATGTCACTCATTTATTGGTTAAAAATGACTTACACCTCAACAAATTGCACCAATGAATGAGTATCAAGTCAGTATCTTGTATGAATTTGGAAAAAAAAAATGAAAATTGGTGTATTTTTATGAAAAATTTTAAAAAAATATGATTAAATTGAGAAAATATGTAAAATTTATGAATTTTTATGACATACTCTTTAATTTAAACAGCTAAAATATAATTACAATAATAAGCTAGAGGTTGAGTTTAAAGTCCATTATTGATCCTACCATAAGTTCTAGAATCACAATTCCATAGCCAAAGAATGGCCATAGGAGGATGATCAAATGGATATTTAACATAAAATATGAAAATTCCACACATTAATTCAATAAAACAAGAGGAATAAATGATCAATCGTGAATTTACTCTCATTCCTATCATAGGATATCAAATTTAGAGTCCCAAAGCCAATCATTATGATATTTTGTATGGTCATAGAGAATAAAAATTCAAGAATATGGAAACTAAGTCATAGCAATAATTCACTACTAGAAAACATCAGTTTCGCGACGGACATTTGCGACGGACATAGTTTCCGTCGCCAATATCATCTGTTAGCGACGGATGTAGCGACGGAAGCTACATCCGTTGCTAACAACGTGGAAAAATCTGGCGGGAGTGAGCCCGCCAATTTAGCGACGGATGTTCCGTCGCTAATCCGTCTCTAAATTGGCGGGCTTTTGGAGGGAAAGCCAGGCGCCATTTGGTTTTCCCAAATTTAGCGACGGACATTTAATTCCGTCGCTAAATTGTATTGAAACTAAAACGCTGCGTTTAGGCAACGTAATTAGCGACGGATAATTAAATTCCGTCGCTAATTATGTTCCTAAACGCAGCGTTTCATTTATCTCGACATTTAGCGACGGAATTATAAATCCGTCGCTAAATGTCGAGATAAATGAACCAGACCCTATTTCATCAGTTCTTTTTTTCTTCTCCTTCAATTTAAACCGCCGCCGTCCCCCTGCCAATTGCCGCCTCCCTCTTCCTGTTTTCACCGACGCCGTTTGCCGCCGTTCCCTTACTCGCCGGTGACTGCTCCTTTTTCTTCCTTGCTTGCCGGTGACTGCTCCTTCTTCTTCCTTGCTCGCCGGTGACTGCTCCTCCCTTTCTCCGCCGGCCGCTGCTCCTCCCTGGCAACCACCGACTGCTGCCGCCGCTTCTTCTTCACCCCTTTGCTTTCCGGTAATCATTAAACCCCTCCTAATTAATTTGTTTATTAAATAATTTATTTATTATAAATTCATTAATTTGTTTATTATTAATTGATTAGTTTAATAGTTAGGTTATTTAAGTTAAAATCAGTTTAATTGATTTGTTAATTGTTAGGTTAATTAGATTATTAGTTTAAATTAAATTAGTTTATTTTTTATGTTAATTTGATTAATATTTGTTTAAATTAGATTAGACTAGATTAATTTTTAGGTTAATTATATTAAAATTAGTTTAATTAGAGTAGTTTAATTATTGGTTTTATTATATAGGTTTGTTTAAATGTTTGTTTAATTGTAAGGTTACATTAGATTAATTTTTTATGGGTACTTATTTTATTTTTGGGTTAATTAATTAGGTAACTATATTTAGGTTAATTAATAACTTAATTTTTAGTGTTTAGTTTAATTTTTAGTTTAGATATATTGTTAGATATTTAATTATTAGGTTAATTAATAAGTTAATTATTTAAAATTAGGTTAAATGTTCGTAATTAATTGTTAAAACGATATATGAATGATTAATATAATTTTTAGGTTTTTTTAGTTTGTTTTCATAATTAGATTACTTTAAAGTTGATTATTTGTTTAAATTGTTATATTGATAATGGGGTTATTAGTTTAACTTAATTATATAAATAAATTGAATTTTAGTAGAATATTGGTTTAGTATGGTGGTTTGTGAATTGTAATTTGCTTGTAGGACTCCCTGAAAAATGGGTGATGCTCATTTTTAGGGGAAGTGCTGCCCAATTTTTCGGAAAATTTAAGCAACTTATTAATTATATATCTGTTAGTTTCTTGCAGCGGAGATATCCGTCAGTAGATTGCATCGATCCGACATTTCACATCGATTATTATTATCTGTTGCAGTTCTACTCTTCAACAAGTAAGTACCGACATTATTTTTAATTTTTATTTTCATTTATAATTACTTAATTTAATTATAAGTTGTTTCAACCTAAATTGACCGCGATTTTATTCCCACCGAATAAAATCGCAAACCTAGCCTTAGAGTTCCCGTCCCGTGTGTTCAAGAGATTGAACGTCACGGGATTGTACAGTTTGTACAGTTTGCAAAACTGGTCCTCCCGTAACTCGGTCACGAAAACCATATATGTCTAGTAGCGGTAGAAAAATATTTGGTTGTTTTCCAGCGTTTGTTCTCCGGGTGGATGTATAGTATATGTTTTGTAACGCTTATTCCTCGCGGAATATATAATTAGCGTTACAGTGCATATACTAAATATCGCACTGAAGGAGAACGACGCCGGAAGGCTGCCGAATATTTTTCTCCGTTGCTAGGCATATATCGTGGCCGAGTTAAGGGGAGCCAGTTTTGCGAATGGGATAGGTCCATACCTTTAAAGCAGTCAATTACATTGACTTTGCTATTCTCGAGCGAAAACCCTCCTAATTATCCGTGCTACAGAAATGGATACAGACAGAAGTTGGATGTATAGGCGGCTCCAGGGCGGGTTGCTGTACCCTGGTTTTGAGGAGCGCGTCCAAGAGTTTGTAAATTTCGCTTTACGCCATCCAGCGTGTATGAGCGGGCCCGATATTAAATGCCCTTGCCCTAGGGTGGGATGTAAAAATACGAGTTACCGAGATGTCGAAACAGTGAAGCTCCACATTTTGCAGAAAGGGTTTGTTAAAGATTATCAAGTTTGGGTTTTTCATGGGGAGGGAAATGTTTTAAATCCCCGTCCTGTTACACAACTGCCGGAGTATGACGTTGACATGGAATATGAGGGGGGTGACGAGTTCAGCTCAGTTCAGAGAATGGTTATTGATGCTGCGGGTCCAGAAGTAGTGTTCACGGAGGAGGAGCCGAATAATGAAGCTAAACATTTTTATGATATGATGCGTGCGGCCGAAGAACCTGTATGCCCCGGTAATAGCAAACATTCTCCCTTGTCTGCAGCTGCTAAAATGTTGGACATCAAATGTCGACATAGTGGGTCAGTAGCTTTAGTAGACGATGTGACCGAATTTATACAAGAGCTGCTCCCAGAGGACAACAAGATGCCAAAGAACTTTGCTGAAATAAAGAAGATAGTCAGAGGTCTTGGGTTGCCGGTTGAAGTGATCGATTGCTGTTTCCGCAACTGCATGATTTATTGGGGGTTAGACGCGGAGTTAACGCGATGCAAAATTTGCGATCACGAACGGTGGAAACCGCCCCCTAAAGGAAATTCTGTGAAAAGACGAGTTAACGTCCCTTATAGGAAAATGTTTTATTTTCCTATAACTCCGAGACTGCAGAGGTTGTACGCTTCTAAAGCCACCGCCAAGCATATGACGTGGCACGCAGAACACGAAATGGTTGATGGAAAGATGTGTCATCCGTCAGACTCCCCGGCGTGGAAAAATTTCAGTGAATTGCATACAGAGTTTGCGGCAGAAGTTCGAAATATCAGACTGGGCCTGTGTACTGATGGGTTTCAGCCATTTGGGGCCTTCGGGCAGAATTATTCATCATGGCCTGTAATTTTGACACCATACAATCTCCCCCCAGGGATGTGTATGAAAGATGAGTTCATGTTTTTAACTGTTATTGTCCCTGGGCCTCGAAATCCTAAACACCAAATGGATATTTTCCTGCAGCCGTTGATAGCTGAGCTGAACCAACTGTGGGAATTCGGAGTGCAGACATTCGACGTTCAAAGGCGACAGAATTTCCAAATGAAAGCGGCACTTATGTGGACAATTAATGATTTTCCTGCTTATTCGATGTTGTCTGGCTGGAGCACATCTGGGAGACTGGCTTGCCCACACTGCATGGAAAATACAGAAGCTTTTACGCTTAAAGGGAGTAGAAAACAGTCGTGGTTTGATTGTCACAGAAAGTTCTTGCCTCGTGATCACCCGTACCGTCGTAATACAACTCATTTCCGAAAAGGAAAAACCGTAAACAATAGTGTCGGACAGCCAAAAACCGGAGAAGAATTGTTGGCAGAGGTTGACAGTCTGGGATTTATGAAGGCATATGAAATTGGGGCTGAGAAAAATAATGCTGCGAAGTCGGAAAATTATGGTTGGAATAAAAAAAGTATATTCTGGGATTTGCCGTATTGGAAAACGAATCTAATTCGTCACAATCTCGATGTCATGCATATTGAGAAAAACGTATTCGACAACATTTTCAATACTGTACTAAATATTCCCGGGAAAACAAAAGACCATGCAAAATCGAGAGAAGAGTTGAATGACATATGTGCTCGGCCTGAGTTAGCAAAAGATCCGGTTACTGGGAGATTTCCTAAGGCAATGTATGCTTTGGACAGGGACGGAAAAAAGGCTTTGCTCGAGTGGATAAAGTTAATAAAATTTCCAGATGGCTATGCGTCCAACTTGTCCAGATGTGTCGATACAATCGGTATGAAAATGCATGGAATGAAAAGTCACGACTGCCACATTTTTATGCAAAGACTTATGCCAATCGCTCTCCGTGAGCTATTACCGAAGGAAGTGTGGGAGCCTATAACAGAGTTGAGTATCTTCTTTCGTGAGTTAACCTCCACGTCTCTAACAGAGAAAGATCTAGATCGTATGAGGCTGGAAATCCCAAAGATATTGTGTAAGCTGGAACGTATTTTTCCTCCCAGCTTTTTTGACTCCATGGAACATCTACCCGTACATCTACCGTACGAAGCTATGATGGCAGGGCCGGTTCAGTATCGCTGGATGTACCCATTTGAAAGGTAATATTACTGGAGTTTCTCAATTCTGTGTATCAGTATATTAACATGTAATGTTTACTTACTGTGGCTTATGTGGAATCAGATATTTGAGAAAACTGAAAAAAAAAAGTGAGCAATAAAGGGAGGGTGGAAGGAAGCATTAGTAGCGGATACTTAAATGAAGAAACCGCAAAGTTTGCAGCTTATTATTTTTCAGAAGGTGACCCAATGATACCTGAGCGGCTGCAAAGAAATGAAATTTGTGACATTGAAGTCGACGATGATGTTGAGAGACTATCGATTTTCAAGCCGCAAGGGCAATCAGTGGGTGCTTGCCGCAAGAGATATCTTGAAGATGCTGAGATTGTTGCTGCCCGGACATATGTTCTGTTGAATTGTTCAGAAATTGAAAATTACAGAGAGTAAGCTTTAATACAGCTGTCAATGTAATTAACAATGATTATTTAGCTTCTAATTATTGTTTTCTTCGTAACTAAAGGGTTTTCGAAGGCGAGTTGCGTAGAGGAAACCCTGAAATCAGCACCTCGCAAATTGAAGCAAAGTTCGAGAGTGACTTTGCCTGCTGGTTTCAACAATATGTAAGTATTTAACAGAATATATTTCGAATCTTTTAGTTAAAAGTTCCGATTTATAATACACTTTTACGCTTCAGGTGCAAGATCCAACTGTCTGTACCAATCCCTTCATTCTTAGTCTCGCTAAAGGACCTCTTAGATCAGTCAGAACATTTAAGGGGTACCGTGTAAACGGGTTCAAGTTTCAGACTCAAGCTTATGGGGAGGAACAACTTACAATGAATAGTGGAGTCTGCGTAAGGGGAACTCAATATGTCGATAGCGAAAATGACTTTTATGGATTTCTGACAGACATAATTGAGTTAGAGTATCCAGCGCTTCCAATGAAAACGACTGTCTTATTTAAATGCGAATGGTTCGACCCAGCGCAAAATTCAGGCACAATTAGTAACAAAAAATACAACATGGTGGATATTAATAACAGAAGGAGATACAACAAGTATGAACCGTTCATCTTAGCTGAACAGGCCGACCAAGTTCATTACCTGCCATATCCGAGTAAAAGAAGGGATAAAATAAATTGGTGGGCAGTTTGCAGGATAAAGGCGCGATCAGAGCTTGACATGCCCGAAGGGATTATCCCGGCCTTTCAAGATGACATAGAAGAAAATCCTCTCATTGTTGCAACAGAAGACAATCCGACATATTTGGCTGATCAAACTGGAGAAGCTGAGGAAGATGCGTTGTTCATGCCTCCTGAACAAGAAACAGAAGATGAGTTCATCGCATCCTCATCAGACGAAGATGAAAGCGAAGAACTTTAGTAGTTTAGTATATTTTATGCACTAGATTTTTGAAACCTTAATTAATTGTTAAAGATGATGTATTAACGCTTCTCCAATTTATGTTTTATACTTATATTATTCATGTGTACACTTGTTGAATTTGAATTAATATTTCATAGTTTTATGTTTCACGAAGGAATGTATAATTTTATTAATAAATCTGTTGGTTGTTTGTCGAACATTTAAAATTGATGTATGTGCAGGTATGAGGGGTCGCGGTCGAGGATCAGGCACAGGCCGAGGATCAGCCTCAGGCCGAGGACGCGGACGGGGATCAGACCCTGTTCCTGGCGATGACAACGTTGCTGAGGAGCAGCAGCAGTTAGAGGCTGGAGCACCTGTTCAGCCTCGGCAGCAGCGTGAGCCTGGCGAGCCCCCGGCTGTTCTGGACGACCGGGGTAGGGCGAGGGTTCACCCGGACCCTAGCAGGTATGTTTACAATTTAGTTTTCCATGTTTAAATTGTAATATGTATATATACTAAACTATGCCTAAAAAATCACAGGACGATGTTGATCGACTCTGGGCCTGTTTCACGGGCTATGCGGGAGATTTTTAGGAAGTGCTGGTTCGATAATGGAACAGCATGGCGCTTTCTAACAGCCGAGCAGAGGGAGTTCTACTTCCAGGAGTTTCAGGTAATTTAATTTAAAGCTTCGTAACGTTTAAATTATGTTTTTTTTTAAAAAACTAACTAATGCAACATGTTTGTACTGTTTGCAGAAAGAGTTCTGGTGGGATAGTGCGGCGTACAGCGAGGAGGTCATTAGACAGGTCTTCATGGTCCATGCAGCCAACCGCTACAAAGACAACATCCACAGAATGAGGAGGACGCAACAGAAGCATATTTCTGTGACCCAGGACATCTGGGATGCTTGGAACGCGTTCTGGAACTCAGAGAAAGAGAAAAAAAGGTCAGAAACCGCCCGAGCAAATCGGATGAGCGAGCCAGCGGGCGCCGGTTCTGGACCTGTCCGCCATACTGGTGGATCTCGCTCTGCTCTGAAGCATATGGATGTCATGGTTTGTTTTAAAATTCAGTAATTAAAATACTTAAATAACGTATTTATTTTATTTTGATACTAATTGAATTGTATTTTTTATTTTAGGAAAGGGAGCTTGGCCGGAAACCGAGTGCGACGGAGTTGTACACTCGCCTTCACTCCACGAAGGCTGACAAGAAGCCGGTCGACAAACGGGCTCAGGATATGACTGTAAGTTTTTATTAAACTTGTAATTCTCTAAGTTGAATTTAATAATTCGGAAATGATCTATTAGATTGAAAATGCTTGTTGGTTAGCTGTTAAACATGTTTATTATTGGATTATATACTGGAATTTGCTTGCAGGACTTCCCTGAAAAATGGGTGATGCTCATATTACAGAGGAAATGCTGTCGAATTTCGTTAGAAATTAGGTTTACTTTGTAATATGTTATGCATTTTTGGTTGCTTGAAAACTAAACTGATATCTTTTTTATTGTTTTGTAGGACGCCATCACTGAGAGGCTTGCTGCTGCGACACAGCCTCAGACCGGAGAGGGTAGCTCCTCGACCCCAGCTGCAGTGGACGAGACCCAGGTGTTTCTAGACATCGAGGGCGTCAACAAGAAGAAACGCGTGTACGGGTTGGGTTCTGCGAGCAGCAGGTACGCCGGGCCAAGCAGCAGCAGGGTGCAGCGAGGCAGCTCTTCTAGGACGTCGCAGCAGGCAGACGAGGAGGTCGAGCGCCGTGTGCAGGCCGGCATTCAGGAGGGTCTGCGACTGGCTCGGGAACAGCAGGCTGCGAACATGGCCCAGATGATACGCGAGGAGATTGCCAGGATGATTCCTAACCTTCCGGCAGAGTATCGGCCACAGCGCCCACCTACCCCACCAGACGATGACGACACTCCAGCTTTGTAGTGTCGTGTTAGCTTATTTTATTACACACATATATACGGTTTTTATTTTTATTTTTTGACCTTTACATTTATACTCTGATATTTATATATATATATATATATATATATATATATTTATTTATTTATTTATCAGTTTCAATTGATTGTAATTTATAAATGAATTGTTATTACTGTATTTAAAACGACAGGGGAAAACGGCAAAAAATAGCGTAAAACGGCAAAAAAATGCCGAAAAAAATTAAAATTTGCGACGGACTGTGGTCTTTGCGACGGACTTGTCCGTCGCCAATTCATCAGCTTTTGGAGACAAAAGCTGATGAATTGGCGACGGATTTTGTCCGTCGCTGATTTGCGACGGATATATCCGTCGCAGACCCTCAGCCTTCGTCTCCAAGGCTGAGGCATTTGCGACGGACTTGTCCGTCGCAAAAGCATAATTTCCGTCGCAAATTTGTCTCCAAACGAAATAAATTGGAGACAAATTTGCGACGGACGTTGTGGCTTTTGCGACGGACAAGTCCGTCGCAAAGTTAGCCACGGATACGTTTTTGGTCGCAAATTTTGTTTGCGACCAAAAATGTTGCGACGGATACGATCCGTCGCAAATCCGTCGCAAAGACTGTGTTGCGACGGATTTGAGGGCTTTAGCGACGGAATTTTCCGTCGCTAAAGCCCTGTTTTCTTGTAGTGATTGGTGAAAATCATTCATTTTGGATGAAATTTAGTGTTAATATGGAAACTATAAGTCAGTTTGTCACTTAATCAGTTTGTCAATTTTTTTTCTTTCTCACGATGGAAAGTAAGTTTGTCCATATGAGTATTTTTGGGGGTTTTTGATATTTGGGCGCCTCATAGGCACCCAAATTTCTATTGTTATGCCTCTTTTGAAATTAATTCAAAAAAGTGCTTGGACCCATATGTTCCGCATTCTAGGAATGCGGAACCCCACATGTTCCGCATTTCTAGAATGCGGAACATGTGGGTCCAGGCATTCTTTCGGAATTATTTCCGAAAGAGGCACTGATCCGGAAATTTGTATCAAAAACCCTATCTTTAGCTATAATAGAAAACAAGAAATCAAATGTTTTATAACCCATTTCTTAATTTATCTTCTATAATTCTCTTTATGTGTCAAAATCTCACTAATATATCAAAAAAACAGAATTTAATTTATCCACTATTTTGATTGCTATATTAGACAGTATAAAAAGACATTAGATTCAAAAAAATAGATTATATAGTATTGTTCTAAATCAAACCAATAAATCAGTTTTGTTATCTCTTAAACCAAGCCTAATCCGATAAGGAAAATTATACAACGCAACCGCCGCGTTATGTCATTCATGCAATAAATTAATTTGTACATTAATAATGTGAACTATTTATTAATTAAAAAATAAATAATAATTAAAAAAATTATCATCATAAATGTTTATTATTTTGTTGTAAATATGACATGACACAACTATTATATGAGATAAACACTCATCTAATAAATATGTTATACTCTGAATTTTTTAGATGATAAGAAAAATATTTAGGTTTACTTTCATTTATTCATAAAAATAAGAAACAGATATTCAGTTTTATGTAAGAAAGGATTTGGCAAAAAAATAAAACTCAAACTCATCTATGTATATATTTTAAAAAAGTTAAACGGCTTTTTAGAGAGAGAAAAAATTATTTTATTTAGTCTTATATTTAATATAATTTGAATTCTTTTTGAAAAAAATAAACAGAAAAAAACGTGCAATACACTCGCCGTGAAAAACACGTGACACAAATATAAATGTCCACCTCACTCGACGTGTTGATAAAATGGACTATATCATTAAATTGAAGAGAGATCAAATAAATAAAAATTTATAAATATAAGGACCCATTGATGAACAAAATTGAAAAATGGAGCGGATAAAAAATTGAAAATATATAAGTTCTTTGTCATTTTCGACGTGAAAATAGTTATTTGCGACTTAGCCACAGGCTTACAAAATTTAAAGAGAGACCATATAAATAAATAATTGAAAATACATGAATTTTTGATGGAGTAAGTAAAAAAAAAGGAACTCAAAATTTCTTTAAAAATTAGTGGTAAGAGACGGATATTAAACTCTGTAGGTCACCAAACTTTTCTGAAGTTACAGAAAGGTCACTAAACAAACTTTTCTTACAAAATGATCACTGAACTATACCTTTTTATTACAAAAAGCTACACTCATAAAAAAACATACCGTTTTCATGCAAAAATACAAAAAAAATTCTTACGTGACAAGCCGAAATTACAAAAAGGAATATAATTCAGTGACCTTTTTGTAATAAAAGGTACAACTGAATGACCTTTTATAATTCACAAAAAGTTTAATGAATTTTTCGTAACAACGTAAACATTTTTGTAACAGAAGGTATAGTTTAGTGACCATTTTATAAGAAAATTTATTTTGTGACCTTTTTGTAGTTTGAGAAAAGGTTAGTGATCTACAGAGTTTAATATCCGGTAAGAGACTATCAATACGTGTAGCTAAATTTATGCCGTTTTATAATAAATGTCTTTATTCTTTCTTTTAGTTTATGTGATGATCTTGAATGGACGATAAATTCATTTTGGTGTGATGCAAATTAAACTGAGAAGAAGATGATTAATTGGATTAGATGGAATTAATTTTGTATTTCAAGAAAATTAGTGGTATGGAGTGACAAGGTTTGTGTTTTGAACATTTCAATATTGCTAGGCAAGCTCGCGCTCATTAGCTTGAAAAATACCATGATGTCTAAGGTTTTTCAAGCTCGGTATTTTCTTAAATCTCCCTGCCTTGGCGGCTAAGTTAGGTTTAAACGTAAGTTATGATTGACATAATATTCTTATACGGCTTAAAGTGTGATGGAAAAAAGGAGCGAGGGTTAGGATTAAAAATGGCAGAGATACGAACGTTTGGACTGATCGTGGCTAATAGATGTAAACTTCGAGTATGCGACTGCCTATTCGGATCAGGTTGGTGCGAAAGTGAGCTAGCTTTTTTAGTTAAATTGCAGTGCTTGAAATGTTGATTTTGTGAAGGATGTGTTCGTTGAGCAAGATGTTTACCAGATTCTTAGTGTGCCTCTTAGCTTACGTAATGTTCAAGATAATATTAAAGGTAAATTTTCAATTAATAGTTATTATAGAGTTTTGAGGGGTGATTTTTCTTATCAATCTTCTGCTCTATGGGAAAAAATTTGAACTTTAAAAATTCATTTGAATGTTACAATTGTTTATGGAGAGTTTGCTAGGGTTACCTTCCCATATGTGTGCTTTGAATAACGAGTCAATATTTCATTTTTTTTGTCACTATTCTTTGACCCATTATTTCTTAAAATCGGTCAATTGATTTAAATAAAATAGACTAAAAATTATAAAAAATTAAATTTTGAAGGTGAATAATTTTCCATATAATCTAAATTATGTAATCTAGTTTTGTTTAGTTTATTAACTATTTCTAACTAAGAAGTGTTGAAAAGGGTGATTGTATACGCTTTAATAAGTTGAAAGAAATTAGGTCAACTTTAATTAGGCTTATGTCTTCATTAGAGGCACACGAACCCTAAAAGTCCAAAAGTAGAAAGTTAATTGCTCCTTGCTTCCATATAATGAAACAATTAATTTCAATAGGTTTTTAAAACTAAAAAAGCATGCAAAAGAAACTATTATCTAATTTATCTTATATAGTATATTATTTAGCTCTAGCAATAAAATCAACCGACCAAATTATAGTAACTTTAGAAGTACTTAATCATATTGTCTATGTGTACAATAGAGAGTTGTTTAATTTTTGACTAATTAAAAGACTATGATTAATTAAACTTAATTTTTGAGTAATTGATGCATGTACACTATAATATGACAAAAGAAAATGATTATCTTTTAGAATAAGTATAGCTTATGTTTACCTTATTTTGGGACAAATAGAAAGTAAGCATACATGAATGTTGCCACCACAATCTACAACCATCTTTTATATGCCAAACTTTTGTGTAAAAGTGAATACACAAAGTCTTTCTCATTGTTAGGCAATACTTATAATATGCATGGTTGATTGGGATATTTTACTTGTAATTTAATATAGATTCTATTTTTGATTTGATATTTAATTGAGAAAATATTTAGCATGACAACTATATTTAATTCGGATAAAATTCATGTTTATTACATAAATATGCAATTGTAAATTGATGCCACACATTTACTATTGTAATTAAATAGTATCAAATAGTAAATATACACTTAAATGTTTAAATGATTTTTTTCCGATAATTGGGGGAGGGGGGAGCGCTTGTGGGAGGAATCAAACCCACGACCTAGCAGTTTGCTGCTCAGCGCTTATATCATTTGAGCTACAACTTATTGGTAAAATGTTTAAATGATTAGGTAAAGTCAATTATAGAATTACCATTATTATCTTTAATACGGCTTATTTCTACCTATTGTCCTGACATTTGGACTTTCTATCACCATAATCTCTACGATTTTTTTCGGCCTGTAAATCCCCTGAATTTTGTAGTCTGCCTCATTTTGAATAATTGCGAGAAAGGTAGGTGACTCATTAATGAAATTTAATACTATCTAGTAGAAATTAATTGATTTTGTATTAGATGAGTCTCAACCTTATTATGTGCTTCTTATTTTACTATTCTCATGTTTTATAGAGTTCACACACATAGTAGCTATGATATTATCAAATAAGCAATCTATTTAAAAGCTCAAAATATTAAATGAAATTCAACTATATAGAATTATTGTAAATAAATAGCAATACATTATATAAAATATGTAAATAATGATTACCAATGAAGATGGTCATGCATGAGGAAATTTTGGCTCCATGTGAAGTAAGAATGGCTTAACATAGCAAGAATTTAAGGGGTAGATGAAGAAAAACAAAAACATATTCCCATGAAATATGCAACCGTGCAATGAGAATATTTGTATTAAAAGTGGTGGTTTTGGCTGCCATGAAAATCATGCACATGATTGCCATGTGCTATGTTGGTTTTCTTTTACTAACCTAAAACAACAGAATGAAAGCAAACAATTTCTACTTAATTATTGAGGTGAAGTAAGCAATTTACATAATAGACCCACCTCATTCAAATCAATTTGATATGTTCATCTTTTTTCTTCATACCAAGAAATCTACATAGCCAATAATATTTGTGTATTGAAACCCATGATTATCGATATGAAACCCATGAATATCAATACAATATATATATTTTTCATTAAAAATCGCCAAGCATTTGAAAAAACAAAAGGTTGGTTTGAGTGAGAAGCCAACATATATTTATTTTAACTACTCTTAATTAATTTTTTAATTTTAGTTTTTTTTAACTTAAGCAAAAACTTGTTGGAATCAAATTTTGTCTATTAAATAATTTGACTTTCTTTTCTGATACCACAGATAAATAGCTCAAAAGAGCAGATAAAGACTTTTTAGAAATTTCTAGATAAAATAAATCGAATGAGAATGATAATTTCTATTAAGCATATGGTTAGCAAGTTTCCCGATCTTTTTTCGAAAGATCCCAAAGAACATTCGGGATATAAAAGTCGATATATTTTATTAGGTCTAACCATTACATAAATCCAAATTTTCGTATTTTTTTATCAATTATGTCCAAATTCTTAAATCCAAATTTTTACATTTTTTTATTAGATGAGACCAAACATTTATAAAAACTCTTTTTAGAAGTTGGATAAAAATTTAAAAATTAGTCATAATTGATAAAAAAAATGGTCAGGTTTGAACTTAAAAAATAAAACTCAAACTTAGTCACAATTGCAAAAAAAAATTCAAATTCAAATTTAATATAATTTATAAGCATTAAACTATTTGGTCGTAATTAATAAAAGATGTAAAAATTCATATTTAAAAAATAACTTAGTGATTTTATTAGTATTAATGAAATAATATACTATACATTTTCTTTTTTTACTGCACCGAAGATGGAATAATTCGATACCAACGGCCTTAAGAAACGGCACCAAACTAATTAGCTATTAGTATAATATCTTTTTAGTTATTCTTAATTTTTTTTTGTCAAAGATAGCCTACTCTAATTATTAAAGGGGGTTAACGGGAGTTAACGTTAGATATTTTTTAAATAGGCACACTGCCCGTGAGTACTAAGGGTCGAACCTTCAACATTATACACATATTATTAGAGTTTAGCCAACTGGGCCAAGCCTTCAAGAGTAGTTACTCTTAATTACTTACTGAAGCGAGAAATTAGCTGCCATCATATTTATGCAAATTAATTGCATGTAAAGTTTTGTGTCGAATATAATATGTGATGGAAATATTATATTAAATATATACTCATAGAACGAGGAATATATAAGAAAAAAAGCAACTATTGATTATCTTAGAGTTTTAGATTGAATATATACAAGATGCATGATTATAAACTTATAGTGCCATTTTTTAACTCATTCATGGATTCTTCCTAATATGCTTTTTATGGTTCCAACAACTCAAGAGAAAATAAATGGCAAATGGAAATATGTGATGGTACAAATAATAATTGATAAGTGACAATTGATTAAGCTTTATTCAATATTAAAAGAATTAAAATAAAATTATTATTTTTATTTTTATTTAAAAGTAATTTGCAAAAATAAGAATATTTTTTATTCTATATATATATATATATACACGGTAAGGGTATAATTAAAATGATGTAAGGTTGCCTGTTTCTTAAGCACATTCCTTAAGATTCTAGACCTAATAATGCATTGTATGGGTTGGATTGGATGGTTAATACTTGTTGTTGAGAAACAACACCATGGTGGCATATTCTCATCACAATCGTTCTTATATTATTAATCCTTATTCCATTATCATATTTTGAGATTCTGGGTACTTATTAATTATTGTTCTCATTTCCACAACAACTATCATTATTCTTTCAAAATAAAATAATTTAAAATGCAAAAAATTCACAAATTATCACTTTTCACTATAATAATAAATTTTTATTAATCAAAATATTATTTTAAAAAATCAAAATATAATAGTTAAATTTATTACTAGCAAGAAAAATGTGCGTGGTGGCAAAATATGGCTTTATTAATATTGATCATTGTTAATCATTTTAAAAAAATAATTTGAAAATATAAGAAATAATATAAGTAAATTACTAATTTTAGCTCATTTTACAATTATAATATGAATAATTTAAAACACGAACTATCATTCTTTTACAATTTTGAGCATTGATTTTTTTAAACAAATTGTTGAGGACACGAGAATATATATTGTTTCAACTTCTGCATCAATTATTCATAAAAAGAACCTCAGTGTCAATTTTTTGAACGAAAATATATTTAATATATCAATTTATAAAAAGTTAATATCTCGTATTAGATTATCAAAAATTAAAAAGTATGAAAATTATGAAATAAGAAATATTTGAGTAGTAAACTTTGGAGAAAGTGGATGTATAGGGAGAGATATTTTTATAAGAAAGTGAAAAGATATATAGATATTTTCTATGACGGTCCTTTTACATAATCCTTATAGTACTACGGCTGGGATTGGATGTTTATGCATCGTATAAATATTGAAAACTCAAGGTAAAAAAAAAAAGAATAATGGTATTAATTTGTGGCGGTGTATTAGATATAGTTTCCACCAAACATATAATTTTTGAACCGACTTTCAAAATATTTCTATCACCATTTTCCATTTCTCCATCAACCTTTAAATGATAAAAAATAAAATTCAACCTTTAAAATTAATTTGTAGTGTTGTGGTTCGAAAGGAAGTGGACATCTCTTTCTTTGATAGCTTTGCATGATTAATAAATGCTATGCAATGTATCTTGGATAGAGTGAGCGAAAATTCAATTGATAAACTAAATAATTTGATATATTTCGATTAATTGTCGTGGTTAATTTGATTCGATTTTAAAAAATATTAATTTGATTCTAGTCCAAAATTTGAAAAAATAAATTATTGAATTAATTAACATTTTATTTAATTTTAATTATTATTATTATTTTATATTTGTATCGGTTTAATCAAATTAACCAGAAAATTAAGTAATTCCATTTTATATCTTTAAGATTTAATTAACGTGGATAAATTAAGTTTACTATTTTCTTTTACATTAAAAAGGTAATTTAATTAAATCAAAATTGTTTAAGTCGGCAAGAAATTTCAAGAGAATTACACTAGTAAAATTAAAAAAAAAATACATAATATGAAAGTCCAATCACCTGCATTACTAATTTTAGTTACTATGGTCATGGTGATGGTTGGATGCAAGGTTACGGACAAATTCATTTTTAGGCCTTCATATTTTGAAACATTATTTAATTAGTCTTTTAAAAAATTGTTTCTATTTTGTGTCTATATTTAATTTACTTTAAATTATAAGGCTCTTTTTTTGACGGAAAAAAATATGTATTACACTTGCTATGAGATGTGCATGAGATCGAATTAAAGGATACCATAAAAAAGACATAAATACAAAAATCTATTGGATAAAAAATATGGAAAAAAAGAGATTAACATAAATTTGAAAGTATGTAGCTTTTTGTCATCTTTAACGTGAAAATTATTAATCACTTAGAATGATTACGTTATATATTCACAATTTCTGTTTATATATATAAAAGAATATATTAAACAAAAAACAAATATCAACCTATGAATAACAAACTTTGCAAAATACCAGATAAATAATAAATTAAAAAATACAGGGTCTTTTAATGGGTTAAACTTTATTTCTTTATGCATGTTAATAACCAATCAAAAGTTCTATTATCGTATCAGAATTGATATGTCCAGTTTTTTAATTTGGCGGTTGTCAGGTTTTAGTTTCAAATGACAATCAATTATCAAATTCTGATTAGAGTTGAAAGAAAGTGTTAATATACCTAGTTAACTAGAATTAGCCACAGTTTACAAACTGTTAGTTGGACTTTGAAATTGCCAAACCAGTTGGTTATAGAAGTTAAAATTAAGTTAAAATTTAAAATAATTGATTTATCCTAATTTTTGTTAGTTAGTTATATATAAGGTGGAAAATAATTAATTAAAATTTTAAAATAATTATTTTATTTACCATAATTTTGTTAGTTATAAAAAGAAGAATTACAAATCTATAATTAATATGTAAAAAGAATAATAGAAATAAGGTATGTAATCTTTTATACATAGTTAATCATTGAAAAACACCTTGCCTTTTAGACTTTTTTATGGTCTAAATTTTTAAAATCGTCCTCACTTTTCAAATTTCAGTTTAAACTCTAGCCATTTATTTAAGTTGAAGTGGAAAAAGATTTTAATATGTCCTTTATATTGGAATTTTTTATGGTAAAAAAGGTAAATCGGAACAATGTACATGAAACAATATATAGGGTATATTTGAATATATTTTTCACTTCATTTGAATAAATAGCTACAATTGAAACAGAAAATTAAGAAATGGATCAAAATTCACAGTTTTAAAAATCTAGTCTGAGTAGAGGCCGACTTTTCGCTAATTTTGGGCTCGAGTGTAGACTTGATCAATTCTAAATCGAGTCTTACCGAACTAATTTATGTTTCGATCTGATTTGTGAGCATCTCTAAATCTAAGTCCATCTTATATGCATATGAAATTTGACACACTAACTCATTTATTATTAACATTCTCACCTAATAACCAATCCAATATATTTTGAGAGTTCTAAAGTTTAGATAAAGTAGATACAAATTTTGGTAATATATATTTTGCAAAAATTAAAATTATTGAAGCAAATTAAAACAAAATTAGATCAAAAAAATCATATTTATTTCAAACCAAAAGTTGGTGGGTATATAATTGAGCAATTTTGAAGAATTTCAGCCTCATATTCCATAATACATAAGATTTTCTCTGCAAATATTGCCAGCCCCAGTCCAAAAAAAATATACATAGGAATCAATTCAATACATAAAAGAAATTTGATGTAGAAGAGAAATGTTGTTTTATTGGTTGGATGAATGTATGAATACAATTAAATGACTTCTACCATTTCTGTTGGGACAATAGCATCTATAACTCCTTTCTAGGGATCTGAGTTTCTGATCTTAAATCTCTGCCAACAGATACATTTTCTGGGTACCCAAACAAAAATGAAGTACCTTAAGTTTTTAGCAATTTTGTTTTTCTCTTTGCTAAATAATATGCTAAATTAGGACCACTATTGTGGGGGTGCGTATGATTGTAATCCTCAAATATTATGTCGGGTTAAATAGAAGGAAAAAGAGTCAAATATACCCTTCGGATTAAGCTTGAAGGTTGAGTTGACCCTCAATGCCCGAAAACACACTTAGCGTTTAAAAAACAATTCAAATAAGTCTTTTCTTTTAACACAGTTTGGAAAATGTCAATTCTTTGGTATAATATGATGCGGTTTGTTGAACCTGAGTTAGTTCAAATATATATGCTCTCAATTTTGGCATGTGGTTCAAATATACCCTTCATGTATGAAACGGTTCAAATATTACCTTTTACGTATAAAAAAAGTTCATATGTGGTCTTCATATATAAAATGGTTCAAATATTCATGTATAAAAAAATGAAAAATATACCCTTCATGTATAAATATGTATATCCTTTAACGGATTGATCGATCAACAAGCTATTCGAGCTATTTAGAATTGACTCGACAAGTATTCAAAATCAACTCGATTAATAAAAAGTATGTCCAAGTTCAACTATTTGAGTTAATCATAAATTTAAATTTGAGCATCAAAATACTCTGCTCGATAAGCTCACAAATCTAATTGAGTTTTAGCAAAAAACTTATTCTTCATAATTATGAACCTACACACACAACAATATCCTTATTTTTATAGTATAAAATTTAACTTTCAAATATGTATACGGGTAATTAATAGCTCGACATTCAATTATTCTATTGAGTTTAAGTTCGAACTTCTAATATGATATTTACTCGAGTTTAAATCAAGTTTCAAACCTTAAATTTTTAAATCAAATACACCTCGAAAGTGATTGTATTATATTTATTAAACTCGATTACATTGCTATTATATCAAGTGATAATAATGTCATTTGATAGGAGATAAACATTTTAAGGCTTCAATAGACCATCTCTAACAGAATATATCCAGCTTCAAGCTTCAGCACATGATGCTTCCTGGTTTTGCAGTTTGCAGCTCAAAGTTTAATAGCTTCTGGTGCAAGCTTCAGATTGTATTGCTGACATGGACAAACGGTTATTGTCATATAACTGCTTCTACCAGCTGGCATTAGCTGGCATCCGGATCACACTTTTAGTGTGTTTAGTAGTAGCTGAGATTAGCTCTATAGTTAGTTATTTTGAGCTTTAGTAACTGTTTTAGAAAACAGTATAAAAGGGAGTAGTACTTCCTCTTGTAATCAACTTTTTGATAAATCAATAAAGGTTTTCTTTTCTGATATGGTATCAGAGCAAAATTTTCTCTCTCAATTTTTCTAGTGGCAGTTACCACTTTCTCAGTAACCAAACATCATTTTCTCAGCAAACAAACAACAGTTTTTTCTTTCTGAATCAACAGATCTCTTTCAATGGCAAACAGACCTGAAGAAACCTTATCAAGTCCTTATTTCTTACATCCAAATGAGAATCCAACGCTAGTTTTGGTTCCAAATCTGCTAAATGGCAGCAATTATCACTCATGGTGCAGATCCATGAGAATGGGATTAATATCCAAGAACAAGTTTAAATTCGTTGATGGATCAATCATTATGCCAAATGTTAATGATTGTATCTATCCAGCTTGGGAGAGATCAAATACAATGGTGATGCAGTGGTTATACAGATCTGTTACAACCACAATTGCAGATAGCATATCTTGCTTGGATACTGCTGTTGACATTTGGAATGATCTTAAAGACAGGTTCTCTCAAGGAGATGCTTATAGACTTGGAGATATACAAGAAGAAATTTATGGATTTCAGCAAAATAATCTCAGTGTTACTGAGTATTTCACACATCTCAAGACACTTTGGGATGAAATGGTAAGCCTGAGGCCTTTTCCTGTGTGTATTTGCATTCCAAAATGCTGTTGCAATGTTTTTGACATACTTCGAAAGAATCACTCTAATGATCAAGTGATTAAGTTTCTGAAAGGCTTGAATGATCAGTACTCAAATGTGAGACAACAAATTTTGATGACAGAACCTCTTCCTCCCATGAATAAAGTTTTTTCAATGGTTATTCAAAATGAAAGGCAAAATAGTAACATGTCTGCTATAAGGAATGGTTTTGAGACAAATGCCTTGATGGCAAAAGGAAATATGCAGCATCCTGGTGAAGAAAATTTGTATTCTGGTTCTACTTATGAATCAAATGTTTGCTATGCTAGAGGAAGGGGAAACTTTAGAGGAAATTATAGAGGCAGAGGCTATTATGGACAAGGAGCAAGACAGAAACTATGTTCTTATTGTGGTTTTACCAATCACACTGAGGACATTTGCTACAAGAAACATGGTTATCCACCAGGGTATCAGCCCAAAAATAAGTTTGAAAATACTTATGCTCATCAAGTTGAACTTGCAGGATCTGAGTTTGCAGATATGAATGTTGGTGAAGAAACTAAAGGTGCAGGACCTTCTCAGTCAAACACTGATTCTCATAAGATGCAGAAATCAGTCAATAATTCCACAATGTTTCCATTTTCATATGAACAATGTCAGAAGTTAATGGCTCTTATTCAGAATGACAACATACCTCAGATCAATTCTCTCACAAGTAACTTCAAGCCTATGGAAGCAGAACAAGGTACATTACATAAGTGCCTCTTTACTTCTTTATCTTATAGAAGTAAATGGATATTGGATACTGGTGCCACTGATCACATCATATGCAATTTTTCCTTCTTCAAAATATCACATACTGTTCAAAATGTGCATGTCAAGCTGCCTAATGGACATTTGATACTAGTTACTCACATTGGCACAGTGCAGTTGACAGATGGTCTGCTGTTGCAAAATGTGTTATATGTACCTGATTTTTCATTTAATCTAATATCAGCAAGCAAACTCACAGATGACAAGAATGTTTGTTTGATTCTTTGTCATGATTCCTGTTTCATTCAGGAAATGACTACATGGAAAATGATTGGTCTAGCTAAAAAGCAAGAAGGGTTATATCTTCTCATGCAGAAAAGTTCAGTTTCAGCATGTAATGCAATAGTTGATTCTTCAACCAGAAATAAGAATGTTAATAAGTTTGATATTTGGCATTATAGACTTGGCCATTTATCACCTAGTAGACTAAAGCTGCTTCAGAAACTTGATGATTCTGTAAAAGTTTCTGGTATTGATGTTTGTGATATCTGTCACTTTGCAAAACAGAAAAGAATGCCTTTTCCCATTAGTACATCTACTAGCAATGCTATTTTTGACTTAATACATGTTGATATATGGGGGCCTGTCAGTACATGTTCTTTGCAGGGTTACAAATACTTTCTCACTTTGGTGGATGATCATTCAAGATATACCTGGGTTTTCTTGATGAAACATAAGTCTGAAACAAGGGGGAATTTACAGAATTTTGTGGTTCATATTCAGAATCAATTCTCTACTACAATAAAGAGAATCAGAACTGATAATGGAATGGAATTTTCATTCCCAGATTTTTATCACAGATTTGTTATTGTTCATCAAACTTCCTGTGTTTATACACCTCAGTAAAACAGCATAGTGGAAAGAAAACACCAGCACATTTTGAATGTTGCCAGAGCTCTCAAGCTTCAAGCTTCTTTGCCTATGCAGTTTTGGTCATACTGTGTGCTACATGCAGTTTATTTAATCAATAGAACACCTTCACCAGTGATTCTTGACAAAACTCCTTTTCAGATACTAAATGGTAAGCCTCCAACTTATGATCATATAAGAGTTTTTGGTTGTTTGGTTTTTGCTTCAAATGTTGCTCCTAAACAGAAGTTTGACTCCAGAGCTTCCAAATGCATTTTTCTTGGATATCCACCAAACACCAAAGGCTCTATTCTTTTTAACCTGGACACTAAACATATTCTCATTTCCAGAGACATTGTTTATTATGAACATCATTTTCCTTTCTCCATAACTCAACCATCTAAAATTCAACCAGGAGTTCCAATCTCATCAACTCTAGATTATGATGAGTTACCCTTACATTCAAACACCACAGCATCCTCAACTCTTGCTGCTTCACCTCCTTCACCTCCAGCTTCCATTTTTTCAGACTCTGACTTTCCAGTTCTCAGAAGATCAACTAGATCTTCTGTTCTTCCAACTCATCTAAAAGATTATTCTATCTCTTTACCTTCTTCTCTATCTAAAACAGCCACAACTCCCCATTCTATATCATCTGTTATTTCTTATAGCAGATTATCTTCAAAACAAAAACATTTTTCTTTAGCCATCTCTTCTATCACAGAACCACATACATATAATGAGGCTATCAAATCCATACACTGGCAGGAGGCTATGCAAAAGGAAATTAAAGCTCTGGAGGATAATCATACTTGGACCATTACAGATTTACCTTCTCATAAGTCTGCAATTGGTTGTAAGTGGGTTTATAAGGTTAAATACAAAGCTGATGGTAGCATAGAGAGGTATAAGGCAAGATTGGTAGCAAAAGGGTACACACAAAAGGAAGGGCTTGATTATTTGGAGACTTTTTCTCCTGTTGCAAAAATGACCACAACCAGAACCCTTTTGTCCTTAGCTGCTATTCATGGCTGGCACTTACATCAACTGGATATTAACAATGCCTTCCTTCATGGGGACCTTCATGAAGAAGTGTATATGAAACTACCTCCTGGCTTTCACCATCAGAATCCATCTCAGGTTTGCAGATTGCAAAAGTCTCTGTATGGACTTAAACAAGCAAGTAGGCAGTGGAATGCCAAACTTACTGCAGCACTTGTTCAACATGGATTTAAAGTCTCTTCTGCAGATCCTTCTCTTTTTGTCAAATCTGATTCTGATTTCTTCATAGCTCTTCTGATTTATGTAGATGATGTTATTGTAGCCAGCACATCTCTTCCTGCTATACAAGAAATCAAGAGATATCTGCATGATTCTTTCAGCATTAAAGACCTTGGAACTCTTAAGTTTTTTCTTGGTCTTGAGGTTGCAAGATCTTCAGAGGGCATTAACTTGTCCCAAAGAAAGTATGCATTAGACTTTCTCAAGGAAACAGGTTTCATTGACAGCAAACCTGTTCCCACACCTATGTTGAATTCTCCTAGACTCATGAAAGATTCTACTGATGTTATTACAGACAATTCTGAGTACAGAAGATTGGTTGGAAAATTGCTGTATCTATGCACTACAAGGCCTGACTTATCTCTAGCAGTTCAACAATTATCCCAGTATCTGGATTGTCCAACCTTTACACATCTTAAAGCTGTTCATAGAGTTTTAAGATATGTGAAAGGTACTCCTGGTGCATGACTGTTTTTCTCTTCCAATTCTTCTCTTAAACTGCAGGCCTTCACAGATTCTGACTGGGCTTCATGTTCAGACAGTAGAAAGTCTATTTCAGGTCACTGTGTTTTCTTAGGGAATTCTCTAATTTCCTGGCGTTCTAAGAAACAGACTACAGTTTCTAGATCCAGCTCAGAAGCTGAATACAGGGCTCTGGCTAGTTTGAGTTGTGAACTACAATGGCTTTATTATCTTTTTCAAGATTTGAGAAGTACTATCTCTCTGCCAATACAGGTTTACTGTGACAACAATTCTGCAATTCAGTTAGCTCACAACCCTGTCTTTCATGAAAGGACTAAACATATTGAAATAGATTGTCATGTTATAAGAGAGAAGATTGCATCTGGACTTATTCACTTGCTGCCTGTTTCTTCTGCAAATCAAATTGCAGACTGTTTCACTAAGCCTTTGCCACCTTCAAGCTTCAGCACAGCTATATCCAAGTTGTCCATACAAGATTTGTATGCTCCACCTTGAGGGGGGCTAACAGAATATATCCAGCTTCAAGCTTCAGCACATGATGCTTCCTGGTTTTGCAGTTTGCAGCTCAAAGTTTAATAGCTTCTGGTGCAAGCTTCAGATTGTATTGCTGACATGGACAAACGGTTATTGTCACATAACTGCTTCTACCAGCTGGCATTAGCTGGCATTAGCTGGCATCCGGATCACACTTTTAGTGTGTTTAGTAGTAGCTGAGATTAGCTCTATAGTTAGTTATTTTGAGCTTTAGTAACTGTTTTAGAAAACAGTATAAAAGGGAGTAGTACTTCCTCTTGTAATCAACTTTTTGATAAATCAATAAAGGTTTTCTTTTCTGATAATCTCTTGCACAAAAAATCAAACCTGCGTTGTGGGTGGGGTTTAAGAGTTTAGTGGTTTGATTTAATTGAATGAGTGAGTAATTTTAGGTTTGATTTGATTGGTTGGGTGATTTTAAGTTTGATTTGGTTGGTTGAGTGATTTTAAGTTTGATTTGGTTGGTTGGGTGAGTGAATTTAGGTTTGCTTAGATGGAATTAGTTAGATTTTTTTATGAGTTTAATGATATTTTGGTCATTTTTTATGTATGGGCAGTTTTTTTGGGACAAAAGGAGTTTACTGGTTCATTAGGTAAAGTTTAGGAAATTTAGTAATGCTTTTAAAAGTTTAGATAGTTTTATGATAGGACCTCCTAAATTGAAGAGTCATAGTTGATTATTAGCCCTCTTTAATCAAACAAATAATTAGTAATCCCAACCAAAATTGATTTAACTAAATTAACCATAATATTAAAATATAAAAAATAAACTAACCGAATTAGCCAATTCGATAAAATAATATAAATAAATAAAAAATATGTAAAATATTGAATTAATTCAACTAACTTTGTTACTGAATTGTTAAAATAAAAATTCTTCACCGAACTAGTCGAACTTAACCAAAATAGATTGATTAAATCGGTTTATTCTGATTAATCAGCCATTTACACCTCTATGTATAGTAATATTGAATTTTTCTTGGCAATTTTAATAGTTTACCAAACGTAGAAAAAAGAAAAGAAAAATCTGCCAGCTCCCATATGATTATAGCAGACCCTAAATTTGGACCACCCTAGATTTTATGTTTGACACTGTAAGAAATAGGATGGTCCAACATTATTCAAAAATATAAAGAAAATCACATAAAATTTGCAGAGAAGTGTGTGTTTTCTGGACTGACTCCTCTAGCTAGCTCTTGTACTGTACTAATTAGTACTACTAGTCTATTGCATGGACATTATTGTCTATTAACCATTATCATGTACATATAATAATCTTTTCATTTTTCTGTTTAACAATGTAATTAGGGTTTTAAGAACCGGAACGACCGGATTCAACTTTGAGGTAGAAACCGGACATCAATCCGGTTTGATACTTCTTTAAAAATTTATTTTTGGTTCAACTTTTCTAAACCGAAAAACTCGTAAAACTAAAAATTAGCGAGCATGTTAAAATGTAAAAACCATCTTATTTCATTTATCGGTTATAGTATGATATTTCATGTATTATTTTTCAGTTTATCTATTGGTTGAGATTTTATATATGTATTAAATGTTTAAATATAGAGCCTTATTTTTAATTTCTAAATTATACATGTAATATATTTTTCTTTTATTTAATTAGTTAATCGATAGTTAAACTGATCGAACTTAGTGACTACACCGACTCAGCTACTTGTTTGATTTTAAAAACACGAAATGTTTGAATGAACATAATAGTACATTTTTATGAATGTGGCTTTTTTTTGACACGGGACATATGACAGGCAAGGACGAAGCTACACAAGAACCAGAGGTGGCCATGACCACCCCAAGTCTAATTAGGCCCATAAAAAAAAACATTATATAGTTTTTTACTTTTATAGTTCTTTTTGAATTTAATTAATTTTGATGAGAATCCATTTGTTTGTTTTTTTAATTTAACCAATTTTTTTTAATAATAAAATTTAGTTTTAGTTTCCTAAAATATCTTATGTGGTCTTTTATTATTTAATTATATTAAATTATATATATATATATACATAAATTTCTTTTATTATAATTATAAATAAAAAATAAATATAAATATTTTTTATTATAATATATTTTTAAGTTAAATCTGAAATTATAATTTGTTGATGGCATATCAAATATTTTATATTTAGGTTCGTTACTGGTGTCGAGTCTCAACTATAAGACTATATCTTTAATCCTTTCATATCCAAATTATTTGCCACTTGAGTTCTGGTCTTTTGCGGGAGGCAAAACTTTAACCCTAAAATTATTTATACAAATTTCTTAAATTTTTATTCAATTTATCTTTATAATTCATAAATTTTTGTGTGTGCAAATTTCTTAAAAATCTAACATTTACATTTATATTTCATAGTTAATTTTATTTAAATTGATTTTAATTATGAATTATAAAATAAAAATTTAATTGAGAGTTTATTTTACTAAAATAACCTTTATAAGTATTTAATATAAACTTTATTAAAAGTAAATCATAGAGTATAAATTTTTAAAGAGAATTTTTCACATATGTCATAATTTATATTTTGGATTTTCTTGTTTGAAAATCAAATGATTTGATTTTTATTTTTGTTTTTTCTCAATATTTTAATCTCCCCGACCATTTTTTGTGTTAGTCTACTCAAAGGATTTAATTACAAAAATTTCAAGAGTTAATTAAACAAAAAACGGTAATTACCCAAAATAATCCCACAATTACGATGATAAGTTTGTCTTTTGAAAAATACAATATCATCTTTTCTCTTTTGATTTTTAACCTTTTACTTTTTCACAAATACAATAAAATTGATTCACCTCATTCATCTTCACGCTCTTAAGCAAACCCTAAGCCATTTGTCTCCTACTCTTATGAAATCCTCACGCTTTTTTTTCTTCTTTACAAACAAGCCGATCTGAGACGGCGTTGTTTCATAAGATAGAAGCTGATCCGAGACGGTGCTTTCAAGAGAAGCGTTGCGACGGTGCCGACAGAAAAATGCAGAGGAAATAGGTCTATCTGGCGATGGTGTTGCAATCTCGCCGAATCTGGTCAAATCTGCTGAAAAGAGAGAAACATCGCCGGAGCACACCATCGTTTCAATCAAGTCTCAACATATTTAGACCTCCAATAAATACTACATTTTTTTAGCTAATATGACACAGAAATTTAAGTAAAAGTAGAATTAAAATTTATTTTTTCGGCACATCAGTAATTGAAAAACGGCTAAAAGCTTAAATATTTTTATAAAGTTGAAATATAATATAAAATAAAAATATAATCTCACAAACTAAAATTTTAAATTTTAAAAAATTCAGACACCATTAATATAATTTTTACTTATGATTCCATGGGTTGCTCAAGTTGCTTGTGCTTCTCTTCTTCATCTTGAATGAAAGCAGAAATAGGGAAAGATTTTCCAATACCCAATGGAGTTTTGAACACTAATTTCTTGCTTAATGGATCATCAATGCTCATTTCACTAATTGGTACCCATAAAAACATTTGCTTACTCTTAATCCCACTCATTTTTTTCATCTTAAATTTCTCAACATAGCCAGTAACCTCAATAGCATAGCTTACTTTACTATTAGTACCAACAAAGAAATGCTCATAAGGAGCCTTTTGTTTCATCCAGACAAATCCAGTTTCTCTAACTCTTCCACATTCCACAAGATCTTTCAACGGAAGCACGCCTTTTGGGAATCCGATCTCTTCGAGAAGCTCGATGGAGTGACGGTAGCAATCTTCGGGGCCGTAAACTATTTCCGCCCCGGCTCTTTCATCTTTAGTTGATCTAATGCTGCCCATTTTTTGAATTTGAATGTTTGGATCTTTGTGGTTTTGGTGTTGAGATGAAAATGAGTGGTGAGTGGTTGATGTTTATGTAGAGCTAAGGGAGATATAGATGGTGGTTGTTGAACTGAATAGAGGTGGTTCACCTACATGCTATCGTTTGCATGGTTGGCAGCTTGGTCACCTATTTTAGTTGTGATTAATAGTAATTAGTAACTAAGTATTCTATGCAAAGCATTAATCAGAGAATGAGTCAACTCACGAGTCATTCAGAATTGTAACCGATTCAATGTTAATCTAGTTGATCTCAAACTTGAACTCTCAAGACAATTGTCGAGCCGAATATGAACATCAAACTACTCAACTCAACAAGCTCGCAATTTTATCGAGCTTTGTTAATCTATCTTTATATCAGATATAATTTCACATATTTATAATAATATCTTTGTTTTTTATAATAATATTTTATTTTCTAAAATATTTATACAAACAATAAGTATAGTCAAAAGCAATTCTTAATTATATTTATCGACTTCAAATCAAGTTTCAAATTCCGAATGTTAAAGCCGAGTCAAGCTTGAGCTTGACAATACTCGACTGGATTACTAACTCCAGGTTGGCTTACAATGGTGCAAGCTCTCTTAAACTGGATTAATCAGTAAGAACAACAAAATATATTTCTTCAGTAATTTCTTTGTGTACACAAATGCCAATTTGGCAGTTAGTTGCAGAGAAGCTTCATTGATCTGTGGTTCTAAATGAAAGAAAAGATAAGTTAAACAAAATGCTCCGTTGGGTATTCATGTTCATACCCGTTATAGTCATAATAGAGTCGCTCTCCCTTCTTAATCTCTCGATTTGCAATCAGTAAGACTCGGCACTCTCCGTTAACATTAAATCTCACACATTTAAGGTTCTGCTTCTTTCTCCCATCTCTGCATCAAAACAAGTTCAATTAGATCACAATAAAGTCAAAAAATGGCCGAGTCAAGACAGTCCCAAAAAGTTTCCAACGAGTTTCAGAGTTTTAAACACGAAAACTTTTAAAAACAGAGAAACATTGTTTCGGAAACGGAGAAATGCAATTTCAGCAACAGAAAAATGCAGTTTCCTCGAGGTTTTCGTCCATCATAGGTAACTCATTACTAGTGTAAATAATAGGCCATTTTTTCAGCTTACCACTATGTCAAACTGCTAATTCAAATAGAAAAATAGTGATTAAAGGAAAAATTGTGGAATATGAACTTACACTGAATGATTGTTAATTCCATTGATAAAACGAGCTATATTCCCCCGTTTATCTGGGCATATAACAAGGCTTTTCGAAGGATCAGCAGCACAAAGCAATGTCATCATGCTATCTCCGTCGTCATTTTCGCGATTCTTCAAGTAATCAACATCACCAACATACTCCGTTATAATCGTCAAATCTCTTAAGGGTCTATCTGCCTCCACTGTAAACCTGTTACAATTGCTCATCTGCTCAGCTATGAACCCAATCACATATCATCATCAAGGAAAAAGGACATGAAAAAGACGATCATCATTCTTTCATACCCTTCATGAGGATCAAATACAACCACAAGTGGCGGGCATTCTCCTCTATCCATCATTCCCTTACATAAATTCAAGGTTTCAATATCTTCCTTCGGCAGTACCTGCAATGCAATTAACAGAAGCCTAATCATACAAATTACTCATTAGTAGCAACCTAACAATATTAAGCATGATTAACATATAGTTCAAATATGAAATTTCCCAATCAGTTTACAGATAACTACTGTTCACTTTACTTAAATGCGTATTTAACAATTTAACCACAAACTTTCAACTTTAACAAGTTAAAACATGAATTGCAATCTTTTTGCAATTCAAAAAACGAGCAGTTTTCCAGTAAAAAATATTGGCGTGGACGCTACAATACATACTGTTTCACCATCCACATCAACATTTTTTTAACGGAAAATTGCAATGTTTCAGTTATAAGTTGCAACAGAAACGCTAGAACATATAAACAACTTAAACAAGCAAAGAAGTCTCCGTTAACATTCTAAAAGAAGTTTACTTTCTAAACAGGCGAGTTTCATTTTGACTTAATGAAGTTTCCGTGCATCATAGGCTCAATCACTATTATGTCGACAAAAAGTAACAATCATAGCCATTCAATTAAGCAATTCCATAATCATATAATCATACATAACAATATAATACTAGCATTATTTCCTAAAATCAAAATGCTTATGAATGCTATAGATATTTAACATCAAATTTACCTGCATTCCCTCTTTTTCGAGAGCCGGACAGTTTGCAAACTTAGGAGCCATGTCTGGCCGGTAAGTAAGTTCATTGCTAAATTTAGTTCCAGACGCAGTCAATGCAGTGGCTAATGATCTCATTTGCTCAAATCTTCTTTCAGGATCATCACTAGGATTGAATGCCAATAATTTCCTTCTCTTTTTCGATATCAGTAAGCTACTCGACCGCTTTCGCTTCTTTAAGCTCTCTAAACACAAAATAGAACAAAAATAAATCAATTCCAACAATAAATCAATCAATTCTCAGGATTCGAATCAATTTGTAATCTGAAACTATGAATTACCTTGATTCAGCTTTTGAATCCAATCATTCGACCGTTGTATTCTAAAGAAATCAATGATTTTGGTTTGAACTAGAGGAAAAGCTGCAAAAAACAAATTCAATTTCTTGAATAATCAATTAATTGAATCAAAATTACGATGAAATAATGAAATTAAATAAAAACCCAGAAATTTTAATAGCGTAAAACAATCAAACTTACACTTGGGTTGTTTCTGATTGGAGCAGGAAGGGCAAAACCAAGAGCCTTTAGGAACAGAAACTAAAATGGGTTTTAAACAAAATAAATGGTACCCTTTATCACATTTATCACAAAGAAGCAGCTTCGCCGGTGATTGGCCGGAGCCGCATTCCTGACAGAAAACGTCGTCGTCGTCGTCATCGGAAAGCCATTGTCGTGATTTTGGAGCTTTAGTTCTTCTGCTTCTGAGAGCCATTATTGTTGGTGTGGGTTTAGATTTGGATTCTGGTGAAGAGGGCGTTTAAGAAATGAAATTAAGATTTGGGTAATTTAGGGTTTAGAGTCTGGTGATTTTTAAGTAGAGGGAGAAATTAAGGAGGTGGCAGTGAAGAACTTTTCGCGCGTTATTTTGGTTTCGCGGGTTTTTGATAACAGGCATTGTTGGCGCCATTCTTTTAAGCAATTGGAGCCAAATCTACGGTTTCTATGTTTACGTTTTTATCTATTAAATTTTCACTAGTTTTATTTTTCTATGTTAAAATTGAATATATTAGTATAATATAAACATTTGGCTATTGTTTCCAAAATAAATATTAATTATTTTAATTAATTTATTGAAAATTAAATCAGTGGTCGAATTGGTGTAGTCACCAGTTCAGAATTCAATCAATTTAATTATCAGTTAAACTATTTCAATACATAATTACATGTATGTGTAACTCTCTAACAATCAAATATAATTAGATATTTGATATGAACTTTTGTAGTTTAAGTAAGAAAAACCAATGAATTAAAATATATTTTAGACTAGCTGTATAATTTTAGTCATATTAAGTTTGATCTTAACTTAGACCTTGATGATTTTTTGCGTTAATATGGTAATCAACATTATTAAAAATGATAAAACAAACTTTTCTTGAACAAATATTTTTTTTAGAGTTTAGCGTTTAGGATTTTTGCAGTTATCTATGCTAATGTACACGACTTATGACATACTTGTACTACTTTATTTAATTAGAGCATTAATTATTTATTCATTAATATGAGATATAATACTTATTATATAAAATATAAATAACTAGACTTTCTGTCAACGCTATGTGTATGTCACGCATTATCCACATCACCGTGAATACTTGAAAAAATAAGTTGAAAAATGATTTATTTTGTCATATTTTTAATAATATTATATACTAATTTAAACAAAAAAAAATATTAAAATTCAAGTTAAAAATGGAACCAAACATAAAAGTCCCAAATACTAACCATTTTTATAGTGAAGTTGCCAACTAAGTTCACTAGAGCAACTAATTGTTGCTAACCCATGTATATATGACACAGGCAGAAGCAAGCCATGGCCAATATTCCCGCGCAGCTTTTTCAATCCATATCACCGCCACCGCCACCGCCACCGCCACGACCAATATCATCAAATTACGCCGATAATGCACCTCTCAACTCCTCAACTCTTCCCCTTCCAAGAAGACCCGGACAACAATCTGATCAACCTATACACACTAATATTTCTCCACTATACAACACTAAGCCACTCACTTCCACCACATACGCTTCAATTCTCAGCTCTTGTACATCTCCAAATTTACCCACCCAGCTTCACGCCCATGTAATCAAATCTGGGTTTCATGCCCATGACTTTATCCAGACTAAATTACTTCAAACCTACGCTAAGTTTGGTTTTCTAGAATCTGCACAGCTTCTGTTTGATTTAATGCCCCTGAGAAACTTATATTCTTGGTTGGCCATCATTAATGTGTACAGTTATCATGGACTATATAATGAAGCTTTTACTGTGTTTCACGAATTGTTGGTTGAAGATATTGGATTGGAATTCTTTGTTTTTCCTGTTGTGTTGAAGATATGTAGCGGTCTTGGTAATGTAGATTTAGGTAGGCAATTACATGGGATGTTGATTAAGTATCGGTTTTTCGCAAATATTTACGTGGGTAATGCGTTAATTGATATGTATGGTAAATGTGGGAGCTTAGATGATGCCAAGCAAGTTATATTATTGATGCCTGAGACGGATTCTGTGTCGTGGAATTCGGTTATTACGGCGTGTGCTGCTAATGGAATGGTTTACGAGGCGCTAGAGTTTCTTGAGAAGATGAAACTTTTGGGTACTTGTTTGCCGAATCTTGTTACTTGGAGTGCGGTTATTGGAGGTTTTGCGCAGAATGGTTATGATGAGGAAGCGATAGAGCTCGTTGTTAGAATGCAAGAGGAAGGGATTGAACCGAATGCGCGAACTCTGGCTAGTGTTCTCCCAGCTTGTGCTAGACTGCAAAAGCTTAGCTTTGGTAAGGCGTTTCATGGCTATATCACGAGACATGGATTTATGTGTAATCCTTTTGTTGTCAATGGATTAGTTGATGTGTATAGGAGGTGTGGCGATATGAATTGTGCAGTTAAGATATTTTCGAAGTTTTCAGTGAAAAATGAAGTGTCGTATAATACAATGATTGTTGGTTACTGTGAGAGTGGTGATGTATCCAATGCTAAGCAGCTGTTTGATAGTATGGAGCTTTTGGGGGTGAAAAGAGATTTAATTTCATGGAATTCGATGATTTCAGGATATGTGGATAATTTCATGTTCGATGAAGCTTTATATATGTTTTCTGATTTACTGAAACAAGGAATTGAACCGGATTCTTTTACTTTGGGAAGTGTTTTAGCAGCGTGTGCTGATACGGCATCGCTGAGGCAAGGGAAGGCGATACATGCTCATGCCATTGTTAAGGCCTTGCATTGTAATACATTTGTTGGTGGAGCTCTTGTAGAAATGTACTCTAAATGTCAAGACCTGCGGGCTGCTCAGATGGCGTTTAACGATGTGCATGATAGGGATACACCGACATGGAATGTTCTCTTATCGTGCTATTCCCGTTGCAACCAAATCGAAGGAATTCAAAACCTGCTTCAGAAGATGAGAGAGGATGGATTTGAGCCGAACGTGCATACATGGAACGGAATTCTTGCTGGTCACGTGGAAAATGGTCACCTAGACGTGGCCATGCAGTTGTTTTCAGAAATGCAGATGAAAATTCCGACCGCTGATATTTACACTATCGGGATCATTCTACCTACTTGCTCAAAGTTGGCTACGCTTGAGCGAGGGAAACAAGTCCACGCACACGCGATAAAGCGCTACTACGACTCTGATGTACATATAGGAGCAGCGCTCCTAGATATGTATGCAAAATGTGGAAGTATACGGCACGCAGTGTTGGCCTATAACAGGATATCGAGCCATAATTTGGTGTGCCACAATGCTATGCTTACCGCATACGCAATGCACGGATATGGAGAAGAAGGAATAGCTCTGTTCCGAAGAATTCTGGCCGATGGATTTCAAGCAGACCATGTGACGTTCCTATCCGTTCTTTCGTCTTGTGTTCACGCCGGATCAGTTGAGGCAGGGCATGAGTTTTTTGATTTGATGAGATACTATGATGTGAAACCTGAACTGAAACACTACACTTCAATGGTTGATCTCCTGAGCCGTTCAGGACAGCTTAATGAAGCTTACGAGCTTATCATGAAGATGCCAATGGAAGCCGACTCAATTATTTGGAGTGCTTTACTCGGAGGGTGTGTGATTCATGGGTGCGTCGAGCTTGGGGAATTTGCAGCAGAAAGAGTTATAGAGTTAGAACCAAATAACAGTGGGAATTATGTTCTGTTGGCTAATCTATATGGTTATGGAAGGAGATGGTTAGAGTTAGCGAGAATAAGAGAGACGATGAAGGATAGAGGAATACGTAAGAGCCCCGGATGTAGTTGGATTGAGGATAAAGATGAAGTTCACAGCTTTGTTGCAGGTGATAGATGTCACAAAAGAAGGGAAGAGATATACAGTACTTTGCAAACCTTGAGCTTTCACATGAGAATGTATTGCCTTACTTCTCACTGAGCTTTCTTCTTGTAACTATTACCGTATAATATAAGCATCACTGCCAGGATTGGAAAACCTGGATGAATTGGTGTTTTCCTCCATGAAATTGAACTGTCACGCAGCTTTTTCCAAGATGTGCAAAAATCAAACCAACGGGTGTGCAAAAATCAAACCAGCGGGTGTGCAAAATCAAACCAAATCGAACCAACAAATTCAATTTAGTTCATTTTGATACTATAAAAAATTGATTTTTCAATTCAATTTGGTCTTATGCTAGTACAAACCGAAAAGAAATAACGGAATCGAATAAGAAAATCAACAGGACCAACTAGTTTGGTTTAATTAACAAAAATAAAGATTCAGTTGGTTAGTTTAAACTGAATGCACATCCCTGTTAATGGCTTCAGCAGAGCATTGGTTGCAAGAGAGTTTGTAAGAACCTGAAGTTGTTCGAATAAACTCACTTGCCTTCACTATTATCACAGAGATAGGGCATAATCACCTGCGGTTGCAATTGAGTGGCACTGACTCCTTCCCCTTAGTCAGGGGTCTCGGTTCAAACTTTCGGTATGTAGCAATTTTTTTGAAAATAATTGAGAGTTCATCGCCTTAACAAGTCCTACCGGATCTGTCTGAATTAATTGGAACAATGACTCTGGACATCGGGCAGTAAGTATAACAAAAAAAAAATAGGGCATTGGTCTCTGCTCTCTAGTCAAAAGAAATGTAAAAACTATAGAACATAAAACAATTGCAGTTTAATTTTTCAACTTCATGTTGGTCTCAGAAAGTTACTTTAAAATCAAAGGTATACACATTTGCTCAAACAAATATGGTGCGAAAAATGCCTATTCTATCCATCACGCATGAATATGATCATCAACTTCGTTCAACTTGCAGATGTCAACGAATTTCTGAATAGCATTCTGGTACTGTGTTCCCTGTAACATAGGACACCCACATTATCATTTCTAATTTAAAAACTATCTGGTATCTCAAATTGCAAAATTTCTGAATAGTTTGTCTAAAATTGCGGAAGTTGAAAATTCATGTTAAATTTGCAAGGATCCAAATTGAAAGAGTTACCTCCCAGTAAAGTTGGTGGCAATCCATACACTGCCAGAACTGTAATTTTTTGTTAAACAGGCAGTTAGGAATTTTCTGAAAGCCCTTGGCAGCTTCAACAGCCTCCTCCGTTGTTAGTGGCTTTTGAATAAACCTCCCATTGCATTTCGTGCACCTCGACATCAGCTCATCCTCATTAATTTTTAATCCGAAAGTTTCGATTACCTGCAAAAATGTTTTGTATAAACTTCTTTAGACGCACTTCTAAAACTCCTATCATAAATTCATCTTCCACAACAGGGATGGGTAGGGGTGTACAGAAAAGGAACCAAACCCCACCGATAAATTTGGTTTAGTTCGATTTGATATTATAAAAAGATTCAATTTTCCGATTCAGTTCGATTTCGAACATAAGAAAAAATGTTATTTAGTGCAACTCAAACGAAACCAAAAAATCGACCAAACCGACTATTTCAGTTCGGTTTGAAAATCTTAATTCCTTATAGTTTTGGTTCGATTCAATTTTGAAGAAAAAAGAAGTAAACTTGAACTGAATGCACACACTCCTATTGATGGGTATTGTCACTCTCTAAAGCTATATAATCAATAACCATATTATTGTCTTAATTGCATTTGTATATGGGAAAATTATACCTCTAGAAGTTGATCATTTTTAAGAAGATTCTTCACTCTGTAAAGTTGATTCTTTATCAAGTATTGAAATCTCAATAACTTTGCATCTCGTGTCAGAAGCACTCTCTGCTCCTTACCGGCTTGCTCCATTAATTCTCTGAATATAGCAAATCACATAAAATGATAAAATGATTAAAAGAATAACTTTCTTGACCAAAAGATAACATACAGAATAACACATGCTTTTTTATTTGTTCAATATTACTCTATTTATCATTTTCATTTAACATAAACATGATAAATTCTACGGAACATAAAAAACAGAGTTACTAAATGAATTTTAAAATAAACCAAGCACAGCTTTATATATTCATTTGAGCCAAACACATCAATAGTCGAACACATCTTTCAGATTACCTTGGTTCCGGTTTTTTTGAATAAGGAATTGCAGCATCTATTCCCACACATCGTAAATGTTTTGCCAAACCTTCAACCTGAGAGAACACTTTTCCAGCATAAATAGAGATGTATAAATAAATTTACTTCTAAAATGCAGTGGAAGTTTTGAAACAATAGTTTATAAGAAGAATAAAGAGAGAGACTACAACTTTGACACTAATTATAGAATTGTTTAAAAGCTACAAATTTTACATGCAAATCAGAAAAGAAAATTGAGAGCACAAAGAAAACGATCTTACCATAACATCACATAGAAACTTTGGGCGTCCATCGCCACCTAATGCCAAATCCCAAGGTGGAGGACCTTCCCAGTCACCGACATTGTCCAATTGTTTTTCTCTGCAATTTGCAACTGAAGGCCGTTTTTTTACTTTCTTTCTGGAGGATTTTAGTCTCCTGTCAGATTCTCCCAATATAATTTTTTCACCATATTTTTTTACTATTTTCAATAGCAATTCATCCATAGGAAGAGTATTTATCGATGATTGCATGGACATTAATCTCTCCCCATTGGCAATTCTGCATGAACCTTCAGAAGCAAAAGTAGCTTGAATGATATTCAAAGCTTCAGAAAACCTGGCCGTAACAAGTGTATCACCGGCATCATTTGTTTCCAGAATTTCTTTCAGCCCTCGATTAATATTGGAAGATTGCAGTTCCGTCAAATTGTTATAAGATTTTCCTGCATTGAAATTGAAAAAGACTTTTATACATCCAAGTTAAAATATAATAAACTACAAAAACCTTTAGCCGATAAAGAAGAGTTCATCAGGAGTCGCTATGGATTTTCAGATAAAACTTACTCTTCTACGAAAAATAGTAAAAGTTAGAAGTGGGTATAATAATTGAGTAGCACATACGTCATATATGACCAATAGATACCTCGGATAATGATATGTATTAATATTATTTCAAATCACAAATTAGAATCAGTTCTGCAAATTGCAAATTAACAAGTACAATTTTCAATTGCCGCAAACCTTCTTTAATAGCATTGGCCTGGAAGACATTAAATATTTCAAGCAAGCAATTGGCATCCATTGCTGCATATGTTTTTTGCGCTTCTGTAAGAGGACGAAGTGACCAGTCACTGCATTGAAGTTCCTAAGAAAGACGTAAATTTAATCAACAACTTACTGTTTGAAATTGCAGTAATTGCAACTAAATCATCCAGGAACTACAGAGCCTTCAGAATTTGACAGGAAGCCACAATTTTATTGATTTAGCCCTGCGTCTAAAAAAAATCATATAAAGAATTTTGCAAATTCATTCATCTTTTAGTTTTCTGTTAATCTAGAACTTAAACTGCTATTATGCTATACAAAATAATCTCTATGTACGCCTGAATATTGGGAAATTAGATAAATTTTAGAGATCCAAAGTAGTCATTCATGCAATTTTTTTCGCTTAGTACTTCCATAGCAGCTTCTAAGACTATACTAAATCACACTTTTGATCACCTCAATTAAATCAAAACCAGCATACATCAGTTGCAGTCGGTGATAAAAGTTTTTAATGAAACTACTGAACACATTGCTCATTATGAATTTTTTTCCAGTTTCCCTGATCAGCAAAAAATGAGTACTCTTATCCAATAAATCTGCTTTTCTTCTTAATATGCAGCTTGGATTTCTAATCAAAACCATGGAAGAATAACCAAGATATCATGTTTTACTACTTTAAGGTTTAAAACTCACATGGTTCTATCATTCATACAAAACTTATTCTGGTTTCTGGAATCTAAGCACCGGGTGGTTATATAGTTTTTTTTATTTTTAATTATACTCAACGGGCAAACTTTTTGATCCCATTTAATATATAACATAGTTCTACAACACATTTGGATCGATGATATCTTGAATGTAAACATTAAAATATCACTATTTTTCTAAATATTCCAATGACATCACATGGAATGAACAACAACTGCACATACCAAAATTCCGTAGCAGCCTAAATTCTCAACATACTTATAATTGATCAGTAACTAAGCATTGAAAGCCAAACCTTTGAAAGAGAAATCCCCAAGACTTCATTGCAAATTGTTGCCAAACTCTTGGTTTCTTTAATCCTCCTACCATGTTGCTTGTATTGCAGCAATTGGTATAAGCTGGTAATATCCAAATATGGTTCCACCTATCACCAATTAATCATCAATTACAAATACAATAAACAAATAATGACATAAGATTCCAGCTTTAACTTTCTAAAAGTAACCAAATTTGCAATTTAATAACTTAGCATTCTTAAATTTCAAATATTAATCTCAAAATTGATATGTTTAAGCAATTGGGTCCCTGAATTTTACAAATTGATACTGCAGTTACCTTATG
The DNA here is from genome assembly GCF_937616625.2 of Mercurialis annua. NCBI lineage: Eukaryota > Viridiplantae > Streptophyta > Magnoliopsida > Malpighiales > Euphorbiaceae > Mercurialis > Mercurialis annua. Next base: position 4,331,815 of record NC_065575.1, on the reverse strand, counting down.
AAACCCAGGATCACAGCCTTGTAAGCAAAAAGTTGAAGACAAGTAAACCAAATCTTGTTTAAATCGAAAACCCAATTTTAATATATCATTGGATACGAACACTTCTTTTAGCAGTTCCCATATTGAAGGAAGCTGAATTAAGGACAGGTCAAGCAGAAAAACCAGTGACTCGGACGAGTCGGAACCGAGTTGGGGTCTGAGTTGACAAGCCAGTTGGAGAAGAGATACGGTGGGGAAAGATGATTGTTGACCTCGAATGGGTTTCCATTCTGCGTCAAGTCCGATGACGGAAGAACGAGCTAGAGTCTGAGTTAAAAGAGTGAACTCGGGCGAGTCGGTTGAGGTGACCAGGTGGATTGTTAGTGGCTTTTCAATTGTATTTGAGGGATCCATAGGAAGCTAAAAGAGAAGAATATGATAGTGTGCTGCTCCTTTTTAAGGGCTTTTCTTTTGTTGCAATTGAGAAAAAATAAGTTCATAAATTTTTAAATTTTGATAGTGATTTTTTAAGTATTTCTGGATTTAAGATAGATTTTAAAATAAATTTCAGTTAACGCCAACGTTAAATTATGATGCACCAGACTAATGTTACTCATATATGCAGCCGTTTAAGACTTGAGGCCAGAGCTTTAACTCCAGAAAGGGACCTATCCGGCTTGAATGAGAATTAGTCTGAATATGGAAGGTTTAAAGATTCTGTTTCATAGTTGAAACCCGTTTAGGACCGTTCAGGACACCTCATGATCATACCAAAAAAAAGCTGGCATATAGAAGTGTCATCTAAATGTAATTCATGTATTTAGCCGATGCAAATGTTTTGAGATAAATAGATAGAGACCAAATAGAAGCATCATTACAAGATTAACTCTTCTAATTGGATAATTGCTCACATCTAATAAATTCCATTATGTACATCTCTGAGAAAACAAATCATAAAAATACTCTAAATAAGTGGCCAGAATCAGAATTCACTGCCTTCAGGTTGCTAGCAACAGATACGGTAGGGCTGGCTGTGCACACGTTCTGAAGATCCCTGTATCCAAGTCAAAAACCACTCAAACTATCCAGAACCATAAAAATATCCAGACTGTCGACTTCTCCAAACCGGGCCGTATCAAAAAAAAATTGTTTGGTATGATTTCGAATCTAAGGTAGAAATTTACTACCAAAAACCACCCTCAACGGTCTGAATTGAGCCAAGAAACCAAAAATTCTAGCCAAATTACTTATATAGATCCTACATTAAGCAATAAATTTCTATGAACATGTAAAATAATTTAACTTTTGGTTATTATTTTTCTTTGACATGACTTCAAAGACTTATTTTTCCTGGATTCGCATAACTAACTCACAAGTTGGCTCTATCATCAGTTTTAGGAGGCAATGTAGATTCTTGCTTTGGTAGAAGGTAAGAACCTGCTAAAGCTGCAGTGCCAAGGGAAACCAGTGCCGCAATAGAACCCCAAATCCATTTCTGTTTCTTCTTCCTTACCTGCCTGCTACGCCGACCCATCTCTACACGACCAATAACTTCAAAAGTTAGATGGTTGTAAGTAGAATAAGGGATAATTGCAAAATAAATCATGAACTTTAGCAGGTTTTTAAAATTTTACCGCGAATTTTCAACTTTAATTATATAAACTACAATGTATGAATTTGTAACAATTCGCAACATCAAGCAATTTTTTAACATATATAAAAGAGAACAAACCAGACTTCAAGGTACAAAAATCTGACCTACAGCTTCTTGGTTCTTGTGAGACATTTCTTGATTCGCAGCTTCATAATAATGAAGCCGATCCGATAATCGAGCAATCTCAAAGTTTTTAGCCTCAATCTGAGCTTTCTTCTCCACCTCCACCTCAGCTTTAGCTACGCCCCTTCCGATACAATCTGACACAACCCTAGCAAGATAAACCTGCTGGTACAGGTCTTCTGCAGGATCAATATTCGATGATAGCTTACCCTTTGGAAAGGCGAAAGGAAACGCAGGGAAAGTCAAGCCTACTAGGGTTAATTGTTCCTTGATCGAGTGCCAGTGATTTTGCAGATTATTCAGAGTTACTTCTGCTTGCTTTCGCTTATCGATTTCCATCAACAAGTTTAATCTCATTTCACGTAATTCTGCTTCAATATCACGGAGAGAAGGCTGCAGCCCACTATCAGAGGAAAGCTCTACATGCAGAAAATAGCACAAGCAAGCTCAAAGGTATGCAAAAACCGAACCAAATATGCTTACAAGTATTAAATGGTTTATGGAAATGACAGTATGTTATTTCCTTTATCTCAAGTTTTTAACAGGAGGTTACAGAATCAATAGATATGCTCTAGAATTAAACCTAGTCTCTGTTACAAAATGAGGAACTTGTTCCAAAAATGCAAGATTAAGAGCACGATAAACATAAAAATAAGGATACAGAAAATCGTTAAGAAAAATAGGCATGGTACACCTAGTTTACCCTGCAGCTATATCCCTTACAAAATGAGCAACAAAAAGATATAATAACAGCAACAAGACCCAATTACCTTCCCAAGCATCATAAAAGTCCCCCATAGGGATAGTTGAAGCTAGCGGCACACAACTTTCCATTGCAAAACATTCCTCGCCATTGATGTCGCTAGTGTAACTCGTTGATTCCTGCATATCAAAGTAAATTCTCAGGCTCATACTCTTTCTGAGTTCAATACAACAAGCTTCTGAACATCATTTTACCTTAGAGGAGCCATTTCTTGCAATTATGCTCGTAATATCGCCATCACGGCTTCCAATTTCCTCACCATCGAGAGCATTCATATGCCCTGAAATACTAGAGACATCATGTGCACCATTTATTTTCCTCTCTTCAACAGAATCCGAAATGGAGGAAGTTGCGGATTGAAATTTTGACTCAATAACTTGGTCTTCCGCATTCTTTGCATTCTCATTAATCTTATCACCACCATCCAAGTCTTTGAGACGCAATGCAATGTCATCCTCCGAAAAGCTCTTTAAAAGGCGTGGCCCCCGTCGCTTGTGATTAATAATATACGGGGATGGTGAAAATGAAGATGGTGAATCCGGAAGTCGGGGTGGTTTAGGGGTAGCATAGAGTGCTGGTGATATTTGGGGACAAACAACTTTCCTCTCAGTAGTTGATATACTATTTCTCCTCTCCAGCAAGTTTGATTTCCGCTGCATAGGCATAGTTTCTAGAAGCAACTTCGTTTCGTATAGATATTGAGCTCAGAACAAACTTCTTGATGGATTTAGATGTTTCAGATTCTAACATCCTGTCCAAATATGAACAAGCAGGAGAAAGATCGAATTCAAACATACCTCATCAACTTAAAAGATCAATGTTTCGGCATTTTGTTTCTATTTTCCAAAAAACACTTCTAAAACTCCGAAATTTAAAATTTAAAACCTATTCCTATAAAAACTATCAACTGCATACTGTTCCCGTTTCTACGTTTTCGTTTCCGTGCAATATAATAGCAGACACAATGAAACTGCATTTTTCAGCTGATAAAAAGCAGCAAGCAATATAATGCAGACTACAAAGAATTTACCTCTGACTCTGAAGTAAATTCTTTATTTTCAGTTGGATTTGTGATTAATAAAAATTGTGAAACTATTAGTGATCAATTAAATTAGGTAATCTTCTGCAATTACGAAACAGAAAAACTGCATGCATATGAGAGAAACAATTCTAAAAACAAAAATAAAATAAACCAAAAACAATTAAAGTAACCAGACAGAATTCAAATAAATTGCATGATTTCAATTCAAACAGAATTTAAACAGATTACAAAGAAATTGGGACATACCTAATATGTTGATCAGCATTAATTGGATTTGAACAGACAGCTTCGACCCCATCAATTTAATTTCAGCCCCATCATAACTATACTTTTGATTTCAAATGGCAAAAGGTATAAAAAAACCTTGTAGTTTTTACAAAAGTACAAATCAGTCCCTTTCATCCAACACCATTAGAAAGACTCATTAATGGCGGACATGTCTATTATAATCATATGGGAAAAAAGTTCAAAAATAATTTTAATATTTCAAATATTTATCAAAAGTTTGAGGGGGTAAGTGTCCCAAAAGTAAACTAAAAGTGTTTATTTGTTCGATTTTAACACAACGAGGGTTTAATTGTTCAATTATAAAAACACGAGGGCTTAATTGTGCCCAAAAAAATAAAAGGTCTGACTTGTACTTTTGAAAAAAAAGTTAAATTCTTTTTTTACCTTCTGCCATTTCAAATCAAGTGTACTTCTAACTTTTTTTCATTATTTTTTAAAGGGTTAAATGCAAATTCATACACTAACTTTGACCTAATTTGCAATTACAACATAAACTTTTAAACTTGGTAATGTCGGTAACCAACTTTCATTTCTTGGCAAATTGGTACACCGACCAATCATAAAACGACAAATGGCAGTTTATTACAATATCCACGTTAGTGTTTTTTGAGTTTGGTGTATCGATTTGCCAAAAGTGTAAAGTTGGTTACTGACATTGCCAAGTTTTAAAGTTTATGTTGTAATTGCAAATTAGGTCAAAGTTGGTGTATGGATTTGCATTTAACCCTTTTTTAAACATATATTGGGATATTAAACTTGCCAGGTCACCGTGTTATCTCTAAATTACTGGAAGGGTATTATGTTTTAAATCGTTAAAAAAGATCGCTCAATTATCGTTTTAATACAAGATCACTGTCGTCGAAAAATGTAAAAACGGCAACATTTTGCTTAATTAGCATGCTGACATTACAATAAGAAATATAACGCAATACCTTTTTACAACAAAAGATATTTTTTAAAAAACTTGTGATAAATTTAATGACTTTATTTTATGTTAGTGACCTCCGATTGTAATAAAAAGATAACGGAATGATTTTTTAACGATTTAAAACATAGTAGCATGGCAAGTTTAATATCCACTATGATTGCATATTTTATTTTACTTTCGGCTTGACCCTCAGTTCACGGTCCAACCATTAAACAGCCAGACCGATTCGGTTTTTAAAACAATTTCTTTTCTAACACAAAAAATGTGTCCAAGTCTTTTTGTTGCAAATTTTGTTTTATTACTGTAAATGGAACTCAAAGCTACCGTTGTGATCACAGGAGAATAATAAATGTACCTTAGTTTGAAATTGTAGCTTCATTTTCTGGTTTTCTTTTTGCTGTGCTGAGATATTTGGAGCTTAAGAAGCTTTCAACAATGAAATTAAGGCCTACCAAACACAAGGACTCTCCTTCTGTAAGTTTCATTTCTCATATTCTATATTTCTTGTTTGGTTCCCAAGAAAATGTAGTATCTAATGTCCTTTTAAATGGGTCTTTTTCTCATCTGGGTTTCAAATTGTGGGATAGTTTAGCTCCCCAAGTTTGTGCATTTTCCTGAAATCAAATAGATGAAGCTAAAGATGTGAACTTTATGATGAAAAAAACTAAAAAAATGTGAAATTTGTTTTCAAGTTTGTGCCTTTTTATTTTCCAACAAAGCAAAGATCAAGTAAAAATGTAAACTTTATGATGAAAAAGAATTAGTGATCAGTGTAATCTTGAGCTTCATAACATATACTTTTTATTAAAATACTTTCGTTTGTCCATTTTTCATTTCAGCATTTCTGTTCCAGTGCTAAATAAGGTATCATTACTAGTCAGTTTTGGAAACGTGTCGAGAACTTAGCGTTTTAGACACGAAACTTTATTTTTAACATAAGAAACCTTAAAATAATCATGTTTCACCGTGTCCGTGTCCGTGTCCGTGTGTCACATTTTCCTGTATCTGTGTTTGGGCTACCTAAATTGCAGCTAAGAACTCAGTATGTTGGATTTGTAGAATTCATAATCAGATAAACTTGATAATGTTTCAACTTAGTTCAAGCTATTTAATCAATTTTCAATATTATATATTAATCATGTAGTCACTAATCATTTACTTTGAATGTGCAAAGAGTTCTAAGGAGATAGGAAGAAATTGCAGGAGCAAGAAAATGATTAAGATTGAGGATCTTCTAGAAATGCATCCACCAACTTTGAACTTGAAAATTGAGCCAACTGAACTTGATGCCGATGCGGAGGCCATGACCGAGCAGCCTACACCGGAAAATGACATGCATAGTGATCCGCTTTCTGCACTTTCCGGACCACCCTACTTGAGTGGAGTTACAACAGATTTGCTTCAGTGTAATCTACCAGCAATTTCCGAAGTCAAAAACGCCCTGACGGCATTTCTTCTAACAAAATCAAATCACGAAGATGTTGATCAAATGATCAAGCAAGCTAATAACGCCTTTTTGTATCTTAAAGGCGTTAATGCTGACTATCGGACTTTTTACGCCACTGTGCGCAGCTACATTCTGAACTGCTCGAAACTTTGCCAGGCTGAGAAGGAAGTGAGCGAAAATTCGCACATTATAAAGGTGATAGTTGACCATGAGAAACTTAATCATCAATCATCTAAAGTCACAGAGGCTGTTTATGAGATTGAGGATAATCTCGTCAAGGCCAAAGAGTCCATGGCTCCTCTTGAAGCTCGTGTTCAAGACGCAAAAAAGTTGCTTGAAAAATTCGAGCTAGAAGTTGGCGAAAAGAAAACAGATATAGAAACGCTCGAAGCTGACAAGGCTAGATTTTTAGAAAAAAGGGCTGCAATGAATGTTCAGTTACAGCACGGTGTTGTTAAAGCTGCGACAGCACGTAGCACTCTCAGCGATATTCTTTCTCATCGAGAGGCAGCTCGAGCGGCTATGGAAGAGAGTAGAGCTCAACTAACAACAATGTGAGTTACATGTTTGGTACATAAGCAACAAGATATTGATTAGCTAGGTGTGGTTGTGTCTTGTTCTGGACTAGAATGCTTTAACCCTGTTTTTCAGCTGCCTTCTATGAACAGCCTAAAAATTAAGGTGCCATATGATATTAAATAGGATACCAGTAGCATCAAAATCGATTAAGTTATGGTTAAGTTGATTAACATTTATGATTAAGTTCAAAATAATGTCTATGGTTGGAGTGATCTTTATACCAATTGTATTGAAATGATAAAATCTTCATGCCAACCGAACCAGATTTCGCTATGGTTCTGAAGATATCGTTTTAGAGGTCTCCAATTTTCAGTTCGATTCCAGAGATTTGTAAATCTCCGGCTCTCCCGAACCGTGCACAGCCTTTGTCTAGTATCTTCTGGACCATTATGACTATAACATGAAGATGAGAATTTTCAGACTGTTTTAACTAAGAATATTGTCTGATTCTTTATTTTTTTATTGATAATTTATGATTAATCATTACTAAATGAAATAACTAAGAATACAGGACATGGCAAGAATGAACAATGTGTGACAATGACAAATGCAGTTGCATGAGTTTTCTATACAATATGAAATGAAAATGGTTTAATCATCCAAAAACATCCTGCATTTTCAACTTTTTTTTTATTTATATTCCAAACTTTTAAAATCGTCAATTCTACATTATTTTTCATTTTTCAATTTTAATTATAGCTATGTAAAAATTTAAATTTTTTCACTTGGAAGGAGGTTCAGATGTCCTTTCGTATATGATATATAGTCTTAAGTTTTAGCATTTTTTAAAACATTTAAGATTCATTTAAACTACGTGTTAAATATGAAAGATATATTTGAACCTTCTTTAAAGAGAAAAAAGTTCAATTTAATAATATGAGTGCAATTGAATTTAAAAATTAAGAAATGAGATAATATTGGTGATTTTGAACATTTAAAAGATAAATAGAGAAAACCAAAAATCTCAGATATTTTTATATGATTGGGCCAGTGAAAATTTGAGTTATTTAATAAAAAAAACTAAAATAATTTGATTATTTGAGTTTTTTTATGGTTTTTATGGTTCTTTTTATTGATTTCAAATGAGTAAACGGTCAATAGAGTCTGTAGCTTATCATTCAGTGTCTAATAGGTCCAATACTATCCGATTACACGATACAAAGTTAAGCGGATTCAGGTTGAGTTTATATAGATTCGGGTCATGCAGGTTAACTGGTTTTTATAACACGATTAAATAGCAAGTGTAAACATGCCTAATCCACCTTAAAAATGTTTAAACCTGTTTATTAATTGTATTAATTAATTAAATTATTAAATATGATTAAATAAATATATTCATATAACCCGTATAATTTATTTATTGTTTTTTCCTATTAACATTCATTATTATTTTGGAGGTTTGTTGTTGGATTGTACTCATTTAATTAATAGTGAAACAGGTTAAACATATTGTTAATAAACATGTTTTTTTTTATAATAATAAACATATTAAGTAGGTTAAATTGTCGATCTATTATGACTTTTTTTAAAAACGGGCTAGGCTATTCAATAAATGTTAACCCGTTTAATAAATGTTTTGTGTTTGAGACTGACATTTTGACACAATTAGTTAAACGAGTTGTGTTCGAATTAAGAAAATTTGTCTGTTTTTCAATGAATAAATGGTACATTTATGATATGATGACACGGGTTGCCAGTCCAATATCAAATAATTCACTCTCAGTTATTTTTGACTAATTAAGCATAATACTCTTTAAATAAAAATAAATAATATAAAATAAATAAGTTCAAAATTGAGATGACAATCGTTAGTTGATATAAAAATAGAGAGTATTGCAATTGTTTTAAAAATTAATAATATTATGTTTACTTGATAAAATGGATAAAAGTGAATCTGAATCATAAGTTTACAGATGTCATTGATCTTTTGGTCGATTTCGAATCAAGTATATTACTTATTTTTATTTATCAATTTATGATTATATGCTTTATTTGAATATCCGTAAGTTAATTTTCAAATTTTATAGATTAAAAAATAAATACTTTTACATTTAATATTTTCAATTCACTAAATTTATTGAACATAACAACTAAATTAAAAACTCTAATAAGTGTTGTCTCATCAACATGTCATATTCACTCGAGCGATCACAGCCATATCTCACATAGAAATCCAAATCTGGCACAAATATATGCTTGCAGTAAGTGAAAAGTCAAAAGCTCGAAGAAAAACCATATCAATTTGGTAAACCGTCAATTGGGATCGGCTGGTTTAGAACCGGCCCAAAATAACTTGAGGAGCGGTTCGGTGCCAGTTTTATTTATTTCAGTTTAACGTAAACCGTCGGTTTCAAACCAAGACCGGAATAAACCGCCTAAGGGGCACATCAAGGTTGGTTCCAAATCTTTTGGAACTATGAGCCGATGGTTCCTATTTGGAACCGGTGGTTCTTGAATCATGGTAAAATCTAGTATTTTTTTTGGCCAACTGGTAAAATCTAAGTGTATTCTAAATAAAAAGTGAATTTTACATCCGTGTTTTAAAAACTGATCGGTCGTCTGAACATGTATAATATATTTATGGTTCAATTATCAGTTTATTCAGTTTATTTAAATTTATACAAAAATATATAATATATAATTTTTTTTAAATAACTCTACATATTTTAAATTCAAACTAGTAAATGGATCAGAAATTAAAAAAAGACACAAAACGATTACACATTCTAATTAGTAAATTAAAAATAAGATGATTTTACAACATAATGAGTTATATTTCTAATTTTTTTCGTTAAAAAATTAAACTATATATTAAATTTAAAAATAATTAAAATAAATCGAATTGAACTTTCAATTGCAATCAAACTATTGAACCAACCAGTTCAATTTAATTTGTAAGATACTTCTTTTTAAGGGTGTTAGAATAAATTAACAAGTCGTATTCATATCAAGTCGATCCACTTTTTAATATGATTAAATTCAATAAGAACATAATTTATTTATTTTTTGATAATTGGAGAGGGGAAGCGCTTGTGGGAGGAATCGAACCCACGACCTAGCAGTTTGCTGACTAGCGCTTATACCGTTTGAGGTACAGCTCATTGGTAAAACATAATTTATTTAACTAAATTGTTAGTTGTATTACCTTCTGTAATGTTATCCGTTTAAATTTAATGTTGGATTAGAATTATATTTTTTTAATTAATAGTATTACAAAAACTTAATCCTAACCCAACGCTAAATTTAAAAGGACAATGCTACACAAGGTAACATAAGTAACACAATAACATTAATATGATCGTTAAGAGCATCTCCATTGCATGTTGTATTTTTTATGCTATTTTTAGCATAAAATAAAATAAAATGCTACATATAGCACATGTTATTGAAATTCACTCTATTGCAAAATGCTAAATTAAATGCTAAATTTATAATTTTACAAGTGATTATCATTATTGATGGCAAATCTGTAAATAATTTGCATATAATAAAATTTGGCATATGCTAAATTTTCTAACAAATTTGGCACAAAGTTTAGCATATGCTAAATTTAGCACATGAAATAGAAGTGCAATGGAGATGTATTTTTTATACTAAATGCTAAATTATAGCATTGTGAGGTGATTTGGCACTGGAGATGTAAAATATTTTAAACACATAAAATCAATGTAACTTAAATTTCAAACTATCTGGCAATCTAATTAGCATGACATTAACCCATTCTGACATGTATAAATACTGATTGAAATGTATTTGATCACATTCTTCTTGTTTTCTTAGAGCTTAGGAAGCTTTCTATTCTACTTCTTGTTTGGTTCCCGCGAAAGTGAGGAAGCTCTCAACAATGGAGGTACGTGAACTCAGACGCAGAGTCAAAGCAGATAAAAGTTGTGCAACAGAAGAGCCCAGAACCTTTGTTCTTAAGTCTACCAAACAAAAGGACTCTCCTTTGGTAAGTTCGTTTCTTTTTTTAGTGTATTTTAAAGAATTTTTCCTTAATTTATCGGTTTTTTCGGTTGCATGCATGCGAAGATTCTTAGTTCGATCAAGAAGTTTAGAATCTGTTTTGAGCTTGCATGTTGATAATTTTCTTGATTGATCAAGATTTTTGAAGTTTAAATGAAGAATTTTCCAAATGTAACATCCTTAGAAGTTGAAGTTTAAAGATTGTCAGCAAGTTATTATCTGATGTGATGATACTTTGTTAGAACTATTTGTTATCAGATCCATTTTCAATGTAATCTATTGATCATCTGATGCTTTTAAGAACTAATCATTTACTTGAATCTAGAGTTCCGAGGAGGAAGGACGAGAGTGCAGGACCAGGAAAATGATTAAGATCGAGGATCTTGCAGAGAAGGATCCACCGACCTTAAAAACTCAGCTAGCTCGACGCAATGCTGCTGCGGAGGCCACAGTGACAGAGCAGGCGGCACAGGAAAATGACAAACATAGTGATCCACTTTCTGCACTTTCAGGACCACCCGACTCGAGTGGGGTTGCAACTGATATGCTTCAATGTAATGAATTAGCAGTTTCCGGAGTGAAAAAGGGGCTGGCGTTATTTCTTATGACAAAATCAAATAACGATGATGCTGGTCAAATGATCGATCAAGCAAACAACGCCTTTTTGTACCTTAAAGGCGTTAATGCTGATTACCGATCTTTTTATGCCATTGTGCGCAGCTTTATTTTAAACTGCTGGAAATTTCAAAAGGCTGAGAAGGAGGTGCAAGAAAATTCGCAAAGTGTGAAGATAATAATTGATGACTATGAGACGCTTGATCATCAATCATCTAAAGCAAAAAAGGCTTTTGCTAAGATCGAGGTTAATCTTGTTAAGGCGAAAAGCTACATGGCGCCTCTTGAAGCTCGAGTTCAAGATACAAGAGAGTTGCTCGAAAAACTCGAGGTAGAACTTTGTGAAAGGAGAACAGAAATAGAAATGCTCGAAGCTGACAAGGCTAGAGTTTTAGAAGAGAAGGATGCAGCGGATATTCAGATACGGGAAGGTGGTGTTAGAGTGAAGGAAGCGCAGAGCACTCTCAGAGATATGCTTTTCCGCCAAGAACGGCTCGAACAGAATTGGGAGAGAGTAGAAGACAGCTAACAATAATCTGAGGTATGGTTTTGGTACATAAGATTGGCTACTATTTTGTTGATATGGTTAGGTGTGGATACAATAGGGTTGTGCATTTGGTTCAAACAGTTTCGAATCAAATCAACATTCTGTTTTGTTTTTAAACTGAACCAAACCAAATTTATGTATGTAAAAAACTTCGAACTAAACTAATAGGTTCAGTTTGTACTAAATCTTGAATGAAATTTTGTTATGTCCAAAAACGGAACCAAATATATCGGTTTTGTTCGGTTTCTATACATCCCGAGTGGATAGTAGTGTTTTGTGTAGAAAATGTTGTCTTGTTCTTTTGTCAAGCAAGATGTTCACAGCTGCCTCTATAAACAGCCTAAAACTCATCAAATCATATTGCCTGTATCTTCTGTTTCTATATTGATATTTTATGAATAATCAATTACTAAATGAGATAACTAAGAATATAGGACATGGCATAAATGAACAATGTGTGACAATAACAAATACAGTTGCAGGAATTTTCTGTACAAAATTATATGCATTAAAATGAACAATGTGTTACCAATTCTCCTTCACAATCTTTGATTTCTCAAGTATGAATTTCCCTTCTTTGTACTTCTGAGACGCCTCATAAGCTCGCTCGTATTTCCAACCCAGCACTTGACCGCAATCACTGCAGTAAACATCAGCAACGGTATGTAGACCAGTGAGAAGATTCCGATCTTCTTTAGCTCCTATAACAATATTCATCGCGTGGGAGAACAAAAACGCTCGGCCATGTCTTCCCTATGCAAGATTTTGAAATTTTTAAACCAAATTTTGTATTATATTAATCTCTAGAAGTTTAAATGAAAGAAGCAACAAAATAAACTAGTAAAACCTTAGCAACTATGTCAGGTTTGTAATGCAAGATTCAACTGAATGAAACTCCCTATGATTTTCTGCTTTCCCTTATTCATTTCTCGACTTAAGTTCTTCTTAAGAACCCGAAAAACACAGAAAAAATCTCACCGGAATTAAGACTACCGGCTCGAACAATTCACTATCAAAAGATTGTGTTGAAACTTCCAGTCACTAATTTGTGACAGAATTATGAAGGATTAATGAGTTCGAATCAGCAATATCGGTCATAAACACGACTGCCGTGACATGAATCGGCACAAATAAGTCGGATAAATTCTCACATAAGACTTTATCTAGCACGCTATCTATACACGGAGCCAATAAATTAAACACATCACGTGATTAAGTAGAAATTTTAATAATTTAATGACATATTGCAATTTTTATCGACTCTCTCCACGGATAACATGATTGACGGAGTCCATTTGTATTTCTCGAGTACGTAGTCCAATCATTTCAGTCAAATGAACATGTAATTAACGCAAATACAAAATTTACATTAGAAGTTATCATAAATAAACAGAATTTATAATCAAAGTAAAATAAAAAAAACAGCTAAATTATCTCATCTTCAAACTAAAAACTGGATTAAAATATCAGAGATTGAAGTGAAATTCACCTGAAAAGTCTTAGAAATAACATCATCATGAAGAGATACAAGGTTCCGACAATTACAACAGCTATACAATCGAGGACCTACCAATTCCGCCATTAATCAGCTCTAGAAAACAACAGCAACTGAATTAATCACTGATTAACAAACAAAAACCAAACCCAAAAAAACAAAAACAAATCAGCTGTTAAATTAATTAAATCCAATTACAATTGAAGCAACAATAATACTCACTGAGCATAAATTTTTGAAGAAGAATTAAAGTTTAAGTCTGTCGAAAATAATAAAGAAAAGAATTGTTGGCGTGTAAGATTAGACCAAAGTTACATGTGGATTCCATGTAAGATTAGTAGTAGATGATCAACCAATATATTTTGCTAATTAAAAATTAATTAATTAATTAATTAATGGCGTAGGGATAGAGACAGGAAGTGTAAACAACAAGAACATGATAATGTAGAAAACTGAACATAATCATATCATATTCTTGTATATGCCAAACTCATCTTTAGCCCCGTGTATTTTTAAAATTTTATTAATTTGGTCCTTTTTTTAAATTTTGTTTTTATCTAGTTTTTGTATTTAATTTATTTTGACTTTTATGTTTTTTTGGATGAAAAAACATGTGCATTCATGAGATCTCGGTTTCGAATTCTAATAGGATCAAGTGGTTTAAGGCCAATTTAACATTTGACGATAGACAAACTAATTACTAACGTCTGATATAATTTAATTCTACCTATAGAAAAAAATTACTAGCACAATGGGTGAGTAATGAGTTATCTGAATTTTCTTTTCTCTCCATCGGAGCATAATGTTTTTATTTCAATTTTCAACTATAAAATAATTGAATTTTACTCTTATAACAATTACATACTTCTTGTTTCAATAAAAAAATGTGTAAGAAAAATTGATAAGGAAAATTTGTTATTTGTAGACACTGTTATAATTTCTTTTCTTTTTTATGAATTTAATTTTTTTTGATGAATATAATTTCTTATTTTACATGTGTTAGTCTATTTTTCTAAAATTTTATTAGATATACAGTCACATATACTAGATTTATTATAATCAAAGATAATTTTTTGTTATAAAATTAAAAATTATGTATTTTCTAGCTATGAATAAAAATAATGTACTGAAAAAAAAACACATACCGTCGATAATAAAAATTCAGAAGAAATACTGAGGATTTACTTTGTACCAAAAAAATAGAGATATTAAGAAAAAGAAATATTATTTTAATTGGATAAATATTAATGTTGTATTTGATTGAAACAGAATTAGATGTGAAGTATACGCTTGAAACACCTCTAAGTTCAAAATTAAACACCAATATTAATCATTCATTTGTCAATTAACGATCCCTCTAGTCCTCAATATTGTGAGACATTTCAATATAAATCAAATTTAATATATTTTAATAATTTAATCTATAACTCTTTAAATTAAGTCTGATTGCACGCATTAATATGTTTTCAAAGTGCATAAAGCGAATTATTAAAATATTAATTACATATCTATAAAGATTCATATAAAATAAACACCATTATATTGAAATTTCACATATAATATTAAATAAAAATATTGAAACAATTTATGCGCTATTAATATATAAAATAGTCCTGTTTAAAAAGTTACAAAGTAAATTATTAAAATAGACTAATTTTAATTTATGTGAAATCGGTCCATAGTATAGGGATTATAATGACCAATTTCTCGATTATTTATACATGGTTGGAGTCTTGGAGATTTTTTTGTTTGTTTTAAATTTGAATCAAATACACTAATAAAGCCAAAGGCTAACACATCTTTGGATCCTTATACTTGTTCACTTTTTGATATTAAATACCAACACGTTTATTTGTCAACATTAGGTCCTTTTATTTTTAATTTTGCAGACACTAGGTCTCCTGCCATGAAAATAAACTATATATACTTCACGTACTGCGACTGAGATGAGTCTTTTATTTATTTTCAACTTTAATTTTATTAAAATATAGACCACATATTTTATTCTTGTCAACATTAAATTTTTACTTTTTTTATGGACTGAGTTGGCACCATTAAAATTTATTGTGACAAAAGTATCTGATATTTTATAAAACTAAATATATAAAAATTCAATGCTGATAATTAAAAATAGAGGATCTAATGCTAAAACCAGAACAAGTGAAGTGACTTAATAATGCATTATGGCAAAGTCAAATAATGAGTTTTTTTAAAATCGAGATAGAATCATTGAAGAAGAAGATGAAAGTACAAACGTAAAAGCCATATAACAACAAGCAAATATATAGTTTTTTAAAATCCAACAATTAAATATGAAATAATAAAAAATAGGGTTAATGTTAAATAAATTCATAAACTATACATGTTTTCTCAATTTAATCATGAACTTTAAAACGTCTCAATTGTATACATCAACTTTCATTTTTCACAATTTGATGCATATGATGACGTGACACTCATTTATTGGTGTAATTTTGTTGAAGTGGACATCATTTTTGGCAGCCACATCATCATATTATGGTCCCATGTATCGAATTGAGAAAAAATGAAAGTTCATGCATACAATTGAGACGTTTTAAAGTTCATAATTAAATTGAGAAAACATGTATAGTTTATGCATTTTTATAACATTACCCCTAAAAAGTACAAGTAAAATATAATAATCAAAAAAGAAAATTCCGCTAACATGCCATCTTATCGCACAACGATGAACAAAGTCATGTTGGTACGTGTTGATACAATTGCTGTAAAACTGAATATGATGAGGCTGAGTCGCGGACTAGGTCGCTCTCTTTTAGACGTTTCGCGGCACAGCTCGGAGGTGCAAAGCTGACTATCAACCGCGGCGTCCCTAGGATAAAACAGCCGGAAATACTGATCACACTGCACTGTGAAATCAGCTCTAAAACACTTTCTCTGTATTGCTCTGTGTTTTTGTATATTCTAAAATGAAAAATGAAGCCAGTATTTATAGGCTAAGAAAACATAGCTGCTGAGTGAACAATAAATACAGAAAATGATTTCTGATTTAATGAAGAAAAACATCAACAGTCAGATGGAGTGGAAGAGTCATTACAGTTACAAAATAATTGAATAAAAAATCATTAATACTTTTGTATGCAAAAAATAAAGTGCTAGCCGAACCGAACCACCCACCCACCCAGACCAGGCCAGGCCAGGCCGGCCGACCGACCGGACGGACGGCGCGCGCGCGCGTGTGTGGTAAATCGGGTAGGATGTAACTCCTAGCCCGTTCACAAAACTGGGTACCCCTTGGGGCCCAAACCCATATGAGAAAGACCAAGTTTATAAACCCAATGTATTGAGTTTTCCTAAGCAATGTGGGAAAACCACAAAACTCTCTATCTTCTCATTTCAAGTTACAAGGCACTTTTTCCTTTTTAATTTTTTAAATTCAATAACTTTCCAACAATCCCCCACTTTGAATTTTAAAAAAAAAGTTTCTCGAGCAATTTCTGTTAAGATTGTGCATAAACAAAGGTATCTTTCGATTTGAACCTTTGCGTAGTGAGTAAGATTCTGATTCAACAAGAGTGACTCGTAGTCTTGAACTCTATCTCGGACATCAAACCACGCACGTTCTTTTCATAAGTGTTTTTCTAAAGCCCGTGCATTTATGGCCCTGCACGTCTATCCCAGTTTAGTGAACGCTCTAGAAATTTTGCCTCAAATTTCATAGGAAGCGGCACTTCCACATTCACAAAGGTGAAGCTATCAAGAGTACTCCTATAGCTAGGTACTCCACTCCATATGGAGTATAGACTTCATTAAGAGATTCTATTAACTCATCCTCTTCTCGCTTTATGAATCATGCATTAATTTTGCATGTTCTGGCTCATATCATTCATAACTTGTTATTACCCATTGAACCTATTTCTTGGGATCTCCAGTCAGTTAGGTCGGGTTACCATTATGGATGATTCATTCAATAGGCAATAGTCCCATTCCTTTTGAGGTTTTATGGACTTTCTCTCTAGCTAATCCTTTCGTCAAAGGATCTGCTAAGTTATCATCAGTGCGTACATGATCCACTCTAACAGCCCCTGTTGAGATAAACTCTCTAACAGTGCTGTGCTTACGACGTATCTGTCGTTTCTTACCATTATAATAACGGTTCTCAATTTTTGCAATAGCCGCGGTACTATCGCAATGGATCAACACAGCTGGTATCGGTCTTTCCCATAAAGGAATCTCAGCTAGCAGGCTTCTTAGCCATCCTGCTTCTTCACTAGCAGCAGCTAGTGCTATCATTTCTGACTCCATCGTAGATTGAGCCAGAATCGTCTGTTTCTTTGATTTCCAAGAAACAGCTCCACCAGCTATACTGAAAATATAGCCGCTCGTGGCTTTGGAATCATCTGACAATGTATTCCAATCTGCATCACTATACCCTTCAAGTACAGCAGGATGCTTCAGATAATGTAATCCAAGATTTATTGTTCTTTTAAGGTATCTCATAACCCTTTCAATAGCATGCCAATGCTCAATACTAGGTCTACTAGTAAACCTGCACAGTAATCCAACGACATATGCAATGTCGGGTCTAGTACAATCAGTGGCATACCGAAGGCTGCCAATGATGCTCGCATATTCAGACTGTCGTACACTATCACCAGTGTTCTTAAAAAGTTTTACACTTGGATCATAAGGTGTACATGCAGGTTTACAGTCGAAGTAGTTATATTTCTTTAGAATCTTCTCAACATAGTGAGATTGATCTAAAGAAATTCCTTTTTCAGATCTAGTTATCTTTATGCCAAGAATGACATTCGCTTCACCTAGATCTTTCATATCAAAGTTGGCACTCAACATTGATTTCACAGCATTCACAACATGAATATTTGATCCAAAAATCAACAAGTCATCTACATAAAGACATATGAAAGTGCAAAGTTCCTTTTCAGATTTGTAGTAAATACATTTGTCACTTTCATTCACTTTAAAGCCATTTGAGATGACAAGATTATCAAATTTCTCATGCCATTGCTTAGGTGCTTGTTTTAGACCATACAAAGATTTGTCTAACTTTCACACCTTCTGTTCCTGACCATGTATTACAAAACCTTCAGGTTGATCCATGTAAATTTCTTCCTCCAGTTCACCATTTAAAAAAGCAGTTTTAACATCCATTTGGTGTACGACCAAATCATATAGCGCAGCGATCGAAATCAGCACTCTAATGGATGTTATTCTAGTAACAGGTGAATAGGTATCAAAGAAATCAATGTTTTCACGTTGTCTGTAACCCTTGGCTACAAGTCGAGCTTTGTATTTGTCTACAGTACCATCAGGTTTCAATTTCTTTTTTAAGATCCATTTACAACCTATGGTTTTGCAACCGGGAGGCAGATCAGTCAAATGCCACGTATGATTGGACTCTAATGAATCCATCTCATCATTTATGGCTTCTTGCCACAAATCAGAATCTAATGAAGTTAAAGCTTCCTGGAGTTTCGTAGGATCCTCCTCTAAAGAATAGACATGGAAATCAGTTCCAAAGTCTTTCGAAATTCTAGCTCTTTTACTTCTTCTGATTTCTGGTTCTTTATCATTAGTAATCTCATTATTCCTGACCACAGGAACATTACTAGATGATTCGCCCCCACTATTTCCTAATTTAAAAGGAAATTTCTGTTCATAAAAATCAGCATCTACTGATTCAATAATAACTCGTGCAGTCAAGTCATAAAATCTATAAGCCTTGCTATTGACTGCATACCCAATGAAAACACATTCATAGGCTCTCCTTGCTAATTTTATTCGTTTCGGATCAGGAATCCGAACATAGGCTAAACAGCCCCAAGTTCTCAAATAAGACAAATTTGGTTGTCTTTTCTTTAGGATCTCATAAGGTGAAATCTTCCTGTTTGATTTCGGGACTCTGTTGAGTACATAACAAACAGTCAACAGAATTTCACCCCACCAATAAGAAGCAGCTCCAGAATTCAATAAAATAGACACTACTGCTTCTGTAAGTGTTCTATTTTTTCTTTCGGCTTTACCGTTCATTTCAGGAGAATAAGGTGCTGTTCTTTCATGCACAATACCATGTGAGTTATAGAATTCTATAAACAAGCTAGATTCATATTCAGTACCTCTATCACTGCGAAATCTCTTGATTTTCTTATTGAATTGATTTTCAATTTCTGTTACAAATAACTTGAACATGTCAAGTGCATCACTTTTATTTTTCATCAAATACACATGTGTAAAATCAGAACAATCATCAATAAAAGTGATAAAATATCTTTTACCATTTCTGGTCAAGGTACCGTCAAGTTCACATATATCAGAATGTATTAAATCTAAAGGTTCAGATTCTCTAATTACTGATTTATGTGAGTTTTTAGTTATCTTAGCTTGACTACAGAATTCACATTTTTCAAACTCAGTTTGGTTCATTTTAGGAATTAATCCTAGGGTGCTCATGTTGTTAATTATCCTTTTATTTACATGGCAGAGTCTTGCATGCCAAGTATTAAAATCACAAACCATGTAAACAGAAGCAACATCTTTATTGATAATTTCAACATTCAACTTAAACATACCCTCACAAGCATAACCCTTTCCCACAAAAATACCATTTCTAGTAATGGTGTACATATCTCCACCAATAGTCTGAAAGAATCCAGCCTTGTTGAGAAGATAGCCAGACACCAAGTTCTTCCTCATCATAGGAGTGTGCATCACATCCTTCAAGATTAGTGTTTTTCCTGAAGTAAATTTCAGTTCAACACTTCCAATTCCAGCGACAGTAGTGGTGTGAGTATCACCCAGTAATACTTTCTTATCGTCCACGGCAGTGTATGTTTTGAACATAGCACGATCGTGGCAAACATGGCGATTAGCGCCTGTGTCTACCCACCAACCACTTGATCCACCAACAAGGTTGATCTCAGCCATCATTTCTGTTATCATAGCCGTAAAAGGCTCTTCAGTCAAGTTAGCCTGTGGAGCAGTACTTGGCTTGTTCCGACACTTGCGTGCCATATGACCCGGTTTTCCACAGTTAAAGCATAGAAATGGTGGCAGGTCATTCTTAACAGGTGGTGCCTGTTTCACAATATGGTTCCTTGAAGGATTACCATTCTGGTTCGCTTTGTTGCGATTCACATTTTGGTTTTGGTTCGAGTTGCGATTCTGATTCTTAAAATTCTTGCCATTAGGCTTCAGACTCATCGAACTAAACTTCCTTGTGTTGTTAGAAACAACCAGCACTTCATCTTTTAGATCTTGTTTTCTCGCCTCTTCCTCAATCCGAAGACGAGTGATCAAGCTTTCCAGCGAGAACTCTTTTGTTTTGTGCCTGAGAGAATTCTTAAAGTCCCTCCACGAAGGAGGTAATTTGTCAATTAAAACAGCAACTTGAAATTGTTCATCAAGAACCATACCTTCGGAGATGATCTCATGAGCTATTTTCTGCAATTCATGGGATTGCGCCTCGACAGATTTTTCATCACTCATTTGATATTTAAGGTAGCGGCTGACTGCATACTTTTTAGTCCCCGCCTCCTCGGTATCATATTTCTTTTGCAGCGCCTCCCAAGTTTCCTTTGCAGTCTTTCCATCATTGTAGTAATCATAGAGATCATCACTTAGTGCATTGAGAATAAAATTCTTGCACAAGTAATCATTAGTCATCCACTGTTGAAGTTCACCGTTCTGTTTTTCCTTTTCTTCTTCCTCGGCAGTTTCATCAACGACAGGTATTGCCATTGTCAAAACAGAAACCACCTTCTTGATGGTTAGGAAAAATTCAGTCTTCTGTTTCCATCTTTTGAAATGCAAGCCTTCAAACCGGAATGGTTTGTTGGCATCAACAGTAGAAGAACCGTAGGCAGCAACCTCATCGGTATTCATGGCAGCAATTGTAAAGGGACACGTCTAAAAATTGTTGATACAATTGCTGTAAAACTGAATATGATGAGGCTGAGTCGCGGACTAGGTCGCTCTCTTTTAGACGTTTCGCGGCACAGCTCGGAGGTGCAAAGCTGACTATCAACCGCGGCGTCCCTAGGATAAAACAGCCGGAAATACTGATCACACTGCACTGTGAAATCAGCTCTAAAACACTTTCTCTGTATTGCTCTGTGTTTTTGTATATTCTAAAATGAAAAATGAAGCCAGTATTTATAGGCTAAGAAAACATAGCTGCTGAGTGAACAATAAATACAGAAAATGATTTCTGATTTAATGAAGAAAAACATCAACAGTCAGATGGAGTGGAAGAGTCATTACAGTTACAAAATAATTGAATAAAAAATCATTAATACTTTTGTATGCAAAAAATAAAGTGCTAGCCGAACCGAACCACCCACCCAGACCAGGCCAGGCCGGCCGGACGGACGGCGCGCGCGCGCGTGTGTGGTAAATCGGGTAGGATGTAACTCCTAGCCCGTTCACAAAACTGGGTACCCCTTGGGGCCCAAACCCATATGAGAAAGACCAAGTTTATAAACCCAATGTATTGAGTTTTCCTAAGCAATGTGGGAAAACCACAAAACTCTCTATCTTCTCATTTCAAGTTACAAGGCACTTTTTCCTTTTTAATTTTTTAAATTCAATAACTTTCCAACAATCCCCCACTTTGAATTTTAAAAAAAAAGTTTCTCGAGCAATTTCTGTTAAGATTGTGCATAAACAAAGGTATCTTTCGATTTGAACCTTTGCGTAGTGAGTAAGATTCTGATTCAACAAGAGTGACTCGTAGTCTTGAACTCTATCTCGGACATCAAACCACGCACGTTCTTTTCATAAGTGTTTTTCTAAAGCCCGTGCATTTATGGCCCTGCACGTCTATCCCAGTTTAGTGAACGCTCTAGAAATTTTGCCTCAAATTTCATAGGAAGCGGCCCCACTTCCACATTCACAAAGGTGAAGCTATCAAGAGTACTCCTATAGCTAGGTACTCCACTCCATATGGAGTATAGACTTCATTAAGAGATTCTATTAACTCATCCTCTTCTCGCTTTAGGAATCATGCATTAATTTTGCATGTTCTGGCTCATATCATTCATAACTTGTTATTACCCATTGAACCTATTTCTTGGGATCTCCAGTCAGTTAGGTCGGGTTACCATTATGGATGATTCATTCAATAGGCAATGGGTAATAACAAGTTAGGCCGGACGGACGGCGCGCGCGCGCGTGTGTGGTAAATCGGGTAGGATGTAACTCCTAGCCCGTTCACAAAACTGGGTACCCCTTGGGGCCCAAACCCATATGAGAAAGACCAAGTTTATAAACCCAATGTATTGAGTTTTCCTAAGCAATGTGGGAAAACCACAAAACTCTCTATCTTCTCATTTCAAGTTACAAGGCACTTTTTCCTTTTTAATTTTTTAAATTCAATAACTTTCCAACAGTACGGGAGCCTTAACTTGAATCTCGTTCAACAATGCTGATAAACCGTTTGAATTCTTTAAAACTTCAATTTTTTTAAAAATGTTTTTTAAAGTGAATCAAATAGATAGAAAATCACCAGCTACATAAAACAAATGTTAATAAAAACAATCAAAATATAATATAATATTAAAAAAAATCAATATTGAAAAGTTTATGTATCATCATCTAAACAAGAAAAATTGACATGCAAAGCTAAAAAGTTTTAAATATTTTCATTCGGATCATGAATTCTTAACATGCAAATTAAAAAAACTTAAAATGACAAAATGTTTCAAAAAAAATCGAAAATATACCAACAAAAATACAATAAACTCCATTTAATAAGTAATTATTAGAGATAAAAGCTAACTAAAACTGAAAATAATGAAGAAAGGTGAAGGAGGAAGTGATTTTCCGATTAAAATGTCAGAAAATCAACCCCTTAAAGGCGTTGTAATTTAGAAAAAAGTG
Source organism: Mercurialis annua (assembly GCF_937616625.2). Lineage (NCBI taxonomy): Eukaryota > Viridiplantae > Streptophyta > Magnoliopsida > Malpighiales > Euphorbiaceae > Mercurialis > Mercurialis annua. The sequence continues at coordinate 4,308,513 of NC_065575.1, read as the reverse complement.
AGGTTTTTTTACAAAAAAAGAATGAGTTGAATAAGTGATATTGTTAACATGCCATTATCAATGAATAGTAAAGTCAACAAATTAAAAATAAAGTAGCTTTCAAACAACATTTTCATTTCTTCTCTTATTACTCATTCATTATCTTTAACTTCAACATATTATTCCTTCCTTTCATCTGTAGAGAAGGTAAGTATTAATTTTTTTGGTGACAAATACATTAATTTTCTCAATCTAATTAAATTTCTTAATAAATAAAATTGTTAACGTTAATTGTTTGTGTTAGATGGAATCTGGAGATGATCCCTTCTACAGCTGCATAAATTGCAAAAATCCTCTTGCTTTCTTTAGTGATCTTCTTTCAACATCTTATAAGGTGAGTTATGTTGCATGGAAAATTATTTAATCTTTACATTTGCACGTTTTATTTTTCTTTCTGAAACGTCGAAACTCTATATATAATATTAATATACTCATTGGCGAGATCTAGGAGAAACAAGGGTGGGCGACCGACCCCTCTATTAAAAATATATTCATATGGCCATATAGGGTGATATTTTTAGATGAGCGTTGTCCCCTAACCAAAGTTCCATCTCTCCATTAATGGAAGAGGGGCTATCAATTTTTTCAAAAGAGAAATAGAAGAGCAGACTAGATATTTAGTTTTTTTTGGTTAAATGTATATTTCAATCCTTTAATTATTATAAGTATCATAATTAACATTTTAAAGTAAATTTTCTAACTGTTAAACTTTCAAAGCATGAAAATAGAATCATATAAACTTATTTGTAAAAATTGGTATTATGAATATTAGTAATTTGTTAGAACTTCTTAAATTTAAAAGAGAGGGAATGATTGTTTATTTAAAAATTGAGCTAATTAATGAGTTCGTTTGGTCAGAAAACTTTAAAAATAATAATTGAACAATGGGTTGTTCAATGTAGAAAAAGCCAAATGTAATTTTGCCAAATAAAATTCCTTCCCTCCTAAATAATTTTTTTTTCCACCACTGTATATAATTTTATATTTTTTTTATAATTAGAGAAAGAGAGCGCTTGTTGAAAGAATTGAATCCACGACTTTGACAGTTTTCTGTCTAGCGCTTATACCATTTGAGTTAGAGTATATATAGAAAACATCTTTTTATCGTTTTCCGCTTATCTTTTCGTGCTTCGGCATTCCATTTCCGCGCTGCGTAAAAGTTGAGCCTTGTAAATTACACATTTTGGTGAAACATCAAAATTAATTGACAACTTTTCTTTACAAATACTGAATCAGGCAAAGTCAGGGCAGGCCTATTTGTTCTCTCATGCGATGAACGTTGTGTTGGGACGCAAAGAAGATAAACAAATGCTCACCGGTCTATTCACCATTGCTCAGATCAATTGCAGTAAGTGTGGTGAGCCGTTGGGTTGGAAGTATGTGACTGCTTATGATAAAAAACAAAGGTATAAGGAAGGCAACTTTATTCTTGAGAAGCTCAAGATTTTCCAAGAAAATTAATGACTTGTCTTTTTTAAGAGGCAAAATTACTGTCTTAATTAGATTTTACTATGACTGGTTTAAAATAACATTGTATACTTCTAATAGATAAATGGTAAGTTGTTGGTATAATTTTAGTTTATATATATAATACGGATTTAGTATTTTGTTAGTATGCAAAAATATTTGTAAAAATATTATGTGTATAATTTTAGCATGTCAAGGAACAATTTTAGTATATTTTGACATACGAACAAAATATGCATAGTTAATTAAGTTTAGAATTAATTTTAGCCTTTGATAAAAAAAATTAAATTTAGAATTTGTTCAAATTGATAGAGAGTTTAGAATTAATATGGGTATTAAATAATTTAGATTCTCTAGTTAAAATGAATTTATATATGAAGAAATATAATACTTTCTCTCATTTAATATAGTGCTAATTTTTGTTTTTGTTTTTTTGATTTTTGTTGTCTTTCCAAAATATTCTTTATAGTTAATGAAAATATATTTGAAAATTACTTAGCAAAGTAAATATTTAGTGCCTATAATTTGAAACAAAAAAATTAAAATAGTGTCTATCAATTTAGAACGGAGAGAGTAATAAACTAAATTTAGATCGACTAAATATCTCAATAACCTCTTTCTCTCTCTCTTAAAAAAATACCTTTCGTAACACTCTAATAAATTATAGCAGTCTTTATATTTTTTTCCCGACTATTGTTAATTGTTTAATTTTACCGTAACAGTTAGTATTTTTTATGTTGTTTTAAATTTCATAAAATATAATCAATAGCAAACTTATTTTCATTTTTCTTTTTAATTGATTAAAATTTATCAGCAAAACAATTGTCCAATTCAATTTCGCGAACCAAGACTCAAAAATAGTTTATTAACGGCTTATTAATAATTTACTAACAGTTTAATTAATTTAATTTTAATTTACTACAGTATACTAAGGGTTTTATAAAATTTTAAACCTACAGAATATTCATAATAAACCATGTCATTAATTTAACAATGAATTTAAGAAAGCCGAATTGCCTAGTATATAGATATTTTAATCAAAAACCAAACAGAAGAGAAGAGTTTTTGTCCTCTGGTTTTATTTTTTTGTTAATGGCTTTCCTAAAAAAACCTTGTTAACATACCCACTTACCATGCTCAATGACTCTCAAAATCATCAACTACTCATTTCTCTCCTCTTCTCTTTTTAATGTACCATTTTCTCCAAAAAAAATAAACGAGCAATGTATGAACAAATTGTAGAGCGGTCCAACACTGATTTCATGGATCCACTGCTGCCGGCAAATCCACCGCAAACCCATCAACTCTAGCAAATTCACATTCCGAGAAACCCTCAGCCGCCACAACCGTTATTTTGTACGCTACCCTTAATTTATTTCCTCTTCTTTGAAATTGGTTCGATAAACTCTTTTTCATGTCTGATTACTTCAGTTTGTATTGTAAGAAAAGATAATGCACTAACAGCGGTATCGACGGAATTTAATTACTAAAATTTTAAACCTTTATATGATTTGCTGGGGAATCAAAATAAAAAATGGAGAAATAGGGTTATATTAGAGATAGGTCCATACATAAAAAAAAATGGCCTAGATGATTGAAAGGACAACAGAAGAGTAGATTCAAAACCATACTTTTGCAATCGATAAAGTATTTCTGCAAATTGATTAAGTATTCTTCAACACAGACTAATTAAACAGTATAAGTGAGATTATTTTGCTGTTATGCGGTGTACTGTCTAATTTCCCCCCAAAAAAAAATCACAGTAACTAAAATGAAATATAAGTAAAGTACAATAAAGATCACAATTAATTCATTAATTACTCAGGTTAAGTTTTTACACCCGATCCGACCCGATACCACTCACCCATTTTCACTAACTATTGAACTACTCTAAACTTGGTCTGACATCTCCGGTTTGGAAAATAAACACTTCTACTTCTTCGAAGTCTTCTTCCTCCCCCTTTCTCCTAGTTATGGCCGACGCCTATTGGAGATACAGCGACCTACGCCAGCCACCGCAGCAGCAGCTTCAGCAGCAGCAACCGCCGCCGCCGCAGCAGCAACAGATACAGCAGCCACCTACCATCGTCGGCAAACGCCCTCGCTCCGATTACGGTACTTTATTCTTAAAATTCTCTTCAATTTTTGAGTAATTATATATAGATATTGAGTTCACTTTCTTTTCAATTCGTTCTCCTTTAATACTTAACAAATTCACCTGTTTAGTTAAATTGATAGATTGGTTAGCTTATGTCTTAATTTAGTAAATTTATTATCATTAATTTTTATAATTATATATCTAACAACATTTCACTTCTATAAGAAGTTATTCGAGAGAATAAGAAAAAGATTAAGAATTGAAATATCTCAAATTAGGATTAAAACTATCTGTAAGTTTATTCAGTGGTTAATTAAAACACAAATAGAATTCCATGAAACCAGCTGTGAGGAGCTGAGGCCAACATTATTTAGTCCATTCGGCAACTCGTATCAAACTGTTTATGCCGCATACCAGCAATTACTTAGGATGGAGCTCCATTTTCTTTATCAACTTTTTCCATATCAATGAGGGGCGAAGTTGGTCTAGTGGTCTAAGCCCCAGCCATCTGCGTACCATGGTTGCCAATTCAAACCCCGGCTACGTTTTTTTTTTAATAAATGGAGTGGTTGCTAGCCATTATAGCCCGGAATTGCCAGGTATGTGGCTTGCGGGTGGTCCACATTCCAGGATTTGACTGTGATCCTGGGCTTTGGCTTGGGAGAGTGAGTCCTTGTCACCACAAAAATGGTGGGGTGAAACTCGATCAAGGGCTATTGTAAATGAGCAACAACTATGAAGTTATTTGATACTCAACTTTTGTTTTACTAGCCTTAAAATTACAAGGTTATCATAAGCAAATACAACCTGATGAACCATAGAACTTTGTTTCCTGGATAAATTTTGGGTGTATGACTATGGTTAATGGATATTTCCGAATCCGATCTCTCCATTTTTGTGTGAATGTTGATTAGGGAACCAAAATGTGCTAGCTTGTAGTTTATGTAATAATATGAATTGCATGTCCTAGGAGATAAAGAAGGGTTAGTTTAAAATTTACTGTTCTCCTATTACTACTGCAAGCCATTTAGATCCCTATTCTGTACCGATTCTTGAATTGTTCTGCTCTGAGTGTTATATTTTTTAGCACTTTCTTTTACTTTATTCTTGATTATTTAAATCTTTTACTGGATTAAAAATACGTAATCTAACAGATATTCCTAGTGGGCATCAGCCGCCCAATTATTATGCCCGTGAAGATGACAGAGGACCTCTACGTTCAGTTAGAGATACAGATTCCATTGAAGCATCGTATGAGCGATACTTGCGCGGCGCGGTAGTTAACTTTTTTATTCTTAATATATTTTCTGGACCTCCATATCACGCTGCTTGATTTTGTATAGGAACTGACTACCAGTATTTGTATTTCAGCCAGTTCCACCATATAATGGAGGACAATCTGCTAGACCAATTAGTGGAGTTCCTAGTCGTCCTGCTGACGATCCACGTATCGAGGGTATGGGAGGCTTGGAACCAGGGCCTGCTGGGAAAGACAGGTCTCTGGGGTCAGGAAGACCTGAAATTTCCCTTCCTCCCGATGCTTCCAGCACACTGTTTGTAGAGGGGTTGCCATCTGATTGTTCTCGACGGGAGGTTGCACGTATCCTTCATTGGTTTCCATGTGCAACCCTACAGTTGCTTTTCCTTTTCCTTTCTAGGTTTATTTCTTTTGTTCCTCAACTCAGTGAAATCATAATAGATATCTTCCGTCCTTTTGTTGGTTACAAAGAAGTGAGACTCGTGAGCAAGGAATCAAGACGTGTGAGTTCCTTTCTTTTCTCTGTATTTGTTTTCCTCTTCTGATATGTAGGCCAATATGGTAGTAACTTGAAATTAAATTTGAAATCTTACAGCCTGGAGGAGATCCGCTGGTACTCTGTTTTGTTGACTTTTTGAGTCCTGCACATTCTGCCACGGCCATGGATGCGTTACATGGTGAGCTTAACATGCTTTGTCCTTCCCTCCCTTCATTGGTCCATTATACTTGCATGCTTTCAATTTGTTATCAGCTCCTTTTTTTCCTCAATTTTTTTGTACTATTCTGGACTGGATTGAGGGAACTGGTTGGATTAACTCAGAGCCTCTATGATGGTTTAATGACTACAAATAGGTCGATTTTTATAGTATTTATGATCTTTGGTAACATAAGATGGTTTTGACATTCAATTCTTATATTAAACACCTAATCACAAATTCAAACTCGCATCACGACTAACAATAGTTTGGCATTGATAAGGCATCTCGTGAAAGAAGTTGGCTGTAGATGGACGTTTTTGGACTAGTAGCCTTTCTAATTTTCATCCTCTCCCAGAACTGAGGATCAGTCAGTTCATTTGTGTCACTATTACCAACCAAAACAGTATAATCGACTTAAAACCTACTTGGCTTCAAGGGTCTGAACGAGTTATAGGCGACTGGTTACTGGTCAAACAGGATACTAAAACGATCTGAGATCTATGCAATTAGACATTCAGTTGAGAATCTAAATGGAATCCACCGGAGATGTTGCAAAGTCATGTTTAACCTCAAGGTTCTGTAGTTTCCTTCTGCCATATGAAGCCTCATGCCAGCTTATGCAAACTGCATTCTTCTTGCGATAGATACCATACCCTATTGGCGACCGTAAATTTTGGAAACAGATGGGCTCTTTTGTCCTATTCCTCGTGTGCGGTGCGTTTCGTAATGAAGGTAGAACAGTAGCTCGGCATACTAATCTTGGCATATATGTTATATATCGAGTGTGTACCTGTAGTAATTGATTAAGCGTGTGTACCTGCAATAATTGATTTTGAGCGCCATTAAAACTCTTATCTGCTCGTTAATTCGACATTCAAAGCGTGGTCAGTTATTCAGCGTAAAATACCAGAGCTCGATTTTGCAGGTTATAGATTTGATGAGCATGACCGTGACTCGTCCCATTTAAGGTTGCAATTTGCTCGCTTTCCTGGTGCGAGATCAGGTGGCGGGCATCGTGGAAAACGTTAAATTATGCGATTGTACAGGTGACTAAATACTTTCTTTTAAGCGCTCGGCATCTTATTATTCATGGCGATTAGATGCTAAGAGAAGCTCTATTTTAAATAATGAATCAGGCTAAATTATGGTACCACCCTTCTCCGTACGATTTGCGCAAACCGGGGATGTTATGATAATGAGGGATGATACAAGAGCCTTGCAGTTACAAGAATTACACAAATCTCCGAATGACATTTTCTTTAGGAAGAAAATGAATAGTGTGTTTTTCGATAATTTATGACGTAATCTCTGTACACTATTGGTGTGTGCTTTCCGGTAGAAACTGCCGAGTTTTATTTGCTTTAGTTACTTAACGATTCCTTTAATTTCGAACTGTTTCTTGCTGACTATAGCTATGATTTTCTGCATTTTGCTATTTACTGGGCCTGTCATAGATGAGACGCTGAATTCATAGAACCAGACATTGTTAGTGCTAATGTCTTACCTTCATATTTTAATGACATGTCTTATATCGAGTCTTGTTCATCTTTAAAAGAGCAAAAGAACGGAAAATGGCTTGACTTCAAAATGAAAAATTGGAAGAGTTTATTGCTTGGTGTGTTCTCCAGGTTTTGGCGTTTTGGTGCATCTTTCAGCTTTTTATACTTAATACTTTGTGTCGTATCTTCTTCGTAAATACTTCATTATTATCTTTTGATAGATATACAACTATTACTGGTTGCTGTTTCTAACTCTTGATTCTGTTTATCAGTTTGGAATCTTTGGATCTATGTTGCATGAAAAATTCTCAACGTCTGCATAATTTCAGCATTTTTATATCAGTTTCCGAAAGCTCATTTGAAACTCTAAAACTCTATGTTTGTAACATATTTGTATAAAATTCCCATTTTGCCATTTCTCATTTCGGTGTTTTTCATTTCAAATTTTTTGTTTTGGTGCTACATAGGTGTGGACCTATGATTATTTTGCTGGATATAGGCTACATAAGGGAATAGGCTATATTTAATTGCTAATTATGTTACGTTTGTGAACGATTGTATATATACCACAATTCCGTTAGATGAATCTTTTTAGTGTCATCTATACGAAGATATTTAACGATTGGAAATAAGATCTACGTTCTCCGGACATTTCTTGGCATTGTGATCTTGTTCCTTGTTCCTTCTTCGAGTCTGAGCAGGTTGAGTACTTCGATGTAGAAGTGGTAGAATGAACAAATTGAAAAATACAGCAGCTTTATGCAATTGAAATATATTTTGGAGGAGCTGCTTAAATCTGTGAATATCATAGCTTGTTAATGGATTTCCTTTTATTATTTGTTTTATAAAATAAGGGTTAGAAAGATTGTTCATTAGGCTATTAGAAAAATATAGAGATATCGATGAAGGGTAGTGGCGAACTGCAAGAACAATTTGGTTTGAGCATTGCATGTTGAGTAATCTGAAACATCATCTGGTATTTGGAAAAAGCTTAAAATGGGCAGTGTCGATGAGGAAGAATAGGTGGTGATGGTGTAGGAGTGGCGGCGGGATTGTTATTACAGATACTTCTTCCCTTTTGTTGTTGATAGCGGCAGTGAGAGAAAAAAACGACGAGAAGAAAATACGCTGGTTGTTTAGATGGTACCGCAGTTGAGATTGTGCTATATCTACGAGGATAATTGTTTTTTATTAGTTTGTAGGCGTTAATTTTGTTGCTATGTCACGTATATATTTTTTTAAGGTCCAATTGCAAAAAAAAAAAAATCTAAATTTTATGGGTAGTTGGAATGTAAACAAACTTTTAAGTTTTTCTAATGATGTCACAATTTGATCATTTCGCTGCATTTTTAGCCAATGTTTTTCAATCAATTTTTTTTTAGTGTTTTTTTTGTTATTTTTTTATCATTTTTAACTCGACCTATGGTGAAAAAAATTAAATTTTTTAAAACTTGTTGCAATTTAATCCAAATGCATATTATTTTATGTAATATTTTTTATAATGTTGCAAACTTACAATTTAATAATTATTTTAAAAATAAATTATATAATTAAAAAGGTACTAAATTCTAATTTCTTTTCATTTATTATTGAATCAAATTAACATTTATAAATAGTACAATAATATTAAAACATACAACGGAATTTGTATTTATAAATTTAGTTGTAATTTGATCAAGTACAATTTAGGATGGTTCAGTGCAGTTCTTGCTATAATAATCCTATTTTATTTTATAGATTTAAATTTTAAATTTTGATATTTTAAAATCATTATGAGGTATGAATATAAATGAATTTCCAAACTATATGATTTGTGTTAGAGATGGTCACGATTCATAAAATGAAAATTTCGGTTTGAAATCACTAGCTCAAGTTAAAGGGATCTGGAAACGGCCATGAGCCGCCTCTCGTTCAATTTTGGGCAAGCTTGGAATTGACTGACTTCGATTCATAGTTTCAACTAGTTCAAAAAAATTAAATTAAATTAATTTTTTATCGAACATTGTAAGCTAATCTTATGATACGAAAGAAATAAAATAAATCTCTGGCTAATATATAATAAATTAAAATAATCAAGCAATAAAATAAGTATTGATAAAAAAACAATAAAATATGAAAATAAATTTGATAATTTTTTTTGTTAAATTCATTCAACTAAATATAGATATAACTAGTATTATCAATAATTTTTACCTAATCAAGCGATAGAAAATTAGAGATAAACATTTAACTAACTTAAAAAAAAAAAGCAATTCAATGAATTATAGGTGTGATGGAGACTATTAATGAATTAGATCTAATTAAATAATATAAAAAAGACGATAAATATTAATGTTAAAAAAAATCATGAACTTTACATATTTTTTCATTTTAATTACGCAGTTGAAATTTTGTCATTTTCAAGCATAAACTACCATTTTTTTTAGATTCATACACGGCGCTGAGGTCACACTCATTTATTAGTGTAAAATAACCTCTACCTCGGCGAATTACACAAATGGTGCCATGACACCTCAACACCGTGTATGAGTTTGAAAAAAAAGTGGTAGTCGTGCATGAAAATGACAATTTAAATTGCGTGATTAAAATAAAAAAAAAACATGTAAAGTTCGTGATTTTTAACATTATCATAATCAATTTGGACTCAGCCTGGAGCCCACCTCCCTACGATTTCGGGCCGATTTTTTTCCGGTTATGGATTTTACAAGTTTCCAATCGTATTTGACTGGATATGTTTCGGTCCGATTTACAAAACCAAATCGGCCTATGTATATTTATTTATTTTAAATAAACTTTTTTTTATTTAACTATCAGATGAGTGTCATAATTATTCATTTGTAGACCTTTTCGATTGAGAGGTTTTAAATACATAGATTTTACTATATCCATGGATTTTAATGAAGATTGATGGATTTATAAATTTTACCGTTCGGATTGAATATTTAATTCAAAGATTTATAAGAAAATATGTGGTAAATTTAAATTGTCACACAATTCATGATTCATTAAAAAAGATGGATTTTAATTTTTTTCATTTAGGAAGTGGAAAATAAAATGGTGGATTTTAAACATAAGAGATTTCATAATACACGGACTTTCTTGCATTTTCTTACATTAAACGATGAATTTTTATAAAATTCATAAAATTGTGTTAAGATATACAGATTATATTCTTTTAAATTTTCTTAGTTCAAAAGGTGCTCGAACGATGAGAATGATAATAAGTAAAATGATATTTACTTTATAAAGAATAAAATAAGAGTAAATAACTATGACACCCCTCGCATTTAACATAATTCACACTTTAGTCCCTCTTGTTTGAAAATCAAATGATATAGCTCTTCACTTTTATTTTTGTCAACGATTTAGTCCTTCTATCCATTTTGGGTGTTAGTCAACGAAGTCAACAAAATTATATAGCCCCCCACTTTTGTTTTTCTCAACAATTTCACCCCTCACTTTTGTTTTTGTCAACGATTTCGTCCCTTAAGTTTGAAAATTAATGTATCCCTAAGTCCTTTGACTTCGTTGAGTAACAGCAAAAATGGACGGAGGGACTAAACTGTTGACGGAAACAAAAGTGAGGGGCCATATAGTTTAATTTTTAAACAGTATATAGGGACTAAAGTGCGAATTACATCAAATATGAAGGGCCATATAGTAATTTGCTCATTAAATAACCATAAAAACTTCCATTTCTGCAACTGTAAATAGTCCAATAATTTTTATAGTGGAATCTGATTTGGAAAAAAGTTTCGGTCCGGGATGTACATGCAACTGTCTATAGGTTTTTTCAGCCGCAAAAATGAGAATAGAATCAATAATTCAGACTTCAAATCATTGAAATTTCATGCTCAATTCGGTGGATAATACATGCTACTCACAGCTACCATCAATAACTACAAGAAGAAGAAAAAACACTATTAGACATTTTAAATTGTGGACTTTTTTCTATAATCATTGATGGCGCCCTTAGGATAGAACCATTTCAAGTTTGAGATGGACTTTATTTCGAGCTGTTTCCGGAATTTTTTTAAAAAATATGAGATATTTATAACGAAATTAAGGCTACGGTAAAGTTAAGTCCCGAGACTATTAAAATGAACTAAATGGTTAGATAAAATTTAATTTGGAATAAATAAAAATGTTTGATTCCGCGCTGCATTCCATGCCAGATTTTGCTTTGTCATATAGTAAAAAAAAAATCACTCAATTTAGTTCTGTTCACAATAGAAATACATTTGAAATTTTTAAAAAACATAATGTATAATTTTATTTTTCAAATTTGTAGCTTTTTCCTTTTATAATATAATAAAATGATTAAAACTCATACTATATCGAATAGAGGCATCAATGAAAGCAATGCATAGGCCCGAAAATTGTGATATAGCACCAAATATGCTGCGTTTCCGACTTACTTCTTTATCTTTCTCTCGATGCACGATAGCAATTAAAGTATGCCGTTTTACAAATGACTAGGAAGCGAGTGAAGAATCAGAATTTTGATCTAAATGTGAGTTTCAATCTAAAATCAAAATCCATTGAGAACCTATGTGATGATTTAGATGGCGATGGAAATATTTTTCATGCTTTTAATGATTTATATGGAAATTTTTTATTCACAAGCTAAAACGGAGGAACAAACTATGAACAAACAAACATGATTATTGGTGGTTTTTGAAGGTGGATAGGAGATGATCTTTGACTTCTAGTAGGAAACCATTGTCTTCCTACCCATCGTGTTAATATTTTTTTTTTATTTTTTAATAAATTGTCCTTTAGTGAAGATTTATGTGGGGGTATTGGTAATACAAAGGTCAAATGTCGTAAAGAGATCAAACCTTTTATAAAAATTTCACAAAAGTACTGATATTTCAATTTTGTCGATTTTGGCCAAAAATAAGTTATTTGGTTTTAATTGTAACCAATTCTCAATTTAATTTCAATTTGCCTATGTGACGCCTATGTGGCATATGCCAAATATTGAAAGGTCAGCACTTTTGTGAAACCAAATAATTCATTTTTGGCCAAAATCGATAAAATTGAAAGGTCAGGACTTTTGTGAAACCAAATAATCAGTTTTTAGCCAAAATCGATAAAATTGAAAGGTCAGAACTTTTGTGAAACCAAATAATCAGTTTTTAGCCAAAATCGACAAAATTGAAAAATCAGGATTTTTGTGAAACTTTTGTAAAAGTTTTGGCATTTTTATAACATTTGGCCTAATACAAATTCTAACGTTCTAATTTTTTGAAATTTAAGCGTAATGTTTAAAACGTTACAAAAAAATTCCAATCTTTCCAAAGTTCGCCTTTTGTAGTTCAAACCGTTTTTCGGTGATTATTTGCAAATGTGGCAGCTATATTATTGGCAGATTAAATCCCAACGTTTTAAAATTTTGTAAATAAAATTCCAAATTTTCGCATTTTTGCAATCTGTATAAAATGACCGGAATTCGGGATGAGGCTACAAAATGCAAAAATCGAAAATGTTAGGATTTGTTTTGCAACGTTTTAAATGTTAAGCTTAAATCGTTAAAAAAATAAAATTTTAAAATTTATTTTGTTAATATTTTTTTAAATTTGGATGTGGCACTATCGAATTCCGTGGTGTGTTTATTTGTGATTTCACGTTTTTACATAAAATATTATAGGAAATACTTTTACATCATATATAGTCATGTGATATTAATTTGAGGGAGGTTTTGAAGTCGACCGAAAATAAGGAAAATGGCATCTACTGCAGCTATATACTTCATATGGCAGGCAATGAATCACAGGCTGTTTCACAAAAAACAAACAACAATTTGTGGAGTGATCCAAAAGATCTAATTGTATTTGACTTTTTTTTCTGATGACCAATAAAAGCCCTTCGATAAATTTACCATAATAATAATAATTAATATGGTAATAATGCACAATATTTGTTGTAATTCATCAATAGCATACTTCATTTGTTTCGGAAAAATATCCTTTTAAAAAAAGAATCTAATTATTTAAAAACCATCACGTTAATTTTTTTTTGTTTACACTCCGACATTAAAAAAAATCAGTTGTACTTTTTTTTGGGTTTTTAGTTTTCACCTCTATCTCAAAATATTAAATTGACCTTTTTTTATTTTAAAAAAAATTAAAAAAATTCATTTTAGCTATATTTAATTAAACGTTAATGTCATTAATAGTACAAAAATACCTTCTTCAAAAAAATTCTAAAAATAATAAACATTTTTTATTTAAATTTATATAAATTATTAATAATTTTTTAAAACTAAAACCGTAAAATATACTAACGTTTTAAAAAATTAGACCCGTAATCCAATGACACTCCTTCTCCGAGAAGGAGCTGCCGCTGCTCCTTCTCATTGGAGAAGGAACATCGACAACTCTTTCAAATGCGGCGGGATTGGTCAGAATTTTTTTTATTTTATTTGTTTAATAATATTTTAAAAAATTAATAATTTCCGAGAAGGAGTTGTCGCTGCTCCTTCTCATTGGAGAAGGAACATCGACAACTCTTTCAGATGCCGCGGGATTGGTTGGAATTATTTTATCTAATTTGTTTAATAACATTTTAAAAAATTAATAATTATTAGTATGTTTTATTTGTACATTTTTAAAGATGAAGGATTTTTTTTTTATAATTTTGTAAGTAGAAAAAAATATGATATAATTTTTCGCTTTAGTTGTTTCTAATGTTTTCATCCTTATATTAATTAAATCGACAATTTTACTCTTATTTGGGGTAGAAGTGAAACCTAAAAATTCAAAAACAGGTGCAAATAGTTTTTGTCAACATCAAGATGTAAATAAAATAAATTAAATGTGTGTGATTTTTAAATAATTGGCACTAATCATTATGCATATCAAAAATTGTCATTTTTTTAATTTATGGATAGAGGGAGTAATTTGTTTTCCCCTTAAGTATCATATATGAACATGTTGCTTGATCGAGAGTTGATATCGTACATTCAAACGTCACTCCAACTCTGTCGCCGGCCAAATCTAAATTACACGTGAAATTTATTTGTCCTTTCTCTATTAATAGGGAGTATGGATGAGAACTGAGAAGTTGAACCATTTAATTAAAATTAAAATTATTTTGTCCTGTTAATCAAATAAATCGAATCACTAGTATTAACCAAACCAATCAAATCATATATTGTAATTAACAAGGTTTTATCAAATTAATTATGATATAAAAATTTGCACTGATATCATAAAAAAATCAACTAATCAAATAAATCGGTTATAATTTAGATAAATCGATAAAAATATAAATAAAATAATTAAAAATAAATATCAAATAATAAATGAACAAAACTAATAAAATTAATTAAAAAAATTTAACAGAATTTAACAGATTAATTCGGTTTAACCGACGGTTTACTCGCCCATACTACATCGAACTGAAATGAAACCGAAATTTTACAACTAGCCAAGAGATAGAATTTCAAAATATATAACTATATATTCGCTAAAATGTAGAGAGGAATCTGTTACACATAAATATAGAGAGCAATCTGTTAAAAAATCGGCTGAAAACAAGTAAAAAAAATTAAATGCGATGAATAAAGAAACAAAAATTAAGAATAAACAACGAATTAAAAGGCAGATTCATTGATCACATAAAGATTCAAATAGATTCCTAAACGCGTAAGGAAACAAAATCCTATTCCAACCAAACTACCATTTACAGTTAAACACTGATTAGCTGTTCTAATCAGACTTTTACTTTTTTTAGATTCCTCGGACGGATCAAACCCAACCTCTTATATAAGAATCTAACCTAACCCTAAATTTCCATTCAGTTTCGGCTATGGCGACTGAGAATCCTGACATGGCTGCGTTAGAGCTGGAGAAGGAGAAGCACAATGTTGCCGGCGCCGGAGAGGAGGAGTTGGAGGAGAGTCCGGTTAAGCAAGTGGAGCTGACTGTGCCGAAAACGGATGATCCGAACATGCCGGTTCTGACGTTTAGAATGTGGGTTTTGGGTGTGGCGTCGTGTGTTTTGTTGTCGGCGGTGAACCAGTTTTTTTGGTATAGGAGATCGCCGATGTTTATCAGTTCTATATCTGCTCAGATTGCGGTGGTGCCGTTAGGGCATTTGATGGCGAGGACTTTGCCGACGAGGTCTTTTTTTAAAGGGAGTAGGTGGGAGTTTAGTATGAATCCGGGGCCGTTTAATGTAAAAGAACATGTTCTTATTACTATTTTTGCTAACTCCGGCGCCGGAACTGTTTATGCTACTCATATTTTGAGCGCTGTTAAGCTTCTTTATCGGCGGGAGCTTGCTTTTCTTCCTTCTTTGCTTGTTATGCTCACCACCCAGGTTTGATTTTAGTTCTTTTTAGTCCATTCTGATGGGTTTTGCTATTTTTTGTTGAGTTTTTGTAGGTTTTTTACTCATAATATGAGTTGCACCGTGTTGAATTTGCAGGTTTTGGGTTTCGGATGGGCCGGACTTTTCCGGCGATATCTGGTGGAGCCGGCAGAGATGTGGTGGCCGTCCAATCTGGTGCAAGTCTCATTATTCAGGTATGTGAGCCTGTAGGGTTGTTTTCGTAATATATTAGAAATAATTATATGAAATTTATCTATAAAATTTTAACCCTCTGTAAATATAATCAATTAGTATATTTGACCATATGTATAAAACTTTGATAGTCAAATTGTATTATTGATAGTAATATTTGACGGATTAGATTGAAAATTTTAATAACTAATATAATTATTATTGTTTGATATGTTACAATGTTATTTGTAACTGATAATAAAGTAGAGACACTATAAATATATTAGTGTAACATACATAGAAAAGATTTAATAGTTAAGTTATATTATTGATATTATTTGATGTCTTGACGTCATTCAAATAGTAATTTTTTTTAAAACACACGTACAAAGTATTTAATAATTGACGTATATTATTGATATAATTATGTGATGTATAAGAATTCTCGTTATGTATATGAAAATGTAATAATTAGATTAAATGTTGTTATATCTATTTACGGATGGCGCGATAGACATAATTCATATAAGAATTTCGCGTATATCGAGTGCATCTCATTTTGCATAAATCAATGACTACGTGCAGGGCGCTACACGAGAAAGACAAAAGGCAGAAAGGCGCGGTTAACCGAACACAATTCTTTCTTATAGTCCTCATTGCCAGCTTCTGCTATTATATCTTCCCCGGCTATCTATTCTCACTCCTGACAGCATTCTCTTGGGTTTGTTGGATCGCACCCAAGTCCGTGTTAGTTAACCAGCTCGGTTCAGGTCTACAAGGTCTAGGCATCGGTGCAATAGGGTTCGACTGGGCTACAGTTTCGTCGTATCTCGGGAGTCCACTGGCTAGCCCATGGTTCGCAACTGTGAACATTGCTGTTGGATTTGTTCTAGTAACTTATGTTTTGGTTCCCATTGGTTACTGGTGCAATTTCTACAATGCTAAAACGTTCCCTCTATATTCTATTGATCTTTTCCAAGGAAACGGCGACATTTTCAACGTCCATAGCATTGTAGATGCCAATTTTCATCTTGATAAGGAAGTTTATTCAGAAACTGGACCTATTCATCTCAGTATCTTTTTTGCTCTGTCGTATGGTGCTGGATTCGCTGCTCTTGCCGCTACATTTATGCACGTTTTTCTCTTCAATGGAAGGTACGATCGACTTATCAATTTATTAATCGTAATCCGATTCCTATTTTTGTTCATTTTATTAAAATACAATAGGTTGAATTAATATTTTTGTCTATTTTATGAAAAAAAAATTAAGTCCATTATCTATCTATGAAAATTTGTGTTGACTAATAGCTAGGTTGATCATGCATTTTTATGATTGGAAGATATTTTTTTGGGTCCGCCACTACCTCTAAGTTGACTATAGATTTAATAATTCATATCGAGCCAAATTGATTCTATTATTAAAAATTAAATTGAACTAACTTAGTCAACTTGGTCATTTTTTTAGTTGGACCTATATTTTTATAAACTGGAAAAATTCTTTTGGATCCGCCACAGTCAGCAAGTTGACAATAAGTGTGTTCGATTCATATTGAATTGAACTGAAATTTTACTTTTACTGTGTAAAATTTTGTTAAATTGGTCAGTTATGGTACAAAATTGGATCGAACTAAATTTTTAATTTGAATATTCGAGTTAATTGATTCCGTTTTTTCGGAAACCTTAGACTTCAAGCACGAGCATACTTATTTTTTTATTTATTGCAAATTTTCTGACTCGGCCATTGTCTGATAATGACTTTGATTTTTTAATTGCAGCGACATTTGGAACCAATCGAAAAGAGCATACACCGGAAAGCGGAAAATCGACGTACACACTAGGCTGATGAAGAAATACAAATCAGTTCCGACATGGTGGTTTCACATAATCGTAGTCACAAACATTGCTGCTGTAATAGCCACCTGTGAATATTACAATGATTCACTTCAATTGAAGTGGTGGGGAGTGCTGCTAGCCTGCGCTATTTCCTTATTCTTCACTCTGCCGGTCGGAATTATCTACGCCACCACGAATCAAGCGCCGGGACTGAACATTATTACAGAATACATAATTGGGTATATATACCCTGGTTATCCTGTTGCCAATATGTGCTTCAAGGTGTACGGATATATCAGTTGCAGTCAAGCTCTCACATTCTTGCAGGATTTTAAACTTGGTCATTACATGAAGATTCCACCTAGGTCCATGTTCATGGCACAGGTCAGCTTTCTTTAATTTCCCACTCTGCATAATTAAATCCACCTTGTACTTACATTAAGCATATATATGTGAATTTAATTTTTTATTAGTATGTTTTTTAGACGGTTGCCTGGTTTTCAAAAAATAAATCGAAAAATTCAATTTGGTCTTATATTATAAAAAACAATTACTCCGCTTTTAGTTCCATTTGATTTTGAACATAAAATGTTTTTTTCGCAAAATTTTAGTGTAAACTGAGTCAAAATAAGTAAATTAAACCAAAATATCAATTGAACTTAGACATTTTGGCTCCATATGATTTGATATTATAGATATGTTTAATTTTGTGTTCAGTTCGAAGTTTTAGTATAAACCGCACTAAAATAATCGAACCAAACTAAATTTTTGTACAAACCGATTAATTTGGTTCGGGTTGAAAACTTTAATCCTTGACAATTTGATTTGATTCGCTTTAAGTAAATACAAAACTTTTGGCTCGATTTGATTTGAACCGAAATTACACTTCTTAACACAATATTTTATTAAATGAACCTATTTTCTCTAAGTTGAATCATAAATCATTCATTAATTACATGACATGATATCATTAAATGTGATAATCAAACATTTAATATGAAATAAAACATAAGTGACCTCCGGAATCTAACCCCGGAGTATGAATATTTCAGGTGGCCGGAACAATAATATCAGTGCTGATATACCTAGTAACTGCATGGGGCATGATGGACGCTATCCCTAATCTTTGCGACACTAGGGTTCTTCCCAAGAACAGTCCATGGACATGTCCGATGGACAGAGTCTTCTTCGACGCCTCCGTCATCTGGGGGCTCATCGGTCCCCGCAGAATCTTCGGAAACCTAGGTGAATATGGAGCTATAAACTGGTTCTTCCTCGTCGGAGCAGTAGCTCCAGCTATAGTGTGGCTGGCGCACAAAGCTTTTCCGACCAAGAATTGGATTCGTCTCATTCACATGCCCATCGTATTCGGTGCCATCGGAATGATTCCTCCGGCTTCCGCCGTCAACTATACTAGTTGGATACTGCTTGGATTCCTCTCCGGCTTCGTGTTTTTCCGGTACCATCCAGACCTGTGGAAAAGGTATAACTACGTTCTTTCCGGCGGACTTGACGCCGGAACGGCGTTTATGACGATTCTGATATTTGTTAGTTTGACTTACTGGAAAGTTGAGCTTGATTGGTGGGGAACTAACGTAGAAGGATGCCCATTGGCTGGCTGTCCAACGGCTAAAGGTGTTATTATGGAGGGCTGTCCAGTATATTAGCCAAACTTTTTACTTTTGTTTTTTTTTAATTTTTAGTTATTAGTGGTTGAACATTTAGATTTGATTTTTATTTGTAAATAGTTTGTTTTGGATTTTATAAATAATTTGCTACATTAGTTTAAATGGTTTTGCTTCAATTCAACCAGATGACTACATATGTATCAATATGTACATATATGGATGGTTGGTCTAGTAGTAAGAATTCGTAATTGGAAGGGTAAATAATTTATTCAATATGTTTTCTTTGTTAATTATGTTTTCTATACCTAATTATATATAATTATTGCAGTTTGTAATTTTTGCGATATCTGATGCTTTTGAAAACTAAATTACATTTAAGCAAAAATAAGTGAGTTTGAAGCTCAACGTGAATAAAAAGGACAAAATAATATTGTATTAATGTGAAAAATTTATATCAATTAAATTATAAAAAGCTAACAAAATTATCAAACTGAAATAGACTTGTAAAATTTTGGAAGGGTGAATTGCTGCTATGATGTATAATTATATAATTTAAACATTTTTTCCTCACATATATATTTAATTGGTTAGATAGGATAAATAAGACTAGTAGTAAAATTTAAAAATTATACACAAATTATGAATGTGAATAAAATTAGACGTTATTTGTGAGGGAGTTGAATAAAATTAGAATAAAAGTTTGAGGATTCGATTGAAAAAAAAAATATAAAATAACTTAAAATTCACTTTCAATAAAAACGGATAAAAAAAATTAAACCTTTTCGATTTATGTTTTGCTTGTATTTTGAGTTGTTTGTTAATATTTTAAATTAAAATTAATAAATTATATATTAATTTTATTATATAATTTTTCAATTATAATTTAAACTTCATTAATAAATTCTATCTTTAGAAAAAGAAAAAAAGATAAGAAGGATTATGGTATTCAATATGTGGTAGAAGAAAAAGACATGCCAACTGGGCATTATAGAGAAGACTTAATTATTCAAATAAAAAAAAAACCTAAATTTGTAAAAGTGTGGATTCCTTTTTTCTCGAATTTTTTTTTCAAAACAATTTATATCAAATTAAGACTTGAGATGGTGAATTGATCCTTGTCAATTTTTTTTTACGTGAGTTGAAATAAGCATTCAGTTAGTTCAGTTATAATAGAAAAATCAGTTGAACCGAACTCTCCAGTTCTAAAATAAAAAATAATCAAAAATATATTTTAATTGAAACCGAACGTACCATAATAAAATTGAGAATCAAACCGAGGTAAAAAAAGTGAAATTTTTTCAAAATTTTGCCAATTTGATTAAAATCCATAAAAAAACAGATAATTTTTTTTTTTAATATTCAGTTATTTGGTCGGTTCAGTTAAACTTAAAACCAAAATCGAACAGAAAAATTTAGAAACAAAACCAAACAGACCGAAAGCAATCGGTTCGGTCGGCTCAAAAATTTGGTCACCGCTACAAGTAACTACTAACTACCAAAAAGGAAATTAAACAGTTAAACAAAGAGCTACAAGTGGCAATCATTTCTTATAGTTAGGAAATTTTAAGTGCCTCGTTCTTCATCATTAAATTTAAAACTGGTTAAATTAATTATTTTTGATAATGGAGAAATTGCCAGCAGATCTGTATCTCAAGATTTTCAATTCGTTGGATCATCACAGTCTCGCCGTTGCTCTACAAGGTCAAACTCTCAATTTATTCTCAGATATATTAGTTTATGCTCATGAATTTGCCTATGAATTCATGTAAATTTTGGAGGAATTTCATGAATTTGCCTTTGAATTCATGTAATTGAAGGAATTTCATTTTTGTATCATATATGTTGAGAATTCTGTTAATATCTGAACTATAATAGCTCAAATGGTATAAGCGCTGCTGCCAGGTCGTGGGTTCAAATCTATCTACAAGCGCTTTCCCTCTCCTATTTATAAAAAAGAAATTCTGTTCATTTCTCGTTTTTTCTCATTATAATGAAGTTGCTGAGATTGTGAATTTTTATGAAGTGAGCAAGAAATGGAAGGCGATGGCGTCGGAGAATGGTCTGTGGTGTAATCTGTTCAGGGAAAGATGGGGAGGAGATAGAGCTGCATTCTTTGCCCCTGATGATTCCAGATCATGGAAAGATGTGTATGAGGTTCAGGATCGTTGTGACCGAATTGGACTGTAAGTTGAGCTCAGTTTTTACATAAATTATAGTAGTATATATTATGCTTGCTTTGATAGTGGTGTGGTAACAGAACACCTCTTTTATGAAACTGATGAATTATTCAATTAGATTACATGTTTCATAGCTGAAATTTTCAATCAAAACATATTTGTACATTGGAAATGAATCATTAGAGGGGTTTTCCGGCAGTTTACTCTGGCGTTTTATGTGAGTACTGATATATAAAGAGAATAAAAGTAGAAGAATAGAGAATGAAGAATGATACTTAGAATTTGTCCAGAAGTGTGTGTGTGTGTGTATATATGAGGTCGTGTGACCGGTTAGATTCTTTTCTTCTCACCAAATTCTATATTGATGTTGAGCTGTACTTTTCACTTATGTCTAAAAAAATATACCTATCTTTTACATAGATATTTATTGCTTGGAGTTTTACTTGGATTTAGGTTTTACTTTCCATTCTCGGTTCAAAATTTATGTTTTCGACCCACGATCCATATTACTATGTCCCATGCTCAAACATAGGTATACCTAATACCTTGCCCGGTGTGTATCAACCTAACATCTTATGAAGCTTTCAGCCCCTGAGATCCAAAATTTATATTCTACGTAGCACGAATAATTTATTCAATTAACGTTTTCCTATTCTGCAAATGTATTGAAAACCTTAAAATAACTTTGTTTAGCCATGTCCTGTTTTCTTGTATCCTCGTCCGTCCATTAATACTCTTCCGCATATGCTTGTGAATCACTAATGAATGTGTCTTACTTCTTTGCATTTACAATGCTAAAACCTGCAATGATGCCACTAATAATGTGAATTTGGATGAACAGAGGGCTGAAGTTAATTAGAGAAGGTTTGGACTACTATATTGTTCACAAAGGAGAAATTCAACGTTATTTGGGTTCGAAGAGAGAGTTGAAACGGGCATTAATGGAAGAGAGAACCACGAAAAAAGAGGAAGGTATATTGGATAAAATTCTCTTCATTGTTGGGGATATGGAAGTTGCAGCAACGCAAATTAAGCGTATTCGAAATTGATTGATATTCATTATTGCTGTTGTTTGTTTGTTTGTATATTCATGCAAATTTGCCTTCAGCTCTGCTTTGTTTCTGTCTATAGCCACATTGAAGGTGATGTAATGTATTATTAATGTAGATCCATTAGACTATGAATAAAAAAATCAGATTTGTTTTAGAAATTTGCAAATATTTATTGAAAAGATTTGCTAATATATGAAATATATTGTTATTTAAACAATAGATAACCTGATGTAGAAGCACAAAGACACGATTTTGTTCATACAAATAAGTTTGGTCAAATTCATGTGTCTTTGCATTTGGCGATTCTTTTTTCGGTCTCGGTATAAAAATATAATCTTCTTTTTCTTTTTGGCTTATGATTTTCATTTTAGTGTGTCCGTTACACTTACATTTATTTTTTATCATTCAACCCTTCAAAATTACTTGATTTCACAAGAAATTCTAACTTACAAATATTAGAAGATTGTTAGAGAAAAGTATATAAGATTTCAAATTATAGGAAATATGATGATTATCAGCTCAATAAATAAGACAATGTTGAAAAAAATGGTAATATGAAATTACACTTCTTTGGTACAAACTAT
Organism: Mercurialis annua; assembly: GCF_937616625.2. Classification (NCBI taxonomy): domain Eukaryota; kingdom Viridiplantae; phylum Streptophyta; class Magnoliopsida; order Malpighiales; family Euphorbiaceae; genus Mercurialis; species Mercurialis annua. Next base: position 4,285,669 of record NC_065575.1, on the reverse strand, counting down.
AGACCCAACTCAAAAAGAATTACTCTGTAGATAGTTCCTACAAAAATAGTCACTAATATACTATTATGTCAACCTAAAAAATGAATCTCTCAAGAGTTCCAAGTCACCTTTCCCTATATTTTTCTTGCTTTGCAGGAAAGACCAAACCTTTCTCTTGTAATTTTGATTGCAAATTCAAACGGTAGCATCGAACGGAAAATTCTGTTTTGTCAGTTCGCTTCCATCAAATGTTGAGCGGTTCCGCCTCATTGTCCCTGTCCTTCATGGCTGACCAATCTTCTGACTCTGCATTATGGATAAGGACGAATATTAACAACTACGCATGATAATGAAAACTACAATAAAACGTGTATTAGTGAAATGCAAGAATCGTACTTGGCTTGTCGGAGATCACCATGAGCCTCCTCTGCAGAATGGATGCCACAAATAGGAATATGGAACACATACCGAACATTACAGTGATTGGGAATGCATTCACCTTCAAACAGCAAAACAGAACCAGTAAATAACAGAGTGGAATTCTGATAGATGCAGATCGGAGTATAATTAAAGTAAAATATTACAGCAGATGTGCGGTAAAATCAGGTGACAATTTCCGAGCACATCAAACAATTCCATAAACCATAGTCCTCCTGATGATGTATGAATAAAAAAGTAAATTATGTGGCTTACATTGTACAGTACAACGCAGACAAAGATGTTGAGAGGAATGCGGAAGAAGTTCATAATAGTGCTCCTGGCCTCCTCAGGAATGTACTGAGATCTCATCTTCATAATCGATGGCCAGAATATCCCGACGCAAGCCTCAAATGTGCAGAAGCCGAGAAGCTGTATACAACCTGAAAACGAGATGCCTCCGCCTCTCACTTTAGAAGGTGCCACGAGAAACTGTTACACATATCAGACAGATTCAGGATCAATGAAAAAGGATAGGAAATGCAAAAGCCACTTGAATAAGGATGATACGTACATTGGTTACAATGGGAAGCATAAGCGAGAAAGAGGAGACAATAAAAACAATCTGCATGTAGCTTTCCACCCGGGGTGAAGACTGAGCCATCAACCGAGATGCAAGGGAGCTTCCCAACATTGACGCCATCATGAATGTTGCAAAAATAAAACCATGAGGAATATCCTCATCATTTGGGCTCAAAGCAGGTGTCCAAAGGAACACAAAGGTATACATAGAACCTTCAAACAGTGACTGAATGGCACCGAGCAAAGCAATTTTCTCATCTGAACATAAAATGCCAGTTTAAATAAAACTAAATTGATAAAGAAAGAGAACTAGAACATAAAAATTGTAAATGACTGCCTATTTGGTCCACAATATTATATATGCACAAGCTGTAAGATACAAACAAATAGAATGACATAGCTAGCCAAGTGACATAATGAAAAGACATGTACAAAATGAACGGGGACTCTACCGGAAGCAATGGCCACAGCAGCACCCCTGAATTGGTTGAGCAAGTCCTTGCTCTCTGAAGTGTCACCATAATTTTCCGACCAGGATGAAAGAATAATGGCCATTCCAATTGCAAGAAAGCATGAAGCGGCATCAAAGGGGGCCACGGGACCAAGAGCAAATGTATCGACAAGAAGGTTTCCGAACAGTCCAGCTATTATAGCAACAAGACCATTGCCCAGAAATATTGCCTTAGAGAAAGTTAATGACAGCCATTGTTGTTCAAAGCCCCTCTACACAAATCAAGTATATAAAATAAGTAATCATCAGCAGGCAGTTGCATTTTTTTCTGACGATGTGAACACAGTATAAACAAACAACGAATCACATGACAATTTACAGAAACCAAACATTCTAAAATAACTGAGAAAATTTTCGATAAAAGCATTGAAAGCCATTTTTTCATATAAACAGAAAGATTTTTAACCTTATTGTGCTCTGCGACTAGCCATGATTCAAATGCTGAAAATAGAAGGGAAGTAGCGATGCCTCCCAAAACACGACCAAGCATCAAAACTCGGTAGTGAGGAGAATGCTTAGTAATACAACTCAAGATATAGGTGATGCAATAAGTAACGCATGCCCTCTTTCGACCCCTGAATTAAGAAAGCAAGCAAATCTTAACATCAGGAAGATAAGACAAAAATAAAGTATAAACAAACAATGCAAAATACTCGAAGAAGATAAACTCACTGTTTGTCAGCTAAAGAGCCAACAATAGTCCCAAACAACATGGAGGATCCAAAACCAGCAATAAAAAGCTGTCCAATGTCTCCTTTCCCAAACCCATATGTGCTATACAGATAGTACACATATGGACCCTGCAACCAATCACCGGCTGTCGCCGCCACGACAATAATACTAGTTAATGCAATGATTTGCAGAGACACACCAACAGACCAATAAACATTAATAAAAATAAGCAAATCATAAAAGCTTTATCTGAATTACAACATAAAGCAGAGATCTACACATAACCAACCAATCAACAACTGACATTAATTTCAAAAAAACAAGACCACCCAGATTCAACTTACATAATCACAAAACAAAAACAGCACATAACTGTAATAAATTTGTCAAAAACAGAACAGCAAATCAATCCAAGTACTTACAATAGGATCAGATTGTTCATTAATGGGACTAATTATCTATCCAAAACTTAAAAGAATCCAAATCATGACACATTGCGTAAATTTTAAGGACCCTTTTTAAGTAATTACATCCAGGATCACTCTCGAACTCCGGGATATGGACCGCCTGCAAGCCACATACTTATCAAATCCGGGCTATAATGGCCAACAGTCGAGTCTCAACCACTATAATTACATGTTAATAAAATAAAACTACATTTACAAAATCAATGTAAACAAAAATATATACAATAAGATCAGATCCAGATTTAAGTATAAGAGATCTAAAACAGAAATGAAAAATTACCCATCATAAGAGAGTAAACAAGAAGGTAATTATTCTTGAAAGAATTAAACGCCGGCGACGTATTGATTCGATCTTTGGTGGTTTTGCTCAGCTCCGACGCAGCAACCACTGCTCCTAATCCGCCGAACACTAGATAGTAAAACAACTCCATTTTCGTGTAAACAATTCACAATTATCTGATCTCTTTGTACTGTTTTTTCTGCTATAAGATCAAGATTTCAAAAGAAATTGAAGAAAGCATACGAAAATAACTAAATTAGTTATAAAATGTGCGTCTCTCTCTCTATAATGTGAGATTTTATCACTTAACCATTATACAAATCTAAGTGTATATATATACTGCTTTAACGACCGGTTACTGTCCTCTGTTTTTATTTCTTCTGTAATTTTGTAGTATTAAATCTCTTAGGTTAAATTTCTAAACACTCCTTCAATTTTTCTGTAGTATTATAATTCAGTCCATTTTGTTAAATAGGTTAAATTTCTAAACACTCCTTCAATTTTTCTGCTGTACCAGAACTCAATTTAAGTTGAGTTTCTACTTAAAACTAATTTATTGATTTCTTGTTTTTTAATCTTAATATATTGTTTACTCTTATCTATCTTCCACTATGCATAATTTTTCAACTAAGTATGGTTGAAATGGCAATTAATTATGATTATAAAATTTGAGATGGAGATGTTTAATGGAACTCAAAATTTTGGACTATGACAATAAAGAATACTATATTTATTAGCATAATAATGGCTATTAAAAAAAGTTGATGATTTAATTAGATGATATAGATTAAGAAGAACTATATAGACTATATATTATATAATTGTATTTTACAAATGAGAACTTACATCTCTAGTTAAGGTGTAGAAAAATTTACAAAGTCATTATATGACCAAGTCTATAAGTAGTGAGTTTATCAAAAGTAAGTCATTTTTAATATATTTCAATCAAGTCCTTGTTGATTTGTTGAGGTTGGATATGAATATTGACAAGGAGGATCAAGCATGATCCTACTTTGTTGTTCTTTACCTACCATTAATGAACATTTTTAGTTATCATAATCACCAAATAAATCCGATGACACTCATAAAAAAAATACCAGATATTCTTCATTTCGTGACCATATAGATATTTATCAAATAAAACAGCCCGACTTTCGATAAATGTCCTCCCAATCGAGTAAGGTTGCTTTAATGTTCGATAAATTTGGAAGTTATACGATGTTAAGTGTTGTATTTATAGACTATCTTTTGATTTACCTAAAAAAAATATAGTAATATTTTCTCAAGTATCAAATGTGCATTAAAGTGAAACTTTTAACATACGGAAAGTCTTTGAGAAACCCACCATTATTGTCGATTGATTGAGTAAAAATACTCTAAGATTATAATTTGAATACAATTGACAATAGATACATGCCATGAAGTAGCGAATCATCAACTTAATTGATAATTTTTATTAACTATAATTGATAATTTTCTAGTTGGTACAAGTGATTCGCATAGCTACAATAAAATCACCAGTAGTACTTTTGGATTGATTTTTTTATAATTTGAATACCTTTTCAGCTTCTTAATAGGATTTTGGAACATAAATGTTTATTTGTTGAACATCGTTAACATTTTGTATCCACAAAATAATGTGTTTAAGAACTAAGGTGTAAAAGAAGAAGAAGCAAAGTTTGGCTACTAGTTAACATATGATAAAATATTTAGGAACTAAATGGTAATGTTTTGAAAGTTTAAATCAAAATCATCTCACCTATATCACCACATGGCACATCACGATCATCGCATATTCGCACCAAGTATAACCAAATTTTTTATTTTATCATAATAATAATTTAAAGGCTTAATTCCTTAAAAAAAACCCCACCTTGTACTTTTTCTTCATTTATACCCTGACCTTATAAAAACACCATTTGTACCTAATTTTGGGTTTTTTATGTTTCATCCCTACCCAAAAGCATTAAATTATACTTTTTTTATTTGGAAAAGAGTTTAAAACATACTTTTTTTTATTTTAACAAATACAAATAAATTCTTAAACATAAAAAATAATCAAATACATCCAAATAATTAATTAATTTTTTTAATTTTATAAATAATAAAAAAATTAAAAAAAAATATTATTTTTTTATTTGTTTTTGTCGGAAATATTTTAAAAAAAATTAAAAAAAATTTAAAAAATTCGGAAATATTTTTAAAAAAATTACGATTATTTTTAATTTTTTTGAAGAAGATGATATTTTTGTACTATTAATAACATTAATATCTAATTAGTATATAAGTTAAAAATGAAGGATTGTTTTAAACTCTTTTTCAAATGAAAAGAGTACAATTTAATGCTTTTGGGTAGAGATGAAACATAAAAATTCAAAATTGGGTACAAATGGTGTTTTTACAAGGTCATGGTATAAACGAAAAAAAAAATGCAAGGTGGGGTTTTTTTTAAGGAATTAAGCCTAATTTAAATAATTAATTTGTTATTATTATTAAAATGTTAATCCTGAAACTAAATTACCTTGAAAGGGAACTTTTTTATGAGAAAAAATAATAATTATATTACGACTAATGTATCAAATCAGAGTATCAATATACATCGGTTATACTATAACTAAACTAGCAATTATTTCTTAATTAAATAAATATGTCTATACATAATTTAACAATTTAATAGACTAAACTATAATGTAACAATTTAATATAATAAAAATAACAAAAATTATCTTAGGACCTAAATAACACCATAAAAACATTATAGTTTATAAGCATAATACTAGTAATTAACTGGACAGAATAGTGAAATCAATTAAATCAAAAACATAAATTGAATTACCAATTATATATAATCAAAATATAATTTAAAATAATTAAAACAAACAACTAATCCTAAATCAGATCCATATCATTGCTCTATACCTAAGATGATGAAAATTAACTATATATTAAAAAAATCAACCAAAATCAATAATTTAGCAAACCTATTCAATTTTAAAATGAAACGACTTGTTGAATGGTGATTTTAATATTAAAAACAACATACATTACATATAAGAGGGTTGATTGTACTATATTTTTGAAATGTACATATAGTTGCACTATTGACTTTTATATAGAAAATTAATAAAATAAAAGGTACAAGATTACAAGCATTGCTTTAAAAATAAAATATGGCAATCAGTTTACTAGTTACATATTTAATTAGTTCACTCAACGGTTTGATTTATTGAATAATTTCCTTACTATCTTCCAATTTTTATTAAACGAATATGTAATTAGATGACTCATAGATTAATTGCAAAACCATATAAAATCTCTAGTTAAGGTTAAAATTTTATTTTATAACTGTTTACAATATAATTACAATCAAAGATTAAAAAATTAGACTGGACCGATCGGTTGAACCAACAATCAACCAATCGTTTGATCCAACTAACTCACAAAAACTAAAAATGCAGCCCCAACTAGATTGAAAAGATAAAAAAGACTGAACCGGCGTGCGTACAAATTTTTAAAATTTATTTGGTTCAATTATACATATATAAAAAAAATAACGGAATTTAGAGAAAAGAAACTAAAAAGGAGGGTTTACCTTCAATTTTTTAGAATGAGTGATTTTGCTTTTTTATCAAAAAATTTACGATTTTTTTTTTATATTTAACCATAAAACTTACTAAAATAACATAAACAATACAAGTCAAGTCTTAAAATATAATGGACACTTTTAACCGCAATCTGATCGAGGCTAAACCAGTTCGACCACCTGTTCGGTTTTTAAAACACTGATTTTAGGTATTGGAAACATAGGACTTGGAGGGGTACAAATAAAACGCGGTTTCACATTTGGATCGTACTATGCATTTTGTCGACAAAGCATCGTTAGAAATTGTGACCCATTTTTATTTTATTCTAAAATTATTAGTGTCGGTGGTTTCCCATACTAGGCTTAGTGCTAGGGTCCACTACGGCACGTCTTGGATACTGTTATGGTGTGCATAAGGTGGGTCCAGCTGGCTTTTAATATAGATCGTTAGATGTAAAGTGGGCCATATCCTAAGGAATTTAATCATATAATTGAACGAACAGTACGTTACGCTACGACATCAAAGCTTTGACTTATGCCTGCACGGGATCCGAGCGCTCACACCGCTCCTACAAACTTACATTATTTTCGCTAAACGAGCAGATATACCCTTAAACTTTTCGTACAAGTCTATATAACCCTTAAATTTAATGCTCGAGCACAAAAGAAGCCCGTAGATTGTAAAAATAGACCAAAGAAGCCTTTGTGCCAAAGCCCTTATAAATGTGATCTATTTATAATAGGCCAAAGCCCTTATTAGGTCCATATATTATCATTTTACAGTATTTAGTCCTTAAACTATTAATTTTGTCGATTCTAAGTCCTTAACGTGACAAAAATCATGTGAAATTAACTAATATATTAAAAATGTACATACATTGTCAATGTAAATAGATATAAATGCTACAAAAGCAATCGACGTGGTATGGATTTGGATTAACTATAAGGCGTGAAATTGAGTATTGATACTTTTAGCGTATGTGGCTATTCTACATATCTAAAAAGGTAATCAATGGTAGTCGGTTAATTTAATACAAATGATACGATGATTGAGTTTTTACACTCTTTACTCGTCTTAAAAACAGCACAAGGTAATGCAATTGTCCGAACACTAAAATACATTTGCGCTCAGAGGCTACATTGGCTTCAAACAAAATATCTAACATCAAATATTATGTTTGTATGCTTCCATGTCTAAATTTCAATCCTATATGAGCTTGTTTTTTGGATTTAAAAAGTTGGGATAATGCTTGTGAAAGAATAACTTGAGGAGAAGATATTAAAGTGGCAGGAGATTGTTGAGGCGTAAGATCGGAAATGTCGATGGGCGACTGGATTTTAAGCGTGTCTACCTCTTTATCGCCCTTCATCATTACCACGTTAGTCGGCAATCTCTCCGCGAAAAATGCTTTATTTTTTCTCAAATGTCTATCGAGAACTACAAAGGTAGCATGAAGACTTGTCGCCTGCTCAAGAACAACCAGCTTCAAAGGATGCCCCATTGCCACTTTTATACATGGGACTACCTACAAGCATTAGTACGATATATTAGAGAGATTAAGCTCAAATGAAATAAAATTAAGGCCCAATTATTCAAATATTTATCAATTTTATCAATAGTAAGTAAATTTTTTAATTTACTATAATTTAAATGAAGAATTTTATTTCAGCCGTGATCAAATCTTTCCAATTAAATAGATTAAAATTAAATTTATTTAGGTAATATTCATTAAATGGTGGCTTATTAAAGCCAGTTTCATCTCATTGAAGCATAAAAAACATATAGTGCCCAAAGAAGAAAATCATTTGAAGGTGCTACGCGAACCTTTTTTTTTTTTGACAAACACGTGAACTTAATTTAATTGAAATTGAAAGATTTAGTTAGAATTGATAAGAATGTTAAACGTTTTGGATTATTATGCCTATACATGTTTATAAACAGGACTTAAATGAGTTAGGACGGGATCTAACGAGCATGATTCTTTGAAATATAAGTCCAAGATTGGACCTAGTCCTATTTGAACTCAATATATACAATAAATAAAATTTATGCAGGTTCAGATCGAACTTTTTTGAACTTATATGAAATTTAATAAACTTGCATATAAAATGACATGCTTTATATGAGCTAAGGCTCGGCCGATGTCAAAAAGGATGTCTACAAAAATATCTAAAAAGTAAAATATTCACAAAATTTAATCCTGAAACTATGACTTGAGAACCTCATTGGAGCATACCTTAGAATATTTTTTACACTAGCGTTTTGGTATTTTTGGTCCAAATCTCGTCCTAGCATATTATTTGAAAAATAGTTTCAAACAGATTTTTAAAAACACAGTTTGCAACCGTTTCTAAAAATAGTATCTAGAACAATTTCTAAAAACACAGTTTGCAACTGTTTCTAAAAATAGTATCTAAAACAATTTGTAAAAAAAAAGTATCTAACAATTTCAAATGGCTTTAAGAAAAAGTTGAACATAATTTTTTTTTATAAATTCAAAGAGTACTAACAAAAATATTAAAATTAAAGAGTAAATAAATAAAAATTAGTTTACAAAATATTGAAAATGAAATGTTTTTTTACAATTCCATGTGAAAATTGAGTATTCAATTTCAGAACAAATGGGCCGAAGCCGGCCCAATGATCAAGTCCAGTTACTCCTAATATTAAAGTATGAGAATAAATCATCAACCCCTTTTTGGTCGCATAGCTCTATGATCCCCCGAATCTTGTGATACTTATGATCATTCATCTTCAACTCGCTCAATGCCGACAGATCCCCTTCATCAAATGTCCAAACATCTAACCATGTCTTGCATAACACTAGCATTCATCCCACAACAATAATTTTTATAAGTGAGTATCATGCAGTAACAAATTATATATAATGAATGAATCAACGCTTACATGGGAGAGGAATCCATGGCATCACACCAAGAAGGGTGATGGTGATGCTGCAACGACGAGCTCGACTTTGAACAACATGGTCAAGCGCCCACCGGAGTGGCTCCGGTGAGAAATCCTTCAATGCATCCATTACTATTACTACATTATTTCTTGAGTTTGGCACAAACACCCCGCCGAAACTATTATTCAAAACGTTTCGGGGTGGTGTTTCATCTCCTTCGCCTTTCATACAGTCTATCATATCATATCCAAACTTCAAAACGGATTTCTAATCTTTTGTTATGAGGCGAAAGAAAAAGCTAGAGAAGAAGCGGAAAGAGTTATGCAAGTTTTTGTTTCCTATAAATAGGAAATATACACTCTTGTTATTGGGAATATCTAAGGTATCAAAACATGGAATTTGATGGGAATTACAAGGATTGGTGAGCATAGATATATTCACATCAGGCGCATTGAGCTGGCAGTGGTCTTCAGGGATGCCAAAAACCAAATCAAGCCAAATAACCAAACAAACCAAACCAATAAATCCAATTCGATTTAAAACTTTAAAACGTTTTAGTTTTTTCAATTTGGTTTTTAATTTAAAAAAAATTAGTTAAGTTTTACTACAAACTAAACCAAAAGAACTAGTTCGGTTTGGCTTGGTTTGAAATTTTTCATATCTTTATAAATTCAATTCAGTTTTGAAAAAAAAAACATAAAATTACAGTTCGTTAGAACAGAATGCACACACCAGTGGTCCTATTTTAATGTAATTAAGCAACACAGGACTCCTTCAAACTTCATGTATGTCTGCAATAGAATACAAATTTAGTACATGATGATTACAGTTTTACAAAATAGGCTTTGAATTTGATGAATCTTAATAATCTACACAATCAATGTTTATTATATACTGCACGCAAGCAACATAGCTTTCACAAACATATATAAAGCTGAAAAATGATCTTACAATATTAAGAGATCACCAAAATGATAATTTGAGGGCTGTCAAAGCTGTCCGCAGAAGCTCAAGAAGATGAAGAAGGATCGGTATGAGTTGGATTGAACGCCTTCTGCTCGGCACAAGTGAGCAATTCATGAGGCCCAGCATCTTCTCGGCCTACACCAAGCAAGTCAAGGTAATACATATAATGTGATACGATGTTATTCATTCCGTCGACATCACCCTGCCCACAAACAAGATCCCCGTAAAGAACATTCATCGTGGTACCAAAACCAGGAACCCGCTTGCTCAAAGTGTCATTCTTGGTGGGTTTCCAGTTGCCAACAAAGACATCATGGGCCGATGGTTGGGACTTCTTCATTGGGGTCATCCACCTCCAAATTGCAGCTTGGAAGGCAATCGTAGCATTTTGCTCAATGTACTCGGGATGGTGTAACAAATCCAACTTCAAAGCATCTCCGACAATTCCATAGTTGTAGTTCCTACAACGACAACAGCGACAGTTAAATATTTCAGCAGTGTAGTACATATTTCAAGATTTGAACTCCGCCAAACAAAAAATAATTTTCCATCTAAGATTCTTTAGCGGTTGTCCCTCAGTAGCATCGAAACCAATTTTACGATCCACAACCTCGAATCCTCAAACAAATAACATAACTTCACCAACTTTATCTCCTAGGCTATAACTCCATAAATCAAATAGAAAACATTTTGCAGGCTTAAACAAACAAACCGGCAAGAAAGAGTGTGCTTCAAGCAAAAATGATTACTCATAGCAAAACATACCAATAGATTGGCAAGGCACCACGACCATAGTATTCAGCACCAGGAGTGCAAGGATAGGTTAATTTGTAATAGTCATCACAGTATGACTGACTAGGGCTCATTTCCTTGTTGTAGCAAAGTCCATAAGCTAATGGTCCTCCTGTAGCTACTCCATAACCGCCTGAAACAAACATTAAGACACTTATAAACACAAAAACTACATCACCCAAAAAAAACAAAACAAAAATACTTCACAAGCATTGATCCAAAAAAAAAAATTATAACAAGAACAATAAATATCCAAAACTTCCAGCATACGCATTAAATTAAGCTTAAATTACGGGATAATTGCTAAATAAATCATAATCTTTAGCATGATTCGTATTTCAACACAGACTTTCAACCATGGCAATTTAAAACACGAACTAACAATTTCTTTTAATTCAAAATACCGACCGTGATTTATTTTCCAAGAACAATAACCATCCAAAACTTTCAGCCTTGGTATTAAGTTATTAAGGGACAACAGCAAAACAAATCATGACCTTTAGCATGTTTTGTATTTTAACTCGACCTTTCAATTTCACCAATTTAAAACACAAACTAAAAAATTTCCACAATTCCTAACACCCACCAATTTTTCAATTAAAACATGACGCTAAGGATGTTGGAACATGACGCGGAACTATAAATTCCGGCATTCTTTTCAAAATTTGAAACACCGGCCGAAATTTTCGATTAAAACACGAAGCTATGGACGTCGGAACATGGCACGGAACTATAAATTCCGCCCTTTTACACATTAAAAATCACACAATCAACCATTTAAACTCAATTCAAGTTCATTACTTTCGAATAAACAATTCCTACACCATTAACTACTATAATCTCGATCATAAACAGTTTAAAACAGATAAATTTAACATTACTCACAAGAAGTTTTGCTGCCGACATGTCCTAAAAACGCAGCCAGTTCCTTCATCTGCATAAGCTTGCCTCCGGTAGTACAAAACCCAAGATGCTGAAAAAGGGTCGAAGCAGCAATAAAAGACTGGTAATCCCAAAACCCAACAGCATGAGCAACCGGCGCATTTCTCTTCGAGAACAGATCCTCAAATTGGTACGTCTGAAAGAAATCTGAAATTGTCTGATTACAGCAATACTCCGACCATTGTTTACATTCCCATCCTCTAATACACTCTTTTTTCCCTCTCACGGTCCTCACTTTCGTCTTCTCCGAGTCATCTCCGGCCGCCAACGAACACCAGCTCGCTAATAACACCGCCGCAATGAGGATTACACATTTGCCCTTGCACTCCATTTTCATTCTCCTTCTCTGCAATTCAATTAAAAAAGTTATCAAATTTGAACTGTGATTCTGATTTAAAATTGAAGTGAAGAGTGTGAATTAGGTTACCGGGAGAATTGGGTATTCGGATCTGGAGTTGAATTGAAGGAAGCGAGTGACGGGTTAACCAAATGAGTTGGTCAGTGTTGGATCGGGAGTCTTTTTCAGTCCATTAAAGTTTGTTTGGTGGTGGAGATTGATGAGATCAACGGTGGAGATTTGTTGTGATGGTTGATTGATTACTCAGCAATACAAGCTGGATTTTTGGAGAGGGAGCCCACCTGAGTTTTCCACCGACAGGGGAGGCTTTTTGGGAAATGATATGTTTAAGTTCCTGTGTTTTTTATTAACTCTTACTTAAGCCCTTACATTAAATTATGAGGCCTTTAGAAAAAAATAAAATTATTATTTAAATATTTGCAAATTTATAAATATCACTAAATTTCCTAAAATTGCTGCCGACATGGCCATTGCTTCTTTTTTTAAAATAATATCACTAAATTTTCCTTTTAAAAATTTTCGTTCTCTAAATTCTTTATTCTAAACTTTTTCATTCTATTTTTTTTTCTATTTAATATTTATAATTTTTTTTCTCTAAAAATTTTCTTAAATTTTATATATTTTCTCTTTCTAAAATTTTCTATCACTAAATTTATAAATTTTATATCTCTATATGTACTTTTTTTTATCTTTAAAATGGTGAATAAAGAACCAATACTAGATCAAGTGGTTTAATCGATTGAATCAAAACATGGCCGGCTGTCTAATTCAAAAATAAAAAAAATGGAATCTTATCCTACTGGATTGGACAGGAAAAATTGACGATTAAACATAATATTAAATCAATTGAACGAACAATTTGATCATGAATTAAACAAGCTAGGTCTAATTTGTTTTTGCTTTATGATTTTACACAATTGGTTCAACTGACAGTTGAACCGATTGAATTGAAAACCGATGGTCAATACTAGCGTGACTATCTGTTTGATTTTTAAAACACAACTTTAAAATTTTATGGATTTTCTTTCAAAATTTTATATCTCAGATTTTTTAAAAATTTGTGTTTCAAAAATTTATAAATTTATTGAGAAAATGCAGGAGATAAATTTAAACTGGATTTAAATTTAATATATTTTAAAAATTATTTGAAATATTATTTATCATTTGTTATGTTTTTTACATATTTAAAATATGTATTAACATTAGGAATTATTTGCAAATTTCATTAATTTTATCATTACTTGAAGTAAGGTTAAGCAATTTTTTTGGAATTAGAATTTAAAATACCAATAAATTACATTAAGGGTGTATTTAATCTAAATGAATTTTTTATTTTTAAGGTATTTGTTTTAAATTTCACATAATGTGCGTGTAGTTTGTTATTAAATTAATTTAGAATTACGTATTTTTAACACAATTTGTTATCTTTATTTTAGATTCTAATAAAATTAACGAAATTTTCAAAAGAATTACAAAAGTTACAAAAGGTGAAAAATATTTTATTATAATAAAAAAATATAATAGTAACATTTATTATTATAATAAAAATATTACTAATAAGTTATAACTCAATTGGTATAAGCGCTAAACGCAAATCTGCTAGGTCGTAAGTTTGATTCGTTCCACAAGCTCTCTCTCTCCAGTTATCAAAAAGAGATTATCTTAGATAACTTATATACAAAATTTATAAATTATAGAGAAAAAAATTATGAAGAAAAAAATGAAATCACTACAAACTACCCTAAAAATCACTTAATTTATAAAAATACATAGTTAGTCAAAAAAATTCAATTTTACTTAAAAATTAAAAAACTTTACATGATTTACGTAATTTTTTTATTATAAAATTAAATTTTTGATACATTTTTGATACATTATCAATGTATTTCTAATGCAACTCTAATACATTTATGATACAATAAGCAAAAAGTGAAAATCTATTTTTTTTTTGTAAACTTTTTAGATATTAAATGTAATTTTTTTGAAAAGTACATATGTTTGTGGATTTTTTTTATATAATTTTTCTAGAAAAATCATAAATTTTAGACTTTAGGGTAGGCTTTTACTACTAAAGCAATGGTCGAATTGAAAGTGAAGACAGTTGGCAATCCAACTAGTCCAAATGCTCGTTGAAGCAGTTCAGTAAAATTGTAACGAAAATCTTATAATTTGAGTGTTAATTGAACTAGCTTGTATAGTTCTTCATCCAACCGTCTTGTTCAACCAATTCAATCTTTGAATTATCGGCTCACCATCGGTTTTTCTGGTCCATTGCGGTTGGAACTAATTTTAAATTTTATAATTTGGTTAGACCAGATAGTTGGCCGATTCTTGATTTAGCTGGTTTAATAGGTTGATCCGATCACTACTGCAAAGATAGAGAATATGTAAATTTTAGAGAGACAAATTCATAAATACTAGTGATAAAAGCTTTTAAACAAGTAAATCTTAAACAATTTAATATACAAAATTTTAAGAAAAAATAGAGTTCAAAACATTTAAAGAAAAAATATTATAAAAGAAAATTTTTAGAGTAAAAATTTGTAATGAGATTTTTTTTAAAATGTTCATTTTAAAATTCATAAATTTAAAAACATTTTAAAATAATTTAATTGATATTATTATTTTAAAAAATTATGTGAAAATTTAATTAAATTTAGATTACATCAAACACAATGAATTAATGACCATATTTGTTTGGCTGTCAATTTTTTTTAATCAAAGATAGAACTATTCTAAATTAGTTGTTAACAGGAAGTAAGTTTGGTTATTGATTTGATTTTCAATATAACAATCTGGATTTAGTTTAACAATTTCCAAAGATAAAATGATTATTTGGATTCCTATATTTTTAACTTTTATGACATGGAGTCCTTGTACTTTTATTTGCTACAATTCACTCATTACACTTGTAATATTATTATTTTAAGGCCTCTCACATAGGTCAGAATTTACAATTCGATACCTCTTATTTGAAAATCAAATAATTTGATTCCCCACTTTTAATTATGTTAACAATTAGGAACTTATGTTAGTTCAGTTAACAATCTAGTATTCACTTTCAAACGTTTTGGTATCTCATTTTTATTTGTGTTAACTATTTGATACATCACTTTTCTATTCCTTTTTGGTTTTTTTAGTACATAGTAATTAATGTTTAGTATTTTGTTTTTTTAGTAAATCGCTTGGAAGTGAGGTTATTATATTGTTTATTATTTTGTATGAATTTAGAGAAGTGAGGTTATTCCTTTTTGTTTTTTTAGTACATAGTAATTAATGTTTATTATTTTATATGAATTTAGAGTTTATTATAATGTTAATATTTATTTTAAAAATAAAAAAAACAACCATTATAGTATTACATTTATGATTAATATATACAACAAAAATTTGCTCCTTTTATTATTACATAAGTATTACTTTAATTATCATATTCAATATCACATATTAAATTTAATTAGGATATATTTTTTCATATTTAAATTTGGTATTCTAAATTATAACTTAAAAATTGATGCATTATTATTATTTTTATTCAAGTTTAGCGACCAAATGTGATAAATAATTAGTTAGTAACTAACGAGTTTTAAATATGAAAGATCTATAATATTTTAGTAAAATACATTGATTCAGTGATCATTAAGATAAATTTTATTTGTAAAAAAGCTTTTATCTAAACTAATGAATTTTGTATGGCTAAATATACTTAAAAATCTCAAATTAAAGATTATTGCCTGCATAAAAAAATTGAAGTTTAATGTAACAATATTTTAATTTAGTATTAATAAATATAAGTAACATGGAGTACTTCTTTGCAATTGCAATAATATAAAGAAAAAGTTATTAAAAATATAAAATTCAGTGAATTGACTATTGAGGTGCAACAAAATAAAAGAAAAATTGACTTCATCATAAGGATACATTAATTGACTTCATCATAAAGAAAAATTGGTTTAACTGAATTAACTTACTTATTTTGGCATTTGGTTTATATTTTAAAGATTTTAGTTTGTTCGGTTAAATTATTTCCGTTAAAATTATAATTTAGAAAATTTAAAAGGGATAAAGTAGTTTTATTCAATTAGTCCATTTTTAACCGAGCTGACTGTCTACTTACATTTATTAAAGAGAAAAATTGATAACTACCCACTATTAGCATAAATAATCCCAAAGATACGAAGCTAAGTTTCCAAATTGATAATTACGATTCTCTTTTTATTTATTGCAAAAATATACTTTCTAAATTGTAAGAATATGTTAATCATAAAAATAAGGAAAAGAATCAGCTCATGATCCACACACTCCTTAAATTGCTCTCAATTTTTAAAATTCAAAATCAAAATCAGAAATAATAAATGGAATTGTATCAGACAACAAAGAAAAAATCGAATTGATCAGAAGATTCAGCGCGGACGTGGAGGTCGCGATGGTGGAGGCCGCGGTGGTGAGTTTGAGTTTCGTGATGAAGGTCGTCCTTCTTTTCAACAATGTCCTCTTCTCCATCTCGTCTTTGTATCATCAACGCCAGCAGCGATGTCATTTTATCAGCTCGCCGTCGCTCCTCGAAAGTGAAAACGTCGCCGTTCTTCCCACCATTAGCAATGACACCATCAGTGGAGACGGCGGTTGTTCTGCTTTAATGTTCCTCTTATTTTCTTATTTAATTTCTTTGTAATTTGAAGAAGTTGTCTAATTTGCTGGCTGTGGATGATAGTGGTTGTCGGGGTGGTCTGATTTTGATGTTGCACTTTAAGTGTTTGAATAAATGCTCATGAGAGATGTATTGTTTCAGGTGTTGGTTAACTAATGGTTAATCTTTGGTAAACAGTTGGTTAACTTGTAATAAATTTTATTTTAAATATATCATTGATAAATTATAAGTAAGTTGTTGGTAAACTATAATCGTGTAAAAAGAATTATTAATTTTACTTTAAGTATTCTATTAGTGAATTGTGAGTAAAACGCTGATAAATTTATAGTCTATTAATTAGTTATCCAATGGTCAACCAAACGATAACCAACTATATATTAAATTAGACCAGTTCATTTGGTTTTAAAAGTTAACCAAAAGCTGACCAATAAAATTCATCACCACTTCATTATATTAAACAATAACCAATTGTGTGCTAAAAATATTGTGAATTAATTAACACAATTTAACTAATTGAAGTTCTCATTCTATGCTAAAGACATATAGCTAACAAAATCAAAATATGTTGCAATATGAAGTCACACAATATATTGCAATTTATAGTATAATGGTTAACTAGCAACAAAAGAAAATTCAGCAACAGTTTACTAACGATTTTATTAATGATATGTACAAAATAAAATGTATTACAAGTTAACCAACAGTTTACTTAATATTAACCAATGGTTAACCAATATCCAATATATTACAGACATCAATAGCTATTCTCATAAGCATGTTTTCAAACACCAAAAATACAGGCTGTGCAACACCAAAAAATCGAACCACCACCACATCACCACCGTCGTTCACAGAAAAAAAATGATTGCAACACCAAAAACTGGAGTGTACCAACTGTACCAAATGTGTTCCACAAACTACCCAAGTGTGTTTGAAACACAAACAAAAAGATCAGGAACATCTAAAGTAACAACTATATTATAATCTATTCAAAGTTTTTCTTCAATCTACCAGTCTTCAATTTTGATTTTGGTTCAAGCTCCTCGTCGCTGTCAATGTTTATATCAATCTTCATCTGTCCATAATTATTACAAGTTAACCAACGGTTTACTCAATATTAACCATTAGTTAACCAACACCTAAAACATTACACACATAAACCATTTTATTCTCATAAGCATTTCTTCAAACACCAAGAGTGCAGGCTGTGCGTACTAAAAAATCGAACCAGCAGTTGCAAATCAATTTCCACCATAGTCACTGCAAATCAATTTCCATGTTAATTAACAAAATCAAAGAGCGAGAAAAAATTGAAAGGGATCGAGAGAGATTAAATCACCAGTAATCAACAAACATTATCATAAGCATTTTTATTCTCATAAACACACATTAACGTTCTATTCTCATAAGCATTTCTATTCTCATTAGCATTTCTTCATCTTGTTATTGGTTAACCATTAGTTAACCATTGGTTAACCAACAAAAAACCTAATCATAATAATTACAAATCAAAAACTTCCTTCATCACCAAACAATTTGAATTTGTGGCTCACTAACAGCTGCAGCGGTAAACAAAGCCACCACCACCACACCATAAGCTTTTCCTCTTCCGCCTTTTTACCTCCGTCGAACTTACTCCGTTCAATAACATAGCGCCATCTCCGCCTCCATAACAACAACGCGCCAACTTCACCTCCATTGCAGAGCAGCGACTGATTGGAAAATAGAAGAGAGCAGCAACTGATTTTGGTCGATGGCGATGATGATCCATGCCGCCGCTGCTCCTCGATGATCCACGCCGCCGAGCAGCAACTGATTTTGGTCGATGGCGATGATGATCCACGCCGTCACTGCTCCTCGATGATCCACGCCGCCGCATCATCTATGATCCATGGAAAATTTTTACTATCTTTGCTTCATAATCATCAACAACAACCGCCGCATCGTCTACAACAACCGCCACAATTTCCAATTCCGATTCCGATGACTCCAATACACCACCAACAACAAACTGTGAATGGATTCAAACTCTGAAAACATACTGAAATATGAAGTTTGAAAGAAAAAAAACCATAATTTGAATGGAGAAAAGATAGCCGAGAATCTCGTTAAATCTCTTAGCGATTACAATCGTATTTTTCTAATTTTAAAAGTATAAAAATTAAAATTAGAAAGGTTAGAGATAGAATAATTGAAGATGAAATGACAAATATCAATTTTAAAACCTAAGGCCGTAATTCTCTTATTATTTTGTGCTAAGACCGTGTTTCCTCTAAATAAGTCTTTATTAAAACGGAAAAAATTTGTGCAACTACTAACACTACATTCCTCTCTTCAACCTTGAAAAAAATGATACAAAATCTTGTATAAACCTAAAATTCTCGACAAATTGAGTCGGATTGAAAAGGATTCAAATTTTTTATTTGACTAAAATGAAATTCCACATTTTATATCTGCATATATGGAGGGGTGGATCCGGGGCTTGCCCCCTCCCCCATTTTTTAGAAAGAAAAATATTCTGTGATTTTTTTCTTACAAAAAATACACTTTTAGTATTGATTTTTTGTACGATTGGCCCCTTTTAAAATAAAATTATTAAACTTTGAGTGTTCATATAATTTGACTCCCGTAAAATTCAAACTTGGCTCTGCCCCTAAATATATTTCAAAATTTTAGTAAAATAGCAAATATATATTTTTAAGTATTAGTACTTAATATATTTAAAAACATTTTCTGCAGCTAACAATTAAGCAAGGTAAGCCCCTTAAAACCTTAACTGATAAAGAAGAATATTACACACAAAATCTTATGAAATCTAAAACATTAATTATTCTGCACTAAAAAAACATAAGGAATTATAGGGAAAAAAAAGTTTGCGACATAGGAAAATAAATTACCCGTATGTATCAGGATTGTAATTTCCTATATATATATATATATGTGTGTATGAATGTCAAGTATTGTTTCAATGGCTGAACTAAATTCACCCCCACAACCAAGCAAAAAAAGAGGAAGACCACCCGGCAGAAGAGTGTCGCTAAACGGCGACAAAGAATCAAGAAAACAAAACTTCATGAAGAAAATTCTCGACGACGACAAAGCAACGAAAACCGCAAGTTTCTACAAGCGGAAGCCGACTCTGATGAAAAAAGCTGAGGAGATTCGCACATTATGTGATGTTTCGGTTTGCGTCGTCTGTTTCGCGCCTAATGGAAGCGTTGATGTCTGGCCAGAAGACGAGCAATGCGCGAAAGAAGTAATGTGGGGTTATCAAAGATTACAGGACAAAGAGAGAAAGGAAACAAATGTGTTGGATTTCTTGCGACACAAGAAACAGAAGCTTGAAAAGAAGGTACAACAAGTGAAACTTAATACATTAGTTTCAGCTTTGCCTGAATACATTGATGGGTTATCGGAAAGTACTCAGTTGATGGATTTTGTGAACGAGTTAGAAGGTAAAGTGAAAAGCTTGAAGGAAAGGATGGAGATTATAAGATCAGAAAACAAAGGGAAAATTACAAGAGAGGAGAATATTGAAGAGAATTTTGAGAATTTGTTCATTCCAATTGATCATCCACCACAAAATTCATACGTTCATGATGCTTTGCCATTTTCAGTATGGCAACCAACTACTGAACCACTGCTTAATATTAATTCTAGTAATTAGGGATTAGGGAATGAAAATTGAGATTAGGGATTTTGCTTCCCTGCTGTCCAGATTTTGGGTTTACTATTATTATTATTTGATTGTTTAAGATACTTAGTAGCTCTTTATGTTTAGTAATATTGTGGGTTAGTTTTTATAAATATGTGGTGTTGTCTTTCGATTTTGATGAGATTGTATTATCAGTTTTTAATGCATTTTGATCTTAGTACAATGTTGATGCAACTACAATTTGGTTTGGATTATTAAAGGGTTCAATTGTTGTGCCTTGTCTCTCCAAGATTCAATTCCTATGGTTTCTGAAAGCCTTCGGGTCAAGCTGTACATGTGTTACTGTCGTAACTGCTTCTGGTGCTTCTGAGTTGAAAGTAGTATTAAGCCTTTTCTTTGTAGAAGAAAAAAGATTTACGGGCAGGGTAAAACAAGAAAAATGAATATTAACCAAAGAGAAATGGCAACAAATATATGACAGTCCAGTGTGAAGATTACAAGAATGACTGCTAAACACACCAAGAACTTAAAACCATAGACTACAGAACACGAAGTATATGTCGTACGCTTGTTCATGATGAGCAAGTTGAGGTTCAGGCACAGTATATATCGTACGCTTGTTCTTTGAAGTTGTTGATTTCTTAGCGGACTCGTTGAATTCTCTCAACAATTCATCAGAGGGCCTAGGATTTGTGGCACCATTTGGAACTCTCTCTTTTCTTTTAGCCTTGTTTCTGGCATGTATCCTAAAACAAGCCATAAAATAGAAATAACTTATAACTTACATATGTATTAATTTCAAACTCTGCTGCACTATTTTTGCAGGTTATAAGCACTTCAAGCATCAGTTATAATATCATGGCAAGAAAAATTAAAATCTTATCCTAGCAAAATTCTTAACTATAAAAAATATCAAGAAATTATGTTAATTACAACTTATAAATCAATGTAAAATGTAACATTTTTCCACTCCAACAAGTAATCAAAGAGAAACAATCTGAAGAAAAACACATAGCGAACATGCTCAACTTAAAAGCAGAGACTGTCAACAGGAGACAATACCTTATGCTGAGGCCGCTTCCTGAAATAGAGTCAACACCACGTCCTAACCTCTTGAACTCGTGATTTAGTGCGACAGGTTATAAGAAATTTAGGGATTTAGAGTTTGTCTCATCGGTTGCATAAAATAAATATTGAACATTATGAATCTATTCCTTAAAATGAAAACCATTCTATTAATTTCTATATTTTTCTCATTTACATATTTGCTTGGGGTCAACATTTTTTATTCTATCACTAACTACAGACAAGAATCAAAAACTCTAGTTTGTCAGAAAATACTTCAATGAATTTAGTTCACCAAAAATTATCAACCATTCATTTGTTATGTGATATTAATATTATTAAATCTAAAAACTAATCAATAAATCTTATTGATTTGTTAATTTCATTTAATGATATAAATATCACGCAATAAATAAATGATTATATGGTGAACTATTTCATCCAAGAAGTTATCATTTTGTTGCCAAGAAATTCATGCACATTGGTGGACGAATTTTAGCCAAAGCAAGGAGAGATGAGGGAAGAATCCATAGCCCATCACCACATATCAAGCCAGAGGCTACTGCAGGAATCATCAGATTTGCTTTTCTGCTGTTTACTTTGTGCCAAATGAACACAACTAAGCTTCCGACGCACATGTCGATCGCAAAGTACGCTCCGACGAGGAACGGCACGGCCATAGCCATAGGAAGAGGGATCCATTTGCCGATATGCTTAGGTGATTTATCTCTCACCAAATTTGCCAATATAGCGAACGCGAAAAACCCGTAACAGAGCTGCAGACAATGCCCAGGAAGGGCCGAGAAGCCTTCGACACCGAGAATCGCCATGTTTCGGTAGACGATGGCATACGGAGCTTTATACTCTCCGTCGGGGTTCCCCACATCAAATGCCTTATAGAAGAGAAGGAAGGTCAATGGAGCCACCACACAGCCTATTGCGGTCCCAATGGCTTGACTAACAAGCATGGATCGCGGGGAAGTTAGAGTCAGATGACCCGTCTTGAAATCGTGCATCAAATCAGAAGATATGGAAACAATAGATTTAATCAAACCACAACCCACAAGCCCGGCAACCACACCGTTATTTTGTCCGGCAACGGCTGCAAGTACGAAGAGAGCCACCTTTCCGTAATTATACGCCATGTTCATATCAGTTAGACCGGCACCATAAGCGTTGCAGAAGCTAAGAGATGGTGCAAGAATATAGGCTACCACTACAAAGTACCATTTTAGCTCCGGAAACATGAGCGGGATCACAATGATGGAGATGATGGAGAATATTATGTACCCTAAAAACGCTACCCAAACCGGTATCGTCTCTCTCATGAACACTTCATTTCTTCCAAGATCATCAGCAACTTTATTCTGCTCTTCTGAAGCTGCATCAAGAAAATTACAATTAAGTGATGTTATGTTTTGAAACTACAATCAGGATATATTCAGCATTTACTTACGCAATTTGAGTTTGTTATTCTTTGCAGCTGCGCGGATGTTATTGGCAGTGATAAATATTATCTTGAGAAAATTATAGAGGCCATCGCCTAATATGAGAGAAATCGAAATAAAAACCTGCAACAACATCCATCGAATATTAAAAGATCGGAATTTTGAATCAGCACTAGGACTAATAGATTATAGACGTAAAATATATCGGAGCAACGGACCTTGTAACCGTTTAGACTCTTCATACTGCTTTGAGGTAAAGTGGCAAGAAACCAATCTCCTTTCCGATCACCGATGAGTGGCCACATTATTCCCCAAGAAACTACCGCTCCAAGAAGCAAAGACAAATTCACAATATGGGAGCAGATCATTCCTGCTCCAATGTAAGTCGCACTGAAATCGAAGTAAAATCTGCAACATTAAAAATATCACAAATTAATGCTAAATCAGAATAAACGAGAAAACAGTAACGTTCAAATGAGGGTTTTGTAGCACCCACGAGTTTTGCCAAGCTTTCAAACCAAATGTCGGAAATTGGACAAATCCGCATTTCTCTACACCAGTGTAGAACCACTGAAAGAAAGCCCATAAGAAGCTCATCGAAAAGAACTTTATGAAACCATGAACCTGCTTCCTGCAAAAATTATGCTCTTTTCATGTTCAATTTCCATTCTGGTAATCTTGCAAGAATTCAGTGTAGAAAATGCTTAATTTACCTAGCAAGCTGATCTCCTTTAGGAGTGTGAAAACCATTAATGAGAACGGCAGTAGCAGTTCCACTCGGATAAGTTAACTTGTAGTCGATTATCATGATCTGGTAGAACACAAATTGCACTATGAGAGGCATTTTCTAGTTTCATAATTAAATAGCTCGACTCAATTTCCGAAGCTAGGCTAGATAACACGGAAAAATAGATTTTGCGGTCCAAGTAACAAATAGTGAGGTTGTAATTCATTATGTCCAAAACCAATTGGTTGTGCTAAGTACCATTAACCTCAACTTATAACCTATGTAGCACGGACACATATAAAGACAAGGAAAAACAGGACACTTGGACTAGGATACGGAAAACAATGTTATTTTAAGGTTTCCTATGTTAAAAATGAAGTTTCGCTCCGAAGAGTCAAATTGCCAACACGTTTCCAAAACAGGAAAACGTTGACTGACAACTTAGTTTATAACTTATAAATCACTTGGCTTTGTTTTAACTTTCCAACTAGGGATTCATTCACATCTCCAACACAAAACAGTAATTCAATCAAGCAAAAATTTGAAAAAATGAAGTACCTTCCGAAGAGGAACCAATGCGAGCAACCCAACAAAGCTGCTAACAAACAGAAAAGCAGTCATCCAAGCAAACCCGGGTTCCTTTACAGTCCCGGGACCATTCCCGGGCGTACCAATACCGGCTTGTTCATACGTCTTTCTGTTCAAACCCAACAGATAAGACCCAAAACCACCTGTAACACCATAATTCATATAAATTGCACAAAAAACTAATCCAACCCAATAAATTAGAAGTAAAAGAATCACAAACCTCCAACTGAAATACTGTAACAGGCAACAGAACAAGTCTGAATAATAGTATTCTCTTGTGGAGTGAAGGGTTTGGTTACAAATCCAGCCTTATGAAGAAGCTTAGTCCATGTTCTTATGAAAACAAAAGCTATTAGTGCAGCTGAAACATTCAGATTAGGCACTAACCCTGTGGTTAGATTCAGCTTCATCACAATCACACTGTAAATTATACCAATTATAATACTTGCTATAATTCCCCTAATTGTAATCTGTTTAAACCATGGAGTAATTCTTGAATTTCTTAATTCTTCTTCAGTAACATTCTCCTCAATCTCCTTCATTTCTTCCATACTCATCAACTAACAAAACAATTGAATATAAATTCATTAACCAATATACAAAGATACAAACTTTAATATGAAAACTGAACCAAACCAAAAAAAAAAAGAATAAAAATTTTACCTTTTAATCAACTTGTTCTTGCTCCTCTTAGCTTTAACTCTGAAATTAATCAAGCTATGAAAAAAAATGGCCACTTAAATAAAAAAAATCTCAAATACTCATTACAAGTGGACACAAATGGACAAATTTAAGATTGAAAACCACCAATGAGTTGACTTGAATTTGGAATTTTATAAGAAATAAGAGAACACAATTGTGAATTGAGTATTTCAATGCAATGAAGATGATAGTCGCATTAAATTAGAAGATCATAACTAAATTCTCAATTCAGAAATTAAATTCTGTTTAAGCTAAGTTAAGTACTGAGTCTCACCAACCTAATAAGCAAAAAAAAAAAATTGAAGGGTGAAAGGACACATATTTTGCATGTACTACAAAGAAAGTAGTACAAGTCTGGTTTTTATGTTAATTTTTCAGTACATGTTAATCAAATCTTTCAACTTTGGATGTCACATATATGAACACATGTTAACGCACTAATTCTTTTATCTTTCATTAGTTGACTTGTTATTTTTGGAATAATTACAAAAATAGCCGCAATGTATCGGGTTATAACGAATCAAACCGTAAAAATGTGTAGCGAAATAAATCCTAACATTTTAAGACGCTTAAAAAATCACACATGATCAACGCTTATGTCGGAAAAGGTCATAAAAAGTTATCTTTGCTCCTCAAATTTATGATAGAAGGTGAATTTGATTAAATTTTACTTATTTTAACTGTTTAGTTAATATAATTAAAATAAATTAAAATTATTTTTGGAATTTCATCATCTAAAAAATAAAATATATAATCCGTAATAATTAATATTTTAAGAATATCAATATTTTACAGGCAAGGTCAAGTCGAACCAATGTTTTGATGATTGTCCAATTTTGCGTAATTTCACATTTGTTGTGCCAATATGGTCATTTTTAAAATAGTTTAATATTTTGTCATATGCTAGCCACGTACGGTACAGCTGATTCAACATATTTTAATCACAAATACTGACATAACACTTAAAAATCGAACCGAACTATTACTCATCGGTAAGTCAATGTTATTTTTGAATTAAGGGTTACAAATAGTTAGATTTGGTTCGATTTTTAGATGACAAGTTATTAAGTTTTAAATATAAGAATATGAATTTCAAAAAATATAAGTAGATATTTATGTAGGTCTAGTTAGGGAATGATATTGATGGTAAATGGTAATATAATTAGTTAAAAAGAAGAAAAAAAGAATTAGAATTTAGTTAAAAAAGTGTAACTTCTTTTTGTTTGTTTAGGCGTGTGGCTCAATCAAGCCAAAGCCACAAAGTGCAATGAAGATTAAAGAATCCGCAAAAAGTCAGTCAGAAAATAAAGTAGGACTGATTGGGAATTTGATGTGAGTTTGGTGGTGTGTGGACCGTCGATTCGTGTGGTTTGATCAACGGTGTCAAATTTGCGATCTGATTCTTCCTTATCCAATTATATGGACCCACGTGTTGTCTTCTTGCGATTTCAGTTTCCGCTGTATTATTACGTAAAATTAGGTGTAATCGCTATAATTTAGGTGTATAGTTTTTAAATTTGATGTTGTTTAATGACGACATCATGTTAATAATCAGATCTGAAATGATTAATCTCTTAAAAATATTTAATTTAGATTTTTTTAGAAAAAATTTTAATGAATTTATAAAATTAAATATTAATTTGATATTTTAAACAGTATTAAGGGACAAATACCTATTTGTAGTTTCAAAAAATGAAATCAATTTATAAACTTTATCAATTTAATTATAAGATTTTAAATAGGGTCAAAAGTAGGGTTAAATACTTGGTAGGTCACCGAACTCTCAATTTATTTCAAAAAAGTTACTGAACTTTAATTTATTTTAAAAAAGATACCAAACTTTGATTTATTTCAAAAAGGTAACCGAACTTTTAATTTATTTCAAAAAGGATACTAAACTTTCATTTATTTTTAAAAGATTATCAAATATTAATTTTTTTATCAATGAAATGTTTTTAAATTAAATTGAGAATTTATACACGTATAGTTTACGTGGCAAATAATTACTTTAAAATTGTCTCATGTGATTCGGATGATTAAAAAAATTAACTTTTGGTGATTTTTTAAA
This sequence comes from Mercurialis annua, assembly GCF_937616625.2. Taxonomy (NCBI): domain Eukaryota; kingdom Viridiplantae; phylum Streptophyta; class Magnoliopsida; order Malpighiales; family Euphorbiaceae; genus Mercurialis; species Mercurialis annua. The sequence continues at coordinate 4,258,307 of NC_065575.1, read as the reverse complement.
AACAAAAAAAATATTGGGTATTCTTTTTATAATAAATTGATAGTTTGATAACTTTTTCGAAATAAATCAAAATTTGGTATCCTTTTTGCAACAAATTAAAAGTTCGGTAACCTTTTTGAAATAAATTGATAGTTTAGTAACCTATAAAGTATTTAACCTATCAAAAGTATATTATTAAAAAAATTAATTAATTTTTCTTTATCTTTTTCTATCTTCTTATTAATTAAATTAATTTACTAATTTCTTGATATTGTAGAAAGAGCCTAAGAAAGTTTTATCTATTGTATTCACACTTAAAATTTTAAAAAACATTTGATAAATGAAACCTTTTGTTAGTTAAACAATTTTTAAAAAGAAGGGCCAATTGCAAATTAAATCACGTACTTCTGCGTGTTTTACAATTATAACATGAAATTTAAAACTTGCCAATGTTAGTGATCAACTTTTATTATTTTTTTTGCGCAAATTGGAACACTAATGAATCACACAACAACATGTGCTTGTATATTACAACATCCACGTCAATATTTTTTACCGTTCAAAGGTTTCAAAGGAAGAAAAATTTCTTGCTGAAGCAAAAAATAATCTTTCAAGGTTTCAAAGGAAGAAAAATTCATACAAAGTCTGGATACCTAAGAAGTACTTGGAGTAAGTACAGAAAAGGATATTTTTCACATTCTCAAAAAGAAAATCAGTGAAAATTCAAAAGGAAGAGTTTGAATATGTAATGCCTATGGAGAGATATTCATATGAGAAAAATATTACTAAATAAAATCCCAGTGATTTCAACAAACAATTGCCTAAGATCTCTTGTAATATTATTAACTCTAACAATCAGATTGTTGTTAATGATAAAGAAAGAGATTTTAGAGGCAATTTGCATTGATCAGATAAGTCTTTTTTCTTATACTGCTTATTTTTTTGTATCTAGATGTCATACTTGTCAAGAAACTATAAAAAAAATTATGTTTAAGTATAAAAAATAAAAAGAAAGGCCGAAACAATGATCATAAAAAAAATGAGGCCAAAACCACAGCTAAAGAAAGAAAACGTGAAAGTGTCTAAAAAAATATAAATTTGCAAAAATGAGAAAATTCAGATTCTCTAGACTTTAGCCAAACTATTGCTTGTTCATATTTGTTTTTGGCTTAATTACTTAAAAACCACTCACCTTGAACTTTTTTTTCGTTTATACCCTGACATAAAAAAAATTTATTTATACCCTGACGTATGTGTTTATGTTTCATCTCTACCCTGAGGCACTAAATTAACCTCTTTTTATATAAAAAAATAAATAAAATACTCCTTCATTTAAAGAAAAAATCATTTTTAATTAAACTCTAATTAGCTTAGGTTAAAAATGAAGAACTATTTTAAACTTTTTTCTAAATGAAAAGAGGTTAATTTAGTGCCTCGGGGTAGAGGTGAAACATAAATACATACGTCAGGTATAAAATGAATTTTTTTCTAGGTCAGGGTGTAAACGAAAAAAAAGTTCAAGGTGAGTGGTTTTTAAGTAATTAAGCCTTGTTTTTTACTCTATTTTAAATATCAATATCGTACTGTTGAATTCTATAAATTTAAGAAAAGTCGGCTTGTTGTTCACCTTTTCTTACTTTTACTGTAGTGACAAAACAGATGGAGCGTCTAAAAACACTAGAGCGTTTGGACTTCCAGAGTCGCAGGAGTGTCTGTAGTAGTTGGAGAATATGAAACTTCTTGGCGTCTCAAAATGATGGAGCAGTTGGAGCATTCAGATTAGTCAATGAGTTCGAGTTCGGAAGGAAATAGAGTGGAGCATTCGAAACTTCTTGAGCGTCTAAAAATCATGGAACTGGATAGTCTAGAGCGGTTGGAGCATCTGAAACTGCTAGTTGAAGCGAATGGAATTAATAAAACATAATCAATAATTTACGAGTTGGGTTTAATTTTGGTTAAAAAAGTTACATATAAATGACTTTACTTTTAAAGCCATTCATATATGGAAGATATTGTTTATAACAAAATTAAAATAGCCCAATAGTCTAAAAAAAAAAACCTATAGCCCATCGAATTCTCTAGAAGTTTAAAATCTTAGAAGCTCAAGATTTCCAAGTTGCCAGAAGCTAAGGGTTGTCAAATTTCTAGAATCTCAGGATCTCCAATTTGCCAGAAGCTTAGAAGCTCTAATTTATCAGATGCTCAGGATCTTCAAATTGGCAGAAGTTCAGGATCTCTAGAATCTCAGGATCTCTAGAAGTTCAGGATCTCCAATTTTCCAAAAGTTTAGAATCTCTCAATTGCCAGAAGTCCAGGATTTCTAAATTTAGCGTGTAGTGACAGTTTATTGAAAATGGGGGTTTATTAAAGTAGACAGTTTTTATGGAAGTGGAAAAAGTGGGGAGTTGGAGAACGTGACAGTTAAGAAGAAGTGAGTAGTTGAGAAGATGTGAGCATCTGACAATTTTTATAGAAACACTATAAAAGTAGAAGGAAACCAACGATTCCAACCCCAACACAAATCAATAAAAACTCAAAAAATCTCGGAAAAATATCAAAGTCAAACACTTTATTTTTATGAAATCACTTCTACGCATTTTACATTTTTATTGTATTCAATCTCGTATTTCTGACATTATTTTCAGTCGTAATTTCATTTAAAATGTTGATTTTTAGATTTTTAATTACATAATTTTTCTTTTGTTTTCAAACTTTTTTTCAGAATTTTTTTTTACGAATCGCTTAGTTTTTTTTACGTTCTTTGAAAATCATTCACAATCACTAGATTAGTTTTCAATTTTTAGTTTGAGGTATAACCTCGGGCACATCCAAAAGCACAAATCGTTTTCTTTAAAAAAAATTTACAGGAAACAATAACATAAAATAAACATTGTAATAATATACAATAAACTTTATAAACAATCATAAACCTTAATACAACAAACAATGGATAATAAAGCTAATGATAATACTATAAGTTATGTGAATATATTTGGGTTAGAAATAATATTTATATATATTTACACATTTAATGAACATTTTAAAACATGACATCTATTGTTTTTTTTTGTCGAAGGTGAATTACAGTAAGTTAAATGTTAGGTGTTAGTATTCATTTTTTGATCAGTCGACTGGCTGTCTGAGGGGTGCGTCGAACCCACGTCCTAAAAAATGTACAATGTGAACGTTGCCAACTGGACCAACGCTCAACTGTGACATATACTGGATAGACGAGTTGAATATATTTAACTCATTTTTTTTATTGTAACTGAATTGACTCATTTATGATCTAAATTTGTATAGACACTATTTGAATCTGTTTATTATTTAAATTAATATATTAAGCATTTATTTGTTTTAAGTTGATTTGATAAATTAAAAAATTCAACTTAATTATTCAATTAAGTCAAAAATCACTTAAAATAATAAGTCAAAAATTTTGACTGATTTTTTACTGAATATATTAAGTTGTAAAATATCAATTTTATTATTGAATAAACTTTATATCCTTATTATTTTTAATTATTACTCACTAATAAAAATATTTTATCTCGCATACATTAATTTTTTTATTTATCATAGTGAGCGTACTATACTTAATTAATATTTAAAATTGTAAATTATTATATTTTTATTATAAATATGCCACTCTTTCTTTTTTTAAACTCTATATGTCATTTATTTAATATTTTGGCTCTCAAATATTAGTTGGACTCTGTTTATAATACATAACATTTATTATAAGATTTTAACGGATTTTTAGAGTTTTAAAAATTAATATTTTATTTTAAGAACTAATTTTTAAATAAAGATGAGCATTATTATAGTCTTTAAGGACTAATTATCAATATATACAAATACAATTTATAATTTTTATTTATGATATATGTAATTTTTACAATTTTTATTAAATATTATTTATTTAAAATTTTAAGAATTTAAATAATATATAATTTATATTTTAATAATTATTTTTGAAATAATCAATGTTCAGATATTTAAAATGTAAATATAACAATTTTCAATAACTACAATTTACAGTTATCAAACAGACTTATTTAATTCAGCACTTAAAAAAATCAACAATTATTATTTTTCAGCATTTAATATTCAGCCCTTAATTTTCAACACTTAATTTTCAAATTTATCAAATGCCACCTCAGTTTTAATCCGCTTAACTATTTGGTCATATAAATAGACCGTGTTAGCCTTTCCTAATATATACTGCCATTTTCTTTCTATAGTTTATTTTTACTGTAGATAATTATACAATTTCTAAATTTTGCTCATAATTAGTAATTCATATATTTTCTTTAAAAAAAAACTATTTTTTCCTATTTTTAAAAATTATTTAATTGATTCATCCTTCATAGTTCATATTATCAAATCAAATGATTTAGCTGATAAAAAAGGTTAATTTTGGCTAATAATCACCCATGGCACCTCAACTTTGGGGGTGCGGGCGCTAAACCCCCCGAAGTAAAAAAACGGGCAGTAAACTCCCTGAACTTTGAGGCGGCGCTCACTAAACCCCTTTTGGACGAAATATGACCAAAATACCCCCGGCGCCGTTTTTTTGGTCAACTGACTTTTTTTTCAAAAAAAAAAATAAATAAATAGTGGCGCCACGTCAGCTGCCACGTCACCAAACTACCCTAAAAAATTAAAACACCTAAAATACCCCTAAAACACCCAACCCAATCAAATCAACCCAATGAATTCAACCAAACCACTTTCACCCGAACCGCCATCACAACCACCACCACCGCCACCACAACTGCCGCCGCCACCATAACCACCACCGCCGCCGGGATCCGTTCCTCACTGAGGAACAGATCTGGATCTATTCCTCAGTGAGGAACAGATCCGATCTGTTCCTCAGTGAGGAACAGATCCGATCTGTTCCTCAGTGAGGAACAGATCGTGGTCTGTTCCTCAAGTGAGGAACAGATCGTCTGTTCCTCACCGAGGAACAGACCGTCGTCCGTTCCTCAGTGAGGAACAGACGACCGTCGTCTGTTCCTCAGTGAGGAACAGACCGTCGTCTGTTCCTCACTGAGGAACAGACCGTCGTCTGTTCCTCACTGAGGAACAGACGACGAGGGATCTGTTCCTCAGGAACAGATCCGTCGCCGGATCTGTTCCTGAGGAACAGATCCCGCGATCTGTTCCTCTTGAGGAACAGATCCGGCAGATGACCGGAAAATTTTTCCGGTCATCTTCAACGGAGAAGATGATCGGAAAAATTTTCCGGTGTGGTCCGGTCGGGTGGAGGTGGTCCGGTCGGGTGTTGAGTTAATCTTTTGATTTAGATTGGGTTGATTTGTTTTTTTTATCTTTTTCTAAATCAAATTAGGGGTATTTTGGGTGTTTGAAATTTTTAAGGTATTTTACTGACGTGGCAGCTGATGTGACAGTGTCAGATTTTTTTTGAAAAAAAGTAAGTTGACCAAAAAAACGGCGACAGGGGTATTTTGGTCATATTTCGTCCAAAAGGGGTTTAGTGAGCGCCGCCTCAAAGTTCAGGGAGTTTACTGCCCGTTTTTAAACTTCAGGGGGTTTAGCGCCCGCACCCCCAAAGTTGAGGTGCCATGGGTGATTATTAGCCGTTAATTTTAGTTCATAAAATATTAATTTAATATTTTTAATGAAATACAAAATTAATTTAGGATATTTATAATAAAATATTAATTTGATATGGTGATTTATTTGAAATAAAAATGTAAATTTTTTATCTTTTATTATAAAATTTAAGTTATTAATATATAAATCAGTATATATAATTATTTGTATTTGTATTTATTTAGAACAAACTCAGTATCTCCAGAAAAACTCTACCTCTCAGGCTTTCTTACTCTCCAAGAATCTGCAAACCCATTTCTTCCATTTTAAAAACTCAATCTTTATCTTCAATTTCAGAATTTAAGGTTTAAAATTGAATTCAAAAACTGATTAAATAAAATGGGAGGTTCATCGGAAACAAGATTTTTGCAAGAATTAGTATTATACGCAGCCAGTGCAGCCCTAAGTTGTCTGGTATTGTTCGCGGGGCTCCGACATCTCGACCCGAACCGTGAAGCATCTAAGAAGGCCCTTGAGCAGAAGAAGGAAATCGCTAAGCGGTTGGGTCGCCCTCTTATCCAGACTACTCCCTATGAGGTTAGGGTTTGTTAAATTAATTTTATTAGTACTTAAATTTGTTGAAGAATTTAAATTTTATATGCATAAAGTGAAGCATAGTATAATTATATTTGCTAGAGGTTTTTAAATAGTAAATTATGGTTGAAATTATTTGTAAAGTGATTGTATAATGCTATATAAATGTTTTGTAATGTGTGTTCGCTTTGTGTTCATTTTATATAGGATGTGATAGCTTGTGATGTGATTAATCCTGACCGTATTGATGTCGAATTTGACTCTATTGGAGGATTGGAAACTATTAAACAAGCTTTGTATGAGTTGGTGATTCTTCCGCTTCGAAGGCCTGAGCTCTTTTCGTACGGGAAGCTTCTTGGACCGCAAAAAGGGGTCTTGCTATTTGGACCGCCGGGTACTGGTAAAACTATGCTTGCCAAAGCTATAGCGAAAGAGTCTGGAGCTGTTTTTATCAATGTTAAGATCTCTAATCTGATGAGCAAGTGGTTTGGTGATGCGCAAAAGCTTGGTGAGTGTGGACTTCCTTCTTTTTCTCGAACTTCAAATTTATATGATATGGCTTTGAATTACTGTTGGAATTTAGCCTATTTTGTAGTAAGAGAAACCTTTTGAAATCAATGCATATACGAGGAAGGTAAATAGAAAGTTTGTATGTGGTTTATTGTGCCAAAAGTTGGGATAAAGCACAGTGAAAAATCTTGCCCAACCTCTCAAAGTTTCTTTGATTTAACCTTAGACTGCCAAAATGCCATCAAAGCTTCTATGAGGTTTTTAGCCTTATTCTTTTTTTTTAACATTCTTAATAGTTAATACTATCAAATTGTAGCAGTTTATTTATTTCTCTAATTTTTTTATGCATATGGAAAAAAATTAAAGCTTTTTGATTTTGTTTTCATTCATCTTATATCTTTGAATTCAATTTACACTTTCTCTTATTGTTTTATGCATATGGAAAAAAATTAATCATAACAAAATAAATTATAATGCTAAATCATTCAAATTGTCATTTTTCTAGTGGAATAGAGACAGGTGGAAGTGAAGTTTGATAAATTGCTGATGTAATTTTTCTTCCATGATAAATGTGTTAATCTTTGGAATTGCTTAATTGTTGCAGTGGCTGCCGTTTTTAGCCTGGCTTATAAACTTCAGCCTGCTATCATATTTATTGATGAGGTTGACAGTTTCCTGGGTCAACGTCGCACAACTGATCACGAGGCATTAACAAATATGAAGACAGAGTTCATGGCTTTGTGGGATGGTTTTACCACTGACCGTGAGTTCTTCTTCTTTAAGCACTTGTTACATTTCATATCTTCTCCATGTGGAAGTGACTATCCAATGCATATCATGTATATAGGATTTACGGATTGGGTGTACTGGCATTTGTTTATGCTAGCTTGGCCTTAATCTCTTCTTCTTGTAATTTATATACTTGTAGAGAATGCCCGAGTGATGGTTCTTGCTGCAACTAATCGCCCATCCGAACTTGATGAAGCAATACTTCGGCGCCTACCCCAGGCCTTTGAGATTGGGATTCCTGATCGCAAATCTAGGGCTTCTATATTGAAGGTTATATTGAAGGATGAGAGAGTAGATGAGAACATCGACTTTGATTATATTGCTGGCTTATGTGAGGGTTACACCGGCTCTGATCTTCTTGAACTCTGCAAGAAAGCGGCTTACTTTGCTATCAGGGATTTACTGGATGAGGAGAAGAAGGGGAAATTATGCAGTGTGAGTGATCTTTAAAATTTACTCTTTCAATTATTATCTGACATTGGATATATAAAATCATAGTTACATATATAGAGTTATTTCCTTGCTTTATATAGATTGTTAGAAGTTATACCTTATAAAACTTCTTTTGCCTGATTTTATTTATTGTTTTCGCTGCCAAATTGTACCCCTCTTTGATGACTTACAATATCTGGTTAGATTAGCAAACTAGACTCACGTTCATTTTGGTGTAATCTCGTATCCTATTTTCTCTCTGTATTTGTCAGAAATAAGAATTATTTTGTTAAAAAAGTACATGTTTTAATTAGGTTTTAAGTTGATGATGTTCCTCATGTTGAAAGATGAATAATAAAAGAGGCATATTAAGTAGCCTTTTAGCGCTTTAAGGCGAACTTTTAAATTTTGACAGATTAATTGCCAGCCTTTGTAAATTTTGATATTCAATGCATAAAACCAATCGGCAGTGAAATTGTGCTACTACAAAACGTTGTCGTTTTAGAAGTATTCCGGCGTCCCACATCACCACAATTTCACCGCCGACTTGTTTTATGCATTGAATTGCAAAAATTACAAAGGCTAGTGATTAATATGCCAAAGTTCAAAATTCAGGATTAAAGCGCTAAATGTTGGGCATTATTCAGTTCTCTCTTCTTTTTTTCATGGACACTTGGAAATTTGTGTTTCCATCGTTTCTTATACCTGCATATTTAAGATATTTTGAATCTCGACTGAATTTAGCCATGGTTTTTTTCTCAGGCACCAAGGCCATTGACTCAAAAAGATATGGAGAAAGTTCTTGCTACATCAACTAAGACAAGGATTGCTGCAAGTGAGTATACTAGATCAACGTCCCAACCTGCTGGATGGTCTCGACAGTCAGACGATTACCAGGTTCAAGCCACAATTAATGAACTCTCTAAGCTTGTAGTTTCTCAAATAATGAACCTTCAGCCAGATTCAGATTCCCAGGAATCTTAAAACTTTTTTATTAATTCATTTTAGAAGGATCTGTTGTTATGTAAGATCGTCCTACATATATTTAGTGCAGATGAGGATCTGTTGTTATGTAAGATCGTCCTACATATATTTAGTGCAGATGAATCTCGTACCAAAGTCTGCGTCTTTGTAATCAAATTACTAAGCTATTGATGTTTAGGCCCTTTGGGATGCTTTTGATCAGCTTAGGATTGAAATTTTGACGTGGAAGAATGCATGTTTGGTGCTTCAGAGAGCATTTGTTTCAAATTATTTTTATTTTTTGAATGAATTAACTCGCTCAAGCCACACATTGTCTGCAGATTTTGTGTGTTTCTATGAGAAAGCTTAACAAACAAATTTTATTATTGTCTTTATGATTATAGATTTTTGTCGGAAACTGAATCAAAAAACACATGCTCAAGACACACATGTGGTTGTTTTTGCTTGTGCTTGTACAGGAGAAAACCGAAGAAAACCAAGCCGAGTAGGAAGCATTTTTATACATGGAAACACACTGATAATTAGACAATCATAAGAAGAATGCATCATTATTATGGGTGAGTTAATCCTTGTTCTTTTAGATTTGGAGCTTCATGTAGTTTAAGAGAATTATTTTCTCTAGGATCATGGCTAAGGAATGATCATCTTAGCATGTGATTTTGTGTCAATTGAATCAAACGAAAGGCGGTGATTCAGTTGTTCATTTATTGGATCTTTGAAGAATCATTGATACAAAGGCTGTGTTTGGCATACAAATGTAAAGAAGAAATATCAAAATGGATGTGTTCAAGTTTTATTTTTTTCCTTTTGATATCGGAAAGGGGCACTAGGATTCAAATTAAAGTAAGTTTCTGGGTTTGATTCTTGTGAATGGAGAAAATATGTGTAGGAAGAGTTTTGACCCCTCGTGAGTTCATTTAACTCAAATTCGAATTCGTCGGAATTTCTAGATATAAAAGTTCATGCACTAAAGAAAATCAACCTCAATGTTTTATTTCCTTTTGTTTGTTCGTTTAGTTGCTAAACGAGGTGAACTTGTGTTTGTTCGATTAAATACTAAACGAAGTGAGCTTGTGTTTGTTCATTTAAATACTAAACGAGCTTGTTTAGTAGCTAAATAAATAAACACCAATTAAACAAGAACCAGACATGAATATTATTAATTTTACAAGAAACGAACATAAAAACCTTGTTCAAAGATTGAACAACACAGACCAAATATCTTCGCCTATAACACGAACGTCTCAAAATTCGGTTCGCTTCAATGCTATCCATAGAGGTGGGCAAATGGTCCTCTTCAGTACTATCCCTAGAGGTGGGCAAATGGTCCTCTTCAGTTGAGAATTAATCGATTTAACTAAAATTGAATTAACCTAATTATTTCCTTTCTCTAAATCAATTGATCAAATTACTTTGATCCAAGTGAATTTAACTAAATCAACTAAAAGTTTGAAATGTAAAACCGAAGCTATCAAATTAGTCGGTTAGTTTGATTAAATTGATAAAAACATAAATAATAATACTTAAAAATAAATAAAATGCTTAAATCAAAACCAAATTAAAATATTCTTATTGACCAAATTGGATTAACTTAAATATTTGATTAAATTGAATTAATATATATCGGTAACTTTGGTTTAGCTCATCGTTTACTCGCCCGTTAGCTTTTACTCGTGAGCCTCTACGAGAATGACTTGTTTGATGAACAGACCTCTTAAGAAAATGCCAAGGATTGAGCTGGTGAACCTTGACCAACTTAATTTCAAATATAATAAAAGTAAAAAATAAATTTGGAATTTCATGTAATTGTATTTTAATATCATTCAAAACAAAACAGCCTTATTTTTCAAACTCTACACAACAGCACAGTGTTGAACATGATTTACGCCAAATTGGACTTCTTTTTAGTTTTTAGTTTTTACACAATTGTATTTTTCAAGTATAGATTGCGTTTGTAATTGGGAGAATTGATACATAGTTGCCATAAATGGAGTTTTAGCTGTTTGGTTTGGCAGGGTTTTCAAACATTCTTTTCTCAAATATCGTATTTCGTTGACTAAATTTTAATTTGTTTCATTTAATTATTAAATTCTCATTTTAGCTCAACGAGAAATTTTCATGCCAAAAATGCATATGTTTGGTTTTTTACGTAACGAGGAAGTCGGTTTTATTTATTTTTTCCCGAAAATTTGGCAAACGTATATAATAGACATGATATTATTGAGATTATTGCAAATTGATGCCCTATTTTTTTTTAGAATTTTACAAATGACAAATAATTCCAAAAATTATTGATAAATGGTCAGCTTATTTAGTCAGACACTTGAATAATGAAGCAAACCTATTGAATTGTAACCCCTCAAATATAATAACATGATGCACAACATGTTTGAATTGTATAAATACTAAAATTAAATTAGTTTATCAGTTGGGGTCAATAAAAAAATAGTTTATCAATTGGTATTGGCCTAAAATCATCTTTAAGAGCTGCTAAATAAAAAAATCAAACTTGTTTACTATAATAATTAGAGGTGTGTAAAAATTGAACCACAATGAATAACCGAAGCAAACCGACAAATTTAGTTTAGTTGGGTTCAACAATATAAAAAATCTTTAGTTCGGTTTTAGAGATAAAAAAATTACAAGTGTTGGTGTAAACCCAACCAAACTAATCAAACCAAACTGAAAAATCAATTAAACCAATTGATTTGGATTGGTTTCAATTTTTTTACATCCTTATAATTTTTTTTTTGGTTCGGTTCGGTTTGAACAAACTGCACACCCGAATAATAATCTATCAATTTGTACATGTATATATTAGTCATACTTTCACAGCCACAGTGCATTAATACTTCCTCTTCTAACCAATATATTTGACCAATTAAATTTGCCGGCTTATTTCGACTCTACAAAACCTCTATTAATTCTCTCTTATAAATTTTCATTCTTGAAAGATCATATAATAAAAAAAATTCATTCTTGATTATAATGATCTCCAACAAATTATTTCTTATATTTTTATATACCATGGTTGTGATTTTACTCTTATATTTCTTATCAAAAACATCTTTTTTACAAATTATTTCAAGATATTTAAGATCATTTGAATCCAATTTTCATGTGTATCAATTCTACAAAATTCCACAATTCAATGAACATTTTCAAGAAAATCAACTCTACCGTCAAGTCTCCGCTTATCTCGGCTCGTTGCCTGCGATGGAAGATTCCGACTTCACCAACCTCGTTTCGGGTCCGAAGTTCAACGATATCACACTCCGTCTCGACGCGAATCGACCGATTGAAGATCATTTTTTAAGTGCTAGAGTGTGGTGGAGCAATGAAAAATCTGAAAAAACTTTGGTGTTGAAGCTTAGGAGAAAAGATAAGAAGAGAATTTTGAGGCCTTATTTGCAGCATATTCTTTCAATTGTTGATGAGATTGAACAAAGAAAAAAAGAGATCAAACTCTACATGAATCTTGATCAAGAAAACGGACGGTGGAGATGTGTTCCGTTTACACATCCGGCCACCATGGACACGGTGGTTATGAATCTTGAAATGAAAAACAAGGTAAAAGCTGACCTTGAAACTTTCTTGAAATCAAAACAGTATTATCATAAACTCGGACGTGTTTGGAAACGGAGTTATCTTCTTTACGGAGAGTCCGGAACGGGGAAGTCGAGTTTTATTGCAGCCATGGCTAAATTTCTCAATTTTGATGTGTATTATATTGATTATTCTAAGGTTAGTGATGATTCTGATTTAAGTTCGCTTCTGTTACAAACCACGAGTCGGTCCATGATCGTTATCGAGGATCTTGATCGATTATTGACGGATAAATCGAAGTCAAAGTCTATAAGTTTATCCGGGGTATTGAATTTTATGGATGGAATCGTTTCGTGTTCCGGAGAGGAACGAGTTATGGTGTTTACGATGAATTCTAAGGATCAAATCGTCGATCAAGCGGTAATGAGACCAGGGCGGATTGATGTTCATATACATTTTCCGCTATGTGATTTCGCTGCGTTCAAGAATTTGGCGAGTAGTTACTTGGGAGTCAAGGAACACAAGCTTTTCCCTCAAGTAGAAGAGATTTTTCAAAGCGGAGGACCAAGTTTAAGCCCTGCTGAGATTGGTGAGATCATGAGTTCGAATCGAACTTCCCCGACTCGGGCTTTGAAATCGGTGATTTCGGCAATGCAAAACAATAATAATAGTGCCAATACTCAAAGGCTGAGTCAGAGTAGATCGGTTCGGACGGGTAATCATCAAGAGAGTGTAGATGAAGCTGCTGAAGGAGGTGTGTTTTGTAGAGAAAGTGTTCATACTGTAAAAGAATTTGGAAAATTGTATGGACTTTTGAGGATGGGAAGTAGAAGAAAAGAAGAAATTTTGGACTTGGGTTCAGTAGATAAGGAGAAAAAGGAATCATCTAAGCATGGAACTTAATTAGATTGTTAACTAGAGGTTTCGGTTTCGAGTTCTGAATTCGGAGTAGCTTTAAAAATCTTTGTCAACTTACGGGTTCTACCTAGCTCAGTTCCGCTAAGTTGGGACAGTAGTTCCGGATATCGAGCGGTATCGTAACAAAAATAGATTAGATAGGTATATATAGTGATCAAATTAAGGTTTTTCTCTTAGCTCATAGATTGAATTTGCAAATTTGATATATTCTTTAATTTATGTAGAAAAAGGTATGCACAAGAGATGCTTTTTAAGAAATATATTTTGTATTCTTTTCAAGTGGTTTGTGTTTCATGTAACATTGAAACTCAATTTATGAGAATAGTTCTATCATTTTTCTAATGTTGACCTTATTTATAAATAGAGATAATTGTAAAATAAATAATAAATTTCAATGTATGTTATAATTTTGACATAAAGTTTTAATTTTAACAATTTATGATATGAATTACTATTTTTTTTTTTTGCAATTACGAACAAGTTACATTTAATTAATATCTTATTATAATGTGATGTAGAGGTCATGAATTTATCTATAAGTAAATTTAAATATGTGTTGTCCACGTGTAACTTTTTTATTGGTGGCTTTTAGTTGCCAAATCAATTGCATCGTAGGTATCCATAAAATGGACAAGCCTGTTTTTTTTATATACTCCCTCCGTCCCGTTTAAGAAGGGACATATCTCAATTTTTTTTGTCCCACATAAGAAGGCCAAATCATGGTTTTTGTGCCATTTTACAAGGAATTCTCTCTTATACCCCCATTTTCTCTTTCTATAATTAATGCTAATACTCTACACACAAATTATAAAACAATAATTAATAGGGGTAAAATAAGAAAAGTCAAGAGTAATTATTATTTTCTTAATCTATGTGTAAAAAGGGTATGTCCCTTCTTAAGTGGGACGGAGGGAGTATATAATAATAATATAGCACAAAAGTTCAACCCACTCTAAAATTTATATCCCAGGACCAAATAAATACATTTTAATTATTTTGGATCAATTAGATCCCAAATATGTATTTTCGATGTCAAATAAGTCATTTTAAATCATTTTTAATCTTATCGGTCAATTAGGTCACCAAACTCTCTTAAATTAGGTCAAATAACCCCAAAATGTATACTTCAAACGTGGATTTATTTGACTCTGAAATACAAATTTAGGAACCTAATTGACTAAAGTGATCAATTTGATCCCGGAAATACAAGTTCAGGATTTAATTGATCCAAAAAGTTTAAATGTATCTATTTGACTTTGAGACACAAGTTTAAGGGTCGCATTGACCCTTTATTCTTATAACATTTACAGGGAAGGATTTAGCAGTTACAAATTCAGATAAAAGGACTTCAGTAGTAAAGAAACAAAAATTAAGGGATGCGGACCAAAATTAGCTAAACATCCATAATCCACGCCTTACGAGTTGATGAACATGAGCCACAAGCTACGATTTTGTTAAGATAACAAAAAAATCCACAATGTTTTTTATGGCCCACTTATATCCTCAAAATCTAACAAAAATATCAAAAAAAACAGTTTTCACATTAATGAGCTAATTTAACCAAATTAAGATAAAAAAAAAATGGCTGCAATCAGCTCAAGTTCATCTTCTTCGTACTTGTATCCGAGTTTTCAATCATCTTTCTCTTCGAAATCGGCACATTTATCGCTGTGTATCAGACCGAATGGATCCGTTAGTGGACAAATAAATTCGCGTAAAGTTTCGAAGAGCCTAAGAATCTCAAATGCTGCAACAAAAACTGCAAAAACGCCAGGTATTTGATTTTAACTGCTCGATTCGATGGATGAATATAAAAGAAAATTGAATTGAATTGGAAGTTGATTTTGTTTTTGAATTGAGGGATAATTAGTGGAAGAAGAATGGAAGGTAAAGAGAGAAGTTCTGGTGCAGAAAAAGGTGAGGAGTGTGGATGTTAAAGAAGCTCTCAGACTTCAGAAGGAAAATAATTTTGTGATTCTTGATGTCCGTCCTGAAGCTGAATTCAATGAGGTTAGTCTGCTTCATTTTAGTACGAAAAAGTATATCGGTAGCGTCTGAACTTTTCTAGTTATTCTATTTTAGTGCTTAAACTTTTACCTTTTTTAAATCCGCAAAACGTTTATTTGAATTTTTGCACTATCACACTTTTTTAGAAATTGGACCTCTTTTGTATATATTGGATTCTTAGGCTTATAATAGGGAAAAGGATCATTCATGCGCTTAAACTTTAAATTCAGGATCAAGTAAGCCCCCAACGTCGGGAAAAGTTCAAACATGCCCTTAACGTCTTAAAAAGTGAACAATCAAGCCCCGATTTAGACGCATAGATGAGACGTCGGGGGCTTGGTTCACAAAATAGAGGAGCCTGGTTGTTCAATTTTTAAAATGTTGGGGGCATATTTGAACCTTTCCGGATGTTGAGGCTTACTTGATTCTGGGCCAAACCTAAAGGTCATAAATGATCCTTTTCCCCTTATAATATTATACACATTAGGTTCATCCATCAGAAAAGGTATTACGGTGCGAAGTTGGATCGGAAAAAAATTGAAGTACTTACTTCCTACAAAAATAAAAATATATGAACTCGACGCGCTAACAGCACACACCATGATAGAAAGACCTTGTTATATCTACAATATAAAAATAAATTATAGATATTCAATCTTGATAAATAATATTGAAACGATCTAATTTAAAATTATGTGATAGTGTATGAATTTAAATATATATTATATTATATTTATAAAAAATAAAATTTACTGATATTAAGATGATAATAGTATAATTTTTTTTTTTAAAGTAACGATTAGAATGGTGGACGCAGGGTCATCCACCAGGTGCAATAAATGTGCAAATTTATAGGCTAATAAAGGAATGGACAGCATGGGACATTGCTAGGCGACTTGCTTTTGCATTTTTCGGAATATTTTCAGGCACCGAAGAGAACCCCGAGTTTCTACAGCGTATGATCCCTTCTCCTAATTTGCGTTTCTGATAATAATCAGACTCGAAGATCGAAAAGTACTCTATATTTCCGACGATTTTCATTCATGATCTAAATTTTTACGATTGTTCATTTTAGTTTATTTTCATTTTCAATTGTAGTTATTATATTCAAGTACGGAATATGTTGGAGATAACAAAAATACTATTGTTGGAGTCTCGTTTAATAAGTTAGAATCGGTTATATGACGATTTATCTAGATGAAAATTAACGAATCACTGATATGCTTATTTGTTTATGATGGCAGTTGTGGAATCAAAGATTGACAAAAGCAGCAAGATCATAGTGGCTTGCTCATCTGGAGGTACTACCAAGCCAACCCAAAATCTTCCTCAAGGTCAACAATCAAGGTATATTTTATTAACAAATCTCCATTTACATCGAAATGGACTGACGTGACAGTTACGTGGATGTCTACCTGAAATAAGATTTTTTTTTTGATTCTACTACACAAATATCTCATGAAAATATAATGCGGCACCATGAAAATATAATGTGCCACATAAAATCTGATATTAGTGTTACGTGATCGATACATGACACTCTACCTTCACCTAAACGGTAAATAGATATTAGTAAAAAACAGCTTAATAGAAATAAAAATCTTTTTTTTCCGCTAAATAGATATCCACGGAACTGACGTGCCCGTATTTGTTTAAGGAATGTATTTTATCGTTATAAAACGGTAGGTCGTGTATATTCCAGTTATAAATTGAAATTTGAGTACTGCACCGGAGAAGAAATGAAAATTCAGATACCGTCAGATAACATTTGTTCTGTTTTCTAAAATAAAAAGAACTTGTTGCAGATCACTGATAGCAGCCTATGTGTTGGTCCTGAATGGATACAAAAATGTGTTCCACTTAGAAGGAGGGCTTTATAGATGGTTCAAAGAGGGGTTGCCTTCAGATTCTGTAGAGACTGAATCATCTTCACCAGTTGTATAAATGGTCAAGTTTAATGTTTTCATCACTCAGATTCTACCATGTCAATAGATTTGAGACTTTTTGTATACCAACCATATATCACCACTCAAATTTTAATTAGAGCATTGTATTTCATTGTTCGAAATACGGATCGATGATTCGCCAGAACAGATCACGATCCGTATTTACATTCATCAATGAAGTATTCTTGAAAGGCAAAGTGCATCTTTAGATTCATGCACTAATATGTTAAGTGTGTACTTTCTGCGCTAGAAATAGAGGTGTGCAAATACCGAACCGACAAATTTGATTTGGCTCAGTTTGATATTATAAAATATTTTTAGTTGGTTGGTTCGGTTTGAAAAATATAAAATTTTCAGTCAGTTTTCAATATAAACCGAACCAAAAAACCAATCGAACCGACCGGTTCAGTTTGAAAATTCAATTTTTTTAAATATTCGGTTCGGTTTCCAAAAAAAGAGCAAAATCTCAATTTAGCTCGGCTCAACCGAATGCACACCCTTAGCTAGAAGTATGACCAAATAAGTTCTTTTATTCATTTTCATACTTTAATTTTATTAAAATTTTAGTTCTTATATTTTTATTTTTATTTTATCAACATTAAATATCATGATTTCAAACATTCATTAATTATTTAATCTTTCTAAGAAACACATAATTATTAATACAGATAAAAGGATCAGTAATATTTTTCTATGATAGATAAAATAATTAAAATTAAAAATTAAATTAAAAATAAGTCATAATAATTTTGGATAAATATTAATTAGATATTATTTTAAATTTATGTTTAAATATATCAATTACTTAAATTAAAAAAAATTCAATAATATTATTTTTAATAACTTTAATTTATTTTTATTAATTTATAACTTAAAAAATAAATTTCATTTCACTTTTACTCATGATTTTATAAATTTTACAAAATGAAATGCTTCAAGAAAAATGGTAGCTTGCTAATTACAACAGTAAATTTCTTCAATCAAAGTCAAACTTGAGAAAACAAGGATTTTCACTTGGGAAGAATTGGAGAAGGCAATCAGATGAAACTGCAGAACTTGGAAATGTTAAAAATCCTGAGCTCGGTCTATCTCAATTTAATTCCATAATTTTCAAGTGAACTGGATGCTATCGACCCCAAAAACGCTCGAGAATGAATCGATTTGATTCAAATCTAGCTCGATCTACTTGAGCCAAGCATACTTTGCGAGCAGGATGGAACTCTTATAATTTTACTAGTCTACCAATTATAGAATTTTATAACAACAATGATATTCCTAAATTGATATGTATGAATGTTGTCTTCAATTACTTTATTGTTTCTAATATTTAATCAAGTCAAACTTGAGTCGAGTTCAGGTTATATTAATGAAAGCACGAGCCCAGTTTCAAGCCTGTGTCTTTTAGCAGGGTCGAACTCAGGCTCGAATGTGTATATACTTTTGGAACTAGACTCGAGCTTGAAAATGTATACAGTTCAAACTGGAATTGAATGAAAAGATCCGATCTTTAAATTGCAAGAAGACGGCTTCATAATATACAAAATACATACTGAAGATAAATATATCAGTAGAGGAATGAACTATGATTTATGCATTACTATAATTGGAGGGGAAAAAGAGGGTTTAACTTACAGATATGATATAATGGTAATTGCACAGAGGAAATGTAAAGGTATAAAAATCAAGGAATCCTATAATCTCGGTTACCTCAATATTCATCCAAATAGGTATAAAGCATATCGTCTTTCTTCGATTTACGCCGACTTAGTAGCGCCTTGAGGAGCCGTTTACTTTTGCTGGGGTGATGCTCAATGTCTTTCGTATTTTCCTTTTCAGCCGGAATACGCATTGAAATCGATTTCCGAGGTTCTGAAGGATACTGGAAGATACACAACAGATTCAGCAGACTTAGTTACACTAACAAAACTATTATCCTACTATTATTAAACAGAACAAAATAATTACAAGATCCGCAGCAATATCGTTTTTATGCAGATATAATTATATCATCTCAATTATTAGCATGCTTACCCGTCGCCTTCCAGCAGCAGAATTTGGAGTTGCTGGCTGGCTGCTGTTTGGTGTCGTTGGCCTACTTGACACAGACCCGGAACGCAGCAGCGGAAAACGATATGGTGATACTGATCGCTTATCTGATTTGCAATAAGGCATTGTCAATGAAAGGCAGCAGCAGTGTTATCAAAGACACGCCTCAGGCAAGAGGCACCTCATCTGCCGAGAGGCGGGCGAGTTCCCAAAGGCGTATGCCTCTGGCGCCTCTCAGGTGAGGTTCTCTTGAAACGCACTTGAATTTTGACTTTTTTCTTTTGAAAATTAAAACAAAACCCTATCCTCCATCGAATATTTCTCATAACTCACTCACTTTATCACACTATATATGCCAAAAAATTAAAAAACACTCTATTTACTCAAGTTCATTAGGATTGTGCTTGTTTTTTTTATTTTATATTTAAAAAATACATGTATAAGTTTCATACATTTTACTGTGCGAGTGCCTTGCGCCTCAGGCACTAGGACCTCTTGGCGCCTTGGAATGGCTTTCCCCTTAAGTAATTATGAGCACGAAAAGTAAAAGGGGGAAATTTTACGACATCAATAACAGAATACCTAATTCTTTCTTGGGCATAGTAGACGTAAACGAAAACGTTGCAGATCGCTGAGGAGGTTGCGGAGAAGGTGATGGGGAACGCCCTCTTCTGCATGATAGTACAATGTTAATTTCATCTCTAACTAACCATTTTATATTTTGGTAAGTGCAAGAACACGACAGTGCTCACCTGACAGGAGCTGTTGTAGGTTCCGTAATTGTAGCTCGAACAGCTTTGGTAAGAAATGAGATAAATGATACAGTTATTATACAATACTTCCCAACACACACCAGATATTATACAAACCAAGATAAATTTTATACCATTCCGGAACTGATGCCAATCATCTTCATCGTCTAGACTGCACCCTAAGTACTTTGATTTGGTGCAAATTGCTCCATGCATCGTCTCCCCAACTGAACACGAGTTAACACGACATAAATATTCAAGCTTTTATATTGCAGAAGAAAAAGCAAATTTCGAATTTGGTAAAAATCGTAATAACAGTAAAAATGAGAAAAAAAAATGAGAAGCATCATTGCCTGGCAAGATGTAGCGCTTGTGGTATTTTGGTGTATTTATCACCAGTGACTGTTGAGTGATGCCTTCATGATCAATATATTCTTGACATGTTTTTAGTCTCTGATAAACCAAAAAATGAAAAGATTCAATACCCAATGAAAATGACAATCCTTCAGTAAGACGCATTAACCCCAGTACAAATTATAGTCTCTAGAATTATTTATAATACTACACGAACTGAAAATTAGTGTTGTTCTGACTATCATGCATGACGTCTTACAAAAATTAATTTTCCACCAAAATGCATACAGGCTCAGCAGCTTGGAACCAAAACGCAGCAAGCTAGATTAAGTTTTTCAGACTCAGTCAGTCAGTCAACATTTTACTAAATAATTCAAAACACACCTGTTCAATGCAAGATACACGGAATTTTGTTCCAGAAACTTCGTCAACCTTCTCATCCAAGAGATCATTAACCTTATATGTGACGGAACCCAAATGGTCCACAGTATTCACTAGAGCTTTTATTGCGTAATCTTTCAATGTCTCCACTACCCTGCATTATCCACAGATTCAGTTAGTTACTTAGCAAGTGTCAAAAAGGATATAGAGAAAACATCAGATACCACTCTCAAAAATATCGTTCATGTAAAATACTGGTCGAAGCACTCACATCTGTTTTTGGTCATCGTTGGTGTAGGATAGTTCAAAATACTCAGCTGCTGAATACAACTGTGTTCTCAGATTCTTCAGATCCTGAGAGTTTTTAGATGCAACTAAAGTTACTTAACAATGATGCCCCGAATAACTATGCAGACCTAGTGCAAGACACAAACATTTATGGCGATATTCTAAATTAAAAGTATCCATACACTAGAAGGATGCACTGCCTGACCGATACTTAGCATATTTTATAGTGAAGTCAAACTTGAATATTCTGTTAGATGAATCAAAATAGCTCACAAGCAGTTCTATTGTTATGCACTCCTATAATAACATAGTCCGAGGTAAGGTTTTTCCTGAAGCAGGTTGTTCTAGTATAGGTAAAATTTGAAGAATTACCAGAAAATATGCACACATTGAATATATACCAAACTTTTATCACGAATTTTAAGATGCAATTTTCTCGCATACGAGGAACCAACAAATAAAGGCAAGCAAAAGTACCTTGAGACTATCGGAAAAGAGCAAACTCTGCTGCATAGAAACCTCATCGTAATTTGATGCCTCCCTAGAGGCAGTAGCTGCAGCCATTATATCCTTAGAAACAATACTCGAATTCACAGATTCTTATCCTGCAAGAATGAAACAAATTAGAACACAAGCCAACAAACAAGCAGTCACAATCCGACACATAGCCCGGAAAGTCGAAAGTGAAGTGTTCATCATCTATTGCAGACTAATTGAGCAATTTCTCCAAAAGATCAATACTTTCTTCCTAGACCATCAAAAACAACTAAAATCCTAAGAATATTTTAGTAAAATGAATCAAATTTGGCATAATCAAAACCATTTATGAACAATGAGAATATTTAACATTAAACACTTTACAGAATTAGAATCAACAAAGAGAAAGAAACATTCTTTCCAGACAAGTTACAACTAAAAAAGAAAGCAAAAAACATATTTATTCCAGTCAAGATTTAGCTTCAGCAACCACTCAAAAAAGCAACATTAAACAGATAAATAGAGTAAAAAATTAAAATTTCCTACCAACCTCAAAACTTCTAAGTAAACCAATTGTCACAGAATCTTCACCAAGAATCCAAATGTTACCAAACCAAACCAATTAATAAGCATGTCCCAAAAGTTACATTCAACAAATTCCTAAAAAAGCAACAAAATTTTACCAAATTTGTCCACATTTCAATGAGAAGAAACACACCCAAAAAATCCAAATTTAGCAACTCCATTAGAAATTTTAAGATTGACCCAAAAACAACAAGACAAAAACAGAAACTGGGTGTGAAAGTGAAATCAAAAGGACCAACCTTGGAAATTTCCCACTTTTTAAACCTCATTCACTGGCCAAAACTCAGAAAATGAAACGACCCAAACGCTAAATAAACGACACAGAGTGAGTAGGAAGCTGAAAATGAAAGGTTTTTATAAAGAAAAAGAGTTGCAGAGATGAGAATGGAGAAGAAGAAGGAGAGGTGAGCACGTCTGAAAAGTGGAACTAAGTGAAGTTCTTTAGGAAGCAAAAACTGGCCATTCCAACACCATTACTCATCATTTCTCCTAATCCCAGTGGAACCCACTTTTTTCTTTTTCAAATTATTATAAAGTTTGAAAAATGGGTCTTCTTCTTAGGTTCTGGTTGTGGTGGGGTGGTGGTCCATTTTTTCTATTTGGATTGCTTTCTTTTCTATAGTTAAAATGGCAAAATCCGTTGCCCACAAATTTTAATATTTTCCTAATAGATACTAATTTTAAAAAAATTAATCAATAAACTATAACTCAAATATTAATTTTTTAAAAATTAAAAAAGTGAGAGATATTTAAATTTAAATATAAATAAAATTATAATGTATCACTATGTTTAATTACTTGAATATACAATAATAATATTATAATTTTGTAAATAATATCGAACTAGTTTCTTTTAAAAAAATTGTAATAATTAAATGAATTAATTATTTTTTATTTGGTTCAATTTAATTTTTCACACCATTAACAATGTTTTATTTTTTGCTTATTTTCCTATGCTCGAATTTGAATTCGAGGTCAAATATAACCATAATAACTTTATTAGCGGTTTCGTTATGTCAAATTAGTATTGCTTTAGTAACGAGGTTTGATTCAAGTGATAAACGGTTTGGTATCGCTTAAACAATATCTCGAATTTGAGTCTTATAAATGCAGAAAATTTTCGCTGGCAAACTCACACATCATGCCAGGTGCGCAATGCAGGCGAAGCCCTAAAAACGGGATGGCGAACCAAAAAAAAATTAGTACTGCTTTTTAAGTTCCGTAAATTAAACAACTAAAGGGCGTTGGCAATTAGCAGGACCAGTGAGCCTTTGACCCACCAGTCACGGAGAAAATGATGGCTTCATTCTAACACTCTCATTTTAACTCATTAACTGTCCACACTTCTAGTTAGGTAACTCTGTTAAAATTATCAAGTTGTTGGCATTCAACATTCTGCTCTTTTAACGAGACTAGTGGAACACGGCGGATCGTATTCGTGTCGATCTATTTTGTTGACACGATTAAGGTTAATATTGTATAACTTTTAAAAAATGTATTTTTCAAAAAGTCAATTATCTAGAAAATCAATGTACATAATAATAAATAATAACTTCACTTGATTTACTTACAAAATTTCCAAAAAGCTACATTTTGTTTTTAATTAAATGAATATTGAACGTAATAATATTTTTTATAACTTACTAAGCTAATTAAATTTAAGATGTAATTGTAATTGTATCAATTTAATTAGAGAAATAGAACTTATCTAAATTTTTCTAGCGAAGCCATACACCTAATTTTCTATAAAGTATAATAAAAAAATAAATCAAACAAAAATAAAAGCTACTTTTCGGGGAAAAAAATACAATGTTAAGCAATCCGGATTTTGAAAAAGACATGCTAGTGATTTTTGTTATATATTCTTTTATAAATAAGTATACAACAAATTACTCTGACACACCTCAAATACAGAATAATAATTCGCAATCGCCTCACTTTTGTTGTAAAATTAAACGATGTCATCGTCTATTTTTTCCGTTAATCAACTAAAGAAAATGGATTTATTCTGGTTCTACAGGAGATACAATTCTAACAACAGTGCTAGAACTGGCATCAATAAACAATATGAATCCTCCTGGGATACAAAATATAACCAGAAATAAGAAATATTCTTTGCCCTAGTTTTCATAAATAATGATCTTATATGCATTTAACTTTGATTTGACATGGAATCGGATACAAAATGTTTATTAACATTGGCCAACTCACATGAAAAAAGGGATTGTCAAATTAGCAATATTTCCAGGGCTATCCTGCTGATTACTCTCGGCCATTTCTTTCAAGCTCGCCCAAGATTTTCGTTTCCTTTTACTTGATGCATTAGCAGTTCCTTCACCGTCTTTTGCAGCCTTGCTATCTTCGAATTCCTCGGACTTTTTAGATCCCGATCTATTTCTCTTTCTCCTGTTTGCATCTAGTAAACTAGGCCCATTTTTCATTAATGGAGTTGTAGGACTATGTACGATAGAGATATCTCCTGACACTGGTGGCAAAGCAATCTCATCAATCTTAGCCATCTCGATCTTGATTGCTGATTCCTCGAGATTCTCTGAGCTGATAGAGTTTGCAGGAATCGACTTGGAAGGTTCTAACTCTTCCTGTGACTTCTGGTTTCTCTTAGATGAAACTATATTTTTCATATAACCTTTTGGAGTTCCTCTCATCAGATTCTGGTGTGAACAGAAGTGGCACTTGTAAACCACATTATTCTTGCAACTAGGTTTCTTACGTCTACTCCTCGACTTTGCACGAGTCGTCTCAATTCGTATTGCGCAGTTAAAACCAGGCTCAAGAATTGTCTCACATCTGCAAAATAGTGGATACATATTGAATCAGGCTTAAGCAATTCAACCAATTATGAGAATACAGAATTTCATGAAACAACAAAGGAGCTAAAAATCATATCTCTAGATACGAAACCAACAAGCACGTAATACAGTCAAAAATTTATTAAGGCAACAAGTCAAGAATAGAAATGATATGGTAGCAAATCCAAGGGTGATAAACACAAACGGAAGTAGACAGACATACCTCTCGCATTGAATTAAAGAAGTATCGGGAGGGATTCCCAGTGCCTCGGCAGCAGCAGCATATTGGCGTCCATAGGTGGCGGACAGTAGGGAGGGGATTGAAGGTTCCCTGCTGGCCCATACTGCTATATTTTTCAAGTGCTCGAGTCTCAGGAATTTTGGATCACGAACATTTTTAGTGCCTTGGATTTGTATTCTGCCAGTTGTTTCTTGTCTTAATGTAATTGGTGTATGAGATGATCGAGTTGAAATTTGTGGTGACATTTTGGCGCCTCGCTTCTTGCCCATGGTTTTAAATGTACTCAAGTTCTTGAATAGCAGCCCGTGCATAAATCCAAAAACACTCGTTATCTCATACTCAATAACATAATAATCTGCAGAGTGCATTGCGGAAATCAATATCAAATCAAAATCTTTTCTTGTCCATTATAGACAACACATGATAACTTAATTATCCAGCTGCAATGGTTATAGTACCAGTAACATCTACATAACAAGAAACAAATAAACAAAATGAATAGATAAAACACTAGTTCTTTACATGTCCTCCTCAATTGGCTATCATCATTAGTTCATTATTTACTATTAATTTATGTGAAAAATAGTTGTATTATTTTGTAACAAAATTTCTGTAATATTTCAGCTTATATTAAATGTCGCCAATATAACATCCCAGTTCCTCCGAAACTACGTAGCATCACAAACACAAACAAAACACTTGCAGTTGCAACAATAAACAATTTCATATAAGAATATAATATATGTAACCAACAATTAGAGCTTAAAGATACCTTAAACTAGACTCAACAATGGCTATTAATGTTTCCTTTTTTGGTGTTGCTGCTGCCGCCGCCTTTTACCTGCAAACGCAAAAAGGACGAGAATGAAGTACCAAAGACATAGTCTTATGCAAATGTAATGAAATAGGAAAAACAACACTCATTTAGACCATTATTCATCTCAAATTATCTTAATAATTTTTAGAACAATGTATTAAAAGACAGGGTTAATTGCAAATTAATGCACGAATGTTACCCTGATTAGCAATAATAACACGAACTTTGAAACTTGGCAAATTGGTACATCGAACTAGAAAAACACTAACGTGGACATTGTAATATACAGCCACAGCCACGTGTTGTTGCATAATTCTGACACAATTGATAAAGTGAACTATCTACAAAATAATCAATTATTTAAGGCAATAAATGTATTCATTCTCTCAGTACCAATCTACCATGAAAAATCATACGACGAAACTACATTGCCACATCAATCATCTCAAAGCTAATGGAAATCCCGCGATCAAATTTATTCGACTATAAATTCATCAATCTAGCAAAGGTTCCAACAATGACCTAAATTTTACAATTCTATGACAAAAAATAAAAACAAAAGATGTATTCAGTTGATAAAGCTTAAAAAAGAGTCAGCTCTTACATAAATTAGAATCACAAATGGGAATAAAAGTATGGGTAAAGACATGATGGTAGCAATAAGAGTAAACTGGAACAAAAATGAACACAGCAGCTTACCTTAATTTCTGGCAGCACAAACAATTTGACTCTACTAAGACTTAAACCAAGTCCTCATAAGAAAATAACGTTTAAATAAGGCTTATGCCTAAAAAAAACCGGCCTTTCATCCCTTTTTTAGTCCTATCATGATGTTGAAAATTTGCCAAAAAATTTTATTCTAGCATTTTTTCATTTCAATTATATCCTAAAGCATAAAATCGACTTTTATTTATTTGACAAAAATTCAAAAAAATTCTTCAAAAATGGTCAATTTAATATAAAAAAATTAATTTAATGCAAAAAGGGCCAATTTAGATTTTTTTTGAATTT
This sequence comes from Mercurialis annua, assembly GCF_937616625.2. Taxonomy (NCBI): domain Eukaryota; kingdom Viridiplantae; phylum Streptophyta; class Magnoliopsida; order Malpighiales; family Euphorbiaceae; genus Mercurialis; species Mercurialis annua. The sequence goes on along the minus strand of NC_065575.1, from coordinate 4,231,278 downwards.
TTACCAAATAAAAAAAGTCAATTTTATATTTTAGAGCACAATTGAAATGAAAAAAATGCAAAATTGAATAAAATTAACTGATTTTAGTGTATGGTTGAAAAAGGAATGAAAGGTCGAAATTTTTTCAGACATTAAGCTTTTAAATAAAGACTAATCTTCAAAAAATAGGTCAATTTAGTTTTTTGAGTGTACAATTAAAAAACAGAAATTGAAAATTTGGGTGAAATCGGAGATTTTGCAAGGTGAGAATGTAACTAAATAGGAGGTTAAAGGTGAGGTTTTTTTAAAAAGAATTAATCTTAAATAAAATATAAAGAAATAAGAAAAAAAAGACAAAAATAGTTTAAGTGGTCTAAAGTTCAATCATATGGACGCCAAGGTTCCAAAATAGTAGGTTTAAACCACGGATGTGCCCTTTTTAAAAATAGAGTGGTTGGAATTAGGTTGATGTCCATTATAACCCGAATTTATCAGCTATGTGGGTTTGCGGGCGGTTTACATCCCGAAATTTAGTAATGATATTAAGTTTCGGCTGTGGAATGAGTTCTTGAGTTCTCATCATTAAAAAAAAACAGAGAAAATGGGCAAAAATCCTCTTTCTCTCTAAAAAAAAAATTTGTGGTGACATGATAAACTTTTTTATTACGGTCACCAATATTTCGTTTGTTATTTTGTTATCGAGATAAGTCTCATTTATTTATTCAGGTGGAAATTCACAAACATGTTAAAGGACAATCAAAAGTTACGAACCTTTATGTCATTTTTTTGATATATGATCATTTGGACATTTTTGTATCAATATATCCATGTGTTGTTTTTTCCAAAAGTAAATATTTTTTATTCATACGTGGTAAAATTGAATTATCAAATAACTTCATGCTATCGCGTAAGCAAAATTTTCTCTAAAATGAATAAGTAACTTCATGGTGTAATGAAAATAAATAAATTAATAAAATATTATAAATAATCTATAGTTTGGTACCCATAAAATGTTTTTAGACCAATTAAAGACATGAGGACAACCTATGTACAATGAACGTATTCAAAGTTCTCATTGATTCAGCTTTATTTTTAACTAGTGTAAAACCCTCGCTTCGCTTCGGAATTGATTAAATTAAAGATAAAATATGAATTGGAACTCAGTAATTTAAATTATATAAATATTGACGGTTTAGAAAAAAATTGTTATTTTAATATACAAATTATATGTTTGATTATGTAAATCTTAATATTTTATCTGACATGACAGCATAAATTTTTTGAATAAAATATGGATAATATATTATACTATTAATTAAGCACTATATAATGGTATATCAGATAATTATAAGTTATATTAAATATGGCTATTTAGTTTTTCAAAAAATATATATCGAGACAAATAAATGAAAAATTGATAATTTTTTAGATTCAAATATAAATAATTTTTTTATGTAAGCATAACTTACTATATATATAAAATATTATAAAATATAAATATACAACAGAATATACAACAGAATATATAATAGAATAAATATGCATTTTTAAATTTAATAGTAAAACTAATAAAAATATGTATAGTATATTTTAATGAACTTTTTTTAAAAAAAAATTGATAATATTTTACTTTAAAAAATATTTTAATTTTTTTGCTGAAATTTATAATTTACTATTGTTATCATTAAAATTAATATTAAATTAATATTTTTTGTGAAAATGTGATTAGTTTTAGATTTGGACTAATGTAGGAAGTAATTAGGACTTAAAGGATTGTATTTTTATTATATTTCACATATATAGATAAAATTATTATTTTAAAAATAGATTATAAAAAGAAGAGTGGACCCCATCTGTGTGCATAAATATGCAACTCGGATGGTTTTTTTGTAATTAAATTACCAAAATTGGCTTTTGATATTTAGTAATGGTTGGTGTTTTGGTAATAAAGTAAGGAAGTGTTGGGCATTAAATAGAAAACTATAAGGAAGATACCAAAATGGACACCAGAATTATTCTGTCTATAGTGGTTAGTTTGTTATTATTTCAAAAGCCTTGGTTTTTTAGTAAAGTGAACCCTTAATGAACAGTCTTTTGGGTTCATCTTTGTACTAGTTATATAGATTAGCCTAACAATAAATGTTTTCAATAATAGATAAGACTTTTAGAGTTTTAATTTTGGCTAATCACCTTAAAAACTACCGACCTTTCATTTCTTTTTCAATAACACCCTGACCTTACAATTTCGTCAATTGCACCCTATTTCGTATTTTTACGTTTCAATAGCACCCTAATTTAAAAAAAATAGATGATTTTACTATTATAAGGATTACATTTTATAAAACAAACAAATTTAAGGATCATTTTATACCTTTTTTCACTTGGACAAATTCTAATAAGTTCCTTAACTTAAAAAACTTTCAAATAAATCCTAAATAAAAAAATTAATTAAATACATATATAATTAATTATTTAATAAATAAATATTTAAAACGAAATCCGCCATCCCCGCCGGCCGCCGGGCGCCACCCGCCGCTCTCCGGTCTCTACCGGAGACGAGCTGGTCGTCTTCCATGGAAGACGACCAGCTCGTCTTCCATGGAAGACCAGATCTGCTGGTCTTCAATGGAAGACCAGCAGATCTGGTCTTCCTTGGGGAAGACCAGATCGTCTTCCCCATGGAAGACGAGATTTGTTCGTCTTCCATGGGGAAGACGAGCTGGTCTTCCCCATGGAAGACCAGCGAATCTGTTGCTGGTCTTCCATGGGGAAGACCTGCCGTCTTCCCTATGGACGACGAGATCTGCTCGTCTTCCATGGGGAAGACGAGCTGGTCTTCCCCATGGAAGACCTGCAGATCTGCTGGTCTTCCATGGGAAAGATCAGCAGATCTGGTCTTCCCCGGGAAGACCAGCAGATTTGGTCTTCCATGGAAGACCGGTGCTCGTCTTCCATGGAAGACCGGTGACGGAATTTAAACGGACGGGGTGACGGAAAGCGGCGACAGGTCCGAAAGGAGGCGGTGATTTTTTATTTAATTTATTTATTTATATATTTTTTGTTATAGAGAAGAGGGTTTATATGTATAATTTAAAACATCATTTCACATTTAGAGTTTTTTAAAAATATGAAAAATTTGTTTTGAATTTTATCCAAACAAAAAGAGTTCAATTTAATACTTTAGGGTGCTATTGAAACATAAAAACACAAAATAGGGTGCAATTGACGAAATTGCAAGGTCAGGGTGTTATTGAAAAAAAAATGAAAGGTCGGTAGTTTTTGAGGTGATTAGCCTTTAGTTTTTAGGTCAAAAAATTATAAGATTGAATCATCGCAATCTCTTAACTTCTTTGTTATATAGATTTTTGTTACATATTAATTGTTTCCAATGTACAAATTAAAGAATTGCAATAACCATTACATTACTTAAAAATATTCTTAATTGATTAAAAATGTCAAATGTGAGTTAATTGATTCTCATACACAAATTTAAGAACCTCAGTGGCCCTTTATTCATTGATCATATTATGCCACTACAGAAAGCACTTCTGCGAAGTGCAAGTACCATTCAATACATAATTTTATCAGCTTTGCATAAATTGTTGAGCAATAGCATATTCGCAATCGAAGCAGATGAATATATCACTTCAGATTTTAAAAATAGAAAAAAATATCTAACTGAAATTTTTTTGCGAGCAAAACGACAATGTACTGCGTATATGGAGTAGCTTATTTTCTTCCTTAATTCAACAAAAAAAGAACAAAAAGGACTCTTCAGATCACTCCATCACCATTACAATATGTCCACCAATTTTCCATATCATAAGCCAACTTATCTGAATAATTATTTGCCAATTCTGAGTCTGAAAACAATTTGAATCTTCTAGTTGACTACGTCAACGATAAGCTTTCGCGACTTGAGCACTGACCACCTCATGCGCCGGTAATATCCGGCTTGAAGCAATGCCAATGAGAGTACAAAGATCCACTTAAAACCCATCTGCATCATAACACATATATCATAACATGTATAATAGACTTAAAAACAATAAAATGAGGCAACGCAAACACGATTTGAAGTAAGATTTACCAATTTCCTTTCTTCCATTTCTGGTTCTGCCGCCCATGATAAAAATGACACAACATCTTTTCCCATCTGCATCAGGAACAAGTAAGTTCCAACACTTGCAGCTATGCGCCTCATCTAACACGAGCAATACATAGTTTGTATATAGATAGCAAACAAACCTGTGCTTCAGTTGCAGGGACACCATCTTCATACTCGACAGCACCATCGTTCAACATTTTAGGCATGGCAATAGCTCCTCCAGGGAAGTATGGATTATAATGCAACCCATCTCTGATCTACAGTAAACAACAATATATATTAATTGAGCATAGGGTTAATTACAAAAAAAAATTCATGAATCTTAGCGTGTTTTGCAATTAAAACACTAACTTTAATAAATTGGCAAAATCAGTCGCCAATTTCATTTTCTGGCAAATCAAAATACCAAAATATTTTTCATTGAAAATCAGTGATGTGGATTGGAACAATGTATATTCTGATGTCCACATCAAAAGAAAATAGCTCGGTGTTCCAATATTTCATAGTATAAACGTTGATGATTGATTTTGCCAAATTTTAAAGTTAAATGTTCTATTTGCAAATCAGACTAACATTCGTGATTTAATTTACATTTGACCCTAATATATATGCATGGGTGTCGAAACAAGATAGATAATTTTGTAGTGAAAGAGAAGTTTAACAGAGCTGCGCCCAATACACCGGCAACACCCGTCATATGAAATGGGTTCAGCATCCAGTTATGAAATCCTTGGATTCATCACTTTATGTTCGGCAGTCATGCCTTGGCAGATAAGGGGGAATGGCACTTTAACATGAGATGAAAAGGAGACGAATATTCTATATATACCAAACTCTAGAATGAGTGAGTTTGTGGATAACTATCCAAAATCAGTTCCTAGTTCCTCCAAAGGCACAAAGGACTTGTCCACCAACTACAACAGGACATGGAAGAGGCTAAAAAATAGCATCACGCATCGCATAGAATCTTTTTCCAGAATTAAGACGATTCTGTTAATGTACTTTTTCACAAGAAATTTCAATCTCACACTTCGTGAAATACAATCATTGATAGTTGTAGTATCTACTTATTTTACAAAACATGTAAAAAAATTATGTATTATTTGCAAAAAGCATTTTGAGAAAGAGATGGGCAGACATTACCTGAACACCAGCAGGAGGATCACGATAACCAGTTAACAGAGCAAATACATAGTTTTGACCATTGTGGCGAGCCTGTAAATTATAATAATAATGGAAATAATTAGGAACTTCTGGAAATGTTTATTGGAACTTAGGGAGAATTCTAGATGAGAAGGTAGGAAATACTTTTGTGATAAGACTTAGATCTGGAGGATAGGCCCCTCCGTTAGCAAATCTAGCAGCTTGCTCATTACTGTATGGCTGAGGTAAACGATCACTGAGTTTACCAGGACGGGTAAACATCTCACCCTCATCATTAGGCCCATCAACTACCTCAATCTCAGCTGCCATAGCTTTCACCTCCTCTTCTGTATACGCAACACCCACTAAATCACGGTATGATATCAGGGACATAGAGTGACAAGATGCACACACTTCCTGGTAAACTTGGTGACCACGGCGGATCCTGTGAATGAAAACTATTTATTAACTACAACAGAGAAACTGCATTATTTAAATAAAGCATACAACTTCTTCTAAAAGATCGATAATAATAAACATTATTTGAAAATGGCCTTAAAAAATCTATTTTAAAGGATACTTAACTATCACCAGACAGCATATAGAAAACGAGGAAAGGAAAGAAAAAAAAATGTCACGGGCTTTTGTTCAGCTAATGATAGCATAATCATATACAAATGCGGAGCTGATAGATTATCTGAGTCTATTAGACCAACCTCGTAGATTCTTTAGAGAACATCTAGACTAGCAGTTCCATATTGTGGTTCTCATTAGAGAGACTACAAGAAGTCAAAAGATAGCAAAGGTTGGCATCATAAGAACACAAGTAATATGAGACTCGACGGGATCCATAACCATTGGAGAATTTTAAATTGAGTGGCGTTGTGAGATTGCATATGCACAAATTTGGAAAAAGACGGAAAAAGCATACTTACGAAGCATGATCATATGAACTCAAAATGCCTTTGTGAGGCCAGGGATAGCTTGGACACTCTAAGCCATGTTCTGCCTCATCAGCTGAAGCTATGGTTGCAAAACTCAGAAACCCTGAAAGACCAGCCCCGATGAGTGCAAATGTCTTAAAAGACTTTGAACCGACAGATCCAGCATCATCGTGAACTTTCTTCGAAGCGAAGATAGGTAAAAAAGGAGAGGCCTGCAAAGGAAAATGATAAACTATTAACGAGTGATATTCTGCAACCTAAAAGCAATCTAAGAAGGTGCATGCCAGAGTCAGCATCAATAATAATATTAAGAAAACATCACAAGCAAACACAGGGCAGACGAAATAATCCGTCCCATATGATCTTCCTAAGATGAAAAGATATGACAAAATGTGCTTCTGAAAAAGCACGTATATATACAACAAGGCAATGTGAAGAGAGGGATAGTTCTTACAGCTGAGTGCGACTGAAGCTTCCTTCTCAAAAGCCGGTGGATTACTCCTCCTCCACCCATTTAACTGTATGTTCTGTAAGAGATTTGAAGAAAATAAGAATAATTTAATTACAATAAAATGCAATTTCTGAGGCTCAAACAAATGAATTTAGCCGAACAACGATAGACTTAACATCATAACAGCGATAGACTTAACATCATAACAGGGAGTTTTATCTGTTGACCCAATTTCCATTAAAATAGTCCCAAGAAACACGAAATTCACACACATGACAGAATTACGATAATGCCATACACCAAATTAATAATGATTGTACGATTGAGGTTCCCACATGACGACATCAATTAACAGAACATAATTGAAACAGGCTTCAGAAGAAGAAAAAAATAGCCTAAACAAAAATGACGAACATAAGACTCCGACTACCCACCCGCCCTACTTCCTGTGGCAGACCCAAAAAGTTTTCATAAGGTGGGTAACATTGTACCGAAAGCCTATAAAATGGACAAGATTGATAAAATATAAATTTTAAGGCGGAAAGATTACACTGTTAAATTCTATATTCATACTTTTTAAAAGATTCAAAATAATAAGGTGGGCAAGCTCTTTCTAGGTCCGCCCCTGCCTACATCCAGGGTACGTACATTTGCTTTCTAACTACCTCGTCCTCCTGTATTCATCTACAAATTTCTCACATGTTCTTTCTCACCTTATCACATCTCCTTCTCTCAATAGCATATTGAACCAGGCCTAACTAAAGACAGCACATGCAGCTTTCTTATTTGCAATATCTTCAACAACCTCCTTCGAACACTCCGTAATTTAATCTTTTAACTTATCAAATCTTACACTTGAGAACATATATATATATATATATGCACCAACTGAATCCAAACTACTAATTCGATCAAGCGATAGACAATAATTTAACGACAGAACAATTATAAAATTCATTGAAAATATCAATTTGACAGCTTTGAATCATGTATTCTCTTGATAAACCTTTAAAAACAGTCAGCTCTTAAAAATTTACAATCACGAAACCATGGGCAAATTTACGATCCCATTTTTTTAAGATGTAAACGATTCTGCGATGGGAAAAGAAGAAACAAAAAAAAAGAAGAGTAGGGCTTACCTTAGTTTCGAGTGAGCGATTATTGGTTCGAGCAATTTATTGGGAGGATGAAAGAATTGTATTTTTAGGGCTACAAATGAAGTGAGGAGATGACCAGGTTAAAAATGGAGTGAGGGGAGGAGATGTCTTTTTTTTTTTTATGGTAATTGAGAAAACCAATTATGAATTTTAGTTTTTCTATTATTTTAATAATTTAAAATAATTTTTTAAAAATATTCAGAAATTTAAATTTAATTTTTTGTTAAATTTTTTAATGTGAACGCCAAGACAATATTTCAGTTTTTTTATTAGAAATTTTGCATTAAAAATCTTCAAGTCTTTTTAATTATAAAAAATTCAATTCATATATTAAATTGTTAAAATTAAAATTTCAAAGATACATTACAATTTAGGGATTATTTTTTCAAAATTATTTGGAAAAAAGATTAAAAAGTTTTTGTCCGCTGTTAACTGACTGGTCGTAGGTTTGAATCCTACTTGAGGAGATTGGATTCATTCCGAATTCTTTAATTCGAGCATGAAACATTAATTTCTCGAGATATTGGAAAAAAAATTATAGAAACACTTGATTGAAAACATAGCAAATAAACCAAAAATAAAACAAATCAAATAACAGCCAATAAAATCAAATATATACAAAAATAAATAATAAACATACACCAGAAAACCACTAAAAAACACTTATAAAACACTCATATGATACAGTCAACAGTGAACATACCACATGTTAATCACATGTTGACCGTAAATTTCTTCGACTAGATCTTTTCGACTGATCATCGGACACTAGGGTTGTATTTTTGTTGTTAATATTTTGGTGTTTTAAAATGGATTGTTTTTGTAAATAAATACTTTGGTCAAGAATTTTGCAATATTTTTATTAATAAATTTTAAATGATAGTAAATGGCGTATTTTTTTTTCTAAAATTTATAATTTGTAGAATAAAGCTAACATCGACGCCACCGTTTTTTCCGAAAAAAAAAACAATTAGAGCGGCTTGCGTGGTTCAAGATAAGCACACTTTGATGACTAATTATAAAGGCAAGAGTTAAAGTTTACGCACACTTCTTCTCTTCAATGATGGCAAAATCTATTGACATCAAGGAAGTTCGTAATTGACTAAAAAGATCTTCCAATGTTATCTTAGAGTCTAATATTTTGAAGATATAATACGTCGCACCTTCGTGATGTAAGATTTCGTCGTGTGATGTGTGATCCGTCGAATTTTCAATATGACATGTGTTGTATTCATGGTAATTGATATTTGAATTATATGTGTATAATATATCAATTACTGTATGAGAATGTGATTAAGGGTTTCAATCAGAATTGAAAGGTTATATGATACTTGACATATTGAGGTAAAATGTGAATACATTTCATAAAATAATTAGATCATTGTTTTGGACTGCATTCTGTAAGTATCTTGAATTGAAATTGATGTTATATGAATAGTATATTTATGATAATGTCATGTTGTTTGAAGTTTAAAAATGGATTAATTGCTTTCGAGTTAGATTTCAATTAGGGCGATTAGCCATTCATACCTTCTTATAAAAGTTGATTTTTTTTGAGTTTGAGGTAGTCCAGTAAAACTGCAATTTTTCCCATTTAACCGTTAGATTTGAATAAAAATTAAAAAAAAGGACTTCCCTGCTAAAACATCACCAGAAAGAATTGCAAACAAACTTGACGATCATCAGTAGTGATTTTTATAAATCGGTCCATGACAATTTAATATTTTATTTCTCTTCTCTTTTCGCCCCCAAACTCCAAAAATAAGGAAAAACTCAACTCTAACTCAATCCTAAACTTTCCTAAACCCTAAAAATATCCTTTGATCTTAAAACAGATTCAATCGGTTTGCGGATTTGACAAAGATTAATAGTTGTTTTTCGGCATAAGTAGCAATATGCCCCCATCAACTAGCAAGTAAATTGTAATGGTCAATTATTACATATTTTAACTTTGTGGTCAATTTATCACAAATAATGGAGGCAATAACTTATGCAATAAATTATTTTATATATGTGTATTTTATAACAATTACATTAATATATCACAAGTTATTAGAATTTCCGCATAAATTTATGATTAACTCTTCTATTTATCATGTATATATATTCATCAAAAATTATATTATTTTAACAATGATATATATATTATAGAGTATACATAAATTAATACATATAAATATTAATTTAGATATCATTTACGATTTTACCTTCAATTTATATTAGTAGAAAAAAATGAAACTAATTTTCGCTTAAAATAAAATTTTAGTAGTTATAAATGTTGACAAAATGCATTATATAAAGTAGTAATATTCAGAATTTATATTATTTAATAAATGTATAATAGGGAAATATCATAAAAATTTACTAAATTTACACGCTTTTTTAATTTAGTCACGCTTTTTAAACAGACTAGTTTTGTGTTACGTGCTACGCACGTCACTCGTAACGTCACTCGTGAATATATTAGTTAAATTTATAACAATTTTAATCAATAATCAATTAGTTCAAATTTTCATTATAAATAAATTATTAATTTTTAAAATTAATTGACGTTAACAATATTTATTTATAATTTATTATAACTATCCCAATATATTTTATGTATAATTAATATTAAATTAGATAGAACTTTTGTTGGATTAGGAAATATCTTTATGAGTTGGATTAAGACTACACATTATATATTGCTAATTATACTAATAACTAAAGTTGTAGTAAGTGCAACATTATATCAATTAAATCTGTTATAAATATTTCAAAATAACAATCAATGCCAAATTAATTATAGTTTATCTAATAGTTGAATAACTTAAATTTTAGACTTTTAAAAATTAAATTCAAATTAGAATCTACTTTAAAATTAAATAAATAAATAAACTATATATAATTATAATTCTAATTATAATATATCTTTAATAATTATATACAAAATTTCTAATTTACAACCAGTCTTGCTTTTTATCATTAATAGTAATTGGTATTTTTTGGCTATTAAAATTGTCAATTTTAATATCAATAATTTTATTTCTTTATTTTAAATAACTAATCATATGATCAAGAATTAAATGAGCAAACTATATACTAAAATGAATTAGTTTGACAAAGATATCTAACGAATTCTAGTTCATAGTTGAATAAATATATAAATTTAGCCATGAAAAAGAGTCATTTAAAATCTAACATTCTAATTCATAGAGTCATGTATGAATAGGAATTGGAGAACCCAGAAGCTACAATATCTAACATTCTAATTTATAGTCATGTACGAATAGGAATTGGAGAACCCAAGGAATTGGAGAACCCAGAAGCTACAATATCTAACATTCTAATTTATAGAGTCATGTACGAATAGGAATTGGAGGATCAAATTTGCATAATACAATTCTATTCTAATTAAAACTCTAATGATAATATATCTTTAGTTTTTAATAAAATAATCAAATGACTATAAAACCTCTATTTAGTGATAAATTAATAAGGGTTGTTCGGTAAATTTGCATGTCCCCCCATCCGTGCTTTTATATATAGTATAGATAAAATGAAATGAAATGTGGAGTGACGAGAAGCAAAAAATAAGGAGTTGGGACGTTCTTCTGCATTTTATGCTCGTGCTCTAGCTCTTCATCAAACATAAATTTGTTTGCAAAATCATTCGACATAAACATTGAATTTAGAGCTCATAAGTATTACATATGAATATGTAATCAGAGGCAAAACCATGAACATATGTTACATATCATAAATAAGATTGAAAAGATTATAAAAGAGCAAACACAACTGAATTTGCATTCCAGGGATTCCTCTAAATATGATCACAAAACAACTCAAAGTGTCGACTCGTATTGTTCTAATCTGCTAAATAACCTCATCTAGACCAGAATGCAGAAATCAATGTAACAAGAAAAACCGCGGCAATGTAGCTACCCGTAAAATTAGAGAGAGCGACGAGATATGAATTATCTCGTTCAGAAACAAAGGAAGTAAATATGAACGGGTAAAAATTAATTTGAACTCAAACATCTCAACCAACTCTAACCAATTCTACTTCAGGAAAGTCTCCAGCCAAAAACGTTAAAAGTCAAGTTTCAAAGCCCTCCAAACATTAAAAAATGCCCTGCTAAACAGAAATATTTAAACAACAAATAAAATGAAGCTTTAGCGAAGCACAAATTACTTCTGATTCTTTTATAGAATCAGACCCTTACTTCCATTGCATATGCAACTTTCCTGACACAAAAGTCTATTGACTGATCATATACTATTAACCTATGTAACACGGAAACGTTTCGGACACATAATTTATTTTTACATGGGAAACCTTAAATAACACCTTAAATAGCAGCCACGTTTACCCCCTCGGCCCTCAGCCGAGCAACGGCCAAAGCTTTTAGATAATCACATTCACGGGGAATCCATTTGACCTCAACTTGGAGGGGCGCATATCCAGCCTTAAGCCAGGACTCTGTTCGCAGGTCCATAACCTGAGTAGTGGGCGGTCCATCCTTGGCCGGAGTGAAGAAAGTGATGGCATGTTCAACAACAGAGTGGTCATGGTTGATAAGCAGATTATCAGCTCCAATGACCAGAGAGGCGTGCGGTGGAACAGCCACAAGTGTCCTCTTCGGCTCAATGAACCCATCCTCATCCACCATCGTCGCCTTGCCGGGAACAATAAGCGGGATTGCATAGGTGAGACAGCAAGGGCGAGCATAGATAGAACCAGAGACGCTGGCCACGTCCGCGTGATCCAAGAGTTTAATACGAATCTTGGCCACTAATCCGGGTTTCATAACAGCAAAGCGTAAAAAGATTTGCAACGGAGAAACATCTAAGCGAGGTCCATCGTCCAGATGACCGAAATACTTGGCACCCGGGTGAAGTCGGTACTCGATAAGACGGTTATTAAGATAAGGAGCTGATCTCTGAAACAAGCTCTGCCAACTCTGTTACCAGGACCAAATACTTGGGCATCCTCGCAAATGTGAAGATCAGGGCTATCACATTGAACTATAGGTCGATCATCGAGAGTGAGAGCAGTGGAAATGCCCGATTCGCAATCACACATATAGAGTCGATCGACATTGTCCGCGGGACCATACAGAGTGACGGTGTGTCGATCTTTTGCTTCGCTAGATAGATCGACCAATTCAGCGTCCGCGTCCCCTCTCTTCACCTTGAAGACACAGTTGCCAGGATCCTCACTGAATTAAATAAAACCATTTAATCTGCCTTTCAAATTACAGGCCTCCGGAGCAATATCTTTCCTGCGCTTGATGATGAGTGAATACAGATCCATGACTCTTCGCCCGAACGTGGGCGGATGTTTATGAGGAGCGCTACATAACGGTTTCTCATCGCAATTTCTTGTTTCAGAATGATTGAACATAGCAATATTCTGCAAAGAATCAACACACCTCGGAGCCGGACACTCGTAAAAATCTACATCAGAATCTTCTTCTGGGCACATAAGGTATGCACAGCCCTGGGGGATAATTGAATGTTGGAGGAGATAATCTGCAAGATTGTCATATTCTGTACATCGATCCTCGTCATCTGATGCTGATGACGAACTCATGCTTGTGTCTCAATTTTTGAGTTTTACACAAGAAACCCTATTTTTCTTAGAATATTGTTCGGCCGAGGACACTTATAAACCCCCTTTGGCCATGCATGATTGAAATCTTAGCCTGATTTTTTTCTTTTTCCCCAAGACTTTATTTCTTTTATATTTTAAATAAAAATATTTTTTATTTTATTTAGATTTATCCCCTTAAAAACCCCTCACCTTTTACCCCCAATTCATTTGCACCCTCACATTGTAAAACCACCAGATATACCTAAATTACGATCTTTCACTTTCAATTGCACCCTCAAGCATTAAATTGATTTTTTTTCACTTGAAAAAATAGGTTTATTTTTGTTTTAAATAAAATATTAAGTCCTATTTTAAAATATATGCTAAAATTTAAAGTATTAATTTGAATATTTTTCAAGTAAAAAGAGGTCAATTTAATGCTTGAGGGTGCAATTGAAAGTGAGATGTCGTAATTTGGGTATATTTGGTGGTTTTACAACGTGAGGGTGCAAACGAATTGGGGGTAAAAGGTGGGGGGATTTTAAGGGGATAAGCCTTTTATTTATAAATGAACTTTTTATAAAAAGGGAGTAATTGTTTTTATATAATTGGAAAAGTAGAATACTTGTGAGAAAAATCGAACCCACGATCTTGACAGTTTGTTGTCAAACATTGGTAAAAGGAAATTTTTTAACTATCCTACCTGTAGAGAATAATTATATGAATATAATCACTAATTCAGTTTGCTACTTTATTTTGTAACTTAATTTTAAGAATAACCTGACATTGAGAAAAAAAACGACGTTTAACCCATGGTTATGTTGTTTCATTGTTCTTTCATTCGATACGGGCAATTCTACTCATCAGAGCAGTAGTGGCAGAAGAATCAACGATATTATCAACTTTGATACGAATATTTTCACTCGTCGAAGCGATGACGATGACGGAGGAACAATAAACTCGTGTTGAAGACATCCAATCCACGGTTGAACTATATGCTGTTTGTTGTGGTTCAGACCCAAACATATGACTATCCATTTTTTAATTTTTTTTTTGAGTTTTGGCCTCGCTGCTGCTTCAACTTCTACTGAAACTACTCCGCTTTTCTAAAACCGTCTGGTTCATAGTTGTATAAACAAAGATTATTTCTAAATGGATTTATGATTTTTACATAAAAAATAGAGTAATTGTTACCAAATAGTAAAAATTTACCGTTTTTTCGATTTAAGCCCAACCTTTAAAACATCTTAACTAATAACACAACCTTTCATTATGTGTCGTATATTAGCATAAATGTCTAAACGACGTCGTTTTGGTCGTCAGTACGATAAATAACGACGTAATTTTAACAAAAAAAAACACAAAATACATACCGGGCTATAAAATAAAAAGTTTGAAAAGGTTGGTCTAATGGGTGAGACGTTTTAAAGGTTGGGCTTAAATAAAAAAAAACGTTAAAAGTGGTGCTATTTGATGAGATTAACCCTGAAAAATACCTGTATCACAATTTTTAAAATTTTGTAATTTCATTTATTTTTTTACATCTATATCACTGATTTAAAATTAGGCGATTTTCATTTCACATACCCGCCAAAATTTATGTCCTTTTATCATGTCCGCAATAGCTACATAATAAACTTAAAAGAGAAATAGATAGTAACAAAATTGATAATTTTAAAATAACGTGATAGAATCATAGATCTAAATATTGAATTTATTTACAATTAATCCAAATTTAAATTTATAAAATCCACGTCCTATGTTTATTAATTCCTCTGCCTATGTCTCCTCCATGGGACTACTACCTGCTTAAACCCTTCGTAAATATTTGTCTGCAATCAAAAAAAAAATAAAAAAAAAATTAGCAATTAAATTAACATTCTCAATAAATTTTCAAATTTAATTACAAAATTGACCTACCAGCAAATGAGATTTTGAAGAAGATGAAAAATTAATCATAAGAAAACTAGATTTCCTCGTTATCTCCTTACTTCTTCCCCACCGCCCAGACCCAAACATAACTCTCCCTTTACCATTACCTCTCGTATAGACCTCAATATCATCAACCACCGCGTACGACGGAGACGGACTATCCAACACCGTCAGCCTCGGTGGCAAATCTAAGCACCTGGCGACGGCTTTACACTTCTCCGATTGATTTTGCTTCCGTCTCGGCTTTCCCGGCGCTTCCTCCCATTGAAACGGAATTGAAGCTCGATTACTGATCGGCGGCGTTGACGATAGGTCTGCCGCTAGTTTGTCCTGCTGGTGGTTCTGATATGGCTTGTTTGGAAACGAAGATAAGGAGAGTTTGGGTGTACGATTAGGGCTTGTCTCGATCATGATTAAATTTAGGTTAACTGAAAATTTACTGTTTGGTTTGGTTTTTTATAGACGATGAAAAAATGCGATAATGGTGAAGAAACGCTCTCGTTCACGAGGTAATGGCTTTATTTTTTTATTTTTTGGTTTTATAGAGATGGACTAATGTTGTGAATGGTCCCCACATTTTTTACAATTTTTTGAATTTTAGTAACCAACTTAAATTAAACCGTTAATTGTTTAGTTTTTTTTCACGTTTATTTTTTTCTTATCAAACGAGACAAAGATATCTCACCGGAAGTTGTTTTTATTTTATTTTTATTGGAATAAATTATTAATTTTAACGCACCAACTTTTGTTTTCAAAAAATTTAAACACGTATGTAAAACTATAGTTTATAGGTCTAATTACTTAAAAAAACCATCACCTTTAACTTTTTTTCGTTTATACTCTCATCTTGTAAAAAAATCATTTGTACCAAATTTTGGGTTTTTAGGTTTCATCTCTACCCAATACAAAAATATACTTGACAATTTAATGAATTAAAGGATGCAAAAATTAAAAACAATTAAATAAAAGATTATATCATACGTCTAATTAGTATATAAATATAATTTGGAGGATTATCTTAATTTTTTTTAAGTGAAAAGAGGCATTTTAGTACATTTGGGTAGAGATGAAACCTAAAAACCCAAAATTGGGTATAAATGACTTTTTTACAAGGTTAGGGTATAAACAAAAAAAAAATTGAGGTTTTTTTAAGTAATTAAGCCTAGTTTATACTATAGAAGCTAAAGATTAAACTCTTTTTGATATATTTTCTCCATTGCGTCGATAAAATTGAATTAGCTATTTAATATATATTTTTAATTGTCAAAAGTTGAAAGTTAGTTGAGATTGTTAAAATTATAAATTATTATTATAATTATTAAATAAATTAAAGTTTATAATTTTATTTGATATTGATTCCTTTTGTTTAACTATTATATAGATGTGCTTCATATCCATATGATGGTAGTAATAAATAAATAAATAGAGTAATATTTACATTATAAAGAATAATATATTTATTGAAGAAATCTATTTCAACACATAATGTAGTGTTAAAAAGTCATATCATTAGATTGTCACCAACACCAATCATCACCATCGATGATGAATTTGATGTGGATTTTATGTAGATTTAAATGGATTCTATATTATTATATTCATATCAGATTAATAATTTAAAATTTAAATATTACTTAATGTGTATTTTAAATGAATGTATGTAATTCTTTCTTTTTGATGAACTGTAGTTCTTATATTTTTGTATCATATCAACAAGTCAAATTTTAGGTAGATCAAGGCGATTTCATACGTAGTCATGTGAGATCTACAATTTCAAATTTAGGTGGATCTGACATGGATAGTAGTTGATCTAAGTAGATCTTTTATTGGTGTATTCATATCAGATTAACAATTTCAAATATTTATCAAAAAAAAAAAAATTCAAATAAGAAATAGTAGAATATTGTAAAATTGGCTAAATCCAGTGATTTTGAAAGATTTGGCTGTAACTAACACAAAACGTAAATGTTTTTTATTTTTTTGTGATGAAACATTTTTTTAAATTTTATGATAAAAGTAAAATGAACAACTCTACTAGAACGGACGAAGTGTTATTGTCATTTTTAATTTTATTTTATTTTGAAGTACAAATAAAAATATTACAGATTTTACCGTTTAAAGGATATGATCAATATAATTTAAAAAAAAAGAATTTTTATGTGTAATCTTTACTCAGTATATAATTTAAATTTAAATTTAATAATTCATCTAAACAAAATAATTTTAAAAATTAAATAAGTTAATGTATTTCTGTCAAAAAAACCTAAAATTTAAACATCCAAATAAATGTTTTAAAACTTAGAAATATAAATCTTTTTTTCTTTCAAATGTGTATATTTTAAATTTTACTAATGCATCATTGATTTTGGGCTAATAATCAACCACGGACCCTGACTTTAGAGGTACCTTACGCTAAACCCCCTGATCAAAAAAAAACTGCCGTAAACCCCCTAAACTTTACCTAATGATCAGCTAAACCCCTTTTACCCTAAAACCGCCCCAAAAAACCGCCCCAAGCCCTTTATTTTCTCAAAAATACCTAAAATACGGCTAATAATCATGGACGGTCCTCGACCTTTGCACTAAGCTTCCCTAAACCCCCTCACCTTTCAAAAGCTTCACTAAACCCCCTGACCTTTATGGCGGCGCCATTCACGGCCCTTCTGGAAAAAAAAACACAAAATTGCGGCGCCGCCAACGATTTAATCGTTTGCATGCGTTTTCCTCGCCACCTGTCGACCCACGTGACCTGTCCTCTGTCAGTTGCAACAGTCCCTCCCTCTGACATGTCGGTTGACTTTTCAAATTTTAAAATCAAAAAAAAAATTAACCGCTCGGTAAATTTTCTCTCTCTTTCATCTTCTTTCTGACATACTCTTTCTTCTTCATTATATTTGTTTTTGAAATCAGTCTTTTTCTATTTCCCATCTCCTCTGACCTAGACGTTTGTCATCGTCGTTTGGTTGCTCTTCATTTTTTCTCGTTCTGTAGTTCGCCTGCGTTGTATTTCGAGGAAGAACAAATCCGGGTATGAAAAAAAATGGTTGATCAATTTTTGTAAAGTTACTGTCATATGCACACTTTTTTGGTATTGATATCTTTATATGGTAAAACAGGCTAAGAAGATAATGGGAAAAGAAAAGATCTTCTTCGGCAGTGATGAGACGAAAGGGAAGAAACGGCCAGGTTCGAATTTTAATTTTAGTGTTTAGGGTAATTTTGTTGGTTTTTGGGTATGTGTTTTTGGGTACTTGAAATTGTGATTTTAGGTTTATTGTAAATTTTTAGGTTTATGGGTATGTTTTTTTGGGGGAGTTATTCTCAAGTTGGTTGTAAAATTTGTTGATTTGTTTTGCATAATGTCTGTGAATGAATGTCTCCATATTGTTTGTTTGAACAGCCCGTACTGTGGAAGTGGATTCTCAGATCTTGGAAATTGTTCTGCACTATGATGGAGAATTTGGAGAAGGTGGTTATTTGTGGGGCGACGTGTGTGCAAGATGTTTTGACATTTCCCAACTGTCACTGAATAGGCTTGATTTGTGGGCCAAAAAAATTGGAGTGAAGGGGCTGGTTATGTATTATTGGAGGCAGCCAGAGTTGGACTATCATCGAGGGATAAAACCTCTTGAACATGATAGAGATGTTGAGGAGATGGCAAGGGCTGCACTAAAAGAAGGTGTGGTTGATGTCTACGTTCGATATTTAACCTCTGATGATGTGCATAATTTGGTGCCTGAGAGTGGACCCAAGTTAGAATTGAAAGAAATTGAAGAAGATGGTCCATTTGAGCCAGTTGAAGATGGTCCAGTGGAGGCAGTTGAAGATGCCGCGGGAGTTGAAGAAGGTCCAGGTGATGAATTATTGTTGCTAGAATGGTACGGCACTGAAGATGAGGGCCAAGTAGAAGCCTTGGAAGTGGAGATTGCTGCTGCTGAAGGCCCATCTGATGTGGCTGAAGGTCCAGAAGAAGGGTGCAGCAAAAAACAGAAGAACAAATAAAAACGAAAGAACAAATAAATGTAGCGTTGTTTTGTATTTCCGGATATTGTTGTTATTTTATTTTAAAACACTTATATATTTTTTATATGTGCTATTTCATAATTTAGCATTGTTTATTATTTCCTGATATGTTGTTATTTTATTCAAAGACACTTATATGTTGGAAATTTTATAAATTTATTTTTAGAGAAATGAAATACGTATGGTTCATGCATGACCACTGTCTTTCATTCTTATACTTTTGTTCACATAAGGTCCCTGACTTTTTAAAATGGATTGAGTAGTGGACCCTGATATTTGTTACGCTGGACAAAAAAATATACATAAAACATATAGAACATACATTACTTACACTATTTACAGAACATGTAAAATATAATTCGTAAAGACATATAAACAAGCATAAAAGTAAGATTAATAATTGACTTCATTAAATATTCAAACATTTCAGAACGTTTAGAAAAAAATTACATTAACATCCATCTTCACCAAAATTAACCCTGAACAAGAACAAAAACAAGAACCAACCCAATCTAACCAAATCTAAAGTCATTATCTAACCAAATCAGACATAAACCATCCAAATCATACTTAAACCACCAATCAACTCAACTAAATCAAACCATCCAACCGAAAACTTCCACCCGCCGCCGCCGGTTTTTTCCGGCCACCACCGTCCATTGCCGCAAAAAAAATTATTCAAATAAAAACTCATTTAATTTTAAAAAATAAATAAATAATTATTTTTAATTTAAATAAAAAAAATATATTTTTTTTAAATTAATTTTAAACCCACCATGGTGGGTCTGCTCTGTGAAGCAGACCCACCGGCGCGGGTCTGCTGCAAAGAGCAGACCCACCGCGGGTCTGCTGCAAAGAGCAGACCCGCGGTGGGTCTGCTCATTGCAGCAGATCCACCGGCGTCGGTGGATCTGCTGCAAAGAGCAGATCTACCGTGGTGGGTCTGCTTTCCGGTGAGCAGACCCACCTCTGCTCACCGGATTGAAAAAAAAAATTTATTATTTTTTATTTAAATTAAAAATAATTATTTATTTAATTTTTAAATAAATTTAGGTTTGATTAGATTGTTTGGTTTGATTTGATTGGATCGGTTTTAAGTGTGGTTTGATTGAAGCTGTCTGATTTGTTTGTATTTATTTACAGATTTGAAGGGTATTTTGGTCAATTTATGCGAAAAGGGGTTTAGCTAATTATTGGATAAAGTTTAAGGGGTTTACGGCAGTTTTTTTTTTATCAGGGGGTTTAGCGTAAGGTACCCTAAAGTCAGGGTCCGTGGGTGATTATTAGCCTTGATTTTGTAACTTAGACCGGACCAGACCAAACGACAGGCACCGAATGGTACTCAAAATGCTGACAAATGTTTCTTCTTACTGGTCATTTGAAAAGTTGATATTGCATGCACTCAACTTTCCATTTTGGTGGGATTTCAAGAACAACTTCATCTTCATCACTCATCAGGTACGAATCTGTTTATGTTTTTAAATACTTTCAGAGTTAATTATCAAAACAAAAAATACTTTCAGAGTTTCGGAATAATCTTTGACCACAAGAAACCGAACCATGCATCAATTCATAGTAAAGATTAGACTTTTCTTATGCTGTGTAAAGTTTGATGATTTTCTTTCATTTTTTTAAAAATACTCTTACTATTTGAATTTCTGTGGTGCTTTTTGATTAGATTATCAAGGATTATATAGTTATCTTGGACTGTCTTAATTTTGTGGGTTGATTTGATTATCTAAAGAAGAATGCAATTGGAGGGGGCAGTCGACAAGGAAAAGAATAGAGTTATATTTGTTGAATCTGATGGGGATTTTGTTGATGTTCTCTTTACTTTTCTCACAATGCCTATGGGAGAAATTGTTAAGCTCATGCGTAAGTACCAACAAACAAAAACAGTAGGCTGCATGGACAATTTGTATGCGAGCATTGAAAACCTTGATTCTAAGTGTTTCAGCAATGAAACATGTAGAAAAATGCTGCTAAATCCTGCGAACGGAGCTGCAACTCAGTGCAAGAAACTAAAACCTCAAATCAATGATACGAAAACTTTCGAGTTCTTTTCCTGTGAGAATTTTTCTAGGTGCAGATTGGTGAGTCAATATGAAGGTACTATTTGTGACTGTGGAAAAGGAATGTGTTTGTATGCGCAATTTGACAATGACATTTGTGGTTCTCAAAAAGATGGTGGTTTTGTTAAGCGACTCACTAGAGTTATGATTAGTGATGAATTACAAGTGATGCCTCTTTCAACTGCATCCGCCTTTTCTTTCCTTTCCAAGCTTGGAGTTATCGATGGGAATGCCATTGCGGGGAGGACTTTTGACATTGGATCAATCCATAAGGTAATTACCAGCTTTCCTCTTGTGGATAATTAGACATCTGTATTTCGCAAGTTCACAAACTAACCTGCATGCATGCTCTATTGTTTTCTCCCAGGTTGTGAATTTGCTGAAAAGCTCATTAGTGTCTGAGACATCCTTGACTGAAATTTTATTGAAGCCAAACGAAATACCTGAAATAAGCAAGAAAACCTCGAAGCTATACAGTTTCTCTCTTAAAACTAAATCGGGGGATCAATACACATCCAAAGGAAATGACAAGATCCGTATTAAGCTGATGCTCAGCAAATCAAACAAAAAGGTTTGTTATGCAGAAGCTGGTGAAGATTTTGTTGATCTACTCTTCAGCTTCCTTACTGTGCCACTTGGTTATATATTGAAAGAAATGAATGGTGCTGTTTCAAATGGATGCATCCATCATCTATACAATAGTATCGCGTGTCTTGACGTTGAAACATACTTCAAGTCGGATTACCACAAAGAGATTTTACTGTCTCCCAAGGTTGCTCCTAACTTGGGTTATGAGAATCAGCTACTGAGGGTAGAGGAAGCTGTTCACCCAGAATACCACTCCGTTTACAGTCGAAATAAACTAAGATTTTCGATTGACAAATTATCTATTCATAATGATCCAGTCCATGTAAAGGATCCTAAATTATCTGATAAGGTAGCTAAAACTAGTGGAGGATTTGTGATGATGGGACCAGCAATGTTTACAGTAACTGATGATCTGATTGTGACACCCATATCCATTGTATCAGGAGTATCTATTTTGAGTAAATTGAAGGTGCCATTCACTGACCTCGAGGATCGCTCTGTTTATGTGGGCACTAAGGAGGTATTTTTTTATTGATTATCCAAGTTCTGAAACTTTTCATAGCATATTTCATAAAAAAAATTCAAGTATAACCTTTTTAGGAGATCATTGGTGTTGTTTTAAAGTAAATATGTAGCCTAACTTTGTTAAGACTGTTTAAATTAAATGATTAACCATTCATTCGCTTTAGTTTTGAGACCTGCAGTACTATGCATCTCTATGAATCAATTTCATGTTTTTCTTGAAGTTGAAAATCTTTTTGAGCAATTCGAGTCTCGCCAAGGGGACAAAGCAATGTCTGGACTAGTACTTTGGTCATGCTCAATACTCTAGTTGAATTATAAGTCGCGTAATTTGGATATGTACGTCGATGGATGCTGACATTTTATGGAGAATCAATGTTGTCTATTGAAGATGTTAGATATCCTTATTACTTGTTCTATGAATGATAACTCTGCTTATCTGTCTATATATGCATAGAAGAAAAACCATCTACGTTAGTCCAAAAACAAAAGTTCTTTGATATATTGTTGAACATTCCACATATGCGTGATGCTAGCTAGTATTGCTGTAAATCCTCGGTAAGCCATATTTATACATCATTCTTGCTAATCTCCTTTTACGTGCTTGGTGTTGCAGGCTGTGCATCTCATGATAGCTTCTTTTATCTCGGAATCTGCTTTAACTGATACTTCCGTCTCCCAAATACTCAAAGTTCCGAAACAAGAATCATAAGCATTTCATCGGTCTTCTAATGCTGGAAGTGAACAAAAGCTGTGTTTGCGTATGCGCAAGTTTTTGCTGCTTTTGCAGTGCACAAGTTTTTATCGTTTTGTTGGTCATTACTTATGGAGACTACTGTTATCAACTTTCCTATGCATTTTGGTATTAATTTATAGAGAAGATAACAAAAATATTCAAAAAATAGAAGAAAATAACAAAAATGTTAAGTTTGTTGAAATATTATATGAGCACCTCAAAAAACTGAAATTTTACATTTAATACCTTCCCAATGAGGATGCAACACATGGCACACTCAAAACAAGTCAAAAAAAGTCAAAAACGCGTCAGAATAGGTCAAAAACGCGTCAGAAACGCGTCTGACATGTGTCTGCCACGCGCATCAGAGCTGTGCACCAATCACGCGTCAGTTTGTCAAAACTATTCAAACATGTATCATTTATGTATCCGTTATGTATCAGATATGTATCAAGGACATATTGATTATTATTTTTTCATTTTTCTTTAACAAAAATAAATAAATATATTATTAATATGTATTATTTATGTGTCTCGAAGGTGTATGTATAATATATTTTAAATTAAAAGATATATGTATCACATATTTTAATTAAAATTCACGCATTAAATAATATCAATAGCCTCTTATAATAATCCATCAATTTTAATATAAAAATTACAATGTATAAATTATACATCAAACATGTATCTATAATCTATCATAACTTAACATTTATGTTATAACAAAATTACAGTTTAAAAAAATTTAGTCTGCAATGTATCATAAGAGGGAATGCTTTACTCATGTTCTCATTTTCTAACACTCTCTCGAGCATAATAATTAAATTGACTTGTGATCAAAGATGAACTAGCGTTAACATATAATTATCACTTGTATGGGCTACTCCACTAATTTAAAAATCGATTGATGTATCTACGATGTATCAAAAATGCATCGGTAATGTATTGTTGATGTATTTATGATGTATCAATAATGTATCTATAATGTACCGGTGGTACATCTATGACGTATCAGGTGATGTATCTATAATGTATCATTGATGTATCCGATATGTATATACATGATATATAAATAAAAAAACCTAATAACAATATAATGTCGTCATAAAAGTTATTATTAAACATTACAGAATACCATCCTAATCAACAACTCTATCTTCCAAATATGAGGCCAACAAACACTGCAATACATAGGTGATACCATCATCATCATTCATTGAATTATAGTAAACAATATCAATAAAACCCACACTATAAAATTTTTGCACTGTTTCCGAGATGTATCAAATATGTATCTAAAATGTATCCCGAATGTATCGAATATGTACAACATGTAATAGAAAAACTTATTTTACTATTAAGTTGGTTACTATTTTGTTTATTTTCAAAATATTTTATTTTATTTTAATAGCTATATGTAATAATACTAATCGAATTAACTAAATTTTTAAAATATAAAACAAAGCGATTAAATTAGTCGTATGATACAATTATATCAATAATAATAAAAAAAAGGTTTGAACGATCTAATATGTATCGGAGATGTATAAAATATTTATCGAAGATACACAAGTAATACGTTTTTAATACACTATTTATATACAATACCTCAAAATATAAAAATATATAACTGATACATCTTCAATATATAAACAATGTATATCAAATATAATTTTAATAATACATTTATTATGGTCAATTTAGACTAGAAATCTCCAAAATTATCCCCCTTTTGTTTGGCTACGGCTCTTATAATTCTCAATTAGCTTTTAATTTTCAACTAAATATTTACAAACATGTATCTGTTATATATATGTGCAAATACATTAATAATACATAAATAATACATCTCTGAGACAATATAGGTACATTTTAAAAAATGATACGTATTAAAGATATATTTATCATGTTTTAATTGTATATAAAAGATGTATCTAACAAATACATTTAAAATATATATATATATATATATTCTTTAAGTTGTTTCTGATATGTATTGATGATGTATCCAAGATGTATCGAATATGTATAGGAGATGTATTGAAAATGTATTTTAAAGGCATTCAGGTACCACCATTGACAAGATGACGCGTATACTATTAAGGATATATCTATCATGTATAAATTATATAACAAAAATTTACATAACAAATACAACTAAAAACATGTCAAACACTTTTAATGAATTAATATATATATATAATATTTGAGCTGTTACATAATGCATAAAAAATAACACATCTCTTAAATAATATAAATAGATGATACATCTCAAATACATAAATAATACATCACTTTTTCATTTATAGTGCTATTACATTTTCTAAAAAATTGCACTGTCATTCTTTAAAAAAACAAATAAATTAAATTAAAAGTTTTATTGGTAAAAATTGAAATAAATTACTAAATCACACTCTAATAAAAATATGCCACATGCCCTGTAAAGTGTATAAAATAATTTTCGTGTGTCTGTAACCGTTAAAAAAAAAATCTTGTAAAATAAAGTACCACTTCTTGCCATGTTGTTTGGCAAACATGAATCCTGCGCGCATGTGAACAAAAAGAATAGAACCCAGTAGCATTGAATAACATTAAAATGCAAAAAAAATATAAAATTGAAAAGAAAAATAAAACAGAAAATGAATTGTTTCTTTAACTAAATTTCAATGAATTTCCATTCCATAATAATAATAAATCTTTTTTTACATAAGCATAGCAGATATTCTGAAAGAAAAAGACTATTTGTAATTATCTCAACAAATAGTGCAACAATAGAGATCATTAAGCTTTTGAGCAATCAAAGCAGCAAGAAAAACTGTACTTTATTAATTATATATAAAAAACAAAACAACGCTTCTTTAGAAATTGATCTCAAAGGCAACACATTTTCCACCATCAAATTAGCTTTCCTTGTCGGTAAACAAATTGTCATGAATACAGTCGACCCTCTAATAGTTAATATTCTATAAATTAATAATTCTAATAATTAATAGAAAATTGAGAGAACCAACTTCGTTCCACGTCGGATAATTAATAATTCTATTATTTAATAATTAATAAAATTTAAAATATATTTTACATGAATATTAATTATTAGAGAGATATTTTTTAAATAAATATATAACAATTGATGATTTATTTGAGGCAATACTAACCTTAATCCATAAAGTGTAAGTTAAAATACCATCAGATTATGACTTTTTTATTCTTTTGAGAAATTTTAAAAGAAATTATTATATAAACAAATTAAAGTAAATAAAGTATCTCTAGTATAAAACATATTAAAAATTATTTTACTTTATGAATACAATTTTTTAATAATTATTTTTTGTTTTGATATCAATTGATATTTTTTAAATTAAATATAAAATTATTTCTTTTAAATTAAGTGATTGTAAAGTGTATTTAGTTAGTTTTTTTATAATATAATATTACTATTAGGTCTATTAATGTAGATAGATTAAAATATTTTTTATAATTTTTTATACAAATTCTATAAATTAATAATTCTAATAATTAATAAATTTTTGATCCACCATGTGTATTAATTATCAGAGGGTCGACTGTATATCCCTTCTATTGCAACAAATAGCTCCTCGTGATGCTTGTAAAGAAATCGATGCCTAAATGTAACTTTTGCAAGCGGAGCTCCACGACCCGGATCGTGAATGATGCCGTTCACCACTCCTTTTAGGTACCCATTTCGCTCGCCGAAGTCCAGTGAACGGAATCGGGCAGGACCCTTCCGGTGGTGAGTGTGAGATTTGAATACAGAGCCTGTTCTTTAACGCTGGGTGCGGATTACACGACCCGTTTCTAGTTTTTTTTTTGGGTTTCAAGGGTTAGGGTTTTCAGAGAGGCTGTGCGGCTATTGGGAGATAAGGAAATCAAGACAGAGAAGGACGAAGATGACGGTAGGGATGGAGAAATAGAAATGAAAATGACACATGTAGGGTAGGGATGATTCACGTAAAACATGTAAAATAATCCCGTTTAATGACATTAAATGTAAAGAAAAAGTTAGCACAACTGAAAGATTTTGACTGGCTTAGCAAAAATGTAAAAAGGGTAAATTAGGATAAATACTCCATTTTTTAAAATAATTAGATTTTCTACCTCAATAAAAAAAAGATAAAGAAAATATCTCACCCTTTTATTGTTTTTATTTTTTTACTCTAATAGATGTTTATATTATAATTATACCTAACTTAATTATTATTTTACTCTAATCATAATCTTTTTACTCTCAAATGACAACTGTCATTATTTTCTTTTTTCTCTCTTTCTTTTTTCTCTCCTCTCTCCTCTCTTCTCTTTCTTCTTTTTCTTCTTCTTCTTTTCTTCTCTGTTTGGCTTTTCTTCGCCATTTTTTTTCTTCTTCTTCTTTTTTCTTCTTCTTTATTTCTTCTCTTCTTCTTCGTCGTTCCTTCATCGGTCGTCGTCGCTCCGCCATCACTCAACCGTCGCTCCGCCGTTCTTTTCATATTTGATTTTAGTTTTTCTTAAATTCGTGGTGATTATTACGATTTATATTAACTTTTATATCTAAATAAATTATTCTTTGATTTTATGATTGAAAAAAACGATTTTCTGCACAAAAAATAGCATCTGATTATCATATGAGTATCACTGCATTATCATAATATTATCATAACACTGCAGAAAAAATGATTTTTTTTAAAAGATAACGTCTGATTATCATATGAGTATCACTATATTATCATGTTGTTATCATAACACTGCAAGAAAAAAATGATTTTCTGGAGAAAATAATATTTGATTATCATATCGTTATCACAATATTATCATGTCGTTATCATAATATTATCATATGATACCGAGATGATAATATTTATGGTAACTAGATGATAATGTTATGATAATATCTATGATTATGTTATGATAAAACAATGTCTGGTTATCATGTCAGTATCACTACATTATCATGTCGTTATCATAACACTGCAGTATGATAATTAGATGATAATGAAGTATGATAAGGTTATGATAATTGTATGATAACCTACGAAAAAAATAAACTACATAAGTGTTTATGATAACCAGATAATAACGGAGTAAAATCATAAATATTTTAATACCGAGAGTAAAAACATAAATCTGGAAAAAACATGAGGTATTTTCTTATAACTTTTCCGTGTTGAGGTATAAAATGTAAATATTTTTATTTTTGGAGTAAATACCTAAACTTCCCATGTAAAAAAGACCCTTAATTAGCCCATTTATGTAATTTTCTCTAATTTATATATGGACTTGTTTAGATTGCGTGTTTATGCATTTTTCATGGATTCAGCCTAGGGAATAATTTTTTTTATTCTTCATGTAGTTAGGTTTTTTTTTCATTTTCGACAGAGTCTAAATAAGCCAATATTTTAAAAAACACTAAAAATTAAAACTATCTTTTTCAAGCAAAAAAAACTCCTACAAAAAAATTTGGTACAATTAAAACTTAAAATTAACAAATTTAATGCAATTAATGATTCTGAAAATTTAAGATTAAGGACAGTCAATTTCCTGCTTTTCGCAATATCCACTGCACTTGAACATTTGTCAGAAACATCCTTTACTTCAATGGGACAATGCAACCAATAAATTTATATATGAGGAAAAACTTCAGCCAAAAAAATATCTAAAAACATTCTATCATATAGACATCATTCAAACTACAACTGCATATGCACTTGAGCATTCGTAAGCATCAAATTTCCAATTAATACACTGAATTTGTTGCAGTAACTAGAAAACCTAAACCATAAATCTATGTACACTCAAACTTTCTATAGGCTGCTATAAATTTCCAAGTTTCGCTCCGGGAAGATAATATTAACCCAAAGTGACTGTCGTTGGGCGAGTAAAATAATGTGTATAATCAATCTATTTAGCAATTTTCACCGCAGTATTTCTTTACCTTTGATTTGACCATTGGTATTCATTGCCATTTAGCAAATTAAAAGATGCAGCAGAGTACTTAGCATTAACAAGATTACAGCCATTATAGCCAATTCTGCACTAGAATTGCCAGCAGAATAGATCGAGTGGGAACCTACTAAATGTATTGTTCCAGTACGTTCATCCTGCACTTTAATGCTTGACGAACCTAAAATCAATCACGGAAAAGTAAGCAGAACTAGAATAAGATGGGAAAAGAACAGTTATATCAAAAATCTTGATGAACTTTACTATGAACTAACATTTAAAAGTCAAATGAAACAGTAAATTTTGTTGTTGTCATTGAGAGCATTTGAAACCACTATACTAAAAACAAAATTCTAACTTTTAATAGAAATTAGCCACCAAGTACGTAGTCTAGTCTGTTTAAAATTAACCACTATCTGTAGGTTAGAATTTTCTGGATTTGACAGTGAAAGGCTACCGAAAATTCTACCAATTCGAACCTGCTGGGAATACATTTTTGTGATTTCTCTAGTTAAGTTTTTTCTTTACAAAATTGTATTCAGGAGGTCAAGAATTTGACATCAGTTTTCATTTGCTTGAATTTAGAACGGCTTAAGTAAAATATCAAATCCTTTTAACTACAATCACATATCAATTGCCCATCCAATACAAGTGCGAATGAAATTCTAATTAGCAATAGCATCTTCAACAACATACTGCAAGATTTTGTTTCCACGGCAGTAAAATTGCAGGAATAGTTTAGTTCTAACTGAAATTTTAAAATTATCTAGGGTTTCAATGTTTGTACACATTAAACTATAGATACACCACTTTCTACCTTCAGCTCAATGATTATACTAAAATGACAAAAAGAAAGAGGATAACGGATAACCAAACAAATTAGAGAATAAAGATAAAAACAGTAGATTATGGAGCTTTTATTTTTTAATCCTACAAATCGGTCGAATTTGGAGAATTTTCAATATTTTTGTATTTACGTTAATAGCCTGAGATGGTGACTGATTTCAGAATTTTTTTCATTAATGGTGTTACTTAAAGGCCATTTCATTTTAAATTCTTTTTTTATGAAATTGCTTTTTTTTTTTCAGATTATCTTATCAATATTCATATTCTACATCATTTTCTCATAAAATTGTTACATCTGTTCACTCTTTCATTTCAAGTAAATCATAGGTGTTGAGCGTACTAATGAATCATTGAACATGTTTTTATCACGATAAAGACATCAAGTTACTTAGTTTAATTTCTATCTTTCTCTAAAGTCTAAAATAACACGTGGTCCTGAAAAAATTATAAAATTTACTAATTAAACATTGGTTCTTTAAATTAGATTGGAATTACTCTCGGCAGTGTCATACGGAAGATTGTATCTCGCCATTTGGGAATACTTGTGAGACTAATACAGAAACTCCCGACAAACAGAGATGGTAGATTGAGCAAACAAAAATATACGACTCTTTAAAACTTTCCTTTTTTTTCCTCTTTCAATTTGCTTTCCTAGAACCATTTTGATCTTTACTACCTGGTCTATACTAATTCGACTTTCTCTACTTTTGTATTGATGGCAACAAGAAGGAACCCTGACCCTTCATTTTCTTTTTGGTATAGTAGGCATAACGTCATTTTTTCCCAACAAAAAATGCGAATGTGTGCCTCATATACCTAAAAGAAGCACCTACTCATCTACTCATGTTCTATTTTACACGTCTAAAGGAAATGTATAAGAAACAAAGACAGCAAAAGCATAAACAATAAATAACCAACACTCACAGTTGTATTCGGTCCATCCAATGGCCTGATTTTCGAGATCGTACAGAACAAGCTTATTTGAAAGTACTAAATCTGCAAAAGGAAAACAAATGTGTGATGAGGAATAAAAGAATCACAAGCAGCATGCTTCTTCTTTGTTAACTAAGGTCAAACAGTGGTGTTTCTTTAACATGACCCAGAAAAGGAATAGAGATCAAAGAAAAAAACAATTCAACCGTAGGGATGGGAGATCTGCCTCATTTATGTCATATCTTAAGGAAATCAACAAACAGTAAACAATCAGATATTGACATGCTACATCCATTTTAAAGTCAGTATGAATATTATTTTCCCACCTTTCCTTCCTCCCTTCAAATAAGGGGAAAAAAAAAGTTCAAGCCTCAGCAAACGAAGCACAATGATTTCAAAATAAAAACTATATGCTGAATACGAAAAATGACTTCTTAAAAAAGTTCTGATGTCATGCTGAACATACAGAGCTAAAAGAAATAAAAATTAGTGATCACCTTGTAGTTTTCAGGCTTTGTGAATTAACACATTTTACATAAAAAAAAGGCCAAATGTTATAAAAAGGCCAAAAGTTTCACAAAAGTTTCACAAAAGTCCTGACCTTTCAATTTTATCGATTTTGGCCAAAAACTGATTATTTGGTTTCACAAAAGTCCTGACCTTTCAATTTTGTCGATTTTGGCCAAAAATAGATTATTTGGTTTCACAAAAGTCCCGACCTTTCAATATTTGGCATGCCATATAGGCGCCACATAGGCGTCACATAGGCAAATTGAAATCAAATTGAGAGTTGGCCACAATTGAGACCAAATAATTTGTTTTTGGCCAAAATCGACAAAATTGAAAGGTCAGGACTTTTGTGAAACTTTTATGAAAGGTTTGGCCTTTTTACAACATTTGGCCTAAAAAAAATAGTTAAGTATCACATAAATGCAATGTCAAGTCCTAAAAATCGCATACCTCCCAAAAGTGTCATGTTCCTTCTATCCCTTGATTGCATTCCACTATTTTGCCATCCAATACACAATAAACTTTCCTGCACAATCCAAATCAGCAAAGCAATCCATCATGCAAAGTGAGTTGCAAGTTCAATGCATGAATTGATTCACCATATGCACAGACATGCATGCACATGAAAATAAATAGAAGGCATCATTTACAGACGTTTGTAAAAGGTAAGATCTTGTGATAACATGTAAGCTAGTAGTAAAGCAACCAAGTGGAATATCAGGAAAGAGAAAGCACTTGCATCTACTTCACAAATCTATAAATGCTAGTTGTTCTGTTAAGTTTAACAGATAACCGATACCATATGAAAGCAATCATATCGTTCGCTATTAATTATTTAGCATTGAAAACAAAGCAGCCAAACAAGCATCATGGCATAATTAAGAACTTCTTTGCCATGATATCTTTCAAATAGTTTGTTTATATTGAAATTATAACTTTTCACGTAATTCTTTTTTATAATTAGATTACAGTGAGAGTTTTTACATTAAAAATTATCTTTTGAGAATATTATATTAAAATTTATCTTTTGATATAAAAAGTATTAGTTTTTTATTTATAGTCCAAATTCTATTAGGAATTAAAAAATATACAATTTATTTGTAAGTTAATAATTATTAATAAGTTTAAATAGGAGCAATCTATATTATTTATATATTAATTCTTAATAGAGATCATTTTTATAAATTTGCGTGTTATCTATTTGACTAGTTACTAGTTAATTATTCTATAATTATTTGGAAGTTGTATTAAGACTAAATTTTCGATAGTTATATTAATTTTCATAATATTCCGATTACTTTTACCATTAATGTAGTATTTTAACTTCATTAGTAATTAACTATAAAAAATTAAAAATAATTATAGTCATACATTATTATTAGATAGTAGAAAATAAATTACAACAATAATCACAATCAGTAAACTTTAATAAAGGTCATTGTTATAATTTTTCCTCAATCCCCCCTTCATATATATATAATTGAGATTTTAATTATGCAGCAATTTGGACTTCATATTTATTTTTAAGGTTATTGCTCTAAGAATTTGAATTTCTAAATTAGACTGCTTTTCAGGGCCAGCAATTTGAATTTTCAATTGTTAATCTATTTGTTAGGACTTCTATATTCCTTGTTAGCTTGCTAATAAATATGCAAGGTATTTATTAAAAAAAGTTAAGTGGTACACATGGAGCAAGTTAAGAGAGAAAGATAAAAATCCTAACAGATATTCTGACACCAACTGAAAATTCAAAATGCTGATCCTAAGGAACAGCCTAATCTAGAAACTCAAATTGCTACCCTAAACAATAACCTTGACAGTAGATTTAAAATCTCAATTCCTTATTGCCACCACATTTTCTGTTACTATTTTTGTCCTCTTATCCTTTTGACTGTAACAGATACCTTCAATCCTATCAATTCATTTATTCAATTCTCTCTACAACTCAAATAAGAATTTAAGAGTTCGGACATAGCTTCTGCTATTTTCTATAAAGCACGCATAGAGCAGATGATTCTGAATGTGTCCTTCACCACGGTCTTATAGAAATTTTTTTGAAAAAGAAATGTAATTAATTGATAGTCGGTCAACTTCATCATCAAGAGAACAGATTTCAATACTTTGATATGACAACTTAGTAAAAGCAAGCTCAAACTGTTAAAACCATATAGAGGTAGAATGTCAATAATACATCTGACTCTGACTCTAGTCAATTGGGATTTTCAGCTTCTAACATTCTTTGGTCGAAATTAAATCAATCAAGCAATATTGACAAATAAGAAACTTTAAAAATTAAGGAGCTCAAAAATCTAGATCATACTTACAAATGGGAATAAATATTCATGTGGATGAACCTTTAAGAAAACCGAGTTTTCAAAATGAAACATGACAACTGGAAAGTCATCATCCACACTGCACATAAAATAAAACATACAGAAATAAGAGAATGCTCCTTAACACTTTTGCCTGAAACAAGTTCAAGTATATTATATGTAAGTATTATATAGCATCAATAAGGATATCATGCTTCTAAAAATACCCAAGGGAAGTACAGGTAAAAGAAAAGATTTAAGAGACACATTAGAGATAGTCTTAAAAGTTACATGTTTTGGTCCGAAGTAGCTGGATGCATGTTGAAAGTGAAAAGAAACTGAAGAAGAGTAATCAAGTTTTTTCCTTTAGGAACACAAAATAATCCAGGTTGGATGTATTTCTAAATGAAAAAAGATAATAATGCTGGAGTAGTTAAAGATTGGACAAGTGTCAATTGCCCCACTGAACTAGTGTCAAGGGTTCAAATCGCACATTGTTCAATCTTCCAAAAAATATGGTGGAAGTTCTTAGTTATGACATTAAGAATTTTCAGCTAACTAGTTTATTGGGGAAGTTCATCAAGTTAATAAATATATAATAGCGCAGGAAATCTGGTTTATCTAGATCATGGGTATCTTGAACAATTTTTAATTTTCAGACGATCAAATTATCCTTGCTGGATTATGATTAATCATCCTTAAGTGTATAAAACTATTTCTCTATATATATACTTAAACCTGTATCAGATTTATAATGAGATTTTGAGTTTAATAAAATAAAAGAATCCTGCAAGGCTGCAATCAGAATTATGTTGAATCAATTCTCTTTTTTCTTCCTAAGTCTACATGTGATTTCTAGAAAAACTGTCATCTTCATATTGAAAGCTAAAACGTGCTTTTTCAATTTTTGTAAGGAAAAAATTGCAACTTTAAAAAGCCAGTGAAAGTTAAAGAGAACTCATCTAATACTCTCCATACCTTCCAGAATACTGAAAACATGTATACTCGTCCCGTACAGTACGAACTTCCAAATGAGGCTGCTGAGAAATGATCTATCAACATAAAAATTTACAAATAAGCAATCATATGAGGATACCTAACAACTCTAAATTCAATTCTATTATATGTACCTTACTGACTAATGGTTCATAAATAAATTCTGGGAGATAGGCCAAGGTTGTACCGCTATCTATTATTGCTCCCTTCCGATCTCCAGCCTCAAAAACATCAGTCGGAAGAGGTAGGAAATCTTTACCAACTTGAACTGCCGTCATATTGACATTGTAGTGGGGCCTGAACATATATAAATTTAACATCACAAGATATACCATGAGTGCACGGCAGAGCTGAATGAATTATTAAATAGCCTGATGAATTGGATTTTAACTTTAAAAAAACTCATGATGACAATAGATGTAGCGTGATCACAATATATAATAATCTTGGAAGTTGGCACGATTGTTTGGGATATAAACTATGTTTTACGGTCTCATACAATAATGTTCAGCAAGCAAACACAATAGGTCAGCTTAGACAGCTTGTTGATGTGAAAGTTTAATACCGCTTTTGATGTCACATCAACCATATGCGAGAGAGAGTATTCATGTTGGCAACAGGCAAGTATCGCTTATTCTGTAATTGTTGTATTCTTTAGATTGATCTGACCAAATTACCACCATTATACCCTTCTTCAAGTAAACCACGTCTCAAAAATTGATGTTCTCTCCAAATGAATTGTTCTTGACAAATGTGAAATGTCAATCTATTTATTTCTATTTCAATTTTGTTGTTAACAGATTTTGTTTCATTATAAATTATTTTCACCCTAAAATAAGTGCAAGAGTAGGTACTGGCTTTACTTGACATCTTTCTAAAGATGCAGCCACCATGAAATGGAGGATGAGAAGTTGACACTAAGATTAAGTTGGCTTGAGTAGAATTTGAGAAGTTAGATACAAATATACCAATGCTTTGAATTTTAGGAAACTAATACCTAGTGCATATATTTAACTACTCACGGTAATTTTAAATTACCCATCGTCATAGATATGCTAATTTAGTTAACTTAAATGTTTATTCTATCATTTGTTGAAACATACCTAAAAATTCTCAATCAACCCCAAATGAACCATTAACTCTTTCTCTTAGGCTTCTCCTATTCGAATAATGAGCCAAGCTCCAAATCCTAGGTTTAGAGCTGCACACTTAGAGAGAATAAAATTTACATTTAATTGAATGTTATACCTATATATTGCTCCAATTTCCTAATATATATAAGTTTAATTCTCAGCCCAAAGATATCAATCTTCATAAGTTGTATTGCTAATAGTAACATCAAATTTTCCTTATAGCTTTGTCCCAACTCTTGTTTCTCATTTTTACTCACATTGATGATTCTACCACTTATTTGACATATTTAAAGTAAAAACTAATGTTATAAGTATAATCTCTTTTCATTAACTTGAAATCGTTGTTGCTTAGTGGCATAGAATTTAAAACCTAGACACCCTCATCTTCTCACAATGAATACAACTTCAATCTTACGCAAAAGTATTCAAACAGTTTCTCCATTTTCCTTGTATTTCCAAACATTTAGTTATCATCTTGAATTTCTTTCATGCTAAGCTTGTGAATCTTATGTTGCTTTTCACAGTCCAACACTTTACTATCACATCAAAAAAAATTCCCTTTCAACTTCATTGATACATTGAAGTTACATTAAACTTCCACTGAACTTCTCCACTTCCTTGTTTTATAAAGAAATGTAGGGAGTGGCCTCTTCCAGTCACCATTACTACCTTCATCATCTCTCCGCAAGATAGTGCTTAGGTATTAGAGAAATATGTGCTTCATAGAAACTAAATCCAATTCCACTTCAATCACTTTATGCGGAGCCAATGACTTCAAAATATTCCACTTCCATTAATAATGTTGCAATTCATGTACCTATCTTGGCACGAAGTATCAGATGTGAAGCAAGAAGACTTCTAACTTTGATGCTTAGCCCTTTACATTTTCCGTCGATTCCCTAAACAGCCCCTATACTCGGCCATCCAAGGGTCTAAGTAGTCACAATGTAGCATCTAAACTGACTTAAAATAGCCTAAAAGACAGAACAAACCGTCCTAATCAAAGTTGCAATACCTTTCAAATCTAATTTGCAAATAACAACAAAAAATCCTAAGTTAAAAAGCACACACCAAAGACTAACATCAATATCTATGCAGCTTGTGCAAATATCCTATGGAATATAAACTTATTAAAGCAAAAACTTTTAGGTTTCTTTAAGAGAAAGCATATATAATTTTTTTGACAATGACTACAAAATTTGTTGCAAGACCATAGATTTCCCTTTGAGTGAATAATTATGCAACAAGAGAACACAAACCAAGAATGTATGCAACGAAATCGTTAACAAATTCGAAATGTACTCAGCAAAACCAAGAAAGCATAAATGATAACAAATTCATGTTGAATCACGTACTGGTTTGGTATTAATGGTGTCATGTTAACTTTAGGCTGCACAACATGTCCCATAGCAAAGATACCGCCGCCATTTATACCATCTAAGCAATGAGCAAATATTTTTTTCACCTTTCCATTGGCAGCTAGTTGTGAAATCATTGATGAATTTGCTTTCCCAAAACCAAGTATACCATCAAGAGCTTCTTCATTACTTGCGCTCAAATCCCCTGACTGTCTAGCCCCACACCTAAGAGGAAACATTGCATTCAACTCAGTCATCAATAACAGGCATCAAAAGCCAATGCACAGACGCGGAATAACAGACACAAAAACCAAGAAAAGAAAAGAAATACAACATAAATGTTCGGCCTTTTTTATTATGAATTTTGTACTATTTTTATATGCTATTTAACTCAATGAATCTCCCTAAATGATAGTATTAGTGACTTTATCAAATACATGCATGAAGCTTAACAAGGCAGTGTAGCTTAATCTATCAACATTTCAAAATATACAGAATAATATCAATAACAAATTTTGGTGTTGATCAATGATGTAGGAACAATTATATTAATAACAAATTTTTGATGTTGGATTTTAATTCTTAATTATGGATTAAACAACTTCATTCTAAGTTCTAACATTATCTAGGAAGTTTTAATTATTGATTGGTATATAACTACATATAAATTTTATTTGTGCTAGTTTAAAATTTTCCAGTTTATAGTAGCTTCAAATTGTATTAGATTTTCTATTAAAAAGCTCTCTATTTAGCTTGAACTCGTTATTAAAAGAGTGCACATATTAGAACATAACTTCAACACTTTCTTTATTTTTTATGCTTTAAAATAGAAAATGAAGTGTGACTCTCCACAACTCCACTTTCCATTCCATTTTTACTTATAAAGTGCATGTTTCAATGCCCTTAAAAATTAGTTTAAGCCTCTATTGGCCATTCACATATTTTAAGAGTCCATTGGGCTTAAGAAAAATCATTTACACTTCATAATAAAGATACTTCTTATTTAGATAAAAAAAAGTACTCTTTAAAATGAAGAATACAATTGAAAATGCTTCAAGTTTCTAAATACCTAATTATGTTATCCTACTCGTCTAATTAGATTTGTGGGAAATTTTATGGATCCTGCTGTAGTGAAGTGTTTATCCCATGCATTGGTTGTGCCATGTCATATTTACAACAAGCCAATGAGCATTTGCAATAGGGAATCTTTTAACAATTATATAATTTTTTTATTATCAATTTTTCCACATGGCTAACGCATCATTGGTTTGTTGCATGAATGACATGGCGCAACGGTTGCACGCAATAATTTTCCGCTGTAGTGACCTTACCAAAATACTTTTATGGAGTGCAAACAGATCTTTAACTAGTATAGAAGCAGAATGCATATCGCCAGATTCTAGAGACCCAAAAAAATCTCTTGCATAAAAGAATTTCATCTCATAACAATGTCCAAAGATTATCTATCTTTCTAAGTTGTTATCCTAGCCTACATCCCGCAACAGGATTTGTGTGTCCCCTTACGGTAAAATCTCAGAAATTGAAAGACTTACTACCAGTTAACAAGTCTTAGAACAAGAAAAGCCTCAACACATATAATGTGTCTTAACCCCATAGTAAATATGTATAAGCAACATATGGAATAAAGGTAGGTTTGATTTGAGGCGATCAACATTCATTTATTGAGTATTTAAAACTCTTAATAGTTGACAGCGGAAGCACCCAAGCACAATCTTTGATACACACCTTATAATGATATAAGGATGATGTAACTTCTTTCTTAATCATTTACTAACTGGATCATTCTGTCCAACAAGAAAACTGACCCCTATGAATATTTTCACAAGGTTTACTTATAAGTCAGATGTTAGTAGAAAATCCAACTTAAAAGAAATTTAGATTGCTCAAAAGACAACCTTACGCTCCAATCTAACATACGGCCCATTTAAGATAGAAACAAATAAGCAATAGCATAATTTAACAAACACAATAAACAATAGATTAAGAATGCTCTATGGATCAAGCCAATGAATTCAGTAACAAAAAATTACTTAGCTGCTGTAATGCATTTAATTCCAAATATAGTAGATTGAGACCATCTTCCTCTATTTTCGAAATATACATTAAATCAAGAAATTTAGAGAAAGACACTAGCAATCTTCATTATGAAAGCCTTTCGTCGTTCATTTAGAAAGCATAAGATGCATTAAAGGGAAAGATAAAAAGAGAAACGCTTACCCAAATATAACACTTCCATTAGCAGATGTAGTTTGGAAATCACCAGATACTCCATCATATTGCATAACATCCTTCACAAAATAACCTGCAGTAGAACTCCCGTCTCCATATATCTCAAGATAAGGGCAAGTCATATTTGCCGTACACCCAGATAATGGACCTCCATTCACCTCATAGCAAAACTCTTGATCACAAGGCACTAACTTCCCAGTAACAGACTCCTTCAAATTATAAAGTGTGAGATCCATCTGATAACATAAAAAAACACTCAGAAAATCAAAAAACAATATCAGTAATTTAGGTAGCACAGACATTTTGGCTATGTTTGGTTCATGCAATGGATTAGCATAGAATAGAATAGCTAATCCATAAGAAATGGAATAGTCATTCTTAGAGGAGTAATTATTCCACTAAATCATGGAATAACTATTCCATGAACCAAAGTAGAGAATAACCATTTTCTACGGAATGGCTATCACATTCCGCACCTATTCCATGAACCAAACATAGCCTTCATTCAATATCGTATCCGGTTCAAAATGTATAGGACACTTGATGTTTCGGAAACGAAACTTCACTTTTTACATAGGAAACCTTAAAATAACATTGTTTCGCGTGTCCGTGCTATCAAGACAGTAACAATAACAGTTAGGAGAGAATAATAAAGAGGAAAATAGAGGTGCATACACCAAGGGAGCTTGTTCTAGGGCATTCTCTACATTGAATACAGTTAACCCACATAATATCACTTCCAGTATCAACCTGTACATAATAGTCCTTCGAAGGAGTTCCAATTCCAATCTTAGCATAATAAAGCCTACCAACACATTACAAAAAAAAATACACTAAATTAAATAGAATTAATCACTATAGTATTATGAATTGAAAGAGCGTTAAATACAGATAAAAGTGATTAAAAC
Organism: Mercurialis annua; assembly: GCF_937616625.2. Lineage (NCBI taxonomy): Eukaryota > Viridiplantae > Streptophyta > Magnoliopsida > Malpighiales > Euphorbiaceae > Mercurialis > Mercurialis annua. The sequence goes on along the minus strand of NC_065575.1, from coordinate 4,190,865 downwards.
AAACCCTAGAGCATCAGCACGGCCACTCCCGCCGAGAGGGAGATCAACGCCGGCGAGAATACGGAGCTGACGGCGATCGTCGTGAGCTTTAAGGTCACTGAGAGATTGTTGTTGGCCGGCGAATCTGTACTTAACGCTAAAGACACCGCTATTAGCGGAGACATTAGCTGCTATAATCAATATTAGAGAAAAAAAGAGTAATGTCAAGCAGTTCATTTTTAATAAAAAAAACAAAATTGTTATGGGAAGACGAAGAAGAACATGGTGAAGAACGAAAGAAGAAAGAAAAAGGCCTAATGACAACTACTCTTTTGATTATTATTATTTTTATATTAATTTTAAATACTATTTTGGCAAAAAGTTTCAAAAAATTCAAATAAGTTCTTAGTGAATATTTAATTAAATATGTAACTAATAAATAAATTAAAAATTGACATGTCCACCTCTGACTTTGAATCCACCATCGCCTTCCTCAAATTTGCCACCACCCGCCCTCGAACCCGTTGTCACTCGTCTTTCGTGGAAGACGAGCAGGGACGAATCGAGGGCGTTGAAGGCGACATCGAAATCGGAAGCATTAAATTTTTAGAGGTGTTAAAATATCGAGTTGAACAATAAAAAAAGTTTGTATTATTTTTTAAAATTTTAGAAAAGAAGGTTTTTTGTTATGTTACAATATTAAAAAATATTTAGAATATATGCTAAATATGAATAATTTATTTTAAATATTATTCAAGTGAGGATGCAATTGAAAATTAAAAATACGATATACAGTTTTCAACGTCGGAGTGTAATTGAAAAAAGTTCAAAGGTCAATAGTTTTTGAGATTTTTTGCCTATTATTTTTATTTATAGTCTTAGTTTAATGATTTTAAATGTCGAGAGAATTTTCTACAATACACTATCCCTTATTTTATTTACAAATTTATCTTGTTCTTTTTTGTCTTTACTTTTCTAACTTTTTTTTTTACGAAAAATACCTTATTTTGTTTTTAAATTTCACAAAAACTTTTTTTTCACTTTTTGATATTTATTTTCTTTTTTTATATATTTTTTCCTAGTATTTTTTTCATTTTTTTCGTATTTTTAGTGTAACTATGTTTGTATTATAGTGTATATATTGTGTTTTTTTAATGTAATTATGGTATTTTTCATAGTTAATAATAATGTATAAATAATGTATTTATGATATTTTTATAGTGTTTTTATGGTGTATACCATACAAACAATGCAAATACACTATAAACACTGCAAATACACTATAAACACTGTAAATGCACCATATATATACTAGAAAAGCGGCAGAAATACACCAAAAAAACATAGATACACCGAAAAACACCAGAATTACAATAAAAATACACTGTAACGTAAATAAATTATAAAAACTCTGCAAATACACCATAAATCAATTCGTTCGTTACAAAATCAGTAACATTAAAATAAATAAACAAACCTATAAATAAGAGAGAGAGAGAAAATAATTATATGAATAATAAAACAATTTTATAAACAAAAAAGATCTACAATAATTTATTTACAAAATGTCTAAATCATCACAAAAAATCTAGAAAATTATAAAAAAAAACTAAAAACGATGTCGAGAAGTCCATATCGTGAATGGAAAAATGAAAGGAGGAAACAAATGGATAAGCAACCGAAACAGACAAACGGAAAATCAAACAAAAAAGAAGAATAGAAAAAGAGAGGATTTTGAGAGAAAAGGAGAGAGAGAAAAGAGAGTGGCTATATAAAATTTTAATTAAAAATGAGAGAAGACTTCAATATATAGTGGGTACTTTTATGAATATGTTTATTATTAGTGTAGAGTGAGAAATTATGAGAAAATGGACAAATTTGTTGTAAATATGTTTCAAAATGAGGTATTTTAAAAATAATCCCTTAAATGTCTAAATACCTCTCATTTTTTTTAAAATAATATTTCTATTTTAAAATTTATTCCACTTGCAATTTTTAATTTTAATTGCATCTATTCTTTGAAAACTGAACACTCTTTGGATTAAAAAATATTAATGGCCACAATTTATGTATTCTGTACAATTCATATACTGAAGTCTATTATTGATAAATAATAGTAGGAATTCGTAAATTTTTATTATCTCTTATTCTTTAAAATCTCTTACTTGATTTTCCATCCTAAAATTTAAAAAATTGAAATCAGTCATCCAAAAAAACCATTGGTTTATTGTCAATCCAAATAGTAAAATATTTAAATTTATTGATTTCACACTCCATGAATTTTAAATTTATGTTTTAGTGAAGTCCATAAACTGCAGAAACTATTGATTCGAACATACCTGATTTTAAAAAAATGAAATCCTATATCATATAAAATATATATTTTTCAAATGTAAAACTCCAATTTAAAGAAATATAGTCGCAATTATGTGTCAAATAGAAATGACTTTTGGAAATTTTTCAAGTTAAAAATTCTAATTTACAAAAAATCAAAATTAAAAATCAAAATAAAAAAATTAAATTGACGTTTTTAAAAAGTAGGATATAAACAACTATGTCTCAGACTCATTACTGATAATCATGTCAAACTAGAGTAACAAAGTCGAAATTGTGAGTGTCTTTCAAGATACTGCAAACATAATTGTCCAAGTGTAGTAGCTGAGTATTTTACGTTCGTTTTCTTCTTGTATAGTGAATTGTTAGGCATTCAAGAAGCTCTCCATCGGTTCATAAGCTATTATGATATAGTAATTAAATTTGATGTTAATGATGTAGTTTTAGACACTTGAAACTACATTTCATCTGGTAAAGTTTATGTCAACAACTAAATTGAATTAGCAAAATCATTTTTTAGTTTATTACTTATGTTTGTACAGCAATTTGCGAATCAAACAACATACATATTATAGTATTAGCATAAAGTATTTATTTTATTAGATTATCGAAATTGGTTTATTTTTTTATAGTGTAGCTTACAGTTTAAATTAAATCATTAGCAATAAAATTCGGTGGGCTCATAAAAAAAAGCACAAGAGCATTTTCAGAAACATCTTAAAAATTGCTGAACTTTTTAATTTGATGAGTTTGATAATAAATTTAAAATTTCATAAGCTCTCAATCACTCGAAATTATGAGAGTGAAAATGATTTATATTCCGTACTTGAATTTTAAAAGGATACAATTTCAAATTTTAAATAAATTGATTAATTTTCTTTTAAAATCTAATATGTTTTTTTTTATTATAATTACCGAATAAAAATAAAAATAACTTAATATTATTTTATTCTTTGCAACATAAAATAGAATAAAAAGTCAAGATGTAAAGAGTATATTTAATTAAATTTAATAATATTACTATTTATTTTTAAAATATATTTTGTTTTGTATAAGATGCTATTTAAAATAAAAAGAGGTTGTAAAGATGTTATGAGATCGTTCAAACAAAAAGATGTTATGATATTTTTTTCTAAAAAGTTGAAAATTGAAAAATCGAATTTAATTGTTTTTTGTTTTGGTAAATCAAACTTGCTATTTTTTGTTCCGCTAAATCAAATTTAGCTCGTCTATATTTATCCCCTTTATTAGGACGAGTATGGACCGATTAACCGGTTCACTGGAGAAACATAGAAAGAATTTATGGTGGGCAGTTGACCATTTTATTATTTTAAATTTTTGAAAGAATATATAAATATATAAATTAATATTATAGTTTTTCCGCCTTAAAATTTGTAACACCTTCCACCTTAAAACTTATATATATTGTCAATTTGTTCATTTTACAAACTTTCGATACAATCCTGCCCACTTTTTAAATATTTATAGATCTACCACGGTCGGTCCATGAACGTTACTTACAATCCGGTTCGTAATGTCATAGTTTTTAAATTAAAAATTTAAACCTAAAGTTTAAAACGGTAAACTATTTAAAATAGTATGAATGTTTGGTTTTGTGTTGTTCAACTATATAAAAAGATAAAATATTTAAAATCAAATTTTAAGTGCAGTTCAATAAAAACTACAATTATGTTCTATTTTTTTAACAAATAAAATAATATATATATTATAAACCGGTTTAATTGTAGTTTTTAAAATTTTATATTTTAAATTATAAACTTAAACTATTAATCATAAAAAGTTAAAACTTAAATTAAACTCTTGAAACGTTTAATTATATTTCCGATTCGATTTTTTAATTTTAATTCAGTTAATCGACTTGATCGATTTTTTTCCACCTCTACCTTTCATCCACCGGAAATAGCCGACACAAAAATGCTTTTATTGAATAAAAAAAAGAAAAATATTAAATAAACCAAAATAAGAAAAAATGGCCCATAGTATTCCCACTTTAGCTACACATAGCCGTACATCACCTTTCTTTTATATTTTTCCTGACGGCGCGTCTACCGCACGCTCCGTCGAGAATCACGCACTTCTTTACAATTTTCTCTTGTTTCCGTCCTAGGAAAACCAAAAACCGCCCATTGTTTCAGAATTTATTTCTGAAGCTATTTATCTTCTCCATTTGAGTGAAAAAAAGCTAAAAAGAAAATAAAATTAGATAAATGAATTGAGATGGTACGGATACAATTGAAGCCGAAATCATCTTCAGCAACAACAAGATTAGTGTTAGTTTGCGTAGGACTGTTAGGGTTTGGTGTCATTGCCGATTTTCTTTGGGCTTCCAGTTCTTATAAATTATCCAATTTGGTTAATTTTGATAATTCCGTAATTGTCCCCGTTAATCATCATAAGCCAGTTCAGGTTACTTTAATTTCTCTGTTATATGTTATGATTTCAGTTTAGGGTTTGCAATTTAGACTAAGCTGTTTGTTTTGTGCTGTAACAGGATGAAGCTGGTAAAGAAAAGGAGAAGAAAGATAGCAATAAGAAGAAAGTTCCGGAGAGATTCTTAGCAGCAACATTTGCCGATTTGCCTGCGCCGGAACTGAAATGGGAGAAGATGGCGACTGCGCCTGTGCCTCGTTTGGACGGTGCGGCTATACAGATTAAGAATCTTCTGTATGTGTTTGCTGGATATGGAACAATAGATTATGTGAGAATCTCTTATTGCTCATCTAGCACTGATTTTTTATATAGCTGATTTAACTTGTTGATAACTTTGTTAAAGGAAAGGCGCACGGATATTTCGTTTCTTTTGCTACGAGTTTAAAGTTGATTCTAATTGATGTAATGGTTTAGGCAGTTTAGCATTTATTAGCTAAGTTCACTTACATTGCGTTAGGACAGGTCGAGTACTTGACGTCTTTAATATGCATCTAGACGATAATTCTGCAATTTTAAAGTCTATAAGCTGTATATATTTTGTTTGCACAAGACACACTTGGTTAAATTGTACAAAAGGATTTAGCTGATGTTTTCCTTGATTGTTTCGATATTTAAGCTGATGTTTTTTGTTTTAATGAGTTTTCAAACCGACATTCATATTCTACAGGTACACTCACATGTTGATATTTTTAATTTTACTGATAATACATGGGGAGAAAGATTTGACATGCCTAAAGAAATGGCACATTCACACTTGGGAATGGTAACAGATGGGAGATACATTTATGTTGTCAATGGGCAATATGGTCCACAATGCAGAGGGCCTACATCTCATACATTCGTGTTAGATACCGAGACAAAGCAATGGACGAACATGCCACCTCTACCAGTTCCGAGGTACATACCATTAGTAATGCATTACTATATAGTAATTAAATGTTAGTGTGAAATCAGTGAAATTCCATGTGTTCTCCTTTTCATTGCATTTTCATGAATCAATATTTAGGGGAACTTTTATACCTACTACCTAGTATGGATGCTTTTGTGGCTTATAATTATAGCTGATTTCATGCCCACCGTGATCTGTCATTAGGTATGTGCTGCTCTCTTGTAGAAATCATGGTTAATCGGTGAACATGTTACTTCTCTAATAGATATCCAAATATCTTTTGCAAATGATGTTTGTGATGCTGGTGATGGCTTGAAATAAATACACCAGCTTTCACCTTAGTGGTTAGGTTTGAGACGGTTTTGTTTAACATATTCATTTCTATTGTTATTGTTGTGCAAATTATTGCTGAGAGTCTATGGCTATTCATAAGTCACAACTATAACCGTCAAGGTTCCCTTGTATTCTCTTTATTACAATCTTTTTTCGTCTAAATTAACTATTAGAGTTAATGTTCATGGAACAAATGCACTGTCATTTGACACCCACTTTCTGGAATGGAGAAAGGAATTTCTTTTGACATGTAGCCGTAGTTGCTTACTGTATCCAACGATTTCATTGGTCTGTCAACCAGAATTTTTTTGGAAGGTTTGTTTTCAATTGATTGTGTTACCTTTTATTTAGTTTTTTCTAGAGGTTATGCGAGCAAATTAGCAGTGTCTTTATCGTTGTTGCTTAGCTAAGTAGCTTCATATGCAGAATTTAATTGGGTTGCAATTGCAGTAATGCAAAGACATTTCTACTTAAGTAAGTTCTTTTGAAATTTTTCTATTGCTCTCTTATGGTGTCTTATTATCATCATCTCAGGTATGCACCAGCTACTCAACTTTGGAGAGGTAGACTCCATGTTATGGGTGGCAGCAAGGAAAATCGACACACTCCAGGATTGGAGCATTGGAGTATTGCTGTAAAAGATGGTAAAGCATTAGAGAAGGAGTGGAGGACAGAGATACCAATACCTCGTGGAGGTCCTCACAGGTTTGTGGACCATTCATTAAAATGAGTAAATTGCAGCTTTCTCATCTCGCTGTATTAATATTTTAAAGTAGTTCATCGAGCCATATGCTTTGAAACAATAAGTAATGTTTGTTTTTGTTAAAACTGTGATCATAATTTTGAATTTTCTAAAGGAAAGATGTAGTTATATACATATCCATTTTCTTTGTTTTTTACCTTAAAATATTTAGATGCTTCACCAGACATTACAATCATCACCTTCTCCATCATTCTCACCCTCATTGTGTTCATTAATTTTAGCTTAGGATGTTAAGGTAAGAATCTTGCCTCCTTAACTCCCGATTGTAGTTTCTTATGAGAGAAAAGAGAAGGAAAAATGAGAGAGATATGTTATAACTCCATGTCATACACGAGACAAAGCCTCGGGACATCAATCAGAATTAGAAGATTGGTAGATTTTAGGTTAATAGGTGTTGGACTTCCATGAAGTTTCACAACTCTATAATCTCATAGCTGGCGAGGGCAATTTTTCCAATTAATCATGACAACAGGGGCCCATAATTTCATTAGTCATATATGTATTGGTGAAATTGATTAATTGCTCTCTAGTACTTTTGGATTCGACACTAAGAGGTTTGCTCTCATTCAAATTTGTCGATATGTTGAAGAAGACTACTCTATTCTGCTTTGTTGGAACTTGGAACTAGTTGTTGTACTGTGGAAAACTTTTCCAGTAGTTTATCTTTTATGCTGTATAAGTTGGAGACATAAGTGCCAATTACATTTTGTAGCGAGGCATAAAAGGTTTTTTTGTGTGGAACTCTTCAGGTTGGATGCTTATAAACCATTTTTTATATGAAACTAGGTGAACCTGTGGATCATTTTGAGTTGCTTGAAAGCTTCCTTGGTGCAAAATCTATTAGTGTCATTACTTTCTGCACTTACTATAGAGAATGTTCTCTATGTTTTTGGTTAATAAAATGATGTTCTTCATCTATCAGATTATCCGAGAAACGAAATCAAGGGCCTATTGCATTTTAATTAGCAAGATGTGACCATAAACTTTAATGCAAAATGTAATCCTTATTAATTTGCTGCTTAACTTTTTGCGTCTCAACTTTGATTTCGCTCATAAATTTTCTTTGTTTATGTAAGTATTTAAATATAATTTTATATTTGTATAGGGCTTGTGTTGTGGTTAATGATCAACTTATTGTCATTGGTGGTCAAGAAGGTGATTTCATGGCCAAACCTGGATCGCCTATTTTCAAGTGCTCGCGCAGGAATGAGGTAAAGCTTCTTATTGTTAGTAAGCAATGTTTATTTCACCACAAGCAATTTCAGTGCATTCTCTTCTTTTCCAGACATTACTAGAGATAAGTTTCTATTGTATATGGAAGGTACTTATTTTTTGTAGAAAATCAACATTCTCGGTATATTTCATAGGTTGGGGGTAAGGATGTGGTTGTTTCTCCTTATTTTCCTCAGTACCAGATTTTATCTCCAAACTAGTACAAATTAGAGATAATGCTCTCATTTATTTGCAAGCTTCTTCATATCTACTAATAGCCGTGAGTGAATATGTGGATTAGCTATTCTAATGTGGTTTACATATGGATGTTCTTCTTTGCTTGAAGCTGTTATTGAACTTCATTATTTTAGGATATTACAAACTCAATAGGATTAATGTACTTGAATTGACTGTACTGGAGATACTGATTTAAATGGAGCCATCATTTTGTTACAACCCATGACCTTGTATGGAGTCAAAAGGTCAACTGCTACTACGCGTAATTTCTCTTAGGGTTTTCTTTATTATTCGAGAAAATATACTTCTGTCTTTCAGTGACTGTATTATCCAACCTCGATCACTGTTAGTTTCCAGAGAATATTGACTTTCTTTTTCCATATCGTCGTATTTTTCTCGGATTATTAAATTAATTTCACGAAAAAAGAATTGGTCCGATATTGGTTTAACTTGATAAGAAAGAAACAAATTTTAGAAATTGGATAAAAACTTGAAGGAAGGAATAACTGAGCTGAACTTTTATATTCATAGAGGGGCTCTTACATTTCACCGACTTAAGCTATTACTATAATACAGTTATGTGAAGTTGTGAACAATAATTGGATTCATAAAGTATTGATGACCCAAATCTTACAATGAGGGTCATGGTTCTGCAATGTTGAATGCTTATGGGCCTTGGCTTTCGTCGTAAGATGTCAGATGAAGTTGGAAGTTCTTAGGTTTGAATCATCCTAAACATGTCACCTACTATATTTTTGGTTTTGCATTCATGTTTTAGATTCAAGTGTAGTACCCCTCTCCCCCCACTTCTGATATATAATTATATTGAGTCTCGACTCATCAATCTTGTTGTTTCAGGTAGTTTTTGGTGATGTATACATGCTGGATGATGACATGAAGTGGAAAGTTTTACCTCCCATGCCCAAGCCTGATTCCCACATTGAATTTGCTTGGGCGGTGGTCAATAATTCCATTGTAATTGTTGGAGGCACCACAGATAAGCACCCTGTAACTAAAAAGATGATCTTGAATGGTGAAATCTTCCAGTTTAACTTAAACACTTTGGTAAGTTTTGTTTTTCCTTTTTGTAGTTGCAGTCTTTCAGTTCGTTTCTGCATGTGTATGTATCATTCATATAGGTCTATGCAGAGCTGATTTGAATACATGCATACATAGACAGAAAGTAGATACATCTCTTGTTTCTTGATTTATAAGAACTAGCAATGGATACTGTTTATGTCATTAGGCTAGAGAAGTTTTCGTAATATCAAGAGTGATATTATGCATCTAATTGCCAATTAAAAATAAATCTAAGTCACGCACAATAACATTGTAACGGATCAAATCATATTGGTTGAATTGTTTACGTAATTAATTTAATCGCATTGAGCTTGTGTCGAACAAGGATCTTAGCATATCTTGGAGTTTGGTCCAAAGTTCGGAGGCACTGGTTTGTATGAGATGCAAATTATAGAAACCAACATTGTATATCGTCCAAGATGTGAATATGGATTATGCAAGAGTTGGACAATGATGTCGAACATGTAATTAAGTACTTCACATAAACATTAGTTTATTTGCAAATGGTTGAACCTGCATAATTGCATTGATGAAGAATCTTGGCTCATGCTGCAGAAAGTGTTCTATGATGTCCTTAGGAATTTCCGGGCATTTTGTTTTTCTTGAATTCTTGTTGTATTTATTTTGCCTGTATCGAGAAACTGAATGGAATTATAATATGTGATGAAAATTGATGTTTACAGAAATGGTCAGTGATAGGAAAACTTCCTTATCGTGTGAAAACTACGTTGGTCGGGTTCTGGAACGGTCACTTGTATTTTACATCCGGACAGCGAGACAGAGGGCCGGATGATCCTGCACCGAGAAAGGTCCTTGGAGAAACGTGGAGAACTAAACTGAAATTGAACTCATAATCCCTATTATCATTTGGTACGAGGTTCTATCCTGTCTAACCTTTTCTCTTCTTAGAGAAAAAATTTATTCGTTCATTGTACTCTAGAAGAAGTAATTATTGTTGTAGGCTTGCATTGTGTTTATTTTTAAAAATATTTTTGCTGGCTTCTTCTGTTGCCACTTTACTCCCCAGTTGAAGGAAAGAATTGCGAAGGGGAATTGAGGATATAATTGTCATTTCCATGTATAATTTACACATTTAATGAGAAAATGATATTTATTCACTTAAGTAGAGGAACATATCACGCATGCTCCTATTCGCAATGTAAACTCGTAGAGAGATGTTTGTCAAAAAAATTGATGCATTGAATATAATTCTATTGCGATTTTTAAAAAATCGGCAATGTCATTCACAGATGGTTAAATTTTTACCATTTTTTCACCGTTTGAATTATGATGAGGCAACCAGATTAACCTCTATGCGGCCTACAATTTTATCATTACGCCTTCCGTTTTTTTAATTGTCTATTTAGCCAAAATTATACATATAAAAAAAAAGGTGGGGTTTTTATCTTAAATTATAGGAGTAAATACTAATATAATCCTACTAGTTAATAAATGTTTTCTAAATTGAGTTGTAGGATTATTTATTAGGAAGGGATAAATTTGGAAAAATGGCTAAATCATCTGGAAATTCTAAATGGACAAGTAATTATAGATAAATTTATTTGGCTAAATAGACAACTAAAAAAAACGGAAGGAGTAATAAATATCTCACTGCATTCAACTTGTGTATTTGAAAAGAAAACTAAGTAAACAGGCGACTTCCTAAATCCATTTAAGCAATATAAATTTCATAGAGTTTTTAAATTTTACTGATTTTATATTAATATTTTCTATAAATATTAACGATTAAATATAAATAAAAAATTATGTAAAAAATTTCCTGAAGTTACAAAATTTCAATTTTTTTATATCAAATGTGCACTTTGATAATATTAAATGAAAAAAATAATATTTCAAATTTTGTAATAGTATATTTGTTTTTTTGTTTGAGACAACAACAGTTAGATTCAGGAGCAGCTAAAGTTGCTCAAATTTAAATTCAGACACAACATTAGTTTTATTTTTAGAAATGATTAAATTTTTTCAACTAACTAAAATAAATTTGAAAGAAAGTGTCTTAAGGGAAATTCATTTCGGCTTGGATTCAACATTTTTTTTCTTTTTAGATTACCACCATAAATACTTCTAATCATAAACAGTTAATGGCTATTAAATCTACTACAAAATCTACTTTAGATAATGATTGTTAAGAAATTCATGAATTTAGACATACAATAAAAAGTAAGTTAAATACTGAAAAGCTAAAAAATTAGAAAGCTCAAATACCATTGATACAATTTTTCCTAAAGCAAAAATGCTAAATTTCAATCAGAATTACATAACAGCATACAATAATGTTTATAACGAGTATCATAATTTCATTCCGATCCCAAATTCTTCAATTGTTTTTGTTGCAAGAGTAAGGACATCTGTGAAGGCAGAGAATGATGCTCGAAGAAATCTCGCTTCCACCGCCTCAAAGTGCCTGCCATTGACAAAGAATACACGAGTCATTTTCAACAAGCTGCTAAGTTGAGGCATGCAAAACTAAAGCTAAAGAAGTTTATACTTTATAGAATAAACAGAAATTTCTATTTTAAGGAATTTTCTTTCACTAGCAAAACAACAATTAAATTCTCCTACAGTGAGAAAGAGAAAAGGCAAAAAGAAGATAAGGTTAGTTTGGCACAATTTATAACTTCAAATTTCTGTATTTTATTGTGAGCCTAAACTAATTTTTTCACCTTCTCGACTTAAGACTAAAAAAGCTTTATAGTTCCGCATTGCTGGCCATCAAATGAGCACTCGGCTACTTCAGTAGTAGCTGCTAACTGAAGAAGTAAAATATTGCAGATGAAAACCGTGTGTATGGGAGTAGAGGTGTGCAAACACCAAACTAAATCGACAAATTCAGTTATTCAACAAATTCACATAGATTAACATGTTGCCATTTGCCTATTCTGGTCACCCGGTCATAATGTGCATTTATTAACTTAGGTAAGAAGAGCTCTAGCACTAAACTCTATAAATGATTAACCTACTCTTGGTGATAAGTGCCTTGAATCCAGAGCTTACACATAACAATCACTGGTACCCATAAAGAACACCATCTTAATGAATGGCATACCCTAAATCATTAAAATAGACACAAGATTGCCTCTCTCACCACATTTGCAAACAAAAATGTAAATAGAAAGTTCAATTATACATTTAGCTTAAAATGGAAATATTTCATGCAGGGCCACAAATCATTTTGTGCACAAGAAAAAAGAAAAAATTCTATCTTACAGCTCATTAAAGTTGTTACAGAAATCGTTTTCTTCAATTAGAAAGATTGAGTTCTACACCTATTCTAAAATTTAATTGGGTTACAGATGCATACAGTGAGATTAATGAGTAAATTTTTCACAAATTCTATTCTGCATTTGCATGTCAATAGACAATCAGAGAGACACGATGTCTATATTACCAAGCAATGGTAATTTAATTTGTTTTTCATAAGCATAGTTACCTATAGCTTTAAACATGGTTATACTAGAAGAAGATTTAAGTAGGTCAGTTCAGGTTGAATAGCAAAAGGGAAACGACTAGTCACAAATGCTTCAGTGTTCCTTTAACCTAAACCTTACGTGAATAGACCACATGAAAGTAGTCAAGACATGCCCAAACTTGCAATTCTTCAAGCGTCTTAAATCATAATTGGTACTAATTTTACATCCAAAAGGATATTTTTATTATCTTGTTCTCTTATACATGTGCAATTTGAGTGTCTTTGTTTTAAAGCAACGCATGAGCATTGAGTAAACATTCCAATAATCACAAAGGCAGAAAAATATACAATTTACAAAGCTATCCGTAAGATATAACTTTAAAATTTAGAAAGAAAAATAAATCTTAGAGATAAACTTACACTAACAACTTTCCACCAGAGATTGACATCTGCCTTTTGACTTTATCTGGTTGCAGCTGCATCATTTTAAACGAAGAAAAAATGGAGCTAAAAATGTATGAAAATAGCAACAAAGAAGCAAAAGATGTTTAAGATTACCTCTTTATCAACAGCTAAAGCTGTATGGACAATGGAAGCATTCTCCTCAGACCCAAAATTCACTTCCAAGTCACTGCAGATGATTATACGTTAGCATTAATGTTTCATAACAAAATTCAGGAAGAGAATGTTTGCACCCCTGTAAATATATGTTCCCCACTACTCCCTGAACCTCAAGCAAAGATCAACTATATCCTATGATTGTTTCACTTGGAAAGATTCACCATCAAATCAATAATGATAGAAAAATATTTTCCAATAAAGAGAGAACATTTTAGCATTATAAAGTGAAATTAATAAAACCACCACCATATACACACTAACATCTTCCTATAAGCTTTTTGATCTGTGCCAATTTCTCAAAATCATAGAATGTTTGAGGTTCTCTGTTATGGACTTATTCTATGGTAAGTCTTATTCAAGGAAAGAAGAATCAAGCAATTAGGTTTAAATGGCAGTTTATTATTTAATAGCTATTAAGTAGTATTATGTTTCTTATTTAGTTTGTTTCTTATTTAGTATTGTTATCTTTCCTAGTTATATTCTAATTAGGAATCTTCTTATTTAGTATTCTATTTCCTAGTTCTATTAGGAGTCTTGCTACCCAAGACTATTGTATTATATATATAGCTGTTTCAGCATATTAATAAAGACATCGAAAATTACAAACAAGTCAGATAGGCAACTCTCTCTAACGAGTTCCCGGATAGGCAGCTCTCCGTTTGAGCTCCAACAATCACCATAGCTCGAAAACGTAACAAATCAAGAACAGGACAACCTTCAATAGAAGGTCATCGCCCTGTGACTCGATCCATATCAACGGGTCATAACAATTTGGTATCAGAGCCAACAGTCATGGGGGATACACATGCTCAGATGGAACAACTTTTGGAGATGATGCGCAAACTGTCAGCAGATCACGCAGCCCTATCTGCACGTGTTGATGCCATGTCTCAGCAAAAGGAAGAAACAATCAGAAAAGAGAAGGATGTGGAGGATAGTAGCAGTCAGATTCATGGTTCCAAGCAAACTGCAAATTCATCTAGTAAAGAAGGAAAAAGTGGGGCTGTTCCGCGTTATACAAAATTAGAATTTCCCACCTACAACGGTAAGGAGGACCCTCTAGGCTGGCTTACACGTTGCGAACAGTTCTTTGCTCACCAGAAAACCCCACAAGAAGAATGGCTTGGATTGGCTTCGTTTCATTTAATCGGGACTGCTCAACTCTGGTTTGTTCATCTAGAAAAAGCAAACCCACACTTGAGATGGGAAGTATTCAAAAAATATTGCAATATGCGGTTCGGTCCACCTGTTCATAGTAATCCGGTAGGAGAGCTAATCTCACTTAGACAAACCGGGACTGTGGAAGAATATCTTGAAAAATTTCAGGGGTTATTATCCCGAACTAATTCTATAATTCCAGAACACCAAGTGGCAATAATGATGGCGGGATTATCAGAAAGGTTGCAAATTGATGTGGAGTTGGCTAAACCGGAAAATTTGGAGGAAGCTATGAGTCTTGCTCGAGCTTTTGAGAGACGTTTACAGCTGGAAAAATATTCTGAAAATCAAAAATTTGGGGCACCTCTAAAAATAACAGATGCTACAAAAGCAACATCAAGTGGAACTGCCTCAACTCTTCCTCATTTTATCAAACTAAGTAGAGCAGAGATGGCAGAGAGGAGAGCCAAGGGTCTTTGTTACAATTGCGATGAATTATTCTCACCAGGCCATCAATGTAAAAGGTTGTTTTGGATTGAGGTTGCTATTACAGAGGAAGATGCAAACACTGTTCATGATGGCAACCATAATAGAGATCCTGAAATGGCCATCATTCGAGCTTGAGGGCAAGCTCGTTTTTGGAGGAGGGGAGTGATGTTATGGACTTATTCTATGGTAAGTCTTATTCAAGGAAAGAAGAATCAAGCAATTAGGTTTAAATGGCAGTTTATTATTTAATAGCTATTAAGTAGTATTATGTTTCTTATTTAGTATTGTTATCTTTCCTAGTTATATTCTAATTAGGAATCTTCTTATTTAGTATTCTATTTCCTAGTTCTATTAGGAGTCTTGCTACCCAAGACTATTGTATTATATATATAGCTGTTTCAGCATATTAATAAAGACATCGAAAATTACAAACAAGTCAGATAGGCAACTCTCTCTAACGAGTTCCCGGATAGGCAGCTCTCCGTTTGAGCTCCAACAATCACCATAGCTCGAAAACGTAACAAATCAAGAACAGGACAACCTTCAATAGAAGGTCATCGCCCTGTGACTCGATCCATATCAACGGGTCATAACATTCTCATCATTATAACCATGATGCTTCACACTTTGTAACAGCAAACAGTGAGGGAAAAACTCCTCTAAAATTTAATATAAATACTGCAAAAATTACAGAAAAATTTCCTATATCAAAAATTCAAGGTTCATTCTACAGCAGCTACTAACATTATGTACATGCTGGCCACATCACATGTAAATCACTTGGGCTAAGTTTTGTTGGTGGAACAGAGTATAATTGGTATTCCACATTGATATCTATATGTATATGAAATGGTAATGTAAAGAAGATTATCCTAGCACCTAGTAAAGCACAGAATATCACTACTTTATTAGAGATAGGCTCTATACCTTAATTCCTGTTACTTCAGCATACAGACTTAAAGTGAACTAGAAAATCTAGAAATAAATACCCTATCATCAGAATAGACTTATGTTTCAAATGAAAATGTACAAAGGGAGAAAAATCCAGGCAAACATAGGCTAAATAAACTCTTTAGTATTTTCTAATCCAACGCCTCACCTTTTATTAAAAATAATTGCCTAGACGCTAAAAGGCATCGCCTGGTTGAAAACGCCTTTCCTTAGATATCTAGTGACGCTTTTGATCATTTGCACCTCATGTGCCTTAAATTACACTGCATTTTATCTTCCAAAATTACAATCTTAAAGGCACACCTAAAATCATTAAAATAAGCACAAGATTGCCTACTGTACACTGAATTACAATGCAAAAATGTAACAGTAAACCACAACAGATCTAAAGTTCAATTGCACCTTTTAGCTTTTTCTAGCGTAAACTAAGCTTTTACCCAATTCACAATTCTAGAGTAAATTCTAAGCTTTAATCCGAATCATATCATCAGTGCTAAATAAATAATGGAACCTGCAAATCACAATCTGGAACTACTTTACAGAAAATGTGATACAGTTATCTAAACTCAAAGAAAAAATCAAACATAAGCTATTCTTACACAGTAACAAACTAAAAAAAATCAAATCCGGGACAAGTCGAGTGCAACTGAAAAAGTGAATAGAATAAGCCGAACACCGTCATAGCGAACATATAATCAATGACAGTAGCGATAAGAATAAAATGTGATTAGAAAAATTTAGTTACCAGCTGAAATCCCATGGGGTGTGAGAGTCTGGCATGTTGGAATTCTACAACTGAAAAAATATCAGCACAACAGATAATTATAAAGAGAGTTCACAACACTAATTCACCAACATAAATATTAATTACAAAGGACATTCACTAATTTAGAACAAGAACAAAGCTGATGAAAATTAAGAAAGAAAATTAACATTTAAACGTAAAATTGATTGAAAGCTAGGGTTAAGAAAACAAGTGAGTTAGTGTAAATATATAAACAAATGATTTTATGGTGTGTTTTCAATTTAAAGCACAATAGCTTAAATAAATTAAAACAAAAATAGCTTAGGGTTTTGTTTTCACATTCTTACAGTTTCAGTGGAAAGCTCCGGTGGCTGGTATGAAGCAGATTGCGGTTTGAGTGAGGGAAACAAAATTCTGATTTTTCTTTACTTTGGCGGGTTCTAAATATTTTTGAGTAATTAAAAAACAAGATAGAATTGAAGATTTTAAAAAATTAATATATTTTTGGATGATTAAATGATACTACATAATAGGCAGAAGCGGACCTAGAAAGAATTTATGATAGACTGTTGATATTTTATTATTTTGAATATTTGATAATATATAAATATATAAGCTAATAATATTGTTTATCCGCTTTAAAATTTGTAGAACTGACTATCTTAAAATGCACAGTTTGTGAATTTTGCCCCTCTCATAAATTTATTGTACAATCTTGGCCATCCGCCACTGATAATAGGGAATGGAATTATACAATATGAATAAACTTATAAACTAAATTTACTCAATTTAATTTTTAATAGATGTAAAAATAGAATGTGTTCTTCTTAATTAACATAAAAATATAATAAAATATTATTTTTAATTAATTTTTTTGTCATAAGCTAAACTTTTAAAAAATGGAATATAAATTATAACATTATAAAGAGAGATGATTTTCATAAACGAGTAACGCATTTAAAATGTCGAATTATATTAGCCACTAATTATACGTTAAATATACAACAAGAAAGTGTTTATTTCATACGATCGTTGCGCCGTGTCGTTTTTATAATAAATCAATGAGCATTTGAATGGCAAAAGCACCTCTAAGTACATTTAGAGGCTGTGCGTTCAAATCTCGCCTCTCTAACTAACAATTAACTAATTTTTTGGATTGAACTAATTTTTTTGACAACATGTCTGCCATGCCACTACCAACTCAGCAAATTATTGACAAGAGAAACAGTTCTCGTCTAACCAAATCACAAGACATATCACATATCACCAAAACAAAATTAAATTCAAATTTTAAATCAAGTTAATAATTATATCATTAAAAAAATTATATATATCCAAAATAATTAATATTTCCTAAACTAATTAAAATTAATTTAGAATCCTAGTTACTTTAATTAAATTTATACTTAAATTTATCAGAAAAATATTAAAACTAATTTAATATTTTATTTAATTTAATTAAATCTCAATTTATCTCGAAACTTTATATTTATTTCGAGATAAAATTCATCCCGAAATTTAGATTCCTCCATTCTCCGCTCGCTCGCCGCTCTCTCGCACTCCGGTTACTGCCGCCCTCTTCCTCACCTATTTCGGCCGATCTCCAATGTTCATCCTTTTCGACAGAGAAGACGATCTGAATTCGTCTTATCCAATGGGAAAGATAAATGATTGGAGAAAGACAAGTTGAACACAACTCGTCTTTTTCACTAGAGAAAACAAAAGTGGTACGATTAATATGAGATTAGCACGTGATATGTTTTTTTTTTTACTGTGGTAAAATCTAATTACGTTAGTAGTTAGTGGTTAGTAGTTAAACTTTCATTTTTAATTCGGCCTTAAACACGCCGCTCTCTCGCACTCCGGTTACTGCCGCCCTCTTCCTCACCTATTTCGGCCGATCTCCAATGTTCATCCTTTTCGACAGAGAAGACGATCTGAATTCGTCTTATCCAATGGGAAAGATAAATGATTGGAGAAAGACAAGTTGAACACAACTCGTCTTTTTCACTAGAGAAAACAAAAGTGGTACGATTAATATGAGATTAGCACGTGATATGTTTTTTTTTTACTGTGGTAAAATCTAATTACGTTAGTAGTTAGTGGTTAGTAGTTAAACTTTCATTTTTAATTCGGCCTTAAACACTAGCCCTACTGAGACTCGAAACCGAGATCTCAGAAATGCACTGGAGCGCCTTAACCATTTGGGCTAGGCCTCACTGGCGTGATATGTTATTTAATGAATCTAGTCAAATAGTAGTATAATTTTAAATGTCATGTAAGTATTATTATAAATTGGGTTGGGTGTGAAACATAGCATGCTCTTGTATAGACCTAATCTAGTCAAATAGTATAATTTTACTTCTCGCTAGAGCAATTAGATCTTTCGTCAGGGACAAATTTTAATTCTGTGTATTAAACAGCTGTATATATGAGTACGATTTAAATTCGAAATCTTATTTAAATCACGAAAGCACCTTACTAATTTACATACACATTGTCATTTTAATATTATATACATACTCCATCCGTCCCGTTTAAAAAATCTCATATTTCATTTTGGGATGTCCCATTTAAAAAATTTCATTACTATTTTTTAATTCTATTAAATACTCTATGTTACTCTTCTTTTAGTTATCTTAAAAGAGCTCTATGGAAAATTCCTATCATTAATAGGGGCAAAATATGAAAAGATAAAGATAATTAATATTTTCTTAATATATGTAAAGTGAAATGAGATTTTTAAAGTGGGACGGAAGGAGTACGATTTTTAAAAATCAATGAAAAATCATTGTATGGTATGCTACTAATGAAGGTTGCGTTATCTCAAATATCATGTACTATTTATTATTAAAAATGAGAAAAGTATATATTAGCTCTTTTAAAAATTTATATATATGAATATTTTAAACTTTTAAAAATTATATCTTTGATTAACAATTTTTATTTTTATTTTTATCTTTTATTTATAAATATATACAAAGTGAAAGAGTGGTGATTTTTGAGACAGCAGGTGGTGGCATGACAGCCCATCGTAGGAGTTTGGTGATCATAATTTAACTTGGCCTTTTAACAGGCTAATAGTTTGTTGATTGGATGACCAATCAATTGTTTTTTTTTTCCCGAAAGGCTAAAACTTCCATTGATAAAATGAAAATTACATAAATGAATAGTTCTTCAACAAATTGAAGAGCTAATTTAGAATAATGATGAAAGCTGTTTGATACAGTCATCGAATAGGGCTTTTCCAACCATCAAAAAGTTATCCAAATACATAAATATTGAAAATACGATTTTGAAGCCGCTTGATTCTTGAAAGCTAGATCTCTTGAAAATTCATGTTTTCCGATCTTTATCTTCAAAAAGATAAATTTTTACCTCACAACACCTTCAATCATCAAGAACATTCAACAAAAACTTCAACAAGTCTTAATAAAATTCTAGATCTAAAAAAATTTATAAATTTAAAAAGACATAAATATAAAGAAAGCCGTAGAAATAGTAATAATTTGGGCGGAGAGAAGATGATTTTCCGATTAAGATCGGAAATCACCTTCTCCCATCCTCTATAAGATTAAAATGAAGAAAAAAATTTAAAGAGAAGGGAGAGCTTTTTTTTAGAGAGAGTGACAAATCAATTGTTAGCTATTGATCAAATTATATTATACATTAAAATTGAAAAAAAAAAAACCATACAAATATCAAACGACATAGATGACTAGATCAAAATGCACTGATGTAACATTAAAATGATAGAACGACATTAAGCAATTAAGATGGCAAGACTTTTAAGATAATTATCTACTGACTATTATAGTGGCGTCTAATAAGCTAAAAACAAATGAAAATGCCCTTAATTCTTCTTACAACTATAATGAAGGGTATTGTAGTCTAGATTGACGAATTTAGTTAAAAAAAATAAAAGATAAAATAAAATTAATTTAGAATACAATAAAATGAAAAATTAGAATGAGATTCTTTTAATTTTCTTTTTAATATTGATTATTCACTATTCTTTTTAAAAAAAATTATAAGAGAGTTTAGTTTTATTATTATTTATTTATCGGGGATTGGACTTTTTTTATATATATAATTTCCATCATTATTTTTATCATAAATCTTTTAATTTTAAGTGATTAAAATATTATTTTAAATAAATAAATTCTTATATATATTTTGTCTACTATATTTTTATATAGATAATTGATAATGTATTATTATATTATTTAATGAGGTAACATTAAAAATAATTAAATTACATTAATATCGGTATTCTAATAATTGGCTAAAATAAAACTCATTTCGTTCAAAAATAATAATATCATTTTTCATGTGATAAATAGTCATGCATTGCGTTTATTCTTTAAATAATGTTGAGTAAAATATTTGAAAAACCCATTTTCAATCTGTGACATACATAAGAAAATTATTTGTTGATTTTTTAACTATAAAAATAGTTGTAAGTTGAGTTGATTTTGGTAATTATTATTGCGTTTATATACTTTTCAGTTATCATCATCTAATATTTTTAGTATTTTTTTATAAAATTTTACTTAATATCAAAGTTATTATAAAAAATTAAATATCACAACTATACGTGTATTTTTAAAAATATGACTATTAATTTTATGTTAAAGTATTAATCTACTATTAGGAGTGATACCACATGCAGTTTGGAGTAAGTTCCAACTATATTCAAATTGCAACTGAATTGTTAATATATACTTAAAAAAGGAAAACTTTATAGTAAAAACAAAGCTAAATAGTTAAATGTAAATTAGCAAAACTTCAAAAATTGACTTAATGATCAGATGAATTTAGCTGAATTAAAAATAAAAATCATAATCCTCTCACTGTCTATAACCATCATTAGGTTGATTACAATTTTACTACATTCTTTTTCACAAGTTACTGTTTAAGTAACCAACTTATTTATTTTATGTTTACATTCATAAACTTAAAAAATAATTGATTATAAAGGACAATATAGATAAAATTAGCATTGTATTTTATAATATTTTTTGCTTTTTGAATAATTACATTCTTAATAAAAAATTAAAAATCAATTAGATTTTTTCTATCAAAAAATAAAATAACAAATCTAAATAACTAAAATGTTATTTTAATTAACCTATAAAAGTATTATTAAATTTATTTTAATAATAATATAAATCATGATATTCCGCAGCTTCTATATGCTAGTGTTAATATGAATATAGGTGAATTTTAGATAGATTTTAGGTGATTTTTAAATGTATATCACTTACTTGATCATTTTGATCAAATAGTATTTCATTTACTTTCAAAATCAACTCCATTTAGATTACTATGAAATTCAATAAAAAACATTTGAAACTAATTTGATTTTTCTTCTTCCCAAAGTTAGAATCCATTAAAACAAGATCAAAGTACAATCAAGAAAGTCATATGACAAACTTTAATAATATGATCTTTCCACTCTACTTTCTTAAAGATTTAATAAACAACAAAGGAATCAAGCAAAATTAATCGAAAATGAGAAGACTCAAGCCGTGGATCTCGCTAAGGTTGCCAACTTCGGCCACAAACGATGAACAAAGTCCCGTTGTGTGCGAGGGTCTTGATTATGAAACACTTCCGATTACACCTTCAAACCGCTAGATCCGTTGAAGTTTAGTACTTCTGATCATCTTGTCAATGAGATTCTATGAAGTTAGATAGATAACCCTTCAAGATCTTAGATCTACAAAAAGTTGACAATAAATTCCGAACAATCGCTATAAATTCTTGATAGATCTAAGAAGACAAACCATAAAAAAATAAAAGAACATAAAATTTCAATTAAGGAACGATAAGATCCATCTCGGAAAAACTACCTAGCGGGGAACTTTTATTGAAATAAAAAGTAGATCTATAAATTATTTAGTATTTATGGACGGAGAGGAGGTGATTTTCGATCGAAACCGAATAATCACCTCTTCCCACCCTTTAAAGGATGAAGATGAGAAGAGGGTTTTTTTAGAGAGAAGGAAGAGCAATGGTTTTAGAGAGAGAGAGTTGTTAGTTGGTGGCGACTAATTTACTTTTACTTTTATCTAATTTGAATACAATATTATAAATTAAATTTATTTTGGCTCACTCAAAATATATTTTATAGGTACACTTAAACTCCACGTCATATTCATCTAAAGTACTATACACAATAAGTGAACACCATAATTCAATCAAACTGCAATATGATCTGATTCAAATATTAAAAAACCCACAAAATATTTACCAAAATCTAAGATGGCAGTTGATATCTGGTGGTTTTTTAGTCTTTTATAAAACAAGTTTTTCCTTAATATTCTTTTACATATTTTAAAAACTATTTTTCTATATCAATATTTTTATAATTTTTGTTCATATAATTGTGTAAAAATCCATTAAAAAGTAATAAATAGACTAATTAATAAATTTAAATTTAAATTATCAATTATATATTATGTTATTAACTATTAATGGTAATACCAAATATTTTTTCATAAATTATGTATATTTTACAACTGAGACACACACAAGCAAATTAAAGAAATAAACATATATAATTTCTATCAATTTTTGTACAAACATCCTTTTTGTATCATTTTTATTTTTTTAACCCTAGCCACCTCTTTTCTCTCTAAAAAATCCTAGCCGTCTATGATTTTTCTCCTAATTCTTTTTCGGCTGGCGTCTAGTTTTACTGCATAAAAGAGACCTCTCTTTGAAGATCGAGAATGCGGAAAAGTCTTTAGACCTTTCCACTCATTCATATTCAAATTCAAAGTCTCTGGAAGCGAAGGGTCGGGAAAGAGTCAAAATTGACGGTAGCTATCTCTTCTATTATGTTATTTAGGTTTTATAAAATATAATAAGTAGCCAACACTTTTTCATATTCAATTCAATTTTTTTGAATCAAGATTCGAAGATAAATTGGAGATTTTTCAACAATAAAGAAGAAATCGTTATATGGGATATAGTAGTAGTTTTTAAATTTTTTGTGTTTCATTTTTTTATTTTTTGATAATTTTGTTTTATCCTTTTTATGTAAGATGTTGTTGTCTTTTCTATGTGAAAGGTTTGCTTTCTCTTTTTTATGAAGGATTTTCTTAAGTAGTGGTTATATTTAGTATTATGACTATAGTTTTTGATTTTAGAAATTAGTTTGTGGTGATTGAGAAGTTTGATTGAAAACTTCACTTTATTGACGAAACAGTTAAATAATTTATTTTTTCTCGTCGTAAGTAGATATGCGAATCAGGCGGTATGTTGTGTCAAGTTATCATATTTAATTTTTGAATTTTTCCAAATTTCTTATAAAATGTAATTGCTTCATCTTCAATTTAATAAAATTTGAAAAAAAAAACATTTTTTCACAACCAATAAATTATAATGAATTAGCTCAAATGATATAAGCACTAAACATTATTTTTATTAGAATAGATTCAACTTATCTCACAAAAGTTTTCTTTTTTTAATTATAAAAAAATTATTAAAAAAATAATACAAATAGTACATAATACACATATATCTAATTTTTTTAAAAGTACAACATCATATTTACAAATAATTATAATTAGTATGTTTATATGAAAAGATTAAATACATGTTTGTTGTGATATAAAGGAATAAGTGTTACTATGTGTTATACCTGTGACCTAAGAAGTACGGAAACTTCGACAAAGTTGCGTTTCCCGTTTCGGAAACGTTTCGGAAACCGGAAACTCTTCGACACCCGTACGAAACGTTTCGGGCCGTTTCCGTAAATAATAAAAATTAAAAATTTGTAAAAAAATTAAAATTATTACCCATAAATAAAAAAATCTAACTAGTTACCCATAAATTTTACATTCACATTGCCCACAATACATCAAATATACTTATTTGTGTTGAATTATATTATATTTTTCTATATATTTATAAAATCTTAAATATTTAGTATATTAAAATGAATTATTTTGTTAATTAATCATAAATATTTAGATAATATTTTTATAAATATATCCCTATATTTTTGTTATTTGCACGTTTCCCCCACGTTTCGTGTCCTTCATTTTGAAAAAATTTCGTTTCCCCGTGTCCGTTTCGTATCGTTTCCGTTTCCCGTTTTCGTTTCCGTGCTACCTAGCCTGTGACAATCAAATTTTAAAAGATACATTATAATACTTTTGTACAAAAGATAATTTTTATAAATCAAGATAGATCTATTGAAGAGAAAAAATATATTAAAGTACAATAATAAAAGTTTTATAACGACAAATAAATATATTATCTTCTAAATATCTTAATTTAATAATATATAATACAAACAAAGGCTAACAATCAAAAAGGAAAAAATAATTCTAAATCATGTCAATTAGCCATTTTAGCGTCCAACACGAAACTAAGTTCCGGTACGAGAGTTTTAACTCGAAACTTGATCGATTATGCCGAGAAACCGCTTGAATTTTTAAAGTTTCAATTTTTGCAACCATGTTCTTCAAAAAGAATTTAAAAGATAGGAGTTCACCAACAAGATAAAACTAAATATTAAAAAAAAAACAAATAAGATATAATGTTAAGAAGATCGCCAATATTTAAAGGTTCATAATAAAACAAGAAATTTTTAACATGCAAGTCTAAAAGTCTTCAAAAATTCATATTTGGATCATAAATAACATGCAACTCAAATAATCATGAAGCAAACATGATTTTATAAATACTTCTAAATTTTAACCCATAAAAAAACACAATTTACTCTAGCCATTGAGTAATTATTAAAGCAAAACAAGCTAAAAGAACAGGAAAAAAAGAAAAAGATGGTGGAGGAGATGGTTTTCGGGCCAAAAAGGAAAAAAAACCACCTCCTCAAATAATTTTTTTGAATTGTGTTTAGAAAAAAAGAAAATGGATTTGTTTTTTTAGAGATAGAAGGGAAAATTTCCTATAAAAAATAAATATATCAATATATAATATTTATTTACTCACATAACGTGGAATGCATATACATTTATTTAATATTTATTTGTAGGCTTAATTACTTAAAAACCACTCACCTTTAACTTTTTTTTCGTTTATACCCTGACCTAGGAAAATATTCATTTATACCCTGACGTATGTATTTATGTTTCACCTCTACCCCGAGGCACTAAATTAACCTCTTTTTATATAAAAAAAAGTTTAAAATGGTTCTTCATTTTTAACCTAGGCTAATTAGAGTTTAATTATAAATGAATTTTTCTCTAAATGAAAGACTATTTTAAATTTTTTTCTAAATGAAAAGAGGTTAATTTAGTGTCTCGGGGTAGAGGTGAAACATAAACACATACGTCAGGGTATAAATGAATTTTTTCCTAGGTCAGGGTATAAACGAAAAAAAAGTTCAAGGTGGGTGGTTTTTAAGTAATTAAGCCTTATTTGTAATGTAATGCTATTTTTTCATTAAAAGTAAAAGGAACATTACTCGAAAAATATAAAATATTAGCGCAGAAAATAATTTTCCGAGTATTGAAAAAACGCCTAATAAATATCACACATATCATTCAACAAAACTACATGTAGACCAAAAAAAGCACACTAAAAGTAAGCTAAAAAACACTCAAAATATATCTAAAAACACTAATAAAGTACAACTTATTTTGTCGCCTTTGACATTTGACCTTTTTATCAAGGATGTCCCTAAATTTTATTTTCAGCCTGTAAACTCCCTGAATTTTGATCTCGTGATCAGTAAACTCATCCCGACCAAATTTCCACTGACGTCGTCAATAGATGCTGGCGTGACTTTAAAAAAATTAAATTAAATTAAATTAAAACTCACTACAAATCATTTGACACACCATTAAAATACTTTAAAAATTCAATTTTTTCTTGATACGATTTTGTAAAATTAATTTTTTATACTCTGTGCTAACTTGATAGGGTGAATTGATCTTTTGATTAATATAAAATTAAAAAAAATTAAAAAAATTTCATTGACTGACACTAAAAATAAATAAAAAATAAATTATCCGAAATCAAATGAAAAATCATATTGATGATACAAATGAAAAATGAACGAAGAATCACTTTACCCCCTCAACTTGGCACAAAGTATCAAAAACGTCCAAATTGACAAAACTGAATCACTTTTATCATGAACTTGACAAAACTGGTACAAAAACAACCATATGCTGGTGTGGCACCTTAATTGGCGAGAGTCTCTAATTAATTATAATTTACTACTCTAACTAATTATATTTAAACACTAATTAAATTATAATTAATCTAAGGGTTTTATTGAACTTTTGTTCAAGATTTTTTAATTTTTTTTCCAGCTCCGGCGAGGAGGATCCTCGCCGGATAAGGGAGCTGCTGCTCCTCGCCCGAGGAGCAATTCGCTCTTCATGCGAGGAGCATGATGAACGGACCCATCTGGTCTGCTCATCATCTTCTTCTTTAAAAAGAAGATGGACAGACCCGTGGGTCTGTTCTAAATTAAAAAAAATTATTTTTTTTGTCAAAAAATGTAAAATTTGAAGGTTAATTTGTTATATGTATAAATTTTGGGTGTTAATTTGTATATATACAGACTTTGGGAGATTAATTTGTTATTTTAAGTTTTAAATTAAAGAGATTGAATTGTTTTTTTAATTATTAGGTATTAGTTTAAAATGTTAAAAAAAATAGGACCATTTTAAACCTTTTTCTATTAAAAACCTACATTGAAAAAAAACCACCTTGAAAAACCGGAGAGTGTATCTCACTCTCTTGGGTGAGTGTGGGGAGGAGGATTTTTGAACCGATTTTTCCGAATCTAGGATAAAAATAATCCCCTCTGTGCTAATATGAACGTTTTTAATAGTTTGTGTCAAGTTGAGGGGTAAATTGATCCTTTTGTTCAATGAAAAATGGGAAAATGGTCATCCATGTCCTTATGATTTAGGGTGTGGATCAAGTAAGCACTCAACGTCCGGAAAGGTTCACCCATGCCCCCAACGTTTGTAAAAATGGACAATCAGACCCTCGGTTTAACGCTGTTTCATTGCTCCTAATACTCCGTTAGTGTGATCTTACGTGGTAGAGATAAAAGGATCATTTATGCTCTTAAAGTTTGGGTCCGAGATCGAATGAGCCATCAACATTTGAAAAAGATTCACTTATACCCCTAACGTTTGAAAAGGTTCACTTATGCCCTCATCGTTTGAAAAAATGAACAGTTAGGCCTCTAGTTTAACACTGTATCATTGCTTTCCAACTCTACTAGTGTGATCCTACGTGGCTAATTTTTAGTATTTTCCATTAATCGAACCATAGGCAAACAATGTCGAATATTTAATCTGTAATAATTGTCTGCTATTATTAAAGACGATTAAACGTAATTAATAATGAAACGTAAATTATAAAAAAATCGGTTTGTTCGTCTTCTTCATGTGTTTTGATTCGACAATTACATTTCTCCAAAAATTAGAAACCCAATTATATAAAAAATTAACTAAAAGGATAAAAATTGCATTTTTTTTTCATTTGGCGTTCCATCTCATGCACTGCCTCCTTCTACCTCACCAAACATTTTTTATTTTCTCCGTCTCTGACATTGCAAGCTTCATCAAACAAAAAACTAATTTATAAAGAGAATTCCTTATTCAATTGATAGAGAAGGATAATATATCGGTTTAGCTCGGTATTGTAATAAAATTACTTTGCAACGACATATTATTGTTGTTGAGATAAAAACCGTCACCATAAAAAAAATTGACGGTAAAAATCAGTCACGTAAGATCACACTAACAGAGTTGTAATACCCCAAAATATTTAAGTATTTAATTGGACCACGTGTCCAGTGTTGCATCGCCGGAGTAGCGATATCGGAAGGATTTCCGAGAAATTAAGATAAGTATAAAACTTTAGCAGGACGGTTTTGAAAAAGATTACTGCGAGGAATTTAATATTATATTTCAATTATAAAGTTGGAATTGGAATTAGAAAAGAAAAATGTTAAGAAAGTCGCAAAATAAAGTACAGGGACTAAAATGGTAATTTAACCATATAAGACCCGAAGGGATATTATTTCGCCAAAGCCCGCGAAATATTTTATAGTATATGTGGTAAAAGTTTCGGGTCAATCGGGGACCTTTTAAAATTTGGACGCGGATGCGTTTTGGGCTAAATTGTCACTTTTGAGAAGTTTAAGGGCTAAAGTGTAAATTAGCCAATTAAGTCTCGAGAATAGTAATTAAAAGATTTTGACGGAAAATAATAATATTGAGTTAATATTATTTATATGAATATAAATAATACGTATCGACTCGAGTTAAAAGAATAATTTAACCGTTTGGTTAAATTAGAAAGTTAAAAGGATAATTGGTTCAAGTTAAAGAAATGAAGGACTAAAGTGGCTAATTGGCCAATCTATATAAAGAAAAGGAAAGAGATCAGATGGAAGAAGAAGAAGGAGCGTACAGAAGGTTTTAGGCGATCAATTCGATCCGCCGCCGTTTCGCCGTTTCTCGTCCAAATCGCGAGTTCTTTATACCGATTCGTTCAGAATTCGATTCTCTATCATCGCTAAGCTTCAAATCAAGGTAAGCTTGACGTTTTTATTATGAGAATTGATAAATAAGGGTTATTTCGTTTTAACGAATTAAACGAATCGTAATCGCGTTTCTACTGGCGTTTTTGATGATATTTGAGATGGTTATTAATGGAAATCGTGCTAGAATCGACTTTGGATGTTTAAGCACGTCGGAATTGGCCCGGGGAATGAACCCCGGGGCTGCACATCGGCAGCCGTTTGCTGCACGAACGTGCAGTACACGTTCGTGTAGCAGACTGCACGAACGTGCAGCACACGTTCGTGTAGCAGACTGCACGAACGTGCAGCACACGTTCGTGTAGCAGACTGCACGAACGTGCAGCACACGTTCGTGTAGCAGACTGCACGAACGTGCAGCACACGTTCGTGTAGCAGACTGCACGAACGTGCAGCACACGAACGTGCAGCGTACTGCTGCACGAACGTGCAGCGTACTGCTGCACGAACGTGCAGTACACTGCTGCACGAACGTGCAGTCCTTCGCCGAGTGAGAAATCCTGATTTGGGCTTTCTGGGCCCTGACGCGACGCAGAAACTCGATTTCAAACAATTTCAAGTCGTGTAATCAATCGTGATTCGATTGAATATCAAAACGTAAACTAGGACGTTTAAAAGAAAAGTGTGATTAAGAGATTATCAAGGTTAAGAGTCATATTTGAAATACGATTGTGTTAACCTAAGTTTATAACTTAAGAGTTTGAATACTAAGCCCACGTTTATGGATTAAACGTATAGGTAACTCAATTAAGTACCTGACGTACCGACAAGCTACCAAACCATTTAGCTGGAGTGGGCACGTGATTGGACAACGCATGGAGTTTACGCTTGCGGGATTATAATAATGCCGTTTTGGATAGCGGTCACTGTGAGTGGCAAATTTACTTTCGAGTATTATATATATAAAGTTATTTTGTATAGATATACATATACTGTTTATACGCATCGCATGTTATATAATTGATTGAAAGGTTATATGCTCTCTTAATTTCTATATGCGAGAACTAGTATGCGATCCGAAGAAACTAGCTACCTATTGGGTGTCAATAGGCTGTGTGATCACCAGTATCGAGTCAGTCTAGTATGTTTGCATTGAGAAATGACTTGACACAGCTGGGAGCTGTTGATGAATATGGAATTTACGATTGGGTATATGATTTCGATACGAGAGTGAACTCGGCTACGATGTAGCCTGGAAGTCCCCGTATCTAGTGGCTGGGCCACCAGCGAGTTGGACTCGCAATTGATATTTACGATTGGGTTGAATGATATATGATTATTCGAGAGATGTGTCGCATGCTAGGATATTAGTTTCGTACGGATCAAATACATGTTTATATGTTTTATATTATTGTTTTCTTAAGATGCGATGTTATATTTTTATATTAATACTGTTAGTAACTTGCAAGCTCACTCAGTATTTTCCAAAATACTGACCCCCTCACAGTGTTTCCTTTCAGGTGACCGGAGTCGGATCAGACAGACCATCTCCTTTGTGTCGGCAGCCTTTTGGCCTACGCAAAGTACGGGTTTTTATAGAGCTGCAGTAGTCAGTAGGTGTCAGTATAAGATTTATGATTCAATTTCAAACGGTATTTGAAAAGTAAACTCTGATATAATTCTATAAATAAGTTGTTTATAAAGATGACGTTTTATCCGTTTGAATTTTATACCAATTGCCTTGAGAGGAATTGGTTATGATTATGACTAGAAACAGGGCGGTGTTGGATATGAGATATCGCTCGGTAAGACCCTGATTTCTAAGAATTGTGATGTGAACGTTTTCAGGAAATGAATACGATATTTTGATATTTGAATTATATTACTTAAGAAAGATTTCTGAAAACGTATTATATATAATAATATGTTTTATTCGCGAAAAATTTATAGTGGTTTTAGGCTTGCTACGGGTTCCGGAGCTACCACTCCCGTTCCCTAGCGCCGGTCTCGGCTCAATAAATTGGGTCGTGAATAAATTGGGTCGTGACAAGAGTTTTGGAACAGTGAGACAGTGTTAAACTGAGGGCCGAATTGTTCATTCTTTTAAAGTTGGGGGCATAAGTGAACTTTTTCAAACGTTGGGAATATAAGTGAACCTTTTCAAACGTTGGGGGTATAAGTAAACTTTTTTCAAACGCTGAGAGCTCATTGATTCCGTACCAAACCTTAGGGCATAAATGATCCTTTTATCATTGCCACATAGGATCACACTAACAGAGTCTTAGGAGTAATGGAACAGCGTTAAACCGAGAGGCCTGATTATCCATTTTTATAAACGGTGAGGGCATAGGTGAACCTTTCCGGACGTTGAGAGCTTACTTGATCTAGACCCCAAATTTTAGGGGCATAAATGACCCTTTTCCCATAAAAAATAATATTGTTTGAGTACTAAATGAAAAAAAGATGAAAGTGTGAATCAAAAGATACGTAAGGACCTAGTAATAATTAGTTGAAAATTAAATAATGGAATAAGTGTGCAAGTGTATCTATATATCTGACACTCCTTTGTATGACTCTCTCCACCTTCTTCTTCTTCATCTTCAATTAGGGTTTCACATTTCACAGTTAACGACACACAAAAACAAAAACCAGTCACCATTTCTCCTCTTTACTTCCTTTAATTCACTCAACGGACTCAAGAATCGAAAACCCATCTCAGTCGATTGACTCCATGACTCTGAACTGCGGACATTTTTCACTAAGCAGAAGAACAATCAAGTAAAAAATATCAGTAATACCCTTGTGCTGTAGAAGATGGAGAGATCTAGATCTAAGCGAAATTACTATTATGACCATCCACAAGACTATGACAATGAAACTACAATCACTAGAACAAAACCCAGATACAACAACAATAACAACAGTCACTACTTCCCTAACAACAACCGCTACCGTGGCGGCGGAGGCGGCGGTGGAAACAACAACTTCAACGGCAACCGCCCGAAGCCACCGCAGCAGGACAACACTCTAATGGTAACCACAAGCTATCGGATTTTATGTCACGATATGAAAGCAGGTGGAGTGATTGGTAAGTCGGGGAGTATTATCAAGTCCATTAGACAGCACACTGGCGCGTGGATCAATGTGCATGAGCTGATTCCCGGCGACGAGGAGAGAATCATCGAGATTTCGGACACGCGGCGGCGGGACCCGGAAGGGCGAATGCCGTCGTTTTCGCCGGCGCAGGAGGCCTTGTTTTTGATACACGATAGGATTCTGGAGAGTGATGGGCAGTTTGGGGGGATGATTGAAGAGGATGAGTATGGTGGTAGAGGGGTTAGTAATGGGAGTAGAGTTGCTACGAGATTGGTTGTGTCGAGAATGCATGTGGGTTGTTTGTTGGGGAAAGGTGGGAAGATTATTGAGCAAATGAGGATGGAGACGAAGACCCAGATTAGGATTTTGCCTAGAGATCATACTTTGCCTCGCTGTGTTTCCATGTCTGAGGAGATTGTTCAGGTTTTTGCCTGTTTACTAGACTTTTTATTGCATGAAACTGGAATGAAACTGATATGAAACTGGAATGAAACTGATATGAAACTGGAATGAACAAATGATGACTTGAACTTCATTATCCTTGGATACTTGATTTGACCCTTTTAGCAGTTGGTTAGTTGGATATTGTAAATTACATTAGGAGACCAATTATTGATTTGACATGCACATCAAATTTGTGGTGGATGCTGTTGTTTGATGGGTGTTTTTAATACTTTGAAGACTTGTTGCTTGTTGGGTGTTGGTGATTAACTTTTTTTGTAGTGTTCATATGCTGCTGTCTGATTCTGAAGTTCTATTTTGATATGATTTATCAGGGATGGTGATTTGCAAGACAATTTGAAGTCTGTTTAAAAATTCATCTTAGAATGTACGCATTGTCTGTTGGTTAATTTACATTGGAGTTTTGTTTAAGCTTGAATTTATGCTCTTACTTACCACAACACTAGAGAGGTTGAATATAGCATCAAGCATTGATGTTGTTTGTGTGTTAAAGAGACATTAAATTATTGACTGCATGTATCAAATATTGGTATATTTGTTGAACCTTGTTATGTTCAAAAGCCTATGAAATTACTTTTCGGTGATTACTTTGACAATGCAAGGGTCTTAGAATTAAAGGTGCATATTGGTGCCTCCGTGTAATACTGTAAGAAAACTTGGTTTTTCAGCATACTGAACTTTAAATTGAGGATAATGTCAAAAGAGATGAGCATATTGAGGGACTCATTAATTTTTGTTTCCAACACAGGTTGTAGGTGATATGAATGCAGTTAAAAATGCTGTAGCAGTAATATCATCACGCTTGAGGGAGAGTCAGCACCGTGACCGAAGTCATGGAAATTTCCATGGGCGAATACACTCACCAGATCGATTTTTCCCTGATGAAGATTATGTTCCCAACATGAATAACTCGGGACGACGGTCATCTATTGATGGGCCCTCATTTGGTTCACGATTATCTGGCCCCAATTACCGAAACAATAATTATTCCTCCCGCCAATCTGGTTACCCTGTTGAAGCTGGGGCTCCCATGGCTGACAGTGCCCAGCCCTTTTATGGCGATGACCTAGTGTTCAGAATGCTTTGCCCTGCAGAGAAGATTAATAAAGTGATCGGGGACTCTGATGGCATAGTAGATTTGCTTCTGAATGAAATTGGTGTGGATATAAAGGTTTCTGACCCAGTCTCTGGATCAGATGAGCAGATAATTACCATTTTATCTGAGGAGGTACTTACCATCACCTTAACTTATAGTGTATTGTGGGGACTAATAGCCAATGGTTCCTATGTGGCCTTGCCAATCCTTTAGAATGATAGATTTAGCTGTGAAAGAAAGCTATCATTGTCATATTTTACCTTCTGAATATTTTGTTCCTCTTCTAAATTATTTTGGATTTCTTTAACTATTGTATTTGGAATTTTTATTTTTGTAGTGATTTCTAATGTTTCTATGCTCACTCTGCTCTTTCATTTCTGGATGTTTTAACCGAGTTTTTCTCGCACTCTTTTATCTTCCTTATGCAGGGCCCTGATGATGAGCTATTTCCTGCTCAGGAGGCTCTGTTGCATATTCAAACACAAATTGTGGATCTTGTTCCCGATAAAGACAATATTATAAAAACTAAGTTAATAGTCTCATCTGGTGAAATTGGATGTTTGGAGGGAAGAGATGGATCATTGTCTGAGTTGGAGAGGTTAACTGGTGCAAAAATACAGACCCTGCCAAGGGACAAGCTTCCTGCTTGTGTATCAGGCACTGATGAGCTTGTACAGGTATGCCGCTCAACACAATGAAATTTATACTGTTGCATGGCCATGACTTTCTTGTGAAAGCGTTTTACTGTGCATGAAGCAAGTTTGATTGTCATCATCCATTAGCGGATCAAGACATATACTTTTAGGGGCCAATTTATGACTAAATTAATATTTTAAATTATAATCAAAAGCAATAATTTGTAACACCATGTCATAATTGTATAATATATAAATATAATATGAAACTAATATACAATTTAGAATAAAAAAAGTAGTAATTACACTAGCAGTGAAAATTTACACCTTTACAGATGCAATGACCTCCAAAACAATTAATTTATCAAAGAAAAACCCATCATTTTTACATTTTATTCGAGAGGGCTGTGGCCCCCTCGGCTTGTGTTAATGACGGGCATGCGTACTTTTCTAATGATTGTGATGTGCACCTGCGTCTACACTCCAGTTGCAATGATTGTGACCAGAAAAGATGCATTGAATTCCCTGATTTTCAAGGGACGATCTACTTACTAAATGTTTTTGAATGATTTTAATCTCTTACAGATAGAAGGGGAAATAAAAGCAGCTCGAGATGCTCTTATTGAAGTGACATCAAGACTGAGGAGTTACTTGTACAAGGAATTCTTCCAAAAGGATACACCGCCACCAACGTCTGTGTCCAGCATTGGGTATGCTTCAGGAATGGAAGTTGCCTCACCAATTAATGCGACTGCAGCTCGTGACGGTGGTGGTGAACCTCCTGCTGCAAATTATCATACTACACAGACTGCAGCAGCTACACAACCATCAAAGGTTCTTGTATGTGCAACTTTCTTATTCTGATAACTAAATAACTAGTCAAACGAAACCGAATCCTCCTGACACTTTTCAAGCCAACAGAAACTTTTTAAAATAGGTGAAAAAAGTTGATCTTAAAAATTAACCTGTCCTTTCTACCCGTTTGAGCAAAAATTGAATGTTTACTGATGTATTTTCTGGCCATAAAAAGTAATTATTCTTTATAACATATGACTTGCTTTGATTCCTTAGAAAGTAGAATTGAGTTAATGGTCAATCCAGAACTAGACATTTACAGAAAAAGCCCTTTTGTATGCAATGTCCATCTTCTGGAATCTGAATGAGGAAAATTGTCCTGTTTAACGGATCAGTTAGATTAGATACATAGAGAGTCTTTAAAAGAATCATCTTTAATGTTAAATCTCATTTTTGTAGGATGCTGGAAGGTCGAGCACGGAAAAAGTGAAGCAGCATGAAAGTGAACGACGGGAAGATGTGCCTCCTGTAGTACCTAGGTATCAGTTTCGGCTTTGTTTTAATTAATAGGCAATACATTTTTGATATTTTATAAATTATGCAGCATGATTTAACATAATTCTTCTTTTTTCTCTTTCTGTTAGAATCTCTGTACCACTTGTGACTAGAAGTATTATTGAGATTGTAATACCAGAGCACGCAGTTCCCAAGCTCGTAACAAAATCGAAAAATAAGCTCGCCCAGCTCAGTGAGGTGACCTACATTTTGTTTTCTGCCAATTCAACTCATTTTCGTATTTTACTTGCAGTATTTAACTTCTTTGCAATCTATTATGGGACAGTTATCCGGCGCCAGTATACGCATTTTAGAAGATAGCCCGGACATGACGGAAAAGATTATACAAATATCGGGCACTCCGGATCAAGTAGAGAGAGCCCAGAGCTTGCTTCAGGGATTTATCTTAAGTAGTAAGTCTGTCTCTCTCTATCTCCAAATAAGCAGCACTGAGATACTTCATTCAATCAACATTTCTCGTATCGGAAACGTGTCGGAAACTTTGCGTTTTGGACACGAAACTTCATTTTTTATATAAGAAACCTTAGAATAAGTGTCCTGTTTTTCTGTATCCGTGTCCATGCTACATACTTTTTTAGCTCTATTACTAATTCAATTAAAACTTGGTTTGATTCAGCACAAGAAGATGGACCTTGAGAGGATAATGAAACTACAGAAATGAGTTAACGGTATCTAATCTCCTGAATTATAAATCCTAACAACAAATGCGGAGCGTTTTGTCGGCCAAATTTTGGCATGACAGCATCAAACAGGGGTGCATGTCTCTCTTGGCTGTTGTTGTTTTAAATCTGTAATTTTGAAAATGAGAGTTCCACTGTAAATAGAACTTGGGGAGCTCAGCTTTTTGTTGTTTCTTTTTCCTGTATCGATATGAGAATGCAGTGGTTTCGTTTTGAAGTGAATTTGCATGCTTCGTCACCTAACAATTTTTTGATAGTGTCTCAAAATTGAACTGTTGGCTGAACTTATGTGGCCGTCCGTGTTCATAGTTAAATCGGTTCAACTATCGGTTCATCTAATTAAATAAAAAATAGATATAATTTTACAATACATATACACTATAGTATGTATTTTTCTTTAAAAATAAATCTACCTTTTTAAAACTTTAACATATACTGATTTTTAATAGTTCTAATGTCTTGAAAAACTCCCGACCTGTTATCCCTGACATTGAAAATTGGTTAATTATTTTATTCTGCACTTTCTTGTTTCAGTTGTACTCTTGAGCATTAAATTGATATTTTTTTTCATTTGGGTTTGTTCCTCAGATCCCTTTGATGTCCAAATGAAAAAAATCTTCAAAAAAAATTCAAACTGAATCTTTTTTTTGCAATAAATTGACTTTTTTTTTGAAGATTTTTTTGAATTTTTTTAAATAAAAAAATATCAATTTAATGCTTACAGGTATAATTGAAACGAGAAAATGCGAAATAGGATAAAATTGACCAGTTTCTAACGTCATAATAGAATTAAAAAGGGGCAAAAGAGTCGGATGTTTTTAATGCATTAAGCCTTTTTAATAAGTAAATAAAACGAAAAAGCTAAACTAATTTGAAAAAGTCAAATGCATATTTATGAGTCTAAACTTTAATAATTTGTTTGGATTGAGGGTTGAAAAGAGTTAGCAAGGATTGGGAGGGGTTGTTTCCGAAGAAAGTTTCTATTACGAGATCCTTTTAAGCCCTTCAAATTGAGACGCTGGGAATAATTGAAAAATTTAAAGTTATTTTTAGCTATTTTTTTATAAACTCATATGTACTTTTTTTTTGCCCAACATCACTTGTCTCCCAAATACTCTCTAAGAATTTAATCGGTTAAACTTCTCAAATTTTATAATCACTACTTAAACAATTAAATTAATTTTTTTTAGTATGTTCAAGCACTTCTGTTCTAGTTAACATATTACCGGTGCAACAAATGCTCAAGAGCATATGAATTTTTTCAAAACCACATTCTTTAAGAGAAATGTTTAATAAATTCATGAATTTGAGAAAAATATAAAAAAGCCTAAAAACGGATTAAATTTTCAAAAATACATTTTTTTTAGAAAATTCATTTGATACCTTAATTTGTTTTCACTCGTTATATTAAAATTCTCGCTTTATCGACCAGAGACATATTTTAAGGTATTAAATATATATCTATGACTTCCCTCCTTAATTATTAAAAAAAAAGTATCTATGACTTATTTTTTACTGGTGAAAATAGAAGCATAAAAGTTTCTTATTTTGTCCGCTTTACATCAAAAATATATGAGCGACCTATTTTTTGAAGTATCAAATATGTATGTATTGCATTTTTTTTACAAATAAAGATAACAAAATAAAGAATGAATTTTTGTAGGTAAAAATGATTTTTTTTTATTTTTAAATTCAGAGTGCAATTTTTATAACTATCATGCAGGTAAAAAGATAATAATAAATAAAATTATCATAAATATTATTAAATTGGAAGAACATATTAAATTTTTAAATTATATTTTTCCAAAAAACTACAATGAAAAATTGCTTTGATATATGTATTAAAATATAGTATATTCATTTTTGAATTTCTTTATTAAATTTAGTATTTATTTTTTATATGCGCTATCAAATGTAATATTATCAATTAATATTTTTATCCGTAACCGAGAAGTTAAGTTTTAGTGTATAAATAGTCATGACTCATGGGAATCCCAATCCGAAATGAATAAGTAATTAAAATGTCAAACTTTAAATATTTAGTTAACCATTGACAAATTAGTAACTGGGTCCTAATTTAACAAGTAAATAAAAGATTATATAGTTTATTACTCATTCATTTTACTTTACTAGTTTCGCATTACGTGCTATGCACGTGGCTCGTAACGTAACTCGCCAATGAACATATTAGTAAATTTATTATAATTATATCAATTTTTTTATTTATAAATTATATTAAATTAGTTAAGAATTTTTGTAAAAGTAAATATAATATATTCGGCTATTGAATTTTTTTCCATATTGAATTTATTCTTCTTTTGGTTTTATAATAACCATAATTAAATAATTAACTTAATTTTGTTAATAATATCTTTAAAAATAATAAAATAGAAATTTAAATAATAATATATTGACCAAATATAATATTTTAAATTTATAGTTCAATCAAACTAAAAGATAGGTATTCCTACTAATTTGAAGACAATTTAGTTATTTTTTACATACTAAAAATTAAATTAGAGATAATTTAGCTATCTATTCTAATTAGAACTTTAATTACAATAGTGATTAATTAAGTAACTAATTAGTTAATGACTATAAAACCTTTATTTAGTAGTAAATTGAAAAGGATTATTCAGTAAATTTGCCTGTCCCCCCCATCCGTGCTTTTATATATAGTATAGATAAGTCTCATTTTATAATATATTTAAAAATTAGGAAAACATTAATTAAAGATAATATTTTTAATTATTTCTTATGAATGATAATAGAATTTTTCATATTTTGAACAATAGACATAGTCGAAATGAGAATTGTAAAAATTTGTATAATTTTATCAAACAAAAGAATTTGTGTAACTATTGTTCTATTTGATCCCCTAAATTTACACTCAACAACTATATAAGAAGATAAACAACAAAAATGATAATTTTTACAATTTTATAAGATTGGGTTCATTTCTATTTCTACATCTACACCTCCAAACTCCCCAATCTTCTCTGCTTCTCTTGTAATCTGAATATCAGACGGACTCGCGTATTGATGAACTACTATTACGACAAATCGTGGAACTAGAGCTGCGATAATTATAGCAAGCAAGCATAACCAAAACAATCTTGTCTTTGCAATTTCAAAAATGGCCCTGTGGAGTCACAAAACTTGGGGGGTTAGATTTATGAAACATATACATTCATACATAAATGATATATAGAAAACTGGGTTAACTAGGAAACTGGCATAGCGCATATCTTGTCCATGTACTATCACATTTTTAACGATTGAATCTTGTACTAAAAAGACGTCCACATTGGATCCCTACACGGAAGGACTTAATGTATTTGCAATTGATAATGTAGGGATCCAATATGGACGTTTTTTTAGTATAGGACTCCATCATTAAAAGTATGATAGTGCATGACCAGATATGCGTTATGCCTAGAAAATTGAAGAGGGCTTACCAATATCCAACTAATGTAGGCAAAGCATCAATGACAATGACACAAATAAATGTTGCAACTATTGACCCCCAGATGGCGGCATGCGTAATCCAACTCCATCGCACCACATCCATAGCCAAGTGCAAATTAACCAAAATCACCACGGCCAGTGTCCACAGATCTCCTATACTTGATGCATCAATTGAGCTGCCCCAATATGCTAACAAAGGTACGAAATACACAACTGCACTTTGCCATACGGTGTCCACCATTGTCAGCCAAAACAGTTTAGAGTTATAGCTCTCCCGTCTCTGCCCACATCCATATAGCTGAGGATACTTCTCAAGACTCCGTCTACTTAGGTCCTTATCAAGAATACCAACAATAATGGTTGGCACTGAAGTATAAATAATAGAATACAGCATACTGCTCCACTCATTGATTGCAGTTGTCAACGTGAAACTTGTAAAGAGCACGTACCTGTAAAAACAAATGATATACACAACCACAAGTGTTAAAGTTCAGAGTCGGTCAAAGAATTTAACAAATAGCATTCAAACTCAATGCCTGATTCTTCTGTAGGCATAAGAAAAGAAGATGAACACTCACCAAAATAAAACAAGAACAAATATAGCATTCCTATAAAAGTTATACAGTATCATGTATGCCATCCGCTGGTAATTCCAATGTCCATGGACCAATAAAAGTGGAACTAAGAATCTAAACTGCCCCATCGCAAAGTCTGATGCCATTACAGCTTGCCGACCTTCTTTTCCACTGATGCCAACTCCAACATCAGCCATTTGGATCATTGAAACATCATTAGCACCTATTCACAATCATATTAGCATACAAAACCAACAATAGATGATGAAATAGAAGACTCTGGTTTATTAAAGCGAAGCAAGAGAAAGTAAGTCACCATCTCCAATAGAGAGCGTCATGTCAGCAGTTCTGTTCTTCACAAGGGCAACAATTCCAGCCTTTTGCAATGGTGCTACCCGGCAGCAGAGTACCACAGAACATTTACTGGCCAGTTCAAATAGCTGCAAAATGCCAAAATTCAGCAGATGCATGCAGGAATATGAAAACAGCAAAACATGAGCTAAGACGTTAAATATTACCTCTTCTTCAAGTTCGGTGTCAAGTATATAAACAAGGCTGGTACCATCAATAATCAAGGCCACTTCGCTTACAGCAGCGGTAGTTGACATTAGCAAAGCATCTTGCAAACTCTTTCTACATGACTCCTTAGACTTGCTGTTGATTATAATCTGGGTCATTCTGTTAGTCAGCAGTTTTGAAGAGTAACCAATTGATATGGCAGTTTCTTGCTTGTCCCCAGTCAAAACCCATACTTTAATTCCCGCTGACCTAAGACATTCTATGGCTTCTGGTACACCTTGTTGCAGCTTATCTTCAATGGCAGAAGCACCAAGTATGATTAGACGAGTCTCCACACTGCTAGCAACCTTTCGAAGCATTGCAGCCCTACCTATTAAAGCTGTGCTAGCTGCTTCAAAGGAGCTGTGCCACTGCTCAAATTCCGAGTCACTCAATTCACGCATCCCAATAACAAGAGTTCTCAAACCCATTAAAGAGTAGTTGTAAAGATTGGCTTCAGTTGCACGTATCACATTCATATATACAGATCTATCCCCCACACTAAACATGGATGTATCAGCACCTTTTACAAAGACTTTTACAGTCTTGTCAGGGCACCCTAGTATAACTGACATCCTCTTCCGGTCACTATCGAACTCATGCAGACCCAAAACATCGAACCTTTGCCTTTCTCCATGGATATCAATAACTATATGACCTGA
Organism: Mercurialis annua; assembly: GCF_937616625.2. Taxonomy (NCBI): domain Eukaryota; kingdom Viridiplantae; phylum Streptophyta; class Magnoliopsida; order Malpighiales; family Euphorbiaceae; genus Mercurialis; species Mercurialis annua. The sequence goes on along the minus strand of NC_065575.1, from coordinate 4,149,100 downwards.
AGTTCGTTCAATAAGCATAAATCCATAAGCAGCAGCAGCATATGCCAGTGCTTGTTCATCTGGAGATTCCCCTTGATAATCTATCAACGTAGCAGTATGATCAGATGCATCATCAAAAGCAATAGGCACTATAGTATTACATGCCGCCAGTGCAAGAAAGAAATCATGAACACGCTTGTGTTCCTCCGTGACCTTTCCGCTTCTTCTTGATAATTGTAGAAGCTGAGGGTCAACCTTCACCTTCATCTTTGGCCTCAAAATCTTTCCATCCACTGAAACACATGTAAAGAATCGCTCAGAAAATCATGTAAAAGAAACACAACACAAGTTTTTTTTTTGTTTGATAACAAATTTCTTACCTTTAACAGAAAACCCATCCTCCAGTATACTAGTTTTTCCACCACTGTAATCTACTCCCCATATGCTTGCACACTGAAATTCCATTTTGTTCTCGGTAAGAGTACCTGTTTTGTCAGAGAATACATACTTAATTTGCCCCAAGTCTTCATTGATATTTAAAGCTCGACACTGGAATCTTGAATTGGAGGTCTCATCATACATGTGCGTATCTCGAATCATGAAAAATGCCTGACCAACCCGAACAAGCTCCATAGAAATGTACAAAGATATAGGGATCATAATCTGGAAGACAATCACTGACATTAGAAATGTGAAAACTATCTCAAGTCCCCATCCATAATAATTATAGTCATCCTGCTCCTCATCATTGAAGTCTTTTTTCCTATAAAACGGCATGGTATTTAGCTCATCCTTGTGACGCCTCAACCACACAGCAGCACAGACAGAGACAATACTGCACAAAGCAATAAGAAACAAAGAAAGGATGATGATCTCTAGATTCATGCGCGTCTCTAGTCGACTCCTCTTTGAAGGGGCTCCTGAGCTATTGAGCATAACTTTGGTCTCTCCTCCACAATATACTGCAACACCAATTGCCCAAGCCGTATTCTTGAGCTCACAGCCACGGAGAACAATGTTGGAGGGACCAAGCGATAGCCTTTTCCCATGGACATCCATGTTGCCTTGAAACCCGTAGATATTTCTATTGGGTTTCTCACACTTAATAATGAATCCTCCGCCGTCAATGTTTTCTTTCGAAAGGGCGGTTTCTTGTTTTGCATACCGCGTCTTCAAATTCGACTCCCCATCTAAATTTATAGTCTGGACATAAGCAACCCCAGTAGGGTCACTGGTAGAGAGCAGAACCATATCACAAGGAAGACTTTGAGCTGCATAAATCTTGATGATTTCACCAACCCGAATATCCTTACATCTCTTCTCCTGGAACTGATCATTAACCAAAACCCAAGCCAATCTATTATTCTCAATTCTATCTGATCTATGCCTCCTCCAATCCTCATATGCATCCTTAACAGCAGTAACCGAAAGAACAAACGCAAGTGGCAAAATAGAAGCACCCCTACCAAAAACCGCAAGCTGGGGGAGCTGATTGAGCACAGCAATAATAAGGAAATAAATGTATGCAACTCTATGAAACTGCTCAAACAAATTCCTTGGAATAAACGAAAACACAGAATATTTCGCAGTACGAATAGAATTCCCCGAGAATTCGAACCTTTCGTTAGTCCTATCAGGGTCATTTAGATAAATCAACCTCGCGTCCTCATCGCTAATCTCCTTCTGCGACGCGCTAAACACCGACGAATCATGCCCTCTACTAGAACCATGCCTCATCACAACAGGCTTGGATCCACCTGAATCCCTAACTGAATCATTACCTATGGACTGATTACTTCTCCTAGACATGGAATTCAAAGAAGCTTCAAAGGTTGAAGCTTTCTCAATTGAATCCATGAGGGTTTTCGACAGATCAGAGCTAATGTCTCCTTAACAACAACAACATAACATAAAGCTAACTAACATACAATACCCAGATGAAAATTGCAATCAAATTCAGAAAAAGCTATGAACTTTTTACTTAAGGGATCACAAATTTAACTAACATAGAATACCCAGATGAAAATTTGCAATCAAATTCACAAAAAGCTATGAAATTTATACTTATGGGATCACAATCTAACTAACCAACTAACTGACTAACAATATATCCAATGTTTTGAACAAAAAAATCAAAATCAGACACACCCAGAAACTATATAATAACAGGAATTAAAATTATTATTATTGAAGAGGATGAATGGTTAATTATACAGAAAGAAAAAACATGGTGTTTATGAGGAATGGTACAAAGTCAAAGGCATTGTTTTAAAATTGAAAAATAAATAAAATGGACGGGCATTACAAGCAGACCTTGATTGATTATTCAAAAAAATGTAATTGAAATTGAAATTGAGAGTAGAAAAGTCTTGGTTTGTTGATGATTCAAAAAAAATTGGATTCTAGAAGGACTGCTGGGGTTGGATTTAAACGTGTAATTCTTCTCTTAGATGTCTCTATTTGACTCCACTTTTCCAACTAATTGAATTTTCTTCCCCTTTTTTTGGACGTAAAAAGCAATTCATTATATTAATTTGGAAACAATTAGTATAACTTTCTCACTTTACCTTAAACTTACTTGTAGGTGGGGGTGAGCATTTAACCGAATTAACTGTTCGACCGAATAGCTAAAATCTAACCGATCGAAATATATAAAAATAAATTTCAAAATCGAACCAGCCAAATATATTGATTAATTTGGTCGGTTCGATTAAACCAAAAAAATTATGAGAAAAAATTAAAAAAAAAATGAAATTTTGGTTAATTCAATCCGTTCGATTAATTTGAAAAATTTAAAATTCAAGCCGAACTGATAAAATAACCAAATTTTTAATACAAAAACCAAATTTATCGGTTCGGTCGGTTAATTCGGTCCGCCGATTTTCTGCTCACACCTACTTATAGGGTTGTGCAAAAACTGAATCAGATTGAGAAACCAAACCGAACCAAAGTCCGTTGTTTGGTTTGGTTGTTTGGCGAATATGGCCTGGTACGGTTGGTAATTTAGGGAAGTTTGGTGTTCGGTTAACAGTCTGGTTTGGAGACATATAAAACCGAAATAACCAAAAAACTGAATAAACCGATCTTCAAGCAAATTAGGTCTTTTTTGACATTGAATCTAAATTTTGTTTTGTTTTTTATTATTTTGCCTAAATTTTAAGGTTTTTATTTGATTTTGGATATACGTCCAAATCAAATTTAAATGAACTGATTGAAAAGTTTGGTCAAAAAGAAATTCAACATTTGGTCAAAAAAATTCAGTTCGCTTGACCATTTAGTAAATTTCGGCAACGTCGGTTTTGATCGATTCAGAATCGAACTGAATTGAGCAAAATTTTTTGAGATCACATAGATGATCTCCTGCACAAAAATAAAAGGAAGCTAAAATTTGATTTGTCTAATAACGGCTTTGTTGTCTAAGTTGATTAGGTTCTTTGATAAGGCCTCACTTGATTCAAAAGAGTATTACTTTCCGGAAAGTTAATTACTAAGAAAGTTAGTGTGAAGAAAATTAATATTTTTATTACTTGGTTCACTTAATAATTTCCCAAAAAGTTTCATTTTTTTAATTAATTAAAATATAAAGACAATATTGCTCTCAATAACTAAATTAACTAATTAAATATAAGGTTATAATCGTATTTTAATTAACTTAATTAGGGAAGTAGAACTTACCTAGATTTTGTTAGGGAAGTCATTTTCCTAGTTAAAGGGAAGTCAACTCTTCAACTTCCCGGGAAGTAGATTGACAAAAATGAACCAAGCAAAAAAAATGTTATTTTCCGGGAAGTTAAACTTTCTTAGTGAACTTACCCCCAACCAAGTGAGGCCAAAGTTATTGAGTGTAATGAAGTATATATATTAGTCTTAGCTTATGTGTAGGAGAAATTTTTGAGATAGTCCGAATTTATCACGTCATTTGTAGATTAAGCATGACAAAATTATAATATCATCATCAAAATTTGAACATATTTATTATATATTTAATTACAATTTTATCATCATTTTCATAAAGTGTTATAAGATGATTGACTTGTTTTTAGATGATATGATAAAGTCGGTCTATATAAGAATTTCTATATGTGTAGAGGTATTTATACTTTATAGTATTTAATGAAAATAGTTTTAAGCCTATATTTTTTTACTTCTTTTTGAAGGATTAGAACTAATTTTGTAATATTGAGCCTAACAATTCTTAGTAGGCTAAAGATTATACTCACTATTCAATCAATTATAATTTTGTATTTGTAACAAAAGTTTTATCTGATCCCTCCAATTTAGCATTAAAAAGGTATAATTTTATAATTTTAGGTAAATAGTAAATATTGTAAAAAAAAGGTAAATAGTAGATACATCTACAGTTTATCAATTTTACACCTTTGGGCTTTGGCTATCAAGAATAACGTTAGACTAAAGTGTAAACTAAATCAAAATTGATAAGCAGCAACTTTCTCCTAAACAACGATTTTTGATTATCTTAATCTGTTATGTAAAGTTGGAGGAGTAAAATGAATGTTTGTTATTTGTACTTTTTTCTAATTCATCAGATCTCATTAAATTGAATATGAAACAGTTACATTTGTAAGAAACTCGGGATAATTTGAAAACTAAACCCGATGACCTGACATGGAACAGACAACATGCTGCCTGATTCACAGACCTTACTTACGAAAAATAAAAATAAATTACTAACTGTTTCGCGAATTAAGTGTCGTCTTCAATCACTCTTCGTTCAAACTTCTCCAAACACCCGCAAACTCACTACATCCGATTCAATCAACACTTAATATAACTCCTTCTAAAAAAGAGACAACAACTCCTTCTAAAAAGAAGTCAACAAACCTTTCACAGAGAAAGGACAACAAATCTTTCATAAAGAAAAGACAAAGTAAAACATTCATACAAAAGATAAAAAAAAAAGATAAAACTAGTATAACTCATAGACGAATCCATTTTGTTACTGAAAGATCTTCAATCTATCGTCGCTTCTTGATAATTGAATTGCGCTTTGTGATAAATTTTAATCCGTCAGAAAAATGAAAAAGAATTGGCTATTTATTATATTTTATGAAATTAAAATAACATAAACAAAAGGGGTGGCTACCGTCAATAGAAAAATTAAGCCATTAACGGCTGCCGAAGAAAAAAATAAAAAAAAAAATTAGCTGGTTAGGGTTTGTTAGAGAGAAAAGAGAAGAGAAAGGGGCTAGAGTTTGTTTGTTATTTGTACTTATATTATAATAGGCTTAATTACTTAAAAACCACCCACCTTGTAACTTTTTTTCATTTATACCATGATCTAGGAAAATTTTCAATTGTACCCTATTTTTGATTTTTATGCTTCATCTCTATCCTATGAGTTGAATTGACCTATTTTTTCTTGAAAAAAAGTTTAAATTAATCCTTCATTTTTAACCTATATTCTAATAAAACATTAATATTAATCATTTATGTATCTTGTTTTTAATATTTTTATTTTTAAATTAATTAAATTATTAAAAAAGTTACTCTTCTATTTTTGATTTTTATGTTTCATCTCTACCCTATGAGTTAAATTGACCTATTTTTTTTGAAAAAAAGTTTAAATTAATCCTTCATTTTTAACCTATATTCTAATAAAACATTAATATTAATCATTTATGTATCTTGTTTTTAATATTTTTATCTTTAAATTAATTAAATTATCAAAAAAATTACTCTTGGGATACAAACGAAACATAAAAATCGAAAACAGGGTACAATTGAAAATTTTCCTAAGTCGTGGTATAAATGAAAAAAAGTTAGAAGGTGAGTGGTTTTTAAATAATTAGGCCATTATAATACTATAGTACAGCTTATATATAAATTGATTGGATAACAATGTTAAAAGTAAAAGACAATATAGTCAAGTGCATTTTTAATAATTTTATTGTACTAGTATTTTTTTATGTAATATCCCGATCATTCTTCCAACATATCAAAGTATTATTTCATGTAAATTTTATAATTAGAATTACAAAAAAAATGTCAATTTCATGAACCCATTTTAAAGTCCATAACCGAATTAAATATTGAAAATTGTATCAGAACATTCGCCAATAATTAAACTACATATAATTATATTAATTTGTCGAAAATCGACTATTTTCTAGTAATGTTGCTTAATCTACATATAAAATAGACAACATTACAAAAAATTATATGAAGCCGTTATCGTTATTTTATTACTATTTTTAACTAAATGTTGATGTCATTAAAAATTTAAAGCTAATCACCTTAAAAACTACCGACCTTTCATTTTGTTTTCAATAACACCTCGACTTTGCAATTTCATTAAAAATTGCACCCTATTTCGTATTTTTACGTTTCAATAGCACCCTAATTTAGAAAAAATAGATGATTTTACTATTATAAAGATTAAATTTTATAAAACAATCAAATTTAAGAGTCATTTTATACCCTTTTCTACTTGGACAAATTTTAATAAGTTTCTTAACTTAAAAAAAATTCAAATAAATCCTAAATAAAGATTAATTAAATACATATACAATTAATTATTTATTTAAAATTAAATAAAATTCTTAAAACGAAATCCGCTATCCCCGCCACCCGCCAGAGACGACTCGTCTTCCATGGAAGACCAGCTCTGCTGGTCTTCGAAGACCAACAGTTCTGGTCTTCCTGGGGAAGACGATTTCGTCTTCCCCATGGAAGACGAAATCTGCTCGTCTTCCATGGGGAAAACGAGCTAGTCTTCTGTAATAACCCGAATTTTTAGAATTATTAAATCAAGTCATATGTCGTAATTTGGACAATCGGAATTATAAGAAGTGAAAAAGATTGTAGTTCATATTTGGGAAAGAAGAGTACTGCCATGTATGGTAGTTCTTCTAGTGGGCAACAAATCCCTATTTCTAAGGAATTAGTTGCTAATATTGCGGTGAGTACCTATGATGTTGTTGTTGGTGATGCAAAGAGAAAAAAAGTGGCTAGAAGGGCTGGGTTTTTGGAGTTGGATAATGGGCCTAGTTTTCATGTATCAGAGATGATTATAGTTCCTAAATGTAACGAAACGGTGGGCCTCACTTTTTTGGTCTACCCGAAACAATGAGTAGCATGGCTTGAAATTGTCGTGTAATGGCCAGTCCACGAGCAATTAGAATTTTGAAGGAACTGGTTAGAGAGAAGTATTATGTTGGCGTAGGATGTACGGTTAGAGATAGTGATAGGATGTTGTTACAAGCGAGAGCGGCAAATATCTTGGGTAATTTGGATCCTTGTATAGCTGAGATTATGGGGATTTATGAAGCATTAAGTTGGCTTAACGGTGGCTGTAAAGTGGTAGTGGAATCATATGCATGAGGAGTCATCTTGGATGTTCGTATTCATTCGGACTTCTTGATTTAATTTGGAGTTAGTGAAACAGTTTTCTAATTTATTTTTGTTATATAAGGCGATCTGTGAATCAGGCTGCGCACATGTTAGTGCATTATGCATGTTCCTTGTCAGGTCATCAGAAATGGTTTAGCCATTTTTGAATTTCTTACGTCTGTTATTGCTACTGATTTGAGTTAATAATAAAATCATCTTTTATTGTAAAACAAAATCTTGATTATTGGAAAGTATACATGTTCATGCATTATGCTCGGGCCGAGCTAGCCGGGCATTCAAATTTGATGAATATGCACAAAATACTCCTTTTTTCAAAAATATTTGCAAAAATATTTCGATTTTAGAAAAATTATTTTTTTACCTTTTTTCAAAACTTGATTTTTTTACTCCGAAAATTTATTTTTTTACTCTGAAAATTTGTAAAAAATACTCCGTTTTTTTAAACTGTTTGAAACTGTATTATAAACGGGTTTCAAAAATGTCAATTTAGAAACTTTTCGAAACCTTTTAAAACTATAATAGAATCAGTTCTTTAAAAACGGTGTCAAATTATTTTTAAAGAAAACCGTTATAAATCGTTTGAAACCCAATTAGAAACTGTCTTTGAAACGGTTTATAAAATAGTTTCAACTTTTTCTTAAATCGTTTAAAACTCTATTAGAAACTGTATTTGAAACATTTTGTAAAACAGTTTCAAATTATGTTTTCTTTAAATTGTTTGCAACTGTTTGAAATTGCGGAGTAAAAAATAAATATTTAAATTTTTAGGTACGTTTTGTGAACTTTTAGTGTTTGAGGTAATTTTAACAAATATTTTTAGTTTTTTAGGTATTTTTGTAAATTTCCCTACAAATTTTTATATAAGCCCAACCTGAAATTTCCTACCCAAACCTGACCTTTACACTCTATATATACGGATTCGGGCCGGGCTTTTTCAGACTTACATGAGAAATGGTATAAAAAGACTGAGCCCGCCCATGTTACAATGGGTTTTTCGGGCTGGGATTCAAGCCGGGCTTTGGGACGAAAAATCACTACCCAAGCCTGGCTCTAGGGTGCATGCTTGGACGGGTACTCAAGCCCATGAATATGTCTACCAGAGAGGCATTAATCGATTAAGTTCTGTAACCAAGGTATAAAAAATCTGTATTTTTCTTAAAATTTGGACTAAGAAGTTATTTCTATTTGGGGTTTTATGATCAGGTGACAAAGCAGGATATGGAAGATATGTATCAACTGCCATTTAAGAGCTGTGTAGAAAAAGGTCGAGTCAGCAGTGTCATGTGTTCTTATAACAGGGTGAACGAAGTTCCTACACGTGCGAATTTCGATATGTTGAAAAGGGTTAACAAAGACCAACAGAATTTTGATGGGTTACTTCTGTTTTTCTAATATTGTGCATTGTAAGCAAAATTAATTATGTTCTGATATATTAGTTTGGCATATATATTTGTCTCTGACTGTGATTCCATTGAAGTTTATTATGACATAATCAATTATTCATCAACTCCTCAAGATGTTGTAGTTCTTGCCTTGATAGAAGGTATAAGATAATATATTTCAACATGTTTTTATATTTTTAAAATGTTTTTAGAACTCTAAACTTTGAATTCATATGTTGTTGTAAAAATTGTCCTCTCGTTATAATCTTTCAGCATTTGTGTTTACTTGCACTATAAATCATATTACTATGTCATATATATGTAGATTTAAATATGAATTGTGGAGATTATTAGCGGAGTATACAAAAAATATTGTGAAACTGAACAAAGTATTCTACAACTACATAGTCCTAAAAAGGCTCAGAGATCCAAACTTGTTCCCATTTGGAAATGTTGGACCGTCTGATGTATGCATTAACAAACATCTAATGTTGGCACTTGATGCTGCAAGATAAGAAATAATCCTATTAGAGAATAAATGAGCTCTTCCACTATCAAAAGTCGACATTCTCACCAAGAGTTTAGCGGTTATCATACCAAACGAAAAATGTGACTGAAGCTATGATAAGCAATTATGCAGGTACACCCTGCAGTTACACATGTTCATTGAACCACGCGCCTAAAAATTCAAAATGTTCGGTTTTTTAAAATTTTGGTAACCGAACCGTATTGACCAAAATAATGTCAAAACCGAATTAACCAAATTGAAATATTTTGGTTCAATTTAGTCGAAAACCATAATATTTTTTATATGATTTTTAGAGGACAAAAACAGTTTAAAAAAAATATAGAGAAGATGGAGAAATTTAACCTAGAGGGTACATGTACTTTAAATTAAATCTATGTTTGTCGCTTTTTTTATTCTAAAACTATAAAAATAATTAAGTTTAATATATAAATGTGTGTATATAAAAGCTTAAAACAACGTAGTTTAAGAATACAGTCGGTTTGGTTATTACAGCTATTTTTTTGTCAAAATCAAAAACCGAACTGAATAGCCAAAATTTTAAAAATTCTGACTGTAAACGAACCCTATTTTCAAATTACATTTTAGTTTAGTTAAGTCGATTCAATTCGGTTTGGTTGTTTGGTTTTAACCGTTTAATTCTCACCCTTATAGGTCGGGTTGATTGGAATTTAATTTTTTTTATATAAGTCCAAAACCGGCCCGAGCCCGGTTCGGACTTCAAATTTCTTACTCAAACATGGCCTCTGCACTCTATATATGCAAGCTCGCGCCGAGTTTTTTCAGACTTACTCGAAAAATTGTATAAATATTAAAGAACGAGCCCGACCATAAAATTGCGGGCTTTTTTAGACTCGGGTTCGGGTTTTGGGCAAAAAATCACTACCCAAGTTTGGCCCTAGGGTGCGGGTTTGGCAGGGATTGGTCGGGTATCCAAAGGCATAAGCATGTCTACCTGCAGTTACACTATCTCTTTACAGGGAATCCAAAAGTATAAATTCAAGAAAATTGCATATGTGGTAAGTTGCCGTTTTGTGAATTGCACCAATGAGTCGCTTATTGAGATGGTAATGGCGGATGCAGGTAATGCTGATGTGGTAGTATTAGTTGTAAGTAATAATCATTCTTACGAAAGGAAGTGTTTAGATAAAGAGAATTTGACATTGTCAAGATATCAACAAAAATTAGTGATGGATGTGGTAAGTGCTTCAAATGAAATTGTGATTCTTGTAAGTATGTCAAGAGGTTCTGTTGACATTTCTTTTGCTAAAAATGAGAGAAAATTTGGAGGTATGTTGTGGGTTGAATTTCCAGATCTAACTTGAGGAGATAACAATGTTCAAATTGTTTTTGGAGATTACAATCCTGATAATTTTTTTAATGCAAACTTTTTTTATTATGTTATAATAGTGGTTTCATTTCATTTCATTTAAGCTGTTATGCACCTAAATAACAATATAAATGGATATTAATTGAGAGGCGAGACTAAACTTTTTTATGTTTAAAATCAACTCGAACAAAAAAAATGAAATATTTTTATAATATCAAACTAAACAAACCAAATTTGTTGCTTCAGTTATTCGGGCTATTTTTATAATCAATGGTGGTTTAATTTTTCAGCTGGCAGGTCCTTTTTTACCTGGTAGCCGCAAGAGTATGCAGATCAAGTAGCAATGTCAGAAATGAACATGAGATCAAAACCTACCAAAATTTTTTCCAAAAAATTTTATAGATTCTTGAAATCCAACCAAAATCATTACAAATTCTTCCATGGTTTAAGCTACTCCAACTTCACCAAAATCTATTATTTCCTTCTACAATCTTGGTACAAACAAACACTACTACTACTAATCAATCTTTTTTTTTCGCCGTAGTTTATTTTTTTACCAAGTAGGTCAACACTAACTTGTCAAATCTTTTCAAAATTTCAACTTTACCTCGCAGGCTTTTTCATGTTCCTGTTTGTTGATCATTCGAAGCTTTATGAAACAAAATCGGCAACCTGTCATGATGATTTGATTGATTGAATGAAAGGAATCAGCGATAGAAAATGAAAGGAATCAAAGCAAATTTTGATATCACTGATGACTTAATGGGTCACCACCCAAATTGGATTTTGATACCAGTTGTGACTAAATGGGCCACCACTCTAAAGGGGCTAAGTACACAAATTTTGATAATGTAACATTATTAATCTATTTCCTAATTATAACAACTGAAAATATTATTTTTCTAAAAAAAGTGAAGTTGAAGATGAAGGGAGGGGAAATAGATTAATTTTCATAAGATTATTACAAATATAAACGCACTACGAACTAGGGGTGTGCATAAATCGAATTGGCCGAAATAACCGAACTGAACCGAACCGAAGTTCAAGGATTGGTTTGGTTATTTTGACAAAGCAGTGTAGTTTGGTTTTAATTTAGGGTGTATATCGATATTTGATAAATAATTCGGTTTAAGGGGTTGGTTAATCGATTTAATTAACCGAAAAAACCGATCAGGGTAAAACAACATCGTTTTACTAGCATTTCATATACATGTGAAGAAGGTTCTGAAAGTGGTGCATGTGCGAAGGGTTAGTGTCATTTGTGTAAATTACACAAACACAAAATAGAACGTTTTGTGTTTGTATATATTTCATTTTATGAAAATGAAACCCTAATCCCTCACAGCCTCACTTCATTTCTCTCTAATTCTCTTTTTCATCTGTCTCGCCTCCTCTTTCACCCTAACCCTAAAACTCTCTGAACTCAAGTCAAACACACAAGTCTCTATGGCTTCCCTTCTTCCTCGCATAAACCCTTAATCATTGGGTGTTCCTCGCCTTTGATGTTATGGTTCCTCTAATTTTATGTTTTACTTAAGCTAAATCGATGGCTGTTTCTATTTATCTTCTTCCTCTCGTTCTCTGATACCTGCATATTTTATTAACAATATGTTAATAATTAGGCAAACAGAGGTTTAGAGACTTGATGGTGGTGAGTTGTTAGTAACTTTATTAACTTATATAAGTTTTTTACTTTGCTTTTCATGGTGATTCATCAATGTTCTTGTTCCTTTTCACTGATTTTTTTTACTATTCACTTGTATATTTCCCTTAAAATGGTGGATTCGATCTGTGTAATGAAGCTTCACTGTGAATCACAAATATAAAAGGTAGATTCGTTATTAGTATAAATTTTTACTTGTTTTTTTAACTTTTTTTTATCTCTAATATTATTGTTTACTAATACTCTCATTGCTTTGTTTTATGAGGAACTGAAGTGGTGGAAGCTGTTAATCTGTGATTATGTTCATTGTGAATCTCTCTATGTTTTTGTGACTCTATTCACTCTGAATCTGTGATTCTGTGAAACAAATCTCTCTGGTGCAAGCTTAAGTCCGTCCTAATTCATTTTAGATGGAACCAAATGCAATTGTAAGTTTCATATTGTGTATTTTTTTTGTTAATTTTTTATACTCCCTCCTTCCCACAAAGATAGGCCATTTGGACAAATACAAGATTTAAGAAAAATATAGTTAAGTTTGTTAATTAGTTTTTTTATTCAACTTTCCAATTTTATCCTTCTATAATTATTAGATATATAAATAATATATTAATGACTAACTTGTTTATTGGTGAGTCTTGTATTGAAACATGAAATCATTAATTCATTTAAGGATAACTAGACATATTTATGAAGGGTATATAAGACTTTGAGTTGTTAAGTTGTTTACCAAATGTAGAAGGTGGCATATGATTTGCGACGCCAAAAATAGAAAGGTGACCTATCTTTATGGGACGGAGGGAGTATTATGCTTATTTCCTTGAACTATTGCCTTGGCCTTGACATTTTCTTGTTTCATTTTGCCGATGCAAACAGCTGAGCAAATTGGAATTGGGGGCAATACTGCCCTCTGTTCTAATGCTTCTGCTAATATTGATGGTGTTGGTGGTTCAACACAGCCTCAACCTGAGCCTCAGGTAGCCAAGGTAGCTAATGCAAGGAAGAAGAAGCCAATATCCAAAAGGTCCCCTGTCTAAAACCATTTTGAACATGTGAATGATGATTTGGGCAGAGTGGTTAGTGCTAAATGCTTATGCTGTTCTAAATTATATCAATGTTATAGTAAACTTAATGGCACATCCACTTCTAGAGCACATATGATGGCTTGTCTAAAAAATCCTCACAGTAAACACATGAGATAAGACTTTATTAACTTTGCATACTGTTCAGCCTGTTGATGTTGGAGATAAAGTTAATTTAAGGGCATGGAAGTTTAGTCAAGAAGCTGTTAGGGAGTCCTTAGCTTACATGATAATTGTAGACGAGCTGCCCTTTAGGTTTGTAAATGGGTTGAGATTTATTAAACTGATGAACATTGCATGTCCTAGGTTCATAATTCCTTCAAGGTGGACTGTGACTAGAGATCGTTTCAATCTGTTTGCAAGTGAAAAGTTAAAATTGAAATCTTTTTTAAAAGACCATATTCATAGGGTTAACATTACAACTGACACATGGACTAACATTCAAAGAATCAATTATATGTGTGTCACTTGCCATTGAATTGATGATTTGTGGAAATTGCATACATGTATTATATCTTTTATTCCTGTTAGTGGCCATAGGGGTGAGTATATTGCTAAATCTTTAGAAAACTGTGTACTTGATTGGGGTGTTAAAAATGTGTTCTCTATTACTATGGACAATGCCAGTAGCAATGATGTAGCTGTGAATGTGGTTAGGAAGAAATTGATTTCTTGGGGAACTGGGGTTGCTAAAGGGAAGTATTTGCATATACGTTGTATTGCTCATATTCTGAATTTGGTGGTAAATGATGGTCTAAAAGATGTTAATGTGTCTGTTAAAAAAGTAAGAGAGTTTGTTAGGTACATTAGAAACAGTCTTTTTAGGTTAATTTTTTTTGAAGAAGCTACTGATTTTGTAGGAATTGAATCAAAGAAATGCTAATGTCTTGATGTACCAACATGCTAGAACTCTACTTACTTTATGCTTACTACTGTTTCTGTGTATGAAAAGGCTTTTGAGAAATATGATGAAGATGAGTCATCATTTAAAACAGATTTGAATGTTAGTGTACCAGATAGTCATGATTGGAAGGTAGTTAGAAAGTTTGCTGATTGCCTTGCTCACTTCTACACTGTCACTTTGCGTATCTCTTGTATTCTATATGTTACTTCTGATATGCACTTTCAAGAAATATGTGATTTTTATGTGGTATTGTGTGATATGATTAATAGTGATGATGTAGAGATTAAGAATTTGGGTGGAAGAATGAAACTAAAGTTTGATAAATACTTGAGTGATCCTGACAAAATGAATAAGCTGATCTTTTTAGCTTATGTGTTTGATCCTAGTGTCAAATTATAAGGTATGGAGTATTATTTGACTATTATGTTTGGAAATATGAGTGGTGTTATCTTATATAATTATGTTGTTGATGAGCTAACCATGTTGTTTAATGAATACAAATCTGATTATGATGTTGTTGGTGGGAGCAATGTTTGTGAGTTAGCCTCTCAACCTAACTCGACTCAACTTGAAGGAGGCATTAACATAGCCTCTGTCCCTGTCCCTAATTTTGTTGCTGTTACTGGTAGCAGAAAACCTCTATCGGTTATGAAAGCAAGATTCAAACAACATATGAGGGAAATGGGAACCTCAAGTTGTCGAAGGACTGAACTAAATATCTATTTGAATGAGGCCTTATTGGATGATGAGGATCAAATTGATGTGTTGATGTGGTGGGAGTGTAATTTTGTTCGATTTCTAGTTCTGTGCAGAATGGCCAGAGATATTCTTGTTGTTCCCATTTTCACCGTGGCGTCTGAGTCTGCCTTCAGCACTGGTGGGAGGATTATGGATTGCTTCAGGAGTTCTCGAACTCTTAAACCTGTGGAAGCACTTATTTGTACAGAGAATTGTTTGAGAGCATCTATTTCTTCTTTAGTGGTTGAAGAAAGTATTGAAGAGTTGGAAACATGTGAGCAAGGTTATGCCTTTAACTCTCTGTTTATCATTTTTACATGTTATGATGCATTTTGTCTTCTTCTAAACTTACTTTTCTTTTGTGGATTCATCAGAGTTGCCAAATGTTGGTCCTCCTGCTTAGATTTTGCAAATGTTGTTTTTTTATTTTTGGAACACAAGTCATGACATGTGTTGCAGTTTTGGTAAATGACCTTATGGTGGAAGCTAATTACCAAACTCAATTATCCCTATCTTTATCCATGTCCCTTCCGATCATCTTCTATGGATTTGGATGATAATGCCCTGTGGCCATGTCCCTTCTGAAATATCTAAATTGAGCAATATGTTGTGGTGGAAGTAAAACTAATGTAAGCTGTTTTAAATCTTGTTTTTAACTTTTTTGTAAACATATGCAAGCTCTTTTAACTAATTCTATCTTTTTCAAAGTAGGGTTGATCTTATTTTAATTTTAACTTATTTAACTTATGCAATGTTTGTACTTTAATGCTTGGCTATTTGGATATTATTTTAGAACTAGTTTAATGCTTTTAAACTGCTTCTATAGTCATTTTTTTGAAACTGTCTATACTTACTTGTACTTCAAGTTTTCAATATTTTATATACTTACTTGTACTTCAAGTCTTCAGTGCTTTAAATCAAAACTGTTTTAAATTTGTTTTTTTTTTGGGCAATGATGAAGCTTCCACCACTGCCAGATGTTGTAACGTTATAGTTGGTATGAAATTAAGTAATGACACATTTTTGACCCACCATTTCATATATGACATGATCACGTTACAAATGAAAAGAAAAACTCATATTCTGAGCCCCACAATATTGTTTCATTAAAATTTGTTCTATTTTTGCAATGGTAAATCATTGGTATTGGATATTCTGATTTTTGAAATTTACAGCAGCTTGAAGCTGCCAACTTCTCTTCCCTCATGCTGTAACTAGCACTGCTTTTACTCTACTCTGCTCCAGCTCTTTTGTCTTGAATTATTTTTGGTTTCATTTTGATTGTAATTACCAGTTTGGAACATTGTTTTTTTTTTTTGCATATATGAAAAGGGATGTAATTTTGTATATTTGTGAAAGGGAACTCAAACATGGAAAATTTGTATTTAGGACAGGTTTCGTATATTTTATACCTGCATTTGTAATTTATTATGTTATTTGCATTTTGTACCTTATTTTATCATGATTGTGGTATGTTTTGCAAAGGCCCATATCCAGGCCTAATTGGAGGGCCAAACCGAATTACCGAACCAATCGAAACTGACCGACATGAAATTTATATCGTTTTAATTTTTGACAATTTGATTTCTGCTTTGCATGATAATAGGCACCGTCAATTTTCACATATTCAGAATCGAACCGCACCGACCGATGCACTCCCCTACTATGAATGAAGGGTCAAATTGTTGTTTTCACTTCAAATAACTATTAGCTAACTTTCACTTTGATCTCTAAAATTGTATTTTCAAGTTAAATAGAATATTTTAGTCAGTTAAATTTTTAAATTTGTATCTTAAAGTCAAGTAATTCCGCATTTGAAGTATTGCTTAATCTATATTAAGAGATCTTGGGTCTTAATTGACTAATAAAAATAAAAATGACTTAAGATGCTTATTTGATCAAAAGCACAAATTGAAAAATCTAATTAACCTAAAAAAGATTAAAATATACTTATTTGATTAGGAGACACAAATTTGACTGCCAGATTGATCCATTGTGCATAGAGAATTTGGTTCGGTTAAGGCTAAACGACACTGTTTTCAAGAAATTTGCCGCTATAACAGCGTCGTTTTAAACTCTGAAAAAATAAAACCCCAAAATAAGAGGAAAAAAAACTCTTCGGCCGTCTCTGCCACTATCTCAAGTTCTCTTCTCCATAATTTTTTTCATTCAAAACTGTAGAAAAATTCAATCTCACAGAAAATTAAGAAATTGATCAGAATTGAAGTAAATGGCGCATGTTCAACATAGCAGAAATGCGTTACGCCGTATAATTAGCATTCAAGAAGCTGCTAATACTGTCAATAACAGCTCCGCTTCTTCCTTACACCATCCGCTTCACCATGCTTGTCAAGGCGTTCGCTATAGAAAGCTAGACGTTATTCTCACAACTGTAAGTTTTCATTTCTCGTTTTATTTCAACTGTTGAACAATTTTCACATTATTATATAATTTTTGATTTAACCAGTAAAATTAGGAATTAGGTCAAATGTTTTGCGTTTAGTTTAAGGATGTTTGTGTAATGGTAGAATGGACGAATTACTGAGTTTATTTCATTTGCAGAACATTGAGAAGCTTGGAAAAGCTGGCCAGACAGTGAAGGTTGCGCCTGGCTATTTTCGTAACCACCTGATGCCCAAATTGCTCGCCGTCCCGAACATTGACAAGTTTGCTTTTCTCATCAGGGAACAGCGAAAGGTTTCTCAAATCTTGTTTTATTGTTAATGGAATTGCTCATTCATTTACCAAAATGCGGTTTAATTACCAATTCGTTTGCGACGTTTGATTAAAACTCAATTTTATGTACCGTTAACGTCTTGTTTGTATTAGATTTATCAACATGAGGAAGAGGAAGAGGTTAAAGTAGTTAAAGAGACTGTAGAAGATACAATGAAGGAATATGAGACAGCAGCAAAACGCCTAATGAATTCCCAGCTGGTTTGTATACTATCTCTCAATTGTTGCTTGTGGTTTCCTTTTTAGACAGCTATAATCATAAATTTGTTGCTTATATGTTTCGTTCTAGACAATTAGAGCAGGGATCAATTCTGAAAAATTCCGTGCTCGTGCAACGAAAGATGACCCCATAGAAACTCGATCACCGATAACAGCGGATGATATTGTGAAAGAGGTACATAACTCTCATTGTTTAAAGCTATTGAACTTGAGAAATTTACATGGACGGTGTCAATATTGCATGCATGAGAATTATGGAAGGGAAGTTTCAGACAGACTTGTTTATGAAAGCTCTGGCAATTGCTTTAGTCTAAAAGTGTGTAGAATATGGCTTGCCCGCTTCTCTTTCAGTCATTGGCTTGTTTATGGAGGTTATATCCCGCCCATATTTTATTTTCTGCACATGATACATATGAAGCACGAACCATAGGTTAGGAACGGTATGCATATGCTTCAAGCACTATGGATATAGATTTGCATATACATATTGTTTTGCTAAAAAGTGGCATATTCTAGTGCCCAAGTGGAAATGCTATGTGGGGGTTGGTCATTTTATTAACAAAATTGTCCTGGTAGAGCTTTTATTTTTTGTTTAAAATTCTTTTATTAAGAATTACCGCAGTGCTAAGCTTGGTCTAGGAAACAGATAGTATAATCTGTAGATGGTTGATTGTAATATTCAATAATCATGACAATTGTAACTACTGAGCTTCTTTATTCATATTTGGGATCAGATCAGACATAGATAGTAGATACTAAGAACTGGTTTATGAAAATCATTCTGATTATATTTCATATGTTCTACTTGTAGTCTTAGGGGCTTACTCTATGAAACAAAAAGATCTCTTGATGGTTCTATTGGTATTTCAAACTGATGCATTTAAAATCTTTGCCCATCATAAAATATGAATTCAACAAATTAAGATGATATACACCTAAAGTCAATACAATAAATAAATAAATTATTGTTTTGTGTTCGTAAGAGATTTGTTTAGGCTCGCAAGGCTTACTAGTTTCTTTATTCATACTTTAGCTTGGCTTGAAATAAACTCGATTTTTTTTGAGTCAATTTTGAGTTTTTCGAGTTGATTGAGTAACTCGCGAGTAGGCAACTTGTTTATACCAACTGTGCTACTCAATCATGGTGTGTGTTGAGGAACAGGATGTATCAACTAATGAACATATTTTCTATACTAATAACCTATTAATGAGATTTTCCATTGTTATTCAGGTGGCAAGGCAGCTTAATGTGGCACTGGAGGTAGAGAATGTTCGTTTGCCATCACCTTTGACCACTTTTGGAGAACACAACGTACAATTAAACTTTCCGAAATCTATTCCTTTGCCGGAAGGAAAATTTAGCTGGTCTCTTAAAATTAAAATCCGGGGTAAATAAGTAACCCCTACATAGAACTACAGATTGTGATGATAGTTTTTCGACCCATGCCATTGTTGCAGTGATAGGCTATGTGCTTCAAACTTGAGGGATTTTTGGTAACCATCAAGGATTAGTTTTTGTGATCATTTTATCTGCAGACATTTTTTTTTATAATAATCAGTCGGTCGGAAGAGGAATCTTGTTCTTTTACCTTCATTATATTAAAAAAAAGGCTTAATTACTTAAAAACCACCCACCTTGAATTTTTTTTTCGTTTATAGCCTGATGTAAAAAAAAATTCATTTATACCCTGACGTATGTGTTTATGTTTCACCTATATCCTAAATTTCAAAAAAAGAAGATGATTTATTGAAAACAACTAAATATAAGGATTATTTATACTTTTCTCTATTAAAAAAAATACAAAGAAATACTTCATCTTTAAAAATATTCAAAAGTAAGGATTATTTAAAACTTTTTTTTAAATGAAAAAAGATTAATTTAGTGCCTCGGGGTAGAGGTGAAACATAATGAATTTTTTCCTAGGTCAGGGTATAAACGAAAAAAAAGTTCAAGGTGGGTGGTTTTTAAGTAATTAAGCCTAAAAATATTCATATTCATTTTTCACCCTAATATTGTTTTTAAGTATCTAAACATCAATTATCTATATAATATGGAGGATCAATGAAGTTTTGACTATAAATTATATTTTTATTTAATTTTTTAAGTATAACTATTTAGGAATGTCTAATTTAAAAATGAATGTTTAACTATTTTATGAATTTTTAAATTGTATGAATTATTTATTGTATTTTAACTCTATTAACTTCTAATTTGTAGAATTTATTATTAATTGAATATCTTTATGAGTTATTATATCAATTTATGTAGATTATGTGTTTTTTTAATTATAAAATTGTCATTAACAGTATTTTTGAATTTTTCATTTATATAATTTTACTTTTGAAAAAGTTAGTATATCTAAAAAACTTATTGTTCAAGTCTTCAAGACCAATACATTAAAAGTATATTTGCACATTTTCCCATTTGAGAGCCAACAAATAATCAAATCCTCCGCGTCACAATTTTCTTCCCAAACTTTTTTTCTTCTCAAAATAATAAAATTATGAACTAATGTAATAATGACTACAGATTAATAAATGATAAATTAATAAATAAATAATTAAAACAACATAGGTGATGATCATCATCCGCTTAGCAAAGGAAGAAGTACAAACTAAGAAATGAAAAGAAAATAATGATAAGGCTTAAATCCGTTCTAAGTCCATGTACTTTGTGTATTTTATTTAATTAGTTCCCACTATTTAATTTTTGATATTATTGGTTCTACATATTTATTTTTTATTCTTTGACCCTTCAACCAAATGAGGGTGCATGATACAATATTAAGTTACATGTGTGAATCAAACAACGGTGAAAATTTAGTTACATGTCAATATTTTGTGAAGGAGGAGCAACATAAACAAAGCTCAATTAGTACCATTCAATTGATGTTATATGAAATTGTAAAATAAATTTTTTCAGTTATATATAAATAAATTAAAAGCTATATAGTCGATGTGCAAAGTATACATGAGTATAAATTTTGATAAAATAAGATAACATTACTTTCATAAATATTAATATTTTGCAAAATTACTTTTTTTTGCATCGAATGAATATCACTCAAAATGTTTGTAATTTCTATTTGTACTATTAAATGTTTCATATGCTGCTGTTAATACACATAACTAATTTTAGGCAAAATCACTTAAAAATAAATCAAGTTTTTTGATTATTTTATTCATATTCTAACCTTTAAAAAAATATTAAGTTTGGTATGATTTTGATAAATAATTAAAATAAATAAACTTTTTGACTTTTATTAGAAAATTATAAATAATTAACTACAGTAGAAAATTAATTATTAATATTATATCAAAATTGACTTTAGATTGAGATATAAATAAAATGAATTCAAATGTGAGATATTTTGAGTAATGAATCTTAAACCCTAAGTGAAGTGAACCTTATAAGAGCCATCAATAATTATAAGCCATAATTAGATAGTTGTAGCTTTTGTTTTTTGGATTCAAGATGATTGTAGCTATAGTTTTTAGATAACAATAATAAAATTAAATAAAACTATTAAAATCAAAATTAATCGTTAGGCACTAAATAGATAAAAATACGAAATATAAGGACTCATAATGGGTTTTGCCTAACATTAATAATTAATAATAGTGATCATCATCGTCTTCTTCTTCTTCGTCTCCTTAAAAATACTTATCACCATCATCACCACGCGCCCCGTTCCTTACACACACATTATTATAGACAAAGACATAAAAAAACACAAGAAATTTCTAGTAATTTCTCTCTTGTCCCTGTCTATCCGTCTCCGATTTAGAATTTCTTCCTAGGGTTTCAGAAATTGCATTTTTAGTTCTTCTCACCATTTTAATCGATGGATATATCACTTATTAATCTATTTTTTCTGAAATTATTCCTTCAAAATTAGGTTTTAGGTCTGTTTCATTTCGCAATTGATGTGAATTTGGACGATGATGGAGAACGGTGGCTATGAAGGCAAATTATTGGTGAATAAGATGTCCGGATTATCTTTGGGTGATTCAGCTGAAAATAGCAACAACGGAAGCACTTCCGGTGCTGCTGTTACGAACAATAACAATAACAATAATAATGATAGCTTGTTTCAGGTTATGAAAGCTGTAGAAGCTGCCGAGGCGACAATTCGACAACAGGTAATTTCGCCATTTTACGTTTAATTTAATGTCGTAGAAGCTGTTGTTAGGGATATGTTTGTGTTTATTGAATTAAAATATTGCATACTGCCACACTGAAACTGCCAAACTTATTTTATTAGATCAGTTGTATTTTGTGTTTTGATGTTAATTAATGTCTTTTCGGATTTGATTTTGCTGTTGGTGAATGTATCTACTTAGGTTATGCTTATATACTTGTTTGGAGTATTTCATTTTCAAGACATTGAATTGAATTGAACTTTTGGATAATCATGCCAGTTATGATTAGGAACTATCACTTTTCAAACACGATATTTGACTATATTAGGATTTAATTAATATTAGAGAACTTTGGTCCCAAAGATGGATGGGTATTTGTTGGGAAAATTCACTCTTATTGGTTGTTTAGAATTTGTTTTTCTTAATTTTGGCTTGTATAACTTACATAGTGCCTTGCTTGTGATATTTTCGTTTTGCATTATACTTTCTCAGGTAGAAGAGAACACCCGATTAAGGACTGAACTACAGAGGAAAGTTCAGGAACTTGAAAAATATGTACGTATTTGTTTTTATTAATTTTCCGTCCAATTCTCTATTTGCCGACTGAAAGTATAGCCTTGTTACACTGGTATATGATTTATGCAGTATTTTTTCTACACTTTTCTTCAGAGAGAGTTGTTATCAACTGCATTTAGTTTTGCTGCTTAAGCATGTTGTTATGCTTTCAAGATACTTGGCATGCAAAAATGAATTACTTTTAAACAGGTTAATGCACATGTTTAGTATAGAGTTTTACCCAACAACTTGTAGATGAATTGATTATTTAACATATCATAACCTTTAAAATCGAAAGGCCTAGAGTTTGATGCTCGACAACTCTCATTTAGTTAATTAACTGTTTGAGCTCAAGATAAGGAGTATGTGTTTGTTAGGCTTCAAACTCAATGAGTATTTACATGTAGGGGTATATATAAAAGATAGTAAAATTATAATTGGAGTTTCACCTAACAGTTAAAGTTTTTAGATGAATTGATTATTTAATAGATACCATGACTTTAATCTAAACGAAGGCATATAGACTTACTTGGAGTTGGACTTGATACATAATTTGTGAAGAAAAACATAAACATCTAGAGCCAAATTATGCTTAAATGTTTTCCACTTTAATTTTAGAGTATGATTATTGGTCGAATATGCAATCAATCTTAAGGCTTCACTCTAGAGCTAATAATATTAATTTCAGACGTTCAATTGTGATTTGGTTCTTTTTCAATTTTATATTTATTTGTTTAGGGTTTGGATTTGTAGTGACTGGGACTGGGTTTGGGGATGGGGTGGTGAATTATTGGTGGCAGTGGTATCTAATTTGGGAGTACTGATGTATCTAAAGTTAAAATATTTGCAAGTGATAAAACGAAAATATGAAAAAGAAATCAACACAATAGGTCCTGATATCCAATTATTCAACTGTTACTAGATTTTGACAGATATGCCTTTTGCTACATTAAGAACCTTTGCTTAGGAGCTAATGACTTTTAGCTGCCATACCGGAGGTTTCACCATTCTTGTTATTTACAGCTATGTCCTTTTACGATGTGTATGTCCAATGGATTTAAGTAGTAATCTTCATGAAACAGTTGTTCCTCGTTCGTGAATGTTTTCATACTATCATTGATTTTGTCATTTAGCAGAAAATAGATGGATCAGAGGACCAAAGATCTCATCCTCCGAATGAGCGGGGTCGTGGTCCTTACAAAGTTCGTCAATCAGCTTCTTCTGTTGGTGACCTTGAAGATAAAGTTACAAGCATCAGCACTACTGCTGCTGTAGATCCACCCAGTTCACTCGTTCTCCACCAAGATTCGAGGTATAATAATGAGGATCCTTCCATAAAGAGTCGCATGGAAAGCCACTCTATCAGCAGCAAGATAAACGGGACATTGAAGGTACTTCCTGGATCACAGACACCTGTAGATACTGCCGGTTTCTCTCAGTTCTCTTCACCATCTACAACATCGCTCTCTCCAAGGAGGTAATTTGCAATTAATAAGTTGTTCTAGTGAAGGACGCGCACGATTTTATGTAATTTTGCATGTTTCTCCTAGGTATCATAGTGAAGGAGATGATTCACAACTCAATTTGTCTGGACATGGGCTAATGCAAATGGCTGAAGTAAATAACTCGAGTGGCCTTTGGAAACAGGTATTTCCTTCTTAAGGGCCTCTTTATGTGTATGTATTACATATATAAATTGGTGCACATATGCATCTATTGCAAGTGTATTCCACTTCATGAACTGTACTTGCACTTCTACAGGATTTTAGTCTCAAGATTAGGGATCATGAAGAAGAGATTTTGCAGTTACGGAAACATCTTGCTGACTATTCTGTGAAGGTGGAGCAACACAAACAAAACTCGATTAGTTTTAAGATATATATGTTTACCTTTTTGTTTGTATGTAGTTTATGTAAAGCTATGCCAATTGAAGAGCCTGATATGGAACCTTTGTTGATAGGAATCACAAATACGCAACGAAAAATCTGTCCTCGAAAAGCGCATTGCTTATATGCGTCTGGTAGGCAGGAATTTTTTTTCTGTTCATACTTTTAAAGCCTTTACTCTTCCTTTCTTCTTGTTCCTTTCCTAGTTTTTTAACCCATCGAACTTCTTGCTACAGGCCTTTGATCAGCAGCAGCAGGACCTTGTAGATGCTGCATCAAAAGCGCTCTCATATAGACAAGACATAATTGAAGAAAATATTCGTTTGACATATGAATTGCAGGTTTGTGTTGATATTGTTGGTGGGCTTATTTCACTATGCGTACTGGAAATTCTGCTGCCTAATTTTTAGAATTGGAGGCCCACTTTAATGTGGAGGAATTAAACATCTAATTATTAACGCCTGAGACTGCAGTAGTCGATTTCTACCTTCATAAAAAAACAATTTTTATTTATAAGGCTGTGTTTGGTAAAGAGGCTAAAAGCAAAGGTTGAGAGTGACAGTTATAATGTTTGATAATGATATTTTAAGTACTTATTAATAAATGAGTAGAAATGTGATACATCAATAATTAATTAGATGACTATAAATATTGTGTAATGTGTTGGTAATTATAAATATGTTGAGCTATATAATTGAAAGCTAGAAGGATTATCAATAGTAGAAGAGGTACTTCAACTAACATAGGAGTCTTAAAAAATATAGTTTCATCACTTTCATGTCATTTCTGCCCCTTCCGTTAATTTAGTAGTGGAAGAAAAAGAAAAGAGGGAGAGAGAGAGGCCATCTGAACTTTTTCTTTCTTCCATTTGTTACCAAATTAGTGATTGAGTGCATAATAATTTATGGGATACTCTTTTTCCCTTTCTTCAACAAATGCACCTTAAAAATGGGGTTTTGCCAAGTGTAAAGTAATGTCTACTCAATGGAACTAGCCACCAAAGCAATTCTGTTCTCTCTGCTTAACCATTTCTCAACAAAAAACTGCTTTTATCAGGAAGCATCTTTTATGGGCCATCTTTTGTAAAATCATGCCATAGATGGAACTATGAGTTCATTTTCTTGAATTAAGCTGCTAATTATATGCTAATTATGTTCCATTCTCTTTTGAGCCATATTTTAATTATCCCTTAAATCATTCCAGATGGGAATTTGAAATCTATCTTTTGTTATCTCAGGCTGCGCAGCAAGAAAGATCAACATTTGTGTCATCTTTGCTGCCTCTTCTTGCCGAGTATTCTTTGCAGCCACCAGTTCCAGACGCTCAGTCGATTGTTAGCAATGTTAGGGTCAGTATATTGTTTTTCATGTTATATTCTGGCATACTATTTGCTTCTGTGTTCATAAATTTTGTCTTGTTGGTATGTAATCAACTGACTGTTAGCACTTGCAGTTTGCGAGTTAGTATGTGCTTATATTGTTGAAATGAATATTGTTTAGATACAATCTGTTCCCACGTCATTTGTATGTTTCTTTATAAATGTTTTTTACTTAAATCTTGTACCTTCTTTTATTTAAGATAATATTCCAGCAAAGTTGGGCTTGGCATAGTCCGATATTGGCTGAAGCCTTTGAATGGCTTACCTTCAGTAGGCCAAGACTGGCTCAATTCTAAAGCCCTTTACTTAGTCTTAGCTGTAGCTCTAATATTGCATTAAAAATCAGACGATTGTGTCTAAAATTATGTTAGGAACTACGTCCATTCTTAACGTTGTGATATGCATGTATCCACATGTATGTGCCTAACTTTTTGGTACTGCTATGGTGTTCATATCAAAAGTCCACAATCTTGTGAACTGAGGGTTGAAAAAGAAACTGGTTTGGCTCTTAGGGTAATGTTTCAGTTTTAGTTCAATGGACGTGAAGACATTTTATGCATTTGCTTTTTTATTTATGAAGTTGTTAGGGATGCTCATTTTTTAGACAGTCTGCTTTGATTTTAGTGCTCATTTGGTTTTGAGTTTGTACTACAAAATTGCTTTTAGATTTTGTAACCATTTAACAAAAGCTTATAATTGGGGATTTTAGATTTGTACTTTTAAAACATAGATTTGAAAGAGTGTGTTTTTATGCTTTGGCAAATCTATCAAAATTCCGAATAGACTCCTAGCGGGTGGTTTGGAGTTTGGGATTTGGACACTTGTCTTCCTTTTGCTAGTGAGGTTGGACATTATTATTTTGTACTTCTTGTCTACTTAGATCTACTGTTTCAGGCTTCAATTTTTTTAAAATGTAACTCGCTTTTGACTTATTTAGTGAGTGAGTTTTATTTGTAGGCAAGGACATTGGGAGTGCACAAACATTTTCAAATTCTCTGTAAGTGTGCATGGAGTTTATTTTGCGAATGATGAAGTGCCCCCATGTGCTTCTCATATAGTGTCCTGTGTTTTTGTGCATTTAATATCTTTGTTGAGTTCCTTGCGAGCCCTTTTCCCTCACCATTTATAGATGTATATTCACATTATGCTCCCTTTAGTTATGACATTGACAATTATTTTGATTCGGTCAATGAAATTTGAGAAACTGCTGTTCCAGTCCTGTTAAAGGCACATTTTTAGCCTTGTGGTTCTCCTAAGGATGAATGTTTGATACTGGCCAGACTTCGAAGGCAAGCTGCCTATGAGTAAGCTTGTGGAAGCTCATAAAATTTGTATGGAAAAACAACGATAAGGTAGAATTGTCTAAAAAATTACACTAAAAGGGGTCCAAGGCAATCACACCTAAGGGATTTGGTGAATTGAATTAGCACAATTTGAAATAGCAAACTTGCTATCATTTTATTTATCCTTTAAAGACAAAATAAAAGAATTCAAGCCCCACAAATTTATATATACTAAAGCAATCCTAACTTTGATCTATTTTATATCCTAAATTTGCTAGAATCAGAAATCCAAAACTAAAAGCATAAACTAACTGATAATCGAATAGGAAAAGATTTAAAATAGTTTCATTTTAGCTGAAAAACTCTTAATTCCGTAATTAAAAATTGAATTCCTATTTTCATAATTTTAATCCTGCATCAATTTTCGATGGCAATTTGGGATAGTCTTTTTAGACAAAATGGGAAGTATTGAACATGTTCATATTCTCAAGAGGCTTTCCTTGGTTCACATGGAGAGAGTTTCTCTCTAGGATTATTCCGTTTTACATTGCTTTCATTTTTTTTTTGATTTTCTTTTTGTAATTTTTGAGGCGAGTTTTATGGAATATGGAGCATTTGGATGAACATGAGTTTAAACATATTCAAAAATCAGATTTGAAATTGCTGTGGAACTAGATTGTTTCTTTATGTTCTTTATAGGCTTATGCTTCAAAAGCTTTCAGGGGGGAATTAATCTTCGCTTGATTTAGAGTGTTACTTTACTCTTCCTGATGATTTTTAGCTGCTTTTGGCCTTTATAGGACGATGTTTTGTCCTTCATAATTTGTTTTTTTCTGTAACCAAATTGCAATAATCGCAGAGAATGGACTTTTAAAATTGGTATGGGGCTCCAACTAGCTTGACATGAAGGATTAGTTGAATTGAATGAAGTTTAAACAAACTGCGATTTTTTTTTTTAAATTCCTTGTGCTTACTCGGAGGAGATTATAATAGGCGAGTGTAATGGTACATTGAGAAACAGAACATTGTTGCTCTCTCTCTCTCTCTCTTTCTAATCCCCTCAGTACCTCACCCAACTTCGAGCATAACTTTTTTTTCCTTTGCCTTCCAACCCTGAACTTCATCTTTGGGGATTTAGCTAGATGTGAGATTGAAACTGACGTTGACTTGTGTCAACTGCAACTTTAATGCAAACTCTTTGGCGAGAGACTTAATGCATGCCGGACTTCATTTGAGATAACTATGTAATTAAAATGCGGAGAACATCTGCATTCAAGCTGTTTTTTCCGTGGAATTCATTCGGTCAACCTCATATTAAACATATTTTTTTGATGCTTTATATTTTTTGCCTTTTGAATCCTGCTTTTTTTTAAGCATCATTATGGATGTTTAGAGTTGCTTGTTGTAAGATGGCTGTTGTGTTCAATATGTATCTTGCATTTTCTATGATATGTTTTTTTTATCTGTTTGCTTGAATATGCTATCAGAAATGGCATAGCAGTTCATTTGGCTGGGATATTGCCTCACATGTTGTGAGCAATGTTTGGTTGCATTTGTTTTCTTCTAATTTATAAGCACATGGCATTGACTGCTGAATTTTCCTTTATTACTGATTTGCAAATTTTATTATTAGAATGGTGATGCTTATGGTTGCAAATTTTAAGCATGTTGCTGCTCTGTTCCACAAAACTGAAGCTCTGTGTCCAAGCAAATATTATCATTTTTCAGTCTAGTCCAACATTGAGATTTTTCTGTCTTTATTGATTCAGAACCCAAAAAAAATTAAATATTATTGCATTATCCTTCTACAAATTCACAAGGACTATAAAATAATGCGAGTGACCGTAATTCTAGAACAAAATCCCATATCCCTTTCAAGAGCATTGATCCCTTCAATATAGGGTCTAGACTTTTGATGAGAATTAATTAGCAGAATGTTCGCGTGCAACCACAGGTTATTCTTAGGCTTAGTTTTTCTGTTTATAGGTTATGTAATCTGGGAATGTAATTGGTGATTGAGGGACATGCGTGGAACTTCACAAGTTTTCGGTGGGATTTTCTTCTTGAGAAAATGTGAATACCTTGTCAATGGCGTCATCATGCTTTTCATTTTCATTTGGTTCCTTATCATTTGGGCCTTGGCCTGTTTGGGACCACATTACGAGTGTTGAGAGATCACAATGTTATCATGGAGTGATTCTCTGGTCGAGCTACGCTCTTGTTGCTAAGTTGGACCTGCTCGAGATAAAATGTGGAGAAAAATATTTAAATTAGAGATCATTATGGTTAAGCATATTCAAATGTGTAATTTCAATTTTTTTCTTTGTCTTTTCTGTTATAAAATGTTTGTCTCTTTAATGCTGAGGTCTTCTGGTGCAGGTTCTATTCAGACATCTCCAAGAGAAGCTCCTTCAAACTGAGGTATGCCATGCCCTTTTGAGGTTGCCACTTAATTTTTCATGCTTGTCCATCTATTTTGTAGCTAAGTTTATTTTTGTTTTACTAATTTAAAGTATTATGTTGCATTGCTTGTCAATTCCGTAGTCTGCTGATTATCGTGTTTACCATATTGCAGTCTAAACTCAAGGAATCCCAGTATCAATTGGCGCCTTGGCGTTCAGATGTGAATC
The DNA here is from genome assembly GCF_937616625.2 of Mercurialis annua. Classification (NCBI taxonomy): domain Eukaryota; kingdom Viridiplantae; phylum Streptophyta; class Magnoliopsida; order Malpighiales; family Euphorbiaceae; genus Mercurialis; species Mercurialis annua. The sequence continues at coordinate 4,119,298 of NC_065575.1, read as the reverse complement.
AATCAAATGCTGCGTCTCAGTCACCTTCTCATTCCACTGGTGTAGAATTGGTAATTTTGGCATGCCTTGTCTTCCTTTTTTCCTATGCAGTATGCACTACGGCAGTTCTCTTTACTTTTTGTTATTTTTTCGCCAGAACAAAAATGGACTTGAATTGGTGTCACAGCCAACGTATGCCCATGGAAATATTCCAATGGCTTCTCCTGACACGCAGACAACTGAATGGGATTTACTGAGTCATCATCAGAGGCGTATGGGTAGTGCTAGTGCAAATAATATGGAAGCAGATGATGTGGGGAGACATTCACCTCTTGCAAGCAGGTGAGCCTGGTCAAATGGAGACTGCTTCTGAATGTTCAAATTACAACCATCTTCATTTGTTGGTGGGTTCTGTTTTCATAAATTCTTATGTTGGTCATATCGTATATGCATGATCATGATTAATTTGTCTAAAAGTGTCAAGTTAGTTTATGATGCATAACTGTTTTGAATCTGAAATATCAAAATAACTATCTAAGCTTACCTTCCAATTAAGATGTAGAATTCTTGTTGCTATCGGTTTCTTGATTCATATTGAATTTGAACCATTTTATAAGACAACCAATCTAATTTTCACCAAGGACTAAAATGTTTTTCTTTTTTCAGTAATTAAGGGTATGAAAAAAATATAGAAAGATTTACCTGAGGTGTTGCGTCTCTGAAATTGAGTATTTATCTTCTTTCATGGAGAATTAGGAAGGGCATCACGAGTTATGAGGACTGACGTTTAATCTGAGTTGTAGGTGCAAACTCATAGGTAGATTTTATTAGCTTGTGCGTGATACTTGTTATTGGGTGTATTCTTGAAAACTGGCTGCCATAAAATTACTGCACTAGGGCTGATAAGGATTTGATACTATTGGATTTTTTTGGAGATTTTACATAATTTCTGAAATTTAATGCACATGGAAAGGTTAGATTTGAGTTATCTAGCAGCCTAGGTAGATGCTGTGTGAGCTGATAAAAGATTAGATCATATGGATGAGGAAGTTTGGACTGCTAGACTAATTATAGTGAGAAGATGAGTTAAATGCTTGGCGACTATATTGCTAGGACAGGTTGCACGCTATTTTCTTGTGGAAGAAACATAAAACCATTATCTGGTGTTTGTTTGAGGTGTTCAATTACTGAAGGAAAAGTAAGGAACGTGTGGACCTTCAAGGCAGTGATCAAAAACCAGACTGGACTAGCTGGTTGAACCGGGAACCAGCCAGCTTTCCCGTCCAACTGACCCTATAACCTAGAAATCTGGTCCAACTTGGCGGTTGAACCGGTTGGACCATTAATCATGTCGATAATTATTTATATATAACGTACTCAACCTGGTCATACCAGCGGTTGAGCCGGTTGAACTGGCACATCTTAATAACTGCTTCGAGGTTCAACCATATCCAGGAAAGATGGAGTCGGTGGGATGATTTTCCTGCTCCTTTATTTCATAATCTTTTTTCATACTTCTCAGCTCCTTTTCGTTTTAATTAGTCAACCATGTGGTATAAGCTGGATTGGTGGCGGTGGTCTGTAAAATTGGATTGCTGGTTCATCCAGAAGGCATAAATTTGAAGGAAAAATATGTGTGGAGTTGCCTCTCGACCCATCTTAGTGGAATGGTGGGCTAAGGCTCTATGAATATGGGTCCTTTTAGAAATTTAAATGGTAGTTTGGCCTCTGTAACATTTTATCGTTTATGTTTGATCTATGGTTCTATGTTACTGAGCATTTGAAATAGTTGTTGAAATTTTTGGACCTTGATCTGATAGAAGTTTCTTAAATTATGATAAGTGGTTTTGTATATGTTTGAGGAAGGAATGATTATGGTGGCTTAATGAGGCTTTTAAAGGTGGAGGAAATTCATCAAAAAAAAAAGGTGGAGGAAAGGGGGACGGGGTTGTGGTCTCAGCCATCTTAGGGCTTAGACATCGGGCAATATTTTCAGACATTGTAGATATTTGTGTACTCATTTCTAGTGAGGGGTTCAAAGTTAAGATTTTAGTTGCGAAGTGCAGCTGAAATCTCTGTGGTGACGGTTGTTTGCAACGATGCTAAAGTGAGAATACATACATGAACAAAAAAGAATTAAATCTGGAAAGTATTTCAAGTGATTTTCTGTCTTGCTACCGCATTACAGCAAATAAGCCATTATCTGAGAAAATGCTTTTGAGAATCAAGTTAATTTAAAGTGGAACAAATGGATCTTTCAAACAAATTATCCTTGTTACTGTTGATAGTCTTCCATAGGCTGACAAGTAAATCCATGGAATACAGTGGAAAGAACGTTTAAACTCAATTTCAGCTGTAAGCACTGCAAAGCTGCCCCTCAATGGCGGAACAAGTTACATGATCTCAACCAAAGCAAATATTTATGTGGGAGCGATGTAATTTACTATAAGGTGATTGATTATCATGGATTGCTCAGTGGCTGACTCTATGTTGATATTAGTGTTAAGCTTTTACCTGTACATCAAAAGGCAATAATGTTATTTCTTTATTGTTTTTTCTCTTTTCCTAGAAGTGCTGTGTAGAAATAATGTCATTGCTTATGAGTCTTTGCAATTGTCATTTTAAGGCAGAACAAATAGATGACTGTGCATTATGTAAAACTAGTGTCCATGTTGTTCTTACATGTTCTATGATTTTCAAGACAATCTTGGAGATAGCAGCTATTTCGGCTAACCTATAGTTTTGGTGTTTGTAATAGTCATTGTTAAAATTTCCAAGCAGAGTAAGCTGTGAATGTCTAGAAATTGTGTAGTATAACTTTAAGTGAATGATTTATTTTCATATTTTTTTGTCTTCTACCTGTCATCATGATCCCATATGTTGCTGTTTTCCAGGAACCCTGTGGTTCATGATGCACCGGGACAGTTTGCAGGTTCCGGGGCTGATGCACATGTACATTATGGCGAAGAAACCTCTAGTAAACAAGTCAAATTCCGTGACCCTGTTAGCAACAATGAAATCGATGATCTGGATGGAGATGGACAACAAAATGAGAGAGAACCTTCTGCTAACTGGGGAATCACTCCCCTTGATGATACTAGCTCTTCTTATACACCTTACCTACCGCCTGTTCTTGAAGAAACACCTTCTTCCTTTTCAGAGGGTGAGTTAAAACTTGGCAATCGTTCCATTTTGTGCCTCTGTTTTTGTTAAAGCAATAATCTGGGATAGTCCAAATTGGATTTATTTTCGTTTCCAGGGGAGGATCCATTGCCAGCAATTCAGGATCTGCAAATATCAGGCGAAGCATTTCCTGGACGAGAACTCAAGGCATGTGGGTACTCTATCCATGGAACAACCAGTTGTAATTTTGAGGTTTGTTTCAACTTACTTCTGTCTCATTCATCAGCCTTTTTGGTTGAAATTTGGAGTGCCTGGAACATGTCTGGCTGCATTAACCATGTATTGTTATTTACATTATTTCGTTCTTTGTTTCTCTATTAGTGGGTACGGCATTTGGAAGATGGATCTGTTGAATATATTGATGGTGATTTTTGGCTTCTCTTTTCTACTTTTTTTTCTTTTTTTTTTCACATTCCTAAGAACTGTTTTCAAGAAAAGAAGAATGTGGTGATTACAGGGGCAAAACAACCAAATTATCTTGTCACTGCTGATGATGTTAATACTCACCTTGCTATAGAAGTCCAGCCTCTAGATGACAGGAAGCGCAAGGTATTAATCTCGCCTATGGATTAGTAGCTCATGTAATTACTGTTTCATAGTCCATTGTATGCATTTTTCTTCTCCATTGTTCCTTTTGTGCTTCCATGTTCTTGTAGAAAATCATCAATCTACACTGTTGTTGCATTGAGCAATTGTTTTTTTTCCCTTACAACTTGCAAAGTTAAAACATCATTGCAATATTCATGATTATCTGCACATGCTGATCGGAATACCATCTAATATACATAGGTTGCAAGTATGATATTAATTTCTTGATGTTGAGTTGAGCTATGTCAATGAATCAACATCATAATGCTGTATGCTCTGTACTTAGTTAGGAATGTGGTCTTGTCCCGTTGGATAAATTGGATAGGTGTGACACATGAAATTAATATGTACATCAAAAGTGTTTAACTTAGAAGAGGACTTATATAGCAGTATATGTTATAGTGTGAATTTTAATAGCAGTGTTTCTTCTTTTTCAAATTTGTCCAGGGAGAGCTTGTAAAGGTGTTTGCAAATGAGCACAGAAAAATAGTTTGTGGTGAGTAATTTTGTTGTTACTTTTATATGAATTGCTACATCTGTTCTGAACAAAAAATTTCATATCTATACTGCCAATGTGTTTGATGATGACTTTCAGAATATCGTCTGGATAACAGTTATAGCAGCCTCCTCCTTACCTTCTCCTTTCTAATAGGTCTAATTTTGAGTTAAAAAAATTGTAATAAAATGTGAACTTGGTCATCAAATCATTCTTTACTAAAGTTACTGCTATTTGTTTGGGCTGTTTCTTAGTATCTGGCATGTCAGTTGTAATAGCCCCTTATTGACCTTAGTTCTTCTTTCTAACATGTGGACAATTTCTTTTCTTTTCTTTTTATTTTCAATGTGAAATGTGAAGAATCTTGTAGTTGTTTCCATGATCATTGATGGTTTTTGGGTGTACACTACTCCATAACTCAGGAAAGAAAGTTTCTGACATTTGTTACAATTATGCATGTTACATTAAATGATCAGCTCTAAGCGGATCACAGGGCGTAAATGAATGACTTGCCATCTTTCTCTCCCTCTCCTCCCCCCGCGCATACACAGACACTCTTCAATTTAGTATTTTGGAATTTTCAGCTCTGCACTTTAATGTTTCCCTCATTTTTACTGCTTGAAGGATTAATTTTTTGCTTTAGAGGTAAAGTGTTGAAACTTTGTTGTCTTTGTTGACAGATCCTGAAATGCAGACCCATATTGAGAGAACTCTTTATAGTGGTCATATTTCGTATAGAGTATCCTTATCGGTATGACCTCTTGGCAGAGAATTGTTCTAGTGTATATATATATTTACCTTTTCCTTTCTATTTCCTTGTGATATTCTTTTCTACTAGTGATCTCATTTTATTATTTTTAGTTCCAAGAAGTAGCATATTTAGTATTACTTGTCCATTTTATGTTACAGTCCGGATATATTAGCATATGGGAACCAGCTACTTTAACAATTAAGCGAGACGGTTACAGTATCAAGTGCAGTGGATCCAGTGGTGTTGTAGCCAATGAGAAGTTTTCTCCAAACACAATTGTATGTTCCTTGTTTATTCTCTTTCTGTTGAATTTTCAGGGACTTCTTCAATCATGGTCGTTACTATTATGTTGTGTTCTAGAATGCTTTTGAAGTTCTTATTAGTCTTCAATGTTTATAAAGAATTATGTTTGGAGGTTTGATGTGGCTGGCAAAAAAAATTATTTACTCCACTTTATCTGTCTCGATAGACATGGTTTCCTTCAAAGCAAAAGAAAATGCTGCCTATTTGAGTACTTAATTTTGACTTATAATTCGCACTTCACAGCTGGATTTACGTGTAACTTGCCTTGTCAAATTTTCCCTAAAACTGGTTCTCTATTTTTGCTTGTCTAGAAGTTTAATTGAGTCTGCATATAACCATGTCCCGGTATGGAACATCTGACTGTTAGATCTCCATTCATCTGAAGGGGATATCTAATAACCTCGGAATTTGATTGGTTATTATGGTTCACCTTGTGCTGTATAAAATGAACATTTTTATGAAACAAATTCAGCACATGCAAGAAGAACCAATTAATAATCGAGTTCATATTTGGAAATAGTTAAAGTGACTTCCATTTATCATAAGTTGAGGGAGCATGGATGAGGATAATTGAGATATATTCACATAAGTATGAGGATGAAAAGTTTGGGAAACTAAATTGTCCAAGTTATTGTAGTGAGGAGGCAAGCACGGTGATTAAATTTTAGCATCTGTAATCCTTTTGGAAATGTAACCTTAGCCGCATAGAATGGAGAAAATGTAATTTGTGTTGCGAACTTTAAAAGTCGGAGCAATTGAAGAGTTCATTATTAGCTGCTTTCACTTAAAAGGAGTTTTGAGCATAGGAGATGGGAGGGATGACTAGTGTTAGATTAAAACAAAAACTTGAAGGTCTATGTACCTTGATACACACCTTTGTTTTCATTGAAAATGTGAAGAATGGGAGTTAAAGTAGTTATCATGGGAAAATTATTGGGGACTGGGGAGGAAAAAACTGTTAGAAAGGCAGCACAATTGTTTTTGTCTACATTGGAATTCTAATGAAATAAGACAGTGGAAGGCGGAGTTGCTTTCCACTTCAATTAAGAGTAATGTAGGCTGTTGAGTTGCTAGTATTACCCTTCTGATCTTCAACAGAAAGAAAAATCACTGTTTAAGTTAAATTTCTTCTTTTTCAGGCTTAATCACTGTTTAAGTTAAATTTCTTCTTTTTCAGGCTTACTCGCTCTTTCATTATTTGTCAATGCGAACATATTGTTCATTGATCCTTTTTCAGCAAAAGTGTAATGTTTATGGAAGAGGATCTGGTAAATTGTAGTGCTCGCATTCCAGAGTGGCTAAACAGAACATTTACCGTGTCAATACATGAAATGTAGTGCCTATTTTTTTTGCTATGCAGACAATGTGGTTATAATTTACGGTCCTATTTTTTGCCAGTTTATACATCCATATTATCATATGTTGCTGCTTGTCTGATTAATATATATTTTTTGTTTTCTTAAGGTTTCAATCCCATATGCACAGCCTACAGAACTTATCGTTACCAGTTCTAATAGTGTTCAGCATCTCTTACGTGCTGAAGATCACTCAATGGATATCAGCTGGTGAGTTTTGATGGTTTTTTTATTTATTGGAAGGTTAACTACTATCTAAAATCCTGTAAATAACTAGAATTCTCAACTGAAACTCCTTGATTATAATGGAATATGTGGGAACAGTGATTTGAAAGGGTTTAGGGTTTCAGAAAGATTGCTTAGTTTATCGCATTTTTTTAAAGGCCAAATGACTAAAAAGGACCAAACCTTTCATGAAAGTTTCATAAAAGTCCAAACCTTCAATTTTATCCAATTTGTCCTGAAATGCTGGATTTCGTTTCAATTATATCCAACTACGCGATTTTGCTTATGCGGCGCTGATGTGTAGCATGCCAATCAGCACCACATAGGCGCCACATTAGCAAAATCGCGTAGTTGAACATTATTGAAATGAAACTTATATATCAGGACTATACAGATAAAATTGAAAGGTTTGGACTTTTGTGGAACTTTCATGAAAGGTTTGGCCTTTTTTAGTCATTTGGACTTTTTTAAATGCCTATCTGCTTCTAGAGTGCTAATTTCTGATCTTTAAGTATTTTGTGTTAGGGTTTAATTATTCTTAAACTAATTTTTCCTTAATTTCTCTCATTTTTCAGTTCAAGAGACACCATTGTGATCACCTTGAGATTGTTTATCATAAGGGTAAATTGGTTTACTTTGCCTTTAGTATCTTTTTGCTTTTTTAGTTCAAATGACATGGATTTTGTTACCTTCAATTTTTTTACTACTTGCATTTGGAATAATTTTATTATGCTGCTTTTGGGAGGAGCATAAATTAGTTCTGTTCTTTCCCGCGTCCAACAATACAGATGGTAGGGTCCTTGTACGTGCTGCTTTTGACTCATGCAGCATAACAGTTAATATATGGCCAAACCCATATGGCACTTTATCATTTTTGTTTAGAAGGCCCCTCTCTCGAAAATGTTATTTTTCTGGTCCTTGTCATTTTGCGATTTTCATGCCCTTTTTGATGACTAGAGCAATAAAAAATTGTAAGTAGAGGGACCGGAAAAACACAGAAAAGGTCATGAAAATCGCGAAATGACAAGTAGTGAGACCGGGAAAGTAACATTTTCGAGGCAAGGACTTTCTGAACAAAATTGATAAAGTGCAGGGGCCTCTGTATGGGTTAAGCCTTAATATATAAGGGCTTGTATGATGCATCAGTGATAGAATCTTGTAGTTTCCGTTTTGAAATAGAAAAATCTTAGATTGCAGTGATGTGCTTTGGTGCAGTAAGGAAATTGCAGTTGGAATTGCAGATTATATGGTGTAGGATCCAAATATCCCTGCATTCATTTTTCTTGCAAGTATAACAGAAAGAGAGATTATTCGGTGTATGTCTATCCTATGTATGTCTAGTTACAAAGAAACCTGGGTTTGACAGGTTATGGAATTCCCCTCTTGAAGTCCTCTACGGTCCCTAACAGAGTTAAAGATGATATTTCTTTTGGATTACAGCGTATATTTGAAACTTATGGGGTTCTTTTTTGGGTAGTTTTGCAGTTTTCCTGTAAAATAGCGTCTTTTAACTATTTATGTTGCTTGAAATTACATTGATGTGCATTGCTATTTAAAATTTTATCTATAAAAGTAGCGTCTAAGATTTTGTTTGGCATTGCAGGCTATTGAAAGAAGGAAAGGAAAGAAAAAGAGTCTATTCTTTCACAAGTGAAGGACATTTTTTAAACGGTCCAGCTTGGGAATGTAGCATATATGTATTTGGTGTTGAAGGTACATCGAGTAGGTCATTTCGTCTGCGCGTGTATTGTATTAAGAATGCTTGTAATTTTTTGGGTGTTCCGTTTCATTGCGTGTAGTTATAGTCCATCTATAGTAAATTCGAAGTAGCTTATTCATATAGTTGAAGCTCATGAGTATAAAGCTTGAAGGTGGTTTTACAAAATTATTGCTTATTCAGATTTTAATTGCGAGAACGCCTTATCATGTTTTCCACAAGATATGGCAATTGGATAAAAATAAATGTCTTAAATAAAAGAATTGTTAGTTTTTAAAGAATCATAGTGGAAAATATATTGAAGCATAATTCAAGTTTCTAAAATATGACTTGTTTAAACTTAATATTGGTGGGAATACTACGTAGAGGAGCAACTGTCTCCTCTGTTGGTATTTTGAGGAAATATGATAAAATCCATATCAAAGATAATGTTAATAAAAATAATTTTATTTTTTTTGGTCAAGAACAACTTTGAAGTTATCTTCTATTGAAGAAGTCAATGACCTTAGTAGGGTCCATACTAATGATCTTATTTACAAATTCTTAATTCAATTGCTTGCTTTTTCAAGAATTTTGAAAATAATAGGCTAAATACATTCTGAAGCATTAATTCTTATTTCAGTTAATTTCTAGCAAACAATTTACATTTAAGTAATCCTTTAATTATCTATTTTGTACTCTAGTCTTTCTATGGATGAAGATTGGAGTGCGTAATCAAATGCGAGTGAGGTCATTAAATATTTAGGCTAAATTCACCTTGAAATCTTTGTATTAGTAGCTTTTATTTTACTTGGTCCTTAATAAATATTTTGCATTTAAATATTTCTTTGACTATTTATTTTGTACACATGTCTTTTTATGACGAAATTTAGTAGATGACATGAGGTGAATACTATTCACCAATCCATTTTTACACCCATAGTCTAACATATTAGTCACGTTGTCTAATTTAATTAACTTCTTAATACATCTAGTCTGTATATCTTAACGTATTGGTCGTGTCATGTCATGTTATCCATTTAAAATATGTGTCATGTTAGCCTTGAAAACAATTAGTTAAATGAGTTGTGTTTGTGTTAATCCTCATTGTAAACATAATAGATCAACATGACACAAACACGATCCACCAATTCTTTTTGACCTAGGTCCTAACTCTAATCTAAATATCCAAATTCATTTTTATCACTCATATTTTTGCCGGAAAAACATCCAAATCCGATTAAGTGAAATTATGCATCTCTATTGATGCCACATGATAGTATATGAAATATTTAACAGTGTTATAAACATTTGGTTACACGCTTCAAATTCCGTTTATAAAAAGATCAATGACGTACAAAATAAATAGTTAATGGTTTATTTAAATATAAAATATTTATTAAGGATCAAATGAAATATAAACTAATAGTATAAGGACTTGAGGATGCCTTTACCCTTAAATATTTTACGGCGCCACTCGGGTTTGGTTACACGTTTCAAACTACATTCATATAAGGATCACAGGTGTACAAAAATAAATAGTTAATGGACTATATAAATATAAAATATTTATTAAGGATAAAAAAATAGAAATTAATAATAAAAGGATTTCAAGATGGGTTTAACTAAAATAATATCATGTTCACTTCTAGCACCTCATCCATATGAACACTTAATAGTAATATTATACATCATTGAATGTGTGAAAATTTTAATTAATTAAATTATATTTTTGATATTATTTTAATAACGTATTATAATATTATTGACTCTGCAGTAAATAGAAACTATCTAAGTATTTTTCTTACTTCAACACTAGAAAACTTAATTGCCATTTGTAAGGTATAAAAAGAACAGCCAAGAAAGCTACTGCCTGTCCTAACTCCTAAGCCTAGGAGATTAAATAATTAATGGACTTGTCTAAAAAGAAGATTAATGAGATTACACTAACTGTAGCCATCACTTTGCGGCGATTACACAAAGAAAACAATTGTTGATCACTTGAAAATATCTTAATATTTGGAAAATCCATATAAAGGAATGAAAAAAGAATCATTTGTGCCCTTAAAATTTGCTTGAAGATTAAGTCAGCTTTTAACATTTGAAAAGATTTAAATATGCATCAAACGTTTTAAAAAGTGAACAATCAGACTTTCAACGTTTCATTTATGAATCAAAATCGAAGATGAAGCTTGTTCATCTTTTAATACGTAACCTTTACGAATGTTAGAAACTCACTTGATTCTGTAGATAAATTTTAGAGGCATAAATGATTTTTTTTTTTAAAAGTCTTGAAAAGTTGATTTTTTTTTATATGTATTTCTTATATATGACATTTCGAACAAAGGAGAACAGCATAGCTTAGATCCAATGTCTGTGCATTTTCCACGTGAAATTGCACCCCTTTGTAACTATTTTGGAATACAAGTTTCATTGGATCCTCGGCCATTCCAGTGCAAGTTTGGCAAAAATTACCAAAAAAAATATTCGTTTGATAATAGAAAAAGGGATGGCTTAATAAGAATAAAATATCAGTATGGATGAACCGTGAAACATTAAGTTGAGGTTTGATCGACTTTTCGGCACTTTCGATTCAGTTCTTATCCGTCTTTCCGAAGACATCTTAAATATAAAACAAACCCATAAATTTAAATTGAATTGTTTTGACAATTTAATTCATAACCTCCTAAAATTATTATTTTTTATCTATTTTTATTTCTAAGAGCGAATAAAAAATAACCTTAAATATATTTTTATTTTTTATCTAATAAACTTTGAAAATACAAAGTAATGTAATTAAATTTATTTTTAAAACTTATAGACTAAATTATCAAAATGTGTGAATTTTAATTTATATGAATTTGTATCAAAAATTCAAGAACCCAAAAGACCCTTTGTTTAAATAAAATAGGTCCATAAAAGCACATGAACTCAAAGGGCATAAAAGCTGTACCATAAGAATTTTTCAATTACAACACGAACTCCAAATTTTGGTGATATCGAACATAACCTATCAACTTTTTACAGTTACAAACACCGAGCAATGTTTTGATTGAAAAAAAAAATGATACCGAAGTCGGAACATTGTATATTCTGAGGTATTTTTCGATCAAAATTTGTTCGAACTTCTAGGTTATAAAAATTTAATAACCAAAAAACTAACTCATTCTGCAATTTGAAAGATCGTATATCAGATTATGAGCCTGCACATTTGTATACAATAAGCTTGTAGGTATTCACAATTCCTGGCAATACAAAAAAGATAAATAAAACAACCATACAACAAAGAGATTGATCAGATCAGACAATATAACCAATTAACACCTCATCTTCTTCAAAACCTTAATTCAACCCCGAAACTTTCCGAATTCAACCATCAATGCACTTAAAACCTCTACAAACCCACAACCAAATCCCGAACAAAACCACACAAATAACCAAATCCAATATCAAAACAATCCAAACATGCTTTCTCCATATCTGCTTCGCCTTCAGCTTATTTCCCTCACCGCCCCCAACTCCGCCCCGGACGCCCCCGAGATAATACCCGCCCCCGTTTTTCCGCATCGAAACCGAAAACTCCTCGTTCGCCAAAACACTCCCGCCATTCTCACTTATCTTACTATTATCAACCGATTTCGCATCTCCAACGCAACCTCCACACCCTAAAACCGGTCTTTTTTTCTTCTTCATGATCAATTTCGCGGGTTTCGAAAGCAACGGTCTAACCACTGATCTTTTTCCACCTGTCGAATCCATACTCGGGTTTCTAATCTCTTTAGGTACTTCCATTAAAGAATCAACCAAATCAGAATCGATCGACAAAATCTCCTGAAAAACAGGGTAAAACTCGTCCTGAAAACAATGATAGCTAAGCTCATGATTGTTTTTACTCGATTCAAGAAACAACTCGAAGGCGATCTTGACCCGGTTAAGGAACCATAGAGACTCGGATTTATCAAGATTTTCATGGAGAATTACGAAATAAGCAAATGGGTCGGTAATTAAAAAAGAATAGGTGGTTTTTCGGACGGTGTGGGAGAAATAAGAATGGTGAGATGGGGTTTTTTCTATGCATTTTTGAGCTATGAGTTCAATTCCAGATTCTTTTGAAGAGATGAATTGGGTGAGAACTGTGGATTTTTTTGCAATGCAAGCGTAAAGGATTAGATCTGGATTTGAAATCATTTGATTTTTTTGTTTTTCAAATCAAACAAAGAATTGAATCAGAAAAAATGGGTTCTGGCATTGATTGATTGGCGGATTGGATTTTGATTTTGAGTTTTGTTGGGTGAATTGAAATTCAAACAGATTTTGAATTTTTTTTGGAGAATTTTGAAATTTTCTTCCTTAGGGTTTGGAAGGGAAAGAAAAATTTGGAAGAAGAGAAAGGAAACGGAAGAATCTGAAGAATTCTTTGGAAAGAAACAGAAAAACGGCTGGCATGGTGGGAATTAAGCCTTGATTTATATGTTTAATTACGAACTTGCCATTTGTTTCTGTTTCCTATTGGTCTCTGTCAATTTGACTAACAACAGCTTATAGGATTATTAAGGACAGAATCCATCTTTAATTTTCTGTATTTTCAAAAAAATTAAATTAATTTAGATTTTTAAATTCTTTTAGCGGAAAATAAACATACATTACATTCACTGTGAAATGCATATAAAATCATATTAAATGTGTAAATAATTTGACATATTAGCAAACATGCCACATCATCAAATTTGAAAAGAGATCGAATAAATTAAAACTTAAAAATATAGAAATCTATTGTAATTTTTTTAAAAGGAACAAAATGTGCTATCTCAAGTGATAAAAGCACTCCATCTAAAACTGAAAGATTTTGAATTCGAGTCATCGTACTAGGGAGTAGAAGAAAAGTCCTTTAATTTTCATAGGATAAGAAAGAAAAAAAATGTTTGTCATTGTGGACGATAAAATTGTCAATTATTTAACGGCAATTGAGTTACATAATCGCAATTTAAAAAATATTTATTAAACAAAAAAATAAATGAATGTATATAGAAATTTATTGAATAGTAAAGTTATTAAATAAATGAGAAATGAAAGTAGTGGCCAGTGAGGATTTTGAAGGGTTACTAGGATTAATCATATCAGATTTATAAACGTAGGGCGGGGTCCACGTGCCACTTTAGTTTTGGATTTATACATTATTTTGGTAAATATGAGCCGTAGGATATTTCACCTGAGTCACTATCACATGCTGTGGGACTTGTTCCACTCACTCATTCATCATTACTTTATTGGAGAGAAATTATGATGTGGATCCGTTGTACGCATACATCAGGTCCAGCTTAACCATTGATTATAGTGACTCTCAAATGGAGTTTTGATTGGTGGTCACGAAGGTCTGCGTATTGCATCGAGTCATTATGATGACATGATTGAGATTAATACGAACACAATTTATTTATTAACTAACTTAATACGAACACGATATAAAAAATTAAATATTATATTTGTGAATTTATATAATACTCCCTCCGTCCCACTCTAATTGACAAAATATGGAGTTTTTGGTGTCCCATTCTAATTGACAAAACTAACATAACTATAATTTTTTCCTTTAATTTTCCATCTTTACCCTCATTTAAAGTCATGTCTTTTATGGAAAAATGGTGAATATTTAATGAAAATTTGACTAATATACTAATAGCATTAATTAGCTCTATTATCAATAGAAGGGTATACAAGTAACTCTCTATGTCATTTATTAGTTTGTATTGATTATTGTAATTTAGTTATTTTGTCAATTAGAGTGGGACGGAGGGAGTATCATTTAGTTAGCGGATCAAATACAAATTCAACAAATATAGTACATTTATTGCGGGCACTAGGGAGTGTGGCATGTGTTGCAGCTAGCCTGGAAATTACAGATCAAATAAGATATTTTGGAGGTTGATAGTTTGATTGTTGTGCAAACGTTTTATAATGATAGTATTCACGTTGACGGCTATTATAATTTAAATCATCATATTAAGAAATGCTTGTCTTGAAATTAAAACGTGAATCGGGTTCATGTCTTCATGAAGGAAATAGATGTGCAGATATATTAGCAAACTTCAGGTATATAGTAGGGCGTCACATTTTTGATGACGGTCAACCGAGATTCGAACTTGCATGATCCAAAATATAAAGCGCGTTGGATTCACTCGAAAGCGTAGTTAATAATTGGCTTTAGCCACAGCTTGAAGCATCATTTGCCATCAATGGGAGTTAATTCCATTGAATTTAGGGAATTTATTCACAGATTACAATGATAAGAAAAACTTAGTTGAAAAAGAAAACATACAAGTACAGGATCGAAAATGATTAACAAAACATGTATAGTACAAGAATTTCAAGATGAATTTTAGTAACGTAGCTGATAACACAGTATTAAATCACACTCTCAACGGACATTCAAAAAGTAACTCAATGATTACAAAGAAAATAACAAAATACATTGTTGGCTAAAGGCCCTAGCTCCAAGGCCCATGTTTTGATGATAACAAAATATTCACTAATGTTTCTATCAAGTGTTTGTGAAGGATACATTAGGTAATGAAGGTTCTACAAGTTTCATAAAGTTACTAGTTTGGAGGCTAAGCCAAACCTAGAAGGGCATTTCGATAATCAAATGGTTAATATATCCTTAGAGGAATATCAATGAATATGCCATCTATGGAGAGCACAATGACATATCATCCATGTGCAACAAAGGAGAAGCAAAGACCTTAAAGGGGGAAAACATAATTCATCAGTAAGCTAAAGGATTAGCTTAACGGTCTCTCAACCTAATCCAACAGCCTACCAATTGTACGCACAAGTCAGCCTTTGCCAGAAGAAGATAAAATTAGCTCAACGGTCTGTGACACTAGACCTGACAACTTACATATCAGTCTGGCAATCGTACGGACAGATCAGCCTTGCTAGAAGAAGACAAAATTATCTCAACGGTCTCTGATACCAGACCAGACAACCTGACTAGTCAGTCTGCCATTCGTACGGACAAATCAACCTCTGCCAGAATAAGACAGAAATAGCTCAACGGCTCTGTTAGCTCGTCAGCAGGCTAGTGATTTGTCATCTTGCACACATATGGTTATGGACAAAGAAAATATTGAAGGCCCATATTGATTTGAGTGCTTGCAAGGCCCACATTCTAGAAGAGTCTAGAATATTCTATCTTGAAGATCAAGCATATTGCCTAGAGGGCATTTTCGGAATTAGCATGAGGATCTCCAGCTCAGCAGACAAGAACAGGCTGGCAGTGTACCTTGTACTACACAAATCAGGCTGCCAGCACTAGCAAACAAAAGTGAGCACAACCTGATTGGCCGAGTCAGCCTAGAATAGGCTCCTCCTTTTGTCACCTTGTACACCTTGCCTTGAGGATAAGAATTGAAGAAAATAGGAGGATGACTCAGCACTAATTCTAGAATATTCTATTCTCTCTATAAAAGGAAGACTTCACTCATTGTATTGTGTGTGGAATGTGAGAGCATCAAAGCACCACCAAAAGGAGCTTCATTTTCGGTTTCTCTCTCTATCTTTAGGGGTTTATCATGTATTAAATGAGAGAGTAAACACCACCATTTTATATGTATTTGTGAGAAGGTTTCAAGCACCTTGTGAGAATAGCTTGTGGGTAGCAGACTAGTTCTGGGTAGAATTAGGCTGTCACATGTTAGTTGCTGGAGCTAATGAAAACCAGTGGTTCAGGGAGCAGATTAGTTTTGGGTGAAGCTGAAGCTGTGACCTGGTAGTTGCTGGAGCTAATGAAAACCAGTGGTTCGGGGGAGCAGATTAGTTTTGGGTAAAACTGTCTGTAGCCCGTTAGTTTGCTGGAGCTAATGAAAACCAGTGATTGGGGAGCAGATTGGTTTTGGGTAAAGCTAAGGCTGTGAACCTATTAGTTTGCTGGAACTAATCAAAACCAGTAGGAAGGGAAGCAGATTAGGTTCTGGGTAGAACTAGGGCTGTATCCTTTCAAGGCTTATCTCTAGCCTGTAATAGAGATTGAAGTGCAAGTTAAATACTTAAGGATGAGGTCCTTAAGGAGTGGATGTAGGCAGGGTTGCCGAACCACTATAAATCTGGTGTTCTTTCTTTATGCTTTCAATACTGCTCTATTAGCTTACTGTTTCATTAGCTTGCTGTTTTTCTAGCTTACTGTTTTACAAAAGGATTTTCTGAAAGACTTTAAATGTTTTATACCATTACTCTGAAATGCTTTACAAGTTATATTAGCTTGGACTTTTAACTTACTAAAGTGTTTATCAAAACAGTTTTCTAAAAGACTTTAGTTAGCTTATATTTGATTAGCTTTTGGAAGGTTTCTAATCAACCAGCTTGATAAGTATTTCAGTATAGTATTATTTCAGAAAAGTTTTTAAAGTCTCAATTCACCCCCCCCCTCTTGAGCTATTGCCGGACCCAACAATTGGTATCAGAGCAGGCTCTGTTTGCTTACTGCTAATATGTTAGCTTGCTGAAGTGATCCGATAGCATTTAGCTCAAGTATTACTTTTAGTACTACTGGCCTACCAGAATATAGCTCTATAAATTATCCTATTTTATTAATGGAGCTAATTCTGATTATTGAAAGAGCAGGGTGAAAAATGCTATTCAAGCTATGGACGTAGGGAGCTGGAAGATCATTCCAACTTATCATCCGAGAAGCTAATGGAGACTAAAGAACTAAAATCGAAGAAGATTATTGTGAAGTTGATTAGAGAAATAGCTCAGCCCAATATCAAAGCTATTAACATGATCCTTTGTTTCTTAGATGCGAATGAGTATAACAAAGTATGGGGATGCACCACTACTAAAGAAACATGGGACAAGTTTCAAGTTACCTTTGAATGAGCTGATCAAGTTAAAGAGTTAAAAATTAGTAAGCTAAGGAGAGACTACGAGCTATGGCAGATACGGCTTGATGAAACTACTCCAGAGCTAAGCTTTTCGATCTTTGACATAGTGAATGAACAGAAGAGTCTTTGAGAACAATGGAAAGAAATTGGCTGGTTACAATGAGAAGACTAAATAACTCAGCCTAATGGATTAGCTTGGTCGATGATAAGATAATTAGCTCTGGAACTGAAATAGTTTGCCATGTTGATGAAGAAAGCTTAGACGATGCGCCTATTCCAAAGAATAACTCTATTGATAGCAATTAAAAAGGGTGAAGCTAACAACTTGCAAGCTGATAAAGATTTAGAAACCGATTCTTCTGGAGAAGCTAACAGTGAGCGGTCACATAGCTAAGCTTTGCGCTTTTGAGAAAAGAGTAGTTGAAGCTAATTGCATTAGGGTTCCTAAAAGAATTAGCTTGACCCTTTATGCTAACTCACCAGGACCCAATATAGCTTGGGTACCAAAAGCTCACTAACTCTTGTAGGTTTGGCCCAAGGAGCAAGAAGGTGCATATTAATTGATTCATGGACGACACTTGCTATAGGCGCGTGACGGGTGGCAAATACAAATTTACTCAGCTCAAGCTATTTGAAAAGAAACAGTCGGCTTTGGAGACAACAGTCAAGTTAATATGATTGGCCCTTCTATTGTGACTAACCTCCCTATAGAAGATGCATCCTTAACCAGTGGACTAAAAAAACTGTTCATCCGAGCCTATGTTGTTTAAGAGAAAATAGCTTGCTAAGAAGATAGCTTATGGCCTTAAGAAGAGGGATCTCCATAAGAAAGGTCAAGCCAATACAGCTGCCCAATATGATTCGGAGATGGATAAAATCATCAATGCTATGATGAAGATTTAGTTTGATGAAAAGAATCCAGGAAAGTCTTGTTGAAGAAATCTCTAGAAAAGATAGCATTTCTGAGCCTGAAATCAATACTAAAGCTGATGAAGATAAGAGTATTGTTACTGAGCCTATCTCCTCAGCTCAACCAAAAACAGTTGAACCTAATACTGTCAAATCTAGGCTGGATTGTGAGAGCCTAATCCATTATTTTGAAGCATGTGAGAAACATTGTCAAGTCACACTCAACCAATACCTGACCAAGATGAGAAATGAGTTCACCAATCTAGCTAAACAACTTCATCCTGAAGATAAACAAGACAAAGCTAACTACTCAGACTGAGCCTATCTTTTTACAACTTGGATCTTGTCAGAGCTATTAGCACAGCCTGCTACACCTACAGCAAAGCATTGGTAAGATCTATTTTGAAAATGACTTCATATCAGCTCTAGAGAGGTAAAAGTCCCGACTTTAATTATTTTGAAGTCTTCGGGTTTAAATGCTTTATTCACTATAACAATAAGAATCAGCTTGCTAAATTTGATGCTAGAAATACTAAAGGTATTTTTCTAGGCTATCCAAATCATAGAAAAGCTAATAGAGTCTTCAACAAAGTCTTTCGTGTTGTTGAAGAATCTACTCATATTGTTTTTAGTGAAACTAACCCCTCTCTACCCAGTAGAGATTTTGTTGATGATTTAGTAACAGGAAATGATCAAGCTAAAAGTCTTCAAGCTGATGAATCTGAGCAAGATAAACCTGTGTCCAGCGAGCTAACAGACTTAGCTTGTCAATGATCTTTAAGCTAATCAAGGTGATCAGATCAACAATGAGCTATCTAATAATCAGAGATACCATAGGCATCACTTTAAAGAGAAACTAGCCACTACCACTTCAGACAAGCTAGTCACATGAAGTAAGCTAAGGAAAATGATGAAGGGGCTAAAAGGTCAAATCAATCAGCTTCAGGGAAGAACAATTCAAGCTAAACTCTTTGACATTGAAATAGAGAAATGAGAGGTCTAGTGAGAACCAAACACTACATGATCTCAATAATCTGTTTATATTCAAGACTCTACCAGTGGCTAAAGGCTATAGTAAGGAAGAAGAAGGTTTTGAAGATCAACCCCATGGTTTAAAGGTCAAGCTAATACAGTAGAGAGCTGCTGAAGAAGTTTCAAATGTCCAAAGCTAAGCAAAGTTACACATCAGCGAGCACAATCAACAAGATAGATAAAGAGGTAATGATGACGAGGTATGACATGGTCTACTCTTTATGATACACACATTTTAGCTTATGTTCATGTGCATATCTCATTTGCTTAACATGCCAGCCTATATGTCTAGCTTGCGAATTCAATATGTCAAAATTGCTCATCTTTTCTGTGTATTTATTGTGTTTTTATCCTTTTAGTCTTGTGCTTCAGCCTATTGCATTAGCTCTTAAATTATTGCTGTCTCATTGACTTTTATTGGTATTTTTGTGATGGCCTAATGTGTGCATTATTTCATCCATCAATTGCATATTCTCTCTAGTTTCTGCTAGTGTAAGCCTTATCATTTTCCTTAATCTATTTTTCGCTAGCCTACTTACCCTTTTCGATGTTGACAAAAAGGGGGAGAAGTTTTGAGTGCTTTATTACCAATATTCAGGGGGAGCTTGATAAGCTAATTGCATGTATTCAGGGGGAGCTTGATAAGCAAATTGCACTAGCATATGCATTGCACTTATTGAACAGTATAGCTTAAACATTCAGCTTACCATAATTAGCTTATCATGTCAGCTTGCATATTCCGCTCATGAAACTTCCACTTTTATATATATCCTTTTACCTATGTATTTTGTCAAGGTTTTGTCATCATCAAAAAGGGGGAGATTGTTGGCTAAAGGCCCTAGCTCCAAGGCCCATGTTTTGATGATAACAAAATATTCACTAATGTTTCTATCAAGTGTTTGTGAAGGATACATTAGGTAATGAAGGTTCTACAAGTTTCATAAAGCTACTAGCTTGGAGGCTAAGCCAAACCTAGAAGGGCATTTCGATAATCAAATGGTTAATATATCCTTAGAGGAATATCAATGAATATGCCATCTATGGAGAGCACAATGACATATCATCCATGTGCAACAAAGGAGAAGCAAAGACCTTAAAGGGGGAAAACATAATTCATCAGTAAGCTAAAGGATTAGCTTAACGGTCTCTCAACCTAATCCAACAGCCTACCAATTGTACGCACAAGTCAGCCTTTGCCAGAAGAAGATAAAATTAGCTCAACGGTCTGTGACACTAGACCTGACAACTTACATATCAGTCTGGCAATCGTACGGACAGATCAGCCTTGCTAGAAGAAGACAAAATTATCTCAACGGTCTCTGATACCAGACCAGACAACCTGACTAGTCAGTCTGCCATTCGTACGGACAAATCAACCTCTGCCAGAATAAGACAGAAATAGCTCAACGGCTCTGTTAGCTCGTCAGCAGGCTAGTGATTTGTCATCTTGCACACATATGGTTATGGACAAAGAAAATATTGAAGGCCCATATTGATTTGAGTGCTTGCAAGGCCCACATTCTAGAAGAGTCTAGAATATTCTATCTTGAAGATCAAGCATATTGCCTAGAGGGCATTTTCGGAATTAGCATGAGGATCTCCAGCTCAGCAGACAAGAACAGGCTGGCAGTGTACCTTGTACTACACAAATCAGGCTGCCAGCACTAGCAAACAAAAGTGAGCACAACCTGATTGGCCGAGTCAGCCTAGAATAGGCTCCTCCTTTTGTCACCTTGTACACCTTGCCTTGAGGATAAGAATTGAAGAAAATAGGAGGATGACTCAGCACTAATTCTAGAATATTCTATTCTCTCTATAAAAGGAAGACTTCACTCATTGTATTGTGTGTGGAATGTGAGAGCATCAAAGCACCACCAAAAGGAGCTTCATTTTCGGTTTCTCTCTCTATCTTTAGGGGTTTATCATGTATTAAATGAGAGAGTAAACACCACCATTTTATATGTATTTGTGAGAAGGTTTCAAGCACCTTGTGAGAATAGCTTGTGGGTAGCAGACTAGTTCTGGGTAGAATTAGGCTGTCACATGTTAGTTGCTGGAGCTAATGAAAACCAGTGGTTCAGGGAGCAGATTAGTTTTGGGTGAAGCTGAAGCTGTGACCTGGTAGTTGCTGGAGCTAATGAAAACCAGTGGTTCGGGGGAGCAGATTAGTTTTGGGTAAAACTGTCTGTAGCCCGTTAGTTTGCTGGAGCTAATGAAAACCAGTGATTGGGGAGCAGATTGGTTTTGGGTAAAGCTAAGGCTGTGAACCTATTAGTTTGCTGGAACTAATCAAAACCAGTAGGAAGGGAAGCAGATTAGGTTCTGGGTAGAACTAGGGCTGTATCCTTTCAAGGCTTATCTCTAGCCTGTAATAGAGATTGAAGTGCAAGTTAAATACTTAAGGATGAGGTCCTTAAGGAGTGGATGTAGGCAGGGTTGCCGAACCACTATAAATCTGGTGTTCTTTCTTTATGCTTTCAATACTGCTCTATTAGCTTACTGTTTCATTAGCTTGCTGTTTTTCTAGCTTACTGTTTTACAAAAAGATTTTCTGAAAGACTTTAAATGTTTTATACCATTACTCTGAAATGCTTTACAAGTTATATTAGCTTGGACTTTTAACTTACTAAAGTGTTTATCAAAACAGTTTTCTAAAAGACTTTAGTTAGCTTATATTTGATTAGCTTTTGGAAGGTTTCTAATCAACCAGCTTGATAAGTATTTCAGTATAGTATTATTTCAGAAAAGTTTTTAAAGTCTCAATTCACCCCCCCCCCCCCCCCTCCCCCCCCCCCCCCCCCCCCCCTCTTGAGCTATTGCCGGACCCAACATACATGATTAGAAAAAGTAAAATTGAAAATTAGATGCCAAATAATTAAATACGTAATGTACTGAGACCCCCAAGATAGGTTTGGCCTAACATAATCTTTATTTTATTATTCAACACATTAATTTAAATATACAAAATTTTCATACTCAATTATTATTATAATTATTATATGTATCTACTAACTGTCTGTTTTTTCTAATAAAATAGAGATTAATATTTTGGTCATATTGATTACATTTTAAAGGTAACATAAGGTGGATCAATAGATGCCCATTCAAAAACTTGCTCATATTGTATTGCAGCATTTTCCCATGTGTAATCTTTCTCCATACATCTCCTCATTATGTGCTTCCATGATTCTCTATGATCTCTGTATGTCATCACAGCAACTCTTATAGCCTGTCGACAATCGATTATTAGAATTCCGTAGGATATGATCAAAATGTTTGTTCCTTAGATAACGAGAGATCGTAAAAGTTCAATTTAAATTTGACAAATCGAACAATTTAACTGCAGTATTTTTAAACCAGGTGAAACGAAAATTTATACGGAAACTTAAACAGGATTGAGTGCAATGAATGATGCGATTAGCTTACCGCCAACATGCTTTCTTTTGATAACGGAGAGAAAGTCCACCTGTCAATACATTCCGTGATATCAAATTCACATGAGAGAAATAAATCAGGATGTGTGCAGAGACTAACATAGCGTACTTTAGAGTCACTTCTACGATGCTACATAAATTTCTGGACTTAAAACGTATTTTTGAAAATCAAAGGGTTTTTTGATCGTGTAGTTTTGCGGTTTTCACTGTAATTAATACAAAAAACAACCACAAACATGTAAAGAGTCAAAAGACCAATATATGCAATCCTATGTGGCAAAAAGGCAACAGCTCGAGCTGTTATTAAGTTTCAAAACTATCAATCAGCTTTCACCAAAAGATCTCAAGGAAAATTGCATACCCTGTGCCTTCACCAATCCCTTCTTTAGCATATGGATTAAAAGTCTCCACTGTATCCTGAAATAAGCAATGCAAGACTCGTTTAACGCATTATATCCATCAACAGCAACAACTTTTAACTTGTTTTGAACATTTTCACTTACCCTAAGTCCTCCGGTTGCATGAACTACCGGTACGGATGCATATCTCATAGCATATAATTGATTTAGTCCGCAGGGCTCAAATCTTGAGGGCATTAATAGTATGTCACATCTGTTCATTAAGGAAATTCAATCAGTGTCATTACATATAGTTAATTACATATTTAAACTTGAGTGGAAACTTTCAATTACCCTGCAGTTATCCTATGGGAAATCGGGACATTAAATCCTACCCAACCCCGGAATTTATCTTTGTATGCTGACTCTGCTCCTCTCATCCACTCCTCATACAGTGGATCCCCAGACCCTAGCATAACCTGAAATATTCTGTAGATTGTTAGTTCTAGAATGTGAAAAGATTACAATCATGCATTGAATAAACGCCTTAGAGTGAGGGGAATCACCAACAATCAATTAAGCTCAAATCGGGGAGATTTAATTCAAATTTAAAACGTGTAACCTAAAATCTAAATGAATATACATGTTTAAACATTTACGTCGACATCTACATAACAGAATAATAATAATAGAAAAAAAACAGCAGCTGAAGTCATCAGTACCGACCCACAAAATGCAGTTCCTAATAGAAAGAGGGAATATGAGACACATTAAAAGACTCACTTACGAATTGAATGTCATCTTCCATCAGGTCGGGAATTGCCCACCGGATCAAGTCAATGCCTTTCTGGTAGTCCAATCTACCAATGAATCCAATCTACAAATTTTTACTTGAATCAATTAACAAAAAACAGCTATTACCGCTAGTCTGCTTCTAAATTAGGTGTATTAAAATAAACTACAATATGTATTACCAACGGACAATCAGGCCTAACAGGAAGACCTAATTCTTTCTGCAAAGCCATCTTACACTGAGCCTGCCATTTAAAATGAACTAAGATAAGAAATGACACCACCAAAAAATACAACAGAAATAAATTAAATTAAATTAACTTAACCACCTTCCCAGAGAGATCATCAATAGAGTAATGAAAATCAATATGTTTATCAGTTGAAGGGTTCCATTCAGAAACATCAATGCCATTTGTGATTCCTAATAAAATTAGGTAGATTATCAGCTAGAGCTCCAAAATGTATTGATGCGGGTAATTTAAAAAATGCATTTTTTCTCTGAAAAGACCCTCCACGACCAATAGTCGCAGATATGGACTGCAAACACGTACCATTCAAAACACTCCTCCTACTGCTCAACAATTCCTGCAGACCATATCCACCTTCAATAGTTGTTATTTCCCAAGCATACCCCTGCAGTAAGAGATAAAAAATTAGTTTGTGATAAGATGTTATAAAAGCTTTTCAAATTGCCTTATAAATGATCTCAATGTTCTCTAGATTTAATCATGATATTCACATTTTCAAAGTAAAGCACAACAAATAAAACTTTCTGCTCCTGAAATATGTGCTCGTGAACTCAAACATCCAAAACACCTCAAATTAGCCACGTGATATATAGCATCAATGACCTTGCTAACTGTGAGTATCCGATCAGCTGTCACAATTGCACCCTTCAGTACATTTACAGCTTCACCTGTGTCCAGGGCATGAGTCCTTGCCCACGTAGGAAACACCCATTCCAGTGCTCCATACCACTCTAAAGGCAGTCCAAAATTTTTGAAAGTCACTGCAGGTTCAACTCCCTTAAGAAAAAGAGACAAAAGTCTTCAATTAAGATCGCAAATGAGCACTTTAAAACATTAGAATTATTATGTATGTACGTTATAAAGATCAGCAGAACCTAGGGCAGGATGATGCACAATTTCAGATAGTAATGCTATAATCAAACAAGCACCTACCTGATGTGCAAGGTTATGTATCACAAGAACACTTCGAGCATCCTTATAAACTCCATATGGATGATATTTCCCAGCCAAAAGTCTAAATGACAGGAAATGTAGATGTCAAAACACGGTCGACCTTTATGTCTTTTTAAACAGTGCACTGCCTTTATTTCAAACAAGTTTCTATTAGTACCATGGGTATGGTAGAAATCATCATCAAAATATAACACAATCCGGAATAAAGGGACATAATGGGAGGTGTCTATTCAAAAGATGAGAAATAGTTTGAGATCATCAGTCACAAATGATTGAACATGCATTTTCCACCAAGAAATAAAGAAAAGCAGTATAAAAGCAACCACTTACACAGGGACTAGGCCTGCATGCCAGTCATTAGCAAGAAAGAGACATTTCTCTCCATATGTATAACCTCCAAGTGGTAGTACTAATGGAGCTTCACATGCTGCATGGCAAAGTAAAGTGAACCTAAACTGTAAAACCAAAAGATAAGAAAGCTTGTCATTGTTTATAAGGCAAAAAGGTTATATTGATTAGCAATATAAATGTCAACCATGCAGCTTTAACTCATCAAACTACCTGATTATCACCAAAAGCACCATGGCTATCACCATATGGGTTTCCAGGTCGATGGTATGAAGGATGGTCTACAAAAACCTATAAAGAAAATAGATCAATCCTTTAAATCAAGGAATTAGGAGACTCTGAAGTAGTTACTAAAAAAATGAACAAAAGCTACAGAGAAGAAGTCCATGAATTCTAAAATAACTTTCAAAAGAAGATAGTTTGGAGGTGATAAGAAATTAAAGGGCACAGCAGTTTATTGTATATGATAAGGAGCTGAAATCTTACCCAATCAACACCTTCTCTGTACTCATGGAAGAAGGAAACCTCTTGTGCCCCTTCAAAGCAATTTACCTTAATGTGACAATCTAAATCTACAGCATTAGCAAAGTTCTTATCTTGAGGACTGCCGTGAATGTATCTGGGAGTAACAACCATGACACGGTGTCCACGGGCAGCTAACGCTATAGGCAATGAACCGCAAACATCACCTAGTCCACCAGTCTTTGAATATGGTGCAGCTTCAGCAGTTACAAAAATTAGATTGTGCCTTAGTCTGGTTTTGGCTTTCTCTTTGCCGTTGACGTCGACAGATTCTTCTACTCCATTAGCAACATCTCCAATAGATTCCACTTTCCTTTCACCTGCAGGTCAAGTTCGATAGCTTCCGCAATAAGATTTTCCACCCATGCACAAAAATCCTCAAAAGACAGTAAAATAATACAGCATGATTTTCAGCCTTTAAAGAGCTTCAATTTTGGAAAAACTTGAGATTCCATAGTTAAGCATGAAGAGGCAAATTCATATCCTTTGTCTTCAGCACATTAAAAAGGCGTGCAGGAGTCTAATACTGTCCATCTTAAAGAGAACGAGTAATAGAGAAGCAATATACTAAATAGTAGAATCTATTGAAGAATGATCATTAATCAATCATATTAAGGACTTTGTAGAGTTAGGGCCTTGATATGGCAGTTTACATAATCTTGGATGATTAGGTAATTTCTTTAATGTTACCTAACCAAGTAAATTAAACAAGAAATCTCAAGTTCAGATTATAAAATGTTTACATGTTATTATAATGCAAATTAATATTTTTCGATTAGAGCATGGAGCACCACATATGAATAATACTAAATAAAAACAAAATGCATATAATAGTACAGGTTCTATAAATAACAAAATGCACATCATCCACAGCCGCAAATAACTCCGATTTGATAAAAGATCACAATCCCCAAATCAAATCTTTCTCACAAGAAATATAATGATGAAGAATTCTTGATAAGAAAAATGCCTCTCTAGTAAAAGTCCTATAACTCCATCAGACAATAATTTGATGACAAACCTAACACATTTACTGCCATCCAATGCTCTTTTACTCCGGCAAAAAAAAAATGCTCTTTTACAAATCAGTTATATCATCTCCCAAAGTTAAAGTACATGCCAACAACATCTAGCGCAAACTCACAAGAAATCACCCAACTTTGGCAACTAAACTATCACATTCACATCAAAAAGAAGTCTCTACAAAAACAAAAGCCATTTGCCACCATATCCGGAGGCAATGGTTCATTTAACATATCAAGGAAATTCAGAAGACCGTAGTTCATGATCCCAATTACATCAAAAACAATAGATTAGTTCATGATTTTCTAGTTACCAAAAAACGAAAAAGATCATACATTATGATTAAACCCGAAGAAACAACCAACCAACCAAATGCAATTCAATTGAATTAAACAATAACAGAAATAACACAAACATAAAAAGCAATCAAATTTCAAAACTTAAAAAGCCAATGACTAAATCAAACACATACCAGAGTGAGTATTCAAGTTAAACCCAACAACACTACCAGACTCATCTCTCTCAGCACCAAACAACACACCCTTCTTCTCATTACCCTCCACAACCCCATCTTCAACAGCAGATGACCCCGCCCCTCTATTATCCGATTTCACAAGAGTCAAGCACACATTTTTACACCTCTCCGAGAGCAAATAATCGAAACCCAATTGAGTAACGTGTCTAAAACTCTGATGGGTACTCAAAAACTTGGGAACTGATCGATAAAAACGAGGACAACGATGGGTTATACGCAGAGACTCCATAGGAGAGAGTGAGGGTTTCAAAATTCTAAACAAGTCTGGCAAATGATTACCATTTAACTAATTATATGGCTGTGTTTGATTATTAGTGAGAGAGTTTTGGATTCGTGATGAGGAGAAAGAGTAAAGATCCAGAAAAAGCGCGAAAGCCGAAAATGGATCGTGTTAAAGCAAAAGGGAAATTAAGTGGCTTGGCTTACCATGTTTCTCACGTAAGCATCTTTCCAAAGGTTAACGAGTGAAGACAATAGAGATTATGTGATTTATGGCTCTCCACGTGAAACCACAGAGATAAGGTTTATATACTAATAAGCATCCAAAGTTTTAGTTTAGTTTCAAAGCCTAATGGCCAGGTCGGTAGCATTGCATTAGGTTGGGGGTTCAATTCTCCGATTCTGCCTCAGC
The DNA here is from genome assembly GCF_937616625.2 of Mercurialis annua. Classification (NCBI taxonomy): domain Eukaryota; kingdom Viridiplantae; phylum Streptophyta; class Magnoliopsida; order Malpighiales; family Euphorbiaceae; genus Mercurialis; species Mercurialis annua. The sequence goes on along the minus strand of NC_065575.1, from coordinate 4,091,077 downwards.
CCGTGGTTTATCTGTTTAAAAAAATAAATATTAATTAATTTTCGCTAATAATTAATATAAAATAATTTTACCTCTGCTAAAAAAAAGTAAAATTTTATTAAATGAAATATTCGGAATACTATAATGAATGATTCTTAATATTTATCTGATGGCCTAATCACTCAAAAACCCCTCATCTTTAAACTTTTTTTCAATTCCACCCCGACGTTGAAAATTTATCAATTTTACCCACTTTTGAATTTTCCGTTTTCAATTGTACCCCAATATTTTAATTTTTGTTAATTTTTTTACTTAAATGATGAAATCATTCAATTAATTAAGTCTAAATATGAAATTAAATTCTTTTTTATTCAAAAAAGTACAAATAAGTTCTTTATTTTTAAAAACTAACTAAAAACCATAATCAAATTAACACTAATTTAAATTCTTAATTAATTTAACTAAATTTAAATAAATTTAAAAAATATACAATCAATATATGCGAGACATGGAGAATGTTTTAAACAAATTTTCAAACGCAAAAGACGTTAACTTAATTTTTCAGGGTACAATTGAAACACAAAAATACAAAATAGGGTAAAATTGACAAATTTTCAACGTCAGGGTATGATTGAAAAGGGGCTAAAAAGTCGGGATTTTTTAAGACATTAGGCCTTATCTGATTAACTAATATTCTCTAAAAATGTCTAACTTGTCTATTTTGGACGGAGGGAGTATGATTCATCGGGTCAGCCAGTCACTCAATCAAATCAAAAAACCATTATCATTTGTCTAACTAAAATTAAACTTATAGCATTATTTTGATATGTTTAAAAATTTTAATGTCACATAATAATATTAAATTAACTTTAAAAAAGTAAGTGGAGCTTGAGTTTGAGCTATTTGATCAGTGAATTTCGAACAGAACAAGTATTAGTTAATGAGTCCCGTAAAGTCCACAAGTCTAAATTAACCTCTTCTACACTTAGGAGGTGTTTGATAACCCAACTTATTACTTAAATTAATATATTAAGCACTTAATTATTTTAAGTTGGTTTGATAACTCGAAAAAGTTCAACTTAACTTATTCAGTTAAGTCAAAAACTACTTAAAATAATAAGTCCAAAATTTTGACTTATTTTTTTTTACTGAAAACATTAAATTATTAAATATTAGTTTTATCATTCAATAAACTTTATATTTTTATTATTTTCAATTATTAGTCATGAATAAAAATATTTTATCTTATTTTTTTTATTATCACTAATTATACTTAAATTAGCACTTAAAATTGCAAATTTATATTTTTCATCATGAATATTTTATTCTCCATCTTTATTTTGTTTTTATAGTCTATATGTCATTATTTAATATATCCGCTTTTAAAATTTTATTTAGACTTCCTTTTGTAACACACAACAATGATTATCAGATTTAAACGGTTTTTTAGAGTTTTAAAAGGTATTTTATTTATGGACCGATTTTCAAATTAAAGGGGAGATTCGTTATATCTTAAAAACTCATTATCAATATAAGCAACTAAAATTTATGATTTTTATTTGTAATATGTGTATTATTCATAATATTTTTTAAATATTTTATTTATATTTTAAAAATTATTTGTATTTAGTAATTTATTTTTAAAATAGTTAATCTTTAAAAATTTATATATAAATATAATAATTTCAATAATATTCAGTAGTTAAAGACTTGCAGTTATCAAACAGACTTATTTAATTCAGCACTTAAAAAAACCAGCAATCATTATTTTCAGCACTTAAAATTCAGCACTTAATTTTCAGTACTTAATTTTCAGTTTTATCAAACGCCACCTTAGTTATTTCTTTTTAACTTACTTTTAAAAAAAATTGTCTATCATTTTAATCTGCTGAACTTTATATTTTATAATCAATTGTTTTTAAATGTTTCAAAAATTATAGTTTTTCAATAATTTTTTTATTTGTTATTGGACTCAAGTTCGACCTCAAGTAGTGTGAAAATTAATCGAGCTCGAATTCAAATTCAAACTTGTAGTATAATATACTAACACTCAAGCTCACATAATTCATTCTCGGCTCCTTACACCCCTAAGTTGATTGAAAACAAAAATAGTTAATTAGTTACAAACCTGACAATAATCACATAAAATAAAATAGGAAACATATTGAATCCACAATAAGTTACTACATGATAATAAAAAAAAAAAAAAAAAAACTCATGCATAATTGATCAACTAAAATCATTTCTCCAACTCCAATCCTCACCACCATTAGAATCTGGACTATACCCAGCAATCCGTCGAGACTGGAGCCGCATTCCATTGTTATTATTAGGACTCGGACTCGGACTCCTTGGAGCCAGGAACACACCACCTGAACTCGACGAGTCACAACCCGATCCTTGTTTCCTCGTGGACGAGTTCCACTGCGGAACATATGAGCCACGCTGCTGCTTCATTGCTGAGCCCTCGGTATTACTATTGTTACGTGCCTTTGCTTTGGCTGACTGAGTTGGGGCCATGTAACTCGGCACGACGACGTTATTACTGCTGCTGTTGCTGTCGTTTAAGCTTGATTGTCGTTGGTGTTTTGTTAGGGCTGGTGGTGGAGTTGCAACGTCCATCTCTACTGTTTTCTCGGACATGTCATCGGTGGTGGTGGTTGTCGTGGCGGTCAATGCCACGTAAGAAGGCTGACGTGGCGGCTGCGCTGACATCCACCTGTCTAACCAGTTCCATCCCCACTGTTCATTAACTCGTTCGCTCTCGTAGCATAACCCTATTTCTTTACCGTTTGGATCATATTGGAAGAGTTGTTGATGATGATGATCTTGTTGTTGTTGCTGCTGTTTACAATACAACACAAATGTTGAACTTTGTTGTTGGAAAAATGAAAATTCGATTGCGAAACTATATTAAATAAAATATCGATAAAATTAATATTCTTCGAAATAAATATCGAACCTGATAGGCATATGCATAAGCGAGGGCTCTCTCTCTTTTCATAACAGCATCATGTTTCTTTGAATTATCCCATCCATAATTTGTTAATGGGCTCTTCGGATTGACTCCTTCGTCGACCGATTTCCGGTGTTCCTCCTCGACCTTCTTTCGGAGTTTCTCGTGAGTTAGTTCGAGTCTACGAGCTCTAACTCTTGCCTGTACTCGCACTAGTGCTTGCATACATCTCATCGTCATCTGCGCTTGCTTTCGTACATTATGACCTCTCACCAAAGCTTGTAGTCTCACTAGTCCCTTCAATGCACGTAAGGCACGCCGAGCCTGCAAAATTTACGTACATTTTCAAATAAGATAGTCTAATTTAAATTTTTATGAAATTACTAAACTTTCACTTAATTTAATGACAAATGTTATTAAAAATTGCTAAAATGTCATTTGCTAAATTAACTAAAATATTCATTTAGTTAATTTTCCTTTAGTAATTTTAATACACAATATATAAATTATTGCCTAGAAAACTAGTAACTCAACATTTAAGTATATCTTCTAGAAACTACAATATAAATTTGAAACTTTACTTAAAAAGTTATGAACTAATAAATTATAAACTAATAAAACTGAGTCGAATTAAATCAATCTGTATATAAAACAAGTATACAACCTGAATATGACATGACAACAATAAGTTATAGTAAGCTTTAAAAATTTATTTAATCTGCAACAACTTTCAGCAAATTTTGATTAATATTGGCACAAATTAAGAAGGTGGTTTAATTCCAATTGCACCTACCGGAAATGTCTACCAGAAATTTGGCATTTTCAAAGAAAACAAAAATCGCAAATTAACTTGTCATTTCTCATTTATTATAGTCAATGCATGCCAAACAGATAAATGTATAAGAATTGCCTCCATGGCACGGCAAATTTATGTAAAAGATATGCAATCAACGGGAATCATTACCTTTTTTATTTTACTTTATTAAGGTCTCGGATTCGAGTCACACATAAAATCTCTGCTGGCAGACTCACCCACTATGCCAAGTGTGCGACGTGTGTCGAATCCGGATTAGTCAAGGCCAAGCGCTAGAAATGGATGGACAATCAAAAAAAAAAAACGCGGAGTTAACTTAAGAGAGGAACTTACAAGGTAGCCTCTGTAGTAAGATTGAATAAGAGTGGCAGCTCTTTCATCTTTAGTAAGACGACCATAGCCAGCCAATCGGACAACTTTAGCGGCAGCTTGTGCAGCGGCCACGGCAGCTTCTGCGGCGGCGGCAGTGGCCACAGCGACAGCAATGGCATGATTGCGATCTTCAGTAACAGGGCTTGATCCACTGCTTTCTTCATTGTAATAATTGCTCACTTCTGGCGAACTCTCTGCTGGATAATGCTCAAATGACACTACCTCTGCTGCCTCATGTTCCCATTTTTCTACACTACTCTCCTTCTGAAATACAATTCAATTGATTAAAAACAAAATATGCTAAAAAACAAAAAAAAGTTTAAAATTTAAACACATATATAAGATTGTAATAAGTAAATGAATTGAAATATTAATAAACATCACACTAAAAAAAGTGAATAAAGAATCAAGTGATTTTTACAATTCAATAATTTTAAATTTTTGTGATTTTTCTGATCAAAAAAGTTGAACGAACCAATTGAACTAGTCAGTCTTGTTATTAAAAACTGGTTGTAATAACCATTTAAATTTTATTTTTAGCAAATAATTACCTCGTTGTTGTAAGGAAATATGAAACTGTCTAATTATAACTATAACTAATTTAATGAAAATGTATCTGAAAAAAAATTGACAATATGATCCATTAATTTTACAATTTCAAATAATTACATTTAAAAGTAAATAAAAAAAGTGAATTGTTTAATAAATAAAAACAAAATACATTTTTAAATTTTAAATTACTCAATATTTTTTTTGAGAGGTAAATTACTAAATATTTTGAAAATATTATATTATAATAAAATATTTTAATAATGATATGAAATTGTTATTAAATTAGATAAAATATTTTTTAAAAATGTATAATATTTTTTTTCAGTTATGACTAATTTATCATAAAAATAAATTTCGAATTTATTTTATTTATCAAATCTTTCATCTTTTCTATTTATCACTTGAATATAATTGTAACGGTCCGTAAAATCGACGAATTAAATTATTAATTTTTTTTAATTAAATTAACATTACAAATTAATAAATAAAATTGTTTTTCATTGATAGAGATCTAAGAGAGGAAAGCACATGTATTGATGAAAATAGATGATGTGATAGCAATGGTGGCATGATAATAGTAATATCATAAGGTAAGGTGTGCATGGTTTCAGAGTCATATATGTTAGGGAGGGGACCATTTATAATATGTCTCCTCCTTATGTAATCCATGGTCCTAATACTACTCTCAAACACTAGCTCATCTTTAATGTGCCCCTAGCTATCAACTTTTTTTTGCCGGAAAGATGAAATCTTCATTGATGAATCGACTATTACAGTCTCGTAATTAGCCACACCACTTGCGTTAGAGAGTTGTTAAAAAAGCGGATCTCTAAAGGTTTTTTAAGCTATCAACTCATCACCCTATATATTTATCTTTGCAAATTATAGTTATTGTAACATTTTCTTAATCTGAATAATTAAGCGAGCAAGATAGAAAGGTTCACGTGTGGGTTGCATTATAAAAAATGCTTTCATGTGAAATCCATTAATAAAATTATCACTTTTCTTAAAATAAAAAAGTAAACCCAAATCAATCTTTTCTCGTGTTGTTTATTGAGAGAGGTGAACAAATTGATCAATTAAATTGAATTGATTAAAAAAGTGTATATTTTGTTATATGTTTTTAACAGTTATAATTTATATTTTATCAGCTAACTGAATTAACCGAAAAATTTAGTTGGTTTGGTTTTATATTCATTAAACTTTTAGTTAACTCAGTTAAATCCATTTCGGTTTAAATTATTTATCTGATCGGTTAAAATACAAAAGATAATTCATGTAATTTGATTTTACTTAAATTGATATATGCTTATTCGAATTGATCATCAGCTCACCCCTACTTACGAGTATAATTCCCTTCGCTTAAAGTATCTAAGCTAAATAATGTCAACTGTCTTTAAATATATAGCCAATCTAAATTTAGTTAAAAAAACAAATGAAATCTTTACTAATCAAATCCATTTTATTACTTGTTTCTCAATACATACACAATTATAATTAATTCTTAAAGACAATTGTTAAAACCTTAATCTTCACTTGCGAATCATCTAAAAAACCATAACGGAAATAATCGCAATAATTAATACTATCAGAAATTATAAAAAAATACACCATCAAAATGTGAAATGAATTAAACATAATAACTTTGGAGAAAATTAGAATAAACACATTAGAAAAGAAAAAGTCAAATAAATGGTGGTGGTTAACTGGTTAAGTGTAGCTTATTAACAAAGCAAATACTTGTTAATCTAATCAAAATTACTTGAAATAAAATAAAATTACCTTATTTTTTTCTGGTAGTTCCTTAGCAGAAGAAGACGACTTGAAAACTTTCTTGACGGATGAAAACCAACCGCCGCCTTTCTTCCCCATTTTCCGGCCGGCCAAACAGATCAAACTTAAGGCCTATTCATTCCGCATTCTTAAGAAGTCAGATATAAAAATAAGAAAAAAAAATGATTTTTGCGAAGAAAATTAGGTTACTGTATTTGTGAAGATTTATGGTTTAATGAGAGGAAATGAAAATGGAAAGAGAGGGAGTAACTGCTAGCATCGCGCACTTGCCGATACTATTTATCAAAATCACGACCTTAGTACTTTTCTACATGGTCCAATCACAACTTGACATGTGTCCCGGATATAGAGCATAATTACTAATTTTCTTAGAGTGAATTTCAATTATCTAAATTACTATTTGATTATTGTACTCTATGAAACGATGACTATTATACAGAATTTTATTAATACAAATAAAATCGAGTCTAATAAAATTTAATGTGTAAGTTTATTCTAATACTAATTAATTTAAAATTATGTTAAAGAATGTACTAATTTAGCATAATATTTTTCAAAATAATAAAATTTTAATTAGTTGATTTTTTTAATATTTATAGTATATTGACATAAAATGTTATTTTAATTTAAGCATCCAAGTTTAATAATTTCAAAAATAGATATTATAATTTTGGACGATTATATTAATTTATAAGTTAGTTTTAAAATTAAAAATAATCATAATATTATATTAATTGAGTCAAAATAAAATATAAATTGCCACCAGTATTTGCGCATGGTTCTATATCATCGTTACTTTTTTAATGTGTCGCATCCACACACTATCATCATTCATCATTAGGAGTGTTATCGACGCATGGTATACATGCTTCGTCGACGATTACGTGCCGATATCATTGACATACGACTTTTATAGAATAATTTAAAATTTAATCAATTAATCTAATATTATAAATCTTTTGTTTGAGTTTTACACTTAATATAGTATTTTATGTTATACTATAACTATTAGTCATTGCTGTATAAAGAAAAATAATGTTCTTTCTCTATAATATTTGGCTCTTGTCTCTCTCTTTAGAACTTCAAAATTTGTTTTTCAAGGGTGGTTTTCTAAACTAGCTTCTACCACATAGCTAATTCTCTCTCGCTCTAAAAAAAATTATCTACCGTTCCTAACAATACAAACTAAAATCATAGTTATGAGAAAGTAATTTTGGCTTTTTGGCCGAAAAATCAATTTCTTCATCTTTCAATCCTTCTCTTTTTTTAAATAAATATTACTACTTAATTTTGAATGATCCTATTTTGGATGAAGTGATTTTAGTGGCCGGAAAATCATTTCTAACTTTATTTAGTGATTTTTTCAAAAATTTATTCATAGAGTTTTTTTTTTCTTTTTTGTTTGGTTTGAAGAATTTTTAACCCGATTAAAACTTGAAAATTCTCTTGATAGGATTAAAATCTCAAACTTGAAAATTATAAGGCTTTAGAAATGTTTATATTTAGGTTTTTTTAATAAGAAAATAATACTCTCTGCATGGTCAACAAGTGGAGATGGAAAAAAAAAACTTATAGAGAGATCTAATTTATGAGTGCAAAAATAAAGATCAATGGTCCCTAGTCATTTTTTGGTGTAAAATAATATTATTACTATGCAGTAGAGGCAATCACATGTATGTTATAAAGAAATGCAACAGAAACATAAATTAAGTGAAAGGTGCTTCTCACCAAACCCTAATTTATGCCATTAAAATTTGTATACCAATACACAATTAGAGTGTGCATTCTGTTTGAACCAAAATAAATCGAACTGAAAAATGAATCAAATTAATTTTTCAAAGAATAAAAATATTAAACCGAATTGAACTGAAATAAATTTGTTGATATTGACAAAAAAAAATTGGATCAAACCAGTCGGTTGAACCGAGACCCGATCTTCTATCATGTCCAACTGATCTTAAAATCCAAAAACTTGACTGGACCAGATTGAACCGATAGAATCATGTAGCACTATCAGTTGAACCGACATTTGAGATAATTGAACCATCGATTAGATCGATTGAACCGGCAATTGGATTATAAACCATGTTAAAAAAAATTACTAAACTAGTTCAATTGGCGGTTAAACCAGAAGCCAATGGCTTCACTGTTTCGATCACCGATTCAGTTTTCAAGATATTCTTTGTTGGTTTAGTTGATTATTTCGGTTTATTTTGATTATTTCAATTTAATTCGCACTAAAATCTAACTAAAATGTTTCTATGTTTAAAACCTAATCAAAATAAATTTATTGGCCTAGTTCAGTTATTTAATTTTGTTCGATTATTTTCACATCTTGCTTGTTCTAAAGTTTCTTTTAACGCAAGCAAAAGTCACTCTCATCTAACTCATCTAATCTTTTTTTATTTTCACTAGTTTCATTAGATCTCAACTATTTTTGTTGGTTAGTATTGCAATGGATTGATCATATGTTTACAACTCAGCAAGCATCATGATAAACTTATGTGGTTGATGTCTTTTGCCCTTAATTTTAGGTCCCATGAAATTGACATTGCTAGCACCAATTTGCATATATTTTATTTACTTATTTCCCATATGATTCTTTCGTATATGATAGGTTAATCAACCTTTTATTTATAGGCATAATAATCCAAAAATAAAATAAAATAATATTTATTAATTTTACCAATTTTAATTAATAAATTAATATCTTATAATTTATAAATACACTTATTATTCTACTACAGTTTAAGAGTAAAGAATAATATAGGCACTAGTATCCAAAATAAATAGATATAATAGTGTTACTTTATATCTTATCAAATAACTAATCACAAATCAATTACCTAAATTTAAAAAATGTATCATTACCAATTTTAATAAAATTATAAATCCCAATCAGTTTATTATCCTGTTATATAATAACATTAAACCGTTTATATATCTATGCAGTGGTATTAAATTACAGTAAATTTCAGAATAGCATCATATGATGACATTCTCACGCCATTTATTGATAAAAAAATAATTAATTTGATATTTCACACTGTAAAATAAATAACAATTGTGTTTCAATTTATCAAAAATGAAAGTTTGTATTTAAAACATAAAACACGAGAAAATATATAATTTATTTTGTAATTAATCTTTTAAGTAATAATCAATTTTTTTTGAAATATTTTTTTTCAACTGTACTTCGCCATATTCAATTTTATCACAAGATGCAGATCATGGGTCATGTTTGTGTCTGTGTGTGTATTTTAGATTCATTTTCCATTTGAATTGTCGTTTAATTAATCAATTTCTGTTTACTAATATGTATTGATTATCCTTACTTACCTATAAAGCAAAATAATTTTAATAAAAAACATTTGTGCAACTAAATGACTAGTTTCATATACCAGCTTCAAAATAATTTTAGACTGAATAAATTTGTTTAGATCATCAATTGGCTATAATTATATTAATACCATAATTTGGTTCAAATGATATTAATATTGCAATAATATTTTGTGACTATAAAATGTGAGTTCAAATTATAATTAGAGCCACTTTTAAATCAAAAATATGTAATTCTCTCCAAATTATTGAAAGTTTTTTTTTTCCATCTTATTTCCTTGGTAGCAAAAAGAAAAAGAAGCAAATCATGATTTGTAGTGAACCACCTGAAATTAGAGATCTCAACTACTAAATGTGATCATGAGATGTAGAACATTTCTTTACATCTTATTAAGGTTTGGTAAACATAACCAAATCAAGTTATTAATTTTTATATTCAACAACAATACAAAAACAAAAAATTATATATGCTACTATTTTATTTTCCGTTAAAAAAAAACCTAATGAATCTAAAGCAACTCACATATGACGATTCATAATGTGCTAGGCTTGTGGCTGCTGAGTTTTCGAGTTCAAAATAAATAAATGAGTTATAATCTTGATAAGAATGAGGATAATGAAAATGGTTAAAGCTATGAAGGGTTCCTAAATTGCAGCATGGGATGAACAATTTCTCATTGAAATTGGAAGGAGGAGTCTTCAACTTTGGTTTTGAAGGAACATTTTCATTTTGAGTATCACTGTCGAATGCAGCATCCAAGGAGAGAAAAAGTTTCACATCACAATTCAACATGTCAATTGGAACAATGTTGCTTTAGGAACAGTCAGAATGGTTGGCGTATCGCAATTGGTTGTCTAATACTATTTAATTAGTATTACTAAATAAATTTATTATAAAATTTGGACAAAACAACCAACGAATAATCAAAGAGGAACCAACGAGCAATTAAAAATTAAATCAACAATTGATAATGTAATAGAGCAACTTCAAATTTTGGTTTCTTTGTCTTACATGTTCAAATCGAAGACAAAGAAAAAGAGTATGCAGTCTTTCTTTTTACCGGGGCAGTAAGATGTTGTGGATTATGCGTCTTCCAGGCTTGTTCTCCGCCGTTATGGTATATTAATTGTCTAACTAATATGATAAAGACTTCAGAGTTCTAATCGTGATTCTTTGATCTGTTTATCTAAAATCAATTTCGGATTATATGTTTTAATATGTTCCTGCTAAGGTGCGCAATTTTACTTAGGAATGTGTTCACGCTCCATTCCGTCAAAAATAGCTCTTAGGCTATGTTTGGTTCATGGAATATGTCCAGAATATAATAGCTATTCCGTATTGAATAGTTAGTCCTCACTTTGGTTCATGGAATAGTAACTCCATAGAATTGTCATTCCATGATTTTGTGGAATAACTACTCCTCTCAAAAAGTAAAGAATAGATATTCCATTCCTCATGGAATAGTTATTCTAATCCATATTATTCCATTCCATGAACCAAACATGGCCTTCGAGGTAAACATTTAGATATTGATGTTTCTTGTATTAGTTGCGGTAATGGGAGTCATGATGATTTTCATGACTTTTTGTGTTGCCCTTTAGCCAGATACGTGTGGCGAATCTCTCGAATCGGAGACTTCAGTTCGGTGGTAGGAAGCATTCTTGAATGGTGGAATTTGATTTGTTCCAGATTTAGTGTTTAGGTTGTTTGTGGTGCTACAGTGATTTTATGGAGTATTTGGTATAATCGAAATACCTTCGTATGAAATAATCTCTCACAGAAATATGCAGGTTCTGCATTATTCCTTATGTTTGCTGCTGTCATGGTGGCAATGTGCAGAGGAAGCAAAAATTTATTATTCTTACTTGCAACACTCCAAATCTAGATATGAAGAGCATTATAATATCTAATTATTATTCTAAATTTATTTTTCTTACTTGCAATTTCTACAATGCAATTGCTTTTTTTATAATTTATAAATATCATATCGGTTAGTTCAGTTCCATTTAAATTAAGTTCGCTACTGGTTTACTATCATTAGACCTATAGGTTTACTAAAATATAAATTTATTATTAGTTTGCTATCGGTTTACGAAAAAATAAATTTATTATTAATTTACTGTCGCTTTACTAAAAGATAAATTCATTATTACTATACTATCGGTTCACTAAAAAAAATAAGCTAACTATTAGTTAATATCGGTTTACAACTAGCATTATAAACATGTAGAAAATTATTTTCTTTCTTTGATTTTAGACTAAATACAAGTTGGTTATCGGTTTACTTAAAAAAATAAATTTACTATTTTTTATTTTTAAATTATAAAATATTAAAATAAATTATTATTTAATTTACTATTAGTATTATAAACATGTACGAAATTAGTTTTTTTTTTTTACTTTTAGATTGCTAAAAGACAAGTTTACTATTAGTCAACTATCAATTTACTTAAAAAATAAATAAATTACTATTGATACTAAAAGATAAGTTAGTTTACTAACGATTTGCTATCAGTTTACTAAAAGATGAATTAGTTTAATAACAGTTAACTAATGATCTACTATCGATTTACTTAAAAACCTATTTTACTATTTTTTATTTTCAAATTATAAAATATTAAATAAATTATTACTTAGTTTACTATCTGTTTACCAACGGTATTATAAAAAATGTACTAAATTAATTTCAATTTTATTACTTTTATTTTGCAATAAAAATAAGTTCGCTATTAGTTTAATACGGTTTTAATTTATTAACGGTTTACTAAATATCTGTTTTATTATAAGTTAATTACAATGTACTTATGGTCTGGTATGCTTTCGGTCATTTCAAGTAGGATTGGCTCAAAATTTGAGTTTGGATGTAGGCTCTAACACAAAAACATATGCTAAAATGAATTATTATTTAATTTACTAAAATAATTGGTGTACCATTAGTAAATAATTGGTTAACCAACAACAAAACCATTATAGATATATAAGTGAAAAAAAATAACATAAAAAATTAAGAGCATCATCGAAAAATAATTATAAATTTACCAACAATAACTCAAGATTTACTAACAGTATTACTAAAATTAAATTTATTGGTATTCTTTTGGTAAACTATTGGTAAACCAACAAAAAAATCATTACATTATAAATTTAAAATAAAATCACAAAACATAACGGGTTCGATTTTTCTCTTTCAGGTGGAGACTCCATTTTTCTTCCAATTCAGATCTCTCTTTCTTCCAATTCAGATCTCTCTGTTATAGCATCAATGGAACGAAGAGCTTCATTGAGTTTCATATTATATAAATATCAAGAATCAATGTCTAACGAAGTCTCATTTCGCACCTTAGCAAAAACTAGCCAATGTTTCCCTTACAACAGCTCAAAACTACATAAAATGCAACCACATTAATTCAGAGTCAACTTCTGTATGCACTTATAAATTATCAGTTTACTAAAAAAGTTAAGTTAATTTACTAACAGATTACTAACAATTGATTAAAAAATAAATTAACGGTTTACTATTGGCTAATAATTTTTCAAATTTACTAACGTTTTACTATTAGTTTACTAACAGTTTACTATAAGATAGGTTAGTTTACTAACAGTTTGCGATCAATTTACTAAAAGATAGGTTACTATTAGTTTACTATCAGTTATCTTCAACTAAAAGTAAGTTTACTCACGGTTTATTTTCAATTTACTAAAAAATAAGTTTAATAGCGGTTTATTTAAAAAATAAGTTTACTAATAGGTAGTTAACTATTGCTCTACTATCAATTTGCTATTTTTCTTAAAAGATGGAAATAATATTTTGAAAATTAACTATAAATTTATCGACAGTTTACTCACGGTTAACTAAAAATGTACTATCACAAAATTTATATTAATTTCTTAAAAGATGGAAATTAACTATAAATTTATCGACGGTTTACTCACGGTGTACTAATTTTTTTTTAAAGTGCGGTATGTTTAAAATACACAATTCAAGTTTACCAACAATTTATTAACCATATAATCATAATAAAAATCATTACAAGTTTCCAACGGTTAACCTAACGTTTACTAACAGTGTATTTAACTATCGGTAGTTCAATCATGCAACAATTTGAATTCGCAGACCTATGCAATTAAGTTGATTGAAATTACCAAATTTCTTTTATATGGATGAAGCAACCAGTAAATACTCATTGAAATAATTAAATTGAGTAGAGAGAGATAAAAGATAGGGAGACAAATTGCTTAAACAACTAAGACTACAACAACAATAATAAAACATTATATTATATTTGTTTGTAGCAGATATTCTGATACATGGTTGAAGTAGTTTAGTTGAGAAATCAATATAATCTTAATCCTCCCAAAAAGATAATAAACATGAAAATAGAACCCTGGTAACAAGATTCAGTTGGAATTGGCCTGATTTTGATTAGAACTACTAGAGCTCAGATTCAGGTCAATCATGCTGGCTGTTGTTGGCTGCAGAATTTGATGTGGTCAGCTTATGCTTGAGCTCTGATAGTAATGCTTGATTTTCCTGGTTCAGAATCTATGCTTTTTTCCTTAGCCTTTCGTTTTCCTTCATTATGTAGCAGTTTTGCCGGTACAACTTTGAGTTCAGTCTTTCCATCTCTATGATTCAATCTCAAAAATTCCTGAAACCAAAATCAACACCACTTCATTAGTAACGAGAAAATGTTATTATAACATAAAGTTTTCAAGTTTCATAAGCGTTTTCAGAAACAAAAACAAAATGCTGAAACAAAAGACTCAAAGCGCTTTAAGAAACAGAAATGAAATGTCGGAACATAAATGAAATGCCTGAATATTGATTGATATGGAAAAAATTTGCAGTTAATTTTACCAGCAGGAGCAGAAGAATAAGAAACTTAAAGAAACAGAGGAATTCAGGGGATTAAAATGATAAATATCAAGAAAACAAAGTGTTAAATAAATAATAAAAACAAAGATGGAATAAGAGTAGCCCATGTCTGAATTCATAGCCAAACAAGGCGAATCGCCACAAAAGGCGGATAGCCAAGAAAAATGAGTTTAGATTAACTCAGAAAAAGGCAAATCGCCAAAAAGGAGTTTAGATTAACTCGGAAAAAAAATAAAGAGTTTAGATTAACTCGAAATAAAAACAAAAAATAAAGAGTTTAGATCAACTCTATAAAAGCAAAAACACCGAGAAAGGGTTTAGAATAATCCTCAAGACAAGACAACTACATAAATCAAAAACTGATATAAAGCAAGAGCACACTTATGCAGAAGCACGAAGAAAATATATTCATAGATCGCGAATTACAAAAGAACAAAATTCATACATTATGAAATACAATCAAAAGAAAAACTACTTGACACAGTCCTTAGATATCCTGTCAAGAAGGTCACGAGCGATGGCCTGGGGATCCAACCCATTAACTCTAGAAAGATCGATATTGGGGTTCTGCTCCAGAAGTTTCCTCCCAATCGCAAGGCGATACTCGCTAATCAAAGCAGAATAAAAAGCCTTCGTATCAAGTAAACGGATGTGGAGATTTTCAACCTCTGATCTTAGTTTATCCCTCTCCTCACCAACAAGGGTATTGATTCGAATAAGCTCCTCAATCTCTTGAGTCAAGTCATTGGTTTTCTTCTCGATCACTCTGACTTGACGATCGTTAATCGCATCTTGCGCCTTAAGCTGCGCTAAAATGGAATCATGCTCTTCCAAAGATGCCTTCAACTTTGCCCTCTCAGACTCGGAAGTCGCCAAAAGAGAAGATAAACGCTCGACCTCCTCCTCAGCACACTGACGGCGGTCATTCAATATCAAAACAGATTGAAGAGCCTACAACACCAAAAATAGATCAGTAAGGAAATAACAAACTCAACAAATATTATATTCAATAAAGAAAACACACTCACAGAGAAACTATGAAAACAAGCTAGATCGGAGAGCTCCTGCCCCGGCCTAGAACAAAACCATGTGACATCATCAGGAATCGCCAAAGTTCGGATGTATTCCGCCAACACTCTAGGGTTCAGCAAACTAGCAGGATCATGACCTTCAACCCATTGCACCAAATTTGCGGCAGAAGAAGAGCTTCCAGGAAGACTCTCTCTCGATGGAGAATCATCGCTAACTCGACGTCTTTTTCTAGACGGAGAATCCATATTTCGACCCAAGGAAATCTCTTCCGAATCAACAACAACCAGCCCACCTGAATTCACATCCCCGACTCCCCCCGAGACAGTAAATGATGCTAGAGGGGGAGGTAGAGATGGGACCGCCTCATCACCTACCGGATTAACCGAGTCATCATCATCTATAACAATAGCCCCATCGCACGCAGGCAATGCTGTCTCGGCAGGAACGATAGGAGCCTCAGCAGGGATTATATCAACATCGATATCGACAGGAATAATGTGGGAAAAGTGAGCTTCAGGACCGCCCATTGGAACACTCAAATTTACTTGAAATCCGGAAAGGAAATCGTCAGAAGAAAAAGACATCCTACAAAAGAAACATCAAAAGAACTTAAACAAATTAATATACCTTGAAGAAAGGAGTAGCAAAGATTCGCCAGGCCTCGAGGAGGATCCTCCAAAGAAAACCATCGATGCCGAAGATGACTGTTAACTAAGACATCTAAGATAGGACGCTGAAGAACACCATAGAATGATATATCGAAAGCAAGTGTTGACTCAGATAAACTTAAAGGAGACGGACAGCTCCGGACTTGATGAGAAGAAAAACCGTCCGAAAAATGAAGAAAAGCAAAGTTATGATAAACAATAAAGAAACGCCTTCGCCAGCGACTGGTCAGGCAAGGAAGATAAATACGAGATCGCCCTTCTCTATCAAGGGCGAAAACGAAACAACCATCGCATTTCCTAAAGTCTATGAAATAATACAACACGTTAAGAGAAGGGGCATAACCCCGAAGCCTACACGCCTCCGAAAAGGCAAGCACTACTTTAATCGTGCCAGGATAAAGTTGTCCCAGAGCAACCTTTAAATCCTTGCACACTTCTATTAAAAACGAATCTAAGGGAAACCTAAGACCAGCAGCAAACTGCTCTTCAAAAAGAACCGCCCTACAAGATGAGTCTGGAGAATCGGAGGCAGCCATATCGGCACCAGGTAATATTACCCTATAATCAGAAGGAAAGCTATACTTAAAATAGATATCTAAGACTTCACTCCTACGAAGCCTTGATCTGGTAAAATCCATAGTAGCGCATGCATCTTCCACCCGACTAAGAGGCATCTTAGAACAGGAAATCACAAATATAAATGCAAAATGAAGATCAATCAGAAAATATATTGAAGAACACATTGAAGAACACCAAGAACAGAAAAGGAGTTTCCAGAACAACGATCATGAAAAACATATATAAGCAGAAAAGCCACCTCAACATCCAAATAACGAGAAGGAACATACCTGAAAATCTGGAGAAAACAAGTTACGAAGAACGAAATGAGCAGACAAAGAACGAAATGAGCAGACAAAGAACGAAGAGGAAATAGTTGCAGTAATGAGAATAAGTTCGAAAAACAAGTGAGAGGGAAAAGAAGAAATACGAAGAGATTAAATATGAAGAGTTTTGAATATTCACTAATCACTAAATGTTGACACATGGCAACACAAGGAACCTTACCAGAGAAGAAACATTACCCACAGAATTTATGAAACGGCTCGCCCAGAATATTCAAAACAACTCGCCCGTGATATAAAAGACTCAGCTCCAAAAAAGCTAAAATCTACTAAGGCATGAATACCAATTACTTCAGCTCACTTGCGGGGGGCTAATGATGGATACCGAATCCTACTGTAAATAGAATGGAGCCGAGTCACAGGAGATCCGCTCTCAGGTGATACCGGACTCCCCACGAAGGTCTGAAGATATGAAGGAGACACCGAATCCCCTGAGATTCGGTGATATACCAACAGATACTGAATCCCCTGAGATTCGGTGATATGCCAATAAAGACTGAATCCCATATGATCCGCCCAAAGCGCGTTAGGTCCGGGATTCGGGTAGACAACCAAGAATGGAAGTATTTTCCTATTCGGACACAAACACCAAATATGGAAGGATAAGCTCTACCTTAGGAAGATAAGACTATTTAGGAAGACATTCCTAAATAGGACTCTTATCAGATTAAGGTAGATCTCGACAAATCAGGAGAATCCCTACTATGTTGCCGAATCCCTACAAAGTAGGATTCACTTACCTACTATGACTCTACAAGGTATATTCGACTACTATAAAAGGAGCACGAGGTATGCCTAGAATCACAACTATATTCATATACACAAAAACGCTGCTCAAAGCTCTAAACTGACTTTAGCATCGGAGAGTTAATCGGACAACCACCGTCCGGTTAGCTTCTACCCTGTTTTGCAGGTCTTACTCACCGACTCAGAAGGCAGACTCCATCAATAATCAACAATTGAAATTTTCCAATCAAGACCAAGAGCAAAGTTTGATGACTTCTCATTCAATAATAGCCAAATTGATGGTCAAACTTGTTGTTTTCAATTAGAATATTAGGCAATTATTATTTTTGATGAATGATAATATATTTAAAATCACAAGAAATGGCAAGGAAAAAAATATAATATGTCTATTATTACAAAAATTAAAAGATTTGAATTAAATTATAAACAGTCTTAAAGGTTTGGATTTTTTTTCACAATAAGGTCCATAAAATAGATATGATTTTTAGGTTATTTATTGTTTTAGGAAATAATTATCATTACTTTTAAAATTGACGGTGATACTATTTAAAATTATTCTTTTGGCCTTTTCTCTTAGTCGTAATCTCTAGTACGCCACTTTGAATGTGCCACTTATTGTGCGAAAATTTTAAGTTAAGGTTTTTGTTATTTCTCGTGGCCATTTATACATATTATTCATAAAAAATAACTATTTCTCTATAATTCTTAAGGTTAATAAGGAAAAATAATTACTAAGGATGAACATAGATTTTTCTTTTCATTTAACTATTTTTAGTCATGAAAATGGTTATTTTGTCTTATTAATAATCATTTGTTTAGTTGATTAATGATAAAGTATCTTAAGACTAAAACTTTATAATATAATTTATGCTACTTGTTAGATCAAGTTGTTTTGGTCTTTTTAATTTTAATTTTGATAATCAATTTAATTTTTTAATAATATTTATTAATATGTAGAAACATATTAAAACTCTCGTAGATCGATTAAAAACCTTCTAGCGAGAATCAAATTTTGAATTTTTACATTTTTAGTAGATTTTCACCCCCGTGACGGGCATAGGCCGCGGGTGCAACAAAAGCCTCATGGACAAGAAGAGTGTTTGTCACGCGCGATCTTAGGGGTTTGTTTAACTCTCAAACCTTGAAGTTGGTAATAGGCGCGATAGAGAGATTTCAAAGGCACGACCTTTTTACCGTTGGAGTACGCAACAAATATATTTGAATACCACCCATGGAAGGCTTCCATCTTCACATGACCGTTTGAAGAATCCAATAAACACGTAGGTCGTAGGCGCGAAGAGTCATGTAACGAGAACAACATATCCTTTTCCTGCAAAAGTGTTGTCATCGCTCTTGACGACTTAAAGGAGAGTTGTTGGGGTTATTGATAGGAGTAGAATTACTCATATTTAGTAGCTCTAATTATGTCATATTATCAAATTTTATCATGCTATTATAAATGGTTTATGCCTTGTTATGTGTGTGTGAGTATTTCATGACCGACAAAACCGATTTTAGAGTGAAATGAGCAGAAACAAGCACGACATCGTGGATTTTCCAAACTATCCAGATTGCGCAGCGAGGAAAGTAAGAAGACAGAGCAGCAAGATAGGCCTTTTGGTTCTTTGATATTGAAAATGGTCCTAGGATATCTATTTCCCATTTTGCAAATGGTCAGGGCTATTTTCTGGCTTAGTTTCTTGGGTGGGTATGTGTGATCTATCTCTATGCTTCTGGTATTTATCGCACTTCCGGACCAATTCTTTTGCGTCCAACTCCATGATTGACTAGTAGTAGCCTTGCAAGAATGCTAATCTAGCCATTGTGGTTGATCCTTCGTGAACTCCACTAGTTTTGTAATGTATTTCGCCCAGAATGTATTGTCCTTCTCTTTGTGACACACATCTGGACGGGTGGCTCGCTGACTTTCGGACATCGTCTCTTGGTAGATTGTATACATGCTGGCTATCCTTCGCTTCTCCTATAAAAA
The DNA here is from genome assembly GCF_937616625.2 of Mercurialis annua. Classification (NCBI taxonomy): domain Eukaryota; kingdom Viridiplantae; phylum Streptophyta; class Magnoliopsida; order Malpighiales; family Euphorbiaceae; genus Mercurialis; species Mercurialis annua. The sequence goes on along the minus strand of NC_065575.1, from coordinate 4,071,055 downwards.
TCTATAATTTAGTTTATACAATAAATATATTATTTTTTACCTAAAATTTTTTATGATAATTTTTTATACAACTCTCAATCGGCTCCTCTAACTCCCATCATTTATTGACAATTTAGTTGGACTCTTCCATCGTCAGGTACGGTCAAGTTGAACTTCTATATTGTTTTTTAATTCAAATGATCAGGTACGCTATGTCATTGTGATTTTTTTCAGATGATCACGACACTTCAATCCTACATTTTACAATAAAATTACAGGGGTTTTATAATATCTAAATAGTTACAAATGGTAAGTGTCTATTTATTCTTTTAGTATTGTCGTTGCTATTTTTGCTATCGCTTGTTTAGAAAGTTTTTCACGTCTTAATCTTTTCAATTTATTAAACATACGTGTAATTGAATGTCCCATATAATTAATATGGTATTTAACGATTGGTTATCACATTTATTATTGACACGTATCCCGCAATGAATGTAGTTTATAATCCTATATGGCGAACGTGATCCACACAAGTATTTCTCATAAACATAATAGTTTGGTAACTGTTTTTATATTTTTTTCATTTTATAATAAATTTAAAGTTCGGCAACCACAAAATATTTAATCCAATAAAAGATAAAAAAATGGGAAAATTATGATAGTGAAATTGTAAAAATTGAAATTCAAAAAGTTAAAAATGGAAATAGCTAGTCTCTTGGAACAAAATGATATAAATCTATACTATATATAAAAACACGGATGGGTGGGGGGGGACAGGCAAATTTACTGAAAAATCCTTTTCAGTTTACTACTAATTAAAGGTTTTATAGTCATTAACTAATTAATTATTTAATTAATAACTATTGTAATTAAAATCCTAATTAGAATACATAGCTAAATTATCTCCAATTTAGTTTTTAATATGTAAAAGATAACTAAATTGTCTCCAAATTAGTAGGAATATCTATCTTTTAGTTTGATTGAACTACAAAATTAATAATATATTTGGTCAATATATTATTATTTAAATTTCTATCTTATTATTTCTAAAGATATTATTAATAAAATTAAATAAAATTATAAAATCAAAAGAAGAATAAATTCAGTATGGAAAAAAAATTAATAACCGAATATATTATATTTACTTTTATAAAAATTCTTAACTAATTTAATATTTATTAAAAAATTGATATAATTATAATAAATTTACTAATATGTTCATTGACGAGTTACGTTACGAGCCACGTGCATAGCACGTAATGCGAAACTAGTATAAATAAAAGTATATAGCTGGTAAAAGAAAACTTTTTTGCTAAAATAATGATATAAAAAGAATAATTATTACATGGAAACAATGAATCATTCCTTGAAAAAGAAAATATATATGAACCGATTGATATGATCAATTAATATGGTATTTAATGATTGGTTATTATATTTACTACTAACACGTATCTCTCGATGAATTTTTACATGACGAATTTGGTTCACACAAGAACTTCCTTATATTCATATGAAACATTTTTCGAATTCTAAAAATTTAAAAAATGCATATCAAATTATAGTTATCGAATCATAGATATAAATAAAGAAAAGTTGTACAATCACGCAATAAACCGGTAATTAATTTATCAAAAATTATAGTATTTCGGTAGCTATTTGATAAAACAAATTATTTTAATAATTATATTATAGTATTTTTTTATAATTTGATATTGTTTGATAATAACTATAAAAACATTTAAGCTTCTCGTACATTCATATTCATCTTTTCTTCTGCTCTAAAAGAAAAGGACAAAAAAGATAACACGTGGTTGGAGAGAAGTGAAGATAGTCTGTGATTGGTCCGAAATCTTAGCTCTTTAGATTTCATTATCCTACAATCTTTAAAGCTTTCCACTCTCTTCACCAATCATAAAACTACCCAACTGCAACGTCTTTATTTTCATTCCAACAAAAATGGCTGCTGCTTCCGGTGCTTTACTCAACGGCTTAGGCTCTTCTTTCTTGTGCGGAGGCAAAAAGGCCCAAGCTTTGCTAGGTGTTAATGGAAGTAGCAGAATCAGCAATGGCGGATCAAGAAAGTTTGTTGTTGTTATGGCTGCTGCCCAAGCTAAGAAATCTTGGATCCCTGCCGTAAAAGGCGGCCCCGGTTTCCTTGATCCCGAGTGGCTCGATGGCTCGTAAGTTCATCTTTTTTATGTTGTACTTGCGTATTGTTTTACTGTTCAATGCTTATACCATTTGAGCTGTAGCTCGATGGTTGGACTAGCCCTCACTTTGCTATTCAATATTTGCAGACTCCCAGGTGACTTTGGATTCGACCCCATAGGACTAGGGAAGGACCCGTCGTTCCTGAAATGGTACAGAGAGGCGGAGCTCATCCACGGGCGCTGGGCGATGGCTGCAGTGCTCGGTATCTTTGTAGGACAAGCGTGGAGTGGTATCCCGTGGTTTGAGGCTGGGGCGGACCCTGGCGCCATTGCGCCATTCTCGTTCGGGTCACTATTGGGGACTCAGCTTCTGCTGATGGGATGGGTGGAGAGCAAGAGATGGGTAGATTTCTTCAACCCGGATTCACAATCGGTCGAATGGGCGACTCCATGGTCGAAAACCGCGGAAAACTTTGCGAATTTTACGGGAGAGCAAGGATATCCAGGCGGAAAATTCTTCGACCCGTTGGGTTTCGCAGGAGAACTCAAAGACGGAGTTTACATTCCGGATGTCGATAAACTTGAGAGACTCAAACTTGCAGAAATTAAGCATGCTAGATTAGCTATGCTTGCCATGTTGATCTTTTACTTTGAAGCTGGTCAGGGAAAAACTCCTCTTGGTGCTCTTGGCTTGTAATTTTAAATATGAGTATGTTAATGTAGATATTATCAATTTATTACAGATTCTTTCTTTTAGTAAAACTAATAATTGCATGAAGAGCAGCTCATCTTTTTATTTCTGTTTAAATAGCATGCTAATTTTTATATGAAAAAGTCATTTTTTTCTAATATGAAGAAACATAAATTGCAATTTGGAATGTGCAAAAATCGAATCAAATTGAAATTATTAGAAGGGTTCGGACATGAAAGAATATATATAGTTTGATTCTGTTTGTATTTCTATACAGATTGATTTTTGGTTTGGTTTGTACATTTTAAAAACTGTACAAATTTTCAATGCACAAAATCAATCAAATTTTGTTTTTTAGATCTCTCGCGATTAAGCATGCTAGATTGCAGTATCCTTCGAATTTTAGCCGGTGTTGTCAAGATATGAGTGTTTCGAGCTAAAAATTATGAAGGATGAATATCGATAGACTCAGCGTCTTCTTCTGAATAAGCTACGTGTCCTCACACACGTGGATGACCTTAAACGACATTTTTGAGGAATCATGCATTTTCGACTGTAGCCATATGGACACTGTAATACCTTCAAAGTATATAAAAATCAAGCTCTAAAGTCCGAGCAAACAATTTTAGCGGATTTTTAAAGGCATAGTTTTCTAACATCATAATCTAGGAAAATCTATGATGAACATACTTGTGCATAACATGACTTATTCAAATATGTCCAAAAGTGTCATCAAACTGGAAGAACACAACATCAAATAGACATAGACAGACCTACAAATCAGCCATAAGCATGGAGGAAGTACTTGTTCCCTCTCCAAATTTTCAATGCTCAAGTTCAAGAACGAACTACCCTAAGGCTAGGGTAGGCTCCAGCCCGGCTAGGACCGACTTTTAAAAAAAATGAGGGTGAATTTGTAGTATATTCAAGGTTAGATGGAGTTAAGTCCGGACTGCCGGAAATTACGTGTGAATTAAAATTACGTCCACGCTGGATAAAAGTTAATTCTGCCCCTGCTCAGGTTCATGATATTTTACTTCCCTTTTCACAGAAATGAGCTATTAAAAATCTACATTTTTTAATTTTTCATAGTAAAGCATGGAAAATCATGGGTATATTCCATACAAACTGTTAGGGGAAATTGTAATTTAATTAAGTATTCAAAATACAGATTTATTTTGTATATACTGCAAATAGAAGGGTATAACCTGGATTTTAATAAACACAATTAAAGAAAAGAATTTAGAGCATACTAAAAAAAGAAAAAGAATTAAAGTTCAGTTGAAATTAAAAAGAACAAAAAAATCGATAAAAGTCCAGAAATTACACACAGTAATTGAGAAACTTGCAAAACAGATTTTGGAGAGGTCAAAAGTGAGCAATAAACTCTAGTTTTGCCTTTTCTTCCATTTTCAGGTCATACGGTTAAAAGAAGAAAAATACGACCCTTAAACTGAATTCCAAGTGAGAAGCAATTTCGGATAACACTCACAATTTTATAGTTATTTTAGACATAATCACTCAAAAACCCTCACTTTTAGACTTTTTTTCAATTCCACCCCGACGTTAAAAAATTGTCAATTTTACCCACTTTTAAATTTTCCGTTCTCAATTGTACCCCAATTTTTTAATTTTTGTTAATTTTTTTACTTAAATGATGAAATCATTCAATTAACTAAGTCTAAAGATGAAATTAAATTCTTTTTTCTTCAAAAAAGTACAAATAAGTCCTTTATTATTAAAAACTAACTAAAAACCATAATCAAATTAACACTATTTTAAATTCTTAATTAATGTAACTAAATTTAAATAAATTTTAAAAACATACAATTAATATATGCTAGATATGGAGGATGTTTTTAAATTTTTTTTCAAGTAAAAAAGACGTTAATTTAATATTTCAGGATACAATTGAAACACAAAAATGCAAAATGGGGTAAAATTGACAAATTTTCAACGTCAAGGTATAATTGAAAAGGGGATAAAAGATCGGGGGTTTTTAAAACATTAGGCCTTTATTTTAATGACAGAATTTTAATTTTTTTTATTTCGCTTACTAAATTTTAAAATTGTTTTCCAACATATTTTTAGACTAAAAAGATGGCATGACGGCCGAATTTTATAATCAAAATAAAATTTGATAGTCAGATTGGAAAAAAATAAAATTTGGTAAATTGAAAAACAATTAAAATTTAATAATTAAAATTAAAAAAATCAAAATTCAGTCATCAATATAAAATATGACAATAGTTTAGATACTCTCGGTGTCTTTTATTCTAAAACTGTGAGTGTTATCCAAAGTTGCTTCTCATTTGGGATCCAGCTGAAGCGTCTTATTTTTTCTTCTTTTAACCTAATTCATTATAACTTACAAATAAGTTGATAAACGATATTCGATAGAAAATGATGTTAATAAATTAATGAAATTTTATTACATGATAACTTTTTATGTTTAAATTAATTGATATTAACTTCTATAGATAGACTATACAAACTCATATAATACTAACGTCATGTCATAAAAATTCATCAATTTTACACGTTTTTTCATTTTAATCGCGCCTTAAAAATCGCTATTTTCATACACCAACAACCATTTTTTCTCAAATTTACACATCGTTCAAAAATCCAGAAAAAATTGCTAACGTGTCACTATCTGATTTGTTCTGGCATGTCACTATCCAGTTGTCAATTCAACAATTTTCACCGGATTTTTGAGCGGTGTATAAATTTGAGAAAAATTAATAGTTCGTGTATAAAACTGACGACTTTTAAGACGTAATTAAAATGAAAAACGTATAAAGTTGGTGAATCTTTATGACATTAACTCTAATACTAATATATAAATCCTATAACAAACCGATTTCGAACTCAAAAATCGTTCAAATTGAGATTTAAAAAGAAAAAAGGAGACAGGAGGTGAGTGATAAATTTTCATCAAATTAAGTTAGTATTTGAACGCCACAAAAATGAAATTTTTAATAAATTCTAAAAACACTCAAAAAGAGCTACATTATTTCACTCAACACATATATTATCCATATAAAATACAATAGCTATGCTTTATATGGAGGTATAGGATTATTTTTTTTCTATATTATGAAAGTATAAATTATATTCTAATAGCAATAAGAAAATAATTCCTAAATGAAAAGGATTATATAGCAAAGAGCAAATTACTTAGAGACCCCTGAGATATACTATAATTAACACTTTGATACCCCTTATTTTAAAAATCTATTTAATGGTCCCTCAGTTTTAATTTCGTTAATTGAGAGATCCTTCTGTTAATTTGAGGGACTAAATCGTTTAATGGATTGAAACTCGAGTATTAACTATAAAAGTGAGGGATCAAATCGTTTAATAAAATTAAAAGTGAAAGACCAAATCGTTCACAAAACTAAAAGTGGGGTACCAAATCGTTTGAAAATAAGTGCCGAAATTAACAGAGGGACCTAATAATTAACGGAATTAAAACTAAAGGGCCATTAAGTAGACTTTTGAAACAAGAGTTATCAAACTGTTAATTATGATATACGTCAGGGACCTTAGCATAATTTGCTTTATAGCAAAAATCTTGCAGTTTTTCAATTTTAACTAGGATCGTAATAAAATTGAAAACCCTAGCCGTCAAGCGTTTCTCCTTTATTTTTCGCTTCGGCTGCCGTCAATGGTTTATTTTTGCCGTTGGCGGTAGCCATTTCTTTTTTATTGCTTTAGAATAAAATAAATGACCGACTCCTTTTCATCTTTTTCATTTTAGTTGGTAAATCTTTCGACGAGGCGCATCAATTTCAATAGATATACAAATGAAAAATCAGAGATGCATCAAACCCTTTCAAGATTGAAGATGAAATCGTTATAGGTTATATTAGTTTTTTTTTTATAACTATTTTACAGCGATTGTCTTTCTTTTTTGAAAGTTTTGATGTTCTTTCTATATGAAAGATTTGTTGTTTTTTATGAAGAGTTTGTGGGTCTTCTGTTAGACAAAAGGATTGGATCTTATTGTGTTAGAGCGGTTATGTAATTTTGATTTTGTTTTGTAAGGCGATCTGCGAATCAAGGTTTATATCTTTTTCCATGTCAGGTCATTAGAAACGGTTATACCCTTTCTGAATTGTTACACCTGTAACTGCTCTTTATTATTGATGAAAGATTATTCGATTGTCAAAAAAAAACTAGGATCGTAATTGTCACGTTTATGCTCCCATATTAACGTCAATTTATAAACCGACGATGACCTTATTCGAACCTTAACTATGCTAGAGAGTTGTAGATCTTTACATTATCTTTTCAGGATTGTTTGAATCGCCTTCTTTGCGTACATTTAAGTCCTATTATAGTTAAAACACTATATACACTGCTCATTAAGGATAAAAATCCAAACTTGACTAAATACTATTAAGGTTTAATTATCTATCTATAATCTATAACAAATATAAAAGTATATTCGCGGGGTGAACACTTCCATTCACGGACAAAAATGCCCTCTACATATTTTATCCAAGTTGATATTTCTAATTGTGACATATAAAAATATTTGCGCTTAACAAATAGAAAGATGACATTCCTAATCCATAAAGAAATCATATTAAAAATAATTATCACAGTAGCTACCATTATGTATTAAATTCCTGTGCAACAACTATCATTATGTGATAAATTCCTAATTTTAAAAGGAATTGCACAAATATATCACTATATATAAAAAAATATGACGAGTTTCATTAATATTAAATAATTATATTATAATATTTGTGTTAAAATTTTGATATTTTTAATATTTATTAGTTATTTACTATGAAAAATAATATAAATTTGCTTCGATCATATTATCATTTTTTAATAACAACAATATCAAAAATTAAATTTATTGTTTAATTCCGATTTTTTAACATTTCCAATAAAAATTTAAAATTTTATAAAATAATTACACAAAAACAAATAAAAAAAACACAAGTCTAATAAAATTTAAATAATAATATATTATTAAAAAAATATACAATTATAATATTAAATAACGGGTCATATAGATATCGTTAACGTGCGTAGCACGTGGCTAAAAAAGCTAGTGATTTAATAAAAATATATTGGACGACCGAAATGCACTCGGATTTGAACAAACAAGCTCTTATGAAAATCTTAGGATGTTAACTTTAAATTTTAAGCAGATTTCTTCTCCGTTCTAAATGCATAATAATGAGAAATATCCAAAATAACTCTCATAGGTAGAATCATAAAATATGTCTATGAATATAATTATACCAGTTCATGATGCATGGTAGCTTGCCAAATCATATCATCCTCTCTTTTTCTAAGAAGATCGGTCCTCGAATCTTGGATTTCTTGATTCAATAAAGAATTATGATTGTATTTCGTAATAAAATTTTGTTCTGATTCTATACATATCCCAACTTGCAAAACAAATTGGGATATATATAATTTGAATCGCCTTTTGGATATATGTAGTTTGAATCGCCTTATTCGGATATGTATGTTGTTTGTGTTAGATTCCATCTTAAATTGGATTGAGATTCCCTCAGATTTATATACTTTAGATTGGATTGAGATTCCCTCAAGTTCAAATGAACTTGAGGAGGTCATGTTCACGATCTACACCGTTTATTGTAAAATGATCGGTGTAGATTGATTTGATTAAAATTGTACCTTTTTTATCTACATCATTCATTTTAAAATGAACGATGTAGATTGTGAACATAACTCTCTCAAGTTTAAAATGAACTTGAGAGAATCCCGATCCCTTTATATTATAGCCAAAACAAATAAGCTTGTCAATAAGGGTAAAAATCCAACCTTGAATGAAATTCCAAATTTTGCTTTGATTTGCTACTATATATTTGACGATCCAAATGAATTTAAATTTTGACAAACAAATTTATTACGGAAAACTCAGGATGTTAATTTTAAATTCTGATACTCTTTTCCCCATTATAAATCCATAATAATAAGTAATACTCCCTCCGTCCCAATAGAGTTGTCCACTTTGCCTTTATCACACAGTTTAAGAAAAACATTCATTGTTTATGGTTTTTGTAAAATTTTCCTTATTATTCTTGTCATACCCCTGTTTAATGTAGGGTCTACTTGCAATTTACTTTTATTAGTGGACTTTAAATAGGGGTAATATAGCAAAATCAAGTGTAAAGTTAGTTACTTTTTGAAAGTGTACAAGAGTTTTGAGACCAAAAAAATTCTCAAAGTGGACAACTCTATTGTGACGGATGGAGTACTTAAAAGGGATATTGGCAAAATAAATTATAACATTTCACTTTTTTTGCGATTTAAAGCAAACGTTTAAAACTTTACGAAACAAATTCTAACCTTTTCAATTTTTGCATTTTGTAGCCAAATCCATTATTTGTTTATGTGGCAACCATATTATTGGTATATTAAATCCCAGCGTTTTAAAATTTTGCAAATAAAATCTCAACGTTTCAGACTTTTGCAAATTGTAGCCTAAAAAAAATACAAAATGGTTGAAATTAAAACTTGAACTACGATTTGCAAAAATTGGAAAGATTAAAATTTGTTTCATAAAATTTTAAATGTTAGACTTAAATCGCTAAAAAGTTAAAACATTGAAATTTGTTTTGCCAATACCCCTATTTAAAACAACCCTCGTACGTAAGAGTTATAAAATCTATCATGCTACATATTGTATCTTGCTAGTAAAGATTATCCCATTAATGTTTTAAATAAAATATGAAAAAAGAACAATTTCTTTTAACTAAATCTGACCGAATAGTTTGATTTAATTTAAATATTTAATATATATTAATTTGATCACTTGATGCACAACCCTAATTACAACATAAAAGATGATATTTTGTTTGAAGTTTGGGTTTTGTCTTCTATTGCCAAACTTATTATTATTATTAAAATTTAGTTACTATATTTGGCTTTTAAAATGTTAGGGTTAATATACTGAAAAAAAATCATTAGGATTCAATTTGTTAACACCCCTAAATAATGGGGCTATGTTGGAAATTATCCCTGAACCTGACCATATTCGAACGTACAATTTTTACCTTGAGCCTCCTGCCCTCTGCAGTCTGAACATTTCCGCAAAAACACAAAAAACAAGGACGAAACACGTGTCATACCGTAATTAGCCACGCGTACCACACACACATATATGCTTACTTGTTCTCCAAGTCGGCGCAGAACAGCACTGCCCCCTCACAAAAAGTGGCAAAAATAAATCCACGTGTAAACCTACACTGCTACACATACAGCGCACTTTAGCATTTATGAACCAAACATACGCATCCCACACAAAAAAGGAAACGATTCAGTATCCCATTGCCAACTCCTCACTTACCTTATACTCTCTCTTCACTGATCAAGCACAAAAAAAAAAAACACTCATCTCTGAACTTTTTCCATTCTCTCTATAAAAAATTATTGCTGCGTTTTACTGTTTACACTCTGTCGTTTCACAAAACAGAGTCGTCTCGTCTCCTTGTCTTGAAGACTTGAAGTGGTAATCATTGCCTGCATTTTCGTTTTTGGTTCACTAATTTGTAATGTGAGCTCGTTAACAAGCTTTAATCTGAAACGAACTGATTATTTTCATTTAGGTTTTGTATAGTAGCGTGTTTTTGATTATTTGCACTGTTTATGTATTTTTAACCTGTTTTTTTTTTGACAGATTTTGGATAAAAATGGATGCCAGGGGTAAAAAGAGGCAGCTAGAGGAGGAAGAAGAGCAGGATAAACGCTATAAGTTTAAGATATTATTACCTGATGGAATGACTGTAGAGTTATCACTGATAAACCCTGGCAGTGAGATGAAGTTTCAGGAATTTATGACACGTGTGAAAAATGAGTACATTTCATTGAAGAGACGTCAGGAAACAAAGATTAAGAGACCTGTGAATTGGAATGGAGAAAATGTGTACCTAGAGGATGTTAATGACAATAAGTTTAGAAGCAGGATTAATTTTGGTTATTTCAAGCCTTACAAATGTCATTTTTTGAAGTTTTATGTTAGTATTGATTTAATATATGAAATTTGTTTTAGTTTATGTTGTTTTTGTATTTTTTGGAATGTTTAGTTATTGATGATGTTTTGCTTGTTTGTTGTGGGAATAGGATGGGTCTGCTGTTGATATTGATCACTTGTATCAGGTTGGTTGATATTAGTGATTAAAATGTATAATATTTTTAGAGTTTTTTTTAATTTTTTGGATTGTTGATGAAATGACTGGTTGGATTTTGCAGAATATGTGGGATTTGACTCCTGATACTGATCTACTAACAGAGTTACCAGAGGAATATACTTTTGTAGCTGCGCTTGCAGACTTGATTGTAAGTTAATAATAATTTTTACAGCATGGGGTTTAAGTTTAACTCTGTTCTTCATTTTGGTATGCAATCATGCACTTGCTGTCTGTTTGCCTTTTATCAGGATAATTCCTTGCAAGCAGTTTGGTCGAATGGTAAAAATGATAGGAGATTGATCAGGTATGATATGGCATCGTATTATAATATAGCTTTTTTCTTTCTCTTTTTTCAATTTGTGGTGGCATTTTAGGATTGAGATGGGTCATTATCAGGAACTTGTGATTTTCTTCCAGGTTGAGGGTATGGTTGTGGTTTATGATAATGGTTTCTTAACAAGATTTACAATTATTATAATAGTGGATTCTTACCACACATTGCAGTAGTACTTGATTATGATTGAATTGCCTTCATCCTATTGCTAAACTAGTCCATCCTAAATGTGGCTGCTTTTGATTTTACAATCACTCAAACCGGGAGTGTTTTTGGGCTTTAATCTTTCTTTAGGATCTGGGTGCATCCTAAGATCAAGGTATGACAAGCCTTATTGTAGGTTGGTAGGTTTGGTCATTATTTTATCTCATAGGATCTAATTGTTTACTTAGCTGGAAAATGTATATGATATGCTTATGCTTCACTTGCTTTTACTGGCTTTTCTAACCCTGAATGCTGTATTTACTTGGTTAGTTTCTTAAATTTGCAGAGTTGACGTTATGGAGGATAAGATTTCAATCTTTGATAGTGGTCCCGGAATGGATAATAGTGATGAAAATTCTATAGTAAAGTGGTACGTTATGTCAATTTCTTATTAACTTCATTTGTTCTTAAGTTAGTAAGTTATTTTTATTGTTTAAATGAGATGGAATTTCAACATATGAACAAGGATTGGTCATGTTTGAGTACCTCAGTTCACAAGTGGACTAGTAATGAATATGTCTCCAATGAAATATTTGAGGGTGTAATATGGCTCTGCATATACTAATTATATAATGTGCATGAATTATCATCTTGCTTTAGTGCGTGATTTATGCCTTTCTCAATTATAATACAATTATGTAGCTCCTCTATTTTGCTTCTTTACTGGGCCTCTTTAGTCAGAGAATTGTGTTTATCATATTCAGGGGAAAGATGGGTGCCTCACTTCACAGATCATTTAAGGCGAAGGCAGTAGGCGGTGAACCGCCGTACTTAATGGTAATATGTAGTCTAATTTAGCATGCTTCTTCTTTGATGCACTTAAATTATATTATCTCAAATTTAACTCCCGGATAAAGAGAATATAGCTCTTATTGGTGGGTTGTCTCCGCATTTCTATTATTACAATTGTAAGCATCTCATATATTTGTTTTACTGATATTATGAGGAAATGTGATCATAGATAAGCTATTATTAGGAAGACATTTTCTGATAAATAATTCATGCCATAAACTTAAATTTTAAGACTATGCTAAATTCTATTCTGTGATTATATTTTTTTGTTCATGCAGCCCTATTTTGGCATGTTTGGATATGGAGGACCTATTGCATCTATGCATTTGGGGAGGTACTGCCTCTCGTTCTTTCTCACACGCGACAACTAGTCATGTGCATGCTAATTCTAATAATGGAAGTTTATATATCAAATGATTTCTGTTCTTTAATGTTGTCTTTAATCCATTACTATGGACTTTCATAGGCGTGCATTAGTGTCTTCTAAGACAAAAGAGTCAAGAAAAGTGTATACCCTACATCTTGAGAGAGAAGCTTTACTTAGCAAGTCCCGTACAGAACTAACTTGGAGGGTAATTAACTTCTGTGAGCTGATATTCTGTCCTTTTCAGATGATATTTTTTTTTTCCTTTTTTTTTCCTTATAGCCATATCATGTTTCTCTCTATTTGATTATCCCGTATCTAAACAAGGCGAACATTTTCTTCTAGGTTGTAACATAATTATTTGTTGTTTGTATTTTTTTGTTTCAGACTAATGGAGGAATGAGGAATCCTTCGGCAAAGGAGATTGAAGAATCTTCCCAAGGAAGCTTTACAAAGGTGAACCTTTTTATTTTTGAAAATTACAACGGTGAACCTTAATGCATAAAACCTTCGGTTTATAGGGGTTTATCTCTATATCTGCATGCTGTACCATATTTGGAAAAAATATAGATTCATCTTTGAACCAGAAAAATTGCTCTATTCTTGGGGAGTCAGTTTAGCAACTCTTGTTCAAACTATTGATGCGGTGGGTTTATAAGTGGCCCAAGTTCAAAGGCTGTAGTACTCAACTCGAATATTATTTTATTAAGCTTTAAATATTTCTACATATAATACTGTTCAAGGAGTTAATTATTCATTAAAGGTGGTGCTACTTCAAATTACCAGTTTAGCTTGAGCTCTGAATAACATTGACTCAAACTGAGCTGATTTGTACCCTACAAACTTCTCTCCGTACCTACATCTATATTTCTTTGTCTAGAGTTTACTATAAATTCTGCAAACTCATTCTAGAGTTTATCAACTCATTTGGCATTTGAACAAGAACAACTGCAGTGCAGTGTCTATGTTTCTAGACCAATCCTGCAACCGAGCCATACTTTAGAATTACCAATCACATACATGAATTTCACATACAAACATGAATGCAGTTTGCCAATTATACAAAATCACAAACTGACAAGGAACTGAGTCTTTTCTATTTTGTGTTGCAAATTTATTTATTTGATAATTTTTTGCTATTATACATTCTTAGGCTTAATTAGTCTTGTGCTTAAAACTATGTTAATTTGAAAACTCTTTGGAAGTCGTATGCTGAAAATTTGGTTTTAGGTGCCTTCTACAACTACTTTGTTTTTTGGCTTAATTCCTTAAAAAACCCTCACCTTGAATTTTTTTTTCGTTTATACCCCGACCTTGTAAAAACACCATTTGTACCCAATTTTGAGTTTTTATGTTTCATCTCTACCCAAAAGCATTAAATTGTACTCTTTTCATTTGAAAAAGAGTTTAAAACAATCCTTCATTTTTAACTTATATACTAATTAGATACTAAAGTTATTAATAGTACAAAAATACCATCTTCTTCAAAAAATTAAAAATAATAATAATTTTTTTAATCTTTTTTAAAAATAATTCCGAATTTTTTGTTTATTTTTTTAATTTTTTTAAAAAATATTTCTAACAAAAAAATTAAAAATAATAATAAATTTTTTAATTTTTTTTTATTTTTTTATTTTATATAATTAAAAAATTAATTAATTATTTGGATATATTTGATCATTTTTTAAGTTTAAGGATTTATTTGTATTTTTAAAAATAGAAAAAAGTATGTTTTAACTCTTTTCTAAATGAAAAGAGTACAATTTGATACTTTTGGGTAGGGATGAAACATAAAAACCCAAAATTGGGTACAAATGGTGTTTTTACAAGGTCAGGGTATAAACGAAAAAAAAGTGCAAGGTGGGGGTTTTTTAAGAAATTAAGCCTTGTTTTTTTACAAAGTAGATGCATGCTACTATGTCCACTTATCTCCTTTTATCCAATTGTTAACTTGACAAAGTAGGGGAAAAAAAGTAACAGTAGAAAAAGCCTCGGTTTTAATGTCCTGTAAGCATTAAGCATTTTAAATGAGGAAAATTCTTGTAAAGTCTTTCCTAGTGCCTACTGAAGCAATTGTGGGAACTTTTATTTATGTTGCTGATTTATTTAACCTTTTGCAATTTACTGTGTGTTTATCTCACAAAAAGTTATTGAAATCTTCTGGAAAAAGGTTTAAAATCTTTGTTATATTATGTAAGCCTTTGTTTGAAGAAGGATTTATATTGTTGTTTTCATAGTGTTATAATAATGCTGTGTAATTTTGCTTAAACTGGACAGGTTGAGATATTGGAGATTAAAATGAAATATCCGGACATACGTCAACTCCAATGTAGGTTGAAGGACATCTACTTTCCGTATATTCAGGTTCGCCAAACCATTTAACTTCGTCTACTTTTTGTTTGTTTCAGTTAATAGAGAGATCACATAATAGTTTATTGCTGTGCTCTAACTAATGACTACAAAGGTAAAGCTGTGCATTTGTTATGATTGCCCATTACTTTTATGATTTTATCAGTCCCAAACTCTACGAATGAAAGTCTATAAAGAGATGTAAATACAAAACCGAAAAGCCAATGAATTTAATGGTATATTTCATAGTTATTAAAGGCGCGCCTGAGGCGCGCCTCAGGCGAGAGGCGACTCGGGCGATGGCCGAGTCGCCTCAACTGCCCAAAGGCGGGCGATGTCACAAAGGCGCGCGCCTCAATCGCCTCAGGCGAGAGGCCAGAGGCCAGAGGCGCGCGCCTTTGTGACCTCTGTTAGCCAGACACTTCAAGAAAAAAAAACAGATGAAAAAGAAAATGAAGGAAGAAGAAGAAGAAGTGCGGCGGTGCTATGTCTAGGGTTTGGAAAGTTGGAATAGGTTAGGGAAAGAGAATAGAGGTTCCTTAAAGTCTTATTGGGCCTCCTTTAGCCAGCCCAAGATCAATATTATACATTTAAAGGCTTTAGTCTATAATAAATGGGTTGTTTTTAACATCAATAATGGTTAAGTTTTCAAATGACTCTTCTTTTTAACAAAAAAGGCCAATTTAGCCTTTTAAATGTAAATTAAAAATACTTTTAAGTCCAGAAAATACAATTTATACTTGAACTTTTTAAAAATATATAGAGTTTTTATATATATATATTTATATTAGTTGGTCGCCTTATTTCCAAAAGGCTTTCGCCTCGCCTCGCGCCTTGCGCCTCAGGCTTTAGGACCCCTCGTCGCCTCGGGTCGCCTAACGCCTTTAATAACTATGGTATATTTGGACAATTAATCTTCTTTTGGCCAAAATATCACATTTTTCTTATGAATTTTTATATTTATGTGTAGTGTGATGACCCATCCAACAAAGGGAAGACTGTTACACCAATTACTTTCCAGGTTTGATGCACAAATGTGGTGTGTGCTAGTTTTCCATGATAAGTATATTTCGTTTGCTGATTTTATGTGTTTCCGCATACATTGTCGGAGTAAGGTAGTAATGTGAAGACTTGATGAACTACTAATCGTCAAGAGTTGACAATAGCAAATAGAGGAACATGATCATGTTTTATAGCTGTATTATACAGATAGTATAGCTATGCGATAAGTGACAATTTATTTTATGTGCTGCGAAGATTTTAGCAAGTTGTAAAGATCCAGTTCTTTTTTCATTTTAAAAGTAGAGGCACTGTCAAATTTATAATTTTTTTTTTCCAATTTAGTATCAGTTATGAAACTGATTTTGCAGGGAAAGGATAGGAGCCTAATTTATATGGATGGATTTTGTATTTTTCTAAGCTTTTAGGCTCTAGGCATATACAGTTGCATGTTTCTCAATGCTCTCAACTTCAGAGTTCAGGATACTTTGCCGTTGAATATACCACTCTTGAGAAGGCATTTTCTTTTTATTTCTCAGGTTAATGGTGTTGATTTAGCTGAGGTTGAAGGTGGGGAGGTCTCAATTACTAATTTGCACTCTTGCAATGGCTCTGGATTTGTATTCCAGCTGCATTTTAGTGTCAAACAAGATATGGACGGAACCAGAACTCCAGGAAAATGTAATAACTTCTACTGTGTTCTTCTTTATATACTTTATATTTTAGTTTTCAAAAACTGGCAGCATTTTCTATCTTTTAAGCCCCGGTTTTCTTTTTTGCTTGTCTTGCTGGCTATAACATTGTAGCAATTCTTTATTTCCATTTCCTAGCATACTTTTAAGACAAGTTACTGAGGTTGAAAGTATTTCAGGTTCAAAGGCATCTCAAAAAGCTAATGCACAACTGAAGTGTTTTTATTTTCCCATTGTTGAGGTATGATGGTATCAAAAAAACATGTCTACGTCTTTTTCTTGTAAAATTGCGAATAACTTGGTCTGTCTTTTAAAGGGGAAGGAGAGTATCGAGAACATTTTAGGCAGGCTGAAAGATGAAGGTTGTGGAATTCCCGAAAATTTTGAGACCTTTTCGCGAGTCTCAGTTCGGCGGCTTGGTCGTCTACTTCCAGATGCCCGCTGGGTAAGATGGAAATCGTTGTGTCCATTATTAAATGTGATAACTTCAGATACCAATGCCTTTCCCATTTTAATAATGCTACACAGTAAACATTTGAAAGCGTAATGACTTTTTTCTACCATGTTAAAATCATTTGGTGAGATTACATAATGCAAATTTAAAAATTTGAATATTTGAATTGCAAGCACAACAAAGATCATTTATTATTCAATGTGTTTTACTTTACTTATATCCCGTGGCTTCTACTCTATCTTGGTGTGTCCAAAACCTGCTTGTTCTGCATTATTTTGTATATCCTGCATTATGCATTTGTATACATTGTCTGTTTCAAAATGTTTCTTCTTGTGAGAATCACGAGGAGGCTGTTTATTATACTCTGTTTTTTCTGCAAAGAAGCTGTTTTCATGTCAAGAATCTGTATTTACTATCTAAAACAATTCCCCGCTGAATCTGATCTAAACTTGCTGATGCAGCTTGTGAATAAAGATTAGAGGTCTCACTTCTGTATGTTTGTTACTTTTGGGTTTTGCTGTAGATTCGTGCTTTATAGAGTTTTGTAAATTAGAATACATAGGTATGTTGCTTTGGAGCTTATTTTCTTCTGCTCTTATTTATGTATCCCTGCAGTTTGGCGATGGTCCTGGTGATATAGTGTGATTTGAGTTTTATGTGCTTGATTACATGCAATTGATGCAAGAAGTCAAAACTGTATTACCGCTCTATAAGATTTTATGAGAATTGCAATTCAGTGCTATAAAGATGCTCTACTTAGTGTGAGAATTTGAACCATGTGCGAGCTTTTCTTGTGAAAAACAATAGTTTTGCCTGTATGAGATAATATGGTCCGATTAAATACTGTTTTTATACACAACATATGCTCCAATGTCCAATGGTCAATCATTAAGATATTAGCTCTGGTTTTCTTGGACCCAGAACCAAATCCTGGAGTATCTCTTTCCGCAAAATATTTGAGAGCATTTGAGAAGGTAGAAATGCTGTTCCATTTTGGAACAGCTTAACCATCCAGCATGCAGACAATGCCCACTAAATACTAAGTTTAGATAATAAATATCAACTTTATTGTTTTCTTTTCTTATGCTCTTTTGCTCTTCTATTGTTCTTTATCTTTTTGTGTCTTTCTAAGTGTACTATATCCCAATATATCTTGGATGGATTTCTCATACACCTTACCACAGGCACGCCTTCCTTTTATGGAATTCAATCAGAAAAAGGGAGATAGGGCTCACTTGTTAAAGAGATTTTGCTCAAGAGTTAAATGTTTTATTGGTAAGCTGGATGATGCATGAATAAATAATTATTCTTGAATGCCACCGTTTCATTATTTGGTTTTGTCTTTCTGCTGTCAGTATTCATTAGCAAATGCTGTTGTGATTGCAGAAACTGATGCGGGTTTCAGTCCCACTCCTTCTAAGGTGAAGCATGCTGATGCTTCAACAATTACTTATAGTTTGATGCTCTTGATGTGTTTCTAGCACTTCTTTTTAGATTTTTTATTTAAGCATATGTTCAAGAAAAGGATTGAGGGGGTAGAATTTGCATTTAGCCTGTAATATCTTCGCAAGGGTACTGTTTTGGCTATAAATTCTTGCATAAAATACTTTCTTTCTAGTTCTCTGCTTCTGTTATGTGGGTGGCTGTGCACTCACACATGTATATAGCACCATACATTGTATACTTCAATTATTATATGTATGTATTTCCTGTGTGTACATATCTATAAATATATATAGAGCACAACTAAAATATATATTTATATATATATATATATCGAATTCTTGATGAATTTACTTCACCCTTTCTTGGACTATTTTTTCTTGTCTTGAGCAAACATGATTTTGTGCAAAGTATTCTTTAATACTCGGTTAGTGTGATAAAGAAATAAGTATCGCTAAACAACTGCATTTGTGGATTCAGCTAAGGAAATTAACTTTGCTGATCTTATTGAATTGCTTTGCAGACTGATTTAGCACATCATAATCCTTTTACTAGTGCTTTGAAGAACTTTGGTAGCAAGAAGCTTGATAAAGAGAAAGGTTAAATTTCTCTTGTTATCTTCTATAATTTATGAAACTTCTTCCAATTAGTTTGTCTTGTTTGTTAGTTTCTTATGAGCTTATTTCACGTCTGCAGAAGTCAATATTCAAATTTTCCGAGATGGTAAACTGTTAAGTCCTTTAGTATTTGAAAAGGAGTATCAAGAATGGATTTTTCAAATGCACGAGTATGATCAAGAAGTTGACTCCGGTGAGGATGATGCAGTGCTTGTTGTCAACCCGACAAACAAAAAGGGGCTTGGGATTGCTTCTGATGGTAGGCATTTATTTGCTTAGCCTCATGGATTTCTGTTTTAGTTGCCAAATCCTGTACTGCAATACTCTTTATTTAGCTGTTTGCTTATCTTGTTTTTATAGGACATATTAGATTTCACTATACTGTCCACTGATTCTACTTAATCATGCAACTTAGTTGAAGAAGTTGGAATGTTTGTGGCATCGTCTTTTTTAGATAATGAGAGGTCTGTTTTAGAAGGATTTGTTTCAAGAAGACCTTTGTCTTTATCCTACCTGCTATTTTGGAATCTCTCGTAAAAACAAGTGTGCAGGACAGATCAGATATATCACTTCTCTTGCAGTGATGGCTGAGGAATTGTAAATCACTTGTCTTGCATGTCTTGAAAATTATGCCACGTTGTTTGTGGATAATCTTGATGTCTAATATATAAATTATATATTATCTACTTTTGTACATTGCTGGGATTCCTTGGTGCTTTAGTTTATGCTGAAGCTCTTAACCATCACAGATTAACTGATTATTAGATATTAATTTGCAGTTGTGAGAGTTCATCAGGGTTTGAAGAGGAAAGGTGCATTTTGGAAATCTGGTCAAAAAATAAAAATTCTTAAGGGTGCTTGTCCAGGAGTTCAGAAAACCAACATATATGCAACAATAGAATATCTTCTGATTGAAGGATTCCAAGGAGATGCTGGTGGTACGTTCCTTGCAAGTATTAGAAGCATTAAACAATCGAACTTGAAGTGTTTTCTGGAAAAGTTGTACTTGTATGTTTTATTCTTTTAGCTGCCTTCAACATCAAGGATATTAGGATATAAGAGGCATTTTGTTAAGAGGGCAAGCTGAATGGTCAATTTCAGGAATTTAACTTTTCTTTTTCTGTTTTTTTTTTTATGTTTAATAGGGGACGCTCGAATAATATGCAGGTTTGTTTCCTAGGAATTATCCTATATGAAATTATATCACTATTTATGAATCTGATTCTCATAATCTGGTCTCGATTATATACATAATTAATCTTGCATTTGGCAGACCGCTGGATGTTGCGGATGATGATGGCTGCACCCTTGCAGTGAAAGATGGGAATGCCAGTTTGAATATCCATAGGTCTTTGTCACTACCTATTAGTGTGGTTGATTCTGGAAAGGTTTGCAGATCTTGTTTCCGTGGCTCTTCTTATGCATGCATGCTTGTCTATTTTTTTTATAGAATTGGGTAATTTGCTGATTTTTGAGCCATTGTCATTAGTGCATAGCTGTTGATACTGCCGAGTGGAATAATCAACTTGAGAAGCAACGTATGAAAGCTCCCTCTATTATTGATTTTCTGAGTGCAGAACATTGTCGCGAACTGGAAGTTAATGGGGTACGTTTATGCTATGCTCTGTTTTTTGCTTTTCTGCAGCAAAGTAACCTTTGATATATTTCTTCCACCTTTTTTTCAGCCGAGTTGCAAATGCGTAATTACTTATTAATAATTAATGTATCTGGTGAAATATGAAAAGCAATTGGACCATTACATTTGGCTTTGTTCCATATCCATAGGGAGATTTTCAACTATAAGCTTATTAAAATTTTGGTTCCTTTTCCAGGCATTACCTTTTAGTGCTACCGTTGATGCTGGACAAGTTCCTCCATCTGAAATAGTGGCAGTTGTTCGGCCAGCCAGTTTCATTTCTTCTAATACTTCAAACAATTTGGATCAGAAGTATATTGTTAAAAGTAACTCAGAAATGTCTATGGGAGTTCAATTCAGAAGAGACACTAAGGACCGCTGTGTAGAGCCTATATACTCTACCCGCATAACTTCGTCATGTCGTAAAGGAATTGGTGGTTTATATATTTTTTCACTGGTCCCGATATTATCCAGATTATTTCGAGAATCAGGTGTCTATACATTTTCCTTCTCACTTGTAAGTAATGCATTGAAATTCTATCTGTTCTGTTATGTGATATACTGTGGTCTGAAATCTTTTAATGGAATAAACCTTTGTTCTTTAGGTTGGTTCGAGTGTTGAGGATTTTAAGAAAAGTGTGAAAGTTAGGGCATCTTCAGCTGTGGGGAAATGGAAACTCTTACATGACAATGGTAGTCGGCCATGTACTATGAGGTAAATGAAACTCAGGTGATGGGTCTGTAACTTGTTTTGTGAGAAATCTCTCAAGATACCTGTTAAATCATTTGAACTTTTTTAATTACTTCAATACAAGCAATTTTATTTACCAATTTAAATGTTTAATCTAATGCTAGAGTAATCTTGGACAGGGTTGGTTCAGCTTTTCAAACACTAGGTATTGCATGTTATGACAAATTTGGCAATAGGATGCCATTTGTATCACTTCCAGCAGTGACTGTCAAACTAAATTTTCATACTGGCCTGAGCTATGATATAGATAACGTTAAGACACGTCTATCTTCTGATAAGTTGACTCTAGAAGTAAAGGTACAATATTTCCAAGAATTTTATTGTCATATGGTGTTTCTTATTAATGATTACTTAAATAGGGATTAATTTTGAAGGAACTGCTGATTGAAAGCGCCAGGTTGGATGAAATACGGCCGAATTATGAAGCAACTTTGCTGATATGCCCCCAAGATAACTTGGCTACACTCTCTGTTCAATGTAAAGGTATATGATTGATTGCTGACAATCCTTTATGCATGATATGATCATGCACAGTTTTAAAGTTAATAATATCTAACTCTTGAAATATGCTCTTGGTTTTATTTTGTCAGTCGTTCCGGGGTCATTGGATCATGTTGTAGTCAATCCACCATTATTGGAAAAACAATTGCTTCCAGGTTTTGTGGTCAAGGAGTTGTTATTAGAGGTAACATGGGAATCATCACCGTTTTAATAGCCAAACCTATAGTTTTCTTGTTATTGAATACCATCAATTTAATTCATTTAGCATCTTTAGTTTTATTGTCCCCTGCTATTAGCTCTTTTGCTCTCTGACTAGCGCTTTCTTGCATATTTACATGCTTATTTTGGAGTAAACTTTGAAAAATAGATCTCATTTGCATTATGTTCAAAATAGTTTGAGTTACAAACAAACATAGAAGAAATTGAACTTCTTAAAGCTGTTAATGAAAGTATAAGATTGTCTAATTCTTTGTTTAGGAATCATTGAACTCCTATTGGCCGTGCCTTAGCTCTTATATCAATAAATAATGATGTCTCAGTTGATTATTTTGACTGAATGTGTTGCTTTATTTTAGCTAGTTTATGTTGAAGAGTTTACTTTCCTTCTCTTTGTAGCTTTTCTGCTATTAGCCAACTATAGTTATAGAGAATCACTTCCAAAAATTGCCACTGAAATCCAAGCTTTTTTCACATAACATGCTATACCCCCTTACAAAATAATCTTGTGAAGGCAATAATGAGTTTTTACCCATTCATCAAAGCCAATCTGAGGATAAAGATCTCATGCGGGAGGAAGAAAATGATAGTTCCACAACCGATTAGTCAATTTCCCATATATTAGACATTGTATGCTTTTTTTTCTTTATAGTCGACGATCGTTAAGTTAGTTTTATTTATGTTTAATACACCCTTTCGCGTGAATGCACGTTGCACTTGAAACATGAATAAATTTAGACCCACTTTACTTTATCGAACAAAGGGTCAACGTGCCCCCTAAACTTGTGTCACGGGGTCATCTAACCCAATTTATACTTTTTTGAGCAACTAACCCCATAACTCTTCATTTTCGGGTCAAGTAACCCATAATTGTATTTTTAAAACGCGTAAAATACAAATCGGAGGTGAGGGATGCAAAAAAGTAATTAGATACTTCCCTAATTGTTGCAATACAATTATCCTAAATCTGTTTTTTAAAATAAAAATATAAATTATGGGGTTATTTGACCCAAAAATGAAGAGTTTTGGGGTTAGTTGCTCAAAAAAGTATAAATTGGGTTAGATGACCCGGTGTCACAAGTTCAGGGGGTGCGTTGGACCCTTTGTTCTTACTTTATCTATTTAATATTGGGTTAATTCTATAAAAAGTCACGACCTTTACACGAATTTTCATTTTAATCATGACCTTTAAAAATTGCCATATAAAACCATGACCTTTCATATTTTTTCAAATCTATCACCGACTATTTTTCAGGTGAATTTTACCTTTCATTTTTTTTTCAAATCTGCCGGATTATGGTGGCCACGTCATCAAAAATACACCAAAAATTAATTTGGTGATAGATTTGAAAAAAAATGAAAGGTCGTGGTTTTATATGGCAACTTTTAAAAGTCGTGATTAAAATGAAAATTCGTGTAAAGGTTGTGACTTTTTATGGAATTAACCCTTTAATATTTAATCTACCCAGGATTAAACTCTAGCCTATTCTATCAAAAAGACTCTAGTTTATGCTGTTGAATTGCACTCCCTTTGACATTTGGTTTGTGTTGTATTTTTCTTCCAGATGTTTGATAAATATGGTAATCATGTTAGAAGCGGCTTAGGAGTTCAACTGAACTTGGATGGCTTTCAAATCCTTGACCAAATAGGTTCAAACCGTAAGGTCAGATTTGATGTTTTATCTATGATATTAATGTAAATTTTGAGGTACTTCCCACACGAATTGTTATTTTTGAAAAAAAATTACTTGCCACAGCTTTCCAATGTGTGCATACATCAGTAAAACAATTGAAATACGAGGATTGGTGATACTTTAGAAGTTTGAAATAGAAAGAGTTTATTACCGTTGGGGTCATTTTGCATGCTAGCATCAGAAGTTTCGACAATGCTATTGTGCAAAGCAATTCCCTCTTTCAATACCTTTTGAACTAATGGGGAATGATTACCATTTTAGGTGGATGATAAAGGATGCATTGACCTCAGTGGTCTCCTGAAAGTGACAGCAGGTTATGGAAAGACAGGTATGTAGCTTTCAATCCCTTGCCTATCCCATTATCTAGTCCTTATAGCGGCAACTTAAGGAGCACCCTCAAAATATAAGTACCAAAAAATAAAAGAAGACAATTGCACAGAAAATGAACTTCCCTAAATCCAAATAACATGACTAAGATTGTGCCATGCTGTTCCTGTTAATCGTCAAGGCAGTTAGCATTATGAAAATGTTAATAACAAAGGAACCTTTTCTGCTGAATCTGAAGCATATAACTACTGGTTCACTTTAAAATCCTATTTAATATTTCATAGCATGCCAAACTTTTGCAGACCCTACTAGATTCATAAAATCTGTAGTTTTTTTATACATGCAGTTGTTTGGTTACAAGAGCATTAAATATTTGAAAGTTATGAAATAGGGTAATTTTGCATCTTTAGAGTATTTTCTAATTTCTAAAAGTTGGTTTCTTTTGTTTCTTCTGATATGTATCGAGTGTTTCTTTTACATGATAAGCTGATCCCCATTCACGAAGCATACTTTAATTTTCCGATATATGATTTTTGTTAAAGTGTTTGAATAGGGACAAAGCATACTGGTGTAGTGTAAACTAAAAAAAAGCAATGGACTGTGTATTCCTTTGTTGTGGTAACAGACAGCATTCTGTTGCACTCTGCAGTGTCAATTTCAGTTTCATCTAATGACAGAGTCATTCTGAAGGAAGAATTTCAAACTGGCAAGAGGGAGCTGAGACTGGCATCAAATGTTGGTCATACTTTTCATCTTTTGTTAACTTCCTTTTTCATTTATATTCTAGTGACAGTACTATTATTTTCTGCCAGATGCCCGAATCTTTAGTTGCTGGTTCTCAGCTGGAAAATGTGGAATTTCAAGTTGTCGACTCTGTGGGTGATGTTGATGAAACAATTCATGATGAAGAGAAATTTAGCCAATCTCATACATTAAAAATAATTTCAAATACATTTGATTCAGTTGGCATCCAGTATACTTTCAGATTTGGATGTGCCACTGTACCTGTTATTCCCGTACCTGCAAATGAAGGAAACTATAGCTTCACAGCTGCTCACACCCGTTATCCAGAATTACAATTGAGTTTCAATGTGTCTGTCACAGAAAATCTGGACTATAATGAATTTCAGTCTCCTTGTTCAGATAGACAGGTCTTACTGCTCCAGGATTCGGCATCGCTTAAGCATTTAGGAAATTTGACTCCACATGACAATGAAGGAAACTTAATGCTGTCTATCGTAAACACTGGGCAGGTAGTATATCTTTGGACTGTTGGAACGGAGTTACTTAGTTTGTTTCTTCTTCTCTCAATAATCTTTTGCAATCTCGGTTCAAACAAATGGGTCACGGAACTTTTCGCCCCTTGGCTGAAAATATTAGTTATTATGTGCTCTGAATGCTTGTAAATAAGTGGTATTTTCATCGCTTACCTATTATCTTTAGCACTTGCATTTCGTTTCCTCTCCATGTAGGAGTTAACAATTTCTTTTTGTGAAAGAGCCAAGTGCATCTAATACGTGGTGTCTCAACTTAAGTATTTTATTCTGGACTGTTCTTCAGCCTCTTCAGGATGAGATTGGCAAGTACGGTGAGCGAATTGGAGACTATGAAAAGAAACTAAAATTGCTTGATGATATGAAGCTTGATCGTGAATCAAGCTTATCAAAGCTGCAAGGTTGTGAATTCCTTGTAATTCTTATTTGTCCTTCTTGCAAATTATTAGTTTATTGTTGTCTCTTATAAGTTAATTTATTTCGCTTCTTACCTGCTGCTAAGTTTGTTTTTGCTGCTTGCCGTCAATTACTGATAATGCAAGAATCGACTAGGACAAATTTACATTTCATCAAACTGCCTTCTTTCACCATTAAAACATGTAAATTTAATTTTTAGTCTGGTTAACTGAGTTAGCTCTTTGACTCTGCCTCCTAGTTTTATTTGGTAGGATTTGTCTAACTTCAGATGTTAATTCATTTAGTAATGTCATCACTCATGATTCTTATTACGTGAGCCTCTACCTTGCTGTTTGGCCATTGCTTTAGTTTTCTATCTGTATTTTGTACCCCTGTTGACCAGTAACTTACGTGAATAGACAGTTGCCAATGATGGTATCTTGTGGTTGATGATTTCCAGCTTCTATTGGACCTGAAGAGTTCAGTTATATGAGCTCTGTATCAACAAAGGAGGAAATTACAGAACAAATTAAGAGCAGGAGTCATTCTGCAGCTGCCAAGATTTGCAGTCTTTCCATAGATTTTCCATTTCAGGAATCTCAGAATCATTTCATGCAGGACATAGTTGGTTTGGTTGCTTTACTTGGAACAGTTGGCAAAAAGGGATTAAGCAGGTCTTCCATCAATACTTTATATTTACTTTTTTATGAGCTGTTGTATAATTTAATAGATGTTTGACTAAATTATTTGCAGGGTATTAGCAGAGTACTTGGGTGAAGATCAAATGCTTGCCGTCGTTTGTCGTTCCTATGAAGCTGCTACTGCTCTCGAGAAATTCATAACTTCTGAAAAATCTACCTCTGGCCGATTTCTGGTTATAAGCCTTGAGGATTTGAGGTAGAATAAGCTTTTCTGGTTGGAGTTTCAAACGTGCAATTTGTATACAGTTTTGATTAGATTTTTAGATTAGAAAATGTGTTGAAAGCCATACTCTGTTAGATTATTGTTAGCATCAAGAGTCTCAGTGGGCTCTTCTTCAAGTCTTCTCTTTGATATCAAATTCATTTATATGTTTTATATCTCTGATGACTCATATCATGAGAAATACTTACATAGAATATTCTGTCCACCCGTCATCATCCGTGGACAAAGCCAATGGTATGTTATAACTTATAATATCATTGCCTCTTTTCACGGGTTGTCCACGGATGACTTGGTGGACAAAGAGAATTTATCCTCAGATTTTTCCTTCTTTTTGGCAGGGTTTACAGATATGTGGAAGAGGATGCACCACAGAGAACATTAGCCTTTCCCGAGCCTATGTTGCCAAGTGGGAATGCACCTCCTGGTTTCGAGGGGTATGCAGTGAATATGATCCATTTAGATATGGAGATCAGAAGTGGCGGGCATCGTCTGAGAGAGACGTTGTTCTACCAACTTCTTGGTGAGCTCCAAGTTTATAAGAGCAAGGAGCATATGAACAATGCTCGCGCTTGTATTACACAAGGTGCTGTCTCTCTAGATGGTGGAATTATAAGGGAGAATGGAATTATTTCTCTTGGTTATGGGTTCGTATATCTTTCTCCCTCTGTTACTCTAACTAACATTCTTGCATGCATAATGATTGTTTTTAAAATGGAAGACTCAGTTTTTAAATTTACAAAGGACTAGACTTATCAAAATATATTAAGTTTTGATTTATACGAGTTCGTCCACAAGTTAAATACCAAACATTGAGCGGTTTGTGTTCAGGAACCCCGAAATTTGTTTTCCTGTCGAAATGGATCTTTCTCTAGAAATGATTGAGGTGAAGCTGCAAATTGCAGAACTGAGGGAACAGTTGCAAGAGATTGCGAAGTCAATAGAGAAGGTGAGTAGATTGCACGAGAAAGCTATGAGAAAGTTCAAGAAGAGAAGTGCCCAGTTTGAAAATTTTATTGGTAGTTTGGACCAGACCAAAACTGAGCCTAACTAAGTCACAACATGCTTCTTATTTTGCCCATATCACTTGATATATAATGTTTTGGGGGTTATTTACAAATGATATGAATAGAGAGATTGGTAGAAAGTACTGTTGATTAGAATAACTGTGGTCTTCTGATTTACCAAATAGAGTCTGGAAGAAGAAGAAGAGGAGAGATGATATGTTTATCAGTTTAATTTGTATATTTGGTAGCGAATTGATTGGAATTTAGTTGTTAATTATTACTTATATAAATTAATTAAGATATAGCATCCATTGATTAGTTAAAAAGTAAAAAATGAATGACAAAGATTTCATATTACTTCCAAACCTATAATTATGTATCCTTAGACTATTTGACTACTAAAGTTGCATTCCCCAGCAAAATATCCTACTAAAAGCTCATTTCCCAGGAATAGAACCGGCACTTATTAAACGATTTAATAAAAATAATTTGACGCCATATTCTTTTCTTATCAATTTGCAAAAGTATACTTAATAATTAATACTGTAAAAAAGATAGTACTTGGTATAAGTTACATCATTACATTCTATTGATTTGTTTGTATAAAATAAAAAAGAATTCTTGAAATTTTGCCAAAATTGATCTATATCAACTATCAAGTATAAGATATGGAAAGTTTATAAATATATCTGAGAAACACTTTTGTTTTGACTTTGTAAAAATATACTTCTTCCAAAACTATCATATTTTTAAAATTGTTTAGGAGACTATCAAAAAAATTATAAAGACTTTCACAAAACTATTAAGAACCATGTGCGCGCTTTAGCTATAAAAATAGTTGTTTGATATTCTTATAAAAATACAGCTTTTTGAGCCATTTTTTTAATTTTTAATCTAATATTAATATTTAACATGTACTTTGTTTTTTATTTTAAATTCATTTTAGATTTATATAAAAAATATTAATTTTTATAAATTTTATTTTCAATATATTTTTAAATTTTTATTTCTATAGATTTTGTAGACCGGCTTTAACTTGAGAAATTCAGAATTTTCGGTTTTATAGTGTATATTTGAAAACTCAGTAACAGGTTTGGCCTTCGAAACAGCAGGTCATTGCCTAGGGAAGTTAACGTCCATTTTCAGGAACATTTGAGACCCATATATTCTGGAATTTTTAGCCCTACGTGAAGTGATGAGTTGGAGTATCTGAATGAATTGGAATCATGTTGTTTTTGAAGGCGATGCCGTTCTTGTAGCCCAGTCAATCAATAGGGGGATTTGCTCCTCGTATACTCACTGGGGTACATGTCAAGATATATGGCGACTGATACCACACTTTTAAAATTGCAAGATTCGGCACATTGACAGGAGGAACAACGTCGAAGCTCACCGGCTGGCCCAACAGGCAAAAGCGGATTATGCTTTATTTCTCCATCCTATCCCCATCTAAGTGGTGTTCCTCCTTTTATCTATCTTTATCTAAGGGAAAAAAATAAACTTTGTGGTGTTTGCAAAGAGCATCTAAACGTTATCGATTATGAATTCATGACTGTAAGCTTCATCCTATATTGTACACAAAAAATAAAAAAAGTACACAACAATATCCTTTATATTATTTGGGGATAAATATAAAAGTTCATTGTATCAAAAGCATTTCCGAAAATCTTTAATGTTAAAACTTCATAATGACCGACAAGTTTACGTGCAACAAAATGCAAAAAATTGTGGGATTATAAAGTTTTTTCGCATAGGTGAAACTTTAATTCACCTTTTAAATTGGTAAATGATGTTTTTCTGTCATCAAAGTCCCCAAATTTCCAACTTTAAAACCATATCTATAGAAGCAAAGCCACCCTTCTTACGAGAGGAAGGTGCCAGTTAAACCAAGAAAGCATGCGGAGAATCATACATAGTACTGAAGAACAGGAAAATCATTAAACGACAGAAACAAGTAAATGCATTACCACCGAACCATGAACAACCATTTAAAATTCAAAGTACTAACACCCTAGCTCTATGGAAGTGGAGAGTTCACAAACTGCCTAGGCAAACTAAATATATCATTCTCCGCAAAAGGAGACGTCCACTCATGTAATCCAGCGGAAGATGCCGTTTCTTTAGCTGCCCCACCATTACGGAACCCTGACATGCGGGAACTATTCATACTGTTCATCCTTGCGCCGGGTGTATTCCTCAACAACGAAGAAATGCCTAGCCACAACCCACTAGGCTCGCCAGTCGCTACATTTGAATCCAAACTCCAATCTATAGAGGTGTAGTCCACCTGCGTCGAGCCTCCGGTGTTCCAATCCACATGCGACGATGTACCTAAAGTTCCTGCGGACCTCACACCAGTAAATAGACCAAGCGAGGAGGGAGCTGCTAGTGAAGGCGAACTTGTATTCACTGTGCCATATGAACTGTGAGGCTCATATGGAACTCCAAGCGGGTAAGTATTGCCCACTGTGCTCCAAGAACCTCCCAACCCTACCGATGATGTAGAATCCACTGGTACGTTTAAAGGATACGAGCTTTCTTTAAATGATGCCTGATGGTAGAATTGCTCAGGATACTGATGTACTAAACCAAGGGCGCCCATGCTCTGGTTCGGAGGTAACTTACCGTTAGACCTTGTATTTTCAACACCTGGTACATTATTTGAGTACCATCCAGCTGTTACAGCAGGAGAGGCGGTAATGCTAGGGACTTGGTTTAGCTTGGAATTAATATATTGGGGCCGCTGCATCATAACTACTGGTTCCCTTGGTATTTGCTGATGACTTTTACCATCATTTCCAGAAACACCAAGCCGGACTTCCAATTTTGCTGGGGGGGCAGTCACTTCCATAGATGATGGCATAGTCGCTGATGCAGCGGAAGTGCTTAATCCTGCTAGCCACCTCTTTTCTGCAAGTGACTTAGGCTGATTCAAAGATTGCAGATTTCGAGTCCCAGGTTCCAAACAAGCTGTAGGCACTGGAATTGCTGATTTGGTAAAGTTAAAATCCCGTTCATTTCTTCTCTGTTGTATTGTAATTGAAGCTGATGTCGCGGACTTTTCTTGTGTTCTCTTCATAGTATAGCCATTAACATTCTCCTCGGGATTTGGAAGAGTGACTGGTGGGTCCTGCTTTTGTTCGTGTAAGCTCTCTTCTGCCATCACAAGATCACCTTTACATGCAATAACAGCTCTTTCCACCTCCTGCTTTGAGCATTTGTAACCCACCTCCATCGCAGAGATCCGAGAAAGCTCATCACTAATATCTATTTTTAAATTACTGCTACTTCCAGGTTTAGTGTCCTTGTTACGAGCTTCCTCTTCATTCCCTTCAAAGAGCCAATTTACTGACTGCTCTAGCTTTCCCTCATTCATAACAAGGGCTAAGGTTGCCTGGTCATGAGAAAATCCCATTGCGACAAGCTGCTGCGAGAGAGATTCTAGTTTTCTAGACATCAGCAATTCAATGCAACGGTCATGTAACTCTTGAGCCCGCCTCTCTCTCTGGCGCTGATGCTTTTTCTCGTTCTTTAACCGGATTTTGTCTCTCTTCTCACTGTCTAATCCAACTAAAGTTTCTTGTCTAGAAGAATTAGATATCTTCTCTTTTAAATCTTCTGATTCACCAGAGCAACTGCCATTATTTGAAACTGAATCATACTCAGAAACAGTTCCATGTGGACCACTAGAATGCTCATCATTGTCATCTAAATTTCTAAAACGACCATTATCATGATAAGGTGGAGAAGAAGGTCCAGACGGTATCTCTAGAGTGTGAAATGTCCCAGATATGGGATTGTAAGCACTCGCTGGACTACCACTTACATTGTTGGTGGACCCAGAAGACTTAGAAGATGTCTTTTGCTGATCCTTGGAAGCCATTTCAGGGGCTTTATCTTTTGACTTACTCTTGGATTTCAATGCCGGAGACATATTTTACTTGTATGATCCTGCTGACAACACACAAAATGAAGCGATAATTAAACAAAAACGGTAATGAATCAAAAGGGGAATGGGACATGTCACATGACAGACAAGAGAGCTCAAATTCTTACAATTCATAACAACAGAGCATGCAAAAAATAGCCAAAGTTTTGCAACCTCCGTATAAACATTTTAACTAAAAAGTAAACAATTGTCAATACAAACAGGAGGATGACTTGTATGTCTATCATACGTAAACAATGCAAAATTCATTGACAAAACAGAATCCAACGAAGCAACATATCCATTGACATTACTACCCGATGCTCCAGTTAATTTATGACAATCAGCAAATGATTTTTTTTAAGACGTGTTCAATGGCAAGCCAATTAAAGCAACATAAACAATTTCTGACATAAAAAAGAAAACCTCAAATTCTGTACCGAAAAACCTTAATGTGTTTTCAGTGTCAACACTTCCTTTCCGATCAAATTCGTAACTGTGCGATAATCAAACTGTTCAAAGAACATTGCAAATGCAATTATTATCAAATTAATTAATACCAAATCGTTATGAATCAAAATTCATACATCAAACCGGAAACATACTAATAACACAAGCTCAATCTAATTCACAATGCGAAACCTAAAAATTTAGGAACCCTAAAATTCTCTTACAAATTAAAATTCTCAAATACGAACAAGTCAATGCAATTAGCGAAATGAATACGCTTCGATCTTAAAAATAATAATCAAAAACTTGAATTACACAGCCTCATAAACGATACATAGAACAAAAAAAATCAAATAATCACATTAGTCTATGAAATTACAACCAAATCTAACCTAAAAAAAAGAAATTAACAAACAAAATTGACATTGAAACTGAGAATAGAAAAGAAGAAACAGATCTAAATTTAATTTTAAAATAAATTAGAAGAAACAGATCTGTACAAACCTGATCGATTTTCCGATGATATAATATTTTCTCTGGTTTCTTGTTTTCTTTAATAAAAAAATGAAAATTAATTTGTTTTGGTATTTGTATGCTTCCTTATCGTGCGCAACGCTTATTATTAGGTTTCGGTTTAATGTTTGATTTGAGGTCCGTTTCCTTTTTTTTTTCTTTATCCTTTTTTTTTATTTTTTTTATTTTGTTGTTGTTTTTATATAAGGTCAAATGTCGTAAAAAGATCAAACCTTTCACAAAAGTTTCACAAAAGTCCTGGCCTTTAAATTTTATCAATTTTGGCCAAAAACTGATTATTTGGTTTCATAAAAGTCATAACCTTTCAATTTTGTCGATTTTAGCCAAAAAATGATTATTTGGTTTCACAAAAGTCTTAACCTTTCAATATATGTGCATGCCACGTAGGCGCCACATAGGCAATTTAAAATCAAATTGAGAGTTTGCCACAATTGAAACCAAATAATCTGTTTTTGGCCAAAATCGACAAAATTGAAAGATCAGAACTTTTGTGAAACTTTTATAAAAGGTTTGGCCTATTTACGACATTTGGCCTTTATATAATGAGAAAATTAGAGAATACGGGCTTAGCCCAACTTAATCTCAATTATATGGTAATAGTTTCAAATATACGGACGACGATAATTTAGGTTTGTATATAAAAAATCTTCATAGATTTTCCATTTAGTTTGAATCTTTGTCGAACAAAAAAGGAGATAATGGTGAAAACTAAGGGAGTTACAAAAAAATCGTCTACAAAAGAGATTGTAATGTCAAAAATAAAAAAAGTTGCATGCGAAAGGAAGATCAATTTAGTCGAAAGTCCATCTTCAATTGTTAAACGGAAGAAAGATGATGATAGTGATTTTGAAGAGTCTCCAACGATTAATATTCATAATAAAAAGGTTAGAGATGATAATTTTATGGCTGTCAAGGTTTTTTTTTCTTTTTATAATTCTTGTTTGTTTGAAATTGTTGTTAGAGTTTCTTATTTAACATATTTATGTTATAATTATGATTAATTGTTCAATTTATTTGATTTTTGATTAGTGTACCTGTTTACTATAGAAATTGAAATGAACATTGAGTTGTGCGGGTTGGTATTATCAGTTATATGGTGTTGGTAGTAGAAAAAACTTCAGGTTGAAGTTGATTGTAGCCAATTTATTTTACATATAATATCTTATAAAGTGAATGCCAATTTGTAATTCATGGCTCTTAAATGGTATTTCTAAAGTTTTTTTAGTGTATATATAAGTGTCAATTGCTATTTTTTATAATAAAATGTGAATGTATATCAGTTTTGTATTCTACTTCCTTCATTTTAATAGAGTTGTCCACTTTAAAAAAAATTATCACAAAACTTTTGTACACTTTCAAAAAGTAACTAATTTTTACACTCAATTTTCTATATTATCCCTATTTAAAATCCACTAATGACTAAATTAAAAATAAATTACAAGTGGACCTTATATTAAATAAGGGTATAATAAGAAAAATAAAGAAAATTTTATAAAATCCATAAACAATAATTGTTTTTCTTAAACTTTGTGATAAAGTTAAAGTGGACAACTCTATTGGGACGGAGGGAATATGTTTTTATTAATTTTATATGAATTATATGTTAGATTATTAGTTTATCGATGGTTTACTTTTGGTATTTTATAGTTTCCAAATGTTAATTAACAGTTTCCTATTGTTTCTGTTTTTTTTATTGATTTTGTATGTAGTATGTGTTACATTACTGGTTTACCAATAATTCTTTTGGTATTCTATAGCTTTTTTAATGTTAATTTTTTTTTTTTTAATAATAACATGAACTCATAGATTTACTTTTATCACTTTATGTGTAGCTTTATTTTTTAGGTTTCACATTGATTGCATTTGTGATATATATTTTTCCTTTTTTTGTGTAATGAGAGTTTATTAATTGTTTGCCAGAAGTTTATTAGAGGTTTATTTAAGATTTTATATGACGAAAACTGAAGTATTAAT
Source organism: Mercurialis annua (assembly GCF_937616625.2). Taxonomy (NCBI): domain Eukaryota; kingdom Viridiplantae; phylum Streptophyta; class Magnoliopsida; order Malpighiales; family Euphorbiaceae; genus Mercurialis; species Mercurialis annua. Next base: position 4,036,189 of record NC_065575.1, on the reverse strand, counting down.
ATATTTTATCTTTCTTTTAACTAGATATATAGGACTCTGAGTATTTTACCAAGCAGTTGATCATTTTCTGGTCAAAATTAGTCATAATGAAGGTGTAAATGTGGAGAAATTCTTAGATAGACTCAGTCTACCAATTCATCCATTGACTAAACCTATCACATAATGACATGTCATTAAAATAATGGTAATCTTGCAATATTACTATTCAAATGTGTAAATAAGCAATAAACAAATTTAGAAAATTATCATCATTTTAATGACATGTTATTATGTGATAGGCTTATTCCACGGATGACGTGGTCGGCCGAGCCTACCTAAAAATTTCTTGTAAATGTGATTACTAAAAACATTTCAACACCAAAACCTTTAAAAAGATTTCCAAAAATATGTTTTGGAAAGTTTCTTGGTATGAATGATTTATATTACTAGGTCAATTGATCCGTAGTTTGCTTTTAAGAGAGGTTAAACAATCGGTTTTCTATGAGTTATGGATCAAAATTTTGGGAAAATTATTTAAGTTTTCAATTGATGAGTTTTTCTTAATATTCGGACTTAAATATACTGGAATTGCTGATATAAAGTTGTATGAAACTTCATGAATTCCTGATTTTAAAGTAAATTATTGTGGGACATTAAAAAAATGTAAAGAAAAATATGGAGGAATTTTTTGTTAAAGCGTTGGAGCAATGAGGATGAGGCTTTTGCAATTGGTTGTTTTATATTTTATTGAACTCTTTTTGTATAGTAACAAGTCTGACTCAATCGTTCGTGATGAACATATTAGCATTGTTGATAGCGGAAAGTATGAAAAAAAATTACTGGAAAAAGATTTGTTTCACAAAACCATTGAGTTTTTGAAAAGCAAATTGAGTTTTCTAAAAACAACTGTGATTTTTTAAAGAAAAATCCAAAAATTGGAAATCTCCCAGTTCTTTCTGGTATGATAGATTTCCGCTAACATTTCAAACTTGGTTTTTTGAATGTTGCCCTACCGCTAAAGGAACATTGACTTCATGTTTTGGCAATGAAATTCCTCGTATATTGAGATGGAAGGTGGCAACTTCACGGGATCGCATGTATTTGATTTGTACTATTTTAAACAATCGGATAAACATGTATCTTGAATATTTGTTTTATTTTTAACTATTTTTTAATATGTTTATGACAACTAGTAAACTGTTAGTTTACTATAAATAAACTGCTATAAAAAATTTATATATTTGTTTGTTTATTATTTTTTATTCAGCTGCACTTACGTAACTTACACCCCACCAACAAGGAGAGGTCCATACAGGAGTTAGATGAGATGTTTGTGAAAGGAAAGCGTAAATTGAAAAACGGTGAAATTGAACATGGGAAGAAAGAAGAAGCTAGTTTGAGCGGAGAAATCAACAAAGTGGTCTTGAATCAAACCAAAATATATAATGAATTTTCATCTATGAAGACTTATGTAGAGATTCAATTCTTTGAAGTTTTGAATTTGTTGGCCGATTTGAAAAGGATGGTGTGTGTCAATAGGAATCAAGATGATGTAAAGGTAAACACTGTTAAATTATTAGTGAGCTACCAATGAGCTATACCTCAAACGGTATAAGCGCTAGGCAGCAATCTGCTAGGTCGTGGAATAATTCCTCCCACAAGCGCTCCCCCACCCTCGAATTATCAAAAGAAAAATATTAGTAGGCTACTATGCATATTAATTTGAATTTAGATAATTCAAGTTTTTGTGTTGTTTAGGTGGATGCTTGTGATGACGTTTCTTATTTGGAAGAAAATGACAGTGTTCTACCTAAAAACTTTGATGAAGGAGAAAATGTCGGTAGGGAAGTTGGTGAGACCCATAAAGATGCTAATGAAGTTGATACGACAAACAATGATCAGGTTAATGTTGATGGATACAATTCTCAAAATAAAGGAGAAGGTAACCCAAATTCTGCCAACGAGAGTGCTGTCGATGAAGAAGATGGCATAAAGGTAGAGTATTCATTTATTCTAGTATGTTGTTATTAATCTTTGTGCATAACATAAGTGATGCACTAATAATAAACATGAATTACATTTTACTGATTCATTGGTATGCTTACAGCTTAGTCAATCATTAGCAAACTACTGGTAAACTAACGGGTAACTATCAATTAAAATAAAAACTTTATTAAACTGTAATCAAATATGATGTGGATTCCTTATTGCATGAATACATTCATTACTGAAATCAAAATTTTAATGTAAAATGTAGTGCTTCAATACATAATAAAAGGAAAAAACTCATTTTCAGGTCTTTAAACTATATTCGTTTTGTTTATCTGACCTTTAAACTATTTTTTGTTCTTATCCGATCTTTTAATTTAGCAAAAAACTATTTTCCAGTCTCTGACTACTAAAAACGATGCTGTGTAGGCTATCAATTTGCATTTTTGAAAATAACGAAACAATGTCGTTTTTATCATTTAGGGACTTATAAATACATTTTCGCTTCGTTGAAAGACCGGATAAGAACAAAAAATAGTTTAAAAATAAAATAAATAAAACGAGTATAATTTAGGGATCTAAAAATGGGTTATTCCTAATAAAATACATCTGATCTCATACATAATCATTGATAAACCTATAAATTTATAGATAAGTAAAATCACACTACACTGTTTGAAAACTTTTTCAATCTTAATTTATCAATTAAGAGCTGAGTTAAATTTAAAATTCTAATAAAATAATAATTCAGTTCTAATAAAAGACATGTATAATTTTTTTTTTATAAAAACAACTAATGGAAAAATGAACATCCCAACCTTTATCGACTATGTTTTTAATCAAAATGAATTTTAAATGAAAAAAAATTCTACAATTTCATAAAAGCTTACCAGATTGCACCATGTAGTGTCTGAATCAATCCTCATATTTATTGATATTGTTCTTTCATGAATCGTTTTTTACTGAAGTTGATTGTATAACAGCACTCGGTCAATCTTTTAATTTCTTATAATTGATGAATCTTCTAATTCTCTTTTTTCATCAAGTTGAATTTAATCAATAATTTTAATGATTTTGTGTGATCCTCTCTCATGTTGATTTTGCTAGATATTTTTGGAGAGATTTTCGTATATCAATTTCTTAATTTCCAGCTTTTGATTCCTTTTCAAAATGATAACGTATTTTAGCAAATATTAACTGTATTTATACAACAAAAATTTTAACTAACGTATTTTTCATCATTTGTTATTAAGTTAGTACTAATGAGAATATTTTGACACATATTTGGTATTAAACTTTTTGAATATTTATTTTTAGAGTTGTTGAGAGAATGCGTTGAAGATTATGTTAATGTAAACAAATTATTCTTTTTGTCAAATATATAAAGGGTGGATTTGCTAAAAAAAAAATAGTACATTAAATTTAATTTATTTTAAATAATTCATGTTTAATTTAATTACAATAAATATTTTAATAATTATAAAATAGTATGTTTAATAACTAAATATAGATTATATTTTAAAATACTTTATATTTTCTTATTAACAAGAATACTTTTATTTTTTTGGATTGGCCGAAAAATACTAACCGTTAGTTTGATTTTCAATTGCATTTTGACGTTGTAATCTTATCAATTTTATCCCGTTTTCTATTTTTGACTTTCAATAGCAATAAATTAAAAAAATAGGCGATTTTATTTCTAAAAGGATGAAAATATATAAAATAACTAAATTTAAGGATCATATCATACTTTTTTCTACTTGCACAAATTGAAACAAGTTCTTTAACTTTAAAAAAAAAATTAGACTAATCCTAAATAAAACATTAATTAAATAAGATTGATTACTAAATCTCAGCACATCCACTCTTTTTTCATCAGACCCGCCATCGCCGGACCCATCGACCCACCTCTGCTCATCCTCCCATGGAGGATGGGCATATCTGCTATGAAAAGACAAACTAGTTGTTCGTCTTCAATAGGAAGAAGACGACAAATTCGGGGGTCGACGGTTTCGGGGGCCAGCGGATTCGAGGAAAAAGGCGACAATCCGAGAGCGGTAGCGATGGAATCAGTACGTTTTAAGTAATTTAAATTATTAGTTTCATTATAATTTTTTTATTATGTGAAGATGAAAGAATATAAAGGGTTTATTTTGAATGTTTTTCAAATAAAAAGTGTTCAATTTAATTCTTCAGACGGAATTGAAATTTAAATATCTGAAGTAGGATAAATTGACAAAATTTATAAAATTGCAATGTTGGAATGCAATTACAAATCAAAATGTTTTTCGGCATATTAGCCAAATTTTTTAATGATTTATGATACTTTAAAAAATAACAAGTTTAAAAACAAAGTAAACTTCTTTTTTTCGTCCCACAAAAAAGATAAAATGACACATTATCAATAGATATTTAGAGATTTGCAATCGGAATTTGTGATATGGCCGGGAATCTCCAACATCTGGTATCGGAGGCGGAATTTTTCACCACCACTTCAGTCGCGTCATTCTTCTAAATAAAATGCCATAATCTCTATTTTGAACATTATAATTTTATTAGTCAAAACCTCGCTCAACTCAACTCACTCACTCAGTGTGACACCAAATCACAATGTTTCAACCCAACAACAACTACCAGGTTACAGACTAATTCTCTTTTAAATTAATTTTTCTGGGTACTTAGTCTATCATTAAAAATTTGAATTGCAGCTTTAAATTTCCAATTTTTAAATTCTTTTGCCTGTATTTTCTTCAAGTTTTATAGGTTGCATGTCCGTGTTTTTGCATTATTTATCAATTTCAAGAATGATTGTTTGTATTGTATTGCAATTCTCTTGAGTTTGATGTGTTTGTTTAGTGAAATTGGTGTCCTTTTTAATCTTCAAAATGGTTATGCATTAATGTTTATTGTAATGCTTAATTAGAATATTAGGATGAAATTTTAGAATGTGGGTTTTGAAAGTTATCCATTGTGGTTAAGGCAGTATAGAAGTTGCAAACTGCAGTTTGTAAGTTGGAATTTTTCTTTCTTGTTGTTCTGGGTGTAAACGAGAGAGCCCGAGTTATACCAAGCTCGAGCTCAAATGTTATCGAGCTCGAATGTGTTATACAAGCTCGAGCTTGAGTTTGAATGGCCTTAAATTATCAAGTTCGAACTCGAGTTCGAACGACATACAAACTATCTGAGCTCAACTCGTGTAAGCTTGAGTTTAATAAAGAATAAAAAAATAAAAGGATTATCATATGTGATGAATTTTAAATATTTCTCACTAAAAAATATTTATTTTAACCAATTACAATGTTATACATCTAAATTTATAGGTATATAAAGTCAATATAAATTTTTATTTTATTTGTATAAGAAATTTGTTTAGGCTTGCGAGTCTCACGAGTCTCTTTATATGATACTCGAGCTCGGCTTGAGTTTGACTGGAAATTTTAAAGTCGATCTGAGTAACTCGCAAGTAAGGATAGTACTTGCAAAGAAACATAATGTAGGTTCAAATCATTCTTAAAAGGGATTGTTGCAACCTGTACCAGTTTGTTTGGAATAATTAGTTGGTAGAAATAAATTAAAGTTGATTTCATTCTTCTAAAATGTCATTAAATAATATGCATTGTTTTTTTCTCTTAAGTTGAAAAAATTGCATTCTAGCATTATAGCATTCATGACCTCTCTAAAGAGGAGAATGGCTAAATTAAATTGAATTGAGATCTTGCAATTTTAGATACAAGCACTAGTGTAATCATCCATGTATTAGAATGGCACATAAGTCGCAAGAGTTTCACCTGAAGTTGAAACTTATTTCGTTTGCTATATTTAGAGCTCTATTACAAAAACAGGTAGCTCTATAGGCTTCTAAGCAGCCATTGTAAAATATTTTGCATGCTGTTTTCTATTGAAGAAATCAAGAATTTGAAACTTCTGACACTTTTCCCTGCAACTTGAAGTTCTCATTAAAATTAGGCTAATAATCATGGACGGTCCTCGACCTTTGCACTAAGCTTCCCTAAACCCCCTCACCTTTCAAAAGCTTCACTAAACCCCCTGACCTTTATGGCGGCGCCATTCACGGCCCTTCTGAAGAAAAAAAACACAGAATCGCGGCGCCGCCAACGATTTAATCGTTTGCATGCGTTTTCCTCGCCACTTGTCGACCCACGTGACATGTTCTCTGTCAGAAGCAACAGTTCCTCCCTCTGACATGTCGGTTGACTTTTCAAATTTTAAAATAAAAAAAAAGTAACCGCTCGAGTGAATTTTCTCTCTCTTTTTTCACCTTCTGACATACTCTTTCTTCTTCATTATATTCGTTTTTGAAATCAGTCTTTTTCTATTTCTCATCTCCTCTGACCTAGACGTTTGTCATTGTCGTTTGGTTGCTCTTCATTTTCTATCGTTCTGTAGTTCGCCTGCGTTGCATTTCGAGGAAGAACAAATCCGGGTATGAAAAAAAATGGTTGATTAATTTTTATAGAGTTACTGTCATGTGGACACATTTTTGGTATTGATATCTTTATATGGTAAAACAGGCTAAGAAGATAATGGGAAAAAAGATCTTCTTCGACAGTGATGAGACGAAAGGGAAGAAACGGCCAGGTTCGAATTTTAATTTTAGTGTTTATGGTAATTTTGTTGGTTTTTGGCTATGTGTTTTTGGATACTTGAAATTGTGATTTTAGGTTTATTGTAAATTTTTAGGTTTATGGGTATGTTTTTTTGGGGGAGTTATTCTCAAGTTGGTTGTAAAATTTTTTGATTTGTTTTGCATAATGTCTGTGAATGAATGTCTCTATATTGTTTGATTGAATAGTCCGTACCGTGGAAGTGGATTCTGAGATCCTTGAAATTGTTCTGCACTACGATGAAGAATTTGGAGAAGGTGGTTATTTGTGGGGCGAGGTGTGTGCAAGATGTTTTTACATTTCCCAACTGTCACTGAATAGGCTTGATTTGTGGGCCAAAAAAATTGGAGTGAAGGGGCTGGTTATGTATTATTGGAGGCAGCCAGAGTTGGACTATCATCGAGGGATAAAACCTCTTGAACATGATAGAGATGTTGAGGAGATGACAAGGGCTGGACTAAAAGAAGGTGTGGTTGATGTCTACGTTAGATATTTAACCTCTGATGATGTGCATAATTTGGTGCCTGAGAGTGGACCCAAGTTAGAATTGAAAGAAATTGAAGAAGATGGTCCATTTGAGCCAGCTGAAGATGGTCCAGTGGAGGCAGTTGAAGATGCTGCGGGAGTTGAAGAAGGTCCAGATGATGAAATATTGTTGCTAGAGTGGTACGGCACTGAAGATGAGGGCCAAGTAGAAGCCTTGGAAGTGGAGATTGCTGCTGCTGATGGCCCATCTGATGTGGCTGAAGGTCCAGAAGAAGGGTGCAGCAAAAAACAGAAGAACAAATAAAAACGAAAGAACAAATAAATGTAGTGTTGTTTTATATTTCCGAATATGTTGTTATTTTATTTTAAAACACTTATATGTTTTTTATATGTGCTATTTCATAATTTAGCATTGTTTATTATTTCCTGATATGTTGTTATTTTATTCAAAGACACTTATATGTTGGAAATTTTATAAATTTATTTTTAGAGAAATGAAATACGTATGGTTCATGCATGACCACTGTCTTTCATTCTTATACTTTTGTTCACATAAGGTCCCTGACTTTTTAAAATGGATTGAGCAGTGGACCCTGATATTTGTTACTCTGGACAAAAAAATGTACATAAAACATATAGAACATACATTACTTACATTACTTACAGAACATGTAAAATATAATTCGTAAAGACATATAAACAAGCATAAAAGTAAGATTAATAATTCACTTCATTAAATATTCAAACATTTCAGAACGTTTAGAAAAAAATTACATTAACATCCATCTTCACCAAAATTAACCCTGAACAAGAACAAAAACAAGAACAAAAATATCCATCTTCACCAAAATTAACCAAAAAATACATAAACAAGACTACATAAACAAGTCATCCTCTTAAGCAAGCTCCGGTGCGCGATAAACACAAAACTCCATCTTGATCATACCGTCAGCAAAAAATTCGTGGTCACTATCAAGAAGGAACCCTGAAAAAGAACGATAGTAATTGCCGGTGCCTTGAATGTTCTGGGTAGTACTGTGAAACTTGTGACTTGAGTTGGCATTCACTTCAATTTCATAGGGGCAGCATCCAGCTGCTAACGGTCCAAGACAACACATTGTAAGAATATTCCTATAAGAACACGTTGTGTTGTTCAGAACAAACACAATGTCTGTGTTTTCCTCTTGGAGAATAGAGGAATTATCATCCAGCCGGACAGAAACAGGTAATTTACGACAAAAAACAAACGGCTTCACAAAATCTTTATGCATCACTTTACAGTGAGCATAAATCATTTCAGAGGTTCCCTTGACATTGCAAACTTCAATGGGGGCATGAGCACTCTATGAAAGAACAGAATTTTTCGTGGTTGATCTTATCGGGGTACCTAACAGTTGCTGGGCAACCATAATTCTTGAACGAGCAACAAACTCTCAAAGAGTCAGCAACATCTTCCAGAATCCGGTTCCTCATTCTTCTGATAGGCAGGGTGCAAGAATGGCACTTTTGAGTCTTCTCCGAGCATGCGTTGCATGTTGCATGCCCATTTTCACACTAAATATAATTACAGAAAAAATACAATTACTAAATAATACAGTTACAGAAATAAATAACTGGGAAATGGTAAAGAGAAATAAATGGGTACAAACTTGAATAATTGGAGTTGTAAAGGGTTCACAGCATATTGGGCAATCCATGAGTTCCATATTAAGTGAAGACACAACAATATTATCGGACATCTTCTGGTTATTTTGAGAATAAGAACAATTTGTGTACTCTGAAATGCTTGAATCAGTTGCTGTGGTTGCCTATTTAAATAAGTTACCATCATGACTCTTCAATTTCTTTAGATGCCCTTTGTGGATGTAATTAATTAGTGTTGTAGTTAACGAAGAGGCTGCATTGGAACAATACAACTGATGGAACGGGTGTAATGAAAGGGTTTTTTGGAAAACCCATTTCTAATCTTTGCCATTAAGTTTTCATTGTTTTGGCGGTTTATTTCTCTGTGAAGTCTAATATAGCCCTTGAAATTTCGACCAATTATAAAAGACAGCACCTGAACTTATATTTAATTATGAAAGACAGCACCTGCACTTATATTTTATAATCAACGACAGTATTGTAATTTAAATTTTTGAATCACACAAAGTTTTCCCAACAAGCAAATTAAATGAGTTTAAGATAATACAAAAAATTATTGGAACGCAGTTTACTAACAACACTGCACAAACACAAGCCATTGTCACTTAACAGAAAATGCATCAATTTTTCTTGAAACAAGCAACGGCTAAACTGCAACCGGCAACTGCAAAGCCACAAAAAACCAAGCTTCATGATCTTGTTTTTCCTCTCCATGTCTGAGCACTTGACTTCCATCAGCTTGACGTGTTCCTTCAGAGTGTTTATCTCCATAAGTTGCAGACCACTATCCTGGATCATAAGCACATTTTCATCGTGGTACATCTCAATGGACTCCTTCAATCCCTCGAAGGCCTCATTAAGTTGCTCCAGTTCGTCAGTTTTAGCTGCCACCTGAGTATGGGCATGAACTAGTTCCAGTAGAGCTTTGTTGCGTTCTTCAGTCATGCCATTAAGCTCACTTTTCAAATTCCTGACCATCGTCATTTGATAGGCCATGTTGTTATCCACCCACGCAAAAAAATCGCATTGATTCTGTGTAGTGTAGGTCAAACGACAGTTAAATGGCAACAAAGGAAGATTAAGTTTTAAAAAAAATACTTACATTTCTCTTCGAACAGCCGTAAAATCTAAAATACTTACATTTCTCTTCGAGCAGCCGTAAAATCTCCATCCTGGATTTCGTTCGGTGGAGGAAATCTGCATACGGCATGGAATTTCACAGTCGCATACAACTTGTTTAGCTTGTCCTTCCATTGTCGTGTGTCTTGGAAGTGGAGATCTATAGGAAGGCTGGTAAGAAAAAAAAGGAGACGAGGGTTTTCAGAAAGGGGTTGAATATTCAGTTGAATAATGTGTTGCACCTTTATTTATGCAGGGTTCAGATTTGCTTTTTCTTGTCAGGTGTGACAGATGTCCCTTTTTAAATTACCAACGAACCTTTAGTGTTTTAATTATGAAGGTTAAGTACCTTAAGTGATATTTGCTTAAAAGTTGAAGTACCGTGGCTATTCCTGAAATAAAGGAATGAGGACCGTGGCTGATCTTTATAACAAAGGATAAGTACCTTAGGTGATTATATAAAAGGTTGACCTATGGTTGCTAAAAAACAACAGACAAACATAAACTGTTATAAACTGTTTTAATACACAAACTGTTTAAATACATCCATTAATCAATTGAAACACATCCATTCCAATACATCCATCCATTAAAATTCTAATCACAATGGGCAACCTACATGCATACCCTAACAAAATACTGCCTATGTGCACCACAAAAATAATTAACAAAATAACTACCACTAAACCATGTTCCAGCACTACGTTTTTTTGGATCTCTTCCTCAGGATGTTCATGTATCTAGAGGGAACATCTTTAGCTCTCCGCTTCCCTTTTCCTTTTTCAGCTTGCGTTGGGATAGGTTGGGACGGAGCTCCATCTTCAACACTGCTCCGTTAGCTGTTGAAGGCATGCTCTTCTGCATCACCTGGGTGGTTCTGGTCTGGTTGGCCTTGGTCAGCAACCGGAGGTTCCGCCGGAACTGCTTGATCCACAAATAGAAAGGTGTCACGTCTACTCGGTGACCTATGAACGACTTGACTTGTACCCTGCCATGGAAAGACACAGACCCAAAAAAAAATTAATGGAATAATAAACGAAAAAACTAAAAACAACAAAACCACACATTCACTAACATCCATCATCCAGCGGAGGGTGACTGGAGAGTCATGAAGCACAGGTTCTCGTTCAGTAGACTACCCACCAGGCTCTCTTTCAGCAGACTAACCACCAGGCTCTCTTTCAGCTGACTGACCACCAGGCACTCTTTCAGCTGACGGACCACCAACCTCATGAGTTGACTGACCCCCACTCCTCTTTAGGCAACCCCTCTTATTGTGTCCAAATTGACCACATAAACTGCAAGTCATTCTCATATTTCCTTTCCTCGGCAACTTTTCCCTACCTGCAGCGGCTTCTTTGGCTTTTTCAACCCTTTGTTTCTCTAGTTCCTCCGCCTCTTTTTTCCTAGCCGTTGGTATTCTGCCCCTCTTTTTCTTATGTACTGGGGATGGTGGGAGTATGATATTGAATGGCTCAGAGTCTGTTTCCCACATGTCTGGCCCATTCATAGGGTTGATTACATAGCTGTATACCTTCTGATACGTAGCTACACTGTAGCAATCATCCACAAACTCTTCAGGCCGTTGATTATTTCCATATATGCATGGTGTAGCGTGCGAACATGGGATTCCACTAAGCTGCCACCTTCGACATGTACATGTTCTGTTAGCCAAATCAACCACGAACTGGCCCCCTGGGCCCTCTACCTGCCACTGAGGGCTACCACCAGGATCTGCGGTGAACTTCCAACCATAATCAATTATTTTGGCCAACTTCTTTCTGATCTTTGGACACAGCTCACCCTCCATGTTTCCCCCAAACTTCTGCTTGTCATTAATCCTCTTCATAAGCTGCGTCCTTATCATTTCGAACATTGTCAACACTGGCTTCTCTCTTGCAGCAAGTATGTACTTGTTGAATGCTTCAGCCAGGTTGTTTAGGAGGATATCACATTTGACTTCCTCTTTGAACAGCGCTCTGCACCAGTGTTTCCTATCCCTCTCTTTGATCCATTGGTAGCCAGCGTCATGTTTGTCTTCCAGAGCTTTCATTGCTCTATCCATGGCTGCTATATATGTTGTTGTTCCAATGTTCCAGATGAAGGGCTTCATGTGTTGCGTGTGAAACATGCTCCTGAAATTGGCCCACAAATGCCTCCAGCAAAATCGATGCTCTGAGTATGGGAACAGCTCCTTCACAGCATTCAACAAACCCTGCACAAACGCACGAAATATAATCACCCATGCAATCAATAACACACCCTATAGTTTGTACATTATTCACCAAAGGACCCTGATCTTAATGTAAAAAATCTAATACAACACATTAATCAAGATCACTAAAATCAACTAAGATTGTTCAACCATGGAATGTACCTTTTGTTTATCGGACATGAAAACAGTGGCATTCGTAAGGTGCAGATCAGCTTGAAGTAGCCCAATAAACCACATCCAGGTGTCTGTGTTCTCCGTTTTAACCCAGGCATATGCTAAGGGGTACATACAGTCGTTTGGATCAATCCCTGTTGCAGAAAGAAGTTGACCCCCGTATTTACCCTTCAACCAGCACCCATCCAGACAGACAATCTGTCTCATCCCATTCACGAAAGCCTGCTTCAACCCATCAAAGCATACATACATTCCCTGGAACTTCCCCCTTGCTTTTTTAAACTCCACCGTGCTGCCTGGGTTGGTTCTCAAAACCTCCCTCTTGTAATCATACAGCTTTCATATTGTCGGTCTTCATCACCCTCTAATTTGTCCAATGCTGTCCTTCTTGCTCTTCTTGCTTGCTGAATGCTTATTGATTATTTTAGGTCCGTCTGAATCTTCTTCACAAACACTTCAGACTTATATTCAGGATCGTTTCTAAATTCTTCTAAGTACTTGTCGGCGAGGACTGCACTAGTCAGGTGGAAGTTTTTGCTCACTTTAGGACATGTATGGCGCATATCAAGGGTCTTCACTCGGAATGTGTTGTCGTTGGGATCTTTGAGGTGCAACTTTGAGGCAAACACGTAGAACTTACATTTGGTCTTTGAGTAGTACTTTGCCCTCACTCTTGTTATCTCATTTACAGGGAAGTGCAGTTGGTACCTGTGGTGTATCCCCCACTCACGGCAGGCCTTCTTAAACTGCTCTCTGTCAGTGAACAACATCCCAATAAAGAAAGTTGGACCCTCATGGTCGTGGTCTTCATCAAACACATTAAAATCCTCCCCCCCTCTTCTTCTGAATCTGAAATAGATCTATTACCATCAGACTCTATGTACTTGAATCACCACCCACAGTGTCCTGGTGAATTGTTCTGTCAACACCACCAGACTCAAATTGGGCTTTACCTTTGGGTCTCCCACCAGCCATGTTCTGCGAAGCACCAACATTCTCTTCAGTCTGTTCATCCTGTTCATTCTCTTCGTTCTCTTCATTCTCTTCAGGCAACTGACCGTTTGACCTCAACTCGGTAGTCAAATCTTCATCACCATCCAAGATGTCATAATCAGGATCCACAATGTACTCATCTAGATCATCATCCCAATCTTCAACCCATTCATGTGAATGATGAAGCTCTTCTTCAGTGGGCATCGGTGGCTGGTCTTCACTTTGCCTTTGCGGCAGTTCCCTGTTCTGGTCCTCAAATAAACCCTCAAAAGGGGGCTGATGTTGGGTCTGGAAGAAATTGTCGAAGTCCACATCTTGAGTTTGTTGAGTAGGACCCTTATCATGCAGCCCCTCTCCCTCATCCATGTGCGGCCCATCGTCAGCCCCCAAATCCTGAGCTTCCTCATGTGGCCCCTGAATTGCAACTTCTTCCTCTTGTGGCCCATGCTGTTCACCAGTCCCAGCCCCAGCCTCAGCCCCATTCACTTGCAATTCTTCAGCAGCCCCAGCCTCAGTCCCAGCCATAGCCCCAGCCTCAGCCCCAGCCATAGCCTCAGCTTCAGCCCCAGCCTCAGTCCCATCCATAGCCCCAGCCTCAGCCCCATTCAGTTGGCAATCTTCAGCAGCCCCATCCCCCTTATCATGGCAATCTTCATCAGCCATCTGAACGCTTACCTCTTCATTTGCCCCCTCACCAGCAACCTCGTCATTCCCAGTGTCAGTTTGTCCCAAATAATCTGCCCCTTCATTCCCCTGAGCCTCCGTATCTCCCTGGACCATAGAAGCCCCTTCACTTACATATGGAATCAACCATGACCCCTCACTTTCTGAAGGACCTTCACCAACAGCCTTGGTAGCCAATGGTTTACTCCCACCAGCCTTGGTAGCCAATGGTTTACTCCTTACTTTTTTCACGGGAGTGGGATACACATAAGCTAAATCTTTGAGGTTTGGTATCTCCTCAATTACAACATGTGGGGGCGACGAGGGCGGAGGGACTAAAGACTCAATGTCTTTAATGGTCAGTTTCCTAACATAGACATCCACTTCTCCATCCCTCTTCCCAGCACTTGCCATTTCCATAACATCATCTTCGTGATTTATCGGTCTAATCCAATCATGAAATTCCTTGTCTTTTTCTTTCCAATAATAATCAACTAAGCCCTTAACTTTTTCTCTTTTCACCCATCTATCTAATTTCATCATAGTCATACCAGACATAGAATAAATGCCGGTGAACACTTCCCCATCATGGTAACCCCATTCCCCCAATTCCCCATTAATGTGAAGGTTGATTTGAAAAAATTCTAAACCTGGTGACACTGCAAACAGACAAATATTTGAACACACCAACAACCATCAAGCAACACAAAAAGAATAGTAAATGCCAACCAACAAAAACGTGAAAACAATAAACAACTCGTACAAAGATTAAACAAATCAAACCAACTAGTGGTCCTACAGCAGTAAACAAACATAAAGCAGCTTGTAATCCTATGTCCAAAAGCAATAAACAAATCAAAGCATAGAATAACAAACATTTACAGAAACCAAAGTACTATGTGGTCCTACATACCTTCCATAACAAACATTTACAGAAACCAAAGTACTATGTGGTCCTACATACCTTCCACTACTTCGTCATTATCGCTCTCATCCATTAAACCCCATCCAGCAGTTCCAGGTGGTCCCGTTCGTTCTCTTTCCTTTGATTTTCCTTTTCCTTTCTTTCTCATTTTTTTTAATTCTTTCACTATAAAAACCTGTGACACAGAGAGCGTAAATACACCACGTTAATCAAACCCTAAACCACATGAACCCGACAACAAGAGTAAAAATCAATCTTTCTCACTCTATATTTTTGTTTTGTTCCTTCGTTATTTTTTCTTCTTCACAATGCAAGAACACAGAAAGCACGGAAGATGAACAGGCAATCGAAGAAACAATGGCGGTGTGAAAATGAGAGTTTCAGAAGAAAAAAGGGAAGGGAAGGAAGCAAGTGTATGTCAGAAAGAAGATGAAAGAGAGAGAAAAGTTACCGAGCGGTTACTTTTTTTTTTATTTTAAAATTTGAAAAGTCAACCGACATGTCAGAGGGAGGAACTGTTGCTTCTGACAGAGAACAGGTCACGTGGGTCGACAGGTGGCGAGGAAAACGCATGCAAACGATTAAATCGTTGGCGGCGCCGCGATTCTGTGTTTTTTTTCTTCAGAAGGGCCGTGAATGGCGCCGCCATAAAGGTCAGGGGGTTTAGTGAAGCTTTTGAAAAGTGAGGGGGTTTAGGGAAGCTTAGTGCAAAGGTCGAGGACCGTCCATGATTATTAGCCTAATTTTAATGAGAACTTCAAGTTGCAGGGAAAAGTGTCAGAAGTTTCAAATTCTTGATTTCTTCAATAGAAAACAGCATGCAAAATATTTTACAATGGCTGCTTAGAAGCCTATAGAGCTACCTGTTTTTGTAATAGAGCTCTAAATATAGCAAACGAAATAAGTTTCAACTTCAGGTGAAACTCTTGCGACTTATGTGCCATTCTAATACATGGATGATTACACTAGTGCTTGTATCTAAAATTGCAAGATCTCAATTCAATTTAATTTAGCCATTCTCCTCTTTAGAGAGGTCATGAATGCTATAATGCTAGAATGCAATTTTTTCAACTTAAGAGGAAAAAACAATGCATACTATTTAATGACATTTTAGAAGAATGAAATCAACTTTAATTTATTTCTACCAACTAATTATTCCAAACAAACTGGTACAGGTTGCAACAAGCCCTTTTAAAAATGATTTGAACCTACATTATGTTTCTTTGCAAGTACTATCCTTACTTGCGAGTTACTCAAATCGACTTTAAAATTTTCAGTCAAACTCAAGCCGAGCTCGAGTATCACATAAAGAGACTCGTGAGACTCGCAAGCCTAAACGAATTTCTTATACAAATAAAATAAAAATTTATATTGACTTTCTATACCTATAAATTTAGATGTATAACATTATAATTGGTTAAAATAAATATTTTTTAGTGAGAAATATTTAAAATTCATCACATATGATAATCCTTTTATTTTTTTATTCTTTATTAAACTCAAGCTTACACGAGTTGAGCTCGGATAGTTTGTATGTCGTTCGAACTCGAGTTCGAACTTGATAATTTAAGGCCATTCAAACTCAAGCTCGAGCTTGTATAACACATTCGAGCTCGATAACATTTGAGCTCGAGCTTGGTATAACTCGGGCTCTCTCGTTTACACCCAGAACAGCAAGAAAGAAAAATTCCAACTTACAAACTGCAGTTTGCAACTTCTATACTGCCTTAACCACAATGGATAACTTTCAAAACCCACATTCTAAAATTTCATCCTAATATTCTAATTAAGCATTACAATAAACATTAATGCATAACCATTTTGAAGATTAAAAAGGACACCAATTTCACTAAACAAACACATCAAACTCGAGAGAATTGCAATACAATACAAACAATCATTCTTGAAATTGATAAATAATGCAAAAACACGGACATGCAACCTATAAAACTTGAAGAAAATACAGGCAAAAGAATTTAAAAATTGGAAATTTAAAGCTGCAATTCAAATTTTTAATGATAGACTAAGTACCCATAAAAATTAATTTAAAAGAGAATTAGTCTGTAACCTGGTAGTTGTTGTTGGGTTGAAACATTGTGATTTGGTGTCACACTGAGTGAGTGAGTTGAGTTGAGCGAGGTTTTGACTAATAAAATTATAATGTTCAAAATCAAGATTATGACATTTTATTTAGAAGAATGACGCGGATGAAGTGGTGGTGAAAAATTCCGCCTCCGATACCAGATGTTGGAGATTCCCGGCCATATCACAAATTCCGATTGCAAATCTCTAAATATCTATTGATTATGTGTCATTTTATCTTTTTTTGTGGGACGAAAAAAAGAAGTTTACTTTGTTTTTAAACTTGTTATTTTTTAAAGTATCATAAATCATTAAAAAATTTGGCTAATAGGCCGAAAAACATTTTGATTTGTAATTGCATTCCAACATTGCAATTTTATAAATTTTGTCAATTTATCCTACTTCAGATATTTAAATTTCAATTCCGTCTGAAGCATTAAATTGAACACTTTTTATTTGAAAAACATTCAAAATAAACCCTTTATATTTATCAAATATCTTAAATATTCTTTCATGTTTTAAATTATATAAAATACCATCATCTTCACACAATAAAAAAATTATAATGAAACTAATAATTTAAATTACTTAAAACGTACTGATTCCATCGCTACTCTCTCGGATTGTCGCCTTTTTCCTCGAATCCGCTGGCCCCCGAAACCGTCGACCCCCGAATTTGTCGTCTTCTTCCTATTGAAGACGAACAACTAGTTTGTCTTTTCATAGCAGATATGCCCATCCTCCATGGGAGGATGAGCAGAGGTGGGTCGATGGGTCCGGCGATGGCGGGTCTGATGAAAAAAGAGTGGATGTGCTGAGATTTAGTAATCAATCTTATTTAATTAATGTTTTATTTAGGATTAATCTAATTTTTTTTAAAGTTAAAGAACTTGTTTCAATTTGTGCAAGTAGAAAAAAGTATGATATGATCCTTAAATTTAGTTATTTTATATATTTTCATCCTTTTAGAAATAAAATCGCTTATTTTTTTAATTTATTGCTATTGAAAGTCAAAAATAGAAAATGGGATAAAATTGATAAGATTACAACGTCAAAATGCAATTGAAAATCAAACTAACGGTTAGTATTTTTCGGCCAATTAGCCAAAAAAAATAAAAGTATTCTTGTTAATAAGAAAATATAAAGTATTTTAAAATATAATCTATATTTAGTTATTAAACATACTATTTTATAATTATTAAAATATTTATTGTAATTAAATTAAACATGAATTATTTAAAATAAATTAAATTTAATGTACTATTTTTTTATAGCAAGTCCACCTTTTATATATTTGACAAAAAGAATAATTTGTTTACATTAACATAATCTTCAACGCATTCTCTCAACAACTCTAAAAATAAATTTTCAAAAAGTTTAATACCAAATATGTGTCGAAATATTCTCATTAGTACTAACTTAATAACAAATGATGAAAAATACGTTAGTTAAAATTTTTGTTGTATAAATACAGTTAATATTTGCTAAAATACGTTATCATTTTGAAAAGGAATCAAAAGATGGAAATTAAGAAATTGATATACGAAAATCTCTCCAAAAATATCTAGCAAAATCAACATAAGAGAGGATCACACAAAATCATTAAAATTATTGATTAAATTCAACTTGATGAAAAAAGAGAATTAGAAGATTCATCAATTATAAGAAATTAAAAGATTGATCGAGTGCTGTTATACAATTAATTTCAGTAAAAAACGATTCATGAAAGAACAATATCAATAAATATGAGGATTGATTCAGACACTACATGGTGCAATATGGTAAACTTTTATGAAATTGTAGAATTTTTTTTCATTTAAAATTCATTTTGATTAAAAACATAGTCGATAAAGGTTGTGATGTTCATTTTTCCATTAAGTTGTTTAAATAAAAAAAAATTATACATGTCTTTTTTTAGAACTGAATTATTATTTTATTAGAATTTTAAATTTAACTCAGCTCTTAATTGATAAATTAAGATTGAAAAAGTTTTCAAACAGTGTAGTGTGATTTTACTTATCTATAAATTTATAGGTTTATCAATGATTATATATGAGATCGGATGTCTTTTATTAGGAATAACCCATTTTTAGATCCCTAAATTATACTCGTTTTATTTATTTTATTTTTAAACTATTTTTTGTTCTTATCCGGTCTTTCAACGAAGCGAAAATGTATTTATAAGTCCCTAAATGATAAAAACGACATTATTTCGTTATTTTCAAAAATGCAAATTGATAGCCTACACAGCATCGTTTTTAGTAGTCAGAGACTGGAAAATAGTTTTTTGCTAAATTAAAAGATCGGATAAGAACAAAAAATAGTTTAAGGGTCAGATAAACAAAACGAATATAGTTTAAAGACCTGAAAATGAGTTTTTTCCTTTTATTATGTATTGAAGCACTACATTTTACATTAAAATTTTGATTTCAGTAAATGAATGTATTCATGCAATAAGGAATCCACATCATATTTGATTACAGTTTAATAAAGTTTTTATTTTAATTGATAGTTACCCGTTAGTTTACCAGTAGTTTGCTAATGATTGACTAAGCTGTAAGCATACCAATGAATCAGTAAAATGTAATTCATGTTTATTATTAGTGCATCACTTATGTTATGCACAAAGATTAATAACAACATACTAGAATAAATGAATACTCTACCTTTATGCCATCTTCTTCATCGACAGCACTCTCGTTGGCAGAATTTGGGTTACCTTCTCCTTTATTTTGAGAATTGTATCCATCAACATTAACCTGATCATTATTTGTCGTATCAACTTCATTAGCATCTTTATGGGTCTCACCAACTTCCCTACCGACATTTTCTCCTTCATCAAAGTTTTTAGGTAGAACACTGTCATTTTCTTCCAAATAAGAAACGTCATCACAAGCATCCACCTAAACAACACAAAAACTTGAATTATCTAAATTCAAATTAATATGCATAGTAGCCTACTAATAATTTTCTTTTGATAATTCGAGGGTGGGGGAGCGCTTGTGGGAGAAATTATTCCACGACCTAGCAGATTGCTGCCTAGCGCTTATACCGTTTGAGGTATAGCTCATTGGTAGCTCACTAATAATTTAACAGTGTTTACCTTTACATCATCTTGATTCCTATTGACACACACCATCCTTTTCAAATCGGCCAACAAATTCAAAACTTCAAAGAATTGAATCTCTACATAAGTCTTCATAGATGAAAATTCATTATATATTTTGGTTTGATTCAAGACCACTTTGTTGATTTCTCCGCTCAAACTAGCTTCTTCTTTCTTCCCATGTTCAATTTCACCGTTTTTCAATTTACGCTTTCCTTTCACAAACATCTCATCTAACTCCTGTATGGACCTCTCCTTGTTGGTGGGGTGTAAGTTACGTAAGTGCAGCTGAATAAAAAATAATAAACAAACAAATATATAAATTTTTTATAGCAGTTTATTAATAGTAAACTAACAGTTTACTAGTTGTCATAAACATATTAAAAAATAGTTAAAAATAAAACAAATATTCAAGATACATGTTTATCCGATTGTTTAAAATAGTACAAATCAAATACATGCGATCCCGTGAAGTTGCCACCTTCCATCTCAATATACGAGGAATTTCATTGCCAAAACATGAAGTCAATGTTCCTTTAGCGGTAGGGCAACATTCAAAAAACCAAGTTTGAAATGTTAGCGGAAATCTATCATACCAGAAAGAACTGGGAGATTTCCAATTTTTGGATTTTTCTTTAAAAAATCACAGTTGTTTTTAGAAAACTCAATTTGCTTTTCAAAAACTCAATGGTTTTGTGAAACAAATCTTTTTCCAGTAATTTTTTTTCATACTTTCCGCTATCAACAATGCTAATATGTTCATCACGAACGATTGAGTCAGACTTGTTACTATACAAAAAGAGTTCAATAAAATATAAAACAACCAATTGCAAAAGCCTCATCCTCATTGCTCCAACGCTTTAACAAAAAATTCCTCCATATTTTTCTTTACATTTTTTTAATGTCCCACAATAATTTACTTTAAAATCAGGAATTCATGAAGTTTCATACAACTTTATATCA
Source organism: Mercurialis annua (assembly GCF_937616625.2). NCBI lineage: Eukaryota > Viridiplantae > Streptophyta > Magnoliopsida > Malpighiales > Euphorbiaceae > Mercurialis > Mercurialis annua. Next base: position 4,015,226 of record NC_065575.1, on the reverse strand, counting down.
GCAATTCCAGTATATTTAAGTCCGAATATTAAGAAAAACTCATCAATTGAAAACTTAAATAATTTTCCCAAAATTTTGATCCATAACTCATAGAAAACCGATTGTTTAACCTCTCTTAAAAGCAAACTACGGATCAATTGACCTAGTAATATAAATCATTCATACCAAGAAACTTTCCAAAACATATTTTTGGAAATCTTTTTAAAGGTTTTGGTGTTGAAATGTTTTTAGTAATCACATTTACAAGAAATTTTTAGGTAGGCTCGGCCGACCACGTCATCCGTGGAATAAGCCTATCACATAATAACATGTCATTAAAATGATGATAATTTTCTAAATTTGTTTATTGCTTATTTACACATTTGAATAGTAATATTGCAAGATTACCATTATTTTAATGACATGTCATTATGTGATAGGTTTAGTCAATGGATGAATTGGTAGACTGAGTCTATCTAAGAATTTCTCCACATTTACACCTTCATTATGACTAATTTTGACCAGAAAATGATCAACTGCTTGGTAAAATACTCAGAGTCCTATATATCTAGTTAAAAGAAAGATAAAATATATTAATACTTCAGTTTTCGTCATATAAAATCTTAAATAAACCTCTAATAAACTTCTGGCAAACAATTAATAAACTCTCATTACACAAAAAAAGGAAAAATATATATCACAAATGCAATCAATGTGAAACCTAAAAAATAAAGCTACACATAAAGTGATAAAAGTAAATCTATGAGTTCATGTTATTATTAAAAAAAAAAAAAATTAACATTAAAAAAGCTATAGAATACCAAAAGAATTATTGGTAAACCAGTAATGTAACACATACTACATACAAAATCAATAAAAAAAACAGAAACAATAGGAAACTGTTAATTAACATTTGGAAACTATAAAATACCAAAAGTAAACCATCGATAAACTAATAATCTAACATATAATTCATATAAAATTAATAAAAACATATTCCCTCCGTCCCAATAGAGTTGTCCACTTTAACTTTATCACAAAGTTTAAGAAAAACAATTATTGTTTATGGATTTTATAAAATTTTCTTTATTTTTCTTATTATACCCTTATTTAATATAAGGTCCACTTGTAATTTATTTTTAATTTAGTCATTAGTGGATTTTAAATAGGGATAATATAGAAAATTGAGTGTAAAAATTAGTTACTTTTTGAAAGTGTACAAAAGTTTTGTGATAATTTTTTTTAAAGTGGACAACTCTATTAAAATGAAGGAAGTAGAATACAAAACTGATATACATTCACATTTTATTATAAAAAATAGCAATTGACACTTATATATACACTAAAAAAACTTTAGAAATACCATTTAAGAGCCATGAATTACAAATTGGCATTCACTTTATAAGATATTATATGTAAAATAAATTGGCTACAATCAACTTCAACCTGAAGTTTTTTCTACTACCAACACCATATAACTGATAATACATATTGAAGAACCCACACAACTCAATGTTCATTTCAATTTCTATAGTAAACAGCTACACTAATCAAAAATCAAATAAATTGAACAATTAATCATAATTATAACATAAATATGTTAAATAAGAAACTCTAACAACAATTTCAAACAAACAAGAATTATAAAAAGAAAAAAAAACCTTGACAGCCATAAAATTATCATCTCTAACCTTTTTATTATGAATATTAATCGTTGGAAACTCTTCAAAATCACTATCATCATCTTTCTTCCGCTTAACAATTGAAGATGGACTTTCGACTAAATTGATCTTCCTTTCGCATGCAACTTTTTTTATTTTTGACATTACAATCTCTTTTGTAGACGATTTCTTTGTAACTCCCTTAGTTTTCACCATTATCTCCTTTTTTGTTCGACAAAGATTCAAACTAAATGGAAAATCTATGAAGATTTTTTATATACAAACCTAAATTATCGTCGTCCGTATATTTGAAACTATTACCATATAATTGAGATTAAGTTGGGCTAAGCCCGTATTCTCTAATTTTCTCATTATATAAAGGCCAAATGTCTTAAATAGGCCAAACCTTTTATAAAAGTTTCACAAAAGTTCGGCTATTAATCAGCTATGGCACTCCAACTTAAGGTCCCCTATCACCAAACCCCCTGAACTTTCAAATCGGCCGCTAAACCCCCTAAACTTTACTTAATGATCAACTAAACCCCTTTTAGTCCAAAACCGCCCCAAAAAACCGCCCCAAGCCCCATATTTTCTCAAAAATGCCCAAAATGCCCCTAGAAAAACTAAGCCAACCCAATCCAACCAAGTCTAAAGTCACCCACCCAATTAAATCAAACATAATCCAACCAAATCATTAAATCACCAACCCACCCAAATCCAAACTCACCCACTCAACCAAATCAAAAAAATCCAACCAAAAATTAAATAAATTATTAATTTTTTTTACACATATTAAATAACTTTTTTAATAATAAATTATTAAATCCATCCAATAAAAAATTAAATAAAATATTATTTTCTATATCACATATTTTTTTTTTTTTTTAATAATAAAAATTTTAATCGGAAAAGACGAACGGGTAAACCGTTCGTCTTCTCCGGCAGTCCACCGGAGTGGACAGCCCCACCCACGAAGGTGGGTCTGTGATGAAAAGACCCACCGTCGTGGTGGGTGTGTCACTGAACAGACCCACCACGACGGTGGGTCTGTGAACAGACCCACCATCGTGGTGGGTCTGTTCTTGAATAACAGACCCACCTCGTGGTGGGTCTGTTCCGTTTGGAACAGACCCACCACGAAGGTGGATCTGTTCCAAACAGAACAGACCCACCACGAAGGTGGGTCTGTTCTTGACAGACCCACCGCCGTGGTGGGTCTGTCCATTCCGGTGAACAGACCCACCGGTGGTCTGTTCACCGGATTAATAAATTTTAAATTTAAAAAAAAATCGAATTTTTTTTTTTAGTGGATGGGTAACAGTGGTTGGAAATTGTTGGTGGCGGCGGATAGCGCGTTCCGATGGAGTGGTATTTAATTGGATGCATTGCTCATTTTGGTTTGATTTGGTTGATTAAAAGGGTTATATTTAATTTGGTTGGATAAGTGGTTTTAGCCTTGATTAAATTGGGTGGGTTGGTTTGTTGGTTGAATGAATGGATTATCTTTAATTTGGTTGGATAAGTGATTTTAGGTTTGGTTAGATTGGGGTTGTCAGGTTTGTTTGTATTTTCTTATTGATCTGAAGGGTATTTTGGTCTATTTGGACTAAAAGGGGTTTAGTTGATCATTAAATTAAGTTTAGGGGGTTTAGCGGCCGATTTGAAAGTTCAGGGGGTTTGGTGATAGGGGACCTTAAGTTGGAGTGCCATAGTTGATTAATAGCCCAAAAGTTCTGATCTTTCAATTTTGTCGATTTTGGTCAAAAACAGATTATTTGGTTTCAATTGTGGCAAACTCTCAATTTGATTTCAAATTGCCTACGTGGCGCCTACGTGGCATGCACATATATTGAAAGGTTAAGACTTTTGTGAAACCAAATAATCATTTTTTGGCTAAAATCGACAAAATTGAAAGGTTATGACTTTTATGAAACCAAATAATCAGTTTTTGGCCAAAATTGATAAAATTTAAAGGCCAGGACTTTTGTGAAACTTTTGTGAAAGGTTTGATCTTTTTACGACATTTGACCTTATATAAAAACAACAACAAAATAAAAAAAATAAAAAAAAAGGATAAAGAAAAAAAAAAGGAAACGGACCTCAAATCAAACATTAAACCGAAACCTAATAATAAGCGTTGCGCACGATAAGGAAGCATACAAATACCAAAACAAATTAATTTTCATTTTTTTATTAAAGAAAACAAGAAACCAGAGAAAATATTATATCATCGGAAAATCGATCAGGTTTGTACAGATCTGTTTCTTCTAATTTATTTTAAAATTAAATTTAGATCTGTTTCTTCTTTTCTATTCTCAGTTTCAATGTCAATTTTGTTTGTTAATTTCTTTTTTTTAGGTTAGATTTGGTTGTAATTTCATAGACTAATGTGATTATTTGATTTTTTTTGTTCTATGTATCGTTTATGAGGCTGTGTAATTCAAGTTTTTGATTATTATTTTTAAGATCGAAGCGTATTCATTTCGCTAATTGCATTGACTTGTTCGTATTTGAGAATTTTAATTTGTAAGAGAATTTTAGGGTTCCTAAATTTTTAGGTTTCGCATTGTGAATTAGATTGAGCTTGTGTTATTAGTATGTTTCCGGTTTGATGTATGAATTTTGATTCATAACGATTTGGTATTAATTAATTAGATAACAATTGCATTTGCAATGTTCTTTGAACAGTTTGATTATCGCACAGTTACGAATTTGATCGGAAAGGAAGTGTTGACACTGAAAACACATTAAGGTTTTTCGGTACAGAATTTGAGGTTTTCTTTTTTATGTCAGAAATTGTTTATGTTGCTTTAATTGGCTTGCCATTGAACACGTCTTAAAAAAAAATCTTTTGCTGATTGTCATAAATTAACTGGAGCATCGGGTAGTAATGTCAATGGATATGTTGCTTCGTTGGATTCTGTTTTGTCAATGAATTTTGCATTGTTTACGTATGATAGACATACAAGTCATCCTCCTGTTTGTATCGACAATTGTTTACTTTTTTAGTTAAAATGTTTATACGGAGGTTGCAAAACTTTAGGGAAGCTTAGTGCAAAGGTCGAGGACCGTCCATGATTATTAGCCTTAAAATTATGGGCGCACAACTCTATTATTAATATAGTTTTTTTGCCTCGAGATGATAGGAACTCTAATTTAGCTTGTTATGTCTTATTTTATTGTGTGATCCATACAGATGTCCCATGCACTAACAATTTAATGTTGTCATGTTAGCTGTATAGTCATTGAGATGAATGCAGAAAGTTATAGTTTCATGCATGACATTTGTTTTCTTCTATGCTTCATTTTTCGATTGAGATACATCTACAGCTATGAGGAATTTCTCTTGCTTCAGCTCTCTATCCTTATTAAGAAACTTTATTTGCAGGATTCCTCTGCAATGATACAAGTGAATGAGAAAGAAACTAGTATTGTTCCAAGGGATGAGATGCAAAACGGTGGATTCATACAAGCACAATCAATAATCTTCAGCTCTAAGGTACTAAAGATATTATAGCTTGGCAGGTTTGTCTACTGTGTTTGTTAATTATTGAAGTAAAAGGTAGATTTAAGTTTGTCTTTAGTTGATTATGTACGCCTCTGTAATTTCCCAAGTAAATATGTCAGTGTTTGAACTTTGAAATGATTTAACATGTACAGAAACTTCAAGATGATCTGCACGCGATTGGACTTAAAATTAAGCAGCACGAGGATAATGTGAAATTATTGAAAAGCCAGAGAAACAAATTAGAGGATTCCATTCTAGATATGCAAGGTACGTTTTTGTCCTTTCTCCTGTCATCTAAGATAAATAATTCTGGAACTTTTCAAATTTGATTACAGTTATGTACATGCCATTTGCTTGGTTGTAATTATAAAAGGATGTCGAAGAAAAAACATGTACTCTATCACAGTATACTGTATTCAGAATTCAACTGCAATCTGCTAGCTGGGCTATTATATTGAACAGTGTCACCTGCTAACAATTGCTGGTCATCAACAGGTTGTTTATCAGATGGCATGAGTACTTCCTGCATATGTTAGGTTTCGACATGCATAACTTAGTCTTTTAAGTGTTTAATTCTATTAAATTTCAATTTTGAATATAATCATGAAAGTTCTGCGACATATTAACTCAAAATCATGTGCATAGATATAGCACTATCTGAACTTCATATGAAAGTTCAGAAAGGAAACATTTTGACTCGAGAACATTATTCTGCATATTGTCTGTTTGTTGTCACATGTGATGTGTTCCACCTCTTTTTATCCTCGCATTATCTTCAATAACAAATCTTCTCTCAGTTATACTTGGCAAGTACCATGCCTCAACCCCACCTGATACTGAAAATACTCACAACTCCAACCAGAGCGAGGAGGAAATCATAGAACAGATTCTACGGCATGAAATGTCTGCTGCGGCCCTTTTTTACCAGCTGAGGGTTCGCCATGGCAGTGATGCTTCTGATGCATCATGCACCAATGATGTGCTTGGTGTCGTTGCTACTCTAGGCAGAGTAGATGATGATAATCTTAGCAGGTCAGTTAGAATTTGCATGCTATCTTTTAATATTGTTTTAACAGTTTACATATTTGGTGCATATTATGAATTTCTGTTGTGATGTTTTGTCACCGTAAATAGCCAGTAGTAGATAAAAGTACTCTGCTAAATTCATTCTGACACAAGTTTATTTGTGCCAGATCTCTGATAAAGATGGTGCATTTAAGTTTACTAGTTTCGGTTTAAATGACTGAAATGACTTCTTTATTTTCTTGCCTGCCTCATAAATACTTTGGTATTATCTGCACTATTTTTTATATACTTTTACTTTTCTGGTCGACCGCAGGCTTCTTGCTGAATATATAGGAGTAGAGAGCATGTTGGCTATTGTCTGTAAGACTTATGAAGGATTGAGAGCTCTTGAGACCTATGACAAAGAAGGCCATATAGACTCTGGTGGCCTTCATGGCCTTGGTTCTACTATTGGGAGGGCGCTAGATGGTCGATTTCTTGCAATCTGTCTTGACAATATAAGGCCTGAATTTCTTTTGCTGTTTCTCGAAATTTAGAACTTAAGTCTTTTAAAAACTAACTCCTTTCCCTTTTGTAGACCATACTGTGGTGAATTTCTGGCTGATGACCCGCAAAGGAGGCTTGATCTTCTAAAGCCAAAATTACCCGATGGAGAGTGCCCACCTGGATTTATTGGCTTTGCTGTAAATATGATCAGTGTGGATGTTACAAACTTGTTTTATGTCACATCTAGCGGATATGGTCTTAGAGAGACTCTGTTTTATAACCTATTCTCTCGACTGCAAGTTTACAAAAGTAGGGAGGAAATGTTTCGAGCTCTTCCTTGCATAAGTAATGGTGCCATTTCACTAGATGGAGGAATAATTAGGACTACTGGCCATTTTTCTCTTGGAAAACAGTAAGCAGCTTTCATTTTGAAAATACGAATGACATTTTTCCAGTCACATCTTATGTTGATTATTTATCATTGTATCTTCTAATTTGAGTTTACTTGTTGATACATGTTTTTGTCAGTCATGTAACTGAAATGCCTTGTGAATGGATTTTGCCAAAACATAATAGATTAAGTTTTATCTCCGTTTATATTTGATTAGGCTGCTTTACTACAAGAATTCTGGAAAATCAGTGGCCTTTTATAAGTGAACTCGTGATATTTAGAGGCGATATCATTTTACTCTATTCACTGAGAATAGTATGTTAAAAGGCAAAATGCATGTTTGAGTCCCTGCACTTGTCCACATTTAGTCCCTATACTTTTAGTTTTGTAGGCAGTAGGTCGCTCTGTTACATAAATGAAGTATGTGTACTTCACGCGTTGTTAGTGCGACTGCTATAAGTTTTTTATTCGTTTTTTTTTTACTTTAACTTCATTAAAATTTTGTTCATGCACTTATATTTTTGTTGACATTAAGTCCCCAAGTTATTATTTCTTTTCGGTCTGAATTCACACCATTAACACTTGTGATGGATGGACCCAATGTTTATAAAATTAAAAGTGTAAGGACTCAATGCTGCCAAATAAAAGTGGAGGGATCCAATGCCTAAAATAGGACAAAAGCGAGGACCCAAAAATGTTTTATGCCATGTTAAAATGAATAATCATGCATCATATACGATGTGTTTTACCAGTGAGTGACAAAGTCCACTGCATTATACTTAGGAGAGTTCCTTCTTTTTTCTTTTGGGATCCTTATTCTGGAAATTGTATGTTTTAGGAATAATGTAGATGTACGATTCCCTAAACCTTCGTCTAATCCACCTGACATCTACCTCGAGACTGAGAAGCAGCTCAAGGAAGTGACATGGAAAAAAGAAAAAATGACACAGGATATCAAGCGAGAACAATCACTGTGGAACGCCGCAAAGTACAATTTTGAGAGAAAGAAGGAAGAGTTTGTCAAGTTCTTGGCTGAAACCTCAGCTTATGCAACTCAGGTATTGCCTTTTATATTTCATTATCTAAACTTTTGAACTGCAGTTAGTAGTTACTGCTTGAACAAATCTTAATTATTATTGATCGAACAGTTTAGTGATGGAAGTATCTGTCATGCTTGCTATACAAGTTTCGCCATCTGGTTCGTATAATTTGACATTAAAGATAAAAACACGAGCATTAAGTAAATTATTAGACACCCTTAACTGTACCAAAAAAAACTTAAAGTTCAATATTTTTAGTTAATGTGCATATTCGCATGCTATCGTCTATTGGAATGCTATCTTAATGCATAAAGTTAAGTTTTACTATGGAAAATAAACTTTTTTTTTTTTGGGGGGGGGGGGGGGGGGGGGTGGTGTTCTTCACTACCTACAAGAAAAGTTGTAATTGTTGCAACTACACCTATAATTATTGGTTTACACTGAATACATATTCTGATTATATAATGTCACTTTTTTAGTAGTCATAACTGAAATGTTTTACCTTTATATCTTTAATACAATGGCAGCTCCAGATGCATGCAGGAGCAAGATGATATTTAGATGGAAGAATTTTTAGGAAGTTGACGCAATTAACATATACTTCGGCTTTTCTCTAACTTTTCTCCGATGTGGGTCTAGGTGGCAGAAAAGCTGCAGCGTGCATTTTTCCGGTTATCACAAGCACTTGCCGACCGTGATTGTCCATTTAGGACATGTTTTGTAGTTGGAAAACAAAGTGTAGCCAGCGTCAATTTAGTTCATTTTCTGTTTCCTTTATTTCAACCAAATTCTAGTGTACATGTCTTTAGGTTTTTTTGCCTATCAGAGGCTGTTAAGTTTGTGACATTCTTGCTGTAATGGTTTCATAAGTTCTTGCAGTAACGTTACTATCATGCTTACTGGTAACTTTATCAATAATAATTGGTATCCTTATCATAAATAAGTGCTGTCTTTATTGTTCCACTATGATTGTGTATATTGAATGGTTGAGTGTTATATGCTGATGAGTTGAGCTGAGTTGAGCTGAGTTTATTGAGTAGGGCTGCAGATCAGTTGGGCTGGGTTAAGCTGAGTTGGGTTGAGCTGAGTTGATCGGGTAGGCTGCAGATGAGTTGAGCTGAGTTTATCGTGCAGGTAGGGCTGCCGATGAGTTGAGCTGAGTTTATCGTGCAGGTAGGGCTGCCGATGAGTTGAGCTGAGTTTATCGTGCAGGTAGGGCTGCCGATGAGTTGAGCTGAGTTATTGAGTGGGTATGGCTGCAGATGAGTTGAGCTGAGTTATTGAGTGGGTATGGCTGCAGATGAGTTGAGCTGAGTTATCCAGTGGGTAGGGCTGCAGATGAGTTGGCTGAGTTGATTGAGTAGGGCTGCAGATGAGTTGAGCGAGTTGAGCGAGTTGGACTCGTTATTACTGAGTGGGACTTGAGCTGATTTCACTGGATTTACAAAGCTCGTGAGCCGTAACAAACTTAACCATGACATAAAGTAGGTGTGCGCAATGGTGAGTCAATTATGTTCGAGAGTAAAATATTAAAATTGATATTCTTTTGAAGAAATTAAAATCAAACTGAAGTAAATGGTAAAATTTGGTTTTGTTTATGTTTTCGGTTTAATCAAAATATAAGAATAATTTAATAAAATGTTAATTTTAGAAATTAAATTTAGTATAATAAGAAAAACATATTATTTTAGAATTTAAATATAGGCTTAATTCCTTAAAAAACCCTCACCTTGCATTTTTTTTTTCGTTTATACCCTGACCTTGTAAAAACACCATTTCTACCCAATTTTGAGTTTTTATGTTTCATCTCTACCCAAAAGTATTAAATTGTACTATTTTCATTTGAAAAAAATTTAAAACAATCCTTCATTTTTAACTTATATACTAATTAGATATTAATATTATTAATAATACAAAAACACCATCTTTTTCAAAAAAATTAAAAATAATAATAATTTTTTTTAATTTTTTATTATTTTATCAAATTAAAATAAATAAATTAATTATTTGGATGTATTTGATTATTTTTTAAGTTTAAGGATTTATTTGTATATTTTAAAATAGAAAAAAGTATGTTTTAAATTCTTTTCTAAATGAAAAAAAGTACAATTTAATGCTTTTGGGTAGAGATGAAACATAAAAATCTAAAATTGGGTACAAATGGTGTTTTTATAAGGTCAGGGTATAAACGAAGAAAAAGTGCAAGGTGGGGGTTTTTTAAGGAATTAAGCCTTAAATATATAATAGTATAATAGATAATTATAAGGTGTAAATATTTTTTTTCCTGTACTAAAAAAGTGTTTTGTGAAGTAAAAAAATATAAATGAAGAACAAATAGTAAAATTTTAAAATTGAAGTTTTATCATCCACAAATTAAAATTGAAATTAGATTTTTGAAGATAGGATGAGAGACTAAGAAAAACTAAACTATGAGGATTATCTAAATAAATTGTAAAAGAATAGGGATCAATTTGTATTTTTATCTTGTTTGTTTATCGTTTTTTTTTTTTCACTATCAAGTCAGTCTCTCCTTTTCCCCACAAGGTTAAACCCTAAAATTAAAATTCTCTTGTTAACTTTTAATTTTCGAACTTGATCTCGTGTTAGCTGAAATTTAGGGATTTGGACAGAATTTCACAGTCATAATTGCTGTTTGCTGATCCCATTTCTTCGGTTTCTTTCTTCTCAGGTTCGTTTTTGAACTTATGTATTGTTTCTGTTTAATTTTAAATTTGATTAATATTTGAGTAAACATTTAACCATTCTAATGTTTTTGTTGTTCTTTTATGATTTCTTGGTTATTTTCTAGTGTTGAATGGATGAGAATTTAGGGTTCTTAATAAAATCATTTATCTGATGAATGCAATTTCTTAGATACGGTTAGGGTTTGCAAAACAGTAAAGCCATCTGTTGTTTTGTTATTATTTTATCTTATTAAGCTGAATTTTCAATGTATTGCATGTTGATAATGAATTTGATGTTTGTGGTTGTTTTTGTAGGGTTTTTATTTCTGATATGATGCTTGAATTTATATATTTGTATTAGATGTTAAATTTGATTTTTGAGGGATTTTCTAAGAACTAAGGGTCACCTGCATTCCCTGAATTTGTGCATCAAGATAAATTATTTCACACTTCGAATTTTAATCAATTAGGAATGATACTCCTAATTTTAGGTTAATTAACCTCCAAATTGAGTTATCGCGGCACATATATACTTTCTTTTTTCTAAAATTTGGGGGTTAATGGACCTGATATTGTAGAGTATTGTCCCTGGTTGATTAAAATTGCTTAGTGTTAGTTAATTGATTGTGATGGACAAGTTCAGGGACCACGACGACCTTTTTAACTCGTTTTTCTAATGCTTTATCTGGTTATTTTGCTCTAATTAACTGAATTCATGTCCTAGAGTCTAATGCATGCATGATTAATTATCTCTTCTCATAATTCCTGCTGCTATTGTTGTATATAAAATTCTTGTAACATTTAGAATCTGAAACCCGTTCTAGTTTTACAAACCGATCATACGTTCTTTGTCTGCATCTGTGTCTGTGCTGGAATGTCTATACTCTATACTTCTTTCAGCCTTTTTAAGACCTAGAAATAATCAATGTGGCCAAAATCAGGACAAGACAATAAAATCTGTAAAATATGTTGTTATGTTTTATGTTTCTCTCTAATTATGGTGCTTGCATTTTAGATTTTTCATTTTCTTATGTCTCTGGTTTCTTTTGCTAGCTTTCAATATAGAATTTTGTTTTGTTTTGTTTTCTTCTCAGGAGAATAGGGGAAATTCGAAAAGCAAGTCAATGGCAAGCAAAGCTGTGAAAACTGTGGCTAAGGCAGTTTCTGAGTATCAATACCCATGGAGAGAAAAGTTGGCGAAACATAAAGACGAGCTGGCCAAGGGTGTATGGGGTTACTGGAATCTAGGGGCTTGGACACCACTCCACATTAGTGCGCGCAAACGAGCTAGACTTCGCAATGAAGTCCTCCTTGCTGGGCAAGATTGGAATTACGATCCTGAAAGGAAAGAAATGAAGGTCAAGATGAAAGGGCACAAGTGTGATAGGATATCTGCAGAGAAACGCGAAAAAACTGTCAAATTAATGGAGAAAATGCCACAGACGTTGCTCGCCTACAAGAAGAGAAGGTGGGAGAAGAAAATGAAGGAAGAGGAAAAGAAACTGAAGGAATAGAAAAAATGTTCCGTTTTTTCGAGGCTGCTTTTCTGTTCTGGATAGTTTGTTCATTCATATATGCAATGTTGGTTTTACCAGGATAAAATGGAGACACAACATTAAGTTCTCTCCTAAATTTTCACTATTGTGGCTTAGTGAAATCTTTATAGACATTAGGTTTGATGGATAAGGTTTTTTCTGATGCTGACCATAGTTTATAGAAATCCTCCATTTTTGAAGATCAAGTACGGTTTGCAGGTAGATGTGTGCATAAAAGTAGTCTGATTGGTAGAGATTAGATGCATTTGCTCTATTTCCTTGCATACAAAGTTATAAAAAAAATCATTTAATATGATACATTATTTATTGTAATCATATGAAAATTTTATAAAATAAGCCAATGGATATAGTTAGTATGTATTGAATTAAAAATGAAAAATATAAAAATTTATTATGGTCTTATTATTTATTGCTTTGCTATTAGGGCCACCTTTAAAAATATTATTAATAAGATTATTTTATTAAGTATGTATATAAATTAGAAAAATGTCTCTTTTTTTAGTAAGTCTTTACAAATACCAACATCTACAATCCAATTTTAAAAAAATTATTAATGTTTTTTAAAGGGAGTGATTTTGTTACAGTCGGCTCTTTTATATTTAATTTTTATGCCGGATAATTAGTAATTTTTTGTTTAATAATCAAAAAAAATTAAAATGTTTCTTATTCAAATTAATTTTTATTTCAGATATAATATAATAAAAAAATTGTTTAAAAATATAAAATAGAGGTATCACAAAAGTAATTTGCCTAAAAGGAGAATTAGCAGTGTCGATCCCTCCAAAAAGACTGACATACTAGTTCGCGAGAATTCTGATTATCGAAAAGAAATTCTCCAGAATTGGAATTCAAAGAAAAGAAAAACCATGGGTGAAGAAGCATCTTCGTCATCGTTCTTCAAGAAACACTGGGAAGGTTACAAGGAGTTCTGGTGCGAAAGATTTTCGTTTCTTGAAAATTATTCAAGATTTATCAAGCGCGATCAGCCTCTTCCTTCTTGGTCTTCTTCCGATGTCGAGGAATTTATCGCCTCAGATCCAGTTCATGGCCCCACTGTAATCTCTCTCTCTCTTTCAATCAGCTAGGGTTTTCTTTTTTGCTTTTACAATATTATTATATGATTTTTGAATTTTGTTATTGTTTGCTTTTTTATTTGCTCTATTAATTTTATTTTATAGGTTAGTTTCTGCTTTTGAATTTTCATTTTACAGTCGACAAGATAAATCTAAACTACTGAAAAATAAGGGGTTTGGGATATTGGTTAGTCGATTTGAGAATAAGTTCTCGTTATTGCTCTAAGGAGCGGCTGAGCTTGAGATATTGGTAGCCTCGAGCTCGACACATAGGGAATGTATCTTTTGAAGCCTGGTCGATTTTAAACTTATTTTTCATACCTATAATGTTTAACATTTATTCTATTAATAATTTCATGTGCAAAACTTGAGCTGCTGGGATGTCAGTTGAAGAACTGCTTAAATGTCTTTTAACTTAATAGTCCGTGATCATGTTCTCTAATGACAAGAGGAAGTATTGTGCGAGAATTGCCGTTGTCTAAAGTACAATGATGGGCAAGATATGCTGTTCCGAGATTTTCTTACCATCAAATCGTCAAATTATATTTTCATTTCTGGCTTGTGATTTTGTATTTATTACACTGTCTTTATCTTTTCCATTTCACAAAGGCTACTAGAAAGCCTGACTCTCTATGTTCTATAATCACACCTTGATTACATGCGAGTATGCAACACACTTCCTGGTCTATATAATCTTTCACTAAAAGGAAAGAGAGAAACAACTATTAATTTTCTGCTTTATTTCTTGCTCGGAACTGTGTTATTTTGATGTTATTTTATGCTGCTTTTAAAAACTTGTGATATTATGCAATAAGATTTTGCGGACACCTAAATTCTTAGGCATCTTATTTCCCATGTGTAAATATTTTAATTCCTTTTCGTTTGATCTTTGATTATCTCCTTTGTTATACTCTTACTATTTTATCAGTTGAAGACGGCAAGGGAGGCAGTAAACTTTGGTCTTGCAGGAAGTCTCATCGGTGCAGTATCTTCTGCTGGTGTTGCCTGGAAATATTCAAGAAGTTTACAGGGTACTTATTGCCAACTGTTTTATTAGTAGCTTTTATATGATGTGTAGATACAGAATCGGAGTTTGATATACCAGAATGATTAGTTTGAAGCTAATGAATTTAGTTTGAAAATGCTGACATTGGTACAGCTTATTGACTTGGTTTGGAGTACCGCCACTGATTTTAGACAAACTAGAATGATTATCATAATATCTCCCAGTTTAGAGCTGAAGTAGTACCAGGCCATCATCTACAAGGGACTAAACATGCTCTATAATGCCCTTTCTAAATTCTAGATTTCAGTAACCTTTGAACTTTTCTGGGAATTCCTTTTTTCTGCATTAACTACTTTGTAGAGGATTACTGCAAAATTACTGTCATTTTTCTGTTATTACCATAGAATAGTATGAATAAGACATAAATGTGATTATGCTAGTGAAAAAGGGTCATAGAGAGATAGCAAGAGTATCACATAAGATGTATTTGATCTTTTACTCTCTCTGTCTCTGTCACAAAAAATTGTCACCTTTGAGTTTACTCTGTTAAGGAAAATATTTGTTTAATTTTATACCAATTCTTTTATTCTCCCTCATTTTAACTTTTATACCTCTAAAATACTAAGAAATGCTATCAGAATGTTGTGTATTGTGTAAGAGTAATGAGGATAAAATTGAAAATTAGATCTAATGTTTTTAGATTTTAATAAAGTAGGAAAGTGGTTTGGGAAATCCAAAAATGGAGTAGTGGACAACTTTTTGGGACAGATGGTATATTATTAATTTTGCGCTGTGCATGACATGTTGTGTTGTTTAAGTTATCTTTTTTGTATCTATAGCTACGAATAAATTTAATTTGCTCGTAGATATTTATTGAATTATAAAGAAATTGTTACCCACCAAAGTTTCTGTTGCAGTTTTTTGGCATTTTAGGATTGGGTTTCTCATAATCTTGTTGTCTCTCGGGAGGCTTTTAGAATGCTGTTACCCGTGCTTTTCTTTCGGGGTGTAGGCATAGTCTTGAATGCATGGCTAAACGATCTATAGGAATTCTGCAATTCATTAGTTGCTACAAAATCACAATGCAATCAGACCGAGTTACAGAAAAAAAGTTGGAAGAAAGAATTTATGTTTGTTGATCTGAATAGAAACATGTAGCTATTGGGAATGTATTTCTTGATCACTATTTTCTTCTCTGGAAATAACTTAGTTTTGTATCTTAACATTATCTGGCAGGTGCTGGGCTGTCGTTTTTTGCTGGAGGCGTGTTTGGCTGGACCTTTGGACATGAAATTGCAAATCACTCGATGCAACTCTACAGGTTGGACACCATGGCTGCACAAGTTAAGTTCTTGGAGTGGTGGGAGAAGAAAGCCGAAGGGCAGTCCTAAGCCTGCTTGCTGTTAAATGGAAGTTTTAGTGAGACCTCTTTTACCATTTCTTCAATAATAATTTTCTTCTTTCATGGTAATAATGTAATGGCGATGGAAATTATCCAAGGTTTTGGTGGATTAAGACGTAATTTCTTCCCCGGGGATGTAGGCTAGTACAACTATCGATCATAATGGTTTTAAGATTATGGTTTTGGATAAGATTTTCATATTCTTCCAAATGAAAATGAATATAACTCTTTTTAGAAGCTGGGCAATTTCCGTTGATAATTCCTTAACTTCCGTCTCCTCTTCGTAACTTAATTCCCCCTGAGCCCTCTTCATAACTTAATTCTCTCTACTTCTATTTTGTAATTGTGACGTCACTCCATTTTTGCTTTTGTCAAATAATTTGTCGACCAGTTGGAGCCGTATTTGTATAATTATTAAAATATATAATTTGCGTATAACGATGTAAACAAATCGACCTGGTACAAGCAGCTCGGCATTCGGCTCAATAAGAATTTGATTCATCTTCATTCGTATCCTACACGAATCGAGATTGAACTTAGATTTTATATTCATTTATCTAAACAAGCTGATCATGAGCATAATGTTAAATATAGTACAAATTTCAAATTTTAATTTCAATGCACATTGATATATTGAATGCCAAACTTTTAATTTCAAAAATTTATAAGAATAGAAAAACTACAAGAATAATACGTTGAACTTCTCTACACTCAAAATGTGGTGTAATTGATTTATACTCGTATTAAGAGAAGTTGAATTTTTCTACATCCAAAATATGATATATTTAATCCACACCCAAAGTATAGTTGTCTATTTTCTAAATATTATGTTTCAATAGATTTCTCATATTCTTAATTTACTATTGTAGTCTCCCATTTTTTTTAGGCTTAAGGTCTGAAAAACTACCAAACTTTTAATTTTTTGTCAATAGCACCCTCACCTTATAATTTTTTCAATAGCACCCTATTTTGTATTTTTGGCTTTCAATAGCACTCTAAATTAGATGATTTGATTATTATAAGGATGAAATTTTTTTAAAAAACTAAATTAAAAGTGAAATCATACTTTTTTCTACTTGAACACTTTTAAACAAGTCTTTTAACTTAAAAAAAATTCAAATAAGTCCTCGATAAATGAGTTTAATTTGATGATTTATGGTGCTATTGAAAGTTAAAAATACAAAATAGGGTAAAATTGACTGTTTTACAAGGTCGGGTTGCTATTGAAAGCCAAAAATACGAAACAGGGTGCTATTGAAGAAATTACAAGGTGAAGGTGCAATTGAAAAAAAATTGAAAGGTCGGTAGTTTTTCAGACCTTAAGCCTTTTTTTTTTTGAATTATCGTGTATAGAATACAATCAATATTGGACTATCAATGCTCTTTAACAAAAGGCCTAATTACTTAAAAACCACCCACCTTGTAATTTTTTTTCATTTATACCATGACCTAGAAAAATTTCAATTGTACCCTATTTTTTATTTTCATGTTTCATCTCTACCCTAATGAGTTAAATTGACCTATTTTCTTTTAACAAAAGTTTAAATTAATCCTTCATGTTTAACCTATATTCTAATAAAACGTTAATATTAATCATTTATATATCTTGTTTTTAATATTTTCATTCTTAAATTAATTAAATTATCAAAGTTTTTAATTTTGGGGTACAAATGAAACATAAAAATCGAAAATAGGATATAATTGAAAATTTTCCTAGGTTATGGTATAAATGAAAAAAAATTATAAGGTGGGTGGTTTTTAAGTAATTAGGCCTTAACAAAATAATTTACCCTGTCAGTTTATATTAAAGTTAAAGCTATGTTCTTTAATAAAGCTACTGTCGACGGATTGAATACTATCAATGCTCTTTAACAAAATAAAGCTCTGTCCAAAATGATACGTGCCATATATGTTGAAAAAAGATACAACTTGCTCTCAGATTATATTATCATATAATTGAAAAAATAACCATTTTAATAACTGAGTCCATAATTTTAATAAAGAAATTAAAGTTTATAAAAGGATTAAATCACATATTTTTCAAAAGCAATAGTACAATAATTTATTCTTCTCTACATCTATCTATACTTCTATATCTATACTATATATAAAAGCACGGATTGAAGGGGGACATGCAAATTTACTGAATAATCTTTTTCAATTTACTACTAAATAAAGGTTTTATAGTCATTAACTAATTAGTTATTTAATTAATCACTATTATAATTAAAGTCCTAATAAAAATAGGTAGCTAAATTATCTCCAATTTAGTTTTTAATATGTAAAAATAAATAAATTGTCTCCAAATTAGTAGAAATACCTATCTTTTAATTTGATTGAACTACAAAATTAAAATATTATATTTGATCAATATATTATTATTTAAATTTCTATCGTATTATTTTTAAAGATATTATTAATAAAATTAAGTTACTTATTTAATTATGGTTATTATAAAACCAAAAGAAGAATAAATTCAGTATGGAAAAAAAATTTAATAACCGAATATATTATATTTATTTTTACAAAAATTCTTAACTAATTTAATATTAATTATAAATAAAAAAATTGATATAATTATAATATGAGTTACGTTACGAGCCACGTGCATAGCACGTAATGCGAAACTAGTATATATAAAACAATTTTGAAGAAATATAGTTTTAATTTTATTTTCTCTTTTATAATAATTTAATATTAAATAAATAAAATAAAATAAATGTTTCTCGTGCTCAAATCTCACTCTTCTTTCTAATTATATAAAAGAAAATGTTGAAATCATTCAAAATATATAGAATTGACCAAATTTTATATATCCAATGTTTATTGCTGAATTGGCTCTCCCTGGAGTGTCTGCATTTTGCCGAGACAGCAAACAGACAGACTTTTAAGTTAACTTATGGAAGATTGCCCAAAATTGGTCGAGTTCCCGTTACCACCAAACTTGGTTGATGTCGATGCATAATTGGCCCTCCTACTACTCTGATCTGCCATAGGTGGTCCAGAAAAGAGTTTCCCTAAACTATCCATAGAACTCGTCAAATTATTCAAATTATGCTGAATCGGCTGCTGAACGACGGCCTGATCGGCCATAATCGTTTTTAGCGCATTGGACAACTGTTGCATCGTCCTGTCAAACATTAGTCAATTTTTCTGAGCTATTTCATCCCTCATGACGATAAAATCAGCCTTGGATAACAATGGGCGAGTTGGTGGAATTTCGTGTGAATAATCTTCTGCCTCTTTATCGAAATCAATCTCATCCTCCTTGCCTTTAGTTGTTGAGACAATCTCTTCCACGAGCGGTTGAATCACCTTCTGTTGCTGAGACTGCTTTACATTTTTAGACATGGTTTGATGTATCTTCCGAATTTAAGTTGTAGGATGTATCGCTTTTCTTTCGAAATTTGGCTCGGCTTTGAGACCGAGTCTCCCTGTAACCGTCTGTAGGTGAACTGGTTTTGGTGCTGACCATAAACGTGTCCCTAGTGGAGTCGCAAAAAGATGTTCGCGAGGTTTTCACCGACGCTCGAACCTTTGAATTTATTATTGGATAATGTTCGGTACTGATACTTTAACTGGTTACTTTAAGATGAGGTAAACGGGATCCAGATGACGTAACCCAAATTCAAGGGACGAAATCTGAATTTAAATGACGTAACTGAATATATGAATGACGTCACCGCCGTTCGATTAAGTTAACAATATTAATCTGGGAATTCGAAGATCCAAACAAGATTACTGTCGATTCTACTCCTAAACTAAAATTTAATACGGAGATCGAAGATAAAAGCCCGAGCTGTGATTTAATTGATAAATGTGTTGATAAAAATACAATAACAAATCTAACTATTTATAGAGGACGAACCCTATACAAAAGTCATAATTCTAAACAAATTCAATTTCCTAAAAAAACTATAGAAATAAGGGTTAGTTACAAAAGTATTTGAAAAAATAAAGTAAATAACATGCCGTACAATCCCTATTAGAATAAATAACATGCATTACATTTTTCCCTAAAACGTTACATATAGTACGAACTATGACATCAGCAGACCTGACACGCGCGATACACTAATATTTATTTATTTATTTAATATTAATTTTAATTTTAAAAATATAAATTTATTAAATTTTAAAATATAAAAATACACAAATAACTTTTACCGTCTTATAAAAATATAAAAAATAAACATTTTTTATCCTATAAAAATAAAAAAAAAGTAGCCACATTTATTATTAATATAAAATAAAATTATCGAAGTACCTTTATTTAAAAAATGTATATATCATGTATAAATTATGTATCAACGATTTATTTATTTAATACAATTTAAAAATGTATTTATCTATACTATATATAAAAACACGGATGGAGGGGGGGATATGCAAATTTACCGAATAATCCTTTTCAGTTTATTACTAAATAAAGGTTTTATAGCCACTAACTAATTAGTTATTTAATTAATCACTATTATAATTAAAGTTCTAATTAGAATAGGTAGGTAAATTATCTCCACAATTTAATTTTTAGTATGTAAAAACTAACTAAATTGTCTTCAAATTAGTAGGAATACCTATCTTTTAGTTTGATGTAACTACAAAATTAAAATACTATATTTGACCAATATATTATTATTTAAGTTTCTATCTTATTATATTTAAAGATATTATTAATAAAATTAAGTTAATTATTTAATTATGATTATTATAAAACCAAAAGAATAAATTCACTATAGAAAAAAATTTAATAACCGAATATATTATATTTACTTTTACAAAAATTCTTAACTAATTTAATATTAATTATAAATAAAAAATTGATATAATTATAATAAATCTACTAATATGTACATTAACGAGTTACGTTACGAGCCACATGCACAGCACGTAATGCGAAAACTAGTCTTATATAAATTATGTATTAAGGATATATCAAATATGTATATAAAATATATACGTAATACATGTATTAAAATTTTTGATAAGTCTTTGAGATGTAAAAAAATTAAAAAATGACATAAAAATATGGAAAAAGTTTCAAACAACGAATATGTATTAAATATGTATTGCAAATGTATCAAATATGTATCAGGGATGTAACAAATATGTATATAAAATATATATGTAATACATGTATTAAATTTTTTGATAAGTTTCCGAGATGTATAAAAATATTAGTAATAGAACTTAAAGAAAGACATGAAAAATAAGGAAAAGGTTCCTAACAACAAATATGTATTGAAAATGTATTAAATATATATCGGAGCTGTATCAAATATGTATCGGAGATGCATCAAATATATTTTTCAAATGTCTTTAATATGTATCAAATATGTATTGGAAATGTATTAAATATATATCGGAGCTGTATCAAATATGTATCGGAGATGCATCAAATATATTTTTCAAATGTCTTTAATATGTATCAAATATACATCGGTTGATTCAATTATATCGATAAAAATAAAAAATATAATATAATAATTAAAAAATTTAAAATTTAAAAAGTTCAATTAATTATTTAATTTACTACATCTAATTCACTTCTTCATCTAAAAATGATTATAAAAAATAATATTAGTATTTTTCAATTAATTCAATTATTAATATTCTTTTAATTAAAATTAATATAATTATTAGTATTTTTTAATTTATATAGAAAAAATTATTTTTTTGGCATAATTTAATAAATAAATATAGTATATAATTTTTTTAAAAGAAAATGTATAAATATTTTTTTCTCATATTTAATAAATAAAAGCAATTACTTTTGTAAATTTAAAAAATAAAAGCAATTTTTTTTCATGTGTTCACTCTTTCCAGAGAAAGAGTGAACACATCAGATGACCCCGCGCGGGGGTCAATGTCTAGTGCACCAGCGAAGATAAAACGTCAGCAGGCCTGATGTGTACGTTAGGTCTACTGACGCACGCTGACGTCAGTAGACCCGACACACGTTGACGTCAGCGCGGTATAGTGCATGCTGACATCAGCAAAAGATATTAAGTGTAATTTTTTTAGTCGTATATAACACGCATGTAAATTTTTAGAGAAGAAGGATAGGCATGAAATTTGGGCCTAAAAAGAGTATAATTTTGTAATTATTTCTAGAAATAAAGAGAATATATAACTCTGCTTGGGTTGATTCCTAAATGAGCCCATTTGATCCATTCTCCTATCCAGTGGGCTACAACATGAGAAAATTAGGATAAATACTCCATTTTTAAAAATAATTTAATTTTGTAGTTCAATAAGAAAAAGATAAGATAATATCTCATATTTTTATGATTTTTATTTTTTTACTCTAACACATGTTTGTATTATAATTCTGCCTAATTTTTATTATTATTTTACTCTAATCATATTTTTTTCTCTCTCAAGTGACAACTAATGACAACTGTCACTATTTTCTTTTTTCTCGCTCATCTTTCTTTTTTTTCTTCTGTTCTTCTCTATTTGGCTTTTCTTCGCCATTTTTTCTTTTTTTTCTTCTTCTTCTTCTTCTTCTTTATTTCTTCTATTTTTCTTTGCCGTTCCTCCATCGATCGTCGTCGCTCCGCCATCACTCAATCGTCATTCCGCGGTTCTTTTCATATTTGATTTTAGTTTTTTTTTTAAATTCGTGATGATTAATAAGATTTATATTAACTTTCATATCTAAATAAATTACTCTTTATTTTTTCAATTTTAGATATAAAAATCTGCATGAAAAACGATTTTATAATGAAAAAAACGATTTTCTGCACAAAAACGATTTTCTGCACAAAAAACAACATCTGATTATCATATGAGTATCACTGCATTATCATAAAATTATCATAACGCTGCAGAAAAAATGATTTTTTTAAAAAGACAACGTCTGATTATCATATGATATCACTATATTATCGTGTTGTTATCATAACACTGCAAGAAAAAAAAATGATTTTTTGGAGAAAATAATGTTTGATTATCATATCGTTATCATAATATTATCATGTTGTTATCATAATATTATCATATGATAACGAGATGATAATATTTATGGTATCTAGATGATAATGTTATGATAATATCTATGATTATATTATGATAAAACAATGTCTGATTATCATGTCAGTATCACTATATTATCATGTTGTTATCATAAACATTGCAATATGATAACTAGATGATAATGAAGTATGATAAGATTAAGATAATTGTATGATAATACGAAAAAAATAAATTACAGAAGTGTTTATGATAACCAGATGATATCGGAGTAAAATCATATTTAATAACACCTAGAGTAAAAACATAAATCTGACAAAAGCATGAGATATTTTCTGTAACTTTTCCGTGTTGAGGTATAAAGTGCATATATTTTTATTGTTGGAGTAAATACTTAAACTTCCCCTACAACATATCCTGAGATCCACCAACCATCTTCTGGGCTGGAGCAAACAGTTTTAAACTTTTTTCTAAATTATTTTGTAAATTTTTATCAGCAAAATTGAATAATTCATTTTTTTTTAAAAAAATGTATTTTGATTGAAAATGGTTTATAATGTGATTTTTTTCTTAACAATGTTTTTTAATATGTTAATATCTCTAATAGTAAAGTTTAATATTTTAATACTTAAAAATATGAATATTTTAATATTTATAGTAAAGTTTTTTTTTGAAAAAAACTTATAGTTTCTAAAAATGGCTTATAATGTCATAGTTGATTAACAGGTTTAAACAACTGACAACAATTTAGATTAATTGATAAAAATTAATATATTTAGAGGTTAATTATTAAAAATAGCAAAATTACACCATTAATCTAATATTTTGCATAACATATTTAATTAGTATTTCAACATTTCAAATCTATCAAAACAAGTGCTTTTAGCTATTTTTTTATTTCATAAAGTGAAAAATCTATAAATAAATTTTAAATTTATTGATAATTTTAATATTTTATTTTTACATATGCAAATATACCATTGCATGAATAATTACAATTATTTTTATCATATGTTTTTTATAAAATAACATATAAATTTTAAATAAAATATTTTAACATTAAAAAATGGTTAAAAAGGACCTGTTTGATGCATTTAAAGTAATAAATCAGAAATGAATATGTAGGACAATTATTTTCTAAAAATTAACTTTATTATTAATTGCTCGTTAGTCGTTACCTACGAAGTTAAAATTCAACTCTAAAATTTGCAAACTGAAAACAGGTGATTAGCTACAATGCGCCTTCACTTTGTTCTTCACTGTGACCACTGAAATTTGCAATTAAGTCCTCGTCACTCACATGCAGGTAAGCTCAAGCTTCTAATTCTTGTATTAAGTATGAATATGAATATGAATTAATTGGATAGTTACCGAGTTTAATTTTTTGTATTATAGATTATGATTAATTTTTTATCTGACTTGTTATTAGGTTTATGAAATTAGTTGGTAGTTAAGGTTAGAGTATGAAGAATTTTGTTATGCAATTAAATAAGAGTGTTAGAATTACTGGAAGTTGAATTGTTAATTGCAGCAGTGAGGTATGATGGAAGTGTTGGAAGATAGGTGTGATCAACCGAAGGGTTTAGAGAACGAAAAGGGAATTGTTGTTGCTGAATGTGTTGATGCATATGGTGTTATAAGCGCAAAACGTAAGCGAGGTAGGCCGAAGGGTGTAAAGAATAAGAAGAAACGTTTTGGAGGTGTTGGAAATGAGGGTGTGAGTGGGAATAGTGGTTCCATGGCGGATTTGGAGATGGAGAAGCGTGTTGTTTTGGGCGATGAAGTGAAAGAATCGACTGTTGAAACTGCTGGAACTGGAAGTGTTGATTATGTAGATGCACATGACGTTATACACGCAACGCGTAAGCGAGGCAGGCCAAAGGGTGTAAAGAATAAGAAGAAACGTGTCGTAGGTGTTGGAAACGAGGATGTGAGCCGAAATAATGGGGAGTGCAACAATGTTGATGGTACGTTTTCCATGGCGGATTTGGAGAATGATAATAGTGTTGGTTTGGGCGATGGAGTGAAAGAATCGATTGTTGAAGCTGCTGGGAGTGTTAAATGTGTAGATGCACAGGGCATTATACATGCAAAAGGTAAGCGAGGCAGGAAAAAGGGTGTAAAGAATAAGAAGAAACATTTCGTCGGAGTTGGAAACGAGGATGTGAGCCAAATTACTGGGCAGTACTGCAACAATGTTGAAGGCACATTCTCCATGCCAGATTTAGAGAATGACAAGAGTGTTGTTTTGGGTGAAAAAGTGAAAGAATCGACTGTTGAAGCGGCTGGGAGTGTTAAATGTGTAGATGCACACGGCATTATACCTGCAAAAGGTAAGCGAGGCAGGAAAAAGGGTGTAAAGAATAAGAAGAAGCATTTCATAGGAATTGGAAACAAGGATGTGAGCCAAAATAATGGGGAGTGCAACAATGTTGTTTTGGGTGATAAAGTGAAAGAATCGACTGTTGAAGCTGCTGGGAGTGTTAAATGTGTAGATGCACACGGCATTATACCTGCAAAAGTTAAGCGAGGCAGGAAAAAGGGTGTAAAGAATAAGAAGAAGCATTTCATAGGAGTTGGAAACAAGGATGTGAGCCAAAATAATGGGGAGTGCAACAATGTTGTTTTGGGTGATAAAGTGAAAGAATCGACTGTTGAAGCTGATGGGAGTGTTAAATGTGTAGATGCACACGGCATTATACCTGCAAAAGGTAAGCGAGGCAGGAAAAAGGGCGTAAAGAATAAGAAGAAGCATTTCGTAGGAGTTGGAAACGAGGATGTGAGCCAAAATAATGGGGAGTGCAACAATGTTGTTTTGGGTGATGAAGTGAAAGAATCGACTATTGAAGCTGCTGGAAGTGTTAAATATGTAGATGCACATGACACTATACACGCAACACGAAAGAGAGGCAGGCTAAAGGGTGTTAAAAATAAGAAGAAACATCCCGTAGGTGCTGGAAATGAGGATGTGAGCCGAAATAATGGGGAGTGCAACAATGTTAAGGGCACGTTTTCTATACCAGACTTGGAGAATGATAAGAGTGTTTTTCTGGGTGATAAAGTGAAAGAATCGACTGTTGAAGCTGCTGGAAGTGTTAAATATGTAGATGCACGTGACACTATACACGCAACACGGAAGAGAGGCAGGCTAAAGGGTGTTAAGAATAAGAAGAAACATTTCATAGGTGTTGGAAACGAGGATGTGAGTCAAAATAATGGGGAGTGCAACAATGCTGAGGGCACATTTTCCATGGCAGATTTGGAGAATGATAAGAGAGTTGTTTTGGGTGATGAAGTGAAAGAATTGACTGTTGCAGCTGCTGGAAGTGTTAAATGTGTAGATGCACACGGCATTATACATGCAAAAGGTAAGCGAGGCAGGCCCAAGGGTGTAAAAAATAAGAAAAAAAATCTCGTAGGTGTTGGAAACAAGGAAGAAAGCCGAAAAGCTGGGGAGTGCAACAATGTCGAGGGCACATTTTCCATGACAGATTTGGAGAATGAAAAGAGTGTTGTTTTGGGTGACGAAGTGAAAGAAACGGCTGTTGAAGCTGCTGGAAGTGTTAAACACGTAGATGCACATGACATTATACACGAATTATGTAAGCCAGGCAAGCCAAAGGGTTTAAAGAATAAGAAGAAACATCTCATAGGTGTTGGGACCGAGGAAGTAAGCCGAAATATTGGGGAGTGCAACAATGTCGAGGGTACATTTTCCATGTCAAATTTGAATAGTAATAAGAGTGTTTTGGGCGATGAAGTGAAAGAACTGACTGTTGAAGCTGCTGGAAGTATTAAACGTGTAGATGCACATGGCATTTTACCCCGTAAACGTAAGCTAGGCAGGCCAAAGGGTTCAAAGAATAAGAAGAAACATCTCATAG
The DNA here is from genome assembly GCF_937616625.2 of Mercurialis annua. NCBI lineage: Eukaryota > Viridiplantae > Streptophyta > Magnoliopsida > Malpighiales > Euphorbiaceae > Mercurialis > Mercurialis annua. The sequence goes on along the minus strand of NC_065575.1, from coordinate 3,988,555 downwards.
GTGTCGGAAGCAAAGAAGTAAGCCGAAATATTGGGGAGTGCAACAATGTAGAGGGCACATTTTCCATGGCAGATTCGGCGAATGATAAGAGTGGTGTTTTGGGCGATGAAGTGAAAGAAATGACTGTTGAAGCTGCTGTAAGTAATGAAGTAAGTGAGATTAACACTCACTCTGGCAATGCTTCCAAGAGGCGTAGAGGAAGGCCAAAGAAATTAAGCACATTACCAGAAAATTCTGAATTATTGGTAAGTTCCTCTGGATTTATCTTATATCAAAGTGCTTATGCATTGGAGCACACTTGCTAATGTTGACATATTGATCAAGTAAAAGTTTAGAGGTTAAATGGATGTCTAATGAAGTGACCAAATTATAACGAACAATGATATTCAATTGCAAATGCGGAACTTCACTTGATAAACTTAGATGGTCTAGCAATCGTAGGGAATCTTGTGAGATTTTTATTCCTTGCTTTGCCTTTTTCCCCTTTTCAAATTGGATTCTAACACAATGAGTTTTTATGGACAGAACATTTTTTTGTAAACAATAATGACTTTTGGTTGTTGAATAATATTCATCAGCCTTTCATTATGGCACTGATATGTATTACTTTTTATGTGAAAGCCAAAAGCTATTTTTAGAGCTTCCAAATTAATATAATACAAAATAACTAGGCATGTTACCCTCAGAAGAGCCCGTAGATATGATAATCATATTATATAGTTTAAAGTGTTTGGAATTCTGGTATTTTTATTTAATTTGATAGACTTTTTAGTTCTTTTAAATATTGTAGAAAGTCAGAAATATTTAAGTCTTAAACTATATTAATAAGGTGAATTATAAAATGGTTTCTCCTCTTTCATTTTGTTTAACCATTGGTTGCCGAGAATTATAAGTACTCCATTTTTCATTAATACTACATTTTTTTGATTAAAAGGGGGAAATTCAGCCCTTTATCTCATATTTTTACGACGTATTATGTTAAAAAGTGAAAGAAGTGGATAATGATCTATTTAACTGCATTTATTTAGGACACTACTGAGAACAAGAATGTCCATAAGAGTTTGATGTGCCACCAGTGTTTGAAGAGTGATAAGAATGGCGTTGTTATTTGTTCCAATTGTAGAAGGAAACGCTATTGCTACGAATGCCTTGCAAAGTGGTAATGAACCGAGTCTCATTCTTCTTTTGCTCATAAATTTTGTAGTTGAGAACATTGAATTTTGTCTTTGGGTATCTATAATAAGGGCAAACCTGAAGTAATGTTGAATCACATAATTTGGACTTTGAAGGTCACAATTTTTACCACTAAAAAGCCTCTTGGAGATGCAAGGGGAAGTCTGTGCATCTTTGACCCTCTACTGAGTTTGTATTGCAAGAATTTTATATATTGGGAACGTTTTCTTAGAGAAAGGTATTTGTTGTCATGAATTACATTTCTAGTTCCTTTAGATTAAGATATTAGAATTAATTCACTTGGTCAAGGAATTATCAGTTAGCATTTAGTTTACTTGAGGTTAACTTTGAAAGTGAATCACCAATGATTTTTTTTCTTCAACTAAGCAGGGAAATTCTTTCAATCCTTTTGATTGATGTTTTCTTATTTAAGTAATGAATTTGAAGTTGCTTTTCAAATGAAAATTAGGTACCCGGAGAAAACAAGGGAGCAGATAGAGATTGCATGCCCTTTCTGTCGTGGTAATTGTAATTGCAGAATATGCCTAAAGGAAGATGTAGCTGTGAAGGTGGGTGCCTGGTTTCTTTCATTTTTCCCTCTTATCAGCTCTGCATGCATATTATTATGATGATGAACTATGAAATTTTATTCTGTTGACAGGGTGGGATTAGCGAAGCAGATAAGTATGCCAAGTTGCAAAATATCTTTTATCTGCTTCACAAGACTAATCCTGTGCTGAAGCATATTCAGGAGGAGCAGAGCTCTGAACTGGAAGTGGAGGCAGGGATTTGTGGTATTTTAAATTGATCCATCTGTCGGTCTCTGTAATTTTAGTAATATAGTAATCCCTGAATGCTTAAATTCATATATCTTCCTCTTTTCCGCAGGTGTTCAATTGACAGAAGAGGATGTACTGAAAGCTGAACTTGATGACGATGATAGATTATATTGGTAATATCTCATTCTTGCATATGTCAAATCTGAAATTTTAGCTATATAATAATTAGTAGTTGATATTCCTTTTATCTCTTTTTTATGATTTTTTATAGATTATGATTTTGGAAAATTAGATACCTATCCAACCATCCACATTTGATATCTTGATTATGTGCCTCACCTTTCGTGATAGGTAGACACAGATTCCTGAAAATGCTTCTATAGCTTAAAACTTGCACTAGTGTAGGCTTATGAATTGAAGTTTTTTTATTTTTCTTTTATCTGTAATTTTCTGATTATAAAATCGTGATATTTTCTCGTTTCTGTATAAACTTTACTTTTCTTAGTTCATTGCATCACTCCTTTTTCTTATGCAGATAATTCTATTACAAAGTTGAGTATTCTGAAATACAACACCTTTTTTGTTTGTGAAAATATAAGGAAGCCAAGTTAAGGCTCTGGATGAAGCTATTGATGCAATCAGTGGTTTCTTCCATTTTGTTTGGCTTGGCCAATAGTAGGTCTGTCATTTTGTGTTCAATATCTTTGTTTTCTAATCTAACACTATTTTCTATTTGTTCATGCTATTCCTTTTCTTGTTATCAAACCTTGAAGTTCGTTCCCCTATGAATGTTAGATATCCTTTCTTAGTGGTAGAAGTTTGGATGTTGTAATGAGTAGCCTTGCTTTCCTTTCTGACTAGGTTATGTTATCTATATACCTAGTTGGAATTTTTTTTATGAAGAAAGCATGCATAATTCTGCAGATTATTCATAACATTCCTTACTGTGAAATTTTCCTTGTTCAACAGTGACAATTGCAATACATCCATTGTTAATTTTCACAGAAGCTGCTGCAGTGCTAGTTGTACTTATGATCTTTGCCTGAATTGCTGTCGTGAAATAAGAGAAGGAGTTCAGCCTGGAGGCAGTGAAGCTGAATCATCCTCTTCACTTCGTCATTTTGCTGAAAGAATTAACGGACAAGACGCATATTTGAATGACCAGAAGACTATGAATAGGGAAAAAAATTGTTGGGAGATGCAAGTGTCCAATACAGAAAATGAGTGTAACACTGAGTTGCCGTACAACTTTCCCGATTGGAGACCAGAGACTAATGGGCAGATTCCTTGCCCTCCGAAAGCACAGGGTGGTTGTGGTACCGGGATGCTTGTACTGAGATGTGTTTTTGAAGCTAATATGGTTAAAGAGCTAATTAAGAGTATAGAGGAACTCAGTACTCAATTTAAGCCACCAGATACGGATTTCTTTCAGGGCTGTTATTTGTGCCGCCCTTTCATTTCTACTAATTGCAGAATGAAAGACTTTGAAGTGAGAAAGGCAGCGGATAGGAAGAAAAGTAATGATAATTTTCTCTACTGTCCAAATGCTCTTTGGCTCATAGGCAATGAATTTGAGCATTTTCAAATGCATTGGATGAGAGGTGAACCCATCATAGTTAGAAATGTACTTGAAAAAACTTCTGGTTTGAGTTGGGAACCAATGGTTATGTGGAGGGCTCTTTTAGGTGCACAAAAGATATTAAAAGAAGAAGCACAGAGGGTGAAAGCAATAGATTGCCTGGACTGGTGTGAGGTACTTTCACATGTTAAAAGCATTTGTGCATTCAAAAATTATTTATTTTTATTTACTATAGATGAGAATGTGTGAAGCAGATAAAGCAATTGCTTGATATGATGCATTTGGTTGATATGGCTTAAAGTTAAATAAAAAAACTAACATGGGGCATCACATATCTACTTTAAAGCAAAAAAATGTGTTTTTTTCTTTTATTCTTGTCAATTGCCATTTTAATAGCACACACATGGATTTCCAATTATCATTGTTGTGGGGCTCGCACGTGATGAATATAATCTTTAGGCACAACTTGATTAATCTCCAATTGTAAAAATGAAGACTATTCATCCACATGCAAACTGCAGATGTGCTATTTCTTTATTTTCAAGCCATGCTCCTAAAATTACGTTTCCTGCTTTACTTCATGTCTCTCATTAACTCTATATCCAGTTTTGGTGATATTTGCTTATTACGGACATTTATTGTTTTCATGCCATACGATATAACAAAGTTATCCACAACTTTCGAAGGTTTCCAGTCCTGCCACTCATTCTTCACCCATTTTCAGTTGCATTTTGTAAGTCTAGGTACACAATCAAACAGAAAATTATCACTTCTCATTTTCTGAGCTAAAATGCAGCTCATATTATCTTTTATGTGGTAAACTGACCAAGACTTTATTGCAATGAAGAAGGGAGAATCCTATTTATTCAGTTTGATTCAAAATTCCTGACCACCGAATTCACCTAAATGAACTAAGTTATGACTGGACTTTTTCTATTATTTTGTTTGGTTAGTTTATTCACTTTTAGACTTTCTTAATAAAAATCCGTATCTAAGACCTGCAAAAAAAATTTCTTCCAAATTGAATTTCAATGACCAAAAATTTGGAGACCATTGGAATCTAACAGAAGTACTAGTGTTTAGAAAGAGGTACGAGTGTGCAGTTTTGACTATTTCAGTTTTTAAGGTAAAGACACAAATGAATACTAAAGAGAATTAAAGTATGCATCCTGAGAAAAGAACAACTAGATAAACTTTAAATGCATAGTTTCATCTTGGTAGTGTTGTTTGCACCCTGGAATATGGTCTTCTCTTTCTAAAGCCTTTTGGATTTATACAGGGTACTATGTTGCATGTTAATATATTGTAGTTGAGATTACCTGGTTATTTTAAGTTTTTTCAGCTTATACTATCTGAATTGCTACATTTTTACGTCCAGATATCAGCCGATAAAGCTGATTTCTCTTACAATTGGTTCGTGTTTTGTGCTATACATATTATTAACTTAAGGCATCAAATGTGCTCTTGTTGGCTCCGCAGGTTGAAATTAACATTTTCCAGTTTTTCAAAGGTTACTTAGAGGGTCGTAACTATAGAAATGGGTGGCCGGAGATGCTGAAGCTGAAGGATTGGCCCCCATCAAATTCATTTGAAGAATGCTTGCCAAGGCATGGTGCTGAATTTATGGCTATGCTTCCTTTTAGTGAATATACCCATCCAAAATCAGGTGTTCTAAATCTTGCTACAAAGCTTCCTGCTGTCTTGAAACCAGACTTGGGACCCAAAACATACATAGCTTATGGATCTCTTGAAGAACTTGGTAGAGGCGATTCAGTGACGAAACTGCACTGTGACATATCTGATGCGGTAAGCATTACTTTCTGTATGAGACTTGTAAGATATATCAAAATTTTCTTGAAAGCTGCAAAAAGTAAGGTTCTTGTGAAATCAAGATATTATTAAAGACATTATTATCTTATCTCCACAGAACATGTTTTAATTCTAACTCTTTTGATAATTAACTTATACTAGGTTCTTGGTTATTTTGGAAGAATGTCTATGTCGTAGGATTTTCAAAGGGGAGATGAAATCATCTTCTACTTTTACCTGAAATCATTAGTTTTTGGTATGATATATAGGCATGTTTGGTTTATGGAATAGGTGCCGAATGGGATAGCTATTCCGTATAGAATGACTATTCTTTACTTTGGTTCATATAATAGTTGTTCCATAGAATTGCTATTCGATGATTTTGTGGAATAAACACTCCTCTCAAAAAGTAAATAACAGTTATTCCATTCCTTAAGGAATAGCTATTCCATTCTATGAATCAAACATGGCCATAGTGTTATCCGTTTTTCCTTTTTTCCCATGACAAATTTAATTCTATACTTAAATATTATGCTACGGATGTCGATACTTCCAGATCAAGATTTGATAGGGTAAGAGCCATATTTTATACTTTGGCAAGTTTCTTGCTCTTCAGACTCGGTTAATATTTTTCCTTCTAAGTTTCTCATTTCTTTTTCAAAAGAATCGTATTTAGTTAGAGAAAAATATAATGACAATCCCAATCTCCAGTATATGCTTCTCCAAGATTAACAGGCTTTAACTTTACTTACATTATTGAACAATGTCAAACAAGTTTGACGAGTTCAAAAGTGTAGAAGATCAATTTCATGTCTTTTTCCATTTTTTAGTGGGAAAAAGAAAAGCGAACCCACACTATCCTCTCCCGAAAATGAAAAGTTACGATTTTTCTTGTGTTCTGTATATGAATTGAATTCGAGACTATGTTATACTTGTAAAGGGTAAAAGTTGGTTGTTTATTATTTGCGTTGTTGATATAGCTGCAATATGATAATGTGAAAAGAAAAGTTCTAATGGATATAATGAAAAATGTGCTATCTAAAACAGCAAAATTGGGTTGTTCATCTATATTAAGTTGCTACCAAGATTGTTCAAGACAAATCTGTCATAGTATTGAACATAGCTCCGGCCCTATCAAATTTTGATCTGGAAATATCATCACCCTTATTCTATATACTGCTGCATATTGTATACTTATGTGTGTTAGGTCAAGCATCTAAACTCGCATCATGTGTGTAAGACATTGATGATTGGTTAATGAATAAATCTTCGAAAAATAGGACATTCTGCTGATTGTTAATAAACATAATTGGCTAATACTATGCTATATTTTTACAGCCTTATTATCTGCTTTAGATTGAGCTTCCAAACTTGGATTGTTATTGGGCAAGACATATTGCTAAGTTAGCTTGCTTTTGTCATGCATTACCTTGCAGGATACAGATATCTTTTAAGCGCTAAATTATTATTCATTTTCAGAATGCTTGTAGGATTCTTCCGAAAGCTTTCTAGTTTCATGCAAGTTCAGCATGATGCTAGTATTCTGTGGGAAATTAAATCACAAAGAAAAGTCTTAATATGATAAGCAAATCGATACCTCTTAGAAACATATCGAGTCCTATTCAAATTAAAATGACAAATCATAGGTGCAAACCCATGCATGATTAGTCCAAACTCTTTAAAACTAAAGAGATGTGAATTGTGATGCGGATTTAAGTTGATTACTGCTAGTTACAGACGCACACTCATGCTTTCTTTAATTCTGCTCATTATTTTTGTTATTTATTGAATCTTATTCTTCTTTTCTTTTGTTATCTTTTCCTTTCAAATTTTCCTTTAGGTCAATGTACTCACTCACATGACTGAAATAAAGATTCCAGCTTGGCAAAAAAAAGTTATAAATAAACTACAGAAGAAATACGATGAAGAAGATTTGCATCAGATTTCTGGTGACATGCCAAAAGCTTCAGGTACAATTGGAAGGAAGCCAATAAAAAGAACTCATAAAGATGAGAGCTTAGATACTGAATTTTCTCAAAAAGAGGAAATCATTGAGACAGATTCTTCATTAGAATGGCTGCATATACATGAAAAAATATTGGATGAAGAACAAAATAAATGCGTAGAGTGGCGTACTTTGGGATCGTGTGGCACCCAGTTTTCCTCAAAGTATCCCACTTCTACAGGAATTACAGAAATTGAAAATACTGATGAACAGTTGGTTGGAAACTTGAATCCAAGGGTGCCGCATTCTAGCTCCCATATGTCCAGCTCCTTGTGGGACGGACATTCTGAGAAGACAAATGATATGGTCAAGAAACTTGACAAGCTGAAAGTGTATTCATCAAAAGTTGGTGACCTTATTGATGTTAATTCGTTGCGTACCAGCACATCTGATGGCCCTGTCGGAGATGAAATCATGGGCATGAGGGCTGAAGAAAATAGCTCTTGTTCTCCGAGTCATGAAAATGATAAATGCTTCAGCAATAGCAATGTATTAGAGGAATTGAATGATATGGAATCTACTGATTTGCATGGAAACTTGAGTAGGAAATCTCTTCAAGACAATTGTGCAGCAGATATCCAATATGGTGGTGCTGTGTGGGACATTTTTCGTAGGCAGGATGTACCCAAGTTAATTGAGTACTTGAAGAAGCATCAGAAAGAGTTTCGTCATATCAGTAATCTTCCTGTGAATCCTGTGCGTATTTTGCTACCAATGCTAGTGCATAGTGGTGTGATTGTAAGTTACATTATTTGAAGCTCATGTCCTGCACTTGCTTCAGGTTATTCATCCTATTCATGACCAGACCTTTTATCTCAATGACAAACATAAAAGGCAGTTGAAGGAGGAGTTCAGTAAGAAATTGTCTTTTTTTCCCTGCTAATCATTGTAGACTTAATTGCTTTAAAAGTCTTGGACTTTAGCGTCTTTGGCAAATTTGATGCGAACTATTAATTGCTGCAATGTCTGATACCGACTTTCAAATTCCTGCAATTCAAAACACCGGGCAATTTTCCGTTAAAAAGTTGCTGATGTGGACGCCGAAACAGTATATATTTTCATGTGTCCACATCAGCATTCTTTTAAAGGAAATCGCTTGGTGTTTCGAAAAAAAAATATAGTTCATGTTTTAAATAACCAAACTTGAAATTTCGTGTTAAAATGCAAAATACGCTAAAGTTCATGATTTTAAAGGCAACTAATCCATCATTGTAACTATGAAATTTTCCTTATGATTGTAACCATAAACTCTTTTTCAGGTGTTGAACCTTGGACATTCGAGCAACACCTTGGTGAGGCTGTTTTCATTCCTGCAGGGTGTCCACATCAAGTGAGGAATAGAAAGGTTACATTTTTTTAGCATTATCTATCTTTTATCAGCTTGGATTTTTTTATATTTTATTCTTCTTCTCATGATCTGGTTGTTGTCTGGCTACCACTAACCTCAACTTAACATGTTGGCTCCTAGAATGGAACATTCTACTGTGTTTTCTTTTTTGAAATTTGCGTCCTCTGGAGATATTAGTATGTAATATCATGAAGTTTAGTGACAATAATAATTTAACATCAGATCATGAAATCCAAAATAATATCTGAAATGAAAAGAAAAGTGACTGCGAAGAGAAAATACTCGATGGAGTTTCTAATTGCAATATGAAGAAGTATTCCTTCCTTAACAAAATCATATTCATAGAATTGAAATGTTTGTTATGTTTTAAGCTTAAATCAAATTCTGTGGCTCGAAAGCCTCTGCTAGTTTTATTTTTCTGGTGAAAAAAAGTAGAAGAAAATAAGTGCTAACTTTTGAACTGCCTAGACTAGTAGATCAAATCAAAATCGTAGATTAAAGGGTTAATTGCAAATAAATGACTAACATTTAGTGTGTTTAGCGCTTTAATCGCGACTTCTAAATCTTGGCAAATTAAGGGCTAACTTTTGTAATTTTGCAATTCAACGCATAAAATCAATCGGCAGTGAAATTGTGTTGTAAAATGTCGTCGTTTCACGTCAGCACAATTTCACCGCCGACTTCCATGCATTGAATTGCAAAAATTACAAAGGTTAATGATTAGTTTGCTAAAATTTAAAAGTCGGGATTCAAGTGCTAGAAGCACTAAACGTCAGGCATTTATTGGGAATTAAGTATTAACCCTAGATTAAATAATTAGCCTTTTGAAGTGAATTTTCTGATTTGTCTTGCTAAGACTGATTTACCTGCTTTTCATCCAGTCATGCATAAAAGTTGCCCTTGATTTTGTATCTCCTGACAATGTTCAAGAATGCATCCGACTGACTGAAGAGTTCCGAATGCTTCCAAAAAACCATAGAGCTAAAGAAGATAAATTGGAGGTACATCACATATTTTATATGTTCCCAGCTCCTTCATAACCTGAAATTTGACATTTAAGTTGAGTTCATCCTAAGAGGTCATCGGAATTGTTCATTGCTTTTTGTCCTGATTTTGTAGAGCAACAATTTTACCATAAATGACATTGATTTGTAGGGGGTGAGGGTGGAATGGTCTGTAATTGTTCTTAAACAGGTTATAATGAGATGAACATATGTAAATATTGTTCTCTAGAGCTAGACTAAATTTTAGCTATAATCATTCCCCTGAGGTGATATTGGTGTCTGGTATATATAAAATCTCATGCCCGCTAACTACCGGATTATTGTACACTAAATGCTTGAATTTGGTTTATTATTTTTGGGTTAATTACTAAAAAGATGCTCGACTTTTAGCGAAAATAGTAATTTAATTAATATCTTTTTAATTTTTGCGTTGTCATGGATTATTTGTAATTTCATGCAACCTGATCATCTGAAGATGATATAATTGTTCTGTACTGTGTATGCCTGGTCTCCTCTGATTAGACACATCAGTTTCGGATGGCCGGGTTGTATCAAAATTGCCAAAAAAAAAAATGAAATGTCATGCATGAAATTGCAAAAAAAAAAAGGTTAAATTGCAAATTTCGCTAAAGGACGAGCATTTTTTAAGTAATTAACCCTTTATTTTTTGCAAGCCGATAGTAAGCGAGCTCTAATAATTTTTATAAAAATCTTCACTTTTTCTTAGGTAAAGAAGATGGCACTATTTGCTGCAAGATCTGCTGTTAGTGATGCAAGAAGTCTTACTTCTGAACTCCAGTAAGAACACTCACACTCTTGATCTCATTACCTTGTGAATATTTCGTTAATTATTATTGCCAAATGCAGAGCTGTGAGGTTATTATAATCTGTTAATTATCTTGCTGGTTGAAAAATTTGGTGGATTCAATAGAACGTGGCTGAACAAATAATGATAATCTTGCTTAACCCTTAAAATCTGTGTTTTATTAGGGTGTTTTATAGGAAAGGCACTTGATTTGAAGTTGATATTGCGAATCGATCATAAAAAAATAATAGCAATGCAAATGATTCTGCTTGATCGTATGTAGAAATATATCCTTGGCTAGGGTGTGTGCATTCGATTCAGAACCAAAGCAAACCAAAATTTTGAGGAAGTGTAAATTTTCAGACAAAACCTGTCATTTCAGTCGGGTTTCAGTTCGGTTTGATTATTTTGATTCGGTTTATATTAAAACTTAAAGTGTTCTTTTAGTGTTTAAAATCAAACAAAACCTACTTTCAAAAAAAAAAAAATCAAACAAAACCGAAAAACTAATCTTTTTATAATATCTTTCCGGTTTTGGTTTGTATCTTCTGAAGATTATACCTTGGAAGACAGCTTTTATCAGTAAGTTGCTCAAAAATGCATTTTGTGTGTGTGAAATGGAATTGTTAATTTAGTTTGGGGTTGTATGTGAGAATTAGGGGTGTGTAAAATCAAACCGGATAATCAAATCGATCCAACAAATTTGGTTCGGTTCGGCTTGGTGTTATAATTTTTTTTATTTTTTGGTTTGGTTCAGTTTGACAAGTACGGAAATTTTAGTTCATTTTTGGCTCAAACCATATCAAAAAAGCCAACCGAATCAACTGGCTCGTTTAAATTCTCAAGTATTCTGTTTTGTTTTGTTTTTAAGAAATTCCAATTTTTGTTTCAGTTTGAACCAAAAATACACCCCTAATTTTTATTAACTGTAATAATTGTCTCTCGCACTGCAGTTCTTCAAATCGGGACGTGCAAGTTCAAGAAAATGTACCCTAATTTTATAAATAAAGCTGTCCTCTGCAAGTTGTATCGGGTTTAACGTAGACTGTAGCTATGAAGTAAATTGATGTGAGTTGTATAATTGCAGAACAGCATCCTATATGTCCTTCACAATAGGTTACCGTAGATTGTATCATGGTTTCGACACAGGTTCGACATGTTCGAGAAATGGCTATTGCAATTTTTAATATACAGCAAGTGTTAGATTTGGAATTATAAGTTGGCAAAAGTTATTTAGAAAAATCACTTCAAATTGACAAAAAAAAAACACATTATGAATTGTCAGTTTTTCTTTTTTGACAAAAAAGGAAACATTTAAACTTGTCAAATTACGAGATAATGAATGAAGTTAAAATTTGATAAATGTTATAAACCAAGGGATTTTCAATTATATATTTTCAAATAAATTGACAAGTATATACGACCATTAGCATTCTTTAAAGACTACAAAACACAATTAAATACATTGTAAAACTGTACCAATTGTATGTGCATAAACAATGTATAGACAACATAGTAAAAAAAGTATTTTACAATCATTATACACTAAAATATATATCATTTTTCTGTTATCTTTAAAAAATAAAATTTATTATAAAATCATACTGAACGTTACTAACAATATATTCAGACTGTGTTTTAATATTTTCATGTAATATTTTATAAAAAGAATATAAGTAATATTATCATTATTTTCTACAAAAAGAAGTTAGTTTCTAGTTTTAATAATTTTAAAACATCGACTTTTTTCAATGCACAATGCATGGATTTAGTAAAATTTTAAATTTTAAATACATCAAAGTAAGTTTATATTAAATTTTATGCATCACTGCTAAAAATAATAAATTTCAATTCTATTAGAAGTGAGATTCGAAATTAGTCATCTTAAAGTAGGATGAATGTTATTTGAAGACTAGGCCTAATGACCAAGTACTTAACATTATGTGAGGTGAGGGTTTTACTCCCGACTCTTTTTTAGACCGTGGTTTGCCTGCGTAAAAATAGTTTATGTTAATTAATTCCCGCTAATAATTAATATAGAAGAAATATATTTCTGATAAAAAGAAGTTGGATGCATTTTTAAAATTTATAGTTTTTATAATTTTTGTTTTATAATTATTCATTGAATTTTTTGGGATGTAAAAATAAAAACAACAGATTTTTGTCGGAACACAGTAGCTTTAGAAAGAAAACTAAAAATTTGTCCTTACTCCAATCTCAAGCAAGCATTTCTTGTTCTAACACTTCTTTTTCCGGTCAGATATTTATTTCTCAGTCAGTTCCAATACACAAAAAATAATTATCCACCCGTAAATGATAATTATTCAATCTAAAACATACCCACTTAAATTCACCCCCAATTATCTCAAACCCATCTTTCAATTTACAAATTCCCCCTGCTTTTCTTCTCCATCTTCGCATTAATACCTAATTTGTTAATTTTCCCGCCATGGCAGCAGTTTTCAGATCCAAATCATCGAAAAGAACAGCTTCCTTCACCGCCAGATACTTCACATTCAGTTACATGCTAGCCGGCGGCGGCGGAGGCGGCGGTGTAACACTATTTAGCTCTAGCTCTTACTGTACATATCGTAGTAAATGGGACGATTATTTTGCCAATACTCCGTATCACTTCACTTCATTCAAGCCGTTATCTCTGCGAGGTGAATTTGTGGATAAGGGTATTCGATTGCTGGATAATAAGAGAAATTGGGGTCAAAATTTGAATTATAATGTTATTGGTAGTGGTGGTGGTGGGTCTAGTTATGGAGGGGAGCCACCGGAGGTGTGGCAGCCACCGGGAGATGAGATTGCTACTGTTAGGGCAAGTGAAGTGCTTGGCGGCGGCGGCGGTGGTGGAAGTAGAGGTGGGTCTGGGTCGAATTTGAAGGATGGGTGTTGGGGTGGATCTAATTTGGGTAATAATTTTCCAACTCCTAAAGAAATTTGTAAGGGACTTGATAAATTTGTTATTGGACAAGAGAGAGCTAAAAAGGTGATTTTTTAATTGTTTTTTTTTTCATTGTTTGATGGTAAACAACGGAAGCAACCTTAAGTTTAGAAATTTTGTTTCAAATAAAGTGGTTTGTGGGATATATAAATACAGTATGTGGTCTATAATTTCATATCTGCTAATTTAAATTTTATTGTAGAACTGTATTCTGCGGCTTCTGCTTTTGTAATTGTATCTTATATTCTCTTCTATACAGGTGCTCTCCGTCGCAGTTTACAATCACTATAAGAGGATCTATCATGATTCCATTCAAAAGTGGTCAGTTTTGTACCTCTATCAGATGTGCAGCTCCCATTTACATTCCATTTCTTTTTCCTGTTGAGATATGGTTGCAATCTGAGAAATTGTGGTTAATCATCAGTTAGGAATGAGGCATAATGGCAGTCTAACATATGTTGAATTTATTTGACCTAGTTGTGAACAAAATTGTTTTAACTGAATGACAGGTAGTTTACACTTGAGCTAATTTCAATGTTTTGTAATTTTCGTTGTTATGCCTTTTGCCATAGCTTTGTCCTGGATGGTTTAGAGAAACGAGAAGCATTTTAACATTTCTAGCTCTTAGTCTTCTCCCTAAGAGCTTCAATTTTTTGTTAGTTTTCAAGTTTAGTCGACTTCTAATATGTTCATTGCAACTTGGGAAGTTAGGTCTGCAGGAGATTCAGGAAATAGCAAATCAGAAATTGTGGACGATGATGATGTGGAACTTGAGAAAAGTAACATTCTTCTCATGGGACCTACAGGCTCAGGTAATTACTAATTACTCCTATCTGAATTCTTATTTCAGTTTTACGATTTTTTGAGTAGTCTCTTGAATTTTATTGATTCTCGCTTCCCTGACATCAAATGAAAAATGCTAATGAAGGATGAAAGCGTTAGCTGATTTGCAAATATCTAGATATTTGATTCCTTTTATGTGAATTGCTTAAGACCATGGCTCTCTTTAGATGCCATTTTAAGTAGAATATAGGTTACGCCGTTATGGTCAATTTGCAATAGGGAAATAGGGCATGTTTGAGAGAACTCAAGCTATCAGTTGAGGGACACATTTTGAGAAAAATGTTGGCAACTTTTTCCTGTAGATGGATTTCCGGTAACTGTAAAAATATGCTATGGCTGCTGGCCATTGATGGATGAATTTGGCTAGCTTTTCTTGATTGCTATTACTTATGAAATTCAAAATCAAAATATTTGTGTTGCTGCTTTGCTGACATTACAAAATTATCTGTCATAATTCCTAAATTTTATTTGTGGGTATATGCTACAAGGGCTATATTATGCCTATTTATTTCCACCACCTATTCTTTATTATTTGTTTACACTGGTCAATTATTTCCTACCTGAAGGGTTCTGGTGGTTTGATTTTCTTTTTATCTTTAAGTTGCATGGTAATGATGTTGAGATATTTATGATTGTTTAACAATTGTCTTTGAGATTTGTTATTTACTGGTCTCACTTCTTGTTGCATCTGATGCCATTTCAAGGACAGGGAAGACATTACTTGCCAAAACTCTGGCACGGTTTGTGAATGTTCCCTTTGTTATTGCAGATGCAACCACATTGACTCAGGTAAGTTGGTGGCACTCATAGAAGATAATAATGATTTTATTCATTGAAGATAATAGTGTTTTTCTTTATTCTTTATGTGCATCATGTTTAATGATTTAAAATATTATACGGTAGAGGGGCATAGCTCTGCCAGAACATATATTTTTCATTTGGTTATTGATTTATCAAAGTCAGAATCTCACATCTAGTAATTTTTTCTGCTGATTGTATTACTTGAAGGTTCTGTTCCTTGATTGTTATTGCTCAGGCATGGGCATCTGCGTATAGTCATATTCAGCATGACTGCGGTTCTTCGTGCATTTTTTTCTTCGTGCATTTTTTCTTAAGTAAAGAAGATTACAATTTACATCTATCTTATTCTATGCTTATTCTAGGTGTTTAAATTTCTATTTTCATCTAGAGATATAGGGAAAAGCTGCAGTAGCAAAAGTATAGTTCATAAACTAGTTTTTTCTTTGTGCATGTTTTTGTGTGTTTTTGACTAAATGGGAAAATGAAATTAGTTTGGGTTTCTCAGGCATATTCTTTTGCATGTGTATTTTTTGTGTTGTTTCTTTTTATTTCCCTTACTGGGTAGAATTTAATTGATGGATATGCTTTGGTTATCTCATATCCTTCACTTAAGTTTGGGTGCTAACGCTAGGATATCTGTAATGACAAGTGATTTTATGTTTTTCAAATTGCTATTGCAGGCAGGATATGTTGGGGAAGATGTGGAATCCATATTGTACAAGCTACTTATGGTAATTTTGTACAATTCTCAACTCCTCAAGCCATGTCTTTCATGTACCAACTTCCATTGCAGTGATGTATATGTCATGCTACTTATTGTGTCTTATAATCTTGCCTGTCTGGCGGATCATATTTTTTGTAAACTAGTTAACTAAAATTTGACGAATTTTCTCCATTAAGGACACACAATGTGTGAAGCTGTTTGTTTCTGTTACAATACAAGGAGAATTTGAAAATTGATTTTCATTTCTGATATATAGAAGTTTTTATGAGAAGAATGTTAACAATCCTATCATGCTTACAAGTTACAAAATTAACATGATCTATATTGCTTTGAGTAAATTGGTTTGTGTAGTACTATGCTGCTATTGTACATGTAGCATTCTAATATTTTCTTCATTTTCTTTATCATCTTCCTTCTTTTCTCAGTCTGCCGACTATAATGTGGCAGCTGCTCAGCAGGGCATTGTATACATTGATGAAGTTGACAAGATCACAAAAAAGGTTCCTTTTGACATTTTATGTTTTTCTTCCATAATAATGTTCATTCTTTTCTTCTATTTTACCTACTTTTTTAGAAGAAAAGCTATTAAAGGTTGTATTTTTTGATATGCAGGCTGAGAGTGTTAACATTAGTAGAGATGTATCTGGTGAGGGAGTTCAGCAAGCATTGTTAAAAATGCTTGAAGGAACGGTACGCACTTGTTTTGCATAAGCTGTAGGAAAAATTTACTTATGCCATCACCTATTATCCTTTTAACATTATGAAGCAGCCATATCTTCTCTTTTAAAGTGTATCTCGAATATAGCAGATCAGATGATATATAAAAACTCTTAGCATAATGAAATGAATCTGCGTAGATGAGATGGCTATTGAGTTTTATTTGGTTAAATTTATGAGATGGTCTGTCTATATCTGTGATTTGTTGGTTGATTCAGGTTGTCAATGTTCCAGAAAAGGGAGCTCGAAAACATCCAAGAGGTGAAAATATTCAGGTACCACGCATCTTGGCTTAATACTTTCTGTTTTTTTTTATGGTTAGTCTTTCCTTGAGCTTAAAATATTAAATGAGGATAGTCTTTTTTTTTAATGTAATACTTGGTGAGGATTTGGGTCATGGACCAACTTTTGCTGAAATAAAATTAGCAAGCTTCTGTCGTGCAATAAATCTTATAATTTTCCTTTTCTTACTAACCTATGTTGCTTATGTCCATTTGCTCGTTTCTTGATTTATGTTTTTGCGCAGATTGATACAAAGGATATTCTCTTCATATGTGGGGGTGCCTTTATTGACTTGGAGAAGACCATTTCAGAAAGGTTTTTTTTTACCATAGTTGCTGTTGTCTTTCTACTTCTGAAATAGCTTCAGGTCAGCTTTGATAGGAAAATGTTAATGAAAATTCATTACAGGCGCCAAGATTCTTCCATTGGGTTTGGTGCACCAGTACGTGCAAACATGAGAACAGGTGGTGTTACAAGTGCTGCTGTGACATCATCTTTATTGGAGACTGTAAGTGCAAACAGCTTGTTTCTCTAAAATTATTTTTGTTATATATTTTTATTTCTTTTAGTCTTTTCTTTTCCTTCCGTCAAAAGTCAATATCCTCAGATGCATTAAAATTTATGTCGTGTTTAACAGGTTGAAAGTGGTGATCTTATTTCTTATGGCCTGATACCTGAATTTGTTGGAAGATTTCCAGTTCTTGTGAGTTTATCAGCACTTACTGAGAATCAACTTGTGCAGGTAATATATATTTTCCCTAATTAATGTTATGTATGCAACTATTCTTTGATGCTGCTAATTAATTGAAAAACCATGACGATTATTTTAAATGTTTATAATTAAATCATTCAAATCGTTTATTAGTAAATATTGTATCACTACATGAGGATTTCAATGCCTGTATTGCAGCCAAGTACGGTGTTCCATGTAAACTATAAGCTTAGTAAGAACTTGCTTAAAGTGTCAACTTTCTGTTACCATCGAATGTTACCATTCAGGTCTTTTAGGGTCTAGTCATGTTGTGAACTTGTGATTCCACTAAAAATTGAAAGATAAATAGTGAATCATAAAAAGAGATTCCTATTACTTCTGAGGGCCTATCAAACAAAATACTGCCTATTTGGCATCTGGTTGAGATACATGTGGATATAATAGTCTAGGTTGAGCTTTTTGAATGGAATCATGTAGCTTATCCAATTGATTTATTTTTTTCTTGAAAACAGTTGCGTGGATTTTTCATAGCTGTTAGTCTTGTTTGTTAATGTGATATTACGATTTTGTAGGTTTTGACTGAGCCAAAAAATGCCCTTGGGAAGCAATACAAGAAGATGTTTCAAATGAATGGTGTAAGTATTTATTTCATGCTGCTATTCCCTAGATAGTTTATTGGGACTTCTATTAACAATTCTCGGCTTTATGCTTCCCTATTGTTATGTATGCTTATGAGCGAATATCATGTCAGTTTCTTTTCACATGCTTGCTCAGGACTCTGGTCACTATGGGAGCCTAGTTTATTCCAATTTATGTTGTTTTGCAGGTGAAATTACATTACACAGAAGATGCGTTGAGATTAATTGCTAAAAATGCAATAACCAAAAACACCGGTGCTCGAGGGCTTCGGACCATACTAGAAACCATATTGATGGATTCCATGTATGAGGTGCGTTGCTACTTTTTTGTTCTTGTTCACATGTCTAGTTACAAGATGCTTGCAGAAAATTCATGTACAAAGTTTTGCTTCAAAAGCCTTCAATGTCTGGGTTTAAGGAACTCAAGCCTTTCTAACACTCTGCTTGAACTTTAGTCAATTCCTTTCCACTAACATATAACTTCACCTATAAAAGGACTTCATAATTACCTATTGAAACTCGGATAATTTATTCCATTTTTTATAGCACATATAAAGTTTACAAAGAAAAGATAAAAGAACCGATTTGGAACTGAAACTAACTGATGTACGTTAAATATAACCACTTAGAAGAATTTTACTGTAGCTTGAAGGAAATGTTATTTGAATGCGGTGAATAGTCATAAAATTTTGGATGTGAAAATCTCGGATTTCTTCCCTCGTTATTTATAAAAAAACACTTTGCAAGTCTTGTCAGGACACTGTAGAAAAACTCATCAAGGTGATTGATAATATTTCTTCGATGATGTATAGGCCTTTTTGTTACTCATGAGTCATGACCAAATCTATATTATACTCCTCTTGCATGGTATGTCTACAATTCATTTCATTTGCAAATGAAATTATTTAGTAGTAATTTATTTGACATAAAGATGACCAATTCTAATGAAAATTTAAAAATAGAGTTACTAAATGAATTAATTAATAAACCAAATGCAGCTATAAATATTTGTAAATGAATTTTACAAAAAAATAAATTTGGAAGTCAATTGTACCAAAAGCTCCATGAGGGCTCATTGAAGAGAATACATCAATTTTAAGGTTTAGGGCCTGTTTGGACCAATTCTAGTGTAGAATTCATTTCATTTCAGTTCTGCCTTTAACTTTCTTTGCGAATTTGATTCCACTTGTGTGTAACTTTAGAGACATTTAAGGACTTATTAGAGTAAATTTATTCAAACTCTAAATAAAAATGTATTTATTTATCTTTATAGTACATATATACCTACAAATAAATAATTAAACCAATCTGTGTTCGAGGATGAACTTGCATTAAATATAATACCTACTAACACTGCTTCGGCATTTGCTATTGTTACTGCCATCCTTCTCAGTAATAGTGTAACTGCTGCGTCTTGTCCTTAAGGAACAGCAATGCTTTCTTTTGAATGTTTGCGGGCCTATTCATGAATTGCCCGAACTACTGTGACCGAAACTATGATATTATGTTATCTAGAATCTGATTCTATATTGCAACTTCGTCGCAGATTCCTGATGTTAGAACAGGAGATAATATCATCGATGCTGTTATAGTTGACGAAGAAGCTGTAGGATCCAAAGGACGCGGAACTGGAGGCAAGATCCTCTATGGTAAGGGTGCATTGGATTGTTACCTCTCCAAACAAAAAGTAAAGGATTCCGAGGTGGGTATTACATGTTTAATTTTATTCCGTAAATATACATATTTCAAAATAGTAGCTAATGGTAATAATATCTTTGTAGACTGCTGCCGATGGGTCTGAAGGAGAACCGGAAGTGGAAACAGAGCTCTCTTCCATCGTCGCTAGCATGTAATGTACTGTAAGCTAATCCATGTACATAATACTAGTTCATATTAATTTAGTAAATTTAAAAAAGCAAACATAATAAACAGTTGGTCCACGAAATTTCAGTTCAGCTGCAGTCAAGCCATAATGTAATTGTGTACATTTTCTAATCATTTGGTAGCCCACCTTGTTGTTTTTTGGCTTACAAAATACTCTTGTGTTTGGCATCATTTTCTTGGAAATAGATATTTTGTGTTTTTAAGTAATCTGGTCTTTTCTGCTTTTTTTTCATTTGTGGTCCAATCTATTAAAAATGTCAATTTTAGTCTAATTTTGATAAATCCATTTAACTGTAGCCAATTAGGCATAATTCATTAAAAAATTATTTCCTCAATTTTTTTCATTTATGACCAAATCTAACTTTTTTTCAATTGAAAGATACTTTTCAAAATTAGAATACAATTGAAGGTTTGATCCCTTCAAAAAAAAAATAGCTAGCTACAGTTGATCGAAATTAGGCTAAAATTGACGTTTTTAAAAAGGTTGGGTCATAATTATAAGTGAAAAGGGCCAAAAAGTTGGATATTTTTGAGTTAACAGGTCTTTTTAAAACTAGCTCCCCCAGAAAAAGTCTTACCGAATTGATTATTTTGTTCCTTTACCGAACTATTATACGAATCGAAAGGTATATCTCTTTGCTCTCTTATTATCTTCCATATGAACGTTATAAAACAAGAGGTTGTCTGCAATTATTTGTAGATCATTATGTTGTTATATTTCTACATTTAGCTTTAAAGTTAAAAATTTGATGACTATATGGTTGGTCAAAATTGCTGGAGTAGGCAAATGCTTTGCTGATTTATAGATTTGATTCTAATATTTTTTGGAGGGCGTATCATTTTAGTCTACATTTAGTGCATGGTTTAAAAAGATCGGTTTGGATGTGAATGAATAGAAAATTTAGTTTTCGGTTTTGAATTGATTTAATTATTGATTGACCAAACCGATTAAATCGAACTTTAATATGATGTTATTTCATTAATGTTAATATATACACTGATACAAACATCCTTCGTCAAATACATAATTTTTTACTGTCATTATTTTGTTTGGAGATATTATCTGATACAATGATACAAGGAATGTGCCTCGTCAATACATAATATATCTAACATAGTTATAAATATACACATCTGTTGTATGAGATAATCACTCTTTCCGTTTGGGGTTTTCTCGGTTTGAAGACGTGCAAATTTGATGAAAATTGAGTCAGTTTTCATTTTCATTTGGAGTTCTCATACGCTAATAGTATAGATACAATCAAACTTTAGTAAATTGAGCTCATTATTTATTTTGTTTCTTGAGGGGGCCATGGCATCTCCTGATCCCTTAAAGGGCCCGTCCCTGATCTCGTCACAGGTTTATTATTTAAAAAATCTTGTCGATTTTTTTTATTTTTTCTGTTCTTCGATAAATCTATTTTTGAAATGTTAATGATGATTTGTTCAAGAAATCACCAACTTTTTTTTATTGAATTATTGATTATTTTATTAAGAAAAAATTACACAAAATACAAAAAACGGAGTTACTTTTTAAAAATGCTAAATCAGCTAATTTCTTTCATGCAGTGCTAGGTTGCTTTTTACATTTAATAGCTTAAAATAGAAATAGTTTACACTAAATATATTCTTTCAATTTTTCACTAATTATTAGCTATTTTCTAACTTTACTCACGATTCTGATAGTATTTTTCTTTATCATTTTCTTACTTTTAACTTGTAATTCGCTTTTTATAAATAGAGTTAGCACTATATAAATAGCACAATGATTGTCTCTACAAAATTAACCTCAATTGTTGATAGAGATAAAAAAAAATCTAAAATTATGAAGCGTAAATTAGCTAAAAAAGGAAGGGGAAGTAGTGTTTACAAAATTGAATAATTATTTTATACAAATATTACATGTTGTATCAATTTTACAAAAGAAATAATAGATGCAGCCCTTCTCTTTTTCTATTTCTTGTGTAAAATAGCAAATGAGGTATATTTTAAAGAAAAGAAAAAAAAATGTAAAATTAAATATTTTATATAAATTAAAATATATATCACACAAAACTAAAAAAATATTTAAATAATTATTAAATAAAATAAAACTACTTATCATTAAACATTACTGAATCTTTTAATATATAAAATATAAACGCTAAATAACTGAAAAATACAAAGTTGTAGAATGTTTATATTTTTTTATATAAACGCAAAGATTAACTTCAGTTTGTGATAAATTTTATGACGACATTATATTGTTATTAGTTCATCCTTTTTTTTAATATATATTATGTATATTCATATTAGATACATCAATGATACATTATAGATATATCACACCGATACGTCATAGATGTACCACTGGTACACTGTAGATACATTACTGATACATCATAAATACATACATTACTGATACATTTTTGATACATCATAGGTACATCAATCGATTTTTAAACTAGTGAAGTAGCCCACACAAGTGATAATTATATGCTAATGCTAGTTCATCTTTGATCACAAGTCAATTTAATCATTATACTCGAGAGAGTGTTAGAAAATGAGACCATGAGTAAAACATTCCCTTTTATGATACATTGCAGACTAAAAATTTTAAAAATTATAATTTTTTTTATAACATAAGCGTTAAGTTATAATGCAATATAGATACATCTTTGATATATAATTTATACATTGTAATTTTTATATTAAGATAGATGGATTATTAAAATTATATTTAATATGTATTATTTATGTATTGTAGATGTATTATTAAAATTATATTTAAAATATATTATTTGTGTATTTTGATATGCATTATGTATAAATAGTGTATCAAAAATGTATTGTTTATCTATTTTGTACGCATTACATGATATCTATTGAAATTTTTTCTGATTTTTTTCTCAATTTTTTTTATAATTGATGGCACAATAGTGTATTTAATATTCTAGATTACAGTAGCAGAGAGAGAGATATTATTTGTGTATTTAATATGTATTTTTTATGTATTTTCAGATGTACTATTAAAGTTGTATTTAATATGTATTATTTGTATTTAAAATGTACCATTAAAGTTGTATTTAATATGAAAAGAGTCGTGAAGTAAATTGTGTCTGTTTGAATAGTTTTTAAGACACATAAATAATACTCCATATAAAAAAGGCTTAATATCTTAAAAAAATCCCGACCTTTCATCCCCTTTTCAATTCTACTCTGAGGTTGAAAATTTGTCAATTTTACTCTAATTTGTATCTTTTTCATTTTAATTGTACCCTAAAGCATAAAATTGACCTATATAAGGATCAAAATTCAGTTTAATTAAAATTTCTATTTTCTATTTCTAATTTTCTTAAAACTTAGATTAATTACAGTAAATAAATTCGTTTGATAAGAGTTGGCAATAAAGTAATACACAATACGGTAATTAGGGATAGAATTGATGCTAATTAATTGGTAAACCTTTTGGCATCAAAGTAATACCACGGTAACTGATTTCCTTTGATAGTAGTAGTTTAGTTTGGATTAAATTTGTACTGAACATTAAAGAAATGGCATCAAAACAACCATACGGTAATTATATTTATTTTAATAATAAATTTATACTTAAATTGTTAAATATTTTAATTATTAAAATCTAACAGAATATATATATATATATATACATATATATATATATATATATATAGAAAGAGACAGAGAAAGTTATAAAAGTATCTAAAAAAAAACCCTTTAATTTTAAAAATATGCTTTAAATTTATGTTTATATAAAAAAATAAAAAATTTATACTTCTATTTTTATTTAGAAATGAATATCGCACATTACGAGTTATTCCAAAGTTACATCGTGGATATATCTAAAAAAATCTTTATTGATATCTATAAGTAAATTGAAAGTGGATTCTACAATTAATAAGGGTATGATAAAAAAATATAAAACTTATAATAATTATATTTTTTTAAATTGTGTGATAAAAAAGTAAAATAAATTATACAATATAATAATAATTGTATTTTCATTTATTAAGCTGAAAATTAATAATGCAAGAAATAATTCTTGAACCTTTTTTCAAACAATTCATATTAGTGGCGATAAAAAAAAATCCATATTAGTAAATCAAAATTCAAGAAAAAGAAAAACATACAAAATTCCAATAGCCGTAGGATTTCAAGTCCAACCCCAATTGTACATCTCAACGGCCAATCTTGTCTCTCTCTCTCTCTACCTCTTCAAAAAACATTGGAAGTGAGAGAAAGTAAAGAAGAAAGAGCCAACCAAGAAAAGAAAGGAACTTCCTTTTTCAAAAAGAGAGAGAGAGTTGTTTGGTTCCTCGGAATCCATCTCTCTTTCTCGAGAAAATAATCACTACCCACAAACAAAAATCCCATACCCCCAAAATATAAACAAAAAAGACTCAAACTTTACCGGACACCAGATAGATTTGAGTTCAAATTTCAATTCTTTTTGAAAAATTCAAATTTGGTTTAAGAAAACCAAAATTATGGAGTTGGAGAGTATTGAGTGTGTGTCATCATCAGAGGGATTATTAGATGAAGATGAGATCCAAAGCCATCCAAATTTGCATAATCATAATAATTATAATCATCATCATCACCACAACCAATTTTCAAAGGCTCACAATGCAACACCAAATAATAATGGTGGCAGCAATAATAGCAATGGTAATAGTGGTATCAGCAATGGTGTGGGTGGGGCAACAGGGATGGCTCCTGCTACAAGTGTTCATGAGTTGCTTGAATGTCCTGTTTGTACTAATTCAATGTATCCTCCAATTCATCAGGTATTGTAATGCAATTAGGGGTTTATATTCTTTATGGATATTGTTATTTAAGGAGTTTTTGTTGTTGAATTTGATGGTGTTTGATGGATTTGTGTGATTTGGAAAATTTGGCTTTTGTAATTTATGGTTGTTTTATGATTCTATCATGTGTATGTCTATAGGTATAACTGTCATTTGTTTTTTGGTGGTTTTTTAGAATGTTGTGTGGATGTAACTAATAACTTGGTTTTGTGTTGTTTCATGATCTTTGACAAGATAAGAAAGTTTTGTTGAATGATTTAGGAATTCATTGGTACTTGGTACATTAATGAAAATGAGTGAACCAAACTGTGAGTTATGCATTTTGTGGCTTCCTAATTGTGGCTTAATGAATGAAGCATAGGAGAATGGTGGTTATTTCGTAGATATTGCGTCAATTTTTCATAAATGTTTTGTTGAAATTCCATGAATATTTGTGTTGAGGTTTGTGTTGTGTTTGCCATTGACTAGCGTTGCAATAATTTCTGGTCATGAGATATTTTGGTGATTCTCATAGTCTGCAAAATCAGTCTAGCAGTAGATTTATGTACAGCTTCCGTGTTTTGGTTACTTATACAGATGGAAGAATCAGATATCGTGAGATACATTTTTTACTTGATTGATATTCTTAGTCCTAGTATGTTTTAATGCATATAATACGAACTTGAACTACTGAAGTGAATATGTGCAAACTTCATATGCTGACATGATATGAAAGGAACACCATTCTCCAGTATGAATTTTAATATTGAAGAGCATCAATATTTTCAAGGCTAAATAAGTATTGCTTGTTCATATTCTATACCTTTGGATCTTTAATGTCAATATATACATGAGCATATTTGTTGTCGTGCTTTAGATTGTTTGCACTTCACTTTAACAAACTACGTACTATGTAACTAGATTTGATCTGTTCAATGTCTGTTATGATATTCGCATGTTATATCTTGTACTTCTAAAATCTGTGGAAGGCTGGTTATCTCTTCCAGATAATTGGCTTATTTTGCAATGAATATTTTTTTTAACTGGAGAATTTATGTCCTTTGCTGAAGCTGCTATGGTATGAGTTTCAAATATCAATGTTGTAGTTTAACTTTCATTTGTTTTAGTATTAATGATAAACTTTTAATCAATAAAAAGGATACATTTGTCATAAGATGCAGAACCTGACTGAAAAATTATTTTTCACCTGCTAAGTCTGCTATGCATGTTAGTTATATGATTAATACGGATAAAAATTTCTATGTAATATGTATAGTCTTAGTTAAGCAGTGCAATGCGTCTGTCTTTGTATTCTTAACTGAAATATTTTTAGGAGATTAAGATCTGTTTGTTGCTTTTTTGGTTTAGCTGAATGACCAAACAATTCCAACCGTTTAGCGAGAATTTCAATTATATCCAAACTTTTGAATGAATACTGGTGCAGTTGAAATCAGTATATCAAATTAGACTATAATTGGTAAAATTGGAAGGTGTGAACAGAATTGAGATTGTCATTAAATGTTTGAATCTGTTTGGTCAATAGACTTTTTTCTTGAATTCAGATGATTAACCTTCTGTATATATGTATTGTTATACTGCAAGAAACATCATAAATGATATGCATCTTTGCAGTGTCATAACGGGCACACTTTGTGTTCCACCTGTAAAACAAGGGTACACAACAGGTGCCCTACTTGTAGACAAGAGCTCGGGGATATTCGATGCTTAGCACTGGAGAAGGTCGCTGAGTCGCTTGAATTGCCCTGCAAATTTTACAATTTGGGGTGCCCAGAGATATTTCCATACTACAGTAAACTCAAACACGAGGGACTTTGCAACTTCAGACCTTATACTTGCCCTTATGCTGGATCAGAATGCTCAGTTGTTGGTGATAATTCTTTCCTAGTTGCTCATTTGAGGGACGATCACAAGGTGGACATGCACACAGGATGTACGTTTAATCATCGCTATGTGAAGTCAAATCCCCGCGAGGTGGAGAATGCAACTTGGATGTTGACGGTAATTCTAGCATTGCCTTGTCTGTCTTATGAATGTCTCTTTCAAAGCAAAAAGACAATATTTATGTGTGTGTAGATCCAATGTTTTTTTAAGGGATTATTACAAAATCATTGCAAGGTGTCAAGTGACAATAGCTAGAGTCACTTCCACTCCAATTATTTTATAGAATTAATTATGAAAAAGATCATGAACTTTAGGATCAGTCTGTACCTTGACTTTAATCATATGACCAGAATAGACCCTTAACATCTACAATATTTTGGTAAAATTTGTTTGTGTTTGAATTTCGTACAACTCCTTGTCCTCGTATGACTTTTAGTAATTTAAATTTCCTGATATTACGGATGGATGCAATAGTATCAGTTTAATCCTAGGGCGCGTGATAATTGTTTTAGTAGCACGAACACTTCATTGAACCAACTTTTCCTGTTTCAGGAACGTGTTGGAAACTTGACGTTCAACACGATATAAAACTTAAAATAACACTGTTTTGCCGTGTCCTTGTCCAAATGTTCCGTTTTTCTGTATCCGCGTCCGTGTTACATTCTTTCAGCTATTAATTGTTAAATTATGTGATGAAGACTTTTATTCGTAAATAATGGTGCATTTAAAGTTTAGTTTAGAATTATTTTTTCGACGGAAGATATATGTTGATGTAATCTGCGCACGACAGAACATGTGCACAAGTGATCAATATGATCAAATAACTTACTAACTAGAAATTCATTGATTACACTTCTTGATATGGTGCATTGCCATTTTATCAGGTCTTCCATTGTTTTGGTCAATATTTTTGCCTTCACTTTGAAGCCTTCCAACTCGGTATGGCACCTGTATATATGGCATTCCTTCGTTTCATGGGTGATGAGTCTGAGGCTCGTAACTATAGCTACAGCCTCGAGGTTGGTGCGAACGGCAGGAAACTTATTTGGGAAGGCACGCCGCGAAGTATCAGAGATAGCCATAGGAAGGTAAGGGATAGTCATGATGGTTTAATCATTCAAAGAAATATGGCACTTTTCTTTTCCGGTGGCGACCGGAAGGAACTTAAGCTTAGAGTTACGGGGCGGATATGGAAGGAACAACAAAATTCAGAAGCTGGTGTGTGCATACCAAACCTGTGTAGCTAGCTAAAAGAAGGTGATTTTGATAGAGATTTTTAAGATTTGTGTGTGGGACTGTGTTTTTGTGTTTTATGTATACCGCCCATCCTGTCCTGGTATGCTGTGATTGATGGTTGTATTTTTTTCCACAACTTGTATAAATAAACAGCTTTTCTTTTTTTTCTTTTTGTTCATTTTAATATAGGGTGTAATTGAGTCGAGCTGGAACACTATCAAGTTCAATCGCGACTCAAACTCAGCCGAGTTTTATTATAAAAGTTAAAGCTCGAGCTTGACTTGAACTTGACATTATAAAAGTTTGAGTATGAGCTCAACTTTAACTGGATTGAGTTCTATATAAAAAGTTATTGTTCGATAGAATAATTGAAAATTAAATTGACTTGGTTTGATTCAATTATTTGTATTAATATTTTGTATAAATACGCGTGTTATATATATAATAATTATAAGGAATAAAATAAATTAATTAATCAAAGTCAGATTAGATTTGCGAGCTTGTCAAGCTGTCAAGTATTTTGATGCTCGAATTTGACTTGAAATTTGACTTGAGCAGCTCGTATTCAAGCATGATATGATTAACATTGAATCGAGAGATCCACAAATAAAAAAATTACAAATATTAATAATTTACTTTTTTAAAATACTTTTCATATCAAAAAGGTTGTCACTTTGACTTCACATTTTCCAATTTAATTGATACAATTTTTTTTTAAAACATCTTATTCTGATTAATAGTTTTTATTTATAAAATATGTTCCTTTGTTATCCATCTTAATCAAGTAAATTTTTATTAATTTTTTCAAAAATATGGCTATTTAAAATAACATGACTATGGAAATAAAATTATTTATTATTTATTAAAAAAATTAAACAATGTGAATATTTATAAGACGGAGGGAACACAGTACAATCAATTATTTGATGATTTATTTATTTTTACTCATTTGCAACACTTGTAACTAGGGTTGAATATTGGTTTATTCATATTAAAATCGGTTGTAACTGACTAACAAAAAATTATTAAATTTTCAAACCGAGCCATAAGTTCAGATTACATTAGACCGAATTATAAAGTTTGATTTAGTTATATTAATGACCAAAATGTTTATATTGCAAGTGAAACAGAATAAATCATCTATAATAAATCAACTAAAACTAAAAAAGTATAATATTAAAATTTTTGTTCTATTTTTTGATTATTTTGATTTTCAAATATCCATACTAAACACAAAACCGAACTTTTATACGAAAACAAACTGAACCAAGTCATATTCATTAATAAACAAACCATAATTATAATTCTGGAGTCATATTCATAAATAACCAAACTATAATTATAATTTTAGTTCGATTTTACGGTTTTGGTTGATTTTTGCACACCGTAACATGCTTCAGCTCCCTTCCACTTTGAATTTTTTTGTACGAAATAGGTTCTAAACTTGGAGCGAAGAAGCTTCCACATAAAAAAGCCTTCAGAGTTTGTTATACATTGAAATTGAATTGCACCTAAAATTGGTTCAAAGATCAGAGTATACAAATCTCAGAGCCATTTCCAGTTTAAAATTCACAACTCATTTCACCATACAATCTCCTAGCACTTGCAAAGCACAGATACGAACATGCATACGGCGAATGAGACACGGACACGGAGGGGACATAGATGTGTATTTCTATGCAATCTCCTGTAATAATTTCAAAATTAAGGGTCGGATCATCCTAAGCTGAATTCAGATTTCAAGAAGCTGTTAAACATTTAAATTAACACTGTAATTAAGTCTACCAGAGTTCATTCACATAAACATAATGTAATGAGAGCCAACCAGATGTTCAACATAAAAAATATAAAATTCATGAGATGCACATAAATTCATGATCATTTTATCATTTGTTTAATTACATAAATGAGAACAAGAGATCAAAAAGGTTACCTAATTGCATCATCTCATTTCAGCTGTATTACATATTGCTCCGTTGCAACATCATTTTTAGATCAATCACTAGGAGCAGAGGCTACAACATTAGCTTCCTCAACAGGAGCACCTTCATTTACAGAGGCTAACTCGACATCATTTCCGTCAGCCCCCTTCGACTCTGTATCCGCCTCTTTGTTTCCGAACAGCTTAGACGGAAGCAATGAGGCCACTGCAGCTTTTGCACTTCTCTTGGCTGCCTCAGCAGCCTCAATCTCCTTAGCCTTAGCTTCAGCCTTTTCGTTTTCTTTTTTCTCCATAAGCGCGGTCAACTCTTCTCCTCTCCCGTCTCTTGCTAGTAGTTCCTTGCCAAACTCCTGTAATTCCGAATCAAACTCGATCGCTTCATCATCCAACATTCCATCAACCATTGTGATCACCTCATCCATTTTCCCTTCATTGGCCAATGCCTCCATCATAAACTTATAACTAGCATTATCCATCTTGAGTTTCTTCACCATCAGATAATAGAATGATTTCGCCTCGTCAATCTTCTTCGACTCAACCAACTTACTGACCAATCTATTGTAAACAGCTAAGTTAGGTCTCAAACCCGTATCCACCATTTTTCTAAAGTAACCAGCTCCATCATCAATTCTATTCCCATCAAAACAAGTATCCATTAAAAGACCATATGTATACTCATCCGGTTTCACTCCCTTCCCTTCCATCTCTCCGTAAAGCTCCTCAGCCTCAACCAACATTCCATTTTTGCACAATTGGTCAATCAAGTTATTAAACGATAAAACATCAGGATTGCATCTATAATCACCCATCTTCTTGAAGACATCAATAGCATCCTTAAATCTCCCTTGTGCACAATAACCATCAACCATCACATTAAAGCTCCCTAAATTAACAGAAAAATACCTCGGCGGACTATGCTCTCCCATCATCCTATCAAACAATTTCAATGCCACATCAAACTTACCATTCTTACACAACGCATCCAACACCGAATTATAAGCAACAGCACTCATTTTAATCTTCGAATTTTCCCCAACAGCCTCTTCATAACACTCCATAGCCTCCTTCTCCATTCCCCTAATAAAATAACCCTTCATCAAATCACCATAAACAACACCATCCTCAACAACACCGCCCATCTTCTCCTTCAACTCATCAAAAATCCTAAAAACGCCATCCGCATCTGAATTCTTCACACACCCAACCATCAAATAATGATAAACAAGCGGATCCGGCACAAACTCCTTAACACCCACAATCTCATCTTTCAACTCCAAGGCCTTATCAATCTTCCCATTATCAACCAATCCTTTGATCAAAATCCGATACGTCGTCGGACTCGGATTAAACGGGGCATCATTAATAAACTGCTTATAATGCTCAAGTGCAGTATCAGGCTTCCTGCAATCAAGATAAGTCTGAAAAATCAAGTTATGAGTAATAACATTCGGTGCGATACCGGCCTGAATAATAAACCTATGAAGAGACAACAAATCAGAGTATTTTGACTGCCGGAGCTGCGCATTAAGCACAGCATTAACAGTATAAATAGTCGGTCTACAATTCGAGTAAACCGAGTGGCGCGTGAACAAGGCGGCCTCATCGAGATCATTCTCACGGATTAAAGTGAGAATGCGGTTATGAAGGTCGAGCCGTTTGCCGGACAGTTCGGAGATGGGCTCCGGGAGTTTCGGAGCGTTAGGGTTTTGGGCGGGTTTAGGGAATTTCTGCTGTTGGGTTTGTTGTTGGGAGCGCTGAAGAGAGGAGAGTGGGGGTTCGATACGGAGACGGCGTTTGCGACGGCGGCGTTCGGCGGCTGCTTCTTCTTGGGAGGAGTAAGCGAGGAACCGGAGTGAGATTAAGGAGGGTGGTGGGTGGCGGCGGAGGTGGCGGTGGTGGGTGGCGGTGAGGGATTTGAGATGGGTTAAGAAGGTGGGTTTTGAAAGTGCCATTGTTTTTCTGGAGATTTTTAGGGTTTTAGTGAAAATGATGATAAGGAAATTGGGAAATTGAGTGAGTAGGGTTCAGGGTTTAGTTACAAGGTAGAAGATAGCTGAGCGCTTGGTTATGGCCTATTATGGGTTTACTCTGGAAACTATTCTATATTTTCTTGACCTAATTATTTAAAAAAATTCTCACCTTAGTTATAATATTTTTTTTGTTTTTTTTTTATAATCTGACGTAGGAAAAAAATTCATTTGTATTCTATTTTTTATTTTTTATTTTCGTCTCTACTTTAAATTTTAAAATTTAACAACTTAATTAATTTAAGAATGAAAATATTAAAAATAATTAAATAGGAGAATTATATCATCTTTTTTCTATTTAAAAAAATACAAATAAATCCTTCAACTTTAAAAAAAAAAATCCTAAAAATTATTTATATTTACAAGATTTATTAAAAACTAAATAAATTAAAAAAATACTTCCGACCCACCACCGCACTCCTCCGATTTATGAACCACTACGGATATTTTTATAGAAAAAATAAATTTTTTATTTTGTCTGTCCTTCTCAAAAGGAGGAGCAACCCGTGCTCCACCTTTCATGGAGGAGCAATATGCTCCTCCTTCATGGAGGAGGAGCAGGTATGCTGCTCCTTCTTCATGCTGCATGAAGGAGGAGCAGCTCGGACTCCTCAATCGGAGAGAGAATCGGGAAAAAAATTAAAAAATTATATTTTTATGATTTTATATTTAAAAAATTATTGATAATTAATATAAATTAAATAATTATATTATAAGTTTAAATTTTTAAAAAAGGAGGTATTTTTGTACTATTAATAGTATTTAAGTCTAATTAGAATATAGGTTACAAATTGAAGGACTAATTTAAACTTTTTTTAAATGAAAAATGTTCAATTTAATGTTTTAAAGTAGAGATGAAAAAAAAAATTAAAAACAGGGTATAAATGAACTTTTTCCTAAATCATGGTATAAACGAAAAAAAATGTTATAAGGTAGGAATTTTTTAAATAATTAGGCCTATTTTCTATTGAATCACTTCAACATTAAAAAGATTATTTTTATCTTAAAAAGTTATTTTTTAATAAATTGGATCAGAATAATTTAAAAATTGATAAAATCGTATTAGAGAGCCTATTTCATTCTCAACTTCTTGTGTAAAACATATTCTCCATTATATAAAAAAAGCCTAATTTTTTCAGTTTTTGATATTTAATAATTTCAAAGTTTACTTAGAGATTTTTTAAAAAAATCCAATACGGTGGGTAAACAATTTGATCAAGTTGGTTTGGTCAATACAGTTTGACTTTTAAAAGTTGTATAATAAGACTTTTTAACTGTAAAAAAATACAGTTTCAATTTACAAAAATACGGCCTGGTTCCCTCAAGCACCAAATAAATTTGGTACTCAAGTTGTGTCGGCTGAACAGATGCAATGATCCAACAAGCTTGACATAACATATGGTTAAGTTAAACTTTTGACTCGTTTAATATGGAAAATAATCCAATGGGTGTGACTCCTTCGTGCAGCCTCAAGAAAGGAACATGTCAATGAGCCCTTAACCAACTTATAATACCCTCTACAAGAGGCAACATTGGGTGGTGACAATGCACCGATGGATGAATGAAAGGGTAACATTTATAGTCGCGATCGGTTATTATACGAGTTGGAGAAGTTTAAAGTGGATTTTAGGCCGACGCCACCGCCATCTTATGTGAAATCGTACTCAAATAAAAATATAAAAATAAAAATAAAATGGTCTTATCTTATTCATAACGTCTAATGATTTTCAACCAATTATATACTTTAATATAATTTATGGACCTTTTTATTTATTTTGAACAATTTTACCATAGGATTTCATCTTTAGATGAGAAAAAGGATGTTTGCAATTTCCGTTGTCAAATTCGGAAAAAAAAGAAAACTTCCGTTGTCAAGGAAAAGGTGAAGTTTAAACTTCAATCACATTCGATGGATCCCGTGGTTCTATTGGTCAATAATGGAACCCGCCATTCTCATTGATGGTTGCTTCCTTCTTTGTCATGTTTTTTTTTTTTTTTTGTCAAAGGCTAAACTTCATTAAATGAAGAAATGATATATACAAATAGGAAATGACTGTGCATCACCAATGAGTAAGTCATTCCAAAAGTAAATGATGAGAACTGTAAAGCAGTCATCCACAAGGGCTTTTTTACCCACCAAATGGGCCACCCAAATTAAATCTAATTTCTAAAAATTTGAAACTAGATCAAGAATATCAACTAAGACTACTCTAGCAACTTTATCATCAGACGACGATGGTCTGAAGTCAATAACTCATTCATTGTTGTTCGTAGTCCTAGTGCCGCCAGCACCATTGGTTCTATAGTGCCAAGAAGCTGTCGTGCCTATATCAAAATTGAAAAAGCCAAATAGTAGAAGATAAAATAAAATAATTTGCCATTAAAAATAGGTCTATAGTTACTTTGTTTTTTTTAATAAATAATACTTTATCCACCTTTTACTATTAGATGAATGTGATGATTCATAAAATAGTAAAGTAGATAAAGTAAATTAAATACAAAGTAACTATAGAAACAGCCATAAAAAGTTAAATGTTATATGTTACCGCCATCTAAAACAAATTGTATACGAAACAATTACTAAACAGTCAAAAATCCCAATTTAAAATGCCAAAATTTAATGAAAATATTAGTTAGTTTTTAGACATAATACAAAGAAAACTTGAAATGAATGTATATGAAAAACACCAACATAATCATCCAATTTTATGGTTAAATCATTATTTTATAAATTTAAAACGGAATTTTACAGTTATATTTTGAAAATTTAGACAAATTAATCTCCATATGGAAATATATTTATATTGCAAACAATATATCTAAAATTATCAACCAAAATCTAAAAAAAATTATAGATTTTTAGAGATTTTTATTATTATGATAAAATTCATGCCAGTTAATAAAATATTTTTGTAAGAAACAAAATACATTTTTATCAAAAATAATTTAACTAGATAACAGAAAACCATTAGAAACACTAATAAAAAATAATGAAACAAAACAGTAACATAGTATAAAATAAGATGAAATCAAAAAAAGAACGGACTAACCAGAATTAAGTGTGCATATGATTGCAGATACCTTTCATCGGTGTTGAATAGCTTTAGATGCCAGTCAAAATTTAAGATATTGCCAATACATAAACTTTACACGTTTAAAGCATCTACAATAGATTTTTTTATCTATTTGTAAAAAGTGTAAATGTAAAATAATGCTATAACAAATTTTTTATTTTTTAAAATTATATAAAGATTCAATTTAACTCTTCAAATTTGGAAAGTTAAAACAACTCTTTATTTAATATATATATATATATATATATATATATATATATATATATATATATATATAGCATTTATCACTTTTTTCGCAATTATAAACTTTTTTAATATGAAACTTTACATTCTTTAAAGTTAGAGAGTTTTTTTTTTGGCAAAACAGCAATTGTATTAATTTTGGTAAATAGAAGTACATAATGTTTGTGAGAACTAGATAACAAATATTACAATAATAACTCCTAAAAAGGAGGCTTTAAGGACTTTTTAGCCACTTCATGGGCCATCCAAGTACACATTCGCTTAACATACGCAAAGTAAGCGAACGGTATAAAATTATGACTTCTATTATTGATGGAATATCTTTCTTGACTTATTCCTGTGTCTTCGCAACTTCGGGTGATATTATTCCTGAAAGACAATAAAAACTAAAATAAGTGATAAAACTCAAAATTTTCATACAAATCATACCAACAAGTGTTACCATATTATTATTGCATCAGAACTTATCTTGAACATTGCAGTAGAGGCCTTCATCAACGTACTTTAACCTCACACGGAGTACAATATCCTCACAAGGAGTACAATATCCTCACAAGGAGTACTTTAACCTCACAAGGAGTACATTAACCTCACAATGAGTACTTTAACTTCACAAATTGATATGACAAATTTTATATATAATTAATGAAATCTAAATAGAGTAAAAAATAATATATAAGTATACAAATTTTTAAAAAAAAATATGGACAATTTGATAATTTTCAGATTTTTAAAAACAAAAAAAACTGCCACCATTAGAAACTGCCGCCAAGAATTTGATTATATGAAATGAATATATAACCAAAGTATGACTATATTCTGGATAATATAACGGCGGAGGATGACAACAAATCCCTTTTTTGTCAATAATTCACGGTGGTTCAACATTCATAAACATACTAACTAACTAGTAAAATATCTCACAAATTTAAGTAAGAAGAAGAAATTATCATGAATCTATTTGAGAGAATATATTAAATAAGAAATTACCTTTTTATTTTCTGCCACTGTACCAAAAATAAACAAAAGTGCATCCAAAATTGCAATGATCAACTAATAAAATTGCACCACACCTTCAGACAATAAATAGAAACTGCTACCGATGAAATCATCGTGAATTGAAGAACAGAGGTTGTTGAAACGGCCGCTAGAGTGAGAGTTATGACGGTTACCGGTAATCCCATGTGACCGAAAATGCTGTTGTTAAACTCTAACCTCTAACCTTTTACTGCCGCACGAAATCCGTCGCTGCCGCTGCTAAATATTCATAGATGCCGCTCATAGAAATAATGAGTTTCAACAAACTTGCAGAGGGCAATAGGCTCCAATTGGGATTCTGTTTCCATTTTATTTTCTGGCATGATTCAAACATTAAACCCTTATAAAAAAGATGTTAGAAGCCAGAAATTTTGGCAATATTCAACTCAACCTAATTGGCTATCCCAATTTTGTAATGAGCGACCAAAACCAATTTTAAAATAATCAGTTTTAATTTAAGGAACTTAAATAAACATACTAAATTTATAGGATTTTTGACATCAATGAAACCCTATGAAAACGTTTAAATTTGGAAGTGTGTCAGAAATATAATTTAATCATTAAAAGGGAGTTGCACAAACAATCAATAACTAGAACATTCAATTTAAATTTCAACACTTCCATTACATAACACAAAGGATGCATGAAACCCACATGCTTGACATCATCGTTAATTGTTGAACTTGATGAGATTTTGATTATATGATTTTTGCCATTCAATAATGATAAAAGGCTATATCCTTTTAAATTTGTGTTCATATGGTCTCCATCTTACCCAAAAAAAAATTGATCAATTTCCTTCTGATAAATTTATCTATTTTTGTTCAACAAATAATTATAAAAAATCTTAATTAGACCATTGATCTTGTCCATTACTAGAGATATTAAATTATTTCAAAATAAGTAATACAATTTGAGACAAAAGAAAATAATGTAATTGTGCTTTTACGAAATCTGCAGAATAAAGTTTTGAAATCTAACACAATGCATATTTAAATTCACAATTTCAAAACCATTGAAAATGAAAAGGCAAAGAAAACTCATCTGATTGGGGTTGAGTAGGGCCAGAATATTCAGTTCAGTCCATCACCAAATTGGTATTTGTGCGTTGCCCGTAGTTTTTTCCGGTGACGATGATGGCAAATCATGGCGGTTAGGGTTTTTATTGTTGAAAAAGGTTTTTTTATTTAAAAATACTTTTAAAATAAAAAATACTATTGAGATGCTTTAAAGGGAAAGCGCCAAAAGTGATATACAATCACGCCAAAAATATACAATTTAAAAGTTTTTTAATAAAATATCTAGTGATAAACTAAAATACTGCAGTAGTAAGATTACTAAAATTTAATTTACGTGTAAATAATAATTTAAAATACTGTTCATTCTATAAAAGAAATTAGGATTCTCCCATGCATATAAGAAAATAAATATAATTTATCTAATAAAAATGAAAGTATTGTGGTTTCAATTTAAATCACCAACTAGTTTAGAATCAATTTGAAAAAAAGAATTGGTAAAATTAAAAGAGAAGAAAATGATATGGAAGGTGTGAACTTCCAGAGCAATTCAGTTTGTTCATTAATTTTTACAAATTTTTGGAATATAAGTGTAAAATAATTATTGGCAAAAAATTGGAGATTTTGGTTGGTTAAAAGTACTAACAAGAGTGTTACAGTTCCGGCACCACCAGAGGAAAACTGATGATGGTAGTAATGGTGGTGACGGTAGCGGTTGTATTATAAGTTTCTTAATATACAATGAAAATGGAAACGGGTTTTGACTGTTATTTTATGAACAATAATTAATTTCAGAATAGAATAATGATACCCATATTAGAATTCAATACTTCAAAACCAGAAAATTCAAGTTCTTATTGATACTCTTCAATACTTGACCGTTACTTATCATTTACCATGCGAATTTGAAGCCGCCGCTGATTCCGGGTATAATTAAAAAAACATGGTTGTAACTTGATTATCAATAACTATGTAAGATTAATGATTCAAATAAACCGTAATAATATATATGATTAGGGTTAAAATTCAAACCTGACA
The DNA here is from genome assembly GCF_937616625.2 of Mercurialis annua. NCBI lineage: Eukaryota > Viridiplantae > Streptophyta > Magnoliopsida > Malpighiales > Euphorbiaceae > Mercurialis > Mercurialis annua. Next base: position 3,950,202 of record NC_065575.1, on the reverse strand, counting down.
GTGGAGGGACAAGAGCGGCAAGATGATGATGATAGAACCACCATTCCAAATTTACTCTGCTTTATATTATATAATTTGTCATGTTACTATATGAAAATGATTATACATAAAATCTAACTTAGGGAAATAAAAAGATTACACATAAAATCTTGACGAAAACACCCGAATTTTTTTGTATGTTTATATTTCTTTTAATACGATAATCATTTAAAATATCTAAATTTAATTAAAAAGGTAATTATCTCGAAGATCAACATATACCTATTTTTGGCAAAAAAAAAACATAAATTAAAGGATTTTTTTTAAAATTTTTTTCAAGTGAAAATAGACAATTTTAGTATTTTTAGTTGAAACGAAACCTAAAAATTTAAAATTGAATACAAATGACTTTTTTACAAGATCAGGGTATAAACGAAAAAAAAGTTTAAGGTGAGATTTTTTTAAGTAATTAAGCCTAAAATTTATTTAAACTGAAGGCTAAAAAAATCACTACAAAGTTTGGTATCAAGAATTAAATCTTTTCCGATTTTTATCGAAGAATTAAAAACTTAAAAATACCAATGAGCTACGTTTCAAATGGTATAATAATAAATAAATAGGTCTTATGTTCATATTTTTCCACAAACGCTCTCCTCTTTTTAATTACAGAAAGAAAAAAGAAGTAAAATATATATTATTAGTGCTCGTGTTGATCCAATTTTCATTCTCTAATTAGATATAAGTTTCTATCAATGACGTAGGGAGAATTAAGTATTAAGATAAATGCCAAATTGAGTAGGATGCTAATTATTTATTTAATGAGAGATTTAGGAATTTACCTAGAATAAAAGAATAATAGGATTTTGTACCTCAATACAGAAAAATTATTAAAAATACATCATGATTTGAATTTTTTCAGAGTTTTACTCCGTGTGTCACAATTTGTCCCAATTTTACTCTCTCTCTCATTATGCCTGCCTTTTCTCTGACATAAGTTACGCAACTGACATATCTTAATAATTGTACACACTGTTATTTTTTCTTCGTTTCTAAATTAGCTATTGACTTTTTTTTTATTTGTGCAAATATTCAATTCTTTTATTTCCTTTTTGCCTTTTGTTCTTAAATTAATTATAGATAATTTTTTTAATTAAAATATCAAATATTTCTCTAATATAAAATTATGTGATACTATTTATTTAATATTTTAATATGTTAATAGCAAATTTAAAATTTTATTATAAACTGAATAAAATAAAAAAAATTGATAAAATATATTTATAATAGACTTATATTATGGTAATAATAAACAATTACTCTATTATTTATATTATTATAATTATGTTTTTTCATTATTTTATCATAAATGTTTGCATAATTATTTTCATATTTTTTACATACAATATTTTATGTAATTTGTGCATAAATAGATAATATTTTCATAACAATACCATAACTTTATTATAATATTATAATAACGTACTTTATCATAAATTTATCATCGCTGCATCATAAATATTACATAACTTATTTTACATAATTTATGCAGAATTATATAATATTTTCATAATATTATTATTATGAAACTTTTTTATATATTTTCTTATAATCTTATCATATGTATCATAATATTATCATAACCTTATCATGATATTATCATAGTCTTATCATATTATTATCATAACCTTATTATAATATTATCATAATTGTACAATGTAAAATTATTTTACATACTTTATCATAGTCTTATCATAACCATGTCATGATATTATCGTAACTTTATCATAATCTTATCATAACCGTATAATGTAAAAATATTTTACATAATTTTTATAACCTTATCATAATATTATCATATACTCTTATATGTAAAATTATTTTACGTACTTTATATTAGCATAACTGTATCATAATTAAATTATAATATTATCATAACTTTATCACAACTTTATCATAATATTATCATAATCATATCACGATATTATCATTAACCTTATTATATTTTTTTATATATAATTTAAATAGAATTTAATAATATTTTTATAGTCTTATCATAATGATATCATGGTATTATCATAATATTATCATAAACTTATCATAATATTAGCATAGCCTTATTATAATATTATGACAGTTTTATCATAATATTATCATGGTCTTATCATGATATTATCATAGCCTTATCATAATATTATCATATTTTTATCATAAACCTTATCATAATTTATATAGAATTAGAGAATATTTCATAATATTATAACTTTAGCATAATACTATTATAATCTTATTATAAAAAATAATTTTACATATTTAATCATAACATCATCATAATTTTATTATACAAAATTATTTTTATGTGCTTTATCATGATATTATCATAGCTTTATCATAATATTATCATGGTCTCATTATATATTTTGCATAAATTATTTTTACAAATTTTTTTAACATTTGCATAATCTTATTATAATAAAAAAATTTAGTACAAAAGGTATAAACAAATATTTCACTACATTAGCAAGATATATTCATAACATTATGAAAATCTTTTCATAAGGTATCATGACATTAGCATATGAATCAAGAGAGACTCATGTATTCTTTGGGTTACATCCAGTAATTATACGCCATTCTTCGGATTCCGAAGCAGAATAAGAAATCTTAAGTGGCATATTAGCAACAAGATCATCCCATTTTGCCTCAATCAAATTCAGGATACCCTCATTATGTTTTTGGGTTCTCAAAGAGGAAATAATGGTCCAAAGATTCCCAGGTATGAAAAACCTAAAATCCATATGTGCAGGCTGTAGATTGCCGATGAAATAGCCACCTTCTTTAGGAATCCAATCCACTAACCTAAAACAAGATTTTGCAGCAATATTCAAAATAGAGCTGCTCAATTACATATTCATGAAAAGCAAATAAAAGAAAATTAAAATATAGTAGATCCATACAAAATAGCACCAGAATTACAAAAGAAAGGAAAGATTCTTTAGAAAATTATAAATTGGTACTTTTACTGTATTACCAGAATATCAAACAACGCCATCTTGATACAATCGGATCCTTAAAATGCGAGCGGCGACCACATGGACAGCAATAGAGGCGGTGTTAGAGGCAGCTGATGATTCAGCGTTAGAGGCGGCACCAACGTCGAAAGAAAGGAAACGACGGAGGATCCCGCCGGTTTCTGCTGCTTTACCTTCTACCAGCTATGATCTGTGTTGTTGTTGTGTCTGCGGATGTTATATGAAGATCTTCACCGACAACATCGAATGATTGAAGTAGAAAATCTAGCTGAAGAGACGATAGATTGATGAATGAAAAAGAAAAGTAAAAAGATAAAGATTTAAAAATTATAGAGTATTATTGAGAAATATACAGAGTAAATAAATAATTAAGAAATATACTGGAGTAAAAACATAACAGGAAAAAAAGGGAGAGTATTTTGTTTAACTTTTCAGCTCTGAGGTATGTTTTACAAATATTTTTAAAATTGGAGTATTTTTCCTAAATTTCTCTTATTTAATTGATAAAAGTTGTTAGGGATGTCTCAATTGCCAATATAATTTGTATGGAAAGACTTGCCATCTCATTCTATACATATCATCTAACTTATCAAGTAATCAGCTATTTTCCCGTAAAATAAGGTTAGGCGGCTAGTTGACATTTTTATGATTTGTTTTTTTGATTTTCTTTATTAAAAATAATATTACATTAGATCAGGTGTTAGCATAAATTAGCAGGACTATTCATTTTTTAATACAGTCCAAAGACATGAGTCGAACTCACACCCTCTGAAAGATGCAATGTGAGGATTGCCGATCAGGCCAACCCTCATTTGCTTTTTTCCCGATAGATTGTAGGAATAATTATTTAAATTACTGATATTAATTTTTTTATAAATATTTCATATTTTGATATTTTTTTTATTTTTATCTCTAACTTTTAAAATCTTTAATTTATTTTATTCTTTAAATTTTCATGAAAAGTTTTTTGTTTAGACAAAATTAATATTTTTTTTAATTTTTATCTCTAACTTTTAAAATCTTTAATTTTTTAGTTCCAATTATATTTGTTTTTTAATGAAGAGTTTTACGTTATATAAACAAGTTTAAAAAATACTAAAAATTGAAATTATGTGCTAAATATGGAAGATATATATTAATTTTTTCTAAACGAAAAACTTTTCATTAAAAAAACAAATATAATTGGAACTAAAAATTTAAAATTAGAAATGATTTTGGAAGATTATAATAGAAACAAAAAAAAGCCAGAAAAAAGATATACTTTAGATGATTAAGCAAATTATTTTTCTATAAATTTTAAACAGTGAGATATTTAACCTAAAATCATATGGAAACATAAATTATAGAACTTTTTGCAACTAAAAACTAAAAAGTCATAAATGGAAGCCTCAATTATAGTAGTATAGTATTATTGTATTGTTGCAACTGAAAAAGCCATCAACTGAGAGGCTGCTCTCTATTGACAGGTGCGATCAGGACTCTGTACTTGGTTAGTTCGGTCGGTTTAATTATCAAAACAAATAAATCGAACATTGAAATTCGTTTAAAAATTTTAAACCAAATCCGACCGAATTTCAATTTTGGCTTACACAAATCGAACCAAAAAATTTGGTTTAGTTAGATTCGGTTAAAAACCAATTTTTTTTTACTTTCTCTATTTCCTTATTTTTTTATTATAAAATTAATTCATATATTAAATAATAAGCGTATAATAAATATTTTTATATAGTTATTAGAATATTTATATGTTGTATTACATATATTTATATTAGACAGAAGGTACAAAAAAATCCTCGACTTTTTTTCAAAAGTACAGATCAGTCCTTTTACTTTTTTTAGGCACAATTAAGCCCTCGTGTTTTTAAAATTGAACAATTAAACCCTTGTTGTTTTAAAATCGAACAAATAAACTCTTTTACTTTACTTTTAGGACACTTACCCTCTCAAATTTTCGGTAAATATTTTAAACATTAAAATTCTTTTTGAACTTTTTTCCTATATGATTATGAGAGACATATTAGTTATTAATGAGTGTTTTTAATGATGCTGGATGAAAGGGGTTATTTGTTCTATTTGAAAACAAAGAGGGCTTAATTATACCCTAAAAAAGTAAAAGGGCTGATTTGTACTTTTGTGAAAACTAAGAGGTTTTTTTTGTACCTTTTGCCTTTATATTATTTTTATTTGATTGTTCGGTTTTTTGATTTTTAAAATGCTCAAACCGAACCAAAAACCGAACACCAAACTTTTATCTAATTACAAATCAAACCAAACCATAGTCACCAAAAAACCGAACTGTAATTGTAATTTCAGTTCGGTTTGGTTAAACAGTTCGGTTTAGTTCGGTTTTTGCACAACCATAGATGTGATAATGACTTCTTGCAAAGGGAACAGTTCACCCACCAAACTACTTTAGGAATACTCCACCGACGGAGGTAGCCGACAAGCAGAGAGGGAACGGCCGTCTGCCCCGGTTCCGCCTCTAGATTCAAATGCGGGTTACAGAGGATCAGTTTCAATCAGTGGCGGAATCAAGACTCCAAATCAAAAAAGTCGAAATTTTTGCACTCGACTATTCAGAATAATAAAACAACGGTAAAAATAGGTAGAAGCTAGGTAAATAGCAACCACCCCTACAAGAAAAACCATCTCTATAATATTTACGGGCGGTTTTTAAGGGCAGTCTACATAAAATAACCGTATTAATTTTATTTTTTTCCGGCGAGGAGGGCGGGCTGGTTTCGCCGCTAGTTTCAATCATATATTTCAGTGATTGAAATACTTAAATCATGTGGTCTTATATTTATTTTATCTTTTATTCTGCATGTTTTTCCAATAATTACAATAATAAGATAAAAAAATTAATTAGAAGGCAAAATCGTAAATATAAAAAGAAGCTAATTGTATTCATTTAATATGAAAAAAGTTTATTTCTATTTTTGGACTCTTTAATTTGTTATGTCTTGGGCAATACTATAGTATATTTGATTGGATGACTCGAAATCACATCGTACCGCATACAAACAAGCAGATCTCCACTAAAAGCAAAATCGTGTTAGTGGCTAAGTTGTGACTTGTGATTCACTTGTCTTCAAATCGTTTTAATTTTTTAATAAATTAACTAAAACTAAAACTAAAACTAAAACTAAAACTAAAACTAAAACTATACAAATATAGAAATGTTTATATGTTGCTGCTTATGTCTGTTTTTTTAGGTAAAGTAATAGTGGATGATGATTTCTACTCCACTCACCCACATTTGAGTTGAACAATATCAATAGCTATTTATTTTGATGTTACTCAACCTAATTAAATTTTAGTTTATTTTTCAAATTTATTTTTAATATAGGTATAAAGAATATTTTTTACGATGTCTAATATTTTGATGAATTCAATTTATATATTTTATTGTTACTGATTTTAAATTTTAAACTTGTTTTACTTTTCTTATTTTGAAATAAAAAAAAAATAAAGGTGAATCTTTACAAAAAAATAAAATATGAATAAATATATAAAAAATATTGAATTTATTAAGCCTAGAAATCTCAATAAAAATGTTTCTTATATATATGTATATTTAACATAAATTTAAAAACTGAACTTAAATTTAATTCTATAAATTAATTTGTTTGACTTAAGTTACCTAACATAGAAAATAAACAAAATGACTAATTAAATGTTAATAAAAACAAAAATAAAAAATTATATTGTTTGATTTTTAAATAAAAATAACAAAATTATAATAAATATCAAATGACGTCCTCTTCTTATTCCTCTGAATTCACAAATGTCAGCGTAAAAAATCAGTAGATTTCGTACATCTATAACGGCCGCAATAGTAGTAGAGTAATATGCTAATATAGATAATGTCTCCTTTTTAATATACACCATCTATCTATAATTTCTTTTGTCAGAAAATATAATTTTTTTAGTGAAATAAATGACTACAAGAGTCTAAACTATAAACATAATATTTGGTCTAAAAATTACAGCAAACTTACATAAAGGTAGGACGTTTGACTATTGAGGTCATCCAACAAAAGATTTAATACATCAAATCCGTAAAAACTAAATTTAGGAATAAATCTAGTTAATAGGACATATAAAAAAAAAACACAACTTCAAATAAATTCAACTAGAAAGTCATAGATCTATGTAAATCTAAGACATATAAAGTAATTTGTAAAAAATTAGGTCTAATTACTTGAAAATTATCCATCTTTAATTTTTTTTTTTCGTTTATATCTTGATTTAAAAAAAAATTGTACCCTTATTTAAGTTTTTTTGTGTCCCAGTGCATGAAGAAAAGGTTCAGGGGAAGTCATAAAAGAAAGGGTTTAAACTTCTATCCTCAGCTCCTCATCTAGAAGCCACAGCTAATCCTAACTTCTACCCCAATTTTTTTAAATTTTTTTATTAAAAATAACTAAATATAAAAATTATTTTATATTGTTTTTTATTAAAAATATTACAAACAAATCTTTCATCTTTAAAAATGTTTAAATGCGTCCTAAAATTAATTTATTTTTTCAATTTAAAAAATAAATACATATAAAAAAACACTTCCCTTAGACCTGTAATCCGACTTCTTTGAACCTGCCACTCAACCTTGAATCCGCCGCCATCCTTCATCCATGGAAGGACAAAAATTGTTCGTTCTTCAACCGTTCCTTCTTTGAAGGAGGAACTGACCGTTCCTTCTTCTTTTGAAGGAGGAACTGACCGTTCCTTCTTCTTTTGAAGGAGAACAATTGTTTCTCTTCTTCCGGTGGTACTCCGTTCGATATTTAAAAAAAAAATATTTAGCTTTGTTTGAAATGTATTTTTTATGGTTTTAAATTATGAACGTTTATTGATAATTAATATAAAAAAATTATAATTTGCTAAATTTTATGAAGAATAATGTCTTTTTGTACTAATAATAAGTTAAATATTTAATTAGAATATATACTAAAAATAAAGAATTATTTTAAATTATTTAAAAATAGAAAGAGGTCAATTTAATGCCTCGAGAATAGAGGTGAAACATAATATTCCAAATTAGGGTGCAACTGGATTTTTTCTGAGATCAGAGTATAAACAAAAAAAAGTTAAAGGTGGGATGGTATTTAAATAATTAGATCTAAAATTTAAAATTATGATCTAGTTTTTCAAATGAAAAGCATAAAAAAAATTCAAATTTGACGGAAAACATAAAAAGGAGATAAACTTTAAAAAAGAAGAAAACAAACACAATAAGTCTAATAAAACATACTATTAAAGCATTTATTTCATCTCCCACGAGTAAAGCTGGTCCGGCCTGATCAAATTCGATTCCAAAACCGACCAAATTTAGAACTAGACGAAACCGGTCCGGCATCGTGGAAAGACCAGTTGCGGACCCGTCCCAAAATTTTTGAACCATAAACCGACGGTTCCGGATCTAAACCAGCAGTTCAATGATCGAAAACGTCGATAAAAAGTTAGTTTATTAATGAAATTGATGTTAAACAGTTGGCAAAGCATATAGGTGCCTATATTGATTTCTAAATAGTTAGTGGTTATCTATTTAATTTCTAACTTGAAAAAAAAATCAAGCACTCATGTTTAGTTTAAGGTCCTTTAACAATAATTCTATTTTTTTTATGAAGAATAATGAAATTGATGTTAAACAGTTGAAATTTAACCTAAAAATTAGTTTTACTTTTTGTTATTTATTTATCAATTACAATCAATTTTTTTAATTTATACAGTTATATCCTAACTTTTAAATTTATTGCAATAGTATTTCAATTTCAATTGGCATTTAAAATTAGCCCTACGCGATATATAGGTAAATGTGTGGTTGGACTCTGTTAGGTACATCATACACTTAAATGTTAGGTTGGACTGTGCCAGGGTTATTTTGTTTTTAGTTTATTTTATTCATTTAACTATAGGATGAATGAATATGATGAATACTTTATAAAAAAAACAAAATAACCATAAAAAGTCCTTAAATATACATTAAATCCATAAGCAACCAACAAATTCCAATGGATAAATAGTAGTAAATTTTTTAATTGAAATTGATAAGAAAAATGATGAAAGAATATGACGTGTTTATAAGATACTAATCAATATAGGCACCTATATGCTTTGCCAAGTAGGTTAATTTTAATTTTAAATCAAAATTGGAGGACAATTGCAATAAATTTAAAAATTGAAGTATAATATAAAAATTAAAAAACATCAATTCTAATTTATGATAAGAATGTTTGAATTTAAATAGTCACCAGATTTTAATTATTGTATCAATCTCTTGAAGACTTTTGACGGCTTTAAATAGAAGTTAAGCAATTTAGAGGTTTAGTGAATTTGAAATTGAACTAATATACTACTCCCTCCGTCCCACTCTAATTGACAAAATATGAAATTTTTGGTGTCCCATTCTAATTGATAAAACTAACTTAACTATAATTTTTTTCTTTAACTTTCCATCTTTACTCTCATTTAAATTTAAATTTTTTATAAAAAAATGGTGAATATTTAATGAGAATTTGACTAACATACTAATAGTATTAATTAGCTCCATTATCAATAGAGGGGTATAAAAATAACTATCTATGTCATTTATTAGTTTCTATTGATTATTGTAATTTAGTTATTTTGTCAATTAGAGTGGGACGGAGGGAGTATTATATTTAAAAGGTCTAATCATTTAAACCACCCCCCACCTATAGTCCTTTTTGCAAATATATTCCGAGGTAGGAATTTTTCCAATTATACCCTAATTTGCCCTTTTATATTTCAATTGTAACCTAAAGTATTAAATTGACCTCTTTCACTTAAAAAAAAATAATTCTCCATATTTAGCTTACATTTCAATTAGATCCTAATATTATTAATAATATAAAAAATAAAAATTATTTTAAACTTTTTTATAGGTAAAAAAAGGTCAATTTAATGCTTTAAGGTACAATTGAAATATAAAAGGGCAAATTAGGGTAAAATTGGAGAAATTTATACGTCAGAATATATTTACAAAAGATATTAAAGGTGAGAGAGTTTTGAGTGATTATGCTTATTTAAAAATACAGATAGAAGGAGAACAATTATATTTATCAAATAGTTCTTTTTAATTTATTATAAATTATTGGTCTTATGGTCATTAATTGATTAATTATAAATTAAAATATTTATTTAATTTTTAAAGAATATGTAATTGGAATTAACTAGATAGTTGATTTTTCTTTCTTCTCCGACTGCCTTTAATAGTTTAATTTTTCCGTCGACGGTAGCCATTTTTTTATTTATTTTGCTTTAATTCCATAGAATTTAATAAATTTCAATTTATTTTTATTTTTATTGTTGATGGATTAATATCACCGTTGAAAACCAAGCCGAAAATAGATTGATAACCTCTCAACATAAAAATGGAATCGTTTATGTGCTATATTAGTTTTTTTTATTGTTGTTTCGTATTATTTTTGTCCTGTTTATATAAAAGGTTTGTTATCCTTTCTTTATGAAAGGGTTGGTCGGATGGTGGTGATAAGAGGTTATGGCATTAGTTTCAGTTACCGGACGTTAAAAAAGTTTGATCGAGAATTGCACTTAATTGACGAAACAATTAGTAATTTAATTTTTATTTTCGTAAGTAAATCTGCGAATCAGATAAGGCGTGTTAGCGTTTTAGTATGTTCCATGTCGGATTATCGAGTTTCATTTTCGAGTTTCCCGAATTCCATACAAATATAACTATTTTGGATTCTATTTAATGAAATTTTACGTATTAAAAAAATATAATTAGAATTGAAATTTAATTTGAATAATAATCCATAAAAAAATAAATTAATCAATTTAGATTACCAACTAAACAGAAGTACCTATAATTATCAAACCAACAATTTTATAGAATTATGTGCAAAAATTACTAGTAAAAAACCAATTGAGGATTTATGAAAATCTATACTAGTTATACTTACATAAATTAATAAGAATTTGTTCAAGGCTTAATATACAGAACTTGTACTCTTTCATTCATATAACCCTTAAATTTAACGTCTCGCCTATCGAACCTCCAAACTTGTTATATCATTCTATTTGACATCTAAACTTGATTGGTAAGTAAACATTAAACCTCTCCGTATATAATTTTTTAATATTTCAAGTGCCAGATGGATATGAAGGGATTCAACATTTATCTATTTATCAAGTTCAGCCTGTTTGGGGGCCAAATATGATTATTTAATAAGTTTAGAAGTTCAATAGGTGAAACTTTAATTTTAAGGGTGAGATAGGTAAAAAGGTATAAATTTAAGGATCGAACTATATATTAAACCATTTATTCAAAGTTCAAAAGAAGAAGAAAAAAACACGTTCTCCTCTTCCTTTCTTCGTTTTCTTTTAAAATAAAGCTTTGGTTTGCAAGAATACACATTTTAAAAGGTTTGTCTCTTTTCTTTTCTAGTTTTCTTTGTTAATGTGATTTAGTTTCCTTTTCATTTCTGCATTTTCTTAGATACCAAACACAATTCTTTTAGCTAATTTTATTAATTTATCCATTTTTGTCAATGGTTGGATCATTTGAGAGCCTTCCTATAGAAAATTTGTTTGTATGTAAATTAATGATCATTGTCCTTTAATGTCTTATCTCTGTCAATTCCAATGTTGAATTTAATTCACTTTATCCTTAGGACCCATGCCCTTTAAGTTTGGCAGGCAATTCAAATCACACTGAAAAACAAAACAAAAAAAAACTCACATTTTTCACTACCTTAAAGCTTAATCCTTTACCTTCTGTTTGGTTGCTAAGAAAAGAAAGTTTTGGAATTTTGATCTGTTTATTAATTTTAATGTGGTCCCTGTAAATAAGAGCCGTCAATGTTTTTTCAAGAATAGTTAATGGTACTATATTACTATGCTTATCCTATTCATGCAATTGGGCTGACAAATTGGCAATAAAAAAGTTATCTTTTTTCTGAATTTTGATTTTGATATGGTCCTCTTTTTTTCTAAGGTGCCAATCACAAAGCTTTGCATTATTTATTTGCTGAATTTGACAAAAAGAAGCTTGATTCTGTTGAAGAAGTGCTTTCAATGCTTTTTACAGGGCTAACATATGTTTTCGGGTTATTATCATAAGCAATCTTTACTTTTCGCGTTTTTTTCAATTTAAGCTCATTTTACAAAATATCTTACTCCACTTTCCAACCTTTAATTTTTGGCATTTTACGTCCCAAATGTCTGATATCGTTTTAGTCATTCAAAACGGTCAAAACGACATCATTCTTTGCAGAAAAAACGCCTAAGACAGCAATAAGCTATATGATGAAAAGTTTGGAAAGGTTGGGATGTGAGATGCAACGTTTGATAGTGTGTGCTTAAATCATAAAAAACGCGAAAGGTGGGGATTTTTTTATGACAATTATCCTATTTTTTGTGTATATATAATTAATTTGTTTGACTAAGCTTACAGAATGGTAGTCCTTCCAAAATCTATATTTCTTTTCCAATGATATTTAATATTTGATTTCATAAGACATGTTGTTATTATGAGTTTAAATATTGTTGGCTCTCTTGAATATTCCCAAATATCTTTTGTACTTATGCCTTTGAATATTGAATGCAGCTTTCAAAATGATGATGACAGACATGTTTAATGAGTTTTAATTAACTTGTGGCCAAGTCCTAAAGAGCTGGATTTCATTTATAATACTATTAGTTGTGCCTGTTTTTAGCTGGAATAATAAATAATTATTATGTCTTTTTCTTAAATTTGATTTTGATTTGATAAGCTCATTGATATGGATCCACACAATAAGTAATGATGATGTTATGATTATGTCTCTTATGAGAAAACAATATAAATTAGTTGGTTATTTTGGTGTGTTAACTGAGTCCTCTCTTGCAGTAGCTGCTTCATTTTCAAAAGTCTGACTCTGGATTTGCCTTCCCTAGTGGCTTGCTCAGGTTGGTTACTATTCGATAATTAATTAGTTTTCGAGCAAAAGTAGATTTTTTTCTTTTTATGTGTAAAACTAGTGCAGTAGAAGCTATAGTAGATACAGTTTTCATCAGCTTCAGTTCTTTGAAGCTTGTAATATTCAAGCATTTCCTTCTATTGCTGTTCTATATACTCACCGGGATCATCAGATATGTTTGAACTTGAGCATATATTGTTCTCCAAACTGACTTTCCTCTTCGTAAGATGATTTTACTTTCGTTCTGATTGATACTGACTGATGCCTCAAGATTTGTGTTTAAATGGATTAAGTCATCTTCAAATCTAAACTGTAGAAATTTAGGTTCATCATTCATTTGAATTGTCATGTTGGCTATTTGGCTAATAATACTTTTGTCAAGAATACGTTTTTATAATCTTTTTTTGTGATTTTAGTGAAAGTGATAATAATAATTCTAACTGCTGTTATAACTATCAGATAATTGAGACTTGAGAGTTAGATGTAATAATGGATTTAATCTACAATTATTTGGTGTTGGCATACAGTTGGAATTTTCGAATAGTACTATTGCGAATGAGCCTCCTACTTTGATCAAGTGTTTGCCGGTGAATCATGTTAGTCGCTTTCAGAGGTTGCTTCTGCTTAAAGAAGACCAAACACACACCAGGATACGAGGAACCCACTGTTCTTGCTGCTGAAACACCATGTGAGTTTTCTATCTTTCCATTGTTTCTGATTAAATGGCTACGTTGAAATATCCTGTCAACGTTATTTCTTTGTTTCTATAGTTTGAAATTTGCAAGAAGATTGACTGTTAAATGTATGATATTTTCCCCTTGTAGTTACTGTTAGTGAAGTCGAGGCTTTGTACGAGCTTTATAAGAAACTAAGCAATTCAATAACTAGCGATGGGCTTATTCATAAGGTATAACGACTAAATTGAATGATAGAATGCATGTTTTGACTTGTTTTGCGTCCGAATCAATTATGGTCAATGGTCATTCACCTACATTGCAACTTTTGTACAGGAAGAATTTCAGCTGGCTCTTTTCAGGAACAGAAATAGAAGGAATCTTTTTGCCGATAGGGTGTGTAAGGATGATATTTTTTTTGTTTTCATAGAATTTTATGTTCAGTTCATTCTGTTCCTACAGAAATATTATCTTGTATTTTGTATTGCATACTTGCATCTCTGCTTGAAAAATGCAAAATCTCTGTACTTCTGCTGATATGGCTTATTCGAGCTGGTCATGGTGTTACTTTATTTTTCATGGAAACTTGTTGAGTCCAACGTTTCGTTTTCGTTTCTGAAAATACTTATGAAACTCTGAAGCTCTATATCTATTTATAACTTATTCCTCTAAAAAATATTGTTTCGCCTTTTCTGTTTTAGTGTTATAAGCCTTACAATAGGCTTTCTTTTTTTATTAATAAATGATAAATCTCACATTTTAGACTCTCTGTCTTTCTAAACTGCATTTATTTTGTCACGTTTGTAGATCTTTGATTTATTTGATATCAAGCGCAATGGCGTAGTTGACTTCGGAGAATTTGTTCGATCATTGGGTGTCTTTCATCCTAATGCACCTATTGAAGACAAGATTGAATGTAAGAATTGATTATCTTGTTGGATTTTCATTGTTTTTCTTCTATGTAAAACCTTATCATGCGCTAACAAACGAGGAATCATTATTGCAGTTGCTTTCAGATTATATGATCTTAGGCAAACTGGTTTTATCGAACGTGAAGAGGTGAGCACGGAAATTACATTCCTAAAAATCATGCACATTTTTATTTCTATTTACTTAATTTTACTGCAGAGATGGTCGTTAATTATATTAACAGCAAGTTAAGTTTTGTATTAATCTGCAATTACACAGTAACTGTGTGTTCTGAATCTTGTTTTCGGATTACTTGATAGTTGAAGGAGATGGTATCAGCTCTTCTGCACGAGTCAGAGCTTCAACTGTCAGACGATGTGGTTGAAATGATTGTGGATAAGGTATATTGCTCTTCTTGTCTAACTTTGGTGCTGTATGTTTATTTGGTTGATTATATACTGATTCTTAAGATGTTTTCCAGACTTGGAGCGATGCAGATACAAAAGGCGATGGAAAAATTGATCGAGAAGAGTGGAAGGAATTTGTGTTGAAATATCCATCTCTCTTGAAGAATATGACACTTCCATATTTGAAGTAAGTAGCAAAATTCTAACTGTTTCCGCCATTATGAACTAGTTAAATATATAGCTCGGAAACTTGTTGAATATTACATTTAGGTGTTTTGTTTTTGTTTTTGAAAAACCTTATATTTATAGTCTATTTCTGTAAAAACAAATAGTGTTTTACCGTTTTTTTCGTCTCACCATTATTCGTTTATAGCATTTTCTGTTTCAACGTTTCCATATCCGTGCAACATAGCTAGTCAATATAGTAACAACATTGGGGTTGAAAAAAATTTGCAGTTACCAAACTATAATATTTAAAAAAAAACAGTTACCGACTTTCAGATTTTTATAATTTGGTAATCAAATCAACTACGGAAAATCACTGAATAATTTTCGCTTCGGTGAATTTCTATTTACATGGACAACATAATCTTTTACTCGACAACCTAAAAGATATATTTTCATGTCCTACAGGGATATAACAATGGCATTCCCCAGCTTTGTTCTGAGTTCTGAAGTTGAAGATACTGAAATCTAGGTTTAATGATGCATCATAAGAATAGTCAATCACGTCTTATATCACGACGAAACACTTCTGTTAAGATTTGTTCAATAACAGTTCGAATCAGCGCAGTATTCTTTCCAGAAGTAGAGCTGCAAGAGCTAGAAAAACACGAGTTACTACTCTCTTAAAATGCAGCTAGGTCCGGTCTGCAAGTTCGAACTTGATACCTTTGCATATGATTCATCATCGACAATTTGCATCGAAGCAACTGAAGTTTTGTGGTGAGAGTTTTGAAATGTATACCTTCGGTTGCTTTTGTTTTACAAAGAAGTGTATATTTTTGTTAGAGATTAATCTATTTTTGGACATAGGTCTGTGTACAAGCTTGTGCTTGTAGTTTTCAAAATAATTTTCTGTATGTAATGGGAATAGTTTTCTAATAAATTTATAATGTTTTTTTTGGAGCCATTTCCTGAAATGCTACTGCCATTCAAATCATGGAATTAGAAATGGAATCCAATTTTCACAAGAATTTGGGACATAATATGAAGTCTTCAGTCTTCAGCTATGAAGCACGGAAACTTCGACACAGTTGCGTGTCCCGTTTCGAAAACGTTTTAGAAACCGGAAGCTCTCAAAAACTCTCAGAAACTCATAAGGAAACGTTTCGGGCCGTTTTCATAAATAAAAAAAAAATTATATAATTATAAAAAAACCTAAAAAGTCCTCAATAAATAATTTTTATGAATCAATTACCCACAATTTTTATTATTTACTTTATCTATAATATAGCTTATTTTCTTATTTTTGTTGGATTTAATTATGTTTGATTTATTTTATTAATTGGCATAAATATATAAATAAAATTTAATATATATAGCATTTTATAATTTTTAATATTATAAATATATCCTTATATTTTTTTTATTTACACGTTTCCCCCACGTTTCGTGTCCTTTATTTTAAAAAAATTCCGTTTTCCGTGTCCGTTTCGTATCGTTTTCGTTTCCCGTTTCCGTTTCCGTGCTACATAGGTCTTCAGAGATAGAATCCTAATTTTTGTTTGGTTCAGTTGTATTTGTAAATGGTTTAATTTTTATTTTTATTTTTAATATAACAAAATAAAAAATACTTAAAGTTATTTTTTTTATAAGAAGCAACATTTAATTTAAATTTATTTATAAAATATTTTTAATAAATTTATGAATTATTTAAAAAAATAATTTAATTATAGCTACTATAATATAAATAAAATAATTTTATAAAATTTATAAATGATTAAAGTATATGAAATTAATCCAAATAATTTTATATCATAAAAAATATATTTTAATAGGGATAATTTTGTTAAACTATTGACAAGAAGCTCCAAAATGGAGCTTTTTCAACAGTTTGGATGTTCAAAATTGACCGAATTAGAAGAAAATCAAAATCAAACTGACATAATAAAGCGGTAATTAGGTATTTTTGGTTAAAACGATAAAAATACAAGAAAAATTAAAATAAATTTTTGGCTTATTAGGTTAATTTGGATAATTCAAATATTTAATATCTACATTTTTTTTATCAAAATTAAACCTAATAAATTCAAATTTATAATTAAACTGACCGAAAATTAGTTTGGTCGATTGATAGTTTTGCTCACCCTTATTGATGATATTTGAGCCTATTCATACATAAAGGGTGTATTTGAACCAAAATGAAAGATATGTTTGAACCTTTTTATACATAAACGGTATATTTGGAACTTTTTATTAATGAAGGGTATATTTAAACCGCAATGTCAAATTAAGAGCATTTTTGAACCACCTCGGATTCTAAAAGCCAGATCAGATTCCACCTATATAAGGATCGACGGATTTTCAAACGGTATTAGAAAAAGAGAGTTATTTGAGTTCTTTTAAAAAAACATTAAGTGTGTTCTAACACCTTTCTAACATAGAGGGCCAACTTAATCCTCAGGCTAAACATGGAGCGCATATTTGACCCTTTTCTCTTGAATTAATGATTGATTCTCATAACAGAGACCGATTACCAAGCCAAAACTAGACCAAAAACCAACCAAAAGACAACACATCTCTAATCTTACATTTTATCTTCTGATTCACAAATACAAACAGAATCCAATTCCTTAATTTCTCTTTAAATCCCAAATTCATATAATGTGACTGGATCTACCTGATTCTTTTTCTGCTACTGAATTAGTTCTTCAAGTTTGTTACCAGGTATATGAATATGAACAGTTATTATTTTAATTTATTTCTTTGATTTTAAGTTTATTTTGGAATTGGGTATGCTTTATTTTCACAAATCATTAATCTTTATAGCACAAAGTTTTGATCTTTCCATCTGGGTATTGTTTTTTTTAAGGGTTTGTAATGCAACCAGTTGAAGAGAGCAAGAATTTCAAGAGACTAAGATCATTCAATAACGACATGCCTGTGACTGACACTGACAATACTACCCCTGATGACTGTACACATTTTCCAATTGAGGAAATTGTACAGTCACCATTACCTGGATATGGTGCACCAACTTCAATAGGTTTCAGCCCTGATGATTCTGTTATAACTTACTTGTTTAGTCCGGATGATTCTTTGAATAGAAAGGTGTTTGCTTTTGATCTCAAGACTTGTAAGCAAGAACTGTTTTTTAGTCCTCCTGATGGTGGGCTTGATGAGAGCAATATCTCGCCCGAGGAGAAGCTGCGAAGGGAAAGGGCGAGGGAGCGCGGATTGGGGGTGACGCGGTATGAATGGGTGAAGACAAGTACGGAAAGGAAAGCCATTATGGTGCCATTGCCTGCTGGGGTTTGTTTGCTATCGTTTCTCGTGTTCTATGTATTATGATTAATTGATTAGTGTTATTGTCTTGTTGTTTTAGCTTCATGTTCTTTGCGGAATTGTTGGCATAATGTGCATGGATATTAATGTAACGGGATAAAATGCTCTGGTTGGATGGAATCTTATTTGGTATATTGCAGTTGGTGGCAATGTGTTTGATAATGTTGCTGTGATCTTGTGTTTACTGCTTTGGATGAAGTTTTCTAAACTCTATTGTATTATATTTCTATATCAATCCTCAAGGGTTTAGCGTGCACATTATTCTTACTTCACCATGTCCTTGTAAGCTTGACCCTTGAAACAATCTAATTGTTGACCATTTTTTCTCTTGACAGTTGGGTTTAATTTGTACATGTTCCCGGATTGTTAATCCATGTTAACCAAATTTTGGTTCTAGGATTAAAAGCATCTTATTTTTGTGTCTGTCTAAATATCTCGACACCCTTTCTTTTTGCAGATATATTTCCAGGAACTTTCCTCGTCAAAACCAGAGCTCAAGCTTTCTAGCTTACCATTTTCACCAATTATAGATCCGCATCTATCTCCTGACGGTACTTTGCTTGCTTATGTAAAGGATAGCGAGTTGCATGTTCTAAATCTCTTATGCAATGAATCAAAACAACTAACTTTTGGTGCCCAGGGGAGTACTGTGGTAAGTTTCAGTCACTGGTCTGTTCAAGATTGCATATTTGTTATCAACATTTGAGGTTATTTGCCGTTAACATTATTCTCATCTAAAATTGTGTTTGATCAGATAAATGACTGGAATTTGTTGCATGTTGTCTTTTATGATTGTTATTTTCCATCGACTATATGATTTTATTCCTCTAAGCTGACAACCTTTTCTTGTACTTGGCGATGTATTAGAAAAAGAGAATCTGAGCATTAATTTGTACTTTGTACTGTCTTACTTATAAATCATTACTATTTCTTATTATCCAGCAGGACCAACACCACAATAATTATCGATATTTATTTGTTAACAATACTAAATACACGTTATTTTTTTTTTAATATCGTTTTTATTTATAACATGCAGACTCATGGCTTTGCTGAATATATAGCTCAGGTGAGCAATCTATCAAATTATTCCGTTTTTTTTTTTCCATTTAATATTAGCCTAGGTCCAATATATGACTGGGAAACAGTTCCCTTTCCCACCCTCATAAAGACTGTCGGAGGAAACCAATAAAAATGAAGAAGATGAAAATAAAAGTAAGAGAATACTCATTGACCTCCTTTTTTTTGGTTCAAAGTCAATGAATTACTATTTCTTACGCAATTTTAGTTGGAAGTGCTTTAGGCATGTATTGATACTTCTTGAGTCGTGGAGTATATTTGCCTCAAGAAAGACTCTTAGGGATTTTTCGGGCGATAAAATTCAGAAAGAGAGTTGTTAAGGAAACAAAATGATTAATTTTTTTCTCCATGGCACTGTAAAAATTCTATGGAATTTAGTTTATTACTTGAGATTGAACTAGATACAAAGAATTAATGGAGCATTCATAATCATCACTCAAGACTGGAGGTTTTTACTCAGAGTTCATCATGTCATTTGGGATGCCAATCTAAGGGCTCTTTGAATAATTATAGCCAGGCGATCTAAAGGTCTCTTATTTACTCTATCTCGTTGGATGGAATTAGGTCCTTTATTATGTCCTTGAATTTTTGTGATTACAGGAGGAAATGGATAGGAAGAACGGCTACTGGTGGTCACTCGACAGCAAATTAATCGCTTTCACACAAGTTGATTCATCGGGAATACCTCTTTTTAGAATAATGCACCAAGGTAAAAGCTTCGTTGGAGCAGACGCACAGGAAGACCACGCCTATCCATTTGCAGGAGCTTCAAATGTCAAAGTTCGCCTTGGGGTAATTTCTGTTGCCGGTGGTCCCATCACTTGGTTGGATCTTGTATGCGGAGGAACAGAAGATCTAGATAATGAGGATGAATATTTGGCCAGAGTCAATTGGATGCATGGAGATATTCTCACGGCACAGGTTTTGAACAGGTCCCACTGCAAACTAAAGATCATCGGATTTGATATTAAGACGGGGCAGAGAAAGGTCATGTTGGTTGAAGAACAAAATACATGGGTTAATTTACACGATTGCTTCACTCCATTGGATAAAAGTGTCACCAAATTCTCGGGCGGGTTTATTTGGGCTAGTGAGAGAACAGGATTTAGACATTTGTATCTCCATGATGCAAATGGCACTTGCTTGGGTTCCATCACCGAAGGCGAATGGATGGTTGAGCAAATTGCTGGTGTAAATGAAGCTGCGGGGCTTGTATATTTTACTGCCACCCTTGATGGACCTTTAGAAACTAACCTTTACTGCACTAAACTATATCCGGACGGCAGCAAAACATTTGTGGGCCCAGCGAGATTAACACATGGTAAGGGGAAACATGTGGTCGTAATTGATCACCACATGCGTAATTTTGTTGATATCCATGATTCCCTTGACTTTCCGCCTAGGGTTTTACTTTGCTCCTTGCATGATGGAAGTGTAGTTATGCCTCTATATGAACAGCCATTCAACATTCCACGATTTAAAAGGCTTGAACTTGAGCCTCCGGAGATAGTTCAGGTTCAGGCAACTGATGGGACCATACTCTATGGTGCTATATATAAGCCTGATACAACAAAATTTGGACCGCCACCGTACAAAACCTTGATCAGCGTGTATGGTGGCCCTTGTGTACAATATGTCTCTGATTCTTGGTTAAATACAGTTGACATGAGAGCTCAATATCTACGAAGCAAAGGCGTTCTAGTATGGAAGGTTAGTATTTGACTGCAGCTATATGTGACATTAACTTGGTTTTGATTTACTTGTCTAATAGTTCTCTTGTCATGCTAAATCCTGAATTAGTCCATCGCAGTTGCCATTTAAAATGCCCATTTCTTATTTGTTATTTTATTTGAGATTTTCCCTATGGAAATTCACAGTTCTGATTAATAATTTTTTTTAGAATTTCAATTTGTGTTGTTTTAGGCGTCAATCATCTAATAATCCGTATTCATTTGTATTCAGATAATCTTGCAAGGAGTTGAATGTCAAAACTAATAGGAAGTTGTTATATTGGTTAAGTTGCATGTTTAGATAAAGCCTGTACTTATTGAGCTGTGTCAAACGGAAACGACGCAATGATTTTTTTCAAAATATAAAAAACGGAAACGTGAGGAAAACATGTAAACAATTAAAATAAAGAAATATATGTATAAATATTAAAATTATATAGTTTTATATTTGTATTAAATTCTATTTATAAGAAAATATGTTTTTCATGCAAATAATTTACTATATATTTATGACAATTGATGAAAAAAATCAATTGAATATAATTAAAATTGAAGCTCATAACAAATTATAAAAAAATTATATGGAATATAGAGAATGTGTTTTTAGGAGGAAGAAGAGTTTTTTGTTTGTGGATTTTGAATAACATAAATAATAAAATTCGTAAGTAACTATTAGGTTATTATTTATTTATAGGCAACTCTTTGGTCTTTTTTTAAGAAAACTAGTATTCTAATATGAGGAAGCCGATATCTAATTTTTATTAGTTACTAAAACAGCTCCGAAGTTTTTGAGAGTTTTAGAAACGGAAACGTTTCTGAAACGGAGAAAAGAAGCTTCTTTAAGATTTTCGTGCATTGTAGTACAATTCTCTGTTTGGGTACGGTATCTAGATATTGGTTTCTGAAAAGTGTTTAATATTTTTTTTTCATATATACAGTTGGATAATAGAGGAACTGCACGACGAGGACTGAAGTTTGAAGGTTGTCTCAAGTATAATGCTGGTGGTATTGATGCAGATGATCAGCTTACAGGAGCTGAATGGCTAATAAAACAGGGGCTGGCAAAAGTCGGTCACATCGGGGTGTATGGATGGAGCTACGGTGGGTATATGTCAGCTATGATACTGGCCAGATTTCCCGACGTGTTTTGCTGTGCTGTCTCTGGTGCTCCTGTCACCTCATGGGATGGTTACGACACTTTTTATACGGAGAAGTACATGGGATTGCCTTGCCGGAATCCTTCCCGGTATGAGCAAAGCTCAGTGATGCACCATGTGCAGAATTTAAAAGGTAGGTTATTATTAGTGCATGGCATGATCGATGAAAATGTGCATTTTAGACACACAGCACGGCTTGTTAATGCACTAGTAGCAGCTCGAAAATCATACGAGCTCCTAATTTTTCCCAATGAGCGTCATATGCCGCGGCAACATAGCGACCGGGTTTACATGGAAGAACGAATTTGGGAATTTGTAGAGCGGAATTTATGAATTATGAAGTAAATAAATATTGATAGTCGGTTTGAGCTGTTCGGAATGAGGACTTAGTGCCATGCTACAATTATAGAGAAGCTATTTTGAATCTCTTTAAATTTGTTTTGGGAAAAAAGTTACTTATAGAGTATAAAAAGATAGGTAAGTTCACATAATAATTTGCCATGTAATAGTTTCTGTCATGGGTTCTCAATTAAGCCACAAGTTTCTTTTCAAATTATGTCTTTTTGCATTTTTCAAATATCACATTATAATTGTTTTGTTTTTTACAATTTTTTTGTCTATTTTATAATTTTCGGATGAATAATTACCATTCTTTTTATAAGTGGAAAAGGGAGAGTGTTTGTGGAAAATATTGAACCTACGATCTCAACAATTTTTTGTCAAGCGCTTATATCATTTGAGTTAGTGCTTGCCGGTAATTATCATTTTTTCGTCATTGCTAAGAATGATAATATTTCCATTTTAACAATTGGTGCATTAAAGTATTATAAAATTATTATTTTTTCATTTAACCATTAAAATACATCACTAAATATAAAATTAAGTTGAAACTGTATCATATAAGCTGCATGAAACTATTAAAAATCTGATGAAATCATACTAAATACCATCCTACATAACTAAATCGAGTTAAAATGTTAATTTTATTAAAACCAAATTCAATAAGAATCCAAAAATTTCAAACTAAAGTACATTGCAGTTCGAGTTTTTTTATTTTCAGTTAAAACCGAATCAATTTTTTTTATAATATCAAACCGAATAAAATTTATCGGTTTAGCTTGGTCTGATTTTTTTACATTCTGATTTGAATATTTAAATTTATATCTCAAATTAAAAGAAACCAATTTTAAATTAAGATAAAATAAAGGCCAAACCTTTCATAAAAGTTAGGTCAAACCTTTCATAAAAATTTCACAAAAGTCATGACCTTTCAATTTTGTCGATTTTGGCCAAAAACAAATTATTTGGTTTCAATTGTGGTCAACTCTCAATTTGATTTCAATTTACCTATGTGGAGTCTATGTGACGCCTATATGGCATGCCAAATATTGAAAGGTCAGGACTTTTGTGAAACCAAATAATCTATTTTTGGTCAAAATCGACAAAATTGAAAGGTCAAGACTTTTGTGAAAGATTTGACCTTTTTACAATATTCGGCTTAAAATTAATCATATACATTTATTTCATAGGGGCATATTACATATTTTCTAAACAATGTATTGCTTAAATTACTAGATTCATACTTCTTTTATTTTAAATTGCCTTGATCGTTGAAAATAATTAACCATTTCGGTTTCTTTTATTTTTATTTCAAATTTTTAATACCGTTAATTTTAATCTTTTTTTAAATTTCAGTTTTAATTATAGCTATTTATTTGAATGAAGTGAAAAAATATTCAAATATTTTACTTATATTTCCAATTTTTAATGATAAAAAATAAGTTGGAATAATATAAAAAAAATATTTGAATATTTTTCATTTGAGTTTTGAACAATTAAATTTAAAAAATGACTTAAAATTGAAAATTTTAAAAAATTTGAGCCGTAATTTTTTTTAAATAGAATATTTAATTTTTGATGTGAATAAGTACCTAGCAAAGAAGAAGAGTAAAGAAAACTAAGAAGAAGAATGGATTTGGCAGAACAGCAACTTGATTTATTCGGAGACGATGAAGAATACGAAGATCAACAAAACAATAACGGAAATAACAGCCGTAAATCATCACCGTCGCCGTCGCGATCATCCTCGTCGTCATCCTCCTCCTCCTCATCGTCCCGTTCATCGTCTTCGTCGGCGGCATCATCTTCAGCAAACAATAGCGGCGATGAAGGTGGAGGCGGCGGCGGAGGTGGCGGTGGAGACAGTAGTAGTGCTGGTGGCGGTGGAAGTGGCAGCGACAGCAGCGGCGAAGAAGATGAAGCGGAAGAAGTAAATAATCAGAATAGTTATAATGATTTTGATGATAGAGACCTTTTTGGTTCTGACAATGAAGATTATCTTAACACTCCGGCCACCAGTCGTTTTTCTATTCCCGGTAAAAAAAAATTATTTTGATTTTTTAAGTTTGCGAAGTGGATTTTATTTAGCTGCTAATGTATGATTAATGTTTAAATTAAAGATTAGTAATATTTTATGTTTGTTGTGTTCTTGGTGAATTAGATTTTTGGTGATTTCTTTGTCAAGTATAAAAGAAATGCTTTGCTTGTAGGAATTTTCTGTTGAGGTATAATTAAGAAGTAATGGAACATAGCTAACTGGTTTTTATAGTAATCATTCTAGAGGATTGCCACTCTGTCAAGAAATTTACCTAAGCTAATAGATATCTAGAAGACTAGAATGGACACTTCAGTCGATCGACGTTTTATGTTCCAGAAATATGTCGAAAACTTGGCATTTCTGACAAGAAACTTCATTTTTTAACATACCGTTTCGCCGTATCAGTGTCCAATTGTCCTGTTTTCCTGTATCCGTTTATGTGCTACATAGGATATAAGTGAGGTAGCTTCCTTCTTATGTATACTTGTTTTCTAGGCCAATGGTTTTGTAACTACAAGTTTATCCATTTAAAATTGGGAGAGACCTTTTGAGATTTGGAAGAAAATAGTCTTGATGGTCTTATATGATGCTGTTCGAACAACATAGTAATTTGCGAGTTTTTGTTTCCATTTTGCTTGAGAAGTGGTTGAGAGCTTCATGTTTGTAATGCAATTATTCTTATAATTGACTGTTTGTTGAATGAGAAGTCTTTTGCATTGTAAAATTCTTATAAATTGAATTGCATAATCCTAATTCTGTTCTTGCATGTCCACCTCTCTCTATATTTCTGACATTTTTCCGTCAAAACTATATGACAGTGTTGCCTGTTGTGCGCAATGTCCACAATAACCCGGGTAGAGGGAGCTTTGGGCGTGGTCGCTGGCAAAATGATAGAGGAGGAGCTGGCCTCCTTCCTAGACCTGGATTTCCTCCAAGACAGGGGGGCTATGGCTATAATTCAAAATTCTCAAATGGTCATCGTGATGAACGATTTGTTTCTGACCTAAGGTTCTTAAAGAGTGAAGAAACTTTATCGAGGAAAGCGGTTGCTTTTCAGGCGGTAGGTTTCTATGTTTTCTTTGATCTATAGCATTTTTTGTTGTCGTTGTTTTTAGCTATATACCGATTGTGTTTGGCATGATAAGACTTAAGAGCACGGTAACTTTCAACTCTTGCCTACTTTAGTTACCCTTCGCATGACTTTAAAACCTAGATTGTTTTTTATTGAGGGTTTGTTAATTAGAGATATTAGCTGATATATCTTGTTTTCATTCAAAGATTTGTTGGTTTACTTTTAGTATTAGCAGTGTCATTGTGTCTATAAAATATATTGTTAGCATGCTAGGTGAGCCATTTCTCTGATTTAAAATTGCTAGTATATCATTGTTGACTTATTAATTGTACTAAATATTGTATTATCTTACTCCTGTAGCCATGTGAACTTGGTTGCTATAGTCGTGTAGAAGGTGGTGATGTTTACTTTGACGATCGCATCCTGGTAATCTTTCTGGATGGTTCTTTCTGATGGTTGCATTATTCTTTCATGAATTCTTTCTTACATAATTGTTTCTGCTTGTCGTAACTCATTATATCATTGTATTCCACATTGTTAGAGGCTTTTTAAGCGTTTCATTTCTGAAGATATTGGAGCTGATCTGAATGAAGGATTTGATACTTTCACTGAGAAGAAGGGTATGGCTCATCTGTTGTTTTCATAAATCCTTATCGTGATGTGTATTGTAATCGATGCAAGAACATGTTCATTCAGTTGTTTGGTTATTTTTCTTGTATATCAGAGAGTTGAAGTTCTTTATTGTATTCTAATTGAATCCTGTGTACTAGATTTGGGTTCTCAGGGTTTTGGTGATCTTCTTGGTTGCATTAGGGACAAAAACATACCACTTCAGAATATGCATTTTGTGGTAAGAGTATCTTTTATCTTTGTCTTGTCTGTGGTTTACGTTTCTGATGAAGGCTATCAACTAATTTATATCTTCTTCTTTTTTTCAAATCATTGCAGACTTTCCGAAACAATCTTAATAAGGTGATTCCTAGGCATCATTATTTTATTTTATTTTTAATGAATAATTCGGATGACAATAATTTTGAATGTGAGTCATTATGGTTGAGCTGCTCATCATATTCTTTAGCATATAACATATTAGACAAATTCTGCTGGCTACTTTTAAGTGATATGCTCAAATGAAACTTGGAATTTTTTGTAATTAATTCATTTAACGTCTTTAGTCCCAAGTGGTTGTTATGGGCAAAGTGGAATTTTGGAAGACCGGCACTAAATGTATTAATGTTTCAAAGAAAAGATATTTTAGGATTCCTTAGGGGAGCAAAACATAATATTATTACTATGGAATTAAAACTAGGTATATATGGGTAGGAGGGGAAATATATCTATACAAAAACTTTTATATTCCACTAAGATAGAGGTTACATGAATTTCTTTCATAACAGTGTACATTACTTCTAAACCCTTTGATAATTGTTTATGTATACAAACATATGTTGAAGATCTTTTTATAATCCCATCCGTCCAATTTATTCCTCGTGATGAAAAGTAAAAGAAAAAATCCTTATCAATGAGTGTAGATTTAATTATTAAATTTTTTAGTGTGTTCTCCTGTTAAGTTAGTTTCTAAAAACCTGAGCTGTAAAGCATGAACATTCTTTTAACTACATACTTCATGCAAACATGACTTAAAGAAAAGAAAAATACATAATAATGTAAACAAAAAGTTAGCGTAGTTCTTCCATCTAAAACAACATGCCATGAATCATAAAAGTATAACAAATAATTATGAAATTTAGAATTAAGAATAATCGGGTGAGAAAGTAGAGGTCAGAGGAAGTATGGAAACTAGGTGCAGATTTTTGGTAAAAGAAATTGTTGTAATTCTCAAAAGTGAACAAAAGTTATATTTTAACTGAAGTCTTGGATGTTGTATGTAAGTTAACTGAAAATTTCCTTTTAATTAATAATATTTCAGCATCTTCAGAATTTAATAATTTCCTGTACTCTTTGCAGATTTTGGCAACTGCTTATATTCGCAATGAGCCTTGGGAAATGGGAGTGCATAAAAGAAACGGGGTTGTCTATCTTGATGTACATAAACTACCTGAGCGGCCACAAAATGAAATTGATCGTCGAAGGTACTAGGTTTACATGTATCTAGATGTTTTTCAGTTTTGGATGGACCACCTTTTGTAAGCTATATGTCATATGAACTATTTTTTAATAAATGTTCAGCTCAAGACTGAAATGAAAGTGAAGCCACTGATTGAAATTTTGAATGACAGCTAGTTTTGCTAGTCCTTCTTATGGATTAGTGATTTGCATCTCATATCTGTTTGCAGTTCTCTTAGTTGGTATGGTTTAATTGAGATTAATTCATTTGATCTGTTTCTTTAAAAAAATAAAATAGATGTTACTGGGGATATTGTTTTGAGACCTTAGCCACTGAAGATCCCAGCCGAGCTGATGGAGAAGGCATACACCATGTTGATGCCAATATTGAATACTGTTCCGTGCTCAAAACCAAATTAGGAGCTCATCGCATTCTCATGGGTGCTGAAATGGATTGTTGTGATTCAACTGATGATGGGAAGCGATTCTATGTGGAGTTAAAGACAAGCCGTGAGGTCTTACATGCCTATTTTACAAATTTGGTGGTGGTTTCTATGGTAACTGCATCTTTTCTTAACTAGCGTTTTAATTTACTCTGTTGTGCAGCTGGAATATCGTACAGAGGAAAAATTTGAGAGAGAGAAATTGCTCAAGTTCTGGGTACATTTGTGTTATCATATATTTCTACAATTTGTCAATTATCACTATTTCTTCTTTACTTTTAGTACAATATCAGCTTCGGTTTTCTGTGTTACAATCATGTTAGCTCAAATGATTTTTGTTTTATATTGTGGGCTCGCCTATCATGATAAGTTTATTAAACAATGTTGGAATTGTCTTTTTCATTGCTTGAATGTTCTCTCAGGGACTAACTTGGATATTTTTTGTACTGTAGATTCAATCTTTCTTGGCTGGTGTTCCTTACATTGTTATTGGATTTAGGTAATTGGTGGATTCCTGTTTCTTCGACATTGTAATTTAGCTTCCTTGCTGCTAGTGCTGCCTTGGCTGGTTTCTCAGATTTCACAAAGTTCATCTTTTCTTTCTCATATGACTGAAATAACTTGCATTTGAGATTAGATGGAACTATAAAGTTACAGATTAGGTATATTCGAGTTATGATGCCGGCCTGTAAAATACAATAGCTGACAACATCACGCCTTGTCTCTCTTTAACCATGATATAACTAGTTGTTCTCTGCAGGATGATGCTTCTGGATTAATCTTCTTAAAACTGTTTTTATTTTTTCTCGGCAGGGATGATTCTGGCCGGCTTGTCCGCACCGAGAGACTAACAACTAAGGATATAACTAATAGAGTAAAAGCGAAGAACTATTGGCAGGTATGGTGGTGATATGTAGACTGTTTCATTAATTTTATAGGACGCGTCTCTTAATAGTGGTGTTTTACTGGTGGTTTTCCTCACAAGCACACACGCGTAGGGGTGTGCATTTGGTTCAATTCATTTTTTCAGCTCGGTTGATTTTTTGGTTATGTATGGTTTTTTCGTTCGGTTTATATTAAAATTGAATTGATTCTTTTTTTTTACTTTCAAAATCAAATTAAACCAATATGTTACGGTTTGGTTCAGTTTCAGTTATTCAAATTGGATCGAATTAGTCAGTCCGGTTGATTTTTCAAGTTTGTTTGGTTATTTCAATTCAGTTTACACTAGAAATTAACTGATTTTTTTTCATATCCATAACTAAACTATAGTGAAAAACTGAAATCTTTTTATAATATCAAACGGCACCAAATTTATTGATTTAATCGCTTATACAAACAAGTGTTGCCAAGGGATCAGTAGTTAGATATCTGGTGTTACTTCTTTTATCATTATCATTGTAAAACTTGCAGGGAGGTGTCTGCCTGGCCTTTGCTGATGAGGTATTATGCTGGCTCTACGGAACAGTTAAAGAAAGTGAGTCTGTAATTTTTCTTTCGGCAACTACCCTAATCTCTGATGAACTAGTCAGATTTATTTTTAAAATTGAGTCATTCCGGTCCTTGAACTCGTAGGACAGACTGGCACAAATCAAACTTGACCTATTTTGACAATTTAGTCCAATCTTTTTTAAAATAAGTCTAGCTACAACCACTCTTGTATTATTAGAGTGCGTGTAAAGCAACTGTGAAAGTATTAAACACAATCATGCTGGAATTGACTTAAGATGCTAAATAAAAATATACAAATATGTTGAAATTGGCATAAGTTATTAAATTATCTTCACGGTTGCTTTTCATGTCCTCTGAGATCACACAAAAATTGATGTAATAGACCGTATTTTGGAGAATTATGCACTAAATTATCAAAATATTTAAAGTTTAACTTATATGAGTGTGGTTCATAACCTTAAGGACCGGAAATGAGTCTCTACTCGATTTATTTTGAACTTGTTTAACCCAAGTAATTAATTTTATTTCGTGATTTGGATACAGATGAAGATTACATTTTGCAGTTCGCTCCGCCTTTCACACGGTTAGAGCTTCTTCAAGGTCAATCTTGTCCAGATGCAATTACTAACCATGTTTTGCAATTATAAAACGTTTTGTTTAAATTAATAGAACATAGACTCACAAGCCTGTAAGCTTCTCTAGTTTATTGAAATGTCTGAAATGCCACAGGCCTGTGTTACCACAAGTACTTTTACCATGGGAAATTTAGCTTATTAATTGAAGGAAGATTTTACTGCACTAGAACTGTAATTTGAAGATTTTTTTTTGTGTGCTTTAGTTCTTTTTCTTTTCTTTTGAGCTGATGTGTATTTTGTTCAGGCTTACTCAAAAGCACTTCATCTTTTTAATTTTTTTTCATTTATATTGTAACTTTTAAAAAACATCAATTTTGACAAGTATATTTTAATTGCAGTTGATAATTTTTTTTTTATTTATGAGCAAATTTTATAATTTTGTCAATTGCAACATAATTTTACATAAATGAAAAATATTGAAAACAATGTTCTTTTTATATATTTGTATAGTTAGCTACAATTGAATTGTACTTATTCTATATTGGCTAATAAATAAGAGCGAATCGACAATGAAACTCTCTGCATCTGATAAACTCCGGTCCGAACCGACAATGAAACTCTCTGCATCCGGTAAACTCCGGTCCGAATTCAAAACTTTGAAGAGGTGAGGTGGTGGTTTCGGGTTTAGCTATCAACACCTTCCTGTTTTATCAGACGATTACTTTGCTAAATCTAATAACGCAACCAAAAATAGTTTGGTTAAATTTATCCATAACACAACTCATCTATCATGTGTGCACGGTTTGGAATATTCGGAGATTAACAAAATTTGAAATTGTAGGAAAAATTGAAAATTTCTAAAATGGAATTTTTATTCTGGAATTCTATTTTTTACTACAGTTCGGTTTGAAAATTTGGTTTTAACGGTTCATTGTAATTTGATGCGGAGATTACTAAAACCAGGAATATTATTTTTAATATTAATCATATGATTTTTGTTTTAGGGATGTATAGCATGACAATAAAATTGCAAAAGTATTATATTAAAATCAGAAATTTTAAAGAGTTATATTTGAATTTTATACTTTCATATTTTAAAAATAAGAATTAGATAGAAACCAATGACATTTGTATGTAAGAGTTCTCAATGAAAAAAATGTGATTTAAATTATTGCAGCGAGATGAGAGAGTTTGTTTATTGTCTCTTAATACAAAGAAAAACATATACAGGGAATTATGGTTTATAAAGAAAAAATTAAAAAAATATACTAAACACGTTCAAATATTTTAAAAGAACTACTCAACATATTTTTTGCTTCTCATTTGTAATTTCCAATAAAACAATGACACATGTCATGCATCAATCTTGTAAACACGTCAGCATCAACTTACTTCGACAAAAATTTCAGCACGTCAGTGTCAGAGCTTCATAAATATATTTTGGATGCATATTTGATGCATTTTAGATACATTTATTGTAGTTATAATTTTCTTTGCATTAAAAAAACTATTTTAATAGAAAAAGGGTTAATTTCTAAAAAAATCACGAACTTTACACGAAGTTTCATTTTAATCATGACCTTTAAAAGTTGACATTTAAAGGCACAAACTTTCATTTTATTTCAAATCTATCACCAAAGTAAAATTCGGTGTATTTTATCTGATTAAAAATTTCTAATCCTAAATACTCTAATCGAAATATAATAAGATTTGATGTTGATTAATAATTTGGGTCTTTCATTAATAATTTAATGAAAAATTTAGTCAATAAAAATACACTGAAATGATGAATTTGAAACAATATAAAAGTTCGTGCCTTTAAATGGCAACTTTTAAAGGTCATGATTAAAATGAAACCTCGTGTAAAGTTCGTGATTTTTTTAGGAATTAACCCATAGAAAAATATGTATGAAAATTGTATATTTGTATTTGATATTCTTTTAACAATTTAAAAATATATCATATATGTGCCACAAACATAATTGTACAATCATTTAAATTACATTTAAAAAATATTATAAAATTTAAAGTTATCAAAACAATATTAGTATAGTGATTAGTATAATATAAATCATCAAATATTTATTTTCTCTAATCACTTTACAAATTAATAATTTCATAATTAATTTGAATATAAAATTTTGTAAATAAGAAAAAAACTAAATCATCATACTAATTTATTATTAAATTATTTAATAATGAATCTTATATTATTTAATAAATTCAGACAAGATATAATTTTTTATTGAAAAACCATCTGTCATTTTTTAAAAAGTTCAGACACCGAAAGTTTATTAATCACTTAAAAATATAATTGTTTCCTTAAATTGAAAATATATTCTTGAAGAAGAAGTTTTCTTTCATTAGTTTATTACCACGAATTGTCTGAAGTAAAAAATGTTTGCTTTGTTTTGCTATAAATATCTGACATAACACTTGTTTTTTCTAACTTGAAAATCTAGTACAAAATACTCAGAGCGACACATAAATTCAAATTTATGTTCTTCTACTTGAATGCTTCCTCGCTTCAGGTAATTCAGTAAAAAATTTGATTTTTTTACTGTTCTTGTCATACGTTGCAGATATTATTTATGAGTTTTAATATGCTTGTTTGGATGCCGAGAAATGTGAATAGAAAATTATGAGATAGGAAATGTTTGATTTTTTTGAGGTGAAATTATTTGTAATCATGAGTTTTAATGTGATTCAGATGTTTAATCTGCTGAATGTATTGCTATTTGAGCTATATTTGATACTGTTGCCTCTCTGTGTGAGGGGATATAATTTCTTGTTTGGTTACTTAGAAAATGCTGACATATATAATAAGGTTTTGTTTTTGAATTAGGATAGAAAGTAATTGATTTGAATGATATCTTTGTTGTTTTTTTTAAGAATTTTATTGTGTGTGATTGGATATATTTGTTTTTTTTTTCTTTTTTTGAATTTTAATCTGCTTATTTGGAGACCTAGAGATGTGAATGGATTGAAAAATAGAAAAATGAATTATTTGAGTTAAAATCGGTTGATATCTGAGTTTTCATAAAAAAGAAGTACTTTTTAATTATGTGATTGTTTTCAGTATGAAAGAAATCAGCTGATATGAGTCTAAGTGTGTGTTAGGTCTTTTGTATTGATAATTTTTAAGGATTAGATTTTAGTTTTTTTAGCTTTGTTTTTTTTGTCTTTGAGATTTATTTATGTCTGATTGTAGAAGTTTGTGTGTTTTTCAGGGGATCAAATTGGTATTATGTGTTTTGATGAAACATTAATCTTTCATAGTTTCTTGCTTGGAGAGGGTGCTTCATGACAAGGTTCAAACGTTATTCAAAAGAATTTCATTTTCCTTTTCGATATTTGAGGCTGTGGTTCTCGATAGTCTCCTTTTACTAAAGAACATTGATTTCTAATTGTAGGGTGTTAGGGTAGATCCTACATTTTGCTAAGGTTGTAGATTTACAGTCTGCTTACTTGAAGTAATGATGGCTAGTGTGGTACTTGCGGTGAATGAAGAATCTTTAAATTTCCGTCATAATCTCACCAAATTGCACGATCCTTCATGCGCAAATGACTCCATTTTGATTTTTCTATCAGCTGCGTGGTCATTGATTCCTATGCACGTCCCAGAGTCGGATTCTATTGCTTCTGTGAAGCTGTGGATTCGGGCCTGCAAAGGTCTTTTTGTGGGGGATTATGGTGTTGCAGCAGATTTCTGAGAATGGGAAAGGTTTTAATCTCATTGATCAAGAACTCGTATGTAATGGCGAGGAACTTGAAGATCAAAAGAATATCAACGATATCTACAAGAAAAATGATGCTGCTATTCACTTGCTCATTCGGAAATCCGCCAAAGTGAGGGCCAAACCTGTTGACAGAGATTTTGAGTTGTCTATTGAAGCCTTAGATTTGAGCGGTACGGGGGATAATGCTATAGAAGACCATCAAAAGCAGGCGTTTCCTTCACAATGTAGGATTCTCTACAGGAAACCATTATTAAGCAATTTCATTTTGGAGCCTCTAATTGTTGATTTCAAAATTGAACTGCCATTACTGATTAAAGAATTGATTTACACTACATTACTCGGCTTAGAAAGGGGCAACGAGCCAATTATATCTTCTGAGGGATCTGGAGGAGTATATTTCATGCAAGATCCATCAGGTGGTCGATATGTTTCTGTTTTTAAACCAATTGACGAGGAGCCAATGGCTGTCACTAATCCTCGAGGGCTACTTGTGTCGGTGAATGGCGAAGGACTGAAGAAAGGCACACGAGTTGGAGAAGGAGCGCCGAGGGAAGTTGCAGCTTATTTGTTAGACCATCCTAAGAATGGTAGACGCTTAAAATGGGACGACAAGAAGGGATTTGCTGGGGTTCCACCTACTGTAATGGTCAAGTGCTTGCACAAAGCTTTCAATCATCCAGAAGGTTATGAGTGTTCTGTGAACAATTCGAAGATTGGCTCGTTGCAGATGTTTGTGCAGAACAGTGGGAGTTGTGAGGATATAGGCCCTCGTGTTTTCCCTGTGGACGATGTACATAAAATATCCGTCTTGGATATAAGGCTAGCAAATGCAGACCGACATGCTGGGAATATATTGGTCACAAAACATGGTGATGGGCAGATTGTGCTTATTCCAATTGATCATGGTTACTGCTTGCCTGAGAAAGTAAGTTATGCTTAATTACATGTTTCTGATTTCATTTTTTTGTTTCGTTCACTTGTAATGAATTATGTTAAAAGCTATTTGATTGTCTATCTTTACATTGTCCATCTTGTTCTTTCTTTGGTTCATTGGTAGGCCATGTGGGTTCATCCAATGTCTGTCTGAGTTATCCTTTAAATTCAATCCTTTTGAGCTAGGCTGTTTACAGAAAATTTAATTACTGCATCGATATATAATCACCTTAGAGTCAACGGGAGGTTTTCAAGCTAAAAATGCATATATGGCAATCGGTTCTTTTGCTGATTTTTGTCTGAAAATTTGTCATATATGCATTATTTTTGCCTATAGACCTCCCGTTAAAGTTTAATTATCAGAATTTGGTCATCAAAATGAAACAAGGCGATAGTTTAGTAACTCCGAGGATCAGTTATCCAAGTTATCAATTACGACTTACAAGTCGTAACATGTTTACATATTTGGCATTTTGAACACTTGCTAGAACGTTCAGTTCCATGGCTTCTACTTATCATCTTTGCACTTTTTTCTACAGTTTGAAGATTGCACTTTTGATTGGCTGTATTGGCCTCAAGCTAAGCAACCATACTCCCAAGAAATTATTGACTATATCAAACCACTTGATGCCGAGCAGGACATTGCCCTTTTGAAGTTTCATGGATGGTGCATGCCACCAGAGTGCGCCCGTACTCTGCGCATTTCCACAATGCTTCTGAAGAAAGGTGCTGAGAGAGGGCTCACTCCCTTTGCCATCGGAAGTATCATGTGTAGGGAAACAATGAAAAAGGAATCTGTGATGGAGCAGATTGTTCGAGAGGCCCAAGATGCTGTGCTTCCGGGAAGTAGTGAAGCTGCTTTTCTTGAATGTGTTTCGTCAATTATGGATCGTCAGCTTGACGAGCTGTCCTATTGAGCCCATGCTCGTAAAAGTTCTGTAGATATACAACAGATGTGCATTTGGAATTATGCACATGTAAGAATCATAGAAGACAACGCATGGCATTTGGAATTATGCACATGTATGAATCATAAAAGATGATGATTATATCCGTATTTTGATTGTATGTCGTTCTGCATAATCCCGATTTGGGGTTCTGCGTGATCCGAAACGGTGGCAATAACTTGTGTGTGCATCACTTGTTCATACATCTAACCTTGTTGTCTAGCAAGCCTGCCTCAGGAGTCTATGATCATTTAAGAAACTGACCTTAATAGAGTTTCCTAGTTCTGGTGCTTGTTCGGACAATATATCATGTTGTAAGATGTTTTTAGCATTCTTCATGTCATGTCTGTCTGTGTACTTTAATGAGCAAAGGGTCATCTAGTTCCTCAACTTGTAACTCAAGGTCAAATAACTCACTTCTAGTTAAGGAAAACATATACTCTTTATTTTTGGATTAATTAAGACAAAATTGTTCAATATTAGCAAGTTAAGAGATCGGAATGACCTATTTTTATCCTTCATTGACCTCACAATCGGGAGTATTGTCTTTAAATGATCAAAATGACTAAGAGTGAGTTATATAACCCGATTCATAAGTTTAAGGACCGGATTGACCCTTTACTCATACTTTTATTGACTTTCTTAGTTTACCACTGCATTCTAGGAAACTTGAGTTTAAATATGAAATTTATCCTTGAATTTGTTTTTGTACGTAATGGACTTTTTTTTTATCAATTACTTGATTTACTATGATCAATCAATTCAAATGTTTGGTTAATTAGCATTGAATTTGTCAATTTTTATTAATTAGGCTGAATTACGATCACTTTATCCAAATGTCTAGTATACTAGGTCTTTATCATTGTTTTCAAAATTTATTTAGTTGATCTAATTGATAAGTTCAAGGGAGTATAATTACTTATCGTGTGCAAATCTAGGGGGCAAATTAACATTTAATCCCCAAACCAAATCAA
Source organism: Mercurialis annua (assembly GCF_937616625.2). Classification (NCBI taxonomy): domain Eukaryota; kingdom Viridiplantae; phylum Streptophyta; class Magnoliopsida; order Malpighiales; family Euphorbiaceae; genus Mercurialis; species Mercurialis annua. Next base: position 3,913,206 of record NC_065575.1, on the reverse strand, counting down.
AAAACTGAATTAAATCAAAACCGAAGTGACAAAGTATCAAGCACAGTTGGTGTGTAAGGGTGAGTATATGGTCAGTTCAACCGACTTTAACAATTCATTTCAGTTAAATTTGATTAAACATTTTGGTTAGCTCAGTCGGTTCGGTTTATACAAAATTTAGTCCGGTGATGGTTAAGAGTTTCAAATTTTTGATTAATCGAATTAATAGAATATTTAATAATATGTTTTATTTTTATTATTTGTAATTTTTATTCTTTATGTTATTATCGGTTTCATTGAACTAGCCCAATTATTTAACTAATTTCATCATTTTGATTTTGTAATTTTAAAAAATAAATAGTTTAACTAAATTAATTTTGATTAAAATTATTTATTTAGTCGGTTCATTTAAAAATATAAAATAATTTTATTATATTAAATCGGTCAATTATTAACCAAACCGACCATTTGCTCACCGTGTACTATCGGCTGGGGTCATACGAAGACAAACCTGAATGAGCCATGTGATTTGAAACAACTATAGATCGGTTGAGCCAGACAAGATGATCCTCAAACATGTTTTGTGTTTTTCAGTCAATACTAAATTCTTCAGACCCCTCATCATCATCTTCATGTCTTAATGTCATCATTTTATTTTTCTTTATTTCACAATAATCGGAATTTTATTATTTTATTTCTGTGAACATGTGAATAAATTATCAAAATTTGTTTAATTAATATCTACAATTAAGTCTAAACTTCTGTTAAATAATTTCAAAATTATTTATTGTACATTCATAGAAATAGAAAGTGAGATTTTGTTTTATTAATGTGCAATTTTAATAGAAACAAACTTTAAATTGCGTGATTAAAATGAAAAAATATGTAAAGTTCGTGAATTTTTTGACATTATCCCATAAAACAAAAAGGGTTATGATGAAAAGGTGAAGGAAGTTAAGGGACTATGAATGCAAGTTATCCAATTCTTAGTGGTTTCTAACACCTAGGTATATTTTCTTAATTCATTAGCATTACTATTTTAACTTTTGATTACCTCTATCAGATTTTCTTAATGAATTCCAAACGTTAAAACTTTTGGGGGACAAAATCATCCCAAATAAGTCTAATCCAGCATAGATTTAGTAGCACTAGCAGGCCAGATTTAGAGGTTGGCTACTTGGCTTGGTATATGACATATCTAGTCACCCAAATTCTTTTAGATCAACTTGAAAAAAATTAAAAATTAAAAAATCCAAATCAAATTCGAGTTCAAAGTACTCGAATTTAATCTCGAGCTGATCTTAAACATTGAATAAACAAATTCACGAGCCTAAACGAATCTCTTACACATCTAAAACAATAATTTATAATTTAATCATTCTAAGTTTTTTTATACTCTTAAATTTAAGTGTATATCTTAATTGATTAACATATCTTAAGACTCAAAATATATCACGTGAGTTTTTATTAAATTTGAATTTATTCAAGTCGAATTTGAATAGTTTGGATGCCGTTTGAGTTCAAGTTCAAATTCGATATTGAAAATTTAAACTCATTTGAGTTTGAGCTTAGATAGCATAATGGAGTTTAAAACTGAGTTAACATAACACATATGAGTTTAAAATCGAGCTTATATAATGCATTCGAGTTCAAGTTTAAATTCGAGTGTGGCATAACTCGGACTCGGACTCGGCTCGGCTCGGCTCGTTGTACCTACCTGAAGGTTGAGTCGAGTTGACTGGAATGCAGTTGGGGCTCAGTCTATATCTTTATGACCAGCAAAAATGAGAAACAGCACATGAGTTTGGTTTGTGCATTAATATTTTGCTTAGGAAATCCACCGACACCAAATTAATTATTGTGAAGTTTCTTATCTCAAAATTATATAAAGCATTAACCACAACCACCCACCGCCCACAATTTTCACAAGAAACTGGTCTCCAAAGTCAATTATATTGTCATTTCATTCATTTTTTATTGTACTGATGAATATTTGTCATTTTGTCAAAAAAACAAAAATATTTCTAAAAATTTCTGCTGTAATACACAAAGATTATTAAGAATTTTTTTTTTGTGAAGTGGTTGGATGAGGAAAAAATGTGATCCATCAATATTGAAATTGGTATTATAATAATAAATTTTAATAGTGGTCTCATCTTAAATCAATTATGGTTCAATTTAAAATATTTTATGATAAATAAGAGTTTGTGCAATATTACCTTAACAATTATTATTGGTATATTTCATCAAATTATTTTTGTTATTGGTATTCTCTCAATTTCAAAACATGAATATATAGATTTGAAAATAATGGGAATAAAAAGTTTAGCTTTATTTATAAAAAAAAAGTCTAGCTTTTCCTTAAATTAAAAACCCTTTTCAATTATTCTTCAAAAATAGAGAATAGGTAAAACAATGACCTTTACAATTTGCGTAAAAATGACTTTTACAATTTTATCGATGCGTAAAAATGACTTTAATAAATTTTCGAGCGCAAAAACAACCCAAAATATCCAAAACTAATAAGTTTTTTCCTTTAGACAGATTTAAGTGAGAACATTAATCAATAATTACGAGAAACAAAAGAAAAATATGGAGGAAGGATACATAGGGGTCATTTTTATGCTTTGAAATTCATTAAGGTTATATTTGTGCAGCGATGAAGACATAAGGGTCATTTTGTACCTTTTTCCAAAATAATTCTTTTAATACTAAATTAAGCATTGAGCAGAGGAGAATAAGAAAACCAATATTGAAGGGAGAAAAGACCAATTACATAATTTTACCAACATGTAAACTTTTTTTTACAAATGAAAATATACAATTGAGCAAATAGAGGAGAAAACATTTGCTTAGAATTTTGTATAGCATCTTGATATATATGGGTTACAAGTTACAACTATATAAGAGAAAAACAATTACCTTTCATAATGGTTATTTAATTAACATTTACTGAAAAAAATAATAGAGAAAAAAATAGACTTGCAGACAATTATTAACCACATACATTTTTTTATCTATTGTACAGAATGTTACTTATACTGATAATCCTGCTAAAAATGCTACTCCAGTAGATGGCAACCATGATGATCCATAAATAAATTCTGCTACTGTGAATTTCTTTGCCTCCACAATTGATGTAATCACCCGATACCCCGGCCATGTTACCCGTTGCCCAACAGCCCCGCCCGGACCGTAATTCATGTATTCACCGTAGTATAGTGAATCGAGTGCAAATGTTGCATTCCACTCTAACCATCCTCTTGGATGAACGTGATCGCCCATGTATGTTAACATGTACACAACTCGTGAATACAGTTTCCACGGACGACCTAGATATGTCGGGAAGCTACCTTTCGCTGCCTCGAGATCTGATTGGGCGAGGATCCTACAAGCGTGGATTGAAATACCCGTATTTTGATTAGGGTCTTTGCGGTTTTGGGCGGTGATGGTGTTTTTCTGCAACGGCATAGGCTTACGAGCGTAAATGCTGCAGTTTTGAAACACTACGGCAGCATTGCCAAATATGAAGTCGACAGTTCCGTATATGTCACATTCACGGAAAAATTGGCGATTTGAATGTACATAGAGCGTGTCTTGGTATCCTATTATGCTGCAATTATAGACTACGGCATGGTCAGCTCCAATTCGAAGAGCCACAGCTTGGTGCTTAGCCGGACCAGCCCAATTGGTGAAGGTTATGCCGCGAGCAATAAAACCAGCTCCGGTTGCAGCTGTAGATTGATCAGAATAACAGACACAAAAGTGAGAATCAAAGTGATAAAAATTTGAGTTGCATGATTAATATAAAATGTGATCAATTAAGATCTATGTTGCACATAAATTTCTCCAGCTTTACATTTCATCGTTTTCTTTTTATTTTCAGAATCACTTTTAAAACTTCAAAACTCTATATTTATAACACATTCTAGTAAAAAATACTTTTGCAACTCTAAAATTCTATATCTGTTACTTCTCAATTTAGTGTTTTCCGTTTGCGTTTTTTTTACGGTTTCCATTCCGGCAGTAAATTGATTACGTGGGACCCACTATAATCAGCAATTAATATCAATATACTGTGGAGATTGATTATAGTATTAGTGTGATTGATTTAAGTAAGTGTTGGAAAATGATAGCAAAAAGAGTATAATAAAATAAAGAGTAGTAGCTTTCTATTATCTTGAGTAAGCATTGATGGCTGATGAGTGCCAAGTTGTATAGGGTACATTACTCATGTGATGGTTGTGACCCATCTCCAATAATGTGATTCTCTCTACTCTTTAAATTCTGGCCATCAATTGAATTCGGTTTGATAATAACCAATCATAGGCAGGGGGAGCAAATAGTTGGTTAAACTGATTTAAATAATTAATAAATTATTTAGATTAAGTTCGATCAACTTTTTATGGTTAATTTAATTAGTTTAGTCTGTTTGAATAATAGGAAAATTTTACTCGATTACGGTTAAAAGGTTTTTAGATTTGGTTAACTAAATTAACTGAATATTTTATAGTTTTATGTAATTTTTTAATTATTTTTTATCGATTTAACTGAAATTTAACATATTCATTAAGCCGGTAAGTTTTTGTATTTTTTAAGATTTCAATTTATTTAATTTCGGTTAAAATTACTAATTCGAATGATCGTGTTAAAGAGGTAAAAGAATTTCGATTAATTTAATTTTGACTAAATTGGTCGATTTTTAACTGAACCGACCGTTTGATATAGTAGGTTTGAGAAGAGGTCACTATCTATTTGGCATTATTAATTGCATAATTGCAAATTTGTTGTGATAGTTACGCATGGAATGAGAATATTTAAACGTTGTTGTTTTAAAATGGCAACTTAATGTTAAGCTAAGCATCAATATCTTTTTTGGATTCCTCTACACATGCCCACATGAGTTAAACCCTAACATTGTTTATGAAATTGGGTCAAACACATCTTAATATAATAAAGGTAGCAAGTTTTTTGACCATTATAGGGAAACAAACACTAGTCGTACTCCCATCAATATCTCATAATGCACCAATTTCAGATTTGTTTGGGGGGTTTAATGTCTATTTTATTTAATATTGTTATAATCTGTCAATTTTAGACACGATGCAATTAAATGATACGGTAAAAATAAAATTAAACAAATAAGAATTTGATGTTAATAAAGCTAATCGAATCAATTCGTTTATGACGCAGTTAATTACATATCCAAAGTAGTTAAATAATTCATACAAAAAAACAAGTTAAATAAGCATGTCTAGTTTAAACACAATTAATTTTTTTTCATTAAATATTATTTAATTTTAAATTTAAAACTGTTAATGTATTATTTTATATAGATCGTACATTTTTATTATAAGTAAATTTTATTACTAGATTTTATACTATCACATACTCCCTCCGTCCTAATAGAGTTGTCCACTTTGAGAAATTTTTTTGTCCCAAAATACTTGTCCACTTTCAAAAAGTAACTAACTTTTACACTTAATTTTTCTATATTATCCCTATTTAAAATCCACTAATGAGTAAATTGAAAGTAAATTACAAGTGGGTCCTATATTAAATAGGGGTATGACAAGAAAAGTAAGTAAAAATTCACAAAACCCACAAACAATAATTGCTTTTCTTAAACTGTGTGATAAAGGTAAAGTGGACAACTTTATTGGGACGGAGGGAGTATTATAATTATAAAAGGTGTGGTTTGTTTTACGAATAACGTGGCATACCAGTTGAGTGCAATAATTTTTCGATTATAAACATGACCCATTTATGACATGAAAAGGAAGGGATGACAGACCACGTGCAAATAGAAAACAATACTATCATGCATAGTCATTATATATGGCCCGCATAATTAAAATCTCAAACAAAATGATAAGACAGTAAATTAACAGCGGTTAAAAGATAAAAAATATTACCAAATGACGCAGTGTGAAACGTGGTAATATTATCAGCAACGCTTTTACCACCTGAAATGATGGTTTTACCCTTGCCATCACCAATGAACATCAAATTCTGCTTTTTCCTCCCCACTTTCAAAATGGACTCTTCATATCTGCAAAATTTATAAACTCCTTTTGTTTAATACTATTCTTTTTCTTTTCTCATAAAGTTTGATGATGCTTACTATAAAGTAAATAGAGTATTCCAATTTAAATTAACAACATAGATATTTATTTGAAAATGTTGTTAGTAATTTCTTACTTATTAGCTAAGTTAACATAATTCCCCAATTTAATTATCATACGTAGAAGACAGAAAACCAACATATATACTAGTCTGAACAAATAGTATAAGTATTGAACAACATATTCTGATAAAGTCGTAGGTTCGATTACCTTCGCAGCACGTGCTCTCTTTTCAATATCAAAAAAAAAAAAATTAATTTTTGAGATCACTAAATTTTATACTGTTTTATTTTAGCTAAAATTTATAAGTTAGTTGAATTTAGATGTTAAATTTTAATCTTATAGCAACATTTTGCGATACATAAATTAAAATTTTAGAATAAAAAAAAATTAATGTGACATAATATTTTTCGCATTAGGTTTGATTTTTCGGTCATTTTGTTTGATGCACACCTTTATTTTGGATTACAAATAATTCATCATATTAAATTTTTTTTTTTCTATCATTATAACATATAGAATAAAAAGTTGATGATTTATTTTCAATATTAAAATAAACTTTTGAACATGTAAAAGTTGTAGTCAAATCTTTTTTTATCAATTTTTTTTAAACGAATTTACGTGAATACTTAATCACTAAAAAATCTTTTCAATTTCATGATTGTTTTAAAGAAGTCAATTAAAGCAATCACCATTTTCACCAGAAAATGCCACTTATTTTATCTTCAGGGGTATTTATGCCATCTACTCAAAAAGAAACCCAACAAAAAGTATAAACTTTTCAATCAACTTTTAAAATGTTTAAGATATTACCTTCCTGCCCTCACGTAAATAATCGTTCGCCGAAGACTTTTCTCCGGCGCTTTTTTAATTGCTTCGGCAATCGTTTTACACGTCCCGTTCCCGTCTTGCGAAACAATAATATCCGCCTGAATCGCCGACACCGGCAAACTCAGTAACCTCCGTTCTTTCCTCCCTAACCACCTCGGAAACTCACCGGTCTCGGCATTCTCCGTCAACAGTCTCCGCTTGTTCTGAATCGGCACGCCGGCAAAATCGTCATTATCACTCGCTGAAAAAATCGCCAAACAGTTACTAACTAACTCAGACAAATCCCTCAGCTTATTAGCCATTTGATCCTTCACTGAGCCACTCAGCCCTTCAAATCCCTCCGTACACGTGTCGTGATTAGTCAGCGAAGCACTCAGCCACGTCACCACATCCTCATTGCTCCCACCGATCGCCTGCGGACGCGCATTGTTAGCTGATGGACCTCCAATAGTGGAGAGAGCGCGTGTAAGCGCGTCGACAGAGTCATCCAAAAGCTCGAGACAATCGTCGTAAGCTGACCGTACACGTGTATCCATGTCGAGATAGGATATAGTAGATGAAAAATAGAGCGCTTTAGTGAAGTGCTGAAGTGTCATGTTGAACGAAATGTGAACCAGGTCCTGCTCGTTGGCGGTTAACGAACCGGGAAAATCAAGTAACGAGTTGACACAGAGACTTGGATAGCGAGTTTTTCCACATGTTTTTTGAATGGCCTGAGTCGGTTTCCGCGCCACGGCGGGGGAGGAGTGGTCGGAGGAAGCGCGAGTGCGGAGGCCGATAAGTAAAGTGGCGGAGACGGCTGAGGCGATGATGAGAGTAATTGAGAAGACTGATAAGAAGAGAATCTTCCGTCTCCGGGAAGGAGGAGGAGGAGGATGAGGCGGAGATTGGGCGGAGAGATGAGGCGGAGAAGAGATTTGAGCGTGATCTGAGGGGCCGAGACGGCCGTAGACGAGCGGTTTCATTTGTCGGTGAGGAGTGGTGTAGTGAGCTTAAGGGTATTTATGCATAAATGAAAGTGTTATTTAAATGGAATTATAAGATATGGTTATGATTATTTTAAATGAGGAATGTGTATTTATAATGGAAAATAAATTATATAATAAGGTGGAAATGAAATGAAATGGAGATGAGAGTAAATAAGAGGTGGGTGTGAAGTCTATTTGTAGAGGAGCTTTTGAGTAGCTGGCTTCTATTACTACTTGTATGTGCTTTTGCCTTCACTTGGGTGGATCTTCTTTATGTTTACTTCTATTTGTTGGTTTAGTAGAGCTATGAATTTTGTTTCGAACCGAATTGAATCGAACTGAATTGAGTTAAATTATTTTTTTAAAAATTGGACTATATTTAACTTAAATTATATAAATATTGAATTTTCTCAAATTAAGTTAAATCAGTCGGTTTGATTTACAATATCAAAGACTAAATTGAATTAAAAACTCAATATTTATTATTGTAAAACTCAACTGGACTGAATTTATCGATTGAATTTGATGTTCAGATTAAATTTGATTTTTTTTATTTCATTCAGTTTTTAATGTTTCTGCTTATTAGCAGTTAGGAGTGTACATTCAGTTCAAACCGAACAAATCCGAGATTCCTTACCTATTTTTCAGAATTAAATAGAACGAAAATTTTAAGGAAGTGAAAATTTTCAGACTTAAATGAACCGGTTGGTTCGGTTAATTTTTGATTTGGTTCAATTAATTTGATTTGGTTTACATCAAATCTTGATTAAATACTTATAAAATTCAAAACTAGACCAAATTAGAAATTAATCTTTTATAATATTAAATCGAACCAAAGTTGCTGGCTCAATTTAGCTTTTTGAATTGGTTTGTCTTTTGCACATCCCTATTTGTTAATAGGAATGCAATCTGTTGTAAACTAACTAATGGTTCTTGAACTGCCGGTCTGAGTTTGATCCAACCTACAAAAGAAGATAGGTTAGAAGGATTCGAGCCGGTGTTGGCTCGAATACCCTCCGATGCCTAAGTCAGATAGTTTGGAGTAGTGTTGAGAGTGAATATGAGTGAAATTAGGTTTACCTGACTTAGGGCTTGGTTTATATACACCATAGTCATTGTGCTGTACTAGGAGTCTTCTCCTTTATTCTGATCTCATCTTCTGGATATGATGAGATGTTCTTCGTCCTTATCCCTGATCTTCAGGGAAGCTGGACTTATCCGAGCTATTAGTTAGTTATCGTTAAGTACTGGGTCAAGGACCTGTGACTGGTCCTATCCGTTCTGGATCTGTGTCATGCCACTGTCTTCTGGTACTGTTTCGGGTGTGATATCCATCATTAGTCCCTCCCTAAAGATTGTGTCTCTCAAGTATTTATGCTTGTTGGTCCGGGCCATTCGTTTGGGCCTGTTTCTCGTGGTACGCTTTTGCTTTTTTGCCCGTTGGGAGTAACTGCTTCCTCCCTTGTCTTTTCAATTTCGTTTTTCAAAATTCAAACTGCCATCATTTCATGTTCCTGAATGTCCGCCACGTTTGTATCCTAGTAACTGCTGTCACGGTTACCTAGATCTTCTTTAAATTTCTTCTTCTTCTTTTTTCTTTCCATTTTCTTCTATCTTGTTCTTTGCTGATTGCTTCCGAAATTTTCTTGCTTTTCTTCGCTGCCATTATTATTTTTCTTCCTTGTGGTTTCCAGGTAAGCTTCGTCTACTTTCTTGATTTTCCATACTAGATATGACTCGTACTAGGTCTTCTGTGTCTCTCCCTTCATCTGGCGCTGCCGTTGATTATCGTAATTCTTTAAGTTCGTTCGTCACTAATATTGATAGAGAGTCTTTGGGTGAAATTCGTGATGATTTTGGTATTCCAGTTGCTTATTCTCTTTCAGTTTGTGGTGCTCGTATGAGTGCTAATGAGAATGTGGGAGATGGCAAGGTAATCGTTTATAAGGAGCAATTCCGTTGTGGCCTACGTTTCCCTTTAGATCCTTTGATTGAGTCTTTTGTTAAAGACTATGGGATTCCCTTAGGTCAGATCCATCCAAACGCCATTCGTGTCTTGTGTTGCTTTATTGAGTTAGTCTGTGACAGAGGCCTGTCTCCTTCTTTGGGTATGTTGAATGAGCTTTTCTTCATAACGCGTAGGAGTAATGAATTTTATCATCGTTTGGCTGCTCATCGAGGCAAACGTCTGATTGACGCTCTGCCAAAGATTACTAAGCGTTGGCAACGTTCTTTCTTTGTTGTGGGTCACGATAGTGCTTTTGCTAACTTCCCCTGTGACTGGGTGGATGAGTCTGAGTCCCTATCTTTTTCTCCCCTATGCGTTACTGACTCAGAAGCCCTAGATTCTTTAGTGGATAATGCCCAGTCTCAGTTGTTTGATTGTTGTGACCTAGTGGATAGGTACTTGTACCGTAAGTTCCCTCATATTGAGTTGCCTCCTCGTACTGTGATTGAGGGGCCTCTTGAGAGTGATGGTACCCTGTCCCAGTCTTGCCGTTCTCCTTCACCTCTATCTTTTGTAGATTTGACGTCTGCGTCTCAGGGTATGCTTCTTGTTAGTCCTTGTTTTGCTTTTATTATATTTAGATGTTTATTTATGCGTGTTGCCTTTGCAGGAATGGGGGAGGACTTTCTTGATGCCTTGACTCTGTCTTTTGATGATGATTCTGTTGTCATTACTGGGTCTCGTCCTGCATCCTTGCCTCCTCGTCCTTCTGTCAAGATTGAGAAGGGCGTTGAGACTGGACTTCCGGCTTCCTCTAGCAAGAAAGGGCGTGATCTCCGTGACCGAACCAGACAGGGGCTTGCGAAACGCCTTAAGAAAAATTTAGATGCCTGTCCCAATCCTAGAGAGTGGTTGGAGCAGAATGTTGAGGGGCTGTCGGCTTCTTCTTCTGAGGTGGGTGCTTTGTTTTCTCAATTTGTGCAATTTCCGAAGGATATGGAAGTTTGGGACAGTTGTACTGGGTCAGGTGCTTGTGACCGGATTGATTCTGCCTTGCTGCAGGTATTCATTTCTTCTGGTTTCTTTTCTCTGTGACCTTTTAGTGTCTTCTCTTTCCTCATCCCTTATTTTCTTGTTTTCAGCTTATTCAAGGGAATGCCGTGGTCCGTCGCAAGGTGGAGGAGACTGCGGCGTTGGAGTTGAGGCATGAGAAAGAGAGGGCTGCATTACGGGACTCTATGTCTGCGGAGAGGACGAAGCTGAACAAGCAGCATCAAACAGCCCTGGATCGTGTTAAGATCCTAGAGAAGAAAGTTTCTGACCGTGAAGCTACGTTGTTGCAGCTTCAGGCTACATGTGAGAGGTTGTCTCAGGAGCAGCAGAATAACAAAAGGGATGCAAATATTTATGTGAGCGGGTGCTTGACTGACTTTTGTGCCACCGTGATCAAGATAGTACGTGAAGACTATCCCGACTATGACATCAACAAGTTTCTGTCAATTGACCTCCGGGCTCTGGGTCAACGCGTTGCGGCTAAGGTGGCTGCCAAGAAAGCTGGGTCGTCTGTATCACCGATGCTTCCTTCTGATGTTATCAGCGAAGGTGTGAAAGATGCTGTAGATCCTCCTGAGAAATTATCGGGTTCTGACCCAGATGCTGGTAGTGACAAGGGTCCTCTGGGTCAATCCTCCGCGTCAGAGACAGCTTTGGTATTAGTCCCAGACTCTCATCTTTCTGATGCTCAGGATCAAGATCCCTCTGCTTCTGATGTAATCGAGGAAACTTTGGAGGACAAGATTCCGGAAGATACGATTGGTCCAAAGGAGGGAGCGACCCATCCAGAGGAAGAGTGATTGGCCGTTTGTTGGGCCGTTTAGCTAGCTTTCTAATTTCTGTACTACTTTTGCTGTAGCACTTCTGTACTTTTATTTCTTTTGCTTGGAGGGTTTCATGGGAAACTCTCCTTTTTCTGTCATTTCTGAACATTTTCGATACTTTATGAATGTTGTTTCTGTTTGCTTTTTGTTGCGTCTATACACTGAGTCATGGTCATGTATGATAATATAGAGGATATGTTAGAAAATGGAAAAAATGCGAGATGCAACTTTATTCATTATTCGTTTGTTACATCTTTCACTGGAAATATTTCTTCAAATTCTCGATATTCCATGTTCTAGGCAATGGTGTGCCTTCTAATTGAGCTATTCTATATGCTCCTTTTCCTACGACTTCCGTGACTCGGTAAGGACCGTCCCAGTTGGGCTCGAGTTTTCCTACTCCGGCCGCTCCTTTCCCTATTTCTGCTTTTCGAAGGACTAAGTCTCCTTCTGATAGACTTCGTTCTTTGACTCTGGCATTGTGATACCTAGTCATTTGTCTGCGATAAGCTTCTGCGCGTATGGCTGCTTGGTGCCTTCTCTCTTCCAGTAGATCCAGGCACAGCTTCAATGTTTCTTCATTGCGCTCTTCGTCTATGATCTGTACCCTTAGTGTGGGCATTCCCATTTCTACGGGGAGGACAGCCTCTGTTCCGTAAGTGAGTCGGAAAGGTGTTTCCCCTGTGGCCCTTCTGGGAGTTGTTCTATACGCCCATATGACATGGTATAGTTCGTCTATCCATCTCCCTTTCAAGTCTCCGAGTCTCTTCTTGATTCCAGACAGGATAGTGCGGTTAGTTACTTCTGTGAGTCCGTTGGTTTGCGGGTGTGCTACTGAAGTGAATTTCAAGTTGATCCCTAGCTCGGCGCAGTATTCCCTGAACTTTGCGCAATCGAACTGTTTCCCGTTGTCTGTGACTAGGGTGTGTGGTGTCCCAAACCTGTTACGTGTTAGTATTCTGTCATTTGAAAGGTCTTTATTTATATAACTTTGAAGTTTTACCTGCTCATGACTTCGTTTGACAGCCAATTGATGATCTTCTGTGACGTTATGGTGCTCATTGGTTGTACTTCCATCCACTTGGTGAAATGGTCCACCGCTACTACAATAAACTTGACTTGTCCCCTGGCTGGGGTGAATGGTCCCAGTATGTCCACTCCCCAAGTCATGAAGGGCCATGGACTTCCAATTGCTGATTGGTGGGCTGCTGGAGTTCTTATGATAGTGCCAAATCTTTGGCACTTGTCGCATTTTTTCACCATTGTTTCTGCGTCTTTCTTCATGGTTGGCCAATAGTATCCCATGAGTAATGCTTTCCTGCTTAGAGAGGCTGCTCCCTCATGCGCTCCACAATCTCCTTCATGGATTTCCTTCAGTACATATGCTCCCTCCTCTACTGAAATGCATTTGGACCATGGGTGTGTGACTGAGGTCCGGTACAAGGTACCTTCTATCATGGAGTAGGCGGCCGATATTCGCACTAGTTTGGCTGCTTCTGCTCTCCCTTCTGGGACTGTTCCGTCGTTCAAGTATGCAACTATGGGTTGCATCCAAGAATCCATCTCTGTGATTGGTAAAATTTCTTCCTCGTCTATTATGGGATTCGTCCTCTCCTCTTTCATGTAGAGTGAGAGGTACAGGGGGTTTTTTGCCGCAGCTGCCTTTGCCAGGGCATCTGCCCGTGTGTTTCCTTCTCTGGGTATTGGGATTATCTCCCATTGCCCGCCATGCCTTTCTATTTCCTTTAGCATCCCCTTCGCTTTTTCCATGTATTTCGCCATATTTGCATCTTTCGTCTGGAATTGGCCCAAGATCTGACTTGTGACCAGCTGGGAGTCACTGTGGATCCTCAGCTTTTCTGCTTTTACTTCTTTTGCCAGTGTAAGTCCTGTTAGAAAGGCCTCATATTCTGCTACATCATCAGGCAGACATGAGCATCTAAGTAATCATGTGCAAGGAAAAGGAAAAAAGAATGTTCAGTGTACCTGCCACATTGTTAGTAGCTCGAAACTTCAAATGCACTGCATGCTCAACAACTATCTTATGAGGTCCGAGTAACACTATTCCTGCTCCCGCCCCCTGTTCACTGGAGGCTCCGTCTACGAACAGGTTCCAGGTTATGTCCTCTGAGACTGCGTCAGGTGGCTTCTCAGTCATTTCCGCGACGAAATCCGCCAATGCTTGTGCCTTCAGCGTCTTTCTTGGCTCGTACCTTATATCGTGCTCTCCCAACTGTACCGACCAGCTTACCAGTCTTCCCGATGTTTCTGGACGATGGAGAGCTTTGCGTAAAGGTTGGTTTGTCCGGACGACGACTGTGTGCCCTTGGAAGTACGGTTTGAGCTTCTTTGTCGTAACCACTACTGCTAATGCCAACTTGTCGATGGTTGGGTAGTTGAGCTCTGCGCCTTTAAGTGTCCTACTTACATAATAAATAGGTTGCTGTTCTTCCCCTTCTTCTCGGACTAGGACAGATGCGATTGTCTCCTTCCCTACTGAGAGGTATAGGTATAACGTCTCTCCCGCGATGGGTCTGCTCAGTAGTGGTGGTTGGGTCAGGAAAGACTTCAGATTTTCGAACGCTCTCTGGCACTCTTCGTCCCAAGTGAATTTTTTCATATTCCTTAGCTGCTTAAAAAATGGTAAACATTTTTTAGCCGATGAAGAGATGAAGCGTCCCAGAGCTGTGACACGGCCATTCAACTTCTGCACCTCTCTGATGCTCTGTGGAGGCTTCATGTTTGCTATAGCTTGGATTTTTTCGGGGTTAGCTTCTATGCCCCGTTGGCTGATCAGGTATCCTAGGAATTTACCAGCTCTGACCCCGAAGGCGCATTTGGCTGGGTTGAGTTTCATGCTGAATTTGTTTAAGACTGAGAAAGTTTCTTCTAGGTCTTGGGCGTGTGTCTCCTCCGTAAGGCTCTTCACAATTATGTCATCCACGTAGGCTTCTACATTCCTTCCTGATTGATCTTTGAACATGAAGTTGACCAATCTCTGGTACGTTGCTCCTGCATTCTTCAGTCCGAAGGGCATGACGTTGTAGCAGTACGTCCCCTGGTCTGTTACAAAGGAAGTCTTCTCCTGATCTTCTTTGTCCATGGGTATCTGGTGGTACCCCTGCGCTGCGTCTACAAAACTGTACAAGAGGTAGCATGCGGTTGAGTCTACTAACTGGTCTATGCTTGGGAGCGGGTAACTGTCTTTTGGACAAGCCTTGTTCAAGTCAGTGAAATCCACGCACATTCGGTACTTCCCATTTGACTTCTTTACTAGGACGACATTCGCTAACCAGTCTGGGTAAAACACTTCTCGGATGAAACCAGCCGCTTCCAATGTTCTAACTTCGTCCGCGATGATCTTTTGTCTTTCTTCTGTGAATCGCCGTTTCTTTTGCACCACAGGTCTGCTCCCTGGTTTTATGTTTAGCTTGTGTGAAGCCACTTCTGGGTCGACTCCTTTGATTTCTGTTGGCTCTGTGGCGAATGACTCTGAGTTGTTTTGTAGGACGGACTGTATTTTTTCTTTTACTTCTTTTGGGACCTCTGTCCCTATCTTCACTATCTTGTTCGCAATTATTTTGAAGTCCTCCATGTCTCCGACTGGTTCTGCGCCTTCTACTTCTTCTTCGTCTACGACTATCCCTGGGAAAGTGGCAATTGGTAGGCTTTCTCTATCTTCCGTTGTTATCATGCAGCATTCCCTGGCCATTTCTTGGCTTCCCCTTACTACCACTGTTCCCTCTGGGGTAGGCATCTTTAACGTCAGTAACCTAATACTGGTTACCGCGCTTGATTGGTACAAGAAAGGTCTGCCAAAGATTCCATTGTATGCTAGAGGTAGATC
The DNA here is from genome assembly GCF_937616625.2 of Mercurialis annua. Lineage (NCBI taxonomy): Eukaryota > Viridiplantae > Streptophyta > Magnoliopsida > Malpighiales > Euphorbiaceae > Mercurialis > Mercurialis annua. The sequence goes on along the minus strand of NC_065575.1, from coordinate 3,897,631 downwards.
CACCACGTTGAACTGGGCATGCAGTTTCTTGAGTGGCCCTTCGGTCTTCTCTCCTAGCTCTACATACAGGTTCACAGTTCCTTCTGGCCGTATCGGCTTTCCTCCGAGTCCGATGAGTGGGACAGACGCTCTTCGTAAATCAGTAATTGATCCTTTCATCTCCTTGAAGGCCTCTAGGGTTAGTAAGTTCACCGAACTTCCTTCATCTATCAAGATGCGTTTAACCATGTGGTTTCTTATGACAGCCTCTATCACCAATGCGTCATTATGAGGTCCTCGCACATGTCCGCCATCTTCGGGGCCGAATGAGACTTCTTGTGTTACTTCCCTTTCGATTGCGAAGATCGTCGCAGAGCCTCTTCGGTTCCTCTTCTTCTTTTGGGAGTTGCTATAAGGGTCTCCTCCTTCGATGACATGTATTACTCCTGCGACCTCTTTGGCTTTCTTCGTCTGTTCTTCTTTTTCTATGGCGTCTCCTTTCCTTTTTTCTCCTGTCTTTTCGTGGGCGAATTTTCTTAGCACGCCGGATTGGATTAGCTGTTCTATTTCTCTTTTAAGGTCCCAGCAACGATCTGTGTCATGGCCGTAACCTTCATGAAAACGACAATACTTGCTCTTGTCCCGTTCTTTGTCTGGGTCCATCCTTCTGGGGGTATTAAACAGCACTCGATTTTGTTTCATCCAGTTGAGTATATAGACTGGGGCTCGATTCAATGGCGTGAAATCGTAAGGTCTGCTCAGCCCTCCAAATCTCTGTGTCCGAGGTCTCTCTTCTTCCTTCTTTCCTCGGTACCTGGGGCTATCTTGCTTCGTTGTCTCCGACTGCTTTGTTAGGGTTCTTCTTGCTTCGTCTAGTTCCACATATTTGTGTGCTATCAGCATCAAGTCCTGGAAGGTCGTTGGCTTTTTCATCAGGATTTTGTCTCGGAGTTCTTCGAATCGGGTTCCCATCTTCATAGCCTCTATGGCTGTGTCGTGGTTGAGATTTTCGATCTGGACTGCCTCTTTATTGAATCTTTCGACGAAGTTCTTCAGCGTTTCTTGGTCTCCTTGTTTGCACTTTCGCAAGTCACTGGAATTTTTCTGTAAGGGAATGTTAGTCCGGAAACGTGCTTTGAATCCTGTGGCCAAATCAGAGAAGCAACCGATTGAGCCAGCTTTGAGGTGTGAGTACCACTTCTGTGCCGAACCCTGCAGCGTTGCTGGGAACACTCTACAGAGCATTGGGTCTGTCACGTCTTGTAGCATCATAATTGTTTTGAACTTAGAGATGTGGCTCTTCGGGTCTCCTGTTCCATCAAAAGAGTCAAATGTTGGTAATTTAAATCTCGAAGGGAACCGTACCAGTTGAATTTCAGATTTGAGGGGTGAGTCTTCGTCCTCCTTGTCTTCATCTCCTCCCTTTCCTTCCTCTCGAAATTTTCTCATTGCGTTATTGATCTTTTCCTCGATGTCTATTTGCTCCTCTGCTCCTCTTCTCTTGTTTGAGGAGTGGCTTTCTCTGTCTTTCTCTCCGGCCTTCTTCTTTTTCTGCGCTGATACGGCCTCCTTGGACACGCGATCATCGTCAAGGTAGATCCGATTGCTCTTTGTTTTCTCTGCGCCTGCATCCTTCTCTTTGTTCCCCAATTCTCCTTCTTTGTTCTGTGGACGGGCATCCGCCTTATCTTTGTCTGCGTCTTTTCGCTGAGGCACTGGTTCAGATCGCCCTCTCCTCGCTCCTTCTTTCGCTCCTCTATCTTGCGTCTGGGCTTCGAGTCTGCGTCTCTCCACTGGGATCGTAGGTTGTGCTTCCTTCCCTGCATGTCGTTCTGCTGACTGGTTGGCTAGTCCCACCAAGTAATCCTGAAAATCATTAACACTTTTCATTACTGCTTCATGGTACAATGGAGGCAATGGTACGCCTTGCGGTACATATGGCGGAACAGTCGTAGTTGATGTCACCGTCCCTTCTGTGTCTAACGACGGGAACGGAATTGGTTGGACTGGTCTTTGGTATCCTTGGTAACTGGGATAACTCCAAGGAGGATATCCTGGGTACCATCCTGATTGCGGATACGACAGAGGTGCTTGATACTGGGGGGTGTAATAACCCCATGGGGACTGCGTCTGTCCCAGAATCCCCCTTCTCAGGGGCGGTGGAGTAATGTCGTACGGTACTCCTGTTGTTGGGGGAGTGAGGTTGACTCCTGGTGCAATTCTTCCTCCGGTGCTAGCTATAGGGGGAAGAATCGGGCCGCTGCTTATGGGAAGAGCTCCCGTCGTTACCACCACTCCTGGTGGCGGTGGTTCTTCCTCGTTATTCATTCTCTCGGCAAGAAACCAAAATTAAGAATTTTTAAGTACGTAGAAAACGAACTGATCGTTCCCACAGACGGCGCCAAATAATGGTTCTTGAACTGCCGGTCTGAGTTTGATCCAACCTACAAAAGAAGATAGGTTAGAAGGATTCGAGCCGGTGTTGGCTCGAATACCCTCCGATGCCTAAGTCAGATAGTTTGGAGTAGTGTTGAGAGTGAATATGAGTGAAATTAGGTTTACCTGACTTAGGGCTTGGTTTATATACACCATAGTCATTGTGCTGTACTAGGAGTCTTCTCCTTTATTCTGATCTCATCTTCTGGATATGATGAGATGTTCTTCGTCCTTATCCCTGATCTTCAGGGAAGCTGGACTTATCCGAGCTATTAGTTAGTTATCGTTAAGTACTGGGTCAAGGACCTGTGACTGGTCCTATCCGTTCTGGATCTGTGTCATGCCACTGTCTTCTGGTACTGTTTCGGGTGTGATATCCATCACTAACTAAAGTGAAATTTTGAAAAAGTGTAATTTTTTAAATCAGACTTAATTGAGGTAGTCGGTTCGGTCAGTTTTTTAGTCTATTTATTTATTTTTCGTTTGATTTCTATTAGAACCTAATTAAAGAATTTAATGGTCAAAATCAAACCAAACTAAACAGTCATTTTTGTTATTACAATATCAAACTAAATTTGTTTGTGTGGTTCGATTTTGGTCGGTTTTCGAACGACCTTACTTGTTGGTGTGTTTAAGAGGGAAAATTTTGAAATATAACGGTAAATTTATAACGAATTGATGTATGTCGTGGACTATGTTAGGTTTTACATGAGTTCCAATTAATTAAATGTTTATATAATATGTTTTCAATTATGTGTCTATATCATCCATTGTATTTATTATTATTATTCTAACAATTAATTAATAGCAGAATTAGGGGCTGAACTGGAAGGATTCGATCTTTAATATCCAACTATCTTTTTAAATAATCCAACAAGTTGGATTGGTTAATTAAAATTATGATTTTTTTATTAAAATCAACTGCTGTTGATATCCAAATTTCGTTAAACTGATTGGAACTAGTTAAAAATTGGCCAAACCTCAATTGAACCGTTATCTTTGTTTTTGACAATTTTTTTTAATGAATCAAACCGTTGATCATCAATTGAATGATTGAACTCAGTCCGATTTTTATCACAAATAATATTATCATGATGTATATGGTGATTTTTTTATTTCTCATTTTTATATAATTACATAGCTAAATGTTATGTTGCACAAAAAAAAAACATCTCCTAGTATATATTTGAATCATCTAAAGTTTCATACTAATTTCAATTGAGCTAGATCTTATATATTGAAGAATAGAGATGGATGTTAACCTTTCAAGAGATGATATGAAAAGTGAGATACTCTTTTTCTTAATGGTTTTACAATTTATTAGGCTTTATGTAATACTCCCTCCGTCCCAAATTGACACTATTTTATTTTTTTTGTCCCAAATTATAGGCACTAGATATTTATCTCATTAAGTAATTGTCAAACATACCCTCATTAATTATAGGGAATATCTTGAAAAGACAACAAAAATCACTATAAGACAAAATTTGTCACTATATTAAATGAGGGCGAGTATGGTATTTTTTTAATATATTAACTCATTTTATCTAGAGAACTTAAATTTTTTAATATCCATATTTGTCTTAAATTACCTATCAATTTGGAATGGATGGAGTATTTAGATCCTTCCAAGAAAATTTTAAATGTTAGTGATTATGAAGTTTGTTATATATGCATGGAATCTAATTCATATGGAAGAAAGTTAGAAATTTTGAATCATACTAGTAAAATATACATATAACTATTTTGGCTATAGGACATTTGTTTGCATGTTCAATGATTAATATTAGGAGATCTGTCATGTCTATATTAGAAGCATTCAATCCTCTAATTTTCAAGTATGAATTATTGAGAAATTACTATTGCTTAAATCGGATGTTAGTAAACTATACTCACATTAGATTTATTAATTTAAATTCTTTATCAATTTCAGAGTATTGTAAAAATGGGTTCATAAATTCTCAAATTTAATGGGTAAGAAATTCTCATAAATTAGTAATGACAAATAAACATTCAACCACCAAATTTAATGGTCTAACTACTAAAACTTCAAACTTTATGATGGTTTAATTAATATGGAGAGAACCTATCCAAATTATTACGAACTCAAAAATTTTTTTTAAGTAGCTGATGGACACTATAAAAGCAAACTTTATGATAAATGATTTTACTCTATGTTGTAATAATAATAATTAATTTGTAAGATTATGTTACTTTAAAAGGTGTTTTCGTTGATATAAAATTAATAATTTGTTAATCTAATAATTTGGCTGTTGAAGTCTTTTTGCCTGTTGGAGACTTATGTTTATGTTATCCTAAAGATTGGCATGTAGCATTTTTATTGTGCGAATTTAATTTTGAGCGAAAAAGTAACCAAGTGATTAGGTCCCCACATTTTTAACAACTATTATAATTTCATACTATTAATTACGTAATGTTTACGTTATGTAATTGTAAGTTTTGGGTTATTTTACAAACACCCCCTTGAGTTTCTATCAAACTCACCTTTCACCCCTCGAGTTTTTAAAGTCAACTGTGTATCCTCTCATTGTTGACTAATTACACTAGCTCTCATTTCGTCTTCTAGCTTTGTTAGTTGACTCAATTAAAGAATTAAATTATTAAAAATGAAATTTATTTTAATTCAAAAGCTTATGTTTTTCAAATAAATTCAAAAGATGTAAGAATTCACATAAATTTTAAAATAGAAAATTAGTTAAAATTTTAAAAAATCAAAATCAATAATAATAATGATCTAATAAAAAAATAAATATAAGCATATTTTTATATAAAATTTAGTATACAATTTTACAAAAAATAGCAAACATATACTAGTAAACTCTTTCGAAATAATTTTAATTATCGTCAATGTACGGATACCATGCACCTCCAAAAGTAGAGGCGTATTGTTCATAAAAGTTCCCACCTTTTATATTGTTTTCGATTTAAATATATTTTACTACATGTGTTATCTCATATCTCAACTTTTTATTTTTTTCAATTATAAAAAAGTCCAATCTTTATATTTAATATTTTAAAGTTCAGGTGCCATATTTGATGTTGTTTTAGTTGTTTTATACGGTCAATAGATCAATTTTTGCAGAAAAACGTCTAAAAAGGCACAAGATTATAAAATGAAAAGTTTAAAAAGGTTTGTAAGGACTATATTGGCTTAATATATCCATTAATCTCTAAAGTATGCCACTTTATTTTTTGCGACTTTTAAACTAATTTCGTGATTTATTAGACGTCTTAATTCTCATTTTTTGTTCTATTTAACTCTTAAACTTTAATTTTTAGCCGATATGATCCTTTCTGTCCAACGTGACAAAAGCGCGGGTTTTCAAACACTTTGAAGCGCGTGAAGAATAATTAAAATGTAAAAATTATTCTATTTAACTCCTGAATTATACTATTTTGTTCTATTTGGCCCTTAAAATATTTTATTTTCTAATTGCATTTTCAAACTTTTAATTTTCACTCAATTAACCTCCTCAAAAATACAATTATTTAATTTTCAATTGTATATATGAATTCTTACAAGCATATAAATTATTTTATATACGATGATATATAATTTTTTTTAAACTAAATTTATTTTAAATTTTAATAATATTTTTATAAATTGTTGACGACAATAGAAATAAGAAAAAAAGTAAAAAAACGAAAAATATTTAAATTTCTAAAATAAATTTTTATACATGTAAATATTTGTTTATATTTCAATAATGACAAAAGAAGTTTGTCTATTTTTAACGATATTATAAAATATATAAATTTATTATACTTTGATGATATTAAATGAAGGTTTAATTGTTTAAAAAGTTATAATTTTTAGTGTGTTTCACAAATTAAAATAAATTTTTAATCTTAAAATTTTTAAGATACCAACTTTTAATTTTTTGCAATTTCAAACTTTTCAAATCTATTCCGAATATTTCAAATTTGTATTGAAATTGCAAAACACCCTAAATTTCAAAAAAAAATAAAGTAACTAAACCTTAAATGATTTTTTCAAATAATATATAAAATACATCACCTTTTATTTTAAATATAAGAAACATATTTAGACTTACTATATTTTTTGACCCCTAGATTTTACCCTTTTGTTTCCTGTGATCTCTAAATTAATTTTGTGTTTCATTGGACCTCTTAACTATTTTTTTGTTCTATTAACGACATGTCATTATAACTATGTTAGCAATTTTACACACATCAGCGCGCGTTGTTTGCACGTTTCAAATGAGGGGTTAAATAGAATAAAAAAAAGTTAATAGGTCCATTGATGTATTAAGCCGACTATGTTTGATAAAATATGTTTAAATAAAAAATATGAAAGTTGAAAATCTTTTATGGCAATAATATTTTTATTTAAGAAAAAGAAGATATATAATCATGTGCATGCATGCTTTTAATTATGCTAACTTAGTGGTATCTATCGCAAATTAGTTTAGTACTACTCATACTAGTTGACCTTTATGTGCATAATTGTCGAAAACACAATAGTGAAAAGGTATTTTTATTTCATAAAGTAATATTCTGAAATGTTACTATTGATATCAATTATTCCAGTACTGCTTTATAGTGTTAATAAGAATACATTTTTTATTCTTCTGATAAAAAATAGAAGAATAAAAAATGAAGAGATTCGTAAAGTATGATTCATGAACTTTAAATTTGCTTTAAATTTTCATTTTTTTATTGGTATCTAATGTTAAAAAGGAAGGTAATAATAGCAAAAAGAATGTTATCCCATATTAAGTGAAATAAGAATATTATAAAATTTAAGTTTAAGAAGATATTAGAATCTAACATCTCCATTTTTTATTTGTTGGAAAGTTCTGTATTTTATTAGCTGACATACTTTAATTTATCTACTAAAATCATGCCTCTAGACTGTAGAATATTCTTAATTTTGAATACTAAATTCACTTTATAAAATTTTAAATTTTATATATTTTATCTGATTAAATTTTAAGATTATTTTGTGTATTATTTTTCATAAATAATTCATCAAAATAAATTTATTATATTATATTATACAAAGAAAACAATGCAATAATTTGTTTATTACAATATATATTTATTCATCAAAGATATAAAGAGACAATTGAAATGTACAAATATTTATGGCATCATAATAATTAATCTATTTTTCTATAAGATTTTGCAGTTTTGAATTGACATTATTTTTAATTTTTTAATACTTAATTGATTTTGGAAGATTCATTAATCTATTTTTCTATAAGAATTTGCAGTTTTGAATTGACATTATTTTTAATTTCTTAATACTTGATTGATTTTGGAAGATTCAACTAATAATATTTCGAATAAAAATATAATTTTTTTTTGTTGTATACTGGTTAAATAATTATTAGCTAAATGCCTCTTACTATGTAAGTCGGCTAATAAAATAAAACAAGCCAGCAGGCACACATGAGTCCCGTTCCATGAATAAGGTAATGTTTGACCTAAAAACCATTAGATAGGAATGCACATGCATGTTTACTTATGTTTTTTCAAGATTATGTCCTAAACCAAATTCAATTATCAAAAGAATAAAGGGTCAACGCGCCCCTAAATTTGTGTCACGGAATCATCTAATCCAATTTATACTTTTTTAAATAACTAACCTCAAAATTCTTCATTTTCGGGTCAAGTAATCCATAATTATATTTTCAAAACGCGTAAAATACAAATCGGAGGTGAGGGATGTAAAAAAATAATTAGATACTTTCCTAATTGTTGCGATATAATTATCCTAAATATATTTTCTAAAATAAAAATATAAATTATGGGGTTATTTGACCCAAAAATGAAGAGTTTTGGGGTTAGCTGCTAAAAAAAATATAAATTGGACTAGATGACCTCGTGTCACAAGTTCAGGGGGCGCGTTGACCCTTTGTTCATTATCAAAATATTGAAAATTTCATTGTCGACCGGTATTGTTTCACCTCTCTCTCACCTTGAATCTAATAACATGTAATCTTTCCGGTAGAGTGAAAAATAAACGTTACATCAATATCGGTGAAAATCCCGATCCACTCACACGTATTTTTAAACATATCGTTAGAAATATTATTTTTAAATTATGATATTTATATATATTTTCAATATCGTATACAATATAGGTGAATTTGTTTGCTGTTGCAGCTGAATTTTTGCTGAGTTGTAATGCGTTTTGGAGCTTAATATATCACTTTGATACATTTTATCGAAAACAAATATGGTTTAATTGATTTGAATTTTTTTTGTACGACCCCAACTAGTGATGAAATCTAATAAAGAGACAGTAATAGTTAAGGATCTCAATAATGACATTGTGATTGACGTAATGAAAGATAATACTACTATAATAGTTTTAAAGACAACCCGGTACAAAATCCGGTCAAAAGCTACCCTAAATTGATGAATCGAGCGTGGGATTAGATCAATCCAGATGACAAACGACATTAGAAGATCGCTAGTTCAGCGAGACAAAGCTCGAAACCTCGCCCTCCTTTTTCCTCGAGTAACAAAAGCAATGACATATACAAATCGATGGATCAACGTTCCGATCAAGACAGAGATGCAGGACTAGCCCCAATGGCCTGAAATGAGACAAGAAGAAAGACCTTGCGCGCCACTAAACAATTCTCTGTCCAATGTATCCATGTATATCAACGAGCACATCCGTCATTTCCAACCATTAATGTGCTATAATGTCTTATTTTTGCAACTTTGACGAACATTACGACCATAGTATGGAAGAATGTGGGCACTCAGGATAGGAGATTGATCGTCTAATTCGACACTGTCGATTAAAATGTTACGTGGCGCATGAGCCAATATAAAATTTGCAGGACGTAAGAAAGAAAATATTCGGCCAAGGCCGAGTATTATTACGGAAGGAGAAATCCATACCAAGAAGCAAAATGTATCAATTAAATTAATTTTAATTATAGTAATGATTTTGTACTTTTATGAATACAGCTTCCACTTTCAATTTTCTATATCTTAAAAAATGTTTATTTTTGCAATATTTCTTACACTTTCACTTTCTTTTTGATAATTTGGAAGGGAAGCGTTTGTGAGAACAATTGAATTCACGATCTAACCGTTTGTTGTCTAACCCTACACCATTTGAATATTGGTATTTTTATTTTTTTTTCTCAAATGCAACATAATGTAAGTTTCAGTGAATGCTAAATTGGCATATAGACATCATTAATGGATTTGCCAATGACTTTTATCAATAAGAAATAGATAGAGACTTACCGGTGCCCATATTAACTTGAAAAACAGTCCCGCTGACAAAGGTACGTACGATCATATCATTCAAATCTGAAACCTTAATCTCTCTTTTCTATTGTATTTTAATAAGATTAATTTGAAGAAATACATTTCTATCTAATTAGTATAAACAACAACCGGATGAGGGTTTGATTTGGAATGCACAGAGAGGTTGATTGAGTCTGTCTGGCGTTCCCTCGCGTAAAAGGCGACTTTGGCATCGACTCTCACTCATTGGGTAATTATCAAAGGCGAAAGCAGCTCTCTCGAGAGTTCAAAATTTTTATTGATAAAACCAAGTAAATCAAAAAAATTTACTAAATTTAGCCAGATTATCTGTCAAACTGGTTAATTATTTGTATTTTTTTTGGAATTGTGTTGTGTGTAGTTGTCGGAGTGTGAATAAAATTTCCACTCTACAAATTAATACTAATCCAATTTAATGAATACAGAGAGTGAGATAGTTAAACATAATTAATTATGATTAGACAATTTTGAATAACATTTTATTATTATCCATTAAATTACAGCTATATGAAACTACATTGCACCTTCCCCTTGTCTGCCCTACAAACCTACCAAAATGTTTCATATTAGATGCACCGGTCACCACACAATCATTAAATTTATGACCATAAATTCTAACCAGAAGATTTGTTACTGCCTTTGCAATTAAAACATATCCCTACAGACAAAAAAAAAACTCTATTTTGCTTATTGAAGGAACCAATCATGTTTGTTACTGTGATTTAATTTATTGTATTTACTCCTTCCGTCCCGTAAAAATAAAAAAAGTAGTATTTTCGGGGATAAAGTTAAATTTTTAAAACGGCCAATTATATAAAGACTTAAATTTAATAATTATATTTTAAAATAATACAATGGAAGGGTTTTTTAAAAAAAAAAGAAATTGAGAAGGAACAATTATACAAAAATCTAAAGTTAATAATTATAATCTAGTTATTTGCATTTTAAATTTTAATATTTCACGTTGATAACAATTTAACCCCGCATTTTAAATTGTCGTATCAATGTATTCTAATCTTTCAATTTTTGTCATTATGTAAAATATTTTCGTTTTGTAACGGCATTTTATACAAAACGGTGCTTTGTACAATTTTTTAGCTTTAATTTTGGTGAAAAACGATTATATGAAAAAATAAAAAAATGGGATACACGATGCCATATTTTAAAAAATTAAATTAAATTGTTATAAACGTAAAACTTTTTTTTAAGAAATATACGGTTTTTCTATTTCATATATATACTTATTTGTAAAACTTTGTAGGTTGTTATTCGGATGGTTGTCAACAGCATGTGCTAAAATCAAACTCGGGATGATGGATATTATAAAAGACAACATAAAATTGGCAGAAATGTTGACTTTGCAAAAGAAACTATATATGTATTATTTGTAATTCAGAATGTGCAATGTTTTTGCATCTTCAATCTATTCACTTTCTTTCCAAAAATGTCAGTCTTATGTCCACACAGCAGCATAATATGAGTTTTTACTTTTATTTTTTAATTTGAAAAAAAAAAAAAGTGTTTGTGGAAAAAATTAAACCATAACCTGCTGCACATTGCTTACAATTTGATACATAATCGGTTTATTCAAGTTTATCCAACTTTTTTAATAAATTTATTTAAAGCTTGCAAATCTACATTAATCAGAATATTGCACTGCAAATCTATCCAATTTTTTTAATTAATTTAAAAATATTTATACGTAAAATTTTAATATTTTGCGTTTGTAGTAAATTTAAACATAATGTTTAATACTTGACATAAAAGAACATAATTTTTTAGTTTTTGGTAATTTACAATCCAAAAACATTATTTGATGTTGGTTTAGTCATTAAAAACTGTCAGAAGGACATCGTTTGGATAAAAAAACATTTGATTCAAAAAATGCTAAAAAAATGGAAGGTTAGAACTTATTCTGCAAATTTTAAAATTGTGTTTAAATTGTTACAAATATGAAAGATGTAGATTTTATATCTTAACCCTTAATTTAATTATTCCATTCGTTCAACTTTTAAACCTCAATTTTTAATTAAGGCCTCACTTGATTCGTAAATGTATACTTTCCGGGAAATATACTTTTCGGAAAGTTAATTGTTAAGGAAGTTAGTATAAAGGAAATTGATAATTGTTTTGCTTGGTTTACTTACTAACTTTCCGTGAAGTTGTATTTTTGTTTTAATTAACTATTAAATCTACGAAGGAAAAAAATTAACTTTGAAATAAATAATTATTTCCAAAAATTATCGACAATCAATTTTTTAACCAAAATAAATCAACTAAACAAATCAATTAATTCGTACTTGTATATAGTTAATTAATCAATTTTAAATTATACTCCAATTTAATTTAATTTAAATATTTAAGGATTAATACATATAAAATTACCATCTTATACAATAATTTGCAATTCCGACCAAACGTCGTTCACTACTTATTAAATTTCCGCAATTCTATCACTGTTTAAATATCCATTGATTTACAGTTGATGTAACAATTTGAGAAGTACATGGCGCGAGTAATTTAATCATTATTTGTCATTGATATTTTGGAGTCTAATTTGATGTTTTGCATTTTTTCACAAAGATATTTAGTCCAAAATTAAGCTTTGAGCCGAATAATTAATTTAACAACATGATCAATCATTCGTGGCATCTGACTTGTCGTGCCACATCGTTCTCTTATCATTTTGTCAGCTATAAATCACTAGATTTTCAAACGGTGATGCAATTACGAATAATTAAAGGATGAAAAATGAAAGTGATTTAAAAACCGTGATAGAATTACAAATTAATATAAAAGTAGTTTTAGCAGATTTTAAACAAGATCGAATAGAATTGACATATGCACACCCCTATTTTGGACGACCAAACAATTTGGGTCCATCTCTACCCGAAACCTAACATGCCAATTTTACTTTCTATCCCATCATCACTTTGTCTTCGCATTCTGTTCTGCTTCCACTATTTTTTATTATCCAATACCTTATCATATTTTGATTTGTATATATAACAACAAAATACATTTGTTTTATTTCACGTATAAAGTTAATTTTTGATAGTAATTTATGAATGTGGATACGTAATACTTGCATGTACTATCATTTGTATTAATACGTGTCTCATGCTTCGTTAAAGATGATCACGTACTTTTATTTTTTCATTAAAGTACTTTTGAAATTATATCTCAACATTGTAACAAATAGTAAAAAGCAATTTCAATATTAATCAAATGATACTTAATTCTTAAGTTATTTCTTTTAATATTAAGAAATAAATTCCTCTTTTAGCAAAAAAGAATAAATTTAAGAATGATTGGGCAACATATACGTTGGATAGTTTAATGATGGACTCAAAAATTATAATTAGAAGGCAAAATTTTAAGAATGATACATCATTCGACTTGTTATTTAGATGATATATATCATTTAGTTTAATCTTTTCTAAAATTGATAGATTCATTTTATTTCATTTTTCAAAATTAGTTGCTTCAAATTAACTTCAAATTGAATATTTGAAAAAATACATTTAAAAAATATATAATATGTTGATTTTTTAATTTACTCTAATTATTTAATTTATACAATCGAAAAAACAAACTAAATAAAAATAGACTATTATATTAAATCATATGAAATTATTAATAAATTAGTTAATCAAATAGATTAAATTTGGTTAAACTCTTAATTGGAGTTTCGTTTTGATAAATTTATATATAGATTAGAGAAATTGATCTCTCTAAGCTTATTTGTCCAACTCAAAACACAAAAACCAGGAGTTTATAATCATTTCGATAAGTAAGATGTGGAAAGAGAAGGACCCATTTCTTATTTTTTTTCATTGCAAAATCAAAACTTAGCAAATTACATCTCTACAATCAAAGCCCAGCAAACTAAAACCAAAGCTCATAAAGTTTAAGCCCAGAAAACCAAAATCAAAGCTCATAAAATTAGCCTTATAAAATACAAAAATTGTACCCCCACTGGTGCATAAAAGTTTGTCAAAATGTACTCCTGAGTCGCATTCATGGCGTATCGATCAATTATATATGTTAATATGATTAAAGTTAAAACGAATACGATTCATTTAACTGATTATAAATTTAAACCAGATAACATGATTGACACTGCAAACATGACAGAACTAAAAAAATCCATTTAACCTGTAAATTTCTCTTTGAAACCTATAAAATATTAAATTAGAATATTTTAATATAATTAGACTTTATCTTTTTACAAAAATTTCATTTTATATTTTGTAACTCAATCCTTTTATTTTTATATTATTTTAAGTAACAGTCCATAGGTTAAACGTATTTTCATGCTAATCTGTGACACAATTCATTTTTTTGATGTCACAAAATGGATTGACACGCGGTTAAGTCTAAGGATTAAAACTCTATATTCCCTATAGTTCACAAAGTGAAATTCTGCTACTAGTAATTTGCATATTATACAAAAAATCTTCAGAATAAATTTCATGTTTGAAGACTTTGAAGTTGCTTTCTAAAAATAAAATGTGGTCTATAATTAATTAAAATGTCAAAAATAATAAGATGATCTATCTATCGATTCCGGACGGAGAAAATATATAATGTAACATACATAACAAAAAATCTAGATATAGTGTCATACCATAACCACCATCATTAGCTTACATTAAAGAAAAATGAGCAGAAGCTGCGAAGAGAGTAACTTGGGAATCAAGTCATATAAATTAAAAGAGCATAAATATAAGGATAATTATAACTTAAAACAGTGCGTACTCCACACCAAACTAGGATTTCGACAGAAAATAATCCGACGTTCTTTTCAGTGTAAGCGATTTTTGATGTAGAAGTAAGAAGAAAGAGAGAAAGATGAAGATTCGATGAGAAAGAAATTTGATGAAAGTTAAATATTTATAAGCAATATCGATTCAAATTTGTTGAATCATCTATGACATAACTGACATGTAGTAAGAGTTCACATAATGTTCAATCAATTCGAGAGAATCCTAATCATAAAATATCGAGCAAATTACTATGACACCCCTCACATTTGACATAATTCACAGTTTAGTCCCTCTTGTTTGAAAATTAATCAATATAGCCCTTCACTTTTGTTTTTGTCAACGATTTAGTCCTTATGTCCATTTTGGATGTTAGTCAACAAAGTCAACAAAACTATATGGTCCCCCACTTTTGTTTTTCTCAACGATTTCACCCCTCACTTTTGTTTTTGTCAACGATTTAGTCCCTCAGTTTTGATAATTAATTTACCCATAAGTCCTTTGACTTTGTTGACTAACACTAAAAATGGATGGAAGGACTAAAATGTTAACGGAAGCAAAAGTGAGGGGCCACATAGTTTAGTTTTTAAACAGGAGGGACTAAAGTGTGAATTATGTCAAATTTGAGGGGCTTCATAGTAATTTGCTCTAAAATATCACATGTATGCAACATGGCGTCCCCATTAGTGGTCTAATTCATTATCTTTATTAACGTAAGGTACCAATTTGGAACAAAAAAATCATTAAAGCTCAAATTGAAAATCAAACTGAAGATGAGGGTCAAATTTACATATTTAGTCTATTTTAAAAGTTGCCATAAGTCCAAACCTATATCTTAAGAAAGTTTTGGTACGTACACTTATAAATTTTCTATGTGTGCATGACATTTGATAGTTTAGTATATATATATCGATCACATTTGAGTTAGAATTTCTTAATCCTAATAAAATTACATTAATGAAAACATATTATCAACTGCTCAACTCAAAAATATCAAATATCATGTAAACATTGTATGTTGTGCATTCGTTTCGAAACAAACCAAAAACATACATAACCGAATTTTTTTATTTGTTCAAAATCAAATCGAACTAAAATTTTGATTAGTTATTTCAATTCGTATCATATTAGAACGTAACGATACAAATTACGACCAAAATCAAACAAAACCAAAAATCAGAACTTTTATAATATCAAACCTAATCCAGCCGAATTTGTCAATCCGATTTGGTTCATTTTTCGGTTTTTACACACCTACACATTGTAGGATTCATACATGACAAAATAAGCCACAAAATAACTACCAAATCCACCAAAGTTTGTTCAATTCAAATTCATGTAAGTCCTCAAATCCTACTGAACACTATGCAAAAACAAACACTAAAACTAGAGCAAAAAAAGGATACAATCCAAACTCTACCAATGTCTCTGGCTCTCACTGTTCATGATCAGCCTCTGCTTGAACCCCGTAAACCGCGACCGGAACCAAACTAGCGACGTAACTATAAAAATGGCAAGTATAATCGGAATGGCAGATCGGTACAGTCTTGATGGTCTCTTTATCAGGGTTCAAGAACGCTAAATTGACAGAATCTGCAGAAACACGGTGGAACACAACAACTTCCTCATCATCATTATGAACACAAATTGGACAGCCCATTTCAGCAGAACTCAAATCCATAGTGACACGAAAAACTCGAACCCATTGCTTATAGCGGTTAGTATCATCAGCATCACCATAATCTGAGTCAACCCATAACTCGATTTCATTCGCCGAGCTTCCGTAACCCGGATGAACATAAGCAGCAGGATAAAAAACCAGAGCAAGTGAGTTTCTAAATTCAAGAACTTTAGCACAAAATGCACCACTGTTTTCAGGTATATTGATTCTATTGAAAGTTTCACTGCCCAAATCAAAAGAAATTATGTATTTTCGATCCACAGAATCCCCAATTCCATTAGCTAACCAATACAAACACCCATCGTTTAAATGAACCGCAGTTTCCCCTTCAGAAATGGAGAAATCCACAATTTTCTCATCGAAATCAAGAATTCTCCAAGAATTGGTTCTCCATGAGTACACCTCAGCCCTAATTGGCTTATGATCACAATCAAATAACACAATCCTTACAAGTTTATAATCATCAGATTCTTGATTGTAACCAAACCCAGTAGCCGCCATCCAAATGGGATTCTTGAAATCGTCGATTTTAAATTCAGGTCGCGGAAGAATCACATATTGCTCAGTTGAAATATTCCATAAAATGAATTCGGAGCCATGAATCGGCGAAATGTCAAGACAGAGAAGACCATTAACCGAACCCACAATTCTTGGATACCGTTCCAAAGAATGCAGAAACGGGATTGGGATTTCACGAAAGATTGCCGGTTCAGTATCGGAATAATCCATCAAACTCAGAGAAAAATAAGAACCAGTTGGATAGTGAAACCGGCGAACCAACAGTTGATTAGCCGAATTCTTGAGATGGGCGTTGATGAAATCTTGAGAATTGATAATCGAGTAGCAAGATTTCGAAAGTGATTTAAATCTTTTGAGGGATTTGACGGGAAGTTGTAAGAATACGCCTGTGATCATTTCTTGAGTGAACGGAGTTCTTTCTTGATTCGCCGGTGATGATGAGCGTCGTCTGTTATTCGTCATTTGAAACGGAGAGGAAAGAAAAATGAGGGAGTAATTTGGTTTAGTGTGATCAAATTATAATCCAAAACCAACTATATATATTTATTTGGAAATTTGATTATTCGCACTCTACTCAGACTAAAAGGGAATTGAGAATTCTGTTGTCATGCATGGAGAATCTTCTGTCATGCATGGAAAATTATTTGCAAGTGAGCCGTGCTTGCATTTTTTTTTTGGAGCAAAGGGTCATTTTAGCCCCTGATGTTGCGTTAAAATATCAAAAAAGTCTAAAACTCCAAAACCGGATTGCTTAAACCGTATCACTTATATCTTGAAATTGCGTAAACCGTATCAAAAGTACCCTTTTTGCCCTAATTGAAGAGTGGGGTTGCAATTAATCATGCTTAACTACTAGTTAATTATACTTAACCACTAATTAATCACAATCAAACAATAATTAAACGAGGGTACTTTTTGAAATTTTTCTCAAAAAAATGTGTTAATTTAAATGAAGTTTTAAAATTATTGAAATTAAATTATTAATTTAAAAGTTTTATATGTTAATTTAAAAAAATTCTATGTTAATTTAAAAAAATTGAAAATATTAAGCACCATTTTAACCTTTTTTTTATTTCAAAAACTACTTTGAGAGAAAAACAGCCCATAAAACCGGAAAGTGTATCTCACTCTATAAGATGAGAGTAGGGGAGGGCTTCTTTAATACAAAAAACACAACTTCAGGGTAAAAGTGACCATTTTTGAAGTTTTGGACTTTTTTGATATTTTGACGCAACATTAGAGGCTAAAATGACCCTGTATTCTTTTTTTCTGTCCCATTTATATACTTTTAAGAATATTTTTGGATTAACCTATTTTAAGGTGATTTAACTTTACATTTTTATTTATCTGGACTCTAAACTTTTATTTGGTTTTATCTAGTTCCTTAAGTTTACATTTTTTTATCTGATCCTTGAACTTTCATTTGCTCTTATTTGCCCCTGAACTTTAATTTTTGGATTAATGAATTTTAAGATTCGTAAACTCTACGTCTTTAGTTTATATGATATCTAAACTTCCATTTGATTTTATCTGATCTCTTGACTTTACATTTTTAGTTTATCTGATCCCTGAATTTTGATTTTTTTGCTTCCTCTGGTAATCAAATGGATGAAAGTTCAGGGACTAGATAAAATAAAAAATGTAAAGTGCAGGGACCAGATAAGACCAAATGAAAATTCAGGAACTAGAAAAACTATACACGTAAAGTTTAGGGACCAGATAAAACTAAATAAAAATTCAGGGATCAGATAAACTAAAAATATAAAGTTTAGGGACCTTATAAGATGGATTCAATCTTGATTTATCAATAAAATAAATGGATCAGATAAAAAAAGGCTAAATCTATTTTGGAGTTCCTTTACTCTTCACTTTTTTTTTCATCGGGTTATTTTATTTTGTCCTTCTTGAGTCCTTTTACTTTCATTTTCATTGTTATTATACCCTTAGACGAATGAAATGTGGAGAGTGTGCTATACTCTCCGCTAAATACAAAATTTCCGTTAAATATCGATAAAAACAATATGGCTAAAATTCAAGGATTAATTCATACTTTTTCCCAGCGGAGCAGCTCCTCAGAGGAGCTACTGCTCCTCAAAAGCGAGGACCAGATCTGCTTCACGATTCTGACCAAGGAGCGGATCTTCTCGTTGAAAGAGGAAGAGCTGCTCCTCCTCTGTCGGGAATAAAACTTTGTCGAAAATAAAATTTGGGCGGTAGATTTGCGGATACCAGACTAAATTCTATTTCAAATAAAAACTACGGACTTAATTTTATTTCAAATAAAAATTAAATCTCAAACTATAATAAAATTAAATAAAATTTGATGTGGTGGACGGCGGTGATGGGGGAGGAAAAAGACGGCGGCGAATCTAAAATTATGGACAAAGTTTTTCGAAATAAAAATCAAGTCTTAACATAAATTGAATTTAATAAACTTGTTTTTAAATTTACAAATAATTTTAATTATTTATTTTAAAAATAATTATTTGTATATATATAAATAAATTTGTAAAAATTTAATTTAGAATTTGAGTTTGATTTTATTTTATATTCAAAAGTATAAGAGTTTTATTGTATTATAGACTAAATATTAGAGTTTTAATGTATTTTTTTATTATATTTTAAAGTAAAAAAGTCATATTTTCTTTTCAACACTCTCACTAATGGAGAGTGTGATACACTCTCTAAATTCCATCCATAAAAGGGTGTAATAACAATAAAAATAAAAATACAGGGACTCTATAAGAAGAAAATAAAATAAAGAGATCCAATAAAAAAAGTGAATGTATATTTGAAATATTTGATTTCTTCTTTAAAAGAAAAAATTAATTGAGAGTGGAAGAGATTAAAAGAAAGAGATAAATGTATGCACACTTCAAAGAAGTTAAAAAATGCATCATTAGAACAAAATAATGGGCGTTCATTAATTCTCAGCTGTATGTATAATGTTTCTTGCTAAATCTTTTTTTTTTGGTGCCATAAAAAAATGGATCATATCGCTGTAAAAGAGTTGGAGGATATCCTAAGAACACAATATTAAGATGTATTTAAATATGAACAAAAATTTCCTACAAACATAGTTGTAGGAAACTCCTTCAACAAGTATTGAGAAGCTGCCACGTATTATTTATAGAATGGTGAATTTAACATTTGATTTTGGTTAATTAATCAGTTGAGTTCAAGTACTAGATTAATCAATTAATCAGAATTATTTATCAAAAAAAAAATTAATTAACCAGAATCAATATAAACTTAAAACTAAAAGTACGTATACAGCATGGAATTTTTTTTATTGGTATAAATTATGATTAAGGTGCATAATTTGAATACTATTAAAACATCTAACTTAAAAATAATCTAAACTAGAAAATCATATTTATATAATTATGGTCCACTCCAATTTTATCCATAATTAGATATCAAAAAACAAATAATGTACCAAGTAATATATTTAATTTTGTGCAAAACAAAAATTAATTTACACCATGTGATGCCTTGTTAATTTATAAGAAATTGTTAAAAATCAAGTTTTTTATATAATTTTTGTTTCTATTCAATTTATATTATTAATGATATGATCAGTGTATGGGTATCTATAATTGTCTAATTGTAGAATTAAATAAAATTAGGTTAATAAATCAGTTTAGTATTTATTTTGGATCCAATTGATTAGTTAACCAAAATCAAATGGTTAACAAACCATTTTATCAAGGCAAAAGAAAACTGTGTGGCAGCCTCTCAAGACATGCTGCAGGAGTTTCCTGCAACTATGTTTGGAGGAAATTTTTGTTCTTTAAATATAACAAAAGGCTGTAGAAAAGCTTAAAACATTTATTTGAAATTCATAGTTATCACCACATATAAATAAACAAATCAATCTCAGAAGATGAATGCTTCAAAATTCATTTTGACTACCTGAAAATCAAAGTATAAGATATCATTGACTTAACAAATCAATGACATCTTAAAAGATGATATTTTTGTTTTAATTAGGTCAGATGCTGTAAAAAAATCAAACCTTTCACAAAAGTCATGACCTTTCAATTTTGTCGATTTTGGCCAAAAATGGATTATTTGGTTTCACAAAAGTCCTGACCTTTCAATATTTGGCATGCCACATAGGCAAATTGAAATCAAATTGAGAATTTGCCACAATTGAAACCAAATAATTTGTTTTTGGCTAAAATCGACAAAATTGAAAGGTCAGGACTTTTATGAAACTTTTATGAAAGATTTGATCTTTTTACGACATTTGGCCTTTTAATTATAACTATGAGGATCATTTCGAATATTTATAAAAATTTGAAGTATTGGAAAAAAGGTTAATTTGATGCTTATGGGTTTAATTGAAATCAAAAGGTGTTAATTTTAATTTTGAGGATACAATTGAAAGTGAAAGGTCGTAATTTGAATATTTTTGGTGGTTTTACGTGAGGGTGCAAATAAAATAGGGCTAAAAGGTGGATTTTTTTTCCCAGAGGATAAGCCTATTAATATATAGATTAGCTTATTATTAGCTTTTGTTTCACTTGGTTCTTTACAAATATTTTATATTTAAATTGTTTTGCCTAGTATTAAAAATTGTTTCGTGCCAATTAAAACGATGATGTTTTTTGTTATTCGGACTAAAAAGAGCCACGAGTGCACAATAGTTAAGAGACTATTTAAAAGTAAAATATTTGTTAAGGGTCAAATGAAATAAAAACTAATAGTATAGAAACTTTACGATAGGTTTAGCCACAGTTTAATACTAACAATCCTATTAGAGTCGATTCTGATAGTATTTTATTAATAAAAAACATAATTAACTGTGTACAAAAAAAAAATCACATATCAAGTAAACATGGTTATTGATATGCACTCGATTCAAATTGAACCGAACATAACCAAAGTCTGTTATTTGTTCAAAATCAAAACGAACTAATTTTTTTAATAAAATTATTTGCTTTACATTAGAACTTAACTAAAAAAGGTTATGTTTAAAATCAAACTGAACCGAAAAAACAAATTGTTTTTTATAAATACTAAACTGAATCCAAAAGAATTTGTCAATTCAAATTGGTTCGTTTTTCGGTTTAGTTCGGTTACACATTATAGGGTTCACACATGACAAAATAAGCTATAAAATAACTAGCAAATCCACTTAGGTTCAATTCAAATATATAACCATAAGTCCTCAATTCCTACTGAACACTATGCAAAAACAAACACTAAAACTAAAGCAAAAAAAAAATAGAATCCAAACTCTACCAATGTCTCTGACTCTCACTCTTCAGCCTCTGCTGACTCTCACTCTTCAGCCTCTGCTCATTCTCCGAAAACCGTCACCGGAACCAAACTGCTTGTGTAATTATAAAATTGACAAGTATACTCGGAATGGCAAATCGGTACAGTCTTGATGCTATGATTATTAGGGTTCAAGAACGCTAAATTAACATAGTCAGCCGAAACACGCTTGAAGACGACTTCCCCATCATCATTATGAACACTAATTGGATAACCCATATGAGCAGAATTCAAATCCATATTCATATAATAAACCCTAGTCCATTGCTTATAGCTGTTAGCATCATCATCAATACCGCAATCGTAATCTGCATAAACCCATAACTCAATTCGATTCAACGACCTTCCGTATCCGGGGTAAACATTAGCAGCAGGATAAAAAGCTAAAGCAAGTGAGTTCTGAAATTCAAGAACCTTAGCACAAATTGCACCACTATATTCAGGAATCTTGATCCGAGTAAAATTCTCACTACCCAAATCAAAAGAAATCACATATTTCCTATTCACAAAATCCCCAATTCCATTAGCTAACCAATATAAACACCCATTAAAATAAACCCCATTTTGCCCATTAGAAATGGAAAAATCCCCAATTTTCTCATCCAAATCAAGAATTTTCCAAGAATTGGTCCTCCATGAGTACACCTCAGCCCTAATTGAAATATCATCACAAGCAAAATACACAATTCTTACCAGTTTATAATCATCAGATTCTTGATTAGAACCAAACCCAGTAGCCACCATCCAAATGGGATTCTTCACGTCATTAATTGCAATTTTAGGTCTGGGAAGAACCCTAAATTGAACAATTGAAATATTCCATAAAATAAAATTAAAGCAATGAATCGGCGAAATATCAAGACAGAGCAGACCATTAACCGAACCCACAATTCTCGGGTACCGAATTAAAGAACCCAGAAACGGAATTTTAATTTCACGGGAGATTGTCGGTTTTCTATAATCCATCAAACTCAGAGAAAAATCGGAGCCGGTTGGGTTATGAAACCGGTGGACAAGCAGATTATTGAGCGACCCAGAGCGATTCTTGAGATGGGCGTTGATGAAATTTTGAGAATTGATGATCGAGTAGCAAGATTTGGAGACTGATTGAAATCTTTTGAGGGATTTGATGGGTAGTTTTAGAAATATGTTTGCGATGATTTCTTGAGTAAAGGGAGATGGTTCGTTAGTATCCATTTGAATCGCCATTGAAACGGGTGATGGTGAATGTCGTTTGTTATTCTGCAGACGACGAAGAGAAATGGAGTCTGCGCGGTCTCTTATAGTTATAACCCGCTATGATTGAAACTCTATTATGATTGAAACTCTATTTTTAACGGTTACAGTAAATTTTGCTCCAACCACGAATTTTATTTTTAAATTCTAAATAAGTTCTTTTAAAAAAATATTTTAAAAATATATTATTTTAATAATTTAATTCAAATTGAATTTTTTTACATATTTATGTTGAAAATAAAAGCAAATCTTTTTATTAATAATAAAATAATAAAATCTAAATAAATATTTTTAGGGAAAATGATCATTTATACCCTTACGGTTTGTCTACAAGATCAAATGAGCCATTAACGTCCAAAAAGATTCAAATATACCTCTAACGTCTTACAAAGTGAACAATCATGCCCTTATTTTAACTAATAAATGAGACGTTAGGAGTCTGGTTGTCAACATCGGAGGGCCTGAATGTTCATTTTTAAGACGTTAAGGGCATATTTGAACCTTTTTAGACGTTAAGGGGTCACTTGATCCTTGAGTCGAACTATAGGGGCATAAATGACCCTTTTCCCATATTTTTAATCATATAATAGTTCTATTTTACTAAATTAAATTAAATTAAATATTAATATTTTTTAATATGTAAATTTAAAAATTATATTTAAATAAACAGACATACTACCATTGCATAAAAATAATAATAAAACAAAAATCAACATAAAAAAATACAACAATAATAAAATATTACTATGTACTACTAGTAATAGTAGTAGTGATAGTAGTAGTAGTAATAGTATGATTGTTCTTAATTTTTTTTATTATTATTATTATTTATTAAAATATATTTTTTTAATTTTATATAATGTTAATTTATAATATATATGATTTTTTTAATATTTACAATTTAATTAGAAGTCGTATAAAAAGTATAATAATTAAGATATAAATTTTTAATATTTGAATATATTAAAATATAATTATATAAATTAAAGTTAATTGGTTAAACTAGTAATTTGTGAATTTGAAAAAGTATAAAATAATCTTTATAGAGATGCGAATAGTGAAACTCTATATGTAGAGTTAACTATTCAAAAACTCTAAAAAAAATTATAGAGTTTGGTTGGAATTGTTAAATTTTAAACGGTGAAACCCAACACATTTTTAGAGTTAGGTTCAAGATGTCCTTAATAAACGTTTTTTTTTCTTTGGAATTCTCATAGTATGATCAAATTAGTACTATTAATCCTTATCCAAAACTAACTACATTTATTTGGTTAATTTTAAGATTAAGTTGTATGAAAATATTAACAATTTTAGTTTTTTTTTTTTTCAATGTAGGCTTTTATTTTCCTACCAAAGCTATGAATTAGATAGAGTTCGCCCGAAAATATTTTTTGACTCGAATTTTTTAAATTTATAGAAGGGATCTTAAGATTTGATGCTTTAATAAAATTGTGAAAATATATTCACAAGACTTTTTTGGTTAGTAAATTAACCGAATAAACTAACAGGATTAATTTGAGAGTTAAGAAATTTAGGCGAAATTAATATCATAATCACTACTAAATTAAAATAAGTAGAAGATTGCAGGGTAAAAAACACTTAACCTTGTTTTTGATTAATTAATTGAGAGATGAAAAATATAATAATTCTCTGAACTATTTATGACCCTGCAAAATAAAAATCCTAATTTAAGTTCAACTCTTATTCTTAAGAAGAAAAGTCATAATCTACTCCTAATTTTAATTTGGACCATTTGGATCAGAATTGTTAAGTTAAAAAGCTTCATTTGGCCGTTGTCTCCTAAATAAGCACGTTTAATCTTCTAAGCTCCTTTTTGGGCAGATATAAATAATACCCCCAACAAGCTTAAATAACAATTTTGGGTTTGTTACTGTCGGCCCGAGGTCCATCTTAGGCCTAAGGTGTGCGCATGCATTGACTTATCAATACCTCCATGATGCTACGTCAGCAAATGAGCTGTCACTACACTACTCCACGATGTCAAACATTAATCCCATGAACTCTTCGGTTACCCTTAGACTCACTCTTACTAAAAAAATTCTAAGTCATTTTCTCATTACCAAATTTTTTCAAATCTCAGACAATTTCTTCCTTTTAGTTCCAATGGTTGCTCAAAATACTAATCTCGCCTCAAAAGTGAAAGCCAAGATTGAAGACATCTGCTACTATGCTACCTCTATTGAATTCAAGGTATTGTCTGATGTTGGAGAAAACCGGATCTGCGTCGGGCCGATATTGACATCGCCTAGTAAACTATGTGAAGCTGCAATCCTTTCCACGACGGGATACCACCACGATTCGCCCAACCTCACCAATCTTCCATCTAGGTTGATGCCACCTTAAGAAATTGGCCGATAGAATACGCGAGTTTCCAAAAATGGGTAGTTAGACTTCGCGAACACTTTGGTCCTGTCTTGAAAGCAGTGGGCATTTATTATTTCATCGTCATATGCCAAGCTAGTCGCCCCATTACCAAGCATTACATCATGGGTGCTTCCCTTTTCTGGTCAAGCGCTGTGAATTGTTTCTGCTTCAAATCTGGCCCATGACAGTTACCCTACTCGACCTCGCCTTGATGCTGAACATTCCTCTCAACGGCGAACGAATAATACCAAACCTTGCTGCCACTATCTCGAAGTTCATCCTGACAAAGTCCTAGAGAAACTATGGCCCTTACGTTAAATTGTTCAAGGCCGATATCGCCATACTAGACTACAGAGAACACATAGACTTTCTCGCATTCTTCATCGCAAAAGTACGTGATTTGCACGACAGATTTCCGTGTAACCCAAGTGTGTTATCTACTCGCCTTTGTATGAGCTGAAGGGAAACGCTGCAACCTGGCGAGTTTATGTTACCTATCTATATCACGCTTTGAACGACCTCGCTCCTTATGGAGCTGATTTGAAGAACATCGACTCGCCCATCTTTAAAAGGACCTTTAAGTGCCCAACAAGACTTTTTTGTATTTTTTTCAAATTAAAAAAAAATAGTATATCCCTTTTATTTAGTTGTTATTGACGTTTTTATCCTTAAATTATTTAAATCGTCAATTGTACCCTTAATTGGGGTAGAGGTGAAATATGAAAACCCAAAATAGAATATAATTAATTTTTTTTCTAAATCGGGGTATAAATACAAAATTGTTACAAGATGGAGTGTTATTAAAATAGTCTTTCATTTTTTTATAGAAAAATGTATATGCTGTCTTAATCTA
Source organism: Mercurialis annua (assembly GCF_937616625.2). NCBI lineage: Eukaryota > Viridiplantae > Streptophyta > Magnoliopsida > Malpighiales > Euphorbiaceae > Mercurialis > Mercurialis annua. The sequence continues at coordinate 3,871,191 of NC_065575.1, read as the reverse complement.
CATTTGTCTAATAATCAAATAATAAAATCCAAAATTAGATCATGTTTATCAGCACAATATCTTTTAGAGCATTGAATTTATTATTTGGTAACAGTAAACAATTGACTACGAATTTATGAACTGAACATGCTTGAACAATCAGGAAGTGGATGCATTCTTCCAATTCTTTTCTCCATTTACTTTACCTTATGTTATTGATCCTCAAGGAATGCTAAAATTAATGATCAATTTCAATTATTCAAAAATATTAAGTAATTCCTTTCAAAATATATATATTAAGTAATTAAATAACTCCATGAGTTTCGAAAATTTTGGATAATTTTTAGTAACTGTCTATGAAACTTCTCTCTCCCCGAATGTATTTAAACTTTATATCATATTATAATTATTTTAAAATTTATATTTGATAATTTGGTTGTCCACACCGTGAGCTTTTTTTAAATTCATTATTTTTTTGATGGCATATTATTGATTTGATAGTCAACTTTAGGCATAGTGCTTTTAAAAAAAAGGTTTAATTACTTAAAAAACCCTCACCTTTAACTTTTTTTTCGTTTATACCCTGACCTAGAAAAATTGTCACATATACTCATGACCTTGTCTTTATGTTTCACCTCTACCCTCGAGGTATTAAATTTACCTCTTTTCATTTGAAAAAAAGTTTAAAATAGTCCTTCATTTTTAGTATATATTCTAATTACACGTCAATGTTATTAATTATACAAAAATTGAATTTTTTTGTGATAATAATAATATTAGCGGTTTTTAATTTTAGGACTTATTTGAGCGTTTTTATAGATGAAGTATTTGTTTGCAATTTTTTTATTAGAAAAAGGTATAAAATAACCCTTATATTTAGTTATTTTTAATAAATCATCTTTGTTTTGAAATTTGGGGTAGAGGTGAAACATAAAGACAAGGTCATGAGTATTTGTGACAATTTTTCTAGGTCAGGGTATAAACGAAAACAAAATTAAAGGTGAGGGTTTTTTAAGTAATTAAGCCCTAAAAAAAATGACCTCTCAATCAATTTTCGATCCTACCCGGCGTTGAAAACCGGTCAAATTTACCACATTTCACATTTTTGTGTTTCAATTGTACCTTGAAATATTAAATTGACGTATTTTTCATTTGAAAAAAAAATAAAAATGTTCTCCATGTATAACCTATATTAATTGCATGCGTTTAGAATTTATTTAAATTAAATTAAATTAAAAAAGAATTAAAAATGTTCTCCATGCATAACCTATATTAATTGCATGCGTTTAGAATTTATTTAAATTAAATTAAATTAAAAAAGAATTTTTATTAGTTTTAATCTGATTATGGTTTTTAGTTAATTTTTAAAAATAAAGGATTTATTTGTACTTTTTTAAATGAAAATGAATTTAATTTTATCTTTAAACATAATTGAATGATTTTATCAATTAAGTTAAAAATTGAGAAAAATTAAAAAATTGGGGTACAATTGAAACGATAAAATGCAAAATATGATAAAATTGACAAGTTTTCAGAGGTCGGGGTTTTTCTTAAAATACTGAGCCTCAATTTTATGATATATCATCCCATTTGAATCATACCCATACAAAAATTTAAATTTGTATTGAATTTATTAAATATTCACATTGTCGTGATGAGATTTTTTTATATATTAGAATTTTTAAACTTTAATGAGTTAAATAGAATTTTTCTTAGCTTACATGTCACCAAATCACTATTTATTTTAGGTGACATATCATAAAAAAAAAATTAATGGATTGAAAAGGAATTAAGAAAAAACAACCAAGTTATCAAATAAAATTGTTTAAGAATATTTGGGGCATATGAATTAAAATTTGAGTATGGATCTAAATAAAATAAAATTGAGGAACAATATATGCAAATTATCTTGGAAATGCAAGGTCAATTTAGAATTAGAACACATCAAAAATTCCACATAGCTAACCTACAATTGGTTTGTTGCACGAATGACATATGTTGCAACCGTTGCATTCAATAATTTTTCAAATTTTAAACTCTCATTTTTCATTTTATATCTCAAAAATCAATTTTTTTTATATAGGTGGTTGCATTTTTTCCCTTCGGATCTCAAATCATCTAATAGCACTACATTTTTCATCGTTTCTAATCGGTTTTCTTCTCAGAAAACAAAATAAAACCTCAATAAGAGCAAAATTATTTCTTTTCTCATTTGAAGATTTATTATTTCAACTTTTCCAATATAATACTTGCAAGAGCCGGCCGATTTTGAAGGTTCAACCGGCTTTTATGGTTTTTCAATTCTGAACAACTTTTTTTGTTCAAAAAGTTGAACCGGAAATCCGAGTTCTAATATAATAGTGGACTGAATTGGTTTTCAGTTTCCGGTCAAACCGGTTATACCATTTGACTGACCAGTCCGAACTTTAAAACACCGGTTTGTATACTCTTAGATTCAGTTATCCCAAATCAAGGATGGGTCAACTTCTAAGAAGTGAGATTAGATCTTACTAAATACTTCTCCCAGTTAGAACCTTAAGAAAATGAGATCGGATACTCTGATAAATGCATTTAAACAATGATTCATTGAATTCTTTTTAGATAGACGCAGTCTATCACGTCATTTATAGACGAATCTATTATATTATAACACGTCATTAAAATAGTGGTATTATTGTAATTTTATTTGTTACTTCTTTACACCTTTTAATGGAAATATTATGATAATGCCACTATTTTATGACGTGTTATAATATAATGGGAAATTCTTACCTAGTTCCGGTCCATGAATTCTCCATGCACCTACTCAATAAGGTGTTAGAAAATCTAACACAATTTTTTCTTTTTCTTATTATTTTCTCTTTCTTCTCATTTCTCTAACTCCTCATTGGATAGGTCCATGAATTTTTCATGAACCGGGTTTAGGTAAGAACTTCCCATATATAATAGGATTAGTCTATGGATGACGTGATAGATTGAATCTACCTAAAAATTTCTCGGATTCGTTTATACTTCATTGAAAGATCATTTAATAAATTTTAAAAGTTAATTGCAAAACACACTAAATTTTATGGTATGTTTTGCAGTTATCCCTAACTTAAAAAGGAAAAAATCATATAGAGATGATTTATCTGGCAATGAAGCAGTTTCACTTCTTTATATATATGCTATCCTAATCTATATTTGTCTAATTATAATTAAATTCAAAATAAGATCAAGAATATCAGCATAATATCTTTTAGCATATTTGATAACTAAACAATTCACTAGAAATTTATGAGCTGAATATGCATGAACAATCAGGAAGTGGAGGCGTTCATCCAATTCTTTTCTCCATTTACTTACCTTATACTCCCCCTCCATCGCATTTAACTTTGATATAAAAATTAAAAAAATAGTAATTAATATAATTTAATTCATAAATATTTCACTAAATTATTTATGTCTTGTAATTTGTTAATATTTATGACTACTATTTTTATTTATATTGTTGTATTTTTTAATAAATTAATTGGAAGAAAATTTGGAAAAATAGCAATTAATGCTCTCTTGGTATGCTAAAGTGACAAATATTATGGACTAAACAAATTTTTCACCTGCCACAAAACATTATGAACCGGAGAAAATATGTTAAGAAAATACTTTATAACCCTCCTATTTAACCCTACTATATGTGATAGTATTTTATTTATCCTATTCTTTTTCAAAAGTGTATATTTTAAAAACCAATTTTCAAGACATCCACTCTTTTAATATCACATAAATTGTGCTAAATATTATCGATTTGATAGTCAATTTTATGACATATTATGAATCATCCAATTTGAATCATAATGAACCCATAAATTTTTTATTGAATTAATTAAAATATTCATGTAGTCGTGAGATTTTCTATAGATTAAATAGAATTTTCCAAACTTTAGTAGTTCAATAGGATTTCACTTAGCTGACATGTCACCAAATTACTATTTATTCAAGTGACATATCGTTAAAAAATAATTGATTAAAAACATTTAAGCAAAGAACAACCAAGTTATTGAATAAAATTGTTTAAGAACATTTGGGGTATATATGAATTAAAATTTAAAGACGACTATACGAGAAACAAAATAGTTGAAGAACAATAGATGTAAATTATACTAAAAATGCTAGGTCAATCGACAAAATTAGAGTTAGAACACATGTTATATAAAATATTTAGATTGTGCAAAGAAATAATCACCTTTACTTATAAATCACTCGATTTTCTCCTATCTATCCGATATTAAATTACATATATGTATTATCAAAAAAAAAATACATATATGTCAAAATTTAACTGGATTAATTGAATTCGAAGTCGTCAACTAATTAATAAGTATTCAATAATTAGTTAATGAACATGAAGAGAAGTTGTAGGGAAAGCATGTTCAAATATTATTATAGTAACACATAGAGCTCCATGATTGATAGTGTAAGTCCTATATTAAGGGCTACACAACATTAATATTTCTTATAGCTAAAATCTAAGATTATTTTCATTCTATTATAGCATTATGAAGCCTAATAATAATTTCATTCTTTTTTATGTTTTTCTCTTGATGATCGTCAATCTTAATGTTTTGAATGCTAAGGATCAAGGCCGTGGTCATGGCCGTGATCGTGGTCGGAAAGTACCGGATAGTTGCCCTCAGCTCGAAACAATTTCAAGGAAAATTACATGGAAGAGAGTTGCATCTAACCCTACCTTGCCAGCCAAGTTAATTAGGATGCAATTCCATGATTGTTTCGTTAGAGTATGATCCATTTACTCTTTCTTTTTTATTTAACTTTGTGGGTTTTAAATTTTACAGTAATTTTAACTTATTTAATAATTAGTTTCTAGTGATCCTGAAAAATTATTATTCCTTATATGCATTGAGTATAAAAAATTTTAAATTGGAATTGAACTATATATTATAAATTAATTGTTTTTTGTTAGGGTTGTGATGGTTCAATATTGCTGGACTCAACAAATACATCAAAAGCTGAGAAAGAAGCCATACCGAACAGATCTCTATCAGGATTTGATGTAATTGATGAGATTAAAGCTGAAGTAGAAGATAAATGCCCTGGATTGGTTTCATGTGCTGATATTCTTGCTTTGGCCGCAAGAGATGCTGTGTCTTACCAAGTAAGAACACCAAGTAAGAATATGAAAAATTTCAAATAGTTTTTTATATGAATTAATGAACATTAGTTGGTAATAATGTTGTTATGATTATGCAGTTTCGTAGATCGTTATGGCCGGTTGCGACCGGAAGGAAAGACGGACGAGTTTCGTTGGAATCGGATGCTGATAGGGATATTCCGTCTCCGGCGGCTAATTTCACAGTTCTTCTTCAACAATTTCAGACCCTTGGACTTGATGTTGAGGATCTTGTTGCTTTATCAGGTAATTATATTTTTAGCTTCTTCACAACAAAGCTGAGCTTGAACATGAAAGTTGGTTTAAAATCTGAGTGCTACTAATCTTTGGCCTATGTTTCAATTTGATATACTAAGACTTTTTAATTCATGTTAAAGTTGTACCAAAAATTATTTTCAAAATTGATCTACTTCATAAACATTCACAAGTTGAAGGGGTTAATTGATGAAAAGAATAATTTGCTATTAATTGTTCTTCGCATGCAAGTTCATGGAGCAAATTAATATTGAAGTAGTCATTTTTATTTCAGATGATATCTCATTAAATTTTGATATGATATGGTGTTGGAGTAAAACATATTTTTAAAATATAAATTTGCATGTTATGTAATAGCTATCTGGCGTAGCGCCAGTATCATTATATTATTATAAATTTATAATACATTGATACTAATTGTCACATAAACTAACTTTTATCTGAATTTTTTTAATTGTTTTATCTTGAATTGAAAAATAAATTTGCATTATCATTTTAATAGAAATAGAAATGTTGATATAAAATTGAAACATAAAGATTGCAATATAAAATTATTATGTTAATTTTATATGCTTATGTATACGCAAAATGTAGACAATAATACTAATAAAATAGATATTTTATATTTGGCAGGAGCTCACACAATTGGAGTAGGGCACTGTGTAATAATTACAAAAAGACTCTTCAATTTTACAGGAAATGGAGATACAGACCCTACACTTGATAAAAATTACGCAAATTTCTTGAAAAAACAATGCTCAAATCCTTCTCCTAATTCTACTACCACAGTAGAGATGGATCCACAAAGCTCCTTAAACTTTGATACCAATTATTTTGTCGCAATTAACCAAAATAAAGGCTTATTTCAATCCGATGCAGCTTTACTCAGTAACACAGAAGCAGCTAAATTTAGTGGCATTTTTGAAAATCCAGAAGCTTTTTTTCCTAGCTTTGCTAAATCTATGGTTAAAATGGGTTCAATTGGTGTACTTAGAGGGAATCAAGGAGAAATTAGAAAGAAATGCAATATTGTTAATTGATTATTATATAGAATTAGTATTGTTTTTGTAATTGTGTGTATTCAATTGGTAATGTTATTGTCCCGCAAAATTAATCTAGTAACATAGACGTGTTGATCAAATTCGATAAGCTTATTCGGTCGAAAATATCCGATCATTATGATTTTTTTTTGTATGATCTAATCTTTTTTAAGAAATTTATTGTGTGACTAATGTCGCTAAATATATTTCAATTATAATTATAAAATGCTAAAACATTACAATTTTTTCATATGTTCTTTTTATAGGACATTATTTGTACAAATCGACAAGTATGATGACTTTTTTTAACTTTTGCCATTTATAAATGGGGAATGAATTGTTTTTTGCCTTGTTTAAAGTCATAAATCTAGGGAGAGGAGAAAACGGATTAACGTTCAATTTTGATGGTAGTTTGCTAATATCAAAACAAATAATTTGTTTTTTGTTTTTTCTTTTAAGACAAAAGAAAAACAATTACTTGCAAAATTACCCTCTTCAAATCAAATTACTCAAACAATTTTTTTGATTTTGTTCTTGTCTAAACGCCATAATTTGACATTATTTCTCCATTTCTTTGTTTATTGTATATTGTATTGCAATGGGAAATCATGAAAAGAAAAATGAGGATCTCAAAGTAAGGCCAACATTGCATTTTCATTTGTTGTTTGTATAAATTAACATAATTAAATTAAACTTTTAGTTTTTTTGACATATTAACTTAATCAAACAGGTTATAAAGGTGGAATACAAAATCTCCATGTATTGTAATGCATGTGAAAGAATGGTGGCAAAAATCATTTCAAAGTTTAAAGGTGAATAATTAATTTATTGATTAAAATAATTGATTAATATTTAACAATAATTATGACTGTAAATAAAATAAGTTATTTATTTTGTAGGAGTGGAGACATTTACAACAGACATGAACAAACATAGAGTTATAGTAATAGGAAATATGAATCCTCAGAAGCTTTTGAAGAAATTAAAGAAGAAGACAAATAAGAGAGTTGAGATTATATCTAAAAAAAATGAAGAAGATGAAGATGCAGATAATGGTCATAGTAAAAAATATAAGGACCATAATGTAAGTTTACCACAAGAACCATTTTTTGTTGATTTTTTATGTAAAGATGAATTGATTTACGCATTTAGTGATGAGAATCCAAATGCATGTTTTATTATGTAGTCATTATTTTAATTCTTTGATTTGAAATCATTTTTTTTTCTTAAGATTTCTTGCCATTGAATAATACTCTATATTTTAGTCATGCCCTAATTGTGAGGTTGGAAAAAAATTGTTGAGATATATAGAGCGTTTTGCGAAAAAATTTAATCGACAATGAAGATTTGTTTTACTTAAAAATGTGCAATATAGTGTCTATTATATTTTTAAGGCCTAATGGTAAAAAAAACCCAAACCTTTACGATTTGTTGCAATTATATCCAAACCTTTTAATTTTTGCAATAATATCCAAATTGCATTTTTTTTGTTGCAATAATATCCAAATTGCATTTTTTGTAGCAATAATAGTCAAATTGATGGCTAAACTTTTTGTTTTCAATTAAGATATTAGGCTATTATTATGTTTTGATGTATAATAATATAGTAAAAGTCCCAAAAAATGACAAAAAACTCAAAAAAGTTCACATAAAAAGTGCAATTTGGATATTATTGCAACAAAATAATGCAATTTGGATATTATTGCAACAAAATAATGTGATTTGGATATTATTGCAAAAATTAAAATGTTTGGATATAATTGCAACAAGTCGTAAAGGTTTGGGTTTTTTTTTGCCATTAAGCCTATTTTTAATATATGACGTATAAGTATAAATAAATTTTTATAATTTTTTATACGCTGTTTACGTTAAATATATCGCAGACAGTTCCGTTATCGTGACAATATAATGTCGTAGTCGACGTTTCTGATATTCGTAACCTTTTTTTAAAAAAAATTAGGCTTTTTCCATAATTTTGCATAATTCGTCGATATTTTATTTTCTATGAGGTTCGAATTTAAAACCTTTTGAGTTTTGTACCTCTCTCTTAGCTAATTGAGTTGGAAGTTTGTTGGTTTTTTCGGACGATTAGTTTTCAGTGTTTTTTTGTCTTCATAGGTAGATAATTAATAAAATATACTCCCTCCGTCCCAAAATAATAGTTTACTTTCTCTTTTTCACACAATTTAAGAAACACAATAAATGCTCCAATTTTTCACAAATTTATCTTCATTTTTCCTATCATATCCTTATTAAATGTTATGATTATAAGCTAATAGCAATAAATGATACACTTTAAATAAGGATAATATGGAAAATAAACACTTTAAATTGTGATTTATAAAAAAAATGGACTATTGTTTTGGGACAAAAAAAAAAGTGGACTATTATTTTGAGACGGAGAGAGTAATTCAACAACAGACAGTTTATTAAATTGTGTCCTACACTACAACCTCATAATTTTATCAAATAAAACTCTTGTCCCAGAACCCACAATTGTAGACTTTTCTATTTCTAAAAAAAACCATGAAAATTTAAAAAAAAAAAACAAAAACTCATAACTCTTATTAGTTAGACCAAAAATTAGAAAGAAATAAAAATTGTGCGAAAAAGAGAAACATATATGGCAAACGGTGATGATGAAGTTGAAGAAGCGGAGCTAAGTCCAGCCGCTAGAATATTTCACGCGCCGCGCTTCAACTGCCATATTCTCTCCATTATTGGATGCAGCTCCGCCGTGGATCCAGCGGTGATCAAGCTGGGATTGCAACAAACTTTGATCAAACACCCTCGCTTCTCTAGTAAACTGGTAATTTTCTTTAAATTTAATTTTGGATTTTAAATAAATTCGTTCGGAATTGATAAATTCAGATTAGAATCATTAAATTTTAAAAATTCTTAGATTGTTTTAGTTCATTGACTTTTCCATTTCTCTTAACATATCTGAAATTTCTTCTGTTATAAATTAGTTTCATTTGTTTAGATTAGTTACTAATTTCTACCAATAGTAGCGAGTGAAATAAATTTTAATCTGATATCTTTCTAATTGAGAAATTAGTAATTAGATTTAAAAAAATTGAGCCTCAAATTATACCTTAATTTGAATTAGACTATCGCATAAAATTGTTATTAAAGGTTTAATCTAATGATTTTGTGCCAACTAATAAATGTTGAAATTGTGTAACGTTTCTTTACTTGTCACAATAGTAAAAGCATATTACCGACCAATATTCTTGCCACTTCATTACACAATAAGTTAGGGCGGCTGTTTCTAGGCAAACCTTTAAGAGTCTTGGCATGATCCTAATGAAACTATAAAAATATCTAACTAAAACATAAGTATTTATTTTAAACAAACGTCATTTTATAATAAATTAATAAATATTTCCGATAGAGAATTTTTATTACTATTATTTATTTTTTATCATTAAATACTTACACATGATAAACGCCTCATTGATTTGTTATACGAATAAGGTGGCACAACTGTTGTATTGTATAGTTATTCTTAAAACATCGTCTGTTTATAGTTATATGTTTGCTAATTGAATTAGCCGGTTAAACAATTAAAATATTAGTATGGCTCGAATTTTTTTAATTAATATTAGTTTGATTATGACTAAAAATTAAAAAAATTAATCAATCGATTAGATTCATTTTTTAATCTGAAATTTTTGAATTAGCAAAACTTATCGAATTTTTGTAATTTTTCAGAAATATAAGTCCTTATGATTTTTATACAACTTAAATGGCAACGTTATCCTCTAAATTTGTATATATTGAGCAATTAAATTTAAAATCGTTTAATATAAATAAAAATTTAGTTATGTCATTAGTTGAATATCCAATCAAGCAAAATATATTATTTTAGCTCGTTTATAAGTCGATTTGCATATATGTTAGTTATGATACGCTTAAGAAAAATTAGAATAATTTTATTTTAGTTCATTTGATTTGATTGAATGAGCGAACCGACTAATGCACATTTGTATATGACCTTTTTTTCTTTTTTTCAATACAAAGAACATCAAAGGTAGGAAAATGAAATGGATACCAACTACAGTCAATTTACAAGATCATATAATAAATCCAAAAGTGGATCCAAATATGGAATCTCCTGACCGATTTGTTGAAGACTATATTTCCCATCTCACTACAATGACTATGGAAATTACAAAACCACTATGGGAACTTCACATTCTTAATATAAAAACATCAAATGCACAATCTATTTGTGTTCTCAAAATTCACCATTCAATTGGTGATGGTGCATCCCTAATGTCCCTACTTTTGGCTTGTACCCGAAAAACATCCGACCCCGAATCACTTCCGACAATACCCGTGCAAAAGCGGGCGGGTTCTAATACAACGAGCGGGGTTTGGTGGTTCTTTTTGGCTACATGGATGGTGTTGAGAATGATTTGGAATACTTTGGTGGATTTGATTTTGTTTAGTGCAACGGTCTTGTTCTTGAAAGATACAAAAACTCCATTTAAAGGCACTTCTAGGGTTGATCTTAAGCCTAAAAGGCTGGTGTATCGCACAGTAAGTTTGGATGACATCAAGTTGGTGAAGACTAAAATGAACACCGTGAGTTCTTTCTTTTTCGAGCAAATTACTTTAACACTTCTCATATTTATTATAATTCTTTTGTACATTCTTCCTTTTTTCAGAATCAAGCGATGTGGTTTTTAAGTTTAAATCTTGTTAACAATTAGAGTATTATGTAAATCAAAATTTGTTGATATTTGCAACTTAAAATAAGAGTCTGAATCATTGGAATTTTTAAAGGAAATAGACTAATGTATTGGAAAATGTAAAATAAAATAACAAAATTGTGGACGAAGTTACTGAATTTTTTCATCTTTAACGGTAAAGTTAATCATAAAATTTTAACAAAAGACATTTATTTTCGTCATATTATTTGATTTTCAAATAAGAAGAATGCAAATGTGAATTATAGTAATTGTCGGGGGGGGGGGGGGGGGGGGGGGGGGGGGGGGGGGGAGTAACTCAATTTAAATCTCATTTCATCATTTGGATATTTTTTGTTCCATAATAAACAATAAAAATTCCCATTCTTAATATTCTTATAAAAACAAAATAAGATTGAATATTTGTCATAATTTTATGTTTTTGATTATGAATAAATTTAGTAGACGATCAATGATGTGATACTGGGAGTAACACAAGCTGGGCTCTCTCGATACCTCAATCAAGAATGCGGTGAGTTTTCATAAAACTTTTTTGGTCTAATGATAAAAAAGATCAAATGTTTGTTGCTTAATATTAATTTAATCGAACATTTTAATTTTACTAATTTTATTTTGAATTAAAGAATTTTATTTTAAATATAGTCAAATTTCAATAAATTAAATATGAAGTATTAACTTGGGCTTTTTATATAAAATACTGTTTTTTCTCCAACATTTACTTTTTTACCATCCCTTCTAAATCTTTACATTTTACACCAACTTTCTTTTCTTTTATACTACTTTTTGAAAAAAAACTTTACTTTTTAGATTAACTCCCATTTTCCAGCATTTTTTTTCATCATTTTTGATTTTTTTTTCACCATTATATTCATGCACTTAATATTTATCACATATTTTAATTTTAATTTTTTTGATTTTTTTTTATTTTTTTTGAATTTTGACTTTTTTTTACTGTTGATGTTTTCGCCAGTTTTAATATCAACATGAAATCAACACGAAATCAACATATGTAATAAACTAACTAATTTAAATTTGTCAATCTTCTTTTACACTAATTTTTATTTTTTCAATATTTTTTCAATTTCTTTTATTTTATTTCAAATATAATGTGTTCTTTTTCGTTAATGATAAAATCAACTAAATATCAACACAATATTAACATAAGATCAACATTGTAACATTGCAATAATTTAATATCATTATTTTCTTCTTCACCAATACTAAAATCAAGAAAATATCAATCGAAAATCAATACAATGTCAACACTGTAACATTACAATAATTCAACTTCATTATTTGTCTTCTTCCCCGATACTATCATATCATTATCTAGTCTCAATTTAATTTAATTTAATTTTTTAGTTTATTTCACAGACAATATTATCTTATTTGCCAATGTTAAAATAAAAAAAAACGGTTGATATCAACATAATATCAACACAAAATCAACATAAAATCTACAACACTGTGACATTACAATAATTCAGCAATCAATCATCATCAACAAATCGTTCTGCAGAATATAAAAAAACGCAGAAACACAAGAAAAACGTAGAAATAACAGAATTTTATTCCATAAAATCGCAAAATTACTCTACATAACATGAAATGAGTATTAAATTCTTTAAAGATACTTTTTAAACATGTTAAATGGTAAAAAAACAGCTGAAAATGAAAAAAATAACAAAAAATTTCAGATCTGAAATCAAAACGATAAATGAAAAATGACGGCGAGACGAAGACGAAATGTCACAATGTTGTTGAAAGATGACGTCGATCTGTAGATTAATTTGATATTTCGGTTAAGAAAAACATGAATTGAGAGAGATACAAGTTGCGAGAGATGATCTGAGAGAGAGGAGAGAAAAATTAATTGTGATGAGAGAGAAAATTATTTGGTTTATGAGGGTTTGATTTGGAGTAGTATATATATTAGATCCGTAAAAAAGTAATAATTTTCAGCGTATATGATAGTTTTCATATTGAAAACTCTCACCCGTATAAAAGTAATATTTTTACAAATGTTAGATGTTTATGTAAAAAGCCCTATTAACTTTTGCACGTAACAGTCATTTTGTTGCTTTACCTTTAGGATTTATGAATACTCTGCAGGTATGAAATATTTATAACATTAATTGGGTATCTAACTCTCAAATGAATTACTTCCTCCCTACGAAATTGATACACAATTTGAGAAAATCACAAATGTTAAAATTTTGAATTTATTTAGATAAAATAAATTAATTTGTAAAAAGAAAATATTACATCGACTCTTATGTATTATAGTAGTAATTTTGTCTATTAGTTATGTTGTTTTTAATGCATTCAACCATAATTAATAACTACGTACATGACAATTGAATATTTAAATAATAAACTACCGCCTATGATTTGAAAAAAAAATAAAAATAGAAATAGTATAATTCATTTTTAGAACTCATACATGAATATCATTAATATCTTTGGGAATGTTCTCTATTTTTTTTTAATTAGTTGATTATCCGGGTCTCAAATGAAATGAATTAACTTATACAAGTGGTTGTTTAATATTTTAAGGAAAAACAAAAAATATCTAGTATATTCAAAATCATTAAGATCATTCAGATTTTTTTTTTGGTTGAATAAAAAAACAGGTGAGAATGACAAAAAGGGAGGAGAAGCAAAGCAAAATAAGATTAGACTTAGGGCAACTGTTCTAATGAACTTAAGACCAACTCCAGGAATTCAGGTAAACTAAATGTAGTTTATCTTAAACAATGTCGTTCAAATCAAACCAATAAATTGAACCAAACCGACAAATTTGGCTTGGTTCGGTTTGAAATTGTAAAACATCTGATTTTTTAGTTTGGTCCGATTAGGAACAAAAATGTTTCCAATTAAGTTTTAGTGGAGACCGAACTGAAAAAAATAATCGAACCAACAAATCAACGGAATCGGCTGGTTTTATTTGGTTCAATTCCATTTGGAATTTTTTATGTCTTTTTAATTTTAGTTCGGTCGATTTTGTATAAAAAAAAAGTAAAATTTCGATTTGGTTTGATTTGAACGGAATGCATACCGCGATATACACATATAATGATGGTGTGTTGATTTATAGAGTTTGGCAGAATTGATGTCAAAGGAATCAAAGCAGACAAAATGGGGATGGGGTAATAGAATAGGCTACATTGTTCTGCCCTTCAAAATTGGCATACAAAAAGAGGCATTAGAGTATGTTCGTCAAGCCAAAGCTACAATTGATCGAAAAAAGCTCTCTCTCGAAGCTCCTTGCACTTTCCGAATCGCCAAGCTCGCAGTCGACATATTCGGAGTCAAGGTACCTATCTACATTTCTAAGTTTATAACATTTTGACTAAATACATTGATAAAAGAATAAGTATTAAATGGTTTATTTTTTGTAAATTTAAATGAGTACAAAATAGAGGTTGAAGGAGAAAATAGTTACAAAATGAAGTTTAGGGACTATAATGTATATTTGTTAAAGGACCGAGTTTGAACGAGCTTTACATTTAAAAATGAAAATTCAAGCCTGAATCATGTCCAGTTCGGACAAAATATTTAGCTAAATCATGCTTTTATAATAGTTTTCTCGGGATCGGATCGGGCTATTCCGAGTCCAGATTACAACAAAATATACGCGCAAAGTCCCCCCTAAACAGACGAACTTAATACGGGCTTGATGCAAAAAATAGTGTCCAGGCCCGTCTCAAGCGGATCGGGATTTGGCCGGGCCAAGCGGGTACCCTCCCCATTATATAAAAAATATATTTTCAGTAACCAATTCCTTTGAAAAGGAGCAAAAGTAGGCTAAAAAATGAATATGTTATTTTGTGATATATTATGGTAAAAAATGCAGGTAGCTGCAGGTATAGCACACAGATTTCTATCAAATACTACAATGGCATATTCAAATGTGGTTGGTCCTCTTGAAGAAATAAGCTTTTATGGTCATCCAATTCTATTTCTTGCCCCAACTGTTTATGGCCATCCTCATGTACATACCCTTCTCACCTTTGTCTTTAATTAATTTAAATTATATTCTTGCATTTATTTTTTTCAATTTAATCAATTTAATCTATCACAAAAACCGTTTTAAAAATAGTACCGGACCGACTACTCCGACTATTCCATTCAAAGTAGGTTAAAATCATAAATTTAAATCATTGATAGATTTTATTTGATTTTCGATTGATTTTGATCGTTTTGTGCTGGACTTATATTGATTTAATCATTAAAAACAATTTTAAATACTAAAAAAATGAAAAACATCGGATCGATAGATTGAATTGGTCCAATAGGTCGGATAGTATACCGACTGTCCTTCGGTTCAGCCACTGATTAGGTTGATCACTAGTTTATTGTGTTAGCTTTTGACAATGAACTGGTCCAATCGGTTGGACACCAAACCGACGGTTCTCCGGATCGGCCACCGATTGGATTTTTACAAGAACAATCACTAATTTATTGTGCTAAATTTTTATAATGACAATGTTTACAATATTAAATTTCACAGGCATTGACAATTCATTATCAGAGCTATTTTAATAAGATGACAATTGTGGTAGCAGTTGATCCAGATGTAATCCCTAATCCTCACAAGCTTTGTGACCATCTTGAGGAGTCACTAAACATTATTAAGAATGCTGCTCTTGACAAAGGACCTGATGCTGCCTAAGCTCATATTTTTGTGTGTTTAATTTGTAATTATGGTGGTGTATGAACTTTTATATCTTCTAAATTAATATTTCGACTTTGTAAATATGTATCAATTGAGTGATTTTAGTCATTTTTCGATCATCGGAATACTAAAAGGCCAACAATATTACCTTTTTTTTTCATATTATAGTTTGTCATTTTGCATATAGGGAAGTATAATATAGTATACATTTTAGTCCTTTTAGCGTATCGGTGATTGAAAAACAGATAGATGCACTTGTTAGATGTATCTTTAAAATAGTTGAAACATCAAAGAAATAAAGTTCAGAGATTGAGATAACAGATTAAAAAAGTCGAGACATCATATATGTAATTTTTTTTCCTTTTATTTTCAGTACCATTAACTTGATTAGTTGTCGATTATTATACGTATAGTCATAGATATATTTGTAATTACTTCCAATATTAATAATATGTAACTGTGACGTAAAAAGAAATGTTCGGATGTATTTCTAAAGCAACAAATGGCAGAGCCAGAGAACCATATTTTAGTAAAATCAACCTCTTTTATTGACAAAAATATATGAATTCAAATTAAAAAAAGATAAAAAAATTACTCTATTCCTGTTGTTGTTTTGAAAACTGCAAAATATTTTAATTTTAGTGTTAGAAATACAGTTGATATTTGGCGATTAATGTGTTGTAGCTACATAATTTTAGTGCAAGCATTAAGCCATTTTGGTGCTATCGATTGAAAATGGCATGACCATCAAGTTGCAGAGAAATTATAATATAGAATGTACAAGAAATTCACAGAAGTTAGAGAGAAAACACAACTCCATTGATCACCAAGTAATACAAGTTCAAGCCTTGACATAAATCAGTATTTGGTTATACATTAAATGTAAAATGAAAATACTAAAAACATATCAAGAGCAATATGTGCATCAAGATGACAATTCAAATCATCTGAAACTATAATCTATTTCATACAATCAAAAACTCTCTAACATATTCCATGTCATCAATCTTTTGATCTTACTTTCTACACCTCCAAGCCGATAGCGAAAATAGAGTCCGATCGTGCCAGCAAATTACGACACATCCATTTTCCTCTTTAATCCTATAACCATCACAACCATACATTTGCAACAATCTTCTCGCCTGCAACAATCCTCCGTAGCTCAGAGGCGAATTTCCAAATCCGGCCAAATCGAGCCTCTGAAACCACCTCTCGAGCTTTTCATGTCTTTCGACTCTCTCGGTTCCCTCGCATGATATAATGTTGTGTATTTCTTTCCCAAAAAGCATCTTCTCCACCTTAAGTCGCTCGATGGATGTTCGAGATACAGTTGATTCCAAACAGTCGAAGAGAGCAGCGTACGAGTACAATGCCTCCAATAATCTCTCCATTAGAGTCGATCCATTATGATTAGAGTCTTGTTCCATTACCACCATGAGCTTTGGTGAAAGACTCCATAGAGCATTGAGAAAATAATCCATCTTCGTCGAAGATGTGGGCGAAAGTGGCGATGATGAGGCTGAGTCGGAGCTAGGGCTATATCCATTTACCAAATCTTTCTCGAGCAACTCTCCCAATGTGCCTTGGTTCAATTGAAGGACTTTCTGCAAGTTCATTCCATTTGCATTCCTTGATGCAACTGGAGATCTCTTCCTCGTTTCATCGTCCGAGGCTAAAAGAGTATGCAACTGAAGAGTTGAACTAATCGCTAAAGCTTCACCCGTTTTAACACGCAACTTTTCAATATCAAGATTCTCTAATTTGCTAACAATAGGGTTGAACTGAAACGGAATATCCAACTTTTCCGCTTCTTCGATCAATTTATGAGCCATCTGATCAAGAACCTCCTTTTGTTGATGGATACCAGTAATCCTCAAATGCGGCGGCCCTTCCGGCCGCACACTTAAAGCTTGAAGAAGCGCAAGCCACTGAGCAGGCTCAGCTGCATTCAGATCAATAATATGAACCATCTTCTCCTCTTCCATAGCTTCAATTATAGCTTGATTCGTCAGAACAAACCCGACTTTCAAAAATGGAAACATCTCGAAAAACAACTTCCGAACCATCATTTCCTCAGAAACCAAAATTATGTTAGTAGCATTAAGAGCCCTATGAACACCAGGCCAGGCTCTAATGATCCGATTAGCAAGCGCCTCCGTAAAATATGCAGCGATTCTCTGCATAGTATCACCTTCAGCAGAGGCTAGCTGAGAAATCTGGCCCAGAGCAATCTCTGCATTCTCAAGACTACCAGAAGCTACATGGTTTCCACAAGTGAGCAATAAATGAATCAAATATAATCCTCTCTCCTCAGATTTTAGCTCTCTAAGCCATGGATATGGTGATCCCACACCAGGTGACAGAGACATCATAGAAAAAAATTGTAAAGGTGATGATGTTACTGATGATGATCCATCATCTTCATACATTGGTTACCCAAATAATCAATCAAAGTAAAAAAGGTTAAATAAATTTCAATTATCCAAAACTAAATCTCATAAAGAATCAAACTTGATCTAGAGAAACTTAATTATAAAAATTCACTAACTAAGCTGAATTGCAGAAAGGAAAAAAACAGCAAAAAAAACAGAGCAAACAGAACTTAAAAAAACAAAGAAATTAACTGAATTAATGAAGAGGATTAAGAAAATCCTTACTGGGTTTTGTAATTGATCAAAAACCCAAATGAAACCCCATAAAAATTTGAAGGATTATGACTAGAATCTCTGTAAATAAAGAAAAGAAGTTTCTAGGTTTTTATGGGTTTTGGCACTGTTTTTTCATCAGAAAGATATAGAGGAAAAAAGTGAATTGGTTCAATTAAATTAAAAAAGATTTGAGCTTTGATAAAGAGTTGCTAATCTTGTTATTAGTGTTGTTCTTAATTATGTTTTGTCTATATGTGCAAGGGATACTTTTTGTTGTTTTGTTCTCTTCTTCTTGATTAAATGGAATTGAGCAAAAGAGTCAATTCGGTCCTCCAATTTATAATTTAGAATCAAATAAGCTATTTTAAAAAAATTGGATTAATTAAGAACAATACTCTCAATTGTTGGATCAATTAAAGATAATATGAATAAGTTTAGAGACCAGAATGATCCAATTTTATCTTTAATTGGCGTAAAAATAGAAAATATCGTCTTGAATTGACCTAACAATTGAAAATATTTGTCTTTAATTGATCAAAATTATTGTTGAAGAGATTTTTTTGACCCTCAATCACAAATTTAATAACTGAAATGATTACTTACTCAAATAAAATATGGAATTCATGAGAAGATGTGTGTGAACAAAATTTTTTTCTTCAATTGAGTTAATCAACTTTTTCTTTTTTAAAGAAAAATTACATTAATAATGTATGAATTCTTCTGAATTTACCGTTTCAATATCTAAACTATTATTTTTAAATTAATATTTTAATTTTTGGACAAATATATCAAATATATTTATCCATTTTTTGGTCGCTAATGTGCTAATAAGGCAAAAATGAAAAATAATTCTCATATCTACTTGACTTTCATTCCCATAATTACAAATGATATATTTATTTATATAAAATTAAAATAATAAATAATAAATTATATTTTTATAACTAGAATAAAAATGTTGTTCGATTGTATAAATAGGCCCAAATTATTAAAATTAGAATTTTGGTTAGATTTAAAAAAGTCAAAAACATTTAATTTTTTAATCATAAAATCCTTTTAAAATATTTAATGTACTAATTTAAAAAATAATAAAAGTTTAAACACTAAAATTGCACTTTTATAAAAGTTCAAACACCACAAATATAATATTTCTTTAATTTCTTCAAGTAGACCTTGTTCATTTACTCAATTTTGTCTTAACATTAGGTGGCTTTTTGTCTTAACATTAGGTGGCTAAAGAATAAGTCAGAAGAGTTTTGCCTTGAAATTAGAATAAGAAAAATAAAATTGTTATTAATATTCCAAAAGAAAACAAAAGTCCAAACATGCCCTAACAAAGACGAACAAAACAAGAGCACCATTCCTCAAGGTTTTGTTTGTTAGTGAGATAAAGTGGTGTTGGGAGGAAATTACAAGAAAGAAAAGGACTGTAATGAATGAATACTTCCAAAACTTAAGTTTTGATTTTTTGTTCAAAAGCAAAAACCTTACAATTTGGTACTATTACTATTATCTTCTTTATATTAAGACAAAGAGACAAAGTGGTTAAGGAAACTTCCAAATTTTTGATAGTTACATTTTTTGTTTTCTCTTTCTTTAGTTGGCTTTTGTGGAAACTTATAAACTAACCTAACACCACTTAGTTCAAAAAAATTATTTTTTCTTACTAAAGGGTTTTTCAATTTTTTTTTAATAAAGAGTGTTAGGTTGAATGTTGGTAGACTTATAATTTTAACCTGGATTTAATTGGAATCCATAAAATGGAATGGTGAAATTAATTTTTTAAAAAACTGAAAAATTATTTCTAAAATATAAAATTCAATATTTTTTTAATAAATGAATAAATATTTATAATCTTATAATTATATTCCTCCTCCATAGAAAATATGCTGATTTTTCATTTTAAACATTCCACGTTACAGGTTTGGCTCCATTTTTTAAAATTGATAATTGGACAAATATTTAAAATATCCTCGATTGAATTAGTGTAGTCAACCAAATTAAATCGATCATAACTTTAGTAACAGCAATAATTAATAATTTTTAACAATTTCAATATCTAAAATAATTGTGTGTGTATTTGATGATTCACTTTAAACTATTATTTATCTAAATTGCACCGGAGAGTCGAACGCATTAATTATTTAATAAAAATATTATAGATAGTTAATATAAATTAAATAAATTTTTTTAATATGCCTGTAAGTTAAATAAGCATATTTTTAGTGGACATAGAGAGTATAAAGCTACTAATTTTGTTAATTATTGTTATCATCTTCAAATTATTGTTATTATATCTTCATTAGGTTGGGCCTAATAGTTTACAGCCAATTTATTAAATTTCATCCAATTTATATTTTAATAAGTTTAAATTTAAATTCACTGTATATGATGAAATGGACCATATCCGTTAATTCTTTGGGCCCGAAACTGATCCAAAACAAATGCTCGCATTACATTTTCTCTATATATGAAAACGTTTTTTTTTATATAATACAAATTTTAATTATGTTAAAAAAACATAATACAGTCTGCACTATATTTGAAAGAAATAAAAGTTAAAACATGGATATTTAAATTAAACCAATATAGTTTACTATATTAGTAACTAATGTAATACTTCATACAATCAACTTTTTTTTTTTTTCAAAAGCGTGTGGAAAAATTCCTTGAATCCAATGAAAATTATAACCCGACTCCTCTACCAAAAAGAGGAAAACCAATTTACATATCATAGATAACCAGAAGGACACATTCATAAGAAATAGGTCAGTATCAAATAGCATTCTAAATGATATTAAATTTGGCTAAAAACATGTTTAGAATTAGACTAGGCTATTACTAACTTCCTGCGAAAAGAATAACAATCTATATGACCATGGCCACAAAAAAGACACCAAAAACCACAAAATCAGACATCAATTTGATACTTTTAAGTACTTGGTTGAATCAAATCTATTCGTCGATCGGAAGAAGATGATGCCTCGTTCGCTTCTTCGAACCAAAAAAGACTTTCGACACATGTAACCAAAGCAAACGAGTATGGAAATCCTCTCAAAAAATCTGTCATTTTTCTCGTCACTGGATTGTAGCAAACAAGCTTATGATCTGGCATCGCCAGCAAAACAGCAGAATTTCTGACTGCAACTATACTTACTGCACATTCTTCCAAATTCTCAACTTTGTAAAGTCTAGTCCAAGATTCTACCACACCATACTCTTTCATAACCCAAACAGAAAATTCTCTTGTATAATTATCCATCTCGATAAAACATTTGTCAATTAAAACCAATGTAAGCATTCCATCAAGTACAGAAACAGATGAACCAGATTCATCAGAGTTCACTCCTTTCGGACCAGCCATTTCAGTAAACGACTCGTCCTTCAAATCAAACAACACGATAACATAACACGATAACATATTATTGCTATAATGCCTATGATTCATTGGCAGAGTACCAGCAACCCAATGACAAGCTCCATTCAAGAAAACAGATCTCCGAGACTCAAACGACTGACAAATACGTATATCGTTATTAACAATACTCCAGCACTTCTTATTCAATGAGTAAACCTCAACGAAAGGGCCATCCTCATGGCACATTACACGAACTAGCTTGTAGTCATGTGCGCAAGAACCAAATCCGAAACCAAGCGAGTAATCACGGCGTTTACCCTGATAGTTCTTAATTCCATCAGGGAATGGAATATTCAGAATCTTTCTAATATAAGGATTCCATAGAACAACGGCATCATGAGAATAAAACAAACAAACAATACCATTATATGAAGAAAAATCGTAATCAATCAGGCTAAGAAAAAACGGGTGATCGGAAATGGGGGACATGGGAGATTCAAACGAACTATCATCTGGGCCCTCGCAAAAACGAGGTTCATTCTTTAAATAACGCCTAACTATAGCTCTGCTTCCTTTTTTTTTGGGATTTTTGGAGATGGAGGGTTGTGAAGGAAGGGCTGCTGATTATATCACACCATGATTTACAAACGCACCTGAATCTCAGCAGTGATTTTACTGCTAAGTTTGACAGGATTTCCGTCACCAAGTCTTCCTTCCCCGATATAATATGACATTTTTTTCTTTCAGGGTTTTCTAAACCTAATTTTGAGGGCTCTTGTTTATGCTTATATACATCTCTCTCCAATAATTATAAAATGAAATAGTTACTATTTACACCCTAACAGGTTCTTATGATTTTATAGAAGTTCACTATTTTTCAATAACGTTTGACTTGAATTCAGTAGTATTTCTTTCGTCAGTTAAAAAATATTTTTTTTTCAAAATTAAAATTTAATTTGGCCTATAAACTATTTTTCTTTCAAAACAAATTATAAAAATCCAAATATTTATATAATTTATTTATAGTAATTTGATAAATTTAAAATATGTTTTATAAAAATTCAAAATTAAATTCAGTTATGTTTTAAAATAAATTAAACATAATGTGTTTTGTTTCAATCATATTTATAAATTTTACACTACAATATGTTTTTTAGATAACTTCACTTTGAATATTATATTTTTCTCTGTCCCAACTGAGTTGTCTATTTATATATTATAAAAATATAATTAATAATATAAAAATTTAAAAACAAATTATAATTTTTCTATTATATTTTTATTTAATAGAAGAAATTTTATAAAGTACACTATTTTTTATTTTATTTAGGCTTAATTTTTCAAAAAAACCCCACCTTATATTATTTTTTTTCGTTTATACTCTAACCTTGTAAAAACACCATTTGTACCCAATTTTGAGTTTTTATGTTTTATCTATACCCAAAAGCATTAAATTGTACTCTTTTTATTTGAAAAAGAGTTTAAAACAATCCTCCATTTTTAACTTATATACTAATTAGATATTAATGTTATTAATAGTACAAAAATAACATCTTCTTCAAGAAATTAAAAATAATAATAATTGTTTTTATTTTTTTCAAAAATATTTCCGAATTTTTTTAATTTTTATTTTATTTTTTAAAAAAATATTTCCGAAAAAAAATTAAAAATAATAATAATTTTTTTAATTTGTTATTATTTTATAAAATTAAAAAAATTAATTAATTAATTAATTATTTGGATGTATTTGATTATTTTTTAAGTTTAAGGATTTATTTGTATTTTTTGAAATAGAAAAAAGTATATTTTAAACTGTTTTCCAAATAAAAAAAGTACAATTTAATGCTTTTGGGTAGGGATGAAACATAAAATCCCAAAATTGGGTACAAATGGTGTTTTTACAAGGTAAGAGTATAAACGAAAAAAATATAAGATGTGGGTTTTTTTAAAGAATTAAGTCTTTTATTTATAAAATTATATCTTCTTTTTCCTCTTTTCTTTTTGTATCTTTTTTATTTTTTAGGTTTACCTTATTCGATTTTTTATTTACCAAAATAACTGCTCTCTACTTAACCATTTATTTTCTTATTTTCCTCTCTTCTCCGACTTTAACCCACCGATTTCTGTTCATTGATTCTTCTATGTATATCATTTTTTCTTATATTATTTTTTATATGCTATTGAATTGTTTATTTCAAATTCCTCTTAACCAAAATTTGAAGAAACATGTTTCTGTTGATGGAAGTAGTAGTTCTGATATTTTGTTCTTGCATTTTACATTACTAAATTTGAATTCGGTGATGGAATTGAAAAATAGTGAGAAGTCTTCATTTAATATGTCAGCTTTTAAAAGTCGTGTTTAAAATGAAAATAGTTATAAAAATCGTGATTTTTTTATGAAATTAATCCTTTATAAAATATCATACTTTTAAAAAATAATTTCAATAATTTTAGCCATAATTATCTAAATTTAGGGGTGTTCAAACATGAGGATGTAACCTATGAACTTTGCATGGGATAGTAATTTTAGCATAAAATTGATCATTCAAAAGTTTTTTTTTAAAAAAATTAGCTTAATAAAAATGAGGTTTTGAAAATTCGTAACTCACAATAACCCAAATTAACTAAATTTCCCTCGCTACAACATTTGACAAAATAATTTCAAGTATGACCTTTTTTTTAATTAGGACTTCATCTTCCCTCACACTCAGCCGCCTCTCATTTTTTCTTTCTCTTCCTCTATATTCCTCTCTTCTTTTCTTTCTTTATGATCTACGAGCACAGAAAGCCACCGCCTCTCAAATTCACGAGTACAACGTTCATCGTCGTCGTCTTTCTTCAGTGATTTCATCGTCATCGTATTTCTTCCGATGGCTTTATCAGTGTTGTCTTTCTTCCGCCTTTTAGCTTTTTTTGACTGTTTTGATTTTTTAGATTTTTTTTACACGGATTATTTTAGAACTCTTGTTAATATAATTGTTCTATTTTTCATATAAATCTATCATTATTTTAGATCTCATGTTACTATCCTATATTCCAATTTATTTTGATTTAATTTTGTACACAACAAATTCATTTATGGCTTTTTTGAAATAATATATCATAAATACACCAAGTGTTGGTGTATTTACACTAGAAAAACTATAAATACACCATTAAAATACTATAAATACACTGTAAAAATACTATAAATACACTATAAAAACACAAAAAATACAAAAAAATGATAAAGAAAAAATATTAAACATAAAAATAAAAGTTGTATTTTCAATATTTAAAAACTAAACAGAATTATTTTGATAAATAAAAAAGATATGAGATGAAAAAAAATCAAAAAATCAGGTAGCGCGGTAATTAAGTTGCAAAGGTATCATGGAAAATTCCCTCTTATTTAAATCTACTAGATAATAATTTTTCAAATAAATATACTAAGTTATATAATATTACTCAGATATCATTATGCTTTTAAATGTTAGCTCATCGTCATTAGTAATCAAATAAATTTAGGGATTATTCAAAAAAAATTAAAAAATTAAATTGGATTAATTATATTATTTAATTCCTAAACTATACTATTTTATTTCACCAAACTATTACTATAGTTATTTTTTCACTTAACATCTTAACTTTTAATTTTGTTCTATTTAATTCCTCAATTTTAACTTTTTTATTGATCCGACTTTTTTTTATCCAGCGCGGCGAAGTATGTGTGTCACGACTCAAATCAAGCACATGATCAACACATAAAGCTTTGAAAGGTTTAACTTTCAAATCCAACATAAGTCTGGATTACACATTTCTGAACAGACGATTAATATAATGATAATTATACATATATTATTCACATGATTAAAAACATAACTGAAAAGTTATTACATGCTCATACAAAAACGCAGAACAATGTTTTACTGTGGGTTTCAAAAATTTAAAAATACAAGAACATCACAAAGAAGCTAGTTCTGAGGGGAATTAGACCTTAGTGAGTAACCAGTTGATCGGTTTAGCGATTCATGAGAGTATTCCATCTAGTTTGGTGCCTTGGATTTTGCTTGATATGCATGGTGTATCGTATGATAGAGGCGCTTTATCTCTTCTCTTGTATCAAAAATAATAATGATAAAAAACACGCGCAATTTAGAAATATATAAAATTATAAATATCTTTCTTTTATCGAATTATAGTATCATTTTCCATTTATCAACCACATCACAACAATGCACATAAAACATTGTTTATATTTTAACACAGAATAATAATATCAACAATAGCTGCCACAATAATAAGAAAATAGTAGTTATAGTATTAATAATATTAAGGGTTAATTTCATAAAAAAAATCACGACCTTTACACATAGTTTCATGTTGAAAACGACTTTTAAAAGTTGACATAAAGTATCACGACCTTTCATTTTTTTTTTCAAATCTATCACCAAATTAAAACTCTGTGTATTTTTGTTGACTAAATTCTTCATTAAACCATCAATTAAAAACCTAAATTATAAATCGACATCAAATTTTTTTCTGTTTCAAAAACATACACCGAATTTCCTTTGGTTATATATTTGAAAATAAATTAAAGATCATGATTTTATATGTCAACTTTTAAAAGTCGTGTTTAAAATGGAAATAGGTGTAAAATTCGTGATTTTTATGAAATTATAACCTAATAGTAATAGTAATAGTAATAGTAATAGTAATAATAATAACATTACTTAATGCTTATAGGTTTGACCATATTTTAAGGCTATTAACTCGATTGGATAATATAATTGTTGGTCATTTACCGCAAGTATACGGTACTGCAACTAGTAATACTAGATAAGTGCGAGATCAATTTCACGAAAAATGAACAAGCAATGATGAGAATATATTTAAATGTTATTCACTTCGTTTAGTAAGGAAATAGCATTTGTTTGGTTTTCGATAGGTAAAAGAACTAAAATTAAACAAGTATCATAACTAAATTAATAAACTAATTAAACAATAGATCAACAAACTCATATTTAAAGAAAGATATAAAAGAGTGCAAAGATTGCTAACTAAGGCCGACAATATCTTAGAAGTCAGGATTGCTAAAAGGCGCCGTTTTTGGGTCAAGCTATTCTAAAACTCTAAATTCCGCTCTCTCGAGTCAAAAACTAAAAAAATTGCAACAAATTAACTAACTGACATCTAAATTGCCCTAGCGTAATTAGATGTCGACTAAGCTAACAAATTACAATTAAGGAAGCAAACTCTAAAAACCACCTAATTTCTAAACCGCCCTCGCGTGATTAGATTTTAGGTTTATGGTTGGTCAAATCTGTCTAATTAATTGACTTTCGCCTAATTAATTAGACTATAATTCTAGATTAATAGATCACACTAATCTAGACATTAGAAACATCAAACCACAACAAAACACAAGTCAAGCACAATACCAATTCTATTCAACTAGCAGGCTTCCATTAACAACCTCTAAACAAAAAAAAAAAGAATAGATTTGTGTCAAGTAAGAAGTCTTAAATAATTTATGTTAGGCAGCATCAAATCCTTTGTCAAGAACAGCATTCTTAATGATGTTAAGGGACTCCTCAAGATGATCACAAAGCTTGTGAGGATTAGGGATTACATCTGGATCAACTGCTACTACAATTGTCATCTTGTTGAAATAACTCTGGTAATGAATTGTCAATGCCTGCGAAATTTAATAAAAAAAAATTAAAACAATAACATTAGTGTTTTTTCTTTTAAAAATCCAATCAGTGGTCGATCCGAAAATTGGACCGATTCATTGTCAAGCTAACATATAATCATAAACTATAGCGATCATTCTATTAGAAACCTAATCGATAGCTGAACATTAGAACCATCGATTTACTATCCAACCGATTGGACCGATCCCATTGATTATTACGGTCTAATCAATATAAGTCGATCAGGACCATATCGAATCAAAATCAATCGAAAACCAAATAAATCGACCGAAAAGTTTACGATTTTAACCTTCTTTTGATTGAATCATCAAAGAAATCGGTCTAATACGATTTTTAAAACAGATTTTGTGATAGCCTTAATTGATTAAATTGAAAAACAAACGCAAGAATATAAAATAAATTAATTAAAAAAAAAGGGGGAAAGGGTATATACATGAGGATGGCCATAAACAGTTGTAGCAAGAAATTGAATTGGATGACCATAAAAGCTTATTTCTTCAATAGGACCAACCACATTTGATAATGCCATTGTAGTATTTGATATAAATCGATGTGCCACAGCTGAAGCTACCTGCAGTATTATTTAAATTTATAGAATAAAATTCATAAAATACTTAAATTTTTATCGAAATATTCAGATAAAAATTACTTAAGAAACTAAGTAGCACGGATAATATATTTAATCAACGTTTTTTACGTCGAAAACTTGACATTTTAGACATAAAATTTAACTTTTACCGAATCCGTTTTCCTGTTTGCATACCTCGGCTCCGAATATGTTCACTATGAGCGTGGCGATTCGGAAAGAGCATAGAGCTTCAAGCGAATCTTTCTTTCGATCAACGGTAGCTTTAGCCTGCCGAACATAGTCTAGTGGCTCATTTTGTAAGGCTGTTTCGAAGGGTAGGACCATGTAGCCGAACTTATTACCCCATCCCCATTTTTTCTGCTTTGATTCCTTTGACATTAATGTTTCCAAACTCTATAAATCAACACACCATCATTACTACAAATATGTGTCTATT
The DNA here is from genome assembly GCF_937616625.2 of Mercurialis annua. Lineage (NCBI taxonomy): Eukaryota > Viridiplantae > Streptophyta > Magnoliopsida > Malpighiales > Euphorbiaceae > Mercurialis > Mercurialis annua. The sequence goes on along the minus strand of NC_065575.1, from coordinate 3,842,630 downwards.
GATGTTAGGAAAAAAAATCAAAAACTTATGTCTCCAAATTAAATAAGTACATTTTAACCATTTTTTGATAAATTAGATTCTAAAATTAGTGTTTTGGGGGGGGTTAAATAAGTCATTTCAAGTTATTTTTAATTTTATCAGTCAAATAAGTCTCTAAATTATCTTAGTTTATGTCAAATAAGCTCAAATTTATACACCTCAAACGTATAATTATTTAACTCCCGAGACGTATTTGAAGACCTAATTAACCAAACTGATCTATTTGACCCCGAAACGCAAATTTAAAAATCTATCGATTATGAGACACAAATTGAAAAGCCGAGTTGATTCTTTATTCATTAATGTTATTTAGGAGTGTGCATTGGATTATGATGGAATAAACAAAAAATTTATTTTATTTTTCAAAATCAATTTAAAATACAAATATATAAACTTTTTCAGGTTGTACTAAACAAGGCAGTTCAACTGATTTTTTCTATTCGGTCCAGTTTTTTTATTCAGGTTGTAATAAATTTTAACAGAATTTATTTTATTTTTAAAATTGAACCAAACGGAAAAAATAAATAAATATATTTTTTATATAATTTGAGTGAATTGAACCGAATTTGTCAATTTGATTTGATTTTTAAAATTTGGTTTGAGAGTTGCACACTATCAATAACATTGTTATTAATTATGACAAACTACATTTAGTTGACCTGAATTCCCGAAGTTGGTCTTAGGTTCACCATAAGAGTTGCTCTAAGTCTAGTCTTCTTTTGAAGATTTATCTTCTTTTGCTTTTCTTTTTCTCCTTTTTGGTCATTATCACCTGCTTTTTTTTATCCAAAATAAATAAATAAATAAATATGCTAAATGATTTGAAAAAACACTAAATATTTTAGACTCCATCTTACAACACTTAAAATTAAAAGTTTATTCATTTTAGAGTCGGATATTCAACTAAAAAAAAGCAAATATATTACAAAAAAATTAAAATTTAATTAATTCAATTAGGATAATTAAATTAAAATAAAATTTTTCAAATCGGGTTATAATCAACAAAAAATATAAAAGTTTTATTATAATTTGTAAAAACGTCAAATATATCAAATTGTTTTCATCATTAAGGTAAAAGGGTTTCATAAAACTCACCACATTCGTGATTGAGATATCGAGAGAGACCGGCTTGTATAACTCCCAACATTACATCATTGATCGTCTAATAAATTTATTCACAAACAAAGAACACCAAATTATGATAAATATTTAAAAAATAATTATTTTTATGAATATTAAAAAGTAATAATCTATTTTCTTATTTTGAAATGCAAATTAAATTAGAAGTAAAAAAGAATCTAATTATTCAATATCCACCTTTTTGATAGTTTTTAAATTTATACCATAACCTTGCAAAAATATAATTTATGCCTAATATTAGATAAAACATTTTAATTAGAGTTAATTTCATTTTAACCACGCCCTTTAATAGTTGTTATATAAATTCATCATATTTCATTTTTTTATCAAATCTATCACCAATGTAAAAATTCGGTGGCTTCCTCCTTCCAAATAAATACCATAATATGATACGTATCCTAATTAAAGCAAAAACACTTTCTTCTTCCTCTTTTTTTTTTTGATTCCTGTTGTTGAGTCAGCTAAAATATACCAAATTTGCACATCCAGTGAATTTATATTATAACTTTCAGAGGACGTGATTAAAATGAAAAGAACGTGTAAAAGTGGTGATTTTATATGAAATTAATCCTTCAATTATAATAAAGTAAACTTATTAAGTCAAATCATTTCTATTTTTTTATTTATTCTTATTTTTTTTTTCAAATGAAAGATGCTCATCAAATTTAAATTACCCGTCATAAATGAAAAAACAATGTTAGGAATTTTAAAAGGTTTTCAAAAAATTAGACATAAAAAAGTAACCGAAAATATGGCATATTTTTGAATGATAAAGCGAAGAAAAAAAAAACTTACAATATTCATTTTAGTCTTCACCACCTTGATGTCATCCAAGCTAACTATGCGATACACCACCCTTTTAGGCTTAAGATCAACCCTAGAAGAAGAGCCTTTAAGTGAAGTCTTTGTGTCTTCCAGAAATAAAATTGTTGCACCAAATAAAATCATATCAACAAAAGTATTCCAAATCGTCCTCAACTTCATCCACATGAACCCGTTAGATGCGTTAGAGCCTGCCCGTTTTCGCGAGGGTATTGTCGGGAGTGATTTCGGATCGGATTTTTTCCGAGTAGAAGCCAAAAGTAGCGACATTAGGGATACTGCATCGCCAATTGAGTGGTGAATTTTGAAAACACAAATAGATTGTGCATTTGATGTTTTGATATTGAGAATGTGAATTTCCCATAATGGTTTTGAAAGATCCATAGTAGGTATTGTAGTGAGACGAGAGACATAGTCTTCAACAAATTGGTCGGGAGAATCCATTTTTGGATCCACTTTTGGAATTATTACATGATCTTGTAAATTCACTATTGTTGGTGTCCATTTCATTTTCCTCTCATTGATGCTCTTCGTATTTTAAAAAAAGGTGTGTCCATCAGCTTGGACACCCAACATATAATCGAACTATAATTGAAATACATCCAACCAAATTATAAGCAAATAAAATAAAAAATTACATTAAATTTGATAAGAGCAAATTATTAGTCGCTCCGTCTTAATAGAGTTCTCTACTTAAAAAAAATCAAAATTCTTATCCACTTTCAAAAAATAACTAACTCTTACATTCAATTCTCCAATATTACCCCTATTTAAAATCACTAATAAGTAAATTAAAAGTAAATTGCAAGTGTATCCTATATTAAATAAGGATATGACAAAAAAGTAAGAATTTTACAAAATCCATAAACAATAATTGTTTTTCTTAAACTGTGTGATAAAGATAAAGTGGATAATTCTATTGGGACAGAGAAAATATGAACTTCTCCATATTTGCCACAATTCATATTATAATATGTTCTATTTGAAAATTAAATAATATAATCCTTCACTTTTGTTTTTATTAATGATTTAGTCCTTCCGTCCATTTTTGGTGTTAGTCAACCGAATCAATAAAACTATGTGATCCCCTACTTTAATTTCTTTCAACAATTTATTTCTCACTTTTGCTTTTGTCAACGATTTTGTTCATCATATTTGAAAATTAATTTACCTCTAAATCCTTTAACTACATTGACTTACACTTAAAATAGATGGAGGGACGAAACTGTTGATGAAAAAAAAAGTGAGGAACCATATCATATGATTTTCAAACAGAAGAGATTAAAGTGTGAATTATAACAAATATGGAGAGTCTTATAATAATTTGCTCTTCAATTAATCAAATTTCATGAACACTAGTTATTAAAAAGTAAAACAAAAATAATACATTACATGAAAATTCAGAAATGAAATTGATATTTAAATTTTATAAAAATTGACATTAAACTCCTGGAGATTTATTTATATAATATTGTGTAAATATAATTCAGTTGTTTCGGTCCGTTCGATTAATACAAAAAATAATTCAAAAGATAATTCAAAATTAATTTCAAAATTGTTTCGGTCCGTTTGAATAATTATAATATCACTTTTAACGAAATAGTTTCACATATCTTATTGATTTGGTGTAATTCACAATTGATATACATTATGTGAAATGAACAAAAATTAGGCAGCAGGAAATTCCTGCAGACTGTGTGAGGCTGCCACCACACAGTTTTATTAATTAGAAAAAAATTGGTTAATTAACCATTCCAATACCTAGTTAATTACTAGTGTTCATGAAATGATACTACTGTTTGGTGGTGGACCGGTGGTGGTTCATCGGATTTTAATAACATCACCAGTTGTTGTTGTTTCTATTCTGATATTCATGATGTTACAACAGTTCTTGCATTGGACAAGTAATTAAGAATATTGAGGGTTAATTAATTAGGGATTGGAATGGTTCATTAACCAAATTATTTTTAAGACTGCCACCACACGGTCTGCAGGAATTTCCTGCTGCCTAGGTAGCAGGAAAGTTTTGTTCATGTGAAATTATCATTCGAATTCTTAATCCTAGTCAAAGTAAAATTAATACTGAACTTTAACTAAAATTTTAATTGGGATATAATTAATTCATTTATAAAAAAATTATAATTATCTTTATATAAAGTAAATAGTGATATTTTACTCTTAAATTTAATATTAAAATTTAAATGTATTATTTTATTTATTACTTTTTTATTTTTATACAAATTAAATCTATGTTAAAAAATTTAGTTTTATACCCTTTACTTTTACTTTAAAATTATAATATAGTCAAATGTATCATTAGTTTTGCATATTAATCTAATCCAACTTATTTAAAGTGGCATTCATTTAAAAATTATAAAAAAATAAAAAATAAAATGGAATAGAATATAATATTTATTTAATTAATTAAAAATGACGTCGACAATTCTAAACAAAAATAGATAAAATTTAGTAAAAAATTACTCAAAAACCAAACTTTAACTAAAACTTAATTTGGATAAATAAATTCATTTATATTATGTTTATATATATTAGGGTTAATGTTACCATATAGCACAACCTTTAGCGTTTTTTTCGATTTAAACTCAACCTTTAAAACGTCTCAATTAATAGCACACCTTTCATTACGTGTCATATATTAGTATAAATGCATAAAACGACGTCGTTTTGGGCGTCCGTACGACAAAAAACGACGTCAATTTAACAAAAAAACAGAGCATAAAATGCATACCGGGTTATAAAATGAAAAGTGCGGAAAGGTTGTGCTAATGGAAGAGACGATTTAAAGATTGAGTTTAAACAAAAAAAAACGCTAAAAGTAGTGCTATTTTGTGAGATTAAATTAAGTAGTAACCTTCTACTCTTAAAATTAATATTAAAATTAAATGTATTATTGCAATTAATTGTAAAAATATATTCTGTTTATCACTTATTTTCTAAATACATTTTTTTTATATATTTTATGTTCTTATTTTAAAAATATTACATAGTTAAATTCATCATTCATTGTTACATTAATATATCAAACAAACTCACTAATATTAAAATTAAAAAAAATTATGATACTAATACAAAAGTTACATTACCAGTTTACTAGAGAAGCGAGGGTGTTTAATCAAAGTTTGTTGCAGTCCAAACTTGAGAACCGTCGGATCCACGGCGGCGTTTAATCCAATTATAGAGAGAATATGGCAGTTTAAAAGCGGCGCGTGAAACATCCGATCACATGGACTTAGCTCCATTAATCTCTCCTTTTATCAGTTTCTTTCTTATTTTTTCAATGAAATGATAATGTCTTAAATTCAATTTAATATCTAAATATTCAAATTGCATCAAAACGTTATCCTCCACTATCCACTTTTAAAAGAAAGGCAAACCACCCAATTTGAATGTGTCATATAGTAAATGATTATCTCTCTAAAAATAAAAGGCAAACAATTATATATTAATTTGTTGAGGAATAATTTATTTATGAAATTTTTATTATCATTAATAGAAGTTTTAGTCTTTAATAAAAAATAAAAAAAAATCCCATGCAATTCTATATAAAAGTTACATTTCGTTTTAGAAACTTTGCAGCTTAAACATTTATTATAACATTAAATCATTAAGTATTATAATATTATAAAATAAAAAGTGGAGACTAACTTGATAAATTTTATATTTTTTCTTCATTTATAATAAATGGTATAAATTAATTAAATATAATATATTATGTTCGATCAACTTGAGAGGATCGTATCTATATTATTAACTCAGTCGCAAATGAAGTGGTGGATTAAATCTACATAAAAGTTTATCTTCAGATTATTTAAAGGAATTATTTATAAAATACACCACTTTTGAAAAATAATCACAACAATGTTGGCCATGTTTGCCTAATTTTTTTCGCTATCATGTTTGGCAAAATAGTTTTAAAAATGACTTTTTTTTATTAAGGTTTTATTCTTTTTTTTTTTCACACACAGTCGCCTTTCTCGTTTTCACTCGCATTCCTCTCAAATCTCTCTTTTCTTCTCTTCCTCTATGATCTACGAGAAGAAAAAGCTACCGCCTCTCAGATATACGAGCACAATATTCATTGTCATTGTCTTTTTTTTCGATGGTTTCATCGTCGGCGTCTTTTTATAAACTACTCAAATGCTGACGTTTAGTGACGGATGCAAATTCTGTCGTTGAAATCATATAATAGCGATGGACAGTGTCCGCCACTTTAGCGACGAATATTTCGTCACTAATCCGTTGCTAAAATGGCGGGATGTTGGAGGGAAAACTGACCGCCAAAATATTAGCGACGGATGTTTAATATTGGTCGCTAATTTTAATTTTACTAAACGTTGCGTTTACGGCAATGATATTAGCAACGGATTTTAACTATCCATCGCAAAATGTGTTGCCCTAAACGCAATGTTTCATTTAACTCGATTTTAGCGAATTATTTGAAAACCGTTGATCTTTTTTTCTCTCCCTTTTTTTCCCAGCGCCGTTTCTTCTCCTCTCCATCGGACTGCTCTTCTCCACCAACCGTGCCGTTTCTCCTCTCCACCGAACTCCTCTGTTCTCCACCCACCGGACTGCCGCCGTTTCTCCACCCACCGAACTACCTACCGCCGTTCCTCCACCCACCGAACTGCCACTGTTTCTCCACCCGCCAGAATGCTCCTCTCCACCGCGCCGTTTCTCCTCTTCACTGGACTGCCGTCGTTACTTTTCCTCTCTCCACCGCTAGCCTCCACTGATTCTCAGGTAAGCTTTTTTTGTTTTCACTTATTTATTATTTATAGTTTAAATGTGAAATATTAATGTAAATTAGTTTTTTTTAACAGCATGTTGCCTCCTGTGTCCGTCCCGCTGCCTCCGGTGACCGTCCACCTCAGCTTCCTCCAGTTCCGGTAACTTTCAGTTTTAATATTTATTATGTTATTTATTAATTGAATAGATTTATTTATTACATTTATTAGTTGTTAATTAGATAATTGATAATAAATTAAGTTAGTTAATAAATAATTATTTAAATTGAGGTAGTTTTAATTAAATATTTAAAATTGAAATTTAATTAATTTAATTTATAATTATTTATATTCGTAAGTATTTTAACTAATTGTTAGATAAATTAGTTTATTAATTAATCAATTAGTTTAGATTATATTAGTTGGTTATTAATTAGATGATTTAGATTAATTAATTTTAACTAATTGCTTTCATTAGTATATAAAATTTAATTAGTTTAATTAGAGTTAAATCAAATAATTTAATTTGTTTAATTAGTTAATTTTTACTAATGTAATTTGTTTTAATTTATTGTTATTATTATTCTAAAAATTAGGTTAATTTTGTTTATTAATTAATTTGGTTTCTTAGTTAATTAGAGTTACAATTGGTTAATTAGTGTATTTTTTAGATAGAGTTGGTTAATTAGTGTAATTTGGGTTAATGTGTGTAATTAACGTAATAAATGTTAATTTCCATGTAATTGTATTATTGTTGGTTTGGATATCGAGGACGTCAACAAGAAGCATCGCGTGTACGGACTTGGTTCAGCGACCAGTAGGTACGCGGTCACGAGTAGTAGGGCCTGAGGCAGCTCCTCGCGGTCACAACAATCAGACCAGGAGGTCGAGCGCCGTGTTGAGGAGCGGATGGCCGCACTAGAGTGTTAGCAGCAGGCCGGCTAGGACGAGTGGATGGCCGCTCTTATCCGTGGAGCTCGCAAAGATGATGCTTCCTGCTGAGTTTCGCCCACAACACCCCCCCACCAGATGATGATGACACTATGACTTTGTTGTGTGTTTTTAGCTTCTTTTTTCCCGTACAATTTACATATTTATCACTTTATACATGCATGATTTCATTTCAGTTTTCTGTGTTTTATAGATAATTTATAAATATTGTATATATCACATTTATATCGACAAGAAAAAAATGGAAAATACAGCGGAAAATGGCAAAATTCTTCCAGGTCTTCTTGATTTTAGCGACGGAAAGTATTGTTTAGCGACGGATGTGTCCGTTGCTAAGCGTTCCATCTGTGAGATATAATGCACGTTTAGCGACGGATATATCTGTCGCTAAACAATCCAATTAGCGACGGATATATCTGTCGCTAAACAATCCAATTAACGACAGATATATCTGTCACTACTAGCGACAAATATATCCATCTCAATCTCAAAAGACAAAAATCTGTCGTTATAAAGTCTCCAACTCCGTCTCAGGAGTTGGAGATTTGCGACATATATATGTGTTTGCGGCGGAAGTTCCATCGCTAACTCGGCGACGGACACGACTTGCGTCGCAATGTCTGTTTGCGACCATTTTTATTGCGACAGACTGTGTTCGTCGCTAACACGGATTAGCGACAAAAAATAGGTGATTAGCGTCGCTAAACACCTGTATTCTGGTGGTGATGGTGGTTTCATCGTCGTCGTCTTTCTTTCGATGGTTTTATCTCCATCGTATTTATTCCGATGGTAGGATTTGTACCAAAGCAAACTCATAGGACTCGCCAAAGGCTAACAGGACAAAGACAAGATCAACTCACAGGTGGACCCTAATAATTCGTACCACTGAGGCCGAGTCCTATAAGAACTGCCTATTTAGAACCATGCATATATGGTTCCGCCAAATAAGAGAAGACTGAATCCCACAGTTATTCTTTCATCACCACTATACAAAGAGTTTGAGATATGCTTAAAACACACATTATTACAATTATTCTAAACTCTCTTAATCTCAATATTGACTTAAGAATTAGAGTGCTCATCGGACAACCACCGTCCAATTAGAAATCTAACTTATGTTTTGCCAGTTAATCCCTCGAGAAGTCAGACTCCGTCTACGGAAAAGCTTACAAAAAACTTCCTTTTGAATGAGCTTTCTATGAACTAAAAAATTATTATTGAAGGATAAATTTCGACGGAACTGACTCATAAAACAAACAACCGGTAAGAACGTCAAATAACACAGAGATGATTCCACCACCAGCATCAAGAATAATCAACATGATATCAAGTAATTACCACCACGAGAAAAAATAAAGTAAGGAAGATCCGAATATTAAATACACCACAAAAGCACCAAATATACACTATAAAAGAAACTGAGATTTAAAACATAAATAAAAATATAAACACTACAAATACACAATAAAAAAATTAAAAATAATCAAGCGTGTATTTTTGTTGACTAAATTCTTCACTAAACCATCAGTTAAAGACCCAAATTATGAATCTACATCAAATCTGATACTCTTTCAGTTAGAGTATGTCTCTAGTTCTCTTATGAAACTTTCGTTATTGGGTTAGCCATATACTTTACATGTTTCTAGCGATTCACATGACATCATCAAATGATACAAGTCTTGGATAAGAATTTACAACGCACTAGAACGGCCTTGTTGATGATCTTCTACTCTGACATCATCTAGAGTCCCTCGAACAAATAGAAAAAATACACTGAATTTTTCTTTGGTGATAAATTTAAAAATAAATGAAAAATTATAATTTTATATGCCAATTTTTAAAAAGCGTAAAGATCATAATTTTTTTTTAAAGTAATCCTTTTATAAATCCTTTTAGAAAATCTAAAAAAAATGTAAATTTAGTCCATCATATTATTTGTGGACTGCGTCCATAATATGGATTAAATTTAAGATCTTCTCAAATTAATTGAACATGATCTATATACACCATTCATTATAAATATTAAAAAAATATAAAATTTATCATATTATTTTACACCATTTATCTTATAATATTATAATACATGATCAAAATGATGTAATGTTATGATCAATGGTTAAGCCGAGCAGTTTCAAAAATATTATAATCTTGTTGCATGGGATTTTTAAAATTGGATAGTGTGAGGATAACGTATGATGCGATGATGAATATTTAAATATTTAAATGAATCTGAGACATTATCATTTCATTAAAAAGAGAGTCTTCCAGAAATCAAGAAAGATAAATGGCAAGCGGCGATGATGAAGTTGAGGAGGCGGAGCTAAGTCCAGGTGGTCGGATATTTCACGCGCCGCGTTTCAACTGTTATATTCTCTCTATTATTGGATTAAACACCGCCGTCGATCCGGCGCTTCTCAAGTTTGGACTGCAACAAACGTTGATTAAACACCCTCGCTTCTCTAGTAAACTGGTAATCTTCATTTTTACTTCATTAATTGAATGTTACTAACTTATAGTAACTTATATTAGTCTCATTTTATTTGTTACTTCTTGTGATTTTTGATGTTCTAAATAGAATGTAACTTTTGTATTACTATCATAATTTCTAAATTTTGTTAAACATTAGTGAGTTTGGTTGATATATTAATGTATTAATGAATGATGAATTTGACTGTATATGTTATATTTCTAAGGGAAAAAAATCATCTACGCCCCCTTAGGTTTGCCTCCAAAATCAGTTAAGCTCTCAACGTCTAAAAAGATTCAAATACGTCTCCAACATCTTAAAAAAATGAACAATCAAGCTCTTGATTTTAACACAAAAGACGTTGAGGGCTGTGTTGTCAAAAATTGGAGGTTTTATTGTTAATTTTTTAAAACGTTTAGGGCATATTTGAATTATTATGAACGTTAAACGTTTACTTGATCTTCGTGCCAAATTTTAGAAGTATAAATAATCATTTTCCCTAAATAAAAAATATAATATATAAAAGAATAAGTGACAAATGAAATAAAATAGAATATATTTTTACTATTAATACATTTAATTTTTAATATTAATTTTAATCTACTTAATTTATATAAACATAATATAAATGAATTTACTTTATCCAAAAATAATTAAAGTTTTAGTTAAAGTTTGGTTTTTGATTAATTTTTTTACTAAATTTTTATCAATTTTTGTTTGGAATTATCGAAGTCATTTTTATTTAATTAATTAATATTATACTCCGTTCCATTTTATTTGTCATTTTTTATGATTTTTTAAAAGAGTTTCACTTTTGTATTGTTAATATATATTATATAACATTTCTTCAAAAAGAACATATATTAATGAGTTTGATTGATAGATTAATATGTAAAATTAATGATATATTTGACTACATTATATTTCTAAAATAAAAGTAAAGGGTATAGAAAATGTGTCTATAAAATTTAATATAGTTTTGATGTGTGAAAATAACAAAAATGCTAAATAAAATAAAACGGAAAGAGTATGTTATTACTATTAATTATAATAATACATTCAAATTTCAATATTAATAATTAATGTTAATGAAATTTGATTAATTGAATAACCTATCGAATTAAATGTAATTTTATTTATTTGCTTATTATTTGGTTGAATGTATTTCAATTATAGTTCGATTATATGTTGAATGACCTAACTGATGAACACACCTTTTTTTAATACAAAGAGCATCAATGGGAGGAAAATGAAATGGACACCAACAATAGTGAAGTTACAAGATCATATAATAATTCCAGGACTGGATCCAAATATGGATTCTCCGGATCAATTTGTTGAAGATTATATCTCTCATCTCACTACAATACCTACTATGGATCTTTCAAAACCGTTATGGGAAATTCACATTCTTAATATCAAAACATCAAATGCGCAATCTATTTGTGTTCTCAGAATTCACCACTCAATTGGCGATGCAACATCTCTAATATCACTACTTCTAGCTTCTACTCGAAAAACATCCGATTCGGAATCACTCCCAACAATACCCGTGCTAAAACGGGCAGGCTCTAACGCATCTATAGGGTTCTTTTTAGCTATATTGATGATGTTGAGGACGATTTGGAATACTTTGGTTGATTTGATTTTATTTAGTGCAACAATTTTATTCTTGAAAGATTCAAAGACTCCACTTAAAGGCTCTTCTGGGGTTGATCTTAAGCCTAAAAGGTTGGTGTATCGCATAATTAACTTTGATGACATCAAGGTAGTGAAGACTAAAATGAACATTGTAAGTTGAAATATTTTTGAGTAATTGGTCTTTTTTTTTCTTTTACTTCTAATTTAAATTGCATTTTCAAATAAGAAAACTAATTATTATTCTTGGTATTCATAAAAGAACAATTTTTTTTGAATGTTTATCATAATTGTGTGTTTCTTGATTGTGAATAAATATTAGACGATCAATGATGTAATGCTGGGAGTTATACAAGCTGGTCTCTCTCGATATCTCAATCACGAGTGCGGTGAGTTTTCATGACATCTTTTTGCCTAATGATGAAAACATTCTGATACATTTGACTCTTTTACCAATTATATAATAAAAAAATTAATTTCATCAATTATAACCTGATTTAAAAAATATATAATAATTTTAAATTTATTTTAATTGAATAAATTAAATATGAATTTTTTTTAGTAATATATTTGCTCTTTGGGCGTGATTGATATTTTGTTTTTTGAATATTAGTTGAATATCCGACTCTCAAATGAATTAAATTTTAATTTTAAGTGTTGTAAGATGGAGCATAAAATATTTTGTATCTTTTTAAAATCATTTAGCATATTTATTTATTTATTTTGGATAAAAAAAAAGCAGGTGATAATGACCAAAATGGAGGAAAAGAAAAGCAAAAGAAGATGAATCTCCAAAAAAAGACTAGACTTAGAGCAACTCTTCTAGTGAACCTAAGACCAACTCCGGGAATTCAGGTCAACAAAATGTAGTTTGTCCTAAGATTGTTTATCCCACACAACGGATGTGCCACGTCATTTTTACAACAACAATAATTATTTGCGATAGGAAATTTTTATTTATTGCTTATTTTTTTATCATTAAATATTTGCACATGACTAACGCCTCATTGGTTTGTTGCACGAATGACGTGGCGCAACCGTTGCGTTGTATAATTATTCTTGTCTTAATTAATAACAATGTTTTTCGAACCAAATTGACAAATTTGGTTTAATTCATTTTAGTATTACAAAAAAATACATCCATTTTTTCAATTTGATTCAATTTTGAAAATAAAAAAGTTTTCAGTTAAGTTTTATAACAAACCAAATGAAAAAACTGAACCGACTAGAAAAAATCAAGTGAACCGTCTTATTCCGTTCGATTTGAAAAAGTTTATATACTTCTGTTTTGATTCGGTTTGATTTTTGAAAAAGAAAATAAAATTTTGGTTTCTTCAGTTCGAATCCAATGCATAAATAACATCAATGAATAAAGGGTCAACTTGACTCTTAAATTTATTTTTCAAAATCAAATAAGTACATGTTAGCTTTTTTTTGTATCAACTAGATATTCACATTTGTGTTTCGGATCAAATAAATCACTTTAGTCAATTAGATTTTCAAATGCATCTCGGACATTAAATAATTATACGTTTGCGGTATACAAATTTGAGATTGCTTAACATAAGTTAAGAGAATTTAGGGACCTAATTGGCTGATAAAATTAAAAATGACTTACTTGACCTCAAAACGTAAATTTTATGATCTAATTTATCAAAATAAAGTCAAAATGTACTTATTTGACTTCGAGATATAAGTTTGAGGATCATTGATCGTTTTTTTTCTAACATCAATAGACACATATTTGTAATAATGATGGTGTGTTGATTTATAGAGTTTGGAAAAGTTGATGTCAAAGGAATTAAAGCAGAAAAAATGGGGATGGGGTAATAAGATCGGCTACATTGTCCTACCCTTCAAAATAGCCTTACAAAATGAGCCACTAGACTATGTTCGGCAGGCTAAAGCTACGGTTGATCGAAAGAAAGCTTCACTTGAAGCTCTATGCTCTTTCCGAATCGCCGCACTCGTGTTGAACATATTTGGAGTCAAGGTATGTAAACAGGAAAATGGGACATGGACACGGTAAAAACGGTGTTATTTTCAGATTTTGTATTTTAAAAATAAGGTTTCTATCTGAAATGTCAAGTTTTCGACGTGGAAAACATTGATCGAATAGATTGTCCGTCTACTTAGTTTCTTATAGTAACTTGTCTAAATATGTCGATAAAAAAATTATGTATTTTATGAATTATTTTTCTTAAATTTAAATAATAATGCAGGTAGCTTCAGCTATGGCACACCGATTTATATCAAATACTACAATGGCATTATCAAATGTGGTTGGTCCTATTGAAGAAATAAGCTTTTATGGTCATCCAATTCAATTTCTTGCTACAAGTGTTTATGGCCATCCTCATGTATATACCCTTTTCCACTTTTTTTTTATTAATTTATTTAATATTCTTGCATTTGTTTTTCAATTTAATCAATTGAGCCTATCACAAAAACTTTTTTAAGAATCGTATTAGACCGATTTCTTTGATGATTCAATCAAAAGAAGGTTAAAATCGTAGACTTTTCAGTCGATTTTATTTGGTTTTCGACTGATTTTGATTCGATATGGTCCCGATCGACTTATATTGATTAAACCATAATAATCAATGGGATCGGTCCAATCGGTTGGATAGTAAACCGATGGTCCTAGGGTTCAGGTATCGATTGGGTTTTTAAAAGAAGGGTCACCAGTTAGTATTGTTAAGTTAGCTTGACAATGAATCGGTCCAATCTCCGGCTTGGCCGCGGATTGAATTTTTAAAAGAATAAACATTTATGTTATTGTTTTAATTTTTTTCATTAAAATTGACAGGCATTGACAATTCATTACCAGAGTTATTTCAACAAGATGACAATTGTAGTAACAGTTGATCCAGATGTTATCCCTAACCCTCACAAGCTTTGTGACCATCTTGAGGAGTCTCTAAACATCATTAAGAATGCTGTTCTTGATGAAGGATTTGATGCTGCCTAAGTTCACTTTGTAAGATAAATTATTTAAGAGTTCTTATTCGACCCGCAAGGCTTTTTTTTTTTGTATTGTGGTATAATTAAAAATCTTACCTTTTTAAAGGATATGTGATATACATATATGATTTGGTTATTTAATACTCACTCCGTCCACAAATTTTAGGCTTGTTTCTACTTTAAACATCCTAGATTATAAAATAGTTGAAATATAATAAAATCCAAAATGAAGCTAAAATAACTGTTGTCATCTAGTTGATTTCATCAGACAACTCCAGCAGTTCAATAACAACAACTGAATCAAATAATCACAATAACATCCGTGTTTATTTTAAATAAAAAAAGAGAAATATTAATTTACTTGGCAAAATCTAATTATTCAGTGTGATTCAAGTTATTGTATTTACATGCAGAGAAAGAATTCACATGATCAACGGAAAGAAAACTAGCCTGGCGGACATTTGGTTGAAGGACGAACCCTCCCCACTCAGAATTCCGAATCGTCAGGCTGAAATTCGATATCAATTTAGATCGTCAGAACTCAGAAGCAGTAAGTGACAGAATATTTAGAATCAAGAATAGCTACATGACGATCACAACGAAAACGATAAAATCCTGAGAACTGGATCAAATCTGTGTGACATAAATACTTACGGCTACAATCAGTAAATTACATGGCAAAGCTTAAGTTACAGCAGTTGCATCTGCATGATCATGCAGATCTTAGAGAGAAGGCTAACAAACTGATCTGTCACACCATAACTTAGCCCGTAGAGACAACTTGCGAACTACTTGAAATATTTGACTCTATCTTAGTCGATTCAATCTATTCAAGTCAATTGCCAAATCAAGTTTGAACATCAAGATGCTCGGTTCGACATGTTAGCGATTCTAACCGAGTTTGTATCCTCTACGATAATGCATATTTACAATCCTCTAAAATAATACATATTTACAATAAGACCATGTTTCTTTACTAAAATTTCATGTTTAATTTTTTATACAGATAATTGCGTTGAACCGAGTTACTCTTGATTATCAATTACTTTATTGAGTTTGAACTCCAACTCCTGAAGTAAACCCTGATCGAATTTTACTCAAATTTCGGGCTTAGAATTGAGTTGAGTTTGAACTTGACAGTTTTTCGATTGGATTTGATTAATACCGCTAACTCTAAGACCAAGGGAATATATGATATTTTTAAAAAAAAGTTGTTAGTGTGTTTTAAGATAACAAAGAAGCAAAATAATAATGATGACATTGTGTCATGATTTTTTCCGAATACATTTTCATCAGTTCTGCTATCAGAAAACATTTTAAAGGCAGAGTCGAGCAGAAATGCTCACCTTTATCATTCTGTTCTCTGAGCTGAGCAAGGGCTACCGCAATCTTTGCACCAAGAACAGCATTATTTTTCACCAGTGCAATATCTGAATTCTCATTAAGAAAATTAAATTTCTTAAACAGTTATAGAACCCACCACCCATATAAGCTCACAAAGTATAACTTTAACCACATAAATAAATAAAAGATCTCAATCGTTTCTGCAACATTTAAAAACGCACATTCACTGCCTATTAGATGCCACACAGCCAAATAGAAAACTGATCAAAAATTTGAACTTCCAAATATATGAACAAGTTACGGAATAGGTTAAAGGATACTTGACGCCAGTGAGGCACCTCCCGTTATTTCATTTACTCTGGCAAGCAGGAATGGGGTTTCTGCATTGCCTGTTATATTCCTCTCCCTGAAGATCCAATTGGATATGCAAATTAATTGCGGAAAATGTTGGAAAGAACTCTAATGTTATAAAAAAGACTAGAAAGCAACATAGCACTTAAAATCTATTAAATAAACAAAGTTCTCAACCTGGCTTCCCTAAGTGCATTTTGTATGGCTGACTCAATTAAGTTTCCAGAAGCTGAGTGTTCTTTTGGTATTGGAGCAGTAATCAGAATCCCATTCCCAAGTTTAAGTTTCAAACTGGCATCTGATTTAAACGAAAGAAAACAAACACAACAAAATTAATTTTGAATGCGGAGTGAAAATCAAGCTGAGTTAAACAGAGAATGTCACCTGCCTATCAGCCGAGCACAGTCTTCAGGAGTCTCTACACGACAAGGTGCCTAAATTGTAGTCAAAAAACAAATAGCACAGTTCACTCGCATTGGTCAATGAAGAGCTTTTTTTATCACAAGAAATTGTGTTCTCAACTAAAAAAGGTTTAGACATATGTTCATGCTAGTTTGTATGCTAGAATTTAAATTATGTTTGTTTAATAATTTTGATTTTTTTTCTAGCTATAAGCTTTTGGCACGCAGCATTGTTTTGAGACTTATGATCCGGATTCTGATCCCTCTTCCAAATGCCTTAAGTCATAGAGCTGAAATCTCACATTTTTATAGTTCCTTTGCCTTTGATTATGCTATTTAAACACTTCCGAATAGATGAAACATTAGTCCGAATAACTCAAGCCTATACACCATTAGTACCTTACAGCCACTGGTTTCTGTGAAAAAAGCAGGCAATTCATTTGTCTTGTACGCGGCAACACAAACTCCTTGTGTTTCCTGTACTGACAATATAGGTTTGAGAATTATAAATCAAAATCTGAATAGCTTTGAAGAACAACAGGAGAAGAAAGATATTTCAGTTACCAAGTATTCAAGTGTCCTAGGAATATCTAATATAGATTTCACTCCAGCAGAAACAACAGCCACTGGAGTCCGGCCGAGCTCGGTGAGATCAGAAGATATATCCATTGCTGCAAAAAAAGATGATTAAAATCAACAATCAGCATACATTTGGACTTAAGATTATAGTTATTCTTCTGCGCAGAAAATAAATAAAATAAAGCAATAATCATTAACAGATTTACAACATCATGTATGATAAGAAAATCTAAAATGCTGTTCTCTCATGGCAATTGGCACTGATAACAAATAACAGTTAATACTGTTATTTGTCTTGTATAATTAACGGGTTAGATCGATTTGAAGGATGAAATTAACCTCAATTGAAAAAACAGATTGTTTGTATTCTCCCAAACCCGAGCAAGCTAGGCCAAACTTTAGGATTGAATTCAGCCTTAGCTCACCCCATAACAGATTGTCTGACATATAACAGTTAATGAAACTCCACATGCTATTTGCAAGCTACATTCTCCACTTTCCACCAATTATCTCATGAATAATGCCCCTTAATCTGAAGAGACCGGTAAGAGAGAATATAGAGTGAAACTAAGTAATGATCAACTGACATTTCAATTGCACCATTCTCCCTTGTAAATTATAATTATAATGGTGTACATTGGTGATGTACAGAGGCGTTTGCTTCAGTTAATAGATCATAATGCAGGAGATAAAAGTGGAAAGTGGAAAGCATGGCTTTCAAATAGCAGGTAGCATTTCATCAACTGTTTAAAGTCTGGCAATCTGTTCTGGGGGAGCTAAAGTCACATTCAGTCATAGAGTTTGGCCTAGCTTACTTGGGGGGTCCGGATAATACGGGTTGGTGAGATACCTCCTCCCAACAAATAGCCAAGCTAAAGGCTCAATTCAAATTTAAGAGTTTGGCTTGTCTTATCAAGCTAAGAGTCCCACTGCTTTCTGAATTTCAAAGCAGACACAATATTGTTGACAACTAGGAGAACTTATTCTATAAATTTCTTCTTTTTCGACATATCAAATTCTTTTCTCTGCCTTTTTCTTAGTCTTTTCATTTTCTTTTATCCGCCTTTTTCTTTTCTTGTCTTATTCTACAACGCCTTCACTGCTGGTTGCATGAAAGCAATTCTAAAAGAAGCAAAGTGCACCAGAGAATCTTTTAGAAATAAATACAGATGAAAGAAATACGTACTATGTTCGCCATGTCTATGAACTCCTCCAATTCCTCCAGTTACAAACACAGAGATACCAACCTACACGAGTTTAAGTTTAAAATCTTAGTAAAATTTACATAGTGAACACAAGAATTAAGAAAAGAATTGTTTTACTATAGTTTTAGGATGTTGGATCACTACCATAGAAGCAAAACACATGGTTGCAGAAACTGTAGTTGCCCCATTCCCTCCGGTCGCCACCTAGAATAGCATAAGCATGAACCCAAGAGTCAGATGCAGAAAGATTAACATGAAATTCTAAATTAAAGCACCGACTAAAAGAATTTCACTGGTCAAGAACTGAAGACAAATAATATAAGCGTTGAATTATCATCTAATCATGCATGCCCAATTATACAGTAAACATATCTAAGTTAATTTGCTTACACAGCCATCTCAGCATACAACCTCTGCAATCTTCTCCCAAAAACTATAAAAGCTGAAGGTGAAAGAAGCAAATATGAAATGGTGAAACTATAGAGAGCAGAAGGGTGCAAGCATAGGCCATTTCTAAAAAAACATTGTGTCCATATGTCATGTCAAAACTATTTAACTCCCAAAAATCTGTTTCTGAAAGAGAAAAAAATCCGTGTCCGTTGTAATTCAAATTGATATTCAAATTTGGAATGACGCGAGCTAAGCAATTGTCAGTAGTTTTTATATCTGGAGGCACTTATATTAAAGAAACATCTTGATTTAATTTATCAATCTTTTTTCTTAATGTGTTCAGGATTGAGAAATATATGATATCAATACGTATATAATGTTTTAATGAGTTCATATTATTATATATTAATAACTATTAGGAATACAAACTGAACCTTACATTTTAGTTCAGTTCTCTATTCACTTACTAAAAGTTTTGATTCTCGTTTCCAATCTTGGTTCAACAACTATGACATATATATATATATATATATATATATATATATATATACTATATATAAAAGCACGGATGTGGGGGGGACAGGCAAATTTACTGAATAATCCTTTTCAGTTTACTACTAAATAAAGGTTTTATAGTCATTAACTAATTAGTTATTTAATTAATCACTATTGTAATTAAAGTCCTAATTAGAATAGGTATATAGCTAAATTATCTCCAATTTAATTTTTAGTATGTAAAAAATAATTAAATTGTCTCCAAATTAGTAGGAAATCTTTTACTTTGATTAAACTACAAAATTAAAATATTATATTTGGTCAATATATTATTATTTAAATTTCTATCTTATTATTTTTAAAGATATTATTAATAAAATTAAATTAATTATTTAATCATGGTTATTATAAAACCAACAGAAAAATAAATTTAGCATGTAAAAAAATTTAATAACCGAGTATATTATATTTACTTTTACAAATTTTTTTAACTAATTTAATATTAATATAAATTAAAAATTGATATAATTATAATAAATTTACTAATATGTTCATTGAGTAGTTAAGTTACGAGCCACGTGCATAGCACGTAATGCGAAACTAGTATATATAAATGTGTATATATATGTGTATATATATATATATATATATATATATAGAGAGAGAGAGAGAGAGAGAGAGAGAGAAATAGCAAAGTAAAGTAAAGAGCAGCAATGTAATTCTCAAATACACTCACAACATAAGCAATATCCCTCCGAGCAGTCTTCTGTGCTTTAGTTCCCAGAGTAGCAAGCCTCTCTAGCTCTTCAACACTTAAGCCTAAACATGTAGCAAAATGAGCATTCATATACCAGAATTGGAGATGCATGATAGGAAAATAGATAAAACAACTTGTGATATTCCATAATCATAGGAAAGACAAGGACGAGGGGAATAATTAATGCAAAGCGTCCAAAACAAAACCATGGGTAGTTGACTTTTTTTTCCTTGTTTCTTCTTACAGTACATCGATAGTTCACATTTCTTTATTCATTATTTTTTGTTTTGGATAATATGAATCAGGCACGTAAATTATTAATGACGACATAGAAAAATGCGCTGGCCCAATGACCACAACTCTTGATCAATAAGCATCCTGCTGAAATTTGAGGATGAAGATTTGAAGCTAAGCAATAG
This sequence comes from Mercurialis annua, assembly GCF_937616625.2. Taxonomy (NCBI): domain Eukaryota; kingdom Viridiplantae; phylum Streptophyta; class Magnoliopsida; order Malpighiales; family Euphorbiaceae; genus Mercurialis; species Mercurialis annua. The sequence goes on along the minus strand of NC_065575.1, from coordinate 3,821,920 downwards.
CCAGGTCATATATGAATTAACCGATTTTCTCTAGGCCAAACATCAAAAAGTATTCAAATGTTTTAGCATGTTTGCAATTTTAATGAAACCTTTTAATTTTTACTAATTTGTTCCAATTTCAGTCTTTCATTGCAATTATGTTGCAACTACTTGGATTGATTAGAGTAGTGTACAATTGATGATCTGGCTACTATTAGTGATGCATGAGCCATGCACAATTGCAAATTAATTCTCCAACATGGCATCGTTAGTGTTAATCAAATCATCAATTTTGCATATCATTAAATCATTAGAACAATTAAGACAAATTGCAATAAAAGATTTTAATTATAATAAATTAGTCAAAAAAAAAATTTAAAAAAAAAAGTTAAAATTGCAAACACTCTAATTCCTAAATGATGCTAACTTAGACAATCATCTAATTTTTGCACGTTGAACCAGCAAGCAAGCCTTTTCTGTGGATTGTAATTCCTAATGAGCTCAAAGACGTACATACAAAGATGCATCAAGATCAATCTAATTGCAAAGTATAAGCTTAACAATCAAACCTACCTACGCATGGTATGCCATCTAAAATTGCAATAGTAGCAGGAACTGCTCCATTTTTCCGCACAATCGCCTCCACCTCTTTTGCAGTTTCCAAATTTTGGGGATACGGCATCCCTAAACATAAGACCAAAAACATTAACCACAGTACGCAATACCCACACATAAATTGCACAACAAATATCTCCCACTTCTATGACATTGCCCCTATTGACATCACAATAACAGCAAAACTTTCAACAACTATGAGAGTAAAGCATATAAAAGCATGGTGAGCTACTGAAGAAAATGAGTGATTAGCTAAACATGTATAAAATCGCATTAATACTATTGAGAATAATTACTTTTATGCAGATAAATATAAGAAATAATTATTTCGGACGAGTCGTTAAAGGCCCAGTTTAAAACGAGAGGCCTTGGTGGCGGGTACTGCGCAAGCCTCCCCGAGTGGTCGGGCTCAGACGGTTCCCTCTAGAGCAAATTACTCACTTTCAAACGATTTAGTACCTCATGTTCAATTCCGTTAACGATTTGGTAGGCAGATAAAGCAAATGAATTGAAATTGAAATGAAAATTGGTACCATGAGAAATAATAGTGGATTCTAAGGCAACAACAGCATGCCCACATGATAAAGCTTGAGAAACCTCTGCAGATAGCTTCAATAACCCACCAATCTGTAAACAAAACATAAAAGAAAAGAAAACTCATCAATAAAGTTACCATCTTCATTCAAAATTTACAAAAAAATTACAGTGTGAGGATAAGTAAAAAGAAATTGCCTTGGTGATTGAATTGGAAGGATTAATATGGCCATGGAGATTTGACAATCTTGACACAGCTGAGGACGTCATTTTAAGAGACCTGGTTTGAGACTAGTGTAGAATAGTGAGGGTTTAAGCGGGTGTAGCATAGCATAGTAAATAGTTGTTGGCTAAATATGTATTTGTGCACCTGAATTTTAGTATTTCGTCATTTTTACCCTTCAACTCTTATAATTAATATTTACATAACTATATTTATCATTATCTAACAATTACTCTTCCCGTTTTATTTTAAAAGTCTCATTTACCTTTACATACAAATTAAAAAAATATTAATTTATTTTTTATTATTTTGTGCTCGGGATACTGGAATTTTTCTTACGAGTTTTTTCAAGGTGATTTAAAAAAAAGGTAAAAAAAGTTTTTTATAAAAATAAAAAATTTAAAATGAAACGGAGAAAATATTTTTTTTATCAAAAGCTAAATTAATTTTCAACTCCACCTATAACACTGATTGGACCTTCATATTTAAAAATTAGAGAAGATTAGGATAATACTCTATTTTTTAAAGTAATTTGATTTTCTACCTCAATAAGGAAAAGATAGAGAAAATACCTTATCATTCTAATACTTTTATTTTTTTACTTTAAAGCATGTTTATATTATGATTATACCTACTTTTTATTGATTTTTTACTCTAAGTATATATTTTTACTCTAACCATATGACAACTGTCATATTTTTATATTTCTTTCTTTTTTCTTTCTCTCTCCTCTCTCCTCTCTCCTCTCTCCTCTCTCTTCTTCTTCTTCTTCTTCTTCTGTTCTTCGTCAATTTTTTCTTCTTTTTTATTTCTTCTTTTCTTCTCCATTTTTTTCTTTCTTCTCTATCGTTCCTTCATCGCTCCGCCGCCCTTTCTTCATCGCTCCACCGTCGCTCCACCGTCGCTCCACTGTTCTTTCATTTTTTTTATTTTAGCGAACTTTTCTTTAATTCATGGCGATTATTGCGATTTTTTAACATTCAGATATAAATAAATTACTCTTGATTTTTTTTTTTCAATTTTACATCTAAAAATCTGCATGAAAAAACAATATTATGATGAAAAAAACGATTTTCTGCAAAAAAAAAACAGCATCTGATTATCATATGATTATCATAACACTGCATAAAAAATGATATTTTATAAAAAAAAATCTCAGATTATCATATGAGTATCACTGTATTATCATAATGTTATCATAACACTGCATAAAGAAAGATTTTCTACAAAAAAAATTGATTATCATGTTGTTATCACTGTATTATCATCTCGTAATCATAATATAATCATATGATACCGGGATGATAATGTATTATTGTACCTAAATGATAATGTTATGACAACGACATAATAATAAAATTATGATAACAGTATGATAATATGATACCTATAAGAAAAAAATTACATAAAAAATATGATAACGAGATGATAATGTGAAGAAAATAGTATTACAATGAAGTATAATAAGGTCATGTTATCATACTATTATCGTCACCTTATCATCTTATAATCATAATTTTTTTGTAATTGTTTTTTTCATACATGTATAATATTATCATACTGTTATCATACTGTTATCTTCACATTATCATCTCGTTATCATAATTTTTTTGTAATTATTTTTTTCATACAGATATCATATTATCATAATATTATCTTTACATTATCATCTCATTATCATAATTTTTATGTGATTTGTTTACATATAGGTATCATATTATCATACTATTATCATAACTTTATTATTTTATTATCATCTGGTTATCATACTGGTGTCATGAATCTTTTTGTAATTCTATTTTCACGTACGTTATCATCCAGTTATCATAAGCTTACCATAATTCATTATCATCTAATTATCATACTCCAGTGTTATGATAACGACATGATAATCAGAAACTATTTTATCATACATTATCATAGATATTATCATATATGTACCATAAATATTATCATCTCGTTATCATATGATAAAACATTATCATATGACACTATTTCTGTAAAAAAAATTTCATGTAAGTATCATATTATCATACTATATAAGCTTATCATTATATTATCATAAAAATATTATTGTACTATTATCATTATCGTACATTTCTATTATCATAACCTTATCATAATCATATAATGTTATGATAACGATATATTAATACAGTGTTATTCATATGATAATCAGACACTGTTTTTTTAGTAAAAAATCAATTTTCTCTGCAGTGTTATGATACTTACATGATAATGCAGTAATGATACTCATATGATAATTAGAAGCTGTTTTTTTTGCAAAAATCGTTTTTTGTGCAGAAAATCGTTTTTAATACAGATTTTTAGATTTAGAATTGGAAAAATTCAAGAGTAATTTATGTAGATCTGAAAGTTAAAAGAAATCGTATTAATCACCACGAGTTGAGAAAAATCGCTAAAATCAAATATGAAAAACAGCAGAGCGACGGCGGATGATGGCGGAACAACGACGGAGCGATGAATTAACGATGAAGAAGAAGAGAATAAAAATGAAGAAGAAATAAAGATAAAGAAGAAGAAGAAGAAGAAGAAGAAGAAGAAAATGAAGAAAAAAATGGCGGAAAAAAAGAACAGAGAAGAAGAAAGCCAATGGAGAGGAAAGAGAGAAAGAGAAAAAGAGAGAGAAAAAAGGAAAAAAAATGACAGTTGTCACTTACAAATCCCTAATAATATAGTTAGAGTAAAATAATAATAATGAATAGGTATAATTATAATATAAATAGGTGTTAGAGTAAAAAAGTAAATATATTAAAATAGTGAGGTATTTTTTCTATCTTTTTCTTATTGAGGTAGAAAATCATATTATTTTTAAAAAGAGAGTATTTTTCCTAATTTTCTCTAAAAATTATACAAAAATATCCTTTTGTTTTCTAATAAAAAATACAAATTCTGGTAATGGGGAGGGAAATATAAGAGCCACAAAATCAAACCGTTTTTCTCTTTCTTACCGGAGCTTTAATTTCCCCTCCTCCGCTCATGCATTAATGGCTTGCCGGCTCATCTTCTTCACTCCGACACCTCACTGTACCTTTTCAAATGCAAAGTTTACAAAATTCCGACAAAAAAATCCACTTCATTCTCTCTCACTGTCCGAAGTCTCTTCTGGGTATCACTCTTCTTCAACAACAGTATCATCATCATCATGTTCATCTTCTTCATTTGTAGTTCGTGCTGTCAAAAACGAAGTGATTCAGTCACCAAACTCAGACTCTAAAACTGCTTCTCCTTCTTCCTCCAAGCTTGTTCTTGTCATTGGCGGCTCCGGTGGTGTTGGTATTAGCTCTACTAATATAATTGAAAATATTTTATTAAATGAAATTGTTACATTATACATTTGTGTGTCATTTTTAATTTAGTATATTGATGGTCAGGTAGCGCGGACACTTTATTCAATCTAACGTGTTACGTTTTAGAGACGTTTCGGACATGAAACTTTATTTGATGTTAAAATAACATTGTTTCGGTGTCTAAGTGTCCCGTTTTCCCGTGATGGATATGATTGATTATGTATTTCTTTGGAGGGAAAATCTCATGAATTTAATACTGGTTGATCTGTTATTTGTGCATATTGTGGCTTTGTAAGCTAATTTGCTTCCCTCATTGATTCTATGATAGGCTTGATTATTAGTTTTTCTAAGACTGCAGTGTAATAGATGTTGATGTAATTGTTGTAGCCAACTTTCATGTAAGAGTGAGACTGATAGGTTTTCGTTTTTATGATCATTGGGGACGAGGGAGCGCTTGTGGGACAAATTGAACCCGCAACCTTAGCAAAATGTTGCCCGGCGCTTATATCATTTGAGCTATAACTCGTTTGTTATTCGGTTTCTTATATATTAGAATACTAAGTTTCTATATATATGTTCATAGGCTTTACCTTCTTGTTCTTGTAATTCTCTCTCTTTTTTTTGTGCTTAATGGAATATCAGTTTGTGTTTTCCTTTTCAGGGCAGTTGGTAGTGGCATCACTGATTGACCGGAATATCAAGTCGCGCTTGTTACTACGAGATCCTGCCAAAGCAACTGCACTATTTGGTGAACAAGATGAGGAGATGCTGCAGGTTCCCTTTTCTCTGCTCATGCACAATTCACATTATCCTTTCATTCTCTTTTGCAAAAAGAAATGTCATAAACAATTTCTACTTTTTTGAATCGTTTGATTTTCTCGCGATACAAAATGCAATAATTAAGCGCTGTTTAACTTGCTAGGTATTTAAAGGGGATACTCGGAACCCAGAGGATCTTGATCCATCTATTTTTGAGGTTTACGTCTCTTCTTCATTTAGATGTTCCATTTTTTTGACTAAGGATGCATCACATTTTTGTTTATTTTTCCCGTTTATTTACTATGTTCTCTAAAATTCTCCTGCAGGGAGTCACACACGTGATATGTTGCACAGGAACGACAGCCTTTCCTTCAAGACGATGGGATGGAGATAATACACCAGAAAGAACAGGTTAGAATCCTTTTGTTACCTTGTCATTAATGAAACTTAAAATATGGATGTTTGCATTACCTCTATTTATCTGCTGGTAGCTTGGAATAAATTTACCTCCTTACGTGTTAGTGACTCGAGAGTAACAGATTTTATAGGAACCTTCATTCGGTTTAATCTTGAGAAACTGTATAGAAGCAACCAAAATGAAGATCCGAAGTCAAAGAAAGGGACATAGAATTTCATTTAGAATAAGCCCTAAGCTTTGATGGTTACTATGGAGTATGGACCTATGAGCAAATTGGATGGTTATTGTTTGAAAGTTTGATTCATTTAACAGAATACAAAAATTATTCACCTCACATATACTCACACATCCAGCAAAAAGTGTTGCGCACCATGGCATATGCCTTGTTGTTTCTAACATCCTTCTATTGGAAATGAAGAGAATAATAACTGAACTGATCTTAGACAACTTTTATCTGAGCTATTCGGTAATTTAATTACTTCTGCTAGTTTATTGAGGACCTAATTTCGGTTGATATAAGCCTATGTTTTTGATAAAAGAGTGCATTTGCATCTATGCTTGTTTTCTGAATGATGTAGTTGACTACTAATTGATAAACTATGAACTGAGACTTTGTTTTTTGAGTCAAACTTAAACTTTTTGTGGAGAACTTTCTTTATTGTCACTCCAGCTTACTATACCTGACCTTTCACATTATCTTTACCATTAACACTGTCAAACTTCTTTTTAACATGCTGAATATTTAACAGTTGGGGTGCTTTCTTCTCGTGAATTATATAAGGCAGACACGCAGAACAATCAGTACATATATCAACATTGAATTAACTATTTTTCTTTCTCAATAGATTGGGAGGGTGTTAGAAATCTGTTTTCTGCTATGCCTTCGACATTGAAGAGAGCCGTTCTTGTTTCATCAGTTGGTGTAACCAAGTGTAATGAACTGCCTTGGAGGTACTTATTTATCTGCTTGGAATTTTAATCTAGCACTTAATGGAATATACATTTTTTAAAACTCATGCTTATGATGAGTCTATCTGCATTTAAATTCAGAAAAGAAAAAAAGAGAAGAGTTGACAAATTTTGAGTCTTGGTTTATGTTTATGATCTCTCTTCCTAGCTTTTTGACATGCGTTGATACTTGATACCATTGTCTACCAAAGAACATGAGATCTGACAATTTATATAGACTTTTATGAAAGTTCAAGAGATTTGATAGTTGTTATGCCCTTGATTTAGAGACATGAATTGATGCCTTTGTTTGATAGGAAAATTAGTCCTTTGGTGAAATGTTGCAGTTGATGTAAATGAGATGTGCACAGGTTGCAGCAAAATGGTTTTAGAGTCGTTCCTAACAGATTCCAAGTTCCTTTATTAAAAGAAGGCTTCAATGGAGGTTATTTTAATTCTAGGAGAATATATATATTTGGAACTAGGCATATTGACGTTGCGGAACTTTTAATTTACTTAACCTTAAGACTCTTTTCATGCTTTTGGATCTTAAATCTCGTAATCCAAAGTTTATTTTTACGCATTATGGTTCATACCTTTTTCTTGTTTGTTGTTGACATCCAAGTGTTTTCATTGTTTACCTTATCATGAATTTGCTTGAAGTGTTTGAACATACCGTATAAATTGATTATCATCCTGTTGATGTACCTTCCAATTTTTCTTTTGCAGCATCATGAATCTCTTTGGTGTTCTCAAGTATAAAAAGATGGGGGAGGATTTTGTTCGCCAGTCCGGTGTTCCATTTACCATAATTAGGTGTGAATTAGCTTACCTTTCGCTTGATTTTGGGACAAGACAAAGTCAATGTAGTAACTAGTGGAGATATTTCAGTTTTTTAGTATGCATTCTTACCTTGATTAATCTGAATACATCTAGAACATATTTATTTATGTCTCAGACCAGGTAGATTAACCGATGGACCTTACACATCATACGATCTAAATACATTGCTCAAAGCTACCGCTGGACAACGGCGTGCTGTTGTTATTGATCAAGGTATGTCTATTGCAAGGTGAAACTAGTCATCTAATGCATCTTCCGCGATCAATCCGATGTGAAGTACAATATTCTATTTTAATGAGAATCAATAAATAGATTGCAAAAATCTAGAACTAAGAATTTGTGCATTGAGAATTTGCGATGCATGCAGTTACCGTCAAAGAAGCACGGAAACTTCGATAAAGTTGCGTTTCCCGTTTCGGAAACGTTTCGGAAACCGGAAACTCTTGGACAACCGTACGAAACGTTTCGGGCCGTTTCTGTAAATAATAAAAATTAAAATTTGTAAAAAATTTAAAATTATTACCCACAAATAAAAAAATCTAACTAGTTACCCATAAATTTTACATTCGCATTGCCTACAATACAACAAATATACTTATTTGTGTTGAATTGTATTATATTTTTTATATATTTATAAAATTTTAAATATTTAGTACATTAAATTGAATTATTTTGTTAATTATCATAAATATTTTTATAAATATATCCCTAAATTTTTGTTATTTACACGTTTCCCCCACGTTTCGTGTCCTTCATTTTGAAAAACTTCCGTTTCCCCGTGTCCGTTTCGTATCGTTTCCGTTTCCCGTTTCCGTTTCCATGCTACTTAGGTTACCGTGTCTTCTCTGTTAATTGGGTTTGTTTGTGTTTGTCAGGTGATAAACTTGTTGGAGAAGTAAGCAGACTCGTAGTTGCTGAAGCTTGCATACAGGCACTGGACATAGAATTTACTGAAGGTCAAACCTATGAAATCAACTCAGTTGAGGTAACACAATTAAGTTGATAAAAATATTATTTTTTTGTTTAATATAGAAATTGAATTAATTTACCATGTCTTCCATTTCCGCTTTTAGCACTTTAATGCTGAAAACCACTGTTTGAAATTGATGGCCAGTTTTCAGTTTCCAGTCTACGTGTCCCGACATCTACTGTCGAGGAGCTAAAAAGAGCCCAAATCGGGCCTATATATTTAGTAAGACATACATAGTAAAAGCATTCGTGGAAGCTCGAGGACAAACTTAAATTAGAAAACACATAAATACATAATTTAAGCATAAACATTAAACTGTTTTCATTATTCTTTCTGAGCACGTATATGTTCAGCTTTGGAATCAATTCTCGAAGTTTATGATTTGTGGCATTCTTTCATTTTGCTGAACCGATATTCGGAATTTTGCAGGGTGAAGGCCCTGGAAGTGATCCACAGAAGTGGAGAGATCTATTCCAAGGTGCACAAACACAATGATAGTTTCTTTTTACCTTGAACAGACAAATCTTAGCATTTTACTTGTTAAATTTCTGTATAAATTGTGTACAGATATACTTATAAGCTTTGAAACAATGCATACTGTATTCTCTTGTCATAACTTGTTTCAGGATCCTTGTATTATTATTTTTGTAGATAATCAGTCCCTACACTTTTATTTTCGTTAAAATCATGTCCTTTTGTTCAAATGTTAGCGCACGTATTACATGTCGTTGGTAAAAGAACAAAAAACATGTACTTTGTCTATGTACTAGTCCACGTACTTTTATTTCTACCGTAAATTGGGTCCGTGTACTTTAATTTTTATCAACATTATCATCTGAAGCATTATCCACTACAATTCTCTTCCAGAACCAATATTTTTCAAAGACAATATATACACTTCTATTGATACTTGTTTTATTTCAAGCAACTGGAAGAAGATAAAAATAACTCATGAAAAGCTAGCATCATGCCGGCGAACAGCAAGGATATCCCATATCAAAGACGGTGGAGAGATACGAGGAAGCAATGCAGGTTCAAAGCGGTGAAGATCGTGTTGACTCGGACCATCATAGTCTGTCCACCCATTACATTTATCAAACACATAGAAAGATTACTATCATAATTCATAGAAAGATTACTATCATAATTCTAGAACATATAACTGGTCAACCCATTACAAAAATGGACTAGATTTTATGAAATTTATGAAGTAAAGGAGTAAATCAGATTAAACAGGCTGATATTGTATTTTTACATCAATAAGATTAAGTAGACTATGCATCTTACTCGGATCAATTTCAATTGAAGCTTAGCCAATGACTTTTAGCGGTAAAATGCCATTATCTTTTCAAAATATCAATATTACACTTAAAATAACATCTCATCCAAAATTTATAACACGCATAAACCAACAATCATGTACTTGATCAAATTTCATCAGTAATAGTTCAAGGAGAAAAACTATTGAATTCAAAATAGTAATAGACTTTCAGTCTATAGTAAGATAAATTGCATATACGTTATACTATAGTAATTAGCCAAAATAACAAATGGAATAAAGTAATATTCACTATAATTTATATCAGTAAAGTGCATAATCCTGTTACGAATATTAACATCGATAAAAATGAATAACAGGAGCAAGGAATTGTTTAATTACCTATGCAGCAGTTACTAACATATTTCCAGCAATGGAGAGTTCTTAAGAAAGAAATTGAAGATAGAGCTGGGTATCTTGACTTTCCAAGATGACTTGCCCTTCAACAACTGCAGATACTTGAGATTTAAAGACTCTAAAGGGTGCTCGTTCAGTGGAGGTGAAATGTAGGATAGAACCTTGAAACATATATACCATGAACCATCAGCTGATAATTGGTAAAATGTGAATTGAGAAAAATAACAAAAACATTTATAGTTAAAAAACAAATAATCAGAACTCCATAAGTACATAGTAATTCCTTTGGATTTGTTATCTATATGATTACTTATATTAAAATTGGGGACTTAAATTTGTTCGAAAATGTAAATTGAGAATTCAGCATTTACGAAATGAACAACTGCAAGCATTCTTTTAAAACATATAAACAAAAACACTTATTGTTGTCTAAAAGAAGTAATCAGAAAGTGAAAATCTACTTGATGAAGTCTTAATGACGGACCAGAACATGGGAGCTAAAAACGGACGGCCTTAATTGAATAATTTAATAAATAGAGCTACTAGTGGAATTCACTAACATCTCTGATCAATTGATTTAAAAATCGAATGGCAAATAGAGAAGCAACTTCCACAGAGATTATGAAGTACAAAGAAGTATGCAGACTAAGACGACGAACGTATCTTTCTTTTAAAACAATATGCAAAGCACGGTCTTGATTTGAATCAAGAAGAGATAAAACAAGTTATTTTAAAAAATAGACCTTAACAATCATTAGACACAACTACAAATTATATATATATAATTCAATCTATTGTTAAATCGCATAGTAGAAGGCTAGAATTAAGCATTCACCTGAAGGACATTCACGAATAATGTGATGGATTCCGCAGTATGAAATGCCTTAAGCATTTGGAGCACTTCGAGAGCAAGTCTCTGCTTTAGCTCATCCGTGCTATAGAGCAGTTCTAGGTCGCTCGGCAGATGAATTTCAATTTGGTCAGGAGAGCAAAGATTTTTGGTAGAGCAGAAAAAAGGAGGATAACCATCAAACTTGAATTTTCTTAGCTTTGGAGCGACGATAACAAATTCATAATTCCAATCAAAATCAGACTCGAGAGATTCAAATTCAAAGGTTCTCAGATTGAGAGCACAAACACTGAAACTTCCAATGACTTCAAACCATACGTCTTCAAGTTTCAGAGTTTCGAGATTGGGACAACTTGAAAAGAAACTCGCATCAAAATCGTCCAATCTAAACCTAACAAGGTGTAAATTCTTCAAAGAGGGAAACTCCAAGGTTTTAGGCAATGTCAAGCTGAAATAATAGCCATCTAGTTTGAGAGTTATTAATGATGTGCAGCCACAAAAACAATTAGACAACTGAATGGGGAATTTAGGACAATGTACTTCAATTGTAAGGTGTTGAACCTGATGATTAATCGCATAACATATCCAACGTTCAACCTCGCTAGCGTTAACTTGAAAAGATGAAGCGTAGTAAAAACTATGAATGGGCACAGAATTTCGACGGATCAGAAGTTGATTGATAAAATTAACGTTAACCCTAGAATCTCTGTAATTGAAAGTAAGAGAGGGAAGGGAAGTCCAGAGGTACCTCCATCTTTTGGATAAAATACAGGTTTTAACGGCATCAGTTGCGTCGGTAAAAGAGAGGATGTGATGGAGAAGGCAGTCCGGTAACTCACTGATTCTATCTTCTTTCATTTCGCCGGTATCTACTATTTCCGAACACACAAAAACACGACTCCTGTTAACCCTAAACCGTGCCTTAATTTCAACTTTGTTTCTCAAATTTGAGGGGGATTGCATTGAAGTTTTAATTTTTTTTTATTTTAATTATTGAATTTTTTTTTATTATTGAACTTCTATTATTTTTCATTTTGATATTTTTCGGCTAAAAATGCTTAGGTGACAGCAAAATATTTTTCTTCATCTAAACATTTGCCATTTATACGTAATTTAACATAAAAACTCATTTTTAAAATAAAATTATATATGTGTGATAAATTTTTAAATAAAACTATTAAAATTCGGTTGTTACATATCAACTTCCGGCTGCCACCTAAACATTTTTAGATGGAAATATCAAAATGAAAAAAATAAAAATTCAATGATCAAAATGAAAAAAAAAAAATAGTTCTGACTGAAATAAAAAAACATAAAACTTTAGTGATAATCGGGATCAATTACCCCATATTTGAGCCTTTTCTCATTAATGTCTCCAAATTTTATTTTTGACCCGTAAACCTAATGAGTTTTGATTTGCCTACTAAACAAAACTCATTCCGTTTTGTTTTTTATACACTGATAATTTTGATAACGTGAAGTATTACATGACAATTCATCAAAACACCTTAAAAATTTTAAATACTTAAAATGCTGTTAAATCCCCGAAACTAATAACTCCAATCACCCCTACCCCTGTATCATCGCCACCGCACTCCAAGCCGCCTCCATCGCCATCTATCTCCTTGGACGAACATGGTTTAGGTGTGGCTACTGGCTAGAGTTAGGGGTAGTGACAGTTAGATAAATAGTTTGAATTTTATCTTTTAGAGTTTTTTTATAGATATTTTAAGTAGTTTGTATGTTTTAAATATTTTAACGACATGTCAAACGGTGTGGAGTGGGTTTTTACTTTAATTTTAGTTTTAGTTTTTCTAAGCGCCGAGTTAGCATTTGTTAATGACGTTAGTCGAAATTTGGACGGAAGAAGTTTTATTTGACAAAACTTCAGGAGTTAACATACCAAAAATAAATTCCAGGATGTCAGAGATATATAGATCAAATGTTAGGGACGACATGTGAAAGAGTTGATCAACATTTACTCTAATTTTGGAGGGTAATTGATTCTGATCATCACTGAATTTTTCAGTTTTTTCATTTCAGTCACTAAATTATTTTATTTTTTTCGATCATTAAACTTTTATTTTTTTTATTTTAGTATTTTCGGCCAAAAATGATTAGGTGGCAGTCGGAAATTGACATATGGCAACCGGATTTTGCTAGTTTTACTTTGAAAATTTATCACATATATATAATTTCACTTTAAAAATGAGTTTTTAGGTCAAATTATGCATATATGGCAAGTTTTCAGGTAAAAAATTTAATTTCGGCTGCCATTTAAGTATTTTCGGTCGGAAAATATTAAAATAAAAAAAATTGAAAGTTCATTCATCGAAAAGAAAAAATATAGTTTAATAACTGAAATGAAAAAATTAAAAAATTTAATGACCGATCGAGTAAAGACACAAGAATTTGACAAAATTAAAAATCAATCTTGATCAAGAGTGAAGAATGAGTTACACGTAGAAATTTTAATTAATAAATTTGAATAGGCAAATTTAAACGGTATAATGGCATACCAGCAAAGTTGAAATGAAATATTTTTTTTCTCATTAACTAGAGATTCAAATTCCTATGAAACAACTTGTAATTTCTAAAAGAGTTTTATCGTCTTAAGAGATTCTATCCGACTAGTCTAAACATCGGACAATATTTGTGCCTGAAAAGATACAGATCAAATTGTAAAAATAATGAAATAGAGTAGTTTTGCCGATAGTATTATAGAATACTATATGACAATTGTTTTATTTCACTTTCTACGATTAAAAAAAAGATAAGGATTTGAATGTATTTTAGTCAAAAGATCAGGTACTTATTTGTAGTTTAAGCCTCTCAGTCGTTGCTTATTTTAGGACCGCAAGCCGATTAAAAGTAATGTCGGAACTAGGAAGATACGTAAGATGAGCTCATCATATGCTTACACCAAACTCTTATCTTTTACACTTTCTACTGTACTAAATCATTAAACTAACAAAATTTTAGAAAGACACTTAAATCTCTGATGTCAAGACTTTTTTTCAGTTAATGGAGTCATCGTGTTCTTGTTCTTTAAGCTCTTCTTTATCTCTTAAACCTCGCTTACTTACCACCTTAAGCACTACCATTAACGTTAGTTGGAAGATTAAACCTCGTTCATTACAAGTTTCTGCTCATTCTTACCACAAGTTCATCGATTTTGCTGTCCATGAAACCAAACGGTACTCCGTTTTGGTCCCTTCTCCTCTCCAGGTCACTTCATTTTCTTTAATTTCTTACATTTTTTGTGTAATGGGTTTTGTTTTTAATTAGTTTTAGTGACAACAGTAGAATAAATTTGAAATCTTTTTCACTGTTGCAAATTAATCCAGCTAAATTTAGTATATTTATCTTGATGTTTTAATGGTAAACTTTGTTATAGAGAAGTAGATTGAAGCTGGTACTTATTTTTCTTTGTAATTTTTTGTTTAACTTCAGGAATATAAATTAAATGTTTTGGTAATTTGTTGCATAATACATCAGTTGATGCTCAGAGATCTACTGGGTTGGCATAGATGTTGCATTATGATCTGTTTCATTGGATTTAACTTTTAATCACCCATTTGAGACATTTTTATTGTATAATCATTGTTACTTTTTTAAATTTGATGGATTTTTTTGAGAGGAAAATGATTTAAAAGATTAAAATCATGACTAAAATACCGGTTTTCTTTCTTTCGGAAAAAATGTCGAGAAATAATTGCAGTGAATTGCAATCTAAAGAACTTGTGGGGCTTAACTCTTTTTGTAGCAGGAAAAGTATAGTTCCATGACTGCAATGGATGGAGTAACAGAGCTGAAAATGCAGTCATTTCAAGCTCCCAAGATTAGATTCCTACGGAGTTTAAGCATCGAAAATGAAGCAATGCAGGTATGATATTGCAGATTTTAGTTTTTTTTTGTTTGAAAGCATAATAAGTAAAGAAAAAAAACAATAATAATTTCATATATTTGTTTCAGTACTTATAGATTGCAAAAGTATATATCGAATGTGCTGGTTGGACATTTAAAGAGGATGATGTTGATTTAATGCTATTGATATGTATCTGTTATTGAGATTGTCAAACTATAGCTTTTTTAATGTATTTGAAACACCTCCATACGCGAATGTCTTTGAGTTTGAAGCGTCAACAAGTACAAGTACAAGTTCACGTTATCGATTCCTGAAGCTTCTTTTTGCTTTTGCTAAGAATTGTTATTCTTCTAAATTTTATGTAGGTTTTGGATTTTACTGTCTTTGCCAGACCAGAATTTGATGTACCCATTTTCTGTGCAAACTTTTTTACTGCTGGCAGCATGAACATCATTGTGCTGTAAGTTTTCCTCACATTTTATCTGATTTGGAATTTGTTTTACTTTATTATTTTGGAGGGTTTTTGTTGAATTTTTATTTGCGCTTTCATCGCTACCTAGTTTTAAAAGTCTACATCAAACAATCTTCATACCTAAAAGCTGAGATAGGGGTGTAATCGAGTCGAATTGAAACACGGTCAAGTTCGTGTTTTCTCGACTCTAAAATTTGAAGCACCAAATTTGACAAAAACTCTGATCAAGCTTTTCAAGTCAATTCTGAATTGCTCGCGAGTTGACCCGACTCCATTACACTTCCAAGCGGTATTCAGCTGCGAATTCCCCAGGATTCCGAACTAAACTTGATAATATGTAGGGACCTCAACCCCTTGTACAATTGCATTGCAAGGAGTGATTACAAGGAAAAGTATTATAAAAGCTTATTGCCAATTGGTCTCAAGCAAGCAGAAGTAAGTAAAATAGCCTTGCTCAATTCATCAAATAGATATTGTATTTTGTTCCGTTTCGAATCCATCTAAATATTAATGATATGGTGACTGAACACAGATTTCGTGCAGCTTTTTCCTTGGGGAGGGAAGCTCACTAGCGAGTCCTTACAATTTTTCTCCCCGATAGTATTATGGACCAAGTTCACTTCAAGCCAGAGTAGACATGATGATTTATATTCTGCATTCATCGACTATTACAAGGTGCAAAATGAACAGATTTTGCTGATGCTTTATATTTTATTTGACATCACATGATTATTAGCTCAATATCTGTTCTAAACGGGAACCGAGAGTCGCATGCTTTTGCATTTGGCTGTTCATATTCAAATAAACAGCTGTAGTTACTCTATATTCAAACGCAAAATCAATTAGTTGTTTTTCTCTTTTAGGCATGGCTTGAGCTTATTGAACAAGCTGCAGAAGAGACGGATGCATCTCAAATTATATGCAACCGTGAAGCACAACATAAATATCTTGCATGGAGAGCAGAGAAGGTGATTGCCTAATTTCTTCCCCCGAATTTATTACGCAAACCAAATTCTTCTGACACTCTACGTTCACATGCATATGGCAACATTATTGACTTAGTTTAAAATATGCAATAGATAGGATGGAAGAGTGAATGTCATATTTTTATCATTTTATGTTTGTAATTAGCACTCTTATTTACTGACTTATATGCTTGCAAAAGAACGTAATTGTGTCTCTGGTATCCATTATTTTCGGTGTTCATTCTCATAGTTTTGTTGCTAGTTTCATGATCACTTGCATATGACACGAGACCAACAGAGATAGTCGAATGATATGATAGGCTGACGACAGCATTAAAATTTGAAATATTTTATTAATGCAATTTTTTTAAATAATTACTTATAATTTTGATTAGATTTCTACATGTAAATATGGCTTGGAAACTTCAGAAGTTAGGAAATAGCATTGGTTTAGATAGAACTTGGTAAGTTATTACTATTAAGCTTAACAGAGTCACTGCCAAAAAAAACGATCCAGTTTATCTTATCATAATCGATTAAGTAACATAATTGATTCACATAACAGTCTCTTCTATTTTGAAATTAAAATGTATCCGAGTTTTCCTAACTAAATTGACTCGTCATCATAATATGGAAAGCAGGATCCAGGCCATGGAGTTTTGAAAAGGTTGATCGGTGAAAGTCTAGCAAAGGTATCCTTCTTAATCCCGTCTAGCCAATTATGAGAGCAGTTGATATGTGTTGCATGGAAATTTTTCGAATCGTACATTTTGGTGTTTCATTTCCATTTCTTAAAATCCTTGAGACTCTAAAACTCTATAGGGTTATTTACATTTAAAATTTCACGAACTATACGTATTTTGCAATTTAATCACATTTTGTAAAAGTTAGTAAATATATACACCAACTACCGTTTTTTGGCAAATTGATACACCAGTTGAATATTTGGTGAAAATTAATGATGTGGAAACCCGGAGTTGACCACATAATTCACACATCAAAACAGTGCGTTTTGAAAATCAGGCTTCCACATAATTCAAGAAACTAACGTCTCCGTACTTCATTTCTATTTTGTAAACGCTTTTGAAACTCTAAAACTCTATATTTATAATATTCTTGGAGAAAAGTATCATTTTGCCGTTTTCTGTTTCATTATCTTTCTTGTTTCAACATTTTCATTTCTATGTTGCATAGTAGTTGATTACTTTTTTCATTAAAAGATTATAATCTATATAAACCATATAGGATGTGGTGAAGAACTTCCTCTTCAATGGATTGAATGAACTAGGGAGCAAAGGATTCTTGGATTACTTTCCAGAATACCGCTGCGAGAATGGAAATGTAAATGAGAACCGCAGTATCATTGGGAAGTCGTATGAGAATCGTCCGTGGAATGCAAACGGAGAATTCGTCGGTAACAGTATCGAAATTTAGTTCAATTTTCTAACTTTAAGTTGTCAACTTTTCTTTTTCTTCATTCCACTTTCACTAGTTCCATTCCGAAGCTAGAAAAGTTTGCATTATATCTGTAGCCTTGGAATTATTGTGTATCAAGTATGTTGTGTGTTCAATAATAACCTCATCTATCTAGTTAGATCTACTTCTAGATCTTTTTTTTTTTTGAGTTTTATGTAATAGATCGTTTTGGATGGCACCTTAGCTAGCCGAAATGCCCTATTTTACTGTAATTATCTAATCTTATGTCGTGACTAGATTTGACTGTTGTAGTCGAATTGATCAATAATAATATGCCTAATCACTGTAGCCCGAGTTAGTTGTAGCTACAATTCCAACTATCAACTATCAGAGACTGGTAGCTACACAACATTGAATAGCTACAAAACAATGAACATATTTATCTTTTGAACATATATATCAATATCAACTCGTAACCTTTCAATCCGTAATAACTTGGTAAAATCAAAAACATAAAAATGAGTTCAAGAGAGTACGAAGAGTTATTACCAAGACTTGATTCACAAGTAAGCATACATAAATTATCATCAAATACGATCGAAGAGTTATTAGAAGATCATCGACGAGTTCTGCCGATTCGATGGTGGACTCGTTTGGTTGCTTGGGAATCAAGGCTTCTTTGGTTGCTATCTGGTGCTTCCATTGTTGTGTCTGTTTTGAATTTCATGCTTAGTTTTGTGACTCAAATGTTTGTTGGTCATTTGAGTCCTATTGAGCTTGCTGGTGCTTCTATAGCTAATGTTGGCATTCAAGGTCTTGCTTATGGTATTATGGTATGTTCTTTTATCTTTTTTTTTTTTTTGCTTTTTTTAATAATTTGATATTTTATTAATTTTATTTTATTGATACATTTCTTGGTTCCACATGTATAAACAAACAGCTAGGCATGGCTAGTGCTGTCCAAACAGTTTGTGGTCAAGCCTATGGAGCCAAACAATACTCAGCAATGGGAGTAATCTGCCAAAGAGCCATTGTACTACACTTAGCTGCAGCCATACTCCTCACATTCCTCTACTGGTTCTCCGGTCCGGTACTTCTCGTAATCGGACAGTCGGAGACCATTTCCGCTCAGGGCCAAGTTTTCGCCCGTGGTTTGATCCCTCAAATTTATGCATTTGCCATAAGTTGCCCTATGCAGAGGTTCCTCCAAGCACAGAATATTGTTAATCCATTGGCATATATGTCTGTTGGAGTAATGTTGCTTCACATTCTTTTATCATGGGTGGTTGTTTATGTTTTGGATTATGGGCTTTTTGGTGCGGCCCTGACTTTGAGCTTCTCTTGGTGGATGCTTGTGGTGGCTAATGGGCTTTACATTGTTTTGAGCCCATCTTGTAAGGAGACTTGGACTGGGTTGTCGTTGGGTGCTTTTAGAGGAATTTGGCCTTACTTTAGGCTCACCGTTGCTTCGGCTGTCATGCTCTGGTATGAATATGAACACTTTTTTTTTTTTGGAAATCCAATATGAACACTTTTCTTTTGTCAATTAGGTCTAATTGATAATTTGGTTCAATTTGTCAGTATAAAAGTTTTGATATTTGATATTTGATTTGGTTCGGTTATAGTCATACAAAACTTAGTTAATTTTTTGTGTAAATTAAATTGCCCGGTTCAATTTGGAAAAAAATAACTATATAAATTTGTTTCGGTTCCATTTTGAAAAGAGATAAAAAAAAAATGGTTCAATTTGATTTTAAACCGAATGTACATTTCCCGACCCCCTACATCCAAACGGTGTAGTATTTTAAAATGTATTATGTAAGCTATACAATTTTATTAGTTCATTATCTGCAATTATCATAACGGTTATTTATCATCTGAACAAATGAATATGACGGTGTTGAGACACGTATTCGAAATTTTTATAGTTTTATCTATATCTATATCTATATCTATACTATATATAAAAGCACGGATGGGGGGGGACAGGCAAATTTACCGAATAATCTTTTCTAATTTATTATAAAATAAAGGTTTTATGGTAATTGAATAATTATTTATTTAATTTATTACTAAAGGTATATTATAATTAGAGTCCTAATTTGATAGTATTATTAGAGTCCTCATCAAAATTGAATTAATTTTCCATATAATAGCTAACTATTTATGATTTACATTGTATTAATATTCTCGAGCATTGCGATTGTTGTAGATATGTTGAGGAACTAGGACTCTAACTATTAGAGAAATTTGATCAATCGTTGAATAAATAATTCTCCATCTCTTCAATCAATTTGAAATATTTGTAAGCCGATCAAGATCATTATAATTGTGATTATTTTTTTATTTATTTCACTAGCAAGCAAACTAATTCAAAAATAAGATTTTAAAATAAAAGAAGTGGGGTTAAAATAAAATAATATATAATACTAATATAAGAAAATACAAATAGAGTAATTTTTATCCATACAAAACAAAAATATCATATATAGCGACTTTTTAATTTTTATAAATATACATCAACGAGTCAAATATTAGAGTAGATAAAATATTTTTAATTAACTACCATTTTAATTATTATTTAATAAAAATATTTATAAAATATTTATTAATTAAATATAGTTATAATTCCTTTAATTTATAACAATATAATTATCATTATTTGACGAGTCACACTACGAGCCACGTGTGAAACACGTAAAGCAAAACTAGTAGAATAAAAATACCAATAATGCCACTTCTTGATTGGTAGTAATATTTCATAGTTTATGAATAATTTTGAAGCTACTAAATTTGATTTCTAATGTAGCTTGGAGATATGGTACAGCCAAGGAATGGTACTCATCTCAGGCCTACTCCCTAACCCAACAATCTCATTAGATTCCATTTCCATTTGGTATGTCATTTTAGACTCTATTTGCTTGAATTAATTTCAAAAATACTAATGTCACTTCAATTCCTCCAGCATGAATTACTTCAACATGGACATGAATTTTATGTTGGGCATAGCTGCAGCTACTAGGTTGGTGAGATAGCCGCTAAATATGATAAATTTCATTGACGATCCCTTAACTTTCGTCTCTCCGACCATAATTTTATAAACTTTAATTCATAACTATTTCTAAAGATTTTGATTTTGTGTATTGTCCATGACGTCACTTTAATTTCATTTTTTTCCTCAAAATCTAATGACATGACGGTCAGTTGGAGTTAATTGAATCAGGAAAATAACATCACATGGAAAAAAGATTATAAATCCAAGTAGGTGTTTTAAAAACCAGACGGGACCGGCCGGTCGAACCGGGCTACAGGTTCAAAATACGCAAAAACCAAAAATCTGATTGAACCGGTTTGGATCGGACAAATCGGTTATTGAACCGGTTGGACCACTGAAAATCGGATGAAGAGAACTAGCGGCGGAATAAAAACCTAAAATTCATCGCTAATTTTAATTTTTTTAACTTTTCCCAACATTTATTGAACCGATGACTTCACCAGTTCGGTTTTTAAAACAATAATCCAAATATCATTCCAATTGGCAGTCGACAGAAACGGAACTAGAGTGACGTTATGGACAATACAAAATAAAAGTTGGAGAATAATATGGTTACGAATTAAAATTTTGGAACTATAGTTGGAAATAGACAAAAGTTAAGGGATTACCAATGGAAATTAACCCAATCAAATGTAATAAACTTTGATTAGAGTGATTTAATAATAAAATTATTTGATGTAATTGCAGTGTTAGAGTAAGTAATGAGTTAGGGGCAGGTCATCCAAAGGTGGCTAAATTTTCAGTATTTGTAGTGAATGGAACCACCATTCTTATCAGCATTACCTTCAGTGCCATTGTGCTCATCTTCCGAGTCGGGTTGACTCGGCTCTTTACGACTGACTCAGTGGTTATAGAAGCAGTTTCTAATTTGACTCCTCTGCTTGCCATCTCCATTTTCCTCAATGGTGTCCAACCTATTCTCTCAGGTAAGAAATTAAACTACCAAAAGTTCACTTTACCCCCTTAAACTTGGCGCGTAAAAGGTAAAATAAGGTTAAAATTGTAGTTTTTGATAATAAAAAAACACCCTCAAAATGGGTGCGTCGGCTTGTTTTATCCCTCAGCTCTAATTTGTACATCATGCTTCCATTGTAAATCGCTTTCCATAGTTTTCTGTCATTTTAGCTAAGGCATAATACCGATTTTGATAGTATTTTTGTTTAGAGCCGCGAATTTAACCTTATTCGATATTTAATATCAAGTTTGAAGGCAATATTAACTTCTGTCATATGATCTACGGTTATGGATCAAATTGTATTAGATTTTATCAAACTAACAAAATTTTACTCATTCAAAAGTTAATGTACTTTATTTTTTTTATTTTTTTGGTCTTTATCATATTTTTTCATGAACTGTAATTTTATAATAAAAAAAATACCTTTCATTACTAAATCTCTATTTATATCAAATTATATAGATATAGCAATCCATCTATTTAATACGAACTTTTATTTAATTCTATTGAGCAGTTTTTGTCTACTATTTAGAAGTAGATGGGTCGACATGTGACATTCATATCCAATGACGGATGAAAGGGGTGGCATGGGATAGTCATTAGCCCCCTCCAACTTTTTAAAAATGTTAAAAATTGGTATTTAAAGTTTTTAACTTTTATGATTTGGCTCTTTCTAGTTTTAAAATTATCATTTCATATAATTCATGTTGTAATTTGTATTTGTGTATAAACGATGATATATATTGTGTTTTTGAAGGGCAGGTGTGGCTATTGGCAGTGGATGGCAAGCAATTGTAGCATATGTTAATGTGATTACATATTATATTATTGGTCTTCCCATCGGATGTGTTCTTGCCTTCAAAACCAATTTAGGAGTTGCAGTAAGTGGCCATGGTCGGTTCAGTTTGAAATCGACCAAAACCGACAAATCGGTATTTGTAATTTTTTTAAATCGAACTGAGAAGTTCAGTTTGACTTGTCTCGGTTCGGTCGAAAGCCAAAAAAATTATATTTTTATCTTAAAATTAATACACATATTAAATAATTGTTGTCTAATAAATTTTCATATGTGTATACTATCACTTTTTTAAAAAAATTGTTTACTTTTGCAATCGATTTTTAAAATATCCAAACCGAACCGAAAGCCAAACAACAAACTTTTACATAATTACAACTTTATTCAATAAATAACTGAACTATAATTATAATTTCAGTATGTTTTGGTCCGGTTTTTTAACACCCCTAGCAATAAGCTTATTTTAGTTTTTTGTTGGTTCGATTTGATTTTTGGACATGGAAATTATCAGTTAAATTTAGTGTAAAACAAACAGAGTTCAATTCAATTAGAAAAAATTCGTACTCTATTCGATTTTATAGAAAAATAAAATTTCAATTTGATTCGGTTTGAACCGCATACAAATGAAAGCATTCAATTTAACATTTTGGTTGTAATCTCAGGGCATATGGTGGGGAATTATCATTGGAGTAGTTTTCCAGACTGGAGCTTTAATTATTATTACCGCAAGAACCAATTGGGATGCTGAGGTAAAAAAAAATTACTCCTCAATCATAATTTTCAAACATATATTTAATCGATACATTTGATGGTTCGTTCTTTAAAATGTTGATATTGAATTAAAAAAATAAATGTTATTTATGATTTTTTACATAAAAACTTAGCGTGTTTGGTTTCAATACGAATTTTCAGTTTTAAATATTTAAAACATGGATTATTACTCTTACCATTTGATATACCGCTTATTTTATTCGATAAAACTAAGTTGTGATATATATTACATATTCCGACGGCCATATCAATTTGATTTATTGAGAAAATTGCTTGATATTCTGAAATAATAAAAAATTAATTTTAAAATTATAAAATTTAAAAGTACAAAAAAAAAAATCATTCAAGTTATTCATAATGAACAAATGAACCTTTTTTGTTTTTTTTTTGCCAGTTAAATCGTCAACATTTTTAAACATTGAAAAAAAAATCCTTTTAATTTTTAAAAAGAGCAATGAAATCCTTTTGGTTTATTTTGTTGACACTTAATCTCTCATACTTTTAGTTTTTTTCCCATCTTTTTAAATGTGACAAATTATTTTTTATAAATTCATCCATGTAGCCATTGTTTATGGTTGATTCTAAAATAATTTTTTTCAGAAACCAAATTAATATAATATCATAAAAAATTAATTTCATATATATAATAAACTTGTTAATTTCTTCATTGTCCATAACTCTCCATATGCCTCCTCCTATGAACACGAATGATTTTGCAGGTAGAAAAAACTGCTCAACGTTTGAAGGAGTCTGCAAGAGAGACATTGAACTTGGTAGGGAACAATGCCTAGAGTGTATTTTGTAATAACATTCTTTAAGAGATTTGTTGTAATTTTGTAATATTTATATTTGATTTACTTTAAACTAATTTTCACCTTTTATTTTATAAATAGTTATTGATAGTATTTTAAAATAAATTTAAGAATAGGATTTAGACACTTTACATATAAAATATTAAAAAAAGACTTATTGACCAAAAAATCACTCAACTTTTAGCCCCTTTTTAATGTTACTCTGACGTTGCAATTTTGTCAATTGCATTCAAATCCACATCTTTAAGTTTCAATTGCACTCTCATTACTTAAATTAATCTTTTTTTATTCGGCAAAAAGTCAAATAGATATTTCATATTTTAATATTTATTCTAAATAGCACCTTTTGTTTTATATAAAACAAAAATATATTATTTTCCAAAAATTCAAAAAATAAATATAATAAATAATAATATAAATTAGTACTATTCATCTTTTCATTTTAATTTCAAATTAACCGTTCATTTCGGGACGAACCCGAATTATCTCCCCATAAAAGACGAACCATATTTGGTTTCAACCCAAATTTGGATCGTCGTCCTGAAGAAGATGAAACAAGTATTCCCTCGCGGGGAGGACGAAGTAGTTTGTCTTAACAAATTAAAATAGATTTTTTTTATTTCCTCTCTAGTTAGATATGAAATGTTCAAGAAAACAACAACAACTAAAAATAGAAAAACCAGCTCTATCAATAAATGAAGTATAGTACTTCTTTGAATAGCATAACTAGAAAGCTTCTCTGCCACTTGATTTCCTTCCATGTTCGCATAGTCATATTTACAAAAATTTATTGCATAATTTTATTTACAAATAGTTTAGTTAGTGCCAAAGGTAAAAATAAGATAGACTATTCGTGAGTTTTTTTAGAATCGACTCAAAAAAAAATTAAAACTCATTAAAAATTGAGCCAAGTTCAAATTTGAGCTTTCCAAGTTTAATTTTGAATATTAATTGAAGAAGTTCACAAGTATCATTGGCCTAAACGAATATTTTATACATATGAAATAACAATTTATTTCGTTAAAATATTAAATCTTGATATGAACAGAAAATTTCCTGTTTAGCAGCTAGAAATCCCTACAACTATAATTGTTATGCTATAACATTAATTCCATACAATTTTTCATGAATCTGAATAAATTAATAAGTTAATACTGATTAAATAACCAGTTCAATTTTTATATTTAATATTTATTAATAAATAGTCCAATTTATATATTTTCATGTTATATCACTTGCGTAGAGCTTAATGAAAAAACTACGGAAGATGTTCTATTAATCAACATACGTAAATCTATACGAAGAGTGATCTCGCCGAGTTAGGATGGGTACCCGACCCCTTTCGCCCCTACCTCCACACTTAGATATAAGTGGGGAATTTGTAGATTATTGTTAGTAAATATTTCGATCATTAGCATTTTTTCCGGTTTGAACACAATCAAAAAAAGCTCACACCTCACACTCCAACCTTTTTAGATTTTTCATTTTATATCCCAATTGCCGTTTTACGCGCTACTTTCCATAAAATTGATGTTGTTTTGACTGTTTAAATGACCAAAACAATATTGTATAAGACAATCATACTATATATTGTACATAATGAAATGTTGAGATATCTGGTGTCACGTTTTTTAGACTGTTCGTAAAATTGCAAAAAATAAAAATATTTTATGACAATAATCCAATTAGCATTTTTAATAACGTGTTACAATGTAATTGACTCGGTTCACAGATGACACGATATATTAAATCTATTTTTTTCTTACCAACTATTATAATCAGGACTGTTCATCGGGTCATTATGTTGATTTGGTTTAAAATAGAATGAAAATGACAAACTAAAATATGTTAAATTTTCAAATTAAACTGAACCAAATTATAAACTGAGATTATATCAAACCAAACCAAAACATTATTTTTAAATATATAACTTTTATTTTTTTAATTGAAAAATAAATTTGAGCTGGAAATACTGTCCAATAACTTTTCATATATATATTTATTAACATTTATATCTAATGTACTCAATTTTTAACTTACATGTTAACTACAATTTAAAATAGGATTACACATATATAAATGTACATATTTATGTTAACTTTTTTTAAAAGTAAACTTTATTATTTTACTCTATTTTTTAACTATTTCAATTATTAAAAATGTCCAAACCGAACTACAAAATAAAATCAAACCAAACCAAACCACAGTAATTAAATAACCGAAACCACAATTTTTACACACCTCTGTTACAGCAAACAGGGTTAACTGAACCCCTCAATGCCGAAGCCCAAAAAACTCGTCACACGCTCGCCGTCCGATTAACTCAGCCCCGTAAAGACCTCGCCACGTGCGCTCAAACTATTGGGTAACCTGTATATATTTTATTAACTTTTCGATAAATAGTTTTTAAATATAGAAAAATAAAAAAGAAGAAAAATATAAATTAAACACTTAAATCTCTAATCTTAAAAAATATTTTGGTTAGATAAAAATTAAACTCTGTTTTTATTTCTTTTTTCCTCTCTCTCTCTCTCTAAATCTTTTTATCGAACGATTAATTCTAAAATCGCCTCGTCATCTTCCCTCTAAATCGTGACGGCGGTAACATCAAAATCACCGTTCGGCGTATCTCACTCACCACCGATTCATTACCTCGATTCTGAATTTTTGTTGAATATACAACGCAGAACATCTTAAAACGGCATCGTTTGTGTTTTTTGTTGTTGTTTTATAAGATACACAAATTTATCAGCCGGCGATTAACTTAATCGGCGATTTGAGAGGTGCGCACGATTATTAACCTGCGCACTTTTGGTTTTGATAAGACTTTTGACCTAAATTAGCCGATACTGTCACTTTTTATTCTCACCGTTAATTTAAGGTTAGCTATCAGTCATCTGATTTCAATTTAAGCATGGATTTTATTGCTTTATTGTGTTCTGTATCGAATTTGAATGTTAGGTTCTTGTATTTGTGCTTTAGGGTTTTTGAATTGGAGTTTTGTAGAGCTAACGTGTTCGTCAGCAAGTAGCGGTAATGGATCTATTTTTTTGCTTTATTTTGCTCTGTTGCTGTTGTTTTGATTATTTTTGATGATATTTAGAGCATTGGAATTGAATTTGCGCGCGAATTCAGTGGACAGTGTGCGAATTATGGTGTACTGTTATGCTTATTTCATTTCTAGCTTCTTTTGAAGTTTTGTAGTTACTTGTGTATGCTTTTGTTCACTCTTTTGATTGACGGGGTTTGAATTGAAATGCTTTGTATGTCAGTGTGATGCTCTCTGGGCATCGAATTTGATATTTAGTTTCTTCCGTTTCAAGTTATGATCGCATTTGTTTTTGACGTTAATTTTATTCCTCAATTCTTGAAGTTTAGTTAATGTGTTATAGGATGCTGCTGTTCTGATGTTAAATGCTTTGCTTATTGATAAATTTCATTACTTGTGAGTTTTAAAATTTCCTGTTGCAGTCTGGCTACTGTCTGAGCTGTTTACGGACTTTCTTTTTACTGTGTATATTTGCATTTTTTTTGTCTGAAAATGTGGTTCATCTGATGCCTGTGTTTGTTTTATAGGGCTATTAGAGAGAATTGTTGGGAGACTGAAAGAACGCATATTTAGTATTAGGAGGAGCAGAAGTTTTATTTTTTGCAGAACTCCATGTGAGAGGATGGCCTTTTTTAGGAATTATTCAATCCAAACTGTTTCTCAGAGTGTTTTAGAAGAAAAAGATCAGGGGCCGGAAGTTGGTAGAATGGTTGAGAATGAAGATATAGAACTGACAGCAAGTGAAAGAGTGTTTGACATGAATGTTGATGCACGATATGAAAGTGAAGGAGAGGATGTTGGTAGAATGCAAGATGGTGCAGCTCCTGATAATGCAGTTAGCGTAAGCACTTCAAACTTGCAGCCTTCTGGAAGGAAAAATGCTGCAGGAAAATGGGGTGCCAGTTTCTGGAAGGACTGCCAACCTCTGGGTGCTCAAGGGGCATCTGATTCTGCGCATGATTCGAGATCAGACTACAAAAATGCAGAGGGATTAGAAGATGATGAATCGGATGGAAGGGATAATATATTAGAATCAGAAGATGAAGAAGGACAAAAAGATCATGGTCAGGGTCAAAAAGGCCAGTCAGATGTCCCTGCTGATGAAATGTTGTCCGATGAATACTATGAGCAGGATGGGGAAGACCAAAGCGACTCAATGCATCATAGAGGATTCGAACATTCTGCTGGATTGAATTCTAGGGGCCACTCGAAACCTGCACGTGATAGCAACAATATCTCTAGGAGTTCAAGAGCTTCACACAACCTTGAAGATTATGACGACGGCAATAATGGCAATGGAGATGTTAATTATGAGGAAGAGGATGAGGAAGATGGTAACTTCTTTACTGCTGCTGTGCTCATCTATGAGCTCATCATTATTCTCTTCTACACCAGATATGAGATTTGCACATATTATGTAGTTACTATAGTTTCTATTTACTCTTTAAGGATGGGCCTTAGTTCTTCATCTTATTTCTTGCAGAAGATGATCCTGATGATGCAGATTTTGATCCTGATTATGGTGTTGGAAGTGCCCAAGCAGTGCATAAGGTTATTATGATTGCATTTTCTCATATTTCACTGTTCTCATTTATCAGTTTTTTTCTTTTGCATTTTTAACCCTGCTAACTAATTAACCAGACATTATGATTTGCGTCATGATTTATTCTGCTTCGAACTCCCTTTGTGCTTTTGTCAGTTTGATATAGCGCCCTTTGCCGCCTTAGTGTAATTTTTAGCTGTATGTGTTATGTTGCATGAGAAGTGATGCAAACATGATATGCAACAGTTTATGGGGTTGTAATGCAGGATTTCCAATTCTTTTACTTGTAAGGCTCTGCAATTATTCGGTATGAAGAATCTTTGGAGATTGTTTTCTGAAGTTTGTTACAACAAGAGTTGGATAGTGCAATATTGAAATAGCTTACCATTCTCTGATACAACTTCATGAGTACATCATAAATTTTTTAATCTATTTTTAGTGCGCTCGATTTTGTCCAATTTTTTCAAGTTGGATATTGAGAATATGCAATGCTCAGTAATGTTATAAAACATAATGGAACATTTAGTTTTACTATTATTGTAGTTGTGGTGGAAGATGTTCCTTGACGTCTTGAATCCGGAGAGTTTTTGGTGCAGCACTTGGAATTTGGTGTGAGAACTATCTAATGCAGTCTGTGATCGGAAGAAATGGGTTGATTGTCAATAGTGGGCTGAGATAGCTACACAATACAATGCAGGCTTTTTCTATATATTTTCCAAGCCTGTCCAAGTGCATTAGCAAGGGTGACGAGTGAGAGGGTCATTACATATTTGGTCAGCCACTTCTGTTTTGCTGTTGAATTTTTTTATGGCCATTTGCTCTTGGACCCAACTTGTTTTCTAATTCTGGGCTGTGGAGTTTCCTGGAATTATGATATCCATCGATGTTTTGTATAAGTAGTTATGTTTCATGGGTGTAGAACCTGAACCAGATTTACTCGGTAGTGTTATGTTGGGTGAAAAAAAATCCAGTAAGGAGACACTAGAGAAGGTTTGAAAATTGATGCAAGTGCCAGAAAAAATTCTGGAGTAGTAAATGAGGCCAAACTATCCAAGTTCTGGCATGACACTGAGGCAAAATTATACTGTTCTGTTGATCCGAAATATTGTTCAGTGCTTCATCAAAATGATGGCAGTGTTGGAAAGTTGTTGCAGGGAACTTGAAAGCCTTAGCCGGAAATATTTTGAAAACTAGAGGGGCACTATATCTGTGTCGATGATGGTTTGGATGGAGAGTGCACCTAAATGTGTTATATTTTGAGATTGGTAGTCAAAACTGTTGTGCTCTTTTTTCTTGCCAGTTAACCCTAATATAATTTTACGGAGATTTTCTTGCCTTAAATATTACACTTAACTCTGTCTTAGTTTTTAGTTGTATGGATTTGAAGATGTGTCAGGAAAAAAAACAGTTTCATTATCTACTTGAACTTGGGATAAATATATGTATTGTGTTGCCAATGCTATTGGCATCCTGATGGAGTTGATGTTTGCTTATATTAGGATAAAGACTGGGATGGTGAAGATTCAAAAGAAGAAGATGATGTTGATGAGGATATAGATACATCAGATGAAGATGACTCTTTCTACACGAATAAGCCCAAGAGTAGGCTACAAGGTAAAGGTGGACGGATTGCAAAATCTAATAAAGAAAGAAAGGCATTACCCGCTGCTTATCGACAAAAAAGAGGAAAACCAGTATTTGAGGAGGATGAATACTCAGCAGATGACACTGGCGGTGACAGTGATGAGGATTTTAAAAGCATGACAAGGCGGGGAGCACATATCCGCAAATCTATTGCTCGATCAACTATGTCAACAAATATCAATGGAAGAGATAACGAGGTTCGCACTTCTAGTAGGTCAGTTCGAAAGGTATCATATGTTGAAAGTGAAGAAAGTGAAGACAATGATGAAGAAAAAAAGAGAACGTCTCATAAGGTGCAGTCTATGTTCTATAGCATGATTATGTTTTGTTTTTTTAATGATTAATTTTTTGACATGATGTGAGTCAGACATTTGCTCGACTAATGAGATATTCTTATTGTAAGGTTTCATCTAGTAGGCCATACCAGAGTTTTTTTTTTTTTTATTATGGTTTGCAACCACATTTCTTCTGCTTTTAAGTCTTAGCTTTACATTCGCTCCTTTCTACGCACTTTTGTAAAAAAAAATTAATTTCTGTTTTTAGAAATCTCTAGGAAATTGAATTATGACTATAATTTGATTGAGGACTTCTAGAATGAATGTATATTGTTGAATGAGTGGAATTAATAAACCAAGGTCATTGATGATTTTTTGAGTAAATAGATTCACCCCCTCATATTTGGCATACGTCTTCATGGGGCTTAAATTTGCAGACTACAAAGAGTTTTATCCTTAATTTTTCTCTTGCATTATTTCTCAAGGGTGTCTTATGAAATATGAACTACATTATTAGGGAGAAGTTGAAGAGGAAGATGGTGATTCTATTGAAAGAGTGCTGTGGCATCAGCCAAAAGGCATGGCAGAAGAGGCACTTACGAACAACCGATCAACTGAGCCTGTTCTGTTAAGCCACCTGTATGATTCTGAACCAGATTGGCATGAAATGGAGTTCTTAATCAAATGGAAAGGCCAGTCACATTTGCACTGTCTGTGGAAGCCTCTTATAGAACTACAAAATGTATGTATGGAATTCTCTTTCTTATAGTTCTACAAGGTGTTTGCCTACTTTTCCATGTTGCGTTTTGCTCATAAATTGCATATTATTGTTTCTTGCACCTACGGTTTTGAATTTCTAGTTGTGTGTGTTTTCAGCTGAGCGGTTTTAAGAAGGTATTGAACTATATGAAAAAAGTAAATGAAGATGTGAAGTATCGAAGAATGCTTACACGTGAAGAGGTAATGCTTTGTGCTGTTATCAGTTGAGAATTTCTGAGGTTTTTGTTTCTTTATTGATGATGAGATGTATTTCTAACATGAATTGATGGAAACATTGAGAAAGCCAGAAAGGTCTGACAATTATAATGGGGATAGAAATGAACAAACTTGCACATGCACATGCAAAGAATAGACGAGAAACCAAAATGATGAAAGGAAAACAATTTGGCAATATACTTAAATCCTTGGACCCATATGTGTATTTATTACTGCAAATTTAGCCAAAAAGATAAAACTTATGTTTTTTTTCCTTATGCTTTGTTATATACCTCAACATGAAGCTGCAACTAAAGTATAAAATTTAATTGCTGAGCATGATGTGCATGTGAATTTGATTAATCATCATATGTCTGTTGGTTTTGGGATTTGTTTATCCTAAATGGTCTCACACTGAGTGAGTGATGCGTATTTTCCAAAGATAGCTACTTCTGGCATGTCAGCTACCATGTGGGCTTCCATTGTGATATTGGATATCAGTTTTGCAAATTAAAGCTCAAATATGTAATATATAGAATCATCAGTTTTGTGTTCTGAGACATTTTTTCCTTTCTCTGTTAGATTGAGGTCAATGATGTCAGTAAGGAAATGGATTTGGATCTAATCAAGCAAAATAGCCAGGTTTGTTCATGCATATTTCCTTACTCTGGATTCTGAGCGGGATTCTTTGATTTCTTAAACTTTCTTGTCGTTATATTACTGTTTATTGTGGTTTGTAGGTGGAGAGAATCATTACTGATCGAATAACTAACGATAACTCTGGCAACGTTGTTCCAGAGTATTTAGTCAAGTGGCAAGGATTATCTTATGCTGAAGCAACTTGGTATTCCTCTACTATACTTATTTCTAAGATTTAAGCTGTAACTATTGAAAATAATTTTTTTTCTTTTTGGTATTTTCCAGAATAAGTAACTCTTTTTCTTTGTTGTCAAGGCTAGATTATGTTACCGACTGTTAAGATTCTTATGGAAATATGCACTACTTCTAGAGTTTCCTTGTGGTTATAATTACTGTTTCTGGTGCAGGGAAAAGGATTTAGATATAGACTTTGCACAAGATGTAATTGACGAATTTAAGGTATTTTATTAAATTTGATGCGGTCTTCTATTGGCAATTTAGCTGTCATGTATGAGACCATGCTTTATGTAATTGTCATCATGCGGCAGGCACGTGAGGCTGCAATTGCTGTACAAGGGAAGATGGTTGATGTCCAGCGTAAGAAAAGCAAAGGTTTGTACCACTGTATTTGATATTTTTTGCTGTGTTTCTTCATGTTTAGAACTTTGTTATGAACAAAGCATAAGGTGAGAGTAGCATTATAAAATATGCAGATAATTTTTTTTTTATATAGAAGTATGATCTATTATACTTCGTTGTACGTAGGATGATCTATTATACTTCATTGTACTATTACTCCTGTATAAATGAATGCTAGTACGTTTTCATGGCGTAACATATTTTTTGGATATATTCATTAGCAGTACTTGAAAGGGATCTATTAAAAACAATCAAAAATTACGGGGGTGGCATTTTGACTTCCACTTTCCTTTTTGTTTTTTCTTCACTTAAGTCTCTTTTACTTTTTGGAAATAGCATGAAACTGTAAAACAGACACTCTAGTCAATCATCTAGTCAATCATCGTCACCACCATGATAAAGATATTGGTGGAGAGACATGTAGCATAAAGCCCAGTCCCCAAGTTTTTTGGGAAGTTAACCTCTTCTTGAGGACACAAACTCAAGAATTTTAGAAACTATCAATTCAAAAAGCTACTTATAAAATCAATCATATATGTAAGCTTCTAATACGTCCTTAACAAAGTCGCTTTCTCTTATGAATTTTCATATGGCTTTCAGAAATATTCCTTGAATACAATTTTAACTTCTCTAAAGTGTAAAAGAAGGTTTCATGGATGCTATATAAGGTATAGAAAGGATTAAAAGGAGGTTTATCTTTAGAGACAGTTCAATTTACAGAAATCTGTGTAGAAGAAAAGAAGCTAACTGATTCAGTTGTAGAATATATTTCGTTTGCTTTAAATTAAGTCTAAAAATCATTAGCATCAAACCGAGGTTTCATGGATGCTGTCTATAATTAAGGTATTGAAGGCTGTTAAGTTTTATACAGGATAGAGAAAAGAGAAGTGACCCTAAACAACTTGAGCAAACACTAAGGAACGATTTAACTAAAATTGTAACTATTTCATATTAAAAAGCAACGCGTTGTGTTCCTCTACTTTTGTTTAATTGTATTTCAAATGTTACGTAACTTGTTGTCTTTACATTTATTATGTTCAGCGAGTTTGAGGAAGCTTGACGAACAGCCTGAGTGGCTGAGAGGAGGAAAGCTTCGTGATTATCAGCTCGAGGGTTTAAATTTTCTTGTTAACAGGTATGTGTATTGTTTTACTGAGAGAAAAGCAGAGGTTTTTCCACATGCTTGTTTTATTACAATAGATACACTTTTTTTAATTGACAGTTGGAGAAATGATACAAATGTCATTTTAGCTGATGAGATGGGTCTTGGAAAAACAGTTCAGTCAGTTTCTATGCTCGGATTCTTACAGGTTAGCCTTTTCTGGTACTTTTCCTTTAACAGTCTTTAAAAAAATTGTTCATTGAAGATATGTTTTTGTTGTTGTTTATCCTGCAGAATGCACAGCAAATCCCAGGGCCTTATCTTGTTGTCGTACCATTATCCACTTTGTCTAACTGGGCTAAAGAATTTAGAAAGTGGCTTCCTGATATGAATATTATTGTATATGTTGGCACCCGTGCTAGCCGAGAGGTAAATGCTACTTATTTACATATGTTAAACATGACTCACACCCATTTATTTCCAGTCTCATCTGTTCTTAATTAATGGTTGCTAAATTGATATTCTATCCTGAATTGACATTTTGTTTCAAAATTAAGTTACAAAAATCAGATATGATGCGTGAAACTCTTAACAATAGTCCTTAAAACCTAAAGTTATTTTGGCTTATATCATTAGACAACGGGTGACATTTACACAATATAGTTAATTAGCTTTGGTTAAGTGTCTCTTTCTTCTGCTCGATCCTTTCTTCCTTCTCAAAGGTTTTTGTTGGCTTCATTCAGTGTTAAAAATTATTATTGGGGAAAGAGTTCTCAAGTCATCCTCAATCACCTTAGTGAAGCAAGTGTGGCTTTAATGAGTTTTCATTAAAATAGATTAATATATGGCTTTGCTTTGCCTGCTTGATCTAATTTCTTGCCCTGGTGTCTGCAATATGGATTTAAATCGCGGTAAAGGCTGAAGCGACTGCCGCCATTTCTAACGGAAACGTATCAGTTACGACTGTAGCCGTTACCAAGGCACAGATTTTCAATTCTTTCTGTAAAGATGTAGAATTAATAGATTTGAAAGAGTTAAATGAAATTTACTATACAAATCTAATATATATCTACTAAAATAAATATATAATAAATATATGCTTAATTCATCATTTTATAGTGTATAGAATATGTATTATCGTGTTCGTAATAAAATAAAATATACTTATAATAGATATACAAGACACTAATATAATTGGAATATCATATTATATTCATACTACAAACAAATGAAAAGTAAAACATGAATAATAGAATTTTTTTTTGGTGCAACAACACTGTTATTTAAAGTTAACGGCTTCAATAACGGTCGTAACGGCTTTTATTTATACAAAACTAATTATAACCCTTAGATAACGGGAAAAACGGTAACAGCAAGTTGAAAATCCTTTAATAATGGCTTTTACATAATGAACGGCCTTAATTTAAAACCATTGTCTGCAAATCCATCCATAAGTACGATTATTGAAGACACTCGAGTTTGAAGGCAAAAATAAAAGATGAGCCCACAATGTTGTCTGCACTCTCCTCTTTGTCAATTTACAATAAGATCTTCTATCACATAGGGAAAGAAGTGTAGCTTTGAGAAGGTATTATGGATGGTAGAAGAGCGATTGATGGCAGCGCTGTGTTTCCTTGGTCTGGCTCCTGTCCTTGAAGTTTGCCTAGCTCCATATGTATGGCTGGTGCTTGCTCTGAAATTGTCCCCTTCACCTAGTATGATATTTAGAATAGGGATCCCTTTTGTCCTCTTTCCTGAGATAAATTTGGTCCGCCCCACTATTTAACTCTACTGCGGAGAACCTCATTTAAGCAATTTGATTAAATATCAACACGGAGAAAGGTTAAAAAGAACAAAATTTGCAGATAGAAAGGGATTTTGGGGTTCACTCTTATGCTATTTTAGGTGTCACGATTTGAAACCCAATTTCTACTAGACTTTTGTATCTATTGTTCTCTGTCTCTCCTCAAATGCATGTAACCATAACCTTGTAAACTAAAGTCTTTTTTTAACAAGGTTTTTAAATTATTAGGTTTTACCTGGTGCAGTTTGAGATAGCAACTTCTTTGAACTATGTTTTTCGCCAGTTGCAGTTTTTCAGATATATTGACCTGTTATGCTCAAATTATTTGTGGAATCTCAGGTTTGCCAGCAATATGAATTTTATAATGACAAGAAAGTTGGTCGGCCTATAAAATTCAATGCACTATTGACTACATATGAGGTTGTTCTGAAGGATAAAGCAGTTCTGTCCAAGATCAAGTGGAATTATCTAATGGTTGATGAGGCTCATAGGTTGAAAAATAGTGAGGCACAGTTGTATACGGCTCTCTTGGTAATGCTAGCTATTCAAATACTTCAGTTTATTTTTCTTACATATTTTTCGTATTCTTATCATTTAATTTGGGAATTCTTTTTCCTATAGGAATTTAGCACCAAGAACAAGTTGTTAATTACTGGAACTCCATTGCAGAACAGTGTGGAAGAATTATGGTATTGATTTATTTTCTTAGTCATGTGTGGTTATAGTTGCTTTTGCAAACTTTAGGGTCTATTGTTGGTGTCCAAGTGTATTTTGAGTTTCAGAGTGTTCCCCAGTTTTTCCATGAATTTTGAGATTCTGCATTTTCTAAAAGTTACCAGTTTTAGCATCAACGTTTGAGCATTACCATGCAGCAGTATTTTAAAACATATAGAGTAAATGTTGGTTTATTGCAGGAGAATGCATATTTAGATATTAGTATTGCTAATTAGATATATCATATAGTGATATACCATTAGAGTGAATTGTTATACAGTCCGTCTCTCATGTAAATGGAAGAGTCTTTGCATGTGCTACTTTTATTTTCTTGCAACAGTTGCTCAATTTGTAAAATAATCATGTTATTTCACCTAGTTTTATGTATTTTCTTTGTTGACCTTTCAAATCATTTTTGTTGATAATCTATTTGAGAAAATATAAAACAATTGCTGCTTCATTGCAACAAATCGCAAATTTGATAGTAACTACATTGCTTAGATAGTCAATAACAAAAGGTAAGATTTTTTGCAGTCTATCTCTCTTGTAAATTCAAGACCACGGTCTTTGCATCAGTTCTTTTCTTTGCTTGTAATAGTTGGTCAGTCAAAATCATAAGGGTAGTATGGTATTGCTATCTTTAGATTGTTGACCAATATGCATGTGCCACACACTTACATACCCAGTTTAGTATAATTTTTTTTGACTTCTAAAACCTTTTCGATCCAGCTGCTCTTTTGTTGCAACATGTGTGCATCTTTTTTGAGCTTATATGGTTTTCTCCTTTAACAACGTTTGTCAGGGCTCTGCTTCACTTCCTAGATTCTGATAAGTTCAAGAGCAAAGATGATTTTGTGCAGAACTACAAGAACCTTAGCTCATTCAATGAAATGGAGGTCAGATTTGGAGATGCTTTCATTGCAGAATTTTTTTCTTTTTCCAAATATTCAACGTTTTCAACATATTTGCAAAGGATGATTTCTTTTTCTTTTTTTGTTTGTTTCTAGCTTGCTAATCTGCACATGGAATTAAGGCCTCACATTCTCAGAAGAGTTATTAAGGATGTAGAGAAATCCTTGCCTCCGAAGATTGAACGTATTTTGAGGGTTGAGATGTCCCCACTTCAAAAACAGTCTGTATTATTTTCAATTTCCTGATGAGCGTTGTGTGCTTGTTGCCTTTCTTGTACATTGATGTTTTACACAATTCGCTCCTGGTTGCTTTGGTATAGGTACTATAAATGGATTTTGGAACGCAACTTTCACGACCTTAACAAAGGTGTTCGTGGGAACCAGGTTAGTAGTTGTTTTGACTGTTATTCAGATAATATGTAGGTCCGGAATTATGATGCAGCTTTCTCTTTACATTTTTTTTAATATATATTTACGATTATTAAATTTTGAATTAATACTGATCATAGGTTTTTCAAGTTTCTGTATTCTATTTTGCTATCTCTTTTTTTTTGGGTAATTAGTCATGTGGTTATTAAATCTGATTTTTTCTGCTTCGTCACCATTTGGCTACAGCTATGGAATTTTTTATGGAGTGGAAAAACCAAAGCAGCACTTCCCTTAATTCTTAGGCTAGGCAGCAAAAGTATGATGTCATAAACCAGGGGAATGTACATAAAGTCAATAAGTGCATGCATTTATTCTTGGGCACTTAAATCCTTGGGAGTTTTTGTATGCTTTGCCTTATTATTGCTGGCATGTTGGAATTTTAAACATATATGTAATTGTGCCTTTTCATTTGCAGGTTTCACTTTTGAATATAGTGGTAGAATTGAAGAAGTGTTGCAATCATCCATTTCTATTTGAAAGTGCTGATCATGGTTATGGAGGGGATTCTGGTATCAATGATAGCAGCAAGTTGGAAAGAATTATCTTGAGCAGTGGAAAGCTGGTTATACTTGACAAGTTACTTGTTAGGTTGCATGAGACAAAGCACCGCGTTCTGATCTTTTCCCAGGTTTGTTTCGTAAGCACTTGTGTATGTGTAATCAATATATATATCCCTGCTATAATTTATTCTGGGCATTTTTTTTTGTGTGCCAGACTTTTTTTTTTGCATAAGAGTAATGTTAATCATAATAAAGAGAGTAGCCATGTGTGGGTTTTTATTCTAAAACCCAACTGAATTAGACCGTACTGTGAAGGAAATCACAGCGGTTTGGTTAGATTCCCTTATCCGTTTGTATCTTGATGGTAAAACCCATTCCCGAGACCCTGAATTTTTCTAGTGTCTGTCAAAAAGCTTCCTACACTTTTAATGGTTCTACACTTTTTGACATGCATGGCCAATTTATAATTCGGCCAAATCGGTGAAGTTGATGTGGAAGCAAACAAAATAGTTAGGTGCTTGATAACCGAACATGCTCATTATCTTTTATAAGGCATCCCTGTTTACATTCTTTGGAGAATCTGGCTGTGTTTAACTATCCCAGTGCATCTTTTATATTTATGCATCTCAACACGTATGTGGTTTTGAGTTTCCAAACCTATCATAGGGGGTTAGTAAATGAAGTAGCCGGGTCTGTCGGCTTTATATTTGTAACTTTTTAGTGTAAATCATTACTATTGTTTTTATATTATTTTTGTGTTAACATAAATGATATTTTAATTACTTTATTTATAAATGAATGTATTAAATTATGTAATAATAAGTCTCTAAACATATTCAAAATTAGTTTACTAATAACAGTAAAACTTTTCTGCAATGTACTGTTATTAATGGCTGCAGATGGTTAGAATGTTGGATATACTATCAAAATACATGTCCTTTAGGGGTTTCCAATTTCAAAGGCTGGATGGTAGTACAAAGGCTGAGTTGCGTCAGCAGGCAATGGAACATTTTAATGCACCTGGTAGTGATGATTTCTGCTTTCTTCTTTCAACGCGAGCTGGGGGCCTCGGTATCAATCTTGCCACAGCTGATACGGTTATTATATTTGATTCAGACTGGAATCCCCAAAATGACTTACAGGTTTTTAAGATGAAAAGCTTGCCTCCTTCTTACTTAACTCTTATATTCATGTGGTCTTTACATGCTCTTATTTGTATTGCTTATAATAAAATTCTTTATTTTCTGAGACAATTTCTTAACTAATGTATCAGGCTATGAGTAGAGCTCATAGGATTGGGCAACAAGATGTCGTTAACATATATAGGTTTGTCACTAGCAAAAGCGTTGAGGAAGATATCCTGGAGCGAGCTAAGAAAAAGATGGTAGCTTGTTTAACCTTATCTTTAACTTTCAAATGATGTTCCCCAGTTTTTTCATCCTAAAATACATTTCATCTGTAATTTATATTCTATACCCATAATTTGTGCGGTCTGTATGTACATATATCTTGTATATGCTTTGATGCTATTGGTATCTTTAGACATCTTTGATGCTAGTTTTTATAAAAGTTATTTAAGCATTTTCTCTGTTTTGCATGTTCCCTACAGGTTCTTGACCATTTGGTGATCCAAAAGCTAAATGCGGAGGGTAGACTTGAGAAGAAAGAAACAAAAAAAGGAAGTTACTTTGACAAAGTAAGGCTTTTAGCTATTTTGTTTTAAACTTGGTATCAGGCAACTAATATATTGTTTTGGCTTTCAGCTGTTTTGTTGCCTTGTTTTCTTGTTTTGGCATAATGTTCTATCAATCATTCTATAAACTTTGTGCTGCTGCATTACTTTCTTTGAGACCGATTACTAATACAACTTTTTACATTTTATAATTTCAGAATGAACTTTCTGCAATTCTAAGGTTTGGTGCGGAGGAGCTATTTAAAGAGGACAAAAATGAAGAAGAAAGCAAGAAGCGACTATTAAGCATGGATATTGATGAAATTCTTGAAAGAGCAGAGAAAGTAGAAGAGAAGGAAGCCGTAGGAGAGGAAGGGCATGAATTGTTGAGCGCTTTTAAGGTAATCATTATTTGTGGAGTGCATGGTTTAATCATGTTGCTCATTTTCTTTGTATTCTTTTGGTTATGTTCTTATTCTCTGTTAATGGTTCATAATACTTAGTTATTTGGTAAAACATAGGTTGCCAATTTTGGTAGTGCAGAAGATGACGGGAGTTTTTGGAGTCGTTGGATAAAACCAGAAGCTATTGGCCAAGCTGAAGTATGAACTTGTTCTGTTATGTTGTTCTTTTGAATTCATTATTTCATTTTGGTTTATTTCTTTAAAATATAAATTAGTATTTAAATATTTGTTGTTTGTGGGTTAGGAAGCATTGGTTCCTCGTTCTGCTAGAAACAACAAGAGTTATGCTGAGGCTGACCAATTTGATAGAAGTAACAAAAGGAAAAAGAAAAGTTCGGAGCCTATGGAGCCACAGGAGCGAGTTCTGAAACGTCGCAAAGCAGATTATTCAACTCCTTCAGTCCCAATGATTGAAGGCGCATCTGCCCAAGTGAGAGATTGGTCTCAAGGGAATCTCTCTAAAAGAGATGCTACACGTTTTTCTCGGGCGGTATTGTTCTTTTGTGAAGCTTTTACATTTCAAAAGTAGAGTAAAGAATTTTCTTCTCCTTTTCTGTTCTTTCATCGACTTTTACACTAATTTCACCGTCGTCAACTTCATTTTTCTGCAATAAGATCACTGAATTCATATAATAAATTGATGAATGTTCACTTGATTCCTTGAAATATCTGCCAGAAAGCTCATATAGGATTTAACTTTAGATTGATCTTTACCAAGTAAAAAAGTAGGTTTCTTTAATTTACCCTTGGGCTGCACATTGTTAGTGTTAAAATTAGATTTACTTGCATGTTTTGTCGCATTCCTGTTTTATTGTCATGTTTACATTTTTCTATTGCTCAACTTTTAAACGTGAACACGATTGAACTATTAATTTTAGCCATCTGTGTTTGGAAATAGTATCTAAAGCAGTTCTATCAGTAGTTTTGGAGTATTTCATTTCTTCTCTAGTTATAGATGGTGGCAATAACTTTTTTGTTCCACGTAAGACTGAAAATGGGAAATGCTTGAAGCCATTTTGTGATTTTTGGAATCTTAAACTAAAAAATTTTATGTAAATGTTTTAGTTTTTTCTCTGTTCTGTGAAGCCACTGTATCACTTGATCTTCACTTTGTTGCCGTTTTGAATAGTCTTTGATGAGCTGTCAAATATTGGAGTAGCTTACTTCTGTTTAGAGGCGTTTTAGAATTTAATTACTCTCTTATATCTTGAATTTACTTGATTCTTTTTGTACTATTTTATTGGAACAGGTAATGAAATTTGGAAATGCAATCCAAATAGATCTAATTGTTGCAGAGGTTGGTGGATCAGTGGAAGCGGCTCCACCTGATGCACAGATTGAGCTTTTTGATGCTTTAGTAGACGGCTGCAAAGAAGCAGTGGATATAGAAACTTTGGATCCAAAGGTATTATGGCCATACATTGTTTTGGCTGGTATTTTTGCTTTTACTTTAGACCACTTACAGCTCTTAGTAATTTGAAAGATTTACCAAGCTTTTCTTAACAATTGTGAATGGTGATTATTTATAGGGTCCGTTGTTAGACTTTTTTGGTGTCCCTGTGAAGGCAAAGGATCTACTAAACCGCGTCGAAGAACTTCAGCTGTTAGGGAAGAGAATTAACCGTTATGAAAACCCAATTGCACAATTTCGAGTATTGACCTATCTTAAACCTGCTAACTGGTCCAAGGGCTGTGGTTGGAATCAGAGTATGTTATTCCTTTTGGTAGTATCAGTTTTATCTCTTGTCAGTGATTATAACATGGATTTTTCTTGAGAAAAATGCTGTAGCTAAGTTTTGTTTTTTTCCAACTTACATGTTGATCAGTTAAATGAATTTTTTTGGCTAACTTAAATTGTGGATACTTTAAATGTTGATCAGTTGATGATGCAAGACTGCTTTTGGGAATACATTATTATGGATTTGGGAGTTGGGAAAAGATACGATTAGATGAAAGGCTCGGCCTTTCTAAAAAGATTGCTCCAGTGGAGCTACAGCACCATGAGACTTTTCTACCACGTGCACCTAATTTGAGGGACCGCGCTAATGCACTTCTGGAAATGGTAAGCAATAACTGGCTAAGTAAATTGTTCTTAGTATGGTGTAAATTTATCCAGCGTATAATTTGATTGAAATTTTGAATATTTCGTCTGTTTGACTTTAATGAAAAA
Organism: Mercurialis annua; assembly: GCF_937616625.2. NCBI lineage: Eukaryota > Viridiplantae > Streptophyta > Magnoliopsida > Malpighiales > Euphorbiaceae > Mercurialis > Mercurialis annua. The sequence goes on along the minus strand of NC_065575.1, from coordinate 3,779,155 downwards.
ATAGTGGACCTAATTGATTTTGCCACACAAATTTTGTAGGTCAGAATGGCCCATCTCTCGATTTTATTATATAGCTTGCATAATTATTCTTAATATTCAATCTGTTCAGGAACTTGCTGCTGGCGGTGGGAAGATTGCAAATGCTAAAGTGGGTCGTAAGAACTCCAAGAAGCAGAAGGAAAATGCTCTCAATATCTCATTAGCTCGCAGTAGGGTCAAGAAAGGAAAAGCTGGTTCTACTTTGCTCACAGTTCAAATGGGCAAGAATCGACCACAGAAACCTCAGAAAGCTGAACAGCTGGTGAAAGAAGAGGGTGAAATGTCGGACAATGAAGAGTTGTGCGAGCAGTTTAAGGAAGTGAAGTGGAGGGAATGGTGTGAAGAAGTCATGGTTGATGAGACTAAAACCCTCAGACGTCTTCAGAAGCTGCAGACTACCAGTGCCGACCTGCCAAAAGACAAGGTATTCAAACGTTTGCTGTGGTTTCATATTGTCTTCTCTGTGTGCATGTTTGCTCTCCCTAGAATTCAATAGTGAACCTTTCCTATCAGGTGCTTTCGAAAATCCGGAATTATTTGCAGCTTATTGGGCGGAGGATAGACCAAATTGTCTTTGAATATGAAGAAGAGATTTACAGACGAGATAGTATGTGCCATTTTCTTATATATAATTTCATTTGTTGTTTCATTTCATTTTAATTGACTTACCTCTTGCATTTTCACCTTTGTTTCTCTGACACACATTTGACTTTTAAATTAAATGTTTATCTTTCAGGGACTACCGTGCGATTATGGAATTATGTCTCAACCTTTTCGAATTTATCTGGAGAAAGACTTCGTCAGATTTATTCCAAACTTAAGCAGGAGCATGAGGAGGCAGGTGTTGGTCCTTCTTCCCACATTAATGGCTCTTTATCTGGTGGCGATTCCAGTTGTTTTCCTCTTTCACAGCATGTTCAAAGAGGGTATCAAAATGCAAATGCCTTTCAGTTATCTGAACCAATTCAGAAAGGTCATGATAATGTGAAATTTGAAGCATGGAAGCGTCGGAGACGAGCTGAAGCTGATATGCAATCCCAAGTTCAGCCTCCCTTGCAAAGACCAATTGGTAATGGTGTTCTTGCAACTGATCCTAGCTCATTAGGCATTCTTGGGGCCGCACCATCTGATAATAGGCAATTTCTTCGGACGCGTAAATCTGGTTTTCCTCCAAAACAAAATTTCCAATCAGGTATAAAGTAGTAGTATTTAATGAAGGAGATCAGCTGATTTAAACTGATTCTGGCGGCGTTCCCCTAGTCACCTGATTGAGTCAGCCATTCGAGACTATTGTATTCTTTTTCAACAACAAAATAAAAGCTTTTGGATTCCTCTCTATGGCCGATCAGAAGCTTTTCCGTTAGGTGGGGGAGTTCATCAGTTCACATCTCCATGCAAAAAGCGGCTTGAGGAGAAGGCCAAACTCAATTAACATGAGCAAGATGCATGTATCTTGCAACAATTTTTTGTCTGTTAGGAAGCTAGTCCAGTAATTTGTTTACGTATATAGCGAAGAATTAAGAATAGAAACATTAGCAGTCTAATCCAATTTCAAGTATACATACATGAGCCGAACATAGTTACATGTATTACGCGATGTGAAATGTGTACATTATCAGTTTTGCATAGTATGAATATTTCTTCTTCCTTACGAGATTTATAGTTGTAATATCTTCCCTAATTTTTTATTATGTGCTTATGCGCTTGTTTTAGATAGGATTATGCTTCCTTATTACATTGTATTGCTAGTGCCTAGTAACAGGTGATCTACTCACCGTTGATGTTGACAGTGGTTCTTCCCAGCTGAACTGTTTTTTGAAGGAGCTTGAAGCTGCTAATTGTCGTGCAGACATGTAAATGGTAAGCTCCCTCTTTTTTTTGCTTTTTTATTTTTTGAATTGAGATCATGTTTTGTTGAAATACTTTGGAAATTATTAACTCCTGTGCTTTTTTGACAGTCCACTGCCTAGTGCTACGGAGGGGAGGGGAGAGTTATCAATTGAGCAAAGGGTACTTACAGTCCCTGAGTTTGTGCGGCAGGAGCAATTAACTCATATTTACTATTTAGTCATCTTAATCATTTAACGATAATATTTTCTATTTTTAAGTCAATTAACCCCAAATTGGATTATTGTAGTCTCTGAATTTGTTTTTTATAATTCGGAAGTGAATTGATATAAAAATAGAAAGTATTATACTTAATTGATTAAAATGACCAAGTGTGAGTTAATTGTTTATGATGCACAAGTTTAAGAACCGCGATACCCTTTGTTCTTTACTAATTTATGCACTTGACTGGTAAATACCTAACTTTCCTTGATATCTTATATGCTTTCTGCTCTCTGTTACTTGGCTTCAATATTTTGTTTTTGGGTGCATGTTTGATCCTTCCTTTGACACCCTTTTATATGGTTTTTCATTGTAATGAGTTCCATTAGATGAAACATAACTTATGTTGATGCTGTCTAAAATCAATGCTACAAATCAGTATTTTAAGAATTGAACCGGACCGGTGGGTTCAACTGGTCGATTGAAAACTAGAGTCAGTCCAGTTCGATTCTTCATTAAAAACTGAACTACAAAAAGTGGAAATCATTGAATTGTGAAATTGTAGAATGTGTTTGTCTTTTGTTATATTAGTTTGAGTGGTATATTTGTTTAGTTTTTCAATCATTTGCTAGTAAAATTTTATCTGCATGTTTAGCTTTAAACATAAACCTATTTTAATTGATTAACATGTGGTTGAGCCGATGTGGTTGAGCAGAGTGCAATGTGAACCGGTGGTCAAACCAGTTCGGCCGCCGGTTAGGTACTTAAAATTCAAGTGAATGATATTTCTGTTTAGACTTGAGTAGTGTCCATTCATTTAATTATAATTATCTTGCTTTGGCTTAATTTTAATTTTTAGTGATTTTGTCATCAATGATTTGTTTTATTTTACGGGATATTGTTGAAGATTTATGTATGAGAAATTTCCAAAATTTTGTGGTTATCAATTTATATGGGAAGTATATATTTAAAGCAAAACAACATTATCTCATCTTAGGCAACTGCCAAACAGTAGAAAATGAAAGGGAGAAAAGAGAATATAGAAAACTTAATAGTAATAAACAATCCAAAATCTTAAGGTAGCCTCATATTATGAGATAAAAGATTTGCAAAAGGTACTTATAAACCCTTGTGGTCAAGAGTTCGATAATATTTAAGTCCCTATGGTAAGTTGAGGCTCATTTAAGCCCTTATGTTCTGAAAATTGGTACAAACGAGCTCTATCGTTAATACTCAACACTATTCATAACGTCCGTCTGTGTAGTGTGATCAATGCGGATATGGGAATAGCTCCCATTCTCTTTAATTTTTGCGGAGAAAAAAACATTAACTCTTTTAGTGTTTTTTTTTTGACACTTAAACCTCATGTTTTTAGTTATTTATGTGATTTTTTTTTCATATTTGCACTATATAGAGATATTAAGGGTATAAGTGGAAAGAAAAACTTAAAAAGCTTATATACATTTTTTATATAGTTTGAAGGGCTTTTTTTTCGCACTTTCTGTTTTTTTTTTTTTACGTTTAGGAGGATAATTAATTGACATGTTATTGTAGGAACTTATTAAATAAATAGGCATTTCACAGTATCAAAAATAGGTCAATTCGTGCACTTTTAGAGTTCATGTGTTTATTTTAGAGTACAAGGGTTTAATTGAGCTTCTATTCATTATAGGAGTTTAAATAGTCATAACCGTAAATTACAGGGGCTTATCAGTACTTTTGTTTTGTCTAAAAGAAAAGATCAGAAAATATGAACATGAAAAAAATGACGTGTGGTGTTAATTCTCTCAAAATAGGTTGTGGCTGGCATCCTTTTATCGCATTATCTTAAACATTGCTTTCTCAACCTCTCATACAAAACCACTTCCAAGATCTCTGTTGGTTAGGACAAATTACGTTTTAGTTTTTTTATTTTATTTTCTTATTGCCCCATTATTTTGTCATATTTCCATTGTTGCCTCTTTCTCTTCAAATTGTTACTTTTTGGCTTGCCATTGAGGAACTTCATTTTTTTCACTTATGCCCTTGCAAGTTGCCATATAAAATTTAGCAACATAAACTGTATCACACTTTTGGGAAACCAATCATGAATGTAGGCATATCCTATTCTCCGACATAAATGAGGTGGTTAATTAAACAAGTTTTAACTGTGTTAAAAAGTTAAGATTTTTGATCTTTTTAAAATTTGCAAATATTACTTAAATTATGTCAAACTTTCACTTTAATACCATTTTAAGCTTTTTTGTTTTTGCCTAAAACAATGAAAGACAATTTGAAATTGAAGTTTGCTGCTGTTTCTGTTTTTTTTTTTGGATTAAGGATAAAATTTTGTTATTTTAAACAATGAATTTTGCTAACCAAGGAAGTCGGTATTAAAATTTAACTGAAAAATTGAACCAATTAAATTGATTGAAAAAAGAAGAAGATGAAATCAGGTAATAAAATCGAGATAGATTTGTAAATTTTAAAAGTTTTAAATAGATGTATAAAATATAAAAAAGATTTGACTTTTCGATGCTGTTATACCAACAAACAAACTTTCTCGGTGTTAGTGATAGTATTCATTTGTACCGTTTCTAAGGACACTAGAGCTTGAATAAAGTTTCATTTATCATAGAAATTTAAATATTTTATTTTGTTATTTAAAAAATCCTATAAAATTGCAAAATATATAAATTCATAAAGCAAAGGGAGAAAGATGCAAATACAAAAATACTAATAACGAAAAAGCAAAATATAATAGAGCAAATCCGAGGGAGACTAGAGATATTGCCAAGTCAGTCATTCTTAGCCGTAAGATTCCCATTGGCTTACTCTTATCTGCCACGTAGGTAACATGTAGGATCCCACGTAGGAAAATGATTGGCTCTGCCGCCTTCGTATATATTAAAACAAACTCTCTCTTTGGCATTTTACAACAATACGTAAACCATTTCCCTTGTGTTTATTATATTAACACACAATTTTTTTAAAGAAGCCACTCAGTCACTCCTCTGCTTTGGAAACTTCACTCTTTTCATAAGGTAATCGAATCAATCCTGCAATATTTATTTATATTTTCATGTCATTCAACTGAGTTTTTGAGCAAAATTTAAATTCAAATATTTATCTTTTTGATAGACTATATAATTTTTATTAGTGTGTATAGTATTTAGTATGTGTTTCATTTAGGTTGGCAGCATAGAGTTTTAAATTTACTTATTATTTGGTTTGATATAATAGTGAGAGGATGAGAATAAAAATAAATTAACCTTTTTGTGTAGAAAAAATTAAAATTTTAAAAATATATTTAATTTTTTTACAAGATATTAATGTTGAACTTTCATAAAAATATAAAATATATGCTTTATTTTCCTGCAGTTACTTTATTTTTAGGCTACTTTATTTATTTTATTATTGGATGCAAGTGTCTATAATTATATGAATTATAATTCATCCAATCCAATGGTGATAAGTAGATAAGATGTCATTTATTATGTTAAAAAATAGAGTAATTTTAGAAAAGTATTAATTGATTTATTTATTAAAATATGTTCCGGATTATATAAATATACATGTTTCAGTTTATATTATTTTAATTAAATACATCTGATTAAAGTTTCATTTGATTCTAATATAAATGAAAAGTTCATTTAAAGAGGTGGAAAAGGGCAACTAGTGATTCCTATATCTATTTTTAATTACTTTATAAAATAAATATAAAACAAAAGATTATTTATTTTGAGTGAACCAAACGTCTGGTCGTCTTGTTGGTCCTATATCTATATGTTGTGAACTGGCGCTTTAGCCTAATAGAAAAGACCAAATTATCCTAATTTGTAGCTTACCATAATTTTATACACTAAAATGTAAAATAGTAAAAACTCAAAGTAAAAAAACAACAAAAAAAAGATTCTGTTAAACATGATTTTACCTATTTATATAAGAGATATGGTTAAGTATAAATATTAGAGGATCTTGTCAAGTGAAACAATAATATATTTTTCTGTTTTAAATTCTGCTAATGGATGAATCATTTATATGAAATGATGAAAAAATAATCATATTTTCTTCTTTTTGTTATTGATGAGTTTTAAGAAAATCAGTTTGTGGATATGAAATGCTTTCTTTTTAGGAATTCAAAGTCTTAAGTGTAAGTTTAATTCTGAAACTGTTATGTTTTTATTAGAGATTTATATTGACCAGCCTTGAATATTTTTATTGAACCTTTGATTTATGAACATCAAATGGAGTGAGATTGAGTTTCATTTTCATATCTTTTGTCGAATTTTGAAGAAAAAAATGCATATTAATTAACAAGAACTAAATATTTTTGTTGAATTTTATATCGATGAGAAATTTTAATTATATATATGTACACTATGTTGCACGGAAACATAAACGCTAAAACCATAAAAGGTGAAAGGGGAGGCGGCGTAACAATTTTTTTAAGTAATTTTGGAAACAACATAGTACTCTATAAGTTTCCGTGTAGTATAGTATTTATATAAGCTCAAGTTTGTTGAAGTTACACTGATATCATTAAACATTTTCTAGTGAAGGTGTTTCGACGCAGAGAAGCGTCAGGAATTCATAGAGAATAAGTTTTCTGGTCAAACTTTTTGAGAGGGGAAGATGGATTACATGTATGGACCAGGAAGGAACCATTTGTTTGTTCCAGGGCCGGTTAGTATTCCGGAACCAGTTATCCGAGCAATGAATCGAAACAATGAGGATTACCGTTCTCCAGCTATTCCAGCTCTGACAAAAACTCTTCTTGAGGATGTCAAACAGATTTTCAAGACCACTACAGGAACTCCTTTTCTTTTCCCAACCACAGGTATTGATTTTACTCGATCTCCGTTTAGTCAATTTTCGTGTTTCCGAAGCTTTGATGAGGCATTTTGGAGGCTGAATTAATACCAAAAGTGGCATGAGCTTTCAATAAATCATCTAGGTTAGCTAAATTGATACTCAAGCTCTCTTTAAGGTTGTGAGGTTTGAGTTCCAGCCTGATCAAATCCAATTTATTGAAAAAAATGACTCGTAAAATTGAAGGATTCGTCATTCTGCGTTGGTTTGTGTTTGCCAATATTGCAGCTTCTCTGTTTTGTTTTTCTTTTCCGAAATATCGGAACTTTCATCAAGTGATATTATTAGTTAGGACTTAGGAATGCATTCATGACCTGAAAGGCTGAAATAGAACGGGATGTTTCAGAAAAAACATACACGACATTGTTCGTGGATCGTCTAGAATAGTATGACTAAACTCTTATTAACTTTGTTTAGGTACCGGTGCTTGGGAGAGTGCGCTTACCAACACATTATCTCCTGGAGATCGAACTATTTCATTCCAGATTGGACAATTCAGTTTGCTTTGGATTGACCAGCAGCAGCGTCTCGGATTTAATGTTGATGTGGTTGAAAGCGAGTGGGGTCACGGTGCCAATCTTGACATTCTTGCATCAAAACTTGCAGCAGACACTGCACACACTATTAAGGCAGTTTGCATTGTCCATAACGAGACAGCAACTGGAGTTACCAACAACTTGGCCAAAGTGAGAAAGATACTTGGTAAGCATATGCTCTAGATTAAATCTTTTAATTGATGTTCCTTCCTAACTGAAATCGAGAAACAGATTGCCTATATTTTGAAGCTATGCTGCACGGAAACATTTCGAGACCTACGTTTTGGCATTCCATTTTCATTTCTGAAAATGCTTCTAAAATCACAAAACTCTATATTTATGATATATTTTTGTAAAAAAAATACCGTTTCATCGTTTTCATTTGAACATTTCTTGTTTTGGCTAGTCTGTTTCCGTGCTACATAGTTTTGAAGTAGTAACTATGTATTGTTTCAATGCTAACTAGTTCAAATATTCCTATTTGAAATTGCCTATATTTTGAAGCTCTATTGTACAGAAACTTTTCGAACCCTATATTTTGGTGTTTAATTTTTATTTCCGAAAAATCTCTTGAAACTCCTAAACTTTATATATTTGTATCTTGTTCTTATAAAAATATATAGGTTCGTCGTTTCTGTTTCAGCATTTCTTATGAGGGCGTGTCTGTTTCGTGTGCTACATGAAAATATATACATTCTGATCCTGATGTTTGTGTGAATTCTCAGATGACTACAGGCATCCCGCTCTTTTTCTGGTCGATGGAGTGTCTTCCATATGCGCGCTTGATTTCCGTATGGATGAATGGGGAGTAGATGTGGCTTTGACCGGATCTCAGAAGGCTCTTTCTCTTCCAACTGGAATGGGAATTGTGTGTGCAAGCCCCAAAGCTCTTGAAGCATCAAAAACTGCAAAATCAGTGAGAGTGTTCTTTGACTGGAAGGACTACTTGAAATTCTACAAACTCGGAACCTTTTGGCCTTATACTCCTTCCATTCAATTGCTTTATGGACTTAGAGCAGCTCTTGATCTCATTTTCGAGGAAGGACTCGACAATGTGATCGAACGACATGCTCGTCTTGGCCGAGCAACTCGGTAAGTTGTTTAACCTTGAGGCATCATTTGATACAAGTTTGTTGTAAGGGTTGAACCAAAACGTTTTAAAAAAATTCAAACTCGAAACTAACTGAATTTATAAGAATTTAAAAACTTCTAAACTTCTAACCGAATTGGTTCAGTATTTTCTTTTCCGTTACTAGAACCAATAATAAACTGATATTTAACTTTCAAATCAAATCGAACAGAAATTTCCTATAATATAAAACCGAACTGAATTTTTCAATTTGGTCATTATTCGATTTGGTTCGATTTTTACAGAGTCCTAGTTTGTTGATTGTGTTGGGTGATGAAAATGTAGGCTTGCTGTGGAGGCATGGGGGTTGAAGAACTGTACTCAAAGTGAGGAATGGTTCAGTGACACAGTGACTGCAGTTCTGGTTCCTCCACATATTGACAGTGCCGAAATTGTAAGGAGGGGATGGAAACGATACAACCTGAGCTTAGGTTTGGGTCTTAACAAAGTTGCTGGCAAGGTTTTCAGAATAGGCCATCTTGGCAACGTAAATGAGGTACTCTTCATCACCCATATCGTATATCGGACAACTTTTTTAATCCCGAAAAACGTTAAAAATGACCTCGAAACACAAGTTTGAGGGCCGGGTTGACCCTTTGCTTATATTTGTGTATTTTTTGATCAGCTGCAATTGTTGGGTTGTCTGGCCGGAGTGGAGATGATACTGAAGGACGTAGGGTACCCGGTGAAGCTCGGAAGCGGAGTAGCAGCAGCCTGTGCTTATCTGCAGAACAGCACCCCTCTAATTCCTTCCAGGATTTGATTTTATATTCTTATAGTTAATTTCTTGTTATCCACGTAAGACAAATTCTTGTAAAATATGCATACTTTTTTCTTCTTGTGCTCGTACTCTTTCTGAGGTTCATATCATCTTCTATGTAAATCTTTGCTTCTTAATTAGTTATCTTATGTTCTTCAAATAATCCTCAATTACATTTTAGGATTAATTGTTAACCTACTTGAAATCGATCTAACTAATTTAACAAAAACAAGAAAATGTTACATATCAATGATTATCGAATAATTACTTAAAGAGGGTTGAGTTATTTTTTTAAAATGCGACCAATATGACATGTTGTTTGGTCTAAAAAGCTAATGAGAAAAATAAAATAATATGTTGTTCGATCTAAAAAATATGTTGATTAGTCTAAAAATAAAAATAAAGTCAAACTATAACATCAGTTGGTCTAAAAAAATGCTATATGCCTATGATGTCTTAAGCCACCGTTCCGACTAATTTAGAGTGTGTCTCGTGGAACTCATTAAGACGACAAAATTCTTTCGTACGATTTTTTAAAGTTGCTTCATATCCAGGGTTCTAACTCGATAAACTCACATGAGATTCTTAAAAAGTAGAGTGAATAACTTCAAAAAACAATCTCAATTTTGAAAAAAAAGAGAGGTACAAGAGTGTTATTTTTGTAAAATTCAGGAGGCAAAATTAATTTTCCTATCACATTATTTAACACGACAATTTGCTCTGTTCCATAAGGAAAGAAACAAGCAAATAAAATTAGCCTAATCACTCAAAAAAAATATTTAGCTCCTTAACAATTGCACCCTGATGTAGGAATTTTTTCAATCTTACCCCAATTTTCCTTTTTGTGTTTCAATTTTACTCCAAATATTAAATTGACCTCTTTTCATTTAGAAAAAAATTTAAAATAATTTTTCATTTTTAGCATATATTTTAATTAGACCCTAATGTTATTATTAATATTAAAATTTAAGGGGTATTTTGAACTTTTTTTTAAATAAAAAGAGATCAATTTAATGCTTGGAGTACAATTGAAACATAAAAACCTAAATCAGGATAAAATTGAAAAGAGTTTTGAGTGATAAAGCCAATAAAGTTTGGTTTCTTCTATGTTATTGGTAATTTGGTACTACATTGAACATTCTATTAAAAAGCATAAAAATATCAATTTTCTGTAAAATTGAGGGGGTGAAAAGTTAATTTTCTTCTCACAGTTTAGGGTTAATAGGAGTCGTCGGAAAATGGTAGAAACCGGCGAAATGAAAGAAGATAGAATCATTGTTGGAAATATGTTAGTAACTGCTGCATAGGTAGTTAAAGAATTCCTTGTTCCTGTTATTCATTTTTATCAATGTTAATATTTGTAACAGGATTACACACTTTTCTGATATAGATTGTTCTAATCCATTTGTTATTTTGTCTAATTACTACTCCCTTCGTCCATTTTTAATCGTCGTTTTAGGCTAGATTGCTAAAATTTTGCTATAATTAAAAAAGTGCTTCTTTTATCTAAAATTACAAACATAAAAACTATATAACCCTATTTATAAACTAGCACTATTGAAAATTTAATTTTAAAAGTAGAGTCACTATTGGATGATTTAAATTTTGAAAATCGAACTACCATTTAATGAAGTGATTTAATAAGAAGGTTAAATTTGGAATAGTATTGTAAAAGTCACATAAAAATCTTAAAGTGACAGACAAAAATATTTGTGTAAAGCTACAACTAAAAATGGACTGAGGGAGTATAACGTATATGCAACTTATCTTACTATAGTATAGATGAAAATTGATGAATTGCATGATTGTGAGGGAAGTGGAGCCGTTTACATTTGGTTATAAATTTGAATGAGATGATATTTGAAGTGTAATATTGGAAAATTTGCAAAAAGAATGCAAGATCTGGAACTCGGGCATAATGTCTGCTTAATCTTATAAATGTAAAAATACAGTATTATTCTGCTGAATCTGATTTACTCCTTTACTTTATAAATTTCATAAAATATAGTACATTTTGCTCCTTTGACCAGTTATATGTTCTAGAATTATGATAGTAATGTCTCTATGCATTAAAACAATCAAGGATTGCTATCATTTTGAGAGTCAGTATTTGTCTTTGTTTTCTCAACTTCTGATCTATGCTTTCATTTTTAGTCACATGTTATTGTCCATGAACGGAATTTTCATCAACGATCCTTTGATTCCTTTACATACATTGCGATTGCGGTAAATAATTTTGTTAACTGTATGTATTATGTTTGCAATATGTTCATATTGTCTCCCAAGTCGGAGAACGTTAGCAGCCATAGATGCCTATATCTCGACTTTACTTCCGCAAGAGCTTTTGTTCTTTTCGGAATGCACAACAAGCAACTAGAAGTTACAACAAGCAGCCTCTGTGGTCCTCCCTTTGTTTGAATTGTTAATAGTTGCTCAACCGAGTTCTTGTGTATAAGTTTTAGGCCAAATGACTAAAAAAGGTCAAACCTTTCATGAAAATTTCACAAAAATTCAAAACTTTCAATTTTATCCAATTTGTCCTGAAACGCAAGATTTCGTTTTATAAAATATTTGAACTTTTGTGAAACTTGCATAGAAACTTTCATGAAATATTTGGTCATTTGGTATAAGTTTTATCTACTATACTTAAAAAAAAATGTTAGACCTCATCTCACCTTGTGTTTCTCCAAATTTAAGTGTAAATCCATCACCTTATCAAAGCTTATGTTTCTCATCCTTTTCTTGTAGCTAAACTGACAAGCTTTTCCTTGCAACATGTTAGATCGTTGAGAATTTGGATTATATAAAATTTTACATAATTTAATGTATTGATTATAGTTTTTTGTTCTTTTAAAAAAAATCAATTTTAACTGGTTCTGTAAACAAAGAAGAATTTGAATGAAATAGGCTGTAATTTTTTTCTATAATCATTAATCTCTTATTTAAAAGAATGAACAAAGGACCCTTAAAGTTGTGTCTCGGATTCAAATAAGTCATTTATAATTTTTTTAGTCATTTTACACTCACAAACTTGTATTTCGGGGTTCAGTTAGTCGAATTCTTTTATCTAAAGAGTTTATCTATAATTAAGAGTTCAAAATTTATATCATGTACATTTCAAATAAGTAATAATTATTTTTTTATAAAAAACAAAGTAGTTATTTTGGCTCTCCAACCTCACTCCCCGCTCTATATAACATTAATACTATTTTGATTATCAAGATATATTTAATATTTTTCTCATTCATGAATATGGAGAAAAAAAATAGAAAAATTAAATGAAAATTCATGAATATAGGAAATATTAACCAAATTACGTAAAAATAAAATTCACGAGTAGACCCCATAATATAATCAGCCTTGGTGGAGGCAATATGAATTGCAATAGGTCGGATAACAGTAACGGCAACAACTTTGCCGCCGCTCCTCCAGTGAATTTCTTTAGTTACTATCATGGTTCATTTAAATCGACGATGCATGCTAATTATAAAAGCTAATGAACTGAGTCAAAAAAAAAATGTTTACTCTAAGCTGTTTTTAAAAAATAATTTTTTTGACGAAAAAGTTTTATAGAGTAGTATTTGTTGAAAAATTTTGAAAAAATATTTTTGTGTGACTAATCCGTGTGTTGCTCATTTGAAGAAAAAGTTTTATATAGTAGTATTTGTGTTGGAGAAATATTTTGAAAAAATTTGAAAAAATATTTTTGTGTGACTAACCTAACATTGCGTGTGTGTGTGTTTGAGCAACCAAACCAACACCATTAATTTTTTGTGTCAAACCTAACATATATTAGTTAGGCTGCTCAGACAAAAACACAAATATATTAAGTTTGACACTAAAAATTGATGGTGTTGGTTTGGTTGCTTACATACACACACAATGTTAGGTTAGTCACACAAAAATATTTTTTCAAAATATTTTTCTAATTGTAATACTTTGTACTTTTGGTAAAAATATAATTTAAATTATTATATCATATTTGGCTAATAATAAATTAATTTTTAAAAATGGTTTGGAAAATGAACTTTTGGCATAAAGTTGCTTGTTATTTATATATATATATATTGGCTAATAATCACCCATGGCACCTCAACTTTAAGGGTACGGGCGCTAAACCCCCTGAAGTTTAAAAACGGACGCTAAACCCCCTGATCTTTGTGGCGGCGCTCACTAAACCCCTTTTGGACGAAATATGACCAAAATACCCCTGGCGCCGTTTTTCCTGGTCAACTGACTTTTTTTTAAAAAAAAATAAAATAAATAGTGCTGCCACGTCAGCTGCCACGTCACCAAACTACCCTAAAAAATTAAAACACCTAAAATACCCCTAAAACACTCAACCCAATCAAATCAACCCAAGAACATCCAACCAAACCACTTTCACCCGAACCACCACCCCACCGCTCTCCGGCCACCACGTTCGACCACCGCCATGGACGAAACATTTTCCGGCCGGTCTGTTCTTCGTGGAAGAACAGATCCCAGGCCTGTTCTTCCACGAAGAACAGACCTTGGATCTGTTCTTCGTGGAAGAACAGATCCGTCGTTCTTCCACGATGACCGGAAAATTTTCCGGTGGTGGTCGGGTGGCGGGTGGGGTGGTGGTTGGGTCGGTTTTTGGGTTGATAGATTGGTTTATATTAAATTGGGTTGGTTTGATTTTTTTTAAATTAAATTAGGGGTATTTTGGGTTTTTCAAATTTTTAAGATATATTTCTGACGTGTCAGATGATATGACAGTGTCAGAATTTTTTTTAAAAATGTCAGTTGACTGAAAAAACGGCGCCAGGGGTATTTTGGTCATATTTCGTCCAAAAGGGGTTTTGTGAGCGCCGCCTCAAAGTTCAGGGGGTTTAGCGCCCGTTTTTAAACTTCAGAGGGTTTAGCGCCCGTACCCCTAAAGTTGAGGGGCCATGGGTGATTATTAGCCATATATATTAGTTAAGTTGCTCACACAAAAACACAAATATATTAGGTTTGACACAAAAAATTGATGGTGTTGGTTTGGTTGCTCACACACACACCATGTTAGGTTAGTCACAAAAAAAAATATTTTTCAATATTTTTCAACAATATTTCTCCAACACAAATTGTAATACCCTGTACTTTTAACGAAGATATAATATAAATTATATATTATATTTGGTCGATAGTAAGATAATTTCCGAAAATGGTTCAGGAAATGGACTTTTGGCATAAAATTACCTGTCATTGAAAAATATTAATAGGAAATTAATTTTTAAATAATTAAAGCAAATATGACGAGAATTTAAAGAAAAATTTTCATTAAGTGAAAATAAGAAAAATTCTCAAACAGTGATGATTTGAAGAAGAAAAAGAAGGAAGAAGAAGAAGAGGAATGGAGAGAGCTGAATATGGAACGATGCGTTTTAAGAAAACCGTACAAAAGAAAGAAATTGCTCCGTGTATGGTAGTTTAGGGATTTAAAAGTATGCATTGTATATTAGTTAAAAAAAGTGAAATCTTGGTTATTTGCAAAAAAAGCCCTTTGCTTAATTCTATCTTCTATTATGAACCATGGACATCTGCAAAGGTCATCACCATTTTTTCCTCACTATTTTTCAGTTTTGTGAATTTTCACCAAATTCACTCCAATAGTCATCACCAAATTCTTTACCGAAAAAGTTACTTTTTTACTTTTTAATATTATATTCATTTTCAATTCTTAACATTTTATACACTTTTTAGCAATTATATCCACAAACTTATTTATGCTCATATTTATCTGAATTCTACATATAGTATTATTGATATTTCAAAAAAATAAATTGCTATTAATTTTTTTAATTATAAAATCTTATAAAATTTAATTTATATTAAAATTATTTAAAATAAACATTACATTAATTTATTTAAATTAGCACAATAAAAAAACTAAAATAAACATTACCTTAATTTATTTAAATTAACACAACATAAAAATTAAAATTAACGAAAATATAAATCAATCCTCATAATGACTATGGTTCATCCACAAATGCTTTATTAAAGCATTGCGAAGTTCAAGATGAGCATTTTTATGTTATTATTTTATAAAATTCTTCATGTTATTGTTCCATAAAAATATAAATTATTTATGTTATTGTTTCGTAAGATTTTTATGTTATTGTTTCATAAAATTATTCATGTAATATTTTTATATTATTGTCTCGTTAAATTATTTAATAAGTAAGTAATTAAATACAACTACAAATTATATGTATTAAAGTGTATATTAACCATATTATTTTATTTAAAAAGTGAAATGGTGAAAGAAAAATTCCTTACCATTCTTTATGAAAGAGAGTGTGAGGGAGTCACCAACTCCCTTGGAGATGGGGGAGTCATTAATTCTCATTTTGATGACTCCCCTTGGAGATGGTTTAAGTTGTCATGAATTGAACCAATCAACTTTTGTGTTTTCTATTTAAACATAATTGATAAAAAAAATATAAAATTATTAAACCACATTTTCATAATTTTTTATTCAAGATTCTATTATCAATTTCGTCATAATTTTGGAGATTAATTAATTTTATATATTTAAAATATGCAGCTAAATTCGTTCATTTTTTGCTTACCCGGCCAAGATGGATGTTATACTTATACACACTGCAGAGTCAACTGCTAAGCCAGCTAACTCTCCTATCTGCCAAAAATAAAATAAAAATCAACAATAAATATGTGTCACGACCCGATTTCTCGAGCCGCGACCAGCGCTAGGGAATGGGAGTGGTAGCTCCGAAACCCGTAGCAAGCCTAAAAACCTGTGTAAATTTTTCGCAAATCAAATCATTTTTTTTCATATATCAAAATACATGTGGCCCCATTTTACAAAAATATCAGAGTTAAAATGCGCTAGTCAAATACATAGACAAAAACATCTAAACTACTGTGGACTGCTAGAATGAAAACCTTCTTTCACTTCTTATGCAAATGACTTCCGAGAATTAAAACTTCAGAAACTTGACTTTCCAAATAATATCATGCTATCCCTGAAAAATGGGAGGAGCAACGGGGTCAGTATAAAACTGAGTGAGTTCACCAAATTACACGCAATATCACATAAAGGGTTAAAATCGTTGAAAATCCATTTTATATATCAAAAATAATCTGTTGACATCATATTGCGTATCTTCTTTACTTTCCTTCATAACTCTTTGTTTATTTCATAAACTTATAGTTTATAAGTATTTGTCGTTCTTGATTTCTTATTATGATATTGATATTTTTTTCTTTCTCATTTTGTGGCATTAGTTTTCGACCGAATCTTAAATCCAAGTTTATATTATCATGATTTTAAGTCGAACTAAATCATTGGCAAGTCTCTTGTGACTTGATCCTTATGGTTGGGTCCCGAGATAGTTCAACCGAGTTACCCATAACCATATGGTACAGTCCCGAGATAATTCAACCGAGTTACTTGTACCATTTCTCAATCCCAAACGATCGATAGGAGTCCCGAGATAATTCAACCGAGTTACTCCTTAGACACGGGTCCCGAGATAGTTCAACCGAGTTACCTTCGTGTCTGCATTCGGACTCTGCACCCTGCAGGTCTTTTGAACTTAACTGTCGATTCATATAATTTATATTGACATTTAATAGGAGTGTTTGTTCACATTGTGTCTCGATCTTGTTTCGTATTGATTCTCGATGTATCGCACTTACTTTTTATTTCGTTTGAGTTCCGAGGATTATCATCGAGAATGGATGAGATACAGGTCCCGGGATAATTCTACCGAGTTCAACCTTATATCTCAGTTCTTATTATTGGGTGTACCATAGTACAATTCTCATTTTACGTTTACTAGTTGATTTTGTATTTTTCGTTATGTTATATTGATCCTTTATGGACCATGGCATGCACATTACATCTACAAGCATACATCTATAACACACGCACGTATGGGTATTTATTATGTTTGATAGTACATATCAGAATGTACTATATTTCCTTATTCATATTTGATTTGATTCATGTCATTTTACTTTACCCATCCCCGGTGCCTTAACATTTATGTTATTATCAAAATAACACATTACGATAAAACATCATTTTCAAAGCATACATACGTATACATTTTAAAACCAAACATTTCAAATATATAAATATTCATATAGCTTTTCGTATTAAAATACGTAGCTTTATGAATATTAGCGAGTAACTTAAAGTGTACTCACCACTTGCTATCCAAATTCTTCAAATAATTATGACGATATCTCGATCCGTTTTCCTCGAGCCTTATCAATAGTCGCTTCTTCGAGTCTACGCAAATTCGATAACGCTACGAATTAATAACAAATCTAATTACGATTACGCATCTAAAATTGGTTCGATCAACCTACTTCGGTCATTAGAAAAGCTTATCTAAAATAGTCCGACCCCTAAACGAAATCGACATTCTTAAAGTTTCGAACGTCTCCTACGACTTTCGTTGAGGTCTCAGACCATGAAACGCACCCGAAGGTGTCGAAAACAAGCTTGGAAGTTAATACATCAAGCTGTCCAGAATAACAGTTCAGACTGCACACAAAAATGTTCTGCCACAAATGACCATTTTAGAGTCCGATTCAGAAAAAGCGTAAACTTAGAAAATTATAGTTAACATCCTAAAGTTTCCGTATCAACAAACGGAACTTGATTTGGAGTTATAAAAATCGAGCTATGGTTCACACAAGATGGCTGTTCTGCAAGAACAGATTCTACAAAACGTCCAACTAGTTTCCGTTGAACTAATACCTATTAACACTACTAAACGAAAGCCAATCCGGGGAATGGGAGGGGCTGGAAAGAACCTACCCGGAGCCTAGGATACACAACACACAAAACACAACCCTCAAACTCACCATCATCATACAACAATCCAATCAAAACCAAGTTCTACAATTCAATCATTACTACCAATCCTTACAAAACCCTATTCAATTCTCATCAAATTTTTGTCAACAACAACTCATAAATTTCAGAATATAAACCCTTACCTTAATGATGTCTTCTTGGCCGAACCTTAGCCATCAAAAACCTTCATGAATTCTCTTAATCCAAGCTCATACACAAGATATAACAACCAAACACAACAATCACCATTACAACTAACAAAACCGAAATATTAAACCTGAAAACCTAACTTTAATTTGAGTTTATTACCTCAAATTGAAGCCATAGATCTGTAGATAATCCTTTCCTCGTTCCGTGGCCGCAAGAATCGCTAAATTTCGTTGAGAAACGAAGAAGTTATGAAGATTTGAAGTTGGGAGGATTTGGGAGAAAAGGGGTTACGGATTTCATCTTCTTCTTGCTGTAAATTATGTTTGAAATGAATGAATATTCATTCATTAATGATGATAATAAGTGGTTAAAATGTCTCTCTTAGTCCTTGAAGTTGCCATCTCCTCAAACTTTATTTTCTAACTTTTCTTTCGTCCAATTTAGTCCACTAATCCTTTAATCATTCGATTCTCGATGAATTCCGTATTATTTATTTTCCAAATAAATAATATTAGTATCATATCTTATAATATCACTTTCCAATAATTTATTTTGGCAATTTTGGCCAAAAACGCTCAAATTTCCATTTTGAGCTAACTTGCACTTTTTCTCATTTTTTCATCCAATTTTCATATTAATGACTATCGATAACCACTTTATCGATATTATTTTATTATCTTGAGAAAATAGAGTAAAACACAACTTCCTCCGGAAGTTTGTGGTTAAAAGTCCACTTTAGTCCTTAAAGTGGCTAATTTGCACTTTAACCCTTATTCTTAACTAATCGTCAAACTATCTTCTAAAACGATTTCGTATACTTACGAAACTTGACGATCATTTATTAATAATATTTCACGGACCTTGGCGTGAATATTATTAACTCTGGCTTTCCAACTTATTTTATTTTATTCTCTTTTTATCTTGATTAAATCTCATTGCTCATCTAATAATTTTCAGTTAAAATTATTATTTTACGATAATTCCAATAGACCCGATTCGGTCTAAGTCCTTATTATCCAGTCTTAATCTGATAGTCTCATTCTTAATTCTTACGATTATGCCTCGTGGCATTACACGTAATACCTCAAAAATTTAGGTTATTACAATATGAAAGAAATAAAACATGAAAGAATTAATTTTGGATGATGTTGTAATACCCTGTGTTTTTCCGGCTTGTTCCGATGATTTTTTTGATGTGTTTTGGTTTGGATTTTGGTGGTTGATTCCTTGAAAGTATTGTTTGTTTTGTATAACCTTTGGTGTGTTGTTTTGATTAGGTTCTGAGCTTTATCGAATAAGTGTTTATGTGTTTTCCAGATGTGACATGCTTTAGTAAAATGTCCATATCTCCCTAATGCACCGTTGGATCGGGCTCATTTTTTGATATGATGTTCCTAAGAGAATTTTCTAAAATTTGGTTGGTCGGATCGGTTTTTTGATGTGTCGCGGGCGTGATAGGCCTATCACGGGCGTGATGCGGGCGCTGCTGATTTAAAATTTCCTATTTAAATCCCCCTTATTCGACCCAAAATTATTTCCTTCGACTCTAAGAACCCTAGGGCGGCTGGAACATCATACTAACTCAATTCCCCACCCATTCCCTTCAATTTTGATCATTAGTAAGTGTTCTTATCATAGTTTTCATGGTTTAATTCATTGGTTTATGATTTTTGTGATTCTAAGTCTATATCTCCTTGGGTATCATCAATTGTAGGCTGTTCTTGACCAATTATTTATGGGTTTTGTTGTTCTTTGGTTAATCATAAGGTATGTGCTTCTATTCCCTTATTTTTGCGTAAAGACTGCTAGGTTTTTGATTCGAATCAATTGCATTGGGTGTTGTGGCTTGTATATTCTGTTTTGCTATGGTTTTAAATCTGAATATTCATGTTATGTGATGAGTTTGGCTTATTGTTGATTGTTTATACATAGGGTGTTTGGAATTATGATTTGATTCAAAGGCTATGTGAATTGGCATGTTATGGTGTGATTTATATCTTGTTTTTAAGATGTTTAGGTGGCTGGAAATATAATACTTATGGCTGTTTTGGCATGTTAGAATCAAGGCTTGGGTTATTCAATTGTTTGGCAATTTAGGTGTTGATTTTCGGGTTTGATTTGCATAGAAATAAATTAGTTGGTTTGGTTTGGTGTTGAAGTGTTTAGTGGCTGTCCATGCATGTTTAAGATTGTTTTTGGTGGATTAAACATATTGATATTGTTTAAGTTTGATTGACAATTGATTCATGATATTATTTACAAGTTATGCTATGTTTGCCATGATGAAGTGACGTCTTGATGCACTAATTTCATATCTGAAAATGAGAGTTGGACTGTATATTAAATCATGTTTAAATTCATTTAAGGTGATTTATTTAAGTTGTATATACTTCGGGTGAAATTGCCAAATGTTGGCAATTTGTTTGTCATGCTATTACTATTGGACTATTATTGATTTTACAAGTCTTATTTGAATTCTTGTTTCAAAATACTTTGATTTAACGAAAGGATTTTGATTTTAACTTTGGATTATACTTTGGCAATAGTTGGGTCGGGTTAGACTTGTGTTGCCCGACATGTTGTGTTGAGCTTATTATGTGGTTTATGGCTAACACACTACTCTGAAAAATTCAATGGATTTTAATGATATATCTAAGCTATATGGCTTATTGTTTCTTATGGTTATATGGCATTGTTAAGTTATGGGTTAAGTTCTTATTTGCAAATGATTTTGGTTTTGTTGAAGGATTTTGGTTTACTTTGCTTTACTTTAGTTTATACATTGGTATACGTTGGGGTCGGGTTAGACTTGTGTCGCCCGACATGTTGTGTTAATTTATACTGCAGTAAGGCTAACACATTACTCTGGAAAAATCTTGAATTTGAAAAGAAACCATTTAAGTTATGAACTCCGGATTTGTTTTAAAGATAAGAACTCATCTCAGCTTAACTTGTCTTATTTGTTGATGTGGATTATATGGATTCTTTGGTTTGGTTGGCACGTGGATGTTTACCTTACTTTGGCTTATACCTTGGTTGTGTTTAAATGTTAGTCCTATGTGGTGTCTAGTATTCTTAGAGTTAGGGGTTGTTCGAGTTTTAACTTATATATTGTTTTAGACCCGTCGACTGCTCGTGTTTCGGAGTTTACGCAGAGTTAGCTGTTTGCCAAGATTTCAAGTGGTAAGCAAGCAGTGAGTTTGTAGTGCTATTTATCGCTTTATTAAGTACCGCAATTTATTTTAGTATTATAAATGCTTTTGAACTGTTTTAAGCGATTATGGATCTGGATTGAAACGAGCTACTCGATAGGCTTGTATCGAGACTGTGTGCACCGGTAAGTACTCTGGGATCGGAAGACTAATGTCTTGCTTACGCTGGTATATATATGACGAGGATATATTCCCGTCCACTCTGGGTTTATCAGTATGTTATGTCATACTTACGCTGAGATTATTTCAATACTGTTTTCCATAATCATACTATATTAGTATAAACTGTTTTGATTTAAGGGTTTTAAACTTAATAAATGTAAATAATATTGCGAACTCATCTCAGTATATCTGACCCCGTTGTTTTCCCAAATTTTCCAGGTTTATGATTTGAAAGCTGGTACACTCCGTTTCTTTTGATTATTTGGAGGTTTTTATGTTATTTAACTAGTTACTGTTTTTGAACTCTTAGACTGCAGTAGAACTAGTTAGTATATGTTATATTTGATATTACACTTTGGGATTATCGATTTGATCGATTATTTATTATTGTGATGTTTACTCTGGATTACATTATTGTTATATATAAGGCATGATGTCTAGCATCTCAGATATTTAAGCTATTTATATTAGAACTGTAATATAAATTGCTAGACCTAGGTTGAAGTCTCGGTTGCCCCCGAGCAGTTTTCTGCAGGTTTAAATGTTTAATTGTTTTCCGCAAGACTTGCTACAGGTTTTGCTATGACCATACCCATACTCTAGCGCCGGTCACGATTTATGAAATTGGGCCGTGACAGATGTCATATTACAGCTTTAGTATCAGTTACAATTTCCATTACAAGAGCTTGAAATTTTGATCCCCAAGGTGAACTGATGAAGTGGTTCCTATATGTTTTATAGGATGAAGTAGCACTTTTAATGTAAATAATGCAGATATTGCTCCCGTTAGCTGTGCTGCTGCATAAAATGGCACTTGCAATAGTGTTCATAAAATTAAACCCATTTAATTAAAAGAAAAATATTATAAAATTAAAAATGGCTAAACCATTAAATATTAATCATGATTAAAGAAACAAAAAGTTAGAGAAACAATCTAAATATATATTTTAAAAAAAGTAACGGATGAATATTAGCGAGTGGTTTGATTAGTATTATCATTTTATATAAGAGTTATGGAGGGCTCAGGTTCAATCTATAAATTATCACTATCATTTATTTAAATGAGAGTTTATTATCTTTATGACGAGTACAAATGCCAAAATCTAGTCCAGTTTTATTCATATTAGAACAAGATTGGTTTCATCAAGGGATCGTAGATCAGAGAAATTTTTAGGTAGATTCGGTCCACCACGGCATCAATGGACTAAACCTATCACATTATGACACGTCATTAAAATAATGACACTATCTTAATATTACTATTCAAAAGTGTAAATAAGTAATAAACAAAATTACGATAGTGCCATTATTTTAATGACGTGTCATAATGTAATAGGTTAGTTCACGAATGACGTGGTAGACTGAATTTACATAAAAATCTCTCATAAATCAATCAAGTATGGCAGGAGGCGGACTCGTTCTTAACCGACATTCTGATTTGGTCTCCAATAAATTATATAAAAAAGAAAATTATGTATGTGTATTTATGAATTTTTAAATTGGCCACATCCATGTTGAGGTTCCTACACTTGACGAATTTTTTACTTATGGTCTTTGTACAAAAAAATTAGGGGTGTGCACGGATCTTGGATATCTCCAAAACCGAACCGAAAACCGGACCGAAAATATCCAGGACCGAAAAATATCCGTTGACCATTGACTTTTCCCGAACCGTATCGAAAATTTTATTGGTACGGTTCTGGATCTTTTATAAATAACCATACCGAGAACCGAACCAAACCGTACCGAACCGAAGTACCGAACTTATACCCGAAGAACCGAAATTATATATATAATTAATTTGATTAATATATTCGTATCAACTTTGAATTACTAAACATTAAAATTGTTTTATAAAATTAAATAATATAAATTAAAAATATTAGTCTATATATATATATAAATTATCAATTTACATAAAAATAAAATTATTTATATTTTTCGATGAAAATTATATGAATTTGTTAAATATTTAATAATTATTAGAAGTATTTGTTAAAAATTGATATGAACAAATTATATTATTCTCTATCATTAACAAAATTACATAGTTTTAACAAAATTAATATAGTTTTAGACTTAGTAAATACGAAATAAAAAAATTAACTTTTAATTAAGCTAATACAGTTATAGTAAAAGTATATTTCTAAAATCACATTAGTCAATCTTAAATATGAATGAAATATAAATATAGTTGACATGAAAACAAATGATTTGATCTAATTTGCAAGTTTTCCACTTTTACCTTAATTAATAATTAAAATCATTTATCATGATTTGTTATTAAGTATTAAATAATTTACATAAGTATTAAATTTTTTAGTTGATTTTATTAATTTTAGTATGAATTTATTAAAAAACAAAAGAAATGAATTAAAAGATAAGAAAATTTTAAACTATAATACATATAATTTTTAAAAACAGATTATAAAATAAATTTATAATTGAATTGGCTGATTCTATCTAGTTTTGGTTCACCAATTCTAACCGGTTCAGTCAGTTTAATACTGTCCAATTCGGTTGGACCGAATTTCCGATTCTCTCGGCTTAAAAAAACGGACATACGACCGGTTATCAATCAAACCGGACGATTTGATCCGGTTTTTAAAACACCGGTTAGGCTCCTCTTTCATTTCTATCTAATTCTTATCATCTCAATTTCATGTATATTCATTCATCAATCACTCTATATGTATGTCCTTTTATAAATATAATTCTTTTAAAAATCAGTTGAGAAAATAAAGCCATTTAATGTTGAATGGTATCCATTTTAGTTCCATATAAAACTCGGCCAATAACTTTTAATAAAACTTTAGATGACAATAATATCAATTTTTATTTTTTTTTAAGAATAATTTATGAATTTTAAATATATAAGATAGAGCTTTTAAAAAACAGAGGAAAAAATATAAAGAAAATTTTAACGTATTAATATATGATATGCATTTCATTTTGATACGCATTTCATGATATGCAATTTATTTTAAGGCTTAATACATTATTTAACTCCTAAACTTTACCACTTTATTTCATGTGACCTCTAAACTTTTTTTTATTCCATTGAACCTCTTAACTATTGTTTTTATTTTATTTAACCCCTAAACTTTACCACTTTATTCCATGCGACCTATAAACTAATTTTTTGTTCCATTGAACCTCTTAACTATTTTTTTATTCTATTTAACCCCTCAAACTAAACTAATTTTAACCTCTCAACTAAGTGTTTTTTCCAATGAACATTTAATTTTTTTTTTACTCATTTAACCTCTCACACAATGTATTAATTTTAGAAAAGATTTGAATATTTTTCTTACATTTAAAATAAAGAGCGATGTATTTTATATATTATTTAAAAATTCATTTAAGGATTAATTACTTTAAAAATCATGAATTTTAGCGTGTTTTACAATTTAAACACAAACTTAAAAGATTCGTAATTGATTTGAAAAGTTTGAAATTGTAAAAAATTAAAAGTTGGTATCTTAAAATTTCAAAAAATTAAAAATTTGAGTTAAAGTTACGAAACACACTAAAATTTGTATTTTTTTAATCAATTAAACATTCATTTAATATTATCAAAGTATAATAAATTTATGTATTTTATAAATATCGTTAACCAAAAGAAACAAACTCCTTTTGTCATTGTTGAAATGTAAAAAAAAACACTTGCATGTTCAAGAAGTAATACCATTTAATTATTTGATAAACTTTAAATATTTTTTATTTATTTCTACCCTTTTATTTCTAATTTATACTGTCATCAACAATTTATGAAAATATTATTAAAAAAATACGTTTTTTACAAAAATCATATGTCATTGTATATAAATTAATTTATATGCTTTTAAGCATTTTTTTAGACATAATATGGTTGAAAATTAAATAGTTGTATTTTTAAGGAGGTTAAAGGGGTAAAAATTAAAAGTTTAAATGTGCAATAGGTAAAAAGAATAATTAAGGGGTTAAATAGAACAAATAGTATAGTTTGAGGGTTAAATAGAACAAAAAATAGTTAAAAGGTGTAATGGAACACGAAATTAGTTCAGAGGTCACAAGGAACAAAATGGTAAAGTTTAGAGGTTAAATAGAAAAAAAAATAGTTAAGAGCTCCAATGAAATAAAATATTAGTTTAAAGATCGTATGGAATAAAATGATAAAGTTTAGGGGTTAAATAATGTATTAAGCTAAATGTTTTTAGGCTTAATGTCTTAAAAAATCCCGACCTTTCATTCTCTTTTCAATCCTACCCTAACGTTACAAATTTGTCAATTTTATCCTATTTTGCATTTTTTCATTTCAATTGTACCCTAAAGCATAAAATTGACCTTTTTTTTCTTTGACAAAAATTTCTCTAAATTGACCCTTTTTGCATTAGATTAACTTTTTATATTAAATTGACTATTTTTAAAAAAAATTATTAAACTTTTGTCAAATAAATAAAGGTCAATTTTATGTTTCAGGGTACAATTGATATGAAAAAATGCAAACTGGAGTAAAATTGACAATTTTTTAACGTCGGGATAGGATTAAAAAGGGAATAAAAGGTCGGGATATTTTTAAGACATTAAGCCTTGTTTTTAATGTGAAGTGATGGATACCGAATCCTACTGTAAGTATAATGGAGCCGAGTTGCAGGAGATCCACTCTCAGGCGACACCGGACTCCCCCTGAAGACGGAAAGATATGAAGGAGATACCGAATCTCTAAGATTCGGCAATACACTAATAAAGACCGAATCCCACATGATCCGCCAAGAGCGCGTCAGGTCCGGGATTCGGATAAACGACTAAATATGGAAACCTTGTCCTATTTGGACACAAACACTACATATGGAAGGATAAGCTCTACTTTAGGAAGATAAGACTATTTAGGAAGACGTTCCTAAATAGGACTCTTATCAGATTAAGGTAGATCTCGACAAATCAGGAGAATCCTTAAGATACGGCCGAATCCCTACAAAGTAGGATTCACCTACCTAATATAACTCTACTAGGTATATTCGACTACTATAAAAGGAGCACGAGGTATGCCTAGAATCACAATGACATTCATATACTAAAAACGCTGCTCAAAGCTCTAAACTGACTTTAGCATCGGAGAGTTAATCGGACAACCACCGTCCGGTTAGCTTCTACCCTGTTTTGCAGGTTCGCTCACCGGTTCAGAAGGCAGACTCCATCAATTGGCGCCGTCTGTGGGAAAAGCTTAACTAAACTTCAAAAGAAGGAGCTTTTCTGAACTCAAAAACAAATCTCATTGAAGAAGATGACTTCTGAAAGAGTAAACCTGAAGGACAAGCAACCAATGGACCCAAAAAGCACTCCGGAGATAATCAACGTGGCGGAAGACGGGCTTCTCAACTCCGGGGAAAAAAGCAACACCGGAGGGCTCTCTTTCTCAACACCCCAGTACCAAACTAATCCAATAAGAGGAAGCATCCCAATTGCTTTCAACCTAAGCACTGAAGAACAAGCACCGAATGCAGCGGCACAAGATCCACACAGCGAAATGCTGAAAAAGATACTAGAATCTGTACAGGCAAATCTTGACAGATTGGCCAATGAGGCCAAAAGAACAAACGACAGGCACGAAGAAACTATGAAAATGCTTAGGGAAAACTTCAGCCCTACAGCTCCCAGAAGAAGAGAAAGAACAGAAAAAGCAAACCCAGGCCGACGAGAGACAAGGGCAGAAAACAACAAAAGCAAAGAACCTCGGACCAGAGGAAACGAAGAAAGGAACGAAGCAAGAAACCAGCGAGAAAAGGAAACCAGCGACGAGGAAAGTCCTGACAGAGAAAAATCTAACGAGGAATCACCGGAGGCACCCAGAAATGAGCACAACCAGGAGGACGCCCGAAGCGGTCTGAATACGAAAAGAGACGAACGAAGGGAGAAGGAAAAAGAAGACGCCCCACCAAGGAGTAAGCGACAAGAAAGGGATGCAGGGAAAGAACAAAATAAGAAAAAACACCAAGAAGGAGAGGGCGAATCGTCAGAGACACCCCAAAAAAGCAAAGCCACATATGTGGTGGAAGAAGATTTAGAAGAGAAGATCGCCAAAGCGCTCAAGAAACTAAAATCTGAAGAATTAGACATAGAGGACCTCAGGTTGAAAGGATCACCCCTCTCGCCCGAGATCATGGAGGAAACCATCCCGTACAGCATGAAGCTGCCGACCTTGCCAGTTTTCAATGGGGAAGGAGACCCCCGAGACCATACCTCTAGGTTCACAGCGACCATGGGGCTACTCAGCGTATCAGACGCCATCCTCTGCAGGGTTTTCCCTACCACGCTCACGGGCACAGCCCAGAGATGGTATAACAAATTAAAACCAGGCTCGATCAAAAGCTTCGCTTCGCTTTCAACAGAATTCCTCAACAGATACCTCACAAACATCCCAGCTAAAACCACTACCAGTATCCTAAGAGCCTGTATCCAAGAAGAAGGAGAAACCCTGCGAAGCTACATCGAACGATTCAACAAGCAAGCTATGAAGATAGACAACCTGAACGTCGACATGGCGACAGAAGCATTGCGAGACGGGACGCGATTCGGAAAGCTGGTGGACAAGCTGCTAGTCAATAAACCCACAACTTTCTCGAACTTAATGGGCATAGCTCAGAAATACTTCGAGTTAGACGA
Source organism: Mercurialis annua (assembly GCF_937616625.2). NCBI lineage: Eukaryota > Viridiplantae > Streptophyta > Magnoliopsida > Malpighiales > Euphorbiaceae > Mercurialis > Mercurialis annua. The sequence goes on along the minus strand of NC_065575.1, from coordinate 3,750,777 downwards.
AGGGCGAAGGGCGATTCGCGGAAAGGAAGCAAAAGGAAAAGAATCAAAAGAGAGATCCAGAGAAAAAACCAAGTCCAAACCTGATGACAGGAGAGGAAGACCCGAAGAAAGCAGACGATTCGCCCCCCAGACAAGATATGAATCGAGATACGATCCCAGAGATGATGAGAATAACTTCACTCCATTAAACACCAGCCGAACTAATGTCCTCATGTGGATCAAAGAAAACATCAAAAACGTGGTATGGCCACCCAAAATGAAAGCAGAAGCAAGAGACACCAGAAAGTACTGCAAATTTCACGACGATTACGGACACGAAACGGATAGCTGCAGAGACTTAAAGGTCGAGATCGAAAGAATGATCGACACAGGCGAACTGAGGAAATTTGTGGCCCGAAAAGAGAAGAGCAATGACAAGGGAGAAAAAAGAAACAGAGAAGACAAGCCAAAAGAAAAGGAAGACGAGCGCCCATCCAAAATTCTGGGAACCATACACATGATTAATGGTGGAGGGCATAGTAGCTCCACGATCAGGAGGAAGCAGAGGAAGGAAGTAATGAACATACGAGAAACTCACATGCCGCCAGTGATCTTCGATGTAGAAGACTATGAACACGTCAAAGCACCTCACAACGATGCTTTGGTAGTGACTACTATCATTGAAAATTGGAACATGGAGCGGATCCTTATCGACGAAGGAAGTGCAGTAAACCTCATGACGAATGCAGCATACAAAATGTTGGGAGGAACAGCGTCAAGGTTACGCCGAGTCCCAATTCCGCTATCAGGACTCGGTGGACCCTCCATCACCCCGCTGGGAGCAGTCACCTTGGAAGTAATAATCGGCCCAGAAAGAGGAATGAACAAAAAAATCATGTCACTATTTAACATAGTGGACATGGAATTGACATATAATGCCATCCTAGGAAGACCTTTCCTCCATGACTCGGCAGCGGTAACCAGCATCAGAGCACTGGCAATGAAGGTACCGACAGAGAAGGGAGTAGTGACGCTGAGAGGAGACCAAGGAATAGCCAAGAAGTGCTATGATGAGTCAGTGGTGGATCTCCAAGAAAACAAGACCGAAAAGAAGGAAGAATAGGAATGAAAAACGACCCATCATCGGTAACGACTCTCCGTCTTACCAGATGGCGTCAAATCTATCTTTAATGCTTTGTATGCCATCTTTTTATCAAAAAAAAATTCAATTTCGCTACCATCTGATTAGCCAGACGAACCAATAAAGAAATAAAAATCAAGAACAGCCACGAATGATTAAATCAAAGACGAAAGAAGAAAAAATAAATTAAAGATCAAACTCAAGAAAAGCTAAGAGCCAAGAAAATGAGTTTAAATTAACTCAAAGCAAAATAGCCGAACCAGGCAGATCGCCACGAAAGGCTAAAAATGAGTTTAGATTAACTCAGAAAAGGCGAATCGCCAAAAAAGAGTTTAGATTAACTCGAAACAAAAACAAAAATAAAAAGAGTTTAGATTAACTCTACAAAAAACAACGCCAAGAACAGGGTTTAGAATAACCCTCGAGGCAAGACAAGTACATAAAGATAAAGCAAAAGCACATTTCGAAGAAAAACGAAGAAAATATATTCATAAATTGCGAATTACAAAAAGCAAAATTAATACATCAGCAAATACAATCAAAAGAAAACTACTAAACACGGTCTTTAGAAATCTTGACGAGGAGATCACGGGCGATGGCCTGGGGATCCAACCCGTTGACCCCAGAAAGATCAATATTGGGATTCTGCTCCAGAAGCTTCTTCCCAATCGCAAGGCGATACTCGCTTATCAGGGCAGAGTAAAAAGCCTTCGTATCTAGCAGACGGATGTGAAGACCTTCAACCTCCGATCTAAGACTATCCCTCTCCCCACCAACAAGGGAATTGATCCGAATGAGCTCCTCGATCTCTTGAGTCAAGTCATCGGTCTTTTTCTCAATCACTTTCACTTGGCGATCATTAATCGCATCCTGCGCCTTGAGCTGCGCCAGAAGGGAATCATGCTCTTCCAAAGAGGCCTTCAATTTCGCCCTTTCAGACTCGGAAGTCGCCAAAAGAGCAGACAGACGCTCGACCTCCTCCTCGGCACACTGTCGGCGGTCGTTCAATACCAGAACAGATTGAAGGGCCTACACACCAGAAATAAACAAATAAGAAAGCAACTGAATACAAAAAACATATTATACTCAAGAAAGAAAGCACTTACAGAGAAACCATGAAAACAAGCCAGATCGGAAAGCTCCTGACCCGGCCTACCACAGAACCACGTGACATCATCAGGAATCGCCAAAGTCCGGATATACTCCGCTAGCACTCTCGGATTCAGCAAACTGGCAGGATCCTGACCTTCGACCCATTGAACCAAGTCTGGAGCAGAAGAAGAGCTTCCAGGAAAACTCTCCCTCGTAGGAGAATCATCGACAACTCGACGTCTTTTTCTAGACGGAGAATCCGGGTCTCGACCTAGAGAAATCTCCCCCGAATCAGCAACAACAGGCCCCTCTAAGGCCACACCCCCAACTCCCCCCGAAACGATAAATGATGCTAGAGGGGGAAGTAGTGACGGAATCGCCTCGTCGCCGACTGGAACAGCCAAGTCATCACCATCATCATCATTTATAACAATAACCTCAGGCAACGCTACCTCGGCGGAAGCTAGGGGGATATCAACAGGAGCTCCATCCACGACAATGTCGCCAGGAATAACGTTGGCGACAGAAACGTCAGGACCACCCATCGGAACGTCCAAATCTACTTGAAATCCGGAAAGGAAATCGTCAGAAGAAGAAGACATCCTACAAAAGAAACATTAAAAAGAACTTAAGCAAATTAATATACCTTGAACAAAAGAGTAGCAAAGATCCGCCAAGCCTCGAGGAGGATCCTCCAAAGGAAACCATCGACTCCGAAGATGACTATTAACCAAGACATCTAAAATGGGACGAGACACAATACTACAAGAAGATATGTCAAAAGCAAGTTTTGACTCGGATAAACTTAAAGAAGAAGAACAGCTCCGAACTGGATGAGAAGAAAAACCATCCGAAAAATGAAGAAAAGCAAATTTATGATAGACAATAAAGAAACGCCTTCGCCAGCGACTGGTTAGGCAAGGAAGATAAATACGAGATCGCCCTTCTCTACCAAGGGCGAAAACGAAGCAGCCATCACACTTCCTAAAATCTACAAAATGATATAACACTTTGAGAGAAGGGGCACAGCCCCGGAGCCTACATGCCTCCGAAAAGGCGAGCACTACTCTAATCGTACCAGGGTAAAGTTGCCCTAGAGCAACCTTTAAATCCCTACACACTTCTACTAAAAATGGATCCAAAGGAAACCTAAGACCAGCAACAAATTGCTCTTCAAAAAGAACCGCCCTACAAGAAGATCCGGGAGAATCAGACGCAGCCATATCGGCACCGGGTAATATTACCCTATAATCAAAAGGAAAACTATACTTAAAATAGATATCTAAGACTTCATCCCTACGAAGCTTCGATCGGGTAAAAGCCATAGCAGCGCAAGCATCTTCTACTCGACTAAGAGGCATCCTAGAACAGGAAATCACAAACATAAACACAAAATAAGGATCAAACAAAAAATATATTGAAGAACACGTTAAAGAACACATCAAAGAACAACAAGTACAGAAGAAATTTCCAGAATATAAAGCGTGGAGAATATACAAAGAAGAAAGCCATATTAACATCCAAACGACGAAAGAAAACATACCTGAAAAATCTGGAGAAAACAAGTCACGAAGAATCAAATAATCAAACGAAGAACGAAAAGGAAATAGCTACAAGAAATGAGAGTAAATTCGAAAAGCAAAGTAAGAGGGAAAAGAAGAAATGCGAAGAGATTAAATACAAAACGCTTTTGAATCATTAACCGTTTAAATCATTAAAAGCCGACACGTGGCAACACAGAATCTTACTAAAGAGGAAACGTCACCCACAAACATATGAAACGACTCGCCCGGAATACAAAGCGACTCGCCCGTATAAGAGAACTCAGCTCCAAAAGAGCTAAAATCCACTAAGGCATAAATGCCAAACTACTTCAGCTCACTTGCGGGGGGGCTAATGATGGATACCGAATCCTACTGTAAGTATAATGGAGCCGAGTTGCAGGAGATCCACTCTCAGGCGACACCGGACTCCCCCTGAAGACGGAAAGATATGAAGGAGATACCGAATCTCTAAGATTCGGCAATACACTAATAAAGACCGAATCCCACATGATCCGCCAAGAGCGCGTCAGGTCCGGGATTCGGATAAACGACTAAATATGGAAACCTTGTCCTATTTGGACACAAACACTACATATGGAAGGATAAGCTCTACTTTAGGAAGATAAGACTATTTAGGAAGACGTTCCTAAATAGGACTCTTATCAGATTAAGGTAGATCTCGACAAATCAGGAGAATCCTTAAGATACGGCCGAATCCCTACAAAGTAGGATTCACCTACCTAATATAACTCTACTAGGTATATTCGACTACTATAAAAGGAGCACGAGGTATGCCTAGAATCACAATGACATTCATATACTAAAAACGCTGCTCAAAGCTCTAAACTGACTTTAGCATCGGAGAGTTAATCGGACAACCACCGTCCGGTTAGCTTCTACCCTGTTTTGCAGGTTCGCTCACCGGTTCAGAAGGCAGACTCCATCATGAAGTAACAACTAACAACTAACAACCACTGTTCTCCTAAAAAAAACCACTATTAATTTTATCTCCGACAGTCGATTATAGCAATATTTTCACTTTCCCTCCTTTTCCGTAATTGAATTTGTTCCATTTTTAGGGTTTTGTTTCACTCCTACTCTCTCAATCCATGGAGGGGAAAACGGTTTCCTCTGAGTTGAAACTCAGTGAGTTAAGCAGACAAAACATACGCCAATCAATCAATCAACTCCATGATCGCGCTTCTTCAGTTCTGGTTCTCACTCTTCAATGGAAAGAAATCGAAGATCATTTCAATTCTATTCAACGCGGCATTGAACAACGTGCTATGGAGCTTAACTCAGTGCAAGAATCAGCTGAACAAAGATTAAAGGAAATAAAAAGTAGAGAGGACGAGTTAGAGGTAGTTAAAGAATCGGTGAGTTGGAGGATCAGGGAGGCTGAGGAGAGGGAAAAAGAATTCAAGTTTATTCAAAAGAAAGAGATTCAAGATAGAAAAGTAGAGATGGAATGGATTGAGAAATCAAGAAATCAGCTTGACGCCGTTAGAGCTTCCCTTCAGAAGAAATCGACAGAGCTTAAAGATGAAGCGAAGAAAATTGAATTAAAAACAAAAGAGAAAGAATTGGAATTGAAGGAAAGAATTAAAGGAATCGAGTGCAATGGGTGCGGATGTTAGCTTCCGTGTGACTATGGACGGAGAGGCATTGCAACTATTATTGAATGATTACTGTAATGATCGCGATTCGATTAGGCAAGAATTGCTGATTTCTTTGGGTTTCTCACCGAATCCTGCAAAGCTTGTTTTGGATGCAGTAAAAGGGTTTTATCAGGGAGGATTAGAGTTTGGTGAAGGAATTGTTAGAAGCTCTTGCGTTTTCTTGTTAGAGATATTGTTGCAAATAAGACCTGAAATTTCGCCTGAGGTGAGAAATGAAGCAATGCAGCTTTCCTTGGATTGGATGAAGCAAATGAGGAAAGATTCAGAACATTCTACAGAGGTTTTGGGGTGTTTGCTGCTTTTGGGTTCTTACAGATTGGCTTCTGCTTTTGATGCTGATGAACTCTTTAGGTGTTTGAAGATTGTTTCACATCATAGCCAGGCATCCCAATTATTGCGTGCCCTGGGTTTGGTGGATAAACTATCTGGCTTTATTCAAAATCTAGTAAAACAGAACAAGCACATTGAGGCCATTCGATTCATCTACGACTTTCAGCTACTTAATGAGTTCCCACTCGAACCTTTATTGGAAGATAATATAAGCAGTTGCAGGAACGCTATTACTAACAACAATGTAATAGCTGAGTGGGAATAAGCGCCCCGGGAGCAAAAGATGATCAAGATTCCTTTGTTAGCTCAATAAATTTAAGATTTAAAGTCTAGTTGTTGTTTGATTTGGGTCTTATTTCTTGCTTGTTAGAATAAATTTGTTAATTGCTGTCTTACCCGGCCAAGATGGATGTTATATACACAGCAGAGCCAACTACTAAGCCAGCTAACTCTCCTATCTGCCAAAAATTATATAAAAATCAACATTAAATATAAAAGAAATGAATGATGAAAGAAATAATTTTGGATGGATGTCATATTACAGCTTTAGTATCAGTTGCCATAACTGAAGTGACGAACATCATAGAAAATGTAACCACAATTTCCATTACAAGAGCTTAAAATTCTGATCCTGAAGGTGAAGTGGTTCCAATATGTTTTATAGGATGCAGTAGCACTTTTAATGTAAACGATCTAGATATTGCTCCCGTTAGCTGTGCTGCTGCATAAAATGGCACCTGCAATAGAGCTCACAAACTTAAACTCATTTAATTAAACAGAAAATATAATATAATTTTAAATGAAATTATAAATAAAGAAAAGAAAATTTAGAGAAACAATCTAAATATATATTTTAAGAAAATTACGGATGATTATTAGAGAGTGGTTTGATTGTTATTGTCATTTTGTAAGAGCTATGGGGGCTCGGGTTTGAATATGTACATCATCACAACAATTTTTTTAAATGAGTTTATTATCTTTTTTTTTAGAATATGAGTTTATTATCTTTATGACTAGTACAAACCCCAAAATTTAGTCCAATTTCATTCATATGAGGACAAGATTGGTTTAAAAATCCAATAAAGGGATCATAAAGATGGTGCCTCTCTCCGCACGGGTTTGGTCTAGTGGTCTAAATCTCAGCCATCTGGACGCCAAAGGTCGCGGGTTCGAACCCCGGCTACGCCCTTTCTTAATATGGAGTGGTTGAGGTTGGATTGCTGTCCATTATAGCCCCGAATTACGAGGTATGTGGGCTTGCGGGCGGTCCACATCCCGGGGTTTGACAATGATATTGAGTTTCGACTCAGTAGAGTGAGTCCTCGTCACTAAAAAAAAAAGATGGTGCCTCGCCGGATGACGAGTTAGTTCATAGTGATCGCGTTGATTATCAAACTGAAAACACGGAGCCTGAGATGGATGTGGTAAATTCGGGGGCAGAGCCCTCTCCCTAGGAAAAGTCTGCAAAAGAATTGAAATATATAAAGACGAAATCAAGAACGATGGAAGGATTAATAAAATATTCTCAAGTAAACATCAAGAAACTTAACTTGCATATTTAAATATACCTTCAACAGGAATTCTGACGTCCATCCTTTTTTAAAAATTTGATAATAGTTAGTATCAGTAGTTCTTTTGTTACTGTAAATATTTCCATAACTGACAAATAGATTGCTCTGGCCAAAAACATTGCAATTGGAGTTGGCTGGTAGCTATATATTCAATTCGGAATATAATTAGAATTCTAGGTTATTTATTGTGATGGTTTAAATTATAATATTGTTTGAAGAACTAACACTGTTCTAACCACATGTAGCACAACAGGTGCAGTGAAAATCATAATGAAATGAGAAATTCTATTCATCTTGGATCATGGGTGTACTAAGAAGCTATCTAGAAGACCATCACGGCCTGCACCATAACTGTGGTCGAAACTATAGTGGCCACCACCAATAGCACCATGACCTACACTACTATCACCGAGGAACGTATAAATAGGGGTGTACAAAATTTACATAACCAACCATGTGAAACCAACCCAAACCACTATATTCATTTTAATCATAAACCATTGGGTTATTGAATTTTTATACCCAACTAAAAGAGTTTTTTGGTTTATTTGAGTTATATATTATTTAAAGTGGATATGCATTTGTTGATTGATTCACCAAGTTTTTCCAAAAATAAATTTTTAATTATTTTTTTAAAATTATTTTTTATCAAAATATATTTTATCAAAATATATTTTTTCACGATAAAAATTTTTTAAATTTTTTTTTAATTTTTTTCCTGAAAATATATTTTTTTCTAGATCTTTTTTTAAATAAAAAAATCAGATTTTTAGATGATAAAAAGCAAAGAAAAGTAAATTAAATAACCCATATAACCTATGTTGGTTTTGAATAACTAAACTAACATAACCCAAATTATTTGGGTTATAACTCAAGATAATATTAGAAATTCAGTTTGGGTTGTATAAGCTAATAACCCAATCAAACTGAATTTGAACAGTCCTACGTATATATTATGATGGTCTAAAGAACATCATGGGTGATAAATCACCACCTAGCTCCGTGCTCCAAACTACCTAAAACATAAAGAACAAAGGAACACTGATGGGAGTCATCAGATTCTGCTACGACGGTCTAATCAGATATTTTGTAGTGAAAAAGAAAAAAAAAGAAAGAAGATGATAAATTGTGAAGAAAAAGAAGTACCTTTAGGGATTACACATATAAGGTGGCTTTTATAGCTTCACCTGTGCAAATCTGGCTAAATTGTTCTTCTTCTTCTTTTGTTCCCTACTTTTTTATTATGTTGATGTGTCCTATTTTGCAAACTGCTAGGTGCATTTTGCGCGGAGGAACATTCTCCTCGTGTGTCAGAGAATCTTCTGTGAGTTTTAAAAGTTTGTTAGACTCACTCACTGCTCAACATATACCTCTTTTGTCTTTATTCGAATGAGCGAGGGGCCTCTTATAGACCGATATATGGACATTTTGATACCTGAGCTATCTTTCATAGCCCGATATCACGGCGTCTGCTCATGTCGGATCCTGAAATTTAGCCTCCTTCATAAGTCGACCCATAACTATCTCTAATATATGATCCGGTGACCTTATGACCATTTATCTCGGTCCTGGCATCCTATCTCGGGCTATTGAGCACGGGGTAATCCCTTATCTTATTCCTCGACTAAGTCGTTCATTCTTTTGTCGGACTTAGCAATAGTCTCTTTGATTAAGGTTGCTTCGCCCTTAATAGACGTTACCACTGCGTTATCACTAGTCCCTCTCTAGTATATCAATTTAATATAAACTAATTTAAAATCGGTATAAACTCTTATCATGTCCCAAGCGACAGCACTCCGCCATCTTTGATCAAGGAAAAGTGTTTCCTTTGCAAGTAAAGTAGGTGTTTCATAAATCCCAAGTAGTGCACAGCCACAACTCTCCAAATTCCAACTCATTTGTTGCCCAAAAACATCATTGGGATGGATCTGTTCATATAAAAAAAACAAAGCATTTGAAAATGTCTTTGATGTCCAACCAACTATAGCATGAGTTGAATCTGGATCTAAGTATCTCAAGATGCACTATCAAATTATAAATGTTGGCAAGCTGGGATCAATATTAGCCAAAGCTATGATCTCATCTAGTTTTTGGATATCACGCAAATCAACTGGTAGTAGCCTGTAGTGGTCACTATGAATTTCTCCTTTCTCTTGCGAAATTGATGCTGAAACACCAAGTTTGCCTCTCAATTGACTGGATTCAATAATTGCTGCCTTTTTACTAGTTATCCTTGAAATCCAGCTCCACGTATAGAAATGGCGCCCTCATCCCGTAAGTGAAAGTAAGTTGTATCCAACCCAGCTCCAATCGACAATATCTGCTTTTTTATATGGCCTTCATCTTCACCACTCATTTTACAAATAAGAAACTAATTCCTATTACCTTTAATATCTTAATAACATATACTTAATCTGTATCCTTTAAGTATCTTAAGGTCCAAATAAATTGAAAAATCTGACAAATACACTAAAACCCAATAACCCTCAAGCAAAATTTACCACAATAAAATCAACATATTCAAAAACTGAAAAGGATCCAATACCAAATGCAGGTTTCACTCGACAGAAAGTAGAAAACACCTACAAGAAATCAAAAAGCAACAAGAGGTCCTTTCTAGAGGCATCTGAGGTAGAATTAGCATATTTAAACGGCCGGACCTTCATCAGACCGTCGCCGGACTCCGTCGATCGCCGCCCGACCTCCATTGATCTACTGCCGAACGAAATGATGGAGATCTAAGACAATTTTAATAAGACATTACTAATTGCAAATAAATTATTATCTAATCAGTTGATCCAAACTTCAAATTATATAAAGACTTTGAATATCACATTCCTCTAAAAGTTCATACACAGTATTTTAGAAGTCAATATAATATCATATTAAAATATAAATGAGCAAAATAAGAAATATCATATATTTATTATTGAAACTTACCAATTTTTCTTTCGCATGAAAAATAGTTTAAAACTTTATATTCCAGAATATCTATATAAAATGTAAAATACAAAAAAATTAAAGAGGAAGAAGGAAAAAAAATCATGACAAAATAACAAAAATCATTATAGATATAAAGACAGAAAATAAGGCTGAATTTTATAAAATATAAAAAAACATTATAAATATTTAATATTTTAAAATAGTTAATTATTATAATAAATTTTCAATTTATTTACTTTTATTAGTTTGCAGATTACGAATTTATTTTGACATTTTTAGTATTAAAATATTTTCAATAATATTTATTTATATCCATTCCGCGCAAATGCATGGGTGTACGACTAGTATTATATAATTGAGAGAACCAACGGAGGCCTCTCATTCATCCTCACCAAATAGAGCATTCCTATTAGTTCCCACCTTTTGTAAAACACTTATATTTATTTAATTTTATAAATTACTTTTAATTTAGATTTACTTCCCAACCAATGTCAAACTCTCTGCCTTATTTTAGATTACCATACCAACATCAAAACTAACGGAGGCCTCTCATTCATTCTCATCAAATAGAGCATTTCTGTTAATTCCCACCTTTTATAAAACACTTATATTTATTTAATTTTATAAATTACTAAATTTTACTTCCCAACCAATGTCAAACTCTCTGTCTTATTTTAGATTACCATACTAACATCGAAACTCAACCTCATTCCATCTTCAAAGACTCAACCTCATTTTAATGTACGTATGTGCTTATTTATTTTTTAATCGTAGTCAGTGACGGACACACCCTTGGGCCAAGAGGGACACTCGACCCCCCTGGCATTTCGGTTTTCCTTTACTACTATATATTAGTAATATTTTATATAGAGATTATTTCACTAATACTTTACAGCTATGAGACTTATTATACCCCTAAAATTTACTATAGGCTGTATATGGTGATATACAAATATAAAAGGCCTAATCACTCAAAAACCCCTCACCTTTAAACTTTTTTTCAATTCTACCCCGACGTTGAAAATTTGTCAATTTTACCCACTTTTGAATTTTCCGTTTTCAATTGTACCCCAATATTTTAATTTTTGTTAATTTTTTTACTTAAATGATGAAATCATTCAATTAATTAAGTCTAAACATGAAATTAAATTCTTTTTTATTCAAAAAATTACAAATAAGTCTTTTATTTTTAAAAACTAACTAAAAACCATAATCAAATTAACACTAATTTAAATTCTTAATTAATTTAACTAAATTTAAATAAATTTTAAAAATATACAATTAATATATGCGAGACATGTAGAATGTTTTAAACAAATTTCCAAACGCAAAAGACGTTAATTTAATTTTTCAGGGTACAATTGAAACACAAAAATGCAAAATAGAGTAAAATTGACAAATTTGCAACGTCAGGGTATGATTGAAAAGGGGCTAAAAGATCGGGGGTTTTTAAAACATTAGGCCAATATAAAATGAGACCTAGATGTATATATTGAAGCTACAATTTAAAATAAAAAACCAATACTTTACATATTCTTATGCTATCTTTAATACATTAAACTATATATTTTTATATTGAGTTAAAATATTATTAAGAACAATAATATATTATTAAATAAATATAAGTAATTTCAATAGTTATTTTAAAAAAATCAAAGTATTAAAATAAAATTTATTTACTTTTAAAATTTAATTTGATTGAACTGGTCAATTAATTCCAACTTTTAAAACATTCTTTTTGACTGTATTTTATGAATCAAATTGACCAGTCCAATTTGATCTAATACTAGACCACTACATTAAACAACTATTTGTAAGTATCAAGTTAGATCTACCAATTTAACTGGTTCGACAAAATTAAGATCATTTTGGATTAATCCTTTTAGAAAATTAGATATACAGTCTATCATACTTGAACAAAAAATATAAAATCATTAAAATGATTAAAATAAAGAAATCACAAGATTGTTTGGTTACTTACATTATAAATTATGTATAAAATAGCTATGCGGTAATTTTAGAAAATAAAAATTATTATTTTTGTATCGCTTTTCCTTAAAAAAATCACTTTGTTAATTTGGACCCCCTGAAAAGAAATTCTGCGTCCGTCACTGATCGTAGTGATGTTTAGCCATTAGAGATTTGTTTATGCTAAGATTATTTGTATATTGCTTTGTTATTAGGAAAAGTGCTTTGTCTTCACAAATGATTTGTTCTTTTTTTTTTTATCTTTCAGTTTTCGTATTTTTGTGTTTTGCATATAACAGATTGAAGTTTGGGTGAGAACGAACAATTTTTTGGTGAAACAATTTGGAAGAGGATTAGCCAGCCTTCAATTTAGCAATAGAATTAATATGAGACAGAGAAAAAGAAAAAAAATTGAAACAAACCTTATATATACAACAGGTAATTTTAATCAATATTGCTTTGTTCATATAAATAGCATGATTTATGAAATAATTGTTTGCTTCATACAGTGACATAAACGGTATATATATTTTACTGCTCATATTAGGATTGATTAGCTAGATGAAAGATTAACATTTACTACTCATGCTATATTCATTTTTCTGATTTTTCTCTTCTTATCAAGATATCGAACAAAGGATGGGAATAAAAACTGTTTTTCGGATTTTCTTTTTTATTTTTAGGTCAAAACTTGAATTTTTTTGATACACGGAACTTTGATTATATAAATATATAGATTTTTTAATTTTATTGTATTTCAAGCGAGATTACACGTAATTTTTTTATTAATTAAACATATAAATTAGTATGAAAGATGTCAAATAATTTTTTAAGCTAGCAGTTTCTCAAATAATATTTTAAGTCTTTATAATATATGAGCTAAAGTAATGGACGTGTTTCACCAATGCAATCAGAAAAGTATTTTCGATATTGAGTTTGCATGATATGTACTTAATTTTTTCAGTTACTAAAGAATTATACTAACACACATGTTAATAAGGTTAGGTATAAATAAGTTTTTAGAATGCTATAATTTTTTCAGTTACTAAGGAATTATACTAACACACAGATTAATAAGGTTAGGTATAAATAAGTTATTAGAATGCTATAAATAAGGTATAAACACATTTCATTATAATAAAAAATTGCATAGAAAACATTAAGGAAAGAAAAAAAAAACTATATTCTAACGTGAAAATATATAAAATAATAAAATGTAAAAAAACTAAAATTAATTTCTATTAATTTGTAAATTATAAGTTTTTTAATATTTTGTGTATTGCTTCTTAAAATTAAAGTAAGAAGTAATTTGATTCGCGCAAATGCACGGGATTACGACTAGTAGTTTAATAAATCAGAGCTGCAGAGGTATGTATAGATATATTTTATGGATAAGAACCGCAATTTTTAAATTCATATACTGAACATCAACCTGAAAAAACAAGTTGGTTTTTGGACTGTGAAATGGAATGTTTGAGGGAAGATTAGGATAATACTCTATTTTTTAAAATAATTTGATTTCCTACCTCAATAAGGAAAAGATATAGAAAATACCTCACAATTTTAATGCTTTTATTTTTTTTACTCTAAAGCATGTTTATATTGTAATTATACCTACTTTCTATTAATTTTTTACTCTAAATACCTTATATGACAGTTGTCATGTTGTTACATTTCTCTTTTTTTTTCTCTCTCCTATCGCCGTTGGTGTTCTTTCCGATCTCTACGCATTTCACCGCTCCACCGGAAATTTCCTCTGCCCCTACCGTACTCCAGCACTCCGCTCTCCTCTCTCTCTTCTTCTTCTTCTTCTTCTTCTTCTTCTTTTTCTTCTTCTGTGTTTTTTTTTCCGTCAATTTTCTTCTTCTTCTTTATTTGTTCTCCATTTTTCTTTGTTCGCCGTACCTTCATCGCTTCGCCGCCGTTTCTTCATTGCTCCACCGTCACTGCATTATTCAATCATATTTTATTTTTTCTTTGATTCATGGTGATTATTGCGATTTTTTAACATTCAGATATAATTAAATTGCTCTTGAATTTTTTTTCAATTTTAGATCTAAAAATCTGCATGAAAAACGATATTATGATGAAAAAACGATTTTCTGCACAAAAAACGATTTTCTGCAAAAAAAACAGCATCTGATTATCATATGATTATCATAACACTGCAGAAAAAAAGATTTTTTATAAAAAAAACAGTCTCTGATTATCATATGAGTATCACTGTATTATCCTGTTGTTATCATAACACTGCATTAAGAATGATTTTCTACTAAAAAAATATTGATTATCATGTTATTATCACCGTATTATCATCTCGTTATCATAATATAATCATATGATACCGAGATGATAATGTATTATTGTGAAGAAAATAGTATGATAATGAAGTATAATAAGGTCATATTATCATACTATTATCTTCACCTTATCATCTTATTATCATAATTTTTTTGTAATTGTTTTTTTCATACATGTATCATATTATCATACTATTATCTTCACATTATCATCTCGTTATCATAATTTTTTGTAATTTTTTTTTCGTACATGTATCATATTATCATACTATTATCTTTACATTATCATCTCATTATCATAATTTTTCATTAATTTTTTTACATATGTGTATCATATTATCATACTATTATCATGACTTTATTCTTTTATTATCATCTGGTTATCATACCGATGTCATGAATCTTTTTGTTATTCTATTTTCACATACGTTATCATCTAGTTATCATAACCTTATCATAATTCATTATCATCTAATTATCATACTCCAGTGTTATGATAACGACATGATAATCAAACACTATTTTATCATACATTACCATAGATGTTATCATATATGTACCATAAATATTATCATCTCGTTATCATATGATAAAACATTATCATATGACACTATTTCTATAATTTCTTTTCCATGTAAGTATCATATGATAATTTTATGATAACAATATATGATAATATTATGATAACAATATGATAATCAAACATTATTTTCTGCAGAATTTTTTTTCCTGCAATGTTATGATAATTACATGATAATATAGTGATACTCATATGATAATCAGAGGATGTTTTTCCATATAAAAATTATCTTTTCTGCAGTGCTATGATAATGTGATGATAGTGCAGTGATACTCATATGATAATCAGATGCTGTTTTGTTTGCAGAACATCGTTTTTTGTGCAGAAAATCGTTTTTTCATCATAAAATCCTTTTCATGCAGATTTTTAGATTAGAAATTGAAAAAATCAAAGAGTAATTTATTTAGATCTGAAAGCTAACATAAATCGTATTAATCACCACGAATTAAGAAAAAAATTATAAAATCAAATATGAAACGAACGGAGAGCGAGAGTAGATTGACGGCGGAGCGGCGGATTGACGGCGGAGCGGCGAAAAAAAAGAGAATAAAAATGGAAAAAAAAAGAAGAAGAAGAAGAAGAAGAAAAATGGTGGGAAAAAACAAACAGAGAAGAAGGAGAAGAAGACGAAGAAGAAAGAAAGAGAGAAAAAAAAAGAAAAAAGTGACAGTTATCACTTACAGTAAAGAAAAATGGTTAAGTAAAATAATAATAAAAGTTAGGCATAATTATAATATAAACATGTGATAGAGTAAAAAAAATAAAAACAATAAAAAGGTGAGGTATTTTCTTTATCTTTTCTTTATTGAGGTAGGAAATCAAATTATTTTTAAAAATAGAGTATTTATCCCAATTTTCTCAATGTTTGAGAATGTGTTTACTTCTTGAGAAAATTAGGAAAAATACTCTATTTTTAAAAATAATAGGATTTCCTACCTCAAAAAGGAAAATATAGAGAAAATACCTCACCCTTTTACTATAATTATTTTTTTACTCTAAGACATATTTATATTATAATTATAACTACTTTTTATTATTATTTTACTCTAATCATATTTTTTTTATTCTAATCATATACTATCTGTCACTTTTTTTTCCCTTTCTCTTTCCTTTCTCTTTCTTCTTCTTTCTCTTCTCTGATTTCTTTTTTTCTCGCCATTTTTCTTCTTCTTCTTCTTCTTTTTCTTCTTCTTTATTCTTCTTTTCTTCTCCATTTTCATTCTTTTTTTCGTCATCGTTCCTTCATCAATCCGTTGTCGCTCCGCCATCGTTTCGTCGTCGCTCCGCCGTTCTTTCAGTTTTGATTTTAGCGATTTTTTTTCTTAATTCGTGGTGATAAATACAATTCATTTTAACTTTCAGATCTAAATAAATTAATCTTGATTTTTTTCAATTTTAGATCTAAAAAGCTGCATGAAAAACGATTTTATGATGAAAAAAACGATTTTCTGCAAACAAAACAGCATCTGATTATCATATGAGTATCACTGCATTATCATCATATTATCATAACACTGCAGAAAAAATTATTTTTTTTATAAAAAAACAGCCTCTGATTATCATATGAGTATCACTGTATTATCATGTAGTTATCATAACATTGCGGGGGAAAAAATTCTGCATAAAATAATGTTTGATTATAAAATCGTTATCATAATATTATTATATTTCGTTATCATAACATTATCATATGATACCGAGATGATGATATTTATGGTATCAAGATGATAATGTTATGATAATATCTATGATTATGTTATGATAAAACAATATTTGATTATCATGTCAGTATCAGTATATTATCATGTTGTTATCATAACACTGCAGTAAGATAACTAGATGATAATAAAATATGATAATGTTATGATAATATCTATGATTATGTTATGATAAAACAGTATCTGATTATCATCTCAGTATCAGTATATTATCATGTTGTTATCATAACACTGCAGTAAGATACCTAGATGATAATGAAATATGATAAGATTATGATAATTGGATGATAACGTGCGCAAAAAAATAATTACAGAAGGATTTATGATAATCAGATGATAACGGAGTAAAATCATAAATATTTTTAAACTCAGAGTAAAAACATAAATCTGAAAAAAACGTGAGGTATTTTCTGCAACTTTTCTGTGTTGAGGTAAAATGTGCAAATATTTTCATTTTTGGAGTAAATACCTAAACTTCCCTTACTTCTTTGAAGAAGCATAATTGGATTTGGGTACCACACCTAATGGACCAGAACGTCCATTGATACCATATGCTCGGTCCAAGTTTTGCTTTTAAGAGACAGCCCATAACCTTAAATTGTCGTGTAGCCATGTCCATAGCCCGGTTTCGAACCGAAGCAGTTAAAATCAAAACCGGATTAAAACTGGCCGAAAACCGAGTGCAAGGGGGTTTTAAGCCGGTTCTATACTTTTTAGAATCGGGATTAAATTATCATTTTTACAAAATCAATGAATTAAATTATAATTATTATAAATAATTTTAAACTTGCAAAATAGTTTTGGGTCAAAGTTGATTAATTGGACCAATTTAAAAAAAATTAGAGGTTTATGAACCGCCATATAATAATTACAAAATTAATTTAACACAATTTGAGGTTAAAATCAGATTATACAGAAAGATTTCATTGTTTATTGATGTTCTTAAGCACGATTGGTCCAGATTTAAAATCAATTGGATCAAACTAAAGATAATAAACATAAATTAAATTTGAGGGATATTTAATTTGAATGAAAGTGTTGGAGAATGTGTGTATTTATTTGAATGTTGTAATGGACCAGAACATGCAATGATTCGATATGCTCGAAGCCAATTGTGATTTTAAGGATAAGCCCACAACCTTAATTACATTATTGTTTTAGAATTTAGATTAGGCAATGCATTTTCACATGGCTCAACCTGAAGATGTTTGTCTACTTCGGACATACAGGCAGTATAAGAATAAGATCTTCAGTCTGAATTCAAGAAATAAAGGTACCTTAACAATGTGGGTCAAATCACTTACTCTATGTAGGTTCTCCATATAAAAATTACAGGGTAGCTCAGGAAATGGTATAAAGTTTGAGGTGAAGCAAGTGTGACCTACTTATGGACCGAGTCAATTGTAGTTTATCGTTTTCAGGGTTAATGTCATAAAATTTAATAATTTTATACGTTTTTTTAAATTTAATCACGTCTTTTAAAAAGTGTCATATTTAAACATCAAATTTTATTTTTTTCAAACTAGTTTGCTCTGCACGTGGTTTATAATTTAGTATTTATCATAATTTATATTTGAGATAGTTGAATGTTTTTTTTTTACATTTATCATCATTTATATTTGATACTATTTAATATAAAATTAAAAAAAATTAAAAATTAAATTAATAATATAAATAAACTAATACATATGACCATACACAGACGTTAAAACATAAAATGTATTAGTTGCATAAGATTTTTGAGATTTATTTTTTGCAACTTCCAAAATTTAACATAGGTATGAACCTATTTGATATTATTTATTTAAAATTATACGCTTAATTTATTTACTTATATTTTAGGTGTGATATGAATGGTTAATTAATATTGTATTTGTAATATGATCTGCTAATATATTATTTATAATAATAAATATAAAAAATATAAATATAAATTTTATATGGTAAATCATATATATTATATGAAGATATAAATATTTAAAATTTATTACCTAATAATTCATTATTTATACGTGATTTTAAAAATTTTATATTTGAAATTTTCACACGTGATTTTATCTTTTTTAAATTTATCATAATTCATATTTGAAGAAAATTAAATTAATAATATAAATAAACTAATGCGTTTAAGAAAATTTGATAAATTGCAATATTATATGTTTGATTAGGATTAAGAAAGTTAAAAAGGTATGTAGATAATTTTTATTTCCATGAAAGTGTTAACGGGTGATTAGGATTAGATAAGATTTCTAATAAGGAAAGTCTATTAGTTATGCAGAGGGTATTTTTGTCCATGAATGAAAGTGTTCCCCCCGCTAATACACTTTTATATATGTTATAGATACATACTCGGTGCTGAGGTAACACCCGTTCATTGGTGTAATTTGTTGAGGTGGAAGTCATTTTTCGGCTGCCACCTTAGCAAATGCAACTTTATGTATGGATTTGAGAGAAATGAAAATTGTTGTCCAAATATGTCACTTTTTAAAAGACGTGATTAAACTGAGAAAACGTGTAAAATTAGTAAATTTTCATGACATTAATCCTTTGAGGAAATTATACTCAACACCTTTAAACCCCTAAATATTCTCACTTCAACGGTGATCAAAAAAATCTTGCAAAAATAGTTTTCCGTCTCTCTTTTTTACGACAGAAGATAAATTGATTGCCAATTTACGATTTCTAATTACAAATTATAATCTCTGCACTTTCTCCTTTAACTTCATCATCAACAATCATTTTTCCAGCTAAATCTCCGCTAAATGCTCCAGTTTCCAGCCCGCAGTCAATTTACAAAGGTTTGACAACTTCGATTCTTGTTTTCTTGGAGTTTTTCGTGATTTTGATTAGTTAGATCTGTTCATGCAAATCCGGCAACTTTTTCCTTTTTCTGTCCCCGTGGGTTTATTTTGGTAGTTGATTTTTTTTTGGCTGTTTGTTGAGAGCGGGTAAAAGGAGAGATCGATAATTGGGTATTATCAGCAGTAGAATTTTCATATTCTGTATGATACAAAGAAGTCTAGACTGGGGTATGCTCCAATGAATTGTGCAGATGTTTGACTGTAATGTTGCTGTGAAGAATGGTCTCCAAGTTTTGGTTTTCCTTTGAAATGAGAAGAGTACAGAAACTTAGATTCATTACACTTAGCTTAAGTTAGTTATAAAATCATGAACATGATTGTAATCTGCCTTACAGAAAATGTAACAATACAAATATATGCAATTTTTCTTTTCATGGCAATTTAAATATCAATTTTCCTTTTAGAACTTGCAATTCATGTATAATTAGCTGTAAATTTATTAATTTGGAGATTACATTTAGAGGGTTGTTGAGTTGGGTTAATTCGTCAAAATTAACAATTTCAGAAAGTTTATCTATAATTATTTGACCAAATAAACACAACTCCTTATGATTAATTTCAAACTGTGCAAAAAAATACAGATTAATATCGGCTATTCAGTTTGTAATAACAATTTTTAAATCAAAATAAATGA
Organism: Mercurialis annua; assembly: GCF_937616625.2. Classification (NCBI taxonomy): domain Eukaryota; kingdom Viridiplantae; phylum Streptophyta; class Magnoliopsida; order Malpighiales; family Euphorbiaceae; genus Mercurialis; species Mercurialis annua. The sequence goes on along the minus strand of NC_065575.1, from coordinate 3,730,437 downwards.
TTTTATACAATTATTAGATTTGAAATAAATAGTTTTCTGTTGAAGATAACCGATAGTAAACTGTCAATAGACTGGTACATCAATGAAGTATGAACAATTAGTAAATTGTTTTTCAAGTAAAGTGATAGTCAACCGTTGGTAAACTTATATATAATATACCGATATAAACTATAAGTTTAATATTTTATAATTTTTAAAAAATAAACAATAGTAAATTACTTTTTAGTAAACTGATAGTAAATCGTTGGTAAATTCATATTTAGTAAACCGATATAAACCATAAGTTTAATAATTTACAATTTTTTAAAAAATAAACAATAATAGTAAATTGCTTTTTAAGTAAATTGATAGTCAACTGTTGGTAAACTTATATTTAGTAAACCGATATAAACCATACGTTAAATAATTTATAATTTTTAAAAAATAAACAATAGTAAATTGTGTTTAAGTAAACTGATAGTCAACCGTTGGTAAACTTATATTTAGTAAACCGATATAAACTATAAATTTAATATTTTATAATTTTAAAAAATAAACAATAGTAAATTGTTTTTAAGTTGGTAAACTTATATTTAATAAACCGATATAAGCTAAAAGTGTAGTATTTTATAATTTTTCAAAAATAAACTAGTAAATTGTTTTTAAGTAAACTGATAGGCAACCGTTTGCAAACTTATATTTAGTAAATCGATATAAACCATAAAATTAATATTTTATAATTTTTTCAAAAATAAACAATAGTATTTTTTTTAAGTAAACTGATAGTCAACCGTTGGTAAACTTATATTTAGTAAACCGATATAAACCATAAGTTTAATATTTTATAATTTTTTTTAAAAATAAACAATAGTAAATTGTTTCTAAGTAAACTGATAGTCAACCGTTGGTAAATTTATATTTAGTAAACCGATATAAATTATAAGTTTAATATTTTAAAATCTTAAAAAAAATAAAAAATAGTAAATTGTTTTTTTAAGTAAACCGATAATAAACTGTTGGTAAATTTATATTTAGTAAACTGACTGATATAAATCGTAAGTTTAATATTTTATAATTTTAAAAAATAAACAACAATAATTTTTAAGTAAATTGATAGTAATCGTTGGTAAATTTATATTTAGTAAACCGATATAAACCATTAGTTTAAATCAAATTGCGTAAGAATACTTTTACTTTGTTAATAAAATTATAAGTGTTTACTAACAGGTTATCCAATAGAAAGTAATAGATATCCCAAGATTTACCAATAATAACACTTTATATCATTATACTATAACAATATGTGTACTATTAAAATACCCAATGTTTTCAAAAAAGTTTACTAATAGATTTACTTAATATTTATTTGTAATAACCTAAATTTTTGAGGTGTTACGTGTAGTGCCACGAGGCATAACCTTAAAGATTAAGAACGAGAATATCGGATTAGGGTTGGATAATAAGGACTTAGACCGAAGCGGGTCTATTGGAATTATCGTAGAATAATAATTTAAATGGAAAATTATTATGTGATAAATTGGATTTAATCGAGACAAAAAAAAGGGAGGAATAAAACAAAATAAGTTGGAAAGCCAGAGCTAATAATATTCACGCCAAGGTTCGTGAAATATTATTAATAAATGATCGTCAAAGTTTCGTAAGTATACGAAATCGTTTTAGAAGAAAGTTTGACGATTAGTTAAGGATCAGGGTTAAAGTTGCACATTAGCCACTTTAAGGACTAAAGTGGACTTTTAACCACAAACTTCCGGAGAAAGTTGTATTTTACTCTATTTTCTCAAGATAAGAAAATAATATCGATAAAGTGGTTATCGATGGTCATTAAAATGAAGTATCGGACGAAAAAGTGAGAAAAGGTGCAAGTTAGCTCAAAATGGAAATTTGAGCAATTTTGGCCAAAATTGCCAAAATAAATTATCGGAATATAAAATATGAGATAGGGAAATAATATTATTTATTTGGATATAAATAATACAAAGTTATCGAGTTGGAATGATTAAGCGATTGACGAATTAAATTGGACGAAAGAAAAGTTACGAATTAAACAATGAGGAGGTGGCAATTTTAAGGGCTAAAGTTGATATTAGCCAATTACTTCCTAAGGAAGATCTTGACTTCCAACACTTATCAATTTCTCAAGCTTATTCATATCATCATTCATTAAAATAAAATAAAAAAGACAGAGAGAAAGATGGAGAAGAGAGAAAGATGAAGGTTTGGAGCGGTTTTGGTAGAATCGAGCTACGGAGCTCGTTTCTCGATCAAATTCGATGATTTTGGTGGCTATGGATTCGGGATTCAATCATCTACTCAGGGTAAGCATCAATTCACGTTTTTATTGGTTAAATTTTGCACGAAATTGATAAGTATAGGGCTGTTTATTTCGGCAAAAAGTGAGAATTTGTGATTGATGTGTTTTGATGATTTTGGATGATAATAAGCTATGAATTGTATGTTTTCATGGTTAAGTGGTGATTAATTAAGGCTGAGATATTAGAGAAAGGTCATGGCCGAAAATTTTGAATTTGAAAGATTAAAATTGGATGAGAAATGGATGAGTAATTGAGGATGATTGTCGGTAATTAAGTGATAAATGGTGTGTTTAATGATCCTTAAGGATTATAGTTTTAGATTAAGTGTTTAATGGTTAAATTATAGATAAACTAAGGCTGTTATATTGTGAATATTGTGGCTGGAAATTTTGAAATGTTGAATGATGAACGATTGATAACAAATGGCTTAGGTTCTATGGTTTAAGAGTGAATGTTGATTCAATGATGAAATTGGATTGTGAGTTTCATGAATAGATTGTGGCTGATTTAAAGTTGAAATAATTGATGGAAATATGATGAATGCTGATTAGGGTTCCTGGAGATAAGAGTGTTTGAAATGGGCCATAATTAAATTACGAGATAAGTGTCCGCAAACAAGTAGGACGTTTGCAAAAAATGTCTTGCAAAACAGCGATATTGCAAAGGCAATATCTCGGGCTGTATAGGTCCAAATCAAGTTCCGTTTGTTGATACGGAAACTTTAGGATCTTAACTATAATTGTCTAAGTTTGAGTTTTTGTTGAATCGGACTCTAGGATGTTCATTTCGGACAGAACATTTTGTTGTGCAGTCTGCCCTGCACTTGTAAACAGCTCCAAGGAAATAACTTATGAACTTGTTTTCGACACCTTCGGGTGCGTTTCATGGTCGGAGACCTAAACGAAAGTTGTAGGTGACGTTCTAAACTTTAATAATGTCAATTTCGTTTAGGGGTCGGACTATTTTAAGTAAGCGGTTTCGATAGCCGAAGTTGGCTAGAAACATAATTTTTGGTTAAGTTAATAATAGTTAGAATGTTATTAATTCTTGCTATTATTATATTTTCGTAGATCGGACGAGCGACTATCGAAAAGGTTTGAGGCAAACGGATCGAGATATCGTCATAATTATTTGAAGAATTTGGATAGCAAGTGGTGAGTACACTTTAAATTACTCGTTAATATTCATAAAGCTACGTATTTTAATACGAAAAGCTATATGAATATTTATATATTTGAGATGTTTACTTTTAAAATGTATACGTATGTATGCTTTGAAAATGATGCTTTATCGTAATGTGTTATTTTGATAATAACATAAATGTTAAGGCACCGGGGATGGGTAAAGTAAAATGACATAAATCGAACCAAATACAAATAAGAAAAATATAGTACATGCCTATATGTACTATTATTCATATATTTATAAAGATACATTGTACGTTCCTACACGTACTTTTAATTATAATGAATACCCATACGTGCGTGTGTTATAGATGTATGCTTGTAGATTGTAATGTGCATGTCATGGTCCATAAAGGATCAAGAAAACCCAACATAAATCATCGAAATGATAAATACATGAGATAAGAAAAAGTGAACTCTGACATATTCAATAATAAGAACTGAGATACAAGGTGGAACTCGGTAGAATTAGCTCGGGACCTGTATCTCATCCATTCTCGATGATAATCCTCGGAACTCATACGTAATAAAAAGTAAGTACGATACATCGAGAATCAATACGAAACAAGATCGAGACACAATGTGAACAAACACTCCTATTAAATGTCAATAGAAATTATATGAATCGACAGTTAAGTTCAAAAGACCTGCAGGGTGCAGAGTCCGAATGCAGACACGAAGGTAACTCGGTTGAACTATCTCGGGACCCGTGTCTAAGGAGTAACTCGGTTGAATTATCTCGGGACTCCTATCGATCGTTTGGGATTGAGAAATGGTACAAGTAACTCGGTTGAATTATCTCGGGACTGTACCATATGGTTATGGGTAACTCGGTTGAACTATCTCGGGACCCAACCATAAGGATCAAGTCACAAGAGACTTGCCAATGATTTAATTCGATTTGGAATCATGATGATATAACCTAAGATTTAAGATCCGATCGAAAACTATTACAACAAAACGAGAAAGAAAAATATCAATACCATAATAAGAAATCAAAGATGTCAGATACGTATAAACTATAAGTTTATGAAATAAACAAAGAGTTATGAAGGAAAGTAAATAGAGAATGCAATATGATTTCAAAAGAGTATTTTCTATATATAAAATGGGTTTTCAAATGTTTTAACCCTTTATGTGATATTGCGTGTAATTTGGTGAACTCACTCAGTTTTATACTGACCCCGTTGCCCCTCCCATTTTTCAGGGATGGTATGATATGATTTGAAGAGTTAAGCTTCCGAAGTTTTAATTCTCGGAAGTCATTTGTATAAGAAGAAAAAGAAGGTTTTCATTCTAGCAGTCCGCAGTAGTCTAGATATTTTAACTAGAATTTTGTATAACGCGTTTTTAACTCTGATATTATTTTTAAATGGGGTCACATGTATTTTAATATATGAAATATGTTTTGATTTGCGAAAAATTTACACAGGTTTTTAGGCTTGCTACGGGATTTGGAGCTACCACTCCCATTTCCTAGCGCCGGTCGCGGCTCATAAATTTGGGTCGTGACATTACTGATAATAAAATAATTTAAATCGAGATACTATGGCTTTGCGTTTGTTAATAGGTTACTAAAGATTTACTAAATGATTACCAAATACTTGGAGATTTACCAAATTGTTATTCATGAACTTGTTTTACGGTTTGCAAACAAAATTAAATTGGACATTAAATATTGAACAACTTGCAAATTAATGAGCTCATGTATAACAAATAATAGAAGTTTGAAATAAAAAAGGCTTAACCCATCTAAAGGCCCCTGTACTTTACACTTTTTTTTTCGTAGGTCCTTATACTTCATTTTTTTATTATCTGATCCTTCTACTTACCTATTTTCGATTTTCATGTCCTTTTTGAGTTTTTTCCAGTCCCTCTACTTACAAATATTTTTTCCTCCAGTCCTTATACTTACAATCTTTTTTTCCTCCAATCACGCAAAATGACTGGAAAAAACTCAAAAAGGACCTGAAAAATAAAAATAGGTAAGTAGAGTGATCAGATAATACAAAAATGAAGTATAAGGACCTACGGAAAAAAAAGTGTAAAGTACAGTGGCCTCTAGATGGGTTTGGCCAATAAAAAAAGATAATGTTTCTTCGGCTTAATCTTTTATTTTTGTATTATTATAACATCTCTTTTAGGCATTTTATCGAACACATTTCTCGCCAACTTTATGTCACTCATTTTACTACACATCAACAAGTGCAGTCCCAACACAAACGTCACAATTTAGAAATTACAAAGGCAAATAGAAATACACTTATGAATCTTTGAAATAATCTGTTGTGAGGGTTAAAATATACAATAGTTATGTATACAATTCTTTAAAATTCAGTAGAACAAACCACAATAATGTCAAGTTTTGGATTGTAACGGTCATACATGATGATACAAGCATATAATCTAACCTAGTTTAAGAAACACTCACCACTCGATTAATAGATGGCGCAAGTCATCAAAATTGCCAGTAGAATTCAAAATTCATATACTTCTCCAAATTTCTCAAGACCCCAAGTACCCAAATCATCACGTTTGTCTTCAGTATTAATTAGATAAAAAAACTAATAATAAAAATGTGTCTTCGATTTCTCTGGTTTTGAAGCAATTGAAAAGGAAAAAAGACGTTCTTTGAGTATCCGCTTCAGTCGCCACCAAGGAGAAGCCGTCAACAGCACCGAAAATTGTTTTGCAACCCATTCAAAAAATATTGTGAGTGATGACTACTCTGAAGAAAATCTTACAAAACTTGTTTATCTTCAACTGGTTCGGTAATGGCGGACAAAGAAATTCACTGAAGAAGAAAGTTATACAGATTGTTATAAATTTGAACAAATTGTATTTATGCAAATTAGAAAAAGTCAAATCGTATATTTTAATTGATTTTGGTCAATGGGTGCTGTTGATATTACTTTACCTATTTAAGTGTATTTGTCTAAAAAACTCTAATTTGATTTGTTCGTTTTCATAGATATTAGTACATAAAATTAATTTATTTCTCTTTTCTTTTCTCAAAACTTAATTCCATGTTTTAATTATTTTTCATATTCATGAACTTTTAATTTAATTTCTCTTTTTTTATAGGATAAAGATTTACCTCTTGATTTATGGATAACTCCTTAAATTTAAGGGGAAAAACGTATTCTGACGACAATCTGCTTATGTAATAACGACGATTGTTATTAAAGGTTAGCGGCATGAGAAAAAAATTGTTATTGAGTTACAATGACACGAAAATAAAATGAAGCTTTGGATACAAGAAAAAGATTGCATTGAATTTCCAGCAACTATTTGAAGGGTTGGGATTAGGAGGCTGTATTCACAAGCAAAAAATTTAAGGCTAAATCCATCTAGAAGCCCCCCTACTACGTACTTTTTAATTATTGTCACAGACGGATCTACCCATATGCGGTTTATTATTGTCGCATTTTAGATGGCACCACCATTTTTATGACTGGAGTTCGAGGCTTAAATGGTACCAGAGGCCTTACTGATCGTCAATAGTAAACCAGGAGAAGAAACCGTTCGCGATGCATCCCATTCAGGCCGGTACCTTTGTCTGGGTCTCTCTTTAAATCTTTGATATATGTATGATGCCTATGAATTATGAAGGCTTTTTAATAGCTTCTAGATATATTTTTGAGAAAAATACGGAATAATTAACAACACTCTGATTGTTTACTGAAATGCCAACTTATGGATATTTATTACGGTTAGTCCAACCTTATTTTTTAAGAGCTTTATTTTTTTCTTTTACCAAGCTATGAATTAGATAAATATGATGAAATTTACAAATTGATGAAAGTTATATTAACAAAATCTAACCATATGAACTTTTAAGATGCAAATCAAAGGGAAAATCAAAAATACACGTGAAACTATAGATTACAAGCAAAAAATAATCGAAAGATAACTAGCACTTTTCAAGAGAGCGGGTATCCATGAACTCGTCCGATTTCGCCTTTGAACTCGCTTGCTCCCTACCTTCATCCGCATCTTCAACAAGTCACAACAAAGATAGAACAAACAAACACCATACCCACATTAAAACTTCTTGGATCATCAAAGTTTGATTATAAAGCTCTAACAAACACTAAAAAACTTTGAAATGATCCAAAAAAATCCGACATTCAACAAGAAAAACCATCATTAAAAAATTAATTCAACCAAAATAAGCTCTAAAGGGAGGGATTTATTGAATAAAGGAGGTAGAAAAGTAAAGAAATAAAAAAAAAAACATAAGTAGAGGAGATGGTTTTCCAACCAAGAGGCCGGAAAACCACCTTCTCAAACCCAAGGTTTTGATGAGGTTTTTAAAGAAAAGGAGGAGATAGTTTTTCAGAGAGAAAAAAATTTAATCTTTGATTTTTAAGAGCTTAATCTGAACTAAGTAGCATGACATTCTTTTGCAAGCAAGACGGGACTTTACTATGTACAACGCCTTTTAAGTTTAAGCATCAGTTTTGAATCCAAATAGATTCGAGTTTCAGTTCCTGATTTAGAGTCTCAGGTTTGTTCGTTTTCGTATTTATTTTTCTTTTCTTTTTTCAAATCCAAGCTCTTTACTGTTCGTTGGTTATGATCTTTGTTATATGCAGAAACTTTCAAATGATAAAGACGTAATGGTTGAAGCTTTTCAATTACAAACTGTTGTATAGATTGGACAGAGGTTCAATTTCCACCCTGAACTTGACATTGGTAAGACCTATGATAAAACTGTGAGAATCATGATCCTATAAAGATTAAAGCTAACATACATCAAAACGAACAGAACTTTTGCATCATCAACAGTAGTTCAACTAGCTAGCATTCATGCTGGATGGTGCTCTTTTTCTTCTCCTGTTCTTCGGCTTTACAGCGTCTTTCAAAGTCTTTTCTCCGCTTATTTGAGCCACAGTTTCGGAGTTATCAGCAACTGAAGGAGCCAGTTTTGTATCGTCAGGTGTTTTTTCTTCCTCAGCTTGAGTGCCCTTTTGCTCACTTACCTTTTGTTTGCTCGGGGCTGAAACTCCTGCATGTTTCCGATGTAAAACAAGTCAGTTTGTTTCTTCCAAAATATAGACAGGGATCATGTTGGATAATGCCTAACTTGGCATTTGGTTATAAAATAAACAACTACTATAACAGAGAGTAAAGAACATATGTTGTATTTATAAAGAAAATTGCAGAAAGCTACATACCGCATGAGGCTAGAGAAGCTTTCAGCAAATCCAAATCAGCACCCTTTGGGTGAGGATCCCTGTGAGGAAAAACTATTGCAGTAAGGATAAATAATGACATGAACTAAGGCTTTTTAACTATACTAAATGCCCCGCAATGATAATAGCAGGCTAGCAGATTTCAGGGCCCCGGCCTGGATTCTACAATGCTCAGCAAGCAATTTACCAAATGCATTTCTTAGTGCATAATGAGCAAGTTTGCGACATCCAATGGGAGATATCAGTTTTTTTTCCTCTTCAAAAGAATTCGAGAATAAATCAATTACTCTACCATGTTCTATGATAGAATGGCCGGTGATTAGAGACCCGACCGAGCCAACCGGTTCAACCGGAAACCAGCCAGCTGTCCGGTCCCACTAATCCGAAAAACTGGATTGGACCAGAAGAACTGGACTGAACCAGTTGACCTACGGTTGGGCCATGAACCATAACAAGCAAGGTCCAAGTTTGTTTTTCAATTTTTTACTCTACCGGTTCAACCAGGAACCAGTCATCAGTCATCACACCAGTTCAATACAAGAAACCTGGTTCTGTGCTGAGATGATATTACTCTTCTACAGGGGAGGATTATGTTAATCAATGAAGAAGGCAATGGGAGAAAAAAGAAACGCAATGAAAATCTTAAGTATGGCTCTAATTTACAAATGCAGTCTCTATTTTTTTAGTAGGATTATTAGCAATTTAAAACAAAAAATTTACAAGATTTTGGAGAAGGGCTAGAAACCATACCATCGAGAGGATTGTCCAAGGAAATTTCCAGCATTTCCTTCTCTGTAACTAGTTACACTTTGTTCTGATGACCTGAGTCCACCATCATTGCCATTACTTTGACTGACGCTGCTTTCTTCCGATGCCAGCTTCAATCTCTCCACCTGGTTTCCAGCCAACTCGCTACTTACTTTCCGGATAAAAGGTTTAGTGTCAAGCTCCATTTCGTTACCAACAGGTATCCTTACATCAACAGCAACAGAAGTAGAATGGCGCTTGATCTTCCGTTGGGCTCTCTCTGTGTTAGATGCTTCAACCTACATAAAAGTCACAGCATAGAGATTGAATATAAAGCAAAAGAGAAAGGGGAAAAAGGAAATTCCAAGGACTTGCGTAAACAAGAAACTCACTGCATCTTTTATCTTCTTAGTTATAGACTCAGCATTCCTAGATGCAAGTCGTAAGCAATGCATTATACGACTTTGCATCACACCCTCACCTCCGGCTTTCTGAATTGCACAGATATCACCATTTGCATTCACTGTAATAGTCATTCGTCCCTTCATTACAGCCTCTTCATTGTGGGTCGGATCTACTACCTACATTGGACTTATTTAATGCAATCAAGGAGCAAAGTAATAACTTGATCTCTATACAAAATGCATTAAGAAAAAAAAAACATAAAAGAACTTATAAAATTGAAAGTTACCCACCATGATGTGCTCACTGCTGAAAAATGCAAACGTTACTGCTATAGGGAGATGGTGTACTATCAAAGGAAGAGGTTCTTTTACCTGCAAAAATTGGAGCAACGGTAACAATATGAACACCAAATTATATCTTAGAGCTAGGAAGGAATTTAAAACAGCAGAATATAGCAGCCATTGCACACTTGAAGGATTTATCAACTTAGAAAAATAATAAAACACTTCCACCTTCTTCTAAATATAGTGGTTCTTTCAATATTGAGACAAAGTCTAGGTGTCCTGTTAGTACTCATTACCTCACCGAAAGCACAGGGGAAAGAGAATTAAAATGATTGATCCTGGCTGAAAGGCCAAGGGCATCAGTCCAGTAACCTGAAAAATGGCTAAGCTCAAAATGCTGTCTAATGAATCCTTTGGTTCCTTTTCTCAGAGTAGAAAATAGATATAAAGAAAGAAAATAGCTGAGCTTACATCTATGAACTGTTCCCGCCCACTTTTCTAAAGACCACAATATAAACCTTATATTGCACTCCCAGTAAATGAATTGGAAAGAAGTGCAAAATTATTTTTTAGAACAAGTTTTTTTACAACCGCTATCATATTGAGGAATACCTGTCAGTTGTGAGGTGATATGCAAGACAAGACAAGACAAGTAACCTCAACCAATATAAAGTTGGATGATGCAGGTCTTTAACACGGTACATTACATACCAAGGCCAAACATCATTAAGACAGTTGTGGTTTTTTATGCATCTAGTAAAGCACTGTGGAAAGTTCTTAATAAGAAGGGAAAAAAACAGTGTAAATAATTCAGTCAAAGAGAGCCTATAATGTATTTACAAAAGAATTAAAAATAAAGAACCACAATTATGCTTCCCAAGGTTCATACTTTATACTCATTATTCAAGTAATGACATCTGCAATACATAATTTGAGCAAACCTCAGGTGGATGCACTGTCACTTGTTGACCATCCTCTCCTCCTAATGTGCATTCTGGTCTTCGAAATGTCAAGAGAGCAGCTAAAGCAGCAACATTGGCCGCATCAACTAGATTTCTATTTCCACAAAAAGAATAGGTCAAAGAATGGTAATACTGCTAGCATTAGATGAAAAGAAAATCAAAAAGAAACTACAAGGAACATAACCATAATAAGAAAAGGAAAAGAAAAGAAAAGAAAAGAAAAGGTAGGAATGCAAGTTATGGCTTACCCGCCATTATCTAAGATGTGAAGATCAATTCGAATGGCCCAAACTAACTTTCCAGCAAGAACGCAAAGTGATTCCGTATCGACTGCCCTACTTTCCCTGCAAGTCAATTTAAATTCTAAAATAAATTTACTTTTTTTACGGAAGTCTATAATTTGATAATTAATTTTGATAGGGAGCATTTGTCTGTAATTCTTCTGAAATGAATTGTATACATTAATAATATAAGACACCATCAAGTGACAATTGAAAGAAGAATTTACCTAAGACCGCGATCTATTATACGACCCAACTCGACAGCAGATTCTCCTGGACGGCCTGACTCAAATGAAGGATCGGCCATTGGAGAAAACTCTGTAAAAATTGAAAGTGACCCTTCATTTGGTCGATCTTTATAAGGATGAACTAGTTGACCTGTCACAAAACCCATCACATGAGTCTGACCTAGCTGCACCTCAGATGATCCATCTTCTCTGAAAATTTGCAGTACAACAATAGTTTCATAAAAACAAACAAATAACAAATAAGAAAATAAAAGTCAAGAAGAAACATCTCGAAACAAACACATAAAGCCCCGTTCAAGCAATTTAATAGTGATTAAATAGTCGCAATTATAATACAATACAAGCTTATCCAACAAACTCATAGAAAAATGACAAGCATAAATCCCCCGTTACAACAATTCAACAGTAATAAAAAGGTTGCAATTTCAATACAATACAAGCTTATCCAACAAACTCATGTAACCCAATACATTGATCACCATCAAAACAGCACCATGAATTCTCATATGAAGCCAGCTAAAACGCTAAAGCTCCCCTTACTACAGCGTGACTAACGCAAACCAACAGGCATAATGCACTACATAAGGCACCTCTCGACAATTTTTTTATTTGGTGACGAGAACTCACTCCACTGAGCCGAAACTCAATATCATTGTCAAACCCCATCTATAACGGCTAGCAGCCCAACCCCAACCACTCTCTTTATAAGGAAGGGCGTAGCCGGGGGGCTACTAGACCAAACCCGTGCGGGCACCTCTCGATAATTATAACTATAAAATAACGAAAAACTCAAAATTACTACCACATAATTGAGTAAATTATCTTCACTAGACAATTCCCAGTTATAGTTAACCAAGCCCCTAAATCAAACTAAAACTATAATTTCTCACAAATTACTCAATACACACAGAATTAAAAACTTGCCTGCCAAACTTTATGGTTAATTTACGATACTCGTGCGAATTACGACCGTCGATTCTCAAGTCGGATTCCAAAGCTGTCTCAATAAATTTCTTCTCATTCACACTCATTCGCCACGTACTGCCCATTCTCCCTTCCATTTCTTCCTTCCTTTACAAAATTAGGGTTTCAGAGAGAGTTGAAATTACCTGTAGTTTGCTTAATGATGCAGCCGGAGAAGAAGGGTTTTAGAAAGTGAGGGTTTTTCTGTTTGATAGAGCTATACCCAACTGACTCTGCTCACTGTTTGCAGAGGTAGAGGCGAAATTTTAAAATGGGTTTCTTTTTGGGTTTGATTCAAATGAGTGGGCCGGGTTTGGTTTAGAATGCAACTTGAGTTTTTTTTTGGGAAAAAATGAAAATTACTTGATTATAGAAAAATAATACCAAAAATACGCGTGTCCCTTAGTTTTTGGGGTCAATACTTGACTTCATTACTAAACTTCTTTAGCACTTGATTAGTAATTATATTCTCACCCAACACTTATTCTTCATAAACACAAAATCACAAACTACATATCCAAAATCACAAGCTATGAAATAAAATGTAAGATAAACCACTCTTGTTCTTCTTCGATTCTTTAATTTATCAGATCTATAAATTGATGGAAACGAAGTTTAAATCGGATTTGAGATTTACTGTAATCTAATTAATTTCAGCAAAGATGAAATCAATTTGATCGTTCAGGCGGCAACGGCACGGAGGAGCAGATCGGAGAAGATGGTTCAGGCGACAACAACTTGGAGGAGCAGATCGGAGAAGAAGGTTCAGGCGGCACCAATTCGGAGGAGCATACCAAAAGCACAAAAGTGTATTAGATCTAATTATTGTAATATTACTGTTGTTGTTGTTTTTCACGCTGCTGTTGCTGCTGTTTTTTTATGTTGCTGTTGCTGCTGTTTTCTGTTTGTTCTTATTACAGTTGTTGTTTTATACAACTACTGTTGTTTTTTTAGTATACTTTCTGTATATTTGTTGTATACATTTACTATACCCTCATATAAGTTTAGTATATATGTTAACACAATTTTAAAATTAAAATAATAAAGTGTATACAAATTAAATAATTTTAATATTATATTGATAATATTATTTGTATGTTTCTTAGTTTGTTATATGTAATGATTATTTATTTTTAATGATTACAATGGTTTGGTATATCTATTGAACATTTTATGTATACTGTACATTTATTATATGTAATTATTTGTTATATGTACTGATTCGTTATACGTACTGACTTTTTTTTAAATAATTATAATATTTACGCTAATCAAATTATGTATACTTTATATACATTATACTGTCTTTTTTTATACTTCAGAAATGCCAACACCTGTTATTATCAGTATTTGACATTACTTTTATATATTTTAAAATAATAAATACACGAAGAATACACAAGGTTTATATATTATTTTAAAATAAAAAAGTATGTATAAATTATACATAAAGTATACACGAAGAATACATAAGGTGTATTTGTTATTTTATAATAAAAAAAATACGTACAAAATATATATAAAATATACATGAATAATACACAAGGTGTATTTATTATTTTAAAATTACAAAATACACACAAAATATACACGAAGAATACACAAGATGTATTTATTATTTTAAAATAAAAAAAGTATGTACAAAATATACATAAAGCATATATGAAGAATACACAAGGTGTATCTATTATTTTAAAATATAAAAAAAAGTACGTACAAAATATATATAAAATATACACGAATAATAGACAAGGTGTATTTATTATTTTAAAATTACAAAATATACACGATTAACATAGTATATTTATTATTTTAAAATTAAAAAATATACACAAAATATACACGAAGAATATACAAGGTGTATTTATTATTTTAAAATAAAAAAATATGTACAAAATAAACATAAAGTGTACACAAAGAATACACAAGGTGTATTTATTATTTCAAAATAAAAAAGTATGTATAAAATATACATAAAGTGTACACGAAGAATACACAAACCATAAATAAATATGTGATTTCAATGTTGGTGTTATTCCTAATTGTTTCATCTCTTCGAATACAGCTTGTACATCTTAATATATATATATATATATATATATATATATATATATTGTATACTTTATTAAAAGTATAAAAGAGTACACATTACATATTAAAAAAGTGCCTGAAACAATTTTTTAAAAATTGTATTGGATTGATGGCATATATTAATAAATAATATAAATTAATAAATTAAATTAAATATAAAATATGTATATATTTGGCATATAAAAAAATGTACACATTGTATATTAAAAAAATGTATCAAATTTAATTATTTATATCTCATTATATATTAAAATTATTTGTATTGAATAGCTGAAATATAAATAAAATATAATAAAAGATCAGTCTCTATTTTATTACACTATTTGTATACTTTTAGTATAATTTTAATATACCGTCGTAGAATTTTAGTAGAATTTTTTGAACAACAAAAGCAAATTATTTTAATCATCATCTTCCAAGCAGTTACTTAATAGTGTGATGCATGTTGACAACCACCCAAAAATTGCAGAGAAATTTAATTGGTGAGACTATTTTTCCAATCCACAATCAATTAAAGTAAAGAATTTACTCATAGAATTAGTTGACAGATCCGGCAAAGACATCTCTCTTAAGAGCAATAAAAATTCTTGAGATTGGAATGTTTCCCGCAACCAATAATAATAATAAAAGAAAAAAGTGTACAATATCCCAAATTCGACTGATTAGCCCGAGATACAAATTTTACAGGTAAAGCAACATTCTTCCATTTTTGCTGCTAGTGAAAAACATGCCAATGACAATAATCTAATTGCTCACAATTTCTCATCCAATCAATAATTCAAAAACCACCCATTAATCATCAAGTAATCAAATTCCCAAATCAAAAAACACCCAGTACAATTAATCAAATACCCAAATCAAATGACCAAAGGCTCTTGAAGTTCTCCGTACCATCACCGGTGAGCAGATAAGGAAACTTTTGACTGTTTTGTAATTTTTATGGTTAAAAAAATCATTGCGGCTACTAAAAACGGTTCACCGGTCAAAGAACGGAATGAAAATTAGGCCGATGATGGTGGTGGAGATGGTTGACTGTGGAAAGTGACAGCGGTGGAGGTGGAAGATACAAAATGGAAGTATTTTAAGGATAATTTTAATGATAAAAATGGTTGTCAAAAGTTACGTGCTTATGCAAAAGAAAATAGCTAATCACGTGCTTATACAAGACATAAACTTTAGATGCAAATAATTAGGCTGATCACATATTTTTGTAATTAATTTATAAAAACAAGTGCTCAGCCTAATTTCCTCTTTTTTTTTTTTGAGAAAAATTGACAATTGCACAACTTAAACCTAAATAATCACATAATTACGCTTAAAATTTTCCATTTTGATAATTAGCCTTCTCTTCTTTTTTCTTGTAAAACTAACTTTCAAATATTAGATAAATACAATTTGAGCTGATTAAGGTAACAGTCAGCTCATTATCTAAGATTCTCCTAAAATTGCTCTCAAATTTTAATTGAACGAAAATCTTACCTACTTTGCAAAAAATTTGAATCCATAAAATCAAAGATGTTCGGTTCTTCAAAAAAGAGAGATTACACAGAGAATTTAATCAAAAAAAAAAGAGAAAACAGAATTGATCAAATGATTTCAGCTATTTGGAGATCATATTCAAATCACGAAGAAGGAAGTTAATCTGATCTAATAAACTGAAATCAGGTAAGTTTATAATTGATATTGAAATTTATAATATAGCAAAAGTTGTGATCGGCGATGAAATTGTATTGAATTATGTAAAATTGAACAATGAAATTCAAATATGTTTTTAGAATTATTAACATTCTTTTTATTGATGAACACTGTCAAATATTGAAGTTAACCAATAATATACTGAAGGTACTGATTAGAAATAGGTTATGATTGATACTAGTTTGTTTAATGTGGGTATGAATTGTATAATAAACGTGTGCATATATTTTTGAAATTATAATATTGTTTTTATTGATGATCACTGTCAAATTGTGAGGTTAACCAATGGTATATTTTAGGTAATGAGTAGAAATAGGTTATGATGGAGTCTAGTTTGAGTAATATGGGTATGAGATGTATAATAGACGTTTGCAAATGTTTTTTATGTAGGAATGACGACATTGAAAGTTAACTAGTAGTATACTAACTATTGTCTAACTATATACTTGACAGGTTATACCATCAGTAACCTTAATATATAGTGTAGAAGATGGTGGTGACACTATGACAATTAAACGAAAAGAGAAGGATTGCACTTGTGGAAGGTTTCAAATCGATGAAATCTCGTGCTCACACGCCATTGCAGTTTTCACCAAGTTTCATTTAGATCCATATCTATATTGTTCTCAATTTTTCACTAAAGAAAATTTTATGAAAGTTTATGAGACAGTTGTTTATCTCGTGCCTAGTAAAAGTGAATGGGATGTGCCTATTGAAGTTGAAAGTATTGAAGTTCGACCTCATATCGTTAAGATACCAGCGGGGCGGCCAAAAAAACAAAAAATAAAAGGATATTTGAGGGAAATGAAAAAAACAAATGCAGCTGATGTAGACAAAGGGGACACAACAAGAAGACTTGTCAGGATATACCGAAGTAGAAATATATTTGTTAGAAGCATTATTACATTTTTTAGATTACAGTGGGTCATTACTTGGTATATACTTAGTTGTATTTTTATGATTTTTACATTTGTTCTTATGCAAAATGTTTTGACACTAAAAGAAAAATAAAAAGACAAATTTAGTAATAAATGAATGAAGTTTGTATTATAGAAGATAATCAATGTAAGATGCGTATTTGACAAGTTTTTTTTTCATAAGAACGTATAATTTGTTATCCAATTCGTAAACAAAGGTTAACCAAAAAAAGACAAAGTATGTTTTGATGTAATTATATGTTGTTGGTCTACCAATATAAAACCAAATATATGCCTAATAGTATAACACCATGTCCAGAAAGTAATAAGATTAAAACACCATATCCAGAAAGCAATATGATTAATATGCCAACTAGTATCCAAATGTAAGCCAACTGGCACCCATAATGTATAGCATGAATTAATCTTCCAACTATTACCCAAATGTAATATTGCTAATAAATCACTAACATAATAAAAACTGATATCATAAAATTCAAAGTACACATTATGCTAAGACATGTTGAGGAATTTTCTTCGGTCTCCCAGACTTCATTTTCGGTTTTAGTTCAACCTCCTCGTCGTTGTCCAAGTTCTTTTCAAGCTTCATCCGTCCATATTGATATAAGAGGCAACTAAGACGTTCACGATGTAATATTGCTAATAAAGTACTAACATCATGCCCACCATTTTAAAAATGCTCCAAAAATTGGTAGAGCAGATTCATAATCATCTGTAGGTCTCTCCATAGCGTCATCGGCCCCGTCATCAGATTATTGGATAATATACTTTGGGTAGCTTCTGAGGATGAAATCGATGACATCCTCCTAAACAAACATAGAAAATGAATTAAAAAAAACATTAAACTTTAATAGTTTACTTGTGGTTAACCATCTAGTAACCAATTGGTAGCACATATCAGTTAAATGATGGTTAACCATATAGTAAATAATGGTTAACCATATAGTAACTAATGGTTACAGAAATTTAACTAATATGTGCTTAACACATGAAAAATAAGAGTGTACTTAAAATTCAAAGGTTTACCATCACATGAGCGTAATGATCATTCACACTCACATCGCTCTTCAACTCAGACAAGACATTTAACACTTCAGTAAATTGCTTCTCAACATAGGACTTGAATAAAGAGAACTCGCTATACATCTTTCGGATCTTTCCATTCAAATTGAAATCCCTATGCCCAACATGAGCTAATTCCTCGAAGACCACTTTATGTTTTCCTTTCAAGAACATAGCATCTAACACAAGTGATGATCTCTCTTTCCCGGTTGGCTTTAAATTGCGCAATTTCAGCTGCATATTCAAACCGTTAGTATCAGACTTGAATAGGAGGTACACCAACCTTAATAAGAAAATGATCCGAAGGTTGTATTAAATAATGCAAATCCTACATATAAATTATTTTAATAGCAAAAATTAGTAAATACACACAATCAAAGTGATTAACTAAAAGAAACAATGAACAATGGTATAATTTTTTTCCAATTATTACTGAAACAAACCAAACACTTACTAAAACGAATCATACACATATAACAGAAAACTGTAAATTTCCAGTAAAAGTTATAAAACCGTATAAGCAAATGTTGCAAAAATTTCAAATACCTTTCTAGGCAAATGTGCATATGAAACATGCCTATTCGTCTTCTTGGGAGGGATTACGAAATCCTTAAAGTCACTGTTGTCATCTTCATGAACAGCCTTTTGGCGATTCTTCACTGTCACCGGAATTGCAGCAAAATTAATTTTTCTTTTGCTAGAACTCGGATTAGATTTCGATTTCTTTATTTTTGCGGGGAGGGGGGGGGGGGGGGTTGGAGGTTGACCTAGTTGAAACCATTATGAATTCGAACTGTGAAACAACTATTGAAATGGGAAGTTTGAAAAAGATGGAAACCGAAGAATGAATGGAGAAAAGGAAGGCGAGAATCTCGCAACAATCACGACATGTAACCTCTAATATTGTAGAACCGTATTTTTTTCATTTTGAAAGTATAAAAATTGAAATTGAAAAGGTTAAAAATCGAATATGGAAAGATGAAATGACAATTCTCAAGTTTCAAACCTAGGGCCGTAATTCTCTAAATAATTTGGACTAAGCCCGTAATTCTTCTAAAAAAGTCTTTTTTTTATAAAAATATTTATTTTGACCTAAATATTTGTAAAAATACGCTTATATTTTATATTTAAATAATTCAGCAAATACCCATTATGAAGTTCGTGTACTGTTAGTTTCAATTTATTTAGTTTTTAATAAATACTTTATATTTAAATGATCTCATAACTATTTATTTTATACGTGGTCCTTTTATGGATGAAAACTGAAATATGCAACCAAACATGAGTTGAAAAAAAAACATTTATAATTATCGAGAAATTAGGTTGTTGTCGGAAAAAGTCTTGGCTTTCGTGTTCCTTTTTTCAATCTAAGCACATTTTATCGAGCATGGCATTCAAATTCAACTCTATATTTTTTTGGCTTGAAAAAGTTCAACCTTTCATTTTGTGCCATTTTAAGTTATGTAAGCAGCCAAAACGATATCTTTTTTGCAAAAAAATGCCTAAAAATGCCACCTTTGGTAAAATGTGCTTAAATCGAAATAAACATAAAAAGTAAAGAATCATTTGAAAGAATAATCCTCCTACATATATTACCGCATTTAAAGACAGCTAACCTTTTTTTTTAAAAAAAGATAAAAAAACATTTTAAAAAAGAGAAAAAAATTTACATATTCCCCTAACATTTAAAATTATGGACCATTTATGTCTTTATGGTTTTAAAAAAATGTACATTTTTAAATGGATTACTTTACGCGCCACTAATGTTTTTCTAGAAAATAATCATATATCCCCCTAACTGTGTTAAGTTTGAGGGTTTAGTTAGATGCATATATTATATACACTCTTTTGAACCATGAGCCTAAAGTTAGGGGCATTTTACAACCTTTATCCCTAAAAAAAAATGACACCAAACAATTTTTACAGCAAATAGATTTTAGATTAGGCCTAATATCTTAAAAACCCCCGACCTTTTAGCCCCTTTTCAATCATACCCTGACGTTGAAAATTTGTCAATTTTACCCTATTTTGCATTTTTGTGTTTCAATTGTACCCTGAAAAATTAAATTAACGTCTTTTGCGTTTGAAAATTTGTTTAAAACATTCTCCATGTCTCGCATATATTGATTGTATATTTTTAAAATTTAATTAAATTAATTAAGAATTTTAATTAGTGTTAATTTGATTATGGTTTTTAGTTAGTTTTTAAAAATAAAGGACTTATTTGTACTTTTTTGAATAAAAAAGAATTTAATTTCATGTTTAGACTTAATTAATTGAATGATTTCATCATTTAAGTAAAAAAATTAACAAAAATTAAAATATAGGGGTACAATTGAAAACGAAAAATTAAAAAGTGGGTAAAATTGACAAATTTTCAACGTCGGGGTGGAATTGAAAAAAAGTTTAAAGGTGAGGGGTTTTTGAGTGATTAGGCCTTTAGATTAATTATGATGACTCATATTTACACACGCTAGCTGTGTCCTTAATTAATAAATTAATTCATAACAAACAGAAATAAGTGGGTCACAAAGCATATTCACAAATTGCTGACAGAATAATAATATAAATCTTACAAAAAAAATATGATTGGTTGATTCAATTGATTGACAGATTTCAATGAACCAAAGGAAGAAGAAGAAGAAGAAAAATCAGAACCAAATACAATTCTGAATTCTGAAATGGGTAACTCTAAAGATAATTTAGTTGGGTTTATTTTGGCGTTGTCATCAAGTGCTTTTATTGGAGCAAGTTTTATTATCAAAAAGAAAGGCCTTAGACGAGCTGCTGCTGCTTCTGGTGTTCGAGCTGGTAATTTTTCTTTATTTTATTGTATATTTTTTGATCATGAGAGACGGGGAAGCGTTTGCGGGAGAAATTGAAGCCACGATTGCTGCTTAGCGTTTATATTATTTGAGCTATAGCTGTTTATTATGTTATTTAGGGGTTTTTTGTTTTGTTTTTCTCTTAGTTTTTTTGGATTTGTTTTGTTTTGATAGGTGTTGGTGGATATTCTTACCTTTTGGAGCCCCTATGGTGGTTGGGCATGTTCACAAGTAAGTTTTTTTTCCTTTTAATTTTGTGTTTGAATTAGAAAAGTTGCAATCTTTTCTTTACGGGTATTGATCAACTTTGGAGGATTTGGAGATTGATTGTTATTTCATTGAGGGTAGAAAGTTGTGTCAATGGTTTTCTTTGAATTTATTGTTAGATTCTATTTAGCATGAGTCGGATGCGCGGAAAAGGGTCACTTGTACACGGCTAAACAATGTTACTTTTAGGTTTTTAATTTTGAAAATGAAGTTTTATGTCTGAAATGTCAAGTTTCCGACACGTGTTCGTAACATCAAGTTTCCGACACGTTTCCCAAACCTCAAGTTTCCGACACGTTTCCCAAACCTCAAGTTTCCGACATGTTTCCCAAACATAAAGTTTCCGACATGATTCTGAAACATAAAGTTTCTGACATGTTTTCGAAACATCAAGTTTCCGACACGTTACCGAAACATCAAGTTTCCGACACGTTTTTGAAATGTTTCCGAAACATCAAGTTCCCGACACGTTTTGAAACGTAAAATGTTAGATCGAATCAAGTATCCATGGTATTTAGGTTAGATTTAATGATTCAAGAATATAATTGAAAAAATTAAATAAGCTTTTGTCCTGAAAGCAGTTCAAATGTAGAATGTGTTATGCTAGTCAAACTGTTATAATGGTAGTTTGTTATTAAGTGAATTGAGCTTTGTCATTCCTATTGGACGTATTCACTGAGAATATCTCTGTTTGTATTCTTTTATGTAGTGATTATTGGAGAAATTGCAAATTTTGTCGCTTATGCATTTGCTCCAGCAGTTCTCATCACCCCACTTGGTGCTTTAAGTATTATTATCAGGTAGTTTCTCAGCATTTCTGCATATATTTTTCTTTCAAGTTTATTCGGTATTCTGTTCTAAAGTTATGCACGTTTCTTTGAATGACGTTTAGTGCTGTGTTGGCACATTTTATCTTGAATGAGAAGTTGCACAAGCTTGGGGTCTTGGGTTGTGTTATGTGCATTGCTGGTTCAATAATAATTGTAATCCATGCACCTCAGGAGCATCCTATCACTTCCGTTCAAGAAATATGGACTATGGCGACTCAAACAGGTTTTTGTGTTTTATTATTGTCTGCCTTCATTTCCTTTTCTGTTATTACTACTTTCAGTTCCTGGTTAACCATATTGCTTTCTGTCACAGCTTTCTTGCTTTATGTGGCCTCGGTGATCGTTCTTGTTGTTATTCTAATTTTCCATTTCTCACCACTTTGTGGGCACTCAAATGTCTTAGTTTTCACTGGCATCTGTTCATTGATGGGTTCTCTTTCGGTAAATCATTTGAACCATTAATGGTACTTTGATTTTTTCTTTTATGTTTTAAATTTTACTCAAATATGTTATTTTGTTGTAAGATCAGGTATAACGAATATCAAACATGTTGGATTTTTTTTTCTAATCATTTTCCAAACTTAAGTTCAACTTGAGGAGCTTAACAAAATTCTGTGCATGGTGTTTAGCTGATATAGTATTAAAGTTCAACGATTTTCTTTGCTTGAACACTTGTAAAATAATTTTTCAGACTTAATTATACTAAACAGACTTTTTTTTACTTGGTACTTGTTTTAGTTAAAGAGTCTTGTCTTGGTGAAATTAATCAAGTAATCATAAAAGGATTGTCATAAATTGGTTAGATACAGCCCACATCTTTACAGATTATCTAATGATGTAGCTTTGACTAGTGAATAGCTTGGATAAATTTCTCCCATTGGCATTGGGATGGAGCACAAATGGAATTTTATTTCTCATTATTCCTATTATGCAATGGCTCTGAATGTATGTAAATTAGCGTTCTATGTGCAGGTCATGAGTGTTAAAGCCCTTGGAACTGCTCTAAAATTGACTTTTGAAGGAAACAACCAATTGCTCTATCCAGAAACATGGTTTTTTGTGTTTGTTGTTGCTACATGTGTCATCACTCAGATGAATTACCTCAACAAGGTTGGTGGTGAGATTCCCGTGTCTGTTTGTTTCCATTTATTAGCTTTTGATGTTCCTATGTGCAAAATTGTGCAACCGCAAGTTTACAAATGGTGCACCAAATATCAGCTCTTTATCATTTTTTTTACTCTTCGTTTAGCAACTTTTTCCTGAAGATCTTCTTGATTCTAGTTCGTTTGATATATTATATTTAAAATAAAAAAAATCCTTGATGTTTTGGTGACCATGTCTCTTAAACAAAGAGCTTTTGGACATACCACACGTAGTAATAGTAAAAGTTTATTGTTATTTACACGGTAGCAAGCACTGGAACAACTTAAGTAGTCAGTCAGCATTTACAAGAAAGTAATATACTTCTCCAATATATTAGGCTCTTCCAGAATTTATGGTATTTAAGTCTGAACTCTTGAGAGGGTGCTAATGCCAGCATTTAGGGAATCATAGGTTAAGATGCTGGATATGGCTTGGATCATCACTATTTGCTGGTGTTCTGGTCTTGTAATGGATGAAAGCGAAACAATGTTTGTGTAGGAGTTCCTCCAACTCCCACCAAATTTGAAAAACGGAAAGGTTAAATGGAATCATCTTTTAAAACATAATTGCTAAAAGATTAAACATCTTTATGCACTTGTCGTTTTTAATGCTTCCAATTTTTCTCAACACACTGCACTGTCATTTTTTCGCTTGTGTTGCTACCTAAAGCTCTCCCATCACCTTAGAGTTCAGAGCTTTCTTGTTCTCTGTTTTATCTTATTTTCTTTTGTTATCATAAGATCAATCATTAACCTTCTTGAATCTAATGCCGAAAGCTAATATATATGTCATTCCCAAATACATAGACACCAGAATTTAACATCATTTCTGAGGCTGAATAGTTTCCTCCAAATTTAACTAGCTTTATGTGTACTTATTTGTAAGGAAAGATAGTTTATTATTAGATCATACACTACTTAATAAATGAAATGCATTGATTTCTTTAATTTCCATTCTATGGACATACTGTCAGCATTGTAGTATATAAAACACAATGAAATATACATTTCTTCCGCACTTTGTTTAATTTTGGATTTAAGTCTCTTTTTTGTTCAATTTATGAATTAAATTCGAAGAAAGAGCAATTATCAGAAAGAAACACTGAGCATTTTGCGCATGGGTTGTGGAGGTCCGTTTTCAATACAACACATGACAACCAGTGCGGAGTTACATGAATATTAACACGGACAACGAATCAATAATTGATCAAATAAAAGTCAAATAATCAATATTTCCTGCTCATTTTTCAAGAGAGTTTGAATTTTATGTGTATAAACAGATCAATTCTCCATTCAGGGAAGAAGACAGTGAGCTTGATTTGTTCTGTACACTGTGTCTTGTTTTGATATGATTGTTTTGGTTTTACTTTGAAAGCCTCTCTGTTTTAACCTGGGATCAGCCATGCAAGGATTTTTCGGAATTTGTAAGATTTAATTTCAGAGAGGTCTTGATGTCCGACTTGTAAAGTTTTAGCTTTTCTGATATGTGCAGTTGACATTAAATTCTGGCCTTCTTTTAAATACACAATTTTTTAGGCTTAGAAATCTATCAAAGCTTTTAAGTTAGCCAATGGTCCTACTAGATGTGATTTTTTTAGCGGTCAAGGGCTTTCTGATCAAATTTCTTTTTGATTCCACGATATGGCCTTCAATCTACAATATTTTATTTCGTCCTTTTCTCCTGAAGAACTTCTACTCTAGCACACTACTGTAAATTAACAACAAACATAATTTTCATTTGGTATTATAAGATGTTCCGTGTGTTCCTTGATTTTTTTTTTAAATTCTGTCGTGTTTTTTAAATTAGACGAATTGATGACCCTCTTGATTCCATGAATTAATAAAAAATTGCAATTTCTCATTTTATCAAGGCTTAATCCCCAAAAATCCTCCCACCTTTTAGCCCCTTATGCACCCTGACGTTGCAATTTTGTCAGCTGCATCCAAATTCGCACCTTTGAGTTTCAATTTCACCCTCAAGTATTAAATTGATCTCTTCTCCATTTGGAAAAAGTTAAAATAAGTCATTCATTTGTAACTTTTTGTGTGGAAAAGAGTTCAAACAAGTATTTTATAAGGGTTTTTATGAATTTTTTCCGAGTCCAATTTGATTTTGAGGGGTGCGTGCAGCTGATAAAATTGCAACGTTGGGGTGCAACTGAAAAGGGGTAAAAAGGTGGGATTTTTTTTGGTGATTAAGCCTTTTATCAATATAATTTCCTGTTTGGTAGAACTTAGAAGTTTAATTGTATGCTTTACATGATGAAGAACTGCCCTCTTGGAGTTCAATCAGCTATCGTGTTTGAAATTCATTACATCCATTGCGCAGTGTTATCTTCTTTTTGTTAACATGATGTGAAATGATGCAATCATTATTTCACTGTTAATACAATACTCAAAGCTTTAGTTTTAATGTTTCAGGCACTTGATACATTCAATACTGCGGTTGTTTCGCCCATTTACTACGTCATGTTCACATCACTTACAATTCTTGCGAGCGTCATCATGTTCAAGGTGCTATTATATGACAACTTAAGATAATGGATATCACTCTCTTTTATTTTAAGTTGAATTCATTATGCGAACTTTGTTAAGTGGAGGAACATCATGTTGCAGAATGCCTCCTTATATCAACTATACGACATGTTAACTAACTGTACTGAATGCATAAGCATTGTTTACCTAATGTGTCATTTGAAGCAAAGTACTATGCCCCTTTTGTGCCCCACCGAGAGGTCACACACAGTTATTAGGCTTCGGTTAATAATAAGAGTTAATTGCTATCACCCCTGAGCTTATGTCGAAATTACTGCAACCCAGCTAAAGGAAACTAATGTGTGGGGGAAATTAGTGAAAATTCGGAAGGAAATTAAACTCAGGGTGATAATAATTAACCATAATAATAAACCTACTTCAGAGTCTAGGCCTAAATTTCAAAGTGTTGATGTCTCAAGTCCAAATAGTAGAACAGAGTTCCCCAGGGTAGATAGAGAATTTAGAACCACA
The DNA here is from genome assembly GCF_937616625.2 of Mercurialis annua. NCBI lineage: Eukaryota > Viridiplantae > Streptophyta > Magnoliopsida > Malpighiales > Euphorbiaceae > Mercurialis > Mercurialis annua. Next base: position 3,703,997 of record NC_065575.1, on the reverse strand, counting down.
TATCTAAATGAAGTGGGATGTAAAAATCTGAATGGTAAAGTTTTTCATCTCAGGACTGGGCTGGCCAAAGCATCGGAAGCATTACTTCTGAAATATGCGGTTTTGTTGTTGTGCTTTCCGGTACTGTCTTGTTACATTCAACCAGAGACTTCGAAAGAACAACTTCTTTTAGAGGTATCTGAATTTAGCGGAATAAACATGAATTATATTGGATTTGTATTGTTCGATAATATTGAATAACTCTTTGTCTACCTGACATTCTAATAGGAAATTCAGGTAGCTATGCACCTTTATCTCCTACACTGTCTACTGGACTCTGCAGCGGGAATGCAGAATTTATGAAGTACGAAGAGGGAGATGCTCCGTCTGCCGATGATATTTGCTTTCGAAGACAATAGATGACAAAAGGGACCCTCCTGCCTCATATAGTCGGTGCAAGGCAAAGTTTTTCTAATCTTCATCGCGTAATGCTAGCTTGCACTAATCTGGATACATCCAAATTATTGTTAACAGAAATTTACAATGCGGGTTATTGTTTAAGGGTTCTCAAACTTGAGCATCTTCAGAAAATCAGTTCTGAATCTATTCTTCATACGGAGGCGTTCTGGAAATATATTTTTCATTCCAAGACTGCTGGTGAGAGGAAGGGTTTGTTCAATTTCTGAAGTATCGAACAAGCGATATTGATTTAACGAGATCGAGAAACATTAGTGAAAGAGTGAATAGTTTTATAGATATGAATGTATATGCATGTGGACGTCGAAACAGAGGGAGTTGCAGGAATAGTGGTCAGTTGTTCATAGATGTGTAGATTGATTGTCTAGAGTTGCAGGAATAGTGAAAATTTGTATTCTTTGATCAGTTCAGCCAAAAATGTACAATTTCTGAAAATTATAAATATTTTTTAAAATTATTAATAGTTCTGTTTTTTGTGTCGCAATTTGTTTTTCTCAGTTCGACTTGGGATATCTGTAAGAATATTTATATCTCGACTTCAAGAATCTCGTGTTCAATAATGTACCTCGATGCTATAATAAATGAAAAGAGTATAATATAAAATCTTATGATAAGAAAATAATAATATAATATCATATTGTGGAGACCTACCACTAGTTCTATAATTTATGTCATTATCATATTTTTTGTCATTTTATAATTATTATCCTACGTCTCCAAACAAACTCAATGGAGAATTTTCTTTCCTTTCCACCAAACAGTCTGGCTCCGGCCACCGTTGTTAATTATTATGTGTATTAAAGTATAAGGGCTTCAATATAATTATATGAGTTAAACTTGTATTTAGCCATTTAAGTTTCTGTTAAGAAAACAGAAACAGTTAGGGAGTCAGTTAAGGAAAGAGCCGTTATAGTCAGCTCAGTTATCAAAGCTTCTATATAAGCTTCTGTATTTTCTTCTTGATTAATTAATGAAAATACTCCGAATTCACTCAATATTCTAATAATGTGCTCATTTAAGAGATCATATTCTCGCATTTACTTCTTCCACCCATGCTAGTGCGACTCCTTCTCCCTAAGACGGAAATTCTTTTTTTGACATCCCAAATTTTGGCAAATCGCTTAGCTTCGATCATCTTCATCGCAAGAGGGTTCAGTCAGTGAGCTATTACATTTAAATTGTTGATAACAAACGGCTGATTATATTTAAATTTAGGTCAAACTCATCTTTAAGTCCTTTTATTTTAAAATTTTATTTATTTGTTTTGTTCTTCAAACTCCAATCTTTATTAAATCCATGTGCTTAGTTTATTTTGATTTGTAATTATTTTTTTTGAATATAAAATGAGCATGCATTACACTTACCGTTAAACGCGCATGCATGAGGTCGCATTTAAATGTACACCTAACTCGACATGTTGATAAAATAAACCACATCATCAAATTTGGAGAGGATATCCGGATAAACAAAAATTTATAAATATAAGGGCCTAATGAATAAAAATATTTAAAAAATAAAAGGATAAATAAAAATTTAAAAATGTAAGGACCTTTTGTCATTTTAGTGTAGAAATTGTTAACCACTTAACAACAACTAAGCGTCACGCTCACAATTTATGTCCATAAAAGCTCCAATAAAATTAAAATTGAATAGTAAAAACTAAAAGCATTTTGTATTTACTTTTTGTACCAGATTTTATCTAATCATTTTGTATTAGGACTATAAAGCAAAATATTTGATATTATTTACAATGTAAAAATTTAAAGCTACGATTTGATAATAATATTTTTAAATTTAAATGAAATGAGTATAGTATAAAATCTTATGATAAGAAAAATAATAATTAATAGGCGTACCACTAGTTATATAATTAATCTAAAGTAAGGTATAGTCGTTTTATAATTATTCTATAAAGTCTTAAACTTACACGATATGTATTACCCTAATTCTCCAAACAAACTCAATGGAGAATTTTCTTTCCCTTCCATCAAACACTATGACTCCGGGCACCGTGACTGTTACCTTGTTAATTATTATATGCTCATTTCTTTGGCTAACAAGAACCCTGTTAGCTAAGAAAAAGAAAGCAGCACCAGAAGCTGGCGGTGCATGGCCGCTACTTGGCCATCTTCATCTTCTAGGAGGGCCGCAGCCACCGCACATAGTGTTGGGAGACATGGCGGATAAATATGGTCCGATCTTTAGTATCAAAATGGGGATACATAAAACCCTAGTAGTAAGCAATTGGGAAACTGCTAAAGAATGTTTCACAACTAATGATAGAGCCCTTGCCGATCGTCCCAAACTTCTTGCCGGAGAGCTTTTGGCTTACGATCATTCTATGTTCGCGTTCAGCTCGTATGGAAATTACTGGCGTCAAATGCGCAAGATCGCTACACTCGAGCTTCTGTCCAATAGTTCACTGATCATTTTTTCGATTTGAAGTGGTTGAGTCGTATTTTTTAATTTTTATAAGAAATTGAATCATACTAGCTTCTAGTTCAAAGTCGAGCCAGTTGAACTCCCTTAAAGTTTGAGGGCCTGTTTGGTTCAGCTGTTTCTTATAGCTGGTGGCTGTTAGCTGTTGCTGATAGCTGTTAGCTGTTGGCTGGTAGCTGATAGACCATTAGTGTTTGGTGAGATTTAATTAGCTGTAGCTGTTTATATATAAAATGACCGTAAAGGGCATAATTTTTGTTTTTATATATTAAATTATGAATATATTATATCATATATTATTTAATAAAAGTATTAATAATTATTTTTTTATAAGAAGCAATATTTAGTTTAAATTTATTTAGATATTTTTTTTATAAATCTGTAATAAATATTTCAAAAAGTTATTAAATTATATTTATTTTAATATAAATAAAATAATTTTACATACTTTATAAATGATTAGAGTATTTAAAAATAAGTTAAATAATTTTATATATAAAAAAAGGATATATTCTAGTAAGGGTAATTTTGTCTAAATAATGAAACAGCTATCAGCTGTTGGCAAAAAGCTCCAAAATGGAGTTTTTCAAACAGCAACTGTTGGAGGTTCAAAAAGCTCCAAAAAGCTCTGAAAAATTTCTCACCAAACACTTTGGTGAAGCTTTTTGAAAAGCAAAAGCCAAAAACTCCACCAAAAAGCTGATCACCAAACACCCCCTGAATCAGAATAGAAAAGAAATAGCATATGCACTATTCTATCAATTAATTTAGCAATGACATTGATAATTGGTAGTTCTAAAAATTAAGTATAAGTATGTTTAACTTTCAGGGTCTTACTCTAGCAGCATCAGACACAACATCAGTTACTTTGATATGGGCTCTGTCATTGTTAGTTAATAACCCTCATATCCTCAAGAAAGCTCAACAAGAAATATATATTCATATCGGCAAGGAAATGCATGTACGTGAATCTGATCTTAATAATTTGATTTATCTCAAAGCGATTGTTAAAGAAACGTTGCGTTTATATCCTGCCGGTCCACTTTCTGTGCCACATGAATCCATGGAAGACTGCACCATAGCTGGTTACTGTATTCCAAGAGGCACAAGATTACTAACTAATATTTGGAAGATTCACCGCGATCCAAATATATGGTCGGATCCTTCAGAATATCGACCAGAAAGATTTCTTACGAGTCATAAAGATTTTGATGTCAGAGGTCAAAATTTTGAATTTTTACCGTTTGGTAGTGGAAGACGAATGTGTCCTGGAATTTCGTTTGCGCTTCAAATTTTGCATTTGACATTGGCTACGTTACTTCATGGTTTTGATTTTTCAGTTCCGACAAGTGAACCGACTAACATGACCGAAGCCCTTGGACTGACCAATCTTAAAGCAACGCCACTTGAAGTCCTCATCAATCCTCGCCTCCAATCTCATCTTTATCAGTAAACTAAATTGGCAGCATATTGTAAGGAAAAAAAATATAATTGTACTGTTCAATAAGTAATTTTAAATTCGGATAGTTTGATATCGAAGCTCATACTTCATTGATGATCGATACCCTTAATTATTATAATAAAAAATGTTGACATGTTCTTCAATCATATAATTCTGTATGATGATAGTCTTAATCATAAATTGTTATGTAAGCAATTTAATTGAGCTTTGAAACATTGCTGGAATTTTTTTTGCTTAGTCTATCTTATTTATTTGGTGCACTTTTCACATGTAAATAGTGTTGAAGTGGGAGTATCCCACATTAGTTATTTGTGTGTAAATTCACATATATTTAAATATTGATTGGACATCTCTACTTAAAATTAATTGATTTTAAGATAAAATCTCACATAGTATCAGAGTTTTATAAATTCACACAATTTGAATTTAGCTCAGCCCACATGAGATGCGTGAGGAGGAATTAATTATTCGGCCCGGACACGCTATGCGTGAAGAGCAGTGTTGAAATGGCAGTATCCCATATTGGTTGTGTGTGTGAGTGGACATGTATTTAAATAATAATTGGAAATCTCCACCGTAGTTTATTATTTTAAGTGTTTACTAAAAATACATAGTATTTATTATTTTTATTCATTAACTTTCATCATTGACTAAATTCATGTCTAAGCCTATGTTTTTCCACAAAAAATTATCTTTTTTAAATTTTTGGCTTTCATGTAGTCCATATTTATTTTGAATTTTTAGATTCTTTTTTGGATGAAGAACAAGTGCGCATTACGCCAAACATGAAACGCATGCAGTGACAAAGCCACATTTGAAAACAGATGGTCACTTGACCACCTTTTATATAGAGAATTACACTGAAATTTTATATTTATTAGGCTAATTTATATACAACAAACTCTTTTATAACGTAAACTTTGACCTTTTTTTTAATTTGATATTAAATTATAAAATTTGACTCCTTTAAAAAAAAATTCTTTCTTCGCGCCTGAATGCATATGAAATCAAATTTAAATGTCTAACTAACTTGTCGATTGTCCGTCGTTGCTTTACTTTAACTTCATGTTACCGGTTTATGTTGCAGGTTTGGAGCGGAAAAAACTCGACATATTGGCAAAACTAGCTAAATCATCTATAAAAAGGGCCAGATAAAAAATTTATAATTATAAGAACCTATTAAATAAAAAAATTGAAGAAGAGAACAGATAAATTAGAATTTTAATATATATAAGTTTTTTGTCATTTTTGACGTAAAAGTTTTTAGTCATTTAACAATGACAGAGCTATATGCTTATAAATTCAGCCTATATAAAAATTTATTATGTTAAAATTAATTTATTAAATATAAAACTTTAAAAAGAAATTAAAATTAAAAATGTGGAAGTCTTTTGATGTAATTAGCTCCATAGTCAAAAAATTTATCTCACCAATTCAAAGCAAATAATATAACTTTATTTGTATCAAAAATTGCTTAAATGCATTAAGTAAGTGCATCGAATCCACTTTTCTAGGGGCAGATTGTTGACGAAATGAAAAAGGTGCAGAAGATTTAAAAGAGAAATAAAAAAAAAAGCTTAATTACTTAAAAAATCCCCACCTTGAAACATTTTTTCGTTTATACCCTGATCTAGGAAAAAGTTTATTTGTACCTTTTTTTGATTTTTTGTTTTCAACTATACCCCAAAATTTTATTTTTTGACAATTTAATTAATAAAAGGATGAAAACATTAAAAATAATTAAATAGAAGGGTTATATCATCTTTTTTCTATTTGAAAAATACAAATAAGTTAAAAAAATGAAGGATTATTTTAAGATTTTTTCTAAATAAAAAAGTTCAATTTAGTGCTTTAGGGTAGAGTTGAAAACGAAAAATCAAAAAAATAGTACAAATGAACTTTTTCCTAGGTCATAGTATAAACGAAAAAATATTATAAAGTGGGATTTTTTTAAGTAATTTGGCCTAAAAAAAATCAAATGTTCTACTATAGCCAAGCTATTGTTGGCCGTTCAACGAAAAACAACTATAAACGCAATATTATTGAACCTACTCCTCTAAAATTACATTTATAACTCGCGCTTCATTTTCTATGAATAAATAATTAAACAATGGAGCAGTTGTTGTGTTGTGTTATTTAGTATATTTTATATAATAAATCAATAATATGTTTACTATATTATGACATTTAATGATAAATAATGATAATAATTGATAAAAACACGTTTTAACAAGACTATAATAGTGAGCCGAATCCTGTGAGTGTTCGGCTAAATAAGCTTATTTCAGGATTCGTCCCGAATTAATTAGCAATGTGTATCGACAGGGATAAGACGCTCATCCGGGTTTCACCCAAATAGGTATTGATCGAATTCTCAAGGAGTCGGCAATACTCAAGAGATCGGATCCAAAGTCAACTACAACGCTATAATTTCATGGAGAATATATAGAAGATGAGCTCTTTTATCTATGTCGAAAATAGTCTCCTGAAAGAGATTAAAGACTAAAATAGGAAGATATTCATATTTAGAACTTTTTATTAAATAAGATTTGATCGAAGATCATGGTACAAAATAGGGATCACTTCCTACTTCAATTCTACTTCCTAAAATAATCATTTTTCTTCTAAGACTTTACTAAGTCAGATCTCACTACTTTAAAAGGAACTGAAGTATACCTATACACACAAATTAAATACTCCTTCTGTCCCGTTTAAGAAGGGACAAATAACTTTTCCACATAGATTAAGAAAGTATTAGCTACTATAATATTTTCTTAATTTACCCCTATTTATGATAGTGTTAGATTTTGTGTATACACTAATAGTCATTAATTATGGAAAGAGAAAAGGGGTAAAAAAGGAAAATTCATATAAATTGGCACAAAAAAACACGATATGGCCTTCTTAAATGGGACAAATAAAAATGAGATATGTCCCTTCTTAAATGGGACGGAGGGAGTACTATTTTTTCAGCTTAAGCTTAAACTGATTTAAGTATTGGAGAGCGAATCGGACCACCACTATCCAATTAGCTATCTACCTTGATTCACAGGTCACGACCGTTGATTGGAGCACGCAATCTATCAATAATTAATTATTAAATTATCACGAGCACTCATTAATCTGTTGTAAAAATAACGTAGTACAATCGTTACATGAAATAAACAATCCTATAAAAATTAAAATAAATTTTTTATTTTAATTTTATTAGTGATAGTAATTTTTTTTTAATTATTAGGGAGGGGAGAACGCTTGTGGGAGGAATCGAATCCACGACCTAGCAGTCTGCTGCCCAGCATTTAGACCATTTGAACTATAGCTCATTTGTTTATGCAATTTATTTTAATTTAACTAAAAAATAAAATGTAAAATTTCTTTAAATTGAAAATGTATTATTTTATCGAGAATTTTTTAGATAGACCGAGTCTACCACGTCATTCGTAGACTAAGCAACTCATAATGCAACACCTGATTAAAATGATGGTAATATCGTAATAATTATGCAATAAATACATTCAAATCTTAATGGTGATATTATAATATTATCATCATTTTAATGAGGTGTTGTATTATAAGTGGCTTAATCTACGGATGACGTGGTGGACTCGATCTACCTAATAATTTCTCTATTTTATCATATTCCAATTCAAGAGTATGGTCTTATTTAAGAAATTTATTCCTAAACAAGACCTACGTACTAAATAAGAATTCATTTCCTATTTGTACTCATATGCTAAATAGGAATCTCTTTCCTATCCGTACTCTATAAGGTATTCCTCCATATTCACTATAAAAGAACTTTAGATATTTTTATACATAAATCGATTACAATTTACAAATAATACTCTCCTAGTTTCAATGGTGATTTAAGCATTATAGTGCTCATCGGACAACCACCGTTCGATCAGTAGTCTAACAATTATTTTGCAGGTTTACACCCATTGAGAAGACAGACTCCATCAATTGGCGCTATTTATGAAAAAGGTCTTGACAAACTTCAACCTGAAGAAGTTTTTTTGAACCAAAATAATATTGAAGGATAAATTCCAACGGGATTGACCCCAAAAGCAAACGACCGGCGAGAGGGAATAACTCAGATTTAAGAATCACAAAAAGAAGAGAAAATCCAGCAAACATAAATAACGAGAAAGATGATAAAAAAGAAGACCTCTTTGAAGAAACCTTCTAAAGAGTAAATGAGAAAAAATCAAAAAGAAATAAAAGGATCACCGTCAAGAACAATCCATATGATAAAAGGAGGAGAAATGAACGACTACCACCGCAAAAAGAGACAAAAAACATCAGATATGAGGGAATTGCCTTTACTAGCATTAACATTTAACGCAGAAGATTTTAGACGCATTAATGGCCTGCACAATGACGCTTTGGTGGTGGCAATGCCATTGAAATTTGGAATGAATAAAGAATTTTAGTAGACGAAGAAAGCACAATAAAACGACAAAAAACTACAAAGGCTTCGGAAGAACAACGACAGAATTAAAACGGATCGTCATCCCACTCACGAGATTCGAAGGACCGTCCATTAACCCCCTGGGTATAATAGCCCTATCTGTAAAAATCAGATAGGAAAGGAAGGACAAAGAAATTGCCACACTCTTTAATATAGTGATATCGATCTTTTTTATTGCTTTATAATAAAATAAATGACCGACTCATTTTCATCTTTTTATTTTTATTGGTAAATCTGTCGACGAAGCGCATCAATATATATACAAATTAAGAATCAGAGATAGATCAAGACCTTTTAAGATTGAAGAAGAAATCGTTATAGGTTATATTAGTTTTTTTTTATATTTACTTTACAGTGATTGTCTTTCTTTATGAAAATTTTGCTGTTCTTTCTCTATGTAAGATTTGTTTATTTTTTTATGAAGAGTTTATGAGTTTTCTGTTAGACAGAGAAGGATTGAATCTTATGGTGTTAGAGCAGTTATGTAATTTTCATTTTATTTTATAAGGCGATCTGCGAATTAAAGTTTGCATCTTGTTCCATGTCAGGTCATTAGAAACGGCTATACACTTTCTAAATTCTTACACCTGTAACTGCTCATTATTATTAATAAAAATTTATTCGATTGTCAAAAAAAAAATTAGGAAAATACAACGAATTAAAAGTAGCAGTCAAGAATAAAATTAAATTTATATTAAAAAGGTATAATAAAAAGAAGATATTTGAAAAAATATTCTCATAAATTTTAACTTCATTTATTAGCCATCAATAGGAAAACACAGTTCACATATCTTTTAACGTTTGTTGATATTGATATTTTTTCATTTTTGGAAGTTTATTGTTATTATTATATGGAAATAAATGGTAATTAGCCATCAATATTTCAATAGAAAAGCTTCATTAGCCTTTCTATCTTAGGATTTTTTTAATTTATTAACAAATTAAAACAATTAAATTAAACCACAATTTTTTTATCCATTATTATTTAGAAACATGCAGCTTAATAAAAAATTAAATTATTTTAAACTTGTCCTCACCCTATAAGAACCATCAAGCTGAACGTTATGCAATATGCAAAACTTTCTTCTATACTCTCTAAAAGTTATTTTTTTTGGTAAAAATACTGAAAACTCCCCCACTTTTGAATTTTTTTTCAATTTCACCACCACCTAGGAGAATTTTCAATTGCACCCTATTTAGGATTTTCAGTTTTCATATGTACCCCAAAATAAAAAAAATTTATAATTCAATTAATTTAAGGATAAAATTATTAAAACCAACTAAATAGAGGGATTGTATCATTATTTTTTTCCATTTGAAAAAATACAAATTAGTTCTTCATCTTTAAAAATGTTCAAACAAATCCTAATAATTAATTAATTTTTTATATTTTTTTAAAAAAATTAAATTAAAAAAAATAAAAAATAAAAAAAACCACCACCGGTGGTCTGTTAACAGACCAACGGGTGGTGGTCTGTTAAGAAAGGACAGACCACCGGTGGCGGTCTGTCCTTCTACAGACCACCATCGGTGGTCTGATCAGAAAGGAACAGACCATCGATCGGTGGTCTGTCCTTCTACAGACCACCACCGAGTGGTCTGTTCAGAAAGAAACAGACCACCACCGAGTGGTCTGTTTTTCAGACCACTGTGGTGGTCTTTTTAAAAAAAATTAATATATATTTTTTGTATTTTTAACTTTTTTCGTAAATTAATCTCGTTTTGGGTGAACGTGTTTTTTTAATGATTTTTAACCTTTTTAAAAAATATTATTTGTTAAATTTTAATTAATAAAAAATACGGACCATCGAACATCGAATAATTAATAAAATAAAATAAAATTATAAATAATTATTATTTGTTAAATTTTAAGGTTTTTATTTTTTTTCGGAAAAAGGATTACAGTTTTTAATTTAAAAAAATATTAATAATTAATATAAAATAAAAAAAGTAAAATCATTAATTGTTGATTTTTTTTAAGAAGAAGGCATTTTTATAATATTAATAACATTAACATCTAATTAGTATATAGGCTGAAAATGAAGGATTAATTTGAACTTTTTTTAAATAAAAAGAGGTCATTTTAGTCTATAGGGGTACAGGCGAAAACTGAAAACCCTAAATAGGGTGTAATTGAAAATTCTCCTATGTGGCGGTGCAATTAAAAACAAAGTCAAAGGTGGAGGGTTTTTAAGTATTTTTGCCTCTTTTTTTTGATAAAAAATATACTCTCTAAAAGTTATGGCTTATTATCTAATTTGTGTCCTAATTCTAAGCGCAAGTATAAGTATTATAAACTATTGAGTTATTGTACATTTTTTTTATGTCTCAATTCTCATGTTTCATGTGTATTTTGTGATCAGGTGAGGGCAAGGTGTGACAATGCTCATGAAGGGTCGACTGAATACTGGTATGAAAAGCTGAGAAATACCCCGATTCCGGAAGTTGTCCATGGGATCCTGGTTACATGTAAAAATTTAGGACTCAATTTTCTTCTTCTTCTTCTCAATTTTACTCTACAGCTAATTTTCTATGTCAAAACAGATTTGGACATCACTTTCTGGAATATGGGAGCCGATGATGATTTGGGTGCCTTTATGTTAAACGACACTAAGGTGAGATACGACCATCCACTCGGAAATATGACAGATTCGGTTGCTTTTATGTTAAATGATGTTAATTGGAAATATGATCATCCAGTCCATAATATGACAGATTTAGCTGCTTTTATGTTAAATGATGCTAAGGTGAAATACGACCATCCAGCAAAAAATATGATCGTCGAGAAGATTGGCTTTACCGCTTTTTTCTTGTACGATGATTTTCGAGTTGGAATGAAGCTCAGACTTCTTCCCTCTAACCCTGTAAACAGTGCAAAGATTTTGCCTAGACATGCTGACAACTCCATCCCGTTTTCTGTTGACCAGTTACCCTGGATTCTGAGAAAGTTCTCCATCAAGCCTGGGTCTGTACGGGCCAAGATGATTGCCAATGTAGTGGAGGGATGCCGGTCACAGATTAAAGGAGAGCACAGACAATGTGTCAATCCATCGAGGAAATGATAGACTTTTGTCTAACTTAGGCGGGGACTAATGTTGGTATCTTCATGAATGAGCTTGACTCTAAGCTGAAGGTGGAGGAGTATACTATGATGCGCACAAGAGAGGTTAGAAGAAAAGCTGTTGTCTGCCACAAACGGGTATACCCATTTGTTGTGTATTACTGTCACATTGTAGATGGCACCACCATTTTTTGACTGAAGTTCGAGGAGTTAATGGTGCCATGAAAAACAACCACCGCTTTACCCTTGGAAAACGATGCTAAGATGAAAAACGATGCTAAGATGAAAAACGACCATCCAGTCCATAATATGATAGATTCAGCCGAATCTGTCATTTTATTTACTGGATGGTCGTATTTCACCTTAGCATCATAAAAGGAACCCAAATCATCATCGGCTCCCATATTCCAGAAAGAGATGTTGTCGAAATCTGTTGTGACATAGAAGATTAGTTGTAGAGTAAAAGTGAGAAGAAGAAGAAAATTGGATCCTAAATTTTTGCATGTAACCAGAATCCCGCGGACAGCTTCCAAAATGAAGGTATTTCCCAGCTTTTCATACCAGTATTCAGTCGGCCCCTTCATGAGCATTGCCACACCTTGCCATCATCTGAAAACAAAATACACATGAAGCATGAGAATTGAAACATAAAAAAAGAAAGAAATGTACGCTAAGTCAATAAATTGTAATACTTACACTTGCGCTCATAATTAGGACACAAATCAGATAAGAAGTTATAACTATTAGAGAGCATATTTTTTATCAAAACAAAAGAAATTTAGAGTATAGAAGAAACTTTTGCATATTGCATAAGGTTCAGTTTGAGGGTTCTTATAGGACGATGAAAAATTTAAAATAATTCAATTTCTTTATTAAGCTGTATGTTTCTAAATAATAATGGATAAAAAATTGTGGTTTAATTTAATTTTTTTTAATTTGTTGATAAATTAAAAAAATCCTAAGATAGAAAGACTAAAGAAGTTTTCCTATTATTCTCATATAATAATAGCAATAAACTTCCAAAAAAGAAAAAAATATCAATATCAACTAAACCTGTTCATGGGCTTGGGTACCCGGCCCGTCCGCCCAGGCCCGTCTTCTTAGGGCCGGGTTTGGACACCAATTTTTAGTCCCAAGCCCGGCCCGAGCCTGAAAAGAGCCCGATTTTTTATGTGCGGGCTCAGACTTATAATATTGTAAAAAAAAAAGGTAAGCCCGCCCAAACCCGACCCGAACCCGTAAAAATAGTGCGTTAGGGCCGGGATTGGGTAGTATATTTAAAGCCCGAACCGGACTTGGGCAGGCTTGCCTTTAAAAAAATCAAGCCCGCAGAAGTCTGGACCATGAACAGATCTCAACTAACATTAAAAGATATGTGTATTGACTTACTACGTTTGGTCTCACTTGTTGGTCTTTGTGGAAGCACATAAATAATTTTATCTTTAAGAATGAAAGATGCAACTCTGATACGCTTGTTCAATCAATTCTCCAGATGGTGCACTATACCCTCTCTGCCAAGAAATTCATTAATTTGTCTAATCCTGGACTAAAGTCGAAAAAGGAGCATCTAATTGTCTGGAATCCCCCGCCTGAAGGATAGATTAAAATCAACACCGGTGGAGCTGTCTGCAATCCGAATAGCATGGCAGCAACATGAGGTTTGGGGCAGTAGTGGTGACTGGATTTTTGTTAGTGATATGCACTAGGTCAATCATGTTTGACCATGTTTTGACTTTATCATTTTGTTATTTATTGATTGGTAGTTTTATCATTTTATATTAATGATTAAAATACTTGAATGGTTAATTCTTTATAAGGTCATCAAGTATGTGACTTGATAGTAGAACCCTTAGGTTTTATAAAAGAATTATATACCATCTATCCCTAGTTTTAATAGAACATTGAGACTAGTATGATGTTGACTGATGATTATGTTTTACTAATCATGTATATGAGATATTAAGTCAAATCATAGGTGCTATTTGAGAAATAAGGCACTGGATGACCCATTATGAGAATACTACATAGATCACTATCATAAGTAATTCTCATTACAGTTCTATTAGTATAATCCTTTGACCTTGAAATCATCATGGATTTCTACATAGCTATTTCATATTTTGATACAGTCTTAAATTATCTTTAACAGGATAATGGAATAGATTGTCATTGAATATGAAAGTAACTATGTAAAAAATGTGAGTGACTGGGAAGGAATTTGTCCCTCATTTATTTGAGTAAGATATCTATGGGCCCCTTGAAAAAGATAGACTGAAGGAAATGCATGGCCATGCTAAATGAATTGATAAAGAGTTATCATTTTCAGTCTACTTAGAGTCAAAAAACTAATGATTGAATATTATAAGGATGACATGACTATGCCTTATATTCAATATGGATATCGAGAGACAAAGGGATTAAAATATTATTGTAAATGGTTAAATCGAATTGTCGATATTCGTATGACTTGGGTAGTCATAATGTCTTGCTAGAGGCCACTTATGACTGGTGGGCTGAAATAGGGATTTCGGGCCTACTGCTAACGTTATATGAACCTACAGGGTCGCACAGTAAGAACAGGCCCAAAACAGTTATGGGTTGTACAAGCACAATGTGATTAAGTGATTATATATATATATATATATATATATATATATATATATATATATATATATATATATATATATATATATATATATATATATATATATAATTCGTAATATATATATATATATATATATATATATATATATATTAATAAATATATATTAATTCAAAATTAAGGATAAGTGTTTTTCTTAATTTATTATTTTTGAAGATAATAAATACAATAATTAATATATATATATGGATGATTATCAACAGTGTTTTAAAAACCGAACCAGTGGCCGAACCGGTGAGGCCACCGGTTTCCGGTTCAATGACCGGTTCAACCGGTTTGATAAATTTAAAAAAAATTAAAGAAAATTCTGATTCACCGGTTTTTTACCGGTTCAATCCGGTCCGATCCGGTTCAACATCCGGTTTTTTACCGGTTCAACCGGTCCAACTCGGTTCATCCAAAAGATCCGGTTTTCACAGTTTCAGACCGGACCACTGGCCGGTTCGCGGTTCAACCGGTCCGACCGTCCGGTCCGGTTTTTAAAACACTGATTATCAAAAGGAGTTTTTGATAAACATAAACTTGTAAGAATTGCAATGAGATTGAAGTTCGAATTTGTCTCAAACCCTAGTGTTGTTGTATCACTATAAATACACATTAAGCAATTGGTTTGAGAATAACGAAATTCATTATTCACTAAATCACTAAAATTCGTTATTGCTTGTGAAGCAATAGTACTAGCACACAAGCACTAGTTTTGGCTAAGGTCTGTTCGTGTGGATACTCGTAGAGGACGCATTCTTTTGGAGGCGTTTCTGATCCGAGGCCAGGTATCACCAAAATGAACCACCTCCTTCTTTCCTACATTGCTGTTGAATTTGACATACAAGTAAGTATTAATTCTGTAGTTAATCTATTTATTTGAATTACATGGATTTTGGTTTGGGTTTTAGATAAAAAATTTGAAATTCCGCTGCGTTATGAAACTAAAAAAACCCAACACCTTTTGAATTCAGTCGTAATATAACTTGATCAGCAGAAGTACATAATCCATGCATTAATAAGACAACTCCAAAGAATCTCCAAATCCTAAAAAAAGTAAAACCCATTTTTGTTTTTGTTTGTGCTTATGGAAATATTTTGATTTATAAAGTAGAAACTCATCAATCTCGACGGCTATAATTTTTCCAAATGCAAAGATTTCTTGATCAGTTTGTCAAATTTTGCCAAGAACCACAATAATTATGGGCTTTTATTCAGCAAAATTGAAGAAATGAAAGAAAAATGCTGTACCAAGAAAAGTACGTAAATTTAGTTTACATTACATAAGGACCCATTAATATACAATACAAAATAATTAAGTTATAAGTACTCCCTCCGTTCTTTTTTAGTTGTCCATTTAGCCAAATGAATTTGTCTACATTTAATTGTCCATTTAAAATTTCAAGATAACATTAGTTATTATCTTCCAAATTTAACCCTCTTTAATAAATGAGTCTATAAGAGCATCTCCAATGGTGCTCTTTATTTTAAAGAGCATCTTTGAAGAAATAAAGAGCATCTTTAATGATAAAGAGCAAAAATATTATTTGTCTTTAATGGACTCTCTAAAATTACAAATCAAATCAACTAATTTATTGATAAAAAGAAAAACAAATATGGAGAGTTTTATTAATAATGTCAGGTTTTTTTCTTTTTTTTTTCAAAGAATTTATAAATACAAATGTAAAGTAGGATAAAAAAAATTGAAATTTCAAAAGCTTAAATTATAAGATTCGGATTGGAATTCCTGTGAAATATAGACAATTGAAACAAATAAGCAACATCTCTTCACAATCCAACCATTTGCAGTGGATATATGAATTCATAGATCACTGTAAATTTACAAAAGCAAATATTGCATTTTTCACAAATAATAATGGATAGAGGAATTATATAGAAATAAATGGAAATTAATTGATGAAAATAAAAAAAAAGAACACAGTGGAAATATGAAAATCCCGAAGTGATGAAAGAAATAGATAAACATGGAGGATTTTTTTTTCTGCAAAAATTAAGGAAATAGTGAAGTAGTGGAAAAATAATTGACAGTTTGTGTTTTTTTGAAAATAGAGAGTTGGTTTGGCTCTCTAGATGTGGAGAGCCAAACAAGCTCTTTATTTTTATTTTTAAAAATAAAGAGTTCATTGGAGCATAATTTTCTAACTATACTCTTTATTATAAAGAGTTTTTAACTTATGAAGAGTCCATTGTGGATGCTCTAACTCAATTTACAAAACATTTATTATATAATAGGGTTATATTAGTATTTACTCCTATTATTTAAGACAAAAATCCCACTATCTTAATATGTGCAATTTTAGCTAAATGGACAACTAAAAAGAACGGAGGGAGTACATCTTTTTTGTAGAATTATTAGCTATATAGTATAAAAAAAATAGGAGAGAAAACTCAGCTACCTAATTAATTAGCCCCCCAAGTCTTTTTCTAATATTTTTTACATTTCTCTCGAATCCAATTTTCTTTTAGACCCTCTGAATTTCAATTCAATTTTATAAATTCAATTTTATACCTTTCTTAATATAAATTCAATTTTATTGTTGACTGTTACCTTTAATTCGTGGTGTTTTCCTAAATTACAGATATATCATAACATTTCCCTATAACCACTCTACTTACTAACATTCTTTTAATTAGGGTACCATGTATAATGCATTTCTCAATATTTTAGGATTATAGAAGTCATGCAATTTTGTTGAAATTAAAATTAAATAAGTTAAATAAATATTTTATTCAATTTGAAAAATTAATGAGAATTATTTATTAATAATAAACTTTAAAATTTAAGTAGGTGCTTTATTTAAATTTGGAACTTATAAGAATGCTCATTTTTTTTTTTGAAAAAAGAATGCTCATTTAGTATACGTATTTTATTCGAGTTGAAAATTAATAAAAATTATATTTTAATCACAACATCTCTAAAAAAAATGAATGCTTTGTAATGTTGGGAATTTATAAGGACGCTCATTTTGTCCTTTCAATTTTATAAATATATATATATTAAAACGAGAGATAATTGATTTTTAAAACATTATGAGGAGTTGTAGTATTTCAGAGCTAAATTCATGGAGAAGTTTACGTATTTCAATAAAAAAAATTCATTTTTCTAATTCAAACAGAAAAAGTTAAAGAAAATACCTCATGTTTTTTAACTTTATCTTTCTTCTCTTAAAATATAAAAAATTTACTCAGTTATTATATCGGTATCGTAAATATTGTCATATCAGTATCACAATGTTTCTGTAAAATTATTTTACATGTTTTATCATATTATTATTATATCTTATCATACTATTATCATAAACAGTATCATAAAAATCATCATAGTAAGAACTTTTTAAAAATAATTAAATGTCAATTTATAAATAGAATATATATTAAAAATTATTTTAATTTTTTTTACTATTTTATACCAAATAGTATATCACTCTCAAAGTGAGAAAGAATTTGATAAAATTTGGCCAAATGCAGGATAAAATTGATTCACTTTCCTGAGAAAATAAGAAAAAGAAGATGAAAACAATACACTGCAACCATTTACTTCACACTCTCCACTCATCACCGGCTCCAACAATTACACCCCTCACCAGAAAAGGTTATTTCTTTAGTTTCATTTGAATTATTATGAACTCCACAAAAACAAAAAAGAAGCCAACTTTTTGTCAAAAGAAACCATCTTTTAACATTTTTGCTTCATGGGTTGTCTTCTCCAGGTGTATCAGAACACAAATGGAATGGTTTTAGGACAGGGAGATTGCAGAGTTTTTGCTGTGGTGCAATTAGAGCCGTTGATGGAAGACAACAGCAAAAGGTCTCTCCTTGGGATGATAAACCCTATGAGATTTTGCCAAGTGGGAAAAGATCATACTTGGATGAGCAAGATGTTGTTGCATTTCTTAATCCTAATAAGGAGTTGATTCCTCTTGATCCCCAGTCTTATAATTCTGCTGCATATCTTTGGTGAGTGTTTTTTTAAGAAAATTCAATGAGGTTCATTTGCAAATTTCGTTGGATTTTAGTATAGTTTTTGTGTTATTTGAGTTTAATTATATTTAGGAACTATATTGATTTTAGTGTAATTGTGTTTACAATGATTTTAGTATGATTATGTTGTTCTTTTACTACCCTTATGATGGATTTTCTTTGTTTTCAAAAGGTTCTATGTGATAATACTTATACACTCTTTACATTATCCTTAAAGAACTCTATTGATTGCTGTAAATGAAAGGATGATTTAATAGGGGGTCCAAATTTGTCGTTCATCATTGGCATGCTGTATGCGCATTGAAGACATTCACTGAGTATAGAGTTCCTCGCAAAAAACAGACTCAAACACACTTAAAAACATTATTTAACCTTGGTCGGAAATATTTGATACATCAAGTCACATAATTTCCGAATATTTGATTCAGTAGTGGAGAAATAAGAAAGGGAATAACATCATTATGGGGCCTTTATATGGCAAACTGTTGGTCTCTAATATCAAATTAATGGTCCTTGTTAGTTTTAGCTGGTGCTCTTAAATATGCTTAACAAACTCCAAAAGAGAGATATGAGATATGGGAATGAACTTAGTTCAAGTAGCGGAACAGTTTGCTTTTTCTTTCTTTTGGCTTATCTCTCAGCGAAAATCACATCATCAAGCATGTTTTACTCACCATCATAGTGGCATATTCTAGTTTTTAATGGAAGGCCCTTTTTTTTTCTATGCAACAAGACAGTTTAGCACTTAATTGCACAGCTCTAGATCCTGACTCACTCATAATATTTACACATGATCTGAACTCTGGTGAAAGAAAAGAAAGGTCAAAGTTGCTAGTATCTCCTGTGCATATGAGACTACAAAATTTGCAAGGCATTATTAACTTACATTTGTTGATTTGATGGTAGTTGCTGGTAACTTCTGTTAACAACTCACTGTTCTTGCTCTGCAGGAAAAAAATTGAAGATATTCCAGAGGATAGGCGTCATAGATTGCTGGCCTTGATAGAACCTGAGTTACTTTTCTCTCAACTTATCAAACTCTTTTGATTTTTTATTTTTTGCCAGGCGTCTTATACTCTTTTAGTCATGTTCCTCTGTTGAACTGTTTTCCCAACTAACTCTACTGGTCGTTTTTGCCTACATAAGACTCATAAATGCATTGTTATTTGTGAATACTTTAAATGGCTAAATTGATTTATGATAGGATAAATCGGATGTAGGCTTATATCAAAAGCTTGGCAGATAGCTGGCACTCGATATGAGGATCCTATGTTAGCTAAGAAAAGTGCATCCAACTTGTTAAGTTGTGAAGATGGCGAAACATCAGTTGAATTTTATAACTGCCGAAGTAGTGGAGGTAAGTCATTTGAACTTTTAGTTGCATTTGTGTGCCTGTATACACTTGTTTGAATAGCTTATATAATATAGTTTAATAAACATTTTAATTAACTGAAATTATTATATCACCATTTTCAACATTTTTATTTCAAACTGGTTCATACTTCATACATATATCGTATCCAAATTGCATCAATTAAGTACATCTGAAGAAAGAAAACTGAGAACCTTTTCTCATGGCTTTTTTTTCTCCTTTTCATCTTTCCTACCTTTTTCTGGCTGCAGAAGGGAGAAAACAAAAAAAACAATCTCAGTTAATTAGGAACAATTTGTCTTGGTGAATGCTAAATAATTTCAGAAATGATGATGTTGATCATCCAATGTTAGTATATGCATGTCACTGCATGCTGCTGCTTCTTTTTTCACTCATTTGAAGTCTTGAATTTTTAATATGTGCCATCGTTTATGACATAAGATATTAATATGAAACACTGGTAATTAGGACCATGGCCTATAGGTTGGATGAAGCTCTTCAAGAAGGTCAGTTCTGAACTCCTATCATTATGAAGATAATATTACATGTCTCTTTCTTTTTTGCCTCTGCCATTTTATGCAATGACATCATTCATTTGGATGCAATGTTCTTTGGCTTCTCAGGCTATTTTTCGTAGCAATAATGGGAATATCTACGGGAGATTGATTGGTATATTCACTATTAATTACTTGTATTTTCCTCATTGATGTATGAAGTGAATACTTTATATCATAATTTGTGGCTTCTTATTCTATGATTGATATGACAAGCAATGTTTGAGAAGTGCATCTTTAGTTTTTGGGTCCATAAGCTAAACTTTATTCGTGCCTTTTTTTTCGCTTACAAAGGCTAATTTGATCCATCCTAATGTTTCTACTAAAAAAATGATGCTTGAACAGGTGGACCAGTTTCTGCTCAGATTACAAATTCCACTCGTCCACTGTATTTTGAAGTAACGCATCACGGGGAAGTATTGTCGACAGAACAGCCCTGTGATCTCGCCTATGAACTCGGTGATGGGCACTTGAATTTCCTTGATTATCCTCAAGGTTTTCCAGCACCTGGTAATATTCATGTTTAATGTTTTAGTCATTGTATTTACTGAAATTTATAGTGTCTTAGCCGTGATTTTTCTCCCTGCATCCTTGTCTAGTTGAGATAATGCTAATTTTGTATCTGCATTCAACAAGGTTTTGCAAATTCTTTGTTGTGGTATCTCATTATAACAATCGTAGTGCGAAACAATTTTTCAAGGCGTTCTTAGAAACAAAAACAAAATGCTATCATGTAGAAGTAGAACCCCGGAATATGGATACCATGGCACTGTTCCAGCATCCATATCAATATTTTTTTTTTTTTAAAGAAAATTGCTAACCTTGTCATAATTTGAACTCCCAAACTTCTCATTAACTGTGAGTAATAATTTTCATAGAAAATTTTCTTTATTGTGTGCATGACTGAAACATAAAAGTACTAGTAGAAAATCATTATGTATCCCGGAAATTCCTCAATATCTTAAATTTAAGCCTTTCGTTTCTAATTTTGGAAGCGCTTGTGAAACTTTGAAACTCTATGATTGTTCTTGTAAAATATGTTTTTTTCACCATTTTTTGTTTCAATTTTTCTCACGAAACGTTTATGTTTCCATACTATACATAGCTTGTCGCCTTTTTGTGAATTCTATTGTTTACAGTTTTGGTACACAGTATTTGTAAGCAGTCTGACCAAACTTGGGAAAATTTGACAAACATTGCAGCGAAGCATCCGTATCCTTTCAATGATCAGGTGGTTATATATGTTCGTCATGTCGGACCTGGAGTGTCGATCGGGCAAGCATGGCAAGAAGGCAAAGAACTGCAGCAAGTGCCTCGAAAGTTATGTGGTGAGATTTTGATGGTTAAAGATTATGCTGCATCTTCGGTATGACGTTGAAGAGTTCTCCTGTTTTGACACCAATTATTTCTATGGAGAAAGTCTTAACTTGCAAAGAAGATTGCTGTAATATATAAACTTAACTATCACTTTGCTCCCCGAATTTACATGCAATGGGCACTAAACTATAAAATTAATTTTTTTGGTCAATTAGTTCCTTGACCTTGGTTCAACTTTTATGAATTATATCAAATGTCCGAAATTTGCGGATAAATGTAGAGGACTAACTGATGTTGCAAATAGAATGCGGAGAAGCTTCTGAAGCTATCTTTGGCTTCTGTAAAGGATCTCGTAAGAATAAGAGCTAGCAAATGCTATTTCAATATGTACCAGTGAAACTTTGGTTTTTCAGTTGTCTTTCTCACTGTAATGAAGGGTGTTTCATTATTCCTTACAGCTGATAAATGGTTTTCTCCGATCGGCTTGTACATTTTTAATTTCGGTTCTTCATGGAACTCTGCAAATAAAGCATCTCTTTGCAGAATTATGATTCTTGAAAAGTTTAACTTGTACTTGGAAAGCTTAACAACTTAACCGCAATGAATTGATTAAACCCGTTACAACTGCCTAAATAACCTTAGCCAACAAAAACCGAAAATGCTGAAACAACTCATCAGTAATGTTAACAAATATGAAAGTGAACAAGTTCCTTAAAAATATGGCTATAAATTTTCCTTGAGATCTTGAAAACCCTTCAGCTTTCTATAATGAAGTCACAAACAATGGGTTTACATCCAAAACTTGAAAAGAAATGTTCTTTCTTTCTTAGAGGTAAATGGTAGTGTATAAGCTATTTAAGGGACTGGGTTTTATCAAATGAAGGAGGAACTTTTTGAGTTGTTGAAGCAGCGGATTCTTGCGACTCCACTACTTTCCTTAGTCTTTCTTGAAGAGCTCGTACTCTGTCCTCCGTCTTTCGAAGTTTTCTCCACCTGTAAGCAGTCCACAAGCCAAGACCACCATACACTAAAATATAAGATCCCCACACAAATGGATACGTTTCTGCGTGCTCTTTGATTTTTCGATACTGTTCTACTACCATGCCTGGAAAATCTTGTGGATTCACGGTTTCCTCAGCTTTTTCTCCTTCGTGCTGACTAGACATTTCTACTGATGATTTATACTGAAATGTTTTAACAAAGCAAGAATCAAATAACAAATCAAACAAAGATTATTGCATAACACATAAGAGCAAACTCATCATAACGCATAATATAACCAAATAGGATTATATCTGTCAGTCAATTGCTGGCAACAACAGGTAAGGCCTTGCTTCGAGGTGGCAGCATCATGGAACAAAAATCTTCTGATACAATAATGTGATAGACAGAGGAAAACTAACTGACATGGTGATCGCACACTACCTCGCAAGCAAAGGGAAATTGGTGATATGAAGACTTCAGAAGAAGGAAGGAAAGATCCACTAGTTCAATCATTTCAGCCACTCAAATCAGAAGATACAACTAAGAGAAGTTCAAACAAACAGTTCGACACGCTCAAATTCAGTCAGATCTAATACTATATCCTAAATCACACTGATTGACTGTTAAGCTTTAGAACAAACTCTAATAATCAAACGGAACTCTCTCTTCAAACGAAGATTGAAGGTTCAGTAAGATTATCACCAAGGAAGCTGTGAATACCCAAAAAACAAACTTAAACTAAGTAATTTAATTGAAAAACAGTCACCAAACACCCCCAAAGAAATTTTTAATCAAATTCTGAAATAAAAAAAGCCAACAAGAAAGAATGAAAGCATACCTGGATAAATAAATAAGATATCAATTTATGATATATTTCGAAGTGACCTTAACCTTGTTGTTTTGCAATAACTTTAAATTTTCCACTTTGTTTTACATATTTTGCGATTTATAGCAGCAAATGTAAGAAATCTGAGGGTTTATGCGCTGGTTTGAGTGGTTTCCTTCAAAGTGATAGAGGGTCTTTTACTTGTAAATAGGACTGATCATTCTCTGAGCTGGGCTTGGTTTGGACTTGGAATTTTCATTCAGAGTCCCAAGCTCTATCCACAGTATTTTTTTTGAAAGTGTATAGAAAATTTAAATAGTGTTTTCTACCCAATAATCTAGTTCATTTACAGTTTGAATCAGTTTTTATTTTTAGTATTTAAAATCATAATTATAAAAAAATTAAATGAATTAAACTGATCACTTTTTTATGTTAATATATTTTTTTAATTATAAAAAAAAATCTCACAAAATTTATACCAACTATAAGCAATTTTATGAAATTAGCAAAACAGAATTTTTTTTGTTCTTCATAAAATATTTAAAATATAAACAATCATACAAATGAACAATATGAATTAAAGGAAAATCAAGTAGTTTAATAGACTAATAGAGTTATTTGACCTCTTGTACATTGGAAATTTAAAGTTTAATAAAAGCTTGATAACAATGAAGTTCAAAGTTCGATAAAAAGCTTGATAACAAATGTCACCTATATTGAAGTATTTTCATAAGATTGACAGTTGACCCGGAAAAGTGTAGTCATAAGGTTTAGGAACACTTACTAACACTTAACATAAAATAATGCCTAAAATTTTATGGTAATCCAAATTACTAATACTTCACATAAAATAACGCCTAAATTTATGGTAATCCAAATTACTAATACTTAATTAGGAACACTTACTAACACTTAACACAATAAAAAGTTTATCCTATTGGTTATTTAAGTTGGGATAGGCCAAGAGTAGAGTTAGGACTAGGGGTGTGCATCGGTCGGACCATGCACACGAAAACCGAAATAGAAGGGAAAAACTGGTTCGTTTTTTAAATAGTTGAAACAGTGAGAACCCAGTTGGAAAATACATTGCTTTCTTTTAGCAGCTATTAAATATGCAGGCTTCATAGCGACACAATTTCAACAACTAAGGACATCATTACCAAAATCTGCTCATATTTTTGTTTCTAAGAACAATACTGCTCTTGAATTATAAAAGCAATAACATCCATTACCCAAACTTATAAAAACTGTTTCTGAAGAGGGAGAAAATGCAAACACAGCGGTTCTAGAGCTTCTGGGTATTAATTTGGTTTCACAACAGGACGTGCTAACGGAAACATAACACATTTCCTCAAGGGATATCCTAGAATCAATGTTAGCATAAGCTGCCCAATAAAATTTATGGCAGCCCACAAGAAAGAGCAGGACAGAATCAATAAAATATTTTATAGAAATACAGCATGCGAAAGAAAAACATCCAAAGAAGATGACAATCCAGTATGAAAGACAATTAAGAAATCACTTGCCTTGATATCGAAATGCCCCAAGTGGATCAGCGTTTCTCGAAACTGCAAAAAAGATTCAAAAAAACATTGTGAATCTCTAAAGAGTTAACTACAAAACATGAAAACAAACAATTTCTGCTCTATTCAGAGCCAAAAATGGACCAAATCAATACATTACAGACACTTTTTTGGACCTTTAGGCACCAAAAGCTTGCCCCAAATTCACATTCAAGTAATCAAATTACTCACTCTACCAGTCACCCTAAAAAATTAGACAAATTTAAAAGGAACACTTTTTTACATTAATTAACTGAGATTCCTGAATAATAAAATGTTATTAAAATATGAATTTCCACAACATGAACTGCAATGGAAAGCCAACAAGAAAGAACCCAAATCAAATTCAAAAGTAAAAAACTGATTAAAACCCCATTTTAAATTTGATTTGCAATACACCAAATCTCCAATACTAAATTATGTAATTAGAAATGAAATTGAAGAATAATCTAAATGTTTCATTAGATAATAAAAATACCTAATTGTATGAAGAGGATTAAATCAGCTCAATTTGTTCTTCATATGCAACAATTAATCAGCTCAATTGAAGATTAAAGAGGGATCGTTTTGAAAGAAAAAAAAAAGATTAGAGAGAAATTATATTTTAGGGGTTTTAGAAATTGTGAGGTTTAGCATTCTAGACAAGTTTGAGAATTTTTTGGTATTGAATTTGCAGGCACTAAACTTTTGTTAAATTTCGTTTTGGTCACAAAATTTAACTTTGTTTCAATTTAGCCATTCAACTTCAACTTGATATCGGTCAATTTCATTTTAGAGGGGCTTATCAACACCTTTTCTATTAGTATTTATTTCAGTAGAGGTTCATTATCGCCAGAATCTGAGATATAAGATCAATTGAGGTCAAATTTATGTCTTAAAAAAACATCTTAAACTCGTTTTATCTCTTTATTTTTTAAATTGTTAAATAAATTTACGCCACATCAGATCCAATATGTATAAAATGCTCCAATTATCTGATATTTAATGTGAGCGGATAAAATGACACAAAATATCAAATTAATGGTTTTCTTATTTTTGTAAATTATGAATTTGACCTTAATTGACCTCTTGTGCCGAATTCGGGGGAAACTGCGGCATTTGCTGTTTTGCAGGAAGGAACCGACTCGATATTTCTTTAAATTGTTTACAAATAGAAATATAGAAGAACATTTGATGTCTCTGGAATACTGTTTTGCACTTTAATTTTCATGAGTGCATCATCAAATCAAAATTAACCAATGTAGATTGATCAATAACACTCGATGGGATGTAAAACCGGCGAATTTAGTAAAGCACAACTGCACGAGTGCACAATTAGGAGTTGATCGAGTCAAATTTAGTCGCGAACCATTTAGAATTTGAGCTCTTTTAGTCCATCGTCTAACTCAAGTTTAAGCATCATGATATTTCGGCTTGAAAAGGTCTCGAGTCTAATTAAGTTTTGATTAATTAATTCTATTACTTTCAAAGATCGAGTTAAGGTTGAATTCGATAGTATATGTCTAATTACACTCGGTCACAAAGAAACAATGGAACTTGAGGCAATGATAAAAATCTTTTACAGCAGATATTTTTCTTTTGAATTGAGAGACTAATAAGAAATCAACAAACATTCATTAAGAAGCTAATAAGAAAATCAGCGCACTAAGAACAAGTCTAGGACTAAATTGCAAACAAAATATACCTTTAAGACTACTTAGTAAGATCTAGCAATTTATAAAATCCGAAACATAAAGAATTTTCTTCACGGTAAGTCCATTCTTCTTGATTTTATCAACAATCTCCCCAATAGCTTCCCTAGAAAATCTCCAGTCATTATCAGGATTACCCACTCCATCGACGAGTTTCAACTCACTGTTGAGTTCAATCTTCTCGTTTGTAAAGACAGTAAGAATCACATTTTCCATTATCACCCCACAAGATTTCAACTCCCAAATCGGAACATAAATCGCTCGAACATTTGCTGCATTTGTTGTGTTGTCTTTGAGATTATTAGAATTATTCCTCAATCTTGCAAGCTGCTCTTCTCCAAGTACAAAAATCACATTAAGTGAGTCGAAAAGAACAAAGGTGCGGAGATTAGGAAATTCCTGAATTAGATTCTGAACCACGACGTCATGCCATCCAGCCGAAAGACGCAGCACACATTTCAAATATGTGGTGAAAGAATCGCTGGACTCTAGACGGAATATGTCCATAGTTTGATCGACAAATTTGACATCAGAACTAAACGAATCAGATTGTTTGACAGATACAGCATGTAGATACATTAAAACATCTGAATGAGATCCGAAACAAGCTGCTTTACACTCTTTTGACGAATCAATCTCGACTCGAAGATGTTTGATTTCTTGAAATTTCTTACAAATTGTTTTAAAAGCAAAACCTCTATTGGCAACCGGCTCGCCAAAGACTAGATCCGTAAAGAATTTCAAAGGAGCACCGTGTTTTGAACGAGGTGGAGAGGCCGAGAGATCGACTCTAGCAATAGTAATTGAATCAATTTTCGACACTAGAGATGAAAACCGGTTGCAGACTGCAGATAATCGAATGAGGGTTTCAAGATTCGGGAGCTTGTTGATGATATACAGAACTTCATCATCGGATAACCAATCGAAATAGCTATCTCCTCGTTCACGTTTTCTACGCATTTTGCTGTTATATGGTGGCCCAAGAAAGAGAGACACAATCAAATAAAATGTTTAACAGCAATATAGCATGCAAAAGAAGAACATTGGACTGTCATAAGAAATCACTTACCTTGACATAGAAAGGCCTCGAGTCGATTAGCGTTTCCGAAAACTGCAAAAAAGATTCAAAAAACATTGTAAATCTCTAGAACTATACAAGCTTTGTTTCTCCACAATAACAAACATAAACAATCAAACAAACCATGAAAACAAATACAATTTCTGCTCTTATAGAGCTAAAAATGGACCAAATCAATAGACAACAGATTCTCTTTGGGAGCTTTAGGTACCAAGGTCTTGCCCCAAATCAATTTCTAGGCAGAACACGCACTTCATTCAATCAACGTGTCCTCTTTCGGAAACATTTCGTACACAAGACGTTTCGCACATAAAACTTCATTTTTTACATAGGAAACCATAAAATAATATTATTTCGCCGTGTTCGTGCTACCTAGCTTCCAGGGGATCAAATTACTCACTTTAGTAGTCACCCCAGGAAAAATAAGATCACTGTTAATTAAACAAAATTGAGAAAAACAACACATTTTTTACATTTAATTAGCTGAAATTTCTCAATAAGAATTTTTATAAAAAAATATTAATTCTCAGTACATGAACTTAGAAACAGCAACACACCAAATCTCCAATGAAATTCACATCCAACAATTAAAATTCAAAAGTAAAACCTGATTAAAATCCTATTTTAAATTTGATATGCAATACACCAAATCTCCAATAAAATAATACAATTAGAAATGAAAATGAAGATTAATCTAAAACTTCAATTGTATTTTTCATTAGATAATAAAAATACCTAATTGTATCAGCTCAATTTCTTCTTCACATGCGACAATTAATCAGCTCAATTGAGGATTAAAGAGGGATCATTTCGGGAAAAAAATGATTAGAGAGAAATAGTTTTTTGGAGGGTTTTTGAAATTGCATGGTTTAGCATAGGGGTGAGCAAGGAATCCGGAAATCGGCGAACCTCCGGGACCAAACCAAAAATCAGGAATTGTGAAAATGGGATCTCCGAATTCGTATAAATAATTGGTTCGGTTCAGTTTTGAAACTTTATTTTTCAGTATTGTTCGATACGGAAATTTAGTCGTAATAGTTCGGTATGGATATCACTGGAATCACAGATATTAATTTATCTATAATATATTAATAATAAATTATTTAAAATTATTAACTATCTATAATATTAATATTATGTTAATAATAACTTTTATATTAGATGAGAATTAAACAAATTATATTATTAAAATAATAAAAGTTAAATAAATATTTTATATAAAAAGTGAGCTTATTAAAATTTTAAATTAATTTTATTTTTTAATGATTAATATTCAATAAAATAAATAATTTGTTGAGATAAGAACTTAATTTATAATAGAACATTATGATATGTAGATATTATAAGTTAATATATATACCATCAAAAAAAAGTTAATATATATTAGAACACTTATTAAAATAAACTATAATTTAAATAAATAATTTTAAAAATATTGTTATCTCTATATTAATACTCTTAAATAAATATTTTATATAAAATATGGGTTTGTCAAAATTTTAGACTAATTTATTATTAAAAATTAATATTCAATAAAATAAATAATTTTTAGAACTGTACTAATAAAATTTTCGGTACGAGGAAAGTCGATGGTCAATGTTTATTTTTTTATCCTGGATATTTTCAGTTCGGTTTTTGGTTCGCTTTTGGAGATATCCAGGATCCATTATAGAGAATATTTGGTAGAGAAAAATTGACAACTACCCAACTATATCATAAATATTCTCAAACATACGGGCCTAAGTTTTGATTTAGACAATTACTATCCAAGGTTTGTTTGTTGCAAAACTAAACTTCCCTAATTAGAAATATACGGAAGTTATTATTAAGGTAAACAGTTGTTGAAGATCAAATTTCTCCTAAAATTGCTCTTTAATTTGAATTCAAAGAATATCAGTGAAGATCTTTCCAAAATTTTGCAATATCATTCACATGAAGGCTATTGCGTTAATTTCATAAACAAGAAATTACATGAAGGCTACTGATCAACGAGAAAAAAAAAGAGAACTTATATCAAAATTATGTTTCTATTCGGTTATTTCAGAAGCAAGACATCGAAGAAGAAAATTCATCAAATTTGAAGAACTAAAATCAGGTAATATTCATGAGATTAATATTTGCTGTAATTTTTATTCAAATTTCAGAGCAAATTTTTTATTACCGATGATCAATAATGTATTGAATTAAAGGCTGATGATTAGGTTCAATTTGTATTGTATTGATGAACGATGATAAAATTGCTTAGTTTATTTTTAGTTTTTAGCAATTTTATAGTTAATATTCAGCTAATTATTAAAAAACAATGATAAAAACAGTTTGAAAATATTCTCATGAGTAATCTCTGCGAAAACAGTATGAACTATATCAAAACTGAATTATAAATGTTTAATTATATAAACTTAAAACTGATTAGGTTATCATTAAAAACAGGTTAATGGTGGATAATTTTTGTTTAATGATACTATTAAATGTACATTTTTGATTTGAATTAGTTTAATGAATTATTGTTAGTTTACTAATAGTATTTTTAAGGTATACTACAGGTATACCAATATATTATCAAAAACCTTATAATAATCAATAATTACTGTAATTGCTTTTAATACGTTTACAAATATTATTTTGCAGGAATGAAAACATTGAAAATACTTATCATAACAGAGTATGAGATGAGAGTTTCAACTACTCGAATTATAAAATTAAGGAAATGCTTGTCACAGAGGATACAATTTTTAAGTAGTTAAGCAGGATGATATCTGGTATACTGAAAGATACTAGTTGGAATACCAAATTAGATATCAGGTATCAATTGAGACCTAATCAGCAGTCGTTGGATGTCGAGGATAATGAAAGTGTACAATGCAGCCGATATGGACAGTGGGGACATAATAAAAAGACTTGTCGCGGTCTACCAAAATAGTAATGGATATGATATAATTCAATTTTTTTTGGTTTGAGTAATATGCTATTGGTTGTTGCTTGGTATACCATTGTAACCATTGCCTAATTGTTTAGCGGTTGTTATATTCAACCATTTTTTGACATATGAAAAATAATAAAAGAAAAATTTAGCAAGAATTTACGTGTGTTTTTAATTAAAAATATATGCGGAGTGTTTATAATTTTTTAACTTTGTACAAATGTAAAAAATAATAATTTATTAATTAGGTATCCAATTATTAACCAAACGATTACAAAAGTTAAAAAATTATATTTTATTAATTAGGTACCCAATTATTAACCAACGATTACCATATATATACTAACTATTAGGTGCACTAGTCTGTAATAGGTTAAAAAGAAAATAATCAAGTATAGTATAATCCTTATAAAACAATATGTTGTTTGACCAACAATGTAATACAAATTATAGACTAGATTGTATACCCAAAAATAATTGTGCCATAAAAAAAACAAAATATTAGAATTTCCAAATAGGAACCAACTGTGTATCAAATATTATCCAAAATAGAAACCAAATGTGTACCTGAAACTAGTGTCTACCAACTAGTACCAAAATGTGTTCCAAAAACTACCCAAATGTGTTTTATACACAAACAAAAATATCAGAAACATTTAAAATAACAATCATATTGCAATCTGTTTAAAGTTTTTCTCCAATCTCCCAATCTTCAATTTTAATTTTGGTTCAAGCTCCTCGTCGCTGCCAATGTTTTCATCAATCTTTATATGTCCATATTGATACAAAGAGTAACCAAGACGTTCCCGATGATTCTCGATGTGAAAATCGACCAAAATTGCTCGGTTTATGATCAAATGGTTTGATGGTTTGATAAAATAATATCAGTCCTACATACACCAAATTATGTAAGCATACGATCAGTATAGATACCATTAGGTGCAGTGGATAACAACTGGTTCACAAAAAGTAACACCAATTGTGAACCAGTGGTCAACCTATATTTCACCATCAAAATAAAAACATCAAACACATCAAAAAACAATTCAAACACTGAACATACTAATCTTGATTAAAACGAAAAATTGTAAACTAATTAAAATTTACACCTTAAAAATCATCACACCATTCACTAATAAATCTTGTCTTGGTTCAAGAAATTGAAAGTTGAATTAGGATCATCAAAAGCACATGAATTTCTAAAGCAAACCAATTGATTCAACTCTAAAATTGAAACAAAATATCACAAAGAAACTAAAGTAAACGCCCCCCAATCATTATATAAAAAAAAAACTAAATCAATTACTAAAATACAAAATCTTAGTACGAAAGCATTATAATAGCATTGGTTAACCTCTAGTATACGGTTAGAATCTAACTAGACACCCATATTAATCATAAACATCAATTGACAATCAAAATTAATCCTACAATAAATAATAATTTTGATTGTTACAAAGCATGGTAAATTCTAATCTTTTTAAAATCATAATGACATTGAATAACAAATCACCAACAAACAACTCAAATTAGACAATAAAATCGAATATGAATAAGATAATAATTAACAATATATAACTAATATCAACAACGAATCATTTACGACTAAAAACACCTAAACTCGATCACAAACAAACATCAAAACATGATACAAACATGAAAAAGGAGAAAAAACATATAACAAATAGGAAAAAAAATTCAAAAAATACCTTTATAGCATTAAAGGTATCAACAACAGCCTTCCCTACGGTTGTTAGTGATTTTAAAGTCTTCAAAATCACTATTATCTTCTTTTCAACGAACAAACTTTCAGCGATTCTTCATTGTTGCCGGAATTTCATCAAATTCAACTTTTCTTTTGCTAGAACTGGAATTAGATGTAGATTCGGTCATTTTCTGCTTGGAAATTGTTTGGAAATTGACCTAATTTTCACCATTGTGAAATTGGGAAGTTGTAAAAAATAACAAAAAAAGAAAGATGGAAAGAAAGGTAACCAGAGTTTGAATTGAGGAAAACAAGCCGATAATCTCGCCTCAATCGTGACATGCAAATCTTTTCAACCAACTGGAATCGTATTTCCCAACTTTTAAAAGTATAAAAATGAGAAGAGAAAGGTTAAATATTAAAATTAGAAAGTTGAAATTGTATTCTTCAATTTTGAAAGTATGGGGCGTGTATTTGAGAATAATTTGGGTCAAGCCCGTAATCTGTCTAAAAATCTCTATTTGGTATTATATTTTCAGGCACTAAACTTTTGTTATATTTCATTTGGGTCTTAATATTTAAGTTTGTTCCAATTTAGCCATGCAACATCTGTCTAATTTTAGGGGGCTTATCAACACCTTTTCCATTAGTGTTTATTTCTTTGTGCTTTTTGCTTTGCAGGCTTTGTACAGCAATTCTTTAAATGGAAGCTAAAGTGGGGAAATTTTTCGAGTCTGTTTTATTGAAATTACAGTTTATTTAGGTTTAAAATGATCAGTTAAATACTTGTTTATTTTTTCTTTGCACTTAGAATTTCGATGTGATCGATCCAGCAATTGCCTCATCAAAATCAATTAACGTACATTGATCAATAACATTTCGTGGGATGTAAAATTGGCGAATCTAATAAAGCACGCTACGCACGGTTAGGAGTGTAACCGAGTCAAATTTACTTGCAAGCATTCAGAATTTGAGCTATTTTAGACAATTGTCTAACACAAGTTTAAGCATCATGATATTTCAGCTTGAAAAGCTCTCGAGTCTAAACAATCATTAAGAAGCTAATGAGAAAATCAACAAATTAAGAACAAGTCAAGGACTAAATTGCAAACAAAATATACCTTTAGGACTACTTAGTAAGACATCAATATGATCTAGCTATTTAAGAAAATCCAACACATTAGAAATTTTCTTCACAGTAAGTCCCTCATTCTTCTTGATCTTATCAACAATCTCCCCAATAGCTTCCTTAGAAATTCTCCAGTCAATAGCATGATTATCCACTCCATCAACGAGTTTCAACTCACTGTCGAGTTTAAACTTCTGGTTTGTAAGGACGGCGATAAACACATTTTCCATTATCACACCACAAGATTTCAACTCCAAAATTGGCACTTGAATAGCTCGAACATTTACTGCAATTGTTGTGTTGTCTTTGAGATCATTAGAATTATTCCTCAGTGTTGCAAGTTGTTCTTCTCCAAGTACGAAAATCGCATTAGGCGAACTGGAAATAATTAAGCTGCGGAGATTGTGAAGATCCTGAATTAGATTCCGAACTAGGCCATGCCAACCTGCCGAAAGACTCAGCATCGATTTCAAATATTCGCTGGAAGAATCGATCAACTCCGGACGGAATAAGTCCATAGTTTGATTGACATATTTGACATCAGAACTAAACGAATCAGATTCTTTAATAGATCCAGCATGTAGATACACTAGAACATCTAAATGAGATCCGAAACAAGCTGCTACACGCTCTTTTGGTAAATCAATCTCGACTCGAAGATGTTTGATTTCTTGAAATTTGTTTAAAACTGTTTTAAAAGGAAAATCTCTAATGGCAACGGACTGGCCAAAGACTAGATTCGTGAAGAATTTCAAAACAGTGCCGAATTTAGAACTAGGAGGAGAGGTAGAGAGATTGACTCTAGCAATAGTAATTGAATCAATTTTCGACACTAGAGATGAAAAACGGTTGCAGACTACAGATAATCGAAGGAGGGTTTCAAGATTAGGGAGCTTGTTGATGATATATAGAACTTCATCATCGGATAAGCAATCGAAATAATTTTCTGCTCCCTTAAGTTTTTCCCGCATTTTGCTGTTATTTGGTAGCCCACGAAAAAGAGTGAGATAGAATCAGATAAAATGTTTTACAGATAAAACAAAAACATTGGAATGTCATAAGAAATCACTTGCCTTGATATCGAAAGGCCCCGAGTCGATTAGCGTTTCTCGTAACTGCAAAAAGATTCAAATAAACTTTGTAAACCTCTATAATTATAGAGGTTTTGTTTCTCCACAATAACAAACATAAACAACCATTTGTTAAACAATACCTTCGCAACAAGTTATTTAGCATCTTAGTACAAATAATTGCCAAAGACTTAACTTCAAAACATGAAAAATAAACATTTTTGCTCTATACAGAGCCAAAAAATGAGCCAAATCAATAGATTACAGATACTCTTTTGAAACTACCTATAGGTACCAAGGGCTTGCCACAAATCACTTTCTAGGTAGCACGATCAACTAGTCCCATCTCGGAAACACATTTTCGACACTTGACGTTATGCACACAAAACTTCATTTTAACATAGAAAACCGTAAAATAATACGGTTTTTCCGTGTCGGTTTCCGTGCTACCTAGATTCCAAGTGATCAAATTACTCACTCTAGCAGTCACCCCAGATAATGATACTGATAATAATAACAACTGTTAATTAAACAAATTTAGAAGGGGAAACACATTTTTTAATACTTAATTAACCAAGATTTCTCAAGAAAATGTTCTAAAAATATAAATTCGCACTACATGAACTTAGAAACAGCAATGGAAAGGTCAACAAGTAAGAATCCAAATCAAATTAAAAAGTAAAAACTGATTAAAATACCTAATTATATGAATTCAAACGGCGTAAGATGAAAGAACGGGCAGTTCCGGTAATCGGAGGAAGAGGTAACGGTAATCCGATCACTTCTGATGATGAATTTTTTTGTTTTTTGGAGGGTTTTTGAGACAATGGGTTTAGCTAGCTTTCTACAGAAGATTTGAGAGGGCTAAATATACAATTTGGACCCTTATATTTAGCTCGATTTTTAATTTGAATCTTAAACATTTTTTTTATTTGAAAGTGGTACTTAGTATGTTCAGAAAAGAATAAAGGATCACTTTGACCCCCTGAACTTGGTACAAAATATTAAAAAATGTCCAAATTAGCAAAATATGATCATTTTTACCCTGAACTTGTCATATTTGGTACAAAAACTCCCTCCCCACTTTCACTTAAGAGAGTGAGATACACTCTCCGATTTTGATAGTATTTTATTTTCTAGGGTGGTTTTCTAATGGTAAAAGATTTAAAATATTTTAAAATTTTAAATAAATATCTAACAATTCAAAAAAAATACACTTTAATACTTTTAATTTTAAAATTTTATATATTAAATTAATCTCCATATTTTTCATTTTTAACAAAAAAAATTATTTTTTTAAAAAAAAAATCGTTTTCAGGCGAGGAGGAAATCCTCCTCGCCTGAGAAGGAGCTGTTGCTCCGGTGAGGAGCAGCAGCTCACGATCTGTTCTTGTGAATGTTCTTGTGAAGAACAGATCGTGATACTTATTCTTCTCAATGTTCTTCTCAGGAACATGTCTCACGGCATGTTAGACATGTTCTTCTCAAGAACAGATCCTACGATTTGTTCTTCAATTAAGAATAGACAGAGGTTTCCGGCCAGGAGGAGCCTCCTCCTCGTCGGAAATCAAAAAAAATGATTTTTTTTTTGAAAAAATGTAAAAAGGCCCCTGAATTAGTTAGAGTTTTAATCTAGTGAATTAGAGTTTAATTATAATTAATTAGAGTAAATAATGGTATTTATAAAAGTCACTCTCCAATTAAGGTGCCACATCAGCATAAGAGTTTTTTTGAGCCGGTTATGACAAGTTCGAGATAAAAGTGATCCGGTTTCGCCAATTTGAGCGTTTTTGATACTTTATGCCAAGTTGAGGGGGTAAAGTGATCCTTCGTTCATTCAGAAAATGACAAAATTGATACTTTTTTGACATATATTTTAGGCTAATTCTATGACAATCCCCTCACCTTTTAGCCTCAGTTTATTTGCATATTGATGTTGTAAAATCACTAAAATTTATCAAATTTTAACTTTTTGGTTTCAATTGCACCCTTAATCTTTTTTTACTTGAAAAATACTCAAATCAATAATCTATATTTTTATATATATTATAAATAGTGCTTAATGTTATATTTAAAACAAAAGTTATTTTTTTCAAAAATTATACTAAAACTTAATACTCCATTTTTATTTAATTGTCCATTTAGTCAAAATTGTACATATTCAGATAGTGAGTGTTTTGTCTTAAATTATAAAATTAAATACTAATATAACCCTTTTAATTAGTAAATACATTGTAAATTGACTCATAAAGTCATTTATTAAGAAAAATTATATTTGGAAAATAATAGCTAAAATTGCATTAAAATTCTAAATGGATAAGTAAATAAAGACAAATACATTTTGCTAAATGGACAAATAAGTAAAGACGGAGGGAGTAATAGTTTTCTATTTAATACAAATAAATATCATTAATAAATGAGAAAAGTTAATAAGTATCCTACATGGTTATACTTAATTAGTTTTTTTACTGTTGACCAAAAAAACGTTGATGACATACTTTTTAAGTTTCCAAATTGCACAAATAACTTTATGATATTTGAGGATTACTGTCAACTATAAAAAAGGAAGAAAGTGGTTACAAAAATCAAAATCTCCTACAAAATTTCAAAGCATAAATATATAGCAATTAATATTTAAGAATCTTTTATAATCCTTAATTATAGTAACCGATAATTTGAATTATATGCCATAAACGGCAAAAGGGAAACCAAAAAAATAAAATGATTAAAAAAATAAAAACAACAAACATTTGAGAAATAAAAAAAAATCAGCAAAATAAAAAATTCATCCATCATAAACAATCAACAAATATAAATACATAATATAAATTTATTTATTTTTAAAAAAAATGATATACTGTCAATTTACATGTAGTTAACCATTAATAAATAAAATTAAATAAAAAAAACTATTGAAATCATAAAATCATTTTTAGATAAATCTAACAATAATATATCCTAAAATTAACAATACACCAAATTAATTAACTGTCAATTAACCAATAGTCACTTATTAGTTAACTTTAACTAATAAAAAAAAGATAATTAATATTATGTATTCATGTTGTAGATAACCAACACAAATATAGTTAACTAATAGTTAACCGTTAGGAAACATATAATTACCCCCTAATTATTTTCAAAATTATTCAAATATAACAAAAAAACAACTGAACATCAAATTTCAATTATTTTAAAAATAATCATACGTATAAAAATAACTGTTAATTAACTATTAGTCGCATATTAGTTAACTGTAATTAAAAAAATAATTATCAATATATATTCATATTTTTTATAAAAAATCATATGCGGTTAGTTAACTATTAATTAACCTTTAGAAAATATATAGTTAACTTTAATTATTTTTACATCATTGCTAATATCCCAATTACAATAAAAAGACAACAGTTGCCAGCCACCGCGCCTTCGTTGATCGTCCGCTTTCGTTCATCTTTCGTCTATCTCCGTCCCACTCCAACGACTGCTTTCTTCGTTCAACTCAAACTGCCTTCGTTCATCGTTTTTTTCATCAGTTTGACAGAAAAAAACTGCAATATAAAAAATAACAAAGACGATTCAAATTTTTTAGAAATGCTTGCAGAATTAATGTTTCTGTTATAAGTTAACTAATAGTGTACTAATAGTTACCTAATAGTTAACTAACATGGATACTGACAGTAATTATTTTTTAAAAATGCAGGAATGACAACGTTGAAGGTTGTTGTTTATTATAAAATCAAATGAATTTTAATTAAAGACGATGTGAAATTCTGAACTCTAAAAGCAATAACATATAATAAATTTTTAGAACAATTACCTTGACATCAACGGGCGGAGGAGCAATCAGTTTGTTCTTTTTCACGACATTAACAGTGAAATCCTCGAAATCACTGTCACTCCCTTCTTCTTCTACATGAACTTCAATATAAAAAATAAAGACGATTCAAAAACTTTAAAAATAAATTGTAGAAGAAAAAGAACTTATCTTTGTTGGGGATTTTTCATAGGAGATTGCTTTGTTAAATACCTAATTTTCGTCATTTCAATTTTGTGCCAACCTAAAATCAAATTAAAATGGAAAAGATTTGGTAAATGGGATTGTGGAGTTAAATCAGGCAAGAATATCTGAACAATCTAATGGAAATGAAAATATGCAAAAGGAGTGAGGAGGTTACCATTTCAGTTAACAGTATTTTTCTAATTTAAAAAGTATCTTTTTGCAAATCAAAATCATGAAATTCAAATTATAAAAATGGTAACCGTAAAAGTCCAAATGAACTTTTGTAACCGTATTATTCACATTAAAATGGTCTTAGCCAGTATGTAGGCTAATTTTTTCTTAGTCAATTAATGAAATTTAAATAAAATTTTCAATATATCGTTTTTAATAGACCGGAAATCTCTGCCGCCATACCAGAAAGAAAAACACAAATCTATCACGCTTTTTTTTTTATAAAAATAAGTTATAAAAATAAAAATTGAAACTTTTATATTTTGAGTTTGAAAATGCACATTTTCCTTCATTCTCCTATCATTTTTTTCAAAAATCAAACACCCATTTAAAGAAAAAACAGAACATAAAAAAATTAGTTTCGTTTTAATTTAGCCATTCAACTCCAACTTGATATCGGTCAAATTTCATTTGAGAGGGGCTTATCAACACCTTTTCTATTAGTATTTATTCCGATAAAGGCTCGTGTATGGCCTGAATTTAACATAAAAATTAGAGCAAATTGTTTAAAGGCCCTTGAGGTATACCATAATTAACAGTTTGGTACCCTTTATTGTAAAAATATACTTAATGGTCTCTCAATTTTACTTCCATTAACTGAGAGATCCTTCTATTAATTTGAGAGACCAAATCGTTTAACAGATTGAAACTCGGGTACTATAATCGTTTAAAAATGAGGGACCAAATCGTTTAATAAAATTAAAAGTGAGGGACCAAATTGTTCACAAAACTAAAGACGGGGTACCAAATTGTTTGAAAATAAATGTTGAAATTAACGGAGGGATCTAATAGTTAACAAAATTAAAACTGAGGGACCATTAAATAGACTTTTGAAACAAGGAGTATCAAACTGTTAATTATGGTATATTTCAAAAATCTTAGCGTAATTTGCTCTAAAAATTAATTAAGGTCAAGTTATGAACTTAAAAAAGTAAAATAAATTTGGCATTTAAATTCATTTTGTCTCTTCACCTTAAAATTGTTCAATAAATTTATGTCACATCAGCTCCAATATTTATAAAATGCTCCAATAATTTTCTAACATCTAATGTAGGGGATAAAATGAGACAAAAAGTAAAAAATTATGGTGTTTTTATTTTTTCAAATCATGAATTTGCCCTGATGGCTCTTTTGTACCAAATTCAGAGGGAAATGAACCTTTGTTGGTATTTATTTGCTCTCTGCTCTTTGAAATTCTTGTGACTTGTATGTGCTATTACTTGTTTAAATAGTATATATGTAAAAATGTAGCTTGTAATGGATATCCTTCCTCTTGACTTCATCAAATTTTTTTAACTGTTCTTATTCATGTATTTTGCTTTTTGGTGATGCTGCTTAGTTTCTTTTCGCAAATCGCAGTTGTTTTCCGGTACGATCCTTTTTCGTTCTCTCCTTGTATCGTGCAGTGCACTGTAGGCTGCTCGATTGCTTAGCTATCTCTTTTATCTGGTGCACCGTACTCTTCGGTTACGCTTGTTGTAAAAATTTGTTTTTGTTTTGTCTTATTCTTAAACAGTAAGCGTTGTTAGATAATATGAAATGAGAACGAAGTATTTAGCCAGAGGCGTGAGAAATGTCACTGCCCTAAATGTCACTCCAGTCATTAACAGCAATATACTTTTAGGGCAGTGACATTTTTCACGCCTCTGGCTAAATACTTCGTTCTCATTTCATATTATCTAACAACGCTTACTGTTGCCAATAGCTTCCCTAGAAAATCTCCAGTCATTATCAGGATTACCCACTCCATCGACGAGTTTCAACTCACTGTTGAGTTCAGTCTTCTCGTTTGTAAAGACAGTAAGAATCACATTTTCCATTATCACCCCACAAGATTTCAACTCCCAAATCGGAACATAAATCGCTCGAACAATTGCTGCATTTGTTGTGTTGTCTTTGAAATTATTAGAATTATTCCTGAGTCTTGCAAGCTGTTCTTCTCCAAGTACAAAAATCACATTAGGTGAGTCGACAATAATTAAGGTGCGGAGATTAGGAAATTCCTGAATTAGAAACATTAAAACATCTGAATGAGATCCGAAACAAGCTGCTTCACACTCTTTTGACGAATCAAACTCGACTCAAAGATGTTTGATTTCTTGAAATTTCTTACAAGTTGTTTTAAAAGGAAAACCTCTATTGGCAACCGGCTCGCCAAAGACTAGACCCGTAAAGAATTCCAAAGGAGTACCGTGTTTTGAACGAGGGGGGGAGGCCGAGAAATCGACTCTAGCAATAGTAATTGAATCAATTTTCGACACTAGAGATGAGAACCGGTTGCAGACTACAGATAATCGAATGAGGATTTCAATATAAGGGAGCTTGTTGATGATATATAGAACTTCATCATCGGATAAAAAATCGAAATAGTTATCTCCCCGTTCACGTTTTCTACGCATTTTGCTGTTATATGGTAGCCCACGAAAGAGTGAGACACAATCAAATAAAATGTTTAACAGCAATATAGCATGCAAAAGAAGAACATTGGACTGTCATAAGAAATCACTTACCTTGACATAGAAAGGCCTCGAGTCGATTAGCGTTTCCGAAAACTGCAAAAAAGATTCAAAAAACATTGTAAATCTCTAGAATTATAAAAGCTTTTTTCTCCACAATAACAAACATAAACAATCAAACAATACCTTCATAACAAGTTTTTTATTATATCGGACAAAAAAATTGACAAATAATTGACCACAAACCATGAAAACAAAAATAATTTCAGCTCTTATAGAGCCAAAAATGGACCAAATCAATAGACTACAGATTCTCTTTTGGAACTTTAGGCACCAAGGGCTTGCCCCAAATCACTTTCTAGGTAGAACACACACTTCATTCAATCAACGTGTCCCCTTTCGGAAACAAACAGGACGTTTCGCACATGAAAGTTCAATTTTTACATAGGAAACCGCAAAATAATACTGTTTCGCCGTGTTCGTGCTACCTAGCTTCCAAGTGATCAAATTACTCGCTCTAGTAGATCACTGTTAATCAAACAAAATTGAGAAAAACAACACATTTTTTACGTTTACTTAACTGAAACTTCTCAATAAGAAAACGTTTTAAAAAATATAAATTCTCACTACATGAACTTAGAAACAGCAACACACCAAATCTCCAATAAAATTCACAGGCAACAATTAAAATTCAAAAGTAAAACCTGATTAAAATCCCATTTTAATTTTAATATGCAATACACCAAATCTCCAGTAAAATAATGTAATTAGAAATGAAAATGAAGAATAATCTAAAAATTCAATTGTATTTTTCATTAAATAATAAAAATACCTAATTGTATGAAGAGGGTAAAATCAGTTCAATTTCTTCTTAGCATGCATCAATAAATCAGCTCAATTGAACATTAAAGAGGGGTCGTTTCGAAAGAAAACTTTTGTCATATTTCATTTTTGTCTCAAAATTAAAATTTGTTTCAATTTAGCCATTCAACATCTGTCTAATTTTAGGGGGCTTATCAACACCTTTTCCATTAGTATTTATTTACTGTGCTCTCTGCTCTGCAGGCTTGGTACAAATTCGAAGCTAAAGTGGGAAATTTTTCGAGTCTGTTCTATTGAAATTACAGTTTATTTAGGTTTGAGATGATCAGTTAAATACTTGTTTATTTTTTTTTGCACTTGAAGTTCTATGTGATTGATCCAGCAATTGCCTCATCAAAATCAAAATCAATTAATGTACATCGTTCAATAACATTCCGTGGGATGTAAAACTGGCAAATCTAGTAAAGCACGCTACGCAAGAATAGGAGTGTGACTGAGTCAAATTTACACGCGAACATTCAGAATTTTAGCTATTTTAGTCAATTGTCTAACTCAAGTTTGAGCATCATGACATTTCAGCTTGAAAAGCTCTCAGTCTAAACAGTCATTAAGGAGCTAATGAGAAAATCAACAAACTAAGAACAAGTCAAGGACCAAATTGCAAACAAAATATACCTTTAGGACTACTTAGTAAGACATCAATATGATCTAGCTATTGAAGAAAATCCAGAACATTAGGAATTTTCTTCACAGTAAGTGCCCCATTCTTCTTGATTTTATCAACAATCTCCCCGATAGCTTCCTTAGAAAATCTCCAGTCATTATCAAGATTATCCACTCCATCGACGAGTTTCAACTCACTGTCGAGTTCAATCTTCTGGTTTGTAAGGACGGCGATAGACACATTTTCCATTATCACCCCACAAGATTTCAACTCCAAAATTGGCACTTGAATAGCTCGAACATTTACTGCATTTGTTGTGTTGTCTTTGAGATCATTAGAATTATTCCTCAATGGTGCAAGTTGTTCTTCTCCAAGTACAAAAATCACATTAGGTGATTTGAAAAGAATTAAGCTGCGGAGACTATGAAGATCCTGAATTAGATTCTGAACTAGAACATGCCATCCCGCCAAAAGAGACAGCGTCGATTTCAAATATTCGTTGGAAGAATCGCTCAACTCCGGACGGAATAAGTCCATAGTTTGATCGGCAGATTTGACATCAGAACTAAACGAATCAGATTCTTTAATAGATTCAGCATGTAGATACAATAGAACATCTAAATGAGATCCGAAACAAGCTGTTATACGCTTTTTTGGTGAATCAATCTCGACTCGAAGATGTTTGATTTCTTGATATTTGTTAAAAACTGTTTTAAAAGGAAAACCTCTAATTGCAACGGACGGACCAAAGACTAGATTCGTGAAGAATTTCAAAACAGTGCCGAGTTTAGAACGAGAAGGAGAGGCAGAGAGATCGACTCTAGCAATAGTAATTGAATCAACTTTCGACACTAGAGATGAAAATCGGCTGCAGACTACAGATAATCGAATTAGTATTTCAAGA
The DNA here is from genome assembly GCF_937616625.2 of Mercurialis annua. Classification (NCBI taxonomy): domain Eukaryota; kingdom Viridiplantae; phylum Streptophyta; class Magnoliopsida; order Malpighiales; family Euphorbiaceae; genus Mercurialis; species Mercurialis annua. The sequence continues at coordinate 3,660,174 of NC_065575.1, read as the reverse complement.
TTAGGGAGCTTGTTGATGATATATAGAAATTCATCATCGGATAACCAATCGAAATAGTTTTCTCCTCCTTTAAGTTTTTTCCGCATTTTGCTGTTATTTGGTAGCCCACAAGAAAGAGAGAGACAGAATCAGATAAAATGTTTTACAGCAATATAGCATGCAAAACATAAACATTGGAATGTCATAAGAATCACTTGCCTTGATATCAAAAGGCCCCGAGTCGATTAGCGTTTCTCGTAACTGCAAAAAAGATTCAAATAAACATTGTAAACCTCTATAATTATACAGGTTTTGTTTCTCCACAATAACAAACATAAACAACCATTTGTTAAAAAATACCTTCACATATTTAGCATCTCAGTATAAAAAATTGCCAAAGTATTAACTTTTTTTTTCCCGAAGCCAAAGTATTGACTTCAAAACATGAAAAGAAACAATTTCTGCTCTATACAGAGCCAAAAATGGACCAAATCAATACATTATAGATACCCTTTTGGAACTATACTATAAGTACCAAGGGCTTGCCACAAATCACTTTCTAGGTAGCACGATCAACCTCGAAAGCCTTTGGTACTTCGGTAGGGCTACTCGCCCTTTAAAAAAAATGGGAACCCTTCCCCTATTTCTGCATTTCATTCTCCATTCAGCCCGCCTCAAACAAAATGAGAAAAAACGAGAGGCCTATTGATTCGAAGTCACTACGAAAGGGTCCGTGTACCGTTTCAGAAACATTTCGAAGTCACGCACATCAAACTTCATTTTAACATAGGAAACCATAAAATAATACTGTTTAGCCATGTCCGTATCCAAATGTCCTGTTTACGTGCTACCTAGCTTCCAAGTGATCAAATTACTCACTCTAGTAGTCACCCCAGATAATGATAATAATAATAATAACTGTTAATTAAACAAATTTAGAAGGGAAAAACACATTTTTTAACATTTAATTAACTAGGATTTCTCAAGAAAATGTTATTAAAATATAAATTCGCACTACATGAACTCAGAAACAACAATGGAAAACTCAACAAGCAAGAATCCAGATCAAATTAAAAAAATAAAAACTGATTAAAATACCTAATTATATGAATTCAAACGGCGTAAGATGAAAGGACGAGCAGTTCAGGTAATCGGAGGACGAGCGGTTCCGGTAATCGGAGGACGAGCGGTTCCGGTAAACGGAGGACGATGAATTTATTTCTTGAATTTTTCTGAATTTTTAGATGTAGATAGTTTTTTTGGAGGGCTTTTGAAATGGTGGGGTTTATTTAGCTTTCTAGAGAAGATCTGAGAGGGTTAAATATGCAATTTGAACCCTTATATTTAGCTCAATGTTTAATTTAAATCTCAATGTTTTTTTATTTGAAAGTGGTACTTAGTAAGTTAGTATAATAAGAAAATGACAAAATTGATAGTATATTTTTTTTCCGTCCTTACTCATACCAATATGTGACATACATGTGGTATTGACAGAAGAACTAATTTATAATTTTTTTTATAATATTAAATTTTAGGTTGAAAAAAATCATTCATGATCGATTGAAAATAAATAATACATATATATATATGTCATTCATGTCAGCGGAATAACAACAAAAAAAGCTTATTAAAGGAGGATCAATTTTGTCATTTTTTTACTAATGTTAGGTATCACTTTCAAATAAGAAAATAATAAGGTTAAAATTAAAAACCGAGAAAAAATTTGAAGGTCAAAATTGTATATTTAGCCATCTAAGAATTGTTGTTATTAAATTTTCAGGCACTAAACTTTATTTATATTTCATTTTTGTCACAAATTTTAAATTTGTTTCAATTTAGCCATTCAACATCCGTCTAATTTTAGGAGGCTTATCAACACCTTTTCCTTAGTATTTAGTAACTGCTCTCTGCTCTGCGGGTTTTGTACCATTTCCTAAAATGGAAGCTAAAGTCGGGAAATTCTTCGAGTCGGTGGCCAATTTCTTCGTCGGCGGCGACAGTATTCCGTGGTGTGACCGTGAAATCGTCGCTGTATTGAATTCTTTACTCTTTTTTCCTCTCTAATTTTATTAAAATCACAGTTTAGTTAGGGTTTGAAATGATCTGTTAAAAAATACTCAGGCTACAATATTATTATGTTGATTGTAGTTGCTAAGTTAAAGATGAAATGATTTGATATGTTAAAGTAACTGATTAATGATTCTGTTGATTATATTAAGAAATTAATGACTGTTCAATTTTTATTGTGTTTGTGTGTATGTTGGAAACAAATTATATGCAACAAATTGAATTGAATTGAATTTTAATTTAGAAGTGTTGCAAAATTGAATCATTTAGTTGGGATGATATACTCCCGAAGATTCGAGTTAAATTCGATCAAATTCTTGAAACTTTTAGACTTTCTAAACAGTATGGATTCTTGAAATTCTTGTGACTTGTATGTGTTGTTTGTTGTTTAAATTATATATGTATGTAGTTTGTAATCGATACAATATTTGTAGTTTTTCTTACCGGGTTCCTTAATTTTCTGGACCAGAAGATGAAAGCTATCTTTTTTATTTGGTGTATTGTGTTCTTTAGTTACTCGTACTCTTGTGATACTTGATCATGTGTGTTTAGTTATTCTTGTCTATCAATTCGTTTTTTTATCGAATTGCGGAGACATTATACATGGTTTCTAGAAGACTTCCATGAACCTTTCACCTTTAACCAACTTCTGTAGCGGTTATAGCTGCATAATTTTTTTCAAATACCGTGTTTAGTTTTATATAGTTTGGGTTATTTTATGATGTGTTGAACTTCTATAGTTTAAGTTTCTTGACTGTACGGTTTTCATGAAACTGTCACTCGGTCATTTCTTCTCCTTTCCGTTGCTCCTCTTTTTTGTCAGTTTTTCTGTGTTATCCTGTATGGTTTCTATATTACCAATTTACTTGTAATAGTAAAAAAATTCGTTCTTAGTTTCTTTTCTACTTTTTCCTTCTTTCTGCTCCACAAGCTTTAGCTACTGATCTTGTGCTTGATTATGTATATTATTCCATAGTTTTGTTTATTTGTCTTGACTTGTATAGGGTTGCGAGCAAGAGGTTACCGAAGCGAGTAAAAATTCATCTGATGACTTTAAGAATGAATGCATCATGCGTTTGTCGTGGGCTCTTGTGCACTCGAGAGAGCCGGAAGATGTAAATCGGGGCATAGCAATGCTTGAGTGTAAGATAGTTCTACACCCTCCTCGCCCCCTTTCTCTCTCTCATCCTTGCTATTTTGCTAGGAACTGAACCTATTTAATAATTGCAGCTTCGCTAGACAACACTTCAAGCGCTCTAAAAGTAAGAGAGAAACTTTATCTTTTAGCTGTTGGGTATTACAGAATTCGTGACCATTCAAAGAGCAGGGATCTGGTGGAAAGATGCCTGAAGGTAACTCCATACTCACTATAACCTTTAAGCTTGCAAATCAACATTAACAGCTACTTCTTAAATTGCATAATGTTATTATCTTTCTGATTTTATCTATTCAAACGTTATGCCTGCATGAATCATGACCTAAGTAGCACTGACACTTCATTCAATCAATGTTTTCTTGTTTCTGAAACGTATCTGAAAATTGATGCTTCGGACACTAAAATTCATTTTTAACATTCGAAACCTTATGAATTTAAAATAATACGGTTTCACCGTGTCTGTGTCCGTCTTCGTGTAATGTTTTCTGTATACGTGTTCTACTACATAGATCAGGACTCCATTAAATCTTTTGAGCCTTGCGTTGCGTCGTGTATACTTACAATGTGGTTCAAACTAAATGGCAATCTGTGCTGAAGCTGTATGGGCACCGAAAAAAATACACGAGTATTAACTTATTTTAATACCATGGTTGCATAACAAGGACACTTTTTTTCTTCTTTAGATTGAACCTGACTGGAGACAGGCACAGTCCCTTAAGAAAGCAATTGAAGACCAGATAAAAAAAGGTACAACCAAATCCTAACTGCCTCTCCCAGATCTTGTAGAATTGCTGCCAATGATATTCTTTTGGAGCTAATGCCTATTTTATCTCCTTTTGATTCTATAGATGGTATAATAGGCATCGGAATTGCCGCTACAGCTGTGGGGCTAGTTGCTGGTGGGATTGCTGCAGCTTTTGCACGAAGGAACTGACTCGACCTTCTCTATCTGTGACGATATACTGATGTGCTGAAGAATTAAGTAAGTGATGCTTGATGCAACTCGAAGAAGATAGTATTAGTATACTTTTGTTCATCATTTCTTTTGTTCTCTACATTAGTTGCTCCGTGTTTCTAATCAAAGTTTTGGTGACTTTTCTTTAAGTAGTTTACAAATAGAACATTTGTTGATTTCAAAATCAAAATCAATTGATGTAGATTGATCAACTGCATTACTTGTGGTGTCACAGCTCCACAAATAGGATTGTGATTAAGTTGAATTAACTTGCAAGCCATTCAATATTTTAATTGGAAAATTATTCAAACCCGAATTTATCTCAATCAGTCTAATTTGGTCTACTTTAGTCAATTGCTAACTCGAGTTTGAGTATCATGATATTTCGGCTTGAAAAGCTCGAGTATAATCGAGTTTTGGTTAAGAAATTGTTTTGTCATTTAAAATTACGAAGAGTTTTGAACTTCAGACTTGATTTGATTACACTCTAACATAAGAAAACAGTGAAATTTGAAGGGGCGGTGACAATTTTTTTTTTTTGAGAATAAAAAAAAAGAAATTCTTTTTCAAAACATAAAATAAACCAACAAAATACAAGTCAATGATTTAGCTATTTAATAAAATCCAAAGCATCGCTTTCATTGCTGCCCCTCCTGGTTACAAGTTGTCAAATTCAATCTTAAAACTGGTCATAGAATTGGAAGAGTTTAAAGTTTTTGCTAGTTTGAAGTTTAAAACTCTTCATAATTTTCTTCACGGTAAGTCCCCCATTCTTCTTGATTTTATCAACAATCTCCCCTATAGCTTCTTCAGAAAGTCTCCAGTTATTATCAGGATTATCCACCCCATCGACGAGTTTCAACTCGCTGTCGAGTTCAATCATCTAGTTTGCCAAAATAACAGCAAAATAAAATGAAAAAGCCCAAGTTTCATAATTACCAAAACTCGCTGTCGAGTTCAATCATCTGGTATGCATTTTAAGTGAACAAAGGATCATTTCACCCCCTGAACTTGGCACAAAAAATCAAAAAGCCCAAGTTTGCAAAACCGGATCAGATCACACCAGAATTTGACAAACCGGATCAAATCCACCCCTCGCCCGCTCTTGATCCTCGTTTGAAACACATTTTCCATGGTAAATATTTTACAATAATCCTTTTGTTTTTTTAATTATTCAAATTAATACTTGAAGATTTTTATATTTTTTAATTTTGAAATATAAAACAACTAACCGACCACCACAGTCGGACAAAAATTTCGGCAGTCAATTTTTTTTTTTCCGGCCTTGCTTCGTGAAGTACAGATCTGTGGCCGAAATCAATATAGCCACCAAAACTTCAACGAAATACACGTACACACAATTCGCCTAAATCCTGCGGAAGGAAGATAAAATCACGTTCTTGTTGTTTGGAATCGCACTCGGACTTGAGAGAATGAAGATAACTGATATTTTTAGTGTGTAATGTCATTTTTAGGGTTTGGGAACGAATGAGGGATGGTTAGGTCGAGTTAGGGGTCTATTGCTGTTTTGCTGAAAACGGGGTGTGTGCATGTCGTGCCCCCAAGCATAAATTATCAAAAGTCCAATTTTTTCGCCTCAAAACTTCCTGACTTGATTTCAAGGCCTAAGATTGCTTCTTTAGGCCCGAAACACAAACAATGTTAAAACGACACACCGAAGGTCACACGGATTATATCACGGTTCCGAAGAATCAGACCACAAAGAAAATAAGTTAATATAGACTTTTGAAGCATAAAACATCATCGAAAAATTCATCGGAACTAACCAAAAAAATACGGAGTATTACATTCTCGCCATTTTAAAAGAAATGTATCCTCGAATTAACACAAAACATTTCAAGTAACACATCAAACATAATACGCACAAAAAAAATTGGACTTTTGTTTAACGATAGATAACAAGAAATGGAAGGCAAATAAGCCAAAAACCGTACATTCAGAAAGAGAGTCAAACTCTCAAAAATAAATATAATCTCTTAAATACATTGTTGCTAGCATAACAAAAAGAAAAGTTGTGATACCTACAACTTCATTATCTGATAATAAGTCGAAATAGTTTTCTCCTCCTTTTTCTTCACGTTTTCCACACCCTTTTCTATTATATGGAATTTTTTTAGAGGGCCATGTTAACATTATACACCGTTCATTATAAAATGAACGGTGTAAATTAATTTGATTAAAATTATATTTTTTAATATATACCGTTCATTTTATAATGACAATCCAAACTTTTCTGTAAGCAAGAGTGCAAAAATATTAGGGACCAATTAAAATTGTTTTTAAAGTACGAAAACTAAGTAAATAAATGAAAATGATAAATATGATTATTCAACTTTCTTTATTTCAGAAAACTCCACAAAATCATAGAATAAAAGTACATGGAAGATAGTTAATAGTTATAATTATTTATTACATTGAAATCATTTATCATTCTTTATATGTTTCTTTTAAATAAGAATGAAAATAATATTTTCAAAATGAAATTCATAAAATTTTAAAAGATGAATTAAATTTGAAACGTTTACGTTTCGTTTGAAAGTAAAAAAACAATTATATCTGTATAATTGATAAAATACCCTATTTTTAAAAGATAATTACAATAATTTTGTTAATGTTTTTTTAGTTGCAATTAGTACCACTTTTGGAAAGTTATTTTAAAAATAACATTCTTTTAGTTGCTGGTGGGATTGCTGCAGCTTTTGCACGAAGGAACTAACTCGACCTTCTCTATCTGTGCCGATATACTGGTTTTATGTCAATCGAGTCTAATTTTATCTACTTTAGTCAATAACTCGAGTTTGAGTATCATGATATTTCGGCTTGAAAAGCTCGAGTCTTATCGAGTTTTGGTTAATAATTTTTTTTTGTTTCGCCAAAAGAATATTTATTGTTTAAAATTAGGCTTAATTGCGTAAAAAATCATAAAGTTTAACGTGTTTTGCAAATTTAACATAAACTTTTAATTTTGGCAAATTAATACACAAACTTTTGATTTTTAGAAATTTTAGCAATGATCAATATTTCGTGAAAAAAATGCTGATGTGTACACCAGAATAACCACTATTCCGGCGTCCACATCAACATTTTTTTCTATTTTTATGAAGGAAAATTGATCGGTGTTAAAATTGCAAAAAATCAAAAATTTGTGTATCAATTTGCAAAAATTGAAAGTTTATGTTAAATTTGCAAAACACGCTAAAGTTTATGATTTTTTTACACCATTAAGCCTTAAAATTATGAAGAGTTTTGATCAATTTCAAATTTTAAGGTCGAGTTGAGATTGAATTTGACAATTTTTTTCGACTTGATTCGATTACACTCCTAACACAAGAAAACAGTAAAATTTGAAGGGGCGATAATAATTCTTTTCCGAAACATAAAATTAAAAATTGAGATACTAGTAAGAAAATCAATATACATTAATTGGGATTAAATATCGCAACTACTTTTAAACATTTGCTGCATTTGTTGTGTTGTCTTTCAAATTATTAGAAATTTTCCTCAATGTTGCAAGTTGTTCTTCTCCAAGTACAAACATCACATTAGATGATTTGAAAAGAATCAAGCTGCGGAGATTATGAAGATCCTGAATTAGATCCCGAACTAGTAGAGATAGCGTCAACTTCAAATCTCCGGTAAAATAATCGATCACCTCCGGACGGAATAAGTCCCTCGTTTGATTGACAAATTCGACATCCGAACTAAACGAATCAGATTCTTTGACAGATTGAGCATCTAGATACATTATAACATCTAAAAGAGATCCGGAACAAGTTGCTATATCATGTTTTGGAAAATCAGTCTCGACCCGAAGATGTTTGATTTCTTTAAATTTCTTTATAACTGTTTTAATAGGAAAACCGTGAATGGCAACCGAAGGGCCTAAGAGTATCCTGAAGAACTCGAAAGCAATATTACCGAGTTTTGAACGAGGAGATGCCGACATGTTGACTCTAGTAATCGTAAGTGAGTCGATTTTCGACACGAGAGATGAAAATCGGTTGCAGACTACGGATAATCGAAGTAGGGTTTTAGGATGATCTGGGAGCTTGTTCATGATATGTAGAACTTCATCATCGGATAACAAGTTGAAATAGTTTGCTTCTCCTCCACGTTTTCTATGCATTTTATTTTGCTGTTATTTGGGTAATTGTGAGGTTTTAGGGTTTAACATAGATGTTATATATAAGAAAAGTTAATCCCTTTTGCTGTAGATTTTGCTTCAACATTTTTTTTCCTGTAGCAAAATATCTGAAATTTAGAGGTATCCTTATTTGAGTATGATTCTACAAGTATTAAAAAGGCAATGTATTGTAGGGTTACGAAACTTTTAGTTTATTACAAAATAAATACTATCTTTAATATTATTGATTAATTTTAGTTATTGAATTTACCATCTTGTTGCATTAAGAGATTACATGCTTGAGAACGATGCTGACATGGCCATACCAGTAGTATTATTTTGAAACTAGTCATAAGCTCTGTGTATTTACGATAAATTAAATTAATATTTGGTGAATAATTTTTTTTGTTATTTAAAATTACTAGTTTCGCATTGCGTGCTATGTACGTGGCTCGTAACGTAACTTAATTTTATAATAACCACAATTAAATAATTAACTTAATTTTATTAATAATATTTTTAAAAATAATAAGATTAAAATTTAAATAATATTATACTGATCAAATACAATGTTTTAATTTTATAGTTCAATCAAACTAAAAGATAGGCATTCCTACTAATTTGGAGACAATTTAGTTATTTTTTATATACTAAAAACTAAATTGGAGATAATTTAGCTACCTATTCTAATTAGGACTTTAATTATAATAGTGATTAATTAAATAACTAATTAGTTAATGACTATAAAACCTTTATTTATTAATAAACTGAAAAGGATTATTCGGTAAATTTGCCTGTCCCCCATCCGTGCTTTTATATATAGTATAGATGAAGAGTTTTGAACATCAGATTTTAAGGAGAAGCTGAGGTTGAATTTGACAATTTATTTCGACCTGATTGGATTAGACTCCAATACAAGGAAACAGCGGAATTTGAGGCGGTGATAGCAAATCTCAAAACATAAAGTTAAATTTAGATAATATTAAGACAAGGACCAAATTAACCAACAAAAAAACAAGTAAAGGACTCAATCGCAAATACTTATTAAGAAACAAAAACAATATGATCTAGCTATGTTATTTTTGTTGTAATTAAATGGTAGTCTTTACACTGAATTGCAATTTTATTACCGTAATTTGGCAATGTCATTCAGAAATTAATTGTTTTTGCAGCTCTATTATTGTCCAAAATTATGTTGAACTTATGCTGATTTCGCAACCAGACTGCCTCTTCTGCTGCCTCCAGGTTCCTTTGCCACATCAACATAAATTTGGCCATTCAGGATTCTAATTTGAAAATTATTCAAACCTGATTTTATGCTAATCCAGTCTAATTTAAGCTACTTTATTCAATTGCCTACTCGAGTTTGAGTATCATGATTTTTCGGCTTGAAAAGCTCGAATCCATTCTAGTTTTGGTTAATAATTGTTCTTTTTTATGTAAAATTATGAAGACTTTTGAACTTCAAATTAGCAAAAACTTTGAACTATTTCATATCTACGACCAGGGTCAAGTCGAGGTTTAATTTGACAATATGTAACCACCAGGGGCAACAATGAACGATAGCAAGCCTGGCCGCCGAGTTCCCAAGCATCAATTGCAACATTCTGGTGAAAGAATCGACCCACACTGGTCCCAATAAGTCCGTTGTCCGATCGACAAATTTGACATCAGAAGTAAACGAATCAAACTGTTTGACAGATTGAGTATGCAGATACATCAAAACATCCAAATGAGACCCAAAACAAGCTGTTAAATCACCGCTTTTTGGGAAGAAGTTGATATCAACTCGAAGATGTTTGATATCTCGAAATTTCTGAACGATTGTTCGAAAAGGAAAAGTATCGAATGTTGATCGAGACGGAGAGGCTGAGAGATGGAGTGTAGTAGAAGTAATTGAATCGATTTTGGAGACGAGAGATGAGAATCGGAAGCAGACTGAAGATAATCGAAGTAGGGTATCAAGATAAGGGAGCTTGTTGAAGATATTTACAACTTCATCATCGGACAACAAATCGAAATAGTTTTCTCCTCCTTCTTCTGATATTTTGCTGTAATTTAGGGTTTAAGATTAGATGTTATTTATAAGAAAAATCAATCCCTTTTGCTCTTCAACTTCTTTACCAAGTTGTAGTGAGTATAGTACTTGTGGGTTTTAAAAAAAAACAAAACTTCTTTACCAAGATGTTAGAATAATTATGCAGCGCAACGGTTGTGCCGTGTCATTCGTGCAACAAATCAATGAGGCGTTAGCCATGTGCAAATGTTTAATAATAAAAAAAATAGAGAATAAATAAAGATTCCCTATCACAAATGATTATTGACTTGTTATAAAAATGACGTGGCACATCCGTTATGCGGGATAAACATTCAAGATGTTATTAATAAATTTTTTGATGTCGAAACTTTTAAAAAAATTGATAATATGGTTTTTTTAATACAAATTTATATTACAACTTATTAAATAATTATAAATTTATATTATTTTGATTTTAGGGCTTCCGACCACCCACCCACCACACTAATTTTTTTCGACGGTGTTGCTCCTTTTTCGAGGAGCAGATCTGTTCCTCAAAAAATCTACTCCTCACCTGAAGAGTTGTTTGTCTTCTCAAAGCATATGAAAAGACGAGTATCATATATAACCGTTTTTATAAAATAGGCCTAATACCTAAAAAAACTCCGACCTTTTAGCCCTATTCAATTCTGCCCTGACGTTAAAAACTAGTCAATTTTATCCTATTTCGCATTTTGTCTTTGAATTGTATCCTAATTTTTTAATTTTTTATAATTTTTTATTTAAATGATGAAATCATTTAATTAACTAAATTTAAATATAACATTAAATTTATTTCTATTCAAAAAATACAAATAAGTCTTTTATTTATAAAAACTAACTAAAAACTATAATTTAAATTAAAACTAATTTAAATTCTTAATTAATTTAACTAAATCTAAATAAATTTTCAACATATACAATTAATATATGCTAGACATGGAGAACGTTTTTTAATTTTTTCCAAACTAAAAAACATCAATTTAATATTTCAGGGTACAATGGAAACAAAAAAACGCAAAATAGGGTAAAATTGACAAATTTTTAACGTCAGGGTAGGATTGAAAAGGGGCTAAAAAGTTGGGTTTTTTTGAAGCATTAGGCCTATAAAATATAACCATTTTAACTGAATCAAACTATCAAAAAAAGAAAATTGACATTTTGAAAATTAGGAAGAATTAGAGGAGCTAATAATCCTAAATAAACAAAACCAGTTGCAATCTACACATAATTTAATCAAAAATCACTGGACAATCTTCCAATATCATTACAATCATAGCTCAATAACTAAATTAAAACGATTTAAAATATGATCATCATTTAAAACAATTGGAAAATACAATTAACTTCTGGAATCAATAATATTTAATTAACATTAGTTATTCAAACAGTGGACATAAATATGACTAAAATCCCAACTACATCAAATTAAATTTCAAGAATTAAAATTTCTACCAACTAGAAAGTTTGAATTTATTATTAAATTAGTAAATTAATAATTTAATTATTATTTTCTTCCCCCAACAAGACTAAAAGAAATGCCTTGTAATCTCCTGAAGTTTCACTTTCCACAGCAGCTTCAAGAGAGTTGCTGTTTCTCTTAAAATACAACTCTTTAATCTCCTGCAAATCCCTCTCTGCACGTGTCACAATCACACGGCTCAGTGCATCCTCGTCGGTGTCCTCCTTGTTAACTGCATTGCGTAAAACCTAAGTGCAAAATTCAGGGGTTTATTTTTTCTGCGGTTACTATAATGTTTTTACACTTTGGTTATAATGTTTAATTTTTCATATTTCGATAATTTAATTTTTATTTTTCCAAACCGGAAGTTATTATCACAATTCCGACCAAAATTGCTTATACGGCAAAAAAAATTGGATGTCATCTAATTTTCTTTTGGCCATATAATTACGCTTTTAGTTGAACTGTCAAAATATAAAAAAAAAGGTTAAATTCATTTTGGGGTCTGTATCATCAGGTCCTTCAACTATTTGGCTTCTTTAGGTTCCTAAATTTTCGTTTTTTGGTTCATTAGATTCTTTAGATCCTTAAACGAAAATCCATCTAAAGACCAAATGAAACAAAAAAAAAACAAAGATTTAGGGACTCAACGAATCAAAAAACGAAAATTTATGGATCTAATGAACTAAAAAATAAAAGTTTAAAGATACGAGGAAGCCAAATATAAATTGAGGGATCTAATGAACAAAAATTGTATAATTTAAGCACTTTAAAATAGGTTTAGCTTAAATAAAAAGATATTAACATAAGTATAAAGTAACTGAAAAATCGACTAGTCAATTCTCAGTCTACTACTAATTTGTAGTATTTCTATAAGCATATGTAAAAACCGAACAAAATTAATAATTTTGATTCTGAGAATGAAAAATATTTTGGTTCAGTTATTGATTTAAATCAAATTAAAACGAAACGAAACGAATCAAAAAACCAATTAAATTGGCTAATTCCGTTCAGTTTTGATAAAAGTGAGCACCCCTAGTATTGTACTATACAAATATTTATGATGTGATATTCATGATAAATACATACCTTTGCAAAATATTTTTTAGGGTCTCTAATGCACCTGATCGCCATACGAAATGCCGCTAAGTATTGATCAGTTGGATCACTCAACAAGCCCTGAACATAATACAATAGATAAATGAAATCAAATATATTTAATTTATTGCATATTTCATCAATTTTAGTCTATTTTACAAGTTGACAGCAATACTAATTGCATAAATTATTTATTGTCATGTAAAACGGTAGAAGAGTCTATCTAAAAATATCTCGTGAAAATTTAAAATGATATATATGCAATATTTTTCTAATTCGTCATTGAAAATACTAAAACCGCATGAAATTGAACAATCAATGGAATTATAATAAGATCACTTTTAATTTTTAAACTAGACTAAGTATTATCAAAATTATAATAAATACTAATATACTTATATTGCAATTTTGACAAAAAAATATTGCATAAATTATGATGTGTACCTTGGTGATGGAAGTCCCATATTTATCTTTGTAATAGTTGAAAGTTGCCATAAGTTGTGATTTGGTCCTTGTACTTAATATTCTGATTAATTCATCATGATTAAAGGCTTTTGTGTAGATATCATCATGAAGAACATCAGCTTCCAAATGAGCAACCTTCTCATCAATTTCATGCCCATCATACCTATATGCACTCACTAGTGCAACCAAAACCTGCATGAAACACAAAAATAAAGCCAAATGTATAATTTTGACCTTAATTTTTTATTTGAATTTTATAATTTTTTTATTTTAAAGTGGAATCGAACATTTATTAAAAATAATAAATTAGATCTTCCTTCAACAACAAATTTCACTATTATTTTTACTGATGTGAGCGACATATGACATCCACGTGTAATTTATTCAAATAAAACATGAATTATTCATTTCAGTTTGAAGTTTAATGTTATAAAAAATATAAATTGGACCCCTTATCAATGTCGCGTGTATGCCATATATTGTTCATGTCAACATGAGTAACGGTGAAAAGATATGTTAAAGAGCGTTCATTTTGTCATTTTTAATAACCTTATTAAGGTTTTATTTAAAAACCAAAATAAATTGTATATCTAACCAGTTGATATATACCAAATTGCTCCATGACTCTTGACATGATAATTATATTTTGGATATGAACTCTTAATAACTAAAACCGACCAGTTTTATTTGGTTTGATTTGTGCTTAATTTTTTAGAGTATAGCGAACCAAAATAATTAATCGAGCAAAGAAAATTATATATGATTCTGTTTTGTTTGAGAAATATTAATTTCTTAGTTAGTTTTAAGTTTAAAAGGACAAATTTAATTTAATTCGGTTCAAGATGAATGCACATTTTAATTAAGCTAAATCTATTGTTGTTTTTCAACAATTTTTAACTCAAGTGGGATATGTGTCTAGCAGAACTCTTCCAAAGTTTTGAAATCAAACCTCCCCAAAAATGTCAAAAATCCCCCTTCTATTTGTAATAGATGACTAAAAGATTGTATTTTTTTCGAACTTCGGTAGAGCGAACGAATGAAAACATGGACTTGTTGTACCTTCCGAATGTCGCCGGAGAAATGAGAGGCGACATCTTCTTCCAACGAATGCTTGTAGCGAAAGCGGTAAGCACGCTTTAAAGCTAAAAGTTCTTCAGGAGATTTAACACAAGAAACCTCAATTATGACCCTGTAATCAGGTGTTGTCTTTTGTAGAGCCTCATTAGTTAATACAGCATCTCGATCAGCTGCCTCCAATGTCCACAAGCTTATTGCTCTCTACAATTCAGTTCCATGTTTTAGCAATAAAAAGCTTATAAGTATTAGGAGCATGTACACGTATCGAACCAAACTGAAAAATTTAGTTTGTTTCGGTTTCATATTATAAAAAAAGTGCAGTATTATATGGATTGGGATTCAGTTCATTTGAAGTTGAGGGGATCATGTTCGCGATCTACTCCGTTCATTACAAAATGAACGGTATAAATTAATTTGATTAAAATTATACTTTTTTATCTATACCATTCTTTTGTACTGAACAGTGTATATCGCGAATATGACCCCCTCAAGTTCATTATGAACTTGAGGGAATCTTAATCCGTATTATATTTTAGTTTGGTTTGAAAGTAACAAAATGTCTATTTATGTTAGTTCAAACCGGCTAAAAAATTAATTAGCCCAAAGTTTAGCAATAAAACTCTCGCATACGCACACGTATGTGTATATATATATATATATATCTATGTATAGGAGTGTGTAAACATTGAACCATACAAATCGATCAAATATAACCAATAAATTCACTTTAGTTCGGTTTAGTTTGACAAATATTTTTTTAGCTATTTGGTACAATTTTAGAAATAAAAAGAATTATTAGTTCACTTTTGGTATCAACCAAAATCGAAAAACCAACCAAACCAACATTTTGATTTTGTTCGTTCTTAAATATTTTTTTATATATTAATTTAGTTTGATCCGATTTAAAAAGAAAGAAAAGATAAAATATTAAATACCTCAAAATCTCCGGATAGCTCAGATTGAAGCTGAATGATAAGATCCTCTTGATAAATCTCTTCATAAGCTAGCCTAATAAGCTTCCTTTGAAATGAATTTCTATGCCCTAAAATTGATATTATTGCCTTCTCATCCGTTCCCCACCCTGGATTTTAATTTTTAAAACATGTAATTATAAATAATATATTAATTTAAAAAAAAAATTAGAAAAAATAATATAAATTATAGGAAAAAATGGAAACCTAAACAAGCCTTCTTGATATATTCTGCATCTTCAACAGGAGAAAAGTCCTTAGGAACAATGATGGTAGCCATTTTTGTGTCACTTTAATTTTTTTGTTGATTTTGCTTCAATTTATAGTTTGGTAACAATTAATTTGTATTGAACTGAATTTACATTAAATTGAACGTTTTCATGCATGAAATTAAAAATCTGTATCTTTCATAAATACATTATATTATTCTTCTCTATTCATATGAACACTTTTAAGGCATCACTACTAGAAAACAGAGAATTACCGACGGAAATTTTTTGATTTAACAACAGATTTTAGCATTTTGCCAACGGAAAACTTAATTTACTGACGGATTTCAGCCTTTAACGACGGAAAAATCTGTTGTTAAAATGCAGTTTTCTAGTAGTGCATGTTGAGCTTTTTTCTTTGTATTGTTCTTTGAATTCATTTATGAACCAAAAAAGTGAATTTATGATGTGGTCCGTTACTTCAATTATAATATTAAAAACATTCGATCTACTTTATGTTTAGGAAGTTTCACTAGGATCTAAATAATAAAACATACCCTTCAAAAAAAATCATAAACATAGAAAAGAAAAGAAATTATGTTTGATATCTAAGAAAATACTATATAGACATTACAAGGGTTGGTATTAAAAAAACCAAACCATGTGAATTATCTATTTTAAAAATGAATTTAAAAATTATCTATTTTTAAAAAAATTGTAAATTTATCGCTCAATTGGTGGTTCAGTTGAAAATCTATCTAATTTTTCAAAATTAATTTTATCCGAACCATGTGATATCTTAATTGAGAATTATTTTTCTTATTAATAATTTGAAAAATTAACATATTCAATACTATTATAGACATAATTAAATTAATTTTGGAAAAATGAATAGATTTATTTTACAACTTTTTTAAGGTTTGAATAAATTTCTGAAAATCAAAAAAAGTTTGGCTTTTTGACACTATTTGGCCACATTACAAACATATTCTATTGGTTTAATGGTATTAAAACTCAAAGCTTTTCGATTTTGTACAAATTTATCCAAATATTCAAAAATTTATAAATCTACTCAAATTTAATATATAACTTCATTGCAGTTCTATTCAATTTTTGAAAATCAAATTAGCTATCATAATCAATTGAATTTTTAAATTAATTCCTTAGTTAGGAAAACTCATTTATTAATTAAATTTATATGAATCAATATTTTAAGCTCAAAACTAGGTTAATTTTTTTTATTTTTGGTTTAACAAACTATTTACCTTTTGACAAAACTGAAACACAATCATTCTTCTAGGTAAGAGGTAAGATTTAGTTTTTTGTAAATTCGTCATCAACCAAAATTGACTCCATGGCCCAATGGATAAGGCGCTGGTCTACGAAACCAGAGATTCTGGGTTCGATCCCCAGTGGAGTCGTTTCCTTCTGCTGTTTTTTTTGTTTTCCTGCTCCTCTTCCAAATATATATTATTACATAACATAATGCAAGTTAATCATAGCCTGACAAACTGAATATATATTACATAACATGATTCATCAGATTCTTATAACCACAGTTTTGATTAATGATATGCAGTAGCGGAATAAAAAATAGTGGAGAACGCGATGAATGAAGATTAAAAATGAGATGACTAAAATAAAAATAAATACAAAAATTGACTGGAAAGTAGGCCGGACCAGCGATTAGGGAGGTGGTCGCCCATATTATGTACCCATTAATTCCGTCTCCTAACACATATTTTTAGTACTTCATGGTTAGTTTTGGTTAATGATATGCAGTAGCGAATCAAAAAAATAGAAGTATCCGTAGTAGAAGAAGATTAAAATGAGACGACTAAAATAAAAATAAATACGAAAATTGATTGGGAAGTAGGCCGGACCAGCGATTAGGGAGGTGGTCGTCCATATTATGTACCCATTGATTCCATCTCCTAACACATATTTTTAGTACTTAATGGTTAACTCGTAGAAATGAGATGAACGTGTTAAAACATATATGTCGAAAATTTGAGGGGAGAAACTTTCTTAAAATAACATTGTTTTGTAATGTTCAACTGTTTCGTTTTATAGCACGAAAACACTAACATTAGAGAAATGTGATAACTTAAAGCGACGAAACGAGCTATATTTTAAAAGAAGATTATAAAATTTCTAAACTTTATAAGCGTTTTGGAAACTAGAAACTAGATATTAAAACTTATTAACAGGGAATTCTTACCTAGACCTACCTCTCCCTCCTTTTAACCTTAACTTTCAAGCCACCTTTCATTTTAAGAAGCAATGATACAACATAAGGCGGATTCATCATCCTCTCTGCATTCGCCCCTCCATCAACGGCCAAGATTTCAAACTCATAAATCAGAGCAGCTGCAATCGCCTTCATCTGAATATAACCCAACTCCTTACCCAAACAAGTCCTGGGTCCACAATGAAACACAGGGAATCGAAACTGATCCGACGGCTGAAATTTCCCATCATTCTCATCCAACCACCTCTCCGGCTTAAACTCTCTGCAATCTCCACCCCATATTTTCTCCATCCTGCCCATTGCATAAGCTGAATAATCAGCAAACCACCCTCTTCCGACACGTGTTCCGTCCGGTAAAACATCATCATCCACCGTTAATCTTGAATTGATCGCCACCGGTGGAAATAATCTCATTGTTTCTGATAGCGTGGCATGCAAGTAATGTAGTTTTTTAAGCTCCTCGTAGCTAAACATCCTCATTCTTAACGTTTTCGACGTAAATTCCGGCCCCGGCTCCGACAACGATGCTACTTCTGCTAATTCTTGATGTATCAACCGTGTTACACGTGGATTTCCGGCGAGTAGCCAGAAAAACCATGTTAAAACAGATGAAGTTGTGTCTTTTCCGGCAAGAACGAAGCTTATAACTATGTCTCTTAAGAACTTTGTTTTATGTTCTTGATCTTGAAATTCTAAATCGGAGCTCAAGATTATGAATCTTGATAGCAAATCTTGGTTTTTCTGATCAGTTTCTTGTAGTTTTGACCTGATAATCTGCATGGCAAAGCTGTTTATAATTTCAATGGCTTCTTTTAATCGCTTCTCTGATCCGAAATTGAGAAATTTCTTGATCTTCCATATTAGAGGTAATGGAGATAAAAATCTTGAAAAAAAGCAAATTTCAACAGCATCATCAAAAGCTTGGGAGAAAGGCAAATCTGACATAGAAGATGAAGAATCAACACCAAATGCAACTTTACAAATAGTACTAAATGTAAATTTACTTAACACTTCTTGAAGATCGAAAACCGAATCATTATCTTCACGGTCACATGAGCTGAACAAGAACGGAATTAGGGTTTGGTTCATTTCGGATTTGACTACGTCTGATACGAAATATTTGAGTGATTTGGTGTTGAATTCATGACTAGCGATCTTGCGTTGGATTTTCCAGAGTTGACCGTCGACGTTGAAGATGCCATGGCCGAGAAGCTCGTAGAGAACGTTGAGGAAGCGGGAGCCTTTGATGTAGTTGGGGAAGTTGGTTACGAGGAGGTGTTCGACATTGGATGGATTTGCAGTGCAGATTCCGTGGGAGAGATTGAGGAAGGAGTTGATTTGGAGAGTTGATGATGGGGTGTGGGTGAGCATGTCTGTTACCCAATCGTGGAAGCGGTGGCGGTTGCGGAGGAAACCGGGGAGGTTTCCAATTAGCGGGTATGATTCGGGACATGGAGCTGTTGATGGAGGATGAGAAGTAGTAGTGCAGAAGAAGAAGATGAAGGCTGCAATGAATGAGATGAATAAGATAAGCTGTAGCATTTCTTTGTGGCTAAGAATTGGATAGAATTCTATTTTGTTGGCTGTGTTGATTGACAAAGTCATATATTAATACTCTGCCTTTATAATACTCTGAAGAAGCTACGTCATCTCTGAATAGAACAAATCAAATTAAATAGTGTGGATATGAATACCGAAGATTATCTACTTTTATAAGCCTACAATCAGCAGAAGTGTTTTTAAATTCAGACCGGTAGTAAAACCGGTATCACCACCAGTTGAGTAAAATCGATACGATCATTTCACACCGTCTCTGAAAAAAAAATGAACATCACAATGATAAAATTCAGTAACCTTGGCTTGATGGTCTAACAGTATTAAGTTGACAGAGACAGAGACGTTTATTGATATTCCTCATATGACCAGCTCTCCGAGGCTCTGATATACGGAAGAATGCATCGATTCACAAACAATCTGAGGATATATTCTTCAAAAATGGAAGGTCTAGAAAACAACAACAAAAACGACCATCAATTTTCTGAAAGGCCATCACATTACGAAATTATGATGAACTCTGATAAGATAAAATGCGGCAATAACCGTTCATATACTAGGAACTACTTCAAGAGAAAACGGAACAGAACAAAGGCTGAGACAACAATCAAAGATATGTACTAATCACCACATGAACATTCACAGTGAATTAAATTTTTAGTAGTAACAATGTGAAAACCAGAGTTCCTGCTCTGTAATATGTGATCATTTCCTCAGGTTAGCTCTAAACAACAATTTTACCATTAAAATTACTCATACGGACCATACCTTCGGATTTCAAAGGAGAAGATTTCTTAATGTTTTTCCTTTTATAGCCCAATCCTTTTCAAGTATCTTCACATTGTTTTTCAATTCATGTTTTGATACTACAGCCGAGAACTTCAGGTTTTTTTTACTACCTTGTAAAGATCTTCATCAGAAAGGCCTAGACTCCTAAGAAAATCTAGTGTTTTACAAACAGTTTCATATTTTGGGACTTCTTGTTTTCGTTCTTCGCCCCAGTAAGTTGAATGCATGAAGCCAAATTCTTTTCCGAGTATCTTATCTTTCTCATCGATACTGAACTGAAATGCAGATAGTGGTTCTCTAAATGCTTCCCATCTCTTCTTCTCTTCATCATTTAAAGTTGAATTATCGACTTGGGCAGTCGAAACTTGAATGTACAATCCATTAGGAGATGATTGAGAAGTCGATACTCCAGAGTTGAATGTACTATCCACATTCAAACAAGCAATCCACGGTGCAGCTGTTAGAAGATTAGGCTGCAATGGAATGGCAGATGATGTGATTACTAAATTAAACAAACAATACAATGTGAGTAATTATCAGCTACTCTACAAAGTGTTTGTGAAGCACAAAATGTCAACTATAAGTTATAACTTAAGATCATATGCGATAATTTTGTTTAGAAATCGCAAATATCTGAACGGAAAATCAAGTAAACTCCAAAACTGCATATATGTCTTCATACCATAAAAGGCATGAAGAACTGAATCTAGAACATCTAATAAAACTAAGAAATTCCCCTGCCACCCAAGCTGTCAAAAATGTCTATGCTACTAATTTCCTAATGGAGCTATATTCTAAAAATGACAAGTTGTGTATAGAAACTGCAGTAAATTAAAAATGAAATCTAAAACAAATTCTATAGTAATAGTAAGAATTCACCTAAAATTTTATTTGGAAGCCAGAAAGCTAATTTGATTTTTTCTAGTGTTGAGAAGAAATGAAAAGGGAAGAAATCCTTGTTTGGATAGAGAGAGACTTTTAGAGATTCAAATTTTTATCTAAAACTCTGACTTCATTTATAAAGTTCATTGACTAATGGACTAAACATTAAACCGGGATCGAAGTAAAACACATGTATGTCATAATTGAAACTTAAAAGCAGACACCTACTAAGTAAACTTTCTTTTATTTTAGAACTTTTTTGAGTACTCTCCCTCCCTTCTGCCACTTTTTCAAAAAGATGGAGCTGTCAACAGACCACACATACATTAAAAATGGCAAAGATGCTTTAGACAAAATGAATGAGTCAAAAACAAGGTATACAAAAAAGGCATATCATGGCAGTTGGTCATTTAGATCAGTGTCAAGTAACATAATTACCTCACAATTAATACATGCAACAAAGCTAGCAAATAATACTACATCAAAAGCTCAACAAAAGCAATAGCAAATAAGAAATTTAGAATCCAAATACTTACTCTTGTTCTCAATTGTACCAAATTCCATAGCAGCAGGAGATGGTTCTTTTTTACTTACCAGCTCAGATTTGGCAATTGATGAGGCCAACTTCTTAGAAGTTGCGCTATCTGATGGAAAAGCAACTGCAGAAAATAAGATCAGGTCCTCGGTATATCCAGACATAGAAAATGTTAGAACACTGGTAAAGTTCTGCTTTACCAAAGCATTCTCAGAATAGTTTACAGAATTATTGGCCTTTGCAACATGATCTCTAAGAGTACTCTAATCAGGGATGGCAACTGGGGAATTTGTTGGGTTTTCCTTGTGTGGAATGGTTCTACCTAAAATACTTTGTGGCTCGCCAGATTTCATTCTGGGCTTACCAATTGCTTCTCACTTTTCATATAGTTCTGTTTTAGAAGCACCTTTTTTCATCCCAGGGATCCTGCTCCTCGAGGCATCAAATATTTTCTGAACTTGGTTGAATCATTACTTTCATTGGTTTAACCACTTTCAACTGTAATATAATGATTATTCACTCCCATTTCTACTAATTTGGTACACCAAAGAATTTTCATCAACGGTTAAGGGCTATAATTTTGGGTTGTCAGATTTATCCGATTTTGTCACGTATATAGTTTTAGGAGCCTTATCCTTTCCCTTGGCCAGTTGGCCTCCCCTACAAGGCTCTGCACCATTGGTTTCTTCTCTGCCAGAGTACCACCCTGCAAACCAAGTTTTCATGTCAACAAGTGAACATGAGAAGTTCAAAGTCAATAGCATGACAAAAGAAATTAATAAAATTAAGTCACAAAGTACGTACCCCATGAGAAGATCAATTATTCTCCCCTGAATTGGAGCATTTAATCCATTCCCCATCTTTTTAGATAAGAGAAGGCCTAAGGTTCCATTTTCCAACAGGTGTTTCTCCATGAACTGCAAGCGAAAGTAGCATAATGATTTATCTCCAAACAGAGAGCACATCAGCTAAAACAGTGAAATCCAGGCAGACATGAAACTAGACAATCAATCATGTATACCAGGAAATAGATTGAAGCAGAGTATAAAGAAGATCCAACCATACAAAAGGTCATTTACTTAAGGAGGAAAAAAGTCCACAAAATTCTGTCCATGAACACCTTCTACAGCACAACATCAATGAAAACTTGCTTAATCAACCAAACAAAGAAGGACTTTGATCTTTGATATCAACCATAATCATAGATACAAATAAACAGGCACGGGTAGTAAAAGATTACAAATGTGTGTTTCTGATGTATTAAGACCAATGCTAACCCTCCAAACCCTTTAAGGCCTACATTTTTACTAACATTAGAAAGAAAGAAAAAAAAAAATCTGATCACACTTATACACCAACTATATAAACTGCATACTTGTTACCATGTGTCGACTCTATCACCAAAGGACCAAGTATGTTTCCCCACAACATTACTTCTTCTCTTCCCTGCTCCTCCAAAACATATGACAGTTATAGGGTGGACGGGAATCAAGTTGGTGCCTTGTATCCTTCACATTCATGGAATTAAGCAGCACTAACTCCCTAAATAGAGAACAAGAATTCAAACAGGTTATTGAATCCAATGTAGTAGATGCATCAAGCATATTAGAGATAATAACCTAACAGCTTAGCCTAAAGCTCATTCCTTGGCAACACACATTCGGCTAATTAATTATTTAAGCACAAACACAAGTAAGGTGGATCTGTAATTGTTCACGCTTTAATCCAATGTACATTCACATGCGAGAGTGTGTTAGATATTATAAAACCATATGGAAGTCTCACCCAATAAAGAAAATTTTTAGACTGATTGGTTATCTGATAAGGCACAAATTTTGAACTTCCATATAGTTTCCACTTTAAGGAGTATAACAAGGGAGGTAACTTTGATTACTGACATGCCAATATCATATGATCAGAGAACTGCTAATAAATCCTTCAAATAGACATATCAAATCCACTAAATCTCTCTAAAACTCAAAAGTCATGCATGCATATCAAAGGCATAGGCAAGCTGATTTGAGACGATTCAGCAAGACTCTACATTCAATCTACATTGTACATCATAGTGACAGATTCTTCAGCTGCTGAATATTTGACAAAGTTTGTACAGCTAAACGTTAGTTAATATGTCCTGGTGTAAACCGTGTAACCAATACAAAAATTTCCTTCCCTTCTCTTTCTTTTGTGTTAAATGAAAACTACTATGAACATTTGGAGGTCAATACAGCCATTAGAAAGCTTAAAATTCGTATTTAGAATATCAGGTGCAAATAATTAGAACAAAGATATTATAGAGATGAACACAAGCACAAAATATGAGTTTCGATTACACTGACCATATCAGTTCCCAAGTTTTAATAATCCATGTGTCAACATTTCCTTAACTCATAAATCACATGCATCTGCCAGTTTTATGATGAAGAAAAAATCTTACATGTAGGACCGGTGTAACCCACATATGTTTTCCCATCTTGTAAACATTACCTTAACCGAGAACCAAGCTCCTTTGAATCCATTTTCATCTTTGAAAATCTAAAAACAAAATGCCCAAATTATTAAGGACCCAAAACAAATACATGCACCAACAGAGGAAAATTTTACATACGGCTAATACTTGATACAAGCCAATTTACTGCTATAATATCCAAAAGATACAAAGTTAGCAACTTCAAACCTCAATATCAGAATCTCCTTAATGCGGTTATCTTTTGAAACTTCTTTCCTTCTGTACTTATTCCGAGCAATATCTGGATCTGTTCCCAGATTCAGGAACCACCTTGACAGCAGTAGCAGAAGCAGAACGAGCAGCAGCCTCTTTGCCTACACCTTAGTCTCTTTTACCTCCCAAGAGAGATTCTGATAAAACAGCCTTTGATTCTAAATTCTGGTCCCCTTATCTGAGATCATAAGAGGATGTAGGAGTTGAAGATGAAATGAAATTTCTCAGTAGGGACTTTGGAAAGAAAGCAAACAATAGAAGCATAAACTAATTCCACTCTGGTTCAACTGGCAAATAAATGCAATTAACCATATCATACAGATTGCAGGGATATGTGCTTGTGCTATATTGTCCCACCACCATGATGAGCGTGTTGCTTATCCACCAAGAGTATTACAAGGAAAGCTGCTTAAAATATCTGAGGCATTCACCCCTTGTGCTGTAAAATAATTCACTAACCATAGAACTGCTGATCGATTAATTTTAATCCCCGTTGAACCAAAGACAACACCATTCTTGTTGTTAAGCTCTGAAAATTTAGCCAAACTATCAAATAACATTGTGGGATTGGACAAAACCCATGAAGCCAGAGCTGTAGCAGCAAAGTCGTGGAAGACATGATCAGGTAATAACATGATTGCACCAACAAGCTCAGTTGTGGGTGCACAGCAAGTGCACAATGTAAGAAGGCCACCAACTGCAATAGCACTAACATTTGCATCCAGATCATCACAACAGAGAAATTGCAAAATTATCTTCTCCACCTGAACTTTAGAAACCACAAGTTCCGATCTAATTAAACTCCAAAATCTGTGTTGCTCCAATGGATCCCAACTTAGAGAATTCTTCATCAACAGGAAAATGGTTGCACTATTGTCCCCAAACACAACAATTTTCTTTAACCCAATCTCAAACTGCATTTCGACAATGTCAGCATGATTCAACCTACTAATAAGTAACCTGATGATATTTTCCTCACCGATGCATAAATCTGCAAAATGATGGAAGATACTTGAGAATAAGAAGTTTGGTTTTACTCTTTCCCAATGAAGGCACGAACCTGCGTCAATTAAGAGGAGCTTTGACAGAGACATATCATCTTCTTTTTGCTGAATTTTTATTGAAAACTCAAAGAAATACTTGTAAGCAGCAAAAGCATTTTCCACCAATTTAATAACCAACTTCTTGTCTATTTCAGACACAGGAACAGTATCTTTACAAGCATGTTTCGCTCCGGCATTAGAAAAAGAAGAATAGCCATCAATATGAAAGGTCAACAACGGCATGCCTGACTCACATAATTTAGACAAGTTGCTGTCAGCCATTGCATTTCCTGAGCAACCTGTTACATGTGCTTCATAAGCTAGTTGCAATGCATATGACAGTAAATGTGCTCCTACAGGAAAACCATTCCTTAACCAGAACACAAGCATGCCTTGCATCTTCTCATGCAGTGAAAAAATGAATGTTCGAGTAATTAAATTTGTGGCAGACCTAATTTCATGACCAGAACAAGGCACACTAGGACTTTTCTCAAGGGGACTAAAGAATTTGTAGCCGATTGATTGGTACTGATCTGCTATTCTTGAGCATAAAATATCAGGAGAAATTGAAACAACAGGTCCTTGGTCATTGAGATTCAAAAATGACAGAAGTATAGCTTCCAAAATCTGAAGAGCACTCGAACTTGACTTTTTTATAGTATCAGCCAGATTGTTTAGCAAACCTTCTATAACATCAATTTGACTATCACTGGTGCTAACAGATTGACAATTAGACAAGGCATCAGAAACAGTAATAGATGTGTCAATAGCTTCAGTGTTACATCTAACTTCCACTTCACTTGCAAGAGATTGTTCTGGATATCTTGTCGGAGTTCCCAGATATGAACGTTGTTGCAAACTCGAAGATACAGAGTACTGCGGAAGATTATCTGGTTGTGATTTGTTAAAGACTCCCGCTTTCAAATTCGACCATAACCTTCCAAGTCTTTCTTTCAAAGATGGAGAAAGTGCATCACATGATGTCAAAACATCCAATGAGCGGATAACTCCTTTTTGAACAAGTATATTGAAAGCTGACGATAGACCCGTTGCAGTGACATTCGGGCGATCGACATCATAATTCTCCATAAGTAGCAACAAAAATTCAAGAAGAGAGTGGGCCATGTCCATATATTTAGGTATTGAGCATACTATTAATAACATTCCTGGCTCAATATTCATTATGTTATCAATCCTTTCATCAAAGAAAAGCCAATCATAATATAAGGCCAGCTTCACATTAGCTTGAACATAATTCTTTCTACAACTTTTCAGTAACCAGCCTATAACAGCCCACCTAGGTATAACATCACTCAAGATAGTTTCATTAGACGGGTGGTGTCCACAACAAATAAAACGAACAATATCAACAACTAGCGTCTCTCTCTCCGGTCCAAAAAGAAATTTCTTAGCAAACCATAACTGATGGCGCTTCTGACTTCCAAACTTCACATGCATAAGCATAAATCTCATATTGGTTTCAATTTCCGGAGTGATCCGCAGCAAAAAATAACGACTCGAAGTCCTAGAGCAATATAGTTGAGAAATATCTGAAAATCCTGGAACCTTAAACTCACTTGGGTTCAACAACAAATCCTTCCAAATAGCTCTAAAAACAGGTACATGAACTAAATCCTGCAGTAATCTAACAAGGTCCCTCCCAATCTTCATACACAAACAAAATTGCTCTCTCAACATCTTAACACAAAACTCAATCTCCAACACTTTTAAAGAGTCCAACTTCAAACTATTCGACAACCTACAATGATCACCTAACAACCTCAAGAACACGTAAAGCGCACTACTCAAAACCATCGGTTCCTCTTCTAACAAACACTCAAATTTACTCAAGAAAACGCTAACCAATTCGTAACATAACCATAAATTCCCGTCACTAAAATCACCACCAACAATCTGCCTCAACAAAGACACCAACATTCCATCAAAACCAACTCCTAAAACATCAACAATCTCTCTAACAACCCAAATCAACTGATGTTTTACCGACTCGACGAGCTTATCGTACAATTCATTAACTAATTTAACAATTAAACTAACAAAAAAAGCATACCCATCAGTAACAATAGCATGTAAATACTTAATGTAGATTATAGCCTTGTGGGTATCAATTAAAATCCCCAAAAAAATGGCCCTATTAAGCTCTAGATATTCTTGTGGGTTTGGAATAGACAATGAAAAGGGCGGTTTCAAATTTGATTCAAGCTGTTTAAAAGCTTGAATTAAAGACAATTCAAATTGGTTTTTGGCTTCAAAGTTACCAGGTTTAAGTAAATTTGAACAAGGCATTAGGGTTTCAGATTAAATGCAATAATAACAAGAAATAAGGAATTGAAATTGGTGTAAATTACCCAATTGAAGCTTTTCCTGGGTTTTGCTGGCATGAGTGTAGCGATTTTAGTGAGGAGATTAGACACTGTAAATTCTGCTTTGGGATAATTACCAATTTGGTACCTGAATTTGTTTAAATATAATGAATTAATATTTAAATAAATATTAAATATATTTAAACTTTGAATCAATAAAAAATGTGCTTTTACGGTTGTTTATTAGTTGCCTGCTACAAAATTTGCTGTGTATACTGATTTACTTAGAATAAAATATAATTGTAATCTTTTAAATTAATATTAAATTACGAAAAAGTCAAATTAATAAAAATTTGATAGCCTGTACGAATTTGGTCTAATGGGCTAATCAACCATTTAGGCGCTATGGTTATGTGTTTAAATCCCGGCTGCGCCGTTTCTAATAAATGGAGTGGTAGAAACTGAGTTACTAATCATTATAACCTGAATTTGTCAAATATGTGGATTTGCGAGCGGTTCACATCCCGGATTTTGACAATAATTTCGGATTTCGGTTCAAGAAAATGAGTCCTCGTCATAAAAAAATGATAAAAGAATTCAGAATTTTACATCTTTAAATAATCGAACTCTCGAAATATTATTTCTAATATTTTTTAAATGAAAAAAGTTATACATTAATCTGAAGAATATCTTAATAGTAATAACAATTATAATAATAACATTCTTAATTAATTTTAATTAAAATAATATTAAATGAAGAAATCATAAAACAGAACTATATGTGATCTCATTAACAGAGTTTTAATTCACTCCAATTCATTCATTAATATTGAATTACAAAGCCAGCTAAACATTCAAAACCATACACAAAATTAAAAAAAAAACATGAAATAAGTACATAAAACATCTCCTACTAAAACAAAAAAATAAAATTACAGCCATGATTAGGGTTTTAAGGAAGAATTAGGTTATGGTGGTGGTGTCTGCATAAAGGGCAAGTAAAATTATTTCTTGTGAGCCACTTAACTATACAAAAAGGATGAAACCGATGCATGCAATCCATAGCTTTCGTACGTTCACCATTCTCCATCTCCTCCAAGCAAATACTACACACCTCTTCATCAACACTTACCACAGTTTTGAGTTCATTAAGCATATGTAACAGCCTTATCCATTCCATGTTATAAAAATAGTTTACCGCCTTTTCAACATCTTCGGTTCTCCGATTTGTATCCTTAACTAACCAACTTATGAGCGCCTTTTTTCGTTCGTTTATAGTATTCACTTGAAGCCACATCTCGTCCATTTTGAATTTTCCGTTGTTGATTTGTTCAATATTCTGCACATTAAGCATGGCGATCTCATTGATTTCGGCCCATCCAGTTTTTGGTATATAATCCATATATATATACTGCCAATGTTCTTGGATTTGCGTACAACGAAAAAAAACCGGAAAAGAAAAGGAATTTATATTCCAGCTAGGGTTTGTGCTTATACTCTGATCGGATCGGAGGAGACACAATAATATGTGCGAGTGTTTGTGTTTTGTGTGTGTATATATAATATATAGTTTTCGAGTCCAAATGCAAAAAGGAAAATATTTTCCATCCATGTACATATAGGACGAGGATATCAAGATGATTTAAAGTAATTTTCTATTATTTACTGAAAGACAACCAACCTTGTAATACTAGATTAAAAATAAAATAGATAATAATATTTGAATCTAGTGCCACAATGAATATATTTTCCACGTCCAAATAGGACAGAAAATAGCGTGGATTGATAATTTAAATTAGTTTTTTTTTTATTTAGAAAAATAAACAAGGTTGATTGAAATTAATGAATAGTCTATTTCTTTTTGGGATTTTTAACCTAGATATTAATTTGGTTTATAAAAATACGATGCTTATAGTTTTCAATTGCAAAAGATGATACGTGCGTTCTATTTTTTCTTTTTAACCTATGTACTTTGATACAGATGAGCAATCTGTGCAGTTTCTCATTAGAAAAAAAAAATCAAAGTGTAAACCTTTTTGTTTATGTCGTTGGCAAATTAATGAAACAATGGTTAATTGAGATTTGCAACTACGATTTCTTACTTTTGATTATTTGCTCAAGTAATTACAATCATTTTGCTCATGTAATTTGGTGTGCTTGTTATGAAAGATAATATTCTATTCTTTTTCTAAGCGAGAATCTATTCATGAAAATTAAAATTATAAAAAACAAAAATTATATATTAATAAAAGATAAATATATGATCTTTTAAATTTTGAGACTAAACAGTAAGTAACAACCGAAAAATATAAGAAATAAAATTAATTGAAAAAAAATAATCTAGACATGAAATTCTTAAAATTAACTCAACGATGAACAAACTTCCGTGGAACAGAATATTTCGATTTTTTTCCCAATTTGACAGTCGATCCTCTCGTTTCGTTGAAATCTAGTAATATTTTCCGATTTTATCTTTAATAAAATTCTAAAAAATTAGATCTATAACCTCCCAATTCTTTTAGATCTATAAAAATTTGAATATAAAATCCGAACAAACACTAAAGATTTTTAAGAGATCTAAAAATTGAATCAAAATAAATATACATATAAGTTTTATTCAAATATGATAAGAAACCAAATCAAAAAAAAGACTTTCTAAAAATGATTTAAAGAGTAGAGCTATAATAAGTATTAATATGGACGGAAAACAAAATTTTAAAAAAAAGAAAGATTCATTTATTTTTTATTTTTTTTAGTTAGCAGGACTTCGCCTGACTAATCCGGATTCGATATGCGTCACGTACTATTACCCATAGCATTTACTTCTTCTTATTCCATGCATAGCATTTATTATATGCATTTGCCTTACCATCAAACCAACAAGGTCCAGTTTCTTTCACCAACCACCGACACGTGTCACACCTCCAAGCATCTCTACCACTGTCATAAATATCAAACCACTGATCTTGACCGAGGCTAGCTTCATGCCACGACATCAGACAAAAAAACAAAGTGTTCCTCAGAAAATTAGGTCGGAACCCAAACTCAAAGTTTTTTCCACGAGCTAAAAATTTCTTACCCAAATCATCATCTTTAGATTTGCACCAAACAGTCAGATCTGGATGAAATTCTAATCCATTGGTTATTATTACTCGAGCTTTGTCTTTAACAAAGGCGTTGCATGCAGTGGATAACAACGTAAATATTGTTAACAAAAAATATAGTTTATTGAAAGAATTTGTCATGATTTGTATAATATTTTTCTTTTTTGTGTATGATAAATTTTATGAGATGAGTTTGTAAATTGTTGTTTTGTTTGAGCTTTTTATAGATGAATAAAACAATTTTAGATGAATGATTGTGATTTATTTTTGTTTTTTCATTTAGTAAGAATCACACATATTATTCACTATTAATGGTTAGAGGTAAGATTACATTTTAAAGATTATACTAATTCATTGGTTTATGTACTGTTGTAATTTATGCTGAATTTGGTGTTAACTAGCAGCCTTCCATTTTTATTTGAAGCTGAACACTTAAAATTTTTGTCTTATATATTTTTTTTTTATGTTTTGAATAGAAAAAATATTTTTAACCTTTTATATACTTTTTTTTTCTGTTTTAGTAATTTATACCATTTTTAAAAATTGACAGTAATTGATGGATCTAAAAATAGGTGGATTATTCCTTTAATTCAGTGATGGACCTTGACTCCTATGTATATTCCGATGTCAAAGCCAGAAAAGATAAAGGGTAAAAGTAGTGAACAAAAATAAATGTAAGTGTGTAAAAATGTGAAGTGAGATTGTTACCTCTTTTTATAGGCTAATAATCTGCCACAGCCCCTGATTTTTGAGGTATCTTACAACAAACCCCTTAATTTTTAAAAACGATTAGTAAACTCCCTAATATTTGTGGAGGCGCTCGCTACACTCTCATAGGACGAAAATACCTCTGGCGCCGTTTTTTTTGGTCAACTGACATTCTAAAAAAAAATTGACAGCGCCACATCAGTTTGAACATTTTAAGGTATTTTGCTGACTTGCACTGTCAGTTTTTTTATTTATTTAAAAAATGATAGTTGACTGAAAATGACGGCCAAGGGATATTTTGGTCATATTTAGAGATTATGGGGTTTAGCGAGCGCTGCCGTAAAAATTAAGAGGTTTATTTATCGTATTTAAATATCAGGAGATTTATTGTAAGTTATACTAAAAGGCAGGGCAGTGGCAGATTATTAGCCCTTTTTATAGACTGTTAGGTGTGGTTCCATTTCTTTTACCGATGTAGGATTTGTAGCATTTCATCATCAATCTTCCTTGAGGTATATGTGTCAACCGAATATTTATGTGCGGGGTCTGGCACAATTATGTTCTATTGAGTAGGAATAATTATCGGATACAACCGCTGCGCCATGTCATTCGTATAACAAACCAATCATGCGCTAGTCATGTGAAAAAATTAATGATAAAAGAAAAGTAATAATTAAAAGATTTTCTATCGCAAATCGTCATTGCTTGTTATAAAAATGACGTGGCGCAACGGTTACGAAGGATAAACACTCAGTAGGTAGGTCCCTTCCTTTTACTAATATTCTAAATTTAGGAATAGTTTTTCTATTTTCTTAAGTTTAGAGGTCACCTAAAAAGTTCAGAGAGGTCATTGCTCTTATACGCTGCTCGTTTTTTTTGTCTGATTTTTCTAGAAACAAACCACTTTCTACAAAAAGAAAAGAATCTTTATTTAAAAATGATTCCTAATAACATAAATAACACTTTCTAAATAGTAATTAATTATCAAAAATAGGAATTCTCGATTTTAGCTAGTAAATAAGAATTGCTATGTTATAGTAGTTGTTTATAACGGTTGTTCACAACATAGAGTTTGCACTCATTACTACCAATTTCTAAATAAAGTTTGAGATGCTAATTTACTAATTCAATTGGAATTATTATGCTTCCTGTCAAGATGTAATCTCAACAATATTCTCTTGAAAAGTTAGAAATATTATCTTTTATCAAGTTAATGATAACAAATATATTTTTAAAAGAATTGGACAGTCTCCGTTGTCAATTTTATAAGTTGAATACTTAGAAGAAATATATAGAATAGCGTCAGAAGAAAGAGAACTAACAGCATAATCTTTATCATCCCTATAATTTACACTTCTCCCGCCTCGTCAAGCATTTTAAAAATTTGAGGGAAAAAAGAGGAATAAACGGTAAAGTTAAAAAAATTTCAAAAAAAAGTGGATCAAAACTACAAAGATGATTGGGGAAAAAAACACGAAGGACACAGTAAAATAAAAAAAATAGATAAAATTACAAAAACAACAAATGATAGCTGAATATTAAATACGAAGGATCGAATGAGAGATAGGGAGCAACCCAAACACGAGGAATCTTGAGAACAAAGGGGTAAACAAGTAAACTCTCAGTTTCAAAGTTTGAGAGCTCAATATGGAAGAAATGAAAATGAAGAAGATGAAGTGAAGAAAATGATGGTATCGTGCATTTGCCTTACCATAAAACCCGCAAGTGATGGTATCGTGCAAGTAATATAATCTAAAAGTAGTGACATCGATCCCATAAAGATAATGGACTTAATAGAGAAATTTCGTTTATTACTTCGATCGTTTAGCAATAAAGATGTGAATATTGTTGTGACTAAAATTAAACAACTCATGGAATCAACTAGCAATTAAAATTCAAAATTAAATAGAAGCAACAAGTTCAAACTAAACAATAATTTAAGATTTAAAAATAATAAGCTCACAAGGTTCAAGAGTTGACAATTCTGAATAAAATTTAAAATCAAAATTAATAAGTTATTAAGATGATTTTATCAAGGATCAAGCTAGTCTAAAGCACCAATGCCCTCAAGTCTCAAATCTTTCTTAAGAATGATAAAATCACAACCTAACTAATTAAAACGATAAACAATTCGCTCTCGCGATATTAAAAACCAATTAACTAATCAACTTTCGATAATGAAACAAACTCAAAGATTATCCAAATTACAACCCGCTCTCACTTTATTTTTCTTTAAGTTTTCAATTACCTAGGTCTATTTAACTAACAATTTCTCAGTTAACTAATTAAACACCAAATCATGAATTAAACGATCAAATTAATTCAAGCATAAAGAATAATAATCGAAAAAATAATAAACCACCAATTTAATCCACAACTAATCAATTATAAATTAAACGTTCATGTTAACCCTCGAACAAAGAGGTTTAGCTAATCATAATTAAATCAACAATCAAGAGATGAGAAGAAGAATCAAACATAATTAAAATGGTGTTCCTTCTTTGACTGTGCTTTTCCTGTGTCTTTATCCTGTTTCTTGCTTTTCGGTGGCGCATCCTCCTTTTCTTTTTCCCTTCGTTCCTCTCTTTTAAAATTGAGCACGCTTCGAGCGTCGTCTTGATTTTTGCCGTTTCTGGACACTTCTCTCGTATTTTCTTCTTTAGAGTCGTCTCTTCTATGCTCATGGTTCTCTAGGCTTTCTTCCTCTTCGTTTCTCTTCTCGTTTCTCCCTTCGTTTCTGCCTTCGCTTCTCCTTTCGCTTCTTTGTTCGTTCCTTTCTCTGGTTGGCCCTTGGTGGCCTGGTCTGCGTTTTATGTTCTACCTCTTCGTCTAGCTGAAGTTGGGCTGAAGTTTTTCCTTATGATCTTCATTGTTTCGTCGTAGTTGTTGTTTGTTCTCTTGGCTTCGTTGGCCAATCTGTCCAAGTTCGTCTGGACAGATTCCAGCACTTTCTTCAGGATTTCGTTGTAGATGTCTTGTGCTGCCATATGTCTGGCGTTTGTTCTCCATCAGCTCCTAAATTGAAAGCAATTGAATTGCTTCCTCTGATTGGGTTGGTCTAGTACTGGAGAGCGAAGAAGGAGGTTCCTCAGGTATTACTCTTTGCGACAGAGCCATGAATTCCATCCTCAATAACGTTAATTATCTCCGGTGTGTTTTGATGGGTTTTGGGGTTCATCGGTTGTTTGTCTTTCAGGTTCATTCTGTCAGAAGTCATCTTCTTCAATAGTATTTATTTGAGTTTAGAAAAACTCCTTCGATTTGAAGTTTGTTGAGCTCTTCCCACATACGACGCCAATTGATAGAGTCTGCCTTCTGATTCGGTGAATTGAATCTGCAAAACAGGGTGGAAGCTAACCGGACGGTGGTTGTCCGATTAACTCTCCGATGCTAAAGTCAGTTTAGAGCTTTGAGCAGCGTTTCAGTATATGAATGTAGTTGTGTGTTTAGGCATACCTCAAACTCCTTTAATAGTAGATGATAGTATACCTTGTACAGTTGTAGTAGAAAGGTGAATTCTACTTTGTAGGGTTTGACCCTGATTAGGAGTGATATTCCTTATTCAGACATGAGTCCTATTTAGAAACATCTTCCTAAATAGTCTCGTATTCCTAAATTAGAGGTTATCTTCCTAAATTGGAATTTGTATCCTTATAGGTAAGATACTCGAGATTATTGAGTAGATCTGGTAATAGGTCTGAATCCCAGGGTTAACGCGCTTTGTCCGAGTCCTTAGAGATTTGGTATTATTTCTGTCGGATGTTGTTTCAGTAGAGGCGGATCCTATGGATTCGGCCACCTGTTTCATATGTTTTGGCCCTTCGGACGGGAGTCCGGTATCATCTGAGAATGAATCTCATGCGACTCGGCTCCATTTTAGTTAAAATAGGATTCGGTATCTATCAATACTTATCTAAAGAGGCCATAAATTTAAGCTTGCTCGTATTGAGTTTTGAATATGGGCCTGATTAAGGCCGGTGCAAACACATGTATATAATGGAAAAGATACAATTAAGTTCATTGATGAGAATTGTTTTTTTCTTTGATCCTCTTTTTCTCTTCTCTTCTTTGAACTGTGATATTCTTGGCTTGATTACAAATTCTATTGCTAATCCATAGGTAAAATAGTGACTGACACATCTGTCGCTTAATATTTCTGCAATTGCAGATTTAGCGACGGATTACGTGTACATTGCTAAAATCCGTCGAAAATAGCCTGTTATCAGTAACGTTTACTGTTTTGATGTAATTGATATAATTTTGATATATTCATTACTTCCAACAAATTATTTGAATTAGTAGACATTTTACCTTGTTTTATTATAGGTTAATTCCAAAATAATATCATCAACTGTAATGTGTTTTGTAATTTTGATACAAATTAATTTTGCTAATATATAATTTTTAAAAAAAATTTAGAATATGGAAATACTTTTCAATTAAAATATTGACATGTTCAATAAAACATTGATACAATATTATATCTTATAGCGTCTACTTTTTCATTTATTAAAATATTGTTCCGTGTTTCAAACTGCAAACAAATATGAACAATTATAAAATAAAAGGAATGCTATTTTTTAAATCCAAATATTTGTATATTTTATTAATGATGACCAATTTTTTTAATTATTATAATTATGTCTTATTCAAAAGTTTCTTTTTTTTTGCAGTTGGGACCAAAAATTTGAGTTTCTTTTTTTTATATACAAACTCTTGCGTTTATCAATTATGACCAAATTTTAAAAAATGATCTAACTTTTAAAATGTGTTAATATGAACGTTTGGTCGCAATTAATAAAAAAATATAAAAATTTGGATTTAAAAAAAAAGTTTTAGTTATAATTGCATAAAATATTTTTCAATTGGATATAATTATAAAAAGAAAAAAAATAGTAGTGTTTGATAAAAAATACAAAAATTTGGATTTAAAAAATAATTAGACTTAAAATAAATAATGAACTTTATTAATTTTAATATGAATTTTTAATTTTGACAATTTAAAACAAATATTATTTCCTTTTTTTATTTGAAATATTGGGGCACATTTTGATTAAAAATATTAATGTAGACATCAAAATAATTGTTTAATATATATTCTAGCGTCTATATTGCCGCGTTTATCAAGATATTGTTTAGTGTTTCAAATTATAAAAACTTGATAGATTGTATTATAAATTATTAAAATAAAAAATTCATATTAAATTTACATAACATGCTAAAGTTAATATATTATTCTTAGAAAATAATCTTTTATTCTATTATAAATTAAATCTTGCAGAAATATGACAGCATGACTAGTATATGTTAATAAATTCAAGGAACAGTAACATTACAATGCATCTTATGCAACAAATATATTTTTGCTGAGTTGTTAAAATTACACTTGCAGAAATTTTAGGCATAATATCTTTTTTTTTTATAAATGAAAAATATAATAGCGCATCGACAGAGAGTGAAAGGCAAAAAATAAAACATTCGATTACATCGTTACCATTCTATAAGAAACCTGGTTTATGATGATTGTAATAATCACTCCCTTATTAATATTAAAAAAATCAAATACGTGAAGTCCGTTAATTCTTACTTGAAAACTCTCCTATTCCGGACCTTCCAAATCTCCCAAACACAGAATAATCAAAAGGTAAAAAAGTAACATTTTAGGGTGCAGGATATTCTAAACAATTTTTTTAAAATATTTTAAGTTTAGACTATTTATATTTTTAGCTTTATAAATTAGCCATTTATCCAATTTAATGACCTTTTTATAAAAAATAAAACATCTTTTTATCTTAAAAAAATCAATTCTAACCACGTTGAACTTTTTTCTTTGAAAAATATTTACCAAAATTAGAATAAAATTGTCGAGATTAAAAAGTTTTTTTAAAAATAAAAAGAATTCGAAGAAATATAAAGTCGGCCAAAATTTAAATATTTTATCAAAAACAAGTTAAAGTTGACGATTTTAAAAGTCGTTTCAAATCAACCGCACCCTACAAAAATTTGACTTTCACAAATGATAAAATTTATTACCTTAAAATGAATAAAATAAATATAAATATAAATAAATATAAATCAATGAAATCGAAAAAGAAACTCCATTTAGTTCTTCTTGTTCCAAGCATAGCATGTATTATATGCATTTGCCTTACCATCAAACCAACAAGGCCCATTCTCTTTTACCAACCAGCGACACGTGTTACACTTCCTAGTGTCTCTATCACTTTTATAAATATCAAACCACTGATCTTGACCCACGTCATTCTCATGCCACGACATCTTACAAAAATACAGAGTATTTCTAAAAATACTGGGATGGAACCTAAATTGAAAAATTTCTCCACGCTTTAATACCTTTTTACCAAAATCATGATCTCCAGATTTGCACCACAGAGTCAGAGTGGGATGAAATTCTAATCCATTGGTTATGATTACATGGGCATTGTCTCTAGAGAAGGCATCGCATGCAGAGGATAACAGTATAAATGTTAACAAAAAATATACTAGTTTATTATTGAAAGAACTCATCATGATTTGTATAATAGTACTTTTTATGAGATGGGTTTGTAAATTTTTGTTTTGTTTGAGTTTTTATAGATGGATAAAACAGTTTTAAATGAATGATTGTGATTTGTCCATGTTATTTTTGTTTTTTCATTTACTAAGAATCGCACATGTTACCTAGAGAAATGCTAAATCAAACCAATGAAATTCTAATCCAAAGTGCTAAATAACACTAATTTGACTTTTTCAACCAAAATCATTAATAATAGTGACTTCCTTACAAACATTCAATTCTTTACAAATATTAATTTTATTTCTTCCCATAATAACTTAATTCACACATTATGTGGTTGTGTATAATTTTTTTAATTATATTACTTTTATTATCTCATATATAAATTTTGATTAAAGATATAAAAATATACTCCCTCCATCCCATAAAGATAGACGAAATTTTTATTTTGGACGTCCTAAAATATAAATCAAATTTCTATTTTAATTTGATTAATTAAGTTGAAATATCAAATTTACCCTTCATTAATTCAAACACTTATAATATATTTTCTTAATCATCATTAGATTCAATACAAAAATTAATAACAAATTTAATTTTTTAAAATTTTATATATAATAATTTACCAAAAAAAAATATTTATAATTTCAAAAAACAACCGGTGCTTTCAAAGTATATAATTAAGACTATTTGAAATATTTAGATAGTTAAATTAAGGGTATGATAGTAAGTCAATTAAAAGAAACTAATTTAATTTCTATTTTTTAATTCTCGCGCAAATCTATTTTGGGTTATATTTGTGGGACGGGGGAGTACATTTATCTATTTCACAGAAACTTTTATGTTATCTGCAGTATCTATAATAAAAATTATTAAGTATAAATGTAATTTTAAAGGTTTTAAATTTAGAAATTAAAGATTCTAAATTTAGAATTGAGGATTTAACATTTAGGATTTATAAATTAAAATTTAGGGCTTAGAATTTTTTTTGATGAATGAGCTTAGATTTTAATGTTTAGTGTTTAGATTTATAGTTTAGTATTTAAAGTATAGAATTTAAAATTTAGTGTTTAGAATTTTGATTGAATAAAAAAAATTAAATTAAAATAGACGTTTATAATTGAGTAAAAGATAAGAAGATGACAAAGTATGTATATTTATGAAATTTTTTTAGGTAGATCGAATCTATCACGTCATTCGTAGACTAAAACAATTACGTTATAACACCTCATTAAAATGATGGTAAAATCGTAATATCATCTATAAATCTTACACATCTATTATATATTAATTTATTATAATTTTACCATAAGTTTAATTAGGTATTATAATGTGATTGATTTAGTTTACGGGATTATATAATAGACTCGGTTTATCTAAATATTTTTCATACATTCATTGTTATGAATGTTACTGCTATTAATAAGACAAATCTCTATTCACTATTTATGGTTAGAGATTTCATTAGAATTTTAAAGATAATAATTTATTGTTGTATGTACTGATGTAATTTATGCTAAATTTAGTATTAGCTAACAGCCTTTTCCATTCATTTGAAGCTAAAGTGCTAAACAATTAAAATTTTGTCTTATATTTTCGTTTTGCTTCACGCTATAGTAGACTTTATGAGTAGAAAAATTGATACATTTTCAACTTTTTTATATATTTTTTATTTGGAATAATCCATTTTCAAATCCCTAAATTATACTTGTTTTGTTAATTATCTGGTTCTTATTTTTTTTTGTCGTCCTTATTTGGTCCTTCTTTAACTATTAGTGACTCTTATCCTTTTCTCACTGATATAGGCTCTGAGATCAAATAATTATACAACACAACGGTTGCGTCACATCATTCGTGCACTAAATTAATGAGGCGTTAGCCATGTGCAAATGTTTAATGATAAAAAATAGACAATACATAGAGATTCCCTATCGCAAATGATTATTAGCTTGTTGTAAAAATGGCACATCCGTTGTGTGAGATAAACACTCTCTGAGATCTGCTTCTTTTGCTTTTGTGGTGTCTGCTCTTTCTGCGTCTCTCCCGCCTTTTTATTTTCAGATTCTCTCTCGATGTCAAGCAAATGATCCTGAAAGTCGTTTACGCTTTTTACCACCGTCACATGGTAGAGGGGTGGGAGCTGGTCTCCTAGAAATGCATATGGAGGGACATACCTCGTTCGTAGTGGAAGTGACCGCCGCTCCTGTTTCTAAAGACGGGAACAGAATTGGACGGGTTGGCCTCTGATTTGATATCAAGCTTGTTCCTCCGATTTTTGATTATTTATGCCAAATTATACTTTATATCATATATTCTTTTTAGCTATTTTTGAACCGAAATGTTTTCTTGCAAGCATGTCGGCCATGTCACGTCATTGCAAACACACTAAATAGATCATAGGGAAACACTCTAACCCGACCAAACCACATGATGATTCCACGCACCAAAATCAAATCCGATCTTTAAATTAATTAAATAAATAATTATACTATTTATAAAAAATTTATATATTTAAAAATAATTAATCTTTTCTAATCCTAATTGACACTAATTAAAACTACTTTAAAATCTTAATAAAATTAATTGAACCTAAATCTAAGCCTAATAAAATGGTTTCATAATATATTTGATAGATATATAATTAAGGTAAATTTTATAAAAAAAAAATAAATAGATCAAAAGCCGTTATATTCATCTCGAGAAATAAATTTATCCCTAAATTTTGGCCACCGCGATCCTCCGACCCTACCACGGCCCTCAAAAGTAGTTGTTCGTCAGCCCGATGAACAACCACGAGGCTGTTAGTGGAGGCAAATATTACAAAATACTGTCTCATTAATGCTTGTTCAGAAGCCTGAATATGAGAGGATGCTGGAATTATTATGGAGTCATTGTACTTTACTTGTTTTATTTCTGTAACTAAACTATCATTTAATCTGAAAAAGATTTTCTATCACTTAAAAAATGTCCAGTAAATTTTTAATTAATTATATGTATAAATATAAGGGATTGATATAAAGTATAATCTGGCATAGATAATCAAAAATTGAATCCTATATAAACCCATAATTTGTCGGAAAATTACTAATAAACCTTTCGACGTCATTAAAATTGTAATTCAATAACCGAATTGAAAAGAATTAACGTACAATCAACTATTTACAATAAGTGCATGTATGATTAACTCTCGGAATCAATTATAGCCCCGTAAATTCTCTGCCAATACACGAAGATGATAAATTTATAAACAAGTACCCCAATCAATATACTCTATTGAATTAATTAAATTCAATAACAAAGTCAACATAACATCCAAAATCATACACAAATTTTGTAAAATAACAAATCATGAAATACATAATCTTCT
Source organism: Mercurialis annua (assembly GCF_937616625.2). Taxonomy (NCBI): domain Eukaryota; kingdom Viridiplantae; phylum Streptophyta; class Magnoliopsida; order Malpighiales; family Euphorbiaceae; genus Mercurialis; species Mercurialis annua. Next base: position 3,618,739 of record NC_065575.1, on the reverse strand, counting down.
ATTAAAACCAAGAAATTAAACAGATCCTGCCGTTAGAACTGTTGAAACAAACACGAAATAATTATATTATGATTAGGGTTTTCAAGATTTATGCTGGTGTCTGCATAAAAGGCAAGTAATCTTGTTCCTCGTAAGCCACTGTGCAATACAAGAACGATGAAACATATGCATGCAATCCATAGCTTTAGTTTCGTCAAATTCCTTCGTCTCCTCCAAACAAACGCCACAAATCTCGCTGTCGCCGTCAACCACAACAATACTCTTCAATCCTTTAAGCACATGATCATCCCTCGCCATTTTTTTCGTAACTAACTTCTTGAACGTCACTCTACGGCACATTCAGCCTCCTTAAGTCTCTGATTTGTATCTCTAGCTAGCGATCTCGACACCTCGTCTTTTCTTCTTTTTACCGCTTCGTATTGTTTAACCACGTCGAAAATTATACTTCCGTCGGCCACGTTCTGTAGTAACTCCGCATGCATCGTAGCAATCTGATTGAGCTCTCGCATTACTGATCTGATATGTGACGTTATAGCCGCATCCATTATTGACCGGTTTTTGGCTTAAGGCGCAAGAAAAGAAAGTAGACTAATGTTTTAGGTTTAGGGTTTATGAAAAGAAAGAAGATTGAAAGTTTTTGAGACTGTGTTGTGTTTTCGGGTTTCATCTTGGTTCTCCATAAAGAATAAACCCATTTGCATTCCAATGTCCCATGTTTTCTTTGCTTCAGAGGAAATAACAGAAATATGGGAAGTCTCGTTACCCTTGCTCTGATTATTTATGATGCTATCTGACTGCAAAACTGAAGCAGAATGGACTGATTGCTGAGTAGGAGAAGGAGTAGTCAATCTGTTCTTTTTGCGTTTTGTGATAAAGAATGAGTCTGGGTCTGGAAAAGTTGCTTTCGAGTTAATGGAATTAATTGGAGTATCATCCGAAGAATGAGCATGTGTTGAAGATGTGTCCTTAGAGCGCAAAATCTGATTCTGATTTGAAAAGGAATTCGCAGGTCCTTTCTGGGAGGAAGCAGAATTATCCTGTTGAACATCCTCCTTGTCGGCATAAACATCTTTACTTTCAGATAAAGAACTTGAATCCTCATTAGTAATGTCCATAATAACTGGAATGTCAGATTCCTGTGCATGGATGCAGAATTCCTTGCCATCTATAATAACATGTAAGTCACAATCAATTCTAAGTTTCTCTGTGGAAATAAGGACTGGTCCAGAATCCATCCTTTCCTTATTTAGCACCCATGGTGAAACAGTAATTGAACTTCCCAAACTATCACCCACTAGTAAGAAAAAATCTTCATCCCATGCTTTAATAGGACTTCCTGAGATTGTGATCCAAACAAAACGCTCTTCAGATGAGAATTGTCCATCCCATGGCTTAAGATTAGAGAAGAAACCAGATAAAGAATTGAAAATTCGTTCAAATTGAACCCTATCATCCTCAGAAAAGAAATTGATTAAGACAAATACTCCTCCAAGCAATGAGAAAGACTCATACACAATTCCTCGGTTTTGAAGAAACCCTTTGACATTCAGAAGGTCAGGCATCCTTCTAATAGTAACTATAACTGCAGTTGTTGAATGGTCTAAGAGGGACTTGAAGACAATTGGTTTAGGATCAACCACCTGAGCATATGAATGGGAATCTCTAATTGAACGAATAACAGGTTTCCTTGCAACAACAATTCTATCCTTCTTTAACTGCATGGGAACTGGCTTTGGTTTCGTAAACCTAGAAATAAAGGCACGCAAAACATACGATCCAATATTGATCCTATTCAAACGATAAAGTGAATCACCCATCTGATCATAGTCGTCCAGATGGAGAAAACCAAATCTCATGTTCTTGATGTTCTTCTTACAAGCTATGGTTACCCTTCCCTTGACATTAAACTTCAAGAAAGCTCTTTGTAAGTCGGATTAAAACCAATGATCCGGAAAGTTTTCAAAGTAAATCACAGGGGGTGGTCCCGTGGTAGTCCCACCATGGAATCTTGAGTTGTTGCCGGCTGATTGCTGAGGAAGGCGTTGTGTGGCCATCTCCTTAAATTAATAGTATTACTATTTTTCATATAATAACTAATATCTCCAAAATTTTCAAAAAAAATAAAATAGAAAATAATATCTCCAAAATTCTTTTCCCCGGTTCATGTATTTACTCTATTATTATTAACTTAAAAGCTTGTTTTGTTAATAAAATTGCGGGAATACTCAATTGCTAAAACGGCTTAATTACTTAAAACCCACACACCTTGAACTTTTTTTCGTTTATACCCTGATCTAGGAAAAAGTTCATTTGCACCATATTTTGGGTTTTTATGTTTCACTTCTACCCTCGAGGTATTAAATTGACCTCTTTTCTTTTGAAATAAAGTGTATAATAGTCCTTCATTTTTAGCATATATTCTAATTACATGTTAATGTTATTAATTATACAAATATACCTTCTTCTTTAAAAAATTCAACTAATAATTATTATTTAATTTATATTAATTATCAATGATTTTTTAAAAATCAAAAACCGTAAAAAAATTAAAAATAATAATTTAATTCCGACCTACCACCGTACTCCAATTTAAAAACCCGCTACTAAATTCTAAAAAAATAATATATTTTTTTCGATTTTCAAGCTCCTCCTCCACGGAGGAGGAGGAGCTCTTTTGTCCATGGAAAGAGCTTGCAGCGAGCTCCTTGCTTCCATGGTGGAAGGAGCTCGCAGCGAGCTCCTTCCTTCCATGGAAGCAAGAAGCACGCTGCTCCTTCTAAGGAAGGAGCGAGCTGCTCCTTCCTTCCATGGAAGGAAGAGAGTGGAGGAGGAGTTCGAAAACCAGATTTTTTTAAAAATTATTTTACTAAAATTTAGTAGCGGGTTCTTAAATCGGAATACGGTGGTAGATCGGATTTAACAAGAAATATTTTATTTTTTTTATTTTATTAAAATTTAAAAAATTAATTAATTTTAGAATTGATTTGAACGTTTTTAAGCTGAAATACTTGTTTGTATTTTTTTTTAATAGAAAAAAGTATGAAATAATCCTTATATTTAATTGTTTTTAATAAATTATTATTATTATTTGAAAATTGGGATAGAGATGAAATATAAAAGCCCAAATTAGAGTGAAAATGAACTTTTTCCTACATTAGGGTATAAACAAAAAAAAAGTTTAAGGTGGGTGGTTTTTAAGTAATTAGACCCTTGTTAAAATTGTTTCCAGTTGGTCTTTAAATTGCTAAGATTTTAAATTTTAATGTTTTTCTTATTCTAAATTTGAAATTTTTTTAGAATCGTTGCTATCCAAATCAACTTCTATTCTAACTCTAATGCTTAAAAGAATTTTTTCAGAGAAATTCTATTATAACTCCAATACTAAAATAGATATAAACCAATTAATTCTATTCTAACTCTAATACTAAAATAGATATTATAATTTAAAATTAATTAATTAATTACCATAACATCTTCAATTAACTAATCAATTAGTAATAAATTTAAAAGGACTATTCAGTAAATTTGCATATCCCATCCTCCATCCATACTTTTATATATAGTATAGATAAATAAATTTGAATGAAAAATCATCAAACTTTTCTCTTTATCTTGATTGGAAAATTTCAACTGTTAATTATATTATATCACAAGGCATTATATATTACATTCCAAATTTGTTATGTTTTGGTTTTATAAATTCCATTGTAAAATTTCTATTTTTATGAATCATTGTATTTTCTTTATATGTAAGTTTTTCATGATATGTTTAAAATGGATATATGTGTTTACTATGACGAGATAATATTAATAGAAAAAACCTTAATTTAAACCCTAGTCTATAAATTCTATGAATTCAATCCCTATATAAATATAAAAATAAAATATTTAAAAAAATATAGTAATTAAATTTATCGGAATCAAATTTTAAAATAGAGAATGAAGTAAGCTCTTTAATTAAAATGTCTGTTATATAGAATCGAAATAGTGGTTACTAAATTAAGCAAACTATTATTTGTATCAAGCTAATATTATCTTCTTCAACTATTATTAGTGATATTCATTAAAAAGTATATTATTAGTGACTACTTGATGCAAAATAAACATAATCATCGATGGAATGGATAAATTAAGTACTACCATTTGCTAATTAAAGTAACTAGTTATTGCTTATATGAAGCCACAATTGACCTATATATAAAAACCTCAGAAGCTAATCTTATAAAATTAATTAAAAAGTAATAATGAAATCTTTCAAGAGCGAATATTTCGTGCTATTGATGTTCGCATTGCTAGTATCATCAAGCGATGCATTCTCATTCCGTCGGAAAAGGGTTAGGATGACAATAACTAACTCTGTAGAGGCTTTGAGTGGAAAAAAGGATATTATGCTTCATTGCAAATCGGGAGATAATGATTTTGGTGGAAAAAATTTAAAATTTAATACATCTTTTGTGTTTAGCTTTAGACCTAACGTTTTTGGAAGGACTAAATTTTCGTGTGGCTTTGGATGGAATAAACTTGATACATCGTTTGTGCATCCTCCAATAGATGTTTATGGTGGTGACAGAATTGGCCATCTCAAATGCAGAGATTGTTTTTGGCAAATTTACGAAACCAGTCTTTGCATGGCTAAAGGTGCTGACATTATTCCTTATTGTGTGTGGTAATTAAGGTAATCTATTTTCCTTCAATTATCATATTTCTCTATCTACATTATACGTTTAAAAACATTCAGTAATCGAGTTTTATATATATATATATACATATGTGTTTGATGTATGTGTCGAAAAATAATAATCTTTTAGTGTATAAATTATCTATATTTATTGCTAAACTATGCATATAATGTAAAATTGCTATGGATAAACTAATATTATTTGAAATGTTAAATTTAACGTTTTTATCTTTTTGGTTTTCTTTTGTCATATATACTCTCATAGATGTGCTAATTTATTGTTCAACATATATCCAAAACAACAAGTAGCAATCATGAATTATTAATGAAAAAAAAAAAGCATTATTACAATACTTATTTAGTGCAACTATTAATTCATCTATAAATTTAAAAGAATATTAAATTTTTATAATAAAGTGTTTTTTTATGAATAAAATAAAGTTATATTTATATTCTTTTTAAAAAAGAGTGATTGTTAATGTTTACGTTACTAATACGGAATGTGTTTATTTGAAAAGATGTTACTAATTCGTTCTAAAACAAGGAGATGTTGAATTTGGAGCGGTGTCACAATTTCATGACTTTATATCGTTGAAGGAATAACCTCGAGGCTGTTAGTGAAAGCAATTATTACAAAATATTGTCTCATTGATGCTTGTTCAGAAACCTGAATGAGAGGATGCTGGAATTATTATGGAGTCATTGTACTTTAATTGTTTTATTTCTGTAACTAAACTATCATTTAATCTGAAAAAGATTTTTTATCACTTAAAAGATGTCCAGTAGATTTTTAATTAATTATATATATACATATAAAGGATTGATATAAAGTATAATTTGGCATAGATAATCAAAAATCGATTGCTATAAACCCATAATTTGTTGGAAAATTACTAATAAACCTTTCGACGTCATTAAAATCGTAATTTAATAACCGAATTGAAAAGAATTAACGTATAATCAACTATTTACAATAAGTGCATGTATGATTAACTCTCGGAATAAATTATAGCCCCGTAAATTCTCTGCCAATACACGAAGATGATACATTTATAAACAAGTACCCCAATCAATGTATTCTATTGAATTAATTAAATTCAATAACAAAGTCAACAAAACATTCAAAATCATACACAATTTTTTTTTAAAAAATGAAATACATAATCTTCTACTAAAACCAAGAAAATAAACAGATCCCGCTGTTAGAACTGTCGAAACAAACATGAAATAATTATGTTACGATTAGGGTTTTCAAGATATATGCTGGTGTCTGCATAAAGGGCAAGTAATCTTGTTCCTCGTAAGCCACTGTGCAATACAAGAACGATGAAACATATGCATGCAATCCATAGCTTTAGTTTCGTCAAATTCCTTCATCTCCTCCAAACAAACGCCACAAATCTCGCCGTCGCCGTCAATCACAACAATACTCTTCAATCCTTTAAGCACAGGATCATCCCTCGCCATTTTTTTCGTAACTAGCTTCTTGAACGTCCACTCTACGGCACATTCAGCCTCCTTAAGTCTCTGATTTGTATCTCTAGCTAGCGATCTCGACACCTCGTCTTTTCTTCTTCTTACCGCTTCGTATTGTTTAACCACGTCGGAAATTATACTTCCGTCGGCCACGTTCTGTAGCAACTCCGCATGCATCGTAGCAATCTGATTGAGCTCTCGCATTACTGATCTGATACGTGACGCTATAGCCGCCTTCATTATCGACCGGTTTTTGGCTTAAGGCGCAAGAAAAGAAACTAGACTGATGTTTTAGGTTTAGGGTTTATAAAAAGAAACAAGACTGAAGTTTTAGGTTTAGGGTTCATGAAAAGAAACAAGAATGAAAGTTTTTGAGATTGTGTTGTGTTTTTGGGTTTTATATATATTTTTTGGGTCGGTTCTGTGTTGCTTTGATCGCAAGTCACTCCATAGGAGAATTTTTGATCCAACGGCTGTAGGCTATTATCCGTTTCATTAAAGGAAGATACAGTTGATCACTCTCTAGTCTTAATTTCTACTAATTCAGTTCATTTAAAATAAGGACCTCTACTTACAATATGACTTATTGGTCTTAAATAGAAAATAAAGTTAAAATAAGGAATTTTAAATTCGACTAGCATATATATGTATCATGAAAATTCTATTTAGCGAATGCATGTAAATATTTAAGTTTGACTAGCATATATGATATATATCATGAAGATTCTATTATTCAAATGAAATTTTTGATGTAGCAACTAGGGCTCTTCACTTTTTCGGTATAATTGAATTAGCCGACCGAACTAAATCAAAATTTTAATTTGGTTTAGCTTTTGAATAATTTAATTTGATTACGGTTTTTAATTTTAGATTTTTTGGTTAATTCGTTTCTTTTTCTTAAAAAAATTTTGTTAATTGAATTGACCGAGTTGGACAAATTATATATATATATATACACATTATATTACTTTTAAAACAAAGTAAGATATTTTTATATTTTTTTTAGAATATATACATTATGTTATTTTTTAAGCTTAATTAATGTCCTAAAAAACCTCGATTTTTTAACCCCTTTTCAATTTCACCTCGACGTTATCAATTCGTCAATTGTAAAATAATCAAAAAAATCTTTATAAATGACTTATGTGAATTTTTTTCATTTGAAAAAAATCAAAATGAATGACTTATTTGAATCCTTGTTTTCAATAAAAAAAAAGGTCAATTTAGTATTTATGGGTACAATTTAAAGTAAAAGTGTAAGTTTGGGTACAATTGATAATTAAGTTTGGGTACAATTGATAATTTTACAACTAACTCCTAAATCTTTGGTTTATTTGCTCCTTAGATTCCTCATGTTTTGCTTTCAATTAAACAACTAACTCCTAAATCTTTTTTTTTGTTCGTTTTCGCCCAATGATCACTTAACCGTTTTCTCTCTCGATTATTTATCTATTATTTATAACCAAATAATAATACTTCTCCGATACTTTATTAATTTGTATTTCGATAATTTTTTTAATTTATTCTTGGTTATAACATCTAAATTTCCAATCCGAGACATACAGTTCACTTTATCTATTTTTGTCGTTCATTCCTTTTAATACCATTATTTCTCGTTTTGACTAATGCCAATATCCAGATTCCCTTATTCAAACCCTTACAAACGAACGTCGAGGTATTATCCTTTCTTTAATATCCATAATTTTATATTTTTTCAATTCCGGTCTCTCCTCACAAGACACGTTGCAATAAACGACACCAGAACATACGAGGTATTACATTAGAGCTACAAAGTAGGATTAATTCTACTCTTATCAATAACCAATGGGGGTTGGTTCAAGTGGTAAGCGGCTTGGTATCGCTTAAGCAAGGTCTCGGGTTCGAGTCTTTGTGAATGCAGAAAATTCTCACTGGCAGACTCACCCACCATGCCAGGTGCGCGACGCGGGTCGGATCCGGATTAGTCAGGGCGAAGCCTTGGAAACCGGATGGGCTTACCAAAAAAAAAATAACCCTTAACAATTTTCCTTCAAGTCATCAAGAGTGACGAGAAAACTTTTGCAGGGAAAGGATATGTCGCGCTCGTTAGAGGACTCTTCGCACCTACGACCTACGTGTTTATTGGATTCTTCAAACGGTCATATGGCAGATGGAAGCCTTCGATAGGTGGTATTTAAATGTATCTAGTGGGTGCTCCAACGGTATAAAGGCCGCGCCCTTGAAATCTCTTTGTCGCGCCTGTACCAACTTCAAGGTTTGAGGGTTGAATAAAACCCTAAGATCGCGCCCGTGACAAACACGCTTCGCGCTCATGAGGCTTTTGTTGAGCCGTCGCGGGTATGAAAGTCTACCAGAAATGGGAGAATTCAAAAAATTTGATTCCCGCTGGAATATTCTTAATCGATCTACTAGAGTTTAATATGTTTCTACTCATTAATAAACATTATTAAAAGATTTCATTTGATTATAAAAATTAAATTAAAGAGATCAAAATAACTTGATCCAACAAGAAGCATAAATTATATTTAAAAGTTTTAGTTTGAAGATACTAATTATTTTTCTTAATCAATTAAACAAATGATTATTTGTTTCCGCTAAAATAGTTAAATGAAAAGAAAAATCTATGTCCATCCTTCAAAATTATTTTTCCTTAATAACCCTAAGAAAATATAGAAATAGTTATTTTTTTGGGAGATTTGTACCTCAAAAATAAAAATATTTGCACATTTTACCTGAACACGGAAAAGTTATAAACAAAACCTCACGTTTTTCCCCGATTTATGTTTTTACTCTGTGTATTAAAATATTTATGATTTTACTCCGTTATCATCTAGTTATCATAAATCCTTCTGTAATTTATTTTTTACGTAGGTTATCATACAATTATCATAAACTTATCATATAGTTATCATATTATAGTGTTATGACGACGACATGATAATATAGTTTTATTTACATGATAATCAGACATTGTTTTATCATAGCATTATCATAGATATTATCATAGCATTATCATATAGGTACCATAAATATTATCATCTCGGTATCATCTGATAATGTTATGATAACAATATGATAATCATATATTATTTTTTGTAGAATTTATTTTCATGTAATGTTATGATAACTACATAATAATACAGTGATACTCATATGATAATCAGACATTGTTTTTTTTTATATAAAAAAACATTTTTCTCTGCAATGTATGATAATGCGGTGATACTCATATGATAATCAGATGCAATTTTATTTCTGCAGAAAATTGTTTTTTTTCATCATGAAATCGTTTTTATGCAGATTTTTAGATTTAAAGTTGAAAAAATTCAAGAGTAATTTATTTAGATCTGAAATTTAAAATAAATCGTATTTATCATCACGAATTAAGTAAAAAATGCTAAAATTAAATATGAAAGAACGGAGGTACGACGGCAAAACGATGGCGGATCAATGAAGGAAAGGCGAAGAAAAAAAGAACAAAAATGGAGGAAAAAAAAAGAAATAAAGAAGAAGAAGAAATGGCGAAAAAAAGAAAGAAAGAAGATAAAGAGAAAAAAAAGAAAAAAAAAACAAGTTCATCACTTAGAATAAAAAAATATAACTAATATGAAATAATAATAAGAAATAGGCATAATTATAATATAAACATTTTTAGGATAAAAAAATAACTGTAGTAAAAATATAAATTATTTTCTCTATTTTTTTCTTGTTGAGGGGAGAAATCTTATTTTTTATGAATAATCTATACTATAAATAAAAATACGGATGGGGAAACAAGTAAATTTACCGAATAATTCTTTTTAATATAAGGATAATGTCAAAAAAATTCACGAACTTTACATGTTTTTTCATTTTAATCACATAGTTTAAATTTTGTCATTTTCATACACGAACTATCACTTTTTCCCAAATTCATACATGGTGCTGAGGTGTCATGACTCCATTGGCCTAATTTGCTGAGGTGGAGGTCATTTTACACCATTGAATGAGTGACACCTCAGCGCCGTGTATGAATTTGGGAAAAAGTGGTAGTTCGTGCATGAAAATGATAAAATTTAAACTTTGTGATTAAAATAAAAAAATATATAAAGTTCGTGATTTTTTTTGACATTTGATAGGAGTATTTTACTCCTATCTTTAGTGTCGTTTCCGCATGCTTTATTAACGTTTTATCACGGTTTTATGGTATTTCGTATGCCTTATTACGTGTTTTAGTATTTCAGGTACTTAGGAGCAATGCGGAAGCATTTTGGTGCAAAAGTTGGAAAAGACGACAAAAGCGACGCGGAAGCTCATTTGCAAATCTGAAAAAAGCTGACCCCTGGGCACTAATTGACCAATTTGGACTATCTATAAGCCTCAAATGAACTCGTGATTTTCATGAAAGTTAAAGTAGACGTCCTAAGCTTTCCAACGGTTCAAGAATCGACTCAATCAGACATTTCTACACCGAGTTACGAAGGTTTGAAGATCGAGACTATTTTGGGCCCAACACATGTGTAAATGAATGTTTGTCTTTTTCCTTCTTTTGTAAGTACTATATAAGGAGCCTTATCTCTATTTTAGGGAAAGAAGATTTCCCTAGACTTTATTCTATTAGTGTACTTTTGAATCTTCTCCCAATTTTAGAAATCCCTAAATTTTAGTCTTCTTCTTCAATAGAATTTCCAGATTTTTATATTTCCAGCATTGTTGAGATCTTTGAAGCTTCATTGAATGAACAAGTTTTATTTTCTATTACAACTCTTATTTGTGGGTTTTTCATCTTCTTGTAAGTACTCTTTAACCATGCCTTCCAATTATCATTTTGTTAATTTAGCTCTTGGTATGTGTAACTAATCCCCCATGTTTGGGGGTTGAGATGATTTCCTTCTTGTTATGTTAAATGGTATGTTTGATTGGTTAAATGCTTGTTCTAGTTCTAGTTCCTAATGCTTGTGTTAGCCTAGCTATCTAATGCATGATTTAGTGTTTGCTTGACTCATTGAGAAATGGTTAGGTGAATAGACTTTGGAATTAGAAGCCTAGATTGTAATACCACGAGAGTGGATTAGGATTTAGGTGACCTTGAGTTTGTTGATTAATTGATGTTGGGTAATTGGTTTTGTTTAGTATCACGAGAGTGAGTTAGGCATTAATTGATTACTTGATGATTGATTTTGTCGTTCTTAGAGGCTCGAGAGAGCGGGAACGGTGCGCTAGGCACAACTCGGCCCTTGCTAGATACCAATTCATCCATTACCATGTATGCATGACCTATGAATGATTTCAACCCCTAGACATCTTTTACTTATTGATTAAACTCGTTCTTATTATAGTTGTTTGAATTGTTAATTTAATTGTTTAGTTGTTTAGTGCCTATTTAGTGTTAATCTTACTTGAACTTCAACCATTCGTGTTTCTCTAAACGAATTGAATCGCAACTAAAGTTCATTCTCATCAATCGCTCTAGATTCACTCCTCGTGGGATCGATTCCGACTTCCGGATTATTACAAATTGTGCTTTTTGCTCAACAACATTAACCCTTTAATAAATTACTAAATGACGGGTGTATGGTTATTAATTAATTATTTAATTAATTTATTATTAAAAATATAATATGATTAGAATCTTAAATATAATAGAATTAGAGTTCTAAATATTATACAATAGAGTCCTCATTAAAAAATAGCTATATTATTGATTTAATAAAATGTTAATATGTTTAATACAATTTTTTCAAGAAGTTCAATGTGCTCTGTTTTTTTATTAATTTGTTTTTATAGATTTCTTTTTATATGCAGCAAACACTTTTTAGATCCAGGAGAAATAGATGCGCTGCAACAACAGAACAAAAATAAGAGCACAACACTTGATGATTTTAAGCCCATTTAAAATGTGTATGGCTAATTTTTATTTGGATTATTAATAGCTATCAAGTCTATTCTATATATTTATACTATATATAACTTACGAATAGAAACATGCATTTTAATGTTTATATTTTTAATATTATAATTTTAAAGTTATTTTGAACATTAATATTATAATTAATCAAATTAAAATCCTAATTCAACTCATAGATTCAATCAAACCTTCAAATAATCTCTAACTAATTTAATATTGATTATGAATAAAACACAATGATATAATTCTAATATATTTAATCCAACTTTTATGAGATATTTTTTAATCCAATAAAACACTAACTAATTTAATTATATTTATAATTTAAAATATATTAGTATAATTAAAATTCATTTAATTTAATATAATATTACACTTAATACTACTTTAAATAGTAGTACAATAAAATTAATAGAATTATATTTATTTCTAATAAAAATTATAAATATTAATATTGATTATAAATAAAATAAATTATTATAATTATAATAAATTAAATTAAATTAATTTGACGAGTCATGTTACGAGCAAAGTGCGTAGCTAAATAATTTAATATTAATCATATATATAATTATAATAAATTTAAATTATATCATAAATTGCAAATAAACGTCAATTAATATATCAATAAATATTTGACGAGTCACACTACGAATCACGTATGTAACACGTAAAGCGAAACTAGTATGTATAAAAGGCCAAGAGAAATGCCAAAGATTTTAACTCAAAGTTTTAGTACAAGATGTGACACACTCAAGTTTGGTATACTAGAGCTTATGACTACGAAAAAAGATCAAAAGAATAATTTTAAATAGTATCACTATCGATTTTAAAAGTAATGATAATTATTTTTTTAAACAATAAATAACTTAAAAAGTCCAAACCTTTAAAACTTGTTGCAATTTAATACAAATCTTTTAATTTTTATAATAATAGCTAAATTGTATTTTTTTTTCGTTGCAATAATAGCCAAATAGCATTTTTTTTCGAATGCTTTTGAGTTTTCTTGAGTTTTTTGCCATTTCTTATGACTTTTAATATATTATTATTTATCAATCTAATTGAAAACAACAAGTTTGACCACTAATTTGGATATTCTTGCAATAAAAAAATGCAATTTGGCTATTATTACAAAAATTAAAAGGTTCAGATTAAACTACAACAAGCCGTATAGTTTGAATTTTTTTTCACCATTAGGCCTTTTTTATATTACTAGTATTGATTTACGTGCGATGCACGAGGCTCGCAATGTGATAAGATAATGATAATATTAATAATAAATTATATTTGCTATTTACTTTTGAATATTAATATTATTTTTAATTTATTTGTTATTAAATAATCTAAGATAAATAAATATTTTACTTGAAAAAAATAAAATATAATTAAATTAATAATATTACTATTTTTCATATAATAACTAATTTCTCCAAAACTCTTTTCCCCTAGTTCATGTATTTACTCTACTATTATTAACCTAAAAGTTATGAAAATTTCAAAAGTCTCCAAAATGTATTGTTTTGTTAATAAAACTGCAGGAATATCCAATTGCTAAAACGGCTTAATTACTTAAAAACCACCTGCCTTAAATTTTTTTCATTTATACCCTGACCTAGAAAAAAGATTATTTGCACCCTAATTTAGGTTTTTATGTTTCACTTCTACTAGTCCTTCATTTTTTAAATTAGAGTACGGTGGTAGGTCGAAATTGAAAAACAGTGTATAATAGTCCTTCATTTTTTAGCATATATTCTAATTACATGTTAATTTATTAATTATACAAAAGCACCTTCTTTTTTTAAAAAAATTCAACTAATAATAATTATTTAATTTTTATTAATTATCAATAATTTTTTAAAATTAAAAACTGTAAAAAAATTAAAAAAATAATTCAATTTCGACCTACCACCGTACTCTAATTTAAAAACCCGCTACTAAATTTTAAAAAAATGATAATTTTTTTCGAGTGAGGAGGAGCTCTTTTCTCCATAGAAGGAAGGAACAGATTTGCTCTTTCCTTCCATGGAAGGAACTCGCTGCGAGCTCCTTCCATCCATAGAAAGAAGAGAGCTCCACCGAAAATCGGAATTTTTTTTACTTATTTTACTAAATTTAGTAGCGGGTTCTTAAGTCGGAATACGGTGGTAGATCCGAATTAACAAGAAATATTTTATTTGTTTTATTTTATTAAAATTAAAAAAAATTAGAACTTATTTGAACGTTTTTAAAGCTGAAATACTTGTGTTTAAAAAGTATGAAATAATTCTTATATTTAGTTGTTTTTAATAATTTTTTTAAAAAAAAATTGGGGTAGAGGTAAAATATAAAAACCCAAAATAGGGTGCAAATGAACTTTTTCCTACATTAGGATATAAATGAAAAAAAAAATTAAGGTGGATGGTTTTTAAATAATTAAGCCCTTGCTAAAACTGTTTCCAGTTGGTTTTTAAGTTTTTAGAATTTTAAATTTTAATATTTTGCTTATTCTAAATTTAGAATTTTATTTAGAATCGTTGTAATTTACTACTACTTTTTATCCAAATCAACTTCTATTCTAACTCCAATACTTAAAAGAATTTTTTCAGAGAAATTCTATTATAACTCCAATACTTAGATAATATTTTAATTTAAAATTAATTGATATGCAATTGCCACTTGCTCTAAATTAGGACTTTTTTTAGATTCGTTGTCGTTTATTACTTCTTATTCAAACCAATTTAATTCTATTCTAACTCTAATACTAAGATATTATAATTTAAAATTAATTAATTAATTATCATAAAATCTTTAATTAACTAATCAATTAGTAATAAATTTAAAAAGGACTATTAAGTAAATTTGCATATCTCATCCCCCATCCATACTTTTATATATAGTATAGATAAATAAATTTGAATGAAAAATCATCAAACTTTTCTCTTTATCTTGATTGGAAAATTTCAACTGTTAATTATATTATATCACAAAGCATTACATATTTACATTCCAAATTTGTTATGTTTTGGTTTTACAAATTCCATTGTAAAATTTCTATCTTTATGAATCATTGTATTTTCTTTATATGTAAGTTTTTAATGATATATTTAAAATGGATATATGTGTTTACTATGACGAGATAATATTAATAGAAAAAACCTTAATTTAAACCCTAGTCTATAAATTCTATGAATTCAATCCCTATATAAATATAAAAATAAAATATTTAAAAAAATATAGTAATTAAATTTATCGGAAACAAATTTTAAAATAGAGAATGAAGTAAGCTCTTTAATTGAAATGTCTGTTATATAGAATCGAAATAGTGGTTACTAAATTAAGCAAACTATTATTTGTATCAAGCTAATATTATCTTCTTCAACTATTATTAGTGATATTCATTAAAAAGTATATTATTAGTGACTACTTGATGCAAAATAAACATAATCATCGATGGAATGGATAAATTAAGTACTACCATTTGCTAATTAAAGTAAATAACTATTGCTTATATGAAGCAACAATTGACCTATAAATAAAAACCTCAGAAGCTAATCTTATAAAATTAATTAAAAAGTAATAATGAAATCTTTCAAGAGCGAATATTTCGTGCTATTGATGTTCGCATTGCTAGTATCATCAAGCGATGCATTCTCATTTCTTCCAAAAAGGGTTAGGATGACGATAACTAACTATGTAGACCCGTCTATTAAGCTTCATTGCAAATCGAGTGATAATGATTTTGGTGTAAAAGATTTAAAAGTGAATACATCTTTTGTGTTTAGCTTTAGACCTAACATTTTTGGAAGGACTAAATTTGCTTGTGGCTTTGGTGACAGTCTTGATTTTCCAATAGATGTTTACGGTGGTCACATGCTTGGCCATCTCAAATGCAGAAATTGTTTTTGGCAAATTAACAAAACCAGTTTTTGTATGCCTCAAGGTGCTGACCTTACTCCTTATTGTGTGTGATAAAGGTAATCAATTTTCCTTCAATTATCATATTTTTCTATCTACATTATATGTTTAAAAACATTCAGTAATCGAGTTATATATATATATATACAGACATGATGTATGTGTCGAAAAATATAAACTTTCAGTGTATAAATTATCTATATTTATTGCTAAAACATGCATATAATATAAAACTGCTATAGATAAACTAATTTTATTTGAAATGTTAAATTTAACGTTTTTTATCCGGTGATGATATAGATGATCTTCTTTACCTATTGCCAGCGACTCCTATTCATGTAAAATGAAACAATAATACCTTAACCGTTGCTAGAATAGACAAATTAGTTATTATTTTATTAATTAAAATAATTAGTAAAAATTTCTCATGTAACAGTTGTAGATTGTCATTTTTACACTGAATATTTGCGATAGAAATTTTTTAATTTTTTTTTCTGTTATTAAATTTTCACATATTGAACGCATTATTGGTTTGTTATATCAATGACATGGTGCAGCGGTTATGTTATATAATTTTTCAATTAGTACTCTATTTATCCTTTTTTTTCTTTTGTCATATATACTCTTATAGATGTGCTAATTTATTGTTCAACATTTATCCAAAACAACTTGTAGCAATCATGAATTATTAATGAAAAAAGACATTATTACAATACTTATTTAGTGCAACTATTAATTCACCTATAAATTAAAAAGAACATTAAACATTTAAAATAAAGTTAAAATTTATATTTTTTTCAAAAGAGTGATTATCATTGTTTATGTTACTAATACGTTATGTGTTTATTTGAACAGAAATGTTTCTAATTCGTTCTAAAACAAGGAGATGCTAATTTTGGAGCGGTGTTACAATTTCATCACTTTTTGGGTTTAGCTTTGGACATCACATTTCTAGAATGACTTTATATCTTTGAAGGAATTATATATTATTATTTTAATTTTGATTTCAATTGTATTTTATAATTATTTGATACATTTTTAATATAAATATTATATGGATAAAGAATAAATATATATGTATTTTATAATGTGTTTTTTTTTATTCTCAATAATTTGTTTTCTGAATTCGATTAATTTAAGAAAGTTTTTTTTTTCATAAATGATAAATAGCATTAGCTCAACAATGTTAGATAAAAGAAAAACCTTAAAAAGTTTGCATGAGCTAAAAAATATTACAGAAAAAAATTCAGACTTCTATATACACTATCAGAAATTTGATTTTCGCGAAGGATCACATTCTTATCGCAAAATCTGTAATCGGAGACGGATTTTTCCACCGCTAAATTACTTGTGGATTCGCAAAGAAATCCATCGGTAATTTAGGCACAAAGTTGGCGCAAGCAATTGCTAACAGATTTTAGCAACGGATTTGTCGACTATTTGGCGCGAAGCAATGCGACAAGATTTTATATTGAAAAATAGCGACGGATGGTAAAATTTGTCGCTATTTAGCGACATTTTAGTGTCTATAGATAAATAGAAATGAATTTTAGGTTGATCAGCGATGAATTATCAACGAATTTTAAAAATGTAAAAAAATATTTAAAAGAAATTTAAAATAATTATTTTTAAAAAAGTAAAATAATGTACAGAGAATTATTTAAAAAATTAATTTTTAAAAAATTAATTTTAGAAAAGAATTATATCAAAAATATAATTATTTTAAAGTGCGGGAATAATAATTTATTCTTTTTGGTTATAAAATAAATATAATATACATTAATATATAACAATAGTTTGAGTTTGTTAAGATGAAGTAAAGTGTGAGAGAACTTCACAATAAAACAAGTCATGTGTTGAAAAATTCTAAATGGGTGATGTTACGACCTGATTTCTCGGACCAAAACTAGTGTTAGAAAATGAAAATAATAGTTCTGAAATCCGTAACAAGTTTGAAATCACTATAAATATTTTACTTGCAAAATCGTTATAACAAATATATTTCGTTTTCAAAAAGCTTTTTTTCAATAGATGTTTATGGTGGTGACAGAATTGGCCATCTCAAATGCAGAGATTGTTTTTGGCAAATTTACGAATCCAGTCTTTGTATGGCTAAAGGTGCTAACATTATTCCTCATGGTTAATTTCTTAAAAAGTCACGACCTTTACACGAATTTTCATTTTATTCACAATTTTTAAAGTTGCCATATAAAATCACGACTTTTCATTTGTTCAAATCTATCACCAAATCAATTTTTGGTGTATTTTTGATGACGTGGCAACCATAATCCGGCATATTTGAAAAAAAATGAAAGGTAAAATTCACCGGAAAAATAATCAGTGATAGATTTGAAAAAAATGAAAGGTCATGGTTTTATATGACAATTTTAAAAGTCGTGATTAAAATAAAAATTCGTATAAAGGTCGCTACTTTTATGAAATTAACCCTATTCCTTATTGTGTGTGGTAAAGGTAATCTATTTTCCTTCAATTATCATATTTTTCTATCTACATTATACGTTTAAAAACATTCAGTGATCTAGTTATATATATATACATACATACATATTCGATGTATATATATATATATAGACACACACACATACGCGTATGATGTACAAATATAATCTTTTAGTGTATAAATTATCTATATTTATTGCTAAACTATGCATATAATGTAAAATTGCTATGGATAAACTCGTATTATTTGAAATGTTAAATTTAACGTTTTTATCTAGTGCTGATATAAATGATCTTCTTTACCTATTACTAGCGACTCATATTCATGTAAAATGAAAAAATAATACCTTAACCATTGCTAGAATAGATAAATTAGTTATTATTTTATTAATTAAATAATTAGTAAAAATGTCTCATGTAACTGTTGCAGGTTGTCATTTTCACACTGAGTATTTGCGATAGAAATTTTTTTAATTTTTTTTCTCTCATTAAATTTTTCACATATTGAACGCATTATTGGTTTGTTATACCAATGACATGGTGCATCGATTGTGTTATATTCCCTCCATCCCAAAATAATAGTCCACTTTCCCCTTTTTACACAGTTTAAGAAAAACAATTAATGCTCTAACTTTTCACAAATTTATCTTCACTTTTCCTATCATATCCTTATTAAATGTTAGGCTTAATACATAGTTTGACCCCTGAACTTGTACCCTTTTACCCATCTAACCTCTAAACTTAACGTCTCACCTATCGAACCTCTGAACTTGTTAAATAATCCGATTTGACCCCTGAACTTGATAAATATGTAAATATTGAACTCTTCGTGTCCACCTGTCACTTGAAACATTCTAGAAGAAATTGTGTACGGAGGGGTTCAATGTTTACGTATTTATCAAGTTCGGGGGTCAAATCGGGTTATTTAACAAGTTCAGGAGTTCGATAGGTGAGACGTTAAGTTTGAGGGTTAGATGGGTAAAAGGGTACAAGTTCAGGGGTCAAACTATGTATTAAGCCTTAAATGTTATGACTATAGACTAATAGTAATAAATGATACACTTTAAATAAGGATAATATGGAAAATAAACACTTTAAATTGTGATTTAAAAAAAATGGGTTATTATTTTTAAAAAAATAAAATAAGGAAAGTAGACTATTGTTTGGTCTAATCCAAACCAATTTAATCCAAGCAATTAAATCCAAACAATACACATTTGCGATGCGTTCAAGTACTATTCATATAGTATATTAACATAGATTTAATTACGATAATTCAAGTAAGTAAAATATACTCACTCCTCGCTATTCAATCTTTTACAAATTTCCATGTCTTGGCCGAACTCCTTAGCCAAAATCGTCAAATCCGTACCTCGTTGCTACCTATTATATAATCACATTGCAAATATGTTTAAATCTAATAAACGTTTAACTAATATCTATAACCCAAGTTATTACTTTAGGTTAGTAGCGTACAAAGGTATCGGAAACTCGCCCGTAAGTTACTAACTTGGGGCTATCCAGAATTTCAAAACTGTTACGCGTAATAAAATGTTCTGACTTATTTGAGCCACTTAGAGGCCGAACTAGTAAAACTTATGCTTAGACATTTATAGACAACATCTTGAAGTTTATGTACCAACAAACGGAACCTGATTCGGAGCTATATAGCTCGAGATATTATCCTCGCAATATAGCTGTTCTGCAGCACATATTCTGCAATATCTTCAAACAATGTTCAACATACAAACTCATTAATATTTAGCTTTAATAACTCCATTGCAAGCTTAGAATCATCAATTGAACCTTATACTCTTAGCCTTAATCATGTCCGAACCTATCATCATCAATTTATACAAAAATTTCAGCTTATACTTGACAATTTCATATTACTAACCCCATTTCTAACATTTGAAACCATCATCACCATCTTAAACCGTCAATCACGAAACAACAGTAGCAAACCCTAAATCAGAGCTTTGAATTTTATCTTGCTTAACACGGATAGATCAGTAGCTCTCCTCCTCCTCCTTCTGTGGCCGCAAGAATCGCTCAATTCCGTTGAGAAACGAAAAAGTTATGACCATTTGAAGATTGGATGATTTGGGGAAGAAGAAGACCTACGAGATTTTTGTTCTCAGCTCAAAAAATATCAATTGCTGAGTTAAAAACTTAATTCTTTGACATTATATATTAATGGCAAAAAGCCTCCTTTAATCTTTAAGTTTGCCACCTCCTTATATATCAATTTCTAACTTTTCTTTCATCCAATTTAGTCCGTCGAACGCTAAATCTTTTAGGTTCGATAGATTCCGTATAATTTATTTCCAAATAAATGATGCTAATATCATATCTAATAATTTCATCTTCCGATGATTTATTTTGGCAATTTTGGCCATTAATGCTCAAATTCCAATTTTGAGCTAACTTGCATTTTTTTAACTTTTGCGTCCAAATTTCATTTTAATAAGTATCGATAACCATTTTATTGATATTATTTTTATACATATTAATTACCATCCATAATCTATTTAATTTCTATTTTTCGGAAATTAAAAGCTTATTTTCCAATTTTGGGCTAAAGTGTACTTTTAGCCACTTTCTCTTATCTATCTTTTTAATCCAATTCCATTTCTCTTATGAAATATTATTATTGAAATTTTCTTATTAAATTTCAATGTCGACTTACTCGGGTCCTCTTTCCCACCCTACTTAGCCTAAATTTCATAATTTAGGACTCGTGGCACGATCCAATTATCGTATCATATTCAGAGTTATCACACTCAATAGCTTATAACTAAGCTAATGAACTATTCAATATAAACCACATCAAGTGAAGTTTCTCAACCAATGTGGGAATTGATAATATCCTTTTCAAATTCATTTTTCAAGATGTGATTTTTGATCATCAATTTTCATTCACTCTTTTAACTATTTTGAGCATATAAATATACGGTTTTGATCAACTCATGGTAGAGAATAAAAAATCACCAAGATCCGACTCTTTCAGATAGTGGGTCCAAATCAAAATTAAATATCAAAATGACAAATAATCAAGACATTTTAACACCCATGTTTAACGTTTTCCAACAATTCCCCACATGAATGAAATTGATGAAGTAAAAAACTGACACAGAAATGATAGAGTTCGCCTGTCATATATAGCATATGATAGGTAGGTGTTATCCTTTCAACCTTCTCTCGAGAGAATATACTTAGCTTACTGGCGGAATAGTAGATTTTATTATCCTTGAACTATTTTAACCGTTTGTGTAAACGACAATATATCTCACACCATATCCTTCCTAACATAATTTGATTGTCATGGTTATGTTCATTTTGGCCATAAATCATTTGCCTAGTTCTGCAAGAATATTTGAAGAATTGAGCTTTTGACAATTCTTCTTTGAAGCGGTCCCACTTCTCTCTCACATAGGTGATTTGTTATTTGAGTATTCATATGAGTAACCCGAATTAATGTATTCATTCGAATCCCAAAGTATTCGATACAAGAATCATAAAAAAAGTTAATAGCTTATCATTTCCCTACAAATTTCACTATTTTCATCATAAGAATAGGTTGGGGTAACCCCCACAGTGATTGTGTTGGGTCTTTACAGTTTACGTTGTCTCTTTGAACCTAGATCTTGAGATCTCCAGTCACCTAGGTAGGTTGGGGTAACCCCCACATTGATTTTTTTACTATAGGCTTTAATCTTATTCCTCTCGATGATTTATCAACTAACTCTTGATTTAATCCTTTAGTTAGCGGATCCGCAATATTTAACTTTGACTTTACATAGTAAACAGTAATAATTCCAGTTGAGAGTAGCAGTCTAATGGTATTATGTTTGCGTCGTATATGTCGAGACTTACCATTATACATAAGTTTTATGGCCGACCAATAGTTGATTGGCTATTGCAATGTATACATATTGCTGGCACTGGCTTCGACCTTCTTAGAATATCCTCTAAGAACTAACAGAGCCATTCAGCTTCCTCTTTAGATTTATCCAACGCAGTAAACTTAGATTCCATAATGGATTTGGTAATTACAGTTTGTTTTAAGCATTCCCAAGACACTACTGTCCGTGCTAGTATGAACACGTATCCACTAGTAGACTTAGAGTCTTTTATATCAGATGTCCAATTTACATCACTATATCCTTCAATCTTTGTTGGATATCTGGTATAATGCATCCTAAATTCACGAGTGTTCCGTAAATACCTTAGTATTTCGGCAATTGCTTTCCAATGACCAATACTTGGATTACTCGTATACCTACTCAGTTTACTAAACTATATAGGCAATGTCTGGTCTAGTACAACTCATTAAGTACATCAGACTTCCTATTATTCGTGAGTACTCCACTTGCGAGATACTTTCACCTATGTTCCTTCTTAGATGCAAATTCATATCAAATGGTGTACAAGCAATGCTAGAATCATCTTTGTTAAATTTTCAAGAATTTTGTCAACATAATGGGGCTGACTTAATATGAGACCTTATGATACTCTTGTGATTTTGATTCCCAATATCACATCAACTAGTCTCAAATCTTTCATATCAAATCTTGATCTTAACATATCTTTAGTAGATTTGACCATTTTTTCATCACTACCAACAATGAGCACGTCATCAACATAAAATAACATAGTCGTTTTCTGTGTCTTTAAGATATACACATTTATCACACTCATTTATTTTGAAACTATTAGCTAGCACGACATTATCAATTTTTTTCATGCTATTGTTTTGGTTCTTGTTTCAAACCGTACAATGATTTCACCAATTTACAGATTTTCTTCTCCTAACCTGGAGTAGAAAAACTCTCAGGCTGTTTCATGTAAATTTCTTCTTCTAAACCTCCATAAAGAAAAGTTGGTTTTACATCCATTTGATGTACTTCTAATTTCTGCAATGCGGCAATAGCAAGTATCATCCTTATGGAAGTTATTCTCGTCACGGGAAAATACGTATCAAAGTTATCAAGGCCTTCATGTTAACTATAACCTTTAATCATAAGTCTGGCTTTATACTTATTAATTGTTCCATATATGCTTTCGATTTTTGTTTCAAAATCCATTTGGAACATAATGGTTCACATCTTGGAGGTAAATCCACTAGTTCTCAAGTATGATTATGCATAATAGAATTTATTTCACTCTTAATGGCCTCTTTCCACAAAAGACCTTCGGAAGAATTCACAGATTCCCTAAATTTTTGAGGTTCACCTTCTAGCAGATAGATAAGAAAATCTGGACCAAAAGATTTTTCTATTCTTGCATGTTTACTACGTCTAGGTTCATCCTCAAATTCATTTTCTTTGTCATATTGACCCTGGTCATTTTCCCCTTCATCCATTGACTCATAAGTACATGTGGATGAACTCGGTGTTTCCTCTATGGAA
Source organism: Mercurialis annua (assembly GCF_937616625.2). Taxonomy (NCBI): domain Eukaryota; kingdom Viridiplantae; phylum Streptophyta; class Magnoliopsida; order Malpighiales; family Euphorbiaceae; genus Mercurialis; species Mercurialis annua. The sequence continues at coordinate 3,594,933 of NC_065575.1, read as the reverse complement.
TTACTAGAAATGGATGTTCAAAAAACGATGCATTTCTAGATTCCATAATCATGTTCTTGTGAATTTTAGGGTTTTTAGATTCATACATAAGAAATCGATAAGCAGTATTGTTGTGTGCACATCCAATAAAGATGCAATCAACATTTTTTGGACCTATCTTCACCTTTTTTGGTGTTGGTACCATAATTTTTGCAAGACACCCCATATTTTCAAGTATTTATAACAAGGCTTCATGACTTTCCATAATTCGTAACAGATCTTGTCTTTTTACTTCCGAGGTATCTTATTTAAAAGATAATTTTCCGATAAGATGGCTTCCCCCCAAAAAGTTCTGAGATAATCTAGAACTAATTAGCATCGCATTCATCATTTCTTTTAGAGTACGATTTTTACGTTCAGCCAACCATTTGATTGAGGAGAATATGGGGCTGTGACTTCATGAATAATACCATGTTGTGAACAAAATTCACCAAATGATTCTACATATTGACCTCCACGGTCACTTCTAATCATTTTGATTTTCATATTCAACTGATTCTCAACTTCATCTTTACAGTGAATAAATTTGTCTATAGTCTCATCTTTATTTTTTTAGCAAATATACATAGCAATATTTTGTACTCTCATCAACAAAGATAATAAAATATTTATAACCCCCTCTAGTTTGAACAAACTTTAGGTCGCATACATCACTATGTATCAGATCAAGCGGTTCAATATTCCTTTCTATTCCATGTAGGGGTGTGCATCAGTCGGTTCGGACCAAAGCGAACCAAAATAACCGAAACAGTTCTATTTGTCATAATTGAACTGTAACCAAATTATATCCAATTCAAACCGTAACTGAAACAAAATATATTTTGGGTCTGGTTGGTTATTTCGGTTAACCGAATTTCACCCAACAATCAACTTCACAAAAATTAAAATTACAAACAGATCGACCTTAACTGGATATTGATGACAGTTTTAACAACTGAAAAGCTTACAATACTTAATTTGTAAATTAAAAAATTCATGAAAAAAAATTGAATACCCTTGTTATTTTCACTGATGTGGTGATGAAAGTTTTAAAAGTTATCTAAATCGTATGATAATAGTGGATTAGAGAAAAGAATAAAGAGTTTGTTTGAAGAAGGCTTGTGCGGCTGTCAAGAGAGAAAGGAATAACAAGAATACTTGGGTTATGGGAATATATAACACTAATTATAAAAATACTCAATGTTTCTACAAAAATTACAAAAGATGCCATTATATGTATAATAAAACAAAACGTGTTGTTTTTAATTTCGGTTAATTCTGTCGGTTTGGTTATTTTGGAAATTCCAAGATGAAAATCAAACTGAACCAAATTAACTAAAATTTTCAAAATTCTTAACCATAACCGAACCAAATTAACCAAAAATCAAACCAAATTAAAATTTCAGTTTGGTTCGGTTGGTTAATTCAGTTATAACCGAATACTACACGTTCCTTATTCCGTGAAAGAATGACCTTGTTAATTTTGCCTCTACACAAATTTCACATTTATGTTTGGAATCAATTTTAAAATTGGATATGTGATTCATATTAATTAATTTGTGAAATGTATCATAATTAACATGTCCTAGTCTATCATGCCACAAATTGGAAGACTCAATCAAGTAAACAGAAGAATTATTAATTTCATTAATTTTGATTTTAAAATCATGACATTTAGCTTAAAAAGCCCCTCAGCCTCATAACCTTTTTCCACATAAATTTCACTTTTAGACAAAATTAATTTATCTAACTCAATTACAATGCGAAAATCATACTTATTAAGCAATGAATCAGACACCAAATTCATACGAATATCTGGAATACAACATATTTTTTGGAGTCAAGTCTTTTACATAAGTCATCTTCAGGACCACCTTGCCTTGACCAGCAATCTCGGATGTTGCCAAGTTTCCCATAAACAGCTTTTTTCCATTTTCCACCGGTACAAATGAATTGAACATTGATTTGTTTGAGCATGCATGCCTAGTAGCCTTAGTATCAATCTACCATTCTTTTGGATTTGACCCAATTTCACTTCATAAACCACAACAGAGAGACTTATTTCACTTCCATCCCGAGTGATGTCTTTCTGAGCATTGGTTTCATGCTTCTTACCTTTATTTTTCTTAGGTAATCTACAATCAGTTGACTTGTGACCAGTTTTGTCACAATTATAGCACTTTTCTTGAAATTTCAATTGATTTTGAAATTCCACCTTTAGGCCCAATCTTGAATCTTTTTCCAGAAGCTTTATTCTTTGAGTTTTGATCCAGCTCCATCACATTGACTTTTGCCATAAATACATTAAGTATTCTCTCACGCCCTTTGTTGTCTTCTTCAATTCGAAGTCTAAAAATTAGATCCTCCATGCTCATTTCCTTTCGCTTATATTTAAGGTAATACTTGAAGTCTTTCCATCCAGGTGGTAATGTTTCAATAACAACTGCCACTTGAAAAGATTCACTTAAAGCCGTCCCCTCAGCATGAATTTGATGAAATACCACCCGATGTTTCTGAACTTGATTGACCACCATTTTGGAATCTACCATTTTATAATCTAGGAATCAGCCTACAATATATTTCTTAGCACCAGCATCCTCAGACTTATATTTATGGTCTAATGAATCCCATAATTCTTTAGTAGTCTTTTTAGTATAATATACATTATACAGTGAATCACCTAAGCCATTCATTAAATAATTACGACATAAATAATCGGAATTATTCCATGCATCAACAGCCATGCGAATTTAGTTGTCACTTTATCAGATTTTGGAGCATCCTCCATTAAAAATCTAGACAGACCTAAAGTGGTCAGATAAAACAACACCTTTTGTTGCCATCCTTTGAAATTTAGTTCGTTGTATTTTTCCGGTTTTTCAGCACGATTCAAGGAAATCAAAACCGGTGCTACCGGAACAACTGGAATTTGACCCGAAGTCGCATTTTCAAAATTTTCTCCATTGTATTTCATTTCTAAAAACAACAAAAAACGCATATATTAATTGTATTTAATACTGCAAAATTAGTAAAATTAGTAAAATACTATCTTTGTAAATCTAATTTTACCTATAACCATAAATAGTAAATAATATGTGTGATTCTCATAAAATGAAAAAAGCAAAAATAAAATGAATAAATCATAATCATTCATCTAAAACTGTCTGTCTTTTCCATACATTTTATCTATAAAAAGCTCAACAAAACAAAATATTACAAACCCATCTTCTAAAATTTATTAATGTAAATGCCTCTCCCCCATTTTATACTATATTTTTATATATAATACAGATACACATTATACCTAACAGTAGAATTTAAAGTATAATGTAAACGGTGAGGTCATATTAAATTTTTATTGTCTAAATAAAATATATTAAAAATATATCATAGCAATTACAAAAAGAAAATGATACCTAGACACCTCAAGTCTAAGAAAAAGAAATTCCGATGCCGGGAATCGAACCCGGGTCTCCTGGGTGAAAGCCAGATATCCTAACCGCTGGACGACATCGGAATAATGCTTAACTTGTATTGTTTTAGCATAATATTCATATTCTACATATAACCAAATCTTGAAATATTTATCATCCACGATCAAAGACTGATCTACTTTTTTATATATAATTATTTTATAAGAAATTAAAAAGGCTCTGAGTTGGACTAGATCCAAATAATTATGAAATACAAACTTTATTCACCACCTAATATTTAAGAAAAGAAATAAATACGCTCTGAAATTTTGAAAAATAAAAATAAAAATTATTTGACGTGTTTAGATAAGGGATATTGATAAAATAAATTTTAACATTTCATGCTTTTAACGATTTAAACTTAAAGTTTAAAACGTTACGAAACAATTTCTAACCTTTCAAATTTTTGCATTTTATAGTCATTTCATGGCATAGTGCAAAATTGTGAAAGGTTATTTATTTGCAAAATTTTAAAATGTTAGAATTTAATATACCAATAATATGGCTGCCAAATATGTAAATAATGGCCGGAAAACGGTTTGAGCTATAGAATGTAAAACTTGAAAAGGTTAAAATTTGTTTCGTAACGTTTTAAACGTTATAAACTGCTAAAAAGTTGAAATGTTAAAATTTATTTTATCAATATCCTTTAAAAAAAAAATTAAGAATAACTTATTTCTTATCCATACATGTCACATCCCCAAGATTATCCATTGTGTTGCTTTGCCCTTTTTTTTTTGATTTTCTAAAATTTATATTCATTGGATTAAAATAAATTAATATTAAAACAATAAAAAAAAACTACCATCAATTTATAAAATATTCACCAATAGCTAAATTTAAAACTTCGAAAAAGAAATAAAAGAAAAACTAAGATGGTAAACTCAAGCAAAGTAGATGCATAAAAAGGTAAAAAATTCACATATAGTAAAACTTTCAAACATTAGTATTTTAATGTTTTAAATAATAAATACACACAAAAAGGTTAATGTTTTAATTTATTATAAAATTCGCATATAAAACTTTCAAACATATAAGCAAACCCTTTTAATTTTTTCTTACTTTTTTTCCGGCAGCCGTTGATGGTTTAATTAAACTGTTGACGGTAGTCATCCTTTATGTATGTTATTTTAATTTTATAGATATAATAAATAGCCAATTTTTTTTTCTTGATAAATTAAGATTTATAAATGAAGTGCAATTCAATTATCAAGAAGCAAGGATAAATTGAAGATCATCAACAACAAAATGAAATCATTTATGAATTATATTAGTTTATTTATTTTTCATTGATTGTTTTTTTTTCTGAATGTTTTATTTTATTCTTTTTTTGTGAGTTTGTTGTCCTTTTTTGTGAAAGGTTTGTTGTCTCGTTTTTTATGAAAGAGTTATTAAGTGGTGATTGAATCAGATGATTGAGTTTGTGGGTGATTGATGAAGTTTGATCGAAAATTGATTGAAGACTGCACTTAATTAGCGAAACAATTAATGATTTATTTTTATTTCCGTAAGTAAGATCTGCGAATCAGACAACATGTTGTCTGTTCCATGTCAGGTCATCGGGTTTTGTTTTTAGATTATCCCGAATTTTTGACAAATGTAACTGTTTATATTCGATTTAATGAGATTTGATAAATTCAAAAAAAATGAATACTATCATATATCAAAAGTGATTTTTCAAATTCTATTAAAATATAAAATATTAAAAAAATATAAAAGATCGAAATTATTTCAATCTTTTATCCATGATAGTATAAGGCAAAAAAAATTCATAATTTAACCGTTCAGCTTCAAATAAAATGGAGGCAAAAAAAATAACTATTCAACTAAATGGAAAACAGTTAGGCTGAATACATAGTTTGACCCCTGAACTTGTACCCTTTTACCCATCTAACCCCTAAACTTAACGTCTCACCTATCGAACCCCTGAACTTGTTAAATAACCCGATTTGACCCCCGAACTTGATAAATACGTAAACATTGAACCCCTCCGTACACAATTTCTTCTAGAATGTTTCAAGTGACAGGTGGACACGAAGGGTTCAATATTTACAAATTTATCAAGTTCAGGGGTCAAATCGGATTATTTAACAAGTTCAGAGGTTCGATAGGTGAGACGTTAAATTTAGAGGTTAGATGGGTAAAAGGGTACAAGTTCAGGGGTCAAACTATGTATTAAGCCAAAACAGTTACATCAACTTTAGCATAAACTACAGCAGTACATACAACAATACAATATTATCTTTATAAATCTAATTTTACCTCCAACTCTAAATAGTGAATATTAATAAAAAAAATAGTGAATAATATGTGTGATTCTTATAAATAGAAAAAACTAAATTTAATTTAATAAATCATAATCATTCATTTAAAACTGTTTTATTCCATACATTTCATCTATAAAACCTCAAACAAAACAAAAATTTACAAACCTCATCTCATAAAAATTAATATACAAAATAAATCATGGTGAGGTCTTTCAATAAACTATATTTTTTATTAACATTTATGCTGTTATCCTCTGCATGCAATGCCTTTCTTAAAAACAAAGCTCGTGTAATCATAACCAATGGATTAGACAGCAAAAAAGATCTGATTTTTTGGTGCAAATCTAAAAATGATGATTTTGGTAAGAAAGTTTTGGCATTTAACCAAACGTTTGAGTTTGGGTTCCGTCCTAATTTTTTTGGGAACACTTTGTATTTTTGCCGGATGACGTGGCAGGGAGATAAAGTTGGCCATGATCACTGGTTTGATATTTATGACGGTGGCAGAGACGGCTGGAGGTGTGACACGTGTCGGTGGTTGGTGAAGGAAAATGGACCTTGTTGGTTTTATGGGCAGGAAAATGTATATAAAGAAACCAAGGGATGGAAAAAGAAGAAGAAATAAAAGTAAAGTATGAGCACTCATATTTGATATAATTTATATTTTAAATTTTTTATTTAAAAATTAAACGATATGACTTTTCACTTTTATTTCTATTAATAGTTAAATCTCTATGTTTATTTTTAATATCAATCAATAAAGTTAAAATATTTAAGAATAAATTAATTTTCAAATTAATATGAGGAATGAAATCGTTGGAAAAAAAGTGGGGCACTACATAGTTTCGTTAAATTCGTTGACTAAACACCCAAAATGCGTGGAAGAATTAAATCGTTGATAAAATAAAAATGAAAAATATATCGTTTGATTTTCAAAAAAGAGAGAATAAAGCATGAATTATGTCAAATGTGAAAAGAATCATAGTAATTTGCTCGTAAAATATTATGGAGTTTTTTTTTGAATTTAACTGATTTATATTACTTTATTAATTTTAAATTAAAAAAGTTTAGGTTTTACTATAATATATGAAAGTCAATCTTTTACATGTGTAGTTAATTTTAAACAATTTTTAAAATCGTTAAGCTTAGCTTGTTTCCGATAAAATATCTCAATTTCAGCCGATTATATATTTTTTCAAAAATTTAGCTTTTTTGATTTTTCTATATAAAGTTACAAAATTTGATTTCGTCAACATTATTCTATTGATAAATATTTTTAACCAAAAAAGGTTAAATTTTGTTAGAATTAATTTTTTAAAAGCAGGTATTGTTTTTGATGAAAAGGTTATTAAATTGGATAACTGGATAATTTATAAAGCTAAAAATATAAATAGGCTAAAATTAAAATATTTTTTAAAAAATTGATTAGACCTTACTGCACCTTGAAATGTTACTTATTAAGATATTATGCCTAAATTTTATGCAAGTGTAATTTTAACATTGAGCAAAAATTATTTGTTGCACAAGGTGCATTGTAATATTACTGCTCCTTTAATTTATTAACATATACTAATAGTCATGTTGTTATACCTCTGCAAGGTTTAATATATAGTCTAATGGTAAAAAAAAGTTTACTATTTAATTTAAATTTTAGTTTTTTTTTTAAAATAGTAGTCATGTTGTGTTTTACTATTGTAAAAATAGTCAAATTAGTGGCAAAACTTGTTATTTTCAATTACGCTATTAGACTATTATTATTTTTAAACAAAAAAGGTTAAATTTAGTTAGAATTAATTCGTGATAGATTTGCAAAAAATAAAAGGTAGTGATTTTATTTGACACTTTTTAAAGAACATGATTAAAATGAAAAAACGTGTAAAAGTGGTGATTTTATATAGAATTAACCCTATTAAAGGAAACCTTTTTAAAAAGTAAACAAATGGATGATTCTTACATTGATAACACAATCCTCAGCGATCTTCTATAGAGATCCTTACACCAAATTTGGCATTAACTTAATTATTATCTTTACAAAATTCAATGCTAAAAACCAAAAATAGTGAATATTATATGTGATTTTTATAAAAGGAAAACAAAGGTAAAATGGACAAATGATAATAAGTCATAAAAAAAGTTTCATATGACAATTGTATTTTGCTTGAATTTTCTTGAAAATTTGTAACATATACATAATTTCAATTTATTGAAGAAAAAAAATCAAATTAAATTATGCATATATGTTAAGAAAATAAAATAAAGTTACCGATTCCGGACCAATAAAAAGCTCAATAATGCAAAGTCTTACAAACCCATCTCATAAAATTAATCATACTTCACACAAACTAAATCATGACGAGTTCTTTCAATAAAACATATTTTCTGTTGACACTCATGTTGTTATTTTCTGCATCATGCAATGCCGGTCATTCAAACATAGCTCGAGTAACTGTAATTAACGGCTTAGACGGAGATTTGGATCTGAATCTTCACTGCAAATCCAGAGATGATGATCTTGGAGAGAAAGTATTACAACCTAAAAAAACATTCGAGTTTCAGTTCTATCCTGGTTTTTTTAAGATCAATCCATATTATTGTCGGATGGCATGGAAGGGAGATGGTAACATTCACCGGTTTGTTGTTTATAATCAAAGTAGAGATGGTTTGAGGTGCACAACATGTTCATGGTTGGTCAAACTAAACGGGCCTTGTTTGTTTAATGCTAAGACAAAAGCATATGATATATGCTACACATGGTATAATTAGAAAAATTATTTAGTCTACTTATCATTGTCGGATGAATTGTAATCACTTTCATCTAATAGTGAAATAAGGAAGTGCAAAATAAATGCTTAACGTATAAAAAATCTCTTATATTTTAAAAACTTTATCTATCTGATTCTTCTTTAAAGTTTGTGGGTAATAGATTCTGGGATCTTTAAACATTTTATTGAATTCCTTAATTAATTTCTATGATAATTAAGGAACGTAAATATTCTCTGTTTTGATGCTAAAGCCAGATGAAAAAAATGCAAAGTAAATAAGAACTGAAAAATGGAAGTTGGAAAGTGTACCTTTTCATGTACAATATTCTTCAAGTTCATGTGTTTATATGTACTACATTCCCTTCCACTGCAATCAGGAATGTGTCGGAATGTGAGTTCGAACTGCGCATACTTCCTGGAGTACATTACACTATAAGCTATAATTAAGATAAAACTTGTGAATTTAAGAGCCAATTACCATTGGTGAACCTCCTCGTTGCATGCTCTTCGAGGGGGAAAGCCGGCTAACGAGCCATGAAAATTCCGCACTTTTCTGCTATGGTTTTGGCAAGTGATCTTGTGAGTCATGAATTGATTTGAATGGAAAATTCTGTAGTCCCGCGGTTCGGCTTTTCGTTTCTTTTCCTGGAAATCCTTAAAAAATTCCAAAACTCCATCTTTATAAGATACTGATATGACTTTCCATGAATTTCAAGGAAGCGGTAACTCATCTTTTTCCATGTGATTATAAAGAATCACAAGACAGTCATGCACCATGTCTGGTTCAGGGTGCGACCAGTCTTTGACGAAAAAAGGTTGAATTCTCTTGTCAATCTCTATCCAGCTACAGCCAGGATTCTTCTTAAGTCCAAGCTCTTTCATTTTTAATCTCAACATGCCCATCTTTTCCCAGTTCTTGACAGAGGCATACAGATTTGATAAAGTAATATAAGTTGCTGAATCATCGGGATCTTTTCTAATAAGCAGCTCTGCTATTTCCTCTCCTAGTTCTACATCTTTGTGCAAAAGACATGCCGAAAGTAGTGTGCTTAACAATCCAACATCATCTATTATTTCAGGACTGTTCTGAAGAATGTTATAAGCTTCATGCAGTCTACCAGCACGCCCGAGTAGATCAATCAAGCATGAGCAATGTTCAATTCCGGGTTTAATTCCATAGTCGGTGGTCATCTGATTGAAATAACCGTAGCCCTCATCAACTAATCCCGCATGCCCACAAGCTGATAATACCGCTATAAAAGTAACTGCGTCTGGTTTTACATCAGATTGCTGCATATCTTCAAAAAGTTTCAAAGCTTCAAAAGCTTGGCCGTGCGACCCATATGCGGTAATCATTGAAGTCCATGATATAAGATCCTTCTCTGGCAACTTATTGAAAACATTTAGAGCTTCATCAACAGCACCACATTTTGCATACATGTCAAGGAGAGCCCCCATGACTATCTCATTCGTTTCCAATCCCTGTTCTTCGACACAATTGTGGATTTCTTTACCCTTTACTAGGGCCGCTAGTTGTGAACAAGCCGATAAGACAGTAGAGAATGTTACAGCATCTGGTTTTATTTTTGCACCTTTCATCTCATCAAACAAGCCGATTGTCTTGAAATAATCTCCCACAGACACATATCCAGAAATCATAATATTCCAAGAAACCGCATTTGCATCTGGCAGCAGCATGTTAAAGATATTTTCAGCCGACGGGATTCTTCCACATTTGAAGTATAGATCAATTAGTCCACTACCAACAAATATATCAAAATCAACTTTATGTCTAATTAAATATCCATGAATGGATCGTCCATGTCGAAAATGGGAAACTCTCGAACAAACTAATAATATGCTAGTCAAAGTAGTTAGAGTTGGTTGAGTACCTTCCATGATCATTCTTTTAAGAAGTTGAATACACTCTTTACTATCACCAACTAAACTATAACCCGCAATCAAGGAATTCCAAGCAACCGGCGTCTTTTTCGTCATCCGCTCGAAAATATCCTTAGCTACATCCAAGCAACCACATTTCCCATACATGTCCACAAGTGCCGAGCTCACAAAGCCATCAAACACCAACCCATTATCCACAACATCTCTATGAATCTCTCTACCTCTCTCCAAGTCCAAAACCCTAGCACAACACGAAATCGCCACGGTCACCGTTACCGAATTCGGCTCAAACCCGAACTCCCTCATCCTCCCAAACAACTCCAACGCTTCCCCAGCTCTCCCATCTTGATAACAGCAAGAAATAACAGTATTCCAACTCACAACATCTCTCTCAGGCATTTCATCGAACAGTTTAACTGCACAAACAAACAAATCACACTTACCATATAATCTCACCAGCGAGCTTACAACAACAGTATCTGACACAAACCCAGACTTAACGACATGGGCATGCACCATTCTCCCATAGCTAACCTTACCCAAACCAGCACAAGCTTTTAACAGTGATGGGTAGGTAAAAGAGTCAGGTTTCAAGTGAGGGAACTGTAATAAACTTTGAAAAAGCTCAAGGGCTTCAATGTACATGTAATTTTTAGTGTAAGCAGCCATGAGGCCGTTCCATAAGGAGATATCTAATGGGTTGTCAATGGTTTTGAAGACAAGTTTGGCATAGTCATACGTTTGAAATGAGAAGTAAAATTTTATAAGGTTTTTGCAGAGGGCAACGTTGTTTTGTAAGCCTAGTGTGATTATTTTTTGGTGGCAGAGTTTTCCTCGGAGGAGTGAGTTTGATGTAATGCATTTTAGCAAGATCGTCGATAGCTTCGCCGTGTCCATTCAAGAATTGCTCTGCATCGAAGTTAAAACACTTAACGGTAAATTAAGTTTCAAATACGGGAGACGAAATTATTGATAAAATAAAAAGTGAAGGACAAAATCGTTTGAAGAAATAAAAGTAGAGGAATATATAATTTCATTGACTCAATTGACTGGCATTAAAAATATATAAAAGAATTAAATCGTTGATAAAAAAAAAAATCATATCGTTTAATTTTCAAATAAAAAAAATTAAAGTGTAAATTATAATAAAGAATTGTTATTTTTTATGTTTATTATTTCATTCATTTTTCAATTATAATATTTTATATACTTTTTAATAATTACACCGTTAAAAGTTTTATTCTATCCAATTAATATTTATAATAAATAACTGACTATATTTTAGCCAAATAAAATTTAATTGACTAATTAAGATAGTAATTTATTATGAACAGTCTATTTTATTTAGTTTTTTTAACAACTATTTTTAACTTTGATTAAATTTTATATTTATACATAACATTATCAAGTAATAATATTGTATTTAATTTTTAATTAAATAATTTAGTTATGATTTAAATTTATTATTAAATAAGAATGAGATTCGATTAAACTCGTTAAGTTCGTGAGCTTTTGATAAATTCGAATCGAAAATGAACGAATTAATTTGAATACTCGATTTGACTCGACTCGTTTATATCCCGACGACAAATGCTGTGTCCACCAAATTACACCTTAATATACTCTTATTTTCTAGTTATATGGATAAGATTCAAATAATTGCATCTTATAACATTGTAACAAGCAAAAGAAATTTAAAAATTGTAAAGTGCCTATCTTCACTTTCACTTGAAAAAAAAAAGAAAATTAAAAAAAAAAGAAAAAAAAGGGAAAGAAAACATAATTAAATAACTTTCTTTTCTCTAATTCTCTTCAACAGAAATAAAAATTTAGCAAAAACAGTTGACAAACAAACAGAAATACCTAAAAAAAACAAGTGTATTTACATATCAGTATTAAATAATTCAAATTTATTTAATCAAATTAGCTATACACAAAAAAAGTTATAAAAAGTATTATTTTATCTTTTCCTTTTATTCATTATTTAAAAAAAAGTTTATAATAATACAAATATCTTCACTCTAGTTTCCATCTCATTTCCATTCCAGTCTTTAAACTTTCCTCAGAAAAAGAAAAAGGAAAGAAATTATTTTCAATTTAGTCCAAAACACAATTGACATTATTATTCTTTATCAATTAATCTAATCCATTACTTTTCTCTGACTACAGCTGCTAAAATCAGATCATAGCAATCGAATTATCCCTTAACTTCGCGATTTTCTTTCACTTTCTCGGCATCCAAACACACTAGTACATTTTCCCAGCTGCTTCCCGAATCCCGGGAAAATACTCATATCTTTTTCAGTTCAGTGAAAATGAATGAATTGAGTGAAATGTGCTGATTCTGATGGAGAAGTATAAATTAGGAGTAATTTGATGAACTGATTGAATGGCCTCAGATCTTAGTAGAACTGGCCCAGTTGAAAGGGACATCGAACAGGTATATATTTTTATAGTTATTTTTTTTTTGTTTTTTCTGTTGTATTTTGCTACAATTAAGCTTATATAGTATTAAATTACTTTTTATTATTCGAAAATCGATTGTCAATCGAGCAATTGAGAAATTCTTTTGTGGAAGATTAGCTTATAGATATAGTTAGTGGCGGAGTCAGAAATTTTAATTAAGGTGAACTGAAAGTTTATTAGGAGGATAAAATTGTACTGAAAGTTTGGAAGTTGGGCAAAATTCGCAAAATGTAAATTTTAAGGCAGACAATGCTATAAATTTAAGACGGAAAAACTATACTATTAAATTCTATATTTATAATTTTCCAAAGATTCAAAATAATAAAGTGGGCAACTGCACATCATAAGCTCTTTCTAGGTCTGCGTGTGGATCCTGTTCAATTTTGTGGGGAATGAATATATGTGATTAATTTGTAAATGTGGAAATTGGATAATGTAGTAGCTCATTATGTGTTGTTGAGAAGAGTAGCAGTTGTTTTAATAGGGTGTTTAAAGTGGATGATTATTAGAATACAGTGATACATGAAAGGGTGTGGGTTATGTAGCTTACCGATATTGATCGGACTGGAAGGGAGGTGTTATTTTAGCAATCTTTAAATGCTGTTAGTTGATTGTGTGCAGTTGTAGTATTTAAATACGTAAACATATTATGATGAATCTAGAAATGTCAGCAAGGACAAATTACTGATTCTTCTATTCTTGCCACACCTAGTGACCCTAATAGATTGTATTGAACCTGTTTAATCACTGGCAAGAGTAGTTATGAGGTTAATTAGCATATTCAAATGAGATATTACGTGAAGCCTATCCTTAAAAGGTTGTTGCAGTGGTGTTTCTTTATGATAGAAGGATTGTGCAATGTTTATCGTATATTTTCACATTCATTTTCTTCCTCTGTGAAAAACAAAAAGATCCCTCGATGCTTCCTTTACTCATTTGAACTAATTATACGGTTGTGTTGGTTTTAGTCTATATTTCAATTCATCACCAGAAAATGCGTTGAATAAGCTTAAATTAGGTTCTTAATGATTTTTATGACAGGCCATCACTGCTCTAAAGAAGGGGGCTTACTTGCTCAAGTATGGAAGAAGGGGAAAACCCAAGTTTTGTCCTTTCCGTCTTTCCAATGTAAGTTTTCTCCAAATGGTGCATTTTTTTCTTTTATATTTTCACCAATAAATGTACTTCCGTCTGATAAGTAGCTAAATGAGGAATGCGCTTTCATTTATTCAATTTAGTCGCTGTACAAGCCCATCTGGTAGCTGAATACAGTGAATAGTGTTTCATTACAAGGTGCAATTTGCTATATCTCTGTTTTAGAACAGTTTTGGTATTTCCTTGGTGCACCAGACGTGCTAGCATGTAGTTATGTGGTTAAAAACTATTTCGATAATATTATTAATAATATAAGTTCCAAGTCGATGACAGTTAAAATTATTTTTCAGGATGAGTCGGTTTTGATATGGTTCTCAGGGAAAGAGGAGAAAATTCTTAGACTAAGTCATATAACCAGAATAATATCTGGGCAACGCACTGTAAGTTTCTTGAAACGATATTATATTTTTATTAGCTACTCAGCCTCGACTTGGCAGTGCTATTAAACTGCAGCTATGTGTGTACACTTTGTGATGTTGTAGTTGCTCTTATTTTTCATTTATCTCTCTCATTTTAATCTCTTTAGTGGCACTAGTAGCTTATTATTAGCATTTTTAGGAATCTCATATGTATGAATACAGATGACTGAATAACATATGCGTTCAGATTCAAGTTTAATGTACTTGATATGTACAGGTTAAAAATGGTCACCTTTAATAGTCATATTTATGATTAGTGCTTGCAATCCGCATTATCAATGCGGATTCATTCTTAGTAATAGAAGAAAGAGATTTAATTACTTTAGAGACTTAGAATCATATTAACGAATTTAACTACTATATTATGCTGTCCGGTTGAAGTGAGGTCTTGAGAGGGTGATAAGTGATTGGTGCGTGTAGGCCTAACTGTTTTTTTGTTTTGTTTTAATCAAAGTAGGCCTAACTGCTTGACAGGGATTTTATCTGCCTAAAATAAGTTATGGGGCATTCAAGGTCTGCATAATTGATTGTTATGATTTTGTTCATTATGTTGGCTGCACTGGTATGTAGACTTAATTACTCACCTTGTAAACTTTCCAGTCAGTCCATCACTTATATGGAAATTGGTGCTGGGATCACTTGTTCCAGTATCATAAAGTCACTGAAGTTTGTTGCTCTGCTAATTGGTGCATTATGTGTGACCATATGTGTTCTTATGACACTAAAAGTCTAGAACTTCTCTTGCTGTAGATTGAATTTCTAATACAAGCTGTTCATTTGGTTTGCACTGATTAGATATTTCCTTTTCCAGCCGATATTTCAAAGATACCCAAGGCCGGAGAAGGAATACCAGTCTTTTTCTCTTATATACAATGACAGGTCACTTGATTTGGTAAGAGCATACATTCTGGATCCATTCACTTCAATGAGAAGCACTTGTACTTTTATGTTGTATTCATGAATTGGATTATTGGTATAAGTTAATCTCTACAGCTTCTGCCCTTGAAGGTTGCATGAGTGGTAATGATCGTCAAAGCTTTAATCTCTCGGTTTATTCTGATCTTCTGTTCTGATCTTTCATTACCAGATCTGCAAAGATAAAGATGAAGCTGAGGTATGGTTTAGTGGTTTAAAAGCATTAATTTCGCGTAGTCATCAACGAAAATGGAGAACAGAATCAAGGAGTGATGGAATTCCATCTGAAGCAAATAGTCCTAGGACATACACTCGAAGAAGTTCTCCTCTGAACTCTCCATTTGGTAGTAATGACAGTTTGCAGAAGGTATGACTATTTTCCATTACTTTTAAATTACATGATGAATGAAATCATAGGATTTTCTTTGTCTCAAGTTCAGGACGGTGACCACCTTCGTCTTCATAGTCCATATGAGAGCCCCCCTAAAAATGGTCTGGACAAGGCATTTTCAGATGTGATATTATATGCTGTTCCCCCTAAGGGATTTTTTCCATCAGATTCTGCTAGTGCTTCAGTACATTCTTTATCATCTGGTGGCTCAGATAGTGTACATGGTCATATGAAGGCAATGGCGATGGATGCATTTAGAGTTAGCCTATCTAGTGCTGTTAGCTCATCTAGTCAAGGTTCCGGTCATGATGACGGTGATGCTATGGGAGATGTATTCATTTGGGGGGAAGGGACAGGAGATGGAGTCATAGGAGGTGGAGCTCATAGAGTTGGAAGTAGTTTTGGTGTAAAAATGGATTCCTTATTGCCAAAAGCCTTAGAATCAACTGTAGTACTTGATGTCCAGAATATAGCGTGTGGGGGAAGACATTCGGCCTTAGTCACCAAGCAAGGAGAGGTTTTCTCTTGGGGGGAGGAATCAGGAGGCAGGCTTGGGCATGGTGTAGACTCTGATGTTTTGCATCCGAAGCTTATTGATTCACTCAGTAATATAAATATTGAACTTGTGGCATGTGGCGAGTACCATAGCTGTGCTGTAACACTTTCTGGTGATTTGTACACTTGGGGTGATGGAACTTATAATTTTGGTCTTCTTGGACATGGAAATGAAGTAAGTCACTGGGTTCCAAAAAGAGTGAACGGGCCTTTGGAAGGCATACATGTCTCATCTATATCTTGTGGACCCTGGCATACAGCAGTTGTAACCTCTGCTGGGCAATTGTTTACTTTTGGTGATGGTACATTCTGTGTTCTAGGTCATGGAGATAGAAAAAGTGTTTCAATACCAAGGGAAGTAGAATCCCTGAAAGGTCTCCGCACTGTACGAGCAGCCTGTGGAGTTTGGCATACTGCTGCAGTTGTAGAAGTCATGGTGGGAAATTCAAGTTCCAGCAATTGTTCTTCAGGAAAGCTGTTCACTTGGGGAGATGGAGATAAAGGTCGACTTGGGCATGGTGACAAGGAAGCAAAACTGGTTCCTACATGCGTTGCTGCTCTTGTTGAACCCAACTTTTGCCAAGTTGCATGTGGACATAGTCTGACAGTTGCACTTACAACCTCAGGCCATGTCTACACAATGGGTAGTCCTGTCTATGGCCAGCTAGGAAACCCCCATGCTGATGGAAAGCTCCCCAGCCGTGTTGAAGGAAAACTCTCTAGGAGTTTTGTTGAGGAGATTGCTTGTGGTGCTTATCATGTTGCAGTTTTAACTTCAAAAACTGAGGTTTATACATGGGGAAAGGGAGCAAATGGACGATTAGGTCACGGGGATACAGATGATAGAAATTTCCCGACGTTGGTAGAAGCCTTGAAAGACAAACAAGTGAAGAGTGTTGCTTGTGGGACAAATTTTACTGCTGTTATCTGCCTCCATAAATGGGTTTCTGGTATTGATCAGTCTATGTGTTCTGGCTGCCGCCTGCCATTTAATTTCAAAAGAAAACGGCACAACTGTTATAATTGTGGGTTAGTTTTTTGTCATTCATGCAGTAGCAAGAAGTCTCTTAAGGCTTCCATGGCACCAAATCCAAACAAACCTTATCGTGTTTGTGATAATTGCTTTAGTAAATTGAGGAAAGCCATTGAAACTGATGCTTCATCTCAGTCTTCTGTAAGCAGGAGAGGTAGTGTCAATCATGGGTCTAATGAGTTCATTGATAAAGATGAGAAGTTGGACTCGAGATCTCGTGCACAACTTGCTAGGTTTTCATCAATGGAGTCCTTAAAACAAGCAGACAGTAGATCTAAGAGAAACAAGAAACTGGAATTCAACAGCAGCCGTGTTTCACCAGTACCAAATGGAGGCTCCCAATGGGGAGCACTCAATATTTCAAAATCTTTCAATCCTATGTTTGGTTCATCCAAGAAGTTTTTCTCAGCTTCTGTTCCTGGATCGAGAATTGTTTCTCGTGCAACATCGCCAATATCAAGACGACCTAGCCCACCTCGCTCAACAACACCAACCCCAACCCTGGGTGGATTAACCTCACCAAAACTCGTTGTAGGTGATGCTAAAAGAACAAATGAGTACCTCGGCCAGGAGATTAACAAATTGAGAGCACAGGTGTGCACTTTGCATTTTTTTTTTCTGTTCCCTTTGATCAACTATGTGGTAACCTAGTTCATTATCTATTTTCCCCAGGCTAACTTTTCTTCTTGAAATGGCATGAATCCTTATACTCGATGAAAAATGATGTTTGCTACATCCATTTGCTAATTTTAAAGACATTAGCAAACTATGATTTCTAGTGTATTGAATATAAAAATTCACCTGTTTTAGTTGCATACTTTTTGAATAGTTTAATGTCACTTGCTATGATTTGTAGATTCTTGCAGATTTTAGTTTTCTTTTTTCCTTTTCTGGTATATTGTTATACTCCAAATTTGTGCTTTACCATTCTCATTTGTAACAAACTTAGTTGCTGAGATGAAGAGGATATGGGAAGATGGAGAGCTACCTGATGTGATTAATGACCTTATATGGGGGATGTAGGGCAGATGCAGATGTCTGTCTAGTAGAGCTTGCATGGTCAGAAAAACTTGAAGGATAGATTGACTTTAGGATATAATAGGCTGTATGGCTTAATGTAGAAAGTAAGAATAATTCTTAGTTTAGGTGGAATTTTGCATTAAAGAAGGGCCAGAATAGGAAGAATGTGCTGGGACAAAATCTCGCAGGGTGATTTTTCCTATTACGGCCAGGGCAGTGTAATGGATTCTCTACTGAAGTTGCCATGGGTTTAGGCTTGAAATATCACCTTAAAAGACAGGAGATAATAAGAATAAAAGTGGCAGCACCTGGATAAGAGTCTGACTACTAGTAGAGTTGCTTGAAATATCATGTCTTAAGTTTCCTGTGCTTTAAGCCTAACTGGCACGGGTCAGGCTTAGAGCTTTGTGTTTTCGTAACTCACCAGTTGGAACTGTAGGATAGCTTTGCTTGAAACATCATGTCTTTGACTAGAGGATATGACTTAAAGTGTAGTTTTAGTTCAGTGTAATGCGTCCTACGTTGTTTGATTCAATTAATAAGAAAATAGAAGCAGGGCAAGTCTTGGTGCAGAAGTTAAGCTGTTCATTTGATAACTTGTGTCGTAGGTATGAGGGGTGGAAGGGTATTTACATAACCGCACAGCCTCCTCCCCAACCCTCCAGTTGAGCATTTTATAAACAAATATGCTGTGCCTGTGATTGGTTTTGGCTCTGCAGTATGTCTCATAAATCTTTCTTTTTTAGGTGGAGAATCTTACTTGCAAAGCCCAACTCCAAGAAACTGAGCTGGAAAGGACAACAAAGCAGCTAAAGGAAGCAATAGCAATTGCTGGAGAAGAGACTGCTAAATGCAAAGCAGCAAAAGAAGTGATCAAGTCATTGACTGCTCAAGTAAGATGGATTTGATCTGCATGAGAAGTGATGCATTGATATTGTTTGTTAGTTAATTTCTCTTTAATGGTTAACTTTATGTTCCATAAATGCATATTCTAATTGCGTTTCTAAAACCGTTGCTTTAAATATGCATAAACAAGCATGTCCATATTGGATTGCTATATTGAAAATGCATAGTGCACATAATTTTGATATTTTTGCTCACTTGCTTGGTGGCTCGTGGGGATATGAGCTTGTGAATATAATCACAAAAAAAGTTCAAGAAATTTCGGCTAATGATGCGGCCACTTTTAGTTACTGATAGTTAATGACGCAACATGTAAAATAATCATCACAAGACAATTAATGGATGCTAAGCACTTTTGTGTTATACACTTGTCGAAGAATTCATGATTGTACTGTGTATGCGTGTAAAGATGACATTTGCAGTGTTCTCATTAGGGTGAATAAGGTACATGTTCGGCCAATTATAGTTATTTGACTGCTCTTTGATCAAGTTTGCCTAGTGCCCTAGGTGTTTATGAACTTCTGAAATGAAAGAAATGTTCATGCATCAGTAAGGTGGTTGTGTTTCATGATAATATTAAGGAAATTTATACAATTATTGGCAAACTAATTACCATGTTAATTTCAAGTTTCCTAATTGACAACCTCTTAAAAATTGAAGCAAGAGGCGGTTATGAACCAACTAGAGCATAATTGGCTTATGGACTTGAATTCAACTTGTCTCTTCTTTTTTATTCCTATTTTACTTCAATCGTGTTCTTTCCTCAGTGGCTGCTGGCATTGTTCTACAATTTTTATTCTGTGTAGCAACCTAGATTGCTGGTTTTGAACAGCCCTAGAAAAGTTCAAATAATTTCTAGTTGCATAGACCTAGTCATAACTTCTGATTGATCTTTATCCTGACGTTTTATTTTTTGTAATGATCAATAGTTAAAAGATATGGCTGAGAGACTTCCTGTTGGAGTAGCCCGAAATATCAAATCACCGTCCTTTACATCACTCGGCTTGACTGCAGCTTCAAGTGATATTTCTAGTCCTTCTGCTGATCGTCTGACTGGTCATATACCATCGCCGGAACTGGACACAAACGGATTAAACAGCCCGTTATTGTCTAATGGTTCCACTACCGCCAATATTCGTAATTCAGGTCATAACAAACAAGGCCATTTGGAAGCAACAGTTAGAAATGGAAGCAGAACAAAGGAAGCTGAATCGCACCATGAAGCTGAATGGGTTGAGCAAGATGAGCCTGGAGTATATATAACTCTTACCTCCCTCCCTGGAGGTGGCAAGGATCTTAAACGAGTGCGCTTCAGGTTTGTGTTTTCTAAAGCTCTCGAGAAACAAGAAGTTTATCTGGTAATAATATTGTGTGGTCAGGTCAATATTAACATCCTGAGAATCCAGCTCAGTCATCTTATTCTATTGAAACCATAGTCATAAAACTGATGAAAGTAAAAGTTGAGGGTTAAAAGTTCAATCATAGTTGAACTGTGATAAAAAAACAAATATTTAGATTATTATTTGGAAGTAAAGATCATATAGATTATTATTTGAAAGTAAAGAAAAATATTTAGATTATTAAAGCAAAATAAAATCAAGCATAAATATGGCATGTTCACGGGCACGGAGAAACAGTGTTATTTTAAGGTTTTATATGTTAAAAAAGAAGTTTTGTTTCCGAAACACCAAGTTTTCTACACGTATTCTAAATCAAAAACATTGTTGAATGAAGTGTCTGTGTTAGGAGTCTAAATATGAACAAGTTACTTGTGTGCAATCTTCTTCATTTTTCTAATTGACAATGCAGTCGGAAGAGGTTCAGTGAGAAGCAAGCTGGACAATGGTGGGCAGAGAATAGAGCAAGGGTTTACGAACAATACAATGTTCGCATGATTGACAAGTCGAGTGTTGGTGTCGGGAGTGAGGATTTGGCTCACTAGCAGTTAGGAAATAATTTTTAACAGTATCTCTGTAGATGAAACACTATTTTTCATTTTTCAGCTCCTCGTGCTAGGAATCGTCGATCCTCATCGATTGGGTATGGCTTCCGTCCTTTACGACGAGCTTATAGAAGCAGAATACAGCTACAAGAGAGTGAGTCAGAGGGGTTTGATTGTGTTCTCATTTATTTTAACCTTTTGATTTTTTTCCATATATTTTCGGTATATGTACGGTGTGTCTTCGGGGTTGATGGGGAAAAATGTAAATTGTTAGTAGGTTGGTGGCTCTTGTTGAAAAAGCAACTGCCATGTAAATTCATAAAGCAAATGCATCACATATTTTTCTTCTTTGGTTTGTATAATTCATCTCAGGCTTGTTCAAACTGTCCCTCTACTGTTTCGTATAGTTTATGAAATTTTCATAAATAAATCTCAAACAGAAATCACTCATTAAAAAAAAAAAAGTTAAAACGAAATCAAAAACTAGATACATTCTCATGTGAAATTGTAAAACAAAGCATCGCTTACTTATAAACTTCCATAATATTAAACTTTACTTTTCTTTGAATCTGACTATATAAATCTAACTAGGTTACAATAGTAAGATGAAAACAAAGTTGATGAGTTTCTTTAAGTCGAAACGACCATATTTGAACATCCGGAAGAACGATAAATGCATCATTATTCTCCTTCACTGCATCGTTCCATTTACTAATCAAATTGTAAATAAGATTACCATGACTCATCTTCCATATCTTCAAAATCAGTTTAGTCATCGGCTTCTCTTCATCGTCATATGGTCCTAAAAACAAAACTTCTATACCTTTTAATTTATCGTCTACTGTACGTTCCTGTAATGTAGTTTCCTCGTCTTCTGTTAGAAACCCGTTTTTCGCTTGATTTACTGGCATCGAAAGCCTATTATTATGTTTTTCTAAGTCTGTTTTAGTCAATCTTTTTGTGATTACAAATCTTATATCATAGCCACCTCTCTTTTCAATTTTATCCTTTGTATCATCACTTGGAACTACATCTTCTTCACCATTATTTTTAATATATCTCTTCTTCATTAACAACTTCTTCTTTTCTTCATCCCTTTGGATATCGAACTCTAAAGTATTTTTCGCATCAATTCTGAAGGATAAGCTTATCGGTTTAGGGTTAGGGCTCGAGAATATTGTTTCTCGAAAACTACGTCTCTTTTTTATTGGAAAACGAAGATTCCCATTCTGATTCTCATTCTTATCCTCATATTTCTCGCGGCTAGTACGCTTGTAATCCAATCTACGAACAACTATATCTGTAAGCATGTTTTCAGCATCGGCTTGATTCTTGGTAGTTCCGTAAGCTTTTTTTTTCATGCACGTAAAATTATAATCACCCCATTCGCAAACTTTCTTTCCCTTAAATTTCTTTTTCTCTTCCATTATTTCTCGAAGATTGAAGAACAATATGTGCTAAAAAGAAGTACAAATTGCAATCGAGGAAAAAAATGCAAATTTAATTGGTTTGAATAATGTAAATACTGATGATGTAATGCTGTATATATACATATATATATATAGTGAAGTCCTTATCCTAATGGGATTTTTGTATTCATATAATTTCCTAATCCATTTATAAGAAGGAATTTTAATTCTAATCGACCATTAAAAATCTTTTTCAATAAAGAAAAATAAATGATATAAAAAACACTTTAATTTCAGGTGAGCCAACAACTAATACGCTCCGATCTTTTATCATGTTTGTCGAATTTCCCAATTAAAAATGAAATTATTTTTAAAATACTTCATTTTAAAACATATTTACAATAAATTTATCCATTTTTTCATAATTTTTCACTCTATCTATATCTATATCTATCTATCTATCTATCTATAACAAATATAAAAGTGTATTCGCGGGGGGACACTTTCATTCACGGACAAAAATACCCTTTACATATTTGTGCTTAACAAATAAAAAAATGACATTTCTAAAATATAAAGGAAACATATAAAAAATAATTATCGCAGTAGCTACCATTATGTATCAAATTCCTAATCCTAAAAGAAATTGTGCAATAACTATCATTATGTGTTAAATTCCTAATTCTAATAGAAATTACGCAGATATATCACTATATATAAAAGAATATGACGAGTTTCATTAATATTAAATAATCATATTACAATATTTGTGTTAAAACTTTGATATTTTTTATATTTATTAGTTTACAATGAAAAATAATATAAATTTATTTTAATCATATTATCATTTTTTAATTAAAACTTTGATATTTTTTATATTTATTATTTATTTACAATGAAAAATAATAGAAATTTGCTTCAATCATATTATCATTTTTTAATAACGACAATATCAAAAATTAAATCTATTACTTAATTCTAATTTTTTAACATTTCCAATAAAAGAAATTAAAATTTTGTAAAATAATTAAACAAAACAAATAAAAAAAGGGTTAATTACATATAAAATCACCACCTTTACACGAAATTGCAAAAATAACACGACCTTTAAAACGTGGCAATTCAGGGCACCACCTTTCATTTCTTTTCAAAAATAACACGGGCACATTTTTAGTGGCATTTTTGCTGACGTGGCGTGACACGTGGCACTCTCATCGGGTGTCCAAGTCAGCAAAATTTTATCAAAAAACGTGCCCCAGTTGTTTTTGAAAAGAAATGAAAAGTGATACCCTGAATTGACACGTTTTAAAGGTCGTGTTATTTTAGAAAATTCGTGTAAAGGTGGTGATTTTATATGTAATTAACCCATAAAAAAATACAAGTCTAATAAAATTTAAATAATAATATATTATTAAAGAAATATACAATTATAATATTAAATAATGGGTCATATAGATATCGTTAACGTGCGTAGCACGTGGCCAAAAAAACTAGTATTAATAATAAACATATTTATAATACTACCTACTGTATATAAATTTTTTATTTCATTTTAGATTTTTTTTTGAATGGACACTCTTTTTTCTCTCTTGTCTCTCAAAATTCTCTCTTTTTCTTTTCTTCTTTTTCGTTTGATTTTCTGTTTGTCTCTTCTGGTTGTTTTTCTGTTCGTCTTTTCCGTTCATTTTTCCGTCCGCGCTTCCGTTCGTCTAATTTTGATGGATTTCTCGTCGCTTCCGGCCGTTTTTTCGTTCGTCTCTTCCGTTCGTGCTTTTCCGATCGTCTTTTCCGTTTACGCTATGGATTTCTTGACACCGCTTTTATATTTTTGTAATTTTTTAGATTTTTTGTGATGATTTAAACATTTTGTAAATAAATTATTGTAGATGTATGATTTTTTGTTTATAAAATTGTTGTATTATTCATATAATTATTTTGTCTTTCTCTTATTAATAGATTTGTTAACTTATTTTAATGCTACTGATTTTGTGAAGAACGAACTGATTTATGATGTATTTGTAATGTTTTTATAATGTATTTATGTTACAGTGTATTTTTGGTGTATTTCTAGTGTTTTTCGGTGTACGTTTTTCTATGTTTTTTGTTGTATTTCTGTCGTTTTACTAGTATACATATGGTGCATTTGCTATTATGGTATATTTACAGTGTTAATGGTGTATTTACACCATAAAAACACTACAAAAACATCATATATACACTAAAACACTATAATACACCATATTTACACTAAAAAATAGGCAAAATCCATACAGAGGCCCCTCTACATTACCAGTTTTGTTCGAGAGGCCTCTATCCCAATGTTGTTTACGTTTGGGTTCCTGTACTTGGCAAAATTTCAATTTTCAGGTTCTTTTAAGGGACTGGAGGAATAAAAAAATTGTAAGTAGAGGGACTGGAAAAAACTAAAAAAGAACCTGAAAATCAAAAATTATGTAAGTAGAATCGGAAGAATAAAAAAATAGTATACAGACTTCTTGAACAAAAATGATATAGTGCAAGGGCCTCTAGATTGGTTTGGCTTAAAAAATACGATAAATTTTTTTTTTAAAAAAACACCATAAAAAATCTATAAAAAAAGAGATTAACATTAAAAAATAAAAAAGGTATTTGTAAAAAAAAAAAGGTATTTTTTGTAAAAAAAAGTTAGAAAAATAAAGTAAAAAAATAAAGTAAAAGGATAAATAAAATAGGAAATAATGTATTATAAAAAATTCCATCTAAAAAAGTTCTATTTTTTAAAAGCACATAATTTAATTAATAAGGGTATGCCTTTAAAAATATCAATTTATTCATATGTTTATACTTACTACATATAAAAATACAGAGCTAGAGAGGACATGCACATTTATAATAATAATTTATAAAATACTGTTTAAAAGCACATAATTTATTTTTCATCGTTGCTTTGCATGGCGGGTTTGGTCTGTAATTTTTAAAATTTCATAGTAGGCTATTGCTGATTTAGCTAACATCTATTGGATGTTTTGTTTTTCTTCACAAATACCTTATAAGTCTCAAAACTCACGTTTTAACTATTCTTATAATGATGTTTATCGTTGTTTAGATTTTTTTCGTAATTAAATTTTTTTAATACTTTTGGCAACTGTCATTTCAAAAGAAATGGGATGTCCTGGATCTGACATGTCTCTTGAGAGGAGTAACATGTTATCCATCGGCCAGTGGATGTGTTATAATAACATTATCATTTACCGAAATAAAAAAAAATAGAAGTTCAAATGTCAAAAATATATTTTAACCAAATGATATAAAGGTGCAAATTTAAAAGTCAAAAAATATATTAAGTCAAAATTATTATCAGATAAACATATTAATTTTATTATGGTAAGACATAATTGTAACCGAATGAAAAGGAAGCTTTTATATAGTATGGATAAATTAATACATATTAATCCGGTTACTATATTTTTTTTAAATTGATAATATATATATATATATATATATATATATATATATATATATATATATATATATAATAATTAAAATACTTACCAATTGAAGTATAAATTTAATTCAAACTAAATTTCTTTTAAAAGAGGTAAAATTAGAGATGATGAATATTTGGTTAAAAAACAAAAGAGACACAGTTTGCCATACTGATACATGAGTAATTGTAGTTTTGTTTTTTTCTTGCTTTGGTTTGTTTTTAGATTTCTTTTTATCCATAAAAAAAATATATCATTATACGGAGATAACCTTTTCTAATTTAGTGCATATATTGATGAATAATTGTTTTGCTAGAGCCACATAATTTTTAGAGCAAATTATTTTAAAATCCCTGATATTGTCATAATTCACTGGTTGATACCCTTTATTTGAAAATCAAAGGATTTGATACCTCACTTTTGATTTTTTAAACTATAAAGTCCTTCTGTTAGTTCCGTTAATAATTAGATATTTACTTTCAAACGATTTGATACCCCAGTTTCAATTATGTAAACGATTTGGTACCTCACTTTTAATTATTTTAACGATTTAGTACCTCATTTTCAAACAATTTGAAAACGATTTGATACCTCATATTTCATTCTGTTAACGATTTGGTACCTATATTTAACAGAAGGGCCTTAAGAAAAAGACACTATTATTTGGAAGTTTGGAAGCAAGGGTTTTACAGCTGCTTCGATGTCCGACATTCTCAGAGCTGTTAACGGGACAACAACTATGACTGGTTCACCAACTTTTTATTACCTGCTGGAATTCAGACGCTCCTCTAAAAATAAAGTTCTTCTTATGGACAACTTTACACAAGAGTATACCTTCTCGTTCTTTCCTAGTTTCCCGGGGCATTATTACAGACGTCAATGTTGATTGTATTTTTTGTGGTGAGATTGGAACTTTATACTATATTATCTTACATTGCATCTTTGCAAGAAAAATTTGTTGTATTGTTTTACAAAAGTTGGGTTTGGCTTGGGTTTTACCATCAAATTTTGAAGACTTCTCTTAGTAGATTGTTATTCACGTATGGCGGAGCTAAGAAGCTTTGAACTACCACTTGGATTATTTTTATTTGGGAAATATGAAAATGTTGCAATAGAAAAAATTTCGACAATAAGGATTCTTTTCCGGACGACATTTTTCAATGCTTCATCAATGCAGACTTCTATAATAAATGTAACCATCCTCCTTATGTTTTTTCTGGTATTGACCTATTTAAAAATCCCGACATTATTTTTCTTCATCAGTTTTCCTTTTTAAGGTTGTAGCCTCCTTGGCTTTCTCTTGTTTGTTATTTGTTTTCCTCTCTTTGAGGTTTCAATAAAGGTTTTGATTCATCTAAAAAAAATATTTCTTGAAGTAAAAAAATAAAAATATTAAAAGGGTGAGGTATTTTTTTTACTATTTTCTATTGAAGTAGACAATAAAATTATTTTTAAAAATAAAGTATTTTTTCTAATTTTCTCCCAAGAATATTATGTGTAAAACTAAATCAAAAAAAATGATCAAATTATAAGAGCATCTTTAAATGACTCTTTAAAATTGTCAAACTCTTTAATTTAGAGAGTTTGGTAATAAATTAAACTTCCAATAGACTCGTGTTTTTTAAATTTAGAGTTGAGAGTAAAAATGATTCTCCATATATTCATTTTCACTCTCTATTTTATTTTTTTAAAGATAAAATTTCAAAATTCAAAAAATAAATTTGTTATTTTTATTCTAAAATTTGTTTTTAATAAAAAACTGAATAAATAAATAAATTAAAAATAAAAATACAATTATATTATAAATATTTAATATGTATATTATTATTTATAATAATAAAATAAATTAAAAAATTATTATTTAGAAAATCCATTAAATTAATATTATTAATATTTAATAGTTTTATTATTTATTACTCCCTCCGTTTCTAAATAATAGTTTCATTGTCTACTTTCATCCGTCCCAAAATAATAGTCCTATTTGGATTTTTGTTGTATTTGTTTCTATATTTTCTTTATTTATAATATTATTTTTATTTAAATATTATTAAGTGAAATACTTAAAAAATACAGTACATTAAATGAAATACGTGAAAAACTCATTTGTTGACTTTTTAACTATACAAATGGTTATAGATTATTAAGTTTGACAATTATTAATTTAATGTTATATTTTTTAATAATCATTAAAGAGTATCATTAAAAATGCTCCAACTCAAATTCACCAAAGCCAGCATCTTCTTGTTTTAGTAATACCTGTTCAAAATAAGACATCATTTATTAGTAATATAAACATCTATAAACTCTTTTTGAAAAAAAATTCAATTTTACTATATATTAAAAAAAATAGTTGCACTAAAAAAGTAGTGTAATAGTTTTTTTAATTAGTGAATGGCAATAATTAATTAGGGAAAAGTTGAAAATTATCTAAATTAAGAAAAATATTCTCAAATATACGCGTGTCTCTTATTTATTGGGATCAACACTTTTAAAATACAATTAATTGCATTTACACGTGATTGACAAAACATGTTTGCAGCAAACTTTCTAAACTCAAATTTTTCCTATCTCGACCGAACTTTTGCGAATTTACTTCTCAATTTTCTTCTGGCAGCGGTAGAATCACGGCTCGCCACCACTTATTTAGCAGCGGTAGAATCAAGTCACAGTTTTTGTTCTTCTACTCAAAAGGATGGCAGTGGTGGTGGGAGTGGTAAGAGGAAGAATGGTAGTGGATCTTGATTGTTTAAATCAATTGGGTGTTGTTATTGTTTTTGACATTGATTCATTTTCTAGGAAGACAATTTGAAATTGAATTTAAAAATAAAGAATTTGATGGGAAGGAGAAGCAAGTCACGGTGGTGAGGAATTGTTTGGTGGTGGTCAGGCAAGATGGTGGCACATGGATGTAGCCTATTTTAATTGAAAATGTATTATTAATTTATAAATGTAACTAACTCTAATTACAATAGAGTATACTAATTATTATGAAATTATAAACTATATTATACAATATATATATATATATATTATACAAATAAACTATATTAGAACTAATTATTTTAAAATTATAAAATATACATAGAGTATATTTATGATAAGGATAAAGCAACTGCATTATCCTAACTCTTTATTGTTTGCTAAAACTTAAACTCATTATTAGTTGTATCTCTTATCCTATACATCTCAGATAGTTAAATTGTATAGGAGTAGGACTCTTGAATGTATTATAAATACATGCTTCATTATTAATGAAAATACAGCAAAATTATTCATCTCAAACTCTTTTCATTATGGTATCAAAGCAATTCAATTTCTGATCTGATCCACCCTATCTTTTTCTTTTCTTTTCTTTTGTTGTTATTCAATCATGACCAACAACCAACTCACCATTCCCAATTCCCAGCAACCTGACCATCCCCTTACAGTCATTAACCTCAACAACTCCATCAAACTTACCTCCACAAATTACCTGTCATGGAAACTACAAATGGAAGCACTGTTAATCGGTTACGATCTCTATAAATTCATTGACGGCTCTTATCCTCCCCCTCCCTCAACGATCACCACCAACAACGTCACTTTACCAAATCCAGTACACCATACGTGGTTCCGCCAAGATAAATTGATCTTCGGTGCCCTTGTTGGATCTCTTTCTCAAACACTTGTTCCTTTAATTACTCAATCTCAAACCGCTGCTGATGCATGGAATATCCTTGCCAACACCTATGCTAAACCCACCCGTGGCCACATCAAGCAAATTAAAAACCAAATCAAACATATCCTTAAAGGATCACGCACCATTACTGATTATATGCAGTTTATTAAAGCTCGTACTGATGAACTTGCCGCTCTCGGAAAGCCTATGGATTCTGAAGATCTCATTGAAATCATTCTTGATGGCCTTGATGAAGAATACAAATCCATTGTTGAAGTTGTGAATGGACGTGACACACCAATCTCATTTGATGAACTCCATGAAAAACTCATCAATAAAGAACTCTCTCTACAAACCCAAAACTCTGAATCATCTCCGCTTCCAGCCACCGCACATCTAACGCAATCTCGCAATTTTCATCAGAGACAACCACAACAAGGACGGACATGGTCACCAACCTCTCACCCATCTTCCAACCTCTCACACTCAAACCACCACAACAACTTGCACCGTCCATCACCCCGACCATACCTTGGAAAATGTCAATGGTGTCGTGCACAAGGACATACCGTCCTACAATGTTCATCATTTAAACAATCACTTCCGCGCTCTCACCAATTCAGACCTCAAAACTCAAGTCAATGGCAAGCCCAAGCACACACAGCAACTGCCCTTACTGCACCAAATCAAGCCTGGCTCCTTGACAGTGGAGCATCTCATCATGTTACAGCAGACCTTGGCAACCTCTCTCTCCATAATCCATACGACGGCCCTGACGACATAGTGATTGGTGATGGAACAGGCCTTCCCATCACTCATACTGGTTCACACTCACTTCAAACTCCGACTCGCACATTTACTTTAAATAATGTTTTATGTGTCCCAAAAATTCAACGAAATTTAATCTCTATTTCCCAATTTTGCCGAACTAATAGAACTTCTATTGAATTCTTACCTGATTGTTTTTTTGTGAAGGATCTTCGAACGGGGGCAACACTTCAGCAAGGTCATAGTAAAGGTGGTGTGTATGAGTGGTCGGCCTCCCCTCCAAGTTCTCCAATTTTAGCTTTCTCCGGTATTAAAACTTCGTCTCCCATTTGGCACCACAGACTCGGTCATCCATCCACCCAAATTTACAATCACATTGTTTCCAAGTTTCAGTTAGATGTTTCTAGTTCATCCTCTTTAGTTGAATCCTGTAATTCCTGTCAATGCAATAAAAGTCATAAGTTACCTTTTTCCGCTTCTACTCTTACCAGTTCGCATCCACTAGAAATTATTTTTTCTGATGTGTGGACCTCTCCACTTTATTCAGTTGATGGTTTTAAATATTATGTTATATTTGTTGATCACTTCACTAAGTACATCTGGCTTTATCCTCTCAAACACAAATCCCATGTCCATGATATTTTTATTAAATTTAAAGCACTGGTTGAAAAACATTTTTCGTTGCACATCAAAATTCTTTATTCTGACAATGGCGGAGAATACATGGCTCTAGCATCATTTCTAGCTAGCAATGGTATATCACATTTCACTTCTCCTCCCCACACACCTGAACACAATGGTTTCTCTGAGCGTCGACATCGACACATAGTCGAAACCGGCCTATCCCTCTTAAGTCATGCATCTATTCCACTTTCATATTGGCCATATGCCTTTGCCACTGCCGTCTACCTCATTAATCGCCTACCCACACCAACACTTCACTATAGCTCTCCGTATGTCCAGCTTTTCGGCAAAAACCCAAATTATTCCAAACTCCGTAGCTTTGGGTGTCTCTGTTACCCTTGGCTACGTCCATATTCTCCACATAAACTAACTCCACGTTCCTCTCCTTGTGTCTTTTTCGGATATTCATCCACACAAAGTGCTTATCTCTGCTATGATCCTCAATTAAAACGCATATACACATCCCGTCATGTCAAATTTGTTGAATCTCTTTTTCCCTTTGCCACGCTTCAGTCACACCTTGACCGCACAAATGATACCACTCTTAATGAATGGTCTCCTTCCATTTCCTTTCTGCCGACACTCAACACACCGTCATCAAGCCCCACTTCAACACCCCCTTCGAATGATCCGTCACCACCATCGGCTGATTCTTCACCGTTGATTAATGAACCTGCTTCTTCACCCAGAATTATTGTCACTCGCTCCAAAAATCACATCTCCAAACCTGTTTCCAAACTGAACCTCACAGCCCAGTTACATCCCGCCTCTGATGTACCACCCACAACTGTAACTCAAGCCGTAAAAGATCCAAAGTGGCGTGCTGCAATGTCAGAAGAATTTGATGCTTTAGTTCGTAATGGGACTTGGAATCTTGTACCACCACAATCTACACAAAATATTGTTGGTTGTAAATGGATTTTTCGTACTAAATATTTGTCTAATGGCTCTGTTGACAGGTACAAGGCTCGGTTAGTAGCCAAAGGGTTCCAACAACGGCCTGGCATAGATTATCAGGACACATTCAGCCCTGTCGTTAAGCCAACTACGGTGCGCTTAATCCTCAGTTTAGCTGTTAGTCATGGCTGGAGTCTACGCCAATTGGATGTCAATAACGCATTTCTTCAAGGCTCTCTCTCTGAAGATGTGTATATGTCACAACCACCTGGATTTGTTGATCCTGAACATCCTCAATATGTTTGCAAACTTCAAAAGGCCATTTATGGTCTGAAACAGGCACCTCGTGCATGGTACTATGAACTTCGGCAGTTTCTCCTCCTTTTTGGTTTTGTTAACTCTGTGGCAGACACCTCTCTCTTCATCTTCAAACATGACAGCACATTACTCTATCTTTTGGTTTATGTGGACGACATTATAGTGACAGGTAATGAAGCTCTCCCTATTCAACAATTCATCAGCAAGCTTGCTACTCGGTTTTCTCTCAAGGATCTCGGCAAGTTAACATACTTTCTTGGTGTGGAGGTCCTGCCCAGTACACATGGGCTGTTTTTGTCCCAACGACAATACATAAAAGATCTTCTTGACCGCACCCACATGGCTGAAGCCAAACCCATCGCAACTCCACTTGCTAGTGATACCCAACTCAGCCTTCATTCCGGAGCTGCTCTTTCTGATCCAACCGAATTTCGGGCTATTGTTGGTAGCCTCCAGTATTTGTCTCTCACACGCCCAGATGTTGCATATGCTGTCAACAAACTATCTCAGTTCATGCACAAACCGAATACTGATCATTGGTCTGCTGTCAAACGATTACTACGCTACCTTGGAGGCACTATTGATATTGGTATAATGCTTCATCGCAATTCTCCATTCTCACTTCATGCTTTCTCAGATTCGGATTGGGCTAACAACAAAGATGATTACACGTCAACTGGTGCATACATTGTTTACCTTGGTCGTAATCCCATCTCTTGGAGTTCCAAGAAGCAACGCACTGTAGCTCGCTCCTCGACTGAAGCTGAGTACCGCTCCGTAGCTACAACAGCAGCTGAAATTCGTTGGATTTGCTCCTTACTCAGTGAACTAGGAATGTCACTTCCTCTGGTTCCAGCCATTTATTGTGACAACATTAGTGCTATGCACCTGTGCTCCAACCCAGTATTTCACTCCCGCATGAAACATGTTGCATTGGATTTTCATTTTATCCGAGAACAAGTTCAGAATGGTCAACTGCGCGTTTCTCATGTCTCATCTGCAGATCAGCTTGCTGATGCACTCACTAAACCTTTATCTCGCACTCGCTTCGTTACACTTCGAGACAAGATTGGTATGTCCTCTCGGTCATCCATCTTGCGGGGGGATGATAAGGATAAAGCAACTGCATTATCCTAACTCTTTATTGTTTGCTAAAACTTAAACTCATTATTAGTTGTATCTCTTATCCTATACATCTCAGATAGTTAAATTGTATAGGAGTAGGACTCTTGAATGTATTATAAATACATGCTTCATTATTAATGAAAATACAGCAAAATTATTCATCTCAAACTCTTTTCATTAATTTATTATTTTTTATAAAGCATACACAAAATATACACATCCGTTGCCCGGAATAGGTCTAACCCACTTCCCAAATCTAACCACTCCGATGAAATTTCTTACTTCATATAGTATACAATAAAAATATAGTAAGTACCTTCAATAAAAAATTACTCCCTCCGTCCCAAAATGATAGTAGAACATTTGGACAAACACGATAATTAAAAAAATTACAGTTGCATTAGTTAAAATTTATTTTTTTATTTATTTTTTCAATTTTATTCTTTTATAGTTTTTTAGATATATAAATAATTTATTAATGATTATTTATTTTATTAGTGTATTTTGCATTGGTATTAAAAATGATATTTATTTTATGTTGGATCATGAAACAATTAATTTATTTGACAATAACTAAGTATGTTTATTGGGGGGTAAAGAAGACTTTTAACTTTTAAATTGTTAACCAAAAATAAAAGGTACATATAATTTGAGACGTTCAAAATAGAAAGACGGCCTACTTTTATAGGACGGAATGAGTATTACTTACTTTAAGAGCCGTCTTATATAAATTATGCTTTTATGTATCAAAAGTATACAAATTATTTATTAAAATTATATAAAATGTATGTCTGAGTTAAATACAACAAGACCAATTTACATACAAAAAATATACATATAATATACCAAAATACTTTATAATTATTTTAACATTTTTATAAAATATACACAAAATATACATAAATTATACATAAAATATACTTATTATTTTCTATAAAAATTTTTGATATTACAAAAGGAATATAGAGAAAAGACAAAAAGCATACAACAAATATACATTATTTTAAACAGATTCTATCAAATTCAAAACCCAACATGACATAATTACTAACAAAGTATATACAATAAGTATAGAAGATAGACAAAAAGTATACAATAAACTAAATTTGAAAAAACTAATTATCAAATTTTAAATCAAACATAATAATTAGTATATTTTTTGTATATTTTTAATATATAGAACAAAAAAGATGGATGGGAAAAAGAATAGTTTTATGAGTTTTCTTGATTTCTTCCATTTTTATAAGTCAAAAATTCGAAACCATGAAACAAAGATGCTCAAATTCTAACAGACCTGAATACAAATATGCTCAAAGAATGCATCACTTATCTTATAATTTGAAGAATCACAATATTTATGAACTTTAGTTGAACAACACTGTAAAACAAACTGACAGATTGAACAATTCATAAAGCCAAGACGAAGCTCTTAACAAATTTACAAGAAACATCGATCTAATCATCTCTGCCGTCACCGCCGCCGCCACCGTCACCTTTTCCATCACCTTCATAACCACCTCCGATCTCACAAATCCTCCCCCAAATCTCCTCTGAAATCGCCATAACCGGCAATCTAGGCTGCCTAAACAAAACAAAACAAAACCACTCAACTTCTCATTACTTTTCATTTCCTTCAAATCCCGCGGCGTTCTCATTTCGCCAACCGCCATAACATCGACGATCACCTCATTATCATCATCACTGTACCACTCCTTCACCACCGTTACAACGCCGACCACGCGACGAGCGCCGGCGCCGGAGTGGTAAAAGAAGCTGAGATCGTTAAGTTGCATCACTTACCTAAGTTACCTTATCATTTAAAGAAGTGCAATATTTATGACCTGGGTAAAATTGCAGCAACAGTTATGGTTTAAATGAGAGACAAAAACACAATTTAATTGATTTTGGAATTCAATTTCAAAAACTTAGGCTGGTTTAGTTTTATGATTTTGATTTGTCTTTAGTTTAGAAGAACAAAAGTTTGTGGAGGAGTAACTCTGAATAAGAAGACTAAAGAAAGAAACTAAAAAAGTGATGGAGGTAAATGATTTTGGGCTATCACGTGCTGGGTCAAAAGAAATAAGGTCCAATACGTATAAAAACTTTCATAAAGTTTATGATCAAAAAATATAATGGAACAC
Organism: Mercurialis annua; assembly: GCF_937616625.2. NCBI lineage: Eukaryota > Viridiplantae > Streptophyta > Magnoliopsida > Malpighiales > Euphorbiaceae > Mercurialis > Mercurialis annua. Next base: position 3,559,248 of record NC_065575.1, on the reverse strand, counting down.
GTAATTTTAGAATTATTTTTCAAAATCAAGTGCTCCTTCTAATTTCCTCAATTAATTATCTATTTCATCAATAATTATGTTATTGTTGTTTCATTTTACATGAATATGAAATAATTATGTTATTGTTGTTTCATTTTGCATGAATATGAGTCACTAGTAACAGGTAAAGAAGATTATATATATCACGGTATCTTCATTATGATGCTATAAATTAAGATAACAATGTTAAATTAACATTTCAAATAAAATTAACATATCCATCGCAATTTAATATTCTCTGATAAATTTAGTTAATTATTCATTAGCATATATATATATATATATATATATATATATATATATATATATATATATATATATATATACACACACACACACTTTTGATTATTGAATGTTTTCATTCATATAATATTGATTAAAAAATTGAATTAATTACAAATTAGATCACAAATTTTAGTGTGATTTGCAACTAAAACATAAATTTTAAAACTTGCTAATATTAGTTACAAACTTTTATTTTTCAGAAATTAAAAAACCGGCCAATCATGCAAAAATAAAAATACCGACGTGACTGCATATTATAATATCTACTTCAGCATCTTTTAACTTGATGTTCTGATTTGACAAATAATGAAAGTTGGCGATTCATATGGCAAATATGTTATAATTACAGATCACGCTAAAAATATGATAATAGAAACAAAATATATTATAATTACCAGATAACACGGCAATCATAAAATGGACCGGTGGAATTTGGCCCCAAACAAAGACCCTTCTCTCGAAACGCCCAAAAACATGCACGACATTTGAGACCATCACTACGACCCCCGTAAACATCTATGTTAGTTTGATTCAAGCTCTGAAGTTTATTCATATAGACATAGTCTTTCCGAAAATATTAGGTTTAAAGCTAAACTCAAAATACTGCTTGTTCAAACTGTCCCTCTACTGTTTCGTATAGTTTATGAAATTTTCATAAATAAATCTCAAACAGAAATCACTCATTAAAAATAAAAGTTAAAACGAAATCAAAAATTAGATACATTCTCATGTGAAATTTGTAAAACAAAGCATCGCTTACTTATAAACTTCCATTATATTAAACAAATTTTCATAATATTAAACTTTACTTTTCTTTGAATCTGACTATATAAATCTAACTAGGTTACAATTGTAAGATGAAAACAAAGTTGATGAGTTTCTTTAAGTCGAAACGACCATATTTGAACATACGGAAGAACGGTAAATGCATCATTATTCTCCTTCACTACATCGTTCCATTTACTAATCAAATTGTAAATAAGATTACCATGACTCATCTTCCATATCTTCAAAATCAGTTTAGTCATCGGCTTCTCTTCGTCGTCATATGGTCCTAAAAACAAAACTTCTATACCTTTTAATTTATCGTCTACTGTACGTTCCTGTAATGTAGTTTCCTCGTCTTCTGTTAGAAACCCGTTTTTCGCTTGATTTACTGGCATCGAAAGCCTATTATTATGTTTTGCCAAGTCTGTGTCAGTCAACTTTTTTGAGATTACAAATCTTATATCATAGCCACCTCTCTTTTCAATTTTATCCTTTGTATCATCACTTGGAACTACATCTTCTTCACCATTATTTTTAATATATCTCTTCTTCATTAACAACTTCTTCTTTTCTTCATCCCTTTGGATATCGAACTCTAAAGTATTTTTCGCATCAATTCTGAAGGATAAGCTTATCGGTTTAAGATTAGGGCTCGAGAATATTGTTTCTCGAAAACTACGTCTCTTTTTTATTGGAAAACGAAGATTCTCATTCTGATTCTCATTCTTATCCTCATATTTCTCGCGGCTAGTACGCTTGTAATCCAATCTACGAACAACTATATCTGTAAGCATGTTTTCAGCATCGGCTTGATTCTTGGTAGTTCCGTAAGCTTTCTTTTTCATGCACGTAAAATTATAATCACCCCATTCGCAAACTTTCTTTCCCTTAAATTTCTTTTTCTCTTCCATTATTTCTCGAAGATTGAAGAACAATATGTGCTAAAAAGAAGTACAAATTGCAATTGAGGAAAAAAAAGCAAATTTAATTGGTTTGAATAATGTAGATACTGATGATGTAATGCTGTATATATACATATATATAGTGAAGTCCTTATCCTAATGGGATTTTTATATTCATATAATTTCCTAATCCATTTATAAGAAGGAATTTTAATTCTAATCGACAATTAAAAATCTTTTTCAATAAAGAAAAATAAATGATATAAAAAACACTTTAATTTCAGGTGAGCCGACAACTAATACGCTCCTTTCTTTTACTCATGTTTGTGGGTAATTAATCCTGAAAGTCATTGAATTTTAGAGTTTTTTCATTTCAGCCACTAAATTTTTTTTCTTTTTGATCACTGAATTTTTAATTTTTTAAATTTTGATATTTTCAGGCAAAAAATGCTTCAGTGGCGGAATTAATTATTTATTTACCTGAAAATTTGTCATATATGAATAATTTGACTTAAAAACTCATTTTCAAAGTGAAATTATGTATATGTGATAAATTTTTAAAGTTAAAGTAGAACAATCCGGTTGACATATGTCAATTTCCGGCTGCCACCTAACTATTTTTGGCCGAAAATACTAAAATTATAATAAAATAAAATTTTAATAATCGAAAAGAAAAAACTAGTTTAGTGACTGAAATAAAAAAATTGAAAAATCCAGTGGTGGTCAGAATCAATTTCCCCATATTTGTCGAATTATAAGTATCTATAAAAAATGGGAATATTTTCAAAATACCTCATTTTGAAACATATTTACAACAAATTTGTCTATCTTTTTATAATTTTCCACTCTACACTAATAATAAACATATTAATAATAATACCTACTACATATAGAAGTCTTATCTCATTTTAGGTTAAATTTATATAGCCACTCTCTTCTTTCTCTCAAAATTCTCTCTTGTTTTTTTTCTTCTTTTTCGTTTAATTTTCCGTTTGCCTCTTCCTGTTGCTTTTCCGTTCACTTTTCCGTTCGTCTACTTTCGATCGATTTCTCGTAATTTTTCCGTTCATCTCTTCCGTTCGCGCTTTTCCGATCGTCTCTTCTGTTCGCGCTTGACATCGCTTTTAGATTTGTAATTTTTTTAGGACGATTTAAACATTTTGTTAATAAATTATTGTAGATTTATAATTTTTTGTTTATAAAATTGTTCTATTATTCATATAATTATTTTGTCTTTCTCTTATTAATAGATTTATTAATTTATTTTAATGCTACTGATTTTGTGAAGAACAAACTGATTTATGGTGTATTTATAATATTTTTATAATGTATTTATATTATAGTGTATTTTTGGTGTATTTATAGTGTATTTCTGGTGTTTTTCGGTGTATCTATGTTTTTTGGTGTATTTCTGTCGTTTTTCTAGTATATCTATAGTGCATTTGCAGTGTTTATGGTATATTTACAGTGTTTATGGTATATTTGCAGTGTTTATGGTGTATTTATAGTGTTTTTATAGTATACACCATAGAAACACTACAAAAATACCATATATACACTACAGTTACACTAAAAAATATGATAAAAAAATTAAAAAAAAAACATCAGAAAAAATCTATAAAAAAATAAATTATTAAAAAGTGAAAAATTGTATTTGTAAAATTAAAAAAAAATTCGTTAAAAAAGTTAAAAGAATAAAGTAAAAATAATAAAAAATATAAGGTTATAAATAAAATAGGAAATAGTGAATTGTAAGAAATTTCCTCTAAAAAAATTCTATTTCTTAAAAGCACACAATTTAATTAGTAAGGACAAAATTATCAAAAAAAAAACATGCATATTTACAATAATGTCATTAATAATAATTTTAGTTTAATTTATAAAATACTTTTACAAAGAACGTAATTATAATGTCCATACAATAGCAGTTCGCTGTTCGTCTTTTGGTAAGTAGCTACGTCTGCCCAGCACAAAATAATTTTTAATTAATTTTTAAAATACTTTTTAAAAACACATCTTTTTTTTTTCTTTTCCATCGTTGCTTTGCATGGAGGGTTTGGTTTTCTATTGCTGATTTAGCTAACATCTATTGGATGGTTTCAGATTCATCATCAATGACCTTTTCTTGTGCCTAAGAAATACCTCTTTGACATTTAATTAGGTTTTTTTATATTTGGAAAATTTGAAAAACGAAAAATAAGAGAATTTTTTCAAAATCAATTCACAGAGAGCAAGCCTCTTGTTCATTTGATTATTCGAAAGACAATAGAATATAATAAGTCTCAAACCTCGGGTTTTAGCTATTCTTATAATGATGTTTATCGTTGCTTAGATTTCTTTTGTAATTAATTTTTTTTAATATTTTTGGCCTTTTGTCATCCATTGGCGAGTGGATGTGTTATAATAACATTATCATTTACCGAAATGAAAAAAAGTAGAATTTCAAATGTCAAAAATATACTTTAACCAAATGATATAAAAGGTGCAAACTTAAAAGTCAAAAAATATATTAAATCAAAATTATTATCGGATAAACATATTAATTTTATTATAGTAAGACATAATTGTAACCGAGTGAAAAAGAAAGTTTTTATATAGTATGGATAAATTAATACATATTAATCCGGTTAAATAATTAAAATACTTACCAATTGAAATATAAATTTAATTCAAATTAAACTTCTTTTAAAAGAGGTAAAATTAGAGATGATGAATATTTGGTTAAAAAACAAAAGAGACACAGTTTGCCATACAGGAGTAATTATAGTTTTTTTTTTTTTTTGCTTTAGTTTGTTTTTAGATTTCTGTTTATCCATGAAAAAAATATCATTATACGGAACCTTTTCTAATTTAGTGCATATATTGATGACTAATTCTTTCACTAGAGTCATATAAATTTTAGAGAAAATTATTTTAAAACCCGTAATATTTTTCATAATTCACAGTTTGATACTTTTTGTTTGAAAATTAAAAAATTTGGTACCTCGCTTTTGATTTTTTAAATTATAAAGTCCTTATGTTTGTTCCGTTAATAATTAGATATTTACTTTCAAACAATTTCATACCTCAGTTTCAATTATGTAAACAATTTGCTACCTCACTTCTAATTATTTTAACGATTTAATACCTCATTTTCAAACGATTTTCAAACGATTTGGTACCTCATATTTCATTCTATTAACGATTTGGTACCTATATTTAACAGAAGGGCCTTAAGAAGAAGACACTATTATTTGGAAGTTTGGAAGCAAGGGTTTTACAGCTGCTTCGATGCCCGATATTCTCAGAGTTGTTAACGGGACAACAACTATGACTGATTCATCAACTTTTATTACCTGCTGGAATTCAGACGCTCCTCTGAAAATAAAGTTCTTCTTATGGACAACTTTACACAAGAGTATTCCTTCTCGTTCTTTCCTAACTTCTCGGGATATTATTACGGACGTAAATGTTGATTGTATTTTTTGTGGTGAGATTGAAGCTTTATACTATATTTTCTTACATTGCATCTTTGTAAGAAAATTTTGGTTTATTAGTTTACAAAAGTTGGGTTTGGCTTGGGTTTTACCATCAAATTTTGAAGACTTCTTCTCTCAGTAGATTGTTATTGTTCCATATGGCGGAGTTAAGAAGCTTTGAACTACCACTTGGATTATTTTTATTTGAAAAATATGAAAATGTCGTAATAGAAAAAATTTTCGATGATAAAGATTCTTCTCCGGACGACATCATTTTTCGACGCTTCATCAATGCGGATTTCTATATTAAATGTAACCATTCTTCTTATGCTTATTCTGGTATTGGCCTGTTTAGAAATCCCGACATTATAATTCTTCATCAGTTTTCCTTTTTAAGGTTGTAGCCTCCTTGGCTTTCTCTTGTTTGTTATTTTTTTTCTCTTTTTGAGTTTTCAATAAAGGTTTTAATTCATAAAAAAATATTTTTTGAAGTAAAAAAATAAAAATATTAAATGGATGAGGTATTTTTTTTATCTTTTCTTATTGGGGTAGACAATAAAATAATTTTTTAAAAATAAAGTATTTTTTCTAATTCTCTCCCAAAAATATTATGTGTAAAACTAAACCAAAAAAAGTGATCAAATTATAAGAGCATCTTTAAATGACTATTTAAAATTGTCAAACTCTTTAATTTAGAGAATTTAATAATAAATTAAGGGTGGCGATATTTTCAGATCAACAATTTATACGGCCAGAGCAACTTTTAAATATTGGACACTATTATCCCTCTATTAATTAGCATTCATTTCTTTCTTTTGACTATTCTTTTAATTCTTAAATTAGCCTTATTTGAATAGAACACTTAAGCTTGAATATTTTTTTAATATTAATTTTTCTTTTTTTAATTGAAACCACACCTTTTAATAAACCTGTAAATTAACTTTCCGACGGCATATTTTTGGACTTTTTATGGCTTTGATAATAAAATGATGAATAAAAACGCAATATCACAATTAATATATATCACTTGCACTCAACATTGTTAGACAAATGCAAGATATATCACTGTCAATGTAAATTTCACCTGCACTTGATTTTGCCACTACAATAGAAAGTTTTCTTAACATCACAATTTATTATTTAATTTGAACAAATTAATCTGAGTAATAATCAGCATAGAAAAACGTCAACATTCGACACCCATAAGAAAAAATTATGTGAGAAGATGTATTGCATTTTTTAAAAATAATCATTACTTGACTAATAGTGTTGTTAAGAAAATTAGTTTTGCAGGTTTATCAAAAAATTTAGTTCGATTAAGGAGAAAGAAATCGATATAGAATAAGTATTCAGATTTAATTTAAGTGTTTTATTTATTATCAAATAAGGCTAATTTAGAAATTAAAAGAATAGTTAAAAGAAAAAAATGAATGCCTAATTAATATAGGATAATAATGTCCAATATTTCAAAGTTGCTCTGGCCCTATAAATAGTTGATATGGAAATATCGCCATCCTAAATTAAACTTTCAATGTACTCTCTATTTTTTAAATTTAGAGTAGAGAGTAAAAATGATTCTCCATATATAGAGATTCATTTTCACTCTCTATTTTATTTTTTAAAAGATAAAATTTCAAAATTTAAAAAATAAATTAGTTATTTTTATTCTAAAATTTGTTTTTAATAAAAAACTGAATAAATAAATAAATTAAAAATAAAAATACACTTATATTATAAATATTTAATATGTATATTATTATTTATAATAATAAAATAAATTAAAAAATTAATATTAGGAAATCCAAAAAAATTAATATTATTAATATTTAATAGTTTTATAATTTATTACTTCCTCCGTTCTAAAATAATAGTTTCATTGTCTATTTTCATCCGTCCAAAAGTAATAGTCCTATTTAGGTTTTTGTTATATTTGTTCCTATATTATCCTTATTTATAATATTATTTTTATTTAAATATTATTAAGTGAAATATTTGAAAAATACAGTACATGAAATGAAATACTTGAAAAACTCATTTGTTGAGTTTTTAACTATACAAATGGTTATAAATTATTAATTTTGATAATTATTAATTGTATTTTTTTGATAATCATTAAAGAGTATCTTTAAAAATGCTCTAACTGAAATTCACCAAAGCCAGCATCTTCTTGTTTTAGTAATACCTGTTCAAAATAACACATCATTTATTAGTAATATAAACATCTATAAACTCTTTTGGTAAAATAATTCAATTTTACTATATATTAAAAAAAATAGTTGCACTAAAAAAGTATTGTAATAGTTTTTTTAATTAGTGAATGGAAATAATTAATTATCTATTTCATCAATAATTATGTTATTGTTGTTTCATTTTAAATGAATATGAAATAATTATGTTATTGTTGTTTCATTTTACATGAATATGAGTCACTAGTAATAGGTAAAGAAGATTATATATATCACGGTATCTTCATTATGATGCTATAAATTAAGATAACAATGTTAAATTAACATTTCAAATAAAATTAACATATCCATCGCAACTTAATATTCTCTGATAAATTTAGGAAATTTAGTTAATTATTCATTAGCATATATATACGCGCGCGCGCACACACACACACACACACACTTTTGATTATTGAATGTTTTCATTCATATAATGTTAATTAAAAAATTGAATTAATTACAAATTAGATCACGAATTTTAGTGTGATTTGCAACTAAAACACAAATTTTAAAACTTGCTAATATTAGTTACAAACTTTTATTTTTCAGAAATTAAAAAACCGGCCAATCATGCAAAAATAAAAATACCGACGTGACTGCATATTATAATATCTACTTCAGCATCTTTTAACTTGATGTTCTGATTTGACAAATAATAAAAGTTGGCGATTCATATGGCAAATATGTTATAATTACAGATCACGCTAAAAATATAATAATAGAAACGAAATATATTATAATTACCAGATAACACGACAATCATAAAATGGACCGGTGGAATTTGGCCCCAAACAAAGACCCTTCTCTCGAAACGCCCAAAAACATGCACGACATTTGAGACCATCACTGCGACCCCCGTAAACATCTATGTTAGTTTGATTCAAGCTCTCAAGTTTGTTCATATAAACATAGTCATTAAGTACAAAGTCGCAACGAAATACAGTCTTTCCGAAAATATTAGGTTTAAAGCTAAACTCAAAATACTGCTTATATTTCAACACTTTGCCCCCGAAATCATTATCTCCCGATTTGCAATGGAGGTTAAGAGGGTTTGTAGTTTCTACCTCGTTAGATATCCTCATTGTAACCCTTTTCCGACCTAACGCGTCGCTTGATGATACTAGCAATACAAACATCAATATCACTATATATTCTCTCTTGAAAGATTTCATTATAATTACTTTATTTTTAATAAAATTAGCTTATGAGATTTTTATTTATAGGTGAATTTTTTCTTTAATTAAACAATCTAATGACTTTAATTAGTAAATGGTAATAATTAATTTATCCATGTCATTAACGATTATGCTTATTTTAATTTGCACGAACTAGTAGTCACGTAATAATAGTTAAAGAAGATAATATTAACTTGGTATAAATAGTATTTTTCTTAATTTAGTAATTTTCATTTAGATTTCTATACAAAAACATCTCAATTAGACAGCTAGCTTATCAAGACTTCCACTGTCGTCCAACGGTTATGATATCTGGCTTTACCCAGAGACTCGCCATCAAATTTAATCAATATTTTTATTTTAAATATCTTATTTTATATTTAGGGGTTGAATTCATAAAACTTAGAAATTATGCTTTAAATTTTATATTATCTCGCTATCGTAAACTCAGATTTATTTTCAAAATATCATGAAAAAACTTAAATATAAGAATTTATGTTTTTCATATGTATGCAAAATGTAGAATGGAAAATTATAAAAGAAAAAAAAATGGAACGTAAATATTTAATGCCTCTTGTGATAAAATATAATCAAGAGTTGATTTTTCCAATCAACAAGATCAATTTGTTGACTTTTTATTCAAATTTATTTATAATAATGTGAAAAAAATTCTTTTAATAGGACTACGTATATTTGGTGTAGATAAGCCATGAACAATATAAAAATGAGAGAGTATTTATTTATTACTGAAATGCCTAACGTCTCGGGAATCATCGATATTTAGACTTTTATTCAATAGCACTCTGACATATAAACTTACTAATTTTATTCTATTTTGTATTTTTAACTTTCAATTGTACCGTGAAGCATCAAATACCTCTTTTTACTCGGATAACATTCAAATAATCCTTCATATTTAACATATTCTAAATATTCTTGGTTGATATAAAAATAATAAAAATATTTCTTCTCCATAAATTAATAATAATAAATAATAATAATTCAACAATTTAATATAAAATATTTGTGTTAATATTTTTATATATTTAATTGGACAAACACTTTTGATTCCGCCGCCGCCTTCTTCGGATCTGCCGCCGCCCTCGTACCTGGCAAACTAGATTTGGCTCGTCTTTCTTATGAAAGCGAGTTCATCTTCCTCAATGGAAGACGAGCCAGACCTTGCCAGATCTGGTTTGGCGGGTCCGAAGAAGGGCGGAGGTAAAATTGGAGGTGTTAACGAATGTCAATTTTTTATTTATTTAATTTTTAATAAAAAATATAAAAACTTAATTATATATGTGATAAATTTCTTACTTAGTACTTATTTGATTTTTTTTGAAGATAAACAATTTGTTTGAATTTTTTCAAGTAGAAAAATATAATATTATTCTTGTGTTCAGTTTTTTTGAATGGTTTCATCATTAAAGTAATAAAATCGTCCGAAATTTAAATTTTTGAGTATAATTAAAAGTTGAAAATATAAAATAGAGTAAAATTGAGATTTTTATAAGGTTGGTGTACTATTGAAAAAAATTATAAATGTTGATGGTTTTTGAGATATTAGGATTTACTAGAATGGTAAAACATGTACAATAAAAACTCGGGAATTTAGAGAAAAAAAAAAGAATGTAAAGTAACTAATACTAGGAGTGTGCACCATTTGGAAAATCTCGAGATTGACAAATCTCCGGAACCGTACAAAAAGTCGGGAATTTTAAAATGGATCTCCGGATCCGTACCATAAATCGGTAGGATTTGGGGTTTTATTTCTTCTACAGTTCAGTTCAATGATTCGATTCCAACATTCCTGCACAATTCGGTTTGGAGATCAATAAAACCACATATATTATTTTAAAAATACTCATACAATTGTTTTTATAGAAATGACCGTAATTACTTAAAAACACCCACGTTGAAACTTTTTCTCATTTATATGCTGACGTAGAAAAAAAACCGTTTGTACCTTTTTCGGTTTTTAGGTTTCACCTCTATCCCAATTTAAAATTTTAACAATTTAATTCAAGGATGAAAAAATTAAAAAAAAAATTAAATAGAAAGGATATTTTTTTTTCTATTTACAAAAATATAAATTAATCATTCAACTTTAAAAACGTTCAAATAATTTTTAATAATTAATTAATTTTAAGTGATATATGCAGATCTTAGTTATTTAGTTATCCTAAAAGTAGTTGCACTTGTCAAAAACTTACAAATGTTTTATGATATTCGAGTATTGTGTCGTTCTATTTGTTTGAAATTTGCATATAGTTTAACAAACAAAGGATGGTAATTGTACATGGGGGTGTAGCCCAGTGGCTACACTCCTAATTTCTCGGAAGGTAAGGGGTTTGACCCTGCCTTCCGTTGGTGGATTTTTTTAAAATGTAATTTAACTAATTTCTAACACTGGTGCATAATATATCATTGACAAAAACAAAGGATGCTCAGGGAACGTTACATAATTATATGCGAACATAGGATCTATTCACCCCCCTCAAACTGGCACAAAATATTAAATGAGTCATTTTCGCTACATTTAGTACAAACAGATATAAAATTTGCGTTTTCGTATCAAAAGCCCCTTCCGTATTCTCACTCAAGCAAGTGAACCACAAATCTCTGTAAAAAAATTGGAAAAAGTTAAAAAAAAACCATAATATTTTTTATCTCTTAAATTAATCCTTAATAATTTTTAAATTTTAATTATACTTTTATAATTTTTATATTTAATAATCATTTTAATTATTAATTAAAATTTAGGGATTTTTTTTCTCTTTTTCCCATCTTCTTCCTTCTCCCCTCCTCCTCCTCCTCCTCCTCCTCCTCCTCCTCCATCTTCTTCTTCTTTATTCTCCGGCCACTATCTGTCTTCCGCCCATTTCCGTATGTCTCCATTCCCACCTCCACCACTGACCCACGACCGACCTAAAACGGTATACTCGTTCATCCCAAAAAGGATGAACAATCAAGCTAGCGGCGACGGCGGATTTCGGTAGGCGGCGGTTTCTGATCAGATTTGTAACAACCCGGAAATTTAAGAGTTAAAATATAGCCACTTGTCTAATATTTTAATTAGACGGGAGTAGGTAAATTAAATTTAAAGATAAATACAATTTACAAGTGTCCCTAAATTTATATTATGACTATAGGATTGCAAATTTAAATTTTTAGAATTTAAATTTGATTAACTGTATAATTAACAGGAATGATATATAGATTTATGAATTGGGTGCATAATAATTCATAAGTCTCTAACGGATATTTTTGGTGCCAATATTCGCGAAATATTTTAAAAAGGTTATCATGAAAATTTGATAAAATTTGGAAGTACAGTCGACCCTCTAATAGTTAATATTCTATAAATTAATAGTTCTAATAATTAATAGAAAATTGAGAGAACCAACTTCGTTCCACGTTGGATAATTAATAATTGGGTTAATTCCTAAAAAAATCACGAACTTTACACGAAATTTCATTTTAATCATGACCTTTAAAAGTTGTCATTTAAAGACACCAACTTTCATTTTATTTCAAATCTATCACTAAAGTAAAATTCGGTGTATTTTATCTGACTAAAAATTCTTAATTCTGGACACTTTAACTGAAAGATAATAAGATTTGATGTTAATTAATAACTTGAGTCTTCCATTAATGATTTAATGAAGAATTTAGTCAATAAAAATACACTGAAATGATGAATTTGAAACAATATGAAAGTTCGTGCCTTTAAATGACAACTTTTAAAGGTTATGATTAAAATGAAACTTCGTGTAAAGTTCGTGATTTTTTTAGAAATTAACACCCTTAATAATTCTATTATTTAATAATTAATAAAATTTAAAATATATTCTACATGAATATTAATTATTAGAGAGATTTTTTTAAAGAAATATATAACAATTGATGATTTATTTGAGGCAATACTAACCTTAATTCATAAAATGTAAGTTAAAATACCATCAAATGATGACTTTCTTATTCTTTTGAGAAATTTTAAAAGAAGTTATTAGATAAACAAATTAACGTAAGTAAAGTATCTCTAGTATAAAAATTATTAAAAATTATTTTACTTTATGAATACTTCTTAATAATTAATTTTTGATTTGATATCAATTGATTTTTTTTAAATTGAATATAAAATTATTATTTTTAAATTGAGTGATTGTAATGTGTATTTAATTAGTTTTTTTATAATTTAATATTAATATTAGGTCTATTAATGTAGATGCTTTAACATATCTTCTATAATTTTTTTATACAAATTCAATAAATTAATAATTCTAATAATTAATAAATTTTTGATCCACCATGTGTATTAATTATCAGAGGGTCGACTGTAGAAATTTTATCAAGCGCAGTCAATGCGGACTTAATAAATCAAAAATAATTTATTAAGAATAAAATATAAGTCAGATGGAAATAAAAATTATATTTTTATTCTTGTTATATTTTATTTGATTTTTGGTAAAATTTTCACGAAATTTGTAAATCGTTTCCGTTTAGGCTACGAAGAGTAGTTTTGAAATTGGTTTAAAGTAGGGGTGTGCACGGTTCGGTTCGGTTCGGTTTGGAGTGCGATTTGTCAAAACCGAATCAAACCACCCCTAATAAATGAAAACCAAACCACCTACTTCGGTGAACGGTTTTTTCGGTTCGGTACACCGAAATTTCGGTTTTAACTGACCGAACCGAGTCGTTTAACCGAAATTTTCAAAGCATAAAATTTCACACAAAAATTCAAAGCAGAATTAAAAATCCAAATCTGAAATAAAAAACACAAAATCAATAATAATTCAAATTAAATTCTCTATTACAAATTCAAAAGGCATAAACTAAAATATGTCCAATACTCAAGAAGAAATAAGAATTTCGACAAAAAAAACTCAAAAAATCTGAGCATAAATTAGCAACTAATCACTTCCGGCGGCACATGAACGGTTTCCACTCTGCTCCGATCTTCACTCATCGTCATCGTCAGCGTCTGATTATTGCTTGGACTTCACTCTCTTCCAATATCTCAAATATACATAAGCCACGGGAGAGTTGAGTGAGGTGGAGATAAGGAAAGATGGAGGAGGAAAGAAAATTAGAGTAAAAGGAGGAGAAAATGTAAGTTTGGGTGAGGTTGAGGTGTGCGGCTGTGATGTTAAGTTGAATATTAGGGTTTTGGCACATAAAAGAGTATATATAGTGGCTTATAAAAATGACAAAATAACCCTTTATTTTATTTTGGTTTTTTCGGTTCGGTTCGGTGACCGAACCCTAAAACCAAACCACAACCAAAAACCGTGATTTTTATAAATATTAAACCAAATCACTCCATATTAACCACTTTTCTATTCGGTTTGGTGTTTTCGGTTCGGTTCGATTCGATTTTTCGGTTCGACTCGGTTTTTGCTCACCCCTAGTTTAAAGTGCATGATTGAGCTAGTACTAAAGTGTACTTTTGCCAATCATATATGTGTGTGTGTGTGTGTGTGTGTATATATATATATATATATATATATATATATATATATATTAACCAGAAAGAATTCAGTTCAGACGTAGGATACCTATCCAGAAGTTTTCGCAACTCCATCATGTAGGATGGAATCATCAAAGATTTGACCTTTTCGAACTCTGTCTGTATATATATATATATATATATATATATATATATATATATATATATATATAAACATTAGGTTGCAATTTAAGGCTCAGAAGCCATATTTTATTCCTTTTCAAAAGGAAATAAGAGCAGAAGCTCTCAGTGCAACGACGAACTAGGGTTTCGAATTGGTTTCGTCCGTTTCTCGATTCTAACTTCGTTTCTTCGACAATTACTCAAATAATCGAGGTATTATATCCGTATTAAACGTTTATTTCGATTTATTTTGAATATAAACTCGTTTATAAACGATTACCGTATCGATTAATCGTTTTATACGTCCAAATTGATTTTGAATTCTGTATACGTGATTTTGGACGTTAGAATATTGTTTTGGACAGATTAAGCAGGACGGAGGTCCCAGAATTGAGATTCCGGGGCTGTGCGATTACGCAGCCCGCTGTGCGACCGCACAACATAGTGTGCGGGCGCATAGAATGTGCTTTGCGGGCGCACACCATTGAAATGCTGTGCGGCCGCACAGTGCTGCTGTGCGGGCGCACAGCTGCCCCGACTGACAGTCGGGAGTCGTTTTTCTTCAGCTTTCAGGGAACTTTCCGTGGGCGAGTCCGACGTGCTTTCACCTAGTAACCCGAGGTGTTTTCCGACCGAGCCTAAAACATTTTGAATGAATGTTTTAAACCAAAGTTAGATATTTTAAAACGAGGTTTTAATAGTAAAGTAAAACTTTTATAACTGACTTTAAAAGGGTTAAAGTCAACGTTTAAACGGTTTTAAAGATTTAGCAATCGGTTTTGCTAAATACCTAGTATATGACTAAAAATTGTTTTGACAATTAAGTCTATACTATAAATGGTTTTCTTTAGGTATTGCTATACCTAAAATAACTTCTAAAAAGAAGTTTAAACGTTTTCTCAAAACGAGAATTTATAATATGGTTTTAAAAGAAAAGAGACCATAAGTGCTATGTGTTTAAATGATTATATGTTTGACCTAAAACTGGGTTTATGGATTTAGAAATTTTATAGGAAATTTATATTGATGTGTTTTATCCTGTTTGCTTTGTGTGTTTAGTCCGACCATCAAGCCAGCAGTCTGACCTCAACCACATGATTAAGTTCCAGACCTAGCGGTGTTTGTGAGTTAATTTGTTTACTTTTGAATATTAGTATTCAATTATTTTTAAATCCATAAATCGCACTAAGTATGAAACTTAGCCAAGGAAAATCCACTAACGAGCTATCTATTGGGCAATAATAGGACTGTGTGATCACCGGTGTTAATGAACTAGATGAGAGGTAAATATTATAAACATACATATTGAGATTACGTTTGAAGCCAAATGCTTGCAAAGCGGCTTAAACCTAATAGATAGTCATGAGGTGGCAGTGATTTAAATTCTGCCCAACAACCCTATACAGAGTCAAGATGGCTGTGATACATATGTATACAGCTCTTCCTGTATTAAACAAGTAATGTGCATATGCATTATATATGATAGTATGATAACGTAGCAGGACTAGGGTTTCATATGGATCGAGGACTGGTAATATTTTTATATACCGATATTTTGTCTATACGCGATTTCGGTATTTAATTGTAAACCTATCTACTCACTCAGAAATATTTATAATTCTGACCCCGTTGTTGTTTATCATTTTCAGGTACCTAGCTATCGGGTCTGTTCGAGCTTCCACCCTTTTTCGTCAGGGAAACTTATCTTGTTGTTATGTAAATAACACTTTAAACTTTTAGATGCTGCAATAGTGTATATAAGTTTGATATGCCTGTGGCCACGTCATGGTTCCTCAGTTTATATACTCTAATAAGAACCTGACTTTGTCTAACTCTACTAGGTGGCTACTTAATAGGCATATGGTGTTTTATGGTGACCTCTAAGGGTGGGCCAAGTTTCGTGTCTTTGGTTTGTAAGGACACTGTGTGTAGTTTAGCTGGCCTTACGTTTGTGTACCTGCTGTGCATGTTTTAAATATGTTTGATATAACGCATTGAAAAAAAAAGTGTTCGATATATTTTATTAAACATATTGTTCGGATGCGTGGTTTGAGACAGGGCTGCCTGTGAGATAAGGCACGTGAGCTAAGTCCCTTTACCACCGCACTGATTTTCAGAAATGCGTGTGGGTCAAAATAACAAGGGTTATTCAACCAGCATTTTTGAAAACGTAATTTCGCTATATGAATATTTTCAGAATGTATTTTTCACGTTAAACGGAAAAATATTTTAACGGCGTTTTATGAAAACGGGTCGTACGCGAGGTACGATCTATATTTATATTTGCAAAAAATTTATAGAGGTTTTAGACTTTCTACGTGTTTTGGAACAATCATTCCCATTCCCTAGCGCTATCTCGACTCGAGTTTCAGGGTGGAAATCGGATCGTAACAAGGTTAGAATTAGATTTAATTATTTTTATATAAATTTAATTAGTATTAAATTAAGATTGATTGTGTTCAATTAGTATTAAATTTAGATTAACTAGGTTTAAAAATTATAACTAGTTAAGGGTAAATTACATATAAAAGCACCACCTTTACATGAAATTGCAAAAATAACACGACTTTTAAAACGTGGCAATTCAGGTCACCACCTTTCTTTCTTTTTTTCAAAAACAACATGAGCACATTTTTAGTGGCGTTTTTGCTGACGTGCCATGACACGTGGCACTCCCATTAGGTGTACAAGTCAGCAAAATTTTATCTAAAAACGAGTCCATGTTGTTTTTGAAAAGAAATGAAAGGTGATGTCCTGAATTGACATGTTTTAAAGGTCGTGTTATTTTTGAGAATTTGTGTAAAGGTGGTGATTTTATATGTAATTAACACATTAGTTAATCCACTCTCTTTTTTATGTCAGAGGGGTCTTTTTGATACGAAATCGCAAGTTACGGGGTCTTTTTGATACGAAAACATAAGTTGTGGGTTAGTTTGTACCAAAAGCGGTGAAATTGACTTATTAGATATTTTGTGCCAAGTTGAGGGGGTGAATTGATCCTTTGTTCAATTATATGCATATCTAAATTAGCTAATACTAAAGAAATAGTTGAAACATTATGTACTCTTTTTAAGAGAAATTCTTAGATAAACTCGGTCGATCACGTCATTCATAAATTAACCTATTAAAGCATAACATGTCATAAAAATAGTGGCATATCGTAATTTTGGTTGTACATTTTTACACCTTTTAATGGTGATATTACGATAATGCCACTATTTTAATGACGTGTTATAATATGATAGACTTAGTTTATAGATGACGTGTTAGACTGAGTCTACCTAAAAATTTCTCCTCTTTTAAATTAAGAATTCAGTTCTAGCATGAAGTATAATTTGATAGATTTGTTTTCCGTTCGTTGTTATTCAAAATTTTTTTGTTTAAAATTTTGTAAAGAATGTTAAACATGTATGTATATTATGATAAATAAAAATTTACTTTATTTTTTGTTTACCAAAATCATCTATTCTATTTACTTAGGTATTGTGTTTGTGAAATTTATGAATGATCAATAAATGATATAATGAATGAAGAAATATAATAACAAACAAAAATTTATCACAAAATAAATATCGCAATATTATAAAAGAATTGGTTTTTGTTGCTTATTTATTATGACAATATTTTTTTAGAAACTTCCCCTTTGCTGCCAACCAAAGCATCGTACGGACTCTATGAGCTCCGGGCCGCTTCCAAATGTGATTCCATTTGCTATTGTCAACATCCAAATGGCCGGTGTTCTGCAACTTGTAGGCTGGCCTTACGCTGAAATTACCATTGCTAGTAAGACCTCAATAAAGGGAATCCCCTCCATCAGACTAAGAAGCACGGAAACTCCAACAAATTTCCGTTTCGAAAACGTTTCGAAAACCGGAAACTCTTGGACACCCGTACGAAACGTTTCGGGCCGTTTCCGTAAATAATATAAATTTGTAAAACTAATAAAATTATTATCCACAAATAAAAAAATCTAACTAGTTACCCATAAATTTTACATTCGCATTGTCCACAATACATCAAATATACTTATTTGTGTTGAATTATATTATATTTTTTTATATATTTATAAATTTTAAGTATTTAGCATATTAAAATGAATTATTTTTGTTAATTATCATAAATATTTAGATAATATTTTTATAAATATATCCCTATATTTTTGTTATTTGCACGTTTCCCCCACGTTTCGTGTCCTTTATTTTGAAAAACTTTCATTTCCCCGTGTCCGTTTCGTATCGTTTCCGTTTCCCGTTTCCGTTTCCGTGCTACCTATCAGACAAAGAAGGAGGCCTGACCGCAGCAATGTGAAGGAGAACTGAATAATGAAACAAGCCGGTGATATACCCCCGATCCCACGCACCGTTGACAACTACCTCATTTACTTTTTTGTCGAGGTCCACTTCAGGCAACGGGTTGTAAGCTAAAAGTTTGAGCGGCCCCAAATTACTTAGCCAATTATCAGTCCAGAATTTCATTGTTCGACCATCTCCAAGAGAATGGTGAAGACCGAACAAAATATCATTCCAAATGTGAGACAGGTTCCTCCATAAAATAGAACACACTCCCATAGATTTGTAGGTGTTGCCGTTACGATTCCACCCGTACTTACTTCTTATCACTTGCACCCAAAGTAATTCAGGTTTAGTAATTCATTCATTCATCATGATCATTATCATTCATAACCACTTCGTTCTTTAACAAATTTATCGAAATAGTTAGATCACCTTCTTTAAAATAGAAAGAGGCAAAATTTGCAGTCTCCTCCAGCACATAACCTTTATTGATAGAGCTTTCCACTCGGTATTTATTCATCTTTTTTTCTTTTAACATTCCGAAAGTATCTATTTAAGAAAACAAAAAATCGCCACTAAATAGGACGTATAATATTTTTTTCAAAGAAATATTATCTATTATACCTCTTGTACGAATACATCTAGTAGTAATGCACTAGACCTGCCAACATAGCTTCATATGCAAGGTGCACTTTTCTTTCTATCAACGATTTTGTCCCTTATTTTTGACAATTAATTTACTCCTAAGTCTTTTGACTAACATTAAAAATAGACAGAGAGACTAAACTTTTGACGAAAACAAAATTAAGGGGTCATATCTTTGATTTTCAAACTAGAGGACTAAAGTGTGAAGTATGACAAAATTGGGAGGCCTCATAGTAATTTATTCTTTTACTTTTGAATATCAATATAATAATATTTTAAAAAATATTTATTTACATCATATAGCATAGATCCGATGAAACATGCTTCCTATTGAGCGGAAATAGGACTATATCGCTTGTAAATGTTGAAGATTTTATATCAAAATGGTGTTGAAAACAATCATGTCATATAAACTGACTAAATAGTAATATGATCATATTAGATGTAATAAATGATTATTAATATGTTTAGGGTGACGATACATAGATTACGGCCTAGACTTAAAATCAAGAATTATGGGAAATATGTGGCAACGGACAGCCTAGAACTCGACACAGTTCTGAGACAATGGTATCAAGTTGACAGCCGAAAAGCTGACACATATCTGAGGCGACGGTACAATGCTTACGGTCTAGATACAGTAAATGATTGTGGCGATGGTACAAAGTTCATAGTCCAAATTTCTTTGGATAATGTTTGAGGTTTATTGGTGTAATGTCTAATGGTAATTGGTTTTTATGTAAATTGAGGTTTAGTGTTTCATTCAAATATCGTATTTGGCATGCATTACATAAATTATTTATCATGTAATTTGTTTTTATTTAATGTTAATTAGTAATTATATTAAACTCACTCATATTTATCTGACCTGCAATTTTCAAAAAAAATTACAAGTTTGTAGAAGTTGGAGTGGACTTCCATATTGTTTTTCAAAAGTCTGATTTTAGAAAGTATATGAAAAATAATGTTTTTGCTCTAGTAACACTAGAATAGTGTTTTTGTTATATGCTATAAACTCAGTCTATAGGTTTAGCATATGCTCTTTAATAATTTCCAATTATTACATTTATCACGTTTGAAAGACTGTATACCTTGTGTGGCAAAATGTTTAAGATATTGACAAATTTGACTTCGATGTTTATGTTAACAACAGTTGTTATGCCGAGTTTGTTTGAATGTAAATGTTTAAGTGTTTTAAAGCGAAAGTTTTACAGTGATTTTCAGACTTGCTATGAGTTTTAGAAAAAGCACTTCCATTATCCAGCGTCGATCTCGATTTAAAAATTTGTGTCGTGATAGTTGAATTTCAAAATAGAAATATGAATAACTTTCTAAAATTAATCTAATTCAAAAAAAATTGAGAAATAAAAAAAGTACATTATAAAATACTTATATTTATTATTTATTCATGTAATATTTATATTAAAAATGTATCAAATAATTATAGAAATACAATTAAAATCAAAATTAAAATAATAACAAACAATTCCTTCAAAAAAATACAAGACCTTCAGAAAATATAGGTTTAAAGCTAAACCCAAAAAAAGTGACAAATTGTAACACTGCTTCACCAAAATAAGCATCTCCTTGTTTTAGTACGTACTAGTATCATTCCTGTTCAAAATAGCACATCATTCATTAGTTACATAAACATCAACAATCTTTCTTTTAAAAATAATTTAGTAGTATTTACTTTCTTTTAATTTTTTTAATGTTCTTTTAGATTTACATGTGAATTAATAGTTGCACTAATTAAGTAGCGTAATAATTACTTTAATTGGTGAATTACTCTCTCTGGTTCATAACATTGATTGCATTTGATAATTTCTTTTGTTCCATACTACTCCTTCCGTTCCAAATTGATAGGCAGTTTAGGACAAACACAAGTCTTAAGAAATTGTATTTATCAAGATAAAATGAGTAAATTTATAAACAAATATCACACTTACCCTCATTTATTATAGTAGTAATTTTGTCTTTTAACATCTTTTGTGTTATTTTCAATGTATTCAATTATAATTAATGAGGGTATATATGACAATTAAACATTCAAGTAATAACTTACTGCCTATAATTTGAGACGAAAAAAAATGCAAATAGTGCCTATCAATTTGGGATGGAGAGAGTACTATTTATTATATTAGAGTTTAAAAAAGCATTAATTGTCATTCTAACTTTATTAAATTATTTATTACTAGGGATAAATTTGGACAAATAGCAATTAATATTTTCTTAATACTCTAATGTGACAAATATTATGGACCAAACAAAATTATCAAATACGACAAACTTATAAACTAGAGGGTGTATAATATATCTATTCCATCAATGATTATGTACTCTCTCTCTCTCTCTTTCTCTCTCTCTATATATATATATTGCAATGCTATAAAATAAAAGTTAAGATAATTTAAACTGAGTTAATCCATCATTTAATGTTCTTATATATATAATGTAGATAGAAAAATTCGATTATAGAAGCAAAATTGATTATCTTTACCATAAAACACGACAATCATTGAATGGACCGTTGGAAGTTTCACCCAAACAAAGACCCTTCTCTTGAAACTCCCAAAAACATGCATGGCATTTGAGACCATCTCTTCTACCGCCATAAACATCTATTTTATCTACATGCAATTTATCATTTGCAAACTCACAATTAAATACAGTCCTTCCGAGAATGTTAGGTTTAAAGCTAAACTCAAAAAACTGTTGATACATTAGCGTTTTAACACCAAAATCATCATCTCCCGATCTGCAAAGAAGGTTAAGAACACGATTATCTTTTACACCGTTAGATATCCTCATTCTAACCCTTTTCCGACTAAATAACGCATCGCTTGATGATACCAACAATACGATCATCAACATCATGATATATTCTCTCTTAAAAGATTTCATAATTACTTTGTTTTTAATTTTATAAGATTAGCTTATGAGGTTTTTATTTATAGATGAATTGTTGCTTTAATTAAACAAATTCAAGACTTAAATTAGTGAATGGTAATAATTTATTTATCCATTTCATTAATGATTATATTTATTTGGCATGAAGCAGTCACTAATAATAGTTATAGAAGATAATATTAGCTTGATACAAAAAGTATTTTTCTTAATATAGTAATTTTTATTTAGATATTCTATATAATAACCATCTCAATTAGAGAGCTATCTCACCAAGAATTCCGTTGTCGTCCAAATTTAATTATTATAGGGCTGAATTCATAGAATTTAGAAATTATGCCTTTGAATCAATTTTTTCTATTATCTCGTTATGGTAAACTGGTCATTTATTTTCAAAATATAAGAAACTAATTCTTTCCATGTGTATGAAAATTGTAGAATAAAATATTATAAAACCAAAAATTAAAATACTGGGATGGAAATATGTAATGCCTCTTGTGATATAATATAATCAAGAGTTGACTTTTCCAATCAAGAAGAGCAATTCGATGACTTCTTATTCAAAATGATTTTTAATAGGCAAAATCCATACGGAGACCATATTATATCATTTTTATCCAGAAAGTTCTTGTATTATTTTTTATTCTTCTAGATCTTCCAATTACTAAATTTTCAATTGTCACAAACCTTACCACAAACTCTACCAGAAATCATAACCATAGCCAAAATCCACCTTCTTTTCTACCAATCCACCACAAAATACCTGTTTACCTACCCATGTATTCACCCTAATTAGTTTCTTCCCTGTTTTGTTTTTTCAAAACTTTCCCGGATTCATGGTTTTACACGGACCTACAGCGAACATTTTCAAAATTCGGGATTAATGGTCGTGGGACTATAGCTCGGAAGTTGAATAGGAGGAATAGGCGATTTGGTTTCATGTGGATAGAAGGGTTAATTGAAGTTAATTATACTCTTTCCCAGCTGAATATGGTAATTATAGGCTCTTATAAGATTAAGGCTTTTTTTGGCAAAATTTCCTAATCCAGCATCAGGTTCCTCAGCTCATCATGCAACTGTTCAGGTTGCTGAGATTAATAAGGATTCTGTTTGATCTGATCAAGCTCCCAGGCAATTCAAACCATCAATCAGGGGTGCCCGATCTTATGCTCAGGTTTTACTTGATAAACATATTATTCACAACTCGATGTCGGACATGATTGAGGAATATACTAATTGCATTATTTGTAAGGTAATAGAACATGCGGATTTTGTTAACGTGGAGAATTTCCTACGTGGGAAAGATACATGATTTTCTGGATCTTCTTTTCTCGGAGGAAGATTTATCATGTTTAGTTTCGACGAAACTTTTTATAAGCAGAATCTATTAAGCTTGAAGGCCCTAGAATTTTTTGAGGACATTTTCTCGTGGCTGTAGATTTTTTAGTGAAGGAAAGATACGTTTGGATTAAAATCTCAGGAGTTCTCTTCTCAGCTTGGAATGAGGATTTCTTCAGGAAAGTGGGTAATAGATTCGGTTCTTTTATTTCTGTCACGACCCTATTTCTTGAGCCGAGGCAGGCGCTAGGGAATGAGAATTTTGGTTCCGAAACCCGTAGTAAGTCTAAATTTACCTAAAACGTTTTCGTGTTTAAAAAGCATTATAAAATTTAATATTTTGTTTTTGGAAAATCGGAAATATAACGGCTCTAATTTTAACTAACCAACACCTGTAAAATCAAAAACCACCCTGCACGATAAACTTTATACAACCATACGTATATTGCCAAGTACCATCCATTCTAAGCATTTACAAAATAAACATACTAAGTAGTTAAACTATAACTACATCTGATGTTTGTTTGTTAATCAGAAAACGAGGCCTAACAATAAGATATAAACAGGAGCAGTTACTAGACCAAAATATACTTAAACCGCTAATAGGACCTCGACAAAATATCAGCCTGAACTACTGCAGCGCTAGAGAGTCAGAAGTTGTACATGCAAAAAGTGATGAGTCTTCCGAGTCAAGAAGTGGAGGCTCGATCTGAACGCTATCTACTGGACACCTGAAAAATTTAACTATCAACGGGTCAGACATAACTGGGTGAGTATAAAATTTACTAACGGTATTATAATTAAAGCAAGGTTGCATTAATGATAAAACATACTTTATATATATTCAAATAATAACTTATGATTAAATATACTTCGATAATAAACGATTAATTAGACATAAACCAATATAAAATATAATTTAATAGTTTTCAATATCAGATCTGTTCGAAACCCTAAACTCAAATGCTACGACGTACTTAACACGTCGATAATGACTTTTTCGATCATATTGTCCAAGTGGTTGGATCTCGAGATAGTTCAACCGAGTTAACCGCAACCATCTCTTAATCCCAAGTTGTGGGTCCTGATAGGAGTAGAATTACTCTTATATTACCATTGATTTCCGAGTCATTTACATGCGTTTAGTTATCATATTTGAGCAATAAGAGTCTTATTTGTTGTTTGAGCGTTTCAGGTACCATCGCACGTATTTCATAAAGTTTTGGGCTAAATCAAGGTGAATCGAAGAATTTTGTGAGACTTCGGGATTGGAGTTGAAGTCAAGTGGGAAGTTGTGGAAAGGTCCGAAGAAAATAGGCAATGGAGCACAAATTCATACTTATAAAACTGACCCCGCTGCATTGATCGAACGTTCTGAAGTATTTAGAGACTTTAATTGACTTTGTGTTCTTCACAAGAAATAAAGTAGACATCCTAAACTTTCTATAGAATCAAGAATCGCTTCATTCCGACGTGTCTACAAGAAGTTATGAGATTTTGAAGTCATGGTCGTGCTGCTGAAAGGGAGGCGCGACGGGAGGCGCGTTGATCCCACAGCGCCTCGCATCGCGCCTCAAAAGAAGAACAAAAATTGGTTGCAAGGCACGATGGGTCCATAGCGCCTCGCAACGCGCCTCCCATCGCGCCTCACCTGCTGAAAACATAAAAAAGACTGTTTTGACCTCGTGACTTCATTCCGATGCTTAATTTATGAAGGGGCAACTTCGGGACTTCACCAAATACGAATCTAAGACTGACAATGGGTATATATAGTGGTTTTTACAACCAAATTAGGGTTCACTTGGTTCCCCGGCAACGGCGCCAAAAACTTGTTGGCAAAATACTGCAAGCGTACAGTGTCAACTCGTAATACAGACTGTGAAGTCCGGATATCGTACCCACAAGGAAAGCTACTAAAGACAACCAATTAGGAGACTCGATTCGGATAGTTAAAAGGATAATTTGGATTGAAGTATGTAAATTTAGATTAAACAATTAAAGAATAAAGTAAACTAAGGCTATAAATTAAATAAGATTTAAACAATAATGAGAAAGATCAGGGATTATTAATCTACTTTATGCCATTAATCTCATGGTTTATGGATTTCGTTATTAAATTGCGGTTCAGGCTGATCTAAGGCACCTATAGCTCTCTCTCAAGCCGCTACAGGCAAAAACAGTCGATTAAACAATTAATAGGCAACTACTCACTCTCGTGTTATAATTAACCTAAATAATTACTTGATTGATGTTTGTTAAGCAAACCTAAAGAACACACATTCGCTAATTCACTCTCGTGTTGTTAACTCCTGTGTTATTGATTACACGGTCTATTTCAATTCAACTCTCTCAAGTTACAATTAAAACACAAGCCAATAGTTTAAGTGATCAAATTAAACTAAGCATTAAGAACAGTAATTAATACGCAATTATAACAAAAACCCAATAAACCAATTAATTAATAAAGCATAAATTCAATCAATAATCCCCGACGATGGGGTTAGTTACTCATGATCAAAGATAAACCAACAATACAATATATAGAATTCATAATTGATAAGATAAACAATGAAAAAGATCTCTCTGAATTATCGTACCTTAATCGCATAAAAATCCCAATATAATATCGAAGAATAAAATCCAGCTCAAAAAGTAATCAAATCGAAGAACGGTGAACTAATCTGAAATAAATCTAATCTATTGTTTTTAGTCTAATACAATGGTAGTCGAACTAAGCGAACCAAGTGAACCCTAATTTGGTTGTAAAAACCACTATATATACCCATTGTCAGTCTTAGATTCGTATTTGGTGAAGTCCCGAAGTTGCCCCTTCATAAATTAAGCATCGGAATGAAGTCACGAGGTCAAAACAGTCTTTTTTATGTTTTCAGCAGGTGAGGCGCGATGGGAGGCGCGTTGCGAGGCGCTATGGACCCATCGTGCCTTGCAACCAATTTTTGTTCTTCTTTTGAGGCGCGATGCGAGGCGCTGTGGGATCAACGCGCCTCCCTTTCAGCAGCACGACCATCGACTTCAAAACCTCATAACTTCTTGTAGACACGTCGGAATGAAGCGATTCTTGATTCTATAGAAAGCTTAGGATGTCTACTTTATTTCTTGTGAAGAACACAAAGTCAATTAAAGTCTCTAAATACTTCAGAACGTTCGATCAATGCAGCGGGGTCAGTTTCATAAGTATGAATTTGTGCTCCATTGCCTATTTTCTTCGGACCTTTCCACAACTTCCCACTTGACTTCAACTCCAATCCCGAAGTCTCACAAAATTCTTCGATTCACCTTGATTTAGCCCAAAACTTTATGAAATACGTGCGATGGTACCTGAAACGCTCAAACAACAAATAAGACTCTTATTGCTCAAATATGATAACTAAACGCATGTAAATGACTCGGAAATCAATGGTAATATAAGAGTAATTCTACTCCTATCAAACATCCTCACACTTAACCTTTGCTTGTCCTCAAGCAAGAAAGAATCGTGCTATAGCCCAAATCAAATCGAATGTCAATATCAACAAAAAGTTAACATTTTTCAAGCCCCTAAAGTGATGAATCAGTTGAATCCTGCTTTTAAAACCGACAACACAAAGAGAATATAAACCAAGTCAACTTACTTAAAATCACGACATGAATCAATACCACCAAGAATACTCAAACAAGTTCACTCATACTCGAACCTAATACGTATTGTTAAATCAGAGCATGCAAACTCACCAAAAACAAAGGTAACAAACGTTTTAGTCCTATGAGTAAAAACAACAATGCTTGAATCGTAAAATCACATGGAAAAATAACTCACAAGGTACACTCTAACACTCATGTGTTTAAGGGTTCAAAAATTCCGCACTCAAAAATTGAAACATTCTAATCCTACCATAAGCTTGCCTGTAATCCATCATTCCACTACTCAGTCGAGTCAATAACACAAATCAAAATGGACTTTGTTTAGGTTGTAATGGGGCTTAGGGTAGGGTATGGTACAAGGTAAAGGAGAGGTAATCATGACTTGACAAACCAACATAGATCAAAGGAAACCAGAAAATAATTCACATTAGCTCTCTAAAAATACAATCTCTCATTCTTTTTTTTATTTCCTCGAGTTCTCTTTTTTTTTTCTTTTAAGCTCAATATTCTGATTTTTTTTTCTTTTTATACATTTTCCTAAGCTTTTGCTTCTTGTATTTTTTTTCTGAACTCCAAGAGGCACTAATAATCATAAAAACCAAGAGATCACCAAACAAATAATCACGAGCTAGGATGTTACTACATCCTCACACTAGTTTCCTGCAATGTCAGTCAATTTGCCAAATCAATCAAGGTAGAAAGTGGAAAGATGAGAAAAGGTAAAATGTGTGTAAAGTGTGTAAATAAACAAAAATAAGGCTAAGGCTCAACTTGGGTAAACTAAAGGTAAAAAGGTAGGCTGTTTAAGTGGTCTAACGAAAAGGTGAATCCTAAATGCCATTTATCATCTTCATGTTTTTCAACTTAACTGTGCAATGTGACAACGGAAACCAGGCAAGTTCTAGAGAATACAGACATGCTTCAAACCACACAACAAGAAAAATAAGCATAAAAAATATATGCTCCCATAGGCTCAAAATCTCACAAAATTAGTCGTGTGTTCACCATGTAATTCACTACCTCAAACACTGCCATTATTTACTCAAGTTTTCAACAGTTTGCACCGTAGCTCAATCTTAATTCACATGCCAGATTTCACAACAATCATCAAATTACAAGCATTTCATTAAACTCAAATTTTCACCCTAGTCGCAGTGACCCATGTCGTCAAAATCAAGTACGAAACACTTAACTACATTCTCCAATTGTTGTCAACAATTAAAAACACATTTAACTCATTCATCACGTAGGGGAAAGAAACATGCTAATAATTCTTGAATCATGACATAACCATTATCATTAGGCTATTTAGGACTAAACAAACATCACCCATGAGTAGATAATAAGGTTCACAACCATAGACTACTACAGACATAAACATAAAGACAAACATAAAATAAAGACAAGACATAAAACAAGACACAACACAAAAATAAAATGTTTTCCCCACCCTCACACTAGTTCATGCATTGTCCCCAATGCAATGAAATAAAAATAAGAACATGACTGAAACATAAAAGTGTAAAGGGTGAAGAGAAAGATACCCTTGGGATTGCCTCCCAAGCGCGCTTTAGTTAGAGTCCAAAGCTAGACTCTTCGCGTAAGGTTGCTAATAATGCAACCTAACATGAGGAAGCCGTCTTGGTAGCATCTTTTCCCTCTTTTCCTTTGTTGGCTTCTTCAAATATAAATCAGATAATACAGAGTATTCATTATCCTTGTAATAAAAAACAGGAGGAGTGTTAAGCATATTCACATGTTTGATATTATTTCCGTCATACTCGGAATCAAACCCTTCCAAGAATGGATCCCTGTAGTCAAAGGTTTTGTTGATTTCCTCATAGAGTACTGTAATACCAAACTCCTCCCCACTTTCCTCATTGAAGCTCATGGAAAAAGTAAGTGGGCCAGGAACTGAAGCTTCAAGCTTACTACTCTCACACTGTTCTTTCTCGTCCTCTGCAGACACTTTTATGGAATGACGTTCCACTAATGCCTTGTCACTTTCCAACTCCAACTCCATGTCCATGGCTTGTTCTTTTGGATTTACCTCAGTAGTGGATGGTAAACCCCCTTGATTTCGAGTCTGCAGTGCTTGGGCCATCTGATGATTCTGCAACTCAAGATTGTGGATAGTGGCAGCATGATTCCTTAATGTTTTCTGCGTCTCAGCATCATTCTTCATCATCATCTCCATCATTTTATCAAACTTGGTATGGAGAGACTCTTCCAGCTCTCTCTGCTGTTCAGTCTCATATGAATACTGCAGGTCATCCCCAAAGTTGAAATCAGAGTTCCATTGGTCTTGATATGTTTGGATGTTATCCCAATTGTTGTTCCACCCATAATTTTGATGGTTGTCACATCCCAAATTATACGTGTTGGAATAAGGATCACTAGCTTGACATTGACCACCCACAAAGTTGACATGTTCATTTGAAGTTGGATAAAGTATTGGACATTCAGCCTCAGTGTGATAGAAACTCCCACAAACCACACAATTCTGGTCCCAACCCATTATGCTTTTTTAAATAAGTACACCATAGAAAAAGTACCTGGAGATAAATCAACAAATACCCACGGCGTAAAACAAGAAAAAATAAAAACTAAAACAAGCCAAGCTATCCTAACTTAGTTGTTAAAGATAAGCTTTCCCCGGCAACAGCGCCAAAAACTTGTTGGCAAAATACTGCAAGCGTACAGTGTCAACTCGTAATACAGACTGTGAAGTCCGGATATCGTACCCACAAGGAAAGCTACTAAAGACAACCAATTAGGAGACTCGATTCGGATAGTTAAAAGGATAATTTGGATTGAAGTATGTAAATTTAAAAGCTAGATTAAACAATTAAAGAATAAAGTAAACTAAGGCTGTAAATTAAATAAGATTTAAACAATAATGAGAAAGATCAGGGATTATTAATCTACTTTATGCCATTAATCTCATGGTTTATGGATTTCGTTATTAAATTGCGGTTCAGGCTGATCTAAGGCACCTATAGCTCTCTCTCAAGCCGCTACAGGCAAAAACAGTCGATTAAACAATTAATAGGCAACTACTCACTCTCGTGTTATAATTAACCTAAATAATTACTTGATTGATGTTTGTTAAGCAAACCTAAAGAACACACATTCGCTAATTCACTCTCGTGTTGTTAACTCCTGTGTTATTGATTACACGGTCTATTTCAATTCAACTCTCTCAAGTTACAATTAAAACACAAGCCAATAGTTTAAGTGATCAAATTAAACTAAGCATTAAGAACAGTAATTAATACGCAATTATAACAAAAACCCAATAAACCAATTAATTAATAAAGCATAAATTCAATCAATAATCCCCGACGATGGGGTTAGTTACTCATGATCAAAGATAAACCAACAATACAATATATAGAATTCATAATTGATAAGATAAACAATGAAAAAGATCTCTCTGAATTATCGTACCTTAATCGCATAAAAATCCCAATATAATATCGAAGAATAAAATCCAGCTCAAAAAGTAATCAAATCGAAGAACGGTGAACTAATCTGAAATAAATCTAATCTATTGTTTTTAGTCTAATACAATGGTAGTCGAACTAAGCGAACCAAGTGAACCCTAATTTGGTTGTAAAAACCACTATATATACCCATTGTCAGTCTTAGATTCGTATTTGGTGAAGTCCCGAAGTTGCCCCTTCATAAATTAAGCATCGGAATGAAGTCACGAGGTCAAAACAGTCTTTTTTATGTTTTCAGCAGGTGAGGCGCGATGGGAGGCGCGTTGCGAGGCGCTATGGACCCATCGTGCCTTGCAACCAATTTTTGTTCTTCTTTTGAGGCGCGATGCGAGGCGCTGTGGGATCAACGCGCCTCCCTTTCAGCAGCACGACCATCGACTTCAAAACCTCATAACTTCTTGTAGACACGTCGGAATGAAGCGATTCTTGATTCTATAGAAAGCTTAGGATGTCTACTTTATTTCTTGTGAAGAACACAAAGTCAATTAAAGTCTCTAAATACTTCAGAACGTTCGATCAATACAGCGGGGTCAGTTTCATAAGTATGAATTTGTGCTCCATTGCCTATTTTCTTCGGACCTTTCCACAACTTCCCACTTGACTTCAACTCCAATCCCGAAGTCTCACAAAATTCTTCGATTCACCTTGATTTAGCCCAAAACTTTATGAAATACGTGCGATGGTACCTGAAACGCTCAAACAACAAATAAGACTCTTATTGCTCAAATATGATAACTAAACGCATGTAAATGACTCGGAAATCAATGGTAATATAAGAGTAATTCTACTCCTATCAAACATCCTCACACTTAACCTTTGCTTGTCCTCAAGCAAGAAAGAATCGTGCTATAGCCCAAATCAAATCGAATGTCAATATCAACAAAAAGTTAACATTTTTCAAGCCCCTAAAGTGATGAATCAGTTGAATCCTGCTTTTAAAACCGACAACACAAAGAGAATATAAACCAAGTCAACTTACTTAAAATCACGACATGAATCAATACCACCAAGAATACTCAAACAAGTTCACTCATACTCGAACCTAATACGTATTGTTAAATCAGAGCATGCAAACTCACCAAAAACAAAGGTAACAAACGTTTTAGTCCTATGAGTAAAAACAACAATGCTTGAATCGTAAAATCACATGGCAAAATAACTCACAAGGTACACTCTAACACTCATGTGTTTAAGGGTTCAAAAATTCCGCACTCAAAAATTGAAACATTCTAATCCTACCATAAGCTTGCCTGTAATCCATCATTCCACTACTCAGTCGAGTCAATAACACAAATCAAAATGGACTTTGTTTAGGTTGTAATGGGGCTTAGGCTAGGGTATGGTACAAGGTAAAGGAGAGGTAATCATGACTTGACAAACCAACATAGATCAAAGGAAACCAGAAAATTAATCACATTAGCTCTCTAAAAATACAATCTCTCATTCTTTTTTTTATTTCCTCGAGTTCTCTTTTTTTTTTCTTTTAAGCTCAATATTCTGATTTTTTTTTTCTTTTTATACATTTTCCTAAGCTTTTGCTTCTTGTATTTTTTTTCTGAACTCCAAGAGGCACTAATAATCACAAAAACCAAGAGATCATCAAACAAATAATCACGAGCTAGGATGTTACTACATCCTCACACTAGTTTTCTGCAATGTCAGTCAATTTGCCAAATCAATCAAGGTAGAAAGTGGAAAGATGAGAAAAGGTAAAATGTGTGTAAAGTGTGTAAATAAACAAAAATAAGGCTAAGGCTCAACTTGGGTAAACTAAAGGTAAAAAGGTAGGCTGTTTAAGTGGTCTAACGAAAAGGTGAATCCTAAATGCCATTTATCATCTTCATGTTTTTCAACTTAACTGTGCAATGTGACAACGGAAACCAGGCAAGTTCTAGAGAATACAGACATGCTTCAAACCACACAACAAGAAAAATAAGCATAAAAAATATATGCTCCCATAGGCTCAAAATCTCACAAAATTAGTCGTGTGTTCACCATGTAATTCACTACCTCAAACACTGCCATTATTTACTCAAGTTTTCAACAGTTTGCACCGTAGCTCAATCTTAATTCACATGCCAGATTTCACAACAATCATCAAATTACAAGCATTTCATTAAACTCAAATTTTCACCCTAGTCGCAGTGACCCATGTCGTCAAAATCAAGTACGAAACACTTAACTACATTCTCCAATTGTTGTCAACAATTAAAAACACATTTAACTCATTCATCACGTAGGGGAAAGAAACATGCTAATAATTCTTGAATCATGACATAACCATTATCATTAGGCTATTTAGGACTAAACAAACATCACCCATGAGTAGATAATAAGGTTCACAACCATAGACTACTACAGACATAAACATAAAGACAAACATAAAATAAAGACAAGACATAAAACAAGACACAACACAAAAATAAAATGTTTTCCCCACCCTCACACTAGTTCATGCATTGTCCCCAATGCAATGAAATAAAAATAAGAACATGACTGAAACATAAAAGTGTAAAGGGTGAAGAGAAAGATACCCTTGGGATTGCCTCCCAAGCGCGCTTTAGTTAGAATCCAAAGCTAGACTCTTCGCGTAAGGTTGCTAATAATGCAACCTAACATGAGGAAGCCGTCTTGGTAGCATCTTTTCCCTCTTTTCCTTTGTTGGCTTCTTCAAATATAAATCAGATAATACAGAGTATTCATTATCCTTGTAATAAAAAACAGGAGGAGTGTTAAGCATATTCACATGTTTGATATTATTTCCGTCATACTCGGAATCAAACCCTTCCAAGAATGGATCCCTGTAGTCAAAGGTTTTGTTGATTTCCTCATAGAGTACTGTAATACCAAACTCCTCCCCACTTTCCTCATTGAAGCTCATGGAAAAAGTAAGTGGGCCAGGAACTGAAGCTTCAAGCTTACTACTCTCACACTGTTCTTTCTCGTCCTCTGCAGACACTTTTATGGAATGACGTTCCACTAATGCCTTGTCACTTTCCAACTCCAACTCCATGTCCATGGCTTGTTCTTTTGGATTTACCTCAGTAGTGGATGGTAAACCCCCTTGATTTCGAGTCTGCAGTGCTTGGGCCATCTGATGATTCTGCAACTCAAGATTGTGGATAGTGGCAGCATGATTCCTTAATGTTTTCTGCGTCTCAGCATCATTCTTCATCATCATCTCCATCATTTTATCAAACTTGGTATGGAGAGACTCTTCCAGCTCTCTCTGCTGTTCAGTCTCATATGAATACTGCAGGTCATCCCCAAAGTTGAAATCAGAGTTCCATTGGTCTTGATATGTTTGGATGTTATCCCAATTGTTGTTCCACCCATAATTTTGATGGTTGTCACATCCCAAATTATACGTGTTGGAATAAGGATCACTAGCTTGACATTGACCACCCACAAAGTTGACATGTTCATTTGAAGTTGGATAAAGTATTGGACATTCAGCCTCAGTGTGATAGAAACTCCCACAAACCACACAATTCTGGTCCCAACCCATTATGCTTTTTTAAATAAGTACACCATAGAAAAAGTACCTGGAGATAAATCAACAAATACCCACGGCGTAAAACAAGAAAAAATAAAAACTAAAACAAGCCAAGCTATCCTAACTTAGTTGTTAAAGATAAGCTTTCCTCGGCAACGGCGCCAAAAACTTGTTGGCAAAATACTGCAAGCGTACAGTGTCAACTCGTAATACAGACTGTGAAGTCCGGATATCGTACCCACAAGGAAAGCTACTAAAGACAACCAATTAGGAGACTCGATTCGGATAGTTAAAAGGATAATTTGGATTGAAGTATGTAAATTTAAAAGCTAGATTAAACAATTAAAGAATAAAGTAAACTAAGGCTGTAAATTAAATAAGATTTAAACAATAATGAGAAAGATCAGGGATTATTAATCTACTTTATGCCATTAATCTCATGGTTTATGGATTTCGTTATTAAATTGCGGTTCAGGCTGATCTAAGGCACCTATAGCTCTCTCTCAAGCCGCTACAGGCAAAAACAGTCGATTAAACAATTAATAGGCAACTACTCACTCTCGTGTTATAATTAACCTAAATAATTACTTGATTGATGTTTGTTAAGCAAACCTAAAGAACACACATTCGCTAATTCACTCTCGTGTTGTTAACTCCTGTGTTATTGATTACACGGTCTATTTCAATTCAACTCTCTCAAGTTACAATTAAAACACAAGCCAATAGTTTAAGTGATCAAATTAAACTAAGCATTAAGAACAGTAATTAATACGCAATTATAACAAAAACCCAATAAACCAATTAATTAATAAAGCATAAATTCAATCAATAATCCCCGACGATGGGGTTAGTTACTCATGATCAAAGATAAACCAACAATACAATATATAGAATTCATAATTGATAAGATAAACAATGAAAAAGATCTCTCTGAATTATCGTACCTTAATCGCATAAAAATCCCAATATAATATCGAAGAATAAAATCCAGCTCAAAAAGTAATCAAATCGAAGAACGGTGAACTAATCTGAAATAAATCTAATCTATTGTTTTTAGTCTAATACAATGGTAGTCGAACTAAGCGAACCAAGTGAACCCTAATTTGGTTGTAAAAACCACTATATATACCCATTGTCAGTCTTAGATTCGTATTTGGTGAAGTCCCGAAGTTGCCCCTTCATAAATTAAGCATCGGAATGAAGTCACGAGGTCAAAACAGTCTTTTTTATGTTTTCAGCAGGTGAGGCGCGATGGGAGGCGCGTTGCGAGGCGCTATGGACCCATCGTGCCTTGCAACCAATTTTTGTTCTTCTTTTGAGGCGCGATGCGAGGCGCTGTGGGATCAACGCGCCTCCCTTTCAGCAGCACGACCATCGACTTCAAAACCTCATAACTTCTTGTAGACACGTCGGAATGAAGCGATTCTTGATTCTATAGAAAGCTTAGGATGTCTACTTTATTTCTTGTGAAGAACACAAAGTCAATTAAAGTCTCTAAATACTTCAGAACGTTCGATCAATACAGCGGGGTCAGTTTCATAAGTATGAATTTGTGCTCCATTGCCTATTTTCTTCGGACCTTTCCACAACTTCCCACTTGACTTCAACTCCAATCCCGAAGTCTCACAAAATTCTTCGATTCACCTTGATTTAGCCCAAAACTTTATGAAATACGTGCGATGGTACCTGAAACGCTCAAACAACAAATAAGACTCTTATTGCTCAAATATGATAACTAAACGCATGTAAATGACTCGGAAATCAATGGTAATATAAGAGTAATTCTACTCCTATCAAACATCCTCACACTTAACCTTTGCTTGTCCTCAAGCAAGAAAGAATCGTGCTATAGCCCAAATCAAATCGAATGTCAATATCAACAAAAAGTTAACATTTTTCAAGCCCCTAAAGTGATGAATCAGTTGAATCCTGCTTTTAAAACCGACAACACAAAGAGAATATAAACCAAGTCAACTTACTTAAAATCACGACATGAATCAATACCACCAAGAATACTCAAACAAGTTCACTCATACTCGAACCTAATACGTATTGTTAAATCAGAGCATGCAAACTCACCAAAAACAAAGGTAACAAACGTTTTAGTCCTATGAGTAAAAACAACAATGCTTGAATCGTAAAATCACATGGCAAAATAACTCACAAGGTACACTCTAACACTCATGTGTTTAAGGGTTCAAAAATTCCGCACTCAAAAATTGAAACATTCTAATCCTACCATAAGCTTGCCTGTAATCCATCATTCCACTACTCAGTCGAGTCAATAACACAAATCAAAATGGACTTTGTTTAGGTTGTAATGGGGCTTAGGCTAGGGTATGGTACAAGGTAAAGGAGAGGTAATCATGACTTGACAAACCAACATAGATCAAAGGAAACCAGAAAATTAATCACATTAGCTCTCTAAAAATACAATCTCTCATTCTTTTTTTTATTTCCTCGAGTTCTCTTTTTTTTTTCTTTTAAGCTCAATATTCTGATTTTTTTTTTCTTTTTATACATTTTCCTAAGCTTTTGCTTCTTGTATTTTTTTTCTGAACTCCAAGAGGCACTAATAATCACAAAAACCAAGAGATCATCAAACAAATAATCACGAGCTAGGATGTTACTACATCCTCACACTAGTTTTCTGCAATGTCAGTCAATTTGCCAAATCAATCAAGGTAGAAAGTGGAAAGATGAGAAAAGGTAAAATGTGTGTAAAGTGTGTAAATAAACAAAAATAAGGCTAAGGCTCAACTTGGGTAAACTAAAGGTAAAAAGGTAGGCTGTTTAAGTGGTCTAACGAAAAGGTGAATCCTAAATGCCATTTATCATCTTCATGTTTTTCAACTTAACTGTGCAATGTGACAACGGAAACCAGGCAAGTTCTAGAGAATACAGACATGCTTCAAACCACACAACAAGAAAAATAAGCATAAAAAATATATGCTCCCATAGGCTCAAAATCTCACAAAATTAGTCGTGTGTTCACCATGTAATTCACTACCTCAAACACTGCCATTATTTACTCAAGTTTTCAACAGTTTGCACCGTAGCTCAATCTTAATTCACATGCCAGATTTCACAACAATCATCAAATTACAAGCATTTCATTAAACTCAAATTTTCACCCTAGTCGCAGTGACCCATGTCGTCAAAATCAAGTACGAAACACTTAACTACATTCTCCAATTGTTGTCAACAATTAAAAACACATTTAACTCATTCATCACGTAGGGGAAAGAAACATGCTAATAATTCTTGAATCATGACATAACCATTATCATTAGGCTATTTAGGACTAAACAAACATCACCCATGAGTAGATAATAAGGTTCACAACCATAGACTACTACAGACATAAACATAAAGACAAACATAAAATAAAGACAAGACATAAAACAAGACACAACACAAAAATAAAATGTTTTCCCCACCCTCACACTAGTTCATGCATTGTCCCCAATGCAATGAAATAAAAATAAGAACATGACTGAAACATAAAAGTGTAAAGGGTGAAGAGAAAGATACCCTTGGGATTGCCTCCCAAGCGCGCTTTAGTTAGAGTCCAAAGCTAGACTCTTCGCGTAAGGTTGCTAATAATGCAACCTAACATGAGGAAGCCGTCTTGGTAGCATCTTTTCCCTCTTTTCCTTTGTTGGCTTCTTCAAATATAAATCAGATAATACAGAGTATTCATTATCCTTGTAATAAAAAACAGGAGGAGTGTTAAGCATATTCACATGTTTGATATTATTTCCGTCATACTCGGAATCAAACCCTTCCAAGAATGGATCCCTGTAGTCAAAGGTTTTGTTGATTTCCTCATAGAGTACTGTAATACCAAACTCCTCCCCACTTTCCTCATTGAAGCTCATGGAAAAAGTAAGTGGGCCAGGAACTGAAGCTTCAAGCTTACTACTCTCACACTGTTCTTTCTCGTCCTCTGCAGACACTTTTATGGAATGACGTTCCACTAATGCCTTGTCACTTTCCAACTCCAACTCCATGTCCATGGCTTGTTCTTTTGGATTTACCTCAGTAGTGGATGGTAAACCCCCTTGATTTCGAGTCTGCAGTGCTTGGGCCATCTGATGATTCTGCAACTCAAGATTGTGGATAGTGGCAGCATGATTCCTTAATGTTTTCTGCGTCTCAGCATCATTCTTCATCATCATCTCCATCATTTTATCAAACTTGGTATGGAGAGACTCTTCCAGCTCTCTCTGCTGTTCAGTCTCATATGAATACTGCAGGTCATCCCCAAAGTTGAAATCAGAGTTCCATTGGTCTTGATATGTTTGGATGTTATCCCAATTGTTGTTCCACCCATAATTTTGATGGTTGTCACATCCCAAATTATACGTGTTGGAATAAGGATCACTAGCTTGACATTGACCACCCACAAAGTTGACATGTTCATTTGAAGTTGGATAAAGTATTGGACATTCAGCCTCAGTGTGATAGAAACTCCCACAAACCACACAATTCTGGTCCCAACCCATTATGCTTTTTTAAATAAGTACACCATAGAAAAAGTACCTGGAGATAAATCAACAAATACCCACGGCGTAAAACAAGAAAAAATAAAAACTAAAACAAGCCAAGCTATCCTAACTTAGTTGTTAAAGATAAGCTTTCCCCGGCAACGGCGCCAAAAACTTGTTGGCAAAATACTGCAAGCGTACAGTGTCAACTCGTAATACAGACTGTGAAGTCCGGATATCGTACCCACAAGGAAAGCTACTAAAGACAACCAATTAGGAGACTCGATTCGGATAGTTAAAAGGATAATTTGGATTGAAGTATGTAAATTTAAAAGCTAGATTAAACAATTAAAGAATAAAGTAAACTAAGGCTGTAAATTAAATAAGATTTAAACAATAATGAGAAAGATCAGGGATTATTAATCTACTTTATGCCATTAATCTCATGGTTTATGGATTTCGTTATTAAATTGCGGTTCAGGCTGATCTAAGGCACCTATAGCTCTCTCTCAAGCCGCTACAGGCAAAAACAGTCGATTAAACAATTAATAGGCAACTACTCACTCTCGTGTTATAATTAACCTAAATAATTACTTGATTGATGTTTGTTAAGCAAACCTAAAGAACACACATTCGCTAATTCACTCTCGTGTTGTTAACTCCTGTGTTATTGATTACACGGTCTATTTCAATTCAACTCTCTCAAGTTACAATTAAAACACAAGCCAATAGTTTAAGTGATCAAATTAAACTAAGCATTAAGAACAGTAATTAATACGCAATTATAACAAAAACCCAATAAACCAATTAATTAATAAAGCATAAATTCAATCAATAATCCCCGACGATGGGGTTAGTTACTCATGATCAAAGATAAACCAACAATACAATATATAGAATTCATAATTGATAAGATAAACAATGAAAAAGATCTCTCTGAATTATCGTACCTTAATCGCATAAAAATCCCAATATAATATCGAAGAATAAAATCCAGCTCAAAAAGTAATCAAATCGAAGAACGGTGAACTAATCTGAAATAAATCTAATCTATTGTTTTTAGTCTAATACAATGGTAGTCGAACTAAGCGAACCAAGTGAACCCTAATTTGGTTGTAAAAACCACTATATATACCCATTGTCAGTCTTAGATTCGTATTTGGTGAAGTCCCGAAGTTGCCCCTTCATAAATTAAGCATCGGAATGAAGTCACGAGGTCAAAACAGTCTTTTTTATGTTTTCAGCAGGTGAGGCGCGATGGGAGGCGCGTTGCGAGGCGCTATGGACCCATCGTGCCTTGCAACCAATTTTTGTTCTTCTTTTGAGGCGCGATGCGAGGCGCTGTGGGATCAACGCGCCTCCCTTTCAGCAGCACGACCATCGACTTCAAAACCTCATAACTTCTTGTAGACACGTCGGAATGAAGCGATTCTTGATTCTATAGAAAGCTTAGGATGTCTACTTTATTTCTTGTGAAGAACACAAAGTCAATTAAAGTCTCTAAATACTTCAGAACGTTCGATCAATGCAGCGGGG
Source organism: Mercurialis annua (assembly GCF_937616625.2). Classification (NCBI taxonomy): domain Eukaryota; kingdom Viridiplantae; phylum Streptophyta; class Magnoliopsida; order Malpighiales; family Euphorbiaceae; genus Mercurialis; species Mercurialis annua. The sequence continues at coordinate 3,518,909 of NC_065575.1, read as the reverse complement.
TCAGTTTCATAAGTATGAATTTGTGCTCCATTGCCTATTTTCTTCGGACCTTTCCACAACTTCCCACTTGACTTCAACTCCAATCCCGAAGTCTCACAAAATTCTTCGATTCACCTTGATTTAGCCCAAAACTTTATGAAATACGTGCGATGGTACCTGAAACGCTCAAACAACAAATAAGACTCTTATTGCTCAAATATGATAACTAAACGCATGTAAATGACTCGGAAATCAATGGTAATATAAGAGTAATTCTACTCCTATCAGGTCCCGAGATAGTTCGACCGAGTTAACCCACTAGACATGGGTCCCGAGATAGTTCTATCGAGTTATGCCTCGTGTATAAATCCATTTCTTTTGTTCTTGCCTTCTTAACGTCTTATTTGCCTATCCGACTTATCGCTTAATTAATTTCTTAATTAACCATTTTTAACTCCAAACCTTCTAACACTTGAACTAATTCTTAACTTATTTTAACCTATACCTTTAAACACATTAAACCAATTTTTTAAGTCGTCTACTCATCCCACATACAACTTTAATCCAATTCAAACACACTTTAAACCTCAAGTTCAACTACTTAAACTTGAATTTAATATATGCCATAATCATATCAATTTCTAATTCTAAAATCATTCTTTAAACCTCAATTTCAAAATCACTTATCAAACTTTTTAAAACTCATTTTCAGCTCTGATTTCCTATTCAAATCAGTTCGTTTAAACTTTCAAAAATACCCCAACTTAGCCAAACTTTTCCGGTGGCACGCGTGTTCGGAGTGACCGGCTGGTCTGCCCCTCGGAGCAGACCAGCAGGTCTGCTCTTTGTTGAGCATACTCAGATCTGCTCAATAAAGCAGACGGGGTCAGGCCGCCATGGCCTGACCGGTCCCTCGTCGGTCCCTCGTCAGTCATTGCTCCTCCGCCAAAACCCGACTTTAATTCCCTCAACCCACAATCGATTAAAGTCTCAAGACTTTCCAGCTTTTGAAAATAACAAACTCTCTAACATTAATTGATGGCCTAACCACTCAAAAATCCCCCATCTTTAGCCCCTTTTGCAATTATACTCCGACGTAGGAATTTTTTTAATTTTACCCTAATTTGCCTTTTTGTGTTTCAATTGTACCCCAAAATATTAAATTGACCTCTTTTCACTTAGAAAAAAATTTAAAATAATCTTTCATTTTTAGCCTATATTTTAATTAGACCCTAATATTATTAATAACATAAAAAATAAAAGATTATTTTAAATTTTTTTCTAAATGCAAAGAGGTCAATTTAATGCTTTAGGGTACAATTGAAACATAAAAACCTAAATTAGGGTAAAATTGAAAAAATTCCTAAGTCAGGGTATAATTGCAAAAGGGGCTAAAGGTGAGAGAGTTTCGAGTGATTAAGCCTTAATTGATTAAAACTCATTTAAATTCAATCTTTATTAGCTTAAGCCTAACCTAGTTCTTTAATCAATAGCAATTGATATTTAACCATGAATTTATCCCTTAATACTCATCAATTTCCAGCCATAATTCATCCATTAGGTGGCCTCCAATTTCAGTAAATAAACATCTAACATCAATTTAAACACATGCAAGCTAAAACCCATTTGAATCACCATAAATCCTAACACCAAACTCAAATTTTCAGCCATGAATTGAAGTGCTAATCTTTAATTCTCAGCTGTAAATAGATAGTAGATGATGATTCCTATCCTTTGATAGAAGTAGAAGCTTGTATTGGTGATTAAAAGTCTAATCCATCTTCCTCCTTTAACTTGCAATTGAATGGAGAATGATGAAGATGGAAAAATGGAATGCTCTAGATTGTTTTATTGCATAGACTTAAGAGAAATGGGTTGGGCTTGTTAAATCAAATGGGTTCATTTTGATTTAATACAAGTATCAATTGATGTACGAATAATTATATTAGAAACTTCTTTCTTTCTTTTTTCCGCAAAAATAACGAAAAAAAATAACATTGAGACAGTTATGAATTCCATTGAGTTTCCCTTACTTGATTCTTCTTACTTAGTCTAAATGATTTATATTTTTAAGGGTTAATTACAAATTCATACACGAATTTTACCCTAATTTGCAATAACAACAAAAACTTTAAAATTTGATAATGTTCGTAACCAACTTTTATTTTTTGGCAAATTGATACACCGACCAATCATGCAATGACACATGGCCAAACATATTGTTGCAGTCTCGGGTTTGAGCCGAGCATTTGTCTATTTAATTGTTTATATAAATTGTTAGATTTATGTTGGAGTCTCGGTTGCCCCCGAACAGTGGTTTCGTGCAGGTTTATTTGCTATTATTGTTATCCGCAAGATTAGCTACGGGTTTCGGTACAACCATACCCATACCCTAGCGCCGGTCACGGTCTATGAAGATGGATCGTGACAGTAAGTAGGTAATTAGTGACGTGTGCATTATGGTGTGATGTAAAAGTGTGTGTACTATTTGCATTTTAGTACAAATAGAATTATCTTGTTCCAATTTTAATCCTTCCAATCTTCTACATATTTGGTGTTTTTTTTATTTTATGTCTAAAATGTTGATCTTAAATTTTATGAAAGAGAACCAAATTATGCCCACTTACACCTTCATAAAAAAAGCACATGAACTATAATTTAGAAAAATATGTTTCTTTCTTAAATTCAAGAAACAAGATTTATATAGCCTTAATAATTTATCAGTTGCAACGCATAGCCATCGCTGACGTGTATTTATTAAGATTATTTATATAATTTATAAGCAATATTTAATTTAATTTATTTATGAAAAATAATTAAGAATATAAGAATTCAACTCTAATAAGGCATATGAAGTTAATCCAGAGTTCAATTCCAATAAGACTTGAATTTCAAGATAGAGATATGAATAACTTTTTTAAAGGAATTTAATTCATAAAACAGATTATTGAAAAATAAAAAGCACATTATAACATACATATGTAGTTATCATTTATTCATATAATATTTTATATTAAAAATGTACCAAATAATTATAGAAATACAATTGAAATCAAAATTAAAATAATAACAAATTATTCTTTCAAACAATCTTCCGAAAATATTAGGTTCAAAGCTAAACCCAAAAAAGTGATCAAATTGTAACTCTGCTTCACCAAAATCAGCAACTCCTTCTTTTAGGATGTCCCATTAAAATGTTGGCTATGTACATTCCTGTTCAAAATAACACATCATTTATTAGTAATATAAACATCAATAATCTTTCTTCTGAAAAATAACTATTTTTTACTTTATTTTAGATTTTTAATGTTCCTTTTATTTTATTGGTGAATCAATAGTTGCACTAAATAAATAGTGTAATAAATTTAACGCTTAATCATTCAAAAGCCCCACATCTTTAAATTTTTTTCAATTACATCCTGACGTAGGAAAATTCTCTCAGAACTCTCTCATCTTTAGATTCTTATTCAATTGTACCCTAAAGTATTAAATTGACCTCTTTTCACATGAAAAAAAAATTAAAATAATCTTCTATATTAATCTATATTCTAATTAAACACTAATATTATTAACAATGCAAAATATCATTCTTCCTAAAATTATATCCAATAACTTTTTAAAATTAAAACTATAAAAATTTCCAATTTAGGATACAATTGAAAAACAATCTAAAGGTGGGGGGATTTTGAGAGGATTTTCCTACGCCAGGGTGCAATTGGAATGAAATTTAAAGGTGAGAGGGTTTTGAGAGAATTTTTCAACGCCGGGATGCAATTGAAAAAAAGTTTAAAGGTGGAAGACTTTTGAGTGATTAGGCCTAAATTTAATTAGTGAATGATAGTGACAATTAGTTTACTTATTCAACAACGGTTATATATGGTATTGTTGTTTCATTTTACATGAATATGAGTCCCTAGCAATAGGTGAAGAAGATTATATATACCATCGGATATACATTGCGATGCTAAATCAAAATAAGAATGTTAAATTCAACATTCCAAATAAAATTAGTATATCCATCTCAATTTTGTATTTTATGTCAAGTTTAATACAAGTAGATAATTTATACATCTATATTATTAGACACATACATCGTACATATACATATATACATATGACTCGATTAGTGAATGTTGTGGGATATATATAGGCCATGTTTGGTTCATGGAATAGGTGCGGAATGGAATAGCTATTCCGTATAGATGAAAAAAATATGAAAATAGAAGAAAAATTACCATTCAACACGACAATCAGTAAAGTTACCGCCGCTAGGTTTATGGTTGAAACAAAGACCTTTTTCTTGAAACTGCCAATAACATGCCGTGCAATGGAGATCTCTTTTACCGCCATAAACATCTACTTTAGATATATGAAAGTTGTCAAATTGAAAGTCACAGTAAAATGCAGTCCTTCCAAAAACGTTGGGTTTAAAGCTGAACTCAAAAAATTCTTTAGGTTTTAACGCTTTATTACCAAAATCATTATCTCCTGATCTGCAATGAAGGTTAAGAAGATGAACTTTACTTTTTGCACCGGTATATATTCTCACCGTAACCCTATCCGGACCAAATAACGAGTCGCTTGATGATACTAGCAACACGAACATCAATAGCACGACATATTCTCTCTTGAAAGATTTCATAATTACTTTATTTTTAATTTTATAAGATTATCTTATGAGGTTTTTATTTATAGGTAAATTATTGCTTTACTCAAATATATTATTGACTTTAATTAGTGAATGGTAATAATTAATTTATTCATTTTATTGATGATTACGTGTATTTTGCATGAAGTAGTCACTAATAATAGTTATAGAAGTTAATATTAGCTTAATATGAATAGTACTTTTCTTAATTTAATGGCAAAACTCATAAGAGACCCATTTATTTTATCATTTTTGTTTGAGAGGCCCTTACGCCAAAGTTGTTCACATTTGGATTCTTATAATTAGCAAAATCCAATTTGTACCCCTTATTTGAACGAAATCTGGCAAGTGTATTAATCTGACTTTAAAGAGAGTATAAATAAGTAATCCATTAATTTGTATAGCCACGTGTGCAACACATGGATCCTAGTCAAATGTTAAATGGTGGACCATGAACAAAAAGTAGAGAAACAAATGGGAAAATTAGGAGACTATCTAGTTAGGAAAAATATTAGCATTTCATAAACCTTATTTGTTGATTTTATTTTTGTACCCTAATGTGTTATTGAATTACTTTTTTACTGCTGTACATTTTGTTTTATACCTACACTTTATCCTACATGTTTTCTTCTATAACAAACATCTTCTTCTAAAAAAAAACTCCAGCTCATTATTTCCTTTCAAGATCTTAATTCTTAAATAATTCCAGAAATTGTTTTTTAAATATTCTTTCAGATCTGTTCGAATTATTGTATTTTTATCAAATTGTAAACAAATTATTCAAATTTAGATCCAAACTTCTTTAAAAACTGCAAAATTTACAAAGAATCGATAAGAAATTATTAATCGAATTATTTTACAGCTTTATTTTGTTTATTATTTTTTAATGATCATAACTTTTTCCAAAATGAAAGAACACTGTAAGCTATTAATTTATTTTCTCTAAAAAACATTTTCAAACAGTTTTTAATATGTAAAAAATATTGTAGGAATATTAAAAATGTATCAAAAACATATTAAAAATGTATCAAAAACATATTAAAAATAACTAAATTGTCTCCAAATTAGTAGGAATAATACATATCTTTTAATTTGATTGAACTACAAAATTAAAATATTGTATTTGGTCAATATATTATTATTTAAATTTCTATCTTATTAAATATATTATTAATAAAATTAAGTTAATTATATAATTATGGTTATTATAAAACCAAAAGAAGAATAAATTCAGTATGAAAAAAAAATAACCGAATATATTATATTTACTTTTACAAAAATTCTCATTATAAATAGAAAATTGATATAATTATAATAAATTTTTATTAATATGTTCATTAACGAGTTATGTTACGAGCCACGTGCATAGCACGTAATGCGAAACTAGTCTAAAGAAAAGGAATTAATAGATTAAAACAGTTATCATTGCTTTATAGTAGTTTATATTAGGTCTAATTACTTAAAAAAATCCACCTTAGAATATTTTTTCGTTTATACACGTAGAAAATTGTACTCTTTTTTTGATTTTTCGTTTTCATCTCTACCCTAAAATTTAAATTTTTGACAATTAAATTAATTAAAAAATGGAAACATTATACATAAATAATAATATTAATGTTTAGCTAGAATATAAGCTAAATATAAAGGATCATTTTGAATATTTTTTCGAATGAAAAGAGGTCAAATTAACTTTTTAGGTAGAGACGAAAATGAAAAATCAAAAAAAAGGTACAAATAAATTTTTTCTTATGTCAAGGTATAAACGAATAAATGTTATAAGTTGGTGTTTTTTTAAGTAATAAAGCCTTTATATTACATTAGATATGAGGTTAGTTTTGGGTTTTATATTTTATTAATAGTTTGACTAACTTTAAAACCTTTGACTTATAATATATACTTGAGAAACAAACAGAAGGTTGTTTTGTGTAACAGAGCAAAAATAAAAGGTTGTTTTAATGTATTTTAAAATCTCAGGATTTCATTAGAGTAATATGTCAAATTTCAAGGGGTTCTAAGTAATCACCTCTTTTTTTTTTAATATTCAATTATTGAATATGAAAAATTAAATATATATATAAATATAATAAAATAAATAAGGCATAAAGTGTATCAAATAAATTTTAATTTTGAAATATAATATAATTAATTAATTTTTTAATTAATTTTTTATTTTATTTAAATCTAATATAAGTAAATTAAAAAATGTAATATCATCAATTTATAATTAAATATGTGCTTGTAGGTCACAGAAAAATACTATCGGACCAACAAAAAAAGGAATAAATTTACTCTATGCACACTTGCTCTCTTTTATTATGTATTTATATAACATATTTGTTGTTTTCAGAAACATATATCAAATTAATTAAATTAAAAACATTTATAATGGAAAAATTGGAAGCGTGTTGAATTACTCAGATAAAATATATTATTATAAATTAATAAAAAAAGGTATATTTGAATTCAAACTTAAAATAATTGAACATATGTATTTTACTTAAATAAATATAAATAATAATAAACCATATCCATGTCCATAATGTTTAGTCAAGGGATAAGAAGTCAAATTAAGCATATAAATTTTCCTCTATATTGAGTTTAGAATGCAATTGGTGAGGAGTTATAAACATCTTTATCACAAATATATGTTATTTGGTGAAGAGTCATCATGCCTCTACACATGCAGCAGTTTCAGGGGCCATTTCGTCCTTATTTGAGGATGAATCTGAATTTGATGTCTTCACAAAAAAATGTAGGTTTCGAGTTAGCTTTTTAGGGCGTTCGAATTAGTTAAATCGGATGTCAGGAAAAAATGTTATGGCATAAATAGCCAGTATGGTTTTGGAAGATATTTCTATTTTTTTAAGAACAACTGTATATATATGGATATAGACATGCGTTAATTTTAATCTACATAAACTTTGGTTTCATTCGGCTCTTTCATGGAATATGGAAAAATTTCTAGCTAAAAGACGCAAATTATATCTGGAAAATTTTTTTTGAAAATTTTATTTAGAAGTAAAGGTGAAAAAAATTGGATTTTATCCTGGTAAGACCCACTTAAAAAGGATCATATATTTTAGGTAAAAATTGTTTTTAGCTATTGGGAAAAAAGCGTCTTTTGTGGCTCAGGTAGTGACTACTTTACAGGAAAGAGGGGCAATGGAGGACAATCCTAGTGATAGTGCGTAGGTTTGACCATGTATCCACACATGCAGCAGCTTGAACGGAGATTTCGTCCCTTTTAAAGGACGATTCCGGACTGTACGTTTTCATGCAAGTTGTAGGTATTCGAGTTACCTTTTTAAGGACGTTTGTATCAATCAAATCCGACGTCAGGAGAACGAGTTATGACATAAATACACAATCTGAATATATATGGATTTCACTGTGATATACACATGCATGAAAGTTGTCTTCATGAAAGTTGTAGTTATTCGAACTACCTTTCCATGGACATCTGAATCAGTCACAACTGACGTTGGAAAAGCGAGTTATGATAAAAATACTCAGGTTGGTTTTCGAAAATATACTTCTATCCCCTTTCTAACGTTTAAATAGCTACCGATTATTAATAAGTTAAATCAGAGGTCGGGGAAAAACGTTATGATATAAATAGCCGGGATGTATTTTGAAAATTCTTCTAACTTTTGTAAAAAGAGATGGATCTATACGGATATAGGCATGTGTAAAATTTTAATCTACGGGATAGTTCTAGCGTTAGTGCATAGATTTAATTATGTCTCTACACATGCAGCAGCTTGAAAGAATATTTCGTCCCTTTTAGAGGACGCATGCAGGCCGGACGTCTGTAGGTATTCGAGTTACCTTTTCCAGGGATGTTTGAATCATGAAACCCAACGTCGGGGAAATGAGTTATGACAGAAATACGCGGAACGGGTACATGCAGATTTCAAAAAGCTGCACACATGCAGCAGATCCAAGGGCACTTTTGTCCCTTTTCCAGGTTGAATACGGATCAGACGTCTTCATGAAAATTGTAAGTATTTGAGTTACCTTTCCATGGACGTTTAAATTAATGAAATCCAACGTCGGAAAAGCGAGTTATGAAAGGAATACGCATACTGGTTTTTAAATGTATACTATTTTCTCCTTTATTTCGCTTGAATAGCTAACGATTATATCCATGTCTATATCTCAATATCTATATCTATATCTGTATCTATATATTGATATCAAAGTCTATATATATATGATTTGGTGAAAAATTATAATGTTTATGTGCATACAAAAGTTTTAAGAATGATTTTCTTCTTTTTAGGAGATGAATATGATACGCTTTCTTCATGAAAGTTGTAGGTATTCGAGTTAGCTTCCCATGGACGTTTGAATTAATGAAACCCGATTTCAGAAAAACGAGTTATGAAAAGATACTTAATCTATATATATATATATATATATATATATATATATATATATATATATATATATATATATATATATATATATATATATATATATATATAGATTTTACCATGCTCCACACATGCAGCAGCTTCAAGGGAGTCCATTTTAGAGGACGAATACGGAGCATATGTCTTCATGAAAGTTGTAGGTATTCGAATTATCTTTCCAGGGACGTTTGAATCGACGAAATCCAACGTCGGAAAAACAATTTCTGAATTAAATACTCGGACTGGGTACATGCAGATTTCATAAAACTGAACACATGCAGCAGTTTCAAGGGCACTTTTGTCCCTTTTTTAAGTTGAATCCGGATCGGACATTTGCATGAAAGTTGTATGTATTCCAGTTACCTTTCCATGGACGTATAAATCAATTAAATACCACGTCGGAAAAGCTAGTTATGATTAAAATACTCAGTCTTATTTTTAAAAATATACATCTATCCTCTTTTTATCGCTTGAATAGATACCAATTATTAATAAGTGAACTTGAAAATAAAAAATTTCAGTTAAAGAAAATATTATGAAGAAATTGGACGCATGTTGAATTATTCGGATAAAATAGATCATTGTAAATTAATAAAAAAAAGATATATTTAAATTCAAATTTAAAATAATTGAGTTTATATATTTTATTTAAATAAATTATAAATAATAACAAATCATGTTTTTTTTTTGTTTTTTTTTTGTCAAAGATGGGAATCGACTCTTTCGAGTCTCATTTGTTAGTTGTTAATTACCGAGGCGTGGTTCGAATTCACAACCTCTTGATGCACTTAGAGGTGCCTTAGTCATTCAAACTAGGCCCACATTGGCTAACAAATCATGTTCATGTTCACAAAAGCTGAATTTTTTTAAAATAAAAGAAATATAGACACTCAAATAGAGCACTAAATAAAACATTCAACCATTGTTAAAATAAATCACGTGCGTCAACCCAATTCACTTTAGGGCTTAAATCTCATATCTTGATTGCAGTTCCTGCTCATCTAACACAATATTTGTCTTGCTCCTTCTCATCTAACACAATATTTGTCTTGATTGCAGTAGTCAAAAGAATAAAAGAGAAATAAGAAATGTCAAATTAGTAGCAGTACGTAGTAGTAGTAGCAGTAGCAGCAGCAGCAGCAGCAGCATTAATTAAGTTTAGTCCAATATTCAAAATCAATAGCAGTTAAACTAGTTCTTTATTTTTTACTAAATGATCGAAGACATAGAAATCAAATATTATCGCAGCAAAGCGGTTCAATTTGTAAATAATTAATGGTGTGTTGAGGAGAGGGATAATAAAATAAGATGTCATTAATTAAGTTTAGTTCATTATTCAAAATCAATAGCAGTTAAACTAGTTCTTTATTTTTTACTAAATGAAGACATAGAAATCAACCAGTGGGAAAAAAAAAGACATAGAAATCAAATATTATCGCACCAAAAGGAAATCAGAAACAACGGGTTAAATATTTTTTAAGTCACTGAGTTATAGTGTTTTCACAAAACGATTACCGAATTACAAAAAGTTACAAAATAGTTATCGAACTATAGTATTTTTACAAAACGGTTATCCAACTATAAAAAGTTAAAAAATAATCACTGAACTATTGTTGTTTTACGAAACGGTTACCGAACTGTTATATTTGTTTTTTTACAAAAAAGTTATATTATTATACATATTTTTCTTGTACACATTATCAATATGGTAACCTGTTTGTAAAAAATAATACTTCAATAACTGTTTTATAACTTTTTATAGTTCGATGGAGAATAATTAGAATTATTCTCTTTTAGCGTAAGTTAAAAACCTAGAAACTACGCTTACCAACTTAGACGCTTTAGGAGTTTAAGTAGATTATGGTTGTGCTGATAACTTAGTGTTGATTGGGGCGTTACATATTTATATGTCTATGTTTACATATCATTCTGTGAAGTCTAATCATACAATTTTCAGTTTGAAGATATTTAATGACAATTTTATAAAATATATTTTGGTTTTTTGTATCTTTTATTTATACCAACTGTGCTGAAAAAGATACCAGCTTCAAATGCTCAATCTTACCAGTATTTGTGTATTTTAATCTGCATTTTATTGTCTTTTTAGATCAATGCAGAAATTTGTCATTATTTTCCCAGTTTGCTTGGATTTGCAGCCGGAGGAAATTAAAAACCAAAGGCTAAATGTTTTAAAAAGGCCAAACCTTTTATAAAAATTTCACAAAAGTCATGACCTTTCAATTTTATCGATTTTGGCCAAAAACATATTATTCGGTTTCAATTGTGGCCAACTCTCAGTTTGATTTCAATTTGTCTATGTGACATGCAAATATATTGAAAGGACAGGATTTTTGTGAAACCAAATAATCCATTTTTTTGTCAAAATCGACAAAATTGAAAGGTGAGTACTTTTGTGAAACCAAATAATCAGTTTTTGGCCAAAATCGATAAAATTAAAAGGTCAGAACTTTTGTAAAAGATTTGGTCTTTCTACGACATTTGGCCAAAACCAAATAAGCTTATTGGTCGATGGAATACAATTTCCACTTTTTCATATTCATATGTTGATAGTATTGGAAAATAGCATGAATTATTTTTGCATTATTAATTTATATTGGTAACTTTCACACCAATAAAATAAATCGGAAACAATGTAATTATATTAAGTTATATTTACAGATTATTATGTTCATTGTAGCTTTAATTTGTAAAATTACTATCATTTGGGGACAAAATTTTAATTTTTATTTTTCCGATGTTAATGGAATTTTTTAAGTAAAAGGCTGGAGTTGAGGAATTAGATTTCTCACTGCTAAATATTACTATTAAAATGAAAAATAAAAAGTTTGAGTACAAAAATAAAAATTAAACAATCTAACAAGAAAAAACAAGAACAAAATTTAAATTAAATCTCAACAATATACCATCTTAATCGAGAGTCGATTCTTTACTCGTTTTTTTTCTATAGATTAAGCTTTATTGGTCTCTTGTAAATTCTTTTAGCAAAATTTATCTCAAATTTTTTCTGCTGTGCGTGTCGAACTTTTTTTTTTTTTAATTGTGGTCTAGTATTCTTCTTCTTTTATATTTGACCAACTCTGAGAACCAATTACTTTAAAACAATTCTTAATATTTATATCTATATTATCTGAAGTATCTTTTAAAGAATTGAATCAACCAAATATTTTCATGTCTGAGGAACCACTGCAACAATATCTAAGTGTCGTATTAGATCAATAGCACATATACATCAATCTTATTAATATCGCTATCCAACAAAGGCCTCGCTCAAATTCAGATATGAATTATTATTTCCCATGTCTCTAGACTTTTTTACATGGTTCTCATTCATACCTTTACTTTGAGCATTATTTATAGAGAAAATGTCACCATATATCCCAAATTCTGAAAAGTTTATGTTAGTGACCCAAGATAATTAATTTAGCAGAAATCTCCCTTTTTTAAGTTTTCATTTTCAGCTCTACCTCTTTTATTTACAAGTTACTAAATTGTCCTTGTTTTATAGTTACTATTGTGTACTTTAGACACCCAATCCCCCCTATTTTCATTATTCTCTGAATGTGGTTGGACGTAGCACCAACAGTGGTCGGAGGTCAGATTGCGGTGGTCGGAGTAAAAAAAGAAAGCTATAAATTTTGATGTTCTTTTCGGAAAATTAACAAATCTGAGAAACGGTGATTCATTCTCCGATCACTGAGATTCATCCTCCCATCACAGAGATTAATTCATCCTCCGATCACAAAGATTCATCCTTTAAAAACATGGAGATCAATAATCCCGTGGTCCGGCAGATGGTGATTCTTCCATTATCACTATAGAGATGAGTTATACCAACAGTTAAGGAGAGAGCCAAGTTGATTCCCCCCGCGAAAACCGTGATTCATCAACGAATCAATGAATTTTTTAAGATATATGATGTTGCCAATTTTGATTACGGCGATGATGATCTGATAAAAAAGAAGGGGATACAAACGTTGTTGAAGATGAAGGAAAATAAGCAGGTGGATAAGGAGAAGGAGATGGGTGTCTGAAGGATTGTAGAATTGCTGGAAAAGATGATGAAATTAATGGCAAAGTTATTTTAAAAAAGGAAATGCAAATAAGATTGTTGAATTAATTTTCTTTCACAAAGAGTGGGACATTTAGAAACACCTTTAATTTTTCAGAAATCTAAAAAACGGAATTTAAAAAAAATGAAATTTTGTTGATGTTTTTGATAAACATTAACTTCTGTAATATTTCATTTTCAATTCACGTAATCATCTTCTATTTGAAAATAATGTAAGTCTTTTTTTTATTGATTTAAGATCTATACAAACATGAATAGCTTCAAGCAAAATTGAGTTTAGCCACTATAAAAAATTTAACTCAACAATCTCAGAATGTATAAGAATGTGAATTAATGTTGTCAAAACTGTAAAAGGAGAGAAATGGGTTCATACTGATGGGAAATATTTCAATTTTAATAGAACATGAATCAATAACAATTCATATGAGAAAATATTGTAACTATTTTCTTGCCATTTTGTAAGTATGTCATGGCTAATGAAACTCCATAATAAATCCAAATTGAGCATGTTGAAGAGATTTTACATTAAGGCAGAGCAAGCTATGACTACAAAATTGTTTTCGATTAGTTGAGGTCAAGCTCTTTTGGGTAAGATACTAAATTCATTTTCACTATTTTAACTAGCTTATGTTTATTATATTTGTTTTGGTGATTTCAACTGGTTATACTCCTATTTCTTACAATTTATATAATGGGGTGATATTTGTAGATTGAATGAGAAGATGATGAAAAGTTTGTTTGTTGTTAACACACTAAACCAGAAACCAAATCAGAAACCAAATGTAGTTGATTGTATATAAAACTAAAAATCAACCTAATGTGAACCTGATGTCAACTGAAATACCTTAATTCAAGTTTTAATAAAATCTGTGTTACCGCTTTTTACAATCTTAACTGACATTTTATATTGAGAGAAATTTGAGATTTAGTGTTATATACAAACTAAATATCTCTTTTAAGTGAGATGTAGTTGACAGCCTATAAAACCAAAAATCAACCTGATATGAACCTGATGTGAACCTATTGGAATACCATAATGCAAGTTTTAATAAAATTTGTCTTTTTACAATCTTATCTAGCATTTTATATTTGAGAGAAATTTGAGATTTAGTGTAATATACAAATTGAACATCTCTTTTAAGTGAGATGTAGTTGACAATCTATAAAATCAAAAATCAACCTGATATGAACCTATATCAACTGACCTATCTTAATTCAAGTTTTAATAAAATTTGTCTTGCTGCTATTTACAATCGGAACTGACATTTTATATTGAGAGAAATTTGAGATTTAGTGTAATATACGAATTGAATATCTCTTTTAAGTGAAATGTAGTTGACAATCGATAAAACCAAAAAACAACCTCATGTGCACCTGATGTGAACCTATCAACAGAATTATCTTAATTTAATTTTTAATAAAATTTATCTTACTACTGTTTACAAGTTTAACTGACATTTTATATAGAGAGAATTTTAAAATTTAGTGTAATATACAAATTGAATAGCTCTTTTAAGTGAAATGTATTTGACAGTCTATAAAATCGAAAATCAACCTAATGTGAACTTGATGCGAACCTATATCAATTGAAGTATTGATTACACTAAATTTTATTTCTACCTCAAGATATTTGATACCTGCTTGAATGCGAGTTTGATACGTAATGAACCTGTTGCAGCTCATTACGTATATATATAACTCGAAACACAAAAATTTAGAAAAAAGTAAATATCCTGCACATTTTGCAATTACTTCTTAAGAATGGGTTTGTTGAAAAATAAAAGGACCAATGCTTAGATTAAGCATTTTTGAGAAAAAAAAGCAGTAGAATAAAGAGTGATGGTAATAGTATTAATTCTGCAGATATTTGATACCTGTTTTCCCTTCATCATGAGTCTCTCTTTATAGTTAAAGGTCACGGGAAATTTGCACACATGTCTACTAAAGAGGTAAAAATAAAAAGCTATTTCTTTTACATTTGAATTCATTGATACCATTTCTATTTTCCTTCACATTAATGTTCTCTTGATGCTCTCTTCCATTCTATAGGTACATGATGTCTGTGCTATTTTCTAGACAAAATAAATTAGAAAAAAAAGAGAAATTGTGCCAAACATTTCCAGATTCATTAAAAAACACAACAAAAGAAAATGAAGAAAAAAAACAAAGAAAGCAAAAATAAAGTGTAACCAATATTCCCCAAAAACAACTAATGTTAATAACGATTCCCTCTCATACCACCAGTCTACAAACTGAAAAATCTTAACTCATTTTCAGGCGTAACTCTAAATTTCAAATGTAAAAAAATCTCAGCTCTTGAATCTCCGTCGAACTGCTGTTAAATCTCAAATTTCAAATTGTATAAGAACTCGGCCGTTGAATCTCTGTCGAACCGCTGGACCTTCGTCTGACCACCGCTGAATCTCCGTTGAACCGCCGGACCTCCGTCTGACCATTGCCGAATTGAGACCGAAGACGTAGATCTATTTTTGGCTTCGTTCATGCCAAATTTTCTGATTAAACTTTATCACGTGTTCTATCAAATAAGGGGCAGACTTGTCCTATTTTAATATAGAATCAGGTATGAGTGATTTATGCAAAGTTTTTTTTTCTTTTGAGTGATTACTGTTAAAAATAAATTCTTGAAGTAGAAATAATATAGATGAGCTCTTTTGGGGGATTCGTGTAAAAAACCCTTATTTATACTCGACTGAACTTTTATTTTATCTGTTTTAGGTAAAATTTCATATTTATTCAACCTACAAAACACAGAATTATGACCAATTGTTCGACAAGTATTTACAGAACAATGGTCGTTTTTCATAAGATATATCAATAAAAATAGGAATTATGACCAATTGTAACTAATTCTGAGTTCATTAAATGAAATTTAAATTCTATTAAAATTAATAACATTATAATTAAATTGATAAATGAAATTTTATTCCTATTTTTATTTTTCTTTATAATCATTTAGAGACGACTATTGTCATCTGCTGTCGTTGTATTCGGGACCACAATCATCTCTATTTTATTTAATGTTATTGGTTCCTATTAAATGGGGACGGTATGGGTCCTTATTAAATGAAAACGACATTAGTCCTAATCTAAAGGATGATTGCCATTCCCTAAATTAAGGGGCGACATGTATCCCTAAAATAAGGACAATTTTACTTTTTTGATCCTTTAAAAAATTAGGGATGAAGACAATTGGGACAAACTGTAAAGACCTATTTAGTTGTCTTCGAAACAATAGGTGACCATACGGTAGGAATTAGGAGACCATTTTATTGGTCCTCTTATGTTTTGTTTTTCGCTTAATACATAGTTTGACTCCTGATGTATCCTTTTACTTTTCTAATCTCTAAATTTAATGTTTCGTCTATCGAACTTTTGAACTTTCTAAGCAATCTTATTTGATCCCTGAACTTGATAGATAAATAAACATTAAACTCTTCCGTATATACACATAGCCTTTTAGAGTGTTTCAAGTGATAAATGGACACGAAGGGGTTAACGTTTATTTATTTATCAAGTTCAGGGTCAAATAAAATTATTTAACAAGTTCAAATATTTGATAAGTGAGACGTTAAATTTAGGAGTTAAATGAATAAAAAGTATAAATTTAAAAGTGAAACTATATATTAAGCGTCTTGTTTTTTTAGTGGACATGTATATATTTAGGGAAGTAGCTATATCATATATGTATGCATGAAAAATAGAGAAAGTATAGGAATAGTGGAATGTAAGTGAATGCATAATTAGTGACGTGTGCATTAAAGTGTGATGCTAAAGTGTGTGTATTATTTGCATTTTAGTACAAATAAAATTACCTTTTCCAATTTAATTCTTCCATGTTCACAGACCTGACTTGTATGTGAATGTTGCAGAAAATCGTTTTTCATAGAAGGTGTTGGTTGGGGCTGATTAGGAGATCGCAATCTGTCAATTGCATTGCATTTTCCTTCATGTGTGGAATTCTCTAGTTTCCCCTCGAGTTTCCCCTCGAGTTAAATTTTTTATTTGGATAGCGATTCACAATAGAGTACATTCGTTAGCTTTTATTACTTTCCGTTCGATTATCTCTTCGGATAACTCTCTTTGTTCGTTATGTGGTGAGTTGGAAACACAGGACCATATTTTCATCCACTGCATTTTTGCTAGAATATTTGTACTCATGTCAGTCAGAGGATGGGAGTATTGTGGTGTTGTCCTTCTTCGTTCAGAGATTTCATGATTCAATGGTTTCAAATTATTCCTTCTGGTCCTGATTCGAAATTATGGAGTCTTCTTTAGTTTATTATGATTTGGGAAATATAGAAATGGAAGAGTTTTTCAGAATATGGAGAAGAATGCTAAGTCTGTTATCTTTAAGAGTTTTTCTCATTCAGTCTTTCTTTTTAAAGTTTCTAAAAGGGATTTTTCTTGTACGGGATTAGACTTATTTAAAAATCCCGCTTGTATCTTTTTCTCATGGCCGTGATGTTTTGGCCTTCTCTCGGAGCTGTAGCTTTTAGTGTGCCGCCTTAAGCGTGTCACTTCTTGTGCGGAAGCTTTAAATTAAGATTTTTAACTCTTTTTGTGATTTTAATATACATATTATTCATGAAAAAAAATAATCTTCCAATCCTCTACATATTTGGTGTTTTATTTTATTTTATTTTATCTCTAAAACGTTGATCTTAAATTTTATGAAAGAGAACCAAATTATGCCTCACACCTTCATAAGAAAAGCATATGCTCTATAATTTTAAAAAAATATATTTCTTTTTTAATTCAAGAAACAAGATTTATATAGCCTTATTAATTTATCAGTTGCAACTGCAAGGCATAGCCATCTATGAAGTGTATTTATTAAGACTATTTATATAATTTATAAGTAATATTTAATTAATGTATGAAAAATAATTAAGAGTGTAAGAGTTTGACTCTAATAAGGCATATGAAATTAATCCAGAGTTCAATTCCAATAAGAGTTGAATTTAAACATAGAAATATAAATAAATTTTTTAAAGTAATCTAATTCAGAAAACAGATTATTGAAAAATAAAAAGCACATTATAACATACATATGTAGTTATTATTTATTCATATAATATTTATCTATATCTATACTATATATAAAAGCACGGATGGGTGGGACAGGCACATTTACCTTATAGCGCTTTTAAATTATCATTAAATTGAGGTTTTATAATTGATTAATTAATTATTAAATATTAATATTAACTATTCCTAACTTATTCGTAATAAGAAAAAAAGATTCCTAACTTATCTACAATAGTGACCGAGTTAAACTACTCTAAATATATAATTTTCATTGGTTTGTTAGTTTACGTGCTAAAGTTATATACAAATTCCATTATGAGTTGATCAATTTATGGAGTCCAAATAACAAACCACTTTCAACACTCTTTAGATCTATAATAGGAGTTAATTTAGAATTTGTATTGTAATCTAAATTAACAAATTCTATAATAGTTATTTTATAATATATCATATATGATTTTCTTAAAAGCTATTTTATAGTATTTGGTTGCATAAAATATTTCCTATTTCAATAAAAATCGAATTTATTAAATATAACATTACACTTAGTAATATTTTAATTATTAATTCAATTAATAGTTTTAATCAAACTCATGAAAATATTTCATAACCGAAGAAAAACTCTAACTAATTTAATACTAATTATAATTAAAATACATTGGAAAAGTTATAATAAATTTTAATAAATATATAAATTAAAAATAAGTAATATTAACGTTAATTAATTTCACAAATTAAAAAATTGAGAAATTATTTTTATTTATAATAAAAAATTATGGCTAATTTAAATTTAACTATAAATATTGATATAATTATAATGCATTAAATTAATATATAAATTGATGAGTTACATTACGAGTCACGAGTCATCTTACGAGCCACGTGCATAGCACGTAATGCGAAACTAGTATTAAAAATGTACCAAATAATTATAGAAATACAATTGAAATCAGAATTAAAATAATAACAAATTTGTTTTTGATGAATTATTCTTTCAAAAAAATATATATCCTTCCAAATATATTAGGTTCAAAGAAAAATCCAAAAAGTGATCAATTTGTAACTCTGCTTCACCAATACTAATTAAAATGTGGGCTAGTTACATTCCTGTTCAAAATAAAACATCATTTATTAGTAACATAAATATCAATAATCTTTCTTTTGAAAAATAATTACTTTTTACTTTATTTTAAATTTTTTAATGTTCTTCTTATTTTTTTAGTGAATTAATAGTTTCACTATTAATTAGTAATTACTTTATCAAAGGCTATCTATGATATAGTTGTTTCATTTTACATGAATAAGAGTCTCTAGCTATAGGTAAAGAAGATCATATATACCATCGGATATTCATTGCGATGCTCAATCAGTATAAAAGTGTTAAAATGGGTTAATGTCATAAAATTCATCAAGTTTACACGTTTTTTTATTTTAATCACGCAGTTTAAATTTTCTAATTTTCATACACGAACTACCACTTTTTCTCAAATTCATGCACGGTGCTAAGGTGTCACGGCTCCATTGATGTAATTTGATGAGGTGGAGGTAATTTTACACCATTGAATGAGTGTCACCTCATCACCGTGCATGAATTTGAAAAAAAAATGGTAATTCGTGCATGAAAATGAAAAAAATTAAACTGCGTAATTAAAATGAAAAAACGTATAAATTTCGTGATTTTTTTTAACATTAATCCTAATTTTAATTTTCCAAATAAAATTAGCATATCAATTGTAATTTTATTTTATGTCAAATTCAAATAAAAAATTTATACATTAATGAATCGCATTTATATTATTAAACACATACATCATACATATATGTATATACATATGACTCGATTATTGAATGTTGGTATATACATATAATGTAAGGTTAACTCCATATAAAATCACTATTTTTACATGTTTTTTTATTTTTATTAAGTCCTTTAAAAAGTGTCAAATAAAATCACCACTTTTCATTTTTTTGTAAATCTATCACCGATGAGAAAATCCGGTGTCTTTTTCTCCCAAATAAATATCATAATCTGACTAATGCTCTAATTAATACAAAAAATACCTTCATCTTACTTTTTTTTTGTTGATTTCGGTTATCGAGTACACCGAATTTTCACATTTGTGATAGATTGCAAAAAAATAAAAGGTGATGCTTTTATTTGATATTTTTTAAAGGACGTGATTAAAATGAAAACACGTGTAAAATCAGTGATTTTATATAAAATTAACCTTATAATGTAATAGATAAAAAAATTTGATAATAGAAGTAAGAAAGATTATATTTACCATTTAACACGACAATCAACAAATTTCTCGTTACCAGGTATATAATTAAGACAAAGACCATCCGCTTGAAACTGCCAATAACAAAACTCACAATTGATATTTTTTTTACCGCCCCAAACATCTACTTTAGTTATACTAAAGTCATCAAATTTAAAGTCACAATAAAATGCAGTCTTTCCAAAAAAGTTAGGTTTAAAGGAAAACTCAAAAAACTCTTTAGATTTTAATTCTTTATTACCAAAATCATCATCTCCTGATCTGCAATGAAGGTTGAGAAAATGAGATTTACTTTTTGCACCGCTGTATATCCGTACCCAAACCCTATCCCTACTAAATAACGAGCCGCTTGATGATACTAGCAACACGAACATCAATAGCACGACGTATTCTCTCTTGAAAGATTTCATTTTTACTTTATTTTAAATTTTATAAGATTAACTTATGAGGTTTTTATTTATAGGTGAATTGTTGCTTTACTCAAATAAATTAATTACTTTAATTAGTGAATGGTAATAATTAGTTTATTCATTTTACGTTTATTTTGCATGAAGTAAATAATAGTTAAAGAAGTTAATATTAGCAAATAATAGTAGAAGAAGTTAATCTTAGCTTAATACAAATAGTACTTTTCTTAATTTAGTAATTAGAGAGCTATCTTATCAAGAATTCCATTGTCATCCTAGGTTATGATATTTGGCTTCTATCCGGAGACCCGCCATCAAATTTAGTTGCTATTTCTATTTTAAAAAATTTATTTTATATTTAGGGGTTGAATTCATAGAATTTAGGAATTATGTTTTTGAATTGATTTTTTATCATCTCGTCATCGTCTCATAAATTTATTTTCAAAATATAATAAATACTATAGTATTAGAAACTAATTTTTCCATATGTTTGAAAATTAAAAATTAAGTACACGGAATAAAAATATGCAAAAAAATTAAAACTTATCTGGAAAAAAAAAATATAGTACATATGTTTCTAGATGGGTTTAGCCTTTATAATATAAAAAAAATTCTTTGACCTCATATTTTTAGTGTAGATAAACCATTCTTTAAAATGTCAATTTTCAACAAAATACACATATTGAAAATATCATTAAAAAATCCATGTAAATAACTAAACAGCCTTAAAAAGAAACAATAAAAGTCCATATATTTATAAATACTCTTTTTACTTCACTAGTTAAACAAAAGGATAATAATGTAATTTTTTATTTTTTATCACTGAAATTTGTAATGGATAACTATTTTGGTACAAAAATAACTTGAAAAGGTGACATTTAAAAGGAAAGAGAGACAATAGAACATATGAAATAAATAAATAAATGGCACATTTATTACTCAGGAAGAAGAAGATTTTTTTTTAAACATTAAGTAACTAACAGTAGGGGTGTGAACGGTTTAGAAGAATCCGAGAATTAAAAAAGCTTAGGAATCGTACAAAAAGTCACAAATTTTTGAAATGAGATCTACGAATCTTTTTTTTTTTTTGGGGGGGGGGATTTTTATAATACTAGTCGAAAGCCCGCGCATTTGCGCGGAATCAAATTTATACATAATTTGTAAAAAATGTAATATAAATAATTCTTAAAAAAATAAAAATTTATAATTTATGAACTAATAAGAAAAATATATCTAACTGTCCTAGTTATGAATTCTTTTAAAATGCTAAATATATACGATACGTTTTTTGAATTTTATATTTGTAAATAAATTAAAAACTACATATAATTAATAAATTGTAGGGAAAAAAACTATAACTAATGCAACTGTTATTTGGCATCTTCCATCTTCTGTCTTTTATGTCTTGATTTGTTAAATAGAGGCATCTCATTTATTTTCATCAAATTTTAAATGACATGATAATATACACCATGAGAAAATGACATGGTCATAATTAAATTCTACTAATAAATACAAAACATCAGAAGAAAGAAAATAAATTATCCGAATATTTTTCTTGTGGTATGGACAAACACAACAAACATGTGATTCATGGCCACATGGAATCAAATCAAGAGTATCAGTATAATTTAGTTACAAATTAATTGTTCAATAAAATCAGCATTATGTTCACGCAATCAAATCTAGATTAAAGAAAATTTGATTTAATAATAAGTATCAATATGTAAAATAAATAAAAACTCAATAAGAAGAAATCACAAAACAGATGAAATGAAAAACATCAATAGTTAATGTGGTATATTTTCCAAACCTACATCATGAAACTGCACTAATCAACTCCAAAAAGAAAATAGCAAAAAAATTATAAACCATAAAATTGAAATATTCTTTGAGTTCCACTGTTTTTGAAGAATGGTTTTCTAAGTTCTTATAAAGATAATGCAAACAGTGGCAGTCTGGCACCACGATAACTGCATTTTCGGAATATATGTATATATAGCGAGGGCATTAACGAATCCAATTGCTTTAAATCACTTAATTGATCTAATGAACCATAACATAACAAATGTTGTCTACTCATTAACTAAACGCAAAAAATATAGATATGATTTTTTTCTGCTTGTTCTTTCAATACCCATTTCATCAAACAATTTATGGGCATTTATCTAGCTAAAACATTACATTTATCCTAAATAACGATATGCCCAGTATCGATTTGCAAATCGTATTTTTTAAAATATAAAATTTAGCACACCTAAATTGTCCTAAACACGAAATCATGAAGAAAAAAATATGAACATTAATCATCTAATTATCTATGAAATAGTTTATCACAATTCTGATAAGCATTCGAAGAGATAACGACGCACCAAAAGCATTTAAAAACATAAGAATGCACCAATAAATCGTAGAAAAATATACCTATCTTATATTTATGGGCTGAGAATCAAACTGAAATTTGGTTTTGACAAAGAGTGGTGAGTGTAAATTTGAAAATACATATTTATATATAGAGAGGAAAAAAGTGTTGCTGAATTGCTTATAAAATATATTCATTTAAAACCTGCTTATCTTTAACTGTTTTAACTTTTACTTTTTTAAATTACAGAACACACTGAAGCTTAAACAAAATATTTTTATTAAACAACGCTATATTTTGGTAACCTCATACTTGCATATCCTCAGATTTCATAAATTTTTACACATAAAGTAAAAGTTCATAAATTTTACTCTGTATTACTCATCTTTGCATGTTTAAAGCTAACCTCAAGACCGCTTTTTTATCAAAACCAATCCAATTTGGACAATTAGTGAATAATAAAATGGTGTAAGTTGATCAATTATCTGTAATATTTATTTTTGCATATTTAAAGCTAAACACAAATCCAATTTGGACAATTAGTGAAATAATAAAATTGTGTATATTGATCAATTAACAAACGAAAACATAAGAACAAAAGAAAATAGTTTGATCATTTAAACATAAGAATAGTACCTTAAGAGTAAGTAGAGTTGTAGAAAACTTAAGAAAATAGTTTGATCATTTAAACATAAGAATAGTACCTTAAGAGTAAGTAGAGTTGTAGAAAACTTAACAACTAAAGTGATAATTGAGATTTATAAAAATATATCCTCGACAGCAGCTGGAATATTCGAGGGAGCTAAATGGAATTTCTAGTTTTGCTGAAATCCTTGAAGAGCAATAATACCTGTATAATTATCAAATTAAAATCATCTCAACTACATATTAAATTAAAAAAACGAAACAAAAACAGAAAGATGATAATATGTGATTATCCGTAATTTTTTTCTTTTCTATATTCTCTAAAAATAACTAAAAAAATTAAAAATACTCTTTTATTTGAGAATTTTTGATTTTTCTTCTTGAAACGCAATAATTTAAGAACTCTGAAGTTTTTAAAAATGATAACCCACAATTCATGGAAAAAAAAAAATCTTTTACTAAAATATACTATACATATTTGGAAGATTATATATCTACTAATGCAGATGAAGCCGGTGAAGTAATATGCATTTTGTGCTTTTTTCACAATTAATTGGAGCTTTACCGTCCAAAAATGTATTACATAAAAATAAAATTACTATAATTGATGGTCAATCAACAATGTAAATAAATACAAATTTAACAAAACAAAGAATAATAGAATAATTTTTTCTCAAAAAAAAATGATAAACAGTTCACATAATGCTAACCATATTTGGGGGAGAATAAATTGCAAGCCCTCTTAACACAATCTCATTGTACTGTAGAATTTGATATTTGAAAAAGTATAGTGACTTCATCCACCATTATTGAAAAGTTCAATTCTGAAACTAAAATAAAGAGATTAATAAGAAAATAGAATTTTAGTAAGGTTTAAAAATATGATGGAGATTGGAGACTATAAAATGTTAAGTCCGGTGATAGAGTTTATTTAGGATGAATATAATCTCTATCACCAAATTGAATTGAAGTAGTTTAAACACGTAATTGTATTGATATAGTTTGTATATCTTTTAAACTGAAAATTAATAATAATTATTTAATAATAAAAATTGAAGTAGTTTAAAAAAATTGGAAACTCTATAAATGCTCTATTTGGTGAGAATGAATGAGAGGGCTCCGTTGGTCCTCTCAATTATATAATATATAGATTATGCTTTTGTTACCTGCGATCATCTAGTACTTGATTGAATGTTGTTTCTTCTTTCCCTTGCTTGTTTTTTTTCCGTTGTATGTTCATTTCTTGTATTCTCTTTGAGGATCATCTCCTTTTGTTCTTCTTTTCTTTTGATGTTGTCTTTGTTGTAGTTGTGTTTTTACATTACCTTCCTTGCTCTCTTTTTTAGAGAAATGTTTCTCATGTGTTCTTTGGTGTTTGTCTTTTAAGAAATGTTTCTAAAAAAAACTGTAATCGAGGGACCGGACCCTGACATATTCGAGGGTCATAGCCTGGCATATCTTATCTTTTTGGTTCGCCTTGGCATATCGTGTCATTTTTTATTTTGATGTTGCTTGTTTTTCTTTTGGCTTGGGGGCCGTTTCTCTTCCTTCTTCTCTCGTGTGTTGCTGTTGGATATTTATGTGTTTTATTTTGTGTTTTTCTATGTACCTTTGGGAGGTGTTTTCCATTTTTTTGGCTGTTTGTCTTTTGAGAAATGTTTCTCAATTTTGGCTGTTGCCTTACGAGAAATGTTTCTCGCATGTTCTAGTCGTTGACTTATGAGAAACGTTTCTCATATTTTTCATCTTTTTTATTTTAATTTGCTGTAATTGAGGGACCATGCCCATACATGCTCGAGGATCACTGCCCTGGCATATCGTATGTTTTGTTTAATCTTGTTTTGTTGTCTGTATATCTATATCTTTCAAAATTTCATCCTTTATATATAATTATGCCGGAGACGTAGAGAAATGCTCTTCCCAGTATCCTATAGTATGCGACCGGCATATTAACTATGCTGAATTGGGTTTTGATCTCTTTTATTCCCTCTTCTCCCCTTCTGAATTCCTAAAATTAGGTCCGCTAGGCCTTTCGGTTGGATGGAAGTTTCTCTCAAACCGACAATCGGTGTAGGGAAATGATTTAGCCTCTACAATTCTCTGTCAAGGCCTCTGTACACCTCCTAGATCATCAAGTTGACGGCACTTCCTTCATCGACTAGCAGCTTCATTACCAAGTAGTTGTTAACGATTCCTTTTATCACCAAGACATCATTATGGGGGCATTGTACATGCACTCCGTCTTACAGTTCGAAGGAAATGACGTTTGCTATGCTCATCTCTCCTCGGCTTCTCTCAGATATATGCATGATCTCTGTCATGGATCTCTTCTTGGCGGTTCTAGGGGTTCTTCCTCCAATAATAACATTAATCACTCCTGCTATTTCTTTTTTCTTTCCTTTGTCCTCTTCCTTCTTGACCTCTTGCTCCGCCTCCTCTTTATGACGCTCCTTTTCTTCCTTTCCTTGTGTGAACTTCCTTATTGATCCTGATTCAATCAGTTTCTTGATTTCCTTCTTCAGGTTGTAACATTCCTCCGTGTCATGCCCGTAGTCCTCATATAACTTGCAGTACTTGCTTTCATCTCTTGGCCTGATTCTGTGAATCATCCTTCTTGGCCTGGTCATAGGATTTCGGTTTTCTTTAAACCACATTAGAACATTGACTCTAGAGGTATTGAGAGGCGTGAACACTTCGTTTCGGTCCCCATACCTTCCGCTTATGTAGTCCTCTCCTGTGTATCTGATGCCGCTTCTCTAATGGTTGGTATCTACATAAGGTGAGTACTTGCTAATGCTTTTAAGATTACTCGTAATGCCACTTCGTGAGTTGGATGTGTGTCTTTGTGATGATCGTCCTTTTTCCTCCTTCTTGGGTGCGTCCATGTTCTTCTGCCTCCTCCCATCGTCTATGTTTATGCACTTTTGAGCTACCGCCATGACTTCTTGATAAGTCTTGGGTTTCTTCAATCTTAGCTTATCTTTTAGTACGCCCATCTGGGTGCCCTTCTTCAGTGTTTGCACTACTTATCGTTGTTTAGGTCTTCGATTCTCATGGCTTCGTTGTTAAATCTCTCAATGTACGCCCTTAGTGTTTCTCCCTCTTCTTATCTGCACCTGTATAATTCCTCTGAACTTCTCTTTGGGGGGATGTTTGTGAAAAGCTCATCACGAATTCTCGATTTAGCTGCTTCAGGTTTAGATAGTCTCGGCTCCCAGATTGTTGAACGACCGCTGTACTGTGTCGCTAAGAGTCGTGTGGAAGGTTTCGTAGAGTATCGATCAGTTACGTCCAGGAGAACCATCCTTTTATATAATTTCGTCACATGGTTTTAGGGGCACCCTGTTCCGTCGAAATTGTCAATGTTTGGTATTTTGAACCTTTCTGACAGCTTTTCAGAGAGGATTTCGATGGCAAACGGTGACTTTCCTCGTGTCAGGCTTCTAGTGCTGATATGCTCCCTTAGATTATCTTTTATTGCCGATTTTATGGCTTTTGCTACCATCCTCTGCACTTTTAACATGTCCATCCCTTCCGTTGTTATTTCTGATTGCCTTCTCCTCACTGTCTTCAGGGTGGTTTCCTCTATTGTTTTTGGTCTTTATGCTAGTGGTCGACTTCTTCCTCTCATCTCCTCGTCCTTCTTTCTCTTGATCCGTTAGTCGTGTCGTTCACCAAAGGTTCCTCTTTCTCTATTGTCTGTCCTCTTGGTCTTCGTCTATTATTTTTCCGGGTGTCCGTGATCTAAGCGCGCTCGTCGCCTCATCTATCACCGTTGCTATGTCTGCTCGGAACTGCTTCATAGCTCTGTCAATTGTATGATTGATCATCTCTTGCAAAGTAGGATTAAAACTCCCTCCTCGACTAGTCTCGGGCGTTCCAAATCCCTATAAGTGGATCAAATACACTCGTCATGTCAGATGTGAAGGTATTGGGATGAAGGGAGTATCGTCAGTTGTTTGTCGTAGGTTTGGGTTGATTGGGCCTTTTTTTATTACTGGGTTTGGTGGGTTTTTCTTGGTTCCCATCATTTTTGGTATCCGATCATTAAATTTATATTGAAACTAAGTTCCCACAAACGGAGCCAAATGATGGACCCAGAGATGATAGGAGGTATGGTTGATGTGCGGTATGTTTGCTGATGGCCGCGTGGATTTCCTGTGTGAAATATGAGGAGAGATAGCGATAGGGATGAAACTTGAGTTACTAACCCCGAGATCATTCTGATGTTAAAGTTAATAGTTTGAATGTCTAAGATATAATGTGATGAACGTGTCTTCAAAGGGTGGAATTGTTACCTATTTATAGGGCTTTCACGTGACCCCTTGCTTCTTAGCGGTGTGGATTTTTGGATTTTTCAGGTGTTCCGTCATTAATTAAAATTCGTACTTAAAATATGTATCCCTAACTTTAGAATACACATAGACTCCATTTCAATCAATCAATCAAATACTTCATCACTCAATCATTTTCATTTTACTTTTGAAAAACATTCTCCTATTTTGAAATCATTATCAAGTTGAGCTTCGTGAAATCTTTTCTCGATTAAATATTATTTAGAACAATTTTTTTTAGAACTTTGATATTTCTTATCTTGATATAACTTTCTGTTCTTCATCGGCCGAGTGCTATATTCATTACTCGACGGTATCGGCGAAATTACGATATTTGTAACCCGTCGGCTTAGTCTATCTTTACCAGCCCAGTTTTCAATAGGAATACAATTTGATACCATCGATCTAATTTTTATACATCAATGTTTAAAAAAAATTCACATTTACATAAAACATCAGAAAATTATAAATTTTGTCTTGGAGTGTAAACAGATAAATTTTATTTTTAAATTCGATCAATTCGATCTTTTCGATTTTGCCATATCTTTTCTTTTGCAATACTTTTCAAGATATTTCTCAAAATATTTTATCAAATCAGCCCATTCGGTTCAAATAGTTGGGTTTTTGCAAAAGTACCCAAAACTACACAATCTTTTCAATATATGTAATTCAATTCTTTTCCTTTCAGAACTCTTTCAAAATTTTCCAAAATAAATTATCAATATATTTGGACACTATCTCAGTCCCAGTTCATCAAAATTATTCATTTTGGAAAAATTGCCATTTTGGCCCCTTAAACTTTATTTTTGGCCATTTATGTCCAAATCGATTATTTCAATCAATACTTCTCAATTCAATCTGTCTCTTTTTAAATCATATATGTTCAGCATGAAATTTTCAGAAATTCATTTGTTTGGTCTAATTACCGAAAAATGTTCAATTTATCAAAATATACAAGTTAGTCCTTTTTTTTCAAATTCAATTCAATCAATTCAAGTTCAACATAAATTATAAAAATCAATAATATAAGACCTCATATGTCTGGATTTCCAATTTTTGTACAATTATCACTCAAGTCCTTTAATTTTTTGAAAATTTACACTTTGACCCCTAAACTTACAATTTCATCAAACTCACTCAATTTTAAGCATATCCCATCTCAGAATTTCAATCATCAAAGCATGTAAACTTGGACATGCAAGGTATTTAAAATCATATTCATATGGTTTTATGTCAATTTTCATAATTCAATCATCTAATCCATTTTAATTGCCAAATTAATGATCAACTTCCATTTTAATCTTTCAAATCTGTATATAATCATGCATGTCAATAAAAATCATGGAATCCATCATCAAACAATACATGCACGTCACTTTTGATGCTAGATTATCAATAAGCACACAAAATACCTCAATAATAAACTCAAGAATTCCATAGCAAAAACAATCACTCAGTTTCTCACTTTTTAGACGATCGTTTATACTTACTGATGATCGTTTGCCCATTCGTCGAAACTCACTATTTTTGTCTGTTAAAAAATCCATAGTAAGTGAAACTCTAATTGAAAAATGGTTATTTTTATAAATAAAATATACGATAGCGACCGAAATTACCAAATCATGGGCAAAACAAACTTTTCAAAAGTAGGTTAGTTTTTAATTAATAATCTCATAAATATTTGGTATTTTATTTTTTGATAAATGATAAGTATTTGGTATAAAATTTTGTACAAATTTTATAGTAATTAATTACTTAAGACAATGTTTTATTAGTGACATATCACGATTCTTTTTGTTTCTATATGTTAATAGTAATAATTTTAGCACTATTTGCAGCAATTTGTTACTGATTCTAGTATTTTTTTTTATAGTGAATTCCACGTATTCCAAGCAAAATAACAATGAAAAACAATATGCGAATCATCTTCTTCATCTATACACAAAGAACAAGCAACCTCATTAATAACTTTCTGGTGCATCAACATAACTTTAGTCGGAAGGCCATTACGAAACACAAGCCAACCGAAAAACTGAACGCGGGGAGAATATTTTAATCTCTAGAAGGCATAAGGTGGTCAGAAATGTTAATCTTCTATATACTAAGAAAAGGTGAAAGAGAAGGATTAGTGAAGGTAGAGATTATCCGAGTGGATACCAAAAAGCTAACTTTACCACGAATATATCTTTAGTGTATTCTGTAATTTATAACCAATAATACAATTCAAACTCTTCACACATCACTTGACCTTTGAGTGTGGAAGTGAATAAAAGTTTATGTTACATAATAGAAGTAACAGAAATGGCAAGTGTCCTTAAAACTCAAAGTCTGATATACAACAATGTTATGCTTAATTGTTTTTTTAAGGTACGTGGCTATTTTCAATTCAAGACGAATTATTTTTAAGAGAAAAGAACTCCGTAAATTTAAATATCGATTTTCTACGTGTAATATTATTTATAACAAAAAAGTAGAATTAAATATTAAATTTGGACTAAGAAATTATTCGGAATTTAAATAAATTACAAAAGGCTAATTATTTAAGAACTTCGGAAAAATACAAATATCTCAAAGTTTATTTTCAGAAATTTATATCGAAACTCAATATTGTCGGTGCAGATATTAATTCATAAATAACATTAAAAAATGATACATGTTACATACTAATAATATATATAAGCATAATTAATTTGGTTACAATAATTAAGATAAAAGGCAATTTGGTAACTACAATTAAAATCAAGGGTCTTTTTAGACTTTTAGCCATTTTAATTAAAATAAAATAAAATATATGTAATGAACGAGAAATTCTTAGATAGACTCAGTCCACCACGTCATCCGTGGACTAACCCTATCACAAATGACACGTCATTAAAATGATGGCAATCTTGTAATATTACTATTCAATCTTGTAATATTACTATCATTTTAATGACGGATGACGTGGTGGACTGAGTCTATCTAAGAATTTCTCGTAATTAACAAACCACTCCTTCAATTATCATTTCATATTTCCAAAAACCAGAGCCTAAATACTACCAAAAAGCCCTAGAATTCATTCCTTAAGCTTAGTTCATCATCAAACACCAAATTAACCTTAGATTAACCATAAAATTAAGGTTGGTGAGCAAGATTCAATCCACGGCCGAGGTTAACGACGGAGTTTTCAGTTCGAGCTTTGTAATTTCAAAGCTACATCAGGGTCTCTTTGATTAATAAGTATTATTAAGATCCGACGAGTTCGCGAATCTTGAGGTCAGAGCTGCAGCAGTTTTAAGGGAGTATTATTTTGGATTTAGCGATCGACTGTAAATTTGCATTTTATTTTAAAATATTAATGCAACATTGTTTAAATTTTTGAATATTTATTTTAAATAAGACTGCATGTAAACGTACTTTCCTATTGAGCGGCAATAGAAATTTGTGATTATCAGTAGCAATTTTATTAGAATTAAGCATTGATTATTTAAATGTTTATAGCGATGGTGCCATGTGCACAGCCCAGACCCCGATACAGATCTGAGGCGACGGTTCCATATGCACAGCCTAGATACTGTAAAATAAGTGAAAGTCTGTGACGATGGTCCCATGTGCACGGTCCAGACTTCTTGAATAATATATTGTTGATTTTGACATGTTCTGATATATGATTTGAGGTTTAGGGTTTCATTCGTATCAAGTATCTAGCTGCATTATAAAAATGATTTTATATGATATTTAATTTAATTTAATTTTCATTAGTAATTATGTAAACTCACTCAGTTTTTACTGACCCGTTGTTTTTCACCCATTTAAGATAAATAATATTTTGGTGTAGTCACACTTCCATTCCTTCTTCCGGAAGTCAGTATTTAATAATGTAATGAAAATCGTTGTTTACTTCTAGAGCCGCAGTAGTCTAGTAGTTTAATTAGTAGTCCGATTTTGCTGTACAAATTCTGATTTTAAAACTAATATTGTTTCTATATTATTTATGGTTACTGTGCAGTAGTTGTTTAACTAAATGGTTTATCGAGTATCACTGATACGTTGTGTATCGTGATGTCATTCTGAGTGTTACAGGATGGTTTGTTATTTGTTATAAGTAATGTTGCTCTATTTTCAGATGTTATATTTCCAGTTTTTCTTAAAACGGTTTTGTAATATTTATTTGTTTTTAAAACGCGAAAAAGTTATAGTGAAATTCAGGCTTACTACGGGTTTCGGAGCTACCACTCCCATTCCCTAGCGTCCAGAATAGATGCTACCGGAGACTGTACCTGATTCACCCAAACCGCCGAGTTGAACTTAGGTAGATTCTGCCAAAAGAAACAGTCTGAACTATTTCCTGCACAAGGAACCTGAAGAAGTTGCTGTTGTAGCGAGTGCAAGGCTTCCGACTCACCAATACGAAGCCTCCGATTCCATAAGAAAATTGAAATCTGATCAGAGCTGTTGTTAACATCATTCGAAACCAAACTATCTTGACCTCTGGAAAGAACAAATAAGCTGCTGAATTTATCCTGCACTTTGAAATCACCCAACCAAAAATATTTCCAAAACCGAGTACCATCTCCATCCCAAACGAGTAGAAACCGAATCAGAAAAATTGCTCCAAATAAATTCATTAGATACACAACAAGCAACAGTTCCTTTCAAAAGGTGAGAAAATTTAGATGCATTAACCAAATTAAGCTCAAACCAAAAAATTTATGAAAGAGAATCAAATTATGCAAGACATAGCATCACTGAAGTATATTTATTAAGATCGTTTATATAAATTGTAAATAATATTTAATTGATGTATGAAAACATAATTAAGAGTGTAAGAGTTTAACTCTAAATAAGGAATCATATCAAAGAAAGACTCTAATAAGAGGATAATTCGAATAAAATTTGAATTCCGAAATAGAAATTTATTATGAATAACTTTTTAAAAGTAATTTGATTCAGAAAATAAATTAGTGAAAAATAAAAAAGCGTATTATAAAATACATATATAATTATTATTTATTCATGTAATATTTATATCAAATTTGTATCAAATAGTTATAGAAATACAATTGAAACCAAAATTAAAATAATAACAAATTATCCTTACAAAGAATAGAAATCCTTTCAAAAATATTAGGTTCAAAGCTAAACCCAAAAAGGTGATCAAATTGTAATGCTGCTTCACCAAGTTCTAGTATCATTCCTGTTCAAAATAATAAAAATAATTCATTAATTATTTTATTTTAAAAAATTCAATGTTCTAATAACTTTATATGTGAATTAATGGATGCATTAGCATAACAGTTACTTTTGTTCATACCTCATCGTCAAACTAAAAAAAAAATAAGAGCGTTAAATTTAACATCTCTAGTAAAATTAGTATATCTCTTCCAATTTTGTTTTATGTCAAATTTAGCATACCTAGACAGTTTATACATTAACAAATCACATTATTAAACACGTACATCATACATATACGTATATACATATGACTTGATTTCGAAAGATTAATTCATATTAAGGCCCATGAATTTTACGTTTCTAGTTTATCCGGTATCTAAATTTTTATTTGGTCTTATATGGTCTTTAAATTTTATATTTTCAATCTATCTGACCCTTGAACTTTTATTCAATTTTATCTGGTTCCTAAATTTTATTTTTTTCGCTTCTTCAGATTCTTTAACAGATGAAAGTTTAGAGACCATACAAACTAAAAATATAAAATTTAAGTACCAAATAAAATCAAATGAAATTTAGAAATTAGAAGCAAAATAGATTATCCTTACCATTTAATACGACAATCATTAAATGGACCGTTGGAAGTTTGACCCAAACAAACACCTGTATCTGTAACATCCCAAAAACATGCAGTGCATTTGAGACCATCTCTTTTACCGCCATAAACATCTACGGTACGAGGAACCACGTTATTCCATGCCATGCGACAAAAATATAAAGTTCTTCCAAAAATGTTAGGTCTAAAGCATAATTTAAAAGACTGTTTATATTTCAAATTGATTTCATCAAATTTATTATCTCCTGATTTGCAATGAATCCTCAGATCTGTTCCATTTTTTATGCCGTTACTTATAAACATTGTAACCCTTTTCCGACTAAATAACGCATCGCTTGATGATATTAGCAACACGAACATCAGTATCACAACATATTCTCTCTTGAAAGAATTCATTATTATTATTTTTATGAATATTATTTTGTTTTTAATTTATAATGAGATTTTTATTTATAGGTGAATTTTTGCTTTAATTAAGCAAATTAATGACTTTAATTAGTGAATTGTAACAATTAATTTACCCATTCCATCAATAGTCTTGTTTATTTTGCATGAAGTTGTCACTAATAATAGCTAAATAAGATATTATTAGCTTGATACAAATAGTTCATATAGTTCAGCGCCCTCCTAAATTTAATATCCATGGATGTATATGATTATTTTGCCTTTTTTATGAAAGATAAATTTGACAAATGCATAAGGATTTTAGATATAAAAAATTTATAAATATAATTAGCTCCATGCCGACTCATATTTTTTTACATAGTCAGATTCTTATATTAACTACTAGGAAACTGTGTTTTAGCAACGGATTTTGGCGACGGATCAGATATAATCCGTCGCTAAATCCAAACATTTTGGTAAAGACGCATTTGGCGACGGATCAGTCCGTCGCCAAATGGCGACGGCTTTAGCGATGGATATTGTTCCATCGCCATTTGGCGACGGACATATTCATCGCCATTTGGCGACGGACATATCCGTCGCCAAATGCGTCGCTGGACGTCGCCAAACGCGTCGTCTGGCGACGCAGTTGGCGACGGCATGACGCCATTTAGCGACGGATATATCCGTCGCTAAATGGCGACATATAAATGTGTGGCGTCGCTAATTCATTTAGCGACGCCACATTTGCCGACGGACGTCATCCGTCGGCAAATCCGTCGGGAAACCATTTTCCGATTCCGACGGATTTCTGCTTTTTAGTAGTGATTTCCATCTATTCCTAAATCCTATTATAAGATTATACAATTGACCCAAAATTAATTATGTATAAATAAAAAAATTATCTCTAATTTTGTAGTTTTTTATAATAAAAATAGATAAATAAGTTGAAAATCTTTATCTATCTCTAACAAATATAAAAGTGTATTCGCGGGGGAACACTTCCATTCACGGACAAATATACCCTCTACATATTTTATCCAAATTGATATTTCTAATTGTGACATATAAGAATATTTGTGCTTAACAAATAGAAAGATAACATTCCTAATGCATAAAGGAAATATATTAAAAATAATTATCGCAGTAGCTGCCATTATGTATTAAATTTCTAATCCTAAAAGGAATTGTACAACAACTATTATTATAGTTAAATTCTTAATCCTAAAAGAATATGACGAGTTTCATTAATATTAAATAATTAAATTATAATATTTGTGTTAAAATTTTGATATTTTTTATATTTATTAGTTATTTACTATGAAAAATAATATAAATTTGCTTCAATCATATTATCATTTTTTAATAACAACAATATCAAAAATTAAATTTATTACTTAATTCTAATTTTTTTACATTTCTAATAAAAAAATTAAAATTTTATAAAATAATTAAACAAAAACAAATAAAAAACACAAGTTTAATAAAATTTAAATAATAATATATTATTAAAAAATATACAATTATAATATTAAATAACATATCATATAGATATCGTTAACGTGCGTAGCACGTGGCCAAAAAAATTAGTATCTCTAAAATTGAATTAATAGATAATTTGGTTGGGAGGAAGAAGGCATATATTTGGTTAAAGATTTGGGGAAAGCATGGTAAAGAATCAAGAAAAAACTAATAAACCACATTCTTAATTTCAACATAAAACTTTAAGTAATAAATAGAATAACTTTGAAGATTTTTTAGCTTAACCTAGATTTATATATATATCACACTTTGATACTTATTTCCATCTATGAAAATTTAACCCTTTTTTTTCAAAATTTATCAATTTTATAATAGCATGCACATATATAAATAGGATGCGTCTTGGCAGTTGTTACCTCATTAATATTATCTATTATTTACTCTATAGACAAACACTAATCATATGGCAAAGACCATGCGTTTGTTCTCAATTGTTTTTCTTCTCCTTTTGTTGCTACTACTCAATGGTAACTTTTCATTTGTTATATTTTCTTCTAGCTTTACTTGCATATATATATATACATATACATATACATAAACATATATATATTACAAGAGTACCTGTATATAAATTACTTGAATTTAAGTCTAAAAATATTCAAAATCAACTCAATCCTATTTACTCAAATATGATCTCGAGTTCATTTTTGTGTCGAATTTGAATATTTAAATATTTGACTTAAAAAGTTCACAAAAATAATTGAGTTAAAAATAGCTTACTAATTTACTTAATCTACTTTTAATACTTATAAAGAAATGAGTTTAATTGAATAGACTAATCGATGTTAGTATCTTAACAATTTTTATTGATGAGAAAATCCAAATTTCAAAATTATAACAAATTGGTCAAAATATTTTATTATTTGTCAAGTTCTCTGAATATATATCTCGATTGAGTTCGATTTAAATTCATGAGCAACCCTCAACTATAACTTTTTAAAAAAATTCTTAATATTTAAATTAGTTATCTATTTGTACTTGTTTTATGATGGCCAAATATTATTTCGAGATGCCATTTCTACTTGTTTTATATATGATCGTACTTGGACATTATGCTGACATAAATATTATTTGTGTATGTATATTTGTATATGGTTAAGTAGATATGGATTCAAAAATGGTGATGGCGCAGAGAGGAGGAGGAGGCCGAGGTGAAGGCGGCGGTGAAGGCAGGGGTGGAGGCGGAGGTGAAGGTGGCGGAGAAGGTCGGGGTGGAGGCGGGGGTGGAGGAGAAGGTGGAGGTGGAGAAGGTGGCGGGGGAGAAGGTGGCGGTGGAGGCGGGGGAGAAGGTGGAGGAGGAGGCGGGGGAGAAGGTGGAGGCGGAGGCGGCGGGGAAGGTGGAGGCGGTGGAAGAGGAAGGAAGTGTCTGATTCTAAGCCATAAGTTTAGAGGAAAGTGCTTCAACCCTCATAATTGTGCTGTGGCTTGCAAATATGAAGGTTTTATGGGTGGTAGGTGCAGAGGGTTCCGTCATCGCTGCTTTTGCTTTAAAAGATGTACTTAATTACTTATAATCATACTCATAAAACAATTAAGATTAATAATTATTATTATTAATTATCGAATAATATTAAATTTCATTTAAATGTTTATGATTTATCTGAAGCACACATGAGATTAATGATTTCAAATATCAGATTGGTGAAAGATACCAACATGCACAATCCACTTTAAAATCCAATTTGATTTACTAAAGGCATAAGAGTCGTATATACCCTTATTGTTTGGCCCGAAGATCAATTAGCTCCTTAACGTCAGAACTGTGTGTAATCATCTTAAATGGTTTTTAAAAAACAGTACTACTCCCTTACGCCTTCACTGTCAACAGCGCTATTTTAAAATGTCGATGTCCATTTAAAAATATTTTATCAAGATCGTGGGATCAAATATTTTTAAGCCTTCAAATGCTCTCTTGTCTAAATTATAAAAAATGCAAAATTTATAACTAACCCGGGCATACAAATTTTTGTAGATATAATAAAATAATTCTACCTATTATAATATCTATAATTAAATTAATAGAAATACTATTAAAAAATAATTTTTTTAGTTTGATGGAGATTACACTCTGCTTTGCACATTAGAGTACATCCATTTTGTATGGTACTTTATTTTAACAATTTTGAATTTATTTTTAAATAAAAATATTGGACTGATTTATAAAAGCAATTGACTATTCAGTCAACAATTATAATTTCAGATGCAATTGGTCTTCTTTTTTCTCTTTTGAAATTTTCAAAAGTTTGTGGTCTGTTTTATAGAAAAGATATAACATAGGGTTTGACTGGTTAATAATCCGAAAAGGTTGGGTGTTTTAAGAACTTTCTCCTTATTTATCTTTACTAAATAAAAAATAATTATTTTAAAGCATCAAGCCACAATATTAGTTGAAATCATTGTCTTATTTGGACATGGAAAATATTTACTTTTTGCATGGGACTCGAAGACTATATATATTATACACACAACGCTGATAGTATGTTAGGAAAATCAAATACATATGAACAAGAAAAGAGGGAAATATTATAAAAAGAAATTTAATACAAAAATACTGTAAGACTTTTGGTATAGTAACCAAAATTTCATTAAAATATGGATAGAATTTACTATATAAGCTTAAACAAAACTAGAGCTATTGGACTGTCAATCAGATTTTAATTGTTTCTCTTTACATTATCAATGCTCGACACACTACATCCTAAACGATATGCGAAATCTGATGCCACCACCATTGTAAACAGGAGCTCCATATCCAGCCTGAACACCCACCAATGTCTATATTCAGCATAAGGGCCAATCAGTGGCGGAACCAGGACTCCAGTTTAGGAGGGTCGAAATTTTTACATACTGCTATTTAAAAAAATCGAACGGCTGTAAATACGGTTTATAAGCGTGAATTTACAGTTGTAGGGGCGGTTTTACCATCCCTACAGATAAAAACCGCCCCTAACAGATGTAGGGGCGGTTTCTAACCGCCCCTAGTTTAAAACCCACAAAAATCTATTTTTTTTAAAAAAAAAATTCCGTCGAGGAGGGTCGGCCGACC
This sequence comes from Mercurialis annua, assembly GCF_937616625.2. Lineage (NCBI taxonomy): Eukaryota > Viridiplantae > Streptophyta > Magnoliopsida > Malpighiales > Euphorbiaceae > Mercurialis > Mercurialis annua. Next base: position 3,479,959 of record NC_065575.1, on the reverse strand, counting down.
CTCCCCGACCCTCCCTAGTTCCGCCCCTGGGGCCAATAGGCATCATCCAGCTCGCACCCTCAACGTTTTGTGCACTTCTAATATTCCTCTTCCTTTTCACTTTCCCATTTGAATTTTACCAAATATATCCAAATATACTCAAGCCTTGAGTATATTTGAAAAAATAATTAAATAAATAACAGACCAAATCGGAAAAATTTAAAAATTATTTTATAATTAATAAAAAAGAACATAATTGTGGATAGAGAAGTTTATTTTGCATTTTATAATAAAAATAGATAAATATGCTGACAATATTTCTAAAAGTGAATTAATAGATAATCTGGTTGGGAGGAGGAAGGAGGCATATTTGGTTAAAGATTTGGGAAAGCATGGTAAAGAATCAAGAAAAAACTAATAAACCACATTCTTAAATTCAACATAAAACTTTAAGTAATAAATAGAATAACTTTGAAGATTTTTTAACTTAACCTAGATTTATATATATCACATTTGATACTTGTTTCCATCTATGAAAATTTAACTTTTTTTCCCCAAAATTTATCAAATTTTATAATAGCATGCACATATATAAATAGGATGCATCTTGGCAGTTGTTACCTCATTAATATTATCTATTATTTACTCTATAGACAAACACTAATCACATGGCAAAGACCATGCGTTTGTTCTCAATTGTTTTTCTTCTCCTTGTGTTGCTACTACTCAATGGTAACTCTTCATTTCTTATCTTTACTTATATATATACTTTCGAATTTTACATTACAACACGACTACTCGTAAGTTACTCAAATTTAAATCTAAAATTAAAATATTCGAAATCAACTCAATGTTATTTTCTCAAATTTGATCTCGGGTTTATTTTTTTGTAGAATTCTTTGAATATATATGGATCAAAATATTTTATTATTCGTTGAGTTCTCTGAATACATATCTCGATTGAGTTTGATTTAAATTTCGAGTTTGAAAGAAACATATTGGATTACACCCTTAAATTCATGAGCAATCCACAACTTTAACTTTTTAAATTTTTATCGTATAGTAATTTTTTTTTTAAAAAAATCATACGCAATATTTAAATTAGTTATCTATGTCAATATGTTTTATATTTGATGACGAAATCAGCTTTAGATCGCACTTGGACATTATGCTGACAAAAATATTATTCGTGTACGTATATTTGTATATGGTTAAGCAGATATGGATTCAAAGATGGTGATGGCGCAGAGAGGAGGAGGAGGCCGAGGTGAAGGCGGGGGTGAAGGCAGGGGTGGAGGCGGAGGTGAAGGCGGAGGAGAAGGCAGGGGTGGAGGCGGAGGAGAAGGCGGGGGTGGAGGAGAAGGTGGAGGCGAAGGCGGAGGTGAAGGTGGAGGTGGAGGCGGGGGAGAAGGTGGCGGCGGAGGAGGGGGAGAAGGTGGAGGAGGAGGCGGGGGAGAAGGTGGAGGAGGAGGCGGGGGAGAAGGTGGAGGAGGAGGCGGTGGGGAAGGCGGAGGCGGAGGCGGTGGAAGAGGAAGGAAGTGTCTGATTCTAAGCCATAAGTTTAGAGGAAGGTGCTTTAACACCCATAATTGTGCGGTGGCTTGCAAATATGAAGGTTTTATGGGCGGTAGATGCAAAGGGTTCCGTCATCGCTGCTTTTGCTTTAAGAGATGTACTTAATTGTTTATTAGTTATCATACTCATAATATAATCAAGATTAATCATTATTAATAATAATTATCGAATAATATTATCTTGCAATTCAATGTTTATGAAGTACACATGAAATGATTTCAAAAAATGATTATGAACTGGTACTACATGGTTAATGTTGATGCGTTGTTAGTGTAGGAAGAGTGTAGAGACATAAAATATCGGATTGGTGGTGGCAAAGATATAATTACCAACATGCACAATCTATCTATCTATCTATAATTTATATTATAATTATAATTATTATAAACTATCTAAAAGTGTATTTGTTGGGAAACACTTCCAATTATAGACAAAAATAACCTCTCTCAATTTATAAACTTTAATTGTTAAAAAAATTTTATAATCTCAATCCACCACGAACACTTCTATAGATGTAGAAATTCTCTAACTTTAAATAAATCTTTCTTAATCCTAATCAAACATTTAAAAATATTTTTTAATTCTATATTTAACTAATATAAACTATAAAATTGACAAATATGAAAAGAACAAACTACATGCAACAGTTTTAAATATAAATAATGTTATATATATATATTTTCCAAATTACATTCAAAAATCTTATACATAAATCATGATAAATAAATAAAATACAAACCACGTGCAACACACGTGCACAACAAATTAGTTCATTTTAAAATTCAATTCGATTTAATAACGGAAAAAGAGTTTCATGCATGCAGAGATTTTTAGGTAGACTCAATCTAACACGTCATCCGTGTACTAGCATATCATATTATGACATGTCATTAAAATAGTGGCACTTGTAATTTCGTTTATTACTTTTTGACTCTTTTAAATAGTAATATTATGATATTGCCATTATTTTAATGACGTGCTATAATGTGATAGGTTTAGTCCATGAATGATGTGGTGGACTGAGTCTACCTAAGAATTTCTCTATATATATGAAAAATTATTATGGAGATTAGGTCCATCACATTATTCGTAGACTGAGCTATTAAATTATAACACCTCATTAAAATTGAAATGGGGACGCGCAGCACTACGTCCGCCGGGGACGTGCGGCAGGAAGTCGCACGTCTCCGGTGGACGTGCGGCAAGTCTCCGGTGGACGTCCGGACGTGCTGTGGACGCGATCCGAACTCGTCCGGCTCGCGTCTGCAGCAAAAAAAATTTAACAAAATCCTAAAAAAAAAACTTTCAAAAATTAAAAAAACTAAAAACGATTACTTACCGATTGTTGTCGTCCACTTTCCCGGTTAGAATCTGACATTTAAACTCGATATTATGATCGTCGTTCTTCGGATTTGAATATGAGTTGAGAGAGAGTTTGAATGTGAGTTTTTTAGGTAAAGGATAGAAAGGTAATAATTAGGGCGGCTATTTTTATTTTTAAGTTAATTAAAGATAAAATAGAATTATCCCGGTTTTTAGGTTTGTTCATATTTTATAATTTTATTTTTAATTGATCGAGTAAGAGAATGCTATCAAATAATTAAAAATAAATTATTTAATCTTCAATCACAAGTTAAAGAACCTAGTTGACCCTTTTCTCTATTTTTAACTATCAAGCCACGCCTATTTGAAATCCTTGTTCCTACTTGGACGAACAAAATTTTCCTCTACTCCTTAGAGCATCTCCAATGGAATGCTACTTTTTATGCTAAATTTAGCATGAAAAAATGGTAAAATGCTATAGATAGCATAGCATTTCAAATTTTGCTCCAATGCACAAAGTTAAAAAGAAATGTTATAATTATTTATTAAGATAATTATCTCTTAATTTTATTAATTGCTAATTATTTAATAATTTTTTTAATTAAATATTTTAAACTAAAATTTATGTAATATTTTTTTTAATTTAATGATGAGATTTTCAAAAGATATAATAAAAAAAATCGATGAGTTATATGAAAAAAATTATTTAATTTTTTTATTATATTGATGTATGGTCTACTATTAAAAAATCAAATCGATGTTGTAAAATTAAATAAAAGCACAAAATTTAAAATGAAAAAAGTAAAATAAAATAAAGAAAGTAGGATAAAATAATAAATGCAAAAAATGACCGTGGTAAAATTGTAACTAATAGTGAATTGCTATTGGTTGTTGAATTTTAGCATATGCTATAGTCTGTGCTAAATTTAGCACGTTATATAGCATATGCTAAATTTAGCACAAACTATAGCACTGTATTGGAGATGCATTTTAAAATTAAATGCTAAATTATGGCATTAGCACTTCATTTAGCATTGCATTGGAGATGCTATGTGGCTATTGTCGATAGGCTACATATGTGGCATCAGGTATTTCAAATTTTAAAGAAAAATTGCAACTTTAGTCTCATAGTTTATTAGCCTTTTTAAAATATATCGTATTATTATTTAAGTTGAATTCTATCAAATTAATATATTAAATTTAACTAAAAAGATTCTTTAATATTTTCATTATGTTATAGATTACATTTTAGTTCTTACATTTTTTTTTCATCAAAAAAGATTCTTAAATTTTTCTAGATTTAGGAAATTATTTTATGCTCAAAAAGGAATTTATATTAATTTACAAATGTATTATCATTTGCTACTAGGATATTAATATTTTCTATAAGAAATAATTTAATTTTGTTATCTTTAAGACCTTGCATTTTTTTATTATTTTTTTAATTGATAAATTAACTTAGCTATATTTCGGTTAAATAATTAAATTTATTACATAAATTATGATGATGTCAATTAAATGAAACTAAAATATAACTAGAATAGTTAATTAACTTTCAAAACAATCTTAAGTTTTTTTCATTGAAATTTCATAAAAATACATTAAGATTACGAAAAATAACATTAAAATTATTAAAATATAATATAATCAAATTGTATTATTAATGTATAAGTTAAATTGTTAATTTAATTTTTCGTTCTTTTTCTTTCACCCAAATCCAAGAATGTTCCCATAATGGAGTGCATAACGGCAAGTAAACTACTGGACGAGCTGGATGAGATCGCGATGATTGAAGCGCGGTATATAGATAATCTGAGCAAAGGAAGAACAAACTCCGATGAGCTCAACGCCGTAAAAAAAAGAAGAGAAGCGTTGATAAGCTTAGTAGTTAAGGATATGAAAGGATCGAGAAGTTGAATTGTCGAACATGTATTAAAAATTTTATTGGTAATCCAACTGGATGCTATATATGATTCGCTTAAGGGACTCAAAACTATCGTAACTGTTGACGGAAATAAAAATGGAGACGGAGAGGTTTGCATAGGTTACTTGTCCGTTATGCAGACACGAGCAGAACCAGATTGTTTTTTATTTATGGGATTGTAACTAGTTTTTAAAACCCTAATGGATGTAACAGTATGATGTATTTTCTTGGTGTTAATATTAGTAGTAGGATGTGTTTATCTATGTTATTCAGTATTTTGTTGGCTCTATTATTGAATAATATAATTCATTCAAATTCAATAAAATGTTGTTTGTTGTACTTATTGATCATGTCGGATATGGTACGTGTATGTTTAGATTTTCTACAAAAGTAGATAGTTTAATGAATTTATTATCTGTGTGTAAAGGCTGAATTTTTTTATCTAGACTCGGTTCACGACGGATATCACTCTTGATAATAATATAATTTAAGGGTAATGGAGTTCTTGTGGATGGAATCTATGAGCAAGGCGGTCTAGACACGGTTTATATAGTGGATTAATGACTTTCACTTGAGTAAATTCTATAATTTAAGAGTAATGCAATTCTCGGGGAAGATATCTACAAAAGATTCGATTTAAATACGAATTATGATAGTTTATTTTCGCGTCATAGTGTATCGCTCTCAAATGCGTGAATCATAATTTAGTAAGTGATTTCACCGCCTTGTTGCTGGTCTCATTATCACTAATCAAGAAGATCCTCCACGGATCATGCACGGCATCTCCGGCCTCAAATGCAATGAACTGATGGTTAATCTAATTTTTTTTAATTGTTTTTCTTCTTAAGCGTATCGAGACAAATTCACACTTTCTTCTTGCAGGAAGGGATCGATCATCTCGTTGAAGCACTTTGAGCTTCGTTGAAGCACCCTGAACTTGCCGAATATCAATACGCATGCTGAGACTATGAAATCTATAATATCCACATCATTTATTACTAATAGGGACTCTAACAATGGTAATAATCATCATCATGAGAAATTCTACAATTTTAGTTCATACCATTGTAAATTTTCTAAATGGTCAGTGCAATAGCTATAATAACAAGAAAGTAGAACAAAATCTCACAAAAAGAAGACATGCAAAATGCTGAAAACAGCTACATTAATGCTTGGGCACCATTGTCTTTACAACAGCATCACTTTTCAAATGCTCCAAAACCAGAAACATCATTTGCCTGATTCAGACTAATCAATTAGATTACAATCATCATAATACATTATCTTACATAGAAGCGTTACTAACAAAGAATTTATACAAAGTAGTATGCACAGCTGATGACCACTTCGAGAGCAACGTAAATGAGTTTGAAAGAGGTTTCCATGTGAGCATATGAAACACGTACGTACGTACGTCCTCTTTCAACTGTACAAAACTTGTCGGGTCCTTCTACGAGGTGATATCAGAAACCCAATTCCTACTCTCTATCGACTGTAAGTTCCTCGGTCTGACGAACTAGTTTCTGCAGTTTCATCATCGCTGAAACTAGAAGGCCTCTCCATAGTAGATCTGCGTAAAGATATTTGCAAAATCACGTCAGAGGGCCAAAATGGCAAATGGTTGCAACTTAGCACATCATGTATATCGAGATATAGGATTCGAGAAGTTTCTTCAAGATAGCTCATCTATATAAGCAGTTTAAAAGGAAAAAGAATCATCACTTCATCACTGTGGACAATGAATAAGTGATCACACAGAGAATGATGAACATGCAACTAAGTATATATCTCGGCCGAAACATAGTGCTCCCTCAACAAGTAAATATCAGAGCATATAATTCCAATTATACGTTTCAATATTATAAACCTAGTCAGTTTGTCTTTAAGCTATAGGATTACAAAATATATTGATAAAAAATGTTGACAGAGACACATATAGCATGACGAATGGTCCCTACTCTTATTACTATTCACAGGTATAGCTATGAGCAAAGGGTCATCATTGTGAGTCGGAGCCAATTAACTCACACTTGGTCATTTTAATCAATTTGGGACGATATTCTTTAATTTTAGGTCAATTAACCCCCAAATATGGTCATCGTATTCTGGGGTTAATTGAACTAAATTTAAGTGTGGGTTAACTGACCCCGAAGCACATGTGCGGGAACCGCGATGACCCTTTTCTCGTTATAACTATTGCAGCTTTCAGTGCCATGCACCAAATTTAATTTCTTCAACTAATTAGGCTTTAATAATTTGACCAAATGTATTTGTCAACAAAATCATACTAGTCCCTTCTAAATGCAACTACAGATCCAATTTAGTAACTTGATTCTTGTGAAAAGAGAATATACTATTAATCATAGGTTTAGATATACTTCTAATCAAACTTCATCACTGACTGACAGAAAGAAATGCAGTAGATGTATACTCACAGATAAAATAAGTAGAAGCATATAGCCCCATATACAATTACAATGTGGTAAGTCCAGAAATTTGTACTAACCCGATCTTTGAATTTATCTTTCGGGACGTATTAGGGTATGAAGTTTTTGTCAAATATTCTTGCTCAGAAAATTCTGGTCTCAACTGCTTCGGAACCTTCAATATTAAGCAAAAAGTTGAGAGGTTATGAACTTATGATGCCATGTACTTGGGCACATAGAGATAAATTATGTATATGCTTTATGACGCTGGTATAAGTTGAACACGTCATAAACTCACTTTTATTTCATTTGCTGCATGAGGCCTTGCTCTAACTGGATCTCGGTATTCTTTTATCCCCTTCATTTCTACAAAAGGATGCTCCTCCTGCACATATATATCCAACTTACAAGTTAATATCAAGCGAACACTTTTAACAATGCAATTTTCGCTTGCAAAACGACACAATGAAAAATCATGAAGATGCGAAGCAATTCAGGCAATAAAAGACCTTCGCTGTCCTTGTAGACAGAGCTCTTTCCTCTGTATCATGAGTATTACCGGATCCAAGAATTACATTTGGCTTAGGAATATTTCTTTGGACAGTCTTAGAGCTGCCATTGCTACATTCCTGCAACCAAGGTTCTCTCTGCTCACTATAAACTACAGCATCAGGACGATGATGATGGTTAGAAACAGTCTCTGGTCTTATGCCTTCAATATTATAATGCTTAGAGCCCATCTTATAGTTTCTTTTACTGATCTGAATTGAAGTGTTAAGAGCAGGATCATCGTACTTATCCATGGCAGCCTTCCCACCAGAGCTAGAGTTAGAATGACCATAAGAAGGTTTCCGTTTCAGTGGGAGGTGAGATTTCTTGTCATGATAATCAAAAGCCATCTGAAGGTTATAATTTGCACCGTCCATATAAGAATCCTGAGAACTCATCTTGGAATTATTATATACATCATATCTCTGCAAGGTAATCACAAAGTTCACAATAATTAAACAAGTTATCAAATCAAGAATACATAAGGAGATAAATTGTAATGGAAACTAGAAATCAAGAATAAGTGGTGCAACCATGAGCCTTATAGCACCAGTTGGTGTAGTTCACATCAGTTATAACATTCTACTTTCTAAAAACATGATCTTCAAACCCAAATCATCAAAATGAGACAATAAACTTTTCAATGTTCTTTTCCTCTCTTTTTAAAAGATAACACCTTTTTCCCTAAGAAAACTTGAGATAATTTTCTTCATCAGTACCTGCTACAAACATCTACCCCGTAATTTTATATTGTCTGATGGGATGCTTAATCAGGCAAACAGAACACTACGGTGCCCTCAGTATACATTTCCAAAAAAATTATTGAACGCCATGAGTTTTTCATAACATAAAAGCAAGTAATTAAATAAGTATGACAATATTTTGTTCCAGCAGGAATTAGTCCATATTTGGAGCAAACATTTCCTCTTGAGAAGCATATTAATTACCCAAATTAACTTGTTATGATTATCATATATGATCATTGTTTTCCTCAAAACTCTCAATTCAAAGCATCTTATGATATGCCATAGCGTAACAAATTTACAATGATACTTCCATAACCAGTAGCAGTAGGTCCCCAATACTTTGGTAACCAGTAGCAGTATCAACCTTATTTTTTAGAATATCACTATTTGAGCCAACAAAATTATTATCGAAGAACATCAATAGAAGGAACCAGGAAATCTACTTACATTGCTGGTGCTTGAAAGCTTACGAGCTCCAGAAACATCAGGAGAACGATTCCTAGCAAGATCTCCAACGAAGAATGCTCCTGCAGGTATAATGCATGACATTAAATAATAAGATTTTATTTAGATTCAGCAGGTGTTAGACGGTCTCTTTAACCTGCAGGTATGATGCATAAGATTACATAGAAAGAGTGTGCTGAGGAAATGACATACCGCTTACTGGGTCCCTACTTGCGGATGAAAATGCACCAGGTGGAAGTGCCTCAAATTCAACACCTAGAGGTGGACCATCCTCTCTATAGTGCTTGCCCAATTGCCTTTTAACAGCAGTAATGGCATCATATTCAATTTCACCTTTCACTTTCAAATATCCTGACGGTTTATACCCCATGTTACTGGCACCCTTGGGAATCGTTAGCCTATTAGCTCCATTCTGCGTAACGTACCCTGAAGATTTCATTTCATAAGGATCGTCATCTTGAGAATACATTTTCTCTTGCAAAGATGAGCTACTTTCTGAGGATGTATCATCCATGGGATTAAGGATTCCTGTGTACCGACTTGTGCGATCATATGTGGGCTCAGCAGCAGGAAAGTTACGGTCATAAAGTCTCTGACTTTCAACTTCCTTTGGATCAACTTTCTTATAATCACCTTGCTTAGTGCTTCCACAAGAATCTTGGCGTAAACCACTCCCACGATCCTGAATAATACCGCTAGATCTATCATGTCGCCCATTTGCATTAACTTCATCCTTCGTCACCTTTTTGTCTTTCAACCTTCTGTGGCAAAACCAGCTAGATATTTGCTTCTCAGTCAACCCTATCTGCTCTGCAAGTTCTGACTTCATTTCCTCCGTAGGATACGTTTGTTCTGGAAACAAAAAAATTACGAAAAGAAATGAACAAAACTCCCTTTAAAGAACATAAAGACTAGCCACTCTGGAACGAACAAAAAATGTAAAACAGGAGAAGTAAAAGTACCATTATAAAAATTCTCCAAAGCATTAATCTGGGCCGGCGTTTTAAGAATCCGTTTCGGATTCTTCTCAAAAGAAACTCTATTCTCTTCAGAGTGCACTTCATTCGAATCTACACATTGATTCCAGAAACAGAAAATTAATTACATATAAGTTTTGAAACATACACATAGCCCGCGCTAAGCGTAAAAGAATACAATACACAAATATATATACCAAATAATGAATTCAGTACCATAAGCTGAAATTCAGATGTGTATCAGCTACTGTTGACCTGAAAACTAAATTATGGCGAAAATTCCTAATATCTAATAATCTAAGAAATCAACTTTCTCACGAAAATTCAACAGCTTTTTCTCAGAATCCAAACACCAAAAATTGCATATAACACATCTGATTGATGCAAACAAAAACAACCCAATTCTCTAAATCTGCAAATAATACATTCTAATAACACAAAATCCAAAAAAAATTGCAAAAAACAGCAGAAATCTAACAAAAGAAAAACAGACCCAGCTGAGAAAATAATTAATTACCTTCCATGGAGCTGTGATTTGAAGAGGACGCTAATAATTTTTTGGTTTGGTTTCAAAAAGGGATTCCCATTAAATTGATTAAAATGCAGTGCAAAATGGGGATTGTTTGGTGAGATTGATTAAATTAAATTTTACATATAAAATATTAAAATAATTTTTGTGAAATTGTCGTGAATAAAATTGGGTTTTTTTGAAAATTAAATTCTTGTGTTGATTTTGTTGTTTTACTATTTGGTTTCTGGGTTTGCTTTACATTGCTTGTTTTTCTTGATTTTCAATTTAACTTTCGTCACACTTGGGTCCTTGTTTTGTTTTGTTTTGTTTACATAAATCTAAATTTTTGCGCTATCTTTTTCTATCCAATTTTAATTTTTTATTAGGTTAAATAAATATTAATGTCCTTAAATTTTAATGGTTTGATCATTCACACACTCAAAGTTAAGTGATTACTATTTTCATACTTAAAGTTAAAGTTGACATTTTTAGGCTTAATCGGCTTCGAGAAATATCTCACCTTTTCTATTATTTTCCTTTGTGGTTTCATCTTTTAAAATTTTCAATGCATATTTCTTAACTTTTAATTTCAACTATAGTCGGTTGTTTAAATTTAAATGGAAAAAAATTCAAATATTATACTTTATATCGTTTCATGTTAAACAATATAAAATAATATAAAAGACATATTTCAATTTTTGTTTTTAGAATGAATGGTTACAATTAAACAGAAAATTGAAAATTGACTCAAAGTGAAGCCATAAACAATTCAGGTCGAAAAGGTGGGTTTTAAATAATTAGACCATATCTTTATTACGTTCAACAATAATCTTGTGTAAAATTCACTTATAAAAAAAGTTAATCAACTCCATCAACGTTTGAAAAAGAATAGAATTTGTGAATTTTTAATTATTTTATAAATCAATCAAAAAATCGTTTTTTTATTTTTTATTTTTTTTTAATCTTTCTATAACTCAGTCAATAAATGACATGATGGACTGAGACTACTAAAATTTCTCTACGAATTGATAAATTCTACATAAGAATTGAAACAATAAGAAAAATCAGTTAATTATTTATCCAAAAAAAAGAACAATCAGTTAATTAGACTTTTACAGTTTTTATAATGTTTGTACAATGCTATGTATTATTTTTGTAGAATTTCATATTTTACTATTTTATAAAAAAAAATCTGAAATAAATTTTATAATATTAAAACTCATAAAGATGTAATCTAATAAAAACATGTATTATTTTCAAATGTAATTTAGGTAGTTTTAAATAAATAGTGTTATTAATTTGTAAAAAAAATATAGCTAATTTTATTCATTGATACAAATTTAAGAGTCTAAGTGACCCTTTTTTGGCTAATTTGAAGGAGTTGCAGGCATGGAAATTTGTACTCATTTTGTTTAATTAAGATGATCACCATCTAAGTATAAATACGTTTGTGAGCGAAGCTCTAAAGTTTAAAGATACACAAATTAATTTAGCCTTTCTATTATTTTAGCGGAAGTTGCAAATATTTTTTATCTGCATGACATTATTTTTTAGTATATATAAGAACTGATGCATCAGCCCAAACACGGGTATTAAACTCCTTGCAGTGGCAGAACCAGAACTCCAGCTTAGGAGGGACGGAATTTTTACGTACGGCAATTTAAAAAAATCAAACGGTATTGATACTCTGGAAATTTGTAAATTTGCATTTATAGGGCGATTTTAACCGCCCTACAGGGAAAAACCGCCCCTAACACATGTAAGGGGTGGTATATAACCGCCCTACTAGAAAAATCCCAAAAAGTCTATTTTTTTTATTTTTTTCCGGTGAGGAGGGCGGCCGACCGTCCTCGACCCTCCCTAGTTCCGCCACTGCTCCCTGGGTCACTAGGTTATTGCAAGATTACAGAAAGAATACTAAGATTCTAATCGTTAAAAAAGATCACTAACTTATCAAATTATTTCATGGGATATTACTCAAGAAAAAAGCGCACTACACGTTTTGCATTTTGTCCTACGTGGCATTGCCAGAATTGTAAAAAGGTGTATAATTCAATATATATTTTTAAAAAAAAGGTACAAGAGTTCTACCCATTTTATTATTTGCGATGAACTTAATAATTTTTTTTAAAACGATGACATGCCTGAGAAATAACCTTTATCATGAGGAACTCATCATGCAGATCATCCCCGAGAAATAACCTTTATCATGAGGAACTCATCATGCAGATACTTCCCAATTTAAATTGAATTCCGAGTATGCAAATTTAGCTCAAGCCTAACACTATTTCAACTCGTCAATGCAATATACAATAACCAACTAATGGAGATTTCAGCAACCGAAAGTGCCCCTACAAGTAGTTCATACATATAGCTACTATATATCAAGGGATCTAAGATGCAATCACAAAGTTAGATATTACTTAGGCCAAATGTTATAAAAAAACCAAATCTTTCACAAAAGTCCCGACCTTTCAATTTTGTCGATTTTAGCCAAAAACTGATTATTTGGTTTCACAAAAGTCTTGACATTTCAATTTTGTCGATTTTGGCCAAAAATGGATTATTTGGTTTCACAAAAATCCTAACCTTTCAATATTTAGCATGCCACATAGGCGTCACATAGGCAAATTGAAATCAATCTGAGAGTTAGCCACAATTGAAACCAAATAATTTATTTTTGGCCAAAATCGACAAAATTGAAAGGTCAGGACTTTTATGAAACTTTGGCCTTTTTAAGACATTTGGCCTATTACTTACTGTATTCATCTATCAAAGCTTTTTAAAGCTCAAGAGAGCAACTTCAGCATGAGTACTTTATTCGACTATCACCTACTAACAAGCAGGCTGATCTCCTTGTTTTCTTTTTGAAGAAGCTTAAAAAACTTTCAAAAAATATCATTTGTTGCAGACGGCTAGTACGTACTAGCATTTTTCCCTGAGGTTCTTAAAGAAGACTATAAAGGCTTAAAGAATCAAATAAAACCCGATCTGGTCCTGCTATAAGAAGCTAAATTATATTATTTTTTTGTATTTTGCTTAATTCCAAAATCTGTTACACTGTAGTGCAAGTTGCACAAGTTAGCCAAGATTTGATCTAAAGAGGCTAAATAGAAACAACAAATTGTCTTCCCCATGCGCAACAACAGTTTTCTCACTGCACCTTTTTCGCAGAGTTGCTTTCGCTGCTATCTTGAGATGCAGCAGCAGTTTTTGATTCATCAAACTCCATTAACTGCACGTAGTATCACAAGAGAGAGACCGCCGTTAGTTTATTCGATAGCGTATCTTTTCCTTTTCTCTAAATTAAGTTCAGGTAACAAAAACACTATCAAAACCGCATGCATGCTCAGCACACACAAGGTTTTTTCCCTGACATTAGGTTACATGAAAGACAATCCAAAAGTTGGAAAATTCATCGTGCGGTAAGAAACTACTAATTGAATCATTACTAATCTGTTTATGGTTTCTTTCCATTATTAATAAACCATTTTCTGTTATTAAATCTCGGAGAAAAATGACTTGAAGAAACTAACTACACCACTATCTGAGAAAATCAAAGATTGGAGACATACCGGTTTGACTTCACCATTCCATAAAACATGAGTTGCTAAGAATCCAATTACGGCAGGTACGATATACAGAAGCGCAGGCTGAAAATAGAGTCAAGAAACATGGCAAGTTAATATTATTTTTTAAGGAACTGAATACTAGAAACTATCTAGCAATATGGGAATGGCATAATACTCTTGACGTGCATTATACGGAACAAAAAGGAAGAAAAGGAACATTTAGACTAACCTGTGCAGCTTGAAACCAGTTCATTACAACAATTGTAAGGACTAAACCAAATGTGTATCCCAGAAAAGCACTCTTAAAATACTGACTGCCTTTTCCCCTAGAAACGTCAAATCTCAATGCCAGAGCTACAAAAATACCTGAGAAGTAAACAGAGTATGAGTTATTCAAATTGAAAGATGATGACACTGGTAGAAAATTTAATAATATATATTACAAAATCAAAATAATCCTAGAGCATATATACTAGATGTAAATTTTGCAATCAATTTCATAATTTCTTCTGAGCCATCATATTAAAGGAAAAAAATAGCAACACCTAGAGATATAACAAAGGTTGAGACTTATCTCACTAGAATAATTATAATAGAAACAGTCTAAAAATAAAATAAAAGCAAAAAAGAAGTCGAATATATCCTCATCACCATCATCAGCAACCTTCCTTCCCACTCTGAAGATCAACAGAAGTTTTAAGAAAGGACAAAAGGATAAATGAAGTGTCCGCCAAAAACCAGATACTCAAAATGACAATGTTTAATTAAGAAAATGAAAACCAAGTGCAATGGACTTAAAACCCAGAGTCTAAAAGATGTTTAATCAGGGAACATACTGAGTGATCCAATATGAAGCGGTCAATACTCAAGACATATTTGTATCATATACTTTTAAAATATTAAAAGAAACAGCAAGCAATAAAGGTCGCAAATTTCACAGAATGAATCCTTAAGATCAAAATATAGACATGGCATTCAGATAGGCTGACCTGAAATTTTAACAACTTACCAGGGATAACAATGTCACCAAGTCCGAGCATGGAATATGGGCGTAGTGCATCAGCTGTTGGGAACAAAAGCTATAGAAAAATAATATAGTTAGATTCTTCGAACAGTTCAATAAATCATACTAATTGGGGAGCAGAGACAGTCGGATGCGGAGCCCGCACCAACTCAAACCTTTCAAATGTCATTTACACTAACCTTTATAGGAGCATCAAAAGATTTTGCAACACTGACCATCACAGGAGTGAAGAAAACCCAGAAAATATCATAAACAAAAAGTCCAGCCTGTAAACAGCATAAAAACAGCGTCATGGGTAATGGTTAAGTGTCTGGATCAAAAGAGCTCAGAGGAAACATGATGGCATAAATGTGCAAGCCATTTTAAAACACAACATCTAGATCAGATATGGAAGATTCCACAAGATTTAGTTTCTACGCAATGATGTTAAATATTGAAGTACAAAAAAAAAGCCATATTTTAAGGCCTCAGTAGGGCATCATTATTTCTGAAAAGAAAGTGAACAGCAGCAATTAGATATACTAAGTCACCATTTTGCAGAGCATGCAAAGCACTAAAACTTATTCCCTTTTAGAATTCCACAAATTTTAACATGTCTTATTGATTACAATAGAAATTAGATGATAGATATGAGAACCCAAAACAGATAATGTGCCTTCAGCTGCAGTGATGGCAGAGGATACAGCTAATTTGAAGTAGCAAATTAGAGAATGTGAGAGTCATGCTGCATACAATAATGAATAATCTATTGTTGAGAAGGCAGTAACCTTAAGATAAAGTGGATTGGCATACGGTGTTTCTGGTGAAATATATGATTTGGTTGAGGCGGCAGTGCCAATGCAGCATAATTTGTGTGATTAAGAACATTAAAATGCTCCTTTAAATAGATCGTAATCTTTATCATAGAAAAATAATTCCCTTGTTAAATGAATCAAGTTAGCCATGTGTATCATACTTGAATAAATTTCTATGAAAAAGGACCCTATCATGTATAATGACTTATGTTCTGCCACCAGGGGGGCTGCTACAGCGGCTACCTAAGCAAAGAGGACCTCCCCCCTTCCCTTATTTAAACCATTCAACACATAAAGATGATTCATTTGCTTGTAACGCAAGATACTTGCAAGAAAGCCAGTATTAAGCATACTAATATATTTCAGAAATCACAAGAGATATAGGGAAAAATCTATACTATAATGAAAATGTTGATGAAATAGCAAACTGTCACAGCAGCAATCGACAAATTTTATAGAGGATACAAAAACAACTTACCAAAAGGATTGCACCAGTCTTAAAAGACCCAAGAGAGAGCATTTCAATTCCCTGCAAAAACAGAATAAAGAAAGCCCTAGTTCTTACATGTTTATATACAAAATAAAAAAAATATAATCATAACTTGTAACTAGCATAAAAAAGGTCAATCAAACATATCGATGCAGATCATGAATTTTATCTCTTTATTATGGAATCAAGATTTATCTTCTAAATTACATAAGACATTTTACTTATTAGTTTGTAAACAAGAATTTAATTAGTATTGGTTTACTATTTTCCTATATGGCATTATGTTCAGGTAATTTTAGGTTTTATTTTAAGAACCTAAGCCAGTAATATTTTGGTTAGAGAAAAATGGATAATTTAATAAAAGGCAAGTTTGCCAATTGAATTGTTTTGAGTCAATTCATCGAAGCTCGTATGATTGCCTAACCCTTCTAATTGTCTCTTCAACATATTTCCTTTGTATCATATCATTAGCTTCAGCAAATTTACCCGTAGCATAACTTCACCCAAGCTGTCCACAACAAATATCCTATAAGTTTGCTCTCAATATAATCCCTTAAATCAAACAGAATTATCCAAATCAATTACCAGACTGAAAATCACTAATAGAATTATTAAAGCTTGCTCGCAATAAAATTCCTAAAATCATGCAGCAATATTTAAAATCAATTACTCACTAATAGAATCATTGACATTTTTACAATTACAATAGTCACAGAGAAAGAAAAAAGCATTATTATGTTAAATCCAAACATAGCTTTATGAGAAATCCTTTTGAATGTGAAAACTACAGATGAAAAAGCAAACTGAAACCGACGGAGTATCACCCTAGTACGAAGGTGATTAGAAGCAGAATGCTTTTGCAAAGATACAAAGTGATACATAATAAAAATACTAATAGAGAAAAACTAGAGATCATCTTTCATGCAGCCAATCACGTGATTTACAGAATAATATTATAGGACTTATTTCTGATATTGAGGTGCTCTCAAGACTCAAGAGAATGCTTGTGCAAAACTACTGATTAATAAATGGCAGAATAAAACAGAAATGAATAAACAAAAACAAAACAATTAAAAAAGATCATGATTTCTCTTAAATGAAACCAGACCTGAATGCAGAAAGCCAAGCCTAGAATATTGTTAGCTAGCCAATGCTTCTGGGAAGCATACCATGCACAAAAGAATGTTCCAGGAATTGAGGCGACAACCTGAGATCTGGTGAACTCAATCTCCAAAGCTGTGTAAGAAAAGTGTAAGGAAAAACATTATTCCGCATATACAAGCAAGATGTCAACTGGATCAAATATAAAACCCCGAGTCCGACTATTTGACATACTGACTTGCAGAATATTCAAACACAACATCTCAATTGAATTAATGAACAAACAGATTTATTAAAATAGCTCCATTTACTTCAACTCTTTAACATTATCATTCAACATCAAAGATGAAACAGAGGGCATTTGGCTATGATCTTTGAATCATATTATACATATAATAAAAATTAAATGTTGTGAAGTTTGACAACAGCATGCATCTCAAGATTGAAGGTTGGTCAAGCACACTGAGAATTATGTTACTTTAGACGTATGGCAAACAAACAATTATAGAAAGCAAGGTGCACCTCTTAAATCCTAAGGTATAATATTGAAACACAAAAGGCATTAGTAATTCAGATAGCATGGCCAACACAAGCAGCAATAAAGTTTCAGCCAGTGTTGGCAGATAGACATTAAAGATATCATAGGACAAAAATTAAAGCGCGTTGAGACTTGAGACAGATTTGCGAACTGTCTTAATCTATCAATAATTTTTTTCTATGTCAACCCCTATCTTCTCTTCTTCCCCTTGAACATTCTCCTATAATATCCCCTTCTACTCCCCAGTTTTCAACTTTTCAAGTGAATGGCCTCGTCTGTTTAACAAAATAATTCACCACCATGACATAGAGAAACAGTCTCTTAGAACTACCAGCTTCTTTCTCAAAAGATCTCATACAAAATTACCTCTTTTCCTAGCTACTTCTTATTCTAGCATTATATTTCCTTATTTAAACCATAACATTTGCCTTGAAAGAAAGATACCAATTAAAATTATATTAATGAAAATGAAGAGCCAGAAGAGGACAAAAAGCTTACTCTAAAGGAACAAAAGATTAAATATAACAACCTTTAGTTTTTTTGCAGTTGAAATTAAAAAGCAAACTCAATATGAACATTGCCAATGGCAGAAAGAAATTGTCTCTCCTACCTCAGACACACTAAAAAGAGATGGAAACAATCTTAAGAATGTTACGTACAGCGGAAGTAAGGAAAGTGCCAGGAGATAACATCATCATTCCAATGATTAGGCAAATAGCCTTTAATAGCGGGTAACAATGTTGCCCTGCAAGAAGTGAACAATAAGAGATCTAAAACAAACAAAAAAAATAGCGGGCTGTATATGTATTGAATGCAAAAACCCGTACAGAGAGAACATACGAAAGAGCGACGATTCCAAGAACGAAAAAGTAGCATGTCAAAACAGCATTAACCAGGTCTTTTGAAAGAAATTTGAAGAGTAAGAATAATGACAATAGCATCGCACTCCCAACAAAAGGAAATCGCATAGCATGTTCATTAGACATTGTCTCCTGCAAGATTAAACACATGAATAGCCGATGAGCTTGAGACAGACATTCAAAAAAACAAAAAATGGTAGTAAATTATTATGTTCTACTTACTGCAGGTGGGGTTGGCTTGACAGATCGGTAGCACCCCACATAGACTGCGAGAGATGCAGTCAAGATGACATTTAAGTTTGGATCAACCTTAACAACAAGTGGTGCCAATGTTAAACCTGCATTCATGATCATGAGCATTTGCTCTGTTAAAAAAATGAATAGATAATAAAAAACAAAAGGAGCAAACTTCAGAAAATCAATAAGGCAACAAAGATACAATGCATCATATTATTTACACAGAAGCTATCACAATGAAAAGCACATATCCATCAAAGACAATCAAATTAAAAACCGAATGTAACATAACGAAATCAATATAACCGAATGCTCTCCCATAATACCAAAAATGAGAACTAGAACCCCACATGCCACATTTCCACACTATCGCACTTCCTTTCACTTATGTTTGTAATATCAAACTTCATAGGTGCAAAAGATAAAACTTCGGAAAATAACTACTTTTTACGCATAACAGCGATTACCACAAATGATTAGAAACTATAAACAACCGGGAAGAAAACAAATTTAGGAAGAGGGAAACACAAACGATTAACTATTTCTTGCCTTAAAAAACAGACTGGACCCGATCCTATCCCAAAGGAATGCGATAGTTGCCCGTTTATCGCATGCATAAGTAAATTAGACTACTCCTCACAACAAAGTTCAGAAAATCGCAATGCCACAGCATCCATCAAACCAATAATATAAAACATTAGTAAAACTGTACCTGCTAGAGCAAGATTGGCGAGACGCTCACAATTCTTCATTTTTCCTTCAAAATTGAACTCTAACTATAAGTTTTAAATGTCTCCAACAATTAAGCCCGAAAATTCGATTATATGCCGAATCAAACGGCCTACAATTGAACATCAAAAGAAAAAACATCAGATCCAGTGTAGTCAAAGGCGCTCTAGACCATCCAGTCCAGGCGCTTAGGCGAGGCGCCAAAGACTGATGGCGCCTCAAGACCATCCAGTCCAGGCGCCTTCAGTCTTGGCTCGCCGGAAAATTTGGAAATCGTCGTGCTTTTGTTTACCTTTTTTCAGCAATCGGAGACCAAAAATCAGATGAAGAGGAAGAAGAAGAAGAAATTTAGGGTTAAGAAAACTAGAATAGGTTTTGCCAAAGGCGTGCTTTTTTTTTTACCGCCACGTCTGATTAGGTTTTCTCACCAATTAGCTTTTGCCATGTCAGCTATCATCAGTCTGTCTTCCTTCATAGGCTAAAGAATATTTTTGGAAAAGAAATGTAAGTTTACAGTTTTAAAATAAATTCATATAAATAATGGCCAAAATTTAATATTTTATAATTTATAAAATAATAAATAAATGTTTTATGTAATTTGAAAAATTAATAAAAATTATCTAAATCAAAATAAGTATTTTATTCAAATTTTAAAATTTATGAAAATGCTTATTGGTATACGTATTTTATTTCAATTAGAAAACAATGCAAATTATCTACTACTAATAACTTTTAAAATTTAAATAAGCGTTTTATCTAAATTGGTAACTCATAAGAAGTCTTTTTTTGTCCTCTCAATTATATAGATTCGAATTGTAAGCCACGCGGAACCAATTAATATTTATATTAAATAGTAAATTTATTGAGAAATATCTATATCTATACTATATATAATCTATATCTATACTATATATAAAAGCACGGATGTGGGGGGGGGGGGGGAGACAGGCAAATTTACCGAATAATCCTTTTCAGTTTAACACTAAATAAAGGTTTTATAGTCATTACCTAATTGGTTATTTAATTAATCACTATTGCAATTAAAGTCCTAATTAGAATAGGTAGCTAAATTATCTCCAATTTATTTTTTAGTATGTAAAAAATAACTAAATTGTCTCCAAATTAGTAGGAATACCTATCTTTTAGTTTGATTTAACTATAAAATTAAATAGTGTATTTGGTTAATATATTATTATTTAAATTTATTATCTTATTATTTTTAAAGATATTATTAATAAAATTAAGTTAATTATTTAATTATGGTTATTATAAAACCAAAAGAAGAATAAATTCAGTATGGAAAAAAATTTAATAACCGAATATATTATATTTACTTTTACAAAAATTCTTAAATAATGTAATATTAATTATAAATAAAAAATTGATATAATTATAATAAATTTACTAATATGTACATTGACGAGTTACGTTACGAGCCACGTGCATAGCACGTAATGCGAAACTAGTACATAGAAAATGTGCGGATTAATAAAATAATCTATTTCAGTGTTAGTAATAACTATTAGAAAGTATTAATGGTCTCCTATAAGGTATATCTATAAACTCTTTTAATGGATTTTGATTTGGAGAAGTTTTAGTTGGTTTTTGATGAATGATGATTGTTTTGAGAATTTGAGTAGAAAATTGTTGATTGATCATGAATGTAGTGGTTCTATATAAATTGATGACGATTAATCTTTGAATTTTCATTAAATATGGCTAGTATGTTACAAAAATTGAAATTTAATTGATCTATTAAGTAATAAGGCAGTGTAACATCCCAGTTAAAATAAATAAAATAGTTTTTTCAAACAACAATCTTGCTAACATTTTCATACTTTATATTCACTTTTTATATTTGAAAAATCCATATATTTCATATATTTGCCTAATTATTACTATTTATTGAATTTTATAAAGAAGAAGTTTTAATGATAATTTTAACGTTTAATTAGAATATAGATAAAAAATAAAGGATTATTTTAAATTTTTATTCAAATGAAAAGAGGTCAATTTAAAATTTTGTAACAGAGTTAAAACATTAACACCCAATTGAGGATACAACTGAAAGTTTTCCAAAATCAGAATAAAACGCAAAAAATTTCAACGTGGATGATTTTAAAATAATTAAACCTATAATTAACAACACTTCTGGCACTTTCATCCACAATTCCTTTGACAAATTATTTAATATTAACAAGTTTTTAAACGATTAAGAATTTTTTATTTTCTTTGTATTTTTAAAGCGAGAAGACAATAGAAACGTTTCTCTATGTGCATATCACATTATATAACTATCGGAATTTATGAAAATTATTAATTGATGTTACTATTAAAATTTGAGTCAAATTTAATTTAGTTGATTAAATATTAATTTAAATAAAAATATTTTAATCAATTATTTTTCTTTAAAAAGGAAAACAATCTACTATTTAATTTTTTTTTTTTAAATCAGCCTATGATTTACAAACGGATAAATAAAAATATTCAATTATAAATATATAAAGTAAAAAATAAATACATTTATTTTTAGTAACAGTAAATAGACAACTTAATTAAATAGTAAATTAAAGTCACGACTAATAAATTAATAATATACATATTTAAAACTTTTAAATATTAAAAATAAAATAAAACTCAAATAAAAAAATAACCGTTTTTAGGAATCTAAATCTAAAATTCTAAATTATTTATTTCAGTTTTTACCTAATACTTCACACTTTTAATATGCTTACAGTAATTAGCTGGAAAATAAAATAAAAAATTAACGTGTCATATCACAATCACAGTAGTAACCGACCGACCTTTACAAAACGCGTATTAAACCCAAACTTCTCTTTATAAATATGTCTAGGGTTCTTTTGTTTTTGATAAGTATATTTCTAGGGTTCTTATTTTCAAATCTCAAATCAAATTTAATTTTCATCTTTAATTTGCTCGATCGGAATTGAATTCCCTCTCCGTTCAAGCTCAGGCGCTGTGTAAATCCTATCAAGGTAGATCGGCGGTTCGTCCAAATACGACGGCGTTTCTGGTTACGGAGATTCGTTTGGCGGCGGTTTGATTATCAATTTGTGCTACGTTTTATTTCTTGTAAACAAATTCGAGATTAGATTTCTGTAATTTGATTAATTGTAATTGTAATGGGAATTCGATATAAATTTGCGAGTGCGAAAGATTTCAATGAAATCTCAATTATTGGGAATTTTGTTACTGTCTCTGAATTCAAAAAAAAGGTTTATGAATCTCAATATAAATCTAAAAAGAATGATAAATATGCTACTAAAAATGGCTTGTGTTTGGGTACTGATTTAGATTTTATTGTTACCAATGCTCAAACTAATGAACCATATGATAATGATTCTTGCTTAATTCCTAATCATACTTATGTTTTGCTTCGCCGCATTCCCGGAAATCGGCGTCGGCAAGTAATTGATACTAGTACTATTATGTTGCTTGAACGTCAGATTCCCTTGTCGTCTAGGAAGAATCTTGCGTCGACTAATGTTGAAAATTCCGGTTCTGGGTTGTCGTCTAGCAGTACTGTAACTAGTGTTTCCTTGGCGAAATCTAGTCAGAACTCGGGGTTTCTTTGTAATGATGTGTTAGGTAATGGAACGAATAGAGTTGCGGAATTTGATGGTGCAGATGATGAAGATAGCAGGATTAAGTCTCTGATTAATACTCCTGCTATGGACTGGAGAGGTGTTGAGGGTGGTGGAAGCTATGCAAGAATTGGTTCCGGTTTGGAGATGAAAACTCCGCACGAGGGCTATGTTTGTCGGAGGTGTAATGTTTCGGGACATTTTATTCAACATTGCCCTACGAACGGCGATCCTTCGTATGATTTCAAGAGAATGATGAAGAATGTTGCAGCTCCTGTTTTGCAACAGAGTGAGGCTGCTTTTGACATGGAAGTCGGGGGACTACCTACTACGAAGAAGAGATCGTGGTGTGCGAGTGATGTTCCAGCGGAATTTCTATGTTCATTATGTAAGCAGGTAATGAAAGATGCTGTATTGACTAGTAAATGCTGTTTTAATAGCTTTTGTGATAAGTGTATAAGGGATCATTTGATGAACTCTAAGTTGAATTGTGTGTGTGGAGCAACACAAATTCTTACAGACTCCCTTATTCCTAACCTTACACTTAGAGAAACTATTAATCGCATTCTAGCAAGCGGTATTTCCAGTAGTAGTAGCAGTGGCAATAGTAAGGTGTCTTCAGTAGTACAATCTGCCGCTGAATTACCTGAATGTGGAAAGAAACCATTGCCCGTCTCTATGCGGGACGTGGGAAATAAAAGGAAGCTCTGTGATGCTTCACAGTCTACGAATGATATATCTGTAGCCACAGTCGGGTCGATGAGATTGGAAGAGGCGACATCACGTGGAAGTAGTCTTCAAGCTGAAGAATTGCAGCAGAAGGCAGGTTCAGCTGTGGAAGTGCAGCAAAAGGCGGTTTCCGGTGAGAAGGCGAAGAAGAAACGGAAGACGAGAAATACTGAAGACGTCGCGGCTGAGAGCTATACGATGCCTAATGCCTCTTATGGCTATAGTCCACATTGGGTTGGTTATAATCCATATTACTATAGTGGTGGGGGTTATAACCCTTTCTGCAGTCCATTTGGGATGTAGTGCTTCAAAATTGTTTTTCTGATCTTTTTAAGGACTATCATGTAATGAACAATAAGAAGATGATACAGAGTTGAATGGTTCTGCTTTTGTTTTCAATAACTTTCTAGTATCTCTATTTGTAAATTCTGTTAACTGTTTCAATGGAAGTTGGAATTTTATTCTAAAAGGCTTTGCTGTGGTTTTGTGTATTATTTCAATTTTTGTCCAATTACCGAATGTGACGTTTGGATATATGTCAATTTACATTTAAGTCAAATTTTTGGTATTATTTTATAAATTTTGTTGGATCTAGAGTTTAGTTAAATTTAAAAAAAGTTACATACGCATGTTTATGAATTTGAGATAATTTAGAAAATTTAGGTAGTTCAAATTTTGGGTAATAACTTACCGTATTTTAAAAATTTAACAATCTGATTAAAATTTAAGCTGATTAAACCGGTAAAATTATTTATTATAAAGAGCCAATGTGGGCCTAGGTTGAAAGGCTAAAGCACCTCTAAATGCATAAAAGGTTGTGGATTCGAACCACGCCTTGATAACTAACAACTAACAAGTGAGACTCGAAAAAATCGATTTCCATCTTTGATAAAAAAAAAATTATTATAAAGAAATTAAAAACATTAACAAAAAAATGAAAGTAATAATTTTAATGAAAAAACTTTAAGATAATATTTTTTATTACAATTCTTATTATTGCCTAATTTTCTTATCAAAGTTGAACAATTTACTATATAGGTTTAACTGAAAAAAATTAGAAAACAACTTCATCAAATACAAAGATAAAATGAAAAAAAAAATATGAAGCATAAATTCAAAAGCTATGAATTAGAGATAATAGTAACAGTAAAAAAGAGCTAGTATAAAAGAAAAAGTTAGGCAGTAATTTGGTAATTTGCCAGTTTGGTATGAAGTGAAATTGAACAAAAAGTGCCTTGCTTTTCTAACATTATAGTCCCTTATTTATGCTGCGAGCTTTCAAATTGACATTTTCATCTTCCACTTTTGATTTTGGCTTAGACTATCAGAACATTAGCACAGCACAACTTTATGAAGGTTTGCATCTTCAACTTTTCCAGTTAAAGATTATAGATTTTTTGTTTAAAATTGATTTGGGTTTCTCCAATTTTTGTTTTATAATTGTTTTACTAGAGTTTTTTTGTAGTAGACATTTAGTAATTCATACTTCATTATTAGTGTTAAGCTTTCACTGTTAGATTCATAGGTTGTGCAGACTGCAGTATAGTGTTTTTGTTAGAGCATATTATATAAATTATTAGCATATCTTTAGATGATTGGTTGAATGTGTAGCTTGATTAGTTTAATCGGCTTAGTTTACTTGTTATACATATATATACTGAATGTAATTACAGATGCTAAAACATAGTTTATGTGTCTAGCAGAGATGAGTTGAAAGGAAAGGGAAAAGCTCGTCTTTTATGGTCACTCGTAGAAATCTGAATAGGGAGGATTAATAACAAAACAGAAGTCCGCTGCAGCGAATATTGGCAAAATGGATACCCGTTGCATATTGTTTCAGAAAATGTACCACAGGATCCTGCAAACCAACAAACAGCTTTACTTTATCATTAGTCTGAAGAGTATTACCTCTAATTTTACCCATAGATATGTACATTACATGGAGAATTCTCAAACTCGAAATCTAGAACCAATATCATCAGCTGTTGTACCGGATGTTTTCTTAGTTGAGAAAATTATGTTGAATCTAAGGCAAGGCAATGTTAATTCCTTGCGGAATGGTAATTTTCGCCTCAACGCATTGGACATAGCTGAGGTTTTGCAGCGATGTGGCATTAATTTGCAACTGGGTCAAAGATTTATTGATTATGTTGTGCTGACTAGTAGGAATGTTAAACATTCGTTGATTTCGTTAAGTGCAATGATACATGTCTTGGTACGTAGTAGAAGATTATCAGATGCGCAAGCTTTAATTCTTAGGATGATAAGGAGAAGCGGAGTTTCTAGGGTTGAGATTGTCGAGTCCTTAATATCAACGAGTAGTACTTGGGGATCAAATGATGTGGTGTGTGATTTGCTAATTCGAACTTATGTGCAAGCTAGGAAGTTAAACGAAGGCACAAATGCATTTAGACTTTTGAGAAGTAAAGGGTTTAAGGTTTCCATAAATGCTTGTAATAGTCTTCTTGGGGGTCTTGTGAAAATGGGTTGGGTTGACTTGGCATGGGATGTGTATAGAGAAACAATTAAAAGTGGGATTGAACTGAATGTTTATACATTAAATATTATGGTCAATGCCCTGTGTAAAGACCACAAAGTTAATGATGTCAAGAAATTCTTAAATGACATGGAGCAAAGAGGAATATTTGCAGACGCTGTAACATTTAATACTCTTATAAATGCATATTGTCGCGATGGGCTTTTAGATGAAGCTTTCAATGTAATGAACTTCATGTCTGGTAAGGGGTTGAAACCAGGTCTTTTTACATATAATGCCGTTATAAATGGTTTATGTCAGAGCGGAGAACATGCTAGAGCAAAAGGGATTTTGGATGATATGTTGAGCACTGGGTTGAATCCTGATACTACCACTTACAATACATTGCTTGTTGAAAGTTGTAGAAATGGCAGATCTCAAGAAGCAGAAGAAATTTTCAGTGATATGTTGCATCAAGGTGTTTCTCCTGATCTAGTTAGCTTCAGTTCACTTATTGGAGTGTTTTCAAGAAAAGGACATCTCGATCAGGCTTTAGTCTACTTTAGAGATGTGAGGAAATTTGGATTGGTTCCGGATAATGTAATTTATACTGTTCTGATAGATGGTTATTGTAGAAAAGGCATGATTCCAGAAGCTTTGAAGATACGGAATGAAATGGTAGAGCAGGGCTGTGTTTTGGATGTAGTTACGTACAATACAATATTTAATGGGTTGTGTAAAGAAAAGATGCTAAATGATGCAGATGCGCTGTTTGAAGAGATGATAGAGAGGGGATTATTTCCTGATTTTTACACTTTCACCACGCTCATTCATGGCCACTGCAAGGTCGGGAATATGAATAAAGCACTAAGCTTATCCAGAACAATGACTCAAAGAAATATTAAACCAGATATTGTAACATACAACACTTTAGTTGACGGGTTTTGCAAGGTAGGTGAAATGGAGAAAGCTAATGAGTTATGGGATGAAATGATCTCTAGAAAGATTTTTCCTAATCACATTTCTTATGCCATATTGATAAATGGATATTGTAATCAGGGCTTTGTATCCAAGGCCTTCAGAATTTGGGATGAGATGATAGAGAAAGGCATCAAGCCTGCACTTGTCACTTGTAATACTGTTATAAAGGGCTACTGCCGATCAGGTGATCCATCAAAGGCTGAGGAATTTTTGGGAAATATGACTGGAAAAGGAGTTCTTCCTGATAGCATCACATATAACACTCTCATTAATGGATATGTAAAAGAAGAAAAAATGGACAAAGCTTTTTTTCTGATTAACAAAATGGAAAAGGATGGGATGCAGCCTGATAAAATTACTTATAACATAATTTTGGTTGGGTTCTGTATGCAAGGTAGAATGCAGGAGGCTGTGTTGGTATTACGGAAAATGATTGAGAGAGGGGTAGATCCTGATAGATCCACTTACACAGCTTTGATAAATGGACATGTCTCCCAGGACAACTTGAAGGAAGCATTTCGTTTTCATGATGAAATGCTGCAAAGAGGATTTGTACCAGATGATGATTTTTAGTTTGTCTTACCTGCTCCAGCATGTCATTGTTGATTAAATATGTGATCAAGGATAATGGGCAGTTCAATTTCATGATCAATGGATGCAAAGGAGATTTGTGGCAGATGATAATTCTTAATTGTTTCACTATTATGGCCTTTATGACTCGTTGGATCCCTTTCTCTGTGAGTCAGGTGGGATATCTTCTTGTTGCGTTATATTTTTTTTTTAATATTATCACATATCCTTTACTAGCAAATCTTTCCCTTGTTTTGTGTTGATTAGAGATTCCTATTAAGAAGCCAAAAGCAACGTTCTGGTATCATGTGAAGTTAGTACTTTGTTTGTTGTCCATATTGAAGGTGAGGTTACTTCTGTCCTCTATAACTCATTGTTTTGATTTAATTAGAAGCAAGTAAAATTTGGTAGTTTACGACTACTTAGTATTGGCTCATTTACGACTACTTAGTATTTGCTCATTTGAAAGTGCTTGTATTGCTATTTTTATTGTGATGCTACTTAATTTCATCAAGATTGCGCTTGCTGTACGAGTTCCTAATTATTTGTTAGGATTGGTAGTTTATTATATGTGCACTTGAAGCCCTCTTGTTGACCTGTTTAAAACATTTTAGTGGTTAACTTAAGTATTTTTCTGCAGAGGACTTTTTGTCTGCACTTGTAATATTACTTTTTTTTCATTTTTGCATCATTTTATTTCTGGTAGGGGATCATCGCTTTCCAAAAAATGAACTCTAAAGAAAAGTTCTAAGCAATGCTCCATTAAGTATGTATCATCTGCAGGGATTGCATGTTTACTATAATTTAGACGCTGCATCAATTTGCTAATATTAGTAGGATTCTCTCTCAAAATGAAATTGAAAAAGAAAAGACGAAATATAACGTAAAAAATAGCATCCGATTACACAAATATGTTTCCCTTCGACAGCTGCTAACTGTATCAATTACATAGGCACCGCACATCAGTTTAGAAGGGGACCTATAGTATATCTTTAAATATTTTGTTATTAGTAAACAAATGCCTAACCCTTAAGCTGTAACTGACTGAAATTCAGATTGCAAAACTCATTTTTTGGAAAATAGCTATGTTAGTCGAAACTTGTGATTATTTTCTTATATCTTTGCTGGCATTGAATTATTACTGAAATTTGTAATTTGATAAGCAGAATTAAATGCTTAGATAAATTTTGAACTGTATCCATTTAGTTTCTCTAATTTTTTTATTTTCCAAACTGAAAAGAGATCAAGCTCTTTTTTCTGGGGGTTTTAACTGATCTCCCTGCGTGGTATTAATATATTGTTTGTGTTTTGTCCTTCGACTTTGAGCACCTTTTTTCTGTTAAAGAATCACAACTCTGAGTGGAAGCAGTCTGATTAAGTAGTATTACTTCAGTGATGAAATATATGAATCTGAATTATTATTATTGTTAGGCTGAAGCCTTCTTATCGAGAAAAACGTGATAGCTGATCTATATCCCGTCTATTTCTAGTGTTCATTTTGAGATGACATCTATGAAGGCAGCTGATACTGCGTTTATAAATTAGATATGTGTATGGATGGAAATATAAATGTAATTTTTTCTGTTCTCTGTTCGTTTTACAGAGTTGCCGAGTTTCATGCTCAGAGGGTGACTGGGGATGCCACAATGTTGAGTGAGAAAAAAAGGTTTGATCTCTTGAAACTATAGGCTAAAAGTTAATCTTTGATTTAGTACTAACTGTACTAATGTATATTTTTGCTTCTTGAAAAAGTCCAGCCTCAGCCTGCATAATTTCAATACACGAATGAGGGTTGAATAGTAAATATTAAGTACGAACCAGTCTGGGCGGTGATTACAATTACATACAAAAGAGTCAAACCTGGTTGAACTCGATACAAACACGTTCAAGCCCTGCCCACAAGCAGGTAATAGTTGATTCTTATATTTTCTGTCCGTGGTTGAAGCTCGTGGATCCGTTTGGACTAAAACTCGTCTATTTTTTACTTGTAAGCAAGCAGAAATTACTAGGTCCATGTACATAATTTGAGTTCAAAGCTAAAAGTTTTATGTCATATGCTTATGCTTTTTTCAAATATCTTTATCTTATCGTGTTGTTCCCCTATCGGTATGATCCGTGAATCATTTCTGAAGATTTTGTAAGAAGGTTTTATCTTTTCATAGCTATGCATAATGCACAAATTATGGTTCTTCAGAAATTCATTCTGTTTGCAAATAAATATTTTAGGATAATGTTTGCTAATATGCCCGATTTGCTTTACTGAGAGGATTCTTGATGCTGTTGGATAAATATCTATTTTCCCTGGAGAAGAGTCTACGCATTGACCCTCGATAAATGTCAGCCTAGCTAATTGATCAGTCGATGTCTAGGGTGTGTATTCATTTCAAATTAAATCTAACCGAAATTTGATTTTTTTATTCAAAATTGAACAAACTTATTTTGCAAGAATTTATAGTATTTTAAACGAATTAAATTGGATTAGTCCGTTTGGTCATTTTTTTGATTTGATTTGTCCTGAACATGAACTATTTTTTTTTTCGTTAAAACTAAATTGCACTGGTGCTTTTTTATATAATTTTAAAGAATCGAATTGAATTTATACTTGTAAATTCTAATTCTTGAAGGAGGAGAGGAAGATTGGAGAAGTCATGGTGGTGGCAGGTAAAAACATAGGAAAAGAAAACTGGTAAAAAACAATTTAGTAAAAAGGTAAAGGCTAATCACCTGTAAAACAACCGACCTTTCAATTTTTTTTTCAATAACACCCTCATCTTGTAAAAACCTCAATAGCACCCTATTTCGTATTTTTACGTTTCAATAGCACCCTAAAGTATTAAATTGAACTCTTTTCATTTGGATAAAATTCAAAATAAATTCCTTTATATTTACCACATATTCTAAATAATATTTAATGTTATAGATACTACAAAAACACTCTCTTCTCTACATTTAAAGATTAATAATAATAAAAATTATTTGAGGATTCTTGAGGAAGAACTGCTGTTCTTCCTCAAGAACTCAACAGATCTCGTCCTCCCATAGAGGACGATGGAGGAGAAGCGGCGGGTTTTGGATGGTGGGGTGAGGAAGATGCTGGAAAAAATGTAGGGGAGAAAATTTTAATATTTTTTTAATTTTTTATTTAAATTGTTGGAGAATAGGGTTTATTTTGATGTATTTTAAGTTAAGGGATTTATTTGTATTTGTTCAATTAGAAAAAGGTATAAAATGATCCTTTCATTTAGTTATTTTATAAAATATAATCTTTATAATAATAAAATCATCTATTTTTTTAAATTTAGGGTGCTATTGAAATGTAAAAATACGAAATAGAGTGCTATTGAAATTTTTACAAGGTGAGGGTGTTATTGAAAAAAAATTGAAAAGTCGGTAGTTTTACATGTGATTAGCCAAAGATAAAAAGCCAAATTATTTTTCAAATCTAAATTTTTACAATTTTTATTAATTACAGTTAAACTTTTTAATTTTTATAATTGTGTTTCAAATTGAATGGATTTTTATAATTATGTTCATTTTTGAATTTGGACTTAATATTACTTACATGATGTCACTTATTGTTCAGTTGGCAAAAAACTTTAACACATAATTGTTCAATCGTCTCGGTCTTTGAAAATATTTCCGTATATTAGAATGACACGTCACGTAAGTAAAAGTAATTCTAAATTCAGAAATTGATATAATCATAATAAATCTTTTGATTTGGTGTATAATTTTTGACGTAATTATAAAATTAAAAGGTCAATAGTTAAATTTAAAAAGTGATATACAAATTAAAGTCAGTAATGTATTCTTTATAATTTTTTATAACGAGAATAGTTGGTATAAGTTTTTCTATTTTTAGTGGTTATAAGCCGAAATGGCGCACAATGCAAACTAATTGAATTTTTTTTTTTATATAGTGTTCAAATTTTAATTTCCTTCCTGTATACAATATAAGAACTAATCTCTGTTTACTTACGTAATTACCACTTTGTTTAGGTTATAGTGGCTTAATCTTTATCTTTAGGCACACGGCACAAAAACCTTGAATTATCAAGTTGCTGGCTGCCACCAATTCAATACATTGTATAAGGTTAGGGGTGTGCACGGTTCGGTTCGGTTCGGTGTGGAGTATAATTTACCATAACCGAACCAAACCGACCCTATTAAAATGAAAACCAAACCATCTATTTTGGTGTATGGTTTTTTCGGTTCGGTCCACCGAACCGTCGGTTTAAACCGTTATGGTTCGGGCGGTGCACCGAAAAAATAAATATTAATTTTTTACAAATTAAAATGACAATTATATAACTATATATATATAAACTTTTTTACATTCATCTATTGCAACATTGTTGCCCCAAAAAATTACATCTTACAATAAAAATGCAGGCCAAAGTGTTTATATGTTGGCTGTACAAAAATTACAAGTAATGTAATCTAACATATTTGTTAAGGCATACCAAAAAATAAGTCCTAAAGTTGCCACAAAAAATGCAACTGATGTAATCTAACAAAGTATATGTTAGTAACTAGTAAGGGTGAGCAAAACTGCCTTTACAAATTATGCATCCAAAAAACTTCTTGCAGCCTCCAAGTGATTAAACCTGCAAAACAGATTAAACAAAACAGAAAGCAATGAGTTTGGCACAATGTAAATATATTTACAAACTATGAAGTGTGAAAATTTACAAGAGGCTCAGTCTTCAAATATTATCAGTCATATAAGCTCAACCCTCTTAAAAGGCAACAATTATGTCGCACAGTTAATGGTCAAGCTAATAGCAGACTTTAACAAGTGGAAGCTTTCATCATAGCCAAAATATAATGATAAATTAGCACAAGACATAGAAGAGAATACACAAACAGATCTCATCAAAATGTCAATTGCTATAAGGCTCAGATTACAATTTGTCAAGTATAAATACTAAAGACCGTAAAATGGTGGCAACTTTTAGGTGCCTCATCAGTTTATAGTCTATAGTATCAAAACTTAGAAAGTGGAAGCATCATCATGGCCAGATAAGCATAAAGACAGAGAAATCCAACCCAACAGCAACATGCCAACAACTCTAACAATATAAACTTATAAACTATATCTCTATAATCTCTATAATGTCAGTGCTAACTTATCATTTAACAAGAGGCATCAAGGCAACTAAGTTAGATAGGATAATTATAGTAGAATATTGGCTTCCAAGTTCCAGCAGGCCAAAGCAGCATACAAGTGTCAAGTATAAAAAGCAAGGACATGAAGACAAACTATTAGGCCAGTATTAGCATTGATTGGTTCTTGAAAACCTGAAAATGAAAGAATATTAAAGAGTTAGTAATCAATAAATTTTCAAAAGTAAAACCTAAATGAAACAAAATTGAGAAAGCAGAGGAATTACCTTGTTCAAACTGTTCCAACTCCTCCAAAGACTCCTCAACAGAAACAGGTTTTGTTGGGTCTTTTAGCCAATCCTGGGTGCAGATAAGGGCTTCCACAATTGTAGGAGTCAGACTACTTCTAAAGTCATCTAGAACTCTTCCACCAGTACTAAATGCTGACTCAGAAGCAACTGTGGAGACTGGTACTGCAAGCACATCACGAGCCATCCTAGAGAGGATAGGCAATCTCTCTGAATTTAACTTCCACCATCTGAGAATGTCAAAATTCTCATCATTTGCAACTACTGCCTCACTTAGGTACGTATCCAATTCAGTTTTCTTGCTTCCACCCACACCACCAGTCTCCATCATTTGCTGTAGATACCTTTCTTTCAGCACAGAATTGGCTTGAGAGAGTTGGCCAATTGATTCAGATGACACAATATTCTGGCTACCAGCAGCCTTCTCTTTCGTATATTGCAATTCATAATCATTGAATAATTCATGCAAATCATCCATCACAAATCTGTACAGGAATTTACCTTGATGCACACCATACATTTGAATCAAGGTATACTCCATGTACACAACTCTATCCCTAGGATCCAGAATATTAGCAAAAAATATCAACTTGTTCATTACAGTTGGATCACCCCAATATTTATCAAATTTCTGTTTCATTTTAGTGCCCATAGACCTCAAAGACTCGTCACTAGACTTGATCCAATCTTGTAAAATTGTACATAAATCAGAAATCTCATTCAAATGGTTGTTAGAAGTCACATAAAGAGAACCAGAAATTCTCAGAGTCATTTTATAAAAACA
Organism: Mercurialis annua; assembly: GCF_937616625.2. Lineage (NCBI taxonomy): Eukaryota > Viridiplantae > Streptophyta > Magnoliopsida > Malpighiales > Euphorbiaceae > Mercurialis > Mercurialis annua. Next base: position 3,445,580 of record NC_065575.1, on the reverse strand, counting down.
TTGTAACATACTACATAACTCCCTCACATTCTCCCAATCAGCAATAGCAGGAACCTCATCACCCAAATCTTTCTTAAAGCTAGACTCTCTTTCCTCATACTCTTCAAAAACTTTTTGATACATAAGAGCAGTATCTAACATAAGATATGTTGAATTCCATCTAGTTGGGACATCTAGACACAAAGAACGCTTACAAACAATTTCAGTTGACTCCTTACATTCCTTAAACTTACTTAACCTAAGAGGTGAGTTTTTTATGTATCTAACAGCCCCTCTAACTTTTTCAAAAGAAGACCCAGACTCTTTCAAACCATCAGACACAACCAGATTAAGAATATGAGCTATGCATCTCATGTGTGCATATTTGCATCTAGCAGGACTACTACCCCAACTCAACATTTTTTTCATAAAAAAACTCATGGCAGCAGTATTGTTTTCAGCATTATCAAGAGTCACAGAGAAAACATTTTTGAGCCCCCACTCTAGCAAACAGGTTTCTAAAGCTTTGGACAAATATTCACCTTTGTGTCTAGAACAAGGAACAAAAGATATTATCTTTTTGTGAAGCTTCCAATCATTGTCAATAAAATGAGCAGTGACACACATGTAGTTAATTCTTTGATTAGAAGTCCATGCATCACTTGTTAGACTCACTCTTTGAGTATTAGTTTTTAAAAAGCTTTTCAGTTTTTGCTTCTCTAATACAAACATGCTATAGCAATCTCTATTAACAGTCCATCTAGATGGCATCCTAAACTTAGAACATGCAATACTCATTAATTTTTTAAATCCCTGTTTCTCAACAAATTTCAGAGGCAACTCATCAACAATAACCATGTATGCAATAGCTTGCCTAATTGCTTCCTGATCAAATTTCCAATTAGAAACAGTACACATATCAACACCAGTATTGGGCACCTGCCCCACATTCACAACAGGCTGAAATGATAACAGAGCTTGCCTAGTTTCTAAACTGTGTGGCTGCTTAGTGCATCGAAGCATGTGACCTCTTAAAGTAGATGTGCCATTTTTTTAGCATGACAATTATATACACGAGCACAGTAGGAACACTTAGCTTGTATGATTACACCATCAGGATCTTTAATAGGGTTGAAATGGTCCCATACCACTGATCTTTGGTGAGGTTCCTTTCTTTTTTTGGAAGTTGCTTCCACGTCAATATTTTCCCCACCAGCAGCAACAGGATTAGTGTTTGCTTCCACATCCACATTTTGTCCAACAGTGGCAGTTTCTTGTCCATTTAAAGGACCAGATTGTTCATTTATAGGGTCAGGGACAGGTTCCATCTACAATAAAAGAAAGAAGAAAATATTAATTCAAAAAATAATGAAAAATCAACTACAACAGAAACAAAATCAACTATAATAGGAAACCATCAACAAAAAAAATTACCTGGTTATCAATGTTTCAGAGCTTCCACTAAAGCCTTCACCCCGATATATTTTCAGAATTTTTCATGAAATAATAAGAAGCAAACAGACGGAGAGAACACTCAATCAGCAAACTAAAGAGAAATCCTTTTAAAATAATACATAAATTTCATTAATAAATGAAGAGTCAACAGAGGTTGGAAGGTACAAAGGTTCTATTACCTTAAAATCAAGTCTTTTTGTTATAAGGAACCAGAATCTGCAACAATAACACAAAATCAAAAGCAAAAGTGTAAGATTTCAGATAAAAATCAAACAATATTAAAAAAAATGGAAACAGATCTATTCTATTACCTTAAACAGATGTATTTCTCCAGAAATCAGCATAAATATCATTGATTTATCCTTTACGAATCAACAACATAACGAGTACAAGAAAAATAAGCCATTAATTTGCTGGAATAGAGTAACAGAGGATGTTACACTGAGAATCGATTGCAGTGCAAGAAAAACGAGTAAAGATCCATGACAAAAGGGCTGCTGATTAATGGTTTTGTGGTAGAGAGAGGAGAGAAGGTGGAGGGGTTAGGGTTTTTTTTGAGAGAAGAAGGGAGCGCAGCGAGTGACTGAGGTGAGTGAAAGTGAGGCAGAAAATTTTTAGGGTTAGGAGGTAATAAAGGGGTATTTATAGTATAGGTTATAATTAGGAAAAACGGCGTCGTTTTTTGTCTCGGTTTTTCTCGGTGCGGTTCGGTCACCGAAAGGAAAAACCAAACCAACTCCAGAAACCGATTTTTTCACAGCCTTCAAACCAAACCACTCCATTTAAACCATTCTAACCGCTCCAATGTCAATTTCGGTGTGGATCGGTTCGGTTTTTCGGTTTGACTCGGTTTTTGCTCACCCCTATATAAGGTGATTGATTAGAGCATGTGACACGCTTTATGAATAGAATTAATCATCTAAAAAATACCTCATTTTTTCGACTTTTTTAACCTATGGCCTCATTTTTTAAAATTTTCAATTTTAATTTATTTTTCAATTTTCAATTTTAATTATAATCATTCATTCAAATTAAAATAGAAAAAAATTCAAATATATTTTTTATATTGTTTTATGTTTACAATTTTTATGATAAAAATACAAATATGAATAAAATGAAACTATACAAAAGGCATGTTTGAATTTTTTTTTCACTTCAATTTAAATAAATGGTTATAATTAAAATTAAAAATTAAAAAATAGACTAAAATTAAAAAATTTAAAAGATGGGATCTTAAACATAATAAATTTAAAAGATTATGTATTTTTGGATGATTAAATCTTGAGAATATAATCAAGTATATCTCAAATTGTATAAGTGTTGGGCAACAAACTGTTAAGTCGTGGGATCTATTTTTCCCACAAGCGCTCCCCCTCCTTAATTATTAAAAAAAAGTATATACACATATCATATGAATTTATAATAAATTTTATAGGTAAATTATTTAATTATTTTTAAATTTGCAGATTGGTTTTAAACATAAAAAAAATATGGTCACGTTTTAGTTCAAATCAAACTGAAAAATGTGAATTGAATTAAAAACAATTGAGCTAACTTGTTCAATTTGAATTTTTTTATATGTTTGATTTTTGAAATAAATAAAATTATAGTTCAATTTAATTTGGTTTTATATAACATAGTTATTAAACCTGAACCGGACCGATCGGTTCATTCGATAAATCCGTGAACCGGTCAGATCAACAATTAGAGTTGCACCATAAATTTTTATATTTACAAATCCGTTATTTTCTCATCAAACCGGTCGAATGACCGTTGATTTTTAATAATTAAACTGATAAACTCAGGTCATATCCAACTGGTTTGACCTGATACTACACATGTCTTTAATAAATAAAATGTTAAGATTAGGATTCAATCTATTCTCCATGAGAATAGCATACAACATGCAATACCATCAAACTAATAATATTTATATGTTTAAACTTTATTTATATTATATATATTTAAGGCTTAATCATCAAAAAATACCATACCTATACGTTTTGTGTCAATTATAGCCAAACCTTTAAAAATCACCAGATTTAGCCAAACATTATATGTTCTGTTTCTTTCTTAGCCATTTTTGAACCGAACCGGTTTTTCTGACACCGTGTCGTCCACGTCACCGCCAACTAAGCAATTGGTTGGCATGACAGCTGAAATATTTAAATAAGGTTTGGCTATAACTGACACACAAAAATAGGTTTGGTATTTTTTGGGTGAATAAACCTAATTTTAAATTTAAGCCACTTATTAAATTTAATAATTAGTAAATTAATTATATCATTTATGAAATTTATATATATTTAAAAATAATTAATATTTCCTATTTAATACTAATTAAAATTAATTTTAATATCTATTAAACCTAATTAAATCTAATAAATTTATATTATAATATATTTTAATGAATATGTAATTAAAAAAATGAATTAATGTATTATTTAGGAATTAATGTTGAATTGAAGGTGAAAAGGTTTAATGTTCATGATGATTTTGCACTTGATTTATTATTTTTAATGTTGTTAAGATCTTGTTATTACTTGATTTAGATAATAAAAAAAATAGTTATGTGTAAATTAAGGTAAGTTTTTGGATATGCCGAGTAAAATGACATGCGTTTATGCTTATGAACATCATGATATATATTGATTACACCACAATGAGCTTCAATTTTTAAAGAAAAAAAATGAGAAAATAATCACACTCGTCCTTTAAATAAGCGTCTATTCAGTGATTATTTTTATGTTTATGTGTGTATAGTTAAATTATGAACATTGTCGTATGTTTGTTGTGTATATTACTCTCAGATTGTTCGTCGGAAGACGAACAATTGGGTCTCCAACGGCGGCGGTGTCAAAGAACCTACGACTGGAATTTTAAAAAATAAATATTAAAATGAATGTGTTTTGTTTTTAATAGAATTTAAATTAATTATATATCCATCAAATATGTAAAAAAAATTATTAGAATTATTTAAATTTAATAAAAAATAAATTAATTTTTATTAGCGTTAAATAAAAATATTACTTTTTAAATATATATGAATTTTATTATAATATAATTAATCATTTTATTATTTAATATTAAAATTAGTTTTATTTACTAAAAAATATCAAACCTATGCATTTTGTGTCAGTTATAGCCAAACCTTATTTAAATATTTCAGCTGACATGGCAGCCAATTGCTTAGTTGGCGGTGACGTGGACGACATGGTGTAAGAATAACCGGTTCGATTAAAAAACGGCTAAAAAAGAAACAGAACATATAAAGTTTGGCTAAATCTGGTGATTTTTAAAGATTTGGCTATAATTGACACAAGACGTATAGGTTTGGCTTTTTTGGTGATTAAGCCTATATTTAAAAGAAGTTGGTTTTCCATTTAATATATTTTATCATATAAAATATTTATTGTTCATAAAACTATATTAATAATTATTAAATATATTATTATTTTTAATCCCGGTTCAACTTCAATTGGAACTTTAATCTTCTAACTTCTTTTTATCGGTTCAATGGCCGGATCGGTTTTCACAACATCAATATATATAGTATAATATATATATACACACAATGCATTGTTAGCGGACAAACACTGTGTCGATCAATCATTATGCCATGGGAAAGTAATTATGCCTTATGTTATTGATTAAAATTGATTTAATCCCCGTTGATGGCTCATCTATGAATTTTAATTTAAAAAAGATTTTGACAATAGCAAATGATGATCTCATTGTTTCTCATTTGCAGCTGATAATGCAAATTCCTTTTATTGTTTTCCCTTTTCTAAATGATTCAAAATAAAATTGATTAACCATTATGTTGCTTCTTCTTTTTTTATAAATAACCATTATGTTGCTTATTTTCCATTTTGTTCTAATAAAACAAAAAACATAAGTTAACAAAAATGGAAAATCAAATAATTTAAAGTAAAATTTATTTTGATTTTTGATTTCTAAATGTATTTTTTTTGTATTTTTTTTGAAAAAAAATTCAAAATTCAAAATAAATTTTACTTTAAATTATTTGATTTTCTGAGTAAGTCAACTACTGTATTTAACTAATCAAGGGAATTTTTTTAAAATTTGATGAAATATTAAAAAATAAAATATGAGAGAAAATTTAATTACTTTGATCTAATCTTGGATGATTTTTAATAATGATTCATTTCAATGACATAAATGAGTTTCACATTATTTATATTTAATGTGAAATTATAAATAGCGTGAAACTCATGCATGTTATATGGATGACTTTGATAAGATTATTGATAAAATAAGATGATTAGTTAGTAATGATGATTATCCAAGTATTTATGAAAATCTCCTTCTACTATTTAAAAGGCCAAATAATTAAAAAAATATCAAATTTTTTTATAAAAATTTTATAAAAATTTTAATTTTTTAATTTAATCCAATTTATTCCGTAGGAGGTATATGAGTAAAATTGTGTAGTTGAACATAATTAAAATAAAATTATGTGTTTTAAAACAAATTAGATAAAAATTAAAAAAAAAAATTTGCATGAAAGTTTTATGAAAGATTTAATTATAATCATTTGGCTTGTTTAAAAATATTCCTCCATTCAATTTGTCTAAAATTAATACTCAAAGATTGACTTTGCCACTGCCTTAAAGTAGACGAATAGCCCAAATCACAAGTTCATTAAAAAAAAGGTCAACACTATTAATTGGTCATGTGTTAAAATTAAAATTAAAAAGGTCAAATTTGTTTTTATTTTAATGGCAAGTTGCAATCCGAGTTATTTGGACTAAGATTTTGGCATTTATACAATTTGGTACTTGTCACTTTAATAGTGGTCGCATATAATTACCTTGTAATATGGCTAAATGTACAAGAAAGAAAGAGTTCATTTTTTAGTTTTGGAAAAATTCATCTTGAAGCCTATGTATTTTTTACTATTTTTGTTTGGACAGCTTTTGTCATAAAATTGTTTTCTTTTTATCAAATATTCATACTTTTTACTGCTACCGAAAGAAAATAAATAAAAACATGAAAATTATTTGAAATTAATTAGATAAATGGAAAGATCATAAAAAATCTTTGGATAAAAACTCTTTAAATGAAAATGATAAAATATAAAAAAATTCAGAATGAATTCAATTTTTTATTTTTATCCATTTATTTCTTATTAATTTAATTGCATTGATTTTCAATTAAATTTTTATACTCCCTCTGTCCCGTTTAAGAAGGGACATATTTCAATTTCTTTTTGTCCCACATAAAAAAGGCAAATCATGGTTTTTGTGTCATTTTATAGGGAATTCTCTCTTATACCCCATTTTTTCTTTCTATAATTAAAGCTAATATTATACACACAAACTACAAACAATATTTAATAGGGGTAAAATTAAGAGTAACTTTTTAAAAAAAAAATTATGTGCAAAAAGGATATGTCTCTTCTTAAGTGAGACGGAAGGAGTATTAATTTTTAATCAATAAACTTTATTTTTAAAAATTGCATAATTAAACTAAGTTCAAAAGAGAAATAAAAAACAACAAAATTCAATTTTAAGTTACATATCTTTCAGAAAAAATTTGAAGTTTAAAATGAATAAAAGAAAGAAAATAAATATTATACCAAACTGAAAGATAGCACAATTAAATTGATTGAAAACCATTCAATAAAATTATCAAATTAGGATAAATTTATAGATTTTACAAGTTTTGGATAAATTTTAGAAAAGTCAAAAAATATTTGGATACATTTTAAATGCAGAATTGTATCTTATTGTCATCAATAAGATATAAAATTAGTTCATATTTGAAAAGCAACATATATAATTTTTTTAATAAAATTGTATAAATAATTTTTTTAAATTTTGTGGAATGGTTAATTATGATCACATGAAATAGACAAAGAAAAAGAAGTCGTTCTAAATATTGAATTTGTCTTGCTCTTTCGTGCTATTTCATGCACTTGCACTTCCATGCATGTAACGTTGAAGGCCAAACGAATTGCTTAAGAAATTTAATTACTACTATCATATAAGTTATCATATAGTATATAGATATTTTGAAAAATGTGTAATTTTTTTTTTATGAATATTATGTATATTAAAGTCATAAGAAGTGGCAAAGTTTTAATTCAAAGTTTTCGCACAAAAAGTGGCACAAAGACAAAAAAACATCAAGGTCTCGAAAATAAAATACAAGCGGGATTTTTAAAGAAATCCAATCCCGAATACGCAAACTCCCTATTACAAGATTTAAAGAGAAACACTGAGTGAGAAAAACAATGAAAGATAACGGTGTCGATGTTCTTCTCCACATTCTGAAAATATTTATGTGCAATAAATTAATTGCATTAGTCATGTAAAAGTTTAATAGTTAAAAATTAAATAATAATTAAAAAAAATCTATCGCAAATATTTATTAGTTTGTTGTAAATATAATATGGGACAATCACTCTTTTTATTTTTATTTTTTCGCAATTAAGTGGCATACCAAATAGCCAAATTTGTCGACCTCTAAATAAATGTAACCATTATCATGTAAATAAGAGGTAGTTATGTTATTTATGAGTTTGGTTGACTAAATTATAATTGCCTTTTCGGTTCATTAATTTAAAATACTATAGATACTAGACACAGGTCCACCAAATTAACTATATTTCACATGATTATGACCTTATTTTTCAGTTTTGTTGAATATAATCTTTTTTATGTCCATGACGTGTACTGAACTTTCCAACTATAAAACGGCGTTTTTAAATTTTTTATGTTCAGATTAAATTCTATTCAAGCCGAGTAGGTCTCTTACAGAAAATAAAATTCTGATCTCAAATTTTAAATGGCTATATATAAGTACGGTTCGAACCCACAATCTCATTTAAAACAAGTGCTCAGCGCCTTCGACTTTGAATGAATGCAATTTATGACAAGGGTGTTTATGTTTCTAATGGTGTTCTATTTAGATAGACCAACCTTAAGCAAAAATTAATTTTGAATTATTGATAATATTTCTCTGTTTCTATTGTCTTAATTTTGGGATCATTTGGTTTATCAAATTTTAGAGGAAATAAGAATGAAAATAAAAATAGTTTATAATTGAAAAAAATCATAACATATTATTATTATTATAAAAATATATGAAATCATTCTATCAAAATTCCAATGCTTATTAAAAGATTTAGGCATAGTAAAAAGAATCTAAACCTTTCCAATTTATTGCAATTTAAATCAAACCTTTTGATTTTTATAATAATAGTCAAATTGTATTTTTTATTACAATAATTGCCAAATTGATGGCTAAACTTGCATCAAAAAAATGCAAGTTTAGCTATTATTACAACAAAAAAAATACAATTTGGCTATTATTATAAATATTAAAAGGTTTGATTTAAATTGTAACAAATTGTAAAGGTTTGAATTTTTTTTACTATTAAACCAAGATTTATTATTATAGAAATTATGAATTTGTTCTCTAAATATGAACTAATTTGTCATAAAAATAATTTAAAATACTAAATTATATTTTATTTATATCAAATAGACTCTTTAATATTTTATTTGCTATTTGGATATAATTGACTCAAAAATTAAAATTATTGGATCACACTATCAATTTTTTTAATTTAGGATATATTCATCAATTTCACCATAGTTAATAGTAATTCATTTTTATCATTGAATAACTTTATTATTCATCAATAATTTTATAATTTATATAAAATGGAGGGATTATTACCTTTCTATCTCTCTCTCTCTCTCTCTCTTTATATATATATATATATATATATATATATATATATATATATATATATATATATATATATATATATATATATATAGAAAATGTTATGAATATATAAGTAATGATAACGTATACACTGAATTTATTTTTTGTCTAATATTTATGTACATGAACTTAGCAACTAAGCGGAAAATTGTGACTTGTTCCATAGAGTTTAATCATATGCAATAATCACGGACTTTATAGAATTAGTTTAAGGAGAAAAATATAATAAATACACATGAAACTTGAGGGAGATGTTCAAAGCCGGCATAACTGACCACCGACCAAACCCTAAGAAAACCCTAATAAACAAAAACTTAAACCCAAGACTTTCTCTAAGTCAATTTCTTCTTCTTCCATTTCCTATATTTAATCCCCTCTCAACTAATTATTTTCCAAAATAAAGCTAACAAAATCCAACAGAAATTCAAAACTAATTCTCTGTCCGAATATTCACTTTTCCTCAGAAATGGGAAATTCATGTTTCAAACAAACTCCAAGAGTAAAGCTAATTTTCTTCGACGGAACGACAGAATTTTTATCGGGAAGCAAACACATCGCCGGAGAGATTATGTTCGAAAATCCGGATAAAATAGTTTGCCATGCAGATTCGTTCTTCATCGGTCATCCTCTTCCAGCTTTATCGATCGATGATCATCTTATTTTAGGGCAAACGTATTTTATCTTACCTATCGATCGATTTTCTTGTAATAATATTGTATCTGCTGCTTCTATTTCGGCTTTCACTTCGTCTTCTTCAAGCCCTAGACCGGCTCCGATTAATTTCGGTGAGTGTCCTTTTCAGTACATAAAAGATGACAATGGCAGGGTTTTGATAAAAGTGATTCCTGAATTTATTACAAGGCTTATATTTAGAGGTAAAGATGAGATTTCTAGTAGTAATAATTTTCTTTGTAGTACTCCGGAGTTGAAGAAACATTATGATCAGCTTGTTGGGTCTAAAGATCAAATTTGGTCACCAAAACTTGAGACTATTTCTGAGCATAAAATTAGGTATTCTCCTTGTAGAATATTAGGGTTGGAGTGGAAACAAAAAGAGATTTGATGGGTAATTTGTACTTTTGTACCTATCCATTTTCTTTAATTTTTCAACTGATTTAGGGTAGTATTAATTGCTATCCATAGTACTGTTGAAGTAGATATGTAATTGTATTTTCCTTTTGTTCCCTTTGAATTGGTTATCAAATTGTACAAAGTTTACTTATATTGAGAAAATTTCTCCATTTTAATTTGCACACAGCATGATCTAGAGATATTATGGATTTCAAATTCTTGTTATTGATGGTGTAAGTCATGCATTCTATCTTCAGATAGGCCGAGTCTACCACGTCATCCGATACTAAACAAATCATATTATAACACCTCATCAAAATTATAATAAAATTATAATAAATGTATTTAAATTTTAATGATAATATTACTACTTATGATTTGTCTACTGGTGATATGATAGACCGGTCTGCCTAAGTATTTTTTTTCTATATGAAGTAATAATTTTCTTGTCCGATATGCTTTTCAACTTTCTATGAATTCATTTTCACTTTTACCATAAAATGTTGAAAAATAAAATTCTCATTAAATAATTAAATTTAAGGGTATTGTTGTATTTCACTGGCCGTGTATGCCACTTCAAAATTAATAATTCATGTAGTTACAACTACTTTTAATCTTAAATAACGTATATACATTGTGACTTGATTTATTTTCTTAAAATATCTTTTTATAGTTACACATCATGAAAAATTCTTCATTATAGAATTTTTTAAGTGCAGAATTTTTATAATATATAATTTGCTACTGATTTTTTTTCTTTGTTTTCAATGTTATTGTTCATATATTTTACTTGCATGAGTTGAGTTTTTCAAAAAAAAAACAACTAGGGGCACATAAAAATAATATCAATAAGTCTCTTCAACTCAATTTATATATTAGATCACAACAAATTTATACAGAAATTAGAATTAACTCATATAATGATTAGAATATATATTACTGCAAAAATTACAATATTTTTCTTTATTAGATTTAAATTGTAATCAATCTCATCGTGCATCACTAAATTAAAATTCTCATACTCTTAATTATTTTTGAAAATGTATATTATTTATTTGTGAATTAACTCAAATTTCTTGTTAAGATTCGAAGTAAATTCTAGGTCATAGTTCTCAATAATTTCATGATTTTTTATCAATTAATTATGAATTCTTTCATACAATATTATAATTATAATATTTATTTTTTTATAAAATAAATTATTTATTATTAATAATCTAAATTACTATTATCAGATTAATGATAACTATGTATATCCGAGATATGTTAGTCTTACATGCATCAAGAAATATACTACTAGACTTGAATTTCTGTTTGATTAAATGATAAAAAAACATTATATTAAACTTTCATATTTTGAAGAAATAATTTTTACTATTTTAATTTTAGTTTTTATTTATTTTATAAATTTTTGATAGATTTCCAGTAGTAGGAATAACAATTATATTTTTCCTAACTAGTTTAGTTCTAGAAAATTACTATATTTTCTTATCTATATTGAATTTTAATTAGTTTTATTTTTTTATTGAAATTAAACTTGTTGCACTCTTAATTTTATATTTATAATTGTTAATTATTTTGTAAATTATTAAATTTAATTCAAATAAATACTAATGTTTAAATAAAATGCTTATATGTATACTTAGCATTTATCTCCTATTATTTTAAATAATTATATATAGTATTATATCTTATCACGTGTGTGGTTAATGTTATGTGCTAATTCTATTTATATATAACTTTTTCTAAACTACTAGCATAAACTAGTCCAAATTTCTATTAGGTTGTAACAGTAAAACTTATTACAGCAATATCTTTTATGTTTCAAACAAACATACTTTTGAACTTTAGTGGAAAAAATTATTCTTAATCCATTAAGCATTAATGAATTGTTATATACCAATATGCCATAACAAATAAAAACAAAATATATAGACTAAACCAATAACCAAATGGAGAATTTATTACCATTCATTGACTGAAAGTTTAATTTTTTTTACCAATGTATCATATTATACATAAACAACCTTTCACATAAATAAACCCTAAATGGTAAATCTAGAATTAATTATCTAATTATCATGAATTACTCTATTGGTAAAAATGCTCTACTACTACTGCTACTACTAGGGTTAGGGTTTCTAATCTCAGCATGTAATGCCATTTTTCACATACCACTTTTAGACATACGTCAAGTCAGCGTTTACGTAACTAATGATTTAGACGAGGGATTAAATCTGCGACTTCATTGCAAGTCGAAAGATGATGATTTGGGTGCGAAATTACTTCATCCGCAACAATCTTTCAGTTTTCGATTCTTTCCCAACTATTTTTCGACTTTGTTCTTTTGTAGCGTACGATGGAACGAAAAGGTTCGCTGGTTTGATTTTTATGTAGCTACAAGAGATGATTATAGATGCCTCGAATGTTATTGGTTGATTAAAGAATCTGGACCTTGTTTGATCAATACCTATGTGAATAATAAATGTTACCTATGGAATAAGTAAGAATTATTCAAACAATCTTCCTTTTGTTCTTCACCTCACTCGAACATTATTTAGCTTGACTGCTTGGTCTTCTTCGTCCGGCCACTTGTTTGTTGATTGCCATGCAGCTCGTTGAGCTCATCTAGCTCGACGAGCTATCTCATATGCGCAAAAAAAGGATTAGGATTTTGGTCTTTGTTCATATTTTAGGTTTCAATTTTTATTTTCTATAGCAGTGTTTAGATTTTTCATTTTAAATTGTAATTGAACGGGGTATTGATTTATTTATTGTTTTAATGTTATATTTGGCAGCGAGGAAAGTGTTTAATACGTTAAGGACTATTTAAGATATTCGGATGCATTTTCTGATTTTTCAGCTCCCAAATTTTATTTAAACCCTATGGAAAATGACTCTTACATGAATTATATATATGTCTACATTGCAAATTGTTCTTCTAGATTTTTTGATACTCTTTTTTTGTTTTTTTGTTTTTGCTATTCTTTTCTATTATTACTTACCCCAAAGTTTAGGTCGAATTAATCTTGAATTTAGGCTGGTTTTGGCCCAATTCATGAGGCAATTCAGGAGTGCAGTTAGCCCCATTAGCTCAAGCCTCAAGCCCAATTTATTATCTTGAACCATTATCTGCCACATGAGCCCTTTTACTTGGTTCAGATTACATGTAACCCAACTTTATCCATGTCATACTAATTACTAACGTAAAATTCTTACCTATACCTGATCTATGAATTTACACACTTTTTGATTCTTATTTTATTTTATTTTGAAAATATTTGTGAAAGTAAGGGTTGACTTTTTTCTTTATAAAAATATAAAATCGACTAAATAATTTGCTTAAATATCAAAAAATAATCACAAAAACACATTTTTCAATTTTTTTTGATAATTAAGGGATAGAAGAGCGTTTGTGAGAAAAATTAATCCCACGATTTAGCATATTACTGCCTAGACCACGGCCACGATGAACATGGTTGTTGTGGCACATGAGCCACAAGGTTCGCAAATGTGGTTCAAAATAAAATGAAAAAATTTAATTTATACCTTTAAAAGAAAATTTATGTCAATTTGTTTTTAATTTTCCATCCGTTTATATGTAAATTTTCAATACTACATTGATAGTTTAGTTTTAATAAATTTTGATAAATTATTCGTATAATATTAGTATAATACTCCCTCCGTCCCAATAGAGTTGTCCACTTTAAGAAAATTTTTTGTCTCAAAATTCTTGTCCACTTTCAAAAAGTTACTAACTTTTATAATTAATTTCTCTATATTACCCCTACATAAAATCCACTAATGAATAAAATAAAAGTAAATTGCAAGTGGACCCTATATTAAATAGGGGTATGACAAGAAAAGTAAGGAAAATTTTATAAAACCCATAAACAATAATTGTTTTTCTTAAACTGTGTGATAAAGGCAAAGTGGACAACTCTATTGGAACGGAGGGAGTAGTAGTTTGTATGTTTTCAGTTTATTTATGGAATATAAATATGTTAAGTGTCAATATAACAAATATAAATAACTGTTCGAAGAAAAGGATGGAGAGAAAGAGGAGCGTGAGTGAAAGGAATAAAGATGGCGCGTGAAGGGAAAGATGTGCTTGTGGGAGGGTTATAATTAAGTGCGGCAGTGCTCAGGGCTCGATGCAAATTCACATTCAGCAGCCTATAATCTCAGCCTCGAGTTTTGGGTCAGCTACGTTTATAAAGCTGCCTACTTCTGCCCCACTAGATCTGCGCACCTCTATTACAATCTCATTTACCTTTTAAAATACCGGTGTCACAATGCTAGGTTCGGCTACGGTTTAAAAATCGGCGGTTCGAATATAAACATATCGCTTTACGGTCTTATAAATAACGACGGTTCTTAGTGCCGGTTTTGTTTGCGGTTTTGCTTTGATCGGTTTGAAAAGAAATAAAAATTAAATGTTGTTTTATGTTAGCTTTAAATTTTAATATTTTATTTACTAGTTATAAAATATCATCAAAACATTAATTATTTTAAAGTAAGATTACAAGAAATATATTTTTTTATCAAGTTAATTTCATGTAGATTGCATTCCTTGTTAATTGATTGTTGAAAGATTGTGCAAAATTAAATTAATATATGTAAAAGTAAAAAGTTAATAGCTAGTGTGATTTCACTAGAGTATTTGTTATATTGAATTAAATATTATTTAATTAAATTTATATATAATGATATTTTAATAATTTAGAGATCATCAAATGATACTAAAAATATGACTAACATAAAAAAAAAGAATATATTTTAGTGTATATAGTAGAATTTTTAATGATTATTTATTATAAAAATTGATTTGAAACCGAAACTAATAATTATGGTTTTAATAAATACTGAACCGGTCCGAAAGCGTGCTTTCTCAAAACCGGATGAGTTTTGGTCCGGTTTTAAATTTGACCGGTTTCATATCAGGTTGGTACGGGCCGGTTGTGGTTCGATTCACAGGCAATAGCAAGTAGCACAAGAATGGGAAAAGTGATGGGAGAATAAAGAGTGAAAAAGAAAAGGACAGATAAATAATTAAGTAAAAAAAGGATTAATTAGGGTTTAATTTAAAAAATAAGCAAGTTGATGGAGATTGACAGTAAGAGATGATTAGGGAAAAAGTTGCACTTTCTTCTTTTGGAAACGGGTAAAGGTTCAATTTTGCCCCAAACATTTATAACGGACTACGTATAAATTTCTTATGACTAATATATCTAAAATATACCCACAATTTTTTTTAAACTATTCAATTATGTATGTATCTTTCTTTCAAATTCGTCTCATAAATAGAACATATTTGAATTGTTTTTAAATTTTTAAGGATATATTTTAGACAAATATATCACAAGGAGCTTATTGATTTCAGAACCTAAATTATAAACCACAAACTTTAAATTCTAATCTCTAAATTTTAATTTTTAAATTTTGGTTCTGATCAAGTTCGAAATTTTAAATCCTAAACTCTCAAAACCTAGACACTAAATATTAAATTATATACTTTAGATTATAAATAAATTCTAATTTAAATGGTAAATTCTAAACTATGAGTGTTTATGACGTGTTATGTCATTTTTACAACAAACCAATAAATATATAGAATAGATAGTCTTTATTTATTGTTTATTTCTTTTATCATTAAATATTCATATATAGAAAACGCCTTTCACACCATTTGAATTGATGGATTCTAAACGAACAAAGGGTCAACGCGCCCCGCGCCCCCTGAACTTTTGACACGGGGTCATCTAACCCAATTTATACTTTTTTGAGCAATTAATCCCAAAACTCTTCATTTTTGGGTCAAATAACCCAATAATTTTTATTTTATTTTAAAAAATGAATTTAATACAATTATATCGCTATAATTAGAAAAGTATTTAATTACATTTTGGCATCTCTCACATCCGATTTTGTATTTTACGCATTTAAAAAATACAATAATGGGGTTATTTGATCCAAAAATGAAGAGTTTTGGGGTTATTTGCTCAAAAAAGTATAAATTGGGTTAGATGACCCTGTGTCACAAGTTCAGCGGGTGCGTTGACCCTTTGTTCGATTCTAAACGATGCATTCTAGACAATCCATGGATTTGGACATAATCTATCGTTTGCCTAGAAAAAAATTAATAAAATCCATGGAATTATAAATTCTCTCATTTTCTATAACCCATCATTTTTGAGGGTTTTGATTTTTCACCTACTAGGTGGACAAGTCCAAATTCATCATTTTTTATAAAATGATCGATTGTTATAATATTTTTTTTTTAAATTATATGTTAAAAATTCATTAATTTTGTTTTCAATTCAAATGATAAAATTTTAAAATTTATGAATTTAAATTCTATTAATTTAAAATCCATCGATTTTGTTGAAATCCATAAATTTTAAAACCCTCAATTTAGTGATATAGTATGATTTATGGTATATAATTTAGGAATAATTATACAAATAAAGATTACCTATACAACGCCTTAAAAAATCATTGAGGGCTGAAATTAAAAACCAAGTTCGTCCAAATTATCATCTGTGTGTGTCACCTTGTGTGTGAATTTTTTTATGCGGATTTTTTTGGTTCTTAACCATTTCTCGTTGTTTTTAATATATTTGTATTTATAAAAATAATTGGAATAAAATAGAATGTTGAGCTGTGAGTGAATTAACTTAGGGTCTATTCAGCATCTATTTTTATTAACCACAAGATCAAGGCGCCTCCTAAATCTGTGTACGGGATCATCTAAATCGATTTATATTTTTTTGAACAATTAATCCCAAAATTCTTCATTTTTGGGTCAAATAATCCGATAATTTATATTTTTATTTGAAAAATTGATTTAGGATAATTATATCGCAACAATTAGAAAAGTATTTAATTACTACATTTTTGCATCTCTCACCTCCGATTTGTATTTTACGCGTTTAAAAAAAACAATTATGGGGTTATTTGATCCAAAAATGAAGAGTTTTGGGATTAGTTGGTCAAAATATATAAATTAAATTGGATAATCTCGCGTCACAAGTTTAGAGAGCACATTGACCATTTCTTCTATTTTCATTTAATAGTAAAAGTATTAATATTTAATTTAAAAACTAAACAATAAATCAAAATTAAACACATAAATTTAAGTTTAATTTTATTTTAATTTAATTATAAATGAAATATATCAAATATCAAATTTTGAAAATTGCTCTAAATTAAATTATATATAGTAAATTAACACAAAAAGTTTATTTTACATTTCCTTTATTTTTTTAGTTGTTTAATATAGATTGTAAATATTTAAAATATACTATTTTTTATCTTAAATTTAAATATTAAATACTAATATTATTTTATTTATTTATTTTTTAAATGGAACATTTAATAAATATGTTTTCTAAAAGCGACAGCTATAAAAAAAAGCACATTCCTAATTTTTTTTAAAAAGAAATTTAACTGAAAACCATTGTTTACAATAAATAAATTATAGGGATATTGCAAAACAAATTTCAACATTTCACTTTTAAAGCAATTTAATTTTAACGTTTAAAATGTTACGAAATAAATTTCAACCTTTTCTATTTTTGTAGTTTGTAGCCCCAACAATCTTTCGGCAACTTTGTGCATTCGTGTCAACCATATGTAGTGCATATTAAATTCCAACGTCCAAAACAATTTCAAATAAAATCATACTATTTCGTGTTTTTATATTTTGTAGACTAAAAAGAGAGATAAAATTGCCGGTAAACTAATTGACGTTATGAATTATAAAATAAAAAAGATTAGTATTTGTTTTATAATATTTTAAACATTAGATTAAATCGCTATAAAAATAAAATTTTGAAATTTATTTCCAATATTTCTAAATTATACTGACCATTTTTAATTTGATTTAGTTTAATTTTCTGGTTGGTTATTTCGTTTCTCTGTCTTTGCGTTTTAATACTAATGACTCGTAAATTGTTATGTTAGACTTTTAGACTCTGTCTGGTTTTCTCAGCTTTTTTGCCTTCTTGTTTTTGCTTGCTTTTTTTCTTTTCTTTTGATTAAAAAAACTAAAAACAGAAGCGCATTAATCTTTAATTTACCTTTTTGATAGAACCTATATGTCTTTTCTTCCATCTTGTGTGTTTGTGTATACATATTATTTTCTAATGGCTTAATTATTCAAAATATCTCATTTTTTCAATTTTTTCGTTTATGTCTATAATTTTTAAATTTTAAATTTTAGTCCATTTTTCATTTTTATTTTTAATTGTAGTCAATTGTACAAATTAAAATGAAAAGGAATTTCAATTTTTTTGTTTGTTTATATCACTTTATATTATTTCAATTTGTATTTCTATAATAATAAATTTTAAAAGAAATATGAAAGGTTTATTTGAACTGTTTTCGGCTCCAATTTGGATAATTGGCTACAATTGAAAGTGGAAAATGAAAATGAGTTAAAATTGAAGATTTTGAAAGATATGGCCATAAACAAAAAAAATTGAAAAAATAGGATATTTTTAAATGATTAAGTCTTTTCTAATTGATTGCTATTTTTAATCCACTCACATACGTAATTTTTATTGGTTTGTTTATTTAAAAATAATCAACCTTTAATTTTTTTTATTCATGTTACAGCTTTTCAAAAATGTTAATTTTATTATTTGATTTACTAAAATAAAATTTTAGAGATTAAAGATCACAAAACACATATGAACATCTCAACTATACTACATTCTCTTAATATGTACATTGTTTTCTGGCCACTAATAATAACACAAAACTCATAAAATAAAATAAAAACTCTATTACATCGCAAAAAAAAAACTCTTAAAATTGAATACTCAAATATCTAAAATAAATAAATTTAGTGTGAAAAAGAAAAACTTGCATCGGCAAGCTACATACTAACAAGAAGAGAATTGACTCGAAGAAGAACACCAAATCGACGAGCTGTAAATGATATCATGATCTGGAGCGAAAGTACACTGGAAATTGTTCGGGGTAGGCTTATGACCGGCAAACTGACTATACTTATCACATGCTTGGATTTTCTAACCAAAGATCTATCCGGTACTAATAAACTTTTCTCGAACAAAGTACTAGTCAGCCTCTGTCAATATGCTTTATGCAAGTTAAGCGAAAATAAAGTTCGTAGGATGACTAAAAAGTGTGAGAGTTTGTATACTTGATGAAAGTAAAATTACATAATTTGTAGGATTCATAAGTTTTTCAAGATACATTACAAATGAGAGTGTCTCCTCAATGAATGACTAAGATTTATTTAATCTAATGGTTCTTATTCTACCTCTATAATATTATGTACTATTTTATACAAAGATATAACTAAGTATATCTATCCACACAACTTTAGAGAGTTCTAGTAAACTCTTAGACTCGACGAGGAAATTCTAAGAAATTTGATGGTGGCTTGGGGAGGCCTTTCTAGATTCTTCCGGAGAAGTCTTATGGAGAAAATTCAAGAGAATTCTAGAGAACTCTAAAATATAACCTCCTCGCGGTGTGGATTTTCATGGTATGTAACATTCTTCCTTACTCAATCTACAGACATCCTCGATGCATCCTCCTTGCATCATTCACTTAGTCCACTTCCTTCCTACAATTTGAGTTCGCGCTTCGAACTTGTCTCGCTCTCAGGTGTTCTCTTCCATTCGAAAAAATTCTCCGTATTAATTGGATGGGTGGACATCTTTATACGGCGAGAGGTTGTGATGGCCTTCGGAATTCTCTTTGGTCCCTTCTTCGAATCTTTCTTGTCCACATCGTAAGGCATTAATAAGCTCATATAAAACACCGAGCGCATCTATACGTGTAAAGGTAGCGTTAAGCGATGTGCTACTTTTCCAATCCGCTTCTCGATCACGAATGGACCCTCATAGCTCTGCGTTAGCCCTTTATCTACCTTTGCAACTCTTCGTTTTTTGCGAGTAAGGAGCTTCACCATCACAGGGTCTCCTTATTCAAAGTCCAAATGCCTGTATTTAGCATTGACCCACTTTTTCGCGGCCTTTGCTTCATATGTCCACCATTAGTCAGAACTTTCATGCCATCTCTTCGAAATCTTGAGTGCGGTAGGATTTGAGCCTCTATGCTCCATCAGAAGAGTGTGTGAAATCCTCTATTGTAGCCCCGTTGCGATCTTGAATGAACTCGCTCTCGTTGACTCGCAACATTCCTTGATGAATTTCATTCTTCAATTCTTTCTACTTTAGCACCTATACTCTATCTCCTTTGGTGATTAGCATTTTGTCCCTTTGCCTAAGGTGACCCATCTTCCTTTTGACTTGCCAACTTCCTCGAGCCCTTGGCCTTTTGGATCATACTTGAGTCTCTTCTTGACTCGTTCCACCATCAGAAAACTCAGACTTGTGATGCTAGTTTGCTCCTCTTCTCTACCAAGAACGTCGGCCATGAGAGTTTCCTTGTTCGACTTGTAATCCATCACAAAGTCTAACTTCGTATGTTGCCTTCTCATTTCTCCACGTTCAGAAGGTATCACATCTCTCACCACTTCTACCCCATGGTCCGCCTCTCTCTTTGGTGGAAGCTCATTCGATAGCTCGAGTGGCCTCACGTCCTTTAACTTATCGGAGACATGAGGAACTTTCATATGTTCCTCTTTCGGTAAAGAATCTTCCTTCTCTTTCTTGAGTGTTGTCAAGAATGCGGGTTGACTTTCTCTACCTCTTTGACGAGTTGCATGATCGAGAGAATCTTCGCTTTGAAGTTTCTTTCCCTCGAAGATGAACTATACATGTATTTCCTTCATCCAAAATCTACATGGTGTTGGAAAAAGGAACAAGCATGGCCTTGACGCGATCCAAGAACTCTATTCCAAATACGTTTGGATAATCATCCATAAACACAATTGAAAAGTTTATAAGACCAGACCACTCACCTAGGCATACTTTCACGCCATGAGAAACTCTGTAGATTGGTTGGCTCCGAGTTAACTGCTTTAATCCATCCTCGTATACTATATGAGCATTTCATAAGAGTCATAACATATTTTAAATAACTAGATATTTTGTTATCTCTTCATCATTTAGGGATAATTTTGATTTACGTCTTTTTATACTCGATCATTCATGATTGGACAAATCATTGATAGAAATAATATCCAAATTCAAATACGTCATGCTATATAACCTTCGCGAAATAGAAGAAATCCTTGGGAAGATCAAAGAAATAATTTCTTCTTCCTCCGTATTTTTTTTCTAAGGGTTAAATGCAAATTCATACACCAACTTTGACCTAATTTGCAATTACAACATAAACTTTTAAACTTGGCAATGTCGGTAACCAACTTTTATTTCTTGGCAAATTGGTACACCAACCAATCATAAAACGACAAATGGCGGTTTATTACAATGTCCACGTTAGTGTTTTTTGAATTTGGTGTATCGATTTGCCAAAAATGTAAAGTTGGTTACTGACATTGCCAAGTTTCAAAGTTTATGTTGTAATTGCAAATTAGGTCAAAGTTGGTGTATGAATTTGCATTTAACCCTTTTTCTAATGATTCTGAACCTAATCTTTTTAAAAAAGCGCATACAGTTTTTGGTGTTTACGAGATAAAGTTTTAACATAAGAAAGCCGAAGTATGTATTTTATTTAATACAAATTCTTTATCTTAGAATCTGCTATTATAATTAAAAAACATTATTTATATACGCACAAATTGACTGATAATGTCTGAATCCGCCGATAAACATCCGTGATGATCTCTTAATTATTAATTTTTTTATCTTTAAAAATTACACATGGCTAACGCACAATTGGTTTGTTACACGAATGACATGGCACAACTATTGTATTAAAATTTTCCGTGTACATCAATAGAAGGAGTGTTGAATGTAGTTTTTTGATTAAATTTGGAAAAATACCCAAAAAAGCTGTTGATTTTTTAAAAAATTATATAATATTAAACTTTTAAAAATATAAAAAAATTGTTGAAATTTAATTTTTTTTAAAAGTGGAATTTTAAAAATGAAACAAATGTAAAAAATCATTTTTAATTTTTATCATTTCGAATTGAAGAGTATATTTCACTTTCAGAGGTTAGAGTGTTTTTTCGACTGGTTTTTATAGAATTGACTGATTTAATATTGTGTACTTGAGAGGGTGAATTGATTTTTTGTTCATTATTTATTTAAAAAAAATACTCGTAACTGTTGTAATATATCATCCATACAATAAATTTATAATGCGTTTAAAACTACGTGAAATATTTAGTAATAATAAACAGTAAATAATAATTGAAAAAATTATACTATATTTTTAAGGGTTAAATGCAAATTCATACACCAACTTTGACCTAATTTGCAATTACAACATAAACTTTTAAACTTGGCAATGTCAGTAACCAACTTTCATTTCTTGGCAAATTGGTACACTGACCAATCATAAAACGACAAATGGCAGTTTATTACAATTTTCACGTTAGTGTTTTTTGAGTTTGGTGTATCGATTTGCCAAAAGTGTAAAGTTGGTTACTGACATTGCCAAGTTTCAAAGTTTATGTTGTAATTGCAAATTAGGTAAAAGTTGGTGTATGAATTTGCATTTAACCTCATTTTTAATTGGTTTACCTATAATATGGTAAAATCACTATGTGTGATAAATATTTGTTTATTGCTATTAGACAACACTTTATGTTATGGGTTATGGTCACATCCAAACTTTAGGGATAAGGATAAAATAAAATAAAAACTAACAGTAAGTGTTTTTAACGAATTTAACCAGTTTTTTTAAATATTTTAAATGAAATAATTTTTTAAGTAAATTTATATATAAAATAAAAGACAGAAAGTAGAAAATAAAGACGACGGAGGCAGGCACGGGGCTCAAGAAGAAGAATAATAACAAAGCCTACCTCAATTACCGGAAGTGGGCGTGCTGTCTCCATTCATCCGTACATTTTGTGGGTCCCACTTTAATTCTCTTATTCTCATTTTTAATTCCACCAATTATTTCAATTAATAATTTAATATTAAAAGATAGAGATAACTACTTAAATTTAGGTGTAAATCCCACATGGGCCCTTTAATTTATTGTTATCTCATCGAAGCTTTTAAAGTGAACATGAACACATTAAACTCTAAAAAGTTTATAAAGAAATCAAATCAACCCATAAGTTTCAAAGGCAACTAAAAGGAATTACTCGAACTAATGTTTTTTTTAACCCTAATTGGGTTTGAACTAAAAAGAACAAGAAAGAAGATGAAGGAGGAAAAAGATTAGAGCTTTACATATACTAAAAAATTATATTATATTAGTTTTATTTTTAATTTGTTTTTATTCATGATTTTTAAAATTACAAATCAAATTAATATTTTTTATTTATCTTTTTAGATAAAAACTAAATCAATAGTGATTCAAACTATAATTTTTGGTTTAATTTAGTTGATCTGATTTTAACTGAATGGTTTATTTTTTATAAGAATATCGTCAAAACAAATTCTAACATTTCAACTTTGTAGCGATATAACAACAATATTCAATAAGTTAAAAAACAAATTCTGACCTTTTTATTTTTTGCATTTTAGCCCAAACTGTTATCCGACAATTATTTGCAAACGTGGAAGGCATATTATAAACATATGTTGACATTATTAAATCTCAGCGTTTTAAAAATGTTATAAATAAAATACAAACCATTCGCATTTTTACATTTTGTAAAAAAAGTGACAAAATTGCCGTAAAATGAATTGAGACTATAAAATGCAAAAATGGTAAAGATTAGGATTTGTTTTGTAACGTTTTGAATATTATAATTAAATCTCTATCAACTTAAAACGTTGGAATTTATTTTTCCAATACCCTTTTTTTTCTATACAGCTCTGATATTTAAATGACAAACTAATTAGTATAATTTCATGTCTAAATAAAATTTAGGGTTAATATCATAAAAATTCACCAATTTTACATATTTTTTCATTTTAATAACACAGTTTAAATTTTCTCATTTTCATGCACGAGCTACCATTTTTCTCAAATTCATGCACGGTGCTGAGGTGTCACGACTCCATTGGTGTAATTAGTTGAGGTGGAGGTCATTTTACACCAATGAATGAGTGACACCTCAGCACCGTGCATGAATTTGAAAAAAAGTGGTAGTTCGTGCATGATAATGAGAAAATTTAAATGATTTCTTTTACATTAACCCTAAAATTTAAGACAAATCAAAGAGGAATTTACATAATTCTGTAGTTATCATAACAACCTATTGAATTAATTTAAGATATTATGGCCACTAATTAATGTAAATTTAAAAATAAGAGCAAGATAAATATTTATTTAATGATTTTTATATATTCATTAATTAAATATGAGAAGATGAATATATACATATTAATTTTATGTTTTTCTTTTTAAATTTCAATTATCTAATTATCTATATTAATATTATATGACTATTTATTTATTAATAAAAATGGTTTATAATTTTTATCATAAATTATAATTTTACTCTTTCTATACTTTTATTATAAATAAATTATATATATGACAAGTGGTATTACTTGTCAAAATTCATATACATGTTAAAGAATTATTTAAGTCTCATTAATCCAATTTGGACAACAATGTGCTTTCTCTAATTTAGAAACTTTAACATTAATAAAAAATGAAACATATGCTTTCTAAATTCAAGAATAGTAATATGTAATTGAGTTAAAGCTAAAGTTTCTAAATTAGAAAAAGCACATTTTTTTTATAAATAATGATTTTTATTAGCACATCCATAAAATAGCGAATGGGCAAAACAATCTTAAAAAAAATTACAGAATAGAAAAATTACTGAAGAAATCTAAACTTCTATACACATTATTATCCGAATAATTAAAATCTGTGTTGTGAGATTTATAGAACTTCATCGCTTTGTAAATATAACTATGAGAAAGACGTTTAAAATTCATAAAATTATTTTTGAAAAACTCTTCTATTCTTTATTTTCCCAGTAGTGAGAACGGTGGGAGGAATTGGGTTGAAAAGGCGTTGTTATTATCATGGGTGAAGAAACGGGGTGAGAAGAACGGGAATATTGATATGAATGTGTTAGAAGAACTAGGGTAAAATGATTGAATTACGATTGCATATCTATCAATTAAGTTGGATAGAAATAAGTTGAGTACACATGATGTGTTGAAAAAATTAAGCAAGCTGTACAATATATGGCATTTGTATGCAAAATTAAATTTTAATATATAATTGCATATAATTAATTACAATTAAATCAATAACAACTTTAAAAGTTTAAGGTTTTATATTTATCTAAAAAAAATTGAGGTTTGATTGTATATTATAAAAGGCGTAAAAATTAAAATGGCCAGGCTTTTTAAATAAAAATTTCATTAAGATGAAAACGCATAAGTGATAACGCTTAAATTTTTTCAATATTCAGGATGTTTATGTTTCTATGTTGCACAGAAATAAAAATAAAAAGAAAAAAAGGAACTTTTTTTTCAAAATATAAAAAATAAAATCGTGAAAAAATGTATAAATAATAAAATATATTTATGAATTTTAAAATTATAATTTTTTTAGTATAATAAATTAATTTAGAGAAAAATTATTTTTTGAAACAAATTAATTACTACATATTTATGACAATTAGCACAATAAAATCTTATGAAATAGAATTAAAATTTAAGTTTATAAAAAATAATTAAAAAAGTAATAAAATACTATCTAAATATATAGATGTTGTTTAGGGGGACAAGGAGAGGAGTTTTTATTTGTCAACTACAGATAATATGAATATTTGTATGTAACGACATATTGATGGTTTTGATAATCGTCTTTGTGGCTAAACTCTAATCTGTTAAGATCAAACAGATTAGAAGGATTCGAGTCAGTGTTTGGCTCGAACATCATCAGATATCTAAGTCAGTTTCTGGATCGAGTCTTGATAAGAATAGTAGGAGAAATGGATATGAAGTCTTACCTGACTTATATTCCTCTATATATATTTTATAATTACTGTGTTATAATATGACTGTTATTATTGATTTGAGCTCCTTTCCTTGCTGAGATAAGTTAAGATTCGTTTTTATCTTTGATTTCATGGGAGCTGACGCTATCTGATCTTCTAAATATTTATGCGGTTATTACTGCGTACTAGGTCAGGGATTTAGTGGGTTGGTCTCTGAGTCCGACACCAACGTCCATCATGTGAGTCTTGCGTATTATTTTGGTGTTGTATCCATCACACATGAAATTACATGTTATCATTTAGTAATAAAATGGTAAATAAAGGTCGAATTCACATATAATAAATTAAGTATCAGAATAATTAATTAAATTATTATTTGAGCAAACTATTAATTGGACTTCTGATTTTTAATTAATTATTAAAATAATTAATCGATAACAAAACAATAACAACAAATAATTTAAATATCACTTTCATATGAGTTTTGACCCGTTATTCTGGAATGTTGTTAGCCTATTGATTATAACCTGACACCCCAAATTATCCATACTATCACGCTTTACAAAATAATAGATGATAATCAATAATTTATAATCATATATTAACGAAACTGTTATCCACATAAAACACATAACACAAACATAATTGTCTGACTTATATTTGCAATTGTGTTTCTATTGTCATGGGCCCGTTTTGGATGTAAAACGGCGCTGCATTGGATGTAAAACGACGCCGTGTTGATTTCAAACAGGTACAATTTTTAAAGAAAACGTAACTGTGTACAAATATGTCAAATAATGAAAGACAATATTAAACATGTTAAAAAAAATATTTAATATTAAAAATACGTAAAAATTAGTGATATTTAGTGTCATCAAGCCTATTATCAACCATGGTATTTGTTTTTAGGCTTAATACATATGCGTGTCCCTGCACTTTTCATTTTTTGCACATAAGGTCCCTACAATCCAGCATATCTATTATAAAGCCCTACACTTCTGAAATCAGTCGCCCGTGGTCCCTCAGTTAACAGAAGATGGCGAGTGTCTTTCACGGACTGTTATCTGCGAATCTTAAACAAACCCATTCGTCCACCTCATCATACAGTTGCCACATCACTTAGGCACATCAGCTATCTCATTTAACCCAAAGTGAAAAACGCTTCAAGTGAAAAACAAAATTAATTGTTTAGATTTTTCCCTAATTCATCTTAGATAGAAACTGATTTCCCCTAAATCTAACCCTAACCCTGAAGAAAAACAAAATTGAAGATTCATTTGCTGGTGAAGGTTGCAAGGAAATTGATAAACAGTTAGCAATAGAAGAACCCTAATCGACGTGAAGATGAAAAAAAAGAGTGCAAGGAAAAAAGTTACTGCGATTTCTGAAAAAGAAAAGGACAAAGGAAACGTTATTGAGGTCGCACCAGGTTGGTTTTCGCAATTGAAAGCGTTTGGGTTGTTGGGTTTTTGTATTATGATTATTTGCTGGTTGTTAGGTTAAATGTGAATGGGTTAAATTTTTCTGATTCTTAGGTTAATTTGTAACCTGCGAAATGCTTGTTATGCAAATGGTCCCCATTGCTGTGTGTTAGGTTAATTGTTTAGATTTTCTTTGATTCTTATTGGTGGTCCCCATTGTTGTCTGATAGGTTAATTTTTTAGATTTTTATTGCTATTATTGCTGGTCCCAATTGACATCATCTAGGTTAATATTTTTATATTTTCTTTGCTCTTATTGCTGGTCCCCATTTCTGTTGCTAAAGTACGCATTAGTGGTTGTATGAGACCAATTTTTATCTGCCTTTTTTGTCTGCTTTTTGTAAGTTAAAGTATGCAATGTTTGTGTTTGTTTTCATTTTTGTCTGCCATTTTAGTCTATTATGGTTACATTTTTGCTCCTGTGTTTGAGCTTGTATTTATATTATTTGTTTGTCTATCTAGGTAATGACAGGTTGGAGGCAAAGATTGTCCAAATGATTTTATTTTATGGGGGTAGAATACAGATGAATGAGGGTACTTTAGCTTATGTGGGAGGGATTCAGGAGATAGGTGATCCCATGTTTAGCTTAGACAAACTTTCATATTTTAACATACTGTCATATCTGCATTACCTTGAGATAGAAAAGGGGGATTTATATTTGAAATCTGATAGGATAGAGTTTACAAAATTTGAGAATGACAGATGTGTCCTTCCCTTTTGGAAACTGCTTCTAGACAACAAAGAGAACAAATTTTTTGTCTATGTTGATTATTCAAAAATATTAGATTCTCAGGGCATACAATCTAGCAGAGAGGGGGGTTGTGAAGCTAGTGGCAGTGTGCAAGCTGCACAGGTAATAGATCTTGGGGAAGACTTGACTTTTGATGATATTTGCATAGATATAGAAGATCATAGTGATGATGATGAGGTAGAATTACAGGAGGCTAGGAAAAATGTCTTAGAATCTAGGCAGGATTTAGCGGGTTTGGCAAATGCTAGGGCAGGGGATGACATTGATGTACTAGGGGCTGGAGATAACATTGATGAGGTGGCTGGGGATAACATTAATGAGGATTCTGGGGTTATGGATGAGGGTGAGGGTGAAAGGGAGGTACCTGAACCTAGGACAAAGGTGGCTGGGGATGAAGAGGGAGATAGTGACTCGGCAGACTTAACTTATGAGAATGAGAGTGTGTATTACAATAGTTCTGATGTAGGTAGCCAGTTTAGTGAGAATGAAGATGAGTATGGTGATGACTCACAGAGGGAGGTGAGTATACGGGTGCAGTTTGATACCACTACTGAAATTCCTCAGTTTGCAGTAGGCATGTTTTTCAGTAACTTAGCTGAGGTTAGAGATGCAATAGCCAGGTATGCAGTGATGAAAGGGATGTGCATTAGTTATGTGAAGAATGATCAACAAAGAGTGAGGGCTAAATGCATTGTTGGCTGTCCATGGTTGATACAAGTAAGCCCTCATAATGCAGACCACAACTGGACCATTAAGACCTACAAACCTGACCATAGATGTACTAGAAGCAATAGAGTGTCATTTTGTGACAGTAATTTCTTAGCTAAGAGGTACAAGACCATGGTGACCAACCAACACTATATCAAACTTAGTGACTTTAGGTCCATTGTCAGGAGTGAACTAAAGCAGAGTGTTAGTTTGAATGTGTGTAAGCATGCAAAGACCAAAATTATAACTGAATTGATGGGTTTTTATAGGGAGGAATATGCCATGCTAAATGACTATGCTGAGATTATCTGCCATACCAACCCAGGCACACATTGTTTTGTCAAATCCACTTCTGAAAACCTTGAGAGAAAACAAGAATTCCATAGGTTTTATGTGTGCTTTGCTGCCTGCAAAAAGGGGTGGCTTCAGGGTTGTAGGAAAGTGATAGGCATAGATGGGTGTTTTTTAAAGGGGATTTGTAAAGGGCAGTTACTGATAGCTGTGGGTAGAGATGGAAACAACCAAATGTTTTCACTTACATCGAGGTAGGCAATGTTTCTTTATAATACTCATTAACATACTAAAATCCTATGGTTGATTTCTTAAAAACAAGGCTTAATACATGTGCGTGTCCCTGCACTTTTTATTTTTTTCACATAAGGTCCCTACTCATCTTCATTCTCAATAAATAAATGAATATGTTAGTTTTAACAATATAAAAGTAAATAACGCTCCCTCTGTTTTATAATAACAAATTTACTTTTATTGTACTTTTATCCCTTTTAATATATACCATTATTTTTTCTAAAAAAATATTATTAATTTATTATTCTATTCTATTTGATTATAATGTTATTGAATAAATATTTTATTTTTTTTATTTAATTTTAATTAGTAGTTTTAACTATTAAAATTATTAATTTAATAAAATTAAAATATAATAATCTCTTATATATCTACAACTTTGTTCATTTTATCAAATATTTTTTTAATATAAATTTAACAATTTAAAAATTGACATAAATATATCAAATCTTCAATCTAAACCTATTTTTAGAGGCATAATTATCATTTTGAAACCCTCACAATTCTTCATGAACTGAAATAAAAGATCAGTTGCATAAAACAATTATTAAAAAAATAAAAAATTTATAAATAAAAATAAAAAATAGATATAAATTTGGAGCTTAATATAATTATTCTAACTCGCAAAATTGGCGGAAAAGAATATTTAAATTATTTTTTAACAATATATTTAATAAAATGATTAAATTTATGAATATTAAGGATCATTTTTCCTAAAATTTATTATAAATATATTATAATAGAACCAAAATTTAATGATATAACAAATGAAAGAAATTTTATTGACCAAACAAATAACCAAATAGACAAACGGTAACCATTCATTAATCAAAGTAGGTATTATGTCCAATTAAAATTCTCTCTCTAAAATTTTGGTGCTCTCACTTCTCTCTTAAAAAACTTCATTTCTCTTCATTTTTTTGAGGGTGGGAGAGGATGATTTTCCGGTTAGCCGGAAAGATCATCTTCTCCCCGCCCAAATTACTAGTTTTTCTAGATCAACTTGTTTAGTTCAATAAATCTAAAAATAAAAGTCTAGTTTTTGCTTGATTTGGGTTTTGTTTCTTGCTTGTTAGCAATAAAGTTTAAGCCTTTTTCTCTCATTTATTTATATTTCTTAGATCCACAAGAAATTTTAGTGTTTGTTTTGAGTTTAACTCCAAAGTATTGTAGATCTAAGAAATAAAAAGGATATGGATCTATCTCTATAGAGTTATAATGAAGATGAAGATCGACGATCGGAAATAGTAGGCTTCAACTGTTCAAGCTGTTTGATTGACAAATCGGTGCAAGAAAATTTCGAAACACCCTTCTAACGATTTCGTTGTGTTAAGTTTTGGGGATTTATGTCTAGAATTTTCTTTGTTTTTCGATTTCTTTTGCTTGTATTTTATTGTTGTCTATTATTTTGTAGTTTAATTTTTTCGAAAGATCATATATAAGTCTTTGTT
This sequence comes from Mercurialis annua, assembly GCF_937616625.2. Taxonomy (NCBI): domain Eukaryota; kingdom Viridiplantae; phylum Streptophyta; class Magnoliopsida; order Malpighiales; family Euphorbiaceae; genus Mercurialis; species Mercurialis annua. Next base: position 3,414,400 of record NC_065575.1, on the reverse strand, counting down.
ATATGACTTTCATCCCTTTTAAGTTGAATCTTCATAATTAATTCTACCTCGGGAAAAAAAAAAGTAGGTATTATGTCATGTGTACACAAACAACATTTATCCTATAAAAGCTCAACATGGAGAATCACTGAAATCATTCTATATAAAATTAATTATTACTAAAATGAGTTCATTTATGGGTAAATATGTTCTGCTAATGTTTATATTGCTAATTTCAACAAGCAACGCATTCAATCTAATAGCCAAAACTCATGTTAGTATGATTAACGGACTGGACGGAAATTTGAATCTTTATATTTCTTGCCGGTCAAAAGATATCAATCTCGGAGAAAAATTGCTCCGCCCCAAACAAGCTTTTGAATTTGAATTTCGCCCGAATTATTTTACGACATTATACTTCTGTAACATGTGGTGGGATGAACAAGATCACTGGTTCGATATTTATGTGGCTACTAGAGACGATTTAAGATGCATCCATTGTTCTTGGTTGATTAAGCAAGCCGGACCGTGTCGGTTTAATAATAAATCTAAAAAATATGATATATGCTATCCATGGAACAAGAAAAAAGTATGATTAAAATTGTCTATATTATATATTACTTATTTTTTTTTTTTTGGTCAATCACCAAAAGAAGCAATTTTATTGCTTATAAAAGAATACAAGCCCAAAAACAGGCCTAGCAAGAGCTATTTACACAAACTCAAGCACAACAAAGCTGCTCAAGACAGCTAAACAGCAGAAAAACACTAAACCAGCGCCCTCAGGCTTGAAACTCAAAACTAACTGGCAACAAAAACTCAAACTGCATTCTGCACAGCAGCTCTGATGTTAATGTAGACTTGATACTCTGAAATCTGAGTCTGGTTGAAAATCAGATCATTTCTTGACTTCCAAATATGGTAAATGGAAGCACAGAAAATGGCTTTTCTGAAAGTAGCTAAGGCAGACTTCCCTTTAGTCCTTCTAACAAAGAAACTAACCTCCCTTCTCCATTGAATCCCTTCTCTGTTAATTTGCATATCAACAAGTAATCTTCTCCAGATGGCCTTTGAGAATTCACACTCAAAAAACAGATGGCTTATAGACTCAGAAGCAGCTGAGTTACACAGACAGCAACAGTCATTCTGCACAACTTTCCATTTAAACAATTTATCTTTAGTGAGTAATCTATCATGTAAGGCTAGCCAAGCTATAAAGGAATATCTGGGAATATTTCCTTTGAACCAGACTATTGAAGTCCAAGGAATGACTGGCTCCACAGGATTAATAAACTTCCAGCAGTTCTTAATGGAAAACAGACCATTAGAAGATTTGCATCTAATTTCATCATCAACATTTTCCCTAATCTGAAAATTATTCTCAACAAAATCCCAAATGGAGAGAGTGTACTCATCCATAGGGTCAGGGAACTCCCACTTGTTATTTTTCCACATGCTATTAACAGTAGCTTTCTTATCTACTTCAGAATCTTTAATACTCACTTCAGGATATCTATCCACAATAGATTTCCCAAGAGCCCAGGGATCATGCCAAAAGGACATTTTAGAACCATTGCCTAGCTTGTACTCAAAGAACCCTGCAATTTTGGGTCTAATCTTCAAAATTTGTCTCCAACTCCATGAGGCTTCATGAGGTTTTGCAATACCCCAGAAACTCAAATTTTTAAGCTTGTTAGAGCTAACCCAGCTAGCCCAAAGAGAAGGTTTTAACGAGATAATGCCCCAGACATGCTTAGAGAGAGCAGCTATATTCCAATTATTCACAGCTTTGATGCCTAGTCCACCCCAGCATTTAGGTTTGCAGACCTTAGCCCAATTAACCAGACCACTACACTTGACAGAATTCACCCCATGCCACAAGAACTTCCTGCAAATTCCTTCAACCCCTTTAACAACAGCTGCTGGTAAAAGAAAAACAGAACACCAATAAATGTGCATACTTAACAACACTGAGTTAACTAATTGCAGTCTGCCTGCATATGAAAGACATTTTGCAGTCCATTGAGTAATTCTGGAAGCAATCCTGCTGATTAACCCATTGCAGCTTTCTTTAGTAAGTTTTGTAGTGATCAAAGGGAGACCAAGGTATTTGATGGGAAGAGAACCTTCCTGAAAGCCTAAAATATTCAGCAGATTAAGCTTATCAACTTCTGGAGATCCATTAAAGAAAATATGACTTTTTTGCTGATTTGGCTTTAGACCTGAGCACTTGGTAAAATCATCCAAAACATTTTTAATAATGTTGATAGACTTTGAGTCACCATTGCTGAAGAAAAAAAGGTCATCAGCAAAACAGAGGTGACTAAGCTTTAAGGATCTGCAGCCTTTGTGATACTGGAAACCAGTCCCTCTTTTGGTGTTTTTATACATCAACCTAGACAGATATTCCATACAAAGCACAAATATCATTGGCGAGATGGGATCACCTTGCCTTAGGCCTCTTCCACCACTAAAATACCCTTCTTGCCCACCATTTATAATTATGGAAAACTTTGCAGATCTAATGCAACTCATGGTAATCTTAATGAAGTTAACAGGAAATCTGAACCCAAGTAGCACTTCCTCTATAAAATCCCAGCTAACAGAATCATAAGCCTTCTGGAGGTCAACCTTAATAGCACAGGAAGTATCGTCTTTCCTATGATAATTTCTAACAATTTCATGAGCTAGCATAATGTTGTCTGCAATGTTTCTGTTAGGAACAAAGGCTGACTGAACTGGGCTGATCAGTTTATCAATCACTTTCCTAAGTCTGTTAGTTAACACCTTAGAAATGCCCTTATAGATCACATTACAGCAGGAAATAGGCCTGTAATCACCTATGCTTTCAGGAGCCTTGATCTTCGGAATAAGAGCAATAGCTGTAGCATTGACTTGGCTAAGCATTTTCCCAGACTTAAGGAAATCAGAAATTGCAGTTGTGATATCCTGGCCAATAATAGACCAGCTTCTCTTAAAAAAACTACTGCTAAAGCCATCAGGGCCTGGGGCTTTATCACTATTAATAGAAAAGATAGCTTCCTTTATTTCACCAGGATCAAAGGGATAGTCCAGAATTTCCTTATCAGCTTGAGATAAGATGTATCCTTCCTCAAAGACTCTATGGTCTACAAATTGTCTATTAGGTTGAGTGGACCCAATGAAGTTTTGATATGACTAAGGATATGAGATTTAATCTCATCAGGGTCATTGCACCAGCTACCATTACTGAGCTTTAGAGTCAGAATTTTTTGCCTATCCTGCCTTTGCCTCATACAGTTATGAAAAAACTTAGTGTTTTTGTCACCTGCCTTAATCCATAAAATTCTGGATTTCTGTCTAATAATTTCCTCTTCCCATGTCAGCAAGTTCAAGAGGTGATTACTGCAAGCTTTTTCCTCTTGATGAAGCAGAAGATTAAAAGGGTCAAGAACCAGATTACTCTGAAGGGAATTAAGCATTTCCTTAGCTCTGGAAACTCTAGCTTCAATACCATCATACTCTTTCTTATTAAGCTCTTTTAGCCTTCTTCTTAACAACTTAAGTTTCTCATAAACCTGAAACATAGTAACTCCTTTAACCTCAGTTCTCCACACATCTTGGACAATCTTCATGAAATCTGGGTGATCAGCCCAGACTTTAAAAAACTTGAAGGAGGATCTTCTTTGGTTTTTCTTGCTTTCAGTATTCACCACTAAAGGAGTGTGGTCAGATACACCAGAATTGAGAATGCTGCAGTAAGATCCATCAAAATTACTGTTCCACAACCCATTAACAAAACACCAGTCTATTCTTCTCCAAATTCTGTCTTCCCCCATTTGATTATTACACCAAGTAAAGAATTCTCCAACATGGTTAAGCTCTGAAATATTGGACTGAATAACCCAGTTTTGAAATTCATCAGCAGCATGACTGTCAATATCATTTCCCCCAAGTCTATCACCATTATTCATCACAGCATTAAAGTCTCCTATAACCAGCCAGCTTTCATTCATATTTTGACCAATAAGGCCTAAATTTAACCAAAGATCTCTCCTATTTACAGCATTATAAGAGCCATAAACAAAAGAGCAACAAAACTTTTTATTCTCCCATTCAATACTACAGTGCACAAACTGACTATGAACTTTAATAGCAGTCACATTGACCACATTCTTATTAAAGATAACCCAAATTCTGCCCATATCACTAGAACAGTAATTATGAACCAATTCCCAACCAGGAATCTTTTTTTTAAACCTCAACCAAACCTTATTAAACTGATTTTTAGAAACCCTAGTCTCCATGATCCCAACAACATTAAGTTTTCTAGATTTTATCAAAGATATAATCTCAGATTGCTTAATAGCTTTGTTAAGACCTCTTATATTCCAAGAGCCAATCATTTAATCACATTAACAAGCTTAGTAGGATTCCTTCCTCTCCTACCCTCACCTATCACCCCAACACTATTCTGACTCCTATTAACATCATCATGATTCAAAACATCTAAACTGGCTAAAACAGAAAAGATATTAGGTCTAGTTCTAGTTACCTCATTTGTTGCAGTTTTTGAACACCAGGGGTTGCAGGTTTAAAGACTTGATTATCTTTAATAGCCTTCCTTCCTTTATCTATCTCCATATTCACCTCAGCAGGCTCAGCTATTTTTGTTACAACCACATCATCCTCAATCTTTTCCTCAACTTTTTTACTCACATCTTGGGCCTTTGGATCAACAATTCTGCAGTTATTCTTTGAATGGCCTAGTCTGTTACATTTTTCACACATAAGAGGCCTCCATTCATAGTCAATTTTCTGGCTGAAACCATTGCCCTTTTCATCTTGAAGGATAACTCTCTCAGGATAAGGACCCGCAACATTCATTTCCACAAGAATTCTTGCAAATCCAAGTTTAGCTCTACTAACAGTACATTGGTCACTATACAAAGGGGTTCCACAGTAACTACCAATCTTACTTAGCATTTCATTAGACCAAAATTCCCATGGCAATCCAGGAAGTTGAATCCAAATAGGAATCGACTTGATCTCAGAGGGATCCATAGACATCCTTGGTTGCCATTTCTTTAGCAAAAGGGGTCTCTGATCAAAAGTGTAGGGACCAGATCCAAGAACCTTCTCACAATCACCTTCTGTTCCAAATTCAAAAAGAAACATAGCAGAATTAACTCTACTTACTTTGATTAGACCAGCATTCCCCCATCTATTCCTGGCAAAAGCAGCAATTCTTGCAAGAATAGGTTTCAATCCATAAACACAACCCACAATAGCCTTATTCCATCTATCTTCTTCTCCAGCAACAGATTTAGAATCAAAACTAACTACACGTTCACCATTACAAACCACAGGTGGTATAAACTTCAATACACTATTTTCACTTCTAGAACGATTATCAGTGAATAGCGCACTCCAGTTCTTAGGCTTTTCCCCATTTACCACTTCCTTATTATCCTTTCCAATTGAATCCTCATCCAATTTGATTGTAGGAATCAACTCAGATTTGCTCAAAACTTCACAATCATCCTTAATTCCACCGTCTGTAACTATCACTTGAACTTCTCCCACTGAATCAGTAGACTGATCACCATCTTCTTGAATCGATTGTTGAGAAACAGCTTTTTTCTGATTCCTTTTTCTCGCCATTGAAGCAGAAGCGTACGTTAGCAAAGAAACCGTTTACTAACTTGCGCTGAGAGAAAAAAGGAGGAGAGAGAAAAAATCTATTACTAGCATAAAACTTATTATATAAGCTTCTAATGCTAGCAACTTTTACTATAGCATTTTATAATATTGGTAGTAGATCTAATAAAGGATTTCATGTCATTTATTTTTAGTATCTTCTTCTTACAATTATATGTTTCATTCAATATTTTATATAATTATTAAAAAAGGCTATTGCGTAGGTAACTAATATAAAAAATGTTATTTAGAGGTTGAAAAATCTACATCAATTAACCCTAATCCTAACCTCAACAAGCCTCGTCTTCTTCCTAAACGAGTGAATAAAATGGTAAGAGTCTCTTGTGAAATGAGACTCTACACATCCATATAATTATATTAACTAAATATGTGTAATTACAATAATAGCCAAGATACATTTTGTTGCATTTATTCTATCATCTGTTACATATATTTTGTCACCCCTCCTCAATTTGTGCATGGTAAAAACACTTCTCTCTCTCTTTAAAAATTATCCTCTCCCTTTAAAAAAAAATAATTCATTTTTTCATTTTTTTGAGGGTGGAAGAAGATGACTTTTCTAATTAACCGGAATATCATCTTCTCTCCATTCATAGTATTAATTATTATAGATCTAGTTTTTTGTTTGAATAAGTCTTTTTTAAGTTGGTCTTTTCAATTTGGATTTTTATATTTTTGAATAAATTTTTGTGGTTTTTTCCCACCTCTTTGATCCAATGTTTTAGATCGTTTAAACATCTTTAGTGTTCGTTCAAATTTTAAATCCAAGTTCTTGTAGATTTAAGAATTGGGAAGGTGTGTAGATCTATCTTTCTAGAATATCATGGAAGATAAACCGAAAATACTAGGTTTCGTCGGATAGAGCGGATTTTTTGTCAAGATCGAAAGAAGAATTATCTAATTAGCCTGCTCAACGGAACATAGTTCTACGTTATGTTAAATTTACGGGATCCATGTCATGGATTTTTCTTTATTTTTCGATTATTTTTTGCTTATCTTGGATTGTTGTTTAGTATTTGGTTGATCAAATTTGGAAGATCATATTGAGCTGTTTGTAATATGACTTTCATTATTTATACTTATATATGTCTTCATCAATACATTCTAGTTTGAAAAAAAAAACATGTGCTTGGTAAAACAACATCTAGATTGGCTTTAAGCAATACAAATCTAGTACTAGGAAGACCCTTAGTAAAGATATTAGCCAATTGTTTTTTTTCTGAAACATGAAAAATGCAAATATCACCCGGAACAACACGTTTCTGAATGTAAGGAATCTATGGCATTCATTGAAAATTCTTCTTTTAATTTTTTAATAAAAGAAGATAACAAGGAGGAAGAGGAAGCTGTTAGCAAAATATCATCCACATATAGTAAAAGAATTGCCATACCGTTAGAACCTTTATAGACAAACATGGAACAATCAGATTTGCGATGTGTTTTATTTGATCATTAGTGGTTTGGTTCTTTTAAACTTTGATTTGATATGCATAATCTTTGTTTTGATGTTTGATCGCATTTTGGGTGTGGTTCAGACTGTTTGGAGTGACTTTGGGCTTAAGGCCAAGCAAATCCTCTATCACAGGCGTGACAGAGACATGTCACGGGTGTGATATGTCTGTCACGGGCGTGATAGAGCACTGCGGTGCTTGCCATTTTTTTTATAAATAACCCCTTATTTCGACCTAAAATCATTTCCAATCATCTCTAAAACCCTAAAACGTCTGAGACCTCTATCGAACTCATTTTCCCACTCATCCCTCTCATATTTTGATCCTTTGTAAGTATTTTGATCATTTATATATGTTTTAATCGTTGGTTTATTGATTTGTACGATTCTTGATTCGTCAGCCTTTTTATATATCATTATTGTAGGCTTGCGATTCATTCAATTTCTGGATATACCATTTCTTTTGCTTTCAAGAGGTATGTGTTTCCCTTTTTCCTTGTGATTTGCGTTGAGATTTGTATGATGTTGTGATAGAATTATACCTTAGGTGTTGTGGTATTTATTTTCTGTTTTTGCCATGATTAAAATCTGAATATTCATGTTGTGGGGATATGTGTAATTCTAACTCTCCTTCCATAGAAAATGATGGCTTGCAAATAGTCTAAAATATAATATTTCAAATGCAAGTCAATTATGTGACAAGTAATATAAGGTGAATTTTGATTTTAGAGCTTGCTATGTTAAAAAAAATGGATAACGTAGTGATCTTTAAGGAAAATCAAAAACAAAATGTGTATATATTGACTTGAATAAACTTTAGAAAAATGTCAAGTGTTAACTATCACTTAATGATGTGTTTTGATTGTGGCACCGTAAGTTTGGTCATTACTATTTTAGACCTCTTAAGTGAGTTAAATAAGGATGAACTAGTTAATAGTTTCCGCAATTTAAAATTACAAAAAGAAAAGTGTGTCGAACTTGGCAATTGAAAAAACAACAAATCTTCTTTTAAAGATAAAAATGTTGTTTCAACTCTTAGACCATCACAATTGTTTCATATGAATTAAATTATATTCCCTCCGTCCTAAATTGATTGACAATTTAGGGCAAATACGAATATTAAGAAATTTAAATTCTCAAGATAAAATGAATTAATATATGAAAAAAATATCATGTTTTCCCTCATTTAATATAGTTATAATTTTTGTCTTCTTGTGAATTATGTTCTCTTTTTAAGATATTTTCTATAATTAATAAGGTTTACGAGACAATTACTTAACAAAATAATTATTAAATGACTTTAAAACAAAATAAAATAAAATAGTGTCTATTAATTTGGGGTGGAGGGAGTAATACGTAACATCCACCATAAAATCTAATAACATTATAATAAAATACAATAGCAACAATTAAGGAAAGCAACAAGAGCTACTCATCATTAGTAATTTATTTTTATTTTTATAAGTAAGATCTGCGAATAAGGCAGCATGTTGTCTGTTTCATGTCAAGTCATCGTATTTAATTTTCAAATTATCCTAAATTTTTAAAAATGTAACTGTTTCATATTCAATTTAATAAAATTTGATGAATTCAAAAAAAAAAAAATTGAAGCTGAAAATGCAATCTTCATTTTTTACTTATTCTAAATTTGAATTTTTTAATTATTTATATTAGCGGTATATCTTATGTCTGGAAAAGGGTCATAGTGTTAATTATGTGTGTGTGGCAAATATGTTTTGTTTTCTAAAACACAATATAATAAGAAATTGTCTTGTAATTATAAAAGGAAAATCATTCATCAAAAAAAATTATAAGAGGAAAATCGATCGAACAGAGTCAACTCCCTCACCTTTTAACAATAAAATAAACTATTTTATAAAAATATGCTATAATAAATGGAAAGTGAAGAAAAAAATTATCGATGCTAGGAGCCGTGAAGCGGTGAAGCCTTCTCCTAGAGAGAGAAAACATATTTTTTAAAAAAAGTCCGATTTTTTTTCGATTTTGAACATAGAAAACGGTGATCTTCGGTTTTAACCGGATATCATTATCTCTTAATTCGTTTCTTTCGTTATTTGTCTGAATAAATTGCTCCGTTTTTTTAAAGTTTTCGTGTGTTTTGTTTGTGGATTTTGTAGATCCTTGATCCGTTCAAGACTTTTCAGTATTTGTTCAAACTTCAGCTTCACGTTTTGGAAAATTCAAGGCTTTTTTTTCATCGTTCGAAGTATCTTAACTGCGGAACAAGTGGTTAGCAGAAGTTACGGGGTATGATTGGTCTCAGGGTATTCTTCACTCTCAAATTCATCCTATTTTTAGTCAACTATTAAATTTCTATTTTTAAATTTCTATTTTCATTTCGTTTCTTTTTATAGATCGATTATAGGGTTTCAGTTGTTTTTTATTTTTTTATAATTTTGACCTACGATATGCTTTAACGGTAGGATGTAATTTGTTAATCTATCAATATTATTATCTTTTGGGAAAAAATTAGTAATATGGAAAATACATTTCAGACGATTATGTGTCACATATAAATGAGTTGATAGATAGATTGAAACAACTTAAATTCATGAGATGGACAGAAACCTAATTTCGTGAGATGGTGGAACAATAAGAAGATTGTCATAAATTCCACTTTTTAATATTTTCATACTAGATAATTATATTTTTTATACCAAAATAGTAAGATTTAACTCAAGAAAATTTAATAATTATTCAATATAACCTTTCCGTCATATTATATGTACAACAAATAAATTATACGTTAATCATGTGAAATTTTTAAAGTTTATAACAATAAATGATATTTAAAAAGATTTTATATGTAAATGTTTATTAGCTCGTTGTAAATATGACTAGACACAATCATTCTATGAAATAAGTCAAATTTAAACCAGAGTGGTCGATTCAACCAAAAAATCGAGAACCGGTCAGATTATCGATTCAGACCGCATTAATAACCTTTTAATCAAAGATACATTGATTTTTAATATAACCAGCTGGATAACCGATCATTTAGAAAAATAAAAGTGATATATCAGGTTCCAGTTTGATAGGGTTATAAGATTCTCCTTATAAAAAAGGAATTGTTGTTGGCGAGAATTGAACCTGAGTGTGCAAAAAATGACTACGGCATATATGACCATTACACAAAAATGATTAAATTTTTTTTTAAATTAATTAATATTAACTAATTGTTATTTTATTTAAAATTCATTTTATGTAGTAGTAAATATATTTAAAAATTCAGTTAAATAAAGATATATATTGTTTTATATAAATTTTGGACGAAACTCTCTTAATAAAATAAACATATTTTTTTGTTATTTGAATTTATGTCATACAAAACTATTTTCTAATAATTTTATTATATAAAATATCAATATGTAACATTATTTTCAATTTTAGTTGAACGCCGGTCGAACCCTAATTGAACTTCTAAACCTTAACTTTCTGTTCTCACCGGTTCAATGATCGGGTCGGTTTTGGCGATATTAATTTCGAATCTCAGCATAGTTAGTTGTTTAAGCCTTCTTAAAATCTGAAATATCTAACTACTAACCGCTAACTCTTAACATAATTAGATTATATCTCTCATAATTTTTTTATCTGATATCACTACTAAAATATTTTATTTAGTTAAACTATAAAAGTTACTATAAACAAGTATAAATAACTCAATGTTTACATTAACTTGAAATTAATACTCCCTCCGTCCTATAAAGATAGACAAAGTTGTTATTTTGGACGTTTGAATATATAGACAAAATTATTATATTAATTTTAAGGATTAATTCCAATAAAATATCAGATATTTGCGGGTTTTCTTAGTTATAACCAAATCTTTTAAAAATAGCTAATTTAGCCCATTTTAAAATATTTGAAACCTTCTCTAGTCATTCGTGAATCAAACTAAAAAAATTGTCATCCCTAAATAGGCTAAACTAGCCGATTTTAAATTAAATGGAATATTTAAAACTTTTTCTATCAAAATCAATTAAAATCGGCTAGTTTAACCCCTACACGAATGACTAATTTCTTGATTTTTTTCGCGGAATGGATAGAAAAGGTTTCAAATATCCTAAAATGGGTTAAACTAGCCAATTTTAAAAGGTTTATTTATAACTGACAAGACCCGCAAATATTTATTATTTTATTGGGATTAACCTAAATATAATAGTCATTATGAAATATCAATACTAACTTTCATTAACTTCAACCATTTTTATTATATTCTATAAATCGTCATTAGTTATCACTTCATCCAATACAAAAATTAATAATAAACTTACTTTTTTGAAGTTTAATTATAATTCCAAAATAATAATTAGCTTCTCCATAATATAACTTAAATAAATTTAAAATATTTAAATAATTAATTAAAATAATTTTTGAAAGTTAATAAAAATTAACTATTTTAATTTTAATTTTTTAGTTTTAATGCAAACTCAATTTTATTTATTTTTATGGCACAGTAGAGGTATCTTTTATTTTTAGAAAAATATTTAAAAAAGCTGGAAGTGAAATTATTTATTTGTTTATTTCATAATTATTTATTTTCGTTTGGTCTTTAAGGGAGAATTGTAACTGTATAATGGTCAACTTGGAAGAGAGATTGGACGGTGATAGAATTTTGATTACATTTTATGTGATTTAACAATTTGATGTGACTCGATGGTTGAATTTAATGCACAATTTTGGCCCCATTGTTTATCTTTTGCTTATGGAGAAAACTGAAAGATAATTTTTGAATAATTACTGTGAATTTATTTTTAGAATAAAAATTGATATAAGATAGATATATAGCAGATTTAAAATCTATTATGCCAAAAAAAATTAATTAACCAACTTCATAAATAATTAGCAGATTAACAATATATTATGCACAAAAAGTTAATTTAAAACTTAATTAACAAATTATCATACTTTGTTTTTGAAATCGGATACTTTTTTTAGTTTGAAATCTTTTTGATGTTTATTTTTTTTTATTTTTTCATTATGTGAAAAATAAAAATTATCTATCAATAAAAAAATATTTGTTTAACATTTTATTGTGTTGGAAAGAATAAATTATTATGTTATTCTAAAATTGATGTTATAAATTATTTCATAAATTTTAATTTATTTAATTTTTATTAAAAAATAGACTAAACTGTCAAAATAAGTTATAGTTTTAATTATATGATCTCTTATTATATTTCATATTAGATAAAAATATTTTAGCGAAACTCATCTCACCATGTAAGATTGTAAAAGTTTCGTTGTTAGTATAACACATGATGTAATTAAATTAAACTCTCTAATAAATAGAGCACATAATATTTGACGATTAAGTTAATGTTTTAATTAAAATTGAATAGTCTCAATAGATGTAGTCTAATAATGTTTTATATATGTTTTGTAGCATTTATCTGTTGTATTAAATTTATTAATTTATATGTCAGATACAATTGAGAAAAAAGAATAAAAAAGATATAAATTAGTACATTTATATTATTATTTTATTATTGTATTCAGTTACTTTTGCTTTAAAATGTTCAAACCGAATCGAAAATCAAACAATAAACTTTTATACAAATAAAAAATCAAAGCAAATTGTATTTATTAAATAACTCAACGAACTATACACAGTTATAGTTTTGGTTTAGTTTGGTATGATTTTACCGTTAAGTTAATGAGTTTTGCATACCCTTAAACATAATAAATCTTTAATTAATTAAAGAGAGGTAATGATTATGAAGTGGGTTAATTCGTAGTAAATATAATGACACAATGTAGATGAGATTCGTGGCTTCAAAAAGCTTGCCAAAAGACCAAAGAAGAAGGGGCCTAAGAGCTTCTTGATCACTTTATCTCTTTCATGTGCCCTAGCTTTACATATATCTTCAGCATGAACATTCAAATACAAAAGGTATTATATTTAAAGCAACTCTCATTGTTCCCCTCTGTTTAAAATCCAAGTACTATATATAAAGGCTTATCATTTGAAAAAAAAAAACACACCTTTTAACTCCCATTCGTTTACATTCTCACTTTTTAAAATCTCTAATTTTGTCCAAATTTTTACATATTATCTTTCAATTGCACTTTTGAAATATTAAACTAATGATTAGTTCTCCTTCTATTTTTATAGGATCAATGTCTTCACCTTTGTTACTTCATGATGTGCATGTGACTCTCTTTTTGGCATCGCAGACTGTTTTTCCTGGCTCAGATTCAGTATGGTTACCAGGCTGGGGTCCATCACCATTGGGCACCACTCAAAAGGAACTTTCCTTCTCCACTGTCTTCTCCGGTTTCTTTCCTTTTCCATTTCTACTACAACTCGTCCACTTCCTCGTCATCTATTGCCATCTTCTGTGTTGTCTTTGTTTCACCCTCGAGCGAAGGATAAGAGCATTGTTTTTTCACAACTGGATGGTTTACTTCTACCAGAAGTGGATGTAGCCATGTATTATTTTAATACTACATCTAATTCTTCTGATAATCTTTTAGCTTGTATGTTTGATTTGGATATGTTTGAAAAGTTGGGTCTTTTATAAGAAACTTATGTTGTTGAGTTTCCATTGCCTGGTCTCTTTTTTAATTTCTCACCATCTATACTTTATGTTTGTAACAATGCTCCTTGCGATTCTCTTCCGAAGAGAACTGCAAGTTTTACTAGTTTTTTTCCAATGTCTACTCAAACATGGAAACGTAAAAGAGCTATGTTTGAAGTATCTTCTGATATGAGTGATCTTCCATTTTCTATGGATGTTGTTTTGCCTGTTCAGATCTCTACTTCTTTAGTGAAACCTTCTTTGGAGATTCAGCCACCACAAACCAACACTACAACTACTAGGATGGAGGAAGCCAACCTTGATTGGCCTCAGTCGGGTCCATGAAAGTATTATTTTAGAGCTGCCAGGGTCCTAAGATAACCCTAACACGGACCCAGTTGGTTTGAATCATTAAGTCCCATAGTCTGCATGTTTTTGGCTTTTTAAAATGAAGACACACTCAAAAGCTACTATTATGTTTGTTGCTAAGTTAGGTTTTAATAATCTGTTTAGAGTAGACTTTTCAGGTACTACATGAGGTTTTTTGGTCTTTTGGCATGATCATGTACAAATATCTAATACTACTCCTTTTTTTTACATGTACAGTGACTCAATTAGTGCTCGGTTTGATGTCATTTTCTTTCACTTGCATAGTTCTCCTAGCAGCTTGAAGTTTTTCTATCTATTCACAAGTTGTTACTACCTTTTTATGCCTTCATATGTAATTATAAGGGAATTTAAGGTAATTCTCCATCCTTTTGAAAAGAAGACCGGTGAGCCATATTTGTTTGGTTCTTTTACATTATTTTTACGATTTGTTTCTTCACTTTCTTTACATGATTTGGGTTTTATTGGTTTTCCATTTACTTGGAGTAACAAACATCAATATCAATTATTAGTTAGGGGAAGATTGGGTCGAGTTTTAGTTTCACCTACCTGGTTTACAAGTAATAGCATTGCTTATGTTTTGCATCTTTCTCCTATTGGATCTGACCATGAACCTATTTTACTATCTACTTGTCATGTTTCATCAAGAAGGGATATATTTTATTTTGATAAGCGATGAAGCTCTTTGGATATTGGCAAACATATTATTTTTATAGTTAGGGATATTCTAGTGAATGATACGTTACTATTTCAAACTGTCATGAAGCTTAAACATATTTGGAGGTAATTATTTCTTTTACGCTCTACACCTACTTTTAATAGTCACAAACATATTATTTTTATTCGAGAACAACTGGATTTGGCTCATTGCTACATATATTCAATGGCTGTTTATTAAGAGTTTGGAGCAACAACTTCTCTAGACTCAACTGCACAAGGAGACTTACTGGGCTAAAGAAATATAACATCAACATGGCTCACTTATGGTAATAGAAACACCAGTTTCTTTCATGCGCACACCAAACATTGTCAACAACGGAATAATCTTATTGTCTGACAAGATGCTACTAGTACTTGTATTACTCATATAAAAGCTTTGATTAATTCTCATTTTGAGTATTTTTATATGACAACTCAGCCATCCAATATTTCTCAAGTACTTGCTCATTTTCCTTTGAAGGTGACTCATTCTATGAATGCCACTTTCATTTCTCTTGTTATTATAAAATCAGGTCAGCTATATTTTCCATTCACTTTTCTGAATCCCCGGGCTTTAATAGTTTCACTGTTTATTTTTTCATACTTATTGCGATTTATTAGGCCCTTCTATTACTTTGGTCATTCAAGAATTCTTTAGGCCTGACAAACTTTTGAAGTGTTTCAATCATACTCAAATCCTTTATTTCCAAGATTTCCTCTTCCATTAAAGTCTGCGATCTTAGGTCTACTAGTCCTTGTACCATTTTTTTATAAATATATTTTTAAGGTTTTGACTTTTAGGTTGTAGCATCTTCTACTTATTCTTCTTCCAGATACTTGGAATGATTTTATCAAAGGTAGGTCTATTGCAGATAACATTCTGCTTCTTCATTAATTGTTTCATTTTATATGTCATCAGAAAACAAAGAGAAATTTATACATGGCTTTGAAATTGGATACCAGCAAGGCTTATGATTGTTTGGAGAGGGCTTTCTTATTACATATTCTTCATAATTGTGGTTTTGCTGATACTTTCGTTACTTAGAGTATGGCTTGTGTTACTACAATGGCTATTCCTTTTAGTTGAATGATTGCACTTATGTTCATATTACTCCAACTCCCGATCTTTGCCAAGGTGACCTATTATTTCCTAATTAACAAATATGTTCAACATCATCAATTACAGAGGTTAGTGATTAATAACAATTGTCCTTTCATTTCTCATTTGTTTTTTTTTTCATATAATGCTGTCATTTTTATAAGTGCTTCTACTGCTAACACTATTTTAACTATCCTCAATAACTATGCTCTTGCTAGTGGCTAACAAATAAACTATGATAAATCTTCAGTTTATTTTGGAGCTAATGTACCTGATATGCTCTCCTCTTCCATTCTTTCTGCTTGCACATGTCTATTTTAGATCTTACCAGAACATATTTAGGCTTACCTCGTGTTATATTCAATTCTAAAACAGCTTCCTTTGCTTACGTCCTTCCTAAAATTAAAAGCAAGCTTCTTAGGTGGAAAGAACAGTTTTTCTTTGAGTGGAAAGGAAATCTTATTAAAGGATATAGTTTTTGTTATTACCGTTTACCTAACGTGTTTCAGATTACCTACTTCCTTTTGTAAGTAGATTAATATATTGGTTTTAAATGTTTAGTGGGGTTTTTAACCTAAATTTCATTGGTTGGATAGGGATACTCTTTGCCTTAGCAAATAGAGTGGGGTTGAGTTTTAAGGATTTTAAATTGTTTAATCAATCTCTTCTAGCTAAGAAAATGTGGAGAGTTAGTAAATCACAAGATTTCATTTTGTTTCAATTATTAAAAGGTCATTATTTTACTCATAAACATGTTTTGCATCGTACTATATGTCTCAATCATTCTTGGAGTTGGCATAGTTTTTTATTTGGGTTTTCATTGTTAAAGCAAGGGTTAATATGGCATATTAATTCAAGTACTCTCAAAAACTAACTCTTCAATCTCCTTGGGTCCTAGTACTTCATCGCTTATTCCACGATTAAATTCTGGTATAACTCATGAATAAGTTCCATTACATATCTTTGGACTTTTATCTAATCACTACAAGAAACACTAGAATTAGCAGCAAATATTTTTGCTGCTAATAGTGCTAAAATTATTACTATTAACATATAGCAACAAAAAAAATTGTGGCATGTTGCTGCTAATAAAACGTTGCCTTAAGTAACTGGTAACAAAATAATTAGCTGTAAAATGCTGCTATAACTTAACTAATGGCAGCAACTTTCAAAATTAATGCTGAAAAGGTTTTTTAGCAGTAAAATCAAATTAGCTGCAAAAGAATTTGTTGTCAAATACAGAATTCCTTGTAGTGAATACAGATTCAAATTGGAATGTATCTCTTATTCGTCATCTTTTTACCCCTCCTCATGCCTTACTATTTTATCATTGCCTCTTTCTCCATTTAGTAGGACTGATAGATTGGTTTGGATGCATACTATTCTATTCTGTTAACTGCTAAGTCTGGTTATTTTCAGGCATCAATGGAGAATTATGCTTTTACGAACACTAATCGACTTATATATATTCCAAGGATGATTGGCAAAGTTTATGGCTTCTTCATATTTTCCTTCGGGTAATTTGTTTATGGCGTGCTATTTATGGAGCTCTTCCTACAAGGATTACTTTATCTCGACGTCAGTGTCTTGTGTCATTAAAGTGTGTTCACTGTGGAGTTGTTAAATCAATGGAACACCTCCTCTCTTTTTTACCGTCGGTGCAACGTGTTTGCTTCTCTTATCTTCTAACCTTATTGACCATGGATTTTTCTTATTTTTCTTTTCATTTATTTTAAAAACAGATTTTGCATGAGCTTTTAATCATGGATGCTCCAAAGTCTACTATGGGATTGTGTTGCTATTTTTACTGGTATATTTGGAAATGTTGTAACATGATTCTCTTTTAACAGGTCTACCAGATTGAAGTGGAGGTAGTAAATGCAACAGTTGCTGTTTATAATAATGAATTTATTTTTTTACCGTCTCATTTCTCTTCTTCTTATTCTCCTGTCCAGATTCTATTTATGCAGGTTTCTTGTGTTTTTCCTTTGTTAGGTACTTATCAAATGAACTTAAATTAAACTTTATGCTGCTACTTCTTATATGGATCATTGTGATTTTATTGTTGCAGTGGCCAACGTAACTAATGGTAATATTGTTAATCATTTTTATGTTTAGTATCGTCATATTTGGGATCCGGGTATTTTAAAGTTTCTAGTTCTACGTGAATTTCTCACTTGAGCAAGATCTTGTGGTTGTGAATCGAGTAATTATGGAGGCTGACGCTCTTCAGGTTTCACAGTCTGTTCATTTAGGATTTGCTGCAAATTACAGAACTCGGAGAATTTATCAAGATATTCGACGTCTCTGAGATTTGTTTCATTTACTTGGTTCAGTTTGTTCATAGAACTTTTAATACTACGATTCATGATTTAGCATGCTCTGTTAAATGTTAACTTTTTAGAATCTTTGTAATTGTTGTATGTTACTCTTTTATATATTCAACTACTATTTCTGAAAAGAAAATATAAAAATTATTCGTAAAAAAATTGTTTTATTAAATTTTATATGAAGACACAACATAATATAGATAATGTGACACCATGTATCACATTCAACCACAATAATTATAATTTATTCGAGTAAAATTACATTTCGGAAATTAAGATTTGGAATAATATAAAAGACTAAATTATAATTGAACATTTTAACATATTTATTTTAATTAACTGGCGCTAAAATTTATTTTTACTCTTATGGTCTCCCAATTAAAATAAAACATTACTTTAAGTTTTATGTTGGATGCCCGTCTACCTCGTGCTCTCACGCTCTGTTAATTATTGAAAAAAAATTAATATGAATTTTCACATAGAATAAATTATTGGAGTTATAATTTTTATTATTTGCTAACTTTGAAGTATGTGATCAGGCTCGACTACCTCCAAAGAGGAATATAATGTAATGTTTTTCTTAATTGAAGAATTAGAAGGAGTAAAAATAAAATTTAGAAACCAGTTAATTAAAATACATATAGTTAAGGGACCTAGCTATTAGTTTAGCCTATATAAAACAACCACTTTAGTGTATGATATGCATGCTGTACAAAACGACAATACTGAAAATCCATCCCACCGTTTTATCTGACAAAATCTTCGGAACCAAACGACATACCAAATCAGATGCATGCATTTTCCTTTTTTTGTTTGGACAAACGCTCTCACACTTTACTCTTCACTCCCATTCTATGTAGTGTTTTAGAAACCAAACCGAAATCGATTAGATTAGCCGGTCCGATTGGTATGTCGTTTTTTTTGGGATCACATGTGTTTTTTTTACAACAAAATCCTTTCTAAAAATTTGATCCATTCCTTCAAACCTAGACCTATCCTAAATCCGACAACAAATTCCGTTACAATTATATTGGGGTGAGTTTTTGTTCTTAAATAATATAAAATTGACCATTTATAGGAAATTAAAATCTAAGTATAATAAAAACAATTATTCCTAATGAGAAAATCTCTATAAAAAGAAATAAAAAAAATAAAAACTAAGTATAAAGATTTTTGGGTCACTACTATGTCACTTCATTTAGACTCATTTTGGACGGTTATATCGACCGATCCATAAAATAAGAAAATCAACATCCGGAGAAATAAGAAAGTCGATCATACAGACCTTTTTACTCGTCACTAAGGATCGACTTCCATAATTATTATACATATCGTGTAATCCAAATTATAAAAGACCGTGTTTAAGTTTTATAGATCAAATACGATTATTAATCGTGACGTGCTCATTTTTGTCTAATAGTAATATTTAGACAAGGATGACCTATATACTAGCCCTAAATACAATAGGTATAAACATATGATAAATCACTTTATTCATTGTAATGTTGAGAACGGGATCTTACGGTTTACCAGCCCGCGAACCAAATTTAAAATGTGGTTCAATAAATTTAGATAAAAAATCGCTTGAACCACCAAATTATTAAACCAATGAAAATAAAAAAAACAGCTCGTTTTTTTTATTAATTTAGTTATTATATGTCTTTTTTAATGTACAAAGTTTATTTATAGGATTTAATAGTGTTTTCGAATTATTTTATAAAAAATAATAATTTCAAGAAAGGGAATTATATTATATCTAGTATGAAAAATTATACTATATTTTATTCTTATTCAAGTAATTTAGCTGGTGGTTACAAAAACCAATTAAATTATAAACCGCCGGTTATTACCAATTTAACTATCGGTTGGATTTTTAAAAACAATGATTTGTCAGAAAATCGTCACAAGCGCTTGAAGAGAGAGTGGGATATGCACATACAAAGATGCAAAGGCAAGAAGAAGAAGAAATGAATGATGGAAAGTAGTCATGTGACTTTAGAAAGATACCACAAAACTACAAAAACTAAAGGCAAAAAGGCTCAAAAACTACTCACCTTTCATTTTTTTTTCAATAGCACCCTGACCTTGCAAAATGTTCAATAGCACCCTATTTCGTATTTTTACGTTTCAATAGCACCCTAAATTAAAAAAATTAAACAATTTCATTATTATAAGGATGAAAGTATTTAAAAAAAGTAAAATTAGGGGCTATATTATACTTTTTGTTGTATGGTCAAATTTAAAAAGGTCCTTTAACTTAAAAAATATTCAAATATACCCTCTCCTTCACTAATTAAAAAAAAATAAACATATCCGACCCACCCGCTCGACCCGTCCTCTTTCCCGACCATGCCACCACCCACCGTCAACCCACCGCCGCTTGGAGGACGAGCTGCTTGTCTTCCCCATGGAAGACGAGCTGCTGCTCGTCCTCCATGAGGAAGACGAGCAGACTCGTCTTCCTGAGGAAGACATGCTCGCCTTCCATGGAAGGCGAGCAGATCTGCTCGTCTCGTCTTCCTGGAAGACGAGCAGATCTGCTCGCCTTCCATGGAAGGCGAGCCGAGCAGATCTGCTCGCCTTCCATGGAAGGCGAGCACATCAGCTCGTCTTCCATGGAAGACGAAGAAGTCGTCTTCCATGGAAGACGATTCCCGACAACGTGTCCGATGTGATTCCGGAAAAACGGGGTCGGAAGTATTTTATTTATTTAATTTATATGAAATAATTTATTTTTATTTTTTTTAGTTTAGGAAAAAGATGGTCTTTTTGTATAATTTATAACATTAAGTAATATTTAAAACATTTGATAAATTTGAAGGATATTTTCTGAATATTATCCAAGTGAAAAGAGTTTAATTTGATAATTTAGGGTGCTATTGAAATGTAAAAACACAAAATAGGGTGCCATTGAACATTTTACAAGGTCAGGGTGCTATTGAAAAAAAATTGAAAGGTGGGTAGTTTTTGAGCCTTTTTGCCAAAACTAAACAACAAAACTCTTTATTTACAAATACCCACCCCAATAATTACAAATAATTATTAGTGTACCATTTTTCACCTACATTTCTATTACGAAAGTATATACTCCCTCCGTCCCGTTTAATAAGTCCCATATTCTATTTTGGGATGTCCCATTTAAAAAGTCCCATTACTATTTTTAGGATGTTTTTCTATTGAATACCCTATTTTACCCTTATTTTAGTTATCTTAGAGGAGCTCTATGGAAAATTCCACTATCATTAATAGGGGCAAAACATGAAAAAACATGAAAAGACATGAATAATTAATATTTTCTTAATCTGTGTGTAAAGTCAAATGGGACTTCTAAAGTGGGACGGAGGGAGTATATATATATATATATATATATATATATATATATATATATATATATATATATATATATATATATATATATATATATATATATATATATATATATATATATATATATATATATATATATATATAAAGAGACACATATCTTTATAAATTAAATAAGATTAGTTATTCTAAATGTGCACATTATTTATTTGTTGTAGTGTTAAATTAAATTAGTCTTTTACTATACTAAATTTTTTTGTTATGTTTTAATTTTATTTATCATTATTTACGTATACATTTAATTGAAATAATTACATGAAAAATCTTACTATTTTTAAATTCATTTGATGAACTTAATTTTGATAAAAATAGAATACAAAGACTTAATTTCAATAAAAAAATATAAAAGAAAAATATTACTTACATTAGTGATGTGCAATACTTGTACTTTATATAGGGATAATGTCATATAAGTTCATTTACCATATACGTTTTTATATTTTAATCATAATTTTGCTAAAAGTTGTTATATCTGTACACCAATTATTATTTTTGACTAATTCATATATTGTTTGAAAATCTGGTGAAGATTGCCGATGTAGAAGCCGAAAGTTGTTACATTAGCTACGTCAATGACATGTCAAATGAATTATTTATATATATATATTGACAAACTTTATAAATTTTTGTAATCTGATCACAAATTATATACATTTTTATTAATCTAATCATGTTCGTAATTTGATAATTTATAATAATTATAAAATCAAATTATTAACTTTGTAATTGAAATTTATATAACTTTATATTAATAAATTTAAATAAGTTTTTACTTTCCTTATAATCATGAATTTTATAATTAATTATTAAATTTTGATATTAATAAAAATTTAGATTTATTATATAAATGTACAAATGATTTTACTATATTTAAGAAAGAAATTGTGAGAGGTCTCGCACAAGTTTCCCTAATACCGTGTTTTAATTTCTATTTTTTTTTCAAAACAATTAAATTATACTAAATAAATATATAATTTTTTTTCATACTCTAGGATCTATTTCACGTTAATTAATTTGTCTCAATTTGCACATCATACTCATGTGGGTTTTATATTTATTAACTAATTAAGCACATTAATAATTAATTTTTATAATAACTAATTAAGTAAAGGTCATTATAATTAAATTAGCTCAACATATATAATACCGAATTTATACTTAAAAATAAACTAGTCAGAAATAGGATGTACTGGATTTATGAGCTTGGTACATTTTTATAATTTAATCACAAGCTTTATACTTTTTTATAAGTAAAGTTTATAATTTAACTGTAAAAAAAATTAAAATATGTGAATCTGTGTGTAAATAATTCGAAATAGCGTGTCTTAATGTGTTACTAATGCGATTAATAGTAACAACTTTTGATTTTCATATCAGTAATTTTCACTGAATTTTCAATTAATGTTCCAATTTGCTAAAAATTGTTGGTAAATGAATATGATAATTTTAGTAAATTACGATTAATTTGTAACGTGTATAATTGGTAAATTTATATAATAATATTCCCTCCGTCCCAATAGAGTTGTACACTTTGAGAAATTTTTTTGTCCCAAAACTCTTGTCCACTTTCAAAAGATAACTAACTAACTTTTAAACTCAATTTTCTTATATTACCCCTATTTGAAATTCACTAATAAATAAAGTGAAAGTAATTGCTAATAGACCCTATATTAAATAGGGGTATGACAAGAAAAAGAAGGAAAATTTTACAAAATCCATAAACAATAATTACTTTTCTTAAACTGTGTGATAAAGGCAAAGTGGACAACTCTATTGGGACGGAGGGAGTACTTTTTTTTATATAAATACATACATTTAACTTAATAGAAGTATAAGTATCTTATTTGTAACAATGTATAAGGTCAATATTCTATTAAGTATAGGGGTAAGATATGTATTTTTCCAATTAAACTAATAAACTATTGGTAAAAAAGAGAGAAAGCAAATATAGAGAGGGAGAGGTAGGGAGGAACCCACCTCATGGTCTTTTTCTCTTTTAGATTTCTTTTCAGGAAACAGTATAGAAAAAGTGTGTGCATTTGTTTCTCTAGAGATAATAAATAAAAGTGAAGAAGAAGTGGAATAAATAAGTGATGATAATGATTAGGGAAAATTACACTATTAATATTTGAACTTTTCTAAATTTATTATTTTAGTATTCAGATTTTTATTTTTTATATTAATATTTTCATTTATCAAAAATATATTAAATAAATACTTAAATGTATTTTTCAATTGCCGATATGATAGATTATAATTGCTCCATTATATTAGTAAAAAGGTATGAATTATTTACAAATAAAATTCAATCTTTCATTTTTTTAATAATGGCTTAATGTCACAAAAAACTTCGATCCTTTATCTATTTTTCAATTTTACTCCGATGTTATAAGATCGCCAATTGTACCTAAATGCACATTTTTACGTTTTAATTGTACCCAATTTTATAATTTAGACTCTTTTTTATTCGAAAAAAATTCAAACTTTTTTTACAAATGACTTGTTTGAACTCTTTTAAAAACAATTCAAATAAATAATTTATTTGAACTTTTTTTCTAAAAAAGATAGGTCAATTTACTATTTGTGGATACAATTGCAAGTGAAAGATATGGATTTGGGTAAAATTTACGATTTTGCAACATGAGAGTGAAATTAAAAAGAGGCTAAAAGGTTAAGGTTCTTTTTAGGACATCAGACCTTTAATAATTTAAACACAAATTATAAAACTCGGCAACACAATTTTTTTTAAATTTGACATTTTACAGTTTGATATCATTATTCAATATTGTTTCATTTGTTAAAACCTATCAAAAGATGCATTGCTTTGGTCCACAATTTAACAAAAAAATAAAAATTAATTACATATTGTAATAAATTACAATTCTATCGCCACATTTAAAAATTGTCAATTTCGTTTTTTCATTTTATAATTATATCATCGTTTGGAAATTAAGTGATCTTTTGTTGACTTAACAACCGCAAAACGACATAGCGCGACATGTCAAATGTCATAAGTAATATGATCCTGTTGCAAAGTTGATTCAACTCAAAAATCAATTTAGGATCACTTTCTTTGTGATTTTTTTATGAAAAACATCAATTATTCAAAAAATCTCTTGAGTAAATTATGATCAAATTACTCGTACATCTAACTTGTCACGCCATGTCGTTTTACAGCTGCTAAGTCAGCCATAAATTATTGGATTTTTGAACAATTATATATTGCAAAAAAAAATAAAAACACGGTAAATGACACTGACAATCTTTAAGGGCTGTGTAAAATGAAAACAATAATTTATATATCATCAAATTTTAAATTTATTTTTCATTGTATTGATTGTCCAACTGAAAAATGACTAAACACAATAGTTTTTTTTGGCTAATCACCTTAAAAACTACTGACCATTCATTTTTTTCAATAACACCCCGAACTTGTAATTTCGTCAATTGCACCCTATTTTGTATTTTTGCGTTTCAATAGCACCCTAAAGTATTAAATTGAACTCTTTTTATTTGAAAAATATTCAAAACAAATCCTTCAAATTTTTGAAAAACTCAAAATATTATATAATGCTTTTAATTATACATATAAACCTTCTTCTCTATAATAAAAAATATATAAACAAATAAATTAAATAAAAATTCACCGCCTCCTTTCGGACCCGCCGCCGCTTTCCGTCACCATCTCCCTTCGAACACCGCTCTCCATCACCGGTCTTCCATGGAAGACGAGCTGTACGTCTTCCATGGAAGACCAGCAGATCTGGTGATCTTCCATGGGGGAGACCAGATCGTCTTCCCCAAGGAAGACGAGCTGGTCTTCCCCAAGGAAGGCGAGTCGTCTCCGGTGGGTGGCGGGGATGGCGGATTCCGTTTTAAGTATTTTATTTAATTTTGAATTAAATAATTAATTGTATATGTATCTAATTAATTTTTTTTATTTAGGATTTATTTGAAATTTTTTAAGTTAAGGAACTTATTAAAATTTGTCCAAGTATAAAAAGGTATAAAATGACCTTTAAATTTGATTGTTTTATAAAATTTAGGGTTAATGTCATAAAAATTCACCAACTTTACACGTTTTCTCATTTTAATCACGCAGTTTAAATTTTCTCATTTTCATGCACGAACTAACATTTTTTCTCAAATTCTTGCACGGTGCTGAGGTGTCATGGATCCATTGGTGTAATTCGCTGAGGTGGAGGTCATTTTGCATCAATGAATGAGTGACACCTCAACACCATGCATGAGTTTGAGAAAAAGTGGTAGTTCATGTATGATAATGAGAAAATTTAAACTGCGTGATTAAAATGAGAAAACATGTAAAGTTTGTGATTTTTTTTGACATTACCCTAAAATTTAATCCTTATAATAGTAAAATCGTCTATTTTTTTTTTCTAAATTAGGGTGCTATTGAAACGTAAAAATACGAAATAGGGTGCAATTGACGAAATTGTAAGGTCGGGGTGTTATTGAAAACAAAATGAAAGGTCGGTAGTTTTTAAGGTGATTAGCCTTTTTTTTTATATATTTTTTTTTATCAAAGATGACTAAACACGCTAGTTTGATATATGTTGGCAAAAAGTACAAAAAAAACCCTCGATTTTTCTCAAAAATGCAGATGAGACTTTTTACTTTTTTTATGCACAATTAAGCTCTCATGTTTTGAAAATTGAGCAATTAAACTTTAGTTGTTTTAAAATCGAACAAATAAACCCTTTTAGTTTATTTTTGGGACACTAACCCCCACAAATTTTCGGTAAATATTTTAAACATTAAAATTATTTTTGAACTTTTTTCTTACATGATTATGAGAGACATGTCAGTCATTAACAAGCGTTTCAAATGGTGTTGGACGAAAGGAGTTATTTGTTATATTTGAAAATAAAGAAGGCTTAATTATACTCCAAAAGTAAAAGGGCTGATTTGTATTTTTATAAAAATTACGAGAATTTTTTTATACCTTTTGCCATATATGTTTAAAATGTTACAATACGAAATTTAATATTATTTAATCACACTATTATATCACAAAAAAATTAGGCACCGCTAGTAGAGTTTTTCCTAATGATTATGAGGAATTAGGAAAGAAAATAAATAAAGAAAAGAGAGGAAAATGCTAGAGAAGAAGAGAAAAAAAAAAGGTTAAGCAAAGCCAAACAAATAACAACAGCACCACATAAATTTCATAATTTCATTTGGGTTAAATTATTTTTGCAAATTGGTTAAATATTTTTAGTTATCATCTTCATCTCTCATCTCTCTTCTGCAACTTGTTTAATTACTACTGCTATCTGTCTCTTTCTCTTCCTCTGCAAAAACACTGCTGCTTCTGCTCCATCTTCCCAAATCCTTATCTTCCACTCACAAAAAAGAAACAAAAAATCTAAACTCCAAATCTCATCACAAAAGCCAAACTGACAGTTAATGGCGTAGACTGTAAACTGTAGTCTGTAGTAGTAGTAGTAGAAGCAGCAAGATTTTGTCTTTGTCATTTAAATATTTAGCCTCAACAATGGCAGATTTATCACAGTTTTTATTGAACTGATCAAGAAACAAAATCTCTGAAACCTTACTTTTTGACCCCACACTACACTCTTCTCTTACATAACACCTACATATCCATAGATTTTCTCATCATTCATAGTCTCTCTCTCTTCTATAATTGTAATAAACAAAAAAACTAAAAAAACAAGAACCACCCAGTTTAAAATTTGTGGGGTTTTTTTTGATTGGATTTGATTTAAAGAAGCTGAATTTAATCTCATTTTATTAGTTGTGGCTACTACAAGGAGTAGGCAGCTTTTATCCGACTCCTCTGGAGCTTTTGCAGACTGGGCGGCAACTCAATCTTCTTCCTCCGCCATCCGCGGCGTCGTCGCAGGTCCCGACGAGCTTTCACTCGGCTTTAATGCCGGACCTGCTGCTGCTGCCGTTGCAGCAGCTGGGCCGTCTTGGTCTAACTCAGCGGCAGCTGGGAGAACGGTTAACTATGGTATTCCACCTGAAATGGGGATGTTCGTGGTGGCTCCGGCGGGTTCTTTTAACCACCACCACCACCATCAGCAACAGCATCACCATCAGCATGATTCTTCTGGTTCGTTTAATCTTGTTAGTGGTGTGCACGACTCGATTAACAGTGGTAATGCGGCTACTGCTCTTGGAGTTGGCGTTGGTGTAGGTGTTATTCCGCTTCTTACGGCGGCTCCGTGTCTCCCGCCGCAAAACATGGACGATCAAGATTTGCTGAATAGTGGGCGGAGCAAGATTAGTGGAATCCAGTTCTGGCAGAATCAAAATCCATATAGTAATAATAATAATAATAATATCAAGAAAAGTTCACTTCTTGATCATAACAATTCCGTTAATTTCTTTCAAACTGGTATCAACAACAGCGGCGGAGGTGGTGGAGGTGGTGGCGGAGGTGGTGGGGGTAATTCAGCTTCATCTAGTACAACAACGTGCCAAGACTGTGGTAACCAAGCTAAAAAAGATTGTACTCACAGAAGGTGTAGAACTTGCTGTAAAAACCGTGGATATGATTGTAATACTCACGTGAGGAGCACGTGGGTACCGGCGGCGAGGAGGAGAGAGCGGCAGTTGATAACAACCGCCGCGGGTGGTGGTTCATCTGGCTCAACTTCTGGTGTCAAGAAACCTAGACTCATAAACTCACAACAAAATACAGCCACTTCTCATACTTCTACTTCAAATACTACTCCACCAAGAAGCTTCGACACCGGCTCTAGCCAACAAGGTTTGTTTTAATATTCAAGAAAATCATTAGGGTTTGTTTAAAAAAAGTTAAAATCTTGAATAGGGTTTCTTGAATTTCTTGTGAGATTTTTAAATTTTTTGAATAGGGTTTCTTGAATTTTCTTGCAGATGTGAGTTATAAGGATTCATTACCGGGTCAAGTACGTGCACCGGCGGTTTTCAAGTGTGTTAGAGTGACAGCAATGGACGATGGTGAAGATGAGTATGCATATCAAGCTGTGGTCAAAATTGGTGGTCATGTTTTCAAAGGGTTTCTTTATGATCAAGGAGTTGAAACAACAAGAGATGGGTTTCCTAACCTATCAGAATTGCATTTGGGTGGTGGTGCCACGGGCGGTGGCGGAGGATCGTCGTCATCGCCGATTGTCGACCCATCGGACGTTTATGGTGCATCTGGTGGAGGGTTTCTTGGAGGTTCCGCTTATGGTAATCAAATAAATTGAGGTTCAAGTTCATGCATTTTTTTTCAAGTCTCCTTACTTTGGCTAATTATTATCAATAGAATATTTGGTAAGTTAATTTCTCTTCTAGATCTGTATGTTAAAAACTTTTATGTGTTCCAAATTTTCAGCTTCTTGATTCCTCATCGCTATGATTGCACTGAGAAGATAATCAAATATCAAAGAAGCTACATTTTTAGAACAACAAATAGATAATAAAAGCTGAAAAGAAATTTTAATTTCTTGTTAGATCTTCTAGATATATGAATTCTTGATCTTTGTGATGATTAAATCAGTATGCTTTTCTTGAAGTTATAGCCTTTTTTTTAATTTTTTTTTCATGTTCATTATTGTTTGAGTACACAAGTGATCAGATCTACAGTGTAAAGTATTCATTTTTTCATCATAAAAATACATTTTGTCATGATTCATGAACCTCAACTAGCTTTTATGTGTTGCAAATTTGTCTTGCCCTTGTCAAAATTTCCCCATTTATGCTAATATTTTCTCATATTTGTTCCATCAATTGTTTTATTTCAACCATACAAAATGCAGCCTAACATTTTGTTGCACCATTTCATATTTCCTGTTAGGTTAGTTTGGTTACAGTAGTTCTTCATCAACTAGAAGTAAATATGGAATCCATAATTATTGTTCTCCTTTAGACTTTAGCATGAGAAGTAGTTGCCATGTCACTATCATTATTGCCAAACAAGAAAGAAAAATTACTTAAATGTCCTTTTCAGACCTTTTTTACTTCTAACATTTTTATAATATGGACAATCTTGAAATTTCATGCACTCATCAATACATAATGTACTTGTTTCATTAGATTTGTATCCTCATTTTTTGCCCTACATTCTGATTCTTGTTCATGCATTGCTTCTCTACTTGCCCCCATTGTTTTTCTTTTTGATGAGTTAAATTTGTATTAAGAAACCGCAAGTGGCGAAACTCTAATTTTCAAGAGTTTTACGCAGACTTAAGGCTGTGATTCTTCAGAAATATATAGTCACGGAAAAATAATATGTTCCGGATTTCTAAAATTTGACTTTTATAGAAGAAACCCGCCTTGATGAAGCAATCTCAAAGATTCTGCGATTCCGAATTTCTCAAATAATTTTGCCCCATTGTTTGTTTTTGATGAATTGAACCTGCCATTACAATCTTTTGTTTGGATTTTGAACAATGTTTTCAAACCAAAAGTTGTTTTTTCTTGTTGTTCTTCATCTGGTATTTGGCTTGTAATGAGAATATAATACTTGAAAGATGCTCAATTTATGTGTGACTTATCTTTTTACTTATAATTCTATGTACAAATGTTGACTAATGTGGATTAACTTTAAGTTGATGCATGTATTTAATGCTTTTCTTGGCTTTTTTCTTTCTGTCCACTGTTGTGTTGTCTCCCATTGGATCTTTACATTTATTTTATTATAGATTTTGTCATGTGATCATAATAATTTTATATTCTTTCTCTATTTTGTTTAATTTATTTAATTTTTTCTTTTTTTTTTATAATATGTTGCATTCCACATTTGAACACTATGCATGAACAATGAGTAATAAATTATGATTGATGTGTTCTTTGATATAGATTATTTTTTAACATTAGTGTCCATATATGTTGCTTGTTCTATAATCCATAATGCTATAACTTTTCTACCCTATCTCTGGTTTTTTTTGAGAAGTTCCATGCTGAGAGATGATAAAGTTTGTTCTGCCATTTTTGGGTTATAGCTTCTTTTTCACACTAAAGTTGTATATTTTAATGGAGTCATGTCAAATTGTCAATCAGCTCCTTAATTGCTGTGTTTTTGGTTAGATTTTGTTGTACATGATGTATATTGTAATGTGTACACATGTATATATACTTCATACAATAGAAAGACTATTTTATAAGTGATATTTTAAGTTTTGGTAAAAAAATGGCGGGTTAAATGTTTTTGCGGTTACTGAACTATGCATTTTTTTTTATAAAATGGCTACCATTGTTTTATTTGTTACATTTGGATAACCAAACTTTTATTTTTCTAACATGAGGTTACACAATCACTTCCGATCAATAATTACTTATATGGCCGATGAATTGTTGGGTATCCAACTTTTGCATGTAAACAATCTTTCGGCCATATAGGCGATTATTGGCTAGAATTGAGCGAGTAACCTCCTATTGTTGAAAAAAATAAAAATTAGGCTATCAAAATGTAACAAATGAAAAGTCAGTAACCGTTTTATAAAAAGTGTATAATTCAATAACCGCAAAAATGGCTGTATGTTTGTCCTTCTAGTTTTAATGAAAACCTACCGTCTTGCTTGTTCTTCATGCTTGACAAGAATGCTCACCAATATTGTTGATTATTTCATTTTATTGAACCAACATTGCTAATAGTTATTGAACACAAGATATATCAACACTTAATTGTGGCTATTGCTTGCTGACAATGAGGTTTTGAACTAGGAATTTGCTTACTTTAAAGTTTGAAGTTTTTGGTGGATTGATTATTTGATATG
This sequence comes from Mercurialis annua, assembly GCF_937616625.2. Taxonomy (NCBI): domain Eukaryota; kingdom Viridiplantae; phylum Streptophyta; class Magnoliopsida; order Malpighiales; family Euphorbiaceae; genus Mercurialis; species Mercurialis annua. Next base: position 3,383,099 of record NC_065575.1, on the reverse strand, counting down.
GTATCAATGTCTCTATGAACGAACGGAAGGTATAGAGTTCGTTCCTTGACAACTCTCATTTTATAAATAAAATATTTAAGCACTGCTAAAATGTGTATTTGCATGCGGTAACTGTTAGAAATAACAAAACTATCGGTTGAATTTTTAGGTGAATTGATTATTTATCGTGTTGCATTCTTTGGTGTTAAACTATAGAACCGGAAAACTAACGATTTTGCAGACAACTCAATAAGTCATAACTTGCAGTATTATTTACTGCTACTGATATTCTTGAAATGTACTGATTGAGCATTTATAGTAGGCTGATAATTCTTTCAATTATGGTGTTTGTTTTCATTGTTAAGTTTATTTGTCATGTTCATATGGTGTTTGGGTTTTTCCTTGTACATAGCATATGCAATTTTGGATGTTTCAATTTCAGAAATGACTTGATATGATGTGATTAGATTATTTATCATGCTTGGTCCATTTGCTGTCATTTCATGAAAATAATATTAGTTCTATTATACAGTACATAATCTTTTTCAGAATCCGAAATGCATGTTAGAAATTTCAATATTTGATGATATAGTTGGAATAAGAAACAACGAAACAATAGAGTTTTGGAATTTTAAAAGTATTTTGCGGAAATAAAAATAAAATGATGAAATGCGGGACTCGATAAGTTTAAGTGCAACATGTCGAAAAATGTATATGCGTTAGGGTTTTAAGAGTTTATGAGTATGTGTATCTTGTTTGTATTTGTGATGCAGTTGTAACACTAATGACCTGTATATTCATGTGCTGTATTTGAGGTTGATAGTTGAATTTGTTTTAGCATATGATGGTAACTACTTTTGTCAACTTAACTTCGAAATTTATGTATTTTTCATTTTGGGAGACGGATGCTAGAACTTGAACTCAAGAAGTCGATTGGATATAACAATCTCGATACTAGAAGTAAAACTAAATTGATTTTTATCTTCGCTATTAATAAGAAGCTAGTCGAATTGAAAGATTGTTATATAATATTGAGTTTGACACCTCGAATTTTAAAGATTGAACTCGAACTCACTTGAACATGTCAAGAACCGAGCTTGTTTGTATTATATATATTAAACTTAATTTTTTATATAAAAGTAAGTCCAATTTTATAAATATGTAAATTGATATAAGAGAAAAAAGAAAGTAGATTAACTGAACTTCGAGTTGACTCGTAAGTCTTTCGAGTCCGAATGCTTGAATTCAGTTTGGTAGTTGCTCGAATAGTCCAAGTTAAATTCGAGTAACATCAACTTGCTATAATGTATTCTTCAAATAATCCATGTGTGAACTTGTTTTACCTAAGAATTTTTCGCCAACGATCAAAACAACATGTTTAGAATTGGAAATCTGTTCACCAAGATTGGACTGATAGGAAAATCGGTGAGTTTTTAAAAACTGATTAAACTCGTCAGTTTCTTGATAATGGAAAATCTTACACTATATATTTTTTGATATTAGACCATAAAAACTGTTTGGGACAGACCATAGATTTGTACTCGACCTGGTGAACCGGTTTAATTGATCAAGCCGATGTCTATATCAGTTCGGATTTTAAAACACTGATCTATACATCAAGTTGTTGCTTCTTTCACCAGCAAGTAGGTGCAACTTTTTTATCCTTTGTTACCTTAACATAGAGCTACAATTAAAAGTTGAAGTGTGCATGAACCTACTAACTGCTTTAAACACATCAACTTATATTCTAATGTTTTAATTTGGTTTCAAAGCCAAGAAAAGAAAGGAAACAAATTAAAGGGCAAGAGAATCTCTACTTTTTTGTTATTTGTTTGAAACCTTAGTTCAGTTTATACAAGGAATACCAACTTAAGCAAAAAAGCACATTGTTGGAGAAATCTGTGGGTGAATTCACCCATTAAACTGGATCATTATGAACTTTTTAGAATGTTATGATATTTTCATTTTTTTAGTAAAACATCTAATTACACTTTACTAAAAGAATTCATTTTTTAAAAAAATTCTTGATGTTTTTTAGGATATATAGGACTATTATTATTATTATTATTATTATTATTATTATTATTATTATTATTAGGGTATTTGCAAATGAAGCCTTTTATTTTTGTAGCAATTTAAGCGCGTTTTCAAAATGTTACATAAAAAAGTCCAACATTTAATTTTTGGACATTGTTTTGCCTAAAAATATTATCTGGCGTTGTTGCATTCACTAAATACTGTCAAAAACGACATAGTTTGGAAAGAAAATTGTTTTTGGGTTAGAAATGTCGAAAAGTGAAAGGTTGAAATTTGTATGACACATTTTAAAAAATATATTTAAATCGCTACAAAAATAAAAGGTTTTTTTTTGTTGCAATTAACCCTAGCTCATTATTATTGTTATTTTATAATGGAACTGCTGTAAGGCAGGAGTTTCAGAAACAACTTGGGGGTTTGAGACAAAGTTCTGTCTTCCAATTATCAATTTCCAATGTCACAGTTTCCTGAAATGTATATTGCTCAATATTTCATTTTGATACTTAAGGCCAAAATGTTGTACAATATTCTGCTTTTGTCCCACACTTTCAAAAGTGAATGTGATTCTCTCTTTGTTCTTTTATTTTATTTTCTTGGCTATCATCAATGTTCAGAAAATGCCTTTGCCACTTTTGTGGAGTAAGAGCATCGGTAGGAGAGGTGGAGCCAAAAAAAAAAAAAAAGTTGCACTTGGAGGAGATATAAAGAATAGTAGTATAAAGAATTTAATTGCATCCTTACATCTTTTTGAAGAGTTAGGTCTTATAGAGTCGGTTTGGTTCAGCTGTTGTAAACTGTTTGATTTGTTAGATGAAATCCAACAAACGATAATAACTCTTTCAACAATACCATTCGAAGCTTTTCTATTTCAAGCGTTTGATCGACTCTAAACCAAATATGACCTTAAAATGAGTAAAGATAATATGTCAAATCGATTCTAATAAGATTCGGAGTGAACCAAAAGATTCTACTATTGTATTGGTATTCTAAGTTCCTTATAACTTGATACCAATCATTAAGATTTGATTGTTACTGCTTTAGGGAGAAATTTTTTATAAGGTGGGTAAGGTTGTGTCAAAAGTTTATAAGAATAAAATTTAAGGTTGTGTCATGAGTTAAGACAAAAAAATTATAATATTGACCTATATTCATATTTTTTTGAAGATTTTAAATAATAAAGTGGTCAATTGTCCATCATAAACTCTTCCTAGGTCCGCCCTGATTAAGGATATGTATGTTGACATGTCATATTTCTATCAACATTTTGTTTTATGGGTTTTTTAGGGTTTGGACACCAGAAAGAAAAAGGGAGGTTTTAGATAGTTGATTGATGTTCTCACGTCAGTTTGCAGATTTACTTTTTCTTTTTTATTTACACAAAAATGGTATTTCAAAATCATAACTTTGTTGTTTCCACCATTATGAAACTGATATTACCGAAGAATTTTCACTTGTTAAACATAAGATTGAAACAATAAGGCATTACACATTTGATTAGGTCAATGTAATATTGAATCCTTAAACTTTTCATTTCATAATAAATTAACCCTTCCGTCACAAAAAATGTAAGACCGAAAAAATACTAAATAAGGACTTAGTATCAACAATATCAATACGAACGGACTGGATTTTAATAAAAGTGTAGGAATTCAATGCTAGATAAGTGCCGGTATCTAAAATTTCATTTTGCCAAACAAAAATAATAGACACTGTAAGATATAAAATTTTCATCTAGAAGAAGAGGTAATTATTAATTCCAACCGATGCTTTCTTAATCTGCTAAATTAAGTTCTTAACCTACTTGGAGTGCATAAACGACATTTACCTTATTAAGGCATGAAATTTTAACACAAGTTAAGGTAACAAAAGCATGAAATTTACCATAAACTGAGGCACCAATGTGTCTTGGTGCTTGATGACTATATCACCACATCATCGATCGACATAGCTAATAAATTTACGCATCATTATATGCTTAAAGTTTTGAATTAATTATATCACATTATTAATATTATTTGATTACATGTTATAATTTTATTGATTTTATCCATAAAAAACGCGACGAGCATAGTCTACATAAGTATTTCTCAGATTTAAGAATCTTGAACAAAGAAAATATGTTGCCTATATAGAGTCAATGGCATGATATATTATTACTACGATGTCAATAATTTAATTTAATTAATTAAAATATTTTTATATTTAATGATGTATTACTAGTTATGTCTACCAATGACATGATGAACATATTCTATTTAAGAATTTCGTAATGGTATGATAGAATATTATTGACTCTGTCCGCAAATGACGTGGACTACATAGCGTATCTAAGAACGTTTGCTAGATGCATTGCATATGAAAGCATGTGGATGGGGTTAGAGATAGAAGTAATGAAGCAATTATGGAAGCAATGGTCAATTTATAATAAGATTTGCTTAACAAATTTTAGCAAACAGACAGAAGTTGAAGAATAGTGAAGATTCCCCAACCTAGCAGCTGTTTTATATCTTCTTTCTTTTTCAAAAGGGTGCAATTGATGTGCCACCGGGCCCTGCCAATCAATTCATATAAGATTGAGACACTGTTGTTTTATTTCAATCAGCCTATAAAAGATTGTTCTCACTTAATTAGAAATTTCAGATTCCATAACAACAGGATTCCGATTCTTTCTATGTTGAACTCGCCCGTAGGATTATGTAATTCTAAAAGAAGAATGAGCGGGAGCTCAACACGTAGGTCTTGCCGTATTTAGGCTTTCTATGAAACTGGAAGTAATAATTGAATAAGCGAGAAGCCATGTTAAACAAGAATTCATGGCTATCATCTGGATCCGGTTTGAGCCTTTTTAACCATCGAAATAATTCATATAGGGTGTATCGATGACTCAATTTCCATGTTTGTCGATCTATGAAATAACCACGCAAGATGTAATCTTATATAAGATGTAATCTTATATAAGATTACATCTAATTGTTTTCCATTTATTTTTTAGCTTTGAAAATATTATTTCTAAGATATTTAGTTTCGTTTAACTGAAAATCTGAAATTCTCATTATAAAAATTAAAATATCAAGAGAAATGTACTTCTAGATAGAATTACTACGGCTTTGAGAGATGAGCGAGTGAATTAAAAAAATCAGTTATGCGTTCCAATGAGGAATACAATTATAATTTTATACAATCGATAGAATACCATTTTATCAAAACACAGAATCGGGTCAAAACTCGGGGTCGGGACTCGAGGTCAAGACTCGGGCCGGGTTTGGGGCCCCAGGTTGGACTCAGAATCAAGATTGAGATTTGAGGTCGGGCTAGACTCGAACCGGGATTAGGGTTGAGATCCAGAGACTCAAGTAGGAATTGACAAGTCTTTTAGTAATTAAATTTTATTTTCATATATGACGAAACATATACAAAACTTTAAAAGCAAATTCTCATTGTAACTATGAGTTTACCAAATCAAAACTTAAGAATCCTAAAACTTTGATTTTAGGGATGGAAATCAATGATTATACTAAACCGTGCTTTTAGTTGGTACAAATATGTTGTATTAAATAATTACCTTTCTTTAAAATTATTCTCCTAAACTGAATAAATACTTTGGGAACAACTTACTTCTTAATGAGCAATATTTAATTGTTGTTAAACACTTCATTGAATAACTAATAAAAACATGAAAATTCCATCAAGTGTGCAATGTCACACATACTCAAAATTCACATAATTGAAGGCAATCTATAAAGATTAAAAAACAGAATATTTACTATTTAGTCAAAACCAATCAAAGAGAATAAGATACTTTAATCAGTACAAGTTTATGATTCTTCTAATGGATATATAACTTTATAGTAAAAATCATTTCTCATCAATATTGAATTTTTTTTTTAAAGAGCGGTTCTGCACTTTTATAACACAAAGCCGAAATATATGCAAAAAGGAGCTAAGTGGGTGAACCTTAGAATGTTGAAGAGCTAATAGTTTTTCCTTTATTCCCCCATTAGTATCACTGATTTAATGACAAGCATTGTTAAAGATGCTTCACTTACAAAAGATTCTTTGCAGCACCTCTTTCGACTTCGAGAAGAAACTACCTTTTCCCGCCTTCTTTGATGTCTGATAAAAATGACGCATAATTGATTTAATGAACAAATCAAGTTTAAGAATCATATGATGTTAGAATAAACGACTTGACTAGTAAACCAACAAAATCAAAAGTATTTAAACTGGCGGATAATTTACACAATCTGTCCCCTGGACTATCGTCTCATTCTCCGAACCATCCTTGAACTTTTATTCGTATCCAGTTGTTCCTAAACTTTGATTTAATAACTTGATTCTTCCTGCTGTTACTTCTGCATCATTTTCATCAATTTTAATGATGCGGCTGCCAAGTGGAGTCCTATATAGACGCCTAAACTTTTATTTTTTGTCACACGACTCCATGTGGCAATCAATTTAGGCGTCCATATAGGACTTCAGTTGGCACGCCACGTCATTAAAATTGACGAAAACAACACGGACAACCAAATTATTAGTTAACAGTTTAGGGAACAGTTGGAGTACGATTAGGAACAGTTCAGAGAGAGAGGCGAAGGCGATAATCCAGGGACCTTTAGTTTAAATTACCCTAAACTGGCTTTACCTGTAAGAATATCAATCTACGCCTTATATTGGAATTCCTGCTTACGAAACCTGAACACCAGCAAGTTCCAGCTGGGTTACAGTTGAATTAATTGCATCAATAACATCCATTTTTCCTTGAGTAACAGCTTCATCGACTGGAGTCCGCTCATGGCTGAAATCATTTAGTTATAACAATTGAGTGCATAGACAATGCATTTTCCTCAGGTAGAAAAGTGTGTGTTTGTTCGAGATAGAATCCAGATTTTGGGTTAAGAATAGCATACCAGTTTAGGAGGCTTAAACTAGCTCCAGCAAGAATCAATTTCTTAACGACCTGCAAATATCAGAATTAATTGAAGAGCCTAAGGAAATGTAAGTGTCTTGCAAAAGGAACGCAATAATCACCTCAACGCGACCATTAAGGCATGCCCAATGAAGAGGTGTATTATTCTCCTCATTAGAAGCATTGAGATCCTGCACATCCATCAGAAACTCCCAAAATTTAATTTTTTTAAAAGAATTTACATACTGGTAAAATACAGTACACTGCACCAAGAATTGACACCCTATGTTACGGAAACATGTCAAGTCTTACATTTTAGTATTCTTACATCTTTGTTGATGCATGTGCCGACCCATGTATAAACATGAAGGTGTAATGCAATTATAGTTATTTATATACCGAAAGTTAATTATAATCATTGGTTTGACTAGCACCTACGCTGGTTTTGACTTTGACATTGGATGCTGGATGCACATCCATTTTCAACGTAGATGCTCAATTTCTTTTTCTCACAAACTTTCCTTGTATTCGGAGAAGTACGGTCAAGTGAGAAGACATAAATTGGTGCAACATTGTCCCAGTTTCTATTTTACTTCAGAATAAGATACTAACAGCTGATACACGCACATGCAGACAAACAAACAATTTTACCGCAGCCAAATTAGATGCGGATAAATTTCTCAAAACTTTCGAAGGCACTGGAAATCACTTTGTGCACATCATAGATACAAACTGTTGCTGCAATTTCTATTCCTAGGAGTTGCATAGTCAAAGCTTCATCTTCAAGGGGAATTGGGAAAACATGAAATAATGTTGACTTCTAAACAGATCATGCAATTAATGTACCTGTTGCGGGAGTATATGTTTTATATTCCCAACCAAAAAATTAAAATTAGAGAGGATAATTCTCAGGAGGTAAAACATATGTTTTGTCAATCATAAAGAATAGAGTAGGCAAGTAAACATGCATTTTGGCTAGTAGTGACAAGATCTTATCTTCCAAAGATGACTTCTGTCATTTCGTGATCTATTTCAGATTGACATGCTACCGTATCTTGTAGCCTGGTATTACTTAGAGCCGTCTCCTAACCAAATTGTTTATATTATGTTTAATATCCATGTGCTTATGTTTGATTTAGTAACGTTCTGAAATCGGGTTCTATGGCATTAAATTTCTTATTCCAAATGGACTAGCATATATATAACATAGCAGTCTAGCACATTAAAATCTCAAATAACTAACGAACATTGTATTCATAATTTGTGAAGCTTATGATGAAAAAGTACACACAGGATTAGTAATTGGGCCATAAATATTGTACTAGAGTTGACCTATTACGAGAAAATGATTGCAAGAAAAATTGCAAGATATATATCTTACCACTTCCTGGCTGATAAGATACTCAACAATCGTAAGATGCCCGTTAGCTGCAGCCATATGAAGTGCTGCAACCATCAGTAGGACAAAGTCAAAAAATTTACAAACAACATAAACTCGACTGAATATCAAAATTCACGTTTTAATAAGTACCAAGCAATAAATCATCTTTTAAAAACTATTCCACTTCTTTTCCTAAATCCCATCAGCAACTAGCACATAATTCTCATGGCGTTAAATGACATTCAAAATTTGATGTACTAATGGCTGTTATTTGACGACCTTCAGTTGTGCTGCCACACTACCATGCTTACGGTAAGTAAAAACTATTGCAAACTTAGGTAACTACAGTTATCAAGTAAATGTTATAATAAATTCTTAAAGTCTTAACTCTTAAGCCTTCTTTCTGCTTTCACAAAAATGCTAAAAAACCAGTCCTAAACAGCATGTTCTGCTGGAGATGCTCAACTTTTTAACAAATTAACATCAGGAAGATTAATTTAATTTTAAACGCTTGAAAAGGTAAGGCTCTATGTGGATAACTAGGTGAGGTATGGATGGGGATCTAGTTAGATTAAAAAATGACGGTTTGAAGGCAGTTTGTACTGCAGAATCTGTAGGAACTGCAGTATGGTATTTATTACTTTGCTGCTTTTTATCTTGGTCAAAGTCATAATCCCATAATGTGGTTCGCACCAAAAATAAACCTCAATTCTAAGAACAAAAGGTATAGAACGGAAAACAAAAGAATACTAATTCTATCTTAGTTTTCTAAAGACTCTAATATATGAAGTACAGAATTACAATAAGGCAAATCCAAAATAAATCCAAAAAAATCTGCCGGCAAGCATTTTCTAAGAAATTGAAAAATAGCCATATAAAACAATCATATCTCTGTAAATGTTAAATGTGGAAAGATAGGTATAGTTGAATAGGCATAATAGAAAACTAAACTATGACTAGAAATCCCAAATAAGCCTTTTACGTCGTATAAACCAATCCCCTGCAGTAGAAATTTGTAACATGTCTACAGCAGTAATATAAAATCCATATGATAAAAGCTATGAAGCACCGATACTTCTCCGCGGTGCCGTATCTAGGGGAACACGCCGGCGACACTGCGAGGATATGTACCCGACACGGCAAATCCCATCTTTAGACACTTTTTACTGTTCAAAAGAGAGGGGACACGGCAGGGACACGCCGGAACACTTCGGGGTGGTATTTTAGTTAATCTGAAGTCTTTTTTTTCCAGTATGAATTTTTTTTTAAGAACAATGGGCTCAAGAACCAAATCTAATTAGACAAGCTACACTAAATAAACCCTAATTCTAATTAGAAAAAAAAAACACATCCTTCAACACAACTACACCTATGCTTTTTGTTTTCTTATTACTCGCCTTTCAAATTGTTTGCAACGGACACACAAGAAAAAGAAAACCCAACAGTCTACAATTAAACATAATTAAGCTTCTCAAATCATCTTCTTGACTTCTATTAGTTCTTTCTTATATTTTACTACTAGAGTACAACATACATATTGATAAATTATGCTTGCTATATATTTATAGTTTTTGCAGCTCTAAAGCTTCTATATGAGTAAATATGTATATTTGTTTTTAAAAATAATTTTCCGTGTCCCAGCCGCAGAAAAGGAAAAGATGAATTGATGTATTTTTTTATTAGATTATTGGAATTTTATCCGTCAGGACTGATGTCCTATTTTTTTTTAAACTGCCGTTTCCCGCTGTATCCGAGTCCTATTTTTTTAAAAATGTCATTCCCCGTATCATACGTGTATCGGTGCTTCATAGGATAGAAGTTACTAAAAGTAACATTGGTGCTGAGACTTAGACTTGAAGCGTGGATTTTCGCATCAGTCAAAGGCGATTTTCCCTAATATACATGAATAGACATCCCTAGCAAACACACTTCCTCTAACATACATGTCGATTACTGGTGCCAACTAGGACACCGTATCAAGAAAGATCTATTCCAAAGAAACAAGATATTTGCAGCTAAGTCTAGTCCAAAAACGCCAAATAATGAAAAAGCAAATAGAATTGTTAAAAAGCTAAGAAAAACATTATAAATACATTAAAGTGATAAATTGACATTACATGTCTTCCATACACAAGTAAGCTGAGTAGCATACTGATAATATGCATCATGTTACGCCAAGCACATAACAAGAAACACGATACGTTGAAAATCACACAATCTTTTAATTTAATTTTTGACATTGCTACACAAATTCAATTTGTCTAATCATTTTTTGCTTTTCCTTGAGCTGAATGCATTAGAATCAACGCCATGGCTATCAAGAACACTTGACAATACGATATCAAAGCATAAAACTTTACTTAAAACTTAGCTATAAAATAGAGCAAATACCAACAATGACTATGAATAATTACTACTACCCCTGAAATTAATCAAAAGTACTGTTTTCTTCCTATATTTTAAAAATGTTACTGTTTATTACGACGTAACCTCGGTGCTAACCACTAACCCTAATTATTAAGCAAAAGGTGTGGTAATATCGAATAACCTGTTCTGCCAAAAGAATCCTTGGAATCAAGAGAAACCCCAAAAGATGCCAAGCTTTTAATATCATCAATGTCATCATATCGAGCAGCCTGCCCATTCCAAAAAAATTAAACAAAATCAAGATTGAAAATTTATCATTTAACAAAAAAAAAAATTGCAGACAAAGGTTTTTGCAATTAGAGGGTACCTCAAGCAAGGAATCAACACTCTCTGAGTTGGGTTCTTGTTGGGTATGCTGCTCTGATTGATTTTGCTGCGCACCCATTTTTAATTTCTTGAACTCACTGGTATCACTGATTCAAGGAAGAAGAAGAAGTGCGATGGGCTTTCACTTCCTTTAATATTGGGCTTTCTATAGTCCGTGGGCCTTAATTGTCGGGATTTTTCGGATCTTTTTGCACAAATGTCATAATTAATTTTTATAATTTTTAAAATACCACCTTAAAAAAGTAGAGTTAATAATTGACATTCTATTTGATTTTTAGATTCAATAAAGAATATCAAATAGATTAAGTTTTATTTCAAATATTTAATATATAAAAGCTGATTTAATTTCATTTATTTTGCAGGTTGACTTTTTTTTTTGAAATTATTTGAAAAAAAAACAACAACCGTAGACAATTATTTTTTTAAAAAAAAGTGGGCAATTTTTTTAAAAATAAAATCTATATATAAATTCCACTTCATAATATTTATTCAGGGTTTATATTATTTTTAAAACCTTTTTTTTATTTTTCTGAAAAAAGAATTAAATTATACATTTATGTATTTATTTACAATTATTTTCGCATAAATGTCAAAGTAAAATAAGGTTAGCTGGCCGTGCAACAGCCTTCGGTGTAGCGGCTGAGCATAAGAATATTCGCACTTGGGCATCTAACTAATTATTTTGAATTACAAATTATTCCAATTAATATTATCCACAACCGCAATTTCAATCCCCTCTCGTTAGGGCATTTTCCCCCAATTTCCCCCCTTTCCAAATTTCTTGAATCAACTTCAATTCATTCTTATTTATGTAATTTCATTTTACAGTCCCCAATTTAATTCATTTTTGTACAGTTTTAGGTTAGTTTTTAGCAGAAATTTTCTTTTTTTTTTCCTATTAACAAACCCATAAGAACAATTTAATATTAGGCAATTAATTTATCAATAATGACTTCAATTGATGCTCACCCACAGCTTCTCCCCAGCTCTCTTGCCCTTTTATCCATTCAAGATCAGGTATTTGTGTTAATTTTTTTTGTTATTTTTTAAGTTTTAGAGTAGATCTATTTGTTTTATTTTTGATTAGTTTGTAAGTAATGGATTAGAATTGGAAATATTAGCTATTGATTGACTTAATTGTGTAGTTAGCTTTGAGGTTTTTGATATTTTGAAGTGTTTGAGTTGAAACTTGATTGATCAAATGTATGTACTTTATGATGAATTGAGTATGTGAAATGGGGGCTGATTTCGATATTTTGTTTTCCGGGTTTTTTCGATTTTTTTTTATTTCAGGTAGAAGTGCAGAGTGAGGTGAAGCTTGATGAGAAGCCATTTGGGAATCATGGTGGTGTTTGTGCCATTTGTTTGGATAAGATTGTACTTGTGGAAACTGCTCTTGTCAAGGGCTGCGAGCACGCGTACTGGTTAGTATTATCGGTTACTTTTTCTTGTATTGTATTAATCTGCTGTTTTTATGAATTTGATTCCATTATGAACTTGACTGTGAAATTTTGATATGTAATTTTAGAAATAGATATGTTGGTGGTTGGGGTCTGTTGAGTGAGAATAGTGTCTAACTCTAAGTAGATTTTTAGTACAGTTTTAAAGGAATGTTAAGCATTTATCTCAGTCACTAATCTCCATAACAAATAAATTTTCCGTAATGCGCCTTGAAGGTGGATCCCGAGTGTTATCTTCTGACTTCTGGTCATCATTGTTTCATGAAAAGTTTTTTCTCTTTCTTTTTAGCTGGTTTTCACCTTACAAGCTACATGTGCTATGATTATTGATGTGATTTGATCTCAGACCTCATTCTGATAGGCATTAATCTATTTTGAATTTTTACTCAATTTGTATTATTAGATAGCTGTTTTCATGACCACTACCTGATTGGGAAAACTCTTACCAGCATTTCCCGATAGCAAAATGACTACTCATTAACTGCAAATTATCTGGCTTATTTTTTCTTCTGTTCTGTATTTGAAAATATCCTTTTATGTGCATGGTAATCAGCTTGCTTGTTAGCTTATTTTGATTCATGCAATCAACCCTAATGGTTATTAAATAAAAATACAGTAAATGAATACATGTTTGACAAGGAAACAAGCAGCGGTACTGTGAGACTAATTTTTTAAGTTTGGAGACCTTGACTACAGTTGCTGATTGCATCTTAAGTTTTTTGATGGAGGGATCTATTCCTGTATTGTTAATTTCACTTTCTTATATTCCAAAGTGCTATCTTTAGAGCATTTTCCCCCAATTTTTCCGTAGTGCGCCTTGAAGGTGGATCCTGAGTGTTATATTCTGACTTCTGGTCATCATTGTTCCGTGAGAAGTTTTTTCTTTCTTTTTAGCTGCTTTTCACCTTACGAGCTACATGCGCCCTGATTATTGATGTTATTTGATCTCAGACCTCATTCTGATAGGCATTCTTCTATTTTTGGAATTTTTACCGAATTTGTATTATTAGATAGCTGTTCTATTATGATTCATGCTCTCTTTCATGACCACTACCTGATTGGGAAAACTCTTACTGGCATTTGCCGATAGCAAAATGACTACAAATTCAGATTGAGTGCAAAAATGACTACACATTCAGATTGGGAAAACTCTTACTGGCATTTGCCGATACCAAATCATGTTTTAGTTTCTTCTTAAAGTAGGTTTTGTAAAATGGCCTGTCAAATCTGAAACTTGGGCTGGCATGCGACTTATGTCTATCCTTTTGAATTGTTTGCTACTAATTTCTGTTGGGATATTTGTCCACTGTAAATAGGTTTTTTCCTCAATTATTTGTATCTCATTGCCTTCGTGAATGTCAAGTCCTGGATGGGTAATGATTGTTAAAAAGGTTATTTTGTATGTCTGACTTTTGTTATATATCAGTCTGTGGAAGCAGTGTATTTTAATGGCTCAGGGGCGTGGAGTAAATTTGTTGTGAAAGTCTGATGCTTTCTTTTTCTTTAATAACTCCCAAGTTGTGTCATGTGAGGTTTATAATCATGTTGGAAATAGCCCGTATGTTTATCATTAAGAAGTTATGGTAATCAACAATATATTACCATGTGATATACGAATTTCTCCGTTCTTTAAATTGGTTGTGGGAAATTATCTTGTAATACTTTGTTATTTCAGTACAAGTGGTGTGTTGATGGGCTTCCTCTATTGTCTGTTTTATGCAGTGTGATGTGCATCCTTCGTTGGGCTACATACAGTCCGAAACCAAACTGCCCTCAGTGCAAGCATCCTTTTGAGTTTCTAAATGTTCATCGCACACTTGATGGCAGGTAGCAATGTTCTTTATTTCAAGTGAAATGATGTTAGTTCATGACGTGTTACACAGTTGGTGCATAATTTGATTTATTGGTAACTTTGTTATAAACGAAGCTACACATGTTGTGACATGTATTATTCGAGTAATTTGCACCGACAATTCCTCAACTCCCTTCTCTCCCGTCATAGTCTTTTTTCTTCAATTTGTCACAATAAATCCCTAAACTTTGGCTCTAGTTTGTCTTTATTTTCACAAGCTAAAACATTTCGGTGCAGTAAAATCTCGTATTATTTACATCAGTTTTCTGGACTTTTGGGTCATTTCTTTCTTTTTTCATTGTTTTAATGGGGTCTTGATTATCATAACAGCATTAAGGATTACATGTTTGAGGAGAGTGTGTGCCTTCTTCTTAGAGCAGCGTGGTTTAATCCCTTAATTGTGGAGAGTCATGAAGATGCATATGATGATTTGGAAGAATATTATCGATATGAATTTGAGTATGGTGATGATGATGATGAGGACGAGGATGATCTAGCTGACGTTTACTTAAGTACTTCATCGAATCTCCGCATTGGCAATCGGAGGTGGGGAGACAATGGTTATGTCAGGTCAGGGCGTCAAGAAGCAAGGCCAGTTCTTCGACCAAATCCGCACGATTCTGATGCTGGTTCGTCATCGCGTGAACCTAAGAAGAAAGAGGCTGCGAAAGATATAACAGGGCGGCGTGCCAAGAGGACACTTAAGCGTGAAGCTGCTGACAAGGCGGCGGCAGCAAAACATGAACAGCATTTGGTGAGGTTTGGCAGGAAGTGATTTGTCTCTATGTATTTCATAATCCAGAAACTATGAATCTGGTATTTGTACAGTACTTTACTTTGTGAAACAATAACATGGTAGTTGGGTTGGTCATGGCAAGTTTAAGTTGGTGGAATTTACAGGTTTATGTACCATTTAAAGTTCTGTCTAATACATGCAATTTCAGAATTTAATTCTGAATTTCTGGCTCTTGCTTTTAGCCTATTACTGAAGCCTGTTCTTTTTTTTTTTAAATACTGAAGCCTGATTCGTTTGTCTCCGTCCCATTTTATTTGTCCACTTCCTATTTTCACACATATTAATAAAACATTAAATACTAACAATTCTTCCTTTGGTACCCTCTTTTGGTTTTTGAGTTAATTTAGAATTACTATATTGAAAAAAGAAAAATAGTCAATATAATAATAATAACATTAAATGCCAACACAAATGCAAGAATAATATCCATTAATATTAAGGGTAAAAGAGGAAAATATGTGTATATTACAATTTTGACAGTTATTTTGGGACATCTAAATATAGTATAATGGACAAATAAAATAGGACGGAGGGAGTATATAAATAGGAATTTTTACAGAAATATGGGATCTTTTTTATTTATCTTCTAAACTATATATAAAAGCATGGGAAGGGGCAATGCATATTTACTTTAACATTATTTTAAAACATAATGGAAAGTTGGTATCGTGTGAAAAAAACTCCCGCATTTACGTTATTCGTGTTATTTTCTCTGTATTTTAATAATTTTTCAAAATTTAAATATTTATTATGAAATATTTTTTAAATTTAATATTAAAACAATAATATATTAACAAGTCATTTTACGAGTCACATACGAAATATGTAAAAGACACTAGAAAAGAAGAAAAACAAATCACAGTAGCAAATAGAATTCCCATGTCTATAATATAAACACATACGAATTTTATTTCATTTGTATTACACTCACAAATACTTTAAACAACAATTAATAAATATTCTTTTCGACTCTCCAACTTGTGACAAATCAAAAGAGTTTAATTTTATAAAAACTTTAAAAAATTCTCAACTTAACAATTTTGAGCAAGTTACACCCTAAAATAACATCAAACTTAATGATCAAAGATGGTAACTTACCCAATATTGACAAGTTAAGCCTTTTTTTTCTTCAATGCCACAAATTTAAACTCTTTTAATATTTTGTTCCAAATTGGAAAATCGAAATGAAGCTTAATTTATTGAAACAACAATATATAACTTAAGCTATACAAGCCTTTTATTTATAAACACACTGCATAGTTGAATTTATAGCAAACACGACGAGCATTTTCATATCGTCTCCACCACCTGGTGCAGAAGGTCGTGTTCATTTTTGTCGTCTTTGGTTACAGACGACCTCCTTAAGTAAACGCCAATTCCGTTTGCACGTATCTAATGTAATTAAAATTAGTATATTAAATTAAACTTCAGAATTAGTGTGAGTAAGTGTCTAAATTAATTATGATTAAAAGTAAAAACTTACTTCGCGTTTTTGTTCTTCCGTTGGAAAAAACATTGTTTCATGTGGATTTGTTACACGGGTGTAAAATGTGTCCGTTGCTATGACTTGATTTCCTGCTCTAAATTCATAAGAATCTGAGCATGTGTAGCTTTTCGCGTTTGTAGTCTGCCAAAAATAACACAACAATTTATAGTCATAAATTCATGAAAGAACATTTCAAAAAATTGAACTTACGACATAAGTATATACAATACTAAATGCTATTCATAATATCAAATAAAAGCAAACTCGTTGATTCAATTAGTTTGATTTCTGCACACTATTTTTTTTTTTGGTTAAATCGAATTAATCGATCAGTTAAATTTGGTTATTTTTTTTGGTTGATTCATTTAGTTCTGTCGGTTTTTTTTTACATTTAAGAGTTTTAAGAATTTGGCTAACTAAATTAACCAAATATTTATTTATTTATTTATATTTATCGATTTAAATAAGTAAATTTGTTTTATTTATTTTCAGTTAATGAATCATACCGTCTTTCAATTGTAAAACACTTACCAACGAAATACAAAATTACGAATTCTATCACTAAATCAAAATAAGAACCAAACAAAATAACTGATATATTATTTGGCATAATTGTGTAAAAAAATTAATTCCTTTTTTAATTTTTTAAAAATCTATTCAAGTTTTTTAAAATTACAAATCTATTTTAATTTGGCCTAGTTGCTAGAGATATATTCAATTTTACAAAATTAATTTAATTGTACCTATGTGAAAATTGAATATGTGATTTTTTAAAAAAGCAAAAGGTACAAATTGGCCCTTGTGGCCAAAGCCCAGAAATATTTAAACCCATGAGGTGGTTGCGCCTCACTTAAGCCTGTATGGTCATTAAAAATGGTACAAAAAGAACCATACCGTTAACTCCGTCAATATTTTTTTAAATAAAAAATATAAATAAACCCTAGCCGCATATCTTTAAGGGAGGTGATTTTGGCCATTTTTTGGTCTAAAATCACCTCCCTCCCTCTCAAATCTCTTCTATTGTAGTGTTTGCTTTCAATAATTTTAGATTTTAATTTTATTTTGTGCTTCTTCTCTTTCTTTATAGAGTTTTTGTCTCTCTTTGTGGAGTTATTTTTACCCTTTGTGGATTTTCTTATTTCCTTCATGGAAATTATCTTGGGGCGTAGCTCTAGAGTATTATCAAGAGAATTTTTATTTCTATTATTCTATCAATCGGACTCATACAAAGACCAAAGAGTCGATTTGTGGTTTAAAATAATCACCGAGTGGAGCGGGCGGATCGCCGAGTTGCACATCCAAAGAACTCCGTCAACGCGTTTGAAGAATTTAGATATAAATTTCTGTTATTTTACTGATGTCCTACTCTCTATGTACTTCTTGAATGTATTGTTTAGCTTGCATTTAGATCAAGTTGTACGTTTATTTACCTATTAATGAAATATTATTATTATTATCAACAAAAAAAAACATTTAACTCTTTGTAGTATAAAACAACTACAACTTTCTTTTTAAAAATAAGATAATCACTTTAGTTACTATAAAATTATTCTAAATTAATTATTATTATTTTATTATATTTTTCATTATAAAAAGTTAAATAATTTATTTTAATTACTTTGCATAATTTTTTTAATTACGGTAAATATAAAATTTATTATAATTATTTAATATATAATTATACTACATTAAAAATTTAATATTATATCTTAATATAATTTTTATTTAATTACACTAAAATATTGAATAAATTTTATACCTAGTATAATTGAATTAAATATCATATTGAGTAATTATAATATTTTTTACTTATTAGAATTAAATAAAAAATCAAATAATAATTAAGAATACTTATTATAATAACTTAGTATAATTGTTATTTAATTAGTCTAATAAATTATTCATATTTGTTTATCTAAATAATAATATATATTAAATAAATTACAATTACTATTTTACGTAGTATAGTTAAATAATAAATCTTATGAAGTGATTAAAATTAATTTTTTTATCTAGCTTAATTAAATAAAAAATGATGCTAAATAATTATAATTAATATTTCTTTATGTAAATAAAAAATTATACTAAGTAACAATATATAACTTTTTTATCAATATAATAATTAAAAATTACTCAAGCAAATAAATTATAAAAATTACCACAAAATTTATGAAAATAATCAACTTTTTTTACTATTAAATAAGACACTAAAATAATTATCTTATTTAAAAAAAGTTGTAATCATTTTATATTACAAGAGGATAAATGTTCTAATCTTTAACCATAAGAGCTTATATGTACTTTTTATTTTAAGGAAACAAAACTTTTAACAGAATTAATTGTATGGTCCTAACGGAGTTAATAATATGATCCTTTTTGTACCATTTTTTATGACCATAAGGGGTTAAGTGAGGCAATCCGCCTCAGATGTATAAATATTCTTGAACTCCTCCCACAAGGTCCAATCTGTATATTTTACTTTTTTAAAATAGAAAAAAAATGAGTTGCTAATTGGAAATGCCACTTGAATCGAATATATTATAATTTCATATTTTATGCTATACCTTAGCATGCCATATAGACATAATTAAATTGATGTAGAACAATTGAATTGATTTCAAGTAAATTGTCCAAATTATAACCGATTTATAAATTTTAAAAAAATTAAATTAATTTACAAAAAGTTAATTTTTTTTGGCACCATTATTATGCCTATGTTTTTACCTCAGTCATAAGCCAGCCAACGGACAAATCCCAATTTTTTGACCACCAACCAGTGGTATCTCTAAAACATTCACCAGACCAATGAAATTTAACCAAAATCCGCTTATAATTTGCCACTTTAACCAGAGTTCCAAGTCTGGTACCGTGTGTTACATTGCTGAGTTCCATGTTCGTCATCGACACTTCTTCAGGCATGTCTCGCATGGCATCTCCGGCGAGCACAAAAACAGACAAAGAAATAATAAGTATTGTGGAAGACAAAGATAGAGCCATGATAATTGGGACTTGTGAGGATATTTTATGGAAGGATGGTAGCTAATTAAGGTACTATTTATAGACAAATAAAGGTTCATTTCGCACCTTCAACTTAGCATAAAATATTAAAAATATCTAAATTGGTAGTTTTGAACAAATATAAAACATGGAAATACCTTGAAATTCGGATGTAGAGATAAAAAAAGGGTTAATTCCATATAAAATCACCGCCTTTACACGTTTTTTCATTTTACTCACGTCCTTTAAAAAGTGTCAAATAAAATCACCACCTTTCATATTTTTGCAAATCTATCATCGATGAGTAAAATTCGATGTCTTTTTCCTCCCAAAAAAATGTTTTAATTTGATTAACGCCCTATTAACCCACAAAATACATTTCTCTTAACTCTTTTCTTGTTGATTCCGGTTGTTAAGGCAACAAAGATACACCGAATTTTCACATTCGTGATAGATTTGCAAAAAAATGAAAGGTGATGATTTTATTTGCCACTTTTTAAAGGATATGATTAAAATGAAAAAACACATAAAGATGGTGATTTTATATGAAATTAACCTTAAAAAAAAGTCTCATAACAATAATTTTGGAATTTAATTTCCAAGAGTAATACTTTTGAAAATTAATTTCGAGAATTAATACCGAAGTTCAAGCTATGATTACTTAATCAGTAGTAAAGGTGAAGGGCCTTTTAGACCTTCTTTGTTGGCAAAATACTATAAATGTGCAATGTCAACTCGTCATATAGACTGTGAAATTCGGATATCGTACCCACATGAAAAACTACTAAATACACTCAATTATAATACTCAATTTGAATAGTCAAAAAGATATTTGAATGTTGTTATTAAATTAAATAAATTGCAATATTATGATCAAAATTAACTAAAGTTATAATGAAAATTAGGTTTAAACAATAATGCGAAAGATCAAGGATTATCAAATTCATCACGTGTATATATAAATTTTCAAGCGGGAAGCTAATGGAGGTAATCAACGGAGCGATCAATCGAACTTGAAATTTGGGAGAAATCGTCTATTCTCAACAACTAAATCTTGAAGCTTTTTGGATTGTAAAATAACTTGGATTAATGTTGATTTGAGTTTGGTTTATATGTTTGAAGTTTATGGTGATTTGGTGTTTGAGTAATCTGTTTGGTGTTATTGAATTCTTGATTCTAACCTTTAGAACTGATGTATATATAACGTATATATACTGAGATGAAGAATGAACTTGGTGATGAAAGTGAAGGATTGCCCAAGGAGCCACTGCTCGACGAGGTCGAACCTAGCGCAACAATTTGACTAAACCCAAGGTGGATTGACGGGATAATTTGAATTAGTTCTAAAGTCTAAAAATAGTTAAACGAATAGATATGGTTTAAGTACAATTTAAGCAATATTCGATTACTTAATAATAGTATACTGGAGTTAAGTGTTAATATCAAGTTAGTTCTAAAATTTAAATATTTAAGCGAGAAAAGTAAATAGTTTACGAGTTACTTATAAACTGAGTATAATGAAAGGAGATTATAAAAAGACAATTTTAATAATTAAACAGGTTAAGTATAAATTATTCGTAATAAGTTTTGATATACTATAAGTTATGATATATATAATCGGAAATTGTTTATTAAGAAAAGTTAATGGATTAAACATAAGTTAAGTACGAAGTAATAGATATACGATTACTAATTAAGATTAACATTGAAATGAAATTAAGTTGCATAGTCCGGCAGTTTACAAGTTTAAATTGATAAAAATAATGATAATATGGACTAATCGAATTGCGATTTCTAATAAATATTGGAACCACGTTATGGTTTAAGAATAAGTCTATAAGTTAAAAGGTTTAAACTGAACAAATGTAATAAGTATACGAGCTATTTATAATGCGGCTATAAGTAGTATCAGTATAAAATTGTGAAAAGAAAAGTATAAATGAATTAAATACAGATTAATTGTAATAATTTACGAGTTATAATTGAGAAATATTATCTGATATGAGTGTTCAATTAGAAAATTTTAGTTAATTAATATTATCAATGTCGAGCTCTGGAAATTTATTGATGGAATATAAATTGTGAAACAAGTTAGTAAGCGAAAAAATAAGATTTAAACATCAGACCTAGAATTTATGAATTCGGTTGACATATATATAAAAGTATTTTAAGATCAGGAGAATCAGTTTGATACTCCTAATATATGTTATATTATTCTGTTTAAATATCAAATAATAAGGTTTTTTTTATTTTCGTCAAAGTCTTTGTGTCTATTTTTAGTTTGAGTTAATTGAAAAAATAAATAAATAAATTTTAATTTTAATCTAATTCTTAAATTTATTTTTGAGCTAAATGTAAATAAAAATTATAAATTTAATAGTTAAATAAATTCAATTTATTCAATTTTTATTTCTTTTACTTTTTTTTTACTTCATTTAGTTATTAAAATTAAAAATTATAAAAATTAAATTAAAGCCGTTAACTCACTAACTCTAATAATAATTTGATTTTTATTTAGACATATTAAAAATATAAATTTAAATATTAAATTGATTGTCTTTTTAATTTATTCTAACATTTTTCTTATATAAAAAATGGTGGAAAACTAAACAGTTAACAAAAATAAAAATAAAAAAATTTATTATTTAATCTTCAAATATAAAAGAGGGAAATAAGAATTGAAAAACATTTTCTCTGTTCTACTTTAGAAGTTTCATTTTTTTTACACAGATATTAAAAAAATATTTATCGTTTTTGTTTTTATATCTTTTCTTATTTTATCCTTATAAATAATTGTGGAATTCTTCATATTAGTTTATTTAAAAAAAAGATAAAAAAAAAGTTTCATGTAGAAGTTTTTAAAAATAAAAATAATACGTTTACAATGGGACATATTGAAATAGATCAAAATAAAATATGAAACTTTTAAAATGTGACGGAAAGAATATTCGGAAATCTTAAAAATAATTTATTCTTAAATTAATGTAAATGATCCAACTTTTAACCATATTTTTGCCGTGATAGTGTTGTTTATGGTTGTCCGAAATTAAAGCCCACCTCATCTTAAATTTCTTAGATTCGGAAATCTATCATTTGAAGAATGTCATAATAGCGGACCCTCCAATTCTTGTAAGAACAATAAAACAAAAATCAATTATTGTATGGAAATAACTGGCTTTTGGATAGGATCATAAAAAGATAAAACAATTTATAAATTTTGCATATAATGTCTAAAAAAATTCCGATCTTTTAGTCTTTTTTCAATCCTATCCTAATGTTGAAAACTGATAAATTTTACTCTATTTTGCATTTTTATGTTTCAATTGTATCCTGATAAATTGATACACTTTTTTCGTTTGAGAAAGAATTAAAAAACGTTCTCCATATCTAGCATATAATAATTGTATATGTTTAAAGTTTATTTAGATTTAGTTAAATTAATTAAGAATTTAAATTATTTTAATTTGATTATGGTTTTTAGTTAGTTTTTAAAAATAAAAGATTTATTTGTATTTTTTAATACAAATAAATTTAATTTTATCTTTAAACTTAGTTAATTAAATGATTTTATCATTTAAATAAAAAATTATGAAAAATTAAAAAAAATAGGATACAATTATGCAAAATAGGATAAAATTGACCAATTTTCAACGTCGGGTCAAAATTGAATAGCTAAAAGGTCGGGTTTTTTTTTGATGTATTAGCCTTATATATATATATATATATATATATATATATATATATATATATAATTTTCATGTATTTATTAAACAAATTAAATGTTATTTTATAAAATAAAGATTATCCACATTAAGTTGTCCATTTGAAACTTTGAACATAAAAATTTGTTAACAGAAAAAAAAACAACCGTTTAAGTTTTTTTTTTTAAATTAGAATGAAAATTATTTATGCGAAATATTGAACTTACAACATGTCAAATTGCTATTTAGCACTTATAATGTTCAAATCATAGTTCATCATTAAAATTTACTGTATAATTGAATAAGACACAAAAAAAATTAATAATAATTATACAAATAAATTCAAAAATAAAATAAAATTATACAAATAAAAACATTCACATTTTGTGCCCCAAAACTAGAAACCTATAAAGCATATAAACCTATAAATTGAAATTTATGTTTTTATTTTAAAAAAAAATCACAACTTCTTTGTAGTTGTTTTTAGTTATTTATGAGCTTACTCTTTGTTAGATTTTTAGGGTCTTTATGATTAAAGAACTTATAAAATGATACTTTAAATACTACTAGAAAGTTTTGAATGAGAGTATACATATATTTTAAAATTTTAAAAAATGTGATATATTTGTAAATATATGTATATTTTTAATTGTTTTAAGTGATGTAGTTTTCTATTATTTAAAGAAAAAATAATAATATTTGAATTATAAATTTTGTTTCGAGTAAAGGTGGTTTGAGATTTTGAAATTGTAAGCCTAACTCATATCATAGTAAGTATTTCTAGAGAACATGTAAAACAATTTTAAAAATATTTTAATTTAATATTTTATACAGATTTTGGTATATTTTTGTATAATATTTTTATAAATAATTCTGCTCTAATAAAACAGTAATAAAAATAAATTATTTCACAAGGTGTATATTAAACTACTGTAATAAATTTAATTTTATTTATATTACCATGTCTTATAAATTCAAATATTCATTTTTTATTTTTTTTATTTAATACATAAATTATTGAAATTTACTTTTTTTTTTGATAAAATCAAACATCCATGAAAGAACATTCAGATAAAAAACATTTAAAAAACGTTGCAAAAAACAGAACCACAAAAGAAAAAGTTTGGACTTATAGAGTCAACATCTATCAACATACGTGAGCTGGCGTAAAGCTGTAGCAAAAATACGTTTTAAAATTTAAATATTTCATCTGTCCAAATTGGTTATTAATCACCCATGATCCTGACTTTTGAGGTTATATAAAAACCCCCTGATATTTAAAAACGGGCAAAACCTCCAAATTTTTGTGTCGAAGCTCACAAAACCTCTTGAGACCAAAATATCGGTAATTTTTTTAAAAAATAGTGACGTAACGGCGACTTATTGGCATCAGACCCAACAAAAATCGGATCCCATGTCAGCCCATGTCAGTTGTTAGGTGACACCTCATCACAAACCTAAAAAAACCCAATATACCCCCTAAAATTCAAATAAAAAAAAACTAACTCAACCTAATTAAACCGAATTCTATTAAATTGAATCAAACCACCCTAACCCACCTACCATTATACGGCCATCACCACCCGCCACTCTCCGGCCACCACCATTATCCGGCCACCACCCGCTGCCGCTTAAACGGCCGAAATATTTTCCGGCCGTTCTTCAGATCTCTTCAACGAAAAATAGACATGTATCTGTTCAATAGATCTGTTTGGATCTGTTTTTCGTTGAAAAACAGACATGGATTTGTTCAATAGATCTGTTCAAGACGTAATGTTAAATTACGTGATGTTGGCTAAGGCCATCTCCAATCCATACCTATTTTTGAGTTTGGGTCTTATTTTTCAACTCCAACCCATACCTACTTCTCACCCATTTCTTTATTTGTGAATAGTAGCAACCCATTTCTTGGTATGCACTATTCACACAAACCCATTTTTTGGTTAATTGGATATTTACTTTTTAATTACAATTTATATAGCTAACTTTGTAAATATTCATTACTTTTCATTAAATACCAATTAAATTTTTAATAATGTAATCCAAATTATTTTTATTGGTAAAAATAAAATAAATAAAATAAATTATTTAAATTAAATACATAAAATTTAAACAGCATAATTTTTATTTAAACATAAAAATTACGTTACATTAAACATAAACATTACATTACATTAAACATTAATGCGGGTAGATAAATATTATAATTAAACTAATCCTAAAACGTAAATTAAAATAATAGTTAATAAACAAATTCAATGGAAGGAGAAATACCGCAAGTTGAAATGGTATTAAATGATGATGCTCGATTTGAAGAATTCTTGCTCACCACAGACAAATCAAGAACGCACACCTTGCACTTCGTAATGACTTGATTGATCATTTATGGAAAAAGTATACTAATGCGGAAGCATAAAGAAAAATGTTTCAATTGTAGTTTTATTATTAATATTTGAATGTAATGTATTATTTTATTATTAATATTTAAATATAATGTGTTATTATAATTTTAATTTTATTGTTTCAATTTTAATTATTATTTGTTTTATTTTTTATAATTGGACATTAAATAATATTAAAAAAAATTAATATTTAATTTAATATTATTTAAGCATTATTAAATAAATGAATAGATGAGGATGTGTGTGTTTAAAATATAAATATAGATGTGAAATGGTAAATGTTTAAATGTAGTAGTATTAAATATAAAAGAGAATATATAAAGAATATTCTTTTGGTGTGAAAAATGGGATAATGGGTTGGAGTCTATGAAGCACGGAAACTTCGACAAAGTTGCGTTTCCCGTTTCGGAAACGTTTCGGAAACCGAAAACTTTTGGACACCCGCACGAAACGTTTCGGGCCGTTTCCGTAAATTGTAAAAATTAATAATTTGTAAAAAAATTAAAATTATTGCCCACAAATAAAAAAATCTAACTAGTTACCCATAAATTTTACATTCGCATTGCCCACAATACATCAAATATACTTATTTGTGTTGAATTATATTATATTTTTTTATATATTTATAAAATTTTAAATATTTAGTATATTAAAATGAATTATTTTGTTAATTATCATAAATATTTAGATAATATTTTTATAAATATATCCTTATATTTTTGTTATTTACACGTTTCCCCCACGTTTCGTGTCCTCCATTTTGAAAAACTTTCGTTTCCCCGTGTCCGTTTCGTATCGTTTCCGTTTCCCGTTTCCGTTTCCGTGCTACCTAGGTTGGAGTAAAAACACTGTAGAAAACTCAATAGTAGATAAATTGAAACTTAAAAATGAGTTTTGGGTTGGAGATGCCCTAATGGATCCTTTTCAGTCAGCCTCTGTAGTTATTTAGAGATGAAAAATGATTAAACACTTGAAAACTGAGTCCAATTAGGAATGTTGAAGATTAGCTAAAAGATTTAGCTAGCAAGGAAGTGGAATCTTGAGTAGAATTCATAAAATTAGTACACAGTCAATAAATGAAAAAGAGAAAATGGATGTGCAATTATGTGCTTTTAATCCCTGCACGAGAATAACAAATCTCATTCAATATTTTTTTTTCTCAGGAAGCATGAATTGATAAATTTTTTGAGAAATTGAAAGTTTGAAACATTAACTTCCTCGTTTTCCTCCACTTCTGGATGTTAACCTTGTTCATCTTATTACTCCTACTTTTAGGTTTGCTATTATCGCCAACATAGTAACCATTGTTTCGCCTATAGCCAGGACCATGAACAACGGATTACGTATGGATTACGGCTTGAACAGATCCATGTATGTTCTTCACCCAGATAATGGTGGGTGGTGGCGGAGAGTGGCGGAGAGTGGCGAGTTGTGGTGGCCGGATAATGGTGGGTGGGTTAGGGTGATTTGGTTCGATTTAATAGGGTTGGGTTTAATTAGATTGGGTTAGTTTAATTTTTTTATTTGAGTTTTAGGGGTATTTGGGTTTTTTAAGGTTTGGGATGAGGTGTCACCTGACACCTGACATGGGCTGATATAGGGTTAGATTTTTGTTGAGCCTGACATCAATAAATCGCCGCCACATCACTATTTTTTTCAAAAATCGCCGATTTTTTGGTTTCAGGGAGTTTTGTGAGCGCCGCCACAAAGAACAGGGGGTTTTGTGCCCGTTTTTAAACAACAGAAGGTTTCGTACACATAGCCTCAAAAGTCAGGGGGCCATGGGTGATTAATAGCCGTCTAAATTAATAGAATTAATAAGATATATATATATATATTTTTTAAAATTATTAACACAAAAACTTTCAAAAAAGCCCTAACCTGGAAATAAGATAACTAAAAATGTCAAAAGGAGATGGCAAGAAGTTTGGGGTTTTTACCCAAATAACCAAAATTTGGTATATATTTATTTTTATACGGGTCAGAGTTTTAAATTTCTAAACTATCACACACGAAAACTATTATCACTTTTATACTATAACTATATATATAATTCTAGTAACACAAACCCTCATAATTACAAATATTTTCTATATCATCATCATCAATTTCTCTCATCTCTCTCAACTTATTCAAACGCTATGCTAAAACAAAAAGGCTTGAAGTTTAAAAAGAAAATGACTGCGTTAATTGAAAAGCAACTATAAGAAGCTAAAACAAACTGCATCAAATGAAGAATGAATGCAAAAGTTAAGAAATTTGTGGTAATGAAAACTGAATATGGAAGTTTCAGATGAATTTTCAGTGCTTAAACTAAGAAACTATAGAGAGTAATTGCTAAGAGAAATTTGCTTCTTCGCTCCATTTAGTTTGTTTAAGCTAAAATCAATTAAGCTAAATCAAACCTCAAAACAAAATACAATAGAGCAATATTTTGACGGGTTCAATTGAAAATTATGGTGTTTTAAACAAAAGCTGAGAGAAAATGTAAATATTTATGTTTCTTTTAAATGGCATAATGATATTAAACAGCGAAACCTTTTTAACTTTTCGAAAATCTATTCAAATCTTTTAAAAATTATAAATTTATTCCAATTTGACCAATTCATTGAAAATCTATCTAATTTTTTAAAATCAATTTAATATATAGGCCTAATGGTAAAAAAACCCCAAACCTTTACGACTTGTTGCAATTATATCCAAACCTTTTAATTTTTGCAATAATATCCAAATTGCATTTTTTTATTGCAATAATATCCAAATTGCATTTTTTATAGCAATAATAGTAAAATTGATGGCTAAACTAGTTGTTTTCAATTAAGATATTAGGCTATTATTATGTTTTGATATATAATAATATAGTAAAAGTCTCAAAAAATGGCAAAAAACTCAAAAAAACAAAAATCACATAAAAAGTGCAATTTGGATATTATTGCAACAAAATAATGCAATTTGGATATTATTGCAAAAATTAAAAGGTTTGGATATAATTGCAATAAGTCGTAAAAATTTGGGTTTTTTTACCATTAAGCCTAATATATATATATATATATATCTTTGAAAATTGACTTATCCAAACTATGTGCCGTCCAATTGACAATTATTTTCTTATTAATTATTTTAAAAATTAAGAGTAAATGACAAAACTATTCAAAAAAAGAAGAAAATAACAACAATGCTAAGTTTGCTGAAATATTACATCAGCACCTAAAAAAATTAAAACTTTACATATTATACCTTCCCAATGAGGATGCAACATATGACACACTCAAAACAAATGAAAAAAGTCAAAATTAGTCAAAAATGCGTCAGAAACGCGTCAGATATCCGCCTGACGCGCGCTCAGACATGCGTCTGACGCGCGTGTCAAGAAAATGCATCAGTTTTACATTAAATATTCAAACATGTATCATTTATGTATTTGTTATGTATCCGCAATATATCAGAAACATATTTGATTATCATTTTTCCTTATTTTAAAAATATATAAATACACACACACACATATGTATTATTTTTATTCATTATTTATATATCTATAAGGTGTATGTATAATATATTTTGAATTAAAAGATACATGTATTATATATTTTAAAAATACATAAATTATGTCACAAAAAAGTATATATAAAAAAATGTGTTTTCCTATTACATGTTTAATGCTTGCATTGTTCTTTTGTTAATTACTATTTTAAGTTTTGAAATAAATAATTCTTTTATTTAAATTCATTTGAGTTGTATATTTAACGCATTGAAATATATAATTTACGGGTAGTTGAAATGTATCAATAATATATATTAAAATAAAAATATGTCATATGCTCTGTAAATTGTATAAAATATTTATCAATGATACGTATTAAGGATATATTTATCATATTTTAATTGTATATGAAAGATGTATCTAAAAATACATCTAAAGAATATATATATATATATATATATATATATATATATATATATATATATATATATATATTATGAGTTGTTTTTGATATGTATTATTGATATATCCGAGATGTATGGAAAATGTATCTCGAATGCATTGAGGTATCACCATTGACAAGATGACGCGTATACCATTAAGGATATATTTATCATGTATAAATCATATATCAAAAATTATCTAACAAATACAACTGAAAAACATGCCAAACACGTTTAATGAATTAATATATATTTAAAAATGAATGTATTTGAGATGTTTCTGACATGTAACTGAGATGTATAACATATGTATTCGATATGTATCAAACATGTATCTCGAAGACAGTCACATAGTATTAATGAAACACATTTGATACATAACCTTATAATTATTTGAAGTAACAATATAAAAAACGATATATTCACATAAAATATTCATTTTTACATTTTTTTTTTGTAAGTTACTTTTTTTTAAATATACCTTATTTGCTATTTTCAGTTTAATTATATTAAAATATGTACCACAAATGCATTAAAAATAATAGTGGAGAAAAGTATCACTTTGCCCTGTTTGGGTCAATCAAATACTTTTTCCATCTTCCTCACCCTTCACTCTCATTTCCTTTGCAATCACATATTTATCTGCAATTAGATCTAATTTCATTTTTTTTTATCATGAGAATAAGGAAAAATCATCAAAGGAAATTCATAAGAATCAACATCCTAATTGATAAATAAAAAATAGATATGAAACCAGAATATAAAAATATAAGATTTTACTATATTATAATTTCTAAATATTACCCAGTCACCCAAAGAAACAAATATCATTGCACGACGTATCGAGTGATGTATCTATAATGTATCTAATATATATATATATATGATATATAAATAAAAAAGATGAACAAATAACAATATAATGCCGTTATAAAATTTATCACAAACTGAAGTTAATTTTTGAACAACTTTGTATTTTACATGAGAAATCATATCTGATAAATAGTTCAATTAATACATCTCAAAAATAGGTCATGTATATTTTAAAACATTTATAGATACATCACCTATAACATTTAGCTTTCATCAACAATATTATAAAGACTGTAGTCACAAAAACGAATAAGCTGTATTAAGTTTTTCGAAATTTGATAAAAAAAAATAGTAAGGCATAAAGCAAGTATATATGTAAACATAAAATAGTTTTATCCAATATTTATTTTATTACATCTACATATAAATTAAACTATTTTTTTTGTGAATATTGTATCTTGATAATATTTTTTTGTTGGATGTCAAGTTGATATTTTTTAAACTGAATATTATTATTTTTGAAATGAAAATAGAAATGACATTTTTAGAGTAATTGTGAAATGTATTTAGTTGAAAAAAATTATTCAATGCAACCGTTGCGCCTTGTCATTCATGCAACAAACCAATTATGTGTTAGACATGTGAAATATTTAATGATTAAAAATTTAAATAATAATTAAAAGATTTTTTATTGCAAATGCTCATTGATTTGTTGTGAATATGACATGACACATTTATTATATGAGATAAACACTCATTTAGTTGATGTTTTTGCAATATAATATATATAGTAGGTCTGTAAATTAAATGACTTAAAATATATTTTATATTTTTTTATATATAAATTTAATAAATTAATAATTTTAATAATTAATAAAATTTTGGTCCACCATGTATATTAATTATTAGAGGGTCAACTGTACCTAATTTAAAATCTATTAAAATTAATGGAATTTTATTAATAAAAAAATAAATTAACGGAATAATAATGGAGATCTGAATATTTTTTGAATACAAAGTTTGTTTTTTTAGAGGTTAATTTATAAGGAGAGAAATAAAAATACTCAGATTTTATATATAGAATGAAGCCCTACACCGTACCTGCACTACCACAATATAGTTTAAATATTGATCAATGGGTAAGAGTTGCCAAGCTGTAAGTTGTTGGAGAAGGAAAAAAGAATGTAGAGATAGAGAAGGACAGTAAAAAAAAGAAAAAAATGTAAATAGTTTCAGTCCAAACTATCGAAAGCTTTATGAAAATCCAATTTTAGAATAAGCAACCTATCTTTCCGCTTAGAAGCTAGGTGAACAAGTTCGTTGGCAATCATGGCACAGTCCATAATACTTCTACCTTTAATAAAAGCATGCTGATAATCAGAGATAACCGAAGGGAGAAGGGGAGCCAACCTGATAGAAAGACACTTCGAGAGCAGCTTGTACATCCCGTTAACCAAGCTGATAGGGCGACAATCATTGATTTTTGAAGAACCTGAAACCTTTGGAATTAAAACCATAAAAAAGGTATTAATACCATTAGGCAACGAATTAGTGTTGTAGAAAGAGTGAAACATCCGAAGTATTTCCCCTTTGATAATTTTCCAAGCCCGGCGATAGAAATAAAAATTAAACCCATCCGGGCCCGAAGCCTTTGTCTGACCATATAAAGAAAGCGCAGCTAAAATTTCAGATTATTCAAAAGGCCGGATAAGGCTGTCTGCCTGAACAGCGAATAGATAATTAAAATCAAGACCTGAAATGTCTGAGTACACATGATGGTTCCTGTCATAAAGAGCAGAATAAAATGAGCGAATATGGTTTCTGATTTCATGAGGATCCGAGAACGAGATGCCATCCACCTCCACTGAATAAATATGATTGTTTCTATAATGCATAGAAGCAATACTGTGAAAGAATTTGGAGTTCTTATCACCCTTAATACTCCAATTAAGTCTTGATTTTTGAATCCACATATTTTCTACTGCCTTCTCTGCTGTCCACAGGTCTGATTTACAACAAGCTAATCGATTTCTCTCATCCTCCAAAAGCTGCCGAGAATCAGCTAGGATATCCAGCTGCAAAATTTCCTCCGAAAGATCTTTGATTATCTTGTTTTGGTTTCCAAAAACAGTGGCATTCCATTCTTTGATTAAGAGATGAAGCTTTTTGATTTTTTGCACAAAAGTAGTAACTTCATTCGAAGAGCAAATAGCTAACCAAGAACTAGAAACAAAATTATCAAATTCTTTATGATCCCATCAAGCGTCAAGAGAGCGAAATGTCTTTGGTCCCCAATCAAATGCAACCTCCGATCTAAACAAAATGGGCACATGATCAGATTGTCCCTTAGGTAGTGCAGTTAGAGAAAGAGAAGGCCACGCGACAGTAGTCGAAATAGACACACAACATCTATCTATTCAAGATCTAGAGAATGAGTTCTGCCAAGTAAAAGAGCGACCGTGAAGTGGGATATCCATCAGCTCCGTAGTATTGAGAAAATCATGAAGGGCTAACATAGAAGCTGTAAAATCTTGGCAGTTTATACGCTCCTCAGGTTTCAAAATTTCGTTAAAATCCCCACTGATTATAATTAACCCCGGATAACAGATTAATGGAGCCAACTCAGCCCAAAAAGATGATCTTTCGGATGCCGCATTACTTGCATAAACTAGTATATGACGGATAGAAAAACCAGAAAAGGAAAAATCCATGCAAATCCAACGAGATCCTTTAGTTACCGAAACATTATGAAGCAAAACCGAATTCCAAATAATCAATAAACCACCAGAGGAACCAATCGATGGAACAAAAGAAAAATCAAAATCTAAGTTAGGCCACAACTTCCTAACTAGAAAAGCATCTATATTCTCTTTTTTTGATTCCACCAAACCAATAAAAGAAGGATTATGTTTGCTAACCAAGTTTCGAATAAAACTTTGTTTGCGAAAACTCAAAAGACCCCCTCGACAGTTCCAAGTAATAAAATTGATAGGCAATGACATAAAAATAGCATATAAACCTGGAAAATCAATGTAAATCATGCTTTTTGATTCTCGATGTCCTTCTCAATGTTCTTAGCTAACTGCTCCACTGTTACAGATTTATTCCTGTTCTGAAATAAGCCTAGAGAGTTGTCAACATCCCATATTTTTAAGGCTTCTTCAAATGATCCAGAGGCTGCCATATCACGCGCAGTTGAAATAACCTTATTCATGTTAGCAATGTCACTATCTGAGATTTGACTGTCATCTGTAACCTGTTGGTTAGAAAGGGAAGTAACAATTCCTTTTTCTGAAATCTTCTTGATAACTTTCTTCTGTCTCAAATTAATCAATTCTATCGCTTCCAATGTAGGCTTATTACTGCCTTCCTTAACAGCCAAATTTGTTGTTTCTTCGACAAAAGAAGGTTCATAACTAGTTGGGTTGTTCTTATCCGGAGCGACTGGACTTGAAACAGCAATCCCATCATCGCTTTCATATGCACTCTCATCCGTTTCCCCCGTATCTTCCACCCAAGAGACCGGATAATCACTCTCAGTAGCATGGACAACGCATGATCTCCCTGATAGGGGTAGAAATACCCCTATATTTATGTATACTTTTGATACGGTATTTGCAGGTTGATATGTGTTTTTGAGCTTTATTTGGGTACTTATTGCTATGTCGAGTATTTCAGGGAAAATGTGCAAGTATGGCGTAATTTGGAGTGATTTTGATGATATTCGGAGATTGCAAGAGGTCGAAGTGGATCATAGGAGAATCGAGAAGCGGAAATAGGTGATTTTGGCCAAGTCACATAGTACACGGTCGTGTATTTCTCTCTAGTACAAACGTGCACGAACGTGTATTATCGCCGAAGGGTGGTATTTGAGGAGCTGAGAAAGAAATCAGAGAATTGGCTAAGTGATGTAGTACACGAACGTGTACTTCCCTGTAGTATTAAGGTACACAACGTGTACTTTCGCCGAAGGGTGAGTTTTGGAAGCCAGAATGAATGAAAATTTAGCCAAGTCCCAGAGTACACGAACGTGTACTACCTTGAAGAACAAAAGTACACGAACGTGTACTTTCGCCGAAGGACATGATTTTGTGAAGTTTGAAAGCATGAAGATTTGGCTAAGGCATAAAGAACACGAACGTGTACTACCTTACACGGTCGTGTAAGTGTCGAAAGCTGCGACTGGAAAAAGACAAAAATGTCCGTTTTAACTCCAAACTCCGAGAAACTCAAAGGGCACTTCTGGGTTTTTATCTAGCTTGACCTAATATCAGATTATGAAGTTAGGAGCCGTATAAATAGTGAGTTGAACATCGAACAAAGGTTCGCGTAGTTTTTGTAATCACATAAACCATAGACTAGAGTTTTCTTATTGTTGGATTATCAAATTATTCAGTTTTTCATTATTTTATTGTCGATTATCATTAGTTTACTTTCGAACAAGGT
This sequence comes from Mercurialis annua, assembly GCF_937616625.2. Taxonomy (NCBI): domain Eukaryota; kingdom Viridiplantae; phylum Streptophyta; class Magnoliopsida; order Malpighiales; family Euphorbiaceae; genus Mercurialis; species Mercurialis annua. The sequence continues at coordinate 3,348,162 of NC_065575.1, read as the reverse complement.
ACGATTATTTTCAATTCCATATTCAGTATTCAAATTAATCTTAGAATGAGTTCTTTAATTATTGCTTTGAGTTATTTCATTATTATGTCTAGCTAAACCCTTTATTGGGGATTATTAATTGAAATTATGTCTGGTTAATTGAATTGGACTTATGGGATTTGTGTTCTTGATGGGTTTTAATTATTGTGCTTAATGCTTAGCCTAAACTGATCACTTAGTCTTTGCCATATGTTTTGATTTTAGCTCGAGAGAGTAAAATTGGAATAGAACAATATAATTAAGAACGCAGGAGTTGATTGTGCGAGGGTGAATTAACGAGTGCGGGTTCTTTGAATTTGCTTAATAATCATTAAATCGATTTATACTTAGGTTAATCATTGTGCGAGAGTGAATAATTAACCTAATATTAGTTAGTTTAATGCTTTTACCTGTAATTGCTCGAGAGAGAATTCTAGGTGCTCTAGATTAGTTCGAACGTCATCAGAACCATATAATTCATAACCCGAATCAAGTAAACAGCATAACTAAGATTAATAATCCCTGCTTTTCCCATTATTGTTAAAACACCGTTTGAATTACAGTTTTACTTTACTTTAATCTACATTTATCAATATTTGTCTTTTAATTTACAAAACCAACAAAAATTATCTTTTCAACTATTCAAATTGAGTTTCTTAACTGGTTGTCTTTAGAGTTTTCTCTGTGGGTACGATATCCGGACTTCATAGTCTGTATTACAAGTTGGCTACGTACGCTTGCGTATTTTTACCAACACTCCCCCCAAAATTGATCTTCATCGGATGATTAATGTAATTGCAAGTTGTTGAAATAAGAATCAAACCAGAGTCCAGTCGATCCTTGAGGTAAATCAACGGATGCAGTTTCACCGTTTCCCCTAGTAAATTACCAATATCAGTGAATAGTTCGGGTGACCAAATATAGAAACCCATGTCAAGCGTGAAGCAGTATGGTTGAAACTATCAGCCATAGTAACCGACTGTAATAATTCTGCAAAATTATTTTTCCAGCTCTTTAAGAATTCAGCAGATTCCAGTGCACAGGAGAATGAGATCATAACTAGATTTCCTCCTAAAATAGAAACATTATCAAAGACAATGCCATTATTAATGAGAGACTGTTTGACATGCAGTATTGTATCAATAGAGGATACAGTCACAATAACAGATCGTTTAATCCAATCCAGATTATCCGCCAGATTGTTATCGTTTTTAAAATCCAGTGACATTGAATGATCAATAGTTGCTGATTTCTGAGGTTCAATTGAAACATGCCCGGAGTTGGAAGCAACTGCTGCATAAGAACGCGTATCACGAAACGATGGAGTAAATCTGGTTGTCTGTTTCAATGGAGCTCGAGGGTTTGCTGAAGGCTGTGGCGGAGGATGAACCCTAGTAGGGTATTTTGATAAGAAAGCACGTAGTTTAAAACGTCCAATGACAATTAAATTCAGTTGCGAGATTGCCCAATTCGCCTTAATATTGTCATTAACACGTAAAAAACCAAAGCAACAATTCCTTTTGTTTAGTTTCCTTGCTAGAGAAACACGTCCATGAACCCCATATTTGATGAAAGCATTCTCTAAATCCTTGTAACGCCAAGCCCTGGGAAAATTCTCAAAGTAGATCACCTCAGGGAGATAATGAAAGGCATGGCTAGTACGAACAGGTTTGGTATGGTACTGTTGAATCTGGTGAGTGTTTGAGATTTGGCTAGGGTTTAGGTTTTGGGAGGGTTTTGGGAGAGACATAGTTGCCGACACTACTTACTATAAATTAATGGATCCTCCTGTCCTTGAATATGATACTACCATAATTCCGGGAAGTTCTCAAAATAAAGAAAGACGAACTGTTGCCTGAGTCAAATCTGGTCCGAGGAGCTGGTGGTTTGGATGGTGGAGCTGCTTGCGGCGTCTGGGAAAGGGTTTTAAAATTCACGGGAGGCATAATTAATTGTTATGTTGTTTTAGGTTACTTGTACAAATTAACTTTTTAATAATTCAGTTTGCATAACTATTTTCATTACGTTTTCATAACTTTTTAGTAATTCATTTCCATAACTATTTTCATAACAATTTCCATATGCTTTTTTATAACAATAACTTTTTAAAAATTATTGCACACAACATGGTGAGAGCCAAACTTCACTCTTTAATTCATATTTTTTTAATATCTTTTAAATATTAAAATAATTTGATTAGTTAATTTGATAATATGACTTTTCATTTATCCAACATTAAAAAATAAAATTAAAATAGAAAATAAATAAATAAATTAATATTTATAGATAAAATAAAAATAAAGATGATTCAAACCGATAAATATTTAGTATTTTTATAAGTTTATCTCTTGTTTAAGTTGCATGTAATCTTATTGACTATATCGTCTGTTGAGAGAGATTTTTCATCTATGAATATCATGAAAATAAAATTTATGCAATAAACTGGAAGATAAATTGGTGAATTATATGAAAAAATATTTATTGTGAATTTGTGATTGACAAACAAGACATATTTCAACATTTTTATATAAAACATTCAACAGATTTAATTTCTACCTAATTAGTATATTTGTTTGTTTTTATGCATTGTTCATTGTTATAAGATTTTATTTATTTATTTTTATTTATATAATTTATTTATTTTATTGAGTAATATCATCGTCTAATGTAAATTTCTAATTCCGCCAGATTCTTTCTGCATGATTTGTCTAAGGAGAATGACATTATGTGAGGTGGCGGAAAGTGACGTAAATAAATTGTGAATTTTATTTTTTCTGAAAATAAATAATTTTTTTTAGTATCACTAGTTTAGATTTTTGTAAATGGTCCAACTTTAACATTATTTGTCCCGATAAATGGTCCAGTTCTGTTTATGATTATCCACATTTTAAGAACCACCTTATTTTTCTTTTTTCTTTTTTTTTTAAAAAGGACCACCTTATTGGAAAATTTTCATTTAGCCGACAAAATTGCTTTTGTGTCGTAAAGAGATAAATAAAAAAAATTACACTCTACGATTATCACAAATTCTCGTGAGCGATTCAGAAATGAGATTTTTTTATATAAAATTTCTTTTTAAAAAAATATTTACATGTATTCATTATTATCATTTTATCCTATCGATGGAAACTGAACCACTAATTCCATACAAAATTCTGGTATTCGAGTCACAAGATAACAAATTAGCAAATAAACGAGTCCCAAGGGATCCGTCCCCTGAAGGAGACTCTCTAAGACTCGCCCAACAAGAACCGAGTCACGTAGGGCTCTAAGAGTTTTGATGCCCCCTGGAGTCTGAGATAAAGGCTTTGATGACGCCTTGTGTTGTCTGAGTTTCTCTCTCAGGATAGCAATGCCAAATATATTAAGGTTTTACAGGAGGCCTATTGAGAGGATTCTAACGTACGCTGGATTTCCTTCTCCAGGTAGTAGAGGCATGTTGCATGATGTGGATAGTGATTTTTTAAAATATCTTGTTTTTTATTTTTATGAAAGAATAATATACTTTTAAAATGTTAATGATTGGTTATTATAGGTCTAAAAGTATCAAAAAGCCAATTTTTTATTTTTTTAAAAATTTATCCAAATTTTTCAAAAATTATAAATGTATCTTAATTTAATCAATTCACTAAAAATATATCTAATTTTTCAAAATTAATTTAATTATGCTCATACATATGTGATTTATTTTGAATTTGGAAAGAAGACGAGTTGCCGAACACAATGACACATGATACCGATAATATGATTTTTAAAAAAATTAAATTAATTTTAAAAAATTTGATAGATTTTCAGCAATTTGATCAAAATTGGTTACATATAATTTTTTTAAAAGATTTAAATATTTTTTTAATAAGTAAAAGAAGTTTGACTGTTTGATAACAATAGAATATTATTATAACATGACAAACACAGAGTTTATAGAAAATTTCTCAAATTCAACCATAAATTAGAGGTTAGTTTGATTTAATATTTTAAAAATGAAAGTCATGTGAACCAATAAACCGTAAAAACTGACTAATTTTTATAAAATTTCTTTTTTGTTTATTTATAAACCGGCCAATTTTCATATGTAAAGCTAAATAATTTTATTTTTTGATTTTAAAAAGGTCTTACATGTAAATTTATATATTTACCTTGGAATTATTCTTTATAAATACTGGCCTCAGCTTCCTCTCTTTCACATCCACAATCATCATGGCTCTATCTCTGTCTTGTACAATGCTAATCATTTACTTTTCTGTTTTCGTGCTTGCCGGAGATGCAATGCGAGAAATGCCCGAAGGAGATGCAATGCGAGAAATGCCCGAAAAAGTGTCGATGCTGGAGAATGAAAATTTTGTTCGAAAAGCAACTTTAATGAGCGATTCGGGTAAAATAACTTGGGCTGGTACCTGTTCCCAGAAAACCGCTAGCTGGTTAAAAGGAATAAATTCTCCCTTTCCAACAATTGGAATTCAGGTAAATACGAATTCAATTAATTTCTTTATGATAGATTGATAGTAGTAGTTCACATTTCCTATATATTTCTTGGAATGGAGTACTTTAATTGTATGCGTTGTATATAAATACGAATTCAATTAGTTTCTTTAGATGTTCTTTCTTGAATTAATCATCACTATATAAAGGTGTGAGCATAGTTTGGTGCTGTTTAGTTTAGTAGAATTTAATACCAAACCATATTTTAAGGATAAAAATAAAAACCAAACACTAAATATTTATATAAATTTAGGTTCAGTTAACCAAATTTTACATCGGCTTTGGTTCGGTTTGATTAATATAGATAAAAACTATATATAATAATTTATTATAGATAACAAATTTACCACCGTTTTCGGTTCGGTTAATATAAATTTATATTCTGCTGTAGTGATGAAAGATTGGCGCAATTAAATTAATTGAAAAACATTACATAAAATTATAATAAAATTATCCAATTAGCTAGAATAAACTTAAATTTTTTAAAATTTCGAGTAAATTGTAAAGAGTAAAAATGTTTGGATTTTTAGTATTATTAGAACAAAAACTAAATTAATTGTTATATTCTTTTGCAGGTTATAGGAGATTCACCCATTGGCTGTTTTGATGTGTATCAATTTAAAGCAGGAAGAGAAACCATGTTTACGATCGAGTTATCAGCCGGACCCGGACCGGGACATACTTCTGAATTTTCGTTCCATGTCACAGATGAACAAAGACGGGAAGTAAGTTTCTACTTTCAGTTATAATTTAAAGGTTTAATCATTAAAAAATAATTTATTTTTATATTTATGATTCAAATTTTTAAGATTATTAATTAATTAGGTCGATATCCGCGCATTGCGCGAATGAAATTGAATATTATAAATTTCTTCAAATTTTTTATTTGTATTAAACAAAATAATTTAACTAATATCAATTAAATTTTTATACTGTTTAATATAATATAGTTAAATTTAGTGACTAAACTTTAAAAAATCACTACAGGAAAAGTGAGTTTTAGCAACGGTCTATTACAACGACCATTAAAATCGTTACAATACATATACTTTTTATAACGATTATTTTAATGTCGTTTCTAAATATAATTATTTTACAATGCCTAATAAAATCGTTATTAAAAGTTATACTTTTAGCAATGACTTAATTTATATCGTTTTTAAAGATAATTATTTTACAACGACTAATCATGTCATTGTAAATTATTTGCTTTACCAACAATTTAATATGTGTCGTTTTTAAATATTATCATTTCACAACGACAAATAATTTCGTTGCTAAAAGAAAGAAGGAATAGTTAAAATCCCACATTGAAAATAAGTGAAACGAGAATGATGCATTCTCACTATAAAAGAAACCCACCCTTCACTATAAAAATAATTTTTACTTTTGTCGTAATATATCAATCAAAACATAAAAAATATTAAATTTTAATAATAATTGTATTTTAAATTATAAAAATTATAAAATTATGTAATATATTAAAATAATAATTAATATTATTATGTTTTGACAACGAATTTTTATAGTTACTAATAACTTTTAACAACCAATCTTATAGATTTTGTAAAACTTATAGCAACAACCATTATTAAAAAAAGTCGTTATAAAAAACGTTACATTACGCCAACACGCACAACCACGTTTGTCATTGTTAAAAACTTTTAACAACCAAATTTTAGGTTTTCACAACGACAACTCACGTTACTAAAAATCAAGTTTCTTGTAGTGAATCATATTTGATAATTTTTAAATATTATTTATAATATAACTCTTCAAATTTCAACCATAAAAAATGAAAACTATTCACCCCACGCGAGGTTTGTGAATAAGTAGAGTTGCCCTTGGGGCACTTTACTCGAGCTAATCAGTCTAACTACAAATTAATTGGTTTAATTTTAAATATATTTTAAAAATATATTTTGTTTCGTAACCTATAAATATCAATAATCAAAATTCTTGAAATTTTATAACTTATAATTTAAAACAAAACTCTTCAAATTACATAATATAAAATTTATAATTATTTAATTTTAATTAAATTAAATTCTAAAAACTTTTAATATTTTTAACATATAATAATATACTTTTTTTTATATCTCATAATTAAACTTTTAAACCTTTATAATATTATTTTTAATAAACTTAATATTTAATAAGATGTATTCATAAATAATTTATTCATTTAATATAATTATAAAAGAAAATAAAATTTATTGATTAATTTAAAAAAATCATTTTTATAACTTACAATAACTTACAACAAATTAAAAATTATTAAATTTATTAATATTAATTAAATCTATAATTTATTAATATAATATAATAATATAATTTATTGACTAAATTTTACAAACTTATTCATATAAAATAACCTATTATTATTATTATTATTATTATTATTATTGCATTAAAATTTCAAAATATTTAATCATTAATTTTTAAAATGTTATTAATTAAATTTTTAAAAGCTAGTTTTTGGATAAATGATAGGTGGATTAAGTATTCATTAAAATTTTCAATTTATAACCATTAGACTTTTAAAATTATATAAGTTTTAACCTTACATATTCATAATTCATATTTTATAAGTATTATTAATAATAATAATTAAGAAAAACATTCATGAACTAATAAATCAATAATAAATTCAAAATCACCACTATACAATTTATTGTAGATCCACTTGTCAAAATATGCTTAATCTTAATTTGAAATTTAAGATTATAGTATATATAGATATAGGTATTACTTTATTATTTATTTTCAATTTCAATTGTTTTCATATATTTAAATTACCAGAATAGAAAAATATTTAGACATGTCATTAGAAAAATTTAGCTCCAATTTAAACAAATAACTATAATTCAAATTGAAAATTAAAAAATAGACTAAAATTAAAAAAATTGGAAGTTTCGGCTATAAATAAAAAGAAATTTTTTTTAAAAAAATAAACTTTTAATGATTAAATCTAATTTAAACACTTAATTAATCACATTATTTCTGAAGATGAATATTTAATCCCATTTTTAATGGCATCAGATATCAGAAAACGGAGTTGGCGTTTATTACTTGAAAAAGAATGCAGTGACCAAAGACGACAAGAATGAGCATAACCTTCTAAAACAGGTGGTGGAGACGATATGAAAATAGTAAGAGGATGGTCGTCTAAACCCAAAGACGATAAAATTGGGATGTATTGCTTTTAGTTATGTTAAATTGTTTAAAGTTATGGTGAGTGTTGTCTACTTGTCTGAATAAAACAAAATTCTTACATGTTTATAACATGAGAATTCTGTTCCTGTTTGTGAGTTATTCTCCCACTTTTGTAATGTTTTGATTTAAAAGAAAATGTTTTGATTTAAAAGAAGGCGAAAAAGTCGCAAATCTGAAAATAAGATATAATCAGAATTTTTAAAAAGGTCCAATTCAGAGTAAAAAAAACTTCTATTACTATTTTTAATGGATGTTGCTAAATACCGCAGATATCCCGCTCTTTTTTTTTACCATTTTATCCTTTTAAATAAAACATTTGCGTTGGACGTCCTAGAGAGACGTCGCACATGGTGCAAGATGTCCTTGCGAGACGTCCACGGTAGACATCTCGCATGGTGCGAGACATATACCAAGGACGTCTCGCATGGTGAGAGACGTCTTCCGAGGACGTCTCGCATTCTCCCGAGGACGTCCATGCAAATTTTTCAAAAAAATAAATTTTTTGATTTTTTTAAAAATATTTATAAGAAACAGCCTATAATATAATCTGTAATTCAAAATAATATAAGTGTATTTTTTGATAAAACTTAATACAAAAAATAATATATATATACTTAAAAATAATATAAACATATTTTTTGATAAAAAGTTAATATAAAAAATAATATATATGTACTTAAAAATATTGTAAATATATTTATTTATAACAAAATAATATAAAAAATAATATATATACTTAAAAAATAATATAAGTGTATTTTTTAATAAAAATTTACTATAAATAATAATATATATGTACTCAAAAATAATATAAGTACATTTTTTTATAAAAAAAATAATTTAAAAAATAATATATATGTACTTAAAACTTATATAAGTATATTTGTTTGATAAAAAATTAATATAAAAATAATATAAGTGTATTTTTTTTATAAAGAAATTAATATAAAAATTAATATAAGTGTATTGTTTTTATAAAAAATTAATATAAAAAATAATATAAGTGTATTCGTGTTTGAATATGAGTTGAGAGCATTAGAATGAAAGCTTTAGAATTAGAAAAAAGATAGAAGGGTATTTCGGTAAAAAAGTTTAGTAGTCCACTTTTTAAAAAGAAACACCATCTTAATGAAGCAGTTAAAAATCACCTCCTTCTTATTAGAATTTTTATTCTAAAAAATTCTACTTTTTCTATACTTTTAAATTTTCCACACAATCAAGAACCAAAAAATTTACCAGAGCTTCAAGTAGGGACTATTCTAAATAATCTCCTTCCATTAAATGAAGAAATCCACAAAAGATGCAGGCAAAATCCAAACATCTAATTTTTACAAAACACAACAACAAATACTTTTAGCGAACCAACAATAAATGAATAAGTGAACTTAGTTCTCCACCACATTGCAAATAGAGCAAAAGAAATTATCTATGGCTATATATATATATATATACACACACACACACATAAAACTTATAGCTGTTAAGACATTATAAAAATTTGGTTTTTCAAAATTGTATACATCCTTAAATATGGAGATAAAAATACAGGATTAAAAGAAGTCATTATTTTACCATATTTTATGATTTTAATATAAATTTTTTATTTTAATAATCAATTTTTTAATTTTTTTTTTGCAATTCAAATTACCGATTAAATTCAATTAATTTGTGTTGACGTGGACACTAAATTCATCTCACCATATGTCTTTTATTTTTGGATTATGATATTTCACATCAACAGGGATTAAAACAATTTGAATAAATATTAAATGATTTTGAAATGAGTGTATTATTTTAGGGAAAATGTTTATAACCCAACACTTTAATCCAACTTTTTTAACCTAACTTATGTGGTAAAGTTTCACTCGTCCAATTTTCACCCAAAAATATATATCTCAAAAAACAGAATTTAATTAATCCACTTGTTGATTGCCACGTCAGGTTAGAGGTGGCCATGGGCCGGGTCAGCCCGTGAACCGGCCCGGAACCGCTCCGGTCAAACCCGGTCCGGAACCGATCAAACCCGGAACTGGATCAAAACTGGCCCGAAACCGTAGAAAGATCGGTTCTAGGTTGGTTCCAAAATTTTTGAACCGTGAACCGGCGGTTCCGGATCGGACCGGCGGTTTAAAAGTCGAACCCGCTGATAAAAGATTAATTAATTATAATATTATATATATCATATAAGATATATACTATATTTTTTTTAGTTGATTTTTTTAATTAACATAATATTTATAATTTGTTTTTTTTATTATTTTCTTATAATATTATCTTCGCGTGTTATTTTATTTTTAAATTATACTTTTTAAAACTTAAATTTCAATTTTACTTTCAATTTTTTTTGAACCGTCTAAAACCCGAAACCGGAACCGAACCCGTCCGATTATGAACCGTCATGGAACCGTCACTTAGACGGTTCCGGGCCGGTTCAAGTTTTTCGTGAACCGTGACGCGGCGGTTCTGAACCGGAACCGTCGGATTATGAACCGTGACTACCTCTACGTCAGGTGGTATAAAAAGATGAGTTAAAAGTGCTGGGTTATCTAGCATTATTCTTATTTTAGACGGATTAGGAAATTTAAAATGTATTACTCCCTCCGTCCCGTAAAGATAGAAAAAGTATCCATTTTACAAGAATTAAGAAAGTAGTTATTTATAGGTAATTTGTGATAATTTGTCTAAATTACCCTTTGTACTTTATTAGTTATGTACATTTCCCAAAACCACTCTACTAATTATAGCACTTACAATTCATTTGTTTATCTTTTCAAAATATGCATTTAATGTTTTATAATAAGCATGTAGGGGTATTTTGATAATTTTGACTTAACTAACTCTACTTTTTCTATTTTTATGGGACAAAAAAAGGTGGTACTTTTTTTATCTTTATGAGACGGAGGGAGTATTAAAGACTAATTAATAAATGCAAAGTACCAAATACAGTCTTGCACTCTCTGTGGCAAGTAAAGTTGAGTCTTGTGCCTTTGGCGACAAGTTGGTAGAATCCATTTCTATTGGCTGAGTAAAGTGAGAGAAGATCTGTTCCCATTTTTAACGTTGGCCTTTATTGGTTGTTGTTTAACCATTACATGCTTACTATCATAAAATAGAGATTACTTTTCTCTTTTAGGGTTTGCCCAGTTTTCTGGTTTTTTTCTGCATTTTTTCTATGGCGACTTTTAATGGTGCTGTGAATTTTGACGCGAGGTTAGCTGTGGAGGAAGAGGAGGAAGGGGGCCTGGACATATCGGGGAGTGAGGTGCTGGATGAGGCGGAGGACTATAGGTGGTGCTTGGTTGGAAGGTTCCTTACTGAGAAAACAGTAAACTGTGCAGCCATTAAAACTGTTCTTCCTCCTATTTGGAAGCCGGTGAGAGGAGTGCGTATTACTGAAGCTGCTACAAATGTGTTCTTGTTCCAGTTTTACCATGAGCGTGATATGAAGAGGGTTTTGGAGGACGGTCCGTGGACGTTCGAATATCATCTGTTTATCTGTCGACAACTGGTGATAGGTGAAACTCTAAGTAGTGTGGAGCTGTGGGATGTAGAACTATGGGTGCATGCATTTGATGTCCCGTTGGGTCTGGCTTCGAAGAAACTTGGTGAAGATGTAGGGAACTTTTTAGGAAAGTTTGTCAGACATGATAATCGAATTACTAAGAAGGCAGAAGGCAGTGCGATGAGAATTAGAGTGAGTATGGATGTTCGAAAGCCATTGAAGAGGAGGATGAAGGTTAACAGAAGTGCGAGCGCGTGGAGTTGGATTACTTTCCAATACGAGAGAATTCCAATGTTTTGTTTTTACTGCGGAATTATGGGCCACTCGGAAAAATACTGTTCGAAGTATTTCGATAATCCGATACCAAAGGAGTTGTTACCTTATGATGCTTGTATGAGGTATTCAGCTAAGAAAGGTCCTGCAACTGTGGCGAATAGGTGGGTGAAGGAGGCTAGTCCGGCGACGGTGGTTGGTGGTGAGGAAGGTGGGAAGGATGACGTGGATTCTTTGAATGGAAGGTTGGCGAAGAATCTGAAATTAGATAAATCAGTTCAGATCTTTGACGTTCAAAATTTAAAAAGGAATGATAAGGAGTTGATTGGGGAAAATTCAAAAACATTGGTTGTTAAGGATTTGAGAAGATTGAGCCAAATCAATGTGAATATTGGAACGGGGAATGTTGTAGGGGAAAAGGAGGATGAGGTGGCTTTAGACCCAAAAAGGAAAAGAACTAATCCAGGCCCAGTAGTGGGGCTTAAAAATGACGGGCCAAATTTTCATGTAACAGACATGATTGTTGATCCAACGAGTTACAGACCGGCTGGCCTTGGTTCACAGGCCGGCCAAAAGCCATGAATTGTCTTGGGTGGAACTGTCGCGGTATGGCCAACCCGCGTTCTATTCGGTTCCTACGTGATATGGCTAGAAGGCTGAGGCCTTCTTTTCTTTTCTTGAGTGAAACTATGATTAAAGGTTTACGTGTTGCTGCTTTGAAAGAGGTTATGTGCTTTGATAATTGTTATACGGTGGATAGTGTGGGTAAGAAGGGAGGTTTGGCTTTCTTTTGGAAGTCAGAGTTTGATGTGGTTGTTATCGGTTCTAGTGAAAATTATATAGACCTTGAGGTAAAATCTGTCGATGGCAGCAGGTGGAGGCTCACAGGCTATTATGGTTGCCCGGAGAGAAGTCGTCGAAGCGAGTCTTGGAGAATTATCGAGTATCTTAGCTCGGTGCAACCGGTTACAGATTTACGTGGCATAGGGGAAGAACTGTTTCAGACCGCGTAGAAGAGAGGTTGGATCGCGTGGTGTGTACAAATGAATGGCTGGAGCTTTTTCCTACTGCTACTGTTCATAATCAGGAAATTTCTACATCGGATCATCTGCCGGTGTTCCTGTCGCAGGTTGATCAGGTGGCGGGGCCTTCGAAAAAGCAGTTTAGGTTCAATAATGTGTGGATTGCCAAAAAACACTGTGCGGACGTGGTGGCTTTGAAATGGGCAGAAGACAACAACATTGGTTATAATCTTATTAACAAGTTGAAAGGGCTGACACAAGTGCTTAAAGATTGGAGTGGTGAGAAAGGTCCAAATTTTAAGAAGCATGGAGAAGCTCTGCGGAAGAGACTTGATTCCTTACAAACGAGAGAGGACGCCAGTGGGATGAATGAGTATAATAAGCTTCAGGTGGAGTATGCTGAGCTGCTCCGAGATGAGGAGGTTTATTGGAAGCAAAGGTTGAAAAGCCATTGGCTGTCGGAGGGTGACTCAAACACTCGATTTTTCCAGAATTTTGCGTCGTCTAGAAAACGCAAAAACAGGTTGCTGAGACTGAAGGATGAAGCAGGTTCGTGGGCTTCGTCTAGAGAAGAGGTGGATGGAGTGATTTTGAGGTATTTTAAAGACTTGTTTTCTGACTCTAGTTCTGAACATACTGAGTTTATTGATATAGAACCTCGTGTTTTTGAGCATGATAATGAGTCGTTGCTTAGTATGTTTTCTGAAGTTGAGGTTAGAAATGCTGTGTTTAGTATGCATAATGATAAATCACCAGGGCCTGATGGGTTCAATCCAGCTTTTTATAAGTCATATTGGGGTGTGGTCGGAAAGGATGTTGTGAACCTTTGTAGAGATTTTATGCGTACAGGGACTTTTCCGGAGGGGTTAAACGATACGATTTTGGTCCTTATTCCTAAGGTGGATAGGCCAGAATTTATTACAGACCTGAGACCTATTTCATTGTGTAATGTAGTGTATAAAATTGTCTCAAAAGTCTTGGCGAACAGGATGAAAAAATTGATGCCTAAAATTATCTCAGAAAATCAAAGCGCTTTTGTTGAAAATAGGTTGATTACTGATAATTTTTTGATTGCTTATGAAATTGGGCATTATTTGAAGTGTAAGAGGAGAGGTAATTATGGGATGGCGGCTTTAAAAATTGACATGAGTAAAGCATATGACAGGGTGCGATGGAGTTTTGTTGAGTTTATGCTTAAAAAGCTGGGTTTTTGTGATGGTTGGGTTAATCTTATTATGACCTGTGTGACATCTGTTAGGTACACAAGTATTGGTGATTGTGTTTGTTCTGACCCGTTGATTCCGAGTAGAGGTTTGAGGCAGGGAGATCCACTATCTCCTTACTTATTTATTATCTGCGCGGAGGGCCTTAGTTTGTTGTTGGCAAAGGAAGAGAGGGAAGGAAAATTTCATGGTATTTCGGTTTGCAGAGGTGCCCCGTCTGTTTGTCACTTATTCTTTGCAGACGACTGCTTTTTGTTCTTTCGGGCTTCTTTGGATGAGGGGGGCGTCATTTCTAGAGTGCTATTGGATTATGAAATGCTCTCTGGACAAAAGGTAAATTACTTTAAGTCCAGCATTATTTTTAGTTCAAATGTCTCTTTGGATGATAGAAATAATATCAAGCATTTGTTGAGAGTTGAGGAGGCAAAGGATGGCGGAAAATATCTGGGTTTACCTTCATTGGTGGGGAAAAATAAGTATGATATTTTCGGGTATATTAAAGAGAGAGTTTGGAGCAAAGTTAGAGGGTGGAACACGAAATTCCTTTCGAGAGGAGGGAAGGAAATTTTAATCAAAACAGTAGCTCAATCCATGCCAAATTATGTGATGAATGTATTCTTGATCCCGCATAGGCTTTGCGAGGAGTTAGAGAGGATGCTAAATTCTTTTTGGTGGGGTAGAGACCAAGAGAAGAAGAAAGGAATTAATTGGGCAAGATGGGAGAGATTGTGTGTCCCGAAGAAATTTGGAGGCATGGGTTTTAAACGTATTAGGGAATTTAATCTAGCAATGCTCTCACGGCAAGCTTGGCGATTGATTAATATGGAGAGTAATTTGATGTCGAAAATTTTTAAAGCTAAATATTTCCCTAAAACGACATTCCTAGAGGCTAAGTTGGGTGCGAATCCGAGTTATGTTTGGAGGAGTATCATGGCAACACAGGAGATTATGGCAAAAGGAGTGAGAATAGGAAGCGGCAAAGACACGCTGATTTGGGGTAGTACTTGGCTGGGCAAAGAAGATGGGGGTCTGATTACAACTCCAAAACCAAACTACTTATCAAATGCTAAGGTTAGTAGTCTTATGGAGTTTGATGGAAGAGCCTGGGATGAGGGCTTAGTGAGAGATGTTTTCTTGGGTAATGACGTGAATAAAATCCTTAGTATTCCGATTAGTACTAGGGATGTGAAGGATGGTTGGAAATGGATTTTGGACTCGAAAGAGAAGTTCTCGGTTCGCAGCTTTTATAGGGCTGCTATTGGAGAAATAAATTCTCATCCGAATGCTCTATGGAGCAGGATTTGGAATCTCAATATCCCTTTGCATGTTCGGAATTTTCTATGGCGTGCGAGTTCGGGGTTTCTTCCAACTACGGATATTCTTGCCTCTAAAAAGATATTTGTAAATGAGCAGTGTTCTGTTTGCAGCTCCTGTAAGGAGTCAACAGTGCACTTATTCCTTGAGTGCCGAGTTGCTAGAAAATGTTGGGAGCTTGTCAAGGTTCCAGTGATGAGTTTGGGGAGTAGTTTTGCAGATTGGGTGTGTTGCTGGACAGAAGTGTTGCCAAGGGAGGAGAAGACGCTGGCCGCACTGGTTTGTTGGAACATTTGGGTGAACAGAAACACTGCTGTTTGGAACAAGAAGCTGGGAACGCCGGAGTCCATAGTTGCAGCTGCCTGTGCGCAGATTGCTGCATGGAACGTCGCGAAGTGCAAAGTAGGGGAGCTCAGGTTTGCAGGTGTCTCAAAAGATGATGGTTGCTCTAGATGGCGCCCTCCAGACCGAGGTTGGCTGAAAGCCAGCGTTGATGCGGCTACGTTCATAGGCGGTGGTGGAGTGGGAATTGGAGTAGTGGTCCGAAATGAGGTAGGAAGAGTTATCCAAGCAAGGCAAGTGAAGCTTGCAGGTAATTTTTCTCCAAGGGAAGCTGAAGCGATGGGGATCCGGGAAGCTTTGAATTGGCTTAAAGGGCTTGATAAAGTGGTTGTTGAATCCGATGCATTGGAGATTGTGGCGGAAATTAGAAACCCGGATCTTGTTGATCAAAATATCATTGTTGAGGATTGTGCGAATTTAGCAAAACAGTTCAGTAATGTTTTATTTTTGTTTGTGAGGCGATCTGCGAATCAGGCTGCGCATGGTATGGCGCAAAATGCCCGTTCCATTTCAGGTCATCAGGAGTGGTTTAGCAACTTCCCTGAATATCTCACGTCTGTAACTGTTTTGGATTATTAATGATATCTCCGAATTGATTTTCAAAAAAAAAAAATGCAAAGTACCAGATCGTTATCAATTTTGCCGACTCTTAATTTACATTTGTGACCAGCTTTTTTTATTCCACACTCTCAAATAACGTCAATTGATTTTGACTTCTCACTCTTCATTGATTAAATGACTTCTGGTCCATAATATTTATCGCATTTGACTTTAACACAATAACTAAAAAAATAATTAATACATCTTAATTTGTAAATATTTTTACTAAGTTAACCTTACATTAAAACTTGTTTAGATTTATGACTATTATTTTTATTTATTTCTTGTATTCTTTCAATAAATTAATAAGGTGCAAATATGGAAAAATAGCAATTAATGTCTCTTAATATTCTAACATGACAAATATTATGGATCAAAAGAATTTTTCAAATGCTACAAATATTATGGACCGGAGGGAATGAATAATAAGAAATATAAATATATAGGGACTAATAAAAATAATATTATCTGTTGGATTCTAATTAAATAAAAAAATATGAAGTACATGGATGTTAGAATGCGTTTTATTATTATTATTTCTGGTAACTGATTCTCTAGCTATCCAAACTAAGTAACATTATATTGCAATTTAATGATCAAACTTTGACTCGTTTTATTTTGAATACCAAATTTTAATTTTATTTTAATGGGAGATCTTTCGGCCAAAAATGCATGTGGTAACCAGATTTTATCTTATCTTATATAAAAATTTATCATATGTGTATAATCTGACTTAAAAATCCTCTTTTTAAAACAAATTATACATATGCGACACAATTATAAATAAATATAAGCAAAACATGATTGGCATGTGGTAGAAATAAATAAAATGTGATTATCACTTATGCACTTTGTCCAAAATATCTCATGTTGAAATGAAATCATAATTTAGTAATCAAAATAATACGAACTAAAATTTAATCACCGAAATAAAATAAACAATATTTTAGATAACCTAAAAATTAATTAGCCTTTTATGTTATGGTGGCTTAATGGAAATGTGTAAACATGAGATTTTTGTTTGTACTTGTGACTTATTCTCAGAAAAAGTACACAACACAAGCGTTGCGCCATGTCATTCGTGCAACAAACTAATAGTGCGATAGTCATGTGGAATATTTAATGATAAAAAAATAAATAATAATTAAAAAATTTCCTATTGCAAATGTCAATTAGCTTGTTGAAATAACGTGGCGCAACGGCTGTACGGAATAAACACTTTTATTCTCATGATCCTTTGATGATGTTGTGATATAAATCCAAGGGTCCGAAACTTTCATATCGTTATTTAGCAAAATAGCTAGTCGAATAATGTAAGAGGGCAAACAACGTTTTGACCTTAAAATCTACTTAGATTTAGATTTTAAAATTGAAAATAATAGACAAATTACAAAAAGCAATGGATTATCGGTAATGGATTATCAAAAATATATTTATACTTATTAATAGTTTATTCACTTTAATTCGAACTTTTATTAAAATGGGTTGAGGATATAATTGATCACAAATTAAATATTAGGATTTAAATATATATAAATTAAATTATGGACTAAATTAGATATTTTAAGTTTAAATTGACACCATCAGTAACCGGAAGGACCTACTTCTTACCAAAATAAGAGTTTAGGGATGCAATATGGACAAAAATAATTTGAGGTCTAAAATAAAAATTGAATAAAAGTACATGAGCTAGAAATGTAATTTGTTTTTAACAATGGTGAGCGAGGACTAATAAATGCCGAGTTTCTAATTTAAGCATGTCAGTACTAGGTCTAGGACCACAATTAAGACACGTGATTATGTACCCAGGCACTGCAAATTTAGAAGATAAATCTCAATCATATTTTTTTGGGCTCACTCTATATCCAGCACTATAAAAAAAATTAAGTTTAATTATTTAAATATCACTTCACGTTCAATTTTTTATTTATATTCTGATGTAAGTAGTGGCGGGAGCAGAATTTGTTTCCAAGCCGAACTAGATGATAGGCATTAATTAATATATAAATATTATTTAAATAAAATTAATTATAATTCAAAATAAAAAAAACACTACAATTGCTTTATATAATTTAGGCCTAATGTTTTAAAAAGGCGAACTCTTAATCCCTTCTCAATCCTATTTTAACGTTGAAAACTAGTCAATTTTATTCTATTTTGCATTTTTGTATTTCAATTGTACCTGCAAATATTAAATTGACGTCTTTTTCATTTGAAAAAAATTCAAAAACGTTCTCCATGTTTAACATATATTAATTGATTGACATGTGGCAGAAATAATAAAATGTGATTATCACTTATGCACTTTGTCTAAAATATCTCATGTTGAAATGAAATCATAATTTAGTAATCAAAATAATACGAACTAAAATTTAATTACCGAAATAAAATAAACGATATTTGGATAACCTAAAAATTAATTAGCCTTCTATTTTATGTTGGCTTAATAGAAATGTGTAAACATGAGATTTTTGTTTGTACTTGTGACTTATTCTCGGAAAAAATACACAACACAAGCGTTGCGCCATGTCATTCGTGCAACAAACTAATAATGCGATAGTCATGTGGAATATTTAATGATAAAAAAATAAATAATAATTAAAAAATTTCCTATCGCAAATGCCAATTACCTTGTTGTAAATAACGTGGCACAACAGCTGTATGGAATAAACACCTTTTATTCTCATGATCCTTTGATGATGTTGTGATATGAATCCAATGGTCCGAAACTTTCATATCGTTATTTAGCAAAATAGCTAGTCGAACAATGTAAGAGGGTAAGCAACGTTTTGGACTTCAAAATCTACTTAGATTTAGATTTTACAGCTGGAAATATTACATAAATTATAAAAAGCAATGGATTACCGGTAATGGATTTTTCAAAAATACATATATACTTATTAATAGTTTAATCATTTTAATTCGAATTTTTATTAAAATGGGTTGAGGATTTAATTGATCACAAATTAAATATTAGGATTTAAATGCATATAAAATTAAATTATGGACTAAATTTGATATTTTAAGTTTAAATTGACACCTATAATATTTCAGAACTCTCTCTCAAATAGAAAATCCTACCCGTCAAGCGTTTTTCTTTTTACTTTTCGCTTCGGCTGCCGTCAATGGTTTATTTTTGCCGTTGGCGGTGGCCATTTCTTTTTTATTGCTTTAGAATAAAATAAATGACCGACTACTTTTCATCTTTTTCATTTTGGGTGGTAATCTATCGACGAGGCGCATGAATTTCAATATATATACAAATAAAAAAATCAGAGATGGATCAAGATCTTTCAAGATTGAAGATGAAATCGTTATAGGTTATATTAGTTTTTTTTTTTATAACTATTTTACAGCGATTGTCTTTCTTTTTTGAAAGTTTTGCTGTTCTTTCTATATGAAAGATTTGTTGTTTTTTTATGAATAGTTTGTGAGTTTTTTGTTAGACAGAAAATGATTGGATCTTATTGTGTTAGAGCAGTTATGCAATTTTGATTTTATTTTGTAAGACGATTTGCGAATCAAGGTTTATATCTTGTTCCATGTCAGATCAATAGAAACGGTTATACCCTTTCTGAATTCGTACACCTGTAACTGCTCTTTATTATTAATGAAAGGTTATTCAATTGTCAAAAAAAAAGAGTTTAAATTGACACCTTCAGTAACCGGAAGGACCTACTTCTTACCAAACTAAGAGTCTAGGGATGCAATATGGACAAAAATAATTTGAGGTCTAAAATAAAAATTGATTAAAAGTACATGAACTAGAAATGTAATTTGCCTTTTAACAATGGTGAGTGAGGACTAATAAATGCCGAGTTTCTAATTTAAGCATGTCAGTACTAGGACCACAATTAAGACACGTGATTATGTACCCAGGCACTGCAAATTTAGAAGATAAATCTCAACCATATTTTTTTGGGCTCACTCTATATCCAGCGCTATTACAAAAGAAAAACGTTGAAAAATACCTAAATTAGAAATAATAATTACAAAATTACAGATGTCACAAAATTATTGGGTTAACATTTTTTTATGAATAAATATATATTAAAAAGCCACAAGAATAGGCAAAGCCAAAATCCCAACCTTCTGCACAAGAAATGGCACACACACGAATGCACACTAGAGGCTACAGGTTAAAGAAAGGCAAAGTCAGAAATCTGAAAATAAAAATACACTGAAAAAATATTCAAACCCGAATAACAAAAACTCCTATTACAAATTTTGTAATGAAAAACCGCTTTCGAGAAGCAGTTAAAGATAATCGCCTCATGACTTTCTTAGATATCTGAAAAAATACGCTCGTTTATACTCTTCCAAATTCCTCGCACCATGAAGAACCATAAAATCTTCCATAAAGTCACGTACATGTCTCGGTCGATGATACTATGCCACTGAATTAAAAAGTCTGTAAAACTCCTTGGAAAAGTCCAAACTATACCCACCTTATCAAGTATACCACATCAAACTCTTCTAGCAAAAATACAGTGGATATGAATATGATCTTAAGTCTCCACAACCCCACAAATAGAGCAAAGCGAACTCTCCATCGTTATAAGTGATCGTATTAGATGAATATTCATATTGCCAGCTCAGCTCCTCTTCATGACCAGCTCAACTCTTTTTAATTAAGCATTTTATATTCTGTTATAAAGTCAGTTAGTTTGATAGGTTGGTTAAAGGCATAAACGGTATCGTTTTATAAACCGTTTATGTTTTATTATAGACGTTAGACTATTAGTAATCAACAACAATAAGGAAGTGACAAGTGTCAAGCTCATTCCTTATATATACTGCTGAATTGTATCTCTTTCAGTTCTAATGAGAATTTCTCAGTTTCTTCTTCTTTAATCTTCTTCTAGATTCTAATATGGTATCAGAGCACAAATTGTGAAAATAATGCTTTTCTTGGATCAGTTCAAAGTCATACAGATTAATTCATTTATTCTCAGTTTTTGTTTCAATTCTTATAAATTAATTCTTTTATTCTAGAGCTTTCTTGATTTAACTAGTTACATTTCAATTCTTGATTAGGATTTTTTATTATTTCAATAAAGTCTTGATTTCTTAAACCCTAACAATGTCATTTCCAGTTTTAGATTCAGATAACACTTCTGGTCCTTATTATCTTCATCCTAGTGAGAATGCATCTTTGATTCTTGTTTCTCCACCATTAAATGGGCAAAACTATCATTCTTGGTATCATTCTATGAGAATATGTCTTTTATTAAAGAATAAACTCAAATTTGTTGATGGTAGTATTACAGTTCCTACTAAAGATATTCAGTTTATCCAGTTTGGGAAAGATGCTACTCCATGGTACTTTCTTGGTTATTAAGGTCATTATCACCCTCTATTGCATAAAGTATTCTATGGTTAGATAATGCTATGGATGTATGGAAAAAACTTTTTAACAGATTTTCTCAAGGCAATGTTGTTAGAGTTGCTGAGTTACAAGAAGAGATATATGGATATAAGCAGAACAATTTGTCGATAACTGGTTTCTTTACTGAACTAAAAATTTTATGGGATATTTTCAAGGATGCGCTTCAACTCTCTTTTGGACACCTCGACCTGTCCACTTGTCTGGGGGTGATATGGGGTTGCCACTCTATGATAAACGTTGTATTTCTTCATCAGTGCGGTAAAGTGCCGATTGCAGAAATGTGAACCCCCATCACTGATGATCGCCCGTGGTACACCAAATCGATTTATCAACTTCTTCAAGAATGCTATGACCACCTTTCCATCATTAGTAGGTAAAGCAGCTGCTTCCACCCATTTCGACACATAGTCGACACAAACCAGGATGTAAAGGTTGCCACAAGACATAGGGAATGGTCCCATGAAGTCGATACCCCAGACGTCAAAAATCTCCACCTCCTGAATGGAAGAGAGAGGCATCTCATCGCGCCTAGAAATATTGTCTGTCCGCTGACATCTGTCACAGTGCTGCACAAAGTCTCTCACATCTCTATACAATGTAGGCCAGTAAAAGCCACTTTCTAGTACCCGTGCTGCTGTCCTTCCCGAAGCATAGTGACCCCCATAATCTGAAGAATGGCACTGAGTCATAATAGCCAACATTTCCTCCTCTGCGACACATCTCCGGATCATCTCATCTGCACAAACTCGGAATAGATACGGCTCATCCCACAGATAGCGCTTAACATCAGAGAGGAACGTCTTGCGCTGGTGACTGCTCATGTCAGGAGGCATAATGTCAGCTGAGAGATAGTTTGCGAAGTCTGCATACCATGGATTCATCGTTTCCTTAATGAGCATAAGTGCCTCATCAGAAAACCGTTCATTGATGACTTCACCTTCTATCACTGGTTCGGGCACCTCTAACCGTGACAAGTGATCTGCCACCACATTCTCTGTCCCTTTCTTGTCTCTGATCTCCAAGTCAAACTCTAGTAAGAGCAACACCCACCGAATCAATCTAGGCTTGGCATCTTGTTTGGCAAAAAGGTATCGCAGCGCAGCATGATCAGTATAAATGATAACCTTTGAGCCAAGTAGATACTGCCTAAATTTGTCCAGTGAAAACACTACAGCTAGCATTTCCTTCTCCGTGGTAGTGTAGTTCAGTTGAGCGCTTGTTAGAGTACGACTCGCATAATAGATGACATGAAGCTTTTTGTCCTTCCTCTGCCCCAGTATGCTTCCCAACGCCTGATCGCTTGCATCGCACATGATATCAAAAGGCAGATCCCAATTCGGACTAGAGATGACTGGGGCAGTGACCAATGCTTCCTTTAACCTGAGAAAAGAAGCTAAACATGCATCAGTAAACAAAAAAGGCGCGTCCTTGACAAGTAAGGTAGTCAAAGGACGCGCTATGGAAGAAAAGTCCTTGATGAACCTGCGGTAAAAACCTGCGTGCCCGAGAAAGGCACGGACTCCCTTCACTGTGACTGGAGGTGGAAGCTTTTCAATTACCTCTGTCTTTGCCCTGTCAACCTCGATAACCTCTCTGGATATCTTGTGCCCCAGAACAATGCCTTCTTCTACCATAAAGTGGCATTTCTCCCAGTTCAGCACCAGATTCGTCTCTTCGCATCTCCGTAGGACTCGGTCTAAATTTCAAAGACAACACTCGAAGGAGTCCCCGAAGACTGAAAAGTCGTCCATGAACACTTCCATGATGTCTTCGATCATATCATTGAAGATCGAAGTCATGCACCTCTGAAACGTAGCAGGTGCATTGCAAAGACCGAACGGCATGCGGCGGTAGGCGAAAGTTCCATATGGACAAGTAAAGGTAGTCTTCTCTTGGTCCTCTGGGAAGATAATGATCAGATTGTACCCAGAATAACCATCCAGAAAACAGTAAAATGTGTGTCCTGCCACCCGCTATAGCATCTGATCAATAAAAGGAAGCGGGAAGTGATCCTTCCTAGTTTCAGCGTTCAGCTTCCTGTAGTCAATGCACACTCGCCACCCAGTAACCATGCGAGTAGAAATCTGCTCCCCTTTTTCATTTTCTGCAACAGTCATCCCGCCTTTCTTCGGCACACACTGAATTGGGCTCACCCATGAACTATCTGAAATGGGATAGATGATGCCCGCATCAAGTAGCTTCACAATCTCCTTGTGAACCACCTCCTTCATGTTAGGGTTCAGCCGTCTCTGTCTCTACGCAGATGCCTTAGACCCATCCTCTAAATGAATCTGATGCATCACTACTGAAGGGCTGATCCCTCTGATATCTGAAATCTGCCACCCAATAGCCAAGATACGTCCCTTGACTACATCAATGACCCTCTGCTCTTGATTCTTGGTGAGCTTGTTGCTGATGATAATAGGCAAAGTGCCATCAGCTCCCAAGAAAGCATATCGCAAGTGTGCAGGCAAAGTCTTGAGCTCCACTTTTGGTGGCTTCTCTGAAGAGGGAGGAGTGATGTGCTTGCTCTTCAACAGTGGTTCGAGGACTGGTTCCTCTAAGTACTCCTCCCTTTCAGCATCTTCCCCTTTATTCGGCATAGACTGCATGATGGCATTGTTTTCTGCTAGTTGTTCTTCAACTAACTCATCCACCATGTCTACCCGCATACATTCACCTCCAGAATTAGGATGGCGTGTGATCTTTCTCATGTCAAACTCAACGCTCTCATCCCCAATTCTCAGAGTCAGCTTGCCATCATGAACATCGATAAGAGCTCTGCCAGTGTTCATGAATGGTCGCCCCAATATCATCGGGCACTCCTTGTCCGCTGCGTAGTCAAGGACAAAAAAATCCACAGGGAATATGAATTTGTTGACCTTCACTAGGACATCCTCCACAATCCCATGTGGCTTTTTCAGAGAGTGATCCGCTAGCTGCAACATCATCGGCGTGGCCTGTACCAGTTGATCACCAAACATACTACGAAAAAGGGATAAGGGCATCAAATTAATACTAGCACCTAAATCGCAAAGGTAATTGACAGATTGCATGTTACCGATAGTACAAGGGATAGTGAAACTCCCTGGATCCTTAAGCTTGGTCGGTAGACTGCTTAGTATGATTGAGCTGCAGTTTTCTGTCATCGGTACTGGTCCCTCTGCATCCCAACTCCGCTTGTTGGTGATGATCTCCTTGAGAAACTTTGCATAGTGCGGCATCTCTCTCAATCCGTCTGCCAGACTGATGTTAATCTGTAGCTTCTTGAAAGTTTCAAGAAATTTGTGAAACTTCCAAGTGTCCTGCGGCTTCTTCACTCTATGTGGGAATGGCACCTTTGGCACAAAAGGAGGTGGTGGAGGTGGTTTAGCAACTACCTTTTCAGGCTCGCCACCTTCACACTGTTCCTTTTCCGCCTCAACTGTAGCATGTCTTGCATATGGATCATCCAGTGCTTTCCCACTTCTCAACTCAATAGCCTTGAGATGTTCTCTGGGGTTTTCCTCAGTAGTGGATGGTAAACCCCCTCTGACTTCTGCTTTGCAGTGCTTTAGCCATCTGCTGATTCTGCACCTCAAGGTTATGAATTGTGGCAGCATGATTTTTAAATGTTTGCTGCGTTTCGGCATCCTTCTTCATCATCATCTCCATCAATTTATCAAACTTGCTGTGGAGAGACTCGCCTTGCTCTCTTTGTTGGAAGCCAGGAGGATGCTGTGGTCGGTTGTTCTGATGCTGGTAATTCCCCTGATTCTGAAAGTTCCATTGATTCTGGTAGTTGCCCTGATTGTGTTGTGGCCTCTGTCCGCCCTGAAAGCTCGGACCTTCCTGATTGTTGGAATTACCCCCATTGTCCTTCCATGAGAAATTCGGGTGATTCCACCATCCTGGGTTGTAAGTGGAGGCGTATGGATCATTGCCCTGTCTTTGCCCTCCCACAAAATTGACTTGTTCATTGTTAGGCTGACCCCATACAGAACATTCATTCGACATATGACCATGCTCCCCACATACCTCGCAGTTACTCTGAATGGCAGCTACACTGTTAATATTAACTCCTGCAGCCTGCCGTGTAAGAAAATCCACTTGATTTTGCAGTGCTGCAGTCTTCGATTTTAAAGCCTCCATTGCAGACTCAGCAGTAACTGCCATAACTCCTCTCTGCGCAGGTGCCTTCGCCCTTTCAGATGGCCAAAAACAGCCATTTACTGCCATCTCATCTAACAGATCGAATGCTTCATCCGCCGTTTTTCTCATCAGAGACCCTCCTGCGCCTGCGTCAATCGTGCTTCTCCCCAGTTCAGTTGCTCCATTATAAAAAGTTTGGATCAGATTCTCCCGAGTGATGTTATGATGCGGAACTTGCCTCTGCATCTCCTTATAGCGCTCCCACGCTTCATGAACTGATTCCCCATCAAGTTGCTGATATAGCATAATATCCCTTGTCAGCTTTGCAGTCTTTGCCATGGAGAAATACTTGTGCAAGAAAGCTTTCGCCAAATCAGACCAAGTGTTAATGCCTGCGCTAGGTAGAGCGTGAAGCCATTGTTTCGCCTTATCCCTCAGAGAAAATGGGAACAGGCGAAGCCACGCTTCGTCGTCAGTCATGTTGTCCATCTTGAATGTGCTACATACTTCCAAGAAGTTTGCAAGATGTGCGTTAGGATCTTCCCTAGGTAGCCCATAGAACTGGAAGTTATCCTTCAACAGCTGAATGACACTCGTTTTGATCTCATAATGGGTAGTCGGCACAGGATGTGCAAAATAGCCATGGGTGTTGTTTCCCACATTCGGCTGAAATATCTCCATCAGTGTTTTCACTCGAGGCCCTTCATTGTTCTGTCCTTGTGCATTCTGCGGATTCTGCTGATTTTGATTCTGCCGGATCACTCGGTTATCACCCGCATTGTTAAATCCAGGAGGAGCATCGTTTTTGTTCTCCATGTTGAGATTCCATTGAGTTGAGTGTGTTGCTTTTCTGACACTGCGCTCAAAGGTAGTGAGGTCTTGTTGAAACGGTTCTAACGGTAGTCCTTTCCGTCGTGTATTATGCATAAACTAAGAGAAGGGTACCTGAAACAACAAAATCAACAAACCACACACGTAAAACAAGAAAAATAAAGACTAAAACAAGCCAAGCAATCTCAACTTAGTTGTTAAAGAAAAACTCTCCCCGGCAACGGCGCCAAAAACTTGTTGGTAAAAATACGCAAGCGTACGTATGCCAACTTGTAATACAGACTGCGAAGTCCGGATATCGTACCCACAGAGAGAGCTCTAAAGACAACTAGTCAAAGTACTCGATTCGAATAGCCGAGAAGATAATTTTTGTTGGTTTTGTAAATTAAAAGACAAATATTGATAAATGTAGATTAAAGTAAAGTAAAGCTGTAATTCAAATGGTGTTTTAACAATAATGGGAAAAGCAAGAATTATTAATCTTAGTTATGCTGTTTACTTGATTCAGATTATGGATTATATGGTTCTGATGACGTTCGAACTAATCTAGAGCACCTAAAATTCTCTCTCGAGCAATTACAGGCAAAAGCATTAAACTAACTAATACTAGATTAATTATTCACTCTCGCACAATGATTAACCTAAGTATAAATCGATTTAATGATTATTAAGAAAATTCAAAGAACCCGCACTCGTTAATTCACTCTCGCACAATCAAATCTTGCGTTCTTAATTATATTGTTCTATTCCAATTTTACTCTCTCGAGCTAAAATCAAAACATACGGCAAAGACTAAGTGATCAGTTTAGGCTAAGCATTAAGCACAATAATTAAAACCTATCAAGAACACAAAACCCATAAGTCCAATTCAATTAAACAGACATAATTTCGATTAATAATCCCCAATGAAGGGTTTAGCTAGACATAATAATGAAATAACTCAAAGCAATAATTAAAGAACTCATTCTAAGATTAAATTGAATACTGAATATAGAATTGAAAATAATCGTACCTTGTTCGAAAGTAAACTAATGATAATCGACAAGAAAAATAATGAAGAACTGAATAAATCGATAATCCAACAATAAGAAAACTCTAGTCTATGGTTTATGTGATTACAAAAACTACGCGAACCCTTGTTCGATGTTAAAACTCCCTATTTATACGGCTCCCAACTTCATAGCTGATATTAGGTCAAGATAGATGAAAACCCAGAAGTGCCCTTTGAGTTTCTCGGAGTTTGGAGTTAAAGCGGACAATTTTGTCTTTTTCCAGTCGCAGCTTTCGACACTTACACGACCGTGTAAGGTAGTACACGTTCGTGTTCCTTATGCCTTAGCCAACTCTTCAAATTTCACAAAATCATGTGCTTCGGCGAAAGTACACATTCGTGTACTTTTGTTCTTCGAGATAGTACACGTTCGTGTACTCTGGGACTTGGCTGAATTTTCATTCAATTTGGCTTCACAAAACTCACCCTTCGGCGAAAGTACACGTTCGTGTACTTTAACACTGCAGAGAAGTACACGTTCGTGTACTACATCACTTGGCCAATTCTTCTGATTTCTTTCTCAGCTCCTCAAATACCACCCTTCGGCGAAAATACACGTTTGTGTATTTTTGTTCTTCAGCTCAGTACACGTTCGTGTACTAGGTAACTTAGTCATTTCCACTTGATTTCTTCATGTATCTCAAACATCACCCTTTGGCGATAATACACGTTCGTGTATTCTAGTACTATGGAGGAGTGCACGTTCGTGCACTTGGTCACTTGGCGCAAATCACCTATTTCCACTTCTCGATTCTCCTATGATCCGCTTCGACCTCTTGCAATCTCTGAATATCATCAAAATCACTCCAAATTACGCCATACTTGCACATTTTCCCTGAAATACTCGACATAGCAATAAGTACCCAAATAAAGCTCAAAAACACATATCAACATGCAAATACCGTATCAAAAGTATACCTAAATATAGGGGTATTTCTACCCCTATAAAACATCACCGTCTTCTTCCTCATCGGAACAATCCTGTACCATATAGCTGCATTCGCATCACCATTTGATTCCCTGTTTTCACCATTCTTTTTCCACTTTGTACAATCTCTTCTAAAGCACCCTTCTCCTTGCAATAATAGCGTTGTCGTCTATTAGCCTTCGATTTGAAACATGATCTGCTTCCTTTCCCACCATCTTATTACTCCTGCCCCTACTCATCTTTAGACCGGAAAATGATTCATCTGCTTTGTTTTTTATGAATAAAAATTATATTGAAAAAGCCACGAAAGTGGCAAAACCTCTGAATTTTAAACTTTCGCACAAAAAGTGACCTTTAAAAGAGGCACCTAAAGGCTACGACTCAAGAAGGAAGTTAGAACGGAGCTACATCAATTGGAAAGAATATAATTTGGGTTCCCATAAAATTCCAAATCCGAACAAGGAAAACTAGTGTAACACCCCGTGTTTTTCCAATGTCGTTTTACATGCTTTTTGATCTATCGGAATCGTGTTTTGTCCCGTGAGACCTTCGGTGTGTTGTTTGAGCTTTGTTTTGTGTTTTTAAGGCCTTATGATCAAGTCGGATCGGGCCGGAGAAGTTTTTTCAGCGACGTGCCAGAGAAGACTCTGGTGCTGGTGTCACGTCGTGAGAGGGTGTCTCACCACGTGAGAGGATGTCTCACCACGTGAGACCCTGTTAGCTTTTTTTTGGGGTGGGGTCTATAAATAGACCCCCAGATCGAACCTCTCCGCCCGCCAATTGTTTTAAAACCTTAAAAACAATACTCCACTCTTATTTTACTCTTTTCACTTGTCCTTAATCATTCAAGTTCGATCCCTAATGTTCTAAGTGTGATTTTATCATCCTAATCGCAAAATCTACGCGATTCCTATGAGTGTGTTCTTCGCGGGTGTTTTGGTGATTCATATAGCTTTTCTCCAGACCTTATTCCTTGGTCTAAATTCAGTTTATCTCAGTCCTTATAATATTCTTAGGCAACATTTTCCTACTCTTTTCATTCATTGATTCGTTATTGTGCATAGGTACGCTAAATCACTATTTTAGAGTTGTCTGTTGATTTAATTGTTGCTATTTATTGTGGAGTGTGTGGATAATGATCTAAAGTTAATTAAAATGAAAACTAAATTGGATAATTAAGCAACAAATTGGCGAATTATAGACTTATACGAAATTAATTTGATTAATGTTTTGTTAAATTAATGAATCTGAGTTATTTGAAATATTATGTGTCTTTAAATCTATACCTACTGATCTAAAGAGTTTGGATTCGAAAATGAATTGGAGTTAAGTGGTTTTGTAAAATCTCTACAAATTACTAAATTGACGAATTTAAGGAAATTGAACGCTACAATTGCAAAATAGTTTTCAAATGCCATACCTACTTATATCATATGTTCTAAGTGATGTCTTAAAGGTTTTATATCGGTAGTATAATATTTTGGTAGCAAGTCCTTGTTTTGATTCGTTTGACTAGTTTAGGCAATTTTCGGCAAAATTGCCAATTTGATCAATTGAGTGCTTTGGCTTGAGTTTGGATCTGAAACTGAATTGCATTATGTAATGGTTGAGTTATACCTACTGATCTTATGATTGGTACACTTAGGGTGGTGTTTTACGATGTCCTTTTCGGTTAAATACCGAATTAGTTAGTTTTACGCTTAAGTGAGTTTCTAAGTTAAAGTTGAGTTCCCTTATTTCTAAAATGGTAAATTTTGTTTATTAAAGTATTTCCGGATATAAAATGAATTGTTTTACCTTGGTTGGATATTTTGGATCAGGTTAGACTTGTGTCGCCTGACATGTGAAATCGAGCTTGATAATTATGGTATCGGGCTGACTCACTATCTTGGATTGTAAAACATTAGTTTACATTTTATTTAAGCTATTGAAATGATTTCCGGAGAACGTTTTAAATATGGGAACTCAATTTGATTAGGTATTTTTATGACTTCGGTTATGCTATGATTAGTTGTTAGTCCACCTTGGTTATGGTTGAGTTATTGGTTTGTGTTAATCCTACGTGGTGTCTAGTATTCTTAGAGTTAAGGGATGAATTAATTTTGACGTATATTTTATTTCTTAGACTCGTCGACTGCTCGTGCTTTGGATTCCCCACATGATTAGTTTGCTTGCCAGGATTATCACTTGGTTTCGCAAGCAGTGAGTTTGTAGTACTATTTACCGCTTTATTAAGTAACGTATATTATTTTAGTATCATAAATATTTTTGAACTGTTTTTAATGATTATGGATCTAGATTGGAACGAGCTACTCGATAGGCATTATCGAGACTGTGTGCGCCGGTAAGTACTTTGGGTTTAGCTAACAAAATGTCTAGCTTACTTTGGGATTGATGAGGATTTGTTCCCCTCTACTTTGGGTTAATACTTTGTGTTTAATTTCAATACTGTTATTCTTTAAACATATATATTAGTATGAAAGGATTTCAGGTTTTTAAGATTTCTAAGATTTTTAACTTAATAAATGTAAATAGTATTACGAACTCATCTCATTATACCTGACCCCATTCCAATTTTACAGGATTATGATTTTGAGAGCTTTGGTTGAACTCCGATTTCTTTGATTCTTCGGAGGTTTTTTTGTTTTAATAAAACTAGTCAGCTGTTTTATACTCTTAGACCGCAGTAGAGCTAGTTAGTCTTTTATGATTATTCATACTTTGCTTTGTTGGATTGATCCGACTATTTATTTATGTGGTTGACATGTTATACCTTGAATGTTATTATTTTCATATACGGCATGTTGTTGGAGTCTCGGGTTTGAGCCGAGCGTTTGTTTATATAATTGTTTATATAAACTGCTAGACTTAGGTTGGAGTTTCAGTTGCCCCCAAGTAGTGGTTTTTCTTGCAGGTTTATATGATTGTGTGGTTATCCACGAGACTAGCGACGGGTTTCAGTACAACCATACCCATACCCTACCGCCGGTCACTATCTCTGAAATTGGGTCGTGACAACTAGAATCATAACCCTTGACCTAGAAACCTGCCGTAATAAAGCATCTAAACAAAACATATTCGACCTCCAAGAACTTTTGATCGTATTTCTATTTTTTCATAACTCCCAAATAGTGATGTCCCAAAGATAATACCAAAACTTCAACTTACTTCTAAGCGGAACCAGAGAACGCCACTGGATAAGAAATTCATTTAAAGAATTCGGCATGATCCATAATAACCCTACCTTTGAGAGGATATTGTTCCAAATAGTGGTAGCCAATTCGCACTGCATTAAAATATGCTCCTGATATTCAGGTTGTTGGCACAGTGAACAGAAGATGGCATTGGCTAGGGGTGAATAAAAACCGAACCAAATCGAAAAACCGAACCAAATCGGATCGAAAAACCGAACCGAAAAAATAAGTGGTCAATACAATTTAGTTTGGTTTTGAATTTATAAAAATTACAGTTTTCGATTTTGGTTTGATTTTAGGGTTCGGTCACCGAACCGAACCAAAAACCAATATTTTACTCATTTACATATATCACTATATGTACACCCTTTTAACCTAATAATCCTAACACTTCACAACTCTCTACCGCCTCCATACATCTTCTCACTCTCACTGTCTTATTTTTTTCCCTCTTCTTATTTTCTCTCCTTTTTTCATCTTTCTTTATTAACTTCAAATCAAACCAAAAATCTTAATCTTCACTATTGGCGTTGTTATGGGTTTGTTATACGCGAAATATCAGAGAAGAATGAATGTCAGGCGAGTAATCAAGTTTCGGATGACGGTTGCTGCTTCATCATTTGGCCGGTGCCGGCAGTGATGATGATGAGTGGAGATCGGCTAATGCATGTGTCGCCGGGAGTTATAACGGCTGCTGTTTCATCTCCGGCCGGCTCTAAATTAGAATATTTCTTCTTTTTTATTTTTAAATCGGTGAATCGACAGAACCAAACTGAGAAAAACCAAAAATTCGGTTTACCGAACCAAAATAACACGAATCAAAATAGGGTGTTTTGGTTTCTAATTTAGTAGGGGTGGTTTGGTTCGACTTTGGGTATTTGCACACCGAACCGAACCAAGCTCACCCCTACCATTGGTTGTTACAATGTTTCTGTTATTGATTCATCATCATTAGAGCTAGAGACCTTTTGTTTTAGTTCTTTAGATTGCAAAGCATCTTTTACATCACTAATAGAAATCGTAGCTCTACCATATAATAGTATCAAAAAAAATTCATATGAACTGGACAAAGAATATAGAATAATGAGGGCTTGATCCTCTTCTTCAATCGAAACACCAACACCTTGTAAATTTATAGCAATTCGATTAAAGTTTTCAACATGATTTCTTACCTGAGTATTTTTTTTCCATCCTCAATGTATACAAACGTTGTTTCTCATACAACCGGTTTGTAAGATTTTTCTTCAAAAACTTGTTTTTTAACGCTCCTCATAAAGCATCAGCATAATTCATTCATTGATAACCTCTCTAAACACCTCATTAGAAAGACTTAATAGAATCATACTACACTGCTAAAAAATAGCTTTTTAGCGACAGAAAAGGGCTGAAATCTGTCGTTGGATCTGTTTAGGACGTAGTCTTTCGGTAAATTTCTCGTTGCTAAACGATTAGAAACAGAGAAAAAAAATTCATCGCTAATTTAGCGACGAATTTGTAACCCGTCGCTAATTTAGCGACAGACTAGCGACGATTTTTTTTTATTTTTTAAATTTTAAAAAATTAATTAAATTGTAAAAGGTATCCATTTTAACAACTATTTAATATTATCTTCAATATTTCCGTTATCATTTTCAAGAGTTTTGCAAACGTCTCAATTGACCACTCATCCTACCATTACTCACATCGAAGAGATATTAAACTCCCCGGGTTATTAGAGTTATCTTAAATTATAAAATGATCACTAAATTTCATTTTATTACAAAATGGTCTTGTTACAAAGGGGTGTCACCCATATAAAACGCATCGTTTTTACGCTAAAGTTGTTACAAAAAAAAACACTAAACTTTTCATGAATTACAAAAAAAAATCACTGAGTTAAACTTTTTATTACAAAAAGATCATTGAACTAGCTATGTATCTTTTTGTAATTTTGACTTGCCATGTAAGAAAAAATATTGCGTTTTATATGAGTGACACCCCTTTGTAACATAAGGTATAGTTCAATGATCATTTTATAACAAAGGAAAGTTTAGTGATCATTCGACAATTCAATGCAACCTTAGTGATTCAGGGAGTTTAATATCCCACATCTAAGACTCTTTAATCTTGAAAATCTTCCACTTAGTTTCATCTTAACCAACTCAGATTATTATTATGTATCTATGTATTTTATGTTAAACTTATAACTAAAGAGAACAAATAAATACTCCTGCACTTTACTCTTGCATTTTTTTTAAACATAATTTTTAAAAATAATTTCTTTAAAATAAGAATATTTTTAAATCATTATTTTTTGGGTATAATTTTCACAGATTGTGACCTGGATTATTTAGACAGTGACGGAGGGGAAGGGGGGGGGGGGGGAGGCGTGGGAGTATCATTGCCCCCTCTAAATGTTTAAAATTGTTGAAATTAACACCAAAATTTTAATATTTTACAATTAGTAAAACTCATCCTAAGACTCTTGTACTGTACGAGTTTTGTTCGAGAAGTCCCTATCTATTCCAAAGTTGTTCACGTTCAGATCCCTGTACTTGATAAATTACAATTATTACACCCTTATGTGCATGGAAAATGGCAAGTGTACCGCACTCTTTGTTAAATGAGAGTGGGGGAAAAATAGTCATATTAATAAAAAAAAAAAATAACATGTAATTGCTTTTAGCATAAGTAGTAAAAGGACTTACGTAGCAATTTGCCCCTTCAATTATGCAATAGCAGGGCATGATGAGTTTAACTATGTGGATGGGATTTGAAATCTGTTCAATCCTTATTTCAAGAGTTGATTGACCAGTTTTACATGTTAATATTTTTTACATTGATTGTTGGCTCAGGTTTAACTGAGAGAGGTAACTTTTGATGGAAGAAAATTACAGGTTGGGGTTGAGATTTGCGTGTGCTTGTTTTTATTCTCTGCTCGACTTTGATACATGCTTCTCGACGTGTTCGCATGATTCTGCCTGTTAGAGTGAATATTGTTGGTTAATGGAACCTCACCAAATTTACAAGTTGTTTATGTTAGGTTTGGAGAAGATGGTAAAATTGCATGTTTGTTAGTTAACGGAGAGTGTGGCACACTTACCCTTTTCCATACACGTTAGGGTGTAATAATCGTGATTTGCTAAGTACAAGGACCTGAACGTGAACAGCTTTAGAGTAGGGGGTTTTCGAACAAAACTCGTATAGTACAAGGGTCTTAATATAGGTTTTGCCTTTACAATTTAACCCCCCTAATTTTAAGATTGTTTATTTCATATATTGCATATTGCAATTTGCCCCTTCCTATGTTGAAATCTTAGTTCCGCCACTATATTTGGATATAATTTTCACTGGCAGTTCCCCGGTTTCCTTCCTTCTCCCGTCGTCTTTGATTTGTAACAATAAAATTTCTCAACTTTCATTGTATTACATCAAAATTTAAGTCATACTAATTGTAGGGATTTTTGGTGCAATAAAATCAAAGCTGAAGAATAATATTGCTATGAATCAAAGAAAGACTGTGATGAGAAGGAAGTCGAGGAATGTCAATGCAGACCCTGTCATTAACAATGGTGGAATCAGGATTTCTTTTCAGCCCAGGCTAAATGACAATGTGGCCATCTCGACTCAGGCCTCCCTTTTGTCCTGGTTTAATTAACCTCCCTTTAACCCTTGCTTCTCTACAAACTCTACCTCCTTTTCTCGAAAATTTCCGAGGGCAGCACGGGCTAGAGCCTACCCAAGCCTACCCTTGGTTCCGCCCCTAGTTATTAACAACGGTTTTCTTGACTTTTTGTTCATCTCGTTCCGTTTTATAGTTTTGATGAGGTCTTGATTTTCTTAACAGCATCAAGGATTACATGTTTGAGGAAAGCGTGTGCTTTTATCTAAGAGCAGCGTGGTTTAATCCCTTAATTGTGGAGAGTCACGAAGATGCATATATATGATGATTTAGAAGAATACTATCGATATGATTTTGAGTATGATGATGACGACAACGACGAGGATGATCTAGATGATGTTTATTTAAGTAGCGATAAATCTTCGTATTGGCAATCGGAGGTGGGGAGAAAATGGTTATGTCAGGTTAGGCCGTCAAGAAGCAAGTCCAGTTCTTCGACCAAATACGAACGATTCTGATGCTTGTTCATCATCTTGCGAACCTAAGAAGAAAGAGACTACAAAAGATGTAACATGCCGTCGTGCAAAAAGGTCACTTAAGCGTGAAGCTGCTGATAAGGCGGCGGCAGCAAAACAACAACAACATTTGGTTAGGTTCGGCAGGAAGTGATTTGTATTCATGTGCCTTGGTGTATTTCATAAACCACAAACCACAAATCTGGCATTTGCACAGTAATTGACTTTGTGAAATAATAACATGGTGGTTAAATTGGTCATGGCAACATTAAGTTTTCTAGCATTTGCTTTTACTGAAGTCTGATTTGACTGTATGTATATACAGTATTTTTGGTCAGATATCATTCTCATTTCTTTAAAAGTAGATTAGAGTATATAAATGAGAAATCTAACAAAAACATTATTAATTACCAGTGACGTCTGAAATTTTTAGTGCTAAAATTTTTATCTTTAAATTAGTATTCTCACTTTGTAAAAACATATTTAATGAGTGTGTTTAATTGTTTTGTTAATTGGACTAAACTAAGGCCAAAAGTGATTCACAAAATGTTCTACTATGATTTACTATTTTAATTCTATCTATCTATAACATCATATAATTGGAAAGGGAAATGGACAAGCAAAATTTATTAAATTAAATCACTACTGGAGTAATGATTGTTGGCCGTGAGTTGATTGGGTAGCGGCTGGTGGTCTGGTGGCGAGTGGTTGCAGTCGGTGGCAGGACTGGAATTTTTTTGTTGGTTCATGCCGGCTCCTCTGTATTTTTTTTATTGC
This sequence comes from Mercurialis annua, assembly GCF_937616625.2. Lineage (NCBI taxonomy): Eukaryota > Viridiplantae > Streptophyta > Magnoliopsida > Malpighiales > Euphorbiaceae > Mercurialis > Mercurialis annua. The sequence goes on along the minus strand of NC_065575.1, from coordinate 3,311,756 downwards.
ATTAGTAAGATTTATCATGGTATCCTGATCAATTAATTCTCTTTTATTAATTTCGCTGATTTCATGGGTTGACTTCTAGCCTATGTAATTAAGGCAAAATCTATATAGAGACTCCTATATTATACAATTTTTGTGCGAAAAGCCCTTAATTCAAACTTATTTATGCTCAAGTCCCTTTACTTGGTAAAATCTATTTTTTACCCCCTTACGTGGACGCAAATCTACGAGTGTGTTACACTCTCCATTAGTGAGAGTCGAAAACAAAAGAAGATGACATGATATATAGTACTCCCTCCGTCCTAATAGAGTTGTCCACTTTACCTTTATCACACAGTTTACGAAAAGCAATTATTGTTTATGGGTCTTATAAAATTTTTCTTATTTTTCTTATCATATCCCTATTTAATATATAGGATTCACTTACAATTTACTTTCAATTTACACATTAGTGTACTTTAAATAGGGATAATATAGAGAAGTTAAATGTAAAAGTTAGTTACTTTTTGAAAGTGGACAAGAGTTTTGGGACAAAAAAATTATGAACAAAGGGTCAACGCGCCTCCTGAACTTGTGACACGGGGTCATCTAGCCCAATTTATACTTTTTTGAGCAACTAACCCAAAACTCTTCATTTTTGGGTCAAATAACCCCATAATTTATATTTTTATTTTAAAAAGCAGATTTAGGATAATTATATCGCAACAATTAGGGAAGTATCTAATTACTTTTTTGCATCCCTCACCTCCGATTTGTATTTTACGCGTTTTGAAAATATAATTATGGGGTTACTTGACCCGAAAATGAAGAGTTTTGGGGTTAGTTGCTCAAAAAAGTATAAATTGGGTTAGATGATCCCGTGAGACAAGTTTAGGGGGCGCGTTGACCCTTTGTTCAAAAAATTATCAAAGTGGACAACTCTATTGCGACGGAGGGAGTATTTTTTTTTTTTGATAAATGATAACATGGCATATTTGTTTTTTGTTGACGTGGTAGTTTTAAAGCAAAATATGTGCTAACTGGACATCTTCTCCTTTCATTCTTCTTTATAATTGAAAATCTGTAATCTTAAATAAAATAATATATAAAATTTGAACCAACTTTGTCTTGAAAAAGCTCGTTTTTCATACTCGTCAAGATCTTTAAACTAGTAGTAGTCTCTTTATTCTGAACAAATCCGGCAAATTCTTCGAAGTCTTGAACGAGCAGCATATACAGGCTAAACTTTTTTGTCTTCCCCTTAGCTGGAATGATGGTGGAAGGTGAGCTTTTCGTACGACTGGGCCGTCGGCTGTGTTGGTGTCTCTGAACCCGGCAAGTTTTCGAGAAGCGGCTTTAACGGTTGCTTGTTTGATGTATGTTAGCAAAAAACCAACTCATAGTACTCGACAAGTCGAGGTCGAAACCACAAGGACTAGAGGTTTAAAGTGAAGGAAATTGATTGTGAAATTCAATTCGGAAAGCAATAGAAAGATTGGTTTTGGTTTCGATTAAAACGAACAACAAATAACTATTAATCAAAATGCTACTTAACTAAACAATCAACTAAACAATCAACTAATTAATCAACTAATTAACACAAGATTTAAGTCAGTAAGAGTAAAAGCTTAGAGGTTGCTAGTCATGCCAAAGTAATAACTAGGTGGTTCCGGTCAAGGTAATTGGATTCTAGGTCGGGTCAAACTATTCTACGAAACCAATTCCGCTCTCTCGAGCCGGAAGTGAACGAGTCGAATCTTGATTAACAATACCGAAATCTAATCCACTCTCGTTCTCATAGATTTCGATAGAACTAATCAAGTCAACTAATCAAGCAAACTTCACAACCGAGATAATCCTAAATCACGCTAGTGCATCTAGGATTAAACCTTGTACTCCCTTAGGTATAATCTAATTAGTTAGCTCTCGCCCTTCTAATTAAATCACAAATCATAGATTAAGAGATCACTTTAATCTAAGCACTAGGTCCAAGGAGCACAACTACCAACTCAATCCAAAACCCTAACCCTAATCACCTATCAAAGCAACATGGCAATCATAACAACCCCTAAACAAAGGATTTAGCCACTAACCATCATCATAACACAATTAATTAAACAATAACAAGGATTAAACATAGAGTAAAGATTTAGTACCTTGGAATAATAAATGAACCTTAAAAGCATGAACTAGATAATGGAGCTTCAATAATTAACTTATACTTGTATTGAATAACTTTCCCAAAATAGCAAAATCTGGAAATAACTTGTAATACCCCAAAATTTTTAAGTATCTAAGTGGACCACGTGTCTAGTTTGGATTCGTCAGAATGGCATTATCGGAAAGATGTCCGATAAATAAGTCTTAGCAGGTCGGTTTTAGAAAAGATTATTGCGGAGAAAATTTATATTATATTTCAATTCTAAAGTTAGAATTGGAATAAAAAGGAAAAATGTCAAGAAAAGTCCAAAATGAAGTACAGGGACCAAAGTGGTAATTTAGCCACTTTGTGTCGAAAATAGAAATATTGGATTTTGACGGGAAAGTGCTAATATCGAGCTTTGTATTATTTATCGGATATAAATAATACGTATAAGTCATAATAAAAGAGTTTCACGATTTAGCTATGGACTAAATCGTACGAAAGAAAAGTTTAAAAGATAGATTGTATTCATTAAAGAAACAAGGATGAAAAAGAGAATTTAGCCATGATATATATGACCTTAAGTATGAATGAAATGAAATCAGAGAGAGAGTGAGGAAGGATCCAGAGGAGTGAAAGAAACATCGATCGATTTCGTTTCACCGCCGTTTCTCCGTTCGACGTCCCGATTCAAGCGATTTTCGCGGGGATTTCTTCGGAATCGAAGGCTCTATCTATCCTAAGCTTCAAGTTAAGGTAAAAGTCTTGAAATTTGGTGTGGTATTCGAATTTATGGGCTGTTTTGATAAAGGATGTGAATTTGACGTTTTTGGCTCGGTTTGAGCGTTTTGGTAAAAATGAAATGACGGATTTTGAAGGATTTGAGGTTGTGAGAGTGTGGAGCATGACGGGGTGCGGCGAAACGGCCCGGAAACGGCGTTTCCGGGCCGAGCATAGCGAGCTGCTATGCGCCCGCATAGCAGAGTTATGCGAGCGCATAGCCAAGCTATGCGCCCGCATAGCCAGGCAAGGCTATGCGAGCGCATAGCCAAGCTATGCGCCCGCATAGCTAGACTATGCGAGCGCATAGTCACGCTATGCGCCCGCACAGTAGGTTCGGGGGACCGAAACAGACTTTTGACCTAGTTTGACCCGAATTTCGATAATTTTGAATATTAAACCCTAATATTCAATTAAAGACCCCGATCACTTGAAAAGTGAGGTTTACCTCGATGTTTTACACGAGCTATGTTTATGAAAAACGTTAAGGGATTTATATAATTTTCGAATACAAAGAATAGTATTCGGTAAGTCGTGGATACGACTAAGAATTTCTGGATACGAGAATAATACTAAGAACGAAACCAATACTTAAATTATGAAAGTATTATACTTATAAACATTTGAATTGCGTCTGACTATTAAACGTTAATTAATATGTATCAAACGTTCGACCAGGCAGTGAGGGCACTAGAGGTGTACTAGTACGAGCATATTACCACATCGATCTTATTGTAGAGTGGATAGCGGTCACTGTGAGTTGCATTTTACTTTCGTGTATTATATATTAAAGTTATTTTACATAAATATATATATACGGTTTCACGCATCGCATTATATATAGTTGATTGAATGTTATATGTTTATGTAATTTCCATATACGAGAACTAGTATGCGATCCGAAGAAACTAGCTACCTATTGGGTGTCAATAGGCTGTGTGATCACCAGTATCGAGTCAGTCTAGTATATTTGCATTTAAGAAATGATTTGACACAGCTGGGAGCTGATGATGATTATGAAATTTATGTGGCTGGGCCACCAGCGAGTTAGACTCGCGATTGATATTTACGATTGGGTTTTTGATACGAGTGAGTACTCGGCTACGGTGTAGTCTGGAGTCCCCGTATCTAGTGGCTGGGCCACTAGCGAGTTAGACTCGCGATTGATATTTACGATTGGGTTAAATGATAATGATTATTCGAGAAATGTGTCGCATGCTAGGATATTAGTTTCGTACGGATCAAATACATGTTTATATGTTTTATATTATTGTTTCTTGAAATGCGATGCTATGTTTTTATGATAATACCGTTAGTAAATGCACACTCACTCAGTATTTTTCCAAATACTGACCCCTCACCTTTGATGCCTTACAGGTGCTTAGCTTGTGGACTTAGCTAGAGACCAATTTTGAAGTCAAGAAGTCAGCTGTATATGTTAGTTTCTGACTTCTGCGAATGCTACAGTAGTGGTCCTTCGTCGATAGTATAGTAGCCTAGACAGCAGTTCATTTTGATTATATATATTAACTGTTGTTATTGTTTTATATGCATTTTGATAGACTATGTGTATGTATATGATCCACGGCCCCAGATGCCGGTGAGATGTTTGAAACACTAACTGATGTATATAGTACCGCGAGGCCAGTTCGTACAGGGTACGGTAACTAGAGCCCGCGAGGTTTTGAAACAGTTAGTGTAAACGTATGATTATATGTTACATATGTATATTTGCTTCCGTTGTTTGATATTGTTTATTTGATACTATATTTGCGAAAAAAATTTATTGTGATTTTAGGCTTGCTACGGGTTCCGGAGCTACCACTCCCGTTCCCTAGCGCCGGTTGCGGCTCAATATTTTGGGTCGTGACATAACTTTAAAAACACAAAGAACTATGATGATCTATTACTAAAATTAGTAAGAACAATAAGAACAATACTAATAATTTGAGAGAAAAGTTGTTGCTACAATAATGAAGGTGACAATGATTCTCTATCAAATCACACTTAACCTAAAAAAGAGATAAAATGGTTTATATAGTGTTTACAAATGAGGAAATAGGAGACAACTCATAAAAGAGTGCTTGGCCAAATGAGGAAACCATGTGTGAGTGTTGACAAAATTGCTGAGATTCCTCATTCCTTCATGTCTCAAATCGAGACAATAGCTTTAAGAGGTTGTCTCAAAACGAGACAATCCTTGAATTAGCTACTGCCTAGGCTTTTCAAGTGTCTCGATTTGAGACAGCCTTTTAAGTGGGGTGTCTCGATTTGAGACACCCTTTGAGCTGAGGGAGAATTCTTCGTTTGCTTCCGACTTTCGCACTCGACTTCCACTTTCGACGATTCTTCACTCTTTTGGCTTCAAAACACTCTGCAATGCTCTTGATTCCCTGAAACGCACACACACGCTATAAGGTCATACATTATCATAGAAAAGCGATGTGAAAACATAGAAAAGCATGCGGAAAAGCATTCTAAATATAGAAGTATTTTACTCCTATCAATGTCCTTAATGTTGATCACAAATCTTGGATTTTGGAAAATTAGAATTCGAAATGATGGTGTAAGAATTGTACAGATTATGGAAGTGAAGGTGGTGGTGGCGGCGGCGGCGGCGGTAGAATCAAGGAGAAGGTGGTAATTATTTGATTACGGAATTGAAGGCGGTGATCTGAAATAAAATCTAAGTGGTGGGCCATCTTCTTTCAATTATTTTGTTTAAACGTGTCAAAAATAAAAAAGACTTTTGGATGATGTGAACTATCAAAATCAAAGTTAGCTCCGTTAATTAACGGAATGGGAGAGTGTGGCACACTCGCGCAATTTTCGTCCACATAAGGGTATAAATATTAGATTTTGCTAAGTAGAGGGATTCGAGAATGAACAAGTTTGGAGTAGGAGTTTTCCGAACAAAAATGTTATAGTACAGGGGCCTCCGTATATCATATAAATAGACGGTGACATGTATATCATATATCAAATACAAATATATTTCAAATCACAACATTATCAAACGGGGAAAATAGCTTACAAGTAGGAACAAAATTCCCATGTTTTTATAAACATGTTCGAATTTTGTTTTATTTAGATAATAGCTTTAAACAACAATGAAGAACCAACATAACTTCAACAATACAAAGCCTTTTATTTAGATTACATATATAGCAAAGTGACGAATAAGCTCGACGGCCATTTACTTCACAATTTATATTTTATATTGTGTCCACCACCTGTTTTAGAAAGTCATGCCCATTTTCTTTGTCTTTGGTTACAGATGCCCTTTTCAAGTAAACGCCAATTCCGTTGTTATCTATCTGATGGATGTCATAGAATCAGAATTATATATTAAACTTCAGAAATGGTGATATTAATTATGTATTTCGATTAGGTAAAATTATGTTTATATTCATAACTTTGACTATTATTTCAAATATATATATTTTTTAATCTTTTGGATAATCCTCTCCGTCAAATTAAGATAATTACACATATAATATATCTGAGGCTTAATGGCGTAAAAAATCATAAACTTTATCATGTTTTGCAAATTTAACATAAACTTTCAATTTTGGCAAATTAATACACAAACTTTTGATTTTTTGCAATTTTAGCACCGATCAATTTTCCTTCAAAAAAATAGAGAAAAATGTTGATGTGGACGCCGAAATAGTGATTATTCCGGTGTACGCATCAGCATTTTTTTCATGAAAAATTGATCGGTGCTAAAATTGCCAAAAATTAAAAGTTTATGTATTAATTTGTCAAAATTAAAAGTTTATGTTAAATTTGCAAAACACGCTAAAGTTTGTGATTTTTTACGCAATTAAGCCTATATCTATCCATCGTCAATTGCTTATATTGATTTATCTGATAGGTCCAGATAGCAAAGAAATATGTTTTGTAATTTTAATTGAATTGAAATTGAAATAACGGATCAAATAGGTCGATTTCTTTTAAAAATATATTTTAAAAATAGTCAAAGTTATGAATTGAAAAATTATATTGCCTTTAAATTATGATTGAAAGTGAAGAACTTACTTCTTTTTTTTGTGCAGCTGTGGGAAAGAACATTGTTTCATGTGGATTGGTTAAAGAGGTATAGAAAGTGTCTGTTGCTATCACTGCAGTTCCTGCTCTAAATTCATAAGAATCTTTGCATAATTTGCTTTTCGCATTCTTAGTCTGCAAATTAAAAAGAAAAGCAATTATTTTTGAATGAACATTTAAAGAAACTAATTCAAGGGTGTTTATGAACGATATACTTGTAGTTTTATAAAAGCTAAATTTATAGAAATCTCTACAGGTGTAACTATGTGCATTTGTATTCTGCAAAAAATACAACAATTAATATTTGAAGACAGCAAATTTAAAGAAATTAAATAAAGACGTGTTTATATACAATAATAGATGTGCTATTCTTAAATTGTTTCGTATTTCAATCTGCCGCAGAATATGTTTAAATTGTGTTATAAATACGGATGGACCCATGACGAAGATATGATTATATTAAAAGTGGATAAACATATTTATGTTTTAATATACCTCAATAATAATCCAGCCAGAGTTGAATTGAAATTAAGTCACAATTTAAAACAAAACATTTAAAAAAATTAAGTGAAGACAATATTTACATACAAGAATACATGCTATTCAAAAGTGTAACTCCATATATCTGAAAATGTATCATAAATATTATGGATCGATTTGGGGACGAGGCTATATATATTTTAGAAAGACAAAATGATTTTATATCCATAATATTTTTGACAATATTATCAGAAATATTCTTAAAATATACTTTGAACATTATGATTTATCAATTTTACGAATTAAGACAAATATATCTAAATTTCAAATTATACTATCGGTGTTTTTATATACCTCAATAACAATCCAGCCAGCGGAGTAATCTGAATTTATTGACAAATAACCGGAGTTGGACTGAAAACAGTCAGCCTTCCATGTTGTTGTAGTGAAAATAGGAAATCTTAAAGTTGCTACTTTAACGTAAGATCCAAGTCTAGTACTATCGTATGTGATATTGCCGAGTTTCGTGTTTGGCATTGGAACATCTTCCGGCATATCTCGGACTGCATCTCCGGCGAGCACGAAGACGGATAAGCAAATGATAAACATTGCGGAAGACAAAGATAGAGCCATTATGACTTGATGAAATGGGGGATTTGATGAAAGAAGCTTAGGATGTCTGATGAAGGAAAACTGAGGCAGTATTTATAGAAAATATTTTCAAGAGGTAAGATATTAAATTGTATTTATTTTTTATTAATTAAGTATTTTAATTGATAAATTATTCAACAATTATTGGATTAGACCCACCAATTTTTTATTGCTCAATCATCAAAGTATATTTTACCTTTTTGACTTTTTTTTTATTAATGGCTTAAATTTTTTCACTTTTAGCTCAGTTTTCAATTTACAGTTTTAATCAATCATTTGTCAAAGTCGAAGTGGAAAAATTTAAATATATGTACTCTGTATATTAATTACTTTATTTTTAAAAAATTTATAATAAAAATATAAATTGGAATAATATGAAGCAATATAAAAGATATTTTTGATTTTTTTCCATTCCAATTTGAATAGATAGTTATAATTAAAACTGAAAATTTATAAATAAATTAAAATTGAAAATTTTAAAAAATAAGATCATAAATAAAAAAAATAAAAAAATAAAATAATGTTAAATGCTTAAGTCATTTTTTTTTAAATATAGAACACATATACATATAACTCAACGTTTTAAAAACCTGACCGGCCGGTCGAACTGGGATCCGATGATTATGCATGCTATGGTTCAGCATAGTCATCAACCATTGAATTTTGAGATTTGTCTTCTTCTCGATGTGGTCCAGCATAGCCATCAACCATTGAAGAAGACGATTCATGGTGTAGTGATGTTGAGGAAGCCTATAAGGTATTTGATGATATGCTTAAGAGAAACGTTATTAACTAAACTTTGATAGTAAATTGGTTTCGACATATCTGTTACTGTCAAGTTGTTATTGAGTTTATAGATAAGAACCAAAAGATAATCAAATTGTTTCATATCATTGAGTGGGGTTATTTCGTCATTGTGCATGTTTTGAAATTTTTGTTTTTTGAAAAAGGGCTAAATGTATAGACTATGAAGTTAGGATTGTCTTTTGATGTTTGTGTTAGCTGCAATTTAGTTGATATGTGTGCTAGGTGTGCATCAGATGGTCCGTCCGGTCGGCCTGACCTGGCCTGGTCTGATGTGGTTTGCTTTGATTGGTTCGGTTCGAACACTAATTTTTATAACGTTTTTATTTGAATTTTTTGCAACAAAACACTCTTCCTGAATCAGCTCCCTCGTATTTAATTTCATTTGACTGATTTTATTTCATTTAAAACAGATTTCAGTTTTTATGGCTTTTAATGCTTTGTCCCCTTCGATTTTCCTATAAATAGAGGTTGTCCTCTCATTTGTTTTCTACGCTAGAATTACAGAGTTCAGTCTTGAGTAAAAAGAAAACACAATCTGTGTTTATAATTTTGATCTTGAGCAATCTGAATAAGTGTTATTGAGCTGTCATCACAGTGCAGTGGTGGCAGTACTGTTCGGCTGTTTTATCCTAGGTAGGGGTGAGCATTAAACGGTCAAAACCGAATAACCGAACCGAACCAAACCGAATTAATCAAACCAAAATATAATTTGAAAATATGGTTCGGTTACGGTCCGAATTTTTAAAATTTTGACTATTCGGTTCGGTTTAAGGTTTTTACAAAAAAATAACCGTAATAACCGAACCGACCGTATTTAAAAATTATGTTATTTTAAACTTTCATATACTCACATTTATATATTAAACTTGTCTAATTTTATAGTTTTATAATAAAAAACGATAAATATAGATTTAATTTAAAGCACATGTACTCTTTAGGTTAAATTTTTCCATTTTTTTATTTATTTTTTAAAAAACTGTTTTTTTTTCTTTCTAAAAACCATACAAAAATATTACGGTTTTCGACCGAACCGAACCAAACCGAACCGTAATATTTTGGTTTGGTTAATATGGTTTTGGTATAATTTGGTTAATACGGTTCGGTGACCAAATTTTTTAAAAAACCGAACGGTTTTGAATTTTTGGGCGGTTCGATAACCGAACCGACCGTTGCTCATCCCTAATCCTAGGGACGACGTAGTTGATCGTCAGCTTTGCACCTTCGAGCTGAGTCGCGAAACGTCTAAAAGAGAGCGACCTAGTCCGCGACTCAGCCTTTTCAGAATTCTAAGTTTCAAACAGCAATTGTTTCAACAGTTATAAAGCACGGTTAGTGGCAAAAGGATTTCATCAACAACCGAGCATTAATTTTCATGACACCTATGACCCTGCCATTCGTTCGACAATAGTTCGTGTACCACTGTCCATAGCCATCTCCAACAATTGGTCTATCAAGCAACTTGATGTATCCAATTCTTTTCTTCATGGTAGTCTTGATGAGAAGGTATTTATGACTCAAACTCCTGGATTTTCTCATCTGGATAATCCGAACTGTGTTTGCAAACTTTGGAAATTTTTATATGGTCTCAAACAAGCACCTCGTCAATGGTACAAAAAGCTCTCTTTAGTACTTGTTCTTCTTGGCTTCACTAGTTCCACAACTAATTGTTCAATGTACTATTATGGCAATGGCAACATTCAGGCCTATTTTCTGATCTACGTTGATGATATAATCACCACAAGGAACGACAAGCTGTTTATGCAATCAGTTATCACATATTTGACAAAGGAATCAGCCATCAAAGATTTTTGTAAATTTTACTATTTTTTGGGCGTTAAAGCTACTTGACTGCCTACCGGACTACACTTAACTCAGAAGAAATACATTCGGGACTTGCTATACAAAGCAAAAATGGATCAAGCAAAAGGGATCTCATCACCGGCTGACAGCAAGGTGAAGTTGTCTCTCACCATCGGTAATGCAGTCCCAAATTCAAGCCACTATCGAAGCATAGTTGGGCCGGGGGCTGCAATATCTGTCTCTGACCAGAACTGATATTGCCTATAGTGTTAACAAAGTTTCATAATTCATGCATAGTCTGACTGATGCACATTGGACAGCCATTAAAAGAATTATTTGCTATCTTCGTGCCCTCTCAATCATGATATTCTGCTAAAAAACAGTCCATCCATTCAAACTTCAACTTATTGTGACAGTGATTGGGCTAGCTCAGTTGATGATCGCAAGTCCATTACCAGTTTCTGTATTTTCTATGGCTCGAATATCATATCTTGGGGATCACAAAAACAAAAGGTTGTTGCAAAATCTTCAATTGAAGCAGAGTATCATGCTTTATCTACGGCGGTTACTGAATTATAATAGGTAACATTTTTGCTAAAAGAACTCAAGATTTCTACAATGTCATGTTGTAATATCCCGTATTTCTGGCAAAAATATATAATGGATTATTTATATTATTTTAGCCAATTAAAGTTATAAATATGGAAAATTTCCGAAAATTGGGCGAAGGATAATGTTTTTAAATAAATTGGATTATTTATGGGATTAAATTAATGGAAAAATTAATATTTGGATATTGAGTTAAGCATGCTAGGATTAAATGAGAAATTTAGAGAAAAAAATTGTTAAATAAAATAAGGACGCTAAGGTGGAAAATTTATTAATATCCATATTTTATGTTATTTGGATTATTTTGAGAGAATTCATAAATATTTGAAAAATTATTTTGTAATACAAATTTAAGGATGATATACAAATTACTCGGTTAAATTAATGGATTATACGGTCAAATAATAATTTTTAGAGAACAGATTCTCTGTTTTTTTATGACCGGAAATTTTCCGATCATCTTCAAATCAGAGAAGATGACCGGAAAAATTTTCGGCGGTGGTTGGGTGATTGGTGGGGTTGGTGGTTGGTTCGGTTGTTGGGTTAATCGAATGATTTAGGTTGGATTAAATTGGTTTGTTTTTTTTTTGTTTTTTTCTAAATTAAATTAGAGGTATTTTGGGTGTTTGAATTTTTTAAAGTACTTTGTTGACGTGGCAGATGACGTGTCGCTATCAGTTTTTTTTGAAGAATGACAGTTGACTGAAAATGACGGCGTCAGACGTATTTTCGTCATATTTGAGGTTTATGGGGTTTTGTGAGTGCCGCCACAAAAATCAGGAGATTTTGTATCTGTTTTTAAACATTAAGAGATTTTGTGTCAGTATTCTTAAAAGTCAGGAACCATGGATTATTATTAGCCAATAAAAAAGATGTAAGATAAAAAGAGGTCCAAAATCTAAATAACACATGGAAAAAAATTTAAAAACAATTATTGAAAATTTCCTCTTAAAATAATCAGAAATTAATGAATTCAATTAAGAGAGAGAGTCTTTTTTCTCCTTCCCGAATCCATACCCAACCCACGTTTATAAAGAGGGGGACAAGAGTTGAATAAAGTAGATTTCATAAAAGCAGATGGATGGGTCAAATTGCCATCCCTAACCGGACCAAATACAGTATTTTAATTTTATAGTTCAATCAAAATAAAAGATAGGTATTCCTAATAATTTGAAGATAATTTAGTTATTTTTTACATACTAAAAATTAAATTGGAGATAATTTAGATACCTATTCTAATTAGAACTTTAATTACAATAGTGATTAATTAAATAACTAATTAGTTAATGACTATAAAACTTTTATTTAGTAGTAAACTGAAAAAGATTATTCAGTAAATTTGTCTGTCCCCCCCCCCCCCATCCGTGCTTTTTATATAGTACTAGCATTTCGCCACGTACTACGCACGTGAGCGATATTAATATGACCCGTTATTTGTAATTATATATATGCATGTCGGTACTTTTGTTATTTTGGAGAATTTCATAATAATTATAAATTAAAATTAAACTTCTATTTGTTTTTATTTTTATAGGAATCTATTTCAATTTAAATAAAAAAAAGGCCACCTTGTGGAATGTCTTAATATGGACTCTATCAACTTTTAAAATATCTTTCGGGATTAATAAATTCCAAAATAGTAAATTCCAAAATAGTAAATTCCATTAATTTGATAGCCAACTAATTACAAGAATTTGAATATCATTAATGTTAATATGTACTTAAGGTTAAAGGTTAAGTTTGTAAATTTGTTTACCCGTCTCACATTTATAGAATAATTATAGACATAGATATATAGATTATAAGGTACTTTTTCTCTACGTGCTACGCACGTGAGACATATTTATATGACCCGTTATGTATTTTAAATATTAATTTAATTATAAATATAATATGACTTTTTAATAATTTATTATTTCATATTCTATTAGTTGAGTTTTTAATTTTAATAAATAAGTGGTACATTTCATATATGTATATGTCACTTATGCTTTAATTAGAAAAATAAAGCTACAAGCTTTAATTTTCTGGCTATTATCAGTGTATTATTATTATTAATATCACTTTTTAGCTTAGAGCGTAATAATTCAAAATAATAGAGGTCAAATCTACTTATCTATATCATAAGTACAAAGAAAATCAATAAAAAGAATAGAGCATAATTTGAAATTAGCAAATATTAAATAAAATTAATGTAAACAATAGCTTCAACTAATTTATAGCTAAAATTAATAAAATAAAGTTTACCTTAGAATTGATTTTTAAATCTGACAATTCTTCTTTATGTAGATCAAACACATAGATGCTATATTAACCTTATTCAAATATATTGATTAAAAATTTAAATTCCATCTTAATAAGGATCAATATACATATATAAAGAGAGAGATACCTTTTGAATTATAACTTCTATTTTGTTGTGTTTTATTAGAATTCTAATTAATTTTGCATTAGTTGCCTACAACAGAAAACAATCTTGCATTAATTTTCGTTAACTTAGCAACTTTACCTAAACATATACTCAAGTGGTGACATCCTCTCTTTTTTCGTCAAGTTTATCCTCTCATCGCAGTTATATACATTTTTTTTAATTCTTATTGTAATTATTATGAATTTTTATTCTAGTTAAACACCTTGAATTTTAATTCTAGTTAAACACTTTGAATTCTTATTATAATTAACCTATTAATAAACACTATTATCGTAATTTTGTCTGTCCCTCCCCTCCCCCTTCCCACATATAAGATAGTTACTAGTTTTGCATTACGTGCTATGCACGTGGCTCGTGATGTGACATGTCAATTTATTATTACGTTTTATAAAAATATATTAAAAAAAATTAAATATTTGAACTATAGCTCGTTGGTCTTCTGCTAGCTTAAGCTCTTGGCTTTGTCAAGTGTATGGCATCTCATATTGATTTAGGCATTTGCTGCTTTTATTGAAAGAAAAACAAGGCCTAATTATTTAAAAACCACCCACCTTTTAACTTTTTTTCATTTGATTTTTATGTTTCATTTGTACCCCAAAATTAAAAATTTAGATAATTTAATTAATTTAAAGATGAAAATATTAAAAACAAGATATATAAATGATTAATATTAACGTTTAATCAGAATATAGGTTAAAAATGAAGGACTAATTTAAACTCCTTTTCAAAAGAAAATAGGTCAATTCAACTCATTAGGGTAGAGATGAAACATACAAATCAAAAATAGGGTACAATTGAAAATTTTCCTAGGTCATGGTATAAATAAAAAAAAGTTATAAGGTGAATGGTTTTTAAATAATTAGGCCGAAAAAAAATAGCCTTTGTCTATATTTTATCTTCAGAATAATATGCTGGTGAAGCCACATATGGAGCATTCCATGTCCAAGAAATTGTCTATATGGAGCATTTATTTATAGCAAGAAATTATTATAATTAATCACTATTGTAATTAGTACTTTAATTACAATAGTGATTAATTAAATAACTAATTAGTTAATGACTATAAAACTTTTATTTAGTAATAAACTGAAAAGGATTATTCAATAAATTTGTCCTCCCCCCATCCGTGCTTTTATATATAGTATAAATTAGTGTCGCTTTACGTGTTTCACACATGACTCGTAGTGTGACTCGTCAGATTATCAAATAATAGTTAATTAAATATATTTAATTATCTTATTTAATACTTTAGATGATTATTTTAATAGTTTAACATTTTTAATTAATACTTAAATTTTATAATTATAAATTTTATGATTATAGTAGTAATTAGTACTCTAATTATTTTAAATTTATCCTTATTTATAGCTCTAATTAATCTATATCTATACGATATATTATTTATACTATTATTACTACTATTATTTTGCAATTGTTAATAGTAGTAATAATAGTTTGTAGCAAGTAATAATTTTAAATATTAATTTTATTATATTTTAGTATTTAATCTGTTATATATAATGTAGTTTTTCAATCCATGTTAAACTCTTTATTTTCTTTATTAAATCCATACTAAGATTTTCATTTTCTTTATTTTCTTAATAAGTAGAATTTAACTTTGTAACAGTAAAATATGATACAAAAACCAAAACAAAATTAACGTTGTTTGTTTTGCCATTACTATTTTTTTTAGTGAAATAGCAATGTTCACTTCTATAAATTAGTTCCTTAAAGCATTTGGATTGAAAAAATTCCAAACAATTGGATTTATTCGTGGCTGATCTTGATAGCAGTATGGATGTAGGAGCTATGCATAAGAATTAGTTTTCTTTATTTTGTCCTTGCCGTGCAAGGCTTTTGTTTATCTATAAAAAATAATATAATTCTATTCTAATTAGAACTCTAATTCTTATTAGGATTCTAATTATAATATATTTTTAATAATAAATTAAATAAACAATTAGTTAATGACCATAAAACTGTTATTTAATAATATATTAAAAGGGGGGTTATTAGGTAAATGTGCCTGTCCTCCCCCCCCCATCCGTGCTTTTATATATAGTACTAATATAATTCTATTCTAATTAGAACTCTAATTCTTATTAGGATTCTAATTATAATATATTTTTAATAATAAATTAAATAAACAATTAGTTAATGACCATAAAACTGTTATTTAATAATATATTAAAAGGGGGGTTATTAGGTAAATGTGCCTGTCCTCCCCCCCATCCGTGCTTTTATATATAGTACTAGCGTTTCGCCACGGGCTACGCACGTGAGCGATATTTATATGACCCGTTATATGTATAATATTAGAGCATATACTGATATTAGTTTGACCCATTATATGTAATAAATTATTATATATAATTCCTCCATTTTGTAATGAGTTATTATAATCAATTTTTTATATAAATTAAATTCTTACAAAAAATAAATAAATAAATACACAAAGTGCTACGTGCATGAATGATATTTATATAACCCGTAATGTGTTAAGTATTATTTTAAATATTAAATATAATAATATAATTTTTATTAATAAAACACTTTTATAAATTTATTGTTAAATAGTTTATTATTTAGTGTGCTATTATATTTATCATTTATAAAAAAAAATAGTTTATTATTTACCCACAGCTACTTCTAAACCCATCGTCAATCATGCAGCATGTTAAACAGCCAAAAAAATAAATAAAAAAAGCACATAAGACGTACAGTTTAAAATTAGAAAATAAAACAAAAGGACAGGTATGTACCAAGCTATATGGTCTCCAGGGCTTGAAGTATATCGGCCTTCAGATCGTCGAAGTCCTCAACTCCAAAGCTGAATCGCACCAAGTTATCTTTAATCCCGTATTTTTCCCTCTTTGATTGGCTCAGATCTCTGTACCAAATTCAAGAGACTAAAAACAAAACAAAAAAATAGCAGCACCCAACAGCTAAAAATACCATCTATTAAAGGCTCCCTATAAGATGAACAGTTTTATAACTCACCAGTAAGACATTATAGCTGGTTGATCCATGATGCTTTCACACCCACCAAATGATGGAGCTATATATGGAATTTTCAGTGCATTCACAAACTTTATGGTGGTCAACAAATCCCCATTAACCACAAACATTAAACAGATATTAGCTCTTTATAATATAAATCGCTATACATAAGAACATGAAAAGATGCAATATCAGTCATCTATCTAGAAATGAAGAAGTCCAAAAACACTCACCTCAAAACTAACCACACCACCGAAACCAGTCATTTGCTGCTTGGCAAGGTGATGATGCAGAAAGTTAATGCTCTGTTATTTTATATTAGAACAAAATTTATTAACATCAAAGTAATACACAAACTCTACCACTTCAATAGGATAATATTTTAATTTTAATGGAATTTGCTCCTATCTTTAATACTATCTACCAGCAATCCCAACTCAATTTGCTCCTATCTTTTATCTAAAGTTAACTAAATCATAGATAATTTCTATATCAGAATTAGTTTTTTTGTTAGAATTAAAGTTTTACTGAATGACTATTACCTTATCAATTTGTACGTTTGAAATTATTATTTTTGTTAGACTTAAACTGAATTAGTATTACTTTAATAATTATAATTTTAATTTTACCCTTAATGAAACCCATTATCGTAAATTTGCCTGTCCCCCCCCCCTCTTCGCTCTTATAGTATAGTTATAGATAGATAGATAGATAGACTAACGTTTCGCCACGTGCTACGCACGTGAGCGACATTCACATGACCCGTTATATGTATTATATATTATTTTAATAATTAAATAAAATATTTTATTATAATTTAGTTTTTAATAATTTTTGGATAACTCTATGACCCGTAAGTGATATTTATATGATATTTATAAATTATCTTTTGTTTAATTTAAAATTATAGCACATGGTTATAGTTCTACGACTCGTAAGTGATATTTGTATGACCCGTTATATATATATCTAGTTGATTTGAAATTTCAGCACTTGGGTGATGTATAAAACCCCTTATGTATTAGATATTAATTAAATTATAAATATAATATTATAATAAATTATTTGAATTATTTTTATTTAATTTGAATTTTTAATTATCCTTATTAAAATTCAGTTTTTAATTGTCTTTATTAAAATTGATTGTTTTTATTAATATGGATCTTATCTCTTTTAGTTTACGAAAATTTAGTTTGACATCTCTTTTATTCCATGTGAGACTCGTGTGTTATGGGAGTCGGTACAATTCACAACCATGCAAAGTCCATTTTTATGGCTTTGGCTGGGTTAATAAGAGCTGATACTTTTTTGATAGGTAATTTTCACCATTTATTTTTTAAATAAATAATAACTATATATATACTTTTTTTATCTCAAATTATTTGTTTACGAATTTTGGCTTGAAAGAGATTTGTGTTTGAATTTGCTCCAAACTCCATAATTGTATTAAATTCTTTTAATTTGAATTATCTTTGCACTTAAACTCATGTTAACTTGGTACTTTGTATTATGAATTTGCTAATTTTAATATTACCGTAGATAGTGTTTTAAGTTTAACCAAATGCTACTCCTTTTATATTATATTATATCATATTATATGATTTAAATTAAACTCCTATTAATTTTATATTTAGATGTATATTTTACCTTTAATAAAACCTATTAGCATAATTTTGCCTGTCCCCCTTTTTCCACATATAAGATAGTTATAGATAGATAGATAAAGAGTAAATTATTTTAAGGCCTCTCACATTTGTCATAATTCATAGTTTGATACCTTTTGTTTAAAAATCAAACGATTTGATACCTCAGTTTTGATTTTTTAAACTATTAGGACCTTCTATTAGTTTCGTTAATAATTTGATATTTACTTTCAAACAATTTGGTACCTCAGTTTTAATTATGTAAACAATTTGGTACCTCACATTAAATTATTTTAACGAGTTGGTACCTCATTTTCAAACATTTTGCAAACGATTTTGTACCTCACGTTTCATTCCGTTAACTATTTGGTACCTATATTTAACAGAAGGGCCTTATAGTTTATAAAATCAAAACTGAGGTACCAAATCGTTTGATTTTCAAACAAGAGGTAACAAACTGTGAATTATGACAAATGTTAAGGGCCTTATAATTTGCTCTAAAATAAATCCTCTCAAAAAACAATTAGCGGTATTTTTCCTATTAAATTTTTTAATTTGACTACCGCTGATTGTTAGCAAAAATACTTACTCGTTATACAATGGACTTAAGTCCGAGTGATCATAGCTACAAGGATGAGAGGTTTAAAGTGAGTGAATTCGATTTTGATCTTCAATTCGTTTAGCAACTAGCATCAATTTAACACTAACAATTCAACTAACACCGAACTTGCAATTAACAACTAAAATTGACAACTAATTTAACAATTGTAAAAGACTAAAAGCGATTAACAATAAACGAGAATTCAAATGATAAAAGAGATTTGGAGGTCAACAATCCACCTAGGTCATGCATTATCGGGGTTCGGGTCTAGGGTCATAAAACGAGGGCCGAGTGTTTCTAAATCGCAACTCCCGCTCTCTCGAGCCTCAAAGAGCTACAAAATCACAACTAATCAAGTTTAACCTACTCTCGTAGCACTAAACATAATTAGGGTAATTACAATAAACCACAACCCAAATGCCACTTAATTATTAATCCACTCTCATGGTGTCACTAATTAAGCATCTAATCAATTCTTTCCAATTAACAAACTCTCTCTCAAGGTGAGTATTAATCTAACAACAATACTTAGGTAGCTAATCTAAGCAAGTCTTAGGAGCATTAATTAGAACATCAACACAAATCCTAACCCTAACCCAATCATGCATTAACTAGGATTCATATCAACCCCCAAATAAGGGGGTTTAGCCACTCATGCTTAAAGCAACACAAGCAAACAATAAATAAGAACAATAGAGCATTAGAGAGTAAAGAAGGATTACCTTAATTAAATGAGTAGAGCAATAAACCATAAGAGATAATGAAGATTCAATATTTAATAAGCTTGCATTAATAATGAAGATCTTGTTCTTACAAAGCAATAAAAACTTCAAAGCACCAACAATGGTGGAAGCTATGGAGCACTTAATTCTAAAAGGATTCTACTCTAAAAGAAGCAATAATCAAAAAGGAATAAAATTGCATAAAGGTGTCATAACCTAAAAATAGAGATAATGTTGTTTATATAGTACTGGACAAAAGAGGAAATGAAAACATCAACTACAAGAGTGTTTGGCCCAAAATAGCAAAGTGAATCAAGCCTTTTGATGATTCAAATCCGAAATCCCCATCTTCTTATGCCTTGGCTCGAATCGAGCTCTCCTTGGTTAAGTGAGGAGCTCGATTCGAGCTCAGCAGGTCTGCCTCCAGATGATTGTGGCTCGAATCGAGCCACACAATGAATTAGGTGAGCTCGATTCGAGCTCCTCTTTACACTCCAGATTGCGATCTTCAAAACTTCGTATCTCAGTGTAGAAGTGTCTGATTGAGTCGATTCTTGAACCTCTGGAAATCTTGGGATGTTTACGTCATCTTTCATGAAGAACACGAACTCATTAAAGACCTCTACCCGACTCAAAATGGTCAAATAGTGCAGAGGGGTCGGCTTTTCAGAATTGCAAATGAGATTTCGCATCTCTTTTGTCGACTTTTCCAACTTTTGCACCAAAATGCTTCCGCAATGCTCCCAAGTACCTGAAATACTAAAACACGTAATAAGGCATTCAGAATACCATAAAAACATGACAAATCATAATAAAAGCATGCGGAAACGACACTCTAAATAGGAGTAAAATACTCCTATCAAACCTCCTCACACTAACCCTTACTTGTCCTCAAGCAAGAAATGAATCTTACTCGGGGACGCATGCTAGCTAATGACCTCAAATCCGCATAAACATCGCACACGATGTTCCAACTAATGAATAACCGAACGAATGGTTCCCGTCCTAACAACTAAGGGTGATGCAAACAAGTGAGGAATGTTAAATCGGATAAACTTGAGAAGAGGTTATTGTAATCAGGGTTTGTTTGTTTTGAATGTTACAGAAATAATGAAAGAGACTGCATCTTCTTTTGCTTATTTGATTGACTCTATTGATTTATGACATGCTAGATTAGGACATGTGAATGCTAGCTATATAAAGAAAATGCAATTAATTGAAATAATTTGTGGCATTAATCAAACAAATTTGGCGAAATGTCAAATATGTGCTGAAACTAAATCAACAAAGAAAACATGTCATTCTATTGTTAGAGAATCTGAATTACTTATTTTAATTCACACTAATTTAGGAGACCTAAAACATACCATGACTAGAGATGGTAAAAAGTATTATGTGACCTTTGTAGATGATTGTTCTAGGTATGCTAGAGTTTATTTGCTACGAAATAAAGATGAAGCATTTATTATTTTTTAATTTATAAGGTTGAAGTTGAAAACCAACTTAATAAAAAGATAAAAAGAATTAGATCAGATAGAGGAGGTGAATACATAGCATTTAATGACTACTGCAAAAAAGAAGGAGTAATACATGAAGTGACCCCTCCATATTCCCTTGAATCTAATGTTGTAGCAGAAAGAAAAAATAGAACCCTAAAGGAAATGATTGATGCACTACTAGTTAGTTCTTCTGCTAGTGATAACTTGTGAGATGAAGCAATATTAATTGTCTGTCATTTACAGAATAGAATACCCTATATGAAAACTGGTAAGACACCATATGAAATGTGGAAAGGTTATAGACCTAACCTGAAATATTTAAAAGTGTGGGGGTGCCTAGCTAAAGTAATGTTGCCTCATCCTAAGAAAAGAAAAATAGGTTCTAAAACCTCTGATTGTATGTTTATTGGATATGCTGAAAATAGTGCTGCATATAGGTTCCTTGTATTAAAAAGTGATGTACTTGATTGCAATACTATTGTAGAAACAAGGAATGCTGAGTTCTTTGAGAATGTGTATCCATTAAAAACTGATCGATTTCTCATAGGCCCACTGTTAATGAAAATGAAATTGAAAATATAACAGTGAACTCTACTGAGGAGTTGAGACGGAACAAAAGACAAAGAATTGAAAATTCTTTTGGAAATGATTTTATACGTATTTGGTTGATAATGAACCTTTAACTTTTAATAAAGTTGTTTCTTCTTCTAAGTCTGTTTTTTTGGAAAGAAGCTATTAAAACTGAAATTGATTCAATTAATCAAAATAATATTCGAGGTTTAGTTGATTTGCCTCTTGGCGCAAAACCCATTGGCTGTAAATAGATTTATAAAAGAAAAATGAATCCTGATGGTTCGATTAAAAAATATCAAGCTAGATTGGTTGTAAAGGGTTATTCTCAAAAACCAAAAATTGAT
The DNA here is from genome assembly GCF_937616625.2 of Mercurialis annua. Classification (NCBI taxonomy): domain Eukaryota; kingdom Viridiplantae; phylum Streptophyta; class Magnoliopsida; order Malpighiales; family Euphorbiaceae; genus Mercurialis; species Mercurialis annua. The sequence goes on along the minus strand of NC_065575.1, from coordinate 3,289,647 downwards.
TATTTTGACACTTTTGCCCCTGTAACTAGAATTGCTTCAATTAGAGTTTTAATTGCCTTAGCTTCAATTCATAAACTTTTTATTCATCAAATGGATGTTAAAACTGCGTTTTTAAATGGCGAGTTAGAAGTAAAAATTTACATGACTCAACCTGAGGTTTGTGTTGTTTCAAAACAAAAGAACAAAATTTGTAAACTTTTGAAATTATTATATGGTTTGAAACAAGCTCCTAAATAATGGCATGAGAAATTTGACCAAGTTTTGATTAGTGATGGGTTTCCCTCTACAGATGTCGATAAATGTGTTTATACTAAAGTGATTGAAAGTGAGTCTGTCATCATTTGTTTGTATGTGGATGACATGCTTATATTTGGTACATGCCTTGGTATAAAACAAGAGACAAAGTTTTTTCTTGCTTTTCAATTTGATATGAAAGATATGGGTGAAGCAAATGTGATTTTGGGTGTTAAAATCATAAGGAATGGTGATAGTATTATGCTATCACAAGGGCATTATGTTGAGAAACTTCTTAAGAAGTTTGGACATTTTGATGTCACACCTATGAGTACTCCTTATGATGCTAACACTCAATTAATGAAGAATAGAGGAGATCATGTGGCTCAAACTGAGTATGCTCAGGTTATTGGGAGTCTGATGCATCTGATGAATTTTTTTCGACCTGACATAGCTTATGTTGTGTGCAGACTGAGTAGATATACTCATAATTCCAACCGTGATCATTGGAATGTCATTGTCAGACTAATGAAATATTTGAGAGAAACCATAAATTATGGTATCCTATATAGTGGATTTCCCGCTGTACTAGAAGGGTACAGTGATGCTAATTGGATCTCTGATTCAGATGAAACAAAATCCACTAGTGGTTATGTGTTTACACTTGGAGGAGGTGCGATTGCTTGAAGATCATCTATGCAAATGTTAATTGCCAAATCTACTATGGAGTCCGAGTTTATAGCTATAGAATTAGCTGGAAATGAGGCTTAGTGGTTGAAAAACTTCTTAGTCATTATTCCTTTGGGAATAAAACCAACTCTTTCAGTGTCTATGCATTGTGATTGCCAAGCGGCAATAGCCATTGCAAATAATAAAGCTTACAATGGTAAAAATAGACATTTACGTCTAAGACATGATGTGGTAAATTAATTGCAAAAGGATGGAATTATGTCCATTGACTATGTTAAGTCAGAGTTGAATTTGGCCGATCCTCTGACTAAACCTTTGGGAAGGAAAATAATCCTTTAAACATCAAGGGGAATGGGACTTGTGCCAATTTGAGTATCAACCGTTGGTAACCCGACCTCTGTCATTGGAGATCTCATGAATCTGGTTCATACGGGTAATAACAAGTCATATGTTAGTCCTGCTAGTACTAAAATACAATTTAGTTCATTCTCATGGTGTGCTAGAAGCAACTATTGTGAGGGTGAGTTTATAACTCTTAATGATTTCATATTTCTTAAGGATGGTTTATATTTAGTTGCTATATAAACTTGATGAAATCACCTATACGAGTGTGGAGTGGCGCCGCTCCTATATAACTTGTGGCTAAGTCATTAGAGCACTCATGAATAAACAGGTACGCGCACAGCCTAAATGCGCACAACCGCGTTGAGTAGCAGTTTGTGAAAGTATAATGTCATTGTTGAGAATTATAATTTAATAATGGAATTCTTAGTTCATAGAAGTTTAAAACTTCACCAGGCATACCGTGGGTCATATCTCTTCAATTCAGGTTTTAGTTCATAGTCCAAAAGACATCGAAACTGATGCATTTATATTAAATAGAGAAATTAGTCCAGCAAATGTTTTTGAAATAAGTGGGGGATTGTTGTGTGTTTTTTTTTCGTTTTTAAGTGTTATTTCAAAAAGAGTAAAATCTCACATTGGAAGTTTCAAAACACAAAATTGTGTTTTTAAGTGAAAACCCTTTATGAGCCTACAAGTGTGTTGAAGGGTAGGGAATGTTGCCCCCCCCCCCCCCCCCCCCTCAATGTGGAGTCGGATAATTAAAAAACTAAATTATTATATTCTATTATGTTTCCATATATCTCAACATAATTAACTATAAAAAATTTAAAAAAGTATACATTGATTAGTGTAAATAGAAGTATATTTATTAAATGTTTTGACGATATAAAATTTATCGAAATTAATTATAAAAATATTATTTATTATTTTAATATTATATTATTTAAAATCTTTAATATTTATATATATATATATATGGACCCCACCATTCAAAGTTTCTGGATCCGCCACAGAAGAGATATTTTTTTTCCATATATTAAATTTTTTATTGAATCTATATTAAAAGCCGTTAAAACAGTTAGATTGAATACTTTGTTTTGCTGATCTGATGCAAAGAAAATGTTTAAATAAAAATATATACAATATTATTTTGCAAATTGCCTAATAAATCTAAAAATTAAATTATTTAATGTTTTATTTAAATAATGCAATGAAATTCTATATAAAATAAAATAAACTTTTATAAGAATACAGGATAAACTCTTAAGTTTAGTAACCAAATATCTTTCTTAATGAAAATAGCAGTAAAGTTTAGTCTCCAATGTTACTGAATTAAAAGAATTTAAAAGTTTGGGTACTCCTTAAATCAAGGGAAAATTTCTTATAGCACCTTTTTTAAAACTTTAATTACAGCGGTACCCACCTTTTGAAAAAAATTATATCATATACCTTTTTTATTTTCCAAATTACCTTTCAATTTCAAAAGCAATTTCAAAAATACCCTTTCTGGTGTTTTATCCTATTTTTTGTTGGTGTTTATATGGTGTAGTTATGTTGTATTTTATGATGTATTTGTAGTGTACTAATGATACATTTATAGTGAGTAAAACGCTGGATAAAAAAAGGTATTTTTGTAAATATTTTATAAAACTGGGCACCAAGTATAAATAGCAATTCATGACCCAAATTTTTATATTAGTTTCTGAAAATATAAATCAATTATCCCATATTATAATAATTGATTATTGACTTTATTGTCATAATTTGTTTTTCATATATCTATTTTTTTCTTGAAAAGGTATGTATTATGTTAATTTTATTGATATTCACTCCTCGCTATCTAAGCTCATTTTACGTATAAAATAAAATGGAAGATGGTATTTAATAATTTTAAAAATAGAAAGTAAATGAAAGGAAATGAGATTTTTTTGTACTATTTAAATATTTTTTATCATATTAAATTAATAAATCTAGCTAAATGAGCGGGGAAAAAATAAAACGCAGTTATATTTAAAAAATATAAAAAAATAAAATGCAGATATTAAAAATACAATTCAATATAGTTCCTAAATTTATTTTTACAAATTATTAATCCGCAGCAAAAAGAATCTTGAAATTTATTTGAAAAATCTGCATAATTGTTTTCGAAACATTTATTATCTATGTATACTTTATTCTTAATTATTGACACTATTTTAGCAATTTATTAAAAATGTTAAATATGGATTAATTAATTAGAAAACAATTAGTTAAGATTTGATTATTGCTAATTAGACTCATTTAACCAATTAATTCATTGGTCGATTGATGGAATACTTTAGTGAACTATTTGTAGAATTTCAGAAAATGCTAAAGCAGAATGTGTTTAATGTACTTTTTTACTCTAACAAATTTGGAAGACAATTAATGAAGTGTCAATGATTTTGTAGGTAATTTTATCTTGGCTTAATTCCTTAAAAAACCCCCACTTTGCATTTTTTTTCCGTTTATATCCTGACCTTGTAAAAACACCATTTGTACCCAATTTTGAGTTTTTATGTTTCATCTCTACCCAAAAGCATTAAATTGTACTCTTTTCATTTGAAAAAGAGTTTAAAACAATCTTTCATTTTTAACTTATATACTAATTAGATATTAAAGTTATTAATAGTACAAAAATACCATCTTTTTGAAAAAATTAAAAATAATAATAATTTTTTTTAAAATTTTTTTTAAAAATAATTCCGAATTTTTTGTTTATTTTTTTATTTTTTTTTAATTTTTTTAAAAAATATTTCTAACAAAAAAAATTAAAAATGATAATAATTTTTTTAATTTTTTTTTTATTTTATATAATTAAAAAAATTAATTAATTATTTGGATATATTTGATCATTTTTTAAGTTTAAGGATTTATTTGTATTTTTAAAAATAGAAAAAAGTATGCTTTAACTCTTTTCTAAATGAAAAGAGTACAATTTAATGCTTTTGGGTATGGATGAAACATAAAAATCCAAAATTGGGTACAAATGGTGTTTTTACAGGGTCAGGGTATAAACGAAAAAAAAGTGCAAGGTGGGTTTTTTTAAGAAATTAAGCCTTTTATCTTGGATGGGGCTTGGTATTTTATTGGCATATTTGAACCTATTATAATAAAATTATTGGCGCTTCGTACATCATTGGAGGGGGTATTGCCCACAACAGATAGTTAGCTGATTTTCGAAGGTGACTGTCGGATTCTTATTGATGCGGTCAATTTCTCCTCTAGTACTGATAGAGATGCCGGAGTGGTTATGGAAGACATATTTAGCTCAGTTTTCCGATTTTCAAAAATTAGATTTTAATATTTCAACTGCAAATATAACTGGGTGGCTCATTTGGTGGTCAAAAAAATCCTTGTTGTTGACTACTTTCACAGTACTTATCATTTTATTTGGAATGGCTCATTTAAAACTGTTGAAATGTCACTCAATATGTGCTTTTCATTATTCATTATATGAAATTTGCATATGACAAAAAAAAACGATAAGTGAATATACTTGGCATGATTCGCATAATATTAAATTAATATATATATATCATATATATGAAAGAAAAGGGTCTATAACTCCTGATAAAAAAACCTATTTTTTTCAAAAAAAAATAAATGTTTAAAAGGAGAGTAATTTTTACTAATAAATTCAAAATTTCAGTGTTTTCTTATAATTATATCAAGGTTTAATTCCTTAAAAAAAATCACACCTTACATTTTTTTTTTGTTTATACTCTGATCTTGTAAAAATATCATTTGTACCCAATTTTGGATTTTTAAGTTTCATCCCTACCCAAAAATATTAAATTGTACTCTTTTCATTTGAAAAAGAATTTAAACCAATCCTTCATTTTTAACCTACATATTAATTAGATATTAATAATACAAAAATACCAATTATTTTTAAAAAAATAATAATTTTTTAAAATTTTTCCGCCGCCGCTCCTTTTAATCGGAGAAGGAGTGACGGCCGCTCCTTCTCCAAATTGGAAAAGAAGTAGTCTCCGTTTCTTCTCCAACGCCGCTCCTCGTTAGTTTCAGATTTTTTTTCATTTTTTAATTTTTTTTATTTTATAAAATAAAAAAAATTAACTAATTATTAGAATGTATTAAAAATATTTGTAAGTTGAAGGACTTATTTGTATTTATTTAAAATAGAAAAAAGTATGATATAAATTTTTTCCCGAATGAAAAGAGTATAATTTAATACTTTTGGGTAGAGATGAAACTTAAAAATTCAAAATTGGGTACAAATGGAGTTTTTACAAGATTATGGTATAAACGAAAAAAAGTGTAAGGTGAGGGTCTTTTTAAGAAATTAAACCTTATATCAAAGTATAAATTATCCCAACTAATATAGTACTTGGTAGCTGGCTTGATTTATATCGCCTACTTGTACTTATAATTACATTAAATATGCTCACTGATTGTACTGTTTTATTGACCCCACATATATCACAATAATTGAAATTTTTGTAGATAAATTCAGTCCATCACATTATTTGTGAACTAAATTTATTATATTATGATATGTCATTAAAATAGTGGCACTATCATAATATTATTATCTAAATGTGTAAAAAAATAATAAACAAAATTACAATAATACCACTATTTTAATGACGTGTCATAATATGATAGGCTAGTCTACACATAATGTGGTGACTAAGTCTAAAATTTCTCCATTAGAATTTTTCACATTCTGTTGAAATTTATGTTTGAATTGAAAAAGAAATCGAAAAATGCTTTGCGTGTGTGAGTAGAAATGAAGTATTGTTACAGTTTAAAACAATATTTCATTTCTAACCTACATATTAATTAAATATTAATGTTATTAATAATACAAAAATACCATTTTTTTTAAAATAATAAATTTTTTTAAATATTTCCGCCGCCGCCGCTCTTTTTCATTGGAAAAGGAGTAGTCTCCGTTCCTTCTCCGACGCCGCTCCTCGTTAGTTCCAGATTTGTATTAATTTTTGTTTTAATTTTTTTATTATTTTATAAAATAAAAAGAATTAATTAGTTATTAGGATGTATTTGAATATTTGTAAGTTGAAGGATTTGTTTGTATTTTTTTAAAATAGAAAAAAATATGATATAAACTCTTTTCCGAATAAAAAGAGTACAATTTAATGTTTTTGGGTATGGATGAAATTTAAAAATTCAAAATTGGATACAAATGGTGTTTTTACAAAATCAGGTTATAAACAAAAAAAAGTGTAAGGTGAGAGTTTTTTTTAAAGAAATTAAGGCTTATATCCAAGTATAAATTATCCCAACTAATATAGTACTTGGTAGCAGGCTTGATTTATATCGCCTACTTGTACTTATAATTACATTAAATATGCTTATTGATTGTACTGTTTTATTGACCCCATATATCACAATAATTGATATTTTTTTAGATAAATTCAGTTCACCGCATCATTTGTGGAGTAAACTTATTATATTATGATACGTCATTAAAATAGTGGCACTTTCATAATATTATTATTCAAATGTGCAAAAAAAAAACGAAATTACGATAGTGCCACTATTTTAATGCGTGTCATAATATGATAGGCTAGTCTATGTATGATGTGGTGACTAAATCTACTTAAAATAATGGTCAAACCCATCCTTAGGTCCTTCTACTCTTCACTTTTTTTTCAGGAGGTCCCTCTACTTTAATTTGGCGTTTATATGTCCCTTTACTTCCATTTTTCTTGTTATAATGCCCTTTGATGGATGGAATGCGGAGAGTGTGCCACACTCTCCGTTAATGAGAGTGCAAATAAATTTTTAGAGCAGCAAAAGGACTTAACTCATACAAAATCATAACTTAAAATAAAATCGTAATACAAAATAAATATGATGGTAAAATGATAATTTTGCCATCATCTTCTTTCTCTAATTCTCATTACAACATTAACGAACTGCAAAACGCTTATTAGAACGATTATTGCTTTGAATGTGACCAAGGGGACGAACGGTGTAAAACGCTTATTAGAACGACTATTGCTTTAAAATTTAGGTGAATGTAACAGCGATTTTGGCGGTGAAGGTGTCGTTTGGCCCCTATTTGGTAACCGATTGTGGCGGTAAAAAAAACAGTTTTTTCTCGATCTCCTTCTTTTCCTTGTTTCTTGCTTTTCTGAATTAAACAAAACTCATGTCGAGTGAGAGTTCAAAGAGAAAAGTGAAAAGTAAAACTGGGAGGAAGAAGGATTTATTGAAGATTGTTCTTAAAAGACATAGACTTCATGTTAGGCTTTGTAATTCTTATTCTCGTTTTGTTATCTGTTTCTGCAATTTTGGATGCAACGTTTTCTTGAATTCTAAACCCCAGTTGAATTATTTGTTTGTTAATGGGTGAATTTAAGTTTTAAATTCCAGAAAAACAATTTGTTAAATATTGCATTTTTTCACTTCATAATGGTTTGTTCATTCTCTACTATGCTCGCAAGGTGTTTGAAAAAAATTCCTCAACCAAATTTCTACATCTAGAACACTCTTTCCAGAATATTTAGAGGATTAAGAACATGCAATTTAGTACAGGCAAAAGACCCATTTTCCCTCTTACCCACTTCAATTTTAATTTTCTTATATCAATACCATCTGTCCTTCTTCATCTCGGTCTCATTGTTTTAGAGTTTGTTGATATTTTCTAATTCTTTTAGACTCACTAATTAAAAAGAAAAGGGTTTATTTGGTGCAGGTGGATGTTCTTATGTTGTTGTAAATGGAAAAGTTGTTTCTCCTGGCTCACAATTCTCTTTGAAAGATGAAGAATTAGTGCTGGCTTAGGTTGAATCGATATAGATAATAAGTATAAAAATACAGCAACAATTGTTGAAGTGTTGAATTTTTTTGATTGTGTACTGTTATCTTTTTTTTTTTCAATTTGAAATGACATTTGAATTAAAAAAGGACTGAGAAGCCATGGAAGTTAGACTCCAGCGATGAGGGGAGAAGAAGATTAAAGGAAAAAAATGTTAATTGATCCTTAAATTTTAGCCACATTATTTTTTACTTCGACACGAGAGTGTAACACACTCTCCCCATTCCATCCGTCCAGGGGTATAATAACAACGAAAATGAAAGTATAAGGACGCGTAAACGTCAAATTAAAGTAAAGGGACCTCCTGAAAAAAAGTGAAGAGTAGAGGAACTTTAGGATGGGTTTGGCCTAAAATAATTTTCATAATAATTTTTCACATTCCGTTGAAATTTGTGTTTGAATTGAAAAAGAAATTGAAAAATACTTTGCGTGTGTGAGTAGAAACACCACTTATAAATGTGTGTTACAGTGGAAATCTCATATTAGTTCAGTTCAGTTTATACACTATTATTATTATTTTTAAATTTTTAGTTACTCAATTCTTTTATATTCTATGATTTTTCATTTTTGCAAGTCTTATAATTCATGTAATAATGGGTCTTTTTTATAGGCCAAACGCATATTTGGGTCCCTGCACTTGTCGTCTTTTTTAATTTGGGTCCCTGCACTCAAAAACATCTATAGTAAATCCCTACACTATCAAAAATATCTATTTCAAGTCCCTATCGGTAAGCGAGTAAACGGAACGTAGATGACGTTAAAAACTAACAGATACAAAATGTGTAATTGAGTCCTCGCACTGTCATTATTTTTTAAACTGAGTCCCTACATTAAAAAATATCCAAATTGCGTCCCCGCACTATAATTGTTTTGGAAATTGAGTCCCTACACTAAAATAAATATTCAAATTGGGTCCTTCTGTCATCAAATAATATTAATAATTTTTTATTTAATTTTATTTTTAATATTTAGAATTTTTAATATTAAAATTGTCTCCGACTATTAACAATTTTTTAAAAATCTAATTTAAAATCTTAATTATTTTAAATTTATTAACTAATTGAATTAAAATAAATATCGTCAAATATACAATTAATTTTTAATTTTTTAAAAAATATTAAATATATTAAAAAAATTCCTCAAAACCTAATTTTTATTAGTTTCGAGAAGACAACCCTATTTTTATTAAATATAAAATAAAAAGAACTCAAATCTATTATTTACATATAAAATACTTTTATGGCTAAAAAAAACAATAACCCTAATTTTCGTAAAATTAATCCATCCCTACACTCTCCCATCGTTGCTCCCGTTGTGCGGCCACTGTTATTCATCAGAGCCGTCACCGTTTGCGACATGATATGGTAATGGAGGAAGGAGACGTGAAAGATGATGTTGGAGCCGGCAAACGACGCTGGAGATGATGGTAGAGCCGGCAGACAAAGCTTCGGGCGATGGATTTGCTCGTGACGGTGGGTTTGTTTGAGACGATGGAGACGTTTGGCAGTGGTGGAAGCGGAAGACGGAGCTAGAGACGATAGGCATTGACTGATAAGATCAAGCGGTGGTGCAGAGTAGGCAGCAATGAAAGTGTAGGGTTTTTTTTAATGAGAATAAAATGAAAGTGTTTTTTTTATGTTTTTATTTATTTAATGTGTATATTAAAAATTATATTTTAATTTAATTTAATTAATAAAATTATAATTTGATATATTTTGAATAATAAAATTTTTTTAATTAAAATTTATAGTGTAGGGACTCAATTAGCAAATAATCATAGTGTAAGGATCCAATTGGTAAAATTGTATAATATACATATCACCAGTCTCAAAGAAAAGCGTTTGTGACTCACTCTCTAACAGAATAAGACGGAGGGACTTACTATGGTCATTTTTGATAGTGCGGGGATTTACTATGGATGTTTTTGAGTGCAGGGACCCAAATTAGAAAGGGTTAATTGCTAATGCATACACGAATTTTACCCTAATTTGCAATTACAACATAAACTTTAAAACTTGGCAATGTCGGTAACCAACTTTCATTTTTTGGCAAATTGGTACACCTACCAATCACGCAACGACACATGGCGGTATATTACAATGTCCACGTTAGTGTTTTTCGTGTTTGGTGTACCAATTTGCCAAAAAATGAAAGTTGGTTACTAACATTGCCAAGTTTCAAAGTTTATGTTGTAATTGCAAATTTGGGTAAAGTTCGTGTATAAATTTGCAATTAACCCAACAATAAAACTGTTCCAATGAATACGGCGTGACCCAACTCATGTTGCTCAAAAAAAAGAAGGTGAGACCAAGTTGTACAAGCAAGACAATGAAAAATAATGTGTAAAGAAGATTCTTCTTCAAGACATAAAAAGCACCCACTATTTTCTTGAAGAATAATACCCCTCCGAGCTAGAACTGAATTAGAAGAAATACTATCTCGTGCCAAAAGCCAAAAGAAAAACTGGATTCGAGGAGATAATTTACTTGCCCATATCATCATAATGAAGTTGCTGTTTTCGCCCATATTTGAAGCATAAGTGTTGCGTGAAAGAGTTGTTAAGGAGGCTGAAGTAAAGACTTTGTTCCGCTGCCAAAAAATCAAATCCCGCTGCCCCTGATGCATACGCAGATCAGCTGTAACCTGCTGAAGTTGAAGCAGTTCAGCCGATTCAGAAATTCTTGGCTGTCGTTTCCAAACCAAATCACACAAAGTCTGAGACCGGTTATCAAATAACTCTGAGATTAATCCACTTTGAACTCTTGAGATTCTGAATAGAGAAGGAAAACTCTCTTGCAAAGAGTTATCTCCTAACCATCTATCTTTCCAGAATCTCACTCTTGTGCCATCGCCCACCATCACCGAAATATTGGAAGAAAAAAATACTCCATGCTTCCGAATTATCGATACAAGCCAAATAAATTCCTTTCCAAGTATGAGACAATCGCAAAATTTTGCCAGAGAGTAAATCAAACCAGAAATTTATATTCAAACTATTCAACACAACAGAGAACCACAAGGAGCTATTATCCGCATTCATCAATTTCCAAATCCACTTGAAAAGCAAAGAAGAATTCTTCACTTTAAAAGGGGTAATATTCAAATCTCCATGAGAAATCGGCAAGCAAACAACCGACCAAGAAACTTTGCTAAAATACGTACTTTGAGAAGACCCATTCCATAGAAAGCGCCGCATTATTTTTTCTAGACTGGAAACGACAGACTGAGGAATCCGAAGGGAGCACATGTAATAAATTGGCAAACTGCTAAGAACCGACTTGATTAAAATAAGCCTTCCTGCAGGAGAAAGAATATTTCCACGCCAAGAAAAAAGATGAGTTGAGAAATTCTGAATAACCGGATCCCAAGCGTTAGCCTTCACTTTATGCAAAGATAACGGTAATCCCAAATAAGTGATTGGAAGAGTCTCTATTTTACAATTTAAGATAGAAGCTTCCAAGTTCAAAGAATTGTTGTCAATATTAATACCCACTAAAGAAGACTTGTGGTAATTTATTTGAAGTCCAGAAACCAATTCAAAGCAACGCAAAATTCTCAGCAAATTTCTGATCTGATCCAAATCATTCGGAACAAAAAGAATTGTATCATCAGCGAACTGCAAAATAGAGACCGGAGTATCATACCCATCAACCGCAATACCACCAAGCAAACCTTTTGAGATTGCCTTGACAAAAAGGGCTCTCAAACCTTCTACAGCACTAACACAAAGCATTGGAGATAAAGGATCCCTCTGTCTGACGCCTTTTTCCATGAAAAAGTTATGCGAAGGACAACCATTAACTAAAACAGATAGCTGAGCAGGAGAAAAGCAAGAATAAATCCAATCCCTCCAAGATTGATCAAAATGCATTCGGTCAAGCATTTTCAAAATAAAAACCCAAGAAATCGAGTCAAAAGCTTTCTTAAAATCTAGCTTTACCATAAAAACCTGCTCGCGACGCCTATGAATAAGATGAATAAGCTTTGAGGCAATCATGTGACAATCATGTATGTTCCGTCCTCTAACAAAACAAAACTGATTATCGGATATAATAGTGGGAAGCACAGGAGCAAGTCTGTTTGCCAAAACCTTGGAAACCCATTTGAGAATTCCGTTTATCAAACTGATAGGACGGAAATTTGAAATATCAGAAGCCCCTTGAGTTTTCGGCAACAACATAAAAAAAGCAGTGTTTAAGCCCACAAGAAACTGACCACTCTGATGGAGACTAGAGAATAATTCCATAATGTATGGCTTTAAAATATTCCAAGCTTTCTTATAAAAGAAAAAATTGAATCCATCCGGACCGGGAGCCTTGTTATTGTCACAACTGGATAAAGCTGAATACACTTCTTCCTCAGAGAAGGCAGCTAATAAAAGAGAAGCTTGAGAGCTCAAAAGAGAAGCTATGGGCAAGCCATGAATAGAGAAGGTAGGACTCAATTTCCTTTTATAAAAATTCTTGAAGTATGTACGTATGAATATGCTGCTTGATTGTTGCCGGCGTACTTTAACAAACACCATCTATAGTAATCTCAGTTAATAAGTTGTTCCTGGACCGAATTGAAGCTACTGAATGGAAGTATTTGGTGTTTTTATCACCATATAAATTCCAATTTAACCGAGATTTCTGAAGCCACAAAGATTCTAAATGACTAGAAATCTTAGAAAATTCGCCATGAAGGGATGAGAGCTGCTCGGTTTCTAATTCAGACAAAGGACAGGATTCAGCAATCACTTCTAGCTCCTCAATACGTTGCTGAATAGAAGAACTCATATGATTCATGTCTCCAAAAACTGTTTTATTCCATACTCTGATACGATTACGCAGCTCTTTTAGTTTCGAAACTAAGCTAGAATTACAAAGCCTCTCCAAAATTTCAACCCACGACTGCTGAACAAAACCATAAAAATCTGAATGCTCCCACCAAGCATTTATTGATTTAAAAGGTTTAGGACCCCAATCCATCACTTCTTCAGAGCAAAACAAAAGTGGAACATGATCAGAGTACGTTCTAGGCAAAGTTTTCAGTAAGATTTTAGGCCAAAAAGTCATAGCTGCTGCAGAAATAAAACTTCTATCAGGCTTGGATTTAGAGATGCTATTGTTCCAAGTAAAGAAACGACCGTGTAGTATAACTTCAATAAGATTTGAACTAGAGATGAACTCAGCAAACTGACGCATGGAATTGGAAATTCTAGAACAGTTAACTCTTTCCGTAGGTTGTAAAATCTCATTAAAATCTCCTGAAATAATGCATATTCTGTCTGTATTCGTATAAGCAAGAAGTTCATTCCAAAGCAAAAGCCTTTCCCCTGCACAGTTACTAGCATACACAAATATGATCCTGATATCCTGCGAAAACCATGAAAAATCCAAGCAAATCCATCTTTCTGAAATAAAAATATTAGTCGGAGTAACTAAATTTTTATTCCAAATACATAACAAACCTCCTGAAGCTCCCTGAGATGGCGAAAAACAATAATCAAAATCCACCGAAGGCCATAGCCTTCTAATAACAAAATCATCAAAATCATTCCTTTTAGTTTCTAATAATCCTAGTATTGAAATATTGTTTTTGGAAATCAACGAACGTATGTATCTCTGCTTTATGGAGTATGACAATCCACCACGACAATTCCATGCAATAAAATTGAAAGAATACGACATAAAAAATGTTTAACCTCGATCAGAATACTCTTTTAAGAGAAATTCTGAATTCCTTGGGAGATAAGATTAATTATCTGCTGTTCGTGTTCCATATCAAACAAGCCCAATTCAACCCCAACTTCCCATGTTTTTTTTGCTTGTTTCAATACTATACTGCACCTTTGCCACGTTTATAAGTCGATTGCAATCCTGAATTGTGCTAGCTGAAATAGTATTTTCTGCATTAGAATCTTGCTCTGTGGAAACCAAGTTACCCGCATTGTTAATAACTTTTGTTTTCCGTTGTTGAGTAATATTCAAAAGCCCTGGAGTCTGAGAAGACAATGTGCGCATTGCTGACGAAACATCCTGAGATGGCGAAATAGGCGTGTCTGAAAAAACTGGTGAGACTGCCTGAGGAGAATGCAAGATGAAAACCGGACTTTGTGAGGACTGTTTTCCAGAATCTGTAGCAGTCTTTGAATGTTCTTGTGAGGAATGTCCAGATTGTGAAGAGCTGCAATCAGTATCCGAAATATCTGAATGTTCATTACCCTCCATTGAAATCATTGGCAAATCAGCCTCTCTAGCATTAATCAAAAAATCTTTTCCATCAATAACAACTGGTATCTTGCATTCAATAAAGGAGGATGAATTAGTAGAAATAAGCATAGAGCCTGCGTCCATCCTCGCTTTTGTTAGGAATAAGTTATCGACTGAAATAACTCTGCTAAAGCGATTACCCAGAGTAGTAAAAAAATCATCTGTCCATGCTGAAATTGGTATACCAGTTAACGTTATCCACGTAAAACGTTCTTTGGCAACGAAATAGCTATCCCAAGGCTGTATTTTTGCAAATTACTTTGGAAAAAGAATGGCGGCATGAGCTTTGAAGCTTTCCAATTGTTCAGTATTTTCAAATTTCAAAAGCACAAAAGGACCACCAAGGAGTGAGATAGAGGAAAATAAAATTCCTTTTTCCAGAAGAAAAGAATTGACATTGATGATATCCTTAAAATTTCCAACTGTAACAATCAAACTCAAAATTGAATTAGAGTTTGCAGCAGTAGTGTATATGATCGGATTATTCGTAACCACATTGACATAAGATCGTGAGTCCCTGAAAGACTCTTTCCCAGGTTGTGCTGCATCTTGCCGATGAGCTGAAGGCTTGATCGTCGCAAACTTATTATTATGCATGGAATTGTTAAAACCCTTACTCGAGTTATCATAAAAAGGTTTCGGATATTTCGAAACAAAAGCTTTAATCCGAAAAGATCCAATTGAAACAGTATTCAGTCGATAGACCACCTCGTTGATAGGTAGATTACGATTGATATGAAGAAACCCAAATCTTCTATTCATCTTATTCTTCCTTCTCGTGATGATTACTCTTCCATGAATTCCAAATTTCTCGAAGGCATTCTGCAAGTCTGAGTAAAACCAATGATCCGGATAATTCTCAAAGTAGATGACCGATTCGTTGTAGAGAGCAGGCTGAGGATGACGGATGGAGGTCTGAATAATGGTCGGAGTATGGTGGTTGGAGGTGTTTGGCTTGAGGTTAGGGTTAGGGTTTTTGGGTAGGAGAGACATCGGGTTTTGAGAGAATTCAACCGAACTTATCCATTTACAATTTCAAGATGATTTTAACTATTTCTTTTCAAATTTACCCTTTTCTAATAAATGGCTCTATGACTTAATTTATAAAATATTTATTAACTAGTAGGGTTATATTAGTATTTACTCTTATAATTTAAGACAAAATGTCCACTTTCTTAACATGCGCAATTTTGGTTAAATGGACAATTAAATAAAAACGGATGGAGTATTAAATAATAATATCTTAATTAAACCTCGCAACTTATTACGATAAATCCAAACTTAATTTACATTCAATCCATTAACTTTTCCAAATAATCAATGATTGTTTATATTCCTAAATTATTATTTTATAAATGTTACTCCCTTCGTCTTTTTTAGTTGTCCCTTTAGCCAAAATTGTATATATTAAAAAAGTGGAATTTTTATCTTAAATTATAGGGGTAAATACTAATATAACCCTATTATATAATAAATGTTTTGTAAATTGAGTCATAGAGTCAGTTATTAGGGAAGGGATACATTTGAAAGATAACAGCTAATGTTATCTTGAAATTCTAAATGAACAATTAAAAAAAACAAATAAAATTGGTTAAATGGACATAACAAAAAACGGAGATAATATATTCAAAAACATATTCCAAAATTTGCTATAAACTCCGGCCACCAATGTGATACTTGCTTCTTTAGAGCTCAACTCGCCATGTCAAGCAATTCTAAGACAATAAAATTTTAAAAGAAGGGCATCACATTAAAAAACAGTCCAAAAGCATTAATCAGTCCATGTCCACAACTAAGTTTCTAAGGGCCATGATATATCAAATATCGACTCTCTACAAATTTAATATACTCAACTCAGTTAACCCTTAATGCAAAGTTATTTGGGATTTGATTATATGCATCAATCACCAAACATAAGATATTAACTAATGATCATGACTTGCATCTCACTATGAGCTTTAAACCGTGCCTCACAATTCAGGAGTAAATTAAAACCTCAATTGCTTTTCAGCCGCTTTTGAGACTAAGTTTTAGATTTATACGGATATTAAATTTTATAGATCACCAAACTTTTCTCAAATTACAGAAAGGTCATTAAACAAACTTTTCTTAAAAAATGGTCAATGAACTATACCTTTTATTACAAAAGGGTACACCCATCAAAAAACGGACCGTTTTCACGCAAACATGCAACGTTTTTGCTTACGTGGCAAGCCGAAGTTTAAAAAAAACATAATCCAGTGACGTTGTTGTAATAAAAAGTATAACTCAATGACCTTTTTGTAATTCATAAAAAGTTTAGTGATCTTTTCGTAACAATTGAAACATTTTTATAACAAAAGATATAGTTGGGTGATCATTTTGTAAGAAAATTTGTTTAGTGACCTTTTTGTAGTTTGAGAAAAAATTAGTGATCTATAGAGTTTAATATCCAGATTTATACCGGGCAGGTTGCTTGGAACTGTCTTATGGATAAACATTCATTCGATTCTTATAGAATTGTCCGTTAAACTATGCTATATGCAGTTTTTTTATTTAAAAAGTCAATCAAATACTATGCATGTTTGTTTACTGCATGGTAATCAACTAGTTTGTTAGTATTATTTCGATTCATGCATTCAACCTAGCGGAGATTGAAGATGCATATTAGCACTGTAAGTGGAGATTGTGGATTCTATATCCATAATTTAGTTTTTCTGACGCATGTAGTTTCAAGTCTATCATTTTTGAACAAATTTAAAAATGAGTGCTTTTGTTACTTAATTATTACAACAGAAACTTATTCATGTTTATTTGGTTGTGATAATTAAGACTTTGGAAGAATTTAGATCTGTTTCTCTAGTGCTGCTTCCTTTCAAAGTGATCTATAAACGGTGCCCGTTAGGTATTAGGCTCTCATCTAATGGGGAGGGCGCAATGGTATCCGCTTAATGTCTCGAGGATGATTTATAATATAAGTTTCGATTTGGGATATATGGGTTTTGGAGTTGAATTGATACTTGAGATTTGAGTCTCTTGTGCCTGTCTTTGGTGGTGGTGCTACGCTTCTGGGTGCTGGTCAACCTTATGTTATTTGTTTTTGTTGCAATCTTTCTCTATCAGGAAGTCATCTTTAGCTTGATATGCTTCATTCAGTTAATTGACATATGTTTTCTGCTGGAATGATTAACAAATGTATAAACTTTTCCATACAAGACTTAAAAGAGGCCCCAGTGCTGCGATATTAGTAATAATAGTGGAAGTAATTGATTTTATATAGGCGAGAATGCGACAATCCCACATGCTTATGAGAGTGTTTAGGTTCAACCGTGACCTAATAACTAGAACTATGCGACAATCCCACATGCTTATGAGAGTGTTTAGGTTCAACCGTGACCTAATAACTAGAACTAGTTAATAGGTGGTTGAACCTTTACACTTATCAACTCATTTATATTTATTCTCCTAAGTAATGTGGGATTATCTTTAATACTCCCCCTCAAGTGCAACCGGGACTGGACATCTGGTTGTCACTTGAAATTGACTCCCCCCTGAAACTGAAATTTTTGATTTGACAAGCATCGGCAACACCGGACCGGGCCGCTGGGAATGAACATCCGGACGGACAACCGGAAAATTAAGGATCCGGGCCAGACCCGCTGAAATTTTTAATTTAATACATGCCCATTAACTGTTTGTTAAAATCTCTCAATGAATTAGTATTCACTTGAGTGAGGTACAAGAACAAGGCGGATGTTATGTCGAGAATGTTATTCATTTTACTGATGATTTTGTCCGGTCAGTTTCCGATTAATTTTTCTGTTACACCAAGCCAAGCTGTTGATCATAAGGAGATTTGACATGCAAGCTTTGTCTGCATCTTAAGAATTTATGTTTTTGAAGTGCAAGTACATTGATGGCCTATTGGAGATGAACTATGAAATCATGAAGGCATTGCTGGCTAAACAATGATCCCGTGATTGGTCAATTTTGTTTTTTATCTTATGGGAGAAAAGTGTATTTGACTGCAAATGCAATGGCTTTGAATGAATTCTAAAGTCAGCTGCTCCTCTATACAGTAAAAGCAATTAACATATGCTATTTATACTGCATTTCTGCTATGCTGTTTCAACTACTATGCTGTTTCAAAATTGCTACTGCTCCAAGGCTATCTCTGCTGTAAAAACTGGTTTTGTTGCCTTATCAAGCTAGACATATTACATATGTCTAGCATGAAGGGGGGTAACACGATATATGCATTTCTGCTGCTACCTCCAGCTCAACTTGTCAACAAGCTTACTGCTCCAACATTACTGCTATAAATTCCAGCTCATCAACTGCTAATTACAGCTCATCCACAGCTGATTACAGCTCATGTAAAGCTCATCAATTGTGTATAAATAGAGTTCCATATTTTAGCTTTAAAGTTTGATTTGTAATTTCACATTTCCAATTAATATAGTTTTTGGTTCTCTATTTCTTGAATTTTGTCATGCGACACTTGTAGTTGCTTTTTCTTTTTTCTACTTTTGCAGTTTTTTCAATCTATCCTTATTTTCCCTTTCTTTTGTGATTTCACAACTAGCTCTCCAAAAGCATGAATAACGTCAACAGGCAGTATCCGACAATCAACTAAACAATAGTTGTAGAAATTGACATGCTTTTCATGGCTTCTTAACTTGATACTTATAGATACTGGCAGCGACAGAGCTAGAAATTCTACATTGGGGGCCAAATCGCAATATACATTGTATGTGAGGAGGCAATTTTAAAAAATGGGGGGGGCAAATCGTAATTTAATTTAATTTTCTATACTAATTTAAGCCATTTTGGAAAGTTGAGGGTGTTGGTAAAAATACGCAAGCGTACGTATGTCAACTTGTAATATAGACTATGAAGTCCAGATAGCGTACCCACAGAGAAAGCTTCTAAAGACAACCAGTTAGTAGACTCGATTTGGATAGTTGAAAAGATATTTTTGTTTTGTTGTGTAAATTAAAAGACGAAATTAAACTATTGTAAATTAAAGTAAACTAAAGCTGTAATTAAATTGGTGTTTAACAATAATAGAAAAGGCAGGGATTATTAACTTTCATTATGTTGTTTATTCAATTTGGTTTATGGATTGGATTGTTCTACTAAGGTTCAGGCTAGTTAGAAGCACCTATAATTCTCTCTCGAGCAACTGCAGGCAAAAACAGATAACAAACTAGTAACAGGATAATTACTCACTCTCGCACAATGATTAACCTAAATTACTAATCAATTAATGTTTATGAAGTAAACCCTAAGAACACGCACTCGTTAATTCACTCTCGCACAATTAACTCCTACGTTCTTAATTATATTGGTCTATTCTAATTTTACTCTCTCGAGCTAAAACTAAAACACATGACATAGGCTAAGTGATCAATTTAGACTAAGCATTAAAAACAACAATTAAAACATAGTAAGAACAAAAATTCATAAACCCGATTCGTTGAAACAAATATAAATCCAATTAATAATCCCCAACGAAGGGTTTAGCTGCACATATTCAGAGATAATTCAACAATAATGTGATAAGAATTCATGGCTAAATAAGAAACAATAAAATTAATCTCTTAATAATAATCGTACCTTAGTCGGCAATAATCCCAAAACAATAATGTAGAAAATCTAGAATACAAGCTAAAACGATGAACAAATATCAAAAACAAAGCTAAACTAATGTAAAAACTAATGTTTAATGTGGCGAACTAAACGAACCCTTCCTTCAATGTATAATGCGGTATTTATATGTCTTTTGGTTCATAGAATGACTTTAGGTCGAGTTAGGATGAAAACCCAGAAGTGCCCTTGAGTGTTGTGGTGTTTTGACCTGAATACGGACATTTTTGTCTTTTTTAAATCGCAGTTTCAGCAAAGTGCACGAACGTGCAAATAAGTGCACGAACGTGCATATTGTTCCTTTAGCAAACTGCACGAACGTGCACTCTCAGAATTAGCCAAATTTTCACTTTTTTCAGCTTTCACAAAAACCATACCCTTCGGCAAAAGTGCACGAACATGCACTTTTATGCTTCATCGGAGTGCACGAACGTGCACTCCTATGCTTAGCCATTTTTTTCATCTTTTCAACTAAAAAACTGTCCATTCCGTTCGGCATTTTTGCACGTTCGTGCACAAGCAAAATGCACGTTCTTGCAACCCATAAAACAGCCTGAAATTGCCCTTTTTGCTCCCCAACTCCGCTATGATTAGCTCCGATGTCTGGAAACCTCTGAATTACATCAAAATTGCTCCAATATACGCCTTAATTGCACATTCTACCTAAAACGCTCAAAATGATAATAAGTGTCTAAATAAGCATAAAAACAATATAAACATGCAATTACCGTATCGAAAACACACCCAAATATATGAGTATGTCTACTCCTATCAAACATCCTCACACTTACCTTTTGCTTGTCCTCAAGCAAATAAAGAACAATGCCCAAATGCCAATCACACAACCATGTCAGAACATAAGAAATTAAAGCACTTTCACCCCCCAAGTAATGAATCAATCAAATTATACTTTTGCGTTAAAACAACATAAAGAGAAAAACAACAAATGACGATGTCCAATGCTCACACATAAAATAATAACACCGAGAATACTCAAATGTACTCACTCCTGCATAACTCAAAAATCAATTCAATCTCTAGGGCGGTCTAAACAATCTCAAAATAATACTGAACAGCAAACTCTGAGCGGAAAAACAACATGTATAGCAAATAAGAAGTATAAATCTCACAAGGTACTCTCGCACACACAAGTGTTTAAGGGTAATCAATAAAAAACTCTCATGCCAAAATATACAATACTACCATAAGTTTGCCAATAATCCACAATTCCACTACTAATTAAATCAAATAAAAAGAATCAAAATGGAATTTTCAATGGGTTGTAATGGGGTTTGGGTTAAGGTATGATACGGGTAAACAAATATGGGTAATATGACTCGACAAACTAACAAATATTAAAAGGAACTAAAATTTAAATTTCCAAGCTCAAACAAGTCAATCTCTTTTTCTTTTCTCTTCATGCCTCAAGTTCATAATTATTTTTCTTTTTCTTTTCTTTCTTTTAAGCTCAATTTTTCTACTTTTTTATTCGTTTTTCTTTTTCTTGCTTTCTTTTTCTGAACTTCACAAGGCACATTAATCATATAGCATAAGAGATAATCGACTAACAACATGAGCTTAATAGAATGTCACAACATCGGAGCCCTAATTCGGACCAAATCATGTTTTAGTTTCTTCTTAAAGTAAGTTTGTGAAATGGCCTGTCAAATCTGAAACTTGGGCTGGGATGTGACTTTTTTTTATATAATTGCAGAATGGGAGCGTTTGTGGGAAGAATTGAACCCACGACCCTAGCTGTTTACTACCCAACTCTTATACATTTGAACTATAGCTCATTGGTTGGTGTTAAAGCATATTAGGAATGTGGATATATTAGAATCAATTAGTCTATTAATTAGTAGCTAAATTATAGGCTAATTGATTATGATTGATTGTGATTGATTATTTTCTAGAGTATGATTTCCTTCCTAGAATAGAGATTCTATACTTGTATAAATAGCCTTGTAATTGTTGAATATAATACACAACAACTTATTCTCTATCTCTGTTTATAACATGGTATCCGAGCATTACTCTAAAGAATATGATTTTTTTTCTTATGCCTAAAGAAGCAGTGTAGTAGTATTTGCAGCAGTGTTATGTTACTGCCTAACAAAGCAGTCAGTTGCAACTTTGTCGGTCATCAACTTTGGTGGAAATTATGACGGAAAATAAAATTGTGATTTGTCACTACTGTCATAGAGCGGGTCATATGAAGCGAGATTGCAAGAAGTTGCAGGCTAAGAGTTCTCAGTTAATTCGTATTGCATCTACGGTTAAAACCTCTGTAAAAACGGTTACTATTTCTGTAGATGAGTATGCCAGGCTCATTCAATCTAGTTCAGTAAATGACGTTGCTGAATCAGGTAAATCTAGTACATGTCTTGTTTCTTCATCTTCAAAATAGGTCATTGATTCAGGTGCTACATATCATATGTCAGGTAATCCTAGTTTGTTCTCTAAATTTCAGTCAAATCAGTCTAGCTCTTCTGTTACTTTAGCCGATGGGTCACAATCTTGTGTTGTTGGTTCTGGAACTATTAAACCCACGTCATCATTACCTTTGTCATCTGTTCTTAGTTTACCACAATTATCTTTCAATTTGATGTCAGTTAGTAAACTTACTCGTACTTTGAATTGTTCTGTCACTTTCTTTCCCGATTATTGTTTGTTTAAGGATCTTATGACGAAGAAGATTATTGATAAGGGACATGAATCTGGAGGCCTCTACATACTTGATCCAGAAATACCAAAATCTATAGCTTGCACTAGAATTGTAACTCCTTTTGAAGGACATTGTCGGTTTGGTCACCCTTCTCTCCCTTTATTAAAGAAACTTTTTCCTTAATTTTCTAGCATGTCATCTCTAGATTGTGAGTCTTGTCAGTTTGCAAAACATCATCGTCTTAGTTCTAGTCCAAGAATCAATAAATGAGCTAGTGCACCTTTTGAGTTAGTACACTCTGATGTTTGGGGTCTTTGTCCAGTTACAGCTAATACTGGATTCAGATACTTTGTTACTTTTGTGGATGATTACTCTAGAACGACATGGTTATACTTGATGAAAAATCGTTCAGAATTATTTTCACATTTTACTAATTTCTGTGCTGAAATCCAAACTCAATTTAGTTAGCCTGTGCAAATTTTAAGAAGTGATAATGCTAAAGAGTATTTGTCAAACACCTTTCAAACTTATATGGTGAATCATGGTATTCTTCACCAAACTTCTTGTGTGGACACACCATCCCAAAATGGTGTTGCTGAAAGAAAAAATAGACATCTTCTTGAAACTGCTAGAGCTTTGTTATTTCAAATACAGGTTCCTAAATATTTTTGGTCTGATGCTGTTTCTACAGCTTGTTTTCTAATCAATAGAATGCCTTCCACGGTACTATCTGGTGAGACTCCTTATCAAGTTCTCTTTCCTAATAAAACTTTGTTTCCTATTGAACCTAGGATATTTGGTTGTACTTGTTTTGTTAGAGATGTCCGTCCTCAGATAACGAAACTTGATCCAAAATCTTTAAAGTGTATTTTCCTTGGATATTCTCGTGTTAAAAAAGGATATAGGTGCTATAGTCCTACTTTTAGAAGGTACCTTGTATCAGCTGATGTCACCTTCTTAGAAAATGTTCCATTTTCTTTATCTTCAGGTCCTACTAGTCAGGGGGAGGAGGATGATCTGCTAATCTATACTGTTACATCACGCTCTGTACCTCCTCCTCATGCTCCGGCTAAGCCTCCAATAATTCAAACATATTCTCGTCGAACACAACCGTCTAATCATGTAACTACACCTACTTCAGATCCTCCAGTTCCATATCCTGAACCATCATCTTCGTCATCGGATCCGCCTCCGAGCGATGATCTTCCCATTGCTCTTCGTAAAGGTAAGCGTATTTGTACTTATCATGTGTCTTCTTTTGTTTCGTATGACCATTTGTCGTCATCATCTTGTTCTTTTATTACGTCTCTTGATTCTGTTTATGTTCCTAAGTCTGTAAAAGAGGCTTTATCCGATGCTGGATGGCGTAAAGCTATGATTGAGGAGATGAATGCTTTGGATACTAATGGTACCTGGACCTTAGTTGATTTACCTGCAGGGAAACGAACTATTGGATGTAAATGGGTGTTTGCTGTTAAAGTTAATCCCGATGGCTCTGTTGCTAGGTTAAAAGCTCACCTTGTTGCTAAAGGTTATGCTCAGACATATGGAGTGGATTACTTTGAAACCTTTTCTCCTGTTGCTAAGCTTACTTCTATGAGGCTATTTATTTCAATGGCGGCTACTCATCATTGGCCTTTACATCAATTAGATATCAAGAATGCATTTCTTCACGGAGATCTTCAGGAGGAAGTCTATATGGAGCAACCACCTGGTTTTGTTGCTCATGGGGAATATGGGAAAGTATGTCATCTTCGCAAATCCTTATATGGCTTGAAACAGAGTCCTCGTGCTTGGTTTGGCAAGTTCAGTGATGCTATTGAGAAGTTTGGAATGAAGAAGAGTAAATCTGATCACTCTGTTTTCTATAAACAATCTAATTGTGGCATTATACTATTAGTTGTGTATGTGGATGATATTGTAATCACTGGCAGCGATTCCATTGGAATTTCATCTCTCAAGTCTTTTCTGCATACACAGTTTCATACTAAAGATTTGGGAGTGTTGAAATATTTCTTGGGAGTCGAAGTGATCAGAAGCAAGAAAGGCATTTTCTTATGTCAGAGGAAGTATGTGCTTGACTTATTATCTGAAACAGGAAAATTGGGAGCTAAGCCATGTAGTGCTCCAATGATTCCTGGTCTGCAACTTACGAAAGATGGAGAACTATTTGAGATCCAGATAGATATAGACGATTGGTGGGTAAACTAAATTATCTTACTGTGACTCGTCCGAACATTGCTTATTCAGTCAGTGTAGTCAGTCAGTATATGGCATCTCCTACTATTGATCATTGGAAGGCAGTAGAGCAGATTTTGTGCTATCTAAAAGGGGCACCTGGTCGTGGAATCTTGTATGGTGATCATTGTCACATTAGGATTGAATGTTTTTCGGATGCTGATTGGGCTGGATCGAAAGAAGATCGAAGATCCACCACAGGATATTGTGGTTTTGTTGGAGGTAATTTGATTTCTTGGAAAAGCAAGAAACAAAATGTAGTTTCGCGATCAAGTGCAGAATCAGAGTATAGGGCTATGGAAAAGTCTATTTGTGAGATAATGTGGATATACCAACTCCTTGATGAATTGGGTTTGCAAGCTTCTAAGCCAGCTAAGTTGTGGTGTGACAACCAAGCTGCACTTCATATTGCATCCAATCGAGTGTTCCATGAGCGGACCAAGCATATTGAGATTGACTGTCACTTTATTCGTGAAAAGATTCAGCAGGGTTTAGTTTCTACAGGTTATGTGAAGACTGGAGAACAACTGGGAGATATTTTCACAAAAGCCCTTAACAGAGTTCGGGTTGATTATCTTTGTAACAAGCTGGGCATGATTAACATCTATGCTCCAACTTAAGGGGGAGTGTTAAAGCATATTAGGAATGTGGATATATTAGAATCAATTAGTCTATTAATTAGTAGCTAAATTATAGGCTAATTGATTATGATTGATTGTGATTGATTGTGATTGATTATTTCCTAGAGTAGGATTTCCTTCCTAGAATAGAGATTCTATACTTGTATAAATAGCCTTGTAATTGTTGAACATAATACACAACAACTTATTCTCTATCTCTGTTTATAACAGTTGGCATATAATTAGGGCTTTTCCTCAATTATTTGTATCTCACTACCTTCGTGAATGTCAAATCTTGGATGGGTAATGATTGTTAAAAAGGTTATTTTGTATGTCCGACTTTTGTTATATATTTATTACCATGCGATTTACGAATTTCTCTGTTCCTTAAATTGGTTGTGGGAAATTATCTTGTAATACTTTGTTATTTCAGCACAAGTCGTGTGTTGATGGGCTTCCTCTATTGCCTGTTTTATGCAGTGTGATGTGCATCCTTCGTTGGGCTACATACAGTCCGAAACCAAACTGCCATCAGTGCAAGCATCCTTTTGAGTTTCTAAATGTTCATCGCACACTTGATGGCAGGTAGCAATGTTCTTTAATTCAGGTGAAATGATGCTAGTTCATGACATGTATGTGTGAAACAGTGGGTGCATAATTTGATTCATTGGTAACTGTTGTAACATTATTACCGATGTTGAATCTTTGGTACCAATTGTCGTGACCGGTTCTTGACCGGATTGGTATGCGCAGCGGAATCGAAACCATTCGGTAGGTATTTAATTATGGATTTGATCAACAAATAATAATATAGGAAAATAAATAAATAACACAAGAGATTATCAGAGCCAATTTGGTTTTTCAGATTTATTATGGATTCTGATTATTATGGCAAAATTATTATTTGGAGGATTTCGCAAGGCGTAATTACTTGACACAAAGAAGATTATTTGGAGATAGAGAAGCCACCAATTTTGAAGTGCCGAAAGTCGTCGATTGAAGACAGACTTGGGTATTAAAATTCTTTAGGAGATTTTTATGATGGAGATGCATATGACACTTTAAACTACAAAGAAGAAAGGTATGACTTTTCTAAACACACTATTTGAGGATTTTATAGAGACTTTGTGAGATGAATGATTAGGGTAATCTCTTTATATTCTCATGAAATTCTATTAGTGATTTGAATATAAAAATTGCTTAAGAGTTTGTTGAATGAAGAGTTTGTTTGGGCATAGTCAAATTTTGATAAAATAATGACATTGCAAAAGAGATTTTGTTTTGATTAAGTAGCAATCTTAGACACAAGATGAATTACAATGTTTGTAATTTGGAACGGTGTCACTATTGGATCACTCATAAGTCAATTTGTTTGGAGATAGACAGAATGTTTTTTATCCAAAATTTATGCAGATTAAGGTTGTTCATATCATATGTGTGCCAATTTTGATTGGTTTTCCGAATATAAATGAGTTGATAGTGGAGTGTAGTTATGGGTAACGGTCAATACATGCAGAATTTTGGGATATTGGTTCAGTCAAGGGCAAGATGCATAATGAGACAGTTAGAACAATAATGTTTGTTCAATATGATTTCTGTATGCACATGTATATCTCAATATATAAAACTACGAGTTTTATGGATTATTTGGCGATGAAGTGAGATTGGATGATGCACTTGTGATGTATGCTCATTGGGTTAGTCGACTTATGAAGATTAAGGGATATGCTACGACCTCAACATTTGTTTTTTGATTTAATCATTATAGGCTACTAATGACGTTTGTTTCTGATATCAGTTTTAAGACCAACAAAATTCAAAGTTTCGTGAAATTTTGATTGACACCCGAAGATAGTAAATCTTCAAGTCATTTTGGTTTCAGCAAGTTCAAGACGTTCTTGAAGGTTGTATGGTCCTCCTCAAAGAACCTCTTATGGAATAAGTTCATTTTGGACTTAAATGGAGAAGGTGAAGCACAACAATTGTCACGACCCATTTTCATGAATCGCGACCGGCGCTAGGATATGGGTATGGTTGTACCAAAATCCGTAGCTAGCCTTACATATAACCTTATAAATACATAACCTGCAAGAAACCAATGCTCGGAGGCAACCGAGACTTCAGCCTAGTTCTAGCAGTTCATAAAATACAACATTTATATAATAAATGGTCGATCAATTCCGAGTCTCCAACATATCATAAATATTTAGTAACCCAAGTGATTATATTAATGTCAAAACAACACTTAAATCAATAGAATAATTCTGATAACAAGTATTAGACAAATACGACTTCTAATTACTATTGCGGTCTAAGAATAAAATCAGTTTAATAGTTTTAATAAAATAAAGTAAACCTCCGAGTGTCACGACCCAATTTCAGGAATCGTGACCGGCGCTAGGGTATGGGTATGGTTATACCAAAACCCGTAGCAAGCCTCGCGGAAATCAAATACACATTTAAACCTGCAGAAAACTGCTCGGGGGCAACCGAGACTCCAACCTAAGTCTAGCAATTTATAATACAGTTCTAATATAAATAACTTAAATATCTGAAATATTCCACAGCATGCTTTAAATATAATAATATCGTAATCCAGAGTAATCATGCCAAATATAAATAATCGAATATATCGACAAACCAAAGTGAAATATCAAATGAAATAAATAACTAGTTCTACTACGGTTTAAGAGTTCGAAAACAGAAACTAGTTTAATAACATGAAAACCTCCGAGGAATCAAAAGAATCGGAGTGGACCAGCTTTCAAATCATAAACCTGGAAAATTTGAGAAAACAACGGGGTCAGATATACTGAGATGAGTTCGCAATACTATTTACATTTATTAAGTTTAAAACCCTTAAATCAAAACATTTTTTATACTAATATAATATGATTATGGAAAACAGTATTGAAATGATCCCAGCGTAAGTATGACATAACATACCGATAAACCCAGAGTGGACGGGAACAAATCCTCGTCATATAAATATACCAGTGTAAGCAAGACTTTAGTCTGCCGTTTCCCAGAGTACTTACCGGTGCACACAGTCTCGATACAAGCCTATCGAGTAGCTCGTTTCAATCCAGATCCATAATCGCTTAAAACAGTTCAAAAGCATTTATAATATTAAAAATAAATTGCGGTACTTAATAAAGCGGTAAATAGCACTACAAACTCACTGCTTGCTTATCCACGTAAATCTTGGCAAACAGCTAACCCTGCGTAGACTCCGAAGCACGAGCAGTCGACGGGTCTAAAACAATGTATATGTTAAAATCTGAACAATCCCTAACTCTAAGATACTAGACGTCACGTAGGACTAACACATATAATAAGCCAGATAAGTCACAAAGAAACATAATCACGATTAAATTATATTGCCGTAAATAAATCAAACCTGTTGAGTTCACATTTAAAAATCACCCGAAAATATTAATTAAATAATATTTAATTAATAAATAAAATCCTTTCCTCAAATAGTGGGTAGCCGACTTTCTTAAAACTACCAAGCTAATCCCACATGTCGGGCGACCCAAGTCTAACCCGACCCAACCATAAAACCAGAGTTATAAACCACAGTTTATAATTTAATATTTACTAAAATATTAATCGACATTAAAATAGAACTCAATAGCTTGAAACCCAAGTTTACCGGCAAAATATCTCATTAAATAAATCAGTAAATAAATAAAAGGTTAAATTATAAATTTAACCAAATTGGCACACTAAGCCAAAAATATTAACCGAGAATTTATAAATTATAGGATTAATAATAAATGTCAAATTTTCCATTTATAATAATCAAAATAAATAATTTAAATTATAATCATTTAAATTATAATAAAATTAATATTGTTTATAGATTTAAAACAATGATGTCCAAGTAATTTAAAATCATAAATAATAATATTATTAAATCGTCAAACTATAAGTCGAAGTTAAATCCGTTGATTAAAATCTAAATCAATTATAAGATAGATAAAATTTTACTTGAGAATCAATTGGTTTAAAGCAAGTTATTTTGGGACCAATCATGCACATTCTTCATCTTCTTCAATTTAACAAAATTTAGAAATCGAACAATTATGGAAGATTCAGTTTTAAAATTCGCATTAACTAAAAAGAAATCTCAGATTTGACATATTAAAATCCCTTTGAATAATCAACTATCTTAAAGAAAATGGGCAATTTTAATCATGAATACCCATAACTAACAGTATGCGTCAACAATGATTAAAATACACATGTATAGCAACTCAATAATCAACCTAACATTCATATAGCAGACTCATCAATTCCCATCAACTTGTGATGATGAATCAAGATTCATGGCATGAACAATAAAAAAAGTAACTGTCCAACGAAATTAAGCAATGAATCCGAACACACAAACATGAATAAAGGAATGGATCTCAATATTTTTGAAATTCAATTCACAATAACCTCTCACATGAATAAGACCTTAGTAATATACATATTAATCACATCAATAAATGTGCAAAGAAACCGGCAGCAACAACATAGCAACGCAGTTAACAAATATTAAAACGATGAATCGCAGCGGCGCCAAATAGGGAAAATTTAACATACCGATAACGAGTTTCGAGCGTAGAATCGAAGAGGATTGAGTTAAGCTACGACATCAAACAAACGGATCTCGATTTGATGCTAAAACGAATGAGAACGGATCAAGAATTGATAAGGACGTTTATAGAACTAAAACCATGAATATGAAAACGTGAGAAGACTTACCAATTTCAGCAATGGAGAGGAATGAAAGATGAATAATTTCAGTATATAATTGGGGCTTGAGGACGGCTAGGGTTTAATGAAAGTGATAGCAGTAAATTAAAAATTGTTTTAAAGAACCTAATTATAAAGAATTGATAAGAAAATTGTCGCAACAATGCTACTGCTAACAAATTAAAAAAAAAACAAATTTTCTTTTGTATGAATGGGCTAAGTATATATGGGCCACATATATGTGGAAATCAATTAATGAAAATGCATGGCATGCATGGGCTGTATTTAAATTTAATAATACAAATCAAGCCCGAATGGAACCACGACCGAATTAAATAAAATTAAATAAAAATATTTAATAATAATAAATTACCTAAAGATCGACGAACATGCAAAAATTAAAATTAAAAATTAAAAATATTTTAATAGTAATAAAAAGAAAAATACGGGATATTACATTCTCCCCAACTTATTAAAAATTCGTCCTCGAATTTACCACAAACCAAAGTAATATATAATCAATTATATCACGCAAATAAAATCACACGTACTCTAAAAATACGAAGCAACGCATCCTCAACGGAACGAAAGAAAAAAAAACTAATCGTAACAATTTCAGATTCCGAAAATCACTTTACGACCAGGTGACAACTCAACGGAAACAAAAAAACATCGCCTAATTCAACCTAAGTAAAACACAACCGCAATCTCACTAGATTAAACAAACTCTCATCAAGGATAATCCTACCACAATGAAAACTGAGGAGAGTCAAAGCGAATTGAAACATAAATCAACCGAAAACACGCTGAAAGATATACACTTAGAGAAATTTGATCTCGAGTTTAAAACTGATTTAAAAACTCGAATGGTCACCACACGCATACGCGAAATAATTTCGAGTTCAACAATTTGGTACATCAACGACTTTTCAAACACCACGGGTGAACGAATTAAAAATTTATTTCTAACCCGGAATAACTAACACACTATACGAGAAAAATTTCGAAAATAACAGGCTCAAGTCTGAAAGACTATCAAAGCAACACTACACGTGTAGGAACAATCCCAAAATTCAAATTGTAATCTTACTAAGCCAAACTCCAATGCTACAACCGAAACATACAAACACTCTCACTGAAAATAATCTTACATTTCTTAACGCCTATGCACTATATCATTCTGTGATCACAACACCAAATATCTCATGAGAAACTTAAAACTCCCGTTAACAAGCATACAACAACCCAAAATGTTGTCCTGATTATATAAGCTCTCACAACTAAGGGCTGAAAATTAAACACCACTAAAATCGTCTCCGTTCAACTAACTAAAATCAGTTCAACAATATCATCAACTTCGTGAATCAAGATGTACGAAAACAAATAAATTTCTAAGGAAATCCTAACTTAAACTTATGATAACAAAATTTTTCATCCTCATTTTTTTTTTATCAAACACTCTAAGCTCGAATCCTATGGAAGATCATTTAGATCAAATCTCAATTAATCAGATTATTGGCTATGCTCAAAACAAATTTTTTTTTCTAGAAAGATGCTTTCCGTAAAATACAAATATGAATAACACCGTCCGCCTTTAATTTGAAATCACTAGCATCTCAAATTAAATTTCATTTATAACCGGAAATAATTAACCCGTTGAAAAATCCTTTTATTTGTAAACGTATTAACATAATAAAATACTCTCAATTGAAATCATGACCAAACCTTACTTTCACAATAAATTCACGATTTTACAAAATCGTTCATTTAGAAAAATCTTTAAATCCGCCTTTGAATCAATACTGGGAAAATTTCATCACTTTAAAAAAAAAAACAAGTTTTTTTTTTTTGCAAATAAAAATCCTTTTGTTTACGAAATACTTTTCCTACCGGTATCAAAACTTTTTAAACATAATTCGAATCTGTAAAAAACAAAATTTCTTTTAAATCTTTCAGTGTAAATGAACACGCCGAGTATAAACCAATGTTCTTAAATCAAAAATCTTCAAATAACATACCCTAAGCTGACACAATCCTTTAATCTGAACTCAATATCTTTCCACACTTACCACAACTAAACCTCGAGTACAACCTTATAACTATAGCTCTTCCTTATAAAATAAAGATACTCCAATAATATATTCTCTTAAGTCACCACCATCATCACAGAGTATTGTCTAGATACCAACCAGATAAAATTTTCAAAACCGTTTGAAATTTAACAACTTTTTAAACACCATTTTCATAATATAACTCGCGAGTTTATAACAAAACATTTTTCTTGAAAAGTCCCTCTGATAAAATTCATTTTACATAATTGTGCGCCAGGGTGATGACAGCTCTCATCCCCAAAGAGTTGCATTCAACCCTTATCATCTAATGTCGTGATGAATGTACTAAATGCATGTATTATTTATTTCTCTTTTAATTAGTGATCATACTCAATGCTCAATGCAGTTTTCTATTCGTGGCATTCCAAATGCATGTTCATGACATGTCTGGGCACAATTACGTGATAAAAATATTTCAATTACTTTAACAAGTTAACATTTGAAATCAATTTCCCTTCGAAACATTTTCTAAACATTACATTCTGTGAGACGTACACTCGTCCATCTTGACATATTTGCCCATCTCTATTATCCTAATCCACCAATTGGCATCACCATTAACGAAAATACCCAAATTTAACAACGAAACTAAATTTTACCTAACAACGAAATTCCCCTCAAATCGAATTGAAAATTTCCTAACGGAATCAAAGCAACACGACCGCCGTCACAGCTCCACTATGAGGTTTGGTATTTCACTGATCCACCTAATAAAACACCAATGTATTACTACACTGATCAACCCCGATTCACATATGCCATATCTAATACTGGAATGCTAATAGCCGAAACTTTGACACTACAATTTATCACAAACGAGCCTGACGTAAAAACACATAAGGCTCGAAAATTCACGCACGAGGCAAACACTCACGAGAAGAATTATTCCACCGGTGCTAAGTAATATAACTCAACCTGGCTTCCTCTGACCAGGATAGATTCGAATTTTGAATCTACGAACAGCTCTTGAGAATCGCTCCTCCAAATTTCTTGATAACAAAATTAATCACTTCGATTTTTCAGAGTCCAAACGTTCAATCCGGATAAACCAATTAGAACGTCTAAACTAGTCGCAGGGTCAACAAAGGTTCAAATCGCACATTGACGCCATCGTCAAAGTTATGCCAAAGAAACAAGTGAGTAATGTCCTTACATGATACTCCACACAATGAGGCAAACAAGAACGATAACTACTATAATATAACTTAATCAAACATGAGAGACTTAACAAGAACGCAATAATATGGGTCACGAATTTTCACAAAACCAAAAAGCACTTAAACATCTTGTAGTAAAACAATTACTCATTAGGATAGGTAAACAATATAATTCATAAAGGATTAAGTAAACAACATCTTATCAGAACAACGTATTCCTACCGACATAGCAACTACTCAGACAGTCCGAAAATGATTAAAACACTAAATCATGTAATAACATGCTCGAAACGTCAAATCAGAATAAAGTAAATAAAGATACTATTTACAAAATAGATTTCAAGTTTATGTCGAGCCCCGCAGTTTCAAAATCATTTTCCGGAAAACCTCTATACAAACAATGGTTAAAATTTGTTCCCCAAACGCCTCAACTTAAAATTATCGAGTTAGCCGAGTGATTACCACTTTCAAACTCAACTCCAACTTGGGTGACCCAAGTCAAACCCGATATTACCATTTGAAAAATGTATACAAAAATTTTTAAATTCAGAAAAACGCATTTTAAACAAATTCCAATCCTTTCAAAATAGGAAGCTCGACGTCACTCAAATGACAACAGTAGACTCATCACCCAAGTGAGAAAATAAATTTTCTTTAACAACCTTTTCAGAAACACAAGCTTAGTCAAAACTAGCAAAACGAGCATAAGACCAACAATACCAAAGTGTTGACACACCAAAATATGGTAAAATTACAAAATTAATATTAAATTGCCAAAACTGTAACACCTTTCAAAATAACTTTTATTTCCAAACAATCATTTCAAAATATCAAGCTAGACGTAACATTCTAAAGAATTCGAGAAATTCATTTTATTTCAAAAGAACAAACCCCTTTTTCAATCCTTAGTCGAATATAAATTTTGAAATATACTGATTTCATTTTACTGGCAAGATACTGAAAATAATATTTTAGGGTGCCATGTCCAGACTACTCATTTGACTTCTTACGTCAAAACACCATTTAGGCAAAAATAATATCCTTAAAATATTTTTAATTTTTAATTGTAATTTTTGCATGTTCGTCGATCTTTAGGTAATTTATTATTATTAAATATTTTTATTTAATTTTATTTAATTCGGTCGTGGTTCCATTCGGGCTTGATTTGTATTATTAAATTTAAATACAACCCATGCATGCCATGCATTTTCATTAATTGATTTCCACGTATATGTGGCCCATATATACTTAGCCCATTCATACAAAAGAAAATTTGTTTTTTTTTTTAATTTGTTAGCAGTAGCATTGCTGCGACAATTTTCTTATCAATTCTTTATAATTAGGTTCTTTAAAACAATTTTTAATTTACTGCTATCACTTTCATTAAACCCTAGCCGTCCTCAAGCCCCAATTATATACTGAAATTATTCATCTTTCATTCCTCTCCATTGCTGAAATTGGTAAGTCTTCTCACGTTTTCATATTCATGGTTTTAGTTCTATAAACGTCCTTATCAATTCTTGATCCGTTCTCATTCGTTTTAGCATCAAATCGAGATCCGTTTGTTTGATGTCGTAGCTTAACTCAATCCTCTTCGATTCTACGCTCGAAACTCGTTATCGGTATGTTAAATTTTCCCTATTTGGCGCCGCTGCGATTCATCGTTTTAGTATTTGTTAACTGCGTTGCTATGTTGTTGCTGCCGGTTTCTTTGCACATTTATTGATGTGATTATTATGTATATTACTAAGGTCTTATTCATGTGAGAGGTTATTGTGAATTGAATTTCAAAAATATTGAGATCCATTCCTTTATTCATGTTTGTGTGTTCGGATTCATTGCTTAATTTCGTTGGACAGTTACTTTTTTTATTGTTCATGCCATGAATCTTGATTCATCATCACAAGTTGATGGGAATTGATGAGTCTGCTATATGAATGTTAGGTTGATTATTGAGTTGCTATACATGTGTATTTTAATCATTGTTGACGCATACTGTTAGTTATGGGTATTCATGATTAAAATTGCCCATTTTCTTTAAGATAGTTGATTATTCAAAGGGATTTTAATATGTCAAATCTGAGATTTCTTTTTAGTTAATGCGAATTTTAAAACTGAATCTTCCATAATTGTTCGATTTCTAAATTTTGTTAAATTGAAGAAGATGAAGAATGTGCATGATTGGTCCCAAAATAACTTGCTTTAAACCAATTGATTCTCAAGTAAAATTTTATCTATCTTATAATTGATTTAGATTTTAATCAACGGATTTAACTTCGACTTATAGTTTGACGATTTAATAATATTATTATTTATGATTTTAAATTACTTGGACATCATTGTTTTAAATCTATAAACAATATTAATTTTATTATAATTTAAATGATTATAATTTAAATTATTTATTTTGATTATTATAAATGGAAAATTTGACATTTATTATTAATCCTATAATTTATAAATTCTCGGTTAATATTTTTGGCTTAGTGTGCCAATTTGGTTAAATTTATAATTTAACCTTTTATTTATTTACTGATTTATTTAATGAGATATTTTGCCGGTAAACTTGGGTTTCAAGCTATTGAGTTCTATTTTAATGTCGATTAATATTTTAGTAAATATTAAATTATAAACTGTGGTTTATAACTCTGGTTTTATGGTTGGGTCGGGTTAGACTTGGGTCGCCCGACATGTGGGATTAGCTTGGTAGTTTTAAGAAAGTCGGCTACCCACTATTTGAGGAAAGGATTTTATTTATTAATTAAATATTATTTAATTAATATTTTCGGGTGATTTTTAAATGTGAACTCAACAGGTTTGATTTATTTACGGCAATATAATTTAATCGTGATTATGTTTCTTTGTGACTTATCTGGCTTATTATATGTGTTAGTCCTACGTGACGTCTAGTATCTTAGAGTTAGGGATTGTTCAGATTTTAACATATACATTGTTTTAGACCCGTCGACTGCTCGTGCTTCGGAGTCTACGCAGGGTTAGCTGTTTGCCAAGATTTACGTGGATAAGCAAGCAGTGAGTTTGTAGTGCTATTTACCGCTTTATTAAGTACCGCAATTTATTTTTAATATTATAAATGCTTTTGAACTGTTTTAAGCGATTATGGATCTGGATTGAAACGAGCTACTCGATAGGATTGTATCGAGACTGTGTGCACCGGTAAGTACTCTGGGAAACGGCAGACTAAAGTCTTGCTTACACTGGTATATTTATATGACGAGGATTTGTTCCCGTCCACTCTGGGTTTATCGGTATGTTATGTCATACTTACGCTGGGATCATTTCAATACTGTTTTCCATAATCATATTATATTAGTATAAAAAATGTTTTGATTTAAGGGTTTAAAACTTAATAAATGTAAATAGTATTGCGAACTCATCTCAGTATATCTGACCCCGTTGTTTTCCCAAATTTTCCAGGTTTATGATTTGAAAGCTGGTCCACTCCGATTCTTTTGATTCCTCGGAGGTTTTTATGTTAATTAAACTAGTTACTGTTTTTCGAACTCTTAGACCGCAGTAGAACTAGTTTATATATTACATTCGATATTGCACTTGGGATTGTCGATACATTCGATTATTTATTATTGGCATGTTTACTTTGGGATTATTATTATATTTAAGACATGCCGTTGAGTCTCGGGTTTTAACCGAGCATTTTATTTATTTAATTAAGTTGTTATAACTGAGTTGTATGTTTAATTATTATCCGCGAGGCTTGCTACGGGTTTTGGTACGACCATTCCCATACCCTAGCGCCGGTCACGATTCCTGAAATTGGGTCGTGACACCGAGGGAATAAAGAATCGGAGACCAGCTGACTCGCTCAAATCATAACCCTGGAAAATTTGGGAAAACAACGGGGTCAGATATACTGAGATGAGTTCATACAACTATTTACATTTATTAAGTGAAAACCTTTAAAAACCTTAAAACATTTGTAAAGCATTTTACCATTATGGATAAGCATTGAAACCCTAAACCACAAATATCTAAATCCAGTTGTCGTGTCGGTGAGACGTATCTCCATAATCGATCCCCGACTGTCACTCAAATAAAACACGTGAGTCCCAGGAGACGTATCTTCCACCGGCGCCCTCACTAGGTGAGACGTATCTCTAACCTACCTCAAATACCATATATGATCATACCGGTGCGCACGCAGTCTCGATGATGCCCATCGAGTAGCCCGTTCCAATTCAGATCCATAATGCCGAAAAACAGTTCAAAAGCTGTTTATATAATATATATATATATATATATATATATATATATATATATATGCAAAAATACAATTTACTTAATAAAACGGTAAATAGAGATATAAACTCACTGCTTGCTAATCCACGTGATAACTCCTGCCAAGCAGTCTAAACTCGGTTCGCCTCAAAAGCATGAACGGTCGACGGGTCTAGACAAGGTATAAATAATAATTAAAACCAGACCCTAACTCTAGAGATTACTAGACACCATGTAGGACTAGTACAACACGATAGAACCAATGCATAAGCCAACATAGATTAATTACACATACACCAACCATAAGCCAAAATCATAAAATAAGTTAAGTCCTATTGAGTTCCATTTGAAATAAAAATCAGGAAACTTTCCAAACCATTTGGTAAAACATTTCAAAGCCACAATGGTACTTAGCCGAGTCAAATAAGACTTCCAAGCTTAACTCACATGTCGAGCGACCCAAGTCTAACCCGACCCAATATAACCAAGTTGTAAATAAATGTTCAAAATCCGGAATCAAATAATAATTCAAAACCCAAGTTTGAAAAACAAGAAACTCAATATCGCTTAATCAACAATTAACCAACACATAGCAAGTGTTTAAATAAAATCCACAACAAATTAACTTGCTTGAAATAGACAACACAAACCATAGCTTTTATGTAACAATTTAACAAGTCGAGTTATTGATACTTAGAACAACACTTAGCCAAAGTAGTATTCCAAGTAATCTTGTAATCAACATACCAAGACACTATAAGAATTTAACAAATGGCATTTGACATAAACAATTTTTATTTCCAGCTTCAATTCCTTTTGTCAAAACATGCCAATTGATCACAATAATCAAACTAATTAACCAACAATTTAATATACACAAACCCCACTAATCAAACTCTATTATTTTGATTTTAAATCATCAATCACATGCTAAATCCATTATTTACAGCCCTATAATCAAGAACAATAAAACAGTTTATAGTATTTCAATTCCCTACAACATTGTAACCATTCAACCTATGGATTTACAACAACCAAGCATGATTTTATTAACTCTAACAACATAGATCCACTTTAAAACATTATGGCAGCCAATGATTCAACTAAAACAGTTTATACAATCCACACAACCTATAATTTGAATCTATGTCACAATAAACAAGATTTAATCCATAACAATACCAAATACAATGATGGTAGGCAAAACATTATAATTCAACCTAAATCATAAAGAATCAGCCACAACATAAACAAAACTCAAGGCACAACAATCAACAATACCAAGGTAATCTACAACCTAACAATCGCAGCGATATAAAACGATTAAAAGCAAAGGAAAAGGGATTAAATACCTTGATAGATCAAAGAGTATAAGAATCTGAAAGATGGGTTGGATTCGAAGCTACAAAATTGATTTGAATGGAAAACCATAAGCCTCAATCTATTAAACTAAGAATTGAGATTGAAAAACAAGATTTAAACCACTTACCAAGAGATTTGGACACCACAAATCGAAGGAAAAACGCCAAGGAAGTGATTAGAATATGTTTAGGGTTTTAGAAATTGAATAGGGACTGTTTAGGTCGAGTAAAAGTCTATTTAAAGCCTCCAAACAAACCCAACCGGTGCTATAGCCGGTTCTGCCCAGTAGAACCGGTTATAGAACCGGTTTGCTCACTGAAACCAAAAAAAATCGAAGTGGACCGGACCTACGGCTTGATCTACCCAGCAGGTCCGGTTCACAGGTCCGGTTGACCCGAAAAAAGGTCAAAACGACGATCCGAACGGTCGAATGAAAGATAATCCTCTTAGGTACAACATATCCAAAATGCAGCCCGATCCGACGGTTCAATTGGGAGATATGAACGTTTTACTACAACATGACAGATTTGGAAAACATGTAAACATTGTTTCGATAACAACCCGGAAATAAATCAATTCAACATCAAATACTTAAAGGTTCAAGGGGCACACGTAAGTCATTCAACATGACACAACCAAGGTACCACATACGCTAATTCGCATATAAATCAATTTGAAAACAAGTCGGAAGCACAACGATAACATGTCGAAGTGAAAACACAACCAAAGTCCATCACAACCCAAACTTTAATCGGACAACCAACCACCAAAACAAGTTATAAAAATACGGGTTATTACAACAATAATCACAATTTATTGGAGAATTCAAGTCAAGGTGGAGATTGTTGGAATATGCCTAGAATTCTAATTCTAATTTGTATTAGGATTCTAATTAGTGAAGTATTTGGGAGAAGGATAATTTTGTTATCATTGGCTAATTAGGAAGTATAAATCCAATTAGGATTAATACTCCTAATGCCATATAGTTTATTACTCACTATATATAACCTACCTTATTCATCTTTTAGACTACACCAAACCGAACACACAATGTAGACATTGATGTGAATAAGGGGAAAAGGGGGTGTGTGTGATGTGAGGAATATAAGTTAATTCTTACCCTTTTGGATTACTTCTTGTAAAGAGTTAAACACTTTGTAGTTTTTCTCTAATGGCATATTTATTAGACATGTTTTTTATTTGGTGATTCTCCACCAATTTTGTACTCATTTTGATGATTAGTGGATGGCTCGATTCTTTCGCCCGTGGATGTACGCTTTAATGCAGAACCACGAAAATCTCTTGTGTTATTTATTTATTTTGTTATATTGTTATTTGTTGATCAAATCCATAATTAAATACCTATCGAATACCAATGAGCTATAGTTCAAATGGTATAAGCGCTAGGCAGCAAACTGTTAGGTTGTGGGTTCAATTCCTCCCACAAGCGCTCCCCCCTCCCCAATTATCAAAAAAAAAATACATATCGAATGGTTTCGATTCCGCTGCGCATGCCAATCCGGTCAAAAATCGGTCACGACAATTGATACTGAAAATTCAACATTGGTATCAATGTTACAACAGTAACTTTATTATAAACGAAGCAACACATGTCGTGACATGTATTATTTGAGTAATTTGCACTGACAATACCTCAACTCCCTTCTCTCCCGTCATAGTCTTTTTTCTTCAATTTGTTACAATCAATCCCGTATTATTTACATCAGTTTTCTGGACTTTTGGGTAATTTCTTTCCTTTTTATTGTTTTGATGGGGTATTGATTATCATAACAGCATTAAGG
This sequence comes from Mercurialis annua, assembly GCF_937616625.2. Lineage (NCBI taxonomy): Eukaryota > Viridiplantae > Streptophyta > Magnoliopsida > Malpighiales > Euphorbiaceae > Mercurialis > Mercurialis annua. Next base: position 3,248,706 of record NC_065575.1, on the reverse strand, counting down.
ATTACATGTTTGAGGAGAGTGTGTGCCTTCTTCTTAGAGCAGCGTGGTTTAATCCCTTAATTGTGGAGAGTTATGAAGATGCATTTGAGTATAATGATGATGATGAGAACGAGGATGATCTAGCCTACGTTTACTTAAGTACTTCATCAAATCTCCGCATTTGCAATCGGAGGTGGGGAGACAATGGTTAGGTCAGGGCGTCAAGATGCAAGGCCAGTTCTTCGACCAAATCCGCACGATTCTGATGTTGGTTCGTCATCGCGTGAACCTAAGAAGAAAGAGGCTGCAAAAGATATAACAGGGCGGCGTGCCAAGAGGACACTTAAGCGTGAAGCTGCTGATAAGGCGGCGGCAGCAAAACATGAACAGCGGATATTAAACTCTCTAGGTCACTAAAGTTGCTTCGAATTATATAATGATCACTAAACTTCATTTTGTTACAAAATGGTCACTGAACTATACCTTTTGTTACAAATGGATGTCACTCATATAAAAAGCAACATTTTTACTTACGTGGCAAGTTATAATTACAAAAAGGGATATAGTTCAGTGACATTTTCATAATAAAAAATATAACAGTGACTTTTTTGTAATTCATGAAAAGTTTAGTGTTTTTTTTGTAACAATTTTAGCTTGAAAACGATGCGTTTTATATGGGTGACATCCCTTTGTAACTAAAGGAATATTTCCGTGACCATTTTGTAATAAAATGAAGTTTAGTGATCGTTATGTAATTCGCGGAAACCCTAATGACCTAGGGAGTTTAATATCCCATGAACATTTGGTGAGGTTTGGCAGGAAGTGATTTGTCTCTATGTATTTTATAATCCAGAAACTATGAATCTGGTATTTGTAGAGTACTTGACTTTGTGAAACAATAACATGGTAGTTGGGCTGGTCATGGCAGGTTTAAGTTGGTGGAATTTACAGGTTTATGTACCATTTTAAGTTCTGTCTAATACATGCAGTTTCAGGATTCTGAATTTTTGGCTCTTGCTTTTAGCTTTTTACTGAAGCCTGTTTTTTTTTTTAAATACTGAAGCCTGATTCGATTGTATATTACTATATTATGTAAATAGGAATTTTACAGAAATATGGGATTTTCAAATTAATCTTCTAAATTATATATGAAATCATGGGAAGGGGCAATGCATATTTACGTTAACATTATTTTAAAAGATAATGGAAAGTTGGTATCATGTGAAAAGAAACTCCCGCATTTAGGTTATTTTCTCTTTATTTTCATAATTTTTCATTCAATATTTTATTATTAAATATTTTTTAAATTTAATATTAAAATAATAATATATTAACAAGTTATTTTATGAGTCACATACCAAATATGTAAAAGATACTAGAAAAGAAAAAAAAACAAATCACAGCAGCAAATAGAATTCCCATATTTATAATATAAACACATACGAATTTTATTTTATTTTATTTGTTACACTCACAAATAACTTTAAATAACAATTAATAAATATTCTTTCCGACCCTCCAGCTTGTGACAAATCAGAAGAGTTTAATTTTATAATTTTAAAAAAAATTCAGCTTATCAATTTTGAGCAAGTTACACCCTAATATAACATCAAACTTGACGATCAAAGATGGTTACTTTCCCAATATTGACAAGTTAAGCTTTTTTTTCTTCAAAGCCACAAATTTAAACTCTTTTAATATTTTGTTCCAAATTGGAAAATCGAAACGAAGCTTAATTTATTGAAACAACAATACATAACTTAAGCCGTACAAGCCTTTTATTATTAAACAGCCAATTACGTTGAATTTGTAGCAAACACGACGAGCATTTTCATATCATCTCCACCAACTGGTTCAGAAGGTCGTGTTCATTTTTGTCGTCTTTGGTTACAGACGAACTCTTCAAGTAAACGCCAATTCCGTTTGCATGTATCTAATGTAATTAAAATTAGAAGTATAAATTAAACTTCAGAACTAGTGTGAGTAAGTGTTTAAATTAAAAAGTAAAAACTTACTTGGCGTTTTTGTTCATCTGTTGAAAAAAACATTGTTTTATGTGGATTTGTTATACGGGTGTAGAATGTGCTCGTTAATATGACTAGATCTCCTGCTCTAAATTCATAAGAATCTGAGCATTTGAAGCTTTTTGGGTCTTTAGTCTGTAAAAAATAATACAACAATTATTTTTTATAGTCATAAATTCATGAAAGAACATTTTAAAAATTTGAACTTACGACATAAGTATATACAATACTAAATGCTATTCATAATATCAAATAAAACCAAATTTGTCGATTCAATTAGTTTGATTTATGCATACTATTTTTTTGGTTGAATCGATTAATCGATCAGTTAAATTCGGTTATTTTTTTAGTTGATTTATTTAGTTCGGTCGGTTTTTTTACATTTAAGAGTTTTAAAAATTGGCCAACTAAATTAACCAAATATTTATTTGTTTATATTTATTTACCAATTTAAACAAGTAAATTTGTTTTATTTATTCTCAATTAATGAATCCCACCGTCTTTCAATTGTAAAACACTTACCAACGAAACACAAAATTACGAATTCTATGACTAAATCAAAATAAGAACCAGACAAAATAATTGGAATATTATTTGGCATAACTGTGTAAAAAAGTTAAATCTTTTTAATTTTTTAAAAGTCTATTCAAGTTTTTTTAAAATTACAAATCTATTTTAATTTGGCCTATTCACTAGAGATATATTCAATTTTATAAAATTAATTTAATTGTACCTATGTGGCAATTGAATATGCAATATTTTAAAAAAGCAAAAAATACAAATTGGCCCTTGTGGTTAGACCCATGAGTTGGTTGCGGCTCACATACGCCTCTATGGTCAATAAATATGGTACAAAAAGGGCCATACCGTTAACTCTGTTAATGGTTTTTAAATATAAAAATATAGATAAGCCCTCATGGTTAAAGATTAGAACATTTAACTCCTTGTGGTCTAAAACAACTACAACTTTCTTTTTAAAAATAAGATTATCATTTTAGTTACTATAAGATTATTCTAAATTAATGATTCTTATTTTTACTTTTTGATATATTTTATTATTAAATATTATCTAAAGTTACTTATTATATTTTTCATTATAAAAATTTAAATAATTTATTTTAATTACTTAGAAAAATATTTTTAATTAAAATAAATATAAAAATTATTAAAATTATTTAATATATAATTATACTATGTTAAACATTTAATATTATATTTTAATATAATTTTTATTTAATTACACTAAAATATTCAATAAATTTATACCTAGTATAATTAAATTAAATATCATATTGAGTAATTATAATATATTTTTTACTTTTTATAATTAAATAAAAAAATCAAATAAAATATTAAGAATAATTATTCTAATAACTTAGTATAATTGTTATTTAATTAGTTTAATAAATTCTTCATTCAGTTTAACTAAATAATAATTTCTGTTAAATAAATTATAATTACTATTTTATTTAGTATAATTAAATAATAAGTCTTATGAAGTAATTAAAATTAAATTTTTTTAGCTTAATTAAATAAAAATGATCCAAAATAATACTAAGTAACTATATAATTTGTTTTATCAAAATTATTCAAGCAAATAAAAATTACCACAAAATTTATGAAAATAATCAACTTTTTTTACTATTAAATAGGACACTAAATTTAATTATCTTATTTAAAAAACTTGTAATCGTTTTATTTTATAAGAGGCTAAATGTTCTAATCTTTAACTATAAGGGCTTATTTGTACTTTTACTTTAAGGAAACGAAACTTTTAACATAGTTAATAGTATGGTCCTAACGGAGTTAACAATATGGTCCTTTTTAACCATTTTTTATGACCATAAGGACTTAAGTCATGCAATCCACCTCAAGGGTCTAAATATTCTTGAGCTCCGACCACAAGGTCCAATATGTATATTCTATTTTTTTAAAATTGAAAAAAAAAAGTGAGATGCTGATTGAAAATGCCACTTTAATCGAATAAATTATAATTTCATATTTTATGTTACATCTTAGAATGCCACATAGACATATTTAAATTGATTTAGAACAATTGAATTGATTTCAAGCGAACTGTCCAAATTATGAGCAATTTACAATTTTTTAAAAATTTAGATTAATTTACAAAAAAGTTAAAAAAATAATTTTTTTGGCACCATTGTTAAGCCTATGTTTTTACCTCAGTAAAAAGCCAGCCAACGGACAAATCCCAATTTTTTGACCACCAACCAGTGGTATCTCTAAAACATTCACCAGCCCAATGAAATTTAACCAAAATCCGCTTATAATTTGCCACTTTAATCAGGTACCGTCTGTATTATTGCTGAGTTCCATGTTCGTCATCGACACTTCTTCAGGCATGTCTCGCATGGCATCTCCGGCGAGCACAAAAACAGAAAAAGAAATAATAAGTATTGTGGAAGACAAAGATAGAGCCATGGGACTTGTGAAACAAGCTTAGGATGTTTTATGGAAAAAACTGAAATTCTAAATGCAACCAAATCATATTAACCACTAAACAATCCACTTTCAATCTCGATAAGACCCAGAATTTGTGAATTCAGTTGACGTAAATATAAAAATATTTTAAGACCGGGAGAATCAGTTTGACACTCCTAATATATGTTATTACTGATGGATACCGAATCCTATTGTAAGTATAATGGAGCCGAGTTGCAGGAGATCCACTCTCAGGCGATACCGGACTCCCCCTGAAGATCGGAAGATATGAAGGAGATGCCGAATCTCTTAAGATTCGGTGACATGCTAATAAAGACCGAATCCCACATGATCCGCCGAAAGCGCGTCAGGTCCGGGATTCGGATAATCGACTAATTATGGAAGTGTTGTCCTATTCGGACACAAACACTACATATGGAAGGATAAGCTCTACTTTAGGAAGATAAGACTATTTAGGAAAACGTTCCTAAATAGGACTCTTATCAGATTAAGGTAGATCCCGATAAATCAGGAGAATCTCTACGATATTGCTGAATCCCTATAAAGTAGGATTCACCTGCCTAATACAACTCTACTAGGTATATTCGACTACTATAAAAGGAGCACGAGGTATGCCTAGAATCACAATTACATTCATATACTCAAAACGCTGCTCAAAGCTCTAAACTGACTTTAGCATCGGAGAGTTAATCGGACAACCACCGTCCGGTTAGCTTCTACCCTGTTTTGCAGGTTTATTCACCGGTTCAGAAGGCAGACTCCATCAATTGGCGCCGTCTGTGGGAAAAGCTTAACTAAACTTCAAAAGAAGGAGCTTTTCTGAACTCAAAAACAAATCTCATTGAAGAAGATGACTTCTGAAAGAGTAAACCTGAAAGACAAACAACCAATGGACCCAAAAAGCACTCCGGAGATAATTAACGTAACGGAAGACGGGCTTCTCAACTCCGGGGAAAAAAGCCATACCGGAGGGCTCTCTTTTTCAACACCCCAATACCAAACTAATCCGATGAGGGGAAGCAACCCAATTGCTTTCAATCTGGGCACGGAAGAACAAGCACCAAACGCAGCAGCACAAGATCCACACAACGAAATACTAAAAAAGATATTAGAATCAGTACAAGCAAATCTTGACAGATTGGCTAGCGAAGCCAAAAGAACAAACGACAGGCACGAAGAAACTATGAAGATCCTAAGGGAAAATTTCAGCCCTACAGCTCCCAGGAGAAGAGAAAGAACAAAAAACGCAAACCCAGGCCGACGAGAGACAAGGGCAGAAAACAATAAAAGCAAGGAACCCCGAACCAGAGGGAACGGAGAAAGAAACGAAGCAAGAAACCAGCGAGAAAATAGAACCAGCGACGAGGAAAGTCCGAACAGAGACAAATCTAACGAGGAATCACCGGAGACACCCACAAATGAGCACAACCAGGAGGACGCCCGGAGCGGTCTGAATTCAAAGAGAGACGAACGAAGGGAGAAGGAAAAAGAAGACGCCCCGCCAAGGAGCAAGCGACAAGAAAGAGATGTAGGGAAAGAGCAAACTAAGAAAAAACACCAAGAAGGAGAGGGCGAATCGTCAGAGACACCCCAAAAAAGCAAGGCCACATATGTAGTGGAAGAAGATTTAGAAGAAAAGATCGCCAAGGCACTCAAAAAACTAAAATCTGAAGAATTGGATATAGACGACCTCAGGTTGAAAGGATCACCCCTCTCGCCCGAGATCATGGAGGAAACTATCCCGCACAGCATGAAGTTGCCGATCCTGCCAATTTTTAATGGGGAAGGAGACCCCCGAGACCATACTTCTAGGTTCACAGCGACCATGGGGCTACTCAGCGTATCAGACGCCATTCTTTGCAGGGTTTTCCCTACCACACTCACGGGCACGGCCCAGAGATGGTATAACAAATTAAAACCAGGCTCGATCAAAAGCTTCGCTTCGCTTTCAACAGAGTTCCTTAATAGATATCTCACAAACATCCCAGCTAAAACCACTACCAGTATCCTGAGAGCCTGCATCCAAGAAGAAGGAGAAACCCTGCGAAGCTACATCGAACGATTCAACAAGCAAGCTATGAAGATAGATAACCTGAACGTCGACATGGCGACAGAAGCATTGCGAGAAGGGACGTGATTCGAAAAACTGGTGGACAAGCTGCTAGTCAATAAACCCACAACTTTCTCGAACTTAATGGGCATAGCCCAAAAATACTTCGAGTTAGACGAAGGGCGAAGGGCGATCCGCGGAAAGGAAGCAAAAGGAAAAGAATCAAAAGAGAGATCCAGAGAAAAAACCAAGTCCAAACCTGATGACAGGAGAGGAAGACCCGAAGAAAGCAGACGATTCGCCCCCCAGACAAGATATGAATCGAGATATGATCCCAGAGATGACGAGAATAACTTCACTCCGCTAAACACCAGCCGAACTAATATCCTCATGTGGATCAAAGAAAACGTCAAAAACGTGGTATGGCCACCAAAGATGAAAGCAGAGGTAAGAGACACCAGAAAGTACTGCAAATTTCACGACGATTACGGACATGAAACGGATAGCTGCAGAGACTTAAAGGTCGAGATCGAAAGAATGATCGACACAGGCGAACTAAGGAAATTTGTGGCCCGAAACGAGAAGAGCAATGACAAGGGAGAAAAAAGAAACAGAGAAGACAAGCCGAAAGAAAAAGAAGACGAGCGCCCGTCCAAAATTCTGGGAACCATACACATGATTAACGGTGGAGGACATAGCAGCTCCACGATCAGGAGGAAGCAGAGGAAGGAAGTAATGAACATACGAGAAACTCACATGCCGCCAGTGATCTTCGATGTAGAAGACTATGAACACGTCAAAGCACCCCACAACGATGCTTTGGTAGTGACTACTATCATTGAAAATTGGAACATGGAGCGAATCCTAATCGACGAAGGAAGCGCGTAAACCTCATGACAAACGCAGCATACAAAATGCTGGGAGGAACAGCGTCAAGGCTACGCCGAGTCCCAATTCCGCTATCAGGACTCGGTGGCCCCTCCATCACTCCACTGGGAGCAGTCACCTTGGAAGTAATAATCGGCCCAGAAAGAGGAATAAATAAGAAAATCATGTCACTATTTAACATAGTGGACATGGAACTGACATACAATGCCATCCTAGGAAGGCCTTTCCTCCATGATTCGGCAGCAGTAACCAGCATAAGAGCGTTGGCAATGAAAGTACCAACCGAAAAGGGAGTAGTGACGCTGAGAGGAGACCAAGGAATAGCCAAGAAGTGCTATGACGAGTCAGTGGTGGATCTCCAAGAAAACAAGACCGAAAAGAAGGAAGAATAGGAACGGAAAACGACCCATCATCGGTAACGACTTTCCGTCTTACCAGATGGCGTCAAATCTATCTTTAATATTTTGTATGCCATCCTTTTATCAATAAAAGTTCAATTTTGCTACCATCTGATTAGCCAGACGAACCAATAAAGAAATAAAAATCAAGAACAGCCACGAATGATTAAATCAAAGATGAAAGAAGAAAAAATAAATTAAAGATCAAATTCAAGAAAGGCTAAAAGCCAAGAAAATGAGTTTAAATTAACTCAAGGCAAAATCGCCGAACCAGGCAAATCGCCACGAAAGGCTAAGAGTCAAGAAAACGAGTTTAAATTAACTCAAAACAAAATCGCCAAACTAGGCAAATCGCCACAAAGGCTAAAAAATGAGTTTAAATTAACTCAGAAAAGGCAAATCGTCAAAAAAGAGTTTGGATTAACTCAAAACAAAAACAAAAAAGAGTTTAGATTAACTCTATAAAAAACAACGCCAAGAACAGGGTTTAGAATAACCCTCAAGGCAAGACAAGTATATAAAAATTGATATAAGGCGAAAGCGCATCTCGAAGAAACACGAAGAAAATATATTCATAAATTGCGAATTACAAGAAGCAAAATCAGTACATTAGCAAATTCAATCAAAAGAAAAAACTACTAGACACGGTCTTTAGACATCTTGACAAGAAGGTCGCGAGCGATAGCCTGTTGATCCAACCCGTTAACCCCAGAAAGATCAATATGGGGATTCTGCTCTAGAAGCTTCCTCCCAATCGCAAGGCGATACTCACTTATCAAAGCAGAGTAAAAAGCTTTCGTATCTAGCAAACGGATGTGAAGACCTTCAACCTCCGATCTCAGACTGTCCCTCTCCCCACCAACAAGGGAATTGATTCGAATAAGCTCCTCAATCTCTTGAGTCAAGTCGTCGGTCTTCTTCTCGATCACTTTCACTTGGCGATCATTAATCGCATCCTGCGCCTTAAGTTGCGCCAGAAGGGAATCATGCTCTTTCAAAGAGGCCTTCAATTTTGCCCTTTCAGACTCGGAAGCTGCCAAAAGAGAAGACAGACGCTCAACCTCCTCCTCGGCACACTGTCGGCGGTCGTTCAATACCAGAACAGATTGAAGAGCCTACAAACACCAGAAACAAACAAATAAGGAAACAACTAAATACAAAACATATTATATTCAAGAAAGAAAGCACTTACAGAGAAACCATGAAAGCAAGCCAGATCGGAAAGCTCCTGACCCGGCCTACCACAAAACCACGTGACATCATCAGGAATCGCCAAAGTTCGGATATACTCCGCTAGCACTCTAGGATTCAGCAAACTAGCAGGATCCTGACCTTCGACCCACTGCACCAAATCTGGAGCAGAAGAAGAGTTTCCAGGAAAACTCTCACTCGATGGAGAACCATCGCCAACTCGACGTCTTTTCCTAGACGGAGAATCCGAGTCTCGACCCAGAGAAATCTCTCCCGAATCAGCAACAACCAACCCCTCTGAAGTCACACCCCCAGCTCCCCCCGAGACGGTAAATGATGCTAGAGGGGGAAGTAGCGACGGAACCGCCTCGCCACCTACTGGATCAGCCAAGTCATCATCATCATCTACAATAATAACCTCACCACCCGCGGGCAACGCTATCTCGATGGGAGCTATGGGAATATCAGCAGGAGCCACACCCACATCAATGTCGCCAGGAATAATGTTGGCGATAGGAACGTCAGGACCACCCATCGGAACGTCCAAATCTACTTGAAACCCGGAAAGGAAATCGTCAGAAGAAGAAGACATCCTACAAAAGAAACATCAAAAAGAACTTAAGCAAATTAATATACCTTGAACAAAAGAGTAGTAAAGATCCGCCAAGCCTCGAGGAGGATCCTCCAAAGGAAACCATCGACGCCGAAGATGACTATTGACCAAGACATCTAGAATGGGACGCGATACAACACCACAGGAAGATATGTCGAAAGCAAGTTTCGACTCGGATAAACTTAAGGGAGACGGACAACTCCGAACACTATGAGAAGAAAAACCATCCGAAAAATGAAGAAAAGCAAATTTATGGTAAACAATAAAGAAACGCCTTCGCCAGCGACTGGTTAGGCAAGGAAGATAAATACGAGATCGCCCTTCTCGGCCAAGGGCGAAAACGAAGCAACCATCGCACTTCCTAAAGTCTACAAAATGATACAACACATTGAGAGAAGGGACACAACCCCGGAGCCTACACGCCTCCGAAAAGGCGAGCACTACTTTAATCGTACCGGGATAAAGTTGTCCCAGAGCAACCTTTAAATCCCTACACACTTCTACTAGAAATGAATCTAAAGGAAACCTAAGACCAGCAGCAAATTGCTCTTCGAAGAGAACCGCCCTACAAGAAGATCCTGGAGAATCGGAAGCAGCCATATCGGCACCAGGTAATATTACCCTATAATCGAAAGGAAAGCTATACTTAAAATAGATATCTAAGACTTCATCCCTACGAAGCTTTGATCTGGTAAAAGCCATAGCAGCGCATGCATCTTCCACTCGACTAAGAGGCATCCTAGAACAGGAAATCACAAACATAAATATAGAATAAAGATCAAACAAGAAATATATTGAAGAACACGTTGAAGAACACGTCGAAGAACACCAAGTACAGAAAGGGAATTTCCAGAATATAAATCATGGAGAACACATACAAAGAAGAAAACCATATTAACATCCAAGCGAAAAAAGAGAACATACCTGAAAAATCTGGAAGAAACAAGTCACGAAGAACCAAATAATCAAACAAAGAACGAAGAGGAAATAGCTGCGAGAAATAAGAATAAATTCGAAAAGCAAGTAAGAGGGAAAAGAAGAAATGCAAAGAGATTAAATACAAAGAGTTTTTGAATCATTAACCGTTGAATCACTAAATGCCGACACGTGGCAACTCAGAATCTTACTAAAGAAGAAACGTCACCCACAAACATATGAAACGACTCGCCCGGAATATAAAACGACTCGCCCGTATAAGAGAACTCATCTCCAAAAAAGCTAAAATCCATTAAGGCATAAATGCCAAACTACTTCAGCTCACTTGCGGGGGGGCTAATGATGGATACCGAATCCTATTGTAAGTATAATGGAGCCGAGTTGCAGGAGATCCACTCTCAGGCGATACCGGACTCCCCCTGAAGATCGGAAGATATGAAGGAGATGCCGAATCTCTTAAGATTCGGTGACATGCTAATAAAGACCGAATCCCACATGATCCGCCGAAAGCGCGTCAGGTCCGGGATTCGGATAATCGACTAATTATGGAAGTGTTGTCCTATTCGGGCACAAACACTACATATGGAAGGATAAGCTCTACTTTAGGAAGATAAGACTATTTAGGAAGACGTTCCTAAATAGGACTCTTATCAGATTAAGGTAGATCCCGACAAATCAGGAGAATCTCTACGATATTGCCGAATCCCTATAAATTAGGATTCACCTGCCTAATACAACTCTACTAGGTATATTCGACTACTATAAAAGGAGCACGAGGTATGCCTAGAATCACAATTACATTCATATACTCAAAACGCTGCTCAAAGCTCTAAACTGACTTTAGCATCGGAGAGTTAATCGGACAACCACCGTCCGGTCAGCTTCTACCCTGTTTTGCATGTTTGTTCACCGGTTCAGAAGGCAGACTCCATCAATTACTATTCTGTTAAAAAATCAAATAATAAAGGTTTTTTATTTTTATTTTTGTCAAAGTCTCTGTGGCTATTTTTAGTTTGAGTTAATTGAAAAAATAAATAAAAAATTGTAATTTTAATTTAATTCTTAAATTTATTTTTGAGATAAATAAAAAATTATAAATTTAATAGTCTAATAAATTTAATTTTTTCAATTTTTTTCTTTTATTTTTTACTTCATTTAGTTATTAAAATTAAAAATTATAAAGTTAAATTAAATCCGTTAACTACTAACTCTAATAATAATATGATTTTATTTAGACATTAAAAATATAAGTTTGAAAATTAAAATGATTGTCTTTTTAACTTACTCTAACATTTGTCTTATATAAAAAATGATGGAAAACTAAATAGTTGACAGAAGTAAAAATAAAAAAAATTATTATTTAATTTTCAAATATAAGAGGGAGATTTGAATTAAAAAACACTTTTTCCGTTCCATTTTTAAAAGTTTTATTTACTTTGCACATATATTAAGAAAATATTTATCGTTTTTGTTTTTTCATATTTTTTCTTATTTAGCCCTTATTAATAATATTGGATTCTTCATATTAGTTCTTTTAAAGTGATTTAAAAGGATAAAAAAAATTCATGTAAAAAATTTCAAAAATAGAAATGAGAGGTTTACAATGGGACATAATAAAATGGATAAAAATAAAATATGAAAATTTTAAAATATAATGGAAAGAATATTTGGGAATTTTTGTTCTTAAATTAATGCAAAATGGTCTAAATTTTAACCATATTTTTGCAGTGATAGTGTTGTTTATGGTTGTCCGAAGATAAAGCCCACCTCATCTTAAATTTCTTAAATTTGGAAATCTGTCATTTGAAAAATGTCATAATAGAGGACCACCTCATCTTAAATTTTTTAGATTTGGAAATCTGTCATTTGAAAAATGCCATAATAGCGGACCACCTCATCTTGTAAGAAGAATAAAACAAAAATCAAACTGGCTTTTGGTTTGGGTCGTAAAAAAATAAAACAATTAATAAATTATATGTATATATATATATATATATGTATGTATGTATATATATATGTATGTATGTATATGTATGTATGTATGTATGTATATGTATGTATGTATGTATGTATGTATATGTATGTATGTATGTATGTATATGTATATGTATATGTATGTATGTATGTATGTATGTATGTATATGTATATGTATATGTATATGTATATGTATATGTACATATGTATGTATGTATGTACATATGTATGTATGTATGTATGTACATATGTATGTATGTATCTATATGTATGTATGTATATACATATGTATGTATGTATCTATATGTATATATATAATTCATTTATTAAACAAATTAAATGTTATTTTATAAAGTAAAGATATTATCCACATTAAGTTGTCTACTTGAAACTTTGAACATAAAAAATTGTTAACAGAAAAAAACGACAATTTAAACTTTTTTAATTAGAATGAAAAATATTTATGAGAGAAATTAAACTCACGACGTGTCAAATTGTTGTTTAGCGTTTATATTATTTATGACATAGTTCATTAGTAAAATTTATTATATAACTAAGAACCAATTCACAAGCGCTTTCCCTTCCCAAATTATCAAAAAAAAAAATTAAAAACCAATAAATTCAACAAAAAAAACTATTATACAAATAAAAACATTCGCATTTTGTGCCCTAAAGCATATAAACCTACAAATAAGAACCAATAAATTCAACAAAGAAACCTATAAAGCATATAAACCTACAAATTGAAATTTATGTTTTTTTTTTTAAAAGAATCACAACTTGTAGTTGTTTTTATTTATTTATGAGCTTACTCTTTGTTAGATTTTTAGTGTCTTTATGATTAAAGAACTTATGAAATAATCATTTAAATACTACTAAAAAGTTTTGAATGAGAGCATATAAATATTTTAAAATTTCAAAAATGTAATATATTTATAAATATATGTATATTTTTATTTTTTTTAAATTATCTATTTTTCTATTATTTAAAGAAAAAAATAATATTTGAATTATAAATTTTTATTGAGGTGGTTTGAGATTTTGAAATTGTGAGCCTAACTCATATCATATAGTAAGTATTTCTAGAGAACATGTAAAACGATTATAAAAATATTTTATACAGATTTTGGTATATATTTATTTAATATTTTTATAAATAATTGCTCTAATAATACAGTAATAAAAATAAATTATTTCACAAGGAATATATTATATTACTGTAATAAATTTTATTTTATTTATATTAGTGTCTTATAAATTCAAATACTAATTTCTTGTTTTTTGTTTAGTACATAAAATTATTGAAATTTACTTTTTTTTTTTTGGTTAAATCAAACATTCAGATAAAAGAAACATTTAACAACGTGGCAAAAAACAGAACCACAAAAGAAAAAGTTTGGATTTATAGAAAGTGACAACTATCAACATATGTGAGCTGGCGTAAAACTGTAGCAAAAATAAGTTCCAAAATTTAAATATTTCATCCGTCGAAATTAATAAATTAACTAGTCGTATATCCATACATTTGCGTGGAATCATTAAAATATATTTTATTTTTTACTATTTTTTATAAATTTATATAAAATAATTAATTAATAAAAACCGTATACAAAATTAAATATGAAAACTCTTTAGTTTAAATACACTTCAATTTTAATTGAAAGTAAAAATTCAAAAAGTTAATTCGTAAAAATAGAAAGTTTATGTGAACCATAAAACTCATACAAACTCATATAAATGGAAAACTCATATAAATTGTAAATTTGTGATGATAACTTTGTAAATGAAAAAGTTTAAACAAATAATTTATACACGTTATAAATTTATAAGAATGCTAACAATTATGAAGATCCTAACACATTCAGCATAGCACAATTCTATTTTTTTTCTAATAAGATAGATTTTTTTTTGATAATTGAGAAAGGGGGAACGCTTTTGGGAGGAATCGAACCTACAATCTAACAGTTTGCTGTCAGCGCTTATACCATTTAAAAATATATATTTATTAACGTAAAAACTATAGAAAAAGCACTAATATGAAAATAAGAACTAAGAATGTCAGAAGGAGGCGGAAAGAAGTTTTGAACTGTTAATTTCAATGCTCCAACTCAGTATAAATAATAGAAAAATGAAAAAGTAAAATAAAATGTCAATAAAAAGAAAAGTTTCAGGATTTTATTTTTATTTTTGGATAATAAAAATAAAGCATTTGTAGAAAGAGTTGGACCCACAATCTAACAAAAAGCTGCCAGACATTTTGAAAGAGATATATATTAATATTGTTCGGTGTTGTTTGAACGTTAACGGTAAAGAGTTGAGAATTTAAGATTTAATTGAATCCAATTAAAATTAAACATGTTAGATTTCATTTTAAAATTAATTGGTTTCAAGTATAGAGGTCTAATCGATATATAAACACATGTCTATTCACACAACCAATAAGCAATTATCCTACTTTAACATTCTCCTCACACGTAGGATGACCGAGAAGAGAAACAGATTCCCCCTCACGCATCATATGGGTTGGGCCAGATTCAAATTTCAGATTGGGCTTTTTACCTAAATAACCAAGATTTCATCTTCACTTATAATTATACACTACATAATATCAACTTCCTAAACTAATGTAGATGAAAGAAAAAATTACAATTATACGGCAATATAAATACCCTTCATGATATTCAAAATCCTCATAATTCATTTGATTTTCTCTCGCTTCATCTTTCTCTCTCCTCATTCTCTGAAATAAGATATGTTCTTCGTGCCTTTTTGTCGTTCTGTCTCTGCCGTTCTACCTTAGTCTCGCCATCGAATCCATTATCTTCGTTCGTTATTACTATCGTCGTCACCATTATCGTTTTTATTATCGCTTTTTTATTTTGATTTCACATCTGAAGTTCATCATTTTGCTTCTTTATTCGTTTTCAGATCTGTAATTTATTTAATTTTTACAGTTTTTTTTACCATTAAACATGTATAAAGATTATCTTTAGAGAATCTAATATTCATTTCAAGTTATGTAGAATAATTTTGTGATTTTATGGAATAAAATTCTGTTATTTCTGCGTTTTTCTTGTGTTTTGTTGTATTTTTGTGTTTTTTTATTCTGCAGCACGATTTGTTGATGATGGTTGATTGCTGAATTATTGTAATGTTATAGTATTGTTGATTTTATGTTGACTTCGTGTTGATATTGTGTTGATATCAGTTGATATTTTCTTGATTTTAACATTGACAAATAAGATAATATTTTTCGTCAAATAAACTAAAAAAATAAAAATTCAACTGAGACTATATAATGATATGTTAGTATTGGGAAAGAAGACAAATAATAGTGTTGAATTACCATAATATCACAGTGTTGATATTATGTTGATTTTCGTTGATATTTTGTTGATTTTACCATTGGTGAAGAAGACAATTATAATGTTATAATATTGATCTTATGTTAATATTATGTTGATATTAAGTTGATTTTAATATTAACAAAAAAAATCACATATATGTGAAATAAAATAAAATAAAATAAAAAATTAATCAAATTGAAACAATGTTGAAAAAAATAAAAACTAGTGTAAAAAAAATATTGAAAGTTTTAAATTAGTTAGTTTATTACATGATTTTATGTTGATATTAAAACTGATGAAAAACGCCAACAGTAAAAAAGAGTCAAAATCCAAAAAAAGTAAAAAAGTAAAAAAAACATAAAAAAATTAAATTCAATTAATTTTTTTAATGTTTTTAAATTTATTTTGACAAAAGTTTATTTTAAAGCTTAGTATAATAAACTAAAATATTTATAAAAATATTATGATTTGTACAGACATTTATTTTTTGGACTTGTAAAATATGATAATGGAGGAGCGTTCAATGCTGATTTTCAGAGAAATTTTTTCGAGTGGCGATCTTACAGTCCACATGTTTGAATTCAAGCGGGCTAGATCAGTGCACAATGACAAACTTGAGGGATTGAAACGTAATTAACCACAAATAGCCCATGAAAATTCAAATGGGTCACAATAAAAGTTTGAGAAATTTGACTAATTGGAATGTCTTATAAGTTTATTGCAAATTTACAAGTTTGATGGATTAAATTGACCATATCCAAATCTTTATTATAGCCTATAAGTCCTTTTTGATATTTCTAGGCGCCATATAAGCCTTTTAACCCCTTTTTCCACCACACCTATCAATTAGTAATACGAAATTTACATTGTAATTATCCTAATCTATATTTTAAACCTATCTCACCACTAACTCTCACTCTCACTCTCACTCTCACACTCCTAATTAACCCAACACAAACTTTAGTAAACCCTAACCCTAACTTGATCATTATTTAAACTCATTTTAATCAAGTGACGGGGGGTGGCACATAATTATAACAAAAATACACAAACCTTAGAAAATAAATCAATTTTCCTGAACCATATAGAGTACACACACCATTCAAAAATGCAAGCTTCTACACTTTAATTTACTTAAAAACGCACTGCTGTTTATCTATCCTAATTGTCCAATGACAACAAAACTATTCTTCTCCTAAATATTTTAATAATTAAAATTTTAATATAAATTAAAATTAGAATTTTAGGCATATTCCAACAAATAAGGTAAACTCTAGAATCGGAAAAATTGCCAAATCCTATCTTTTTTTTGAAATAGTCCAGAGCGGAAGAAACTTCTACAGCAAATAATCCAGAAAGTAAAAATTTGAACTGTGTTTTAAAACTCCTGGATACGATGTCCCATCCCCTCTCCAACCCTAACCCTAAACCTAACCAAACCACCACCAAAACCCACCACACTCCGGCCACCTCTCCAGCTGCTGATCAACACCAGGATGCTCCCCTACCCCTGCCGGTTTTTTACTTTGAAAACTTTCCAGATGACTGGAATTATATCCACCTCCAGCAAGCTTTTTTGAAGTTTGGGGTTGCCGGACGAGTTACGCTAGCGAGGAAGAAGAACGTAAGGAACAGAAGATTTGGATTTTTTCGACCGAATCCAGAGGAAGATTTCTCTACGGTTAGATATCGAATGAATCAGGTGAATATTGGCTATTACAAAATTAGGGCTTTTGAGTCCAAGTTTCCTCAAAGTCATCGTCCATCTCCGAAGAAGCCCACCTACACACCAGCTGCTGCAATTAACCATCACATGAAGATTGAATATCCTTCTCTGAGAGATAAGAGATCATATGCACAGGTCATTCAGAAGACACCAATGATGCGTTATTCTCCTTCTCAAAATTCATATTCGGATCTTTTAACTTCAATCATTGTCCGAGTGAGAGATATTAAATTGATCTTGAATGCTGCGACATACCTGAAGCAGAAAGGTGTCAACTTTGAATCAGTTTCATTCCTTGGAGGATCGGAATTGCTAATAAAATTTGAGACGTCTGTTGCCAAATCAGTTTTTGAAACTATCACTTTTCCCTCGCTTTTGGATTTCTTTGACTCTTATAAAAGCTGTGATTCTTCAAGTGTCAGCTCAGGAAGATTTATTTGGTTGAATATACTAGGCATACCGGTTTGTGCATGGGAAGCGAATTTTTTCATGCAAATTGGCAGCAGATTTGGCCAAGCTATTACTGTTCATCCTCTTGTTCTCTCCAAGGAAAGACTTGACTCGGGTTCCGTTTTGATATCAACGACTCGGGAATTTATTAATGAATCAATCGCTGTTTGGATTGATGGGAATGAATTCTCTATTCATATATCGGAATCAGATATGCCTATTATGCTGGATGAGGATATTTATGAGGATACAATTTCAGATTCTTCGGATGAATCTCAGGGAAGTAAAAGCTCTCATTCTGAACAGGACCTCGTTATACCTTCCAACCTTTCTGTGGAAACTCATGGATTTACAAGCCATTCTTCTCCTGCTTTTATTTCGGACAATAATAACAAGTCGGACAAGCTTTCTATAACTCCAGGTCTAGTTGCTACTGCAAGCCCAATTCCGAACGCTGCAGCTAATAATTCTATTGATTCTTTGGTTATTTACGAGTCGGACAACCAGATATCACCAGGAATTTCTACTCGTAAGGAGTTCTTGGGGTTCATTACACATAGAAGGAAGAATAAGAGGATTAATGCTGCAGGAAATTTAACCTCTTTATCTCAGATTAGAGGCAGTTCAGAAAGCTCATTCCCGGACGATTTAATCAAGAGGCGTTCTGATAATATTTATGCAAAGACAAAGGCTGAAGAGGAAGCTAAACTTACCTGGGCAGTTGGGCTCAAGTTGGGATTATTTTCAGAAGTTAATGAAGCAGGAATTATTGAACTTCTTTCTCAGGGAATTGCAAAGGATTTGGAAACAAGAATTTGACTTGTTTTTCTTTACTTCCAGGTTATTATTTATTCTTATGTCGCAAAATTTGAATTTTGTTTCTTGGAATTGTCGAGGTGGTTTATCGTTTTCTCGCAAGTCTCGGTTTATTCGCTCTATGGTTGTTTCTCAAAAGCTCTCTCTTTTAGGATTGATTGAAACTAAAAATGAAGGTTTTGATGATTTTGGTGTTCGCTTACTTTGGCCGAATCTTGATTTTGACTATAGCTTTGTTCCTTCGTTGGGTGCTTCGGGAGGTATTATTTGTATTTGGAATCGGAATTTAATTTCTCCAACGAGAATTTTTAAAGCTAATAGATGGATTAGCTTAGACTTTATTTGGCATGGCATTAGCATTAGATATATCCTTGTTTATGCTAGTAACTGTGCACGTGAACGTGCGGCTTTATGGCTTGATATTCTTCCTGAACTTTCTACGGATTATATGTGTATCTTGGTGGGAGACTTTAACGATATTCTTGATCCTTCGGAGCGGTTAAACTGTGAAAGTTACTCGTCCTCTATGATGGCTTTCTCGAGTTTTATTTCAGATTCTAATCTTGTTGAGTCTACGCTTCAGGGTAGATTTTTCACGTGGCAAAATAGTACCTCGAGATCTAAGATAGACAGATGCTTTGTTTCTCCGTCGGCTTTTGTTTCTTGGCCGAATTGCTCATTGAAGGCGCTTCCCAAATCTTTTTCTGACCACATCCCGATTCTGTTTAACTCAGAATTGCCTAAGAATTGGGGAGCAAAACCTTTTAAATCGATAAATGCTTGGTGGAGCCATTCAGATTTCAACTTGTTTGTTGCTTCAACTTGGTCCTCCATTTCTCTTAGGCTGCCTGCTGCAAACCTCGTCATCAAGCTTCGGGAACTCAGATCTGCTATTAAAACCTGGAATAGATAAGTCTTCGGGGATCTTGACTTCAGACTCGTAAATGTTAACTCTGACATTGCTGCTCTTGCCGCAAAATCTGATTTTCAGAATTTGGAGGAGCCCGACCTGTCAATTTTGGCAGCTCTTAAATCAGAGTTTGATAACCTTTCTAAGCATATCGGATCTCTCTGGCAACAGAAATCCCGGCTTAATTGGAATATGAATGGTGACAGGAACACGAAATATTTTCATACGGTTGCTTCGATTCATTCGAAAACCAACAATATTTCGAGTGTTTCTATTGATGGATGTATCTATTCTTGCCCCGAGTTGATGAAGCAAAAAATCCATTCTTTTTACAAGAGTTTATTTGCCCAAGATCCAGTAATAAATTTCTCCACTGCGGCTCTTCCTATTCAGATGCTTTCAGATGTGCAGGCAGCAAATCTGTCGATTCCGTTTTCAGAAGAGGAGGTTTTTGCTACGTTATTGAGTTGTGATAGCAATAAAGCACCGAGACCGGACGGTTTCAACTATTTCTTTTATAAGAAAGGGTGGAAAATATTTAAACAAGATTTCATCAATTTGTTTAATGAATTTCATCGATCAGCTACTTTTCCTGTGGGTTTGAATACTGCTTTTTTAGTTTTAATTCCAAAGTTTCAGGGAGCTATGGACATTAAAGATTTCAGACCAATTAGTTTAATAAACGGGGTTATTAAACTAATTTCTAAGGTTCTGGCGAACAGATTATCTCCGGTGCTTCCTTTTGTCATCTCAGAAAATCAATTCGGGTTCATTAAGGGGAGGAGCATACACGATTGCCATATGATAGCTTCTGAGATTATTCATCTAGTTAAGCGTCGCAGGGAACAAGTCTTCCTTATCAAGTTGGATTTCAGGAAAGCTTTTGACTCCGTTTCTTGGAATTTCATCCTGAATACTCTTCACAGGATGAATTTTGATTCTAAATGGATTAGCTGGATTTCTTCTATTTTTGATTCTGCTCAATTATCTGTTCTTCTTAACGGTTCACCAACAGATAATTTTTACATGAAAAAAGGTGTGCGTCAAGGGGATCCGATATCTCCTATGCTGTTTGTTTTGGCAGTAGAAAATTTGAAAGCAATTTTTTCCAAAGCTTCGGAAGTCGGGTTGCTATCAGAGGTTTGTGTAGATGGCTTGTCTGGACCTGTTTCTATCCTGCAGTTTGCGGATGACACACTCCTTTTTGTTCAGAATGATTTGGCAATGATTGCAAATCTGCTTCGTATTTTGAGGTGCTTTGAGCTGATTTCAGGACTCAAAATTAATTACAAAAAATCTTCAATTATTGGAATTAATATTGATTCAACCTCTATTGCACAAGCGTCTGAAATCCTTAACTGCAAAGTGGAATCGCTCCCTATTACTTATCTAGGTCTTCCTCTTTCAGACAGATCAGTGGGTGTTAGATTATGGGATCCGGTTGTTTCTAACTTTACTTCCCAGTTATCATCGTGGCGAGGTAATTTGTTGTCACCTGCAGGTCGACTAACGCTTATCAAGTCAGTTCTTTGCAATTTACCGGTGTATTTTCTTTGTTCTCTTCGTATGCCTCAAGCAGTGATTTCCTCTCTTGAGTGTATTATGCGCAGATTTCTTTGGAGCGGAAATTTGGACCGTCAAGGATTCAGTAAGGTAGCATGGAATGATGTTTGTTTTCCATTTGATTCAGGGGGCCTGAACATAACTCCTCTTCGGTCTAAAAATATTAGTTTGCTTATGAAATGGCCCTGGAAATTAATGATCGGCGACAACAACTCTCTTTGGTTTGCAGTGGTTACTCACAGTTCTTCATTCTCTTCTTGGTATGATCTTGAAACAGCAAATATCAATCACCTTTCCCACATTTGGAAAGGAATATATAGAGTTTATGTTAAGGATCAGAATGTTTGGGAGACCTTTACTCGTTCTGTTGTTGTTTCAGTGGGTAACGGCAACAAAACAAGATTTTGGAGAGACCGATGGATTTCAGAGCCGCTGTGTTCTTTATTTCCAGACCTGTTCCATCTTTGCAGGAACCAGGAAGGTTTAATTTGCTCGTTCTTCAATAATCAACAGCAGATTTTTCATAACTTCAGCTGGAAACGTAGTTTGCGAGTTGGAGAACAAGACCGGCTTTCTTCTATGCTCATTCTGCTGCATCAGGTTCAGATCATCCAGCAGACAAACGATTCTTTTTCTTGGCATTTGGGGAAACAGTTCACTGCTGCAGCAATGGTGAACAAGCTCTCTTCAGTCTCAGCAGGTTTGCAACGTGGAGTTCCTCACTTGGCTTGCAATATTTGGAAAGAAACAGTACCACCAAGAATTCAATTCTTTATTTGGCTTCTTGCTCGTGACCGTATTTCATCTAATGACGTTTTAATGCGACGAGGAATTCTTCGGGAGGATCAGAATTTGTGTGCTTTATGCAACATGACAGAAACGAGTATCCATATTGTCCTTCATTGCGATTTTGCTTGGACATTTTGGTCGATTATTTTGCTTAAATGCAATATTTCATGGGCGGCTCCCTACTCTATAGAGAACTTTTTTATTATTTGGTCTTCTCTGACTAATGGTCGGTATCGTACTCTTTGGAAACTCATCTGGTTTTTTGGCGTGTGGCATTTGTGGAAGGCTAGAAATAAAAGAGTGTTCAAGAACGAAGTAGATAATATTCAGAGCTTGGTGTTTTTGTCGATTTGCAAGGCCGTGGATTACTTTCGAGCTAGGAATCATCAATTTCCATTTAATGGGAATGATATTTTTCGTAGTATAGATTTTTTCTGTAATAATTCCTAGTTTTTATTCTTGACTTTTTTTGCCATCCATCTCTTTAGTGGATGTGCTTATACACCTATCATTTATCCAAAAAAAAATAATCCAGAAAAAGTAGATCACTGGTAAAGTGAATATTGTTGGTGTTGCATTAGTTAGATTTATCAATTCTCTTTTATTAATTTCGCTGATTTCATGGGTTGACTTCAAGCATAAATAATTATTAAATATACATGGTGACATATATATCATATATCAAATACATATAATATTATCAAACGTGGAAAATAACTTACAAGTAGAAACAAAATTCCCATGTTTATAAACATGTTCGAATTTTGTTTTATTCAGATAATTAACAACTTTAAACAACAATGAAAAGCCAACATAATTTATTTATATTACAATAATAGCAAAGTGAGGGCCATTAATTTCACAATTTATATTGTCTCCCCCACCTGTTTTAGAAAGTCATGCCCATTTTCTTTGTCTTTGGTTACAGATGCCCTTTTCAAGTAAACGCCAATCCCGTTGTCATGTATCTAATCGATGTCATAAAATTAGAATTTCAGAAATGATGATAGTTAAATTAGGTAGAATTATTCTTATATTCATAACTTTCACTAATATTTTAAGGCCAAATGTCATAAAATTAGAATTTCAAAAATTCATCGCTAATTTAGCGACGAATTTGTAACTCGTCGCTAATTTAGCGACAGACTAGCGACGATTTTTTTTATTTTTTAAATTTTAAAAAATTAATTAAATTGTAAAAGGTATCCATTTTAACAACTATTTAATATTATCTTCAATATTTCTGTTATCATTTTCAAGAGTTTTGCAAACTTCTCAATTGACCACTCATCCTACCATTACTCACATCGAAGAGATATTAAACTCCCCGGTTTATTAGAGTTATCTTGAATTATAAAATGATCACTAAATTTCAGTTTATTATAAAATGGTCTTGTTACAAAGGGTGTCACCCATATAAAACGCATCGTTTTCACGCTAAAGTTGTTATAAAAAGAGCACTAAACTTTTCATGAATTACAAAAAAAAATCACTGAGTTTTACTTTTTATTACAAAAAGATCATTGAACTAGCTATGTCTCTTTTTGTAATTTTGACTTGCCATGTAAGAAAAAATGTTGCGTTTTATATGAGTGACACCCCTTTATAATATAAAGTATAGTTCAATGATCATTTTATAACAAGTGAAAGTATAGTGATCATTCGGCAATTCAATGCAACCTCAGTGATTCAGGGAGTTTAATATCCCACATCTAAGACTCTTTAATCTTGAAAATCTTCCACTTAGTTTCATCTTAACCAACTCAAATTATTATTATGTATCTATGTATTTTATGTTAAACTTATAACTTAAGAGAACAAATAAATACTCATGCACTTTACTCCTGCATTTTTTTTAAAAATAATTTTTTAAAATAATTTCTTTAAAATAAGAATATTTTTTAAATCATTATTTTTTGTGTATAATTTTCACACATTGTGACCTGGATTATTTGGACAGTGACGGAGGGGAGGGGGGGGGGAGGCGTGGGAGTATCATTGCCCCCTCTAAATGTTTAAAATTATTGAAATTAACACCAACATTTTAATATTTTACAATTTGCAAAACTCATCCTAAGACCCTTGTACTGTACGAGTTTTGTTCGAGAAGTGTTAGAGAATTTTCACTCGCTAACTTGTAGTACTCGACAAGTCGAGGTCGAACCCACAAGGACAAAAGATTTAAAGTGAACGAACGCGGATTTTAAAATTCAATTCGGAAAGCAACAAGTAAATTGATTTGAAGTAATAACTACGAAAGTTTAAAATTAATAAAACCAACAATTAACTACTAAGCAAGCAATTAAATAACTAAACGATAAAATATTAAACGGGAAAAACAAATAGGTAGAAGGCGTTTAGAGGTTGCTAACTAGGTTTGAAAACGTTCCTAGATAACCGGGGTTGATTTGGTAAATGGTTCGGGTCAAGTCTTTCTAAAATGCCTAATCCGCTCTCTCGAGTCCGCAATTAGAACTAAGTGTAATTAAATTAATACACCGAAATCTAAATCGCTCTCGCGTAATTAGATTTCGATTATACTAATTGAATCCAATAACGAAGCTAATCTATAACCGATTAAGTCCTAAATCGCTCTCGCGTGATTAAGCCCTAATTAAGTGATTTGCTAATTCCGGGAAATTAAGTGACTCTCGCCTAATTAATTAACCTTTAACCTAGGATTAGGAGATCAATCTATCCTAGGCATTAAGCATACAAATCACTACAAACCTTGAACCCCAAATCAAAGCCTAGTCAACTAATCACAATCAAACTTCATTAACAACCCCTAAATAAGGGGGTTTAACTACTAATCACAAACATGGTAACAACAACTAATAAGCAAGAAATAGGAATAAACATGGTGTAGAGATTAATTACCTTGTAATAATTGAAGACCCAAAACATAAAATAGATAATGAAGAATAATCAAGATGAAAGGAACAATAATCTTCTATTAATTAATAACTTCAATCCACAATAAAGCTTGAAAAGTAACTAAGAACAAGTGTAATTTGAAAAGCTAAGAATAGTAAAGTAAAATGGGGGCTACAAAATTCTAATAATAGTGCATAACCCTAAAAGGGAAATAAAGGGGTCCTTTTATAGTTCAAGGACAAAAAGGGTGCAAAATTACATCCTAGTACAAGTCTAAATGAAACCACACATGAAAATAAACCAAGAAGATGCCCATATATGTCATTTCAGCTCTTCACCACGTTTCTTCATTAAAAATGCGTTTATGTCAGAAGTTGGCTTGTTCCGTCCGAAATGGCCTGAGATAGAAATCTCCTGGATGAGTGCAGGCCTTGTTTCGTCCGAAACAGAGACTGTTTCGTCCGAAACAGGCTTATTTTTGGAGTGTTTCGTCCGAAACACACCCCGTTTCGTCCGAAACCATGACTGGCTTGGGGAATTCTGCTCCTTCTGACTTTGATCGCTCCAAATACGCTCCACTTTGCCCGATTCTCGCCAATATGTACCTGAAACACTTCGACATGAAAATGAGCAATAGAACACTTTCAATGGACACTAACATGGCATTAATAACTCAAAATAGACAAGTAAAATAGGTGTAATTTTACACCTATCAAGAAGTCCCTATCTATTCCAAAGTTGTTCACGTTCAGATCCCTATACTTGATAAATTACAATTATTACACCTTTATATGCATGAAAAATGGCAAGTGTACCGCACTCTTCGTTAAATGAGAGTGGGGAAAAATAGTCATATTGATAAAAAAAATAATGACATGTAATTGCTTTTAGCATAAGTAGTAAAAGGACTTAAGTAGCAATATTCCCCTTCAACTTATAAACAATGGACAATTAACAAATAAATTAACTTTGTTGGCAAATCAATATACGGACTTGGTGATAATGGGCAATTAGCCCATTTTGGCAATTTAACTTACAAGTTAAGGGGACAAATTGCCAATTAGGATACAATTAACTTACAAATTAAGGGGATAAATTGCCAAAATGGGGAAATTGTCCATAATCACCAAGTTCGTGCAAAATTAATTTATGTGTTAATTGCCACTGTTTACAAGTTGAGGGTGTATATTGTCACTTAAGTTGTAGTAAAAGGATAATTCAATAAATGATGACTGTGCACCTTCTTCTCTTTTCTTCCTTTGTTTTTCAAATTTAATTGCAGAAGCTTTCTTCACACTGTCGAGGGTCTCCCTTGCTTCCTTCTGCGCTACCGCCTCTTACTCTAGATTCATGACTCCGCCGCCGCTTCCTATGTCCTCCTTTTCCACCTCTCCTCTTCCCAAGCACCGTTCCAGCTCTGTGCATGACCAAATATAAACAGAGTTACTCTCCGGTAGCGACGAGAAAATTCTCGATTTTACCAATATGGGATCATCTGGATTTGCTTAAATTTCAGTTCTTTGCGGTCTGTTTGAAGAGATTCTTGATTTTACCATATGGGATCATCTGGATTTTTATGTGTAATTGTTGTTTGATTTGAATTCATATTGCAGAAAATGTTTTTTTTTTATAGTGAGTATACATTGTGATTACACTTTTTTGGATGGTTTAATTATGCAATAGCAAGGTATGATGAGTTTAACTATGTGGAGGGGATTTGAAATCTGTTCAATCCCTATTTCAACAGTTGATTTGACCAGTTTTACATGTTAATATTTTTTACATTGATTGTTGGCTCAGGTTTAATTGAGAGAGGTAACTTTTGATGGAAGAAAATTACAGATTGGGGTTGAGATTTGCGCGTGCTTGTTTTTATTCTCTGCTCGACTTTGATGCATGCTTTTCGACGTGTTCGTATGATTCTGCCTGTTAGAGTGAATACTAGTCGTAAACCCGCGCATTTGCGCGGAATCAAATTAATATTTAATTTAAATAATAATTTATTTAGAAAACTAATTCACAACAATATTTTTAGCAAACTAATAAAATAAAATAAAACAAATATATATTCTAATATAATAGCAATGGATTTTTTTATATGATATATATGATACAATGTTTATATTGTATAAATTTATATATTTATTATGTTGGAATTTATTTATTTTCTTCCATAATTTTTTTAAGTTTACTTGCAAATTTACATGCATCTCTTATTCTATTAAAATGTTGATCGAGCATCATAATTTTTAATATTATATAATATTTATCAAATATACTTGTGTAATTTATTTTTCTATAATTTTTAATAAAATTCATATTCATTTTCTATTATGAAATATATGTTCATTCGTACATGCAAAGACCGCAATACTATAATTTTATGTACTTTTCTCTAATTTTATATTTATTATTTAAATTTTAATTTTAGATGCAATACTAATCCTAGATCAAATGGGTTAAAGTAAATAAAATAAAATTACTATTTTTTTTATGTATATCGCTACCAATGATTAATTTTAATTTTACCGTTATTTCATGATAACGTTGACACATGATATACACATTGTATTTTGTTTAATTTGGACATTTATAAAAAATTCCAGTTCAAATATGACATTAGAAAAAAATACAAATTGAATTTTCTGTTTAAATGAGAATGAAATAATTAATATGTTTTTGATATAATTCATATCCAGTTTTTAATATTTCTTTTAACTGTATACATGTAATTTTAGTTTAATGTTTAATTATATTATATATAGTAATTTAACTTCATATGTGTAATTTCTCTATACATAACAATTCTATTAATTAGTTTTAATTCTGACCCACTATAACATTCTATATTGGTCTCAGAAATTACAACTTTTCACAGAGACATAACCGTAGCTAACATTTTGCCACTTCCACTTTATAAGACTTGTTTTAGTTAATTGTATAGATAATAACACTTGAAGACTTGGCCCAGTTGGCTAAACTCTAATGATATGTGTCTATTTAAAAAATGTCTAACATTAACTCCCGCTAACCCCCGCTAACAATTAGAGGCTATTTTTGACAACAATAATAAAAAAATTGTATAGATAATATACTTAGGCTTTTTAAAAAAATAAATAAATAAAAAAGTAGCATTTATGTAAAATAGAACTACTGTATAGTAACTCCCGCTAATCCCCGCTAACAATTAAAGTAGACAACAATAATAAAAAAAATTGTATAGATAATATACTTAGGCTTTTTAAAAAAATAAATAAATAAAAAGTAGCATTTATGTAAAATAGAACTACTGTATAGTAAAATCAGTAGTAATTTAAGAAAAGTAAAAGCTCATGAGTAGTTTAAAAAGGATGGAAACTCATGAGAATTTATGTAGAATAGAACTACTGTATAGTAAAATCAATAGTAATTTAAGAAAAGTAAAAACTCATGAGTAGTTTAAAAAGGATGGGAACTCATGAGAATTTTTTATTTAATGAGAATTAATGACAAAATTCTATTTGATGAGAATTAATAACAAAATTCTATTTATATTGTTATAATTTTTTGTGTTAGATTTTCGTGCATGATGCTACTTTTTGGAATAAAAGATGGACGGAGTATTCTAATTCTCAGTACTTTACGATAAGATGCTGGATTTTTCTTAAGTAAAATAAAATTAATATTAATCTTAAAGTACCTAACTATCAATATCCCTATACAAATAATTTTATAATTTATTAATTTACAACCGGAATATAACACTTTTATATTAGCCAAATTATGAGTTTCATCGTAAGAAAATAGTTAACTAATGGATGATTAATTAGCTCCTATCATGGACCCCTACCTACCAGATTTGAAATATTTATTCACAGTCTCTAACCTAAATTTTGTTCAAATAAATAATTAAGGTTTCTATTTATAAAAAAAAATAAGATTTATAATTATGCTTACCTTACTCACGTATCTTTATTAATTTGCTGCCAAGAAATTAAGCTAACATTTATATGCTTTGGCAAGAAACTAATTATTGCGAGAAGTTTAGATATAACACATGCATGATGAACAAAACAACACAGTATAACACATGTATCATGAACAAAACGACACAATATATAAATTACCTCGATCACTGCAGTTATAAGTTTTGCTTCAGAAAAATATACTATTTCTTCTTGTTATATCAATTTCACCGGTAAAAAAGATAGAATAGAATTGTTATTCATGTGAATTAGAAATAGATTGGTCGAGTTTATATATATTGAAATTGAAAGTAAATAAATTGTGTTTAGCCTAAAACTCTCAACAAACTATTGAATACTTATCTAGTATTAAATTAGGACTAAAATAATTGGATTAAAATAAGTGTTTTAAAAGAAGTAGGAACTAATAAGAATCCACTATGTGAATTAGAAATAGATTGGTCGAGTTTATATATATTGAAATTGAAAGTAAATAAATTGTGTTTAGCCTAAAACTCTCAACAAACTATTGAATACTTATCTAATATTAAATTAGGACTAAAATAATTAGATTAAAATAAGTGTTTTAAAAGAAGTGGGAACTAATAAGAATCCACTATTTGGTGAGAATGAATGAGAGAGCTCCGTTGGTCCTCTCAATTATATAATATATAGATATAGATTGTTGGTTAATGGAACCTCACCAAATTTACAAGTTGTTTATGTTAGGTTTGGAGAAGATGGTAAAATTGCATGTTTGTTAGTTAACGGAGAGTGTGGCACACTTACCCTTTTCCATCCACGTTAGGGTGTAATAATCATGATTTGCTAAATATAAGGATCTGAACGTGAACAGTTTTAGAGTAGGGGGTTTTCGAACAAAACTCGTATAGTACAAGGGTCTTAATATAGGTTTTGCCTTTACAATTTAACCCCCCTAATTTTAAGATTGTTTATTTCATATATTGCATATTGCAATTTGCCCCTTCCTATGTTGAAATCTTAGTTCCGCCACTATATTTGGATATAATTTTCACTGGCAGTTCCCCGGCTTCCTTCCCTCTCCCGTCGTCTTTGATTTGTAACAATAAAATTTCTCAACTTTCATTGTATTACATCAAAATTTAAGTCATACTAATTGTAGGGATTTTTGGTGCAATAAAATCAAAGCTGAAGAATAATATTGCTATGAATCAAAGAAAGACTGTGATGAGAAGGAAGTCGAGGAATGTCAATGCAGACCCTGTCATTAACAATGGTGGAATCAGGATTTCTTTTCAGCCCAGGCTAAATGACAATGTGGCCATCTCGACTCAGGCCTCCCTTTTGTCCTGATTTAATTAACCTCCCTTTAACCCTTGCTTCTCTACAAACTCTACCTCCTTTTCTCGAAAATTTCCGAGGGCAGCACGGGCTAGAGCCTACCCAAGCCTACCCTTGGTTCCGCCCCTAGTTATTAACAACGGTTTTCTTGACTTTTTGTTCATCTCGTTCCGTTTTATAGTTTTGATGAGGTCTTGATTTTCTTAACAGCATCAAGGATTACATGTTTGAGGAAAGCGTGTGCTTTTATCTAAGAGCAGCGTGGTTTAATCCCTTAATTGTGGAGAGTCACGAAGATGCATATATATGATGATTTAGAGGAATACTATCGATATGATTTTGAGTATGATGACGACGACGACGAGGAGGATGATCTAGCTGATGTTTATTTAAGTAGCGATAAATCTTCGTATTGGCAATCGGAGGTGGGGAGAAAATGGTTATGTCAGGTCAGGCCGTCAAGAAGCAAGTCCAGTTCTTCGACCAAATACGAACGATTCTGATGCTTGTTCATCATCTTGCGAACCTAAGAAGAAAGAGACTGCAAAAGATGTAACATGCCGTCGTGCAAAAAGGTCACTTAAGCGTGAAGCTGCTGATAAGGCGGCGGCAGCAAAACAACAACAGCATTTGGTTAGGTTCGGCAGGAAGTGATTTGTATTCATGAGCCTTGTGTATTTCATAAACCACAAACCACAAATCTGGCATTTGCACAGTAATTGACTTTGTGAAATAATAACATGGTGATTAAATTGGTCATGCAACGTTAAGTTTTCTAGCATTTGCTTTTACTGAAGTCTGATTTGACTGTATGTATATACAATATTTTTGCTCAGATGCCATTCTTACTTCTTTACAAGTAGATTAGAGTATATAAATGAGAAATCTAACAAAAACATTATTAATTACCTGTGACGTCTGAATTTTTAGTGGTATAATTTTTATTTTTAAATTAGTATTCTCATTTTTTAAAAACATATTTAATTAATGAGTGTGTTTAATTGTTTTGTTTATTGGACTAAACTAAGGTCAAAAGTGATTCACAAAATGTTCTAATGTGATTAACTATTTTAATTCTATCTATCTATAACATTTTTATAAGGTTTAATTGTAACAAAAATCACCAACTTTCACGTGTTTTTGGTATTTAACATAATCTTTTTTTCTTGGCATAAAAAATCATCAACTTTCATTTTTTGGCATATTCGTCCACATAACCATTTCCTTTGAAAAATTAAGCGCAAAACGGCCCCGTTTTACATTCAAAACGGCGCCGTTTCACATCTCGTGGACAAATATGCCAAAAAATGAAAGTTGGTGATGTTTTATGCCAAAAAAAAAATTTATATTAAATATCAAAAATACGCGAAAGTTGGTGATTTTTTATGCAATTAAGTCTTTTTATAATTGGAAAGGGAAATGGACAAGAAAAACTTATTAAATTAAATCACTACTGGAGTAACGATTGTTGGTGGTGAGCTGATTGGGTAGCGGCTGGTGGTCTGATGGCGAGTGGTGGCAGGAATGGAATTTTTTTGTTGGTTCATGCCGGCTCCTCTGTATTTTTTTTTATTGAATTAGTAAGATTTATCATGGTATCCTGATCAATTAATTCTCTTTTATTAATTTCGCTGATTTCATGGGTTGACTTCTAGCCTATGTAATTAAGACAAAACCTATATACAGACTCCTATATTGTACAATTTTTGTGCGAAAAGCCCTTAATTCAAACTTATTTATGCTCAAGTCCCTTTACTTGGTAAAATCTATTTTTTACCCCCTTACGTGGACGCAAATCTACAAGTGTGTTACACTCTCCATTAGTGAGAGTCAAAAACAAAAGAAGAAGACATGATATATAGTACTCTCTCCGTCCTAATAGAGTTGTCCACTTTACCTTTATCACACAGTTTACGAAAAGTAATTATTGTTTATGGGTTTTATAAAAATTTTCTTATTTTTCTTATCATATCCCTATTTAATATAGGGTCCACTTACAATTTACTTTCAATTTACACAGTATTGTACTTTAAATAGGGGTAATATAGACAAGTTAAATGTAAAAGTTAGTTACTTTTTGAAAGTGGACAAGAGTTTTGGGACAAAAAAATTATGAACAAAGGGTCAACGCGCCTCCTGAACTTGTGACACGGGGTCATGTAGCCCAATTTATACTTTTTTGAGGAACTAACCCAAAACTCTTCATTTTTGGGTCAAATAACCCCGTAATTTATATTTTTATTTTAAAAAACAGATTTAGGATAATTATATCGCAACAATTAGAAAAGTATCTAATTACTTTTTTGCATCCCTCACCTCCGATTTGTATTTTACGCGTTTTGAAAATATAATTATGGGGTTACTTGACCCGAAAATGAAGAGTTTTGGGGTTAGTTGCTCAAAAAAGTATAAATTGGGTTAGATGATCCCGTGAGACAAGTTTAGGGGGCGCGTTGACCCTTTGTTCAAAAAATTATCAAAGTGGACAACTCTATTGCCACGGAGGAAGTATTTTTTTTTTTTGATAAATGATGACATGGCATATTTGTTTTTTGTTGACGTGGTAGTTTTAAAGCAAAATATGTGCTAACTGGACATATTCTCCTTTCATTCTTCTTTATAGTTGAAAATCTGCAATCTTAAATAAAATAATATATAAAATTTGAACCAACTTTGTCTTGAAAAAGCTCGTTTTTCATACTCGTCAAGATCTTTAAACTAGTAGTAGTCTCTTTATTCTGAACAAATCCGGAAAAATCTTCGAAGTCTTGAACGAGCAGCATATACAGGCTAAATTTTTTTGTCTTCTCCTTAGCTGGAATGATGGTGGAAGGTGAACTTTTCGTACGGCTGGGCCGTCGGCTGTGTTGGTGTCTCTGAACCCGGCATGTTTTCGAGAAGCGGCTTTAACGGTTGCTTGTTTGATGTCCTTAATGTTGATCACAAATCTTGGATTTTGGAAAATTAGAATTCGAAATGATGGTGTAAGAATTGAACAGATTATGGAAGTGAAGGTGGTGGTGGTGGCGGCGGCGGCGGTAGAATCAAGGAGAAGGTGGTAATTATTTGATTACGGAATTGAAGGCGGTGATTTGAAATAAAATCTAGGTGGTGGGCCATCTTCTTTCAATTATTTTGTTGAAACGTGTCAAAAATAAAAAAGACTTTTGGATGATGTGAACTATCAAAATCAAAGTTAGCTCCGTTAATTAACGGAATGGGAGAGTGTGGCACACTCGCGCAATTTTCGTCCACATAAGGGTATAAATATTAGATTTTGCTAAGTAGAGGGACTCGAGAATGAACAAGTTTAGAGTAGGAGCTTTCCGAATAAAAATGTTATAGTACAGGGGTCTCCGTATATCATATAAATAGACGGTGACATGTATATCATATTACATATATCAAATACAAATATATTTCAAATCACAACATTATCAAACGGGGAAAATAGCTTACAAGTAGGAACAAAATTCCCATGTTTTTATAAACATGTTCGAATTTTGTTTTATTTAGATAATTAACAACTTAAAACAACAATGAAAAGCCAACATAACTTGAGAAATACAAAGCCTTTTATTTAGATTACATATATAGCAAAGTGACGACGGCCAATTACTTCACAATTTAAATTTTATATTGTCTCCACCACCTGTTTTAGAAAGTCATGCCCATTTTCTTTGTCTTTGGTTACAGATGATCTTTTCAAGTAAACGCCAATTCCGTTGTCATTTATCTGATGGATGTCATAGAATCAGAATTATATATTAAACTTCAGAAATGGTGATATTAATTATGTATTTCAATTACGTAAAATTATGTTTATATTCATAACTTTGACTATTATTTCAAATATATATATTTTTTAATCTTTTGGATAATCCTCTCCGTCAAATTAAGATAATTACATATATAATATATTTGATCCATCGTCAATTGCTTATATTGATTTATCTGATAGGTCCAGATAGCAAAGAAATATGTTTTGTAATTTTAATTGAATAAAATTTAAATATACTTATTTTGATTTATAAAATTAACGGATCAAATAGGTCGATTTTTTTATAAAATATATTTTAAAAATAGTCAAAGTTATGAATTGAAAAATTATACTGCCTTTAAATTATGATTGAAAGCGAAGAACTTACTTCTTTTTTTTGTGCAGCTGTGGGAAAGAACATTGTTTCATGTGGATTGGTTAAAGAGGTATAGAAAGTGTCTGTTGCTATCACTGCAGTTCCTGCTCTAAATTCATAAGAATCTTTGCATAATTTGCTTTTCGCATTCTTAGTCTGCAAATTAAAAAGAAAAGCAATTATTTTTGAATGAACATTTAAAGAAACTAATTCAAGGGTGTTTATGAACGATACTTGTAGTTTTATAAAAGCTAAATTTATAGAAATCTCTACAGGTGTAACTATGTGCATTTGTATTCTGCAAAAATACAACAATTAATTTTTGTAGTCGCAATTCAAGACAAAACATTTAAAGAAATTGAGTGAAGAACTCATGAGCTATAATTTAAATGATATAAGAGCTGAACAACAAACTGTATAAGTCTAATCTTTTCCACAAGCACTTCCCTTTTTTAATTATTAAAAAAAATATCAAGTGAAGAGAGTATTTATATACAATAGTACAAGCTATTCAAAAGTGGATTCATGAATTAATATGTGACTCCATATATTTTAAAATGTATCATAAATATGGATCGATCCGAGGACAATGTTAGGAATATCTTATAGAAACAAAATAATATCTATAATTTGAACTTTCTGGCCTATAAATTTTTACGAATTTGAACAAATATATCCAATCCTCAAATAATAGCTATTAGTGTTTTATATACCTCAATAATAATCCAGCCAACGGAGTAATCTATATTCGTTGATAATTCACCAGTGTTGGCTTGAAAACAGTCAGCGGCCCAGCTTGTTTTAGTGAGAACAGGAAATCTTAAAGTTGCTAGTCGAACGTAAGATTCAAGTCTAGTATCGTTTGCGATATTACTGACTTTCGGGTTTGGCATCGGAACTTGTTCGGGCATATCTCGTGCATGTCCGGCGAGCATAAAAACAGAAAAGCAAATAAGAAACATTGTGGACGACAAAGATAGAGCCATTATGATCGTGGAAATGGTGACTAGCTTGTTGAAAGAAGCTTGGGATGTTTTATGAAAGGAAGCTGAGGCAGGTATTTATAGAAAATAAGTTCAAGAGGTAATTACTTTTAATACATATTTGATATAAAATTATATTAGTAGGCCCTTGTATGTATATTTATATTTAATTATGGAGTATTTGTTTTAATAAAAACATTGATGACTTTCATAGAATAATATCCAAAGTCAATATCATTTGAAGTATAATTTAGTAGTCGAAATTAATTTATTTTGAATGAATGATTCAGTAATTTTGTAACTTATCATCTTTATTTATTTTATATGATAATCTAAATGTTTAATGTTGATAAAGAAGTTAATTAAAATTTATATATATCATATTTATCTAGTCCAATTTAATTTTATATTTAAAATTTAGTTCAAATTTTTAAAAGTTATTATAGTCCTAACCTTTTTATTATCAAATATAATTATTTAACTAATTATTTTAAATGTCTAAAATTTAATTTTATATATATATATATATTCTATCATTATATATATATATTTAAAAAAAAGATTTTATATCGTCATTTTAGTGTAACAGTGTGGCTTTTAATTGTTAAAAGTTGGCCAAATCCATCTGGAGGTCCCAGACAATCAATCATCACATTTATGCATGCTCTTATTGTATGTATAATATTTAAATAACCTGAAGTAAAAAGCAAATAGATTTTGGAATTCAAACTAAATCATAGTAAATAATATAATTAATTAAGTTGTTTAAAAAAACAGACAATCTTAGAGATTACATCAATTGTGGACTTATTCTATAATACCTTATCGACTAATAATCTGACTCCCTTACAAAAAACTTCTTAAATTTCAAAAAAGGTCACTATACCCCCCTAAACATTATGGTGGCGCTGAGTCCAAAATTTTGTTAATATCGTTAACTTTACTGAGTTGTGACCTCCGCATCACGTAATAAAAGTATAATTTATTTAAAAAATAAAAAATTAAACTAACTCAACCCAACTCAACCAAACCTAAACCACCCTCTTAACTCGCCCACCTCCGCCACCATAAAAAATCATCTCTCCAGATTTGAGGAAACAAACTAACTAATGATTTTTTTTAGAAGACGAACCAAGCTTCGGCTTCTGGTGAGAAGATGAGCTAAGGACGAGGTGCTCGTAGGGGTGAGCAGAAACCGAACCAGACCGAAAAACCGAACCGAACCAAAATTTGTTATTTGGTTCGGTTTTTCGGTCAAAACGGTTTGGTTCGGTGTCAGATATGAAAAAGTGTGGAGATCGGTCTTTGGTTCGGTTTGAGGTTGTCACAAACCGAAATAACCGAAAAACCGATAACACCGAATGAGGTCTGATTCAGTTCATTTTTTTATCAAGGATACTACCTAATACTATGCCGTTTCAATATTATATATAATCCTCCTTAATATTGTGAACCCTATCTCTCATTTCTTTTTTCTCTCTCTTGCGGCACTCTCTTATTCTTCTTCTCTCCTTATTCCTTTTGTTTTTCACCATTAAAAACCCTAATTTCCAATTGATTTCTTAAATCTCTAACTAATACCTTTTAATTTAACACTCCACTTAATCATACAATTTCCCTCAACGTTTAGCGTGGCGATTCAAAGGAAGGCCATCATTTTCGCTTCTTCGAATCTGTCAATTTTTTTCATAAATGGATATTTGCTTGAAATCCTTTTAAAAAAAGTAAGTGTTTAATCAAATTTATTTCTTTTTATTTTGATATTTTGTTATTATTGGTATAATTTTGGAACTGCATGTTTCATTTTCTTTATTCACTTTAATTTTTTCCTAATTCATTTTTTTTCTTTATATCGACAGATCTACACCTCTAAACAAGATCAATTTGCTGATGATCCCTTTAATTTCTTGATGCTTCTGTTGAATTAGACTTGTCAATTTTTTGTATTCATCTCTTTTTAATTTTTTGTTAGTAATGAGTTATAATTTTAATTTTGTGTCTGTAATTTATATTAAGATTTGTAGAGTATGGGGTATGAATTTTTTTTATGGAGTGTGAATTTCTGTATTCGTTTTTTAGTTTATAAATTTATTGGTTTTACTTCTAAGTAAAGTTAACGACCCGAAATCTCGAGCTGCGACCGGCGCTAGGGAGTGGGAATTTTCGTTTCCAAAACCCGTAGCAAGCCTAAAACGAGTATAAATTTTTCGCGAATAAATTGATAAAACAAAATCATAATCATATACAAAATCATTTTCATAAAAGCCTTTCCATTGTGACGTATACAAACGTCTAGTTCAAAACCTGAAGCCATTACATAGGAACCTGGGTCTTATATTGCGATGTCTTATATCCAGCACAGCCCGTTCCACCTTTAGCAAACGGTTTAAAAGCGCAGTTTCAAAACCTTTTACAAATATCAGAGTATACGTTTTACAATCAAAACCGTTTGACACACCGTTACAACTTACTAGAACTCAACTACTGCAGCACTATTGATTCCGTACAAACTCCGAACTTCTGGAACAAGGATAGAAGTTCGTCATATCCTTTACTATGACCCTGAAATGAAACACTGTGAGGGGGTCAGTATTTTGGGAAATACTGAGTGAGTTTACGTTTACTAATGGTGTTATGTAAAATAACATCGCATTTAAAACATAACATATATATATGAACATAGTATATATCAAGTATTAGATCCGATCGAAACCTTAATCTTAAACTAATACTATTTCCTATAAATATCCTACTCATACTGTATCCGTTCATATTATATCGAATCATTTTAATCCAAGTGGTACGGTCCCGAGATAGTTCAACCGAGTTACTCGTTACCACGTGACATAGTCCCGAGATAGTTCAACCGAGTTACATCATGTCACTGCTTAATCCCAAGGTGTGAGTCCCGAGATAGTTCAACCGAGTTACTCACTAGATACGGGTCCCGAGATAGTTCGACCGAGTTACCTCGTATCTACCAAACATAATCCTCCTCATTCCCAAACATAATCATCATATAATGAGCTCATATCAAACATTTTTAGATACCAACATCTATTAATGCTAATTCTATGACTGACCGGACACTGGTGATCACACAGCCTATTGACGCCCAATAGGTAGCTCGTTTCCTCGGATCACTATACTAGTTTTATTTTATAAGAAATAAACATTCAATAAGAAATAATAATCATTATGAATAATAATGCAATGCATTAATAATAATGATAATAAAATAAATAGCTTTTATTAATAACACACAAAAGTAAATTGTAAACTCACCACTTGCTATCCAAAATCTTGTAGAACAAACAAAGCAATATCGTTCGTCACGTTCCGTGTCCTGTTAGTAGTCGCCTCGGCGAGTCTACAAAAATTCGATAATAACCTAAATTATTAACATTCTAACTATATGCTAAATATCCAAAACATAATTTCTAGCCAACTTCGGCTATCGAAATCGCTCATTTAAAACAGTCCGACCTCTAAACAAACTTAACATTCTTAAATTTTAGAATGTCTCCTAAAACATTTGTTTAGGTCTCGGACTGAGATTAGCACCCGAAGGTGTCGGAAATTAGCTCCAAAGTTATTTCCTTAAAGCTGATTACAAGTGCAGGGCAGACTGCACAATAAAATGTTCAGTCCAAAATGAACATTTTAGGTTTCGATTTTGCAAAAACTTATACTTAGAAATATTTAGATAACATCCTTAAGTTTCCGTACCAACAAACGGAACTTAATTTGGAGTTATATAGCTCGAGATACGGACTTCGCAATAGGGCTGTTTTGCAGAATAGTTTTCTGCAAAACGTCCTACTAGTTTGCGTAAACTCATCTCGTAACTTATAACTTATCGGAATCTTAGACCTTAGCATTTATATTATAAACCATTGTACTAGATTAGGGCCCAATGTCTTGATCATTAACTATTCCAAATTTCAATCAACAACTTGATTTGAACACGTCGAACTTTATACTTTAACTTACCTCGACCCGTCGCCCGTCGAACTTACTAACGATGAAAGCTTTTGTTCTCGACTCATAAGGACTTCCCATGCAGCCCCTATGGCCTTCATACCTCTGCCTACTAGGGTCAGGGTGTGGCTGGTCGAAGGCCTTCCGAACCTAGGAAGCAAAACGCACAACGTTTCATTGTCACACTCTCCATTTTCGCTTCAAAATATACATAACTCCTTAATCAATTCAAACACTAATCTTAGTGTAATTGCCGAAACACTCTAGCTCATTCCCTTCCAATTTTCATTCATTAGTTCATCTTAATTACATCCATCATAATTCAGCCATTATAACTCCTAATCAAAGCTTATGATTTTCAATAATCATCAACATGAATTCATCCAAAATTGTCATAATTCACCTACATATTTATCATCCATTTTTATTCAATTTAATCATCCAAGTTAAAATATTTTCGGCCATGACCTTCCTTCAACATATCAGCCTCAATTAATCATCATTCAACCATTAAAACACTTAATTATAAGCTTATAATCAACCAAAATCATCAAACACCATGATTACCTAATTGCCGAAAATAACAGCCCACAATTCATCCAAATTCGTTCAAAATTAGCCAACAAAATCGTGAATTGATGCTTACCTTGAGTATAGAATTGAGTCCTGAATCCATAGCCACAAATATCGTTCAATTTGGTCGAGAAACGAGCTCCGTAGCTCGATTTTAGCAAAAACGCTCCAAAACCTCATCTCCCATGGCTTCCTCTTTTCTCCATCTCTTTTTCTTTCTTTTTCTTTGAATGAATAATGGATATGCTAGAGAAATCAATAAGTGTAGGAAGTCAACATCTTCCTTAGGAAGTAATTGGTTAATATCACCTTTAGTACTTAAAATTGCCACCTCCTCATTTTTTAATCCATAACTTTTTTTTCGTCCAATTTAGTCCGTCGAACGCTAAATCTTTTAGGTCCGATTAATTCTATATTATTTATTATCAAATAAATAATATTAGTCCCATATCTTATAACTTCATTTTCTAATAATTTTATTTTGGCAATTTTGGCCAAAAACGCTCAAAATTTCATTTTGAGCTAACTTGCACTTTTTCGTCCAATATTTCATTTTAATGATTATCGATAATCATTTTATGGATATTATTTTCTTATCTTAAGAAAATAGAGTAAAGCACAACTTTCCTCTTAATTTTATGGTCAAAATTCCACTTTAGTCCTTAAAGTGGCTAATTTGCACTTTAACTCAACTTCTCAATTAACCGACATGCTTAACTAAACAATGTCCAAAAATTTATGAAACTTTTTCCATAATTTCTTAAAAATATTTCACGAACCTTGACGTGAAAATTATTAGCTCGGGACTCATACTTTATTTTATTTTAATTACTCTGGCTTCCTTTTAGTCCCGCTAATAATCACTCCGAATAACAAATTTTCGCTTAAAATTTATTATTCTGCGATCCAATTAATATACCTATTTTGACAATACTTGTCATTTTGATTCTCATTCACCATCACCTTATCCCAACTTCTTAATTTCGGACAAGTGGCACGTCCTAATATCTGAAAGTTATCTTAACAGTTTACGGGTTATTACATTCACCCCCCCTTATAATAAATTCGTCCTCGAATTTAAACTTTTGCCACTTACTCGAAATAAACATATATGAGTAGCTTCCTTGCATACTCGCTCTTACCTTGCACGTACACTTTTTTATAGAGTGATTTTTCCAAAGAACTTGCATCGCTGAAGTATCGTTAGTTCGTAGGTTTCTTATTTGCGTAACAACGATCCCTACTTGTTCCTTTTCTTATTATAGATCCTTGCTCACTTGTACTGTACACCAATCTTCGATTTTATCCATACCTTTGGGATAACTTTCTATTCTATCCAACCTGAACTGTATTTTTTTTCCTTGGAATTATTTCCTCTATCGTTTTCAACTTGAATAACTGTCTTTGTTATCAAGTTTTCGATTCTTCTTATGAGAATTGCTAACATCTATAAAGATTGTTAGTTTTGTCGTTGCATTTATTTGTATCATAGTCAATTGTACGTCTATACTTAATATCTGCTCGTAAAAGAGATGACCAATCTCTCTTCAACTTTCTTAGTTCACGCGTAGCAACTACGTATACGATTTCCGTATCGATAGGACAACAACAGGTGGGATAACAATTATTATCGCGTTGGGCTCTTCTCCCGTCGTCCATTAACCTCTTGCCTTAATAGGCTCGTATCCTTTCACTTCTTATTCTAATATCTCCAACCTTATCTTTTGTGTAGGGTCGAGGGTTGTTCCCTTTTGAATTTGTTGACGGGTTGCACTCTTGATCGTGTGTAAGTCCCTCTATCATATTTATACTGATATCTCGTCAATCAGTAAATTTGTTCGCATACCTAGACCAATTCAATTCCTCTTAACCTCTTTTGTACAGACGTTGATTTCCTTGTTCCCTTCTTGTTACTTTCCAAGTAACGTTCTTACTTCCTTTCCTCGATTACCTTTATAGAGTTCTTTTAATCCACGCAGGCTACACAAACCTCTTTAGCACCGATTATCTTAATATATCTCTTCGTAACCTCTGTTCATCTACTTCTCCGTTCGTCAATCGCAACGGTTAGTCTCTAGATAATCGTCTTAGGAATAT
Organism: Mercurialis annua; assembly: GCF_937616625.2. Lineage (NCBI taxonomy): Eukaryota > Viridiplantae > Streptophyta > Magnoliopsida > Malpighiales > Euphorbiaceae > Mercurialis > Mercurialis annua. The sequence continues at coordinate 3,206,674 of NC_065575.1, read as the reverse complement.
CATATTCCAAAGTTAACTTGATCTGACGGCTTGATCAAACTTTATCAGGGTTTTACTAGCCTTATCTCTCGTTTACTTCCTTCGCGTCTTCTATGCGCCATCAATCCAAAACTATGTTCTTCTTAGGGTTTATGTGTTCACGTGTCGTGAATTCCCATCATTGTGATGGTTGTAATATCGATCACACACATATTGGTGTCGATGTTCGCAATCATATACTCCGATGTCGTTATCTAACGATCATCGTTGTACCTCTTACTCTTGAGATGATTTACTCTTCTTATACGATCTTCATTTTATATGCTCTACCTATGAGCTGTTAAGCTATGCTCATTATCAAACTATCTCTATATAATCCTTTATATTTGTTATTGCTCTTTGTTAAAGTTTATATATTGGTGTCACAAGAAATTCCATCTAGTTTTCTTATGTTTTCAAATCGTTTTGACTTTGCCCGTCGGCACTTTCAAAACGTTCTCTTTTCAAATCAAATACAATTTCAATAATATCTTTTCAAAACCTTTAATATAATTGCGCATCAAAGTGATGACACCTCTCATCACTAAAGAGTTGCTATTTTAAATTCTTTTAATTGCTCGTATCAGCGAATGCATGATGTAGTAAAATTGTGGTTTTATATTAAAATATTTATACATATATGTTGATACTGCAATATGTTTTTAATCATGTCTTTCATGCTTCCTATGGCATACTATATGCTGGGACTGCGCACAATTATACTTTTAAAAGAAATCTCAAAGCTTTATTTCTTTTATAAATACCATAAGTCAACTCAGATCGGAACTTCTGTGACAATTTAGTTTTTCTTTATTATGGCTTTTTATCAATCTTATTGGTATATTTTATTCTCATTCTCTGTCCTCCTATCACATATTATCAAGCTATGTTCAGGGCATAGCTCAGGTTATTCAGGCATATTTGACATTTTGTAGAGAATGTCGAACTCTTTCAATGTATGTTCGATGTGTGTTCAATGTATGTTCTCTACGTTTTGTTTCCTTCGTAAAGGAATATCTTAGGTTATGCACCTAGGTTCTCATTCTTCATAGAGCATCGTCTATTCGTTAACAATTTATCTCTAATGCGATACGTCTATACCATAATGGCTTGCCTTATTGGCCAAACCATAGCTACTAAAAGAAATGTGATAGCACAAAGCATATGCATCGTACTTGGGGGTGCTTGACTAGATTCGCCCCGTTCTCATATCACTATTCCTGATCGGCGACCTTTGATTCACTTCGGGCTATTTCTGGTATACGGGAGGTACATCCTCTCCGTTTGATATAGTGTGTGGCTGAGCCTCGTCTTGCCCAGACATGCTTGTGAGAGTCCATTTTCACATGTCCTTCTCCGTATGCACATTGCATATGCATACTCTATCATAAATGAAACACACATCCTTATCGTATATACATAATCCATACAGAACAAACAACGTTTCACAAAGCAATCGATTATAATGACTCACATCCTATCGAGGAGAGTTAGAAGTTTAAAACAAATTAGGTCCTATCAATGACATGACTCGATTCCTATAGCTGCAGTAGTTCCTAGGTCACTTAATGACAGAGTACCTACGGTCAAACAAACATTAATCACAGACTGGCAGTAGTATCAACCTGCCTCAAACCATATTAGCAGTGGTAACTGGACCAACTGCTCTGATACCACCTTTGTCACGACCCGAAATCTCGAGCTGCGACCGGCGCTAGGGAGTGGGAATTTTCGTTTCCAAAACCCGTAGCAAGCCTAAAACGAGTATAAATTTTTCGCGAATAAATTGATAAAACAAAATCATAATCATATACAAAATCATTTTATAAAAGCCTTTCCATTGTGACGTATACAAACGTCTAGTTCAAAACCTGAAGCCATTACATAGGAACCTGGGTCTTATATTGCGATGTCTTACATCCAGCACAGCCCGTTCCACCTTTAGCAAACGGTTTAAAAGCGCAGTTTCAAAACCTTTTACAAATATCAGAGTATACGTTTTACAATCAAAACCGTTTGACACACCGTTACAACTTACTAGAACTCAACTACTGCAGCACTATTGATTCCGTACAAACTCCGAACTTCTGGAACAAGGATAGAAGTTCGTCATATCCTTTACTATGACCCTGAAATGAAACACTGTGAGGGGGTCAGTATTTTGGGAAATACTGAGTGAGTTTACGTTTACTAATGGTGTTATGTAAAATAACATCGCATTTAAAACATAACATATATATATATGAACATAGTATATATCAAGTATTAGATCCGATCGAAACCTTAATCTTAAACTAATACTATTTCCTATAAATATCCTACTCATACTGTATCCGTTCATATTATATCGAATCATTTTAATCCAAGTGGTACGGTCCCGAGATAGTTCAACCGAGTTACTCGTTACCACGTGACATAGTCCCGAGATAGTTCAACCGAGTTACATCATGTCACTGCTTAATCCCAAGGTGTGAGTCCCGAGATAGTTCAACCGAGTTACTCACTAGATACGGGTCCCGAGATAGTTCGACCGAGTTACCTCGTATCTACCAAACATAATCCTCCTCATTCCCAAACATAATCATCATATAATGAGCTCATATCAAACATTTTTAGATACCAACATCTATTAATGCTAATTCTATGACTGACCGGACACTGGTGATCACACAGCCTATTGACGCCCAATAGGTAGCTCGTTTCCTCGGATCACTATACTAGTTTTATTTTATAAGAAATAAACATTCAATAAGAAATAATAATCATTATGAATAATAATGCTATGCATTAATAATAATGATAATAAAATAAATAGCTTTTATTAATAACACACAAAAGTAAATTGTAAACTCACCACTTGCTATCCAAAATCTTGTAGAACAAACAAAGCAATATCGTTCGTCACGTTCCGTGTCCTGTTAGTAGTCGCCTCGGCGAGTCTACAAAAATTCGATAATAACCTAAATTATTAACATTCTAACTATATGCTAAATATCCAAAACATAATTTCTAGCCAACTTCGGCTATCGAAATCGCTCATTTAAAACAGTCCGACCTCTAAACAAACTTAACATTCTTAAATTTTAGAATGTCTCCTAAAACATTTGTTTAGGTCTCGGACTGAGATTAGCACCCGAAGGTGTCGGAAATTAGCTCCAAAGTTATTTCCTTAAAGCTGATTACAAGTGCAGGGCAGACTGCACAATAAAATGTTCAGTCCAAAATGAACATTTTAGGTTTCGATTTTGCAAAAACTTATACTTAGAAATATTTAGATAACATCCTTAAGTTTCCGTACCAACAAACGGAACTTAATTTGGAGTTATATAGCTCGAGATACGGACTTCGCAATAGGGCTGTTTTGCAGAATAGTTTTCTGCAAAACGTCCTACTAGTTTGCGTAAACTCATCTCGTAACTTATAACTTATCGGAATCTTAGACCTTAGCATTTATATTATAAACCATTGTACTAGATTAGGGCCCAATGTCTTGATCATTAACTATTCCAAATTTCAATCAACAACTTGATTTGAACACGTCGAACTTTATACTTTAATTTACCTCGACCCGTCGCCCGTCGAACTTACTAACGATGAAAGCTTTCGTTCTCGACTCATAAGGACTTCCCATGCAGCCCCTATGGCCTTCATACCTCTGCCTACTAGGGTCAGGGTGTGGCTGGTCGAAGGCCTTCCGAACCTAGGAAGCAAAACGCACAACGTTTCATTGTCACACTCTCCATTTTCGCTTCAAAATATACATAACTCCTTAATCAATTCAAACACTAATCTTAGTGTAATTGCGAAACACTCTAGCTCATTCCCTTCCAATTTTCATTCATTAGTTCATCTTAATTACATCCATCATAATTCAGCCATTATAACTCCTAATCAAAGCTTATGATTTTCAATAATCATCAACATGAATTCATCCAAAATTGTCATAATTCACCTACATATTTATCATCCATTTTTATTCAATTTAATCATCCAAGTTAAAATATTTTCGGCCATGACCTTCCTTCAACATATCAGCCTCAATTAATCATCATTCAACCATTAAAACACTTAATTATAAGCTTGTAATCAACCAAAATCATCAAACACCATGATTACCTAATTACCGAAAATAACAGCCCACAATTCATCCAAATTCGTTCAAAATTAGCCAACCAAATCGTGAATTGATGCTTACCTTGAGTATAGAATTGAGTCCTGAATCCATAGCCACAAATATCGTTCAATTTGGTCGAGAAACGAGCTCCGTAGCTCGATTTTAGCAAAAACGCTCCAAAACCTCATCTCCCATGGCTTCCTCTTTTCTCCATCTCTTTTTCTTTCTTTTTCTTTGAATGAATAATGGATATGCTAGAGAAATCAATAAGTGTAGGAAGTCAACATCTTCCTTAGGAAGTAATTGGTTAATATCACCTTTAGTACTTAAAATTGCCACCTCCTCATTTTTTAATCCATAACTTTTTTTTCGTCCAATTTAGTCCGTCGAACGCTAAATCTTTTAGGTCCGATTAATTCTATATTATTTATTATCAAATAAATAATATTAGTCCCATATCTTATAACTTCATTTTCTAATAATTTTATTTTGGCAATTTTGGCCAAAAACGCTCAAAATTTCATTTTGAGCTAACTTACACTTTTTCGTCCAATATTTCATTTTAATGATTATCGATAATCATTTTATGGATATTATTTTCTTATCTTAAGAAAATAGAGTAAAGCACAACTTTCCTCTTAATTTTATGGTCAAAATTCCACTTTAGTCCTTAAAGTGGCTAATTTGCACTTTAACTCAACTTCTCAATTAACCGACATGCTTAACTAAACAATGTCCAAAAATTTATGAAACTTTTTCCATAATTTCTTAAAAATATTTCACGAACCTTGACGTGAAAATTATTAGCTCGGGACTCATACTTTATTTTATTTTAATTACTCTGGCTTCCTTTTAGTCCCGCTAATAATCACTCCGAATAACAAATTTTCGCTTAAAAATTATTATTCTGAGATCCAATTAATATACCTATTTTGACAATACTTGTCATTTTGATTCTCATTCACGATCACCTTATCCCAACTTCTTAATTTCGGACAAGTGGCACGTCCTAATATCTGAAAGTTATCTTAACAGTTTACGGGTTATTACAACCTATTAGCCAGCGCCTTAGAGATAAGTTTGAAGACTCCGTTAATTAAGCTTATAGGACGAAAATCCTTAATATCTGTAGCACCCTGAAATTTCGGAAGCAGCACTAGAAAAGCAGTATTGATGCCTCTTGGGAAATCCGCAGTAGCATAAAAATCATCGAAAAGGGAGATAAAATCATGCTTAAAAGTCTTCCAAGCCTTCTTATAGAAAAAATAATTAAAGCCATCCGGGCCCGGAGCTTTATTATCGTCACAACTCAAAAGAGTAGAATAAATCTCCCCTTCAGAAAATGAGGCCGATAAGCATGCAGCCTGCGAATCAGAGAGGCGCTTGATTGGAAGATCATCTAAGATAAAATCAACACTGGCAGGCTTATTAAACAAATTCTTATAAAAAGAATGCACCCTTTGTTTAATATCAGCAGGAGAAGAATAGCAGACGCCATCTATAAAGAATTCAGATACTAAATTGTTCTTTGAATGCAAAGAAGCAACAGTATGAAAATATTTTGTGTTTCTGTCTCCATTTAGATTCCAGTTAACCCTCGATTTCTGATGCCAAAGCGACTCAATTTGCTTGGAGATATGATTGAATTCTGAATGCAAATCAGACAACCTGGAACCATCGGCTTCTGACAAATTATTCAAATCTGCTATAGCTTCTAAATCCGAAATTGAGCTTTGAACTGTGGCTAGACGGTTTTCCATGTTCCCAAAGACATCTCGATTCCAAGCTTTCAGCAAAACACGCAACTCCTTCAATTTCCTCACCAAATTGGCTTTAGGCAGCCTTAGAGCAATAGAAGACCAAGAATTATCAACAAAAGAACTAAATTCTTTATGACTCCACCAGGCATTAATGGACTTGAACGGCTTAGGACCCCAATCAATAATAACCTCCGAAGTAAAAAGAATAGGAACATGATCCGAGTACGATCTAGGCAAAGCTTTTAGGAGGTAATTCGGTCAGGAAACACACGCAGAGGGGGAAAGAAAACATCTGTCAATTTTCGATCTAGCAATACTGTTCTGCCAAGTAAAAAATCTACCGTGTAAAGAAGCTTCCATCAAATTGGAACTAGAGATAAATGCCGAAAATTCCAGCATAGAAGGAGAAAACCCACTGCAATTTAAACGCTCAGACGGATCCAAAATTTCATTAAAGTCACCCACGAGAATACAAATGAAATCTGAACTAAGCTCAGGAATAATATCAATCCACATTGAAGCTCGTTCTCTCGAACAATTACTAGCGTATATCAAAATAAATCTGACATCCTTGCCACCCCAGACAAAATCCAAACTAATCCATCTATTAGTTTTAACAATCCTCGAAGGATTAATAAGATTCGAATTCCATACACAAATAAGACCACCAGAAGCGCCAATTGAAGGAACAAAGCAATAATCGAAGTCTAAATTAGGCCACAAAAAACGAACACTAAAGTCATCAAACAATTCTTTTTTCGTCTCAACAAGACCCAAAATAGTAAGTTTGTGAGTAGAAACTAAAGAACGGATAAAGCGATGTTTGCGAGCAAATGATAAGCCCCCACGAAAATTCCATGAAACAAAGTTAAGATTGTAAGACATGAGAAAAAATATAACCTTGAGAAATAGTAGCAACCAGAGAATTATGCCTCCGAAGCAATCCTCTGCGAGAGAAGATGGATGATTCCTTCTTCCTTTTCTGGAGCTAACCCCAGAGATACCCCAACATTCCATGTGAGCTTAGCTTCCGACTCCTTCCTCTGAGATTCAGCTGCTGCTAGATTCAGAATATTCATATTTCTGATATTATCGTCAGAAATAGAGTTTGTATGGATGCCTGAAAGTGAAGCTGTTGAACATATTCGGCCAGCGAGATCAACATGTTTCACCTTTCTCCTATGTTCAATGAAACCCTTGAAAGAAGCCGGTGTCTTGCCCGAGGAAGCATCGTCTTCTGCAACAAATGCTGCTGAAATCGAACCTGCTTCCTTATCTGAATTCTGCTGGTGGTGTGGGTTGAGAAGAAAAACCGGCGATGAATGAGCAGAAAATTCGTTGACCTCACGAGAAGCCGCCTGAGCTTTGTTAGCTGCTGAATTGTCACTCTTAATCAAAGAGCAGCCCTCATCGCTGCCTGAATAACTCATCTCCGACATCTCCCATTCTTCCAAGACAATTGGAAGGTCGGACTAATTAACAGAAAGTTCAAATTCCCGACCATCTAACATCAACGGGATTGACTCTTGGATTTTGCCCCTTGTGGTTGAGATAAGAATCGAACCTGTATCGAGTCTCTCTCTAGATAAAACCATAGGATGCACTGTAATAGGGTTTCCAAAATGCTTCCCAATCTGCATGAATAATCCCTCTCCCCATGCACAAAGAGGGACTCCCACAACATTAAGCCACACATATCTTCCTTTACTTGTTTCAAACCGATCACATTGCCTAAAGGAGATAAAGAAATCTGATAATGAAGGAAAAGTGATTGTTTCAAAAACTTCCTTCTCTTCTATGGTGCGAAATCTGAGTAAAACATCCGGGCCTCCTAAGAATGACCATGAAGCAAAATCAATCCCTTTGAGTTTCAAAAAGGAACACACTTGCAGCAACAGTGGAAGACTCTTAACCTGAACAATCACAGAATCTTGGTAATTCACGTCTGCAGCTTCTGGCGATGGAATGATGATGGGTTCATTACGGACAGCCTGAACATAGGATCTTCTGTCCCTAATTGCAGGATTAACGATACGACTCTGGGTTATTGTTTGATGTGGTGACTGTGAAGGAGGTGGTGGAGGTGGTACTTGTGAAACCCTAGAAGGGTATTTAACATCAAACGCCCTTATCTTGTAATAGCCAATACAAACCGTATTTAATCTAACACGAACAGTTTTGAAGTCCTCCTCAAGATTAGGTCTGAAAAAACCAAATCGCTTGTTTCGAACGTTTCTTTTCCGGGCCAAAGAAACTCTCCCTGCAATTCCAAATTTGAGGAAGGCTTGTTGAAGGTTGACATAATCCCAAGAATCTGGGTAATTTTCAAAGTAAAAAACGGGTAATGATGAAGGATTAGGGTTAGGGTTTTGGTGTTTGGTGAGGTTAGGGTTTAGGGGAGGAGAGGACGCCATTATCCTGGGACAAATTGAATAGTTGAGTTTATCAAATGTTAAACAATTAGTCTTTCCTTTGATTGGTTTAAACGTAGAAGAGTCAACTATTGTATGGGGGACGAGATAATTTTTCATTATATATTAGTGATGGATACCGAATTCCAAAATCTGAACCCTATCATTTCATCTATGCTTGAAGAATGACTCTCGAAAATATTCAGATCAAACTCTGAATACGTGAAGGCTTTGTCTCGTCTAAGATGAGCCCCTTCGGATTTTCCATCTTGAAGAATTAGTGTCACGATCCGAATTCGGATCGAGATAAACATCAGAAAATGGGAGTGATTGAAATTCGTAGCAAGGCTAAATTTTTGCATTTTATTTTAAAAACTCTTTAGAATTAAGTTTAAGAAAACTTAATAACTTAATTAATTGATCCATAACCAATTCATTAATTACCAATTTAAAATATTTCTTTTTAAGTTTGAAAATCGGTAACTCTTAAATATCCACACTCGGGACCCTAACTTTCATAATCAAATATAGTTTCATACTATGTAACACCGTTTCTAAAATTCCTGGTACTACTATTTAACCGGATTGCAACTGTCACGTCCTAAAATCAGAGATCGTGACCGGCGTTTAGGGTATGGGTATGATTGTACCAAAATCCGTAGCTATCTTCACAGAAACATATAAACCTGTAAGAAACCTACTCGGGGGCAACCGAGACTCCAACCTAAGTCTAGCAGTTTATATAAATAATTATAAAACTAAATGCTCGGCTCAAAGCCGAAGCTCCAACAACATGCCCTATATATAAATAATAAAAGTCAAAGTATACATGCCAACAATAAATAAACAGTCAGACCACTCCGACAAACTAAAGTATGAATAAATCATGAAAGACAACTAGTTCTACTACGGTCTAATAGTATAAAATAGTTTTATTAGTTTTATTAAAAATAAAAGAACCTCTGAAGAATCAAAGAAGCCGGATATCAACCAAAATTCTCAAAAATCATAAACTTGGAAAATGGAGAAAACGTCGGGGTCAGGTATACTTGACACATGACGTATAAGTTTGACATTTTTTTGTGATTAAGCCATTATTTTATTAGTTTGATTGTTTATCAAAAGATAAAGAAATTAATTAATAGATTCTTATTTACTATAGTTATAATTTTATAAGTAGTATATGTAAAGTTGATAAGCAGATATCAAATCAATTAAAATATATTTTTTATCTACTCTACTTTGATTTTAATTTTTGAGTGCATTTACTTTCCAAGCTATTACAGTTAATAATATTTTTATTATAAATTAGAGTGTTTATTATCCGGGTATATTCTATAGAGATATTCTTTTAAAAAGTGTTTCCATATCATTATGTATTTGATCGAGACAGACTTATGCTTGCTAAATTTTTTAGAGTGTTTATACCATATAACGGATGTACCACGTCATTTTTACAACAAACTAATAATTACTTGCGATAGAAAATCTTTATTTATTGCTTATCTTTTTATCATTAAATATTTATATATGGCTAACGCCTCATTAATTTGTTGTACGAATGACATGGCGTAGCCGGTGTGTTGTATAATTATTCAATCTTTTAATATTATGCATTTGAGAGGTTTATCCTAAAATTTGAGAAAAAGTCTAAAGTAATGATTGCCAGCCTATCCCAATTGAATAAGACATTTCAGTGCACTTTAAAAGTTTTGACTTTGTATTTCAGTACAGTCCAGTAATTTAAGATTAATCTAGCAATAATAAAAATTGTTTTAATTATATAGTATAAAATCACCATTTTTATATGGAATTTCAAGAATAATATGATTTTTAAAATGTGTTAATTCAGAATACTATCTTTCGTTTTTCTAAACGTTGGCAGTTTTTAATAACGTTTTGATGACGGGACATGACACGCGGCATTCTCATCGGATTCCCAAATCAGCAAAATTTGACCTAAAATGTGCCCATGTTATTTATGAAAAAAAAATGAAAGGCGATGTCAATTGACACGTTTAAAGGTCATGTTATTTTTGAGATTTCGTGTAACGATGGTGATTTTATATATAATTAACCCATAAAAATTTAACTACAAACTATTAACATTTTATTTCTACCGAACAAAATTTGAAAAGAAAGATAAACAATTAATTATTTTGATTTTAATACTCAATTAATTGAAAAGTCAACTTTATGATGAAAAACATTTAATTAAGTCGATTTAAAATGATATTTGTTCAATTAAATTGTGACGTAAGATTTTGTTGTTAAAAGTTTTCAGCATAAAATTTTGTGGAGATCAAACCTCTAGTTCATCATTGCATTTGAAAGGTGGTGAAATTATATAATTTTCATAATTCCGATTTTAGTTATTCTGATAATTATATTTATGAAATTATTTTTTTTGTAATCATTTTTTAGATTATTAGTTTGATGTACATGTGCGCTCTGCACGTGGTTTATAATTTTATTATTTATCATGATATATATTTGAAATTGTTGAACATAATTTTTTTAATTATATATGTATTGGAACTTTATATTTGAAATTGTTATATATGATTTTTTTTCTTTTTTACATTTATTGTCATTTAATATTAATATTATTTAAATATGAAAATTAAAATTAAAATTAAAATTAAAATTAATAATATAAATAAGTTAATATATATGATCATGCAAAAAAGACAAAATATAAATTTATTAGTTACAAATATTTTCTTAGATCAATCTCTTGCAACTCCCAAAATTTTACATAAATATGTTCGTAAACCTATTTAATGATATTTATTTAAAATTATACTCTTAACTTATTTAATTCTATTTTAGGTGTGATATACATGGTAGTGATCAGTAATATGATCCGTTGATTCATTATTTATAATAATAAATATAAATTAAAGGAAATTTTCTAGAATATCTATTTTTAAAACATAATTATCTCAACACCTTTCTTTGAACTTATTTACATGTCATATGCCTTTCTTTACCTGAGGGTACCTGTTTTAGAGTTTTTATTTCGAAAATACTTTTTTTTATGTTTTATATCTTTCTTTTATAGATTTTTTTTTCTTGCGGTGTTTTTATGGTGTTTTTTCTATCATATTTTTATAGTGTTTTTTATATTGTATTCATGGTGTTTTTATGTTGTATGTTTTTTAAATGTAAATACACTATAAAAAGACCATAAAAACACCATAAAACATTATAAAAACATAAATCAATTTGTCGTACGAAATCAGTAATAAAAACATCATAAAAACATCACAGATACTAAATAAAAATACCAGAAAAATACCGTATATACACAAAATATATATCAAAAATACACTAAAACATGGATACACCATAAGAACACTGCAAATACATCATAAATCAATTTGTTATTTACACAATCAGTAACATCAAAATAAAAGAACAAATATATGAACAAGAGAAAGACAAAATAAATTAAACAAATAATAGAAGAATGTCGTAAACAAAAAATAGATCTGCAATAATCTATTTATGAAAAAAATCTAAATTATCACAAAAAATCTAAAAACGTCGAGGAATCCACCAAAAGAAACGCGACGACAAAAATATCAGCGGAAGAAACGCGACAATAAAAATATCAGCGGAAGAAACGCGACTACGATGAAACCACTGAAAAAAGACGGCGACGATAAAGCAACCGAGAAAAAGTGCGACTACGACGTTGTGGTTGTGGATCTAAGAAAAAGGAAAAGAAAATCGCAGATTTGAAAAATAAAGAAGAAAATAAAATTGAGAAGAAGGGAAGAGAGAGAAAAGGGTGAGATATATGTGTGGGTGGAATATATGTGTTGAAAAAAATGAGAAAGAATAAATATTAAAAAAAGAAGTTTTAATTAATATAAGTTATTTTTGAAAGGCCTAATGGCAAAAAAAACCCAAACCTTTACGACTTGTTGCAATTTATCCAAACCTTTTAATTTTTGCAATAATATCCAAATTGCATTTTTTGGTTGCAATAATATTCAAATTGTATTTTTTGTAGCAATAATAGTCAAATTGATGGCTAGACTTGTTGTTTTTAATTAAGATATTAGGCTATTATTATGTTTTGATGTATAATAATATAGTAAAAGTCCCAAAAAATGACAAAAAACTCAAAAAATTTCACATAAAAAGTGCAATTTGGATATTATTGCAACAAAATAATGCAATTTGGATATTATTACAAAAATTAAAAGATTTGGATATAATTGCAACAAGTCGTAAAGGTTTGGGTTTTTTTTACCATTAAGCCTTTTTGAAATTAAAATAAAATATCGAGTGAAGATAAGAAAAGTTGGCCATTTTTATTGTAATTAAGTTGAAAAGCAGGATATTATATACAGGACATGTTTGGTTCAGCTGTTTTTTGTAGCTGGTAGCTGTTAGCTATTGCTGAGAGCTGTTAGCTGTTGGCTTGGAGCTGTTAGCTGATAGACCATACGTGCTTAGTGAGATTTGATTAGTTGTAGCTGTTTATATATAAAATGACCGTAAAGAGCACCTAATTTTTATTTTTATGTATTAAAGTATAAGTATATTATATAATATAGTATTTAATAAATATATCAATAATTCTTTTTTATAAGAAGCAATATTTGGTTAAAACTTATTTAAATATTTTTTAGATAAATTTATGATTTATTTTAAAATATTATTTTATTATGGTTGTTCTAATATAAATAAAATAATTTTATATAATTTAAAATGCTAAGAGTATTTAAAATAATTTAAATAATTTTATATATTAAAAAATGATATATTCTAATTGGGGTAATTTTGTCTAAATAATTAAAAATATTGAAACAGCTATCAGCTATTGGCAAAAAATTCCAAAATAGAGTTTTTTCAACAACAGTTGTTGGAGGTTCAAAAAGCTCCGAAAAAGCACTTAAAAAAATCTCACCAAACACTTTAGTGGAGCTTTTTGAAAAGGAAAAGTTAAAAACTCTACCGAAAAGCTGAACCAAACACCCTCAAATAACTCGTATAAATAAAATATATATACATATATAATTTATTTTTAATTATTAATTATTTATATTTGAAATTGTTGAACATTATTTTTTACTTTTTATATTTATATAAATTAATTAATACATATAAAAAGATTGGATGTTATTTATAGAACCTAATATTGTGTATTTAATTAGAATTATATCATGAATGTCTTTTTGATCCCGCTCGATTTGTGTAGTGAGCTTGAGCGTATGATGAACTCGTTTTGGTGGGGTCGAAATCGAGAGGAGAAAAAAGGTATTTGTTGGGCGAGTTGGGATAAGCTTTGTGTGCCAAAAAAATTCGGCGGGTTGGGTTTCAAAAAAATTCACGAGTTTAATTTGGCTATGTTGGCCCGTCAAGCTTGGCGATTGATTAGTAATGGTGATTCTTTGTTGAGTCGTGTGTTTAAGGCTAAATATTACCCAACTACTTCTTTTTTGGAAGCCTCGCTAGGTAGCAATCCGAGTTACGTTTGGCGGAGCATATTCGCGTCGCATGGGATCATGAAGAAAGGAGCTCGCGTTAGTATTGGAGATGGTCGAAGTACTGAGATATGGCACTCCCCTTGGCTTCTTAGAAGTGAGTCAGGGCTAGTATCTACTGTTGCGAGACCGGAGTTGGTTAATAGCAAAGTTTGGCAGTTATTTCAAGAGGATGCAAAGCAATGGGATGAATCGATAGTTCGAGACATTTTTAATAGCGATGATGCTTCCAACATCTTAGCTGTTCCTATTAGTGCCAGGAATATTAGTGACGGCTGGACTTGGAGTTTGGAGGCAAAAAGAAAATTTACTATCCGTAGCGCGTATAGATGTATCCGTGGGGAGATGGTATCTGGAGGTCTGGTTTCAGATGGGGTTTGCTGGAATAAAATTTGGAATCTCCAAATTCCGTTGCATATTCGCATTTTCCTTTGGAGACTTGCAGCTGGGTTTCTTCCTTCGGCAGTTAACTTGGCTTCGAAGAGAGTCTTTATTCACGATACCTGTCAGGTTTGTAAGGGTTGCTCTGAAACAGATGTCCATATTTTTAGTAGCTGCTCAAAGGCAGTAGACTGTTGGGAGTTGTCTGGTTTGCAAGTTGGTACTGAAGCAGGTTTGTCTCTGCGTCCTTGGTTTAATAGCTGGTTGTGTAATTTGGATAGAGACGAGGTAAGTTTGGCTGCTTTGATTTGTTGGAGACTTTGGCTTAATCGAAATAATGTGGTGTGGGGTAAACCGATGAGTACGGCAGTGGAAGTGGTTAGCTCAGCTAGTCATCAGCTGCATATCTGGAAAACGGCTCGGTTTGGGTCTGAGAATTGTAATGAGAACGCAGCTGGTGTGTTAGATGGTCAGGTTGAGTGGCAATGTCCAGCAGCAGGTTTCTTCAAAATAAATATGGACGCTGCTGTTTTCAGTGAAGAGGGAAGAGCTGCGATTGGTTGCGTGTTACGGAATGATAAGGGTGATATCATTCAAGCCAGGCAAGTCGGGTTTGCTGGAGATTTTGACTCAAGAACGGTAGAGGCAATGGGCATTAGGGAGGCTCTCAGTTGGCTCAAGGGTTGGAGGAATTTGATTGTCGAGTCCGATGCGATGGATATCATTCTGGATATTAGAAACCAAGAAAGGATAGAGGGGGACGTGTTGATTGATGATTGTGTTACTTTAGCGAAACAGTACTTTAATTTGTCTTTTGTTTATGTAAGGCGGTCTGCGAATGAAGCTGCGCATTTGTTAGCGCGTAATGCTCGTTCTCTGTCAGGTCATCGGGTTTGGTTTTCGAACTTTCCTGAATATCTTACGTCTGTATCTGTTTCGATTATCTCTTAATGAAGAAAGTTTGAAGTTCAAAAAAAAAATTAGAATTATTAGAAAAAAAATTATATGGTTGACTAAGATTATAAAAACTTTCTAATAATGGAAGTGTTTTCCAGCTAATATATTTTTTATATATGTCATAGATGTTATCATCCACCTACTTTTGATTGTGAGAATAAAAATATCATTTATTAAAAAAATATTCCTATAGTTTATTTTTCTTGGATACGTCACTATAAATTGATGCATTACCAAACGATTAAATTATGGCATATATACTACACGTAAGCATGTACAAAAATAAATATTCAAAAAAATATAACTAAAAAATCTATTGAAATCCAGAAATATATTAGAAAAATAGATTTGATAACTAGATCTCAAGAAACAAGTAATAGTAATTTTTTTTTGAGGGTAAACAAGTAATAGTAATTAATTACAAGATTCAAATTATTAATTATGCAAAACTAAATCAAATCAAAAAAATTATTGATTATGATATTTTAGATTTTCCGAGTTTATTAATCTAATTCGAGACATTTATATTTATAAAAAAATTAAAAACTAATATGATATCCTGACACAGGAACAAGCATTTTATGCGAATAAATTCGCTACCTAATTTGTAGATTTATTTACGAAAATTAATTTATCGAATTGTTTTGCTAATAAAAAAATATTCCATCAATACCTCGCTTATGACATACGATTCAACCACTATCTGACAAAACCTTTACCGTTTGGATTGAGGGCTTTCAAAATCCATTTACTTTATTAAATACATGAAATATGACATTCATGAATTTATTGATTCTATCGTTTGTATTCGATATAAAATCCATGGATGTATGAAGGATATTTTTGAAATTATTAAAATTTTAAAACAATCCAGCATATATTAAACTTTTCCATCTAGGAGGTAGGAAATCAAATGGTGAATTTTGGAGTATGATGAATTTTATTGATGAGAAAGGTCTCAAATTAATAATTGCATCTTGTTGATGAGAGAGGTCTCAAATTAATATTTTTTCAATTCTTAACCAAAATTTGTTTTCACACGTGTGTTGGTGGTAAATATAATCTACTAAAACAAAATAAAATACTCCCTCTGTCCCACTCTAATTGACAAAATATGGAATTTTTGGTATCTCATTCTAATTGACAAAACTAACATAAATATAATTTTTTTCTTTAATTTTCCATCTTTACCCTCATTTAAAGTCATGGTTATTGTAATTTAGTTATTTTGTCAATTAGAGTGGGACGGAGGGAGTACTATTTATTGCATTTTGTAAAATTTAAAGGCCAAATTCATCCCAGAGTCTCTCTACTTTTCATTTTTTTTTGAGGAGATCCCTCTACTTTAATTTGGCGTTTATGCGTTCTTACACTTTCATTTTCCTTGTTATTAAGTGAAAGAATGCAGTATTTAACATTTTTCCTTTCTGGAATTTAAAACTTAAATTCACCCATTAACAAACAAACAATCTAATTGAGAAAAACGTTGCATCCAAAATTGCAGAAACAGGTAACAAAAAGAGCGTAACAGGAAGTGTAAGAACAATTTTCAAGAAATTCCTCTTCCTCCTAGTTTTACCTTTGAACTCTCACAGGACATGAGTTTTGTTAGATTCAATAAAGCAAGGAACATGGAAGAGAAGGAGATCGACAAAAAGCCTGTCTGTTTCCTTCTGGTTGCTGCTAGCTGAGATTTTGCCGGTGTTCATTTATTAGTCCTTCTTGCTAAAACATGCCTGCATTTGTTATCCACTTCATGAAAAGAAATCTTGTTGGTCAGTTTTCTGAAGTTGATGTCTGTGTCCAGGTTGATTTAGGTTCGCTTCAAGACACTGTACCAACAGACAGGATTTTAGTTTTGCGAGACTGGACAGATTCTACTTCGACTGACATATAAAGCATATGTTGAGGATGAAGATGATGACAAATGTGCAGTGGACTCTATTGATACAGATGATGAATTAAATGTGCCTTTGGAATCTGATAAAGAGTCATTTGTGGATGTTCTAGCTGCTTCAATAGTGAGCGAGGAATTTCAAGGGATTGTGGCATCTGAGACAGGAAGCAATAAAAACTTTGACCATGTCTCAGCTGCTCAATCAGTGCCTTCCCATACCAACAGCAGTTCTGAAGGTTCCGGAGGTATTTAACAGTTCTCCATTTAAAGCAGGTTCGATTGAGAGGTATTTAACATTTAAAATTTTCCAATCGCAGGATCAGTTATAGTTTGGCTTGCTATTTTAACAACCATATTAATTGGTGCTAATAGCTATCAGTGTACATACACATACTCCTGCTTAAGAAGGTGATTGATTCCTAAAGTTTTTATCTGATTTATTTTTGCAATATATAGTTTTTGTCTTTTAACTTTTGTTTCCCATATACTCCTCCTCTGTTCCGTAAAGATTGGAAAAGTTATACTTTCACGGTAAGTAAGAAATTAATTATTTATAGTAAATTTATTGGAATATTTCTAAAGTACCCTTTTAAAAGTGAAACATTATGGAATAATTACTTACAAAAACCAAAGCAACTGTTCTAATTATTGCATTATAGGAATAATTTTGTCATTAACTAATATTCAAATAGCAACTTTTTCTATCTTTAAAGAACGGAGGTAGTATTTCTTTTCTTATGCTTTTAGCTTATCGAGGAATTGTTTTCAGGAGAGGAAATAGTTTTCATGACTTGAAAAAGGGGTAAGAATCAAATGGATGCCTTATCCCCTTGGCAGCTATAGTAATGAGGAATATATATTTACTGATAGGCTATTTGGTAAAAGATAGTTAAAATGTTGAGACTAAAAAAAATTATGCATATCTAAGTTAAGATACAAGTCATCAAATGGCATTAATTAGAAAATTAATATCTAGACTTAAGTTTGATTTGTGCTATTTGCACTACATATCAAATATATATTCTTTATAAGGCAGCAACATAATAAAAACTACCCTTTACGTGAAGGTAATTGAAATGATATTGTTTATTTTGTTTTTTTACTTTTTATAGTACCCATTAAAATTGGTTTGAAAATTCAAAAGACTATGCGAGTCTAAGTATTCACCTCATGAGTTACAAAGTCATTTACATTCTGTTAAGATAATAATATAGTTGGAGTCTCATCCAACAGCTTGACCTATGGTTGAATTGGTTGTTTGACATGATAACTGAGGCTCTATGATCTATTAGTCTAAAGTTTAATAATTCACAATCCTCATTTGGTTGATTACAATATTTGAGCAGCAAAAACAAGCTAGCTGCAAAATTATTGTTATCATATACAATATTTCTTGTATTGTTGTTTCAACTAAACTATATCTTTATTTCTTACTAATAATTAGTAACTAACTATAAAACCATAAGTTAAGTAATTAATTTAGTATATATTAAAGAGGATAATTAAGCTAGTATTTTCAATTTATCCTTTGATTGATATAAGTTAGAGTTGTAAGGTATCGGTATTTCATACGAAAACAATATTCTGAGTTATTTGTCATTATTATTTATTCCTTAATTTTTTATTTTATGGTTTTGTTAGTTTTAATTAAAATCTCACAAAATCTATTTTTGTTAGTTTAAATAATTCTTAAATAACTATTTTGGTACTAAATTTAATTTCATGTGGGATCAACTTGTTTATTATCACTTTATTACTTGTTTGTCGACATTGTTCACTTGCAATTTCAAGCATCATATATCAGAACAAAAGCATAATAACAATTTAACAAAAATAACTAAGTGTATTCAAATCAAACTTTACATATTTTTGAAGGATATATGGAGTATTTAATAATATAATATAATTTAATTAATTATATCCACTAGTAACATAACAATAAAGTCTATTTTGAAAAAATCTACAAATTCAACTAATTTTTTTCAGCATTAAACTTCATGCAATTTCCTTTTGGATTTTGCTCTAGTTTTGGAACAATGAAAACCATACATTTAATATTGAATCACACTCTAGCTTTCTTTTCCTTGATGCCAAGTTATTGAACAGGAGTTTATTTGTAAGCATTATCAAAGTTTCTTCTTAGCAAAAAGCCTAGAAAAGGGGAAATTAGGGTAATATGAAGAGAGTGATTCAAATTGTTTGGAAGCATTTAAAAGTGTGAAAATAGGTGGAGAAAATGATAATTGAAGTGGGTCCTCCAATTACCTCTTAGTGGAGAAATATAAATCACCACAAGTGGAAGCTGCAATGTCAAGCAAACCAAAGCAAAAATACTATTTCCAAACATCTAAATTCTTCACAAAAATTATTAAGTGAACCAAATTCATCATATAAGATTAAAACTAAATCATAATAAAAATTTAAAAATTTACATTAAATATTACCAAACCGCCTATTTTCTTTTGATTTGAATTTTCAATCAGATTCGGTTTTTTCACACCTCTACCTACATCCATATTTCTCTTATTGGAAGAGAGAAACATGGAAAGTATTTTCTTGAAGTGGGCACAATGAAAACAACCATAACATCATGATGATGATCAAATTCTTTTGATTTTTTTCTCATAATTCTTGATTCTCACCTACTACTACCCACCAATTCAACTTGCTGCACTAACCAAACCTCTCCCACATTTTCACTGTAAGTCACTCTTTCTCTCCCATTCACACACACCTTTTCCCATAGTCTAAAATGAGTTATACAAAAAAGCTTCATTGCTTTGTAAGTAATCAATCTTTTATCCCTACTCTCTGAATCTACTCTGTTTTGTTCTGTTCCCTTTCCTTCTAAAACATTCTTTATGTCATTAAATCTTGCCTTTAATTTCATGCATTCTTATTTTAATACTTCTAGAAGTTATCATAAGTTTCTAAAAGGATATTAAATTAGGCATAAATTCTCCTAGAATATCATTCTTGATTAGTTTCACCTCAGTTTCATCTTTGTTTCAATTCTGTTTCGTTTCGGTTTCATATCTGTTTTTACTCTGTTTTTGTTCTGTTTCTTACAAATTCCAACCAGGCAGTAATAGGGATTTGATTGATTTCTTGAAATGGATTCTTTCAACCAAGAAACCGGGTTTCGGTATAATCCGAATTCGCACGATGCTGACGGGGAATCCGAGGAGTCGGGAATTCTTGAAATATATGTTCATCATGCTAGGAATATTCATAACATATGTATCTATGAAAATCAAGATGTGTATGCAAAATTTTCTCTTACATATAATCCGGATGAAACCCACTCCACTAGAATTATCAATGGAGGTGGAAAAAATCCAGATTTCAATGAAAAATTAGTGATCAAAATTACCCAACTTGATGCACTTCTCAAATGTGAGATTTGGATGCTTAGTAGAGCTAGAAATTACATGGAAGATCAGCTTTTAGGGTTTGCTTTAGTTCCAATTTCACAAATTATTGGTAAAGGAAAAATCACTCAAGATTATAGTCTTTCTTCTACTGATCTATTTCACTCTCCAGCTGGAATTATCCAATTATCTCTTTCTTTAGATCAATCTTTGCCTCTCAATTCTTCAACATCAATACCTAATTCTTCGATTTCGGCTGAAGTTGTGTTTCTTGATAGAAAAGTATCACAAG
The DNA here is from genome assembly GCF_937616625.2 of Mercurialis annua. Taxonomy (NCBI): domain Eukaryota; kingdom Viridiplantae; phylum Streptophyta; class Magnoliopsida; order Malpighiales; family Euphorbiaceae; genus Mercurialis; species Mercurialis annua. The sequence goes on along the minus strand of NC_065575.1, from coordinate 3,185,972 downwards.
TCGTTCTCGATCCTGTCGAGTATTCACGGATCGAATTTCCCGATATCAATGTTGTTCGAGAGAATCATCAAATGGTATCGGAGTATTTCGACGGTTTGGATTCAAAACCGGGATCATTTCTTCATCTTGGTGTTGTTGATTACGAAATGACATTAAATTCTTATGAAGAGAATCGAGACGGATTAACTTCTCATGTTGGTAGTAGTATGCAAAACTCGGGTTTCTTGAGCTCTACGACTACTAGCTTAAGCGAAGATCGAAATTCCTTGGATTCCATCGATAAAAAGACTACTCTTCTAGGCACTCATTCATCAAACTCGCTTGATATTTCGGTCTCCACCGAGGCTAATCATGGGTCGAGCACTTCTCCCGACACTCCTACCTCCAAGAAAGGAATCCAAGTACGAGATGAAAAGGATTCGGATTTTTCGAGCAGAGAAGATGAGAGCAACAAAGAAGAAAAATTAAATAAGGGCAAATTTGGTCAAGTTTTCTCATCCCCGTTAATAAATATCAATGTTGAAGCTGAGCAATCAGCAATGCAGCAACAAATAGTAGACATGTACATGAGAAGCATGCAGCAATTTACTGAATCTTTAGCTAAGATGAAACTTCCTATGAATCTTGACAAGCCTGATCAAACCGAAGATCACGGCGATTTAATTCAAAATCACAACAATAGTTTAGAAATTGAGAAGAAGAAAAAAGATGGATCAAGGGTGTTCTATGGTAGCAGGGCATTTTTCTAATAACAATTTAATTATGTATAATAATTTTAATATCAAATAGCTTCGTTATTGCTGGATTTGGAGTTTAATTGGTGAAACTTTTATGAGTTTCTCACTCTCGGCTGATTCATTCAGTTGTAATTCATCACTTAAATTTTTTAGTTTTATGTTTAAATCTTGTTTAACATCTCCTAATTTTTAGTTTTATGTTTAATATTGTTTTATTAACACTTACAAGTGTTCAATATCATCATGGCTTTTTGTTTTCTTTTTTTAAATTATTCTCGGGTGGCTAGCTATAATTATATACCTTGCTTTATAAGACTTAAAAATTTACATTTCATATGTTCTTTTTCGAGCAATTGTAGTTTGAGGACATTTCACCCTCAGCGCATCTCTAGAGCTTTTCATGAGCTAGGCTAATAAAAGTTTAAATTCAGCCAATAACCGATTTAGGTTTTATATTTGCTACTCAAATTCGATCTTTATATATATATATATACACACACGCGTGCGCACACACACGCTCAAATAGAGTTTTTTTTCGGACTTACATGAGACATTCAATTATAATAAAAAGCCAAATACCTCCATAAAATTCAAATTTATTATGGGCCGGAAAAAATTTATTATGGGCCGGAAAAATTTATTATGGGCCGGACTTTAGACAAAATATCCATGCCTATAAATAGGTTTTGGCATTCCTAACCCAAAAAATTATTTTAGTTCAATACACATTGTAATATTTTCCTCCAATCCATTAGAGTTTCTATTACACTAAAAAATAAAGTTCTGTATACATATTGTTATATTTAAATATTTACTACTTTACATTTATTTTTATATTTTGGAATAAATATATCCTTATTTAAAAATATTATTTGATATTGATTAAATAATTTTAAATTATTAAATTAATAGTTTTTAGTTAAATAATGTCATTTAATGCTTTATTGTAATGTTTATTTAATGTTAGCAGCTGTAATTTTAATAAATTCAAATAAAAATATTATGTTATTGAAACTTATATAACTTTTTAGACTATATTGTATTTATTTATTAAATATTTACTTATAAATAATTTAAAAAACAAACATTTTAGACTAAAGTATTTTTTTTTTTTTGAAATAAGACTAAAGTATTTAAAATATGATGATTATACTTTAAAAGTTAATAAAACAAATTATAATAAAAATTAGTTAAGTAAAATCTTCAAAACCAAACACCATTACCCAATATAAGCCCACTTTACAAAGAACTTTTTTACCCACACTGAAGTATCAAAAGAAAAAGAGGAAATTACACACCGTTTTTTGTTTTTTGAAATTTTCATAAAAATACTCTCCAATTTTTTTGTAGCAAAAATATATCTTTTTAAACTTTTTTTTTTTGTAAAAATATACTCTTTTCCAATCTAACAACGATCTACCAATAATCTACCATACACATACCTTCACAAAAAAAAGCGTATTTTGCTATAAGAAAATCAAAGTATATTTTTACAAACAGTTAGCCAAAAATAGATATTTTTGTAAAATACCCAAAGAAGAATGAAGTAAAATGTGATTCAGAGTTTCGAGGTTTGTACATAAAGAACTAAAATCCTTACAAGGTGTAACAATCCAAACGTAGAACATTATTCTCGGAGGCTGCCTCTTGATCCCAAAGTGAATTTCAAGAGCAAACCAAATTGTGCATATAGGAACAAGACCGCCAACATTGTAATCTTGACAAATTATCTTCCAATTTTTTTTATAAAGGACTCTAGAAGAAATATCATCTTTTAAAAAAGAACACTTCATGTAACTCTCAGGATGATTTTGAATTGATCGTGACATATGAAAGATTGACACATAGTAAAATTGGAATACTATGTAAAATATACTCCCTCCGTTCCGTTTAAAAAGGTCAATTCATGATTTTTGTGCCATTTTATAAAAAATTCTCTCTTATACCCTCATTTTCTCTTTTATAATTAAAGCTAATAATGTACACACAAATTATAAGACAATAATTAATAGGAATAAAATAAAATAGGCGAAAGAAGAAAACTTTTTCAAGAAGATAATTTTGACTTAAATCTTTCACGACATGGTCCCAAAAACCTGTAGAATGCACTAGTTAACAAAAGGAAGATCAAGGTATTTAGTCGGGAAAAAAATTAATTTGGCAACCTTCGCCACACGATGTCATTTTTTATGAATAAAATGATACCGGACAATGACGTTGGACTGTAAAATGCCAACAAATAAAAAGTTAAGTCTTTTAGTGTTAAATTTTAAAAATATATTTAAACCGCAACTCACGTGAAAAGTCGGATTTTTTTTTTGTATTTTACAAGAACCCTTAAAAACATAAGTATGTATTTGAACCAGTTGCCTATATCAAAAATATTACTTACAAATTTCTAAACGCAATTGAGTTGATAAGGCGCTCTCCTTATTTAAATGAGGTTGTGGGGTCGAACCCCAAAAATGGGTTTAATCTAGAGGTCCTCGTCCTTATCTTATGATTCGTAAACGAGATGATCTTTCTCGGAACTTGTTGAAAATAAAAAAATTGAAATATTATTTCTATTTGATAGTTACTTGTAACTATTTAAAATTTGGGATCAGATACTGTGTCACGCAACAGACATACACTACTCCAATGATGATTAGTCTGAGAATAGAAGGTTTAAAATATTGCCCCATAGTTAAAACCCGTATAGAAAACTTCATACAAGAAAATTACATAGTTGAGATTTTAGAGTTGGATACCTTATTGAGGCTATCTCTAATACATTATAAAATTAAAACTCTATTTATCAGAGATAGAATAAGTTTTCCAACTATAAATTCTATCTCTAACTCTAAATGAGTTTTTCTCCAATCACAAACTTTATCTCTAATTTTAAATAAGTTTTTTTTCAATCACAAACTCTATCTCTAACTCTAAAAAAATATTTTAAAACTACACTATTTTATTATTTTAAAAAATTAGCTCAAATTAATTTTTTTTTACATATTCGTCCCAAAAATAGAAACATATATGCGATTTTTTATTATTTAAATTATTTAATTTTATTAGTAGTCACATAAAAAATATAATAATAAAGATATGATTATATTGTTTTATCATAGGATATAATTGTATAAATTAAAGTTAATGGGTTAAATAAGTAATTTGTAAAATCAAAAAAGTACAAACTAATCCTTATTATAGAAAAATGTATAGTGAAACTTACATACAAAATTAATTGTTCAAAATTCTAAAATAAATAAATTTATAGAGTTAAATTGAAGTTGGTTAACTCTAAACCGTGAAACCCAACTCATTTTTAGAGTTGGAATGGAGATGTCCGAGTCTCTCTAGTGTTGTGTGAGAAAAGATGTGACCTAAACTGCCATTTATATAGCCAAATGGGAAATTCGGACCCACCAATTCTTTTAGAGTGTGTTTGGATACATGGATTTGGATTTCAAATTCATGAATTTCAAATCTATTGTTTGGATAACCAAAAAAATTTGAATTCTCAACATATATAATATTTAACTAATAATTAATTTTTTATTTAAAAAAAATATTTTAAAAATAATAATTAAAATGAATGTAATGATTATGTTCAAAATCGAACCGAAAAATATATTTTTATAAAATCAAATTTATCCAAACAATTCTCTTTTCATATTATTTTTAAAACAATACCAAACTGAAATTTTGAAAGAAATAATATTTCAAAACAAAAAAGTTCCAGTTTTTTTAATTTTTTTTAAATTAATCCAAATTATTTTTTAAAATTTACCAAAATAAAATTTCTAAAATTTTAAGAGGTACTTTTCACCGTCCTCCGATGAAATTTTTTTCCTCAAGAGGAACCTACTCTCTCTCTTCCGAGGTATCTGCCACCGCCCTATGACAAATTTTTTTGTTTTCAAAAAGTTTAAGAATTTTTTTTCCCGTCGTGGGGTGAAGATTGGTACCTCAAATAGGAGGAGCCTGATCCTCCGGGAAAAAAAATTTAAAAAAATGTGGATTAAATAAAATTCGGAAAAAATCTCAGTCGGACGTTGGGTGCGAGTATCTCGAAAGAGGATGAGACTGATCATCCGGAAAAAAAAATCGGAAAAAATTTGTCAATTTTTTTTATGCCGAACGGTCATAACGGGTACCTCGGAATAGGAGGAGTTTGATCCTCGATAAAAAAATTCGGAGTAAATTTTTCAAAAGATATGTGGAGTAAAAAAATTCAAAAAAATATTTCTATCGGTTGGCCACAATGGGTACCTCGGAAGAGGATGAGCCTAATCCTACAGAAAAAATTCAAAAACATTAGTCGAAAAAAAAAAATTTGCCGGACGGCCACAGCCGGTACCTCGGAAGAGGAGGCGCATGATCCTCTGAAAAAAAAAGTCGGAAAAAAATTCTCAAAAATCCGTGGATTTAAAAAAATTCAAAAAAATTGTCGAAAAAAATTATATCGGACGGCGGCATCTGGTACCTCGAAAGAGGAGCATGATCCTCCAGAAAAAGAAATTCAGAAATATTTGTGGATTAAAAGAAATTGAGAAAAAAAATTGTTGAAAAAAAAAAATTTCTGTCGGGAGGCGGTAGCGGGTACCTCGGAAGTGGAGGAGACTGATACTCAAGATAAAAAATTTGAAATTTTTTTTGACAAAAATATGAAAATTAAAAAAATTGGAAAAAATCTTCTGTTAAACGACGGCAACGGGTATTTCGAAAGAGGAGGAGCCTGATCCTTCAGAAAAAAATAGAAAAACAAATTCCAAAAAAATGACCGTCGGACAGCGGCGGCGTTTATCTCAGTAAAGGAGAAACAAACTCTTTCTTTAAGAAATCTTTTTTTGAGAAAAATATTTCAAAACAATATTGGCCGGATACATTTTTTAATTTTTTCTCTATTCCAAAATTGAGTTATAGTCGATTTTTGACGTCTTTACAGTTTACACCTAATAACAAAAAGAGAAAATTATTCTCAGACCATGCATATATTATAAATTACACTTTCGTCTTTTTTATTTAAAATCCAAACAATGCAGTCATCTATCTTTATTTTTGTTGTAATTTTAATCATTTTGTTTATTTTTTGATGTTAGTCTATTAAGTAGAATTTAAACTATAAAAAATTAAATTTAAATTTAGTCATTGAACTTATTTTTTACTCAAGTATTAATAAAATTTATATATATATGAAATTAAATAGCTTAATAAATCTAAATTTTTTTATTTTTTAGAAACATCCAAATTTTAAACTAAAAAATAAAATCTGTATTTGTTTTCAAAAATTAAAATGTAATAAATATTAAAAAAATTAAGTCATTAAATTTCATAATAGTATAATTTTTATTTTTACATATTAAAAATATACTACATGACTAAATTAAAGGCATAAGGTACAAATAAAAATATTGACTTTTTCTCAAAAGTTCAAATCATCCCGTTTACTTGTTTTGGGCACAATTAATCCTCTGTATTTTTGAAATTGAGCAATTCAACCCTTGTTTTAAAATCGAACAAATAAACCATTTTAGTTTACGTTTGGGACACTTACCCTCTCAAATTTTCGGTAAATATTTTAAACATTAAAATTTTTTTTGAATTTTTTTTCTCTATATGATTATGAGATACATGTCAGCAATTAACTAATGTTTTTAATGGTATTGGACGAAAGAGGTTATTTGTTCTATTTGAAAATATGTGATGACACGAGAATAATCTGCTAAAAAAAATTGAAATATCTATATATACACTTAAAACAATTACAAAGATTAGAAAGGTCTTTCACACAAGTAAATGAAGTTGTTTGAAGTATTTCAATACTTAAAATTGTTAACCTTAATACATATACTCAAAGGTAAATGATAAATAGAAGGTCTAATTACTTAAAAACCACCCATCTTATAATTTTTTTCCATTTATACCATGACCTATGAAAATTTTCAATTGTACCCTATTTTCGATTTTTAAACAGGTCTAACGGGGAGGCATGGAAGTGTCATGATTCTCTCTAAAATTTCAAAATTGTTAAAATTAGCAATAATTTTTTTATTTTTTACAATTTAACCCCTCTTAATTTTCAAAATTACATACTTTATATATTACATATTGTAATTTGATCCTCTTTATGTTAAAATCCTAACTCTGTCATTGGTCTTAGGTGTTCCATAATGTTCATACACACTTATAAAAGGATTAAGACAATTTTGATTTAAAGTTAAAGAGATTGAAAATGACAAAAGCCCAACATAAAGAAGTTTACTCTAGTCAGAGGAGTTGCCGATATCAAGTTCTGCATGAACATTGTAGCCAACCGTAAAGGAACTCATATGGAAGAACTAGCAGCCCCGATCGTAGCTTGCAGACCAACTTGGAGAGACTTCCTGCCTAAAGGTATAGTCCCTAAGGCTCTGTTTGTATTGAGGGTAAGGAAAGGAAAGGGAGGGGAAGGGAAGAGAAGTAAATTATTTACCTTTAATTGGGAGACAAAATTTAAAGAAAAGGGAAGGGAAAGGGAAGGGAAGCCTCCTAACTCATGAAAACCCCCACTTTACTTTCACTCCAAATTGGGGTGTAAGACCATCTCCAAGGGGAGTCATCAAAATGGGAATTGATGACTCCCCATCTCCAAGGGAGTCACCAAAATGCATTTTGGTGACTCCCTCACACTCTCTTTCATCAAAAATGGTGAAGGAATTTTTCCTTCACCATTTCACTTTTTGAATATAATAATGTGGTTAATTTATATTTTAGTACATATAATTTGTTTGTAGTTGTATTTAATTAATTACTTACTTTTTAAATAATTTAACGAGACAATGATATAAAAATATTACATGAATAATTTTATAAAATAATAACATAAAAATCTTACATGAATAATTTTACGAGACAATTAAGAAAATATTACATAATTAATTTTATGAGACAATAATATAAAAACATTACATAGATAATTTTACGAGACAATAATATAAAAACATTACATAGAAAAAAATTGTACTTTTTTTACATTGAATGTATTTACCTTGTCATTATGAGGATTGATTTATGTTTTCGTTAATTTTAGTTTTTATGTTGTGTTAATTTAAATAAATTAATGTAATGTTTATTTTAGTCTTTTTATTATGTTAATTTAAATAAATTAATGTAATGTTCATTTTAAATAATTTTAATATAAATTAAATTTTATAAGATATTCATAATTAAAAAAATTAATAGCAATTTATTTTTTTAGATATAAATAATACTATAATTCAGATGAATATGAGCATAAATAAGTTTGTGGGTGTAATTGGTAAAAAGTGTATAAAATGTTAAGAATTAAAAATGATTATTTTATTAAAAAGTAAAAAAGTATGTTTTTTGGTGAAGAATTTGGTGATGTCCATTGGAGTAAATTTGGTGAAAATTCACCAAATTGAAAAATGGTGAGGGAAAAATGGTGACTCCCCTTGGAGATGCCCTAAGCGATGGAAAATAAATAACTAATGATGTTAATAATTTTTTTTATTAGTTTTATTTCATCTAAAATAAAAAAATATTAATTTTTTTTGCTGTAATAGTAGAAGTTATTTTTTTTATATGAAGTTAACTATTAGTTTTATTTGATCGTCTATAAAATATTACTAGACTTAATAAAATAGCTATATTTTATTTTAATTCTTTTTATATATAAATTAACTACTAATTATTATTTTAATTTGCTTAATTTCATTTTATAATATATTAAAAAAAAGATGATGATAATAAATATGTAAACCGTTAAAATAAATTTTTCTATTACATCACATATTGTTTAATATTTAATTATCTTAAATTTTTTATATTAATTTTAATGTAGTTATCTATGTTTAAAAAACAATATTTTTTCATCATTAAACTTAAAAAAATTAATATTCTTAATAATAATAAATTTAATATCTAATTTTAGTCTATACTCATATATTTTTTATATTATAAAACTATTTTAGTAATTAAAATATTTAATTTTCCTTTACTTTACACTCCTTTAAAATTCTCCTCCCAAACAAAGGGAGGGTAAGCATTTTCCTTTCCCTTCCCTTTCTAGCTTTACCCTTCCTTATCCTTCCATTACTTACACTTCAACTCACCCCATCCAAACAGAGTGTAACTCTTTAAAAGATATTGTCAGCAGTTGAAATATCCACTATAATTACCTCCCACGAGATTTTACATAAAACTCTCGAGAAAAAAACATATCTTTTCCGCATAAAATAACCGCTTCATACGAGATACAATTTGAGTTTAAACCATAACCGACATAATTAGGTGGTAGATTCATAAACTTTTTTAAAATATTTTTATTATAATTCCATAAAAATTGACAAACAAAAAAATTCTGAAGTGTTTTTTTAACATAAATAAAAATCGACTATTAAAGTTTCAGTTATTATACTAACAATGGAGCGCAAGTGTCCTATAAATAATAATTCTCTTTAGGGGTAGGTATTGAAATTTGAACGCAAAAATTGAACAAAGAATCATTTTATCCCCTCAACTTGGCACAAAAGTATCAAAAGTCCAAAATTAAAAAACCGGATCACTTTTATCCTGAATTTGATAAAACCAGCTCAAACCCCCCCATGCTGACGTGACACCTTAATTGGAGAGTGGATTTCTAATTATTTATAATTTTTTTTAGTTAATCATACTTAAATACTAATTAATCTAAGTGCTTTTTTGAACTTTTTTTTCAAAGTTTTTTTTTTAATTTTCGGCGAGGAGGAGCTACTGCTCCTCTAAATCGTTCATTTTACAATAAACGGTGTACATCATGAACATGACCCCCTCAAATTTATTTTGAATTTGAGAGAATCCTAATCAACACCGGTCTGTTTTTTGAAGAACAGACGCCAGCGTCTATTCATCAAAGAGCAGACGAGTTATTTTTTAAAAAACAGACACATGTCTATTTAAGAACACTAGATTTGTTCTTCCTCAAAGAACATATCCATGAGGTCTGCTTTTGAGGAAGAAGACCACCTACGGGTCTGTTCAATTTTTTTAAAAAATTTAACTTTTTGGTTAGAAATATAAAATATGGGGGTTAATTTGTTGTATATATATAAAATTTGGGAGTTAATTTGTTGTATGTATGAAATTTAAGGGTTAATTTGTTACATAAAGTTTTAAATTAAAATAATATATTTTTTAAAATTGTTAAATATTAATTTACAATGTTTAAAAAAAATTAGGACCATTTTAAAATTTTTTTCCATTAAAAACCACCTTGGAAAAATAAATTACCATCAAAATCGGAGAGTGTATCTCACTCTCTTTGGTGAGAGTGGGGAGGGGGGAAAATAAAAAAAATCCTTTTTTTTTGTTAATTTTGACATTTTTAATAATTTGTGCCAAGTTGATGAGGTAAAATGATCATTTGTTCCCAAAAATTTCATCTCATGAGAGAGAACTCAAACCAATTGGCCGCTCAATCTAATCTAAGAGTTTAAAGTAAAAATTTAAGGTGAACTATTAACATTATTATTTTATATCTTAGGTTTATAAAATGGTCAGTTGCTCATCATACACTACATGTAAGGTCGTTTTTTATACTTTAAATAATGAAAATTATTGCACACAACCGTTGCGCCATATCATTCGTGCAACAAACCAATTATGCGTTAGCCATATAGAAAATTGAATGATAAAAAAATAAGTAATAATTAAAAGATTCTCTATCGCAAATACTCATTGGCTAGATGTAAAAATGACATGGCGCAACGGTTGCATGTGATAAACACTCTTAAATAATTATTCATAAATAAAAAGTACTTATTCTTTCAAAAACAAATATAAAGGATGTATTTGTATATTTTCCCTAAATTAAGAGTTGAATTTGAAGGATTAGAATGATATATAGTTTGACTCATTTAAATCCTTCCTATCAAGAAATGACAATATGCATATCCATGAATCTCTGTGGACCTATCAAATAAGTGGGGTCCACTCTTTTTACACATCACAAAACTTTGACTACTATAAATCATAACTTCTCATCTTTTCTTTATCATTTCTTTCAAGAAAAAAATGGCAGACTATGGCACTGCCATTTCTCTCTCAAGAGAGCTCTCTCACACTTCCGAAGACTCTTCCTCCGATCAAAGCCCACGTAGCGTTCCTTCCAAGCACCAGAAACTTTCAATCACCACCGATCCTGACAATAACCACCACTACAACCACCACCACCACCTTCCCACAGCGTTGGAGACTCAAAGAAAGCCACGTGGCAGGCCTCCAGGCTCCAAGAACAAACCGAAACCGCCGGTTATTATTACAAAGGACAGCGACTCCGCCATGAAACCGGCTATCCTCGAGATCTCCGCTGGGTCTGATATTGTTGACTCTATCGTTAACTTTGCTCGGAAAAACCACTCTGGTATCTGTGTAATAAGTGCTACTGGCTCTGTCTCTAATGTCACGCTCCGCCACCCTCATTCTCACGCGCCGTCTCTTTCTCTTCATGGACCATTTAACTTGCTTTCTTTATCAGGCTCGTTTCTTGGATTTGTTGCACCAAAACAATCATCGTGGTCATCCTCTTCTTCTTGTTTTGGGATATCTCTCGCCGGAGCACAAGGGCAAATATTCGGCGGGATTATAGCCGGGAAGGTTTTAGCGGCGACCCAGGTGGTGGTGGTCGCTACAACTTTTTCAAACCCTAAATTTCACAGGTTGCCAAGTGATGATAACAATGATGATGATGAGGTTGAAGATATTAAACCTAACCCTGCTGGTGGTTCTTCTGTCGCCGGAAATGATCAGTCGATGACTGTTTACAATGCGGCTAATGCAACTCCGATCAACAGCCAAATCTCTCCACCGGAAATTATGCACTGGCCTGGTCCTTCTCCTAATTCTCGTCCTCATTATTGAAAAAAAATTCAAAGATTTAGATTTGGATAATTTTATTATTTAATACATGCAAAAAGTTTGATTTAGCTAGACAGTCCTCTCTTAGTTTAATTTGAGATTAATTTTAGCTTAGTGCTTACTGTTTAGTGCTATACAGGGAACTATTATCATTTATGGCTTTTATTTGTCTCTGCATATTGTTTGTTCTTGTCCTAGTTTTGAGTTAATTAGTACTCTATTTGATGGTTAGGGTTTGGATTTCTTGTTGCATGTTTGCATTTCTTGCTTAAATATAGCTCGAACAAATGTATGTTTCGCCCCTCCTATTTAACACAAAGATCAAAAGAGTACGAGGATTTGTGATTTTGAAAAACAAAAAAATATACGGCTTGTTGATTTTAATCAGTTTATATTCTAATCTGACTTTGATTTTATGAACAAAGTCTATTCAATATTAATAAGTATGCGGGTGTACCAATGGGAGTTGGTTCAAGTGGTAAGCGGCTTGATATCGCTTAAGCAAGATCTCGGGTTCGAGTCCTTGTGAATGCAGAAAATTCCCACTGGCAGACTCACCCACCATGCCAGGTGTGCGACGCGGGTCGGATCCGGATTAGTCAGGTCAAAGCCTTGGAAACCGGATAGGCTTACCAAAAAAAAAAAATAAGTATGCGGGTGTTTTTATTTAAAATTATAATTTTAGACTCTTTAATTGGAGGGGTAAATTGAACATTAATTGCATATAAGTGATCATGGGGCAATTTTTTTAACAAAGATTCATTATGCCCCTTCTATTTGGCACAAAATATCAATGATGAACCAATTTATGATTTTAGATAAAAACACTCGTAATTTAATTAATTTGACTCCTTAATTTGTCCCTTAGCTGAAGTGGCATAAAATAATTATAGTAATTGAAGTTGACGTGACAATAAATTATTGGATCATTTGAAATTGAAGAGCTAAAGTGAGTTAAAACGTTTATTTTTCAGGTGTTTTTGTCCAATTCGCCTATTATAAAGATGTTTGTATTCAAAATTAAGAACTTTATCTTATTTGATTTTTTTGACTCAAATTTAAAGGTAAAAATTGAACCTTATTGGATTATTTTCTTTTCTTCAAAGAGATGGAGTGAAAAATGGCATGCAAAAAAAATATAGTGGTGAATGTGAATCTTTTTCTGCTAGGCTATGGTGACACTATTTCTTGGGTCAAAATCTGATGTGAGTGACAGAAATGTGTAAAATTAAGTCCCTCGGGAAGTGACTAAACATGAGTCACCTTCTCCAAAGCAAAATAATTCCACAGTACCAGCAAGCTAGCTCTTAATAGGCTTTGGATATGGAAGAAATAAAATCTTTCCAAAGATTTCAAATCTCAGTAATGCTATATCTTCCTATATCATATCCAGTATTTTATGTACGTTTAGCTTGTCCCAGCAAAGGGCAGAGGAGTTCGCAAGTAGGGCTATGCAGTCGGTTAGTTTGGTCAGTTTGATCATTGAGAACCGAACTTACAGAACACCGAAGTTTGGTAAAAATGCAAAAATGAATCGGGCCGAATTTTACATTTGAAATACATCAAACTAAACTGAAAAAATCGATTTGCTTTAGTTCGGTTCGGTTAAAAACCGAAATTTTTACCTTTTTTACCCTTATTATTTATTTTAAAATCATTCAAATATTAAATAATAAGTGTCTAATAATATGTTTATATTTATTAGCATATTTATATATTGTACAAAATTTATTAATTTATATAAAATTTAGGCCTAATGCATTAAAAATACTCCGACCTTTTAGCACCTTTTCGATCTCACACAGACGTTGAAAACCGTCAATTATCATATTTCGTATTTTTGTGTTTTAATTGCAACCGGAAATATTAAATTAACGTCTTTTTCATTTGAAAAAAAAATCAAAAACGTTCTCCATGTCTAGTATAAAATAATGATATATGTTTAAAATTTATTTATATTTAGTTAAATTAATTAAGAATTTAAATTATTTTTAATTTGATTATGATTTTTAGTTAGTTTTTAAAAGTAAAGGACTTATTTGTATTTTTTTGATGGAAATGAATTTACTTTTATCTTTAGACTTAGTTAATTAAATGATTCATCATTTAAAAAAAACAATTAACAAAAATTGAAAAATTAGAGTACAATTAAAACGATATATGCAGAATAGGGTCAAATTGATCAATCTTCAACGTCAGGATAAGATTGAAAGGGGTTAAAAGGACAAATTTTTTTAAGATATTAGGCCTAAAATTTATTAATATATATATCAACTATAATAAAAGAATAAAAAATAGAAAATATAAATTTATATAATTACAATCCGAACAAAACCATATTCACCAAATAAAGAATCGTAATTACAATTTTGATTTGGTTCAATTTTACAGTTCAGTTTGGTTCGATTTTTGCACACCCTTACTCGCAAGGGAGGAGTTTAAAAAAGGTCATTGTATTTTAAAATTTTATTAATTTAGATTATAAAAAAATTATTCATCTAGTCAATTTTATTCTTTCGTTGTTATAGAGTCTTTATACTTATCTTACTTTACAGATTAAGGTATTTTCTTTGACAAAATGGAAGGTATATCACACTCGCCGTGAAATGCGCATGAAATAGAGTTTAAATATCCAGCTAACTTAGCGAAATATATGTACCATATCATTAAACTTTAAAAGAGTCAGATAAATAAAAAGTTATCAGTATAAAGTCTATTGAATAATAAAACTTGAAAAACAGACTAGATAAACACAAATTTAAAAGTATAACATTTTTTTATTTTTTCTGACGTGAAAATTGTTAATCATTTGACGAAAAATGAGAGATACACTCATAACTTATGTCCATAAAAGACCTAAATGTTAAAAAAAAACAAAAAATAGTACATGGACTCTGTTCAATAACAAACTTGTAAATAACACATTAAAAGTACATGAGCCTTTTGATGGGTTAACCTTTAAAAGAATGATTAGTGCAATTTGGTATTAAAATTTTGAAACGTATGAAATTAATATTAAAAAAAACTTAGTTTATTTTAGATGATAATATTTCAATATTTTTTCTAATTTAATATGACAATCGAATAAATTATTTAGGATATATTGCTACGTGATTGATTATTAGGATTGTAGATAATCTGAGCTGAAACAAGCTTTCACATGTTTGGGTTAAAAAAAATTGCGGTTATTTAACTTTAGGTTTTATACACTTCGATAATATTCTGTTAACCCGACTTTTATTTTTGTTACAACGAGAAGTTACTCATTCATTTCAGGCGAAGAGTTTCTTGCGCGACAAAAAAAAAACCAATAGAATGTCCTTCATGTGTCGTTTTTCCAATTATATAATCTTTTGTGTTTTGTGTTTCCAATAATATGATTCTCCGTATGTCATTTTTTTTTATTTCAAATCCTTTGTGTGTCGTTTTTTTTTAATGGTATGATCCTCTATGTGTCTTTTTTCTAACTTTTTTTTGTTATATGGCATTCTTACTTCAAAAAATGGCTTAGCAAACAATTTTATATTGCCACATAAGTAAAACTTCGCCTGAAATGATTGAGTAACATCCCGTTGTAATTAAAATAAAAGTTAGGTTATTAAAATGTAACAAATAAGACGTTGGTTATCGAAGTGTAAAAAGGCCATAATTTTTTTACCCTCGCATATTCATCTTCAACTTGTTACATGAACGATGTTCATATTCAGTCGCAATTTGGGTGATTTAAAATTTATATTATCCATGTTTGGCTCCTATTCATCTTGTGTTCGTTTTTTCAAGATGATGGAGCCGAGTTCGTAATTGTTCATTTAGGTATTAAACAAGTTTGGTTCAAACCTGTCCATTTACATTTCTAAACAAGCTGAGAACAAACACTATAATCAAACTTAAAAATGAGCTAGTTTGCAAATGTATAATTAAACTCATAACGAGCTAGTTCGCGCATTTTTTATGGGTCTTTTATACAAGTCAATTCATAAACTCTTAACCAACCTCGTATATGAGTCAATTCACGAGCACGTAATCGAGCTTATATACGAGTCCATTCCAAAACTATTAAACAAGAGTTGTTCGTAAATATAAACGAGCTGAACACTGTTGTGTTGAAGTTCAGGCTGCTCAGCTGATCATTCAACTAAATGAATACAAAATTAAGCTTGCTAGAACTTGATTCGATTAGGATACGAGTCAACACAAACAAAGATCTTATCATGTTGAACGTCGAGACGCTTGTGAACAAGTCGGTTCATTTATGATTCTAGTTGTTTTGGTATTCATCATTTGATATATGGTGTCTTTAGTACATTATATAATATTGCCATTGACTGCTTTGTTAGTTTATTTTGATGTAAAAAATTTAATTATTTTTTCTTGAAATATAAATTAAATTTTTAATATTATTTTGGTATGAATTAAAGTTTCTGTAGCAAATTGAATTATATAATTAAAATTTGGTACCAATTACAATTTTAACTCACCAAAATAGACACTTCTAATTAATTCTATATCAATCTCATCTTGTTTGTTTGGTAATCAAATGTTTTCAAGTCCATTAGGCTTTTGGATTAGGTAAATTTGTGTGTTTGGTTCGTGTCCATTAATTCATTAAACTTTAATTGGCAAGTGGTTTCCAACATTTCTAGAAGTGTCTAGTTTCTACTATCAATAGATAATTGAGTTTCATGCAATATGCATGAACCAAGTTGTAAGGGTGGTTAAGAATAATCATTTTATTAACTAATAAAGAAAAGTAATTAAGCATTTTTAGTAGTTTTTCTTATGATTGAAGACAGGACGTTTGTGTGAGAACTTGAACCCACAACCTAGCAATTTGTTGTTTAGCGCATGCAATAAAAAAATGGATTGGGATTCCCTAAAGTTCAAATGAACTTGAAGGAATTATGTTCACAATCTACACCGTTCATTACAAAATGAATGGTGTAGATCAAAAAAGCACAATTTTAATCAAGTTAATCTACACCGTTTATTTTATAATGAACGGTGTAGATCGTGAACATGACCCTCTCAAGTTCAAGTGAACTTGAGGGAATCCCAATCCATCCATACATTATAAATTTATGGAATATAAAATCCGTAAATATATACATTGCATCGTTCGTATTAGGTATAAAGTTCATGAATATATAGAAATATATCTGGAATTATAAAAGTTGGCTAAACTAATAATTATATCTCTTAACTATACGTATTTTGATTAAGTCGTCCCTAAACTTTCTTTTTGCTTTTTTTTTATCCTTCAACTTCTACTTCTCATTAGTCAGAGTCCTTTTTTGGATGTCTATCTTTTGCAAGCAGTCATGATCTGTTAACTAATAAAAAAATAAGATAATGAAGGCGAAATTAATTTTGAGGATCATGTATCTTCACCGAATTATTTATTTGGTCTTTTTCCAAAAGTTTTTTATTCATTAGATTTTTGTACTTCACATATTTGATTTAATAGGTCCATTTTAAACAGAATTTGTACGTGTGTGTTCATTTTCTGTTAACCTTTAACACGTGAAAAATGATAAAGTTAGGTTAAGTTTTTATATTCAACAGGTGTCTGTATTTTCAAAAAAAAAAGGTCTTTATACTTTTGAATTTTTGTTTATCAGGTGTTTGTTCAAATTCGCCTTCATGTGTGTTTCACAGCAAATATTGTTCACCCTCTTTTTTCCTCCAAAAAAGGACGTAGAAATTAAAAACAAATTAAGTCTAAGAACTAAATAAATAAATAAATTAAAAAAATTACCATATAATAGAAAAAAAGTAAAAGTATGGTGGCCTCAAAATGAGTTGGGCTTAAAATGAATTTTCATTTTTGAAAATTTGTTGGAGCCAAATCTATTTTAAGATACCTAAACTATATATGCTTTGATTAAGTATTCCATTATTTATGATTTTGCTTTATCTTATCAAAACTATTATTTATTATTAGGGGTAAGGTTAAATAAATTCATAAATTCTACATGTTTTCTCAATTTAATCACGAACTTTAAACCGTCTCAATTGTATGCAGAAAGTTTCATTTTTTTCCTCAATTCGATGCATATGCTGACGTGGCATTCATTCGTTGGAGTGATTTTGCTGAGGTGGACATCATTCTTTTAGCCACGTCATTATATTATGACTTCATGTATCGAATTGAGAAAAACAAATAAAACTTCCTACATACAATTGAAACATTTTAAAATTCGTGATTAAATTGAAAAAACAGGTATAGTTTATAATTTTTTATAACATTATCCCTTATCATTTTTAGATACTTTCTTGGATATCCGTCCAAACGCGTTCACGAATAGAAAATCACATAATTAAATTTCTTATATAGAGAACATACATTATTTTCATTAACTGTCAGCACTTCTCTCTTTAACTCTCTTTGAATATTTTTCATTTTTTTATCATAGTATTTATCTATCCCATAAAAAAGATAACACATAGTAAAACAAATAAAAAAATGCAAGTTGATAAAAACAATTAAATTTGAGTTCAAATTCGAAAAAAAATCTAAATGATCTAATTTGATTCGAGAAAATTTGAATTCAATAAAAAATAAAAATAATTAATAAAAATTATAGTATTTAAGTTTTTCAAATATGGAATTCAACCAATTATAGTAATATATATTTAGATTTAAAAATACCGTTAAAAAAATTATTGTGTATATAGAACACTAGTTTATACTTATATTGGACCTTTTTAATTTGGCTTAACCCATATAGAGGTTCCTGTACTTTACACATTTTTTTCCATAGGTCCTTATACTTCATTTTTGTATTATTTGGTCCCTCTACTTATCTATTTTTGATTTTCAGGTCCTTTATGAGTTTTTTCTAGTCCTTTTGTATGGCTGGAGGAAATAAAAATTATAAGTAGAGGGACTGGAGGAAACAAAAATTATAAGTAGAGGGACTGGAAAAAACTCACAAAGGACCTGAAAATCAAAAAAAGGTAAGTAGAGGGATCAGATAATACAAAAATGAAGTATAAGGACCTACACAAAAAAAAAGTGTAAAGTACAGGGATCTCTACATGGATTTGGCCTTTTAATTTTTCAATAACTTACAAGTAGTCTAAATTCACATACAATTATCTATAACTGAAATCACTTATAAGTATAAAATGTTAAATTAAAAGGCACATATTCTTATACAAATATTATTATGGTTGTTCCATATAAATTAATATGAAATTTAATTTTTATTTTATTTTAAAAACTTATCAAATTAAGGACTAAATAAATAAATAATGTATTATACAAGAATCTAAAAGATAGTTAACCTTTATCCCTCGCCAGTTTTGGAGCATATAATCACGTTTCTAAGAGAGATTCAAGGAGGGACAAGATTTAACTATAACTCATAGTTAAATGATCAAAAAGAGCAAAATTGAAGTTTAAGGACGAAAAAAACTCGTTTACTAATTATAAATTTAGTCATTAAAGTTGAACACAATTCACCAATAAATAAAAGTAATTTATTTCAACTTTTCCATCAAGAAGTGGGACTTTAAATGAGGATTTTGAGGGATGAAAAATTTTCACTATCCATAATCCTCGTGTTATTTTTTTCTTATTAAACCATGAATTTCTGCAAGTTATTAAATTTTATGAAATTCATGAATTTTATTCTTCTAAAATCTTTCAATTCAAAATGCTAGGGCTATTTTGAATTTATTTTGACAAAAAATTGGTTTTTCTTGGTGATGTCATATGATTATATAGAGTTCTTTTTTTTAATGAATTAATATAATCAGGAGGTCAATTTATAGCGAAATAAAATACTTTTTTAATCACGGTAGTTTGAGAACTTTGAAAAGCGAGGAACAAAAACAATTCAAAAGAACACGATTTCTTTAAATGACATCATATACTCTAATTTTCTGAATTCAACTTTTCTATTTAAGTGTATTAATCCTGATTTTTCCGGGAATGAATTTTTTAAAAGATCCCGACTATATTCTTTTCGGTTAGCTCTGTGTTTCCACTCTCAAAGCCATAGCCATTTGTGCATAACCTTTGAATAGTGGATTTTGGCCACTTCTTGTGGTGTTTTTTTAGTATACTACGATTCATCAAAAGCAAAAATAACGCATGAAGTAAGTATATTTTACTTCTGAGATGAAAACATTTAATGTCTATAAAATTAAAAGTGTATGAATTTAATAAAATATAAATTTAGGGATTTAATTCTAAAAAGTGGATAAATATAGGAACCCGAATATATATGTGTTTGGCTTAATACATAGTTTGACCTCTAAACTTATATACTTTTATCCATTTAACCCCTAAACTTAACGTCTCATCTATCAAACTTCTGAACTTGTTAAATAATCCGATTGGACCCCTGAACTTGATAAATACGTAAGTATTGAACCCCTCTGTGTCCACCTGTCATTTGAAACATTTTAAAAGAAATTGTGTACGGAGCAGGGGCGGATCTACCCTTAGGCTAGGGTAGGCTTCAGCCAGGGCTGCCGTTGAAAAATCGGAGGTTAGTTGTGGTCCGGCGGTGAGGCACGCTGTTAGTGGCTGTTGTTCTGTAAAACTCAGTTTTGCATTCAGCCCGGGCTGAGGAAGAAGAAGACATTCTTTATATACTTTCGATGTTCTTTTTTTAACGCTAATTCCACGTATCTGTTTACATTACATATGGGTTTTATTCTTGGCCCTTCATTTAACTAAAGTAAAAAGGGTCCATATATATTTGTCTAAACTTTATATGGATTACTGTTAGGAGAGAAATTTTTATGTAGACTCAGTCTACCACGTCATCTGTGGACTAAGCCAATCATATCATAACACCTCATTAAAATGAGGATATTCTTGTAATTTCGTTTGTTATTTGCATACACTTTTGGATAATGATATTACAAGAATACCCTCATTTTAATGAGGTGTTATGATATGATTGGCTTAGTCCACGGATGACGTGGTGGACTGAGTCTACTTAAAAATTTCTCCTGTTAGGAATGTTTTGTTCAATTCACTTAATTTTCTAATTTTTTTTTCTTTCTAATTTTCACTTATTATAAAAATCTAACTTAAGTTTTCAAATTCTCAAACTTTAATTACTAAATTCTTCACCAATTTTCTAACATAATTCTTCAAATTTCTTAATTTAATATCTTTAATTTTTTTTTTAAAAAAAAATAAATAAAATTTTCAACCAAAAATTATTAATTCTAATAATTTTAATTTTTTTCTTTCAAAATAATATTACCTTCAATTTTTAAAAAGTTTTTTCTTTTTTTGTTTTGTTTTATCAATACAAATTAATTTATTATTTATATTTGTGTGATGATTTTTTAATATTCAATCCTCAAACTCTAATAATTTTCTCTCTTTAAAAATTACATGTCATTTTAGCCCGGACTGGAAAAAAATCCTGGATTCGCCACTGGTACGGAGGGGTTTAATGTTTACGTATTTATCAAGTTCAGGGGTCAAATCGGATTATTTAACAAGTTCAGAGGTTCGATAAATGAGACTTTAAATTTAGAAGTTAGATGGGTAAAAGAATATAAATTCAGGGACCAAACTATATATTCAGCCTATGTGTTTTGCAAAAGAAGTGAGTTGATCATGGTATGAGATATATGGTGCATGCGAAGTCAGAACAAGTATTTGATTATCCGCGTGTCGAAACCACTTTGGCCATGGTAAAATTCACGAGCCATAAATACGATCATGCAGCAAACAATGACCAAAAAGATAAAAGCTGCATGCATGACTCTGCTTGAGCTGAGTCTGGTATTTTTCTGACGTATTTTTCTTTACTGTTGGGAGAATGGTCAAACATTTAAAATTAACAAGTTGCCATATTCAGGCCTGAAATGTTGCGAATTAGAAAACAAAAGTATAAATGTAGCATTTTGTTCAGCTTTATTTTGTTGGGAATTGGAATTGTTCATGTAACCAAGTACTGTAGATTCAGTTTCGGGACTTGAGGGTATGTATGGATAAGGATATGTTAAACTATTTCTAAACTATTTTTTAACCTATCACAATGGGATAATTTTCACCAACCGTCAACTTCCGTCTCTCCTCCCAACCGTTCTTGAACTTTAATTCGTACTCCAACTATTTTTTAACTTTAATTCCATATTTCAAAAGTCCCTAATATTATTTTTATGATAACTCCATCCAATATGTTGAACTGTAAACGTGACTAAGCGCCTTTCTTTTTTATTTCTCCACATAAATATCATCTCACCATTTTTAATTTGCACCACCTAGTCGTCTAGTCACGTTTCTAGGTTGATATATTGGACATAGTTAAAATAAGGCAAAACCCATTCCGAGGCCCTCCTACTTTACCACTTTTGTTCCAAAGGCCCCTAGACGAAACTTTTTCATCCCGAAGCCCTTCTACTACTGAAACTGTAATAACGATGTCCCTCCGTGGATGGAAAATCCCGCGTGCTTCCCAACCGTCGTTAAAGCGCGTGCTGGCCTAATTTTCGATTCCCCCGTGGAATCCACGTGTATGCGTGATACACATGGCGTCTAAACACTTGGTGACTCAGCTTATTCGAAGTGACGCCGTTTTGATTTTTTACCCTGTCTCCAAAAACGACACCGTTTTTATTTGTGAAGAAGTTATAATTTTTTACCCCAAAGACGAACCCTAATCTATTTTCCTCTTGTTTTTTCTTACAAACACTCGTCTTCTCTCCTTTGTTTTTCCATTGAAACCAGAACTGAAACTGGAGGCACTGATGATGGAATCCCTAATTCTATGTCTTCCTTGTGAAATGGAGTTGTAAACGAAGACCTGGGACGCTGTGCTTTTTTCCTTTTTTACTTCTGCGATCTGAACAACTGGCGAGATATTTCGTGAAGAAAATAATCGAAGGTCTGAGGTTCCAGAAGAAAGAAAAAGTATTTTATAGAACCTGGTGGGAGGTATGTAATTTATACCCCATTTATTTTATATTTGAGAATGCGGTCCCCAAACTAGTGATTTAGGGTTTGTTTGTTTGTGAAAATCTGTACTGCTTGACTTATTGGAATGTAGGAATTGATAATGTGGTCCCCGACTGGTCGGGGTTTACTCATTAGGGTTTTGAAATTGAATTTTTGCTACTTCGCGTTTTTTAATTGATTTTACCAACTAATTTTTTTTAACTTTTTCAGTAAATGTAGCAGAATAATTATGTACTTTTCCTGAATTGGTTGTTGTGAATTGAATTTGTGGTCCCCAATATGTACAATTTTTAAATTAGGGTTTTTAATTAGGGTTTGTCCTTTTCTTCTATTTCTGTAACTGCGGTCCCCCATATATTGGGCTTAGGGTTTGTCTGCTTGGGGACTTCATGCGTTCTTTTTGTAATAGTTTAGTACAGTTGAAATGAATGCTGGAAGTGATACTGTGGTCCCCAATTAGGGTTTTTTAATTATATGTCTGCAATTTGATGTTTTTATATTTGTTACACTTAAATAGACAGAACAAATGTGTTGCCCTCATTGGTTGGTGACAATTGATAATGTGGTCCCCAAATAATAAATTTGTCAATTAGGGTTTCATATGAATGTTACCCAAACTGGAAAATATTGCAATATTTTGAGTCTTATGCATGAAACTGGGCTGAACATGCTTCACGTAGGGCATTTTATGAAAGTGGATATATGTTTGTACTTGCCTTTGTGTACTTCCTTGAATTTGAATAAATAAGAATCTAACGTTCAACCTTGTTTATAAATAGAGTCTTGCATGGTTGGTATTGGTGTAGTGTTGATTGATATGGTTACATTTTTATGGTTTTGGAGTATGTTTAGTTCCTGAACATATTTTTGCTATTGCTATGCAGGAAAATGAGGTATGTTAGTGTTGTTCTACACCATGGTGGTGTTTTTACCCCAAAGCAGAAGTATGTTGGGGGGAAACACACTATGGTTGAAGAGTACTGTGACTTAGACAAGCTGTCTTTCAATGGGATTCTAGCGCTTGCTATAAAGTTAGGGTATGAATCAGTAAGTGGGATTTATTATAGGCTGCATTCAGGAGATCATGTTCTTATTTTTGATGATAAGGGATTGTTTGATATGATTGGGAAGCCACTGAGTGGTTCGATGTTGGAGTTCTATGTGGAGCACATGAAGGATGGAAAGCAGGACCCAAGCCAGCAACTGTCAGCTCCTGAGGCAGAGGGAGATGCTCTTGTGCAGGCAGATGATC
Source organism: Mercurialis annua (assembly GCF_937616625.2). Lineage (NCBI taxonomy): Eukaryota > Viridiplantae > Streptophyta > Magnoliopsida > Malpighiales > Euphorbiaceae > Mercurialis > Mercurialis annua. The sequence continues at coordinate 3,162,166 of NC_065575.1, read as the reverse complement.
ATGAGCAGGTTCCTGAGGTGGAGCATCAGCAGCCACCTGTGGTAGAGGAACACGTGTCTGAGGTGGAAGAAGAGGAGCCTGACCTGGAAGAAGAGGTGCGTGGGCTGGATGGAGAGGAACCTGACCTGGAGGAAGAGGTGCGTGGGCTGGATGAAGAGGTGCCTGACCTAGAGGAAGAAGTGCCTGAGGTGGAGCAAGAGGTGCCTGACCATGGCCAGAATCCTGAGGTTGAAGTGGGTGGCAGGGAACAGACTTTTGATAATGTCTGTGTCAACGTGAGTATAATGACCGATGATGAGGAGGATGAGGAGTTGCAGAATGCAAGAAAAAATGTCAGGAAGTCCAAGAGGACCCTGGTTAATCATGCTGCCAGAAGATCTAACCAGAATTTGGTACAAGGAGATGGAGGTGAAGATGTGGCAGTGAATCCAGCTATTGAAGAGGACATTATACACAGTGATGGTAGCGGGGATGACAGTAGTGATGCCAGCTATGTTGCAGAAGAGATTGATGAGGGAGATGAATTGTGTGGGTCTGATGCAAATGATGGGGATGGTACTGCGAGTGTCTACTATGACAGTGATGACCTGGAGAGTTATTATAGTGAGAATGAGGATGACCCAGTATCTAAACCTCAAAAGAAAACAACATCTAGATATGATCCGGAGACTGCTGTTCCTGTGTTTGCTGTGGGAATGATTTTTAGAAACCATGAGGAGTGCAGGTTTGCTTTGGCTAAGTACTCAATCTTGAAGAAGTTACATGTTCACTATGTGAAGAATTGTACCAAGAGGATTAGAGCTGCATGTCATCCTGGCTGCCCTTGGAAATTTTTGGCAAGTGTAGATGGGAAGACACAAAATTTGGTGGTGAAAACCTACTATTCTGAACACAGATGTTACATCACCAATGTCAACCGCATGGCAACAAGCAAGTTTCTTGCAAAATACTTGAAGCCAAGGCTGTATGCCCAACCTTTCATCAAGTTGATGGACCTGAGGGCCTTATGCAAATCAGAATTGAAGCTGAAAGTTAGTTTGACCATGTGCAAAAATATCAAAGTTAGAATGTTTGAGGATTTGGACACTCTAACTACGGAAGAGTACAGGAGTCTTTATGACTATGGAGAGGAGATGAGAGTTAGCAATCCAGGGAGTACATGTATAATAAGGAGCACGAGGGAGGATGGGAGTGAAGTGAACCATTTCAAGAGAATGTACGTTTGTTTGGAGGCATGTAAAAGGGGGTGGATGGCTGGTTGTAGAAAGATCATAGGAATGGATGGCTGTTTCTTAAAGGGTCTGTGCAAAGGCCAACTTCTGTGTGCAATTGGCCGCGATGGGAACAACCAAATGTTCCCACTAGCATGGGCCGTGGTCCAAGTAGAAAATACTGACAATTGGAGCTGGTTCATACGCTTGCTGGCATATGATTTGCAGTTGAAGCGAGGAGATGGATATGTCATCATTAGTGACATGCAGAAGGTAATTTTTTCTGAATATATTTCCTTTAATTTTTGATTTTATTTTCAAAATGGCATATTAACCTGCTTCATTTATTTATTCCTTTAAGGGGTTGGAGATAGCTATTAGGAACCAGCTCCCACAAGTTGAACATAGAAGGTGTGCACGCCATGTGTATGCAGCATTGGCTAAGCAGTGGAAGGGAGAGGACAGGAAGCTGGGTTTCTGGACTTGTGCGAAGTCCACATTTCCACAGCAATTGAGAGCAAATCTAAGGAAATTAGAACTTATTGGACCAGGCATGGTCCCCCATATGATGGAATACGATGTGGAGACTTTTTGCAAGGCCTACTTTCAGACAGAAGTAAAATGTGATGTCATTGACAACAATTTGGCAGAAACATTTAATGGGTGGATACTTGATGCCCGGTAAGGTTCTCATTCAGCTTGTGGTGTTGTTTTTTTTTAATAGTATGTATACTAACTTAGTTCATACTGACTGTGTGTTGCAGCTGCCTACCTATTATTAGTATGCTAGAGGCAATCAGGGTCCAAGTCATGACCAGACTGCATACGAAGAGGAGCTTTGCTGATACATGGATCAACAACATTGCCCCAAGAGCTATGACGAAGCTGGAAAAGAACAAGGAGATGTCCTACACTTGGCAAATGATATGGAACGGGGACGATGCTTATGAGGTGACAAGTGTGTATGATGCAAAGGACAAGCATACAGTGAACACCACCCTCAGAAGCTGTACCTGTCGAGAGTGGGACCTCACCGGGATACCTTGTCGTCATGCGATATCAGCGATACACAGAACAAAAAAAAATGCTGAGGACTTTGTTCATGATTGGTACAAAGTGGAAACATACAAGGAAGCATACAGATTCATGTTGCAGCCTGTGAGGGGTAGAATTATGTGGCCTGAAACTGGGTTAGAACCTCTCGACCCTCCTCCTTACAGGAAAATGCCTGGTAGGCCAAAAAAAGCAAGAAAGAAAGACTTACATGAAACAAGAAAAACAGGAAAAATAAGTAGACAAGGGAGGGTTATGAGGTGTAAAACCTGCAGCCAAACTGGGCATAATGCCAGGGGATGTCCTCATAGGGTAAATTATTGATTACATTTGTTTGGTTATATTTTTTCCTCTACATTATTCACTAACTTAATTTTGTAATGTCGTCAGGACCCTACCTTACCTGCAAAACAACCTCGACGTAGGACTAAAACTGCTGGAGCATCAACATCACAAGCAGTCAGGCCATCAGCTGACATGGTTGCAGAATTTGGAACCAGAAGAAAGAGAAAAAGGGTAGCTACTGTGCAAGGGCTTGCTGCAGAAGAGGTTGAACCAACCCAAGTACCTACTGTGCAAGGGCCAGGCCAAGGTCCTGAGGCACAAGGGCAGCCAATACACGAGGAACCAAGAGAGCAAATTCCTCAATACGATGACATAGAGGTGTCTAATGCTGAAGGGGGCTGGACACCTGCAAATGAATGGGTTGTCCATCCTAATACACAACCGGAGGGCGATTTGGCAGTTCAGGATGACTTGAGAGTTTCCATCGAAGGTCTGAATGATTTTACCTCAGAAATCCTAAGTGGTGAGTTACAGCAAAGGACTACTGCAGCCACAGGCATGAAGAAAAAAAAACAGATTGCAAAAGGAACTGTGAGTACATTTATTACTTATATGTCGTTGTATTGTTCAGATATTAAATGCTAGGGTATTGCAGGTAAGGTTTGAATGTTGTTGACTGGCTTTGGTTAATTTTTTTTTAAAAAAATTGGTTTGAGGTTTGTAAATATTTACTATGGATTGGTTGTATCACAGAGGCATGGCATATCACTTTCTGCACCGGCGAGGAAGGAACAAACACCACCTGCACCAGCGAGGCAGGAACCAACACCAACTGCACCACCTGCCCCATCAAGGCATGACCCAACACCACATGCACCACCTTCAAAAGCAACTGCATCATCTGCTCCAACTACTAGGCAAAGCAAGAGAGAGGGTAAAAAACCAATGACCCCAAGGCAACTAAAAATGGATGACGTTGTTCGAAAACCTTGGAGTAGTCCGAGGAGGTTTTGAAGGTTCGACAACACACTACTAACCACTGAAACTTAACCTTTTTGTGCCTTATTATAAGGTTGTCACATGTAAAGTTAAATGTATGGCGCCTTCTTATAAGGTTGTCTTTTTGTGCCTTATTATAAGGTTGTCACATGTAAAGTTAACTGTATGGCGCCTTCTTATAAGGTTGTCTTTTTGTGCGGAGGGCCTTTCGTACATGTTTGTAACTAAATTCTGTGAACAATTAGGGCAGTAGTTTTTTGTGCCTGTTATTCAGGTTAGGGTAATTTTGTAAGTTTCAATAGGTGGTTTTTTGGGATCATGTAAAGATCTAGTGAAGCTAGCTGACATACTTTAAGGGTTTGTAAATGATTATTATTATCTATATTAAGCTTTTTTTTCAGACATTGGTTTGCACCAGTAAAATTCCTTGCATATTTGAAGTTTGCATTTACAGGATTTGCACTTTTTGCTTTTCTATGTTTTGCTCTGTATGACACTAATCAGAAATATTAAAGACAAAACCTTGCCCAGTTTTATTCTTTGCCAATTGTCACATTCATTCATATTTTACAAAGAACACATACCACTTAACACTGACAAAAACAAAAGACATATTTCAAAGATTGGTACATATAGTAATAGAGCCAAATAACTTAACACATATTTTAATTCAGCAAAATAGCAGTTAATACAAGACAGTACTTCGCAACACAACATACTGCATCACAACATAAACTTGCTCAAAAGTACTTCAGAAATTACCTACTTAAGTACATAAACACAACAAAACTTAATAAACCACCTAATAGTTAAGAGTAGCAAGCTTAACAGCTTTAATTAAAATTTCATCATAATAACAAAGGCAATCAGCAACACAGCCACAGCAGTGACAAGATAATTGCTCAGCTCCTTCTGCTTCTTCACAGACTGGATCTCCTTCTCATACTGCTGCATCTCCCCTAATTTTTTTTTCAGCTCCATGTTCAACTCTTTGTTCAATTCAGCCACTTTGCCCTCCAAATTGGCTTTCTCAGCTTTGACTTCCTTCAGGTTCTTCTCCATCTCGATAGCATCAAGGGAACTAGCATGGTCCATTAGGTACTTCAGACGAAAAACTTCACCCCTCAGATATTCCCCCTCCTTGGACAAGTTTGTTTCTTGACGTTTCAGATGATTCAGCATTGTTTTGATGTGGTGAGCATACTCTTCATCATGCCACATGAAATACGAGCACTTGTTCCCCTAAGTAAAAACCAAACAGCCACACAAATTCGTAAGAGCTCACACCTCAAGTTTAATACACAAATTTAAGGCAATATCAACCCATCTGACAAACCTTAACTAATTGCCAAAGAATATAAACCTGCAAACGCATACAACGCAACACACAGACATTTTCACACAACTAACCACTGTAACAGAATACCAGTTTGTGAAGCTCTCCTATTTAGGAACCCTAAATTAAAAACCATATATCAAACGAACCAAACCCTATATCAATGCTAGCAAACCCTATATCAATTGATCAAACCCTAGATGGATGGAAACCAAAAATTAGCAAACCCTAGATCTATTAAACCAAAAAAAAACTTTGCATCAATTGAACCCAAAACATGCCGAAAGCTGGTTCGGTTGAACTAAATAACAAGCAAAACAAAAAACAACTACACCAACAGTAGCAACACCAAAAAAAATAAAACCAAAACTTACAAAACCCTAAAAAAATAACTTAGCAAAATTACCTCACACCGGAAAAATCGCCTCCCGGGGTTCTTTTCTGACCAGGAAACCAGCATCTTCGCCTTCTTTCCACACTTGCAGTTGCTATTCTCAGTAGCCGGAATCACACCATCGTACATTTCCTCAGCCATAGTCGCGAAGCACGAGAACGAACGAGAATAGAAAAAAAGAGAAGGGTGCACGACGTAAGACAGACAACCAAACCAGAGAAAACAATTGAAAGGGAGAAAATTTAGGGCTGCGGACGTGAAGGCTAAAGGAGGATGGTTAGGAGAAAGGGTAAAAGGGTAAAAAAAATTGAGTTAATAAATTTTATACCGATCCACGTAATAAGCAGTGGGTAAAAACCACATGGCAATTATTTCCACGCTGTCCAACAGATTCACGTGCTTACTATGACGTGGCGAGGCATTCCGTTTGTTAACGACGGTTGGGAAGCACGCGGGATTTTCCATCCACGGAGGGACATCGTTATTACAGTTTCAGTAGTAGAAGGGCTTCGGGATGAAAAAGTTTCGTCTAGGGGCCTTTGGAACAAAAGTGGTAAAGTAGGAGGGCCTCGGAATGGGTTTTGCCTTAAAATAATATAGATGTTAGAAACTTTTGGGATATAAAATTAAAGTTGGGGGATAGTTGGAGTACGAATTAAAATTCAGGGACAATTGGTGGAGAGAAGCGAAAGTTTAAGAACAGTCGGTAAAAATCATACTCCAGTATCAATTTTTTAACCTATATATCATAATATATCTAATAAATAATGGATAAGGAGATGTATGGATAAGTAACTAGTATTTTTTTTATTTATCGTTTTTAACCTATCATAAAGTGTGGTAAAATTCATGAATTTTATTTCTCGAAATTCCCTCAATTTAGTGTCTAAAATTTTTTTAAGTGCTTTTCAGAGGATTTAAAGAGATTTTTGCAATATTTTGAAGGCCCACTGGTCGAAAATAAGTAAAAAGCTTTGTTTGCTATTTTTAAATGACTGAAATGATTTTTTTTTACTTTTGACCATTTTATACTTTACTTTTGTTAAATTTTGTCTTTTACTTAGTTTTAATATATAAGTTATTTTAAATTTTTAGATCTCTTTTGAATAGAAAAAAAAATGCATTACGTTCATAGTAAAGGATGCGTGAGACCGTATTAAAGGATTGGGATTCCATCAAATTTAAATAAATTTGAGAGAGTCATGTTTATGATCTACACCTTTCATTGTAAAATAAACGGTGTAAATTAATTTAATTAAAATTGTATTTTTTAATCTGAACGGTGTAGATCGTGAACATGATCCCCTCAAGTTCAAAATAAATTTGAAGAAATCCCAATCCCGTATTTAAATATCAACCTAAATTTCTCATAAAAAAATTATCCACCTAATTTGACATGCCGACAAAATGATCAAATTTTAATAGAGACCAGAATTTTTAAAAATAATTCGGGACTTATTGATAACAAATTTAATAGAAGTGTCAATTAAATAAAAAATTTAAATTATGAGTCTTTTATTTTTATATGAAAATGATTGACTATTCAACGGTAATTGAGCAATATTTGCAAATTCCGTCTATAAAAAGACCTATTAAATAAAAACGAATACTACAAGGATTTATTGACTAACCAATTTTAAAAGAGAGCAAATAAATTAAACTTTGATAAAATAGATAGGTTAAACTTTAAGTAAATTAAATTTAGTCAATTTTGATAATTTTACTTATTTGTTTTTAGAAAAATACATATTAAATATATTTGAATATACATGACTACTTCATACTAAAATAGTTGATGGCTGATGCTTGTTCATAAAATATACAAAAATGCAAAAAACGAAATCAAAATAAAACAAACTATTGGATTTATTAGCCACCTGATTCTAGCATGTACAAAAGCCCTTATAGCTCAGTGGTAGAGCGTCAGTCTTGTAAACTGAAGGTCCGTAGTTCGATCCTGCGTGAGGGCATTTTGTTTTTATAAATTCCGTTGATGCTCATAGTCCCAATCGTTCTTTTGAAATTGTCCGTTTTCATACGTTGGTATTAGAGGTTAGGGTTGTACAGAAAAAATTCAAACTAATCAAGTCAAACCAAATCAGACCAAATATTACAGTTTAGAAGATTGCTGATTTGATTTTGGTTTGAAAAATAAAAAAAAAATAATTATTGGTCTGATTTGCGGTTTGATAAATTATAAATCAAACCAAACCAATATATACACATACATATATATTTTTATTAAAATTGAAAATATTATAATTTAAAAATAAAATTTTTATCACTATTTTTTAAAATTGTACTTGACAAAATAATATATTTAAATATCATCTAATGAAATAACTAATTGTATATTTATTATCGATCAATAAATATTATATTTTTATAATATTAGGATATTATATTAATAAAATGTAAGAATTTATAATATAAAAAATTTATAAAAAATATTTTTTTATTTATTAGTCATTATTTAGTTTGTTATGTAAGTATAATATTTATTTTATGATAAATAAATATTTTATAGATTTTTAGATTTTTTTTATCTTAAATGATAAATAAATAATTTTTTGATGATGGTTTAAACTGGTTTTAAAGAAAAAATTATCAAGCCAAACCAAATTAATTTTGCTGGTTTATAATGTGTGTGGTTTGATTTTGGTTTGAAAATTTACCAAACCAGTATAATTATTTTGGACTAAAATATCATTGATAAACCAGTCAAATCAGACCATGTACATCCCTATTAGAGGTATATAATATTTAAACATATATACATTTATATTAAATATTTATCGATTACTTATAACTAAGTACTAACCATGTATATAATATTTAAACACGAATAATTTTTTATTTAATATTAGACAATAGTGTCCATTCATAACTGCGAATAACAATAAAGAGCCAACATAATTTAAGTAATACGAAGCCTTTTATTTACTTTTATATAGTTTATAGCAAACTGACTAATAAGCTTGTTTTAAAAGGTCATGCCCACTTTTGTTGTCTTCATTATCGGTCGACCTTTGCATATAAACATCAACTCCATTTTCGCGCATCTGTCAATAAAATTATAATTATATATAAATAAATATATTCAAATTTAACACACATAAAAAGTATATTCAACTTGAAAAATGGTTTGATAAAATATCTCTAATAGTTGAAGATAAAATAATCCGAATTTCACACTAAAATTCCATCGACATAATATTGTTTTATCTCTAACCGTTTACACTAAAAATTATTCTCAGCATATTCCTACTCAATAAATAATTTAAACATTTTACACATTATATCCATTAATTATTTAATACTTCTAAAATACATCATAAAAAACAAATTCTTAATTTTACTAATATAATCTAAATATGTTCATATGTTACTAAATTTACAGTAACTATATTTTATTAAAAAAATTATTAAATAATAACATACATCGAAACATACTCTATTAATTAAAAAATACCAATAAGTTTTTCAAAAATGTTTTTTTTTATGAATAAAACACCGATGACTATACTGTTATTGTGTGCTTTTTAAATTGTTAAATTACTTAATGCAAATCTATTTTATTTGATGTTGGATATTCAAATTTTCTACTAAATTGAACATATTGTTAATTTAAAATATGCTAAGATAAAAATTAACAAATATTAATAATGAAATTTATAATAAAACTAAAAATTAAAAGTAATATAGAGTACTCTTTTTTTCATCTCCAATGACAATCTAATTTAAGGTATAATGAGTTTCTTTATACTCTCTATATAAAGGTCACTATATAGAGTTACTATATATATATATGGGTTAATGTCGCAAAAATTCACCAGCTTTATACATTTTTTCAATTCAATCACGCTTTTTAAAAAATGTCATATTTGAACACCTAATTTCACTTTTTTTATCAAATCAATACACCATATCATAATTTGCTGAAGTGACAACCAAAATATGAGTTCCACATCGGCAAATTACACCAAAAATGGGTGTCATCTCAGCCAATCCTGACTTCGTGTATAAATTTGAAAAAAAAAATTGTGAACAAATATGACACTTTTTAAAAGACGTAATTAAATTGAAAAAACATGTAAAGTACGTGAATTTTTATGATATTAATCTAAAAAATATGGTACACTATAATAAAATCGGTGTACAAATATGACACATTTTAAAAGATATGAATTGAAAAATTGGTGTTATTGGAGATCACCTAAATTTTTAAATTATGACTGAAAGTGAAATTTGAATATTAAACTCTCTGAATCATTTAACTTACCTATTGTTATAAAAAGAGTAGTGTTCTTTATTTTTTTATGGAAAGGTCACTCATCTTTACAATTTGTTATACGGGAGGTCACCCATATAAATGACAATGTTTTCATACTAAAGCATCGTTTTTGCTTACATGGCATGCTAAAATTACGAAATAAAAGGTGCAACTTGGTATCTTGTTTATAACTCACGATAAAATTCAGTATACTTTTTTTAATAAAATTCGGCTGACCAAAGTAGCATTCCGTTGTAATAAAAAATATAATTCGATATTTTTTTTGTAACCAAATAAAAAATAATCGCTTTTATAATAATAGATAAGTTAAGTGACACAAAAACTTACTTCTTGTTTTTGTTCAGCTGTGGGAGAGAACTGAATTTCATGCCGACTCGTTCCAGATACATAGATAGTATATGCTGCTATTACTTGAGTTCCTATCATAAATTCATAAGATTCTGTACATGTATGGCTTATCTCACTGTCAGTCTGCAAAAAATACAAGAATTACTGCTGGAAACTTATTTCAAAAATTACAATACGTTCAATTAGTCTAAGTTATTATGATCCCTAATTTTTCTTTGGGTGAATTACTAAGACCCCCCTAATGTATGTTTAAATACACTAAGACACCCCTTGGTTTTTGTAAAATGGCGAAAGTTATTAGGTCAGAATCTTTTGTTGTTGAAATATCTACATAAGGTCAATTTGGGAATAATATTATTAATTAGGTCATTGAATGGGACAAACTCTCTTGACTAACAGAATATATCATTAATTCATGACAGAAGGGCTAATTTGTGTAACGTAACGAAATATAAAGGGTGTCATAATGTATTTAAAAAAACCAAAGAATGTCTTAGTGTATTTAAACACACATTAGGGGGGTCTTAGTAATTCACCCTTTTTCTTTTTCTTTTTTTGGTATTAGGTTTATGAAATCTGGCCTAATGTTTTAAAAAGAGTTAATTCCATAAAAAGTCACGACCTTTACATTAATTTTCATTTTAATCACGACTTTTAAAAGTTGTCATATAAAACTATGACCTTTCATTATTTTTTCAAATCTATCACCAAATCAATTTTTGGTATATTTTGATGACGTGGCCACCATAATCTGATAGATTTGAAAAAAAAAATGAAAAGTAAAATTCACCGGAAAAATAGTCGGTGATAGATTTGAAGAAAAATAAAAGGTCATGGTTTTATATGACAATTTTTAAAAGTCGTGATTCAAATAAAAATCCGTGTAAAGATCGTGACTTTTTATGGAACTAGTTTCGCATTACGTGCTATGCACGTGGCTCGTAACGTAACTCGTCAATCAACATATTAGTAAATTTATTATAATTATATCAATTTTTTATTTATAATTAATATTAAATTAGTTAAGAATTTTTGTAAAAGTAAATATAATATATTCGGTTATTAAATTTTTTGCCATACTGAATTTTTTTTTTGGTTTTATAATAACCATAATTAAATAAGTAACTTAATTTTATTAATAATATCTTTAAAAATAATAAGATAGAAATTTAAATAATAATATATTGACCAATACAGTATTTTAATTTTGTAGTTCAATCAAACTAAAAGATAGGTATTCCTACTAATTTGGAGACAATTTAGTTATTTTTTACATACTAAAAACTAAGTTGAAAGATAATTTAACTACCTATTCTAATTAGGACTTTAATTACAATAGTGATTAATTAAATAACTAATTAGTTAATGACTATAAAACCTTTATTTAGTTGTAAACTGAAAAGGATTATTCAGTAAATTTGTCTGTCCCCCCCCATCCGTGCTTTTATATATAGTATAGATATAGATATAGATTAACCCTTTTAAAGAACCCCGACTTTTTATCTTTCTTTTCAATTCTACCTGATATTAAAAATCAGTCAATTTTCTCTATTTTGCATTTTTTTTCATTTCAATTGTATTCCAAAGCATAAAATTGATCTTTTTTATTTAACAAAAGTTCCAAATAATTTTTTAAATTGACTTTTTTTGCATTAAATTAATTTTTTGTATACTAAATTGACCATTTTTGAAGAATTTTTTTAAACTTTTGTCAAATAAATAAAGGTCAATTTTATACTTCAGGATATAATTGAAGTGAAAAAAGTACAAAATAAGATAAAATTGACAAACATTCAACGTTAAAATAGAATTAAAAAGAGGATGTAAGGTCGGAGTTTTTAAGGCAATAATTCTTAATTTTTAATAAATAAAACTCTAACAATAAAGTAGCTAGGAGTTTAGTGAATAATCTTTTGGTTTTTTTTTCCGGTAATATAAAATGGTTTATCAAACAAAATGTTAGTGAGTTTTACCTCAATAATAATCCAACCGGTGGAAAAATCTCTATTTTTTGTCACCCAAGCAGTGTTGTCTTGAAAACAGTCACCAGTCCAATTTGTTCGCTGCAAAAAACCCATTATATTGGCTACTTGAAAATATTCTCCTGCTGGAATATCATCGCCCAGTGTTGTGTTCGGTGTCGATACCTGTTCGGCCGGCACATCCCGCAGTGCATCTCCATCGAGCACAAAAATGGAAAAGCAGACGATGAACATTGCGGAAGACAAAGATAGAGCCATATTGATTGTGGGAATTAATGGTGACCTGTGAAATAAGTTGAGGCAATATTTATAGAGAGTTTATTACTTCTAACTCATAATATTTTACATATTATTGTTAGAGATAATGACTGCAAAGAATACTAGAATTAGTAGTAAATAGTTTTAACATTAATAGTGCAAAAATTATTACTATTAACATATAACAAAAAAATAAATTATAACATGTTACTGCTAATAAAATGTTATCTTAAATAATTGGTAATAAAATTTACTTTAAAATGCTACTTATAACTTAACTAATGTCATTTCTTGTGGTCAGGGGTGAAACCATAAATTTTCCGAAAGAGGGGGAAAATTTAATATTTTACATAAAATATAAAAATAAGATGGTCAATTTATGTTAAAAATAAATTTAATTACATTGTTTAATTAATTTAATATATTAGTTCAATTTTTTTGGAAAGGTGGTCAATTGACCCCCTTCCTAACCATGTGACTTCGCCACTATTTGTGGCTTAATATATATTTCGGTTTATAATTTTTTTTTTATTAGTGGCAGTAATTTTTAAAATTATTGCTACGAAATGTCTTTTAGTAGCAAAAACAAAGTTACCTGCAAAATTTTTGTTATCAAATACAATATTTCTTATAGTGTGTACTAATTAGAGTTCCATAAGCTTTCATTCATTAAAAAATTCAATTTTTTAAATTATTACCAAAATTTTAAATTTTATAACTTTATGAGTAATTGATTCGGGAGACCGCACTGTGCTTTTCAGAAATATTAAAATGCTGACTGGACTTTAAAACATAATAAAATGGTTATTTAACTTTCAAATTTATGATTCTAAGAAGTTTTAAGCGTTTCTCGTTAAATTATGCATATGTTGTAATCCGTTTTTAATTATTTATGACAACAAATACCTTTTTTTTAAACTCATAAAATTTCATTAATCAAAAAGCCATTTGATCGGCCAGAACATGATTTGAAATTTTTGGAAGACGTAGACCTTCCAAACACTGCTCCTAATAATGGTTGCTAAAACCTCTCTTGCTAAACAATGAACAAGCATATTAGTACTCCTATTACAATAAGAAATACTAATACATTTCTCACTACTAACTGGACTTAAACTGTATTTCGCTATTAGACTCACATCAAAACACAGCACATTGTAGTTAGTGGATGCCTCTATTGCAATTTTTGGGTCTGATATTGCCTCAAAAGGAATTAGATTGGCTTCCTTTACTACGATGATGCCTTCTCGGATGGCAATGTAAAATTTGAATCCAGCATTTTGAACCATTTCTGTTGAGTCTTTGAACAGCAGAACACGCCAGAAAAGACCCCGAAGATGGTTTTTTGGCGATGGATTGGTGGTTGTGTCTCCGATTAAAATAAATTTGTATCCGTAAAAAATAAATTATTATTTATTTAATTTTTGGATGAATTTTCGGGCGATCGATTTGTTTATTTGGATTTCGATTTGTTTAATTAGGTTTCGACGTGTTTAGTTGAGTTTCCATTGTTTAATAAACATTTTATTTTTAAATATTATTTAATTATTGATATTTAAGTGAAAAAGAGGGTGATAATGGTTTAAAAAATTATAAATATAAAATTGGTATATATTTTAACCATTAAGGATGTTTTTGAACTTTTTTTTACGATTTTACTTTTTCAGTTGTTATATAGGCACGACGTTTTCTTGGCATTATAGAACTAGTGGAGTCGGATGGACTAGGACTACGAATAGCAATGGAGGAGTCATCGATTTCAGACCACTGATGACAAAGATGCTAGAGTAGTCTTAATTGATATTCTCGATCTAGTTTCAAATTTTTAGAAATTAGATTTTAATTGGGCGGCCCATTCGGCGGCTAAAAACGTCCTTGTGGGCTTTGCAGTTTTTATCATTTAATTTTGAAATGGCTTACTCATTAGTGTTGAGAAGTCATTTTCTAATTACCAATGGGAGTTGGTCCAAGTGGTAAGTGGCTTGGTATCGCTTAAGCAAGGTCTCGGGTTCGAGTCTTTGTGAATGCAAAAAATTCCCACTGGAAGACTCACCCACCATGCCAGGTGCGCGACACGGGTCAGATCCGGATTAGTCAGGGCGAAGTCTTGGAAACCGGATGGGCTTACCAAAAAAAGAAGAAGTCATTTTCTAATTGTATATATCATTCTTCAATGGCTTAATTATTTAAAAATCACTCACCTTGAATTTTTTTTCGTTTATACCCTGACCTAGGAAAAAATTCATTTATACCCTGACGTATGTATTTATATTTCACCTCTACCCCGAGGCACTAAATTAACCTCTTTCCATTAAAAAAAAAAGTTTAAAATAGTTCATTTTTAACCTAACCTAATTAGAGTTTAATTAGAAATGATTTTTTTCTAAATGAAGGACTATTTTAAACTTTTTTTTAAATGAAAAGAGGTTAATTTAGTGCCTCGAGGTAGAGGTGAAACATAAACACATACGTCAGGGTATAAATGAATATTTTCTTAGGTCAGGGTATAAACGAAAAAAAAATTTCAAGATGGGTGGTTTTTAAGTAATTAAGCCTTCTTCAATTAATGAAGTTTAATCTTTGACAAAAAAAAAAAAAACAATAGAAAAATTTAGATTAAAAAAATATAAGTGTTAAAAAGATGGGATTTTTCTTTTTGTTGAGGTTTACTATTATTTTAAAAAATAAAATGTTTTCTCTAATTTTTTCTTCTAATTACTACCAATCTTTTTGGGTTGAGTTTATTCCGGATGGACCTACTATTTGGACCTTTTGTATGCTGCAGTTGTTTTTTTGTACAGTGTTATGAGAAATGATTTTTTATTATTATTGTTAATTGGGATGAAGTATAGTCGTGTTTAAACATTTTAAATTGAATTTTTTTTGCATTATAAGTTATCAAAATTGTGGTGATTAGTTTCAAAGCAAACTCATATTTAAATTTAGATTGGAACCTAGAAGTAGTAATTGAGTACTACATCCAGATTAAAACTAGGAAATTTATTTAGTTTCAAAGGATATTAAAACTTGGAAATTTAATTAGTTTCAAATCAAACTCTTATTTAAATTTTGATTAGAACCTAGAAGAAGTAATTGAATATTACATCCAAATTAAAACTAGGAAATTTATTAGAAAAGTCACTCATCACACAGTGTTAATACCCCATTGTTGAGGTGGGAATCCCATATTGGTTGTGTGTGTGAATGAACATGTATTTAAATATTAGTTGGACACCTCCACTTGACACCAATTGGTTTTAAGATGGAATCTAACAGTTTGACGGAAACATAAGCAATTGTGAAACGAAAAATAAGTGTATACTGCAAAACCTTCTTAAACGTGAAGAAAAATCTAGTTTTCTTCTTCTGATTTAAGGAAACGTCTTTTCTCGAATTTTAAAAATATGTATAACAAAAATGTATAGAAATGAAAAAATTTAGATACTTATTTTAGATATTAGAAATTACATTTTTTAAAAGTGTTCTATCATGTCCTCTGTTTTTTTTTTGTTTTTTTTTTTTGAGAAATAATTTGGATTTTATTAATAATCTGAAGCACTTACATTGGCGAAAAATTCAGGAAAGTGACAGAACCACTCCTGATAATCTGAAATGGAACGGGCATTTTGCGCTAATACATGCGCTGTCTGATTCGCAGATCGCCTCACAAAAACAAACATAACATTACTAAACTTCTTTGCCAAATCTAAACAATCATCAATAATAAAGTCCGGATCCACTAGACTCGGTTTCCTTAACTCCAAAATCATATTCATCGCGTTTGATTCAATGATCAAGTTCGGATAACCCTTGAGCCAGCTGAGAGCTTCTTTAATGGCCATGATTTCTGCCATCCTCGGATTCAGATTGCCGAACAAATGCACTTGACGGGCACCAACCACAGCTCCATTCCAATCTCTCACTACAATTCCTAAGCCGGAACCACTGCTCCCAGAGAAGTTTGCTTCATCAGTATTAACTTTAAGCTAACCATGCAGCGGGGGTACGTCTCCACGCAATACTTCAACGTACCAGCTGCTCTAAGAGGACTCCTCGGAGCATGAGAGTTAGTGGATGATACTCTAGAAAACACTATTGATCGGTCTATCGACATGAAAGTTAGTGGATGATATTCTTCTTGCTGCAATTGATGTTGGGTTGTTACTTGATGTAAATGAGTTTCTCTCTAAGAACTTTAAAATGAAAGATATGGGTGAGACAACCTATGTGATTAGAATGGAAATATTCCGAAATAGATCACAAGGACTATTGGAATTTAAAAAGGCTATATCAACAAAGTCATAGAGACATTCAGAATGGAAAAGTGCTCAACACGCATATTGTCAATTCAGAAAGGGGACAATTTTAGTGAAAATATTCAGAAAAGGAATTAGAATGTAAATTAATGAAAAATGTTTTATGTGTATTGGAAGTTAAATGTATGTTCATCATGTATTCGATCATATTAGTTTGTTTAGTAGATATAGAAGTTATCCAAAATTTGTATATCTAACAGTTGCAAATAGAATCCTTAGGTATTTACAAGGCACCAAGGATTACATTTTCACATGTAGATTATCAAGTAATAATGGTATTATAGATTAAAATCAGATTCAATCTATACAGAATATATAGAGCAAAGAAAATCTGCATTTGGTCATATGTTTCTATTGGCTAGTGAAGCAATTTCATGAAAGAGTGGTAAATAGTCAGTCATTGCTAGTTCCACTATGAAAGGAGAATTTGCGGCATGCTTTGAGGCTATAATTTATGAATAGTAGTTTTAGAATTATATTTTAAAGTTTGGAATAGTCCACCTTATGATTAAGCTGTTAAAAATAATAGTTATATTCTGTAATTGGTTTTTTCTATTAAAGAAAAAGTGCAAAAATATAAAATGTCAATTGAATATATAGATACTGCTGATGGTAGTGGATATGTTAACTAAATGTTTGCCACCCAAGATATTTATGGTTCATGTTGAATATATGGTTATTAAAGACAATTCCTTATTAGCATGATAGTTTATGTAATATATATATGTATATATATATACTTTAGGGCTTTGTTTGCTCATATTACAGTGACACTTTAATGATATCAATTACTACTAGAAAACTGTTATTTAGCGATATATTTTTCCGTCGCTAAATGGTCAAATTCTGTCGCTAAATAAGTTTAGCGACAGAACATTTCTGGTCGTAAAATTTTACAGCGACGAAATAAAAAATTAGCGCCGGATTTTTAAAGAATTAGCGACGAATTTAAATCCGTCACTAATTTAAAAAAAATTAACTTTATAAGAAATATTATTTAATCAGTCGCCCACTGTCACCCACCCACCCATTATACACTACACAATGTCACCCACCCGCAATTTTCGCAAATTTTCCAACTTCCTAATAGGTCACCCATCCCTCAAATTACTCCCAGCCAATCCTCTTTACTTGTGTAGTTCCCCCGCGCATAGCTCCTTCTTAACCAACTCAAATCGTTGTTTTATATCTATGTATATTATATTTGAATATAACTCAAAGTAACAAAAAGTTATTCTCGCAATTTACTCTCATATTATAAAATAATTATTGTTTCGTACTAATTATTTTTTAAATAAATAATTAATAAATAATATTTTATTAATTAATTAAAAAAACAAATTATTACTTTTACACTTTACTTCCGCATTCTAATATAATAATTTTTTATAAATAATTATTTTGTTAGTAAA
Organism: Mercurialis annua; assembly: GCF_937616625.2. Lineage (NCBI taxonomy): Eukaryota > Viridiplantae > Streptophyta > Magnoliopsida > Malpighiales > Euphorbiaceae > Mercurialis > Mercurialis annua. The sequence continues at coordinate 3,144,278 of NC_065575.1, read as the reverse complement.
AATTTATTTTTTAATAAATAATTATTTTAATAAAAAAATACTTGAAATCCGTCGCTAAAAATTAGCATTTAGCGACGGATGTAATATTCCGTCGCTAAATGTCTTACTTTTAGCGACGGATTATAAAATATGGCGCTAAAAGTGAAAAAAAATTGGCGGGGTTCATCCCGCCACGTTTATTCCGTCGCTAAAAATGGCGGGATGAATCCCGCCAATTCTCTTGGGATTTAATCCGTCGCTAAATTACGGCATATTATGTTTTTGCTTAGTTCGCTTGTTACTTGTATTGTGAGTATACATCATGGTTTTCATAATAACAAGTGGTGTCCATAAAAATAATACAAGTCGATTTCCAAAAGTTTTGACGGTCGTCGTTCTCCTTTTTCCATTGATTATCTCAATAAATCAATTTGAATTTATAAAGAGGTGAAATATCCATTACCCTCAAATACTAAATTTTCGAGGGTAATGGAACTTCATAATCCATAAATGCTCATAATATATATATTAATATCAAATATTTATCAATAATTCATAATTAAATACCAACAAATTCCCTTGTTTAGAATATAAACACGCATGCATTTTGTTTTATTTAGACAATAGTGACAACTGATAACTGCAAACAACCATGAAAAGCTAGCAAACTGACTATTAAGCTGGCCGGCCGATCGATTTATCATTTATATGATCATCTCCACCACCTCTTTCAGAAGGTTATGTCCACTTTTTTTGTCTTTAATCTCAGACTGTCTTTGTTGGTAAACGGCAACTCCGTTTTCACGTATCTACCATTAAAATTAGAATTATATATATGTAAATTCAACTTGAAAAATGGTTGGGTTAATTATTTTTACGGATATCCGACTATAATAATTTGGATTAATTATATATAAAATCATGATTTTTGCACCAAATTTCAAAAATAATATAACCTTTAAAACGTGTCAATTACAGATACTACCTTTTATTTTTTTTAAAAATAACATCAGCGAATTTTAGTGGCATTTTTGTTGACGTGACATGACACGTGGCAGATCCATCGGGTGTCCAAGTTAACAAAATTTTACAAAAAAATGTACCCATAATAAAATTGAAAAAAAAATGAAAGGTTGTGTCTATGATTGATACGTTTTAAATGTCATGTTATTTTTTGAAACTTGGTGCAAAGGTCATGATTTTATATGAAATTAACCCTAATAATTTTACACAATGGTTATCGAATTTTCAAAAATAACAAAAAAATTAGCGAATGATGGCCACCCTATTTTGAAACTCTTTATAATTTGGTATATGTTTTGTAAAAAACCTATAATACAATGACTATTCTATAATTTTTAATAATTCGTTAACCGTTGTGTAAAAAAATCACAGTTCGGTAATCGAAAAGTATTAAAACCTATTATGTGTTTAAATTATGACTAAAAATGAAAACTTACTTTCCGTATTTGTTCAGGTGTGGGATTGAACATTATTTCATGTGGATTCGTTTCAGAGACATAAAAATTTCCCGATGCTATGATTTCACTTCCTACCATAAATTCATAAGTTTCTGTACAACTCCAGTTTTCCTCATTATTAGTCTGCAAAAAATACAAGTATTAATTTTGGAAATTAATTCAAAATTATAGCACGTTCAATTAGTCTAAGTCAATTTTATCCCTACTTTTTCTCTTTTAATTTTTATTATTTAGGTATTGATTTTAATAAATAGAACTCTAACAATAAAATAGAAATTTATCCGGCAATTGTATGCCTATAAAATGAGAAATCAAATTTTCACTAGTAATTAAGGGTTAATATCAGGCATAACTATCTTCTTTTTTTCCAGTTTTAGACACCGAGCAATTTTTTATTAAAACATTAATTGTTATTGTATTACACCGGAATAAATACTGTTCTAGCATTCACATCAGTATTTTTTTACGGAAACTTGCTTTTTATTTAAGTTAATGGCTAAATTTGTCAAAATTAAAAAATCATGTTAAATTTACGAAATACACTAAAGTTTGTGATTTTTTAACCTTAATATCATCTGCTTCTTTTTCGTAATTTCTTCTATCATTTCTCTAAAAACACTTCAACGTTCATTTTAGAACATCAGAATTCAAATTTTTGGTTTGAATAAAAAGTTGGTATTTTTTTACCTCAATCATAATCGACATAGTGGAAGATTCTAAATGTTCTGCCAACCAACCAGTGTTATTTTGAAAACAGTCACCGGACCAACTTGTTTGAGTCAAAGAACCCATTAAAGTTGCCACTTGAATATACTCTCCAAGTCTAGCATCATTGCTCAGTTTCGTGTTCGGCATCGGCAGTTTTTCCGGCATATTTTCCGGCATATCTCGCCCTGCATCTCCCGCCAGCACAAAAACAGAAAAGGAAATGATAAGCAATGTGGAAGACAAAGATGGAGCCATGTTGATTGTGGAAATGATGACTTGTGAAATAAGCTGAGGCCATATATATAGAGAGTATTACTTTTATAACCCATAATTTTTGACATGTTAATGTTCTGAAATTCATTTTTAATTTTTTTTTATTATTAAGATTTTTAATTTTACAACTTTAGTTTATTTTTGAATATTCTTAGTGATTTTAGTTAATTTGCCTAGATCAATTTTGATAGTGTGTCCAATCTCTCGTGGCCTCCATACTATTAAAAAATTATAGCGGCCTAGAATTCATAGACTCTTTTCAAACATTTTATAAATTTGAACCAAGGATTTGCAATTTTAATCCACTTGGAGCGAATTGATTAATTGAAGTTGTTGCGTACGTCTGAGATTAGACTATAATTGCAAAATTACAAAACTTTGTTGAGAATTATAAAAAGTTGGTATTAGAGCCTTTAATTAATTAAAGTGCAAAGTAAAAAAGGGTTTTGTCATGATAAAACGGGAAAGTGATCGGACATGAGATTTGAAAATTTTAACTTTCACACCCAACATAAGTCTGAAATATACATTTTATAGGCGATTAAGATTAGGGGTTTGTATCGTTCGATTCGATTTCGAACCAACCAAAATATTAAAACCGATCGGTTTGTTATAAATAAAAAACCGAACCAAACTGAATCAAACCGAAATTAAGGGATTATTTCGGTTCGGTTAGGTCATTAACCGAATATATCTATATCTATATCTATATCTATATCTATATCTATCTATATCTATACTATATATAAAAGCACGGATGGGGGGGGGGGGACAGGCAAATTTACCGAATAATCCTTTTCAGTTTACTATTAAATAAAGGTTTTATAGTTATTAACTAATTAGTTATTTAATTAATCACTATTGTAATTAAAATCCTAATTAGAATAGGTAGCTAAATTATCTCCAATTTAGTTTTTAGAATGTAAAAAATAACTAAATTGTCTCCAAATTAGTAGAAAAGCCTATCTTTTAGTTTTATTGAACTATAAAATTAAAATATTATATTTGGTCAATTTATTATTATTTAAATTTCTATCTTATTATTTTTAAAGATATTATTAATAAAATTAAGTAATTATTTAATTATAATTATTATAGGGACATGTAATTAAATCCTTAGCTAATTTAATATTAATTATAAATAAAAAATTGATCTAATTATAATAAATTTATTAATACGTTCATTGACGAGTTACGTTACGAGGCACGTACATGGCACGACAAAAAAATCAAATTTCAAGTTGGCAAATCCTTTTATCCCTGATTTTTTATTCTTTAATAAAACGTTAATATCCTTAATACTAACAAAATTTTGTGTGCTCACAACCTTTCTAAATTATGGCTGCCAATTTCTGAAGTTGTTCTCATAAGTAAGTTTTTCTATTCTATATTGCTTTTATTCATTTAATGTCTCGGTTTTGTTGCTCTTTGTTTTTTTTTAATTAATTTGAGTTTTTTTATAAGGCATCATACAACTACAATACAAATCGAATTCACATGCATACATATGATGTTTTCTATCTTTCGTTTTATTCTCCATAGCCACTATTTGAGTACGAATAGAAGTATTATTCACGAATGTAGTTTCTTTTCTTTTTATGTTTCTTTCTTTTTATTTTGTGCCTAATTAAAAAACTAAATGAAAATTATAACTTGATTATAACTTTGACATTTTTATTTTGTATACTTCTCTTAAAAATTTAATTTATCTATAATTAATTAATATAGAATAACATAATATATAAATTTTATTGACGTGTCACATTACGAGCCACGTGCGTAGCACGTAAAATAACACTAGTATTAAAAATGTCTTAAAAATAACAGAATTCTACTATAGTTAAGTGGCGCAGCGCGTTTCAAAGCAAATGAAGGTCGCAGGTTCTATCCGCTGTGACTTTTAAAAGATATGTATTGCTTTGTACCACTCAGCTACCTTTAGATTATGAAATGTTATTGAAATATGTAATATATGTAATAAATTCGTCGATTCGATTTCTTTGATTTCAGAAAATAGAAACCAAAATCGAACCGAAATCATTAAAATCGAACCGAATCTATATTTTTGATTTAGTCCGGTTCGGTTTTTCGGTTTCGGCCGGTTTTTACACCCCCCATAATTAACATAACCATAATTCAACAACCACAATACACAACTGCAAACACATCCAAGGATTTGTTGCATATTGATACAACAAGAATACATAACACCACTAAATTATTGGAAATTCTATAATTGTAAAAAAAAGTAAATTAAAATTAGGTAAAACCCATCAACAGACCCCTCTACTTTACCATTTTGACTCAGTAAACTCCTACCGCAAAATTCGTCACTGATGAGTCTCTTTACTTTTATTATTGACATGTTCAGACCCTTACGTGGATGGAAAATGGAAAGTGTGTCTCACTTTCCGTTAATTAACTGAAAAATATGATGTGTCATTAATTTTGAGAACTTGTTTCACACAAAATCACACTTTAAACAAAAAGTGCAAAATAAAATAAATTTGATGCAAAATTATTATTTTGCCATCATCTTCTTCCCTCATTACTATTCTAAACACCAACACCTCCTCCCTCTCACTAAACTCAAAAATGCAGAGGCAATCTCATATAATTAAAATACATCTAGGGTCCCTAAAATTTTATGTATATTTATAAGGATTAAAAGTAAAAATGTCAGAGTAGTTTTCTTTTCACTCTCTCATTAACGGAGAGTGGGTTTCACTTGCCAATTTCCATCCTCGTAAAGGCCTAAAATGCAATTTTTGAAAATAAAAGGATTCGGCCGTGACGAACTTTGGGATAGGGGCTTATCGAGTCAAAATGATAAAGTAGAGGGGCCTTAGTATGAGCTTTGCCTTAAAATTATTGCGTGTCAATTTTTTACGCGAAAGCTTAGGTTTGGTCTTTACCATTTTTGTGCCTTTTTAATATACTAGTGTCGCTTTACGTGTTTCACACGTGAATCGTAACGTAACTCGTCATTTAGATAAAATTATAACAACCCGCAAAGATTTGGATTGAACAGCTATTTAAGCCATTAAACGATGAATGTTTTTAGGATGATGGACTTTCACAATGAGAGTGTTTGGTTCAGTTATTTGATGGAACTTTTAACTTTTACTTTTCAAAAAACTCCACCAAAATAATTGGTGAGAATACTTTTTAGAATTTTTTAGAGCTTCTTAAACCTCCAACAGCTGCTGTTTGAAAAACTCCATTTTGGAGTTTTTTGCCAACAAGCTGATAGCTGTTTTAATATTTTTAATTATTTAGACAAAATTATTCCTATTAGAATACATCGTTTTTTAATATATAAAATTATTTAAATTATTTTTAAATACTCTAATCATTTATAAATTATATAAAATTATTTTATTTATATCAAAACAACTATAATTTAATAACTTTTTAAAAAAATTATTATAAATTTATCAAAAAAAATATCTAAATAAATTTAAACTAAATATTGCTTCTTATAAAAAAATAATTATTAATATTTTTATTAAATAATATATGATATAATATATTCATAATTTAATAAATAAAAATAAAAATATGCCTTTTACGGTCATTTTATATTTTAACAGCTACATCTAATTAAATCTCATCCAACACTTGTGGTCTATCAGCTATCAGCCAACATCTATCAGTAACAGCTATCAGCCACCAGCTACCAGAAACTGCTGAAACAAGCAGGCCCAATATATATATATATATATATATATATATATATATATATATATATATATATATATATATATATATATATATATATATATATACTAGTTTCGCATTACGTGCTATGCACGTGGCTCGTAACGTAACTCGTCAATCTATGTATAAATTAAATTCATTATTATTAGTAATTTATTTTATTTATGATCAATATTAAATTAATTAGTATTTCTATTAAAATTAAATATAATATTTTAAATTATTATTATTTTTTAAATCAATTCACATGAATAATATTTATTTAATTTAGTTATAATATATAATCTATGTATATAATATATATTCGGTTATTAAATTTTTTTCATACTGAATTTATTCTTCTTTTGGTTTTATAATAACCATAATAACCATAATTAACTTAATTTTATTAATAATATTTTTAAAAATAATAAGATAGAAATTTAAATAATAATATATTAACTAAATACAATATTTTAATTTTGTAGTTCAATCAAACTAAAAAATAGGTATTCCTATTAATTTGGAGATAATTTAGTTATTTTTTACATACTAAAAATTAAATTGGAGATAATTTAGCTACTTATTCTAATTAGGACTTCAATTACAATAATGATTAATTAAATAACTAATTTGTTAATGACTATAAAATCTTTATTTAGTAGTAAACTGAAAAGGACTATTCAGTAAATTTGCCTGTCCCCCCCATCCGTGCTTTTATTTTTATATATATATATATATATATATATATATATATATATATATATATATATATATATATATATATATATATATAAACTCTCAGCCTGAATAAGAATGTCTTCCTATATCTCTTCACTCTCGTTTAGGGAAATATCTCTTTGTAGATTTAGAAGATCTTATCTTCTAGATTCTTTCCTTAATTATCGTATAGTAGTTGACTTTGTACTTGATCTATTGTATCATAATAAGTCGGTCTTTTGAGTTTTAACTGACTCTTAAGAGGATTCAAGGTCCGTTTGTGCACAATTTTAAATAGGCAAATCTCTTAAAATTCGATCGTGTCGTCAGTTTACTTCAGGGCAAGTCTTTAGATAGGTTTTTTTTTGCCGAATCCTTAGAGAACTTTCTCCGTCCTTATGGTTGATATAAAACGTGTTTCCATTATATATATATATATATAGTCAAATATCATTGATAACTTAAGCATGAATAATCTTATTACGTTTATAATACTAGTCTCGCTTTACGTACTACGCACGTGACTCGTAACGTGACTCGCCAAATAACAATAGCGATATTTATAACGAATTAGGATGGTTATATTTATAGCTAGTTAATTAATTATTTTTATAATTATAAATTATATTGAATTATAAAATCTCGTATCATAATTCAATCCGTAGTTAATGGGCAATAGTTAATCTTATTTATACATATTATAAATAAATAAAATCAAATAATAATTATAATATTAATTTATTAGAAGTAGTTTATCTTAGTTATAATTCCAAATAATTAAATAATAATAAAATATTTAAAATGGTCTATTTTAATTAGTACTTTAGACAATTGTTTAGATATAGTATTATAAATAGTTTACTATAATTAGTATTCTAATTCTGATAATTATCTTAATAGTTTATTTTATAAATATATCTAATAATACAATTTTTTGAAAAATTTATATGTTTCCGACGTTTAAAATTTTTAGGCTTAAATGCACAAAATATCAAAAACTTTCGAGTGTTTTTGGTATGTAACATAATTTTTTAATTTTGGTATATTTAACATGAAATTTTAATTTTTTTGCAATCAAAGACCATGAGTGTGTTTTCTTTAAAAAATAGTGTCATTTTACATCCACTAGGGTGCCGTTTTAATCTAAAATGGTGCCGGTTTATATGCAAAACGTGCTGATGTCTTCAATTGCAAAATTTTACCAGTTCGTATATTTTTTTGTCAAAATTAAAAGATTATGTTAAATACCAAAAACACGCGAAAGTTTGTGATTTTTTTGTGCATTGAAACCAAATTTTTATAATTGTATATAAAATCAGTTTTTGTTTAGATTTAATTTGTTAGTTTTTTTTATTAATCCTATACACCACTTCTTAATCTTGATAGCATTTATTACAAGGATAATTCACTGGTAGAAATTTAAACGATTTCCTAAACTAACATTAAATATGATACTTTTAACTATCAACCTAACAAAACAAATTGTCTAGCACAAATATACTAATAAGTAGATTCCAAAATTTTCTTTTTGCCGTATGTACAGTACAGTCTTGTTTGTTTGGATGATTAGTTAATTAAATTATGTTCTTCTATTCATTATATAACTAACTATTTTTATTATACTTAGGACTCTGATACTTTTATTTCAGTTATGTTTTTCGTTTAGGCTAATTTCTTCAATCCTTAATCAAATCAAATTCTGATTAAAAATCTGTAAAAATAATAGTTTTAATACAATAGAGCAACAATTACCTTATTTTTTTAGTACTTTTTTACGGCAGTTTACCTTATTTTTTATCCTAATTAAATTATAACTCTAATACTAATTAAGTATCTAATTTAATTATAGTAAATTAGTAAATTACTAAAACATCTAATTAACTAATAAATTAGAAAGGGCTATTAGGTAAAAGTGCCTGTCCCCCCATCCGTACTTTTATATATAGTATAGATATAGATAACATGTATGGTTTTGTTTTATTTTGACATAAACGAACAACAATGAAGAGACAATATAACTGAAGCAATACAAAGTCTTTTATTTCTTTATCGAAAGGTCATGTCTACTTGTGTTGTCTTTAGTCATAGACCAATGATATATGTATACTTGAAGTCCGTGTTGCTCTATCTGTCATTCAAAAAAAATATCAGAATTATATATAAATTCATCTTCATAAATGGTTTTTAAATTAAGGTTAATTCCATAAAAATTACGACATTTACACGAAGTTTCATTTTAATCATAATATTTAAAAGTGATATTAAAAGCACAATTTTTTATTTTATTTTAAATTTATCACTAAAGTAAAATTTAGTGTATTTTTTTAAAGATAATAATAAACCTATCTAGAGCGTGTGTGGAGTAAACTCCAAACCTGGAAATCCAATCTTTTCTCAAGTTGGGGGGAAAGAAATCCCGATTAAAGCAATTATTCAAGCAATTCCATCTTACTTTATGAGCTGCTTTTGGTGGGGGAGTGAATTAGGAGAAACAGAATCCATTGGGCCAATTGGAAGAAATTATGCATGCCTAAAAGCCAAGGAGGAATGGGCTTCCGAGACCTAGAGCGCTTTAATAAAAGTATTCTCGCCAAGCAAGGTTGGAAGATAATGGTGCAACCTGAGTTCTTGATGAAAAAAATGTTCAAATTCAGGTACTTTAGAGATGGAATTTTCCTGAAAGCGGAGTGTCCTAGATCTCGTCCTATACCTGGAGGAGCATTGTGTGGGCCAGAGAGGTTCTCCAATATGGGATGAGATGGATGGTTGGAAATGGATCCTTAATCAACATATATAGAGACAAATGGAATCCAAGGGAAAGGAAGTTCAAAATCTTGAGCCACCCTGTGTTGGGTTTAGATGCTAAGGTCAGTGACCTTATCTCGGCAAGCAAAGGCTAGGATATAAGCCTTCTTGAAGCCTCCTTCTGCCCCGAGGGCATAGAGAGTATTTTGAGTATCCCTCTGCTAAGCACCAATTAGAATTAAAATTGTAGGTGGCACTATGATAAGATGGGGTTGTTCATTGTAAAAAGTGGGTATAAAATGGACAAAGAAGGCCTCTGCTCTCCATCAAACTCAGAAAATGGAAACTGTTATAGATGGTAGAAGTTCCTTTGGAAATTAACCATTCCCTCAAAGTGAAAATCTTTCTGTGGATGTTATATCACAACTAGCTCCCAGTCAACTCCAACTTAGCTGGTAGAGGGATGGATACTGATGTTACATGCCCTACGTGTAGTTCAGAAAAGGAAAATGCTATGCATAACCTCTGGTTTTGTAGAAGGGTTAGACATGTATGGCAAACTTAGGGGCTGGCCAGCTGTTTATCTCTGAAGTGCTGGTGGACTTCAAAGAAACTGGTATACAAAGCTTTCCAAACTCTTGAGAAGTCAGATTTTGTGATCTTTGGCATAACTTTGTGGCTTATCTGGAATAACAGAAATTGTGTACTTCATAATGTCAATGGGAAGCCAATTCACCAAATGTTAGATTGGGCGCAGGATTATATGGAGAAGTATTTGCAGGCTAATCATAAACCGGGGCACACTCAGAAGGCAACTACTAATGACTCTAAGCACGATAGGGGGTGAATACCTCCAGATAAAGAGTCCTTTTGTCTAAATATAGATGCATCTTTTGACAAAACTAGCAGTACCATGGCCACCAGAGTTGTTATAAGAGATTGGCAGGGTAATGTTATGAGTGCAAGCAGCTGTAGATACGACGGACAGCTGGAAGTTAGTGAGGGAGAAGCAGTGGCGATAAGGGATGGGTTTTACAGGGTGATATAAGAGAATTTAACTCCTTTCGTGATCAAGTCTGACTCGAAAGTAGTAGTAGACTCCTTCAACTACAAAGTTATGCACTGTAATGATCTCAGTCTTATTTTTCAGGACTGCATTAATGTAGACAAAGACCTTAGTTGTACTGATGTTTTATTTAGATATAGATGTACTAGGTTGTGCATCTTTTAGCTAGAAGAACCTTTTTTGATCCTTTAGTTAGGAATTCCTGGAGAGGAAATGTTCCCCTAGAGTTAAGCATGTTTGTATTGGCTGATACCTCAGCTTTCTCTTTCTTAATGCATTTCTATTTCTTCGGAAAAAAACTGCTAACTTTTCAATTATTTATTTAATTTTTATGAAATGACAACATGTTTTTGGAGAATACAATCAAACTGGCACAGAATATGGAATTCGATTGTGAGCTGAGATGGGTTTATTTAGGTATATGCGGCCTGTTTAACCAATTAGATTATAATTTTAGTTATTATTTATTTTCTCTAATTTAAGAGTTTTAGTCCAATTAGAATAGAGTTTCCTATTTTAGGGAGTTTTGTCCTTATAAATAGCTGAGTCATTTCATTAATAAAGTATCGACTCAATTCATAAAATAAAAATCAAAGTTCAAGCTTTTTATTTTAATCTCCGGATCAAACCGTAACTTAGAAGTAGTTTTGACATTAATTCTGCTTCTGTTAGTATGACACTAGTCCCGCTTGGATTCCTAAATCTCTGAATTAGTACGGTACTGGACATATCTTTATGAGTCACATTTTGACTTAACCGATTAAAGTATCAAAGCATAGCAAAATCTATTTATAAATTCAAAGATTCAAGTGCCCAATTATTTTCACGCAAACATCTTTTAACGACTCCACTAAGAACATGTTTATGGTTAGCACAAAAATTGATAATTTAAAAGACAGTCTAAGATATACAAGTTCGATTAGTCATGCCTTAATAGAAAGAAAAAGCATATTCCCAAGCAATTTTGATTTCGACATCGAAGATGTCATGAAAAAAGATAAGACGACATCCATAGCACCACTCGCAAGGGTGACTGATAACTCTGCCGAAGACCCGATCGACCCTCGGACATGAGAATGACTTGGCCGATTATGTACGTGACTTGCCTCCTTCTCAGTCATGCTTGCCCCATGCCAATTCTTCGGATTTATTTGTTCTCTCTTTTGGCTTTTATATCCTCAGTATTTTCAACCATAAATGAGGCTTATAATATATAATATCATGCAGCTGTCCACATTTTTTCAAAAAAATAGTGTTAAAAAGTTAAACTTTTTTCTAAATTCATCCAAGATTTTAAAATTTGTTAATCTATCGAATTTTCTAAATTAATTGCAATACTATTCAATTTATTTAATTAATTAAATTGGGTAAACTTTCAGTTATTTTTTATTTTATTTATTAGTTAGAAAAACTTATTTTTTAGAGTTGCAAAATTTAATTTTTAATCAAAAAAAATCATAAAAACGATGAAATCCAATTCTAATTACTACTAACCTTTTTGGGTTGAATTTATTCCGGATGGACCTACTATTTGAATTTTTAGCATCTTGCTGTTGTTTTCTTTGTATAGTGTTATTAGGAGATAATTTTTATTTTTTATTAGTTTATTAATTGAGATGATGTGTGGTCGTGTTGGAACTAGTAGTTAAATGAAGAGTAATGCATGATATACATTGTCAAAATTGTGACGATTAGTTTCAAAGCAAACTCAAATTTAAATTTAGATTATATCCTAGAAGTAGTAATTGAGTACTATATCCAAATTAAAACTATCATGAAACTTATTAGAGAAGTTACCCATCAGGCATGCAGCGTTAATATCCTAAGTTTGATGGAAATTAAAATTATTTAAAAATCACTCGCGTTAAAATTTTCTTTTCATTTATATCCTAATTTAAAAAGAAAAAAAACTAATTGTACTTTTATTTAGGTTTTAGCTTTCAGCTCTACCTCTAAGATAATAAATGAACAAAGGATCACTTTCACTTCCGAATTTGTGTTAAAATATCAAAAAAGTTCAAAATTGGAAAATAAAATCATTTATACCCTAAACTTTTTATTTAGGTTCAAAAACGACCCTCCCCACTCTCATCTCAGAAAGTGAGGTACGCTCTCCGGTTTTAGATAGTGGTTTTTTTTTCAAAGTGGTTTTAACAAAAAAAAAAAGTTAAATGGTGCTTAAAATTTTCAATTTTTTAAATAAACATATAAAACTTTTAAATTAACATATAAAACTTTCGAATAATAATTTAATTTAAAACTTTATTTATTTTATTAATAATAGCTAAAAATATAAAAACTTTATAGTATTCTTTACATTTTTTTTAAATATATATTTTTTTCGAAAAAAATGTTTTCCGGCGAGGAGGAGCTCCTCCTCGCCGGAATCGAGGAGCAGACTCCTCGTTTTTCCGAGGAGCAGAGCTCCTCTTTCACGAGGCGGCTCTGCTCCTCATCGGAGGAGCACTTCTCCTCGTTTTTCCGAGGAGTAGAGCTCCAAAAAAAAATTAAAATAAAAGTCCAAAAGGTCCCTCATTTATTTAATGGTAGATTATAATTAATTAGTGGTTAAATATGATTAATTAGTGTTGATTATAATTAATTAGTGTAAAATATAATTAATTTAAATCTCACTCTCCAATTAAGGTGCCACGTCAGCAAAGGGGCCTTTTTAAGCCGGTTTACACAAGTTAAAGAATAAGTGATCCGATTTTCCAGTTTTGGACTTTTTTGATATTTTGACGCAAGATCGGGGGTGAAAGTGATCTTTTATTCGATGATAAATTGACATCTATTCATTTGGAAATAAAAGTTTCAAATGATCCTTTAATTTTAACTTATATTATAATTAGGCGTTAATGTTACTATTAGTATAATAAGGCCTTTTTCCTCACAAAATTTAATAAATAATAAGGATTGTTTTATTTAATTTATATTAACTATCAATGAATTTTCAAAATTAAAAACCGTAAAAAAACCACCCTTTACATAAAATAAAATCAATTTATTTTTTTAAAAAAATATTTAGATTTTTGTACCCGCTGGAAGGAGGAGTGGAAGGATGACGAACAAATTTTCCTCCTTTCTCATGGAAAGAGGACGATCTATTCCTCCTTCTAAGAACAAATTTTCCTCCTTCATCCTTCCGTGGAAGCTGGAGTAGCACCTCCTCAATATTCTTTCATGAAAGGAGGACGGACGTGGGTCCGAAAAAGACAGACAGTATGTTTGTAAATCAGAGAAGTACGGTGGACGGTGGTGGGTCGTGAACGTTTCATATTTATTTAATTTTAAATTTAAATTAAAAAATTTAATTCATTATTAGAATTTATTTGAACGTTTTTAAAGCTGAAATACTTGTTTGTATTTTTTTTAAATAGTAAAAAATATGATACAAAATTTTTATTTAATTGTTTTTAATGTTTTCATCTTCAAATTAATTAAATCGTCAAATGTTTTTAATTTGGGGTAGAGTTGAAACCTGAAAACTCAAATAAGGGTACAACTGTTTTTTTCTAGGTCAGGATATAAGTAAAAAAAAATCAACATGGGTGGCTTTTAAGTAATTAAGCCGAAATTAATAATGTATACCGCAAAACCTTCTCACCTAGTCACAAGTATTGCGTATTTACGCGACATCAAATTAATATTTATTTAAATAATAAATTTATTAATATATATAGTATAAAATGTATACCTTCATCATACACATTAGGTTGTGTATTAACATTAGTATGCCCAATATTTATTAATACGCAATGCTTGTGACTAGGTGAGAAGGTTTTACGGTACACAATTATTTCCCATATGGTTAAAACCTTCATCATACACATTAGGTTGTGTATTAACATTAGTATGCCCGAAATATTGTGGTTTCGTTCCTTGATGGCAAGCTCCCTTGAGAGGAGTGCTTATCACCTCATTTTTACGATGAGGAGGAACGTACCTTTCCTCAGAAACAAGGTTAACAATAGGAGAAGGTTGAGATGCCTTACTTGATTCTGCTACCTCCTGGACATGATTGCCAGATGCATGCCCCCCGAGTTCTTCTTGTTTTGGACTCTTCTTTTCAGCTTCCTCTTTCTGAGCCCAACTCCTCTGCATTTTTTCCACAGTATCAATCATGATCCTGTATTATGCCTTGCTTTCTGTGGTCCGCTTCCCGGCTTCTTCTTCAAATTTCTCCTGCCTTACTTCCATTCTTTTGAAATATTTCATCATGTGAGCCATGATGCTTTCAGGAGAATCCTCAACCACTTTCTCCTTTTCTTTCTCTTCTGCAATAACAGGTCCTACTACAAGAATGACACTTTGTGGCGCCTCTTGATTTTCATTATTCAGAGGCGCAAGTGACTTCTCAAACTGTTCAACCACCGTGTGAACCTTTCCTCCTGGCCCTGCTGTTGCAGGCGCGCTTTCCTACTACAGGTATGAAGGCAGTTTTGCAGTGGATGTGGAGGAAGCCTTTGCAATAAAAGATGGCATTATTCTGGATACCAAAGCCAATTTTACTCCTTTTCAAATCAAATCTGATTCAAAAATTGTAGCAGATAGCTTCAACAACATCGGTTTGTTTTGTAATAGTGTTGGACTTATTGCTCAACATTGCTTCAATTTAGTTCATGATATAATTGTATTGGCGTTGTCCATCTTTGTAGGGGGGAAAATGTGGGGGCTCATATGTTTGCTAAGAAGCATCCTCTAAGAATCACATTAGTTTTAGATGGATGGAAAATGTCCCTCTTGACATCATTCATTATATGTTGGCTAACCAATCAGCTTTGCTTCGATTTAATGAAATAATTTGGATTCTGTTGTGAGATTAGTCAGAAAATTAATTAGGAAATCAAGTTTATGGAAAAATGTAGAATCGAACTAAAAGAAACACAAGATTTACATGGTTCGTCAAAGACTAATCCATGGGCGAAAGAACGAGTTTTATTCACTAATAGATGAAGATTACAAAGGAACAGTAGAGATTTTTCTAATGCTCAAACCCAACAATAAACCTAAATAATACTTTGGTAGTACTAATTTGCCTCGCACTCTTAAATTCTACAAGTCATAGCTTGTCTATTTATAGAATTCAAAATAGGTTAAAAGAATAAGGAGTTCAAATCCAAATAGGATTAGACTTCTTTTTTCTACACAAAAACTAGTTATGACATAATCAATATCCAACATATATTAGGATAAATCAAAATCCTAAACTAACTAGAATTGTAGGAATAATCCTAACAATCTTCCCACTTATTAGATTCTCTTGCATCTTCAATAAATTAGAATAACGATCAAACTTCACCTCTCCACTTCACTATAATCGGTTATTAAAATTGAGGAATTTCAAACGAGCCCAAGAACCTATTAAACTTGTCGATGCAAAATGACACAATAGATAAATAAAATAACTTATCAACCAATTGGCACGCATGTGTGAATTTGTTGCCCTTGATCTTGGAAATGTCATTAGTAGAATCTGACGAAAGAGACGAAGTCGTAACTGATCCATCAATCTCATATAAACAACAAACTCTATGAGCTTTCAATAACACCACAATATCCAAAACTCCATTCTTGCCTAAAACTCATATCCACAATTTTTAAAGTAGATAGAGAGATGAGATTCTTATGCATTTTTGAAACATGTCAAACGTCGGTGAATGTTATAACTTCTTCATCATGCATCTTGATCTTTACAGAATCAATGCCTAAAATAGATGAAGATTAAAAGAACGGTAGATATTTTTCTAATACTCAAACCCAACGATAAACCTAAATAATGTTTTAGTTGTATTAATTAGCCTCACACTCTTAAATTCACAAGGTATAGCTTGTCTATTTAGAGTTCAAAATAGGTCAAAAAAATGAAGAGTTCAAATCTAAATAGGATTAGATTTTTTTTTTTACACAAAAACCAATAATGATATAATTAATATCCAACACATATCGATAAATTAAAATCCTAAACTAAAAAAGAAAATTGATTAGAATTTAAAAAGTCAAAATAAATCTGAATTTTCTGATTTATTAGACCTTAATTAAATGGCATTTGACAACGATCCAACTCTAGCTAGTTTATTTTAAAACTAACATGTCAAAATTTATAGTAGATTAAAAGTAAGTACCTCTCTATATATGCTGCCTCGGCTTCTTTCACAAGTCACCATTTCCACAATCATCATGGCTCTATCTTTGTCTTCCAAAATACTTGTTATTATTTTTTCTGTTTTTGTGCTCGCCGGAGATGCAGTCCGAGATATGTCCGATCAAGTGCCGATGCCGAAGAGAGTACTGAGCAATGACACTAGACTTGGAGATTATTATGTTCACGTAGCAACTTTACACCATATTTTGACTCAATCACAATGGTCTGGTGAATGTTTTCAAGACACCAGTGGTTATTGGTCAAAAAACAGAGGTTATGCCGATGTTTGGATTATTATTGTGGTAAAAAAAAACACTTAACTATTTACATTTTTGCATTTTATGTTACAATGGATATTAATTTTATTTTCTTTAGATAATCATATATTTTATGAAAACGACAATTCGTTGGCATTTTTATTTTAACTTTTAATTCAAAAGTATCTAGAATAAGTTTGGTTCGATGTTGATTTATTTAACTGGTCTAATTAGAAAAGGGAAAATTTAAAATTTTGATTGTGATGAAATCTAGATATAAATTGTTCGAATTTATAAAATTGACAGGCGAGACTGCTTAAAGTTTTTTAAAACTATATTTAATAAAATAGTCAAAATTATAAATAAAAAAATTATAAAATTTTAAAAGTACTCCCTCCAACGGGATGGGGAGAAAACCCGGTAAAATCGATTAACCAAACTGAAATCGGAAAATGTGATTAATCGGTCTATTTGTTTAGGTTTAGATTTTAATTTTAATTTTTTGTGATTAATAGTTTGTGTTTAGGATTTGAAGTTTTAAAAACCGTTATTAACCGGTTTATAAAAATATGTATTTTTATAAATTATAATTATACACAAACACACACACACACACACACACATATATATATATATATATAAATTATAATTAAATAAAATCTAATACACTCATAGAAATATTAAATAAAAACAATATGTAGCAAGTATTCAGTTAGGCGTATATTTAAATTTTAGAGGAATATATATAAAAAAAATCAAAGAATTATATTTCATTAATAAAATATTAATTTAATAAAAATAATAATATAACGTTATAAGTTTATAATTACTAGAAAGTTCACATGCATTTGATAGTTGTAAATTATACTTTTAAATTTTTGGATTGATTCACCTATTCAAAAAATAGCTTAATTTTTTTGTATATATATAATTAAATTACTATAGCTTCTTTTATTTGTAAGAAAAATTTAATTTAATACAATAGAATTAATTTTATTTTAATAGACCATGCTAAAAAAATTATTCTATAAAATTTATCTTTTTTATGTCTAATTTTTTAATGGTTATATGATTAAAAATCATAAATTTAAAAAACAAACTGTTTTAAATGGTTAACCGGTTTAATGGTTAATTATTTTAAATTTTAGATTTAGTTTTTAATTTTAAAAATCATACTATAATGGACTGGTTCATAAATTACTTTCATGGACCGGTTAAACGGCTCATTCCCACTCCTAATCTCTGTCCTATAAATATAAAAACATAATCAATTTTGGTGTGTTTTATAAAAATAGAAAAAGTAATTATATTTAATATTGATTTTTAATAGAACTATTAAAATATTCTTATAGTTTATCATATCATTAGCATTAAATGCGGTGGCTTTGATGTTTTATATAACTAATTCATAATGATTCATTTTGAAAATTGAAAAGATTTTTTAAGTATATTTTAATAATCTTACTATTTATCATTATTTTCTAAATTCTAATAAAAGTGTTACTTTTTATATCTTTATCTTTTGCAGACCAACAATGCAATGAACTGGTACTGTTCGGATTCTTATCAATTTAAAGTAGGAAATGAGGTCATAGAGGCGGACACTTTCTATACCTCTGCAACGAATCCACATGAAATTGTGTTCACTCCAACAGATGATCAAAAAAGGGAAGTAAGTTTCACTTTCGGTCATAAATTTATAAACACTTAATCAGACCATTGGCGGATCGGAATTAATTTTTAATCCAGTTTAATTTTTAATTCACCTGTAATATTCGGACAGTCTGAGCTTAACATCTATTTTGATGTTAAAATTTTATTAAATTTCTTTTATTTTTAAAAGACTTATGTATATTTTCTAAAAAAAATCGGTCTCAGCCAAGGCTGGAGCCTACCTTAGTTTAAGAGTAGCTCGGCCACTGAATCAGACCATATTATATAATTCTAATTTTAATGACAGATACATGAAAACGGAATTGGCGTTTATTTACAAAGGTCGTCTGAGATTAAAAACAACAAAAGTGGGCATGACATTCTGGAACAGGCTGTGGAAACAATATGAGAGTTAAAGCAAACTACGGAGAAGCTTATTCGTCACTTTGCTATATATGCTAATATTTGCTGAAGTTTTTTTTTTTGGGTAAATAATATTTGCTAAAGTTATATGGACTTTTTACTGTTGTTGAGAATTATTCCATGTCATTGTAATCTAAACTAAAAAAAAGCATCTTTGCTATTTTTTATGAATAAAATTTGTACTAAAGGCTACACGAAATGGGAAAAAAACTCCATTTACTTATAGAGCTGACGTACACTTAAAACTACAACTTTGAGGAAGAAAATACAATGTCAAATAAATTATAATACAATTCAGATTTTTAAAAAAGTATAAACCCGAATAGGAAAAGGCGAGAATAGCCTTAGTGAAACAATAAAAAATAATATCAGCCATAATATAAGCTTTTTTTTTTGAAAGATAGGATAATATTAATAATCCGAAACACTTACATTTGTAAGGAATTCAGGAAAGTGAGAAGATCACTCCTGATGACCTGAAATGGAACAGGCATGTTGCGCTAAACAATGCGCTGCCTGATTCGCAGATCGTCTTACGAATAAAAAAGATAAACTACTCAATTGCTTCGCTAAATCTAAACAATCTCCAATAAGCAAGTCCGCCTCCATCAAATTTGGATTGCGTAACTCCAAAATCACATGCCCTCGCATCCGACTCAACAACAATATTCGAATAACCCTTAACCAACTGAGATCTTCGCGAATATTCATTATCTCAGCGGAACGAGTGGAAAAATTCCCATGCATGCAGTGGACTCGCAAGTCTTGCTGCCTGCCAAGCTGCGACATGCTCTAATACATGCCCGGCCTTAGGCATAAAGGCCTATGCCACAAATTTTCGAGGACCCCATAATTTTATAGGACCATAGGATAAATAAATGTTATATTAAAATTTTATTAATTTTTTTTTTATGATAGATGAAATTTTCATTTTTAAAATCTAATTAGGTCTTTTAGTAATTAGAAAATAAATTTTAAAGGGCCTCTTTTATGGTAGTAAATGTTGTAATTTATATTTAAAAATTAATTAGGCTCTTTTAATAATAACTATATAGCAATACAAACAAGAGTAAATTACATTATATATATTGTTTTTATATAAAAAATGTTCTTTTAAAAGTAATGTTATAAAAATTTACTAAAAATCTATTGATATTTATTAAAAATCTACTAAATATTTATCAATAATCTACCGAGAGAGTACCTTTATAAAGTGAAAAAGAACATATTTTATGAGAAAAATAATACGAGTTTATTTTTACGAACAAATTTACAAAAATAGAATTTATTTATAAAAAAAATACTAAGATCTCGCCTAGGACCTCGGTTCATCTAAGGCCGGCCCTGCTTTGATATAAGCTTATTTATGCATTTTTAAATCTACTAAGTCATGACTTTCCCTAAGATTGTCCATTATCTCGATATATCTCCTTTTAGAATTAACTCAATCTACTAAACAAAAAAGGCTTCGAAGGAGTGCGTCATTATCCAAACTGTGAACGCAAAAAAAAAAAACAAGAAAAAAGAGAAAAACCAATAATACAAAATTTTATGTGGTTCGATCAATGCGGTTTACATCCACGACAGAGAGAGAATTTTATTCTCTATATTTAAAAGAGTCAGTTATTGATGTGTATAAAAAAGTATGATTTATTACATACGGTACAATTGCTTCTAGATAAAATAACAAGTAGTACAATTTTTAACTAAAAAGTTACAATATATACGTACTATGCGTCAGTAGGTCTGACGTGACGCATGGACATGTGCACCAGCTATGCTGGTGCACATGCTTCGCTGACCCGCGGGTGACGCGCAGGTCAGCTACTTATTTAATATATAAATTTTAACTCACATTTAAAACAAATGGTTTATCTAATTTTTTTCATCTTATCTATTTTATTTATTTAATATTTAAATTTTAAAAGACTAATATTTTAAGAAATTTTAAAATACAAATATTTTTTTACTTATTTAATATTAATTTTAGTTTTAAAAATATAAATATATTAATTTTTAAAAATATAAAAAATATTTTTTCCATCTTATAAAAGTAGAAAAAGACACCTTTTTGTCATATAAAAATAAAATAAAATAAAATAACCACATTCATTATTAATTAAAGATAAAATTATTAAAATACCCTCATGATTCTATTATGTATAAATTATGTATGTTTTAAGTATATATATATATCATGTATAAATGGTGTATTAACGATTTATCTATTTAATACATTTTAAAAATATATTTACTATGTATAAGTTATGTATTAAATATGTATTGAAAACGTATTAAGTATGTATCGGAAGTGTATCAAATATGTATACAAAATACATATGTAAAACATGTATTAAATTTTTTGACAAGTTTCAGAGATGTATAAAAATATCAGTAATAGAACTTAAAAAAGACATAGAATATAAGGAAAAGGTTTCAAACAACGAATATGTATCAAATATGTATCAGATATGTATTTGATATTTATTGGAGATGTATCGAATATGTATCAGAAATTCATTAAATATATTTTTCTAATGCCATTTGTATGCATCAAAATATACATCGGTTGATTCAATTAAATTTTTGACAAGTCTCTTATATGTATAAAAATATTAGTAATAGAACTTAAAAAAAGACATGAACTCGTTCAATTAGATCTCTATGCATGTTATCTTTTCCTGAAGAGATGGACTCAGTCGGCACCCAAAGTTGCCAAACCGACGTTTCCTAAACATTGTTCCCCGTAAGCTATCCCTCAAGAAACAAAGAAAAAATTTTGAAAAACAAATATGTATCAAATATGTATAAAAAATATTTTAAATGTCTTTATATGTATCAAATTGAATCAATTAAATCGATAAAAATAAAAAATAAAAAATAACAATTTAAAAAATTAGTTAATTTAATTAATTAAACTTCAATTTACTATATCAAATTCATTTCTTGATTTAAAAATTAAAAAATATAAATATTTTTTAGTTGATTTAATTGTTTATATTTATATATTTAAAATTAAAATTAATATTAGTATTTTTTTAATTGATTCAATTATTTATATTTATATTTTAAAAATTAAAATTAAAGTTAATATTTTTTTATAAATTTATAAAAATCGGATTACTTTTAGCATAATTTAAATAAATAAATATATATAATTTTTGAAAATATATATATATAAATAATTTTTTATTATAATCCTTTTTTAATATGTAAATAATAAATAACTTAAAAAAAAGAAACTTTGGTGTGGTTCACTCTCATATAGAGTGAACCACATCACTTAACTGATGCGCGGGTCAGTTACTAGCTGGTGCACAAAAGACAAAAACGCGCGCTGATGTCAGTGCGCATAGTGACGCGTGCTGACATCAGCAAAAAAGGTATTTAGTGTAATAATTTGGAGTTAGTTGGTACGCATGTAAAGTTTGGGAAAAAAAGATAGCCATGTAAATTGGACTTAAAACAGGCTTAGTTATGTAATTAAACCTATTTAAAATGTGTTTACAATAGGATAAGCACTAGTATTTATACTAGAAATCCCTCGGATACAAAATTTAAGCCCTCCATATATAACGAATTATTAATCCAAATCCAATAGAAAACCAAACGCTAAAAAATAGGATCAATTCTAATGATCCATGCATGCAACAATCTCTGTCTCGGCGAATATTGATAGGAGTAGAATTAGTCTTATTTTACGGGTCTAATTATATCGTTATGTCGTATTTTATCATGCATTTATAAGTGTTTTGCGCCTTATTATGTTTGTGAGAGTTTCAGGATCGACATAGTGATTGTAAAGTGATTTGGGCAAAGTCGTATTTTACCATGTCTCTTTCGAGACCTTTGAGGCAAATTGGACAGGGATTTCTGGAGGGCTGTGTCTGGTTCGAGAAGATCCAAAGACAAATGAGAAATGAAGAAAAAGCAAAGGTCTCGATCGAGACCTACCTGTCTCGATCGAGTCATTCACTTAGCTGAGAAGAGTTGAATTGATTCGAAGGCTGTCTTGACCTGTTTCCAATTCGTCTTATTTAAACTTGTATTAGGAATTATTTTCTATTCCTATTGTATAAACCTCTATATAAGGCATAGCTAATAAGTTTTTTTAGGTTAAGCTTTATTGTTAGATTATTACTCTTAAAATTTAGCATAACTTATTATTACTTCCAGCTTTTAATTTATTTTTCTTGAGACAAGATTCAAAAATTAATTATTTTTATTGAAGTTTATTATTCTGAGACCAACAATTCCGGATATTTATCTTAAAAAATGTTTTACTCTTCATCTTACTTGCTTGCGTTTTTATTATTATGAGTAACTAATTTCCTCGTTTGAGAGTTGATATGAAAAAATAATTAGGTAATTGATTGGATGTGGATTGATTGATGTTTATTATCGTGTTTTGATTATTGCACTTCATGTTAGATTTAAATTGGTCACTTAATTCTTAATTTTTGTTTAATTCATAATTAAGAGATTCTTAATTGAATAGACCTTAGTAATCGAAAACCTAAAAGATAATATCGTGAGAGCGAGTTAGATTTTAGTTGGTCTTTGAGTTTGCTTAATAACTGCAATTTAATTGTTTATGTAATACCCCGTAATTTTAAGTAAATAAAATATATCACGAGGTCAAATTCAGATAATCAAAATATTAATAATAATATTTTGAGATTCGAATATGAAGGAAAATAGTCATGAAAGAGTTAATTTAATTGTCAAAGGATAAAAGTCAAGTTTGACAATTTTACGTCATTAAATTTAATCACAGGAAGTGATTTAATGAACTAGAAGTACGTAAATTAAATTTAAGTAGAAATTTAATTTATAAGTGTCCCTAAAAATATATTATAATTATAGAAGTTTAAAATTTAAATTTGGAAATTTTAATTTTAATAAACGGATTTAAACAGGACTAATAAATTTTAGAAAAATTAAAAAAAATAATTTATAAGTACCGAGCGAATATTTTTGGTGCCAATAAATCTTTCGAGAGTTACTAAAAATAAAATATAAGCCCGATGTAAATAAAAATTATATTTTATTCGTTTTTTGGGTAAAATTTCACGAAATTTGGAATTAGTCTCCGTTTGAGTTATGGACGACTAATTAAGAACTTGAGTTAAAGTATATGATTGAGCTAATACTAAAACGTACTTTAGCCAATTAAGTATATAGTACTCCCTCCGTCCCACAAAGATAGGCCATTTGGACAAACACGGGAATTAAGAAAAATATAATTTTTTCAATAAATAAATAATATTTTAATGACTAATTTTTGTATTGGTGTATTTTACATTGTTATTAAAAATTGACATTTATTACATATTGGAACATGAAGCAATTAATTAAGTTGAAGATAATAATGTATATTTATTAGAGGTAACTAAGTCTTTTAGTTTTAAAATTATTAATCAAAAAGAGAAGGTGACCTATAATTTGGGGTTTTTGATATTTGGGTGCCTCAAAGGCACCCAAAAATCCAGTCTAGTGCCTCTTCTGGAATTAATTCCAGAAGAGTGCCTGGGACCACCGGTTCCGCATTCTAGGAATGCGGAACAGGTGGTGTTCCGCATTCCTAGAATGCGGAACGCTTTAATCAGCTGATTAATTAATAATCAGCTGATTAAAGCGTGTTCCGCATTCTAGGAATGCGGAACACGCTTCCCCAATGATTGGGGAGACAGTTTTGTCTCCCCAATCATTGGGGCAGCAATGATTGGGCACTAAAATGCCCAATCATTGCTGATTATTAATTTTTTAAAAACCCTTTTATTTAAATAATTATAAATTAAAAATAATATAAAATAATTTTATTTTATTTAACTAATGATTTTAACAGACGATATTAACAGACGATATTAACTAATGATTTTAACAGACGATACTGAATTTAACAAACGCTTATAAATAAACGACAAAATTTAACAGACGATATAAATATTTATTTTATTTAACTAATGATTATAACAGACACTGATAAAAAAATAACAATTATAACACACGAATATAATATACATAATATAGTAAACATACAACATATACTAAAATACAAAAATCGATAAATAAAGAAAAATATGAAATCTAATCCTCATATCTACGAATCCTCGGTCTCTGTATCCTCAAACCGTGAGTCTCTCGTCGGTGCCGCGAGCTGTCTGTGATCGAGTGAAACTGTCTGGGTACCGGAGGGCTCTCGCCGCTGTCGGGGGCGTCCTCGTCCTGAGCTGAATGCTGAACGTCTGCTGCTGGTGGTGCAGTACCGGTCTCCTCCTGTGTGGGCGGTAGGAGTCTAAAAGATGGAGGTGTGAGATCCGGTCGTGATAAAAGCTCCTCGTACGCCTCTGAACCGATCTCCGGACCGAATAACCATGACTCTAACAGTGTAAAATGTAGCTGTGATGGATCCTGGGCCTGGTGAGAAGAAGATGGCTGCGAATGTGACGTCGACGGCTGATCATCCGAAGGCATCGTGGGACGGTAACACTGATCGAAAGACGTGAACGGTTGAGCATCTGTATATGGCGCTGGACGGTAATACTGATCTGATGCAGCAAACGGCGGTGGTGTGGTCTGCAGAAACGGAGACGCCGGTGGTGTGGCCTGCCGGAACTGAGACGCCGGTGGTGTGGCCTGCCGGAACTGAGACGCCGGTGGTGTGGCCTGCCGGAACTGAGACGCCGGTGGTGTGGCCTGCTAGTAAAGTCTTGTTGCGAACCACGGCCTCGTATTCCACGTACAATTCCAAAATCTCGAGTTGCGGATACCGCACGACCTCGTTCAGAATTCCAAACACATGCTCGTTATTCTCCACGGAAAACAACGAGTACGACTGTATCGCACCCTCAACTATTCTTGGAAGCCGGAAGTAGATTTTTGACATTTCTACTTCCCCGTCGGTAGAAACTGCTCTTCTACAAATATTTTGTAATTCCTCGAAACTCATTCTCTCGCTAAGCGCCGTATTAACCGGACGACCCCCGTGGTATTCTATTCCACACGGAGAACTCACAATACGGCCATCACACCATATCAACAAAGATATATTTGGACTCGTCATTTCTAATTAATAAACAGCAAATTTTAACACCGTTATATTTAAAATGCCAATCTTAAATTTATAGCATTAACATATCAATCGTAATTACTATTACTTTATTTCTAATATTTTTTTCAAATAAAAATAAATTAAACATATCCTAATATAATTGTATGAAATTTCTAATTATACACTTCCTTATTACATGAAATTTTTTATTATATTCTAATATAATTATATTAAACATATCCTAATTTTTTTATATTATACATGCATTTCTAAGTTACAATTAAAGTCTAATATTTTGCTATATTAAAATTAATTTTATAACAATTTTACATATTATTAAATTTCTAACATTTATAAACACTAAAATTATTTAATACAATAATTAAAAAAATTACACATACTAACCTCTTGTAGTCCTTTAAATAAATAAGTATCGAATAAAAAATATAACACTTCACGAAGAGATCCGTTTAGCTCCGAAATATAACTTCTTCCAACTTTTTCCCGAAATATTTTTCAAAATATAACCTCGAAACTAATTTTTTTTCTCCCCTATACTCTTATTTTTTTTTTCTTTCATTTAGTAATTTTTTTTCTTTCACTAAATGACCCTCCCCCATCCCTTTTATAGCCAACCGTTGGGAGCTGGTCTCCCAACGGTTTTAAATGCGTTCCGCATTCCATGAATGCGGAACGCATTTAATTTACCGTTGGGAGACCAGCTCCCAACGGTAATGTTGGCAGTGTTCCGCATTTCTAGAATGCGGAACACTGCTAATCAGATTATTAGCAGGCACTCTTTCGGAATTAAATCCGAAAGAGGCACTGATCTGTAATTTTGGGTGCCTTTGAGGCACCCAAATATCAAAAACCCTATAATTTGGGACGCCCAAAATAGAAAGGTGGCCTATCTCTGTGGGATGGAGGGAGTATATCATATCATTTCAATAGAAATGATACAGAAACATCATTTGTTTCTTCCTCTTCTATTGTCTAGGGTTTCCAGAGACCAAAACCTAGGGTTTTGATGCAGTTTGATCCGTTTCTTAATTTCTGACACTGATTTCTTCGATAATGCACACATATTCGAGGTAATAACCGATAATTTGAATTCCATTATTTATAATTTGGAGTATAATTGAATATAAATGTAATACCCCGTAAAATTTTAAGTCTTTAAATCATGACTCGGAGCATAATTTTGAAGATTGTGATGATATAAATTAAATTATGACTCGGAACATGTTTCCACTTGCTGAACTCTACTTCATCATGCCTCACTTCCCTTATAATTTTGGTCTTTTGCCATGGAAGCTGCTGCATATTTCCACTCCGACTTTGAATGGTTGTTATCCCTACAAAATTCTATTTGACAAAGTTCCTAATTATCAAAAGATTCCGTGGTTAAAGCCGTATTAAAAACACAAACTGAAGCCGCCATCGCGGCCTTGTATCTTTTTTGGTTATTCACTCAGTCAAAGTGTGTCTTGTTGTTATGATTTCTTAAACAAACGAATGTTTATCTCTCGGCATGTTTGCTTCCATGAAAACCCATTTCCAGCCCCTTCTCTTGGCGATGGTTCCCTTGCAACTCATAATTCTACTTCATGTTGTTTATCCAACGACCAATTTACATCATTACATGTACCTATTCTCAGTCAGAAACAAACTCAGCCTTCTGCTACTATTACTCCCTCACATCGTGAGTCTACTGTCGTGCCTACGTCCCAAGCGTTGATGTGTTCTACCCCAGTTGATTCATTTCTATCACAATTGGAAATTCATGAACAAGCTCCAAATACATCTCAAGTGCATATTAGTTCCATGCATGTACCAGCTCCCATCAATAAACATTACATAGTTACTCAAGAAAAGGATAAGATTTACAAGTCGAAGCGACTCTATGCATATATATGTAGTCACAAAACATCCTCTGCCATCCTTAAATGAGCCAGCTTGTGTGTCCTCCTCTCAAAAGGACCCACATTGGAGATTAGCCATGTCAAAAGAATTCAATGCTTTAAATGGGACTTAGTTCCGACTCATATGGCTATAAGTATGATAGGTTGCAAATGGGTGTTTGGACTTGAGCACAAATCCAATGGAGAAATTGAGAGGTGCAACCGGTTACCATCTGTTCAGTTTTATCAATTGCTCTAATGTTCAATTGGCCGATTAGACAACTCGATGTAAGTAATGCTTTTCTTCATGGCTCACTCATTGAACTTGTCTTTATGTAACATCCTCCTGGTTTTATTGATATGACATAACCTACTCGTGTTTTCGGACTACAAAAATCGCTTTATGGCCTTAATCAAGCCCCATGAACTAAGTTGTGCACTTCCTGATCCTGGCTTTGTACATTCAAAATTTAACAACTTCATGTTTCTCTATCATCAAGGTAATACTCATCTATACCTTCTAGTTTATGTTGATGATATTATGCTCACATGCAATGATACTCCATTGATCTCCACCACCATCAAGAAACTCAGTGCAACATTTTTCTTAAAAGATCTTGGTAATATCTCCTACTTTCTCGATATTGAGGTAATCCCTTACAAAGAAGGACTCTTTCATTCCCAACACAAGTATTATCTCTAACATCCTTCATTGTCACAAAATGGACAGGGCTAAGGCCCTTGCTACACCTATGTCAGTTTCTGACTTCACATCCCTTCCTGGTGCCTCAGTGCCTTGTGATGCTCATGTCTATCAGCAAGTTATCAGCGAATTATAATATTTGGCATTTGTCGTAAATCGCCTTGACCAATCCGTATCTGTTCCAACAGAATAAAATTGGGGTGTAGTCAAACGTGTTTTCATATATCTTAAAGGCAGCCTCATGCACGGTCTATTTCTTCGGCGTTGATATGTATCACTTTTTGAGCTTACTTAAATGCTGACTGGGCAGGGAACCCTAATGACCGCACATCAACTTCATCCTTTTCAATCATTTTGGGTGATAATCTAATATTCTTGGAGCTCATGCAAACAACGTGTTGTAGCACGATCATCCACAAAAGTTGAGTTCTGTTCTCTTACAGTTGCTACATCAGAAGTTAGATGGATTCAGAACTTTTTTCATAAATTAGAACTACCGCTCTGTTGTCCTTTAACACTTTATTATGACAATATTGGTGCTACACACGTACCTTTGCATCATGTTATGCATTCTCGCATGAAACACATATCCATTGACATACACTTTGTTCAAGGTATCGTTGCCAAGGGTCTACTCACGGTATCACACATTAGTACCAAGGACCAGTTTGCTGATCTGCTAACAAAAACATTACATAGTACAAGGTTTCAGTTTTTAAGGTCCAGACTTGCTATTGCTGATGGCACCGCAATTTTGAGGGGGCATATAACAAAAACCATTACTCATCAAGCTAAATCAACTCAATTCCTCAAATGGGTGATTTGATTGTATCATTTTTTTCCTATTCCTAGATAAAATTGATTATATTATAATTATTTAGTCAAAGTTTTAATGTTCTAATTGTTGGAACTTACATAAAATAGAATAAGAAAAAATCTTAGTTTTCTTGTGTAAATACTCCATCTTGTACAAATATAAATATTAATCAAAAGAAAGAATTTTGAATCTCTCTTTTAATTCACATGCGATCAGTGTTTTGATTATTTATGCCAAACTATAGCATATTTTATATAAACACATAGACAATTAATCATCAATTTAATATTTATGCATTTAGTGACTAGAAATTTTTCTTGTTGAAATAAAACTAGAAATTTCTGTCATTTAAAATGTACAAATTAAAATTTTGTTGCCAAAATAAAATTACTTGAAAGTTTAGTAATTTTCATAATCAATTATTTTATCAATATCATTGAAAAGTTCAAATTGTTAAGTGAAATCCTAACTATAGTATTATCTCTAACACATTCCAGCACAGAAATATTAAATTTGAAACGTGAATAAATATAAGCCATTTTATGTTGTATTATAATTAATTAAAACGCTCTAATAATTGACTAAAAATATAAATCTTTTTGACTTTTTAATTTTAAATAAAATTTTGTAATTTTGGCTCAATTTCAAACACTATCAATTTTATCCAATTTGCTGTAACTGGAATAAAATTGTAAAAAAACAATAAAAAGCTATGATTAAAATTATAAAAGATCGAAAATGACCAATGAATTTTACGTAGACGTAGTTTTTTGACAGCATGGAGACTACGTGAGATTGGACAGACGCTATTAATTAATTGAATTTATGGACTAAAAGTGATTACGTCTCTACAAAGTATAAATACTGCCTCAGCTTATTTCATAAGTCACCATTTCCACAGTCATCATGGCTCTATCTTTGCCTTCCACAATACTTATTATTTCTTTTTCTGTTTTTGTGCTCGCCGGAGATGCAGTGCGAGACATGCCGGAAAAAGTGCCGATGAACATAATATTGAGCAATGATACCAGACTTAAAGATTATGTTCATGTAGCAACTTTAAGCCATTACTGGACACATTGGCATGGTGTATGTTTTGAAGACAACATGGGTTATTGGGGAGAAGCTGCACATGAGCACAGCTGGGTCTGGATTATTCTTGAGGTAAAAAGAACAACTAATTCTTCTTCATCTTACTTTAATATTGACCAAATCCATCTAAAGGTCCTTGTACTTTACACTTTTTTTCGTAGGTTTTTATATTTCATTTTTATATTATCTGATCCTTCTACTTACCTATTTTTTGTTTTTCAGGTCCTTTTTGAGTTTTTTTCAGTCTTTTTGTGTGACTGGAGAAAAAAAAATTGTAAGTTGAGGAACTGGAAAAAACTCAAAAGGACCTGAAAATTGAAAATAGATAAGTAGAGGGACTAAATAATACAAAAATGAAGTATAATAACCTATGAAAAAAATATGTAAAATACATATACCTCTAAATGGGTTAAGCCCTTTATTATTAATGTAAGATTCATTATAAACCAAATTTTTACATTTTAGTATTTTATTCTAAAATGAATGTAAAATTTTAACTTTCTTTTAATCATATATTTATTTCAAGTTCAAAATCAATTTGAAAATAAAATAGTTGGCTTTTACATGACATAAGATTCTTTAGGTATAATACATGTATACTTCTATAAAGGCAAAATATTTTTGTATGTCCATAATTGACATTTTTTAAAAATTTATCTTTAAAAAAGTAAGACCATTTTGTTCTTTAATTTTATAAATTAGAATCATCGGTAAATTACTATGAGATTTTCACACTCCCGTAAGTTAGATATTCACACTTCAGTAACTAATTTTATAAATTACAGTAAATTTGATTTTCAAACTTTCGTCCTTCATGTTTGAAAATCAAACAATATGACCTTCCACCTTTATTTCCGTCAACAGTTTAGTCATTCCGTCTATTTTTATGTACAATACATGTATACTTTTATAAAGGCAAAATATTTTTGTATGTCCATAATTGACATTTTTTTAAAATTTATCTTTTAAAAAATATGACCATCTTGTTCATTAATTTTACAAATTAGAATTATCAGTAAATTACTATGAGATTTTCACACTTCCGTAAATTAGATTTTCACACTTCTGTACTAAATTTTATAAATTACAATAAATTAGATTTTCACACTTCCCTCCTTTATGTTTGAAAATCAAATGATATGATCTTCCACCTTTATTTTCGTCAACAATTTACTCATTCCATCTATTTTTAATGTTAGTCAACTGAATCAAAAGACTAAATTAGAAAAAAATTAAATTTCAACATTATTCTTAATAAGTCTAAATACAATTTAAATTATTATGAGATTTAGTGAGTTAACAACTTCAATTCCATTTTTAATGTTTATTAATATTTTAATTTTTTGAAAAAAATATATTTCTGATTTTGAAACGTAACCAAACAGGAGGTACGAAAATATAAATTTTAACATATATAGAATGCTTCATAAACAAATTTCTAGAATTAATATATTCGGAATATGACTAGTCCGACTTGAATTGTTTATAAGGATTTATTTTATTAGTCCAACTAGAAAAAAGAAGCTCTACAGCTATAATTGAATTAAGATAATATAATTGATTCAATTTATAAAATAAATACACAGTATTGTTCATTTTTTAGAAATAAATTTGATAAAATGATGGGAGTCGTGGATAGGAAAAAATTACTTTGTCTATTATAAAATCTAATAAGCAATTGCTATATTTTTTTACAGACTCATAATCCATACAATTGGAAATGTTCAGATCATTATCAATTTGCAGTAGATCATCAAGTCATAAGGTCAGACTTTTTCTTTCGCTCTGGTTCGCATTCGGAATTAATCCATGTTTCAGACGAACTACGACATAGAGTAAGTTTTCACTTTCGGTCATAATATAAACACTTAGTCACACCATTTATAAAGATGAATTTATATATAATTGTAATTTTAATGACAGATGCATGAACACGGAATCAATGTATACTTATATAAGTCGTCTGAGACTAAAGACAACAAAAGTAGACATGACCTTTCGATATCGGTGGTGGCCGGAGACAATACGAGTCATACAGCAAACGGTACGGCAAGCTTATTCGTCAGTTTTCTATAAGCTATTTAGAAATAAAAGACTTTGTAATATTGCTCAAGTTCTTCATTGTTGTTCATTGTTGCCAAAATAACAAAATGGTACATATTATAATTATAAACATAATAATTTTGGTTATGTGTGAAACTTATCATTGCATTTGGAGATCGATTAAATATGGTAGGCTCTCCGTTAAAAGTATGTATTCGTACTTACGCCCTCCTCAGATTTCCATTCCTTTGGCAAAATTTATCTGGAAAGAATATTTACCTCCATCAAAATCATCCGTTTGTTGGAGAGCGATTCTGGGTTATATACCTATGGAAGACACAAAGGTTTTAATTTGTCTTCAGGATGTTTCATGTGTACAAATATCAACAGTTTGGGTCATTTAGAAGCTAAAAAACGCAACAAATTTGTATAGTTCAACTCCAAATATATATCCATCTTGCTCTTAGAATGCGTATGGGCAAATATCAAAGAATGAGATTATATTAGAATCGGTTAAATGCACGACTCTATGATAGACCTGAACATCTCAAGACTTCTTCAGATCACAGGTAAACTTGCAGCTGCTCCCAAAGTCAATATCGATGGATTTGCCTTAGGCGCGCTGTGAGCAGCAAGCGAAGGGGAAATTTTTAGAAATTCGGCTGATTTTATGAGAGGTGCATTTGCTATTCCGTTGGAAAATGAGTTTGCTTTTGTAGTTGAGCTAGCAGGCGCCATTATGGAAGTTGATATAGCTCGGAAAAGGTGGCATTCTTTATGGCTTGGGAGTATTTACATGAATGGTTAACTTGCCTTCATCAGATTTCTAATATGAATTTTCATGTCTCATATTTATAGAGAACAAATTTCTTCTCTATAAATATGAGACATAACAGGGCAGCAGGGCTGCTGACTTACTTGCGAAACACGGAGCTTTAGTTGCATTTTATATTTGGTGGTAAACTACGCCAAAGTTTTATGATTATGTAATTTATCAGGATTTTAGTAGGCTGACGTCTTGTAGATTTTGCTGTTTTGGATTGATTTGTAAAACTTTCTTTTTATCTTTAATAATTTTTGGTTTTTAAAAGCGTGATGCAAATGTTAAGAAGGTGTTAACCTATTTGAGATGATCGGGTCGAATTCCAAACATTTACTATATATGTAAATATATATACAATGAGAAATTTTAAATTGTGAAAGTCTATCATCCTAAAAAAATTCATCATTATAATTTTCAGTTCTAATTCAAGCATATGTATAGGCTGATTGTGTTGGAGATGAATCGAGTATGAAGATTAAGTTAAAAATAGTTTTGAATTAACTATGAAAATTGTGTTAAAAATAGTTTTAAATTAATCAGAATTGTCAATTTTAAGCTCTGTAATACTAATTGTCGTTTTTAATTAAATGTTAATAAAACATATTTTAATAACATAGATAATCAATTAAGATAATAGAAATGTTGATAACCGGAGTTAGAGAGAGTATGATCTCAATTGACCGGTTATGACAATGATATTGAGTTTTAAAACGTCAAACCAATAAAATGAGAATATTGAGATGTAATATGAAAATAATTTTAATGTCGATATATACATTCATGATTTACAAAGTGTTTTTATGATAAAGTGTTCTAAAAAATAGAGCTAAAATCGATAATCGGTTAACTAAACGTGAGTATAGTTATAAATGTTAGGTTCCATCTTAAAACTAATTGGTGTTAAGTGGAGGTGCCCAACCAATATTTAAACACATGTCCATTCAACACTCCCCCTCACGCGTAGCGTGTCCAGGCCGAGTAACCAATCCCCCCTCACGCGCAACTCACGTAGGCCGGGCCAAATTCAAATTGTGTGAATGGACAAGGCTCTGATACCATGTTAAATTCCATCTTAAAACCAATCAATGTGGGATTTCCCACTTTAACACTCCCCCTCACGCGTAGCGTGTACGGGCCGAGCAACAAAGTTCCCCCTCACGTAAATCTCACATGAGCTGGACCAAACTCAAATTGTGTGAATGGATAAGGCTCTCATATCATGTTAGATTCCATCTTAAAACCAATTGGTGTTAAGTGGAGGTGTCCAACCAATATTTAAACACATGTCCATTCACACACACAACTAATGTGGGATTTCCCACTTCAACAATAAAAATATATAAGGATTGAAATGTGTTCTATGTGAATATATGGTTGTTCTGATTTGAGTCTAGAATTGATTCTAAAATTAGGACTGATAACTCCATAATATCATTATATGCATAAATATATGTGCCATAATTTTTTTCTCTTTTTTCTCTCTCAAATAGAGAACCCTATCTGTCAAGATTTTTTTTTCATTTCTCGCTTCGACTGCCGCCAATGGTTCATTTTTGCTTGGCGGTAATCATTTCTTTTTTTATTGCTTTAGACTAAAATATATAACCGATTCATTTTTACCTTTTTTATTTTTATTGGTAAACTTATCGACGAGACGCATCAAATTTAATATATATATATATATATATATATATATATATATATATATATATATATATATATATATATATATATATATATATAATTCAAGAATCATAAATAGCATAAGACTTTTTAAGGCTCAAGATGAAATCGTTTATAAATTATATTATTTTTTTATATTTTTATTACAGCGATTGTCTTTTTTTACGAAAATCGTTGTCCTTTCTATATGAAAGGTTTGTTTGTCTTTTTTATGAAAAATTTGTGAGTTTTCTGTTAGACAGAGAAGTATTGGATTTTATTGTGATAGAGCATTTATATAATTTTTATTTTTATTTTATAAGGCAATCTACGAATTAAGATTTTACATTTTATTTAAGGTCAGGTCATTAAAAACAATTATCCCTTTTTAAATTTTTTATACATGTAACTGGAAGATAATTTGATCGTTAAAAAAAATGTATAAATATATATGTGGTGGTTACATCTGATGAGTGCTAAACTCTCGTGATTAGAATCTTTAGAGTTAAGGCGTCGGGATGAAGCGACAAGTGAATTTGTATAACTACTTTTAAAAATTAAAACTTAAATTATTTTTTAATTATAAAAAATTTTATACCGTCGCATTGTATTTGTATTTGATTGCCGGCAAAAAAAACAATTTTTACCTTTCTCTCTCTAAAAAAACCCTCCTCCTTCTCTCTAGCTAAAAACTCAACAAACTTAGTTTAGAGGGGGTGGTTTTTTGGCCTTTTGGCCGGAAAACCACCTCCTCCACCACCCTTTTCTTTAATTTTTTTTTTGTTATGTTGTTTTTCTTTCAAATAATTACTTCATAGATGGAATTTGGTGTGTTTTTGTGGTTTCTTTTTTGATGCTTTTTGAAAAATCTTGGTTCTATCAAATGTTTTTGATTTGCATGTTAAGGATCAATAGATCCAAAGAAGAAATTTTAAAGTTTTTCATGGTTTGCATGTTAAAAGCTTCTTGTTTAGATGATGATCCATGAACCTTTAAATATTGAAGATTTTTTTCAATATTTTATTTTAATTGTTTGTTTTTTTAATATTTGCTTTGATGGTTGTTGATGGTTTTCTAATTTTAAATTCATGATGAAGAATGTGCCTACAAGATTTGAAGCTTTAAAGGATCAAGCGGTTTAACGGCATAGCCGATCGAGAATCAAGTTAAGACGCCGCTCCAACGGGATTTTGTTCTTCGTTGCGTCACCTTAGCGGGATTTGGTTCTTAATTTTTCTTTTTCGATTATTATTTTTTGCTTGTATTTTTTATTGTTTCATATTTTTTTTATTAGATTAGAGTATTTGAAAGACCATATATTTTGTGTGGCGTTCATATTTGTACTTTAATCTTCTTCTTTAATATGAATTTATCTCTGTTAAAAAAAAAAAAAAAAGATTGCCGGCAAGCCAACAATCATCCCCTTCCCACCCTAGAATCCCACTTGATTTACCTTTCTAGTCTAAAACTCTCTTTTTTTTCAAAAAAAAAGGGTAGCATACTGTAACAATATTTTCTTAGTAATTTATATAGGAACAAAGGGTCAACGCGCCCCCTAAACTTGTATAACAGGGTCATCTAATCCAATTTATATTTTTTTGAGCAAATAACCCCAAAACTCTTCATTTTCGGGTCAAGTAACCCCATAATTATATTTTTAAAACGCGTAAAATACAAATCGAAGGTGAGGGATGCAAAAAAGTAATTACATACTTCCCTAATTGTTGCGATAAAATTATCCTAAATCTGTTTTTTAAAATAAAAATATAAATTATGGGGTTATTTGACCCAAAAATGAAGAGTTTTGGGGTTAGGTGCTCAAAAAAGTATAAATTGGGCTAGATGACCCCGTGTCACAAGTTTAGGGGGCGCGTTGACCCTTTGTTCATTTATATAGATATATTTACTAAAATTACTTTTAATTACATGAACTTTTTTTTTGAGTTATTGTTAATTATATGACTAAATAATTCTAACATAAAAAAGAATAAACCTATTTTGTGATCTTAAACTATACGATTTTCAATTATCTGGTCTCTCATCTTTAATTTTTCCTTCTCCTATCCTTAAACTTCTATTTTTTTGTCAATTGAGTCCTTTTAAGGGACTAGAGAATGACCTAATTGCTAAAAAAACGTAGAAGTTTAAGGATTCATTTATTAAAAAATAAAAATTTAAGGACCCAATTGCTGAAAAAAATAGAAATTTAAATCCAACTGCCTAAAAATAAAAGTTTAAAGACTCTAGAAGGCAAAATTAAAAAGGGTTAAGAGGAACTAGTTAATCAAATATCATATAGTTTAGGGATCCAAAATAGGTTTACACAACATTTAAAAATAAAGTCAACTTATTATTTTCTTGTATCAAACTAAATTAATCAGTTGACAAAACCCAAAATCTCGCTTCCCATTTCTTCTTCTTTTAGGTATTAAATTCGGTTTTGATCGATCGATTTTGGCATGTTCTTCTGCTCTTTGGTGAGTTCAATTTCATGTTTATTGTTAAGTTTTTATGAATTATAAATTATACCCAATTCAGATCTGTGTCTACCCATTGAGCAATAAAATCTGAATTCTTGTCTTTGCTGAGTAAATTTTTATTCTTTTTACTTCTCAGCATCTGGGTTTTTTTTTCTCAATATTTTGTGTCATTATGTTTATGCTACATTGATTCATCATATTTTATGTTAATTTCTAAGTTAATTTTTTAATGCAGATTGATATTGAGATTTCATTGTTGCAATTGTTTGATCGACCTTTGATATGAAGTGGGTGTAAGTGGGATTATTATGTGCATTTTAGTTTAAATGGGATTATTATTATTACAGTTCGATCCTGCGTGAGGGCATTTTGTTTTTATAAATTCAGTTGCTGCTCATAGTCCCCAATTGATCTCCTCTTCAAATTATCCATTTTCATTCGTCGGTATTAGAGGTATATAATATTTAAACACGTATACATTTTTATCAAATATTTATCAATTACTTATAATTAAGTAACAACCGTGTTTATAATAGATTTAATTCCTTAAAAATAAAAAAAATCCTCACCTATATTTTTTTTCGTTTATACCCTGAACTTGTAAAAACACCATTTATACCATAATTTTAGTTTTTAAATTTTATCCCTATCCAAAAGCATTAAATTGTACTCCTTTTATTTGAAAAAAAAAATTAAAAAAATTCTTCATTTTTAATCTACATGTTAATTAGATATTAATGTTATTAATAATATAAAAGTATCAAATTGAAAAAGGAGCGGTCGCCGCTCCTTCCCTGACGTCGCTCCTTGTTGGTTCCGTTTTTTTTAAAATAAAAATTAATTTATTTTATTATTTTATAAAATTAAAAAAAATTAATTAATTATTAAAATGTATTTGAATATTTTTAAGTTGAATGACTTATTTGTATTTTTTAAAATAGAAAAAAATATGATATAAACTCTTTTCTAAATAAAAAGAGTATAATTTAATGCTTTTGGGTAGAGATGAAATTTAAAAATTCAAAATCGGATACAAATGGTGTTTTTTATAAGTTCAGAATATAAATGAAAAAAAAAAATAAGGTGAGAATTTTTTAAAGAATTAAACTTTTATAATATAAACATCAGTACATTTTTATTTAATATTAGACAATAGTGACCAGTCATAACTGTGAATAACAGTAAAGAGCCAACATAATTTAAGCAATACGAAGCCTTTTATTTATTTTTATAGCAAACTGACTAATAAGCTTGTTGGCCGTTCTCTTTATTATTTACATTGTTTTAAAAGGTCATGCCCACTTTTGTTGTCTTCATTATCACTCGACCTTTGCATATAAACATCAACTCCATTTTCGCGCATCTGTCAATAAGATTATAATTAATATATAAATAAATATATTCAAATTTAACAAAATATATATATATATATATATATATATATATATATATATATATATTCAACTTAAAAATGGTTTGATAAGAGTATCTCCAATAAAATAATATGAATCTCACATTAAAACTCCATCTATACAATATTGTTTTATCTCTAATCGTTAGAGTCAATGTTTTTACACCAAAAAAATATTTTTAGCATACTCAATAAATGATTTAAACATTTTACACATTATGTCCAATAATTATTTAATACTTATAAAATACATCTATATACTTTTTATAATAAAATAAATTCTTAATTTTACTGATACAATCTAAATATGTTCATATGTTATTAAATTTACAATAACTATATTTATTAAAAAAATTATTAAATAATAACAGACATTGAAACATATTCTATTTATTAAAAAATACCAATAAGTTTTTCAAAAATAATTTTTTATGAATAAAACACCAATGATTATACCGTTATTGTGTGCTTTTTAAATTGTTAAATTAATTAATACAAATTCAAATTTCCGACTAAATTGAACATATTAATTTAAATTATGTTAAAACAAAAATTAACAAATATTTAATAATGAAATTTATAATAAAATTAAAAATTAAAAGTAAAATAGAGTTACTCTTTTTTCATCTCCAATAGCAACCTAATTTAAGGTACACTATAATGAGTTTCTTTATACTCTATATATAAAGGTCACTATATAGAGTTACTCTATATATAAAGGATTAATGTCACAAAAATTCACCAGCTTTATACGTTTTTTTTTTCAATTTAATCACATTTTTTAGAAATATCATATTTAGACACCTAAATTTGTTATTTTTTTATCAAATTAATACACCATATCATAATTTGCTGAAGTGACTGCCGAAATATGAGTTCCATGTCAGCAAATTACACCAAAAATGGGTGCCATCTCAGCAAATTTTGACTTCGTGTATGAATTTGAAAAAAAAAAATTGGTGTACAAATATGACACTTTTTAAAAGACGTGATTAAATTGAAAAAACATGTAAAGTATGTGAATATGACATTAAGCTAAAAAATATGGTATATTATTATAATGTTGGTGTCACGACCCAAAATATTGAGCCGCAACCGGCGCTAGGGAACGGGAGTGGTAGCTCCGGAACCCGTAGCAAGCCTAAAATCACAATTAATTTTTCTCAAATAATAAACAATTATCACAAAGCAACAGAAGCAAGTATACATAACATGTATACACAAACATTTACACTAACTGTTCAAAAACCTCGCGGGCTCTAGTTACCGTACCTTGTACGAACTGGCCTCGCGGTACTATATCCATCAGTTAGTGTATCCAACATATCACCGGCATCTGGTGCCGTGCACAACATATAAAACACGTAGCCTACAAAAACCTATAAACAGGACAGCAGGGATATGTACAATAAAAATACACTGCTGTCTAGGCTACGACTCTGTCAACGCAGGACTACTACTGCAGCATTCACAGAAGTCAGAAACTATACATATACAGCTGACTTCTGGACTTCAAAATTGGCCTCTAGCTAAGTCCACACACTAAGTACCTGAAAGACATCAAAGGTGAGGGGTCAGTATTTGGGAAAATACTGAGTGAGTTTGCATTTACTAACGGTATTATTATAAAAACATAGCATCGCATCTTAAGAAAACAATAATATAAAACATATAAACAGGTATTTGATCCGTACGAAACTAATATTCTAGCATGCGACACATCTCTCGAATAATCATATATCATTCAACCCAATCGTAAATATCAATTGCGAGTCCAACTCGCTGGTGGCCCAGCCACTAGATACGGGGACTTCCAGGCTACACCGTAGCCGAGTTCACTCTCGTATCGAAATCATAACCCAATCGTAAATTTCATATTCATCAACAGCTCCCAGCTGTGTCAAGTCATTTCTCAAATGCAAACACACTAGACTGACTCGATACTGGTGATCACACAGCCTATTGACACCCAATAGGTAGCTAGTTTCTTCGGATCGCATACTAGTTCTCGTATATACATTTGATAGAAACATATAATATTTAATCAAATCATCTAACATGCGATGCGTAAAACCAGTATACATATCTATATAAAATGATTTTATATATATAATACACGAAAGTAAAGTGCAACTCACGGTGACCGCAATCCAATCACAAATATGGTCGATGAAATGATATGCCCTCACTATCCCACGTCTACTGACCTCTCTGCTCGCTGACACGTCTGATAAATAATTAACATTTAATGATTAGACGTGAATCTCGTATTCCTATACGTATAATACTTTTAAGTTTTAAGATTTAGTTTTGTTTTACACTTATTTACGTATTCGATATCTCTAGTCGTATAGACGACTTAGCGAATACCATTTCTCATAAATGAGAATCGCTTAACGTCCTTGACGTTTCCCA
Organism: Mercurialis annua; assembly: GCF_937616625.2. NCBI lineage: Eukaryota > Viridiplantae > Streptophyta > Magnoliopsida > Malpighiales > Euphorbiaceae > Mercurialis > Mercurialis annua. The sequence continues at coordinate 3,102,728 of NC_065575.1, read as the reverse complement.
TTATTATTATTCATTTAAAATGTCGAGATAATCTCGAGATTAATAACTTTCCAAGTCCGAAATCTGTCCTTTAGCGTCCAATTACTTTAAACGTCAAACACCTAGGTCAATTACAACTTGTATTCGCGTGGGGGCGAGTTGGGGTGCACGGGTGTGCGTTTTGGTGGGTGCACGATCGTAAAACCAAGTACACGTTCGTGCACCTCAAGAGTAAACGTTCGTGTACTTTTAGTACACGTTCGTGTACCAGGAAAAGTGCACGTTCGTGTACTTCAGGTACACGTTCGTGTACCTTGCTAGGTGCACGTTCGTGTACTTCAAGTACACGTTCGTGCACCAGTGGTACACGGTCGTGTACCACGTGCACAGCCCCGGAAATCAGATTTTCCGGGGTTTCGCCACAATCCCGACGTGCTAAACATACCCACGCTCAATACCCATAACCCGGTTTCTTCAAAAACGCCATAATAAACTCAAAAACATCAAATTACAACCTAAACTCGATTCTAATCAAAACAGCCAACAAACCCATCGTTTTCATGCCAAAACCCGACTTCTTACCTTAATTTGATGGTCGGAGATGATAGAGCTTCCAATTCTGAAGAAATCGCCGCTTGAATCGCTCGAATCGGACGTCGAACGGAGAAACGGCGGCGAAACGATCGTAATCGGCGTTATATCTCTCAATTTCTCTCGATTCTTCATTTCCTTCTTCTGATTCATGTTTCTCTCTATATATATTTTGGAAAATATATCACTTTGGTGCTTGTTCTTTTTATTCATTATCATTTATCGTTTAAACTTTTCTTTTGTACGATTTAGTCCATAACTAAATCAATAAACTCTTAAATTATAACTTATACGTATTATTTATATCCAATAAATAATACGAAGCTCGATATTAATACTTTCCATTCAAAATCCAAAATTTCCATTTTCGACACAAAGTGGCTAAATTACCACTTTGGTCCCTGTATTTTATTTTGGACCTTTCTTGACATTTTTCCTTTTAATTCCAATTCTAACTTTAGAATTGAAATTTAGCCTTAATTTTCTCACAGTTAATTTCTCAAAACCGACCTACTTGAAACTTATTTACTTTATCTTTTCAGAAATTCTTCTGATATCACCACTCTGGCGAATCAAAACTGGACACGTGGTCCAATTAGCTTATTAAATATTTTGGGGTATTACATTCTTCCCCCCTTATAAAAATTCGTCATCGAATTTTCATAAAACTTGTTAAGACCTTATAATTGTCCTTACACTTACTTCAGTGTTCATTAGTACGTTTTAGTTGCAGCTTTTTCTCTTACATAACTCGTAGCTTTCCATACACAGCTATAACTTTATACTTATTGCTAATTGATTGTCTATTCAACTCTTAATAGTTGCTTGCTGTTACGTCGTTGAGAATTCTCTTACTGGTACCTTCGTCTCATCTGTTATCTTTTCCGAGATAGAATGGTCCTTGGACGTATTCTTGATGTCATAGTCCTTACATCATTGCCACCTAGTTGACACAAATCATAATCTAATGTTTTCTCGTTTCATCATTTCATTCTTAGTAGCCATAGGGTTGCTACTCGTTTCCTTTATACGTGAATGGTCACGACGTGCCAATTTCATCTTAATGACGCACTTACTTTATGCGTATTCCTATGAATATTTTCTCTCTTAATCATAACTTGCAGTTATGATCTATACTATCGTCTGTAATTATTACTTTCCTTTCTTAACTGGTTCTTGTCACTTCATTCCTCATTGACCAATCTTTCTCAACTTGCACTATGTTAAATACTTTCACTTTCTCTTAACGTAGCTAAACTTGATACATTTTTCACTATCTTCCATTTCTCTTTCCTTTGCTCCTTTAATCTATCATGAACTTCACGTCATTCTGTCGGTCGTGATCCTTTATTCTTTACCATTGTCTTAAACGTTTCCTTTCACGTTACTTTCGGTTATATAGCTTATACAGTTGTCCTTGTTTACTAGTACTATTCGTATTCTTATCATCTTCACTACTCTCTAGTTGCTCCTTTGAGGTTCGCCTCGAATTTCTTATTGACTTTTCCGCTTACGATGTTCTTCCTTTACATCATCTTAATCTCTGACTGATTCAACAGACATTTAATATTTTATATACTTTTGTACTCAAATTTCTTATTGACTTATCAGTCAAAGTTGTTTTTTTTTCCTTTATGTCACAATTCCTTATTTATGATGACCCCATAAGAATCTCACACGTTTCTTAAATATTTAAATTTCTTAAGAATTCTTCTTACTGTATAATCAATTTTCTCTTTTGTCTCACATTTCTATTTCTTACTTTCAAATAATTTTACGACTTTATTCTCACTTTTCAAGGTGTCGTCTTAGTACTAGTCATGATCATTTCTTAGCTTTTAGATCATACTTAACTTTTTAACTCCCAAAATTAGGGAATAGTTCCGACTTTGTTGTCCTATACACCTTATGCTTTATCAGCATTTATGTCAAAATTCTAATTATCTTTTAAACAACTTACTTTCTCTGTACTAGTATGATACCGTGGTTTCTTAGATACAATTCACTCCTATCTGTCCAATAGCAATGAAGTATCATCTTATCCTTTACTTACTGTATCTGCTACGTCTTTCCTTTGTTTATAATAGCTCCATTATTGTTGTTCTATTCTGATAATCCTTCTGACGTATCTCTAAAACTTTCCACTTCTCTAGTCATCTTACTAAATCTTAAGGGTATATGAGTTTCCTCATTATACTTTCTTTCATATTATCCACAATTCTTACATTTACTGACACGTATGCCTATACGTGTGCCTTTCTCCTTATACTAGAATTTTACAACTTAACTTTTCTCCTTTCAGTTAACGCAATCTATAGCTCTTAATGTTGATATTAGTGACTTCACTTAATATCAGTCATATAGCATCATTATCTCTCTTGATCTATCAAATTTCTAACTTTCATATCCTGCAAAATCGTCTGCTTCATCATTTCGTATCCTTTCTCTTTCTACTTCTGTATCTTCGAACACTGATATTGATAAAGTTATATCCTTTAAATATCACTTCATGTTCATCACTCATATTATCGTCTTCTCGTCCCTTATACTTTCAATTTCTTTTCTCTAGTATATTTTTCGTTCGCTACATTACTTACTTCACCATAGGAATAATCCTTATACTCTTCATCCTTGCGTATTTGTTACGTTTCTTTCGTCTAACATGACTCTCCATCATTTCATCCTTTATTTTATCATAGGGATACTTACTATATCCTTAAATATTGCCAGCGCATTGCATCTTGACTGCGTTCGCTCTCCGGCAATAACTCCTCGTTCACATTTCACTGTAGCTCCCTTAACATTATTGCAATTATCATTAACAGGGCTTTATTCTGTTATTGGGATTTGCTTTTAATTTTTTTTTTTATTATTTACTAAGAACATTTTATTATCCGTCGCAGAGTTTCACATCTGAGTTCACTTACTAATAAAAGATTTCAAAACATCTTTTGGCTGGCCAGCTCTTTTAAATCACTTTTCATAAATCGTTTGAAATCATTAGTACAATTGTAGCTCAGAGTGATGACACCTCTCATCACCAAAGAGTTGCTCAAAATCGCATTTTTCTTTATCATTGTAAAGATATGATGCATGATCTACATTTCGAAAATCATTTTCTTATGTATTCCTATCGTGATTATGCAATGTCATATGCGATGTCTGAGCACAATCGTACTTTGAAAAATCTTAAGAATTCTTCATACTTTTCATAAAACATAAGTTTACTCCAGATTGTACACTCTGCGACTATTAACGGCTTTCTTTATTATTATTGGGTACATTTCAATTTTTTTTTTGTATTGCTGTCACCTTCTGTCATTTTCCTGACTATTCTCCTATCACGTCAATTCTTTCTCCATATCTCCGATAACTTAATTTAATTCAACATTTTCTACTGCTGTAATCACCACAACCACTTCTTTAACACTTTGTACCATGTCCTATACAAACGCAGGTACCGATGTTTCACATCGATTCCCTGTTGGTAACCCATCTCTTTCTTCACAACTTCTAGAACGTAATAAAGGAATTACGTTCGCGATAAATGTATTATTTATTATTTATTATTTTATTGTTTTTTGTAAATTATGTTTCTATATTCATTTCTTAAGCACGTGTTTATCAATATCGCTTCCTATAGGCCCTACCTATCTGAGGTATTATCCTATAGGTACATTCTACTCGGTATGCTCTATCATGCATGCAGTAAACATATACACAATAATGCAACACATAAACACAAATACTCAAAGCATATTAATCATTTATACCTAAGGGTGCTGATGTGGAACGCTAGGTTTCTTAGTAACTATTTCAATGTGTCGACCCTTAACTCTTCTACTGGAGTTGACTCCGCCTCTATGCACGGAGTGGGGGTTAGTCCTAATACCAGAGGATCAACTAGTATAATCTGGATAGAACGCACGTCTGAAAAAGTAGGGTCGAACAGGATTTCCATCCCACTCGCAGTCAGCCTCGATCTTACGGGCCATCATAGTGAGCGTCCCAAAGTGCTCGTGAACATACTCATATAGCTCATCAAATTCGAGTCCCAAACCCCTAATTTATCTACAGTTAACCGTCCTATTATCTTCATTAAGGTCTGGAACTCTTTCGTCCATGCGAAGAAAGTCAGAGGAATACAGTCCCACTGGTAGTATTCCTCTAGAAAAGGAGCGCATTTGCCTCCTAACCTGATTCAAAACCACTTGTGCCTGGCCATTTACTAGCCCTCTATCTTCTCTCAAATTGCGGTACCTCCGCACATTGAACCAGAAATGTTCACTTCAATACTCCTCAACGTCTGACTCATCTAACAATTCTTCTTCTCCTAAGTCCTCTGGATCCTCCTCACTTTCTTCACTGTGCTTCATTTCAAGCAAGTGAGTTCTACCTCTAACCCTAGAAGAACTGCCAATTTCTGATAGTGATATGAAACCATTCTGATATATCTCAGATGATCTCCTAATATCTATGTGGAATCCATTCTGGTGGTCCGCCTACTTCGTTATGAAGTCCATTCTGATATATAGGAGGCGCTTCCTCCTGTTTCTCTGCAGCATGTAGCTGAGCTCCATTTTGCCCAGACATGCTGAAAAGAAACAATTCGTAACGTCACCGACCATCTAAGCCCCTTTTTCCTTGCTTAACTTCATTATCATCTCATAAGGTATCACAAATATTAAACTTTCAATCAGTTTATACATAATTCATAAATATGGAATCACCTAATATTCCTTAAACGAGCAATACACACTTAATTGCCTTAGCAGTTCGCATTTGCAAATATTAATCACTTTATTCACTTAACTATCTACGTTCGCGCGCGTTATGGAACTTACTAATAATGCACATATCAATCAAATGCAAACAACTAAGGTTTGACTCTCTTGCTGCAGTAGTTCCTAGGTTTACTTACTGACAGAGTTTCACAATTCAGACAGACATCCAAAACAAACTAGCAGTGGTAACTGGACCAACTGCTCTCAAACAATCATCAAAACAAACCTGCAGTGGTAACTGGACCAACTGCTCTCAAACAATCATCAAAACAAACCTGCAGTGGTAACTGGACCAACTGCTCTGATACCAACATTGTCACGACCCAAAATATTGAGCCGCAACCGGCGCTAGGGAACGGGAGTGGTAGCTCCGGAACCCGTAGCAAGCCTAAAATCACAATTAATTTTTCTCAAATAATAAACAATTATCACAAAGCAACAGAAGCAAGTATACATAACATGTATACACAAACATTTACACTAACTGTTCAAAAACCTCGCGGGCTCTAGTTACCGTACCTTGTACGAACTGGCCTCGCGGTACTATATCCATCAGTTAGTGTATCCAACATATCACCGGCATCTGGTGCCGTGCACAACATATAAAACACGTAGCCTACAAAAACCTATAAACAGGACAGCAGGGATATGTACAATAAAAATACACTGCTGTCTAGGCTACGACTCTGTCAATGCAGGACTACTACTGCAGCATTCACAGAAGTCAGAAACTATACATATACAGCTGACTTCTGGACTTCAAAATTGGCCTCTAGCTAAGTCCACACACTAAGTACCTGAAAGACATCAAAGGTGAGGGGTCAGTATTTGGGAAAATACTGAGTGAGTTTGCATTTACTAACGGTATTATTATAAAAACATAGCATCGCATCTTAAGAAAACAATAATATAAAACATATAAACAGGTATTTGATCCGTACGAAACTAATATTCTAGCATGCGACACATCTCTCGAATAATCATATATCATTCAACCCAATCGTAAATATCAATTGCGAGTCCAACTCGCTGGTGGCCCAGCCACTAGATACGGGGACTTCCAGGCTACACCGTAGCCGAGTTCACTCTCGTATCGAAATCATAACCCAATCGTAAATTTCATATTCATCAACAGCTCCCAGCTGTGTCAAGTCATTTCTCAAATGCAAACACACTAGACTGACTCGATACTGGTGATCACACAGCCTATTGACACCCAATAGGTAGCTAGTTTCTTCGGATCGCATACTAGTTCTCGTATATACATTTGATAGAAACATATAATATTTAATCAAATCATCTAACATGCGATGCGTAAAACCAGTATACATATCTATATAAAATGATTTTATATATATAATACACGAAAGTAAAGTGCAACTCACGGTGACCGCAATCCAATCACAAATATGGTCGATGAAATGATATGCCCTCACTATCCCACGTCTACTGACCTCTCTGCTCGCTGACACGTCTGATAAATAATTAACATTTAATGATTAGACGTGAATCTCGTATTCCTATACGTATAATACTTTTAAGTTTTAAGATTTAGTTTTGTTTTACACTTATTTACGTATTCGATATCTCTAGTCGTATAGACGACTTAGCGAATACCATTTCTCATAAATGAGAATCGCTTAACGTCCTTGACGTTTCCCATTATTATTATTCATTTAAAATGTCGAGATAATCTCGAGATTAATAACTTTCCAAGTCCGAAATCTGTCCTTTAGCGTCCAGTTACTTTAAACGTCAAACACCTAGGTCAATTACAACTTGTATTCGCGTGGGGGCGAGTTGGGGTGCACGGGTGTGCGTTTTGGTGGGTGCACGATCGTAAAACCAAGTACACGTTCGTGCACCTCAAGAGTACACGTTCGTGTACTTTTAGTACACGTTCGTGTACCAGGAAAAGTGCACGTTCGTGTACTTCAGGTACACGTTCGTGTACCTTGCTAGGTGCACGTTCGTGTACTTCAAGTACACGTTCGTGCACCAGTGGTACACGGTCGTGTACCACGTGCACAGCCCCGGAAATCAGATTTTCCGGGGTTTCGCCACAATCCCGACGTGCTAAACATACCCACGCTCAATACCCATAACCCGGTTTCTTCAAAAACGCCATAATAAACTCAAAAACATCAAATTACAACCTAAACTCGATTCTAATCAAAACAGCCAACAAACCCATCGTTTTCATGCCAAAACCCGACTTCTTACCTTAATTTGATGGTCGGAGATGATAGAGCTTCCAATTCTGAAGAAATCGCCGCTTGAATCGCTCGAATCGGACGTCGAACGGAGAAACGGCGGCGAAACGATCGTAATCGGCGTTATATCTCTCAATTTCTCTCGATTCTTCATTTCCTTCTTCTGATTCATGTTTCTCTCTATATATATTTTGGAAAATATATCACTTTGGTACTTGTTCTTTTTATTCATTATCATTTATCGTTTAAACTTTTCTTTTGTACGATTTAGTCCATAACTAAATCAATAAACTCTTAAATTATAACTTATACGTATTATTTATATCCAATAAATAATACGAAGCTCGATATTAATACTTTCCATTCAAAATCCAAAATTTCCATTTTCGACACAAAGTGGCTAAATTACCACTTTGGTCCCTGTATTTTATTTTGGACCTTTCTTGACATTTTTCCTTTTAATTCCAATTCTAACTTTAGAATTGAAATTTAGCCTTAATTTTCTCACAGTTAATTTCTCAAAACCGACCTACTTGAAACTTATTTACTTTATCTTTTCAGAAATTCTTCTGATATCACCACTCTGGCGAATCAAAACTGGACACGTGGTCCAATTAGCTTATTAAATATTTTGGGGTATTACAGTTGGTGTATAAATATGGCACTTTTTAAAAGACATGTAAATTGAAAAATTGGGGTGCTATCGGAAATCACCTAAATTTTTAAATTATGGCTGAAAGCGAAAATTTGAATATTAAACTCTCTGAATCATTGAACTTACCTATTGCTATAAAAAGAGTGATGTTCTTTATTTATTTATGGAAAGGTCACTCATCTTTGCAATTTGTTATAACAAAAGGTCACTCATATAAAAGACAATGTTTTCGCACTAAAGCATCGTTTTTGCTTACATGGCATTGTTGAAATTCCGAAAAGATGTATAACATATTATCCTAAACACTACAAGAAAAGTGAGATTTAGTAATGCTCTATCACAACATTTGTTAAAGTCGTTGTAAAAAAATATATCTATTATAACGACTTTTCTATTGTCATTTCTAAGTGTATTTATTTCACAACAAAGAATACCATTAGTAAAAGTAATTTTTAGTAAAGAGCTATCACAATGCTTATTGTAATCATTACTTAAAATATATTTTTCATAACGATTTTTTAATATCGTTTTTAAACATACATTTTTCATAACCGTAAAAATTATCATTATTACAAGTATTTTTTTGAATGGCTCTAACACAACGTGTATTAAAGTCGTTATTAAAAATGCATTTTTTATAATGACTTTTCTAGTGCCGTTTTTAAATGTGCATATTTTAATAAGGTTTAAATGCACCAAAAATCACCAATTTTTGCGTGTTTTTGGTATTTAATATAATCTTTTAATTTTGGCAAAAAAGTACATGAACTTTCAAAATTTTCCAATTAAAGACACCGACACCGTTTTGGATGTAAAACGACAGCGTTTTAGATTAAAACGACACCGTTTTGGATTAAAACGACACCGTTTTGGATGTAAAATTACACTATTTTTCAAAAGAAAACACACGTGGTTTTAATTGCAAAAAATTGGGAAATTCATGTTAAATATGCTAAAATTAAAAGATTAATATCAAAAACACGCGAAAGTTGGTGATTTTTGGTGCATTTGAGTCTTTTAATAAAAGTAACATTCTATTATAATTTTTATTAAAATCGTTATAAAAACTATTTTTTCACGACTATTTGCTATTGTTTTTAAATATATTTGTTTTACAACCATAAAAAAACAATATTTAAAGGTCTAATACAACTTATATCATAGTCGTTGAACAAAAACTATACTTTTCATAACAATAAATGTAGAAAACTTGTGTCTGTGTCAACTCTTGGCTTTAATACTTACCCATCTTTTTTTGTCATTAATAAAAAAAGAAACCATGGAGAATTCTCTTTGTTTTATTTGAGGGGTTGTGGAGAATCAAGAACATATTCTTATACATTGTGTTTTCTCTAGATGTGTTTGGTGCGGTATACTTAATAGGGTGGGTATAGTTTGGACGTTTCCGAAGAGCTTTGCAGGCTTTTTAATTCACTGGCATAGTATCGTGGACAGAGGCATGTACAAGATTTTATGGCAAAATTTATGGTATTTCGTGGTATGGGAAATATAGAAGAGCAGAAACGAGCGCATTTTCTCAAATACTTCAACAAGTTATGAGGCAATTATCTTTAACTGCTTCTCAAAGGCGGTTTTCCATTTTAAAATATGTAATAGGAGTTTTTGTTATTCTGGCTTAGATTTTTTTAGAAATCCTCGATGTATTTTATTTTCAGACTTTTGATTTGCCTTCCTCTATCCCGTAGCCTCTAGTGTGCATCCTTGAGTGTGCCACTTCTTGTGCGAAAGGGTAGAGTTTTGGTTTTGCCAACTTTTGTGTTTTTTAATATACTTTTATTCATAAAAAAAGGAACCAAACGAAACTCTTTTGTTATTTTGCTTCAGATATATATCAACAGCCATTCAATTTCAATAACATCCAACTTTTCCATTTCAAAACCCAGGTCAATTGCTGCGACGCCGCACTCTCAGAATGATGCCGTTCTATACACCCTACCGAGCTATAGTAGAGGTGGTCGTTACTGGTTCAACACAAAAACTTTAATAAATAAAATTTTAATTAATGTCCTTGCAAAAAGTTTACTTTTAACAACGACATGACTTCTTACCAATTTTTATTTTACACAACTATATTTTGATCGTTATTAAAAGTTATGGTTTAATACAGCCATATATTTGATAAAAGTCGTTATGAAAAAGATAACATTACGCCAACACGCACAATCAAATTTGTTGTTCCTAAAACTTTTTAACCATATTTTAACTTTTAATAAAATTCGGCTCACCAAAGTAGCATTTCGTTGTAATAAAAAATATAACTCGATATCCTTTTTATAACCAAATAAAAAATAATCTCTTTTGTAATAATAAATAAGTTAAGTGACACATATTATTTAATATAAGTGAAAACTTACTTCCCGTTTTTGTTCAGCTGTGGGAGAGAACTGAATTTCTTGCCGACTCCTTCCAGATACATAGATAGTTCTCGCTGCTATTACTTGACTTCCTATCATAAATTCATAAGATTCTGTACATGTATGGCTTATCTCATTGTCAGTCTGCAAAAAATACAAGAATTACTGCTGGAACTTAATTCAAAAATTACAGCACGTTCAATTAGCCTAAGTTAATAATATTTCTAATTTTTCTCCTTTAATGTTTCTATTTTTGAAATTTTTGAAAAGATCCCAACTATAAAACGGCACCTTTAAACCTTCTATGGGCCTGTTTGGTTCAGCTGTTTCTTATAACTGGTGGCTGTTAGCTGTTGCTGATAGCTGTTAGCTGTTGGCTGGTAGCTGATAGCTAATAGACCATTAGTGTTTGGTGAGATTTAATTAGCTGTAGCTGTTTATATATAAAATGACCGTAAAGGGCATAATTTTTGTTTTTATATATTAAATTATGAATATATTATATCATATATTATTTAATAAAAGTATTAATAATTATTTTATTATAAGAAGCAATATTTAATTTAAACTTATTTAGATATTTTTTTTTTATAAATCTGTAATAAATTTTTCAAAAAATTATTAAATTATATTTATTTTAATATAAATAAAATAATTTTATATACTTTATAAATGATTAGAGTATTTAAAAATAATTTAAATAATTTTATATATAAAAAAAGGATATATTCTAGTAAGGGTAATTTTGTCTAAATAATGAAACAGCTATCAGCTGTTGGCAAAAAGCTCCAAATGGAATTTTTCAAACAGCAGCTATTGGTTCAAAAAGCTCCAAAAAGCTCTGAAAAATTTCTCACCAAACACTTTGGTGGAGCTTTTTGAAAAGCAAAAGCCAAAAGTTCCACCAAAAAGCTGAACCAAACACCCCCTATATTTAGACTACTTTCCACCCGAACCGGATAGATCCCTTACGGAAGGCAAATTTCTAGCACTAAATTTTAAACGGCTACATCTATGAATATAGTGCGAACCCGTGACCTCATTTAATCTATGCAAGTGCCTTACCAACTCACCTACGTTTTGATATTTTTCTCCTTTAATTTTGATTAGTTACCTATTGATTTTTAATAAATAAAACTCTAACAATAAACTAGGAGTTTTAGTCAATAAATCTTTTGCTTTTTTTTTTCCCGGTAATATAAAATGGTTTATCAAATAAAATGTTAGTGAACTTTACCTCAACAATAATCCAACCGGTGGAAAAATCTCTATTTTTTGTCACCCAAGCAGTGTTGTCTTGAAAACAGTCACCGGTCCAATTTGTTCGCTGCAAAAAACCCATTATATTTGCTACTTGAATATATTCTCCTGCTGGAATATCTTGGCTCAGCGTCGTGTTCGGCATCGACGCTTGTTCGGGCACATCGCGCAGTGCATCTCCAGCGAGCACAAAAATGGAAAAGCAAACGATGAACATTGCGGAAGACAAAGATAGAGCCATATTGATTGTGAGAATGGTGACCTTTGAAATAAGCTGAGGCAATATTTATAGAGAGTTTATTACTTTTAAGTTTTAACCCATAATTCTTAACATATTATTGTTAATGATTATGATTACAAGGAATACTTAGAATTAGTAGCAAATAATTTTGACGCTAATAGTGCAAATTTTGTTACTATTAACATATAGTCAAAAAACAATTGTAACATGTTACTGATAATAAAACATTATTTTAAGTAATTGGTAGTAAAATTTGCTTTAAAATGCTACTAATAACTTAACTAATGCCATTTTTTGTGGCCAGGGGCGAAATTAGAAATTTTCCGAAAACGGGGGGCAAATTTAATATTTTATGTAAAATATAAAAATAAGATAGTCAATTTATATTAAAAAGTAAATTTAATTGCATTGTTTAGTCTAATTAATTCAATATGCCAGTTCGATTTTGTTTTTTTGGAAAGGTGGTCAATTGACCCCTTCCTAACCATGTGGCTTCGCCACCGCTTGTGGCTTAATATATATTTCGGTTCATAAAAAAAAATTAACTAATGGCAGTAATTTTTAAATTATTGCTACAAAATGTCTTTTAGCAGAAAAAAAATTACCTGCAAAATTATTATTACCAAATACAGTACTCCCTCCATTTTCTATTACTTGATGTTTTAGGAAAGAAAATTTATTACATTTTACATGTCGTTTCCATCTGCTAATGCATTTTACTTACCTTTATTTCTATTTGCCCTTAATTACTTTTAGAAAACTACAGAGCTAATAAATGCTATAAGGGGTTACTATAAGGGTAGTATAGTATTTTGTATGCACAATAATTACATTCCTTAATCTATGTGCACATACCTAAAACGTCAACTAATAGAGAATGGAGGGAGTATTTTTTATAGTGTGTACTAATTAGAGTTCTATATGCTTTCATTCATTAAAAAATTCAATTTTTTTATTTTTTATTTATTACGAAAATTTTAAATTTTATAACTTTATGAGTAATTGATTCTAGAGACCGCATTGTACTTTTTAGAAATATTAAAATGCTGACTGGACTTTAAAACATAATAAAATGGTTATTTAACTTTCAAATTTATGATTCTCAGAAGTTTTAAACGTTTCTCGTTAAATTATGTATATGTTGTAATCCGTTTTTAATTATTTATGACAAAAAATACCTTATATTTTATATATACACATAACCAACCGAAAATCAGACTCGATTTTTTTTCTCCAGTGACAAAAAATATGTCTATCCTATCATAGTCGAATCTTTTAGTAACCAAAATGTTACGTTTTGAAATTCGGCCACCATTTTACAATTTTTGGAAAGTACAGTGACCCCTAAAATTAATTACTCACAATTTTAGTTTAAATTTAATCAATTAAAGTACAAAGTAACAAAAGAGTTTTGTCACGAATGAAATCAAGCACGTGATCAAGATATGAGATCTTAAATATTTTTTTTTTTGATTTGATCATGAGGTGTCCTGAACGGGTTCCAACTATGAAAATGCACCTTTAAGCCTTCCACATTCAGACTAATCCTCACTCGAGCCGGGTAGGTCTCTTACTGGAGGCAAAGCTCTGACACCAAGTTTTAAACGGCTGCATACATGAGTACGGTTCGAACCCGCGACCTCATTTAAGTTAGAAGAGCGCCTTACCAACTCATCGACGCCTTGATAATAAATATTTAACTTTCGAATCCAAAGTACGCTTGAAATATATACTTTTGAATAAACGATTGACATGACCATAATTCAACATCAACCATACACAACTATAAATACATCTGGAAATTTTTAACTTACTGATACAAAAGTACATAACAACATTAAGTTGCTGCGGATTTTATAATTTTAAAAACAAGTAAATCAAAGTGTTTTACATGTGCTATCTGGAAGAAGAAAATATAGTCTAAAAGGAGCTATAATTGAGTAGGCGGTAACTCGGCTAATTTTTTTTTGAGAAAAGTCAGACCTGATAGAGTAACTGAGTAAGTTATGTCTTCTGATAAAACCAATAGTAAGAAACACATTACTAAAATATGTAGGTATACAATTGATTTGTAAAATATGTAGATATACAATTGATTTGTATATAAAATCAACATGCAGATCAACTAACTAATTCAGCCACTAAGGAAAAGAAAAAACTCTCTTGCCCAACCTTCCCACCTCTCCTCTGGTTAACCTAATATCAGCGCCGCCCTCTGTGTGAGGTGGTTTTTGGCCATTTTTCGGCCAAAAATTACCTCCCCTCCCTTTCCACCCTCTATATTTTCTAACTCTACCATAAATAAATAGTGTTTATTATATTACTAATATTTTTTTATTTTCTTCTCCCCATGGTTTCATCTACCCTTTTATGGATTTTTATTCACCCTAAATGGATTGTTCTTCTTTAAATGGGAAGCTTTACAAGGTATTCCTCTTGATTTCGTTATGAAATCTTAAGATCTACAGTCCGGATTTTTGCGTGCTCTCAAATCGCTTGGTGGTTTTTCATTTAGGAGTCGTTCAAAAAAAATGGTACCGACAAAGTTTGGATTTTACTTGTGTTTCCATTTTTAAGATTTGTTTATAAATTTAATTTTTACAGTTTGAATGTTTACTCTCGACGATCTTTGTAGATCTAAGGATTTCTTGTTGTAACTTTTAGATTTATAAATTTTATGTCATATAGCTAGGTTTAGTTTTACATCTAGTTTTTTGATCTTTTTTGGCTGACACATTAGTTGTCATACAGCTTTATCTGTTGTAATTTTCTAGTCCGTTTTTTTACGGTTACACCGGAGACTTTTGTAGTCGATTTTTAATTTTAAATGAAACTATTTTCCGACAAAAAAAAATCAACATGCACGTGTGAATGTGACATCACAATATCAACAAAAATTTGTCAAGAGGACTATTAGCAGAATCCTTTACACCAATGTTGACATAATGTCAAAACCTCGCAGGTTGCAGAAAAGTATATCATACTACGAACTAGTTGTATCCTAAAATAATCACATGCTCTCTTCATTCCAATTAATCTGCTGAGAGGAACGCCAGGCCACAGACTAATCATCAATTAATCTAATTGACTGCAGGGAGCAAAGTTGCGCCAACTGTCTATTCCATTCGTCATCTTGAAAGGACAGCGGGTTGAAAGGACGGTGATGGAGTAATAAAGAAGAAGAAAAATAAATGAAGAGAAAGAAGAAAATGGAAAAAAGGGGTAATGTTATAATAATGTCAATTTTATACGTTTTTTAAAACTTCTCACAAAAATACACTAACTTTTATTTTTTTCCAAATTAATACACGGTACTGACGTGGCAATGATTCATTGGTGCTATTTGCTAAGGTGTAAGTCATTTTTAACAAATAAATGAGTGACACGTTAGCACCGTGTATGAATTTGGGAAAAAAAATGAAAGTTGATGTATTTTTATGAGAAGTTTTAAAAAAACGTCATTAAACTGAGAAAACGTCTAAAGTTTGTGAATTTTTATGACATTAACCAAAAAAAATAGAGAAGAAGAAGAAGAAAGAGAAAGACATAAAAAAAAGAAGGCTAATCCCCTGAAAAACCCCTCACCTTTCAATTTCCTTTCATTTGCACCCTCACCTTTCAAAATCTCCAATTTTACCCTAATTTCCACCTTTCACTTTCAATTACACCCTTAAATATTAAATTGACCTATTTTTACTGCAAAATGTTCAAATTAATACTTTATATTCAACAAATATTATAAATAGTATCTAATTTAATTAATTTTATGGAATTAAAACGGTAAAATTAAATAAAAGTGAATGTGAAATTTAGTAATTTTTGAAATAGTTTTTAGAGAAGATGCTTTTATTGTTGAAATTTTAACATTTAGTACTATTTAGAAAATGAGTAAAAATAAAAATATTGATTCGAAATTTTTTAAATGAAAAAAGGTCAATTTAATATTTCGAGGGTGCAATTGAAAGTGAAAGGTGGTAATTAGGGTAAAATTGAGGATTTTGAAAGGTGAGGATGCAAACGAAAGGGGGTTGAAAGGTGAGGGGATTTTTAGAGGATTAGCAAAAAAAAATCTGAAAAAAAAAACATATATTAGAGTAAAAATAAAATACTTATAATAAAAAAATAGAAACAAGTGTTATAACAATAAAAAAAAATTAGAATAAAAAAATACAAGTGTTAAAAAGATGAGATATTCTTTTTTTTTTGTTGAGGTTTATTATTATTTTAAAAAATGGAATATTTTCTCTATTTTTTTTAATTACTACTGATCTTTTTGGGTTAAATTTATTCCGGATGGACGTACTATTTGGACCTTTTGTATGCTGCAGATGTTTTCTTGTACAGTGTTATGAGAAATGATTTTTTATTATTATTGTTAATTGAGATGAAGTATAGTCGTGTTAAAACATTTTAAATTGAATTTTTCTTTTTCTTTTGCATTATAAGTTATCAAAATTGTGGCGATTAGTTTCAAAAGCAAACTCATATTTAAATTTAGATTGGAACCTAGAAGTAGTAATTGAGTACTACATCCAGATTAAAACTAGGAAATTTATTTAGTTTCAAAGTATATTAAAACTTGGAAATTTAATTAGTTTCAAATCAAACTCTTATGTAAATTTTGATTAGAACCTAGAAGAAGTAATTGAGTATTACATCCAAATTAAAACTAGGAAATTTATTAGAAAAGTCACCCATCACGCAGTGTTAATACCCCATGTTTGACGGAAACATAAGCAATTGTGAAACGAAAAATAAGTGTATACTGCAAAACCTTCTTAAACGTGAAGAAGAAAAATCTAGTTTTCTTTTTCTGATTTAAGGAAACGTCTTTTTTCGAATTTTAAAAATATGTATAACAAAAATGTATAGAAATGAAAAATTTAGAGATACATATTTTAGATATTAGAAATTACATATTTTATAGAAGTTCTATCATGTCCTCTGTTTTATTTTTATTTTTTTTTGAGAAATAATTTGGATTTTATTTATAATCATTGATGAAAAATTCAGGGAAGTGACAGAACCACTCCCGATGACCTGAAATGGAACGGGCATTTTGTGCTAATACATACGCCGCCTGATTCGCAGATCGCCTCACAAAAACAAACTTAACATTACTAAACTGCTTTGCCAAATCTAAACAATCATAAATAATAAAGTCCGGATCCACTAGACTCGGATTTCTTAACTCCAAAATCACATCCATCGCGTTTGATTCAATGATCAAGTTCGGATAACCCTTGAGCTAGCTGAGAGCTTCTTTAATTGCCATGATTTCTGCCATCCTCGGATTCAGATTGCCGAACAAATGCACTTGACGGGCACCAACCACAGCTCCATTCCAGTCTCTCACTACAATTCCTAAACCGGAACAACTGCTCCCAGAGAAGTTTGTTGCATCAGTATTAACTTTAAGCCAACCATGCAGCGGGGGTCTCCACGCAATACTACCATCGCCTTTCAACGTACCAGCTGCTCTAAGAGGACTCCCCGAAGCATGAGAGTTAGTGGATGATACTCTAGAAAACATTGTTGATCGGTGTATCGACATGAAAGTTAGTGGATGATATTCTTCTTGCTGCAATTGATGTTGGGTTGTTACTTGATGTAAATGAGTTTCTCTCTAAGAACTTTAAAATGAAAGATATGGGTGAGACAACCTATATGATTAGAATGAAAATATTCCGAAATAGATCACAAGGACTGTTGGAATTTAAAAAAGCTATATCAACAAAGTCATAGAGACATTCAGAATGGAAAAGTGCTCAACACACATATTGTCAATTCTGAAAGAGGACAATTTTAGTGAAAATATTCAGAAAAGGAATTAGAATGTAAATTAATGGAAAATGTTTTATGTGTAAATGTGTTAGAATATGCCTAGAATTCTAATTCCTATTTGTATTTGGACTCTATTAATGAAGTGTTTGGGAGAAGGATAACTTTGTTATCATTGGCTAACTAGGAAGTATAAATCCAATTAGGATTAATATTTCTAATGCCATATGGACTATTTATTCACTATATATACACTACCTTATTCACCTTTTAGACAACACCAAAACCGAACACACAATGTAGACATTGATGTGAATAAGGGGAAAAGGGGGTGTGTGTGATGTGAGGAATATAAGTTATTTCTTACCCTTTTGGGTTACTTCTTGTAGAGAGAGAAACACTTTGTGGGGTTTTCTTCTAAGGGCATATTTACTAGAGATATTCTCTATTTGGTGATTCTCCACCAATTTTGTACTCCTTTTGATGATTAGTGGATGGCTCGAATCTTTCGCCCGTGGATGTACGCTTTAAAGCAGAACCACATAAATCTCTTGTGTTATTTATTATTTTGCTATATTGTTATTTGTAGATCAAATCCATTATTAAATACCTACCGAATGGTTTCGATTCCGCTGCGCATACCAATCCGGTCACGAATCGGTCACGACAATTGGTACCAAAGATTCGACAATCGGTATCAATGTTACAACAATTGGTATCAGAGCCAATTTGGTTTTTCAGATTTAATTTTGGATTATGATTATTATGGCAAAGTATTATTTGGAGGATTTCGCAAGACGAAATTACTTGACACAAGAAGATTATTTGGAGATAGAGAAGCCACCAAATTTGGAAGTGCCGAAAGTCGTCAATTGAAGACAGACTTGGGTATTAAAATTCTTAAGGAGTTTTTTGTGATGGAGATCAATATGCTACTTTAAACTATAAAGAAAAAAGGTATGACTTTTCTAAACACACAACTATTTGAGGATTTTATAGAGCCTTTGTAAGATGAATGATTGGGGTAATCTCTTTATACTCTCATGAAATTCTATTAGTGATTTAAAAATTGCTTTTAAGAGTTTATTGAATGAAGAGTTCGGTTGGGCATGGTCAGATTTTTGATAAAATCATGATATTGCAAAAGAGATTTTGTTTGATTAAGTAGCAATCTTAGACACAAGATGGATTACAACGTTTGTAATTTGGAATGGCGTCATTATTGGATCACTCAAAAGTCAATTTGTTTGGAGATAATTAGATGAGGACTGAATGCTAGCAGTTATAGGCGAATCAGGTTAGAGAACCAGTCTACGCTTAAAATTGCAGCATAATTGTTTTTATCCGAAATTTATGCAGATTCAGGTTGTTCATATCACATTTGTGCCAATTTTGATTGGTTTTCCGACTACAACTGAGTTGATAGTGGAGTGTAGTTATGGATAACGGTCAATACATGCAGAATTTTGGGATTTTGGTTCAGTCAAGGACAAGATGCATAATGAGGCAGTTAGAACAATAATGTATGTTTAACATGATTTCTATATGCACATGTCTGGTATCTCAATATATAAAACTACGAGTTTTATGGGTTATTTGGCGATGAAGTGAGATTGGATGCTGCACTTGTGATGTATGCTCATTGGGTTGGTCGACTTATGAAGATTAAGGGATATGCTACGACCTCAACATTTGTTTTTTGATTTAATCATTATAGGCTACTAATGACGTTTGTTTCTGGTATCAGTTTTAAGACCAACAAAATTCGAAGCTTCGTGAAATTTTGATTGATACACCCGAAGATAGTAAATCTTCAAGTCATTTTGGTTTCAGCAAGTTCAAGACGTTCTTGAAGCTTGTATGGTCCTCCTCAAAGAACCTCTTTTGGAATAAGTTCAGTTTGGACTTAAATGGAGAAGGTGGAGCACAACAGTAATCACAGTTTATTGGAGAATTCAAGTCAAGGTGGAGATTGTTAGAATATGCCTAGAATTCTAATTCCTATTTGTATCAGGACTCTATTAATGAAGTGTTTGGGAGAAGGATAACTTTGTTATCATTGGCTAACTAGGAAGTATAAATCCAATTAGGATTAATATTCCTAATGCCATATAGACTATTTATTCACTATATATACACTACCTTATTCACCTTTTAGACAACACCAAAACCGAACACACAATGTAGACATTGATGTGAATAAGGGGAAAAGGGGGTGTGTGTGATGTGAGGAATATAAGTTATTTCTTACCCTTTTGGGTTACTTCTTGTAGAGAGAGAAACACTTTGTGGGGTTTTCTTCTAAGGGCATATTTACTAGAGATGTTCTCTATTTGGTGATTTTCCATCAATTTTGTACTCATTTTGATGATTAGTGGATGGCTCGAATCTTTCGCCCGTGGATGTACGCTTTAAAGCAGAACCACGTAAATCTCTTGTGTTATTTATTATTTTGCTATATTGTTATTTGTAGATCAAATCCATTATTAAATACCTACCGAATGGTTTCGATTCCGCTGCGCATACCAATCCGGTCACGAACCGGTCACGACAATTGGTACCAAAGATTCGACAATCGGTATCAATGTTACAACAAAATGGATTATGTATGTTCATCATGTATTCGATCATATTAGTTTTGTTTAGTTGATATAGAAATTATCCAACATTTGTATATCTAAAAGTTGCAAATAGAATCTTTAGGTATTTACAAGGCACCAAGGATTACATTTTCACATGTAGATTATCAAGTAATAATGGTATTATAGATTAAAATCAGATTCAATCTATACATAATATATAGAGTAAAGAAAATATGCATTTGGTCATATGTTTCTATTGGTTAGTGAAGCAATTTCATGAAAGAGTGGTAAATGGTCAGTCATTGCTAATTCCACTATGAAAGGAGAATTTGTGGCATGCTTTGAGGCTATAATTTATGAATAGTAGTTTTAGAATTATATTTTAAAGTTTGGAATAGTCCACCTTATGATTAAGCTGTTAAAAATAATAGTTATATTTTGTAATTGGTTTTTTTTATTAAAGAAGAAGTGTAAAAATATAAAGTGTCAATTGAACATATAGATACTACTGATGGTAGAGGATATGTTAACAAAATGTTTGCCACCCAAGATATTTATGGTTCATGTTGAATATATGGTTATTAAAGACAAGACCTTATTAGTATGATAGTTTATGTAATATATATATATACTTTAGGGCTTTGTTTGCTCATATTACAGTGACATTTTAATGATATCAATCACTACTAGAAAACAGCCATTTAGCGACAGATTTTTCCGTCGCTAAATGGTTAAATTATGTCGCTAAACAAGTTTAGCGGCGGACGGGACAAGGTCCGCTGCAATATTTCTGGTTGTAATATTTTACAGCGACGGAATAAAAAAATTTGCGATGGATTTTTAAAAAATTAGCGACGAATTTAAATTCGTCACTAATTTAAAAAAAAAATAATTTTTAAAGAAATGTTATTTAATCGGTCGCCCACTATACATAAAGTATCAATTGAACATATAAATACTACTAATGGTAGTGGATATGTTAATTAAATGTTTGCCACCCAAGATATTTATGGATCATGTTTAATATATATATATATATATATATATATATATATATATATATATATATATATATATATATATATATATATATATATTAGGGCTTTGTTTGCTCTTACATCATTTAGCGACAAATTTTTCCGTCGCTAAATGGTAAAATTCTGTCGCTAAACAAGTTTAACGAAGGAACATTTTTGGTCGTAAAATTTTACAGCGACGGAATAAAAAATTAGCGACGAATTTAAATCTGTCACTAATTTAAAAAAATTTAATTTTTTAAGAAATATTATTTAATCAGTCGCCCACTGTCACCCACCCACCCCACTATACACCACACATTGTCACCCACCCGCAATTTTTGCAAATTTTTCAACTTCTCAATAGGTCACCCATCTCTCACATTGCTCCCACCCAATCCTCTTTAACTATGTAGTTCCCCCGCGCATAACTCCATCTTAACCAACTCAGATTATTGTTTTGTATATATGTATATTATATTTAAATATAACTCAAAGTAACAAAAATTTATTCTCGCAATTTACTCTCATATTATAAAATAATTGTTTTTTCGTACTAATTATTTTTAAATAAATAATTAATAAATAATATTTTATTAATTAATTAAAAAAACAAATTATTATTTTTACACTTTACTTCCGCATTCTAATATAATAATTTTTTTATAAATAATTATTTTGTTAATAAAAGTTTATTTTTTAATAAATAATTATTTTTTAATAAAAAATTATTTTAATAAAAAAATATTTGAAATTCGTCGCTAAAAAGTAAGTATTTAGTGACGGATGTAATATTCCGTCGCTAAATGTCTTACTTTTAGCGACGGATGTAATATTCCGTCGCTAAATGTCTTACTTTTAGCGACGGATTATAAAATTTGTCGCTAAAAGTGAAAAAAAATTGGCAGGGTTCATCCGCCACGTTTATTCCGTCGCTAAAAATGGCGGGACTTAGGATTTAATCCGTCGCTAAATTACGGTATATTATGTTTTTGCTTTGTTCACTTGTTATTTGTATTGTGAGTATACATCATGGTTTTCATAATAACAAGTGGTGTCCATAAAAATAATACAAGTCGATTTCCAAAAGTTTTGGCGGTCGTCGTTCTCCTTTTTCCATTGATTATCTCAATAAATCAATTTGAATTTATAAAGAGGTGAAATATCCATTACCCTCAAATACTAAATTTTCGAGGGTAATGGAACTTCATAATCCATAAATGCTCATAATATATATATTAATATCAAATATTTATCAATAATTCATAATTAAATACCAACAAATTCCCTTGTTTAGAATATAAACACGCATGCATTTTGTTTTATTTAGACAATAGTGACAACTGATAACTGCAAACAACGATGAAAAGCTAGCAAACTGACTATTAAGCTGGCCGGCCGATCGATTTATCATTTATATGATCATCTCCACCACCTCTTTCAGAAGGTTATGTCCACTTTTTTTGTCTTTAATCTCAGACTGTCTTTGTTGGTAAACGGCAACTCCGTTTTCACGTATCTACCATTAAAATTAGAATTATATATATGTAAATTCAACTTGAAAAATGGTTGGGTTAATTATTTTTACGGATATCCGACTATAATAATTTGGATTAATTATATATAAAATCATGATTTTTATACCAAATTTCAAAAAAAATATAATCTTTAAAACCTGTCAATTACAGACACTATTTTTTATTTCTTTTTAAAAATAACATCAGCGAATTTTAGCGGCGTTTTTGCTGACGTGACATAATACGAGACAGACCCATCGGATGTCTAAGTTACAAAAAGTTTACAAAAAATGTACCCATAATAAAATTGAAAAAAAAATGAAAGGTGATGTCCGTGATTGATACGTTTTAAAGGTCATATTATTTTTGAAACTTGGTTTAAAGATCATGATTTTATATGTAATTAACCCTAATAATTTTACACAACGTTATCGAATTTTCAAAGATAACAAAAAAATTAGCGAATGATGGCCACCCTATTTTGAAACTCTTTATAATTTGGTATCTGTTTTATAAAAAACCTATGATACAATGACTATTCTATAATTTTTTATAATTCGATAACCGTTGTGTAAAAAAATTACAGTTCGGTAACCGGAAAAATATTAAAACCTGTTATGTGTTTAAAATATGACTAAAAATGAAAACTTACTTCCCGCATTTGTTCAGGTGTAGGATTGAACATTATTTCATGTGGATTCGTTTCAGAGACATTAAAATTTCCCGATGCCATGATTTCACTTCCTACCATAAATTCATAAGTTTCTGTACAGCTCCAGTTTTCCTCATTATTAGTCTGCAAAAAATACAAGAATTAGTATTGGAAATTAATTCAAAATTATAGCACGTTCAATTAGTCTAAGTCAATATTATCCCTACTTTTTCTCTTTTAGTTTATTATTTAGGTATTGATTTTAATGAATCGAACTCTAACAATAAAATATAAATTTATCCGGTAATTGTATGCCTATAAAATGAGAAATCAAATTTTCAATAGTAATTAAGGGTTAATATCAGGCATAACTATCTTCTTCTTTTTTTCCAGTTTATACACCGAGCAATTTTCTGTTAAAACATTAATTGTTATTGTGTTACACCGGAATAAATACTGTTTTGGCGTTCACATTAGTATTTTTTTACGGAAACTTGCTTTTTATATAAAAGTTAATGGCTAAATTTGTCAAAATTAAAAATTCGTGTTAAATTTACGAAATACACTAAAATTCGTGATTTTTTAACCTTAATATCATGCTGCTTCTCTTTCATAATTTCTTCTATCATTTCTCTAAAAGACACTTCAACATTCATTTTAGAACATCAGAATTTAAATTTTTGGTTTGAATAAAAAGCTGGTAATCCTTACCTCAATCATAATCGACATGGTGGAAGACT
Source organism: Mercurialis annua (assembly GCF_937616625.2). Classification (NCBI taxonomy): domain Eukaryota; kingdom Viridiplantae; phylum Streptophyta; class Magnoliopsida; order Malpighiales; family Euphorbiaceae; genus Mercurialis; species Mercurialis annua. Next base: position 3,078,342 of record NC_065575.1, on the reverse strand, counting down.
CTAAATGTTCTGCCAACCAACCAGTGTTGTTCTGAAAACAGTCACCGGACCAACTTGTTTGAGTCAAAGAACCCATTAAAGTTGCCACTTGAATATACTCTCCAAGCCTAGCATCATTGCTCAATTTCGTGTTCGGCATCGGCAGTTTTTCCGGCATATTTTCCGGCATATCTCGCCCTGCATCTCCGGCGAGCACAAAAACAGAAAAGGAAATGATAAGCATTGTGGAAGACAAAGATGGAGCCATGTTGATTGTGGAAATGGTGACTTGTGAAATAAGATGAGGCCATATTTATAGAGAGTTTATTACTTTTAGGGTTAATGTGAAAAAAAATAAACGAACTTTACACGTTTTCTCATTTTAATCACGCAGTTTAAATTTTCTCATTCTCATGCACGAACTATCATTTTTTTCTCAAATTCATGCACGGTGCTGAGGTGGCACTCATTCATTGGTGTAAAATGACCTCCACCTCAACAAATTATACCAATGGAGCCGTGACACCTCAGCACTGATAGGAGTAGAAATACTCCTCCTTTTAGGTGTGTTTTTGACTCGATAATTGCATATTTTGATTAGTCTTATTGGTGTTTTATTGTCTTATTATTATTTCGAGCGTTTCAGGTGAAATATGCAATTATGGCGAGAATCAGGGTGTTTTTGGTGAAATTCAATAGTCAAGGATCAAAGAGGATTCGAGAGCAAAGTTGAAGGGCCAAAATTTAAGTTGTCCAAGGCAGAAAAGAAGAGTATGCGAACGGGTACCTAGTGTGCGAGGTCTTCACGAGTGATTTTGTGAGTTACAGGAGCTGCCAAGAAAATTGAACGAAAATGTGTGGCCAAGTCAAGGGGTGTGCGTTCGCACACCCCATGAGAGAAAGGGAGTGTGCGTTCGCACACTCCCAAGAAAAAGAAGAGTGTGCGTTCGCACACTCCCTTATGTGCGAACGCACACTACGCGCAGGATTGGTTTTAATCGGACAAAAATGCTCCTGTTCGTCAGCAATTTCTAAACAAGCTTCGAGGGTATTTCTGGGATTTCATCACCGCTAATTCTAGCTACATCAGCAATATTGGGAGCCGTATAAATAGGAGACTTATTCATTGTAATAGGGTTCGCGTAATTTTTGTAGTAGACAACAAACCCTAGTTTTTGGTTTTCTATTCGTTTTCGCAATTGGATTCATCGTTGATTATTATTTTCTACTGCAATTATTATTAGTTTACTTAGAACAAGGTACGATTGATATTAAATTTATATTCAGTATTTTATTTAATCATAGAATGAATTCTTCACTTATTGTTTTTGGTTATTTCATTATTATGTCTAGCTAAACCCTTCATTGGGGATTATTAATCGAAATTATGTCTGTTTAATTGAATTGGACTTATGGGTTTTGTGTTCTTGATGGGTTTTAATTATTATGCTTAATGCTTAGCCTAAACTGATCACTTAGTCTTTGCCATATGTTTTGATTTTAGCTCGAGAGAGTAAAATGGAATAGAACAATATAATTAAGAACGCAGGAGTTGATTGTGCGAGAGTGAATTAACGAGTGCGGGTTCTTTGAATTTGCTTAATAATCATTAAATCGATTTATACTTAGGTTAATCATTGTGCGAGAGTGAATAATTAACCTAGTATTAGTTAGTTTAATGCTTTTGCCTGTAATTGCTCGAGAGAAAATTTTAGGTGCTCTAGATTAGTTCGAACGTCATCAGAACCATATAATCCATAATCCGAATCAAGTAAACAACATAACTAAGATTAATAATCCCTGCTTTTTTCATTATTGTTAAAACACCATTTGAATTACAGCTTTACTTTACTTTAATCTACATTTATCAATATTTGTCTTTTAATTAAAAAAAACCAACAAAAATTATCTTTTCGGCTATTCGAATCGAGTACTTTGACTAGTTGTCTTTAGAGCTCTCTCTGTGGGTACGATATCCGGACTTCGCAGTCTGTATTACAAATTGGCATACATACGCTTGCGTATTTTTACCAACAAGCACCGTGCATGAATTTGAGAAAAAGTAGTAGTTCGTGCATGAAAATGAGAAAATTTAAATTTCGTGATTAAAATGAGAAAACGTGTAAAGTTGGTGAATTTTTATGACATTGACCCTTACTTTTATAACCCATAATTTTTGACATGTTAATGTCCTAAAATTCATTTTTAAGTTTTTTAATTATTAAGATTTTTAATTTTACAATTTTAATTTATTTTTGAATATTCTTAGTGATTTTAGTTTAATTTGCCTCAATCATAGTGTGTATCCAATCTCTCGTGGCCTTCATATTGTTAAAAATTATGGCGGCGTAGAATTCACAGACTCTTCTCAAACATTTTATAATTCGAACCAATGATTTGCAATTTTAATCCACTTGGAGGGAATTGATTAATTAAAATTGTTGTGAACGTTTGAAATTAGACTATAATTGCAAAATTATAAAAATTTATTCAGAATTATAAAAAGTTGGTATTAGAGCCTTAAATTAATCAAAGTGCAAAGTAAAAAAGTGTTTTGTCATATTAAATCGGACAAATGATCGAGATATGAGATTTGAAAATTGGTTAATCACCTTAAAAACTACCGACCTTTCATTTTTTTTCAATAACACCCTGACCAATTTCGTCAATTGCACCCTATTTTGTATTTTTACGTTTCAATAACACCCTAATTTAGAAAAAATAGATAATTTTACTATTATTTGTTATCTCTTTTGGCTTTTATATCTATAGTATTTTTAGCCATAAATGAGGGTTATAAATAAATAATATCATGTCAATTTTTCTAAAATATGGTGCTGAAAAATCAATTTATTTTAAATTTATCTAAAATTTTAAAATTTGTAAATCTAGCGAATTTGATAAATTCATTGCAATTCTATTTAATTTTTTTAATCAATTTAATTGTGTCAATTTTTAAATTAAATTTTTATTTTTATTTATTAGTTAGCAAAACCTAGTTTTAGAGTTGTAAACTTTAATTTTTAATCAAAAAAATCATTAGCAACGATAAAATCCAATCCTAATTACTACTAACCTTTTTGGGTAGAATTTATTCCGGATGGACCTACTAGTTGAAGTTTTATTGTCTTGCAGACTTGCAATTGTTTTCTTGTATCGTGTTATCAGGGATGATTTTTATTTTTATTACTTTGTTAATTGAGATGATGGTACGATTAGTTTCAAAGCAAACTCATATTTAAATTTAGATCAGATACTAGAAGTGGTAAATTTGTACTACATCCAAATTAAAACTATGACACTTATTAGAAAATTTACCCATCATGCATGCAGATAACCTATGTTTGACGGAAAATAATAATGTATACCGCAAAACTAGTTTCATCTTCTTATATTCTTAGAAATATTATTTTTAAAATTTTAAAAAATGCAACAAAGTATGTAGATAATAAAAATCTAAAGACATATTTTTACATATTAATGTTAAATATTAAATGTTATTGAAAATTTCACATCGGAAAGATATGAGTATAATATGGAACATATAAGTAAATGGACTATCTAATCCATTATTTTATGAAAAATTATTTTGCAAGCCGCCTTCTCTTCTTTTTTCTCTCTAACAAACACTAGCCGCCTTTTTTTCTTTTTTTTCCTTCGACAGCCGTCAATGGCTTAATTTTTCTATTGACGGTAGCCACCCCTTTTGTTTATGTTATTTTAATTCATATAATATAATAAATAGCTAATTCTTTTTCATTTTTCTAACGGATTAAAATCTATTACGAAGCGCAATTCAATTATCAAGAAGCGACAATAGATTTAAGATCTTTCAGTAACAAAATGGATTCGTCTTTTATACTAATTTTATTTATTTTTTATTGTTTGTCTTTTTATGAATGTTTTACTTTGTCCTTTCTTTATGAAAGGTTTGTTGTCCTTTCTCTGTGAAAGGTTTGTTGTCTTCTTTTTAGAAGGAGTTGTTGTCTCTTTTTTTAGAAGGAGTTGTATCAAATGTTGATTGAATCGGATGTTGTGAGTTTGCGGGTGTTTGGAGAAGTTTGAACGAATAGTGATTGAAGACTGCACTTAATTCGCGAAACAGTTAGTAATTTATTTTTATTTTCATAAGTAAGGTCTACGAATCAGGCATCATGTTGTCTGTTCCATGTCAGGTCATCGGATTTAATTTTCAAATTATCCCGAATTTCTTACAAATGTAACTGTTTCATATTCAATTTAATGAGATCCGATGAATTCAAAAAAAAAACTCCATTATTTTATGATTTTAGATTTGATGTGGTAGCCCACAATTATATGATTCTCATTCTGAGTCTCATGAATATATTCTCTTATACAATATATATATTCTCAGCCCGAATAAGAATGTCTTCCTATTTCAGTATTCACTGTCGTTTATGAAAATATCTCTTCATAGATCTAGAAGATCTTATCTTGATTATCGCATAGTAACTTGGGGCTCGGTCTCTTTGATCATCATAGGTCGGCGTTGTGAGTTTTGGCCGACTCTTAAGAGGATTTAGCCAGTATCTTGACTGGGCAAGATCCGTTCCGGCACACTCTTAGACAGACAAATCTCTTAAGATTCGACCGTATCGTCAGTTTACTTCAGGGCAAGTTCTTAGCTAGGCCTTTTTAGCCAAATCCTCATAGAACTCGGTCCGTTCTTATAGTTAACATAAAACATGTTTCTATCATGTATATATATATCAATATCAAACATTATTGATAACTTAAGCATGAATAAAATTATTATGTTTACAATATAACATGTATGGTTTTGTTGTATTTTGACAAAAACGAACAACAATGAAGAGACGATATACAAAGTCTTTTATTTCTATATAGCTTGCTGTTATCTCCACCATGCACCTATATCGAAATATCATGTCTACTTGTGTTGTCTTTAGTCACAGACCAATGATATATGTATACTTGAATTCCGTATTGCTCAATCTGTCATTAAAATTAGAATTATATATAAATTCATCTTCATAAATTGGTGTGACTAAGCGTTTAAATTAGGCCTAATTATTTAAAAAAAAAACACCTTATAACATTTATATATTCGTTTATATTCTGATCTAGGAAAAAGTTCATTTGTACTCTTTTTTTAATTTTTCATTTTCATCTCTACCATAAAGAGCTAATTTGACCTCTTTTCATTTGAAAAAATATTCAAAATGATCTTTTATATTTAGCTTATATACTAATTAAACATTAATATTATTAATCATTTATAATATTTTCATCTTTTAATTAATTTAATTGTTAAAAATTTAAATTTTAGGGTAGAGATGAAAACGAAAAATCAAGAAAGGGTACAAATGAACTTTTCCTACGTGAGGGTATAAACAAAAAAATATTATAAGGTGGGATTATTTAAGTAATTAGGCCTTTAAATTATGACTGAAAGTTAAATCTTACATGATGTAGTTGTTCAGATGAAACATGGGGAAATTCAGTATGCTGACCAGACAGAGAGAAAAAGTCTGACCTTATGACATGATGATCTACAGCAAATTGATAATGATCAGTACAGTCCCAGCTGACTGCATTATCAGTCTGTAAAAATACAGCAGTTACTTTTTAGATTTTATAATAGACAAACTAATTTTCTCTTTACAGAAATTTCATCATTTGACTTAAATGACAATATACCTTCTCAACTTGTAAAAAATAACAATTAACACAAAAATTAATTTTGTGGTCAAATCAGTACACGAATTTAATAATTATAGGTGATTTGTCTCATTTTGTCAATTTGCCCCCTCAATTTATCAGTTAATTGTCTCCTTAATTGGTAATTTCCCCCTTTAGTTTGTAAGTTAATTTGTTAAAATGGACTAATTGCCCATATCACCAAGTTCGTGTACTGATTTGACAACAAAGTTAATTTATGTGTTAATTGACAATTGCTTAGAAGTTGAGGGGGCAAATTGCTACTTAAGTCTTCTATCATTTTATCAAATTTATTTCTAAAATATTTGAACAATATGATTTTTCAATTTTATAAAATAAATCAATTAATAACCAAATCTCTATTCTACTTAAAATTGTAGTTCTTTTTTCTAGTTGGGCCAATCAAATAAATCCACATAAACAACTCAAGTCGGACTAGACATATTCTGGATATATTGATTTTAGAGCAAATTGCTCTGAAGTCTTTCACATACACTACAACAAAATTTATTTTGAGCGACGAAAAATTTTGTCACTCAAACTTAAAATTTCGTCGCTAAAACATTAGGAGACAAAATATATTCGTCGCCCCCAACGTCGTCTGAAAGGGGTCGCCTATTTAGCAACCATTTCAACTAATTCGTCCCAGATAACATTTCATCGCTATTTACATAATATTGTTGATTTAGTACTAAAAGTACCAAAATTCGTCGCTATTATATAACTTACAATGACTACATCTCATCGCCAAAACTGAAGCAAAAGCTAAAAAAACAAAAAATATACTAATATGAAAAAGGAAAATAATAATATTCCATCATTTTTAAAATTAAAAAAAATATTAATAGACAATAATAATTAAATTATATGTCATAATTTGTAATTTCGTCCCTCCTGTTTGATTAAATTTTTTAATTAAAAATACTAAAATTTAAAAAATATTAGTTTTTTCAAATAATCAAAATATTAATAAATATTAATAATTAAATTGAAGTTGTTAACACACAAAATCTCATAATAATATAATTTTTATTAAGACATTAAAAATTAAAAAATAAAATTGCTGTTTTTTATTCAATGCTTTAACTTAGTTGACTAACACAAAAAATGAAAATAATAACTAAACTGTTGAAGAAAATATAAGTGAAAGGTCATATCGTTAGATTTTTAAACATGAGAGACAAAAGTGTGAAATATAACATATGCGAAAGGCCTCATAATAATCTACTCGTAATTCTAATCTATGGAATTAATGAAGCAAATTGTCGCATTATTTTGAAGATATATCTAACAAAAAACTCAAAATTATGGACATAAAAAAATGAGATAATGTTATTCATAAACTGTAACAGTTTTCTCAATTTAGTCACGAATATTTAAACGTTTCAATTGTATGCAGGAAATTTCATTTTTTTCAACTCAATATATATACTGACGTGGCACTCAATTATTGGTGTGATTTTGCTGAGGTGGACATAATTTTTGACAGCCACATCATCATATTATAGCCTCGTGTATCAAATGGAGAAAAAATGAAACTTTTTGCATACAATTGAGATGTTTTAAAGTTCATGATTAAATTGAAAAAACAAGTATAGTTATGAATTATTTTTAACATTATCCCTAAAATAATATTGAGCAAATTACTCTCAAGCCCCACATATGTCACAATTCACACTTTGATCTCTCTTATTTGAAAATTAAACGATATTTGGTCTAATGCTTTTGTTTCCGTCAATAATTTAGTTCTTCTATCCATTTATAATATTAGTAAACCGAGTCAAGGTATAGTTTATGAATTTTTTTAATATTATCTCTAATTGCGTTTATAAAAGTATACATGTATTGTACATAAAAAATCTTATTATATCATCAAAAAGCCAACAATTTTAATTTCAAATTTAATTTTGAACTTAAAATAAATATATGATTATAAAAAAAAAATTAACATTCATTTTAGAATAAAATGCTAAAATGTACAAATTTGGTTTATATGTAATGACTTACAATATTAAAGTAAGATGAAGAGGAATTGGTTATTCTTTTTACCTCAACAATAATCCAGATATAGTTGCTAAAACCCCGTGATCGGGACCAATAACCCTGGTTGTCTTGAAAACATACACCATGCCAATGTGTCCAATGTTGTTGGTGTAAAGTTGCTACGTGAACATAATCTTTAAGTCTGGTATCATTGCTAAGCAATATGTTCGGCATCGGAACTTGTTCCGGCATATCTCGCACCGCATCTCCGGCGAGCACAAAAACAGAAAAAAATATAATAAGTATTGTGAAAGACAAAGATAAAGCCATGATGATTCTGGAAATGGGGATACATGAAATAAGCTGAGGCAGAATTTATAGTCTATAGAGAAGTAATTACTTGTAACCCATAAACTTTGACATATTATTGTTAGAGATATTATTGTGTACTAGCAAGAGTTGGATGGTTCTCAAATTCCATTTAATTAAAGTCTAATATATCAGGAAATCTATTTTATTTTATTTTGAGGAAATTACATGGTTTACTAAAAATTATAGCAATATTTTCAAAAATAAATAAAAAAATTGAAATTTGTAAAACTATTTTTTGATTTTTTTTAAGTATGTTGGGACATTTTTTTATTTACAAATTTACGATTCCTTCTCTATTGTACGTGTCGAGGAAGTGTGGACTACTAGGGAGGACTTTAAATAGCTGGTTCAAAAAAGTTGGGAGGACACAGGGTTTGTTGGATATATGGCTGACATATCCATGAAACTGAGCTATTGTGCAAGGAGATTCAGACAATGAGGAAAGACTAACATTGGGTGCCTTAGAAGAAAGATTGAGGAGAAGAAAAAGGAGTTGTCTTCCATCCTTGATAACTCTGGCCAGGAAGTCCCAATGGAAAAGTTCACGTTTATTGAGGCTAGCCTCGAAGAGCTGCTTCGCCAGGAAGAGATCACCTGAGACAACAATCCCAGGCTGAATGCCTAGCCCATGTGATAGGAGTATTTTACTCCTATATTTAGGGTCGATTTTACTCGGTTTTCATCATGTGAAGTATTGTTTTTATACATTATTTGGCGTTTTTACGTTTAATAGTGTTTGTTAGTGTTTCAGTGGAAATTAGGTGAAATACGACTATTTGGGGCAAAATTGTGGTAGATTGCGTGTACGAGTAAAAAGCGTAGCTTGCGGACGAAGGAATTGAAGTTCACGAACAATATTGAGGAAAAAAGGGGTTGTTCCCGTTCGAAAAAGAGGTTTCACGAACGGAAAACATGCAGAGTGAGCATGATTCCCGAACGGAAAAGCCTTGTCCCGTTCGGGACTCAAGAAGGAATCAGATATCAAAGCTTTCGGTCTACAGTTTTTTCGAACGTGAAAGAGGTTTCCCGTTCGGGAAAGAAGAAAATTGGACATGTCACGAACGGAACTCTGGCTTCCCGAACGGGAAAGAAGGAAAATACACGTGCAGCAGATTTTGAGTTAGACTGAAATTCCTCCTCCAATTACAATTATAATTCCTATTACAAATTGATTTGTAATACGAATTAGAAGACTCCGGAACTTCTCCTACTATATAAAGACCTTGTACTAGACTCAATTTAATACGTAGAATAATTTAGACTACATTAGTTTTATTTTCATTCTCCTAAAATAGCGTTTTAGCTTCTATTTCTCAGCAGTTTATAAGTAGTTTATTATTAGTTTCTGCAAATAACGATTGTGAAGATTTCAAGTTTAATCTACACGATTCTCCCGAAATTGACAACTCCGGTATTTATTGTTCTAATTATGTTTAATTCTTCATCTTCTTCTTTGTTTAATTTAAGCTTAAGCATGTGTAACTAAATCCTTTGTTCGGGGATTGATATGAACACTTAGATTAGTTTTCGAATTGGATTAGGATTTATTAAGTGAGTAAAATTGTGTTTTAATTATTAAGATTAATGCTTGAATTAATTTGATCACTTAGTTCATGATTTTGTGTTTAATTAACTAATTGAGAGATTGTTAATTAAATAGACATAGGTAATTAAAAACTTAGAGGAAAACACCGTGAGAGCGGGTTGGAATTTAGGTAGTCGTTGAGTTTGCTTCATAATTACAATTTAGTTATTTAATTCAGTTTTAATATTGTGAGAGCAAGTTAATAATTGATTAGCTAATTAGGTTGTGATTTTATTTGAATCCTTGAGGCTTGAGAGAGCGGGATTCGGTGCATTAGAATAGCTCGATTCATAATAAAATCACTAGATAAATTTTGATCCATTCTTCTACTAGTTTATTTGGAATTATCAATCCTTGAGTTTTTTACTATTATTGTTTAAACTTCAATTTATTTGTTTGATTTCAGATTTTTAGTCTAATTACTTAAGTTAATTCACTTTAGATTATAATTAGTTTACACAAATCCATTTATTTTCCTACTAGCCAATTAAAGAATATTAGAAATTAGTTGTTTAGTTCATTGTTCCTTGTGGGGTCGATACTTGGTCTTCCAAGTTATATTACTTGAGCGATATCGTACACTTGCGATTATTTGCCAACACCATGTAGATAGCAATACCCGCTTTTTCTATAGGAAAGCCTGCCAAAAAAAGGCTAGAAACAACATCTTGGGGCTGAAAGATAAATTCAATGTGTGGAAGGAGGAGTCAGGGGACATTCAAGCAGTTGTACAGAATTATATTGAGGATCTGTTCCAAACCTCTCAACCTTCAAGGGAAGCCATTGAAGAAGTCACTAGTTGTGTGGAGCCGAAAGTAACGGATGGAATGAATGATACCCTGGGAGTCCAATTTTGCTCAAGAGATGTCACGGAGGCTCTAAAGGAAATGGCATTGACCAAAGCTCTGCGGCTCGATGGTTTTCCAACCTCTTCTACAAAAAAATATTAGGACACGGTGGCAGCGACATTACTAAGGTTTGTTTGAAATTCCTTAATTCTGGAGATGACCTGGGTTGTGTTAACAATACTGTTATGGCCCTTATTCCTAAAATCAAATCCGCTAGTAAAATGTCTGAATTTAAACCAATTAGCCTCTGTAATGTAGTTTATAAACTTGTAATGTAGTGATTGATCATGCGCAGAGTGCTTTCATTCCAGAAAGATTAATTTCTGATTGTGCTCTTATTGGCTTTGAGTGTGTCCATGTCATGAAAAAATCAACTAGAAAGGTTAATGGTCCTTATGCTCTAAAGCTGGATATGTCAAAAGTGTAAGACAGGGTTGAGTGGTCCTTTCTTGAGGCTATGATGCTTAAACTGGGGTTTAGGGAGAGTTGGGTGCGAAAGGTTATGAACTGTGTTAGCTCAATCAAGTTCTCTTTTCTTATAAATGGTACTATGAAGGGTAATGTTACACCCATTAGGGGTTGAGCCAGGGGGATCCCTTATCCCCGTATCTCTTTTTGATTTGTGTGCAGGGCTTCTCAAGTTTGATAATTAAAGCAGTGGGAAAGCACAAGATCCATGGGATTGACTTGGGCAGGGATTGTCACATATCCCACCTCTTTTTTCGGACGACGGCCTGTTTTTTGTTAGAGCCAATATGAAGGAATGCAAGTATGTGAAGCAGATTCTAGAGATATAGGGTAAGGCCTCAAGCCAGGCGATAAAGTTGGAGAAATGTGCTTTGTCTTTTTGAAAAGGAACTAGCCAATCTATCAAAAACCAGCTGCAACAAATCCTCCATATCCGGAGGTCAAATGCCACGAGACGTACGTAGGGCTCCCATCTGCCATAGGCAAAAAGAAAGGGGAAGGCTTTCTGTCCATTAAAGAGCGTGTGTGGAATAAACTCCAAATCTGGAAATCCAATATTCTTTTCTCAAGTGGGGGGAAAATCCTGATTAAAGCAATTATTCAAGTAATTCCATCTTACTTTATGAACTGCTTTTGGTGGGGGAGTGAATTAGGAGAAACAAAATCCATTGGGCCACTTGGAAGAAATTATGCGTGCCTAAAAGCCAAGGAGGACTGGGCTTCCGAGACCTAGAGTGCTTTAATAAAAGTCTTCTCGCCAAGTAAGGTTGGAGGATAATGGTGCAGCCTGAGTCTTTGATGGCAAAAATGTTCAAATTCAGGTACTTTAGAGATGGAAGTTTCCTGAAAGCGGAGTGTCCTAGATCTGCGTCCAATACTTAGAGGAGCATTGTGTGGGCCAGAGAGAATTTGGAGTTTAAGGGTTTAGTTTAGGTCTGAATAAAAGCATATTTGTTTTGCTTTCTCTTTCTCTCTTATATTTAATGATACATTGTGAAATTACCAAAACAAGGTAGGGTTTAACATAGACACTTAAGAAAATCTTAAGGGTAATCTTGATAATTTTTTCTTAGCTATATAAAAATAAAAATAAAGTCTTCTCAACCCCTCAATGTAAATCTATATTACCTTTTAACCTAAAGTATTTTGTTTCGTTTATTTAAACCGATTTAATTCAACTAATCGTAACTTTTATTTTCAATTTGATTCTACCGTTTAAATCCCAATCATATATATCCTTATTTATATTTTAATTTAATAATAATTAAACATGATATGTAATTTATATTGAATACTAAATGATACTAGGACACGGTTATGATAGATGTGGTATGTATAATTAAATAAATTTTGAAAAAATGGATAAATATACAACGAATTTATTAAATTTGGACAGATTTAAAACTTCTAGTAGGTTTGGATATATTTATAAAAAGTCAAAAAAAATTACTCTGACACCATTTGACATGGAATTAATGATAAAAAAAATATATCAATAATATAAGAGTGACGTTCTTTTTAGAATATCAAAAAGTATAAAAATGACAGAAGGAGTATTATAAATATAACACGTACAATATATAGATGAATACTAAAAAAACATTTAAAGTGAACTTTAATATAGATATACAATGATAACCAATTGTTACGACTTGGTACACGAATCATTAACAAATGCATTTTTGAACTTTTAATTACTGATATAAATGAGATTTAAGGCGAGGATTGATGTGAACTTCAAGTGGCGTTGCTCTAAGGTTAGTCAGCCCAGGACTTTCGGTCATATCGATCGGTTCACTCGTCGGCGATGAAAAATCAAATCCATGAAGTAACGCAACTAACGTCAATTGCACAACCTGAAGTGCAAAAGAAATTCCAGGGCACATTCGTCTCCCACTGCCAAATGGTATTAACTCAAAATGTTGACCTCTCACATCAAAATCTTGATGACTCGTAACAAATCTCTCCGGTTGAAATTCAAAAGGATTCGACCAGTTTTTCGGGTCGCGATGAATCTTCCAAACATTGGTAAGTAGTCTCGTGCCTCGTGGGACATGGTAACCAGCTACGGTGCAGTCCTCTATGGACTCATGTGGAACTAAAAGAGGTGCAGGGGGGTATAAACGCAGTGTTTCTTTAACTATTGCGTTTAAATAAACCAAATTGTTAGTATCAGTTTCACGTACTTGTCTTTCCAGGCCGATGTAATTATCTATTTCATGTTGAACTTTACTGAGGATATGAGGGTTGTTCACTAATAATGACAAAGCCCACATTAAAGGAATTGATGTTGTGTCTGCTGCTGCCAAAATAAGATTCTGAAAAAAAATCATGTTGGGCTTGATTTCTATGACTAATAGAATATTTATATTTAATATCGTTTCATTACTAAATTAATTTATAGAATAATGCATATAAATGCTATGAATAATTACTAATACTCATATGAGATTAGAGCATAATTATTATTATTTCTTAATTTTTAAGAACTTGTTTCTTTTAATGTTTGATTAAATTTACTATTGTCAAATGATTTGATCGTTAAATATAACTTCAGATGTGTCCCTAAAATTATTTTTTACTCCAAGTCACTGAATTTACTTGTTATTACAGAAAGGTAACTAAATTTCATTTTGTTACAAAAAAGTCACTAAGCTATACCTTTTGTTACAACGAGATGTCACTCATAGAAAACGCACCGTTTTGACACTAAAATACACCGTTTTTGCTTACGTGGCAAGCCGGAATTACAAATAGGAGTATAAGTCGGTGACCTTTTTATAGTTCACGATAAGTTTAGTGACCTTTTTGTAATAAATTAATTTGACCAAATCCGCCGTAATGACCTCCCGTTGTGATAAAAGGTATAACTCAGTGACTTTTTTGTAACAAAATGAAGTTTAGTAACCTTTCTATAATAACAGATAAGTCCAGTGATCTAACGTGTTTAATATCCCCATAAATCATGATATATGTATAACTATTTTTATTTTATTTATAATAAATAAAAATACATTTTTCATACTAAAATTTAAAGAAAGACATAATTTCATATAATTATTTGGTGTAAAATCAAGTGATAAAAATATATCAATTTTTCAAATTTTTAAATCAAGAAATTATAAATTTGATTAATTTTTTATAATTGAACTTAGTTATGAAATAGTTTGAACTTACTTAAAAAGATATCAACAAAACAAACTTTTAACATTTTAATTTTATAGCGATTTAATTTTAACATATAAAATTTTATAAAACAATTCCAACTTTTTCTTTTTTTCAATTTGTAACCCATTTTTGATTTCCGAACTTTTTTTGGACTGCCAAATATTAACATTTAAACATTATAGCAATCTAATTTTTCCATCGCTTATGAGTGAAAGATTACTTTTTATCACACTAAGAGCATCTTCAAACGACTCTTTAAAACAGTAAAACTCTCTAATTTAAAGAGTTTATTTATAAATTTAAAGTCCAATAGACTCTCTATGGATGATGCTGCGTTTTATGGCTGTTGTTGCTTTTGATTGTCATTCTGCATTAATAGTACGATTTATTGATGATTATCTTTTGGTTTATTCCTTAATCGATGCGGTCAGTCCCAAATAGTAGAATGATGCGAGTTTGTACAAGCTGAAGTTTTGAAATTTGGATTAGTTGTTCTAATACCATGGTCTGATTTCGTTAGAAAAGTTTTGCTAACTCCATCTAATATATATGTCATTATTCATTCCTTTTTTGCTGTAATGTTGGATTTGAATTCTCCTGCTTATCAACTATTTGAAGAAGATATATAAAATATATTTATTATTTTCTAAAAAAGTACCAAATCTATTCAAAAATAATTACAAAGTATACACAAAATATACATAGAATATATTTATTTTTTTATAAAGTATACACAAATTATACTTATTATTTTCTAAAAAAAAGTACAAAATCTATTCAAAAATATATCAAAATTAATTATTTTAAAATTAAAAAATATACACAAAATATATTTATTATTTTAAAATTTAAAGTATATAAAATATATTTATTATTTTAAAATTACAAAGTATACACAATAAATTCACATAGTATATTTATTATTTTAAATTTAAAAAATATACACAAAGCATACACGAAGAATACACAAGGTGTACTTATTATTTTAAAATAAAAAAGCATACACGAAATATACACAAAATATACTTATTATTTTTTTAAAAAAAATATACACAAATATACTTATTATTTTAAAATAAAAAAGTGTATACAAAATATACATAAGGTATACTTATTATTTTAAAATTTAAAAGTATATACAAAAATATACACAAAATATATTATTATTATTTATTTCCAACAAAATTCTTGTGCCATAGGATTCAACTTAAACAAATTACATATATGAAACTATTGTATACTAATTATATCAAAATTAATTATTTTAAACTTATAAAGTATACAGAAAGTATATTAATTATTATTTTTTTAAAAAAAAATATACTTAATAGTATATAAAATTTTAGATGATTATAGTGTCTTAGCATACTTTTTGTATGTTTTATGTTTACTGTAATTACATAATCTGTGATTGATTGATTATAGTTGACATTTAAACAACAAAAAGTACAATCTTATATTTTTTTTCTAATGTTTACAGTTTTATTATATATTTTATGTATATTTTGTGTATTCTTTTAAATATTAAAATTCTCTATTGGAACAATCTTAGGTACAACGTCGTTGTATACTTTTTGTATATTTGTTGTATATTGGTACATCTTGCGTTGCTTTTATTACTATTTTCAATGTTTTTGTATACCTTATGTATATTTTTTGTATACTTGCTATGTTTTTTTTTCTTAATGATAAAAAATAGAATCAATAGCAGTTATCATCCATTATAATGGAAAAATCAGACTTTTTTTCCACCTTACGGAAAACTTGCTTCAGGAAGACCTAAAAAAAAGATACAAGGCATTATGGGGAAAAAAAAACTTTCGGTTACTTTTAAATTACAAAGTATACATAAAATATATTTTTTATTTTTTATACACAAAGTATATTTTATTATTTCCTAAAAAAAGTACCAAATTTATTCAAAAATAATTACAAAATATACACAAAATATACATAGAATATATTTTTTATTTCTTAAAAACTAAAAGTATACTAAATATTTAAAATTTTATATTAAAATTAATTATTTTAATTTATTAAAAAATATACAAAATATATACAAAAAATATATTAAAAATAAGTATTTTAATATATTTAATATATAATAAAAAATATTAAAAGAAATTATTTTAGTGTATAGAAAAGTATACCAAAATACATTAATGTTTTAAAAAGTATACAAAAAATATATAATAAATAAATTAAAATAATTTCTTTAATGTATTAAACTCCAAACTTGATATAACCCTTTCTTCTGCTTGGAAAATTTACTAGTTTTAATTAATAAAATAATTGAAATAAAAACAAGCAAAGTACAAAAATCTAGCTAAACAAATGTGTTGAAAAGCCTGAAATCGCGAAAAAAAAATATATAAAAATAATAAAATCATGTTTTGAAAAATTGACATGATTTTGCAACTCAATTCAATTCTTATGCATCACTCTTACTAAAGAAAGGCTTATGATAGTTGATTAGAATCATCATCACTGGATCATTTAATTTCTAATCCAGATTGAAAAACAATAAAGCATAAATAGGCAACAAAGCCTGTAAGAGCGGTAATAGTCCACCACGTGTAAATAATATAAAATAGGGGTAGAACGGTAAATAAAACTTTCGGTGGAGATTCTTACCCTTATGGGACCACGAAAATAGTCCACCACGTGTTTGTTGCAACTAAAGTAGCCCATCACGTGTTTGTGGCAAACACCAAACTTTTATTGCAATTAATAATTTATATACGTAATTTTGTTATTATTTTACAAAAATAAGTGCTACACCTAATTTCCTCTAAAATTTAAAATAGAGAGTTGGTTTAACTCTCTACATATGAAGAGCCAATTTCACTTTCTATTCCATTAGAGCATCCACAATGCAATACTAAATTGCCATTTAAAATCAGTTTCCAATGCGATGCTATACTCGGTGTCAAATTTAGCATATGTTATATCATGTCTTAAATTTAGCATCCACTATAGCAATATATATGTTAAACTTCAACAACCAATCAAAATTCATTGTTAATTATAATTTTTTACTATTATTTCTTTTTATATTATTTATTTTAATTTCATTATTTATTTTAAATTTTAATTTTTTTTATTTTTATAATTTTGATTAATTAAAAAAAATAGACCACACGCCAATATATTAAATGATTTATAAAATAATTTATTTTTATATAATCCATCGATTATCTTAATAATTTTTTTAAAAAGATTTTTATTATTATATTAATTTAAAAATAAAATTTATATTAAAATTATTTATAAAACATATAATTGAATTGTTTTTTTTTTCAAAAAGTTGATATATATTTATTATAGTAAATAATTATAACATTTTTTTAGTATTTTGCATTGAAAATAAAATTAGAATTTTATACTAAATATAGTATTTTGTTATTTTTTCATGTTAAATTTAGCATAAAAAATGACACTGTATTGTGGATGCTCTTATCATTACTAATATTTTGATTTTCAAAATAAGATTGACATGATTTACTTTCCAACAATCGGGCTTTAAAAAAAAAATCAACTCCACTCTTACAAATAACTGGTATCGCACAGAAACAAATATACTCACAGCTATAATAATTTTCTCACCTACAACAATTTTATTTAACTCTTCGACTCAAATTTGAGAACTATATATAGCAAATATTATGCATCCTTCACAGCAAAGTGAAATTCATGCCTAGTGGGTGAATGGTTTTATTTGTTATTGCCGGTGGCTGCAATTTAAGGTATCAATCATAAAAAAAGCTTTTAATTTTTACTAGACAATAGTTCATACCTGAAATATACAGGACTCGTACATCATTTTTATCATAGTAAGTGAAATTTCATTTTCAATAACATTCACTCATTTTTAATAAGAACCCGAACCCAAAGTTGTTTGATGTTTACGCATTATACAGGTGCTAATTCATTTTTACCGAAATAAATGAATTTAATTGAAAAAGGTCAAATTAAATTATTAGAATTTAAAGAGTCCATTGGATTTCATTTATAATTTTTACTCTTTCATTTTAAAGATACTCTTTATTTTATCAAAGATGCTCTTTAAAATAAAGAGTATCTTTGGAGATGCTCTGAGCGTCTAAATTTGCTTAATAATTTAGATTATTCAAAAATCTTTCAATTGAAACGATGGCTTATATATTTCTAAAAATATATTTAATGGAGAATTAATTAAAATTTAAACTTACCAGGCATGTGGCTTTGTTAATTGTATCAGAATGGCGACCAAGTGTTGCTTCTGCTTCCTGGTCAATAAGATCAAGCATCAGATCCATAAAATCCCCTTCTCTTCGGCCGGAATTCTTTTTCTCTTTGTGCTCTTCCAGCCATTGTTGAGCAACAATGTCCAGTTTTTTTGCAGTCTCCCTCATAGCCTTTTCATGGCCACCAATATCCAACCACCTCAGAAATGGCACCGCGTCGGCCGCCGCGAACATTCCGGCCAAATGAAAGAAATCCCTCAGCGCTTGTTTCCATTCTTCGTCGCTCCGTTCATTTGTAGTCACATATCCAACAGATTTCCCAACAATAAGTTTGAGAATTACATTTAAAGTTATGTCACCAAACCATCTCTTCATATCCACCAAAACCCTACTCTCTGACGAGCTTTTCTGATCCTTGTCCCATGCTCCGTAGAGCTCTTTCAAAGCGGTTCTCACCTCAGATTCTCGTACATGTCGCTGCATCTCTAGACGGTGGCTAGACAGAAGCTCGAGCGTGGCGATCTTGCGCATTTGACGCCAGTAATGGCCGTATGAACTTAAACCAAACATTGAGCGATCGTAAGCTAAAAGCTCCGTAACTAGAGATTTGGGACGGTTAGCGAAGGCTCTGTCATTACTGGTGAGACATTCTTTAGCAGATTCCCAATTGTTTACGACTAATGTTTTATGTATTCCCATCTTGATAGTGAAGACTGGACCATATTTGTCGGCCATGTTTCCCAGTGTGATGTGCGGCAGCTCTGGTCCTCCGAGGAGATGAAGATGGCCGAGGAGTGGCCACGCGCCACCAGCTTCTGGAGCTTCTTTCTTTTTCTTAGCTACTAGTAGGGTTCTTGATAGCCAGAGGATAATCAAGACGGCAACAGTAAAGGTGGCTGCAACCATACTGTCTGATGGAAAGGAAAGAAAATTTTCCATTGCGTTTTGGGAAGGCCGCCAGGTCCATCTTTTGGACTATGTATGTATATTTATAATGTTTTTTTGATGATTACAAATTTAAAATTTTATCCAATGAAATTGGGTAATTGATTTCGAAGGTCACTCAACTTTTCAGATATATCAAAATGGTCACTGAACTAAAAAACACTACAAAATAGTCATCATACTACACATTTTCTTACATAGGGAGGTCACTAAGAGAGTTCCGGTCAATTTTATCCCATGTGGCAGTCGGATTTTATTTGGAGTCCATATCACAAGCCACATCATCTAAAAAAAGGTTATTTGCACCCTTCAACTTTACACATAATTTTTAAAATAAAAATTAATTTTTTTTTTTCAGATTTTCACCATCTTCAACCCACCTCCTACCCATCTTCTACATGCTAGCTGTCCAAAAACAACGAATTAAGCCAACAAAGTTTATGTTGCATAGGTGTAGATCATACATGAAACTCATTACTGATTTGAAACTTGAATAACCAATTAATGTCAAATTAAACTCATAAAAAACATTAAAATGTTATGTAGATAAATAAACTCTTACATTTGCACGTCAGTTTCAAAAATGGCGCATTTTCTCTTCACTAGCATTTTCAAGAACCAATATTTTATCCTTTCAATAGCAAAAATAAAATTAAAAATCAGACTTCATATTCATAATTACAGAGCCGAACATGACAGATCCAAAACCCAAGTTCTTGGAGGTTTATAATGTCTTGAAATCGCAACTACTCAATGACTCTGCTTTTGAATTCACTAATGATTACATCTTTTTTCACTCTTTTTTCTTTCAGTTTCTTGTCTCTTCGTTTGTTTTAGAAGCTGGGTAGTCTTCATTTCCATTTAATATTCACTGCTCTTCTCTAATTTGTATGAACTGATCTCTTATAAGTATTTCGGTTCGTCTGGTTCAAACCCAGATAATTCTTTGTCTGGCTTTGGATCCGACTAAAAGATCTTCATGGATTTCGTTTGGATTTGAACCAGACGAAGAGGTGCTTCATCTGGAGGAGCTTAGGCGGCGGTGAACTGTCGCGGAGGTGGGTGGTAGTCGCGAGTTGAGATGGGTAGGAAATAGGTAGAAGATGGTTAGAATGTAAACAAAACTATTAATTTTTATTTTGTAAAATATTTGCAAAGTTGAGGAGTGAATTATGCTTTTTTCAAATGATAATGGCTTGTGATTTGGACTAAAAAAAAATCCGGCTGCCACGTGTGATAAAAGTGACCGGAAATGGGATAGTGACTTCCCTGTGTAAGGAAATGCTTAGTATGATGATTATTTTGTACCGTTTTTTAGTTCAGTGATCATTTTGATATATTTGTAAAGTTGAGTGATCTCCAGAATCAATTACCCAATGAAATTACTGAAAAAATCTCAACCTTTAATATAAGAATTGGGATTCATTCAAGTTTAAAATGAATTTGAGGGGTTATATTCACGATCTACACCGTTCATTGTAAATGAACGGTAATTTTCTTTTATTGTTCATATAAGAAAATTTGAAATAAAATAATTCGTTTTATATTTTAATTTTACATTAAATCAAATACATAAATTAATGGATTTAATATTTATGATGTATTCAAGAAATGATCCAATAAATAAGCATTCAATTATTGTTATATAACAATAAAAAAATTAATATAATTACTTTTGAAAATTTAAAGTGCATTGTAATCAGTGACGAAGCCAGCCCCAAAATTGAGGTAGGGCACAAATTCAATTTGAAAAAAATTAAAATATTGTACCATAAAAAATATAATCAAAATGTATAATTATTAAATTTTTTAAGGTAAAAAAAATGAAAACTAAAAAAACGCATTACAAAATTAAAGAGTTATTGCTTTCTAATTAGAGGCAATTGTATCCTACGAGTCTTCATCTTCTGAAATCTTTGTAAGATGTCCTCATCATCAATACTCTTAAAGATTTTTTTTTCTGTAAAACATACTAGACAATCATTCATGAATTGATTTGCCATCTTACTCCGTAAATCTGTCTTGACGATATTCATAGCTGAAAATACTCTCTCAACTGTTGCAGTCGCAACTGGTAATGTCAATGCCAACCGAATAAGTAGATAAACCAAAGGAAATAAACGGTCTTTTCCCTTCTTAACCATCATTTTAGCAAGACCACCAATATCACGAAGATCACAAAAATCGCTTGTATTTCTAACATCAAAAATATAAGTCTGAATTTGATTTTCAAGAATGATAATATGAGTACTTGAAAAATCTGATGGGTATAGTTCAGCAAGTCGAAGTAACTTAACATGGTCAAAAGCTTCAAATGAGTTTTTTGGATCTAGACATGATATGCATAAAAGCAATTCTGAATTTGACTCTGGAAAACGATTATTCATTTCGATGGAAATTAAATCTATTACCGCATAGAAGACGTCAAAGCAAAAATGATGAAGGTATGTAATTCTGAGCTCTCCTGCTTTCAACCAATACTCTTTAAAACTTCTTTTTTTTCTCCAAATTGTTTTTTAGGAAAATCATGTCCTTTGGGTTGACAAGGACCTTTTAACAAATACTTCATACGAACTTGATCTCTGATACTAGGATCATATGAATTAATAGGTTTACGTTTTCCAGGATCGTGAATAATATCATCAGCATTAAACTCTACTCGTGCTCTTCTTGAATTATCAGTATCCGGAATATTAGAAGATTCTCCGACCGAGGGTCGTGGTCTTTTTATCAAGAATTTATCCATTATCTACAAAATTATAAAATTTCACAAGAATTAGAAAAATAGAAATTATTGCAGCACAACATACACTAGTAAATTCATATTATAATTTTTTATATGATAGTCAAAAATAAATTTAATTGATACTATTAAACATAAATTGAGTTGTTATAGAAGTATATTTGTAAATTTAGATTAAAACTACAAAACATAAATTAAGTTGATCTAAAAGTATTATTGGTATAAATCTAGATTGAAATTATAAAACTAACAGTAAAATTTAAAATTTTGTGAAAGAGTTCCAAAAGTTATAGAAATTGAGGGACTAACAATGATAGTTTACAACATTAACTTTTCCACTATCAAAATTAATTGTTCATTTCATAATGCACAAGTCAGGTTTTGTTGGAAGCAAAAGATATTCATAATTAATAAATAAAAATACCATTTAACAAACATAAATAGCATGTAACAGTTCTTAATATGAACGAAAATTAGATTGGTGATGAGAGTTGTTACCAATCACCAAAAACTAACTAATTATTCTAGACTTTGCTAATTGATTTTAGAATCTAATCTTTTTATTTATTTGAAAGTTCAGTTTATTTTTTTTACAATATTGACGATCTTTAAATAATAGTTTGCTACACACATTAATTAATCATTATGTAAATTAACTTAAATTAAATTTGAATTAACACTACAAATTTATATTAAAAATCTTACCTTCAAACAAACGTCCGGCGAGCGGTGAATTCCTACGAGCGATTCAGAATTTTTCAAACTAATAGAGGAAGATTTAGAAAAAATAACTAATGAGAAACTTAATTAAATTGTTGAGTTATTAATGCACTTAATGTGTATTTATAGAAATTGAATTCACCTTATTTAAAAAAGATTAGGAAATTTAAAGTATGTTTTTGAATAGGAAAGTGTTGAAAATTTTAGAATTGGAATTTAAGTTGAATATGAATTGTTTAATTAAGGAATTTTTTTAATAATTAAATTTAACTATACTCCTAATTTTAATAGTACTAAACGTAAATATTACCAATTAATCTCACTTGCAACGTGGCTAATTTTGTGGCCAAATTTGTTTTGTTTGGGACCCACCAAACAGCCTTCTCACCTTATTATGGTTCATGTTAAAAGGTGGAGGTCAATATCATGGTAAAAAAGTGACAGAATGTTAACAAATGCACATTAGTATTACCTGTAAAAAAAAAAAATTAAGTGAGGTAGGGCCCACTCACCTCCGTCCCTGATTGTAATACACATGTGAAGATTTAATTAGCCGGAAGTATATAAATTAAATTTAAACGTAAATTTAATTTATAAATATTTCTAAAAATGTACCGTAATAATAAACGTTTAAAATTTAAATTTATTAAATAAATGTAAACGAGACTAAATATTAACCTAATTTAGACACATTATTAAAGAACATGTGATCAAATCTAAAGAAAGATTCTAAAATAATTATATATCTATAGAATTAAACCTTTTGAAAATGGACCACCTTATCTTCGATTGATAATATCCACCGACTAGCACATTGGGGAAAAAAATTGAGAAAAAAACAAAATATTCAAAAAGAAAAGTACTTTACTAAAATAATCCGTCACTATATATATATATATATATATATATATATATATATATATATATATATATATATATAAAAATACATCAATCACGTCTCGAAAACTAATATATATTTAAAAGATAATATATATAATTTTATGAGAAAACAACAAAAATGCCAAAAATTGGGCTCCAATTACACTAATTGTCATTTAACTAATTTATTTTCTATTCATGCCACAAAACATCAAGTCCATGCCTCATCTATTACTATGTCCACAATCAATAAAATTACATACCATGAGCTTGATTGATTGGTGAACCAACCCTTTAAAGACTCGAAATTCATGGTAGGTAAGATAAAACATGTGGAATTTAAAGGAGATCAAGAATTTTCCCCAATTTCTAGGGTTTTATCAATTTGCAATTGAAATTGAATTTCTCATGAAGATCGGTATATTACTCAAGTGGCTACTAAGGAAGGGCGGCAGATACAGTAACTTTATCGACACCTGGAAGGAGCCGAAGACGGAGAAACACGCGCAGGAAGAATCAACCGTCGTCTGGGAAATAGCAGTACAGATAGAAACTTTCAACACTAAGGGACGGCAATCATGGAATTGGGAGGCTCAAGATCATAAAGCTGGGGCAATCGGAGGAGAGAAAGGGAAATCATTGCAGTACCTTTACGTGTGCCAGGGATTTTTGTGGTTACCCATATGGACGCTTCACTTCCTACTGAAACTATTCCTCCACCTCTATTTAAAGGAAATGTTCTGGAAACCACAGCACAAAGCCAACCCCGATATCAGTCAACTATCTAAACTTTCAACAGCTACAAATTACCTTACCATGGTCCATTCAAGGAATACCCAACCTCACACAGGTCACGATGAGACTAACAATGATACAACTGGAGCTAGGGCCAACACTCACACTCAGAATGTTCTTGGGACATTCCGGTCAGGCAGGAGTGAGCGGAGAGGGGTATGGATTCGGAACCAGCATCCCATGGAGGAGGGTGCTGCGGCGAACAACACTGGGATGGCTGAGGAGTTGGATGGTACTAGTCAGGATTCGTCAGCAACAAATTCTGACGAGAGCAGATTACAGCAGGAGAAGGACAGACAGAAATCAGCTGCCAAAGGAAAATTGACTACTGAAGTCAGGTCAGCCTCTTATGCTGACATGGTGAGACGAAGGGCTGTCCTTCGTGGGGAGAGCTCTAGAGGCCAAGGCTGGACATCAGCACACAAAGTAATGCAATCAGGGAGAACCACACCGGCACAACAGCCCCTCCAAGATCGGGAGGAAGATAGGAGGGACACGGTTGAGGATATTATACAGCGTACAACTCAGATGAGGCTCACAGAGCCCACCCTGACATTAAAAGCTAAACCTTCCTCGGAGGTAGAATGCAATAGGCTGGCTATGGCGTTGAAGATCATCTCCAAACGGCGGTATAGTGCAGCAGGGGTAGGAGGTATGTTCAGGGATGCAATCCGAATGAGAGGAGACATAACCATTGCAAAATATGGGGAAAATTTGTTCACCCTCCTGCTTACTAACAGAGATGATTTCTCTTACATTTTGGAGGAACGGCCTTGGTTAATGGAGAATCAACTCATGGTAGTGAAGGAATGGCCGGTGGAGGTACCGCTAGAAAGGCTGACCTTTGACACAACGCCCTTTTGGATTCAGGCAAGAGGTCTCCCTCCAAACCACCTCACTGTGGAGAATGCCATGCTGATAGGTAACCTTTTCTATCACTTTATAGATGTGGACATTAACCCCAATGCCCCACTTTGGAGGCGCTTTATGCTTCGTTTCAGGGCTGAGATTGACATAAATGAACCCTTCCTCACTGGGTTTTTCAACCGGGTACAAAACACTACCGATTGGGTCTCCTTCCGCTACGAGAAGATGCCAGACATTTGCTTCTATTGTGGTTTGGCGGGGCATTCAAAAAATTACTGTCATATTTGGGAAAACGATGAGGAAGCGGGTATCCCCTTTTCGGGGTATTTTCAGTATGGTTTGCGTATGCGCGCCACACCACTGCTACACCACCCGGTTCTACATACTCACCAGATAGCTTCTATCAGACTGAGGCAGCAAGCTGACAACAGGCGCCTACAGCTCAGTCCTTCTGATAGAGCAGATTCTATGCCTCAGAATGAAGCAAGAGTGCAAGCGCATGAAGATACAGGATCTACTGATGTTGATTTACATCCAATTCAGACAGGAAATCAATTCCTTAATCCTCTTATCCCCATGGATAGGCACGGGCTAATGCTATCAGATGCAGAATTTTATGCAGCCCTTCAGTACCCGGTTTATACCAACTCTGATCTCCCCCCCATCCCCAGTATTGTGGCCACCGATCCAGTTCCAATTGTCACCATGGGAGAGGCAGTTCAACCAGAGGCAGCTGGACACAATGGTGGGGTGGCAGCCACAGGTTCACCGCGCTTACTGAGAATTCTCCACCCCATCGTTCAACGAAAGTACAGTCATTTGACCAGCACTGATCTTCTATCTGAGGATGAAGAAGTCCAATTGGCAGTAGACCTGATCAAAGCAACAACCAATGTGGAGGAGGGAAACAATGACACCATGACACCGACGGAAAGAGAAGAAATTAGATCCCTGTTGAACGAAATACGATCTAATCCAGAGGCAGTTAAGGAAGGGGCGAAGGGACCAACTGAAGGTACTCCCCAAGTTCATTTGAACATGGGTCCTAACTGGAAAAGAAGAGCGAGGGGACTTCCAAGTGTACCACTTCTAAAAGGCCAAAGTAGTGGCACCCAAGGTCTAATGGGAGAAGGGAAACGGAAGACACCAGACACGGGTTTTGATCTTAACCTTTCCACCAGCCCACAACGAAGGATGGGTAGAGAAATGGAGCATAGTCCTGACAATCACGGAATGGTTACAGCAGAGACCCATCCAGTAGGGGTTCAAGGAGACAGCTTAGTCCCGCAAACAGGACACATCACTGACTTGGGTGAGGAAATCGTGCTGAGGGTGAAAGGGGCCAGTCCTGAAGGGCCCCAGTATAACATATGAGGCTCATCTCCTGGAATTGTCAAGGGTTGGGGAGCACCCTGACAATCCAACATCTGAAGCTCCTGTGCACAGCAAACTCTCCAGAAATTCTGTTTCTCATGGAAACAAAAAACAAGAACAAGACAGTACTGCATAAGACGCAGAAATTGGGCTTCCACAACCAGTTTCTGGTAGAACCAAGAGGGTCTGCAGGTGGTTTGGCTATTTTGTGGACTGAGAATTGTAGGATTGCAGTCCAGTACCATGGGGCCTATTTTGTGATCTGTGTTGTAACTACCCCCCATGGTATCTCTTTTGATGCTTGTTTTTGTCATTTTAGTTCAGTTTCAGCAATTCGTAGGAATCAATTTAGAGAATTGCTGCTGTTAAAACCTCTCCTTTCCAAGGAGTTTGTATTTTGTGGGGATTTTAATGATATACTTTGCCCATCTGAAAAAGAAGGGGGCCTTCCCTATCTCCCTCTTCATCACTCCAATTTTCATGACTTCATCTTTGAGCTTCAAGGAATTGACTTAAAATTTGTAGGGTCCCCGTTTACTTGGTGTAACCGTAGAAACTTTCCAGACACAGTTAGAGAAAGGCTTGATAGGGTCCTTGTTTCCTCTGAATGGCTGAATACGTTTCCTGCAGCCCTGGTGGAACACTTAGCTGATGTGGGTTCTGATCATAAACCACTCCTGTTGCACTTGACCGTAGCTAAGGCCAAGCATCATAGAAGATTTCACTTTGATAAACGGTGGGCAGAAAAGAATGAGATTACGGAAATCATTTTACATGCATGGCAAAAGGATGTAAGAGGGTCGAAGATGTTCAGAATCCACTGTAAACTGAAGGGGATAAGACAAGCTATCACTAGATGGAGTAGAGGCACCACCACGAACTCCAAAGCTAAGATCAAACATATTACTCAGAGAATGAATGCAGAGAAAACAAAGGTCATGCCTCTAATCAACTGGAATTTGGTTAGAAGTCTGGAAAAAGACTTGGCTCGGGCAACGTTAGAAGAGGAAGTGTTCTGGGCCCAGAAAGCTAGACAAGACTGGCTTAGGAGTGGGGATCAAAACACAAAGTTCTTCCATGCGAAAACCAAGCAAAGGCAACGCAGGAATGCAATCACAGGGATATCAGATTCCAGTGATAGATGGAGAACCACGCCAGGGGAAATCTCCACCACTATCTGTGCTTACTTTAAAGAGATTTTCTCTAGTAGTAACCCGACTGGCATAGACAGGGTCTTTGCAGACTTTCCCAATAAAGTCACGACAGCAATGAATGATCAACTCACTAGCCAGGTTACCGCACAGGAAGTGTGTGAGGCAGTTTACTCGATTAATCCGTCCAAAGCTCCAGGCAGTGATGGATTCACCGGTTTCTTTTTTCACCATTACTGGAGGATAATAGGACCGGATATTTCTGATTCGATCATCGAATTCTTTAATGGTGCCAGAATGCTGCGAAGCCTCAACCACACCCTTATAGCTCTAATTCCTAAAGATAAAGCTCCTAGGAAGGTAACCGACTATAGACCCATAAGTCTGTGCTCGGTTTACTATAAAATTATATCGAAAGTGATAACAACAAGACTTCAGAAAATCCTCCCCCAGCTCATTGACAAGACTCAGAATGGCTTTATTCAGGGGCGGTCAATCTCTGATAACATTCTTATCGCCCATGAAATGATGCACTTCCTCAAGACAAAAAAGAGTGGTAAATCAAAATATTTAGCTATGAAACTGGACATTAGCAAAGCATATGATAGAGTAGAATGGGCATATGTGTTGGGTTGTCTCCGGGCTTGGGGGTTTTCAGCAACATTTATTAATTGGATTCATCAGTGTATCTCTACAACATCTTTTTCAGTACTCCTTAATGGAGCAGCTCAGAATTACTTCTGCCCAACTAGAGGTCTCAGGCAAGGGGACCCTCTATCTCCTTTGTTATTTGTGCTATGTGCAGAAGGACTTTCTCATCTGATCCAAAGGGCGATTGCTAGTAACGCTTTACGGGGAATTCAATTGACTCGACACTGCCCAAGCATCTCACACCTCTTCTTCGCTGATGATTCGTTAATTTTTGCCCAGATAACACCGACAACATCATCAGTGGTTAAACACATCATTCAGAGTTATGGCCAAGCTAGTGGACAGATCATTAATCTGACCAAGTCTTCTGTCAGCTTCAGCAGGAACACACCAGAATCGCTAGCCAACCAAATTATGCAGGAATTAAATCTTAGCTTAATGCTCCCCTCAGATAAATACTTAGGTCTTCCGGTTCAAGTTCTTAGCTCCAAGAACGTGACCTTTGCAGGGCTTTTATCTATTCTTCAAAGCAAACTAAGTGGATGGAAAGAGAAATTTCTTTCTCAAGGGGGTAAGGAAGTTCTGATCAAGGCTGTTCTTATGGCTATACCCGTGTATGCCATGATGTGCTTTCTACTTCCTAAATCTTTAAACAACAGAATCAATCGCTTAATTTCCAAATTTTGGTGGGGTGAGCACAATGAAGACAGGAAAATTGCTTGGGTTGCTTGGGCCAAGATGTGTAGAAGCAAATGGCAAGGGGGTCTGGGCATTAGGGATCTGGATGCCTTCAATAGAGCGCTTCTTGCAAAACAATGTTGGAGAATTATGCAAAACCCAGATAGTGTGTTGTTCCAGCTGTGGAAGGGCCGTTATTTCCGAAACGGGAATGTACTGGATGCTACTCGCGGTTACAACCCCTCCTGGGGATGGCAGAGCATGCTGAAGGGCAGAGCCCTCCTCCAGAAAGGACTGCGTTGGCAGTGCAACAGTGGAACTAGAATAAGGATTCTTCAGGATGCCTGGCTTCCAGGGAAAGGTAATTATCTTGTCCAGTTGAAAACTGCTATTCTGCACAGTGAGGTGCCCAGCTTGGTTTGCGATCTTATGGACTCTTCGGGGAGCCAATGGAATAGAGAACTAGTATCTCGCCTTTTCATTGAGCAGGATGCCCAGGACATTTTAGCCATCCCCATCCCTTATAGTCATGTCGCAGATAGATTAGTATGGGATTTCACTAGGGACGGTTCGTACACGGTGAAATCTGGGTATTACCAAGAGTTGGGGCAGGATGACAATGGTGCTCATTATCCTGGGTCTGTTCCGGTGATGAAGAAGAGTGAGTGGAAAATCCTTTGGAAGATCCAAATCCCTAATAAAATCAGAATCTTTCTTTGGAAGCTGTTTCATAAAGGAATCCCGGTAGCGGAGAACCTAAACTTTCGGGTAAAAACAACCCTTTTGTGTCCTCATGGCCAAGAAAGGGAGACCATCACCCACATGCTCTTTCACTGTGAGTTCGCGCGCAGAGTTTGGTTTTTATCAGACCTGCACATCCATTCGGAACATATCCAACATCATTTGTTCGAGGTAATTTGGTCCAACTTTATAGCCAGTTTACCAAGCCATGAAGATAGAGAGAGATTCCTCGCTATTTTTTCTTTCTATGCCTGGTCCATATGGAAAGCAAGAAACTCTAAAATCTTCAAGGATAATCCGTGGTCCATAGAGGAAACAGTCTCCTTCGCGAGGCAGGCAAAACACGAGTTCGATACTGCTATCAATGTTCAACCTCATACAGGTCTGCCAAACGCAACCAGAAGTACCCGCTCAAGGGGTAGTCCAACTACGCGGATTGGTTTATCCAGAGAGACGATTATTATTCAATATGATGGGGGAATCTGCAAGGAACTCAAAGCTGGGTCTGTAGCAGGGACAGCCTTTAGCGGGGAAGGGGCACATTTAGGGTCTTTTGCCCGTAGCTTTAGGGGTATATGGGACCCAGGAATTGTGGAATTCCTGGCACTTCGAGAAGCAGTGTGCTGGGCAAAGAATAACGGATGGTCTAATGTGATTTTTGAAGGGGATGCCATTCAGGTCTCCAAATCAATTAACACCGGCTTATGCCAGTTAAGTGATGCTTGGGGACTCTGCCAGGATATATGGCTACAGTCTAACTCCTTCGATTACAAGGCCTTCAGGTGGATTAAGAGAGGTGCCAATAAGGAAGCTCACCGGTTAGTCCAGTTGGAAAAAGGGGAGCTGCGTCGCCTCACCCTTATGAATGTGATATCCTAAGTGCGGTATCGTTTATTTATTTAGCTTTCTTCTAAGCTAAGGAAAAAAAAAAAAAAAAACATCAAAACTTTATATTCATGTCATCCCAATAAGAAAAAGACACATAGTCCCTTTTTCTCTTTCACACGTGATCCATTTTTCTCTCTCATGTGTCGCTTCCTCTCTCTTTCTCTTAATTATCACGTGGTCCCCCCTCTTTTTCTCTCTCTTTTTTATCCTTTTCTTTCTCATGTGTTTCTTTTTCTCTCTTTCTCTCTCACTCCCTTGCCACGTGGTCCCCCTTTCTCATACACACACACACATCATATGTCTAAATAATTGTCTTAATACATAGTTTGACCCCTGAACTTGTACCCTTTTACCCATCTAACCTCTAAACTTAACATCTCACCTATCGAACCTCTGAACTTGTTAAATAATCCGATTTGACCCCTGAACTTGATAAATATGTAAATATTGAACCCTTCGTGTCCACCTATCACTTGAAACATTCTAGAAGAAATTGTGTACGGAGGGGTTCAATGTTTACGTATTTATCAAGTTCGGGGGTCAAATCGGGTTATTTAACAAGTTCAGGGTTCGATAGGTGAGATGTTAAGTTTGGGGGTTAGATGGGTAAAAGGGTACAAGTTCAGGGGTCAAACTATGTATTAAGCCCTAAATAATTCATTTATATAACATAAATTTTAAAAACAATATTACTTTTAATTTTAAAAACTTAAATTTATTAAATTTAAAAAAAATACATAAATACACAAATAATACAATTTTTATAAATTATTTAATTTTTATGCCATGTATAATTATATATTATGATGTATCTATTATGTATAAATATATATCATGATGTATCTATAAAGCACATTTTAAAAATGTATCTATCATGTATAAAATATGTATCAAAAAATGTATAAATATAAAAATGAATCTATCGAATTAGTCGTTTGATTCAATTAAATCGATAAAAATTAAAAATAAAAATTAAAAAATTTAATTAATTCGGTTAATTAAACGCCAATTTAGTACATGTAATTCACTTTCTCGATCAAAAGATTTTGAAAAAGATAAATTAATCCACCTACGCGTCTTTTAACAATTTTTTTTTGAATAATAAATTAATAATTATCTGATATACCTGAGATGTATCGAAAATGAATCAAATATGTATCGAAAATGATCAAATATGTATCGGAAATGTATCAAATATGTATCGGAAATATATCAAATATATATATATATAAACAAGAAACAATATTTTGAACGATCAAATATATATCAAATATGTATCGGAGATGCATCAAATATGTAACGGGAATGTATCGAGGATGTATCAAATATGTATCGGAAATATATGTTTCAAAAATGTATCAAATATGTATCAGAGTTGTATCAAATATATCTCCATCATTTTTGTAATTTTTTTTTTCTAATATCTTGAATATTTTTTAATTTTTTGACAGTATTTGTATAAATATTTTTCCGAATAGTTATAAAAAGCTTCTATTCAATAATAAATGGAAAAAAAAATATAATAAAAACATATAAAAAGCATAATTTTAAAGTTTTTTAATTTTTAAATTAATTGACATGTCTTCTCCAACCTCCAGCTACCTCCACCACAACCACCACCCAATATCATGACTAAATAGTTAAATTATACTCTATAATTGAAAATTTTAACTCATTAGAATGAACAATTAACTTTATACACAAAAGCTAACATTAAGAAAAAATAATAATTTCAGAATACTTCACCATCTTCTCATTCTTCTCTTTTAACTCTTGTACATCCTGTCAAATCTTTTTTCTTCAACAATTAAAAGCAGAAACATTTCTGGTACAATACACCTACCAAAAACAATTGGTTGGGGCTTAAAAAGACTCCACTATTTCTTTCATGCCAATGGCTTGAGAGGACTCCACTATTTTTTCACAATAAAAATTTTGTAGCTACTGGTATGGACACTTTTTATTTCTTAATAGATTTTTTTGATAATGGGTGGTTTGGAGGGAATGGTGGGTTCATCAGATAATAATAAAAGTAGCACTACTAGTTTAGGTGCATATTATGGCAATTAGTGTTCTTAATCAGTTGCAATTTTATAATAAATATGTATAATGGTTAGTAGCAGTAGCAAAGTGTGGTATCGTATAAGAGAAAAAGGAAAAGGAAATGGGGAAGCAAATCAGTTAATGTGGGTGGAGATTTGGACACATGCAAGTTTAAGGAAGATGGCAGTAAATGAAAACTAAATGGATTTTGTGCTATTAATTGAAATAATAATGCTAACAAAGAAATAACTCTAACTAAAATGGCAATTGGTGAAAAACAATTGTGATTTATGATTTTTCTTGTTATTTTCTCTAATTTTATTGCTAATATATATTACAAAATATATTTCTAATGCATCAAAAAGTATATTATATGTATTTAAAATATATTTACAATGTATTTCATATTAAATATAATATATGTAACATGATCTAAAATGTATAATTTATATATCGCTATTATATATTATATATTATATATTATATATTATAGCAAATATCTATCATGAATTATAATAAAAAAATGTCTAAATAAAATCTTAGACACGTATCAAATATGTACGTATATGTCATATACTATAAATTAAAAAAGATGTAATTATCATATTTAAATTATGTATTAATGATGTATTCATCAAATATGTTTAAAAAATGTTTTAATCATGTCTCATATATTTTTTATATATAACTCTGACGCATTGAATAAAATATTATATATATATATAAAAATTATCTTTAGCGTATCTCATATTAAAAAAAATGCATAAAATGCTCTAAAATATATAAATTATGTATCACTAATGTACATATCATATATTATATATTAAAATAAGTGACGGATTTTTAATAATATGTTTAATAAATATTAGCGATAGATTTTCAAAAATATTAGTGACGGATTCAAATTCGTCGCTACATTCGTCGCTAAATTTTTAAAATTTCGTCGCTAATATTTTTTCCGTCGCTAAATAATTTAGCGACGGATAATACGTTTAGCGATGGATTTTGGTCATTTAGCAACGGAAAAATCCGTCGCTAAATGACGGAATTTTAGTTGTGAAAAAGTTAGTAATTGGATCTCACGATGACGAAAACCAAAAAGAACCCACAAAATCCCGTAACTAAAGAAAAATGACCACTTAATCAATACATCTGGGAAACACCCAACGATTGTCCCTTCACAGTAGTAGCTCCCTCACAAACAGGACGATCGTCACCCATCTACTTTCAAAGGTTCGGAACTATAGAACCTCGCCAAAGAGGGGCTTCTGACTCAACCCTACAGGAGGTAATCAATCAGACTATCGGTGGCATGTTGAAACAGTTCTGCACAAATATAGCTACGGTGATCGATGACGCCATCAACACACTGAGGTCGCGAACACCAATAAGGAGAACAGAAGAAGATCACGAAGAAGAAGGAAGGAAAGGAAGAACTATGATTTTTTTTTTAATAATTCTAACATAAAAAAAGGGTAATTTTTTATAATAATATTAATTATATGACTTAATAATTCTAACATTAAAAAAGGGCTAAACCCATTTTGTAATCCCTAAACTATATAATTTTTAATTATTTGGTTCTCGTCTTAATTCTGTCTTTTTTGGTCCCTAAATTTTTATTTTTATTTTTATCAAAAGGACCTAATAGTTGAAAAAAAATAGAAATTTATGAATCCATTTGGTAAAATAAATAAATATTTAAGGACTCAAATGCCAAAAAAATAGATATTTAAGAATTCAATTGCTCAAAATAGAAGTTTAGAGAGGTAAAATTAAAAATGAGAGACCAAATAATTAAAAATGGCATAGTTTAATGACCCAATATAGGTTTAGCCAAAATAAAAGGTGTAATCCTTACATACTATTTATTAGGGGTGAGCACGGTTCGAGGGAATTCGGGAATTGACAAATCTCCGGAACCAAATCAAAAGTCGGAGATATCAAAAATTGAATCTTCGGGGCCGTACCAATAATCGGTTCGGTTTGGAGATTTTATTTTTTGATACGCTTCGGTTCGATTCTAATGGTTCGGTACGAATATCACTAGAACCAAAGACATTGTTTTATTGAAAATATAATCTCTATTATATTATAATATATTATTTTAATTTTTAAAATTAATTAGCTACTCATTTATTTATTTATTTATTTTTATGTTCAACTATCATGAATAAATAATCATCAATAAAATAAAAAGACATAATATATATATTATCGTTCGATTTAATTTAAAAGTTTTGATTATTTGATAAGAGTACTTTTATATATTCTCAAGTCTAAAACTATATCATTTTTAAAACAAAAACTATGTAATTTGGTCAATGATAGAAAATAATTTATATGTGAATTGTTCATATCAATTTTTAAAAAATATTTTTAATAATTATTAAATATTTGACAAATTCATATAAATTTTATTAAAATATATAAGTAATTTTGTTTTTTTATGTAAATTGATATTATATATATATAAACTAAAATTTTAATATATATTATTTAATTTTATAAATCAATTTTAATGTTTAGTAATTTAAAGTTAATACGAATATAATAATAAAATTAAAAATAGAATAATATATATATATATATATATATATATATATATATATATATATATATAATTTCTGTTTTTTGGGTATAAATTCGGTACTTCGGTTCGGTACGGTTCGATTCTCGATACGATTATTTATAAAAGATCCAGAACTGTAACAATAAAATTTTCGATACAGTTCGGTTCGGAAAAAATCAATGGTCAACGGATATTTTTCAGTCCTGAATATTTCCGGGCCAATTTTTAGTTCGGTTTTGGAGATATCGAGTATCGGTGCACCCTACTATTTATAAATAAAGTCAACTTTTCTTTTTTCCTTGCATGTCAAACTAAATTATTCAGTTGACAAATCCCAAAATCTCGCCTTTACACTTCACACTTCCCATTTCTTCTTCTTGTAGCTATTAAACTCGCTTTCGATCGATCGATTTTGGCATGTTTTCCGCTCTTTGGTGAGTTGAATTTTATGATATCGTATTTCATTTATTTCATGTTTATTGTTAAATTTTCTATGAATTATAAATTATACCCAACTTAGATCTATGTCTACCCATTGAGCAATAAAATCTGAATTCTTGTCTTTGCTGAGTAAATTTTCATTCTTTTTACTTCTCAGCATCTGGGTTTTTTCTTAAATTTTTTGTGTCAGTATGTTTATGCTACATTGATTCATCATATTTTATGTTAATTTCTAAGTTAATTTTTTAATGCAGATTGATATTGAGATTTCATTGTTGCAATTGTTTGATCGACCTTTGATATGAAGTGGGTGTAAGTGGGATTATTATGTGCATTTTAGTTTAAATGGTGTTCTAGATAGCATAGGATCAGTTGATTTGTGAATTTTTTATTAAGTTAAAGATGACGGGAAGAAAAAATATGGGGCGCGTTTCGCCGTTCTTTTTGGTACTTTTGTCGCTCGGGTTTTTCTTTGCAACTTATAATTTGTTGACATTGGCGGTTCAATATAAGAGCTCGAAATCGAGAGATGGTTCGGAGTTATCTGATACTGTCACGGGAATGCCTAATGAAGTAAATAGGTTAGGGGAGTCAAGTTCGAGTTTTCATGTTGCCCTTACGGCTACTGATGCTCCTTATAGTCAATGGCAATGCCGGATAATGTATTACTGGTATAAGAAAATGAAAGAGATGCCTGGATCAGACATGGGGAAGTTCACTCGAATTCTGCATTCCGGTAAAGCTGACAATTTGATGGATGAAATTCCGACCTTTGTTGTTGATCCTCTTCCGGAGGGCCTAGATCGGGTGAGACTTTCTACTATGAATTTTTCATTTCATGTTTGCATTTTCCTTTTCTTTACCATCAATTGTTTATAAAATAATGTGGAACCGAGTTTACTTCGTCATCTATATTGCTCTCGGTTAATTTTCTTTCTGCCCATAGCTCATTTGCAATTTAATATGATGTTCAATGTTGACAAAAACGCAAGAACGAAACTGATAATTGGTTCCTTATGTATTGAGCGCATTATCATGCTTAAGAGAATCCAAAAGCAAAAAATGTTGCATATGAATATGTGTGTGTGATTAGTGGTGTCTCATAGTAGCAAATTGTTAAATATCACAAATTTACTTGATTTAAGATTACACTCGGTCTATTGCTGCAAATTTACCCATGCTAATGTTCTGTCCAGGGATATATTGTCCTAAATAGACCGTGGGCTTTTGTGCAATGGCTGGAAAAAGCGACAATTGAGGAAGAGTGAGTTTTTAATCGTGATGGACTATTGTTACACACATATATTATTATATATAGTTGATTTTTGAGTTGTTTTCTTTCTCCGTGAGTTATGACATCTAAAAGTTCGTCATTTGATGATTGGTGCAGGTACATTTTAATGGCAGAGCCTGACCATATATTTGCAAATCCTTTGCCAAACTTGGCACATGGAGGTCATCCAGCAGCATTTCCATTTTTCTATATAAAACCAACTGAGCATGAAAAGATAGTTAGAAAATTTTATCCTGAGGAGAAGGGTCCCGTGAACAATGTTGACCCAATTGGCAATTCTCCTGTTATAATAAAAAAGGTAGGACTCTTGTTGTGTTTCCTGTTATAGTCTATATGAAATAAACAACTCAATAATATAAAATGCAACTATCAAATCACTTGTTTATTTAAATTTTATTTGTCAGATTCGTAAAGGATGAAAATTGAAAAGATTAAATGGCTTTTATGGACACTTGGAATCCATGATGTACTAATCACTGTTTAATGATTTCCTTCTCGTAATTGTGTGTCACTATTGATTGGTATTTCATGCTGCTTATTTGTTTCGACTTGAATAAGTTGCCTTATTAACATGGCAAACTAAATTATCTATTTCAGTCCCTGTTGGAGGACATTGCACCTACATGGGTAAATATTTCATTGAGAATGAAGGATGATCCGGAGACTGATAAGGCATTTGGTTGGGTACTAGAAATGTGAGTAGCACCGGAGAAGATCTTTTTCGGTTTTTGGTTATTGATGTACATCTTGAACTGAAGTGTGCTTTGATTTTGCTGATATCTGTTTGTATAAATAAGGTATGCATATGCAGTAGCATCAGCATTACATGGTGTTCGGCATACACTTCGTAAGGACTTTATGCTTCAGGTATTCAAAATACAAAATAAAGCTTCTGTTATTTCATCATTTCTTGTAGCTATATGTAAAGGATTACATGAATCTTTCAGCCACCATGGGATTTGGAAATTGGGAAGAGGTTTATCATCCATTACACATACGGATGTGACTATAACTTGAAGGTGGGTCTCTTTTAATGATCTGCTAATTTTGTTATGTTCTTCCCCTTTTTTAGTTTTGCGGAGTTTTTATAACTAAACTTTGCTTCTACAATGTGGTCATTATTTAGGGAGAACTAACATATGGGAAAATTGGAGAATGGCGATTTGACAAGAGATCTTATCTAAGTGGTCCTCCACCAAGGAATCTACCCTTACCCCCACCAGGAGTCCCTGAAAGTGTGGTACGTATATAACCGAATTCTTTATTTAAAGGATTATTCGAGAAATCTTATACTACTGAAACTAAATCCTGTTTGACTCCATAATGAATTTATTTATATTTATGGAAATAGCTTATGCTTTTATGAACTACGACGATCCAAATAGACCTTAATTTTTTTTTTTTGGCCTATGATAAGATCTTGGTTTAAATGAGTTTATTTAGTTTGAACGTCTGGATCTGAGACTAGCTCATCAAAGCATTAGGCTTTAACTGTTTGTCCAATTATTTTTAATGCTCTCGAATCTCGTACGTATTTGTGAAATACTATGTTGTACGGAGAACTTTTGAGTCCTAAATTTTACCGTTTCCTTTTATATTTCTGAAATCCCTTATGAAACTCCAAAACTCTATATTTATAACCTACTCCTTTAGAAATATCATTTCGCCATTTTCCATTCCAGTATCTTCGTTTCAGTGTTTCCTTTTCCGTGCTACATAGGTGAAATATGAGGATCCTGTAGAATATTGTAATTTGTAATTGCAATTTGCATTGCTGAGTTTAGTCCTGCTAATGGCTTTAGAATCAGTTCATAGAACATAGATTAATGTTGGTATGCAACTTATGAGTCGTCTCTCAATAACGATTTGTATGCAGGCGAGACTCGTAAAGATGGTAAATGAAGCTACAGCTAACATTCCAGGCTGGGATTCAGTAAACAGTGGTTGAAATCGAAGTCCGTTAATAAGTTCATCGAGCCTTTGGTTAGTGCGATAACATCCTCTCGAGCAGATTCTTTTATACTATTTATAGGTTAACAAAGAGTGTTATAGATAGAGAAAAAAATGTTTTTACAACTTACAGGAGGGGATTTTGGAAGTAACATTTAACATAATTATTGTGAAAGCCTCTAAATTCTTTTGTACACTTACTGTCACATCTGAAATTAGAATTTGAAATTTACATCTTGGATTGTTTCAGACTCGTAAATTTGAAATTTTCCTGCTAAAGCTGTAAGCTTTCCAGAGGACTTGTCACGAATTGTGGCAAATTGGTCAATTTTACTACAAAATAAGTTTAATTCTTTTCAATTGGTTGAACTCTCTCTATAATTTGTGGGTAGGAGCGTGCAGAAACCGAACTAAATTGAATTAATAGAACCAAATAACTGAACAATTTTTATTTTTATTTATAGAAAAAAAAAAGGTTTTGATTTGATTTGATTTGATTTTGAAAATAGAAATAGTTTACACTTTTGGTACAAACTGAAGTGAAAAATGAATCAAAGCAAACAAATAAATTCCAAACCCACTAGTTTGATCTGGTTCAATTTGAAATATATATAATTATTATTAAATTATTTTAGTTTGATTCTAAATAAATTAAAAGAATTAAGAAGAAAGTGGTGTTTCGTTGCCAAAACATTTGGAAAACCAGTAGTAACTCTTGAAAACTCACATGAAATGTTTCGGACCATTTTATTAAATAATTAAAACTAGACACCCATTTCTTGTAAAAAGAAAACTACAAATTAGTCACAAATAAAAAAAGATCTAATCAATTGTCCATTAATTTTATTTTTCTTACTTTTGCTGGTTTATATTATATTTATAATATTTATTAAACTTTAAAATACCAATTTCAATTATAATTATAAAATTTATAGTCATGAATTTAAATTATGAGTATATTAAAATAATTAATTTCATTAATTTTCATATTTGTATAAATAAAAGTTGACATATTTAAAGTTTTATAATTTTAAATATTTTATAAATATATCCCTTATATTTTTACTATTTTGGTAATTTATGTTTGGATTAGCTACTAAGTGATTATTAGCATAAGAGTCCTATAAAGCAATATTTCTTCTATTACTTTACGCTGCTATAGTTACATATTCAACTGCTCTATAGCATTGTTTTATCATTTATGGGTGATTGCTGGTTGGTTTAGATGATCTAGTAGTGAGAGATGGTTTCATTTGAACAATTTGTTCTTCATCAACTCCCATTTTCTTGGCGTAACGGCCGGCCTCGAAGAATCGGTTAACTGCATCCTCCATGTATTCTTTCCCTTGCTTTACTGTCATTTTTGTACCTATAGTTTCTGGGTAACTTGTCAATATATGATCTCCTTTTAGCACTGCGGCTAGCTGTAGTAGCTCTTGCTGGAATTCGCTCGGTTTTGCGTCCTCCTTCGCGTCGCCTTTTCTGATCTTGACCGGAGTTGGTAGTTGCACTATTAACATAGAAATTACAATAAGGAGTTGGATTAACAGCAAGAGAAACCGTTTCTCTTTGTAATAATCAAGGCTCGGGGTGCCCAAAGATCAAATCAAATCAAACCAATAAATTTTATTTGGTTCAGTTTAAAAATATAAAATAAAAATTGATATTTCTTATTGGTTTGAGTTTAAGAGAAAAACTTTCAATTCATTTTTAGTGCAAAGTAGGGCTGTAAATAAACCGAATAAAGCCTAAGTTATACAAAGCTTGAGTTCAAATGTGTTATACAAGCTCAAGCTCAAATGATATCCGAGCTACTTGAGTTTAATAAAAACAATTATCAAAAATTTAGTATTATTTTCCCTCAAATAAATTTATTATATTTATGCATAGCAATTGTTTTACTATAAAATATAGAATTTAATTAATTAATTTGATATACATCTAAATTTAGATATAAAATATTCAATTTAGTAAGATAAATTATTAGTTTAGGGTTAAAAAATGTGCGATTATTGAACTATACATTTTTAACAAAACGGTACCAACTTTTCTTTTGTAACATTTGGGTAATTCAACTAATACTTTTTTGAAACGGGAGGTTACCCGCTCATTTGATATGGTTTTCGCTTACGTGGATATCGACCTTTTCCTTTCTTTTTAGCTTTTGATTTCATCTTACATCAGTATTAAAACGACAAACATTTAATAACTAAACGGCAAGTTATATGTACAGACTTTAATCTGAAATAGGCGGGTAACCTTATGTTTCAAAAAAAATATAAATTGGGTTACTAAAATGTTATAAACGAAACCTTGGTAACCGTTTTCTTAAAATTAAATAGTTCATTAACTGCAAATTTTCTTAACCCTATTTTTTATGTGAGCATTCATGCTCGCGAGCCTCAGAATTTTCTTTAATTGATGCTAGAGTTCAACTCGAGTCAATTTTAAACAACTCACGAGTAGTTTAATTTGTTTACGCCCTTAATAGATATTGACTTTAAAAAACCGAATCAACTTGTTAAATTTGGTTGGATTAAAAAGATCAAAGATTTCAGCTCCTGTTTAAGGGTAAGGCGCTAACCTGGGCAGTCAGTTCTAGGCTCTTTACGAGTCTGGACAATGCCTTCAAAGGTGCCTGCCCATGCATCTCTCTTAGTTAAGAAAGGAGATGACAAGTTGAAGATCTTCTTTACCGTCGCCGGAATTGATGAATGTTCATATTCTGATGTCGGGAACGGTGAGCCATTCGGTCCATGAACAACTGCATATCCATAACCAAAATAAAATGAATTACTCTTCTATTTGCACAAAAATTGTACCATTTATTTGATATTAAATATAATACAAGTAATCGACGAGCTTTAGTTTTAATGGTATAAACGTTGGACGACATTCTTCTAAAATCGTGGTTCAATTTTTCTTATAAGCGTTCCCCTCTCCGGCCCAATGATAAAGAAAACAAAAATTTAATACAAGTATATGATTTGAATCTCTATTAGTATATTTTCTTATTACATGCATTGGCATATGATAATTAAAGTCAATATGTAAAATATAAATATTTGCATTAATTTGGTGTAATTACCAACAAAAGTCCTTAACTTTAAAATATGTTTTAATTATCTCTAGTTTTTTCAAATCCAAATTATGTTTTCTATTTTCTTTCAATTCTACCTTTCCGTTCAAATTGAAACCAATACCAAGGAGCATTCGTTATGTATCATATCATCCCAGTGACATAGCACACCAAAAAATGTCTAGGGATAAATGTTACCATCTTTTAAAAATTAAGCAAATATATACATTAAAAGAAATTCGAAATTAAGATTTTCAGTAATTAACCTTTAATTTTCAAATACAGTGTCCAATGGAATAACATTTAAAACCCCCCTATTCAGATAAGAATTGAATCGGATAGGCCGGTTGAACCAAAAACTGGTCAGCTATCCGGTACAAAAAATAGAAAAAGTTGGAAATCTAGTCCAACTAAATGGGCCTGGTTAAATCAATTATTGAAGAGGAATTTGCACAAAACACTCCTTTTTTTAACTTATTTGTTCTAAATACCTCAATTTCAAAAATTTACTTTTTTACTCTATTTTTCTATTATTTTTAGTTGTACCTCAATTAGCAAAATAACTTATTTGTATTTTTACTCTCCTATTTTTAAACACATGCATATCTCATTTTTCCTTTTTTTTTCTCTTTCCTCTTTCTCCTTTTTTTCTTTTCTCTCTCCTTTTCTCTCTCCTTTTTCTCTTTCTTCCTTCTCATTTTTCCTTTTTTCTCTCTCTTCTTCTTCTTCTCTCTCTTCTTCGTCTTCTTCTTCTTCTTCTTTTCTCTACAACTTTTTTCTTCTTCGTTGTTTTCGAATCTGCTTTTTTTATTTTCCACATTATACAAATGAACTCTAAGACAAAGAAATTTGAATAAAAAAAGAGTTTAAGAGATAATATGATGGTGATAGATGAGAAAGTTCTTCTTCTTCTCTTCTTTTTCTTCTACTTTTTTCTTTCTATGTGTTTTAAATTATTGTAGCATCGTTTTTTGAAATTTTTTACAATTTTTTTTTTGAAAAAATCGTAATGTTCTTCATTAATGATATTTTGATCTCGTTTTCAAATGTTTTAAATTAATTTTAGAAATCGTTTGAAACTGTTTTCTCGAAACTGTTTTATACTGTTCGAAACCTTTGTAAACTGTTTGAAACTGTTTTATACTGTTTGAAACTATTATTTTTTAAACTGTTTGAAAGTATTTTTTAGAACTTGTTTTAGACTGCTTGAGATCTTTGGAAACGGTTTGCAATTGTTTTATACTGTTTGAAACCTTTGTAAACGGTTTGAAACTGTTATTTTTTATGTAAACGGTTTGAAACTGTTATTTTATAAACTATTGGAAAGTATTTTTTAGAATCTATTTTAGACAGTTTGAGACCTTTGTAAACGGTTTGAAACTATTTTATACTATTCGAAACTGTTTGAAACTGTTATTTTTAGACTGTTTAAAAGCGTTTTTTAGAAACTGTTTTAGACTGTTTGAAACCTTTGTAAACGGTTTGAAACCGTAATTGAAACTGTATTTGAAACCGTAATTGAATATAAGCGAATGAAACAGTTTGCAACTGTTATATAATTTTAATTACGTTTTAAACTATTTAAACATCTCGAAAATCTTTGAAACCTAATTAAACATAGCAAAACTGTAAAATAATTCGATTGAACAATTCTATATCCTTTTTTTTTCACTGAATCCGCAGTTTTTATTGATCGTAATGTATGAATTTGAGTAATGAAGCATTAATTCGAAAATATCTGACAGAATATTGAAAAAGAAATAGTGAAATTTGAGAAAATTTGAGATCTGAAAAAGAAAAGAAAAGATGAGATGAAAATTTTGAGGAGAAAGAAGAAGTTTGTTATGATAAAAACAGGTGGAGTAATTTTTAAGTATAAAAACAAATAGGATAGGGTATAAAAATAAATGGCTGACACGGATAGGTATGTAAGTCAAGTCCAAACTTTATGGTAGGTAATTGTTAATACTTTTCTTATTTAGGTAATTCTCTAATTCTCTCATTATTGAACCAGTTGAAGAAGATCTAGGGAATTAGCAGAGGACAATTATGTCTGATTAATACCTAAAATCCACCACTAAGTTTTTGTCTGTTTTTATTTTTTACTAAACCGGTTCAATCGGAAGCGGCCATACCGGTTTAGTTTTTAAAACACTAGTTTCAATATGAACGGAATGATTAAATTGAACTTGACATGAATTAATATCTTACACGCATAAGCTATCATCAACATGCAAACTTTAATTTATTTTGGGGTGTAAATTCAACTTTAAAGATTTTATAATGATTCAAATTCAATGGATCT
The DNA here is from genome assembly GCF_937616625.2 of Mercurialis annua. Classification (NCBI taxonomy): domain Eukaryota; kingdom Viridiplantae; phylum Streptophyta; class Magnoliopsida; order Malpighiales; family Euphorbiaceae; genus Mercurialis; species Mercurialis annua. The sequence goes on along the minus strand of NC_065575.1, from coordinate 3,033,894 downwards.
CAATTCTCCAAGTTTTCCCTTACCTTTAAAGTGCCAGCAATCTAAAATTTGGCAACACTTTGATCCAAAACTTTTATGGCGTAAATATCCTAACAAACCCATTTCTTTTCCTCACATAATCAAACTCTAAAGTCAAGTGAGAAAATAAACAAAAGAGGCAATTGTCACCTTTTTTTGGCCTCTTCTCATTATTTATGGGTGACATTTCACATTATAAATTTGACAAATATAATAAGAAAACAAAAAAAAAACAAAAAGAATAGAAAAGAATCTTTCTTTTCATTCAATTTTTGGAAAAGAAGTGTGAATTGATTTATGTGCATTATAAATTTTTATAAGTTCATATTCAATGGATAATATTTTTTAAAAGAATTATCAATATATTGCACTCAAAATATTGCGGTAAAATTCTCGATGCATGTATTTCATATTTGAACACTTTTACTATCTAGACATACACTGTCAGCAATTGCACGACCAACTAATTTACGAATAGTTTTTAATTTTTAATTTTTGTTATTATTATTATCGCTTTTATTATTGTTACTATCATTCAAGACAGAAAATTCATATTTAACTTCGGATTTTCTATTGAATACTTAATATTTTTGATCGGAGGATAAAATAAATCTTACTCTTTACTTTTTATTATAAAATTTATTTTATTTAATATTTCATTTAATATAAACATAGTCAATAGTACTATAAAATTTAAAAGTATAATAATTAAAAGTAAATAAAACATATTTATTTACATATAAACTTTATAAAAATTCATTTGAACCAGGTATGAAAATAGTTATATTTATGCTCGCAATTGAAAAGTTTTCGTGGACTCAGTTGTCCTATATTTTAAAATCCAATAATTCTTTCATTTCTTGTTCATGAAATTTATTTTTCAAAAAAACATTGACTTTCTTTAGGGTATAGATCATGTGAATTCTTATAGTAATAATTTTCATTATATTACTAACTGTCACGTCGGTGCTTTAATTGCATGTGTTATTATTAATTTCTAATAGAATAATTCCACATATTTCCCACAATACTGCAACCATTACAAAAAAAAAAAAAAAATCGATGTAGTTGAAACTTGAAACTTAAATTCATATTCTTCCCGTCTTTCATTATAGACCACTTCTATTTAAAAAATGATAATATAGACCACGTCATTATTTTTATCATTTAATATTACAAGTCACCTTGTACATTTAATAAAAAGTTAAAATTAAAATCTTTTTTATCTTAATAAATATATAGTTATCTATAAATGAATTAACTACTTTGTTTTAATATAAAATGTACTAATTAAAAACTAATGATTAATATATTATTTATATATCTAAAAATGAAAAAGTAGATAAAAAAACTAATTTAAACCTATTTAACTATATTTTTTTAATTCATATATATTGGTCCAAATGGCCTATTGTTTAGGAGGAAGGATGAGTGTTGCTTACATATTTGGAAAAAAAAAATTAGATGAATCAAATTCTCCAAGTGAATTATTAATTATCCAATTTAAATATAACATGTGGTGTAATCTTTTCTTTTTAAATTACCAATTAATTATGAATTAATATATTTTACATAGAAACGGTGTTGCTTTCACTAATTGGTATTTGTAAAAAAAAAATATCACTGTTACATTTAAAGTGGATGGTTTATAATCCTACATAATAGACGCAGTTCACATAAAATTTGTTCAACGTATTCCTGTATGTGCTCTTAATTTTAAACTTTTTTAATATTATAACGGAAACTGAAAAGTCTTCAGGATTGTGAAGTCTTAATGTCGAGTTTCAATAATGATTAAATAATATCCTAAAAGTCCAAAAAAGATGAGGCAACAAAATAGAGCTAAATTGAAGTAATATTGACTTACCAGTGCCTTTTTCAATCCAAGGAGAGACAACAATGGTGGGAACCCTAACCCCTAAACGATCAAACTTGAAGAGGAATGGCTCTGGGCCCACAATGCCATCTGGACTGGGGACACCTGTCACTGGTGTAGCCACATGATCATAGAATCCCCCATGTTCATCATATGTTATCACTAACATTGTTTCATTCCATTGTGGACTTCCCCTTAATGTCTCATACACCTATAATATCCATTTTCAATTATTATAATAAGGATTTATATAGTTAATCTCATTAACAAAATTGATTTGATTCAATTTTAATTTTAATTAGCTCATGAATAAATCATGAACTTTGACATATTTTATAATTAAAACACTACTTTTAAATTTTGACCATTCAAATGACCGAGATATCCAACTTCCTACAATTCATAACATCGGGTGATATTCCACTAAAAAATGATGATATGGATGCCGAATCAGTATTATTCCAACATCTACATCAATATTTTTTTTATCAGAATATTATTCGTTGTTCTGAATAGTCAAAAAAGATATTTGTTATTGTCAGAAACTAAAATTCGTATTATAATTTCAAAACACGTTAAACTTCTTGATCTACTTTACATTTAACCCGAAACAATCAAGATTCAGAAGAAAAAGAAAAAAATGAGAAGCGTACCTCTTTGACGAACATTTGGCCTTGATAAACATCATGAGAAGGATGATCATCATTAGCAGGCTGCAATTTAGTATCCATATACCTCTGCTCCACCACAGAATAACCAGCCAATTTCCCTTCTTTTGCATGTCTTTTAAAGCTCAAATCATAAGAATGAAAATTCCCAATGTATTTAAGCTTCCTCAAGTTTCTATAAAATAAAGTGGCAGGAATGTTCTGGAAGTAAATTCCCCATGGAATTTTGTTATCATCAAGATTCTCAAAAATTGTTCTTTGAGGGTAACCCTTGATGAGCAATGCTGGGATGTTGCTGGTTGCTCCTGCTGATGTTGCTGAATGGACATAGAGCCTGTTTGGTTGTGTTGATGATGGTACTGAAGCAAACCACCTATAGTTTAGAAAAAATGAATTTAGCCACACATACTATATTTAAAATCATGTTATATATATTAAAATCATTTTAACCTTCGCCAACTATGTTTACAGTCGGTTTGAAAATAATGTGGCGTGATATTATATATGCCATGCAGGATTAATTAATATATAGATGTATACATATGTCATCACGTCACATCAGCTCTAAAATAATTATCAATATATTTGATAAAGATCGAAAAATTGATGCTACATATGGCAAAACTTTTAGAATATGATATATTTGATAAATTATAAAGCTTTTTTTATATAATTAAAGAGGGAATGCTTGTGGGAAAAATCGAACCCATAAACTAACAGTTTGTTGTCCGACGTGTGGATAGATAAATAAGTTGTTCTAAACAATGGGGAAAATTAAAATTAAAGATGATAAGAAAAGTACTTGAGAAAAATTTACAAATAAATCTATATTGTTAAAAAATTAAATTTATAAATTGGACATTTGCGCATGGTATGCTAGTTACTAGGATTATAACTTTGACTCACCAATTAGTTAGTTAATTAGTTAGCATCAATTACTTATTTGCCAAGCAAGTATAGAAGAACTTGAGAGAATTCCAATAAGAATTTATCTAGGCTCAATTAGTGAAATTGTCATTGAGGTGAAAATAAAGGTAGGGACACTCTTGTAGGATTAAATATCCGAGTTGTACCTTAACTCTATGATATGTTTCAAATTCGTGCTTCAACTTTAATTTTGTATCTTTTTAATATCATATTTTAAATTTTTATCCAAGTTCAAATAAAATTTGACGTAACAAATCGACTGAAAACTTTTCTTAGAGATGTTGTTGGATCAATTTCCATATATACTTTAAAAATATGTTTCAATTGAGTTATCACATTAATTTAATTTGATTGAAATAAATGTTTCATCTCAAATGAATAAGGAGTTTATGACAAATATAAAAATGGATTAATTTATAAAAAATTAGAGTTATTTTTATTTAATTAATTATTAATTTTTTTGTTTAGGTGATTATTTTATTTTTAAGATACTATATTTAACTATAGGATACATATAACATTTAATTACTTAAATAATAATTAAATTCCTATAATATGAGACAAACAGAATTTAAATAGTGACTATCTATTTAGAACGGATGAAACAATATATTTTTACTTGAAATAAAAACTAAAGATCAAGTACCACAAGAATATAAATTAAAATTTAGATGTCAATTTCAAATATACTGCAAAATGTAGGCACCACCCAAGTATTTAAACCCCTCAATTAATGAGAAAGAGATATTTCGAATAACAAGAAGCAGAAAACAGAAAAAAGATAGGTGTGAAAAGTTATACTACCATCAATGAAGTAGAAGCAAAGTAAAAGAAATTCAATCCAAAACAAGAACACTTTCCAAAATCAAACATTTCAAATTTCCAAAAAACAATTTCTAACTCAATTTCCAAAAATAAAAATTAAACATCGCATTTTTTTTTAAACGTCGCATCACATTTTTAATATTTCGCACCTTTAGACTGTATAGCTAGCCGTAACACTATATGTAAAAAGGCTTTGTTTCTGTATAAAACGACGTCACAAAATGAAAATATACTAATACAACATTTTAAAAAATGAGATTAAATCGCAACAAACGTAAAAATAATGAGATTTAATATGCCAATAATCCGAAATAAAATTTGAAAAATTACCTGTCAAAAACAGCAAATTCTTGAACAAGACTCTGATAAACAGCAACCATATCAGGAACAAATCCATTCATAACATCTCTCGACATATTCAACGAAGGATCCATAGAAAAAGCTTGCTGAGCAAATCCATTCATTAACGGCGCCTTCGAGCTATCATTACACCCGAAAATCTGCTCTCGAATAGCTTGAAACGAATGGCCAGGATCAGGATCAACATAATCAGCTTGATTCTGAAAAAAGAATTTACCAGAACTCGGATCCGTCGCGTTTAAATGATTCGATTCAGTTCCATCAACGCCATTGATTTCTGGATTCAATTTCTTCATCCAACCAATCATGTGATCGAACGAACGATTCTCCATTACGAGGACTACGATGGTTTTTATCGGATTTGCATTGATTTTATTGAAGAAGATGATTAAAATTAGAAGAAAAAAAGATTTTTTGATCGGCATTTTGTTGAAGATTAAAGAATAATTGAATTGAAGTTGTTTATTTATTGCCCGTGAACTGTTTATATAGTGAGTCAGTGAGTGAGTTATTGCCAGGATTTTGCTTGTCATTTTCTGTTACCTATTTTTCTCTTTTCACATAGATTTTTTAAGGTGTAATCTATATCTATCTATATCTATACTATATATAAAAGCACGGATGGGGGGGACAGACAAATTTACTGAATAATCCTTTTCAGTTTACTACTAAATAAAAGTTTTATAATCATTAACTAATTAGTTATTTAATTAATCACTATTATAATTAAAGTCCTAATTAGAATAGGTAGCTAAATTATCTCCAATTTAATTTTTAGTATATAAAAAATAACTAAATTCTCTCCAAATTAGTAGGAATACCTATTTTTTAGTTTGAATGAACTAAAAAATTAAAATATTGTATTTGGTCAATATATTATTATTTAAATTTTTATCTTATTATTTTTAAAAATAGTATTAATTAAATTAAGTTAATTATTTATTATGGTTATAATAAAACCAAAAGAAGAATAAATTTAATATGGAAACAAATTTAATAACCGAGTATATTATATTTACTTTTACAAAAATTCTTGACTAATTTAATATTAATTATAAATAAAAATTGATATAATTATAATAAATTTACTAATATGTTCATTGAGGAGTTACGAGCCACGTGCATAGCACGTAATGCGAAACTAATTATTGAAAAAATATCTAACGTTTAATTGTGTATTATGATGGGGAAATATTTGGTTAAGTTTAATTAATTGATTATTTTGAGTAATTATGTTAGAGTTAATTTAGTCGGTATGTTTGTTCGATTAATACAAAATATTGGTTCGGTTACGGTTAAGAGTTTTAATAATTTAGTTAATTAAATTAACTTAATATCTTTTATTTTTTTTATTTTTATTTGTTTTAAATTATTATTATTTATATTTTTGTAGGTTTAACCGTATTAACCGACTAATTTGGTCTGTTCAGTTTTGTATTTTAAGAATTTGATTTTTTTTTATAATTAAGATTTTGATTAATTGGTTTGGTTGGTTGGTTTGTTTAAGGAGATAAAATTAGTTTATTTGATCTAGTTTTAATTGAACAGATTGAATGCTCATTCATAATCGTGTCTCTTTGATTAATATTAAAAATGTAATTATTATTTTTATCATTTAATGGAATTCATAATTGTCTCATTTTTTAGATAATTCTTTTTTTTAGAACATTTTTTAGTAGCTTCTAACATATAAAAGAGAAATTTGGATATAATTTTTTATATTTGAATATAACGTTTTTAATATTTTGTGGAAACAAACTGTTGAAAAAAAAGTTCAAATTCAAATAACTTAAGTGAACTGAAGAGTAAATGATTTTCTCTAAGCAATAAACACTAATTTTTTGAGATTATTATAAATATTAAACTTAAAAGGGTTTGCACTTAATCTCAAATTTTGGAACCTATTAATTATCAAAAAAAGATTAAAGATGGGACCTATTCAGGAGTTTACTCTCCTTTTTTTCATTTGCATACAAAATCTTCATAAGAAATCCATATTATATTTTTGATAAATTTAAATTAACTTTCATAAAAATGTATAAAAGAACTAGTTTATCAAAATTGTAAATATTATTATTGGAATCATTATTAGTTAATAATAAGTTGGCTGTTAATGGATTTTACCTAAACTATTAGAAAATCGGATTTAGTTGCCCAAAACTTATCACTATTATTAGTGAAATTTGGGTGCCTTTTAGAAGTGATTTACTCTTTATTTACATTTAAAATGAAATGAATGTAAGACTTTTAAATCAAATTGCTGTCATTGATTATCCAATATCCACCACATAGATATAGTCTTAAATTTTTAAATTTTTTACTATATATGATTTTGAATCTGAACCCTTTCAGATTTAAACAGTGTTCTAAATATCAGATTAAATTTGTAGAATAAATTGTGTTTTTATTAATATTATATAATTAAGAAAATAATAAATATTAGAGTGGATAATTTTCTAGTTGAAAAAAAAAATATTATACACAACACCAAAAATTCTAATCATCGTTTTTTTATGATCTATTACAATTGAGGAAAAAAAAATTCCGCCGTATTTTAAAAGATTTGATCTCAAAATTTTGAGCTAAGCCTTTGGCTAATTCATCTTTCCATGTTCACTTTAGCTTTCAAATTCTTAACCGAGGCTTTTAAAATTTTAAATTCTACATTTAAACCATTAAATCTTATATATGTTTTTAAATATTTAAAATAATATATATTTTTTATTCTATATACATAAAGAAACTTACAAAAAAAATAAACAAAAGAGATTTAATAGTGTTTTTTATTTATAAAACAAACTAAATGGAATAAAGTTTTAGTTTTCTATTAGTCTATGTCTAAAATTTTATTTTATTTTCTTTTAATTCGTTTTTATGGTTATATAGTTAAAAACATTAAAATTGAAAATTCAAATCATTTTATATGGTTAACTGAATAAATAATGAATTATAATATATTTTAGGTTTAGGTTTAAAATTTTAGAAACAAAACGAATCAGTTTGTAGATGAAATTTATGGATTAATTAATCGGTCCATGTCCAGTTCTAGTAAGAATTATAAAAAAAAATCTAAAAAAATTAATTTATCTCTTTCTATTTATATTTTTGAAAATTAAATAATTAATGAGTGGTCCGCTTTAATATTGACGAAAACGTTTTCAAAAATTTGTTCTCCTCGTTATATAAATTTGTAGAAAAACTAAATGATCCAAAACAAATTAGTGAAGATTACAGTAGATTTAGATATTATATTTAGACCATGCTAAGTAATTTAGTACATGTTTTGATTTATTTTCTTTGTAGAAAAGTAACATTTTTCGTCCCTTTTCATCAATTTTTCTTTCTTAGTAAGTAATTAGTGGACTTTGTTCATATTCGTTTTATTTTATTGGTTCCTTTTTAGTACTTGCATAATATTATTTTGAATTCTTTTCCTTGTAAAATATTTTAACATCAAACTCAATTCGATATATGGAAGAAGATTATCATTAAAGGATTTCATAGCGAAAAATTGAAGTAAAGAATTTTTTTCGTAATTTAATCGATCTAGGGAAAAGGGTCATTTATGTCCCTAAGGTTTGTCTACAGGATCAAGTGAGCCCCTAACGTCCAAAAAGATTCAAATATGCCCCTAACGTCTTAAAAAGTGAACAATCATGCCCCGATTTTGACTCATAAATGAGATGTTAGGGGATTGGTTTTCAAAATCAGGGGGCCTAGTTGTTCATTTTTTAAGACGTTAGGGGCATATTTGAACCTTTCCGGACGTTGAAGGCTTACTTGATCCTCGAGGCAAATCTTAGGAGCATAAATGACCCTTTTCCCATCAATCTATTATAAAACTTAAAACAATAGGATTTAGTTTCGTGTTTTAAATTGTCAAAGTTGAATTTTTTATTAAAATTATAAACACGCTAAAAGTGATGGTTTATTTTATAACTAATCCTAATCTTTATATTCTTAAAAACATAATATGCAATTATTATTAATTTTATTCAGGTTATGATATAAGTAATTTGTATTAACTTGATTTATATAACTGAGTTTTATATTACTCCTTTCGTCTCAATAGAATTGTCCACTTTGCTTTTATCATACAGTTTAAATAAAACAATCATTTTTATAGATTTTGTAAATTTTTCCTTACTTTTTTTGTAATATCCTTATTTATTATAGTATTCACTTGCAATTTACTTTCAATTTACTCATTAGTGAATTTTAAATAGGAGTAATATAGGAAAGTTGAGTGTAAAAATTGTTAATTTTTTAAAATGGACAAGAGATTTGAGACAAAAAAGTTTTTCAAAGTGGACAACTCTATTGGGACGGAGGGAGTATAATTTTTTCAAATAATAACTTATTTATTATTAAAATGAATTTAATGAAATGCAATCAAATATTCTTTATTTATTGATGAAGATAGGTCTTAAATTATATGTTTGTATCAAAATCAAATAGTGAACAAGATTTCAAGTAAAGCTATAGTGCCACACTGAACTGTACCAAATCTCATTTTACCTTAAGAAATGTAAATATCACCATTAATTCGGGGTGTGGATCCGTCACTAAGCCTAGAGGTGTAACCGAATTGAGCTATAACTCGCGAGCTACTCAGGATTGACTCAAAAAATACTCGAAATTAATTGAGTCGAGCTCAAGTTTGAGCTATTCGAGTTAATTTTCGAGTCAAGTTCGAGCTCCAAAATACTTGACTCGAGCTCGCGAGCCTAATCGAACTTCCGTTAATTTACCTTTTTACCCTTTATATTTATATATATTTATAATAATATCTTTATTTTAATATTAAAATATAATTTTTAAATAGTTACATAGAAAATTGAGTCGAGTGGAGTCAAGCTCGAGTCTCAATTATTCTATCGAGTTCAAGTTCGAGCTCCTAAAATGAAACTCGGTCGAGTTCGAGTCGAGTTTCGAGCTTCATTTTTTTAAGTCGAGACGAGTTCAAGCTTGTCAGTATTTTGACTCGACTCGACTCGGTTACACTCCTAAGCCAAACCGAATTAAATTAATTGTAACCAAAATTCTTCATTTTTTTCATAACGGTAACCATAACCGAATTGCATAGATTTGAATTATAACTAAAATGAAATAATTATTTGTGTTGGTTGGTTAATTCGATTAACCAAATTATCATTTTTCATTGATATTAATTATCAAAAAAACAAATCGATTAATCAATAAATTTTGGTGTTAAATTTTAATTATATACAGATTTAGATGATAAATTGATATTTAAGTCCTATAAAATTCCAATAAAAAAATACCTTTCTAGGAAAATATTTTAAATAACATCATCTATGTATGTAACTTGGTAGGTTTAGTTAATCTGAAAAGTTCATTCGAACCAACCCATATTAACCATTTAAAAAATTAATTGTAATTAAACGAATTAACTGAAAACGAAACCAAACTAAAATGAGTAAAGTAGACCATTTATTATTTTTTTAGATTTATTTATAAAAATACTATAAAATTCTAAAATTACACTTTTACTTAAAAAGTTTAACACTTTTTTATTTTATTTTAATTACAAAAATATCACATTTAAAAAAAATATGGAACACCAGAAAAACACCACTGTAGTCTTGTGACCGGTCGCCAAAATTTGGCCGGTGTTTGCGGTCAATGCAGTCATCACGTGCTATATGCAATGTTGACAAATTGACTGATGTATTTTTTGAGTTTTTTTTTGGTATTTTTGGTTTTTTTAATGCATTTTTCTGTTTATTTGGATGTTTTTATGCATGTTTCAATGTTTTTTGATTTTTTTTCCGGTTTTATTTTTTCAATATTTTGGGAAATTTTGAATTTTTGCCATTAGTATGAGACATTTGCAAAGTTATCTAAAAAATAAAAATACTTGCAAAATTTGACCCAAAAATTGGATATTTTTAATCGTACCTTAAAATTTTAAATCTTTATTTTTTTACTCCGCAGTTTCAAATACAGTTTCTAATGGTGTTTCAAATAGTTTTAGAAAAAACACACAATTTGAAATTGCTTTATAAACCCGTTTCAAATAGTATGTAATGGGGTTTCAAACAGTTTTTTAAAAAAAAATGAAACCGTTTTAAAAAAGCCGTTTATAATATAGTTTCAAAAGATTTCAAAATGTTACAAAAGGTTTCAAAATGTTACAAACAGTTTCTAAATTCACATTTTTGAAACCGTTTATATAACAGTTTCAAACAGTTTCTTAAAAAAAAGAATTTTTATAAATTTTCATAGTAAAAAATATTTTTTTAAAGGGTAAAAAAATAAATTTTCGAATTCAGAATAATTTTAGTAAATACTTTCAATAATTTTAATTTAGTTTTACTCGAAGCCAAAAAGTTACCGTTGGTGAGTGACTGAGAGTTTAAATTTCAAAATGAGCAGAGCAGCTAACTATTTAGCTTTCCCTCTCAGTCACTCAGCAACGGTAACTATTTAGCTTTTCCTCTTCATCTTCTTCCTCCTCTGAGCTCCGACAACAAAAAAATACCAACGGTAACAAAATGGTGGTATCAAAATCAAACTATGAAGCAGTACGGAACCAGAGATTGGAAGAGAACAAGAAAAGAATGGAAGAACTTAACCTGAAAATACTTTCCGATGATTTCCGTTCATCCAGCCCTAAGAAATCGCCGGTAACAATAATTTTTGAATCATTTTTTTTGTTGTTTTCGATCTTTTCGGTTCGTGATTATTGATTAAATTTTATGTAGATGAAGCGCTTAAAACCGAGAGTTCTTAAATTTCCAGAGGAATTGGTAGCGGTGAGGAGATCTTCTCGTTTCAAGGCTTCTGTTAGCTATAAAGAAGTGAGTTTATTTTAGTATATTATTGCTCTTATTGTGTAAACATTGAATAATTAAAGGAGCATAAATGAGTCGAGTCAAGTCGAGTGTTGAAAAAATTGAGATTGACTTATTTATTTTGTTAGTCGAGTTTCGAGTTTGTATATTGAGTATTTTCGAGCTCACAAAAAGTTCAAAAGTTCAACGATTTTAATCGGTCTCATTTTATATGTTTCAATTATTTAATAAAAATTTATATATTATATTCCTTTATACATAGAAACAAATTGAATAATGGTGATATATCCATTTTTTAACAAAAAAAACTTATAAATTAAATATTTAAAATTTGAAAGTTTCAAATTAAAATAATAATGTATTAAATTAGCATATCAATATATGAACAAGTTTTCGAACGAACATCATAAAGATTGAGAATGACTTCTTTACTAAATAAGTTTCAAAAAGTTAAACTCAAGTTAGTTTTATCGACCGGTCCAAATTAGTCGGAATAGTGACTCCGGATATCAAAAGTGCATATACCAAAAAAAAAAGGAACTATTTTGCTAGCATCAGTATCAACTTTAAATGGTAAATTATTTGGTAATTGTTTTTGTTTTACTTCTGGCAGTTGGCACCTGAACCTATAGAGAGACCAAGCAGAAGGTTTGTCTCTTGCAGAAGCTATAGTTGCCATCGAAGAGATCTGGCCAATAGAATTTATGCTTCTGATGAAGTGAGGGCTTATGCAATTGATAGGGCAGAACAATTGCAGGCACGTTTAGAACCTCAGTTCCCAAGCTTTGTCAAACCTATGCTTCAGTCTCATGTCACTGGAGGATTTTGGCTGGTAAGTCCATCACTCGGGGTACCCGTCCGGACCGCCCTGCATGGTCCGGACTTAAATCTTTTCTTATTCATCGAGTCTGTTCCGAATCCAAATTCGCATTAGACTCGACTTTTTTATGTGCGGGCTTGGACTCTTCTTCCACAACAACCCGAAAAAGTTTGGTCTGAGCTAGTTGTGTGGCATTTTTGACAGGGACTGCCAGTTCAATTTTGCGATGATCACCTCCCTTGTGATGATGAATATATGAGTCTGGTGGATGAAAATGGAGATTCATCCGAAACAAAGTACCTTGCTAGGAAACATGGTCTTAGTGGTGGATGGAGAGGCTTTGCTATTGATCACAAACTAGTTGATGGAGATGCACTGGTTTTCCAACTAATCAGCCGTAAAGAATTTAAGGTAATTACTTTACCTATATGATGCAGCTCGGATACGTGGATACGGAAAAACGAGATACTTCCACATGAATATGGTAAAATGGTGTTAGTTTAAGGTTTTTTCATATTAAAAATAAAGTTTTAATATGAAAAAATTGATTAAATGAAATATCCGCATTACTTAGCTTATATGCTTCATCAATATCCCACTTATCCTTTCTCAAGATAATTTTTTGTGATTACACTATGACACCGAATCTAATTTACAAAATTGTAAAACTATTCAAATCAAACCAAACCAGTCAATAGGTTGATTTTGTTTGTTCGGCTTAGTTCTTTCTGTTCGGTTTATACGATAACTGATTTAAATCTAAAACCGAAATAAACAAAAATAAATCTAGATTATCAAACTGAATTGGTATTGTCAGCTCAGCTTTTATAGTAAAAGTGAACTGAAAATGTTTACATTCGAAATTGAATCGGACCAAAAACCCTTCTTTTTTAAATCTCAAACCGAATCAAACTAATTTTACATGCTCAACTAAGTAACTATACATATTTTGTGGTATCACCTTCCTTTTAACAATGAGGATTTTGGCAGGTGTTCATTATAAGGGGAAATGAGTATGGAGACGATGGACACGACAAAGAAGACGTACCATGTAATGAACACGACAAAGAAGACGTGCCATGTAAGCTTTTTTCTCGTCGTGTTAAATCTTTCTAATCAAATTGTTTCCTGTATCTTTGGCTAACAATTGCCTATATTCCAATTACATTCAGCAGGAAGTGTCACCAACTCTCCTATTACTGTACTATCAAGCAAGCTAGACAATTCGGAACCCCTTTAGAGCACGACTAGTATCTAGAGGCACGTTTTCGCTCTTGTAAGAGCTAGATTGATGGAACCTCACTTTTGATTGGAACTAACAAGATAAAATATAGTTAGATTGCTCGTCATACTCGTAACAGGAAGGAAGTAGCCGTCCCTAGAGACACGCTTTTGCTTTTATGAGGACCAAATTGATGGAACTTTACTAAGGAAGTAGCCGTCCCTAGAGACACGCTTTTGCTTTTATGAGGACCAAATTGATGGAACTTTACTTTTGATAGGAACTAGCAGGATATAATGTAGTTAGATTGCTCGTCACACGGTGGGGGTTCGATGAGCACTCCAATGTGTTTGGAATGTATATGGTAGATCTTAATTTTTATAATGTCATAATCTTTCTTATTAAACTATATTCACCTAAGAGTTTCTCTTTCGAAAGCAATGCTGAAGTTGACGCTCCCAATGCCCTGAAAAAAATAAATTGTATACCAATTCCCAAGCCTAATGTTGGGATTTTAAGATCAAACTTATCCTCGCACTATATCAAACTTATCAGCCTTCAGCACTTCAGATTTAGATAAAAAAATAAAATTAGAAGTACAGGACCAAAGCTAGTTGACAGATCAATATTTGCACAATACAATGTTCGGTTCCGTTTCAAAACAAAAACATAAACCGCTTTAGCCAAAACAAATTAATCAAATTACTTCATCTCAATAATCAAACAAACTGAATAATCGCATTAACTAAAACTGAACAAGCCAAAATATTAAAAATATATACCAAACTGCCTAAATTAGTTGACTAATTCAATTAAACTAGTAAAATTAAAGAGTAATTATTAAAATAAGTTGAACAGTGTAATGGCCTTGTCAGTTTATTCAATTAAACTAACTTTTAAGAGACTTAACTATCATCAAATCAATTATTTTTATTAGCAGTGCCAAACAGGCCGCGAACAAACCAAATTATATATGTTCAAAATATATCCAATTTTGGCTCATTAATTTTGCTCACCCCTAGCAAAGCAAATAAGACGAGGCAAAGCACAAATCCGGATTATAGGGCGCAATGCATACATGAAAACTAATTAATAACCACACCTCAATCACTCGAGGCACGGTAAAAATTAAGAGCAGCAACACCACAAACATGCACACATAAAAAAATAACACAACTAAACATTAACATTCATTCAACAGGAAGCATGTGTTTCTTAGTTTATTAACTAGAAGTTGGGAAAACAAACACCAACCCGACTTCAACACAAAACCAACATCAATAGTCACTCGTTCGATATTACTTATATAAACTAAAGTACGATATTAAACGACAACAGAAGAACATAAACAAGTTGATCTAGATAGACCACAGGAAATTAAAGACTTCCATACACCACCCGTTTATACTTACTATGATAATGCCATATAATATCTCACTGTCCAACTTCTGATGCTGAAATGGAATCTAAGCACCGTTTCCGATAAAAGCTCTAGAGATATTTATCTGGCTGAGAACCAACTGAGGAGACACTATTAACTTACTACCAACCGAACCGATGTAGTTTTGACAGCTAGGGCAAAAGATGTAAGTTGAGTTCAAACAGTGAGTACCATGTCTTTATTCCACCAACTCCTCCAAATATAAGTAAGCCCGAAAACCAACAGTCGCTCTTTATTAAGACTCTATCTCCAACCCATGTAACCAGATAAAGGCATTTGCTGCTTAGGAATTTCGCAACATTAACATGTCTCAATATTTCTCTTCCCCAGGAAGGAGAGCTCCGCGAAATCTGCATCCAAAGAAGAAATCAGTCCGCGAAGTGTGGGAAAATAAATAAATTTGTCCTCCAACAAACAATAACTGAGGTATAGCAGTGTCTGTATGTATGCACAAAATGAAAGAATCTTTAGCAGTGTCTACATGACATTCATCATATGTAGAAGTGTGCACTGAACCTAACCATACCGAACCAAAATGATCAGTACAGTTTACTTATTCTACGTTTTTTAGATATTTTGGTTCTTGGTTTTCAATTTTGAAACCCAAAAAACTGAAAAAAAATTGAATTATTTACATACAATAAAATTTTCCATAAAACAATATTAAATTCTTCTGTATTCAAGTGGTTATAACGTATGAGATATTATAACTCAACGTAAGTTTGATTCTGATGGGCACTACAGAGAAAGAATCAGTTTAACACTGTTCAACCAATCCTGTTTAAAATATAGTTAAGAGCCTAAAGCCAACCCAAAAACAAAACAAATCAGGTAAAAGAGAATTCCTATCAAAGGAGGAACATAATGATGTATCATGACAAAAGTAAAATATACAGCTTAGATCCTTCCGTTACAATTTATGCCAAACAATACTTTTTAGTCCCAAGCTAAACAAAACATGCTTAATTCCTTTATTCAAAAATAAAGCACTAAAAGGAAGAACTTATTTTTAGTACCTTACATGCTATATGAAACATTAATAATCCCTCAACTTCCAAATATTTGAGCACTTAAAAAGTTTGATCTTACTTAGGAAATTTCAGTAGTAAAGTCAAAACTTTAAAAGAAAAACAAACAATGTTCATTACAGATGACGAGTCTATTTGCCAAATAAAAAGACAGGCCAAGTATAGAAGCCAGTTCAAGTGATTAACACAAAATGAAAGTGCAAACCTTTTTTTATAATCTTCACATTCAGATTATAATTGTTCAACTGAGGAACAGTCGACTCTAATACCACATTAAGTTATACTTCTAATGCCTATCATGATTATGGGCCTACTTAGCCAGGAATTTCTTTGAAAACACAGAAAAGAGTAAGAAGCAAACAGTTGTCGCACGGTCGAGTGCAGGAGCAGAGTAAGAATCTTACTAAAAGCTCAAAGTTACGAATTGGATCAATCAACATAAACAATACAAGAAAAAAAATGGGCACGACCATGGCGATGCTAAAAGCAAGACAACTAGTAACATCTTCAACTGCTACAAATTTTGCAAAATTATTTCAAAATAGTTGTGATATTAAAATATATTAGTACTCATTAGGAGATATAAATGCAGATATTGCTTCATAATTTAAAGAGAAATGTTTTTATAAAAAAAAAAAATTAAGTAGCAAAAGGTATAGTATATATCAATGCATTCAATAATTGAAGGATCAGGGGAAGGAAACGTCCAAAGCAAGCGGAAGAGTCGCAGAAAGTAGACAAACACTCACTTGTTCAGTAGCAAGCGCCCGCAAAGAGCTAAAGCCACCCATTCTCCAACAAAAACTTAAACTTGAATTTTGACAAAGGCTGCAAAGTTGGAGTTCATATTTGGCAGCAAGAGGACGCAGTACATTCACCAAAGTCATTCTCGAAACCTATAGATAGAAAGGCTGTTATGATAAAACAATTTATAAGAGGAGTGCTTATACTTGAATGATAACCAGTCTATGTATGGAACAGTAGATATTTACCATCTATGCTTTCATATTCATCTCACACAATGTAACGATTACTCCAGATGGACTTTCCCTGATATTGCTCAGGCATTGGAGTAAATTGCTGATTTCCATTTAAAAGTTGTTGCTGCAGCTGCTGCTCTTGCTGTGCTCTTAGATGCTCAAGGGACTGGTAATTCTGCCAACCATTCTGATTTTCTGACTGGATTTGCACTGATGGCACCTGCTTTCCAGGAAAAGGAAAGCTAACTGTCCCCATTGAGCCATTATTGTTATTGATGTACTGAGGCATAGCTTGAGAAGTGAGATTAGCAGCAGCATTGAGTCCATAACCTTTTGCCGCATATGGCAACTGATATCCATCTAACCAGCTATAATCATCAGCTAGCGAATTCTCACTCATAAAATCTGAACCCAGTGCAAGATCATTAGATTGTTTGGCAGGAACATGACTAAAACCTGGGGGAGGCCCAAGATGCCTTATAGGCCGGCTAACTGGACTTTTCCTTGCACCTACTGGCAAACCTGCTGAGGTCTTCATAGCAAGACTTTCAGCAAAAACTCCGGATGTAATAGCATCAACCTTCGATGGGACTACAGCTTCCAGCATTCTTG
This sequence comes from Mercurialis annua, assembly GCF_937616625.2. Lineage (NCBI taxonomy): Eukaryota > Viridiplantae > Streptophyta > Magnoliopsida > Malpighiales > Euphorbiaceae > Mercurialis > Mercurialis annua. The sequence continues at coordinate 3,016,299 of NC_065575.1, read as the reverse complement.
CCTGATTATAAAACATACCACTAGCATTGACATTTGCAGGTTGTTGAGCTGGTACTGAACGTCCAGGAAGATGGGCAATGCCCAAGTCTTTTTGAAACTCATGTTCTGATATACCATTTTCCATGAACCTGACAGCTTTCAAACTATTTGCAAGCGAAACAGATTCTTCCATCAACCACTTCGAGGTGTGTGGTTGAACTGGTTGCACATTCTGGGAAGTGATGATGCCATTGGATACAGATATTTGAGGACCTGCATCAAATGCAGCTTGCTGACGCATATCAAGAGGAGCTGAAATAGAACCACCATAAAATTTCATAGCACCAGCAGACATATCTTGACTCGGTTTCATGCCATCGTGAGGACCCCATTTGGGGCCAATCATATCGCTTCGATTTTCCGTCACAGCAGGCCTGAAAACAATTACTTCATCCTCCTCGTCCCCTTCCATGAATGATTGTGGACTAGGCTGCGGAACACCCACATTAATTATTTGCTCAGGCTGAACTACTTGCACCAGGTCATTACTTTTTGGTAAAGCAGAACCAAAAGTCAACATGTCATCATCTGAAATTGGCGACTCTATGCCTATGACGAATTTCTTCATCCTTGAATCATAAAAGACTTTTTTTTGATCAATCTTAGCAATATTTGCTAGAGCCTTTCCAGCTGCTAGAATCCTTTTAACACGCGCTATTTTTTCTTTGCTTCCATCACCTCCAAAAGTGTGCTTCCTTGAAAAATCCAAAATGCTATGTGCAGGCAGAATTGGTAAAAACCCTCTCAATTCAAAATCCTCCCATAGAGCAAGCCGATTTCCAGTTTCCCCTTCTTCATAATGGCTCATGTTGTAGAAGCATGTGTCCTCTTCATTATCATCAAGGGACATTGACCAAAATGACAGTATTTTGTTCAAGAAAGATATACAATGCTTCCAAAAGTTTAATCTAACAGCAGTCTGCTTCTCATCTGCATCACTCCCTGATGCAACATCAGGACAGCAGGCTAACCACTCCACAAAAACCAGAATCCCAGGTAAGAGATAACTGGAAGAAGGATCACGCAGCAGCACCAACCTCTTTAGCAGGTGTCCCATCAACTCAAAAACTGCAGTAAATGCATTCTGAAGAAGAACAGCACGCTGTACAATCTCCGCATATGTTTGACCTTCAGCTTCTTTTTTGACATTGTGAACAGTGAAAATGAGAATACAGATAAGCCGCACAACGAAGATGGCATTTTCAACAATATCGGGGCCAAAATTTAATTCTTCTTCGGGCCCGCAAGAAAGAAGCTCGCAGAATTCATTGCTAACGCATGAAAGAACTTCAGCAAATGTCTCCAGGCTGGAAAAAATGACACAATAAAAACTAAATAAAAGGATCAGGGAAATAATCTATCAAACCAGTCATTTCCTCCAATAATATACCTGGTGCGTGTAAACAGAATGCCATTCAGGCGGACAAAGCGAGTGCAAAAGGACTTGTACACCTCATTGATGCTAGGTGTCTTCTCAATGTCAACATTGACTTCTAAGTTGGTGTCTTTAGCAGCAGGTTTTGCTTCCCTTTTCCCTCTTCCCTTGCTGGTCAACCGCACAGATGCATCCTTGCCTGTCGAAACTTTAGCATCTCCGAGCAGTTGAGTGTAGCTTTGACGGTTCTGCGAAAAAAAAAAAGAATCAGTACTCTTTTCACATCATCATATCTACCTAAAACACAATACCAATATTAGAAAATTAGAGCAAAACAATCAAATGAACAAAGCACCTTCTCGAAAGCAACAATCAAGTTGTCTCTTGCTGTTGTGAATGGATTTTCAACTGCCAGACTCCTAAAATAACGGTACACTGCCGCCAATTCATCTCCAGAATAGGAAGCCAAAATAGCAAGCTGAAACAAGCAACACAGTCAGGTTTAAAAAAAACAAGATATGTATCAAACTAAAAGGGCCAACATATTTAAATAATAAATTCCTAAAACAAAAGAAAACCACCAGCATAACAACTCATACAAAAAGAGCACTTCATCCTATAAAACAAACCTGATGATGAGGGTTCCCACTTGATGACCAAAGAGATGCAGCTTGCAAGTAGTAGCTTGAAGCTGCCCCATACTCACGTGTTTTAGAGTCACCCTCCCCATAAAGTCCCTTGTACCTTGCCAAATCACCCAAGTATATCAAACAACGGTGACAAGAGACCAACCCTTTCTTCATGTCAGCTGATTTTTTTCCATCTTTCTCCAAGACAACTCGATTATCTGAATCGTCAGAAAAGTACCCCAGAGGAAGCCCATATTTATCTCTGATTTTCAGGATCAGGTCATGATAAAACCCACTGGCTTCTGAAAGAAATGTTTTAAACTGCAGCCTAATTTTTGTAACTCGGTCAGGTCGAGAAGGAACTTTTGCACCCTGTGATGTATTCGAGTTAGCAGATGCTATAGCAGCACTGTAGTGGGCTCTTAATTCCTCAATGCGTCTATAATGCAACTGCCAAAGAGCATATTCTATGTTGTGTTGCTCACAAAAACCATAATCTTCAAGAATTATAGCTTCATAGTTCTCCCGCATCTGCTGCCATGCATTAGGATCAGATGGAATTCTTGCCTGAGCTGACCTCCGACGCTTATTCTCCAACTCGACATTCTGTATAAAATGCAAAAGGAAACAAAAGTTAAACCATAATTATGTGTAATACATTCAATTAAAAAAATTAAAGCCGTCAACAAGATTAGAAAAGAGAGAAGGACGGAGTTCTTCAATAATCAGGCAGGAGGCATATATCTAGAAGAGCATGAAGGATACCTTTTCATAAAGACGCTGAGCGCGCTCCCTAGATGAAGGAGCAGACATTTTATCCATCTGTACAATCATCATCCATCAATATATTTTCTTTTTCCAAATTGTGATCATCTGCAGAAACAAGAAAGTATCACAAAACAGCTCAAGAAACAATCTAACAAGATAATCAGTAAAATACACTCATACATAACTCACAATTACAGAAACACTACTAACCACAAGAATCATCCACATAAACCAGTCTGTTAATATCATTAAAATTTAGTTTATATTGAAACCACGTCTAATATAATCTAAATAGACTTGCATTTAACAAAATTATCATTACTACATGTAATGATATGGAGGGTGCGTTGAAATAAAAAAACATACACACTCAACAGCCTCCAGTCATTGGGTCTAACTTATAAATTTAACTACATTTAATACAGAACTTTTTAAACTACAGCTTGTTGGTACGCAATACACCCAAAATTATTATGCCTAATTCAAAGAGTTTCACAAACTTGTTAAACAACGTAATGATAGCCTGTGAATCCGAGCAAATAAACACTTACATAATATATAAAGTAAACCCTTAAAATTTCAGTTTCTATCAACATGCATAAAAGCGGACTCATCAAGAAGACCAAAATTCAACCAGAGTCAAAAGAATATATAAATAAACTTAGCCTCCCTTAATTAAACAAAAAAACGCTAATTCTGAAGAAAAAAATCCAATTAAAAAATTAACAAAATCATATAGAAGTCAAAATATCAGCAAAACAAAAATCAAATCCTATTCAATTTAACACAATCAAACAGATAATTAAATTAAACGAAAAATTACCACAAAAAAAGCAATAATCTAATATTCTAAAATTGATAATTACAACAATAAAATTGTAAATAAAATCGCGTCAACCGATCTGGTGATATCTAAACTCAAACAAAAATCAAACAATCTTCACATTCAAAAAGAAAAAATTAGGTCAAACAGAGCAAAAAAATTGAAAAAAAAAACAAAATTAAAAGAAAAACAAACCTAATGAAACAGATCGAGAGGAATTGGATGAATCAGAGCTTCGAATTGACGGAATTGGAAGAGAAATAGATTAGATTTCGTGTGTTTAGGGTTTGTACGTTTGGTTGAAAAAAGAGAGAGAGAATGGGCTTTTAAGTCCAAATTATTTAATTTATTCTAATTTTAATTTACAATAGAAGAGAGAGAATTCAGAAGAGATTAATAGTTAATAAAATTCTATGCGTTTTCCTCGCTTTTTCTCTCTCTCAGGCGGCGATACGACACCGTTTTATAGTTTTTCTTTTTATTTTTATTTTAGCAGATATTTATTTTCAATATTGTTGTTCTATTTCTATATATAATAAATTATTTAAACTTCTTATTCAAGTCTATTGTTGACCTATAATTTTATTGTGTTTTTAGGCAAAAGATTAAACTTATTAGAATTTCCTTTTTAGTCTCAAATTTGTATCTTCACATTAAGGTTCCTAAATAATATTAAAGTAGATTTAGAATGATACAACTTGATTAGATAATTAATCAATTAAATTTTATTCGTCCTTCACTTTTCTTTACTACCATCGCCGTCGCCCTTTTTTCTTCTGATAATTGGCATGTAATATATTATGATGCAGACCTAAAATTAAGTTTAAGATTTTTTATCAATTATTTTTAGTTTATTTAGTTTAAATTATTTCTAATTCTTATAACTTTTTAATTGTGATTTTTTACAAAAGAATTAAGATCATAGGAGTTAATACGAGTTTAAGCATCATGAGATCATTTAATATACTTTTTAAATTTGAGGGCCTCAATGCAATTTCAGCTAAATTTATGAGCTTGACAACACTTTTTGCTTCTTTTTCTTCTTTTCCTAATTAAATAGAAAGGAATTGTTATCAACGCTTGAAGGATTAGAGTTTGTGTGTCACTCTCCTAGATTAGAGTTTGTTCCACGCTCTAATTATGCGATCCTGAAGAAACCAATTTATTTCTTATTTGGACTTTAGAATAACGAGCTAATAATATGATGACGTGGCTACTAAAAATTAATGTTCATCTCAGCAAAATCACACTAATAAATGAGTGTCACGTCAACATATGCATTGAATTGAGGAAAAAATAAAATTTCTTACATACAATTGAAACGTTTTAAAATTCGTGATTAAATTGAGAAAGCATATTATCATTTATGAATTTATATATCATTACCACTATTTCAAATAGAAAAAAGATATGACGAAGAAAATAGAAAAGGGATGAAAAAAGAATTCAATTATTTGTTCAATATTTTGTTTTAATATTTGATTTTAATGGTCATTGATGATAGATTTACCTTTCTTATTCTTTTCAAAGATAATGTTTGGAAAATATGAAATTTAAAAAAACGGAATTGTTTATTGGTCTAATCGAACAGAATAAAATTAAAACCCCTATACCAACATTATTTTATTTATTATTGTGCACCAACATAGAACTTAGCAAAATTTTCAACTTAGTTCTTATCATTTCCATCAATTATTCGCTTGTATATTTGTTGTTTCATAAATATTGTTAGATTAGAGTTTGAAAGATTATATACTCGCATTTTAATACATGACTTTTATGTTATATGTTAATACTCTTCAATGGATTCTATCTCTGTTAAAAATTAATTATTTAAAAGTGAACAAAAAAACTAAAATGTTTACAGAAATGAAAATAGAAGACCATAAAATTCGATTTTCAAACAAGAAAAACACAATTATGAATTATGATAAATATCATGAGAGTATTGCTCTTTTAGTAATCTACTTATCCCAACCAAGCAAGCCCTAATATTACAATTAAAAGGACTTCCATACATATTATTAATTAGGCTTAATCACCAAAAAATGCCAAACCTATACGTTTTGTGTCAATTATAGGCAAACCTTTAAAAATCACCAGATTTAGCCAAATCTTATATGTTCTGTTTCTTTTTTAGCCATTTTTGAATCGAACCAGTTTTTTTGACACTTTATCGTCCACATCACCGCCAACTAAGCAATTGGCTGGCATGTCAGCTGAAATATTTAAATAAGGTTTGGCTATCACTGACACAAAATGCATAGGTTTGGTATTTTTTGATGAATAAAACTAATTTTAAAATTAAATAATTAAATAATTAATTATATTATAATAAAATTCATATATATTTAAAAAAACATATTTTTATTTAACGCTAATTAAAATTAATTTATTTTTACTAAATTTAAATAATTATAATATTTTTTTTACATATTTGAGGGATATATAATTAATTTAAATTCTAATAAAAACAAAAAATGTCATATTCATTTTAAAATTTATTTTTTAAAATTCCAGTCGTCGATTCTTTGACACCGCCGCCGTTTGAGACCCAATTATTCGTCTTCCAACTAACAATCTGAGAGTAATATACACAACAAACATACGACAGTGTTCATAAGTCAACTATACACATATAAATATAAAATAATTACTGAATAGACTGTTTATTTAAAGGACGAGTTTAATTATTTTCTCATTTTTTTTCTTTAAAAAGTGAAGCTCGTTGTGGTGTAATCAATATATATCATGATGTTTATAAGCATAAACGCATATGTCATTTTACTCGGCATAGCCAAAAAATTACCTTAATTTATACATAACTATTTTATTTATTACCTAAATCCAGTCATAACAAGATCTCAACAACATTAAAAATACTAAATCAAGTTCAAAATCATCATAAACATTAAATCCTTTCACCAAATTTAATTCAATATTAATTCCTAAGTAATATGTTAATTCATTTTTTTAATTACATATTCATTAAAATTTATTATAATATAAATTTATTAGATTTATTTAGATTTAATAAAAAATTAAAATTAATTTTAATTAGTATTAAATAGAAAATATTAATTATTTTTAAATATATATAAATTTCATAAATGATATAATTAATTTACTAATTATTAAATTTAAAAATTGCTTGAATTTAAAATTAGGTTTATTCACCCAAAAAATACCAAACCTATATTTTTTGTATCAGTTATAGCCAAACCTTATTTAAATATTTCAGCTGCCATGTCAGCCAATTGCTTAGTTGGCGGTGACGTGGACGACACAGTGTCAAAAAAATCGGTTCGATTCAAAAATGGCTAAAAAAGAAACAGAACATATAAGATTTGGCTAAATCTGGTGATTTTTAAAGGTTTGGCTATAATTGACACAAAACGTATAGGTTTGGCATTTTTTGGTGATTAAGCCTATTAATTAATTATAAACTTCAATAATAAGTTAATTAAAAATTATAAAAAAATTCTTAAATATTAGTTTACATGTGAATAATTGCGAAATAAATAATTAATATAATTTACATATATATTACATAACTAAAACACATAAAATTATAATCATAACTTTGTTCAAAACAAGAAAATCAATTCAAGGTTCAAATACTTTTTTATGTATTGCCATGTTCAAAACAGAGACATATTAGAAGTATATGGGAAATGATTCACATGGTTGTATCAGAAATGAATAAAAAAAATCTCATTGCTCAAGGAAAATCCTAATCATTATTAGACTAAATTATACAGGTTCTACATGATAGAGTAGACAATGTTGCCATATCATTTAACAAACAAAACAGGGCAATGGCATGCAAAACGTAGAGTTGATTAAAAAGTTATTTACATTACATACAATTCTGAAAACATCAGATAAAATTTACAAAGATGAATTTCTGAAACAGCACAATTTATTAACTTAGAGAAAATGGATTCACCGTTAATCGTGATGCTAGCAGCTTCTCTGATCTTTTGATCATGATGATGGTTTCTGCCATTTCCAAACTAGCCATTTCATATTGCTCAGCCATCCAAAATTAAGCATGTATTGTCCCAACTGTAGGTTCACAAGCTGTGTTCTGTATGGTATTAGGAAATTCCTGAGCCCTGCAACACATTTGAGATTAATATTATAGAGCAATTAGCATAATCCTATATTGTAAGGAAATTTATCAAAACCTGTGTTTCAGCATTAACAAAAATGATTCTGGGACTCCAAAAGTTTATATGTAGAACCTTTTCTTGTAAAAACTATCATTACAACAGTTCTGTTTCCGGGTAACATAAGGCGTAAATATTAAGCACGCAAAAAAAACAACACCACGCAAAATCAAACCAGCAATCTCAGGAAAAATAAGCAATTTATTTCATATGCTAATTATATGTGATAAAGGGATGAGCAAAGGGTTATCACGGTTCATGAACATGTGTGTCAGATTCAAATCGATTAACTCATAATTAGCAGTTTAAATCTATCAGAACAATATCTCTAATATTCTCAGGTCATTGACCCCAAATTATACAAAATGAACGCATTCGCAGGCCACGATGATCCAAATTGGGGGTTAATTGACCTTAAATTAGAGAGTACAGGTATTGTCCTAATTGATTAAAATTGTTAAGTATAAGTTGCTTAGACTCTAACGCACAAGTTTAGGGACAGCGATGATCCTTTGTTCGATAAAAGATTAAACAAGTTCTTTTGCTAGACATACCTGTTGTGCACATTGTCCTATAAACATAAGCAACATGTGTATCTCCTTTGGTAACCATATTTGGCCTCTCCAAGCATTCAAGAAATTCTAAATCTGCCATCAACAGTTTAGCCTGGTCATGAGAGTCATAACCGATATCATGACAGTAGCAGCAATAGTCCAGCCAATCTATCGGCCTCTTATCCCAAAGAGGAGATCCGTTGTCTTTTCCGCTTGACCAATTGGGTCCACAATAATGCCCGTAACGTGGAAATAGCTGAGAAAGAAAGCCTCTCGGACCAGTATGCCATGGAACCTTAGAGATGTATGGTCTAAAGCGCAAAGAAGTGCGAGTAGTACCACCATTTTCAACAACACCACGAGATTGTGCTCGCCTTTTCAACCCTTTGTTTATGGTTGTTGGTGTTTGAATATTATGTTTAGCATCGACAGACCAAGGTAGCAATGAGAGGAAAGACAATCTCAATTGCTGCATATCAAAATGAAGCTTTTGCTTTGGCTTTTCTATAGCAGTAGAATCTATAGACATAACAGCATCCATAGGTTTAAAACTCGCTCCTAAATCAACATCTGAAATTTTCGGATTTTTGTTTAGCACAGTCAGTGTTTGAGTATTATCTTTAGCTTTAATAGCCCAAGGTACAAAGGAAAGAAGGGACCATCCCAACAGCTTGAAATCAAACTGCGACGTTTGCTTTGAGTTTTCTATGGTTGGAATGATACCCATAGATAAAGCTGCATTTGTGAGTTTGAGGCTTGTTCCTAAATCCTTGTCTGATTCCGAATGCATATTAAACCATGGTACGAGACCCCCCAAACAAAACTGAAATGAATAAAGCAAAAATGTCACACTTGTAAACCAATTATGCCACCATTAAAATTGCATCTGCAATAAAACGAGCTATATAACTATGTGACAGACACTGAATTTCAAACTTCATCGGGAAAATCAATCAATCATTTCTGCGAAAAGGAGCCAAGTTGGAGACCCTCACGCACACGAAATAGTTCTATTAATCAAGACAGCAATAGTTGTAATGATCCAAGGACAATGAAAACTACAAATCCAGACTAAGACACATAAATAAACAAATAAAACGATAAAGAGACGGTTAATTTGAGCAACTAAAATCTTTCATTCATTTTCTACAGTAACATACTGATATTTAGAAACTTGAAATTGCTAAAATTCAACTTTTTTCAATTTTGATAGAAAAATTAACAAAATCATGCCATAATAAACTAAATTGGATTCTTATATACTATCTTCCAAAGAAGCCATAATGCCTCAAAATTTCTTAAGAAAATCAAACCCTAGAGGCACACAATAATTAAAATCACAAACAAAAACAGTCAAATTATTCCAATTAAATCCATTATCAACTTATAAATTTTTAAAAAAAACGCAAATGTTAACAAATAGAAAATAAACAGATATACAAGCATTATCTAAGAGTTTCTCAGCATTCAAACAAAACCTAAACAGAATTAAATTCCAAAATTCGATTCAAGAAACGTACCTGAAAAAAATTACAAGAATTGGAGAGAAACGTTTCGTGTGGGACTAAGAGAGAAACGTATTTCTCACGCTCCGGTGGCGGAGACTGGAAAACAGTGTTCTCTTCTCCGACGCGGTGTGTCTGTGTGTGTGGATGGATAATGCTGACGGAGCTCCACTATAATGTACGGCGGAAATGAGATGAATAATGGGGACACTGGAAATAGTTTACGTGACGTGGCGTAAACTGAATTTAATATTATTTCCTAATAAAAATGAATAAATTATGCGGTCCACAAATGACAGAGATTTGGAAGTAATACTAATACAACAAAATTAGTTATTTTAAGGCCAAATGTTGTAAAAAGGCCAAACCTTTTACAAAAGTTTCACAAAAGTCCCGACCTTTCAATTTTGTCGATTTTGGCCAAAAACTGATTACTTGGTTTCATAAAAGTCCCGACCTTTCAATTTTGTCGATTTTGGCCAAAAATGGATTATTTGGTTTCACAAAAGTCTTGACCTTTCAATATTTGGCATGCCACATAGGCGTCACATAGGCTCCACATAGGCAAATTGAAATCAAATTGAGAGTTGGCCACAATTGAAATCAAATAATTTGTTTTTGGCCAAAATCGACAAAATTAAAAGGTCGGGACTTTTGTGAAACTTTTATGAAAGGTTTGGCCTTTTTAAGACATTTGGCCTTATTTTAATTGTTTATGTTGTGTGTGTTTTTTGGTCATGTTTTATATTATTTTATTTTATTTATAATGGGGGAGGGAAATGCTTTGGAAAAAAATAAACTCACGGTCTTAACACTTTGTGTCCGACATATATACTATTTGAAGTACAGCTCGTTTGTTTATATTATTACTTAAAGAAATTTGTTTGTTTAATATAGTATTTGTTTCAATTTCATTTAAGTTTAGTGTCTAATATTCTATTCAATAATGCATAAAATATTCACTCTGCTCCATAATATTGAACTCACATCTTAGCATAATGTTACCTAACTTTATACTATTTGAGTGATAGTTTATTGTAATATTTGGACTTTTTATTGCTCAAGTTAGAAACCAGAAGTATATTATATATAAAAGCTCATTATGATTAAAAGATTATAGTCCAAGTCAATTTAAAGTTTAGTGTAACTAATATTAAAAATGTTTTAAATTGAAATAAATTTTACAAATTTTATAAAATTATTTTTTATATAAATAATGTATTTAGTGTATCTATAGACTTATTTGATAACTTCATTTTTTCAATATTATAAAACTAATCATGCTTGTAATAAATAAACTATAAATTGATTCATTTACAAATAAATTTAGATTTTCTTTATATTTGATGCAATTCTGTCTACAAATAAATTTATATAGTAATTCATTTGACATAAATATAGTCACTGCTAAAATAATTATTGAATTAAATTATTAAATAAATCAAACATATATACATATTAATTTACATAAACTTTATCTATATACTTTTTTTGATAATTGGGGAGGAAAAACGCTTGTAGAAGGAATTAAATTCACTTAGAGTTATAGCTCATTAGTAACTTTCTAACATTTTATGAAATGCATTATTAAAATAGAACACTAGAGCAAAATTTTGAGCAAACAGAGGTAACCAACCAAATCAATGACTTTCAATTTGATTCAATTATATTAAAGGTCTGTTCAGTTTCATTTTCCAAATAGCTCGGTTCAATTTTGATTTTGAAACCATAATTAACCAAATCGAGCAAATATTTGATTTTTTTTTTAAAAAAATCTGTTTTTTTGTTGATGTTAACCAACCAACCAAAATTTTTAAAAAAAGAAACAATTTTCAGCTCGGTTCAATTTAATTTTTTTTGTCAGTTTGGTGTCGGCTACAAAATATTTTCAGCCAGTTTTAGTTTTGAACTTGGAGGAATTCGGTTTTGTTGGCTTAGTCAAAACCAAGCCGACTGAATTGGATAAGAGAAAATTCCAATTAATAAACCAAAAACCTAATCTTAAAAATTGAAATACAAGGACAATTACTAAAGCAAAAGTTAGCCTGTGACAGGATTCCAAAAACATTCACTCATTAACTTCCATATACATAAGACAACTGTACTAGGATACATACAACATAGGCATCTCAAAAAACAATTGAAGGTTTCTTCCATATTCTTGTTCATTACAAGATCACCTAATACGAATCCAATAATTTTGTAACTAGAAAAGCATAAGATGAAAAAGAAAAAGGATATCGAAATTGAAGCAAGACTAGAAAAGACACATATATGCAAATTCTGAAGAATGTACAACAACACGATGATGATCAATGAGCATCAATTTATTTCAGTTCCAAGGCGGCGATGATGGTCTATAAATAAAATCTTGTGATGATGCTGTTGTTGTACCGTAGTTTAAGTCGAGGTTATGAAGCTGCTCCATGAGTTGCGAGCGCCTTTCTTTGAAGAAATCAAGCCGGGTTGTTAATTCTACCAGTGCGGAAGATGCCGCTGATGGTGGATGTTTTGGATAATCCATCATCTGCAACCACAGTCATAACTGTCAATATCTAGGATAATTGGAATTCAAAGCAGTTATTATTCCAAACAAAATCATTTTCAATTTGGCCAAAAGTAGTGCACTGGTTATCCTTCTTTATATGCCGTCGGTGTGGATTTAGTTCAAACCGAACTAAACTAACCCGAATTTGTAACTTTTTCAAGGTTTAACCAAACTCAAATTTTACTTTTTTTCAAAACCAAACCAAATTTACAAGAATTTAAATATTTAAAGTTGAAACGAACTAAACTAGTCGGTTTTGTTGATTTTTCGTTTGATTTTTCAGTTTCATTTGTACCAAAAGTGAATTGAATTGTTTTAATTCCATACCGAACCGGAAAAAAAAACGATCTTTTAATGATGTCAAACTGAACCAAATTTGTCGGTTCGATTCGGATATTTTTGTTTGGTTTGATTTTTCCGGATCCCTTACAATTCACATGCATATGACACTACGATGAAAAGACTTACCTCTACCGCTCTTGAAGTAGAAGGAGCGGAATCAACTCCACAGAGATCATCCACGGACATATTGGTCGATGCCTCGGTGCTTTTCGAATCACTCAGACTTGTTGATTCCATAAAGTGCTTTCGAGAAGGCTGCCTGCTACTGCTGCCAGTGGTTACTCCTGTTCCTTTAACATTTCTCCAATCTGGCCCCAATAAATTCTCCTGCAGCACCGTAATTATGGTTAGATCAATTCAACCATAATCTGTTTCCCCTTTCTGTTTTGTTTAGAGAGCTGATTACTACCTCAGTTCTTTGTTTTCTTTCATGATTCACGAAAGCAAGGGTTGTATCAAAATCTTGCTGAAGGAATCTCCTGCAGATATCAGAAATTTGATAAGAAACAAAAACAGCCAACCAACTAACTAATGCCATAGTCGATATCATTATTCATAACAATAAGAATGTTGGACTTTTCGGGATTAAATAAAGCAAGCAATAGGTGGACAAATGTCCTTGATTGTTGACAGGATTGAAAAATAATGGCATGCAACTATCCTTGATTGTTGACAGGATTGAAAAATAAGGACTTGCAACTCACTGTTGGGTGCTATGGTTATGAACATTTTGATAACGGTCACATGCGTCAGAAAGAGAACCATAATGATGCTGTCTTTGCTGGTTAAGCTGATGGTGAAGTTCTGCAACTTTCTGCTTCAACCTGGCAACATCTGCTTCAGCAAGAGCAATCTCCTCCAGCTCGGCCCTTGTCTTCACATCAGTTCGAGTTATAACAATGAGCGTTACTCGATGCTCAATACGTGGATAAATAGGGATAAAAGGAAAAGCAACTCAAGATTTATACATACTTTAGAATCCATGCCACGTGAACTGGAGAAATGTCCAGAGGACATGCTCAAGCCAACTTCCAATGCAGCTCTAAGATCTCTTTCAGCTTGCAATTGTTCTTGCAATCTTGACACCTACATACAGTCAATTCATAAATCAGTGTACGCATTGGAAGTGCCATGAGAGAACATTTTGAAATACATCATAGTTGCACTATTTAAAGAGCGAATACGAAAAAAATAGCTGTATCATACGGTAGACCATGCACCTAAAATTCCAAGTAGATGATTAATTCAGATCATGGTCTTCTCAAGTACTCATATTAAATTACCTTATATTTTTTCAGGAGTCAAATCATTTTGAAGTGTCAGTTCTATTTTCTCATCTCACTCTAATTTGGGTGAGGTAAATCTTTCATTTTTCTTTCCTCAACAAGCAATTCAAGAAACAAAATTACTATGTTCAAGAGAAAGAAGCCATTCAGTGATGTGTATGAATTGCAATCAGTGATTAACAACTAAGTGCCAACATTCTTCATGCAGATTCATGCTTCTTGTTGTAAACATGGTATCTCAGGTAATCCCTGTATTGGTTGAAACATCTTGAAAAGAAGAACCCACTCTATAAGTGTCTACCTAAATAGTCCGTTTGGTTAAAAACCGACAGATTTAATTGAATTACTTGATCTATTTACTCGAACTGACCAAATTAACCGAAACCAAATTAATCAAAATTTGAAATACAAAGCCGAACTGACAGAGTTAACAGTTACTCCCTCCGTCACATTCTAATTGAACATATTTTCTATTTTGGGTGTCCCATTCTAATTGACAATTACTATTTATAGATTACTTTTCACACTACTTTTCTCTTTTTTACACTCTTCAATTAATGCAATTAGAAAGCATATTTTTAAAAAGTTGTGATGCATTTAGTGTAATGTGAGGATATAAAAGTAATGTTACCAAAATTTCTTAAATAATGTGCAACTGAAATTTTCTCAATTAGAATGGGACGGAGGGAGTAATTAGGTTAAACCAATGAAAATTAAAAGTATAATAATTAAAAGTATAAAATATTTGCTTAACCGGATTTTTTTAAAACTCATAAGTCATAACACTTATTGAACCAAAACGTTATTAACCGAATCAACTAAACTAACCGAACTAACCAAAACCTTTGACCGAACTTAACCGAAATACATCAGTGACAATGAATTCGATATAACTGAATTTTCGCTTACCCCTATGTCTAAGGAAGAAGTCATAGTACATTCAGAGTGTGAATGTACAGCTTCTAGCATTATGCTCAGCATTATTAACATAGCATAAAAATAAAACCTGAATCTTTTGAAAAAAAATGCAAAATGTGAAGAGAAAGAGAAAGATATTAATACATCTTGTTCAAGAGCCAAGCGTCTCTCGTGCAAAGCTTGCTTCCTCCTCTCTAAGCTGGCTTGTAAAATTGCATTTCCTCGGGCCTGAATATATGCATCATCAATCTTATTAGAAAATGCAACTATTGCTCAACTGAAAACAAAGCAGTTTTTCAAGGAATATATTTGACCTCCTTTGCTATCCTGTGCTTCAAGTCATTTTTTGTGATCTCAAGCCTCTGAATAGCAACCCTAAAAACAATAGAACTCATTTTAGGAGAACAATGTTGGATTACCAATATGAATTACATCAACCGAGATATAACCAGGGTCTTACTCTTCTTCGCCAGAAGAATCAACTGATTCCACTGATGGTGTCTTTCTGACCTGTACAGAGAACAAGAAAGAATAAATAGATGCATACTATTGCAGTAATTATGATACATGTAGAAACTGAACTAAACAATTTTTTCCTGCAGTTATAATTTATAACAAAAGAAAAGCCATGGATAACCCCAAATTAAAATTTGATGAAAATGATTACCTTAAAATATTTTATTAGGATCCATGCCAAGTAAGAATAGCAAACTATAGCATAAAGTTAGTGAAGGACTAATGTTGTTAAACCTTTAAGTTCCGACTTTCTTACACACCAAAAATGGTTATTCTTTTAAAATTACCAAAGCATCACAGTAGAAGAAAAAGATTGGTTGCATTAATTTTGTATTTCATATTATCATCTTCCTAATCAAACTTATTGCGGACGTTCTTTCAAGATTATAGGTATAACTAACCATGTTAAATAATTGTCGAAAACCTTTATAGATTTTCAATTAAATTTAGTGGCAGAAAATTCAGAAAGGGGTTTTCTTCAAATAATATTTTGCATCATCAGGCATGTTACTTATATTTCAACGTAATTTGTATTCCAAGAATATGACGCATAAATGGCAGACAGTGTATGAGTAGCTGATTACTTACATTGCTTCTTCCCCAGAATGTTGACCGCTTTCCATTAACATTTGGGTTTGCAACTTTACCAGCAGACTTCTCAGCAGGTGATTCGAGTCCAAACATGGGTAACGAAGGCGCAGGATCCATTGAAGACAAAATTTCACCCATTGATCGGTATGATTCACCGCCGGGTAATACACTCGAAACATCCATCTCATTATTTACAATATCATTTCCTTTTTTTATTTTACTTGGTTGTTCTAACGATTGAACATTAGAATCTCTAGTTTGGGCAGAATCAACACGTATGTTTGAACACTCAGCCGAAGCTTGATTATTTCTAGGTGATCCAACATCTGAATCATCACCGGGAAAAGCCTGCATGGATACAAATTGAACTTATATACATCAATCAATAAGCCTGAATATTTAACCAAATAAGGCCGATCAAACAGTTTCTAGCTAGTACATCTAAAAAAGGATAAAGTTCAGCAGTCACCGGGGCTTTTCTGTAACATTAAGTATAAAGATAACCTCAGTGAGATATAGATGAACAGATTCCATTACTATAAAGCTAAAATCAGTAGAAATGCAGCTAATCCCATCTGAATCAAACAATACAATTCCAGACACTTCCATAACATTGATGATCCTTCCAGCCAAATACACCACATAACATGACATCAAAAATTAATTGCTCATGCTTTGCCAATCCAAGAAGGTTTAATCTAAATCTTCTATCATTACATGAAATAGACCATGCTCCTTTAGAAATCAAGGTTCTGTTACACATTGACCAGGAAACAAAGATGTACACAGGAATTTAACTTATATGATTATATAAATTATAAAATGTCACTTCCAGTCTTAATTCAACATATTTGGGCAAAACAACAGCTAGATGCTTTTAGGTGAGTACTTAGGAACATCTAAGATGAGACTTATGTCATGTCCTTGCATTTTTATTTCTAAAAGGGGTCTATGGAATAGCAAAAAGATGGCGCCCTGCACCTCCTAATACCTAGGTTGTTTTTTTTTCGACTCGTTTACTTTTTATTTCTATACTCCAAAGGTGGACCCCGTAATGCTAAGTAAAAAAATTCTGATAATCAGAATGGTTGACCAATTCTCCTCATTGCTTTGAAAATTCTACATCTCTTAACAAAAGTAGTACTTTAATTCAATACAATCATTTAGAGTTAATTTCTTGTCAAACAGCTTCCAAAGAAAAGAAATTACTATAATGAACAATAAGTGATCCATCTAAAATTCCAAGTAGCAACAATATTGGATATGTGCATGACAACAAAATAAAATTTGAATTGATACTAATTACATGCAGAAGGAAATGCTAGAAATATGCTTTGTATGTGCAAGAGAGAACCTGAACCTTGTAGTCATAAAGATCACTGCCAGCATAACCACTGCTTTCACTTAATTTTCCACTGAGTACTCTTTCAGCATCAGCAACATCGTCAGTTTCTTGATCAACTTCATTTTCAGCGTCATGATAACCATTATCTTTTATATCAATATTTTCATCATCAGATGAATCTTCACTCCCACTGTTTTCAATCCGAGAATCGGCAGAAATGGAGCATCTGTGTAGATTTTCGTCCTGAAAGAAGCAGATAATGACCAAGTCTCGTTAAAAGAATAAGACTTCTCACAAACTTCAGCATAAGGCAACATAATGGATAGGGGAAAAAAATCATCAATTGCCATGCACGACCAGATAAACAGAAACAAAAAGTAAAGAGTTCCAGAATCAAAAGGAGCATATCTTACATCAAAAACATTATCATACTCCTCTAAAAGAGTTGTAATGATCCCTTGAGCATTATTGGCAGCATTAGCAGCAGCAAGAAGCTGAGCGGAACTATCACCATTAAAATCAAAGTCGTCCTCTAACTCACATTCACCAGCTAATAGAGGACGTAACAACAAGGGCGCCATGCAAGCAGCGACAGCAGACGCAGTCATTCGATTCTCATTAGCATGAGAACAGATTGTATGCATCATCTTCAAAATTCTACAAGGAATCAACGCACAAATAAATTTAAAAACAGAACAAGTATATCCGAATAGAATCTAAATTTTTTAGTTATAAACTAGACATATTTACAGTGCATTAACAAATATGAATGCCACAAATGGACAATTTAACTGCAGTGCCTATAAATAGAATACATAGAAAGTAGAAAAGTTGAGCATTTTTGGATAGCACAGCTGCAGTTTGAACTAAAAAAACAAGCATGTTTCACCATCCTCTTTGACATATTCTTGCGTCTTATCAAAAAACCATATAGACAAGATGCGAAGAACCAAATAACATAATATTAAGAAAAAGTCAAGTATAGCCAATTAGCCATAGCAAAAACTGTATGAGATTGACACAAACAAAGTTTAATCCTACAGAGTAAGCAACTCTAATTATGAACAGTCTGACTTGGATAAAAGTAAATCTCTGAGGACCAGAAAAATCCTACGCCTAGACCATAATGACTTGAATGTTCCTTTACAAGGTCTCACACATTCTACGTGAATGACCAACCTATAATTTGTTCACGATTTAATTTTACGGTATTTTTCTCTTGACACACAACATAATAAGTCACCCAAAAGATATGAACAATAATTTCCAAATGAAGCTATATCATAAACTTGCAATTACATGGCTAATTCCCTTTTCTTCCAGTAGAATAAGCATCAATTCCAGGTGAAATGAGCACGTACGAAAATGCTTTGCAGCCTAGACGGCTATCAAATAATGCTGAAAAAGAATGTATTGATTAAGAAACAAATTTAAAATTTCAAAGCATTGGGTTAGCACTAAAGAACTATATCACATTCATTAGTGGAAGTTATGATCACCAATTTCATGAAAATTCAAACATGCATTTCATGATGACAAATTACTAAAACTACAGGTCCACGAGCTAAAACAATAGAACCCAACAGAAGAATTCATGTTTGAACTCAACTACGAACTAATAAAGACCAAAGATGTGCATTACAACACAAGCAAGTTTGAGATAAACAAAAACTGAGTAGAAAAATACCTAGGGCGAGACATTACCTCTGTAATAAACGTCGATTTGGTTCAGGAAAGGTCTCCAATATAGCAGAGCGCATTGCATTAATTCGAGCTTCCTTACGGTCAATTTCTAATTCAAAAGAACAACAAAAGAACATAATCAACATCTAATCATGTTCATTATAAATTCGTCCAGTAACAGCATAAGGAGATATATCTATACACCCGTACTTGTATATACATGCATACAGAAAGAACAAGAAAATAATGTTATCGACATCTAATCATGCTCATTTTATATTCGTCCACTAACAACATAAGGAGATATATCTATACACCAAAACTTATATATTCATGCATACAGAAGGTCTTCTAACCGAAGCAAGGGTTCAGCAACCCTTTATTCTTTCATTCGGCAAATAATTATCATAAATATATTTTATGAAAAATACTAATGCAGCTATCATCAGATTCTGTTGTAATCTAAATTTAACATAAAAATCATTCAATAGTCCCTCAGTTATACATTTTATCTTAGCTCGAGTAACTGAAAATGTGCTTCAACTCCTCAACATGGTCCCATCAACATCAAGTGCCGATTTAATAGGCGTTCAATGTTCTTCACAAACCACGCCTTTAGTTTCTACATGAGAGCCTGAGAGCTTCCTCGCTAATTATGCTGATTCAGGTTTCAAAAATTTAGAAAATGCAAAGCCCTACCAGGGGCATAGGGGGATTACCAGTCGATTTAGTAACTTTACCTTTTTTCTGTCTTAATTTTCTTGCTTTAAACAATCATCAGCGATACTAGTATACGCCTTCATGTGTTCCCAGGCACATGTAGACTTTCTTAAGTTATCTATCTCATGTTTTACTCTTTTTAGTATTAATACTTAAATTAGTAACCAATAAACAAGGACTCATTACAAACATATTCAGGTCAAGAGACCAGTAGTAAAACACTCAAGAGTCAGAGTCAAGGCAAGATTTCGACAAAAAAAGTATTAACAATACATTCGCTCAAAGTGGTTGTACTAGAATGTTCACATGACGATGAATTAAAAATCCATCACACGAACATTTTGCACAATAGAAGTGGTTGAACCAATGTTTTACAAATCCATATTTAATAAATAATAGAAAAGGCTACTGCTATGATGCAATCAATGTAATGATCAGTAGCAATCCTAAAGTCTGTTAGTAATGCTATTAACTTGTTTTTATACTATTAAGGTTAATCTCGGTATGCCAAAATTATCTTACACTTGGTCTAATATGCAACCCTTACAGTGTATTCTGCATGTGTTGAGTATGTAATCATCGTAACCAGCTTTTATGAATTTTCATGCTACAACAAGCATAACATGATAAACAGCAGTGACAAATTTAAAAGTTCCAAGAGCAATTAAAGACAGGCCTTAATAGGAACCTTCTACAAGATAGATGAACTTACTATAAGCTTCAAGCAATGCAGTGCAGCAAGATGCCGGAACTGGAGAGGATGGCAGCTCCCTTAGGACATGCTGCAGATCAGAAAGCAGGGGTGAATACAGAACCAAGGGCATTTATCAAGTATCCACAAATTGCAAATGTAGCACCAGTATATACCTTAACACAATCACCAATGACGTGAGCATCTTCATTAGATTCAAAAACAGTCTTTCCTGGCATGATCAAGAGAAAAATCTTAAAAATATAAGCCTTAGTTGCTAGCTTATAGAAGACACCGGAAGTTTATAGATGATAACTATACAGACAGGACAGCAAGCAATTTTAGTTACAGGATACATTCATTGAAGCATCAAAGCTGAGTTCACGAATGATATTCAGGAGAAAATGTTAGCTTAGAAAGGAATAAGACCTTGTTCATATTCTTGAACTCTGCGTTCAACCTCCTCGACATCAGCAGCCTGTCGCAAAATTCCTTCTACCTTAGTTCCTGTGGAAAAGAAACCACGAAATAAGTATTAACTGAAACATTCATGTAGAGTCACTAATTCGGGACCATGCTATTCAACATCAGCAGAAGGATTTATTGATCATATTGGATTCCTGATAACTGTTATTAGTTACATTCGCTTTTGTACTACTAAAAGCATGATTTTCCATTGAAAAAAAAATTGTAATGTCTTATAAATGTAGTTGATTTTTTATAACTGTGTAATTTCCTAAAAATTAGTTTTTAATCTACTCTTCACATATTATGTCAAAAGAAACAAACAAATAACTTGAAACAGTTAACTTTCTCCTTCTGAAATTGTTCCTACACCCCTTCTTGAATGAAATTTTAAGTAAAAGTCCACTATGAAAAAATTACTGCCGATATCATAGAGCAAACATCAACAGAAAACATTAACAACTCACCAAATTTCTCAAGAAATCGAAGAGCTTTCTCAAGGAAAGATGGACCTCCATCAATATCTTCAAGGGCAAGCAAAATTGGTCTTCCAACAACCAATGACTTAACAGGACGCTTATTACTCCCTGATCACAGATTCAAGATACAAATTTTGTAGGATCAGTATATTAGAGAAGACCTAATGAATAGAAACTCGCATATAACTTAGTTTTTTTTTTTTTTTTTTGCAAATGATGGGAAAATGTAAAAAGTGAAGATGCGAGTAAGAGAAGTACACACATTGATGAAAAGATCCTTCAATAGTTTCATTTGTATCAGTTCGAAAAATCCCATTATGCCCCATGACAAGGGCTGCACTTGGAGCTTGTGCAAGGGCATGTTCAAGAGCTGTTTTCCACTCATATAAATCCTCTGATGTCTCAGCCTGAATTTACAATAAAAACAAAAGATCCTTATAAACTTAACATATGTTGAGATAATTAAAAAAGTGGAACTACATCCAGATCTTACTAGAAAAGGGATTAACATAATTATGAAATGTACTACTTAAACAAAAATTCAAAACTGGGAAGAGCTGAAAATGAATTACCTTGAGGGTAAATGCTCGCCCATCACGCCCATCAGGAAATAAGACGGTTAATAACTTCTTATCTTCTCTGACAACGACACTGCAAATAAAGTAATAGCCATAAGCTGTATTCTAAAATATATATACAACATGTAGCGAACATATGTACCTCCCCGAATTATTCAAGTCAATTCCCCCTAAAGTTAGATTTACTTCACCGCCTCGTTGTGGTAGAGCACTCTGTATGGCAATCAAACACAATTTTTTTGTTTAATTCAAAAGCACCAAGAATACCATAAATAAATTAAAAAAAATAACTCGTTACATATAGAGAGAAACAAATTAATTGCTAATTTTTACTTTGAAGTTAAAATACAAATTGCACCAGGACTGCCACTGTATAAAGGTGTTGCCATGATGATCATTATTGCTCATGGTCAGAGTTCTAACATACGTAAGGCTAGTCACAATGTCACATCACAACAGCATATATCCATTAACAGCATACTATAGGTTATGAAATAATAAGGCTCCATTTGTTGTGTGAGAATATGTATAAGACATTGTTTCAACAGCAAATCAGTTTCAATGTTTGGTTGTATCACTGTCCATTAATTGAAATTTCTTTGGTGAAAACCATGAGAATATATAGAAACAGATTTCTATAGCTACATGTTACTTCAAGTAACTTGACGCAATAAACATTTACAAGAGAAGGTAAAGCACAGATATGAGTACAGAAGGCAGTTGTCAAATGTAGTCAATAGTTAGTTTTGGTCCAATCAAGAAACTGTTTGCTGTTTGTTCATCAATTTTCTTATGAGCCCAAGGACTAAACGTTCAAAAATTACTAATTTTTTCCACAAAACAATTAAATCCTAAATCATTCCACTAGAAGGGAGGGGGGGGGGGGCGCTGAAGAAAACATATCTACATGGAAAAAATAAAGAAACAATTTTGCAAGGTTTTCAAAATTTACAACCCACTTGCTCAAATTCCATAATGGCAGATACAGCTAAAGTATCATACTGAAGGCCAGCCAATTATAGATACACACAACCAGAAACATGAACTCATGCTCAAAAATGGGGACGTAAAATGAAAAAAAAAAGAGAGAACAAAGGTACTAACAGGATCATTTTTGAAAAAGACCAATGATGTGCGTGTCAAGATAAACCAACGTTTTTTCCAAGATTTCCAGCCTAATCCTGCAAAAGTTCAGCAATAACATGAATTAAATAAACAATTAGTACAAAAGGTTAAATCAATGTGATGGAATTGATTTAACATAAGAAGAGCAATTTGAAGTTTATAAACAATACTTTGTTGCTTAGCAGAACAGCTACAATATGTAATAACTTAAATCTAAGCTTCCTAAATAAGTTGACATTAATGAGAGGAAAAAGGTGGTTGTTAATGCTATAATACAAGTCCAAGAATTAATCCCAGCTTTAAGGAGCGTGCTTTTTGCTTGTAATGATAAGGAAAAAGAAAGCAATATAAAATTTCAGGGTAGGAGAAAGTGGGATTAACTAACTCCTAGCTTCTCTGATAGTTTATGTTAACAAGCATTTTCTGAAAGTAAATGGAATCTAAGGTCAACTTCGATATATTGGTGAGCCCAAAATTTTCCTCAAATCATGTCTACAAAATAGAAACATTTTTGCTATAGACAACAACATGCAAAATTATCTCAAACATGACGTACACGATTACGTATCAGAGAAGTAATGCCCTACAAGATGTCTTAACCTAGATGGAGGAAGCTAGATCAAGGGTAGCAAACATCCATTACCAACCTTTAGATGATATGAACAGCGGCCCACTCTTGAACACCTGCAAAGTTAAGTCTTATTAGATTATACATCAAAACCATATATACCAAATTTCCACTGATTTAAACATGTGAATGCACACACACAGAAACAGAAATGTATGCTTACTGATGCCATGAAAAACACACATTTCCATCATCCTTCTACTGTTTTGTTCTAAATCATACAATAGTAATTTCACTAAATTTACAACACAATTGTAGTACAGACTATAAATAGTATCCCAAATTATTACACTTCAGTAAAGTTGAACAGTTGAAATTTGTTTTACAATTAATCATCACTGGCAGGTTATTCAGAAACATATTTAGTTGTCTCTCGGGAGAGTTCTCGTATTAAC
Source organism: Mercurialis annua (assembly GCF_937616625.2). Taxonomy (NCBI): domain Eukaryota; kingdom Viridiplantae; phylum Streptophyta; class Magnoliopsida; order Malpighiales; family Euphorbiaceae; genus Mercurialis; species Mercurialis annua. Next base: position 2,992,124 of record NC_065575.1, on the reverse strand, counting down.
TGATCTAGCATTCCACACCCATTTTTCTTTTTTCTTGGATTTTCTTCACATTCTAAACCTTCTATATTCAACATAGTGATTAACTATACCTATAACTAATGATGCTGCCTGAGATTGAAGCTACACAAAATATTTTTTTCAGAACAAATTTATTCAAGTCGGTCTCATGAATTTTGTGGTTCCATCACACCTAAGCTAGAGTAATTCCCTAGACACCTTTGATTAAGACAATCATTAATGTTCCGTTAACCTAGTGTGTCAGATTAAGTGTTGAATCAACCATTGCCTCAAGTTAGCGTTTCACTAACATATCCAAACCTTTTAAATCAAATTCAATCCATGTTCACTCTGAGAAACAACGGTTCATCTTAGCTAATTTCAGTTGACATGAAAAGGGTCACAGAAGATGTTTCTGACAGATTAAATATTACATTCTTTCTGAGAAAGTTGAAAATAATAATATTGGATTCAAAACTTATATTAAAATAAAAAGAGCTACAGGGCCGGGAAAAAAAACTATGGCTTTAAGAAATAGAAGCTGAAAAATGATTTTTTTTTTTCATTTTTTTGTTAATAACTAATTATTTAAAAGTTAATGAACACGCCCAATGCAAAAACTATGCATGTTGAGTCTTTGAATTCTAAATGGAACTGAAAAGAAAAAAATTATGCTAAAGGTCTGAACATTAGTTCTGTTAAAACAAATGGAGAACAATATAACAAACTGTTAATTAACAGGTGTCATAAATTTGAAAAAGACACGAGCAAAGATCTTTCTCATACACAAACCACCTTAGTTAATCTGAAAGTCAATAATTGTTGTAACTTTAAATTATATGTCAAACACAGTCACATTCATGGCATGTCCTTAATTAAAATTCAAGGCTTATGCATCAACTAAAATTCAATTCTGATCAAAAAAAAAAAACTCAATTATAAGAATCATGAATACGATTATTTCTATAATCACACTCAACCTAATTATAGTTTCTTTCTTTTCATTGTCTACAATTTGACTTCCTCGGGAACAATGCACTAGACTTCTTTCTGATTTAATAGAAAATTATCTGCACAATTAAATTCACATTTTCCCATCATTTTCCCGTCATCCAAACAGAAAGGGAAAAAACCTAATTGACATTCCCCTTTTATCCACCATTTCCCCCTTTTTATCCATCGTTTTCCCATCATTTCCCATCAACCAAACAGAAGAAGAAAAAACATTTCTATCTCTCTTTATCCAAATAAAAAAAAATCCTAAATTCCAAATCAGCAGCTACCACCGTGAAAATCGGAAAACCGTCCAAAATTTGAATTACATTTACATTACATCAACCAAAACACAAATTAAAAATTAAAACAAAATTAAACAAAAAAACGGTACCGTATTAGAAGCTCCAGGTCTCGGCCGGTCGAATCCGGCTAAAGAAGCCGACATTAGCTACCAAGCTCGAGCTCACCACTACTACAATAACAACAACACAACTCGAAAATGCTTAACATCGGCGAGTTCAAGATCTGATAATGCAGCTCAAACTAGAATAAAATTAGGGTTTCTAATTCCTTCAAACAGATTACAAATACATACAAAAACACCAATCAAGTAGACAAACAGAACTACCGCAGAAGAGCAATAAATATTCAATAAATATAAAATTAATTAATGTTTGTATGAATTAATAGAATTTTATTATAGTTTATGGCTTTAGGTATTGGATTAGGTAGAGACGGGCTAACAGTAGTGGTTGTGTAGTAAATTTTTAATTTATTTTTTTTGCTGTGAGAGAGAGAGATTAAAAATGGTGGGAGTGAAGTGAAGAAGAGTCTTTGCTTTTCACCTACTGCTTCTAATTACTTACAGGTTTTGGTCATGTGCAGTCGGTTTTAGTCCAACTATTGTCGTTGGTCCAATCGGATTCTGCCACGGTTTTGTTATGTAGCGGTTACGCTTCAGGATTTTCAGTTTTAAAAGGTCATTTCTGGTGCTTTTTAAATTATGAAATTTTTTATTTTCATTGACCAGAAAGATAAAATTAATGATATAATTATTGATTTTGTCATTAAATTTTATAATTATAGCAAGAACTTTAAAATTTAACAAAATTATTATTAATTTTTAATTTTGACGAATTAAACTATATTAAAAATATCAATGTGGTTCCCAATTTTAAAATATATATTAGTTTCAAATAATGTTAAGTTTGTGATTTAATTTATATCAAATATTTTTTTTATTAAAGTACTTTTTGTTATTAATAACAATTGTTAAACTCTTAAATATAAGTGATTGTGATTTGTCATAATTAATGCCTTAAAATACTCCGACCTTTTGTCCCCTTTTTCAATCCTACCCGACGTTGTAAATTTGTAAATTTTACTCCATTTTTTATTTTATTTCATTTTAATTGTACCCTAAAGCATCAAATTGACCTTTATTTATTTGACAAAAGTTTAAAAAAATTCTTCAAAAATAGTCAATTTAATATAAAAAGTTAATTATAATGCAAAAAGGGTCAATTTATATATATTTATTTGAACTTTTACCAAATAAAAAAGGTCAATTTTATGCTTAAGGGTACAATTAAAATAAAAATGCAAATTAGGGTAAAATTGACAAATTGACAATGTTAAGATAAAATTGAAAATGAGATAAACGGTCGGGGTTTTTTAAGGGCCTAAAAAATATTGTCTAACTCCATGGAGTCTTTTGAAAGTCTTAAAATAATATATATAATTATTAAATTGTACAAGTAATTTTATTTATTATGCTATGAATACATAAATTTATTTATTATATAATTTAATTGAAATTACACCATTTGATATTGAATTCAATGAATTTTTTTTAAGCTAAAAAAAATACATGAAATTGACAAATATCTGTAAATAAATATCATATTTAGTCAATTTTTTATAAGTTACTATAATTTGCTAAAAATAGTTAACCCATGACCTTACTAAAACTAGTAAATACAGCTATTGACCAGAAGCTTATGTGTCAAAATTTTACTGGATGCTCTTCTTCTTGTAATCTAAGCCTAGTCTCCAGCAGAGAAGTACAAAACCAACGGGAGAAGCCTGTTTAACGCTAACAGTACTTCAAAATCTACCATGCTGCAAAAAAGTAACACAAAAATAAATTTACTGATCTACCAAACGGTACCTCACGCGCTATACTTGCGCGTCATGTATAGAGCTGACCGAACTAAATTCATCACCGCCTCATACTGAGCGGAACGTGGAGTACAAACGAGAAAAGATGAGCGTGGAGTGTGTAAAATTGAAAGTGTGATTACCGGAATAAACGGTAGCAGGTCAAATGATGCATTGTAAGTGTAGCCGTTATCTATTTCGACTAGAACAAGAATAAAAAAGGTGTTTTTATTACATGTACTCCCTGTCATAGGACCCGGGTCAAGGGTGGTCCGGTTGTTTCACCAGGGACAGTTCAGCCTCTGTTGGGTTATAGTCTCACATAGGATTGGTCACGCCTAATTTGATACTTGGGAGTAAGCAACAACCAAACCATACTGAAAAAATCAAACTGATTTTATTTGTTGATTCGGTTTTTTAGTCAAAATGAGTTTTGTTCGATTTACTTCCTCCGTCCCAATAGAGTTGTCCACTTTGAGAAATTTTTTTGTCCCAAAATTCTTGTCCATTTTCAAAAAATAACTAACTTTTACATTCAATTTTCCTATATTACCCCTATTTTAAATCCACTAAAGAGTAAATTGCAAGTGGACCCTATATTAAATAGGGGTATAACAAGAAAAGTAAGGAAAATTTTATAAAACCCATAAATAATAATTATTTTTTTTAAACTGTGTGATAAAGGCAAACTGGACAACTCTATTGGGATGGAGGGAGTATATTTTAAGGGCTTGTTTGATGTTTGGTGTTCGGTTTGGTTTTAATGTTTTGAAAACCGAAAAACCGAACTTTAAAACAAAATATATAATATTTTTAAAAAATAATATACATATATTCTTATCAATGAGCTATAGTTCAAATAGTATAAGCGCTGAACAACAATCTGCTAGGTCGTGAAATCAATTCCTCCAACAAGCGTTTCCTTTTCCTTTAATTATTAAAACATATACATATATATATATATATACTTATATTTATATATTTATATAATTTTATACCTTAAATATTATTGATGTGAATTAATAATTGTTATTTAACATGTATGGAAGTTTATTGACCTAATTATTTAATATTTGAATTAATTTTAATTAGAAATAAAAAAAAGTAATCAAATTCGATTTTAACCAAACCAAATTGTACTTAAGCGAAAGTTTCAGTTCGGTGTGCTTCAGTTTTTTTGCCTCCGAACCCAAAGTTTGCTTTGGAAATTTTCCAAACTTCTATTGGTAGGTTTTGAAAAAACTCAAACCGAACTGATGCCCAACCCTACTTGGGCGAGAGTGGAATGGATAATAATAGGCCGAGTAATTTATATTAGGCCCATATACATTAATTTAGGTTTCTCGAATTATTATTTTCAGGAAACTACACCAGACACTACCAAATAGCAAATTAATCTCGAGAATACCGAGAGTTTTTCTTATAAAATTACGGTACAATTTGAGCGCATTTGGAAATTGGTCTTTCTTCTTTCATTTTTATGCTTTTTATTTTACATTTTTATATTTTTACAAATGCCGAGCAATACACTTTTTTCTCATCTTTCATTTGTCATTTTTCAACCTTTTGACTCTACCGATCGACAAAGCAGCCTTTTGTCTAGGAGAAGTAATTTCCAGCACAAAGTCACGACGGCAAGAAACAGAATCAAGGTCGTCACATAATTCAGAATCAGTCGTAACAGACTGTGCATTCTAAATAGATTCAGATTCTTCATTCCTCAAAACACCAGCAATGAAAGTTTTCTGGGACATTGTTTCGTCCACAGTTTTATCCATAAATTGTGAATCAGAATCCATGTCAACATACGGTTGTCCTCTCGACGGTCTGTGACCGACTGACTTTCTCCCCATCATAAATATATGAAGTTAACAAACTAAATAACAAACAACAACGGTTAAAAAAAAAACAAAAAAAACAAAACAATACTTAAAATTAAAAATGAAATGACTATAATTAAAACACTAACAAATTAACAAAATAAATAGCCAAATTAAAAATCAACATGCAGTAAACATAAACTCATTCTAAATTAAAAAAGTAGCAAATTAACAAATACATAGCCAAATTAATAATTGATTGATAAATTAAAACATAAATCAATTCAAACCTAAATCAATTAAAACCAAAGAATCATAACATATAAACATAAGAAAAAAAAAGTAAAATAAATCAAATAAATCAAATTAAAAGGAACATAAAATCACAAATAACAATTAAAACCTAACAATCAATAACATAAAAAGATTAAACTAATTTAAACCTATCTCGGTTAAAACCTAAATTAATAAAAATCTAAAAATGATAAAATGTAAACATAAACCGAAAAAAGTAAACAAATATAAAACAGAACAAATTAAAAGTAACATGCAATCACAAAATAACAATTGAAACCTAAAAATCATTAACATAAACAAAATCAAGCAAATGAATAAGAAAGACATCAAATCAAAGACATAAAAATCAAAATACAATTACCGGTTATTACAATAGCAAAATTAATTGAAAAGAAAATGAAACTCACAAGTATTTAACAACAAATAAGAGCACAGTTGAGCAAGAAAGAAGCACTGCAAATGATAATGCAGTAACGAAGATCGTGTGCAACTATCAGAAGAAGAAATCGTGGGGGGAAAAAAAAGAAACCGCTACTTTCAGAGAAAAATAAAAAAAAAACCGCCAATATCAAAACTAAGAAAGAAGTTCGTAAAAAAGAAAAAAAATTAAAAATTTAGGTCAAGAAAATAATAAAAGGCTGTATAAAAAAATAAAGAAAAATGTTGGCCCGTATAAAAGCCCTTTATCCAAACGGCCTATCTTTATTTTCTATTAAAAAGCCCTATAACCCGGGTTTTTGACATTTTTGTGTCTCATAGACACAAATATTCCGGTTTTGTGCCTCTCAGGCACAAAATTCTTATTTTGTGCCTGGGCCCATGCAGCCCGCTATCTGAGCTAGCGGGCTGGTGCTAATTAGGGTGATTAGCTAAATCACCCTAATTAGCACCAACCCGCCATCTCATATGGTGGGCTGGTGCCTGATCCCCCATCATTGGGGATCAGCCCAATAATTGGGAAGAGAATTAACTCTCTCCCCGATCATTTGAGGCAGATAATGATTGGGCAATAATTGCCCAATCAGTTTGTTTTTTTTTTAAAAAAAAAAACTCTTATTTAAGCAATAAATTGTAATTTAGGTTAACTATTTTCGAGTTATTTTCGGACACTTTCGAGCGTTATTTTGTAAAGCAAATTTAAAAAAATATTGTAGTTAACCTTTCAAACTTTATAAATGTCAATTGTAATTATTGTTTGGACTAATCTAAGTAAGAGTTTTTGTCACGACCCAAAACTATTGAGCCGCAACCGGCGCTAGGGAACGGGAGTGGTAGCTCCGGAACCCGTAGCAAGCCTAAAATCTCAATTATTTTTCGCAAATATAATATAAAATAAACAATATCAAACAACGAAAGCAAATGTACATATAATTATACATTTACACTAACTGTATCAAAACCTCGCGGGCTCTAGTTACCGTACCCTGTACGAACTGGCCTCGCGGTACTATATACATCAGTTAGTGTTTCAAACATCTCACCGGCACCTGGGGCCGTGGATCATATACTAAACACGTAGCCTATCAAAATGCATATAAAACAATAACAGCAGTTAATATATACAATCAAAATGAACTGCTGTCTAGGCTATTATACTATCGACACAGGACCACTACTGCAGCACTCACAGAAGTCAGAAACTAACATATACAGCTGACTTCTGGACTTCAAAATTGGCCTCTAGCTAAGTCCACAAGCTAAGCACCTGAAAGACATCAAAGGTGAGGGGTCAGTATTTGGGGAAATACTGAGTGAGTTCACAGTTTACTAACGGTATTATTATAAAAATATAGCATCGCATTTCAAATCAATATTAATATAAAAATACATATGAACAAGTACTCGATCCTTTCGAAACTAAAATCCTGAAACATAACATAATTCTCTATTGTTCAAATCATACTGATTCCAATAGTCCGACCCGGGAATGCTCATACTCTACCACGTCAGTCAGGACATATCTCTTAATCCCAAAGTGGCACTAGATACGGGGCTCAGGTTACTCTAACCGAGTTCACTCTCGTGGGGCTCAGGTTATTTTAACCGAGTTCACTCTCGTATCAAATTCATATTTTAACTTTCATAATTATATCATCCATGCATATCAAATCGTACCTCATGGTCAGACACGCTAGACTGACACATTACTGGTGATCACACAGCCTATTGACACCCAATAGGTAGCTAGTTTCGTTGGATCGTATACTAGGTCCTTGTACGTAAAAACTTATTCAAAACATATAACATATCAATAATTCAAATATATATAGTGCGATGCATATCAACAGCATATAGATAGTAATACCAAAATAATATCAATTGATAATACACGAAAGTAAAATACAACTCACAGTGACCGCAATCCAATCACAAATATGGTCGATGAGATGATATGCCCTTGCTAGTCCGCTTCTACTGACTCCACTACTTGCTGACACGTCTGATAAATCGTTAATAGTTAGACGTGATTCTCGCATTCTTATACGTATAATACTTTTAAGTTCTAAGTTTAAGTTGATTAGATTCCATTTCTAGTTTGCTTCTAAACTCGATGATCCTTAGTCGTACTGGCGACTTATCGAGTACTATTCCTCGTACTCGAGAATTATATGACTTTTCTTAACTAATTAACATTCACTTATATAATGTTTTACCTCCATTTCAGGACATTTGACTGAGTTTCACACTCAAATCAAGCTATCGGAGGCTCATTTTCGCTCCCGGAAGTCCCACGAAGGTTCTGGTCGAGTTAGGGCACGTCGTGTCACCTTGGCACGTCGTGCCCTTCAATTTTTGTGAAGGGCACGTCGTGCCCTTCATGGTGCACGTCGTGCACCCCCTTGGTGCACGTCGTGCACCCTTGTGGTGCACGTCGTGCGCCTGCACGACGTGCTGAAGTGCAGCACGTCGTGCACCGACGTGTGCAGCGTCTTTTCCGGCGCCTCTGAGCCATTTCCGGGGCTCCAAAACTCCCAAAACTCATACCACTTCATACCCAATTCATTTAAACACTTATCTTATCATTTTACAACTCAAAAACGTCAAAAACAACTCGATTCCTAACCGTACGATTCGAACGAAACTTCCTATACGAAACAGCCCCTATTCTTCGAGTTTAACACCAAATTTCGAGATATTTACCTTAATTTGAAGCTTAGGATTGATAGAGCTTTCAATTCCGAAGAGTTTGCCGCGAAAATCGCTCGAAACGGACGCCGAACGGCGAAACGGCGAAGAAACGACGGTATCGCTCGTTTTTTGTTTCTGGAGGTTTCTTCCTTCTTCTGATTACTCTTCATTCATAATTCCTTTTATATATATGATTTGGTTAAATTATTACTTTAACCCTTAATTTCTTCATTTGTTATTAATTATCCTTTAAACTTTTCTTTCGTACGATTTAGTCCATAGCTAAATCGATAAACTCTTAAATCATAACTTATACGTATTATTTATATCCGATAAACAATACGAATCCCAATATTAATATTTTCCCGTCAAAACTTATAAATTTCCATTTTTGACATAAAGTGGCTAAATTACCACTTTAGTCCCTGAACTTCATTTTGAGCTTTCCTTGACATTTTTCCTTTTAATTCCAATTCTAACTTTAGAATTGAAATATAACCTTGATTTCCGCATAATTAATTTCCCAAAACCGACCTACTTGAAACTTATTTACTTTATCTTTTCAGAAATTCTTCTAATATTGCCACTCTGGCGAATCAAAATTGGACACGTGGTCCAATTAGCTAATTAATTATTTTGGGGTATTACATTCTTCCCCCCTTAAAAAAATTCGTCCTCGAATTTTCATAGAACTTGTTGGGATCTTAAAATCGTCCTTATAATTTCCTTGACGTCCATTACTACGTGTCAGACGTAGTTTCTTCTTTTACTTTAGATCCTAGCTCTCACTTATAGTTATGACTTCGTACTTATTGTTAATCGATTATCTATCTTGTTCATAGTAGCTTCTTGCTGTTGCATAGTTGAGAATCTTCTCATTGCTACTTTCGTTTCATTTGTTGTCTTCCCTGAGATAGAATAACCTTGGACGTATCCTTGATGTCGTAGTCCTTGCGTCATTGCTATCTGATTGTTACTAATCCATGTCTAACATTTTCTCGTTCCATCCTTTCATTCCCAGTAGCCATGGGGTTGCTACTTGTCTTCTTTATACATGAATAGTCACGACGTGTTGACTCCATCTTTAATAATGTACTTACTTTATTCATACTCCTATGAGTATTTTCCTTTCGTAATCACAATCTACGACTTTTAATCTTTACTACATCTAACGATATCATCCTTCTTTCTTACTGATTATCGTCGTTTCTTACTTCTTTCTACCGTTATCTGACTTCTCACTCCTGATTAACTAATCTCTTTCAACTTGTACTCTGTCTAGCACAGTTATTATCTCTTAACATAGCTAAACTTGATACATCCTTCACTATCTTCCATTTCTTATTCTTTCGCTTCTTTAAGCTATCATAAACTTCATGTCGTTCTATTGGTCGTGATCCTTTGTTCTTTATCATTATCTTAGACACGTAATTCACGTTACTTCTGATCGTATGGCTTGTACAGTCTCCCTTGTTCACTAATATTACTCATATTCTTATCCCTTTCACTTTCACCTAATTGTTTCTTTGGAGTTTACCTTAAATCTCTTATTGACTTTTCATTCAATGATGTTCTTCCTTTACGTCACAGTTCCTTATTCAAGATGACCTCATAAGAATCTTACATGCTTCTTTAGCATTTAACTATTTCGAGAACTTTTCTCATTAATCAGCTTTCGCTTAACTTCTTTCTTATCTTTAACCTTTAACTAACTTCATCTTTAACTTTCATCCTCAACGGATTCATTAGATCCTTAATAACTTATTTATTTCCTTAATCGTCATTCTTTCTTATTGTATAATCAGCTTTCTTTCTATTTTACACTTCTGCTTCTTACTGTCAATTTTTATTTTCACTTTTTACAATACAATCTTGATACTGATTGTAATCGTTCCTTAACTTATTCTTATTCTATCTCTCGTCTTCTTTTGAAGGGTTTTCCGATTGTTCTTAACATTTATATTGTACTTACTTTGTAATTTCCAAAGTCAGGGAACAATTTCAATTCACTGTCGTCCTATACGCTTTATGCTTTCTTAGCACTTATATCTTGATTCTAATTGTCTTTAAATAACTTTATCTCTTTGTACTAGTATCGACTCTTGTCTTGTCTTTTACTTGTTATATTTGTTACGTCTTTCCTTCGTTTATAGCAGTTCTATTGCTGCTGTTCTATTCTGACATTCCTTATGACGTATTTCTAGAACTTTCACTTCTCTAATCACCTTACTAAATTTTGAGGGTATTTGAATTTTACCCTTACACTTTTCTTCATATCATCCACCATTCTTACATTTACTGACACGTATGTCTATACGTGTACCTTTCTCCTTTCTGTTAACGCAACTTATAATTCTTAATGCTGATATTAGTAACTTTACTTAATATCAGTCATATAGCATCATTATCTCTTTTGATCTATCCAACTTCGAACCTTCACATCTTACTGGATTATTTTCTTCATCCTTGCGTACTTGTACGTTTCTTTCGCTTAACACAACTCTCTGTCATTTCATCATTCGTTTTATTATAAGCATAAATATCGTATCCTTAAGTATTGCCAGTGCATTGCAGCCTATCTGCATATGCTCTCCGGCGACAAGTCCTTATTCACATTCTTCTTTAGCTCCACTAGCTTCGTTGCAATAATTATTAACATGGCTTTATTTTGTTATTGGAGTTTCTTTTACAATTCTCATTCTTACTTATTAAGAATCTTTTACTATTTGTCGCAGGGCTTAACATCAGAGTTTACTTACTGAATAAAACGATTTTTAAAACTTCTTTTGGCTGCGCAGCTCTTTCTAAATCACTTTTCATAAATCATTTAAAATCGTTAGTACAATTGTTGCTCAGAGTGATGACATCTCTCATCACCAAGGAGTTGCTCAAAATCGCAGTTTCTTTTTCCATTACAAAGATATGATGCATGATCTAAAATTTTGAAAATCATTCTTTTATGCATTTCTATCATGGTTATGCAATGTCACGTGCGATGCCTGAGCACAATTGTACCTTGAAAAATCATAAAAAACTTTCAAAATCTTCATAAAATCGTAAGTCTTACTCTAGATTATACACTCTGCGACTATTAACGGCTTTCTTTATACTTATTGGGTATATTTTAAACTTTTGTACTGCTGTCATATTTTTGTATTACTGTCATTTTTCTGTCATTTACAGACTGTTCGTCTATCACGTCACTTCTCTCTCCATATTTCCGATAACTCAACTAAGTTCGAAATTTTCTATTGCTATAATCATCATATCCACTTCTGCAACTTTCTATTCTACGTCATATACAGACGCAGATACCGATGTTTCACATCGACTTCCTGTAAGTAATCCATCTCTTTCTTCAATTCAAAAACGTAATATAGGAATTATGTTTGCGATAATTATATGATGTGATGTTTATCATATTATTGTTTCTGTAAGTTATATTTATATATATTTTCTTTCATTAGGCACGTATTTAATAACAGCGCTTCCTATAGGTTCTCACTTTCTGAGGTATTATCCTAAAGGCAAAACCTATTACTGATATTCTACTATGCAATGCAGCAATTATATAAACACAATAATGCAAACACATAAACACAATTACTTAAAGCACGTAAATCACTAATACCTGGAGGTGCCTGATGTGGAACGCTAGGTTCCCTAATAACTATGCCTGTGCGACGGCCCCTAACTGTTCTACCGGAGTTTCGTCCACCTCTTTGCACAAAATAAGGGTTGGTTGTAGTTCTGGAGGACGTACTGACGTAATCCGGGTGGTACTCACGTCTAAAGTAATAAGGTCGTATCGGATCACCCGACCATTCATGCTTTGTTTCAATCCTACGGGCCATTGTAGTAAGCGTGCTGAAATGTTCATTCACGTGCTCATACAGCTCATCAAACTGAGGTCCTAAACCCCTGACATATCTACGATTAATGGTCCTATTGTCTTCGTTCAGATTAGGGACTCCCTCTGCCATTCGCAGAAAATCAGTAGAGTACGCTCCTACAGTCAACATCCCTCTAGAAAAAGAACGCATCTGCCTTCTAACTTGATTTAAAGCTATTTGCGCCTGACCGTTAGCTATGTCCGCATCTTCCCTCAAATTGCGGTATCTCCGCACACTTGACCAAAAATAGTCACCTCTGTATTCCTCGACATCTAATTCATCTAACTCTTCTTCTTCTTCATACTCTTCTTCCTGAGGATTTTCCTCTTCTGCTTCTTCTTCTAATTCTTCTTCTGGATCCTCCTCAGGATCCTCCTCAGGGTCTTCCTCAGGATCTTCTTCAAGATCCTCTTCCGGATCTTCCTCCGGTTCCTCTTCCTCTTCTTCGCTGTATTCAATTTCCGGCGAATGTTCTCTAACTCTGTTTCTGGAAGAACTACCTATTTCAGACACAGACATAAAACCATTTTGATATATTTCTGGTGATGTTCCATTATCTGCGTGGAATCCATTCTGATGGACCCCAGATGGTTCGCCCACTTCATTATGAAACCCGTTTTGAAATATAGGAGGCGCTTCCTCCCGTTCTTCATCAGCATGCGACTGAGCTCCGTTTTGCCCAGACATGCTGAAAAGAAACAATTTCAAACATAAGCGACCATCTGAGTTCCTTTCCACACGCAATTCCAGTATCAACTTATACAATACTGTAAACATTTTAGCATTTAATCCAACTGCATGTAATTCGCAAGCAAATAATCATTAAACAATCTCAGCGCGAGTAGCAAATACTTAGCCCTCTCAATCGTTCATAATTTGCAAACATGTAACCACCTTCTATATCTTAACATAAGAAACAATTATTTAGTCGTCTTAGTCGTCCGTATGAACAGATACTATTCACTTACTAACTTAATAGTCCTGGTTCGCGCGCGTAATGCCATGTACTACTAATGCACACATAACACAATTACAGACAACCACGGTCTGACTCTTGCTGCAGTAGTTCCTAGGTATACTTACTGACAAATACTCCCTGTCAAACAAGCAATCAGACAACTCTAGCAGTGGTAACTGGACCAAACTGCTCTCAAACAAGCATTGAAACAACCTTGCAGTGGTAACTGGACCAAACTGCTCTGATACCAACATTGTCACGACCCAAAACTATTGAGCCGCAACCGGCGCTAGGGAACGGGAGTGGTAGCTCCGGAACCCGTAGCAAGCCTAAAATCTCAATTATTTTTCGCAAATATAATATAAAATAAACAATATCAAACAACGAAAGCAAATGTACATATAATTATACATTTACACTAACTGTATCAAAACCTCGCGGGCTCTAGTTACCGTACCCTGTACGAACTGGCCTCGCGGTACTATATACATCAGTTAGTGTTTCAAACATCTCACCGGCACCTGGGGCCGTGGATCATATACTAAACACGTAGCCTATCAAAATGCATATAAAACAATAACAGCAGTTAATATATACAATCAAAATGAACTGCTGTCTAGGCTATTATACTATCGACACAGGACCACTACTGCAGCACTCACAGAAGTCAGAAACTAACATATACAGCTGACTTCTGGACTTCAAAATTGGCCTCTAGCTAAGTCCACAAGCTAAGCACCTGAAAGACATCAAAGGTGAGGGGTCAGTATTTGGGGAAATACTGAGTGAGTTCACAGTTTACTAACGGTATTATTATAAAAATATAGCATCGCATTTCAAATCAATATTAATATAAAAATACATATGAACAAGTACTCGATCCTTTCGAAACTAAAATCCTGAAACATAACATAATTCTCTATTGTTCAAATCATACTGATTCCAATAGTCCGACCCGGGAATGCTCATACTCTACCACGTCAGTCAGGACATATCTCTTAATCCCAAAGTGGCACTAGATACGGGGCTCAGGTTACTCTAACCGAGTTCACTCTCGTGGGGCTCAGGTTATTTTAACCGAGTTCACTCTCGTATCAAATTCATATTTTAACTTTCATAATTATATCATCCATGCATATCAAATCGTACCTCATGGTCAGACACGCTAGACTGACACATTACTGGTGATCACACAGCCTATTGACACCCAATAGGTAGCTAGTTTCGTTGGATCGTATACTAGGTCCTTGTACGTAAAAACTTATTCAAAACATATAACATATCAATAATTCAAATATATATAGTGCGATGCATATCAACAGCATATAGATAGTAATACCAAAATAATATCAATTGATAATACACGAAAGTAAAATACAACTCACAGTGACCGCAATCCAATCACAAATATGGTCGATGAGATGATATGCCCTTGCTAGTCCGCTTCTACTGACTCCACTACTTGCTGACACGTCTGATAAATCGTTAATAGTTAGACGTGATTCTCGCATTCTTATACGTATAATACTTTTAAGTTCTAAGTTTAAGTTGATTAGATTCCATTTCTAGTTTGCTTCTAAACTCGATGATCCTTAGTCGTACTGGCGACTTATCGAGTACTATTCCTCGTACTCGAGAATTATATGACTTTTCTTAACTAATTAACATTCACTTATATAATGTTTTACCTCCATTTCAGGACATTTGACTGAGTTTCACACTCAAATCAAGCTATCGGAGGCTCATTTTCGCTCCCGGAAGTCCCACGAAGGTTCTGGTCGAGTTAGGGCACGTCGTGTCACCTTGGCACGTCGTGCCCTTCAATTTTTGTGAAGGGCACGTCGTGCCCTTCATGGTGCACGTCGTGCACCCCCTTGGTGCACGTCGTGCACCCTTGTGGTGCACGTCGTGCGCCTGCACGACGTGCTGAAGTGCAGCACGTCGTGCACCGACGTGTGCAGCGTCTTTTCCGGCGCCTCTGAGCCATTTCCGGGGCTCCAAAACTCCCAAAACTCATACCACTTCATACCCAATTCATTTAAACACTTATCTTATCATTTTACAACTCAAAAACGTCAAAAACAACTCGATTCCTAACCGTACGATTCGAACGAAACTTCCTATACGAAACAGCCCCTATTCTTCGAGTTTAACACCAAATTTCGAGATATTTACCTTAATTTGAAGCTTAGGATTGATAGAGCTTTCAATTCCGAAGAGTTTGCCGCGAAAATCGCTCGAAACGGACGCCGAACGGCGAAACGGCGAAGAAACGACGGTATCGCTCGTTTTTTGTTTCTGGAGGTTTCTTCCTTCTTCTGATTACTCTTCATTCATAATTCCTTTTATATATATGATTTGGTTAAATTATTACTTTAACCCTTAATTTCTTCATTTGTTATTAATTATCCTTTAAACTTTTCTTTCGTACGATTTAGTCCATAGCTAAATCGATAAACTCTTAAATCATAACTTATACGTATTATTTATATCCGATAAACAATACGAATCCCAATATTAATATTTTCCCGTCAAAACTTATAAATTTCCATTTTTGACATAAAGTGGCTAAATTACCACTTTAGTCCCTGAACTTCATTTTGAGCTTTCCTTGACATTTTTCCTTTTAATTCCAATTCTAACTTTAGAATTGAAATATAACCTTGATTTCCGCATAATTAATTTCCCAAAACCGACCTACTTGAAACTTATTTACTTTATCTTTTCAGAAATTCTTCTAATATTGCCACTCTGGCGAATCAAAATTGGACACGTGGTCCAATTAGCTAATTAATTATTTTGGGGTATTACAGTTTTAATTGCTAAAAAAAGATAGAAAAAAACCTAATTTGAATAAGAAAATTTAAGAAGTTAAGTTTGACGTTAATTTTGAAAATCTTACAAATGTCGAATAAAGTTCGAGTGAAAATGAAAGTCGTAGACGGTGGTGCGGACTATATAAATGTCCAATTTGTTTTTAGTTAGATTTATTTTAATTAAGTGATTTTTTAAAGTTGCCTAATAATGTAGTTTTTGATTAATTGATTATAGGTAAATTTTTACTAATTCACGCTTTTAGTAAAAAACACGACATTGCTATGCTATACTTTTTAAAAATAGAATAACAAATTTAGGGTTTATGATTTTGATTGTTATGAAGTGTTTTTACTGTTTTAGGCATTTAAAAGCCTTTTTAAACATTTTTGTCGTTATGAATTTTTCAAATATCAGATAATAATAAATCACTAGGGTTTTGTAAATAATTATAAAAAAGCCATACAAAGAAATTAAAATAAATCAAATAATCAAATAATCAAAAATATGTGTACAACAATAAAAAAAAGTTATAAAATACAACGAAATGTTTGTTCTATCTGGGGTCCGTAAGAGTGTCCTCAAGTTTCGACCCTTGTTCTGACGTCGACTCGTCTAGCTATGAGTCAATGGCCGATAAGGTCTGAGATCTGGGCCGGAGCTGTGGTCGCCACTATTTGGACTGACCACATCGTCATCCTCGTCATCAGGAGCATGTGAGGAGGGGTTCCCTAACCCTAGGGAAAATGAAGGAGGCGTCATGTTAGCAACATCACCAAATGGAGGTGTGGGAGCCTGCAAATTGCTCACCCACTCATCAGTTAGCAAAAAATGCATTTGCAATGGGCTCTGAGTCGGGCGGGGAGAGGAGGAAGGCGGCTGTGGAATGTACCCCTCAAGAAGCTGGCTAAAACTACCTACTCCAGGCGTTTGCGGATAGGACCAGTTGTCTTCAAATAGTCCTCCGTACTGCTGAGCTGGAGGTGTCTGTGTCGGGAGTGGTGGCTGAAAGGGGGTAAAAGTGGAACCACGATAATGGGAGAAGTCTTGCGGTACTGAATAAGACGAAGATGGTGGCGCCTCGGGCTGTGAAGAGGTGCTGTCGTAGTGCTGTGTATACCCAGTATACCGCCGAATAAAGTCATCGGTATTCCCCTGATAATCGACCTGGAAAAACAAAACAAATTATCTAATTACGGTTATTGATGTTATAACTCAAAAAATGTAAATTCAAATTCTAACGTACCGGTGTGGCCAGAGGGTCCGGCGTGGCCAGCGGAGTCGTGTAAGCGGTCTCCCCAAAACACAGGTAAACATAAGGCACAGAAGGAGGCGGCACTGAAAAAAAGGAAGCCGGTGGGCCCTGGGGCTGCGAAGAGGTGCTGCCGTGGTGCGGCGTATACCCGGTATACCGCCGAATGAACTCCTCGGTATTCCCTTGATAATCGACCTGCAAAAAGAAAACAAATTATGCAATTAGGGTTACTGATGTTATAATAAAAAAATATGTAAATTGAAATTCAAACGTACCCGTGTGTCTAGAGGGTCCTGCTGCGTGGCCAGTGGAGTCGTGTAAGCGGTCTGCCCAAACGATGGGTCGACATAAGGCATAGAAGCAGGCGGTACTGAAAAAGAGGAAGCCCGTGGCCCCTGGGGCTGCGAAGAGGTGCTCCCGTACTCACGCGCAGACCCGTAATAACGCCGGATAAGTCCTATGTGTCCCTGTGAAAGACGACCTGGACAAAGAAAAAGTCAGTTGGTCACTGTAATTAATGGATGTAAAACTATTAAATTGTACATTGAAATTGAAACGTACCGGTGGGGGGAAAGGGTCTGTCGGGATCTCACGGGTCAACTCTGACTGTCTGGGTCTGCCTCTACGACGTCCTCGTATGCGCTGTACATCGACGGTTGGCGGATCGATCTCTGGAATAGCGTCTGGAGGAACAGCAGGGTCTGGCGGTGGCCCGCTGACGTTCCGCCGATCCTCCCTAGTGGCTAGCTGGGAAGTGCGAGCGTAAGTCCGAACAGTGGAATCCGCCTCAGACTGCAAGCGGATCCTCTCCATGGTATCGCGCTGTAAAAAGTCAACGTAAATCGCCACTTATTATACATTATTAACAAAAATATGTAAATGAAAAAAAATAGTAGCAGGACTACTTACATGAGAACCGAGCTCAGCCCCGCGATGGGTAATCCATCTCCTGCTCACGAGCCTGTACCAGTCCATGTACTGAACTCTGAATGGAAGTGCGGCGGATGCTCGAGTACATGCCCACGTACCACATATCTCTCTCTAGAGTCTCAGATGGCGATATACTCACTGAAAAGCGCCTGGAAGTCTGAGCTCCCACGGTATTGGACGCCATGCAAGATGGGTTGCTGGAAGGGGGCCTCCGGAATAGGCTGAACCAGTCCGAACTGCTGAAGCACCCTGTCTGGCTGGTGCCACTCGATAATGTGGAAGTAGATCAGTGGGACGCGTGCACGCCAGAAATGCGACCCCTCGAAACAGTATGACGGTAGCTGACTGATAATCAGCTCGGAGTATGGCTGCCAATCGATCTGCCAAAGTACAATATATAAGTTAGTTTTTATGAAATATTACTTTTGAAACTGAAATTAAATTTTTAAAAATTCACTCACATCTGAATAGCGCAGCTCATCAAGTGCTAATCTCATGGCCGCCAAGTTGCGTCTAGGAACGTCTTGAAAATTGACGTGACCTGCCCATCTGCGTAAGTGAAATATTTTAAATTGTTAGTAGTTACAACAGTAAACATGTGTAATAAACTTAACTGAAAAGAAATTGATTAATAATAATTATATACATGTCGCCCAACGGTAAGTGCTGCTGGATGAGACCGCCTCTCAACCTCGGCCTCAACGGCCTAAGTCGCTCGAATGCCCAGAGCCGTAGTAGCCAAATGCCCCCCAATGTTCTGTCTGCGCTGTGAAATCAAAGTGGAATAGCACATCTCGTGATATAGATGTGCGAGAGTCGCCGATCCCCAGCTGTAGGTCTGCAGTCTCGTCAAGTCTTCCAGAAACGGGAGGATCCTCAGTCCAATCTGGCCACTGTTCAAATCCGGGAAACACAAGGACCATAGGACAAGCAAAAGATAGGCTCTAACGGCCCAATCGACCTGCTCCTCTCCACCTGGTGCTGGCACATATTCAAACTTTTGAAACTCCGTTTTTAACCAGGACACTTTCACAAACCCGTTGTTATTCGTACGGGTCGGCTTGTACCGTCTCCCAAGAAGGCGCATGGTAACACTGTTCCAGTCAGTCACTGTAGGACCGGTGATAGGAGTCCCATCTATGGGGAGTCCAGTAAGGATCGCTACGTCCTGAAGCGTGATGGTGCACTCCCCCTCCGGAAACATAAACGTATGTGTCTCCGGTCTCCAACGCTCGACTAGGGCAGTGACCAACGTCATGTCCACCTGGTACTGCCTCATCTCGATGAAGTACCCGCTTTCTCAGCCAAATCCTTCAAGTCCCTATTTCTGATTAAGGAGTGGAAATTGGCCATTAAATGCCTTATGCAGAAAAAGTGATCGACGTCGTCCCACTCCGGACGTTTTAAAACGGAAATTAATCCAGGAGTGCGATCAGAAACGATGGCAACCTTGCGACTGCGTAAGACTTGATCTCGATGACCCATGAAATATTCAAAACTGGCAATGGATTCTGATTCCACGAGCGCAAAAGCCACCGGCATTATATGGTTGTTGCCATCTATCGCCGAAGCTATCAACATGTTGTCACGACCCAAAACTATTGAGCCGCAACCGGCGCTAGGGAACGGGAGTGGTTGCTCCGGAACCCGTAGCAAGCCTAAAATCACTATTAATTTTTCGCAAATATAATATAAACCAACAATATCAAACAACAGAAGCAAATATACATATATAACATATAACCAAATATATACACTAACTGTTTCAAAACCTCGCGGGCTCTAGTTACCGTACCCTGTACGAACTGGCCTCGCGGTACTACATACATCAGTTAGTATTTCAAACATCTCACTGGCATCTGGGGCCGTGGATTTTATACAACGTACATAGCCTATCAAAAAGCATATAAACAAAGACAGCAGTTGATATATACAATCAAAATAAACTGCTGACTAGGCTACTACTTTGTTGACACAGGACCACTACTGCAGCCTTCACAGAAGTCATAAACTAACATATGCATATGACTTCTGCACTTCAAAATTGGCTTCTAGCTAAGTCCACAAGCTAAGCACCTGAAAGACATCAAAGGTGAGGGGTCAGTATTTGGGGAAATACTGAGTGAGTTGTCATTTACTAACAGTATTAATATAAAATCATAGCATCGCATTTCAAGAAAACAATAATATGAAACATATAAACACGTATTTGATCCGTACGAAACTAATATCCTAGCATGCGACACATCTCTCGAATAATCATATATCATTCAACCCAATCGTAATTATCAATTGCGAGTCCAACTCGCTGGTGGCCTAGCCACTAGATACGGGGACTTCCAGGCTACACCGTAGCCGAGTTCACTCTCGTATCGAAATCATATACCCAATCGTAAATTTCATATTCATCAACAGCTTCCAGCTGTGTCAAGTCATTTCTCAATGCAAACATACTAGACTGACTCGATACTGGTGATCACACAGCCTATTGACACCCAATAGGTAGCTAGTTTCTTCAGATCGCATACTAGTTCTCGCATATAGAAATTAAATAAACATATAACATCCAATCAATTGTATATAATGCGATGCGTGAAAACAATATATATAATTTCATAAAATAATTTCAATATATATATATAAAATAATTTCAATATATATATATATAATACATGAAAGTAAAAGTACAACTCACAGTGACCGCAATCCAAGAAATGATATGATCGATCTGATAATACGCTCTCGCTAGTCCGCCTCTATTGACTTCACTACTCGCTGGCACGTCTGATAAATCGTTAATAGTTAGACGTGATTCTCGCATTCTTATACGTATAATACTTTTAAGTTTTAGGTTTTAGTTTCGTTTTACACTTATTTACGTATTCAATAGCTTGAGTCGTATAAACGACTTAGCGAATACCATATTTCATAATTGAGAATCGCTTAACGTCCTTGACGTTTTCCATTATTATTATTTATCTAAAAATGTCGAGCTAATCTCGAGATTAATGATTCTCAAAGTCCGAAACCCGTCTTTTAGAGTCGAATTACTCAAAACATCGAATGTCTAGGTCAATTTCGGTTTGCATACGTGTGGAGGCGAGTTGGGGTGCACGGGTGTGCGTTTTGATGGGTGCACGATCGTGCAACTTAGTACACGTTCGTGCACCTCAGGGGTACACGTTCGTGTACTATGAGAAGTACACGTTCGTGTACTTCAGTACACGATCGTGTACCTTGCTAGGTGCACGTTCGTGTACATCAGTACACGTTCGTGCGCCCGTGGTACACGGTCGTGTACCACGTGCACAGCCCCGGAAATCAGATTTTCCGGGGTTTCACCACAATCCCGACGTGCTAAATATACCCACGCTCAATACGCATATCTCGGTTTCTTCAAAAACGTCATAATAAACCCAAAAACGTCAAATTTATGCTTAAATCATAATCCCATTAAAACAGCCATCAAAACCATTGTTTTCATGCCAAAACCCGACCTCTTACCTTAATTTGATGGCCGTAGGTGATAGAGCTTTCGGTTCTGAAGAAATCGCCGCTTGAATCGCTCGAATCGGACGTCGAACGGAGAAACGGCGGCGAAACGAAATCGATCGGAAATTTCTCTCTTTCTGGAGCCTTCTTCTCCTTTCTTTCTGATTTCTTAATTCAAATGGTTTCCCCTTATATTGAATGGTTAAGAGCTCATTTTGATCCTTGTTCTTTTTGTTTCCTATCATTTATCCTTTAAACTTTTTAATCGTACGATTTAGTCCATAGCTAAATCGTTAAACTCTTTTATCACGACTTATACGTATTATTTATCCCTGATAAATAATACGAAGCTCGATATTAACACTTTCCCGTCAAAATCCAATATTTCCATTTTCGACACAAAGTGGCTAAATTACCACTTTGGTCCCTGTACCCTATTTTAGACTTTTCTTGTCATTTTTCCATTTAATTCCAATTCTAACTTTAGAATTGAAATATAATATAAATTTTCTCCATAATAACCTTTTCTGAAACCGACTTACTGTTGGCAAATAATCGCAAGTGTACGATATCGCTCAAGTAATATAACTTGGAAGACCAAGTATCGATCCCACAGAGACAATGGACTTAATCACTAATTTCAAATATTCTTTAATCGGCTAGCTAGAAAAATCAATAGGATTTGTAATTTAATTAAACTAATATAAACTGAAAACAAATAATAAAATATGATTTAAAACAATAAGATTAAAAAGCTCAAGGATTGATAATCCCAAATAAATAAGCAAAATTATGGAATAGGATTTCTTAGCGATTTTATCGTGAATCGAGCTATTCTAAAGCACCGAATCCCGCCCTCTCAAGCCTCAAAGATCCAAATAAAATCACAACCTAATTACCTAACCAATTATTAACTCGCTCTCACGATATTAAAACTGAATTAAATAATCAAATTATAATTATGAAGCAAACTCAATGACTACCTAAATTCCAACCCGCTCTCACGGCGTTTTTCTCTAAGTTCTTAATTATCTATGTCTATTTAATTAACAATCTCTCAATTAGTTAATTAAACACAAAATCATGAACTAAGTAGCTAATTTAATCCAAGCAATAAGATTAATAATTAAGACACGAATTAACACTAATCCATCCAATCCAAATAATTACCAATTTATAAGTTCATATCAACCCTCGAACAAGGGTTTTAGTTACACATATTAAAACTGAAACAAAACAAGAAGGATGATGAAGAAGAAAGCATAATTAAACAATAAATACCGGAGTTGTCAATTTCGGAAAGAATCGTCTTGATTAAACTTGAAATCTTCAACAATCGTCTTGCAGAAACTAGTTATAAACTACTTATAAACTGCTGGAAAAAACTAAACTAAAAGCTATTTAATAAAAACTAAACTATAACTAATCTAATCTAATTTATTCTATATCTTAAATTGAGTCTAGTACAAGGTCTTTATATAGTAGGAGAAGTTCCGGAGTCTTCTAATTTGTATTGCAAATCAATTTGTAATAGGAGTTGTAATTGTGAGTTGAGGAAGAATTTCACTCCAAATCAAATCCTGAAGCATGCGTGTTTTACTCTTGTTCCGTTCGGGAAGCCCTTGGTTCCGTTCGAGACACAGCCAATTTTCACATGGTCTCGAACGGGAAGCCCTTTGTTCCGTTCGAAAAACTTGTAACCGAGAGCAAAGCTCTCGTTCGGGACACTCTTTCCCGTTCGAGACACAATTTCAGCTGCAAAACTACTAACTTCAAAACTTCATAACTCGATGTAGAAAACTCCAAATGAGTCGGTTCTTGAACCGCTGGAAAGCTTAGGATGTCTACTTTATTTCTTATGAAGAACATAAAGTCATTTGAAGTCATTATCTGCTCCAAAATTGCCAATGAATGCGCCGGGGTCAGATTTTCATGTGTGCAAATGTGCTTTCTTCATTCCCAAGCTTCACGACCTCGATCTAATCCACGATTTATACTCTTTATTGCTCAAAATGCTCCATAATCACTAAATAATCCTTGAAACACTAACACACACCATAAAGCATAAAAATACTAAATAATGTATGCATAATACGATAAAAGTGATTAAATACGCTTAGAAACGACTCGGAATATAGGAGTAATTTTACTCCTATCAAACATCCTCACACTTACCCTTTGCTTGTCCTCAAGCAAGAAATAAATCTTACTCTACAAAATATGTTAGAAATCCTTAGCATATAACTTAACAATAAATCAATCAAAGAAATCCCCGACCCTATGAATAATATGAATAACAACCTTCTAAAACCCGACAACTAAATAATGATGCAATCAAATAATAATAATAATTTTATGACATAATTCAATATAACAACGGTTACTAACTCATTAGTACAAGGTCAAATTGAATCACACTTCAAGCTTCACTATCATTTGCGGGACATGGAAAATAATCAATTTTTCACTTAGGCAAATCATAGCACAAGTTAGTAAAAACTAAGCTAATGGCATCAATATTTCAACAAGCAGGGTATATAACAAAGAAAGCTCACAATTGAAAAACATGAATACTCACCATAAGCTTGCTCATAGTCCCGGACTCCGCTACTTGATTCGGTAATCAACAAAAATCATATGGTCTTTTATTGGGTTGTAATGTGGCTAAGGTAAAGGGTAGGTAAAAAGGTTAAACAAAGGCTAATTATCAACTTAATATACTATTTATTACTACTATTAACTTCTAGGTTGATCTAACTCCGGTTTTGCGTTTATGTGAACTTATAACTTTCTTTTCTTTTTTGAATTACGCTCTCCTCATTGCTTTTTGCAATCTCAGAATTTTTCTCTTTTTGAAGCTTTTTGCTTGCAAATTTCTATCTTTTTTTTTTTCTTTTTCAATCTTTTTTTTAAGGCGTAACTTTATCTTTTAAGCACAATGTAGTTCACTTTCTCTTTTCACTAATCTTGAGTTATTAATCACCTATATTCATCATAATCATAACAAATAATATATAAAGTCGATAAGGTAAACAAAAGAGGTAAAGCATAGAACGGTAAAATGTGTAAAATATGGTAAAAACAATAAAAAGGTTTAAGGCTCAAATTGGTGTAATCTAAGGGATAAAGGGTAGTCTATTTAAGTGGTCTAAAAGAAAGGTTATACCTAATTGCCATAATCATCTAATTGTTGAAAACTCAATCGTGTAACTTTAAACGGACACCGAGCAAGTTCTAGGAATAAAACATGAAATCAACACTCACAACAAGGAAATTAAGCTCAAAACTCTCAAAAGTGTGTAGTGTTATGCCATAAACTCAATTCCTACTTAAATTATGCTACTCATGCCAAAAGTTTAAAAACGACTATAAAAATAAACAATCAACATGTCATGAATCCGCATCAAGTTATTCAATTATGTTTCAACGATTTGAACAAGTCTAAATTTTGAATTCACCCTTATTTCATCGGATTATGTCAACGAATTATTAAGTCATTAAGCAAGCATCGCTTATCAATTGTCGAATTAAGAAGTCGCGTTTATACATTCATTGATTCGGGGAAATCTAAGATTGACAAATTAATTAAGATACACACCAAATCAACTAACACTTTCATAATTAAAAGACAAAGATTTAAAGCAATACAAGGCATTGTAAAAAACTACGACTATCCTAAAACACCCTAATACAATCTACTAAAGCATGAAAACACAAGAAAAACAAACTAAAAAAAAACAAATTAAACCTAAGAAAACATAAATAAACAAACAATAATAAAAAAATCCTAACTAAACGATATGTTTTTCCCCCATCCTCACACTATTTCATGCAATGTCCTCAGTGTAATGAAATAAAAAAATTGAAAAACATGAGTGTAAGATGAAAAAAAAAAAAAAAAAAAATACCTCTTGGGATTGCCTCCCAAGTGCGCTTTAGTTAGAGTCTAAAGCTAGACTCTTCGCGTAAGGTTGCTAAAAATACAACCTAACATGAGGAAGCCGTCTTGGTAGCATCTTCTTCCTCTTTTTCCTTGTTGGCTCCTTCAAATAAAACTCGGATGATATAGAGTATGCTTGTACTCTGTAGTAGGGAACATGAGGAGTATGAAGCATATCCATATATTTAGTATTATTTCCATCATACTCGGAATCAAACCCTTCTAAGAATGGATCTTTAAAATCAAAGGTTTTATTAAATTCCTTGTAGAGTACCGTAATACCAAATTGCTCTCCACTTTCATTATTTAAGCTCATGGATGTTGTAATTGGGTGGAAAATCGGAGTTTCAAGTTCACCATCCTCACACTGTTCTTTTTCGGCATCTACATGTACCTTTGTTGGATGATGTCCAACTAAGGCATTGACATATGGAGTTTCAGCCATCTCATCGTCACTATTGATCGGCACATCGTCAACTTGAACCACCTTCGTAACATGCGGATTGTCAAGTGATTTTCCGCTTCGAAGCTCAATTACTTTTACTTGCTCTTTTAGATTTGATTCTGTTGTAGATGGTAGACCATCTTGAGCTAAATTTTGAATCAAAATAGCCAATTGAGAAATTTGCGTCTCAAGACGGTGGTTGACCGCGGCTTGATTTTGGAAACCGGTTCTCATCTCCTCAATGAATTCGTCAATCTTGCTTCCTTCATCCACATTCCAATTTTGCTGAAAATCCGGTGATTGTTGTGGTTCATTATCAAAGTTGGAATTGAAATCCCATTCGTTTTGATGTAGGTGATAACTTGAATTAAAGTTCAAATTTTCATTGAAGTTCTCCCAAGTATCGTTCCAACCATAAGTTTCACTAGCTTGCCATTGATCACCCATATAGTTGACATGTCCATTCCAATCTGGATAGAGTACATGACAGTCAGCTCGAGTATGACCAAAATCCCCACAAATTTCACAGTTATACTGAAAATTTTGGTACTGCATATAATTTTGATTCCATGCCATTACTCTTTCCAAAATAGGTACACCAAAAACAAATTGAGGAAAAACCAACAAATATCAAATTTCCTGCACACCCAAAAACAAGAACACCCCACGTAAAATTCAATAAACACAAAAAAATAAAAATAAAAAACAGAAAATAAAAGCTAACACAATCAAGAATATAATACTCTTAATTTATTAAATACGCAATTGTCCCCGGCAACGGCGCCAAAAACTTGTTGGCAAATAATCGCAAGTGTACGATATCGCTCAAGTAATATAACTTGGAAGACCAAGTATCGATCCCACAGAGACAATGGACTTAATCACTAATTTCAAATATTCTTTAATCGGCTAGCTAGAAAAATCAATAGGATTTGTAATTTAATTAAACTAATATAAACTGAAAACAAATAATAAAATATGATTTAAAACAATAAGATTAAAAAGCTCAAGGATTGATAATCCCAAATAAATAAGCAAAATTATGGAATAGGATTTCTTAGCGATTTTATCGTGAATCGAGCTATTCTAAAGCACCGAATCCCGCCCTCTCAAGCCTCAAAGATCCAAATAAAATCACAACCTAATTACCTAACCAATTATTAACTCGCTCTCACGATATTAAAACTGAATTAAATAATCAAATTATAATTATGAAGCAAACTCAATGACTACCTAAATTCCAACCCGCTCTCACGGCGTTTTTCTCTAAGTTCTTAATTATCTATGTCTATTTAATTAACAATCTCTCAATTAGTTAATTAAACACAAAATCATGAACTAAGTAGCTAATTTAATCCAAGCAATAAGATTAATAATTAAGACACGAATTAACACTAATCCATCCAATCCAAATAATTACCAATTTATAAGTTCATATCAACCCTCGAACAAGGGTTTTAGTTACACATATTAAAACTGAAACAAAACAAGAAGGATGATGAAGAAGAAAGCATAATTAAACAATAAATACCGGAGTTGTCAATTTCGGAAAGAATCGTCTTGATTAAACTTGAAATCTTCAACAATCGTCTTGCAGAAACTAGTTATAAACTACTTATAAACTGCTGGAAAAAACTAAACTAAAAGCTATTTAATAAAAACTAAACTATAACTAATCTAATCTAATTTATTCTATATCTTAAATTGAGTCTAGTACAAGGTCTTTATATAGTAGGAGAAGTTCCGGAGTCTTCTAATTTGTATTGCAAATCAATTTGTAATAGGAGTTGTAATTGTGAGTTGAGGAAGAATTTCACTCCAAATCAAATCCTGAAGCATGCGTGTTTTACTCTTGTTCCGTTCGGGAAGCCCTTGGTTCCGTTCGAGACACAGCCAATTTTCACATGGTCTCGAACGGGAAGCCCTTTGTTCCGTTCGAAAAACTTGTAACCGAGAGCAAAGCTCTCGTTCGGGACACTCTTTCCCGTTCGAGACACAATTTCAGCTGCAAAACTACTAACTTCAAAACTTCATAACTCGATGTAGAAAACTCCAAATGAGTCGGTTCTTGAACCGCTGGAAAGCTTAGGATGTCTACTTTATTTCTTATGAAGAACATAAAGTCATTTGAAGTCATTATCTGCTCCAAAATTGCCAATGAATGCGCCGGGGTCAGATTTTCATGTGTGCAAATGTGCTTTCTTCATTCCCAAGCTTCACGACCTCGATCTAATCCACGATTTATACTCTTTATTGCTCAAAATGCTCCATAATCACTAAATAATCCTTGAAACACTAACACACACCATAAAGCATAAAAATACTAAATAATGTATGCATAATACGATAAAAGTGATTAAATACGCTTAGAAACGACTCGGAATATAGGAGTAATTTTACTCCTATCACTTACTAAAATTTGTTTATCGGAAAACTTTCCAATATTGCCACTTCTACGACTCAAAACTGGACACGTGGTCCAATTAGCTAATTAATTATTTTGGGGTATTACACATGTGCAGCTTATATTTGCCGCATAAGTGGGTGTCGTCGATGAATAGAACTGGCTTGCAAAACGGAAATCCGTCCACCATCAGGAAGAACGTCTAGAACATCCGTTGGAAAATTCTACATTGAAGCCCGCCGCACTCAGATATTGGGCCTGTTGGAAATGGATATTGTTAGAATTAAATCTACTTAATGTACGCACATTGAAATCCACAATACTAATAGATTTCATACCTTCGCCATGCCAGAAGGATCCAGGATTCACTTGCACCACATTATCCATGAACTTTGTCAGTTGACTGTAATTGTATTCCCAGTCCCCATAAACGCTGCAGATTGCCCTCTCTTTGCCGTACCACACCCTTTTATACGGAAGAGCTACTCCAGTAAATTCGAGTAGTCCCGCAATCAACGTCTTGATCCGTATGTCACGCTGACCTAGCACTTGCGTCTGAATATAATTGGCGATCTAAGCAATCCCAAAATTCCGGTGGTGACGAACTGACACTTGCATATCGCATGTGTGTGGCCCGATATATCTTGCCAACGTCCATGTGTTGGTTTTCTGAAGAAGTGTGGCACGCAGCCACCATGGGCATATCTCTTTGTGCTTGCAAACGAAAACTATTGTCGTGTGCGTCGTCCGACAACTCTTGAACTCTCTTACATTGTCCACCGAATAGGTAACAGCACAAGCCCGAACAGCTTCTCGGCTCGAGAAAGTCATCCCTGCTTCAAACTCCATCCCCCTCTCCCACTCAACTTTTGGCTTTTCCCATGAGTCCAAGTCGACGTAAATTCGAGATCTGCACGTCTAACATGTGCCGGCAGTCGAGACTGGTACACTGTATTTTCTCCTACATTACTAGGTTCAGCAACAATGAGTATGTCTTCCATATTCTCCTCTTCGCTCTCGTAGTGATCGTGTTCTCCTTTTTCCTCATTGTCCCTTTCCGACTCACTAGAAGCAAATATATGCAGTTGATCAATAGAAATATCTTCAACAACCGCCTTGCGGTACTCCACGTACAACTCTAAAAATCTTAGTGCTGGCATGCGACCTGCCTCGGTCAGAATAACACATACATGTGGGTCGTCCTGGACATCCAACAACGAATAGGAATATATTTGTTCCCCTTGAACATGAGGTACCCGGAAATATATCTTGCTGATCTCCACCGGGCTCACGGCACTGAATATTGCCGATCCACAAATATCAACCAACTCTTGAAAATTTATTCTTCCAGTCAACGACACTTGCACATAACTACCCCCAAAATATTCTACTCCACGGGGAGAGTTTACAATGCTACCGTCAAACCATATCACAAGTGACAAATCGATTGTCGTCATTGCTACAAGCATTTGTCATGAATAAATGTTACTCTTATTTCTAAAATAAATTTCTAATATTCACAGGTTACTCATTAAAAATTATAACAATTTCTAAAATAAAACTCAAAATATAATTTTTATGTACTATTTTAAATTACAAAACGTTATAATAATCATGTATATTCAAATTTTAATCATTTCCTAAACAATGTATACTATATTGGGCTTTTTATATGAAATACTATATTTTCTCCAACATTTACTTTTGTACTACCCCTTTTAAATCTTTACATTTCATACCAACTTTCTTTTCTTTTATACTACTTTTTGACAAAAACTTTACTTCTTATATTAACTCCCATTTTTCAACATTTTCTTTCATCATTTTTGATTTTTTTTCACCATTATATTCCTGCACTTAATATTTATCATATATTTTAATTTTAAATTTTTTTGATTTTTTAATTTTTTTTGGATTTTGACTTTTTTTTACTGTTGATGTTTTTCGTTAGTTTTAATATCAACATGAAATCAACACGAAATCAACATATGTAATAAACTAACTAATTTACATTTTTTCAATCTTTTTTATACTAATTTTTTTTCCCAACATTTTTTCAATTTAATTTCAATTTTTTTATTTTATTTTCACATATAATGTGTTCTTTTTCGTTAATGATAAAATCAACTAAATATCAATAAAATATTAACGCAACATCAATATAAGATCAACATTATAACACTATAATAATTTAACATCATCATTTTCTTTTTCACCAATGCTAAAATCAACAAAATATCAACCGAAAATTAACACAATGTCAACACTATATCATTACAATAATTCAGCTTCATTATTTGTCTTCTTCCCTGATGCTACCATATCATTATCTAGTCTCAATTTAATTTAATGTAATTTTTTAGTTTATTTCACAAGTAATATTATCTTATTTGCCAATGTTAAAATAAAAAAAATCAGTTGATATCAACATAATATCAATATAAAGTCAACATAAAATCAACAACACTGTGAAATTACAATAAGTCAACAATCAATCATCATCAA
This sequence comes from Mercurialis annua, assembly GCF_937616625.2. NCBI lineage: Eukaryota > Viridiplantae > Streptophyta > Magnoliopsida > Malpighiales > Euphorbiaceae > Mercurialis > Mercurialis annua. Next base: position 2,961,089 of record NC_065575.1, on the reverse strand, counting down.
CAAATCGTTCTGCAGAATTAAAAAAAAACGCAGAAACACAAGAAAAATGCAGAAATAATAGAATTTTATTCCATAAAATTACAAAATTATTCTACATAACATGAAATGAGTATTAGATTCTCTAAAGATACTCTTTTATACATGTTTAATGGTGAAAAAACAGTAAATTTTTTTGACAAATTACAGATATGAAAATGAAAAAAAAGAAAAAAAAAATTCAAATCTGAAATCAAAACGTTAAAAGAAAGATGACGGCGAGACGAAGACGGAACTGCAGAGGTGGAACAATGGAAGAGAAACGATGGAAATGGAACGGCGGAGGCGGATTGGTGCGAAAAACAAAAGGAGAGAAAGGAGAGAGAAATTTGAGGAGAGAGAAAATTATTTGATTTATGAGTGTTTGACTTGGAGTAGTATATATATTAGTTCCGTATAAAAGTAATAATCTCCAGCGTGGATGGTAGTTTTCATATTGAAAACTCTTACCCGTATAAAAGTAATATTTTTGTAAATATTAGATGTTTATGTAAAAAGCCCTACTATATTTTCAAAATACTATTTTTTATAAAGCCTAATCACTCAAAAACCCCTCACCTTTAAACTTTTTTTCAATTCCACCCCGACGTTGAAAATTTGTCAATTTTACCCACTTTTGAATTTTCCGTTTTCAATTGTACCTCAATATTTTAATTTTTGTTAATTTTGTTACTTAAATGATGAAATCATTCAATTAATTAAGTCTAAACATGAAATTAAATTCTTTTTTATTCAAAAAAGTACAAATAAATCCTTTATTTTTAAAAACTAACTAAAAACCATAATCAAATTAACACTAATTTAAATTCTTAATTAATTTAACTAAATTTAAATAAATTTTAAAAATATACAATTAATATATGTGAGACATGGAGAATGTTTTAAACAAATTTCCAAATGCAAAAGATGTTAATTTAATTTTTCAGGGTACAATTGAAACACAAAAATACAAAATAGGGTAAAATTGACAAATTTTCAATGTCAGGGTATGATTGAAAAAGGGTTAAAAGGTCGTTTTTTTTTAAGATATTAGGCCTTTTTATAAAAACTAATCTATCTTATTTTTTAAAAATTTACTACAAGCAAAACGACATCATTTTCTATGTCTCCGAACAGCACCGCTATTCTCAGCAGCGTACGAGGAGCTTGAAATCGAGGTTAGTATACACTCTATGTCTCCGAACAGCACCGCTACGACGGCGTTTCGTTAAACCTATGTGGCGGATAGTTTCAGAGTTTGCACTGAGAACCAAAAGCAAAACGACATCATTTTCTAAAATACAGCAGCTATTTACTTTCTCGCGACACATTGTTTCAAATTCGTCGTCGAAACCTAGTTTATCAATATGGAGGCGAAAGAAAGAGATGGGAAAAGAGGGGTTAATTATTACCAAAGAGCTCAAAAGATTACAATCAAATCCGGTTCGTCTCGACCGGTTCATTAAGTCGCATGTTTCTCGTCTCCTCAAATCTGATCTCGTCTCGGTTCTCTTCGAGTTTCAACGGCAAGATCAGGTTTTCCTGTCCATGAAGGTTTGTTTTTGATCAATTTCTTTGTTAGGTTTTAGATAAATTAATTAATTGTTTATCGAATATTAACGTAACCGTTGTGCCACGTCATTTTTATAATTGTGGAATCTTTAATTATTACTAATTAGAATGTTTTACCTATTTATAGTTACTATGAGTTCAATGTTATTCAAAACAATAGAAAATTATAGAGTCGATTTTAGTTTTATCGGAGATTTAAACGAAATGCGTGTGAAGTTATGATTAATCATTCCATGAGTATGAAATGTTGTTCCATTTATTATAGGGCAATGCTCGGTTTTGTCAAATACATGATTTATGACATTATTGGATATATTGTTCGAATGGACGATGAGCATGCCGCTGTGGTCCAGCAAATGTTACTTTTGGGCTGTGACGACGAGCATCAAATATTAAATCTGAAACGGAGAAAACATTTTTTTTTGTTTTGTTCAATTAGAAGTGGCTGCTGCACAGGATAGCATAACCAGTCTAATATTGATTTGATTAGATGATTCTTGTAGCTTGATTAGCTGAGCCTTATAGTTTAGAGTGTCTAGTTATTCTGGACTTGGTGTCGCTGTTATTCGTTTTTTCGGAACAATTTGAAACGTTAAAGCGTGATGCTGAGCTTTAGAAGCTAAATATATTTTTTCCCTGCTGGATTTATAGCTGCATAACTAGAGAAATGGTGAAGAAAAAACAGTTAAAGTTTACTCTTTTTGTTTGGAAATGTTCCTCATGAGCTATTTTGCTAGAACACTCACAACACTTCATCATTTTCTGTTCACTATTTTCGGGTTTATGTATGTTTTAAGTACTTGAGTTATTCGGCAGGTAGGGGGTCTAAATGGTGTTTTCTTGCGATATACTACTGGTGAATGAATAATTTTCTCTTTCTACTCTGCATGTATGTGTGTGTACTTATGTGATGATTGTCATAGCTTCATTATTTTAGAAGGATAAAAACACTTTGTTGTATGATATTACTGCAATTGTTTTCTCATTTTCTTTTTCTGCAAATGAAATTTTTATGATATCTTTGTATGTCCAGTTGTATGACATAGTGCGCAAAGAAATATGGTATCGGTCAGACATGTTTTTCTACAGAGACATGCTTATGATGCTTGCAAGAAACAAAAAGGTAGATGAAGCAAAGTTGGTCTGGGAAGATTTGAAAAGCGAGGGTGTTTTGTTCGACCAGCATACATTTGGAGACATCATCAGGGCCTTCTTAGACAGCGGGCTGCCATCAGAAGCAATGGACATATATGAGGAGATGAGACAATCTCCGGATATTCCATTATCTTTGCCATTTCGAGTAATTTTGAAAGGGCTTATTCCGTACACAGATCTGAGAGAAAAAGTCAAAGGTGACTTCTTAGAACTTTTCCCCAACATGATTGTATATGACCCGGCTGAAGACTTTTTGGAAGATCGAGAAAGGGAGAGTGAAGATGATTAGAAGGCAATGGATGTTCATGGCAGACAATGCTTGCTTTCGCAGATGTAGATGCTCATTATCTGCAACAGCTGGAAAATTTAGATGGTTACGGAAGACTGAAGCTTGTGGTTGATTAGATTGTATCTCCAGTTTTGGAGCTTGGCGTGCAATGCAAACCTCTCCCTTTCTCAAGCTCCATAAAGCGTTACAAAATGTCTAGGCTGAAGTTCTTATTGTCGATCTATGGAGCAGTGCTGCTACAACAAAAGCACGAGGTATCGTAGAATTCATTTATGCAGTATCATTACCTTGCATCGACATATTAAAACGAAGCTGGTATTTACACTTCAAACATTTTTTTTTTCCGTTTTGAAATGTTATTTACACTCGTTTTGAGTTTATTCTTCTACAGTCTACTGCTTTGATTCAACAGTGAGGTTTTTCATTTTCGCTAGGGCAGACATTCAATTTTGTTTCTTTCTAAATAAAACGTCTTGTGTTGTTTACTTTAGAAGTCATATGATTGCCGTGGTTATCTTTTTTAAAAAACCGAAAGGGAAATTGGATTCTGAATTCATGCTTGTTCTTACTTTCTTTGCATCATTTCCATAACAGATCTATAAATGCAGCTGAAGACGGAATGAGAAGTTACTCTTCTCAGAAGTTTATTTCTGCAGGATAGATACACCAAGTTTTGCACTATATTCTCCATTACATAATTCAAATAAAAGCATTTTATGTTATTTATAACCTTATTATAATAAGTAGACAAGGATGATCTGCTATCGTCTTTTGGAACTTGGTAACCGATTATTTATTTTGAACTTGTTTATGGAAAAGGGTGAAGGTGGTGAGCATTTTATGCATTTAGAGCCTGCATGTATAGTAAGGGTGTTCTCTCTAGAACCAAATCAAAAATTGGGAATTTCTACAATGAAATTTCTGGAACAGTTACTAAAAATTGGTTCGGTTTGATTTAGAGATTTTGTTCTAACTGTTCAATACGGTTTGATATGAATATCACTGGAATCACATATATTATTTTAAATCCAATCATAAGTATAAATTTTAAAAATAAACTTATACTTTCAATTAAGTATATGCCAACTCTATTAAATAACATGTGCAATTTTTTTTAATAATTTAATATATCAATGCATGCTTGATAAACTTTATATCAGTGTTTTAAAAATTGGAGAATTAGTGACCGGTTTAACCGGTTCAATCATTGGTTTGATCAGTTCAATTCCTGATTTAGTCGCTACTCCAATCCGGTTCAACTTGGTTGAACCAGATTTGTGGTTTTTATATTTTTGAGTCGAACAACTAGCTGGCTTCTAGTTCAACCGACCAGTTCCGTACTCACTGCTTTATATATCTATGATAACAGTTACACAAGGCAAGTTTGAGTATAGTACTTAATTAAATAGATGGCTAGAAAATCAAAATAAATAAAGTTTTTAATGCTAGCTGCTTCAACTCAGTATTTTTACAGTCTACCGTTTGAATTTATGTATAGTAGTTTAAACTTTATTTATTTTTGTTTGGACTTAAGTTATATACATATCGAAATCCTATTGATTCGTCAAATTTTATATCTAAACAATGCACAGCTTCAGTCTACATTCCATAACAACACTATATGATTCACCTTAAATATAATATTCTAATATTTACCTTACAGAGTAGACAGAAACTTATAAGTTCAGCAATTATGAGAGCACTTTTTTTTTTCTTCCATCATCTTCACATTCACATAGCCATGAAAAATTCAAGTATATACAGTAAAAAATTCTATATAATTGACATGCTGAATGGAAACCGATTTTAACTGTCTCAATTCTAAATTCCTACCAATAGGAGTGAGCAAAATTACCGATGAACCAAATTAACTGACTGAATTGAAATACTATGGTAGGTTTGATTTTGGTTAAAAAATTGTCAACTTTTGATTATTAGCTTGAAATTTGAATTACCACATTAAACAAGACAGCCTTATTGGAGTTTTTTTTGGTTTTAACTGAACTGACCGAATTACCAATGTTTGACTTCAACTAGAGACAGTTCGATTTTGATTTTTCGGTCCATAAGTTAATTTCATTTGGCATGTGAAGGCCTGACCTGATGGCCAAGTGATCTCGGGAGCTAGTTGTTTCAGCCAGGGTCTCGAAAAAACCAAATTGAACTGAAAAATCAAATCAAACCAAACCAAACCAAAGTTTTAGGTTCAATTCAGCTCAATGTGTCAAATTGCAATTTCTATTAATTTATTATAGTATTTTGTACTAAAAGTGTCACTGGTTTTGAAATATTAAATTAAAAAAGTGTCACTGTTCTTGAAAGAGATGTATAAAAGCACAAACTATTTGTCATTTCATTTCATTTCCCTCTCCTTCTAAAGCCACCTCTGTCCTCTTACTCCTTCTAATTCTCTCTCTAATTTCTTCAAATCTCAACAATTATTAACTATATTCATACATGACGTCATGTTACCGCCGCTTAACCACCAGCTCCCCCGGCCCGGCGAGGTTTTCGCAGCAGCGACCGCCACGAACGGCGGAAATCATATCACTCCAACTAAACCGCAATCTCAACACTAATCAACGGCTGCTAAATGTCTTACGATCTCCGAAGCGTTTAAAATCAAAACCGTTGTTAGTAGAGGCGGCTGTGGGAGTGGGACCAGTGTGGGATCGATCAGACTGCGGGAGTAATGAAGCAGTGGGACCGTGTTCGTATTCAGTAGGAGATCGGACGGTGGAGGAGATAAATAGAGTGGGGAAGCGGAGGAGGAGTGAGATGGATCAGAAGGTGGAGGTGGCGGTTGCAGCTGCGGCTACTGTGGTGTTAGGTGTAGGGAATCGCGTTTTGTATAAGCTTGCTCTTGTTCCTCTTAAGCATTACCCTTTTTTTCTCGCTCAGCTCGCTACTTTCGGGTACGATTTTTTTATATTACTTTTTTAATTATTGTTTATTGGTTCGTGTGCATATGAATTTAGTATTGTTTTAGTATTGTAATTAATCAAATTCTTAGTACTCTTGATTATAATCCAATGGTGATCGTGTATTCCAGGTTTCACCAATGGTGATTGATCAGAATCTTGTGAAATATTAAAAAATATTAGGGTGATATACTTAGACTGTTAGGTAGCACGTACACTTTATTCAATAAATGTGTCAATAAATGTGTCCTGTTTCGAAAATGTTTCGGACACTTATGTTTCAATTACGAAACTTCACTTTTTATATAGGAAACTGTAAATTAACACGTTTCGCCGTGTCCCTGTGACCGTGCTACCTAGCTAGAATGTTCGGTGGCCTAGCCAAAATGTTTAATTAAGGGTCGATTTGTGTGGAAGAGAACTGTAATCAATAATTTCTTCATATTGATCAGGGCAGAATTTAGAATTGATATTTTTCCTCAGGGAAGTTTACTTCTCCGACAAACTCTGCGCCCGCCCGCCCTGTGGGTTCTGTTTTCATGTACTATAATAATAAAATTCTCCATAGAAACCGCTATACATAGGAGTATTCTATAATTTTTTATTTATTTGTGTACCTTTTTCATTTAACCATGGGACGATAGTGATGATCATTCATCCAACATTGATGAATGAAGAAAGTAATGTTTACTTTTGTGAAAAATAAAGTGATCACTGAAACCGCCTTATAGCAAATGGGCCAAAGTGTAATTTAGCGAAAGTTCACAGGTGTTCTTTTAATTAACTTTGAAGTTGCTTTTATTAGTATTGACAGCATTTTTATTACATTGTTAAAAAGAGAACTGTGAATTTTCTAGGTATGAATATTGCCATGTGCTAGCTAGAATCCTATAAAACTTTGGTTTTTATATGTAATATGCCACAAGTATCCAAAATCAACTAGCCATGTGTGACACACATGTCTAGTTGTCCCTACCTTGCTTATAGTTTTTAGCTACTTGCTATACATGTAACTATTATTTATTTGGTCTATTATTATTTACTATATATTGATAATTATTTTAGAAAATTATGATTTTAATATTCGAAAATTACTAAATCAATATATTACTAAATAAATTTTAATAGAAGTTATTAATATAATTTGACCTCTATGAACCCCTCTTTTTTATTATTTATAAATTATTGTCATTTTAAACAAGTAAATTTTAGCACAGGTTATTATTTTACTTTTGCCTCTGTTTTCCTGCCATATATATATATATATATATAGAGAGAGAGAGAGAGAGAGAGAGAGAGAGAGAGAGAATTAGTAGATTAGTCAATTGTATATGTTAGTGGAAAGAGAATGCCCACACTTTAAGTTGGTCTACATAAGTCACTATGGGAGCGGCTATGGTATTTAATTAAAACAAGAGTGTATAGAAGTTGAATAAAGGAAAGAAACAAAGGGACATATAAAATTTGAATTTAAGTTTTAGAACCGGTGAAGTGTGAATTTGGTGGGATAATTTTTTTTAGTTATAGCTACAATTAAAAGAAAATTAGAAACTTGGATATGTAAAAAAGAGATGCTTGTGCAAATGTTTTGGTAAATTAAAACACTATTACTCAGAGGGTAGAACTCCAAGTATTGTGTGATAATGCCAATTGCACACATCTCTCTTCATAATTGAAGAGCATCAACATGTGGAGCGTTTGAGTCATTGTAATGAGACAGTAGGGTCCTTTTCTGTAACTATCTTAATTCATTAGGGCGGGCCTCTTAACATTTAGGTAGATTGCTAGGAATTAATTTAGTACTCCAACATTCTTCTTGGAAAAGAGAAAAGAAAAACATGCTGTATTCTTTTTAAATATTGCAGAATGATTGAGCTTTCTATTAGATTAATTTCTAAAAAACATAGAATTTCCTTAAGATGATGACTTTAGATTTACAATAGATTAGTTTTATATCAATTTTAGGCGCTTCATGAGCCTCATATCTTTAACCTACATAAAGAATGCCCTCTATTGTATATCAAGGGTTGATGACAATTATACTTCACACAAATGTTTTTTTTTCTTCTATAGAATCATTGCTGTGGTGTGGGGAAAATATGTATATTCACGCACTAAGGAAGACCTTTTTATTGGGAGACATTCTTATGAACGAAAAGGGGAAAGGAAAATAATTAGTGATTTAGAATATAGGAAAGAAAAGTAAAATTGGATTCTTCATTCATTGGTGGGTCCACTCTTAACTAAAGCCTCACAAGAAGGGTCAAAGACGTTTCTGCCTCGCCACATAGATTTTCCTGGCTAAGATGAAATTAATATAGTAACCACTTTCTTCTTTGCTTAATTATTGAATTACTTATTATGACAGGCAAGTTGGTGATGCTTTCATCATGGTGGGATCCTTTCTTTATTTTTGTCTTTTGGCTTGTGGTATAGCTCTTTTAGTTTACATATATTTGTCTAACTACTTCTGAAAATCTAAGTAATATCCTTGATTAAACTTTTTTTTTTTGCTTTTTCTTTCCTGAATTTGGTTAGATTTGTTGCAAAATAAAGCCTTTGCCTTTATGGAAGAATTCTACTTCAACTAGTGGACTTAATTGGCTTAATAATAATCCGCCTACAGTATTATCTTCCTGTGAATTAGAAATTGGAATCATAATTAACCAAAATTAATTGATTTTTACACAAAAAATCAAGCATGTGTCCTTTGTCAGACAAATTGTCTTAGACTTTTAATCCAAGTTATAGAAATCCATAGCTGATTAACTGTGAGGTTTAGTCCGTTTGACTTGAATATCATTGAGCTTTGCATTTTGCGCTTGATTATGGAAGTCAAACGTTGCCTGTGAAGATTAAATAATGTTTATCAAAACACAAGGTTTCACTGTGATATTTTGTTTGTTATTTCAGTGCTAAAGATGAAACATATATGTATGCATTTTTCTCATCCGTTCATTGCATGTCAGTTTCTATTTGCTTTCTTTTGACTGTGACTGATTTGAAATTTATTTAATTGTTGAATTATGAAGGATAGCACTTATCTCACCTTTATAACTTGGACAAATTGAAGTGAGTTTTTGATGTTTATTTATCCAGATACGTTATTGTATACTTTACTATCTTGTACATTCGGTACCATGCTGGAATTGTCACCGATGAGATGCTTTCTATGCCAAAAGCTCCATTTCTTCTTGTTGGACTTCTAGAGGCTCTCGCAGCAGCTACAGGAATGGCAGCTGCAGGTAATATAAGATTGGTCATTTCATTTATTATCTCATTTTCTTTTCTCCTCTGGCTTTTCTTTGCAGGTCCTAAATTATCATTTCTATGCAGTACTAATTTGTTTGCAATATATGAGGAACTTAATGTTGCTCTCAGCAAATTTTTTTTATGATTTTTCTAAATGGATAGCACTATTTCCAAAGCATCAATTGCTAGGGATAGAGCAACATTTGTTAGTTTGACAAATTTACTTTCTTTTAATTTATATCCCCTGTAAAAACGCTGGGCACGTTTTACAGAAAGTTGTTTTATTCAGTAGAAAAGTTAAGTTTAGATATGTGGACTGTGGTATTCTCTCTCTTCCAAAGAAAGTCGACTGTACATGATCAATTCATGCTCATTTCTTGTTGAAAATTATGAATATATGGTGCATTGAACTGCAACTATTTTATGCATATTGTAATTTGCAATATAAATTTGTTATTGGATGGACTGCTGTTTTTGTGATGTTCTCTCTGAATGTTATTTATTATTTTATTAAATTTGGTTTACTTTTTCATCGAGTCTGATACAATACAATATTCATTAGCTGCTAAACTGTTGTTTATGATGATTATAAAAGCAATGATTTATCTTTTATGTCTAAATTTGTGATTTATGCATAAAAGCACTGCTGGAGTTTCGCTTAGACTATTTGTTGTTCTCTGCCTTAAACAGCAATTCTCTCGGGAGCATCGATTCCAGTTCTCTCTCAGGTATGAAGAAAGTTCGGTCACACCTGTGTTTTTCCATATATATTCACTGGTCTTTGCTCTTTGGTTACTTCAAAATGATTGTCTGAAATCAGAAATTTTAATAAATGCATAAACTATTGTAATAACCTACCCATTAGTTTAGCAGTTTTGGTTCTTTAACATAAAAGGTAGAATTGGACAAAATGAGATATTTTAGAGTTGATAATAAAACTAATGTTAGAGAGTCATCTAACAGTTTGAGCGTTGTTTTGGTCGATTAATTATTTGATATTATATCAAAGCTTCTATGACCGAAAGATCTAGAGTTCAATACTTGGTGTATAAGGTAGAGTGTGTTTGTGCTTGTTCACACTTCAAGCTTCAATAGGCGTTCACACATGGGGGTGTAGTATAAATAATAATAATATTATTGTTAGTCTCTTCTAAGAGCATCCTTAATGCAATGACCTTCTTGGTATAATGAACATTGTTCACCTTTGGGCATTATGCGGTTGGTCAATACCAACTGCACAATGCAGACAACTTTTTGATTTTTTAATTATAAAGTTATAAATTAATTTATTTTAATTAGTTGGTGCGTTGATTATATTACCTGTAATACTCAATTGATAAAGTTATGTTAATTTATGCACTATTATGTACTAATAAATATTATTTTATGTAGTAAAAATCTAAATATTATGTATTTGAAATTTTATTTTCAATGCGTAATCAATTAAAATTGAATAATAATTTGATTTAAATTTATCAATTTATTAAAAAATTTGTATTATAAAAAAACTATTATATTATAAAAAAATTAAAAATTTACATAATTTGTTAATGCTGTGTGAATTAATTATAATTATTGTGGAATATAAATATGTTATGAATAATATAGAAAATGATGTGTGATTTGATTGTAGAATCCATTTTAGAGTATAACTATTAGTGAAGATAGTATGATGATGAAATGATGATGTGGCAGAGGCATTATACTCTTGAAGAGTAGAACCATTAGTGATGTTATAGTTTATATTTAAATAAACAATTAATCCAAAAATTTAAAACTGTAAGGTGAGGCTACAAGATTGATACTCTATTTTGACAACTCTTCAGTATGCATGGGAGTCTGCAAGTGTGATAGAATGGAATATTATTAAGAGTGAAAGTAGAGAATGAAATAAAAGGTTAATTAACTTCATTTGTTTGTGCATCTTATAGAAACTAGTTTATTATTACCTTTTAAGTTTAACCTCAATAGAATTAAGGATAAAAGATAGTAAGAAATTAATTAATGCACCTGGTTAAATTTGATTTACTGTATCTTTTGTACTCTATAAACGAAATTCTTCAACAAGATCAATAGGTTGAACCTTCAAAAAAATGGCTTCATAATGGAGCCATAATAAGTATTTCATGATGAAGCAACATAAATTGCAGATTAATATTTTTGTGGAATAACTATGGAAATTAGTGTTCACATATCATGGAAAATCTCCATTCTTCACGAAGTAAAGCTTTGGAACATAGCAGAAATATATTAGCTGACAAGAATTAAATCTTAGGATTCTTACTGAAAATAATTCTAAAAAATATGCCTTCTGTCTTATTTAATCTTGATCTTAATAACATCCAACAACTTCTCCGTTTAACAATAAAATTGAACTTTCCAACCATATTTGCTTATCCCTATGTCAAAATGTCTAGCTGAATTTTATCTTCACATGATTAAATATTAAAATGGATTCAATTTTGCTCTCTTCTTCTGCAGACTTTTCTTGTATGGCAAATTCTCCTATCAATTATTTTTCTTGGAAGGAGATATAAAGCTAATCAATTACTTGGATGCTTCCTTGTTGCAATTGGTGTAATTATCACTGTAGCAAGGTGAGCTTTAGACTACTCAAGAGACACATTATTATGATTTTAGGTCTAAAGGCTATATCTAATAGCCCTTCCCAGTCCTCTGTGCTTTGGGTGATCAAACGTGAAGAGGTTTAGGTCTCTTTACAAATTAGAATATTTTATATTTGCAATAGCGATCAACTCCCTTCTTTTCTTATTTATTTTTGTGATTTTGTGTCTTGGGGACTGAGGACAATTAATAAGAAATGGAAGGCAGAAAAATGAAACCTTAGATTTCAAGTGAGACAATTTTGACATGCAGTAGATAGAGAAGAGGTTATTTGAAATTGAATGTTAGAATACAGAAGAATATGATATCATAAACAAATTCCTAAGCATGCTTTTGTTCAGTGTTTACATGTTAGTAAAGGAATGAATAAGAAAAGAGCAATGACAATTTCGAAACTGACTATTGTCAGAAATGGAACTGAAGGGTATATACTTAAATAATTCAGAAGCTTCAGTACGGACTCTTAGGGATCAATGCCAATGGCAATTGACTATATTTGTCTACTGTCTAAAGCTGGGCTGTGCATTAACCTTTCAGTGGAACTGTTTTGCTGTTAAACAATTTGATATAGACATTGGATATCCATGTAGTTTTCTGGTCTTCCTTTAGGAGAAGTAGATGCGGTATTTAATAAAAGACCTGATTGGTTTCCCTTCAATTTGCTTTATTGGGATATCAACGTAATTATTTGATTTTCTAATAGAGTTTCCTACCCAGCTCTAAATATGTACTCTTTGAGCATTTTCTAACCTCTATTGGTGTTATAACTAAGCTTTACTGAATCTATTGTTTGCTAATTATAAGTAGTCTCAACTTTCAACATGATAATAACATTCAGAAGTATTGATATCACCAACATCTTGATGGTAGCCACTCAATTTAAAGCCAAATTACTCGCGATACCTATTTTAGAATTATTTTATGATGTTAGCATCTCAATCTTATGGTTATATTAACTCCTCAATCATATGGGTTGTATAATATGCAGTGGATCTAGTGCCGGTCACTCATTAAAGGAAGTTAGTGTATTCTGGAGTGTCTTGATGATAATATCGTTTCTATTGCAAGCAGCTGATACAGTGCTCAAGGTTTGCATTTTGAATTGTTTCAAGCTTAATGATTCTAAGCTTGTAATGACTTCTAACAGTGAATTTGATAATTGTAGGAAACTATTTTCCTGGATGCGGCTAAGCAGTTAAAGGTGTGTTCCTTGACTTATTATTCACTATTGAAGAGTGGCATTATGGGATAGCGATTGCTCAACATTTTCTTCATTTAAGAACTTAATTTTAGTTCAGGAAAAGCAATCTAGCTCATTTATATAATTCCCCAAAAATAACCATAATGGAATTTCAAAAATTTATTTTTGGCTTAATGATCCAGATAATCCAATTTTTTGTGACATTATCAATTTTAACCAAAACTTGTCAATTGTAACCTGATTTGAAGGGTTTCGTTTCAATTATAGTCCTATTACAAAAAATTGAGATGGGAATTGTCATGAGTTTTTTTACTTATGTGGCTGCTGTCTCATCTGTTTTTTGCTTATATAACTTTTTTACTCTTTAAATCTTGCCCCATGGATAAAAGTGGGTTCAACACCGCAGCCATATCAACAAAAATTCACTCTGCTAAGTCTAACTTAAATTTTGCAAATGGGCTAAAATTGTAATTGAAATGAAAATTTTCAAATCAGGTTAAAATTGACAAAATTAAAAATTTAGGTTAGAAATGATAAAAACTGCAGATTTTTTTTAATCATTAAACCTTTATTTTTCAGTTGTTTTACATTTTGTTAACTTAGATTGATGATGTTTTAAAATGATAATATCACATCCTTTACAGGGAGGTTCAGTAGATCTATTTGTTGTAAATTCCTATGGATCTGCTTTCCAAGTATGTATCCGGTGAATTGATGTTTTAAATTCTTGCTTTTGGTTATTATTATGATTCTAAATTACAGCATGCGAGAGTCTAATATTTTTTTTTATTCTATGCAGGCGCTGTTTGTATGCCTTCTTCTTCCTTTTATGTCTAAATTATGGGGAGTACCTTTTAGTCAGCTTCCAACCTATCTCAAAGATGGGGCGGTTTGCTTTCTCAACATGGGCAGCTTATCCAATGGTCAGTTATAATTTCTTCTCTCAAAAACAAAAGTGAAATATAATAATTGAATCAAATTTTTATAAATTTAATGCGTTAAGCTTTATAAATTTTGAATGCTAACATATACGTAAGTATAAGAGCTTGTTTAAGTAAATGGGAAAGAGTAGCGTATTTAGTATGTTGAATGTTTTCATGTCGGTTAAAATCTATAAAATCAGGCACCACTATTTAATGATATACATTTTGTTATACCTAAGAAACCAATTCATGATCATGTTGCTGTTATATTGAACTGCTTATTGTAAATTTTAAAGAAAGTAAAAAAATTGGCAATAGTTTGAGCTGTTTGGCTTTCCAATATATCATTTAATTGATTTTCTTGGACTTTGGCTGGCCACAGGATGTGATGGTGCACCTCTGCTACCTTTGCTTTTTATTCTAGTAAACATGGGTTATAACATATCATTGTTGCATCTCCTCAAAATATCTTCTGCCGTTGTCTCTTCCCTTGCTTCCACATTTTCAGGTATGCAATTCTTATCCTCTTAATTCAGGAATTTGATCAAAAACCAATGCACATTAGCAGAAAAAAGAAAGAAAAAAGCAAAGCTCATCTGAGAGCTTGAATAGATAATATATTTTCTCTTCTATATTTGTTATAATATTTTTAATGTCCATGTTAGTTTTTCTGTTAACTTGCACATAGGAGTATCGTGTGCACGAACCTAACTTCCCAAAAAATCAAACCGGACTAAATAAATAATGATCGGTTCAGTTCTTCTATTATAATTATTTTAAATTTTTTGGTTTGATTCAGTTTTAAATTTTGAAAAACCAAAAAGCAAACCGAACTATATATATAATACAATTTTCTTAAAATAATATTATTTTCCTATATATTCCTGTGGTTAAAATGTACGATACTGTCGATACATATATTACAATTGGTCTAGCTTTAATTTTTAAATTTTATCTCTTTTTTTTCTTTAAATTTTAAATAAAGAAAAATTGTTATTGTATTTCAGTAAAACCGAATATTAACTGAACCAAATTTGACCTCTTTATTGTGTTCGGTTTTTACTTCCTTTATAAACCTACGAGTTTTGACATTTTCACTTGCCGAACCGAACCGAAATATCAAATGCACACCCCTAATTGCACTGGCTGAGCAAGTGATCAAATTCGTCTAATCTAATCACATGATCACATCTCGTGTAAACTAGTTTGTTTGCAGTTTTTGAGTTTAATCCAATTAATAGTTATCTATTTGTTTTGCATGACAGTGCCAATATCAGTGTATGTGTTCACATTACCACTGCCATACATTGGTGTTGCATCTTCTCTTCCGACCGGGTTTGTTGCCGGAGCCATTATTCTTGTTTTGGGTCTGCTAATCTATGCTTGGACACCATACACTACTCCAGCCACACCATCTTCTCCAGCTCCCAATTAATAGTTTACATCATTTTTTGTCTCGTCATTTGCGTTTTCAACCTCAGAAAAATTGTGCGAGTCAGCTCTTTATTTGGAGCTAAGACCAGGAAAAAAAAAGAGAGATAGAGAAAATAGGTTATATCAATTTGTTGTTGTTGTTGTTGTTGTAGCAGTTGGAATTTTGATTGTAATTGTAAGATATGCTTAGCAATGTGAAATGATCAATTAGCCATTGATGAGTCTCACTTCCTAGTTTCTAAGATGTTGAGTATAGAAAAATGAGAAGTTATCCGGATGTTATTATTTCATTAACTTCAAAATTTTCAAGGCGAAATTCATATTTGAATCTCGAATATGTTCTTTTTTGGCGTTGGCCATCGGATCTTTGCACTTCTATTTTTCAAGAATAAGTTCTTGTTTCCTATCACAGAAACAAAGCATGTGTACATTATACGTTGCTAATACGAACGAGGTAGATTTTTTTTATTTGTTTCTATATTTTAATTTCATTAAAATTAGTCTTTATATTTTTATTTTTGTTGACGTTAATTTTCTTGTTTTTTTTTAATTTGAATTGATATAGTTAAATGTTAATATTTCTTGTTCAGTGTCAACAAAATTAAAAATGTAAGGATTCAATGTTGACAAATAAAAAATTAAGGATTTAATGTTAAAAACAAGACAAATGTACGTATCTAAACATGGGTTGTGCCCACTTTCAAAGCACAACTTCAAAACTTTTTTTTTTAAAACTAACTTCAAAACTTATTTTGGGTAATCTACACAAATCTCCTATAATCTGACCTACCTATTATTTTTACCTCAAGATTTTAATTTTGGCAATAATCACTCAAAAAAATTAAAAAGTTTTCACAAATCACCCATAACCCAAAATAAGTTGATTTTGACTTAAATTCTGACATTTATATCCTTTTCTTCTTAACTGGAATAGAAAAAAAAATTGGATGATTCATCGAGTCTGTGATGAAATTCCATGTAGGATTCCTATAACCGGTCGTTGAGTTCCGTCGGAGAGAACCGTATTCGCCGCTCGACAGACTTGGCAGTTCCAATTTTGGTCTCGGTGTTCTCACTGTGCCTTGTCTTTGTTCTCTCTGTATTTCTCAAGAAATAGAGATAAATCAAAATCAATTTCACCACATAATAAAAACCAGAAGAGAGATTTGTTATCCAAGAACAGATGTTCTTGATTTCAATTAAAGATTACTGAAAAGAAGAAAGTTGGGAGATTTCATTACAGCCGTCAAAGTGGATGTTTTCGCCGGTGAACAATCGATTAGCCGGAAAAGACAAAGATTATCGCCGGTGAACAATCGATTAGCAGGAAAAGACAAAGATTAATTTAATTTTTGTTGAAATTAACAGGTGCAAGAGATTTAATGTATTAAGTCTTAATTCTATTGTTCTATCAAAAGCTGTAGCGAAAACTTTTGCTTCAAAAGCTAAAACCTGGTCCGATTCAGCTCTGTCAAAAGGGGATAAAGGAATGTGCAGTGAGTGTTTAGATCTTGTAATCATGGTGGAAGAAAAAGATAATTTGGACACTAATAAGGTATTTGCATTATTTCTAAAGGCTCTACATTTATTTTATTTCTTAAACTGAGACTTAGTGCTATCAACTTAAGTTTTCAAAATGAGAAATAATTATATAAAAATGAGTTAAACTAGTTCAGTTGATATAAGTTCATATCAGGTTCACATCACATCGATTTTTAGTTTTACAGACTGTTAAATATATTTCACTTAAAAGAGATATTCAATTTGTATATTACACTAAATCTCAATATTTTTTTATATAAAATATTAGTTAAGATTATAAAGACCAGTAAAATAAATTTTATAAAAAAATTAATTAAAATAATTCAGTTGATATAGGTTCACATCAGGTTAATATTAGGTTGATTTTCGGTTTTATAAACTGTCAAATACAATAAACTTAAAATAGATATTTAATTTGTATATTACACTAAATTTCAAAATTCTCTCTATATAAAATGTCATTTAAGATTGTAAAAAGCACCAAAATAAATTTTATTTAAAATTGAATTAAGATAGTTCAGTTGATATAGGTTCACATCCGGTTCACATTAGGTTGATTTTTGGTTTTATATTATGTCAAATATATTTTACTTAAAAGAGATATTCAATTTTTGATTACATTACATTTCAAAATTCTCTCTATATAATATGTCATTTAAGATTGTACAAAGCAATAAGACAAATTTTATTAAAAATTGAATTTGGATAGTTCAGTTGATATAGGTTCACATTCGGTTCACATCAGGTTGATTTTTAATTTTATAGACTCCATAATACATTTCACTCAAAAGAGAGATTCAATTTGTATATTACACTAAATTTCAAAATTCTCTCCATATAAAACATCATTTAAGATTGTAAAGAGCAGCAAGACGAATTTTATTAAAAATTGAATTAGGGTAGTTCAGTTTACATCCGGTTCACATCAAGTTGATTTTTGATTTTATAGACTGCTAAATATATTTCATTTTAAAAAAGAGATTAAATTTGTATATTACACTAAAATTCAAAATTCTCTCCATATAAAACATCATTTAAGATTGTAACTTTATGATAAACTTTAATTTATTCAATATTTATAACAAATAAAAAGTTAAAAAATATCATGACATGAATTATGATAAAAATATAACTTTTTTTAATAATTATTAAAATATCAATTTAACATTATTATGATTAAAATGATACTTTTTACATCATCTTCAACCTCTATTTTTTTTTCTTATCCAGTAAAACAAACCATTAGTAAAATGCACAACAGAACATATCCCAACCTAACCATTCAGGTTGATATAATTCAACTTCCACTTACAATGTATATGTTATATCAAATTCATGTATTTCCCATTTGTAAAGTACATTTATTTATCCAATGACTTTAAACCATTCTCCTTATTTCAATTTTTTTATCAATGCTCACATCATGATTAATATCTTTATTATTGTCATCTCTACTATTCCTCACCATCACCACCTCCTTTCTATTATATTCTCAATCATCTTCTTCATCAGTTATAATTGAGTAAAATTCTTCTCAATTAAAAAACATAGTTCAAAAATTAGTAATCTTAATTAGAAAGTAAAATTCTAAAGCAAAAGTTATTGATCCATCTCCGACCTCCAATCTCTGCCGTCCCATCACCGGCCATCGCCAATGATCATCATGATAGATACTGCTTCGTAACTTCCACACAATTAAATCAAATCTAAACTTCAATTTCTCAAATTTACACTACAACCCAACACATCAAATTCCCACTATCCAAATTAAAGTTTCCATTTTACATATAATTTCTTCCATTATAACAGATCTGCAAATATAATTTTCTTTCTTTAGAATTTCCTTTTGCGATGGTCTTCTGCCTCATTTTTTCGATTTTGATATTAGCTTGAGTATCATATGCACCGCATGTAGTAACCATGAAAATAGGTGAAAAATAAGAAATAAATAAGTGAAGCAGAGATTTCGTAGAAAATGAAGGAAATGTAAGGGATCATGGAGAATGTGATGAACAGTGAAGAAGTTGTGATGTTTTGAATCAAAATTAATTAGATAACTGTTGTGGGTAGTGAAGAAGAAGATGGTGGGGTAAATAATTCGGTGTAATAAACACACAATAAGAAACATATACTTTAGAGATAAAATAGGAATAATAAATATAAAAAGGTAGGCATGAAAAGAATGTTTTAAAATTGAGGGATTTTTGCAAGAAAAAAAAAGATGGGTCACTAACATAAACTTTTGAAATTTTGAGGGATATGGTGTAATTTTCTCACTTATTTTTTTGTTTTCATCTGGCTTAACGCATACTTGGGTATTTGCACAATCACATTTTAACAATTGATTTTATGTTTCAGAAAATGTCTATATTGAATCTCCATACTATCAATTTCATCCAAATTAAATTTTTCAGCCTAAACATATTGAGTTCACCTCTAATAAAAACGGATGAAAGAACTCGGTGTATTTACAATTTATAGTGTAGGGATAGAATGTGAATATTTTTTAGTGATATGAACTCATTTGTTAAAAACGTAATAATGAATTGTATTTTTATTTTGAAATGTGGATGAAGTTTGTAAATTTGTTTTTGACATATATATAAATTAAAAATTATATTTTTATAAGACTCGGTATCTTTAATAAATTCAATTAAATTTATTTTATTATTTTTCTACATTTAGTTAATTTAATTTCAATTTTATATTTTTCTTATTTTTTAGGGGTACTCTATTTATTTTTTAAAACTAAAAATTAAAATGTTACTATATATTGAACAAAAAATTATCAAATTTTTATAATAGTATAATAACACAATTTTTATTTATATATATTAAAAATATAAGTTTAAGATTAAATTTTAATTTTTTTAAATTAATTTTTTTACTTGGTTGATTAACATCAAAACTGAATAGAAAATTTAAAATATTAATAGAAATAAAAACAAAAAACCGTCTGATTTTAAAATAAAAATATAATTTATAGCATATACAAGAGATCGAAATTTTTTTGCTTGATTTGCTATTATAATAATGTGGTATGTATATATATAATATAATCCTCAGAGACCAATCTATTAAAAAGTTAGATTATTAAAAAGAGTCTAAATGACTTATAGATATTCCACTCTTTTTGTTATTTTTTTTGTTTATGGTCTCACTTTTTAGAATCTACAATTTCAGTCAATTTTTTAATTTTCACTTTCAATTATAGCCATTTGTATAAATTGAAGTGAAAAAGGTCTAAATACATCCTCATATTGCTTCATTTATAAAATTAATTATAATAAAAATACATATTGAAGTAATAAGAAACAATACGAAATAATATAAATAATTTGTGAATTTTTTTTTAATTTGGACAAGTGGCTATAATTGAAAGTAAAAATTATTTCATAAAAGAAAAAGTAAAAATTAAAAAATAAATTAAAATTGTAAATTTTGGAAATGTGAAGTCGTAAATAAACAAAGTCAAAAAAAAGTGTGCTATTTTTAAGTGATTAAATACTTTTAAAAAAATATTTTAAATAATAAGAAGCAATGCCACCGCTCTATTTTTAAGTGATTAAACACTGTTCTTCGCCAATGTGGGCCTACCTTGAATGGCTAAATCACCTCTAAGTGCATTAAGAAAGAGAAAATGTCACCATATACCTCAAAATCTGAAAAGTTTATGTTAGTGACCCAACATAATTTTTTTAGCAAAAATCCCTCTTTTTTAATTTTTCATTTTCAGCTCTACCCCTTTCATTCACAAATTACTAAATTATCTTTGTCTTATACTTACCACTGTGTACTTTATGCACCTGATTCCCTCCCCCTCACTTTCCCTTCTCTTATACGTTACAGTGATAGAATTTAAAGGTTATAGATGGGTTTTGGGTGGCCGGAGGTGCTGGTTTTACATGTGATGGTTGTTGCTTCGACTATAGTGATTTCTGGTCTGCACGAAGTGAGCGGCAGTGGTTGGTCGGCAAAATCAAGTCGAGGAATCAATCAATTCCATCAGTAGAGAAATCCAACTAATATGATTCATCGCAGGCAAATAAACGTGAACAGGACACCATCGGTCGAAAAAATCAAGTCAATGAATAGCTTCACGAAATCAATCAATTTCATCACTACCAATTGATATGATCCATGGCCGGAAAAATAAAACATGAACGAGACGCCGGCAATGTAATCCTTAATAAGACCGTTCATCGATTTCAAAAATTTGCCCAGAACGTTGAATTTCTGTGACATTTGTGGTGGATGTTGTTTATATTTTTGTTGACAACAATGATTATGTTGATGATGAAGAAGATACAGAAGTCAAAATTGAAAAAAATGAAGGAGTGGGTGGGGAAGGAAGAGGAGATTGATTTTCCAGATGAGTGGAGAATTACCAAGGAAGATAATGAGAAAATGGTAAAATTATAGCAAATTTATTTACAAGGAATAAACTTGCAGATGTGTGTTATTGAAGAGACTGAAACCTATAATAAAAAGAGGCCGGTATGGAATATACAGGGATCGATGAAAACTGCACAAAATTGTCTATATTGGAGCAATTTGTCACTTGTCAGCACATGGAATAGATAATGATCACCAACTTTTAATTAAAAGTTATGAAAAATTAAAAATGATGAAGGTAATAAGAGATTGATGATTTCATTTTTATCTGATGAAATGCATCTGGTTACTCATGTATATGTTGGTCTTCTGTTTTTAGTTTTAGTACTGGTGCTTATAGTTCAGATTTGTGAAAAATGTTGGTCGTCGGTGAATAGTCTATAAAATCAAAAATTGACCTAATATTAACCTGATGTGGACCTATATTAACTAAACTATTTTAATTCATTTTTTTTATAAAATTTGTCTTACTACTCTTTACAATCGTAACTGACATTTTATATAGATAAAATTTTGAAATTTAGTGTAATATACAAATTAAATATCTCTTTTAAGTAAAAAAAGTATTTGATTGTCTATAACCAAAAATCAACTTCATATGAACCTCATATGAACCTATATCAACTGAACCATCTTAATTCATTTTTTTATAAAATTTATTTTACTACTCTTTACGATCTTATTTGATATATTATATAGAGAGATCTTGAGATATAGTCTATTATAAAAAATTGAATAACTATTTTTAAGTGAAATGTAATTAACATTCTATAAAACTGAAAATCAATCCGATGTGAACTTATGTCAACTAATTAGTTTAATTCAATTTTTGATAAAATTTGTCTACTTTTCTTTACAATTTTAAATGACATTATATATAAAGAAAATTTAAAGTTTAGTGTAATATACAAATTAAATATCTCTTTTAAGTGTATTGTATTTGATAGTCTATAAAACCGAAAATCAACCTGAGGTGAACCTGATATGAACCTATATCAACTAAATTATCTTAATTCATTTTTTTTATAAAATTTATTTTAGTGCTCTTTACAATCTTAACTGACATTTTATATAGATAAAATTTTAAAATTTAATGTAATATACAAATTATATATCTCTTTAAGTAAAATGTATTTGATAGTTTATAAAACCAAAAATCAACCTTATGTGAACCTGATATGAACCTATATCAACTGAACTATTTTAATTCATTTTTTTATTAAATTTGTTTTACTGCTCTTTACAATCTTATCTGATATTTTATATAAAGAGAATTTTGAGATATATTCTATTATAAAAATTGAACATATGTTTTTAAGTGAAATGTAATTGTTAGTCTATAAAACTGAAAAGCAACCTGATGTGAACTGTATGTGAACCTGAAATAATACCACATATTGAATTTTTTGGTACAGTTCTTATGAACATATTTAGTTTGATTCTGACTTCTGATTTCATAATTTGCCTTTGGAAGAGTTTTTCCACATTTCAAATCTACATACATCTACGTAACAAAGAGCAAAAATGAATTGGTAGTGACGTGAAATGTAAATGAAATTAATCTGACCTAATGAAATGTATGAGTAGAGATATAACAAGTGAGTTCATGCAAATGTAGCCATTACTACAAGACCAATAATGGAAACTATATAAACCAGCAACACAAATAAGCAAATACGCAGAAGCATTTTGGTCATCATTCTATTGCATAACAATAATCAATTGATTGAATGAATAATGTGATTTGTTTGCATATAATTGGATCAATAATTAATTTAATAGAGCTTCAAATGGGATATATGTACCAGAAAACTCTTTACAGACACAAACTTCAAAAAATTGCAAACCTGAGATTGAATTTTGTATGTTTTAACACTTTTTCATTCAGGACTTTTATCAAACATATAATGAGCATAAATAAAAACACAAAATATAAAACAATTTGAAAGACTTAAGAACATATCAATTAAAACAAAAACAATTAAAATAGAACAATATTCATTCTCTGAAAAACTGAACTCGCCGTCAACATAGGCGGTGTAGCAGCTGCAGCCATTTCTATAGAATATAATACTGAAAAATATGGGCAAATTTCTTTGAAAGAGATCTCGATGTTAAACTCTCTTCTTACGCTAAACTCGGCGCGACCGCTGTCAGACCTCCGCCAAATTTCTTCTCCGCCGAACCGCTGCTAGACCTCCGCCAAACTTCTTCTCCGCCGGACCGCTGCCGATCTGCTTTTCCGTCGGACCGCTGTCAAACTACTTCTCCGTTGATCTGCTTCTCCGTCCGACCGTTGTCAGACTGCTTCTCCGCAAACGGCTGCCAAATTGCTTCGTCTATGTTACTTTAAGCATAAGGGGCATAAATGTCCAGTTTCATATTAAAATCAGTTTATGGGAGATTTGTGAAAAGAAATTTTTTATTTTGGGAGATTGTTGCACATTAAATTTTTTATTATGGATTCGAATCACGTTTCCGTAGCTAACAAACTAATAATTGAGACTCGAAAGAGTCGACTCCCATCTTTAATAAAAAAAAACACTGTTCTTCACTTGCTTTACTTTCCGAAAATGGGGATCACAGATTACATTTTTTCAACAACAAACGCACTCAATCAAAATGCAATTAAACCACTCTACTCTCTATGCTGCTTCTCTTTTTCTTCCGGTTGTACCGCCGCTACCGTGATCGGCGCCGCCTCATACTCCGCAGCTGCCGTGATCGGCTCCACCACTTACTCGTACGGCTCTGCTGCTGCTGCCAAGATCAGCAACTCAATCAAAGGTGACCATGCAGTTCAAAAGCTAACCCAGCAATTGCATGACCAGGATTCTCGGTCCAAGATGACCCAGTTTGCTACCAGCTGTGCCAAAAACGCTGCCGTTTTTACCTGCCGCGAGGGTCTTAAAACTGTCCCTCGTACTCTTTGCTATACATGCAGTTAGTTAGTTATAATCTACAAGTCCAATTTCTTTTGTTTTTTGACATATTTTTTTTTTTAAATATGAAATTAAGTAATCCCATACAATTATTGTTTCACATTGAAATCAAATATACTTAGATGTTAATGTGGGGTGGATTCACACTGGTGCAAGCTGAGGCGGCCGCTCCGGTTAATCCCGGAATCGGAATGCCTTAGGAGACCGGATGTTTTCACCATAGGAGTCCCACTTTTTTGTTTACTCTTCGCATTATGGTTCATAAATGATATTGGTGTGATATAATTACTATATAGAGCAAATTACGCTGACACCCTTCACATTTGACGGAATTCCTAATTTCGTCTATTTGAAAATCAAACGATAAGGTCATCCGCTTTCATTTCCGGTAGCATTTTAGTTTTTCTTTTTATTTTTTGTTGTTGATCAACTAAGTAATAGGGCTTAATTTAAAAATTTAATATATGTTAATCTTTAATTTCCGATAACATTTAATTTGCATAGACCAAATGAAATGGATGGCTGTTCCATCTCTTGGATCTTTGTCAGGCGGAGGGCCGATTGTTGAGATTGTGTCGCGGTCCCTGCCTGGTAGCAAGAAATCGGAGAATCATAAAACAGAAGAAGTGAATGCCTTAAGATCTGAAATAAGGGAATTGCAAGCTGTGGTACACAAAATGGGGAAAGAACAGAGCAATGCCAAAGAAGAGCTTAATCAAGCCGAGGCTCATGAGCTGCATACATATGCGGAACTCGAATTTAATAAACATGAAGC
Organism: Mercurialis annua; assembly: GCF_937616625.2. Taxonomy (NCBI): domain Eukaryota; kingdom Viridiplantae; phylum Streptophyta; class Magnoliopsida; order Malpighiales; family Euphorbiaceae; genus Mercurialis; species Mercurialis annua. Next base: position 2,936,048 of record NC_065575.1, on the reverse strand, counting down.
GTATAGAAACCAAGCAGCAGCAATCCGATTTCTCATGGTGAAGAATCTGCAGAAAAAGGAAAATAAACAACCGGCGGAATATCTACAAGAAATGTTGATGAGAGGGTTCGTCGGTACTCATGTCATTAACGATCTTAACGAGATAAAGGAATGCCCCCGAACCAAACCGAGCCGCATGACAGAAGACTGAGATGAGGACTAATTTGTTGAGATTGAAGAGATGATTGTAGTTGGTTTAGGCTGTGTTGTTGTCCTTGAAGAAGCTACCTCTATGTTATTAGATTATTAGTTAGTCTGCTAAGTTTGTGTTATTATGTACAAGTATGTGTAATAGCTAATGCCATATGTGGATTGAATCTGTAGTACTTATAATATTATTTAGTTAGTTTGCTAAGTTTTTCTTTTAGCTGCTTTTCAATTATTGATGTGCTATTCATCAAAATAAAATAAAATATTGATGTGCTAAAAAGGAAAGTAATAATATATTAATAAAAAAATGATGATAGTATGTGTATATAATATATTTATTTTTATGGAATTAAAATGATTAATGATAATATTGAATTCAAATTTTATTTTTATTTTTTGTTTTGTTAGCAGTTCACTGATAAAAAATGACTTAAAAAACTCACTTGAATATGTATTACTCCTTTCGTCTCATTTTAAAAGTCTTATTTGATTTTAAACATAGACTAAAAAATATTTATTATCTGTGTTTTTTATGTTTTACTCCTATCTACTAATGATAGCGAAATTTCCGTAGAGTTTTTTTTTTTGAAATGACTAAAAAGAGATAAAAAGAGAAATTCATCAGAAAAATATTTTAAAAATAAAAATAGAACTTCTTAAATGGGACATTTCAAATGGATATGGAACAAAGGAGTATTATTTAAATTAACTTAAAATACTATCAAGTGAATGTATATATAGTTAAAAATGAGCTCTATAATCCACTTTAACATTTAAAATCTACAACAAAGAACAAACATTGAACCTAGTCAAAGATTTGTAAGTTGAGACACTTTATTGAATACAAAATAAGTTCAAACACCAAAAATTGCGCACCTGAAAATTTTGAAGGCTAATAGTGTAATATTTTCCAAGAAATTAATGAAAATAAAATCCAAAAATTGGTTCGGTTCGGTTTAGCCACCTCTCGGTCAAACCGGTTCACCTTTAAAGTTCTGTTATCGACGGTTTTGGGTTTCTTCGTCTAGTAGAATTATCAATTTGTCAGTGTGTCCTCCAAAATTAGGCCAATTAGCTAAGCTTTGGGGTAGAGCAGCGGCGGCCGTGGCGGAGGTGGAAGCGGCGGCCGTGGAGGAGCTCACTCTCGAGTCGGATAGTTCGTAGGTAATGTTGCTTATGTTACCATTTTTTGTATCAATATGAATAGCTATATGCTACTCTGTTTCTTCATTGAAATTCATTAGCTTAGAATTGAATATTTTTCCTTAATAAACTTCATAAATTCAAATTATATAGCTAAATTTAATTGATTGAAGTGATTAAATTTTGTTAATTATGTGTCTGTTAGTGAAATTTTGTTTTTGTTGCTTGCAGTTACAGATGAATTTGCAAAGAGACTGTTCTTCTAGGTTATATATAACACAATTAGGAATGGATTAAGAATATCTGTTAATGATGTTTCGCGGAAGCTCTTTCGCTCCTTCGTTTAGTCGAGCCTCTCCTCTGTTCTCATTCTTTACCAAAATTCCATTACATTTGAAGTTTCAAAATAATCTCCGCAATATTCGTCATTCGTTTATTCACTACGAAAATTGTAACCTGTTTCCAAAATCTGTATGTAATATTCAAGCCTACCGTTTTCCTATGGAGAGAGTATCCCGTTTTTGTAGCATTACTCTCTCTGCAACACCGCTGGATCATCGCTCTTCTGCATTTGTTAGTGATAATAGGATTTCTAATAATGCAAGAAAAAAGGCGCGTCGGGATTCGCCTGAGGGAGTACTCAGGTCGAAGTTAGATATGTGCTCAAAGCATTGTAATGTTGTTGAAGCCCTTCGGTTATATGATGAGGCACGGAGTAAAGGGATAGAGCTCAACCAACATCATTATAATGTATTGCTCTATTTATGTTCCTCTGGTTCTTCTGTTGAATCAAGTGATGATGATGTAAAGGCGTCTAATTTGCAATTGAAAAGGGGTTTTGAGATTTTTCAGCAGATGATTATCAGTAAAGTTTCTCCAAATGAAGCTACTTTTACAAACGTTGCAAGGTTAGCTGTTGCAATGGATGACCCAGAAATGGCTTTTTATTTGGTTAAGCAGATGAAAGATTCTGGTATTCCACCAAGATTACGTTCCTATGGTCCAGCCTTGTTTGGATTCTGTGAGAAGGGGATGGCTGATAGAGCTTATGAAGTTGATGCCGACATGGCTGAAAATGGTGTGATACCTGAAGAGCCTGAGCTTTCTGCTCTTTTAAAACTTAGTGCTGATGTCAAGAGGGAAGATAAGGTGTATGAACTTCTGCATCGGTTGCGAGCTACTGTCAGACAAGTTACAGAATCAACTTTTGAAATTATTGAGGGTTGGTTTAACTCTGAGGATGCTTCTAAAATTGGGGAAGTGAAGTGGGATGTGAGCAAAGTGAAAGAAGGAATTATCAGGGGAGGTGGTGGTTGGCACGGTCAAGGATGGCTGGGGAGCGGGCAGTGGAATGTTGTGAAGACTCAAATTAATGAGAAGGGTGTTTGTAACTCTTGTGGCGAGAAGCTTGTTTGCATTGATATAGATCCAAGTGAAACTGAAAACTTTGCTACCTCATTGACTAACTTGGCTTGCAAAAGAGAGGTTAAATCAGACTTTGTTCGGTTCCAGGTATTACAGCCATTTACCTATCTCTCTTTTATATGCCTTCAATAAAGAGTGATCATGAGTTTTTATTAGTTTACTATTAGACCTTCTTAGCTTCTCTTCTTCTTAAACTGCTATAAATCTGTACGGCATGGTAGAACAGTTTTCCTAAAACTTTTGAACTGTCTAACATTTATCAGTTTTAGTTGCCTTAGATGTATCCTTTTCTCTTCAACCCTGCTGAGTTGTTTTCTTTCCAACCCTGCTGAGTTGAACTTCATGACTTGAAAAATTTGTTGTTTGCAAGTTTAACTGTGTATGGCCACATTACAAGTAATATCTCGAATCTTGTTTATAGATAGATCTTTTACCTGTAGTAATCTAGCGATCTAGCGTACATCTTGTTGGGCATGACCGTATTGTTTGGTTGCGCGTTCCGAGGCCCATATCCATCACTATCAGGCAACAGGACATTCAATATGGATGTAGCCTTCTACATCTACCTATTTGATGTCTGGCCATTCTTCTACCTCTTTAAATTCCTGACCATTCTTTTACCTCTTTGTATGTCTGTCTATTCTAGTGAATTGTCATTGCTACTTCTGCATGCTTCAGATAATTGATGCATAAAATGATTGTCAGTAACATCCTGACTGGCTAAGGAAGTACTCTTTCAGGAGTGGTTGCAGCAACATGGTCCATTTGATGCGGTTATTGATGGAGCCAATATTGGTCTTGTCACTCAAAAGGAGTTCAACTTTTACCAGGTACAAAATTTTTGAAGGTTAATGTTCATCTTTTAGGTACGATATTTCCATATGAATGGAATAGAATTTCCATATGAATGGAATAGAACCTTGACGATTCCTTTAATTGCAGCTGAACACTGTGGTTAGTAAGTTACGTCAACTGAGCCCATCAAAGAGATTGCCGCTTATTATTTTGCACAGAAGTCGTGTAAATGGAGGTCCAGCTCAGAAACCGAATAACAAGAAATTGCTAGAATTTTGGAAAAATTCTGGTGCTCTTTATGCTACCCCCTCTGGTTCAAATGATGATTGGTAAGATTTGCATTCTCCGAGTTCTATTTGTTATAGCAATACATACTTGCTTCTTTGTTTTGACTTCAGTCCTTGTATATCTAGGAAGTATTATGCTAGAGTGAATCCCATATCCTTATAGTTGAGCATAGCCTTAGGAGTTCATTGTTAGAACAACCCTTGTGCTCGAGTTCTTTTCTTACCTCTTGGATGGATGTCAATAAGTAAGAACCTCGAGATTGTTTCTCTTAATGTGTGAACGTTGATGTGAACTTTGCTGTGTAGTTCCCACCCAGGACTTCTACATGTGAAGTTTGGAAGAAAAAAAATCTAATGTCGGATTCAGGCACATTTGGATTCTATTCATCAAAGTGTTGGGACCTGATCTTATGTTATACAGGATCCTTACCTGGGTGAGAAATTGAGCAATGTTTTGGTAGTATTATAAATGAAGTCGTATATGTTTTGATCAGGTTTGCCATTGATGAAGAGTAACTTTTGATTAATAAGAGGAGGTTATTTGGTAATTAAATCAATTCCATGAATTACTGAGAGATACAGACATTGCAGAACATTATGCTTAAAGTTGGCAACCAAATGCTATTCCTGTGATAGAAATTTACATGCTATGGAATTAGATATTCTTAAATTATCTTTGAATTTCTTTTTTTCTTTCTTTTCCTTTAACTTCTGAAATCGTTGCCATGTGTGTCCACAGGTACTGGTTATATGCAGCTGTTAGTTATAACTGTTTATTGGTCACAAATGATGAAATGAGGGACCATCTATTCCAGTTGCTTGGGACTTCCTTTTTTCCAAGATGGAAGGAAAAACATCAGGTGCTTTAAAATTCTTTTAATATTTATTCATGTTTCTATCTGTTGTATTACTGATTCTACAAAACCATTTGCCTTCGGTGAAAAGATGTTGTCTTGATGGCCCCGGAGAGAATCCTCATTTATACTTACACATGAGTATTTCTTAAGCAAGTTATTTTTTAACAACCTGTTTGTGTCGCTAATGTTTCGCGACCAATAGTTCAGAACTTGTATTCTTGCATTTAAATTTGCTTGGGATGCGATTTATAAGAAAAGTTCTTGAGCTGCATCTAATTATATCCCGATTCTGTGAATTAGTGATCCCAGGTGAAAAAGGTTCATTATATTGTTTAAAAACTATGCAGGTTCGACTTTCTGTCTCAAGGAGCGGGATTTCCCTACGCATGCCGCCTCCTTATTCTATTGTCATTCAGGTGAGTGATTTGGTAGACTTGCTATTTTCTGTCTCAAGAAATGCTTTTGTGAGTCCTGAGAAACAGTGGCTTCCACACTATCTTTTCGATTTGTTTACTGAATACAAAATTTATTAGCGACTTTGGTGTATGTCGATGTAATGCAGGAGTCTGAAAATGGCGGTTGGCATGTGCCAACAATCTCAGGGGATGATCTTGAAACGCCGAGGCAATGGCTGTGTGCCACCAGAGCGAGAAACAATCTACATCCACTCTGACTGTAGAATTTGTTGCATCAACCGGCATGTACATGCATTGGTGAGATGAACTTAGAGATTTTTATTATCGAATTATGGCCTTATTTATTTCAATATTATTGCCGTTAAATATAGAATGTATTTTCATCATAAGACTTTATTTTATTTAAGTTAGATTCTAAAAAGCCTAACGGATACAAAGTTGTTAACATCCAAAAAAAAAAAATTCTTTTGCAAGTCTAGTTGAATTTTTTAATTTCAGTAATTTTAGTGCAATTTTAAAGGTTAACCATAACTCGTCCAAAAAAAACTATTAAAATAAAGTGGAACTTCAAAAAGATGCATATGTAAATTTCCTTAATTAATCATTAAAACTATATCAAAATTGCTGAAATTAAAAGATTTGGTTAGATTTATTAGAAGGCAAAAAAGTTTAACTTTTTTGAACTATTAGGCCATTCCGAAACTAATTACCTAGAGAAATTTTTGTGCAACATACCTTATAAGTACATCGAATTATTTATTTCTGGCTAGCAAAATGTAGTTAATTGTGTGTTTTAATGTATATTACAAGTATGATCTATTTTAATTTTCTCAAAAATTACAGAAAGAAAAAGGGGAAATAATTGAAGAAACATAATATTAATTAAATTAAAGAAAAAAAAACTAGTTTTAATGTTAGTAAGTTAGCAACAACAGTCTTAAAATGTACTCCTAAATTGGATAGCAACAACACATACATACAATAAAAAATAAACATTAGATTCCTAAGTATTAGTTCTCTTTTGTAAATATTATGATTACATTATGTTCACACAAGGGAGAGAACCAATTATACCCTTCAAATTTTACTACCCCCTCTTAACACCACCAATACTTTTTGTTTTTTCAATCACATCGCCTCCCTTTAGACACTGGTTTTCAATTCCTTGTTGAGTTTTCTAGTATGTTTTTTTTTCTCCACCTACTTCAAATGTTAAGGTCATTAAGGTACAAATGAATTAATTTTTTCTTTGTTCATCTCCTCCAATATTTTAACTTAGTTCCGATCAAACAAATAGAGTATCACGCCTTTTCTTTGGATTTGCCTCCGGATTTCCTTTCTTCATCATCGCCACAAATTCATCATAATTGATATTTCCATCCTGAAAACAAAAATAAACAAGGACTTGTCAATTTTAGTGTCAAAATTGAAAATGCAGTTAGGGATTGACCGTGAGTTAGATGCTCACATCATTACCTCAACGCGCCGAAAAATTAAAAAAAAACAAAAAATGTAAGATTCAACTCTTTTTTTTACGATTAAAGGATTTTAGGGTTTTAGAAATTACATTGTCATTGTCAACTTCAGAAATAATTTCTTTGATGTCCCTTCCGTCGTGCATTCCATAGTCACGAAGTGCTTGCTCGAGCTCTTCAGTTGTGATGTACCTATAAAATATTAAATAGACAATTATAGATACATTTAGTATAAATATATGTTCTTCGCATTTTGTTAGTTATTTTGGTTAATTACATACCCGCTATTATCTTTATCGAAATGTTGGAAGGCTGTGTAAAGATGTTCTTCTCTATCCATCCTGTTCAAATGCATTGTTGCAGTGATAAATTCATCATAGTCTATGGTACCATTGCCATCTGCATCAGCCTGTTTTTTCAAATGAGCAAAAAAAAAAGATTATTTGATAAGCAAAAGAAATATCCAAAGTCTTAGGAAGAAAATGTACGAATAGTGATTGCGAGAAGAGACGTAAGAACTTACGGCTTCCATAAGTTGTTTAACTTCGAATTCGGATAGCTTAGTCCCTTGCTTGGCAAGTCCTTGCTTAAGTTCTTCAAGTGTAATGGTGCCACTATTGTCAGTATCAATTCCTTTGAACATCTCCTTTAACCCTATAATTTCTTCCTCTGATAGACAACCAGCAATAACCTACAAACATTTCATGACAATAAATTTCAGGTTAAAGATTTTCTTATCGAATAAAGGGTCATCATGGTCCTTGAACTTATACATCAAAGTCAATTAACTTTAATCACTTAAGAATAATACTTGTTAATAACTATCAACTTGGGTCATCATGGTCCATGAACTCGTTCATTATGTACAATTTATGAGTTAATTGACTTAAAAATAGTGAATATTATCCATAATTGTTTAAAATAGCTAAGTTTGAGTTAATTGACCATGATGGATAAATTCAGAGATCAGAATGATCCTTTGCTCTTTTCTTATCTAGACCAGATTTTCATGGATCTCTCTCATAAGAACTCTACTTCCCTTAAAGGTAGATTCCGTTCATGCGAGAGTGGTCCACCGATAAACCAGAAGATGATAAAAAATGTTGGATTCGCTTTTTTGGTAGAAGTTATTAATTATTACCCTTAGGGCAACTTTCTTGAATCTATTCATGGCTTTGAATTGTTTGAGCCTACTCAATACTGCATTATCAAGAGGAGTATCAGGTGCTTCTCCATCCTCCTTGATCCATGGATGACCTGAACAATTTAAAACAATCATATATTTTTCCTTACAAACTTTTATAATAATATTAATTGCTTGTGATCCAAGCAAGAAAAAATTACTAAACTTACTTAGAACCTGGATGGCTGTCAAACGTTGTTTAGGATCTGAATTGAGCATTTTCTTAACAAGATCCTTAGCTTGAGGTGAAATTTGAGGCCATGGATCACTTGAAAAATCAACATGTCCGCGTAATATTGCATTGAATATCCCATGTTCAGATTCTGCGAACAGAAACGATAAATTCAGTTCGGTTTGGACATGGAGAAATATTAGTACCTAGAACCGAACTAAAAAGGTTGACAAAATCAACTAGCTTGGTTTGATTGTTCGGTTTGAATTGAATGCACACCCTTAATCATAACTTTTAAGGTTTTGAGTTCGAATTAATTCGAGTTTGAAGTTAATTATAAAAAAAATTAAAAACAAATTGAGTTATTACCAGCCCAAAAGGGTGGAACACCAGATAGAAGAATATACAACATAACACCAACACTCCATATATCAGCTTCTGGTCCATATCTCCTCTTCAACACTTCTGGTGCTATGTAATATGCACTTCCTACAATATCCTTGAACACTTCTCCTGTACAAGTATAAAATGTGAAAATCGATTTGGTAAAAATCCGATTATATTGCATGGAAATTTATCGAGTCCTGATTTTGTGGTTTCATTTTAGTTTCCATAAAAACTTCTAGAACTCTGAAAATTTTATTTTAATAATCTTTTTTTGTAAAAAAATAGTTGTGTTTCTCGATTCAACATTTTTGTTTCCGTGCGGTATATTAAAAGCAACGTATATATACCTGGCTTGTAGAAAACAGAAAGGCCAAAATCGGTAGCTTTTAGAGGAGAATGTTCATCCTTGCTAAGCAAAAGGAAATTTTCAGGCTTAAGATCTCTATGAATAACACCCATAGAATGACAAGTATGAACAATTTGAACAATAGTTCTAAGCAAAGACGCAGCAGCACGTTCCGTATAATGACCCTTAGCGATAATCCGATCAAAAAGTTCGCCACCGGCACACAATTCCATCACCAAATGAACCGAATGTTTGTCCTCATAAGCACCTTTGAGTTCAACAATATTAGGCTGTCCTGTCAAATGATGCATAATTTGAACTTCTCTCTTAACATCTTCCACATCTTCCTTGTTCACTAGCTTCCTTTTCGCTATCGTTTTGCATGCAAATTGCTCACCTGCATTGGTGGATTCATAAATTTTATATAAACTGAACAAAATTATATTATTGAATTCATTTTAATGATATTATTTTGAAAATTTAAACTTTTAAGGTGACAATTATCTATCGTGCGTTTTATACGGGTCTGTTTATGCTCAACTTGTAGTGGCGGATCCAAATATTTTAGATAAAGTTGGAAAAATTATATTATTAGATTCATAATAATGATGTTATTTTAAATTTTTAATGTAGATCTGTCTATACTCACCTGTACTCTTAAGCGTGCATAAATGAGTAACCCCAAACTGTCCTCTACCAAGTTCTTTACCCATGGTGTAGATTGACTTTACATCCTCCATAGGTCGGCCTAGGACCGGTCCGATAGGAGCTGCCTTTGCCGGTTTAGGTGAGACGGATGGAGAAGGAGAAGGTGGAGCGGTTGCCTTAGGCGGAGTAGTGGAGTTATCTTGACGCCCAAGAAAACTACCATTCGTGTTATTGTTATTATTATGTGATGTATAGCGATCTCCTTTTTCGTTAATATGTGCACCAGCACCAGATTCCCCACGAGAGCAACAAGTGCCCATTATTCGTATGGTGGTATCGGTGGTGGCGGTGGTAAAAGTGGTGGGGGGCGGCGGCCGCTAATTAATTATTTTTTAGAAGAGAAAGGTTTTTTTAAGTTTTGATGGGAAGAAAAATAGAGATGCATGTATAGAAAAGATAGTTTGATTGTTAGAGAAAAAAATGTGGAAAAAGATAGGCAACAGCTTGGATTTTTGGTGCAAGAAACAAAAAAAGATTGATAATGAGGATTTTTAGGATTGTTATATTTTAAAGTTTGTTGAATCATTCTTTTTTTTTATTGGCTTTAGATTTCTCATGAAAATAGGGAGCCAATTTTTTTTTTTTGGGAATTAAAAAAATAATAATCTGTAAAAGAGATAATTACAGAGACAATAGTTATTCTTTGGAGAGAACCATCTTTAAAATATAAGGATTAAGAAAGAATTGTTCATTAATTTCTTTTGGATAATTAGTTATTTTCTTTAAAAGTTTTTCACTTTGATGATCTTTTAGTTAGTATTCTAGAATATTTTGTCTTAATAGTTTAATTTTAAATTGATAATTAAATTATATATTATATTGGAAAGTAAATATTATCAAATAATAATTAAAACTATAGTTTATCAGAAGTATGTTAATATTTTAATTACAATTATTAAAATAGCAGTTTACTAGAAATAATTTATCTTGGTTAGCATTATAAACCAATTATCTAAATAATGTAATTAATAATAACTTAATAGTTACATATTATATTATAAAGTAATTTATTATTTAATAGTTTTTATTTTGTAATATAAAAATTATACTACTAAGATAATTACTCAATAATACTAATTAAAATTAATTATTTTTAATAACATGTTACTATAATTGATATAAAATACTGTCTAAGATATGCTACTTATACATCATTTTTGATGTTTTATTTAGTAGTAAGATTAATAATGTGATTGATAGCGTAACAACGATATATATTGCTTAATCATAATTAAATGCAAATTAATTTTTTAATTTACAAAAACAAATTACTAATACATAATAAATAAATTTGAAAAATAAATGTAAGTATAATTACTTTTATATACTTTATTCACAAATATAATATCTTATTATTCAATTGACAGTAAAATTATATTGAAAAATTTATAATAAACCATTATTAAACTTTAATATTAAAATGTCATATTAAAGCCATACTAGTAGTGGGAACCATTATTCTGGATTGATTATGAGGATTTTTAGGGTTTAGGACGTGTGTTTCAAATAAATAGTGGGAACCATTATTTGTTTTGTTTTTTTTAAGATTAAGGATTTGAGAATTTTTCAGGAAAATTAAATTACAAGGAAATTAGTAAGAAATTATATAAATTCATGGCCTTTTTAATCTGTTTTCTCTCGTTGATTGAAACCTAAAACAAATACAAAAATCTAAATTTGTTAAAGATGTTGAACAAGTTTCATATCTAATTACTGTATAATATATTCTATTGAAGCAAAGTGGTTGGTGAAGAAGGTGAGAACAATATTAGCTGGATTTCAAATTATTTTTCATAAATGATACTCCAACTTTCTTATATTCCATCCACGCCACTGCCGTAAAAAATTATTGTGATGCAAATTATTAATTTTATAAAAAAATAAATTTTTACTATAAACAATGTATGCAATATATTTTTAATTGGATTATGTATGTAATTTTAATTAATTGGGAAAGTTTATTAAAAAAATATGGATATGGATGTCGGAACATTGGATACCATATAACAATAGACGTTGGTATTGTTTTATCAGACAAAAATAACAGTTCATGTTTTAAATCGACAAAATTGAAACTTCGTATTATAATTGCAGAACGCGTTACAATTTATAATTTATTTTATAATAATTTATTAAAATATATGACTACTTGACACTAGTTGGACTAAAAAATTATTGGAAAAAGAAGCTGCCGAAAAGAATGACAAACGATGGAAGAATTGGATTATCTAACGATAACATATCATAAATAAATTTGTTTGAGTTATATCTTGCATATTAAAAGCGAAAACATTTATAATTATTTGATTGTCATATAAGAAAACAATTTTTTGATAAAAAAAATTCAATAATTTAAAACAAAAAGAAAGTAAAAGTATATCTCATAGAAACTTATATATATATATAATTAAAAAATTAAAATAATATCTTTACTATATATAGCTTCAAAAATTATTATGTTCAATTAAAGATATATATTTTAGGTATACATTAATCTTTGTGTTCGTGTATTATTTTATTACCAGTGAAATCTGATAATAAATAAATTTGAGGGACCGTCTATAGAAAAGAATTAAAGTTGAAGGATAGTGAATGAAATTGAAATTAAAATCAAAGGAGTTTTGATGAAAGATACAAAAATTTAAGAACTACAAATCAAATATTTTCGACAATGCGACAATGATGTGGCTCCACGTGTGCAAACAGGTTTGGTGCCATGTGGAGGCGGTAAGCGCTACATGACATCCATACATCCACATCTACTGTGACATCATCGAGCTATGATCATATACGAGGGAGAACATAAGAATGAATGATAGAGATTTTTATATTATAGAATAGAATTAAATTGAAAGAATTTTGTCGTAACAAGTTGAAGAATCAAATGGGTGAATTGATATAAATTTAAGGGTCAAAAAATATATTAAATCAATTAAAATTACCTTATTTTATGATTATATATATAAAAAAAACGTACCAAGCTTAGAGAAGAAAATTCGGAGACCATTAATTAATAAATTTCAGCTTATTTTCCATTTAAGAATGAATATAGTAAGTAAGTAGGGAGACATCAAAATAGACTGAACACTAATGTTTAAAATTCATATTTTATATAAGGCCTAATTACTTAAAAAAAACCCACTTTATAATATTTTTTTCGTTTATACCATGACCTAGAAAAAAGTTCATTTGTACCTTTTTTTTTATTTTTCATTTTCATCTCTACCCCAAAAAGGGTACAATTGACTATATAAAATTTTAAGGATAAAAATATTAATAATAACTAAATAGAAAGGTTCCACCATATTTTTCTTTATTTTAAAAAATACAAATAAGTTCTCCAATTTTAAAAATGTTCAAATAAATCTTCTAATTTATTATTTTTAAATATTTTAATAACAAATTAAATTATTTAAACAAATATTTTCGGCGTACCATCGTTCTCCTCCAATTTATCGAACCCGCTAATTTTTTTTAATTTTTTTTTATCGTTGGGAGGAGGAGCTCTCCTTCCTCCATCCATGGAGGAATGAGCAGCTGCTCCTTCCCCCATGAGAGGAAGGAGCACGCTGCTCCTCTCCCCCATGGAGGAAGGAGCAGCTCAGCTCCTTCCTCCATGGAAGGAGGAGCAGCTCAGCTCCTTCCTCCATGGATGGAGGAAGGAGCAGCTCGTGCTCCTCCTTTGAGGAGGAGCCCGTAAATTTTTTTATGTAAATTTTAATTTTTTTTACGATTAAGATAATTGTATATTATTTAAATTAAATATTTATTATCAATTTAAATTTTTTTTGGAAAAGAAGGTATTTTTGAACAATTAATATGATTAATGTCTTATTAGAATAATAGTTAAATTTAAAGGATTATTTTAGCCTTTTTTTGTATATGAAAAGAGATCAATTTAATACTTCGGGATACAGTTGAAAACGAAAAATCAAAAATAGGGTACAAATGAACTTTTTTCTAAATTATGGTATAAACGAAAAATATTATAAGGTGGTTTTTTTTTTAAATAATTAGGCCTTCTTTATATAAACATACATGACAACCTTCTAAAAATAACATCATATGTGGGCAGTAATAAATTCAGAAACATTAACTAAATTCGAATGTTGAAGCTGCAAAATTTTGTTTTTTTGGTTAAAAATAACAATGATATAAAATTGTAGATGTGAACCGGAAATTTGACAATTAGACTTCCATAGTCTTTGGCATGGAATTTGATACTGAAATAGCAAAACCGAAAAATTCTTACAGACTCTGCCCACCACGTCATTTGTGCAGCACAGAGTCAATCACATTATAGCACATCGAAAATCTACAAAAAATTCTCTAGCAAAATCTGTCAGTAAGTAGGAACTGATGGATCAACCTTAACAGCATAAGCGTGAATTCCTCCGGCTACATTGAATACTCTTTTAAAACCCTAAAAAAATCACAAGTTCAACCTCAATTAGGCAGCAAATTCAATCAGAAGGAAAATATCCAAATAAGAATTTATTGATCCGAAAAGATAGTTGAAATTTAATCGGCTCGAGTTGAAAATGAGAAACATGCTCAAACCGTAACGCCTTATCAACATACAGGCACTAAAGTATACTTTACCATTACCCAGAGCATGATACAATATTTCATAAGCAGATGAAGGAAATGTGAATTCTTTTTGTCCTCTGCCAAATGGTTTTTGTGATAAATATTACAACAAAGGTTCATTTAACCTCCGACATGGCCAAAAAGATCATAAATATCCAAGTTTGTATTTTATGACAAACAACCCGCAGTTTGTTAATTTTGGATAAATTTACACCCTAATCCGAGGTTGGCCTGGATGGTCAACGGTGTAAACTGACCCAATATTGAGATGTGCTTTTTTGTCATAAAATACAAACTTGAACATTTTTGATATTTTATGCCAAGTTGGAGGGCTAAATTACCCTTTGTTGATAAGTATTATCACCCCGAAGTTGGATCAAAATTATTCTCTTCCATCCTGATATTTCAGTTTCATTTAACTGGAACCTCCTTACAAGGAAATTTCAGTTATTTATTACCTAAAAGTCGGAGGGAAAATTGTTTTTTTTTTTTTAATTCAAGAGGAGAATAGCACTTTGACCTAACATCAAGGATGGATAGTAATTATCTAATGGTTTTTCCACATAAGAGGCAGGGGTAAACTGCCATTTGAAGGATCTCACTGAAAAAAACTAAAAATGACTGCATGAATGTAGCAGTAAAGTGAAATTTTGGCAACCATTGAATTCGGAACTAATCATTACACATACTGCATCCCGGAAATATTTATCGCATGTAAGACCATGCTTCTTGTGTCAAAATGCTTTAAAGCAATCTTTTCTTTGGAGATAAAAAAAAATTATTGAACAAAAAAACAGAAAGGGCAGTTTGCTTTACCTGCGTCTGCAACCACTTAGCGACCTGTAATGACCGCATGCCATGGTGACACTGCAAATAAAAGTACGTTTTAGTAATTCAGAAGCAACCTTTTATTTTTTTCCTAACCAAATTTTGAAGAAAATTATTGGAAATATGATTAACCCAAGATATCTCTGAAGACAAAGGAATGTGAATCAAACAAAAAGACTACGTATAAGTGCTATATGCTATTAGCTGAATATGATGATGTTGAAAATTTAATCTCTATCAGAATTCAGAAACGATAAAGGACAAAGGATAAAGCAAGCATTCATTGACATGACTTGAGAATTGAAGTTAATCACTAGAAAGAGAAGAATAGCTTTAAAAATCCGAAGAGCAAGAGTGTCTATGGAACACCAGAAACAATCAAACGATATACTCCCTCTGTCCCATAAATATAGAAAAAAATGGCACTTTTGATGTCCCATAAAAATAGAAAAATTACCATATAATGTTAATTAAAGATAATATTATGAAAATGCCATCATAAAATACTATATGAAACTAAATATAGTGGTTCCATAATGATTCACTTTTAGAAAATTAAAAGCGTATTATAGGAATAGTAAATTATCCATAATTAGTTAGTATCTTAATTCACGTAATC
Source organism: Mercurialis annua (assembly GCF_937616625.2). Taxonomy (NCBI): domain Eukaryota; kingdom Viridiplantae; phylum Streptophyta; class Magnoliopsida; order Malpighiales; family Euphorbiaceae; genus Mercurialis; species Mercurialis annua. Next base: position 2,920,628 of record NC_065575.1, on the reverse strand, counting down.
TGTATAGGACGGAGGGAGTATTATACATGGACTTGTCCATGTGCTGTAAATATCACTCGTCAAAATAGAGGATAGTGGCAGTAATTGCATTATATTTACATTTTGTTTCTTATGATCGAAATCTTGCCTCTATCTTTCATAAAAATAATTAAAATATGTAAGAAATCGAAATAACAATTGCAGAAATTTCAAAATGGACAACATACATGAAAGCATTTATAGAAAGGTGAGCGGCATCCATCAAGAAAGGTTGAAAGTAGAAATATTTAAATGGTTTGGATATCCGAAGCTAAAAGGAGATAAGGGGTAAACCTAGGACGACTCGGGGTGAAATAGTCAAAGAAGACTTGATGGCCTAAATATTTTTGAAAAGCTACTTCTAGATAACGTATTACTTGAGGAAGGGGAGATATACACAGCCAATCTGAACCAGTTTGGGAATATTGATGGCTGAGGAGTACGGAGTTGATAATTGATTGTATGCCTTCTGACTAATCAAAATTTAATCATGAATCACAGAAGCCGCACATTCTATCTTGTTATAATTCAGATATCATTGGAACTGAAAAATCCCATTAGCAGTCAAATTTCAATAAAAATCGTTTTTTAGTAAAATTATGACTTCAAAATTTGCTTTTAACAATGTTTAACAGATATTGAGTTTTAATACATAGCTATTTTCCATATGTGATAGTTATTCTATTCCTTATCAATTCTATGAATCATACATGGCTTTAATCCAGTCATCCAAAACAGGATAACAAGCTTTATATCTTTCCAAACTGTCTGTTTGTCTTGACACAATTTTAAGAATAAGGATAACATGAAACTCAATTTTTGAAACGAGGTGGCCTACAATCCTTTATGGTTTTAACCAGTATCAAATCCTGGTTGTCTGTGATCTAAAAGAAGATGCCACTAGCTAATTCAAAAAAATCTCTTGTCAGTCAATAACTTGATCATAATCGAGAGAAGAGTACTTTGAGTTCGTTAAATGGCTATGTATTCATTATTGATTCATCAGATAAGGTGCGTGTCAAAGAAAACGCAATCATAAAGCATTATTCACACATAATCCTACCAAGAAAGATACTGACAACCTCAAAAAATCATATATAAAAAACTAGGTCACTTAAGATATAAGAAAAACAGAATAAGATACTGCAACATGCACAAAACAGAAGATCGCGTTTCCTCTTTGCTTCTACATGTGCATGTGAAATCTTCTAAATCAAGCATCAAGAAAAAATGAATATATATTAAGACAGCATAAAAAACAGCTTAAGAGGGATTCTTTGCGTAAAAGAGAAGGAAAGTACATACGAGAACATAGGTATCCTTTTGAGGATCAAACTTGGTAGTTATTTCTGATGCCCAGCTTCCAAACTGTCGGAGGGGAAGGATCTGAAAACCTTGTAGCGAAGCTTTTTCTCTACAGCAGTAAAAGGATGAGAACAATCAGACATATTGTAGAGGCCATAAAAGAGGGAAAAGATATGAATTGTAACAAAGATTACAAATCTTAAAGATTAATCTCAGGAAAAGTACCTAATTTATTCTCATCCAAATATTAGAGATAACTATTGCAACATCTTGAATTGAGGGACCATTTCAAGTTGAGTTACAGTTTAAATGATTACATCATCAACTCTAACATTCAACTTGAATTTCACTGGACGTCTGCACGTATGTTCTATTGGCCTAACCGTCCAAAAAACAAAGTCCAGCAGTCCAGCTTAAGAAATAATTATACAAGATAGTTTATTGTGTATACAAATTTTAGATAAAAGTAAGAAGTTTAAGATATGATTTTGAGAAATAATCTTGTGTTCGTCAATTATTGTGGCATCAAAAATTAATCATAGATGTTTTCCTACTTGAGAAGATTGTTTTTAGATCCCACATTCCAAGGATTTCATAATCAAATGGATGAGGATTGAAATCAGAAAATCAACAAGAACTTCAACAGTATGGTTAAGTCTTTCGAGGTTCATATTTGAATTTTTGAGCATGGTTCATTTAAGCCAAATAACAGAATTATTGGGATTATTAATCCACATAGAGACAAACTTTTAGAATCTTCATAGGAGATTTAAGCATATTTAGAAAGTAGTATCAACTAATCACCAAAATATGTGAATTATATTAAAATAAAAGAGCGTACACTTCATCTGGTTCTCGGACATCAATCAGTTGAGCTGTCTCAATAAAGTCGGGATCTTGCATTTTAACATGAAACTCATTTGGCTGAATGTCTTCAAATACAGATGCTTCTCTGACAACAAAAAATACAGATCCAAAAGGAGATAACAAGATAAAATAAGAATCGGCAATGGCATTACTTTTTCAATGATAAAACCAAATATAGGGAATACCTATCAGATAGAACTTGCAACAAATGCCACCCAAATTTAGTTTTACATTTTACAACTTTGTTCAAAGGAGCACCAAAAGCAGTTTCCTCAAATTCTGGCACCTATGGACATTTAACCATTACTACTGATAAAACAATTAGCGGTAAAGATGACTGTCAATAAAAAGCTAACAGAAGAACATTGCAAATTCGAATGTTTCCAGCGACGTCTAGAAAAATGAAGTTTTTAGGGAAAAAAATAAACATACCATTTCCCCCTTTTTGACCCACCCAAGCATTCCCCCCTCGTCTTTGGATGGACATATAGAATATTCCACAGCAAGATCACTCAGATCCTCTCCTACATTAAGCAAACACCAAAATACAATTTCTCATTCGTTAATGAATTATGCCTCATTTAGAACGGTAATGTACAATAATTGAATGTGAATTAATTCATTCATATCAATTTGACACGATTTCAAACTTTTAAGCAACCACGGCCTCTCGGAACATGAAAATTAACGAAACCAAACTAAATACAATATAATTCTTGCATTTCTACACTTAGCAAACAATAGGTTAAACAGACTTCAAATTTTTAAAATTTCATGTCCTTTCTCACATGAAAACACACTTGTAAATGAACTAACATATTAAGACTTAGCATACAAAAATAATACAAAGAGACACACACCTCTAGCAACTCTATGTTGAAGCTCCACTAACAGCTTAAGGTCATCTTCTTTAACAAGCAAGTGCTGCACCAAAATCTCTCTCCCATCTCTAGACCCACTTCCTGAACTGAACGAAGCAGCTGAACCAACAAATCAAGATCAAATCTTTACCATCAAAAACACATGAAAACATAAAAAACAAGAACTGGGTATTGTTAGAATTACCTTTGGGACATGAGTGTTGATGGCCGAGCATAGAGGGTGCGACCCAATTGAAAAAATGAGAAGAAAATTTGGTGGGTTTGTGGGTTTTGGGTAGAAAATTGAGTGGGGCAAATGTGGATAAATTGGTATGAAATTTGGAAGTCGGTGAAGAAGAAGAAGAGAGGGAGAGAGTGGGGATGAATGAGAGCTTGAGAGCAGTAACGGGTGATGTTAACAATGGCGGAAGATTATTATATGCCTTTAGCATTTCTGCTGCTGAGGAAAATTTGAAAAATTGTCGCAGTTTACTGATAAAAAAACTGCAGTGTTGTTTCTTCAGCTTCTGAAATGCTTTTGTTGATTTTTTTCTCCTTAATTCGTTGATTAAAAGGGGTTTAATTGGTAATAGAATTTCCGGATGGATTTAATTTTCACTTGCTGTTTCTTTGAGGGCTTAATTTATCTATCTATACTATATATAAAGGGCTTTGTTCATATATGCTTGAATTGGGGTTGGACTTTTCAAAAACACTCTTCTATTAAAACTTTAGCACATATACGCCTTTTTTGTTTAAAAGATAGCAAATATGCCTTTCACCATAACAGACTCTAATACCGTTAAATATCTCCATCTTCTCCGATGAACAACGGCAGTTTTCTTCTTCAAATCAATAAAAATTAGGTTATTCAAAAATCAAAGTTGAAGATAAAACAACTATCTCCAAAATTGTTCTGATTTCTGCTGATTTCTCCAAAAATTTCAGATAATTGAATAATTAATCAGATTTGTCCCGTATATTCAAGTATTTGTCTGACTTCAAGCATTCAATCTCTCATCTAATTCAGGTACGTGATTCAAGTTTAATCAATTACTCAATTAATGTCTTAGTAATTTTTCATTAGATTCAATTTTGTAATAACAAATTATAATATCTCTGTTTTAGTTTCCATTCTATTTAGAGAGATCTGAAATTTTTTAGGTTTTTCTTTGAAATAAATTACAATTATGATGAATGAGTTTTATTTTATGCAATTTTTGAATCGATTTCTAGGTTATAACTGTGCAATTATATTTGGCACTATATAAGAACGTTTTTCATTAAAAGATTTAGACAAATACAAAATAAGAATTCTCTATATAAAATTATGATTGATCTGTTTGAATATAGTTGTTTATAACTCTATTAATTATGTCTGCAATGTGTGCAAATTAAGTTTATGGCATTTTAAATTAACTGTCATGGTTAAATCTTATTAGGAATAAGTTCAAAGCATATTTTGATTTTTTTTATTTTTATTTTTCTGTTTAGTACATGGAAAATATTGCAGTATTCATTCATTAGTGGAATCAGAGTATGGACTACATCAATTTTGATGTTACTGGAATGGTTTTGCCGAATGAATGTGACTACATCAGTTTACTACAGAAACTAAATAATCAACTGGAAAGCAACCAGAGAGCTACTGAAATAGAAGTCAAGTACCAAGTGAAGAATGGATATCCACCTTTGAAGATACAAGATAATGCTACTTTATTCTTTTACAAAGAGCTCAAAAAACAAGATGGAGATTGCACAAAGTATCCATTGTGCATATCATTTGCCAAAAGTCAAAGGGACGTCAACTTCTTTGATTCGACTTTATTATTGACTAATACCCAAATCAGAAGCATTCATACAGCTGCTGCCTCAAGCTCAAAAACTACGTCAGAAATGATGTCATTTAATGGAGAAGCAGACGGTAGCATTTCAGAGGCAGTCCTTTGCGCAAACTATGCGAGTAATGACTTTGATGGCGAGGACGAAGAGATAGAGAGCAAGTTTGATGACGCGAATGTGATATCGAATAGAAAACATCCAGAAATTGATTAAGGGCAGATTTACAAAGACAAAGAAACTTTGAGCACGGTTATGAACTTCTACGCGATAAAGAATCACTTCCAATATAAGGTGAAGAAGTCATGTAGAAGACAGTTTTTCTTAGATAGTTGGGATGAGAGATGTGATTGGAAATTAAGAGCTTCAAGAAAAATAAAAACAAGCATGTTCATGATAAGGAAGTTGAACAATGTTCATATTTGCCCATTAGAATCAAGAACAAGCAACCAAAGGCAAGCAACAGCAGCAATCATTGGAAAGTGCATTAAGTCAAAATTTCTGAGTTTAAAAACAGTTTACACGCCGGGAGATATATTGAGGGACATGAAAGAAGACTACGGTGTAAACATCAACTATACAAAAACTTATAGATCAAAGGAGATGGCTCTTGAAAAAATAAGAGGAAGAGCCGATGATTCATTTGCAAAGCTGCCGTCTTATTTATATCTCCTACAAATTGCAAATCCAGGATCATTTGTGAGATTACAAACTACAGAAGACAACAGCTTTCTCTACGTGTTCATGGCTTTAGATGCTTCAATAAAAGGCTGGACTTCGTGTATGCCTTTGGTAGCAGTTGATGGCACATTTCTAAAGTCAGCTTATGGTGGAACACTGCTCTCAGCAAGTACACAAGATGGAAACGGCAAAATTTTCCCCTTAGCGTTTTCAGTGGCAGATTCTGAAAATAATGAATCATGGGAATGGTTTATTCAAAATTTAAGAGAGGCATTTGGATTGAGAGAGGGAATGTGTATTATTTCGGATCGGCATGAGAGCATCAAAAATGCAATTGGAAAGGTATATCCTGAAGTTAGCCATGGAATATGCACCTTTCATTTGTACAACAACCTCAAAACAAATTTCAGGAAGAAATCAAAAGATTTCAAAAAAACATTTTTCAAAGCAGCAAGGGCATACACTAAAGATAAATTTGAATTTTACATGGCTGAAATTGATGAGATGGATGCGCGTATAAGGCCGTATCTAGAAAAAGTGGGGTATCCAAAATGGGCGAGGACACATATTACAAACAATAGACATTTGATGATGACAACAAATGTGGCATAATCTTTGAATGCAAAAATTAGAGGTGCAAGGGAACTACCAATAACACCTTTGTTAGAGTACCTACGAGCATTGGTTCAAGAATGGACATATACAAATAGGTTCTCAGCCATGTCAACCTTCACAAGCGTTTCAAAAAGAGCTGAAAACATGCTACATGAAAACTACATTGATTCGCTGAAAATGAAGGTCAGATTTACTTGTTATATATCCTAATAAAATGTGTGTGCATTTTGGTGTATGCCCTTATTTTATATTTGTTTCTTTTGTGTTCATTAACATGTGTCGGCTTTAATTAATTGTTGCTGTTTATGATAAAATGAGTGTCCAGTTTGGATTTTTGTAGCTTGACAGTAGCTTAGCAGTGACTTTTAAATAAATTTTTTGTAATTTTAAACATTAATCGTAACTGATCTTGAATTGCAGGTATCAAAATCAACTGATCAACTAAGTACGGTTTATGAACATGACCTGATATTCACAGTAGATTTGAAAGAAAAAACTTGTACTTGTAGAAGATTTCAAATGGACAAACTTTCGTGTCCACATGTCATGGCATTACTAAAAGAGCTACACCAAGAGCCTTACAGGTACTGTTCATAATACTTTGAAAAAGAAATGATGTTAAAAACTTATGAAGGGATAGTATATCCAGTTGACAATCAAAACTTGCCTAGCATACCAACAAATGTTACAGAGAGAATAGTTCTGCCGCCACATGGAAAAACCAAGTCAGGAAGACCAAAGAAGAGGAGAATTAAAGGGCCATGCGAATCTACAAATCAGAACAAATGCAGCAGGTGCGGAGTTTACGGACACAACAGGAAAACGTGCCAAAATGCCCCAAAAAAAAATTGATTGTAATTCTTTAGTTATTTGATTTTTTTTAAATACATTATGATTTTATGATTCAAATTCAAACAAGAATATGAAATTATTATTCAATAAATACACATTTCAAAAATATCTTATGTTTTTTTATTTTTATTTAGAGATAGCAATTAATGAATTACAAGTAAAACCGTATGAAAAACACATATGGTTATGGTTTTCGCTATAAGTATTATTTAAGTAGCTTTTGGTCAGCTCATTAGTAGCTCATTAGTATCAGGTCTTGGAAAAGGTTTAAATTTACCTTATGATAAGTCTTTATGTTAAAAAAATATTAAAAAAATGGACTTCTTTTCATAAGTAAGCTACTATATTAAATATTTATTAGATACATTCTGATTAGATCATCAAATTCAAATTAAAAAATAAATTTATTGTACAATTATAAAAAAATCTAAGCAGCTTTATGGTAGCTCATGAGCACCTACAAATTCAAGCAGCTTTATGGTAGCTCATGAGCAGCTTTTTGGTAGCTCAATGAACTAGAATCATAAATATTTCATAAGATGTGAAAATATATAAAAATTTAAAATTAGAGTATAAAGATCTGATCATAACATAATAGAAAGAAAAAATCCGACAAACTTCATATTTTTAGACAAAGTATCAAAGTATCATAATTCATATTAAAAAAATCACTTATTCTCTATTTTGATAATCTTCCTTTGCCCCCTGCCTTGTTCAACCTTTGATTGAGCTCCAATGTCTTTAATCTCTGCTTTGATCTTCTTCCTTTTCCCTCATCCTTCTTCTACAATTGGTGCAGTTTGAGTATTGGTTACCTCCATTGGTGGTTGCTTTGACAGTGCGTGAGCATACAACAAAGCACAATATCTAGACCTCATATTTTCAATCGAGATACGCAAAGGCACCTTCCTCCCTTCGATTATGTACTCAGCAAATGCAGCCAAGAATACACCACAATCACTACATATAAAGAAGAAACATAATATAATCACCAAATTGTATCACAAAAAGAAAAAAATCAAATTACAATATCATAAACACAACCATAACATAAACAGCGCATAATAAAATGTAACCAGAACATTTAATCAAATTTAGGAGAAAACGCTACTCATTCATATGCATTAAAAGAGAAATAAATGAATGAATGAAAAACACAAACATAAATATTTACCTGTCAGATTGTGTTGGTAAGCCATCAACTTGAAACAAAGCAAAAGGTTCAAATTTGGTTTTGCCAACATAAGCAGGAGAAGACAAATCAATAGCTTTGATAGACGAACGGTTGCGTCACGTCAACAAAGCCAATTTACAAATTTTCCTAAAAACTTTATAAATAAAAAACACAAATGAGAAAAATAAACAAAGGTAAAAAAAATTGCAGCAAATAAAAATGTACTCTGATAAAATAAATATAACAGGTAATAAAAATAAATAAAAAAAGCAACAATGTTCATACTAAGATAACATTCAATCATATCTGCAAATGATTCAATCAATCTACCAATCATTAAAAACTAAATAAAAAATTCTGGAAAATCTATAATTACATACATATCATCAAAAAATTGACAGTTGCATGAAGAGATACACAATCATAAAATCAAATAAGCTTGAAACATTAAACATCTAGGTTTTACATAAGTAAAAATAAATACAGATTCCACCAAATTCTTTAACAGGCAAACCTAAATCTGAACCTAAATCACCACCATAATTACAACTACAAAATTGAATACAAAATATTGAAGAAAAAAAAAAAAAAAAAACTAAATTACCAAATGACAAAAATCCAGAAACACAAAAAAAATATAATCATGGCATTCAATAAGCTTATGACTGATTTTACAAATTAATTTAAAAGCACAAAGAGAATCCATAAATAAAAATAAGTAAATATAAAAATCGAGAAACAATAATTTGAAAAAACAAATTCAAATACCTAAATCATGTATTTTACCTTTAGATTAGGGCTTGAAGCAAGTATGAGTAGTCAGACTAAAGAAGGTATGGAGAAGAGGATGATTCAGCCGGAAAATCAAATACAGGCGAAGATAACGGTGGAATCAAACGGAGAAAAAAGAAACGAGACGGCTAAAGAAAGTCAGAAAAAAGGCGTATAAGTGGAAACAGAAAATTAAAAAAAGCGTACGCCTGAAACCCTAAAAGATGAGAGGGCAGATATGGAAAAATTTGAAAAAAAGAGGTACAACGCGTCATTTCCTCATATATAAAAGCACGGATGGAGGGACAGACAAATTTACCGAATAATCATTTTCAGTTTACTATTAAATAAAAGTTTTATATTCATTAACTAATTAGTTATTTAATTAATCACTATTATAATTAAAGTCCTAATTAGAATAGTTAGCTAAATTATCTCCAATTTAATTTTTAGTATGTAAAAAATAACTAAAGGTTTTATAGTCATTAACTAATTAGTTATTTAATTAATCACTATTGTAATTAAAGTCCTAATTAGAATAGATAGCTAAATTATCTCCAATTTAATTTTTAGTATGTAAAAAATAACTAAATTGTATTTACTGAATAATCCTTTTCAGTTTACTACTAAATAAAGGTTTTATAGTCATTAACTAATTAGTTATTTAATTAATCACTATTGTAATTAAAGTCCTAATTAGAATAGGTAGCTAAATTATGTCCAATTTTGTCACGACCCAATTTCAGGGCCGAGACCGGCGCTAGGGAATGAGAGTGGTTGCTCCAAAACCCGTAGCAAGCCTAAAAACATAAGATAATTTTTCGCGAAACATAAACGTCATGCATGACATACATAGACACGTGTCATGCAGAAACACATGCCAGACACACATATCCTCTGGCAGTCACAATATATATAACGCAGCAAGAGTAAAACGTTTAAAACTTTAAAACGTTAAAGTAATATTTACAGAAAACTTTACATACAAACTGACTGACAAAATACTTATCTACTGCAGCTCTAAGAGTAAAGTACTGTTTCTTTACATACTCAAAAATACAGACTTCTGGAAGTAGGATAGAAGTCCGTTGCCTCAAAGCGTCTTTATCCATAAACTAACTCATCCCAAACAACTAGTCATAATTTACTCGTTTTACGTCCGAATCTCGCATTTTCGGAGTCCGGGAGTCGATATCGGGATGGGGAATCATCAAATTAGGTTTTTAGGGTCATTCCCCTTCAAAGGAGGGGTGGTGCACGTCGTGCACCTCACTGGTGCACGTCGTGCCCCTGCACGACGTGCACTGATGTTGTGCACGTCGTGCACCTTCGTGGGCACGACCCCGACCGCTGAAAACGGCCCTATCGACGTGCTAAATCGATCCCGAGCTCATCTAACATCCATATAGCATCCTAATCTACCCAAAAACACAATAAAAACGTGTAAAACGAATCGAATACGTAATCGCGATACGGTTTCACCGTAACCTATCGTTTCAAATCGTTTTTTCATCAAATATACTCAAATAAATGGAGAAACGACTTGCTTACCGTGATTGTCCTTCGAAATACGATCGATTCGAGTTATTAAACGTCGAAAACGGACGAGAAACGGAGATTGTACGAGAGAAACGGTGAGAACGAACGAAAGAAATGAAATGTATCTGATGAAGGTTCTGTATCATTCCTTCATCTGAAGGAAACTTATATATAATGATCAATTTGCAACTTGGTCTTTGAAACTTTTCAAATGTTGCAATTTAGCCCAAAACTTATCCGCGTCCAAAATTTAAACGGCCTCCGATTGACTCGAAACTTTTACCACTAATACTATAAATTATTTCGCGGACTTTGGCGAAATAATTTCCGTCACGGGATTTATATTTTATTTTATATTAATTTCTGAAGTTAAATCCTCAAATCCCGCTAACTAACTTATTAAAATTTATTCTAAATTCCCGATATAATTAAATTAAATTCTCCTTAATTTAATTTATCGGAAATCTTGACACGTGGCACGACGTAATTATCTTAAAATATTTTGGGGTATTTCAAATTTAATTTTTAGTATGTAAAAAATAACGAAAAAATTTATAGTCATTAACTAATTAGTTATTTAATTAATCACTATTGTAATTAAAGTCCTAATTAGAATATGTAGCTAAATTATCTCCAATTTATTTTTTAGTATGTAAAAAATAACTAAATTATCTCCAAATTAGTAGGAATACCTATCTTTTTATTTGATTGAACTACAAAATTAAAATATTGTTAATATAATATTATTTAAATTTCTATCTTATTATTTTTAATGATATTATTAATAAAATTAAGTTAATTATTTAATTATGATTATTATAAAACCAAAAGAAGAATAAATTCAGTATGGAAAGAAATTTAGTAACCGAATATATTATATTTACTTTTACAAAAATTCTTAACTAATTTAATATTAATTATAAATAAAAAATTGATATAATTATAATAAATTTACTAATGTTCATTGACGAGTTACGTTACGAGCCACGTGCATAGCACGTAATGCGAAACTAGTTATTTGAAAGATACCCCATCTTTTTGACTTTTTAAGTTTATTGTACAAACTTTTTAAATCGTCGATTTTAATTTATTTTTCAATTTTCAATATTAATTGTATTTACTTATTTAGATTGGAGTAGAAGTATATTAAAATAATTTGACAACTGAGGGAGTTATTATAAAGACAATATAATATTTTAAACATCTATTAATTGTGTATTTTATCACGTATGCAAATTATTAAACATCAATTAAAATTAGACAAGTTATACAGCACAACTGTCGCGTCATGTCATTTGTCCAATAAACTAATAATAGATTAGCCATGTGGAATATTTCTACCACAAAAATTCATCGGGTTATCATTAACCTAACTTGGCAAAACGGTTGTATGAGATAACATTTTTAAAACGAAATGAATAATAAATACTAAAATATATAAAATATCTTGTAATTTTATAATATTTTATTAAGATATTTATTTTGTTACAAGACGTTTTAATATATTTGAAAAAAAATAATCATTAAAAAAGTTTGTTTATTTTTATATTTATGATACAAATTTTTAAAATCATTAATTTTAACTTATTTTTTATTTTTTTAATTTCAATTGACTCATTTGTTTAAATTGGAGTAATTTTGTTTTTCATTTAATATCCCTGACTCCCTCTGCTCTATCGCCATAGAACTTCTTTTTTCTGCCTTCTCCTCAAAGAAACTTCAAAACCAAATGGCACACTCATCGTCGCCGTCGCCGTCGCCGGCATCAGCGGCGAAATCCGACGAGGAGACAGAAGAATTACTCGATCGAATGCTCACTCGGCTAGCATTATGCGACGATTCTAAACTCGAAGCTTTACTGTCTAAGCTTCTCCCTCTCACTATCTCCTCACTCTCATCTCAGTCAACTCCTGTTCGCAACAAGGCAATCTACACCTTTCTCTCTTTACTTTAATTTTTTTTATTACTAATTTGATTATTTGTTAGATTTTTTTTAGTTTAGTAAAGTTGCTAGGTTAATTTTGCTATTCTTAGTTTAATTGCTTGCTATGTTGTCCTTGGAATTAAGAACTTAGAAATATTACCTGTATTTTAGGGTTTATTGATCAAGATGACTTAAGTTAGACACACTGCTGGAATGGCAATCTTATATATGTTTAATATCTTTGATTTTGTTTTATTATTAATCCAGCAGTGCTCGTGTACTTACATTAGCTGCATCTTTTTAATGTTTTGTGGTCAGTAAAATGTATATGATGTTAGTTAAAATGTACTGTAGACAATTAAGACTCGAGCCAGGTCTGGAACTGTTTTCCTTTGATATGAATGACTTGCATCATGTTGTAGTCTATGAAGCACTGACACGGGAACAGGTGTAGGTATGGGTATGGGTTTGGGTACCCACACGACAGACGTCATTTTCTGAGAATATGAGACTTGGATATGGTGGGGATGCGATAACTTAGTCATATATATTGAAAGAGAAATTATCAAGTGGAGATGTTTTTTGTATTTAAAATTAAAGAAATAAGAAAGAAGAAGTGTAAATTAGAAGAAGAGGAATCAATGAAATTGAAGAAATAAGAAAGAAGAAGTACAAATTAGAAGAAGAGGAATCAATGAAATCAAAGAGAAATTAATAAGTGGGTATATTTTGTGTGTGTTTATATTGAAGAAAGTAGAATAAAAGGTTAGAAGATGATTGAAGAGATGGTTGCATTTTGTTTTAAAAAAGAGGGGGCTGTGTTGATATTTTAAAGAAAAATTAGAAGAGTGAGTTGTGTTTTTATTTAGAAAAAGACCCATAACTGTTTTTGTTTCCATGTCCCCTGGCGTCTCGTCCTCCTTTCAATAGTAATAGTTGCTGGGATACTGATTTTTCCATGTTCCATGTGTGTCTCCGTCATATCATGTATCTCTGAAGTGTTTACGACTTCTCCGGGAATTGTCGGTGCTTCATAGGCTGACAGGCTCAGTTCATCAGGTTCTTTCAAATTTATGTATTAGATGCAAAGAAATGATGCTAAATTTGTTCTCACTGAATATGATAAACTATTGCTTTTCAGATACTTCTCAGTGTTACTTCCAGTTATATATGTTATTTCTAGTGTGGGGCATATTTCATATGTTTGATGTTTGCGGTGTCTATTTTACATCTAAATTTGTTAATGCCTGGAATAAATGGTGAGCCAGGCAGTTGGATTCCCATTTTGCTAATTTTTGGCTTTATCAGCAGGTAATTGAAATTCTGAGCCATGTGAACAAGAGAGTAAAACACCATTCTGAGATTGGCTTGCCATTAGAGGAGTTGTGGAAATTGTATACAGACTCTAATGCTACTTCAATGGTCAAGAACTTCTGCATTGTGTACATTGAGATGGCATTTGGACGAATACACGTAAATGTATGTGCATCTGTCACAGGTCTCAAAAAATTTCTTATACTCCCTCCGTCCCGTAAAGATAGAAAAAGTAGTGTTTTCACAAGAATTAAGAAACTCATTAATTATGCTTATTTTATTTAAGATATTCCTACAATCTCCTTTAACAAATTTAAGAGTGAATCATTATAAAGCCATTACATTAAATGCTCATATAATTAAATTATGAGGGTAGTTTGATAATTTTATTGTAAATTAACAATAAATATGACTACTTTTTCTATTTTTATGGGACAAAAAAAGTGGTCACTTTTTCTATCTTTACGGGACGGAGGGAGTATGATTTATTCTTTTGTTGATTGGGAATATTTTACCTAGCTAAACATTAATATTAATCCTCGACTATGTTATAGGAAAAGGAAAATATGGCTCCTCTGCTTGTAGCTAATATTTCTAAACTTCCTCATCAACACCAAGAAATTATCCTGAGAGTTGCTATTGCGGTATGTATGTTTTAGCTTGATCTACTGGTTGTATAATTTTTGACAAGTTTTTAAATAATTTTTTTCTTGTTCATTTTCTTACTCAGCTACTCTGAGACTAAATCGACTGGCTTTCCTTTTTTGGTTCTTTAGTGTACAATCACATTCAACAGAACTGATGCTTTATGATTACAAACTTATATTCTCTTGTGATATTTGTTTTAGATAGGGGATATATTATCATTTTCCTTATTCTTAACTTCTTTTGTCCTATTAAATTTATGCCATTGTTGTCATAAAAATTCTATCGATTCTGTTCTTTTTAAAATGAGAATTTGCTTGCAACTTACTTAATATTCAAGGTCCTTTTAAACAAATATCTGCATATTGATTTTACTTGGTTTTAGGTGATTGGTGAGTGTCATGCTGGTCAGATCAGTGATGAGGTTGCTCTGAAATATAGGTCAATAAAAGGTTCCGAAGATAGAGAATTATTTATCGATTTCTGCCTTCATTTGATGCTGTATCAGCAGCCATCTCAAAGGTTAGCATTTTAATTTATTTTAAAAAGTAGCGTTACTCTTTGATGGTTCTCAAAGATCTCTTTGGAGCTCATTGTTTTTCTTGCAGTGGAGGATGTCCAGCTGGACTTTCAATTGCTCAAAGCAATCGTATTACTGGAAAGCTTTCTTTGAAAAACGATGTGCTTTTGATGAGAAAGGTGACAGTAAATCTGAAGAGTCTTTTGTCTGGATATTTAGATTGTTATCTTGTTTTATGCTTTTCTGCCTTTCTCTACATGTGTATTCACATTCCGCACAGTTGTGCTTTCTCATGCTGACTTTTATGAACAGTTGGGAATTTTGAATGTCATTGAAGCTATGGAGTTGGAATCGGAATTTGTTTATCCTTTATATCTGGCTGCTAGTGCAGATTGGTATATTCTGTTTTTAACTTATAGCCTAAAAAAGTACTTTTTGGTCGCATACCTTATAATGATAACACAATTCGAGATATCTAATGTTCTTTCTTATTTGATGGTTTTCTTTTCAAGCCAAGAGCCTGTCATTAAGAGGGGGGAGGAGCTTTTGAAGAAGAAGGCATCTACTGCTAATTTAGATGATCCAAAGTTGATGAACAAGTTGTTTTTATTGTTCAATGGTAGGCACCATAGATTCATCTAATTGAATTCGTCCAGCTGTTGAATTTGTTTGAGGACTGAATATGAAGTTGACCTTAGTTACAATTTTATTGGTTTTATGCAATTTGATTCCAATCCTGCTCATATGGCCGGAAATATTATTTTGGCCCAACATTCAGGATCCCTAGAAGTTCTACATTCTGCACACCTAAATATGTGCATCCATTTGTCTCAGATTTCTTATCCTGAGTGGAAAATATAAAACTTGAGAGAAGTCAGATTTAATTTACAATTTAGCTTAACTCGGATTTTATTCATCTTTTATGGCGAATCTTAAACCTTGATGCAATAGTAAGGTTTATGAACTGGGGCTCTCCATTCTAGCTAGAGTATTTTAGGCTCACCTAGTTAGCCTGAGGAAGGCTAAGTCTGGTTGCTTTTACAGCCTGCAGATATTGAAAAGCATTGTGCGTTGCAACATACTTCTATTATGGTGAATCTCATGACTGACTGATATGTATGCTTCATGCAGGTACTGCTGGATCTGAAAATGTTGCTGCAGAATCTAGAGTTTCTCCAGGGAGTGTTGCTTTGAAAGTAAAGTTGATGTCTATCTTTTGTCGGTCTATTAGAGCAGCAAACAGTTTCCCCGCAACTCTGCAGTGTATTTTTGGCTGCATATATGGTATAAATTATTTTGATTTTCATAAACAGCATTGTCATTCTGATGTTATACTTACTATGGGCAGCCAAACTCTTTGGATATAATTATACTATTTACATGTTAATACTTCTAATGCAAGATGATTAATTAGCCAGATGAAATAGAAGCATTAACATGTGAATCATTTGTGTCATACATGGGAAAATAAAAGAAATAATGAATTAATGGTTGCATACATGTTATTTGTCAGCTAAAAAGGTCCATTAGAAAGCCCCTGATGAATTGTTCATTATATAAGATTTTTTTAGCCTATTCATTTTTGTGATTTGATATCTAGTCCTATGATAATCATATCAGCTGCTGATTTCTAATTTGTATTTTAATTTTTGAATTGCTCTAGGAAGTGGCACCACTTCAAGGTTGAGACAACTGGGAATGGAATTCACTGTTTGGGTGTTTAAACATGTAAGGACCCCATATCTTTGAGTTGTATTCATTCTTTAAAAATCTAAAATGCAGTGGTCCTTGATTAAAAATCTTTTAAAAAAGCTGGGTGGATCCATCATTGAGATAGCAATTCAGTCCATTCTCTGTCTCCATAACTGAAGGGAATCTCAGAAGTAGAATGAAAGATGAATAATCATAGAATGAAATTCACATAAATGCTAACTTGTTTGATTTGTTGCACTGAAATTCTTTATCTTTATCTTTTCAAGATCTTACTAGTGTGTTCATTGCAACAAAAGTTTTTTAAGATCTTTCTAGTATGTTTGTTGCAGCGGAAGATTCTTTGGCCAAGGAGAAATCTTGAGACATGTGCCAAGTTTTTTTGAATATTTTGTTTATATCCTCCCAGATTTTTTTATGTCAAAGAATAACTTTTATGAACATAATTTTGATATTTCTTATCACTTGTCTTGTTATTTTCCTAGGTGGGACAAAAAAGATCGTTTGTGTCTTGAAATGTCCAACAAACAATTACTCTTCTTATCTTGATGACTATTAACAAGTAGCTTGAAATCGAGCATGTTAAGTCTGTCAGAGGCTTCCTTATAATTAACAACAGACCATGTAAACAATTTCATAGTCTGATTCACCTAATGAAAGACAAAGTTTCTTAACCATGCTGTATCGGGATCTTCCAAACTTTATACTAACAATTTTCTACTTTGAAAGATCTTTGATGTAGCTTATGATGGCATTGACTGCTATATTGGTTAATTTGCTTGCAATTGTGTGTAGAAGTTATTTCTTCATTTTGTTGATGCATCCTGGGAAAGAAAGACCAGCAATGTCTTGAAATTCTCAATTTTATTTTTTGATGTTTTTTCATTCCTTCTGTGTAGGCTTTAATGGATCAGCTAAAGGTTATGGGCCCAGTTATACTTAATGGGATCCTGAAGTTACTTGATAGTTACTCAAATTCAGATTCAGGTACTTTGCAAACATTCCCTTTTAATGTCTGCTGCGTACCCGGCTACCCACTTGATAATAAGATATGTATAATTTCATTGTTATTTATTGTTTGATTAGACATCAGCATTCATTGCAATTTATTTATTTTACTTTCAGATATTATCGCTAGGGAAATTAAAACCTTTTCTTTTCAAGCAATTGGTTTGCTGTCACAGCGGTTGCCTCATCTCTTTAGGTGAATACCCGTGCATTCTCATCCTTATGGTTGCGTCTTAGGTTATTTATGTGATAATCATCAATAGCTTTTCGTGTCTTTATTCCAGAGACAAGATTGACATGGCTGTTCGGCTTTTTGACGCATTAAAATTTGAGGCTCAGTCCCTTCGTTTTGCAATTCAGGAAGCAACCAGTTCTCTTGCTTCCGCTTACAAGGTCCATACATAACTTGATCAAAACTTGCATAAAATTTTCTTGCTGTCAAGTGGCGTTGCCAGATCATGCAAGTTGTGCATTATTTCTTCCTGTTTGCTGCACATGGGTTTATTTCCTTACTACACTCTTGTTTGTGAAAAGAAAAGAGACATCCTCTTGATTATTGATATAGGTGTATCCCTTCTATGTTTTGAGCGAATGTATTTCCTATTACACTAATCTTAGCTATAGTATATGCAATATCTATGGCCAGAATTGAATAACACTATTGGTATTTCACTTTTTCTGCTTCTACTATTACTATTATTGCAATTGTTACTTGGGAAACTGATACTTTAGAAGTGTATGGTCAATAGGAATACCGTGTCTGTGTAGTATGTAAATCAGTGTGAATTAGGGGTAAAACCACCTGGCTTTGTCATATTAGATATGGGTTTTTGAGATTTGTAAGGGAATGTGAATTCAGGTACTTTGCAAACATTCCCTTTTGCAAGTCGGAAAAACTACAAACCTGTTTTAAGTGATACAGAGCCAAATGGCTCTGAGTTGATTACTTAACTTGCTCTCTTGGCATGCAGCATGCTGCCCAAAAAATACTTTTAATCGGTGATCAAGTGATTCTTTTATAATAATTTCTGAAAATAAGTTGAGTACTTACTTGTTTACTGGTGTTGTGTGCTTGTTTTAATGATTCCCACTTTTTTTTATCTGGTAATGAATTTCCAAAATCTTGTCATAAGCCATTATTGCTGCTGCTACTATTGGCACTACGTTTAACTTTGGGTATTATTTTAATATATCTGCGTTCAGTAAAAGGTGAAAGTGAAATCTAATAAAGAAACATTGAGAGAAAGGAGATTGATATGGTTTGTGCATGAGCATCATAAACAATATAGTCTGATATGAAAAACTGAATCTTTTAAGGTTATTGGACATAAGAAAGGGAGGGGCAGAACTAAGGTGTAATTGAGGAAGAAATGAATAAGAGCTGAGTGGTTCTAAATATTCCCGAAGGTTTAGCCGAAAATAGAATGAAATGGGGAAACAGATCCATAGAGTCGACCTCAACTAGCTTGAGATAAAAGGTTAGTTTGAGTTGAGATTATAGAAAATACAAATTGGAGGATGCAATGTTGCAAAATAAGCAATAGAATTTCCCTGATCGGGACATCACAAAAAGGAGATTGAAAGATAAGGCATATCCTTATGAATTTGAAGAAACATTTTGCTAATGTTTCTTTTTCTTCTTCCATGACATTTCTTTTCTTGTGAATGTTTGTTTAACTGATATTTCATCGTTCTATCTATGAGTCATGTCATTTGCACCTCTTTGCTAGTAGCATACTACAGCAATTGAAAAAACGATAATGCTATTAGGACAAATGATGTTGGAGAAAATTGTTAGGAGTACTAGAGCAATAAGAAAAACCTACTCTTCAGTGAAAGGGGCCAAACCATAACTTCACATGCAATCTCTACTAATTTAAATTTATGCCATTCAGTGATATTGATAGGCTCTCACGCTTAGTCAGAGCTGGGTTTTATTTCCACAAAGACATAGATATGTTTGGGGTTTACCGATTGACTTCAAGCTTGAGAAAACTGTCTAATAAGTATCTAAGTATCAACTCTGCCATTGTGAAAGGAAAGGAAATTGCTGAGGTACTACAATCAAATTTATTATATTAGATAGGAAGTGAATGATTTGGAATAAAAGAGGAGAATTTTGGGGAGATTGTAGAGCTGACATGTCTTTCATTGGAGCAAGGATTTTTTAGAATTGGTCTTAGAGATGCTCTTAATGTATATCCATTGTATTTGCAAGGATATTTTAGAATTGGGACCCAAGTTATGCAATCACACAAACAAATATGAAATACTTTCTCATGAGTTATGAATTTCTTCCCTAGAGATAAAACAATATTCTAGAGCAGAAGTGGGAAAAAACAATGGTTTTTGGGTTGTATAGGCTATTAAAGCATTGATATCAGTAAAGCGGAACTGGTATTTATTTCCTTGTGAATCAAGCATATAACCTTCGCGGTTCAGTAACTATGGGGTAGTTATAGACGTCAGGGTGTATAAGCCTCTAGTTCTTATTATTTAAATAAGTGTGCTGTGGTGATTATGTTGAAACCTTACATGGCTATCATGTTCTAATGAAGGCTCCAGTAGAATTAGACACGAGCATACATTTTAAACACAGTGAATTTACTGCTTCTTGTACTCCTTACGGCTTCTTGTTGCTCGTATGGGAGTATGAATCAATCTGAGAAGTGCTATTTTGTATTGCCTTGAATAATTGACATTTTTCACCTACTTGCTGTATCTGTGATTTGATTCAGTCATGCTTTTGCCTTGTCATTCTTCTGGAGTTGTTTGCGTTTCTTTGTGTTTATAATTATGACTTATAATATAACTAGTTTATATAGACATTTGGTCTCACTGCCAGTTAATTTTACATTTCTAATGATTTTTTTTTTCAATTCGACCATCAGGGTGCCCCAGCTGCTGTACTGGTGGATTTGGAGACACTTTTGTTGAATAATTCTCAAGTGGTATGAAATAATTTGTGAAAGCTTCTTGTGTATGATGCTGAATTCTGTTCATATACTTATCTCAATTTGATCTATAGTTCACTGCTTTATGGTTAAAACTTAAATTTTTTTAGTGCCACTCAGGAACAAAATGAAGTACGTTTCTGTGCTGTGAGATGGGCAACATCTCTATTTGACTTGCAACATTGTCCCAGTCGCTTTATTTGCATGCTTGCAGTGGGTGATTCTAGGTTGGATATAAGGTAGTTGGGTTTTTCTTTCAGTATAAACCCTATAAACTTTTCTTTTCAGAATCTTTTACGCTCTTCATCTTGTTGCCGATACATGTACTAACTCACATCAGATTTAGCAGTGTCAAATGTATTTGACTTGCAGAATTTTTCCATGCAGTTTTATGAAATGCATGCAAATCTTCTATGAACTGGGATTTTATTTCACAAATTGTTTTTGGCAATTATTTATTCACACAATTAGTATGTTAAAAGGAATATAGTATCTAAATGTTGTTTGAATATCAGATAATCAGTTTTCTATCTTATCTATCATTAGTTATTATACACCTCATCTTTGCCTTCAGCCCATTGAGAACTAGCTTCGTATCAGACAAACTTCTTTACAACAATTCCTCTTCGGTATTAAAATTATTTCAAAGTTTCAAAGAAATTTTTCAGTGACTCACTGATGTTGGTATTCAGAAAAGATTCTAAACCTTGCTGTTTTAAATTGGTGGAAAGCATCAAACACTCAGGTGTTAATTGGCCCAAAGCTACCTTGAAATTGAGAATCTTAGATGACATAATATCTTTTAGATTAGTTGGTTAACCATAAATTAAAAAATAGCCTCCTTTAGCTCAGTTGCAGTCCTTTCTGATTGCTCATATGGCTGGCATTCCAGTCTGTAGCTATGTGCCTGACCAACTGGATGGATGAGGACTGCAGACTGTAAGTAGTTGTTCATCAACGATCCATTTTGCTTTTCTGTAAAGTGGTTTATATCTGAATAGATTATAGTACGGCCTTAACTTGCTTGGTGCACCATTGCAGTCAATGTTGTCAAAATCGCGTTTTAACTCGTACGATTTTACGAGTTAAAACCTTTCAAACGATTCAACACGTTTAAAAAATCGTGTTTCAATAAAATCGTTGTAAAATCGTGAGTTAAATCGGTAAAATCGGTAGAAAAGCGATTTTAGCACCTATTTTAACGATTTCAATTCTCAGTGTTATATAATCAAAGTAAGAGTCATGGCTAAAGAAAAGCCCACTTTTAAATTAAACAAAAATAAAGCCCACCTTGTGCAATTAAACATGGGCATATGTGCTTATAAAGTAAACACTAAAATATAGACAAAATCATAAAAACGCATAATGTAATTTCTTTTTTCGTTAACTTTGTCTTTTTCCTTTTCTTTTATTCTTTAAATTAATTTTTTTACTTCTATTTTTTAACCATAAATGGTGTCATCTATGTTTATAATTTTCTTATAGTCTTAATTTTTCTAGTCTTTATTGATTTTTTTTTAATTACAACAAATGCATATAATTTACATTTATCTTTTGACATTGATATTAATTATTTTTAGCCTAATTAAATATTAAATTTTAATTTTAATTTATCTATAAATACTTTTATTCTTTATATGAAAATATATCATCTATGTTTACCCCTTTCTTATAATTTTAAATTTAGTCATTGTTGATTTTTTAAAATTATACATTATTGGTTTTTTAAAATTATAAAACACACATATATTTTATATTTAATTATTGGCATTAATATTGATTTGTTATTTTTAGTACAATTTAATATTAAATTTTATTTTTCATAAGTATTTTTATTCTTTATATGACTTTTTTTACTATATAAAAAAAACTGTTGAATCAAATTGTAAATAAAAAAAGATATAAAAATGATATATAATTTAATAAAACTAAATAAAAATTTATTTATATTCTTTAATACTTGCACCTTTATGTTTGTAATATCATAGTTTATACCATCCGTAAAATCTTACGATTTTACGATTCGATTTTACGTTACGAGTTTATAATACTCATTCCGATTCTAGTTTGAAAAAGCGAGTTTGACAACATTGATTGCAGTCCTTTACTTTTAAAAGTTTGATTAAAGTTTCTCTGTCCAAAATATTTAATTTGCTTTGTAATTAACCGCTAAATCGGGCATATGATTTTGCCATTAAATCTTCACTTTTCTAATATTGCTGTCAATCTAACATGAAACCCGAGCTTCAATTTTTTTTTGAACTATTAGTCTGTAGACAGCCTGCTTATCCAAACTATACGGGTTGAGTAAACTTTTTAATGTGTCCACAATATCAAGGTACCCAGACTCCATTATCATCATTATTGACTCTAGTTCCAGTCTTTTTTTGATGGAAAGGAGTCTGCAGAGGATGTTTTCTTTTAGTATTTTATGCCATTTTAAATTGTTTACATTTATTTAGTAAGACGTAGGAACCTTGAATTGTTAAAGTTATGAGGATAGATAAAAAGGGGGGAAAGGGAGTTCCAATGAAGGGGGTTTCTTAGAGTTAGTAGTGTTGTTTATCTTGCTGCTGTAAAAATGTTTTTAATATGTTATTCTTTTAAAATGTTGCACAGCATTTCCACCATAATGTTCTCATTTAGTTGTCATCTTATCTATTTGCTTTGCTTCTTTCTTCTTCCCCTCACTTTCTGAAGGGAAATGGCGTTTGAAGGCTTGTTTCCTGTCAAAGAGGAAGGCCGGAGTGCCAGTCAAAATCTAGATCTTACATATCCAAAACTTAAGGACATGATGGATTTTATTCTTAAACAGCAACCAAAGCTATTAGATTCGGGTGACTTAAGGGAACAAAAGCTTATTTTTTCATCAAAGGTGTATGTGGTTATGATTAAGTTTTTGCTGAAGTGCTTGGAGTCAGAAATAGAGCAAAATAACTCTCTAGAGAGATCTCCTGAATTTCTGTCTTCAGTTGCCACAATATTTTTGCTTCTGGAACATGCTATGGCATATGAAGGCTCAGTGGAGTTGCACTCCACTGCTTCCAAGACATTAATTACCATTGCATCTTATCTTCCAGAGGTTGGTTTTCACAGTTTATCATGCTATTGAGTGTTTTTCTAGTAGTTTTTGACTCTATATTTGTTTAATATTCTCTCTCTCTTGCTTCTTTATAGATGACAGCATCACACTACGTAACTAGAATTTCATGGCTTAAGCAATTATTGAACCATGTAGACTTAGATACTCGTGAATCTTCAGCACGGCTACTTGGCATTGCTTGCTCTGCCCTTCCAGGTCCTGCATCATCCAATCTTATACGTGAACTGCTTTCCTCAATTAGCGGAACCAACAAGTTGAGGTTTGTAGTTTATCATAATATATTTATTTTTGTAATCTAGTATGACCTATATGGCAATAATCGTACAACTTCTGAGTGTTGAGGTGAATGAATTTTGTTTCAGGTTTGAGGCATTTCATGGATCGTTATGTGCTGTTGGATACATTACTGCAGATTGTGTATCTAGAATGTCTGCTGTAAGTTTAATTTTTATATTTACATCTGCTGGATATTTTTCGAAAACAACTGCAATTTGTTTTTTTATATTTGGACCTTTAGACAACAACAACTGCCTCAGCCTGGTAAAAGCCATTACCTATTGCTCACATAAAATCTTTCAGATAATGACGGTAATGGAAACAATGGGCTTATGATCCATAATATGATGATGTTCTTTCTACAATTAGAATGGTTCTCATTCAATTCCATTGTAAGAGTTAAGCAACTGCTATTTATTTTGTGGGTGTTTGGTAGAGGACAGAAATTTTGTTTTTACTGTCCTTAAAACATTAAAGGAACTACAGCCCCATTCTGTTGCTATATTCTGATGTCAGAGATGTTTGGTGATTTTTTTGTCACTTAAAACATGACATTGCTAATGTCAAGAGCACTTATTATAAAGGTGAGCTGTTGGAAGGGGTTCAGTATTAGCTAAAATGAAATAAGATGGTATATGAAGAGTATTCACCTTGTTTTATTTTGGGTGGAGTGAGAAGAATGGAATTTAAGGATTTATGAATAACTTGGTGCTACTAGATATGGATTTTCTTTTCCTTTTTTTTTTAAATCTTGTTGATTTATTAAAACCAAGCCAGTATAGGATAGTGTCCAGATCCATATCCTTTTCTCCCCCATTTAGAATATTATGTGCCTTCTTGGATTTCTCCCATGTATATGTGATGTGCTGTTTTTTGACCTCTCTCTCTCTCTCTTACAATGATATTGTGGCGCTAAGTCCTTCGTGCTATCTGCTAAGCATTTACTTGCTATATTTCTCTCCAATAGCATGCTATTTTTATTCAACTGTGTTTGTATTTGTCGATTACAGATTCAAGAGACATTGATTCAGAATGTACTGAAAGGCTTGACTGATGTTGTTAACTCTGAGACTGCAATCTTGGCCTCTGTTGCAATGGAAGCTTTAGGTCATATTGGGCTACGGGCACCATTACCTCCACTTGCTGATAGTTCTGGTTCAGGTGAATATTGTAGAATCTAATTGTACTTATTAAAAGCATGCTTAATAATTCTTAATCAGTAATATTATTTGAATTATAAACTGCAGTTGAGATTTTGTCGCTCTTACGTGAAAAGTTAAGCAAACTAGTATCAGGAGATGATAATAAAGCAACTCAAAAGATTGTTATTTCCCTGGGACATATATGCGTAAAGGAAACATCTCCTTCACAACTGGACATTGCTCTTGATTTGATATTTAGTCTTTGCCGGTCAAAGGTGTGCAAAATTAATTTTGTTGATTATTAGCTAGTTCTACTTGTTTTTGCTTATCAGACTGCTTCTAACTCTCCAGACTGCATTTTGTGTTCTTCATTTGATTTAGTGCGTATATCTGTAAACATGTGTAATCTTTGTGTTTTTGTGCTGTACAGGTTGAGGATATCCTTTTCGCTGCTGGGGAGGCTCTTTCATTTTTGTGGGGCAGTGTTCCTGTAACAGCTGATTTGATTCTCAAAACTAACTATTCTTCACTTTCCATGATATCAAACTTTCTCATGGGAGATGTGAACCTGTCTTTGTCAAAGTATAGATTTAATGGAAAAACTGAAGCTAATGAAGACTTCCATGGCTCAGTTAGAGATGCAATTACAAAAAAACTTTTTGACACTCTTTTATACAGTAGCAGAAAAGAAGAGCGCTGTGCTGGAACTGTTTGGTTATTATCACTGATCATGTACTCTGGGCATCATCCAACCATCCAACAAATGCTTCCTGAAATTCAGGTTTGTCGTTTGTGCTGGCTGCAAAGTGTTTGACATATTTTCTTCTATAGTTGTCGCAAATTGCCTTGCCGCCACCATATTAGTTGGAATAGATTCTTAAATTGGTATGCTACACTGTCTTGAAACAGCAACGTTGAGGCTTGCCAAAAACTTTGTTCATGGACTTTGTCATTTAAGCGTTGTTAGAGATAATTTTATTCTTCACCTACATTGAAATTTGGGTTAATTCCTAAAAAAATCACGAACTTTACACGAAGTTTCATTTTAATCATGACCTGTGAAAGTTGCCATTTAAAAGCACGAACTTTCATTTTGTTTCAAATCTATCATTTCAATGTATTTTTGTTGACTAAATTCTTCAATAAACCATTAATGAAAGACCCAAATTATAAATCGACATTAAATCTTATTATCTTTTAGTTAGAGTATATAGGATTAGGAATTTTTGGTTCGATAAAATACATCGGATTTTACTTTGGCGATAGATTTGAAACAAAATGAAAGTTCGTGCCTTTAAAAGACAACTTTTAAAGTTCATGATTAAAATGAAACTTCGTGTAAAGTTCGTGATTTTTTTAGGAATTAACCCTTGAAATTTTACTAAGTTAAGGCATATTAATTGTTTTCTTAGTTCTTGTGTCAAAGCCAAATGCGACATATATTATGGACCGGAGGGAGTAATTCTTCAAATCAAACTGTTAAATTTGCGGTGTTTAAATTTGTTATGAAGATGTCCATACAGTTCATCCCTATTATCTTGATTTAAGGCAGAGTTAATCCAGTATTTTACCTAATAAATTTTGCTTAACTTCATTAGTTTCTAAAACTTTTTTGAATCGATTTCGTGAATCTTCTTTCCCTATCATAAGAGTTAAGGATACTGCAGTCACAGTACTTCATTCACAAGTAACTTGTTTCTAATAGCTTCTCACAATTTTTTTGGTGTGACCTTTGGCAAGATTTCCAATAGAAATTTTTATCTAGACATGTTAAGGATGCTCAAATGTCTTTCCTGCAGATATTTGAATTTTGCACAACTACAACTATAAGTTTATATTAATCCTATTCATTTTGCTGCTATGTGTCCATGGTATTATACTAGAAAAATTTCACATGAATGCAGGAGGCATTTTCTCACCTATTAGGTGAACAGAATGAACTTACACAAGAGCTGGCATCCCAAGGCATGAGTATTGTTTACGAACTTGGTGATGCATCAATGAAGAATAACTTGGTAGATGCACTTGTAACCACTTTGACTGGTTCGGGGAAAAGGAAAAGAGCTATCAAGGTAAACACATCTGTCTTTAGGTCTCCTCTTGGAGCAATATTATGTAATTGTGGAAGACTTGAGTCTCAAATTTTGGAGCTCATAACTTATAGCTGGTTGAAGACTCTGAAGTGTTTCAAGAGGGAGCTATTGGTGAAAGTCTCAGTGGAGGAAAACTTAGCACTTATAAAGAGCTTTGCAGTCTAGCTAATGAGATGGGTCAACCGGACTTAATTTACAAGTTTATGGATCTGGCTAACCATCAAGCTTCTCTGAATTCCAAGAGAGGTGCTGCTTTTGGGTTTTCAAAGATAGCTAAGCAAGCTGGGGATGCCCTCCAACCTCACTTGCGATTATTGATTCCTCGGCTAGTTAGGTACCAGTATGATCCTGATAAAAATGTTCAGGTAAGCATATGTCCGTCAGTTATATATCTAGAAAAAGTTGCATAAATCAATGAAATCAATGCTAATGTTTTCAATTTTCTCTAGTCATGCGTCGCAATTAACGACAAAATATTATTTTGAAAAGCTACTAGAAAATCTGAGACTGCAGTATTTAACACATTTTCAGCAGATTTTATTTGTGATGCTCCTTTTTGCTCTTTGTTTGTTCAATGTTTTCAGGATGCAATGGGACACATATGGAAGTCGCTAGTCGCAGAGCCTAGCAAAACTATTGATCAGCATTTGGACCTCATTATTGATGATTTAGCTATGCAATGTGGATCTAGGCTTTGGCGATCACGTGAAGCTTCCTGTCTTGCACTTTCAGATGTTATCCAGGGACGCAAATTTGAACAGGTGATGAGCTTGTTTTGGGCTTGTATTGGCTGGCTTTTACCTATCTTTCATTTAATGAGGCTCTAACTGCTAGATCTTGGAAGAAATATTTGCGAAATCTTTAACCTCCTGCTGTTAATATTTTTTCAACTAAAATGTTTTCTCTCTGTTCTGATTTTCAAAAAGGACTTTGATACGCTTTCATGCTCTCCAGAGCTTCTCATAAACTGTTTTAAGAAAAAGCCAGTCATGTCTCAATTAGTTTTAGTATTGTTGTGGACCATGCCTCTGCCAATAGAACATGTATGAGAAAATAAAACTGTCTTCCACTGACATGTTTATTACAACTGTTTGGTGGTGGACTGGAGATTAAATATCATGGAAGTATCTGTCAATTGTTTTGCTCTGCTGTCAATGTGTCAATGCCTTGCGATCTGAATTTGGATTAATATTTATCATGTAGATATTCAAATTATATCCTAGAGTCCTATCACCTATGCACGATGTGAATGCCTAGGTAGTTAATGATAAATGTGAATTACCTTCAGATTTTATACTTCTAGTTTTAAGGAAAAAAACTAATTAAATTTAACAATGATTTGGTTTAAATGTTAAACATATTACACTTGTTATCTACCAAGACAATCGTTATCCTATTTAAGCCTTGTTGATTTACCACTTTTATGTCTGTTGACCTGCTTTCAGTCCTAGTAATGTTCTATTCATGCACCTTTTTTCTGGTTAGATGAGTTTTTATATTTTTCTAAAATGCACCGACTAATAGGTCTTCCTCAGTAGTCACTGCAATTGAGTTTAAGAAATTTCTCACTTATATTACCTATTTGTTTGGCTATGCAAACCTCATCTACTGGATTTCTTCATTTTGAACTTTGGTGAAATTTTCTTGCATGCATTGTTAGTTTAGTCAGACTTCCATATTATAGTACTCGAAATTGGCATAAGTCTGTTGTTTTCACCATTTTATTATTATTTCTTAGGTTGGGAAGCATCTGAAGAAATTGTGGACGGCAGCATTCCGTGCCATGGATGACATAAAAGAAACTGTTCGAAATGCTGGTGACAGATTATGCCGTGCTGTATCCTCATTGACTATAAGATTATGTGATGTCTCGCTTACTGAAATATCAGATGCCAGGAAAGCAATGGAGATTGCACTGCCTTTTCTACTTGCAGAGGGAATATTAAGTAAAGTTGACAGTATTCGGAAGGCTTCAATTGGAGTTGTTATGAAGCTAGCAAAGGTTTGCTGTTTCCATTCTTATTATGCTGGGAGTAGAAAGGAGTTTTCATTTTCTGTTTACAGTGCCTACCTCTATTTGCTCCATGATACATCCTGACGCCACTTTTGAGGCTAAATTTTAAACAATTAACTTTAATACATGATATGTTTAATGGAATTTTCTAACATAAAGTTTATGTATTTACATGTTCAATTCGTAATTGGTCATGTAATTTTGTGTGTGCTAATACTTCAGGAACAAACTACACACGAACAACTACATGAAAATTCTTTAATCCTTTCACTATCTGAACCTAAAAAAACTCAACGGGGGTGAGAGTTGAAATCACTCATTATCTAACAGTATATTGACTAAAACAGTTCATCCTTTTTCTGATGTTAAGAGGGGATCGTTCACTATCACTACACAAGTGTTGGATGAGTCTTAGTGGGGTATCTTCCTTTTAGTTGAGTCCCATAAATTTGTGGTGTTTGCAGTTGAAACAGTAGCTAAATTAGTTTCTGATGGAAGGACTTGTTTGTATTTTGCTTAAGGATGTGAAATGTCATGTATAATATGTAGAAACGAATCGAGGTCCACTTGTCTTTATATTACATTCAAACCTTTGTTTTAACTCTGAATCACCTTAATTAATACACCATAATAACTTCAAACACCGAATTATACAGATCAACACGGTTTGAGATACCAAGTTATTTAATTGCAAATATTCTGCTATAAACTTCTGATTTTCAAAGAAAACTATGCTCAGACTTATTATATTAGGTGGAACAAAATTAAGAATAGACATCTGGCATGTGCCACCAGGTTAACAAAGTAAACCGATTTTTCACTTAGTTACTCGTTCTAGGATTCACCATGTTACTTTGATGTGTTCTATTAGTGTACTCACAGATATTATTGACTTTACAGGGTGCAGGGATTGCACTTCGTCCACACTTGTCAGATTTAGTGTGTTGTATGCTTGAAAGTTTATCAAGTCTTGAAGACCAAGGGCTTAATTATGTTGAGGTTTGCGCTAACAAAGCACTTTTTGATACTCTTGCGATTCCACTGTTTATTCAATTATTTAGTCTTCCTTGCCCCTGCTAGTTGCATGCAGCAAATGTCGGGATACAGACAGAGAAGCTTGAGAATTTACGAATTTCAATTGCAAAAGGCTCTCCAATGTGGGAAACTCTTGACCTATGCATAAATGTTGTGAACACTGAATCATTAAATCTCCTGGTTCCCAGGCTGGCTCATTTGGTTCGCTCGGGGGTTGGTCTTAATACTAGGTGAGTAAATATATCAAATCTATAGGTAGGTCACTACTTATAATTTTAAGGTGCTGATTTAGACTCTTTCTCAATAATAGATTTCATTTATTTATTTCTTAGTTCAGTTGTTGTAGAGAAAATGTAAATTAAGTTGTTAGTCTTTTAGATTGAGCAACTTGAATTTCTTATTTGACTAATAAAATATTAACAGCTTTTTGATTCATTAGATTTTTCAGATAATGTAAAAATTAAGAAAGTATAACCAGCTCACAATTTTGTAAAAAGTCGCTATTTCAAGCTTATATATTGACTTTAACTTAAACATGTTGATGGGAAAATGGGTAGTTGTTACAAATTTATTATCTAAGAATATTTATGGACAATTCCAAGATAAATACTAAATGTTGGCCAGTTGACATTGTCATTCCTCTCAAAAGAAAAGAAAAATGACTTCCCATTTTTGAAGTTCAGCTAATGTGAATGCTGAGCCTTACATTATATCCTTCGGATTTAACTGCTCTCACAAGTTTTTTTTTTTTTTGTAGGAATCATGTTTTATCATTGTCATAATCATGAGCTACATAAGCTATAGAGTCAATCAAGTTTATTTAAAAAAACTCAAACTAGAATTAGCACGGGGATGCACCTTGGGACCTGAGCCCGAATTTTCCTGATGCATCAGAATTGAGAAAGTTACAATAATCATTTTTGGTCATTTTTTTCACAGAAATTTGTTTTAGATTTTAGAGATCTATGTGTTTGGTTCAACTACATGGTTAGGTTTGAGTACTAATATTTAAATCAAGTATAGTTCTAATCAGTTATGTAACTTGTGCTGATACTGCAATGGCCGACTTAGGATAAATGAGTTTTAGCACCTACATAATAACATTGTAGGCTCAAACTTCCAAGTTGTTAATAAGGCTGAATCAATCCTCTATCGCTCTATTTTATACTTGGGAATTGTCATGGTTATGGCCTTGAGGATGTTATTTGTAACTTTAAGATAATTGTAGCTCCTTCTTATCTAGAGATAGCTAATGAAGCCAATGGTCCATGATGCAATTCTCAACCTTGACATTTCTTCTGTTGCAGGGTTGGTGTTGCCAGCTTTATTAGCTTATTGACTCAGAAAGTTGGTACAGATATAAAACCATTTGCAAGCACACTATTGAGGCTGTTGTTTCCAGCTGTCAAGGAGGAGAAAAGTGCTGTTGCAAGACGTACCTTTGCAGGTGCTTGTGCCATGGTTTTGAAGCATGCAGGTCCTTCTCAGGCTCAGAAGTTGATTGAAGACACTATAGCTTTGCATAGTGGGGAAGGGAATGCACAAATTTCGTGCGGACTTCTTTTGAAAAGTTATTCATCGGTGGCGTCTGATGTTGTAAGCGGATATCATGCGGAAACTTTACCAGTTATCTTCATCTCAAGGTTTGCATCAGATACCATTTTAGGCTAATTAAAATTAATGCATGCTTATCGTTTTCAAATATTTTGATTTTCCTCAAAGCGTGTTTGCTAGATGCTGTTTGACATGATTTATTAAATCTTATTTTAAAAAAAATAAAGTTATATTGTATTTGGTGAAAGTTTAATTTGCTTTTCACTTATCTTTTTGCTCATTTTATTCACACTTTTCCCTTCAACTTAAACCAAACTCTCTTCAATTATGTAAAATTCTGTCTTAATGAACACTATTAGAGAAGTATTATGAAGTTCTTTGTTCCATAGAAGCCCCATATAAATTTGTCTCTTAAATGACTTGAAATTGATTATCATTTTGGTGTTGTATAGTACTATCTTCATCTATAAAATATAGGCAAACTTGATATTCTGAACGTCCCAAAATATAGGCAAACTTGATATATCAGTTTGAATAATTAAATTAAAATCAATTTTATCCTTCATCAATTTCAATTATTTTTATTGTATTTTCTTATCATCACTAATAATTACTTTATCCAATAAAAAATTAATACTAAATTTAGTTTTTTGAAATTTATTTTTAATCCTAATAAATAATTGGTGTTCTGAAAATTTACAATTGATGACGTTGAGAATATATAATTAATTGAGGATATAAAAATAACCAATTTAACCACTATTTCTTACGTCTTGTACAAAACACACTTTGCTTATCTTTATGGGGCGGAGGGAATAATAATGATTAATCGATGATCTGGTCAAATAGGTTGACTAATGGATAGTTGGCCTGACTGTTATATTTATATTTCTTGAGGACTTCTTCCTGCTTTTTCTCGTTCTTATTCTGATACCTACATTTGCTGTTGTTTACCTGCTATGAACCTTTGAGAAGCATTAAAGATTTGTAGAAGTCCTTGGGCATCACACCCAAGGTTCTGTATGGGCATCGCCACCTGAAGTTGAATTGCATGACACAACCTGAATGAGTAGCATCGCATGAATTCTATTCCTGCCTGACAAATGAAAAATAAAACCACAAACTAATCCTAAAGGTTTCCTTCTTCTATCGAAAACCACCAAGGATTTAGTAAATTTAAACATAAAACAAACTTCCAAAATTATTCCAGTGACTTGTTCCAACTAAATCTGAAATTCAGAGAACTGCCCCTGAAATTTAAATATCAACACTCCCACAAGGCATTCAACCACAATTCTAAGTTTTTCTCGTGTAAACTTGTTTTTCTCGAGTTTCCTGTCACTTCTATGAATATGGCATCAGTATTTTTTTTCGGGACTAAGCATTTAACTCTTTTGCAGATTTGATGATGATAAGAATGTTGCTGGACTGTTTGAGGAGTTATGGGAAGACAATACAAGTGGTGAAAGGGTCACAGTTCAGTTGTACATAGGAGAAATCGTTTCTCTCATTTGTGAGGGTCTTTCATCATCATCTTGGGCAAGAAAAAGAAAGGTAAATGCTGCTCATACTTGTTTTCTGTTCTTCTGTTTTATGTTGTGTTGCTCACGTTTGTATATTTGTTGATGGGTTGCACATGCAGTCAGCCCAGGCAATCTCCAAGCTTAGTGAAATTTTAGGTGAATCGTTGTCTTCTCATCACCATCCTCTGCTTGAAGCTCTTATGAAGGAGATTCCTGGTCGATTTTGGGAGGTAGGAGAATTCATCCATATTTTTCCAGTTTGACAAACAAAAATATCCAAAATTGAAATGTTCAAAACACAAAATGATAAATGGACTTCACCTTTTACTTTTAGTATCAACACAAAGGTGAATCTATGGATATTAGCACATTAAAAATATTTAGTATGTGCACTCAGTTTTTCTTTTTCAAATCAATTTTTTCAAATTATTTAATTGGTTTCCATGACGGGCCATGATTGTACCAATAACTAAAGTTTGGCTCAAACCCTTAATCTCCAAAAACCTGGCTACATTTGAGGATTTTTCCAGCTTCAGGAAAATACTCTTGAATTTGCGCCGGAGTATATAAAATGTTTATAGTCACCTTGTGAATTAATTGGTTATGATAGTCATTCGATTAAGTGTGCTTCTCATTCTGTAAATGTGTACTGATTTGATACTAATATGTGTGTCCTTCTGTCTGCTAATTAATATTACTATGACAGGGAAAGGATGCTCTTTTAGATGCAATAGGTTCACTTTCTACATCTTGCCATAAAACTATTGCATCTGAAAATCCTTCTACCCCCAGGGCAATTTTGGATTTGGTATTTTCAGCATGCACAAAAAAGGTGAAGAAATACCGTGAAGCAGGTTTCTCTTCTCTTGATCAGGTAGCCATGTCATGATGAATCTACAAAGCTTTTATCCAAATGTTTACATTATTTCTCATGGAACATTCTTTTTGAACTTTTGCACATGTTAAATGGATTCTTATCCAAGTAGTGCCATAACTTGCACGAGAGTGGCTCAAACCAAATATCAAAGACTTATTTGAAAAAGAGAACCAAAATTAGCTATGTAAAAACAGGTGAGATGAAATGAGTTAGTGGGACATTATATACTGGAATGCAACATAGAGTATAAGCAGTAGCAGTTAACTTTCTTTCTGAATTTATTGCGGTGTAAGATAAGTTTAATGAAATCATACATCTATTTAAACTTGTTGAATGAGCTTAATATTGTTAACTGAACTTTTACTACACTTAGCTGCCATTATTGTTTGAGTTGCAAGTTACAATCCATTCCTGCTTTTTGCTCTAGCTGAAAAGAAGCTCACGTTTCTTTATCACAGGTTTTAAAAGCATTTGGTGATCCAGATTTTTTTAATGCCATTTTCCCACAATTATTTGAGATGTGCAACTCAGCTGTTGGCACAAAATCTTCCAGAACACTTGTTGCAAATGATGCTGGTATATCAGGTTCTTGTTTAACTCTTCTTATTCGTTCTAAGTACATAGTTTTGTCTCCGATTGTCTGGGTGGTGAAACCTGTAGCTGGGTGAAGTCTCACAAATTTCATGGTGCAATTAATTTAACATCTTATCAATCTGCAGTCCAATATTTTTTTAGATGTTTTGTACTATTTGCATGTATTTCCTGTCGTCAGCTTCAGTTCAAGAGATGCTAATACTATAGGTAATTTTCATTTTAAGTAAGATATTTCAGGGTTATTAATGGTCTCTGCCAGAATTTCTGGACACCTTTTAGGGTTGAGAATTGGTTTTGGTGGCTTTGCCATGTTGTGGAGTCTTTGAATGGAGTAAAATGCGTGCCTCTTAATGGGTTTTATTTGTGGCCATGCTACAATGCCTGATGATATTGGACCTCTTAACCTCTTAAGAGCCAATTCTGATTGTTATCCACTTTTGTTGGAGCACGTTACTTTTCTGCTTGTCGTTTACGTGAGGATTTTTTAATCCTCCTGTCTGCTACTCAAGGCATGTGCTACTCTGAGCATTTAATTCTCTCAAATGCAGGATCAGATGATGCTGAAGCCTCTTCTATCCCACTAGAGAAGATTCTGGCCTGTTTGATTTCTTGCATCCATGTGGCACGCGTAAATGATATTATTGAGCATAAAAAGAACTTGATGGATATCATAGCAATTTCTCTCTCACCTGTGTTTCAGTGGACAGGTAAAAATGCCTTTGCAGACTCAATTGTTTGCAATTGTTGACATTTTTATGTTTCTGATAATCAGCCCAAATTCACTCAGAATAAAGGATAAGAATTCATATAGCCGACCGTCACTAGTATCATGATTAAGGCTTAGTGGAGTTGTGCTGGGTATGCTGTAAAACTTTTCTGACAAACTATTTAATTGTTTTGGCCAGTGAAAATATCGGCGTTCTCATTAATAAAAGAACTTTGCTCAAGGTTCAGCAACACTGTTGACACTGAAGGAATGTCTCTACAAGCAAGTGTAATTTTTTTAATTCAGGAGGTAATACAATTTGATTTTGCCAATTCATCATAGTTGTCATGCATCTTTAGACTTCTGATTTTTTTTTTTTGGCCTACAGTTGTTTCAGGCCGTATTGCCTAAAATAGTTGAATGTTTAAGTACAGTAAAGATAGCCCAGGTATGTCATGTTATTTCTTGTTTTGTTAGTCGCCATTAGTTATTCATTTCTGACATGTCATTCTGGAAATCATGTTCTTTATGCTCTTGTTTTTTCCTCGCACAATCATGTGCATGGCTTTTAAATGAATCATATATATGTGGAGAGACATTGGTTTTCTAGTTTTTACTATGTCAAAATTTGTTTTTTTTTTTTACCAATTTCTGTTCATCTAACTTATTATGTATTCAAAAGAAAAAAAATGGCTAAACCCATCATAAAATCCCTATATTATTAGCTTTTATTTCACTTGGTCCTTTACAAATATTTTGCATTTAAGTTGTCCTTATCTATTTATTTTGTTCACTTATGGTCTTTTTGTGGACAAAATTACAAAAACGCTGTCGTTCTGATGTTTTATGCCTAAAAACACATGTGTGCAAAATAAATAGTTAAGGGACAGCTTAAATATATCATATTTGTTAAGGACCAAGTGAAATAAAAGTTAATAGTACACTCTAGGATGGGTTTAGCCAAAAATTTATTCTATATGTTGAAATCGTTTTGGCTAAAGCACTTAAAAGAATCTGTTTTTAAACTTAAAAAACAAATAGAGTTTTGTATAGAAAACAATTATATGAAAATTAATTTTAAACAATTGAACTTAACCTGTTTTCTTAATTTAGTTTAGTTTAATCACTTAAAAATACCAGTTCAATTAATTTATATAATGTAAATCTAGAATTAAAAAATCATGAAACTATTTATTGAATTGCCCTTAACTAATTTACTTACCAATTTTATTTTGCTTGCTCTTGCTGACGGTAAAGCTGGGATACCTTTACACTTTTTCTCAACATTTTTCCCTTATATTCGTTTGTTGGAGTTAATTATTGGCACTATTAAGGGGATGATGGATAATTTACATTTGCTGAGTCAAACAATATGTGCTAGTGTGCTTCTGTTCTTTTTGCCTTTTTTAATCAACTCTGGCTGTGCATTCGGTTTGAACCGTGTCATTTTTTAGAAAGAAAAATCTGGTTGAATAAAAAACCAAATGGCATTTTTTTACTTTTCAAACCAAACCAAACTGAAAAATCTTCAAATTATAATATTAAACTTAATCGAATCAAATTTGTCGGTTCAGTTCAGTTTTTTTGACTTAGGTCAATTATTTCAGCTTACTTCGATTTTGCACATCCCTAGCCATGCTGAGCTCGTCTTAAATGTTGGAAGGCATGATGATTTCTCATGCTATAGAACCCTTTAAAGTTCATGCAAGATCCTTTATATAATGCTGTATAGTTCATTCGTGTGCACTTAATTCTCTTTATGGGTGGTGATTCCCATTTTCTTTCCTTTCGAATTTAGGTTCACATCAATGCTTCAGAGTGCCTTTTGGAGATCGTCAAACTGTGCAAACAGCTTACATCGGTGAACTGGGAAGACGTAGTAGGGCTTAAAGGAGAGCTTCTTCATCAATGTGAAGTGGAAAAAAATCAAGAAGCAAAGATAAATCTGAGAAAATGCATCGACGTCATTGAAAACTTGTAATAAATACTAGTTGTTTTCTCACTATAGGAATTTGACAGTGTAGTACTATATGAGCACATGAAAGGAAAACATTAAATTATAATTTTACAAGAATAGTTTATACTAGATTATAGTCTTAAAATAGAAATGAAATGTGAAAGCATAAGAATTGATATCTAATTGTTTTCTAATTCAAATTCTTGTTACTTAATTGTTTTCTATCTCTTTAAGGAAAAATACAAATTTGCTTGAACCAAGTTCAAATCCAGGAAAATGAAATACTAATAACAAGCGAAGACACTTTAGAATTTAATGGTATGTATTTTTTTATTATATATAGCAAATTATAAATAGAAACTAAAATGAATCTATTATTTTTGCTTGGTTTGGAAACTCGGTCCGGTTTTATTTTTTTCATCCCCCTACCTTTAACTATCAGTGAAACTCATTTTGGAGGTAAATAGCTTTTTTTTTCCATTTAATGATCAATTTTTCAAAAAATTTTAATTATTAAATTTTAATATAATTTCAAAGATATTTATGTGAGCCAATTTTTTATATTTTTACTTAAAAAATTATCATGTATGCATAATTTAATCTAAAAATTTCTCTTTGAAAGATAATTCATATATCACAAATTTGCATAGTAAAACTAGCAAATATTCAATTGTCATGTGTCAAAATCCGACTTCCATATATGCATTTTGGACCAAAAAAAACCTTATTTGAAATAAAATTAAATTGTAGTAATTGAAATGAAAGGGAAAAAAATGATAATTTGCACACCCACATATGATCAATCATCTTGAGCTTTTTAGGGCTTTGTATTGGGCTTTTCCTAAGCCCAACTGAGCAAAGCTATTTAGTCTACACATGAAAATTCAAGAATCAGCAGCACAGTCTCTGTTTACTCTTGTACAAGTCCACCGTCTGAATCAAGAAAATGGAAGAAGATGAATTTCAACGCCTCCTTAATCTCTTCCCCCTTGTCCGACCCAGCAATTATCATGTAATTACCATTAACTTTTACTTCTTCTTTTTTCTGTAATTTTTTTGATTCAATATCCAATTTTGTTTTAATTTTCAGATTGATTTAGACCCATCAAAGCAATCAACTTCTAAACCACCACTTAATCAGGTAACTGTAAAAACTTGCAAATATTTTTGCAAAGATTTGAGCTTTGCTGATTTTGATGATATTTTTTTTGCACTTTTATTGTATGTAGGTGAAGAAGTGGGAGGATGCTTTGGAGGAGCCACCCGAAAAAGGGGAGTCTAGTAATAACAGAAGGGAAATTCAGACTCAGCCTGGTGATTCAAGTGGTATTATTCTTGTTTCAATCTAGTTTGTTTGCTTGCTTTATTTGATTAGAAGAGTATTTTGAAGACTATGTTGCAGGGAAACTTGTGATGTCGTATACATTTCGGTGTTTTGTTTTTGTTTTCGTAAATGCGTCTGGAACACGAGAATATTATGTCTATAACTTATTCCTGTGAAAAGTGCGGTTTTGCCCATTAAGTGTTTTGGTATTTCCATGCAAGATAGCTTGAAGTGAATGCTGAGCGGGATTTATTTGTAAATGCTGATTTTACTGTAGAAATTCATATAGGGCCATGAAAGAAAAAGCATTAAGGAAGATCGATCGTTTTAGTCAAGTATGCAAGATCATGTGCATACAAAGACCCTCAAAATAAGAATGGAAAGATAGTAGTACTACTGTTAACACCATGAGCTAGAGCTCTTAATAACACCTCTCTTGCTGATGACATGTCACTGCTTTCAAAAAGATCTGCCATTTAAATTTGTAGTTTCTTTTTCCTGAAGACAACAAAGAATAGGTTAGAGAAGATGAAGTTGATACTGAGTTGGGCTTTCGGACTTTAACTAGTTTCATGTGCTTAAACAGTTGTAACACTAACATATTTGTTCTTGCGTCTCAAATGTTAATTCCCCCCTCAACCAATCCTAATTTTAAATATTTGCCTTAAATTATTGTTTATGAAAATTAAGTTCGTTTATTTTTAAATGCTTTATATCTTGCTAGTTTATGATTAAATTTAGGTTTACTTCTGTGTTTGTTTACAACTTTTTTCATGTGGGTTGCTTGAACAGAAACATTCTGGGAGAAGCTAAGGGTAGCAGCTGAGAGTAAGGTATTATTATTGATTTTATTTGTTGTTTGGATTCTCATTCTTGTGATAATGATGCAATATTACTTACTCAAATTGCTCGACAGTGAACTCTTCTGTGTTTTAGTATATTTTTTGTGGTAACATATAGTTATTTACTGGTTGATTTTTGAGCTTTTTGGTAGACCAACCTATATGAAATAATCTCTATAGATTTTGAACCATAGCATTAGTGCAGACCTTGAGCATTAGCGGGCAAAAAGTTGATGATACTTCCTAAGGTGCAATTGTTTTTTGATATCAGAAGTTCAGTGAGCATGAATTTTCTTTTGAGTTGTGTCGTGGACTTGTACTAATACTGTTATAAGTTGGTTGGCTCGAGGTGTGTCTTGGAATCAGAAATACATTCACCATGGACACTTAGTTTGGGTCGGGCTGATGCTGATTTAAGTTAGTGATGCCACACCATTTTTGTTTCTTTTGACTGATGTAGACCTTTATGATGATGATTTTGAGAATTTCTTAAGACTCTTTAACTGTTTATTATACATGTGGTTCCAAGAGATTACAGCTCATTAATAAATCTTGTGTCTGGATTCTGGGGTATTGTGTTATTCATCCTTGCATTTGAAATTGTGTCGCTTATTGCGATTGCAGCATTTTGTGGTATAATTTTAATGCTCGTTGGCATTTTTTTATCACAACTTGGGAGGGGGAGATTTGAATCTGCAACCCGCAGGTTTGAACAATACGTTCCTATCACTAAGTTATGCCATTGGAGACTAATGCGTATTGGCAGTTGGTGGTATTCATATAGGTTGCTGCGAAGTTGTCTGCTATGCTGTAGGCAAACATGTCTTGTGTATATAATATTTAGATGAATGCATTTGCCATTTTTTTTGGTATGATTAGGCATCATACTCAGAACTTGAAGATGGATTACTACATGAAAATGTGATATTCCTATTTTTGCAAAATTAGGAAAGAATGAGGATTTTTTTTTTAAGTTTTTCAGAAGAAAGAAAAAGGTCTAGTTATATCATGTATGAAGAATCCAATGCTTTGAAGTTTTGTGGTACCATTTTAACAAATTTTATTGTGGGTATCTATAGGTCGGTGCCGCCGAGGCCAAGAAATTTTGCAATGCTTTTCAACAAGTTCACAAGCGACTGGTATGCACATTATCCTTTTGCAGTCACATATCAGATTACCAATTTTATGCTTTTGATGCCATAGATCTTATGTTTTCGCATCTCCAGGTATACGAAGAGCTGAGCTCGGATGGTGCTCGCAGGTTTATAAACTCAACAGAGAGGTCGAAAGAGCAATTTTCTTCCTAGATGTTCATTTTATTGTTATGCTTGTTTTTGCTTAGCTAAAAAAAATTCCTAATCTAAACCTTAGAAACCTGATATTGATCATTGATTTGGTTGGTCTTTTACTCTTGAAATCAGTAGATTCTCTTTCATTTCCCTTTTACAAGTGAAATCCATTAATTGGTCTCTTCCTTTTGTTGCTCTTTTATAAATGTTTTAAGACAATTCACAGGGTGAGTGTTAGTACTTGGTAAGTGTATGGGTGGATGAGTCGTGCGATCGATTTTAGCAAAATTATATTAGCCGTGATTTTCTCTTTACTTGAAATAGCCAAATTATTTGAATAAACTGAAATTCTAGAAACATAAAATTAAATTGGCCAATTAGTTGATGAATTTGATTAAATTGCTGAAAAAATATTTAATTAATTTTCTTAATAGGAATCAAATTAAAATGTTTTATTAACCGGATTGATCACACCAACCGAATTAATTGAAACTCCTTTTGACAATTCATATTAACAATAATGTATAAATTGATAAAAAATAAAGCCATAACTACAATTAATGAGCAACAAAATTGAAATACAAATTCCTAAAACTTATCTAACATGAACATTATGGCGCTGATAAGAAGTAAATCGGGCAATACTCGATACCCGACAAAAGTACTATCCAAAATAATCAAATGAAAGTAGAATTCTGAAAAACACATCAAGAATTATATCCAAACTAATGATACGCACAAAGAGAATACAGCAAACGAAGAAAATGTAGCAACCATCACTGTAACAATGGCATGCGAAATGCCAATTTTTTTCAAGATTGTTCAAAATGACGACGCCTAATTCCAACGAAATTGTTATAAATTAGCTCTAACATTTAGATGAGAGACACCTGATCCCATTAATTATACGAAAATTTAAAATCAGAGAGCAACAAGTTAAGGATAAAAAGCTTTTAAAGTAATAGCATGTTCTTCACTAACCAAGAAACTATCCATGCTACTAACGTTATCCTGGTACTAGTACGAATAAATCGACAAAATAACCATTTTTTTTCTTCAAAATTGACACTATCGTTGTCAACAACATCTAGATTGATGCATATTTCTTACTTTCACTAACCTCATAAATCACATAATAGACACAATTACTCACAAGTCAAAAATAGCAAACAGAGTTTCATCAATAATCTACTGATGTTACTATCAATCAAAAGTAATGTGTAATGTATAATTTGAGAGCTCCTCCCCATACCTCCTTGAGAGCTCCTCCCCATACCTCCTGCTCATGAAAACTCCCAGACTTCAAGAGTTTCATGGGCGAGCTAGGGTCGGATGACCAATCAACCAAAGAAGCAATACACTTCATAGACAAACAATCCGGTCTACGCCACAATCAAATTTAAAACTCCGATAAACAACAAACAAAAACATAATTTTGCAAGACACAAAACAGCAAATTGACAAAACAATTACATAACCACTCGATCATATTATGAACAAATATCAATCCCATTCAACATAACAATAAATAATACTATCCAAATATATAAATTAAGCATCAAAATTTGAATCCATCATGCTTCAATTCAACAACTATATAACCATAAAACATAAAAACATTCACTAAAACATAAAACTAGCAATAAAATTCAAAATTCAAAACCTCTTTGCACCGCCGGCACCAGCACCGGCCCCTCTACCAAAAGTAAACTGAGTAACAGGGGCAGCAGCCAGTTCGACCTGAACAATACCCGGAACATCACTCATACCGAGCGCCGAAAGCATATCAATCGTCTCCTTGTCAACCTCAATCAAGTCAGTCTTAATTGCCGAAACTTCCGGCACAAAATCCATCCGCCGCTCCCTCTCTTCCTCTTGAAGTTTCAGTGAAATCCCGCGAACGGGACCCTTTTGGATCCGCTTCATCAAATGGGTCGAAAACCCGGCAATCTTGTTACGGAGCCGCTTCGATGGGATAATGGCGACTTCTTCGAGAATCTTCTTGTTCGTGTGGAAATCGTGGGTCATACGTGAATAGTACCGTTCGATTACCTGACGGGATGATTTCTTCACCGTCTTTGTTCGGACCCTACCCATTTTGTGAGATTGTATGTGCGTAACCAGAGAAATGCAGGCCGCCGGAGTTAGGGTTAGGGTTAGGGTTTTTTACAAACTGGACATAGGGAACTAAATTTATATTTTCTTAATTTTTGTAAATGTTCAGTTTAATCCCTATGTTTATGTTTTATTAGTTTTTGAATATTACATTATTTTATGAACTATGAGACCCTCTATATTTGACATAATTTATATTTTAGTCCCTTTTGTTTGACAATCAAATGTCACTTTTATTTTTTTCAACAGTTTAATCTCTATGTCTATATTTGGTGTTAGTCGATGGAGTTAAAGTATTTAAGGGTAAAATAATTTTTATAAAATGAGGGATGAAGTCATTGACAAAAATAAAAGTGGGAGAAATAAAAACGGAGGACCATATAGTTTTGTTGATTCAGTTGACTAACAATAAAAATGAACGGAAGGACTAAATCATTAACAGAAATAAAAATGAAATCGTTTGGTTTTCAAACACGAGGAATTAAAATGTGAATTATAATAAATATCAGGGGCTCAGGTTTGCTCTTATTTTATCTCTATTATAGTTTTAAAAAAGTCTAACCACTTAAAAATATTCTATCTTTTTTGATTTTGTCCGTTTATGTTCACGCTGTTCAAAATCTTAAATTTTAACCCATTTTTTAATTTTCATTTTCAATTGTAGCCAATTGTCCAAATTAGAGAGGGAAATACTTCATCTGTAAAATTTATTATGATAAAAATCCAAATTCAAATAATATAATTTTTTTCCAATTCTATTTGGACAAATGGCTACAACTGAAAAATGGGGCAAAATTGATGATTTTAAAGATGTAAATGAAAAAAATCAAAAAAACGGGTGTTGTTGAATGACTAAGCCTTTTTAAAACTATAAATTAAATAATAAACTATTTATAAAATAAAATCAATAATGAAATAGAAGTTATAATTTAATTAAAAAATTATTTTACTATTGAAACAATTTTAGATTAACTATATATATATATATATGTCTTAGGTATTCATAAAAAAAAAAAATCTTAGGTGCAATACATCTGGTAGACTTTATAATGTTTAAAATTAAATTTAACACTTCTATCAAAAAAGATTATAAAGTATATTTTTAAAAACAAAAAATGATCATATAAACTTCCTATACAATAAATTAACAACATGAAAAACTAAAAATAATTGCCTCAATCTATAAACACATATATTTTGTATAATTTAGGAGTTAATTTAACTAAAAATAAAAAGTAATGACTCTAATTGCTTGGAAGGACTTTTTTTAAGTCACAAAATAATTACTAAACTAAATTTAAAGCAGTTATATTTATAAAAAAATTCAGAAAAATTCAACTACGAATAAGATCGAGAGGAGCCCGAAAGAAAGCCCCCAAGAACGGAAATGTTTTTTCAAATGACCCGACAATGAAGGGGTGTTTATGCACAAATTTAGGACCGTGATGGCCCATAACTCATTCTAAAACCGGATAGAGGAAATCAATTGAATGATTTGAAATTTACTTTTTAAAGTTATTTTAGCTTGAATAATTTATAGTTTATGATGATTATATTATTCACTAAATAAATTGTTAAATCAGTAAGTTTGTTTTTTAGGAGTTTTTTATTCTTCTGTTTGGCTGTTTCGTTTTTTTTTTTTTCATATTTTCGGTTGGTTCAATTTTTCTAAATCACTATTTTTGGTCGATATCGTACTTGTGTGTGTTTAATTTAATTATGTAAATATTTATGTATAAATATTTACTTAAACAACATATATTAATTTAATTATGATATGTAATTTGTAATCTAAATTTATACAAATCAAATCAAACTGAATCGAAATAGTTTTAAATTTTAGTTAAAGTGTGA
The DNA here is from genome assembly GCF_937616625.2 of Mercurialis annua. Taxonomy (NCBI): domain Eukaryota; kingdom Viridiplantae; phylum Streptophyta; class Magnoliopsida; order Malpighiales; family Euphorbiaceae; genus Mercurialis; species Mercurialis annua. The sequence continues at coordinate 2,875,734 of NC_065575.1, read as the reverse complement.
GCCGATAGCCAAACCAATCTCATTCTTCTTTCTTTCACATACATCTCAAATGCTTCTCCAATTTTTCCAGACATAATTTGTTTGCTCGAATCTTCTAACTGATCCGCTTCGAGCATCTTCCGCGACAAACATCTAGCAATCACAATTGCATCTTCAAGAGCTGCTGAATCAAATCAAACTGAATCGAATAAACTTCCTAAATGATCATATAAACTTCCTAAATTTATACAAATCAAATCAAACTGAATTGAAATAGTTTTAAATTTTAGTTAATTGAATATTTGATTTGGTTTGTACTTATTTTATTTTTTTATAGTATGGTTTGTTTTAAATTTTATAAAATTAATCAAATTGGATTGAATCTAATATACTTTTGAGATGCAGTTCAAGGAAACATATGAAACTCTAAATTTTGACAATAGGCCAAATTTTGACATAGTAAAATTATTATATTTAGAAATTAGCTTATTTTAATTTGTTAGAATGAGTTGAGAATAAAATTAATGGGATATGATTTTTTATCCTATCACCTGCAACACAATTTATAAATTGATTAAAGTTTTACACTATGAAATTTACGAGTAATACTGTTTCTACTAACGGGATCGGTGCATGTTTGAATTATTTTAGTATGAGAAATAAAAAAAAATTGTCTCATCATATATACAATAAAGAAAACATCATATAATAAAAAAATTACTTAGTTTTTTGTCGGAAAATATAGAAACTTCATTAATGATAAACGATTTATAAAAATCTCGGGCCTAGCCACACCAACTATGCTAGCAAATTGTTACAAAAACTCTTAGGGTCATTTAACAAACTCACACTAAATCAAATAGTAGATCTATCAAATAATAAATCTAGCCAAATATGAGTATAAAAAAATTAAAAGAATACAATAAAAAAGCAATATATCAAAAATCTAAGACTTAAAATTAGTTCAAGAAATTAAATTTGTAAATTTAATCTTCCACCTCTCCGAATATACCGGGATGTCGGAGAGGAAGGAGAAGCTGAAAGTGCGACGGATGTACGGCGGAGACCCCAGAAAGATGTCGGATATGCCGGATTGCCACTGGAAACGCTTGAATGACGTCAGAGCCGCCGAAGACGCTTGCACAAAGATAAAACTAAAAAAAGAACATAAAAAAAAAATTTAATCTTCCACCTCTCCGAATATACCGGGATGTCGGAGAGGAAGGAGAAGCTGAAAGTGCGACGGATGTACGGCGGAGACCCCAGAAAGATGTCGGATATGCCGGATTGCCACTGGAAACGCTTGAATGACGTCAGAGCCGCCGAAGACGCTTGCACAAAGATAAAACTAAAAAAAGAACATAAAAAAAAGAACCGGTATATATGAAAAGCCATTTATTTAATGTCAAGAGAAGAGATTATGAAAAATCTAAAATCAACGAGGTGTTTTTAGCCAAGAAACCGTTTCCTTATAATGATGCGGCCCAATGAAAGAGGAAGAAAAGCTTAGGGTTTTCTTGCACAGAGAGAAATAGGAGAGGAAAGGAACCTAATTAATCAATACACGATTTAAAGAATTACTTAGTTGAAGATGTAATTTCCTCCAATATCATATAAAGGATCCACAATATTTATTAAGCATAATGATATAAATAAACCAACTATTATACTTCTTTGAACCAACAAAAAATTGAATGTCCAGATTATGTTAAATAAATTGGCTATATCTTGATAATGTTAATTCATGCAAATGATATGCTTCAAATATCTCATGTTTTTTCTCTTACAAATATCACATGTTTTCCATGAAAATCAAAACTGGTTTATATTTATACAACTTCTCCATGCAAATCCTACTAAAATACCCATTGTAGACAAATTTTACAGTTAATGTTAGGGTTAAGGTTTTTCAAGAACTAGACATAGAGAACTAAATTTATATGGGTTAATTGCAAAATAATGCACGAACTTTACCCTAATTTGCAATTACAACACGAACTTTGAATCTTGGCAAATTAATACACCACCTTTCATTTTGTTGGCAAATTAGTACACCGACCAATCATACAACAACACGTGGCTATATATGACAATGTCCACGTTAGTGTTTTTCCAGTTCGGTGTATCAATTCGCCAAAAAATGAAAATCGGTGTACCAATTTGCCAAGTATTAAAGTTCGTGTTGTAATTGCAAATTAGGGTAAATTTTGTGTATTAATTTGCAAATAACCCAAATTATATTGGGTAAATTACTAAATCCCTCCAGTTTTTTAGTGAAATACACTGATCCAACTTTTTGGTTTTTGTAAATCCATTTTAACACCCTTCATGTTTAGATATATTACATTATCACACTCGTCTAGTAACTTTTCCGTTAGTCGACTCGGTTAAAGGATTAAATTTAACCTTTAAACTTAATGTTTGTCCAGTTTAATTCGAGAATTGTTAAAAAAATAAAAAAAACAAATAACAATAAAATTAATTAAAATATGATGTAATATTTTAATAAAAATATATTTATAAATTTTATTAAAAATTCCCAAAATATTTAAATAATATTTCAAATACTAAATTATTAAAATACGATATTATAAATCTTATTGAACATGAATATATTAGATAAATTTTAGATTCATATATCATCACATTTTAATGATTTTCATATATAATTATATAGTTAATAAATGATCTTTATAAAAAAAATTATATATTCAACATCAATGTAATTGTACCTAGTTTATTTGTTGAAATGTTATATAATATTTTTAGAATGTTTTATCAAATATATAAATATATTTTGTTGAAATTTTATATTATAATTTTATAATTTTTTAGAAAATTTATTATTATTTTAGAAAATTTATTTATTTAAAAAATATTAACAATGTTCAGATGAAACTAGACAAAAAATAAGTTTGAAGGTCAAATCTAACCTTTTGGTTAAGTTTACTAACAAAAAATTTACCAGATGGGTGTGATAGTATAATATATTTAAGAGATTATTACTAATTTCCTTGACTTTAAATCATAATTACTAGTTACTCCATGACTTTAAAAAATTTAATTGTTTACTCTTGACGTTTAATTAAATCAACTATTACCCCCTGACATTTGATTAAATTAACTACTACCCCCTTTTGTTAAACATTATGTTATTTGACTTATTCAAAGGGTCTGATTGCTTGGCCCTTAAACTTATATTTCTTTCAAAAAAGTCCATAAAACTGCTAAAAATTTCAAATAATTGATTAAAAATAATTTAAAATGTCTATCAAACTATAACATTAGCTAAAAAAATTAGTTTATTAAAATAAGATTAAGAATAATTTTTTATTAAAAGAGATATAAACATCAAAAAATCAATTAAAAAATTATACTGAATTTAATTAAGTTTTTGATGTTTATAAATTTCTTTTGATAAAAAAAATTCACTACTAGAAAAAAGCCATAACGACGGATTGGCAACAGTCGCTACCCATTTAGTTGCAAAATTTTGTAGGGATGAAATAAAAAAACTTACGACAGATTTTAAAAAAATTAGCAACGAATTATAGCGACAAATTTAAATTTTTCGCTCATTTTTAAAAATAAAAAATATTTTAATTTTTTTAATTAAAATCGTAAAATAAAATATTATTTAATCAGTCGCATATCATCACCCACCCATCCCGCGATATACCATACTTTGTCACACAACCGTAATTTTCACAAACTTTCCAACTTCCCAATAGATCATCCATTCTTCTATTACCTCCACCCAAATCTCTTTAACCTGAAAGTTTCCCCGCGAGTAACTCCATATTAACCAACTCAAATTCTTATTATATATTTATGTATGTTATATTTAAATATCATTAAAGGAGCAAATATTTACTCTCGCAATTTACTCCCGCATTATAAAATAATTATTTTTTAAATGAATAATTAACAGATTTTTTTAATCATCATTTAAAATAAAAACAACTAATTATTACTTTTACGATTTACTCCTGCATTCTAATATAATTATTTTTTAATAAATTATTATTTATCATTGTAATACCCGTAAATTTTTATTAAATCTTCCGATGAGTTTCCGGTACAAATTTGGATCGTTTTCAGTTTTGGTGGTTCGTTTTGTGGTTTGAGCAAGGTTGTGTGGGTTCAAGCCTATGGACCAAGATTTAAAAAAAAAAATTATATGACCCGCCCAGCACAGGTCTCGAACGAGACCTGTGCTGAAATAGGTTGGGTCTCGTTCGAGACCCTCTGGTCTCGAACGAGACCCGTGTCATTCTTGTGATGGTCTCGTTCGAGACCATCAGGGTCTCGACCCTGGTATACTTGGAGGTCTTGTTCGAGATCCTTGGGTCTTGAACGAGACCCCTTTTGTTTTGCTGAGGCACGATCGTGCCTCAGCCTTTCCAGCCTATGATCTCCACCGTAAAGGTGAACCCTTCAATTTAAGGTCATCATTGTCCAGCTCTTCAGATTTAATCTTCTTCATCATCCTCGCTATTTTTTTCTTCTAGGTCTTCATCCGCTACATAGGCCACTTTACTCCTAATTGGGGATTTGGAGGATCCTCTTTCATCTTCTTTTTGGTGTTTTTTCTTTAATTGGAATTTCTGGGGTATTTTTTTTCCATTCTTTTACTTCTAATCGGGACCTAATTTTTGTCCCTCTGCTCGCTTCGCCTCTGGTTTTCCTCTTCACCTCTTAGGCCATCTTTAATATCGCCGTCTCTTGCTTTGCCTCTCGGACCTAGAGGTGGCCACGGTTCATAACCCGGCGGTTCCGGTTCGGAACCGCCGGGTCACGGTTCAAAAAAAATGGAACCGGTCCGGAACCGCCTAAGAGACGGTTCCATGACGGTTCGGAACCGGACGGTTCCGGTTTAAGACGGAATAGAAAAACAATTAAAAATTAGTTAAATTTTACTTACTAAAAAGTATATTTTAACAATAAAATAACTCACGGAGATAGTATTATAAGAAAATAAAGAATTTGAAGAAAAAAAAATTAACATATTAACCAAAAATTTAATTAAAACAAATATAACATATATTTTATTGTGAAAATAAAGATATTATATGATAAAGATATAATATGTATTTTAAATATATAATGTATATTTTTTATCAACGGGTTCGACCCTTAAACCGCCGGTTCCGACCCTTATACCGCCGGTTCCGACCCGGAACCGCCAGTTCACGGTTCAACAAATCTGGAACCGGCCCGGCCCTTTGTACGGTTCTGGGCCGGTTTTAGTCCGGTTCCGGGTTTGATCAGTTCCGGGCCGGGTTTGATCGGGCCGGTTCACGGGCTGACCCGGCCCATGGCCACCTCTACTCGGACCGTTTCTTGCATCGCCTCTCGGGCTGTAGCTTTCTCTGACTCTAGGGCATTTTCTTTCCTTGTTTCGCCGAGTGGTGTTCTCCTGATTTTCCTAGTTTTGTCCATTTCCCTGTGCGTTTTCCCCTTTGTTTCTTCGGGGTGGTATTCGCCCTTCCTTCAGTATTTCCTCCATTATTAGCAATTAATTACACACCTCATTTTAGTATTTAGGATCGGAGAAAAAATTACAATTTCATGCAAAATATAACATTTTACCATTTTATGTGCTAAATTTAGTATAAAATATATAACTCCTTAGAGATGCTCTTACTCTATTTAAAAACATGAATGAGATGAGCGCGGAAACAAAATTTACCAAATAACCTTTCTAATTTTTAGTAATTGAATACTAAGTTAAAAAAATTATAGTTAATTTATTACAAAAAAATATTTATTTAGTTATTTAAGTTAGATTAATTAGAGTTAGATTTGAATAATAACTTTTTTTTTAGAATATTTGAATAATAACTTAATGAATTTGGCTTGAATAAAAAGAGTGTCAATAAAAGGTAGAATATAATTAGAGTTTGATCTGAACAAGAAACTAATAATTTTGACTTGAATTAAAAAATTAAAAATAATCTATTTTTTTATAATAAATTAATAATTATATACTCAAATATTTATTTATTAGATATTGATGATCATTGACTAGTTAATTGATAAATTAAAATTTTACTTAATTATTACAAATATAATACATTTTTAACAAGAAATTGACGAATTTTACATAAAAAAATTAAAAAAAAATTATAATTAGTATTGAAATTAAAAATTGTGTTGTTTGTAAAATTGATGGTTTTATATAAAGTTATTATGTTGAAACTATTTGAACTTTTTCATATATGAAGGACATATTTGATCCTTTTTATATATAAAGGCCATATTTGAACCACCTCAAGTGTCACACCAGATTCCACATAAATAAAAAAATGTCGAGTTTTTTTGATGATGTTATTTGAGTTGTTTTTAAAAATATGAAGTACATTTCAATACCTTTTCTAACAAGGGGTCAATTTGATCCAAGTGTCATACATGGAGGGTAAATTTTACCATCTCCCCTCATAAAAACTATTACTCCATCCGTTTTTATTTAGTTGTCCATTTAACCAAAATTGTACATATTAAGATAGTGCATGTTTTGTCTTAAATTATAATAAAATACAAATTTAACCCTATTAATTAATAAAACATTGTAAATTGACTCATGGATTCATTTATTAAGAAGAGATAAATTTGAAAATAATAATTAAAATCACATTGAAATTCTAAATGCACAACTAATTAGAGACAAATAAATTTTGCTAAATAGACAACTAAAAAGAAACGGAGGGAGTATCATTTAACTATTATCATGAGTTTTTATTATATGGAAAAAAAAATATTTCTTGAAAATTATTATCTCTAAAGTAATGTTTAAATTAAATATTAAATTTATGAGTTTTCAACTTATTTAAGTTCTTAATTTTTATAAAAGATTACTTTAATTTTTATTTTATAGTTTTTTTGTTATAAAAGTTATAAATTTTTAAGATAATATGATTATGATTTTAGTTAACGATAAAAACTATTGTTTATTATAAATTATTATTAAATGAGCATTCTCACGAATTTACAGTTTTTATGAAACTAGTTTCGCATTACGTGCTATGCACGTGGCTCGTAACGTAACCTGTCAATGAACATATTAGTAAATATATTATAATTATATCAATTTTTTTATTTATAATTAATATTAAATTAGTTAAGAATTTTTATAAAGTAAATATTATATATTTGGTTATTAAAATTTTTTCCATACTGAATTTAATAAATTTATAATAACCATAATTAAATAATTAACTTAATTTTATTAATAATATCTTTAAAAATAATAAGATGGAAATTTAAATAATATAATATTGACCAAATACAGTGTTGGCAAATAATCGCAAGTGTACGATATCGCTCAAGTAATATAACATGGAAGACCAAGTATCGATCCCACAGAGACAATGGACTTAATCACTAATTTCAAATATTCTTTAATCGGCTAGCTAGAAAAATCAATAGGGTTTTGTAATTTAATTAAACTAATATAAACTGAAAACAAATAATAAAATAGGGTTTAAAACAATAAGATTAAAAAGTTCAAGGATTGATAATCCCAAATAAATAAGTAAAATTATGGAATAGGATTTCTTAGTGATTTTATCGCGAATCGAGCTATTCTAAAGCACCGAATCCCGCCCTCAAGCCTCAAAGATCCGAATAAAATCACAACCTAATTAACTAACCAATTATTAACTCGCTCTCACGATATTAAAACTGAATTAAATAATCAAATTATAATTATTAAGCAAACTCAATGACTACCTAAATTCCAACCCGCTCTCACGGCGTTTTTCTTTAAGTTCTTAATTATCTATGTCTATTTAATTAACAATCTCTCAATTAGTTAACTAAACACAAACTCATGAATTAAGTAGCTAATTTAATCCAAGCAATAAGATTAATAATTAAGACACGAATTAACACTAATCCATCCAATCCAAATAATTATCAATTTATAAGTTCATATCAACCCTCGAACAATGGTTTTAGTTACTCATATTAAAACTGAAACAAAACAAGAAGGATGATGAAGAAGAAAGCATAATTAAACAATAAATACCGGAGTTGGCAATTTCGGAAAGAATCGTCTTGATTAAGCTTGAAATCTTCAACAATCGTCTTGCAGAAACTAATTATAAACTACTTATAAACTGCTGGAAAAAACTAAATTAAAAGCTATTTAATGAAAACTAAATTATAACTACTCTAATCTAATGTCTAATTTATTGATTGATTCCTGACTAATGCTATTATAATGCCTTTATATAGTGGAGGTAGTCCATGAATAATAAAATAACTTCAAATACAAGTCGGAATTGGATTAGGAGTTGCGTTGAAGTTGAAATAGGAGAAGAATCCAATTCGAACACTGATTCAGCCCTTTTTCTCATGTCTCGTTCGAGAAAATGCATGTCTCGTTCGAGACATGACTTAATTTGAAGTTTCGATGCTTTTTTCGTTCAAAAAACAACTCTTTGTGAGCAAAATTCGAAGGTCTCGTTCGAGACCTTAAATTCTCGTTCGAGACCCAATTCCAGCTGCACAACTGCTAACTTCAAAACTTCATAACTCGATGTAGAAAACTCCAAATGAGTCGGTTCTTGAACTGCTGGAAAGCTTAGGATGTCTACTTTATTTCTTATGAAGAACATAAAGTCATTTGAAATCTTTAACTGCTCCAAAATTGTCAATGAATGCTTCGGGGTCAGATTTTCATGTGTACAAATGTGCTTTCTTCATTCCCAAGCTTCACGACTTCGATCTAATCCATGATTTATACTCTTTATTGCTCAAAACGCTCCATAATCACTAAATTTGAAACACTAACACACACCATAAAGCATAAAAACACTAAATAATGTATGAATAATACTATAAAAGCGATTAAAGATGCGTAGAAACGACTCGAAATATAGGAGTAATTTTACTCCTATCATACAGTATTTTAATTTTGTAGTTCAATCAATCTAAAAGATAGGTATTCCTACTAATTTGGAGACAATTTAGTTATTTTTTATATACTAAAAACTAAATTGGAAATAATTTAGCTACTTATTCTAATTAGGACTTTAATTACAGTAGTGATTAATTAAAAGGATTATTCAGTAAATTTGCCTGTCCCCCCCCATCCGTGCTTTTATATATAGTATAGATATAAATTTTACATACAGTCGAACCTTTAATAATTAATATATATTAAAAATTTATTAATTATTAGAATTATTAATTTATTGAATATTACATAAGATGTAATTTTAAAGTTGGTTCCTTGAAATTTGATTAATTATTATAATTATTAATTTATGCAAATAATGGCCGAAAAACGGTTTGGGCTACAAAATGCAAAAATTGAAAAAGTTGATATTTGTTTTAAAATATTTTAAATATTAAGCTTAAATCGTAAAACAAATGAAACGTTAGGATTTATTTTATCAATACTCCTAAAAAGTATTAGTTATTATAACTGGGTTTAAATTTGAAAGAGAAGAATTGTCTATCCTTTATCTTGATGAAATTACAAAACCATCATCGTTTTGATTGATATGAAACCACAACGTTTCATGACAAAATATATCATAATTGTATAAAATAAACAATTAAGAGACTATTTAAATGTAAATTATTTATTAAAGATCACTAAAATAAAAGTTGTTAGTATAAACACTTTAGGATATATTTAGCCAGTTAATAATTTAAAGTTCAATTGAATTGGTGACTGGATCTTAAGTTTTCTAATATATTAATTAAAAATGTATTAATCTTATGAATAATATGAATAATAATTTTTAATTAAATAATCAATAAAAATGGTTTAGTGCATGAAAGTAAATTCAAACAATAATAAGTTGGTGTCAGCTAGTAATAAATCAAGAGTAAATTACAATGACACTTTTCATATTTGTCATAATTCATATTTTAATCTTTTTTATTTAAAAATTAAATAATATAGCCCCTATTATTATATTTGACAATAATTTAATCCTTTCATTCATTTTGAGTGTAGTCAACAAAGTCAATAAAAATATATACTCCTCTGCTTTTGTATTTTTCAACAATTCCATCTTTCACTTTTATTTTTGTCAACAATTTCGTCCCTCATATTTTAAATTAATTTATCCCCAAATCTTTTGAATTCGTTGACTCACACCAAAAATAGACGGAGGGACTAAACTGTTAACTAAAACAAAAATGAGGGAATATATAGTTTAATTTTTAAATAGGAGAGCTTAAAGTGTGAATTATGTCAAATATGAAAAATCTCATAATAATTTGCTTAATAATTAATTTTTCTAATTAAATTATTTAACCGAGTTGACAAATATTAAATATAGTGAATGGAAATACAGTCGATGAACTGTAATTTTTTTAACTTAATTATGATATAATTTTAGACATTTTTTTTATAAAATAATTATTAAATTCTTAAATAATGAATATGCAAACTTAATGAAAGTAAATTCACGAACAAAGGATCAATTCACTCTATCAACTTGATCCTTTGTTAATGAAAGTTTCAACATGGATACTGAATTTTTTTTGTTATAAAATGAATAATAAACTTAGTAAAATGCTACAAAATGGATACTCTAAGCCACTTTCACTAAGTTTATTATTTATTTTGTAACCAAAAAAAATTCAATACCCATGTTGAAACTTTCGCATATTTCAGTATCCTTCCAAATTTAATACACTATTTTGTAATATACTAGTCTCGCTTTGCGTGCTACGTACGTGGCTCGTAACGTGACTCGTCAATTCATGTATTATTATTTTAAAACAAAATTAAAAAAATCAAATTAATTTTTTTTTTGTAAATTTACACATAACTAACAAAGATTTGGATAATATTAATTGCGTTGCTAGTGTAGTCAAACTAAAAGATTGATATTCCTATTAATTTGGAAAAAATTAGCTATTTTTTCTATACTCAATTAATATTCCTCTATCATGATACAATTTTATTTTAACTAAAACTCTAATTATAATAATTTTTTAATAATTAATTAAATAACTAATTTGTTAATGACTATAAAACCGTTAATTAATATAGATTAAAAAGGGTTATTCGGTAAATTTGCCTGTCCCCCCCATCCGTGCTTTTATATATAGTACTAGTTTTTTGCCACGTGCTACGCACGTGAGCGATATTTATATGACCCGTTGTTTGTATTACATTATTAATTATAATTAATCATTAAATGTAATATTTTTGTTTATTGTAAATTAGTAGTATGCTACACATAAGGTAATTGAAATTTTCTCGAAGAAGCAATATTTACACGTAAATAGCATCTACATGACCCGTTATATATGTATGTATGTATGTATGTATATATAATATAATTATTAAATGTAATATTTTAGTTTTCATTGATGGATAACCTCTTGATATTTCTCCTAAGCTATCATATGTTATTCTATACGATCATAATAAATAAAAATCTAATATTAATAAAAAAATATAAAATTTAAAGTTACTTTAAAATTAGGAAGAAAAAGAGCATGATAATTTAATACATAACAAATCAAGTTAATTAGTGGCATGCATGTACAATCAATAAAATTTATATTCAAAATTTTACATGAACATTACAGATATTTGAAATATGCAAATAATAAAATAAAATCCAATTACCTTTAGATAATTGACCAGTAGTATGTCGATGTCGTTTTCTCTTGTAGAAGTGCTTCACTTCCAAGCTCAAACTCTAACATTGCTAATTAGAGTTTTACATGCACAGAGTACAAACCATCGGCAATTTATAATCATACTTTTCAAAATTCATGATGGAGAGTTCTATTAGTTTTACTATATAAGAATTTCATTATAGTTAATTTACTGTTACAATCTTATCATACAACATTAATTTAAACTACAGTTAATTCTTATTCAATTTATCTTTCCATATCACAATTAGACTTCTATTGGAACATATATTCCCTTGTATTATTTATATTTATATAAAACACTAAATTTATAATTTTTTTAATTATTGAAGTATTTAAAATTATAAACCTTTTACTTATTTGAGACTAATGTGAACGACATTTATATAACCCGTTCTATGTATATATATTAATTCAATTATTATTAGTTTTTATCAATTATATATATAACATGTTAGCTAATTTAATAATATTTTTTTTGATAAATAATTTAATAATAATTTAATTTTTGGTTTGTAGTATTTTATTTATCACATACTAATAATTTATATGACTCGTTATATATATATATATATATTAAATATTAATTAAATTAAATTAATAACTAATTTTTTTTTGAATTAATTGTGAAATCATTTATGTGATAATAATAATTTAACTTTTTTTATTGAATTAATTTTTTATTAGAATCTAACGTTCATTACTTCTATTAAGACTAAAATTCTTCCACTAATGCAAATAATTTAGGAATGGCAACGGAAAACTTACTAATTCTACTATAAAATTAAAAAGAATCCAACCTACGCCATTATTCAGTGTCCTATTCTAGTTAAAATTCTTATATCTGTAGAGTACTCCTAAAATTCTTATCACATTTTTTATTTATATAAATTGTGCCTAATCCTGTAATATTTTTAATTATTTAAGGTTAGGGTTGTAATTTTGCCTGTCCCCCCCCCCCCCTCGCTCTTATAGTATAGTTATAGATAGATAATAACTCATTATCATCAAATAATTATTAAATTGAATTTTAAATTAAACTTTAGGTACTTACGATATGGTAGAAAGGAGAAGGAACTATGAGGACCGTATATAAATAGATAATTTAAGGATTTGATGGTTATAAAATAAAGTAAAAGAACTTATATGTAAAATAGAGAAAAATCCAAGGAGTATGGGCAATTTTGGGATTTCGAAGAGATGAAGAGAAAAACCCTCTTAAACCCTAATTTCTTATCAATTGCAACAAAAATATACAGAAGAAAGTAAATCAATAAGCTTTAATTGGGGAAAAATGGCAAAGCGTTTAATTCCTACACTTAATCGCATTTTGGTAGAGAAAATAATCCCTCCTTCCAAAACCAATTCTGGAATTTTACTTCCTGAGAAAACCTCCCAGGTTAATTTTTTCTCTCTGTTTTTAATTGAATCCATTAATTTTTTTTTATAACTTGTGGGTCTTTAATTTGCAATTTATCCATCTGGGTATTGTTATTTTTAGTTGAATTGTTCAATTTCTGCTGATTTATGTACTTTATCATATAAAAAAAATTATGTGTTGTTCAATGTTTAACAGTTTAATTGTTATAGTGTGCAAAATTGCTGTGAGCTTATTTATTTTGTTTATTTGTTTACTGATTGTTTGTTTTCGATTGTTTTATACGTACAGCTTAACTCGGGAAAAGTGGTTGCTGTTGGTCCTGGAGCTCATGATAAGGAGGGAAAGCATATTCCTGTTTCTGTTAAGGAAGGGGACACGGTTCTCTTGCCGGAATACGGAGGCACTGAAGTGAAACTCGGTGAAAAACAGTGAGTTTTACTGCTTTTTGAGATGCTTTTTTTAGTTTCTTGAAGCTGTTGTGCATTTGTTTTCGAGGTTTTTCGTTAGTTTCTCAATTATTTTCTTCATTTATAGCATATTTTGTCGTCTTAATATATTACGGAGATCAGTTAATTCCTCCTGTTTTAGCTATTGTAGTTTTGTTTTCGTAATTCCCTAAATTTCATCATCCTTAGTTGGAGACTGTGATGGTCTTTTAGGAGGCTTTGTTAGTATCAGCTTCTCGGCGTTTTGCTCTTTAGGCTAAGTTGAATTTCGACAAATTAAACTTTGCTGTTTATACCTTAGAATCTGGATTAACGATACCGGTAATTGCTTAATGGTAATGGTGGGTTATTCCTAAGTAACAAAACTTACTTGCTGGATAAAGTAGCTCTATGCACCTAGTTCTTTCAGTGCACTCCCACTATCTGCAGGACTTCTAGCTTTCAAAATATTGGAAGATGTTAAAAATTGTGCTTAGATCTTTCTAATTACGCTTTGGAAAACAACTGATATGTACGATTTTCGATTACTTGAACCTTTAGAATGTTTTGCTAATATGATATAATTTATGGGTTTGCCAGGTTTTTTAATTGATTGGAATAGTTTTAGTGACAATTTAATTGCTATGCGATTAATTACATTTACACTGTCGTCAACTAAAGAGTACTAAACACGTAAAATGGATCTTTATATTAGATTAAATAGATGTGTAAATTTTCAGTTGTGAGAAACATTCATTTGTGAAAATGTCTATTGATTAAAAAGTGGCAGTAAGGTAGATCAAGATAGTAATTTTCGAGAACATTTACGAAAAAGTGCTCTTTTCTTTTTCTGCTGAAAACGTCGTTTCCTTTGTATTTAACATTTTTAAGTCCCACATTTTGACCATTTATAAAGGTGAACTTGCAAGGCAGGTGGAAAACAAGACTTCAGCGCTTTAGTTAATCGCATCTTGTAGCTTGTTAGTGCCTGAATCACAACTATGTTATGCTTTATTTATGCTATTTGAGTAGATTTTGCTGGATTTGTTTACTAGTACTACAGCAGCTGCTCTTTCTTTCAGAAGTTATCTACACTCCTTTTTTTCTTTCTTCAATCACTTCACCGCTATGCTGCATAGAAACTTGTTGAATCCTATATTTCGACATTTCTTTTCTGTTTTTTAGAAATGCTTTCGGAGCTCTGAAATTTTAAATTTTAAATCTATTCTTATAAAAAAATACCATTTCGCTGTTTTCGGTTTCCGCATTCAATGTTTGAGAGTTTTTCGTTTTCATATAACATAGCTGTACCTCATTAATTTGTTGAGATCTCCCATGTCACGACCGACAGGATAGTTTCGTTGACAGCTTCATTTTGACTCTGCAGGTATCATCTGTTCCGAGATGAGGATGTTCTGGGAACTCTTCATGACTAACGAGTTCAATCATAGGCACAAGATGCAAATTAGTAATGTTAGATGCTCTTGAGATGTAGTGTTCTCGACTCCTCGTTACACTTCGGATACTGTTAGTCTACCAATATGCCAGTTGAAAATTTGTGAACTTTGGCATTCCGTTGGAATGATATCAATGTTCGAAATTAATTTACTGCCGGTTAAGGAAATCATGAGCTTTCTTATCTGTTCCGTTTATCTTCTTTTACTGAAGAAATTGAAGTAGTTTAACTAATATGCTTGCTGCTGCACATGTTCATATTTTTAATTTTAGTATCAATTTTCATGCTTAACAAAGTTCATATTAATTTTTTAAAAAATAGCATATGCTGATAACAATATTAGCACCAATGATTCAAAAGTCCTATTAGATATTGAGGATACAAAATTTAATGGAAAAAAGTAGTATTTAAAAAGAGTAACACTATGAGTTTTGGTTTAATTACCGAGTCACCTATCATTTATCGATTCACATGTTTTAACAGAAATGGCGCTACACCATCTATTTTCACACTTTTACCATAATGCTATTTTTGACAATATAATTGAGATTAATATTTTTATCTCAGACTAGGTGGGCGGAGTCTACTTAAGAATTTTTTGTATATATAAAAATTTCTTGTAAACATAAGAATTTCTCTATTTTAAAGATTGTTTTTATTTTTATTTTTTTCCAAATCTAAATTTTACTTAATCTAAATTGTATTTAGCTATTAGGCCTATTTTAATTATAGATACTCTCATATCACATCAGATTAAGAAATAAAATCACCATTTATTAGATGAGGTTAGGTTACATTAATCATTGTAACAGCCATAAACTAGTAACTAAAATTACCATTTACTTCTAACCAAAAAAGGAAAAGCATCAATGATTAAGTTGCTCAAATCAAATCATAACCTTGATTATAAATCAGCTAATGCCATTTCATTTTTTGTTTTTTATATGCAAAAAGTTAAGCTAATTTTAAATATTTTTTCTCCGACTCAAAGATGACTCAATTGACTAAACTACTTTTGAAAAATAATTTTAGAGAAAGAGGCAAGCCCTTAAATAAATAATTTATGACTATATATATATTAATTAAATTTCCATTATTCATAATGCAACTCTCTTATAGTTATAGCTAATTGACTGGTCCATGTGAAAAGGGAACATATAGGTGAGAATAATCATGAATGGTAATGAAATTAATTTGTGCTTTATACCACAAAAATTATTCTGTAAAATACATATAAAAGAGCTAATGGTTCAAAAAAGCCATTTTGACTTTTTATAAATGTATACAAAACTTTTAACCAATTTGATAACTTCATTGCATACCTATTCAATTTTTTTCAATCAATTTAATTGTGTTAATTTTTCACATCATTCATTTGCAGCTTTATTCATTTTGAGCTCTAGACTAATTTTTTTTTTACTTCAACTATTGAAAATAAAAACTAATATTGAATTTTGTTTCTGAATACTTTTTAGATTCGAAGTTAAATTTTATAATTTAAAAAAAATAGATTTTACTAACTAAGAAATTATTATAGAAATTTAACTGCAAATTAAAATAATTAAATTGATTGATATTGAAATGCTTTATTATAAAATTATTAAATTGAAATATATTTACAAATAAAGTTTGAAAATTTTAGATATATCTGTAAAAAGTTAAAAAAATTTGACATTCTAGTAGAGAGTGAATAAAATCTATATTATTCTTAAAATGAATTTTTGTTGATTACATTGTATTTTTATTATCTTGCTCTCAATTTAACGAAAATTAACCTAAATTAAAAAATGAAAATAAATAGAATACTTGTGTCAACTTATTGACAAAAAAGATAAAAAAAAATAGAAATAGATCATTATAACAACAATAAATGAGAAGGAATATATAGAGAAGGTTGAAACTTACAATAATTAATTTTGAAACCACCAAAACAGAAAACACCAAAGGAGCATAAATGTTTTCTGATACATCTCAACATCAATTTTACAGAATATTATTATTGGCAGGATTTTAAATCATTATCCTCATTTATGAGTATTTTAGTTTTTATAATATATTTTTTTAAAAACAATTTCGAATAATTAGTATACTACATTTAGCATTTAAACTAATTTGTATGGTACAATTTCTGAATCAAATTAATTAGCCATATTATAAGAGAAAAAAAATCAACTACACAATCAAATGGACAATACAAAACACACTACATGTTTCATGCTCAATATATTCTAAAATTCATTTCATTTCAAATGGGGTAATTTTATAATCTATTTATTTTAAACATCACTAATTTTAATAATAAAATTTTAAATATACAATTATAAAATGAGTTAGCACATAAACCAAATACAATCATATTCATCTACAAATAATTTCAACCAAATTTATAGAATTTATTTGAACCAAACACAAACATAGCATAAAAAAATGAGATTAATAAGTTTTTTTAAAATTTAAAGAGTATATAAATTTTTAAGCTAATACAAATGCATCATCTATTATGTAAAGGATTAGGACCTGTATTAATTCTTCTCTTCTCATCATCAAAAACTGGACCAATATTCTTACTAGCAATATTATCATCATCTTTATGACCTTTTTGCCCTTCAATGCCACCACCACCTCCATGTGAAGCAGACATTTTGAAGCTTCTAAACCCATCAGCAGAAGAAGAAGATGAAGATTTTAACAAAAAGGGTACCAAGAAAAATATTAAAAAAACAAAGAAAGTTATCAAATCTTTCTTGCTTAAACCCATCCCATGCATAGAGAGTAACAGAAGAAACCCTAGCAGCAGAAGAAAGATAAGGGTATATATGTATATATAATTGTTTTATTGGATCTTTAGGTAATAAAAAAAGGAAGAAAATTTTGTGAATGAGAGTCAAAATGCATAGGTTTTGGTGAGGGAAGAAGGTCAATAAATATGGTGCAGAAGCTGACTAATTTATTTAGAGCCCATGTTTCTATTTGGGAATGAAAATTGGACCAGAAAAAGAGAGAAATTAGTGTTGGAGCTTTGGGTGTTTTGTTGCATTTATTTACAACATTATGAGAATTTATATCATAATATTTGTCGCATTTGAATTTTTTTTAATTCATAATATTTGTCTTATTAAAGTTTTAAATATTAATTACTATTTTTTCAAATTTATCCCTACTAATAAATAATTTAAGAAGAATAAAATGACTAGTCAAATATAAAATTAGTGTTAATTAATATGGACAATTTAGTAAAATTATATATAAATCAAGATATATTTATTAGTTTTGTAATTTCTATAAAATGGTCAAATACGATAAATGTTATGAACTGGATGGAGTTATAATTTAATAAAATAAACAAGATTTTTTTTTTTTTGGATGATGAGTTATGATGAACTTATGAAAAAGATTTTGTGGAATTACTTTTCTCTTTGTTTTGCGCTATGAGTTGGCTTTTGCTAGAAGCTTGTTGTGGAGCTTTTGAATTCATGATAATATGAACTAGGATATTTTCTTTTTAATAATTAGTTTTACCTTACATTGAGGTGGTAAATATTAAATAATTAATTTTAAGTGTTGAATGTGATAATTATAAAAAAGAATAAGTGTTGAATTTTGTAATTTATTTATAACTTTAGCTATTAAAAAATATGGATATTTACGCTAAATATATTTTAAAAAATGAAATTTTAATTTTTATCATTTTTTTAACTAATGAGTATGATAATATCTAGATTAAAATACACTTCCTCCGTCCCAAATTGATAAACAGTTTAGGACAAATACAAGTATTAAATTTTTTAATAAATCTATATAAAATGAGTAATTTCATAAAAACATACCACACTTACCCTTATTTAATATAGTGTTGACTTGACTTTTAGTAGTGTTTGCTCTATTTTTATTATAATATACTATAATTCATGAGGATATTTATGCCATTTTATCATTTAAGTAATAAATGACTGCCTATAATTTGAAATAAAAAAGTAAAATAATGCCTATCAATTTAGGACGGATAGAGTATAAGGATAAAATAGTTTTTTTCCTAAGGTTATAGAGATACAATAGTTAATTAATATTAATAAAGAATAAGGATACAATTTTTTTTTAATAATCGCTGGAAACATGTATTATATCAACAACAATGACAGACCGAGTCAAATGAAGGTTCGGCCGATGAAGCCTACCTCAGCACTCGCCCTGATATAAACTGGTGACACGTATGTCTAAGAGTATACTCATACAGACCTCGTCTATTTAAAATATTGGTCGAATCTTCTTAGGAGTTGGCCAAAGCTTAAAAAGCCGACCTCTGGCTATACAATCCTGTTAAAATATCGAGTCTAAAGTCAACTATACTACAATAATTAAAGAGAGAATCTAAAAAATAAAATCTTATAGAGAAATTCTTCTAAATGAGAATAAAGAACAAAATAGGAAAATATTTTTATTCAGAATTTTTTCCAGAATAAGGAAAGAGATAAGATCGCCTTAAAAAGTAGGAATCCCTTTTTTACTTCGAAACACATTCCTTAGAGGAATCCCTTTCTTTATATGACTCAAACATATCAGATTTCACTACTATAAAAGGACTGAGGTATTGCCTTTATATAGATATTCAATACACACTCTTCCAGTTTGAGCCTAAACTGATTTAAGTATTGAAAAACCAATCGAACCACCATCGTTCGATTAGTTATTTATCTTGTTTTACAGATCACGACAGTCAAGTGGAGTCCATTAATAATTAAAGAAAGGAGGTGCTTGTGAGAGGAATTGAACCCACAACCTTAATATTTTTCCGCTGAGCGCTAACATATAAATAATATTCCAATAATTTAAAGCAATTACAAAAGTAAATGTATATACCGTTTTTAATTAACCTGACATAAAATAAGATGCATAGTCTTGTTCATAGGCTGTTTTACAGAATAAAAATTATATAAATATTTTACCATAATACCAATGAAATTCTTAACTTTTTAACAGAAAACTCACTAATCCTTCATAAAAATAGAATAAAAAAGAGAGACAGTCACTATATTCTATTCTAACCTCTAAATGGTCTCATATTTAATCTTGAAAAGTCATCTATCTATGATTTTTACTTCACATATAAATTAAAATTAATATGTGCTTCATCGGTAAATTTCTAACCGACCAAACAAAAAAATGAAATTTTAAATTAATTTTAAATTTTATTTCGTATAGTGCTTATGAATATAGCTATTATGGTTAGATTTAAAACATGAAAACAATGACATAATGTTCTTGAACATTAGTAACTATAATAACAAAGCATGATATCCAACAATTTTGATTTTCTTAAAACAATTTAGACTTTTACATGATGAGAAAATATTGCCCCATAACAAAGCTTGTTTTATAAATATCATATTTTAGCAAAACATCCTGCCATCATGCTCAAGTCTAATCAAGTTCAAATCAATTAATATGGTCAAACTGGTAGGAACATATGACTGTGCTCGGCCTTCAAATTTATAGGTGGAGAATGAATGTGCAACTTAGAGTAACATAATTAATATTTTTTTAGAGTGGTTATCGCACACGACCGTTGTGTCACGTTATTTTTATAAATTAATAAATAGTTACGATAGAAATTTTTTTAACTATTAATTATTATTTTTATCATTTAATTTTCCATATGACCAAACGCTCGTTTGATTTGTTGCACGAATAACATGGCGCAACAGTGTGTTGTATAATTTTTCTTTTATTCTATAAGAAATTTTAATTTAATTTTCTATTAGATACACACACATATATACTAGAATTATGTCTACATATTCTATCATTACTATTATTATGTAATTATTTAATGATTCAAATGTTATCGACGATAGAACCACGTAATTTTTCTTATATTATACATGACTTTTATATTATTTATTTCATGAGTCAAGTCTCAACTAGATAATTATTAAATGATTTTATTTGTATATACATAATATTCAATGACAATATTTTTTTTATAATAAAGATAAAAGATTAACTACTTTCTTAATGTGGAATTCAGGTCAAATTGACGTACAAAAAGAGGGGGAGAGTGAATAATGTGAAGAATTGTGGAGTGATAATTTTTCTTGAAGAAAATGATGTTGTCTTCACTCGCTTTATAATTATATGATCAAAAATAGAAAAGCTAATTCATCAAAGTCATGGACAATTGATGTTAGAGGGCCCTATGTGATCAGACACAATTGGTATAAATTAATTAACCTTACATTAAATATTAATTAAATCTTGACATAATTGCCATCAAATGTGATTATATTAGGGTGTTTCTAAATACTTGGGATGTTTAGACTTCAATTCCAGCATCTATTGTCACGACCCAAAATATTGAGCCGAGATCGGTGCTAGGAAACGGGAGTGATAGCTCCAGAACCCGTAGCAAGCCTTAAACCACTATTAATTTTTCGCAAATAATGAACAAATAACACAAAGCAACAGAAGCAATATACATATCATATATGTACAAACATTTACACTAACTGTTCTTTTAACCTCGCGGGCTCTAGTTACCGTACCCCGTACGAACTGGCCTCGCGGTACTATATACATCAGTTAGTGTCTCAGAACATATCACCGACACTTCGGGCCGTGAGTAAAACACAAAACACGTACCCTATCAAAACTTATAAACAAGACAACAAGGATATGTACAATTAAAATGTACCGCTGTCAGGCTACGACTCTGTCACACTGGACCACTACTGCAGCACTACGGAAGTCGAGGACTATACATACACAGCTAACTTCCGGATCTCAAAACTTTGACCTCTAACTAGGTCCAGACACTAAGCACCTGTGAGACATCAAAAGTGAGGGGTCAGTATTTGGGAAAATACTGAGCGAGTTTGCATTTACTAACGGTATTATTATAAAAACATAGCATCGCATCTCAATAAAACAATAATATAAACCATATAAACAGGTATTTGATCCGTACGAAACTAATATCCTAGCATGCGACACATTTCTCGAATAATCATTATCATTCAATCCAATCGTAAATATCAATCGCGAGTCTAACTCGCTGGTGGCCCAGCCACTAGATACGGGGACTCCAGACTACACCGTAGCCGAGTACTCACTCGTATCAAAAACCCAATCGTAAATATCAATCGCGAGTCTAACTCGCTGGTGGCCCAGCCACATAAATTTTATAATCATCAACAGCTCCCAGGTGTGTCAAGTCATTTCTCAAATGCAAATATACTAGACTGACTCGATACTGGTGATCACACAGCCTATTGACACCCAATAGGTAGCTAGTTTCTTCGGATCGCATACTAGTTCTCGTATATAAAAATTAATAAAGCATATAACATTTAAATCAATTATATATAATGCGATGCGTGTAAACAGTATATATATATATATATATCTACACAAAATAACTTTCTATGTATAATACACGAAAGTAAAGTGCAACTCACAGTGACCGCAATCCAATCAATGACGTGGTCTATAAAATGATATGCCTTCGCTAGTCCACGTCTACTGACATCTCTGCTCGCTGACACGTCTGATAAATAATTAACGTTTACTGATTAGACGTGAATCTCGTATTCCTATACGTATAATACTTTTAAGTTTTAGGGTTTAGTTTCATTAGATTCCACTTCTAGTTCGCTCGTATACTCAATGATCCTTAGTCGTACTTACGACTTATCGAGTACTATTCCTCGTACTCGAGAATTATATAACTTTCTTAACTGAATTCTTACTTATCATATTAACATTCATTTCTATAATGTTTTATATTCATTTTAAAACATTTGACTGAGTTTCATGCCAAAATCAAGCTATCGGAGGCTCATTTTCGCTCCCGGAAGTCCCACGGAGGTTCTGGTCGAGGTAGGGCACGTCGTGCCCTTCAATTTTTGTGAAGGGCACGTCGTGCCCTTCATGGTGCACGTCGTGCCCTTCATGGTGCACGTCGTGCCCTTCATGGTGCACGTCGTGCACCCTGTGGTGCACGTCGCGCACCAGCACGACGTGCTGAAGTGCAGCACGTCGTGCACCGACGTGTGCAGCGTTTTTCCGGCACTTTCGGACCATTTTCGGGGCTCCAAAACTTCCTAAACTTACACCAATACATACCCAATTCATTTTAATCCATAATTCATCGTTTTACACTTCAAAAACATCAAAACCGACAAATTTAAGCTTAACCTCAAATCTTAAAAAGAAACAGCTCCAAAACCTACTGTTTTCGCACCATATATCGATCTCTTACCTTGATTTGATGCCCGGGAAAGATGGAGCTTTCAATTCCGAAGAGATCGCCACAAAAATCGTCCGAAACGGACGCCGAACGGAGAAACGGCGGCGAAACGACGGTGAGGAACGATGAAGCTTCTGGATTTCCTTCTCCTCTCTTCTTCCGATTCTTTCTTTTCATATTAAGTTTCTTATATATATTTGGTTAAATCATCCCTTCAATCCTTATTTTCTTTATTTGTTACAAATTAACCTTGAACTTTTCTTTTGTTCGATTTAGTCCAAAACTAAATCAATTAACTCTTTAATCATAACTTATACGTATTATTTATATCCGATAAATAATACGAATTTCAATATTAATATTTTCCCGTCAAAACTTATAAATTTCCATTTTTGAGACGTAGTGGCTAAATTACCACTTTAGTCCTGTACTTTATTTTGGGCTTTTCTTGACATTTCCCCTTTTTATTCCAATTCCAACTTTCTAGCTAGGAGATAATATTAAATACGTCATTATAAATCTCTCAGAATCGACCTAGTTAAAACTTATTTATCTAAATCTTATCGGAAAATCTTCCGATATCGCCATTTTGGCGTCTCAAAACTGGACACGTGGTCCAATTAAATAATTAATTACTTTGGGGTATTACATCTATTTTGTGTGTTTTATGCCTTTTTTTAGTGTTTTACATGAAAATTCAAACCGGACGACGAACTGGTGTCATCCCTTACATTGGCGCAGCCGTCAATGTGAGGTGGCGTCGTGGTGCCCTCTGTTTCTCGATCTGGAAGCGTTATTAGATCTTCATACTTCAATCCAGACTTGTTTTTGTGTTTTTGGGTTCGTTTGAACTTGGAATTTGGCACCGTTTGAGCCCACGGTTATGTAATTAGTTGTAGAATTTTAATTAGTATTGTAATGGGCCTGTCCCAATTTATTTTGGGTCTCGAAGCCCACAATTATAATATGCCTAATCACTCGGGCCCTGAAGTCCAAACCCGACAAAACCAGCAGTTTCCAAACGTGATTCCAGGTTCATTCGAAACCGGTAATGACCCCGATCTGAACTAGCAGATCTGTATAGACGAGACGAAAAACTTCCGTGTTCTGACCGATCCTGATTCCGATCATCTCAACAGCCAAATCACATCGAGTGTCAGACACTCAAGTTTATAAGATTTAAAAGTATCTTTAAACTTATATGAATATCACATGCCTTATTTGTATATTTGCAATGTTTAAACGCTTTTTAAAAGCATATCCAATCCAATATTAACAGGTTAAATGACTTAACCATATAAATTACTAATCAAATTCAGCAAGCCAATAAATCACCTAAAAATTATAGAATTGCCATGAAAATGTAATTGACTAATTGGACTGCCACCTAATTCAACACCTCATCAAAATCGAAAAAAGGAGGGTCAAATGGGTTCGACTGAAAAATGGAGTCTGATGGATAAAAAAAATAAAAATAATTATATATTGAGTATTTTATCTTATTTTTTTATATATACAAATAAAAGTGATTTTTTACACAATTTTTGATTTTAATTTTTTTAATTTTTATTTTAACATATTTATTTATTTTTATTTTCTACTTATCTTTTATTGAATAAGATAAAACCAGTTATTTTCTTAAACATTAAAAATAATTTATTTCAAAAATTGAAAGTTCGCTAATTAGAATTAAAATAAAGCATTTTTTCATAACAAACAAGAGTTTAATATAAAATTTTAAAAGGCGGGACGTTAAAGAGGTCAAATTGAAAGATAAAAAGTCAAATGTGTGAAAATGTATAAGTTTAGTGGTCAAAATGTACTTTAACCACGTTACACTTCAGATTAAAAAGATACATTCATGACATCTATTTAGTTCACATACTTGTCCTATATGGATAAGAAGAGATCACACAATTATAAAAACAATAATTTTGGATTAAAAAAAACAATAGTTTCGGAAATTGCTCTCCTTAAATCTAATTTTTAACCATTTTTTTCAAGTTCATTTAGATTAATAACACATAGATAAAGTAATAATAAAATTAGGCCTAATCACTCAAAAACCCCTCACCTTTAAACTTTTTTTCAATTCTACCCTGACGTTGAAAATTTGTCAATTTTACCCACTTTTGAATTTTCTGTTTTCAATTGTACCCCAATATTTAAATTTTTGTTAATTTTTTTACTTAAATGATGAAATCATTCAATTAATTAAGTCTAAACATGAAATTAAATTCTTTTTTATTCAAAAAAGTACAAATAAGTCCTTTATTTTTAAAAACTAACTAAAAACCATAATCAAATTAACACTAATTTAAATTCTTAATTAATTTAACTAAATTTAAATAAATTTTAAAAATATACAATTAATATATGCGAGACATGTAGAATGTTTTAAACAAATTTCCAAACGCAAAAGACGTTAATTTAATTTTTCAGGGTACAATTGAAACACAAAAATGCAAAATAGGGTAAAATTGACAAATTTACAACGTCAGGGTATGATTGAAAAGGGGCTAAAAGGTCGGGGTTTTTTAAGACATTAGGCCATAAAATTATTACATTAAGTATCATTTGAGGGCATACACTCCCAATTAAACTTGAGAAAAATTAAAAAATTTATGTATTTGAGGGCATACACTCCCAATTATCTTAGATATTAAGTGGATAAATTTACAAGTTAATATATCAAATAGATTAAATTAAAAAATAAATAATTAAATGAGTGAATGTATATAAGTAAATATAAATGACATTACTGAGATAAAAGTTAAAAAAAATTATTGTTAGTTAAATTATAGTATTATTTATATAAATTTTGAAATAGCTTATCTTACTTTTTCTTTATATAAAGTTTGAAATAACGCCGCCACAAAGATCAGCTGGTTTTATGCCTGTTTTTAAACATCATGAAATTTTGTGCACAGATCTTCAAAAGTCTAGGGCAATGGGTGATTATTAGCCTAAATTTTATTGCAACCTTTAAATTTTAAACTGAATTGTAAAATGATCAATTTTTTTAAATATTTTTAATTAAAAATATTAAAAAATTTGATCGGACAATAATTTGACATTTAAAATTTATCGAACCGAATGAAATTAATGCAAAGAAAAACTGAACTAAAAATCAATCGATTGTTCTGTCATTTCGGTGTCAACAACATAAATGTAAACGAGTTGAATTGTTCATAAATTATTCGAGATCACTTCAAAACAAATTCAAAATTGAATTGAAAATTTAAGCATAGTTCGAGATCAAACTTTTCAAGTTTCATCTTGAGCATCAGAAGAGGCTCGCGAGCCAAAACATACCTATTGTACATCAATTGAAGAGCTCAGGGCTTGAGAATATAGCCCATTGGAGCTCGAGCTTTGCATAACATGGGCTTGACATAGCCCGTTTACACCCCGGTCAACAACAATTAAACGACTACGTTTTATCCATCTTCCTCAAATTCCTGCAGTCTCATTGCATTTGCTACCAGAGAAAACCAGTGAGCTTCACATCATAAAAAATCCAAAAAAATCTCCATTTCTAGGGTTTCTTCTGTTCTCTTAACTAACATGAGAACTCTCCATTTCTACACTATTCTCCTCCTTTTTCTCGGCTCCCAAACAGTCTTCTCCTGGAAAAAAGACGAGTTCAGAAACTGCAACCAAACCCCCTTCTGCAAACGCGCCCGCTCTCGTAAGCCCGGCGAGTGTTCCTTACTCGCCAATGACGTCACCATCTCAGACGGTGACGTCACCGCCAAGCTCATTAAAAATCCTCCAGATTCAGATCAAATCCAGCCGTTGATTCTCCGCCTCTCGATTTACCAAGGCGGAATCGTTAGGCTCAAGATCGACGAGCCCGACTCAGTAAAAAAACGATTCCAAGTCCCCGACGTGATCGTTTCAGAATTTGAGAGCAAGAAGCTCTGGCTACAGAGGATTACGTCGGAGATAATCGATGGTGATGCTACTCCGTCGTCGGTTGTTTACTTGTCGGACGGTTACGAGGTTGTTCTCCGTCATGATCCTTTCGAGTTATATATTCGGGAGAAAAACCGTAACGGTAAGCGTTTAATTTCGTTGAATTCTCATCAGTTATTTGATTTTGAGCAATTAGGAGTTAAAAAAGAAGGAGATGAATGGGAGGAGTCATTTAGGAGTCATACCGACTCGCGGCCGTACGGTCCGCAGTCTATTAGCTTTGATGTATCGTTTTATGATGCTGATATTGTTACTGGTATACCGGAGCATGCTACAAGTCTTGCGTTGAAGCCGACTAGAGGCCCTGGAGTTGAGTTTTCTGAGCCTTATAGACTGTTTAATTTGGATGTGTTTGAGTTTTTGCATGATTCCCCTTTCGGACTTTATGGGTCGATTCCGTTTATGATTGGTCATGGTAAGAGTGGGAGAAGCTCCGGGTTTTTCTGGTTGAATGCTGCGGAAATGCAGATTGATGTTCTTGGAGATGGATGGGATGCTGAGTCAGGGATTTCTCTGCCCTCTAGTCAGGGGAGGATTGATACGTTTTGGATGAGTGAGGCTGGGATTGTCGATACGTTTTTCTTTGTAGGTCCTGGTCCTAAGGATGTTGTGAGTCAGTATACCAGTGTGACTGGAAATCCTTCGATGCCGCAGCTTTTTTCGATTGCTTATCATCAATGTAGGTGGAATTATAGGGATGAGGAAGACGTTGCGAATGTGGATTCTAAATTTGATGAACATGATATTCCGTATGATGTTCTATGGCTTGATATTGAGCATACTGATGGCAAGCGATACTTTACGTGGGATTCAGTGTTGTTTCCACATCCAGAGGAGATGCAAAAGAAATTGGCTGCAAAGGGTAGGCACATGGTGACTATTGTCGACCCTCATGTTAAGCGGGATGATTCATTCTTTTTGCATAAGCAGGCTTCTGAGAAAGGATACTATGTGAAAGATTCAAAAGGGAATGATTATGATGGATGGTGTTGGCCTGGTTCATCTTCCTACTTAGATATGGTGAATCCGGAGATAAGATCGTGGTGGGGTGATAAATTCTCCTACAAAGAGTACGTTGGTTCGACACCTTCGTTGTATATTTGGAATGATATGAATGAGCCTTCTGTGTTCAATGGACCAGAGGTATGCTCCTTGGTTTTCTTATGGCAGTAACTTATTATTAATATTTATAGTCATAATAGTTTGCAATAATATAACCGTAAGATGATAGCCTTACAATTGCTCGTGAAACCTTCATTTACCATTTGTTTCACTTTTTTTATATATCATGGTGCGCTCTGACCTCGTAATATTGATTATCCATCAGCTTTTATTGTTAACCATGTTATTTCCATTAAAAGTATGAAATTACAGAGAAACAAAAGAGTGTCAAGAGAAAATATTGGAACCAAGATATTCTTTTACAGTAAAAACCACCTAATAGCTTTTAAAGGGTCTGTTTGTGACACGGGACATGAAATTTGAAATTAGAATTTTTATGTGTAATTATGACAAAGAATCTCCATTTGAATTATTTATGAAGTTTTTATAATTATTGGCTTGCACACATAAATTTTATTATTAGTATTATACTATTTGTCTAGTTAGTATTAGTTGAATTTTTCTGATTTAGGATTACATATAAACTTATTAGGCTTCTTTTGAATTGATAAGTACTTCACCTTGTAGTATTTTTTTTTGTAGGAATTAAGATTTAATACAATTTTAGCAAGTTTGCTATTCCAAATTATATTGACCGAATTCACCAAATTTTAGGTGTGATTGCTTGGGACCCTTCCAAGTGTTGATTTTTATTTTTCCTTACAATTCAGATTTGAAATCTCATGTTTATCATAAGTTTAATATCAAATTCATTAGCTTCTATAATTTACTGTTTACCCCAAACTATCCTATATTAATTTTTATAGGAACTAGCATGAGTCACTGAGCAGTAAGATCTTTCATAGAAACTATTAAACTCAATATTAGAAGTTACAATATTATAAATAGGAACTTATCATAATAGGATAAATTTCTAAAATTTTGTACTAAATTTTCTATGATTGTTTTCCCGATTATATTTATTTGTTCATAATTAGTTTCATTTATCTTTTAATCTTTTATTTCTTGGTAAAACTTAGTGAACATTGAATTTTGTTAAGGGCCACCAGCTTTGTATTGAAAGTTGTTGCTTTTTGTTTCTTTATAAGTGAAGTTTGTTGAATTAGGATGTAAATTTACTAATTAAATGTTTTCTGTCATTTAAGTTATGCACAAAATATTTTTGTATATTTTATTTTCATTTAACTCCTTTAAATTCTAATTTTCACACTTTCTATTTTTTTCTCAAAAAAAATAAAAATAAAATCAGTGTGACATGCTGTTCTCTATTATTGTTATGACTGTCACAATCACAATAGCTACGGTGATTGCAGCCATTATCGTTATTTAAACCCATGATTCGGATATCTGCTATATGTACTCCGAAAGATTCCATCCCTAGATCATATTCGTTTGTCACTACAGATGTGGATTTAGCTCACTATCAGAAGTCCAAATAATCGAGGGAACATTATGGTTGCTAGAATTTACAACAATTACAAGTTTACAACCTGTAGGCGTTAAATGGTTTACAGGCAATATTGTAGTTTTTTTTGTACATTTTGGAGCTAATAATAAAAAACATTGCGACATTTTTATGTAAAAGGGAACTCAAAAATTTAAGCTGGCTATCTCTCTGTTGTCACCTATTTAATTGCAAGTGAAAGATTTCAGAGCTCTAGCTGAAATGAGTTTCGTTGAAGATTTTGGAATAATAATATATTTTTTATGAAACTTTTTGAATTGCTAATCTGTTTATGCTTTTCTAAAACGGAATATAGAGTTGAATATTTCAAATAAGGAAGAAAGAGTCTTTAAGGAACTGAACTATTATCTATTTTGATCAGGTGACAATGCCAAGAGATGCTTTGCATTATGGAGGCGCGGAACACAGGGAGTTGCATAATTCCTACGGGCTCTACTTCCACATGGCAACAGCTGATGGGCTTCTAAAGCGCGGAGATGGCAATGATCGGCCCTTTGTTTTATCAAGAGCATTCTTTGCTGGCAGTCAAAGGCATGGAGCTGTTTGGACTGGTGACAACACAGCAGATTGGGATCACTTGAGGGTCTCAGTTCCAATGATTTTGACGCTTAGTATAACTGGAATGTCATTCTCTGGTATTTATTATATCCCTACTTTGATACAAACTGTTGAGCATCTTTCCCGTGGATGGTCACAGCTGACCACATTGGTTCCCTCGTCCCTTTAGGTGCGGATGTTGGTGGATTCTTTGGGAATCCAGAGCCTGAATTACTAGTTCGCTGGTATCAACTTGGTGCTTACTATCCTTTCTTTCGAGCCCATGCACATCAAGACACTAAGAGAAGAGAACCTTGGCTGTTTGGGTATGGATTTTCTGTCTCTCGAGTTTTTTTT
The DNA here is from genome assembly GCF_937616625.2 of Mercurialis annua. Taxonomy (NCBI): domain Eukaryota; kingdom Viridiplantae; phylum Streptophyta; class Magnoliopsida; order Malpighiales; family Euphorbiaceae; genus Mercurialis; species Mercurialis annua. Next base: position 2,845,155 of record NC_065575.1, on the reverse strand, counting down.
TTTGACATTTCTCTCAAGTGGTTGGTTACATTATTAAATGCTAGATCTTTAGTATCAATAACATTTTTAATGCTATATCACCTACTTTTTATTATCATCCACATTTTTAATGCTAGATCTCCTGCTTGAGTTTCACCGTCTCGAGTACAGCCTTTTCAACCTTGCTTCTTTCAGATAAATTTATTAATTAGTATGTAACATTTGACATTTCAATTAGGGAGTATAAATTTTTGTTAGTGTTGGAATGTTGAACCCATATAATGATGCTGAAGGCTCTGTTTACAAAGAAGCAGCATGTGATAAACATCTATTGAACAGAGGAGTAGATTTGACTTGAGATTTGTTGAATAATTTAATGGTCTTGATGATCTGGTGCAACATGGTAGTAAATTTGCTACAAACCTTAATACATATGGCTTCCGGTTTAATTCTTGATGATCTGGTGGTAAATATGCTAACATTACATATAGATGCCAGTTTAATAGCTAGTTTGACACGCAGTGAAATTTTGTTATACCAGTTATTGTACTTGTAACAATCTTGCGTGCTCCAAAACTCAAATGAAGGGTCATTGCTATCCTTGAATTTGTGAGTGGGAGTTAATTAACTCACACTTGGCCATTTTAATCAATTAGGGACATTATTCTCTAATTTCAGGTCAATTATTGGGTCATCGCGGGCTGTGAGCACGCTCATTTTGTACAATTGGAAGTTTTTATTTGATCTAAAATTAGAGAGGAGTGTGCCGTGTTGATTAAAATGGCTAAGTGTGAGTAATTGATCTTGATGCACTTTTTCAGGGACCGCAATGATCCTTTGCTCTCCAAAATTCTTATTGAGTTGCTGATTTGAAATCTTATCTAGCAATGGAGTCCAATGTTTTTATCTGATTGCAGGGACCGCAATAGAGAGCTTATCAGAGAGGCCATACATGTTCGCTATATGCTACTTCCTTATTTCTACACTTTATTCCGAGAAGCCAATTCTAGCGGTATTCCTGTAATGCGTCCTTTGTGGATGGAGTTCCCTTCCGATGAAGCTACTTTCAGCAATGATGAAGCTTTCATGGTTGGAGGCAGTCTTCTAGTACAAGGTGTCTACTCTGAACGAGCTAAGCATGCATCTGTCTACTTGCCTGGGAAAGAATCTTGGTATGGCCTTCATACCGGGACTGCATTCAAGGGAGGTAAAACTCACAAGCTGGACGTTTCAGAAGATAGTGTTCCTGCTTTCCAAAGGGCTGGAACTATTATACCGAGGAAAGATCGGTATCGTCGAAGCTCCACTCAAATGATCAATGATCCTTATACTCTGGTATGTAATTTGCTTCTGCTTCTTGTTACTGCTTTTAAACTTGGAGAGGTAGGGTGTGCAAAAACCAAACCAAATTGAATAATCGAACCAAGCCAGCAAAGTTAGTTTGGTATTACAAAAAATATTGTTTTTTTGGTTCAGTTTGGTTTTAGACATTAAAAATTTAAGGTAAGGTCTAGTACAAACCGAACCGAAATAACCAAACTGAATTAACTGAAACAAACCGACTAGTTCGATTTGAAAAAATTTAGCTCCTTATATTTCAGTTTGGTTCGATTTGAAAAAGCAAAATGTCTGTATGGTTTGATACTGAATGCACACTCCTAATGTGCTTTATACAGGTGGTAGCTCTAAACAGTTCTCAAGCAGCGGAAGGCGAGCTGTACGTTGATGATGGTGGGAGTTTTGGATTTCTGGAAGGAGCATACGTCCACCGCCGCTTCGTCTTCTCAAACGGAAAGCTTACATCTATTAATTTGGCTCCCAACCGCAACTCTAAATATTCTTCAAAATGTGTCATTGAAAGAATTATACTTCTCGGATACTCTCCCGGGAAAAAGGAGGCACTCATAGAACCAGAAAATCGCAAGGTTGAAATCGAGCTTGGCCCTCTCAGGTTTCAAGCTGGTGCACCCAGTTCTTCTTTCGCAACCATCCGCAAACCTATGGTTCCAATTGCAGATGATTGGACAGTAACAATTTTGTAAGAAATCAGATTTCGGATCTTAAAGAGGCTTAGAGATTTTTGCATGATCTATGAGTGAGCATCACATCTCGTCGTACGAGTTACCTTAGCTCTACGGGAAATATCATTCTCAGTTCAAGCAGAATCCGTTTAGGGAGAGGACGGCTTGAAGTCAGTCCCATTTAGCTCTTTAAATCACTTTAGAATTGAAATCTCATGCTTCATTTAGCTTTTCTGACTTCATGTAATTTTAGGGTGGTCTTAAATATTTTATAGTATCACACTTATTTATCAAAGGATATAATAAACTGACTCCTTCCATGTCATTTTAACAAATCCAAACTTAGATGCTTCCTGTATCTTTAAAAATTAAAAAAAAATCTGATTTAAGGATTTTGCATTATAAACATATATGGTTTTTGCATTATGATCTAGATAATTTTGTTTACTTAATTGTCAAATATATTGTCAGCCGACTAAAATTTAGAATATTATTCATCTATTATTTTTAAAATTTTAGTGATGAGTATTTTAGGAAGATATGATTAAAAAAGGAATTAACTAATATTTTTAATATTTATATGAATTAAAATAATATATTAATTTTGCGGTTGGAGAGCTCTTAAGATATCTCACATTAATAAACATGTATATTAGAAAAAATAAAAATAATTATAAAATTAGATAAATCTTTTATGAGTGTGTCAAATTAAATTTGTGACTTTGCAAATATATTTTTCACTTTTTATTTCCATCTAATTTTTCATACCAAATATCAATAACAAAAATTATTTTCATTTTTTATATTCTTCAAAATTTAGAACATTTTTTTGGTTTATTCTTTATTCATTGTGGGTAGGGTTGATAATTTTCGGCATAATAGGATATGGAGTTAAGCGGGTTAGAGTTAAATTTATACGAGTTCCGGTACGTATCAATTCAATTTTAACACGCATAAAATCGGATTAAACATGTATAACCTGTAAATATTAAACATGTTTAATTAATTGTGTTAATATATTAATTTGTTAATACTATCCAAATATGTTTATATGATACAAAAATTAAAAATTATTTTAATATTTATAGATATTGAACTTAAACAATATTTGTAAAATTATATTTAGTTTATTATCAGATAGGTTAAATAAATTATTGTAATATATTGTAGATATTGAACTAAAATATCAATGATAAATTTATCTCTAGTATAAGAAGTTCAAAATAAGAAATTTGTCTCTCTTCATTCTTTATGGAGAAAACCACAAAAATATTACTATTTAAATAGAAAATAACAAAAATACACACCAATCTAATAATTTACATTGATACCAAAAAAAGATAAAAGTTTACATATTCTAACCAAACCACTAAATAGGAGACACATGGCACACACAAAGTAAAAAAAAAAGTCAAAAACGTGTCATAACTGGTCAAAAACGCGTCTGACACGCGCGTCAGTCACGCGTCAGCGCGTGTCAGCGAGTCTCAACTAGGGCTGTGCGTTCGGTTAGTTCGGTCGGTTCGGTCACCGAACCGAACAAACCGAACACCGAAATTTGTTAAAAATCACAAACCGAACCGGACCGAATTCTAATTTTGGCTTACACCAAACCGAACCGAAAAGTTCGGTTTGGTTCGGTTCGGTTCGGTGAAAAACCGAAATTTTTTACTTTCTTCATTTTTTAATTTTTTTTATCATAAAATAAATTCTAATATTAAATAATAAGTATCTAATAAATATTTTTATATAGTTATTAGCATAATTATATGTTATATGAAGTTTATTAACTTATATATCAACTATAATTAAAATATTAAACCAAAAAAATATAAATTTATATATATTAATATATATATTTTTATTTTTTTATTAATTGTTCGGTTTTTCGGTTTTTTCGGTTTTTAAAATGCTCAAACCGAACCGAAAACCGGACACCAAACTTTTACCTAATTACAAACCGAACCGAACCATAGTCACCAAATAACCGAACCGTAATTGTAATTTCGGTTCGGTTCGGTGAAACGGTTCGGTTTGGTTCGGTTTTTGCACAGCCCTAGTCTCAACATGTCAAAATAATTTAATTATGTATCAGCTATGTATCAGTTATGTATCTGTTACGTATCTGGAATGTGACACTGATTCATTTTCTCATAATTTTAAAGACAAAAATAAATAAATAAATAAATATATATTTATATACACACATATTATTTTATATACTATTTATGTGTATATGTATAATATATTTTCAATTCAAAGATATATATATCACATGCTTTAAAGACGCATAAATTACGTTACAGAAAAGTATATATATTAAAAATATATGTATCCATCATATATAAATTGCTTCTAATATGTATTCGATATATGTATTTAAAAAACGTGTCTTCTATTAAATATTTGATGCTTACTCCGTCCTTTTATTTTTCCATGTTGCACGAGGATTTGCTTTTTAGCTCATTTTTTTTATATTTATAATGTATTTACGATGTATCGGCCATGTATTTACAGTGTATTACAAGATATAGATGATACATCGGTAATGTATTAAAATTTTATTATTAATTTTTCTCTTCTATATCTATAATGTATCGGTAATGTATTACGATATATCGATAATGTATCGGTCATTTTAAAATTTATCATATATCGACAATGTATTTATGATGTATCAGATATGTATCTACAATGTACTGGTCATTTCAAAAAAAAATTCGTTGAAAATAATCATTTCGAGTTGGAGAGTATTCTAGAAATTATAATCAATGGTGTATCTACATAATTCATTTCATTAAAATAATAATAAAAAAAGAATGTGTATCTATGATATATTAATGGTGTATTTATGATGTATCGACGAATTATCTACAATATATCAATGGTGTATATATATGACGTATATGTATATATCTAAAAAACAACACTGATACGTCTAAGATGCAGCTCCGCTCCATTTTTCAAAATTAAAAAGTAATTTAAATTTCTATTTCAAAACATCTCAGACACATTTTAAAGACGCATTTCATCATATATATTATGTATCAAAAAAATATGTATCCATCATATATAAATTACGTATCAATAATGACTCTTCTCATTTGCTAGCTCTAATGAATTACGACCACTATTTTATAAAAAGAATTATAATTAATGTTGTATTTATAAAATTTATTTTGTTAAAATAATAAAAAAAGATAAGAATATGTATCTGGGATGTATCTATTGTGTATGTGTAATATATAGGCAACTAATCTACAATGCATTAGTAATGTATACACGATGTATCGTTAATGTATTTGATATATATACATATATATATATAAATTGAGCCAATAAGTATTTAATATCTTCATACTAGTAAGATTTCAAAGAAATGACTATAAAGAATTTAAGTGCATCGAATCAAACAATTTAGCATTTATGGGAACTTTACAGTGATTATTCACCTTTTCATTCCACTGCTGAGATTTTCTTTAGTTATGTGGACAAAAAATGGACAGAATTGTTATTTCAATGATGGATTCATCTAGCTTTGTTTTAAAAGAATTTAAATCAAAAAGCACTCTTTTCCATCTTTATAAAGGCTGTATACAACTCAAACCAAGATATGGGGTCCTTACATGTTTAAACACCCATAGAGTGAATTCCATTTCTAATTTTCTGAACCTTGAAGTGATGCCCCTTCCTAGAGAAATAAAAAAATTAAAATACGAAATAAAAAATCAGCAACTGATATTATTATCATAGGACTAACTTTGTGGGAGCATCAATACATTGAACATTGCTTTCGTCGACAAGGGTTTCCATAGCTTTAAGACAGAGAGCTTTTAATTTTGATTCTTTTAGTGGCTCACATTTTTTTAGGTTTGAGGGTGGTCAATCAATTAGTAGTCTTTGCTTTCTTTATTTAGGTTTTTATTGGTCAAAATCATCATTGGGATCTCAACAATTTCCATAAACTTTGACACCTTGTTCCCATTAGCTAATTCATTGCCTTCAAGTAGAAGGAGAAGCAAATTTGCAATGATCAAATCTCATGTTAAATGATGGTTTTTACATACACAAAAGTGAAAAGATAGAAAACATAACAAAAGAAAGAGTGAGTAATGGTAGTTGATGTTTCAAGTGAGTATGGAGCATATCTTTGTGGAGTGATTACCTAAGAAGCACGGAAACTTCGATAAAGTTGCGTTTCCTGTTTTGGAAACCGGAAACTCTTGGACACCCGTACGAAACATTTCGGGCCGTTTTCGTAAATAATAAAAATTAAAAATTTGTAAAAAAAATTAAAATTATTACCCACAAATAAAAAAATCTAACTAGTTCTTATAATTTTTACATTCGCATTGCACACAATACATCAAATATACTTATTTGTGTTGAATATATTATATTTTTTTATATATTTATAAAATTTTAAATATTTAGTATATTAAAATGAATAGTTTTGTTAATTATCATAAATATTTAGATAATATTTTTATAAATATATCCCTATATTTTTGTTATTTGCACGTTTCCCCCACGTTTCGTGTCCTTCATTTTGAAAAACTTTCGTTTCTCCGTGTCCGTTTCATATCGTTTCCGTTTCCCGTTTCCGTTTCCGTGCTACCTAGGTGATTACAATTGAATATACTTGAATTTACGTTTATCATGACCCTCAAACTTTAGCATTAAAAATCAAATAAGATTAAACTAACATCTTTAGATATAAATATCCTCAAAAACTAATTTAATCTCCTTTATAAACCTACCCTCAAAGTTGATATTGTCTCGTTTTTCTCCTTCAACTGAGTTGGCAAAAATTATCGATGAGGGATGTATAATTGGAGCAGAAAAATATAAAAACGTGAGAAGTTTGAGAGAATAATACGAGATAAAATGCTCATTTTGAAAATACTTTTGTCTAAAGTCACGAAGTTAACTTCATTTGATCTTTTGTGTCAAGTTTAAATTGCAAAATAAACTTTTGTTCGATTATAATTTGGTCAAAGCCAATTCATCACCTGGCGGATTCAACTATACCAAAATAATCAAATTAATTTTTATTTTTTATTTTAAAAAAACTTAATTTTGGTTTCTATAAATTTGTTTGTTTTAGTAACCAAAAACCAATCAAATAAAATATATTAAGAGAAACAAAATTTCTTACTTGGTTCAATAATAAAATGCTTTATATTATATAGATACGTCCTCGATTCTGTTCAACCAAACCAAAGCAAACAATCAAATAAAATATATTAACAGAAACAAAATCCCATACTTGGTTCAATAATAAAATGCTTTATATTTTATACAAATATCTTCGATTGTGTTCATTTTCTCTTATAAATGGCAGTATAAACGAGAAATCTGACAAGAAAATTAATGTGTACATAACATAATCATTTAATATTTCTTTCATTCTATTTGTATATTAATGTGTAATGTGTATACATATGCATATTACTCGTTTACGATACAATACATGTTTATAGATATAGATAACTACCATCACCACTTAGATTAAGTCAAAATTACTGTTTTCTTTTCTGTAATTATAAAACACATTGCTTTCCCTGACATTTTAATTCCACTTAACTGAAACTCGAGGATTTCAGTTATCTAATACCTAAAAATATCAGAGATAATACAATGATATTTTAAATATAGGGAGGAAATAGTAGTTTAGAACTAACCTAAGAGGTGATAGTAATTATTCCTTGTATATATATATAAGCTTCAATCTCTCGTACGAGATAAAGCCATTGGCTGTATTTCCGACAAAGTGAATAGCAGTCTCTTATATTTTAGAGACGTCGGAAGTAACCCGGCTCAAGGCAACAGCGGTTTTCGAACCGGATGTGCGACGTAAGTGGTTGTTTATATATTCCCCAGCAGAGAGGAGTTTTGATAGATCTACATTGGTCTTTACACCAAGGCCATGAAGCATGTAGATGACATCTTCAGTTGCAACATTGCCTGATGCTCCCTTAGCATATGGGCACCCTCCTAAACCAGCAATTGACGAGTCCACGACGCTAATCCCCATCTGTTCAAGAGAATAAGAAAAACGGCAGATTGCTCTCATCAGCGTGTACACTGTTCGGTTCGATTTAGTTCGTTAAGTTGGACTATTCATCATTTACAAATCTATACTAAATCAAAGCCTAAATATGAAGCAGTTCTTGAAAAGTAGAGTTGAAAGTTCATGTCAAGCATACCTGGAGGGAAACTAGAATATTGGGAAGCGATTGGCCGTATGTATCATGGAAGTGTACAGCAAGCTTTTCAGCAGGAATTACATCCATTACAGCTGCAAGCATTGGAACAACAGTCCCTGTTCCAATTATAAAGTAAATACATTAAACTTAGAATGATGTTTACGCAAAAATAAGAATCATAAACTTTATACAGTTTTCCATTGGGTCACCAACTTGTATTGCAACAAAATGATAAAAAAAAAAAGGCACTTTTTCCATTTGTAATTTGGGTGTGCAAAAACTGGAAAACCGAAAAACTGAACCAAATTAAAAAAATTAGTACCATTTTGTTTGAAATTATAAAAAAAATCGTTTTTCAGTTTGGTTGATTTTTCATTTTGATGTAAATTTAGCCGAAAAAACTGATACGAACCAAAAAATGAACCGAACTGACTAGCACCGACGCCAATTGTATCACCGAGACAACATAAAACAAAAGTAAATCAAAACACTACCAGGTGTTCCGACACCGATTGTATCACCAAGAGAAATTTCAAAGCAACCCATCTCATAGAGTTCTTTTGCCACATATGCCACTTGTGAAGGGGAAATTGCTCCTTCTACAGGACACCCAATAACGCATGATACATACCTATCAAAATATTTAAGAACCAGAGGTTAAAGTCACATCAACCTTTGATTTCAGCGGAAGTATCAACATGATACAATTAATATGTAACACAGTCCAATACCAAATCATTAAAATTTGTTAAGAGTCTTTGCCTATATTGCATGGAAGCTTTTTTGGTATTACGCTTTGACGTTTCTTTTATAATTCCAAAACTATAATTTTTATAACCTATTTTATAAAAATATCATTTTATCGTTTTCTGTTTCAGCGTTTTCTTTTCTGTGTTGCATAGGTCTTTGTGGATATCCAAGAGATAATTTATCTGTCTAAGATCAAAATCGCAGATTCTGAAACAGGCTTAGCATTACCACAATATATTTCCAGATATTGACTTAAATGAATATGGCAGCAGTTTGTTATAAACAAAGATGACTAATCATTTCAATTAATGGTTATAAACCCATGTACGAATTAACCTGAGGATATTCAAATAACTACTACATTCGTTTGCCAAATTAATAGAGAGACATCGAAATCCTGATCATGCTTTTAGATTTTTCTGTATCAGTAGGAATTTCAACATAGACAAAGCAGAAAATTGTCACACAATAAATTGTAGGGGAGAGAGTTAAGATAAAAGGTAAAAAGAGTACATACCCCCGAACAGGAATTCCATGCTCTTTAGCAGCACTAGTAACAGCACGATAACGAGAAAGACTCTCTTTGATGCTACAATTGATATTCGACTTTGAAAATGATTCAGAAGCAGATGCAAAAACTGCAACTTCCATGGCACCAGCTGCAACAGCTGCTTCGAATCCCTAGAGAACGATTTAGATGATTAAAAGAATTCTATCAAACCATTATGACATTGTTAGATTGCTTGCATTTGCAATGGTAAAAAAGATACAAACTTTTAGATTAGGTGTCAGAACAGGAAGCCTACAGCCCTCCAATCTCTGAACTGCCTTCATAACCTCTGTTGCATCTGCTAACTGTTTAAGAGAAAAGAAAAAAGTCAGAGAGGCAGAAAGAAAATGCAAAATAAGTCCAGCAGTTGGTATCATTTGACAGTGGAAGATAATATAGAAAAACTAGTAAAAAATAAAAACCATAATCAAAGCCATATTGAGGAGGGGTGAAAGTAAGAAAAAAATAGCATTAAATTTTGAACCAGGAAAAGTTAAACCACAATCAAAATCACATAGAGGAGCGCTTCTCCTTTACTACAATCAAATATAACATGTCAGAAACAGAGTTGTTCATCTGAAAACTATGTAGCACGGAAATAGAATGCCAACAATTACAGTAAGCAATGACAAAAATAATAAAGATAAAATAGAAGTTTCTAAATATAGACAGATAAAACCAACAATTACAGTAAACTGGCATTAAAGCAAAAACCAAATTCCACCTACTTTCAAACACCATTCATCTCCATGTAAGAAAATGTTAAATTTGATAGAAGCAGATTGACAGCAGCAACTAACACGAGTATGCCAACACTCTAACTGCTTATTGGTACGATTTTTCAATAATACTATTGGTCCATGCATACTGTAAATAAAAATTAGAAGCAAGTGCATACATCAAACTCAAAACTGCTTTTCAAAATGCATCCAAGTTATGTGAATAATTCCTAAAAGGGTTACATTAAAAACAACATAGTTTCCACTTCCAAGCTACAGTATTGACATAAGTGATACAAATAAAATTACCTGAGGAACCCATTTAGGAGACACAAAACTTGTAGCCTCAACAACTGACAATCCTGACGATACTAGCCTGCAAATCAATTCAACCTTTACATCTGTGGGAACAATCATTTTCTCATTCTGTAGTCCATCCCTTGCACCAACTTCTACAATCTTCACAAACTTTGGTATCCCTTTCAGAAACTGTTTTGTCCAAACAAAGGATAAGAGTTCAAAATCTACACATTTTCAGTTCAATAAACGGAAGGGTAAAATAACCCCTTTACTATTTGGATTTAGAAAAAAACAGAAGAGTAAAACGGCTGAACTATGAATTGCATAGCAAAATGTAGGAGAACTGCCATCACAACCGGAACGAATGCAAAGACCATAGTCATCTATTATCTACCAAGTTAAAACAATATTACAGCTCCATCTTAGTTTTTAAGTCACCTTATTTGTCATATCCCACATGTCTTTGTTACTGGACTTGGAGTTATGTTGACGATCTGGAAAGTACCGTGAATCCCAAACCGTGCCACACATCACATGGTTCCTTCCCAAGCTCATGGTCCTTTGATTGAAGGAATCACCTTGAGACAGACCTCTTGTATGTCTTTTCCATGGAAAAGTATCTTTTGCGTACTCTTGATCATCTTCACTGCATATTAATGCAACCATAACAATCAGAATGTTAACAAGTAAAATGGAGCATATGATTCAGTTGCTCAGATAAAGAGTTTCTCTTATGTATAGGTTATATAACATTAGAGAAGAAACAGCAAAAACCTTGACTTAATGGCCCTAGAAAGCAAACTTAAAATAAAAAGACGTTACTTTTGTGCATTTCAAAAGGCTATGATACGATAATTCTGAAAATACAGTATCGATAATCTCTACGACTCTTTAGTAATGCTTACTTACTCACAACGGTTTGATGTGCTGCAACTTCTTCCTTCAATCCAGCAATTTCCCATTCCCATATCATCTGCTCTAGGCCGGCAAGCACCGGAAGAGAACCTCTGAATCCTATCAATGGTATTCATGCTTGGCAACTTGTCAAAACCAAGCGGCTCTTCCAAACTCGACATTGTTAAGGTAAATCGAAAATTGGAACTGGGAGCAAGAAACAAAAAATGCAGTGCATTGTTACGAACTTTTGCGTGAAGCCTTTATTGCAAACATATATTAATAACAAACCTTTGACGCTGAAAACAGAAATACTAATCAAATTTAATTCAAAATTTTTAGCACCAGATATCATATTAAATTTGATTTAGCATCTTGATCAAGCATATACGATTTAGGACAGTGTCCATTGCATCACATTGTATAATTGACATTGTATTTCACTTTACAAGTATTGGAAATAAAAACAAGTGCAGAACTTGCATTTTTGAGCTGAAAATCCATAGCATTTCATAACTAACTTATGTTATAACCAGTCTAGGAGCAAAACCTTCAAAACCATACAGATTTCATACTGGTAAACTGTTGCTGGATTAGCTAAATCCAAGTTTTATAAAATAAAAAATATTTCGATGATCATGTTGCTAAACCTTTCCCAACAACAGAAAAGGAAATGCTAGAGAGCAATAACAATGCTGCAAGCTGCAAGCTCTTACAATGTCAGAAACCAAAAAAAATAAATACACTATTTTAAAAATGAACAGACACAGTGCTTTGCAGATTAGGCAATATCTAGACCTGGCAATTCCTACATGTGAGTCATGCCTAGGTCGTAACTGCCTAGACACGAAAGACGATTAGGCTAAACACGAACACGAAGCAATTACCAATCCTGTTTGATAAATAAAACTCAAACACTACATGTTTATAATACGAGTTAAGCAACACCGACACGTATAACATAGTTTTCTCCATCTCTCATCAGCTAAACACACTATTAAATTGCATTGCAATATTTGGTTTCCAATGTAAATATTAGATTGCATAACTTAAGGAAAATAACATATCAAATGCAAGTAGTCATCAAAAAAAATTAATTCCAACACTTCAAATTAATAAAAAAAACTTAACACTATCATCATGATAACATCAGAACCAAAATTTCAGTTATTAATGAACCTAGTTATTAATGATTGATTAACCATGCATTAACTAATACATATTTTGTAATCTTCTTTTGAATAACGAACGAATTACAATAAAACTGCTAATTATTCGCTCATTGTTTTTGTTTTCCTCCACTTTCTCGGGAAACAAACAGAGAAAGAATTTGAAAGTCAAGAATGGCAGGCAGCGTACCTGAATTGAAAAGTAAATAACGCAAAAGATTGAATTGGAAATTTCAGGAGAAGACAATTAGGTTTCAAGAGAACTGGGAATTATGATGAAGGTGATGACGTGGCGTGTTTGGTTACCAGGAAAATAGTTTTAATTTATTTTCCTGGATAGAAGAAAAAAAAGAGAAGGTGAAGTGGAGTTGGAAACTATGCCTTTCGTTTCTGTTTCTGTTTTGTTTGGTGGGAGAAATTCAATTCTATTTTCTTTTCCTTTTTCAAAAAATTTATTATTAATGTATTAATCCGGTGATTTATAGCTGACATCACGGCCGAAATATAACTGACACGACAAGTTAAATGTCACAAATAATCGATATAAGTGCGGAAATATAGCATGACACAATGTCGTATAAAAACCGAACGGCCATTTCATTTCATATTATCAGGGATAGTTTTTTTTTTGGAGTTCTTTATAAATATAACTGCTCCGAAATGATATATTTAAAATTTTAGAAAAAATTAAGAAATTGTAGAAATTTATAATTATCTGATAAAATAAAGATGATGATTTTAAAACGGTGATGCAATTATAGAAATAAATAAAATAATTAATAAATTTTATTCGCGTATTTGTCATGAGAATCTTAAATTCACGATATTAGATAAGTTTTTTGATCCAAACCCACATTTCTAATGTTGTTTTATTTTATATTTACTAGTCTTGCTTTGCGTGCTACGCACGTGGCTCGTAACGTGACTCGTCAATTCATGTATTATTATTTTAAAACAAAATTAAAAAAATCAAATTAATTTTTTTGTAAATTTACACATAACTAATAAAGATTTGAATAATATTAATTGTGTTGCTAGTGTAGTCAAATTAAAAGATTGATATTCCTATTAATTTGGAAAAGATTAGCTATTTTTTCTATACTCAATTAATATTCCTTTATCATGATACAATTTTATTTTAACTAAAACTCTAATTATAATAATTTTTTAGTAATTAATTATTATAATTAATTTGTTAATGACTATAAAACCGTTATTTAATATAAATTAAAAAGGGTTGTTCCGTAAATTTGCCTGTCCCCCCCCCCATCCGTGCTTTTATATATAGTATAGATATAGATAGATATAGATATAGATATAGATATAATTATTGAATAGCCTAATTAAGTAGTTTGATATTTTATTTTGCACGAAAAATCAAAACCGAAATTAGAGATATGTATCTATCCATAGTTATAGCAAAGTTCGTCACTGTATCCTTTGTTTCGGCTACTACGCCACTCTATTCACGACGCCAAGTAGTGGTGTGATACCACTCTAAAATAACACTACGTCTTTTTAACCTTTTTCTTAAAAATGTTACTTTTTTCCATTCGAGTTTGGATTTGATTTTAAATTATTTATGTTTCATAGATTTTTTGTGATACATGAAGCCATTGTAATCATTTTTTTATCGCAAACAATCCAAACCAGAAGGTTAAAAGTCCGACTGATTTTAAAAAAAAATTAATAGTATAAACTAATGTAATATGTTCATGTATGTTGGCATATTTTTAAGAAATGAACAAATGCAAATCAACATGATTTGAATCTACGTCTTGCATTGTAAATATATTGAAGACTAATAATAACTTAATGTAATTACGGACTAATCATTGATATACAAATCATAGAATTGATATGAAAAAAAATAAGTAGGTGTGTATGTATTCATTCCAAATAATAAATATTAAAATCAATCTTTTTCATACATTTGGCTTATATTTTGTGCATGTAGAAACAATAAAGTATAGTTTAATTGCTTATTTGTTAGAGATTATGGATTGAATGTTTGTTTTAGATTTTTTTTTATCTTACATTAGTCATGATCAGTCAAATGCAAGTAACAATTTTATTGTATTTTATACATTTGTCCAAGTTATTTCGAGTCACTTTTCAAGTTATGCTTTATTTAATACTTTAATTCTAATGTTACTTGTATATTATGCTACGATGTTGTATGACCTTAGGATTTTTTTTTTTGACGAGAATTAGATTTCAATAATTCCAATTAAAAGCAGTTATATTTGTGAGAAATTCAGAAAAGGGATAACACTTTTGATGTGAATTTAATCATATATGGATCGCACATGAAGACCTAGTCTAATGGCGAAGACCTTCACATTGTGTGAGGTTGAGGTTTCGAACCCGACTCCCCTTCAAGCTGTAGTTTACCTATTTAAAGACAGTGTGTGATACTAATTAATTTCTGCTAACTCATGCTAATAACTAATATAGAATTGATCTACCTCTATTAAAAAAAAGGTTAATTACAATCGCCCCCATGAGATTTGGTGTGAAATACTAATTTCCCATGAATTTTAAAAAGTCAACTGTTTATCCCTAATATTTGTGTTTTCCGGATTTTAGTTAGCTGAAACATAAAACTTAGGGGGAAAATAGTCAATTTTTAAAACTCATAAGAGAAATAGTATTTCGGATCAAAACTCATAGGGATAATAGTAATTAACCCTAAAAAGAATCATATATCGGATCTAGAATCTTTTGGTTAAAAACACACCATAATGGTCAAATATATTTTAAATCGTGTCATAAACAAATTAATCATACGATTGCATGCTTAAATGCAATTCTAATTAATTATTTTTCATGGATGAATTATATATTCGTGTCATGATCCATTTTGACGGTACAGTCAAAGTAAAAAAAGAAAAGAAGAAGAAAATGGTAAAAAGAAAAGGGGTAATTAAAAAGTAAGGTATAGTAAAAAGCAGAACTCTCCCATTCAGTACCAGTGGTAGAGCAAATAACCACCGCCATTATCTCTCTCTCTGACCTAATCCAATCCAATTACTTCACTCCGATTCACTAATTTTCTTTAATTGCTTCCGATTCAGGTATATCACTCGTCTTTTCAATCGCTAATCACCTGCATTTTTCGCTAATGTGTTTGTTTAATCTTGTTTTTAGTTTGATTAGAGTTCTTTTACTTTATTTTCTTGTATTTTAATGATCTTGCTATGATCTTGTGGTTTATGTGTTCTTGTTTTGGTTTTTAATTGTTTATTTTGTGTCTGTTATGAGTTAAATGTTACTTCATGAGATTAATATGATTACGGATTTATAGATTCATTGAAATAGTTAGTGTTGGAACATAATGAAATGTTTCCGGAACGGGGAAACTCACCCTACGTAAGGTTTCCGTGCATCCTAGGCTGCTAATGCTATGGAATATGTAATTCAATAAAGTTATATGACTTGTTGTTGAGATGATTGAATATTTGAATGATTTATTTCATGCTAAATGGGACAGTTAATATATTATATCTTACATATAGAGGGACCAACTAAAATTCTACTATCAGACTTAATGTATTGGGTTCAAAGTCTCTGTCGGTGAAAAGTGAATCGAATTTGATTTGAAGATGGCTAACCACCGACTCAGCCCTTGAGCTGTATGCTCAACTTATTTTCTCTTTGTTTGCTATCAGTTTTGCATTTCGTTATCTTTTAGCTTCGTCAGTTTTCCTAACTTCTTGTCACTCGCTCTTGGAACTTTGCAGAAGCATTTAACTTGGACTAAATGGAGCAGGTCAATTTAAGATCTAAGTTTTTGCGCAATGAAGTTATTTGTTGTGGTTTTTTCTGGACCCTTGTTGATCTGCACTGTAATTGTTTTACTAAATTTGATATTTAAATATGGCAGTATGAGAAAGTTGCAAAGATTGGTGAAGGAACATATGGAGTAGTGTACAAGGCTCGTGATCGTGTAACCAATGAGACAATAGCTTTGAAGAAAATACGCTTGGAGCAGGAAGATGAAGGTGTTCCAAGCACTGCAATTAGAGAAATTTCCCTTTTGAAAGAAATGCAGCATGGGAACATTGTCAGGTAGTTTACTTTTGCATCTAAAAAAAATTCTGCATCATATTTTCTTTTAATCTTTATAATCAAATACTTTATCACCTATATTTTTATGCTCACAGGTTGCAGGATGTGGTACATAGTGAGAAGCGTTTGTATTTGGTTTTTGAGTATCTGGATTTGGATTTGAAGAAGCACATGGACTCATGTCCCGAGTTCTCTAAGGATCCTCGTATAGTTAAAGTGAGTCATTTTGATTTTCCTTACCCCTATATACATTTGTCATGTGTCTTAGCTTTCCTGGTCATGTGTCTGGCTTCAGATTTTTGGATCTTATTATAAAATAATCAATTGACGTGCTTCCCCTTCATTTGCAGTCATTTCTCTATCAGATACTTCGAGGCATCGCTTACTGTCATTCTCATAGAGTTCTTCACCGAGATTTGAAACCACAAAATCTACTTATTGATCGCACTACCAATGCACTGAAGCTTGCAGATTTTGGATTGGCCAGAGCATTTGGCATACCTGTTAGGACATTTACGCATGAGGTATCAATTGAACTTAGTCTAAAATTCTTGGTAAATCATGTTGCCATTCTGAACATGCCACCTCGTATATGATTTACCATCTCATGATGTGATGAGTCTGATGACGTCTTGTCTGATTTAGTTTTCTTCTCCAGTTCAAACTTAGAACCCTTTCACATTCCAAATGCTCCTCTTCAAGGATTGTGCTGTTTGCACTCAATTTCATGGAACCTAGTATTCTAATATCACATGTCCACCAGTAATGTTAAATCTTTAAATGTATATTTTTTTTATCGATTCTGTTATTAATTATTATCATTGTCATTTGAATTTGTAGGTTCTTCCCCCTTAATGAACAACTGTGATTAGCTTTATGTTTCTTGTGTGCATGAAATTTGCACAATATTGGTGACTGATTTATGTAGTGCTTTGATGGTTGCTATGCCTGTATTTACTGAGCCACCTCTCCAGGTGGTAACGCTGTGGTATAGAGCACCAGAGATACTGCTTGGGTCGCGGCATTACTCAACTCCAGTTGATGTTTGGTCAGTGGGATGTATATTTGCTGAGATGGTGAACCAGCGGCCTCTCTTCCCTGGGGACTCTGAAATTGATGAACTATTCAAGATTTTCAAGTACCTTATATTTCCTCCTTCAAAATTTACATTTATGTACTGCATTTAAACTTTTGCCATCCGTACTTTATCTAGTATCGACATTTCATATTTGGTCACATAAAAATTCTCCTTAAAAAGTTTATGCTATGAAAGAAAGTCGATGCAATATGGGATAAACAGGTTAATACTCTTTATTGCGATAAGGTATTTAAAGCCAGAATGGTTAGTGTTTCTCTGGTTGGTTCCTAAAATAGATCAGCATTAGAATCAGTCTCATCTAAGCATTCATAATCAGGAGTTTTCAAGGACTGGTTTTCTGGGCTGAAGTGTTTGTAGTTTACCCTTAGACAGGAACTGATAAATGTTGCTCCATCACACAATGCTCTAATGCCTGCATCACCATCCTTGGTGCATGTAATTAGGGCGTGTTCTGCTTCCACGGGCTTTGAATAGACTCGTGCACACGTACAAAAAAAAAGAAACAAATGAGAATGATACTTTAGTACACTGGAGTTCTTTGATCTTCCAGAATGTTTAATCATTCAGTCATGGTCAAACTTATCACTGAAGATATTTTTTCTCTTTTGACGCATGGCTATGAAATTGTAACTGATAATGTATTAATTTTTTTGTCGAATGCACAGGGTCTTGGGCACTCCAACTGAGGAAACATGGCCCGGGGTTAATTCATTGCCTGATTTTAAGTCTGCCTTCCCTAAGTGGCCTTCTCAGGTTTTTCTCGTCATCTACGATGTCATGTAACTTTTAAGTAATGTTTACCTGTTTATTGACTACTATTGTGCATGCTTTTCTTTGCAGGGCTTAGCAAGTGTAGTTACAACTCTTGATTCAGCCGGTTTTGACCTTCTCTCTGTAAGTTGAATGCAATGACAAAACACATTCTCTTTGTCTTTTGGAATGTGCTTAAACATGCTGCATTCACTAAGGTGCTGAGTCTGAAACAGTAACGGCGTAACGAATTTTCTCAAAATACAGCAACGAAAAAATGGGGAAAACATGATTTGAATATAATGAAATAAATGACTTGAATATAATCAAAATCTAAGTTCATAACAAATAATAGTCTAGAATATAGACTGTTATTTGACGTTTTTTAGGTTCAACATTTTTGTTTCTGTGCTACATAGTGATATTAAACTAAAATTTCAAGTCTACTACAATTCTGTTGTCTCATTTGCTCATATATGTGGTTTCAACGTACCAGAAAATGCTATGCTTGGATCCTAGCAAAAGAATTACTGCCAGGGCGGCCCTTGAGCATGAATACTTCAAGGATATCGGGTTTGTGCCCTAGTCCTGCTTTAAACCTATATCATATAGTACCATTGTATAGCACTTGATGGATTTTGATTATGTGTGAAACCTGCAAAACTCTGCAATTCGGTATTCCTTTCAATTTTTCTTGGCTTTCAATTAAGTCATCATTTTGGATCTGTCTGTTTTATGCTGTTTTTCATGTCTTAGAGAGATTCATGTCATACACAATGGGATTTTCGCTCTTTTTCAGTTTGTTGTAATGAATCATATATACTTAATGAATATATATATATTCCGGCCTTGTCTTTTTCCTTTGATCAGTAAAATTTTGCTCCGTCTATTTTTCATTTATGTTTGTTTTCAGTGATTGAAATCCATCCCTGGAATACGATCTTTTTCGTTATCCATATAAATGTTTACAGTTTTTCTACTCATAATGCTGATGTTTATCGAAGGAGGGATTGTTTAAATTAGCCATATAAAAAGTAGAGTTCGTTTAGCATTCTTGAAAAGTTAAAATTAAAAAAATGCATGATGCTAAGTTTTTTTAGTAATATTTTTGGCATAAGGTGCTGATATGCCCTTCAACTTTTGATGAAAGAATATTTATGCTCTTTAACTTAATTCGTTTCAACCACCCCTTAAACTTATAATACCATAGCTAATAAACCCTTTTCCTAACCGTAAAGTAAATGGAGTTAGTTTGCAAATTGCTGATTTGCAGTGATTTATAATTTGGAATGAGTTATATACCGAATTAAATTTAGGGATATAAATATATCTTTTTATAAAAGTTTAAGAATGTACTTGCACCTTCTGTCTAAGAGTGTATCTACATCTTTTAAAATTTAAATTATTTCAATTATAATGAAAAATTATTTTATTAATGAAAAATTAATTGGTTAATATATTGTTTAAAAATACGATTTTTTGATATAAAATTCCAAATTTTTTAGTTTTGTATGTATTTAGTATATATTTGTATATAATTTGAATAATATATTGTTTAAATGCTGTACATAACTTTTTTAGTTTTGTATATATTTAGTTTGCATTTTGTACATAATCTAAAATAGTAGATTGTTTAAAAAGTGATTTTTAAAAAATATAGCAGCACCTCTCGCTGACGTTGTCATTAATTAGCTCCGCAACAAAGCCTAACTAACAAATCCTATAGGATAAACTCTAGATCTATACATATAACAACAAATTAACTTCACAACTTTTAAGTTAAAAAGAATAAAAAAAAATTGCTATTTCAGATCCGATTTTATGGTTGATGTTGCTGGTGGGGGTTCCGACGAGCTGGTTGACGACTGACAAGTGGTGGATGACAAGCGACAGGGGCTGACAAACTATTGTTGGTGGTGCTGTGGTTTGAAAGGTGAAGATTGATGGTGTTGATTAAGGATAAAAATTGAGTAAGAGAAGGAATAAAAATTAAGATTCAATAAAAAGAAGAGAGAAGTTCAAGCCGTACTTATATATTTAGTCGTTTTAAATTTCAAATATTCGCTTTATTGCTCAATGAATAATTTACATTTATTCCTATAAAGTGAGATTTGAAGAACTTAATACAAGTTTAATGCTTAACATGACTCTTAAGAATTTTATTACAAACTTCATTATTCCAAATGAAAGAAATAATGAAGAACAATAATTTCAAAATTTAAGCAAAAATGTACGGATTTCCATTGGACCAAGCTCAACAGCAAGAGTTGAAGTATCAACAGGACTGCCTCTAACTGCAGCTGATGGTTGATTTTCATTGTCTCCTTCAACTTTCCATTTCATTTTCTTGATCTCTGACTTCAACTGGTTTGCTGATAAACTCATTTCTTTTACCTCCTTAATCTGCCAATTTAAACATCAACCAGCCAAATTCATATACATATCTAATCTAGGTAGCACATACACGGACACGAGGAAACGGGACACTCGGACACGGACACGGACACGGAAAAAAGTGTTATTTTAAGGTTTTCCTATGTTAAAAATGAGGTTTCGTGTCCGAAACGTCAAGTGTCTGAAACGAGACATATTGATTAAGTGAAGTTTCAACTTTGGCAATTTAAAAAGAATATCACCAACGTATTTTGCAACTTTAATATGAACTTTCAACTTGGGCAATTTATAACGAACTATCATTTTTTTGCAAACCGGAGTATTTTTTAACAAAAAAAAAGCCGATGTGGACGCCGGAATATACACACACTATTCCAACGTCCACATCATCATAAAATTGCTTGGTGTCTCCAATAGTAAAAAAATAATAGTTCGTGTTTTAAGTTACCGAATAAAACTTCATTTTAATATTGCACAACATGCTAAAAGTTCATGAATATTTTTTACAAGGACCCTTGCATGTGTGCTTGGATATGCTTAATTTGCTAGCAATGATAGTAATAGGCAAAAGGAATTAATATATACGAAACAATAATGAAATTGACAAATATAGGTTAAGTAAAAAAATTGTGATTGTTTGTCCAATAATTTTGTGATTTGTGTCAATTATATCTAAGTAGCAAATAAAAAAGAAGAAGGATATAACTTATAAAAACAAAATTTATTTTAGCCTCTTATTTTTATGACAAATTAGTCCATATTTGGAGAGAAAACCATAAAAATCCTCAAGAGATACTCTATCCAATTTTATCAATTTTTTTATGCTATTATTATGAATCTATGATTTTCAAATTCTTATAAAAAAAATGATAATTTTATTCAGATATGGACTAATTTATCATAAAAATAACTTAAGATACTGAATAATGTCTTATGGTATGATTTTATCCATTAGGCCCTTCAATCTATGTTATTTGCTTCTTGAATATAATTGACAAAATTTATTATTCAAGATATATTTATCCTAGTTATGAATATTATCAATTCACTTTCCCATAATAATATGCTTTCTTACTTTTTTTCCAGAAAACATCTTCTTGAGTTCAACTTTAGCAAGTGTGGAATGATTCACATCTTCTCCCCCCTAACCACATTAATTATCAGAACATTATATCAGTGGATGAGATTTACATTATCAAATAAAAACATGGCTATACATAGAACTCGAAAATGGACAATAGATAGCGTAATATTCGATGCGACTTGGTACCTCGTATAAATGCGCAAGACGAAGAAGAACACTTCCATCATCAAGCTCCTGCAGTACAATGATATTCAGAAGGAGAAAGAGATAAAACTATTGAAATATAGATTCATTCTACAATACCTGAAGAGTAATCAAAGCAACATTCGGAGGCAAGCTATAGTCGGGATCCATAGTCGTTCCTCTAGTCGAATATGATGATTTCCACTTCTCTTCTGTCTGTAAAGTAAATTGCTTGATAAAAATTACGTTTATCGTAGTTTTGATCGATGCAAGTAAAGGAAGATATACTACCTCGTGCGTGAAAGCTACAAGAAGCGGTGAATAAACTTCTTGGCCAGTTGTTCGTCGCCAGAATGATCCAGATCCTTTCGGGTTGATGCTCAAATAATAGTTCCCTCGAACCTGAATTCAGAAGTTGAGTCGGATGTTAAATTATTATTTCCAGATGGGATAAGAATTAAGAACGCATATGAACGTGTTAGTCAATGTTGCATGAAAATTTGTCGACTTTTTTTATTCCGCATTTCGTTTCTATTTTCAGAAACGCTTCTGAAACTCTAAAACATTATATTTATAATCTAGTCTTGTAAAAAAATATTGTTTTGTCATTTTTCGTTTCTGTTTGTCCGTATTCATAATGTCACAGGATAACGTACAGTTAGTCCTTCACATTTATCTCCAATGCAAACACTTTCATCAAGAGCTTCACCAACTCCTCTGCCGTCATCAAAGAGTGTACGCCTGCATTATAAAAAGAAACAACAATCGGATAAAAATCTGTGACTCTAAAACCTATGTATGATCATGGAAGTCAAAAGGAAAAATAATATAACTATTTCAACCTGTGAAGCATCACTTCTACTTGACCATCTTGAAGACTGGATCCTCCGGTGGCACGATCAACCAAGACCGACAATTCAGATTTTTCATCCGTTACATACATTCCAAGGTTAATCTGGGAGTTCAGCAAAGGATTAATGTTAATGTAACAGAAATTGCTTTAGTCAGTAAGCCAATTTAAATTAACATTTCGTTACATGTATATGTACTGCACAAAAACTTGTCAAGTCCTACACTTCTGCATTTTATTTCCGGAAATACTTTTGAAGCTCAAAAACTTTATATATACAAATATACAACGAATCTTATAAAAATTAACATTTTGCCGTTTCATGTTTAAGGATTTATCATTTCAGTGTTTCCAATTTTGAGCAACTTGATGAGCATATACAATTAATTCGAACTTGGCATTAAGGGTTCGAGAAAAAAGTATAAACATTTTCTCATGAGTTAAAACAATAGCAAAAAAATGAACATTAAATGGTAAAAAGATCGATTTCTATCTTAAAGTGCTATTTCAAACCATGAAAAGGAATAATTAAATTAAGCAGAAAGAAACCTTTTATTGCAAGAAATCAGCATCATAATTTGGAAGTCTTTATGCATGCATGTAGATGTATAAACTTAATATATAGTTCTTATTTTGGATTACGAAACTGACCGGATAGTAGTTTCCTGCTTGAGGTTCTGTAACTGTAAGGTTCCAATCAGCTCTATGGTCTCGTATCTGCAACGAAAAAGCCATATCATTTCAAATTAGCAATAACGAGCATTTTGAAATCAATCTGCCTGATAAGATAAACTCCAAAGAAGGAAATAACATAAAATTGGCATGTTCTTCCATGAAATAATACTAGTTTATCTGCATTTTCTCCATATTCTTCCATAAGATGTCATAAAATATTTAAGACCACACAGAGAAATTATTCGAAGAGTTACCCGTTTTAGAAAGTCTCTTCCATTAGAATCGGTATGGAATTCCTTGTTTGTGACCATATTTGCTGTCAATCTTGTGATAACCTCTTTCCCAAGACTGTCTTCTAAGGGAATTGGTCCGATCTTCAGAATAAAAAATTGATATAAATAACTAATTTTAATCTACTGAGTGAAATATTTATTGATCACAGAAGCAAAAATAATATTAGAGAATAAGGTGCTCTTAGTCTCTGGCATAATTAACGTATTCGGGAAAGGATGAACCAAACTCACTGTGTATTCAATTTCAGCATGTTCTTTGTCTTTGTAAAGCCTTGTTACCTAATAAAACATGCATAGGCAAGAGTTAAGGAAATCTATTGTCAAAAAGCATCTCTAACAAACAGTAAATAAAGGTCTGCAATCATTTTAATTTTATGATCAACTCTAGTAATTAATGACCATTAAATAGTGAACAATGCTCTTATATTAAAATGACCTGGTAGATCCATGAATTAAACTGTTGGTGGATTTCATCAACTACTGATCCACGATAGATCTTTAGCGGCACCTGTGGATCATACAAGACATTCAAAATGTTTCATTCGATCAAAACATCAAGTGAACATAATTAGTAGTGATGATAAAAGCTATGTTGCACGGGAACTTATCGAGTTCTATGTTTCAGCATTTCGTTTCCATTACCCAAAATGCTTTTGAAACGCCGAAACTTTAAAGTTATAACCTATTCTGGTAAGAAAATATTATTTCTCCATTTTTCATTTCCGTGCAATATAGAATAAAAGCAAAGAGGAAAACTGATGAGAACAGTTTGACATTATAGCCCTTCTGGTTGAACATCAGAACAATTAGACAATGCTGTAAGCACATCAAAAATCGGAAAGAGGAAAACTGAAAGAAGAAGAGAACGCACAGTTCTTGCAGAAATAGTGGGGGGCGACCCATCAGGCCGGAAAATGTATGCACCGGATGGTTGCTGCAAATATCACTGTCATGTCAACTTCATGAAACTAACAGAATATAAAAATCCTGATCAAACACAGAAATCACATACCGAGAAATCAGAGCTTGAACCATACCAAAGATAGCTTTGCTGGATTGGTATATCAACCTAGTACGAAATGACCAACAAATTATCGATGATCTCTACACACAAAAAGCATCTCCACAGACAGCATATAAGAAAATGATGTATTGAGTGCTAATGCTAATGCTCATTCATGGCGGTGAAAGATTATTCAGCATTTTAAAGCTTCCACATGAGAAGAATGTGAAGCGACTTACCCCGGTTTTGGAGTTATACATTCGTTTGAGTTGGCCAGTGGTAGAAGAAAAGTACATTTTCAAATTTCCAGGTCCAATTTCAATGGTGTCATTCTGTGGACTTTCTCCGACAGAAGGTCCATTTCTCCTCTTCCCTGCATTATTTCAGTTTCAGAGAAATAAAATAAGAATCATTCATAAAAGTAAAAATAAAATCTAACTTTTTTTACCTATTGCAGGCGCATTGGCAATGAAGTATGTACTCCATCCGAGTGGTGGCACGGAGACTTGAAAGACAAGCCAGTATTTCGGAACTTGTTTGGACGAAGATCCTACATAGGCTTTCAAATAGAAGTTTCTTAAGTTGCTCGTAACATTGTCCATGTTCACATACTGCGACTCAATGGTTTTGCCAGAGGAATCAGAGACAGCAAGATTGGCATCATTTACCTATAAAGGCCTTGTCATTTAAATCTTGATTCAGAAAGAAAAACTTATTTTCTCTTGGAAGTATTAACAGAAGAAACTTCTACTTACTGGTACTCTAATAATGTCGGTGCGGTTCCATCCAAGTGGGTTGTACACTACCACAACCTGAAAGTCAATCAGTTGCAGACAGTTTATACAAAATATGTGTAAATATTCTTATAGCCAAAGTTGGAGAAATATGAAAATAGTACCAAACTCTTTCCACTTTCGGTTTCTTCGGTAGGCGGACAGTAACTGATATTCAGTAATTGGCACTGTTCAATATTGCAAGTTGGGAAAAGTAGCTTGATTAGGCCGGAAGCAGTAAGTTGACGATATTTAACACTGATCCATAGTTACCGGATCATTGATGCTTTTTGCAGTTCAAACAGAAAAATCATATATTATTTGGATAGAAGAGAAAAATGAAAATAAAGAAGAACAGGTACCTGGCTAAAATCCAATACAGGTGCTGCACATTGATCTCTTGTTTTATTGTTAACTAAGCATGACAGAGCAGCATTTGCAGTATCTACAGCCTATATAATAAGTTGATTTCAAGCAGTGCAATGAAGGAATTCAGCAATTCAAACATTTCTGTACTGAAGCAAAACATAAATAGACGATAACTATGTAGCATGGAAACGGAAACACTGAATTAGAAAACGTCAAAACAGAAAACTACGAAATGATATTTTTTACAGGAATATGTATTATGTATACAGTTTTGGAGTTTCAGCAACATTTACGCAACAAAAATTAAATGTTCAAAAGTAGAACTTGAGAAATTTCAGTGCAACAAAGGATGATACATAAGCCAAAATTCCCCTGTATTACCTTAGATGCTCCAATAGATAGGCGCTTTGCATAGTCATTTGTAGTATGTTGTTTGGCAGTTCCAGTAACAGCATCATGATGCTGTGCTGTTCCTAAAGCATCTCCAAGACGATAAGTGTTTGGACCGGCAGATTTTCTTCCAACAAAATACTCAAGTTGCCTTGCAGCCTGTTGTTATAGACATGAACATAATCCTTGTGCTAGAAATATACTCAAGAAAAAATTGTTTCTGCCAGAGCTTTCATGATAACAAGTTTTCTTATCATCTGTTCTAAAGCTTATATGACAACAAGGTATATTAGTTTTGATGTTATACCAAATAATATCCACTTAGTTCTCGAACATATCGCTTTAAGCCTGGGCGACTAGTAAAAAATCCAGTCCAGTAGGCATGCGAGCTATCTGCATACCTGCCATTAAACAAGCGACAAGCATATATATATTAACCAGTTCATTCTAAGACTTTGTTTTACCAAGAGGATCGATGAACAATAAATGCAAGAGAAGAAACGAGCAAGGCTTACGGAAAATAATCATCGGTTTTTAGTGGCCAAGATACACTTGCTGCATTCTTGATGTCAGTGTAGATAGAAGGTGTAGAATACAAGGCATTTACTCGACCGTCCTGGAAGTTGCACAACAATTGTTTGTTTAAAGAAAGTATGTTGAAAATTGATTGAGTACAGATGTATAATGCAGCATGATAACGGAAATGTTGAAACATAAAAAGAAAAATGGAGAGTGATATTTTTTATAAGATAGCTTATAAATATAGGGTTTTGGAGTCTCAAAAATGTTTTTAGGAATAGAAAGGGAACGGCAGAATAGAGACTCGAGAAGTTTTCATGCGACTTAGATACAATGCCTACCTTGTTAACATAATGGATCAATTTGTCCATTTGCTTGAACCAAGACTCGGCATATTGATACTGAAAATCATCACCCATAGTCCACATAATGTGGTTTGTCCTCGTCACATTTGCCTGCCAAAAATGATACTGTGATATTGGAAAATCTTACAAAAAGTTCATCTAAAATCGAAGCAATTCAGAGATCTTACTTGGGTCATAGCAGCATTTACGAAATCATTAACCCGCTGCTCAACATTGTAGTCGAACAAAAGAGGATTATCCTGTAATGTCAATTGCAGTACATCAAGAGAAAGCTCAATGAACAAAATTCATAGAAAATTCAGAAAAGTAACTCTTAGATATATTAGAACCTGAACGGGTACAAAGTCTTCAGACATTTCAAAATGGAAGCCCGGCGGAGGACTATAATGAACAGGAAATGTATTGGCAAAAATCTGAAGTGGGAACCAAAATAAAAATAGAAACTGTAAACATGACTAAACAAACCAAGTATTGACAAAATATGAGTAGGAATTTTTTAAAAACCTGAGAGGAAGAACCAAAAGTTTTGGAACCATGCCATATAACTTCGAGAGATTTATCTGCTTTGCGCTTTGCTCTGTCTTGGTAATCAATCCTTGCAAAATGAACAGAATCGAAACCAAGCTGCAATAAAACCATTCAAAACGTATTAAACTCTAAGCTGGATAAGCCAACAGAATACACTAACAAATCTGTAGAACATTAAAGAGTTAAAATCTTCTTATCGTTATAAAGGCTACTATGTTGCACCGAAACTTGTTGAACTCTACGTTTTCGTTTCCAAAAACACTTCTGACACATATTCTTATAAAAAATGCCATGTTTCAGGATTTCTCATTTCAACGTTTCTGTTTCCGTGCAACATAGGAGGCTACTGATAACAGCATTCAAAATGAAGCGAGTGAACCATCATGTTGGCTGATTGAGCATTCATAAGGTCAAATACCTCAGCTCCAAGCAGGTAAGCTTGCACAGCAGAGTGCCCAAACGGATCAATTTGCCAACCAGCACGAGGAGTCTTGTTAAATTGCGCCTTTATCGCTTGATGACCGAGAGTTGTTTGGTCAATCATATCTATATAATGAGTAGTTGCTTCATCATGCATACACCAGCCTCCATTTCTGCAAATGAAAATTCAAATGCTTATCATACATAGCAAAAAAACTATCCAAGCAAGCCTATATCTTTCGGTTTCTTTAGCACTCTTATATGATTAAGATTTTCGTACGCGAATTCCAATTGGCCAGCATCTACAAGTTTCCTCACTTGATCTTGTATTCCCTCACTTTGTTCTAGCCACCATCTTTGGAAAAAAGCCTATAATTCATTTAATAAGCTTCTTTAGATAGCAATATTTGACCCTTCACATAACTACAATAAATAAATTTCCGACATGCATTACCAAAAAAACTCGCAAACCACAAAATAATCTTGTTTATCAAAATGAGCTCGAGATGTCCAAATAATAGTAAATCATAAGTTGATTAATTATACAATGAAATCTGCAGATTACATTTGAACTAATAAACAAACTGAATTCAATACCAGTCATCATCATATTAATTCTTTTATATTCCAACTGCTACGAAATGTAAAAATCAAACTCTCAAAAATTCAACATTTACTCAACGGAAATTCAAACTAACAGAAAATCTGATTCGCTTACCATTTCAACAAAAATAAACTTCCTATTCGGATCTCTAAGTAGTGATACCACAACTGAATCCAGCACATTCTCAACACAAGCACCCTGCCACAAGAACAAGTCACAAAACTAACACTAACTATACTACACAATCATAACACTATATTGCACGGAAACAGAAATGCTGAAACCCGAAACACTAAAATAAAATACGAAAAAACATCTTTCACATTAAAAATTTAAAGATTCCGAGTTTATAAGCATTTCCGAAAACAAAAACCAAATGAAATGCTCAAAACGTAGAATTCCATAAGTTTCCGTGCAACATAGATCAATTTAACACATGCAAACTCAAGAAAAGAAAAACCTGAATACTGTTATTTGATCCAACATAGTACTGATCAACAGTTTTTAACCAACCAACATCATCATGAGAATGAGCTACCAAATGAACATTAATTTTTCCAGGTACAACTCCACTGCCAGTATTATACTTCACATAACTACCATCAACTGTCACAAACAAATCAAAACCACAAGAAACAACAAAAAAACAGATCAAAATCCATTTCAAATCAGTCCTAAACTTGCCCATATCAGTATCAGATTAGCAGTTTCTAAGCATGAAAAAAGGGTCAATTTGTAAACTTTTTTTCTTTTAACTGATAGAAATACAAAATATATAAAATTGGCATTGGTTAAATAGTGACAAATGGACTTTGATTTCATCTTTGGCGTTTGAAAGCCGGCAAAAAGAATAAAGATTTTGATTTTATGAGTGGAAACTTGAAAAGTATGCAAATTTTTGTTTTTTACAGTCACAAATGACAATCTTTTCATAACATATTGTTTTTGTAATAATTATAGATTGTTTTTCTAATACTCCATAAAGTTGAAAACTTTCTAAAAAACAATGTGCTAAGATCCATTACACTGAAAGAAATCCACTTCAAGATTAAGAAGTGATTTGATTGACTTAGAAAATTCAACGCCACTTTGAAGGGTAACCGAGCCGAGTCGATTCAAATCACTGCTAAGTTCGAGCTCGACTCCGCTCCTATATCTAAAGCTCTAGTCTCGGCTCAACTCGACTCACTTATAAATATAAATTTTAATATTATTATAAATATATATAATTATAAAAGATAAAAATATTAATTAAATCTCGATTAGGCTGACGTACTTATCGAGCTGACTATTCTGAAGCTAGAAATCAATTCAATAATTAATTGGCAAAAGGTCTGAAAAACTACCGACCTTTCAATTTTTTTTCAATAACTCCCTCACCTTATAATTTTTTCAATAGCATCCTATTTCATATTTTTCGATTTCAATAGCACCCTAAATTTAAAAAAAAAAGATGATTTTATTATTATAAGGATTAAACTTTTTAAAATAATTAAATTTAAGGGTGATTTTATACTTTTTTTCTATTTGGACAAATTCAAATAAGTCCATTAACTTAAAAACCTTTCAAATAAATCCAAAAAAAATAAATAAATATATATTAATAATTTAATTTTAAATAAAAAAAATTGAACCCGCTCCGGAGGAAGACGACCAGCTCGTCTTTCTCGGAAGACTGGTCTTCCTCCATGGAAGACCAGCAGATCTGGTCTTCCATGGGGAAGACCAGATCTGCTAGTCTTCCATGTGGGAAGACCAGCAGCTCGCTGGTCTTCCTCAAACGGGTTCGTTTTTTTTTTTAAATTTAAAATTAAATATTTAGTTTTATTTTTTTTTATTTGTGAAGAAGATGACGTTTATGCATAATTTAAAACATTATAGAATATTTAGAACTTATGATATATATGAAGACTTTTTTTGAATATTAACCAAATGAAAAAAGTTCAATTTGATGTTTTAGGTGCTATTGAAACCGAAAAATACGAAATAGGGTGCTATTGAAAAAATTATAAGGTTATGGTGCTATTGAAAAAAAAATAAAAGGTGGATAGTTTTTCAGCCTTTTTATCTAATTAATTTGAGTTTAAGTTTAACTTGATATTAATCGAGTTGATTTTGAATGATTTTTATGTCAATTTCGAATAGCTCAAAGTTGGTTCGGGTTCATTACATCTCTATCAATGGATGCCAACAACTTTGTCTAACATTAATTGCTTAGACAATTATAGATTTATTTTTTCTTGCTGTTTGAATACAATATGTTTAATATTAATAATGACCCATCCTTTTCCGAGTATTCTATTTTTTACCTTATCTTTTTTGGATATTGATATTTCAAGAGCATAATTAATTACTATATTACAGCTTGATTATTCCTTTTTAGAGAAGGGCAGGTTTGAACACCACTCTCTTAGATTTGAATGGTAATATAAAAAAATTCTCATCTACCAAGTATATTATAAATCCAACAAAATTGTGGTATGATATTGTATCATAAATCTTGGCGTGATATTACAGCTTTTGGCGCTTCTTATGAAGTTTATAAATTTTGGCGACTATATTTTTTTTTGTATTATCCAAACATTTTCAAGATGATATTTATTTTGAATATTAATTAAAAAGTGATTGGTTAATAACTTTCGACTGATAGTGTTGAGATTAATGTGTTCGACTTTTATTGATAATTTGAAAATATTTTCCTGACATATTTAATGTTGCTAATATGATAAAAAAAATTGTTGTTGATGCCTTTGTTAATAGAGATAGTGAAACCGTTTGTTGATCTTTTTGTTAACGGACATAATCGATAACAGTAAAAATGAGTTACTAATGTTGATGTTGTTCCAAAAGTCCCTCTACATACACCTGTTGACCAGCGGATTAAGGACTTTTTGAACAAAAATGATATAGTACAAGGGTCTCTTGAGCAGCGGGTTAATGCTAGATGTGGTTTAATGTTGTTTATGTCAAGTATGATAAATTTCATACACCTGGACGAATAATATTGCGTCATGTCTGCTCTAAATGAGTTGTGAGTATATTTATTGAAGATCGAAGATTGATGGATCAAACTGAATAAAGTTTCAAAATTATAATATTGACAAATGAGGTATAATTGTGGATAGATAAATACATTTTGTGTTAATTTATTATTATTTTATATTTATGTTATAAAGAAATATTTTAAATTTTAAATTTCAAATTTTAACATTTTATTTTTGATTTTGAAAATATTTATAAAACCTCAAACTCGGTATTTATAATGTGTTATTGATTGTAAAATAATTTATTTTATCTTTTTTCAGTGTTTCCCATTTCAGCCTTTACATTTTCCTGCTCTAGAGTTTTATGGAGTATATTTTAATTTAAAAGAAGGTATTCCCAAATTTATCAATATATAAATATGAAGATATACCCAAATTTATCAGTATAAATATATTATACATTAATACGAGATATCCCAAATTAATTAGTATGAATATATTATACATATTCATCAAAAGAAGTATATTATACATTAATATGAAGATATTTCCAAATTAATTAGTTTAAGTGAATCATACATTAATATCTCATAAAACTAATCATGTATATAGCATATAAAACAGGTGAGTTGTTAAGACGCGTTCCTGATTAAAATGAGGTCGCGGGTTCGAACTATATTCATGTATGCAGCCGTTTAAAACGTGAAATTAGAGCTTTTCCTCCTGTAAAGGATCTATTCACTTCGAATGGAATTAGTTTGAATTTAAAAAATTTAAAGCTACCTTTTCATAGTTGGAATTCGTTCAAAACATCTCATAAAATTAATAAAAAAAAAGTAAAATGTCACCTTCTATTGTTTCTAAATTTTGATTTCTAGTATACATGATTATTAACAAAACCTCCAAAGATATTTCCATACACATAAGTCATAATGTAGCATTGAAATTAAATCAACAATGTCACCTTCTTCTATTGTACAACTATAGTTGACACTATTTAATGGATATTTTACCTTATCTCTAATTTATTTCCTCCCATCTAACCAAACTAAATTTTACACCTCAGTGGGGAATCTACATATTAAAAGAATAAATAGAAATAAAAAAAATAATTAATAAGAAAACCCATGCTCTGACCCATAACTATTACTATAATTAGTTTAAATATCGTTCACTCTCGACTTTTAGCATAATAAAATCATCTAAAATATTGATATTGCAAATACCAAAAAAAATAATTCTCTGTGAAAAAAATGTCCAGCTATAATAAAAAGATGTGTCATATTTGCACTTTGAAAAATATCAAAGACCAAAATACACTCATGATAAATTATTAGGATCATATTTTTTTTTTTCATTTGCTTATGGTCACATCACTGTCTTAAGGGCCTTCTTAATTAGGCGAATCCCCTTAAAAACCTCTTTAATCCCAATTCGAATGCATCCTCACGTTGTAAAACCACCAATTTTACCTAAATTACGACATTTCGGTTTCAATTACACCCTCAAACTTAAAAATCCACAACTTTTGATTTCAATTACACCCTCAAACATCAAATTGACTTTTTTTTCCAATACTTTAAAATTTAACAAATATTCTAAATAGTTCTCAATTTTATCGTTAAAACAAAGATACTATCTTTTCTAAAAAAATAAATTAATAATAATTTACTTAATATGTATTGATATTATATTGAATTTTTTTTACCTCCACTCTCGTTAAACTTCACTGTCTTTTTTTCTTAAAACTAATTTAAATTTAATTTAAATCAAATTTTCAAAAAAAAAATAATCCCGATTTAGT
This sequence comes from Mercurialis annua, assembly GCF_937616625.2. Classification (NCBI taxonomy): domain Eukaryota; kingdom Viridiplantae; phylum Streptophyta; class Magnoliopsida; order Malpighiales; family Euphorbiaceae; genus Mercurialis; species Mercurialis annua. The sequence goes on along the minus strand of NC_065575.1, from coordinate 2,811,406 downwards.
TCGTCTTTTCGAGACGAATCCAGATTTGTTCGTCTTCTCCATAGAGAAGACGACTTGAAGAAGGTCGTCTTCTCCAGATCTGGAGAAGACGACCTTCGTCTTGTCATCTTCTCCAATGAAAAAATTCGCCTTCTCTGAAACAAACTCATATCTGAGTTCGTCTCGAAGAAGACGAGTGACATTGTTTTTTAGGTTGATGGTCGGAGTACGAAGAGGCGACTGTGGAAATAAAAGTTATGGAATTATTTATTTTGGGGTAAAACCAATTTAATATATTGAAATTTATAATTAATAAAAAAAATTAATATTTTTTAACATAATATTAGTTAAAATTAAATAGAAAATTAGTATTAAGTTTTACAATTTTTGAAAGAAGTATTTTTTATTTTTATTATAACATTAAGCACTACTTATAATACATGTTAAAATATAAAGTTTTAAATTTGAATATTTTTTTCAATAAAAAGAGGCCAGTTTGATGATTGAGGGTGCAATTCTAACCAAAAGGTCGTAATTTGGTTAAAATTGGTAGTTTTGCAATGTGAGTGTACAATCGAATTGGGGCTAAAAGGTGTGAGGTTTTTAAGGGGATAGACCTTTTAATTACATGTAAGCAAATTTTTTTAAGAGTTCTTATGTTCAATTTAAAAACCACAAGAGCTTATTTATGTCCCAAAAAAAATTATGGACTGATCAGTACTTTTGAAGAAATTACAATTTTTTTTTTATATTTTTTGCCAATTTTTTTCTAAAAAGCCCAGTGAAAAACAGTAAAAAATAATAAAACCCGACAAACATGGCCAGAACCCGGTCCACGAAATGTCTATTTGAAAACATTTTTGTTTTTAAATTATCCTATTTTCAATCATCAATGTCCTAAAAATGGAAGGTTTAATCGTTGAAAATAATTTTTTCGTTTATGACAAATTTTTTTAATGTTGGCTCATTTTTTATTTTTCAGTTTCAATTATGCCATTTGTTCAAATTAAAATGAAAAAAAGTTCAAAATATGCCCTTCATATTGCTTCATATCATTCTAATTTATGATTTATTATTAAAAAGTTTAAATATAAAGTAATATAAAGCGTATATTAAATTTTTATCCACTCAAATTTGAATAAATAGTTATAATTGAAACTCAAAAATAAAAAATAGATTAAAATTAAAAATTTTGAAAGTTTTGGTCATAAATGAAAAAATAAAAAAGATGAGATATTTTTGGATGGTTAAGTCAAAATAGATGATCTACTTGGAACAATTTTGTTGACAGACTCTTTTTTTTTTAAACAATCAAATTCAAATTGGTTATTTTTTTGTTCAGCTTCTATTGAGCTAAAGCAGCAAAGTAGGGTTTATAAAGTTTATTGCTTCCCTTGTTTCCAGTAACTTGCTTTGGCTCAAGAATGTATAATTTTCCCGAGAAACAAACACAAGAAAAAGAAAAAGAAGCAGAAGAAGAGGAAATTGTTTGCTTAGATGAATCTTTCTTTATCAATGATGAGTAATTACTCTAACCTAGTATTGTTTTCATTTTCTGATTGTTCTGTAGTTTCATAAAATAAGATTTAAGTGAAGTTTGTTCATATTTTTTGTGATTTGCAGTTACAAGTTGACAACTTTTACATTTGGGTCTCATGTTCTTCAGCTCCTCTGTCTCCAATCTGCCTCTAGTGAGTTTATGTGATTATTTACTTAATTTATTCTCATTTGTTAGATGTTTTGAAGTACACAGAATTGAGTAGATTTGAATTCTTGCATTTGTATTATAGTAGTAACTTCTAAACAAGGGAAAATGTTATGCCAAACCCTTTTTTGTTTACAGTTGTTTTTGTTGGATATACTCAAATTGAGTGAAAATTGCATGTTGTTTTAGCTATTTGATAAACCTGTAAGAAAAATTAAGGTTAAGGTTATGACTTATGGGAGAATATACTCACAATTACTGAGAATGCAGTAAGAATCGCCTTTTTTTTTATCAGTAGTAGGTGGATATGAAAGGCAAGAAAATTTAATAGTGCGAAAGAATTTTTTCTATTACATTTACGAAAAATATATAATGTTTTTCAGCATAGATGCAATAGGATTCGATTTCATTCAATCTTAAATAGACATGCTGAAATTTTGAAAGTTACTATCCCACTTTCTTCGCTTTGCTCATTGTGTATTTTTGAGTTGTAACACAGAATCCGAATGCTAGACAGCTTGAAAAGCTATCATTTCCTTGATGGTACTCGTCATAGTTTTTTTCTATGCATATGTTTTAAATATGTATCAGTAGTAATATTTTTCTAATTAATAAGAAGTGATAGTTCAAATAGTGTACTAACTATTTGTGAGACAGCCGATTTTGATTTGACAGGGCAACTGGTGTGGCCTGGTGCTATGCTTTTGAATGACTATCTCTCAAAAAATGCTGAGATGCTACAAGGATGTTCTGTTATTGAGTTAGGGTCTGGTGTAGGTGAGTAATGGCGTAAGCCTATTCTATTTCTTGTTCTCTGTCTCTATTTTATAACCAAAAGTTGGGCAGGGTTATTTCTTGTCCGAGTAACAATTTTGAAAGACAAATGAACTAAAATGTGCTTCGCTTTCGATGAATTTTTTTCCAGAAACGCTTTTTAAATTCAATATATTTAGCTGATATAGTTAGATAGCATGCCGATGAACTACCTTTTTCTCCCTTTAGTTTCTCATTCTTTTTATATTTCATTTTATGCACATGTTACATGGGGTCGGTTTCAGTTTGACTGACTCTCAAGTTAGCTTGAGACTGTAGGTGTTGGACTGCTGGCAGTCGATTGTCAGTTACTCTTGCACCAGATCCTTGTGAAATCAATGGCTTGACATAACACCTTTTCTTCGGTTGCATGCTCCCATAAAGTAGTTTTTGTTGGGAGGTTGTACTACTGTAAGTGAAATGATCTCTTTCTATATCTGTATAGTTTATTTCTACTTATGGTCATATGTATAGATGATCAAAATATGTATTCTGGTGTCTTACATGGATAATTTAGAAGTGAAAGAGACTTAAAATATAGAGGAGTGTGAAAGTAGTTCATCGAATCAGAGGATGATTTATATTTAGGTGATGCTGTTCCAGACTTACATTTTAAGCCCTATCAATTTCCCTTTTTCTTTTCAAAAGTTTCATCGGTTCTTTTATGAATTTTAAAATTCAATATATGTAGCCTTATGACAATCCTGTGTCTAATTAAATTGGAGGTGTATCCTGAAATGCAGGAGTTACCGGAATACTCTGCGGCAGATTTTGCCGTCAGGTTGTGTTAACTGACCACAATGACGAAGTCCTGAAGGCAAGGTTGCAAAATTGCTTTCGATCTTATATATAAAAAGGTCACGTTTTGTATTTGCATATTCTGATGATTTACACTGTTGATTCTTTTTCAGATCCTGAAGAAAAACATTGAGCTCCATGAACCTGGTGCGAACGCCAACTGTTGCGCTGGTGAGGGAAACAGATACTAAGCATGAATTTATAATTTTATATTCATGCTTAGGTCATAACTTTTTGCTGACATCATACATGCAGAACTAGCAGCTGAGAAGCTTGATTGGGGAAATTCCATTCACATAAACCAAATTTTGGAGAAACACTCGGGAGGATTTGATCTGATACTCGGAGCTGACATTTATATCCTGATTAATTCCTCGTTATCATCTTTTTAACTTTTCTTATGGTTTTCTATAAATATATTCTTATGACTGAGAAAATGAAAATCCCTTGACAGTATGCAAGCTTTCAGCAGTCAAGCGTTCCGTTGCTTTTTGATACCGCAGAACAACTTCTTCGCATTCGAGGAGGAAATTGTAAATTCATACTAGGTTACGTATCCCGAGCAAAGATGTGAGTTCCCCGATTTACATTGCTATCGTCTTTTATGATTTCCTGCCTTTTAGAGCATAGTTTTTTGAGTGCCTTTGTTAAGATAACGGCAAATTTATGCAAGAGAAATCATGCACCAAATGGGGTAAACCAGTTCTTTTTCTTCTTTTTAGCTATTGTATTTCCCTACGAGACACGAATACGGTCTCGGGATACGATACAATTCCCAGTCCTTTCGTACTAGGGAAAGGTCCTCCCAATGCTCGAACGCCCACACGTATTAAAAGAGAAAATCTATGATTGTTTATTTAGAACTGTATTTTTGAAGTAATGTAAGTTCAAAAAAAAGTTAAATAGTTCTGTTAAATTTTAAAATTTATTTGTTCTTGCTATGCAGCATGGATTTATTAGTTATTGAAGAAGCTGCTCGGCATGGAATGAAGATCAATGAAGTAACCGGAACCCGAACTGTGGTTGGAAATCTTGAAGGGGTGATCTTCGAGGTGTCCCTTTGAATAATCAAACATGTTTTCAGCAGAAAACTTCAGCGCTGAAGAAAAAAGTGAGTCTGTAAGCACTCGAAGAACCTCAAGCAAGTCGTCGAAAATCAAAATCGTCACTATTCATCACAAATGTTTTTCAAAAGTTTGTTTAAGAATTGAATATATGGAAAGAAATTTACAGTTTATAGACTGTCAATTTAATTTTACAGAATGATAATTAGATGAAAATGAGCATTCACAAATTGCATAAATGTACAAGTTCCCTGAACTTTGTACTGGATAGATTGTGCTTTTGCAATTTGCTTGTTAATGATCAGTAGGAGTAGACATTCGGTGCAAATTAAATCATTCGAAATTTTAAATTTTGTTTACAACTAAATTAACTTTATAAGAATTTTATACATTTTAAATTGAATTAAGCTTGTAAATTTGGTTTAATTTTTGGTTCGGGTTGATCATGTTGTTCAATTTGCATCAAGAGTAAACTGAAATTTATTTACAATCTCTTTAAAATGGATGTCTTAACATAAATTCTAGTGCAATCAAATGAATCCAATAAATATTGATTCTAGTACTCTTATATAGATTTTTTTGATAAATATGAACTTCTGCGAATAATTCTAACTTAAATTGTAATTTTACTTTCGTATCATGTTGGAGTTAATTGTGCAAAAAGAAAAGGAGATTAAAGATTGATGAAAGCAAAAATGCCTGCCTTATAATCCAAGTTATTCTGTTTACTTTTAAATATTCCCAGGCCATCATAATCTCTTGTTAAATTGCAATACCGAATACCCAACTTCTTTCATTCGGCAAGCATGCTTCCTGAAACAGCAAAATCTGATGGAGCCAAGGGCCAAAATCCATTTGATCGTGAAGTCCGACACATGGTCAACACAATTACATCTCGAGTTGGGGATTTTCACAAGCCTGGGGACGACGAAGCCGGCATAAGAATGGTCACCCTAGCTGGAACAAACATGGGAGCAACAATGCGGACCGAGTTGGATGATCAGATTGGCACTGACAACCAACAACGGGCAGCTTCGGAATCAGAACCGTTGGCTACCTACGTCAATAGCAACTTCCAAGCAGTGAACAACTCTATGATGCTTGGTAGCAGCTACAGCACCCATGACCCTGGTGTTCATTTGGACATCTCTCATCTTCACCATGCCCATCAACCTGCAGATAAGCATGGAAAGGCCAACACCAAGAAAAAACAAAAGGATGCCAACACCAAGAAAACACAAAAGGATGCTTTCCCGCAAACTCAACACTCCGAATAAGAGCCATCAATCGGTCTTTTACTTACTATTACCTTAATTTAGTACTCCATGTTGTCATATCAACATGACTGTTTTATCATGTTGATTGTTTACCACCAAAACTATATTTGGTGATTATATTGTATTGTATGAATTTGATCGTTCTTGATATGTATGTTTGATTTCTTGGCAATGCATCTGTTGGAATAATAATGGGCTGCCTACCAAGTAATCAATCTTCCATATTTATGACAATTCCTCTGGAATTTGTGGCACCTCAGACTTCAACTTCAGGCCTTTGCCATATGCAGCAATTAGTAAAGCCTCGGCTCTTCCTGCAACCATAAAGTGATCAATTGTAGTGAATGCTAAATAAAAATGGATCAAAAAATTCAAAGATTTCCATTGAGCTGGTATAAGTGGTGCTTGCATATAGGGGTGCAAAAAACAAACTCGGTTCAGTTTGGTTTGACATTTAAAAAAATAATCTTTTTATTTGGTTGGTATAATAATTTCAGTTCACTTTTGGTACGAACTGGACCAAACTGAAGTTTGTGGTTGAATTTGGTTTAAAATAGTTCAAAAATCCTTGTAAATTTGGTACAATTTTTGCACATCCGTACGTGTGACTATGAGAGAGAGAAGGAGACTCTAGAAAATTCAGAAAGTAACAAGGTGATGCTAAGAATTGACAGCTGACTGGCAGGATAAAAACAAGAGGGAAGATTCTTCATTCCTAGACAATAAATTGGTCTTTACTATTCATTGGATTGTGAAGAGCATCTCCCCAATCTTATAGAAATGAAGGTATATTAAAGAGGTAAAGAGACAGAAATAACCATGATCCTTTTTCCTTTGCATTGAGGAGCTCAATGATGGAAACAATGTTGATGCAACCCTTCTACTATCGTCCTGTCAAAATATAATGCCAATTGCATAAAGATAAAAAAAATTAGTAAAAAATCCGTTAAGGAAGAATAAATTTTTCCATGCTGTTGTTATAAAAACAGTTGTATGTCCAGAGTCGTTTGATGACAGAAACTAATAAATGAATAAATAAATATGCTAACCTTGGTAGTTTCGCTTCCTGCGAGTTCATATTCATTCTTCCATGCTAGAGATGCTACTGGAATTACAGAAAAACCGGAGGCCACTAACATGCCAATCCATAATCCATAACCAAATCCTCCACTCCACCATCCCTTCGTAAAAGCAATTTAATTATAGTAAGCTTCTGTTTTCATCTTCAGTAAGAACTCAAAACAACTACAGTTAAACTACAAAAAACGTAAAGACATTCAATAGAACAAACTTTGCTAGAGGAAAGAGAAATTTTTCAAGATAATTATTCAACAAAAGGAAGCAACATTTATGATTAGGATTTATTTAAGATTCTATAATTAATGTAGAAAAGATACGTGACTTCATAACACATGTATAATCTAACTACTTCTCGCTACCAAGATTTTGTTTTTCCCAACATTATTAAAAATGTCATTGTTACTAATGAACCACAAAATGCCACCACACTGCCATCAAAAGATGCCAACTAACCTGTTTCCCGTCTTGTGGAAATGGGGTTGATTGCTCAATGTATGCAGTAGTTCCTGAAAGGAGAAAGTACGTTCATGTGAAAAATTAAAGAACACAGAGCAGTTGAAGAAATAAATTGTGTACAGTTGCAGAGTACATGATAAAGACACAAATATATCAACTAACACAATTAATAAACTTATCTGATGAATAAGTAAAGATGGACATATTTCAAAATCACCAAAACTGAAAAATGTGCATAGGCTAATATAAAAACTAAAATCCAGATATGGAAGAAATTCTACTGTAAGATCCTGAATGATCACAGTTTGTCTTAGATATATGATCTTTCAGAACCGTATGTTTTCCAGATTAAATCTTACCATTCGCGGTTATAATCATTGAGTTTCATTCAAAAACCATTGCAATTCTAATTCCACATTTTCCTTACCCCTCCATGAAATTACTTTCATCTAGCACTCACTCAATGTCCATTGATACTCTCTCTAATAATCGAAGATGATGTTTGCTAATGTTTCCTCGCAATGTAGCTAAATAAAAAGAAATACGAAAAAGAAAACAAACTACTTCGCAACTTTGATAGAACAATGCAAGTGATTTGGATACACCACAAACAAGATAAACACAAAATGTAATCATGCAAGGTAATGCACTTGGGATTTAATCAACCTAACTTTTCAAAATAAACCATTTTTACTAAACTATTAAAAAGAAAAAAGAAAAGAAAAATCAGCATACCAACTGGAGCATCAAAACTGCGTAGCAACTGAACAATAGACTTAACATCTAAACGCTTTCGAATTTTGTTGCCAACCATTATTTTCAAGTGAGGCGAATCAAATACCTGCAAGGAAGCTAGTCATAAGAAAAAAAAAACTCAACAACATGAACACAAAACTTCATTAATTCATGCTCTTAATTCTAAACAACCCAAAATTGTTCACACAATTATTCATCTAAATCTCAATTTAAATTACAAGAAACAAAAACAAGGTCAAAACACAGGTAGCACGGACACTTCATTCAATCGACATGCCCCATTTCAGAAGCATTTCAGACACTTAGGTTAAAGAAAACCTTAAAATAAAACCGTTCAACGCGTCCGTGTCCAAGTGTCCCATTTTCCGTGTCCGTGCTACCTAATTTAGAATTACAAACAAGCAAATTAGTAACTAAAATTCAAAAAAATTAAAAATTACCTGAGCAGAACAACCCGAATCATCAAATTTCAATAAAGCAAGAGCACCAGAAAGATCCGGGTCAACACCAATAACCCAATTAGAACCCACATTACTTCCCGGGTCCAAATCCCCATTAAAATTGGAAACTTCAGTTGGATTATTAACAGAATTAAAAGGGCAAGATAGAGAATGAAGCCAATTCTCCTTCAACTGTCTTGCAAATTCAGCTTCACTAACTTTATCTTTAACCTTCAATCCACTGATTCTTGAACTACTAGGTTTACCGCTAATTCTGGTACTGCATACAGTTATTGATTTCAAACCAAGAATTGAACTTACAGAAGCTGAATTTGTGCTAAAGGGTTTCAGATTACAAAATGAATACGAACTGGGTTTGAATCTGCGAAGTAATTTCATTTCTAATTGGGTATTTGAAGTTTGTGGTGAGAATCGTTCCATTTCCATGTAATAAATTTTAATTTTTAAGAGATTTTAAATTTTTATTTCTATTTTTTTTTTGTACTTTTAGTACTAGTGAGTGTAACGGGGAGCTCCTCATGGACTTGTTTTTAAAATTAGAAACCCAAAATTCAAAACTCAATTGTGTTTTATAGTGGGAGTTTGAGTTTGAGTTCGAATTTAATATTTAATATTTATTTAAAAATCTAGATTAATATTAAGTTGATTTAAAAAAATATTAATATAGATAAATATATAATTATAAAAAGATGAATTAAGATAATTTAAAATTGACTAGACTCGTAAGTATGTCGAGAGAAATATTTTGATATTGAGCTCGTCAATTGGCTCGAATAATTCGAAAAAAAATTATCTCTTTTAATATTGAATCGACTTTAAAAAAATTTGTGTCAATTTTGAATAACTCGTACACTGATTCAATATGGTTATATTTTAGGACAAAGTATCTTTTTAAAACTGAATACATTGTTGAGCCGAAAAAGTTGAAGAATTTATCGGTTTATGATTTAAGTGGTTGAATTCAATTCAATTCGTTTCTTTAATTAATTTATTATGCCTAACCTTAAATATTTGGTATTAATTTCATTTTTATTATATTATGAGGTTAGTCTACTGAACAGACCAATCGTAATTAATATAATAAGGAAAAGTTAGTTTATCTCTTAACAAAAATTCTCCCTTTCTCTCTAAAAATATAAAACTAATACGGTAATTTTGAGGAGGTAGTTTTGCCCTTTTATTCGGAAGCCACCTCTTCCAACCCTTTAGTCTTTGTTTTTTTTTCTAGTAATAAATAACTCTTTTTTTGTCCTTTTCAATAAAATTTGGTTTTACCAACGAGCTGTAACTCAAATGATATAAGTGCTGGGCATCAAATGCCAAAGTCGTGTGTTCAAATCCTCCCACAAGCGCTCCCCCCCTTTCCAATTATAAAAAAAAATCGTTTTTTATAGAAGATCCTCCTACTTGGGATAGTTTAAGGAGCTTATATTAAAAGAGACGGTTCTCTTGATTAAAAAAAAACTTCTATATAGTTTTACAAATGGTTTTTCTCCAATTTTTTAGTGAGATTTTTTCTTCTATTAATAGTATTCTTTTTTGCATTTTTCTCCTTTTTTAGTTTTCAACTAGCGGTTTAATTTCTCCAAACTCTATATATGGAGGTGTTCTTTTTATTGAATAGGTTTGAAGATCCATTAGCCCGATCAAGGAAATAGTTGGTCCTTGATCGGATTAGGATCCTCAACCTAAATAGTAGAAGATTTTTGATTGACTTCTTTAATAGGCTTGATGTGTGTTTTCGTTGTATTAATCTAACTTTTTGTATTCATATTGAAGCGAAAGTTCTGGAAGGTAGGAGTTTCAAGTATCGAGCGATTTTACAATTCAATCGGAGAGTTATTAAATTAAAGCTCTGATATTCACTTAATTGAGCGCCATGAAAAAAGGCATTATTTGCGGATTTAAGGCTTGATGCTTCAAGTTTAAAACAGAAATAATTATAATTATTTCACTACAATTCACAAGATTATTAGTATAAAACAGAAATATTTAAAAGATAATTGCAATGCAATCAAATCATAAGCAATTCTATTTTTAATTCTCGGTTTTGATAATTTAAATTTGAATTATTTTTTTATAATCCGAAATATCAAATAATTTTTGATAAAAGAACATTAATTGTGGATGCTGAATAAGTATATTATGATATACACATCAATTTTTATTTTATAAAAAAATTGATAGTTTGTATTCTAAATTACCAAATTACAAAAATTATATTCTAATTATAAAGTACACTAAAGTTTAAAATTTATTTGAAATTAATTCTTTTTATATTTTTATTATCATTATGCTAATGATATTTTGTATTAGATAACTCTTAATTCTCTTACGAGGATATTTTTGTTAAATAAAATTTAAAAAGAAAAAAGAAAATGATAAATTTTAAAAATATAAAAGATAATAATTTTTAACTAAATTAAGAAAAAGATAGTAATATTCAACACTTGAAGATATTAAGGCTTTGAATATACCATAAATGTGGAATATTGATTGGATTCCACTTTTAGTATATGTTGTAACTTTTATCATTAGAAAATCAATCATAATATGCTATGATCCTTTCTTTACTTTCATATGTATATTATTCAATTATGATCTTTTTTTTTTATAATTGGAAAGAGGAAGCGCTTGTGAAAAAAATTGAACCCACGACCTTAACAGTTTACTGTCCAGCGCTTATAACAGTTGAGCTATAAGTCATTGGTAATTATGATCCTTTCTTTAGTGATACTATTCAGAGACAATATCACATGAGAGGTAATTATGCCAAAAACCAAAACAAAAATTCAAATCCAATTTCTTTTAGGGAACATAAATACATTATATATGTTAAAAAAGTTCCTTAGATCTTTTGCATGTGCATTTTCATGATTCACCTAAGATTGAGTGGTGGCTTTTCTTTTTCCTTTTTCTTTCTTTTTTGCTGCATTCATGCCCTCTCAAAATTCCTAATAGTATCATATTATTGCCTATACTTCTTATAGTATTATTTGAGATTAAAATTGTCATATTGTATCATTTTCTTGATAATATTTGAGGTTAATAATTATTTTACCTTTTATTATAATGTTCAGATAATTTATTATCACTTTAAACACAATTTATATATATGATAATTATTGGTATACACACATTATAGCCAAATTCATAAAATGATTATGCAAAAAGTTGGTGCATTATGCACCAAATGCACTGTTTTTGTATTTTTTTTAATAATCAAATCGAAGACTGCTAATTTTCACATGATATGCATTTAGATTTGTGCTAAATGAGACAAAGGGCTAACCCTATTTATGCATTTTTTATATTTTTCTTTGTAATATTAAAAAGGCAAAATATTGGATCACATGGAGAAAGAGAAAGATCATGTGATGAATCTATAAGATAGCTTTGTTTTGGAATAGAATCTTCCTTACTAATTATTCAAATTTAGGAATAGGCCTTTAAAACATAATTATTTTTTACTAACATTTAGGTATTATTAGATAAATAAAACTCTCTTATAGTTAAATAAATTAAAATATTAAGAAAAAATAGAAAAGGATAGCAATTTTGACCTAATTATATATATGTATGCTTTTGTCATTGACAAGGAAAAAGAAAACCCTCCAATTATCTTACAATTAAATTTTTGGAATTCACAATTATTTAGGAATTATAAATTGAAATAAAAAGAAATGATGAGAAGTGAGAGGAGAAGAATAAGAAGAATGAATGAATGGTATACTATTTCCTCACATTGATACATCACCTTCAATCAACACAAAAATAAAAAGGAATAGAAATGAGTGGAATATGAAATATTGGTCTCAAAAATAAATATTCTTTCCTTTTTAATTGGATTATTCAAATTTAAATTCTTAATATGAAATAATCGTAAAAAGTTTATGAAAGAGCTTTGTTATCTTAAAGGATTATATATGGAAATTTGAATTAAGAATGTGTCACGTCATTTTTACAACAAGCCAATAATCATTTGCGATAAGGAATCTTTATTTATTGTTTATTTTTTTATCATTAAATATTTGCACATGCCTAACGCCTCATTGGTTTGTTGCACGAATGACGTGGCGCAACCGTTGCATTATATAATTATTCCTGAATTTATTAGGACAATAAAAAGCTCCGGATATTAAACGGATTTCTATATAAAAAGTAGTATTATCTTTATTCTATTTTAAAAATTTCATTTGATTCTACGCAGAGGTTAAGAAACATTTATACTAATGTTTTTATCTACTTTATTTTTTATTAATGACGGTAAAATTGTTTGTAAAATTTATTTTGAATTTAAAAATGAATTAAAAAAGAAAATTTCAATGAAAGTTATTTTAAAATAGAAATAAAGCTTCTAAGATGGAGCATTTTTTAATGTATTTTTTTTATCTTAAATAGAAAACAATTTATAATAATGAAGCATCTTTATAAATGGTTTTTTTAGCAGAAGATAGCTTCATCTATATATTAAAATTCAACTAAGAGTCTCAAATGTAACTACTAAATCGGACTAAAAAATTGTAGTATATGAGGCTATTTAACAATTTAATGTGTCGGTAAAAACGCAAAAAATCTAACTAAATGGACACAAAATTTATAAATTTATAAATTTATAATAAAAAAAATTCTTAGATCTATAGTAAATGATCGTTTGGAGTAAAAATTCAAACTGTAAAAGTTAAATCTATAAACTTACTTTATATATGAGAGCAAAAAAAAAATTCAATCTCTAACGACACACTTATTCTGATCGACTTTTTAAATGAAGAACCACCACACGGACATCCAAAAATGCCGAATTGTAATTCTTAGGATTTTATAAGAAACTAAAAAAAATAAAAAAATAAACCTTGTTTGAAATATCGAATTGCATAAAATAAGTGATTTAACTTTTTCAGAGTAGTATAGATTATTCATTATTTTCAGCATATATTCACGGGCATGCCTTGGAATTCTCAAACTAATTAATCCATAAAGGTTCACGAATGTTCCTCCTCACTTTCATTTTTATGCATAATCCATGCATTCATGTATCACAATATTACTTGGCTGGCGAATTTCTGAATAAACAAAATTTGACCTAAAATAAGACTCCTTTTAACATTATACATATAAAAAATAGAGAAGATGAAGAAATAGATAGTAGTAATATTTGAGGAAAAATAATCTTGTAGCTGCATAGTTAGGGTTAAGATATTTTACAGTTATCAAATTACAGATTTTTTATGTTTTGGTAATTCATATTTCATTTATTATATTTTAGTAATTTAATTTTTATTTTCATTACAAAAAAGGTTCTACATTCATTTAAGATGAATTTTTGTCTACATGACAAATAAAACTTATAATGGCATAATCTTTCAAGTTATTTTTATTAACATATGATCCTCCGTATATCGTTTTATTTTTCAATGGAATGATTCTCAACATATCATTTGTTTTCTGTATTTTTGCTAATGTGTCGTTCTTATATGAAAATTTTGGATTAGTAAACAAGTTTATTTTGCCATGCAAGCAAAATTTTATGGAAAAAGAATGAATAATTTTCCGTCGTAACAACTTTTATCAAACTGTAACAAATGAAATGTTAATTACTAAAATATAAAAACCTATATCCGCAATAGTTTTTTTTTTTTTTAATAACCATGTATAGTTAAGTAACCCAATGCAGTGAGTCATCACTGTTTGTTTACTGGGAAGACACAGTTACATGAGAGCATAAAATAAAAGTGTGATCTGTTCAACACTGTCATACATAAATAAAAAGAAAGTTTATCAGTGTCTGAATATTTTAATGCATAATTCAACAAGTGTCCAATTGATTGAATACTGTAACTTTTTCCTGGATCATAGCTAGAAAGAAATATTTATGTGTAGCAATCACAAGCTTCCAAACTTCAGTTCTTGAGAAGAATATAATGTCTGTCTTTGGGAGTAGAAAAAAAGTTTGGAATCATCTCTTCATCACATGTTTCTCTGATTACTCTTATATTTTTTAGTCTCAATGCATAATAATATATTTACTTTTTATTTCCTAAAATATAAATTTTTGATTTAATAAGGCGCTTACTATACTATCAAAACCTCTTCCATCAATAGAATTTTCAAGTACATGCATAGCATATATATACGGTGTTCTAGGCGGCGATTATAAGACGACATATTTAAACTTTTCATATTTACGCTAATCTCTATTTGAGCTGTGTATTCTTTTACGAGAAAAAAGCTTTAATTCTAAATTTTAAACGACTACATATACGGTCATATATTGTTTGAACTCGCCATCTCACCTAAATGAAAATAACACTTTATCGTTTTATATGTGTCTTGAAAAGTAGTAGTAACTTTTATACTATTATTAATTATAAATATTAGCAAAAAGTAAAAACATTAATTATAAATACTGACATATGGGTCATATGGTTCTTAAAGCTATAAACAACAGTAAGAAAAGTAAAAAAGAGAGAATAACTTATTATTTTAGTGACATTGTCATATATGTTTCTATTTCAAAAAGCAAGAAAATTATAATCTAGAGAGAGAGAGAGTTAGAGAGAGAATATTGACATAAATATCCAATCTAGGAATTAGCTTAAATATTGGATTAATGGAGAGATGTTCATCAACAATGGTGTTTAGTGTGGAGTCAGAAAAGGGAGTTGCATCACCTTTCTTGAGCAAAACATATGAACTAGTGGATGATTATGAGACTGATAATATTGTGTCATGGGGTGATGATCATACCACTTTTATTGTTTGGAAACCCTCTCAATTTGCTGCTCATCTTCTTCCTAATTACTTCAAGCATAACAACTTTTCAAGCTTTGTTAGGCAGCTTAATACCTATGTAAGCTTCTTCTTTCTCTCTCTAGATATCTCTCTCTCTCTCTAGATTATATATGTATTGCTCTTGGTTTGAATTTTCATTAAGATCTAATGGAGTTTATATTTTAATAATTATATCATTGATCTTAAAACCTTAATTATCTAAAGTATAAGTTGTGATTTTCCAAGTATATAAATTTTGGTCAACAACTAAAGGATTATTCTTATATTAATATGCATGTATTTTTTTTCATGTGGGATATTTATTTCCTTTCTATGAAATTGAGATTACCATTTATTTCATTTTTGGAAATTAAAAAAAAAAATCCAATTTGTAATATAATGTAGTACGGAAATGGAAACGGAAACAAGCAACGTCTTTGTTTCAACTCATAAGTCGATAAATTTTTGATGGCGAAGCTACATTTTGATAAAGATGTGTGATTGCCCGCCTTTGTATTTTATAAACTAATATAATATGTTAGTTAATACTATAAATTATATATTTTTAATACTCTATTGCACACCTTTATGATCAATGTAATAATTTTTGTTTTTTTCAAATATTTTTGGTTTCGCCCCTGATTACAGTCGCGAGTCGCTCTAGACAGTTTGAATTTTAGTCGTGATTTATAGGGGAAAAAACATGCTTCTTGAAAACCCTAATGCTTCATTAAATTTTTGTATTTGATTTGTTTTTTCTTCCTTAAGTAGTTTCAAATAATGTCTCATATTGTATTTGATTTGTATATTTTATTAAATAATTTGCAGGGATTCAAGAAAATAGTCACAGATAGATGGGAATTTGCAAATGAATATTTTAGAAAAGGTGCAAGACATTTATTATCAGAAATCCACAGAAGAAAAACCTCAAATCATCACCAAATATATCACCAACCAGAAGAAACTTTTATTTGGAATATTAATCAAAATATTCCATTTCAATCTCCAAAACCCGCTACTCATGATCATATCTTAAGATCACTTTCAGAAGATAATCAAAAATTAAGACAGAAAAATTACATGTTATTATCAGAACTTTCTCACATGAAAAGCCTATACAATGATATTATCTACTTCATTCAAAACCATGTAAAACCTACTAATTCTATGCCTAATTATAGTAATTATTACAATAATAAGATTATTACAGAATTAATGGGATCTTCATGTGATCAAGATCAACATCAAAGTGAGGAGGATTCGAATAGTGAAGTTAAACTTTTTGGAGTTGCTCTTAGTGGGAAGAAGAGGCTGCATCAAGAAGTTGTAATTGATTGATTATTTGTAGAGTCTTGATTAATTAGCTTAATCTATTGTAATTTTTCTTTAATTTCTAGGACTAATTTGTAACAATAAAAGAGTTCTATATATGTAGATATGTTGATGAACTAGCTAGAGTTGGTGATAATTAAACTACTTCATGATTTTTCGAAAATATATATGGTATCTACATCAGCGTTTTGTAATTAGAAAATTATTATGTGTGTTATAAATTGTAAAAAATTAGTAATGCGTATTTTAAATTAACAAAAGTTGGATTGAAAATTGTGTTAGAATTAAAAACACGCTAAAGTTCATAATTTATTTTGTAATTAATCATCAAGTTTACTATTTGAATTAATGAGAGAATATATAATATTTAATTAATTAAGTAAGAAATGATTGATTGTAATTTGAAATAAAAATAATACTAAACGAATTCTGCATCTTGAACTTTGTGCCGCGCACATTCCTTAGACGAGTTCTAAAAAGTCACATAATATAGGAGCGAATGAAAAAATATAAAAATAATGTGAAATAAAAATCAGATTCTCTTTATGCCCCCTCCCCCGCATAGCGACATAGGGGCAAAAGAAAAAAGAAAGGGATAGAATTTCTTTCTCTTTTGGCATAGCGGGTCCCCGGTAGACCGGAGGCCCGCAAAACGGGCTATTAACTCGGTGGTAAAGCGCCCCCCCCCCCCCCCCCCCGCGATAATTGCAATGTTATAGCGGGGCTATGAGGCCTCTCAGCCGCATTCTGTTTCAAATTGGTTTGTTTATTTGAAAATAATCAATTTTTATTTTGATATTTTTCCAAGTAAATCAAAAAATTTAAAAGATTTTTATATTTAATTTGATAAATTTTCAAACTTTCAAACTTTCAATAAATAAATTATATTTAACTATTCCATAACATATATTTTTTATCTTTTTAATCATAAAATTACACAATATATATATATATATTTTAAAATTTTATAGGAGTTAAATTTTTTCGTTTTTTAGAAAAAGATAAGCTAAATAATATGCCTTTTTTTATTTTTAAACAAATTTTAAAATAACCGACCAAATAAATTTCCCACCCCTTAAATATATTTTCTGGTGTTGCCATTGAATTTTAGGTTTTATTTTTTTAAATTGCCGTATCAAAATGGCGTCGTTTTGGATTAAATCAACACGACGACAATTTGATGCGACGATCTTTCAACTGACTTAATGAAAAAACGACGTCGGTTTGGCAGACGCTCACACCACAAAATTAGTCGTCCTGGCCCTTTCTAAGTTTAATATTACTAACGTTAAAACGACGTTAAACTTGCGCGACCCAACTTCAAATCCTGGCTTTGCCCCTGCTAGTTCCTATAACATATTTTTGCTCGTCCGAATTTTTGTATATATCATTTTTGTTAAAAAGTTCTTTTTAAAGAACTGTTAAACACATATCCTCACATTCCTTGGCGCAAGAACTTACAGGCTTTGTAGCAACCGGATCATTGAAAAATGTAAAATACAAGGGTCAACTAAATATTTTCAATTTCGTATCAATTATAATGAATTTTTATAATTGTATTAATATATGTAATGTATTTTAAAGATACAATATGTTTAAAACAGTCCTCTTTTTTTTTTAGGAATAGGGATGCGTCAAAACGGACCTAGCATGATTTTTTCGAACCAATCTAAATCGAGGATTGAATGAATTATTTGATCGACTAAATTAACTGACTGAACCGTCGGTTTGGTTTGGTTTGTGATAAACTTGAGCTCGGACAACTTGTGATAATTCGGCTTGCATGTTGTAGAGTTTTTCTTCTTCTCAACAATCCATTATGATAATTCAAGCTCCCATATAATAGAACTTATAATAAATTGAAGTCATCTTTATTGAGTAGTTATGAAATATTTTTATTAGGCATAAGTCAAAATGTTCAACAAGTTTGTTTATATTTTATCATAGTTTTGTTAATTATCTGATCATCAGAATTTTATCAATTTTTTACACTTGTAAATGCTATTTGTTGAGATAATATAAACCATGTCCATTACCTTAAAGAAAACGTAAATGTCACATTCTCATAAATTAAATTAAAGGCAGAAGTTATAAAAATTTCTTGAAGTTCTATAAAAGACATATAAACTTTTTTATTACTTTATTTCTTATTATAAAAGCTCTTAACATACCAATGGGAGTTGGTCCAAGTGGTAAGCGGTTTGGTATCGCTTAAGCAAGGTTTCGGGTTCGAGTCCTTGTGAATGCAGAAAATTCCCACTGGCAGACTCACCCACCATGCCAGGTGCGCGACGCGGGTCGGATCCGGATTAGTCAGGGCGAAACCTTGGAAACCGGATGGGCTTACCAAAAAAAAAGCTCTTAACATTTTAAGACAGTGTGCGTCCCTGCCAATGCAGTCACTCCATATTTGACATCGAAAAAATTTTGTTGTGGGAACAGCAAAAAAAAAAACACAAATTCACTGAAATGAAAATTATATTATAAGTAGGGAGGTTAGTTCTGCAGTCTATCGAGTCAGAGGATGAGAGCCAAAAAGGCGGGTTTTTCTCAATTTAGTTTATTTTTAGCGACCTCTCTCTCTCTCTTTCTCAATCCGCCCCTTTCATGTACCTGACATCCAAAAAATTAAATATCACCATTCGTTAATAATTACTCGTTAACATATGTACACGTAAACGATTGGCCATTTTTAAAAATAGGTCTAATGTCTTAAAAAAACCCCGACCTTCTAGCCCCTATTTCAATCATACTCAGACGTTGAAAATTTGTCAATTTTACCCTATTTTGCATTTTTGTGTTTCAATTATACCCTGAAAAATTAAATTAACGTCTTTTTTGTTTGGAAATTTGTTTAAAACATTCTCCATGTTTAGCATATATTAATTGTACGTTTTTAAAATTTATTTAAATTTAGTTAAATTAATTAAGAATTTAAGTTAGTGTTAATATGATTATGGGTTTTAGTTAGTTTTTAAAAATAAAGGACTTATTTGTACTTTTTTGAATAAAAAAGAATTTAATTTCATGTTTAAACTTAGTTAATTGAATGATTTCATCATTTAAGTTAAAAAATTGGGGTACAATTGAAAACGGAAAATTCAAAAGTGGGTAAAATTGACAAATTTTCAACGTCGGGGTGGAATTGAAAATAAAAATAAAGATGAGGGTATTTTGAGTGATTAGACCTTAAAAATATATCAAAGTTAACACAGTCAACCTCGCTAGCAATGGAAACCATTACACCAACTTCACCTCCCAGTTTTATATTTGGATGATTTATATGTGAACAACTTAATTATTTTAAGATTTTTATTAAATATTTTGTCATTTTACGTAAGCGTAAAACAACTAATTTATTCCGTGTTTAATATTGAGGTTTATTTGTATCATTCTGAAAATACTTTTGGACTCCTATGATAAAAGAAACAGAAAAAAGCTTAAGTGCTCTTTTATAAAAACTTTAAGGACTTTTATATACCTTCTCCCTATGTCAAATGAATCTATTGATGGACATACTGAATATCAAGTGTTGGACCAACAGCCCAAATTCATTCGTGGATCATACATTGTAGAGTTTGTATTGAATTGCAAGTTTGTAACTAAACCACAATATTTATTTAGTTTGATCGGTCTTTTTCTTTGAAAAGTTTGATTGGTTATTTTACCTTTATATAATTTACTTTTTTGGTAAGTAATGCTTATATTAGCTCGATTATAAAAAATAAAAATAAATAAATAATTTAATTTTATAAATACTAATAACTAAAAATTACTTTAAAATTGGGATTCATTATTAATCGCATATTGATTTAGAGAACAAATTTATATTTAAATCTTAAAAATAATTATTAAAATATCTTAAAACTTCTTTAAAATTATAAAAATAACATAATATATACATGATTCAGTTAATTTGTTTGGTTTGGTAAGTTAAAATATTATACTTCAAACTAAAATTAGTCAAATTAACTAAATTTTCAAAAAATTGTATTGTAACTTAACCAAATTAAAAAAAATCTAATTAAAATTTTAAAAAATTTATCCGATCAATTATTTATTAATAGCCGAATACTATACACCTTTACCCACATATTAAGAAACAAATTTTGACCATTCAACCATTTCTAAATACATCTGAAGAATATTTCGGACATTTTTAAATGATAAGAGAACTATCATTAATGATATTTTTTTTATCTCCGAAGAATGCAAATGCCGACAATCGCTATTAGAAATATAGTGATAAGGAGTCCACCATGATTCTTTTGAATTTATTTATTAACTTGATTAAATTAATGTATGTATTGTGTATATATAAATGTATTAATATATAGTACAAATATTTAATCGTGCTGATTTTTTTCAAGGCAGTTTTTTAAAATTAAATCTTTTGATGAATCAGTGATCAAACCATGTGGACTATCAGTTAAATTTTGATCACTCCGGCCAAATCAATCGGCTAGTTCAACTAATTTGATAAAAATTATTATATAATTTTTTAAAAAAAAAATCAAATTTTAATAACTTATCGGTGTAAAGTTTGATAGAGTTCGTCAAATCTCGTATGATAAGGATTTTTGATACTTTCCCTCCTTTCAAACTAGATCATTATTTGATAATTGAACGGCTCGAGCCAATCGGTCTGATCTAATTTTCAAAACATGCTTCAAAAAGTGTAAAAAATCATTATTATAAAAGTATCAATGTGAATCAATAAGTTATAACTCAAATGATATAAGTGTTAGACATTAATTCTATTAAATTGTGGGTTTAATTTCTTTCACAAACGCTTACCTTCCTCTAATTATAAAAAGAATATATCAATCTGACTTTATTTATTTTATAGATTTAATCTTCTAAACAAATGAAGTTATATTAAGTTGGCTTATTATTCACATTGATTACATTCATGATGTTAATCATTAAAATTGACAAAATTGGTGGAGGCACCAAATTGAATAGTAACTAGTTGATGGCTTTTGATGGATGAGATGTTTCAACTTTTTGAGACATGGGTTAAAAATAATAAAAGATGCCATAGCTTATGGAAATCTCAAAGTAACAAAATGGGAATATGCTTAAATACTCACTTTATTCTGATCTAAAATGCTTGAATAACACCTTTATTAGTTTTCATATAACTTAAATTTTACCTCACTTGCTATGTCTAATTTATCATGCAATGAAAGTTAATTTTGTTTTTGAACTTATCACAAAAAAATTAAATAAAAAATGTATTAGTGATTTTAGATAAGAATTCCCTTAGAAAAAGTTTATGGGTTCATTCCATCCCATAATTTCAATTTATACATTACGTTATAATGGTCAATATATTTTCATGAGCTCATAAAAATTATAGAAGTATGATGTACAAATTGGAGGATTAAATAAGCAGAAATGGTTACGTTAAAAATGTATTTCTCAAACTATAAATTTAATCTTATTTGATTTTTTTTTGTGTCAAATTGAATCCTAAATGCGTTAATAATATCATTTTACGGCATGTATCTTTATATTTTCACGGTTCTATACTTTTATTATTGAGAAATTTAATTTTTAATACATGAAAAAAATTCTTTTTTATTATATTCAATGTCGAAATATTGAATGGGTCATAAGTTTTAAAAAATATATATTATATTTTATTTGTTAATTAATATAAAAAAAATTAAAGATAACCAATTTAATACTGTCATGACCCAAATTATTGAGTCGAGACCGGCGCTAGGGAATGAGTGATAGCTCCGAAACCCGTATCAAGCCTGTAAAATACTATAAATTTTTTGCAAATAAACAAACGGAAAAAAATATATCAATGTGTATATATATCTTTATACACTCTACGATTTATACGATTCGTATGAACATTTCACTTCCGTAACTTGTACGTACTATCTCATCTATCGATATGTACAAAAGCTGTTAACACAAACACCATTTCATCAAACGATCATATATAACGTAGCCTAACCAAATATGTGCACAACATATCAGACTTTGCTATACTAGGCTACGACTCGTCATTCGAATACTATAATTTCTTATTTTTTCTAATGCCGATATCTAAATTTTCTTATTCAAATCCTTAAACATCAACATCTTACTCGATATTATCCTTTTCTTTAATATTCAAAATCTTATATTTTTACAACTTCGGTCACTTTCTGCAGGATACGTTGCACTAACCGGTACTTAAATTTACGGAGTATTACAAATACTTCTCAATAATTTTTTTTATGAATCACCAATTTAATACTAAGATTTGATAAACACTGTCTGATTAAAAACCTTTTTTTATGCGGATTGAGATTCTCTCAAGTTCAAAATAAACTTGAGGGGGTCACGTTCACGATCTACACCGTTCATTGGAATATGAACGGTGTAGATAAAAAAGGTACAATTTTAATCAAATTAATCTACACCGTTCATATTCCAATGAACGGTGTAGATCGTGAACATGACCCCCTCAAGTTCATTTGAACTTAAGAGAATCCCAATCCTTTTTATGCTCTAAAAATAAGGTAGTATTACATTTTCCAAGAAAGAGTGTACATGATCTCCAAGAAAGAGAGAAGTTAGTGAATAGGCTCAATTAATAACTTGATTTTTCGAGTACAATTTTACTAAAAAAAGAAAAAGAAAAAAACGCACTCTTACCTGATTATTAAAAGGGCTAAATAACTAAAACAAATCAAATTTTTTTATGAAAATTTTACAAAAATTTAATTTTTTTAATTTTATCCAATTTATTTTGAAACGCAGGATTTCGTTTCAATTAAGTTCAACTACATGATTTTATTTATGTGGCGCTGACGTATGTCATACCACATCAGCGCCACGTACACTACTAGAAAATAGTAAATTACCGACGAAAAAATTCTTATTTAGCGATGAATTTTAGTGTTTACCAACAGAGAACTTAGTTTACCAGCGGAATTCAGTCTTTAGTGATGGAAAAATCCGTTGCTAAAATGCTTTTTTCTAATAATGGTAGGCGCCACATCAGCAAAATGTGCAGTTGGACATTACTGAAATGAAAATCTGTATTTCAGGATGATACATATAAAACTAAAAAATTTGAATTTTTGTAAAATTTTTATAAAAAGTTTGGCATTTTTTAGTCATTTTGTCTATTAAAAAAGAAGCAAAATACTGATCCTAATTTAATTGATTCAATATCCATATGATATATAAAAGCATGAATAAAGAAAATAAACATATACATTTATATTGATGCTATTAAAATTTTAATTATTAAGATAGTTCACCTAGAATTCTAGTCCCTACAAATTATTATTTGATTATTTAAAATATTAATTAAAATAAATTATTGTTTCAATTACTATTTGATCATTTAAAATACTAAATAAGATAAATTACTTTTAATAAATTATTAATTTTATTATTATTTAATAATTTTATGTGGTAATTTTATAAATTATTAATTAATTAATAAAATTAGTACTTTAATTATTACTTGATCATCTAAAATACTAAATAAATATTTTTAATATTATTATTATTACACTAAATAATAAATTACTATTTTTATTAATAATTTATAAAATTATTTATTAACTACTCCTTATAAATTACTATTTTTATTATTATTATTGGATATTTTCTATTATAATATTATATATAAGTATAAAATTTATTTATTAATTAAAAAGATTTAAAATAATCATACAAAATACTAATAAGATACACTGCGCTTAATAAACTATTATTTAATTATTATTTTCAGGCTATGTAAGACTGCCATAATTTTTTATTAAAACTCTCATTTATGATGGAGGGAAGTCGTGGTTACACAAGGCAAGAGAGATACAAATAAGCAAAAACAATTCTCTTAAGACATAAACAAACACAAAACTATTGAAAATTATAAGACAAGTCTCACTCAATTAATTCTGTGAAACAGATAACAATGTTTGTCCTGCTAAATAAAAGAAAAAATAAATTTAAATAAATAAAATATGTCAAAGATAATAATAATAGACATGGAGTGACCAATCTTTAAAAACGCATCTGCCATCATATTATACTTCAATATGCGAGTGAAGATCGCTGAATCCATCACGAAAGAAATATGAGGCAAAATCCATCATAATTTATATTTTTTTATTTGGTATTTTGAACATTCATATATTAGAATTAGAATTAGAATTTGTTTACAATGAATCTGCATATTAATACAGAAATTATTTTAATAATACAGAATGAAACAAGTATTTTAAAATACTTTTTATTTTTATACTAAATAATAAATTAATAAAATGTAAATTGACCTATTGCGTTGCGGACCACATGCGAAATATGTAAAACGACACTAACCTCTTTAAATGTTCAGATACTTTTTCTAGGTTAATTTATAAAGGTCTAATGATATTACAAAGTCAATTATTTTTGACTGTTTATAAATATATTCAAAATATTTTTTAGAATTTACATATCTGTTTTAATTTGATAATTTTATTTATTTTATTAATTCATTAAACCGTAATAAGCTTTCACCTCAGTATAATAATTATTTATCTTTTTATTTATTTTATGCTTAAAATTGAGTTTTTTTTGTTTGAACAATTGAAGTATAAAGAATCAAAGCTAAGTTTTACTATTGTTTTTGATTTTTAAAATAAAATTTAATTTTATAATTATGAAAATAAAATTTTCTAATTAACAAAAAATTATGTAGAAATTAAAATAAATGAATAATTAAATTAATTGAAAAAATTTAAATAAAATTATCAAATTGAAATATATTTATAAACATCCGACGTTTGACAATGATATTGAGTTTCGGCTCAGTAGAGTGAGTCCTCGTCACAAAAAAAAATTATAAACTTTAAGAAATCTAAATAAATTATAAAATGTTAAAAAAATTATTTTTTTTGGCACCAATAAATTATTTATGAAATCATTTATCTTTCTTATGTTTCAATGCTTCAGTCAATTGTAGAAAAATAACTGCTTTCTAATTTTTTTTTTGCCAAATTGCTTTCTAAAATTAAAGGTGTCAAGTTTAGTGACTTTATAAGTTAATGTCGGACTAAACTAATCCTACTCCTAATCCTAATCCTAATCCATATGCACCATATGCACTAATACTCCTTCAACAAACTTCTCTTCACCAACCCACTTTTTAGTTTCAACTCATTTATTATAAGAACAAAGGGTCAACCCACCCCCTGAACTTGTGACACGGGGTCATTTAGCCCAATTTATACTTTTTTGAGCAACTAACCCCAAAACTCTTCATTTTTGGGTCAAATAACCCCATAATTTATATTTTTATTTTAAAAAACAGATTTAGGATAATTATATCGCAACAATTAGGGAAGTATCTAATTACTTTTTTGCATCCCTCACCTCCGATTTGTATTTTACGCGTTTTAAAAATACAATTATGGGTTACTTGACCCGAAAATGAAGAGTTTTGGGGTTAATTGCTCAAAAAAGTATAAATTGGGTTAGATGACCCCGTGACACAAGTTTAGGGGGCGCGTTGACCCTTTGTTCTTTATTATAACCACTGTTTGGAATCATAAGAATATCTTAAAAGATTCTTTAAATTAACATTTATTGCAAAATGCTGTTAAACCCACCTTGTATCACCTGACGTGACAATTTTTTATTTGTTTAATTTCTTTTTAAAAATGTATATATAAAATTTCCTCTTTTAATATAACTATTCGTTTGTTGACAGATCATGTGGTATAATAAAGTGGGTTAATTTTGGTGGGTTAAATACTAGTAGTATTACTCATATTTTTTTTTTCAACTTTCAAAAATATTTTTAAAAGAATATTCATTAATAATTAAAAATTAAGAAATAACTTTTTCAGATCTAATGCCAAACACCACCACGTAATCTGTAAAATATTCTTCTTCAAAAGCAAGAATCAAAATTGAACACAAACTCTATACATCCACATTTTTTCCATCTAACACATGTTAATAATTTAGTATTTCATAATCTTTAATATGCTTTCAAGATAATGAAAACGAATTTTTTATATTCAAAGATTAAAGATCATTTCCATGAATGGTAAAAAAGGAAATGAAAAAGAAATAAAGAAAATGAATTTGGAGCATAAAGGAGTTTCCAAGAGTATAAAGTGGTGGCAAAAATTGAATGCAAGGTGTCAATAATGTGCATGTTTTTAAAGGTAGATGGATTTTTCATAAAGCTCTCATAAAAAAAAGTAAATTAAAAAATTAATATATATATATTAGAGCATTTTCAATAGAGTGTATTTTTTATGCTAAATTTAGCATGAAAAAAATGGTAAAATACTATAAATAGCATAACATTCTATTTTTTCTTCCAATACACAAAGTTGAAAATAAGTGTTATAATTATTTATTAAGATAATTATCTCTGAATTTTATTAATTTTTATTAATTTATTATTTTTTAATTATTTGATAATTTTTTAATCAAAAATTAATTTTATTTTATTTTGATATAATAATGAGTTTTTTTAAAAGAAATAATTAAGAGAATCGATGAACTATATAAAAATAAATTATATAATTTTTTTTATTATATTGATATATGGTCTACTATTAAAAAATCAAATCGAAGCCTGAAAATTAAATTGAAGCACAAAATTTAAAATGAAGAAAGTAAAAAAGTAAAAAAATGTTAAAATAATAAATGCAAAAAAACAATCCGTGGTAAAATTGTAATTAATAAAGAAATGCTATTGGTTGTTGTAGTTTAACATATGCTGTAGTCTGTGCTAAATTTAGCAAGTAATATAGCATATGCTAAATTTGCCACAAATTATAGCACTGCATTGGAGTTGCATTTTAAGACTTAATGCTAAATTATAACATTAGCACTCTATTTTACCATTACATTGGAAATGCTCTTACATCGTTGACAAATTTTGATTAATTCTTTCACTAAAAAATAGACTTAACTTTTTTCTTATCTACATTGTTAATTTATATTTTAATATTTATAATTATAATTATTTATTTTAATTTTTTTAACAGAAATAAAACTATTATATGTTAGTTGTTATCTGAGGTCAGAAAGAATTAGTTAATATTATAATTCATTTTTAACCAAGCAAATCACAGTCCGAGAGAGAGTCGGGGATCGATCTCCGACATTACGCACTATAAGGACATGGCCATTAGGGTTAGATAACTATTTTGATTTATTATTATATATGAAATATATATTTTATTAATTTTGATTTGTTTTAGGTATATTTAATTGGTTCTATTTTATGAATTTTTTGATGTATAACTCGAGAGATTCTTAGGTAGACTTAGTCTATCACGTCATCCGTGGACTAGCATATCATATTATGACACGTCATTAAAATAATGGCACTATCGTAATTTTGTTTATTACTTATTTACACTTTGTAGTAATATTATGATAATGACATTATTTTAATGACATGTCATAATGTGATAGGTTTAGTCTATGGATGACGTGGCGGACTGCATTCTTTGTTATCTCGTCTATGATCCTTCCGGTCCCCAGAATCATACTCACATGGCGGCTTATCACAACTTCCACTCGAAGAGCTTTGGTTTATGAGAGCAATCTCTCGCTAGCCATTATTAACCCTATGCAGAATGAAAACATTTATCAACAGGAATAATTGTTCGGTTTATATATTTATCAGCCTAATTATTTAAAAATTTCCTATCTTATAATTTTTTTGCATTTATATTCTAACTTAGAAAAAAAAAATCAATTGTACCTTATTTTTGATTTTTATGTTCTACCTCTACCCAAAATACTAAATTGATCTCTTTTCATGTGAATAGTAGGCTAAAATAGTCCTCCATATTTAACTTATATTCTAATTAGATGTTAATATTATTAATTTTACAAAAACACATTCTTCTTTAAAAAATTCAAATGACAGTAATTATTTATTTATCCAAAAAATAGTAATTATTTAATTTATATTAATTATTAATAATTTCTTTTAAATCAAAAACCGTAAAAATAAATTTTTTTACATAATAGTATAAAATTTATGTATGACTTATTTGAATATTTTTAAAGCTGAAGGTCTTATTTGTATTTTTCTAAATAAAAAAAATATAGAGTAACTCTTCTCTTTAGTTATTAATATTTTTATCCTTAAACTATTTAAATCGTCGATTGTACCCTTATTCGGGGTAGAGGTGAAACATAAAAACCTAAAATAGAGTTCAATTGAATTTTTTTTAGGTCAGAATATAAATATAAAAAAAATATAAAATGAGAGATTTTTAAATAATTATGCCTATATTTATCATATAGTAAGAGCATCTTACATTGAATTTGCATCATAATTTACAGGTTGCTTAATTAGATAATAGTATGAAATAAAAAAAATTATTCCAAGACTTGAGTTGGCCAAAGTTGCTTCCACCTAGAAATTTCTTGATTGCTATTTAGCTTTCTAATTCCTCCATAGAATCCATCGGCCTCGTTACCTTCTTCTCTATGCTCTTTTCTGTTGATCATTGTACATCTCCACCGCGACCCGCGAGTGTACTGATGAAATTCCAATACTACGGTATCTGTCGCCATAAAATTCATATTAAAAATGCACACATTTTATCGAGATTCAAAATGAAAATAGAATTATATAAAACAAATTTGTGAACGGTATTATCAATTTTTTATATGTTTTAATAAAATTATATTTTAAATTGTCAAAA
Source organism: Mercurialis annua (assembly GCF_937616625.2). Lineage (NCBI taxonomy): Eukaryota > Viridiplantae > Streptophyta > Magnoliopsida > Malpighiales > Euphorbiaceae > Mercurialis > Mercurialis annua. The sequence continues at coordinate 2,782,225 of NC_065575.1, read as the reverse complement.
TTAAAAATTCGTATTTATTTGAAAAACATGCTAAAATTCGTGTTATGTTTTACAATTAAACTTAAGAAAAGTTATACATATTTGGTCTACTTCAGATCTATTGATACCCCACCAACAATTATAGAATTCAGCTATAAATAAATACAAGATATAGTAAAAAAAACTTGGTAGCAAATAAAAGGTGACCTAGGAAAATTTGATATTTATGGTAAATTTTATCCACTTTCTGGTGAAATAATAGCAACTTGTAGATGGTATGTATTTTATTTATTTTTCTTGTTTCAATATATGTGTGTTTTATGATCTTACATTTTCCTCTTAGTGCTAGGTGACACAATATACCAAATAATTTAAAGTGAGAACCAAAGGATGTGGTTAAATTAAAAGATAAAAGAAATGAAATGACATCATTTTCTAGAATCTGAAAAGTTAACCCACTCATGAATGGACACTTTCTTATAGCTAACCAAAATGGAATATTATTGCAAAAGCTCATACCATAATCATCATTTAGAAGGAATTCTACTAGAAAATCATTTGCGCAAAGGATCATTTTGGTCCTAAAATTTTATACACCAAAATCAATTAACTTACATGTAGTCATTTTAATCGATTTAAGACAATATTCTCTAAGTTTTAGCACAACTAGAAACATAACTATACATAATGAATAAATTCAGAGCGACATGATGACTCAATTTCATCCTTAATTGACATAAAAATAGAGAGTATTGTCCTCAATTGATTAAAATAGATAAGTGTACGTTAATTAATTAAAATAGCTAAACATGCATTAATTGGGTGTTGTGCACAAATTTAAAGACTATGATGACTCTTTGTTCTAAATTTTTCAAGCGCTCTAAAAATATAAAAATAAGTATTTTATAAATCAAATTATGAAATTGAAATTAAGTATGTGGGGGCATAATTAATCAAGTTGACCCCTCTTGGTGATGTAACTTTGGCAAGTGGGTCATCTAGTGGTGTAGGTTGCTTAAAAGACAAATTGAGTTCCATTAGGTAGCAAAGAAGACATAAAAATTTAATGGGAGATTTGAAGGTTACAATAAGAATTGGAGTCCCCACAATGAAAAAAGATTCCAACTTTGCAAACAAATGGAGGACTATGAGAGACATTATGTTCTTTCAATGTGGTTGGCCTTAAATATTCTTCTAAGACAAAGTTTATCACAATGTTGGTGGAACTTATAACATATTGACAAGGATTTGTCTTGGGGACCAATCAAATTAGCATAAATTGCGGTCCACTTATTGAAAAACAAATAAAATTAGGGTGAAAAATTATTTGAAAAAAATCTCACCTTTTACCATTTTATATATTTAAACAACTCTTAAAATTTGGCCCTTCACATCTAACTTATTTATTTTTCAACATTTTGAAGTCCAATATTATTATTATTCGGTATCGTTTTATTCATTAAAATTCGTCAAAAACGACATCTTTTGATGAAAAAAATGCTTTTGAGACACAAATGTTAAAAAAAATTGAGATATTAATTGTTAAATTTTAAACCGTATGCTTAAATCATTAAAGATTTAAAAAGTTTGATTCTATTTTTTGCAAATTCCCTTAAAGAAAAGACTAGCCGAAAAATGACTCTAATATGTGAAAGTAAACTCCATTTAACCTCATTCAAGCGATGGACTATTTTTCATATAATAATTTCTTTATTAATTTTGATTTTGATTTTATTGATGGATCCAATTAAATATATTTTTTTAAAAAAAAGTACTAAATATGTACATTTTTTAAATTTTCAATTGAGTGAATTCAAAGATATAGATCGAGACTAGATAACAAATACTCTTATCACAGAAATATATGCTAAAATATGAGAAAAAGTCGTAAAAAAATCAATTTAAATAAAAAAAATATTTATGTCATATTTTCCTGAATAATTACTTTTACGAGTGATTTTTTTGAACTATTTCTTTGATACATATTAATTAATTTTACAGGGCATCAAAATAATTAACTTGTAAAGTTTTAGGTTATGTTTGCAATTAATTGTGAGATGATTAATTTAATGGCATTTAATCTTGAACAACTTAAAGCATTATTCTAGTATATGCTTATCAAAAGTATGGCTTCTTATGTCACTAAACATGGAACCAAAACAACATTAGATAATCTTAAAATTAAAGTATTTTTCAACACTAATTTTCTTCTTTCTCATGCAAATAAATTAAAATAAATAGCATAAAGTAAAATTTATATTTAAAAATAAAATTAAAATGAAAAAGAATAATAATTAAACTCACCGCTACTATGACACCGGCAATAATTTTCATTACCATCACATGAGTCCAAGTGACCTACAACACCATACCACCAACCTGCATATATACATGCCATAATTAATTAAATATTTTTTTTGATAAATAATTAAATATTATATTAATTCCATATTTATAAAATTTAATTTTACATATCCATACACATGTTAGTGAATTAAATAACAATTTCATAGCATGTGCAGCATCAAATTCAAAAAAAGAATAACTATAATTTATGAATTTCCATAGATTTTAGAGATCACCAATATAAAAATCATTTTTGGTGTCAATCTTGTCATGATTAAGGTTGAATAGATCTTGTATTGTAGTTGAACAATTATTTGTGTATTGACTATATAGAACGAAGAGTGGCGGATTTATAATTTTTTTTTCAGTCCGAACCTGACTTTATCTTAAATTTTAGAATAGTTTCGCCCTGAATATGAAAACGACGATGCTCGGACAAAAACTATCGAAATGAAAAACGGTTGTAATAAAAAGTAAAGTTTTGAAGTAGCGGAAAAAAATTTAAAATGTTAATATAAAACGCTAAAATATAAAAGTCGAGAAATTACCGTAAGGAAATTCTTTATTTCTTCTCCATTGAATTTCAATATGATCACCGGGGAGTAAATCATTCAAGCAAGTAGAGATGTGAAGATCATGTGGAGAAGTATCAATTGGTGGTGATCTAAGTCTTTCCCATGTAACACCATTTTCTATGGCAATTGCTCTCCGACCATGTGGTGGGTACCTGAAAATTCATTAAAATCCAAATTAGCTGAATCATAATGTCTAATTTTTATCAATTCAATTCTACTTTAAAATTCATTTATTTGATTTAAATATGACTAATTTTATAAAAACTAAAAATTAAAAGTTATTGAATATATTTTCATACAATCAAACTTAGGGCAGCCATTATAGCATCTAATTACTCTAGAATTCATTCATTTAAGGCAAAAATACTTAAAAACCCCCCACCTTTAACTTTGTTTTCAATTGCACCACCACGTAGGAGAATTTTCAATTACACCCTATTTAGGGTTTTCAGTTTTCGTCTGTACCCCAATTGACTAAAATGACCTCTTTTTATTTAGAAAAAAGTTTAAATTAATCCTTCATATACTAATTTATTTGTTTTTTTCAAATGGAAAAAATATTGATACAATCCCTCTATTTAGTTGGTTAATAATTTTATTATTAAATTAATTAAATTATCAATTTTTTTTATTTTGGGGTACAGATTAAAACTGAAAACCCTAAATAGGGTGCAATTGAGAATTCTCCTAGGTGGTGGTGGAATTGAAAAAAAGTTCAAAGGTGGGGGAGTTTTCAGTATTTTCGCCTTCATTTAAACATGTTCGTTTCGTACAATGATTCATGAAGGTGTTTATTGAACTAAAATTAGAGAGCGTTATTTCTGATTGATTAAAATAACCAATTATAATTTAATTGATCCCGACTCATAAATTCAAAAACCGTAATGATCATTTGTTCAAAAAAAAAAACACAACTATTAATGTCAATAATAATCAAGAAAATACAACATATCATCTATGAAATTACCTGGCTTGAAATGTATCCGTACGAGGATCATAGCTAAGATCAGCATCATAACAAGATAACATAAACCCAACATGCCCATTCTGCAAAAAATATGCAACTCTAAAATCAAATTCACAAAATTCCACTACAATTTTAATCCAAAATTGACATATTTTTGCATGTAAACATGAGCTAAAAAAATACAATTACTAAATTATACAGGTCTTCTATAGTACTAACTAAACTTTTAATTTTAAACAACTGAAAAATTACAATAGCAATCCATTTAAAAAGTTATTTGTATGCCTATCCAACGCATCCGTTGCCACATACGTAATTTTTGATCTGAATTGCTATAATTAAAGTAAACTTTCATTGGGGTAAAAATAAAAGTTCAGTTATCAAAATATAATAAATGAAACGATCATATAACCATTTTTAAAAAGAAATATATAGTTCAGTAACCGAATAAAGCTTCAACCGAGCAAAACACGAAAACGAACATGAACAAGATTAACGTAATTACGTACCTCGCGGTTATAAACCTGAGCAGGAAACCAGAAGCTACCATTTTCAAGAGCAAGATACCAGGACATAATTGAATCAACAGCAGGCAAATTACTACATCTCTGCTTAATCATCAAATTATTATTACAATCTTCCTTAGATTTAATCCAAGAAATAGGCCAAACTATAGATAAAAGCTTCATAAATCCCTTTTGTCTCCCTTGTTTAAAGCAATCAAAATCATTTCTTGAAACTAAATGAAACTGCCACTCTCTATAGGCAGCAGAGCCAATAATTTTACCCCATTTTTGCTTCATATGTTTTTCCCATAAATAATCACTCATACATTTTTCTCTTAATGACGAACATACCCCTGCCATACTACAAAGCCCTTGGGGTGGTAGCTTCTCAAGAATGCATTCTAATGCCAATTCCGGTAAGTCCAAGACGGACATAACGGTCATTTCATCTTCTTCGTCGAATCGGGTTGCTTGATTTTGTGTGTTTTTAGGGGTTTGATGAGATATTAAGGCCATTTTCTTGAGGGACATAATTGAACAAAAACAAGAGTTGAAAAGGGTATTTATAGAATAACCAAAATATGGAAAAAAGATTAAATCTTTGCAAAACCAAAGTGACAACAATCTAACTTCACTTGCCCATGAAGGAAGTGGTTTTAAAGGTAAAGACTTTAGAAAGAAGAAGGAGAAACAAGTGATCAACAAGTAAAGTAGCATTTAGATTTTAAAAAATTTAAATTTATAAAAAAAAGTTGGGGAATTATTTTTATATATAGGTCAATTTCAAATTTGGTATAAATTATATAGATAAAGTAGAACAAATATCAAATGAAGCAACCAATTTTATAAATTAAGAAACAAGGGTAAAATGGTAAAAAGGGAAAAAGAGGAGAGAAAACAAAACACCCAATTGGCTTCTTTCTTCTTCTACCTCTTCAACAACAAGAACACAACACATCCACCTTATAGAAAAAAGTGGATTTTTTTCAAATGAAATTTTATATTATATTATAAACTTTAAAATAATGGGTTCTTATTGGTCAATTAAATTAGAGAAAGCCCACCAAACCCAAGTGGGCCTTCTCTTTTAAAAAATTTAAATAATATTCAAAACCAAAACTTCCTTTTTTTTCCCGTAAAGGACAAATTCAATCTGCTAACCGATGAATTATAACTCAAATAGCATAAACGCTAAGTTGTATTCTGTTACGTCGTTAGTTTATTTTCCCGTAAACGCTCTCTCTAGTGATAAAATTGGTAAGATGTCACATTAACCCAAAAGAGAAAACAGTAAAAAGATAAAACCTTTATTGATGGGGAATATTAGTGATTTGTTCAGACAGCTTAGCCAGCTGTCAAAAAATGGTTGGAGGCTGAGTTAAATGAACCCACAAAAATAAAATTAAAGATAATTAGTGGGGTATTTTAGCTTGAAGAAATGGGTCTCTGACACCTGGAAATCCCAAGAAATTAAGCAAAATAGATGAAGATAAGTCTAGATACAAAGACCCATATCTTTGAATCCAAAAACAAAATCTGAAATTTGGTTTTAAAGATTAAAAATTTAATCTTCAATTTTTTTTTTAATTTTGCACAGATCTGAGTTAGTTGGTTGGATTTGAAGCACAAAAATTAGGTGCACCCAACAAACTCAAAGATCTGTGTGTAATTGGTGAGGAAAAAACAAAACTATGAAAAAAAATTAATGAAAAATAGAGAGATTTGAAGAAGATGATTCAATGAGGTCCTCTTAAACCAATTGGTCAAAAAATGGCAATTCCGCAAAAAATGGATGGTTAAAAATTTGTGTACGTGAATTAAAAGTGAAAAAGATTTGATTTTTTTAATACCCAGAAATGGAAAACAGTTAATTAACTAACGATTCAACATTAATCAGATGATAAATTTAATTTTTTTTCTTTTTGGGTGGCTATCAATGATTAAGGTGAAATTATAGTTAATACTGTTATTTTCTGTTGCTTATAATGTTGGTAAGTTGGTAATGATTGATCTTTTTATTACAGATTTTAATGCTTATCGAATGGTTGTTAAACACGTGGATATTTTATTACCGTTACATAATACTACATGCAGCCAAATATTAGTGTTTGATTATTTTTTTGAACCAAAAAAGCTTTTTGAATAAATAATTGTATTTTCAATATGTTTCTAGCCAATATCATATTGAGGCAATCAAATAAAATGAAGAACTATAATTTTATTTCACTCTCTTCTTTTATTTCACTTGAATTTTCCTTTAACTTTAGTTCTTCAAAACTTGATTTTAAAGAGCGAAAAAGTGACATCTTCCGGCTTCAAAATCAACCATTTTTTTTCTGTTTATCTCAGTTTATTTTAATAAATTATTCCGTTTTAGACATTTGTATGTTTTCTAATATGGTTTATGGTGTGTTTTGATGATTATAATTTGTATTGTTTGAGTCACTTTTTAATTTGATCAAGAATAGTGTTTGTTCGATTCTTAACTTTAATTATTTTTTGACAAATCAAATTTAAAGTCAACTTATCAAAATATATCTTAAAAAAAATTCAAAAATGGAAGTATTGGTTATAATAAAATTACCTTTTACGATTAAGAATAAATTTAAAAAATTAAATTTACAATTTTACTGTATGAAGTCACTGTGTATGTTGATTAAGCTAATATAATGAAATTGATTGAAATTACTGAATGATAAACCTTTATATTCATTTTTTTTTAAAATTTAATCATGCAAATTAAAACAACAAATTTATTTATAATTTGGAATGTCCAAATAATAACTTTGATAATTTTTATGGGATGGAAGAAGAATTAATTACAACTATTATTTAATATTGCTAATTAATTGAATACTATTTATATTTCTTACATAAATTCATTCCCCTATGATGCCCATGCTTTTTTATCTTTTGAGTAAAATAAAGTTCACTCTTTTTCCATTTGAAACCTAATTTGTCTTGTTGCAATTTCCTAAAGAAATATAAAAAGAAAAAAATATATTATCATATTGTCTTCTAAAGATTGTTTATGAAATAACACCACTAATAGGCTATAGCTGACAATATTGACCAACATTTCGGCTAATAACCATTTGCAGCAGTAAACTTTTTGAACTTTAATTTTGAGATTAGTGAACTCCTCCCGTCTATTTAAAATGTACATCCTTAAATATAGCTGAAGTGGCATTAAAAAAATAATTAAAATAAAATTTATGTAATGAGCTTCACATCACTTGATACATCAAAATTTTTTTTTAAAAAAATTAGAAACCAAATATACTCTTAAAATCTAAAACTAAAAATCTTAAAATTTAGAAACCTTAAAATTCTAAATCCCCCCTCCGCTGCCGCCTACTCCTTCACTAGCCGCCGCCACCCATTCCGGCTGTCTTCAGATTCCTACATATTAATTTTGGGTATGTGATGTGCATAATTTTCCACTTCTTTTGCTTTCTATTACTGATTTTTTTTTTGTAGAATTGATCTTTTTGGTATGATTTAATAAGACCGGCTGTTTGACTTCGAGATAATTTATTTAAAATATTTTCTATATATCTAATTCATTTTCTCATTTTAAATTTGGATTTCTTTCGAAGGTTGTTTGTTTCAGCTTGGTTTAAACTGATGTTACTAGCTAATTTATGATTCGTGTGTTAATTTCTAGTTAGTTGGTTGTATGAATAAAGTATGGACCAAGATTTTATAATAAAATTTCTATTACTTTATGTTTTTATTCACTCATTGTCATTGAATAAATAACAAGTGTTTTCAGCAAATAATAAAATACATATAAAAGTAAAGGAAGTAAAAAAGAAAATCTATTACAAAATAACCCATAAAAGTGAAAGAATAGCTTTGTACAATCTCTACACAGAAGATCATTTACTTAGAGTATTTAGCACCATAACCCATGCACAAAAGAAGATTTGGCCTGTGTCTAACTATGGTCATTTTTGATAATTGTTTCTCCTCATTGCATTGCCCTAATTTCTTAGGCCTAAAGCTTAATTTCCTCAAAATTTTAGGTCTAGAAAATTCTGCATTTTGATCTCTTTTCTTGTCTTCATTTCTTGTTTTTCTCATTGTGGAACTTCTAAGTGCAAAACTTATGATTCTTTGCCACTTATTTTCTGTATTGGAATTTACTCCATTCTCTTCTGCCTCCATCCTGGGCTCTGAAATAGGAGTTATAGTGGGCTTCATGGGCCCTTTATAACCCATTTTCACCATTCGAGCCCGTCTTGCGAATAAAACTCCCTTAGGCTCGGCCAGCCTTAACGGGCTTTTTGGCTCGTTGTTTATCGCTTGTTGATGGGTCATACATGTAGGAAATGGTGATCCATTAAGGCCGATTTGCTTGTTTGGGCTTAGAATGAGAGGGCTCGAATGAAGACAATTGGCGTGGTCGCTGAAGCCTGCCAGTTCGTCAGGCTCCCATTGCGTGCACGCCGGCAACATGGACCATGCTCGTCGATGATTAACTCGTTTCTTTCCTTCCTTGACATTCTCCAAAGCAGCCATAAAAGGATCAAAATCATCATTCCACAAACTCCTCCTAGGATATGGAATTCTAAATATCGTACCTGGCGAGGCAGGGGCAGGGGAAGGCGGTATTGAAATTTGTTGACAAGGCGGAGGGTTTAATGGCATGACCATTCCATCACAAAATAAGTCATCGGCAAATGCCATAGCAGGAAGCGACTCATGACGTTGTCTCCAATTCTTTTTTGTCTCTTCGTGTTGATGATCCATCGTAACATTAGATCCTTGATTAATTTCTAAATCAGATCCATCGCTAACATCAACATTATCAAAGCGCCGACTTGTTGTGAACTCAAAATCTTCCAAATTAAAATTCATATCTTCAAAATTAGAATTCACATATTCATACATATTTGTTGGACTTGTGGTGATGGTGGTCGTGGTCGTGATCGTACTTGCCATCCCACTTCCGATGTCACTCGTCGCATCCAACATTCCTCTAATAGGACTATAGAAATTATTATGAAAAATACTACTAGTATTAATGATATTTTGACGCAATGATCTATTAGGGCTTGAGGGTGCACTTGCATAGAAAGAACTAGTGAATGAAGATGACATGATTAATACAATGGATATTTTTTAGATATCACCAACAAGAAATAAATTTGATTTTTGAAAATGAGAATTTGAGTGTAGAGAAGAAGGAAACCAAACTCTTGCATATATATATGTAATATATGATGAAGAGTTTAGCTTAATTCCAAACTATTCTTCAACAATCATAAGTTTTTTTTTTTCGTTTTTGAAGATATAATTAAAAAGAGGAATTTTCTCTAACTGTTTATTTGCTAATTATAGATTAGAAATTGCCAAGTCAAAAGTCATTTACCACCATATCCATATGAAAGTAAGAATCTTTGTCCATTTGGAACAAAATGATACCCTTTCCCATAATTTTGTAGTTCTAAATTCTAATAATACTCCAATTTGACGTTTTTCATTACAAAAATAAATAAACAAATAAATAAATAATGTCCCCTGAAATTGTGAGTAAGTTTTATTTCTGGTCAACCTTAGCAACTTTCCTGCCTGAATTCTGTTTTTTAAAACTATGTGAATTTCTTGTAGGTGAATAAACTTCACATTAAATAACTAAAGAAAACTAAAGTGATTTATAAGTGTAAATTAATGATACTTAGCACAAGTTACTTAATTTTGTGCAAAATTATTTCAATTAATTGACCTAACATTTAAGAGTTCATGAAATCTATATATGTATCGAAATTTCAGCTAATTTAAGCATTAGAGTCTGAACTTATTTTTAAAACCATAAAATCAGGTTAATAGATAAGACTAATCCATTAATAATTTTGGATGAGAGAAACAAGCCAAGAATAATTGAAGATGAAAGAATTGGCATCTATGTTTAGTAGTCATTGAACCGGTGAAAACAGAGGGCGAAGGGTCAAAAGTTGAACCACGATTGAATCAATTTTAGAGAATTTGTTCTATATTTAATAGTTACATATGCAATTCTATAAGAAACAAGTATATGATGAATTTAGTCTAGGACTCCAAACAGCTTTTCTGAAACAACATATACCTTCTATTAATTGAGTGAATTGATTAGAAAAAATTAAATTTTGTGCCTTTGCATTATGTTGTTCAGTCGCAAAGTTTGAAATGAGCAAATAACTAGGTTTAGAATAAAAAAATTAAGTTAAATCAAATAATGAAAAAAAAAACACCCGCAAACCCCAGTGTATTTGGACTGGGTTGTACGGGTCAATGAGTACCCGGACAGATCAACCGATTTTTAATTGTTTTATAAAAAAGAGGGTTTAAGGACATTATGACCATGCTGGGGCACCGACTCCCGGGTTTTCCAGTTGAAGCGGACGGGCCGGGTTGGGTTTGACAATAGTGTTGGTAAGCGGTAGGTATTTCAGACCAATTACATTTGAAGGATATTGAAGATGTAAATAAATCGCATATCGAATAATTCAGAGAAATTCAAGTTTCTTTATCTTTGTATTTATTACTTAATCCAGAATTATCAAAGTCTATAGAATTTCAACAGTATGGTCCCTCTCATAAATTAGAATTTAAATTGTTTGTTTCCCTGTGTCATGAGGGTATGCCGTTACGTTGAACAAAAAGTATCCAGTATAGTTCCTAAACATTCTACTTTTAAATTCTTATTTTTATTCTTTATTTTATAAATTAGATTTTAATATTATGTAATCTTATTTTCAAAGTTAAATTTTTCATTATTGGAGTTAATAAATAGGGTTATATTAGTCTTTATCTTTGTAATTTAAAGACAAAAAATACACTTTTTTTAATATTAGCAATTTAGCTAAAGACGACAACTAGCTAAAAACGGAAGGGATATTATATTATTTACTATTATAAAATTTAATTTTTTTTTGTCATAGATAAAATTTAATTTATAAGCGTACTTAATTTGAAGGATAATTACAACAACCTTAAAATTAGAAAAAATTACTGCCATACAGTAATTTTTAAAGTGAATGATGTTTTCATCAAAAAAAATGTGGGATGTACAACTAAGTAGCTTGATGCACAAAGAGCTCTTATAACCCAAACAAATATTGAATATTTCCACAAAACATATGACTAAAAAATTTAACTTAAGTAATATTTAAAGTCTAACATCAAGAATTACTTCTATCCAATTTCAAGATTTTTGTCATCTACTACGTTGATAAATGTTTCAATTTCAACAAGTCAATTTTTCTTGGATGAAATCCTTCCACATTACACAATAAACATGTACTACAAATTTAGTTCATATCATAATGTAGTACTATCTAAATTTTCCATGTACTACTACTATAAGAAGAACACTCATCTCCTCCCATGGATACTTAATTAATAGTACAATTTGTACAATTATTATGGACTTGAAAGAAATGTGTATTGGTTCACAAATTTAATAAGCAAGTACATTATGTAGTACAATGTTTTTTCTAAGACTAAACTTGGTTGTGTATAAATGTAAGATAAAATCATTCAATTCATATATTACAATATCTAAAGTTTTCATAAGAGAGAAATAATCATGTGAAGGATTCCTACAGGAGCGACTTGAGAATCACATGTGAACATCTTCGTTCTGAGATGTTGATCTTCATGTGTTCTCAGGTCGCCCCTGCTGGGCTTTCCTCCACTGTCCGACCTTATGATGAATGGCGTAGATCGATGTTGGTCGTGCATTTGCTTACTTAGGGTTGTACTAGATTATAGCCGAACCGGTAAGTCGGTAGAGATGTGCATTCGATTCAACCAAACTGAATCGAAATTTCAAGATTTTAATTGTTTTGATTTGGTTTGCACTATAGCATAACTTAAAATATTTTATGTCTAAAACCGAACGGAACCAGATTTATCCATTCAGTTCATATTCGGGCTTTGTGCACTCCTGTGAATTTTAATATACTCAAAAAATTCGAGCTAAAATTCGGGTTTTGCACATTGTTTTCAGATGATTTTCGTAGTGAATTTAAATGTAGACTTTGTGGGAGCATTGCTCATTGTATCAATGTGTAAAAGTTGAAACTTGAATAAAGAAATTTCACTGATATTGTTTTTCTTCTAATAAATGTTTTTTGATATTTCTTAGAATGAAACAGAGAAATTAAACCATACTGAATGCTTTTGAAAGGGTTGAAATCTGACCATAGGATGTGTTGCTTTACTGAGATATTGACCACAATCTCAAATGGAAATGACTGGCTACTAAAGCTTCCTGCTCCAATGGCCAACAACATTACACCTGCATAAAAAATATTAAATTTAGATATTGATAATTTAATTTTAGTTAAAATAATAAGATTATTTATTTAATCGAAAGTTCAAACAAAATAAAAATTTAAATATAATAAAATTAATCAATATTGCTTGGACAATTTTATTTTTTAAAAAAAATAATAAAACATTACAATATAATTTTTTTAATATGTTAGCCATTACTATTTTTATAATGAATAGAATAAATTCCGAAAAAAACTTAAAATGCTATATTTTTATACAACTAATAAACTAATTTTACAAAACTATCCATGTAAGTTTTAATATATAAAGGGCCAGTATTATATAAATTAACGAACTACACAAATATTTGCAATTTAATCACGTTCTATAAAATTCGATAAATATATAAACCAACTACAGTTTCTTGGGAAATTGATACACCGATAGAAAATCCGATAAAACTTGATAACATAGAAGCCGAAGTTTTAAAACGCATTGTTTTGATGTGTGAATGGCGTGGCCAACTCCAGCTTCCACATGATCATTTTTCACCGGATTTTCAACTAGTGTATTAATTTGACAAGAAACAATAGTTGATATATTTATTTACCAATTTTTACAAAACATGATTAAATTGCAAAAACGTGCATAGTTCATAAATTTAATGACATTAACCCATATATGAATTGTTAAATATTTGAATGATAATCAAATTTATCAAATCAACCCAACCAAAATCTATTGGTTTTACATTTTTATAGTTTTGATTTTGATTTGAAAAACTGTTAAACCAACATACTGATTTGAATTAGTATATTAGTAGTAAACCACTCAAATCAAACCATTAACCAAACTGTTCTGATCTTTATATAATCATTCGTACCTCATTGAAATGATTGGTTTACTGATGCAGGTTGATTTTTGAGAAATGCCATAATAATAGTATTAGATTTCAGTCACTGAACCAAAATCCTCACACCAGACTCAATAGCAATCAGCTCTTCTTTTCCTATTTTCTTCCAGACGCCATTAATCATCAAGCAACCTAACAAATCTGCCGGCAATAGAACATCCGTATCACTTGATTCGTAGCTCTCTAACATCTTTTTCGTCTTTTTAGTAGTCGATCTATCTATTAAACAAATATCAGAACTAGCACCCCTCTTGCTCCGTTCAACACCTGTCTTTTCTGATGGATTCACGGACTCTTTATCGATGTCCTGGCGGTCAAGAACAGAAAGACGACCAGAACAACCAAGATCACTAGGCAACATACCAATTGGACACGGGTTCCACGATTTTGCCAGAGTCCATCTGCCTCCACTTCCTGAATCAACTTCCATTGTTGTAGTAGTCCTGCATTTAGCTAACCTAAGTTTAACCAACTCTAGCTTATTAGCAGCTTCAATGATAGACTCGTCTTGTAGGTTACTGGAATTTATCCCTTCAGCCACATTCAAATCTGATAAATTATGCAAATTAAATTTGATGAATTTCTCTGCTGAAGAGCTATTGCCGGTCAGCTGAGCAAGATCCGCTGCTGAATTTATAAGCTGCTTCTTGCCATATGATGAGATCAAAAGACATTTGCATAGCACTTCTGTCAGAATTGGATTTAACATATTTAGTGATGCTGCAGAGGCTCTTGTTCTAACTTTTTTGGTATCCTTCTGTTGAAAGACTTTCAGTAACTTGAGTTGTCCAACAAGCCATGAAAACAGAGAAGAAAGTTGTTCAATTTTGACATTTCCTGCCCCGGGCTCCATTGATGCGGAATATGTTCCTGAACAAAGAATAAAATTCACAGAAGATCAACAAGAATACAATCAGGTCAGTCATCTATGTGAACTAGGGTAATTTTCACTAACAATCTCTAAACTTTTTTCTATCTCCCATCAGTCTTTTTCCTTTAATTTGCAACAATAAACTCCCTCAAATTTGATTTTATTGCACCAAAAATCTTTGCTGTTAATTTAGATTCATTTCTGTCAATTTTATAAGGTGACGATGAGCCGAACATGTACATAGACAAAAAAAACTACTTTTTTTTTTATCCACATAACGTCATGTCACAGATTAAGATCATGTGACGTCTTATCAATCAACATGACACTGATGTTACATACAATATGGCATTGATGTGGTGCCACATTCCTTAACATGTGACAAGACATTGTATATTAAAAAAAATCATTCATGTAAGCATCCAGCTCATCACCATGTCATCTAAAGTTGACAGAAGTAGAGCCAAATTCACGATAGGATCTTTAAAGCAATAAAATCAAAGTTGAAGAATTTTATTATAACAAGTAATAAAAGAGGACTATGATGAGATCATGAGAGAGAATGAAGTTGAGGGACTGTGGGTGCAATACTTAGAAGACATGGTATTAGCAACTCAATGCTGTTCTACATCAGACACCCTAGCATTACTTGAGAATAAACAAACTCTTGAGCAAAAGAAGGCTGTATTACTTCGTACCTATTTCGTACTTCAAAGTCTCTTCAGTCTCGATCATGTTCAAAATGGCCTTAATAAGTGTTAGGAGTAATTCTGGTTCCTTGTTAGACAATTTTACTATCACAAGCTTCCAGTCATCCAGCAAAGTGCGCACTTCTTGGTCAACTTCGTCAGGAGACTCCAATATATTTGAGGACCCCAAAGCTTTGAGCAAGAACTCCAACAGTATAGACAGTACTTCAGAGGAAAAGGAACCATATAAATGAACAAGAGCTTTCAGGGCCTTTTTAGTTTGCTTCTTCAGTCCTGAATGAATACAAACACTATCAGCATGAGTAATGCAGCTTACACGAAACAGAACTAACTTGATTAAAACACATGTCGCCACATGTTGACATACATGCGATGACTCCATTGGCGGAGAAAATTATAGGGGCTGTTTAGCTGTGGAAAATATTTGCTGTTTTCCATTATCAGTTTTCTTTTCCTTTTCAACGTTTTCAACGTTTTTATTTTATATCTGAATATGAAAATTTGAAAAGCAAATTGCTAAAGTTACTGTCTTATTGAGTACTCGCATCTTTTCAATAATTCATCAAAAATAATTCATATACATTTTTAAACTTATTGAAGTAATTATTTGCATGAAACAATGCAGTACTTATTTTTTTACTTTATACACACACACATGTGAGTGTGTTATCTTAAGAAATGAAAAGGGAAAATTTAAAAAGGAGAAATAAAATTATGTATAAATAAAAAAAAAAGTAAAGGATGAGTCTTCAATCAAGCTGCTCAGCAAAAAACCATCTAATCCACCTTGCAGCATTTGCATTTGTTGATCCGTAAATGAAATTGAAAACTTACTAAAAGAAAAGGAAGGAAGTAATGCAGATTAAATTGAAAACACTATAATCCATTGGTGCACATAAAGCAAAATGTAGAAAACTACTTAAACTAGTTTTCCATGGTAATATACAATTGAATAATAATTTTTAGGAAATTGTTCTCTAGTTTCTAGTTTAGAAAAGTTTTGCTAGACCATCTAATCCACCTTGCAGCATTTGCATTTGTTGATCCGTAAATGAAATTGAAAACTTACTAAAAGAAAAGGAAGGAAGTAATGCAGATTAAATTGAAAACACTATAATCCATTGGTGCACATAAAGCAAGATGTAGAAAACTACTTAAACTAGTTTTCCATGGTAATATACAATTGAATAATAATTTTTAGGAAATTGTTCTCTAGTTTCTAGTTTAGAAAAGTTTTGCTAGACCATCTAATCCACCTTGCAGCATTTGCATTTGTTGATCCGTAAATGAAATTGAAAACTTACTAAAAGAAAAGGAAGGAAGTAATGCAGATTAAATTGAAAACACTATAATCCATTGGTGCACATAAAGCAAAATGTAGAAAACTACTTAAACTAGTTTTCCATGGTAATATACAATTGAATAATAATTTTTAGGAAATTGTTCTCTAGTTTCTAGTTTAGAAAAGTTTTGCTAGATTATAGCTGCCTTGTAAAGAAAACATGAGAACTAAAATTGTGGATTTGCTAGACTATAGCTACAATTGTAGGTGACTAACAATATAGGAATTCTTTACATTCAAAGATGCAAAGAAAACATGTTTTTCACAATCTCTGGTAATTAAGGATATAGCATAATATTATCAGGATTAAGCATAAAATGCCACTGTTCCAAAATTTCCCTCTTTAGTGCAAATATTAACATAATCTGCAAGTTGACATAATATTGTAGGTTAAATTAGGAACATGAGAACTAAAATGTGTTCGCTTTTGGAGATGATAGCATGACACATCAGCAGTTGTACTACATGTAGTTTGATAGTATCCTCTACTAAAAATGCCCAAATGCTCATTTCAGTTAACCAAGCCTAAACCTAAAAATTTTCTAGCTTCTCTTAGGGACAAGAGTGTTTTTCTAGATAAATGATGCAACAGGCACTGTGGTTTGATAGAGTAAAAAGTGATAACTCGATAAACAATGCCTTCCATCAACTACTGTTTGTCATCCGAAGTCACATAAGTTAGAGAAGAACATTGAAATATGGCATAATAATATCAGATGAACTGATAAACAAAATGAAAAGACTATTCTTTACCAACCTTTTCCTTTGGCCGGTGATGCATCAGTGTGGGGACTCTCCCTAACTTTCAAGGATGATACTAATTCCGAGAGCTTTGATTTGATTTCTTCCTTGATTTTAGCAATTCCATCTCTCTGGGTTGGAATTTGTTTTGACTGAGGTTCCCAATAACAAGCTGACATCCAACCAAGTGCCTGAAATTATTAACAACAGATATGACAAATTTACACTTTGCAGACATCCTGTTCCAAATAAAAGTTTTTCGGGAGTCATTTTATTATAAATCATATATCATCCACAAGAAGAAATCGACTATCTGTCGAAGAAAAAATAACTTCTCTCCGGAAAATATTTTTGAGAACATATCTGGCATCATTTTCTGTTGTTTGATAGTAAAATAAATTGGATTTTTTTGAAGCATAAATATATTGAAAGTTATTGTATAATTGGTTAGTTTTTCATATGCCAGATTACAAGGGAAGATTACATGGATAGACACATAGACATACACATAAACATACACACACACGCGGACACACCCATACCACACATAAAATAAAACTATAATTGTACTACAGTTAGTGAGCTATGACAAATAATGATCTGTAAGATTCCTTGCTTAATTTAAGTTTGACAAATTGTTAATAATTAAATTTGGAATTAGTAAATATTCTTAATTAAATCTCAAAAATTTATTTCCTATTTTGGATATTGAATGAGAGCTTGAAAAGGGACAAACCTTCGCAGCAGCACTCCGAAGTAAAGTCAGAGAAGGCATATCACGATGTGAACCCTCTATAATTAGAACAACATGAAGAAACACAGAAGTGAGTTTCCAATTCATACAGAATTTATCTAAAAATGAAAGAAATTGTCCACAATTCAACACTTGTAGAAAAATCATATTACGCTGCATGCAAATGTGCAAACATTAAAAGAACTCCAAATACTTGATACAGTTTTATAGTAGTAAACATAAATATACTATAATTCTGCAGAGGCTATTGAGAAATGGTGGATTCAAGATACTGTGACTAATAAATTTACCACAAATCACAAATGAAGTATGATCTTAACTTAGCAAAAGCAATTACCAGTCTTAACAAATTTCTTTGCATGTCTTGCAATACATAAAGGCTTACCATGGCGAACGTCAATCAATGTACGTGGAATGCCAATTGCACTAGCTGCCTCAGCAATTGAAATTTCATTCTTTTTCCGGGTCTTCTCAACAACACAATTGACAAGCCTTCAAAAAAGTAAAACTTGGTATAAGCTGAAAAAATTTATATATCCTCTCATGGAGTCCCACAAAAACATGTGAAGAAAATTATACGAACCAAATTAAGGGTAACCAACCATGAACAAACAAAAACTATAACCAAAGAAAACCAAACCATAAAATATCACTATCCTAACAATTTTAAATCAATAAAGTTATCTTAAACCATGGAAGTAGCAACGAAATGGTACCTCAAGATAGCCATGCAATATAGCATAGCCAGCATTTGCTCAGAATGTAAAGCATCACTTGGTAGGTCCTTTCTACAATAAAGCATTAAAGATTTAAACTTCTCAAAAAACTGTTGTAGAAGTTTTAAGGCCTAATAGTAAAATAAATTCAAACTTTTGCAGGTCGTTGCAATTTTATCCAAAGCTTTTAATTTTTGTAATAATATCCTAATTTCATTATTCCGTTGCAATAGCCAATTTTTTCCTAATCAATTTAACTGTTCCAATTTTCAGTTGAAATTATAAATTAACTCCGTAATTAGCAAAACCCATTTTTTAGAATTTCAAAATTTAATTTCTAATATTAAAAATAACGTTAAAATCTAATTCTAAATTCTCCAACTTTTCGGTGGTTGAAGCCAAAAAAACCGAATTTGAAGCTAAATATGACTAGAAAAGTCAAATAAAACTAATTCAAATTTGAATTGATGAAACAAATGGCTAAAACTGCAACAAAAAGTTGAAATTTAAACATTATTTACAAAAATTAAAAGCTTTGGATAAAATTGCAACAACCGGCAAAAGTACATTAAATTTTCAGAATTACCTAAAATGAGGATCCTTCTGCTGAATTTCAATAATTGAAGATGTGACATCAATGATAACAGGTAAGCATCCTCTGCTCCGCCAAGTAGATATCTAATAAGTAGCCATTATACAACAAATAAATCAATGGATAACGAGAAATTACGATCAAAACGATGATTAGAAGGGAAAAAAATGGTTTACTCTGTTAATAGCGGCGGAGACTTTATCCGGCGAACCGGAGAAGAGAGAGTCTCTAATGAATTCCCATTCTTCCCAGTTTAACCACGGAACCAATCTGTATCCCTGTGTTGACGATGATTTATCTTTGTTTTGATGATCACCATCCCCAATTTCCATGATTTCATCGTGAAACCCTAATAATGGATCCATTTGAAATGTAATTTCAATTGTAAACCAGTGAATTAGCTGCAATTTCAGCTGTTCTGTAAGTTCATAAACCCTAAACCTAATCTTAAACCCTCTTTCTTGTTTGAACGGCAATTCGTGCAATGTCGTTTTAACTGATAAAATAAATTTCAACAAAAGTTCATTTTGCTTCCTTAATTTATCATAAAATATTAATTAAGGACAAGCTCTTAGCTTAAACCTTCTTTCTCGTTTAAGTCTTCGACATTCATCTCAAACATTTCTTTTTATAACTAAGTGTCTTATACGATATCGTTTTGGTCACTACATTAACCATAAATGTCACTATTTTTATGAAAAATAACACATGGAATGACAATTAAATTACAGAATAAAAAATTTGAAAAAAATTGAAATGTGGCTGCAACTAAAAAACACGAAAAATTTTGATAAAATTGTGTCTTATAAATATTTCGGAAACCGGAAGCTCATAAGAAAATATTTCAAACCATTTCGGTAAATAAAAAAAATTAATCATTTGTAAAAATAATCTAAAAATTTCTCGAACAATTTATTTTTTTAAGCAGTTACCTACAATTTTTATTATTCACATTATCTATAATAAATTATTTTTTTATTTTTATTAGATTTAATTATATTTTGCTTATTTTATTATTGTCATAAGTATATAAATAAAGTTTAATATATGCAGTATTCTATTATTTACTAGTTTCGCATTACGTGCTATGCACGTGGCTCGTAACGTGATTCCTCAATGAACATATTATTAAATTTACTATAATTATATCAATTTTTTTATTTATAATTAATATTAAATTAGTTAAGAATTTTTGTAAAAGTAAATATAATATATTCGGTTATTAAATTTTCTTCTTTTGGTTTTATAATAACCATAATTAAATAGTTAACTTAATTTTATTAATAATATCTTTAAAAATAATAAAATTTAAATTTAAATAATAATATATTAACCAAATACAGTATTTTAATTTTGTAGTTCAATCAAACTAAAAGATAGATATTCCTACTATTTTGGAGACAATTTAGCTATTTTTTACATACTAAAAATTAAATTGGAGATAATTTAGCTACCTATTCTAATTAGGACTTTAATTACAATAGTGATCAATTAAATAACTAATTAGTTAATGACCATAAAACCTTTATTTAGTAGTAAACTGAAAAGGATTATTCAGTAAATTTGCCTGCCCCCCCCCATCCGTACTTTTTGATATAGTATAGATAATATCATAACTATAACTTTATATTTTTATTATTTACAAGTTTTCCTCACATTTTGAGTCTTTCATTTTAAAAAAATGTCATTTTTTCATTTTCGTTTCGTATTGTTTTTTTTTGTTTTCGTTTCCGTGCTACTTACCTTATTTAATAAATAAGGAATCATTTCACCCACTCAACTTGGCCCGAATTAAAAAAGTCCAAGTTCATATAAGTTGATCATTTTTCACCTTAACTTGGCAAAAACGTATCAATTTAGCACTCCATTCCAACTAAATTTGATACAAATTTAAGTCTAGTTTAATACCAAATTAAGCCTAATTTAATACTAAATCTAATTAAACTTAATTTAATATTATTTACTTAAAATTACCCGCCTCCATTCCGACCTCCGCCAAGTATCCTAATTCACCGTCGACCAACTCCCAAAGCCCCTCACTGCCGGCCACCTCCAAACCCCTCGTTGCCAGCCACCTTTGAAGACTTTGCCACTATCGTTCACTATTCTCAGACGAGAACAGTCCCACTCTGTTTTCAGGCGAGAACGGAGAGCTATGTTCTTGTCTGAGAATAGTGGCCGGAGACCCTATGCGGAGGTAGCTGACGATGGTTTAGGATGATAGGCGGTGGGTGAAGTTTTGGTGAGGTAAGAGATAGAAAAAATACACACAAATTCTAGAGGTGGCGAATGGGTGGGTTTGGGTGGGTATGGGTTGGGTTTAAATGGATAGGGTTATAAATGGGTGATAATACCCATTTATGACCCGTTTTAATTTTATATGGGTGTCCATGCCCATGTAACCTTGCATGACCCTAACCCACCCATTAACCCACTTAATATGTATAATGTTAAAAATTGACTTTTTAAAATTTAAATTATATTACATTTTAATTGTACATCTTGTGAGAATTAATAAATTTTAGAGAGAACATATTCTAGGAAAAAATACTTTCCGAAAAAAAATTCTGGAAATCCGGGAAAAAAATTTGGAAAAATTTATTTTTCGACAAAAAAAATATTTTCTGGATAAAAAAAAAATTTTTGGAAAAAAAAATTTCTGGAAAAAAATACCCGACAAAAAAATTTCAGGAAAAAATATATTTTCCGACAAAAAAAAATTTCTGGAGAAAAAAATATTTTCTGGATAAAAATATTTTCTGAAAAAAAAATTATTTTCTGAAAAAAAATATTTTCTGAAAAAAATATTTCTGGAAAAAAAATATTTTCTGAATAAAAATATTTCTGCAAAAATTATTTTTTTTTAAAAAAAAAATTTCGAGAAAAAATATTCTGGTTCTTTAAGATTTTTGAATATTGATTTTAAAATTTAAAATTTATTTGATATTTTAAATAAAAACAATTACTCTTAAATTGACATATGTCATTCAACTAATTTTGCATTTTAAATCATTATGGGTAAAATATGGGTACCCATGTCAAACCCTTTTATTACCCTTATCTTAATGGGTTGGAAGAATTTTACCCATTTACTACCCATTTAACAAATAACTACCCTTTTATAACCCATACCTTTTATGTAATGGGTGGGTATGGGTGTGGGTGGAAATTGCCACCTCTAACAAATTCCTACATATTTTTTAAAACTTTATTGTAATATTTGAATTTTTTAAAATTAAAAATTGTTTTTGTATTTTAAAACTTTCTATGTACTGATTTGGAGAATTATAAGAAAAATAAGAGTGTTTTTCAAACACAGGTGAGAGTGGGCAAAAGTAAAGGAGGGGTGAAACCGATTCGGTTTTGCCAAGTACAAGGAAAAAGTGATCCGGTTTTACGAATTTGAACTTTTGTGACATTTCGTGCCAAGTTGGGGGGTGAAATGATCCTTTGTTCCTTATTTAATATTACATGAAATCTAACTATTATCAGGCGTCACGTTGCATCCATGTGGCTGAGTACTGCTAGATTTAAAAGAAAGGCCGAAGGCGCTAACTAATCTGAGTCAGCAAACAAACAAACAAACAAACAATTTCAAACTCATCAGCTCTTCACTCAGAATTGGACTCTGTAACTCGCTTGCTCAGAGATTCCATTTTCAATGGCTTATCATCTCAATTTCAGTTCACTCATATTATTACTTCTATTTACTTCTCCTTCAATATCATCATCATCATCATCAAATCAGGTGATCTTCATATTACTGCGTTTTCTTCTTCAATTTATATCTGTTTTTGTTTAATTTTGACTTAGAAACTGCGTTGACTTTGTGTTTGTTTCCCGAGAATATTAGGTTTTGTAACACGCGATGTATGTAAAATTGTCTTGGTTCATTTATACGAAGCATATGATCAGTTTCTATTGTATTGGACACACTCTGAATGTTTATGTTTAAATGTTGTGAGCAATAATTAGGTTAATTAAATCTCAACTGAAAGAAATGATAATATTTCAATTATTCAAATCATGTTCAAACGTTGATAAGCTTTTGATTCTTAGTTTTAGTGTAATTTTGTTATTAGAGAGGAGGTATTTGAACTGGAAAACGAGTTATTATTTATTTGTTTATGGTGATTTTTTTTAGTTCTGTGAAGCTGAGAATGGATATGGTGAAACTGGATGTGGGATTCCATCATCATTATCACCGTCATCGAAGATATTGATCATAGGAGGAACTGTTGTGAATGCGCATCATCAAGAGATTGCTGATGTTTATGTGGAGGATGGTATCATTATTGCTGTAAAACCTAACCTCAAGGTTTGTTATTGGTGGAACCTCTGTGTTTTTTGATATCAAGAATTATTATTAGAGTCTGCTGTCGAAATTATAAACTGCATTTAGTAGTCATTGGTGAACTATGCGGTGAGAGATCTCTTGAAATCTATTGTTAATACTCTTTGTGATTTGTGTTTGACTTGTTTTAAGTTCCATTTGCAGGTTGGCGATGATGTTACTGTGCTTGATGCAACTGGAAAGTTTGTAATGCCAGGTTTGTTTTTAAACTAAAGCCACATTACTGATAGTTGCTGCTGCTTTCACCTTTCTGTCGATCAAATGAAAATATTTGAGATATTTTTTTTACTTGGGAAATAATTTAATGATTCAAATCAAGTGCATCTTAGCATGTGGATACCATTTTTACCATCAGCCTGTAATTAGACAAAATCTTCCCAGTATTTGATGCTATCTGTTAACATTGTAGGAGGAATTGATCCCCATACCCACCTAGAGATGGATTTTATGGGTACTCAGACCATTGATGACTTCTTCAGTGGTCAGGCTGCAGCTTTAGCAGGTGGAACAACAATGCATATAGACTTCGTTATACCGGTTGATGGAAGTTTAATGGCTGGTTTTGAAGCTTATGAGAAGAAGGTAAAAAAGGCTTGCATGGATTATGGATTTCATATGGCAGTTACCAAATGGGATGAAGTTGTTTCACAGGAAATGGAAATTATTGTGAAAGAAAAAGGTAATTCACTTGGTTCAATTGCAATTTCACATTATCTAGATCTAGTTGGATCATGATTTAGCTCTTGCTATCTATATAACCTTCAAGAAATTGTATATACATTTGGAATTTGTAGGTATCAACTCTTTCAAGTTTTTCCTGGCATACAAAGGATCTCTGATGATCAGTGATGAGCTCCTATTAGAAGGATTGAAGCGGTGCAAATCTCTCGGGGCCCTCGCTATGGTCCATGCAGAAAACGGAGATGCAGTATTTGAAGGGCAGAAAAGAATGATAGAACTTGGTATTACTGGTCCGGAGGGGCATGCTCTTTCAAGGCCTCCAGTGGTAAACTTAACATGAGCTATTTAGCTTTCTATCCTTTGTAGGTTTAAATTTCTCAGTCGAGCCATTCTTAAAATTCTTAGGTCCTTGTTAGGAGTTCGGACATTATTACTGCTCTAGATGGCTAAGCTCTTTCAAGGCCTACAATGCTAACCTTAAAATTTTTTCTCTTGGTTGCTAGTCTTGTATAATTAATTTTCTCATTCAGCGCTGTTAATAAAACTATTATTGAAGTCTCACCCAACAGCTTGGGCTTTTGGGTATAAATTGGTTATTTGACATACTATAAGAACTTCTATGATCGAAAGGTCTAAAATTTGATTCTCAGCAATGCTTGATTAATTAGATTATTTGAGTATCAGGTGAGGTGGCCATGTGTGTTCGTTTGTTCACGCTTCAAGTGCAATGGCATTTGCGTGCGTGTGTATGTTAAGATAGTAACTATTAATTGTTGGATCCTTACCCAACAGGTTGAGCTTTTGAATAAATAGTTTTTTCCACAGATATAATAGTGGACAGTAAATCTTCTCTTACTAATCTTTGTTGAATTTATGTGAATACTGCTGCAAATTAATCACGAAATTGTCGTTAGCATTTTGATGATTGAATGTTTAATTCTCCTATTTGGTTAAAGTAATTTTTCTCATTAATTTCTGCCTCTCACATTTATGTGTAACAAGTATGACTTCTGTAGCGAGGGTGTTTTAATTTCCAAGCTAATTATTTTTCCTGGAAAAGGGTATGGATTGGAGAGTGTAGGCAACTGCATATAAATATATAATCTGGGTACTTCCTTGTATTAGTTGATCTCTTACACATTATGGCTGCTAAATGGTTTGTTTCTTCAATCTAAGTGCTGATAAGAAGGGTTTTGCATCAGTGCAACTGGTTGTATTAGATGGTTTAGCCTATAAATCTTTATTTATTCTGTAGTTTTTTTCCAGTTGTTTTTTGCATGTTGAGGTTTCATACGTAATTTAGCTTATAGTTTGATGCTGCAGCTGGAAGGTGAAGCAACTGCTCGTGCAATTCGTTTGGCAAGTTTTGTGAACACACCTCTCTATATAGTACATGTAATGAGCATCGATGCAATGGAAGAAATAGCTAAAGCTCGAAAATCAGGTTTGAATTCTTTTGAATTTTTTTTCTTGAGGTTGTTTGATTTAACAATGGCAAACATTCAAACTCGAATAACATAGAACCATGTACTGGAAATTTCCATTTCAAATATCCAGAAGGTAGACAACTGTTATTGGTGCATTGTCTGATGGTGTTTCATATACAAAGAAATATTTAAAAGTCATATAGCAAGATGCTCTATTTATGGTATTCCATTTATCTGATATTTTTCCAAATACAAATTAATATTATCGTATAGCAAGATGCTCTATTATGTCAGTTGATGCTTAAGATGATGTCATTGTTACGGGACAGAAATAGGCATTGTGATTTCTGTCTGATTTTAAAGAGAAACATAGGATGAAGGCGTTATTGAAAGAAAACAAAAGGCACTATGCCTCAGTATTAAAACAAAATTTATTTAACTTTCACGGTTCAAGGCATGAACGCATGATCAGTTTCATCATACTGCAGGACAGAGGGTCATTGGAGAGCCAGTGGTATCCGGTTTGGCTCTTGATGATTCTAAGCTTTGGGATCCTGACTTCACCACTGCATCAAAGTAAGATTCAACACGCCATTCATTATTACTTTTAAGGATTTTTTTTTTTTTCATTTTCAGTATGCATATTATCATTTGTTCTGTAATCTACTTATCTTTTTTTAATTATTTTATATCTGGAATGACTTTCTTTTCAATTTCATTATGTATTTTGACATTCATTCGGTAATATAAGTTTCTCATGATTCAGGTATGTTATGAGTCCCCCTATTAGGGCAAGAGGACATGACAAGGCTCTGCAAGCTGCGCTTTCAAATGGAGTTCTGCAGGTTTCTCTCTTATCTTGTGTTCCCCTCTCCCCCTTGTTGAACCCGGAAGGAGAGCATTAACTTATACTGCTGTCCAAAATTTGGCATAGAATAGACAACTCTTGTGAGATACATGTCTTAGCTTTTGAAATTCTGACTCTTTCGTCCTATGATTATCCAAGACATCTTCGTTAATACCTTTGTACAATGGTTATCTTAGTTTGTTCCTCATGGTAATCTTTATGCCGTGCAGCTTGTAGGAACTGATCATTGCGCATTTAATTCTACACAAAAAGCCTTTGGGATTGATGATTTCCGTAAAATTCCAAATGGAGTTAATGGTAAAAGAAGAATAGCCTTGTTATGACCTAAATGAAATGTATGCCCTTGTCTTTTGTACTCGTTTTAATAATTTTAATATTTTGCTCTATTTTCCAACTGGTAATGCAGGAATTGAGGAACGTATGCATCTGGTTTGGGATACGATGGTGGTAGGCTATTGTGGACCTCTTTTTTATTTCTCTCATGGACTAGATGATTTTTTTAGCTAATAATCAAATTCTCCTTGTGTTTCAGGAATCTGGCCAAATTTCTGTCACTGATTTTGTCCGCGTGACAAGTACTGAATGGTAATGTCTTATCAGTGATTCCTTGAACAACACGGAAACTATCATTGAATTTGCTATTGAATTAAGGAATTGAATGGAATAAAAATGCATGGCTAACATGTCACACAATTTAATATTTGTCAAGCTTCCTGAAGATGTAAAATAATTTTGACCCCTGAGAAATTTTCCAGTGCTAGGATCTTTAACATATATCCAAAAAAAGGAGCAATTCTTGCTGGATCAGATGCTGATATTATCATATTTAACCCAAATTCAAGCTTTGAAATCAGTGCAAGGTCTCACCACTCACGAATTGATACAAATGTGTATGAGGGCAGGAAAGGGAAGGTAATCTTCTATATCAGTTTTCTTTTTGTTAATCATGAAAATAAGATATTGTTAGCAGTTGTTGTAAGAATAAGGCATTGCAGTAGTTTTACTCAGGTGAATCTTGAAAACAAACTGAAGCTCCGATTAGACATAAAAAAAGTTTAGTGCTTAATGCAGGAAAGGTTCCTCCATCAGTAAACTTTCAATTCTCTTTCACGAGTCCTCAATTTCAGCTATTCTCTACTTATACCCTTGGCTCTTATTTGTCTTCATATGCTTCAATCCAATGTTGTTGGAGACTCGGAGTAATTCTGTGTATATGATAGTTTAACTTTGGGCAACTATGCATTGTCTTGTGTTTCAATATTAAACTCATTTTATCTGATGTAGGCTATCAACAAGGAGCCATAAACTCAAAATTGATTTTTGTCAAGCACATCATAATTGGAATAAAAAACATAATCAAAATTGTTCCTTAAGAAAGCCATTATTTCATTAACGTGCCTGAAGGCTGAAGCCATGTAAATTCGTGTACCATTAGATGTATTATAGTTATTCACTGTGGTATATTATCTAGCATATCTTAGTTTGGTGTTCAATATTATTATGATCCCACCACTGTGCATTTTAGCTCTCGTGCACAAGTCATTTTTATGTATGGGTGCACACTGCACATGCATATGTTGCCTTCTTCCAGTTTGTGTGGATGTTTGAATGTGCGTTCATGTTAACAACCTAAACCAAATCATTCTGCG
The DNA here is from genome assembly GCF_937616625.2 of Mercurialis annua. Taxonomy (NCBI): domain Eukaryota; kingdom Viridiplantae; phylum Streptophyta; class Magnoliopsida; order Malpighiales; family Euphorbiaceae; genus Mercurialis; species Mercurialis annua. The sequence continues at coordinate 2,753,969 of NC_065575.1, read as the reverse complement.
TTTTGTTTGATTTCTTTGACTTTTTGTCCTCAGGGAAAGGTAGAGGTTACAATTGCTGGCGGAAAAATTGTTTGGGAAAATGATGAACTGAAGGTTGTCCCTGGTTCTGGGAAGTACGTTGAAATGTCCCCTTTCAGTTACCTTTTCAGTGGACTTGACAAGGCAGATGCTTCATACCTTTCTTCCCTCAAGGCCCCAGTAAAGCGTTCTAAATCTACCACTTAAGCTGCAGGTACTTATTTCTTCAGCTAATCACTGAAAGCACCTAGTAGACCATGTATGACATTGAAACTTTTCATGAAGAAACTAATGATGCATTTGGTTCAAATTTTGCAAAATTCATTTTAAATGAATATAGCTGTGTTTATTTTACTTAGAAATTCATTCAGTAACTAATATTAATTGGTCATACACTCATACTTATGTCAAATGAATTACTAAATGAGTTTATTTTCAAATGAAATGAACTCTAGAATATAATTGAACCAAACCAAGAGTAAATTAGATTTTCTGTAACGCCCTGTGTTGACTTTATTTTATGTGTAACATTTCTAATTGCTGCCTCTCTCTTCTTGCAAATTGCGCGTACCACTTAGAGAAGTACAATCCTTTATATAATCCTTTTGAAAATGGACACATTTAGCATGCTAAAAGATTATAGTTCCCACATAAATATCTATTAATGAACATGTCTCTTCTGTAAATTTACAGGCTTAATAGTGTTCCAAATATTGTTAAAATTTACAGGAGACAGAAAAAACTTGGCTTGGAATTCGCGGGAAATCAAGGCCTTATACAGCAATTAATGTAAGTCAAGATCTTCTTTTTCTTCTGCATGGAAATAAGTAGTGTAATATTAGGAAGTAGAATGTCACATCGCCTTCTATTTATTTGTTTCTATACATAATGGCATATTGCATATATGGGTCCCTGTACTTACTCTATTTTTGGCATTGGATCCCTACACTTCTATTTGCCAATATTGAGTTCCTACATTTTTTATTTTATAGACAATGGTTCCTTCGTCACAAGTGTTAACGGTGTCAATTCCGATTGAAAAGAACCAGTTTGAGACTTAATGTGACTAAAAATAAAAATGCAGGGACTAAATTTTAACAAAATTAAAGTATGAAGAGGAATAACAAATTTATCTTAGTCGCACTAACAGCACGTGAAGTGCACACACTTCATATCCTTGACGGAGGGACCTGATGTCTATAAAATTAAAAGTATAGGGACTCAAGGTTGACAAATAAAAGTGTAGGGATTCAACGCCAAAAAGTGAACAAGTGCAAGGATGCAAACATGCGTTTTGTCACACAATTTGCTTTCCTCACAGGGTCATTCTCTACCATGTAATGATCCATATGCATTGACCAAGGGGATATGGATCATTACTTGGTGATTATGGTAACAAGTGAGGTATTATTTTATTTAATCAGGCGAAAAAATATTCTCTTCGTTGAAAAGGAAAAAATTATTGGAATCTAATGAAAGCGAAACTATGATAACTAAAACTGTAGCAAACCGGAAACTTACCAGAACTGAATCATCTTGATGAGTAGCAGCAATGAATTCTCTTTCATTTCCAAGGCTGATATGCTTGACTTCTTTTTTCTGTTGCTTCTTATTAGCTCGAGCTTGTGAAAAGACCATGGAATAATCGGTAGCTCCTGGCGCCTTGGAATCCCATCCTCCGAATTCAGGTACAGACCTCCAGCCATTTTTTTTCTGCGAAACACAGAAATACATGAAGATGCTTAGGAACTTAGAAAAGTTGGTTTTGTTTCTTATTTATGTTTAGGCAATAAGGAGAGTCTTCTTATGTTTAAGTAAATCAGTGAATGGAATTTAAATAGTCTTCTTGACCTTTTTTGTTAATATCCCCTTTGGTCATCAATGCATATTAACCAATAAGTTCAAGAATCCCTCGTTTTACAACCAAGCAACTAAATAATCCTGCAATTTAGTTACTTGATTCAATAGGATATCCCATTTGTATCTAAGTAGCACGGACACGGACACGGGGAAACGGGACACTCGGACACGGCGAAACGGTTTTATTTAAGGTTTCCTCTGTAAAAAATGAAGTTTCGTGTTTTAAACGTTTCCGAAACGGGACACGTCAATTGAATGAAGTGGCCGTGCTACCTAGATTTGTACTGTTATTTCAGATCATATGAATTGCTCATATATTGCATTAATAGTAGTTTTGAAGGTGAACATGTGCTTGTACCTAAAATGTAACTACAAAAGGTGCACGCACAAGTCATAAAAGGAGAAAATAGAAACTGAATTGGTAAAATCATCTAGATATATAATGAACAAAGGGTCATTGCGGTCCCCTGAACATGTTCATCAAGGTCAATTAACTCCCACTCAGTCATTTTAATTACTTAAGGATTATATTCTCTATTTTTAGGTCAAATTGAGGACACTACTCTATTTTTAGATCAATTAAGGATAAAATTGGGTCATCCCGGTCCTGAATTTGTACATTTTGTCCACTTTTATTCTTAAATGACCTAAAAATCAGTATTATTCTTAACTGGTTTTGAGTTAATTGACCCTGATGCACAAGTTTAGAGACCGGAATGACCCTCTGCTTGATATATAATGAATACGAATGCAAATGTTAGCATATATAAATACAGTTTTCTATTAAAAAGAGGCAAATTCACATTGAAAATAGCTAAAATGCTTAGCTAATTTTTTTTCTTTGTTGAGCTGAAAATTGAGGAAAAAGAAGAGCATGCCATTTACTTAATATCTACATCCAAGTTTAAACACTATGCAAAAAAGACAAAATTATAATCTAAACAAGATAAATTATATATTTTATGTTACAAATTCTTTACATCTAAATATATAGCTACCAATTTTTTTGTCACATGCCATGATAAGATGTTCTACGGGGTTGGCATGCAGGGATTGACCTTAGATGATCTAAAAATAAAAATTGTTATTAAACTCTACCTTCACCCTTGAGAACATAGAACACAAATCTAGCAAATCAAGTTTTTTTAATTAAATTTATTTGTCTTGGCTAGATAAAAATGTAGTAGCCTATTGAAATTAAAAAGAATTGTTTCTTCAATAACAAATCAAATGTATAGGTTGTTTTTTCCTGTTTTATAATGGTAATGAAGAAAAATCTTTATCTTTAGAGATCATTTAAATTGAAAATAAAAAAAAAATTCTTAGGAAATAAAGAAGGAAGAAATATATTAGAATGGAACTATTTTTTTCTAAAAGTTGTGAATGTATGCTTACCTCCTGTGATTCCATAGAAGGGGAAGGAGAGGTAGGAGAGGAAGGTGACAAAATTATATGATAATGATGATTATTATAATAATAATAATAAAAAGTGTTTTAGTATTTCTCTCAATATTAATAGAATTCACCATTGCTATTCTTCCATAAGTTATATAAATAGAATTGGAGATTAAGAATGATAAATTAGTTGTAATTTGCTGCCAATTGAATGACTCATCACAGGATAACATATAATGAAGATGAATGATTGATATATTTGGCCAAAACTAGTGTTGCTTATGGGAGTGCTTAAATTAGATTTTGGCTGCCAAATTTAGGAAATTTAAATGTTTATAGTGAATTAGGAATGTTATTATTGGTTGGAGTTTTGGATGGTGTTCCTTTTATGATGGCTAAACTATAGCATGTAAATGTAATGTATTAATCTTTTTCTCTCTTTTTTTACCTCAATAGATAATCAAAGATTTAATAATCAAATAAATGGGTTAAGTTGTGCACATTTGAGTTTGCAATCTTATGTTTTTGCAATAACCATATAGTTATTAGGGTTCTTTACAAAAAATACTTTAAAAGTTAAAAAAATTAAGATAAATACGAGTCGGTCAATATTTGTTTTTAGAAAATACATTGTTTGTAAAATATTATAAACATATGGTTGTTATTACAAAATAATTATTAAAAATAAGCTTTTTTTTTAAAAAAAATATGTACAAAAATATACTTCATTTGTCACTTTAAAATAGAAAAAGTTTCACCTTTATAAAAATTAAAAAATTAATCAGTTATAGTTAAATTTATTATAATATTTTTAGGATATTCTTTAATATTTTTAAAGTAAACCATGATGAATTAATGGTCAATAAAAATCAAAGTCACTTTATTCAGTAGGGTTATTTGTATATTAAATTTGAATCTTTCCCGTTTATAGCAATTTAAGCGTGATGTTTAGAATGTTGCATTGCACATCTTATTCTTTCAATTCCTGGCATTGTATGGCACATAGTCGATTTTCACAAAATATAAAGGTACAAAATGTGTACTAAAACGGCGTCAAAAGATGAAAATGTGCTACACAACGCCAACAATTGAAAGGATAATGTGAGATGCAATGTTTTAAATGTTGTGTTTAAATAGCTACAAATGGATTTAATTTGCTAATAGCCTTAAAAATTACACTTATTTATAACTTATTTAATTTTTTTTATGTCAGAGTGAATGCTACACAAATAATTGTCCAATAGAATTTCACATTACATAAATCTCAACATTTTCAAAACTTAAGCCAAATTAATGATATTTTGATAATTTTTTCTTCAACTAATACTAAAAGTAGAAATTTCTGTAATGATATTTTATATCTTTTATGAACAAAGATAATACTATTTATATCTTTTTATATAACTTTTGTGTACATTTTGCGTATAAGCATATTAATTTACTTTTTAAAAAACAATTCAAATAGAAAAATATTTGATTTAGTATTAAACTAATATATTTTATCTCATACTCATTATATTTAATTTTTTAAAAACCAATATTAAAATAATGATGAAATTCTATAAATGGACAATTACTTTTTTTAGAATCAACTTCGACTTCATTAAATATCCAAAGAAGTTATATTTGTGAGGTATTCAGGGAAAGTGACTGTACCACTCCTGATGACCTGACATGAAACGAGCATTTTGCGCTAACACATGCACTGCTTGATTCGCAGATCGTTTCACGAAAATAAAAACAACATTACTAAACTGTTTTGCTAAGTCTAAATAATCGCCAATTAAGAAGTCCACATCCACTAAACTCGGGTTCCTAAACTCCAACACAACATCCATCGCATCCGATTCGACAATTAAATTCAGACACTCCTTAAGCCAGCTTAACGCCTCCCTAATGCCAATGATCTCCGCCCGATCTCGGGCCAAGGTTTTCCATTAAATGAATCTGCTTAGCTCGCACAACACTCCTTGCTAGTCCCTCACAACAATACCAACACCACTGCCATTTGAACCAGAGAAATTCGCTGCATCAATATTTGCTTTTAGGAAGCCTTAAGGAGGAGGCAATCAACTGATCCGACCATCTTCTTTACTCAGACCTGCTGGTCTCAGCTGAACCATCGGAGAACGAGCCACACTCCATGCTGAGAATCGAGAACTAGTTGCTGCCAGAATCGAAGCCGGTGAACTTTGCTTATTATTCCACACCGAGTTGTTCCTGTTCAGACTTGAGATGCCACTGTACATTCATACAAAATATGGGCAGCGTTGTCTAAACCTCCTAAACACACCGAGCACTGATTAAAAACGTGAACACCCTTGCCCGCTAAAGCTTCCGACGTCGGGAGAAAGCCCCTACAAATTCTCCAAAGGAAGTTACAAACATGACTTTAAAAATTACTTATTATCTTAAAACTCTCCAAATGGACAATTACTTATTATCTTAAAAATGTTACCATTGACTTTAAATTAGAAATAAAATTAATTCAGTATGTTGAATACTTATTGATAAACATTTAGTGTATTGTTTGTATATTATTTTTTCATATATTATAAATCTATTTTTGATAACAATTTTAAAACGCATACAATATCCATAACACTTTAATAAGAAAAATAACATTAATTATAGTATATTTTAATATATAGTGTAATTTTGTATTTTATACCTTTAATAACTATATTAAAAATATAATTATTTCAATAGAAATAATATATGTTTAAATAAAAAAATAGTGACTAAAAATAACAAATGATATCAACAATAATTTATAGTTCCACTTATGGATGTTAATAATTTTTTATATAAGTGCTATTTATACGTGTATAATACATATATGAATGTTATTTTTCATTATTAAGCAATATGTACTTTTGCATTGAGTGTAAATATTATATGAATAATACGTGTCTTTATTATGATATGGTTACGCTCTTTTTTTAATATTTTGCCCCTCGTTTTTTTTATTTATGACACAAACCTCTCTTTTCTTTTATATTGCTTTTCTGGATTATTATATAATGCTACACCAACATGTCTCTTTCATCATGTTGTATATGTGCCTTTTTGTATATTGATATTTATTTATTTGTAAATAGAACATTCATAAATTTCCACACTTTAATAATAATAGTAAAAAAGATATGTTCTATTATCAAATGCATACATTCATTTTCATATTTCTTTCTTGCTGTTCGTTATATTATATTTGTAATCGTCATATAAGATATTAAGATATTATCATTCTCATAACCACCTTCGTGAGCCTAACTGTATTATTCTCAACATCATGATTCATAATCGTCATTGTCATCGTCATCCTTATAATCAGCCTTCCACTTTAGCCAGTTTGGTTTAGAAATGGCTGCTATGCTATCGTTTCCCTCATCGTCAAAGTGTTTGCTTCTTATTTAAATTTATTAATGGTATAAAATTATAATGTTTAAAATATTTAAATTTGGAGGGAGAAGAAGATATACAATTTTATCATTATTATCACAATAATCTTTCTGTCATCGTGGTGATGAAGATAGTCCGGAACAACTAATAGATTAGTTTTTTCTTTTATAGTTAGCATTATCAAAACAAAAAGTGCCTTAATTTTTCTGAATTATTTAATTTTATGTATGCAAAATTGGATTGTATCAAAATTTCTACAAAATCAACCATACAAGAGAAAGTTATAAGCCAATAAATCCATTTTAATTGGCTTCAGTCTAATGGAAAGAGTAATTTAGCTGCTTGTAAGTTTCCAAACTCTAGTTCCAAATTTTCTACCTCGCAATCCTTGTCTCAAAAAGATAAAATAAAATTCTTAAACATTAAAAAGTTAATTAATTTTAAACATTTTATCATGTTTTTCTAAACAATTACTACTATTGAAACTTAAAAATAATTAATACAGGAGCTGAGCCTCCCCAATTCTTTTTTTTTAAATTACTTTTCAACTTCATTTTGTTTTCTAAAATATAGTTATTAAATTTTAACTTTTATACAGTTACCCCCTTCAAAAGGTTTTTTTATACAAACCAACCCCTCATACGTGAATTTCTAGTTCCATCCTTTTTTTTGATGAATTCTAGTTCCATCCTTTAATTGATACTCTTAGATTATTTAATCAATATTGAGTTAAAAATAATAATTTTTATTATCAATGTACTCAACTTTAAAAGTGGGAGTTATTACACTAAAAAGATGTAGTATCTGAAAAAAAAATGTTTATCTCAGGGGCCATATTGATAATTTTCCCAAATATTGGTCTAAATAAAAGCTAACTTTTGAATGGATTTTATTATTATTGATAAGTACAGGGGGCAAACATTATTTTAGTAATTTTCTTCTGCAAATCAAAACACGCCACATCATCACCACCGACTTTATTTTCTTCCTCTATAAACCGTAATTCCAAACCCTGTTTTCTCTTTCAATTTTCTCGACGTTTCTCAGCAACCAAACACACCAATTCTCCCAAAATGGCAGCAATCAGTCTCCGGAAAGGCAACACGCGTCTCCCACCGGAAGTAAACCGAGTCCTCTACGTCCGTAACTTACCGTTCAACATCTCAAGCGAAGAGATGTACGATATTTTCGGAAAATACGGAGCCATTCGTCAAATTCGAATCGGAACCAACAAAGACACGCGCGGGACGGCGTTTGTTGTGTACGAAGATATTTACGACGCCAAAACGGCGGTGGATCACTTGTCTGGATTCAACGTGGCGAATAGGTATCTGATTGTTTTGTATTATCAGCAAGCTAAAATGAGTAAGAAATTTGATCAGAAGAAAAAAGAAGATGAGATTGCTAGAATGCAAGAGAAATATGGCGTCTCTACTAAAGATAAGTAGAGTGAGAAACCCTAATTTTTATTAATTTGGGATTTTAGGGTTTCTTCTTAAAATTTAGTGTATATTAATGGAGTTGTTATGCTATTGCTCAAATTTTAAGTACTTGTGTGGAACTTGTAGTGGTTCTTTAATGATAAGAATTTGAAAGCCCTAATTTTACAAAAATGAGGTATTTGTGGAATTTTAGGGGTTCTTTTATTTGCTTGTTTCTGTTTGGCGAATTGGCGAATTCTGTTTCTTTTAATGTTATGCTACTGATAGTTGCTGCGAAATGATATTCTTCGGTAATTCGGGATGATATTTTTATCAACATATGCTGAAAGCTTATTCATATGTGTATATGGATTTTGTGATTGCAGGGGTGTGTTCTTTTCTCATATGTGCTTCGATAGTGTGATTGCTTAGAATCAGTTTAGGTTTTGTCGAGAGTATGTACATGTCGATGAAAATATTTTAATAACACATCTCTCGTATGCTCTTGCCTGTATTTTTGTACTGATAGAGATGGAGATTCTGATAGATATGGTTTGAGTTGTATATAGGTGGAGGTATGTATATATAGAGAAAAATAGACAGATGAAGGGAACTTTAAGATCTTATTTTGAGTACCATCTTGGGAACAATATGTGGCTGCTTTTAGTTTAAATTTTTAGAGAGAAATCAAGATCTTTGATATTGCTAGGATTCCGACTGTGTATAGTTGGAACTAAAATGAATTGATTAACGAAGCTGAACAGTGATAAGTCAACAGTCATCATTTTTGTTGAAGGATCATTTGGCGGAGCTGGTAAATGATCTTGCATCGGAATCTCTTGTTCTGACATCTTTTTGGTTTTACTAGTGAAGACTAGGCCATAACTTTAATCTGTGCTCAATGATGAATAAATGAGTGTCTTTGAGTTAAGTAGAGGTAGAGTGTGACAGATTTAGGATGTTAAATTACTGCAAGGGCAGTTAAAAGAACAATCTACAGTGTGATGCAAATTTAGTAGAAGGAGATTAATGTAAGCAGAAAGGGATTCAAAGATTTTGACGAGATAGGTTAGCTCAAGTTGTAAGAGTGCCCACCTAAGATCAATAGGTTTTAAGTTCGGCTTTTGAGTCACAATGGGAGTAGGACTGAAATCCTTTAATCCTCTGAATTATAAGAGAAAAAAAGAAAGGAAGCAGTGACCGAAATTTTTTAATCGTCAGGTTCGAAAATCTCAAGCCTTTGGCTTGGTTCTTGTTATAAAATATAAGAATACATAGAATGTTAGAATACATTATGCTTTTTCGGATTTTTGGTTGACTTAATGTCTGATCCTTTACTGGTCAGCTCTTTAGTTTCCGATTGAGAAGATTTTAATATTTTTATTTCTTATGTTATATGAATGCACTCTAATGCTGTGTGGATGTCATCTACTTTCTTTTAAGAGGATAAATTATAGTAGTGGCTTGAGCTGTAATATCTCCGATTATAGACTTCAGACAATTAGTTGTAAATATGATATAAATTATAGAAGGTTGAATTGCACCGTATTTAATCAATCGATTTAGCCGCTGGATTTCTGAGTTTGATACCAATTGTTGTTAATTTATATGGTTGCTATTGATTGAAATCTACCTTTTGGTTGGATGGACTAGCAGCTATTTGGTATGAGAATGTGGATGCTAAATTTCCCAGCTTATGGCTTGCCCTAATGATTAGAAAATGTTAATAGCTTAGTTTTGAATTTTGTGGTCTATGAGCATGAATTGATAACCTGATGGTATTGGGAGCTATATAGGTTGCGGGTATTCGTTAATAACCGAATTAACCAAATTCGGTTTATGATTAATATTTTGATTACATTTGGTTTGCTTTTTGAATTAACCTAAGTACATACTAATGTTCTTTTTATAATATTTCTTTTTAAAATTAAAAGTATTTTTATACTAATTTTTATGAGATTCAATTATCAACAAGCCTTCTAAATTTGTATATTGACAATTGGCAATTTTTTTTTAATAATTACAATTACTGAAATTTAATTATTCAGTTAATCAAAACAATCAGTTGAATTAAACCAAATAGTTATTTCTGTTATAGTTCGATTAAGAAAAATTAGAAAAAATCAGTTATAGTTAATTTGGTTCGGTGAACATTGCACTTAAATGCCACTGACCGTACTTTATAATTGCATAACAAAAACGTTCTGAAACATTAATTCATTTGAACCAAACAACACCCTAAATGAATCAGAAGAATCGGATCTATGTGCAAATTCTTATTAGAGTTGTGTCATTATTAGAGATGGTAAATTTTGATTTGATACACCGATCGAATTTGTGAATATCCATGTAGATCAACTCATACAAAATTGACTCAAAGGAAAAATTGGAAGCAACTTCAACAGAAAAATAAGTCGCATTTCTTTGATGGTAAAACATGATTTTTAACTGAAACAATGGCCGCAAATTCATAATCTCGATTTCAGGTTCTCAGTTCCACCAAAGAAAACAGACGAAGACAGCATTTAAGCCAGTAAAAATACGGAGACCGCTAACTCGCCCGTAAAAAGTACAAGTGACAGCTCCGAAACCTTAAGCTTTCGGTATTTTTTTATTTTGTTTAATTTATATGATCAAGGTGATACCTGGCTGGATGGTAACCATCCAAAAAAAGATGAATGTACAACATACCAACTAATGAGATCATTGGTGAGGATTATTATACTTTCTTTTCCTTTGAAGTCGTCACCGGCCACCTCGTGTTGGAGCAGGAAGAGGTTGAACAGCAGCTAGGGGATTTACTTGGTATGAGAATGTGAGCTGCCATAGATCTATCAAAGCCTTCTTCATGGATAAAACGTGTCTGCTAATAACCCTGAAATTCGCCAGACACTACCGTCATTACGCATGAAAGTCAAAAAAAACGGAACAAGATTTTCTCGGCTAATTCCTTAAAATTCATAGGACACTAATACTAAAAAGATATGTTACCCGGACTCGTCATTTTTCCCTGCCATACCCGTGTCAGACATGACATGGCACCGACATGACACATGATATGGATCCGACTCTTCAACTAACAAGTGGACACTTCAAGAGATAGAACTCATGAGAAGTTTCCATATCATGTTGTAAAAATACCATATCATGGTTTGGATTTGGTGTCATGTTTTCGTTCTTCTTTTGATAATTCATGTTTTGGTTCTTAAGAGCTACGATTGTATTTATAGTTTCAAACATTTATTTTATATATTTTGTTAAAAAAAACTAGAATATATATACTTATATCTATTGTAGACATATATATCCATACCTAAGTACCTGAGTCCTATATCGGACCCATACCCCATATTTTCAGTTAAGAAAATTAGGGATACATATCCATTTTGGACACTCATATCCGGGTCTGTGTAGCATAGCTAAAAAAAACTTGGCAAGTGGAAATGTTTGTAAACAGAAGATAAATTATAGCTAAGGATGCTCCTAATCCTAATTAAAGTTTTCCTGTTTTTAAAACCCTGTCTTGTTCATCTGAGGAATTCATGCAAGTTGCTTCTAATCAACAGCTATTAATTAACAACTGCAGTTTGACACTTCAGTCTGGGCTGACAAAGTGAAACTTAACCACTTTCGACTTTAATATGGTAGCAACCTCTCAGATGGTTTTGTAACGAAAACCATCAACTTCAAAAGCAAGAATTTAGATATAGCATTTGTTAACAATCATTTTTAATTGAAAATACTCCTTTCTTTGCTAAGTTTTATACTAACGGACAGGTATGTATCAGCAAAAAATGAGGTGTAAACAAGTTCAACTATAAATAAAAGTGAATATGGATCCTCTTCAGATATATGGAAATAAAGGAATTGATTATAAACAGCAGAAAAAGGAAAACTTACCCTTTTACTTTCGCTTGTTTCCACCGGAAAGCATAGTAAATGAGAAACACCAAGCATCCAAGCAAAATCTTCCCACTAGTTATGACAAATCGTGCATTTCCAAACTTCAAAGTGATTGTTCGGTTCCACCAGAAATACGGGTCCATACACTTGGACAATTTCAAAATTCCTGTTTTTGTATTATTCTCTGTGTTAGGCAGGTAACTGGTTTCAAAAACTTTCAAAGGGTCCTTAGAAACATTAAGTCCTTTTGAGGATGAACGGTGAGAATCAGGGTTATTTGCTGGTAAATCTGAGGATCCCTGTGATGAGTTGGTAGCTTTAAGAGAGTACAAGGAGTGCAATCTCCTCAAAAGTCCCTATGGTAGAATATAAAAAAAAAAGATGAGATGTTAGTACATGTGTTCGTTAGGCTTGAGATCACCCAAATGAAAGACAAACTGTCCAGTCCAGGAATATGTTATCTATGGTTTCATGAATAAGAGATTTACATTTATGCTTCAAATTCGGGAAAATGACAATGGCTTACACATCAAAGATACGGAATCTGTTTCGTTAGTTTTTCTAGCAGTTATTGCAAATATTGTAATAGAAAATTGATGATTTAGTACAATTAGCTGAAAATGGGAACTTCGTTAATACTGCCTTGGTGGTGGATCCGCAGTAAATAGTAATGTAATTGGTTGTAAACTTGTAATGCCAAGGGGTGATAGTCAATTTGGTAGATTTATATGCAAGTTTCATAAAGGCCAATACTTAGAAAATTTAAAGCAAAAAAGGAAAGAAAAAAATCTGTTCTGTTACTATGTAGGAGGATTATACCAGTTGTTACTGTATTATAACCTAAAAGCACCTAGGTTCTAGATTGATTCAAAATCTCCCAAACCTAAATTTTATAGCACGTATAACAATTCAACAATATGCTATAAATCAACAGTATCGCTTTATGACTATTCTATTCTAAATTAGCTTAATAAAATCATCAGTAGAGATGAAACATGGTTGTGCACACAGGCATGTGATACATTATTCAAATTTCTGCTTATTTAGGTTAACAAAATTCGGCTGCCATCAATATAAGATGCAAAGTCGATAACTCACCTGTCTTTTTTCCTCAGGTAAAGCAGCTTTCTCCACCCAAGCAATTGCATGGTCCACATCTTTCAAAGCTGCGCCAAGAAGTGACACAGCATAGAGTTCAACGACCTGAATATACTCATCAACTCCCAAAATGCTGCTATTCTCATACCCTTGCTGCGCCTTAACATCTATTTGTGCACCATTAAGAACATAATAGTTTTCATCCACAAAATGCCACTTCTCAAGGAATTCTTCAAGAAACTCTCTGACACCTAAAGATGAGCCTTCTGATATCTGAAAGCATACCCTAAAACAAAAATCACATAAATTCACACTCTTCGCTCCATTTAACATCGCAAATACAAGAATTTCCTTTTATTCCAATTTCCAGAAAAACCCATTAGCATCAAGATAGTTAACATTAAGATCCATCAGTTTCTATAGCTTTGACATTTGTTATAAGGTTCTCTCCAATCTTAGGACAGTAGCATTTGCTAATTTGTGAATACAAGAAATTTATGAAAATAGATAACTAAGAAATAAAATGGAATTCCTTTCGTATGTTATTAATATGATCCCTACATCTGAATAGACATAGTGAACAGGCTATGGGTCAAAGGTTTACCCAGTAAGAAGAACTTGAACAGGTATAGCATCAACAGACACAAACAGCAGTTTGAGCTCCTTCGAAATGTCTGATGCCCTGCACACAAGAAGTACATTTGATATAATTAAAGTTTGATGGCACTGTTTAGTTAAGCATGTACAGCTTATAAAAATTAAGCAAGTCTAGCACTTAGAATACTGTAATAAAAAAGATTAGCATTTGCGTTAAGCTTTCACATATTGTCTCACTCAACACATCAACCTGACCATTAGTTGAGATAAGTGCTGACTATGCAAACAATGAAATTAGAAAGCAGTCCATTCAAGGAAAGAGTCAAAGAATCATGACATGAAAAGATAATTGTATATATATCTGAACTGAATTGATGAGATCAATGAACAGTTACAGTTGAAAATGAATGATGTTGAAATAACAATTAAAGATGGTTAAATAATAAGTCAGAATTGTTATAGGTAAGTATATGTCTACATTGAACAAATCAGGGTATTATATGTCTATGTTGAACATAAATCAGAGTCAGGTTTTTCACAACTACGAAAAAAGAACAACCCTATAAGTTCATTAGATATCATGCCACAGAAAAAGAAAAATGACTATATTAACTTAGTCAATAGCAAAAGGAGAGCACAACACAACCCATCCGTTACCCAACGAATTAAAAACGAGTTCATACGGACACATAGCCAACCAATAAAAAAACAAGAATTCAAAATTCAGGAACTTTAACTCCAAGACTATTACTTTTGTCATAAGCCTAAAATATGGTTTACCTGCCAAGTCGGCTCAAGGACTGAACCAACACCATACCAGCAGATACCATCATATCATTCAACTCAGATTTTTCTTCAGCAACTTGAATATCCAAATTGTTGCAAATTCTATTTAAAACCGAGGAAGCCAATGACGCAGCTTCTTCATACATAGAAGCAACAAGGCAACTGCAAAAAAATTAATCAAAAAACATAAGAAATTGAAAATAGATATTACAATTAGAATTTATCCATATCATCCCATAAAATAATACACTCAAAATTAAACTATGAGATTACTCTACTTGATATAATCTTGAACCAAAATAAAATTGATTGATAAAACTTGAAATTGTGCATAAAATTTGAAGGAAAATGGCGAAGAAGATAGAGAAATACCTCTCAGAGCGTTCAATTTGTTCCCAGATTGTGGAATTTGAGTCCATTAAAGCCGTCTTAAAGAAATCTAACGGAGTAAATTAACTATAAACGCAGGTACCTGCTCTTCTTTCAACTTCGAAGAACAACAGAAGAACCCAAAAAGTAAGCTCTGGTTCTTGATTTTATTTTGAACAAAGGATCACTTTACCCCCTGAACTTGGCACAAAGTATCAAAAACGTCCAAATTAGCAAAACGGGATCACTTTTACCCTGAACTTATCAAATTTAGTACAAAAACCCCCCTCCCCACTCTCACCCTAGAGAGTGTACCTCACTCTCCGGTTTTAATAGGGGTTTTGGTTTTCTAAGGTGGTTTTTGATTGAAAAAAGTTTAAAATAGTCCTAATTTTTTTTAAACATTTTAAATTAATACCTAATAATTTAAAAAAATAACAATTTCATCCTTTTAATTTCAAACTTAAAATTACAAATTAATCCTCCAACTTTTACTTATATTCCAAATTAATCCCCAAAAATTATATTTTTTAATAAAAAAATTAAAAAAATTTAAACATTAAATCAGACCCATGGGTCAAAAAATTGACCCATGGGTCTCAGAGGAGCTGCCGGCAGCAGCTCCTCCGTTCTTGCTCGTCTGAGACGAGCAAGCACCTTGCTCGTCTGAGACGAGCAAGAACCTGCTCGTCTGAGACGAGCAGATCCTTGCTCGTCTCAGACGAGCACATCCTTGCTCGTCTCAGACGAGCAAGGTTCTGCTCGTCTCGGACGAGCACCGACATGCTCGTCTGAGACGAGCAGCAGGTTCCGGCGAGGAGGATCTCCTCCTCGCCGGAAATTGTAAAAAAAAATCAATTTTTTTTAAAAAAAGTTCATAAAAGCCCCTGAATTAATTAAGATTAGTATTTTAGTATGATTAATGAGTATTTAATTAGAATTAATGAGTATTTAGAATCTCACTCTCCAATTAGGGTGCCACATCAGCATAGGGGTGTTTTTGAAACGGTTTTGCCAAGTTCGGGGTAAAAGTGATCCGGTTTCGCTAATTTGGACGTTTTTGATACTTTGCGCCAAGTTCGGAGGGTAAAGTGATCCTTTGTTCATTTTATTTTAGATCAAATTATTTTAAAGTCCCTATACAAGTGATAGTTTACAAATTGGTCCCTTCTATCTGAAAATTAAATGATCTGGTCCAATTTAAATAAGGCTTAATGTCCATAAAAAATTTGATCTTTTAGCTCCTTTTAAATTTCACACTGATATTATAAATTCAAATACATAACTTTCACTTTTTATTCTATTCATAAAAACTTAATTGATCTCTTTTTCATTGTAAAAAAGTTCAAATAAGTAATTTATAAGAGATTTTCTGAATTGCTTTCAGCGGAAAGTAGTCCGATTTATAAAATTGGATACAATAACAATTTAAAAGTATAAATTTGGATACAATTGACGATTTTATAACGTCAGGGTGAAATTGAAAAGGGGTTAACAGGTCGAGTATTTGTTTGGGACATTAACCCTTTAAATAAGGAATAAAAACATAATTTTAGTCGTCTTCTCCAAACACAGCCAGGCTATTACACAGGTGCTGTACATAAACAACCATCGGCGGCAGTCTAACAGAGCTTCAGCATCCACCGGAACACCTCCACCTCTGAAGCTCAGCCCAGGCTAGAGCCTACCAAAGCCTACAAGTGTAACAATTTTCTGCTGTTTCGCGGCTTGCTGCTCTCCGCCAGTTATCGGTGGCCGTCCGGTGACTTAAAAGCTGGTTGATGGTGGTGAACTTAAAGGTAAATAAAATAATATACTCAATAATAGTGTCTTCTGCAACAAAATTTCAAATGCTGAATGTAACGTTAATTTTTGTTTTTCATACTATTGTTATCAGTATTGCTGCTATCACAGATGAGGAGTTTAGTTGGAATCATAGGAAGATCCTTAGTTATGTCTCAAAGAATTAGGGTTCTTCCCATTAAGGTAAATTTTCTTTTTCATTTTCATTCCCATTTTTATTTTATTTTTTAGAATGTGTTTGCTGCTTTTAAAAATTTAGGAGTTTCAGTTCAATTTTAAATTAATTTAATTAACTGCTTTGTTTGGAAGGATTCCTTTGAATTTTTTTAGTCAAAGCTTTATAGGAGTGTTTTACAAATGTAAGAATTCAATTCAATTCTATTTACTGAATGATTGTGTTAGGAAATCTCATTTTTTTCTTGAATTCATTTCAAACAAGTGATAATGCCGATAACGCTATGGTTTCTCTAAACAAGTCATAAAGCTATAATGATGTGATTTTCAGTCGAGTTCTTCTTTTGCTTTTGATATACTCTAAAAAAGGTGTTAGGGTTTATTCTTCTTTTTGTAGTTTTAAATTGGAGATACTCTGACTTTGTTTGCGGTTAAATTAAAAGATATTGATGATTACATCTCTAATACAGAGTTGTATGATATCCATCCCAGTTGGTTCTCCTTGGCTCTATTCACTCGTTGAGGGTGCGACTCAAGTTATTGTCAATTATAAGCTGATTGCAACCCAGGCATCTGTGGATTTGGATGAGGTTGCACAAGCTAACTTAAATATGATTCTTGCTACTATTCAGAAGACTCCGAGGTCGACTGAAGAAATCTGTATTAATTATCTTGTTAAGCTATGTGATGGTGGGAGTCTTTCCGTTGCCGCTAGATTGCTCGAATTTTTACAAAATAGAAATATTTTTCCTGGCCCTAGTGCTTATAATATCGTTATGGAAGCTGCAATTGAAGCTAATCAGCTTGAGATTGTGATTCAGGTTTTCAAACATTTGATGATGTCCGGTCAATCTATGCCTCCTAGTTCTTGTCTTAATCTTGCCAAGGGCTTTATGAACACAGTCGATGATGTTCTGTTATTGAGACTCGTTAAACAAGTGTCGGAGCTGATATTTCCAATAAACATGATGGTCATAAATAAAATCATCTTTGCCTTTGGTGAATGTAGGCAGTTTGACAAAGCCCTTCTTATATTTTATCAGATAAAAGAGCTGAAATGTAGGACAGATTTGATCACATATAATACAATTTTGGATATCTTAGGCCGTGCAGGTCGGGTTGATGAAATGCTCCTCGAGTTTTCTTTTATGAAGGAAGCAGGAATAGATCCAGACTTTATTTCTTACAATACATTATTAAACCAGTTGCAGAAGGCAGGAAGGTTGGATTTGTGTTTGGTATACATAAAGGAAATGTGTGAGAGTGGCATTAGACCTGATTTGCTTACATATACAGCACTAATTTATAGTTTTGGAAGATCAGGGAACCTGGAGGAGTCCTTGAGTCTTTTTGACGATATGAAGATAAGGCAGATCCATCCATCAATTTATGTTTATCGATCGTTAATCAATACTGCGAAGAAAGTGGGAAAAGTAGAGTTAGCCCTTACCCTTTTGGAGGAGATGAATGCATCTCCCCAAAATCTGACTGGCTCAATTGGTTACAAACAAAAAAGGCGGTAGTTTAACTCAATATATCTGAATTCTTGTGATTGTTTCCGAGTTGGCAACTTTGTACGTTAATTCAAGCTTCTGAGCTGAGGAATTGCATTGTGACTTAGTACTCGAGTCTCTTGAGAGTTATCGGAAGTCAGATTTACCCATTGATCACTTGCTGCTTTCTACTTTGCTTTCATTGGATGGAGCCAGACTTTTATCTTGTCGCTCAACCCAGTAAAAGGAGCAAGGCTGGCATTTTACCTCTGGTCATCTATTGGTACGTTTGTTCCTTCATTAACTTTTCTAATTTTTCTGATAAATGTAAATGCAGTGTAGGGATTAATTACTTGGCGAGATACTTTTTCTGCTGCTACGATCATTGTTAGTGTACTTCTACATGCTATTTGATGCAAAACATTTAGCAGAATATAATATAAGATGGTAAGAATTATGTATCATGCTATGATGTTTATATGTGTGGACTTTGTTATAAAGAATTTTGATTTGATTTGATTTGATATGAATATGAATATGAATGACTATTAGGAGGTTTTCTTATTAGGATCCCTTTCAGCTTCAACAATTTTTTTGCTGAATTTAAATGATCGACATTTTTCTTAGCTTGATAATTTTATGCTGATTTCACTAATTGTTCAATTTGACATGGAAATCTATATATGCATCTTTTATTTTCATAATTTTATGCGTATGACTTTAAAAATTAAATTTTTAATATATCATATCACATGCCGGTTAAGTAATCTTTGAAATTAGGCTAAAACCACTATTTAAAAAAAATAACTAAAATTACTGAAATTGAAAAATTTGATTAGATTTGTAAAAAAATTGAAGAAGTTTGTATTTTTTTATCCATTAGTCCTTTGAAAAATGAGAAATAACTTGATAGGGAATTCCTTAGTTCAAATTTGGGATAGAGGGAAGAAGATTATCTGTTCAAGGAACGTCGTTCAATTTTTGCTGCATATTAATTGGAGAAACAGGATCAGTAATCCTGTCTCGACAGAGTGTTAGTTCTGCTAAGTGATCTTATATTCCGGTAACTGATTAATGTATTCGGGGTCGGGGAGATTAAATCATGGAACAATTGAAAGAGCTCATGCTGTAGAAGGAAATTGAAGTATGTGCAATATTTGTTTAGGATTACATGCTTGAGAGATCAAATTCTGCTCCTCGCCGGAGGAGCAGATCTCCTCCTCGGAAAATAATTGTCGGGAAAAAAATTTGTATGCGACGGGGATGGGATGATTATTTAATTAGTTTTAATTTATATATTTTACTTATTTATGGATAAAATAAATGAAGAAGGGGGAGAAAATGTTTAAAAAATTCATAAACATAAAATTGGTAAATATTTTAAAAGTTAAGTTGAAACAAATTAAAGTTTGAGGGTGTAAATGTTTTCTAAAAAAATATAAGAATTTATTTGGATTTTTTTACCTTGCATTCACTAAGGTGGCATACGTGTGGTATGTCTTATCAGCGCCACGTAGGTGCCACATATGCAAAATCAATTGAAAATTGAGAGTTGGACAATCAAAATGAATTTATGGTGTGGGACAAATCAGATGAAATTGAAAGGTTTGAACTTTTGTGAAACTTTCTTCAAAAGATTTAACCTTTTCAGTTATTTGGCCTAATTTATATAGTTAACTTTTCAAATATTTATTTTAATCCAATTTTTCATTAAATACTAGTTATATTTTTATTAATGAAGATATAATAAATAAACATAACATATTTTAATAAATTATACATTAAATTTAAATAATTTATTTTAAAATAAAAATCACATCACATTAACATTAAGAGAAAAATTAAATAAACATACAATCATCTTGTTGCGGCTCAATTCTAGGTCATATTATGATTAATCAGGATCGTGAAGTGGCAGATCATAATTTATTTGACGACTATTGATTATGATAATTGTTTTACAAAGGAGGTGAATTTATATACTTGAATCAATCTAACAAAATTCAAGAACTAACTCATAATAAAAAAACTAACACGCATGCATATGCTAACACACATTGAGCGTGTATTTACAAGAGATTCAATACTCTACAACCAAAAGCATCGTAAACAATCGTATGCTGAGCTGGAACTGAGAGCTGAGCTGAGGTTAAAATTGATTTTGAAAGTTCTATTAAAAATGGTTAAATTTATAATTTATTATAAATTTAAGACGAGTGCTGAAGTTTCACCATTAAACTCATGAGCTATACAAATATCTTTATCGAATATAATCTTTTATAAATTTAATGTTTGATAGTATTTAATATGAAAATTTAATTTTCTCCAACATCTAAAATAGCTACAAATTATCTCTTCTGGTTTACATTATATTTTTCAGTTTATCATGTATATTTGTGATAGGTTATCACACTTTAAGTAGACATGTATAATGTATGAATTGATGTAAATTAATATTACATGATATTGTGTCCAATTCTATAATATACTTAAATTTAGGTTACAATCTATGACAACTAATATCAAATTAAATACATGACCTTGATAGATGGATAATTTTTCATACAAATTAAACTTTAATTTTTTTTATAAAGCATGATTTCCAATTTGTTCTACAAGAAAAATACAAATATACATAAGAGAAGGCTTAATTAATAAAAAAATACTCCACCTTTAGAAATTTTTTTTATGGCACAAATTTTTAAAATCGTCAAATAGTTTATTTTTTACTATAGCCTTTTGTTCGAATTAGAATATAAAAAGGACTAAATATGCCTTTTATATTGTTTCATTTTTTTTACTATCAAAATTTTCAAACATGAAGGGTATGTTTGAATTTTTTTTTCATTTCAATTTAAATAAATAACTACAATTACAACAACAAATATAAAAATACGCTAAAATTGATGATTTTAATAGTTTGAGCCATAAACAACAAAAACAATCAAGAAAATGAAATATTCTTTAATGATTAAGTCTTAAGAAAAAATAGTCTTCATATAAAATATTCTTTGTATTTGAGAATAAAGTGTGCTTAAGAAATCAATCAAACTCTTGTAAACTCTTATTAACTTGTAGTATCATTTTGCTCCTCTTGGAATATATAATTGAACTTTAGTATCTTAGTATAATTTTAAGACTTCCCAAAAACACTATCCAAAGCCAAATGCAAAAAATCATATACTATTATTAATGTTATAGTTTAATATATTATTTAACCCCTAAACTTTACCATTTTATTCCATGTGACCTTTAAACTAATTTTTTGTTACATTAGACCGCTTAACTAATTTTTTATTCTATTTAACCCCTAAACTTTACCCTTTTGTTCCATGCGACCTCTAAACTAATTTTTTTATTTCATTGGACCTCTCAACTCTATTTTTTGTTCTATTTAACCCCTCAGCTAAATGTTTTTCCCAATGAACATCTAAACTACTTTTTTTTACTCATTTTACCTTTCACACAATGTATTGATTTTTAATAAATATAAATATGTTTCTTCATTTAAAATAAAGAGCGATGTATTTTATATATTTTTTAAAAATTCATTAAGGATTAATTGCTTTAAAATCATAAATTATAGCGTGTTTTACAATTTAAACACAAACTTAAAAGATTCGTAAGTGATTTGAAAAGTTTGAAATTGCAAAAAATTAGAGTTTGGTATCTTAAAATTTTTAAAATTAGAAATTCAAGTTAAATTTACAAATCACACTAAAATTTATAATTTTTTTGAACAATTAAACATTCATTTAATATTATCAAAGTATAATAAATTTATGTATTTTATAAATATTGTTAACCAAAAGAGATGAACTCCTTTTATCATTGTTGAAATGTAAAAAAATATTTACATGTTCAAGAAGTAATATCACTTAATTATTTGATCAACTTTAAATTTTTTTATTTATTTCTACCTTTTTCTTTCTAATTTATATTGTCGTCAACAATTTACAAAAATATTATTAAAATAATCATACGTCATTGTATATAAATTAATATGCTTTTAAGCATTTATTCTATATATAATATGGTTGCAAAGTTGTATTTTTTTAGGAGGTTAAATGGGTAAAAATTAAAAATTTAAATACGCAATAGGCAAAAAGAATAGTTAAGGGATTAAATAAAACAAAAAAAATAGTTAAAAGGTCTAATAAAACACGAAATTAGTTCAAAGGTCACAAAGAACAAAATAATTAAATTTAAGAGTTAAATAGAACAAAAAAAATAGTTAAAAAGTCCAATAGAACAAAAAATAAGTTTAGAGGTCGCATAGAATAAAATGATAAAATTTAGTGGTTAAATAATGTATTAAATCTTAATTTTATTAGTGTAATTTATATTTATATTGAATACAAGGAGTTCTCTATATATAATATCACAAAAACAAATAAATAAATGAATTGAACATACTATATCCAGGATATTATTTACCTCATTGAAACAAGCATATAACCCAAACTAAAATCAAAATCCCGTTCAATTTCCTCCCCAAGAAATTTGAATATAATAAAATAGATCCCGAATCCTGCATGTCATCCTCATCGCTTACCTGTTTCGGATGATCGAAATTGGCTGGTACAATAGTATCCGGTACCGTATCATCTCCGGATATATCAGGACTATTCGGTGCAGGCGCCTGATCGGCCGGATCTTTTAGACTTTCCGGCAATCCTTTACCATGAGTAACATTAATTTTAAAATGCATACCATTTTTGCATTGATCACCATCATAATCTCCAGAGAAAAAAAATGTAAGACCTTCTTTTAATAGAGGAACCGGGACTGTAACTCCAAATGTATCAGTGTTTGATGGATCAGTAGTTGACCATTGTACTGTGTCATTGTCTAGGGCATTGTCATAATCACATAATTTGTAGGTTGTGACATTGTATGTTTGAACTACTGAATGATTATTATTGGTGTTGAAAACTGCATTAAGAGATTAAAATAAAATAAAATGTAAGTTCGTTGTCAAATAAAATTGAAATAAAATTTATTAAATAAAGTTGGTGTTGAATGATTGTTCAATATTAACAACCAAGAACCAACGAGCTGTAGCTCAAATGGTATAAGCGCTGGGCAGCAAATGCCAAGGTCGTGGGTTCAAATCCTCCCACAAACGCTCCCCCTTCCCAATTATCAAAAAAAAAAAAAAAACATTGACAACCAAGAACGACATAAAAGTTTATGTTAATATATCGCCTATCATTATTATTAGCTAAAGTAAATCAAGTAAAATGTACTTATCTAGCCATAATTATATCCACTTTGCCAACTATACAATAATTTTAAAATTTCTATGTTTGATTCATCATTTTTGACCTTAATCAGATATTCATAACATGTTTAGAGATGGCATGGTGTAATATACGTCAACATGTAAAGAATTGTCCTACTTAGTATATACAACGTTGCGTCACATAAGCTAAAAAATGTGCATGGGTATACTTGACAACGTTCGAAAAAAATGACAGAGCAAACATAGTTATGAGTATATTACAACATTAAATTTCGAACCACATCGAGAACATCTAACCTAATATAATTAAAAATTTAGTTACAAATTATATATATTGCCGCTTGGGTTATAGTTTTTTTTTTTTGAATAGTTGCGGTTCATTATTAAAATTTAATTTTCTTATAACTTATAAAAGCATATCAAATCATTATGCTACATATATTACACGAATATTTAGTTAAGCGCATGGAATGTTGTACAGAATTTGCATAAAAGACATACTAGTAAAAAAATTATAAATTTGTAAATGTAGAAAACAACAAATTATGGCAGAAAAGTTGCAGGAAATCAACAAATATATCATGAGAATTATTCCAATAAATAATATCTTTAGACAGTTTAAAGAGAGAATATACATATATATATATATATATATATATATATATATAGATAGCACTAAAATAAAGAAAATAAAATAAAATAACTCAGTGATATTTTTGGCGACAAAACCAATCATATAGTGACAGGTTAAAAGAAGAGAGTGTTAGTGTTGTCTTGAAGCAACCACTTTTGTCGCTTTTGCCTGTCACATGGTATGTCTTAGATCAACTGTACCATGTGAAGACACCGACTTCAGATTCATTTGTTATAAACTAAACAATAATCTAATGATATTATAAATTCAATTTTTACTTTAATTGTAATGAAAGAAACTAACCGCATATATAAAATAGGTATTTTAACTCCAATTTATTTCAAAAATTACTGAAATTAATTATGTATACAAATATATTTCT
Organism: Mercurialis annua; assembly: GCF_937616625.2. Lineage (NCBI taxonomy): Eukaryota > Viridiplantae > Streptophyta > Magnoliopsida > Malpighiales > Euphorbiaceae > Mercurialis > Mercurialis annua. The sequence goes on along the minus strand of NC_065575.1, from coordinate 2,729,389 downwards.
ATTACAACATAAAAATAAATATTGTTGAATATAAAATCTTACATATGAATATAATTTAAGACAATAATTGTGTTAGTAAAAATTTGTGTTAAATGTACGTAGTTCAGTTTTTTAATTTTCCAAAAGTTTGAAACTAATACAAACTATTTTTGAAAAACTTTAAAATAAAATAATTAAACTGTTTCGGTTTGAGTTGCTTTAATTTAATTGTTTAGTCCGTTTGGTTTGTGCAATTTTTTTAAAAGACTTAAAAATAATTAAAATATAACTATAAAAATCATATTATAGAATTTAATCTATGAACCTTCAAAATAAAATCTGAGCAATTAAATATTATAAAATAATAAAAATACAATTACAATTATTAGAGAAAAGTAAATTAAATCGTATCTCATAAAAATGTCTAAAAGATCATGACAATGAATAAAGTTAAGTTGATGTAAGAATCTTGATTATCTATCTCATTCAATTATACCATAGAGTTTATTCTTTTCTTTATTGAAGAGCAAGAGTTAAAAAAGAAGGGAAAAGATGTAAAAATAACCCTAATATATAGCTTGCGTTTTATGTTGGCAATTTATGTATTTTGGATCTCAAAAATGAACCTAAAGTATTAAAAATGACCCTTTTATTAACATTTTCGTTTAATGTCGTACACATTTCTGTCTAACGCCATCATTTTTTTGTCTTTTTTTGAAATTTTTTACAACGTTAGGATCATATTTTAGATTCGAAATACATGAGATGCCAATAAAATATATATGAGGGTTATTTTTGCATATTTTTCAACACAAAAACACTAAAAAAAAAGGGAAGACTAAAAGCTAAGTTGTAGTAGTTGGCAATTATTTTAGAAACATGTATTACAGTTGGGATGATTGGCAATCAGTGTACTGTCTAGTTCTTTCTTAATCTTTTACTTTTTTGAGTTTAGCTGTTCCACTGACAACTATCCTAGATCTCATATCACTTGGGGGAAAAATAGAATAAACAATATAAATTCACAATCCCACTTTATAATTATTGTTTAATTAATTTTTTGACTTAATTTTTCTTATGAGCTTGGAGTTCTCCAAATTTGCTTCTTGAAAAATATTTCTAATATGCTGTTTTTCAATTATAGTTTTTGAGACTTAAATAATAATTTTTTTTAAAATACCCTTTTAAACCTCAATAACGAAATGAGTTATATTGGGGCTTATCTCGCGCAAAGCAACAATTACAAATTCAACCAAAATAGTTTTAAGAGCTTAAAAATAGAATAAAAATAATACCTTCTTTTCTTATTTTAGTTGATAATTTTTATTTATAGTATACTTTTAATTTGATACTTCTATTTTTACCGTCTTTAATTAATTATTTTTGAAATTTATTTTAATAAAATATGTGATATTTAACATAATATTAGAGTATATATCACAATACAAATATACTTCTTTTTATTAAATTATCTTAAACAATACATAAAAAGTTTATAGTAAAATAGAATAAGATAAATGGAATATTAAATTAAGTTGACAATTTTTTTTAACTTCAATAATTCTATACAAAGATTATATCTCCTAGAAAAACATGTGAATTAGTAAAGTAGATAGAGCATCTTAAATGCTTGTTATCCTATCTTATGTGAACTCCACAATTTCTTTAAATTCAGCAATAGAAAGCTAAAAGCAAAGTAAAAAAATCATGAATATCATGATAAGGGAACAGAAATATGTGGAAGCTAGAGACCTTCTGTTTTTCTTCTTTATCACTATGTGATCAAATTTAAAATATAAATTTTCTTTCCTTATTTGATTATAATCACAAAAATTCAAATCAATAATAATCCAATCAAATAAGAAGATCAATCAAGTTTTCATATATGCTTAACTAAGTTAAAATATGAACATGTTAGTACCTTTGTTGCACGGAAACGAAAACGGAAACCGCAAAATAATATTTTTCAAAATATAAGAAACGGAAACGATAAACATCGAAAAGAAAACTTACTGAGGAAATCACCCAGACTGAAGTTCTTAGGATCAGCCCATTTTTGGTAATTGATGTTAGGATTTTCAGTGATATCATACCAACCCAAGGAGTCCCCAACTGTGTAATTCTTGTAAGCGGATGCTAATGAAAAACTAAAAAGAAGAAGAAAAGAGAAGGATAGAGAGAGATGAGTTAATGTTTGATGTTCCATTGGTGTTGGAGAGTAGTGAGCATAAAAGAGGAGTGTGGAGTTTAATTTCCTATTCTTAGAAATAAAGGAGTTGTCTATTCCTAATGGAACTCTTATCTTCTTTTTAATAAAACTTTATATACCCCTTTTTTCTTGCTAATTATTTGCTAATTATGCTAGGATTATCTTCAAACTGTCCTAATATTTTCTAAAATTTAGATGATAAATTGCTAATTATATTTGATATCCAGTTTCATAAAATATTTATAAAAATGTATTTTTAACCAGAATTTATTCACTATAAATACAATATAAATATATCATAAATATAATATAAAAACACTAATAAAAAAATAAAAAGGATATTTTTAAAATTAAAAAGGCAATTTAAAGAATAAAAAAATGTGAGATGTCATTATTTACAAAAAGTGTGTCCCGCTGTAATAATTTTCAAAAGTAGAATTCGAGAATTGTCCCAATTATATTTTGTTATGATTTTCTTTATTTGTATTTTAGGAAAAAAATAATTGTAGTTTTAGGAAATATAAATTTATATCCAAAATTTTAATATGTTTGTGGAATTTGTTATTAGTTAAATTAGGTCAGAATTTTGTATCCCTCGTCGACAATTTTTTATTTTTTTCTCAATTAGACAGTCCCTTGTGATTAAAGAATTTGAATCTCTTTTATGGAGAATGAGCAAGACGTTATCAGATCTAGTAGTAACTCGAGAGAAGTGGAGTTACTTTATTTAAACTCAATCGCTGCCTCTCTAATTTTCACAACCTATTCATCAGTTAAGTCTTCCATTGGTGATGCTACAACACGGGTTTTTAGTTTGCTTAAATTAGAGAAGAAAATTACGTTCCATATGTTTTTTTTTTGAAATTTTTGTAAAAATATGCTCTAATTTGTTGCTATTGCAAATATATTTTTTTTTATAAAAATACACCATCTACCAATAATCTACGAATGAAACGTATTTTTATAAACAATTTGCTGAAAATAGGTGTTTAAAAAAAGAAAAAATTACAGGAATGGGCTAAATAAGGGCCTTTCTTACAAAAATGTTAAGGCTTCCAAATTCTTTCATCATTGCTAATTTTTTCTTTACTTGTTTGAGCTGATAACTGATTAATATTACATTGCATACCTAATTGATCTCAGCCTTACATGTGGCACATAATTGGAAAAAAAATCACTTGCTTTTTGGATGCCTAATTATTCATCACTTGCCGCCGCCCGCCGCTGCCGCCCGGAATCCCTTGCCGCCGCTGCCCAGAAAGTCATTTTCAAACAAGAACGACCGTTCTCAGTCTGAGAACGGTCGTTCTCGTCTGAGAAATCGTTCTTAGACGAGAACGACGTGTTCTCATCTGAGAAAAATTGTTCTCAGACGAGAACGACGTGTTCTCGTCTGAGAACGACCTGTTCTCAAACGAGAACAGATCCGTTCTCGTCTGAGAACAGGTGAGAATCCCGTTCTCACTTGTTCTCAGACGAGAACGGATCTGTTCTCGTCTGAGAACAGGTTTGTTCTCAGACTGAGAACGGCACCGGCGGCATAGAATCCATGGCGGAGGGAAAGGAAAAAAAAAGAAGAAGAAGAGAAAAAAAGGGAAAAAAGATCCCTAAATTTTTATTAAGTAATAAAAAAAATTAAAATTATAAATTATAAAGATACATTACTGATACATCATAAATACATTAATAATATCCTTAATAGTATATGCGTCACTTCGTCAATGATGGTACCTCAATGCCTCCAAAATACATTTTCGACACATTTCTTATGCATATCCATACATCTCCGATACATCATCAATACATACCAAAAACAGCTTATACATATCAGATACATTTTAGATGTATTTGTTAGATACATCTTTCATATACAATTAAAACATGATAAATATATCCTTAATACGTATCATTGATAAATATTTTATACAAATTACAGAGCATGTGGCATATTTTTATTTTAATATATATTATAGATACATTTCAACTACCCGTAAATTATATATTCAATGCGTTAAATATACAATTCAAATAAAAATACTATACATATACATTAATGATACATTATAGATACATCACCTGATACGTCATAGATGTACCACCGGTACATTATAGATACATTATTGATACATCATAAATACATCAATAATACATTACCGATGCATCTTTGATACATCGTAGATACATCAATCAATTTTTAAACTAGTGGAGTAGCCCATACAAGTGATAATTATATGTTAACGCTAGTTCATCTTTGATCACAAGTCAATTTAATTATTATGCTCGAGAGAGTGTTAGAAAATGAGACCATGAGTAAAGCATTCCCTCTTATGATACATTGCAGACTAAATTTTTTTTGTAATTTTGTTATAACATAAATGTTAAGTTATGATACATTATAGATACATGTTTGATGTATAATTTATACATTGTAATTTTTATATTAAAATTGATGGATTATTATAAGAGGCTATTGATATTATTTAATGCGTGAATTTTAATTAAAATATGTGATACATATATCTTTTAATTTAAAATATATTATACATACACCTTCGAGACACATAAATAATACATATTAATAATATATTTATTTATTTATTTATTTATTTTTGTTAAAGAAAAATAAAAAAATAATAATCAAATATGTCCTTGATACATAACAGATACATAAATGATACATGTTTGAATAGTTTTGACAAACTGACGCGTGATTGGTGCACAGCTATGATGCGCGTGGCAGACACATGTGAGACGCGTTTCTGACGCGTTTTTGACCTATTCTGACGCGTTTTTGACTTTTTTTGACTTGTTTTGTGAGTGCCATGTGTTGCATCCTCATTGGGAAGGTATTATAGGTAAAATTTCAGCTTTTTGAGGTGCTCATGTAATATTTCAACAAATTTAGCATTTTTGTTATTTTCTTCCATTTTTTGAATATTTTTATTATCTTCTCTTAAAAAAAAGAGAAAATTACTCAGATTACTAGCTTAAGGCATTTTATTTTGAATTTTACTGGAGCAAAAGTCCATTTTGAATTATACTATTAACAAATTTTTAATTTGAATTTCATGATTTTACTTTGCATAAAGATACTTTTTAAATTAATAAAATACAACTACCCAAAATGGTAACCTCCCATGATTTTCTCATTATTGATAACCTATCATAATTGATTTGCATCTTTCCATTTCTCTTAGATTTTTCATAGATTTTTGCCATATTTCTCTCAATTACCCCATTAACCAAATCTTTCTATTTTATTTTAATTGTTTCTCTCTTTTTCCTTTTCCTCCAACCATTTTTTCTTTTCCTACGGCGGTCCGCATCTCCTTTCCTCTTGCGAAACATACAACGGCGGTCGTGGAAGAGTTGGAAGATTCGATGGCGGACGTGGAGGTCGGCGGGAGGTCTTGGCAGTGGTGGGTTATTTTTCTTCTACAATTTATTTTTGAAGTTTTTGAATCGTCTTTGTTTTTTTATATTGAAGTTCATGTAGAAGAAGAAGGGAGTGACAATGATTTCGAGGATTTCATTGTCAATGTCGTGAAAAAGAACAAACCGATTGCTCCTCCGCCCGTTGATGTCAAGGTAATTGTTCTAAAAATTCCTTATAAGTTATTGCTTTTAGAGTTCAGAATTCCGCATCGTCTTTAATTAAAATTCCTTTGATCTTATAATAAACAACAACCTTTAACGTTGTCATTCCTGCATTTTTAAAAAATAATTAATGTCAGTATCCATGTTAGTTATCCATTAGGTAACTATTGGTACACTATTAATTGATAGTTGTTGTGGTAACTTTTCTGTGTGGATCAATCATGTATCGATTACGGATATTATATGTTGGCTGATGGTTAACTAATAGTTAACTTGGAATAATTAAAGATTATATGTTGTCTGATGGTTAACTAATGTTAACTTGGAATAATTAAGGGATACTAGATATTGTTTGATGGTTAACTAATCATTAACTTGTTTTATTGCAATATTAAATCATTTTTTAAATTACTGGTGTATTGTTAAATGTTTGTATATATTGTTGTTAGATTTATCTAAAATTACTTTATAATGTTAATAACATTTTTTATTAGATGTAGTTTACCAATGGTTAACTATGTGTAAACTGACAGTACACCAATGTTTTTCTTTGACAGCGGTAAAAAGGTGGAACCGAAACCAAAGCTGAAGGGGATGCAATAGGATTAGATTTTTTGACAGATTGGAAGATTTAAGTTTTGATTTTATTTTCAAACGAAAACAGTTGTAATTGCCTTGTTTATGAAAACATTTATTATTGTCGAACATATAATACATTTTGGTTACCAGTTAGGCAATTTTCTCATGTTATATTTTCATTTGATTTAAATAAATGTGTTTGTGTATAAATTGTATTTACTATAGGTGTGCTAACAATAAACGATTAATTAATTAAAAATATCCTACTAGTTAACTGCATGTTATGTTAACTGCATAATGTTATTTTACATAGTTTGGTTGTTTTTATTTTTTCAACAAAATATTAAGTTATAAAAAGACAAATTGATGTTTATAAGTAGTAGTATTAAACTATTAGTTAATTGAAAGTTAACTGTTAGTCCATATAAAAAACCCGTTAAATTAGTAAATTTATATATAACATGGAAAGGGGTTACGTACGTTAATAAAAAATAATAACAAAATTTAGCATTAAACAATTAATTAAAACCATTTAAAAAAATAATTGGTCATAAATTAATAAGGTAACAAAATTATATATGAGAATTTAATTTAAACAAATAGTTGTTATAGTTGATGATTGTTAAAAAAATTTGAAAATATTTTCTATATATGTTAGTTTGAGATTTTGTAGGAGAATTTTGTTTCTATAACTGCCGTTATACATGGAAATCAAATATTAAATACACTATTATTATAATCAATGATTCTTAAAGATTCTTTTAAATATTTTCGATTATGGTAGTTTGAGATTTTGTAGGAGACTTTGATTTTAGTAACAACTTTTTCCTTATTTTATTTTTACCGTATTTTTTAACATTGAAATGTTATTTCCGCAAAATCAAAATTAGAAATTGTATTTGTCAATTTTCTTTTTTGCTTTAGTAAAATTTACAATATTTTTACTCATATTGGGTATTTGTCAATTTTTCTCTACAATCCAAACTAGAGCTTGAAGGCCCAATATAAGCCTTTCCTGTGTTAATATGTTATGGGCCTTCTTTCCAAATTTTAGGGTTTGTTTTTGTTTTCACTACTAAAAATTCATTTGTTTAATTTTTAGAGTTTTAGATTTTTTTTTATTTTCACTTACTGTATTACAACATTTTTTAAAAAATAAAATTGATTTGTTGGTATGTTTATGAAAAATTTGTATGAAAATGAGAATTGAATTCTTTTAATAATATAGTTATCTATTTTAATTTTTTAATTAATATTTAATAAATTAAATTATAGTAATATTTGATGTTGATGTGAGTATTTTTTTAATCCAACGATATTATTTGACTTAAAATATTTTTAAGTAATTAATAATATACCGTTTAGCCTAAATAAATTATCAAAAAATACGAACAATATATTGCCTATTAAAAAACTATTCGACCCTCCTGAATATAATTTTTTTTTTGGTACAGGGTTTATGAGGTTTCCTGAGTCTCAATTATTAGACGGCACCTTTAAACCTTCCACATTCAGACTAATCCCCACTCGAACCGTGTAGATCCCTTGCGGGAGGCAAACTCTGGCCCCAAGTTTTAAACGGCTGCATACATGAGCACATTTCAAACCTACGATTTCACTTAAGTTAGAAGAGCGCCTTACCAACTCATCTACGCCTTGAGGTTTTCTGAATGGTTCCGATGTTGGTACCCTCTATGGTACATCGTCCCTTTCCGGCAGTGGCGGAGCCACATGCATGGTAAGAGGAGCATTTGCTCTTTTTATTTTTCTAAAAAAATACAATTTCCTACGTAAAATTTATTTTTATTTGTATCAACTATCTAGAAAATATTATAGATTGACTCCCTTAATTTCAATAAATTTTAAAATTTAAATATTATTTATAAAAATACTAAAATAGTACATTTTGCCCCTCTTAAATTTAGTTTCTCACTACGCCACTGATCTCCTGTGATTTCATCCCACTGGTTTGTCATTTCCTTATTGTTGTTCACGTTCTGCAATTGCTTATTTTAAATGGGCCACATTTTGCAATTGCCTTGCAATTGCATAATGAGGAAATTACACCATTTACCAAAAAAAATGAAAATAATTACAAAACTACATGTTGACTTTTTTCATTTACAAAAATATTAATAATATTTACAAAAGTACAAAAAAATAAAAAATAATATCAAACATACGGTGTATACTGTGGGTATAATGTCAGTATACTAATAAACTAACATTATATCAACATTATACCAAAATTACACCGACATTATACATACTGAGATTTTATTAATATTAAATGGAAATTTACCAAAATTACATCAAATTGTATACTAAAAATTAAATTAATAATATACCAAAATTATACCAACAGTATACCAAAAGTGTACAAATCAAAATATACTGAAATTTTATTATTACATCAACATTACACCACATCGCACACTAAATATTACCCTAACAGTATACTAAAATTATACCAACAATATACAAATTCTCTAGTTTATTACCAACTATAGTGAAAAGTACATATAAAAAAAAATATACATGTTAGCAACTAGAAAAAATATATAAAAATTTATAATCAATATACCAAAAATATACTGAAATTATACCAATAATAAACCAAACATTATTTTTAAATTATCTGATTTATAGTTTTAGTATTCCAAAATTATACCATAATTATACCGACGTTATACAAATCGTACTTTTGTAATTAATTTTCATTTTTTGGTACTTTTGTAATTAATTTTAAATCAGTCGTATTTTTGTAAATAAAAAAAGTTTACTGGTACTTTTGTAAATATTTTTAAAATTTTAGGTACTTTTGTCATCGCCCCTTGCATAATATGATAGTTGGGCCATCCGGCCCAAATTAATTTATCTTTATTTTTATTTTATTTTATGCGGTTTATTGTAAATTGTAATGTGTAACAATTATGATATAGTAAAAATTGGATGTATGATCGCAATTTTAATTAATTAATTAATTTATAATTAGTGTTTAGATTAGACAAATTGACATTTAATTAAAACTAATTCATTTAGCAACAACAGCTTTAATTAAAATATAATTAGTGGTTGTATAAATAAAGATGATAATTTCCTAAAATTAACTTTAGGTGGACATTTAGACTTTAGGTGGACATTTAGAGTTTTATTTTAGTTTTTTAAAATTAATGATCACACCATAAAATCGCTTTAGACTTAGATTTATTTTATTTCTTGCATGATATATTTTCGGACCTTGTTACTCGTTATTGTACATATATAAAATTAACTTTAGAGTTAGTAAATAATTAGCCTTATTTGTCTTAATTAATTCAATCAATTAACTTAGACATCTTATGATTAATTTTATATATAATTAGAGGTTATATAGACACTTACGATGGAAATTTTAGAAACTTTGGAAATGCATACCGTTTTTGCATTGATCACCATCATAATCTCCAGAGAAAAAAATATGTAAATTCTTCTTTTAATAGAGGAACAGCTACTGTGACTCCAAATGTATCAGTGTTTTGATAGATTAGTAGTTGACCGTTGGAATGTGTCATTGTTTAAGGCATTCTCATAATCACATAATTTGTATGTTGTGATATTGTATGTTTGAACTACTAAATGATTATTAATTGTGTTCAAAACTGGATTAAGAGATTAAATAAACTATAACATAAGTTAGTTGTCAAACAAAATTGGAATAAAAATTATTAAACAAAGTTGGTGTTGAATGATTGTTCAATATTGACAACCAAAAATGACAGAAAAGTTTATGCTAATATGTCACTTATTATTATTGGCCAAAAGTAAATCAATTATAATAATTAAGTTAAAATATTCTAATATACCTACAACTATACCTGGAATGTTAAATATATCATAGTCTTAACATTTTATTAGTTTGATTTATTATTTTTTCAGTTTCACCTATTATTATTAGCTAAAAGAGTGATATTAGATTCTAGAACTTATTGAACTTTGCTCGAGTTGCACTTTGGTAACCAAATTCAAGCCATTATAAAATGGCTATCTTACTAAATACAAGGCGACTTCCATTGTTTCTATATGAATTCCGGAAAATATTTTCTTATGTGGTAGCCAGAGTCCGAGTCACGTCTTCCTTCCTTCGGCTTGTCATTCCACAATACTCTTACAATGCCATGTCAGCTTGCCACGTCATCATCATCTTCTTCCTAAATTTTCTTCACAATTAAACACCAAAAATGAAAAACAAATTAATCATATCCTACCACTTCCATCGCCATTAGCCGCCGCCCTTATCCGCTGTCACCCTACCCACCGCCCCCATGCCACCATTACTCTTTGTCCGAGTTCGTCTCATACAAATAGACCTTCGTTTGAGATGAACTCAGATGAAGCTCTTCGTCTGACTTCGTCCCTAGACGGAAAGCTTTATCTTGGTTCCTCTCAAGACAAAGCTCTTCGTCTGAGGATAAATCCAGACGAAGAGTTTTGTCCGGGGACAAACCGAGACGAAGGTTCCGTAGTTGTTTAATCATATTTGAATGCTCGTGTAATAAACGAATTGAGATTTAAAATCGGTTTTCATTCATGTCAAGTCTCTCATTTTTGTGGTTCGATACCCGAACTTTTGTCCACTTTATTACGAGTTGTGATACCGTATACTTGCGGTAAATAAGCAACAGCATACTAACTCCCGCTAATCTCCGCTAACAACTAATTTAGGATAGGTCTATCTCTAACAAAAAAAATGTGATTCATGACTATGACACAGTCTAACAAATAGTTTTACAGTACCTGTTTTTGAATGCAAAAGAAATGAAAATTATTTTAGGTAAAAAGAAGTCTTAATAGTTAAAACGTTATATATTTAGGAATGAGGGAGTAGTATTGAATATAAATTATCAATTTAATAAGAGTATTATAGATAGTTAATGAATTTTTGATTAAAATAATCAAATTATTTAATATGTGTGTAAATCCAAAGTAACGTTATCAATATGTGTGTATTGAACCGAAAAGAATGAAATCAAAATATTCTATTTTTAAAATCCAAATCAAACTAAAATTTTGAAAAAATATATTTTTTCAAACTAAATCGAACCAAACCAGTCAGTTTGATAGGTTTGTGTTGGTTTAATCTACTTTAGAACCAAATTGGAAATTTTTAATGTTTTAAATCGAATCAAACCGACCAATTAAAATTATTTTATTATATCAAACTAAATTTGTGGCTTTGGTTTTCCGGTTTTAGTCGATTTTTTAAACTCCTGCCAATTTGTTCATGGCATCTCAAATAAACTTAGTCTTTTTAAAGAAAATGATAAATAAGGAGAAAGATAAAAAGAAAAAAGGATCAATTCACCCCCTTGGCACGAAATATCAAAAAAGTCATTTTAAACGATTTTGGATCAAACAGACTCGCAACTATGTCAAAGTGCATCAAATTAATCCTTTTTCCATCCTCACCCACTCTCGACCCGCATTTGAAACACACACTCTTGGTTAAAAGTCAAAAATAAATCCTTACTATTTTGAAAAGTTACAAAATAATGCCTAAACATTAAAAAAATAAACACATTAAAATTAAAAATAATATTTTTTTTTTTATTCTATGAGGAGGAGCAGCTGCTGCTCCTCAGCTCCTAGTCAGTGGAGGAGCCCTGCTCCTCACCGGAGGTCCTGAGGAGCTGTTGGTCCTCGTTGAGGAACATATCTGCTCCTCCGGCAAGGAGCAGATCTGCTTCTCAACGAGGAGCAGATATGTTCTTCAACTAGGAGCTAGTGCTCCTCATCGGAGGAGCACTGTTCCTCTGGTACTCCTCGTCGGAGGAGCACCGCTCCTAAACGAGGAGCTTGTGCTCCTCAACGAGGAGCTCTCTGGTGCTCCTCGTCGGAGGAGCACTGCTCCGCCGTCGAAGGAGCAGACCCATCCTTCAACGGAAAAAAGTTTAAAAAATTACAGTGAAAAAAAATTTCTGACAGCGGTTTCCGGTGTGAGCGAAGTGTTAGGTTGATTTGGTTTTACATAGTTTAAAGGTGGTGATAACCCACTTTCTTTGAATGTTTTTGATACAAAAACGCAAGTTGTGGGTTAGTTTTATCCGAAAGCCTCTAAAATGACTCTTTTCATATTTCGTGCTAAATTGAGGGGGTGAATTGATCCTTTGTTCAAGATAAAAACTACTCTTAACATTGTGTGGGTCAGTTAGTGCCAACTCTTAAAAGAAATATTAATTATTAATCTGTGACTTATGTCGGTAATGTATATAGACGAAAGTTCTGCCTTTCTGCTTTGTTTCTTCCTTCTTTTTTTGTTTTTTTGGGACGATTATCATAGCAATAATTGATATATAATTGATTAAGTGACGACAAAATTATTTTTAAAATTAATGTTTGCCAATTGTTTTTGCGGGAATCAAATTATTTATTGGAGTACTAAATGTTAGCCACATATTATATAGTACTAAATGTGAGCCACTTATTTTATAATTATTTATAATTTATACTTATATTTTTATTTAACAAAAACATTTTTTTTCTTCTATGTATTTAATTTATAATTACATAATAATTTATAGTTAATTATGTTTTTAATTCATTTTGTTATTAATTTCTAATTTAAATAAAAAATTGGCCAGTATAATCAATTTTAATAGAGGTTATAACATAACTTTTTATTTATCAAAGATAGAATTATACTAGTCACTAGGTTAGGTGTTAGGCGTTAATATTATTTTTAAAAATTTATTTCCAGCCTACCGACTGGCATAGGGGTGGATCGGACTAACATTCTCTAAAACCGCAAAGTTGAGTGTTACTTATTATTAATCTAATTTATAACAATTATTTGCAACTATAACTAAACTTAATTTTATAATTATTTTATGTTTATTAATTAATTGAATATTACCGATGGGTTATAGCTCAAATGGTATATCGCTTAGGCGTAATTCTGCAAGATTTTGAGTTTTATTCCTCCCACAAGCGTTCTCAAATTTTCTAATTATATAAAAAAATTGAATTGAATATTTCATATATTTATAAGAGCAAATTACTTTAAAGCCCCTCACGTTTGTCATAATTCAAAGTTTAGTACCCCTTATTTGAAAATCAAACGATTTGGTACCTCAGTTTTTATTTTATAAACTATAAAGCCTCTCTGTTAAATATAGGTACCAAATCGTTAACGGAATAAAATGTGAGGTACCAAATCGTTTCAAATCGTTTGAAAATGAGGTTCCAAATCGTTAATATAATTAAAAGTGAGGTATCAACGTTTACATAATTGAAACAGAAATACCAAATCGTTTGAAAGTAAATTTCAAATTATTAACGGAACTAACAGAAGGGCCTTATAGTTTAAAAAATAAAAAATAAGGTACCAAATCATTTAATTTTCAAACAAGAGGTACCAAACTGTGAATATGCCAAACTGTGAATTAGCGACAGACAAAATATTGTGTTTTCAATTTTTTTTGATTATTTAGCGATAGAAATTATCGACGACAATTCGCGACAAATTACCGAAGGGATAGTTTTTTTTTGTTTTTTTTTTAATTTAAAAAATATATTTTAATTAAATAAACTATTAATTTTAATTAATATTTAATATGATTGTCAATATTTTCATATATCATATTTGAGATTTTTGCAAATTTTCCAATAGGTCCATCCTACTATTGCTCCTACATAAGACTCTTAAACTGTGAAGTTCTACATGTAACTTCATCTTATTCCCAACTCAAATTATTATTATGTATCTATATATATTATATTTAACTTATAATGAAAAAGAACAAATAATTACTCCCGCACTTTATTCTTGTATTTTTTAAAAAATATTTTTTTAAGTAATAATTTTTCTAATAATCTTTTCTCAATAATTTTTTTAAATATCTTTTTTTAATAATTTGTTTTTAAATAAATAATTTGTTAAATTAATTTTTATTGAAGCATTTTAAAATCCGTCGCTAATTAGTGACTAACAAATAATCTGTTGCCAATTAGCGACGAATTTCTAAATTTCTAAAAAATTTGGCTCCTCGTCTCTCGCCAAAATAGCTAAGGATCCGTTGCCAAAATTCGTCAGAAATTTTTAGCAAAAGTTTCTCGTCAAAATAGCGACGAATCAATCGTTAAAATTCATCGATAATTTTTGGCGGAAAGTTTTTTGCCAAATCAGCGACAGATACTGACGCTAACCCGTTGAAGAATTAGGGACAGACAAATTTGTTGCTGATCCGTCAGGAAATGACATATTTAACGATGGATTTTCAGTCTCTTGCTAAAATTAATCGGTAACTTGATGTTTTCGAATTGTAATATTTTATTTACAAGTTAAAATTAATAATGGTCCATGAGATCTCCTGAACGGGTCTCAACTATGAGACGACACCTTTAAGCCTTCTACATTCAAACTTATCCTCATTCGAATAATGTAGGTCTCTTGCAAGAGACAGACTCAGGTTCCAAATTTTAAATGGCTGCATAAATGAGTACAGTTCAAACCCACGATTTCACTTAAACCAAGAGAGCGTCTTAACCACGATAAAAATTAAATTACAAAAACAATCTTAAATATGAATTTAATTATATCAAAAAGCAACAAAAAGTGGTAAAACTCCACTATTCAAAAAGTTTATGCATACTTAAAACTACAACTCCAAAATAGAAGGTATAGTCAAGAGATTAAACACAATATGATCTTCTAAGCGAATTCATACAAAAATTAAAAAAATTCTTATAACACCTAAAAAGATAAGTCGTTTTTAAAAAGTATAGATTAGTTTTCTCTACCATTGTGTTCTTGCGGTTGAATAATCTAGTATTCCGACATTTGCAAATAGTTCACACGATACAAATCCAAAGGTCTAGCCAGAATTTTAATTGTAGGGCCGAGAAGAGAAATCACTAACCATTAAAGTAAAAAAATTATCTAAATACGATGACATAATTCAAATGACACTAATCATTAAAAGAACACAATTCCAAGCTGAATATGCAATAAAAAAAGGGATTATAACTACTATGTGGTCTCAACTTCTGAAACACATATGTAGAAATGTTATGATAATCTCAGCAAACAACTACAATATATTGATAATCTCAGCAAACAACTACAGATTACAAATGCAAGTTCAAAAATTCCATTATCTTATGTTTTTATTTTATTTGCATTTTTTTATATTTTCTGCGTTTTTCCTTTTATTTGATTTTCTTTTGTATTTGATTTATGCCAACCGGTTACAAGCTTTTTGTACTTTATGGTTAATGAATATGGCGGATTAATTGTTTGTTTAAGTAAGATTTTTTTCTCGTTTGAATTACCCTTTTTATGTCTATCGTTTTTAGTGCTTTTATTATATTATTTGTTTCTTGTATGATTTTTGTATTGCTTTTGAGCACTTGAGGCATAATGAATATACTTCACCTCACACACTTGGTTCAAGCAACTCATGCACCAAGTGTGTGTTACAGCTCAGCACATTAGCTCACAATGCTGAGCGCATGTGTTCAAGGTCAGCAGAACACACGAGGCACATATGGATGAACTGCCGTTAGTAACTTCTGTTAGATAGGTAGTTATTTTAACTTTCTGTTAAAGTTTGTTGAGCTTCTGTTATAGCTGCTTCAACTATAAAAGCAACCATAACTGGCTCTTGTAATCATCTTTTGCAAAATTAATAAAGATCACATTTCTCATCATGGTATCAAAGCAGAGAAAATCCTCTGCTACACTCTGAAATTCTTCTTCTTCTTCCTTTCTTCTTAAAACTTCATTGAAGCTTTTTACAGTTAACAATGGCGAATCACACTTATCGTGAACAGCGTCCAGAAGAAACAATGTCCAGTCCCTATTTTCTTCATCCAAGCGAAAATCCTTCGCTTGTTCTGGTTTCTAGTTTATTAACTGAAGGAAACTATCATCCATGATTTCGAGCAATGAGAATGGCGTTATTATCCAAAAACAAATACAAATTTGTTGATGGATCCATTCCAGTACTCTCAAGAACTGATCCTTTGTTTGAGGTTTGGGAACGCTGTAATACTATGGTGGTTTCTTGGATAAACATGTCAGTTTCTTCAACTATTTCTCAAAGTCTTTCATGTATGGACAATGCTCTTGATATTTGGAATGACCTTAGAGAAAGGTTTTCTCAAGGTGATGCAACCAAAATAGGTGACCTGTATGAAGAAATTTATGCCTTGAAACAGAACAATTTGACTGTTACTGAGTACTATACCTTAGTAAAGACACTTTGGGATGAGCTGACAAATCTGAGGCCCATACCTGTTTGTGTTTGCTTAAACAGATGTGCTTGTAGTGTTTATGATATAACTAAGAGGTATTATGAGGATGATCAAGTCATTAAGTTCTTAAAAGGACTTAATGAAAATTTTTCACAAGTGAAATCTCAAATCACAATGAGTCAACCTTTGCCTTCAATTAATAAGGTTTTCTCATTAGTGCTGCAATTTGAGAGACAGTTAGGGATTGGACAAGCAGGTTTGACAGAGTCAAATGTGTTTTTCTCAAAGGGACATACAGCTAATGTTTCTGAGAATAATGAGAATCAATCTAATATGAATGAATCTAGTGCCTTCTTTGCCAAAGGAAAAGGAGTGCTAGGTACTGGACCTGTTTTTTACAAGAAAGGAAATTATGGTGGAAATAAGAAATGCTCCTATTGTGGTTATACCAATCACACAGTGGATATATGCTATAGAAAGCTGTTGGTGAAAATACGCAAGCGTACGTATGCCAACTTGTAATACAGACTATGAAGTCCGGATATCGTACCCACAGAGAAAGCTCTAAAGACAACCAGTTGAAAGACTCGATTCGGATAGCCGAAAAGATAATTGTGTTTATTTTGTAATTAAAAAGAACAGAAATAGACAATTGCAAGTTAAAGATAACTGAAACTGTAATTAAAATAAAGTTTTAACAATAATGGGAAAAGCAGGGATTATTAATTTCGTTATGCTGTTTACTTAATTTGGGGGATGGATTATATGGTTCTGACGACGTTCGAACTAATCTAAAGCACCTAGAATTCTCTCTCGAGCAATTACAGGCAAAAGCATTAAACTTACTAATACTAGGTTAATTATTCACTCTCGCACAATGATTAACCTAGGTCAAAATCAATTTAATGGTTATTAAGCAAATTCAAAGAACCCGCACTCGTTAACTCACTCTCGCACAGTTAACTCCTGCATTCTTAATTATATTGTTCTATTCCAATTTTACTCTCTCGAGCTAAAACTAAAACAACTGGCGTAGGCTAAGTGATCAATTTAGACTAAGCATTAAGCACAACAATTAAAACCCATCAAGAACACAGAACCCATAATTCCAATTTAATTAAACAGACATAATTCGATTAATAATCCCCAACGAAGGGTTTAGCTAGACATAATAATGAAATAACTAAAATCAATAAGTGAAAGATTCATTCTGCGATTAAATAAAATACTGAATATAAAATTAATATCAATCGTACCTTGTTCGAAGAAAGCTAACAGTAATCGACAATAAGAAATAATGAAGAACTCAATAAAATCGATAATCCAACAAAATACTAATGAATAAAGAAAACTAAGGTTGCTAATCTATATTCTAATCTCAGAAAAACAAAATCGCCAACCCCGATACAATGATTAAGAAGTGTATTTATACTAGGGTTTCTTCTAATCTTCGGGCTTTGTGAAATTCCCAAAATACCCAGGTCTTTACGCATCAATCGGGGGCCAAAACGTCACTTTCTGGGGCAGCAGTCGAAGGGGGCACGACGTGCAGGAGCCAAGGGCACGTCGTGCCCTTCAATACTTCAACACCGCACGACGTGCACAGCAAGACCGCACGTCGTGCGGTTCCCTTTTTTCAGAGGCACGTCGTGCCCTCCACCGTGCCATCATCGTGCAAAAACCACTGGAAGTCAGTGGTGCCGTGCACTCAACGTGCACAAGGGTGCACGACGTGCACCTTGTACTTTTGTCCCGAAACTCGTCGTTTCTCGCTCCAAACGCTTCCCGGCTCTCTCGTAAGTCCATAATCGCTCTAATAAGCTCCGAAATCATCCGTTTTCATGCATATACCTGAAATGCTTGGACATAACAATAAGAACCACAAATAACATGAATTCGACATTAAATACGCATTAAAAAGACCTGAAAGTACCTAGAAAATAGGAGTAGAAATACTCCTATCAAACATCCTCACACTTACCTTTTGCTTGTCCTCAAGCAAATAAAGAATAACGCCACATTACCAATTACCAAGCTTTGCCACAAATCCCAAAATTAAAGCACTTTCACAACCCCCTTAATAATGAATCAATCAAGAAGGACCTTTGAACTGAACAACAACCGAGAGAATAACATTAAATAACAAATCCTAGTGCCAAATCATGAAGCAATAACACCGAGACTACACAGATACACTTATTAAACATGATTTCAAAATCACATTGATCCTAAAGGCAATTCAATCAATTCAAAACCAACAACGAAACTTGAGCAAATGAGCAAAATCACAGGTCTGTATAATGAAATCACCAAGTAACTCCTCACAAGGTCGTCTCTCGCACACAAGTGTATAAGGTATATCAATTAAGCTCTCACATCAATACATGTAATCTTGCCATAAGCTTGGATATCCTATCAAAAGCATGGATATCCTCCTGGATATCAATTCAGAAACAGACAGAATGTTTCAGTGAATCAAGTTGAAAATGATTCTAATCATTCATATGGAAGTGCTGAGAATGTTGCAAACTTCCATACTAATTCTCAAGCTGAGGAAATGAGACCTGGAAATGGGGCTGGTTCTGTGTCATTTCCATTTACAGCAGATCAATATGCTAAGCTTCTAGCATTGATTCATCCAAATGGAGCATCAGGAAATCCTTCCTCTTCTCATATTAATACAATATCTGCCACCTTCAAACCTGACTACAGTTCAGGTAACACTATACACACTTGCTTGCAAACTGTTAAAAATACTCCTGATAACTGGACTGTTGATACGGGTGCAACAGATCATATTGTATGCACAATTGATCTGTTCACTAAGTTCAAACCAGTAAATGGTGTGAAAGTTAATTTGCCAAATGGACAACAAGTTAATGTTACTCATATTGGCATGGTTGAGTTAAGAAACTCATTGATCCTTCAAGATGTGTTGTATGTGCCTGATTTCAGCTTTAACTTGATATCAGCCAGTAAACTCACAAATCAACCTCATTTGTGCTTAATCTTCTATTCTTCACTTTGTTATATTCAGGAACTGAGCAAATGGAGAATGATTGGACTAGCTAGAAAGATAAATGGATTGTATCAGTTAGAAACTTCTAAAAATTCTTCTTGTAATGTAGCTACTGTCAAAAACAATGCCAATTCAAAATTGTGGCATCTAAGACTAGGACATCTTTCAAATTCCAGGCTTAGACTTTTGCAGAATATAGATTCTGATATCTCTTGTTCTATGTCAGATGTCTGTGATACATGCCATTTTTCAAAGCAAAAACGATTACCTTTTCCAATCAGTATAACTACTTCTGATTCAATTTTTGATCTCATCCATGTTGATTTATGGGGCCCTTGTCAAAATACTTCCTTGAAAGGTTTTAAGTATTTTTTGACCATAGTAGATGATCATAGCAGGTTCACTTGGATTTTTCTTCTTAAAACAAAATCTGAAGCTAGTCTGCAAATCCAGCATTTTTGTGCTTTTGTTAAGACTCAATTTCAAAAGTGTATTAAAACCATTCGTTCAGATAATGGCCTTGAATTTTCCATGCCACAGTTCTACAATGAACATGGTATTGTTCACCAAAAATCTTGTGTCTATACCCCTCAACAAAATAGCATTGTTGAGAGGAAACACCAGCACATTTTAAATGTAGCTCGTGCTCTCTATTTCCAATCTTCTGTGCCCATTTATTTTTGGCCAGAATGCATTTTACATGCAGTTCATCTTATAAACATTACTCCTTCTCCTATTCTTTCCAATTCCACTCCTTTCTTTCTTTTAAATCAAAAACACCCCTCTTATTCTAGTCTCAAGGTCTTTGGATGTTTAGCTTTTGCAGCTAATGTTCATTCTCATAAGAAAAAATTCGAATCAAGATCTACAAAATGCATTTTTCTAGGATTTCAGACTGGTGTCAAGGGCTATAAATTGTTTGACATCAGTTCCAAACAGTTTTTAGTTTCTAGAGATGTTACATTCTATGAGTCTGTTTTTCCCTTCTTTAAATCTACTGATACAATCCAATCTGTTTCTAGACAGTCCATGACTCCTGCACCTTCTATATTTGATGATTTCATCCCTCTTACTTCAGTTCCCATACCCTTCTCACCCTCACCAGTCACTTCTGTCCAAAATCCATGGAACAATGTTCCTCCCATATCACCAACAACCTCTATTCTTCATTCTCCTATCTCAGTTTTCCAAGAGCAAGATTTTCCTGCTTTAAGAAAATCTTCTAGAAACACTGTCATACCTTCTCACTTTAAAGATTTCCATATTGACTTACCTCACACAAACTTAGCAAAATCTGCTGCAGTACTTTACAGTACCTCACCTTATCCCATCTCTTCTTTCACTTCCTTTCACAAACTATCCCCAACACATCATGCTTTCTCTGTTGCTCTTGACAATCTTAAGGAGCCTCAGAGTTACAATGAGGCAATCAAGTATCCATGCTGGACACAGGCAATGCAGGCAGAAATCTCTGCTTTAAATGTCAACAATACATGGCTTATCACAGATTTACCTAAAGATAAGCATGCTATTGGCTGCAAGTGGGTGTATAAAACGAAATATAAGGCAGATGGGACTCTTGAGCGTTGTAAGGCTAGACTGGTGGCTAAGGGTTTCACTCAACAACCAGGTATTGATTACTTGGACACATTCTCTCCAGTAGCTAAGATTACTACTGTCAGAACTCTCCTTGCCCTTGCTTCCATCCATCACTGGCATTTATTTCAGTTAGACATAAATAATGCCTTTCTTCATGGAGAATTACAAGAGGAAGTGTACATGAAGCTTCCACCAGGATTTGAGTCCACTACTTCCTCTAAAGTCTGCAAACTACAGAAGTCTTTGTATGGCTTAAAGCAAGCCAGCAGGCAGTGGAATGCTAAGTTGTCTCAAGCCTTACTTGACAAAGGTTTTAAACCAGCAATAGCAGATCCTTCATTGTTCATTAAGACATCAGGATCTAGTTTCATGGCTTTGCTCATCTATGTGGATGATGTGATCATTGCAAGTAATGATCTACCAGCAGTTCAACTCATCAAAGATTATCTTCATGAGCAGTTTTCTATCAAAGATTTGGGTAAGCTCAAATATTTTTTGGGTTTTGAGGTGGCCAGATCTTCTAAGGGTATAAGTCTATATCAAAGGAAATATTGCTTGGATTTGCTTATAGAAACTGGACTTGCTGATGCAAAGCCTGCTCCTACTCCTTTGCTCAAAACTACAAAGCTTACTGCTGCAGACAGTCCCTTACTACCTGACAATGCCTTATATCGCAAGTTAGTTGGTAAACTGTTGTATCTTTGCAATACTAGGCCTGATCTGTCTTTTGCTATACAGCAGCTGTCTCAGTTTCTTGACAAACCAACTGAAGCACATCTTTCAGCAGTCTATAGGGTCTTAAAATACCTCAAAGCCTCACCTGGAAAGTGCTTATTTTTTCCTTCTGATAGTTCTTTGAGCTTAAAAGGTTTTACTGACTCAGACTGGGCAGCTTGTGTTGACAGTAGAAGATCAGTTTCTGGTATGTGTATCTTCTTAGGCTCTTCTTTGATTTCTTGGAAATCAAAAAAGCAAACTACAGTAGCTCGTTCCAGCTCTGAAGCTGAATACAGAGCCTTAGCCTCTATCACCTGTGAGATACAATGGTTGTTGTTCTTGCTCAATGATCTCCAGCAACTGCATACAGGTCCAGCACTTGTTTATAGTGACAGCCAATCAGCAATACAGCTTGCTCATAATCCTGTCTACCATGAGCGTACTAAACATATAGAAATTGACTGTCATTTGATTCGTGAGAAAATCTCTGCTGGTGTCATTACACTGCTGCCTGTTCCATCTTCTCTTCAGCTTGAAGATTGCTTCACTAAGCCTTTGGCTCCTCAAGCTTTCCATGTTGCTTTCTCTAAGCTTGGCATGCTTGATATATTTGCTGCCAGCTTACGGGGGGATAATGAATATACTTCACCTCATACACTTGGTTCAAGCAACTCATGCACCAAGTGTGTGTTACAGCTCAGCACATTAGCTCACAATGCTGAGCGCATGTGTTCAAGGTCAGCAGAACACACGAGGCACATGGATGAACTGCCGTTAGTAACTTCTGTTAGATAGGTAGTTATTTTAACTTTCTGTTAAAGTTTGTTGAGCTTCTGTTATAGCTGCTTCAACTATAAAAGCAACCATAACTGGCTCTTGTAATCATCTTTTGCAAAATTAATAAAGATCACATTTCTCATCAAGGCATAAAATGTTAATTTTGTAGAGTTTCGAGTTTTTTTTATAGCGAAATCAAAATTGTCATCAAAATACATCGAAAAACAGGATTTTAACCCCCCCGTGCGAGCTCTGATGTTATTGGTAATGCAATGAACTCAACCGCTTAGTATACTTCTATTACGATCATAACATTGTTAATGTAATAAACTTGATAATTTTTTTTAAAGAAACGTTATAAACATTATGAGATAATTGGGTGAGATGCTTTTTATATTTGTGCATGCTATGTGATTTGTTAGTCCAATCACAAAAACGGTTTTTTGGATAGATGATAGATATATTAGCTCAATCACAAAAACGTAATTGGCAAAGAATCAATCAACATATTTTTTTATGATTTTGCCAAAGACAATGACATAAATGAGGTGGCGGAATCTAAATAATTCTAAATTTAATTTTTTTCTTCTAAAAATGAGATAAGAAATTAAAATATCAGTATTTTGTGGCCAGTTCCAATTAAGCCATGTTTGAGTTATTGTAAATGGTCCAACTTTAACATTTTTTGTCCTCACAACTGGTCCAGTATGGTTGTCAAAAATTTAAGGCCCACCTCATCTTAAATTTTCTAGATATATTATATTAACGAATCCCTTAATTATTGAGGAAATCAAGTGCATTTTGGGTTGTAAACAGATAAAAAGTATTTACAGAATAAAAAAATTAACTTGTCTTAATTTTCTCATCTACTTTTTATTTTATTTTTGAATGAATACATCTACTTTTTATTATGTTTGATAACTAAATAAAATGCTTTTATGGCTAATTATGTAAGTGTACAAAGTGTCAAAGCTTTTCCATGGCATTTGTATTTAAATTATCTTTGTTCCTTTTTATCAAAATATAAGAACGTATTTAATTGACTCTGGCTATCTCTGGATATTCCATGTTAATTGATTAAATTCATTAAATAAATGTTATCATAATTCCTTAAATATATCCATATTCATAAGTAGATTGTGCTTATTTCTCTAAGATGATTAATCCTAATATTCACTATTAAAATATAAAAAATGAAAATCTTATTCGTAAACATGAGAAGATATAGTAATCTATAATAAATAAATTTCTCATATTAAGTCTATGATAATGTTAAAGACTTTTAAAAAAAAAAATTGAATCCGGTGTCACACTGTGAGTAAATAATTAATTTTTTCATATCTAACATTAGTTATAGTTAAAATTGATTACTTATTATGGTATTTAATGATTGAATATTAAATTTCTTATTGTCATTTGTCATACGGTTAGTGAATGGTTCATAATCCTACGTAACGAATTTAGTTCACATAAGAATTTCTCGTAAGGGGAAAATAAAAGAAAAAAAATTGGAAAATAGTAGATTTTGAACATCTATAAATTCTTTCATTTTTTATTGTAACAGTAAATTTTATTTAAATTTAAAAACTGTATAAATTCATAAACTTTGATCGTCTGAAATCTCTTGATTTAAACGATAACTCATTATTTTTATATTTTACGGCTCTTTTTTTGTCCGAGATATATGCGCTGGAGTTAGTGACAAAAATGTGATAATATATTTTAATAGAAAAATAATATTTCTCATTACTAAATAGATATGAATGAAAATTTAAATCACGTGACTCTTTAAGAAGTATATTGGGATATATATCAAGTCAACATCCATCCCCTACACATGTGAGGTGGCGCAAAGTTATAGCAAAAATACATAATATACGTCTGAGAGAATCTCTAATTAACTTACGACCATTTGTTTTATTTTTTAAAAAGATATTAAAAATAATATATTTCTTTTTTCATTAACTGATTTGTATATGTAAAATGGGATATTTTTATGAAACCCTAATGATACAAACATTTAGCGAAAATTCTTGCTCCATTCAAGTTTATAAAATATCTCGATATAAATAATATTAAATAATATTATTTTAAAAATGTCCAAACTCAAAAAAAAAGAAGAGTATTGATGCTGATATGTCACTCATATGAACTAACGCCTATTTGCCGGTTCCAAATATATACACTCCATTGGAAATTTCTCACACTCCTTAAGAGGCCACCGTATTTAAATTTTCTATAAATTTATGTTGAATATTAAGTGTGATGAAAATCCCATATTGGAAAAATATGAATATAATGTGCAATATATAAGTGGAATGGACACTTAACCCATTACCTTATGGTTTTGGGTTTAATATGGTGTCCGGCCCACGGTTATATGGTTCACATTCTGGACTTCATGAATGTATTCTCCCATACATTGCGCTCAATTTGGACCAACAATTGGTATCAAAGTCCGGTTCGGCTGGGTGGAACTTGGTGACTCCGGATAGCCATCCCGAAAGAGTTGGAATCTAGTTCGGAGGTAAGTTGAGCGATCCAATGTGAAAGGTATCAAACTTAAGGGGAAGATTGTTGAATATTAAGTGTGATGGAAATCCCACATTGGAAAGTTATGAGTAGAATGTGGAATATATAAGTAGGATGGACTACTTAACCCATTACCTTAGGGTTTGGGTTTAATGTGGTGTCCGGCTCACGGTTATATGATTCACATTCTGGGCCTCATTGTTGAATATTAAGTGTGATGGAAATCCCACATTGGAAAGTTATGAGTAGAATGTGGAATATATAAGTAGGATGGACTACTTAACCCATTACCTTAGGGTTTGGGTTTAATGTGGTGTCCGGCTCACGGTTATATGATTCACATTCTGGGCCTCATGAATGTATTCTCCCATACATTACACTCAATTTGGACCAACAATTTGTTATGCTATATACTGATTAATTATAAGAGTACTATCTACAGTCTTTATTTTATTTATTTTTACTATTATTTTGAGTTTTTATTTTATTAAGTATGATTGGTTACAATTTATGCAATCATTATTATTTTTTACTTTAATTTTAAATTTTTATCTGTGACAAAAAAATTCTTTTATTATTTTAATGACATTAATTTTTTTACTCAATATTTTACTAGGATACAATAAAATATTTACTAATTTCATATTATTAATTTTTATAAAACTGTAGCTGACATAAAACTTGTTTGCTATAAAACACTAATATAACTTTTTAATATCAAGCTTCTTAATATAAATGCAATACAAAAGATATAAATTAAAATTTGTGTTTTCACTAAAATAAAGTTAAAAAGATAATGAACCTGATTAATTAAAATTTATCTAAAATAAGTTTAAATCTGATTAAATAATAAGTAATCACTTTGAAATAAAGTATTCCTTAATATTTTATTAGATAAAGTATTTTTATTCAAACAAAAAAATTTATTAAGTGAATAGACTAAGAAAATTTAAGTTGATACAATACAGGTTATAAAATTATTACTCTATTTTCTTAATTAATTTTATTGTTTTTATAACTTGTATTATCATTATATCCATTTAAACCTTTCTTCTACTTCATAAATAGCTTTTAAAAAAATTAAACTATAATATTCCCAATGTTAATGCATGATAATTTTGTTCCAGAATAAACCTGGCATAAACAATAGCATGTTTTAATTCAAAATCATTATTAAATTTTATTAGTAATTCTAGCTATAAATAAAATTAAAATAAAAACTATAGATACCAAACATAAAATAACAGACTCAAAAAATTTGATGGTAAACAAAATTAAAATGAAAGTATAGATACTAAACTTGCCAACAACCAGCATGTAGAATATCAAACCAATAAAAGGTGGTTCCTCAAGGAGTGTGAGAAACTCTTTGAGGAGTGCAAATATCTAGAGTCCTATTTGCCATTTATGAAAAAATTTAAATAAAAGACGTGGATGATGATTAAAAAAATTAAACGTTTAGTAAAAAGTTAAACTCCTTTTAAAATTTAAAAATATTTTTATTTACGGCAAATATGTGGGAATCTATAGCAGTGAAGCAATACATAGTTTAAATATATACCAATCTTTGTGACAAAATTATAAAATATAAATTATTTAATTGTAATGAAAATTAAAATGAAAATTTATGGATTTAATTATTGAATAAGCCTATTTAAGGTTTAAATAATATTTATTTTATTTCATATAAATATACAAATATCTCAAAAATATATCAATAAATGTAAATGTCAAAAAGAATAGTTTGTAAACAACCAAGTGTCTTGCTAAAATGTTAAACTATTTTTCTAGTTATGTAAAAATAATTTTGAAAAAATGTAATAATTTTTTTACATACGTAAAATATATAAAATAAAAATCTTAAAAAAATTTGAATATTGAAGTCTAAAATATATTAATTTTTAGAATTTATTTTTTTAACAAAATAAATTGTGTAAAATAAGATAATATATACTCAAAGAATATTCCTTCCCTACACCATCAAACAAAAATGTAAATTTAAGTTAGAGATAACCTACACTAAAATGAACATCGACTGCTGGTCCTTACATAATATATATATATATATATATATATATATATATATATATATATATATATATATATATATATATATATATATATATATATATATATATATATATATATATGTTTTGTCCCATTATGGAAAGGAGCTACTATAAATAAGAGGCGAGTGTTGAGATATAATTGCATCCCAAAGTTGATGAATCTCATGGCGTCAATGGAGTTTCTCATTCTTCCTCTTTTTGCTGTATTTTGTGTAAGCTTTCACAAATATCTAATTCATCTTTTGATTTTGTTGATTTATGAATCTTTTTAGGCGAAACGTAATTATCATTATTTTTTCGATTTTTTGTTAAATATACGTACCATTCTTTTAGATCTGATGCATGCCATGTAGCAGTAATTTTAGTGCATGTAAATAAATAACATACATCACGTCATGTCAGTTTTACGTAAAATATTGATACTTCAATAAAGACCGCAAATGTATGTATAGAAAAGTTTCAATGAATGACACATGTGGCAAGATATCAAAATTGTGATAAATAAATACATTTTGTCATTTTTTATGTATACTAATAAATTCAAAATTCATGGTATTTAAACCATTTTATTAGTTAGTATCAAACATTTAATTCATTTATTAACTATTATTATAAAGTATTGTGTAAGATATTATTAATCATGTTCACGGGTGATTATGTGATGACATAATTTATATAGTTAATTTTAATTTTATACATTGTTAAATTGAATTGAATTATTATTTCACAGATGATTTTGGGAGGAAGCAATGCTTCTGTACCTTCTGAGGAGTATTGGCATTCCAAGTTACCAAATACTCCAATTCCTGCTGAACTTCAAAAACTCATCCAACCTGCTGGTTTGTGTCACTTTAATTTCACTTTTATTTTGATAAGTTTTTTTGGATAGTTTCTTTTAATATTACAATGGGAAAGTAGAAGTTTGCAAAACAGATTAAAGTATTTTTCCAGTTACCGAACTATAGGTCTTTTACACTTTAATAACTAACGTTTTATTTTTACAATTTGATAACTTAACTTTTATTTTTCGTTACAACGGGAGGTTACTCATTAATTTCAGGAGAAGTTTTGCCTTATGTGGCTACATGAAATTATTTTCTAACCCAATTTTTTCATGTAATAACGCCCATTAGAAAAACGATAGAAAAACGATAGAAAAAAAGACACATGGACGATGATACCGTTAAAAAACACGGAGGATCATAAATTGAAAAAAAAAACGACATGGAGAATCATATCATTGAAAAAACGACATATAAAGGACGTAATATTAGGTTTTCTTTGCCACGTAAGTAAAACTTCGCCTGTAATAGATGAGTTATCTCTCGTTGTAACGAAAATAAAAGTTGAGTTACAAAAATGTTACAAATGAAAAATTGGTTACCGAAATGTAAATAATCTATAATTAAGGTATTAATAAATCTCTAATAGATAAATCATAAATACTAATGGAATTTAGCTTTTTTTTAGGTTTAATGGAAAATAAAACCCAAACCTTTACGACTTGTTGCAATTTTATCCAAATCTTTTAATTTTTGCAATAATATCCAAATTGCATTACTTGGTTGCAATAATAGCCAAATTGCACTTTTTATGTGAAATTTTTTGAGTTTTTTACCATTTTTTTGTGACTTTTACTATATTATTTTTTTTTTGAAATCCAAGTGAACTTTATTAAAACACTAAGCTGAGATCAGCCAACATCAAATGAGTGATGTCTGGAGGAACAGCCTCCATCCAGACATTAAAAGTACTATTCTCACTAACAGCTTTTCTAGCCATAACATGGGCTAATCTATTTAAATTTCTGCTAACAAACTCATAACCCAAACAATAACTATGTTCATCTAAAGCAACACTGTCAAAGAACAGCAAATCAATCTCACTACATGACTTAGTTTTGTGATTAAAGTAATCTACTACAACCTTTGCGTCAGACTTGATCACATAGGGAGTTAGATTAGCTTCGAGAGCCAATGTAGTTCCATCTCTGATTGCCACAGCTTCCCCTACTCCTACTTCAACAAGACCAGAGTAGCACTTGTTACTGGATATCATGACTTCACCTTTCCAGTTCCTGATAACTGCACCTGTGCCATAAACCTCTTTGTCTTCATTAAAACCTGCATCAACATTGACAATGTATGTATCCCTTCTAGGTGGAACACCTCTGTTGTCTGTATCCCTCCTCGCCACCTGAATGTCTTGAAGAGTAGATGTTGTTCCCTTATGTTTATTCTGTCTGTACTCCTCAGCATAGCTCAAGGCCCATTCTGGCAGTTGACATGCTGGTTTTAAACTCCTGCCAAACAACAGACAATTTCTATTGTTCCAAATTAACCATAAGAGGATTGTAAAAATGTTAAAATCATGCTTATTAAGAGTTGAGTAAGCTTGAAGTAACAGATCCTTAGGGCTCCAATCCAGTTTTGGTTTGATATTCTTAGACAAAGGCCAGTTTCTCCAAACATCTGCAGCTTGACTGCAAAACCAAACGGAATGAAGAACTGTTTCAGCAGCTTCCTTACAACCTGAGCACATGTGATCAATGTCCATACCTCTACTGATCAGCTTAGTCTTCACAGGGAGCCACTCATGATAGACTTTCCATATGAAAATTTTTATCTTTGAAGGCACATCCAGTTTCCACAAATCCTTCCACCATTTCACCATGTGACCTGAATTCGAACCTGAAGCTCTTTTCTGCATATCTACAGCCACTCTATACCCACTTCTAACTTTGTAGATCCCCTCTTTGTCATAGTGCCATCTCAGTGCATCCTCTTGGTCTGAGATTGCAAGGGGAATGCTGGTTATACTTCTGATATCCTCTTGAACGAAAGCAGTGTGCAACATGTCTAAATTCCATCTTCCATTTGCTCCTATCAGATCACTAACCCTTGCATTTGTTCCCAAGAGAGGAGGGCTAAAGACTTTGAAAGTAGTCTCTCTATGAAGCCATTTGTCATTATAGACCAGAATACTTCTACCATTTCCAACTCTCCATCTCAAACCTTCTAAAAGCACCTCTCTGGCCCAAATCAAACTTTTCCATGTGTAAGAGGCCATCCTAGGGCAACCTGCAGTTAAAAAATTCCCATCTCTAAAGTATCTCTCTTTCCAAATTCTTGCCAGCAAAGAACTTGGATTGGAGATAAGTTTCCATCCCTGCTTAGCCAGCAAAGCTTTGTTGAAGCAGAGCAAGTCTTTAAAACCCATGCCACCCTCACATTTTGGTTTACACAGAGCCTGCCATCCAGTCCAATGAATCTTCTTGTGACCATCCGAGCTACCCCACCAAAATCTATTACAAAGCCTTCCAATCTCATCAATCAAGCTCTTTGGAAGCTTGAAACAATTCATGTAGTAGGTAGGTATTGATTGGATAACAGCTTTGATCAATACCTCCTTACCACCACTAGAAAACATATCTCCTTTCCACATCTGAAGTTTCTGCCATATCCTATCCTTGATATCTTTGAAGCTGTCCCCTTTCTTCCTTCCCACTGTTGATGGCAATCCAAGATATCTCTCATGACAGGTAACAACAGACATCTGCAAAACCTGTTGGATAATCTGTCTCATCTGCACAGAAGTACCTTTGCCAAATGATAATGCAGATTTATCTAGATTAATCATTTGACCTGATGCATTTCCATAAATCCTCAAAATATCAACAATCTTCTGACACTCCTCAACATTAGCTCTTGCAAACAGAAGACTGTCATCAGCAAAGAACAAGTGAGAGACCTGGCAATCTCTCCCAAAATTCACTCCATGAAGGGAACCATCATTCACAGCTTTGTTAATCAGCACAGATAACCCCTGAGCACAAATAATGAATAGATAAGGGGACAGGGGGTCCCCTTGTCTAAGACCCCTGCCAGGATGAATCCGTCCCTCTACATTTCCATTGATAAGAAAAGAGAATGTCACTGAACTCACACAATTCATAATTTTCTTCACTAAAACACCATCAAAACCCATTTTAGTCATCATGGCTTCAATGAAACACCACTCAACCCTGTCAAAAGCTTTAGACATATCCAATTTCATTGCAAGAGGCCCATTGTACTTCCTAGATGAATTCTTTATAATATGGATACATTCATAGCCAATCAAAGCATTATCAATTATGTTCCTTCCAGGAATGAAGGCACTCTGGGCCTGGTCAATCACACTATCTAGAATTATTCTCAGTCTATTAGCTAGGCATTTAGAAACAATCTTGTAAACTACATTGCAAAGACTAATAGGCCTAAATTCTGTGATTTTAACTGCTTTCTTAACCTTGGGTATCAAAGCTATAATGGTGTCATTAATACAATGCATATCAATATCATCATTAAGAAAACTCAAGCATACCTTAGTAATCTGTTTTCCAACTATGCTCCAATATTTCTGATAAAAAAGAGCTGGAAAGCCATCTTTTCCAGGAGCTTTAGTTGGAGCCATCTCTTTCAAAGCCTCAGTGATCTCTTTCTCAGTGAATACTGCATTGATCTTCCTTTTCATATCTGTATCAATCACTTTTACTATATTATTATACATCAAAAAATAATAATAGCCTAATATTTTAATTGAAAACAACAAGTTTAACCATCAATTTGGCTATTATTTCAACAAAAAATACAATTTGGATATTATTGTAAAAATTAAAAGATTTTGATAAAATTGCAACTCGTAAAGGTTTGAGTTTTTTTTACCATTGGGCCTTTTTTTTAATTTGATAGACTGTATTTTAAATAATTTGTACAGTTGGTTATTATCTAAATAATTAAATATTATATATGTTTATATTAATTTTTTAATTTTTAATTTTGTACAAGAGCACTATTTAATTAAATAAAAGTAGCTACAATATATATTGAAAAATATTATTTTAGAAATTTAATATATATAGTCATTCGAAAGTGTATCAATTTATAATGAAAAAATACAAGACAATTAATATTATTACAAATAGATTTCAGGGCATTATGTGTGATTTATAGTACTACTATTTTAGCTAAACATATCCTCAAATTTATATACTACTAGTGTCGCTTTACGTGTTTCACACGTGGCTCGTAGTGTGACTCGTCAAATTATTAAATTATATTTAAAATAGTAGTTAATTAAGAATAGTTTATTTTATTTAATATTTTAAATAATTTTTAAATTGTTTAATATTTTTAATTGATATTATATTTTATATTTATAGAAAATTTAAATAGAAAATATCAAATAATAATTAAGGTAGTTTATTTTATTTAAAATTCTATACAATTAAAAAATAATTAAAATAATAATTATTAAATATTTTAAGCAGTATATTTTAGGTAGTACTCTAGAAAATTATCTCATCATAGTAATTTATTCTAGTTAATACTCTAATTTCAATACTTATCTTAACATAGTAATTTATTTTAATTAGTACATTATCTTAAAAATTATTTTAATAGTGTTTAATCAATAATTATATTTTATAAAGTTAATTATTTACGTCTGTTGAGAAAACTGTGGCAGTGAATCAAGTGGTCTGATTGCAAGTAGTTTTGCTTGGAGGTTTATATAACGTTGAAGTTAAAATTGTTTAAGCTGAATATAGAACATTACAAATAAAAATAGCTACTTACAAAACGATAAATTGATCGTCCAATTGTTATTTATGTACATTTGCAAAATTTACTCTCCTACATCAATGAAACTCTTTTATACTTTTCAATTATATATGACAACTAAAGTCGTCCCTTTTTATAAGTTTAGTAATCTTTACTCTCCTAAAATCAATAAACCTCTTTTTAATTTGGAAACAATTTACCAATTTTTTCATATTATATTAGCAATATTCCGTCAAAAATTAATTAGGAGACAATTTAGCTATTCTTTTTCTATATTAAATTATTAATGTTCTGTCAAAAACTAAATATATTTATATCATGATGCAATTCTATCCTAATTAGAACTCTAATTATAATATAGTTTTAGTGATTAATTAAATAACTAATTAGGTAATGACTATAAAAATCTTTATTTAGTAATAAATTAAAAAAGATTATTCGGTAAATTTGCCTGTCCCCCCCCCATCCGTGCTTTTATATATAGTATAGATTGGTCCTTAACAGATATTTATATTTAAATAATATTTTAATTATTCATCTTATGTAATAGTGGTCCTATTTGGCATGAAGCTCCGTAATTTCATGTTAACGATGATTGTTTTTATTATTTCGTCTGCATAAAGGCCACATGCGTATATAATAAATAACTAAATAATTATTTAAATACATATTATTTATTAAGGATCAAATGAAATAAAAACTAATATTATTAACACATTAAAATAGTAGGTTAAACCCATCATAATGTTCTTATAAATTTAAAATAGTATTTTCATATATAGTATTTTCAAAAACATTATTAAAATTTTAAATTTTAAAATTTATTTCCACAAAAAATAAAATCTCACTATTTTTTTGTTAGCCATTTCAATGTTTATTAGTTTCCGTACAATATGGGTTATATAGGCTAATTATTCAAAACTAATTTTAAAATATATTAAATATAAATGATTTTTATAAAACTCTATATTAGAGAAAATTATAATTTAACATGTGTTTGGTTTAGACTTGTCCATGTACTGGACTCAAGTCTAACGGGCTTTAGTGTCATATGTAAGTTCAAGTCTAGCCTGAACCCGATCTCAGTTTCATATTTGCTATGCAATTTTGGCGCGCTCTCTCTCTCTCTCTCTCTCTCTCTCTATATATATATATATATATATATATATATATATATATATATGAGCTTGACCGAGCTTTTCGGGTTTTCATAAAAAATTATACATAAATATTTGCAAAGTTATCTTAAAAGAAAAAATATTTGTAAAATTTAATCTCTAAATTGAGGTTTTAATCGCACCTCAAAATTTTTGAATATTCACTTTTTTTACTCCGCAGTTTTAAACAGTTTTAAATGGTTTCTAAAAAACACAATTCGAAACTGTTTTAGAAACCGTTTTTAAAACAGCTTTAAAATGGTTTCTAAAAAATACAATTCAAAACTGTTTTAGAAACCGTTTTTTAAACAGTTTCTAATGGAGTTTCGAACGGGTTCAAAAAAAAAACAGTAAAAAAAATATTGTTTCGATGATTGTTTTTAATCATACTTCACTTCTAATATTTTTACTTTAATTTAAATTTATTAAAAATATGTTACTTTGCCACTTTGGTATTTAAAAGTTATTGTTTTTTTTTTGCTAGTGGAAAAGAGCACATAATTATTTTTCATTCTATTATCCTGCTAAATTTTATATTAGTTGCAGATGTTTTGTTTATTTTTGTTTTGTTTTGTCTTTAAAATTAATTTAATTAAATGTTTATTTCTAAAGAACCATAAAGTCATTGAAAAAATTAATCATTTTTGATTTAAATTTATAATATAATCATAAAATTTTAAAGTTATTATATATTCTAAGCTAGCATAAAATAATTTCAATAAGAATATAAAATATTCATTAGAACGAACAAATTGTGTTTTTAATTCTTTTAGATCCGTTTACAAAAATTCTATTTTATGACTTGAAAGTAAAAGTAAAGCTATGTGATGCTTAATATTGTTAGCTCAATTTGCAATGATATCCTATTTATATTTTACATGAATTTATATCATTGAGAATTGAAATTATTTCATTATATATATATATAATTTATCTACCCACAATTTTTACATTATTATCAAATATACCATAATTTTAAAATCTTGCCAATTTGATCAATTTACTTTTAGTTTTTTTGCCAAATATACCCATAATTAGTTTTGAGCAAATGTGGCATATTGTTCGTCTACATTACAAATTTTATCACACGTACTGTATACAATCTTGCGGTACATTAGCTCAAAATGAGTTGTAGGTATATTTGACAAAAATTTAAAAGATGATGGATCAAATCGACAAAATTTAAAGATCGTGATATATTTAAAAAAATATTAAAATTGTGGATAGATTATTATTGTGCTCAATGTTTATAAAGGAAAAATCCCATTTTTTTTTTGAATCCCAATCTCTCTTTAAGATTTGATATTTGATTATACATTTGCTAGAATTATTATTAAGATGCAAAATAAAGATATGTACAGAAAATTACAGAAACTATAAATGAAACAAACAGATGCTATTTAAGTGTTGTACACTTATTATTAATCTTTTTAGAAAAATCTCATCTCATAATACTTTAATATACTCTTTGGCTAATTAGTAATCATAATATTTATACTTAAGATTGCGTAGCTAGTATCTATATATTTCTCTGAACTGTTTACTTGCCGTTTAAAGCAGAACTTGGAGGCAAGTTTTCCTTCTGGGATATGGGCTTCAACAATGACCAATCTTTGCTTCAAGCTATGGATGATAAGAGGTCTAAATATGGAAAAAGATATGATGCATCATTTTCAGAAAGTGTAGACGATAAAAGGTCAAAATATGGAAAAAGATACGATGCTGCATTTGAAGAAGGGACGAATGACAAGAGAGAAAAGTACGGAAAAAGATACGATGCTGCATTTGAAGAAGGGACGAACGACAAGAGAGAAAAGTACGGGAAAAGATACGATGCTGCATTTGAAGAAGGAACGAACGACAAGAGAGAAAAGTACGGGAAAAGATACGATGCTGCATTTGAAGAAGGAACGAACGACAAGAGAGAAAAGTACGGGAAAAGATACGATGCTGCATTTGAAGAAGGAACGAACGACAAGAGAGAAAAGTACGGAAAAAGATACGATGCTGCATTTGAAGAAGGAACGAACGACAAGAGAGAAAAGTACGGGAAAAGATACGATGCTGCATTTGAAGAAGGAACGAACGACAAGAGAGAAAAGTACGGGAAAAGATACGATGCTGCATTTGAAGAAGGAACGAACGACAAGAGAGAAAAGTACGGGAAAAGATACGATGCTGCATTTGAAGAAGGAACGAACGACAAGAGAGAAAAGTACGGGAAAAGATACGATGCTGCATTTGAAGAAGGAACGAACGACAAGAGAGAAAAGTATGGGAAAAGATACGATGCTGCATTTGAGGAAGGAACGAATGACAAGAGAGAAAAGTACGGAAAAAGATACGACGCTGCATTCGAAGAGGGAACGAATGACAAGAGAGAAAAGTACGGAAAAAGATACGATGCTGCATTTGAAGAGGGAACGAACGACAGGAGAGAAAAGTACGGGAAGCGATATAAAATTGGTTTCAAGAAGCATGCTCTTCCTAACTCAACTGTATTCTTTCTACAAAAGGATCTACAAGTTGGCCAGAAGATGAAGCTTCATATAACTAAATCATCAAACAAGGCTAAATTCTTACCTCGTCAAGATTCCGAATCTATGCCCTTTTCAAGCAAAATATTACCACAAATCTTACAAAAATTCTCGGTAAAACCCGATTCGATGCAAGCCAAGATTATAAAGCAAACAATAGACGATTGTGAGTCTTCAGCAATCAAGGGAGAAGAAAGATATTGCCCTAAATCCTTGGAGTCCTTGCTTGATTTTGCTATTCCAGTTGTTGGTAATAAAACTCAAGTACTTTATAATGAAGTTGAGAGGCCATCAAGGATTCAAGAGTACACCATTATGGGAGTTAAAATGGTCGGAGAAAACCAAGTAGTGTGTCACAAACAAAAGTATCCTTATGCTGTGTATTATTGCCACTCAGTAAGTGCCACCAAGGTATACCAAGCTCCATTAGTAGGTGCCGATGGGCTCAAAGCCAAAGCTGTTGCAATTTGCCATTCAGACACTTCAAATTGGAACCCACAGCACTTGGCATTTTTGATGCTCAATGTCAAACCTGGTGAAGCAACTATTTGCCACTTCATTAGAAGTGATACCATTGTTTGGACATCTAATAAATAATTTCCTTAAAATGTATGTATTAAAGTATGATGATGTTGCTTAAATAAGCCACTCTTGAAAGTGTGCATGGTTTGTATTCCCTTGTATTATTTACTTACGTATGTATATATGTTCTCTGCTTGTAATATGTATAATTGTGATCTATGTTCTAATGAAGCGTTGTTTTAATATTAGTTTGGATGCATTAGGTATTTGTTATAATTTATAAGCTATTTTGAGTACAAATGTAATAAGAAAGATTTAAAATCTAATTTTTTTTTGTCAAACATCATATCTCAAATTGGTAGGCAACTAACACAAATATAAATATTGGAAACTTTAATAATAAAAAAATATAAAAAATCATTGGGTTAATTACATATGGTAGTGAAGATGTTATGAGATCTCTGTTGGTGAGAGATTTTTCCCGTCGAGTCTTTTGAATCTCCCCCTATTTTTCTGAGAGCCCGGAAGGCATTTTTAATACGCGATAAGCTTTCTTACTCGGGAGAAGGTTAAAACTCTCGCTTTGTCACAATACGAAATAGGAAGAAGCCCTCTAAGTTGTAGAAGAAAAGGAAGCCTATGCAGCTCTTGCCGCAGTCGGCATAATAACTTTTGGTGGTATATAATAACTATTGTATTTGAAAGTAATGAGATAACAAACATATAAAAAGTGTTTCACGCCTTCGGACCCCTTTCTCCTGCAGCTGAAGAAAACTCGATTTCACAAACTTATCCTTAAGAGATTCCCTGTCCTCATCCTGACAACAACTTCCTTTTCCATGCGATAAATTAGAAGTGCGGTACGGCGGCGACGGTAAAGGACCATTTCCTTATAGAGTAGAAGAACCGAAGAAAAAAATAAACAGTAGAAACTATATGATAAAATTATTTATTTATTATTATGTACGAAAATTAAGAGAAGGTGGGAGGTGATTTTGGCCGAAAAATAGCAAAAATCACCTCCATAAGGATGTTAGTTTAGGGTTTGGGTTTAGATGAAGAACTGGTTTGGCTTTGATACTATGTGATAAATTAGAGAAGGAAGATTATAGAATAGAAGAATAATGTTGTTATTAATAATTTGGTAATTACAAATATATATATATATATATATATATATATATATATATATATATATATATGAGTCATAATAGAATGGGATAATGCCTCTACCCTAAAATGTCTCCTGAATAAAATAGGATAATAACTTTTGGGGCCGTTTGGTTCAAGGTTGGGAATCGAAATCGGAATAGGAGTTGGAGTGAGAAGGAACGGGAATGGGAATGATTGTTTTTATTTTTTGTTTGGTTTACAATTAGTGTAGAAATGGGAATGGATAAAGTTTAATAAAAAAATTATTTATTATTTATTAAAAATACTTTTTTAAAAAAATATTTAATATTTTTTATTATTGTAAGTGTAAAAATATTTAAAAAAAAGTAAAAAAATTATTTATTTAAAAAATATTAAAAATATTTTTTATTATTTTAAGTATATTTTTTAAAATAAATATTTAAAAATAATTTTTTTAATAATTATATATTTATTAGTTATTATTAAAATATTTTGTTAAATTTTGATTCTTATTTTCAAAACTCTATTTCCACGGCGTAGGGGAGAATGGTAATTTTCATTGAAGGGGTAAACGCATTCTTATTTTCTTGTATAATTTGATAAACCAAACACAAAAAATAAGAATTATTCCCATTCCCATTTTTCTCTTTTATGGCGAACCAAACGGCCCCTTAATTTAAGATATCTTCTAAATAGACAATAATTTCTATTCCAACGGTATAACTTAAAATACTGAACTACATTTTATATTTATTATTTAGATTTTTTAATTTTTCAGTTTATTTTTTAAATATAATTATTATTAATTGTAAAATTGATAGGCCAGAGCAAGATTGCGATAATATTTTTAAAAAATATTTTTATTGATTTGATCATAATTACTGGCATAAAAATTCATTTTCCTAATGATGATATATTTTTTTGTTTGCTTCGAGTTCTCTTAATCTTTTTAATAATTTAAAAATCGCATATCTTGATTAGTTAATAATCAGAGAATCAAACAATAAAAAGTGATCGTATACTCCCACCATGCATATATTAAAATCAATTTTGCAGCAGGAAAATCAAGTTGACTCCGGTAGTTGCAATTAACTAAACATAATTCAAATTAAATCAGCAATTTTATTCAATTACACTTACCTCATATCGCAAACAGCTGATAAAAAAACAAATTATCTCATGGATTTACATTTGCATAAGAATCCTTCAAAGTAGAAATTTGAACATATTTGCACATGAAAATTAAAACTTCTTCTTATTACATGAAAGGAAGAACGATAAAAAGATTAATTTTGAATTATCAATTAGTTTCACCGATTAATTAAAACACCTCTCCAAAATAAAATTATTCATAACAAAAAATTTCAAGAAATTTTTTTATAAAATTTGATTACCACATGATAAAATGCGGTTGCATATATGTATTTTAGCTTGAAAATTTTATTTAAAATTAAATTAATAAAATAAAACAAATTAAAAATTTGATCATTAATATAAAGAAATTGATAATTCTACTAATCTTGTGATTATCCTTAGAGACGAGACAACTAACACTTACCCCCACACAAGAGCATTGTATCCAGACACATGCTCATGCACTCTCACTGGGACCATTTATCATTGATTTAGACTATATACTATGTTCCCTTCCCTTATTTAGAACTTTGGTTTCTCATCTCAACTTGGTATGGGTGTGTGAGAAGGACTTGAGATATGTTATATTTAAGTTCACACATAATATAATGGATAAAATTTAAGTAATGTAAAAATCTAAAAATAGCATCAAGAATTTAAGGACATTGACATTACAAGTTGTAAAATTATGAACTATTTATTTTAAAATATGATACGTGACGTGATTATTTATAATTATAATTTAATAATAATCACGTTAGTTAATGATTTAATATATTTTATTTAAAAATGAGACAACTCGGTTTGATTTGTGCGCCGGTATTTTTTAATTTTCCTAAAGAGGAGGACTTATGTAAGATTAGGAGTGAGAAAAACATTTGACCTACAAAATTAATCGATTGAATCGATGACTTTCGGTTGGTTCAGTTCGATGAAGAAGATGGGTATTGGTAAGTATAATTTTATTAGGCAAAAATACTGAAAACTCCCCCACCTTTGAACTTTTTTTCAATTCCACCACCATTTAGGAGAATTCTCAATTGCACTCTATTTAGGGTTTTCAGTTTTCATCTGTATCCCAAAATAAAAAAAAATTAATAATTTAATTAATTTAATGATAAAATTATTAAAACCAACTAAATAGAGGGATTGTATCATTATTTTTTTAATTTGAAAAAAACAAATAAATTAATATATGAAGGATTAATTTAAACATTTTTCTAAATAAAAAGAGGTCATTTTAGTCAATTGGGGTACAGACGAAAACTGAAAACCCTAAATAGGGTGTAATTGAAAATTCTCCTACGTGGTGTTGCAATTGAAAACAAAGTCAAAGTTGGGGGGGTTTTTAAGTATTTTTGCCATTTTATTATTTAAAGTTTTTTATTTTTGATTTTCGATTTGAATCATTTAAGTTAACCGAACTAATTAAAAAATCAATTTTTTTTAATTTTACAATATTTCCTTATGCTTTTTTGGTTTAAACCAAATTACCGACCTATACGGTTCGTCTTCAAATATTTTCGGTCACTTCAGTTGCCAGATCTATAAAAGAAAATGCTAATATGGATTTCAAACTGCTGGAGATGGGAAGTTTAGTCGCAACAATCGTCGTTGAAGTGAAGAAGCAGCTACCGCCTCCACCACCACAAAATGAAAAGGATAAATCATAAATTTAAAAAATAAAAATATAATAATTAAATAAAAAAATAAAAAAATAAAAAAATTGCGCCGTATTTGTAGCACCGTATTTTGAAAAATAAAACTTCCTATTGTAGTATTTTGTGTAATGTTCTGTTCGAATAATTGTAGATGGTCCAATTCTATTAATTGCTGTCTACAATTGAAGGCCCACCTCTTCTTAAATTTCTTAGATTTTTTTTTATTTTATCACGGATCCCTAAATTATCAAATAGTGGGTCATAAAAAATAAAAAACAACAATTTACATACTAAATAATATCTTCGATTAGTAAATGGACCATATCTTATTATATATTAATGATGGAATATAATTATTTAATACATTTATATAAATCTAATAGGAATATTTTAATTTTTTTAACTAACATAACTATTCTAATTACTTTTTTTAATATTTTTATTACCAAGGAATAACTTGGTATAAATATTTTTTGTTAACGAGACTTTGATAACAAAAATTATATTGGATAAATTATAAAAAAGACAATTAAAGTTTCATTTATTGTTAAATGTACAAATTGAAATTTAAAGAGCGCATACCTACTCGTGGTTATTTTTATTTATTTATGAGCTTACTCTTTGTTATGTTTAAAGAACTTATAAAATAAAAGTATGTTATTTAATCCATCATTTTATATCAACTAATGTAACAATAAACGAGTAAATTAATTTAACGAGAAAAAAATGAAGCATATATTTTTAAATTAAAATTGAGTAAAATTTTGTTTGTTTGTTTTAAAATAGAAAGCTTATCTAATCACTATGGTAACTAATTTTAGATTAGTGTTTTTTTTAGAATTAGAACTGCTAAATCAATTTTTTCTCAGTTTAATTAAGAAAATGACAAGTTGAAAAACACGAAGGGATAAAAAAAGAAAAATTAATTTAAAGCAAAATAGAAGAAATAAAGAATAAAAAATTAAAATTTAAAGAATATTAAATTAAAATTAAATGTAACTTTTCATATTAAATATATTTTCTATTTTGAAAAATAAAATAAAATAAAAATATTTTTAAAAATACACTAAATTATACTCTCTCTGTTTTATTTAAAAAGGAATGCATGACATTATACATAAATTAAAAAAGCATTGATTACTATAATTTATTTTATTTTATTCTTATTACAAAACCTCCATTTTTCTCAAGTCCACTTAGATAAATGACACATAAGTATATTTTGATTTAATGTGATAATTTCTTTATCAATTTGCTTATGTGTCATCCATCTAAATGGATTTGAGGGAAATGGAGGAATTTTAGACTTGAGGGGAGCCACTCCCATTAATAATAGTTTTACATATAAAC
The DNA here is from genome assembly GCF_937616625.2 of Mercurialis annua. Classification (NCBI taxonomy): domain Eukaryota; kingdom Viridiplantae; phylum Streptophyta; class Magnoliopsida; order Malpighiales; family Euphorbiaceae; genus Mercurialis; species Mercurialis annua. The sequence goes on along the minus strand of NC_065575.1, from coordinate 2,686,981 downwards.
TAATAACTATTAACTATAGAAAGAAAAAAAATTATATAATTAGCATAAAAATACTCCCTCCGTCCCATTTTATTTGTCCACTTTCTAATTTCATACATATTAAGAAAACTTTAATTACTAACAATTCTTCCTTTTGTACCCTTTTTGATTATTGAGTTAATTTAGAATTACTATATTAGAAAAAAAAATAGTCAATACAATAATAGTAATAACATTAAATGCCAATATTTTATAAATTATATCCATTTATATTAAGGGTAAAAGAGGAAAATATGTGTATATAATACAAATGTGACAATCATTTTAGGACATCTAAATATAGAATAGTGGACAAATAAACTGGGACGGAGGGAGTACAATATAATTTTTTTAAATGGGACATATAAAATGAAATATTTTGCTTTTAAAATGGAAACGTAATTAGTATATTTGAAAAAAATAAATGTTCTATTTTTAGACAAAGTCACAAAACTGAAGCATTCATTAGTTTAACATTTTAGGAAAAATATAAAAATCACGTGGCATAAAAACAAAATTAGAAAATAAAAAGTTAAGAGTTTTTTCATTACTAAATTTTTGTACGAATGTTTGGATATATATATATCACGTCGGTCGTCGACATTCGTCCATGCATGTGAGGTGACGCAAAGTTCAAGCAAATATCCAAAATTGATAAGAATGGATAGTCACCAATTATTTTATCGAGAAAACCACAAAATACTCAAAACAACGCCTACCAATTATACAAAATACCATTCAACCCAAATTCTTATCATTTTTACAAGTAAAAAACAAAACTTTACATCAGCACCTTCCTTCACTCAGAAATAAAATTGCGATTATACTTTTCAGATACATGCACATATATAAACTACAAGAAGTATTTCAACATGTATTTCATAACCAAATAGAGACTTAGATACATTGCTGATATATGGTAGAGACGGTTCTAATACATTTTGTGAAATAGGACAATACACTAGACTTCTTGTGATAGATATAATTGAATCCAACTATGAGCCAAATGGAAAGGAGAAAAATTAAGATTCAGTATCACAATCACTAAAAGAAATAGAATCGAGAGTTGAAAAATATTTCAAAGAGAAAGAAACTCTTTAAGCAATCTTACAAGTTCATGTAATCAATCATCACTACCAGCAAGAAATAGTTAAATCATGTCAAAAGCAACTTTGGGTAAAATGTATTGATGATACATGTCGATGATATCTGAAAGCATCAAGTAATGAAGACACAAAATAGTTCATCATTCATAAACCGAACATGAACCACACATGCTCAGTAGAAATCAAATTCAACAATCAAAAGCAAGTATCATCGTCACACAATGTGGAATCCATAAAAATGAAGTATCTAAATGTAAAAGTAACATATCCTCTAGTGTCGATAAATCACGGAGAGATAAAGTTGACCCTGAATTACAGAACAAAGTAGTTTGCAGTTGACAAGAAAGTTAAGGTTATTTAAGAAACATTTCGTTTAAGATTCTATTACGTATGGGAATCACATGGGTTATACCTTTTTCTTTTGAGGATTGTTTTTTTAATGAATTGATATCATTCTGAAAAGTGGATTTTTTAAGGGGTAATGTCATAAAAATTTCACGAACTTTACATGTTTTTTCATTTTAATCATGCACTTTAAATTTTCTCATTTTCATGCACGAACTACCACTTTTTCTCAAATTCATACACGGTGCTGAGGTGTCACGGCTCCATTGGTGTAATTCGCTGAGGTGGAAGTCATTTTACATCAATGAATGGGTGCCACCTCAGCACCGTGTATGAATTTGGGAAAAAATAGTAGTTCGTGTATGAAAATGAGAAAATTTAAACTTCGTGATTAAAATGAAAAAATGTGTAAAGTTCATGATTTTTTTTTGGCATTAACCCATTTTTTAATGGGTTAATTACATACAAAATCACCACCTTTACACGAAATTGCAAAAATAACACGATCTTTAAAACGTGGCAATTCAGGGCACCACCTTCCATTTCTTTTCAAAAATAACATGGGCACATTTTTAGTGACGTTTTTGCTGACGTGGCATGACACGTGGCACTCCTATCGGGTGTCCAAGTCAGCAAAATTTTATCAAAAAACGTGCACATGTTGTTTTTGAAAAGAAATGAAAGGTGATGCCCTGAATTGACACATTTTAAAGGTCGTGTTATTTTTGAGAATTCGTGTAAAGGTGATGATTTTATATATAATTAACCCTTTTTTAATTCATGGACAAGTTTATGGATTATCATCATTTGGGAGGTTTGTAAATGTCGTAATAATCGTGTTTTTCAGCATAAAAATTCGGTTTTAAAGGATATTATTTACAGTTGCTTCATTAGAACGGTTTTTCATTACAAATGTAACACTCTTCTTTTATATATTCAGATTTAGATATATCTAGGAATCCAGACTATATTTTTTGGCTTAACTTATTCCCTCCTTCTTCGAAGTCGTAGCCTTTAGCGGCGTGGAGGTTTCGCCACTTGTGTCTTTTTATAAAAAACTTTACTCATAAAAATAATAATTTATTGAACTTATACTAAAGATAATGTTGAATTTTCTATAATTTTGATATAATTTGCATCTTACTTATTAAAGGGACAAATTAAAATTATTATTTCATAGTAATTTGTCATAAAAGTTATATAATTTATCGAAACAAAATTGATAATCAAATCGGGATTTTTTTAGAATTAAATAAATAGAACTATCATATATTTATCCCAAAAAAATACTAAAAGAGAACTCTGAGCTTGTATACTAATAGGATTATATAATATGGATAAGCATAAATACTCCAGACGAAGTAGTCGTGAAATAAAGAGGATAAAGTGTAAACATTAAAAATAAATGATAAAATGTCTAGAAAATTACCGGTTTTTTAACTTCTTTTTTAATTGCAATCTAATTTTGTAAAATCGTCAATTTTATGCTATTTTACATTTTTGATTTTCAATCGTATGCTAAAACATTAAATTGGCTTCTATTTCACTTAGAAAAATTCAAATAAATCGACTATTTTTACAATATAGTCTAAAAAACTTTTAATGTTATAAATATAATAAAAAAAAATTTCCACAAAGTCAAAATATAATAATACATAATAATAATATTTTTTTTATTAATATAAATTAATGATATTAATCATCTTATATTCAACCTGACATTTGAACACCTCTGACTCCATTGTCGCCCTATTCCGACCTCGTCGACGCCCTCCGACCAACTGTTTCTGTTCCTCAAGACAAACTCAATCTGAGTTCAATTTCAAAAAGATAAACCAGATCGACTCGTCTTTCACCATGGATGGTGGAAGACGATCGTCTTCCTCCATAGAAAATGAACCATAGCTCGTCTTCCATGTAGCAAGACGAGCTGATGAGATCTCGTCTTCCTCGATCCATCTTCCATAGAGGAAGACAAACCAGTTCAGATGGGCGGCAAGTCGGAGGATTTCGGTTGGAATGAATTTGATAATTTTAATTTTTTTAATAAAATTTAATTATAGTTTGATAAATTTATTTCGGTTTAATTATATTTAGTTAAATTTTCAATTAATTAGCATTTTAAGTTGCATTTTAAATATAGAGGACTTATTTGAATTCTTTTGAGTGAAAAAAAAATATAATTTTACCCTCAAATTTTGTTTTTTTTTTTTTTGAATTTTTTCATCTCTTGATAAGAAAGTCGTTAAAATTTTAGTATACAATTTAAAGTCGAATATGTAAAATAGAGTAAAATTGAAGAGTTTATAAAGTGGGGTTAAAATAAATTTTATTAAATTCATTAAATTTTTAAAATAATAAATTGTGTAAAATGTATATATATATATACAGTTAGGATTGAGCATGGTTCGGTTCGGTTGGTTCAAAATGTACAAAAATCAAATCAAACCACCTCTATAAAAATTAAAATTAAATTTCACTAATTCGGATTGTGGAACCAAAATATCGGTTTAACCGGTTTGATTTGATCGGATCACCATTTCAAGTCATCTGTCTTCGTCCTCCTCCGCACAACCTCCACAACAACATATTTTTCCAACAATTTCCGACTGATATGCACACGGCGGAGCAAAAGTGAAATATTAAATCACGAACAAAGGATCACTTTACCCCCTGAACTTGGCATAAAGTATCAAAAATGTCTAAATTAGCAAAACGGGATCACTTTTACCCTAAACTTGTCAAATTTGGTACAAAACCCCCCCTCCCCACTCTCACCTAAGAGAGTGAGTTACACTCTCTGGTTTTAGTGGTGGTTTTGTTTCCTTAAGTGGTTTTTAGTGGTAAAAGTTTTAAAATGATCCTCATTCTTTTACTATTGTATAAATTAGTCCATAATAATTAAAAAAACAATTTAATTTTAAAATTTTACATATTAAAATTATATTAATTAAAAATATAAAGGACCTTTTTGTTTTTTTTACAATTTTTTTTTTTAAAAATCCGATGAGCAGCTGCCGGATTCCGGCAGCTGCTCATCTTCACAAACGAAACCAGATCTGGGTTCGTGTTCGTCTCTCATCTGAGAGACGAACCAGTTCGTCTCTCTGAGACGAATCAGTTCGTCTCAGATGCTGAGACGAACTGAGTTCGTCTCTGACGAACAGAGACGAACTCAGTTCGTCTCTGAGTCCATTTTTTGGCGGGATGGCGTTTTGGGCGGTTACTGATAGGTTCCACCGGTGGTTAATGGATTTTTTGTGGTAATTGATGGAGGAAGAGTGGTGGTGGAGGTAGAAGAAGAAGAAGATGGGTTTTAGATTGATTAGGGTTAAATATTTAATTAGATTAAGTTAATTAGGGTTAATTAGAGTTAATTATTTTAAATTTAGAATCTCACTCTCCAATTAAGGTGCCACATCAGCATAGGGGTGTCTTTGAACCGGTTTTGCCAAGTTCAGGGTAAAAGTGATACGGTTTTGCTAATTTGGACGTTTTTGATATTTTGTGCCAAGTTCGGGGGGTAAAGTGATCCTTTGTTCATTAAATCACTCACCACATAGAAAAGAACTTCACTTTCCAAATTAGATCCAAATAAGTGTTAGTTTTTTTTTTTTAATAAAAGCTTTATTAGAAAGCTACAAGAAGTGGCAAAACAACCCTACTCAAAACTTATGTCATTTTAAGGGTACGAGTCCGAGAGAGAAGTAAGCAAGTTACAAAAAGATAGAATTCAGATTTCTAAACAAATCTAAACTGGAGTAAACAGAAGACGAATGTTTACATTTATAATAAAAAACCAGCCCTAGTTAAACTCCTGAAAAATGCATCCATTGTTGTCGAATCATTGTAATGAAAAACTCGCAAATTAGGGTTCAGGGCAAGTTAGATGAATAAGCTTAGAGCAGGTGAATGTACATGTGTAACAAGAAGTCACCTTCCACGATACAGAGGAGTTTTGGATTCAATTAGTAGATAAGAAAAAGAATGGAGAGGATAAAGAGAAATGAGAAATGAGAAAATTAGGGTTAAAGCATCTCCAATGTTTAATATTAAAAAGAAAATCATCATTTTTCAATTTCATGAATTTTTAATAAATTCATTCTAATAGAAGTCATCACTTTTGTTTTTTTTTTCTTAAATAATTTTTTACATTTTGATATTTTAACTATATTTAGTTTTTTAGTTTTTTTACCAATTACTCCTACATACTTATGTGTATTCATGCTCGTTCAAATTATTATATATAGTATTATTTATATTTTAAAAAATAACACATATTAATTTTTTTGTTACAAATCTTGTATTTATTAAAACTTAATTTATATTAAAATTACTTAAAATAAATATCACGTTAATTTATTTAAATTAACACAATAAAAAATTAGTTAAAATAAATATTATTGTCTCGTAAAATTATTTATATAATGTCTTCATATTAATTTTAAAAAAATTATAATGAAAAATAAATAATTAATATATTTTAATATTATTATGTGTAAAATTAATCTATTACTATTTAATAATTAAATAATTACTTAAATACACCCACGAATTATAAGTATTAAGTTTTAATTTAATTATATTATATTATTATATTTATAAAGTAAAATGATGAAGACAAAAAACCATTAACCATTTCCGATGGGAGAAGAGGAAAAAGAGTCACCGATTTCATTTTGATGAATCCTATTAGAGATGGTCTTATGGGAGAACCGGCAGAAATTGACATATATAAGGTTGTGGGTTTTAATGGAGTATTTATATATAATAGAACCGATGTAGTTTCACTTATTTGGTTTTTCGATTCGGTTGGATCCATTAAGGTCTAAAATCAAACCAGAACCGAAAACCGTAATTTTTAATAAAATTATACCAAACTGAACTATTTTAGCTAATCCATTGTCAATTTTGATTTGTTTTGGTTCGATTTTACGGTATGATTCGGTTTTTCCTCACCGTTGCATACTCTATGAATATTCCTTCACTACAGTATCAAACAAAATTTAGATGTTCTTTTTCTAAAATCAAGATCTAGATTTAAGTTAGAGATAAACTAGTCAAACTTGAACATCCACTTGACATTTAATTTTTTTTGTACATCCACTTGACATTTTTTCTTTTTGAACAATATCCACTTGACATAAAATCACGTTCTCTCAGTTTTGCTGGTCTTTAAAAAGAATAAAAAATATATAGTATTTTGTCCCATTATGTTAAGGAGCTACTATAAATAAGTGGTGAGTATTGAGCTTATAATTGCATCCCAAAGTTAGTGTCTCATGACATCAATGGAGTTTCTTCTTCCTCTTTTTGCTGTATTTTGTGTAAGCATTCACAAATTATTTAGTTTCTCTTTTGTTTTTGTGTACTTTATAAAAAAATTGTTATATAGATTTTGTTTATTACATCATTTGTGAATAGAGTTACAAATATTTCACATCATAAAATATGAAAAATTTAGCATATTTGATATAAATTCTTTAATTTTGAGTTATAAGTACAAAAAAATTCCTCAAATTATTCGAAAGAGCACATAACTCTTCCATTTTTTTTTACTATTTAAATTTTGGCTTAATGGCAAAAAAAACTCAAACCTTTACGACTTGTTGCAATTATATCCAAACCTTTTAATTTTTGCAATAATATCCAAATTGTATTATTTTGTTGTAATAATATCCAAATTGTATTTTTTATGTGATTTTTTTTGAGTTTTTTGCCATTTTTGGAGACTTTTACTATATTATTATACACCAAAAAATAATAATAGCCTAATATCTTAATTGAAAACAACAAGTTTAGCCATCAATTTGACTATTATTGTTACAAATAATGCAATTTGGATATTATTGCAACAAAAAAATGCAATTGGGATATTATTGCAAAAATTAAAAGGTTTGGATATAATTGCAACAAGTTGCAAAGGTTTGGGTTTTTTCTACCATTAAGCCTTAAATTTTTAGTGTTTTTAGATGGTGCAAGTAAACCCTCGCATAGCACTTGCAAAAAACACAAAATGACTGAAAATGTGTTGGGCTAAACGTTCAAAAATAAATTAAAATTGACTTGATTGTTTTTTCTAAAAGCAATTAAAGATTTTGTACTATTTAAAAATATTAAAGGTTCAAGTGCTTTAAAAAATCTGAAAAAAAAAGCTCGCACGGGTTTGGTTTAGTAGTCTAAACCTCAGCCATATGGACGCCAAAGGCCGCGGGTTCGAACCCCGGCTACGCTCTTTCTTAATATGGACTGGTTGAGGTTGGATTGCTGGCCATTATAGTCCGGAATTACCAGGTATGTGGGCTTGCGGGCGGTCCACATCCCGGGGTTTGACAATGATATTGAGTTTCGGCTCAATAGAGTAAGTCCTCGTCACAAAAAAAAAATCTAAAAAAAAAATTGCATGCTTTTTTTGAATAATTTATAAGATTTTTTTTTTCGTACTTTTAACTTTGGTTTTATGCATTGCTAAATTGAGCTGAACTATTACATTACAGTTGATTCTGGTAGGAAGCAATGCTTCTGTGCCTTCTGAAGACTACTGGCATTCCAAATTACCAAATACTCCAATTCCTGATGAACTTCAAAAACTCATTCAGCCTACTGGTTTGTGTCACTTTGATTTCAATCTATATTTTTATAAGTTTCATATCTTTTATTATTGAAGTGGAAAAAGATAAATATCATATAATTGATATATGATTATTTCAATTTTTTATTTATTTTTTATAGAGAAAAGAGTCATTTATATCCCTAAAATTTGTCCACATGATCAAATGAGCTCCTAACATTCGGAAAGATTCAAATATGCCATAACATTTTAAAAGTGAACAATCATATCCCGATTTTGACTCGTAAATGAAACGTTGTGGGTCTGGTTGTCAAAATCGGGAGGTCTGGTTGTTCATTTTTAAAACGTTAGGGGAATATATTTAAACTTTTTCGGACATTAGAGTCTCACTTGATCCTCGAATCAAATTTTGGAGATATAAATAACTCTTTTTTCTGAATTTTAATCTATCAGTTATTTTTATTTATATAAAGTATATTCCTTAATGCATGTAAATAGAATAATTAATTTTTGGCCAATGAGTTCAAGAGGCTAGACTCTTGAAAGAGCCTCAACACAGACAGTTTAAACTGATTTAACGTGATACATATCTAACAACTAATCTATATTAAATTCTAACTCGAAAAAAAAAAATTGAAATTCAGTGAAATTATAAAATATTTTATTAGGTCATATATGATACTTAAGTTTATATAAATTAATTATTAAATTTTTTTATTTTGGGGATTGAAACATTTTATTTGGTTTCATGAATAAAATAATATATTATTGGAACTTAGCAACTCTTAAAAATTAAATAGCCTATGTCTTAAAGTTTTTATCAATCTATAGAATTGAATAAATGTGCACAATAAGTTTATATATGTACTCCATTTAATTATAATTTCATTAAATTTTTAATATATATATATATATATATATATATATATATATATATATTATATTTTTAAAATTATTATATTATTTATTTTAAAAGATATTAATGTGAATATTAATATAATATTAAATAAATTTATGTATGATCTATAATAACACACTTAACTCTATATATTTATACATGTCATGTCGTATAATATGTATTGTAGGTGTGTCATATTTGAATATTAATAGTCGGTTAACTTTTTACAATCTTGAAGCATGAATTTCCATAAACACACTAAAAATTTAAAAAGTTTTTAATATTTATATTTTAGTCATAAAAAATACTTTTAAAAAGGATAATTATTCAAAAATATGTCTTTAGTAAAATTAGCAATTTGATCACATATTTATACTTTTTACAATATGTCATGCATGACATCTTTTTTTTTTGCAATTTTCTCTAACAAAAATTGGAAATTCTTTCACAACTTTTACGTAAATGAAAATTTGGGATGCTTGATATTGTTATCTTAATTTTTGAAATATTATTGTATCTTATTTTTGGGTCTGTAACTTTATATTTGCTCAACTCTCAAAGTCGTTACTTTTAATATATATCGTCTTACACCTACTTCTTGTGCGAAACCTCTGAGTAGTTTGTATTTTTTTTTGCCACTTTTTATAGCTTTTAATATATTTTTAAGCACAATTTTTTTTATAATAAAGCTTTATTTCTATTTTACGTAAATCTATTTTATTAAAATTGAAATAAATTATTGTATATATATGAAATAGGCTAAATACGCTGAATATTTATAAACTAAAACCTCAATCTGTCTTTAGTTGATTGCTTTACAGTATATACACACAACTCTAACTTTACTATAGAGACATGCATACGTGTGAATAATTTATTATTAAAGATGTACCTTTCGTAAGAAGAATTAGATAAATTATAAATGATATAAACACATGCATGCTACTCAAATGTTATATCTTTATGATTTATGATTCTTTTCAGAAATAATCCATCTTATACTAATTGATAATCATAATATTTATACATGTTTTCTGTTTTTAAAATTTAATACACTTGAGATTTGGTTAGTAATATATGTTTTTCTTAACCTTTTACTTGCCATTTAAAGCAGAAACTGGAAGCAAGTTTTTCTTCTGGGATATGGGCTTCAACTGCGGTCAATCGTTGCTTCAAGCTATGGATGATAAGAAATCAAAAGATGGAGATGCAACATTTGTAGAAGTCGACGGCAGTAAAAAGAAACAAAGATATAAAATTGGATATGATGATGCGGGATTTGAAGAAGCCGACGGTAGCAAAAAGAGGCAAAGATATAAAATTGGATACGATGATGCAGAATTTGAAGAAGCCGACGGTAGCAAAAAGAAGCAAAGATATAAAATTGGATATGAGAATGCAGGATTTGAAGAAGCCGACGGTAGCAAAAAGAAGCAAAGATATAAAATTGGATATGACGATGCAGAATTTGAAGAAGCCGACGGTAGCAAAAAGAAGCAAAGATATAAAATTGGATATGATGGGGGATTTGAAGAAGCCGACGGTAGCAAAAAGAAACAAAGGTATAAAATTGAATATGATGATGCGGACTTTGAAGAAGCCGACGGTAGCAAAAAGAAACAAAGGTATAAAATTGGATATAATGATGCGGACTTTGAAGAAGCCGACGGTAGCAAAAAGAAACAAAAGTATAAAATTGGATATGATGATGCGGACTTTGAAGAAGCCGACGGTAGCAAAAAGAAACAAAAGTATAAAATTGGATATGATGATGCGGACTTTGAAGAAGCCGACGGTAGCAAAAAGAAACAAAGGTATAAAATTGGATATGATGATGCGGACTTTGAAGAAGCCGACGGTAGTAAAAAGAAACAAAGGTATAAAATTGGATATGATGATGTGGAATTTGAAGAAGCCGACGGTAGCAAAAAGAAACAAAGGTATAAAATTGGATATGATGCAGCATTAAAAGAAGGCGATTCTGCCGAGAAAAACAAAAAATATAACATTGCATATAATGCGGCATTTGAAGAAGGCGGTGATGCCAGATCAAAAAGAAGATATAAAATTGGTTTAAATAAACATGCCCTCCCTAACTCAACTGTATTCTTTTTACAAAAGGATCTACAAGCTGGCCAGAAAATGAAGCTTCATATAACCAAATCATCAAACAAGGCTAAATTCTTACCTCGTCAAGATTCCGAAGCTATACCCTTTTCGAGCAAGAATTTACAAGCGATCTTGCAGAAATTCTCGATAAAACCCGATTCGAAGCAAGCCAAGATTATAAAGCAAACAATAATCGACTGCGAGTCTCAAGGAATCAAAGGAGAGGAAAAAAATTGCCCTACATCTTTAGAATCCTTGATTGATTTTTCTATTCCAGTTGTTGGTAAGAAACTCCAAATACTTTACAATGAAGTTGCGAGGCCAACAAGGATTCAAGAGTACACTATCATGGGAGTTGAAATGATCGGAGAAAACCAAGTGGTGTGCCACAAGCAAAAGTATCCTTACGCTGTGTATTATTGTCACTCAGTAAGTGCCACTAAGGTATACCAAGCTCCATTGGTAGGTGCCGATGGGATCAAAGCCAAAGCTGTCGCGATTTGTCATTCCGACACTTCGGATTGGAACCCGAAGCACTTGGCATTTTTGATGCTCAATGTCAAACCTGGTGAAGGAACTGTTTGCCACTTTATTAGCAGTGATACTGTTGTTTGGACATCTAAGAAATAATGGCTTCAAGTGTTTGAATTAGGGTTCAATTATGTTGCTTTAATAAGGCACTTTTGAAAAAGTGTGCATGCTTTGTAATCCCTTATGTTTCTTGTAATATGTATCAGATTATGTTCTAAGTTCTAATGAAATGCTGTTTAATTAGTTTTGGATACATCAAGTATATTTGTTATGAATTGTTATAAGCTATTTTAAGTACAAATGTAATAAGAAAGCTTCAAAAATCATGAATGTAATTTCTTTTGCCAAACATTACATTCCAAGTTAATTAATAGAAAGTAATTTGTAATACATTCTAGAATACGTAATGAGAAATATATATATATATATATACACTTGAAAAATAATTGAATATCTATAATTTGAATAAAAATTTAGAATAGTGACTATACATTTAGAATAGACGAAATAATTATTTTTATTTTTAAAATTTAAGGTTTTATTATTTAAAAAAAGAGATACAATATACTGGATATTATTGATAGATCCTAATTCACATTAGTACGATCAACCAATAATAGGCATATTAATAATTTTATGAATTTGGGTGTTTATTAATCTCTTACTTTTTTTCTCTAAGGTGATTACTGTAACATAAATGAAAGTTGGATTAATCCATTTTCAGGTTATCAAGCTATACTACTTTTAATTATCTGATTTTTAAACTAAATTTTGGCCCTTCAATTTAACAAAAACGCATTTTAAGTTTCTGAATGGCGAAAACGATGTCGTTTTATTATATTCGAAAATGCAAATTTTCACTTTAAATGGTGTTGTTTTTGTCATTCAGAGATTTGAACATGCGTTTTTGCTAAGTTGAACGAACATAAAAAAATAAAATTTAATTTAAGAGCCAAATAATCAAAAGTGCTACAGTGTATGAATTTAAAAATGGGTTATTCCATTAAAGTTGAAGGATTGTTTTTGTATTTATGACCTCATTTTTATGTTATCATTCTTTGTAGTAACAAAGGTAATAGAAAGACCAGCTTCAAGATCTTGATTTTTTCGGCAAGTAACCTTCCAGTGAAACAAAGTTGTCATGACCATGAATATCGAATCAAGGCCACCGCTGGGAAATGGAGTGCTCACTCTGAAACCCGGAATAAGCCTGAAAACCACTATAAGTTTTTCATTTTAAATCTCTTAAACATTTATATTCAAACAACCTCGGTATAATAACAACAGTTAAATCACATACCGAGGTCAACCTGTTATAAATATAGATATTTATCATTCAAAAGGGTTTTTATTATTTAGCTAAGGATGTTTATAGAAATTTAATTTTTTTCTGTAATTATTCGTAGCTTTGTCTTTCTCGCAAAAACTTTTTGCCTGCCACTGCTTTGTGGTTGAGCTAATTTAATAATCATTTATCCAAAAAAAAAAGTATACATATCTCAAACATCTAAAGTGTATACTAGCAAGGATTATTAGAGTATGCCAATTTTATTGGCCGAGTCTATAGGACATAACAAAATACAGTTCTAATATTTGTGTTTTTCTTTTATTTTCTATTATATTTCTGTTGCGTCAGTCTGTTATGTTTGTTTGTTATATCATTTTTTTTTGTAGGAAACGTAACGTTATGATGTTATGACTATGATATTATTTGGCTTATAGTGGATATGATGGTCAAATATTGTCTCACTTACCTTTTCTGTTTATTTTTGTTGCTCACGTTATGGTGATACCATGTTAGAATGCTTGGAAAAATTATTTTTGTCTCCCTTATGTAATGAATTGTTTACTTTTGGTTTTTATGACTGAACAACATGTTGTGAATAACACCTAAATAACGTGCCTTTTAGCCGACATGAATTAATAGGACTGAGGTGAATATATGTACTTTGCAAACGCATGAATTCTGTTGAACGTCGTAATTTAGGGTATAATTTGGCAAGAACATTGTTAAAAATTAAATTTCTGAACATTTAAACAGGGTGTATAGCAAGTCACGGACCATTAACCCAATTTAATAGATTAATTTGAGCCTTATTGAGCATATTTTTTTCTATGTTTTGTTTACTGTGGTGTGAGTCACTATTTGTTAATTCTTTAGAATTTTTCATGTGTCCGTAGTGAAATTGCATAATTAGTTGACTGAATTGAAATTTATAAATGGCACCTAGGATTACCCATTTTTTTTCAAACCACTTTAAATTATCCTACCCCATTTCCCCTAGATTTTCCAAATTGAGTCTTAGCCTTTTTCTTGTTACATTTATTTTACACATCTACCTTTTCTCATTCACCTCTTTCTACCGAATGACTTGATAAATTGATTGATGTATGCAGGAAACTAGTATAACATCCTCAGCTTATGTTTTTAGATTGATTATCTCTTTTTTTCGATGATTGGTGTTGCCTTTTGAAGTTCAGGAAAAGAATAGAAAATGAAAGCTAGAAAAAGAAAAAAAAAACAGAAAATTTGAGCTTAAAAGATGAAAATCAGAAAAAGAAATGAACTTGAGGCTTGAAAAGTAAAGAAAAAAAAAGAGATTGAAAGTTTGATGAGCTTAAGTGTTTAATTATAGTTCCATTTGTTATTTGATTAATTTATCAGATCATATTTACTTTTGTCATTTACCTTTACCATACCTTAACACAAACTCTGTTACAATCCGTTGAAAAGTTCATTTTAATTCTTTTTATTTAGTAGTGGAATTATGGACTATTGGCAAACTTGTGGTAGAATTGCATGTATTGATGTGAGAGTTTCAGATTTCTTTACCCTTAAACATTTGTGTGTGCGAGAGTACCTTATGAGATACATGCTTCGTGATTTTTATCAGTTTTTTCCATACATGTTGTTTTCCGCTGAGAGTTTGATATTCACTATTATTTTGAGATTGTTTTAGACTGCTGTAGTGATCGAAATAATTTATGCAAGAGTGAGTGCATTTGAGTAGTTTCAGTGTTCTTAGTTTATGTGTGAGCATTTGGTATTGTAATTTACTGTTATTCACATTATGTTGTTCGGCATAAAAGAATGATTTTGATCGAGAGTCTGAAAATGTTTTAGTTTCACGCATTGTAGCAAGTTTGTCTGATTGGTGTGTGACATTATTTTGTGTTTGCTTGAGGACAAGCAAAAGGTAAGTGTGAGGATATTTGATAGAAGTAGAAATACTCATATATTTGGGTGTGTTTCGATACAGTAATTGCATGTTTATATTGTTTTTTTTATACTTATCTAGATACTTATTATCATTTTGAGCGTTTCAGGTAGAATGTGCAATTATGGCGTATGTTGGAGCAATTTTTATGTAATTCAGAGGTTTCCAGACATCAGAGCTAATCAGAGCGGAGTTGGGAAGCAAAAATGAAAATTTCAGGCTGTTTTTTGGGTTGCACGAACGTGCATTTTTCTAGTGCACGAACGTGCAAAAATGACGAATGGAATGGAAAGTTTTTAGTGAAAAGATGAAGAAAAATAGCTAAGTATAGGTGTGCAAGTTCGTGCACTTTCATGAAGTACAAAAGTGCACGTTCGTGTAAAAGTGTCGAAGAGCATTGTTTTTTAGAAGTGAAAATTTGGCTAAGTCTGGGAGTGCACGTTCGTGCACTTTGCTGAAGAACCATTTTGCACGTTCATGCACTTTGCTGATTCTACGATTTAAAAAGACAAAAATGTTTGTTTTCAGTCCTGAATTCCATGAAACTTAAGGGGCACTTCTGGGTTTTCATATAGCTCGAATCGAATTTATGAGTTTTTGTTCTCGCTCTATTTTAATTATTGTGCTTAATGCTTAGTCTAAACTGATCATTTAGCCTATGCTATTTGTTTTGGTTTTAGCTCGAGAGAGTAAAATAGGAATATCACAACATAATTAAGAATGTAGGAGTTAATTGCGCGAGAGTGAATTGACGAGTGCGTGTTCATAGGATTTACTTCATAAACATTGAATTAATTGGTAATTAGATTAATCATTGTGCGAGAGTGAATAATTAACCTATTATCAGTTAGTTTCATGCTTTTGCCTGTAATTGCTCGAGAGAGAATTTTAGGTGCCGCTGACTAGTCCGAACCTTAGTAGAACAATCCAATTCATAACCCAAATCGAATAAACAGCATAATGACGATTAATAATCCCTGCTTTTCTCATTATTGTTAAAACCTCTTTTTTGTTACAGCTTTAGTTCATTTAATTTACAATAGTTTAATTTTGTCTTTTAAATTACTCAAACAACCAAAAATATCTTATCAACTATCCAAATCGAGTCTCCTAACTGGTTGTCTTTAGAAGAATTCTCTGTGGATACGATATCTGGACTTCGCAGTCAAGTTGGTTACGTACGCTTGCGTATTTTTACCAACAAGTATACATAATTACAAATGAACATTAAATAAAAACAAATCACATGATAAACAATTTATCCAATACAGCCAGATACGATATGTGAATGAAACCTTAATCCTCAGTTCACATATAAATCAATAACCATCAAAGATTACTCCAATAAACCCCAAACAATATACAAAGAAATCTCGACCGTAAATTTTGTACCATTGTCGCAGAATTTCACTTATTTCTTTATGTTGGATATGGCTCATTTTAGACTTGTCCCACATTGTTTAGAAAAGGGACTTGTAATTGTTGAGCTATATACATATACTGTAGAAATCCCACATTGCTTAGGAGTGGAAGGGTGAGGACTTCCTTAGCCTATAAAAGGGAGTCTGCTCTACCCATTGAAACTCATCCCACAACAAGCCTTATTAACTCCTAAGGCTTAGTTGGTTCTCTCTCGAGTTTGTATTTTGTTACAAACAATTAGTGGAGTATTTTGGGCAGTGCCCGAGGATGTAAGCTGGTTGTTCTGGCTGAACCTCGTTAAAAGGTTGGTGTTCTCTTTATTGTTTATTTATTAGCTAACGTTCAGGCTAGTTGGAGTTATATATTGTGAAGTTATTTATATCGTGTGAAATTCTGTCTAAGGAGTTTGGTACTTAAGTGGTCCGCCTGTGACCCACCATTCTTTCCTGGGAATTTTCCGGTATAATTATTTAGCACAATACGTTACTCGCTAGCGTAATCGATTGAGCTTCCGCAACACTTTACAGTATCTAGGTCGTAAGCATTGTACCGTCGCCTCAAATTTGTGTCAGGTTCTTGGCCGTAATTTTTATTCCGTCGCCTCAGACCTGTGTCAGGTTCTAGGCCATAAACTATGTATCGTCACCACATATTTTTCTGTTATCCTTGAATTTTAAGTCTAGGTTGTATCTATGTAATATCTCCTTAGACATATAAATAAACACTACTTACTTCTAATTCGATCAATACTGGTGCGCACGCAGTCCTATTATCGCTCAATAGGAAACCAATACTGGTGCGTATGCAGTCCCATTATCGCGCAATAGGAAACCTGTTTCATAGGATCTAAATCGGTTTCAAATATCAAATTTAATGCGATTTAAATGAACATATAAAAATTTAACATTATTATACAAACTCACAGTCTACCGCTATTTTCAAGAATAATACTCCTTTTTTTATGTTACAGTTTTGATCCCGAGATCCGCGAACTCGTCAGATCTAAATATAAATTATTTGTTAATAATTGATAAACTGAGTTTAGTTCTAGAGTTAACTTTAAATACTATAATCAAATACACACAATTTTAAACTTTTATTCCTTATAAAATTAGCTAATCGATTAGCGAGTTTGGGTTTTGTTAATAAAACACATTTCACATTTTAGTCGACCAAATTCAGAAATTTCTAGGTCCAATGTTTAAATCTCAATTTTTCTTTGTAAACATAAATCATAATTATAACCTATCGACCGAGATCTCACGCTTTCCAGTCTCGGTTATTTATATTCCGCTCTCATAATTCATTATCGAGTATACTACTTTACTTTTTAAAATTTAAACTCATCATTAATAATATAAATTAACTAAAATTACTAATTATACACTTATATCAAATATCAATTCATGATCTAATCTTGTAACTTATTATGATATATCCAACTTAATCGCATTTAATTTGTTAACTAAATTTTTCCAAATAATCAATTAATAATTATACTCCAAAATTTTATTTCATAACTTATTTATTAATAAGTCATATTCCACTTATTATTTATCCTTTCAAAATTTCATCTCGATACTACTTACAGACGCGTTATAAGTAGCTTGTACTCTAATTACCTTTATTTAATTAAACTTTTAAATCAAGCTATAACTCATATTTAAACCTTAACCTTGATCCAAAATTAGTTAAAAGTCATATATCGATCGTTATTTAACTTATAGTCAATATCTATAAGAAATCGTAATTCAATTAGTCCGTATATAACTATATTTGTCCGCTTAAATTTTTAAACTGAAAGAACCTATAGGGTATGGCAAATCGTGGTTTTTGAATGTGAATCGAAAGAATAAACCCTGTAAATGCGGAATATGGAAATTAAAAAGAGTAGGAATAGAGGATTGACATAGGAGATTTAGAGTGGTTTGAATTGCAAATCGATCCTACTCCACTACTCAATCAAAGATTGAGATTTAAAATCCACTAAAAAAAATTCACAACGAGTTTTCTAAACTAACTCCAAACATTAGTGCTTTTTAGCTAAACACCAATTATGAGATTTTCCAAAGTTAATCTCTAGCTTACAAAGGTTGAGTTTTTTCAAAGTTAAACTCTAACTTATAATGATTTAGGAGTTTACAAGCTTACTCCAAAACTACAACAAAACAAATATATTTTAAAGATGTGTGTTTGTTGTTTCAAAATTTGCAAATCACTAACCTTAAAACATTGCAAATGGGTTTATATTTATACCCAAAACAATTCCCGAACAAAACACTAACAAACAAAACAAATTTTGCTCTCAGCAAAAATATCTCCCCCGAGATGGATGCATTCATCACGGGCGAGATGTTTGAATAGGCCAAAATCTTTCAACGGCTAGTGCCACGTGTCATCACTTCATTGGGTTTTCAAAAATATATATGTTGGATCTTCAACAGTCTTATTTATCGCGCTCGAGATGCATTCGTCTCACTCGTGATTCTTTCCAACAGTCGACTAGGGTTTTATCAGCTCAAATATCTCCCCTCATGATATTTGTATCTCCTCCGAGATGATCTTTTCATCACGGGCGAGATATGCTATTGGACAGCTTGCAACTCAAAAATTCAATTTTTACTAAAGAGCTCCAAATTGACTTCTGATTGTTCTTATGAGTTCATATACACTAATAAATAAGATTATATCACTCAAAATTGATTCAAAGTCAAAATAAAGGAGTATGAAAGGATAAAGGTCCAACATAAACTATCAGACGAAACAATAAAAATAATTAAGGAGTCGAGCAGGCCTACTTAATTTTATTAATACTCCTCCTTTATAACCTTCTTTCAATATTATTTATTGATAACGTAGTAGGTAACACATTAAGGGAGCGAAGCAGCCTCACCGAGATGAGATGTCGCTAAGTGAAACGGCCAATGATACGAACCGAGATATCGTTATTACATAATAAATAATCTGAACCAAGATACCACAAAAAACATGATAACTCTAATAAACACAGACCGAGATACCATCATTACATGATAAAACTCATACAAGTATAACCGGTACACAAGAACTAGGCTAAACAATAAGCCGAGATAATGACAAACATTATTTGCTCTCCCGCGTTAGCATCCAGATTCCGAGATACAAATACCGAGGTACTACCTGCCTGTATTTCGTATCTCTACCACGAAAGGGCTTACCTTTAGTACCGAGATATGAAAAATATGACTTGTTGAACGAGGAAAATATGGTCACCAAAATCTTCTATATAAGTCACATTATGAGAAAACCCTAAGGTATTTCTTTCTTTCTTCTTCTACCCACCTAATATTTTCTCTTTCTCTTCTCTCTTCTTTCCCCTACTAAAATGGCTGACTTGAGCGTCGGAGCGAACGCCCGGAGACCCTCTCCGGCGTTCCTTCTGATCGTTGTTTATGGATTTCAGGTGATGCTTCCGGCATAGATCTACCACGGTCTTTCGGTGATTTATCACTTGGCGCCGTCTGTGGGAAATGCTTTCCCTACTTATTGATCTGTTACTGTTTATTGATAGAGTTTTGGAAAATGAAAATGGCGGATCATCTAACATTTTTCTGAGATGGGTATTACTGAAAATGGAAGATTAGGCGATGATTTTGCGCGAGATGAAGAACGTGAAAACGCTCTCGGACTCCAAATAAGCTAAGTTCTCTTTTCTCTATTACATTCTTTCTAAGAACTGTTGAAACGAGGTTACATCTAATGGATCTAAGGTTTTATACAGCAAAGAAAAGTGGAAGCACTTTTTCCAAAATGCCTATGGGAAAAACAAACAAATCCGCTGCTTGGAAGAGGCTAAGTTTCATGTTGCCGTGTTCATGGCCTGGGTCATCATGTTCACTTTACTGCAGACCCAATTTCAAACGCAAAAAAGGTTTAAGAGCGGTGGTAAATTTGACATTGCTGATAGATCCCGATTTGCAAGCTAAACCCGATGGCATCAAGGTTTAAGAGAATCAAAGATAAAAGATCTGGAAACCGGCAGGGACAACCATCGGTGCTAACGCAGTGGGTCCAAGTCACGGCACCGGAGCTCAGGCGAGAAGGACCCGGAGTTATAGTTTGGGAGCGAGACCCAATCAGCAGCACGGGGACTTGTGATTCTTGGGTCGAACCACACCCTTCTGGCTTTTGCTATAAAATCTCCATCTTCTTGATGGTATTTTTGACGAAATAAAGGTTACGAAAGAGATCCAGATATTGCGAATGGTCATGGGAAAAAGCAAATCGCTAATGCCAATTACCCATTTTCTGCCGATCGCACGGCCACCGCGGCTGCTTGTTTTTCAGTTCATGCACCCCGCAATGGTGCATCGATGTGGTCGCAAAGAAAATCGAAATAGCTCGTATGTGTCCTGGTAATGTCGGGGTTTTGGAGTGTTAATGGAGTTTTACCGGCCCAAACCAACACAGGCGGTACTTCCCTTGCCGGATTGAAAAGGTGTACTCCTTTCTTTTATCTCTCCGATTATGGCTTATTTGTAGTGTCAATGGGTGTTTAAATGTTAAAGGCTACGTACGTGTAATAAAAAATATTTGAAACGGTAGACATTGATTTCAAATTTTAATAAACGGTAGACATTGATTTCATTTGCTTATTAGATGATGTGATGACTACAATGGTTGCTCACTTGTATGTTTGCGTATTCTTGAGTCTTGTGTGTTGTTTGATTGGAAGTCTAAGTTGCTCTTGCCATCTGAGTATTTGAAGAGAAGAAATTGCTACTGGTATTTGTTTGAATTGCAATAACGTGATGGTAGGTGGTCGTGTTTATAATAGAGATGCTGCCTTGGAAACTGACAGTTTTTAGAGAGCAATAAGCAAATGAAAACGTATTAAAACCTTCGTTTTAGAGAAATCTCAAATAAGAAGCCTAAAATAGAAGATATGGTTGTCTATGTCATGATAGAAGAGGAAAAGGGCTACTTCTTAAATCCGAAAATGTTATATCCCTGGGTTATAGCGGGGCGATTTACTATGAAATGTGATTTTAAAAGTGAAACAACACTCTGTACGTGTTAAGTTATACTGAATATGAAGATATGTTCTCTTAAATTATATTTGTTGCAAGTTACTTTTTGAAAAATGAAATTCATAATTTATAACAAATCAAGAACGTGAAACATGGAAAAAGTGAATTGCACATGAGAGAAAAAGATAATTACTGAGTTGCACTTAATTCAAATTAATATATGTATACACCTATTCATTATTTTCAATAAAATTAAACAGACCTGAATGAAGAAGGTATAGTAAACGGAAAAGGACTTCTAAAGATGCATATTAAAGTATTTGATTAAAATTTACAACGGAAACAACCAAATTCTGCTTATGGCCTACGTTCGCGTGTTGTAAATTGGATGCTTTTAGCTAGTATAAATTTTTCCAAAATGTTAGTAAATTAAATTGTTTACTTTTACGAAGCTAGTTAATTGATTAAAAAGATTCTCTACTTAGTAACAGCCTTTTGTGATTTAGACTGTTTTTCCACTTTAAGTCCTGCTTGGTTCGATCATGGCTATTTTTAACGTAGTATGGAGTAGCATTAAACTTGTTTTGTGGTTGTCGGAGTACATTGACACCAATCAAAAACTATAACCCATTTGATCATTTGTTTTACTGGGCAAATATGGAATTTTTAGGAATTTGCCCCTTTTAATCTCTGTTAGCCGAAATTTTCAACGGTTTCAACCTAAGTGTTTACAGCCAAGGGTTATGACATTAGAAATTTATCCTTTGATAAGTGGTTGTTTGTTGTTTGACACTCTGCAACTGGTACATCAAGTATAGCAGTATGGCATATATGTCGTTTTTGTTTTGTTTAAGTATATAGGTTTCTGCATAACGTTTTTGGATCCTGAAATATGAATTTGGTTTTCATTTGATAGAATGTTGCATGTCTGTTTTGGGTGTCTGATTTTAATCTCTTGTGATTGAACGGATTTTGGTATTATGCATAATGTATTAACTGTCTTAGGGTGATTAGCGTGGAAATCCATGTCATGAGCAACGTTGAACGATTTTGCCAAAAAATTATCTAACAATTAAGCATAGAAGAACTTGAAATGCTGCACTTTGTGCTCTCTCTTTTCTGATCCTGCAAATTTTAAATATCCAGGGAGATTTAAAGCTCCAACAATTGCCTTTTGTTGGCTACACAAAAGATTTTGATTATTTGTAGGTTAGCTATAATTCTAACACTATTCCCGACTTTTTATTTGCAATTTTGATTGAGATGAATCAAAGTTATGCCATGTAAGATATATTGCCAAAACAAATAGAGTAAATGTGTGTATAGAGTTGTGATCTTTTGCTGCCTCCTGTATCTATTTAATATGTGACTTTATGGCTTAGCATTTGAGAAGTACACTTGTAATTGATTACTCAGAAGAGTACTATTTGATTAATTTATTAAACATAGTAGAGTTGGTCTTTGGTTAATATATTCAGAACCACTTATCTCAGAGTTTTGTAATTAATGACTATTTAATAACATTTCTTATCATTAATTTTGGTGCATTGAATTGAACTTTTTGAATTGGCTATGTTTGACAATCTTTGTAACTTTCTACTAGTTGCAGCAATCAGATTGGTTTTTATAAACAGATTGGTATTAGCAAGTGTGTTAGAAACTCGGTGTTTCAGGCACAAAAGTTCAATTTTAACATAAAGATCTTAAATTAACACTCCCCTAGAATGAATTGGAAATGGCGTGTGCAACTTTTGCGAATGGAAAAATTTGTCCTAAAATGCAGTTTAAACATTGTGCGTGGTGCAGACGCAAATAAATTGGCGTGATTAATTATTTTTTAACTTTGAGATTTGCAAATTTCTTATATGATTAGTCATTTTATTCAATGAATAGAAAGAAGAATGGTTCATATATGACATATCAATTGATGGTATACACGTGACTAACACTGTGAATAAACGTTAAAACCGTGAAAACATTATGTGTTTGGGTGGTCAATTTTAGTTTAAAAGTCTCCCATTGTGTGTATAGTCCACAACTGCGATGATTGAATTCTGCGTTAGTTTCTTCAAAATGCATTTGCTGGAACATTTCATTGAGTTTGCTGCACTACTTGACATTTTCCAGTTTAATTTCTTGGTTCATGAAGTTGATTTTGGAGTAAAACTTTCTTGAGTTTATGATAATTTTTAAGAATTCATAATTTGATTTGAAAAAAATAAATTCCTCGAGTGGAGTAAGACTTGGTTTCAGCATAGTTTGTGACCACTCGTTAGTAGCTTTAACAGTTAAACTTTACTACTTGTTATGGTGGGAACAAAGAATCACTTTCGAGGTTTAGGGGTCTGCTTTACTACTGAGACGTGTATTTTTATCACACACTTGTTGATCAGTTTCTTGCTGCTACGGATAGTTTAAACAGCTTTGGCATTAAGCACAGAACATTACAGTCCTACATTCATTTTCATACCGCAGTATGCATCTTGTTATATGCAAATCTGGTAAGAATTAGCGCACCTACATACATTAAAGTTTCCTATTTGGTCAACTAATGTAAGCAATCTGTTGATTCATCAATAACTATTACTTATGTATTGCTTGAATGTCTTGAACCTGAAGATGTTCTAGCCTATCATTTGAATCAATCATTATATTTTTCCTGTTGTCTTCATAGAACATAATATGTTGACTTGTGTTAATGGCATTATGTATCTGTTTTGCACGAGCAACCGGATAAAAGGGGACTCCGTGGAATTAGAAGAGTAGGCTTTGCTCCTACGTTTATCTTTTCCGAGACAACTCAGTCATAAACCTACAGCAGAGGAACACTAAAAAAGAGGGAGTTTTATTGAAAGAGAAAGTGACGAATCCTTTAAAGGAGGTAATCGTTTCAGAGTTGCTGCTCTAGGTACTCAGGCCTTCAAGGTTGATTTTTTCAAATCCAATCCCCTACAGGTACCGTTCCAATTAGAACCTAATTAGTTTATCTGAAACTTGGGTATTATTTAATAGTCTCAACTGGGCACCACTTTTCCTTTTTGAATAAGTTTCTCCTTTCAACCCGGCATATTATTATACTAAATTCAGTTGGCAATATTTTAAAACTCAATTTGAAAGAAAGTTTGCAGCTCGTAGCCTATTTTCATTCGTCGGAAACCAGAGGCCTTTAGCCAATGTAATTCCTTTATCATTTCATATTTGAGATTTAAACTTTGGGCATGTCAAAATATAATTGCCTATCATTAAATAAAACATGTAACTAGAAGGCAAATGCCTATCATAAGTTATTATTTTGTGTTAAAAGTTTGCTTTTTTACTTTTATTTTTTAAATTGT
This sequence comes from Mercurialis annua, assembly GCF_937616625.2. Taxonomy (NCBI): domain Eukaryota; kingdom Viridiplantae; phylum Streptophyta; class Magnoliopsida; order Malpighiales; family Euphorbiaceae; genus Mercurialis; species Mercurialis annua. The sequence continues at coordinate 2,662,419 of NC_065575.1, read as the reverse complement.
ATTTGATGAGCCGTGCAATTTATATCTTCAATCTGCTATGCCACTTAAAGTAATTATGGTTTTGCCATGTTTCTATTAAAGAATTTCAACATTCAAACAAAGTTGATGACAGATCATAAGAAATACTAGAAAATATGCTCTTGTTCTTACACTTGGATAAATCAGTTTAGACACCAACTTTTCATTTGTGTTTATGCTTTTTATGCCTATGGATTTGTGGGATGAGGTGGGCCATCACTTATAACGTAATCAAAACTGATTAATTTGTCGAATTCTAAATTTAATTTGATTCTAAATTGACATGGGCAATAGAAATTCTCTTGATACATATACATTAAATTCCTAGTAGTCCTAAAGGCTTTTTATTGAAGTGACCTATTATGTGAAATATTACTTTGTTGGATTATGGAAAATATACGAGCAAATGTACTTTTGAAAAATATATTAATTCTCCTTGCCATGAATAATTTTTAAATTTGAAGATGTTACATGATGAGATAATAGACTCAATCAATTGCCTAGTAACTCGGTAGGATTGGCCATGCTAATTGGTTTAGAATTGTTTTTCCAACTATTAAAATTATAACTATGGATGATTCAAATGATACATGATTATAATAATACTCTGAATATTTGTTTTGGTTTAACTCTTTTACAACGTAGTAGGTAACACATTAAGGGAACGAAGCAGCCTCTATGTAAGATCAAGACCCCGGTATAAAGGTACGGCATCGTTATAAGACCAAGACCTAAGGGTACGGCATCGATATAAGACCTAGACCTCGGGCGATGGAACCACGATATAAAGATACAGCATCGATATAAGATAAGGCTTCGGCCGTCCTAAGAAAGGCTTCGGCCGTCCTAAGAAAGGCTTCGGCCGTCCTAAGAAAGGCTTCGGCCGTCCAAGAAAGGCTTCGGCCGTCCTAAGAAAGGCTCCGGCCGTCCTAAGAAAGGCTCCGGCCGTCCAAGTAAGGCTCCGGCCGTCCAAGTAAGGCTCCGGCCGTCCTAAGAAAGGCTTCGGCCGTCCTAAGAAAGGCTTCGGCCGTCCAAGAGAGGCTTCGGCCGTCCAAGTAAGGCTTCGGCCGTCCTAAGAAAGGCTTCGGCCGTCCTAAGAAAGGCTCCGGCCGTCCTAAGAAAGGCTCCGGCCGTCCAAGTAAGGCTCCGGCTGTCCTAAGAAAGGCTCCGGCCGTCCTAAGAAAGGCTCCGGCCGTCCAAGTAAGGCTCCGGCCGTCCAAGTAAGGCTCCGGCCGTCCTAAGAAAGGCTCCGGCCGTCCAAGAAAGGCTCCGGCCGTCCAAGTAAGGCTCCGGCCGTCCTAGTAAGGCTCCGGCCGTCCAAGTAAGGCTCCGGCCGTCCAAGTAAGGCTCCGGCCGTCCAAATAAGGCTCCGGCCGTCCTAGTAAGGCTTCGGCCGTCCAACAAAGGCTCCGGCCGTCCAAGTAAGGCTCCGGCCGTCCAAGTAAGGTTCCGGCCGTCCTAGTAAGGACGAGGCTTCGGCCGTCCTGTGTAAGGCTATAAGCCTTCCGACATAAAGCCTTACGCCCGTCCTACATAAGGCCTTACAGCCGCCTTAGACAAGACTATACGCATATCGAGATAAGGCCTTACAGCCGCCCTAGACAAGACTATAAGCCTTCCGACATAAAGCCTTACGACCGCCCTAGATAAAGACCTTACGGCCGTCCTGTGTAAGGCTATAAGCCTTCCGACATAAAGCCTTACGACCGCCCTAGATAAAGACCTTACGGCCGTCCTGTGTAAGGCTATAAGCCTTCCGACATAAAGCATTACGCCCGTCCTACATAAAGCTTTACAGCCGTCCTAAATAAGGATATACACCTTTTCGAGATAAGCTTAAATGCCGAACTACGTGCATACAACCGTAAAAACTGATTTCACGCCAAAATACTAGCCTAATATCAAAAAAGACAACACGGACATAAATATCCGATACACTGGGGGGGACTAGTGATAACGTAGTAGGTAACACATTAAGGGAGCGAAGCAGCCTCACCGAGATGAGATGTCGCTAAGTGAAACGGCCAATGATACGAACCGAGATATCGTTATTACATAATAAATAATCTGAACCAAGATACCACAAAAAACATGATAACTCTAATAAACACAGACCGAGATACCATCATTACATGATAAAACTCATACAAGTATAACCGGTACACAAGAACTAGGCTAAACAATAAGCCGAGATAATGACAAACATTATTTGCTCTCCCGCGTTAGCATCCAGATTCCGAGATACAAATACCGAGGTACTACCTGCCTGTATTTCGTATCTCTACCACGAAAGGGCTTACCTTTAGTACCGAGATATGAAAAATATGACTTGTTGAACGAGGAAAATATGGTCACCAAAATCTTCTATATAAGTCACATTATGAGAAAACCCTAAGGTATTTCTTTCTTTCTTCTTCTACCCACCTAATATTTTCTCTTTCTCTTCTCTCTTCTTTCCCCTACTAAAATGGCTGACTTGAGCGTCGGAGCGAACGCCCGGAGACCCTCTCCGGCGTTCCTTCTGATCGTTGTTTATGGATTTCAGGTGATGCTTCCGGCATAGATCTACCACGGTCTTTCGGTGATTTATCATTTATAATTATTTTCATAAGTAATTCGTATATTACTATACATTATTCATTTATATATAACACTAATTCAATCTAACCCCGCAACTCCGGCTTAATATCAATTTATAATCATAAACTAATTAACTAAATACCGTAATTTCATCTCGATTAAGTTCGGGTTTAACTAATTCGTCACGCTAGGTCATGAGTAGGGAAAAATTCCCAGAAATACCTAGTCAAGGACTGCTTGTCCGAGCAGTAACCAGGACTGCTCGTTCGAGCAATGGTTGGACTGCTCGTTTGAGCAGTTCAACTCAAGTCTGATTCTTCCTTTAACGATCAGCAATACTTTTATATATCACCATCTTCATCAATTTTAAACATCTAAAAATTGGAATTTAGTAGCAACCAAATTGATTAACCAACACATAATCTTAACGAAGATATGAAGAAGAAACGAAGAATGATGGAAATGAGTTTGGTCTCCACAAATTTGGGAAGTTTAAATCCTAATATTCTTTATTTTTTTCAATTGGCAAAAAGTTTAAACAAATCCCTTAACTTAACTACAAACTTAATTACCCAAACAATCTATTTAGCAATTTACTCACTTTAATTAATCATCACACAAAACCATGAATTTGAACTTTGATATTAATTTTCAAAATAAATCTCCAAAATTCTTATTCCGAAAAGTTAAGTTCTAAAATTCTTATACCGGGACTTATTAATCACTAAATCCAAGTTTTCAAGTATTTTCCATAATTTCTCAAATTATTACATATTTATAAAATGTTTCAGTCCTGATAAAAAAACATTTATTCAATTTATATTGTTAATTCAATTTCCTGATTCTTTATATTTTCGAAAATAATTCAACTCATGTATTTTTTAATTTAATATCGTAGTCCAATTTAATATTCTTTTTAAATTTCACTTTTCCGGTTAAAATATAGCATACGTGGCAAAACTGACTTTTATAAAATTATGGGATTTTACAAAAAAGTCAATCAAAAAAGGTCAAACATTTACAGAAAATTTCACTTATGTCCAAACCTTTTAAAAGTGTCAGTCCTGAAATGCATGTTTTCCTTCTAGAAATGTTCAGTCCTTACAAAACACATGCCAAAGCTGACGTGGCATTGCCATACATTTGCCACCATCGCAAATAATAGGTCAACAGTTGTAATATCTCATATTTTTAAATTGTTTTTTTTTTTTTTTTTTAATTATAAATTTTACATTCCGTCAAATTTAGGTAATTTATTTTTTATTATTATTAAATTAAATATGTTAAGTATTTATTATAGTTATACAAAAAGAGGAAAAAAAAAGCAATGCATTTACCTTATATACTTTCACGGGGATGGCCAAAATAATTACCTTATGCATTTACCTTATTTAGCCCATCAAATTTTGGTAGGGGCCAAAATTTTAAGAATAGCCCATATAACCCTTATGTAAAAATATGGAGCAGAAACTGGATTTTGGAGTAGCAGTGTAATTTCTGCGTCTTTTATTTTCTTTCATTCAATATTTCAAAACCCTTTTTTTTTCTCTTCGTTTTTAAACAAAACCCTAGCCGTCAAACGCTCTAAACCATTCTGAGATATCGCCTTCAACATTCCTTTTATCCGTTCAATCCGGTAAGCCTCTCGTCTCTCTTTACTTTATTCTTACGATATCGTAACACCGCTTAATGACTTATGTTCTTTACTATGGTAGCATCAAATCCAAAGTTTTCTCTACATTTCATCTATCTCGATCATTCCCGATCATCCCTACGCATTGGTTTTGTTTTTGGTACGTAAATATTATCCGTTTAAGTACCGTTACGATTCATCGATTGAAAAAAATATGGCTGCGTTCTTTTGTGCGTGTTACTACTGTTATATTGATTTCATTGCTGCCATTGCTTTTCTGTAATCTTTTATGGATGAAGTAATAAACCCATTTGATTGAGTGGTGATTGTTCCATCGTTGTTGTAATTATTTGAAGCGTTTGTTTCAGCTGCCATGGACGTAATTCCTTTCCTTGTTCTTGTTATTGTATATGGTTTATAATTTTGGTTAGTATTGTTTTGGTCACTGCAATCGTTCATTGATAGAGAATCATTGTTATTGATAGTATGGTTGTTAAGGAAGTATGAAGCTTGTAATATGGTTGACGTTGCTGTAATATTTGTTCCTGAGATTCATATACTTGGTGAAGATGAGGATTGTGGACGGAAATATTATATTCAAATTGTTGGGCTTTGTTATTTAAGTGTGGGCTATTTCTATAGTTAATGAAATCATGATTTTATTAACAAATTTGATTTTGAATTAACCTGTGTTTATAAATATAATTGAGAAAAGATAATTATATTTTAATCAATCATTTATAATTACTCGGATAATTTTTAAATTTTGAGAATTATTGACTTCACGTGTCAAATTGACGTTTTAAGATTTAGACGTTTTTCTAATTTATTTTTTATTAAATAAATTATTAGTAGCTATTGGTTACTTGGATTTTAAGATACTGACTTCCGTTTTAAAACATTTATTTATTACTTTATCGAATGGGTATTTATTTTATTTTTAAATTATAAACTATGGTTTATAATTTTGGTTTAATGTGTGGGTCGGGTTAGACTTGGGTCGCCTGACATTTGAGATTAGCCTGGCAGTTATCGGTAACTCGGCTAACCCATTATTTTTGGAATTTAATTTAATTTATTGTTTAAATATTATTTAAGCAATATTTTTCTGAAATGAATTTTAAAGCGAGAACTTAATATACTTGTATTAATTGGGCATTATAATTTATTTGAGTCTTGTGTTTATTCTGTGTGGTTTTTATCTGACTTGTTGTTTGTGCGAGTCCTACGTGTTGTCTAGTACTCTCTAGAGTTAGGGTCTGTTTTTAATTTATAATTATTATCTTGTCTAGACCCGTCGACTGTTCGTACTTCAGAGGCGAACCAGAGTTAGATTGCTTGTCAGTTTCACGTGGAATAGCAAGCAGTGAGTTTATATCTCTATTTACCTCTTTATTAAGTAATTGTTATATTTTGTAAATATATATGTATAAGCAGCTTTTGAACTGTTTTCGGCATTGTGGATTTGATTTGGAACGTGCTACTCGATGGGCATCATCGGGACTGCGTGCGCACCGGTAATGATTATGGTATTGAGGTAGGTTTGAGATACGTCTCACCTTAGTGAGGGCACCGGTGGAAGATACGTCTCCTGGGCTCACTATTTATTAAGTGATAGTCGGGGATCGGTTATTGAGATACGTCTCACCGACACGACAATGGATTTAGAAATTGTGGTTTAGGGTTTCATTGATAATCCATAATGAAAATGTTTTATTAAACGTTTTTTAAAGGTTTTCAACTTAATAAATGTAAATGGTTATATAAACTCTACTCAGTAAATCTGACCCCGTTGTTTTCCCAAATTTTCCAGGTTTGTGATTTGAGCATTTGTCAATCTCCGTTTCTTCATTCTCGGAGGTTCTTTAATTATTTTCAGAATAAAAGAGTCGAACTGTTTTAAACTCTTAGACCGCAGTAGTAGTATTGGATTATTGATGTTTTAGTCTTATACTTATTGTTTTAGACTATTGTTTGTTGATATAGTTCAACTATGATTTTATCAGCTTTGGCATGATTACAGTAACTTTGTTATTATTTATTGATTTGCCATGTTGTTGGAGTTTAATTTGAAATTAACTATACTTTGAATATATGTTGCTTAAATGTACTGCTAGACTAGGTTGGAGTCTCGGTTACCTCCGAGCATGAGGTTTTCTGCAGGTATATTGTTTTAAATGTTATAAATTGGTTATCCGCAAGGCTAGCTACGAGTTTTGGTACAACCATACCCATACCCTAGCGCCGGTCACGATTCATGAAAATGGGTCGTGACAAACTTGGTATCAGAGCTTTGGTTTCAAACCAAGGCCTTTTGCATGTTATGTGGTTCTTGTTTGGGCATGATAAGTTGTTGTTGTGTCTTAGGAACTACTGCGGAATTAGGATTCAAGTCTTGTCTTTTGAAACGTCATCTTTTGATTTTTAAAAACTTCTGCCTACACCGATAGGATCGCGTCGAGTCAGTTATATTATGTTGATTTGATGCTAATATTTTAAATTGTTGTTGTTTCACTTAGGTGATTATTGTTGCTTTTGATTTCTCGGGAAATCTTATATTGGTATTTTTTTTAAATTCATACTTGGGTATGATGTTGTTTGCCTTATCTTGTTGATGTTGCATTTCACCTGGAAGATAATTTTTGACTTAATTGCCTTTAATGATTTTAATAACGCTGGGTTATTTGGTGAGTAGTTTTGACTTTGGTCGAGAACATGGATTATTGAAAATAATTTCGTTTGGCTTGGGTCTTGTTTCTGGTTTAAATGATTTTGATCGTAAAATCTTGTATCACGTTTTGTGACTTTACGTTGCTGACCACGTATTGGTTTTGTATTTCTTAAGAAAAATTATTTTTGATCTAACTGGTGTTTTGACATAAAAGTCGGATGAGTAGTCTGAGCATGATACCCTAAAGGTGATTTTCATTACGTTGGTGATTTTTGTAATAAAATTATTTTGAAAGGTGATGTTGTTTTGAAGAATTAATAATACTTGTGTAATTTTATCAAGTTGTGGTAAAGTGTCGTTGGTTTCATACTCGATTTGCTAGTTATAGCTGAAGTATGCGTTTTCTAAAAGTTTGTTAAAGATTAATTATTTCCTCACTTAAGTGATGAGTCTTATGTTGCTATTTGGATGACGTTGAGCTTCCTATATAAAAAAATTGAGATTTTGTTTTAAGTGCATTTTCCGGAATTACAAATATTTAGAATACGTTTTTTAAACAGTTATTTTGGATTTGACTTGGGTCACCCAAATTTAGGAGTTGAGCTTGGAAGTTGTAATGACTCGGCTAACTCGATGGTTTTACGAATTAAGATAATTGAGTACTTTTAAAGCAATTAACTTGTAGAGGAGGTTTTTCCGGAAAACGAATTTTTTAAAAAAAAAATAAAAAATAAAAAAATCATGAGGCTCAAACTTGGATTTGAAGTTTTATGATTGACTTTAAATTTCAAAATGAATTTTGAAGTACACTCTTATAGGATGATATAATTACAAGTTGATTTTGATACGAAAATTCAAGCTTGTTGTAGCATGTCTTGATTTTGGTCTTTAAAGTAAGTTGGGCTGATTTTGCTGAATCTCGTGTTTGGTTGAACTATTTTGATTGTTTTTATTTTGTCTCTTCGTTTGGAGTAACACGTGAGATGAGTTAATTCACGTGGTCATGGATGGCTTATCTTGTTGTATGGTCTTAATTTGTGAGTAAGATCTTTGTTTAGACCCCAGTTGCCTTTGTCTTCATTTTTAGTTTTGATAGATTTGGTGTTTTGTTTATGAGTCGAAATCTTTGGGTTTCGATATCGAGGAAGTGTAGGGAATTTTTTTTTTTCTTGGAACGGTTGGTGGTTTCTGATTATACTGGAAAAGGATATTGAAAATCCTAACCCGAGATTATAAATTGGTGTATTTAATATGCTGGTGTTTTCATTAAGTTGATTCGGTGTGATGCGGGAACTGGTGGTAAGTTTTGTAGAAATGTATGTGATCTGTTGTTTTCTCTGAATTAAGTTTCAGTTTATTTGAGTTTTTTTTGGATGCTACGTACTTTATGCTTATGAGTTTTAGTGGAGATACCGTTTTTATTTGTTTTGGTGGTATCGTATGATTTGATAGATTGTAAGTATGGAATTGCAGGAATATTTTAAGGTTGCGTGCGAGAATTTAGTTGTGCTAAGTGCGGTATATAGATATATGTAGATTAGAAAACTTTTTTGAAAAATTTACGATTTTGATTAGAGGATTGTTAGATTAAGGAATTTGGTTATACTCCATTGTATTTTATTTTTTATTTTGTTTTTTTTTTACACTGAAAGTTTAAAAATAAGTTGTTTATTCAAATGTTTTGATATATTGATATAAAGATGTTTTCGTAAACAAAGAGATATGCATTACTAAATTTTACGTCCGGGTGGAAAGAAAGCAATTTTGTCAAATTTGATTCAAAAGGAATAAATAACTTTTCGGTTGAACGATTCTTCAAATCGTGTTTTTGTTTGAGAGTAAAATTTGACAACGACTTAAATTTTGGATATTTTGAAACTTCAATGTATATTTTGAATACGGAGGATTTTCCCTGGTTTGATTATTTACGAGAAAAGGATAAATTATTTAGCAAGTTTGATTTTACAGATCACATAAGTTTTATCAGTTGAACGTTTTCACAAATTGCAAACTTATTTAAAAGTAAGGGGAATCTGCGAATTTAAAAATGCAAATATTTTAAAAAAATTCAGGGGTTTACAAAACTGATAGTTTTCCAACGGTAAAGGTACTATGGTTTTGATATATAAAAATAAGGTGTAAAATGTTAAGTCTTTTAAAAGAGAGGTGGAAAATTTTGAATATAAAATGTTCTAGTATTTGAAAATTTTACACTTCCATAGGTTGCTTTTGAGCATAACTAACAGTCTGGTTGGGTAAATTGGTCGTAGTGATTTCTTGTTGTATACGAGGTTATAGTCAATCGATGGAATTTTTTTTGAGAATTTAGATTTGATTTGGGTATATGAACTAGTTGATTTGAAAAAAAAATCTGATGATTTTATTTGGTGAGTTTCGACAACAAAGTTGGTTGTTCGACACTGTAGATTGAGGGTTTAATTGTTGAGAGTTTTGATATCGTTTTGTTCGAATATTAATTTTTTTTTGTATGAAATAAAGTTAAGTTGTGGGACATATTTAGGATGTAAGTTAATGATTATATACTTAGATTATTACGACCTATTTTATTTTTGAATGATTGTAGGAATAACTAGGATTGAGATTTTGTTGCTAATCTGGAGATTCTGTTATCATGAGTTAAGTTTACGTATTCTTTTGAATGACGGTAAAAATTTTGTGTTTATGATTCACGAAGTTAATGGTATTATCGAAATTGGTGTTAATCGTTGAACCAAATGATTCAAATAGTGGTTGTTTTTTTGCCAAAATATTATTTAGTTGTTGTGGAGTATTTTTATCGATTGCTTTGGGTGCCGAGCTCGTTATAACTGGATAAGTGAGTAGGTGTTGTAGAACGGAAGATTTTACGAGCTTGTGTTTTCAATACCCTGTATGAAACGATAGAGTTTGGAATTTTAAGAATTATAGTTGAGCTTAGGGCTTGTTCTTACACTTTGATAATGTGGAGTTAGTAATCATATAGATTTAAGTTAGTTTTGGAAGCCAACTTGTTAAAGAGTATTTGTGCTCTCAATTGGATAATTGTTGATTATTCACATTATGTTGATCGAGTGATCATTGGGGCACTAAGTTGTTAGAATCAGAATTTTGCGCATAAGTTTGTTGTGACCATTTAAACTGCAAGTCAGTTTTAGATTTAAAAATTCGAGTTCTAGTTTTTCACAGGTTGGGAGAATGTAATACCCCATATGTTTTCGGCGTGTTTCGTCTTGTGTTGACCTTCCCGAGTGGAAATTTTGTTTAGAGTTATCATTGCAAGAGATTTGAGGCTTTGTTCTAGGATTATCTTAAGCTTTTCAGTCAAAAGTTTTTGTAGGAGAGTTTGTTTTCCTCGTTTGATTTCAACTAGATATGGCGACATCGTTTATGTCAAGTGAAAGTTAGTGTTGATACTTTTTGTGACCATCTGAAATTGTTTAGTGTATGAGTTGTGGTATTGAGTTTTGTTCGAGGAACAACTTGTTGAGTTTTGCTTACGCAAGTGCTTAAGTCGTTAAGCACGGAATTCCTATGTTGTGGCTTGTGGTGCCATTTTTAGCATGTTTGTTATTTTGGATTTTATCCAACACTCTAGGTGCGTGTTGTTAATTGTTGACTAGTTAAGTAATGTTGAGTTCTGTTACTTTTCAAACTTCATGTTATTTTATCAAATGAATTTTCAGATTTTAAACATTGGTTTATATTGGGGTTTCTTAGTTCGGGTTGACTTGGGTCGCCCGACACGTGATTTAAGCTTATAAAAATCTTGGTTGACTTGGTTAAGTACCATTTTATTTTCTTTAAGTTGTTTTGCCAAATGGTTTGAAAAGGTTTCCATATTATGTTTTCAAATGGAATTCGATAGGGCTTAACTGCTGTATGGTTTTGGTTTTATTAGTTACTTGGTTGAGGAATGTTCTTAAGAGACGAAGTTCGTTATGCAGAATTATTATTATTGTTGTCCTTGATTACCTTGAGTATCTAGTTCGTGAGTTTTACGTTGGTTATGTGCGTTTTGTATGTAATTTTATGTTGTGTAATTACGTTAGTCGTTTTTGTTCTAATTCGAGGACGAATTTTTAATAAGTTAGGGAGAATGTAATATCTCATATTTTTAAATTGTTTTTTTTTTATTTTTAATTATAAATTTTACATTCCGTCAAATTTAGGTAATTTATTTTTTATTATTATTAAATTAAATATGTTAAGTATTTGTTATAGTTATACAAAAAGAGGAAAAAAAAAGCAATGCATTTACCTTATATACTTTCACGGGGATGGCCAAAATAATTACCTTATGCATTTACCTTATTTAGCCCATCAAATTTTGGTAGGGGCCAAAATTTTAAGAATAGCCCATATAACCCTTATGTAAAAATATGGAGCAGAAACTGGATTTTGGAGTAGCAGTGTAATTTCTGCGTCTTTTATTTTCTTCCATTCAATATTTCAAAACCCTTTTTTTTTCTCTTCGTTTTTAAACAAAACCCTAGCCGTCAAACGCTCTAAACCATTCTGAGATATCGCCTTCAACATTCCTTTTATCCGTTCAATCCGGTAAGCCTCTCGTCTCTCTTTACTTTATTCTTACGATATCGTAACACCGCTTAATGACTTATGTTCTTTACTATGGTAGCATCAAATCCAAAGTTTTCTCTACATTTCATCTATCTCGATCATTCCCGATCATCCCTACGCATTGGTTTTGTTTTTGGTACGTAAATATTATCCGTTTAAGTACCGTTACGATTCATCGATTGAAAAAAATATGGCTGCGTTCTTTTGTGCGTGTTACTACTGTTATATTGATTTCATTGCTGCCATTGCTTTTCTGTAATCTTTTATGGATGAAGTAATAAACCCATTTGATTGAGTGGTGATTGTTCCATCGTTGTTGTAATTATTTGAAGCGTTTGTTTCAGCTGCCATGGACGTAATTCCTTTCCTTGTTCTTGTTATTGTATATGGTTTATAATTTTGGTTAGTATTGTTTTGGTCACTGCAATCGTTCATTGATAGAGAATCATTGTTATTGATAGTATGGTTGTTAAGGAAGTATGAAGCTTGTAATATGGTTGACGTTGCTGTAATATTTGTTCCTGAGATTCATATACTTGGTGAAGATGAGGATTGTGGACGGAAATATTATATTCAAATTGTTGGGCTTTGTTATTTAAGTGTGGGCTATTTCTATAGTTAATGAAATCATGATTTTATTAACAAATTTGATTTTGAATTAACCTGTGTTTATAAATATAATTGAGAAAAGATAATTATATTTTAATCAATCATTTATAATTACTCGGATAATTTTTAAATTTTGAGAATTATTGACTTCACGTGTCAAATTGACGTTTTAAGATTTAGACGTTTTTCTAATTTATTTTTTATTAAATAAATTATTAGTAGCTATTGGTTACTTGGATTTTAAGATACTGACTTCCGTTTTAAAACATTTATTTATTACTTTATCGAATGGGTATTTATTTTATTTTTAAATTATAAACTATGGTTTATAATTTTGGTTTAATGTGTGGGTCGGGTTAGACTTGGGTCGCCTGACATTTGAGATTAGCCTGGCAGTTATCGGTAACTCGGCTAACCCATTATTTTTGGAATTTAATTTAATTTATTGTTTAAATATTATTTAAGCAATATTTTTCTGAAATGAATTTTAAAGCGAGAACTTAATATACTTGTATTAATTGGGCATTATAATTTATTTGAGTCTTGTGTTTATTCTGTGTGGTTTTTATCTGACTTGTTGTTTGTGCGAGTCCTACGTGTTGTCTAGTACTCTCTAGAGTTAGGGTCTGTTTTTAATTTATAATTATTATCTTGTCTAGACCCGTCGACTGTTCGTACTTCAGAGGCGAACCAGAGTTAGATTGCTTGTCAGTTTCACGTGGAATAGCAAGCAGTGAGTTTATATCTCTATTTACCTCTTTATTAAGTAATTGTTATATTTTGTAAATATATATGTATAAGCAGCTTTTGAACTGTTTTCGGCATTGTGGATTTGATTTGGAACGTGCTACTCGATGGGCATCATCGGGACTGCGTGCGCACCGGTAATGATTATGGTATTGAGGTAGGTTTGAGATACGTCTCACCTTAGTGAGGGCACCGGTGGAAGATACGTCTCCTGGGCTCACTATTTATTAAGTGATAGTCGGGGATCGGTTATTGAGATACGTCTCACCGACACGACAATGGATTTAGAAATTGTGGTTTAGGGTTTCATTGATAATCCATAATGAAAATGTTTTATTAAACGTTTTTTAAAGGTTTTCAACTTAATAAATGTAAATGGTTATATAAACTCTACTCAGTAAATCTGACCCCGTTGTTTTCCCAAATTTTCCAGGTTTGTGATTTGAGCATTTGTCAATCTCCGTTTCTTCATTCTCGGAGGTTCTTTAATTATTTTCAGAATAAAAGAGTCGAACTGTTTTAAACTCTTAGACCGCAGTAGTAGTATTGGATTATTGATGTTTTAGTCTTATACTTATTGTTTTAGACTATTGTTTGTTGATATAGTTCAACTATGATTTTATCAGCTTTGGCATGATTACAGTAACTTTGTTATTATTTATTGATTTGCCATGTTGTTGGAGTTTAATTTGAAATTAACTATACTTTGAATATATGTTGCTTAAATGTACTGCTAGACTAGGTTGGAGTCTCGGTTACCTCCGAGCATGAGGTTTTCTGCAGGTATATTGTTTTAAATGTTATAAATTGGTTATCCGCAAAGCTAGCTACGAGTTTTGGTACAACCATACCCATACCCTAGCGCCGGTCACGATTCATGAAAATGGGTCGTGACAACAGTGCAGAAAATTTTTTGAATTTTTCTCTAAAAACGTTTACATCCTCAAAATTTAAATTGTTTCAACTTAGTTTTTAAATTTAATTAAAAAAAATAAAAAAATTAAATTACTAAATAATTTATTAATAAAAAAATTGTTAAATTTTTAAAATTAAATTGAAACATAATATTAAAAATTAAATTTTTGAACTATAAAATTGTTTTTTTACATACTGCCCCGTTCCATAAACAATATAAAAAAATTCCATTAAGAACGTTCCTATGTATAGATAAATGATTTATTTTAGTTTTTAATAATTAAATTAAAATATCAGTCTTATCTCTCATTAATTTTTATAATATCTTTTAGGCTAATACACTGAAAAAACCCTGACCTTTGTTTTAATTTTCAATTCCACCCCGACGTAACAATTTTTTCAGTTATACCCTATTTTGCATTTTTTAATCCTGAATTAAAAATATTAAATGAATTTATTATTATAAGGATTAAAATATATAAAACAAATACGTTTAAGGATTAGTTCATACTTTTTTTCATTTGGTTAAATTCATACAAATCCTTAAACTTAAATAAAATTCAAATAAATCCTAAAATAATAATAAATTTTATTTTATTTTTTTTAGTTGCCGGTGGAGGTTGCTCCTCCTCCGCCAGCTCTTGGCCTGAGGAGCTGCTGCTCCTCAGGCCAGGAGCATCTGCTCCTCCGTTAAGGAGCAAAAGTTCCTCAACGGAGGAGCAGCTCTTCCTCCGGAAATTTTTAAAGAAAAATTAATTAATTTTTTTTTATTTGTAGAGAAGATGGTTTTTTTTGGTATAATTTATAACATCAAAGGATTTTTAGGTTTTTTAATAAAATGAAAGAACTATTTTAAATATTAATCAAATGAAAAGAGTTCAATTTAATACATTATGGTGCAATTGAAAACTAAAAATAAAAAATAGGGTATAATTAAAAAAATTGCTACGTTAGGGTGGAATTGAAAACTAAAACAAAGGTCGGGGTTTTTTCAGCCCATTAGCCTATTTTTTAATCATCATCAATATTGGCTTTAATTGTTAAAAATATATTTTTACTTCTACGATGGTCTTTTCAAGATACCATAAATACTATTAAAAATATTTAAATAATTAAAGTAAAAATATAACAATTTTATTAATAAAAAAATATTAATAAAATTATTATCTATTAATTCATAAATTAAACAAAATTGTCTATTTTTTTATAATATAGCTATTTGTCATGCATACTTAGTAGTGTTTTCATTATATAATCCATATGTCTTGTTGCATGAGCATGAGTGAAATGTGTCTTGCTAATAGTTTATATAATCCATATGTCTTACTGCACGAGTGAAATTTGTCTTATTAGTTTACTGCTTTTTTTTTTTCAATCATTCATACAATAATGATCAAAATTGAGCTCTAAATTTTGAATAAAAGAAAAGAAAAATATCAGAACTCAAGAAAAAAGTTTGAAGTTTGAATCCAGCCACAATAATGATCAAAATTGAGCTCTAAATTCAAATATATATCCTGAAAACCGCAACAATGCCAACAATAATTCACTCATTATCCGACGATTTCATCTTCTCACTGATAAGTTTGACTGTACTTATTCTATTTATGTTAGCGGGATTGAAATTTATATATAATATTTCCAAAAAAAATATTCATCTGTTCTAAATTGATATGTCATTTTTTATTTTTAGCATTAAAAACTACACATTGGATAATGCTTATCCTACTTGTATTCTATGTGGCGTTCCTTGAATTTTACTTAGAAAGTGCTGTCATATGGTCAGGATGAAGTCAGAATTTATTTTTGGAGGAGTAAAAAAAATTAAATAATTGAAGGGGCTAGAGGGTAAAAAAAAAGCTAATTTTTTTCTTAAGGATGAAAAAGTATAAATTAAAAATTTGGAGGGGCTAATGCCACTATAAATCCCCTGTCTCCGTCCTTGCATATGGTAGACGGACTTTCACGAAGGACAAAAAGAAGACGATAATATAAAAAATAAAAAAATGTATTAAATAAAAACTGAATAGTTTAAAACTCTTAAAATGAGTTAATTTGAAATACATAAAACAACTATTCATGATGACAGCATGATTAGAAAACTAACAGATTCTGATGAAATAAAATGGGTGGAAAAACAAATTCAGCCAAAATTGAAAAGACCATATTTATCGTCTGTCAAAACCACGATGGATTAAAAGAAGTTGTGAGCACAGTTTAAGGCTTAATCACTCAAAAGCCCCTCATTTTTGAATTTTTTTCAATTGCACCCTGACGTAAAAAAATTCTCTCAAAATCCTCCCACCTTTAGATTTTTTTTAACTGTACCCTAAAATATTAAATTGATTTCTTTTCAAATGAAAGAAAAAATGCTTACTAATAAAATTGAACCGAATCAAAGTTTGTGTATCCCAAGATCAATGATCCTGTGTTTTTCTTCATGAAATTTTTTATATTATCCTTGTCTGTTTTGCTTTTGTTCATGGATACGCAATTGGAGTAAAAATCGAAATTATCGTCAGTGAAAATTTAGATTCAGTATTTTTCGATGTAACTCATTCAAAAAAAAATTGTCAACTTATAGCTTCAAATAACTATTAAAATGAAACGGGCGCATCGTCAAGTTGAACATTTAAAAAGTTAGCTCTTGCCAACACAATTAAAAAATATAGATATAATGTTTCTTTAATTATTTGATTATAATTTCTTTTTTGTACTTCTTCAATGTGTTAGTTGTGCTTAATTTGTTTCTCTATTGATAAAATATTTACTATTATAAAATAATGTTTAACTATTTATTCATAAAAAAAATGTTTAACTATTTATTTAGTCATATAAAATTTTAAATAAATTTTTAAAGATACAATGATTTTTTTAACATACAATAAAAAATAAAAAATGTGAAAAACATTGAATATTTTATACCTAAAATACATTAATCTATAGATTTTGAATCTTTCTTTTAAAATAACTTATGTAAAATAAGAATATATATACAACAATAATTTAAAATTAAGTTGGAGATAAACTAGACTACAATAAAAATACCTGGCAAAAAATCCTGATCTCTCAAACTTGCATGTTTTTTAAAATAATATATATTTCTTGTCTCGACATGGAAATTAGCTGCTATAAATAAGAGCGAGTGTTGAGCTTAAAATTGCACCCCAAAGTTGATGAATCTCATGGCGTCAATGGAGTTTCTTCTGCTTCCTCTTTTTGCTGTATTTTGTGTAAGCTTGCACAAAATGTTTTAATTAAATTTGGCTTTTTAATTAATTGATTTTATGCATTTAATTAATTTTTTTTCTTTTGATGAATACATTTAATTAAATTGAATTGAATGATTACATTACAGATGGTTTTGGTAGGAATCAATGCTTCTGTACCCTCTGAAGATTACTGGCATTCCAAGTTACCAAATACTCCAATTCCTGCTGAACTTCAAAATCTCATTCAGCCTAATGGTTTGTGTCAACTTTATTTTCATTATTTATTTTGATAAGTTTATATAAGAAATGATAGTTAAATTAACGTTTTAATTCATTATCTGTAATTTTTTATTATATGAAATAAATTAAATATAGATGTAGATATATAATAAATATTAATTATTTTTTTATGATTGGGAAGGGGGAGCGCTTGTGGGAGGAATCGAACCCACGACCTAGCAGTTTGCTGCCTAGCGTTTATACCATTTGAGTTATAGCTCATTGGTAAAAAAAAATAGATATATAATAAAAATTAATCATTAAAAAATACTTTATTTTTTTGACTTTTTTATGACCAAGACTATTTAAATCTTTAATTTTAATCCGTTTTTTAATTTTCAGTTTCAATTAGTCATTTATTTAAATTGAAGCAGAAAATGTTCAAATGTACGCTTTATATTTGAAATTATTGACGATAAAAGGATAAATTGGAACAATATAAAACAATATAAATAGCTAATATGAATTTTAATTCACTTTATTTTGGACAAATAACTACAATTGAAACTAAATTGAAAAATGGACTAAAATTGTCGATTTTTAAAGTATGGGTCATAAACGAAAAGGCCAAAAAAATGGAATTTTTTGAATGATTTAAGCCTAATAAAAATAGTTGAAAATAATGAAGAATGCAATTAATATTTTTATTTTTTAATTAGTATTTTATTTTATTTTTTAAATTTCTCAGATGAGTATTTCTTTTAATTATTTTTCGTATACCCAACTATTAATAAAGTCAAACAATTTTGAGATAGCTAGTGGAAAAGAAGGCATGATTCTCTTTCATTACATTATCCAGCTAAAATTTACTTTAGTTTCAAAATTATTTTTATTTATTTTGTTTTTAAAATAAATTTAATTACATATTGATTTTGTAAAGTGCTAGAAAAGTTATTGAAAATTAAAATATAATGACAATTAGCTAAAAAAAACTAATCTAATGTATATTTTTTAATTTCTGCGTAAATTAAACTTAGCCTACCTTTCTGAGACGAAAAAGTTATTTTTTTCTAAATTTTTTACTCGTCGTTTAAAGCAGAAATTGGAGGCAAGTTTTTCTTTTGGGATATGGGCTTCAACAATGACCACTCTTTGCTTCAATCTGCTGATGATAAGAGGGAAAAGTATGGAAAGAGATATGACGCGGCATTTGCAGAAGGAACAAACGACAAGAGGGAAAAGTATGGAAAGAGATATGACGCGGCATTTGCAGAAGGGACAAACGACAAGAGGGAAAAGTATGGAAAGAGATATGACGCGGCATTTGCAAAAGAGACAAACGACAAGAGGGAAAAGTATGGAAAGAGATATGACGCGGCATTTGCAGAAGGGACAAACGACAAGAGGGAAAAGTATGGAAAGAGATATGACGCGGCATTTGCAGAAGGGACAAACGACAAGAGGGAAAAGTATGGAAAGAGATATGACGCGGCATTTGCAGAAGGGACAAACGACAAGCGGGAAAAGTATGGAAAGAGATATGACGCGGCATTTGCAGAAGGGACAAACGACAAGCGGAAAAAGTATGGAAAGAGATATGACGCGGCATTTGCAGAAGGGATAAACGATAAGAGAGAAAAATATGGAAAGAGATATGACGCGGCATTTGCAGAAGGGACAAACGATAAGAGAGAAAAATATGGAAAAAGATATGACGCGGCATTTGCAGAAGGGACAAACGATAAGAGGGAAAAATATGGAAAAAGATATGACGCTGAATTCAAAAAGCACTCCCTTCCTAACTCAACTGTATTCTTTTTACAAAAGGATCTACAAATTGGCCAAAAAATGAAACTTCATATAACTAAATCATCAAACAAGGCTAAATTTCTGCCCCGTGAAGCTGCTGAATCTATGCCTTTCTCGAGCAAAAATTTACAAAAGATCCTGCAGAAATTCTCAATAAAACCCGATTCGAAGCAAGCCAAGATGATAAAGCAAACAATAGAGGATTGTGAGTCTCCAGGCATCAAAGGAGAAGAAAGATATTGCCCTACATCATTAGAATCCTTACTTGATTTTGCTCTTCCAGTTGTTGGTAATAAAACCAAAATACTATACAATGAGATAGATAGGCCAACAAGGATACAAGAGTACACTATCATGGGAGTTGAATTGGCCGGAGAAAACCAAGTGGTGTGTCACAAACAGAAGTACCCTTATGCTGTGTATTATTGCCACTCAGTAAGTGCTACTAAGGTATACCAAGCTCCATTAGTAGGTGCTGATGGGATCAAAGCCAAAGCTGTTGCAATTTGCCACTCAGATACTTCACATTGGAATCCACAACATTTAGCATTTTTGATGCTCAATATCAAACCTGGTGAAGCAACTGTGTGCCACTTTATTAGAAGTGATACCATTGTTTGGACATCTAATAAAGCCATCAGCAATTAGAAGCAGAAATAATGATGTATTGTCCATAATGTTGCTTGAATAAGCCACTCTTGAAAGTGTGCATGCTTTGTGTTCATATATGTTGTTTTTCTTGTAATATGTATAATAATGTTATAAGTTCTAATAAAATGTTCTGATTGTGTTAGTTTGGATACTTTGGATGCATCACTTAAATGGAATATGGAAGCTCCAAAAATCACAAATATAATTGATTTTAGGCCTAATGGTAAAAAAAAACAAACCTTTACGACTTTTTGCAATTATATCCAAACCTTTTAATTTTTGCAATAATATCCAAATTGCATTTTTTTGTTGCAATAATATCCAAATTGCATTTTTTGTAGCAATAATAGTCAAATTGATGGCTAAACTTGTTGTTTTCAATTAAGATATTAGGCTATTATTATGTTTTGATGTATAATAATATAGTAAAAGTTCCAAAAAATGGCAAAAAACTTAAAAAAAAAATCACATAAAAAGTGCAATTTGGATATTATTGCAACAAAATAATGCAATATGGATATTATTGCAAAAATTAAAAGGTTTGGATATAATTGCAACAAATCGTAAAGGTTTGGGGTTTTTTTGCCATCATATTAATTAGCTTATGCATTGAGGGTTTACTGATCTCATAATTTTTCTTTTTAAAAGGTGATTAGCGTAACACTTACAGAAGTTGAAGGATTTTGTTGAAATTTTTTGCCTCCTTTTTTTATGTTAGTATTTGCATGTCTTCCGGTATTTTAAAAACCAGAACGATGGCCAAATTGGTGAAGCCATTGGTTTCTAGTTCAAAGGTCGGATTTAGTACAAGAAAAATTGAGAATTGACGAAAAAATTTTGAATATCTATCTCCGTCAGTAATTTCCCATTTGTGGTTCAATCGGTTCAAAAGGATTATATTAAAAACGAACCTTTCGTCCATTTTTATCTAGCAATTGTAAACTATTAATTACTTTACCCATATTTTTGGAAAAGAATTTAGATTAAAGATGTGGACTCTATAGATATAGGCGAAGCAAAACAAATGAAACACTAAAAATTTCAATATTGCTTCACATTTCAATATGCATTTTCGTTTCAGTGTGTTAAAATTTTGTTGAGCATTATAATATTGACTGTATAATTCCCGTGGTTTGTGAAATGTAATACAAGTCTATCTGAATTCGAAGTGTATGGAATAGAGAAAAAAAGTTGCATAATCATCTTCATAAATAATTTTAATCAACTCTAATTCCAACATTTAGAGACTGAATTGTTAAAATAGAAATTAAACTTTTAGATATATTTGGGTTCAATAAAACACAGACCAATTCAATATCTCTCATTCACGTTCAACCATCACTTTAACAAAGGCACATTTTTAACTCTATTTGGGAACATTTAGAAACATTCACACAATGTTCAACAGCAACAAAAACAATAGACAATATATTTTAGAAATCATATTGCTGTAAAAGCAACAGAAAAAACTAAAGACATCTCGCTCATTGTTTCATTACATCTCATGAACTCCTTCCTCGTCCTCTTCGTCCTCGTACTCGAGCTCCTCTTCGGCAGTAGCATCCTGGTACTGCTGATATTCGGACACGAGATCATTCATATTGCTTTCGGCTTCAGTGAACTCCATTTCATCCATTCCTTCACCGGTATACCAATGCAAGAAAGCCTTTCTCCTAAACATAGCTGTGAATTGTTCACTCACACGACGGAACATCTCCTGGATTGAAGTCGAGTTTCCGATGAAAGTCGATGCCATAGAAAGTCCTTTGGGAGGAATGTCACATACGCTTGACTTGACATTGTTGGGGATCCACTCAACAAAGTACGAGGAGTTCTTGTTCTGAACATTGATCATTTGCTCGTCCACTTCTTTTGTGCTCATCTTACCACGGAACATAGCTGAGGCAGTTAAGTAGCGTCCGTGGCGTGGGTCAGCAGCGCACATCATGTTCTTTGAGTCCCACATTTGTTGGGTCAGTTCTGGAACTGTTAAAGCACGGTATTGTTGCGAACCGCGTGATGTCAAAGGAGCAAAGCCAACCATAAAGAAGTGCAGACGAGGAAAGGGAATGAGATTCACAGCAAGTTTCCTAAGATCTGAGTTGAGTTGACCAGGGAACCTAAGGCAGCAGGTGACGCCACTCATAGTTGCAGAGATCAGATGGTTCAGATCACCAACTGCCAGGTCAAAATAATACTTTGAAGTTAGATATGCTTCTAACAAAATAGCACATAAAAATTAAGAAAGCATGTAGCACTGAAATGGTAACACTCGAGAAACCAATGGAAATGATATTTTAATAAAAACAGGTTACAAATATAGAGTTTCCAAGTTCCAAAAATAAAATTGGAAATAAACTTGAAATGCTGAAATGTATGATTCGAGAAGTATCAGTAAGAACAAGGAACAAAATTCGTGAAAGAAGCATAACAATGTTGGAAAAAGATGATGAAATCAGGCGATGGATTATAGAAGAGCAACCAATTACAGAAAAAACAGATCTTGAATCTAACAAAAGAAGGATCATATATTATTGCTTTAGTGAGCTAACCAGTTCTAAAATATCAGACTAAACTAGGTAATAATCCTGAAATTCAGAAAAATCATACCCAATGATGTGCCCCAGAAAGGCACTGTCAACGACTAATGATTTATACCAAAATCATATAACGCAAAAAATATCTAATAAAATTGCATGAGACGAAAAAACTTTACATGAATTTACTACTTATGCTACAATAATTCACTTACAGCTGGGAGTAGTCAACTTGAGAGTCCTAAAGCAGATGTCATACAAGGCCTCATTGTCCAGCACCATACATTCATCGGCATTCTCAACTAACTGATGTACAGAAAGGGTGGCATTGTATGGCTCAACAACGGTATCAGAAACCTTGGGTGATGGGAACACAGAGAAAGTTAGCATCATCCTGTCGGGGTATTCTTCCCTAATCTTAGATATCAGAAGAGTTCCCATTCCCGAACCAGTTCCACCACCAAGTGAGTGGCAAACTTGGAAACCTACACAAATATAACATGAAAGATTAAATACTAATAATACATCAAATCACCAACAATACAAAAGTACAACACAATGAGAGTATGAGACCACATTTTTCGGCTTTAGATTTAGAATCTACATTACTTGTTGATCTAATTGGAATCCAACTTCCAAATCTACTGAAATTAACAATACTTGAAAAGGAAGAAAATAAAAAATATATAATTAAAATCAATATATAAAGTGGTACCTTGAAGACAGTCACAATTCTCGGCCTCCTTTCTCACAACATCCAACACTGAATCAATCAACTCAGCTCCCTCAGTATAATGACCTTTAGCCCAGTTATTACCAGCACCAGACTGTCCAAACACAAAGTTATCCGGTCTAAAGATCTGACCATAGGGACCAGTCCTCACACTATCCATAGTACCAGGCTCGAGATCCATAAGAACAGCACGAGGCACAAATCGGCCACACGATGCCTCATTGTAGTACACATTAACCCTCTCCAATTGCAAATCTGATGTTCCAGTGTATCGTCCGGTTGGATCAATTCCATGTTCATCGCATACTACCTCCCAAAACTTCGATCCAATTTGGTTACCGCATTGTCCTCCTTGTATGTGCAGGATTTCTCTCATTTTTACTGTAAATCTGCAAATAAATAAATCAATCAACTCAAATTTCACATTGAAATTGAAACAGAAATACTATAATTAATGATAACAACACATTATAAAATCTAAAAAAATAAAAAAAATACTTTCTCAGTATACAAACAGAAAACAAAAGTGACCAAAAAAAAAAAACAGAAAACAAAAGAATTGTGACAAATTCCTAAAGAAAATACATACACTAATAACCAAACATAACTGCAGATCTAGACTGTTTGGCAACAGATATGTGAAGTTTTGAATTCGTCTACTATCTAAGTATCCAAACACAACTTAAACTGTAGTATCGAACTAAAACAGCAGATCCAGGCCTGTTTGGTTACAAATATAAACTTCAATGAAGCAAATAAACTAAACTAAACTAAACAACTTATTCAAACAGAATTTTAATAACTGCAAATAAAAACCAGATCTCGGAAATGATGAACTTACCGGTGAGTTAACGGTGACCGGAAGTGAAAATGTGAAGTTTCCGGTGATCGGGCCCGAGAAAGGCACGATCGGAGCGACAGAGAGTGAGGAAGTGGAGTGTGTTGTGATATGCAGATAAGTATTTGGGAGTACAGATGTGAGAGATTATATAACGAAGGGATAGGGCAAGGCTGGATTAATCGGACGGTTAATATTGTTTCCCTCCTTTTTTATTTTTGCTCCGTTCGATGACGTTGGATTACTACATTTGAACGGTGTGGATTTTGTGTTGATGGTATTTTGATTTTTGAAAATTTTGATTAATTATTGTAGACGTTAATGGCCTTATGTTAAAATGACTTTTTTGTCCTTAATTTTTGAAATCTATTGCAAGGACGGTCGTATTTTTTGACGCCACGTGGAGTAGATGTGCAACTTCATTATGGGACCACCTAGTTTGGTGTTTTTATTTGAACAATTTATCCTAAAGCCCCAACAAATGTTATAAATCACAGTTTGTTACCTGTTGAAAATTAAATAAGTTGATACTATACTTTTAAATTTGCAAGTAATAACAATCTTTTGTTAAATCCGAATACCAAACTGTAAACGGAATTAAAAGTGAGGTCTTAAATTATTTGAAAATGAGATATCAAATCGATAACATAACTAAACAGTAAGGTATCAAATCGTTAATATAATTAAAAGTGAGGTACCAAACTGTTTGAAAGTGAATACCAAATCGTTAATAGAACTAATAGAAGCCTTTGATTGTTAATAAAATTAAAAATGAAGTATCAAATCGTTTGATTTTCAAATAAGAAATATAGAAGTGTCAATTATAATAAATACGCGGGCTCTTAAAATAATTTGATTTTTTTATTTTGAGAAACATGGGTAAGATGGTAAAATAAGGGGCAATGTTATAAAAATTCACCAATTTTACACGTTTGCTCAATTTAATCATATTTTTTAAACAAATTCATAAAAGTATACCAACTTTCATTTTTTTCTCAAATTCATACACGGTGCTGACGTATCACGCATTTATTGTTGTAATTTGGTGAGGTGTAAGTCAACTTTAACCAATAAATGAGTAACACGTCAGCACCGTGTATGAATTTGGGAAAAAAATGAAAATTGGTGTATTTGTATGAGAAATTTTAAAAAACGTGATTAAATTAAAAAAACGTGTAAAGTTGATGAATTTTTATGACATTAACCTTAAAATTAATTATAAATTTACCTTATCCATTATGGGTAACTAGGTTATTAACGTACATCTTTGTGGGGGGTGAAAAAAATATATGACTTTTATTATTTGTGTTTGTTTATCCAATGTTAAATTAAGACAGTTGTATTATTAAGACAGTTGTATTATTATTTTTATTATCCTTTAATGGAGTATACTGTGTAATAATTATCAATATTAAAGGATAAAGTAGTGTTACATAGTCTAATTTTTTAACTCGTCTTCTAATACCATCTGACATGGCAATTAACGGATGAATAATTTAAATTTTATTTTTAGAGATATATACTTTTATAAGGAAATTGGACAAAAAAACCTTAACATGTGAGGAAGTTTACGAAAAGTGAATTAAAAAATTGGGTTATAATATATTTTCCTAAAGGATAATAGTTATCCATTAATTTTAAGTCAAAAAATTTATCCGGCCGGCTGACCCCTCCGGTGTCTGTCTAGCAGGTGGCACATCCATTAAGTGCAATGTTATGTATAGACTAACATTTTTTAATTAATGTTACACAAATTATGTTGAATGAAGCTCCATATGTAACTTTTTGTGTAAGTTTAATGGTGGATGCTGACCTATTGACCTTTGACTAGATCTGGCATTTTGTGTTTAGGTTTATTGAATAAATTATGTAGGCCTAAATAAAAATATGATCAGTTTAAATATAAATGATATAATTAATTTTATATAAAATGTTTTAAATAGCTACTCTAAACCCGCATAAATCGTAGAAAAAAGAAACGCTATAAAGCAAAAGTCAATTGACACATATTTCAAATTTAGGCACCGTTTGGATTGATGGATTCTAAACGATGGATTCTAAACAATCCATGAATTTGGACAAAATCCATCGTTTGCCTAGAAAAAAAATTAATACAATCCATGGATTTATAAATTCCCTCATTTTTTACAATCCATCATTTTTGAGGGTTTTGATTTCCCACCTACTAGGTGGGAAAGTCCAAATCCACCATTTTTTATAGATGATGGATTGTTATACTATTTATTATTTTCCATAAATAATATTAAAAATCCATTGATTTTATATTCAATCCAAACGATGGAATTTTAAAATCTATGGATTTAAATTCCATTGATTTAAAATCCATCGATTTTGCTAAAATCCATGGATTGTAAAAACCCTCAATCCAAACGGTGCCTTAGGGTCAATCCAATTATAAACTTACTTTTTAAATCATATTGCCTCATTTTAGCAAAAAATATTATGGAAGTGAATATAAACATGGAATAAACTGATAAAATGAACCAGATTTGGACTAAATTAACCATAAAATTGAAATCTGTATTAATTAACAATCGCTTGCAAATCAAAGAATAAGATTGTCATCCTCAAGACACCGGTGAGCTGGTAAGGCGCTTTCCTTATTTAAATGGGATTTTGGATTCGAACCATACTCATATATGTAGCTATTTAAAGTTGGGGCCAGATTCTGCCGTCCAAAGGCGACTTGCACTACTCGAATGGTGATCGGTCTGGATATAGAAGGTTTAAATGTATCATCTTATAGTTGAGATCCGTTCTGAAAACCTCATAAAGCATTTAAAAGAAATTACCACTTAAATCTCTTAATATTTATCACTTCACCCATGACTTTTAGAATTTAAAGAATATCTACAAATATAATAACTTATGGAGGAGGTGTTGTAGGTAGAGTGTGTAGAAATCAAATTGGACTGTAAAATTGAACCGAATATTTTTTTGTGTTCGATTGTTAATGTAATAAATACGGTTTGATTTGTTTTGTAATTGTATAGAAATTTGGTGTTAGGTTTTTGATTCGGTTTAGCATTTTAAAAGCCATAATAATTGAAAACCGAATTAAAAAATAAGAAATTTATATAAATACATACATTTATAGTTTTTAGTTTTCGTTTTTTCATTATAACAAGCAGATAAGATAATCTATTATATATATGATAAATATACTAATAAGCATATATATATATATATATAAATCGTACTTTTTAATAATTATTAATTTGTACTTTTTAAAATATGCTAATAAACAAAAGATAATCAATTTGCTTTTTTGCATGTAATTATTATGATTAGTGTTTTCAATCTGATCAACACAATTTCTTTGGTGATATATTTTAATTGATAATTTTAATTTACTTAATAATTTTAATTTTAATTCTCATTAATTAATATATTTTTTACAATTTTTTTAAAAAAACGTGATATATTCAATATAACCAGAGGCATGAAGGTAAATTATATAGTATTTGTTAGTAAATTCAAATAATATGTATAAAAAAATATAATCAGATTGAAACATAAGAAGATTATATAAGGAGAGATGAAGAGTGATTTAAGATTCATCATTAACCAAATTAATTAAAAAATAATTAACTTTTAACATTTTTTTTGAGATGTGAAATTTTTGTTTGGTGTATCTACCTTGATTTATAAATGAGAAAAGGACAGAAAAATGGTGGGAAGCAAAGGATCAAAGGGCCACATGAAAGACAGTGGTATAGCATGTGATGTGTCAACTACTCTCATTTTATTTTGTTTCAATCTTTCTATTTATATACCTAAGTTTCATTAAATGTAAATTAAAGGGTAACTTCCACTTTATAAATTTGAACATGACAAGACAACAACATATTACATATTTTGCTTATATTTTGAGTTCCTTAATCATAATTTTTTCAAGATTGAATCTATTGAAGATATATAGAGTACAACTATATATGAACTATATTATAAGAATTAACATTTGATTTTTCTAATACAAATTCAAAAAATAAAAATGAAATTATGAAGAACACAATATAAAGATAATAAATGAATCAAGTCATAAATTATGTCATTTAAGATCACGAACATAGTTTATTTGGAATAAGAAACTTGATTAACAGCCTCACTCGATTAAACTGCGAATATGCTCAATTGCAGTTTTCTATTCATCAAAATTTTATTTTCAATAAAATCTCAAGGGATAAAATAACATGAAAATAATATAGAGTAACTTTTACTTATTTCAATAAGTTTTAAGATATTGGATCAATCAACCAATATTTAATATAAAAGTCAAATAAGTTTCAAAAAAAAATTATCGGACCGAGTATTTTTTATATATAAATCAGAAGATCTTGATCGAGCCAAAAAAGTTGAACATGTACCAAAAAAGGATAAAAAAACTTCATTACTTGGAGTTTTTATTGATAAATAAATATTAGAAATATGAATATATGTGTGTATATAAGGAGTGGAGGGGGTGATTTTTCAGCTAAAATGCTAAAAATCCCCTTCCAAACTATAAAAACAGTGTTTATTTGAAGAATATAAAAAACAGTGGAAGCTTTTTTCTAGAAATAAGGAGCCTTAGTTTAATGGAATTATAATTTCTTAATGGTAAGTTGCCTAAACATGATTTTGATTGTTTAGCTAAATACAAATCTTTTATAGGTAACAAGTAACTCGTTATGCTTTGATTTTCAAATTCAATTACTATGTTTTTCTATTAGTATTTTAAAGATATGCTCGATCATCGATGGCTAAATTAATACGACCACCGGTTTAAATTTCAGCTTATTTATCGATTTAGTATTTTCCTGAACCATTTGAATATAAAATGATATATTTATAATTTCACATAATTTGATGAAATTATTAACTAAGCATTTTTTATTAATCACAATGAACATTACAGCTTGAAGAAGCTCGAGCTTACATTTAATGAATCTAATGTAAGCTTAAAAGATCGAAAACATACTTTCTTTTGGAGAGATCTACGCCAGAATCTGATCTAGCTACTGAATGAACATCGAGACATATGTTCGTAAAAAATTCCAATTGTCTGATACACGAAAATACATGCGCTTGAGTTACTACCAAAATTCAAAAGTTCATACAACAAGAATCTAAAGCTTTAATTGACACAGATAGAGACCAAATAAAAAAGATTTTTAAAAAAGGCAGAATCATAGCTTAAACCTCACTACCCAATGCAGATTTTACATAAAAATCGAAAAAAGTTTAAAAAATCGTAAACAAAAAGGCAAAAAAAAATATAGAAACAGAACTATCCCTTGATGAGTGTCTCGAGGGCTTCAAAGAAAAATGGCGCCATGTCGGGGCTCGGAGTCTTGATTGCACACTTAACACCAGGAGTTCCAACAGCTGTGGTTAATTCAATCAAAAATGGAATTCCTCTAGCAATTTTAGCAGAGAAGTAGAATACATCTTGGTTGGCATGCTTTCGCTTTGCAATGAAAAACATTTTCGATGCATCTAACCGATCTATGGTAGCTTCTACGCTGTTCACTACAAGACCTGGAAAGTCCTTAGAGACCTCATTCGAATCGGGAAGAGACCTCCATGTCTGCATAGGCAACATATCATGCAACATGAGATTTCAAGCACAATTACAAACATCATAATTAGTGGGATGCACTTTGTTTGAACCGAACAGAACAAAAAAAAATTATTTATTTGGAAAGGAAACCAAATTATTTATAAGAATGTTAAAAAATTCAAACCGTGCTAGTTGGTTTTGTTGGTCTTTTTAATACGATTTGATTTATACTGAAATTCTTTTACTTCTAAAACTGAACTGAACCGAAGAACAATTTAATTTTTATAATTTCAAACCGAATCCAACTGAATTAGTCGGTTCGGTTTGGTTTGATTTTTACGCACCCCTGGTCATAATCTATTGAAATTCATAAATTAGTTACTGTCGGAATTTCTTACATTGAAAAAGTTACCAACTAAAGCCCATCTAAACATAGAACACTGTTGAATTCAAACCATGCAAGACCCTAACACATACTTGGCTCCCAGAAATATGTATTTCATGAAACAAATTACAAAGACCTCCCTACCACTACAAATATGCAAGTGCGCGCGACAAATTCATTGTTGTTCCTATACTGGCAGAATCTAAGGAACTTGGTTTTATTAATATAAAAAGTAAGTCAGAGAGGGTCCTTCATTTGACATTGCATAATAAGCAGGCATACACATATAGTACAGCATGTCACTAAAACAGGCCGCAAGCTAAAGACAGATTAGAGCAGTAATCCATTTAGATAACCTATTAGTTCTACTGAGAAAGCTTTGTGCTGCATAATTGTCGGCCCAAAACCTATGCTCGCTAACCGCTGTTTTCAAGACTTTCTTTTGTTTTATCTGTTTTCTTAATTTGAGTTGTTTAATCCCCCAACCCAAGACATGAGAAAACAATAGGGTGTGGTGTAGAACATAAAACTAATGATAACACTCGTATAAATGACCCAAACCCTTGCATATTACGCAATTGTTTTGTGCACACACCTTGTCCACCCTTAGGTCAAGCACATAAATCAACAACCCCTTTAATAGCACCAAAGACCAGAACCAGTATTCAGCACATGATATCCAGGAAAATAAAAAGCTATGGACTGCTTTTACCTCAAGGAAGCTCCCACGCTCCATCCGTCCATCGTCAATAAAGAATACATGCAACGAGATTTTGTCATTAAAGTATAATACTGGCAGTTGATTATTTTTCACAGCAACTTGCAAAATTGAGTTTGGAGGACCAGTAGTCATGTTTTGGAACATAACCATCGGTAGTAGGGCTGTTGCTGTTGCACCAGGTTGCAATAGTGGAACCTAACAGATAATAAGATGTTAATTTTACATTCCAGCTAAAATAAAACATTGTTTCAATAAATAAGGTTTAAGACTACCTGTAAGGGTCCAGCAGCTGCAAGACCAAATGTATTCTTGTTAAACTGAATCATGAAACCATCAAGGGAAACCTGTGTGTTGTTCTCAAACAACATGCTATAAAAGACTTGGCCATCTTTTTGTGTTAGCTGTGCGCTGATTTGTAAACCATGACCAGAAGAGGCTGGTAGTACCACTGGCAAAGGAGGGCTGCAACAAGTTCAGGAGATCTAGTAAGCAACATTCCAAAACATGCAATTGATTTGCCAACTAACAATGATGGGTTCATTACTTAATGAATGCTCGGGAAATCCACAAATCAATAAGCTTAAACATAATTGTGGTCAAGTGATTCCATATGGGTGTCACGTGTCTACTTTCCCATAAATACTTTCACAGCTCATAAATCCCAACACTTACCCAGCAGGAGTAGACGGCTGGTCAATGGGGACAATAGCGCTATTATCAATGCCTATCAGGTCACCAAGTAAATCCGGCACAGGAGCAGCAGGTTGTGGCGCAGCTGGTGCAGGAGCTGGTTGCCTTGATCCAGGATATGAAGCATTATTTGAAGTGCTCGGTGGTGGTGATGCACCAACATCAGCAGGATGAGAAGGTGATTCTGAATACCCTGTTTCACTCCCATATTCCTCATCTTCAGTTCGCTGTGTTGCTGTTTTTACACGGGTTACAAATGCTTCAGGGGGCTTGTGATACACAGAGGATAATGTAGCAATATTAGCAAGAAGCTCATCCAGAAGAGATGAATCAAGTTGGTTCGAATCATCGCTAATCACAGGCTTCTCAGCTAACACAACATCTTTAGCAGCCTGCGACAACAAATTACATTTATCAGACATACATGAAGCACAAAATAAATTTTCTTTACCAATATATTGAATGCAGAGCAGATGCTTCCTCGTGAAATTTTAAATGATAATAAGAAAGTTTTATGTTCCAAATGTAATAAATTCGGATTTTCATATTGATCTGAAATTTGCTGGCAGCTCACATAAGTCACATATAGCACAATGGATAAACTTGTGCTAATTGTGGCAGCATATAAACAAGGGGAAATTGTAACTATTCACATGGTCCTCCAACCGCACCAATTCCCATATAAGAGAAAAAATATATAGTGAAGAATACCATGCATTGCTATTTTTAAATAGTGAAATATAAAGTATGATTGTCTAAAGCAAATTCAAACCTCAGGATCAGTAGATAGTAGTCGCCAATAGATGTATGCACGATCACGTAAATCAGGATTGTCTGTTTCTACAGTTGCATTATTTAAGACCACCTGCCGAAGAAGTTTTACAGTGAGAGTTGACTAGATAATGATCAAATCTACATGTGTAATGAAAGAACCAGCAACTACCAATCAAGAACAATGATTAATAATCTGTAATTATAATGAAGCAAAAATTATCATCTAATACAAAGCGCTCCTCTGTTTTACAAAACACTAAAATATGGCAGCATAGTACACTTCATATGACTAATTCTAAATACCTCATCATCCTACTCTGTAAATTTGACGAGCTAAATTCAAAATGTACAAATAAAGTTCACATACTGAAGGCAACATATATAGAACAAAAACATGGAAGCGGCACTTCATAAAGTCCATTAGCATTGTTACTTCCATAAATTCACTGTCCTTGTGAGAAAAAATAAAAAAATTGCTGAAGATAATTTTGTTAAATTTGTATCTACAAAAAAAAAATCGTGTACATAATTCTGCAAGCATCTGTTATTGAGTGAGTAAAAGATTATGTAGCATTGTCAACCAATTAGGTTTTCAGCTCTTTTAGAATTTGAAAGTAAATTTGAAAAATATGTAGTCAAAGAGACACCAAGCTAGGACCATGAATGCTTAAGATAATAAAACTTTTGTGGGTTGTAAAAAAAAGCCTGACTTCTTAGTTTTTTTTTATATTTCTCCTCTTCAAATTTATCTCGACTAGCACAGAACTAGAATATTAAAATCAATTTCCGTTATATAAATCAGTTTCTTCCACTGCTATGTTTTCAACAATCCCGACCACATCTTAAAGATAAAGGACAACTTTATTCCATTAAATGGATATGTATCAACCAGCCTCGACTAATAATTGAGCAAGAAACAGTATTTCCATAACCGACCTGATTACCAAACACATATTTTTACATAAACATATATGCACATGGCAATGGCTAACTAGAAATTAATTTATAAATAAAACAAACAAATTAATTACTACTGTTTTTGGTAGATACAAAAATTATATTTTTTTGTATATAAATAACTAATCATATAAAAGAATGCTATCATTTTTTCTATACTTCTATGAAAACCAAACTGTGATGAATGAACCTTAGTACCTTACCCAAAATAAGAAGGGTAAGAAACATAATCCCAAGCCAATGCCCATCCCTAGGTCACAACGATTGCTAAAAATCAAGCTGAGAATCTCATAATTGTCTACGAGCCAAAAATCATTATGCTCTAATAGTCTCAGAGAGAGATGACTAGAAGGATTTCAATTCTAAAGTAAAGGTAAATTGAAGGAGGAGGTAAACTAAGACATAACTTCCTAAATCCAATCATGTAGGTATAAAATTAAGACCTGGATCATTTGCTGAGGGCCTTCAGTTGGCTTTTTAAGAAACAATTTGACGGTTGCAGTCAGCAATTGCAACTGGACTTGAGCAGGCTCTTCAGGGAAACTCTCCAAGAAGCTTTCCAGAAGTTCATCAGCGTTATCAATTCGTTCAGCATATTCACCAATTATCCAGATCATGGAAGCCTTAGGAGAAAGAGAGAAAATAAAATAAAAAACATAAGCAACAAATATTAATCTATAATAGACAAAAAATAGCCTGAAGAATAACAAATTACCTTAGCTTCCGGTTCATCTAAAGTGTCCAAGCTCTCACACAGTGTCGCAATGATTGATTCGTAACTGCAAACAAAAGGATAACTAAGTCCAAAAGAAAGAAAGTTTGAATTTCACAAAAGCACTCCTCAAGGGCACCAAAATTAGTGCTCACGTGTTAGGATATCTTCTAAAGATGTCTTTGATAACAATTATAGCTTCTTGAACTACATAGTTAACTTTAATTTTAATCAGCTCTAGCAGGACACTGATGCAGCGCTCAGCAGCTCTCTCCAACTTAATGGCACAGCGACCAATGGCACGAACAGCCTTTCTGACAAAATCGACATCTACTTCTGTGGCATACTCTTTAAATTCCAACAGGACCTACATAAGTGATCAATAAAAGAATGTCACAACCTAAAGAACTCTTATTGGGTCAAAAAGGCGAGAAAATAAGCTTCAACACTGTCACCTGAAAAGACGGTCATACACATGAAGTAATGTACCTAGTATTATATAAAAGAACAAAAACACATACTTGGTCTATATTTCGGTCCGAGGCAAGTTTTATCATGATTTCAAGCTTCTCCATCTTCACATATATGGGATCATTGTACTTACAGAAAAACACCTGAAAATTATTTACATAAATAAGAAAGTTTTGGAAAATGGTCCCTGATTGCAGATTTTATGAAGCACAAGTGGAAATGTTTTCATGTCTAAAGTTGCATATTTAATCTAGTCAGCAGGACAGAGTTTATTAACCTTAATTTCATGAGCAAGGATAGTAGGCCTTCTCTGTACAATTAGGTTGATGTTCCTCAAAGCAACATACTGTATCTCAGGTTCAGCAGAAAGTAATGTCACAAGAGGAGGAGCCATCTTCTTACAAAGATTTCGAACAACGTCAGTGCTAGTGATGAGTTCCATTTGTTGTAGGATCATCTGTAAAGGTGAAAGAGAACAAATAAACAAAAGTAATAAATTGATCAAATTTTGACAAGTTGATAATCTTTAAAAGCATCAAGGTTAAAACTTAAAACTGATTGACAAAGAACATAAATAAAACAATAACCTTAACAGCTGAGAGTACAACTGCACAATTAGCATGTTGCAGTCTTGGAGTAACTCGTTCCACAATATTCTCAGCCTCACGGGCATCAGCAGCTTTGTATTTAGAAAGAGCATCCAATATAAAAACTTGGCCCCACCTGAAAAATATACAACAGACATATGAAAGATCAAACAAACAGGTTCCGCAAAGAGCCTGCAGGCGTTTCAAGAAAATTAAGTGAAAAACAGAAAAGAAAAAAAGAACATCACATTCTCCAAAGCATGGTGCAAGTGAAATTCTATTCGATGGTCTTCATAATAATTATATGAATAACATAAACATGTAACATAATGACAAGAGAGACCAAGAACAGAGGGTATGTACAGATTGGTTGTCTACGCAAACAAAAAGCATATAGCTTCTTTAGGAAAAAGATGCAAAAGGAAAAGTAGAAGGTTGGAATAGAGAAGAATAGCATAAAATGTTTCTTTACAAGCTTAACACGGCTGGATGTACATATGACCAGATTCTGAGATTTTTGTTTACTTTCCTCCATTGTAAATATATCTCAGACCAAGATATAAAAGGATATTCGACGTAATAAGCACCAATTACAATTGGATCGAATTACATCAGAACTAGATTCATCAAAGACCAAACATCAGTTTTACATGAATGATGGATCTCCAAATCCAACCATGAAAACTTTGGCCGGAAGGCGTCACATTATAGTTAACTTACTCTGTGCATTCATTTAGAGCAGTAAGCAGCTTTGAAAGTGTATGACTAGTAATCTCAAAAATGGGCCTGCTACTATTCTCTTGAATCTCTGCAAGGGCTGCCACGGCATTAGCTACAACCATTGGATTATTATCAGATATTAGATCCTTGAGAGATTCCAGAAATCCCCTGTCTTCAACTAACTCTGCATTTATGTCAAAAAGTTTGGCCACACAAATGGCTGCTGTTTTACGAACATAAGGATCATCATCCTGGAAAGAGTGATAGTGAAATGCTAAATTAGAGAAGATACAAGGCTAACACAGACATGAGAGGCAAATAATAACCCGAGTGATTTTAAAAAAACAAGGCGAGGAAAACATGCATTATCTGAAGACAGTAGCCTAAATAATTTAAAATATCAATCCAGAAAGAAGGCGCATAAGAATATAAACAGATTCCTACAACCAACCTTCAGACACCTCTGAAGGGGATCACATAAGTACTCAGTAATTTTGTCAACACGAATGCAACCCATTGTCCTTACAGCCAAAGCTCGAATTAAAGGATTAGGATCTTGTGAATCCTGCATAATGATATCAAAATGCAGCTTATTAGAGGATATTCTAATAATTCATTTTCAGTATGTTTTCATTATATGAGAAATCAATACCTTCAAAAGAAGGTCTATGCAGAGATTAAATAGATGACAAAAGGTAAAATCTATCTAGTATTTACTCAAAGCCAAGATGTAGATGAACAATTAAACACAGGATAGAATGATAAAGATACCATTAAATAACAGGCACTCTAAACAGTGTTAAGAGTTATAAGACACGTGCTTTTAGCAAACATATAAATATAATGATAAATATAAGGTTTGACATGTGAAACGTAGTTCTTACCTTGACAAAAGTATTGACTGCAAGTATAGCAAGATCAGGCTGGCTTTTAGCATAATTTATGAGGTACAAATAAACTAGCTTCTTAAGCTCCAGATTCTCTGTTTGCATGCAGTTCACTACATCTGTAAAAAGTGATGAGACATCCTTTCCAACAGTCATTGCAGCAATAACCTTTTTAACAGCATCTTTTCTCTTATCCTGCATTATTTATTTCAGACACCTTAGTTTCAAATAGATTCTAATGCAGTATTCAAAAACTATAATCACAATCAAAACCCTAAAACCTCGTTTACAATAAATTAAGAATTTAGCTGAATTAAATGCCTACAAAATTTTGTCTATCATGCTTTCATTTCTTTCAAAATGACCTTATTCATTGCCGAAATATCGAACTCGAGTCACTAGGGTAGCAAAATTACAAACACGAGAATGAACTCAATTCAATTAAAAGTTCTATTCAACTCCCATGTTATGAATGCTCACAGTTACTAGAAAGCCTGGAATTCAAGCTACAACAAGTAATGTGATCTTTTAAGCATCCGATTCGTTCAGCAATGACCGCAGTATACATAACGACAGCAATAATAATAGTAATAATAATAACAGTAAAAGAAAATAAAAGGTTAAACCTTATATTGAGAATTGAGTTCTTCTTTAAGTTCAGGGATTTCGCCCTTCTTCGTAGTTGAGAAATACTTCGAATCGTGACCGCTCATTGTTCCGAGCTTTCCAATTACAAATTCTTCTTCACCAGTAAGTTACACTAATATCAACAGCAGTAGCAGCAAATCACAAGCTGCAAATTCACCAATGCAATTCAATCAAACCTAAAGAGATACATAATTCAGTAACTGAATCTCACTATGAAAAATCATCAATCAATAAATCGAAGCAAAAATTCCCTAGATCTAGCAGAAATAATTACATTTCTTTTCTTCTTAACTAACGAATCAGTATATCACGACATTAAAAATGAAAAAAATTCCATTAAAATCGAAAATTAGGTCATGTACGAAAATGAGCTAGAAACGACAGTCTTACCTTGAATTGTATGTCGTATAATAGATCAATCAATTTGCAAGCTAATTCCGCTAAGATATAATTTGGATTGTTCTTCAAGAATTTGATAATTTGGATTGTTCTTTCAAATAGAAACTTGCTTCAAATTTTAGTTTGAAATCAAGAAATTCAAGAAAAACAGACGGAAGGCTAAACACAGATCAAGAAGATAAAAAACAAATAGAAAGGGGAAATGTTTTAAATATCATTTTGGTCACTCGACTTATAGATTTTTAGTTAATTAGTATAGAAATTAATTTTATTATCAAATTAGTCAAACGTTTGCACTGATTTTACAACTTTTTTGTTACGTGATACATGAGGTTTCCTGTCACGAACCATTTTCATAGATCGCGATCGGCGCTAGAATATGAGTATGGTTGTACTGAAATTCATAGCAAATCTTGCGGATAACAAAAATTATTTAACAATTTACATGCATAAAACCACATGCTCAGAAACAACCGAGGCTCCAACCTAATCTAGCAGTTTATATAAACGACATATAACTAGTAATTGCTTAGTCAACTTCGAATCTCCAACATGGCATAAATATTAAATCATCAAAGTTAACATATGTCAATACAACAAATAAACTAATTGAATTAATCTGACAACAAGTACTAGAACAAGTAAGACTCCTAATTACTACTGCGTTATAAGAATAAATTCAGTTTAACAACTTTACTAAGAAGATAGCAAAATTTCCGAGGAAATAAAGAATTGGAGACCAGCAGACTCGCTCAAAATCATAACCTTGAGAAAATTTGGGAAAACAACGGGGTCAGATATACTGAGATGAGTTTATACAACTATTTATATTTAGGCTTAATGCTTTAAAAAAATCCTGACCTTTCATTCCCTTTTCAATCCTACTCTGACGTTGAAAAATTGTCAATTTTACCCCAGTTTGAATTTTTTCATTTCAATGGTACCTTGAAGCACAAAATTGACCTTTATTTATTTGATAAAAGTTTAATAATTTTTTTAAAATGGTCAATTTAATATAAAAAGTTAATCAAATGTAAAAAGAGTCAATTTAGAGAATTTTTACCAAATAAAAAAAGATCAAATTTATGCTTTAGGGTACAATTGAAATGAAAAAATGCAAAA
Source organism: Mercurialis annua (assembly GCF_937616625.2). Lineage (NCBI taxonomy): Eukaryota > Viridiplantae > Streptophyta > Magnoliopsida > Malpighiales > Euphorbiaceae > Mercurialis > Mercurialis annua. The sequence goes on along the minus strand of NC_065575.1, from coordinate 2,624,033 downwards.
TAGAGTAAAATTGACAGATTTGCAACGTCAGGGTAGGATTGAAAAGGGGATTAAAGGTCATGGTTTTTTAAGACATTAAGCCTTATATTTATTAAGTGAAAACCTTTTAAAAATCGTAAAACATTTGTAAAGCATTTTATTATTATGGATAAGCATTGAAACCCTAAACCACAAATATCTAAATGCAGTTGTCGTGCCGGTGAGACGTATCTCTATAATCGATCTCCGACTGTTATTCAAATAAAACACGTGAGTCCCAGGAGACGTATCTTCAACTGGCGCCTTCACCAGATGAGACGAATCTCCATACCTCAAATACCATATGATCATATACCGTTACGCACGCAGTTTCGATGATGCCCATCGAGTAGCCTGTTCCAATTCGGATCCATAATTTCGAAAACAGTTCGAATATACAATTTACTTAATAAAGCGGTAAATAGCGATATAAACTTACCGCTTGCTAATCCACGTGATAACCTGGCAAGCAACAAAACCTGATTCGCCTCAAAGCACGAACGGTCGACGAGTCTAGACAAGGTATAAATGATAATTAAAAGAAACCCTAACTCTAAAGAGTAAGATATCACATAAAACTAGCACAAACGACAAGTTAATGTAAAGCCAGACAGAGTAATCAAAAGACTCATATAATAATAAAGGCATAAACAAGTGAAGTCTATCGAGTTCCCGCTTTAAAATCCGTTTCAAAAAATATTATTTAATAATCATTAAATAATAAATCGAATAAATCTCCAAATAGTGGATTAGCTTAGTTGCCGATAACTACCAAGCTAACCTCACATGTCAGGCGATTCAAGTCTAACCCGACTCAAACATTTATCAAAAATATAAATCATAGTTTGTAAATCTCAAAATAACAATTTTGATAAAATAATAAGTATTACTTAAAACGGAACTCAATAGCTTTAGGTATAAGTAACCCAATATGCAATCAAATACTTAACTAACATAAATTAAGAAAACAATTTATTAACTAAATTTATAATTTAGTCAATTTGTCATATCAAACCAAAATCTCAAAACGATAATTACCCAAGTAATTATCCCAACCAAAAATTATAAATAATTGCCAATGTTTTACAAAACAATAATTATTCATGTAATTACTCGATTAAGAGATTATAATACAATTAACGTTCTCAAATATTATTATCAAGTGTTTCAAAGAAAATCCAATAACTTATTTCATATTTGATTAACGTTAATAATTGGTAGTTTAGGAATCAAAACAATAACCAATCAACTAAACACAAATTAATATCAAAACCCAAGCATTATAGTAATTGAATTAAGAAATTCTAAAAGTCATAGCATAATCTTATGCTAAACAGTAACCAACTCAACACAACAAGCTTTCATGTAAGTCAATGAACTCTAATACTTAACAGTAATGATATCAACCAACAATGGCAGTCACAACACATAATTCGAAACAGTGAATCCTAGACAAACAACGCATAACAACCATAACCGAAGCAATATACATAACGTCTGAGAACAAAAGATCAGTTATGTAACCCACGATAGTAACAAGAAACAGGAAAACGGCAGCCAACAACAATGACATAAGTTCAGCGTAGAAATCGATAGATTCGACGTACCGTTTGAAGATAGTAACGCTAGATGATTTCAGAGATGATACGTTTCAGATATGACGTGATAACAAGCCTAAACACATTAGGAACCAAACCCAAAAGCAATTCAGAATTCAGCAAAGAAGAACGAGTGTTTATCTCATGCAACTGTTGCGCCACGTCATTTTTACATCAAGCCAATGAGCATTTGCGATAGGGAATCTTTTAATTATTACTTATTCTTTTTATCATTCAATTTTCCACATGGCTAACGCACAATTGGTTTGTTGCACGAATGATATGGCGCAACGGTTGTGTGCAATAATTTTTCAAGAAGAACATACAACAGCGATAGATCGAAACGACGATTAAACTAAAGATTTTACGTACCGAAATCAATTCTAATGCCTAAATATTAGTGAGAATGAGGTTGACCGATGTCACGAAGAAACCCAACTCAGATTGAAGCAAAAACAAACGAGATACTAATTAAAAACGATACTGACGATATCGAAAGGAATAAGGAAAACCAACGAGAGCTTACCAAATCCACAAGAAGCGAATGGAAGGAATGAATGTTACGATGTTTCACGTGCTGTGTGCGGACGCACACATCATAAATTGATGTCTGCGGGCGCACACCTGATGTGTGCGGGCGCACGCATCAGAACCGAGCCAAAGAAAGGTCCAAGGTAGATAGTTTAACGTTTAAATCGAACCCGTAAACAAACCAAACCATTAAAGAAACCAAAGACGAATCAAACAACGAGAAAACGAGTCCGCAACCAACTTGAAACATGACCGTAAAACTACGGGACATTACATTTCCTAACGGCATCTTTAAATCTTCCATATTCAGAATAATCCTCACTCGAATAATGTAGGTCCCTTGCGGGAAACAGACTCCAGCTCGAAATTTTAAACGGCTGAATATATGAGTATGATTCGAACTCGCGACCTCATTTAAGTTAAAAAAGCGCGTTACCAACTCACATGCGTCTTGGGGTTTTGTTTTTATAATTTTAACGATATGAATCTCATCGAGTTAAAATTTAAATATGTAAATATTATTTATATTTTTTTCAAAGATAAAGTATATTAAAATAAATATTTGGGGACATGTTATAGAAAGTATTTATTTTATTTTTATGATTCTAATATTATACTTTATTTTATTTTTACCTAATATAAAAGTTATTATTAAAAGAGTATTAATATTAGCGATCATCAATATTTTTAAATAATCTATTATTAACAATAAAAGAGATTTTTATTTTATTAGTCTGCATATTATAGCTTTTTTCACATTTTTTATATATATTTTTTAATAAATCTATTATTTAATAAATTATTAATTTGATTCCGCGTAAATATGCGGAAATTACGTCTAGTCCTACAATAATTGAAAGGCTTATCCCCTTAAAAAACCCTCACCTTTTATCCTCAATTCGTTTGCACCCTCACGTTGCAAAACCACCAAATATACTCAAATTACGACCTTTCACTTTCAATTGTACCCTCAAACATTAAATTGATCTCATTTCACTTGAAAAAATAGGTTTATTTTTATTTTAAATAAAATATTAAGTCCTATTTTAAAATATATGCTAAAATTTAAAGTATTGATTTGAACATTTTTCAAGTGAAAAGAGGTCAATTTAATGCTTGAGGGTACAATTGAAAGTGAAAGGTCATATTTTGGGTATATTTGGTGGTTTTACAACGTGAGGGTTGAAAAGATAAAAAAAGACTTCTCATAACTTCTTATTTTTTTTAAACTATTTATTTTAGTTTTAGTATTTTTAATTAATGAGTTTTTAGTTTATCTAAATCTGTCTTTTCACGAGTTTTCACTTTTTCTTAAACTATTTATTCTAATTTTATATTTTAATAAATGTATAATTTATATAAACTTCATCATCTATATAGACTACTACTTATTCATTTTATATAATTTATCATTTTTTTTTAATTTTATACACTTTATTTGTTTCTTATCACGCGGATTTACTTTAAAATGCCAAATTTAAAAAGAAAGAGATATGTTGCAACGTTTTAAACGATATTTTTGAGTTACAAATGCGAAAGGCACGATTTAATGTGTAAATAAATATTTTAAGTAAAATAGCGACATATTAATGACGTATTTACCTTATATGTCACATAAGTTTCGAATATCCGAAAAACAAAAGTGTTATGAAATGTCAAATTTAAAAAGAATGAAATATGTGATATAACATTTTAAAGAATGTATTATTTTAAATGATATATTTAAATTTCTATAAACGTGAAATGCCAGAATTTAATATGTAAATTTTTTTTTTAAATATAAAGCATAGTTAAAAATGAAAGTGAAAAACAAGAGCCATCAAATCAAAGGAAGTTGCTTAGCTTCCTCTTGATTTGTCCAATTTAGTAGAAGCTAATAACAAACTTGTTCTAAAGGAAAAAGACTACCAATACAGAATTTGGTCAACGGACAGAAAAGAAAGGTCAGTATGGTCAATTTACAATTAAACAATGAACAAAGATTTAACACGCTTCCTAAACTTGTGATACAAGATCATTGAATTTAATTTTTACTTTTTTGATAATTAACGTCAAAATTATTCATTTTTAGTCAAATTACCCCAAATTTTATATTTATATTGCAAAAGATAGGTTTAGGATAATTTGATCACAAAAATTAGAAAATTTTCTAATTTTTTTCGCATCTCTCACTTTTCGATTTTATTTCACGCGTTTTAAAAATATAATTATGGAATAATCTAACTAAAAATGAAAATTTTTGAAATTAATTATTCAATAAAATAAAAATTAAATTTAATGAATTAATATTACAAATTTAGGAAGTATATTGACCCTTTTTCATTAAACAATATCTACAAACAACATCATTCATCACCATTCACCCACCACCCTTTCTTTCTCTAATTGTTTTAGTTAAAATAATCATTTTTCTGTTTGAAGAGAACAACTGTTTTTTGGTTCCCTAATTTTGAAGTTTTCAAACTCTTGTACCTTTTATGAACATAATAATAATTTATAATTCTATTGACATGCTGTTTGTATATAAATTCCTTTTTGTTTTTCAAATTTGTTCGATTATTTGATTAAATAAATTTGGAATGGTCTATTCTTACAACTGATTGTAATAATGAATTTTATATTTGAAATGTCTAATTAAGAAGCTATCGAGCTTAAAAATGATAATAAAATAGCTGAGTTTAACTGATTTTAACTCCATGCTCATAGTTATATATGAAAGTTAAATGAAGTTATGTTTGATCCAAAATTTTAAAATCATATACTAGTTTTTTTCTTGACAAAACTCACATTTGAATCCATGTACTATGATATTATTTTGAATTGGATCTCCTCATTTTTATTTATCAAAATCGAGACCAATCATTTTTATTTTTACAAACATTTGGTCATTTTGTCTCAGAAATAACATGAGTGTACTCCACGTGCCATTGGTGTGATGAGATAAATCTTCTATTCATCTTTTTATTTATTTTTTAAAATTTGATCTATGCATGTTTTTTAAAACAAGTCATCCAATTTTTTTTTCTGCTTGACTTCCACCATTAATATTTTTTGTGACAAAAAATGTCTATAAAATTTAAAAGGCAAACCTCATTTTATAGAAATTGTAATGAAAAAATCCAATTTAAAAAAGTGTGACAGCGCAACCACATTAATTTTATTTTACGTGCGATATATAAGTCGTTTTATCTATCGTCTATACTTGTTTTATGTAATAGATATACATATGCTCTTTAATTCAAACTTTCGGAAAATAAAAAATAAACTTAAACTAATATTCTAAAAGCCATTTCAAAATATTTTTAAAAATTAAAAGAATTTACAAGATACAGAAAATAGAAAATTTTATTTTGAAATTTTTGTCATACAGGATTTGAATCTATTTCGTTATCACATTTTGAAACAGATCCACTTTATATTATATCATATGCAGAAAACTTTAATTTACGCATGGGATTCTGTTTTGAACTGGTATGAAAAGTTAATGTAAAAAGTAAGTTAATACAGTGTTTCTAAATTTGACCATATTACTTTGAAAAACAAAAATTAGACTTACATGGTTGATTAGGAAATGGGTGATAAGAGTCAAAAATTAAAATTTGGCCAAATGTCGTAAAAAGGCCAAACCTTTTATAAAAGTTTCACAAAAATCCTCACCTTTTAATTTTGTCGATTTTGGCCAAAAACAGATTATTTGGTTTCAATTGTGGCCAACTCTTAATTTGATTTCAAGTTTGCCTATGTGGCGTCTACGTGGCATGCACATATATTGAAAGGTCAAGACTTTTGTGAAACCAAATAATCCATTTTTGGCCAAAATCGATAAAATTGAAAGGTCGGGATTTTTGTGAAACCAAATAATCAGTTTTTGGTCAAAATCGACAAAATTGAAAAGTCAGGACTTTTGTGAAACTTTTGTAAAAGGTTTGGCCTTTTTATGACATTTGGCCTTAAAATTTAACAAGATTTAACTGGTTTTAGTTGATCGAATTGACATTATTTTTTAGGAAGAATTGACATTTAATTAGCTTATAGATAATTAATGGAAAAATTAAGCTTTAATTAATTAATTAAGAATACCATGATGTTATATTTGGCCGACCGGATTTAGTAACACATTTAAATATGTTTTTTTAAAAATTTTATAATATGATAATAATATATATTTATCCATATTAAAAATATATTTAAAAGCTATTTAGTTCCATTAAAAAATCTAAAATATAATATCTTGATGTTAATATTATTTGTTCTCTTCCACTTCAATTCCTCACCATACCAAACATCATAATTAATTGTTATAGAAAAAAAAAATAAGAAAAATGTGATTGCACGCACTAGCATCATGATTGAGAAACAGGAATATAATATAGTCTAACCAACTCGATGGCGAGCTATTCATAATTAATTAGCAAAATCGACTTGATCAATATCGAATCGAACTCGAATTTAAAAGTACTCGAATTCATTATCAGGTCAAATTCAAACTTTAAAATACTCGGTTCAATAAACCTATTTAGTTAATTGATATTATTATTTGTAATCATATATCTATATAAAAATACTTTTATTTTTATACAGATATTTAATAAAAAAAATATTTGCTTTTATTTACCACCAAGTTATAATTCAAATGGAATAAGCGTTGGAGATCAAATTGTAAAGGTCGTGAATTCAATTAATCCTACAAGTGTCTTTTTTCAATTATAAAAAAAAACATACTTTTATTGTATACCTTTTAAATATTTATTTAAATAAGTGAATCAAGTTGAGTTGAACTTAATATATAAATATTGAGCAAAGGATAAATTCAACCCCCGTACTTGACACGAACGATGAAAACGGCCCAAGACCGTGAATGTGGATCAAACAAAATAATACATTTGCAGAATCAGTAAAAAACACCCGAAGAGAGTGAGGAATGAAACTCCACACATAATTAAGCCTAATTTAATACTAATTAAATCTAATTTAATACTACTAGACATAATTAAACCTAATTTAATTATAATTAAGCATAATTTAATTAATTTACTACTAATTACACATAATCAAAATTCTAATTAACACTAATTATTCAAATTAATAAATCCCTAACCGCCACCCACAGCCCACCACCGTCTATCGCCATCACCACCGACAGATCATCTCCTCGCCGGAGGAGCAGCTTCTCCCAGCTCAAGAGGAGTAGATATGCTCGTCTGAGACGAGGTGCTCGCCTAAGACAACTAATATGCTCATGAGACGAGGAGCAGCAACTCCTCGCATGAGAAGAGGAGCACCTATGCTCCTACGGTGGTGATGGTGGCTGACGATGTCAGTTGGTGGTGGTGGGTGTCGGTCTCGAGAGGAAAAGAATGAAAAAAGTACAAACCCTTAGATGTTTTTTAAAAATTTATCTGATATATAAATTTTTGAAATTGTAGGATTTTTTTGAAATCTTCAAATACTAATTTGAAGAATTTAAAAATATTAAAAATTATTTTAGTCTTTTTACCATTTTTTTATGGAGAGTGTTTATTAAACGCTGGTGAGAGTGGGTGAGGAGGGGAGGCGGGGTTGTTCTTGACCAATTTTGCATAATTGTGGGTTTTTTAACCCCATTCCACGACCTTATGCTATTTTGGTCTTTCGTACCAAGCACATAGAGTGAAATGATCTTTTGTTCAACAAATATTCTAACGAATTTGAACTTAAATCTCTAAAATAAAACTCTAGTTCGAAACGAGTTTCAAACTTTAGATTTTAAAGCCGAGTCGAACTCGAACCCGAGCATGACAATGATCCAACTCAATTCGAGTCGCTTACATCACAATGACAAATATATTATTTGACTTGTAGCTTACAAATAGAATCCAATCCAAGTAATTCAATTAAAAACAATAAAAAATTTAAAAAATAATTAAAATAAAACAACAATAACACTCTCAACTCATAAGGGCGGCATTTTATTATAGCTGCCCCCCCTTGCCTTCTTTCTAATTAAATTCTAATAAAAAAGCAACACAAAATAGTCCCTTTGGTGCAGTCTCTTTTTTACTTTTTCTTTATTTCTCATCATCATCTTCTTCTTCTTCACAATCTTCAACTTAAATTCTCATAAAAAACATTATCATTCTGTTATTTTCTCTCTAATTTATCAGCTCTATCAGCCCAGATTCTTTTTTCCTTTTCTGATAATACTTACCAATTACACATTTTTTGGAAAAATTTCTATGTAAGTTCAAGTTTCCCTTTTTGTCTCCATTGGTTTAAATTCATTCTCTAATCTAACATTTTTTCAGCTGCTGAAGCTTCCATTTCAATAATTCTTTAACTTTTGCACTACTGGGTCTTTAAATTTCTTTGCTTTTATGTGAGTGTTCTCTGTTCTTTTTGTCTTGTTCATAGTTTTAGTTTACTGATTTATCCGTGTTTGTGACTGTTTTTGGATTGTTTATGTGTGTTATAATTTATGGGTTTATGCTAGAATTAGTGGGTTTTGAGTAAAGTTTCGTTCTTTTGTTTAATTTTGGTCAATTTTAGCATTTTTTTTTCATCTGATGAAATTTTAATTTTTTTAAAGTTGATTACTTTTTGTTAATATTTGATGGTTGATTGCTTAATTGAGGTAAAATTCGGTTGGTACAACATGACCCACATTTTGCTTTATTAGGTTGATGAGTCTTTATGAAATAATTATGAGTTTAGCTTCTTATTTTGTTAATCTTACTGTTTTTTGATTGTTAAACAGGTTTAGTTAGCAATAATGACAAGAGTAAGCCGTAATTTTGGAAATACAATGCATAGAGATGCTGTTCCTGCTGTATCAGCGGATGTAATGTTTGCTTCGAGTCGATTTCCTAATTATAAACTTGGAAATAACAATCAAATTGTGGAGGCAAAGGATGATCCAAAAGTGTTGTCTATGAAAGAGGCTGTGGCTCGTGAGACTGCGATGCTTTTAGAACAGCAGAAACGCTTGTCTGTTCGTGACCTTGCTAGTAAATTTGAGAAGGGTTTGGCTGCTGCTGCTAAGTTATCTGAAGAGGTAAAGTTCGTTGGAGTTTTGTTTTACTCTTGTGGGTGATTGATTTAGTTAGTTAGTTTTACTTGTTTTATTGAATTTGGTTTTTAGCTGTCCTTAGCTGGGATTATCTGGTTGACTGTTAAGTTTATGCTTTTGTCTGTTGTTTTCATTTGATTATAGAAGCCATGTCAAAATATGTGCCAATTGGTAGTTTTGGGTCGAGCTGATGTAATGTGGTATTTTATTTGTGCATTTGTTTAGCAATTAAGTGGCGCATGAATGAACCTTAAAAGTTAATTTGAGTGAACTCTTTCACTTCTCTTATATCTTCACCTCCCTCAAGCTGAGGAGCATGAAATATTAGTCTCTCAGTAGATTAGAGATTTTAAAAAGTAAAGTTTTGAGCTAGTCTCATATTGATTACAGGCTCGACTACGAGATGTAGCATCATTGGAGAAGCATGTTCTTCTGAAGAAGCTTAGAGATGCACTGGAATCCTTAAGAGGGCGTGTGGTGGGAAAAAACAAGGATGATGTGGAGGAAGCTATTGCAATGGTTGGTTGAATGATTGCTCTTTTCTTTTACAGCTTATACAATTATCAGATTAATTTTGTTTATGATGGAATCTCAAATGCATTTTAGAAAACTGAGAACAGGGTATAATATTTTAGACAGCCAACAGTAACTAAACTACTACTAGTTCAACTTTGCATGTTTGAATGCTATGGAATCAAATTGTGATAATTTCTCAGGTGGAAGCTTTAGCAGTTCAGTTGACTGAAAGGGAGGGAGAGTTAATTCAAGAAAAATCAGAAGTAAAGAAGTTGGCTAATTTTCTTAAGCAGGTAATGTAATCTTCAATTTATCTGGGGGTGTATTCTTTTTCCTGATTTGAAATTTTTTTGCTGAATATTTTTTACTCTAGTAAATCTGTACGACTTCTTGATCAGTTGTAATTGGAATCAATGATTGTTTCTTAAGGCAATTTGACCTAACACGACCCTGCTAAATTATCAACGGGCGAGAAGCCGGAAGCATTAACTTTTTTTGTGCATTTATTAGAATTGGCTCTTCTTCTGAGTGTGTTTATGTTGGTTTGAAATTTATCAGTTGAAAGGAAAAAAAGCCCCGAAAATTAGTAATATGTTTTCAGGTTTTACAATGATAAACATGGAAATTAGTTAATTCAAGTTATGTTCTAATTTGAAATTAGAAGGCAAGGAAAGGATTATTGTGCACATATTCTGATATCTTCTGTAAGTTATTTCATTAAATTTATTGATGTAAATATGATATATTACTCTGTGGACTTCTCATTAAATCATGATCTATTTCCTTGTATTTTGTCATTCTCATAAATCCATTCCCGCCCAGCCGCCCTCATTTAAAATCCTATTTTTTGTCTTCTTGACAAGTAAAGAACAGCTTCTTAATTTTTTACTGAATGATTTTATCCATTTGTAGGCTTCAGAAGATGCCAAGAGACTTGTTGATGAGGAGAGAGCCTTTGCTCGTGCTGAAATTGATAGTGCCAGAGCAGCAGTTCAGAGAGTGGAAGAAGCCCTTCAAGAACACGAACGAACGTCTCGGGCTTCAGGAAAGCAGGTATAGAATATTGTCATGTTTTCGAGGAGTTCTGATTGTTAGTGACTTGGTTCTCAGTTGTTCCACTTCCACCATCCTAGAATTTTATCGCTCCAAAACAGTAGCAATAACATGACTTCTGCTTCGATAGGGCAATGTGCAGATATTTCATAACATCACAACACCAGCTGTTCCAGTGTTATGTTTATTACTAACTTGGAAATGTTTTGAATTGCAACTGTCAACACATATGCAATGCACATTCCGTTTTGTTCTCTTTTGGTGTCTTGTGTTTGAAATGTGTTTAAGCTAGTACTCTTTGCATCTTTTTGCAGGATGCTTATCTCTAGTTTTAGTTTTAACAATGTATCTTGCATTGGATATTAGGACCTGGAAGAATTAATGAAGGAGGTTCAAGAGGCTAGAAGGATCAAAATGCTGCATCAGCCAAGCAAGGTGCATATATGAGCTTTGGTTCTATAGCTGTTTCCTGCATAAACATAAAACTTTGTAAATAATTTTGTTTCAATTTAACAATTTATCCAATTATTTGAACTTTCTAGTAAAATAGTTGACTCGTGCTCCATTGGGGAAGGTAACCCTAGGTTCTAGGTTTACTCAAGCTTCTGGTTATATGCCTTTAGACTTTAGTAGTCAAATGCTAGGCTCCATTTGTTAGGCTTGCACCATGGCATTTTAAGGACTCTTTTTAATTTTATTCTTTCCATTTGTTTTCCTTGTATCTCAAGTTAATGTAGTTCTTAGACACGGCAAACATTCTGTTAGAAACATTATCATTGCCTACTAAATAAAAAACTTAGACAAATATTATGCGCGCTGCAATAAATGTGTACTTCACATCTCTTATGCCACGTGCAAACTCTACATATGTTTGGTGAAGATTCTTTCACTCTTGCAACTGTGTTCTTACATGTTTTTTAGGGTTTGATATGTTATCCTCTTTTTGTCTGTCATTGCATTTCCAATCATTTTTCTTAAAATTTTTACATGGTTTGACAGCTTCATTTAGTTACTCATTTTTGCAGCATATGACACTTTCTACAGCTTTTTATATGGTAGATCAGTCTCTTATGGTTTAAAAACTCTTCATTTTGTAGAAAGTTGTCATGGTTTTTATTATGCCTGGAATTTTCTTATGGTCTTAGTCCTTGGTTTGAGATATTAAATTTACTAATTCTTAGAGATTATTGACTGTTTACTAGTTTCCGAACCCTTCAATTGATAGATTCTGAATTTCAATATTAACTTGTTCCCAACATTTTTTGTCATCATGACGAGGTGTGAATATAATTTGTAGGTTATGGATATGGAACTTGAGCTAAATGCATTGAGGATTCAACTTTATGAGAAGTCTAAACGTTCTCTTCTACTTCAGAAAGAGGTTTGGTTTTTTTGCTTCATCCTTTCTTCCTTCTTGTGTTAGATATTGCCTTGTTTTGTAAGATTGACACATCCACTATAAAGTCCTTAAATTCCCCTATTGTACTGGTAATGAAGTAATTGGCCTAGGTTTTTCATCTTTCCATAGTTCCTAGGGTTGGATTTCGTGGTTAGAAAGCTAGCTTAAGCACAAAAATGGTGCAAGAAAAAAAAGTTTTTTGTGGATATGATGGTTAGTTTCGTCCGCTGGACGATGGCCTTCACAATTGAGAACTTATTCACTCTCTCTCTCTCTCTCAAAATCTTTGACATACTTCTGATTTTTTTATAGTAATGCTTTGTTTTTATTTGTGCGAGTAGTATCATGCAAATATGCTAGGAAAGTGGCTTATGTTTCCGGTTCTTTAACTTTATACACTTCTCCAGCTGGCAAGGAGCAAGAGAGGCGAAGAGAACATCTCCCAGCTGTACGAGTTAGAGGGCTCTGAAGCCTTAGGCTCATATTTGCAGATTTGTCCTTGCTCTGACCATGTTCCTGAATTTTCTAAATGTTCAATTCAGTGGTATCGTGTGTCATCTGAAGGTGGAAAAAGGGAACTTATATCAGGTAATAATATACTTGCAAATTTGCAATTACTTTGCTCTATGATTTAGAAATCAGAGTAGGGCTCATTGGATGCTTCATGGATATTATTATGCTTTTTGAAACTACCGATGCCATATTACTAGTACTTGAAATGCTCAGATTATGCTTAAATTGTTATTTGATTTTTACTATTACTCATATAAACCACAGATGTTAGAGCAGAAGTTCCTGGAAAAGATTGTTCAGAAATCCGTAACTTAATTTGGTCTAATAAGATGATGATTGCTATAAAACTGTGATTGGTTGCTTGTGATGAAATATTGTAGGTTTGAAATGTGAGATTCAGCTAATTTCTGACATTTAATTTGCAGGGGCTACAAAATCAGTGTATGCTCCAGAACCTTTTGATGTTGGGCGCATCTTGCAAGTTGAAATCTGCTCTGATGGCCAACAAATCACGTTAACTACATCTGGTGCAATTGATCCTGGTCTGTTGTTGATTTGCTTTTCTAATCTAATTCTTTCAGATATGATTTAATTTTGAGCTATGCTGTCTTATTATTCTGATTGATCTGGGAAAAAGAAGAAAAGCTGATGTGATTTTGTTACAGCTGCTGGTTTGGGGAGCTATGTGGAGACACTTGTGCGGAAACATGATGTTGAATTTAATGTAAGTCTATTTGTACTATCTACAATTTTTCATTAATTGAGCCTCGGATTATTGGAAGTTCCTTATAGCGTGTAGGCATCAAATGTGGTTATCCTATTTAGGGGTTATAGGAGAGGATTGGTTATTTAGTCAAACATGTCGCAAAAGATTGGTTATTGTCAAACATGTCGCAAAAGATTGGTTATTGTCCTCTCTTGATATATCTTTTGGACTTTACATTCACGTTATCTTTTTGATCATTTTATAGGTAGTTGTTACCCAGATGAACGGTGCAGATCAGCAATCAGAATCTATTCATGTGCTTCATGTTGGAAAGATGAGGATGAAGCTTCATAAAGGAAAAACGACATTGGCAAAAGAATACTACTCGGCTTCAATGCAGGTAAGATTATTTAATCCTCATTGCAGAGCATATTTTAATGTTGAAAATTCTCAGTCCAGGTTTAGAGTTGTTTATTCACTCTCATTCTCTGTCACACTTAAGGGGTATGCAAAACTGATACCAAAAAACAGAAAATCTTTTCGAACCAAATGCTCACCACTAGTCGCACGTACACACATACACACACGAGCACTCGCACGTGCAATGAAATTTTTAACACTTTCATGTGGCTCTAGCTATGTGGAGTTAGAGGAGGTGGAAATGCTGCACCACAAGCTATTTATTGGCAAGTGAAACAAGGGCTTTCATTTGTATTAGCATTTGAATCAGAGAGGGAAAGGAATGCTGCCATTATGCTTGCAAGGAGATTTGCCTTTGATTGCAATGTAAGTACATCTCAAGAATGTGATTGTTTGTTTCCGTAAAATCCATCTCAAGGTCTCTACTATGACGTTCTTTATTTATGTGGTTCTTATAGATCATTTGGAATTCATCAAGTCCCTGTATTTGTATTTTTCAATCCAAGTCCTTATCTTAACAAAAATGAAAAAGTTACAATCGCACGTGGTTAACTAGTTAACGTTCATGATTGACACATCCGCGCAAAAGAATAATTTACACATCAAAAATCAAGTTAAAGCATAATCTCTCAATTGAATTATGCTGTGACTTGGTCTTTAAGGATTCGTATATTTTTTGTTGTTGATTTATAAATTATGGACGTTAACTTACGATGCGTGATTGTAGTTTTTTTTCATTTGGCCTAATTTCTGTTAAGCCAAGGACTTCTTACAGAGACTTGATCAAGGACCAAATAAACAAAAAACGTATAATACAAGAACCTTAAAATGTGTTCTGCCGTTTATTTTCCCACTCATCAAAAAGTCACTTATATCAGCAACTTCTTGAACTGGCAGATAATGCTTGCTGGGCCAGACGATCGATCTCCCTTGGGAACATAATCGACTGATCTTTGATATTATGTTTCACTAATTGTAATTAAAAATAGCAAGTTTGATATGTATTTATAGGTTTGTAACAGTAGTAGGATCTGGCATGTCGTATTGCGGTATGAGCTCTCACCATTCTTTTTTTCGATTTTGTTTCTTCTTTTTGTGTCGACAGCAAGGCGTATTTTTTGTTAGCCTTTTTGTGTACCAGAGTGTAAAATTGGTGATTGAATATATGTGATATCTATTGAAACATTATAACTTGTTTTGCTTGATTTATTATGTAATGGTTGATTATTGCTACATATTTTGGTAGTTGTAATGTATTTGACTATAACTATTGGCTGCTTAATACTTGGTAAATGGAAACTTGTTCTTAGATGTAAGATCACAATTAATAGTTAAATTGTTTTCGTAAGGGATAAGTTTATTAATTAATTTGCCAATAGACCTAATTATAAAATAAATTCAAATTTTTGAAGGTTGTTGCAATTTTAACCAAAACTACTAATTTTTATTATAACCCGATCGATTTTAATATTTCGTGCAATTCTAATCAATTTTTTTCTTGTCAATTTAATTGTTTCAATTTTGAGTTGAATTTATAAATTAACTATGTAATTAGCAAAACCCGATTTTCAGAATTTTAAAATTTAATTTTTAATATTAAAAAAAAAAACAAAAAATAATGCTAAAATCTAATTCTAAATTTTATGACTTTCATTGTAATTTCTTAACAAACAAATTTAAATAAGTGATTTCAATATTAAATTGTTGGCTTAATTCCTTAAAAAGACCCCACCTTGCATTTTTTTTCGTTTATACCCTGACCTTGTAAAAACACCATTTGTACCCAATTTTGAGTTTTTATGTTCCATCTCTACCCAAAAGCATTAAATTGTACTCTTTTCATTTGAAAAAGAGTGTAAAACAATCCTTCATTTTTAACTTATATACTAATTAGATATTAAAGTTATTAATAGTACAAAAAATTAAAAATAATAATAATTTTTTTTAATTTTTTTTAAAAATAATTCCGAATTTTTTGTTTATTTTTGTTTATTTTTTTAGTTTTTTTAAAAAATATTTCTAACAAAAAAATTAAAAATAATAATAATTTTTTTAATTTTATTATTATTTTATATAATTAAAAAAATTAATTAATTATTTGGATATATTTGATCATTTTTTAAGTTTAAGGATTTATTTGTATTTTTAAAAATATAAAAAAGTATGTTTTAACTCTTTTCTAAATGAAAAGAGTATAATTTAATACTTTTGGGTAGGGATGAAACATAAAAACCCAAAATTGGGTACAAATGGTGTTTTTACAAGGTCAGGGTATAAACGAAAAAAAAATGCAAGGTGGGTTTTTTTTAAGAAATTAAGCCTAAATTGTTTATAAATTGATCTAATAAAATATTCTCAAGAATACTACCTCAAAGTTTTTTTTTAAATATTACAATCTGTACTTTTTTTTTTTGCAAAAATGACTTTTGTTATTTTCAAAAATATTTTTTTTAATCTCAGAAATACGATTTTGGTTACCCAGCGGTATACTAACACCGTTGGTTAACCAACAAACAAAACTATTACAAATTCAAACCTCCATTTTTATTAAACTAGTTGAAAATTCTAATACAAACCCCTCCGCCTTCATCACCGCAAGAGCAACCGACAAATAAAACCTAAATCGTCTTTTTTAAAATCTAAAATTATTGATTAACCATTAGTTAATCATTTGTTAACCAACAATGTATTAAAAACAAAGGTCATTGGTGTACCTTTAGTACATCATTCGTTAAATAGCAACAAAAATAAAAATCAACAACAATTAAATAACAATTTTATTAATAATATATTCAAAATAACATTTATTACAAGTTACCAAACGGTTTACCTAATGTTAACCATTGGTTACCCAACACCCAAAAATATCACTTAATTTTCACAAGCATTTCTTCAAACACTTAGAGTGCAACATACTGCGCAACACAAAAAAATCGAACCAGAAACATAAAATTCAGCAATTGTGTTTACTAACAGGTTACCTAACGGTTTACCCAATGTTAACCATTAGTTACCCAACACCTAAAAAATATTACAGATACATATAAGCATTTTTCAAACACCAAATAGTGCAGTGGTGCTGCTGTTGATGGTGAATGAAGGTGGCGGGAAGAACGGCGGCGTTTCGACGACTTGAAGAATTTACACAAATCATAAACCAAACTTGCACATTTAAATCTGAAACTTGCTTATCTAAACTCAAACCCTTCATATGGATACACAAATTAAAGCGTTCTCCCTCTTCTATGCAAGAACAGGCTGGACAGCCGGCGATAGGGTGAACGGCGAGTAGTTTTTGGGTTAGAACGAGAAAGACAACCGGCCAAAAAGAACGAACGGCCAAGACCTATACCGGCCAAAAACGACGACATCATCGTTCTCTTCTTAAAGGTGTTGCCGTTTTCGTTTCAGTTGGTTGGGCTCCAGTAGTAGAAGTGGACTCGCTGCGGAATTGAGAAAGAAAAATCCGGCGGCTGTAGATGAAAAAGAGAATAATAAAATTGAGATGAAGAAATTAGGATTGGCTGAGATAAGAAGTTGAAGGAGTAATATTTGTGCAAAAGTAAAAGTATAAAAATCAAAAAACAAAAGAACAAAACATAAATAGCTAAAACCAAACTTAACAGCATAATGATCTAATTATTTTGCTTAATTACCGTATTTTATCTAATTTACTCTATAATTATGGCTGGAACGGATACCGGATCCATAACCTTGGTATGGGGAATGACAGAACTCATCACAAATCCAAGAGTAATGAAGAAAACACAAGAGGAAATAAGAACATCAATTGCTAAAGATAAATTAAAAGTCTCCGAAACCGACATGGAAAAGTTTGAATATTTGAAAATGGTAGTAAAAGAAACTTTGAGATTGCACCCACCAGCCCCAATGCTAGCTCCAAGGGAGGCCATGTCGCAATTTAGCATCAATGGCTATAACGTAAACCCCAAAACTCGAATACAAATCAATGCATGGGCGATTGGAAGAGATCCAAAAATATGGGAAAATCCCGAAGAGTTTTATCCAGGGAGATTTGAAGACAAATGTTTTGATTATAAAGGGAATATATACGAAATGTTACCATATGGCGGCGGTGGAAGAAGAATGTGTTTCGGTATTAATTTGGCGCTCGCGGGTGTGGAGCTTGCATGAACAAAAATAATGGTGCTATTTATTTTGACTTCTGGATTCTTAATGATTGTTGAATAAAGTTGATATTCTGTTGATTTTAGCTTCCGCAGTTGATTCTATTTGAATTTCTAGTTTGATTTCTATACTTTGTTATTTTAGTTGTTGACTAGTTGATGAGTTTCATATAGTATGCTGAACGACACATGATCTGTTCTATAGGCTCGTACTTCTGTATCCTTAGCACTAAGGAGGCAGGAACCTAATTCCGGTGGATGAATCATGACCGTGGAATCAGAGCGTGATTAACAACTGAGTGGTCCTTGTGATCATCACGGCTACAGAGGATCATTCTCAGTCAGCTTGCTGGCGGGGTGGTTCCACGGTTGTCTGACACACATATATAGTATGCTGAAATTAGAGATAGTTGGTTCAAATCTATTATTTATCAATAAGAAGGTAAAAGTTTGGCACATATGGAGAATTCATTTTTTGAAAGTCTATCATAAATATTGGAGATATATGTTTCGGGTAATTGGGTTAAATTATATAATGATATAGTTGATAATTATGCAACATCATTGAACAAGTGAGAAATAGATACCTTTAAGATTATTATTTTGATTAATAATTTTTTTTCTTTTATATTTTAATAATATTTGGCAGCGAGGAATCTGATTTCTCGAATTCAGCCTTTATTTAAATAAAATAAAAAATAATGAGCAAAATATTTATCACGACTTAAAAAAAATTCAAATCTATCACGAATTTTCATTTAAAATTCGTTGGATTTTAAATAGTAATAGATTTGAATTTTTTTAAAAGGTGTTTGTTTTATATGATAACTTTTAAAGAACATGATTAAATTGAAAATATGTATAAATATGGTGATTTTATCTGTAATTAACCCTTTTAATAATTGATGACAACATTAGGTTTTAATTAAGAGTTCATATTAGACAATAAAAAATTCTGATTGATTTAATTAGCTTTAACACAATTGATAAACCATAATTTTACATATTTTATTGAGAATATTGCGATTTAATTGTTATGAGATTATGTAAATTATGGTTTGATTATTGCCCTGATTCGTGGAATTTGCTAATTTTCTTTAGGATTAAACAAATGTGTAACAAAGAGCCGAATGGACCGAAGATTGCAACTAAATTCGCTATTTCGGAGTCGACCTTACCTACAGCCGGACCTGCCCAGTAGAAAAGGCTGGAGGTAAGGTCAACTCACTGCCTTGCTATTTTGGACTCGACCTTACCTACGGCCGGACCTGCCCCGTAGAAAAGGCTGGAGGTAAGGTCAACGACCTTACCTACGGCCGGACCTGCCCCGTAGAAAAGGTCGGAGGTAAGGTCCACTTTTTGCCAGCATTTTTTTAGCCGACCGGACCTGCGGCTTTACCTACCCAGTAGAACCGGTCAGTAGGTCTGGTCAAGAGCAATTTTTAAGTCCGGTTTGATTAGGTTTTCCTTGAGACTTGGAAGACTATAAAAGTCAAAAAGAGAAGCTAAGTTAGGGTTCGATTTTTGACATAACTCAGAGACTTAGAAGCGACCACAAGGAGGAAAAAGAAGAATTGAAGATTGAAGCAAGGATTTTTGACGATCGAAGGAAAGAATCAACTGACGATTGATCTAACCTGAAATTTAAAGAGTTTTTCCTTATTCTCTTTTCATGAACTCTTTCAATTCTGTTTTAACTTTTCAATCTCAGATTATGCGTAGCTAAACTTTACATTAGAGTTAGGGATGTAGTTTAATTATGGGATTCATTGTTAATTTATGGATTGAACTTTTATATTAGCAAGAGATTGTTTAATATCGTGTTTTCAGTAATTAATTTTTGTGTTCATCGTTGTTTGATTGTTTGGCCATCAATTGAACTTTATTTAGAATTTATGTGAAGTATTGGGAGATGAAACATAAATTCTGATCTAGAATTAATTCGCATAACTATCGTAGGATAGAGATATACCTATGGATTTGTGTATGACATATAGGTTGTAATCCTTCATCATTCGATTAAATTAGAGTTTGGATTGAGAAATTAAACTCACTTTAATTGAATAGGCTTTCTTGATTCGAGAGAATATTAAAGCAATTTTGAATACCGTCATTGAATCACATTCATTCCATAGTTGACAATGTATCTTATAATTAAGTGAAACCCCGAAACTCTAGTGTTCTTCGCCATTAATTTATCTTTACATCTTAATATTTGTCGCTCTATTTACTTTAGTTAATTAGTTTAAATAAATTATATTCAAATTTTAATTGTCTTAGCTATAATTAATACGAATAATAGTTAATCCGTTGTCTCTGTGGATACGACCTTATTTGCTACGATTACATTCTGTATACTTGCAGAAGTTGCATTTTTTAGCTATCAACAATCAAAAGTAGAATAGACTTTGTATAACTTTAACAATAAATTAATTTGTAATATTATTTATAAATGATACTAGAATCGTACATAAAATTAATACTATTATTAATTCCTGTCCTTTTTTCCTTTTCTTATGGCCTCGATGGCCTTATCAATAATTTGTTTTCTTATGTTCTTTTTTGGGATTATTATACTTTTGGTGTTTCAACTTTTTACGAAATGACAATATGGTGTTTGAACTTAATTTTGTCACAATACGGTGTTGCAACTTGTTGAATAATTACAATATGGTGTTTTTGCCAGTTTCGGACTTTAACCAGTTTTCAAACTTTTTTATTATTTCAGTTTTAGTCCTTAAACTTTTATTTTTTCAAAACAGTCCAGAATTTTTTAAAAATCTACTAGGCTCTGATACCATCAATTGTGAGCCTACTCCTACAATGGCGGAACTAAAGAGTTACTCAAAGATCTTTAATTTTTTATCTATTATTTCTAGACTCCTTTAGCTTCTCATACTCATGAAAGTATCGAGAGCTAGCAACAAAACCTAATGGTTCTCTGTTCTTAAGAAAATAATTCTCAAATTCACTCTGTTTAAGAGTCAACTCTTCTAAATGCTTAGAAAAACTTTCTACAGATTTGTTTAAAGTTTCTAAAGTCACACTTAGAGAATTAAGACGATCGATAATAGAATTTAACAATCCTATTACTGGTTCCTTACCTACTCCGTGATCTAAATGTAAACAATCAGGATAAGGGCAATTACCATTCATCAAGCTTTAAGTAAAAAACTTCAGATAAATAAAACAATTTATTCATCTAAAAATATATACCTTCAATGAACAGGGTCCACTAAGCTTCCGCAATTGCGTCCACTTCCTCTACGCTCGTCACCAGCAGCTAGAAGGATCTTCTGTGTTATGAATGCCCGCTTCTCTTCAATTGATTATGGGACTTATGAAACACTCCTTCACTAAAACAGACCGTTGTAAAATGAAACAAGGTATATAGTAGCAAAAATTCTCAAACAATTATATGAAAGCACTCTAATTTATTTCTGCTCCCTTTGTTCATAGAACTTAAGGGTATTTATAGGGAATACAAAGACTAGCTGGTGCCTCTAGTACTGTTTTCCAGCTCAAAAGACTCAATAATTGAAAACAATAATTTTAGACAGCTGGTGTCTCTGGTCCCATTTTCCAGCTGTGGTACAATAACTCTCAATAATACAATATAAAAGATAAGATTCCTACTACAACACTAAAGACATGGCACACATATTAAGACACATGGGTCATATTATAGGTAGTGCTTTGTAGGATAGTGGCTGCCTCTATTATACATATTGAGGGTGACATCATGGATGACGTTTTTGTCATGCCACTTGTGAGTGAGTGACAGGCAGGTCCCAATTCATTTCGTCTAGTTCCTGCCTTGCCTTCTCAAAGAGCTGTTCTTTATACTCAGCTACTTTCTTCCAAATCTCAAAGGTTTCTGATTTGAAATTTAAGCTAGCATCCTTGTTAACTAGCTTCAAGAGTAATGTTTTTGCCTCTTCCCGTCCAGAGATAAATCTTGCATTATCGATAACTCCAAGATCTTTGGACCAGATGGTTATGAACATTCTTCCATCTCCGAGAATGATGTAGTTAGAATTGTTAACTATATTCTCCAAGACAGACTTGAGGAACTCAATATGAAGAGCTTTGTTTGCGAGCTTTGATTCTTCATACATTTTCCACCTTAACTTTTGATTTTGACTATTAACTTTCTGGGGTTCCACAAGTTCTCTATTGGTGATAGGGCGAAGATCCCAAATTTGATAAGGATATCGGACCTTACCATCCTCTTCATATTCCATCATTGTACTTACAATTTGAAATGTAACAAACCTAGATGTTTGTTTAACATAACTTAAAGTTGTTTGCACAATTCCTGGAAATACTGACCGGGGAGTTTCTAAATCCACTTCTAAAATTGAAGTTAGACCTGCTTCTGTGAATTTTAGACTTTCCACCGCCATGTCTGCTTCAATTTGCAAACCAGGCCATCCATGTGACTGCCAATGAATGTAAGGTTGTAACATAGAACATTCTTTGAGAGAACGATCTATCGAATCAACTATTTTCTTTTTGATAGTGTATCTTACATCTGGGGGTAAATATTGATTCATTCTTTCAAGAAGTTGTTTCCTCTCAGAGATATGTTCAAGGAAATCTTCTTCTTGCGCTGAACGGAAATCAAGTTGTTTTTCCAATTTTAAAATGTATTGAACAACTTCATCTGCAAAGTGTGATATTTGCTGAAAATCTTTATTTTGGATTCCTCCTTTTAGACCTGCACACAAATTAGATCCGTCTTTTGAGAGACCAAGACTTTCGTCTTCATGATAATTCCAGGTTTGTTCAACCTCAGGATTTTCTAGTGATGCAAGAAATCCTCCAAGATCAATATCTTCAGATTCAATTTTTGAATTTGTTTCTTCCTGAGAATGTGATGGTTTTTCCACGGAATATTTGACTTTAAAGTCATATTTTCCAGAGGGTTCGCCCAACGTATCCCACTCAGGACCATCATCGAGAAGATCATCATTATCTGAGTATTCTTCTCCAGAATTAAAAACAAATTCTTCCTTATTTTGATTTGGAATCTTTGTAGGTTCATTTGCACTTTTACTAGCCTCGTGACCTAAAATGTCACCTTGCAGTATTTCAGCGTTATATTTTTGAGAAGAAAGCTGATTATCATAGTCTTCTTTACATTTTTTGTACCATTCTTCTCGCAGTTTTTCAGCTCTTTCCTTAGTCAAGCCAAATTTTGCAGCTCCTTCGGCTAGATGATCTCTCTTTGGCGTTTGAGACACTAATGGCTTCTTATTCTCGTTCAGTTGAACCAAGGATTTTTCCTTTCGTTCCTTTTGGGGAACCAAAGGTTTTTCTTTTACCTTTTCATAAACCTTTTTAGGGTTTATCAGTTCTTTTGAACTCGCAGCTACATTTCCCTTTGGGCATTCTGAAGTAAAATGACCAGGTTGCTTGCACCGCCAACAAAGGCTATCTTTTAAAGCCTTTGTTTTCTTGTTCGTCCGTTTTGGACCAGAGCATATGCTCTCGTTCTCTTCATTTCCTCGTTTCATAGGGCACTTCTTTCTTGTATGCCCTTCCTTCTTGCAAATCCAACATAGCTTGTTTTTGGCAGCAGGATCCATCTGCAATGTCAGAAAGTTCACGAGAAAGAGAATCAGCTATTACATTTTTATCAGATGCAATATATTCAATATCAAACCTGTAATAACTAAACCATTCTTGCAACCTTAAGAGTCTAGTTTGTCTAGCTTCTTTGAAGTTCAAATTCCTAAACCTTTTAACATAAGTAGAATTTGTTCTAAGAATAAACCTTTTTGGTGCTAAGAAGAGATAAAAAGCTTTCATACCGTTTTTTGCCGCTAATATTTCCTTTTCATGAATTGGATAATTTAATTCTGCACCTTTAAAGGTTCCAGACCAATACTTACAAATAGGTTCAGGTTTCCGTCCTTTGATTCTAAGGACTGCACCCCAACTCTTTTCAAAAGCATCTGTCTCCAAGACTAACTCATCTGTATCAGAGGGTAAATTTAAACATGGCAAATTTTTCATTTTTTCTTTTACCTGTTGTACAGCTAGAGTGTCTTCTTCATCCCAATACCAAGGAGTTTTATCAGAAGATTTCTTAGATATCCTTCCTAAGTATTTGGACAAATCTTTCACGAATTGTCTAGCATAGTTAGCAAGTCCACAAAATCTTTGTACTTGCTTCCTATCTTCCAATTCATCAGGAAAATTGATAAGTTTTTCAGAGATATGACTTTGTAGCCATATTTTTCCTTTCGCTATTTCTATCCTTAGAAATTTTATCTTTTCCTTAAACCATTCTATTTTTCTTTCAGATAGAATCATACCTTCCTTTTGAAGGATATCAGTCACTTGTTCAAGGTGACTCATGTGTTCAGCTTCATTATTGCTAAAAACTAACACATCGTCTATATAGACCACACAAAACTTCTTTAATGCTTTAAAAGCATTATCCATTTTTCGTTGAAATATGCCAGGGGCATTTTTCAAACCGAATGGCATTACTAACCATTCATACATTCCTTGAGGAGCATTGAATGCTGTTAATGGTATAGAATCTTCCTCCATTTTTACCTGCCAATAACCGCTTTTTAAATCAAATTTAGAAAAAATGGATGGTTGTTTAAGACTTAACCTGTCAATTACATCTCCGGCTGTAGGAATTTTATAGCCATCATCTTTGGTCATTTGATTTACCTTACGATAGTCTATAACCATTCGTGCTTTTCCACGCACCTGCTCTGCATGATTAATTACCATAAAAGCTGGACTAGAATGTGGACTTTCACTATTTTTAATCAACCCTTTTTCGAGCAATTCAGGAATTTGTTTATCAAATTCTTCTATCATTTCTTCAGAATATGTTATATTTTTTGATCTGATGATAGTATCGGGATTTTTCAGTTCTAGTTTGGCTTTTATACCATTTAGAACCCATAACTTTAATGGATCCTCACTAAAGTTATCAGCTAACTTGTTTATAAACTTATCCCATTTGTTTCCTGCAAGTTGTATGCTTCTTGTAATAGGTTTTTCTATTACATCTTGTGTTTGACATAAATTTTCATACCAATTGGTATCATTTGGAATTTCCGATCCAAATAAACAATCTATCCATGACTCACCACGCTGTGCTCGCACTCTGTAAGCTGGTTCACAAGGTATAGATCCACAAAGTTCGGAAACTTTTACGGGATAAAAACTGAATTTCAATTTTAATTGTGGACTCGTAAGAGTTGTGATTTTGACACCTGCTATTGAGATAAATACATCATCTTGCACAAAAGGACGATTTTCTTTTTGCCCTTTTAGGAAAGCATTTCCTAAAATAATATCTGCATCTAGTTCAGGAAAGGCTAAAATCTTATCAATAATGAATTGTTTTTCATTAATGATTACAGGAACTTTTTCAGCATAATGTGTTACTAGATTTACCTCACCTCCTGCCATACGTAAAACAATAGGTTCGGCCAATGGCTTCCACCATTCATCTGGTAATGCATTAGGTCTTGCACTACTGATTGTTGCTCCTGTGTCTATTAACGCATCTAAACAATAATCATAATAACCTGAAAATTTGAATGTTAGTGAAATATAAGTGCTCAAATTGGTTTTTTCCAGGCTAAAGATCTTTTGTGATGCCATTGGAATAGGTGATATCATATTCCAAATATCTTCAAAAGGCATTGACCGTTGTTGCGAAATAGTTTGAATTTTTCGAACAACCTCAGGAAGTATTATTGCTTGTCTCATTAATCTTACACTTTCCTGACCTTCCTCTTCATCTGCATAAATAGGTAGACTTATTTCTTTGTAGCCTATAATTTTCCTATTATCAGATGATTGTCCATCTTCTTCTCTTATTGATGTTCTAGGAATTTCTACCCTATTTTCAGTTGCACTAGACACTGATCTTCTAGGTAGTTGGTCTAATGTTGAAGCATTAAACATGTTCCTAGAGGATAATGATCTCCTGAGAATAGGATCAGAGATTCTAAAAGCTCTCATAGGCTCTTCTAGATTCAGAATGATATCTTTTCCCCTTTGGGTTATCTGAGAAGATCCTATTTGCCTTGAAGATTCAGCTGGTTCTGTAAGCACCCAACTCTTGGGCCAACTTAGTTCTACATGATTTATCTCTTTCCTATTGAATTGCTTATAGTTATCTGAACCTTCTTCGAACAATTCTGTTACTTTATAAATGTTCCTCACTCCTGGATTAGTTGTGTTAATAAGTCTAAAGACAATCCTAGTGTGATACGCCAAATACTTGGCCTGAGAACTCATTCTATTCATCTTAGAGGATTTAATCCTAAGAGTCAAAGAATTTCCCAAACATTTATCGCTTAAAGCCATCAAATAATTTGGATAGGCTTGAAACCAGACTGGACCATTTGCTAGGTTAGTCTGAACACCTGATATTAGCTGGTCTTTAAATTCTTTCCATCTTTTGTCTAAGACTGCTGCTATCACAGGACTGTCCGCTGGGAGATTAAACAAAGGGACTAATCCTACTTGCACTAGACCAACATGGATGTATTTATATTCACCTTTAGACTTGTTCATCATTTCTCTAATTTTGGCAAGTGTAATTAGAGATACATCCAACGTTTCTAATTCTGTGCTAGAAACCTGAGCTGTGGACTCAGACTGGGAGACATCGACTATTGATTTGAAGCTAAATCTAGACTTACTATAAATAGAGTTGATGTCTACCTTTGGCAGTTTCCATTCTAGACAATTTCTAGATGGATCTTCGTACTGAAGTGATTCTTCATGCACCAGAGTAGTATCCAATGGTACTAACTCATCATCCATATCAGCTCATGAAGTGTTCATCATGAATATTTTAGCTGTCCATAAATCAGATTCATCATTATCAGTTTCATATTCAGAAACTACTTCATAAATTGAATCTACTTCAGAGTCTATATCAGAAAATTCTTCTTCATCTACTGGCTCATATGCTAGACTCTCATTTTCAAAGAATACTCTCCTAAGATTTTCCCTTCGCTTATTCTTTTAAGGATAAGTATCGGCTTTATGACTCTTAGAGCCACATACCCAACAACAAGAACAGTTACTCAAAGGTTTTCCCTTATGACATTTTGGTTCTCTACCATATTTTTTCTTAAACGCATCTATCCTATCTTTGTCTCTAAGGTTACTTCTTTTTCTAATAAACCTACCTGGTCTATCAGACTTCCTCCTTTCCTCTCTATCCTTTCTTGATATTCTTCTTTTTCTATATCCTTTGAAACTTTTCTTTTTTGAAGAATATCCAGTTCTAGATTTTTCTTCTGTTCCAGAAGAACATCCATACCTTCCTGGAACATACTCAATCTGAGAACAACAACTCTTGTTTAAATAAGGAAGACGTTTTGCATCTTGCCTTACTTGGAGTTCAGTGCATGCTTTTCTCATAGCATACCTCACTGCTTGTATCCTTCCTCCTAAACCATCAACTACTTTGTCTTCATTTAGGAGAAGTTGAAATGCAGTCTTTGCTACTTCCGGCCAAGGATCCGGGAGTTTAGCAAAAAATAATTCTGACATGTAATTTTGGGCCGCCAAGTCTAAATTATAATAATATTTTTGAAATTCACAGGCAAAGTTATCAAAATAGCACATGTCACAGATTTGTAGTTTCATTAAAGCCATTAAAGATTGCTCTTTTTTCTAATGACTCTGTTGACAACGAAAAACCACAAAATTCTCTTTTCAAGGCGTCTACCACTATAGCTAGTACTCCATCTGCAAACACTTCTTTATCAATTTCTTCTTTTATTGGAGTATGAGCTATTAATGATTCCCAGTATTTTTGAGCATTACCAACCATGGTGGCTTTGCACAATTCGTAGGCGCCTCCAGGAGTGTAACCACCTGATTTGACTGTAAATCTAATCATAGTAATCCACTCATCTATTTTTTCGGACGCATGTTTTTCACAATCTAAGCTGAGAAATGCCGCCGGGCTAATCACCGGTCTCAAAGGGTTATCCCTAGGTACAAATTCTTCTTTTGTCCTATGTAGATAATTAGGTTTGTACATTGTTCTCTTTGTAGAGACTAACTCATTAAAGGTTCTGTCATCTATATGTAGAGGAGCTTCTTCTACCAAACCTAAGGATTTTCTAAGGTCTTGTGCCAGATTATTATTATTCATGTTGGCTGCTTTAGTTGCTGGATCTGCAATAAAAGAAACAATTTTTTCTTTTCTTAATTGAAGAATTTCTTTTTCAGTTATTGGTCCTTTTGTCTTTTTTAAACCCTTTTCCCTTTCAATTGCATCTAACCTTTCATTTACCTGTTTTCCTACTTCATTTGCTAAAGTAGATCTTTCTTCTGGTGAATCACCTAAAATTCCTTTTGCATGAAAATGTTCAAGGAGTTGGTGCACTTCACTTTGCACGTTGTGTAGCGAAGTCAATCCTGATGGATTACTAGAGTCTGAACTCTCGGCTGGATTACCCATTAAACTAGCTTAATTAAGCCTAATTTAATTAATTATTATTCAAATAGTGTTAATTACACTATTTCAGAAGTTTATTTTTCTTCTTAGTTGAAAATATGGACTAAATTGAAAATATTTTTTCTTTTTGTACTTATCAGTACTGCTGCTTGAAAACTATAGGAACCAAACCTGCCTTTTTTTGATAGTTAAAATTCTGATTGGTAACCTGTAAGCTGATGGTGACCTGCTAAAAACACCAATTCGTAAATTGGTAACCTGTAACCTGATGGTGACCTGCTAAAAACACCAATTCGTAACTTTTAAACAAGTTCACACACTAACTTGTAATAAAATTTTGTTTAAACACTATTTTGTTATTTTTAAAAAAGTTCACACACCAAAATTATATTAAACCCTTCTTTTTTCGGACCTTAGTAATCTTGCATGAAATTCTTCCGAAGTTTTCATCATTTTAATACGAAAAACTATTTCAAGACGAAGTAGGATAAAGATGAGGAGCCAATCGAGGCTTAGCAAACGCAATGACCGGATTAGCCGGACATAGTGCATCAACAACTTCCGCAAGATCAACACGGATTGCATTCCCTGGCGGACTCCATGAAAAGCATTGAAGCATCCTTGCAAGCAACATAGTTGTCATGCAACTTCCAAGCAGAGATCCTACACATCCGCGACGACCTGTGTTGAAAATTACAAACCTCGGATCATGCTTTGTCAGAACAACTTCTCCGCCATCCAAGTGTCGTTCGGGGTTAAATTTGAGCGGATCTTGCCAAGTATTAGGGTTCCGACCAAGGCCAGCGCGACTAAGCAATGCCCAACTAACCTTAGGGATGAAATAACCACCAAGTGTAGTATCTTGCATAGCAACATGAGGAATGTTGAAATGTGCAACTGGATGGAGCCTAAATGCTTCTTTTGCACAAGCATTTATATAGTTCAATTTTGCTATGTCAGTTTCTTGGACAAGCCTCTCTTTTCCAATGATCTTGTCTAGTTCTCTCGTCGCCTTTTGGAAAATTTCAGGTTGATTTAACATCTCTGCAATTGCCCATTCTACTGCATTTGACGGGTTATCTATTGTTGCTATCATCAACTCCTGATAAATAAATAATGTGTATAATTATTTAGAATTCAAAACGAGAGAAACGAATAATCTCACCAAACTGATATTTATTATTTATGTATTTAGAACATACACCGAAAAGTTTAGGGATTATTATTTTAAAAAAATCTTAGCTACATTGGAGATATATTTATCAAATAAAAATAAGTTAAAATTAATTTTATTTATCCAAATATAAAATAACAATGAATCTAAATATCATTTTAGTGTAAGTAACTAAGTATACATAGGAATCTAGTGAAACAAAGAGTATAGTTTCTCTCTGATTTTTTAAATGATTGATTATATATTTAGGACATACAATATATGCAAGATGAATAAGAAATTTTGGACGCTTTTAATAAACGGAGTTAGTACAAAGGGATGATTTGCACCGATTTTTTTAAATTATAAGGATCGGATTACACCAATAGGGAAACAAGTGTTCTTTCGTACAAATTTAAGGGCATATCTGCACCTTTTATATAAGAGCATATTTTGCATCAAAAATATTTCAAATGTAGTGAGTAATTAAATCTTATTGTTGAAATATAATGGATAAGTAATTATTTCAATATAATAAACAATTAATTATTTTAAGTATTAAATTTTAATTGCCAACTTGACCCTTTAGTTGGACTGAATTTAATTAAAAATTGACTATTCATAGAGTCTAATTCGATATTAAATTGTAAAATAACATTAATAAAAATTGGGTTAAAATGGGTTTATTGATTTAATTAAATCATCTGACAAAATTGATTTTTATTCTAAATTTCATGTTCAATTTAATCT
Organism: Mercurialis annua; assembly: GCF_937616625.2. Classification (NCBI taxonomy): domain Eukaryota; kingdom Viridiplantae; phylum Streptophyta; class Magnoliopsida; order Malpighiales; family Euphorbiaceae; genus Mercurialis; species Mercurialis annua. Next base: position 2,593,715 of record NC_065575.1, on the reverse strand, counting down.
TAAAAAAATATTTATTTTTTAATTATATAAGTTATAAGTGTTTAGGCATTGAAGAAAAAATTATACTCTAAATTATATTTACAAGGGAGCTCGGTTCTTGATCATAAAGAAATATTACTAACAAATTATTTATTAAAATAATCCGTTATTAATTATATTTGAAATATTTAATTACTCATTAATTATATTTCAACAATAAACTTTAATTACTAATTATATCTGAAATAACTTTATTAATTATATATATATATAAAAAAAGATACAGATACGCCCTTAAACTTTTACGAAAATTATATATATCCCAAAATTTTAATTCGAAGCAACTCGGCCCTTAAACTTATAAAACCGATGCAAATTAGTCCTTCATTCTAACCTCGTTTCTCTTTTCATTAGATAAGAGTTTATTTGCACCAATTTTATAAGTTTGAGAGCCAAATTGAATCAAAGTTAGAATTTTAGAACTTAAATATTTTTTCATCAAAATTGGGAAGGTTATAAATTTTTAAGGTTATTAAATTTTTCTAAAATTACAAAATGAGTACTGAAGTTTAAAACCTAATAAAATGGTTACTAAACTATCATTTTAGTTCTTACAAAAAAATTATTATTTTAGTTCAAAAAAGATTTTTTGTCACTGAAGAAAACTATTCTAGTTGATTTTTGGTTAATATGTGTATACATAAGATATAAGGTTTTCTCTTTTCTAAAAAAAATATAAAGTATTATTTGTCATAAATATTCGAAAACTAATCGTCACGTATGCATAATTTGACCAAAAAATCTCTTAAAAACCTATATAAATTACAAAATTTGAAAGTTGCGTAATCATTTCGATACGTTTTAAAGTTTAATAACCATTTTGTAATTTTAAAAAATTTCAATAACCCCATAATCAATCACCTCTAATTGTCCCTAAACTTTAATAATTTGGTTTTTCCTGTCATTATTCAAGTTCTGTTTCTATGAAATTTAATGGCATTACGTTCCAATTGAAATCTTAAATGGACACCTAAAATTATAATTTTTGCCATGCGACATCAAGTTTTACAATTTTAAACATATATATATATATATATATATATATATATATATATATGATCTCCATTAAGCACAATGTGTCATTAAAATTGTCAAAAACAGAGTAAAAACAACACTAGGTTAACCAAGTTATTTTATTAGTAAGCCCATCCGGGTTTTAAGGCTTCGTCCTGATTAATCCGGATCCGACCCGCGTCGCGCACTTGAAATAGTGGGTGAGTCTACCAGTGTGGATTTTCTGCATTCACAAGACTCAAACCCGAAACGTTTTTTAAGCGATATCAAACCGCTTATCACTTGTATCAAATTCCATTGGTAGGACAACCAAGTTATTTAATACTCCATTAAATTTACAAATTGTTGAAATGCGAAATAAAGTTCATGGATGATTTGGAAAAAGAGAAGATAGTCCAAGGACAATTAAGATAAATACTGTCCACTTTTGGATTGTCATGCAAACTATAAGGAGAGTTAAAGTGTATTTGTTGGGGGCTAAGAAGAGCTAATTGTAGGAAGATTTGAACTCACAACCTAACAGTTTGCTATTCAGCGTTTATATCATTTGAGTTATAATTCATTGGTTAGGAATATAATAGTTGTACGTGCATAATGAAAAAAAACCGGATCTTACAGCGATTTGATTTTTGATCTCTTCCGAGGTGAGCAATGGCCTGCCGTCCGAATTCTGAAGAGTGATGAAAACATCAAGCAAGTCCTCCACTAATTTCCTTTCACCACTCTTCCATTCTTTTATTCTTTCATCTACTACAGGGTTTTGGTAATCTCTTACAATCTTGTTCGCCCTAAGAATTATCTTTTTCTGTCCATCAAAATCAAACCCTTGCAAGAAACTTGGCAAATAATCAGATATACAGAAAGCATATACATATTTAATGACATCAAACAGTGCATCAACGTGGTCGATTTCTTCGCGTCCCGGTCCTCCGTCTGCCGTTCCTTTTCCGAAGTATCTCCGGCCAAATACAATCTTTCTGATCACGTTCCCGCAATAATGGCGGGTGGCAACTCTTAAGTTTACACTTTTATTGCTTTTATACTGATTATGGATATAGAACACAAGATTATCTGCCTCCTCAGCTCTTTTATCATGCAGCCATTTGTGTCTAGCCGGCGAAAGAATCTCCGACGTTAGAATTCTTCTCATTTTCTTCCATTGATCATTAAAAGGAACAAGAATTGTGGTCACGTAACCTCCGCTCATGCACTGAGCAGAAAAAGCCATTGGTCTGCTGGCGAAAATTGCATCTTTTTCTTTAAGCATTTCGTCTGCGATTATTGGACAATTGATAGGAACAATATTAGTATTCCATAGCCGAATAAGGCAAATATCGGTGTGCATATCCTCCATGAGACGGTGGATCCACCGGAATGTGGGTCTGTAGCGGATTATCTCCGGGATATTGCCGACTAATGGCCATGGTTTAGGGCCAGGAGGAAGTTTTTTCTGAGTTGTCGACTTTTTAAGAGTTTGTATAACACAGACAACAATGGTAATCAAGATGATGATGAGCGCCGGTACAATGGTGGTGGTGGTGGTGGTAAGAAAAGGAGTTAATGCAATAGTTATTCCCATATTAGTGTGTAGTTTTAGGATATGGCCAATTCAAGAAAGATAAGAGATTTGTGTTGAGTGTTAACGTCTTTATAGAGTTTAAATTTGGCTTAATCCATCAAAAGGTCCTTTTACTTTTCCTTTTTTTTATCTGGTTCGTCTTAAAAATTTGTTATTGAGTATGTCCTTGTACTAATTGTGTCTTTTTTAAGGTCATTTAATGGGAAGTTGTTTGCATGTGGTTAAATCGTTGTTAACTGTTAAATGACTAACGTTTAACAAAGTACTAAAGCCAAATGATAAAAAGAAGGCGAAACTTTTGATGAAAGTTTTATAAAAGTCTAAACCTTTCTAATTTTATCCAATTTATCCAGAAATGTATAATTTCATTTAGATTTTGTCCAACTTCAAAATTTTGCTTATTTGGCACAGATGTGTGGCATGTCAAATCAGCGACATGTAGGCGCCACATGAGCAAAATTATATAATTAGACAAAATTGAAATAAAATCATGCGTTTCAGGATAAATTTGATAAAATTGAAATGTTTGGAATTCTGTGAAACTTTTATGGAAAATTTGGCCTTTTTTGGTTATTTGGCCAAGTATTAATGTTAAATGATGGATAAAATATTAAAATTTTAATATATAATTTGACCAATGAACTTTTACTCTTTTATTCATCTAGCACCTAAACTTAACGTCTCATCTATCAAACCTCTGAATTTGTTAAATAATTTTATTTGACCTCTAAATTTGATAAATAAGTAAACATTGACTCCTTTCATTTCAAGTGTCGGGGACTTAATGTTTACTTATTAATCAAATTTATGGGTCAAATAGGATTATTTAACAAGTTCCGAAATTCGATTAAGTTTAGAAGATTTTTTTTTTGACGATAAATTTAGGGGTCAAATTATATATTAAACTTAATATTAAATGATGGATATATAATGTATAGCAGAGTATTAATGTTTTGCATTAATTTTTATTTTTCTCATTAAAATGTTTGTACAATTATATATTTTTCTCATAATTTTTTAATCTATTTATAATTATAAATAATTTTTCTCATTTATTTTAGCTAAATATAAAGTTTCTCCCCTTTTCTGATCATTTAGACTTAATACTTTGGGGCGTGATCCATGAGTATGACAGAGGCGTGGTCTGTGAATAGGAAGTTAATATGAAGAAGAATGAAAATGAAAGGCAGGCAACAGACTCACTTTGGCCTTGAGGTAGGCCAAAAGAATATAAATAAGACCCGAATAAAGGATCAATTCACCCCCTCAATTTGGTACGAAATATCAAATGAGTCCTTTTGGAGGGTTTTGAGTCAAACTAACTCACAACTTGTATTTTCATATCAAAAACACCCAAAGAAAATGGGAATATCACCTCCTCTAAATTTTGTAAAACCATATCAATTCACCCCTCATTTTTCGATGGAAACCGTTTCATTTCACCCCCAACCACCGCATTCACCGAAAACCGCGGCCAGATTATGTTTTTCACCAGATTTTTTTCGAACTAAACATTTTTTTTCCGTTAAATTGCTAATGGGTCTGCTCTTCTCCGGAGCAAACCCATCTGGGTCTGCTCCACGATGGAGGAGCAGAGCTGTCTGGTTCTGGTCCTCTATGATGCTAAAAACAATTCCAAACTTACCTGGATAAAATTGTTGAAAAAGCAAGTAATGCAACCAAAGCACACATTGAACATATCAACTTGCTAGATTAGAGTTTGAAACACCCTCCAAGTCACCGTGGGCAAAATATGGAGAAAGACAATATAAACGAAGGAAGAAACTCAGACACTCGGGTAAACGGCACACGAAACAATGGAGATGGAGGAAGAAACCGAAAAAATAGAGGAACACCACCCGAAATAATAAAGAACCAAACGATACAAGGAGCGAAGGAGAAAACCCCAGACGAAAAAAACGAGTAGACGAAACGATACATGAAGAAGATGATTGGTGGCCAGAATGTGAGCGGGCAATGGTCGGAGCGGGAGTGGGTGGCCGAAGTGGCGGGATTTAAAATTTTGGTACAAATGTTATATCAGAAACAATATGAAATTCAGAAATATATTTTAAAAATTTAATTTTTAACAATAAAATGACGGTTTTTAATTTATTTGTTCTTTTATAAAATTTAAACTAATTATATATCTATCAAATATATTTAAAAATTGTAACTTAAATTTAATTAAATTAATTAGAAATTTAAACTAATTTTAATTAGTTAATTTAAAAAATATTAATTTTTTTAAAATTGAGTTTGATTTTGGTTTGGTTATCATGTGGAACTTATATAATTTTACTTTATTAAAAATTATTCGTTTTACTAATTATTAAAAATTATTCGAATAATTTATTATAATTTTACTAACTTATATATATAAAAATTAGTAAAACGAATAAAATTTTAATAATTTATTATATATATAATTTATTATATAATGTTTTTATAAAAATTTACTATTTCAATTAATTAATTTTTTAATAATTTATTATATATATAATATTTATATATGCAGAACTTTTATATGATTTTAACAAGTATCTTTTAAATCTATTCTTTCTAATAAATGACTATTAGAAATTGAAATAGTAATTTTTTTTGTTTTTATAATTTATTCAAAAAAATTAAATTTTTAGATTTATATTTTAATTTTATTTAATAATTTTATTTAATTTATAGTTGAATTTTCCTAATAATATTTATTTAGTAAATTTATTTTTTAGAATTATAAATTCTAATTTTAGTCTAAATATTTTAAAAATAATAATAAGTTCAGCTTAAAATTTTCTCTCTTTCAAAATTTAAAATTTAACACAAATAAATTTTAATAAACAAAATATGAAAAATAAATAAATATTATACTGAGATAAAAAAAAATAGCATTAAATATTATTAAAAAGTAAAATAAAATAAAAATAAAATAAAATCAATGAAATTTTAATAAATTTATAAAAAAAAATCTTAAAATTGTAGCTTTTCACCATTAAACCAACCTTAAACGTATTTATTCTCACAAGAGGTCCAGTGTTGTTTATGATTGTCCTCAGTTTAAGGGCCACCTTATCTTAAACTCAATAATTGTACGAAAATAAAATGCTTTTGGATTTACAAAAGCACACGGAAAAAATTAGCAGAAAGGGTCAACGGTCACCGTAGTTTTTGGATAAGAGATTTGTGTTGAGTGTTAACTTTTATAGGACTCAAACAGCAATTTGTCCCTTTAACTTATAAGCAATGGACAATTAACACAGAAATTAACTTTGTTGGCAAATCAATACACGAACTTGGTGATTAAGAGTAATTAGCCCATTTTGGCAAATTAACTTACAAATTAAAGGGGCAAATTGCCAATTGAAAGAACTATTAACTCACAAATTGAGGGGGCAAATTGTAAAAATAAAATAAAATGCCCATAATCACCAAGTTTATGTACTGATTTGCACACAAAGTCAATTTGTGTGTTAATTGCTCATTGCTTACAAGTTGAGGGGTCATATTGCCACTTAAATCGTCTTTATAGAGTTTAAATTTGGCTTAATCTATTAAAAGGTCCTTATACTTTTATTTTTTTATCTGTTTCCTCTTGAAAATTTGTTATTGATCATGCCCTTGTACTATTCGGGTTTTTTAGACTTAATCGCTCAAAATCCCCACCTTTAACCCCTTTTACAATTGCACCCTGATATAGGTATTATTTTCAATTTACCCCAATTTAGATTTTTATGTTTCAATTGTACCCTAAAACATTAAATTGACCTTTTTTCACTTAGAAAAAAATTTAAAATAATCCGTCATTTTTATATTACTAGTTTCGCATTACGTGCTATGCACGTGGCTCGTGACGTGACTCGTAATAAATGTTAAATTAGTTAGAATTTTCAAATATTATACTTCAATTTTTTGATTTTTAGAATTATTATTATAATTATACCAATGCATTTTATTTATAATCAAGATATTTTTATTAATCGGATTAAAACTATTAATTATATTAATAAGTATTATATTACTCATAACTCCTGGAGTAATAAAAATATCTCTAATTAAGCAAGCTAAATATATTTTTATGCAATTAGTATTTGTATAAAAAGGATCGTATATATGTTTAATCCCAAGTTAACATCTCTAATTAAAAAAATTAGATACAACTATTACACGTATAAAGATGATAATGAGGCAATTGAATTCTGAGACTTTTTATGTTTTGTTAAATAATTCTGAGACTTTTTATTGTTGATGGTTATTTGTTTAGATGAATAGTAGGTATAGTCTTCTTAATTACATGAATTGTAGGCGTATTTAATTACTTTATTTAAGGAGTAGTGGTTTATTTTATTTAAAATTTTAATTGTATTATCAAATAAATATCATAATTTTATAATTAAATAGTAAAATGACCTTATAACCTTCAATTAAGTCATCAATTAGTAATAAATTAGAAAGAATTTTTTAGTAAATTTTGTTTGCTACATAAATTATTTAAAATGTTAATCAAACATAAAAATGCTATTTTAATTAGCTAATATTGATAATATTCAAAGAGACTATCTATACCTAGATTTATTATCTAGGATGAAGTCCTTAGAGTATTTATTAAGAAACAACATTTGTATATGTATTATTATATGAAACGACAACGGATTAAATAGAGAAAGTAAATGTTATTGGAATGCACTATTTAAGCTACGGTAATCAAGTATAAGTAAAATTGTAGTAGTTTATAGAACAATAAATAGGATATTAAATAGGAAAAATTTAATTATCAAATAATAAAATCTCAAGCAAGTCAACCTGGGATTTTTGTGGCTATAAAATAGGTTGTTTATTTGATAATTTTTGGATATAAAATAGGTTGTTTATTTGATAATTACGTCTAGAGTCCTTATTTTAATTTAATTCTTCTATAATAATTAGTATACTAATTTAATTAGTAAATGACTTTAAAACCCAATTATTAATAAATTAGAAAGGGTTATCCGGTAAAAGTGCCTGTCCCCCCCCCATCCGTGCTTTTGTTTATTTGATAATTATGTCTAGAGTCCTTATTTTAATTTAATTCTTCTATAATAATTAGTATACTAATTTAATTAGTAAATGACTTTAAAACTCAATTATTAATAAATTAGAAAGGGTTATCCGGTAAAAGTGCCTGTCCCCCTTCCATCCGTGCTTTTATATATAGTATAGATTTATAACATTAGAGTCTAATTGAAATATAAGCTATAAATAAAAAATTATTTAAAATTTTTTTCTAAGTGAAAAGATGTCAATTTAATACTTTGGAGTACCATTAAAACACAAAAAAAAAAAAATTGGGGTAAAATTAAAAAAAATTCTACGTAAGGGTGCAATTGCAATAGAAATTAAATGTGAGGGTTTTTGAATGATTAGGAATTTTTTTAATAGGACTTTTTATGGGAAGTTGTTTGCATGTGGTTAAATCGTTGTTAACTGTTAAGTGATTAATGTTTAACAGAATATAAATCTCACGGCGCAAGTGAGTTGGTAAGGCGTTCTCCTAATTCAAGTGAAGTCGCTGGTTCGAACCGTACTCATGTATGCAGTTATTTAAAACTTGGGGTCAGAGTTTTATTTCCGCAAGAGATCTATTTGGTTGGAGTAGTGATTAGTCTAACTGTAAAAGGCTTAAATATACGGTTTTATTATGAGAAAAATTGACAATTGCACAACTTAAGCCAAAATAATCAGAAAATTACGCCCCAACTTTTCTATTTAGATAATTAGCTTTCTCTTAATTTTTTTTGGAAAATTGACCTTTATATATTAGAGAAATACGATTTCAACTTATAAGGTAACAGTCAGCTCATGATCCAAGATTCTCCTAAATTTGCTCTCAACATTTGAATGAAAGCAAATCTTACCTAATCAGCCAAATCTTTGAATCCATGAAAAAAGATATTCGGATCTTAACACATAGAAAGATTACAGAGAATTGAATCATAAAAGATACAAACAACCGAATTGATCAAAGATTCAGAGCGGACGTGGAGGTCGCGATGGTGGAGGCCGCGGTGGTGAGTTTGGGTTCCATGATGAAGGTCGTTCTTGTTTTCAGCAATGTCCTCTTCTCCATCTCGTCTTTGTATCATCTACGCCAGCAGTGATGTCATTTTACCAGCTGCGTCGCTCCTCAAAAATGAAATCGCTGCCGTTCTTCCCACCATCAGCAATGGCACCACCAGTGAAGAAAAATTGACCTGTCTTAATGATCCTCTAGTTTTTTTATTTAATTTCTTTGTGATTTGAAGAAATTGTTTAATTTGATGGTTGTGGATGATGATGGTTATCGGTAGTGGTCTGGTTTTAATGTTGCACTTTAAGTGTTTGAATAAATGCTTATAAGTATCTATATTGTTTCGGGTGTTGGTTAACCAATGGTTAATCTTTGGTAAATAGTTGGTTAACTTGTAATAAATTTTATTTTGAATACATCGTTGATAATTTTTTAGTAAATTGTTGGTAAACTTGAATTATGTATTTTAAATAAACTGTACCTTTTAAAAAAATTATATACAGCAGGGACATAATAAAAAGATTTGTCGCGGTCTACCAAAATAGTAATAGATATGATATAATTCAATTTTTTGGTCTGAGTAGTATGCTATTGGTTGTTGCTTGGTATACCGTTATAACCATAGCTTAATTGTTTAGCGGTTGTTTTATTCAACCATTTTTTGACATATAAAAAATAATAAAACAAAAATTTAGCAAAACTTTATGTATGTTTTCAATTAAAAATACATGCGGGGTGTTTATAATTTTTTAACCAAATTGTTAATTAGGTAACCAGTTATGAACCAAACGATTACCATGTATTTACTAACTAACAACTTCACCGGTATGTAATAGGTTAAAAAAATCAAGTATAGTCTAATTCTGGTAAAAAAAAGTGATATATATTGTTTGAATCACAATGCAATACAAATTATAAATTAGATTGTATAACAATAAAAAATTGTGCAATAAAAAAATATAAAATATTAGATAACTAAATAGGAACCAACTGTGTATCAAATGTTATCCAAAATAGAAACCAAATATGTACCAAAAACTGGAGTGTACCAACTAGTATCCAAATGTGTTCCACAAACTACTCAAGTGTGTTTGAAACACAAACAAAAATATCAAAAACATCTAAAGTAACAACTATATTACAATCTATTCAAAGTTTTTCTTCAATCTACCAGTTTTCTATTTTGGTTTTGGTTCAAGCTCCTCGTCGCTGTCAATGTTTATATCAATCTTCATCTGTCCATAATTATTACAAGTCAACCAACGGTTTACCCAATATTAACTATTGGTTAACCAACACCTAAAACATTACATATATAATCGTTTTATTCTCATAAGCATTTCTTCAAACACCAAGAGTGCAGGTTGTGCGTACTAAAAAATCGAACTAGCAGTTGCAAATCAATTTCGACCATAGTCACTGCAAATCAATTTCCATGTTAATTAAACAAAATCAAAGAGCGATAAAAATGAAAGGGATCGAGAGAGATTGAATCACCAGTAATCAACAGACATTATCATAAGCATTTTTATTCTCGTAAACACACATTAACGTTCTATTCTCATAAGCATTTATATTCTCATAAGCATTTCTTCATCTTGTTATTGGTTAACCATTAGTTAACCATTGATTAACCAAGAGAAAATCTGATCATAATAATTACAAATCAAAAATTTCCTTCATCACCAACAAATTTGAATTTGTGGCTCACTAACAGCTGCAGCGGTAAACAAAGCCACCACCACCACATCAGAAGCTCTTCCTCTTCCGCCTTTTTTTCTCCGTCGAACTCACTCCATTCAATAACATAGCGCCGTCTCCGCCTCCATAGCAACAACGCGCCAACTTCATCTCCATTGCAGAGCAGCGACAGGAAAATAGAAGAGAGCAGCAATTGATTTTGGTCGATGGCGATGATGATCCATGCCGCCGCTGCTCCTCGATGATCCACGCCGCCGAGCAGCAACTAATTTTGGTCGATGGCGATGATGATCCACGCCGCCGCATCATCTATGATCCATGGAGAATTATTCTCTTTTTGCTTCATAATCATCAACAACAACCGCTGCATCATCTACAACAACCGCCACAATTTCCAATTCCGATTCCGATGACTCCATTACACCACCAACAACAAAAACAAACTGTGAATGCATTCAAATTCTGAAAACATATTGAAATATGAAATTTGAAAGAAAAGGAAACCATAATTTGAATGGAGAAAAGAAAGCCGAGAATCTCGTATGGAGAAAAGGAAGGCGAGAATCTCGCAAAAATCATAACATGCAATCTCTCTGATTTTCGAAACCGTATTCTTCAGTTTTTGAAAGTATAAAAATTATAAGGAAAAAGGTTAAAATTCGAATTTAGGGAGATGAAATAACAAATCTCAATTTTGAAACCTAGGGCCGTATATCTCTAATTAGTTTGGGCTAAGCCCGTAATCTGTCTAAAAAAGTCTTTTATTATTGGAATTCGTTTAGAACACCTCATGGTTTACAAAATAAAAATAAAAATTTACAGAGTATTGATTTTAAATGATGGATATATAACATATACTAACAGAGTATTAATGTTTTACATTAATTTTTATTTTTCTCATTATACAATTGAATGTTTTTCTCATAATTTTTTAATCTTTTTTCCCAACTGAAGGTAGATAAATAGATAGAACAGGTAATACAAGAGTTAAGTACAGCTGAAGAAAACTAGACTTAACATTCTGAGTTAGACTATGAGATAAAACTGACTAATTTTTTCGAAGTGCACCACTCTCATTTATCTTAGCTAAATATAAAGTTTATCCCTTTTTTTGAACTTATGATTCTACCCCACATAATTGGGGGCGTGGTCTTTAAATAGGAAGTCTTTTTTTAAGGAATGAATAGGAAGTCAATATGAAGAAGAATGAAAATAAAATGTGAAATAAAATGTGAAATGCTGGAAACCGGATGGGCAACCAAAACGTTTAAAAATGTGAATAGGAAGTCTCCTTTTTTTTTTAAGGAATGAATAGGAAGTTAGTCAGGGTGAAGGCCTGAAAACCAAAAGGACAAAAAATGAAATGTGAAATGCGGAAAAAAAAAGAGGTCCACAAAAAAAGAATGACAAAAAAAGATTTTGTTGTTTGTTAAGGTTAAAAACATAGGAGATTTTAAGAAGAATTCAAAATTAATTTATTTTTTCAAATTACTGAATTTTGATGTGACGATCAAAATTAATTTACCTCAAAACTAATTTACTAAAAACCGCAACTATTCAAATCTTGAGATTTAAAAGCGTATTGGAAACGAAGAGGACGAAATAGTTTCTAGCGTGAGTAAAAATTTCAATAGAGAGACATGAAAAAGTAAAATTAGGTTAGAATAGTAAAGTAATATTTTTCCCCCTACAGAAAGAGTATAATGCAAAAAATCCATAAGTACGAAAAGCTAAAAATAAAAGGAGAGTATTGGGTGTTATTATTTAAGATACTGAGTTAAACCATGTAATTTCCTCTTTATAAATCTTTAAAAAGATATTTTACTCGGCCTAATGCCTTAAAAACACCCGATCTTTTATCCACTTCCAATCCTATCATGACGTTGAAAACTAGTCAATTTTATTCTATTTTGTATTTTTTCGTTTCAATTGCACTTTTAAGCATGAATTTGATATTTATTTATATGGAATTTTTTTTTTAAAAAGGTCAATTCAATGCAAAAAAAGGTCATTTAATGCAAAAAGGGTCAATTTGAAGAATTTTTTCGATTTTTTTCAATATGAGAAAAGGACTATTTTATATTTAAAGGTGCAATTAAAACGAAAAGATGCAAAATATAATAAAATTGTCAGTTTTTAATATCAGAATCGTCTATTTTAATCAAATGAAAAAACAAGCGGCACCGACTTTTGAAAATTACCTATAGTCCGTATTTTGATTTTGACGAATGTTGATAAACACATCAAACAACGTGATATTGTCAATAAAATTTGGTTTTGATGTTAACTTTATCGCAAAATTGAACAAAATTTTCGGCTGCTAAGAGATAAACCATTAAAAATGATAATTGTACATTTATCTTGCACCAAATAATGATGCCAAGCAAGTCCCTTGACAGGCCATCCGCAGGCACACTACAGCCTTATACGTTGCAGCAATCGGAGCACTGACTAACGTGGGATATTAAACTCCACAAATCACTCTTATTTATTTGAAATTATAGAGTGTACTATATTTTAAATCATTAAAGAAAAAGTCATTTAGCATAAAATCATTGTCGGGGACGGATTTAGAAAGAGCTATAATGGACAGTAGTTGCCTACCATATTATTTAAAATATTTTTTAAAAAAATGAATATATAAATTAACGGTATAGTTTTTCACCTTGAAATTTATAACATTGTCTACCTTAAAATTTATATTTTATTAATTTTATTTGTCTTATAAACTTTTAGTATATAATTTTGTCCACCTTATAAAATTTTCTTGGATCCGCCATCGGTTACTGTGGTCAAAAACTGCAAAAACACAAGCATAAATCATTTATGATCAATTACCATGTTTATAACTTTTTGTTACAAATACCTGACAATTATTCCATCTACTTTCATTTTTTTTTGAAAATCCATTTGGAATCTAGTCATTTACATTCTGCAGGTAATTATACTACTCCCTCCGTCCCGTTTAAGAAGTCCCATATTCTATTTTGGGATGTCCCATTTAAAAAGTCTCATTACTATTTTTAGAGTATTTTTCCATTGAATATCCAATTTTATCCTTATTTTAGTTATCTTAAAAGAGTTTTATGGAAAATTCCACTATCATTAATAGGGGCAAAATATGAAAAAACATAAAAAGACAAGAATAATTAATGTTTTCTTAATCTGTGTGTAAAGTCAAATGGGACTTTTAAAGTGGGACGGAGGGAGTAGTTTTAAAGTATAATTTTGCAGAATTTTTCACTTTCACTTGCCTCTTTCTATAGAGGATCTTCAAAAAGTTATCAACTTTTTTGAAGTGTTAAGGTTCACCGTCAAGTAAATATGTCAAAAAATCTATACCGAAAAATTTGTCTGTTCTTACACGTTTACTACGTTTAGGTTCATCCTTAAATTCATTTTCTAGATTAAATTCACTCAATCATTGTAAAATTCATCTATTGGCTCATAAGTTTATTTTGATGAACTCGGTACTTTAATTATATATGCATTTACTAGAAAATATATGTTCAAAGAACAACACATCTCTGAATTCCATAATCGTGTTATTGTAAATTTTAGAATTTTTAGATTCATACACAAAAAACGTTTAAGCAATATTATTATGTGTACATCCAATAAAAATACAATCAACACTACTTCTAGGACCTATCTTTACATTTTTTATTGTTGGTACCATAACTTTTATAAGACACCCCCACATTTTCAAATACTTATAACAAAACTTTATGCTTTTTCATAATTCGTAAAGGGTGTTGTCTTCTTGCTTTCCGATTATCTTATTTAAAAGATAAGTTTTTGATAAGATATCTTCCGCCCACAAATTCCGAGGTAGTCCATAAAAAAGTAAATTCACATTCATCATATCATTTAGAGTAGGCCTAATACCTTAAAAAAAACCCGACTTTATAATCCCTTTTCGATCCTACCCTGACGTTGAAATTTTGTCAATTTTACCCTATTTCGCATTTTATTGTTTCAATTGTACCATGAAATATATTAAATTGACGTCTTTTTCATTTGGAAAAAAATTCAAAAACGTTCTCCATGTATAGCATATATTTATTGTACAAGTTTAAAATTTATTTAGATTTAGTTAAATTAATTAAGAATTTAAATTAGTTTTAATTTAATTATAGTTTTTAGTTAGTTTTTAAAAATAAAGGACTTATTTGTATTTTTTGAATGAAAATGAATTTACTTTTATCTTTAAACATGGTTAATTAAATGATTTCATCATTTAAATAAAAAAATTGACAAAAATTACAAAATTGGGGATAATTGAAACGATAAAATATGAAATAGGGTAAAATTTGTAAGTTTTCAACGTCAGGATATAATCAAACGGGTTATAAGGTCAAAGTTTTTTAAGACATTAGGGCTTTAGAGTATAATTTTATATTCATCACCATTATAATGAGGAGAATATGAAGCTACAATTTCATGAATAATATCATGACGTGGACAAAATTACCATATCGTTCTACATATTTACCACCGCAGTAACTTTTAATCATTTCGATTTTTTTTGTTCAATTGATTTTGAATTTGAATTTATTAGAGGTCTCTAATAAGAATTTTAAATATGTAAATGTGATGCGCAGTTTGTCAATCTTTAAAATATGATAAGTTGAACAAGACACCTCCAAATTATTTGATTCTTGCAATGCATTGAAAAGGTGAGGAAGTCTAATTTAATCCACATGAAAAATACTTGCTCACGTAAGGTCTATAAATAAAAATATTATCAACTCATGGATAAAGATCAAATTTGACTATTTTTTTTATTTTTTTATCCTTAGTAAATGTCTTTCTTGTAAAAATAACATGCAAAAATAGAACCTTTTCAAATATATTATCCCAATAAACCAAAAAAAAAGTCACAATTAAATCCAAAACAGTGTAAATAAATTCTGCTTAATAAAATGCCGAATCTTTTTTTCTTTATTGGTAAAAGGAAATTATATATAAAAAGATTTATTATAAAATTAAGGATTTATTATATATAAAATCACCACATTTATACAAAATATCAAAAATAACACGACTTTTAAAATATATCAATTAAAGGCACCACATTTCATTTTTTTTTTTAAAATAACATGTGCCCATTTTTAAGTAAAATTTTGCTGATTTGGACATCCAATGGAAGTGCCACGTGGCATGCCATGTCAGAAAAAACGCCACTAAAAATTACCGATGTTGTTTTTGAAAAGAAACAAAATGTGGTATCTTAAATTGACACGTTTTAAAGGTCATGTTATTTTTGAAATTTCGTGTAAAGCTGGTGATTTTATATGTAATTAACCCTAAAATTAATAATAAGTTTTGAATAATATCTTTTTATCGATTTGGTGCAATAATTTTTCAATGTATGTCAAGTATACCAAATCGACAAATAAAATAAATAAATGATCTAAGTAATAAAAATAAAATAAATACAAGCATAAATCATTTTACAGATTATGTAATTTAATAAACTTCTAACTCTGTATTTAAATCTTAAGATCGTAGCTAAAAATTTGATAGAATATTAATCATACATAATTCAATAGTACTTCTCTATCTTTTTTTCCCTTTTCTTCTCATTCTCAATAGTTTATCTTTCTTAGGTACTTTTTTCGGATGTCTGTGATCTTGCATAAATCACCTCCGCAGTTGCATTATCTTAACGTGAAAAACTATTTCAAGATGTAGTAGGATAGAGATGAGAAGCCAATCGAGGCCTGCCAAATGCCATGAGTGGATTAGCAAGACTGAGATCATCAACAGCTTCTGTAAGATCAACACTGATTGCATTCCTCGGCGGACTCCATGAAAAGCATTGAATCATCCTCGCAAGCAACATAGTAGTCAGGCAACTTCCAAGAAAAGATCCCATACACCCGCGACGACCTGTGCTGAAAACTAAAAACCTCGGGTCATGCTTTGTCAGGACAATTTCTCCGTTATTCAAATGTCGTTCGGGGTTGAATTTGAGCGGATTTTGCCATGTTTTAGGGTTTCGACCAAGACCAACACGGCTAAGCAATGCCCAACTACCCTCGGGGATGAAATAACCACCGAGTGTAGTATCCTGCATAGCAACGTGAGGCATATTGAAATGTGCAACTGGATGGAGCCTAAATGCTTCTTTTGCGCAAGCATTTATATAGTTTAAATTTGCAATATCAGATTCTTGGACGAGCCTCTCCTTTCCAATGACCATGTCTAATTCTCTCGTTGCTCTCTCTAGTATTGTAGGTTGATTTATCATCTCTGCCATTGCCCATTCTACCGCATTCGATGGGTTATCTATGTTAGCTAATACAGCGAATTAACAAAGAAACAGTAGCTCGAGGCGTGAGAATTTTTCACTGGCCTAAAAGTATATTTCGCCGTTAAGCTTATACCCCAGGATACATCGAGTTCTTCAACTTATATGAAGTTGGAACAGAAGTAGCAGTGAACAAAATATTTGATACGATTTTCGTATCCCACTAATCCAGCCATGATCTGATTTGTATTTTAAATTTGTAATTAACAAGTAAAATGAATGTAGACATAAAAGAGGTTAAGTTAAATAAAACCGAAAATGTTAGTGGAGGTTCCTTAATCAAAACGTGGTTAATTAAATGAAAACGTTTTAATTAAACTCAGATAATAAAACTTAGTCAAAGTTTGTTCCGGATTTGTAGGCTTCAACCAAAATAATTTTACATATGCTAAAATAGGCCCTTCTCATATAAGGCTTTTATTATTATTAAATAAATAATAAAACCGGGTTGCAAAAAGTTTAGTCAAGCCTCGGACAAGGCCACTTGACTTTCATCCCGAACCCCAACCCACAAGCCTACTCCGAAGAGGGGGGGGGGGGGGCGCGAGCCCATTGCTTCCCCTTCAACACAATTATTAGCCTATAATGCCTTAACCATTATAAACACAAAAGAAAGGCTCTACACTTCCCATGTGGGATTTGTGTAGTTTTGAAATAACACAAAAAGCCAAAATAAGAATAAGACAAGTTAAAACAATTTTTACAACAATCCCCCACTTATTTCAAAACATAAAAATACTAGCTGGATTAGTTTCTTTAATAAATATAAATGCATCAGTTTCGGTGTCTTTTGGACTATGAACCAAAACCTGAATAGAAGAGGTATAACTCACGGTAAGCTTGGTGAAGTTTTAAACTTCTATGAACCAAGAATTCCATTTGTAAGCTATAATTCTCAACCATCACATCATACTTTCCACAAACTGCTACTCAACGCGGTTTTGCGCTATTTAGGCCGTGCGCGTGCCTGGATATTCATGAGTGCTCTAACGACTTAGCCACGAGTCATATAGGAGCGGCCCCACTCCACACTCATATAGGTGATTTCATCAAGTTTATATAGCAACTAAATATAAACTATCCTTAAGGACTATGAAATCATTAAGAGTTACAAACTCAACCTCACAATAGTTGCTTCTAGTACAACACACACCATAGGAATGAACTAAATCAAAATTTAGTACTAGCAGGACTAACACATGACTTGTTATTACCCGTATGAACCAAATTCATGGGATCTCCAATCACAGAGGTCGGGTTACCATCACGGTTAATACTCAAATTGGCACAAGTCCCATTCCCCTCGATGTTTCAAGGATCATTTTCCTTCCCAAAGGTTTAGTCAGAGGATCGGCCAAATTCAGCTCTGACTTCACATAATCAATGGACATAATTCCATCCTTTTGCAATTGCTTTACCACATCATGTCTTAGACGTAAATGTCTATTCTTTCCATTGTAAGCCTTATTCTTAGCAATGGCTATTGCCGCTTGGCAATCACAATGCATAGACACTGAAGGAGTTGGTTTTATTCCCAAAGGAATATTGACTAAGAAGTTTTTCAACCACTCAGCCTCATTGCCAGCTAATTCCAGAGCTATAAACTCGGACTCCATAGTAGATTTGGCAATTAACGTTTGCTTAGATGATCTCCAAGCAATCGCACCTCCTCCAAGTGTAAACACATAACCACTAGTGGATTTTGTCTCATCTGAATCAGAGATCCAGTTAGCATCACTGTACCCTTCTAGTACAGCGGGAAATCCACTGTATAGGATACCATAATTCATGGTTCCTCTCAAATATTTCATTAGTCTGACAATGCCATTCCAATGATCACGGTTGGGATTATGAGTATATCTACTCAATCTGCACACAGCATAAGCTATGTCAGGTCGAGAGAAATTCATCAGATGCATCAGACTCCCAATAACCTGAGCATACTCAGTTTGAGCCACTGGATCTCCTCTATTCTTCATTAACTTAGTGTTAGCATCATAAGGAGTACTCACAGGTGTGACATCAAAATGTCCAAACTTCTTAAGAAGTTTCTCAACATAATGCTCTTGTGATAGTATTATACTATCACCCTTCCTTATGATTTTAACACCCAAAATTACATTTGCTTCACCCATATCTTTCATATCAAATTGAGAAGCAAGAAAAGCCTTTGTTTCATGTACTATACTAAGACAAGTACCAAAGATAAGCATGTCATCCACATACAAACAAATAATGACAGACTCACCTTCAAGCACTTTAGTATAAACACATTTATCAGCTTCAGTAGAGGAAAACCCATCACTAATCAAAACTTGGTCAAATTTCTCATGCCATTGTTTAGGAGCTTGTTTCAAACCATATAATGATTTTAAAAGTTTACAAACTTTATTCTTTTGATTTGAAACAACACAACCCTCGGGTTGAGTCATATAAATTTCTTCTTCTAATTCGCCATTTAAAAACGCAGTTTTAACATCCATTTGATGAATGAAAAGTTTATGAATTGAAGCTAAGGCAATTAAAACTCTAATTGAAGCAATTCTAGTTACAGGGGCAAAAGTGTCAAAATAATCAATGTTTGGTTTTTGAGAAAAACCTTTCGCAACCAATCTAGCTTTATATTTTTCAATTGAACCATCAGGATTCATTTTTCTTTTGAAAATCCATTTACAGCCAATGGGTTTTGCGCCAGGAGGCAAATCAACTAAAACCCAAGTATTATTTTGATTAATTGAATCAATTTCTGTTTTAATGGCTTCTTTCCAAAAAACAGACTCAGAAGAAGAAACAGCTTCATTAAAATTTGAAGGTTCATTATCAACCAAATACGTATAAAAATCATTTCCAAAGGAATTTTCAATTCTTTGTCTTTTGCTCCGTCTCAACTCCTCAGTAGAGTTCACTGTTATATTTTCAGTTTCATTTTCATTAACAGTGGGCATATGAGAAATTGACTCAGTTTTTAGTGGATACACATTCTCAAAGAATTCAGCATTCTTAGTTTCAACAATTGTATTACAATCAAGTACATCACTTTTCAATACAAGGAACCTATATGCAGCGCTATGTTCAGCATACCCTATAAACATGCAATCAGAGGTTTTAGAACCTATTTTCCTTTTCTTAGGGTCAGGTAACATTACTTTAGCTAGACACCCCCACACTTTTAAATATTTCAGGTTAGGTCTATAACCTTTCCATAGTTCATAAGGAGTTTTTCCAGTTTTCTTATAAGGTATTCTATTCTGTAAATGACAAGCAGACAGTATAGCTTCACCCCATAAGTTATCACTAGCAGAAGAACTAACTAGTAGTGCATTCATCATTTCTTTTAAGGTTCTATTTTTCCTTTCTGCTACGCCATTAGATTCAGGTGAATATGGAGGAGTTACTTCATGTATTATTCCTTCTTTTTCACAATATTCATTAAATGCTATATATTCACCACCTCTATCTGATCTAATTCTTTTAATCTTTCTATTAAGTTGGTTTTCTACTTCAGCCTTATAAATTAAGAACATATCAAATGCTTCATCTTTATTTCTTAATAAATAAACTCTGGCATATCTAGAGCAATCATCTATAAATGTCACATAATATTTTTTACCACCTCTAGTCATGGTTTGTTTTAGGTCTCCTAAATCTGTATGAATTAAACTAAGTAATTCAGATTCTCTAACTACAGAATGGCACGTTTTCTTAGTCGATTTAGTTTCAGCACATATTTGACATTTATCTATGTTCGTTTTATTTAGTCCAGTTATTATACCAAGTGTTTGCATTTTCTTAATATAGCTAGCATTCACATGTCCTAATCTAGCATGCCATAAATCAATAGAGTCTATCAAGTAAGCAGAAGTAGATGCATTTTTCATTATTTCAGCAACATTCAATACAAACAGACCCTGATTACAATAACCCCTGCCTACAAAGACATTATTCTTTGTCATTACAATCTGATCTGATTCAAAT
Source organism: Mercurialis annua (assembly GCF_937616625.2). Taxonomy (NCBI): domain Eukaryota; kingdom Viridiplantae; phylum Streptophyta; class Magnoliopsida; order Malpighiales; family Euphorbiaceae; genus Mercurialis; species Mercurialis annua. The sequence continues at coordinate 2,573,054 of NC_065575.1, read as the reverse complement.
GACACCTTAACTCCACCCTTACCCATTAGTGCAACAGACAACAAATTAGCCCTAATATTTGGTACATGAAGTACTTCATTCAGAGCCAGTGTCTTTCCTGATGTGAGCTTGAGAAGAACCTTTCCTTTTCCAAGAACAGGAGCTGTTCGGGAATCACCAAGGAACACACATTCTTCTCCATCCCCTACTGGTGTGTAGGAGGTAAAAGCATCTCTGCTTGCACAGATATGCCTGGTAGCACCAGAGTCTACCACCCAGTTTCTCGCATCAGCAACCAAATTCACTTCAGAAATGACAGCAGCAATAATATCATCTCCTTCGACCAAATTCGCATTTGGCTTAGGAGGATTGCCATTTCTGAGTCTCTTTCTGCACTGAGATGCAAAGTGACCTGGTTTTCCACACACAAAACAGGTACTCTTTTTCTTGAAAGCAGTGGAGTTAGTTACCTTGGGTTTGTAATCAGTATTAACAATTACAGAGGGTTTCTGATCATACCTCTTGAAGTTCCCTTTGTTTTGTACCAGATTCGCCCTTGCATTCAGCGCCTTGTTTCGGGCAGCCTTGATTTCCTTTCGGTTCGTCTCCTCAATTATTATGTGTGTAATCAGTTCCTGCAATGTCAATTGTTTATGTTTATGTTTAAGATTCTGCTTGTAGTCATTCCATGATTGAGGCAGTTTCTCAATCAGGATTCCAGCAACAAATTCCTCCGGCAGTGTAATTGATTCGCCCTTAAGATCTTCGAGCAGTTTGTGGTACTCGTTAATCTGAGCGATCATGTCCTTGTCCTCAGCCATCTCCCATTTGTAAAATTTACCAATCACGAACTTCTGTTTCCCAGCATCCTCAGCAGTGTACTTACTGATCATCGAATCCCATATCTGTTTCGCTTCCTTGTACGCACAGTAAACGTCAAAAAGCTCATTAGATAAAGTACTAATTATAGTATGTCGGCAAACCTTATTGGCATAAAGCCATGTTTCGGATTCCTTGACAGCAGTTGGAAGAGGTTTCTGATCAGTAAGGGCAGAAGCCACGCCGTGCATATCAAGAACAGTAAAGATTCTTTCCTGCCAGCGCTTGAAGTTTTCACCATCAAAGACTTGAATCTTTGAGATGTCTGGGAACGGCTTTGCATAAGGTACAGCAGTCAGCATAGGTGGCGTAGGAACGCCGGTGGAAACAGCCACAGTAGGTGGCGCATCGTTTTTGTGACCATCAGCACCCTCAGTAGTTGACATAGTTAAATATACTTTTAGATTGTTAGCTAATACAGCGAATTAACAAAGAAACAGTAGCTCGAGGCGTGAGAATTTTTCACTGGCCTAAAAGTATATTTCGCCGTTAAGCTTATACCCCAGGATACATCGAGTTCTTCAACTTATATGAAGTTGGAACAGAAGTAGCAGTGAACAAAATATTTGATACGATTTTCGTATCCCACTAATCCAGCCATGATCTGATTTGTATTTTAAATTTGTAATTAACAAGTAAAATGAATGTAGACATAAAAGAGGTTAAGTTAAATAAAACCGAAAATGTTAGTGGAGGTTCCTTAATCAAAACGTGGTTAATTAAATGAAAATGTTTTAATTAAACTCAGATAATAAAACTTAGTCAAAGTTTGTTCCGGATTTGTAGGCTTCAACCAAAATAATTTTACATATGCTAAAATAGGCCCTTCTCATATAAGGCTTTTATTATTATTAAATAAATAATAAAACCGGGTTGCAAAAAGTTTAGTCAAGCCTCGGACAAGCCCACTTGACTTTCATCCCGAACCCCAACCCACAAGCCTACTCCGAAGAGGGGGGGGGGGGGGGCGCGAGCCCATTGCTTCCCCTTCAACACAATTATTAGCCTATAATGCCTTAACCATTATAAACACAAAAGAAAGGCTCTACACTTCCCATGTGGGATTTGTGTAGTTTTGAAATAACACAAAAAGCCAAAATAAGAATAAGACAAGTTAAAACAATTTTTACAACAATCTATGGTTTCGATCATCATCTCCTGATAAATAAATAGTTTGTTAAAACAATTATTAGCTAGAATGAATTAAAAATGTTGATTTAAATAATTTTTATTTGAAATAATAAGATAAATTTATAATTTTATAGAATGGTTAATTTTATATTAACGTATAAAGTTGGTGATTTTTTTATGACATTACCCTCTAAAAAATTAAAAAAAAAACTGTGAATTTTGTATCAATCGGGAGGTCACCAACATATTGCTTACGGAATTTTGCTAATATATGCATCACATGTATTGCAAGGCTACATGTAACAAATATTTAGGTAAAATGTATATTTGGATTATATACTATCACATTTTATGAATTGGATCCTTCCACTATAATTTGTATATATTGAATCCTTATACTGTCACATTTTTATGAATTGAATCGTTCCGCTATAATTTGTATATATTGAATCCTTATATTATTAATTTTATAAATATTATGTTCTTTCGTCATAAAAATGTTAACAGTAATGTCAAGTCAGACTGATAACAATCAATTTAAGAAATTTACTTTCAACAAAAATAAGAGTACGGAAACTCCAATTTTTTTCTAAAAAAAGAAAAATTTCAAAAACTAATAAAAGAAACAATCAATTTCACCAAAATTTTATATGATTTTTAAATGTCATACGGAGTATAACTCTCGTTAGAAAAATAAATCCTTAATTTAAACTAAAGAAAAAAAATGAACTTACAGCGATTTGATTTTTGATCTCATCGGAGTTGAGCAATGGCCTGCCGTCCGAATCCTGGAGGGTGATGAAAACATCAAGCAAGTCCTCCACTAATTTCCGTTCACCACTCTTCCATTCTTTAATTCTCTCATCTATTATAGGGTTTTGGTACTTTCTTAAGATCGTGTTCACCTTAATAACTATCTTTTTCTGCCCATCAAAGTCAAATCCTTGCAAGAAATTTGGCACATAATCAGATATGCAAAATGCATACAAATATTTAAGCGCAGCAAAAACTGCATCGACCTGTTCGATTTCTTCGTGTCCCGGTCCTCCGTCGGTCGTTCCTTTACCGAAGTTTCTCCGGCCAAATACCAATTTTCTGATCACATTTCCACAGTAATGGCGGATGGCTATTCTTAAATTTGCAGTCTTATTGCTGTTATAATGATTATGAAGATAGAACACAAGATTATCTGCCTCCTCGGCTCTTTTATCATGCAGCCATGTGTGCCTAGCCGGCGAAAGAATCTCCGACGTTAGGATTCTTCTCATTTTCTTCCATTGATCATTATAAGGAACGAGAGCTGTCGTCAAGTATCCACCAGTCATGCACTTAGCAGAAAAGGCCATTGGTCTGCTAGCGAATATTGCATCTTTTTCTTTGAGCAATTCGTTTGCGATGAACGGGCAATTGATAGAAATAATATTAGTGTTCCATAGCCGAATAAGGCAAATATCGGTGTTCATGTCCTGCATGAGGCGGTGGATCCACCGGAATGTGGGTCTGTAGCGTATTATCTCCGGGATATTGCCGACTAATGGCCATGGTTTAGGGCCAGGAGGAAGTTTTTTCTGAGTTGTTGACTTTTTAAGAGTTTTTATAGCAAAGATAACAACGGAAATCAAGATGACGATGAGCGTCGCCATAGTGGTGGTGGTGATAGTGGTGGTGGTGGTGGTGGTGGTTAGTAAAGGAGTCTCTGTAATGTTTGTTCCCATAGTGGCGTGAATAGTTTTTGGAAATGGCAAATTCAAGGAAGATAATAAGATTTGTGTTGAGTGTTACCGCCTTTATATAGTTCAAATTTGGAAAAATTATTTTTTAGGATATTAAATTTTGTAGGTTATCGAACTTTTTATTTATTACAAAATGATTATTGATTTTATCTTTGGGTTTATTTTGTTATCAAAATAATCATTTCGTTTAATATGAAGATTACATGCCGGAAAATGGAAAAATTCTTATGTAAACCAAGTTCTTCAAGTACGATTATAAACCATCAACTCATCGTGTGATACATGATAATCATAAATATAATAACCAATCATTAAATATCAATTATAGTTTAAATATCATCAATTAATGTGGCATAAGCGCTTTTAGAAAGAATCAAATCCACAACCTAAATGTTTTCTGTCTCAAAAAATTGATAGGCCTAAATGCAATAAAAATTACTAATTTTTCATTTTTTTATGTCTAAGGTGGCGTTTGATAAAAATGAAAATTAAGTGCTCAAAATTAAGTGCTGAAAATAATAATTGATGATATTTTTAAGTGCTGAATTAAATAAGTCTGCAATTACTGAATATTATTTAAATTATTGTATTTGCATATTAAACCTTTAAAGATTAACTATTTTAAAAATAAATTTTATATTATTTAAATTTTTAAAATATAAATAAATATTATATAAAAATATTATAAATATTACATATATCATAAATAAAAATCATAATTTTAGTTGCATATGTTGATAATTAGTCTTTAAACATTATAATGATGTTCCACTTTAATTTGAAAATTAGCTTTTAAAATAAAATATTAGTTTTTAAAACTTTAAAAAACCGTTTAAATTTGATAATTAATGTTGTGTATTACAAACAGAAGTCCAAATAATATTAAAAAATAGAAATATTAAATAAATGACATATAGACTATAAAAAAAGTAAAGATAGAAAATAAAATATTTATAATGAAAAATATAGTACCTTGCAATTTTAAGTGTTGATTTAAGTATAATACACTCATTGTGATATTAAAAAAATAAAAAATAATAATATATGTGAGATAAAATATTTTTATTCGTAAGTAATAATTGAAAATAATAAGGATGTAAAGTTTATTTAATGATAGAACTAATATTTAATAATTTAATGTTTTCAGCAAAAAAAATAAGTCAAAATTTTTGAGTTATTATTTTAAGTGATTTTTAACTTAACTGAATAAGTTAAGGTGAACAGCCTTTTGTAGTTATCAAACCAACTTAAAACAATTAAGTGCTTAATACATTAATTTAAGTAATAAGTTGGGTTATCAAACATCCCCTAACATAATTTTTTAATTTTAGCATAAAAATAAATGAATTTTTTAATTTTTGCAATTAAGACACCGATACCATTTTGGATGTAAAACGACATTATTTTTTAAAGGAAATGCAGACGTGGTTTTACTTGCAAAAATTGAAAAGATTTTTATGTTAAAATTAGTCATTTATGTTAAAAATATAAAATAGGCAGAAATTGGCGATTTTTAGTACATATAGGCCAACATTTGTAAGTAAAAAAGCCAAAAAAAAAAAAAAAAAAACCAGAAATAAGGCATTATAATGATATCGATGAAAAGAAGAGGAAGAAAACATATACCAGTGGCAGTCGATGGAGAAGATAAGGATAGGAGAGGGACACCACCATTTGTGCCTCCACTTCATACTCCTCTTTTTTCTCATGAGATACTGCTTTTTTCATAATAATCACTAAAAGAAATATTTTTTTTTTGTTTCGTTAAAAATATATTACCAATTAAATTGAAAAAAATCTTTTAATTGAGATGGAAATGTAATATATAACAGGATATTTATTTGATATATTTACTTTAATTTTTTCTCATACAATTATTTATACAATTAAATATTTTTCTCATATTTTATGTACATAATTATAAACTTCTTCGCTCAGATATATAAAATGTTTACATGCCTTCATCAGCTCCATGCAAAATTTTATCCCTTTATTTGAATTCATGATTAGAACAATGAAAAGAAAATGTGGAATTCAGGAAAAATATAAAAGATGAGCCCCCCTACAAGGAGAGAATGACAAGTTTTTGTTTTTTAAATTATTGATTTTTTGATTATATCCATGTAGTAGTGAAATCAATCTGACTGAAAAATTGTTATATCAGAATATAAATCATAGTACCACTTAATAAATAATATCATACTTGTAGAGTTCGTGTGTCAGTTGTCTTTTTTATCAATTTTTATTAAAATATCAACTAGTGGTCAATAAATTAAAATTTGATAGTTAATTCCATCAAAAAAAATTAAATCAATTTCTGATTTATTTTTTAAAAAAACTAATTAGGATAAAACTGCATAACTACCCTTGGTTTGTGTTGTCTTACACAAGAATTGGATCAAAATAGTAACTTTACAAATTGTTTGAGTTTTTTTTATAAAAATAATCATTTTCGACTGACTATTTGTAAAATACGTTCTTATTATTTTTTATAAAATACACTCCTTTTTTTTCCTTTTTACAAATACAATTTTAGTAGATTATTTGTAGATAATTAGAAAATTATTGGTAGATTTCAATAGATTGTAAAAATAGCATTTTTTGTAAAGAAAATAAAAATGCATTTTTGCAAAAAAAAAAAGAAGAAAAGAGCAATCACAATGTTTTTTTGTAAAAAAAATTACAACAATATATATGATGTAATTTTTTTAATTTTTTCACATATGCAACTAGCTCGATTTAGTTTTATGGAATTTGTTTGAACTAGATGCACCATTGGGCTCTGCCATCTCAAAAATTTACAAAAGATGGAGAAAAACTATTAATTGAAAATAAATGATCATATTGCTGTCCAAGTCGCAAGATTAGAAGCCACAAATTTTATGGGAATGTTTAATTAGTGTAAACTGAGATTTTATTTTGTCGCCATTAAAAACCAACATATTGTTAACGCACATAAAAAGACTAGAAATTCTTAGTTGACTATCACAGAAACGAAAACGTCAAAATTACGTAGAAATGAAAAGAATGATAAATATTTAAAAAGGAGATATATAGAATTTTAAAATTTTGGAAGTCTTTTCGAATTTAAAAATAAAACACCGTTTGATGCAAGTGCTTCCCTTAAAATAACAAATGCAAATCCGGTATTAACTCAAGAGGAGCGGAACTAGCTTTTGTGAAATGGAGGGACGAAATCATATAAATTTTATTTTGAGGGGGAAAAATGTATAAAAATTACAATTTTTTTTTGAGAAAAAAAAGGTTCAAGGGTATTTATGTTAAAAAATATTTACAGGGGCGGTCGCTACCTCAGCCATAAGGCTGGTTCCGCCCCTGTAACCCAATGATTTGTGGACTGATATAAAGGTTGCTGGTGTTGAAGTGGGAAATGCCATATTGATTACGTGTATTTAATACCAATTGATTTTAAGATGGAATCTAACATGACATTAGAGCCTTATCCATTCACACAATTTGAGTTTGGCCCGGCCCACGTCAGTTGCGCGTGAGGATTAATTACTTGCCCCGGACACGTTACGCGTGAAGGGGAGTGTTGAAGTGGGAAATCCCACATTAATTGTGTGTGTGAATGGACATGTGTGTAAATATTAGTTGGACACCTCCACTTAATACTAATTGGTTTTAAGATAAATCTGACAACTGAATCTTTCATGAAAAAAGAAATTTGTGAAACAGGTAGCGTATATTAATCAGTGTAAGTTGTCTATTACATGTCAGGCTGTCGAGTTAGTTTTCAAACGGATATTTTTTATAAATATAAAATGATTTTTTATCTCAGTTGAAGTAAAGAGCTTTACATATGGGGATCAGACTCAATCTAATGAAAGTTGATGAATTAAAAAAATAGTAAATATTTATAAAAATAGATTTTCTGAAACCCCAACATTCTATATGTATATTGTGGTCGAGTGATTTGCAAGTTGGGTCGATTTTGTTTTTAAAAAATAACTATAAAAAAGTCAAATCTATTTAAAAGTTCTTGTACTTTATTTTTTTTTTCGGAGATCCTTGTATTTTATTTTTGTAGTATATGGTCTCTTTACTTATCTATTTTTTATTTTTCAGGTCTTTTTTGAGTTTTTTCCAGTCTTTTTGTGTGACTAGAGGAAAAAAATTATAAGTAGAAGGATTGAAAAAAATTTAAAAAGGATCTGAAAATCGAAAATAGATAAATAGAAGAACCAAATAATATAAAAATTAAGTATAAAAAATTCTGAAAAAAAAATATAAAATACAAAACTCTATAGATGAATTAAGCCATGTAAAGAAAACACTAGAGAAAATTGCAATCATTCACTCCAACGCTTCTTGTATCCTAGACTGCACTAAAGAGTTTAAAAAATATTGGATGCATTGTAATTTAAAAATATGAATTTAGCTGATCAATTTGATGAATAGAAATAATTTAAATCTTTAAATCTCAAGCCACTTTACAGTCTAATTCTATACATTTTGAAATTATAAAACACATCATCGCATAAAATGCAATGGAAATGAAGATTCAGGCATTTACTCTTTGGAGTTTTTGAGTATTTGTAAAGTAATAGAGTTTTACAAATTTGAGCATCATGATTTTCCTTATTCGGGAAATGATGTTTTTCGTTGTTTTGATTTCTTTTGTAATAACTCTTAGCCTTTTTCGCTTTGGTTTTTTGCCTTTCACTGCTTTGTGGAAGTGCTAATACAACTATCATTTATCAAAAAAAAAATGCAATAGAAGTTGCAATTGCCTTTAGAAGAACTCCTTTTCCTGCCAATGGTGGAAATTTTTTTTCCGGCCTTTAAGTTTGGAATATATGGCTGAGGTAATTTTAGAATGAGTGATCGAAGAATTTAAAAAAGTAACCCCATATTTTTTTCTTGAAGAACTTGGTGTTGAATTTGTAAGTTTTGCAAATACAAATTTCTATGAATCAAGTCCACAATGTTGCTGTTACTGGCGTTTTGCGTTTGTAACAACAAGCGTGTGAAATGCGGGCGTGCCAGGAAGCGGATTCCAAAATGTAACTTAACTTCTTAAACGAGCGATTGAGGTTTGGGTTAACCTTATAACAAGTACTCCAATCAAGTAATGCTAAAACAAAGAAATTCAACTGTAAATATGTTTACTAATTGAATGAAATGAAAATACAAGTGTTTGAGTAGAAATTACAGAAGTTCAATCGAAAAGTTTTTTACTGATTGAAGAAAATTGAGAATGCTAAGTGTTGAGTGTTTTTGCCTTTAGGCTGGTTTTTGTTGGATTTGATCGGGGGTTGCAAATTGGCTGCTCTTCTCTTATTTATAACTTTTTCCTTTGAAAACTACTGCTTCATGTTTCAACTGCACACGTTCTTCCCCACTTTCAAAAACTGTCAATCGTGTTTTGTTTCTGCTGCACGTGCTTTTTAACATCTTTTCTTCTGGAATGGACTTCTTGGGCTTATGGGCCATTTAAATTAATATTTAATGGCTATCTCAAATTTGGGCTTAATCTTCTGCAAATGGACTTGGATTTTTTGAATCTCTTAGGAATAACTAGTCAACCTCTGGAACTCAACCTCTAGAAATCACCTTCTGGAACTCAACCTCTAAAAATCAACCTCTGGAAGTCACCCTCTGGAAATCAACCTCTGGAAATCAACCTCTAAGTAACAATTAGTCAACCTTTAGAGATCAACCTTTGGAAATCAACCTCCGAAGTCAAAATTAGTCAACCTCTAGAAATCAACCTCCGAAGTCACAACTATTCACAGTACTCTTTTTATCTTTTGAAAAGAGAATATGGGCTTTTATGGCCTTTTGGCCATATTTTTAATTTTGGTGCAAACAATGCCCCCTGTATAATTGGCTTTTTAAGAATAAAGCCATTTATATATATATATTTTTTTTTTGCCAAAATTAATTATATTCCATCATAGAGAGTCTAAAATTAGAGATTCTGAAAATTCGCGGCATGTGTTTTAGCCGTTAGATTTTCAAAAATTCAAATTTTTCTAAGAACTCCAAAGAATATGCAAAATTCGTATGGCTTAATATTATTTTTTTATATAGAGCCTTCAAAAAGCCCAAATGCTTTAATCTTCTCTTCTAGACCACAAACTCCTAAACCAAATCCCTAATTTAGAATTTAAAATCAATTTTCTTTTATTCAAATACCCAACCAGAATTTGTAAAAATTAGTAATATTAAACCCATAAACACCGGCCTCCACCACATCGCCGGCAGTCTGCAGCTCCCCGTCGCTCACCACCACGCTGCCGAGAATCACCGACCCAACTGCTTCATCGTCTCCAGCAGTAGCAACGGGCGGTTCTTCTTTGTTAGCGGCAGCAGGTGGCTTACCTCTGTTCAACTTCTTCATGGCGGCAGCGGTGGCGGACAGCATCTCCCTTCCTTCACCATTCAACAGCTCCTTGACGAGCCCAGCAGCAACGACGTGCGTTTCCAGCGGCGGCGGCTCGTCTCCTCCAACGTCAACGTCTTCCATTCCAACGACGGCAGCGACAACAGCTTCGGGTATGGAGGCCTTCTTGTCAGCAGCGGTCTTCATGTCGCCATCGGCAGCTCGGCAGCAGCAGTGACGAAGCAGCTGCAAGTCTCTTATCCAAACGGCAGAAGCTGCCGTCCTTTTCCAGCAGCAGCGTTTCGCAAACGCCAGCAGCTACCCGACGTCGGCCAGTGAACCCAGCTCCAATGCGCCAGCAGGTCTTCCGGCGTTCGCTCCTCCATCAGCCTCTAGTTTGCCTCCGCCTGAGATCCAGTAGCTCCAATCTTCAAGGCAGCAACTCTTCGCTCTCAATGGCAGCGGCAATAACCCTTAGCAGCCATTGGACTTCTACACAACCAACAAACAGATTCTCGAACAAAACAATGTTCTACAGGTATATCTCCTTTGTTGCTTTTGTCAAAATTAAATTTGAATATTTAGGATGTTTGTTTAGTTTTAGAACTTTTGTACATGGATGTTTTCTTGATAAACATATATGCTAAGAATCCATGTGTTTATCAAATGTTTTGTTGTTTGAATTGAACTCATAAATTGTGCCGGAATCACCAATCTCAGAACCTTTGAAAAAATTGAATGGATTGGTTCTTTTGTCGACAACAACAAACTTACCAAAAATTCTAATTTTTTTCTTTACGGCCTTTAATCTATTTTCTAGTCTTAGCCGCAAACTTCAATCCGACTCAACAACTATAATAACAGAAAGTAAAATGTTGGCTTTCACTTGTTTCTATTATTATGTGTTAGATGTGGAATATTTGGTGCATTCGCAGATTTCATTTAAGTGAATCGTTATGTGCAAATTTGCTCAAATGTTTGAAATTTTTGATTAGTCCTTAGAGATTCCGTAATTACTTTGAATTTTTTTTTTACATCGGCTAATTTTCTTAAGCCGTTTTGAAGTTCAGGAACTCTCTAAATAGCTAAATAATATGTTTCAGGCCATATTTGTGTTTTAAGCCTGAACTTATTATTTTAATATGCTATGTGTCTAATCAATTTTGTATAGATATTTGAGCAATAGTAAAAAAAAATGTAAATTGACTATGTAGTTGGTTTATACATTTAGATGTACCACTATTGAAATTTCCAACTGCACTATTTTTCTTAGCCAATTTAAATTTTAAAATGCTTTCACATAATTATTAAATGAAATGTTTCTGACTTACAGGATGAAAAGAATGGCATTGACGAATCTTGAGATCCTGTGTTCTTTTAAATTCCAGCCTTTGCATGTCATCGTCCAGGAGAAACATCATATCATGAATTTATGGGTTGTTTGCCCAGAGTTTGTGAAAGTGAAGTCTGCTTGCCGATAAGAATGAGAGAAGCTGAAGTGTAACATCTCTTTTCAAGTTCTCCTCCGTCTCACTTGTCGCATATTGTTCAGAACTCCTCCACCAACCTTAATACGATTTAGCAGTATTGTATATCGAACTAGTTGAGTAGTTGATAGTTGTAATAATTTAGTGCCCTTAAAGTTGTTGGATGATGTTCCTTCTATTTATCTCAGAGGACATTTTTCTTACACGGCCTTTTGGCCAGTACTTGCTTCGTGACACGTACACCTGCACCTATACACTTGTACATGCATTGCATTACAGAGACGCCATTCAGGTACTTTCTAAACTTCAAATGTCTTGGTGTGAAGATGGCTCTCCAGCCATTTGTTTGCTTGTTGTGTTCCACACCAAGATTCACTTACAGGTACAGCCATGCATTGTATTTTCACTATGTGTTTATGTTCCTGGTATGAAGATGGCTTTAGCCATATACTTGTGTAGTGATGTGATGTCCATACCAGGACTTGTTTCACGAACAAATCACATATGTCACTTACAGCCATGCATTGCATTACAGGGCCGTTTTTGTTTGCTGTTGAATGTTGTTGAATTTTCTTTTTATCCCTTTAGCTTAGTTAGCCAAAGTTTAAGAAGTCTTAGCAGAATAGAGACCTTATAAACATAGTAGGAGTTTGACTTCCCACCTTTGACAGTCAACTCTTGACATCAACTTCTAGAGGATCAACTGACCAGTCAACTTGAACTTCTAGGAATCAACTTTTAGAAGTCAACTCCTAGAACAAACTTCTGAAATTAATTTTTAGGAGTTCACTTTTAGAAGTCAACTTCTAGAACTTCTAGGAATCAACTTTTAGGAGTCAACTTCTAAAACTTCTAGGAATCAACTTTTAGGAGTCGACTTCTAGAACCAACTTCTGGAATTAATTTTCCATAGTCGATTAATTATAGCCTCACCAATTTAGCTAAAGTAGCCAAATTTTAGAATTTTAATTATCAAAAATGGCTAAAAGCCATTACATTACATCTTGTGCCAAAATCCATAAGTTAATGAAAAAGTACCGGTTTAGCCAAAATAGTCAAACTCCTAAAAATCTGATAATACACTCGGCTAAAAAGCCACAATGTTACGACTCATGTACTGATATTGCTAAAACAAGTTACATAATCTGCAGTACATGTATGGCTAAAAGCCATTAAGTCATTTCTAAGTTGTATTTCTCCCAGATGGTGGGAGTGTATTTCTTCAAGTACTTTCCATTAATAAATTTTTTATGAGGCTCACCCTCTAGACTTGATAGCCAGTACGCATTCCCCTTCATCACCTTGTGGACTAAGAATGGCCCTTCCCAATTAGTAGACCATTTCCCATATTCTCTATCTTTAGTACCAGGGGGTAAGATCAACTTCCATACTAGCTCATCTTCTTGAAATGTCTTAGGTCTAACTTTCTTGTTGTAGCTTCTGGAGACTTTCTTCTTCTGTATAATCATATTGTTTAAAGCCTGAAGTCTCCCTTTTTCTAGATTTTCTAACTCCATCATCATGGTTTCATTGTAATCTTCTGGAGTCAAATGATTCTGCTTAGCTACTCTCAATGACCTCACCACCACCTCCATGGGTAACACTATCAAATCTATGGCCCAACCTCTGAATGGCCATGGTTTGATGACAGACTTCAACTCAGCAGTAGGAAGTCTTTGTATGTTTCCATACCTTTGGCACGATTGACAACCCTTTGCAAAAGTCATGCAATCTTTTAGGATAGATGGCCAGAAATAACCATGTCTTCGGATCAGCCATCTCATTTTCACTCCGGATTGATGTGCTCCACAAACTCCTTCATGAGTTTGTTTCATGACCTCTAGTGCCTCTGTAGTTCCAAGGCATCTTAGCAATAGGTTGTCGAATCCTCTTCTGTATAAAACATCTTCTATGAGCACGTAGTTAACAGCTCTCACTCTTACTTTATACATCATCTTCTTGCTAGGATTCTCCAGGTACTTTTTAATATCTCTCCTCCAATCATGTACTAAGTTATCATCAATATTGAAAATATCTAGTTGTACTCCTCTTTTAAAAATTGAAGGGTGAGTTTCTCTTTGTACCATTACTAGTCGGTGGGTTAACTCCTCCGACAGACGCAGGCCAGATGCTAGCTGTGATAATTCATCGGCCTGCTAATTTTCCTCTCTAGGAACATGTACTAATTCAACCTCTTCAAAACTCTCTATTAACTGTATAGAAATAGCATAATAAGAAGTTAAAGAGTAATTCATGCATTTATATTCGCCAGACACTTGTCTAATAACCAATTGAGAATCTCCAATTATTTTGACCTTTTTAGCACCTAGATCTAGGAGGATTTCTAATCCAATAATCAAAGCCTCATACTCAGATTGATTATTTGTACATTCAAAGTCAAGATTAAAAGACAAGGAGGTCTTAGCTCCAGAAGGTGATACTATTATGATTCCAGCACCCGCAGACCTATCTGTACTAGACCCATCAAATTTAAGCATCCAAGGTCTATGTTCATTCATAAAAACCGGTAAGTCAAATTTACTTTCATCTCCTAGGTTTATACATGGATGGTCGGCTAGGAAATCTGCTAGAGCCTGATCTTTGACCGACTTCTGGGGATGATAAATCAAATGAAAGTCTGCCAAACTTAATAACCACTTTCCAATATTTCCTGATAAAACAGGTTTGTTTAGCATATATTTCATCAAGTCGGTTTGAGACACCACATAGACTCTATTACTAAGCAGATAGTGTCTTAACTTAGTGCAGGCAAAAAACAAAGCCAGACACAATTTCATGATAGGAGTGTATCTAACCTCTGTAGATGTCATCGAACGGCTCAAATAATAAATAGCCTGTTCATGTCCATCTTGGTTGCTCTGGGCTAGCAGACACCCAATTGAACCTTCGGCTGCTGAAATGTACAACCTCAGAGGTATACCCTTTTTGGGAGGCATCAATACAGGAGGCTTCATTAGATAATCTTTAATTTCATCAAAAGCCTCTTGATGGATGGTTTTCCATCTGCAGACATCCTCCTTTTTTAATTTCAACAGTTCTGAGAACACTTTTGTTTTTCCTGCAAGATTAGATATAAATCTCCTTAAGTAATTAACCTGCCCAAGAAACCTCTGAAGTTCTGTTTTATTTCTAGGCGGTTTAGCTTCTCGAATAGCTTTGGTTTTGTTTTGGTCCACTTCAATGCCTCTTTCATGGACCAAAAACCCCAAAAAATTTCCAGCTTTTACACCAAAGGCGCATTTCAAAGGATTGAGTTTTAAACAGTGAACTCTCATCCTCCTAAATGCTTCCTCTAGATTTTTCAAATGATCTTTCATTAGTTTTGATTTTACAACAACATCATCAATATAAACCTCCATAGTTTTACCTAAGAGGTCGTGGAAGATGGCATTCATAGCCCTCTGATATGTTGCACCAGCATTACGTAAACCAAACGGCATGACCACCCATTCAAATGTCCCAATAGATCATGGACATCTAAATGCCGTTTTGGAGATGTCTTTCTTAGCCACCATAATCTGGTTATATCCAGCAAAACAATCCATAAAAGACAAAAGAGAATGATTAGCTGTAGCATCAATAAGAGTGTCAGCAATTGGCATAGCATAAATATCTTTAGGAGTTGCTTCATTTAAGTCCCTAAAGTCTATGCATATTCTAAGTTTTCCATTCTTTTTAACCACTGGAACAACATTTGCTAACCAATTACTATATTTAGCAGGCCTAATAAAGCCTGCTTTACACAATTTTTCAATTTCCTCTTTTACCTTTAATTCAACTTCTTTTGACACTCTTCTTGGAGGTTGGTGGTATGGCTGAAACTCGGGCTTAATAGGAAGCCGATGTTCTACCAATGTCCTGCTTAACCCCGGCATATCAGAATATTGCCATGCAAAGCAATCTTTGTATTCCTGCAAGAGTACAGTTAATTTTGTTTTTAAACCAACCTCTAGGTTTTTACTAACAAAAGTTACCTGAGGTTCCTCAGAGGTTCCAAGATTCACTTCTTCTAACTCCTCTCTAACATGGATGGCTTCATCATCTATCCAAGGAGGTGCTTGTTCTAGCTCCTCCAAGCCAATCTCATGATCTTCAGAAACTTCTTCTTCTTCATAAACCACTTCAGCATCTAGAACCTCTGCCAAGTTGTTTTCCTCCATAATTCCTTCCATAATGTACTGCATACGTTCTTTTAAGATAGCAGATGCAGCTGCTGCAAACTCACTAGAGGTGAGCTTAATCATTAATTTCTTTAATGGTGATGGAGGAACACGGCTTGTTGTATGGAATAATAGCCGTTGATCCAAGTATCTCAGTTGCTTTTCTTTTGACCTCTTCATGCACATTCAGAGGTTTGTCGGATTTCTCTTTCTTCTGCCCTTTTTTACTTTTCCCAGTAAATTGGATGGGGCCAACACATGAGTCATAATAACGGGCTTCTACCATGTTGGTGGCAGTGGTAAATGGCTTTGTGTCTGCCCATACCACCTCCACCTCATTTCCCTTCCAAAAGAGCAGAAACTGGTGTAAGGATGAAGGAACGCACCAATTGGCATGAATCCAATCTCGTCCCAAAAGAGCTTGGTAGCTGGCTGATGAATTTACAACAAAGAACGCCGATAGGGAAGTTTTGCTCCCTACAGTTACCTCTACTGGGAGAACACCAATAGTTTTTGTGAGCTCTCCAGTAAAGGCAGACACACTAACCTCTGTAGAAATGAGATCTTCTGTAGTTTTTCCTAGAGGTTGTAGCATGTTGAATGGCATAATATTCACGGCAGAACCATTATCAATCAAGACTCTGGAGGTTGGTCTGCCATTGAAGTGAGCCTTTATGTACAAAGGCTTAATATGTTTGGTCATTGCCTCTGCAGGTTTGTCAAACATCACCCTCTTTGGTCCACCATTTGCAGCTTCTTGTATGGTGACCTGGCTTCGACACTCATCTTTTGGAGGTTTGGATACCTCCTCTCTCTGAATTTCTTCTACTTCCTCAGAGTTGTCAGGACCTTTGAAATCACTTGGAAGAATCAAGGAGAAAGCATTACAAGTGAGGGGAATCTCAATTTCACCCACTCTGATGGATCTCTTCTTATCACCTTCTGTGTCTGATTCTGAGTCGCCATTCTCTAGAGACCTCCTCTGAAATTTGCCGCTTTCCTTAACTGGTGGAGTATCATCAGTATCCTCTTTCAAGAGGTCGTTTAGTCTCATGCCCTCCTTTAGGATTTCCTCATCCACGAGATCATCCAACTCCATGTCGTCTTCTAGGAGATCATCTAAGTTCATGCCATCTCCTGCAAATTCTCCTTCAAGAAAAGCTTCTAACTCCATATCCGAAATTTCCTTCTTCGAAGGCACGTGGGAAGTTTTATTTTTCACTTCCACTGCCTCTGAAGATTTTTGGCTTCCAGATTGGTCTTTCTCAATTAAGATCTTCTTTGACCCCTTTTCCTCAACAACTTTTCTAGGATCTTCCAAGTGCCTGGACTGCCACTCGTTTCTTGCAGCAGCCCTCAACCTCTGGCGCCTCCTCTTCTGAGTTCTTGTTAGTGGAGGCGGAAACTTCTTGTGATAATTGGTATGCCACCTTGGACTAGGAGAGACCAATGGTGGTACCACGAATCTTTGTTCTTTTCTTCGGTTTTCAAAGGTAGAAGGAACCTCTGACTGTTTTTCTTTAAGTGCCAAAGGAGCTTTTGGCTTTTCCTCCCTAGGTGCCAAAGGAGCTTTTGGCTGTTCCTCCCTCTTCCACACGAAGGATCGCCTCTCCGGGAAGACATGCCTTTCTGGCCTCCTTTGATAGTGAGAGGCCCTGTTTTGTTTTTTCAAAAGAGGGCGGTTAGTAGAAACAAAATTATTAGAGTTTCTAGATACCTGCCTTCTTTCTCCTCTGTAATCCCGCTTTACCTCTGCTTTCCTTTCCCGTTCGAATTGCTCTCCCCTGACTCTTTGGTCATTTTGCTCCCTGATTCTGAGCTTTCTTTTTATATCTAATAACAACCTCAAGTCAAGTTCCGAGAGATCACTGGCATTCACAGACGCCACAGCCGGAAAAGGATCTTCATCTATTACCAGTGCCTCCTTTTTTTCTGGGAATTTTAAAACTCCCTTGGCAATCCTATCCTGTATAATATTTTTGAACCCCCAACATGAATTGGTTGAGTGGTTCCAGGAGTTGTGGAACTTGCAATATTCTCTGCCTTTCAACTCATCTTTTGAAGGCATTTTATGATCCGGAGGCAAAGTAATGAACTTCTCTTTCAACAGAAAATCAAAAATTTCTTCTGTTTTTGAAACCTCAAAAGTATACAGAGGTTGGGCATTGGAATTCTGTTTCTTCCACCCATCAGGTGCTTTTTTAATCAACATAGGGCAGGTACATGAACCGGTGGCCGTGAGGTCGGCTACCGCGGTTTCATATGCTCCCACCTCCTGATAGTAAGTGCCCATTGCCACCTTCTTCTTGTGGCTTTCTTCTCTCAGGAGTTCTTCATAATCAGAGACTTTAGCAGCTAACTCATAGAAGTCCCTGAATTCCATCCCCTGGAACTTTTTCCGGAGCTCAATGTCCAAGCCCCTCTGAGCCATTTTTACATACTCAGTTTCTGGTAGAACAATTTTACACCTGCTCCTCATTCTTTTGAAGCGGTGTATATACATGTCGGCATCCTCTCCCGACCTTTGAGAAACTCTTGACAATTCTGCTATGCAAACCTCTGGCTCTGCACGGTAAAATTGAGTATGGAAAAGCCTCTCCATCTCCTGCCATGTGAGCACTGAGTTCCTGGGCAAAGTAGCATACCAAGTAAAGGCAGTACCTGTTAAAGAATTTGGAAATAATCTCAGCTTGAAATTTGCAATGTTATCTAGGTTGGCCAAGACCCCACATTGAATTGTGAATTTCGCCACATGCTCAATGGTGGAGTGGACATCCTCTCCAGAGAATAAAGAGAAGTTAGGAATTTTATAGCCTCTAGGGTAAGGATTCTCCCTGTCAATGACATCTGGATAAGGCTTGTGAAATTGCGGTCGGTCAATCTGCCTTAGACCTGGACCATACAACTCCTAAATTGCTTCTCTTACAGCCTCCATGTCAATTGGCCGTGCTGGAGGTTGGTGTGGTAGAGGTTGGTTCCTCTCCTGGGGAAAATAATTGCCCCCAGTGCCCAGAGGTTGAGTGTAATTTTGGTTAACCTCTGGATCCTCCATGGGCGGATGATTAGCACCTGCATTAAACGGCCTAGAATTCCGGCCAGTTTGATTATTAGTTTTAAATGAATTAAAATGAGCAGGTTCATCTCTTTTGTGAGGAGGTACATACCTTTCTTCAGAGGGTGAGTTTGAGATTGGCACATGACTAGTGCTCCCAATCTCCTGGATTCCTCCAGATGACTGCCCCCCGTGTCCGTTAGGATCTTGTTTGGCCGTATTAACAGCCTCTGGTACATCACCACCATGAGATGACACTTTGACAGCAACTATCAATTCTGCCAAATAGCGTTCCATTTCGAACTGCTTCTTATCCATCACCTCATGTTTCTTGGTCAACTCGGCTTGTGCTTGGTTAAAGCTAGCCTGAGTCTGTTTCATGTCTAACATGGCTTTTGACAGCATGTCTAAAGCCTCTACCAATCTTGGCTCAGAATTTCGCCGAGTTGGTGTCTGTTGCTCTCCAAAGCCAGGAGGCACATCATCACTCGCCTCTCCTAGAGGCAAATTTTCTTTTTCAATGCTTCTGACCATGTGAGCCACATAGTCTCCATGTCCTACATTTGTAGTAGTAGGATCATCCACTGTATCCTGGGATACAATAACATCTTTTCCTTTTTTACTTCGAGTACTAGCCATAACTCTTAGGGTCCCACTGGGCGTGCCAAAAATTGTTACTGGCGTTTTGCGTTTGTAACAACAAGCGTGTGAAATGCGGGCGTGCCAGGAAGCGGATTCCAAAATGTAACTTAACTTCTTAAACGAGCGATTGGAGTTTGGTTAACCTTATAACAAGTACTCCAATCAAGTAATGCTAAAACAAAGAAATTCAACTGTAAATATGTTTACTAATTGAATGAAATGAAAATACAAGTGTTTGAGTAGAAATTACAGAAGTTCAATCGTAAAGTTCTTTACTGATTGAAGAAAATTGAGAATGCTAAGTGTTGAGTGTTTTTGCCTTTAGGCTGGTTTTTGTTGGATTTGATCGGAGGTTGCAAATTGGCTGCTCTTCTCTTATTTATAGCTTTTTCCTTTGAAAACTACTGCTTCATGTTTCAACTGCACACGTTCTTCCCCACTTTCAAAAACTGTCAATCGTGTTTTGTTTCTGCTGCACGTGCTTTTTAACATCTTTTCTTCTGGAATGGACTTCTTGGGCTTATGGGCCATTTAAATTAATATTTAATGGCCATCTCAAATTTGGGCTTAATCTTCTGCAAATGGACTTGGATTTTTTGAATCTCTTAGGAATAACTAGTCAACCTCTGGAACTCAACCTCTAGAAATCACCTTCTGGAACTCAACCTCTAAAAATCAACCTCTGGAAGTCACCCTCTGGAAATCAACCTCTGGAAATCAACCTCTAAGTAACAATTAGTCAACCTCTAGAGATCAACCTAAATCAACCTCCGAAGTCAAAATTAGTCAACCTCTAAAAATCAACCTCCGAAGTCACAACTATTCACAGTACTCTTTTTATCTTTTGAAAAGAGAATATGGGCTTTTATGGCCTTTTGGCCATATTTTTAATTTTGGTGCAAACGGTTGCTAAAAAAGACTACAAAGTTTTCAAAATTGTTATATTGCCCACTAATTAGACCATACTGATTTAACAGGTCCTGAATTGTGGTAATTCCGATAACTAATCCCTTTGAGAGGGTACTTGTATCATTAGCAAAAAGATGGTGGGTAACTGTGGGGCAGTATCTATTTAGCTTAATTCCTATTAAAATGCAAGATTTAACGGCGGTATTTAGATTATGCGAGAAACCTTCTGAATAAAGGACATAAGTAACGGAGATAAATTGTCTCAAACCTCCTGTCTTTGGCTGAAAATTATCGTCTTTCCGACCATTTTGTGTTTATTTCATGTTATTTTTCAAAATATATTGCTCCATTATGAAAATTTGATGTGGTTTCCGAGTGTTTTTGCTATTAATGGATTTTGTTTGTATGAGTTTTTTGCGGATTCAATGAAAATCTTATCGTTGTAGGCGGTCACATGCTCTGATTCTTGATAAATCATGTTTTGTGGAATTTTCTTGATTTCTTCAAGATTTTTATATTGGTTTTCGCTTGTTTTGTTGCAAATTTATGTTGTTTTCGTAATTTTTACGATATTTCAAATTTCCAGCTACAGATTTTTTCACAATTCAAACTTGTATTCACCATCTCAAAAGTTTTTAAGAAAGATATACGATCAAATTGCTTACAATTATATTATATATTATTTTTTCTTTATTAGATTTAAAGGTTTATCATCCATCTCACATTCTAACTGTTTTTGTTCCTTAGTTACTACAATGATATATCAATATCGATCTAAAACAAAAATGTTTCATGATAAATTAATGTCTTTCTATTCTAGTTATTTGACCAAAAAAAGCCAAAATTTTTATAAAAATTTCACAAAAGTTCAAATTTTTCAATTTTATTCAATTTGTCCTGGAAAGTATGATATTGTTTCAATAGTGTCCAACTATGTAATTTTGTTCATGTGGCGCCTATATGGCTGATACTGCATTGTCACACATTAGCATTATAAAGAAAATTGTATAGTTGGACATAATTAAAACGAAATCATGTGTTTCTCGATAAATTGGACGAAACTAATAAATTTGATCTTTTTTAGTTATTTTGGTCTAGTTATTATCACGTATAAACATTCAGCCTGCAGTTTCATGCCATATAAACTAATTCATTGACAACATTTTCACGAGTTTCCGTAGCAATTAGAAAGAAAAAAATAAGCGGCGCGGATTGTTTAAAATGAGTTGTAGTACATAATTTGATTTTAATGTTATCTTTATCGCAAAGTAAACATACTTTTCAGCTGCTATGAGACAATCCATTTAAAACAATAATTGTATATTGGTACAATTATTTTGCACCAAATAATGATGCCAAGTAGAACCTTTGACAGGCCATCCGCAAGCACACTACAGCCTCATATATATACTGCCGCAATCGGGGCAGTGATCAATATGTCGATCTTTGAGAAATTCTTATGTAGACTCGGTCTACCACGTCATCCGTATACTAACCTATAACATTATGACACGTCATTAAAATGATGGCAATTTTGTAAATTCGTTTTTTACTTATTTACACATTTGAATAGTAATATTACAAGATTGCCATCATTTTAATGACGTGTCATAATGTGATAGGTTTGGTCTACGGATGACGTGGTAGACCAAGTCTACCTAAGAATTTCTCGTCATCTTTATAGCGAACCATGGATTTAAAATTTCTTTTGCCTTATTAATGGGGAAAAGTTTGTTTTGCCCCGATGTTTATGTTGAAATACAAATAAATTCCTCATGACAAATTTGATTCATACATACTCTTAAAGTTTTAGAAACGACTCAAGTAATACCCTTCTTCTAAACAGTGTTAACTTTCTATTTCAAAAGAAAGATATGATTAAGATATTAAAAAAAAAAAGGGTATATTTGAACAAAATTTTATCACGAAAGGTATATTAATTCTTCCGATAAATATTAGATGCATATTTACACATTTTTCTAAAAAAATATCTATATTACTTCATATAATATAAATAAAAAATATTTTTTAATTGACATAATTTTAAAAAAGTGTATTTTTAATAAACTTTTATAATATTAAATAATAATTTTATATTTTTACCTAACGATTTTTTTGTACTCATAAATAAATTTCTGTCGGCACCAATTTTATATACTTTTTGGTATAAATGAAACTGGTCCTCATTGCATGTTTATGCCATAAATAGGAACAGTGATAAATCACAACATTATTATACATCTGTCCAAAAACACATTATTACACATCATCATTGGTTGTCGCAACATAGAGAGAATAGTTTAGTGTTAGATTACGTGAATAAATTGTTAGACTACATAATTTTACTATTTTATTTTATTTTTCTTTAAAGAGCGAATCTGATTACGTGAATAAATTGTTAGTCGCCAATAATTTAATAGATTTTTTCAAAATTTATCTTAAGCTATTTATCCTATTGAGGTTGAAAATTTAAATTTCTGAAAAAAAAAAACCTTAGCCACTCAGGATAAAAAAATTATTCAACTTGATTGCTAAATATTTTTGGATAGATATATGTTCAGCACATTAACTCAACCACAAAGTAGTAGGTGTCAAAAAAGTCGGAAACATAACTAGCAACTAGAAATTCTTATAGAAAAAATCAATACAATGGAAAACATAATTTTCAGAGTAGGAGAAGCCATGATTCTCGGCTCGGTAATGCTCTATTGCTTTACAAATGCTCAAAAAGACCATTATATAAATAACTTACGTCTCACCTTTTAAAAACATATATGTTCCTCGCCTTCCATAAATTGCAAACGTCAAGCCAAATTAGCTAGCTTCCAAAGATTACGATGTCTGCCAGCCGATAAGAAAATCAAATGAGAAGAAATTCTCAAGAGAAAAATTAGATGCCCTACCAACATTGCAATTTGATAAAATAATTGACCAAAACCTACAAACAAAATGACAATGAAGAACCATGTGAATTTTGGAGTCATTCTCGGTGCAAAGAGAGCGTAAGACTGATTTGAGTGAAGAACTTCTTGCCTCACAAAAGCGACTTTTGAAGATATACAATCACGAGCAAGCAACCAAACGAAGAATTGGATCTGAGGAGGGATAATTTCCTTCCAAATCCGCCGAAGCAAGAAGGAGACATGAGAGTGGGAGATACCTGATGAGGCACACAGCAGCTCCGCCAAAGAAGTAGCAGAAAAAAAGGCTTGTTTCTTCTCAAAACAAACTTGTCCGGACATTGCTGTAACATCCCGGTATGTCATAGCTACTAAACCGGTAAAGAGATTTACTGCTGTTCGCCTATACGAAGCCAACGGGACCATGAAAAGTTGTTGTAACACTACTGGTGGTCATCAAAAATCAACAAAACCATGGCATCTTTGTTCATGTAGAGACAGAACAGATATGTGTATTGATTTTACAGCGGAGCAATCAACCAAGAGTCCTTCTAAAATCGGATCTCAAAGACATTGCCAGAAGTCATTAAAACCAAATCAGAGAAGCAATTCCAAATAGCCTGAATTTTAACACACATGAAAATAGAAGATATCTTTCCAAAAGTGCGATCATTTCAATATATTT
Organism: Mercurialis annua; assembly: GCF_937616625.2. Lineage (NCBI taxonomy): Eukaryota > Viridiplantae > Streptophyta > Magnoliopsida > Malpighiales > Euphorbiaceae > Mercurialis > Mercurialis annua. Next base: position 2,549,127 of record NC_065575.1, on the reverse strand, counting down.
TTTAATTTAAGGTCGAACAAAGAAGCAAGTCAAATAGAATTCATGTCTCTCTCCACCAACTTCCACATCCACTTCATTAATAAGCACTGGTTATTAATGCGCAGAGGAGTAATGTTAAGGCCTTTAGACATTTAAGGTACGCAAACATCCGACTAAGCAACTCTACTAAATCCTTGACTATCCACACTACTACTTCATAAAAACCTTCGCATAATTGATAGGAGTAGAAATACTCATATTTGCCTTGGTATTTAAGACACATCTATTGTATGTTTTCTATCTTTTTCGGATTCAAATTGCTTATTATTATGCTTGAGTTTTTGTAAGGTAAAACATGCAAGAATGAAGTGTTTCAGAGTTTAATCGAGAATGAGGAAGCTAAGGGAGCCAACCAGGTTCGAGAAGAGGTTCGCCGGATAGCGGAAAACAAGAAAATCGGGCACCGGAGGTCGGGTCAAGGTTGGTCCGACCAGATAGCCTCAGAGCGCGATGGGAGTTTTCATCAACCATAGTCCGGTCCGACCGGACCAGTGGTCCAACGAGCTCCATAGAGGAGCTTCATTCACTGGTCTGGTCGGATCACTCTTGGTGAGACCGGAGCACTTGGCACAACAAGCCAAAAATCCGCTTGAGGGCAACATGGTCAATTGTAAAGGAGCTCTAATTCCAAAGTGTTAAGCTATAAAAGGACATCTTTTGACACCTCACACTTCACCACCTACCTTTTGAATATTTCTTGAGATTTAATCATTTTGTAGTCACCGTTATTGCACATTTGAAGCTTAGTTATTTATTGCTTTTATTGTAATCTCTACACATTTGGGAGTTGAGAAGAATATTGTGCATTCTATTTGTGAGTTTTTATTATCAATGAACCAAATTTCTTCTTTTATTATTATCTTCTCTACACTTGTGTTGGATTCTTCAAGGGTAATGGCTAACTAACTTCCTAATCGGATTTATGGCAATGCTTGCACTTATTTAACTTGTTAATATTTGGATACTTGTTGGTATGTGTGGATTAATTGGTTGTTTACATTTGTTGAGTGATTATGTCTATAATAACATTGATTAGTATTGATCTATGACTCTAGCGAGTTTAGGTTAATTAGACTAAAACCGATAATTATCCTATTAGCATTAGTAACATGAGGACAATCTATGTTTAATAGGATTCCTTTGCGTGTATTATTAGGTTAGTTGGACTTAATTAGGTGGATTAGCAATAACACGAGAGTGAGTAGTTAGTTAAACTAATCAGAGTAAAATAGACCTTGGCTAATTGGTGACTCGAGAGAGCTGAATTAGTTCATAGGGATATCCAAGATCATAAATGTCTTCATTGTATTCTTATATTAATATCCTGGATAAGTGTTTGTATTTTTCATTTACCCAATTGTTCCCCCCAATTGATTGAAACTCTTGTATTTGTTCATTCATAGTCATTTATTAGTTGTTAATTTTATATGATTTTTACTTAGTTACAAAAACCAATCGTTTAATTGCTATCCAAATCGAGTTTGACTAAATCTAGTGATTAGAACGTGCTTTCCTTGTAGGATCGATAACTTAAACTTCATAATCCTATTACTATTGAGCGAATCTGTATACTTGCGGAAATCGACCAACAATAATTCGCTCAAGTGAAACTACCACATATTGAGGATACAAAAAGTGTCCAAGTAATAGACATGAAAACTATGGAGAGCATACTTAATAAGAGTAAGCCTCCTGGCATGAGGAAGAAGATTACCCATTCAAGTAGACAAATGCGGAGAAAAATTATAGACCACCAGATACTACAGTTTAGCGCTAACCAGTCTCTCTAAAAGTGAAAGGCCAAGATAAGTGATGGGAAACTCTTCAATTTTAAAATTTAAAATATCAGACGCTTTAGATAGAGAAAAAGAATCAACATTAATACCAATAATTGAGGATTTTTGGTAATTAATGTTGAGCCTAGAAATCAACTCAAAACATCTTAAAATATAAAACGGGTTCTCTATCATGGTCAACTCGTGGGGAACAAACACAAGGGTGTCATCCGTGAAGTGCATGATAGGAACAAACTCATCCATACTATCAACATGAATACCAGAAAGTAAACCTAAATTGGAAGCTTTAATAAACATATCTCTCAGGCTTTCCACAGCCGAAACAAATAACATTGATGAAATAGGATCTCCCATTTTCCATGAAGAAATATTTTGGACAACCGTTAAGTAGAACCAAAAGCTAGGCCGAATCAAAAAGAGAGGAGACCCAATTAATCTATTTCCTGTTAAAATTCATCATGTGAAGCATTTGCAAAATAAATTGCTAAGAAATAACGTCGAAAGCTTTCCTGAAATCAAGCTTAATAAGGAAAACTCTCTCCCTCAGACGTTTAACAAGATGAATGATTTTTGAGGCAATTATATGAATACTCTTGCCTTTTATAAACCAAATTGGTTTTTGGAGATAACTAAAGAAAGGACATGAGAAATTCTATTGGCTAGAATCTTAGAGATTAGCTTAATAGTACCATTAATAAGCTAATCGAAATATTCTTAATGTTAGAAGTTGTTTGAAATTTTAGAATTAACACGAAGAAGGCAGTGTTTAAACAAATTGGAAAAGAGACAGAAGCAAAGAACTCATGGAATAAGGTGAGAACAATCTATGAAAATCTTCCAAGCCTTTTTAAAAAAAAATAAGAAGCTAAACCCGACGCGGGACTTATTTATCATTACAACCCATGAGATTGGCGTGAAATGATTAAAATGTTTAAAGAAAGTTATAAATATAAATGAAAAAGATGGTTAAAATAGTTAAAAAAAATTATAAATATAAAATTGGTAAGTATTTTAAACATTAAAGATGTTTTTGAACTTTTTTCATATGTGTCACGTTATCATTAGACAAAAAAACTAATGGAGTAAAGGTTTTGGTGTGATGTGAACCATTTTATACAACCTCAGAATGATAATTGAGCAGACTTTGACATTAAAAATTCATTAATTTTTTGGTACGATTTCAGGAGCCAAAAACGAGTCTTTTATCAAGACCAGATAAAGAAAACAATTATAATTTAAAGATCTGATAATGAATTTTTCCTAAAAATAATTAGACCAATTTGATCATCATTATTATACATTCTTATGTATATAGCAAACAGTCTCTTTATCGTTGTTTTAAGTTTGCGGGATCCATGACTAGATTTTTTTTTTGATTTAATTTTTTATTTGTATGTTGGATTGTTGTCTTTTATTTTGTTGTTTAAATCTTAAAATATCATATAGAATATTCTTTCTTTTTATATTACTTTCATTTTTTTATTATAATCTTCATTGATGGATCTATCTTTAGTAAAAAAAATCTTACTTGATATTTTAATTTCTAGGGGAGTATTTAACATATAAAAAAAAGGGTTAATTGCAAATTTATACACGAACTTTACCCTAATTTGCAATTATAACATAAACTTTGAAACTTGGCAATGTTAGTAACCAACTTTTCACTTTTGGCAAATCGATACACCGAACACGAAAAACACTAACGTGGATATTGTAATGTACCGCCATGTGTCGCTGCGTGATTGGTCGATATACCAATTTGCCAAAAATGAAAGTTGGTTACTGACATTGCCAAGTTTCAAAGTTTATGTTGTAATTGCAAATTAGAGTAAAATTTGTGTATGTATTTGCAATTAACCCTAAAAAAACATATCAAACATGAAGATCCTGCACTAAAATCCTGCCAGGGATCCTTTCAGAAAAAAAAAAAAAAGATCATGTCATAAATAATAGAGAAAATGTCACCATATACCCCAAAAATTGAAAATATTATGTTAGTGACCCAACATAATATTTTTGGCAAAAATCCCCTTTTTTTAATTGTTCCTTTTCAGCTCTACCTCTTTCAGTAAGAAGTTACTAAATTAACCCTTCCTATTATTATTATTGTGTACCTGATTTAGTTAATTTCTCCACATTTTCTCCGGCCCCACTTCCTTCTTCTCCCTCACTTTTCCATTACTGTAACTTTACTTTTCCCCAATTTCTTTATCATGCAGAGATGGGAACAAGTAGCCGGACCTTTGGTGGTCGGTGGCCGGATTGCTAGACTTGTGGTGGTTGGTACAAACCGCCGGCACTGTTCCCTCCGATACTATTTAATAGAATTTTCTGTATATTGTTCTAAAGAAATTTAAACCAAGTGAAATGAGATTTGTAGAATTGTAGTTACTATTTTGAATGTATCTTTTGAAATTTAAAGAATACCATCAAAGATTGCAAAGTTAAATTCCAATCAGAGATCAATACAACAGATTAGCTAATTAATACCTAATGTTTCGTCAATAAAAAGAAAATTCAAAGTGGCTCTAATTAAGCAGATTTACAGCAGTGACGTGGTTGTCATTTGACACTCTTTTTCTCTTTGTCCAACATTGTTTGTCCTTTTAATTACAATTAGAAATCATTAATCATGAAAGCAGGTTAATTAATTACTACATACTAAACATACAAAAGAAGGCATTTGAAGCTGGGTCAATGCAATGTCTTACTATAAAACGCATTATTTGGCCGTCTTAGTGAATGTTCGAAGAGAATTAGCAGCTGAAATATACACTAAAAGACATATGCTATGTTACAGATTTTGCAATAAAAATTGAACACTAACTTACATCATGATTGAATTATATCAACCCTTGTTGTGCATTCTAGTACTGGTTTGTTTTACCGGAAAAGAAAAAAATAGAGGTTGAAGGTGATGTAAAAAGTATCATTTTAGTCATGATGTTAAATTGATATTTTTACAATTATTAAAGAAAAGTTACCATTTTATCATAATACATGCTATCATATTTTTTAACTTTTTATTTGGTATAAATATTGAATTAATTAAAGTTTATCATAAAGTTACAATCTTAAATGATGTTTTATATGGAGAGAATTTGAGATTTAGTGTGATGTACAAATTAAATTTCTCTTTTAAATAAAATATATTTAGCAGTCTATAATATCAAAAATCAACCAGATGTGAACCGGATGTGAACCTATATCAACTGAACTACCCTAATTCAATTTTTAATAAAATTTGTCTTGATGTTCTTTACAATTTTAAATGACATTTTATATAAAGAGAATTTTAAAATTTAGTATTACCACAAATTGAATATCTTTTTTAACTGAAATATATTTGACACTTTATAAAATCAAAAATCAACCTGATGTGAACCGGATGTAAACCTATCAACTAAACTATCTTAATTCAATTTTTAATAAAATTTGTCTTACTGCTTTTTAAACTCTTAAATGACATTTTATATAGAGAAAATTTTGAGATTAGTGTAATCACAAATTGAATATCTATTTTTAAGTGAAATATATTAACAATCTATAAAACCGGAAATTAACCAGATGTGAACCTAACTGAACTACCTTAATTCAATTTTTAATAAAATCTATATTGTAGTTTTTTATAATTTTAAATAACATTTTATAGAGAGAGAATTTTGAGATTTAGTGTAATCACAAATTGAATATTTCTTTTAAATGAAATATATTTGACAGTCTATAAAACCGAAAATCAGCCTAATGTGAACCGGATGTGAACGTACTTAACTACCTTAATTCAATTTACACATCGTGGTGGTATGTGTAAATTTAATGTAAATTTAATATCAACTCAATATGGACTTAATATCAACTAAATATCAATAAGAAGTAAACTTCAAATAACATCTTTTAATATTTTTTAAAATATATCATTTGTTTTTGTAACCACAAATCAACCTTTTATAAATTGACAAATAAATTAATTGTAAATTGAAAGTAAATAATAAAAATTTTAACCAAAATAAAATTTAATAAATTTAATTTCAACCTAATGTGAACTCAATGTGAATTCAATTTGTCTTACAACACTTTACAATTTTAAATACTATTTGATATAGAGAGAATTTTAAAATTTAATGTACTATACAAATTGAATATTTCTTTTAGGTTTAATGTATATGACATTCTATAAAACCGAAAATTAACCTGATGTGAAACAGATGTGAACTTATATCAACCGAACTAGTTTAATTTAATTTTTAATATAATTCGTCTTAATGCTTTTTATAATTTTAAATAACATTTGATATAGAGGGAATTTTAAAATTTAGTGTACTATACAAATTGAATATCTCTTTTAGGTTTACTATATATGACGGTTTATAAAACCGAAAATCAACCTGATATTAACCTGATGTGAACCTATATCAACTGAACTACCTTAATTCATTTATTTATAAAATTTATCTTACTGCTCTTTACAATATTAACTGATATTTTATATAGATAAAATTTTGAGATTTAATGTAATATACAAATTGAGCATTTCTTTTAAGATTCGGAATTTAATAATTGTTTTAAAAATTATTTTTTAAAAAATTTATACCATCAAAAATAAAATAATAGTAGTTTGAAAATAATGTTTCAAGATTTTTTATGGCGTTTTGCACAAATTTAATGTAAATTCAAATGTCGACTCAATGCCGACTCAATAAAATTTAAAATAAATTAATAGTAATTTTTAGTACATTGATTATAAAATTAAAATTAATTTATTATAATTAATAATGTATTTAAAACCATTTTATAACTTATAATGCCATTAGTCCTTTGATATTTCCAAAGAGTGCGCGTCACATGGAATTCTCACATAGTGTTGGAAAATCAAAATGTTAACAGTTAATGCACCACCTCATTTATAATGTCATTACTCCTTTTGACGTCATCAACCTGCTTCATCTTCTCCGATTTTATACCATTCCCTCGCTTTCAATTTCAAAAAATTTGTTCTTCCATTCTTGTTTGAGCTCACTTCATAGATCTGCCTCCATGGCAGAAGCAAATGAGACGATTTCTACACCGCGATTTATGGTTTCGCGTGATTACCACAGTAATCAAAGTGCTTCCTAAGTCGTCGGATCTCCGGTGGTTGGTGACGGTTATTCTCGCAACCACCAAATTAGAACAGGGTTATAATGGTCATTATTTTGTCTATATTTGCTGTATATTTAGTTATGAGGGATTTTTACAAAGATCTTAGATCAGTTGAGAGATATTTGCAAAAAGAAAAATCTTGAGGTATAAATATAATAGGATGGTGATTTTGAGGGAATTGTGTAGTTTTCCCTAAATAATATTGATTTTGACGTTAACATTATCGCAAAGTTAAAAATACTTTTGGGCTATTTGAAAAGTTATTGGACATTTGCATCAAATCCCCTGACAGGCCATCAACCCCCTTGACAGGCCATCTGTAAGCACTAGGCCCACTACATGTACAGCCTCATAAGTTAAGAAGACATCAAAATACACATCCAAATCAATAACATTATCATGAAACTGTTAGGAAACTTATAGAAAAAGAGCATAAAAATTTGTTAAAATTTATCTGTGTTTAAAAGAAATGTTATAAAATTCACATGAACTCAACTGAAAATGGATTTAAAGTTTTAAAATTTTGTTAATTCTTTCTATAAAAATTATATAAAACTCGTAAAAAAACTTCTATAAATTTTAATGAAGTTATCATTTTTAACAATTATATTTTATTTTTGAAACATTAATAACACCGATAATTTTTTTTAAATCACAATGGAATACATATGTTCAAAATTTATACTATCTCAATATTTAAAACTAAAATAACACTAAATTAATATTTTATGGCTATTCTATGGTAATCTATACTTCTATACTATATATAAAAGGAATACCTATCTTTTAGTTTGATAGAACTATAAAATTAAAATATTATATTTGATCAATATAATATTATTTAAATTTCTATCTTATTATTTTTAAAGATATTATTAATAAAATTAAGTTAATTATTTAATTATGATTATTATAAAACCAAACGAAGAATAAATCCAGTATGAATTAATAACTGAATATATTATATTTACTTTTACAAAAATTCTTAACTAATTTAATATTAATTATAAATAAAAATTGATATAATTATAATAAATTTACTAATATGTTCATTGACAAGTTACGTAACGAGCCACGTGCATAGCACGTAAAGCGAAACTAGTTTTATGAAAAGTGGCTATTATAACTATTATTTATGTTTTACTAAAACACATATTACTTATACATAATTATTTGATAGTTTATTAAGTTATCAATAATTACAAAATAAAAAAAATACTTTTACGACAATATTTTATTTGAATAATTTGATAGCTTTTTTATAGTTATTTTATTTTTGTTTATTTTATCAATTTTACCATTAGATGAAATTATTTTCATCTAACTGTAAAAAATAAATAAAATAACCTTTAATTTATTAAAATTAATAAAGTAACTATAGAAGAATATACTAGTTGGCAGAATAATTTAATATTGGCAGAAATTTGGCGTTTTTTAATTGTGACTGATGCATTGAGATTTCAAATGTTGCTAGAGAAGCTGTTATTCACAGGCTATTAGGCATTGAGATTTCAAAAATCTCATCTATGACCTATTTTCAATAAGTATATTTCAATTTTTGTCAAATATGTATATTTATATATATAAAAACAAAATCCTTTTGGTTTTTTTACTTATAACTAGATTTACTATTTCTTCAATCGTAAGCACATATTAAATTATGTTACAATTGATGAAATTAAAAACAATTGGTCATAAATAAAAAAAAATTGAATTTTGTTTTTTGAAAATATTAAATAATTTTCTCCAATGAAAAATTACTGATTAAAATTAAGTCAAAATTGATATTTTTAAAAGTGAAACAAAAATAAAAAAAATAAATAAGAGAGAATGCAATTTTAACAAAAACATTATCAAACAAAATTTTTCGTAGATCAACATAGATATTATTGTGTTAACTCGGGAACATAAGCACTTACAATATAAGATGTAGGATAAACCTTTAAATCTGGAAAATAAAATGTGGCATATGCTACAATCGCAAGCGACTTGATCACTGATATGCCTTACAAATATTTAATAAGTTGAATCAAATAGCTACAGTGAAGTTGAATACAAATTTGATTTTTCGAAGAAATCTGCAGCTTGAAACTAGAAGCGTAGTAAAAATTGATGAAACCAACATAATTCTGCAACAAAACAAACTAGAACCATCCTAAGAATCTTGAAGTAATCAAAAAGATTTAACGATTCACCAAGAATTAGAACAGGTGATCAACCAGAACGATAAGATTTTGACCGAATCCGGAAAACACACAACTAACTCACACGAACCAAATAAATAAACGATAAAAACACATTGAAGCCACACAAAGAAAAGAACGAAATATACACAAACGAGTGGAGAGACGATAATTTCTCGCCAAAAGATCGAAGATCAGCGCCTCCAACCCACCAAATTCTATGATCAAAACTGTCTTTTCTTAAATGTGTTTCTCTTCCTAGAGCCCTAGAAAGCGACCACCACTCGTGTTGACAAAGAACAAAATATCATGTTCAAGATAGGATATCATCATGCGTTTAACCATTCACTACCGAATTTATTTTGCAATTTTATTTAAACGATGTTCATTAGTAGGAAGCTCTTTCAACTGTTGTATTGTTACTGGTTCAATGCTAATGAAAAAATAAAATATTTTTTGCTTTGAACCAGTTATGATTAGATTGTTTTTTGCAATAAAATTAAAACCATGTGGTAAAAATTAAATTATGGATTTGATCTAACAAATAACATTATAGAAAAACGAACAAATAACACAAGAGATTTACGTGGTTCAGAAATTATGATTACATTAACGAGCGAAAGAATCATGTCATCCACTAATTATCAAAACGAGTATAAAATTAGTGAAAAATTACCAAATAGAGAACACATCTAGTAAATATGTCCTTAGTTTAAAAAAAACACAAAGTGTTTATTTCTCTATATAAAGTAACCAAAAAGAGTTAGGATTAACTTATACCTCACATCAATCACACACCACCTTATTTACATCAATGTTTGATTCTACATTGCGTGTTTGGCTCAATTTAAAGAGAGGGAAAATAGAGGGAATAAATTCTCCTCGTAGCATTAAAAATATGAGTTCTAATTGGATTACTTTCAAATTGTCCAATTAATAACAAGCTATCATTCATCCAACTACTTTACTAATAAAGTCCTATTACAAATAGAATTTTAGACATCCTTAATTTTAATTCATCAATAAATTGTGTTTAATGATGTGCTCCACCTTCTCCATTTTAAATTCAAATTAAACTTATTCCACTACTAGAAATAGTATATTAACGACGGATTTTAGCGACAGACTGAAAATCCCTCACTAATTGATTTTTTAATGATGGATTTAGAGATAGATTTATCCCTTGATAAATTTGATGCGGATTAGCGACATATATAATCTGTCGATAAATGTGGCAGGATTGGCGCCATAATTTATCCATCGCTAAATTAGGCAAGAGAACTCCTACCTAATTTGCTTCCTAAATTAGCGACGAATTGTATAATTTGTCGCTAAAATTAGCGACATATTTATAATTAGCGACGGATAGTAAAATTCATCGATTATTGGCAAATTAATGAAATGCTACATTTCATTTAATTTTTTTACCGACAAATAAATAACATAATATAACAACGAGCTTTTCTTTTTTCTTTCTTCTTCTTCTTCCTTTCTCCTTCTTCTTCCTTCGCTACAGGCTATTTTTGACACTTTAAAAGACCAAAATAGCCTTTTTGCTATTTTTTCATGGCATGTATTATTTATTTCAAATTTAGTATTAAATAACCTAAAATTAGAGTTCTAACCTAACCTAAGAACCTAACCCTAAATCTAACCCTAGAAACCTCTATAAATACCACCTTAGAACCCTTAATTAAGGAGGTGGCACACAATCAGACAACATCCATAAATTGTACACACAAAAAGGCTTTATAGTTTACAAAATCAAAACCGAGGTATCAAATCGTTTGATTTTTAAATAAGGGGTACCAAATTGTGAATTATAACAAATGTGAGAGATCTTAGAATAATTTGCTCTAAAATATAATATTTTATAACGATTTTGATAGTCGTCGTAATAGGCCGTTACTAAAAATATCGTGAATTTTTAAGCTACTAATTTCGCATTACGTGCTATTCACGTGGCTCGTAACGTAACTCGTCAATGAACATATTAGTAAATTTAGTATAATTATATCAATTTTTTATTTATAATTAATATTAAATTAGTTAAATAAATTTGTAAAAGTAAATATAATATATTCGGTTATAAATTTTTTTTCATATTGAATTTCTTTTGATTTTATAATAACTATAATTAAATAATTAAATAATTAACTTAATTTTATTAATTTATATCTTTAAAAATATTAAAATAGAAATTTAAATAATAATATATTGACAAAATACAGTATTTTAATTTTGTATTTCAATCAAATTAAAAGATAGGTATTCCTACTAATTTGGAGACAATCTAGTTATTTTTTACATACTAAATACTAAATTGGAGATAATTTAGCTACCTATTTTAATTAGGACTTTAATTACAATAGTGATTAATTAAATAACTAATTAGTTAATGACTATAAAACCTTTATTTAGTTTAAACTGAAAAGGATTATTCGGTAAATTTGTATGTCCCCCCATCCGTACTTTTATATATAGTATAGATTTAACCCCTTATAGTATGTAGTACACATATGAGTTTACTCTTTGAATTCCGATGGAAGTTGATAAATACATCAAACAACAGATGAACAGAACATTTTCACTAAAATCAAGTCATCAGCAGCCTCAGAAATATATTTGCAGTGTGCATGCGCATGGTTTGCTGGGTGCACTATTATTAGGTGCAAAATAATTGTTTCTCTCTTAACTTTTGCGACAAAGTTAACGTCCATATCGAAATTATTTACGAAATTATTTATGACATGATTTTAGTGACAGTGTCATGCTTTTATTTTTGTTATTATTATGGAGGAGTGCTTGTGGAATAAAATTGAACTTACAATCTTAACCGAATGCTGCTCAGTATTTATATTATTTAAGAGTATTAAGAGCATCCTCAATGAACTCTCTAAAATTGTCAAACTCTTTAAATTAAAGAGGGCTTAATACATCTGCGTGTCCCTGCACTTTTCTGTTTTTTCCACATAAGGTCCCTGCACTAAAATACCCCATTATTAAATCCCTGCACTTTAACTTCTATCATCACAAGGTCCCTCTGTTAAGGTTCTGTTAGCGCATGCAGTACACGCGCCGTTAATGAGACTAGTATTCAATTTTGTAGTTTGATATATATAAATAAGGTCCCTGAACTTTTAATTTATACAAATAAGGTCCCTACACTTTAATTTTATGTAAACAAAGTCCTTGTAATTGTTTTCATATAAAAATTTATTTTAATATATATATTTTAAAAAATATATAATTTTTAATTAATAATATAAGATGTTAATGTAATTTAATTAACTTTTTAAAATGATTAAATTAACAATAAAAATATTTTTTAAATTAATAAAAATATTATTTTTTTTAGAAATGGAAGCAGTCAGCTTTGTTTTGTAAGTTTATATAACACACTCAAATTCAAAATTGACATATATGAGAATCGACGTCTGTTTACTTTTTTTTTGAGAATACGTCTGTTTACTTCTGTAAGTGCGATGTTGTTATATATTATTTAAAACAAATCATTGGTATAAAATATCATTTTAATAATTAATAAATACTATTAAAATTAATTTTATTTAGGTTAGTTAATATTTACTTTTAAAAAATAAAAAATCTAGTTCACTTTTATTTTTTAATATAATTAAAGAATTAATTAATTTTATTTTTATTTAAAGTTAAGTAATTTATAATTTAAAGATTTAATAAAATTATATTAACAATCATTCTATCAAAATAAATATGATTTAAGTATTAGAGTACATTTCGTGAATGAAGGCCTTACTTAAGAAATATTCAACATTAGTTTTTAAAAAAAATTTAAAGGTAACATAAAAATTATTAAGAAATTAAAAATTCATTCAGACTTCCGCTTGATATGTCTCCTTTAAAAATGGAAGTAGATAGCTCGAACTTGTAAGTTTATATAATATACTCAACTTCGAAATTGACATATATCAAGATCAACGTCCATTTACACCTCTAAGTCCGATGTTATCATATTATTTAAAAAATAAAATTTATCGGTATAGAATATTATTTTAATTATTTAATAAAAAATATTAAAATTCGTTCTATTTCTCTAAGTTAATGTTTATTTGTTAAAAAAAAATTCACTTTTATTTTCAACATAATAAAATAAATAAATAAATTATTATTTTTTATTTATAGATGAATAATAATACATTAAACATTCAGTAAGAATGAATGAAATTTTCAATAAAATAATAGCTAAAAGATATAATTTTTGACATTATTATTATTTAAATATATTGAATTCGTACCCTTTAAAAAATATTAGTTTTAATATTTTATACTTAAATTTAATTTTATTAAACTAAAATTTAATGCATATTTATACATGATCTCAACATTTAAAAGTACAGGGACGTAACATTAAAAAATTAAAAGTGCAGGGATCTAAAATTAAGAAAACTGAAAGTGCGTTAACGGCGTCAACACTCGCCTTAATAGAGGGACCTGGGGATGATGGAAGTTAAAGTGCAGGGATTTAATGATGGATATTTTAGTGCAGGGACCTTACGTGCAAAAACAGAAAAGTGCAGGGACACGTAGATGTATTAAGCCACTAAAAGTTTGACAATAAATTAGAAGTCCAATGGACTCTCTATTCTTTATATTTAGAGTAGAGAGTGAAAATAGCTCTCCACATGTAGAGAGTCATTTTCACTCTCTACTTCATTTTTCAAATAGTAAAATTTTAAATTTTAAAAAATAAGGTGGTTATTTTTATTTTTAAATATTATTTTTTTACTTTTAGTAAAAAAACTGAATAAATAAAAGGTGTTGTTAAATACCGCCGTAATTTATCTACTTACCGCACAAATTATTACAATTTCGACCTTTTACTAAAAACTGAAAAAAAAACACATTCTCTCAACTTATTCGAATCTCAAAAAACGCAATGACAGATAAGACTTCAAAATCATCGGAATATGAATATCAAGTACCGGAAACAAATTTCCCGGCTTCTCCTGAGGTATTTTTTAAGTTTTTATCGTTTATTTTTGTTTTTTTTGTTTTTTTTTTCGGACTGTTCATCTTCCGGACGTCCCGGGGAAACGTCCGGGAAGTGTGGGACGTCTACGAAGGACGTCCTTATTAGGTGAAGACGTCCACGTGGAACGTCCTAACCTTATAAAGACGTCCACGTAGGACGTCCTCAACCGTACGGGACGTCCTTCGTGGACGTCCCACACCACTGTTTTTATTTTTTTAAAAAAAATTAATTAATTATTAATATATTTTATGTTTACTTTACAGGTTCAATTTGAAGTTTTTAGTGACGATAGTGTCGATTACAGTGGACAGTTTAATCCCGAAATTAAATTTAAAAGCGACGTTGAGGCAATTCAGTGGGTGAAACGAGTTGCCATTCATATTGGGTTCGAGCTGGTTATTTCTTCACACAAAAATGGGGGAACACGAAAGCTTTTGAAATGTTCTCGGGGTGAGCGGTATAGAGGGCTCACAAATTCAAAATTATTTAAACGGAAGAATACGAAGACGAAGGCGTGTAAATGCCCATTCGCGATTATGGTGCAGTTGAAGGGAGTTGAATGGAAAGTCGTTGCAAAATCCGGGAGTACGAGTATGCATAACCATGACTTGATTGTCTATCCCGAGGGACATCGTCAAATGAGTGGACTGAGTCCCGCGTCCAAACAGATTGTGCGAGATATGAGCACGGCACAGGCTAAGCCGTGTGCTATTTGGGCGTCCCTGCAGGAGAAAAATCCATCTGACAATCCAACCAGAAGACAAATTTACAACTATAGAGATAATTTGAGGAGGTCGGGTTTTGAGGGCAGGGACGTGGTAGGCCAGTTTTATCATATGGTTGTGGAGGGCCATTATGTGCATTGGACGCTTGCCGATTCTGAAACTAGTGTGTTGACTCACATTTTTCTGGCGCATCCAGATTCAGTGAGGTTACTCCGAGACTACCGCTGGATCATCGGTATGGATTCCACCTACAAGACTAACAAATACAAAATGCCTTTCTTTGAGATTATCGGGATGACTCCGTGCAACAAGAACTTTATTATTGCGTATGCAATTATAAAAGATGAGACTCATGAGAGTTATAGATGGGTATTAGAAAGACTGAGGCTCTTGATTGATGATGATGTCCACCCGACAGCTATTGTTACTGATCGAGAGTCAGGGCTAGTTAGACCAGTGGGAGAGGTATTCCCATGTACTTCTCATCTACTTTGCACGTGGCACATCAACAAGGATGTGGAAGACAAAGTTTTCAGATTATGTGGGTTAGACAGAGGCTATGCAGAGGCATTCAAGAACGAAAGGTGGAAAAACATTATTGAAGCTCCCACCGAGACAGAGTATAAGGCGGCTGTGATTCTCATGAGAAATCGAACTAGAGCATTTCCGGCTGTGGCACAATATGTTGAGAAGACATGGTTGGCACACAAAGAAAAGTTCTGCTGCGCGTGGACGAATAATGTGATGCATTTTGGAAACACCACTACATGTAGAGTGGAGAGTGCACATGCTCAGCTGAAGCAGTGGCTTAACTCTAGTACCGGTTCACTGGATACAGTGTGGACGAAGGTGGATATGGTTATAAAGTCACAGCTCAGCGAGATTCGGTATGTTACTGTTACACTTGATACTACCACTGGTGATTTTTGATAATTATAGTATTTTTAATATATATGTTATGTATATTGGCAGGTTCACACTCGAGCAGTCAAGGCGGAATGTAGGCTCCCGGCGTCAGGGTTTTCCATTCAACTACCTGTCGTGCAAAGTCTCACATTATTGTCTGGATTTAATCGATAAGGAATTGGAGCGTATGATAGATTTGAGTACCGATATTCATGATCGGTGTGGCTGTGTGCTGAGGTCGACACATCAGATTTCATGTGCATGTGAGCTGAGAGGAGTGATTGATTCAGGTGACATGCAAAACTATTTTTTCACTAATGCTAAAACATTTTTTTGTTATTAAAAGTTAAGATTTTTGAGATGTTTTATTATCAGGTATCCCGATCAGTGTGGACAGTATCCATCCCTTTTGGATGCAACTTGTTATTAGTGATAGGGTGGACACATCAAAACAGGCTGGGTGTGTTGTTGAGTCAGAGGATCACCAGTATTTTCGAGGGATCGTTGGGGAGGTGATGACTCAGGATCGCTCTGTGGTTCGCGATATATCCCTTATGATCTACGATCGACTCCATCCAGAGGAATCAAGTTACGGTGAACCCGAGGTGAAAACCGATGTCAAAGGTAGACTGTAATACCCCAAAATGTTTAATTATCCAATTGGACCACGTGTCTAGTTTTGAGTCGCAGAAGTGACGATATCGGAAAGTTTTCCGATAAATAAGTTTTAGCAGGTCGGTTTTAGAAAAGGTTATTATGGAGAAAATTTATATTATATTTCAATTCTAAAGTTAGAATTGGAATTTAAAGGAAAAATGGCAAGAAAAGTCCAAAATAGGGCACGGGGACTAAAGTGGTAATTTAGCCACTTTGTGTCGAAAATAGAAATATTGGATTTTGGCGGGAAAGTGTTAATATCGGGCTTTGTATTATTTATAAGATATAAATAATACGTATAAGTCGTAATAAAAGAATTTATCGATTTAGCTATGGACTAAATCGTATGATTGAAAAGTTTACAGGATAAATGATAGTAAGTAAAAAGAACAAGGACCAAAGTGGCACTTTAGCCGGATTATATATGAAATGAAAATATGAATTTGAGAATCAGGAAGCGTCCAGAGAGATTGAGAGATTACCGATCGATTTCCGTCGTTTCGCCGCCGTTTCTCCGTTCGACGTCCGATTCGAGTGATTCAAGCGGCGATTTCTTCAGAATTGAAAGCTCTATCATCTCCGGTCATCAAATTAAGGTAAGAGATCGGGTTTTGGTATGAAAATGATGGTTTGTTGGCTGTTTTAAGTTAGGATTAAGTTTAAGTTGAAATTTGACGTTTTTGAGGTTATTATGGTGTTTTCGAAGAAACCGAGATATGGGTATTGAGCGTGGGTATGTTTAGCACGTCGGGATTGTGGCGAAACCCCGGAAAATCTGATTTCCGGGGTTGTGCACGTGGTACACGACCGTGTACCACGGGTGCACGAACGTGTACTGATGTACACGAACTTGCACCTAGCAAGGTACACGATCGTGTACTGAAGTACACGAACGTGTACTTCTCATGGTACACGAACGTGTACCCCTGAGGTGCACGAACGTGTACTCAGTTGCACGATCGTGCACCCACCAAAACGCACGCCCGTGCACCCCAACTCGCCCCCACGCGTATACAACTGTAATTGACCTAGGCATTCGACGTTTTGAGTAATTTAACTCTAAAAGACGGGTTTCGGACTTTGAGAATCATTAATATCAAGATTAGCTCGACGTTTTAGATAAATAATAATAATGGAAACGTCAAGGACGTTAAGCGATTCTAAATTATGAGAAATAGTATTCGCTAAGTCGTTTATACGACTAGAGATATTGAATACGTAAATAAGTGTAAAAAAAAACTAAAACCTAAAACTTAAAAGTATTATACGTATAAGAATGCGAGAATCACGTCTAACTATTAACGATTTATCAGACGTGTCAGCGAGTAGTGGAATCAGTAGAGGCGGACTAGCGAGAGCATACTATCAAATCGATCATATCATTTCTTGGATTGCGGTCACGGTGAGTTGTACTTTTACTTTCACGTATTATATATTAAAATTATTTTATTAATATATATATTGTTTTCACACATCGCATTATATACAATTGGTTGAATGTTATATGTTTATTTAATTTCTATATGCGAGAACTAGTATGCGATCCGAAGAAACTAGCTACCTATTGGGTGTCAATAGGCTGTGTGATCACCAGTATCGAGTCAGTCTAGTATGTTTGCATTGAGAAATGACTTGACACAGCTGGGAGCTGTTGATGAGTATGATATTTACGATTGAGTTATGATTTCGATACGCAGAGTGAACTCGGCTACGGTGTAGCCTGGAAGTCCCCGTATCTAGTGGCTGGGCCACCAGCGAGTTGGACTCGCAATTGATATTTACGATTGAGTTGAACGATATATGATTATTCGAGAGATTTGTCGCATGCTAGGATATTAGTTTCGTACGGATCAAATACATGTTTATATATTTTATATTAATATTTTCTTGAGATGCGATGCTATGTTTTTATATTAATACTGTTAGTAAATGACAACTCACTCAGTATTTCCCCAAATACTGACCCCTCACCTTTGATGTCTTTCAGGTGCTTAGCTTGTGGACTTAGCTAGAGGCCAATTTTGAAGTCCAGAAGTCAGCTGTATATGTTAGTTTCTGACTTCTGTGAGTGCTGCAGTAGTGGTCCTGTGTCGATAGTATAATAGCCTAGACAGCAGTTCATTTTGATTGTATATATTAACTGCTGTTATTATTTTATATGCATTTTGATAGGCTACGTGTTTAGTATATGATCCACGGCCCCAGGTGCCGGTGAGACGTTTGAAACACTAACTGATGTATATAGTACCGCGAGGCCAATTCGTACAGGGTACGGTAACTAGAGCCCGCGAGGTTTTGAAACAGTTAGTGTAAATGTTTGTACATATATGATATGTATATTGCTTCTGTTGCTTTGTGTTATTTGTTCATTATTTGCGAGAAATAAATTGTGATTTCAGGCTTGCTACGGGTTCCGGAGCTACCACTCCCGTTCCCTAGCGCCGGTTGCGGCTCAATAGTTTTGGGTCGTGACATAGACCGAAGGGGAGTTCATCCACCAGGCGAAACCCGAGTCGTTGGGAGTATAGTTTGAAGGGCCGTGGGCGTGGGCGTGGCAGTTCATCTCGAGGTCGGGGTTGCGTCACTCCCACATCAGGTGTTTTTTTTAAATACTAATTTTGTCAATATATTTACTTTCAGCATATCTTTATATTTATGTTTAACAATATTATTAATATACTTTCTCACAGATTCTATCAAGTTTGAGCACTTTATTCCGGAATTCATTTTGCCGTTCGTTACAGCGTGTACTGATGTAAAGGCGGACGGCAACTGTGGCTTCCGTGTTGTGGCTGATTACATATACAGGAACCAAGAAAGCTGGGAACTGGCAAGAAAGAACATTGCAAACAAATTATCAACCACGCTGGTATTTGCCTCGAAGGGATCGACCGGGCCATCACACGTATCACGTGGGAAGGCGGTCATTGCGACCCTTCACACTGGATGCATGTAATGGATGACTTGCTCCCTATTGCCACTCTTTTCAATGCAGCAGTGTTTTTTATACACGGGGGGAAACGCGGAGAGCCACATTGGGGTAGTTGTACCGTTATGTCTTTACATGCTTCCGAGCGCCACACACGGCCTATAGTAGAGATGGTCATCCTACATTTAGGAAGTTACGCTCACTTTGTTCGTTTAGATTTACTTGGCGATTTTCCTGTCCCACCTATACACTCGTTGTGGTCTAGGCACTGCGATCAGACTGTTGCAACTTGGGGTACATTGTATGAGAGTAGGATAGCCCAGTGGAGGCGATTGTCAGGCGCTTCTGTTTGAGTGGATTTAGACATGTTTCGTATTCTGTTTGATTGGATTTAGACATATTTCATATTCTGTTTGATTGGATTTAAACATATTTCATATTCTGTTTAATTGGATTTAGACATATTTCATATTCTGTTTGAGTGGATTTAGACATGTTTAATATTTTATTATACATTTCTGTGCTATTTTATTATATATTTCAGTGCTATGTTATTATATATGTCAATGCTATTTTATTATATATTTTAGTGCTATTTTTGTGACATGATTCAGTGCTATTTTAGTATTCTTATGCCATGAAAATGCTGAAACATTAATATAAAGAAAATAAACTAATCCATAATGGAGTGCAAAATACAAAATACAAAATACTTATCCATAACATAGTGTAAACTACAACATAGAAAATACATCTCAATCAGTCAGTCTAAACTCTATCATAATCTGCTCCAACTCCTCTGCATGCGCAGCTATGGCTTGCTCCATCTCCGGAATGCCATCCATCACGCAATGTTGACTATGCTGCGCGTGAATAGTACTCATGGTGCACAGAAAATGCTGGCTCAAAGCAGTAGAACGAGCAAGCCACTACAAAATAAAGATACGACAATTTTAGTTATAACTAAAATTAACAATTACAGTTAAACTTAAGAACGGATTTATTTATTACTAACTAAAATTAAAAAAAACTTACATAATCGGTGTTCAAGCGAGAAGGACGGGCTTGTGCAGGTAATGCATCAGTGTTGAGCAGGCGAGGATGCGAATGTCGGGCGTACCACTCCAAGTATTCTGGAGCACACGCGCTAGGAGAAACAGCCACAACATCTAATCTTAAGAACGGAAGCATGTGATCAAATGGGAACATACCCCATCTGTCAGACGCAGCAACCCTGGAGGTCTGCATCACGTACCGAAGTGAACTCCACGGCCTCACGGCCTTCTCAGGCCGATAAATAGGAGGAGGTATAATCTGCACGTAACCCAGCTGACGAAGTACCCTAACAGGCATATATGGCTCTGAGATGTCCCTGTACTGTATCCAGCCCATGTATGCAGTCCTGGGAACGGTGATAGCAGGATCGACGCCAAAAGGCAGCCACGTCACCTACTCAAAAATTAAATAAGAAACAAGAAATTAGTACAAATACAACTAAGTAATTAGAATTTTTAATTTTAATTTACATACCTCGTCCGTAGTAAGCTGGTCTGAACGGGTGCGTAATGCAAAAACCCGGGTATCCGCTCTCTCAGAAGATGATACGCTGCAAGTGCTAGCTCGAGGAGAAACAGGATCGAGAATCAGTCGCTCACGGTTTGGTCTAAAGCATGGAAAGTACTCATATATCCATGCATGAAGTAGTGTCAGACAACCAGACAACCCCTGACAATCACCCCTAGAAGCCACTCCTAGCTGCCGATACAGGTACGCCAGTGTAGCGGAGCCCCAAGAATGAGAAGGCGCGTCCCCTAACCCATCCCTAACCTCCCAAAGGCATGCCGGTCTGAACCTGTGTCCTTTCTTATCAACAAATAAGGTGCAACCTAAAGTCAACCAAATCCAAGCAATGGCCTCAGTCTCAGCCTCACCCGCAGCACCCTGACTACACAACTCGATTACCGACTCAATCAAAATCCCTTCCTGCGCCAGATGCCCCCCAGAAGCTAATATCTCTACACTGATACCTAAAATCTCTGCACAAGAACGCTGCAAATCTAACTTATCTGGGGTATCAGTAATCAAAGATCCCTCGACTGGAATGCGGAGTATATACCAAACGTCATGCAACGTAATAGTCATCTCCCCAAATGGCATGTGAAAAGAGCTAGTGTCAGGCTGCCAACGCTCCACAAATGCAGAAAGAAGCGGAACGTCCAGGTGAGCATACATAGTATCTGGGAGATGCGCCAAACCGGTAAGGTTTATCAAATCCCTAACTTCTTCTGATGTTTCCTTATACCACAACACCAACTTCTGACAAGCAGAGTATCTGTTCTGGCACTTCAACATGCCTCTAAACTCCCCCTCCCATATCTTGGAAGTAACATGACCAAGAAAACTAGGAATCACAGTGCCGTCACGGGGTCCACCCGGCACTGGAGCACGAACGATCCAGTCGTCAACAGGGTTTACCTGAGATCGTCTAGTCGACTCTGTAATTATGAATTCAATGATTAATACAAATTTATATTTTTTTATTAATATTATCAAATTCACGTAATAATTGTAGTATACTTACCTACGGACGATGAATCGGTCCTACGACGGGAGGGAGGGCGGTGTGCTGGCTCGTCTAAACTCTGCGGATCATCATCACTCTGGAAGATATCGGGCCAACCATCGTCTGAATCAGTTGTCCTCGACTGGTCTCTCTGTCGTCGTTGTGAGCCGGCCACATTACGGGTCCGGATATGTCGAGCTCCCGACCCCTCAATATCCATAGGTATCAATGGACCCTTTCCTCTACCATGTTGTCTCTACATTTACCAATTTAGAATAATATTAGTTAAATAAAAAAATTTGAATTAAATAACTAAAATTAAATTTAAATAATTAATTTACCGACTAAACTAAATTTAAAATACAAATACTAATTAATTAACCGATAAATTATATAATTTATTAATAAACTAAATACCGATAAACTATTTAATTAGTTAAATATCTAATTTACATTAATTAAATATTTAATTAATTAAATAACTTTTTAATTAATTTAATTTTTTTTTTTAAAAAAATTTTAAAAAAAATAATTCAGCACGCCCACCGTGGGCGTGCGGCGGACGCCTCGGACGTCCGCCGGAGAAGTGCGGCGGTAAGCCGCACGTCTCCGGCGGACGTGCGATGTCCAGCCGTTGGGCACCGTGTCGCGTCCGGCTGGACATCGCACGTCCGCCGGAGACGTGCGGCTTACCGCCGCACTTCTCCGGCGGACGTCCGCTGCTGCTGCGGACGCGATCCGAACTCGTTCGAATCGCGTCTGCAGCAAAAAAAATTACGAAAAATAAGAGCGATTCCTATTAAAAATCTACAAAAACTAAAAACGATTACTAACCGGTTGTTGTTGTCCAATTTCCCGGTTAGAATCCGACATTTGAACTTGATATAATGATTGTTATTCTTCGGATTTGAATAGAGTTGAGAGAGTTTGATTTTCAGTTTTTTTAGCTAAAGGATAGAAAGGTAATATTTAAGGCGGTATGTAGTTAAGTACGGGCGGTATTTAGCAGTCCACTAAATAAATGAATAAAAAATTAAATAAAAAAATTATTTTATTAATATTTAATATTTTGATAATATTTTTTATTAAAACAAAATAAAATAAAATTTAATATTAGAGAGGCAATTAATTTAATATTATTATTATTTAATACTTTTGTTTTATTTTATTATTAATTATTAAGATTATATACAATAAAAAACTGATATTAAGGAGTCCATTGGAGTAAAATTTTAAATATCACTCTTTATCTTTAAAATGCTCTTTATTTTTCAAAAGATGATCTTTATTTTAAATAATACTATTGGGGACTCTACCGATAGAGTAGCTAAAACAATTAATTAGGGAAGGAGAATTATAACAGAAAAAACTCTAATCGAATATATTTTTATACTGAAAAGGGCAAAATTTAAAGTCATCATTTTGAAAGAAAAAAAAAACATTACATATTTGATCGGCGGAGCGTACGCACGGTCCCCGTAATTGACTCTGCCACTGATTGGTAGTTTCCTCTTGTTTGATGTGTTTATCTGTTTCTATTAAAACTAAAATATCAACTAGAAGAAATTTTCGGGATCATAATTGATATAATTATTTGGAAAGTTTTGTTTATTCAATGATCAAATGTCGACATCGACAAGAATAATATAGCAGCTGGGACCCCATTAATAATGGAAGGAACAAAAGTATGGGTGATTTTTCAGTAAAATTTTAAAAAAATTATTGTTTATGAGAAGATGAAAAATAAAAGAGGATATAGATAAAGGTAAAAAACAAACTTCTACATATGGAGCAAAAAATGGAGAAACATTATGTATAATCTTTAATGAAAATATAGCTCGGGCAAAAACCATGATGTTTTAAGCGATGGGATAAAATAAAAAAATTTACTAAATATGTGATTTTTTTTATTAATTGGCCTTAAATTAATGAAGGATATTTCAAAGAGGAAATTAAAATAATTTTTTTCTATATTTTAGAATATCCAAAACAACAAGCATGCCTATTTTGATGGGATGGATGAAATATTATAAATATTAGTTTCAATTATATAACCTTTTAATTTTGCATCTTTTCCATCGACACCAACTTCTTCTTTGATAATTGGAGAGGGAGGAGCGCTTGTAGGAGAAATCGAACCCACTAACTAGCAGTTTGCTGCTCAGCGCTTATAACATTTGAGATAAAGCTCATTGGTACTTGTTTTCATCGACACCAACTTACGTGCACTATTTATACTATTTATTAATTGTTTTCATTTGTTTTTTGAAATGTGGGCAAAATTATTATTAATATCCTCAATTTATTTTATGATGGAGGAAAACTGTGGTTACAAAGACAAGAGTGATGACAAACTACTCTCTTGTTTTTCGACCTTTTATTTTCATGAGCTGTGACTATACATAATTTTTATGTACTATTTGATGATTTTTGTCTGAAAATAAAAAGCTGACTTCAGAATTAATTGAGTGACATGATTGGTATCCCGATTAGTTGTATGCCCATAAGTTATGTTGTCATGAAGAAGATTGGGTGCAATGATTTCATTTTTCTTTTACAGATAAATATCAGATCTATGAACGGATTTCAATTATAAAAAAACACATTTAAATTTTATATATATATAATTTTTCATTAACTATTATAGTGTTTACTTATTTTATCCGTATTTATGATAGTGTTGTATTTTGAGTATAAACTAATAGTCATTAATTATGAAAAGAGAAAAGGGGGTAAAAAAGAAAAATTTATATAAATTAGCACAAAAAACATGATATGACCTTTTTAAGTGGGACAAATAAAAATGGGATATGTTCCTTCTTAAATGGGACGGAGGGATTAGAAAAAAATTTCGGGATCATAATTGATAATAATTATTTGGAAAGTTTTGTTTATTCAATGATCAAATGTCGACATCGACAAGAATAATATGGCAGCTGGGACCCCATTAATAATGGAAGGAACAAAAGCAATGTTTTTAAAACCGGACCGGAGATCGAACCGGCTTCATCGAGGGTTCATGGTTCGACCGGTTCAACCGGGTTCAACCGGATTTTTAAATAATAATAAAAAATTTAAATTATAAATACATGTATTATAAATAAACAATGTGGTATAATATTTTAATAAAATTATTTTTAAAATTTTATTATGTAAACCATAATTTTTAGATGATAAATATGTAGAAATATAGAATAATTTTTCTAATTGAGAAAAAAATTTCATTTTAATAATAACTATTATTATATTAAAATTATAAATAAAATATTAACAATATATTTAAATAAAATTAGTTACTAAATATGTGAAATAATTTATATTGATTAAATTTTATTTTTTCAAATATAATTATAAATAAATAATTGAGTATATAAAATAATTTCTTTTTTATGAGAAATAAGAAGTGATTTATCATTTATGGGAGATGGTGTTTGTACTTTGTGGCTTTGTGCTTTGAAAAAGGCTATGACTTGTGCTTTTATAGGGTCTTGGGAAAAGAAAACATGAGAGAGAAAATATCACATGGGAAAAATAAATATAAACTGGTCTATAAGAATATTTTTTGGACAAAAAATTGCTGTGTTTGAACAATTTGTTCAAAAACCGGGTTTTACCGGTTTGAACAGAAAATCGGATTTGACCGGTTCAATCCGGTTTTAACCGATTTTTGACACTTCTGAGTTTTATCATATAACCGGACCGGACTGGTGACCGGTTCCCGGTTAACCCGGTCCGACCGGCCGGTCCGGTCCGGTTTTAACAACATTGAACAAAAGTATGGGTGATTTTTCAATAAAATATAAAAAAAAATAAATTGTTTATAAGAAGATGAAAAATAAAAGAGGATATAGATAAAGGTAAAAAACAAACTTCTACATATGGAGCAAAAAAATGGAGAAACATTACGTATAATCTTTAATGAAAGTATAGCTTGGGCAAAAACCATGATGTTTTAAACGATGGGATCATAAAATAAGAAAATTTGCCAAATATGTGATTTTTTTTATTAATTGGCCTTAAATTAATGAAGGATATTTCAAATTCAAATTAAAATATTTTTTTTTATATTTTAGAAAATCCAAAACTACAAGCATGCCTATTTTGATGGGATGGATGAAATATTATAAATATTAGTTTCAATTATATAACCTTTTAATTTTGCATCTTTTCCATCGATACCGGCTTCTTTTTTGATAATTGGAGAGGGGAGAGCGCTTGTAGGAGAAATCGAACCCACCAACTAGCAGTTTGCTGCTCAGCGCTTATAACATTTGAGTTAAAGCTCATTGGTACTTGTTTTCATCGACACCAACTTACGTGCACTATTTATACTATTTATTAATTGTTTTCATTTGTTTTTTGAAATGTGGGCAAAATTATTATTAATATCCTCAATTTATTTTATGATGGAGGAAAACTGTTGTTACAAAGACAAGAGTGATGACAAACTACTCTCTTGTTTTTCGACCTTTTATTTTCATGAGCTGTGACTATACATAATTTTTATGTACTACTATTTGATGATTTTTGTCTGAAAATAAAAAGCTGACTTCAGAATTAATTGAGTGACATGATTGGTATCCCGATTAGTTGTATGCCCATAAGTTATGTTGTCATGAAGAAGATTGGGTGGATTGATTTCATTTTTCTTTTACAGATAAATATCAGATGTATGAACGGATTTCAATTATAAAAAAACACATTTAAATTATATATATATATATATATATATATATATATAATTTTTCATTCAAATATAATAGGTTTTTTTTATGGGAATCAAAATTTTAGTTTTAAATTTTAAAAGGTTAATTATATATAAAATCACAACATTTACATTGAATTTAAAAAAATAACACTAGAAAGTGTCAATCGCAGGCACAACCTCTCGTTTCTTTTCAAGTTTATCATTGTCATATTTTTTGGTGATATTTCGCTGATTTGGACATCCGGTAGGTCTGTCACGTATCATTCCATGTCAGTGAAACCGCCCCTAAAATATGCCGTTGATGAATTTAAAAACAAATAAAAGGTTGTGCCTGGTATCAACACTTTTTAAAAGTTATATATAGTTTTTTTTAAATTCAATGTAAAGATCATGATTTGATATGTTATTAACCCAATTCAAGTTAAGGTGGAGATTGTTGGAATATGTTTAGTATTCTAATTTTAATTTATATCAGGATTAGTGAAGTATTTGGGAGAAGGATAATTTTGTTATCATTGAAAAATTAGTATGTATAAATCTAATTAGAATTAATACTCCTAATACCATATAGATTATTAATATATAAGAAAAAAATTTAGGTAGACTCAGTCTATCACGTCATCTGTGGACTAAACCTAACATATTATGACACGTTATTAAAATAACGGTACTATCGTAATATTCCTATTCAAAAGTGTAAATAAGTAATAAACAAAATTATGATAGTGCCATTATTTTAATGACGTGTCATAATGTGATAGTTTAGTCCATGGATGATGTGTTAGACTGAGTCTACCTAAAAATCTCTCTTATCTTCTATACTATATATAAAAGCACGGATGGGGGGGGGACAGGCACATTTACCTTATTACCCTTTTTAATTTATATCTTATTGATCACTTAAGTAAAGGTTTTATGGTAATTTATTTAATTAATATTATTATTATTTTTAGTAGTATATTAATCAGTATAATTATCAATATAATTACTAGATAATAAGTGACTTATCCTTATTCTACTAAAACTAAATCTCATCTTTTAATAGATTTAGTCTCCATTCAATAAAAAAGACCTAATTAGAGAGAAAGTCTTTTGTTTTCTTTTTTGCTAGGTTGCCGGTTTTCAGATTGCAATAAAAATTAAAAAGAAAGCTTTCTTGGCAATTTTTAATTTATGTCTTGTGTTTGACACTTTTAATTTGTTATTTGATAATTAATTATAAAATTAAAACAAATATTCAATTATTAAAAGTATATAAGAAAGTAATAAATTTCTTTCGTGACTAACTCTTTTCTTATTTCATTACTAATAAATCTCTATAATGACTCTAAAAAATAGCTTAATAGCTTTTCTATTATAAATTTACGCTGACCTTCAAAAATCCAAACTCTTGAATATTCTTATGTGGACATAGCAAAAGAAAAGATTTGAAAATATTATACTTTATGACGAAAATCATTAATTTATTTGAAAGAATAGTAATAGTTTGGTTTGGAGATTTCTAATTCAAATATAATAGCAATTATTTTTATTTATAAACTAATATAGTTAATAAAATAAAGACGAATTACTTATATTTGGCATAATTATAAATTAGATTATATTTATTTATTAAAACTAAAATTAAAATAATAAATAAAATAAACTTTCACTGCGACTTCAACAAATAATTTATAAAAAAGTATTCATAAACTATATGTTTTTCTTAATTTAATTATTAATTAAAAAATATACGACATCCTACAACTTTAATCACTTAATAAAAGATTAACATTACTATAATAATATAATAATTTATAAAATTTTCAATTAGTTTCTTAATAAATAAATATTATTTAATGTTATTTTTAAAAAAAAATTGACTAAAAGTTATATTTTTTGACATATCACATTACGAGCCACGTGCGTAGCACGTAAGACAATACTAGTATATATAAAAGTACGGATGGAGAAAGGGAGGAACAAACAAATTTACCAAATAATTTTTAATTTATTACTAAATAGATAATCTATAGTCATTCATTATTTAATTAATCATTATATTATAATTACAGTCCTAATTAAGATAAAATGTATTACAATGTAATTTATCTATTTAGTTTTTGGTAGACTATCGCTAATTTAATATGAAAAAAATAATTAAATTATATCCTATTTAGTTTTTGGAAAAAAACTTCAATTGGCTGAAATTAGATTAACATTGTTTTTCTTTTGGCTTAATGGAAAAAAAAAACCAAACCTTTACGATTTGTTGCAATTATATCCAAACCTTTTAATTTTTGCAATAATATCCAAATTGCATTATTTTGTTGCAATAATATCCAAATTGCACTTTTTATGTGATTTTTTTTGAGTTTTTTGCTATTTTTTGTGACTTTTACTATATTATTATACATTAAAACATAATAATAGCCTAATATCTTAATTGAAAACAACAAGTTTAGCCATCAATTTGACTATTATTGCTTAAAAAAATACAATTTGAATATTATTGCAACAAAAAAAATGCAATTTGAATATTATTGCAAAAATTAAAAGGTTTGGATATAATTACAACAAGTTATGAAGGTTTGGATTTTTTTTTCCATTAGGCCATTTCTTTTTTGTCTAGTTGGAATAGGCATTTAGTTACAAACTAAAAACAGCACGTGAAAATATTTTTTAAATTGGCGTGTAATAATTGGTTAAAACATATTTTGTTCTCTGAAGTTGTACATTTTCACTTATATGATCCTTCATCTTTTAGTCTAACTTTTTTAAAATTCCATTTTTTAAAATTTTTTATATAATATATTTTTTATTATGAAAAATAATATTAACTCTCCCATCTAATTAGTGAACTTTTTATTTTTAAGATATTAAAAATATCATTTGTCTGTCTTCTTCAAAAAAGAGGACAAAATTAAAATAAAAAAGAAAAAGAAATAAATAAATGAATGAATATATTAAAATATAAATTCTAAATATAAAATAATACACTTAATATATAATTATTTTTAGTTTTTTTTCCCTTACAATCTCAAACTCTCTATTTTTCAGTTCAATCCATTTAATTCCTCATTTTTCAATTTTAATGAAGTGTCGAGTTAAGTAACTATCCCATTAGTGTGTTTTTGCCACATCAGCGCGTTTGTGTCTCACTTTCTATTTTAGGAGAAATTCTTAGGTAAATTCAGTCTGCTACGTCTTTCGTGGACTAACCCTATCACATTATGACACGTCATTAAAATAATGACACTATCGTAATTTACTATTCAAAAATGTAAATAAGTAATAAAAAAAATTACGATAGTGCCATTATTTTAATGACGTATCATAATATGATAAACTAGTCCACAGATGACGTGATAAACTGAGTCTACCTAAAAATCTCTTTTATTTGAGAGATCAAACATGCAAAAATTCACAAGTTGGGATGCAAGATATAAGTTAAACTAAAATATGACCGGATCAATTAAATTACTATATCATTTAAACTTTCTTTTGCTATAAAAAGAGCTTCAAACATGTTCTTGTTCCTCATTCTTTCCAGATATACAAAAACATAACTTATAAACCATGGCTTCTTCTGCAGAAACTCACCCTCTTCGTCCCGCCGATGAAGAAATAGACGAAAACTATGCATACGCAATTCAACTTACAATGGGCGTTTCATTGCCTATGGCACTGCAAACTGCAGTAGAGCTCAAAGTTTTTGAAATCATAGCCAATTCAGGCCCTGATTCCAAGCTTTCTGCTGCAGAAATTGCTGCAAAAATGGCAGATATACGAAACCCGGATGCACCCAAAATGCTGGACCGTATCCTTCGACTCCTGGCTAGCCACAATGTGATCGGTTGCTCTCTCAATGGACTCGAGAGGCTCTACAGTTTGAAACCTGTCTCCTATTACTTTGTCCCTAACCAAGATGGTGTTTCTATGGGTCCTTTGATGGCCTTGATTCAAAATAAGGCCTTACTGGATAGCTGGTATGCAATAAGTTTTCAATGTTATTACTACAAGTTTAACGAATATTTCATTTTAAAATCTATTAATGACGACTTCAATTCAAACTATAATAAATTAAAATAAGGTTATTGTTATATTTTCATCTTTGACGTATTTTTTTTAAAAAAAATTATTACATTCTATCGAACGTGACACTAAACATCTCCACCTTTCATTTTGCGGCATTTATAACCTAATTGCCTTATACAATATCGTTTTGGTCATTTAAAACAGTCAAAACGCATCTTTTTTATGAAAAATAATGCATACAACATAATATTTTCTATTTATTATTGGGTTGTTAACCTATATGTTATAATATGTGTATCCTAGTTTGAATGCAATTCCAACACTTTGAGTAGTATTGATATCATTGGAAATTCTGATATCAAATTAAAATAAGACAAAATATAGGTACCATAAAGGCTAATAATCCCTAATTTTGTGTGATACAAATTCTTCATTTGTCATTTCCGTAGGACTAAATTGAAGGATGCAATTGTTGAAGGAGGCGATCCATTTGAAAAGTTCCATGGAGTGCATTTTTATGAGTATGCTTCTTTAAACCCAAGCTTTAACCAAGTTATGAACACCGCAATGTTCCACCGGACCAATTTAGTGATCGGAAAAGTGCTCGAAACTTACAAAGGTTTTGAGGAATTGAATCAGCTGGTTGACGTCGGCGGTGGAATAGGGCACACTCTTAAGGCAATCACTTCCAAATACCCACATATTAAGGCTATTAATTTTGATTTGCCGCATGTCGTACAACATGGCCTTATCATTCCTGGTAATTAAAAAGAAACTAATTAATAAGGTTTGTTTATCCAAGAAATTCTTAGGTAGGCTCGGGTTATTACGTCATATGTGGACTAGACCAATAATATTATAATACGTCATTAAAATAGTGGCATTATTATTATATCACTATTAAAAGGTGTAAAAAGATAACACCCAAAATTACGACAATGCCACTATTTCAATAACGTGTTATAATATGATTGGATAGTTCACGTACCTAAAAAAAATTATCCGTTTATCTTATTAAACAGAGATTAATTTCTTTTGAGATCAATGATTTCCATAATTGCAGGAGTTGAACATGTTGGAGGCGACATGTTCGAAAGTGTTCCAAAAGGAAATGCCATGTTCATCAAGGTAACAATTTTTGCTTCTGATTACTTTTCTGAACCTACCATATTTATACACTTTCTCGAAATTTTTTTAGAGCAACGGGTCGATCCAGCTTTCAAATTTATGTCTTGCAATTAAATAAGTCATTATTAACTTTTTTTAGTCAACTAGATCCCTACTGTGTTTTGGACTCAAATGAGTCATTTTTAATTTTTTAATCAATTAGATCTCAAACTCTCATAATTTAGGTCAAATATTTTATAATATGTAAATCTCATATGTGTGACGTATTTGATGCCGGGAAACGAATTTGGCGATTTAATTGACCCCGAAATACAAGTTTGAGAATCTAACTAAAAAACATTCGACGACCCGGTCGACCCTTAGTCGGGATTCTTATATATACCATGCCTATGATGCAAACACGAATGTTTTAGAAATTGAACTGGTGGGCAAACCGGTATGGCCAACGGTTTTTGGTGCAACTAATTCAACTGCTGATTGAACCACTTGAACTGTTGGTTCAACCATCAGTTCAATTTAATTTTTTTTGTCCAATCCGGTTGAACTTTGGATCGAACAACTGTCTGTTTTTAATTAGTTAAACTGGTTATGTTGATCGATATGGCCCAGTTTTTTATCAGTGGTAAAAACAGTAAAATAAATATATAATTTTATGGAAAATTACTAATTGAGACCTGATGTTAGGGGGGCTAGTGACTATCCCTATAAAAAAAACTTCAAAATTGGATTGTTTTTTTATTAATTAGACTATTTATTTTTTTTATTTGCTTTTCAGATATAATTGGTTATAATCGGAAAATAGATGCACCAAAATATCAAAAAGAAATCGAAGTATATATTTATCAATTTATTTAGCCTAATTTTCCATTATGGTTGCGCATGTGCACAAACACAGCCAATAAATACAAACATACACACATCGCAACCATTCATTAAAAAAATCTTTGGTAAACTTGAAACATAAAATAATTTTAAATAATTAAGTGACCTTCAAGGACTAAATCCTATAGAATCAAGATTGATGTCAGTGTGGGCCTAATCTAGATGGTTAAGACGTCTCCGAGTGCATCAAAAAGTCATTGGTTCAAATTTAATTTGCCTCTGTAACTAACAACTAATAACTGAGAATCTAAGAGTCGTACACTATATTTGAAAAAAAAAAGTACGATTGATGATATAATATATTTATATTCCGATAATTTATGTGAACACAGTCGGTAGTTCATAATTTTGAAGACGAACAGTGCTTGAAGATGCTAAAGAACTGCTATAAAGCTCTTCCAGATAACGGAAAGGTGATCATTATGGAGGCAGTTCTTCCGGATATGCCGGAATCTAGCATTTCTGCTCGACCCGACTTCCATATAGATTTACAATTAATGACAATATTTGAAGGCGTTGATCGAACTAAACACGAGTTCTTAGCATTAGCAACTGCAGCTGGATTTCGCGGTATTAGATTCATATGTTACGTCTGTAACTATTGGATTATGGAGTTCTTCAAGTAGAAGACGTGCATTTGCTTTTATATGCTATTCTCCAGTGTTCTAAAAGGAGATTGTATTTTCATGCTTCTGTAATAAACTATGTGCATTGCACTTAAAGTGAATAATTATGGAGTGTTTATCCCATGCATTGGTTGTGCCATGTCATATTTACAACAAGCCAATGAGCATTTGCGATAGGGAATCTTTTAATTATCATTTAATTTTTTTATTATCACTTTTTGCACATGGCTAACGCATTATTAGTTTGTTGCACGAATGACATGGCGCAACAGTTGCATGTAATAATTTTTCATAATTATGCTTTTATGCAATAAAATTTTAATAATTTTAATAAGAGTTATATTTTAGATAGAATATATTTTCTAACCAGAGTTTTAGATCGTTTGCTATATTTATCTTATACTAAAAAAGTTATTAGTCTGATTCGGTTTTTATTCAAATTGTGCCAAATCTATTCGCTTGTAATTTAAAGAGTTAAATTACAAAATAATTTTAGTTATCTACTTATAATTTATTCTTTAATAACTCGCCCTTTTTTGTAATTTAATAGAATTACTAATTGCTTATAAAGTTAGAAATGTAAAATATATTTTTTTTATTTTACATGGAAAACCATTACTCGATATCAAGATTCCAAATTCATTTTAGTTGATATTTATATTAATTTAAAATTAAAAAAATCACATAGAGAAATTTTACTCGACTTTTATGAAGATGTTTCATTCATTTTGGTTAATATTAATCCTATTCACATGTAAATAATGATTTAGTAAGATTTAGTAAAAGTATTTCAACAAAGAACTATTTGAAAAAATCAATTCAAATAAAAACTCTGAAATCAATCCAATAATTTTGAAAAAATCAATAAATTATAATGCAAATGATATAAGTGTTACACAATGTGCTAAGTCATGAGTTTATTTTCTCGCACGAGTATTTCCCTCCCTAATTATTAAAAAAAAATTCTTTAGAGAAAGTTTAACATCAACAGTCAAATTGAAGTAAAAGTCAGGTTCGATGTTGTTGTGGTTCAATTTCCGTGTCCACATTCAGTTTATCATTGTTGTTTTTCTGAAATACTAGATTAAAAAACATTCAAACAATAAATAATGAAATTATCTAAAATTCAAAATATCACTAATTAGTTGAAAGTCTTATTTGATTATTAGGCATTGAATTTAGATGTTGATGAAAACATGTTGATAGAGGATGTTTTCTCTCACATTTGATCACTAAGAAATGTTGTCATTCGATGATGACAAAAAAATCAATTGGACTCTTGAATTATTGACTATATTTTATAATACAAGAGTTTTAACTTTATAATAACACAAAATGTATCATAAATTTTTCATGCAGGTAATTGATATTTAATTGGCACAAGCAATAAAGGTTCTTTCTTATAAACAGTAAGACCAGGTGCTTCCTCCATATTCAAATCTTCAATCTTCATGCCATCACCCAATTTCCAATCAAAACAAAATAATAAATTTGCAAGAGCAAGTTCCACTGTAGCCAGTCCCATAGTAATACCAGGACACCCTCTTCTTCCACCTCCAAACGGCAACATTTCATAACTATCTCCTTTAAAATCAAAATTAGGGTTTGCTGAAAATCTCTCTGGGCAAAACTCATTAGGGTTTCTCCATATATTCGGATCTTTTCCGATCGCCCATACGTTCACTTGAATCCTAGTTTTCGGATAAATTTCGTGGCCGTTGAGGCTAAATTGTGACATGGTTTCTCTTGGAATTAATAGGGTTCCTGGTGGGTGTAATCTTAGGGTTTCTTTTACCACCATTTTTAGATATTCAAGGTTTTCAATGTCAGTTTCAGAGACTATTGTTTTGTCTTTATTAATGGAGGTTCTGATTTCTTGTTGTGCTTTCTTCATTACTCTTGGATTTCTGATAAGTTCTGCCATTGCCCATACTAAAGTTATTGCTCCTGTGTCCACTCCAGCTAGAAAAATATTCTGTTTGAAAAATATAAATATTATCACATTAATGCATTAATATATAATTCGTAACTACTAGAAAATAGAGAATTACCGACGGAATTTTTTTGATTTAGCGATGGATTTTAATCTTTTACCAATTGAAAACTTAATTTACCAACGGATTTCAGCCTTTAGCAACGGAAAAATCCGTTGTTAAAATGCAGTTTTCTAGTAGTGATTATTCATTGAAGATCTGTTGATAGTCATACTGAGGTAGGGCCATGCATGGTCCTAACTCTTGGAGACTATTAATATAAAATGTTATCACGCATGCACATTTGATTATTTTACCTTTACCTACCTAATCTATTATGAATATTGACCATGACTATGACTGTAAGATCATCATAGAATTTAATTGAAATTTACTATAATTAATCATCTAAATGAGAATAGCTATAAAACATAATGATTATACCGCGATATTCGTACAATAAACTAATGATACATTTACATTGCTAAAATATTTAATTATAAAATAATAAATAATAATTAAATATTAAATATTTCATCCTAATAAATGTTTATTGACTTGTTGTAAAAATAACACGACACAATCGTTATGTGAAATAAATACTTTTTTATATGAACTCATTATAAGATAACATAGTTTTTATATATCGTTTTTTATTTTTCAGTTATATGCTTTAAAGAACATAAAAAGATACATACGAATATAAATTTTTTAAATATGTCATTTCATAATTAAAATTTATTTAGAATTAATATGCCAAGTATTGAAAAATGTGAAAAACAATCGCTTTGTTCATTAGCTTATTTGTTTTTTTGGATATTATGATGTGTAAGTTTATGTTTATTTTTTGAAGTTCCACTTAATAATATTCAAAACATTCTTGATTAAATTAATTTTGAAAACTAAACTAAACTTATTATAACTTTAATAACAATAATAATTTATGATTTATGATCATTTTAATAGTAAAATTAGTTTTATATACATCTTATTAGTTATTGAGAATTACTATATTCTAATAAAAATATTTTGCAATAAAAAATAAATTTCATCATTTTATAAAAATATTATAAATAGTTAGTATAATTTTAACTAAAACAATTTTTATATGTCACATATACCTAGCAGTAGAGGTGGTCATGGGCTGAATCGGCCAGTAAACTGGCCCAAAATCAGGTAAAAACGAGTCCAAAACCGTGGAAAGGTCGGTTCAGGACTGGTTCCGACCCGTATTTAAATAAAAGAATAAAATGAATTACCATTAAAATAGCTTTAATATGGTCTTTGGAGAATTGAAAAGCACTTCCAAAATTTTCCCTTTGAGATTTTTCCAATCCAAGCAAAACATCAATAATATCTTCTTGTTCTTGATCTTTTCTTCCATCTTTTTGTATATGATCATCAATAATCTTCTGATAAAACCCATCAAATTCTTGAAAATTTCTTTCAAGTCTTCCATGGAGACCACTAATTTTATCACCAATCCAACCCAAATAATAAGGAAACAAATCAGCAAAACAAAAACTCCCCAACATAGCCAAACCTTCATGAATCACTTCTTGAAATCTTTCTTGACCTAATCCACTTTCTTGGAAACTTGTACCAAAAGCTACTCTACATGTTATATTACAAGTAAGAATCAAAAGCTTCTCACTCATATCAACAGGAGAAAAACAAGAACCCGAACTTGAGATCGAACTCGAAATCGACTCGATTAATAAAGAAACTTCTTCTTCTCTAACGGATTTAAAAGATTGAACTCTTTTAGCACTAAAAAGTTCAAGAACACAAATTTTTCTCATCTCTCTCCAATAATCACCATAAGGAGTAAAAGCGATATCAAGATAATTATACGATAACTTTCCGGTTCCGGTTAAACTCGGCCTGCTGCAGCTACTGAGATCGTGATTCTTGAATAGATCTTTTGCTGCTTCTGATGAAGAGATTATAACGGTCGGAACCCGGCCGAGTTTTATAAGCATAACAGGGCCGTATTTCTTGGAGAGTTGGCATAAAGATTGATGAGGCAGTACTCCAAGTTGGTGTAAATTGCCTATAAATGGTAGAGGAGGAGGACCAGGAGGGTGATTCTTGGTTTTTGTTTGAGAATTTTGCTTTTTTCTCAAGAAAATGAAAAATAGAGGGAGTAGTAATAAAATTGCAAGAAGTAACCAAGGAGATGCCATTTTAGGGTAGCTAAATAAGTGTTAAAAAAATTTAGTTTAAGAGATTATATATGCAGCTAAACCTGCAAATTTATGGATATATATGGAGACAAAAAAAAAAGCTATGATGATTCATGGGTTATATCAGCAAATTGGCTGCTTGAACAACTTTTTCTTTCTTCTATCCATATTTAATGTATTTGCTTACAAACTCTAAAATTCTTAGATGAACTCTTAGTTGAACTTATTTCACCGCTTAGATTATGAATATTTTACGGATACTATACTATATATGCTTTTTACATTTCGGTAACCAACGTTTCATTTGTTATATATTGGTAATCTGACAAGAGGTTATTTATTAATTTTAGGTGAAATTTTACTTATGTGGCAATGTAGAACTACTGGAAAAGAAAAACAATGCACGGGTTATCATACAATTAAAAACGATATATGAATGATCATATATTAAAATAACGACACATAAAGGATTATACAGCTAAAAAAATACACACGAAAAAGCATATTATTTGTTTTTCTTCGCAGCGTAAGTAAAATTTTATATTAAAAAAAATCTCTTATTGCAACAAAGTAAAAATTTGATTACCAAAATATAGCAAATGGAGTATTGATTACCATATATGTTGCTGCAGAGAAGAATGATAAACATTTTTTATTTTAATCTTAAAACATATGAATTAAACACTAATTCTGTAACTTAAAATTGTTTCTATATGATACTTCAAAAGGAAATTGTTTATATAAATGTTGTTTCTATTTATAATTGCGACTCTAGTTGTACAATCCAAATTTATGAACTTCACATTCTGTTTAATTAATTAATGTAGGTCAATAAGTCAAGATATGTGAACTGTCTGGCCACACATATAATTTAATGCCACGTACAAGAAATTATTATTGTTCCATTATAGTTGTGTGTAAAAATCATCATTATGATATAGAAGAGTAGAGTGGTGATCAAATTGAATTAAACCATTTCAGGCATCTTGCAATAAAAGAGGAAATTGACAAATCTCTTCATAACCAAAAAAAAAAAGACTCCAATTATTGATGAAATTGAAATAAAATATTAAATGGTTTAATTTTTAAAATATTAAACTGTAAATTACAATATATATATATATATATATATATATATATATATATAGTTGATTTAATTTAACACGTGCTAACTGCGGTTAAATTAATTATTTTAATAAATAGAATGATCCTATCTATAAATTTATAGTATAAAATTGAAGGCGAAAATATTGTTCATTGAAAAGTGTCTTTGAATTCTTTTAATAACCCTTGCCATTTTCTACTTCTGGAGAAAACAATAAACTGCACGGTCACAGTTATATACTTCATGAAAAAATACAAAATACCGTCAATATCACATGACTCTTTTTATATATTTGTCTATCATATTTTTATTTGTCATTTTTTATTTGTTGTCTTTATTTGAAAAACAATGGATGTGATTTTCAAAGGTTTTCATAGTGTCGTTTATTTTTATAAATGTAAACACCCGTTCTTTGTATACTCCGGTTTAGATTTATATAAAAATTCGGACTCTTGCTTCTTGTAGCTTTTCTTCTTATTCGAAATCGTAGTCTTAATTGACGTAAGTTTTAATTTGAGGAATTTTGCCAGTGGCGTTTTATAAAACTTTATTCATAAAAAGAAATCTCTTTTTTTATCAATAAAATTGTATTGCCCTTATTGTAGAAGAGCGGAAAAAACAAACCTCTTCATAACCAACTTAACATATAGATTTTTTTAAAAAACTTTCACTATTTGTAAATTGAATTTTCATAATAAACTTTATCTTGAAAGGAAAACTTAACGTATTTATACATTAAACAACCCACTTCCTCTTTTTTTCAACATATTCATTAAATATGTAAACTTAAGTTCTTTTTATATTTTCAGGTTATTTATTTGGCATAGAACAGAATATTTAAAGAGCATACGAAACACTTTGTTTATCGATTATTGAAAAATAAAAATAAAATGCTTTGAAGAAGAAATTAAATCAACGACTTTGGCAAAATACTATTCAACGCTTATTCATAAGTTGTTTTTAACTTTCATTAGAAAAAATAAGCTCCCTTTCATAAAGAAAAACAAACCAATAAAATAAGAAAATGAAAAATAGTAAAAAATACTTCTTACTAAATGACTGAAATAATTTGTATGTAAGATAATAAAATATTTATCTATACTATTTTAGTTATTTAGTTATTTAGTAATTTATATTACTTTTCCGAAGCAAAGCGAGTATTTTGTTCCGGTAAACAATAAAGTAGATATATGCAGGATAACGGCATGTTGGATGTTGAAGTTAATTCTTCAGAATATTGGAGTGAAAATCGTTCATAGACAAAATTGGAGGGCTAAAGTTGTATTTAAGCCATCTTATATTCCCCTTGCAATAACGCTACTAACTTTCGAGATACGACATCGTTTTCAAGGAATGGAATCAATCTCCTCCTCAAATTCAATGGTGGATATTTCTCACTCAATAATACAACAGTAGCAGCAGCAGCATCAGTGTTCTCTGAAAAAAGGTTAGTTCTCAATCTTTTTTTTTTATTCAATTTTTAATTTTATAGTCTTTAGAATTTAAAAAAATACTTAATTTTGATTCAATTGGTATCTAATTCCTCGATTTCCAGTTCAGTCATCTTAAATTTTGCTCTAATTTAGCTCAATTATGTAAGTATGAACTTAATTTGATGTATGAATTGATAAATTATGGGTGTTTTTGTCCAAAACCGCGAAGTTTTAACTCTTTTGATCTTCTGTGACAAGTTGGAGGGACGAAATTGATACATTATTGTTCTTATGACAGATTTATATTGTGTCTGTGATCCTTGTAACTATGTCGAATGAAGAGAAAACCCTAGTCGAAATCTCGGAGGAGAATAACGCTATTGATCTTGCGAATGACAATAAAACTCTAGTCGAAATCTTGGAGGAGAATAACCCTATTGATCCTGCAAAATACATAAGCTATGTCAGTGCTCCACAGGCCGGTGGTATCGCAACGTTTTCGGGGACAACTCGTGATACTTTCAAAGTGAACGAAGGTCATAGTGGAATTAGGGTGAAAGTGAGCGAAGCAGGTCGAAGGATTAGTAGCACTCACGACGGAATTAGAATGAGCGGAGGAAGCCGAAAGACTAGCACTCGGAGTGGAGGAATTACGATCAAGGTGAGCGAAGTAAGTTAAAAGATTAGCACTCAGGCTATAAGCAGTATGAAATGAAAGGGGCTTATGACATTGTACTAGTCAAATAATTCCCTGTATCTTTTGTAAAGTTCCCTCATTGTGTAATAAATAATTGGCCAGTGTCCAAGTGTAATTTGAATTAAAAGTTTAAATGTTGCTTGATGAAATCAGATTAGTACTATCACAAATAAAATTCTTCAAAATCAACTAATCCTCAGTATACAACTTTAGAAAAGTTGAACTGATTACAATCAGATTAGCCTATCCGCACAAAATCAATCGCTAATCTCACAAAGTTTAAAAAAAATAAGGAACAAGAAAAACAGATAACTACAGATCATGACAGAAACATGATCTTCCCCTATACAAAAACACGATCTTCCCGGAATTCTTGCAACTTCTTCAGGATGATTCAGATAGGCATATCCAGAATTCGTGCAAGCTCTTCATGATGATTCAGAAAAGCATTTGGCAGGGCTAAGAAGAGCCACAGATCCACGTTTTTCGCTTGAGAATTTCTTATGCACTGCCTTGAGCTTGCTTTCAGCAGCTGCTGAATGAAACTTTACCAGAAGCTTTGCGCAATCCCTGCCACGAAAAACAAGCAGTATAACTATCATTATAACTGAATCGGGAAATTAAGCAAACAGTTATTATGATCAAGGTTAGTAAAACAAACTCACCTTAGCATATCTTCAGTGTAGCCAGTGTGATGCTTTAGAGTTCGTGTCCAAAATGGTCTCTAATCGAGATTACAACGAACATACACAGCCGATGCAGCAACGAGCGAGGGAGCATACACACTCGCCACTTGATACTGCATCAGCCTAAGTTCAGCCAGGAAAAACGACATATTCTCCATCTATACAACATTGACGATGACGACAACGAGGGCCCGCCGGGCGACTGACAGTACCGCACGCTGACCGAGGGCATGCGGCACCGTCGACAGGATCAAAGCTGTGATTAGAATACTCAATTGGAGAAGAAATTAGATATCGAGACTTTTTATGATTTTGTTATTTATTTATTGAGACACTGTAAAATTTGTATTCCAGCTTTAATTTATTTATTATTTCTTATTATTTTATATAGTTCATCATTTAAATTTGTTTATGCATTTCGTAATACTTGTATATACTAGTGAAAACGAAAACATTTAAAAACGCTAAATAAGAAAAACGGTTTTTAAAATTTATTAACAATCATTTCAAAAAAAAATTATTAACAATGATTGGGCAAATTTCTCAATCATTGTCTCTCCCCAGGTATTAAATTGGAATTTTTTTCAAATAAGCACAAATTTGGAATTTCCTAAGTCCCGTAGGCACAGATCCGTCAAAGAATATAGCCAGATTTGAATTTGTTTTTCATGAAGAACGGAGGCCGAAAAAGAACTTTAGCAGTGGAGGCGGCAGTGGATGGGTGACGGTGGCCAAAAAAATGGTTGCGGCGGTGGGTGCCTCTTAAGGGTTGAGTGGTTTGGTTGGATTTGAATTTTTTAATTTTTTTAATTGAATTTTAGGGTATTTTGGGTTTTTGATGAGATGTCAGCTGCTGTGGCGCCGCTAATTTTTTTTTTTTATTGACAACTCATCATTTTTGACAGAGTTAACGACTTTTTGAGACGTAAGGGCCATGGTGAGCGCCTCCATAAAATTTAGGGAGTTTACTCATTTTGAAACTTTAGGGAGTTTACTGTAAAGGATTCTAAAGTGAGGGTCCAGGAGTGATTATTAGCCTAAGTTTTTTCAATAATGCTTCTAACTTTACATACGACATCGTTTCAAGGAATGGAATCTATCTCTTTACAATAATGTTTCTAACTTTTCAAAATACGACATCGTTTTCAAGGAATGGAATCTATCTCCTTCCCTCAAATTCAGTGGTGGATTAGCAGAATCAGTGTTCTCTGCAAAAAAAAAAAAAAGGTTAGTTCTCAATTTTTCTGTCTGATTAAATTATTAAGTTTTAAATTCTTTGAATTCTGTAAAAATGCATTAATTTTGTTTCAATTGGTATCTAATTCCTCAATTTCCATGTTCAGTAAGCTTTTATTTTGCTCTAATTTAGCTCAATTATGTAAGTATGAACTTAATTCAATTCAGTAAACATCCTAATTTGCCCTAATAAATTGATAAATTGTGGGTGTTTTTGTCCAAAACTGCAAACTTTAACTCTTTTTATCTTATGTGACAAGTTGGAGGGACAAAATGAACCTCTATTGATACATTATTGTTCTTTTGACAGATCTATATTGTGTCTGTGATCCTTGTTTGTTGAACAGCTATGTCGAATGAAGATAAAACTCTAGTCGAAATCTCGGAGGAGAATAACCGTGTTGATCTTGCGAATGAAGATAAAACTCTAGTCGAAATCTTGGAGGAGAATAACCCTATTGATCTTGCAAAATACATAAGTTATGTCAGTGCTCCACAGGCCGGTGGTATCGCAACGTTTTCCGGGACAACTCGTGATACTTTCGAGGACAAGTCGGTTGTTGAACTACGGTACGAAGCTTATGTGCCAATGGCGATACGCGAGCTTAAATCGATATGTGCGTCTGCTAGAACATCTTGGGATATTCACTCTATTGCTGTCGCGCATCGACTGGGATCAGTTCCGGTTGGAGAAACTAGTGTCTTTGTTGCAGTGTCGGCTGTTCATCGCGGTGATGCGTTGGATGCTTGTAAGTTTATAATTGATGACTTGAAGGCGTCTGTTCCGATTTGGAAGAAGGAAGTTTATGCAAACGGGGAGGTTTGGAAGGAGAATTCTGAGTTTATGGAGAGGAAGCCGGAGATAGGAAAGAGCGCGTCATATGGGGTTCATGGTAAGAAATCCTGCTGCGGAACGAAGGTCAAAGTGAACGAAGAAAGTCCGGATATTAGCAATCAGGATAGTGGAATTAGGGTGAAAGTGAGCGAAGCAGGTCGAAAGATTAGTAGCACTCACGACGGAATTAGAATGAGCGGAGGAGGCCGAAAGACTAGCGCTCAGAATGGAGGAGTTACGATCAAGGTGAGCGAAGTAAGTTAAAAGATTAGGACTCGGGCTATAAGCAGTATGAAATAAAAGGGGCTTATGAAATTGTACTAATCAAATAAATTCCCTGTATCTTTTGTAAAGTTTGCTAATTGTGTTATAAATAATTTGCGTGTCCGAGTGTATTTTTAATAAAAAGTTTAAATGTTGCTTGATGAAATCTTTTACTTCTTAATGCTGAATTGAGGAAAAAAATACATTCTCGTAATTTTGTATCGAAAATTTTTTCAATTAAAAAAATGTGATTATCAAAGTTATGATATTTTGAAGTTTAAGTGCTGTTGGATGAGAATTTAACTGTTGCTTGATGAAATCTTTTACCTCTTAATGCTGAATCGAGGAAGAAAACACATTCTTGTAATTTTGTATCGAAATTTTTTTCAATTAAGAAAATGTGATTATCAAAGTTATGATATTCTGAAGTTTAAGTGCTGTGCAATGAGAAAATTAGGATTATCAAATTATGAACATTCTCCAAAATTAATTGAATTTTCATAGTGAGGCA
The DNA here is from genome assembly GCF_937616625.2 of Mercurialis annua. Lineage (NCBI taxonomy): Eukaryota > Viridiplantae > Streptophyta > Magnoliopsida > Malpighiales > Euphorbiaceae > Mercurialis > Mercurialis annua. The sequence goes on along the minus strand of NC_065575.1, from coordinate 2,504,892 downwards.
AAGCAACTGATGAAATGTAATAGTTGAAATCAGATTACTACTATCACAAATTAAATTCTTCAAAATCAATTAATCCTCAGTAAACAACTTTAGAAAAGTTGAACTGATTACAATCAAATCAGCCTATCCCCACAAAATCAATCACTAATCTCACAAAGCTTAAAAAAATTAAAGATTAACAAAAAAAAAAGATAACTACAGATCATGACAGAAACATGATCTTCCCCTATACAAAAAATATGATCTTCCCAGAATTCTAGCAAGTTCTTCAGGATTATTCAGAAAAGCATTTGGCAGGGCTAAGAAGAGCCACAGCTCCACGTTTTTCGCTTGAGAATTTCTTATGTACTGCCTTGAGCTTGCTTTCAGCAGCTGCTGAATGAAACTTAACCAGAAGCTTTGCGCAATCCCTGCCACAAAAAACAAACAGAATAATTATCATTATAACTGGGGAAATTAAGCAAACAGTTGTTATGATCAATGTAAGTAAAACAAACTCACCTTAACGTATCTTCGGTGTAGCCAGTGTGATGCTTTAGAGTTCGCGTCCAAAATGGTCTCTTATCGAGAGTACAACGAGCACCATACACAGCCGATGCAGCAATGAGCGAGGGAGCATACACACTCGCCACTTGATACTGCATCAGCCCAAGTTCAGCCAGGAAAAACGACATATTCTCCATCTATACAACATTTAAAAACTAGTCAGTTCATCGCAATCCAACTATGTTTGATAATGCTGTACAATTAAAACTCGTCTTTTCTCAATGGATATAATTTAAGATAAAGAGATTGTCGTATTAGTACCTCTTTATCAGCTGGAAGAGAGGCTTTGATAAATCGAAGAAGGAAGACATATGGGGTAGGAACAGTTAAATACCATTCCAACTTCCCCAAAATAGCTTTTTCCATAACTAGAATTTGTTCTCTGATATAAGCATTATCCGATATGCAAATGAAGTCGTTAACCTGCAGATTTTCAGAATTTAGAATGCCATCTTGAAAGCTAACAGAAATCTCATATCGAAGTGAAAAATACATAGCATACAACTAACCTCTGGTGCCCATATCTCTTCATACTTGCAAGCAATGAGCATTGAACTGATGCCAACCAATTGAAGTTCCCTTCTTACCACAGCCTTCACTGCTAGAAACCGGTCGATTATATTTAAAGCCAGGTACAGAGTTTCGGGCATGAGTTCGAATTTCAGATGAACTTCAATCAACCAGTCAACTAGAATTGATCTCATTTTCGCATTAATATCTGGCTGCAAACTCATGTAGTCATGAACACAACCATCAGCCTGCAAAAATCAATGCATCAATAGTGCGTATGCTATGGAAATGGGAAAACAATGAAACAGAAAACGATAAATATGTTTATCAGAAAATAAATATAAAAACACCAAAACAAAGATAGAGGCAGATGCAAATGTTGTTTACTTCTGTTTCCTTGTAGTACTTGTAGATATCATCAACATATTCAACTTCAGCCAATTCATTATCCACATCACTTGCATCAATATCCACCAATAAGCACCTTTCTGGCTTTTTAACAACTCCGCAGGCAGCAGCAGCAGCCTGAAATCAACCGACCAACCAAACAAATCAAGTTATAGTCGCAATCCAACAAACCAAAACACACAAAAAACGGCTCGGCTTGGCCCGCTTACCTTGCTTCTGGCATTTAAAATTGAAGTGAGGGTTTTGATTTCTTTCCTTGCAGGACAATCTTTAGAAGGGATTCTTTTGCTAATTGGTTTACTGTTTTCAGATTCTTCATCAGAGCTAATCACAATCACTGACTCGGGCACATGAACTGCTTTTACTGCCACAGGTTTCTTCCCATTCCCACCATCTTTGATTGGTTTCTGCAAATTTGAACAATAACTTAAAGAAACTCAATCTAAAATCTCATTCTATATATACAAATTCATTCTAATTCTTTTACCTTCCCTACCACGGCGCGATCATTCACCAAATTACCAATATCTTGAAGAACCCTTCTATTGTTCCTTCCATTTCCAACAATATTCTTCTGCTTTACTTCTCCTAAAATTACACAACACCAAAACATATATCAAACATGAAATAATCATAAAAACTTCATTCATGATCTTAAAGAACAAGAATTAAAGAACAAAAAAAAGACACAATCTTTAAACCTTAAAAAAACAAACATCTAGAAAACAAATTATCTTACACAAATTTTTGCACATTCCAAAGTTTTTAGATTCAAATACAGAAATTCAATCAAGATCAAAAAAATTCAAACTACATAAAAATCATTAAAGAAACAAAAGATATAATCTTTATAATCAATCAAAATCAATTACATGAATCAAATGAAAACCCAAGTACAGAAATCATCAAAATCAAAAGAAACCCAACAAAAAAAAAGTAAACCATTTAATCAAATTGCAAACTAAACGATCAAAAAAATAAGAAAATACCCACAAAAAACCCACAAACAATTCATGAAAATTAAAGAAACCCGTCAAAGAATTAAACAAAATAGAATCAAAAACCAAGAAAAAGTTATTTTACCTCTAAGCTGTTGACGAGGAACAACAGCTTCAGACGCCATTTCAGAGTCCAGTTCTTGAGTTTTATTATTACCAAACACTTTAAAAAAGAGCACCGACAAGAACTCCGGGAGAAGACTACTTAAACGCGCCTCTCCTAATTCTTCTTCAAATTCAACGATAGCCACCGTCTCTTCAAAATGTTTCTCTCACTAAAACTTTCTCTCTCTAGAACTTGAGTGTCTCTCTCTAGAACTTGAGTGTCTGGTTTCTGAGTTGTTTTTGGGTTTTGTAGAGGAAGAGTGAAGAGAATGTTATGAATCTTCCTTTTGAAGAGACGCGAATACTAGTAGCTCCAACGGTCTTATTTTTTATTCACTTTTGACCGTTGGATTTTTATGAATCTAACGGTAATTATTTGGTTTTGTTCACGCTCTCCTGTTTTTGGATTTTTCTAGCCGTTAGATAGAGAGGCGAATTGTACTGGGCCTGTTCTATTTATGGGCCTTCAGTTTTTTTCTTACATGATATTATATGGGGCTAAGCACACAAATCCCTCAAAAAGTCCTTTAGTTTTCATAAATACATCACATATTAAAAATATACAAAAATCTCTCAATATAAAATAAAACTTTGCATTAGTACCTCAAAATCCAAAACAAGTTGATTTAGTGTCAAAGTAGGACAATTATACCCCCCTTATTTCCAACACGCAGCCAAATCTCAAATCATCTTCTTCTTTCTTTTAGGTCAATCAAACAGCCGGCTACTGTAAAAAAAAAAAAATCAAACGGCCGGCAGCACAACAACTTCCGTCAGTAGCTTTATTTGGAATCGCAAGCATCGGGAGATTATATAATCGTCGACTAAGCTAACTTTGTAGAAATACAAACCTCCGGCGGCGTTTACAGTTACTCAGCCAAAGTCGTCGGTGGAATAACGTCGCTTCCGCCGCACTCGAGCTTACCGGAGCCACAATCGGCAGTAAGACATGAGAACCGTAAGAATCTCAAGAACAGTGAGTTCTCGCCTATAACCGACCCGACCAGAATGGTGGAATGGAAACAGATTTTTATTTTTCGTGTTTGAGAGTGAAGCCGATGGTAGAAGGTTGTGGGGAGGTAGCGGCGGGTAGGAGTTCAGGCCATACGGTGTAACAGCATTAGTTGATGAATTTGTAGGAAATTGGATTAACATCTGCAATTAATAAAAAATTAGTGATTAAAGATTAAAAATTGGAATGAAAGAGTTTACTTGAGAAATTAGAATTAATGGAGAGAAAAATGAAGAGGGTGAAGGAGAGGAGGAGACGATTCATTGTTGAGTGAGTGAATATTTGGTTTTTTTTAGTTTAGTTTGCCTTTTCATTGCTTTGTATTGTTAATTCCAAATATTAGCTTTTTTGACCTTTTGACGTTTTAACATTCAGTTGAGACGTAAGTAAAATGAAATGCATTTACTTTTTCCACCAAAATTCAAATTGCTTTCCATTAAAATTAGTATCTAAATTACGAGAAATTTTTAAGGAAATCTTTATCAGAAATTTTAGTTAACTAAATTATATTATTAATATTCGGTTGATTTTAAGTTGACATTCGATTGATTTTTAGTTGACATTCGGTTCATATTTAACATTTGGTAAAATCATAAAATAAGAGCTTCAACAAAAAGCGAACTCGTCAAAACAGTCGAAATCGACGTTTGTCAACATTAAGGAGGGAAAATTGATAATAGTAGCTTTGAAAATGAAAGGTCAATTTTTTGACATTTGGTTGATTTTTAGTTGATTTCTGATTGATTTTTGGTTGTTAAGTTGATTTTTAGTTGATTTTTGGTTGATTTATAGTTGATTTTTGGTTGATTTCTAGTTGATTTCTAGTTGATTTTTGGTTGATATTAAGTTGATTTTCAGTTGCTTTTTCATTGATTTCTGGTTGATATTTAGTTTATTTTTAGTTTCAATAATCAAAGAGAACTCGTGAAAAAAATCGAAATCGGCACTTGTCGACATTGTATAGAAAATGATCAAAACTCTAAATACAACAGATTCAGAACTCTAAACATTAATGAGCAAAATTTACACAAAAAGAAGAAAATAAGATGTAAATTTAGTTTGCATTGAGTTGACGTATAATTTACATTAAATTGACATCTAATTTATATTAAATTTACGTCGAATTTACTTTAAATTTACATCCACTTTATATAGAATTTATACATAGAAAATTACTAATCACATATACACACTATAAGAATAAAATGCCAATCTCAAACTCAATACATAAAATCAAAAGAAAACTAATATATAAAGTCAAGAAATTTAACATTTTGTCTCAAATTTGCTTCAACTATGGTGCCAACTAACTAATATGAATACCATTAAAACAATACGTGAGATCTGCATAGACAGTGAAAGAAGTTTCCAAGCTATAATTACTTCAAAATTATTAAATTGATTTGTATCAATCTATATTTTCAAAAACAATAGAAAAATTATTTTCTATTTATTCACAAAAGGCTGCATCATCCAAACAATACATACTTGCCTCAAAACATTCAAATCTACACATTAATTTGCAGGCAAGGAAAGTCACTGATTCCATGTGTGAACCAAACAAAAGATAACCAAATTTTGTTAATATGCTTTCCAATGTATTGCTTTAATATTGATATAAATCATCACCAATTCAAGAAAAGAGAAGAACCCAGAGTCTAAAATGCAAAAAAAAAAGGAAAATAGTGAAAATAAATATGAACATTAGCAATTCCAAGACTTCCTTAGCACCGGTACAACAATAGTCATCGGTTTTTGGAGCATACACATCGGACGTCGGAGCATAGACCATTTAGGACGACCGTTGTCTCCTTCCTCCGTCGGCGGAGGCCCGCCGTTCCTCCTTCGTCGCTCTATTACATTTGCGGCAGTCGCCGACGATTGTTGAACCATAAACATCGATCGCAGGCGGTGGTTAATTCATTGATCATCTGTCTCTTAATTTGATAGCGCATTTTGTCGGCATTTGTTATTTCCACCGCCATCTTCGTCGTCAGAATCATGAAATTTCCGGTCACCATGAAATAATTAGATCTAATTTTAGAAATAACGATGACAACTGTTCCAGTTATATTTAATGGGGTTGGAGGAATTGTTCTGCAGCTCAATTACTAAGGAATAAGGGTAAAAAGGGGCTAATATTATAATGAGGTATAAATGAAAACACTTAAAAAGATAATGAGAGATTGTTGCATAAAAATTATTTATGAGTCACTAATGTATGACTTTATAGAATATGAGTCATAGGGTGTAATTTCCTCTATTATATGTATGGTACTTTAATTTAATTTATGATGATTTTATAATTTAATATGTTTTTTACATATGGTAATTTGATTAATTAGCTTCATATTTTTGTATTCATGCAATTTTAATTTTCTTAGTTATAAATATAATCAATAATTCTCCAATTGAATATATCAATTTCAAATATTCTAAAAAATTAAAATTAGCTTCTACTTTTTATTCCAAAATATAAGCTTGATATTAAATAGAACAAAATTCCATACATGATAGGAAAGAAAATGAAACATTACCTATACAAAAAAAATGTTTATCAATTTGAGCATAAATATGAGTATCTTTGTTGAATACTTTTCATGAATATAGAGATATAATATTTTTTTATGAATAAAAATATATTAAAAGACGACGAGGAGTTGCAAAAACTCCCAACTCAAAAATGTACTTACAAAAAATGACACATACAAAGTTACATACTAGAGATTGTGACTTTAAAAAAAAAAAATCAAGCGAACATAATACATTTTGAATTTTTATAAAAATTCATGTTAGAAAAAGCAAATTTAGAGTTATAACATTTGTAATAAAAAGAACAACCCTATAAAAGCATTTGAAGACAAGTTCCGTCATATCAGAATCTTTCTTCCTAAAAATTCAAGTGTTGTGCAAATACTTTGGACAATGTTTTCCTAAAGAGAATACTAAAGTTTTTTGTTTTGCCAATTTCGAATCATCATCCTCAATTAAATTAAGAAATTATCGAAGCTCCTTGTCATTACCAAAAGCAAAACAATCACTTAAAAAATTATATCCTAAACTATTTGCGCAATGAAGAAGAATGTGGTCTTGGGTTACCAAAAAACCGTAAAAATAGAACATTTTGCATAGTCCACCGTAATAATATTTCGTATTGGAAGAAAATGCAAGGAAACGATCCGCTCGTGAAGGCAAGTTAAAATAAAGAATTGAATGCAAGGCGGAGAGCACGAATTTCATACCCTTGTAAAAGGTTTGCAGTTGTTGATCGAATCCCGGATTAAATTTGTATAGCTGCCGGAAGTGAACCCCTCCCTTCCCGCATTCCACATTACTTCATTCTGCTACTTGTACCTAATAACCAACTGATCACACTTGCTCAATTAACCTCAGATAACGCATTCAAATCCAAGTTTCCCTTGTCAACTAAGCAACTGAAGCCTGCTTTTGGCGAGATAAATTGTAAAGCCACGAAAAGACAGCTGCAGGCACCCCCTGGACATGCCATTTATCATTCCAAAAAAAAACAAATTCAACATTGTTAATATGAAAACTCGCCTTGGATAAATAAGTATTACAAGCATTTGTATTAGTAAAAGATCGCTTATAAATACCCTTAATACACAAAAGATAAAATAGTTGACTTTCGCATTATTGAAAGAATCCTAAGTTTTCATTTGAGAACAAGAAGAAATAACTGAAGATCATAATGAGTCAGGTTATTTTTTTTTTAATTTCTAAATTCCTTTAAACAATAAATTTTGGTTCCAAATTCAAAATTATATATTCCTAGACCATCTTCACTATAATTTCTCTAAATGGAATCTTAAGAAGCTATACAAAAAAAAAACCGATTAGTAGTAGTACCTTCTATAAAATCGCTTCACATAAGATTGTAATTCATTCTGAACACTTGTAAACATAATGGAAATGGACATATTGTAAATTTGTATACTAAAGAAAACTGATTTAATAAGCACTAACCTTCCTATAGGAAATAAAAGATAATTTTTCCACAATGCCAATTTTAATTTGAACCTTGAACAGCATGGTTTCAAGTACCCAATGAAATGCTCCAACTAGCAAAAGCTAAGCCAAGATACTTAGTGGGAAAAACATCACATTTGCAGCCGATGATATTGGAAGCCCAAGTGAGATCCCGGAAATTCACATTAAGACCTATCAAAACACTCTTATAATGATTTATTTTTAACCCAGAAATAAGTTCAAAAACAATGAAAAATTTTAAGAAAATTTCTTAACTTATCAATGTCATAAAGTATAAAAATCAAAGTGTCATAAGAAAATTGCAATTGTGAAATTAAATCATACCATCACAAAAAGAAAATCCCCCAATCAAGTATATATTCTCGTCAACTGATGTGATTAAATATAAATTTTATTATAATTTAGGTTATAATTGAGATTCAAAAATTATCTAATAATGGCTTAGTTTTTTTTTGAGATAAAAAGTTCTATTAATCAAAAGCTGATTGATCAACCAATACATAGAATTTGATAATCGGAGGGACATGCCCCAACCAATTAGATAAACTAAAATAATCATATGCTACCACATGAGATTTTCTATTAAAACAACATTTATACATCTCAATTAAGCTAAAGTAGTCATGTGCTATCAAACTGATAATATTACAAAGCAAAGAGTTGTTGTTGAAGACATCCATTACAACCTTTAAAATAAAGGGAATTAGATTAGCTTCGCTCGCCATGATATTACTACCTTTAATCGCACGACTGCTACAGCTAGCAGCTATAACTTCATCGTTAAAGTCTTTGATCACATCTTCTGTGACATATCTCTTCTCTTGAACATTAAAGACATCATCGATATTGACGCAAAACATACCAATTTTTGATGAAATCCGTCGTAAGACGGTGGCTCTAATTGTTTTAGAGATCCAAGTCGCTTGCATCGCAAAAAACAATTTCATCTCTAACGATGAAAATAAACTATTCTTAATTTCGATTAGATCAGATCTAATGAAATTAAGATACTAGAATAAAAAATAATTTCTAGATCTAGACCATAAATGGCCAAAAAAGAAATTTTATTCAAAATTAAAGATAAAAACTATGAAGAAAGCTAAATAGACTGAATATGAGAGATTAGGGAGGTGATTTTAGGCCAAGAATGGCCAAAAATCACCTCCCAAATGACAAAAAAAAAGAAAACTTACTAGGGTTTAAGAGGTTTCTCAAAGAGAGAGACGGCTAGGGTTTTTTTTCCGCACTTGATATTTTCTAATAATGGCTTAGTAAGAATCACAATAAGCATTAAGTTCATTTTTACACCTTTTCCAAATATATTTTTTTTTTTTCATTTGAGAATGAAAATCTTTTAGCTTGCGCGGAATAGTTTAACCTGGCGTGGTTTCTAAACTATATCTCATTAATAATCGACACTAGTTAATAAGAAATAGAGCAAGTTATTTTCAGGTCTTCCACATATCTCATAGTTCACACTTTTATTTTGTTTGTTTGGAAATAATATAATACGGTTTTCCACTTTTATTTCTAACTACGATTTGGTCTTTTTACTCAATTTTAATATCTACTAACATTTATTAAAAAAATAAAAAAAATACAATTTTAATTAAATTGATTTATACTATTCCTTTTATAATGAATAGTGTAAATCGTGAACTTTACTTTTTTTAAAATTTACATGAACGTGAGGGAATTATATTCTAAAACTAAAATGTCTAAAAAGTAAAAAGATGAAATCTAGTTCAAAATCTATTCTAGTCTAATAGTAGTATTGTATAGTACTATAAGATAACATAATTTGATTCTATTAAATTCATTTTTAATCAACAAAAGTCCTTCCTTCACAGCCAATCTCTCTCTTTCATTTATCTTTATTTTCTTTCACATGTCTGAAAGCTGCAACTCTCGCCATTTTTCATGGCTAATCAAATCTTGCTTACCAAATCCACACGACACTCCCACTTACCTCTCCCCAAATCCCATCCACACACTCACCACCGCCTCCGCCGCCACCTCCACCGCCACCACTCTCTCCTCTCTACCCGACGACCTTCTTTTAGAGTGCCTCTCAAGAGTCTCCTCCTCTTCTCTCCCTCCCATCTCCGCCGTCTGCCGCCGTTGGTCTTCCCTCCTCCGCTCCCCTTCTTTCCTCCTCCTCCGCCGCTCCCATAACCTCCTCCACCCCACTATCTTCGCCTTCTCCTCCTCCAGCTCTACCCTCTTCGCCGCCTCTCTCCGCTTCCAAGAAAATTCATGGAAGTTCACTACTTGTCTTCCGATTAGATTTATAGAGTTAAATAATAATAATAATATTGTTCATGCACGAATGTGCGCCGTTGGATCAAGAATCTTTATTATTTGTCGTAATGGATTATTTTTCTGTTATGATACGTGGAGTTGTAAATTATCAGACAAATCTCCCATTACTTATCCACGTAAAAAATTTGCTACTGCAACTTTCGCCGGAAAAATCTACGTCGCCGGTGGTGGTTCACCGGGTGGTACTGCCGTTGAAGAGTATGACCCGGATAGTGATACATGGAGAGTCGTCACTCACGCGCCTAGAAAGCGATTTGGGTGCATTGGCGCAGTTTCTGACGGCGTGTTTTATATAATTGGTGGGCTTAAAATTGGTAATGGAAATGAATTCTCACGCGCCGGTAATGTCGGCGGAGAGGCGGCGCATGTGTACGCTAGCTCGATGGATTTATACGACGTGGAAGCGTCCGTATGGCTTAGAAGTAGAGCGATTCCCGGTGGCGGTTGTGTTGTGGCAGCTTGTGAGGCGGCGGGATACGTGTATATATTAGCAAGCCATGCGGTGGAATTGTCATTTTGGAGATTCGAGGCGCGGAGGCGCGTGAACGGCGGAAAGGGATTCGGAGAGTGGAGTAGAATTAAGAGTCCGCCATTACCGGCGCAAGTTAGACTCGATAGTACGGTGAGGTTCAGCTTCGTCGGAGTGGAGAACAAGGTGGTGTTAATTCAAGTAGCCGGGTGCATTGATGATTTATTGAGGAGGAGTGGAAGAAATGTTAGGGGTTTAAGGGAAGGATTGGTTTTGGTTTATGATTGTGGCGGTGGAGAGTGGAGCAGAGGACCTGATTTGCCTGAGGTGATTCGACGCGCCGCTTGTGTGGCTGTGGAATGTTAAATGGCGAGCGTAGTTAGCGGTATAGATTGGCGTGATTAAGGCTAATGTGCGCCTATTGATGTCGTTTTGGTAGGAGACAAAATGATCAGTGTATGTAACATGTGCTGTTTTGTTGACGTTTACGATAAGTAGCTCATATAGGTCGTTGATTGGCCTATTTTTTTAATATCTTTAATATTTTAATTTTGAGAGAAATAAATTTAATAGTTAAAAAGTGGATAACGAAATTAAAAAAGTATGATGGCAATTTTCAGGTGTAATTAGGCAAAATAAATTTTATGGTCGAATTCTATGATGTGGGATTATTATTTTTTAGAATAATTACTCTTTAAAGTTTTCTAAATGATTTTAAATAGTATAATTTGTTTGAGAAGAAAATTACTCCCTCCGTCCCACTTTAATTGACAAAATAACTAAATTACAATAACCAATACAAACTAATAAATGACATACATAGTTACTTCTATACCCTTCTATTGATAATGGAGCTAATTAATGCTATTAGTATCTTAGTCAAATTCTCATTAAATATTCACCATTTTTCCATAAAAAGATGAGGGTAAAGATGGAAAATTAAAAGATAAAATTATAGTTAAGTTAGTTTTGTCAATTAGAATGGGACACCAAAAACTCCATATTTTGTCAATTAGAGTGGGACGGAGGGAGTATAAAAAAAATCACTTTTTATTGAAGAAATACAGGTTTAACATATAAAGTATAATATTAATATAAAGATTTTAATAGAGTACAATGCAGGCGCTCATAAAAAGTTTTATTATGTGTATTGTAAATAAAATAAAAATAATATAAACAGAGAATTAATATTATTAATATTTTGTTCATATTGTTTTTAAAAATATTGTAGCTAAAAGTTAAATATGAAAAAATTGGAGATGCAGGGTATCGAACCCTGTACCTCTCGCATGCAAAGCGAGCGCTCTACCATTTGAGCTACATCCCCATATTGCTTTAATGTATTAATTAAGAAATTAGATAGTACTAATTTTTAAATTAGGAACCTTTTTTATTTACTATTTCAGACGATAAAAGTTCATTTTACACTCTAAATTTGGTAATAAAAAAAATCAATTAGGACAACATTTTTGCCTTTGTAAAAAAACATCTTGAATTTGGATTTTTTGTTTGTATTATCTCTTTAATTCAAATTGTTCAATAATTTTTTATCACATCAACTCCAATATGTATAAAATGCTTCAATTATTTTTTAACATTTCATTTGAATGGATAAAACGAGTTAAAATATCACATTCAAGATGTTTCTCTTTTAAACCCATAAATTTTGCATTAATTAATTTATGTACCAAATTTAGACAGCAAAATAAATATTTTCTTGTTTTGGATGTCTCAATGAAATAAAATAGTTTTTTTAACAACTTCAATTGGAGAAAAGGAAAAATATTAAGTGGTTATGGTCCTAGTTAAGACTTAACAGTTAGTAATATAAATTTTAGGGTGTATGTTAGTTGGTAGGCAAATAATCCGCCGGGCCCTGATTTTAAGGATACCTTACAACAAACCCCCTGATCTAAAAACACGATCAATAAATCTCCTGATTTTTATAGCGGCGTCAGCTAAACCCCCTAATTTTTATAGTGACATTAGCTAAACTCATTTTGGACGAAAATACCCCTGACACCGTCTTTTTTGGTCTACTGACATTTAAAAAAAACTGGCGGCACGTCATCAAAAAATCCTAAAAAAATTAAAACACCCAAAATATCCCTAAAACACCCAACCCAACTCAACCCAATCTAAAAACAATCCAATCAAATCTAAACCAATAAAATCCAACCAAACCCCTTCACCCTAACCGCCACCCACCACCCCACTCTTCTCTGGCCACCACCACCCGCCTCTGCCATGGCCGAATTTTTTTTCGGCCAACTGAGCTGTTCTTCAATGAAGAACAGGTCCAGGCCTGGATCGGTTCTTCGTTGGAGGCTGTTCTTCAACGAAGAACAGGCCTGGACCTTCAAGAACAGATCTGTTCCTTGAGGAACAGATCTGTTCTTGACATTGGGGATGACCGGAAATTTTTCCGGTCATCTCGGCGAAGATAACCGAAAATTTTTCTGGAGTGGTTGGGTGGCGATGGTGGTTGGGTCGGTTGTTGGGTTAACCGAGTGGTTTAGATTAGATTGAGTTGATTTGTTTGTTTTTTTTTTTGTTTTTTCTCTATATTAAAATTAGGGGTATTTTGGGTGTTTGAAATTTTTAAGGTATTTCGCTGACGTGGCACCGTCAGATTTTTTTTTTGAATGTCAGTTGACAAAAAAAAACAGTGTCAGGGGTATTTTCGTCCAAAAGGAGTTTAGCTGACGCTGCCATAAAAATTAGGGGGTTTACTGATCGTTTTTTTAGATCAAGGAGTTTATTGTAGAGTACCCCTAAAGTCAGGGATCGCGGCGGATTATTAGCCTAGTTGGTAAGAAGTTCTCTTAATTTAAATAAATTGTGGATCCGAATCGTACTCATCTATGTATTCTTCGTTAAAACATAGAATTACAGTTTAATCTATCACAAGGGATTTATTTATTCAAGATGTCGTCTTATAATTGGGATTCATTCGATAATTACTGGAGTATATTTTTCGGGTTTCCATTTTTAAGATTTAATTATATATGTGTTAAATCAACTCTATTGAGAGAAATTTTTAGATAGACTCAGTCCACCACGTCATCCGTGGACTAAGCCTATCACATAATGACACATCATTAAAATGATGGCAATCTTGTAATATTACTATTCAAATGTGTAAATAAATAATAAACGAATTTACAAGATTGCCATCATTTTAATGACGTGTCATTATGTTATAGGCTTAGTCCACGCTACCTAAAAATCTCTCCTCTATTGATATATTTTGTATTTAAGGGCGAAATTGAGCTAAATAGGAAAATTTAGGAATTCAAGACTTAAATAGCACAACTCCACCGCTCTGCATCTCCTTCTCTTTGTTTTTCTATTGTGCACTTTCATAAATAAATAAAAAAACAAGGCAAAACCCATATTGAAAAAAATAGTTTAAAAACCCTATTCAATCACTGGGTTTCTCTAGAAATTTGTTTCTCATAATAATAATAATTCAATGGATTTTCAAGTAGTAGTTTTAGCCGGTGGCACTTCAAAAAAACTGGCTCCTTTAGTCTCCAAGGTGGGTTCTTTTCAAATCATTAATCTTTAATTAATTTTCAATTACAAGAGCATTAATTTTTTATTATTAAGCTAATTCTTGATTTAATTTGAATGCAGGAAGCCCCGAAAGCCCTGCTTCCAGTGGCTAATAAACCTGTTCTCTCTTATGTTTTGGAGCAATTGGAACTTAGTAATCTCAAGGACCTTATTGTGGTATGTTTTCTTTTTTAATTTGGTAAATTATTCGTTAATTGTCACCCACCTTAATTATAATTTGGTTGGTTTTTGTTTATGTAAAAAAAGTAGTGGAATTGGATTAGAGTGATGGTGTAAACTGAAAAGTTTGCATCTTGGCCTCTTGGAGTATTCATAATTATTAGAACCTTACTTAAAAGTTTGGTTCTTTAAGGGTTTTTAGGTTTTTCTGAACTTTTGTTTCATTAGGTGGTTGAAGGGCAGGACGCAGCTCTTCGTGTCGGCGGTTGGATATCAGGTGCTTATGCCGATCGTTTACATGTTGAGGTACTTATTTAATTTTATTCGGAGGCGACAAATCATTTGTTTGAAGGTGCAATTTAACGAATCCGATGCTGGATTTTTTTTTTCATCATTAGGATGGAATAACTAACCGGTTTTAGGGTTTTACGTTTGCGCAAGTAACTCCGTGCAACCTCTTAACCTAGCACTAGCAGTATGACGGGATGTTACTAGTATTACTAGTTGACTACTGTGCAGTGTGCAAAAACTGAAGGTTTTTTTTTCGTTGGGACATTATTTTGGTCCAATTTTTATTAGAAACAGAGAGGAAAAAACAGACTCTAAAATCTTGAATAATGACTCAGAAAATACAGTAGAAATTATTGTTTTATTGCTAAGGTAGAAATTATTGCTATTGGGACATGTGAAAGTCTTCTTTAAGACAGCTCCGTATGTATTGTTAGAGCCACCCACCACCAAATATTTGCAGTTCTGCATTTTTTCTATTCCTCGGAAGGAAGTAGACAGTAGCAGTTTCATCTATTTTCAAAATCTCATCTCTTTTAAGTGTACATGACTTAATGAACAGTGTGATTCAAAAAAAAAGCTATATCTGCTCTGGCTCTTCATTAGACAGATGATCATGAGGCACTTAGATGGTACTCATCTTCATTTTTCCCCATTTGAACAATTTTTTTGATCAACAAATAAAAATGCAGGTTGCTGCTGTTCCTGAAGATGTTGGAACAGCTGGTGCACTTCGAGCCATTGCACACCACTTGATCGCTAAAGATATTTTGGTTAGCAGTCAAGTTCTTTTTTTTTTTTGTGTAGTTCTCCGAAATATCAACAATATTTATTTACACAGGTGGTGCATCTTTTTGCAGGTTGTGAGTGGTGATCTTGTTTCTGATATTCCTCCTGGTGCGGTTGCAGCTGCTCATAGACGGCATGATGCAGTAGTAACTGTAACGCTTTGTTCTGCTCCTGCTGGTGGACCTGCTGAGTCGGGATCCTCTGCTGTAAAAGACAAAATAAAGAAACCAAGACGATACAACATCATTGGGCTCGACCAGACTAAGCAGTTTCTGTTACATATTGCAACTGGTTGGTAATTTTGGGTGTGTAACGTGTTATTTGGAGTTTTTATCTTTTGATTTGTCCATATTTGAAACTTTATGCAGGAGCAGAAGTTGATAAAGACATTCGAATTCAAAAGAGTATTCTTCGTGCAGTTGGACAGGTTGTGAATTATCTGGCCCCTCTCTTGCTAATTATTCAGCAATTGGCAGCATATAATATACTCAAAATCACGTCATGCTAATTTTTTTATGAATTTTTAATCAAATGCTTCAAATTTAGACCTATTTAAGGGCTAGTTTTTATATGCATCAGTTGAAATATTTCGTTCATTTTCCTCTGTGCACTTCCTGAAAAGTATTTAACTTTTATGCTTTGTCTGTCTGAAGGACATGTGTTAGTTTCCAATAACATTTGTTTGCTTCATAATCATTTTGGTAAAAAGCTATTTTTTATTATCTGCGATCTTTTTTGTATTTTTTTTATAACAGGTAGTGAAACTATGGATGCTCATACTTCGTTGTTTGAATGCTCATCAAACAAAACATGTGTATTCTACTTGCTTCTTACTCTAATATTCCTCTTATATTTTCATTAGATGGAGATACGGTCTGATCTTGTGGATACTCATATGTATGCATTCAAGAGGTTTGTTTTTTTTCAGGTGTCCTGGGTTCATATTGTTTCCATCAGGTGTCGATTATCCTCATATTTTTCTTGGTTTTTTCAGGTCCGTTCTGCAAGAAGTTTTAAATGAAAAAGACAAATTTCAATGCTTAAAACAGGATGTGCTGCCTTATCTTGTTAGAAGCCAGCTGGTAAGTCTAATTAAACCTCTCTTGCTGCATTATTTCTGGTAGGAGTGTAACTGTTTACAACAGTGACCTGTCTGGCCGGTTCAGCCGGGAACTGACCAGCTGTCCGGTCCATATAACCTAAAGAACTGGGAATTTGGTCCAATTGGACCGGATTGAACCGGAATAATCTGACTGAACTGGCGGTTGAGCAGGTGAGTAAACCGGCTGAACCGGTGGCCACACCGGTTTGGTGTTTAAAACACTGGTTTAGAACTTTGAGTGGTTCAAATTATTTATGTATATCAGAGATCGGAAGTCTTATTAAATGGCACACCACAAGCAGAAGAAAATGGAGACAGTAAGACTAGTATACAGAACCGAGCGGCAGTATCTCAAATGCTGACCAATGCATCTACGCCAAGCTTTCATGAATTTTATGCATCGGGTTATGATGGTTCCGGTCCTCGTCGAAGAACTCATAAATGCTGTGCTTACATTGCTAGCAATAGCAAATACTGTGCACGCTTGGATTCTATTCAAGCATTTAGTGATATTAACAGAGATGTGAGTTTTTGCAGCCAAAGGTCTTCCGCCATATTTAAACTTTCTTTTTCTCTATCCTGACAGCTCTTTTGATTCGGCTGAAATTTTTATGAATATTAAATCAGGTCATAGGTGAGGCAAATCATCTGTCAGGATATTCATTTTCTGCTCATAACAACATCATCCATCCCTCAGCACAGCTTGGTTCAAAAACTACTGTGAGTCTGTTTTTCTAAAATGATTCAAATTAATTTTTGATTTGAAATTTGGTATGGTAGGCTTGTTTAATTTGAATGGACATGTAATGGCAGGTTGGTTTCATATCTTAATGGACTTGCATTTTCCAATCCAAAAAAATATATTATACTTAAAGAGTATTTTGATGGCTGTAGGTGGGGCCGCATTGTATGCTAGGGGAAGGTTCACAGATGGGTGACAAGTGTAGTGTGAAGCGATCGGTTATTGGTCCTCATTGCCGAATAGGTTCCAATGTGAAGGTTATGATTATTTCTAAATCTTTCAAGGTTATGAAGTATTTATGATGGCATTGATGTACTAAAAAAGATATTTGCCATGTTTGATTTAGAGGTTAGTCGCTGATCAATCTTGAAATAAAAACTTGAAAGTGGAGTTGTTCGAGACGCTGTTGTAGGCTAAGTAGCACGGACGCTTCATTCAATCAAAAAAATTGGCGTTTCGGATACGAAACTTCATTTTTTAGGATAGCAAACCTTAGAATAACACCTTTTTTTCAGTGTCCAATTGTCCAGTTTTCCGGTGTCCGTGCTATATAGGCTGTCGGCTATTGGATTTAACAGCTCCAATAGCTCACATCAGTAACATTCACAGCTGAACCAAACAGGTCCAAAATGTATGTTGGCATATATGCCTGGCCTTGTCGCAGTAGTAAATCTGAAGAGAAAACTGGCGTTTTTCTGCCTCTATTCTTTTTAAGATTCCTCTTTGCTGTTGTTACAGGTAGTTAATTCAGTCATCATGAACCACGTTACGGTTGGAGATGGCTGCTCGATTCAAGGTTCCGTAATTTGCAGTAATGTACAGCTACTAGAGCGAGCTGTACTGAAAGACTGTCAGGTAATCCCTCTCTTTCTCCCTTCATGCGTGCACAAACAAGCACACACTTATGTTCTTTGTATTTATAATGCTCGGTTCCAGGTTGGAGCGGGTTTTGTAGTTACCGCAGGTAGTGAGTACAAAGGAGAGTCCTTGGCTAAAAAAGAGAAATGAGTCGATAGAGAGTGTTCATTGCTGGGAAGAGACATTTCATCTCGTTTTTGTGCTACACTGCATCACAAATCGAGATAATTTTTGTTTGTGCCGCTGTTGTTGAATGTCGGATCAAAAGCAGACGAGTGTATTATTCAGCTCTATCATTTATTTGATTGTTTTTTTCTTCTTTTAATTGGGATAGGGGGGTTAATATCATTTATTTGTGTTCCTGTGTGTATTTTTGTCACAGTAGGTTAGGCTGAGTTATATATCTTATAATGATAATGATTGTATAAGATGGAATTTAAATTATACTCTTGAATAGAAAGTTGTTCTTATTCTTCAGAATACAGGAAGCCTTTTATCTTGGTTAAATGCAAATTAAATCATTTATCTTGCATTAAATTGCAAATTAAATCTTAAACTGTCAACTTTTTAGGAATATTTGCAAACAAAATTCAATCTTTCGCATTTTTGCACTCTATAGTCTAAAAAAGATGACGAAATGGCTGAAATTCGGGATAAGGCTACAAAATGAAAAAATTGAAAAGGTTAAAAAATTTTTCGTAATGTTTTAAATCGCTAAAAAGGTAAAATGTTGGGATTTATTTTGTTAATACCTCATACTGATGTGAGCACTTGAGGTATTTTCATCAGCATTTTTTTATTGTAAAATTGTTTGTTGTTTTAAATTGTAAAATTGTTATAGTCCATGTTTGATATTATTAATATTTAAAATTCGTGTTATAATTTAATCATTAGAATTCATAATTTGTTTTGAAATTATGAATCTTTTTATCTTTTTGCCCGAATGTCTTATCAGTTTAATAACCTCTCTTAAATTTATCTCTACTTAAACAAAATTTGCTGTCCATTAATAGAGACGACTACCCAAACTATGAGCATCTACACCACAAATTCAGCATCAATGTGAAAATGATGCAACTACCATTCAAAACTGAATTTATGCTGATAGTTTCCAACAGAAAACTTCCATTATTCCTGATACATGCTCATGACCATCTCATGCCACTTTATTACTTATTACATCTAAAGATGATGTACAATCTCGTAGCGAGTTTAAATAATGGATCTAGTTTACAAATATGGATTCTTGTACAACACGCATCAAAACTGAGCTAGCACAGCGAGGGATCTTTAACTCAAGGGAAAACGCAAGGAACGGTTGCAAGAGTTACAGAGTATCGTACAGGGGTGGCAGTTATTAAGACATAACTCTACTTGAAAGAGTTGAAGAAGTTGATGGTGTCATTGAGTGCCCGGATGAAATCATCAACATCCTCCTTAGTGTTGTAGAAATGGAGACTAGCACGAGCGCTTGCATTTACCCCTAAATACCGATGAAGCGGTTGAGCACAGTGATGACCTGATCTAATAGCCACTCCATGCTGAGATTTAACAATGTCAACTGTCATCTTTCAATATCACTTGTATAGCTCATCATTCATAAAGGGCGTGCATTCAGTTAGAATCGAACCAAATTAAACCGAAATGAAATTTTATTGTTTTTATGTTGAACCAAATCAAAGAAACAAAAAAATGTTTACGTCCATTCGTTCAAAACCAAGCGAAACTGAAAAAATATAATTTTTTTATATTGTCAAATCAAGAAGAATTTGTTGGTTCTGTTCGGTTTTTGCACATCCTTGATGAAAGGGATCTAATGACAGCATCACCATCAGAAATAGGAAATTATACCTGTTGGTCCAGAAAAGTTGCAATGTCGGTTGGGTGAATGTTCTCAACATTGAAAGAACAAAGAGCTGCTCGATGAACGTTTTCTGAAGGTTTAGGGCCATAGATACGAACACTGTTGATAGAACTAAGGCTTTCGTACAAATAATTACCCAAATCCATCTGCATATTAACAAATAAAAAAAAACAAAGGAAAAAGTTTCTACTTTAGCAGAACTTGAAGATGAGAAACATAAGATAATGGCTTTTGACAGTTAAAACAAAGGATCATTCCAACTTCAAAAACCGGATAAGAGCAACACATTTGAATGGTCGCAAGATGAACTCACCTCGTAGTCTTGAATCTTTTGCATACCAATCCCTAACAAATAATCAATTGCTGCTCCTAACCCGATTGCTTCTCCAATTGCTGGAGTTCCAGCCTCGAATCTATTCCATATAAAGAGAAGATTATACCATAAAGAATTGAATCGAAAGCACATCAGAAGTACCTGGATTAAAGTTCTTCACTAACTAGCTAAACATAGCATGCCATCTTAAACTTCATATGCTAAACCAAATTCCGCTATAAAAAAGTGCAGGTGGAATTCTTTGTAATACACACTAAAGCAATCGCAGCTTTAGTAAAGGTCGATTCTTGGTGTTCGTCAAAATGTAATGTATTGACAGGAGAATGCAAATTGCAACGTAATAATGGATAACTAGCTGACCAATGCAAGGATACACATCGTTGAGGTTAATGAATAGAATATCTTTAATCGGATCACCAAAAGAAATAACTGCATGTACGTCATGTGATCTAATCCAATTCTAGGAAGCCACAAAAAAAGCCAAAAGGAAAAGAAACTGCTATATCCCTATCAGTCCAAACGAACAAGTAAACCAACCTTGATGGAGGTTCTGCATAAGTCGAATGATCCAAAAACACATCAGAGATCATTTCTCCACCACCTGCAAAAGCGAAACCAGAAAATATTATGACAAAAATGAAATTCTTGAAAAATAGAATTACACAAAGTTTAATTCCTGAAGTAATAACTTACCTAAAAAAGGAGGCATAGTGGACAGGATGTCACTTTTACCATATAAAAATCCGATGCCTGTGGGCCCACACATCTGGAGCATGATTATCTCTTAACTTCATATACTTGCCTAAAGCTTAAATTTCCAAATAGAAAACAAATATCGAACCTTGTGAGAAGAAGCAACAAGGAAATCCGCATCCAGTCCTTGGACATCAACTACAACGTGAGGAACACTTTGACAAGCATCTAGAAGCACTTTTGCTCCAACACCATGTGCCCAACGGATAATGTCTTCCACGGGAAGAAAAGAAGCTGAAGACAAAGCATGTCTTGGTCATAATACTAATTATTTGCCTCCATTTAAAAAATGTGCATCAGGAAATATAAATGCGGCAATGATGATGGAATAGGTATCAAACTTGCAACCAATTGTTTTGCAGCTCACCAATTTTTCTGCCTTCAAAATATATTTTCTCTCTTTTAGATAATTCAACAGGCACAAAATGAAGTTGTTAGCAACAATTTTGCTTTGCTAAGATTAAAGTGTTAACGAAGAAAAACAGATGCAGAGATACTGAAGCAGCAAACTTACCTAGAACATTAGAGACGTGTTGAAAAACTACAAGTTTGGTCTTCCTCGAGATCATTTCTCTAAACTTCAGTATATCAGGAACTTCATTCTCGTTCAAATCAATAAATTTCAGTACGGCACCAGTCCTGTCAGCAACGAGTTGCCACGGAACAATATTACTGTGATGTTCAGCAACAGTGAGTACAACCTGTAAGTAGAATGATACCGTATAAGGTGTTTTTCCAAGGTCTAACTCTGATAGATAGACCATGAAATAGTAACAATAAAATTATGAAACATTACAGAATGTTATTCTCTTCCTGTCCCATCTTAAATTGCACATGATTTAATAGAGACTTCTAAATTTTTATCGACATAAATGATATTCGAATTATTAGTCTTTCTCCATATGTGCATGTCGTATCTATATCATCATGTCCTCTTATCAGAATAATTTTAGAAATTACCCAAATGATAAACTAGTAAATAGGTGAAACACTAAATTTGAAATTACTCAATATCAGATCATTACAAATTGTTCACTTCATGGAAGATCTGCATATATTCAAAATCTAATATATCAATTCAAAGTTAGGGAGGCACGAGAGAAAGTGGGAGAGCTACAGGTTTTCTATTCCACCCTTGTTAGATCCAAAATCTAAATTCAAGAGGGCACACCAAACCAGTCACATTCTCCATCTTGTTCTCTTTTCTTTCCGCCCCACACAATACAGCCATGCTTTTAAAGTTAATCAGCAAAATTCCTCTCGAACTTTCTAAACATATAGAAAAACATAACTTAGAAACTCGAAGTCCCGGTTAAACTTTCCTATTATGTTAATCCTGGATAACTGATTAGAGCAGTAACTATTAACCACATACATAACAGCTAACTTAAAGACTTCATATATAAGGACCAAAAAAGTAAGAACAAACAAACCTCGTCTCCTGGCTTTAAATTTGCTATGCCCCAAGTATAAGCAACCAGATTGATAGCTTCAGTAGCATTCTTAGTAAATACAATCTCTCTAGAATCGGACGCATTTATAAAAGCCGCCACTTTCTTTCTTGCCAACTCATACTCATCAGTTGCTTTTGCACTGCACATATTAAGCAATTTAGTCTCTTTTCGCACACAGATCCGTCATCAATTGAATAACAAAACATAACAAAAAAATAGTTACACGCACCTCAAGTAATGAATTCCTCTATGAACATTAGAATTATAAGATTCATAATAATTCTGCAAAGCCTTCAATACCGAAATAGGCTTCTGAGAAGTTGCAGCATTATCTAAGTAGACCAGTTGTTTCCCATTAACCTCCTGTTCAAAACAAATCAAACACGCCATTAATTTAAGACTATAACAAAGAAAACACATTAAATAACATTATCAAAACATTCCAAAGGAATAATCTTTTCAGAGCACAAACACTTCATTCAATCAACGTGTCCCGAAAACATTGTTTCGAACACAAAACTTCATTTTTTTACATAGGAAACCTTATATTAACACCATCTAACCGTATCCCGTTTCGGACACTTGAAGTTTCAGACACGAAACTTAACTTTTTACACAGAAAACCTTAAAATAACACCGTTTCGCCGTGTCCGTCCTATCTAAGCTAATTATTAATAAAGATAAAAGTTTGAGTGAAGTACTACCTGATGGAGAATTGGAAAATCAGGTCTAGTGAGGTGACCAAGTGATAAAGAAGCAGATTGAACAGCTTGATCACCTTCGATACCAGTTGTAGCTAATGAAAAAGAAGAAAATTTAGATAATTTAGATTTACTAGGGTTTATAAATTTTAGTGATGATGGAAGTTTATTGAAGAAAACACCAGCATCCATCATCATCATTGTTTTTTAAAACTAAAAATACAAACTTTTCACTAAATTCTCAGTTTTTTTCTGTGTTTTTATGTTTTTTTCCGATAAAAAAATCTAATTGTTAGTACTGTTTTGAGATTGAACTTGGACAGAAAAAGTAAAGAACATGAACTAAAGTAGCAGCACACCAAAGTGGGGGAAAGATATATAAAAACCCTTAAAGTTTTACTAAAAGACTAAAATGGTCCTTTTAGTTTGCGAAATTTTACTTATAATTAGTCTCTAATTTATGTTAGGACTTTTTTTTTTTGACAAGAAATTTATGTTAGGACTTAAAACGACATAAACGACAACCAAAAAAAAAAGGAAGACTGAGAAGAAATTGATTATGGAAGATAAAATTTTACTGGAAAATTAAGAATGAAGGAATTGCAGTTTGCAAGGAGTGAAAAAAAAAAATTAAAAACAGAACCTTAAAATTGGGAATGAAGTGGAATTGAAAGCATGGATAGATAGGTTTTTGGTTCAGCTGTAGATTAATTATAAAATGCCTAATAATTTTTGAGTTATTTACATATAAAATTTTTATTTTTTTATTTTATAGCAATTTAAGTACACTATTTAAAACTTAATAGATAAATATTTAATCTTTTATTTTTTGATATTTTCTAGCGCTAACAATTTTTTTCTTTATCACACATTACATTTTATGATTCTTAATGACTGAAACGACTTAGTATAATAATTCTAAATTATAAAATGTCAAATAAATGAAAAATTATTTGTCCAAATCAATGCTTTAAAAACCGGACTAATAGGCTAGCCGAACCGGCTAAACAGAAAATCGGCAAGTGGTTTGATTCAAAAATTGCAAAAAAGTCGGAATTTTGATTAAACCGGCTAGATTGGATCGAATCGTATTGAGCCGGTTAAATCGGTGAACCGGCAATAAAAATTAGCAACAAAACAATCCGTCGCTAAATACCTAAAATTCATCGCTAATATATATGTTTATTTTTAAACAAATTTTCATTGAATATGTCGCTAATTCGCCGAAAATCTATTCTATTTGATAAGTTTTCTGGAATAAAGAATAAAATGTCAATACCGTCTTTAAACTTATGTCTCAAAATTAAATAAGTACAATTAACTTTTTTTTGGATTAATTAGATCTCAAACTTGGTTTTAGCGATCAAATAAGTCATTTTTAATTTTATCAATTAATTTGGTTTTCAAACTCTTTCAATTTAGGCAAATAATCCCAAAATTGTATATCCAAACGTGGATTATTTGATTTCAAGACACAAATTTTGAGACCTAATTGACTAAAATGAGCTAGTTGATTCTAAACACACAAATTTGAAATTTAATTGATAAAAAAAATTAAAATAGACTTATTTAATCTCGAGATATAAATTTAAGGGCCGTTTGTTCAAAGAATAAACAAAGGAAAGATTCTCTCTTTAGACTGTTACCTGCTCTGCTGCCGTCCACTAATGCCATAAAGAACCCATTTTTGAAACCTCTAAATTTTTTTTTGTCAACAAAAAAAGGTATAATCTTTACTCTAAATATATATCAATTTGCATTACATAATATTTCATATAGGTTTGCATTCCAAATTATATTATAATCAGTGTATTTATTTGATGTTCTTGATTTTATGTTGCCTGTTTTTTTTGTTTTCAGTTTAAATTTAGCATCTTTTCATTTCTTTGCTTTGATTTAGTACAAAGTTAGATTAACAAAGATTTGAAGTTGGTGTTGTTTGGTATTTCAGACATTGAATTTGGTTTGTTTGATAATTTTGTTTTAGGGTTCTTTGTGCAAGTATTCATGGGAGTAATTGATATCTGCAATACTGGTTCTCTCTGCATTGTCAAACCTAGCAACAGTCGTTACCGTCGATCTTCGGTTTTTCATAGTAGTGGTATCTGCTCATTTGAAGTGAATAACCAGAGAAGGGTCATTAGTATGGCCTCTGTTACTCCTTTAGAGCATGTCAATGAAGGCCAAGAGAGACTGACGGGCGACTCGTTTATTCGTTCACATTTACGGAAGTTGTCGCCTTATCAATCCATTTTGCCTTTTGAGGTAATTTTTTCGTACTTCTTTAAGACTTTTATGTGTTTGGACATTTAAGTGATTGCCTTGGTTCATACTAATATTTGTTGAAATTTATTTTAGTTTGTTTTGTCATAAATTGTTTAAATGTTAGTATTTCTTTTCCAGTATATAACCATAGTATGAGCTGTGAGGATACGAATAATTTCGTTATTGACTTGTTACTTAAAGACTATGCTTTCCTCTGATTGCGGGGTTGGGAGCTTTAATCAATGTAATGCTTAGAAAGAGTTGTTATAGAAAATATAAACTTAATCTGCTATAGTGACTTGCTTGTTAAAGACCGTTGGGAATTTTTTTTCATGTTTAGATTTATATTTTATATTAACTGGTGAGTTTTTAATCCATTTTAATTATTTAGATTTAGTGTTTCAGGTTTTATCTGCTAGTCTTGGAAGGAAGCCTGAAGATATTGTTAAATTAGATGCAAATGAAAATCCTTACGGTCCTCCTCCAGAGGTAAGCTGTAAAGTCTTGATAGTTAATATAGCCTTCATATCTACCAAAAAAAAAATTAGTTTAAATATGATTTTGTTGTTTCCGGAATTGGCGATTGTCTATAGTTGTTAAAGAAGGCATGAATTTATGCCACCTGAAAAAGATTTTATATTTGTTTTTAGGTGGCTGAAGCTTTGGGGTCTTTGAAATTCCCTTATATATATCCTGACCCTCAAAGTCGCCAACTGCGTGAGGCTCTTGCCAAAGATTCAGACCTTGATGCCAATCACATTCTAGTAGGATGTGGTGCTGATGAGCTCATTGATCTAATTATGCGGTAAAGTATTGGATAGTTTTTTATAGGTTGAAGGTGCAACCTAACTTCAATATATTTTTATTTTTATAATTCACGTTGTTGGCAGATGCACATTGGATCCGGGCGACAAGATTGTGGACTGTCCCCCAACCTTCACTATGTATGAATTTGATGCCGCAGTTAATGGGGCAGAAGTCATTAAGGGTAAAGAAGCTTTTGTTAGTGCTAAATTTTGTTTATCTTCTTTCAGCATCATGGATTTTGGGTCATTCTTTATGCATTTACTTCATCATTGCAACTCATAATGTTTCTTTTTAACTGCAGTTATGAGGAATTCAGATTTTAGCTTGAATATTGAGCTCATTGTTGATGCCGTTCATCGAGAAAAACCCAAATGCATATTCTTGACATCACCAAATAACCCCGATGGAAGGTATTTCCGTGTGCTCTTTTCACAGTAAGTCAATTGAGGCTATGTGACATGGTAAAATGAGCTTTTCATGTGTCGTCGGTATTGAATATTTTGGCTCAATGATCAACTAGCGTACACTTCATAACAGTCATTACCTCCATAATAATCCATATATTAAGAGATTTAGTGATTGTGAATTTTTGTTTTTTGAGTATTATGTCATAACAACATTGCAAATCATATATCTTAGTTCTAGCTTCTGCGTATTTTGATAATTTGGCAATCAAGCACTGAAGGAAGAAATGTTAGAAATTTATAGAAACAAATTTCCAAGATTACTTTATAATCTTTTGTAACTTTATCAGAAAGGATTATGATTTAAACTCAAAGGTATCAGTTCTTAAAATAGAAGATTGCAAGGAATGTAAACTTCCTGTTAGATTCTGTGACTGTACTTATCCGCCATCATTGAAAATGGTGCACTATCCATTTACTTAGGCAACCGATGACTGTCAGACCTTAGTTTACTCTAATGTGGTTAGGCTTATTAGTGCTCCTAAAAGAATCTCAAAACACTGAATTCTAACTCCATGAACCGTTATATTGTGGATTTTTAGATTTTTCTTTGACTTGGCTATATTTATTGTCACCTATTGTGTACAGTATAATCAGTGATGAAGATCTCTTGAAAATCCTTCAGCTTCCAATATTAGTGGTTCTGGATGAAGCATACATAGAGTTTGCAGGACTGGAATCTAAGATGAAATGGGTGAAGAAACATGACAATTTAATTGTCCTGCGGACATTTAGCAAAAGAGCCGGTATGTCATTACAGTCTTGGTTCCTGCAACAATTTCATTAGATTTTTGTCCGCATAAGACTTCTATAATTAAATAACTTTAAGTTTAAACTAATGGCCCAAAATGGCTAACCTTAGTTAATTTTATAGTTGCACCCAAAATATAATAAACCACTTTCACATCTTTGATGTGGACACTCACATTTTTGATATGGAGTGTTACATTGCCGCTATATATCTAGCCTTGTCATTTTGGAACTTTCCACGTGCTCATCTCTGAGAATGATTAGATTACATTTACGATACTCAATCTATTGTGGTCTTTGAACTGTGGTGAGCTTCCAAATAAATTTGTTCTAGATTGCATTTACAGTGGCATGCTAGCTTTAGATACACAAATAGTCTTCTTCAACTTTTACACATTGATAGCTTCTTGCATAAAATGTAACTTTTTGGAGTTGTGAGATCAAAAAATGCAACTTAAAATCATTAGTACAAATTTTCAGGTTTAGCAGGACTACGTGTTGGATATGGAGCATTTCCGTTGAGCATCATTGAATATCTTTGGAGGGCTAAGCAACCTTATAATGTCTCTGTTGCTGCCGAAGTTTCTGCTTGTGCAGCATTGCAAAATCCTACATATCTAGAGGTTTGATTTTCCGTGCAGCATCAAATTTAATGTACTATTTTGCAATTTTAATATGAATATTCAATTTCAGCAATTTAAAATACGCACTTTTGAACCTTCGTGACAACCTACAGAAGGTGAAAAATGCATTGGTACAAGAGCGGGAAAGGCTGTATAAACTACTGAAGGAAGTGCCATTTCTGAATCCATTTCCAAGCTTTTCTAATTTCATTCTATGTGAGGTTCAATCTGGAAGAGATGCTAAAAAGCTTAAGGTATATATATATGCACAATGCGCTCCTGCTATCTCCTTTCAACGATTTTTTTTTCCGCATAAATTAAGAAAAGTGTGTTATTTTGTTAATTTCGTTTCCCCTAAAACGTCTCTTCTTCCGGTATACACTAATACGATTCACAAAAATAAAAGCTTTTACATTAGTTTCTTTCATTGACACTCAAATGGGGTTGCTAAAAGTAGAAATTTGGGTGCAGGATGACCTAGCAAGTATGGGTGTAATGGTGCGTCACTACAATAACAAAGTGCTGAAGGGCTATATTCGCATATCTGTGGGCAAACCAGAACAAACTGATATTTTAATCAACTGTATCAAAACCCTTTATTGATCAAATTTGGATGCAATTTCAAATTTACTTTCAAGCTTTTTTATGTTGTTTATTTCTCAGGTAATTTTCAAGTGTACCCAAATGAAAAGATTTTATTTTGCATGGACTTTGAAATCTAACTTAATTTGTCAATCTCCAAACTCGAATATTTACCATTTTTTCAATTTTTTATTTGGAGGGTTTGTTGAATATCAGGACATGAAATTAAAGATTTACTTGTCCATAAGATGGGAATTGGGATTTCCATGTCATGCTGGTGTAAAGCCTTGGCTTGGGGACAATCCTATGCAGGAGTGTTAATTTGACAATCCTATGTAGGAGTGTTCATTTGATTCAAATTGAATTGAATTATTAAGAATTTAAAATATTTCAAGCTACCGATAAACTATAATAAGCATTAAACAATATTCTACTAAAGTTGTATACTAAGGTCGTAGGTTCTATTCTTCCAATAAGCACTCCTCCCTAACGAGAAAAAAATAATCTCAAACTATATAAACCTATCAGTTTGAATAATTTTGTAAATTTGTTTTCTGTTAAATTCAGTCTATACAAAAGTGAAGTATTTTTTACTTTCAAAACTGAACAAACAATTAAATAAGTTTTATAATGCCAAACAAAATCAAACCTTCTATAACTCCTGACAGTCATCCTTAAAGTGAAAAAGAAAGATGCAGCCATGCAGGTATTCATAGAAAAACTCAAGAAGGCTTGATTAATTCTCAGATCGAGAATGAAATACATGCCCACATCGACGCCTAAAGGAATACGTCCCAAAAGTGTAATGACCTATCTGAAAAATACACATATATGCTAAAATTGACAGCAATGTAGACCGATGAGAACAGCTACACTATGCAAAGTAAAAAAAAAATCAATTCAGGAATATTACAACATTTACGGTAAAAACATACCAGCAAAGTATATTATATTTCAAAAATCAGGTGCCAGAAGGATAATTGTAACCCCTCCCTGAATGCAACCTCGCAAAATCTTGTAAAATCAGTTAAAATTATTAACTGCATAAGCATTTCACCGTATGAATCGAACTACTCATTGCTACTTGCAAAATTCAATTATACAGCAAAACGTCAGTTTGTCTCCTTTTTTCCTATTGCCTTTTCTATGAGAATCTATCGGTTAGTAGAGCTTTGGCTATAAGAGAAGCTATTGTTGTTTTAATGAAGGAAGCAAGCACTCGTAAACACGCTCCATTCGTGATGTCACCACTAGTTTGTATGTTGTTTGAATGCCGGGTTTCCCCAGATCAAGAATATCCTGTTTCAAACTGTTCAACATAAATACCAGTTAGCTCCAGAACATCTCATTTCATTCTTCTCTACCCTGCAAATGTAATGATGTTAATTGTAATGCACAGACGGTAGGATGTACTAACCATTGCCATTCGCCAGTTGCTTCTGCATGCCCCTGAACAGCGTGAAATAGACGATCTAAGCTGCACAACATTAATCCAAACATGCATTGCGACTCTTTCTCCTGAAAAATTACAAAAAAAAAGAGTAATTTTTATTGTTCGGCATTACAGTACTTAGCTTATTATTTCTTTCTTGTTTTCTCTCTCTCCACGCTGATAGACAACACTAGAGCTGAGCAAAAACCAAACTCTGCCGCTTTTTCGAACCAGATCACTCAAATTTATTCTGATTCAATTAAAATGGTTAAAAACTTAAAAATGACTTGTTTGAATGTAACAGAAAGTTTGATTTTCAATTTTGGTTCGGTTTCTACATTGATTAACCAAGCCAAACTGACATATTAGTAAATTTATTATAATTATATCAATTTTTTATTTATAATTAATATTAAATTAGTTAAGAATTTTTGTAAAAATAAATATAATATATTCGGTTATTTCCATACTGAATTTATTCTTCTTTTGGTTTTATACTAACCATAATTAAATAATTAACTTAATTTTATTAATAATATCTTTTAAAAATAATAAGATAGAAATTTAAATAATAATATATTAACCAAATACAATATTTTAATTTTGTAGTTAAATCAAACTAAAAGATAGGTATTCCTCCTAATTTGGAGACAATTTAGTTAATTTTGTACATACTAAAAACTAAATTGGAGATAATTTAGCTACCTATTTTAATTAGGACTTTAATTACAATAGTGATTAATTAAATAACTAATTAGTTAATGACTATAAAATCTTTATTTAGTAATAAACTGAAAAGGATTATTCGGTAAATTCCCCCCCCCATCCGTGCTTTTATATATAGTATAGATAAATATTAATTTAGTTATCATATGTAATTTTGGTCTAAATCTATGATAGAACTGAACCAAACCAACTCGAAGAAAATTATAAATTTCAATTAACCAAACTGACAGTTTATATAAATATTTAGTTTGGTCTAATTTTTGTTCTATCCCTTATAGAAAGGTTTAGTTTTAGATTTTGCTGATAACATGTAACCAGACCAAATGTAGTTTTCTTACCAGTCCTTGGTCAATAAATGTTTGGTACTGCATTATCCTTTTCTCAACCTCCACTAAGAGAAGCCTCCTTTGGCGCCGGGCGATTCTCCCCTTTCCTTCTGCTTTTGTATCCTGATAATTGCGACCAAGGTGAGTGGGACTTGCATAAAAGCAACAAAACATCACAAAGAACCTGGAAAATAGACTTTAAAAATGTGTTGCCAAAACAGAAAAAAATGTTGGCTTATGCCAAAAGTAGTTGGTATAATCTATTGATCTCAGTTGCCAGCAAAAAGAAGGTCCAGAAAATTTAAAATTAATGTAAATAATGCTTATACCACTACCACCGAATGAGCCACTTCACAAAAGTAACCGGATAAGAAATGCAAGGAAAAATATAAAAGAACTAGCACAATAATAAAAGTTATATAAATCACAGTGCATTCCATAACTCGAGCAAAAACCGGACCCCAAATAGATTCAGAGAGAAAAGAAAATAACAAGAAGGGCTCAATTTGCACAGTTATTGAAGAAACAGTTCAGTATTCTCTTCTGCGTTCAAATTTTATTATATTCTTTAAGTTGTTGAATAAGGATGAGATCAGTAAATAAGCATGTTTTTCTTGTATTCATCTGCATGATGTAGCATAAAGTTGGCAATACACAAGAGAAATTAATTTTTCAATAAGCAATTTATCCATTATACAGATGAAGTGAGAAATATTGCAAGTAAACCATACAATGTGTCATAAAATGAGCAACCAGAATAGTTTACCCATAAGGGAACTGCAATTATGATTCCATGTTTACAAAAAATTGTTCATTTAAGATGTGGAACATTAAAAGCATCAATGCCAAACTCTTTCAGACATAAAAAAGAAAAAGAAAAGTGTTAGTGGAAGATGGGATCTGTTTAGTGAATGAAATTGCAAAATGAATCTCTACTCTAGTTGTTCTATTAAAAATAAGTACCTTTTTCATCTTTACAATTGCACTTTGTATGTTATTTTTCATAATATGAAAAATATATTTATATAAATATTTATGAATTAAGTTCTCCACTTTCCTCAAAATAAAAAGTTTCCTACTTCTCCTAAGGAAACCCCATCTCAGAATGTCACTTCAAGTTCCAACTATGCCCACCCTTAATACCAGATACCATGAATTTCTCACACCAAAAATGTGAACTGCATTCTAGATACAAGACCAAATCAATGATTCCAGAACTCAAAGTAAGCAGATACATCAGTTCAAG
This sequence comes from Mercurialis annua, assembly GCF_937616625.2. Classification (NCBI taxonomy): domain Eukaryota; kingdom Viridiplantae; phylum Streptophyta; class Magnoliopsida; order Malpighiales; family Euphorbiaceae; genus Mercurialis; species Mercurialis annua. Next base: position 2,472,670 of record NC_065575.1, on the reverse strand, counting down.
CCAATGTAATGCAGGAATGGGTGGGAATCATATCCAGATCGAGTAAACAATTAGTACCCGTTTAAACCATGCACGCACAACCATCAGCAGAAGAAGCGAGAGGAAAAATGCTGGCAAGGCGGCGAGCACAGCAAAGTTAATTTCATTTGCCTTGAGAATCTGATCAAGTTCAAGCATTGCCCTGTTCAAAAAGGCATTCAGATAAAGCAGATGATAAATAAACAAAATTGATTATCTATCCAAGGTTCGAGTTCTTGAACTCACGTCTCAATGTCCAGTTTTAGTTTCTGAACCTGAAATGAAGAGAACCACAATGTTAATAAAATTACAAGGAGAAATTTCATATTATAATAAATTGTGGTACCTGGATGAGTAAACCACGAGCAAGCTCTCCACTTAGAAGATTTTGAATGGGATGCATTAGTTCCTTTTCATATCTGCATTTCAGAATGGAATTTTGAAATAAACTCGATAATAAATAAAAAAATGAACTCTTTAAGAGTAAGTGAAAACAGATTGCACTAATTTAGTTTGAGATATTTTGCAAATATGTCTTAGGAATGCACTGCACCGCAAATCATTACATTTACCTAACAACATTAGGCTCCAAAAAGTGAAGCCTTGCACCTATAATCTCTTTGCAAATGCTAATTTATCACCTGTTCCTCCCTTAAATGAGATTATAGGTAGCAAATCATCTTTAAACACAAGTGCCAATATGTCTCACAAGAACATTATTTAAGTTTCCATGACCTAACTAAAGCTTGAACTTGTAAAAAGTTTTACAAAAGATAAAGTATTTACGAAAATTCCAGGCAATTAGGTTTGATAGTATTAGTAAATCACAAAAGCAAGTCATGAAGATATTCATAATGTAGAATATGTTAAACTGTAGAGGCCATGCTGACATGGTTTATGTTGGTATGGAGGAATACTGATGGCACTTCAAGTTGTTTTCCTGACCATTTTGAGAAAATAATTTTTCCAAAATGAGTCTTTAGCAGAGGGCAACAAGAGGGCAACATCTCTCTCAGAGACTCAAACTCGATCATTCTAAGTATTGCTGTTCTATGACTCTGTATGCATCTATTAAAATCTTATACCCTCTAAATTTGCAAAATTATGCTATCTACCCAATAAGCTTAAAAGGGAAAGCATCCAACCTGTTCATAACAATTTCAAGCAATTCCTGTTCTGATGCATTCTCTGGCACCTTTTGACCCTTTGTCTGCTCCGTAAAAGCCATTAACATTCTGTAGCCAGGCAAAATAAAAATATATAAGAAAACCAAACTATCATGTTGGAAGGTTGGGACGGTGAATGATGATTACAATCATAAATAATAAACATAGAAACGCTTTCAGCTTAGGTAATCATTGCTATTTTTCTCGATGATAATTGTAAAACATATCTCTAAGCATCCATATAATACAACATTAAATCCTTCTGCCTAATTCCCAATGTTCAACAACGCTATTTAACCACAGAAACAACTCCTGAGCCTGATTGCTAAATTTTTTTACATTTCAACAAAGAGAGGGTGCCAAAGACAAGGCAGCAGAGACTGGCATTAAGCCAAGTGACTAAGGTAATATCACAAATTTTTTATTCATATATGGTCCAAAATCAAGCAAATGTATCTATATAGCCAAACCCAACAAGATTGAGAATGAAATTGAATTAATCATTGTAATGACACAGGGCCGCATATTTTCAATTGAACCAAAACAACTTTATCTTAACTTATTATGGTGAAAACCTTATGCATTTTTCATCATTTCTTGAAATTAATTGTAACAACTAACAATTAATTAATTACAATTGTTTGTAACTCCAATTACATTTAAGTGATAAAGTTTGAGTGAGGTCAGATGCAAAGTTTAAAGAGAAATAGTTTTTTGGGCAACCCCCTCAAGTCAAACCAGGTCTTTTATAGGTAAGGTAACACACAAAGTTTTGCATAACGAGGCGTCACTTTTACAAGTTAAATGAAATATGTTGAAAAAGTGGAAAGTGGAATTTGACCTGTGTAAAGATTTGGCAGTCAACTGAACTTCTTCTACCTCCATCACTCCTTTGTGTCTCTTCCTGAATGTATCAAACAGTTCATCTCTAATAGAGAGAAGCTGATGACAGATCAAGTAAAATGATTACCACACTTGATGTTTTCACATAATCCCTTCATTTAAGAGAGAGAATTCACAAAACAGACAAACAATAAGTAAAACCAATATGTAATCTATCTCACCATGCACTAAATAGTTTCAATCAACCAAAGAACTAGGTTTGACACACGATTTCATCTCTTATTGCATATAGAAAATTAAAAGTTGCCGCTGAAGGTCTCAAAAGTAATTTTGATAGAAAATAATCACATCAAAATATCCAGCGTTTTACCACAATATAAACATGAAACATACAGCACTTATTTATTTTAGTCCCCTAAGGAGAAGTGAGGAGATGCAAGGTGAGATACTGCGAATGCAAGGTTTAGGGAAGTAAGGCTCAATAGTCTTAAGGATTTAGTATCCTTATCTTGTTGGAGTCGAAGCTACTGGAGGAGAAAAACAGTAAGGAAAACTCACCGCACCCATAAAAACTATTTCTTGGTACCTCCTCAAATGGGAGAGTTCTAGGGCCGGAAAAAGATCTTCCAAAACAAAACTTTCTGATTAACAATCCTACATAAACATCATTATAATGGATTCTAATAAATGCCAAACAAGGTAGTTACCATTTTGTCAGAATTCCAATCTAATTTCCAAACAAAGTAGTTTTTTCTGAGTTGGAAGACAACAGGAAAAAGTCAATATTTTCGAAAGTTCCACTTCTGATACAAAAGCAAGAGTTCAACAATCGAAGCTGCTCAATAATGATCTAGATAGAATTTACCGGTTGCTCCACATGGTCACTGAAAAAGCTAACAGTTGATTCCTTTGCTTCACGAATCCAATTGTCAATATCTGGACTTCCCACCAAACGACTGTGCTTTATAAGCCACATAGAACAAACAGATAGACCAACTGCACCACATGTGTAGCGGACCCAATATTGAGTTACTTTTTTAGGTTTTTGGTGTTTGGCTACCTAGAAAAAGATTGCATTCGCATTAAACACCTCATAAACTGATTCTAATGTTGCAAGAGTTCTATGCGAATGAGGCAACAAGGTGTCAGCATGAATTTGATACACACGAAAAAGGTTAATAGTATATTCTTACAATATCAGAAATGTAGGAGTCCAATTTCTGTAAGTTTTTGTTGACTAAGTTGATGGCATCTTTGATTTCACAGCCTGTCCACTGAGACCCTTCTTGATTGACTTCTGGAAGAGTCTCAAATACTAAAGGAAATGAATAGCTCCCATCAACAGAAGAATCGGTCTGCATAATAATTGCATATGGCATGATAAGAATTAGTTAAAATCGTAAATAGTAAGTCGATCGCATAAAATATTTTAAATTTAGGATCTATTGCAGACTTATCAGTCAAAAACATAATTATCAAGTATTTCCAAAGTTACCTGGCGTGCTGCATGTAGGTGACCGATTGATGCCTCCAAATTTGAAAAGAACCCATTTAAAGTAATTAATAGAGAGGGAAATGACTTTTCAGGATCCTTGACCAAAGCTTCTCCACACTTGTCAACTTCCATGTAAACCTATAGATAGAAACAGAAAACTGACCAATAATATATTCATCTTGTTTATGAATAGACTATTATTACTCATAGATGCATCCACTACGATCAATAGTGAACATTGTCTTCGAGCAGACTTGATATTTTTCATAAAAGGCATATACAACTTGATACAGAGTGAGTCATGAGCTCAACAACTACTAACTTATGTAACTTCCTCCACTACAATAACTGGGATATGTTCACTATGTTTTTATATCAAATAGGCAAAGAAACAATCAATGCACACAAAGCATTTGAGATTAGCCACTAAACCTTCAAGTTTCCATTGCATTGCAAGAAAAAGATAAACCTTTGAGGGGAAAAAGGTCATCTACCAAAAACTTCTTAACGACAGTTATGAATTTCGGTATGACAGGAGAAAAGTCAAAATTCATCAAATTCAAAAACATTCTGCTGCTCTAGCAATTAATAGCAATAAAATTGCCCGAATGGTATGAGGAGTAGAGCCTTGACAATTAAATACGAGACAAATGACAGGCTCAATTAACCCATTATAGTTCACAGGTTTCACCCCAGGTTTGTTTGACACAAACATGATACCACAAATATAAGTGATACTCATGTTACATGCCTTATATTTAAATAAACCAAACAAATTATATATATATATAGGAAAATCAAGTACTTTAAACATTCAACTATTGGACAAGGACATCTATCATGCACTAATTTCCTAAGCAATGTAGCACCCAACAAGTCCAATTGAGGAAAGAAGTACATGAAGAAAAGGAAACTACTAACAATCTAAAACCATCCAATCCCACTAGACACTAACATAAAATTAGTAACTACAAGAAGCGATTCCAAAAGTACTCAAACGCAGGCAATGTACTAATAAGTAAACCAAACACAATCCGAATTAAAGCCACAAAAGGAACATGAAGCAAAACAACACAAAGGTACAAGCAAACCTCAGCCAAAAAAGTGGCAAGAGCACGTCTCAATTCGGTCAGAACAGCCAGCCTTTCAGACATATAAACAGAAGCAGATTGTGAAACACGATGCATACTAGTAGGACCTTCAGTCATACATTGTCGCAACAATTTAACCGTTCCATCAATGAAAGCCATTGGACCTCTCTCAAACATCATAAAGTATAATTTACGAGAATCCGATCCCTAAAAATCAACAAAACAAAATCAACAAAACTGAAAATAACAATTAATACACCAAACTAACAACCTCATACATTCAGTCATACCTCAGCTCTACATTGCCAAAAGTGCAAATGCTTTCGAACATTATGCAGATTAATCAAAACATGTTCAATTATATCCTCCAAAACATCATACACACCAGACGCCTCTTTCACTACCCTGCATAAACATCAAACTAGTTAAACTAATTTCTTAAAAATTTAAACAAAATTAAAAGTGCTAAAGAATCGAGGTGATCATACAGAGAAGACTCAGGCGAGTAAGACGGCAATGGAAGAGGGAGACAAGCTCTTCGGCGGCGAAAAATGGAGAAATATGACAGTGCTCGAGTACGGCGGCTGAGAAATGAGAGTTTTCCGATGAAATTGGAGCTGGAAGAAGCAAGAATGTTGAGGAGATAGTTGGAGTAGACGGAGGTTAGGGTTTTAGTGACGCCTTGATTAGGTTCGTCTTGAATAGTGTGATCATCGTCGTGTATTGGTGCAGTTTCGGCGACGGTTGCTTCCGGTGAGTGTCGTGTAGCTGTTTGATGATCGTCCATTGATGCGGTGTCGTGTTGTTTGTTACAGTGAGCGACTCTCTGTTTGAGACTTTGGGTTCAGGTGAATAAAAGTTGATTACGGAAATGCCCTTAAAACAATGAGTAAAGGGTCATCTCGGTCCTTCATTTTATGATTCGGGATTAAATAACTCACTTTAAATTAAGTCGATCAATTAAGAATAATATTTTTTACTATTAGATCTATTAAAAATAAAATTGTATAATTTAAATAAATTTAGAAACTGGAATGATCCAATTTTATTCATATTGACCTAAAAACTATATTCTCTTTAAATTTTCAAAATTAATTGTATTGTTTTTAATTTTTAGATATTACACCACTGAAACTCCTTATAAACAAATTTCAGCTAGAAACGTATAAAATATTAAAGGAAATTTTTTTTTTTTTTTCATAATTAGGATAATAATAATAATTCTGGTCCAAATTCAGCATTCACCTTATTTATATAAAAACTATTTAAAAATCATTTACCAATAATTGAATTAAATATTTTACTATTTAAACTCGATACTTTTGATTATCAGAAAAATATTTTACATTAGATAAGATATAACAATGACTACATTGTTAAGTTGATGCTCAATTAAATATTGGTTAAACCTATTTTAAGGTCTCTGAACTATATATTTTTGGTTTATTAAAATTGTATAATTTAGGGATCTCAAAATGAGTTTAGCCTTAAATATTCATGAGAATGTAAACAAAGATATAATGGCATAGAATGCGAGTAATTGAATAAAAAAGTTTCTCTAAATTCATCACTTTGTTGACTATTTCTATTGGTTGAGATTAACTTCTTTTTCTTATATTCCATTTTAAAATTCAAAATTAATTTAGTTAGTTCATAAATTTCATTAATTCTTTAAAATTTTAAAAATAAAATTATTAAATAAATATATTTATATATTTATATATTTCGGAGTTTAAAATTATAAAAAAATTGATAGTCTGGATCTAACATTACTCAAATTTAAATTAATATCATAATTACAAAACATGTTAAAATTTATTTCTCTGAAAAACAAATAGGAAGAAAAACACTCATGGAAAAACTGAATCCACAATCTACCGAGGTTTATAGCATTTGAGTTAAAACTCGTAATAAAATTTAGTCAATTTTTCAAGATAGTTCAAAATGAAAGGTATCGCACCACCTATTGAGGGCTTGGAATTGATTTGATTTTTATTTCCTATCTTTTGCACAAGAACAACTGTCTTGAACTCTTGACTCATTTTTAAGCCATCCCTCATATTGTATTCAAAACTTATCAAATGACTAAAATAATCAAATGCTCAGTCCCTCTTTCTTGAAACACAAACAAAATCCAGTCAATCATGATTTATCCACATATGAAAGCCATCACAAAAGCCTATAAACCATTTTCAACATGACAACGTGTTTGAGTTTGACGTTTTGACATGTTTAGTTAAACGTGGCAGCTTTGGGTTGAGAAAACGCGACATGTTTATAGCACGTAACACGAATTGTCGGCCCTACTTCAACTAAGCACAACCTTCAGAAAAATAAAGTATAGTAACTTTCAAAAGAAACAGTCATATCCTCGTAGCATAAAACGTGCAGGAAACCAGTGAGATCTCGATTTGTTGCGGAGTCCAAACAAAAGATTCGGTAGCTCTCGTGAAGGCAAAAGAGCACATGCTCAAATGAACAATTGTTAGCAGAACTGGCATATCATCATGCTATTACAACTAAATGAAACAGTACAGGCGTGCTGACAACGAAGGACAGTTGACTAACTTTCACTCGACTCTCATTCGGATGTCAAAAACAAAATTCATTTGAATTGCGTGCAATGTACAAGCACAACAACACAATTTATGTTGGTACCAGAAAGTAAATACTGAAAAGGAAAATGCTCAAACAGACGGCAACAAAATGAGATTTCTTTTAAAAATGGGCTATAAATATACAATTTCGGAGTTTTAGAAGATCCTCTGAAACCACAAACAAAATGGCGAAACGTAAGACTTGACAAGTATCCGTATACAATATAGAGAGTTGAAGGACACCATTTCCTAATCTCAAACCATAAACACTATGCACACATAACGTTTAGACGAATGTAATGGCACCAACTTTACTCGTGCTTTCTCTCAATTAGCCGCTCTCCAGATGAGCAGATGAGGTGGCTAGTGTATATAATCTTACTAAAGCAACCGCATAGTTCGAAACAGCAGTTACTTGAATAACTTTGAACTCTTTTCAGCAGGTCTCTACAAAAACTAACTTAACCAAAGGCAAGGTAAAAAGAGACTGGTTGACCTATATGCCATCTAAAAAGAACCGGCTTGTAGAAGCATTCTTGACAAACAACCTTCCTTAGCTATTTGCTAGCATAGTGAAAACATCATAATAATAACAATTAACACTCAATAAGCTAAAACAGCTTGAATTTAGTTTACACATATCAAACAAATCATTTTCCTCCCTTTTCTCGTCATATATCTACCAGACCAGAAACCTTTCAAGACTAACTAAAATATATAGCTCAATAGATCAAATTTCACTGGCAGTTATATCAACAATTAACAAGGCCAACAAATTTTGAAGATACTTGTACAAATTGTCGATATAGCCTGTGATTGGAGATAAACATCAGATTAATTGCACTTACAGCTTATCCTACAATCAGGCATAGTTTAAGTCCGATTAGCAATAGCAAACTTGAAGCTTCATTCCAACATGAGAGCACAATGTAGAGGCAAAAGCTTACTCTCACCTTCTATTTGTTTCTTTTGAAAACTCAAGGTATGGCTGTGCCCTTTATCATCATGGGTGAACAATGGTCAACTGTTGTAACAGGTTAGTTAGATGAATAACAAGCAAAAATTGCTATAGTGCACCAGCTATTCAGCAAACACTTGTTGGATACAATCCAAGGAAACTATCTAGCTATGTTCCATGGAAATGGAAATACTGAAACAAAAACACTTGAAAAAAAAAACAGCAAAACCATATTTTTAAAAGAATACTTTACAAATATAAAGTTTCAGAATTTCTGAAACGTGCCGAAACAACAAGTATTCGTGCAACATAGCTATCAAGAAAACTTATCGGTAACAATCAACTTATGAAATTAGTATCATATCCAAATAAAACAATTGCAAATCTGAAGTAATAATGAATTAAGTTTTATATTATATAAATCATCATACCATCTGAGCAGCATAATTTTGATAGTTGAGAAGTTCACATAATCCAATACCTTGCTATTGTGGATTTGAACTCTCACTATAAATTTAATGCCAAAAATGGAGGAGACTTCTATCCTATCAAAATGGCTCTCCTCAATAACCAATTAATGCTACTAGAACTACTCCCCTATTAAAAATGATAGCCAATAACAATATTCCAATAGTTTAACCAAGAAAATGTCAACCCAAATACTACTTATGCTTATTCTTGATGGTAACTCCAAGCTCTCCTGCAACAATGACAGTAGTTGCCATATCAAGAAACATCCCATGTTCAACAACACCAGCAAGCCTCAGAATTGCATCACTTGCAACATTCAAATCTCCAATATCTTTCTTGAAGAACATCTCCACAATATAATTCCCATTATCCGTAACAAACGGCTCGCCGCCATTAGTCCTCAACTTAGCCACACAACCTGCATACCCAAACAAATCTTGCAGCCTCTTGGCAGTGAATTTCCAACAAAATGGCACAATTTCAACAGGCATAGCTAACCCACTACCTCCAATATATTTCACCAACTTAGACTCATCAACAATCACAATAAACTTCTTGCAAGCACCCTCAATCATTTTCTCCCTTAACAAAGACCCACCTCTGCCCTTTACCAAATTGAGATGAGTGTCAACCTCATCAGCACCATCAATTGCAAGATCAAGAACAGGGTAGGTATCAATATCTGACAAAGGAATCCCTAATGACAAAGCTTGTTCATGAGTCATTTTTGAAGTGGGTATACCTACAATATTCTTAAGCTTCCCTTGATGCAAAAGCTCACCAATTCGAGCCACCGCATGCTTGGCGGTTGAGCCAGTGCCAAGGCCAATAACCATACCGGATTCAACATGCTCCACTGCCTTATAGGCAGCAATTTTCTTGAGCTCATCTTGTGTTAGAATTACAGGAGATTGAGGTGAAGATAAAGCTGTCTCCATAGATTCAGAGGTGCTGAAATTGAAATGAGGGTAAGGAATAGCCATTGCTTGAATAACGGTAATAATTCAAGAAATGGGTTTGTAATTCAAGCAAAAAGATTCAATCTTTTGTTAATACAAAATCAAATCAAGAATCAATATCAGACCAAAAAAAGAAAATAAAACAACCCAGATGCTAAAATTTAGGTATGAGTAAAAAAGGAAAGAAATTTATAAATAAAAAATAAGAAAGCCAGAATCTTTATAATCAGGGTTTTGAATTTAGATTAGATTGTGTGGCTGTGTAGGGTTCTTGTCTTCTTGAAATGAGTATATATAGAGGGAAAAAAATAGAAAAAAGATTGCAAATTTGACAGAAAATGGTGTGATCAGAAGGCAGATTCCTCGAACCGGGATAACCTCTATCTTGTAAGCAAAATATTGAAGAGAATTATAAAATGTGTCTATTTTTTTAATTAAATTAATTAGCGGTGCCTACTTTTTAATTAAATTAATTAAAAAAGTTTTTTTTTTGTCATTGTAATTTTGTGTATCTTAGATTATGATTCTAGTTTTAAATAATTAATTTTCTTTTGTCTAATTGTTGTGTTTATATTAACTAATTTGTAACAAGAAGCATGAAACATGTTTAGTAAAGAGATTAAGTCTAGATTATTCATTATATTAATTTTTTTTGATGAATTATTCATTATGTTAATTAAAAATAAAAGATAAAGACAATGAAGGAAGAAAACATCTTACCTAGAGACCGAATGTACATAAATTGACTGTTGAATAATCGATTGTGAGCATTTTTTAATGTATTATTTTAAACTTATGCTTGGATTTAATATTGTTGAATAAAAGATTAATCTGAACCAAATGTAACTTTCATTACTTGATCAATTTTTCATGGACTCTTCTCATAAAAGTTTTACCAACAACAGTTTATTTAATCCCTCCAACTTGACATAAGTAATTAAAAGAGTCCAAATTCGTAATTTCGAACAAAAAAAATCGTTGTTTGTCAATTTTAAATCTGTTTATACCCTAATATGTCGCCAATTTAGATGGTTAAAAGTGTAAATTGATCCAAAGCTAACTATGTGCCATGAATTTGGAATCTTTTACTAATATTTATGTCAAAGTTTTAGAGGCAAAATGAGGCGTAATAGACACTAGAGATACTTAAACTTCTGCTATATTTCATTTTGGTTATTGAATTTTATTTTTATTTATTTTGGTTACTAAATTTTAATTTCTTTTCAATTTGGTTATCAAACTTTGTTTCTTTTTAATTAGACTAGCGAACTTTTTTTTTTTCCAATTTGTTTACAATCAGCTAACACGACATCTTTTTGGCTAAAATTCCTCGGCTAAAATAATTATAAAGTTTATAACCAAACTGAAAAAATTAAAGTTCGATCACCAAAATGAAATATAGCAATAATTTAGATACCTCCAGCGTCTATTACTCCAAAATGAGCCTTTATTGAAAGTTACAACATCCACCAAAATTGCATTGTTAGTTTAGAATTGGATGCACGTATAAGCAAATGATACAATACAAAACTTGTGGTTTGTTTCTTCAAGCTTGGAAAAACTACCATCATTTCTCTTGGACAAATTTTTACTGAAAAAAGAAGAAAAAAATGAAGATGGGCAACAAATTCTTGCTACATTTTACTTTTACTTTCTCTAATGCAATAAGCTTTTTTACATTAGAGGATTCAATTACAACAAAGTGTCACAATTTCACTTATATGCGCTATTAGCCAAATGAGTGCTCAAGTTCATAACAAGCAATCAACTTCCAAAAGACTAAGCTCTTCTCAAATCTTACGATTCACACAGTTTCATTTTTGTTTCCGGAAACACTTCTGAAACTCCGAAACTTTATATCTACAACGTATTCTTGTAAAAATTATTGTTTTACCATTTCCTTTTTTTTGTCTTCTGTTTTGGTATTTTCATTCCCGTATCAGAGGCTAATGCATGACTTCTCTATGACTTGCAGCTCGCTATTATTGAAATGTTTCAAAATAACACTAACCTCATCTTAGAGCACTGATCCATGAATTTGCTGCTTCATAGTCCAGCTAAGCAATGCAATCTCTTGTAAATACAATTACTCGATCAAAATAACTTCATCGGACTTTACGACATTCTTGAACTTCAATTTCCGATGGAAGAGGAAAAGAATTCTTTGATTCGATGAAGCTGAATCCAGGTAACTTAGATACATGCTTTTTCTTCATCAAGTCCCTAACTATCTCAGCCTCATCGAATCTACCCACTGAAGCATACATATTCGCCAATAGCACGTAATATCCAGCTTTCTCTGGCTTCAACACTATTAATTTCTTCGCAATTCTTTCTCCTACCTCAACATTATTGTGAATTCTACAACCCGCTAAAATAGCACCTAGCACTGCTTCATCAGGTTCCATCGGCATATCATTGATAAACTTCTCCGCCTCTTCCAACCGCCCTGCTCTTGCTAAACAATCAACCATGCTAGCACAATGTTTCAATTCAGCCACAAGTCCACAATCTTGCATCATTTTGAAGTATGAATGCGCTTTCTCCACCAAACCCCCATGAGCACAAGCTGACAAGACCCCGAGAAACGTCACATCATTGGGTTTAATCCCAATCATATGCATCTGATCAAACAGTCCCAAAGCAACACTCACATCCCCACTTAATCCATATCCCAAAATTAACGAGCTATACGAAAACACATCTCTGTTGGGCATTTTATCAAACACTCTACGCCCATAACATAATACCGCACATTTAACATACATATCAACAATAGCATTCCCTAGACTCAACTCTAACCTACAATTTTTCAAACACCAACCATGAACACTTCTCCCATGCTTTAACAACCCTAATTGACCACACACCAAAACCAAACTCACCATCACAACTCCATCAAGCTTACCCACTCCTATATCACTAACCATCTTTCTAAAAACTTCTAATCCCAGCTTAGCCTCCCCATTCTGAGCATACCCAGAAAGCATAGCAGTCCACAATACAGAATCTCTATCAGTCATTTCATCAAACAGCATGCGCGCATTAAACAAATCCCCAAATGTCACATACATGAAAACCATACCAGACCCAACAAACAAACTAACACCAAAACCCGATTTTAAACTCAACCCATGAACTGAATACCCGAGTTGAACCGACCCAGAACCAGCACAAGCCCGTAAAACAAGAGGAAGCGAGTATTCATCGGGTTGAATATTAGTTTCTCTCCGCATTTTAATGAACAAATCAATGGCTTTCTCGGGGTAATTAGAGCGAGAAAACTCGCCGATTATGATGTTCCATGAGTATACATTTTTGTATGGCATGTGAAGGAAAGTGAAGAGTGAGTGAGGGTAAAGTTTGTTGTGATGGGAGTACGTTAGAACGAGTTTTGAAGAGAGGATTACATTGTTGTAGAGGGCAGTGCGGAGTAAGCGAGCATGGAGGTGGCGTAAATGGTTGGAGCTGGGTGATGAATGGAGAAAAGAAAAGTAGTTGGAGATGACAGCAGAGGTGTTTTCCGGTGAGGTGGTGGCGGTGGTGAAATGTTTGATGAGAAGTGGAGATTTTGTTACTGTTCTTATTGTTGATATGAACATATCAATGTTCTAATCATTCAAATTTTGACAAGGATTTTTAATGCTGAAGCTAGTCCCGCCATGGCTGAACTCATAAATTCAAATTCTATAACTGTTTTAACCGTTGTTTTAATTTTGGCATAATACGCTTTTTCCCCTGTACTTTTCCTGTTTTTGTCATTGGATCCCTCCATTTCCATTTAGCAACATTGGGTCCTTATATTTGTTTTATAGATACTAGATCTTTCCGTCGCAAAAGGTGTTAATGATATCAATTCTCGCAAAAACTGAGTTTGAGATTTAATATCAATAAAAATAAAAATAAAAAGACTAAATTGTAGTGAAATTGAAGTAAAAATAAAATAAAGAACTTATGTATGTCACATTAGTGGTGGGTGATAAAAGCATTCCATAAAATCGTCTCTTTTATTTTTAAATATAAAAACATATACTGATAAAAATATCGAGGTACGCTGCAATAAACTAATATAAAATATCCAAAATTAAATTAAACTCGAATAATTGACCGACTAAAAACAAAACAGCGTAATAGAAATTTAAAAATCAGATTTTAGCAACACTAATAAGCTGAAAGAATTCAAGTGATGAAAATTTCGTACACCATTTGTTTTTTTATAATAACAATTAATAAACTGATGAATTTATCCCATGAGATTGTTCTATCTTTTTTTTTTTAAAAAAATCATCCTATTTCACAAATTGTGATTTGACTTAATTATAAGTTAACAAATTATATTACTAGCAATCACATCAACACACACCGTGCATCACCCGTAAAATAAAGCTAATTATTTTTAAAATTAATATATTAACTAAGATCATTTTTTACTCATATGCAAAACGGCGCCAAAATTGATTAAAAGGGACACGTTTGCAATACTCAAAATTCCGTTAATATTCCGTTAATAGAAAATATCTTGGTCTCTTTATTATCAGTCTTATCTAACACTACACAAAAGCAAAAACTGAGATCAATTGGAAACCCTAAATAAGAAGAAAAATGGATATGCCGGGTGGTATCAGAGAGGTAGAAGGATCAGCCAATAGCGTCGAGATCGAAGGCCTTGCTCGTTTTGCTGTTGATGATTTCAACAAGAAACAGGTTATCATTAGATCTCTGTTTTATTTTGTAGATTACGCGTGCAATCGTGAAATTTGATGATTATAATTTTCAATTTGGTGTTTTGCTTAGTTTAATCTTATTTTTAGGGTTTAATGATGTTAGTTAATCTGTTTTTATCATCTGTAGAATTTAAAGAAAATGCAGGAATTGAATTGAATTGAATTGAATTGAATAGAATTATATATTTAGGCTTATTCATCCAAAACTACACTAACCTTTTTGACTTTTTTCGTTTATATTGTCTTTGCCTTTAAAAATCTCAATCTTGGCCGGTTTTTCAATTTTTAGTTTCATATGGTCATTTGTTAAAATTGAAGTGTAGAAAAAGTTTAAACATGTCTTCATATTATTCCAATTTTCACTTTTTTATATTTTATTTTTATTCTTGTAATACAACTTAAATAAATGGCTGTAATTGAAACTGAAAATTGAGAAATGGGTTAAAATTGAAGATTTTGAAAGGTGAGACCAAGAACGAGAATAAAGGTGAGGTATCTTTAGATGATTAACCCTTATATTTATTCATCGATTCTCACCTTTGTCGGAGTTATTTACAGCGGTTGCTAAACTATAGGCTTTCAACACTTCGGTTACCATTATTTTATTTTATTTTATGTAGGTAATCAAATTGTTATTTTATCAACATCGGGAGCTTTCGCAGTTAATTTAGTTGAATTATCGCTTTTGTGGCTGACGAAAAATTATATGGTACCTAATTTGAAATTATAATTGGTCGGAATTTCAATAGTAATCTCCATTTTGTGGGAAAATGAAAGTTGAGTTATTAATATAATATAACAAATGAAACAATGATAAACGAAGTGCAAATAGTCTATAGTTCGGTAACCATAATTTAGGTTATTTACATATAAGCTTCTCTTATCTAAGTCTTTGGAAATAAAAGAAAAAAAATGGAAGAAGAAATCAAGGATAGTGTAGTAAGTAAACGCTATAATGCCTCAAATGACATGATTTTAGCAATAATTCAATTGAATTGAAGTATTGGGTATGTTTTTTTGTTACAATGCTTTATAAAGAAATTTTATCTTTTATTATGATTTGTTATCTTGGTGAACCTTTGAGGTAATGTTTTGCTAATGATGAAATTTATATAATATCTTGGACAGAATGCATTGTTGGAGTATAAGAAAGTAGTGAATGCAAAGCACCAAGCTGTGGCTGGGATGATGTATTATTTAACCTTAGAGGTAATGGATGGTGGTCATAAGAAGCTCTACGAAGCCAAGATTTGGGAAAAACTTTGGTTAAACTTTAAGGAGGTTCAGCATTTCAAGCTTGTTGGTGATGCACCTTCAGCGACTAGCTCTTAGTTTGCTCGGTACGTACTGATCATTATTACGACTCTATGTATATGATTGGAAATTTAGTGATTTTGTAAGTAATAGCATGTCAATACTTACTGAATTCATTTAAATGGAAAACTTAAAGAAAATAGTTAGTTGCGTATAACTTGAGAATGAGGAACGGATTAGTCTTTTGGGTGGTCAAGAATGCTTTCGGTTTTTGAAGTTTGAATTTGAGTTATGAATTAATGTAAACTTAGTATGCAAGCTCTGATGTAACCGAGAGTTCATTTGCTTGAGCAATGATAAAGAATGTAACCAGAAGAACTCTTTCTTACATCATTATACTACGAAATTCTTATGGGGTAAATTGCGGTATTTGATAAAGTGATTCACAATATTTAAATTTCAATCAATTCGTCATTAAATTGGCCTAGTACATTAGATCTGAAACTCCAACTATTCCTTTTAGGGTAAGGATGATCACATTTTTTTCCCTGGCTGTTAGTGGTGGACCCTTGTTTGATGAAATATATGTCGCACAAAAACTTGTTGTTGAGTATACATTTCGGCTTTTTGTTTCCATTTTCAAAAATGTTTCTTGTTTCAACATTTCCGTTTTCGTACAACATAGAATGAAACCAGAGATTTTAAGGACAATAGTTGGATTTATTTTTGCTTTAAGATTGGTTTCATCATTAGCAGCAGCATTGCTTAGCTGGGTCTACGGCACATGTACTCAATGCATTAAGCGTTTTTATCTCTCTCTCACGCGCTTTTGCATACTCAATTCAGCCTTGTGTTTATACTGGTTTGATTTGTTCTGATGATTACATGCTGTCTATTCAGGTGAGGCAAGACTGTGTATAGGTTGCTATGTTTGGAAGGTAATGCATGCTCAAGATATAAGTAGAGAATAATATTGGCATCATTATTGCTTAATGCAACTGGATGTTTTTTAAGTTACAAGACTTATGTGTATGTAATGCTGAATCTGCTCCAAATAGTACATAATTATGAATGGTTACAGCTATTTACGTATGTTCTATCCTTAATTTCACATTCCATGTTTCTTCCTTGTATGTATTAGAGCCATGATAATATGTGCAAGCCATTTAATTTTCAAAAGGATTAACCCATTTTAAAGTACCTCAAGTTTATGCGTTTTGTTTATATAATCCCTAAACTTTTACTTTATTTTGTTTATCTGGTCTCTGAACATTTGATCTTATTTGGTTCCTTAACTTCACGTCTTTTCTTTATCTGATCCCTCAATTTTATGTTTTTATATTTATTTATATGGTCCTTTAACTTTATGTTTTTGAGGACATGAGGAAGCGAAAAATTAAAATTTAGGGACATATAAGACCAAATGGAAATTCATGACCAGATAAATAAAAAATATAAAGTAAAGAATCAGATAACACCAAATGGAACTTTAGGGACTAGATAAACAAAATCTGTAAAGTTAAGAGACCTTAAAATGGGTTAATCCTTTTCAAAAATACACTCTAAGTTTAAAATTTTTATCTTCATAAAAAAAAAGATGTTTACGCTTTTATTTTTGTGAAAATATATAATAGATACATATCAGATATATCAAAAGAAAAACGTTGCTTATATATCTCTGCTATATTCATCATACGGACCAGATAAAACATAAATTTGAGGTGCTAAATGAACTTTTTATGTTCTCAATAATTTTCTTTTTCGAAAAATCGTATTTTTAAAAGTCTTGTCAGTTGTGGATTTTCCTATTTTAATTAATCAACTAAGAATTATCAAAAATCGAACTTTAGATCTTTCAATAATAGAGCATCCCATATTGAATCAAATGTCAATAAACTACACCTCGTTGGATGAAGTTCCAACTATAGCATTATCTTAACATACTTCAAACACTAAATTATCATTTTTAAAAAAGTTCAGACGGGTGAAAATGATACGAGATTGCAAAAATGTGAATATTTTGACCGATATTTTTAAAAATGATATTTTTGGTATTCTATACTTAAGTTGAGGGGGTAAATCGATCTTTTATTCAATCTTTAATATTGAGACTTGAGAGTAAGATATTTTCAGTATGGCGCCAAAATTGACAAATCGAAACAAGTTGCAACAAAATTCCGTTAATATTCCGTTAGTAGGAAATATCTACGTCTCTTTATTATAAACCTTATCTGACCTTGCTTTCTCATTAAGCAACACAAACCCCAAAACTCAGATCATTCAAAACCCTAACGAACTACAAAAAATGGCGTTAGTGGGCGGAATCAGTGAGGTAGAAGGATCTGCCAACAGCGTTGAGATCGATGCCCTCGCGCGTTTTGCTGTTGATGATTACAACAACAAACAGGTTTTATTTTTGCTACCCAGTTGCTAGATTACTTGTGTGTTCATGAAATCTGATTTTAATAATTTTTCAATTGGGTCTTTTGTATTATAATTTAGTTTGTTCTTCTTTTTAGGTTAGTGTTGTTAGTTATATGTTTTTAGTACTTGTAAAACTTGAAGAAAGGGAAAGAATTGAATTGAATTGGATTCTAATCATTCATAAATTCTCACCTTTGAAGGGTTTTTTTTTTTTTTTTTTATATATAGAACAAAAGGTCAACCGTGGCCTCAAATTTGTCAGTTTTAGCTATTTTAATCACCTAGATCCTCAAACTTGTGTTTCGGGGTCGAATAGATCAATTTAGTCAAAATAAGTAACGCGTTTGAAGTATGCAAATTAGGAGTTATTTGACTAGAATGATTTATTTTATCCAAAAACACAAGTTTGGGAATGTAATTGACTAAAAAGGCTAAAAGTGACTTATTTAACCACGAGATACAAATTCGAAGGCCGGTGTGACCCTTTGCTAGTTATTTATATATTACTTTTGTTCCAGTCTTTTGAATTAAAAAAATGAAGGAAAATTCCTCAAATGACATGATTTTAGCAATAACTCAGTTGAATTGAAATCATGGGTATGTTCTTTTTTAACATTTCTTGATAGTCTATGATTTATTTTCTTGATCAACTTTTAAGGTGATGGTTTGCTGATTATGAAATTTATATACTAATATTTTGGACAGAATGCATTGTTGGAGTATAAGAAAGTAGTGAATGCAAAGCAGCAAGTGGTGGCTGGATTGATGCATTATTTAACCTTAGAGGTAATGGATGGTGGTCATAAGAAGCTCTATGAAGCCAAGATTTGGGAAAAGCTTTGGTTAAACTTTAAGGAGGTTCAGCATTTTAAGCTTGTTGGTGATGCACCTTCAGCTACGAGCTCTTAATTGGCCCGGTACGTACTATTTATAATTATTTGATTCTATGTATATGATGTTTGAAACTTTAGTGATTTTGTAAGTAATAACATGTCAATACGTACTGAAAACACTCTGAATGGAAAACCAAAAGATTATAGTTATTCGTGTATAATTTAAGTATGAGGAACAGACTGCGTCTCTTGAGTGGTGAAGGCTTTTTTGCTTTTTTGAAGTGATTTTCTGTTGGGAACTTGAGTTGTGAATCAATGTAAACTTAGTATAAGTTCAAATATAACTAAGAGCTGATTTGCTTGAACAATTATAAAGAATGTTTATAGAGGAACTCTTCCATACATCATTATACTACAAGTTATGGGATAGTTTTGGGAATTTGATAAAGTGAATCACTATACTTAGGTTTCAGTCACTCGATGATTAAATTGGCCTAGTACCTTTAGATTTGAGTTTCCTGGCATTCCTTTTTGGGAAAGGGTAACGACCTTTTCCCCGGCTTTTAGTGTTGGAAATATATGTTGCATGAAAACTTGTCATGTCCTGCATTTCAGCGTTCTGTTTCCATTTTTGAAACAATTTTAGAAATCCGAAATTTCATATATATAACTTATTATTGTAAAATATATTATTTGCTGTTTCTCTTTTCAACATTTCCTGTTTCAACGTTTTTGGTTCCATGCAACATAAGATGAAATCAGGGATCGTAAGTGATAACATAGCTAGTAACATAAAGGCAGCAAAGTAGCAGCATAGCCTACTCAATGTATCAAGCGTTTTTATGTCTCTTGCGCTTTTGCATACTTAAATACTTGATAGATTGATATATTTCCTTGTGTTGATACTGCTTTGGTTTATACTTATGATTATATGTTCTGTATTCAGGCGAGTCAAGACTATGTATAGGCTGCTATGTTTGGAGGTCAATGCATGCTCGAGATATAAGTAGAGAATAATGTCGGCAGCATTACCGCTTACTGCAACTGAATGTTTTCCAAACTTCAGTTTAATTATATGTAATGTTGAATTTGCTTTAAACAGTGCATAATTATGAATACTTACTGCTATTTATGTATGTTCTTCCCTATATGTATTAGAGCCATGATGATAAATGTGCTCTTTGTTAATAAATCAACTTTTGATCTTGATTAGCATTTCTCTTAATAGGGATCTTTTGCACTGTTGCCAGAACTGACCCGGCCCGAACGGTTCAACTGGAAAACCTGGGAACCGATACCTTGGTCGGGCCGGAATATTCTTAAAACCCTCTTTCGAATAAACCGGTAAAAACCGTTCAACCTGATTAGGATACCCATTTACCCCGGAAAACCCGGTCCGAATTTAATGGATTTTACGAGTTTTTTCATTATTTGATTTAATTTCACTCTAAACTGAAATGTTTATTCATTTTAAATTTCATGATGTCATATATATATATATATATATATATATATATATATATATATATATATATATATATATATATATATATATTCTATATTTTCTAATCAAATTACTCAATTAAATAGAGATTTAATTTTACACAGATTGTTTGAAGCCTTTGATTAAACTATTTCGAAAAGATATTTATTTTTTCTTTGATTTATTATTTTAATATTTATTGTAATTCATGTAATATATAATTACATTTTTCAATAATTTTATTATATAAAATATTTGTTACTTATGGAATTATAATTATAATTATTAAAAATATTAGTATATTATTTTTAACTTCCGGTTGAACCTCTAACCCTTCATCCTCTATTCTCACCTGTTTAATGGTCCGGTCGGATCTGACAACAGAAGTTTACTGTCATTACTCTTTATTATTATTATTAGTATTAGTATTAGTATTAGTATTATTATTATTATTATTCTTTATTGTTAGTTAAAATTGGTGGGAACCAACCGCGACCCTTGCTCAACTTCTCACCTTACCCCCACACTCTTAGACAGTCTGTCTGTCTATCTTCATAAGTAAATTAATAACCAAACATTGACATTATAACTACCCCTAATAATCGTCAAAAAAAATAATACCCCTAACCGACACCAAAAGATCGGTAATTAATTATAAAGGTCACTGAATTTTTAATTTTTTCATTTCAGTTACTAAACTTTTTTTTTGTCACTGGACTTTTTTAATTATTTTTTTGATATTTTCCGGCAAAAAATATTTAGTGTTGTTGCACTCACTTTGGTATTGATACTTTGCAGCCTATTAACCTCGCTTCGCTTCTATGCATCTCACATCGTCCTCCTAAATTTGTAACTCGAAAAACAAGATATATCATTGTCCAGTACTCAACTAGCTATAGAAATCCAGAAGAACATGGCTAAATGAACGGGTGTAGGAAAAATACGTAAAAGTTCCATGTTACAGTGTTGAGCATGGCAACAGCGTGTGACATGACGATAATAAAATAAGCTTAATTAAACACAACCAAGAGAATTGCAAATAATATTCATAATGTACAGCAACACGATGCTTCCTGAACTGTACAATGCATGAACACGTAATTCGTTGATTTTAAACGTCGTGTTATAAGAGATGATAATGTGCAAATCTTAAGAATATAAATGAATAGGAATGAAAGGAAGGAAGCTCAATCGTTGGAACTTGTTATAGCGTATCGTCTGCCAGTTGATCTTCAATGGACAATAATGAATGTATCATCATGCATAATGCTACTTGGAAGAGACGCTGGAAGTTCCCTATGCCGGTCGCTCCATCAAATAAAGCAATATTCACTCAAATCAAGGAAGCATGCTAATGCTAATCCTATCACTATCCTCATCACACGAGTCCCAAACCCCTTGCTTCAAAACATCTCCGATATAAAGCATAACCTACGGAAAAGAAAACGAGAAATATGCAAAAGAACAAAAAGTAATACGCAAAGCACACCAACCAATGCATTATTTCTTAACATCAAACTATACAAACCAAAAACGGAACAGGATTATACAAGGATGACTTACTTACATAGTGTAGTCCATTAATCAATTCACGTGAAAGGGGGCCGCCTATCATCCCATGTTTGGAAAGATCCCAGAGAAATTCGGTATCTTATCAACATGTCTAAGTGCGCGCTCAGCAATTTGCCGCGTTCGATAGTCAGCATGCTGGAATGCATCAACAAGTGCAGTACTGATATTTGGATCACCAGAAACTTCATATGCTATATCATCAGTTCGTAAAAGCCTCTCGACTGCCCAAACTGCCCTCCTCCTCAGATTATCTGTCCTTTTCTCGATCAACACGTCAATTATAGGTCTGACCCCCTCTTCCTCCAACAACACCATAACCCCTTGTTCAATATCGACACTGTCGTCCAATAAAGTTGATATTGCTGCCAATGCCGCCTCAACTACTTTCTCATTTGTGTGGTCTAAAAGTGCAACAAGTTTCCCAACAGCTTGTCCTTCTAAAAGACAAAATGTATCTTTTAGTGAACATGTTCCACGATGGAGCCGGCACAGGCCAGTTATGACAGTCTGTTGACTAAAACAAGGAAAGATTGAAGCACAAAACCCAGGTGCAGCAGCAACATCAGGCAATTTTGTCAAGTTTTTGGACTCTTGAGATAGGTTCTCTAATGCCATGGCAGAAACCATCTGCACATTGTCAAGTCCATTCGACTGAAGGAGTTCAATGAACAAAGCAGCGAGGTTGTTCTCACGGCAAAATGTAATGGCATCAGGCTCTTCAATCAAAACAAATGTAACCCTTGCAAGAACTCGTGCAAGACCCTCTAAAAATGGAGTCACAAAGCGTGTACCCCGAATCTCACGGATCTTTACAACTCTAGAGAAGATTACCTGAAGGGCCCCTTCATCTAGCATCTGCCGTGTGAGGCCCAAATCTCTCTCAGGGAGTTCAGCTAATAGGCCAATAGCAGTTGCCTGCTCCTCTGTAATCGCTACTATATTTTCCGATATGACATTAATTAGGCTGCCAAGCTGACCAACAGTGCCACGAAGTGCATTAGCTAGTTCCTGGCCCATGTGTGGAGATAGGTTATGAAGAAGTTTTATGGAAGCAACACGCAAGTCCTTTTGTGGGGCCTCAATGAACTGAACCAGACTAGTAATGGCACCCGAGCTTTTAATGGCAGCAACAACATTCAGAACGGAAGAAGGCGAACTAGTCAGACCAACAAGAACCTGCAGAAGTTTGCATTCAATAGCTGGACCAGTGTTGCTAATTAGACGGAGTAGGTTGTGCATTATGTCTTCTGAGACCAGAGTCTGATGATCAGGCCCAACGGAAATTGTATCCAATTCATAGTCCGAGTTTACAACATTGGCGAGGATTGTTGCTGAGACTTCCTTCAGACGCATAGGAAGCTGATTAACTTTGAATAGGTCCTCAACAAGAGGAGGAAGAATTCCTGCTTCAATCAACACCTTGGCACTTGCGTCGCAAGATGAGACTTGGTTTAAAGCTTTCAAAGCAGCTTCTCTTGACTGTGTGTTGCCACTTCTCATTATACTTATTAACGAGGAACCAACAGTTCTAGCTACATGAACTTTCACATCACTGTCCAAAACCAGTTCACCAAGGTAAGAAGCCATGGCCAATTTGGTTTCTGGCGGGCCTGCATGCAGTAATACCATATATTATTGTTATTGAAGAAGACTAACAAAACAAAATAAGGGAGTAGAGACGCCTTCTACCTTCAAGAAGATGATTCAGAAGGGGCTGCAATCGACCATTTACAGCCATCTGACGCACATTGTTCTCACATTTTTCCAGATTTTCAAGTGTCTTGTCGGCCTTTTCAACAGTCAAGGGATTTTCTGATTTGCTACTTGTCATTCCAACCAGTATAAGAATTGCTCCATTAATTGAACCAATCTTTTCACACAAGGCTTCAGATTTTGAGAGCTCCTGCAGTAATGACACAGCTTCCTCCCTTTCTTTGGACTTTTCATGAGACAACAGCTTAACTATTGTACGCACAGTATCACCCTCAGCCAATATTGCCTGCAATCAAAATTCATTAAAATACGGTAAAGACACGAGATAAGTTATATGCAATATCAGCTAACCTGGGGACAACCTTATTATCATCATCTCCTTCTACCACAGTTTGAAGTGTTTCCAAAGCTGTACACCGAACTTTACGACTGCTATTCTTCAAAACATCAGCAATCATAGGTATCAACTCAGCATTGCGCACAGCATGCTTATTTGATCGGCTCTTTTTGCAGACATACCGGACATAGTTCAGAGACTGCAGAACATCACTTTCTGGACTGGTCAGATTGAGCGACCTCCGAGCCATATCAAGTTGGACAGCTTCATTCCTAGCAGTCCACTCTTCTATGGTGTTCCGCAAAGCTATACTAGAGTTGAGGTCCGCGGTTTTCAATTCTTTTTGAGTCAAAGGGCAAACCAATTTTCTCCCATTCTCCCTGCATTCTTTAAACCATCTTTCGATTGCTCCCCGTTCAAAAGTCTGCCCATTTTCGATCGACACAGGGTCACGCATGACTTTTTTCGTCAAAGGGCAAACGAATGCATCATAAATAGGCTCTATATACAGTCTCTCAAAATGATAACTGTCCTCTGACTGGCTGCCAGGGTCATAACTTGTATCCCAGGTTTCAGACATAATCTAAAAAACACTGCAATTAAGTTCAAATAACCAAATAAACCAAAAAGCTGACAGAGTCTACCACATCACCCGTAAACTAAGCGACGTTATAACACCTCATTAAAACGATATCAAAATTGTAAACCTATTGATGCTTATATCATAAACTCCAAATGGGCATCTAGAAAAGTTTACTAATTTAACAAAAAAACAAGAACCCAATTAAGGTAAGAATGGAATATCAAAGAAACCAAATTAAACAGACATACCTAAATTCACTCCAAATGAAGAACCCTAATTCAAAAGAAGCACTTCATTTTCCATAGAGAGAGCAATCCAGCCCTTTGGGTGGACAAGATTTTTGATCAAAATTACAAAGAAAGAGAAAAGTTTTGTTCTTTTATTTTTCTTTGGGGTGGTGTTTTGAATAGGATTAGGAAGCAAACTAGAAATTAGTGAAAAATTATTAGAAACTAAAACAACAAAAATGCAAAACTAAAGTTGACTTCAGCTCAAGCTAATACTAGTCGTTGTCTTATTATATGAATGACTAAAGAGAAAGAAGATTGGTTTGTCAAACCGGCCGGTTCAACCATAAACCCGGGCCCCGGTGTTTTTAATTTAATTTAACACATTTATAATTAAAAACTTAATTATATAGAAATAATAATTATTTATAATATTATAGAATAATTTTACACATGAGAATATTAAAATATTGTAATCATTTACTTTTCATAAATTATTAAAATTATTATATAAATAATTTTATGAAAAAATAATTTAAAAATGTTACATTAATAGAGCATTAGTGGAGTCGGAATTGTAATTATGATGATTGAATTATGTATTCGCTTATTTTAGTCTTTTGATTATATTAATTTGAATAAATTAATATAATTTTATTTAAGTAATTTTAATGAAAATTAAGTTTAAAATAATATAAATAATTTTGTAATTTTTAATTTTATAAAATAGAATTATTATATATATTAATTGAACTGATATGTAACAAAAATAAGTTTATGGGCATAATTAATAAGTGTATAATATAAAAGTAAAAAAATGATTAAAATATTAAAAATAAAAAGGAATATTATTTGGGAAATTATCCTTTACACCTCATTTTTTGGAATTTTTGCAAAAATATACCTTTTACCTCTATCTATCAATGAGTTACCAAAAAGGAGTATATTTTCAAAAAATGAGATATTTTTTTTATAAAAAAAAGCTTTATTTGGTTGGTGTAGGAAAAAGTGATTGTAGATGATAAACCACCTAATTTGGTTTAAGAAAAAATCAATAAAATTGGAGTGAATTTGATGATATCCCCTAATAATATTTGGAAGAGAAATTAGGGGAATTGCAGTTAGAGATGGCCTTAGTACATTTACACTTATGTTTTCAGGCATTCCTTTCTGGGCACGGATGGCCACATTTTTCCCCGATTGTTAGTGGTGGATCTTGTTTAATGAAATCTATGTTTGCACGAAAATTTATTGAGTGCTATATATTATTTGTATTTTTGATAACGCTTTTAAAACTCCAAAATTTAATTATTTTTATAAAAATTTCATTATCGCTTAACGCAACTCAATGATTTTCAACCTACAGTTTGATTATATGTAACCTTTTTTTTTCAGTTTGATTTATGTAATGTTGAGTTTGCTTTAAACAGTGCTTAGTTATGAACTTTTTATATCATATTTAATTTGTGAACCAGTGGTGGGTTTTGAAGGAATCAAAGACTGATCAGATCAGTTTCAACTGTCTCTGATCGGGTAGATCGATCAAGCCGACAAAAAATTAATTTGTTAAAATAAATTTAAGATTTAAAATATTCCATCCAATTCGACCTATCTGGGCGGTTGAATCAGTCTGATCATTTGAATTATGAACCGGTAGTTCATATCGTTACAGGAATGGTTCAGTTTGTATAACAATGTATTATGAAAAGTCTGGAGAAGAATGTCTATGATGATTCAATGATGGCTTAAAAATTCCTTGTAAAAGAAGACCTTGAAACTAATATAAGACAACAATTTTGTATCACACAAGACTGTAAACCAATGTTTTTCTCAATCAAAAAATAAATAAAAAAATCAGCTAAACAATCCTACCTGCAGATTTACATTTCTAAATCAGGACTTTAAAAATCTATAAGCTACAAGCATGAAGCAACTAAAAAATCAGCATGGTTTCAGTCTACTTCACGAGTAGGTTTTGCTGAGGAACCGCCCGTCGCTAACATTGTTTTCGACTCCTCATTCTCAGACAAGTCCACATCTAGATCGAACTGGGGATTCGGTGATTTTACTCCTTGAGAAAGTATTATTATTCCCTTTCAAGTCTTCAGGCTTATCAAGTATTTCAGTGACAGGACTAAGCTTGATATCATCATGATCGATGTCCACAGCATCATCAAAGGCGACCAGTGAGACAAGCAACCAACGAACCAACCGGACCTTGATCTGGTTATACATTTTGGACTCACCACATGCGTTAAGAAATGTTGTCTAAGTGGTTGCTAGGCACATGTTTAGCTAAGAATGCTTTAGCAAGATTACTGAAACTTACACTTTCTGCACCAGCATACCTCCTGATGGCATCTATAACTTCTGGCTTTAGAATCTCTTCCTTGTTAGATGAGTTACAGAGGTAATAAAGAGCTCCAATAGCATAGTTGACCTGCGATCATGTTCGAACATTACCTTAGCACAAGCCTTTAAAAAGATTTAGAAGTTTGTCAACATTTATTCCCTGAATTTCCTGAATACTGAGGTGTGCAAAAACCGAATCAAACGGCCGAACTAAAAAATTTGGTTCCATTCGGTTTGATATTATATAAAATTCCATTTTCCTAGTTCAATTTGGTTTTGGAAGTAAAGAAATTTCAGTTCAGTTTTGGAAAAAAATAAAAATTTAAGTTCGGTTCGAATCGAATGCATGAATCACAAGTTCTCACATACTGTGTTTCTAACTGGACTTGACAAGCATTGGATAATGAGAGGGATACCGCCATTCTGAGTGACAATAGCAGCATTTGTTGGATCTGCAATTGTATAAACAATGGTTGTAAGTGTTCACTCATGCATACTTAAAGAAGCGAAATATACCAACAGTTTAAGGACAGAAAAAGTGCAGTTTATTAAAAAATTCAGGTCATAGTAGAATACCCGTATTACTGGTGGACTTACCAGCACAAGAATTGCATATACCACCCACCCCAAATTCCACAACCTTCTCATTTGGTTCTGTTATGCAGTCTAGGAAGAGTTCCAAAACATTGAGCTGATAAAAAATCACATATGAAAGATATTTATTTGGAAAAAAATATGCGAAAATTAACTCAATAAAGTCATTGCCATATTTCCAAAAGTCAAACACTAATGCGAAAGCCACTAACCTGGCGTAAGAATGTATAATTGTAAGGATCATAAGCAAAGTTCGCCAGGTTGGCAACTAGTCTCTCTTTTGTTTCTGCAATTACAAAAAAAAACTGAGTATTATTAAATGGAGATTGTACACATGGATAAAATTGTTGACAATAAATGTTGTCTACTAATAGTTGCAAAACACGAGCAATCAACTATAGCTTTTCGGCATCACTAAAAATAACCATTTTGCAAACATGTAGCTTTACCGGCAAAGCTCACATAACCAATTCATTCTGTTTTTCTATCTATCACCCCACCTCTCACTCACACTCGCACACATAGGCACTGCAAGTAAATCCGTAATCACATGATCTTTCTTAAGAAATGACAAAAGTTGGTTCATTGGGTATCATATCTACAACTTGACCAAATTCTCAACACTGGCAATAGGTGCTACTAAAACATCAAGAGCAAAGAATGATAATTGCTGCTAGCTAAAACTTAATGTTTCTAAACTTCAGTTGTAAGCTGCAAAAAGAACCCATATCATGCAAGATTAATCACAAAAACGAAAGGGCTACTGTTAACTTTGAGAAATTTCACATCATAGAAAAGAAAATAATAACTTTAGACAATGAGTTTAAGATGCACAAAACAGCTAAAAAAGTGCAGTAAACTTGCAGTCTATAGGTGTATTCATCTCATCTCACTAAAGCTGATCAAATGGATACGGGACTGCATACTCGCAAGCATAACGCGATTGACATTCTAATATAAACACAAGCAGAAAAACATCACATCATTTCATAAATAAACCCTAAATTAGTGAAAACAATCACGACAAGAAAACATCTTATGCAGCACAGACACATACTGGAAAACGGGACATTTGGATAGATACACAGCGAAATAATGTTATTTTAAGGTTTCCTATGTTAAAAATGACGTTCCGTATCACACACCAAGTTTCCGATATGTTTCCGAAAAGAAAAACGTTGATAGAACAAAGTGCACGTGCTATTTACTTAGACTACATCAGCACTGAATTTTATCTCATTTTAAATTAAATTAATCCATAAAAATAATTACTAACATATCACGAATGGAATTAAATTAAAAAAAATATATATATATAATCAAGCTTAGACTCGCCTTCATCAGATGCATTCTGAAACTGGCTCACTAATGTCTGCAACATAAAATGAAGGAATAGAATAAAATTACTGGACTATAATAATAACAATTGATTCAGAGTATGTATAAATAAATAAATAAAACCTGAAGAAATTGGAGCCTCGGAGTTCCAGATTTTCCGGTTCGTTCTTCTTGTCTCCGATCATTAGTAAACATTTCCTTGATGAGTATACTTTTTTAAGTTAGTTTAGTTGTCTAATTACAATCAGAGTTCGCCAATTAACAGCAGCAATGGCGGCGGTTGGCAGAAAGGGGCGATAGAAAACGACAGACGAAGAAGAAATTGAAATTTATTTAACCTAAATAGTTTCCCTAATTTATAATCCTAATTCTAAATACAATTGGACCCATATTGGAGATGGAGATGGAATAGTAGAACGAGACAGCTGGTGGTGGACGCTTTACCGACGGACCAAACCATTCCTCAGTGATATGTTTATTCCATTTTCATCGGAAGTCTGTCGCTAAGCCGTCGTTAAATGGTAAATTTACCAACGAATTTTTTCCATTGGTATATTGCTGATTTCTAGTAGTGGTGTCAACCCGTTTACAACACGAAATAAATGGGTCGTGTTACGGGTTGACCCGCGAACCCATTTAACCCATCTAATTTGTTTATAAAGTTTTTTATTGATAATAATATAAAAATATAAAAATTATAATTATAAAAATTTATAAGATAAAATTACTAAACTAATTATATTAATAAGAAAATAAAATTAATTATATTAAAATGTTATAATTTAAATACTATTGATAAATTTGAGATTAAAATTATATTTATATAGTTTAAAAAATTCTTAAATATTAAATGGGTCGTATTAGTCGTGTCGTATTAGCCGTGTAATGTGTTAATCGTATTATCCGTTTATTTTAACGTGTTAACCGTGTCGTGTCGTGTCACTTGTTTAAAATTCGTGTCGTGTTAGGGTTGGAAATTTTGACACGAGTGGATCGATACGACCCGCCATCCATTTTGACATCCCTAAAGGTAAGACTACTTTGTTCGCTCATGGAAAAGCAGATTAGAGGCATATAGATTTGAAATTTAGAATAATTTTTATTTGTAATATGTCAATTATATTGATTTAATAAAATTTAAGTTTTATGAAATATTATACGAGATTTAAAAATATTATTATTCAGTTATGTTCTTTTAATGAGACAAAATAGTGAATGATAATGAGATTCATAAATTTAACAGTTCTTATTCTTTCGGTTGTTATAGTGGAATTTTCCATTTATTTTATTAAATAATAGTTCTTACTCTTTCAATTATTTTAACGAAATTGAATTCTCTATTTTAAAGATGTAATTGGATTTGATGAATTTTCAACCTACAAATGTTATTATTTTCTTTTTTTAACTAATAATCAACCATGACATCTAATTTTAGCCTCCCTATCTCAAAATTCTCTAAAAATTATAATTAAACCTTCTAAGTTTTATCTAATGGGACAATAAATTCCTTTTACCTCAAAGCCGCCCATTCCAAAAATGACCAAAATACTCTTAAATTTTCTAAAAAAAAATTAAAAATCAAACCAAACCCATCTAACTAAACCTAAACTCACTCATCCAACCAACTAAATCCAACATTAACCATCAATCCAACCAAATCAAAGGTAAAACCATCTAATTAAAACTAAAATTGACAATCCCCGCCAGAAACCACCTCTATGAGCTCCGGTAAAAAAAATCAACTAAAAATTAAATAAAAAATATTTTGTTATCGGAGAATACGAGCGGGATGATCCCGTTCGCCTTCTCCGGCGAACAGATCCATCTAGGTCTGTTCATCAGAGAATAGATTTCATCTGTGACCAACTGTGGTGGGTATGTTCGCCGGAGGAGCCCGTTCGTCATCTTTGATTAAAAAATAAAAAAATGAAATAAATATTTATTTTTTAATTTATTTAATTATTTAATATGAAAAAAATTATTTTAATTATTTATTTAATTCTTGGACGGAATTTTTTTCCCGGTGATGGCAGGGTGAAGGTGGCCGAAAAAAGTGGCGGCGGTGGGTGGCAGTTTTCGGTTGAGAAGTTTAATTTAATTTGGTGAATTAGTGATTTAGGCTTGATTTGGTAGGATGGAAGGTTTATTTTTGATTTGGTTGGTTGGGTGAGTGAGTTTAGGTTTGATTAGATGGGGTTTGCTTTTAATTTTTAAAAACAATTAGGGGTATTTTGGTCATGTTTTGGGGGTTGGACGGTTTTTTTGGGCGGTTTTGAAACAAAAGGAGTTTACTGGCCTATTAGATAGAATTTACGGGATTTATTGATGTTCTTTTTAGGGTTTTGTGATAGGGGGCTAAACTCATGTGCCATGATTGATTATTAGCCTTTTTGTTATTATTCTTAAAGTTAAAAGGTATAAAATTTAAATGTAATTATCTATTTTTTATTTTAATATTATATTCTACTGCTCGGTTATGTATTATATAATAAATTTGAAATAATAGCCGTGGTTCTAATGATCAGCCGAATTGTACGTTAGAACCAAATTTTTGGACCGAACTATATTAAAAAATGAAATCTGCAGTTTTCGAGCCGATTTGTAATACAATTTTAGAAATCTCATATTTAAAAAGGATTAATTACTTAAAAAACCTCCACCCTATAATATTTTTTCGTTTATACTATGACCTAGGAAAAAGTTCATTTGTACCCTTTTTTTGATTTTTTGTTTTCAACTCTACCCTAAAACATGAACTTATTTTATCTAGAAAAAGCTTAAAATAATCCTTCATTTTTTAACTTATTTGTATTTTTTTCAAATAGAAAAAAGATGATATAACCCTTCTATTTAATTATTTTTAATATTTTCATCCTTTAATTAATTAAATTGTCAAAAAATAAAATTTTGGGGTACAATTGAAAATAAAAAATTAAAAAATGGTACAAATGAACTTTTTTCTAGGTCAGGGTATAAACGACAAATTGTTTCAAAGTGGGGTTTTTTTTAAGTAATTAGGCCTTTTAAAAACTACCCACATTTACAATGGTTCTGGAAATTTATCAATTTCCGGAGTTTTCCGAACTACACATCCCTAGAAATCACTTTAACAAAAAATATGTTATACAAACTAGATTTATATTTTGACTTAATATTATAAATCATTTTTTTATTTAGTTGAATAAATTAATTGAATTATGATTTGTTTTATCAAAGCTAAATTATGGATATATTTTGTTGAATGTTTGTTATGAGTATTGAAGGAGCCTGCCTTCTGATCCGGTAGATAACCTGCAAAACATGGTAAATGCTAAACAGACAGGGGTGGTCCGATTAACTCTTCAATGCTTAAGTTAGTTTACATTCGAGCGTTTTGAGTATATGAATGTAATTGTGTTTTTAAGCATACGTCAATCTCTTTATATAATAGTTGAGTGAATACTTAGTAGACTTTGAATAAGAAATAAATTCCCTATTCAAGTGGAGATTTTGCTCAGGAATATCTTCCTGACTAGGCTTATTTTTCTAAGTTGGAGTTTGTGTCCGAATAGGAAAGATATTTCGCATATTTAGTTCTTGGGTGAATCCCTTAGGCGACGCGCTTTATCCGAGTATTCGGGGATTCTTGCTTGTATTGGCGATTCAGGTGATTTTTCCTTGGTCCTTCGGTCAAGGCTAATCTCATGGATTCAGTTGCCGATGTTATTTGATTCTTGCCCATTAGGTGAGAACTGATATTATTTTGGAGGGTGCATCTCGTGCGACTTGACTTCACTGTAATTATAATATGATTCAGTATCCATCAAGTGTGATAATAGAAATGAAAATAAAATATTTATTTTTTTATACATTGTTTGATTCAATAAAATTATATAAAATAAAAGTTAGTTTTTGTATTTATCATTCATATATAACATTAAATGATTTAGTTTTCGGAAAAAATAATTACATAATTACATGATAAATTAAAAAAATTGTTTAAAATAGAAATACAAATTTAAATTTGTATTGTGTATATTTAGGTAGATAGACACACACACATAGAAATTATCTATGTAATTATTCACATATTTTTTGTTACAAAATTCAATTAAATATTAAATTAATTTTTATATAAATAACAAATTTATTTCAAGTAAAAGGAAGGAAAAATCATAAAACTATCCAAAAAAATTAATAACTAAATAATAAGTTTAAACTTAATCTTGTTTATCTTTACTTTTATATGTTGTGCTTTAATCGTTACATATAAAAAAATATATCGTAAATACATATTAAGTTCAAAATTATATTTCGATACATTTTTGATTTATTTCCAACACATATATGATACAAAAAGTATAAAAATATATAAAATGAGAAGAGGATATTTTTTTACAATGGTTGACCGATATTGAGGTAATTTTAAAATGTTCGGAAGGAAAAATGCATGATCTCCATTAAAGGGTAATTATATCCCATTTTTAAATAATTTTTGCTTAACTCAATACAAATAAAAGAAATCATGCATTCTCATTGATAAATATATAGAGAGTTTTAAACTTGTAAGATGCACAATATTTATTTAATGTTTTTCTATTTTAATTAACTTTAAAAGAAATATAATAAATAAATTGTTGTTTGCATTTTTATTTATAAATTAATAAGTGATTTATTGTTCATTTTTTTTACTTTAAAAGTTTTTATTAAATTATATTTGATTTGTATATTGGATTAGCGATTATTGGTCTCACATTGATGTTTGAGGACATGGGCGGACGACATTACGAGATTCGATTAGTTCATACGGTTGTTGCAGCTATCTTTATTGTTTTTGGCTGCTTCTAGTTGTCCTTGAGACTCATCATACAGTACGTAATGTTGGATGGGCAGGTAAACAGCATGTGTACTACGCTCGTGGGATTGTCGAGCTGACTATTTTTGCGTTGACTTGTTTAATTGCGGTGTTTCCTCGATAAACAATTTTTCTGAGCATATTAGGGTTCGAGTTTACTTTATTGATATTCGTAGGATTACAGGTTAAAGCCACTGATGATGAATATTTTTGGATCTTTTTACCGCACGACTGTTGTTGATGCTTTTTATGTTTCATCACCCGGCTTATCATCTTTCAGGTTTGGGATTCAAATGTTTTTATTTGTGTTAACTTCTCTCCACTAGTGGCTAGGCACAAAGTTTTCGGTATACTTCTTCATCGGCCTGGGTACCCGTCCTGCCCGTCCTTCTAAGGATGAATTAGACACTAATTTTTGGTCACAAGCCCGGCTCAAACCCAAAAACTCTCACTATTTTATAGGCAGATTCAGGTTTTTATTTTTATATAACTTCTTATGTAAACTCGAAAAAACCCGACTCGATCCAGAAAAGAAGAGTATTAGGTTCGGGTTTGGGTAGAAAACATATAGCTCAGGCCAGACTCGGGCCAGACTTTGAGCTTATGGGTGGTCCCCTCAGGCACTTTATATCCATCAACAGTAGTGTTTGTTATGGCCAAACGGGCCCATGAAAAAAGTGGGCCAGGTGGGTGAAGTCTGAGAGTTTCCTTATCAACTGCTTGCAAGTAAACCATCGATTGAACATCTGATTCTTTCAACGTCCTTGATCTTCTCGCGACTTGGTCAAGCTCATAATGAACTTTTGATTGAATATGAGGGTGGAGTGTCATTCTCGCTAGTATCCACTCTATCAGAACTGTTCCGGTATCAGTTCTTCTAAAAATTAGTAAGCCCGGCCCATGAACATGTCTAGTTGTCGGTTAGGGTGTGATTGCTTTTATAATATATTAGAATACAATAGCGATGAGCTGTTGAAAAATATGTAGAGATTTTTAAACCTGTAAGATGCACCATATTTAATTAGTATTTTTTATTTTAATTAACTTTAAAAGAAATATAATCAATAATTTTTTGTTTGTGTTTTTATTTATAAATTAATAAATATTTACGATTCTTGGTAAGAAAATCATTATTTTTTAATCACTAGAATGATTTATTGTTTATTTTTTTACTTTAAAAGTTCTTATTAAATTATATTTAATTTTCAGATTCAAGATGTTGTTAGAGATGTTATCATCAGCAACAACATCTATGAATGTTATTTTTTGGTTGGTCGGGTATATATTGCATTAGCGATTATTGGTCTCACATTGATGTTTGAGGACATGGGCGGGCGGCATTACGAGATTCAATTAGCTCATACGGCTGTTGCAGCTATCTTTATTATTTTTTAGCTGCTCCTATTTGTCCTTGAGACTCATCATACAGTGTGTGATGTTGGATGGGGTGGTAGACAGCATGTGTACTACGCTCGTGGGATTGTCGAGCTGACTATTTTTGCGTTGACTTGTTTAATTGCGGTGTTTCCTCGATATACAATTTTGGTGAGCAGATTAGGGTTTAAGTTTACTTTATTGATATTTGTAGTATTACAGGTTAAAGCCACTGATGATGAGTATTCTTGGATTTTTTTTACCGCACGACTGCTGTTGATGCTCTTCATGTTTCATCACCCGACTTATCCTCCTTCAGGTTTGGGATTCAAGTGTTTTTATTTGAGTTGACTTCTCTCCACTAGTGGCTAGGCACAAAGTTGTCAGTATACTTCTTCATAGGCCTGGGTACCCGTCTAGCCCATCCTTCTAGGGCCGGCCTGGACACTAATTTTTGGTCCCAAGTCCGGCTCAAACCCGAAAAATCTTGCTATTTTATAGGCAGACTCAGGTTTTTATTTTTATATAATTTCTTATGTAAGATCGAAAAAACCCGACTCGGTCAAGAAAAGAAGAGTATTAGATCCGAGTTTGGGTAGAAATGATATAGCTCAGGCCAGACTTGAGCTTATGGGTGGTCCCCTCGGGCACTTCATATCCATCAACAATAAGTGTTTGTTATGGCCAAACGGGCCCATGAAAGAAGTGGGCCAGGTGGGTGAAGTCTGAGAGTTTCCTTGACAACTGCTTGCAAGTAAACCATCGATTGAACATCTGATTCTTTCAATGGCCTCAACCTTTTCACTTTTTTTTGGTGTGGTGGGGGGGGGGGGGGGGGCAGATTAGGCAAAGAATGAAGCAAATCAAATGATTGTTCTAGAATGGTTATTCCTCACAATTGCTCCTTGTGATGCAGCGGAACCATGGCAATTAGGATCGGCGACTTGGTCAAGCTTAAAATAAACTTTTGATTAAACATCAGGGTGTAATGCCATTCTCGCTAGTATCCACTCTATCAGAACTGCTACAGTGTCAGTTCCTCTAAAAATTAGTAAGCCCGGCCCATGAACATGTCTAGTTGTCGGTTAGTATAAGAGAGGGTGTGATATTACTTTTATAATATACTAGTTTTATATTACGTGCTACGCACGTGACTCGTAATTTGACTCAGTTCAATTTATGAATGTATAGTTTATTTATAACAATAAATATAAAAAAAATGAATATGTAAACATAGATATAATATTTGTATTAAATAATAAATAATCATAAAATAAATATGTATGCTCTTACTCCTTTCATATTTATTAATAAATAAATTCCTTTTATTTTTTAAAAATAATTATGTAAATATATATGTGTTTTTGTTTTTCATTTAAATTAATAAATAAATTATTATAAAATTTAACTGAATTAAGTTGACACTTAAATTAATCAAACCCACTAACGCGTATGTTTAGATGTATAAATCAATAAAATAATTGATTATGTTAATCATAAAACTTATTAAATATATTATCTTCAGTTAAATAATTCAAAGCATATTTTAAATACACTATAGTAAAGAATAATAATTCATAAATAACATAAGTTATTAACTGAGCACAATTATAAAATTTGCTAAGAAAAAGAAAAACAGTGACCATTAAAAAGAAAATATACTTAATTTGTTCATGAGAGCCGCCAGAAGTAGCATTTGAAATTGCCCTGTAGTAAAGAATTGTAAATTCATATAATAAGTACTATATAGGTAAGAGATGTTTAATAGTAGTTACAAAGTTCATGACGTACAAAAAGCAAAACAATAGGGATAAGATGATTTGTCAATTTAACATTCGGTTGTTTGTGCAAAATTAAAGAAGAAAATAATTAGGAATAAGAAATTTTTTATTATGATACAAATTTATTTCGATTAGAACTCTAATTATATTTATATCTTTAGTGATTAATAAAATAACTAATAAATTAATGACTATAAAACTTTTATTTAGTAAGAAATTTTAAAGGATTATTCGGTAAATTTGCCTGTCCCCCCCCCCCAATCCGTGCTTTTATATATAGTATAAATTAGAATAAAATAGGGAAGAACTGTTGAAAAATATATAGAGAGTTTTAAACCTATAAGATGCACACTATTTAATTGATATTTTTTATTTTAATTAATTTTAAAAGAAATATAATCAATAAATTTTTATTTGTGTTTTTTTTTTTTATCAAAGGTAGAATTACACTAGGTCAGGTGTTAACGGGGTTAGCGGGGGTTAGTGGAATTATTCATTTTTTAAACAGCCCACTGGCTGCCAGAAGGAGGGTCGAATCCCTGCCCTTTAGAGATACACAGTGAGAGTAGCCCACTGGACTACACCTCACCTATTTATTTGTGTTATTTATAAATTAATAAATATTTACAATTCTTGGTAAGAAAATCATTATTTTTTAGTCACTACAATGATTTATTGTTTATTTTTTTTTACTTTAAAATTTCTTATTATATTATATTTGATTTTCAGATTCGAGATGTTGTTAGAGATGTTATCATCAGCAATAACATCTATGAATGTTATTTTTGGGTTGGTCGGGTGTATATCGCATTAGCGATTATTGGTCTCACAATGATGTTTGAGGACATGGGCGGGCGACACTACGAGATTCGATTAGCTCATAGGCTGTTGCACTTATTTTTATTGCTTTTCTGCTGCTCCTTGTTGTCCTTGAGACTCATCATACAGTACGTGATGTTGGATGAGCTGGTAGACAGTATGTGTACTACGCTCGTCGGATTGTCGAGCTGACTATTTTTGCGTTGAATAGTTTAATAGCTGTGTTTCTTCGATATACAATTTTTGTGAGCAGATTAGGGTTCGAGTTTACTTTATTGATATTTGTAGGATTACAGGTTCACAAAGCCATTGATGATATGAGTATTTTTGGTCTTTTTTACTGCACGACTGTTGTTGATGCTCTTTATATTTTGTCATCCCTTCCTCCTTCAGGTTTGAGATATAAGTGTTTTTAACTTTTCTCCAGTAGAGCCGAGATTGGATAGCAATAATATAGACCAGATCGGGCTCGCGCAGGACTTGAACATATGTAAAGAAATTAAAAAGCCCAGCAAGCTCGGCCCATGAACATGTCTAGTTGCCGGTTAGTCGGAGAGAGGGGTGTGATGTTGATTTTATATTATTTTAGAATACAATAAGTATATATAGAGCTTTAAACCCGTAAGATGCACAATATTTATTTAATTTAATTAACTTTAAAAGAAATATAGTTAATAGAATTCTGTTTGTATTGTCATTTGGATACTTTTTTTTAGATTAATAAGTATTTTTTTACTTGTTTCTTGAAGACCATAAAAAAGCCAAAGCATTAAAAATCTGACTTGCACTAATAAAGATCAAACAGTAAAACAGAGCATTTCCAAAGATTATATACATATTAATTGAAACAAAACCACAGACCAATATTCTAGTTTTGACAATTTCTAATACTTCAACATCCTTGGTAAATAATAAGGCCATAGAACCAAAAACCACTCAGCCGACAGTTAAGGAGAACAAAAGTGCAGTCATAGCAAAATACTGGTATCCATATTTATTAAATGCGAAAGGCGACCCGATGCGACCAAGGGTCCTAAAACCTGAGGCGCAAGGCGAGGTGAAAGCCTTTTGGAGAAAAGGCGACTGATTATTTAGCCTAGTGGGACACTCACCAATTTAATTTTAGTCTATTTCACAACATATTATAGAAAGCTATTGCTGCATGAAAATGAAAAAACTTAAATAAGAGGCAAGAAAACAATGCTTTTTAAAAAATACAAGTTCCGAAGTTTCAAAAGCATTTCCGAAAATAAAAACAGAAACGCCAAAATTTAGGACTACAAATGTACGTGCAGCCTAGTAAAAGGGTAGCTTGTTGATGCTGAAAGTACAGAAGCAACACATATATCTCTAACTTAAAAGGAGGCTATCTGAAAAATTTAATGAACTTCCATTTAAAACTCAAATCAATGGCAATTATTCTTCCGTCTCCGATATTTCAAGAGCTTTCGACATGTTAGGCGGCTCTTGAAGGGAACAATGCGCCAAATTATTTTCCTATACGACTACAAGTAGTACAAGACTTTACACGAGCATTAGCTCGATTTGTTCATGACAACAAACTTTCAAGATATTGCACAGAAACTTAAGGAGTTTTACATTTCAGCGTTTAGTTTCCGAAAACGCTTATAAAACTCTGAGATTTTATATTTGTTCAAAAAATATCGTTTATGTTTCTGTGCATCATCTATTCCTATGAAATATCAATTACAACATTAACGACAAGCCTACCAAAAACATCAACATGGCGATCATTGTTCTTACAAAGAAATCACATCGTCGATTCGGAAAAATCAGATGGTGCGCTACGAGCAGTAGATGAAGCAGGTTCTGTGTACCACTGATTTGGTTCACGAGTCAAGAAGTTAGCCTCTGCAGTTAAACAATTTAATTTTGTAAGAATACGAGACATGAAACACAACCAAGAGAAAAAAAGAAAAAGAAAATGAAATCATCACTTCATTTATCACCATAATATTTTTTCATGATGAAACCAAAACTAACCCCGGAATTATTTATTTAGCGACTTTTCATCTTTTACGTGGATAAATGTGCAGGACTATTCTTATCAGAAACTCACAATAAGCGAGTCGAATTCTTTCATTTTCCTCTTCAAAATTTACATGGGCAGTGAATTTGGATGTTTTAAATCTCTACAATGTCAAGGTTCGTGTAGGCGATTTGCGAAAATTTATAACCAGCTTACAGCAACATGTCATGAATCCTATCATCCTAATCTCAAAGTAGACAAATAAGCATATCAAGATCAATATATCAGCCATCATCAACAAGCCAACAGATGAATTCCTTACACATTTGACGAGATTAGTTCCAAGAAAAGTTGAGCATTTCATTCATTAGTGATCTGCTAGAGCCTAGGGGTGTGCAAAACCGAACAAAACCGACAAATTTGGTTCAGTTATTTGGATTCACACTATTTCGGTTTGACTGTGGAAGTATAAAATTCAGTTCAGCTTTGAAAAAACCAACAGAACTGACTGGTTCAGTTTGATTTGGTTTGACATATTTTAAAATTCGTGAAAATTCGGTTAGGTTTGGTTCAGTTTTACAAAAAAATCAAAATTTGGATTGTGTTCAAACCAAATGCACAGCCTTACTAGAGGCTACAGAAAAAAGAGTACATCAATAAGTAGAAAGCCAATAAGCATAAAAAAATTCAATCATTACCTGAAACAAAAACATCCTTGTAGTCATCTTCGTCA
Organism: Mercurialis annua; assembly: GCF_937616625.2. Lineage (NCBI taxonomy): Eukaryota > Viridiplantae > Streptophyta > Magnoliopsida > Malpighiales > Euphorbiaceae > Mercurialis > Mercurialis annua. The sequence goes on along the minus strand of NC_065575.1, from coordinate 2,432,107 downwards.
TAAATAAACTGTGGAGGGTCCGGTGAACCAATTCCAATGATGGTACTACCGCTGTATCAGATAAATTTGTAAAAAAAATTAATTTTTTTGTAAATGATAAACCTTCATACAGAATTCAGTAGTCCCAACAAGCATGTTATCTTTGCGGCTTAGAACATATTAATAATGTTCCATTACTACATAAACAATAGTTTTTCCAATAATTAAATTGTTTTTGTAGACCGCTGAAACTGTTAGGTCGAAGGTTTAATGTTACATTGGAGGAGTTGATTAATTATTGGGTTTAGAACACTAAAAGAGCCAGTCCCATGTGTGAACTAATAAAATGATAACCGCAGATTTAATTTCAAGAGCATGGCACTTAACAATGACATGAAAATAATAACAGGATCCTAGTATTAGTACCTTCCGGACATAAAAACCGCATCATATTGCCCACGGCTTGCAGCAATTATACGCTGTTTTAATCTTTTAAGAGATGGGAGAACTTCAAATGCAGGATGTTCTGTAAGAAACATGAAATAAGTTTAGAAAAATCGAAGTCTCTTGCATTCTAAAGCACGAAGAAAAAAACTGAGACTAGAATAAATAGAATTTTGATTTTCTGCAACAACCATAAATCTAATAAGTATTAAATTTCATTGTAACCTAGTCTAGGATACTTATTGGATCGGATACTACCTCAAGTAGCCGGAGATCATTACCATTTAAAACATAGAAATAGTGTTTCTAACATGTAATGCATCATAAAAATGGCAAAATTGTTTTCCTATGTTGCACCAAAATTTCTTGAGTCTTAGGTTTCAACATTTTGTTGTTATTTTCAGAAATGCTTTGAAACTTCGAAGCTTTACTTTTATGACCTATTCTTATAAATTATCGCCATGAACTATTACCCAAGTCGTTAATACAAACATCTTGAGATATTCCATTCTTTGAGATCTTGTCCAGCAGTGTTAAGGGATCAGCTTTACTGGTTAGATCCAACCGAAAATGCTGAAAAATAAAGAAAACCTTATGAGCAAGAAAATCCTTATGAAGTAAGTATATACAGTATATAAAATTCTCTTACCTTGTAAACTTCACCAGTTGGGCATGCTTCTGGGGGCTTTATGAGAACCATTGGAATGTCTAGAGGAACAGGTGAAGGCATATCTTGGACAATCTGAATTCGAAGGAAGAACAAAAAAAGGAAAACTTTAATTCCGAATCCGAACCAAGTAAGAGAAGCTGCCCATAAGCATCATGGCATAGGTAAAACAAGAATTGGGTGTTAATTTCTTGCCTTGGGAATGAAGGATCAATAATGTCAAAGGTGATCTACCTCTGAAATCTAAAATGCTTGTTTAATATGATTTATTTTGTTAAAAAGGCAGTAATTTTCCTTGACCTTACAACACTGACTAGAATTTGATGATCCGATCAGCGATCTGACCTTTTAAATGGCAATGTCGAGAAGATAGTTTGCATCTAGCAACCTAAATATTATGAGTGTTCACTAATTCTAATAATATGGTGGACTATGTTTACTATTATATACATTGTGAAAAAACCTAAAAGTGATTGCTTCAAAAGTTCAAAAAGCCTCTCTCGAGATACTAAAACAAAATCTCAGTAGAGGTTAAGATTAGATAATCGTGAATCTCCTGCGATCTTAGAGCATCTTACTGACATAGAATAAAATAGGGAATGATTTCTTAGAACTAAATCTTAAAGCAAAATAAAGACATACCTCTCCGCGGCCAGTGCAATAGGCAGCTCCATGAGAAAAAAAGAAGGAAATATCTGAACCAATCTCGCTTGACCATTCTAGGAGATCCTTCTCGGTGGCAATACCACCAGTGAACTGATTAGCCGCCCACAATGCTGTCGCAGCATTACTACTTCCACCGCCAAGTCCTGCTCCAGTAGGCACTTTCTTATCTAGATGAATCTGTCAACATTTTAAAAGCAGAACATTCCTTAATAAACTCTTCAATCACTTTTGAAATTCACTGAAGTTACAAGTAATTTAAATTACTCCTTACCCAAAAATAGTTGTCAGTTCCAGTTTTCTTCCTATATAGATTAAGGGCTTTAATAATCTGCAAAAATAAAGTGCACATGAGAACATAAAATACAAAGCTAATGATATAAACAAGACTTATTGTCCGAAAACTCCAAACCTTATAGATTCTAACTCAACCTTTTAATTTCGTCAACTTCAGTCCCATTTGGATAATTACATTTAAATTATAGTCAAATGCCCATATGTAACTGAGTGATGTTCACTCAAATGGGACATTATCCAAAAGACTAAAATTAACGAAGTTAAAAAGTTGGGGTTAGAATTGATAAAGATCGACAAGATTTGGATATTTTCGGTGATTAGGCCTATAAAGAAAGGGAGGAATCAAATCATTACACAAACACTACTTTATGCTTTTACCAAATTTCTTTCATCAAGGGGAACACCAGCTACATTAGTTGATAACCGATCCGTCGATTTCGAATGAGATAACGAAAACTTAATAGTATCTCCTAGACTAATTACCTGCAGTAAAAGATCACCAAGCTGTAAACTTTAGGGACTGTAAAAACACAACTCAAACTAAAACCAACAGAAATGAAAGCTGAACTCTAATGATTTCAATAACTCATTTTCACAACTTAAATTTTGGATAAACTTACATGAAAAAGAGATGCTAAATCATGATACCCATCTTCTCTTTTATCAGTAATTCTCAAGAACACATTAATCTGCAACAAATAAACATTACCAAATTCCATCAAACTAAAACAAAAAACTTCAAATAATTGAATTAATCACAATTAAGACTAAAAAACCTTGCAAGGAGAGAACAAAGTGAGCCTTGAAAGAGGGGCAATTCTGTCAACTTCATCACCAATCTTGTTCAACCTTTCATCAGGGTCATACACTATCTGGTCACAATCCAACAAAGACACAAACTTTAAACAAAATTTTCAACTTTTTCAAACTAAATAAAATTTTAAAAAAATCTTAAATTTACCTCAAATTGTTTCTTGGTGGAGGCTTTAACAGGTGAAAGTCTTTGTCTTTGGGTAAAAGGAACAGACCCAGTTGGTTTAAATGAAGGTAAATTAGTTTTGGCAAAGGAATTGGGTTGAAAAAGATGGTGATTGTTGCAGAGGAAATGAGCAGAAGCCATGGATGTTTTAGTGAGAATTATTGGTTGGAATGTTGAAGAACATGGGATTAATTAGAATGAAATAATGGTAGAGATGAGAGATTTTAGGTGGAGAATATGGACTTTGAAGTGGCTGCTTATTATTTGATTATGGTTTATTTTTTTGCAGTCAATTTTGAACAGCCAACAGAGAATTTCATGTCATCTCTTCATTTTTATACTTCCTTTGTCTTTTTCTATGTTTGGTGATGAAACTGTAAATAGTCATTCAAAGTAATAAAATGGCAATTCCCATTAAATATTTTCTAATTTCTAAACAAGATGAAATCAGGAGAAATTTTTATATAGACTCATTTTACCACGTCATATATAGACCAAACCAATCATATCATAACACTTCATTAAAATAAAAATATTTTTATAATTTCGTTTGTTATTTGCTTATACATTTGAATAATGATATTAAAAGAATACTCTCATTTTATTGAGGTGTTATGATATGATTGTTTTAATCTACAGATGACATGTTAGATTAAATTTACCTAAAAAATTCTCTGAAACCAGTTGTTTTTTGCTGAAAATATATTGATAAAGTAATTTACAATATCGATGGGCTATAACTCAAATAATATAAGTGTACAAAAGTATTACGCTACAATAAGAATTTATTTATTTCCACAAATGTTTTTCATTTCTAATTATTAAAAAAATAAAAATCTTAGAAGTTGTCTTAAATTTATATAAACCTAGATGGATGTTCGTGTCTGTTGTAATTAATTAGTTGATATAAGATGAATTTCTAAATTAAATTTAACTAAAACAAAATTTAAGGATTGATTCTAAAATCATTTAGTAGTTTTTATAGCCTAAACTAAGTTAAATTATTAGATTTATTAATGTAAATTAAATTTATAGTTTATAAAGTATTATATAATATAACACAATTTATGAATTATCACATTCAATAGAAAACTATCCAAAAAGATATTAATTTCCTAGATATATATTTTAAATACAGAAATCTCATTTTTATAAAACATACTACTAAATACCGTAGAGTTCATACATTTTAAATGGATTAGATCCCTCAAATTTATTTGAACTTGAAAGGGTCACGTTCACGATATACAGTTCATTGTAAAATGAACGGTGTAGATTAATTTGATCAAAATACTATTTTTTTTTTATATACACCATTCATTTTACAAATAACAGTGTAGATCGTAAACACGACCTTCTCAAGTTTAAAATGAAAAATATGAATGTAATGGAAAATAGAAGAAAGTTGAAGGAGTGGGAGTGAACATAATGCAGACATCTTATCTTAAAATCATAAGCTCAAACTGTTTAAACTGTTTCTTGTGTTGTCTCCTTCCTCTCCACTCGCCCTTTCTTCTTCTTCTTCTTCTTCCCAAATACTAACCCAGAGGAAGATCAGAACTACTCATAAAACACAACAATGTCTGTCCAATTCCGACCAACACTTATATTATCATCACCATCAACAAATTATAAACTCTTACATCATCATCCTCATCCTCGTCTTGATCATAATCATCAGCCCATTTTGCTACCATTTTTAAGTCAAACTAGAAGAAAACTAATCCCTTGCCATGCCCAAAAGCAGCAGAAGCAGGAAGTTTATCAAATTGAGAGGCTGTTCTCTAATCTTAATCAAGCCACACTTAAAAGAGAACCTGGTAATTAAACTATTTGGACTACTTGGTCAATGTCATTTCATCAATATATTTGTGTTTAACTGCACATTCTTATTAAGTTCGTTTACATTCATTTTTTTCCAGGAAGTTTATCTAGTGCTATTTTGCTGGTTGCTGGTACAACGGTATATACATGCATTATTCTACTTATAGGGTTATCTCAAAAGATGCTGATATTGTATTGAGTTCGTGTTGTGATTGTAAAATACGATAAAATTGGTGATTTAATCTGCATTTAACCTATTTATATACACATTCTATGCCTACAATTGAATGTGCAGGTGGGTGCTGGAATACTAGCAATTCCTGCAGTCACTCAAGATTCTGGATTTTTAGCCTCTGCAGTAGCCTGTGTTTTTTGTTGGATGTATATGGTAAATTTCGAAACTCCTTTTTTTAAGTTTAGCCTTATTCATGGTAATTATCTAAAAGTTCAGTTTTTAAACCTCTTTTCTCAGTTGATTGCGGCCAATCTATCATTGAGTTCGCCTTTTAAATTATTCTGCAGGTTGCTACTGGGTTGCTCGTTGCGGAAGTAAATGTCAACACAATGTGTGAACTGGGCTCCGGCGGAGTCTCATTGGTAATTTTATTGTACATGAACTTATGTGGATTTTGTAATCAATCTATGTATGGTTAATGTATTCTTAGAACCTCTCGAGTAGAAGTATAAAACTTCGATTTGTGCTCTCCTTATATACGTTTTTAGCTACATCAGATGAGAATATTATTCAATCTTATTCATCCCGAGCTGTTAATGTAGGATATGATGATATTAAAATGTCGGTGAGTGCTTCTTTTTCTAGACTTCTCATGTTTCTCATTTACATTACATATGAGTTCATAGAGAATTTGATCAGATTGGCATCATAACTTTCAGCTCTTTTGTTATAAACTCATTGGTTACTCATCGATTTGCTGAACTCGAACTCTAAGTCCATAGTAATAAACACCGTGTATATTGTGGCTGATATGTTCTCTTGATGATTGATGTTAGGTATCAATGGCCAGGAGAACTCTTGGGACAGTTGGAGTTCAAGTTGCATGGTAGGTTGAGAAGTCTTTTTGATTTCTAACAAAGCAATCGAGTATTACGATACAATTCTTTGAGCCCTGATAAGAAATGAAATCTTTTCGTTATTTTTTTTGGCGGAACATGATCATTTTCTGTGTATTGTGTTGCAGTTGGTCATACATTTTTATTCACTACGCCCTTCTAGTTGCTTATGTTGCTCGTTCTTCAGATATTCTGACAAACTTTCTCGGCATTCCATTGTATGAACCGCAATTTACTGTAAATTTATGTGCTCGAGTGTTGAATCCAAGTCTTTTGCATCTAAATTTCACAAGTTAGAGTTACTTTTGAGACCGTTTCCTATATCTCTCAGGTGCTGACTGGTGGCGAAATGTTTGCAGATGGGTAAGTGCAACTCTGTTCTCTTTAGTCTTGGGAGGCATATGCTACTTTGGAAGGTTAGTTTTTATTACACATCACATTTAAATTATATCTTCTGGATTTGACATTACAATTGTCTGAATTTGCAGTCAGCGCTTCATCGGTTCTGTTAACGGAATTCTAGTAGTCGGAATCATTACTTCTTTCACAACTCTTGTGGTAATTCTCTCCACTTACAAGTTCAATTAGTTCATAATATGTTGCACTAAAATGAAAATGCTGAAACAGAAAATGCTAAAACAAAAAACTATACAGCAATATTTTTATAGAAATTGGTTATATGTATAAAGTTTTGCAGTTTTATAAGCATTTTCGGAAACTGAAATGAGATGCGGAAACGTAGAATTCGACAAGTTTCCGTATGATAAATTGTTGCTTCTTAGGCAGTTGCAAGTGGAAATATACATTTGGATGCTCTTCTGAAAGCCAATTTTGAAGCTGTTCCTATGAGTATACCAATTATTGCCCTTTCATTTGTTTATCAGGTAATTTCATAAACCTGTTGTAATATAATATATTATGTGGAAATAATTCTAGTTTCTAAGGTTCCATCTCTGCTTTCTCCAGAATGTAGTACCTGTTCTTTGCACGAACCTCGAAGGAGATATTTCAAAAGTAAGGTGACGGATCTTATCATTACACTTTCGCTTCATATCTAGCTAACATAATGTTCCGAAGTTTCGGAAGTAAAACTGTGAAATATAGGATTCAACAAATTCCTATGCACCATAGTCCAACATTGACATATTGTTTCATTTGTCATATGATATGAGACTATGAGTATGTCAAAAACATGAAAACTCTGCTCTTTTATTGTTATTCCTACCATTTCTTTTTCCGGGTCCGAAATTTGTATTTTCTATCTCGAAAAATATCATCAACTTGTATGCTTGCAGGACAGCAATTGTTCTGGGCACAGCTATTCCACTAGGTTTATTCCTGGTATGGAATGGTGTTATTTTGGGATCAATTACAACCACTGAGATGGCTGATCACATCATTGATCCAATACAACAGTTACGATCTACCAACGGTGTTGTCGGAGTAAGTATTTTTTTCCCCGAAAATTTAATATATATCTTATTATGGTATATGAAAGTAATGGTTTTCTTTTAATGGTTAATCTTCAGCCAATAATTGAGATCTTCTCACTTCTTGCGATTGCAACTTCTTACATTGGATTTGTTTTGGGACTTGCTGACTTCCTTGCTGACTGTAAGTGCTTAATAAAAGACGTAACGATCCTGAAAATCAAAAAAATTGCAAAATTTATCGATTCTAAACTGGTAAAATTCATAAAAAGTCGCGAACTTTTGATTTTTGGATCATTAGGCCTTAGTAGAATTACTTTAATTTCATGTAATTGATGATGGAGTGCGATTCAAGTTACAGTCTTATTTTCTGTTATTTTGGTTTTGATATTCAGTGTTGAAACTGCCAGCTAGTGAGAGTAATCCTTTGCCATATTTCTTGACATTGTTTCCACCATTAGTGTTGGCTTTGCTCAACCCTGAAATATTTTTCAAAGCCTTGGACTTTGCAGGAACATATGGAGGTATACACGTTTTTACAGTTTAATCACATTACGTAAAAGTTGATAAATATATACGCCAACTATGTCTTTTGGTAAATTGATATATTGAGTGAAAATTCAGTGAAAATTGATGATGTGGAAGCCCGAGTTGGCCATGCCATTTATACATCAAAATGCACTGTTTTGAAAATCCTGTAAAATTTGAAGCTTTATCTAGGCATTATGTTTTTAATTAGTTATTTTTCTTCTTCTATTAGTTTTGGTGCTATTCGGGATTCTTCCTGCTGCGATGGCTTGGTCGGATCGGTACTCAAGTTCGTCACCGTCGGTAAAATTAGCGGAACTCCTTCCCGGAGGAAGAATTACTCTTTCTTTTGTCATTGGAGGTGCAGGATTCATCATTCTGTCTGAAATATTGGAGAATTTCGGACATTCATGATTCTTTTTCATATAATAATTGTATAACAGTAATAAATTAAATGTATATAAATTAACTTCTAAGTGAAATGCTCGAATCCACGGAGAAACCGATTGATTTTTATGTCGGTAGGAATTGTAAGCTCTAGATTCTTAAACGCTTCTCTTTCAATTTGATATTCTATAATTTCTGAAATTGCTAAATCTATTTTTTTGAAAGAAATTAAATGATATGTTCATTTTTTATGTCAACTGAAACTTAGAATATGTTCAATGCTGTACAGTATATGTTTAATTGAACCGACACATTTAGTTCGATTTGGTTTTAGTAACAATTTTTTTATCCAATTTTGGTACAAAATCGAGTAGCAAAATTAAACCGAACCAAAGTATGATGTCACAATATAAATGTGATGGTACAATGTACAATTTGAAATTATTTACAATTCCATCCTTTAGCTACCAAGGTTCAGGAGATCGCCCTTCGTCACCGGAAGTATTAACGGTCCAGAACTCTCCATTCTCACCATGACTGTTAATCTCATAATTCTCATGAAAATTGTTAACAAAGTCATAATCAAAACCTGAATCTTCAGAATCAAATACATTATCAAATCCATCATCATCGTCATCATCATCGTCACCACTATCATCATCGGAATCTCCAGTTTCATTGTTATTTTTTGCAATGCCTTTTCTTCTCTCTCTCCTCATCCTCTTTGACTCACTAACCAACTTCATTAACTTATCCTTCATAACTGAAACTTCATCTTTCTTCAAAAGCGCACCCTTGTCATCAAACCCTTCAACCAACAACACGGAATCTCTAAGACCTTTCACGCTAATATAGAATAATTCAGGGTGTCTCGCGATCATTCCCCTTAACTGGTTCGGAAATCCGAACTCTTTTCTAAAATGCGTTAAATGGTCTATTAAAGTTCTCTTTTCTACCGTCATCCCGAGGATCTCTCTTACTACAGCACAGGCTCGCTTTTCTGCTTCAACAGACTCTTTCAGAAGTTCTTCTGAAGCTGTCTTATAAGGACACACATCGGGCAGTTCTTCAAACTTAATCAGGAAATCCTGGTGACGTCTCTTCAAATTAAGCCCCTTCCGAAGTTTCAGATGCTTGAATTTTAAAGGTCTATCTACTATCAAATCGAGTGCAACATCAGGACGAGGTAAGGAAACAGCCAAATCTGAGTCCCATGAAACAAGCTCAAGTGCACGGCCATAGGAGGTGTCAACAGTTTTGAATTTTTCCGGGTGATCATTGCAGAGGCGAGACCGAAAATTAGGGGGCAGGCCGAGATCTGGTGCAAGGTGAACCAACTTCGATAATAGGAGCCGATGATGAGAAGCGAGCATGAGAAGTTTCTGAAGCTTGGTGACCAAGTTGTCGGAAATGGCTGATAGGAGTTCAGATTCTTGAGCAGCCAGTGCTCGTGCAGCTGGGGTTAGACGAACACATAATTGAAAGTATGGCTTTGTTGCATTTATAGGTAAAGGTGGTATAGGAATTGAAAAGAGTTCGAAGATGGAAGGATAACGGTGGATCATGGAACGGACGGAACGCCGATCAGGAAGAGCAAGGTACGACTGGCATTTCGAAAGAATATGGATGGGAATGTAGTGTTTTGGTTTGGATAAGAGCAGAGTTTTGAGCTTTTGTACAAACCGTACCTTGTTTGCCCTCACAACATGGATGTCAAGTTTAGCATCTCGGACAATTTTGGGAGACGAACAAGATATAGAAAGAGAAACATTTCTCCATTTCTTGCTAGTTACAAAATGAATTGCGGGTACCTGAACAGTAGCAGATGGGAGAAAACTAGACTTGCTGAAGGAAAATTTGGTCTGCGAGGAGTAGGAAAGTGACGGCAAAGGCATCATTTATTCTCCGCATTTAGTTTAGAGCTGAAATCTTCTATAGATTGCCCTCAGCATATGCTGCACACAACACGAAGAAAAATCAAATTTGTATTTTTGCTTCAACACCATTGCCTAATTTTCACTCAATTGTATGTTTGTCCTCAGTGCCTAATTTTCTATGAGAATGCAGAGAATAACAGATAACTAGAAAGAGCAAGAAAACACCTATGCAAACTAATGATAATACATATATATACACAAATATGTACATACATAATAAAGAGAGTACCACCATCAGGAAAATAAAGACCTAGAAGACACCGGAAATGAGAGCCGGAACATTATAAATTTGACTGATTTTACCATTTGGTGGCTTAAGAAAGACAAAGTATGACCTCTTAATTTTTCTTTCCATGTCATTTGGATCATGATTATTTATTTCAATATGTTTTAGGTTCGTTTTTAAGCCTCAAGAATTGGACTCTAGCAAGCATATCCTTTTCAAACACGAAAATTACTCATTAGAAACTTAGAATCCAATTTGTCAGAAGAAACCTTGCATTTTCAGACTTTCCAAACAGAAGATCTATAATCTCCCTTCTCTAAATACTAAACAGCAGCAGCAAAATCTAAAAATTCGTTCCGACTTTGGAATCGACCAATCCAACCGCCTCAACAAATTCACAATCTTTCAATTCCAGCACATCATTTCAATCACTAAATCACAAAAAGCCCTAACTTCACAGGTTCCACACATAAACTTCCTTATTAAATCACAAAAATCCATTCATCAAGAATACGCAAGAAAAGCACTTCAAATTGTTGACTCATCGCCAGAGATGGCTTAGAACCAAAAGTTCATTATCTAATGGATTTTTCCGTTCGAATACTCTATCCGAGAGTTATCAGTAATTATAAAGGTCTTCTAATCTATTGCCAAGTAAGCCGAAATACAATACTAACATCAAATTGCTACATATAAGAATCAAAATGATAACCCGAACTCATCTCATTCATTCCGTAAGCTGGAATAACATAATTATTTACCATCTTTTTAAGGATTTGATTCTTCAAAACTGAATAATGACAAAATAAAAACTCAATTTGAAATGTTGGTCATTAAAGCAATTAAACAAACGAAACATTTTAAAAGCATATGATTAGACTAAGCTTAAAGTTCAACGTTAAAAACTTAAGACTGAACAGGGAGACTGAAAAGGATTACCGGTGGAAATGGAGCCGGCGACCGGCGACTGTTAATGGCGGTGAAATGAAAGTGCAGGGTTCAAATGAAAGCAGGTTTATCCAGTAGCTATAGCCTATAGGACAGGTCAACGACGTCGTTTCAATCTTGAAAAAAGATGTAGCTAAATTAGGATAAAGGATCAAATTTACCCTTATACTTTAATCAATAAGCTGAATTATAACTCTTTGAGCGGGTAATTTACATTATCCATCCCTAAAGTATTTTCTTTCTATCAGAACAGTCCTTGGATTTTAATTTGTATCCTAATTATCCTTAAATGCTCATTTCCTTAGAATTTCCAGACAGTTTTAAGGACTGAATGGCCGACGTCTTTTGATTCAATTTAATAGGAAAAAAAATCTTATTTTTTCCATATTTCTTCGTCTATATTCAATCATGAGAAATAAAAATGATTAATTCGTCGATGAATTTTAAATTTTTCTCCAAATATTTAATTTTCATTAACTAAAATTCCCTTGTAATGGTAAATATAAAACATAAAAATCATAAAAAGAGTTAGTTATTTTCTAAAATTAAAGAGAAAAACAGTAATTGAGACCTAAATTTATGGAAATAACATAGTTATTACATTTCTGAATTTCATTATGCATTTCTACATAATACAATAAAATTATTGATTACTCTGCATTTTATCACCCTGCCCACTACTACTTACAGAGCTTCTGCTAAAACTAGTGCTTGTTCTACTTATAGAGCTTCTGCTGAAACTTGCACTTGCTGTTGAAGATGAAGTTACATTCATCACTTGCTCTTCAGCTCCTTCTGAATCAAGTTCTATACTGAACATTTCAGTTCTCTCCGAGCCTTGATTCCGATCGATGTCGCTTATTCGGTTTGCCAGATATGATCTCACTGCAGAAATATCGTCCATTACATTGCTTGCTTGTCTCTCTGCTATGCATTCCAACGCGGAAACTACCTATTTATACAGAACAAGAAGATGAATTGTGAATGTTGAAACGGAAAATGAGCGGAAATGATTTTTTTACGATAATAGATAAATATCAATTTTTCGAGCTCTAAATTTTTTTCTTAAAGGAAAAAAATTAAAAAGTAAAATGCAGCACTTGATAAGTTTTTGTACAATATATAAGTTGTGACTTCTATAAAAAAAAAAACTTCCAAAACGATTTGTTATTTTCATAATTTTGACCCCTTTATTAAATATGTTACTAAATTTTTTGAACAATATGGTATGTTAATTTTGAGTTGAAACAATTATATTCAATTTCTAATTAAAACATGTTTGATTCGACCATGTTGTTTTGTAAGTGAATATAGTTAGAAAATGAGAAACTCCACCTAGGCACATTGCGTTGGAACAAAGAGTTAACGCGCCTTCTAAACTTGTGACACGAGGTTATTTAATCCAATTTGTATTTTTTTGAATAACTAATCCTAAAATTCTTCATTTTTGGGTCAGATTATTCCATAATTTATATTTTTATTGCAAAAATAGGTTTAAGATAATTTTATCGCAACAATTAGAAAACTCTCTAATTTCTTTTACGCATCCCTCACCTCTGATTTATAATTTTACGCGTTTTAAAATACAATTATGGGATAATCTGACCCAAAAATGAAGAGTTTTGGAATTAATTACTCAAAAAAATATAAATTGGGTTAAATGACTCTGTGTCACAAGTTCAGGGGCACGTTGACCCCTTGTTCCTTTGTGTTGGAATAGACACATTTCAATTAAGGTTTCGATATAATTGTTTCATATTTGTAAAATTGACGGATTAGATTGACCATTTTTAAGATATATTTGATAAAATTGTCAAAATTATGAATATAAAAAAGTAATTTTGATACTAAAGATAAGAAATTTAGTGAAATTTTAGTTACCTTGTCCATTGTCAATCTTTTATGTGGAATTTTATGGAGACAATTATGTATTACTCTCCCCATCCAATAAAGTTGCTCACTATCATGAGAGTTGCCAATTCTATAATCTATCATCTCAAGTAATCTCCTTTCCTTTAGAAGGGGCCTTGCCTGTAAAATAAAACTCTAATTGTGAAACAAGAAAACAAGTAATTGATCAGAGATATGCATTTTATATTTCGGTTTGATTCGGTAGTAAAAACAGGAAAATTGATTGTTCTTTCGTAAAGAAAATAGAAATCGACCTGAATTAGAAAGGTCAAGTCCGGTTCAGCTTCTGATTTTATCCAAATATAAAAATAAATTTTAATAGAAAATATAAGAAAAATAAAAAATAAAAAAGCTAAAATTAAGAATCAAATATATATCAAATTATAATATATCATACATTTTAACCGCTTTAATATATAAATATAAGATTATTCTTTTTAAAAGTTATAGTATTTTAAAGGTCTAATTACTTAAAAAAATCCCACCTTTAAACAATTTTTCGTTTATACCCTGACCTAGGAAAAAGTTCATTTGTACCCTTTTTTTGATTTTTCGTTTTCAATTGTACCCCAAAATTTTATTTTTTGACAATTTAATTAATTATAGGATGAAAATATTAAAAATAATTAAATAGAAGGGTTATATCATCTTTTTTCTATTTGAAAAAATACAAATAAATTAAAAAAATGAAGGATTATTTTAAGCTTTTTCTAGATAAAAAAAAGTTCAATATAGTGCTTTAGGGTAGAGTTGAAAACAAAAAATCAAAAAAAGGGTACAAATGAACTTTTTCCTAGGTCATGGTATAAACGAAAAAATATTATAAGGTGGAGGTTTTTTAAGTAATTAAGCCTATTTTAAAAGATCTGTAATAACTAATAAATGAACCAAACCAACGATTTTCAGTTCAGTTTGGTTTTTCAATCAGTTTGGTTAAGTACACGCCTATATCTAGGGTAAAACAAATAACCGGACAGAAAAATTTGGTTTGATATTATCAAAAATTGATTTTTTTTAGTTCAGTTTGATTTTAAATATAAAAAATTTCAATAGCCGGATCAAAAAATCGACTGAACCAACTACTTCAGTTCGGTTTGAATTGAATGCGCACCTCTACCTCTATTTGTAGTGTAATTGATAGTTGCTTACCCATTCCACAAGACTCTTCCCCCCTGGCATTTTATCAGTAACCATCTGACCAGTAATCAACTCTAACAAAACAATTCCAAATGCATAAACATCTGTAGCAGTCGAAAGTTTCCATGTTCCGGCATATTCCGGTGCTAAATACCCCAAAGTTTCAACAACTTTTTCCTCCGATGGACGCCCGAAACTTCCGAGCTGAAACATTCAAGACGACAACGCGTTAATTAGTTCGCCAACTTTATACAAAAATGTTAGTTTACCATCAATTTGTCGACAACTGCCAAATATATTCACAATTAGTTTGGATATGATATGGCGTGATATGGTACGTCTACATGCGTGAGATTAATCTTATATGACACATATAACAATTAACAACCACGTCAACTCCAGATCAATTGCGGATATATTTGATTAAAATCAAAAAGATTACAGTATGCATACGACACGAATTGAAAGTATAGTATTTGTAGTAAAAAGACTAGAATTGTGCGTAATATTAATACATTTTGCTTAGTTATTAGATTTTCAATTCTTACCATTGGTTCGAAATCATGAGTTACAGGAATGCTACTTGTTCTAACATTCTTGTGAACGATGTCGTTTTGGTGCAGAAAGTTTAATCCTCTGGCTGCTCCTAATGCCACTTTCATCCTCTCCGTCCACGTTAGACCCAACGGCCAATGTTCTACATCATGCCACAGATTTTATTAATATAGCTTGAATAAATCGCCAAAATAAATAAAATAAATGAATAAATCGCTAAAATAAATTAAATATAAATCGCTAAAATAATGGGTCTTTCTATGGTTACTTTGTTTTTTACAAAGTAAAGTTTACTTTGTTCACTTATTACCGTTGAAAATTCATCCAACGGTGATAAGTGAACAAAATAAGGTTTACTTTGTGAAAAATAAAGTAACCATAGAAAGACCCTGAATTTGAAAATCTAAAATTTAGTTAAAATTGACAATTTAAAAGTTTAGATCATAAACGGAAAAATCAAAAATGATACTTTTTAATGATTAAGCCTGTAAAAAAATTAAGATTCTTACTTGACAAGTGCTGTTTTAGTAAGCCATTGCAGACATATTCATACACAAGTAGCTTCAGACTTCCTTGTCTACATGTTCCTAAGAGCTTCAGTACATTTCTATGTCTTGCTGTCTTGAACAGATTAAATTCTGAACTGAATTTCATTTCTTCTTGCGACGTTGAAACTTTTTGTAGGTCGACAATAATTTTCAGATTTTTACTTTTTACGTATCCTATAAAATAAGATCCTAAAACACCGTCGTGTAATGAATTGTTCGTCGAAAAACTATCAGTTGCATCGACAAGTTCTTCGTATGTGAATTCCATTTCGCATCCATTGGTCAGTCGACGATTCTTACAAAGCGAACATGTTGAATCTTCTACGATCTCTTGGTCTAGTAATAGCAAATAAAGTATAATATTAGAGGTAGAAATTATTTAATAATATTTAGCTAAAATAAATTTTCATAACACAAAGTATGACCAAACTGATTTTCAGAAATTAATTTCGACAGTTTGATCATCCGTTTTACGAGTTTCGACAGTAATATCCAAAAGAAAATTAAAAAAATGAGGATTCTAATTAATAAAAAGGAGAAACTAATGTAATAGGCAGATTGAATATTATAGTAAATTTAGGTAGAAGGGAAACTCTAACCTTCTAAAAAGTTTAAAAACAAACTAATTATCCTTAAAATTGTTAAACAAGCAATGTAACAAACCGAATTGCTCCCTGAATTTATAACAATGAACTAAATAGTCAAAAAAATTATTATTTTTATAAATTAGTCTACTGTTTCTATTTTAAGATTTATGTGGTAATCCAATGTGTTTCATGCCACACAATTGTTATATTAACCTTGTGGATGAAAAAAAAATATAAGTCATGTTACTAAAATTTAACACATAAAACGGTGATAATCACTATGTAAAAAACCTATAGTTAAGTAACTCTATAAAAGTTTAACACTATGATTGAACAACTAAATTTTAAACATGTATGCAGATGAAATTGATTACCTAGGGAAATTTTGATACTGAAAAGTTCTTCAGGTTCTGGAGTTCCGACCAACATATCATCGTAAGTAATAAAGCCGGTATGTTGTTCTTGCTTTATTTTCGGACCTCTGAATTGCTCGATCTTGTCGTTTCGCTTCATTCTTGATATCCCACATGAAAGTCTTGCCAAAAAGTATTTCCTGTCTTTCTTTAGCTTCCTGAGAAATTTAGTTTCAGTTCGATTCGGAAGTTAATTTGTCAAAGGTTATGGATATTTAAAATAAAATAGGAGTAAAATTTGCTGAGATATAAGTCACATTTTCTAAAAATATTAAAATTCAAATGAAATAACAATGTATTATATATTTTAACGACTTGAACAATACAATATTCATGAAAATTTCTGTACATATAGACAGTTCGATTTCTTTCAGTTTTTTAATTTTCTTAATATTAAAAACCAAACGAAACCGAAAATTAAGAGCATTATTAGTTTGAAGTAAAAAGATTAATTCTGTCAGGAAATTTGGTTGACCTGTCAAGAATAACCCATGTTGCCCTGAAATCTTCTGCTGCTTTTACAGCAATTACTTTCGGCGAATGTCCTGTTGCCACCTCTACCTTAAATTCAACCTGAAATTTGATCAGGATTAATTAGTAGCTAAACATTTCTTATGAGTTTCTGAGAATTTCAAATATAAAAGGATTTTGAATATGGGGAAACGCGGCTTCCTCAAGGTTTCCGTGCATAATAAATTATAATATTTTCTCATAAAAACATGTCATTTTGGTGTTTTACATTTTAAAATTTTTCAGCACGTACCTTGTGCAACTCATAAAGCTTGGAAATCTGTTGAAGTTCTGAGTTCTTCATATACTCTTCCTTCTTCCAGGCAGCTTCTCTCACAACAATTTTCTCATTTGTTCCGAGCATCGAATTTGAATCCACTTTGCTTTTAAATCCCACTAAAAACAATTAACACAAGAAAAAAAAACCTAAAAAATTATTCTTGTCTCAATAAACATAAAAAAAAATATATACTTACATTTAAAATTTCTTGACTTACAAGGATTGTTAACCTGATGAAGAACTGCAAGAAATATGAGAATATCGCCTGGTTTGAGTGACAAGCCTTGAAATACCCACATTAAAGCACTTGAACTAATTTCTTTTGATGCATATTGAATTACCATCACCCTTTTTTGATCTTCCATTCAACTAAAGATTATCTTTTAAAATTTTAAAATTGTTTTTAGTTTTACAAGTCCTGGAAAACATAGAACTTTTATTAACGGAGATTGTCTTCAAGACTATATACGCACTTGCGACAATCTATATATGTTGCACGAAAATTTAAGGAACGGAACGAAAAATGTTGAAATGGAAAACAGAGAGCATATATGTATAAATGTAAAATTCGACAGGTTTTCGTAGAACACATAAAATAGGTTACTAAAAACAAGAGATTGAGTTTGTTAATAACAAAGAAAAGAATTTCCAAGCAATGCAATGTATTGTGTTAGTTTGATATAAATAAGACAAATTGTAATAGCAATGTTGTGACAAGAACAAAGTTAATGTTTTTGGAGAATATTGAATCTTTTATCGATTCTTCAGAATTTGATATGAAAATGGAATCCTATAGCTATGGATGATTTATTTGTTTTTTGTTTGATGAAAATTGGATATTGATTTTATGGGTATTCAAACTCTTTTTTTTTGAGTGATCAAATTTTAATTCTTTCATTTGATTACTGAACTTTAATTTTATTTCAAATGAGATTTTTTTTTCGGGCAAAAATGTACGTGTCAACCAAATTTCACTAGTTTTATCTTGAAAATTTATCAGTATGCATTATTTCTTTTTAGATGGAAGTTCATAGACCAAATTAAGCATATTTTGCTAGAAAATCACTCATTGAAATAAAATTAAAATTTAATAGTCAAAATGAATATATTTGAAATTTGGTCACCAAAATGAAAAATAATAATTGCTTGAATACCCAGATTTGTTGTATTGTTTATATGGAAATTGCTTTAGACACCATTTGGGTTGAGGCCTGAATGTTTTTAAAATCAATAATTTTTATAAAATTAATAGATTTTAAATTAGTGAAATTTATGGATTTATAAATTCAATTGTTTAAAATTTATGTATTTATAAAAAATATTAGGAATAATTAAACGATAGCATAATTCATCATTCATAAAAAAATGATTAGGATGTTAACTTTTTCACTAGTTAACTGAAAATTTAAATGAGAAATTTTGTAGTATGAAAAAAATTTAAAATCTTATTAAAGTCAACGTCATTTTCCCGTACTAAACCATAAATTTTATTCCTTCAAAACGTACATTTGTTAGTTCCAAAGTGCCTCTAAACAGCATAAACCACCTCAACTTATTGTATTTATCAGTATGAGATTGACTGCTATTATCTGTTTCTCATGAATGTATTTTATTTTGCTCAATTTTAATTTCACTATCATAGACCGCCTCAAATTTAAATAATTTTATGCAAAGTTTGAGGACTGTGACGTTGTGCTGCGTCGTATTTCCATCAAATGTCAAAATACTAATGTTATCAATTTATTTAAGGATTAAATTCAATATAAACATACTGATATTTACGGATGGATTTAACCCTTTGGAATAATGGGGCCGTTGCCCCCTCCATTTTGTTTTGCAAATTTATACTCATAATTAAACTTCTTGTACTGTCTTTTTGTTAAATGCCTTAAAATTTCCCTACCTACAACCATATTCTCTATCTATGATCATGGGATTTTCACTGTTTTAAATCAAAATTTACGACTTGACTTACGATCATTGACAATCATAAATTGTATACACCCTTGTAAACAGTTCGCAGTTTCAAATTCTCCCACAAGCGCTCCCCCTCCTTAGATTATATATAAAAAACAATGTCTCTACCACCAGGTATAAAAATATATAATACAAATTAAAAATTTAAATAACATCAATGACAATACATCGTCAATAATAAATAATTATGCAAAATGAAAATTCGTGAATTCGTAAAATCTCTAATTACATAAACACGCGCAAAAGATTTTGGTATTAAGTATATTTAAGTCATTTTAAAAATTTGAAGGGTTTTTTTTGCAACATTTTGCTTTTAATAAAAACTTGTTAATTTTACTGAATTAAACATAAAGAGAGAATATCCAAAATAGAATTCCAATTATAATAATTGCTAGGGTTTTACTTTCTTTGGCCTCATATATATATACTCACTCCTTCACTAACCCACTTCCTCCTCTTTCACCTCCCTTCCACTGCTCTCACCGCCTGTCATCCGCTTCCGTGACCGTCATCTTCCTCAACTGTCACCATGGCCGTCACATTCTCAGATCTACACACCGAGTCAGGTCTCAAGTCCCTCGAAGAGTTTCTCGCCGCAAAATCTTATATCTCTGGGTATGCTTCAATTTTTCTTAATTTTAATTTGCTTATTAAGAATTGTAAATCATTGAATTGAGTAGTAAATTTTGTGTTTGTAATTTGAATTGTGATTAGAGATCAGCTGACTAAGGATGATATTAAGGTATACGCCGCCGTTTCGGAGAAGCCGGGAGCTTCGTTTCCCAATGCTGGGAAGTGGTACGACAGTGTTTCCTCACAGCTTTCCGCGAGGTTAGACTTTGTTGGTTAATTGTTAGTTTAATTTTGTTGGGTATTTGTTATTTTTAGAGATTTATTTACTTTGTGTTGATTTGATAATGTGTAGTTTTCCGGGGAAAGCTGTTGGAGTGAGAGTTGGTGGCCAGGCCGCCGCCGCTGCTCCAGCTGAAGAAGCTGCTGCCCCTGCTAAAGAGGTGCGTATCTAGTTTTCTTTTTTTGCAATTTTAATTTTTGATCAAATTGATTGAATTTGCCTGAAGTTTCAATCTTTCATGCGTAAAAAATGATAAATATTAAGCTTAGGGCTTCATTTTGTTGCATTGACTATGCATTGTAATTGAATTTGTAACTCTGGAGTTTACAGTAAATAAATTCCATTACACTGTAGCAAATTTCGATCTTTTATGTGAATTTAAGCGAGAGATCTTAGTAATAATAAGGATAGTATTTTAATTTCATTTGGCATTGGCATTGGCATCATTCATAAAAAAATTAAAAGTAAATCGATTGTTGAATGTGTCAAGTTTGAATGAATCTTGTTCTGCAAGGGAGAATGTGATTGTGGGGATTTGAAGCTATCTAAATTTAAATTTGGTCAAGCGTTTAGAATATATTTGATATAAGTGAATTTTGTTAATTCTAAGAATTTTAATTAGAAATCTACAGAAGTAGTTGTACTTGGTTCAAATTCTATCAATTTTGACGGTATTTCCAAATAAATTCTAGAGTGAGAGGAGTTCTTATAATGATGATTACTTCTACTATATTCTTTTATAAAATAGTAATTGTAATATACATAATATGGTATTTTTGACAGTGAAATATTTAGTTAGATTAGAATTACTCAAAATATACATATTCAACTCATTTCATTTGAATGAACTGTACATATATTTTTTTGGATACCAAACAACAAAAATTTCAAATGCAAATGTATCTATTTAGAGTTCTATTAAAGATAGAAATGAATTAATAGATTTCATCTAAGATTTAAATGGATTTTATCGTTAATTTAATTGTTACCAATCTATACTCGTGCATTCTTAGCTACCAGCTCCTGTCTCTTGTCAAAACATCAACTCCGTTATACACATCAATTTATTTTTTCTGATTTCTTCAATTGCTACTTTAGGCTGCTGCTGCCGAAGAAGATGATGATGATTTGGATCTCTTTGGTGATGAGACAGAGGAGGATAAGAAGGCCGCAGAAGAGAGGGAGGCAGCTAAAAAGCCTGCCAAGAAGAAAGAGAGTAAGAAGCTGGTTTTTTTTTTTTATAATCTAAGTTGCTCATCTAGCTGTATGAAAAAACATATATATGCGCTGCTCTGAATCATTCGGTATTCATTTTGACCTTTGATCACTATTTTCAGGTGGAAAATCTTCTATTCTTTTGGATGTAAAGCCTTGGGACGATGAGACAGATATGAAAAAGTTGGAGGAGGCAGTTAGGAGTATCGAGATGCCCGGTCTCTTATGGGGAGCATGTACGGTTTGCCTTGAAACTTCTTATAGTTTGATTTTGTAATTTCAACTCAGAATTTCATTTTTGCAATTTGAATCACTGATTTATTCGCTCAATTTGTGTTGATGTGGAAGTCATAACCCATCTTACCATGCCTTTCGTTTTTGGATTACTACGTTCCACATCAGCACTGATCAATTGGATTTCTAATTGGTGATTTGAATTGCAAAAAATTGAAAGTTCATGTTTTGAATTGCAAACATGTTATATAGTTAATGAGATTATTTGCATTTTAGCATAGCTTCTATTTACTGAAGTAGTTTCTGAAACTAATGCTCCTATTGTGGCTGTTACAGCAAAGCTGGTTGCAGTTGGTTACGGAATCAAGAAATTGCAGATCATGGTCACCATTGTCGACGACCTTGTATCTGTCGATACCATCATCGAGGAGCAATTGACAGTCGAGCCACGTAATGAATATATTCAGAGCTGTGACATTGTTGCCTTCAACAAGATTTAAGTTAGTAACATAACTTTTATTTTACCAACTCTAGTGTAGCCATTTTGGCATCTCTAATCTATTTTTGTCTGTCATTTTTTTTTGTGCTCTTTCATCAACAATTTGGTGTTCTGTTTTCTATATATGTGAGTTGAAAAAGATTAATGCTTCTGTGGTCATTTTGTTGATTTGAAAATGTGTAGTTGTCACATATAGATAGTGGTGTGCTAAAAGTGAACTGAATAGAAAAATTGAATCGAAATGAAATATTAGGTTTAATTTTTTAGTTTGGTTTTTAATTATAGAAAACCATAAAAAAACTTAAACTACATCAATATAATTTAATTTTTTAAAAAAATATTTTTAATGTTTTTAAAATGTTAAAATGTTTTATTTTTGTAATAGTTTAATTTGATGATTTAAAATTTAAAATTTATTGATTTTTTAAATTAATTTTTTATCTTTAAAATTTTTTAAAAGAAAAATTATTCTAATATTTAGGTTAGACCAAAAAACAAATTGAATTGATTGAGTTTTACTATTTATTTCAGTTCGTTTAAAAAATAACGTTTTTTGATGTTTCTATTACCAAAATGAAATGATCAATGCATACCCCGGTCGCATATGATTTTCTCATTCAATCAATCATAAAATGAATAAATGAGAGGAGATGAGAAAAATTGGAACACTATATTTATAGTTGTTCTCACATTCAATCTCTTTTTAAGTATTTTTACTGGTTCTCAAATAACTCTTTCAATAAGGGGTCAGTCGGCATAGCTGTGCCATCTCTCTAGAAGTTGGAGAGAGAAAATACTATAGAGAGCAGAGATTCGGTTTTTCTTTGATTTTGAGCGTAGGAGACGGTGATTTTCAGCTCTTAGCCGGAAATCATCGTCTCTTAGCTTGTTTTTTTCCCCCTATATTTGTATTAATTTTCGAATAAATTGCTCCGTTTCTTGGACTGTGGGTTTTAGGTGTTTTTGTGCGGTTGTAGTTTTATTTGTGTAGATCTTTGGCTCGTTCAACCTTTTCAGTGTTTGTTCAAATTTCAGCTTCACATTCTTCAAGACTCCAGATTTTTTTTTTGAAGCATCTTAGCAGCGGAACAAGTGGTTAATAGAAGCTATGTGGTACGATTGGTGGCAAGAAATTCTCCATACTTGAATTTATCTTGTTTTTAGTCATCTGTTAAATTTTAAATTTCTGTTTTGTTTCGTTTCTTTTTATAGATCGATTATAGGGTTTCAATTTATTTTTTTTATATAATTTTGATCTACGATGTACTTCAACGGTAAGGTGTAATAAATCAATCTTATCAATAGTATTACTTTTTGACCAAAAAAAATAACTCTTTCGATAAACAGATTATACTACAAAGAAAATCAAATTCTTTCTTTATAATTTTAATTTGAAAAAATGGTAGTCTAAAATATACAATAATTCTGATTTTTTTCAATTATATCTCAATCTTTTAAAATCACCAATTTTATTCAAATCGCCACATTTACGTTTCAGTTGTACCCAACTTGAACTCCTTCATGTTTGATATATACTCTAAATAGATTCTTATTATTATAAATGGTAATGAAAATCTCTTTTCTCCATAAATCAAAATAATTTTTTGATTTAATATAAATTAATTATAAATAACTATAAATAATTTTTTTTAGGGATATATTTGATAAAATAGTCAAAGTTAAGCATATGAAAAACCATTTGGCCAAGATATATTTATTTGGATAATTATTTTAAAGTTATTGTTGTTTTTCAGGAGAAACTAATAACAATGTGATGATTCTCCGATGGTGGTGTATCCTCTTTACTTGACCTGAAATCACAAGTACATGTCAGAATGAATCGGACTAATTTGTCCGACCATGCACCGATGTCTAAATTAAATATCTTATAGAATGAAGATAAGTGAAATATTTCAAGAGAATGAATTAGATTCTATACTTTAGCTTGGATCCCTATTTATAGAGTTTTGTCTGGGTCATTGACTTAGAATCGTCTTTGTATATTTGTACTCATGTTGAAATAAGGATGTGGATATGATAACCTAACTTAAAAAAAATTATGACTTGATTTTAATTTTTTTCTTTATTTACCTGTTTAAGTACATTCTAATTTAATAGACATTCCAGTAAAATATAAACCGAATATTATAGGGAAAACACAATTATGTTATAATAGGATACTTTCAAGTATTTGTGATAATTTTAAAATTTATGCTCCATCATCCATTATGTTAGTGTTATTAACACATTCTGATTCTAATTTAATACTCCTCCGTTCATTTTTAGTTGTCGCTTTAGGCTATATTACTAAGATTAAGAAAATGATTCTTTTGTTTTAAATTATAAGCATAAAGACTAATATAACCTTATTTATAAACTCCACTATTGAAAAATTTAGTTTTAAAAGTAGAGTTATAAATATGTTTTACTCGTCCTACTTTACTAAATGATTTATCTCCAAAATTAATGATTAAAGATGATAAAAAGAGAAAACAAGAAAACAAGAATCCAAAAATATTTTATAAATATTAATTGTCAATAAAATATAATATCTAAAAAATGTTGTATTTAATAGAATGGGATGAAAGGTCTAATTATAACCAAAAATGTCACTCTAACATTTAAGTTAATAAAACCACCAAAACGAAATTATATAAACCAACGACTACCAAGAAAATTGTTATTTTTAGAAGGCAAAATGTCTTTTTATATTCATAATTTTAATTATTTTATTAAATATATCCTTAAAATAGAATTAGAATGTTTTAGTTCGTCAATTTTATTAATTGGGACAAATATATACAACCCTCATTTTAACCTATTTCCGAATACATAACTTTCATTTTAAACCTAAATAACCTTTATTATATGAAAATAAAAATCAATTATGTAAATAATTATTTAAGGAATAAAAGTTTGAAAACAATAAATTCTAAAAATAAGTATGCTTTAGGGCTTCGATATATTTATCCAATTTATAAAACTGATGGATAAAAAATTACATTTTAAAAGTATATTTATCAGAATGTCCAAAATTATCAACATAAAAAAAAATTAACTATTTCAGTTCTAAATATCATGCAACTTCACTACATGTAAAATGCCAATTAGGACAATAACTTTTAATTTTTTTTTTTGATGAATTCAATAACTTTTAATTGAAAGGGTAAATGATTAGATTGTCTTCTGTTGAATTTTGTTTAATTGTGAAGACTTTAATTATATGATCTTTCAAAGCCTTCTCAATAACTTATAAATTTATACAAATTAAAAAGAAAAAACTCATTAATAAATTCAGTAGTTAAAAAACTAATTAAGCCTCTGGATAAAGTTATTTTTTTATATAGAAAATTCATTTAAAAAGCACAATTACATTAGTTTTTTTGAAATAGAACTGACTTTATAAATTAACAATATCATATTGGGATCAATGGAACTTGCTCCTGCCATAATCCAAAGTTCGGAAAGATTGAATATGCTCCTAACGTCTTAAAAAATAAACAACCAAACTCATTGATATTGACAACGAGACCCCCAACGTCTCATTTATATATCAAAATTGGAGTCTAATTGTTCACTTTTTAAGACATTGGGGATATAACTCAATCTTTTTGGACGTTAAAAACTTACTTCTTCGTGAAATCAAATTTTAGGAACATAAATAACCATTTTTTCTATAAATTTATTACGTCATATTAATAAAAATATTATTTATTACTTAATTAGTCAAGAAAAACAATATTCGACGAATCAATACTCCAATAAATTTAGGGGGATATTAAACTCCCAGAATCACTTGGGTTACCTTAATGTTATAAAAAGATCACTAAATTTCATTTTATTACAAAATGGTCATTGAACTATATCTTTTATTATAAATGGGTATCACTCATATAAAACGTAATGTGTTTGCTTATATGACAAACTGAAATTATAAAAAGACATAATTCAATGACTTTTTTTGTAATAAAAAGTATAACTCAATAATTTTTTTATAGTTCGTGAAAAGTTTAGTATTCTTTTTGTAACAACTTCAACGTGAAAACGGTGAACTTTAGGTGTCAATCATCAGTTGTTCTGGTGTCATTACAGCCATTAAAAGGCCTAAGCCAATATAGTCTCGGCTTGTCCAAATGATGTTCAACTGAGAGTTATCCATTTAATCGTCTCTTTGCCGTTTCCTTTCATAAGAGTGCCAAAAATAACGGTTGTCATAACACTTGCACACAAGCTTCTCATTATTTCTTCCTCAAACCGCTCATAACCGGAGAAAATAGAAAGAACTAGCTATGAACATGGAATGATTAGAAACTAATTAGTGACGAGCAACTTATAACAGATAATTCCATTCCGTCTCTTCCTTCTAATTCTGCCACTGATGATGAAACTACTTAACAATCTAAGAGAATACTAAGTAATTAGCTTAAAAATTGACAAGCATATAATTGGCGATTCTAATTTAGTACTTCTTATGACTTAATAAGGCAAGAAATCATAAAAAAGTTCAGAAACATGAATAAATAATTCAATTTTAGCAAAATGTATTAAAATCTGATTAACAAAACAAAAAATTAAGCTGCAATGTACATACTTTTTGCCGGTAAATCTCCCGTTTAATAAAATTAAAGTTTAGTAACCAGGCTAGAAAAACTAAAGTTTGAAATATAAAATGTGACAAATTATTGTGATCACCAAATTATATAAAAATATTATAGTTCAAACACCTTCAAGATTAAGGATATTTTCATTGAAATTTTCATTTTTGAAGTATTTAGCATTCGCTTGCCCAACCGGTTAATACGCCGGACTTTTTGTTGTTTGGTGAGTGGACAATCTAGGAGTTTAAAATCTTCTTAATAACCGCAAAAATAGAAGAACTAGATATGAACATAGAATGACTAGAATCTAATTAGTGACGAAGAATTTATAAGACATAATGCTAGTCTTTTATTTCTGATTCCGCCATTGATGATGACCTTGCTTATGGCAATTTAAGAGAATACTAATTAGCCTAAAAAATTGGCAAGCATTTAATTGACAATTTCAATTTCCTACTTTTTATGACTTAATTACGCAAGAAATCATAAAAAAGTTCAGAAACATGAACAAATAATCCAGTTTTAGCAAAAATGTATTAAAATCTGATTAACAAAACAAAATATTTAGCTGTCATGTACACACTTTTCGCCGGAAAACCTCCCGTTTAACAAAATTAAAATTTAGTAACCAGACTAGAAAAATTAAAGTCTGAAATATAAAATGTGACAAATTATTTTGATCACCAACTTATATAACAAAAAACTATAGTTTAAACACCTTCAAGATCAATGACATTCTAATCCCACATGATGCATGTTCAAGGGCGGAATTAGAGGGCGAGGGCGGGCAGCCGCAAATCATTAATTGTTCCATCCCTTTCGTATCTTTTTTATCTCCTCACTTTCTTTTTCATAATTACGCAAATATAAGAGAATATAACTAACTAGACGTCGATCATCATAAAAACGTCGAAAATAACAATTGTCATGTAAGTCTCTCGCACGTAAGCTTTTAATGACCGCAAAAAATAAAAGAATTAGCTACGAAACATGGAATGACTAAAAACTAATTAGTGACGAGAAACTTATAACGGATAATACTAGTTTCTTCTTTCTGATTCGGCCACTAATGATGAAATTGCTTATGACAATCTAAGAGAATACTAATAAAAATGTCAATAGAATAAGACATATCATCCTTAGTAATTATTTACACTGGCCCAAAAAGAGCTCATATGGGCTAATTCGGGTTCTTTGAGCCCAAAAATCATCAACTATCCTTTTATTCTTATCTTAGCTTAATAGACTTTTTTAGTCATTATCTTATTTTTATTCATTATCTTAATTATTTAGCTTAGTATTTATCTAAATAAGAGATTGTATCTCATTAGACTAGGTTTTCTATTTTAGGGTTGTCCCCTATAAATAGCTAGTTTTAGGTTTGTATTAGCTACAACTCAAATCAATCAAAAACAAACTTCAAAGCCCTGCGCTTTTCTATCCCCAACCCCTGCGGTTGGTTAATTTAGGAGTAGGAGTAGTTTAAACAATAATCTCGCTTGGGTTTCTTAACCTCCAGATTAATGTTTTAATTTAGTTTAATCAAATCCTGTTCAACTTTTCGGACCAAACCGGTTAAAGCATCGAGCAGTAAAGTACCCATCTATAAATTTAAAGATTTGAGTTTGGAAATATTTTTCCTGCGAACAGTAATCAAATCAAGAACAAAATAAAATCTTAAGGCCTCCGCAAATAAGAATGCTATATTTGGAAAGCCTTTTCTTTGAAACGAGCTATGAGGATAATTTGATAACTCAAAAAATGTTGCACTCAACAACTGAAAACCCGTCTCCCCTCTGAGACCATCTAATGCGGCATAATTCACCCCTAAAATCCTAACTATACCAGAATTTAGATATAGACAGTTGCGAAATCGAGTAATTTCCCAGTTCTTCAAATGAACCCATTGTGACCAAAGCACTCCATTGAACACTCTAAAATCAATTAGAAAGCAGAAAGACTTAAGGAACTTAAAGCAAACCCTAAACCTAGAGTCTTGACCGGAGTCGGAAACTGCTATCGTATAGTACTCCAGCGCTTCATCGGCGAGTTTAATGGATGAAATACGATCATCTGAAGAAGACGAACTTGAAGTATTTCTTCTATTCTTATGTTTAACATTTTACTTCTTTACTTTCATTAATATTTTCATTGACATTTTCTTCTTTGAAGTATTTAGCACTCGCTTGCCCAACCGGTTAATACGCCGGACTTTTTGTTGTTCGGTGAGTGGACAATCTAGGAGTTTAAAATCTTCTTAATGACCGCAAAAAGTAGGAAAACTATATACGAATATAGAATGACTAGAAACTAATTAGTAACGAGGAACTTATAAGATATAATGCTAGTCTTTTATTTCTGATTCCACCACTGATTATGACATTGCTTATGCCAATTTAAGAGAATACTCATTAGCCTAAAATATTGCCAAGCATATAATTGACAATTTCAATTTTCTACTTTTTTATGACTTAATTAATCATAAACAATTTCAGAAACATGAACAAATAATTCAATTTTAGCAAAATGTATTAAAATCTGATTAATAAAACAAAAAATTTAGCTGCCATGTACATACTTTTCGCCGGAAAACCTTCCGTTTAACAAAATTAAAATTTAGTAACCAGACTAGAAAAACTAAAGTTTGAAATATAAAATGTGACAAATTATTTTGATCAACAACTTATATAAAAAAACTATAGTTTAAACACCTTCAAGATCAATGACATTCTAATCCCACATGATGCATGTTCAAGGGCGGAATTAGAGGGCGAGGGCGGGCAGCCGCAAATCATTAATTGTTCCACCACTTTCGTATCTTTTTATCTCCTCACTTTCTTTTAATAATTACGCAAATATAAAAGAATATAACTAAGTAGGCGTCGATCATCATAAAAACGTCGAAAATAACAATTGCCATATAAGTCTCTCGTGCGCAAGCTTTTGATGACCGCAAAAAATAAAAGAACTAGCTACGAAACATAAAATGACTAGAAACTAATTAGTGAGGAGAAACTTATAGCGGATAGTACTAGTTTTTTCTTTCTGATTCGGCCAGTAATGATGAAATTGCTTATGGCAATCTAAGAGAATACTAATAAAAATGTCAATAGAATATGCCATGTCATCCTTAATAATCAAATCAAGAACAGAATGAAATCTCAAGGGCTCCGCAAACAAGAATGCTATATTTGCAAAGCCTTTTCTTTGAAAGAGTTATGGGGATAATTTGATAACTCAAAAAACATTACACTCAACAAGTGAAAACCTTTCTCCCCTCTGAGACCATCTAATGCGGCATAATTCACCCCTAAAATCTTAACTATACCAGAATTTGGATATAGGCAGTTGCGAAATCGAGTAATTTCCCAGTTCTTCAAATGAACCCACTGTGACCAAAGCACATTGAACAGTCTAAAACCAATTAGAAAGCAGGAAGACATAAGGAACTTAAAGCAAACCCTAAACACAGAGTCTTGACCGGAGTCGAAAACTGTTATCGTATAATACACCGGCGCTTCATTGGCGAGTTTAATGGATGAAATACAATCATCTGAAGAAGACGAACTCGAAGTATTTCTTATATTCTTACGTTTAGCAATTTGGTTCTTCATTTTTATTAATATTTTCATTACATTTTCATTGACATTTTCTTCTTTGAAGGATTTAACGCTCGCTTGCCCAACCGGTTAATACGCCAGATTTTTTGTTGTTTGATTAGTGGACATTCTAGGAGTTTAATTATGACCGCAAAAAATAGAAAAACTAGATACGAACATAGAATGACTAGAAACTAATTAGTGACGAGGAACTTATAACGTATAATGCTAATCTCTTATTTCTGATTCCGCCACTAATGATGACATTGCTTATGGCAATTTAAGAGAATATTAATTAGCCTAAAATATTGGCAAGCATATAATTGAAGATTTCAATTTCCTACACAAACATCAACAAATTATTCATTTTTAGCAAAATGTATTAAAAACTGACTGTCAAACCAAGAAAATTAAGGTATTAAAATACTAACACACATGATTAAACATTCAATCTTCTTCATTCTGCTCAACATAGGGCTGATTAAGATCAATGTTTAACATAACTTGAGCAGCTTCTCCAATTGAAGAAGTATTAGAAGTAGCTTCTCCGGTAGACGAACCGACTTCATTCGAACTTCGTTTCCGACGACGCTTTTTATTCGGAATCATCTCATCCTCTTCGCTTTCTCGATCCCATTCTCGAACATCATTTCTCCTCTTACCAAGACTTAATGACATTTTACGTTCTTGAAAATCCATCTTTGATGAAATATCTTTATACTTACTACCGTAGTTCAATTTCTTTGATGACTTTGATACTACTACTGGTACTACTTCAGATTTAGATTTAGACAACGTTAGCAAATCACGCGCCGCCTGAGGTATCAGCTCCGTCAAACAACCCCGGCCCCGGAAATCCTTTCGCCGCCATGAATCACCACCCAGAGAACTCATTAAATCAACACTATTAACACTATTATGATGATCACGAACCTTTACTATTCTCTTATCTTTCCTTGAACTTTCAAGAACAGGACTAGTCTGAATCTGATTATAATAAACATCTTCGTCTTCGTCTTCATCTTCGTCATCTTCGAAATCCAATCTCGCAGCAGAATTAGAAATAGATTGAATATTTTTCCAATCATTATCAGAATGAGATCTCATATGTCCAAATAAAGATGGCATACAAGGAAATTCCGCACCACATAAACAACACGTAGGTTTACCATTTCTAACTTTCACATCACCAATTCGGATCGTATTATTCTTATGATCATCTCCATAGCTGATTTTCTTGAAATTTTTCTTCTTTTCAAGCTTTTTTGATGATGAAGATGGTGAATATTCGTGATTATTATTTTTATTATTACTATTTTTTCTTCTATCTTCTTCTCTTTGAAGCTTTAAATGATGCCTTTTATGGCCGCCCCAAGCTTTACCGGAGCTAAAAACCTTGTCACAGTATTCACATGCACGGTAACCCGGTGGCAACTCATGCACATCTCCGCCGCGGCCGCCGCTGTGGCCACCAATATTTTCAGCTTGTGGAGCTACAGGAGGGTCTTTGACGGTGTTGGGCAGCTTAATCTTTAAGCAAAGCTTCATTTTGGAAGTGTAATCTTGATCTTGATTGTTATGTTTATCCATGGTGAAGAGAAAAATGAAGAAAAAAGTGAATTAGGGTTTGTGAAGGAGTGCAATTTTCAAGACAGGAAAAAAGATTGGGTTGAAGAAGAGAATATGAATCAAAAAAAAAGTCTATAAAATTGAGAGTAAATAGGGAAAGAAAAAGTTGAAAGATTGGGATTTGGGGGAGAATCAAAGAAGCAATAAAAATCTCTTAAAATTAGGTGATGTTTTAATTACATTTCCATACCAAATTTTACATCTTAATTTTTTTTTTAAAATATTAAATTTTTTAATAATTGAATTTGTTGATAATCTTGAAAACCATTAGTCACTTAAACTTTTCGTATGTCCTTCCATTTCTTTCTCATCAATCTTTTACTACAACGTAGTGCGTACTCACCAAACTAGCGAGCAGTTCCATTCTTTTTATAACTATTGCAGAAAATTTAAAATATTTTTTTTTATGTTAATTTAAAATTTTCTGATCATAATTTTTGACATAGTTTTAAAAAAGGGATGAAATGGTAATTTAAAGTTTGAATAGGAGAGATATTTTTTTGATGAAAGAATAAGGGGAGATATTGTTGAACGTGTATGTTTCCTATTTGGTGCAGAACTCTTGTTTTACAGATTTTCTGTATGAATTTGATTCTATGAATTATCTTCAAATTTGAAAATTTTAGGTAAAAAAAATATAGACTAACTAGTAATCAGTAAATTAATTAGCATATATGAGTTCATATAGTAGTCCGGATTTAAATTTTAATTCACCTATAATTTTTCGACAGTTCGGACTTAGCCTTTATCTAACAATTTCACTATAAATTTACTTCTATTTTTAAAGAATTACTAACTTTTATTTTTTCTAAAATAAGTAAATTTAGCTCGGCAAGAGTTGGGAACGACCGTAGCCTGACGATAGTTCCGCCCCTTGTTACATCTATAACGTTTCAAAAGTAGAACATGTATTTGATATTAGAGGCGGAATGTCTATCCGTAGCTGTCAACTAAAAATCTACCGATCAAATTTTTATCGACGGCTTCTTTTATCGCCAATTATCGACTGAAATATCAGTCGAATCAACAACATATATCAGCTAATAGCAACGGCTAAACTAAATAAACTCGTACTATAAAGATGGATACATTCAATTGATGCATATATTTAATTAATTTCTGCAAATATTTAAAAAACATAACATAAGTTCAAGTCCTCTTTTTGCTTCTTTGCAAAACAAGCTTTAATGCAAATATCATCAATCAAAAGTTCCGCTTTTGCTTCTATGATCTAAAAAAAAATTAATTTCTAGATATACAGTTTGTAAAAAATTAAAGAAAATCTAAAAGTATGGATCAACAAACTCAATAAGAGAAAGAACAATGAGGAACTATAGTTTTTTTTTTTGTCTAGACCTAGCAATATATAAGATTTTCGAACATCTAGTTCATAAATAAAACATGAACCGGGTCTTCGTAAGAATTGTTTCAAAAAAATATGACTCTTGAATTTTTGCTGAGAGAGAGAAATTTACTATAGATAATTACTCAGACTATTTCTTACGTTTAAAGTTTATGCATACTGCTAGAAAAATAAACCTAATCTTTCGAAAAATAATCAATATTGCTTAACTACATTAATGACAAAAAGAATAAATATAATTAAGGATAAAACTAAAAAAAGACATTAATAAAGTGTTAGAATGTGAGAAGACATAAATTTTGGAACAAAAATAAAAGCTCTTATGAGAATGATTTTGTTTTGGAGAAATTTCTAGTATAGTTTTTCTTTTCCTTTACATTCCCTCTCTCTATACCAGTTTTGTCAATTAGAATATTTTAAATAGTAATTTGCTCTATTCCGTCTCGTGTTAATTAAGTACATAGTACATTGCATAATGATTTTTTCAACTTCATTCGTGGATTAAATCAAACGTGTAAATAAATAATAAATAAATTTAAAAAATTATCATCATTTTAATAATGTGTCATAATGTGATAGGTTTAGTTCACGGATGACGTGGTGTACTGAGTCTATCTAAATATTTCTTCTCTTTACATATATTTTAATTTAGGGTTAATCACCAAAAAAAACCCCACCTTTTAGCCCCTTTTCAAATGCACCCTGATGTTCCAATTTTGTCAGCTGCACCTTAATTCGCACCTTTGGTTTTCAATTTTATCCTCAAGTACTAAAATTGATCTCTTTTCTATTTAGAAAAAGTTATAATAAGTCATCCATTTTTAACTTTTTATGCGGAAAAGAGTTCAAACGAGTACTTTATAAGGGTTTCTATGAATATTTTCCCGAGTGAAAAAGAGTCCAATTTGATTTTGAGGGTGGAATTGAAACTCAAATGTGCGAATTAGGGTACATCTGACAAAATTGCAACGTTAGGGTGCAACTGAAAAGGGGCTAAAAGGTGGGGGGGTTTTGGTGATTAAGCCTTTAATTTATGAGTTGAAAGTGTAATTTTGAATTTTGAAAAAAGTAAATGGTTAAGAACTTAAGATCTTAAGTTACTTTCATTTAAGGGTATGCATTAGATTCAAATGGAATTAAACCAAACTAAAATTATCCTCTTTTTCAAAATCGATCCGAACAAATTTTTGGAAAAGTATAATTTTTCAAATTAAACTGAACCGGTCGGTTTTTTGTTCGATGTATGATAAAACTTATCTTGTAGTTTTTTTTTAGGTCAGAACCGAACGAATCTAACATTCAAATTCTTATTATCATATCAAAATGAACTAAATTTGTCAATTTGGTTTGATTTTGAGTTTTGATCGGTTCTTGCGTATCCTTACTTTCTTTCAGTGTTTTAAGAAACTTAATGGACCAGCCAGTTTGACCATAAATTTAAAGCTAATCCGGTTTGCTTTCTCTTCAAAGTTAAGATATGTGGTTCAACCACTTTGAACAAAAAAAAAAAAACCCATACAAGCCGTTAGATTATTGAACCATAAAAAATCATCGGTTTCCATAAATTTGATTGTAATCAATTTATTTTTCTTTTAAAAAATTAAAATAAAAAGTTCATGTATAAAGTACAACTGTAATTATTTTTTAAGAGTGAGTCTATATTCTCTTCACTTTAAATTGATAGGCTATTTTACTATTTTTGACATTTCGAATTATAAATCACTTTCTATTTTAATAAAAAAAAAATTGAAAATACTCTTAATAAATATATATATAGTAATCTTCAACTAAATTAATCGTTTTTATATTTTAATATAAAATAAATGCACCAAATAAAATAAATTTGACAATTCAACTTTTTTGATACAAAATGCATCATGCAAATGGTGAGTGAAATAAAATTATTAAGGGTTAATGTTAAAAAAAAACACGAACTTTACACGTTTTCTCATTTTAATTACACAATTTAATTTTTTTCATTTGCATGCACGAACTACCTTTTCTCAAATGCATGCACGGTGCTGAGGTGGCACTCATTCATTGGTGTAAAATGACCTCCACCTCAGCGAACTATATCAATGGAGCCGTGACACCTCAGCACCGTAATGAATTTGAAAAAAGATGGTAGTTCGTGCATGAAAATGCAAAAATTTAAATTGCATGATTAAAATGAAAAAACGTGTAAAATTCGTGATTTTTTATGACATTAACCTAATTACTAATATGCTATTTAATTTATACCTATAAAACGATGTAAAGAAAAAAACTTCATTATAATTCATGTGTTTGTCAAAACATTATAATATTTTATCGTGGGACGAAAAGAGTATATGTATATATAAATTTATAAATATAATTATTTTAATTCAAACGGTTCAATTAGTGATTTAATCACTTACCGCTTTACAAGTTATTCAAACCAAATAATAATTGTATATATAGCCTCAAAATGAAATGTGAATGACAATCACATAATATATTTTTAATTACGTAAGTTATGTCATTGATAATAGAAAAAATACTACCATGTTTTTTTAATAATTAAAAAGGAGATGTGTTTGTGAGCGTATTTGAACTCACGACTTAGTAAAATGCTGCTCAACGCTTATAATATTTAAGTTATAGTATATTGGTAAAAAAATAAAGATTTCAGTATTGATAAATGTATGTAATAGGTTTTGGTGATTTTTGATTAAAACAAATCAATGCTGCCATTTAACAAATAAGGAAGCAAATTGTGATGGATTTTCAAAGACAAAAAACGATTTGGTGACCTAGCTAAATGAGGACAATGGAGATACTAAAGCATATATTAAGAAATTAAAATTTTGTTGGCAAATATAGCTACCTCAATAGGGGAAAAGCCCCCATTATTGGGGTAATTTTCGATTTAAAATTTTGTCAATATTCTCTATGTTTGGAAATAATATCCAAAATGTTATTTTTTTACAGATAAATAAATTTATTTGTATTAAAAAATGCATATAAATCAATACTATTATTGTGAGTTTTCTTTAATTTTCATCAGCTGTGTAGACGAATAGAATAGTTATATATAATATATTAGTTCTGATGGAAACGTCGATGAAAAAGAAAAGCTCTGTATACTGATATAAACTTCTATGAAAAAACAAAAACTCATTTTCGTATAAAAGGATATATAAATTTCTATAAAAAAGACATAAAATTCCATACAAAAATAAAAATACATATCTAACCAAAGAATTTTATTTTCATGCTGAAACATATCGATGTATTTTTTAATATTAATTTGTTTTCAATCGCGAATTTTTTAAAAAATTGAGATAAATAATTGGGCTACATGAATGATAAAGAGAAATTGAAATTAATTTTTTTTGCCACAATGATAGTCAAGAAAATAAAATTAAAGAAAAGGCCTTTATATCCAAAATGGTGTTTATAGAAAAGTTAATATTTTTGTTTATATAAGGAGTATGTTTGAAGGATGTAAAAATAATTATTTTGATATATAATGATGTCCTAAGTTTTTTAAAATAACTTTGACCATAGAAATGATAATTACATAATTTATAAATAAAAAGACTAAAATTTGATTTTGATTTTTATGCTTTAACTATATACTATAATTTATTTGATGTTGTTGCTATTTTGTGCTGTTATATAAATTCTGACTACTCGCAAACAATTTTTCCAAACAGTATTATTATTGTTTGCATTAGTGTGCTAAAATTATTTTTTAATTCCAAGTGAAAATTCAAAATTTACATTTCATTATATTTTATCTGTGGTTTAACCTTTATTTTCTCTATGTGAAAGCTATTCAAAAATAATCGTAATACATAAAATATAGTTTTAAAAAATATAATATGTTTCCAGTTTTTAAAATTAAACTTCTATGGTAAATAATTAGGAAAAAATCATTTTAATAAACAATTGTAACAGAGTTAGAACCATAAATTTTGTTTGTTATTTCAATTGGGAGTTATAATGATATGTGTTTTAAATGTTAAGTTTATCTCCTGAGATAAGATCTATCAATTATTTTAACAGTTTAACAGCTATCACACCAGTAGCTATCAAAATTATATTAACAGTTAAGGCCTTACTTAGTCGGGAATAAGTAAACTAGAAAATACAACTTCCCGGAAACAAAAAAATATGCATGAACACGAAATATAAGTGTGTTATTTAATACGCTTTAAAAAAATATGGGGAGTCAATTTTTGACTCTCTATTCCATATTTCATCAATTATATATATATGGGGTAATCTAATATAAATATGTAAACAAAAATAAATAAATAAATTATTTAATCAGTATTTATTGAAAAAGTAAAATAAGAGTTTACTGGAGTAAAATTAAAAAAATTAATTTTTAAATTTAAAATATTTTTTTATCATAAAAAACACCATTGGAGATGCTCTTATTTTATGTATATATCTGCAAAGCAAGTCCAGTAAAAGATAAAGCAACTAATAAACAATCTATATAGAAAAATGAGGTAATTATATAGAATAATAATTACCTAAATATAAGAACTAAATTTATCGAGTTTAAGACTTTTAGTAAAATTTACAATTTATACGTTTCTTTTATACCGATAGTAATCTAAACATGGCAAATTGGACCTAAACATAACATCCATGTACGGTCCAGGCGCGTAAAAAAATCACTTTACAAAAAATGCATAAACTTTAACAATTGTAGCAATTTAAAAACATTCTATTCTTTTAATTATGTGTAATTTTATAGAATATATTAACATTTAATAAATTGAAACCAATATATATATATAGTAAGTGGGAGCTGAAATTAATATTCATATCAAATGCATATCAAAACACATGCTTTTTCACCTGAAAAATTATCCTATACGCATAATTTGACCTTAAAAAAATTATGCTGAAATAAAATTACACGTATATGACAATCTAGAATGCTGCATGGCAAAAACAAATAAAATTCAGTTCCATGTATAAATAATAGTCAAAAACCTTCCTTTAAAATAAACTAAAATGAAACGAATTAAAATTTAGTCACCAAAATACAATAAGACGATAGTCTGAATCTCGTGAGAGTACGGGCCTTACAAGGATCTTCCAATCCATGGATAGTTTCTTTTTGCCCTTTTTGTGCAAAAATACCTACAAGAACTGCTATGAAATCAAGACTGGTCAAGTGTTGTAATTACAGAGCAAAATTTGATTATTATGTGGCATTATACACACAATCATGTCTCAATTTCACATTATCCGCACATAAAATGAACCAATCCAGAAATTCTCAGGCATTCGCACCATAACGGAGATGAAAATGTCAACTTGTGGCGCGATAGTTCACAATTTCTTGAAAGAACATCTCTAAGTAATCGCAACCAGAAGATTGTGAGCACATCTGAAATCTTAAGTGTCAATGATCAGCCGACGAATTACGCAAATCTCATTTCCAATCTCCATCGAAACTCTCAGCATCAAATGGTACCTGCACATCCTCATTACGAAAATTTTCGTTCTTGACATGGCCGCTGCTAAACCCACACCAGAATGTACCAAGTAAAACATCTGGCCTTGTAGAGTCAAATTTACAGGGAGCTTCTTTGTCTTCCATAAATGTGCTCAAACCCGAATTAGCTATTTTGGGCTTAATATCAAATCCTACATCAAACATATATTATTATTTATAAATGCTAAGCAACAAAATAGTAAATCTTAGAGAAGTCATTACCTATATTGCACAGTAACAGAAAATGAAAAAACAATATTTTTTACAAGAGTAGGTTATAATTAAAAAGTTTTGGAATTTCAGAAGCGTTTTCAAAACGAAAATGAAACGTCAAAACATATGTTGCAACACAAAATACACCACCTCCTATGTAAAACACTGAACTTTAATAAACGATCAACAAGTCTCACAGTTGGTATGCTCACCTGGTTCATCTGACGAGCTTCTGCTGACAGGAGTACAAGCATTAAACAATGATGCAGCAGAATTGCCTACGGGAGAGTTTGAGTCACCGTGTACTTCCCATTCTGTCCCACGGGGTATTGAGGGACAATCCTCTACATCACGAGGTGCGACAGAAGTGACAGAAGTTTGGTGCTTTGAACATTTTTTTGAGTTTTTCAGGGATTGTGATTCATAGATTACTGCTTCTAGCGTGCCATCACATCGTGTTGAGAGACAATCTGACTGGCTCTGTTCTGTCGAAGGAGACTGAATCAAAGTGTCAACAGACTCAAGGGAAGGCAGTGGGGAAGTGGGTCTTCCCCAGCTATCTTGTTGAGTATCTGAATATTGGAGTGAAGGGAGCTCCAACTTCACAGCCCCGAAAAAGGGCTCAGAAGAAGAAGAATTGTCATTTAATAGGGCATGACTGCCGGAAAGATAAGCCAGCGGTTGCTGGTAATAGTTGAAGGGATGAGAATCATATAAAGAAGAATAACCGAAAGAATCTGTAATCTTCTCGGAAGAACAATCTACTGATTGAATAAAGGCCGGGAGACTGCCAATGCTACCATCAAGACCAGGGAAAATATGATCTGATTCTCGAAGACGTTTGGCAGGATGCAAATGTTGGAAATAGTTGTTACAATCTGAAGGATGCGCACCTTGTTTCGGCATGTTGCTTCCAGATATCTCAAGCATATGCGGTGAATATGATAAGTGACCTCGATTGAGTTCTAAATTCTCGAACTCCACTTTAGGGATCTCGAAATGATCAGTTTGAATAAGATCAGAGTTATGTGTGTCCGTTGTTTGTGGTGTACCCATGCTGTAACTTTCATGGCTTCCATTTAGAACTTGCATGCAAACTTCAGGAGGATAAATTGGTAAACCAGCACGTTGCAGTCTCTTTATTCTTGTATTCCAGTAATTCTTAATTTCATTATCTGTGCGTCCAGGCAGCTGCAATTAAAAGAAAAATATTCATACGGGACCAACATGTATACATATTCATACTTGTTTACAAGAAAGAGAATTCCAATTAAAAATATATAGTGTATCCAAAAAAATAGCATTACACATTTATAAAGTGAGAAGTTTGAAACCACGGCCCATCAGCAATTCTTCCTCCTAGACCACATTGCTATCGGAGAAAAACCTCTACATGTGTTTGTTTCGTTCTAATTCTATAATTGTCTAGCTCGGATATAAAGCAAAAGATTCCTCGCCAATTTTTTCAACACTTTATGAATGAAAACATGCTTCAATTATAAGCCATCACTGCTGAACGACATTGAAAATTATAAGCTATCAAACTTATTCCAGAGGAACTTCCTTATTTCCCTTCATAACTGCTCCACCTGCCACTATCTTTTCTTATTCAACTAAATGTTTAGACAAGACCTTAACTTAGCTAAATTGTAACCCTAATTCCACTCGTCAACATTATGAGCGACTTAACTCAAGCTCCATTCCTCTAATCAAGATTCATACAAGACAGCCAATATAATGCTTTCCATAAATAGTAATCAGTTATGGAAAGCACTAAAAAGAAGAAAGTAGAACGAATATACATTTAAGGATACCATGTTCTTATCGTAACATTTCACTTAAAAAACAAAAAACACATGTAATGATAACCATCATTAAGATCATACCGTCTCTTAAATAATCATATATTCCATTTTCATGAACTCTCTTGAGCAAGATGTCTGTCATTTCTAAAACTTCTCTAGTTCATGAACAATACTATCAATGATCTCTCTCCCATAAAGAGTACCAAGCTCTACATCTCTCTCTTTCCCATGCATAAAGAATCAAACATTTTTGTCAATTTTGAATTTTCATCTTTCTTCGCACTTAATATGCAACCGTGATGGCACTAGCTTTTTCAGACAAAAGCAGACAAGCTTACATGCAAAAAATTACCAGATGCTTTTTAGTGTTAGTACCTACACACTTTGCTAATATAATGGTGTTCTTAAAGCACATCTAGACTTGACTAAAGAAGAAAAGTAAAAAAGAACCGGGAGAACTGTTGTTTTTCCTTTAGAGCAACATGTTAACGGGATGTGCAACAAGGGATCATTTTTGTATTTTTTTTTTCCGTCTTCATTTTCGAACTAGGATTATCATGAAATGATGTGCAAATTAACTTCCATCTAGCAGCTTGCTGGTTTTACTAATTCTCCCATTATGGTTGCTCGAACTACCAAAAAGCTTCTAAAACTAATAGGCTAAATTGATTAGGACTTCGCTACCTTTTTTGTTTTCTTTCTATATTTTCTGCTGCATATTAATACTGTTCCATTCGGATGTCACTGTGATCTAGGGGTGGAACTGGATTAGAGCATGAGAGGGACATCGGCCCCTCCAAGAATTGGAAGTACTGTATAACCTATAAACATCAAAGGAATTGGAAGAATATTTAGTGTTAGCCCCCCCAACTTTTACCATATATTTACTTTAGCCCCCTCTATATCTACTTTAAAATCATATCTTTGTTAGCACACAGTTGTCTAAATATCTCTACTTTAAAATCAATCTGACATTTGCTGCCTATCAATGATATAATTTGGCAGTTCAAATTAGAGACAAATCTGAACTTATTGCAGACAAAAATTCAAGAAAATTATAACAGTCACAAGGCCTTATAAGAGTTCAACAGAGCAATGAAAAGCATTTCTAATAACCAACAAATAGATGCAAAAAAGAAAATCACTAACTGTTGGTAGGCATGTGTTCACTTCAGTGTTAAGTGTATATAATATCTATCCTGTCTTTTTAGTGTTATTCGACATGAAAACATCCTTTTAAGGAATGCATGCACACCCCATGGCCCAGCTCAGTTTATTAATATGGTTAGAGCCTCACTAATATAATGACTCTAGGAAAAGATTATAGCTGCTTATCATACATACAGAACAGAAAAATTCAACATTAAGGAATATATCAACCAACCTCTGCAGCCATCCTAGCCCATTTGTTTCCCATCTTAGCATGGAGTTCAATGATACGCCGTTCTTCTTCTGTAGTAAATGCACCTTTCTTTAAATCTGGTCTTAGGTGATTTGCCCATCGCAAACGGCAGCTTTTTCCGCAACGAGATAGCCCTGAATGCTTCTGGACTGCATTCCAATTTCCTTCTCCATGCTGACTCACATAGTCTGCCAAAATACTATCTTCTGTAGACGTCCATGGGCCTTTCTTCAATGGACTAGTAATAACTTCTTCAGCTGTGTGGGAATCTCGGCGGCATTTTGACCTTTTATCATCACCCCCATTTGTCATCCTGCTTATCTCCCAAAAATACCTGAAAAGATAAACTCTGAGAACTTGTAGGTAAAGCAGTTCATTCTAACTCGGAAAATGAGAGCATCATAAACTACAAATAGGATATTAGGATAACGATATTTCAAACAACGACACATGCTTTGACCTAATAATTATCCAATGGACTTAACCAAAATTAAAAGCCATAGCAATAAATATACAAAATAAAAAACATATAACATTGCATAAAGTACACTTCAAAGTTTAAAAAACTTAAAGAATCTACACTTATAATTCATTTTCAGGAACATTCAACACGAACATTGTAACAATACATCACTTAAAACTAGCTCAACTCAGTCTGTTTAACTTATTAATAACAAAACTAGAATGCAAATCAAAAATTCAAACCAAATTGCATGAATCTCTTACCTAAACAATACAAAATCTGATGAAAATTGCAGAATTCGCCGGAGCAATGAGGCATTCACAGTTCCCAAGTTCCCTCACAGACTTAAAGAAACCCTATGCTCTCAGATTCTCAACACTAAATTCAGTGATAATGCCACCAATTCAAATAAAAAAATCGGAAGTTTTGAGAAGTTTAGAGATAAACTGTAGAATCAATAGCAATAGCTAAAACCATAAATCCCAAATCAAGACTGAAAAAATTGAGATAAACAAAAAGAAAAACGAACACAAACCAAATTTTAATTCAAATAAAAAGCCAATTAATAAGTGGAAATTAAAAACTGATCAAACCCGTTAAAAAAACACTGAAAAATGTAGCTCAAGAACTGAAATTTCAGTTCACGGGCAACGAAATAAAAAACAACGGCCACATAACCAATCAAAAAACATTAAAATGATGACACCCAGATCCACTAAAGTAAAACCCATTTCAGTAAATCACATTATTCATTAAAAGAATCAAATGGGTACTCCCAATTTTGCCCATAAAGGATTCAAATGAAAGATCTAAATTAAAAAAAAAAACTAAGTGATGAGTTTTGAAGCAGAATGAGAGATTTTGATTACACTAGAGAAGTGATTTTAAAGTGAATTTTAGTTAAGAGTGATGATTGAGAGATAAATATTAAAAATCTTTTAAATGATATTAAAATTTTGAGAAGAAAAAGATGGCAAAAGAAGAGCATATAGAGGAGAGACATAGGAGGAGAGTTAACCAGCTAACTCTTTCTCTCTCTACTTTCTCTCTCTAATCTCTCACTTTCTCCCTCATTTCCTTTTTATTTGTATATTTTAGTATTTTTAAAATATTTTTTTATTAATTTTATTACCTTTTTTATTGTTTGATTTTTTTTAGGTTTTGTACTTTTTGTACTTTTTTATTTGTGTTGAACTAGTCTTTAGTAGATTTTTTTGGTGTTGTAGAAATTAATTGAAATAGAATTTTTAATTATTGTCAAAAAGATTCA
Organism: Mercurialis annua; assembly: GCF_937616625.2. Lineage (NCBI taxonomy): Eukaryota > Viridiplantae > Streptophyta > Magnoliopsida > Malpighiales > Euphorbiaceae > Mercurialis > Mercurialis annua. The sequence goes on along the minus strand of NC_065575.1, from coordinate 2,388,181 downwards.
TAGTAGTAGCAAATTAATTGAAATAGAATTTTTATTGTTTAATTAATTAATGCAATGATAGTACATCTTAATTGCATTAATTACCAATCATTATCATTTAATCTCTCCTCTGGTAGTAGCAAACTAGCAATGCATTAGGTTTGGTTCAAAGTGATTAATTAATCAAAATGGTTTTATTCTCTCTTAAAAATAATTGTTTTAATTTTTCATATGTTTTTTTTATTGTTATTTATTTTTAGTCTAGTTTATTATTGAACAAATTTAATTTATTTATTTAATGATAATAAATAAAAAATATTTTTTTATAGAAAATAAATTAACACAAAAAGCACATGTTCATATTAATTGTTGAAGATTTATATCGGAAGACTTGTAAAAGAAGAAACCTCCTTCTTCCTTATCTAATGATTTTACCAATAAAGTGAAACTTCTTTCAAAAGTTGAATATATAAAAAAAATTAAAGAAAACATTTATATTATCAACTTACTAAGTGATGATTATTTCATGGCAATTGATAAAGATGAAGTAATTTTTTAAATTTTGATAAATTTACCTTTTTAAAGGGAAAAAATATAATTAATTTAAATTAATACATGATATATTTATTAAAATAAAAAGAATTGCTAAATATCTATTAATTATTGTTATGTAAATAGCATCAATCTCACTTTACGGAGCTAAGTTTATCAACATTTTTTCTAAAGTTAAGCGAATAAAAATTACTCTCCAAAATTTCATTTTGCAAGTGAAGGATATTTTCAAAACTAGTAATTGCCTGGTAAAATTAAAAATATTAGTGGACAATTCAAATAAATCAAGTTAATCTAAAAAAAGTTATCAAAATGAAAATGAATTATCAAAAAAAATTACTAATAAATCACTTTTCTAGGGTATTTAAAGGACTACTTGAGATTATGAATGTGAGATTCAAATTTTAAAACATCATAAAAAATCTTCTAAAAATAAAAAAAATAAACATTTTCAAAAATTAATCTTCTAGAGTATAACCTTTTCAATAAATTAAAATGTATTTGTTTAAATAATTTATATGTGTCAAATAAAGAGAAAAATATTAAGTTTGGCATTAACTAATTACTTGAAAATTATCTTCACTATATTATTTGAATCTGAGAATTTTAAACTTTTTAAAAATTACTACATGAAAATTAGTGGTCATTTTTTAGTAGTCATCTTATAAATTTAGAAATTAGTAGTCATCTTTTAAAAAAAAAATTAGTAGTCATCTTATAAACTAGTAGTCATCTTATAAATTTTTAATTCTCATACATAATCAAACGGTAGCCATTTTTCAATATAATTTTAAATTTTTTAAAATATTACGTTAAAATTAGTAGCCATTTTTCGATTTGCTAAATCAAATGTTTCTAAAATCATCTTTCGATTTTGTTTGATAGTATCAGTAACAATATAAATTTATAAAGATTTTAAAATATAAAAAGTCATTGTAAATATTTTAAAATTTATTTTAAAATTTTAATATTATATAATAAACAATTCATATGTCTTTTAATTTAAATTTTCAGTATATATAACATATAACATTTGGATTTTATTCGACAGCAACCATGCATGTACTATTCACGTGATGAATCCTTCAAATGTGAAATTGCAGATGTATACAAGAGTATAGACTTGTTTTTTAGGTAACAGTTAATGCTCTATATAGGAGTATGGGTATCACTGGGTGAGGAAACCCTGCCGAACTCGATTTCCACTCGACTCTAAAATCAGAAGCTCGAAACTCGGTAGAATTTCACTTTAGGGGTTCGAGCTTGAACTCGATAAACTAGTTGAGACTCGAACTCGGCTCGATTATCTCTATATATATTTAAAATTTGAAGTTTAATATAAAAATAAAGGTATTATGAGTAATATGAATAAATATAAAGGGTAAAAAAGTTTAACTAAAACTCGATCAAGCTCGCGAGCTCATCGAGTCATGTATTTGAAGCTTGAACTCGATTCGATAATTAACTCGAGTGGTTTGAATTCGAACTCGACTCGATATGAGTCGAGTGGATTTCGAGCATTTTTCGAGTCAATTCCGAATAGCTCTCGAATTGGCTCAACTCGGTTACACCCTATATAGGAGTGTACGGAACCAAACAAAAACTGATAACTAAGGTTCAATTCAATTTAAAATATAGCTCCATTAAATTTTTGCGGTAAATTTTCAATTTAATCAAGCCTAACAAAAAAACCGGCAAGACCTTATTTATTGACTCGATTCAATGTTTGAAACACGTAAGATTCTTAGAGATTATGAAAAATGCAAATTATAATTCAGTTTGAAGCAAATACACCCTCCCAGCGCTATCCGCTCGTTTCGTATTCTAAATCTACGTAAAATTGGTAAATGAAAAGAAAAATAGAAAAACAAAACACTAAACTTATTCAAAAAGATGCTCAGCTTCTATGACCTATGTGCAAATGCAACAATGTCTAAATTTAGCAAATCCTAGTATTTAACTCAATACCATCTGAATTTGGTCGAATCAAAAAATCAAGCCAAATAAAAGAACAGATTAAACCTGATTAAATCAGTAAGATACACGTAAGATTCTTAAAAAATGTGATTCAGTTCGATTTAAAATAAAAATAAAATTTATAATTATAATTTGACTCGGTTAACATAAACCGAATACACCCTCCTATCTCTATCCACTCGTTCCGTATTCTAAAATATACAGTAAAATAGCCACGAATGCCGGTGCATAAGCATCAAAACTTAAAGAAACTAAAAAATGAAACACTAAACTTATTCAAAAAGATTCCAAGCTTCTATGACCCATGTGAAAATGTAATGTCTAATTTAACAAATCCTACAATTTAACTCAAAATTAGTCATATAAAACATTCATCTAATCTACTTTTATGCAATTGAAAAGCAGGATTAACCCATGTTCCGCAGTTGCATTGCATACCCGCCCAGTTGAACGAACCTAATCGTGCCTTGCATCCCAAGCATTGAAGCTTCTCTCCCACCAGGCCTTCTCCCACGAAACCTTCTTGTACTAAAATAGCATATTCAGAAGAAATTAGTGGCTAAACTCTTATTTCTTTTAAATCAGTGTTTCAACTTTAAAATTTATAAATGTCAAGTATTTTTAACCGTTTTTCAGTCATCGGTGTGACAAAAATACAAAATTAAACCTCAGAATGATGGTATTGTATAACACACTTGCCTACATAGAATCAAAAAGGTAAAATAAAATAGTACTATATTTTAATATTTTTTCGACAATTTAATAGCCACCTGATCGAAACATAGCTAAAAACGCACATTTGATATACTGTTTGAAAATTAAAATACTGATTGAAAAAAACATTCAATAAATTAACCGATTTAAAAAAATTCAGATACGAGTGATATAAATTTTCCTATAGCAAACAGATACTCACCTGTTTGCATCCATTTCATGGGCTCAACGAATATGGAAGTGCATTCGACAGGCTCGTTCTCTCGAGCATCACCATCTCGCCTTTTCCATTTAAAGCATTCTTCTCCATTCCCATGTTCATGTGAAACAATGTTATCTGCTGATGCTACAATTCTTCGACACTTTTTACAGCGGTAAATAACTTGAGGCTTACCAACAGGTCCTAAATCAGACTTATCGGCTACTACAGTCTCAGCTTCCGAAATTGGGTTGTCCATTATTGCTACTGCGGATTGATATTAACTAAAAACACGAGCAATACAAAGTGATAAACAAGACATTCCACAGGTCGATCTTAACAAAAAACACGGGCAATACAGAGCGATTAACAGGACATTCCGGAGGTTGATCTTAACTAAAAACACGGGCAATACAGAGCGATTAACAGGACATTCCGCAGGTCGATCTTAACTAAAAACACAGGCAATACAGAGTGATTAACAAGACATTCATTGGTAAAAAAATTCGTTAATTTAGTCTAAATTAATACGAAAAATATATTTTAACAAAAAATAAATTATTGAACAAACACAAATTTGAACCCTAGACACCTAAAATTAGGTTAAATTCGGAGGAAAATCTAAAGCTAATTATGTTTGCAATTAATTAAACACATCAAATTAAACAGAAAATAAAATTGAAAGGAGAATACCTTCAAACAGAGAGAGCCTGAATTCTTTTTTGGTTTCAGATTGTTTATTTTTATAGCTTGGGGTTTATAATTGTTTTAGTAAACGACACCGTGTTGCTTTTAGGAGGAATTTAATTTAAGGGCTAATTTTGACTGATGATCCCTCAACTTTTTTCTTCTCTCCAGTAATATTCATTATCTTAATTTTTATAAAAAAAAGTAAGAAAATAAAAAAAAATAGTAATACTTTTGCTCAAATGACAAAATATTGACAACTTGATTCTTTTCTCTTAAATAATAAAATAGGATTAAAATGACTTTTTAAATTGCAGCGACACTGCTATGATCATATGAGTCCGAATGCCGGATCCTGTATAAGGTCGTGTGGCTCATAGCAACATGTTTCTATCTTATATCAACCATCAATATTGAATTTTAGTCGTGCCGATTAAATCTCATAAAGACGTAGCATTTATACGTGAAATTAACTTCTTTTGAATTTAGGCTCCATGGTTCTCAAAATTTATAACCTTACAATGTGTCACAAGACAAGGCAGTTAATCTTCAAAGTAAATTTTGATGGCAAGCAACACATTTTTCTACTATGATGATAATAATAATACATCATGAATTTTCCTGCAACTTGCTGCTTAATGTAGCGTCGATCATCTTCATCAACCCGAACCAGATTCAAATAACACTTCCCACTGAACTTGTTGTTTATGTTGCAAATTTGCAATGTGTTGGTGTCAGTTCGTAAGGGCTTAGAAATAGTCTGATTGGAATTAAACAGTCAGATTGAGTAATTTAACGAATACGCGCAAACCACAAAAGTTCCTCTGTCAAAATACCAGAAAATTCCTATGAATATCACCATATGAAATGAAATGCTCTATGAACAAATCAATCGATGCAGATTCACTGCCACAAATTAAACAGTGTATACCGGACGATATTTAAATCAACGAGAAATAAAATTGTTGAAAGCACAAATGGTGATTTGTGACATCCATTATTGCACATTAACAAATTAAATAAAAAAGGACTGATGTATGACTGTAATTAATCTGTACAGTAGACAAAAAAATGTTCATGACATACACTGTTTAATCTGTAGAGATAAACTGTAGAATTAAAAGCAATAGATAAAACCTTAAACCCCAATTCAAAACTAAAAGAATTGAAATAAACCAAAAAAAGACGAACAGATACCAGATTTTAATTCAAAGGAAATACCGATTAACAACTGGAAATTAGAATAGCTGGAAATTAAAAACTGATCAAAACCATTAAAAGAAAAACACTGAAAAATGTAGCTCAAGAACTGAAATTTCAGTTTGCGGGCAACGAAATAGACATAAATAACAAAATAGGACCAAAATTATTTGTTTACTATCAGGTTATAATTTTTACTAATCATTTGATACTACACAAGGGAGACCCCAAAAGAACTTACTTCTAGGAAAACTGAAGAATGTCTCTTGCCATAACTAAAAAAGGCTTCTGAGACTTGTATGTGATGATTATAAAGAGCAAATCTCAGCATAGTCAGTATCAAGAACGGAAGTTCTATGACAACTCCGACTTGGTTTTACACGAACCATGGACTGTGCAAGTGAATTTACATATGCCACACTTGTTAAATCATTATAAACTATAGAAATGAAAGATGTAAAAACTCCACTAGATAGAGTTATTAGAAACTTGTATTAGTCATTTGGATAGAATACAAACGAAAGTAAAACCAAAATGTATTGGAACTCAGAAGAATTCTCAAGACCTGTCTCCATTGGACCTCTGTAGATAATAAATTATCATCTAAACCACCTTTGCTTGACATGCCTTCATATTGATGATGCACCCGTCTTTACCCATCAGGAAAACTGCAAATTGTATATGGTAAAGTAGAGATCAGTCATCAGTAAGCAATCTAAGATAGGAAGCCATTACAGATATAGTTTAAATAAACTGACCTCTCTCATGAGCACCAGTCTCTAGCATTCTGGAACATCTTTAACCATGGGCTAGGACCTTTGCTGTCCACATCCCAGTGCTTAGGATACCATGGGAACTGCCACATCATGAAGCAACGTTCTGGATGAGGCATCATAGCGAGATGCCTCCCATCAGGAGAACAAATTGCTGCTACACCTAAAGGAGAACCATTCACGTTGAAAGGGTAAGTTTCTGTTGGATTACCATCGTCATCACAGTATCTAACTGGAGCCAAATCTGAATGAACCACGCGATCAAGAACACCATCATCTGGGAAATAAGCTCTTCCCTCACCATGGGCAGCCCAAACTCCTAATGTACTACCTTCCATTCCTTTGAACATAATGGCAGGGGAATCCTGTATCGTCACACTTGTAAAACGGCATTCAAATCGGCCAGACTCATTGTGAACAAACCTCGGTTGTGAAGGGTCCCCTCCAGCACCAAGCACACCCCCAACTTGGGGGCCTGGGACCCATCCCAATAGAGCCATTAGCTGACATCCATTGCATACACCGAGGCTGAAAGTATCAGGTCGCTTGTAGAAGTCCTGAAACTGATTTAGAAGTGGCTGATTAAATCTTATGGAGGCAGACCACCCCTTTGCAGAATCAAGGACATCAGCATAGCTAAAACCTCCCACAAACACAACTCCACGGAATTCATGAAGGGAGATGGCTCCACGCAGAAGGTCAGACATCGTAACATCCCAGGGTTCAAAACCAGTAGCATAAAGTGCTGCAGCCATTTCTCGGTCTCCGTTGCTTCCTTCCTCTCGAATTACTGCCACTTTTGGTTTTAAAGTTGCAGACATATATCTCGCATCTGTAACTGTCGGGGTAAATGACAATTTCCAGAGTGGTTCATGCCTATATTTTAAACCTTCTTTCTCAGAGTCCACACAGGAAGCCAGTCTTTGGAGCTTCTCAAGTTGAAAGCTTGTTTCCTCCCACATATCTCTTAGAAGAGAAGTTCCCTCATTAATATGAGTTTCCCCATCAACTTTTAGTTCTATCATGGGCGAGGCAGTCACTTGTCCAACTATCTCAGCAGAAACCCCCACCTTATTGAGCCTCTGTATAACACCATCCAAGTTTTTCCGGCTAACCTCGAGAATAAGACCAAGCTCTTCTGCAAAGAGTGTTTGGAAGAGACTCTTCCCATGTGAAGCCAAGTCCAAAACAATGCCACAATTTCCAGCAAATGCCATCTCCATGGCACAGATCAGGAACCCACCATCACTTATATCATGGCCAGAGGAGATGAGTTCATCCTCAATAAGATCTTGTACACTCTCAAAAGTTCTTTTGAGGTAAGAAACATCCTCAAGATCAGGAGAGTCATCCCCAATTTGGTCAAATGCCTGTGCAAGAGCTGATGCCCCTAGTCGCCTCTCACCTTTTGCCAAATCAATATGAAGCAGTAGACCATCATCTCCCAATTTCAAATCCGGGGTTACTGTTTTTGTTATGTCAGGACAAGTGACGTAAACACTGATAACAAGATTACCTGGAGCCTTAACAACCTCATCACCTGCATGAGCTGCCATAGAGAGACTGTCTTTTCCCCCATCAATAGCAATACCCAGTTCAATCATAGCTTCAGAAAGAGCTGTTGCAGCATCATACATGTCTGCTCCTTCCCCATCAAGCTTGGCAGCATACATCCAATTCCCGCTTGCTTTAACATCAGAAAGAGAAGTAACCTTAGCCCAAACTAGATTTGTGAGTGCTTCTCCAACAGCCAGTCTTGCCATTGCCTTTGGATTAACCAGCCCTTTGATTGGCTGCTCACCAATTGCGCATGCACCTCCAGTCAAGTCAGAGTAAGTCTGAGCTATAACAGCAACATCAGCGAGTGTAATCTGCAAAGGACCAACAGTTTGTTGCTGTGCTACAAGACCTGTAACACATCTATCCACTTTTGTTGTCAAGAAACGTTTCGAACATACAGAAGGAAGCCTCAATACCCTCTTTAAAGCCTCCATCACAGTGATCCCTGGAGCAATGTCAAGAGGCTCTCTTGCATTAACCATTCTGTGGAATTCAAAAGTCTTGCGAGGCATGTCCCCAAGTACTTTCTCAAGCTCAAAATCTACAGCAGGAGGAGGAGGAGGCAGCCCAAGTAAACTGCATTTCTCAATAGCTGAACTGTCAACCAAGACCACACGTCCCTCGCCATTAATTGTCCCAATAACAGCCATTGATACCCTTTCTCTTTCACAAATTGATTGTAGAAGATCACGGCTCTCAGGTTTCACCAAGATAGCATCTTGCTCCTGATATTCTGCACCCCATATCTCTAGAACAGACATCGTATGATCACCAACCACGATTGCTCGGATGTCAATCACAGCACCCTTTGGATATATAATTTCCTTCACCACATTACAGTTCCCACCAGCTCCTTGATCGTGGATGCTAATAATTGGATTATTCTTCCCCATCTCGATGCAGGCGCGGACAACACGATAAAGTTTCTGTGACATCTCTGCATCTCCACGCTGTACAGCATTAAAATCAAGTTCTGCATCATTTTGCCCACTCACCATACTTGAGGCAGCCCCGCCTCCCATTCCTATACGATATGCAGGACCCCCAATCTTCACAACCAACATACCAATGTCAGGCTCTCCTTTTGTTATGTGGGTGTGATCAATCTGCCCAATACCCGCACTGAACATAATCGGCTTCAGCCATTCTCGCCTTTCCCCACTCGGAAGTCTCATTCCAAAGGTTCTAGTGTAACCCTGAATCAAGGGCTCCCCAAATTTGTTTCCATAATCTGATGCACCATTGCTAGCATCAATCAGAATCTGCAGAGGTGATGCCAAGTTCGATGGATATGTGAAGGAATAATCTTCCCATGGAGCATAAGATCCTTCCATATTCAAATTCCCAACACAATAACCAGCTGTCGCTCCAATGACAAATGAACCCCTACCTGTCGCATGGGTATCTCTAATTCTACCACCTGCACCTGTTTCTGCCCCAGGATAAGGTGCCACAGCACAAGGGAAATTATGAGTCTCAGCTGTGAATAAAATATCAAGGTCACGAGTAGCAACATCTAGTGGACATGTCAAACCAGGCTTAACTGGCAGCAATTGCTGAACAGGGAAGCCCTTGATTGCACTGGAGTTATCATGAAAGCCAATCACTGAATTGTTTGGATTCGCCTGCAAAGTGCTTTTCACAATCTGCATAAGTGTTCTATCCATAGGCTGACCATCAATGACAATGTTTCCAGTAAAAAACCAGTGCCTGCTGTGTTCACTGTTGGATTGTGCAATGTCAAACAATTCCACAGTCGTCGGATTCCGTTTGATATCTTCTTTAAAAAGCCTAGTGTAGTACTTCAAATCTTGCTCATCAAAAGCGAAACCCATCTCTTGATTAATCTCTTCCAAAGCCTTCCTCCCTTTCTCCATAACGGGCACAAGCCGTACTTCCTCAGGAACCACACTAGTCTCAAAAGATGTCAACTTCTGAGTATAAACACACTCAGTCATCCGATCATGAACCATGGCGGAGAACTCGCTGATCTGATCTTCTCGCAAGACTCCCTTACTATGTAGCAAGTACCTCCGGGACCGCTCGATACGCGTCACTTCTGTTAATCCACAAGCACGACAAATGGAAACAGCATTTGCAGACCAAGCTGTTGTAAAAGACAATCGAGGCCCAACCTCAACTATAACAGTATTCAAACCTTCTCTCTTCTTCTTATCAAGAAAGCTCTCTGTTCCCAAGTTCTCCGGTTCATAAGTTTCTGACAGAAGCCACCTAAGAACTCCATACTTCTCATTGGAAATCTCAGACTGGAGCCCCACATTAAAACACTGCTCTGTCTGCAACCCAACAATCTCATTAGAGATTTTCGATTGCACTGACTTGAGTAACTCAACAGTAGCACTCTCTTGGATTAGCGGCACGCGATAAAAATGAACAATCTGTTGACTAGACATTTCAATCAAATTAGATTGCTCATTAAGAGAACTAGTAGCCACAGCTCCAGGCTTCGATTGAGCAGAACACCTCAATAAAACACCTTTCCTGCCAGTAACACACAGTGGAGATGTCGAATTACGAAGAGCGCCCAATAATAACTGATTCCGCCTGTTAACAACTAAATCTTTCTGCAGAAACAGAGTTTGCCCATAGGAACCCTGCAATTAAAATCAAAATAATAAGAACCCGGCATACCGAACAATAAAAACCAAATTTCCATTATATTAACAAAGAATTGGATTAAATACAAACACTCAACTTGTAAACATTGAGTTGCAGCCATTGCAACAACCTGGATGAATCAAAAATCTCCTCTTGTGCTGCCCGTTTGAACCCTAGAAACCTAAAGCATAGTAGAACACAGAGCACTGTTTTTAAGTAAATTTTTTCGCATAATTTAAAGCTAATTAAAAACATTAAATAGAAACATAAACATTAAGAATACCTTCAACAGAGAAAGCCCGATTTTTTTGTTTTTTTTGTTTCGGATAATTGCTAGGGTTTATGAAATCAAAAAAAATGTTAGGGTTTATGATTGTTCTCGGAACGACACCGTGTTGCTTTGGACGCGGGCTAATTGTCACTGATGGTTCCTTAGTTTCTTTCTTTCTCTCATAACAATACAATATCTTTCAACTTTCATCTTATATTATTATAAGATGATAAATAGTTTCTTTTTCAATTTTGTTTGACAAAATACTGATCTGATTTTGACCTGTCAAGCTGATGCATTGTATATTAATGAGAGAAAAAAATATAATAGGATAGAGACAGACGTTGAGAGATCAACCGTTAAAATTATTCGACAGTGGCATTTTTAAATTTTGTTAAATATTTGAAAAATAAAATAATCCAAAATATTAACTTTTAATAGTATTTTTTAGAAAATATAAATTTTATGTTCAACCCGGGGATAAAATAAATATTTTAATCAATTAAAATGGGGTCGAATTTGTATTTAACATAAATATTTTAATTTCGGACTAATGTGTACTAAAATTAGATTCAATTTTCTTTTGATCAACCAACGGCTAGTATAAAACATTGTATATTAAGTGGAAAGAGAACAATTAGCATACAAATATTAAGTTTGTTTTTGTAAAATACAAATACTACTTATCTCCTTTTGTTTCATATTGATGATTTTTATTTTTAAAATTAATTAAATAGTAAATATTTAAAAATATTCTTAATTGAATTAATAGCACTCAATTAAAACAGTGATCACAAATTTGATGATAAAATTTAATTTTTGATAATAATGAAATATAACATGATTCAATTATTTAATAAAAATATTATAGATAGTTATTGTAATTTTAATGAAAAAATAAAAAAATTAGTTGTATAAAATCAAATCAATCTAGAATAAAAGATTTTTTTTTTATCATTTGAAGAGAATTAATTTTTGACTTTTGTGAGAGAAATTAATCTCACGGTCTTAACATAATCTCATAAATGGCGCGTGTACTGCACGCGCTAACAGAAGATTCACAGAGGGACTTCGGGATGATTAAAGTTAAATTGCATGGGTTTAATGATAGAGTATTTTAGTGCAGCGATCTTATATGTAAAAAGAGAAAAATACAGGGATACACAGATGTATTAAGCCATGAACAAATTGTTAAAAATAAAATTCATATTACTCCCTAAACTAATTTTTTATAGAACTTATTATAAAAAATTAGATAAATTTTAAAAGTAATTATAATTATTAGCTATTTTTTACTATAGTTTCAAATTACTATATTTTTTATAAATAACAAATAAAAAAATAAATTTTGATTTTAATACCTTTTAAATAGAATATTGACATTTACCCAAGAACACATATGTTGTCCTGGTTCAATTCGTGGACAATTGTTTTCTTCTTATTTTGACGAATTAAAGAGTATAATTACACTCAATAGTATACATTTCTTAAGCAAGTATTATTTCCTCCCATTTTAGTTTAGATAGAATTTTATTTGTTATTTAAAAAACTATTTATCACACAACACTATTAAATTATTAATTTACTACAAATATAACATATATATCCTATTTTGAAATTTAAAACTAGCTCGTGATGTAACATTAGCAGGTAAGATTTTTCTCCCAAAAATATCCAATTCAAAGCTAACATCCCCCTTATATGTTGGGATTGAACATCAGAAAACATAGTAAAACTAGGAAAATTACAATATTTGAGTAAACATGAAGGGGAAATTTTTACCTAGGCCGGGTTCATGAAAACACGAACAAGGTCTTCGACAAGAAATTCCTGTAAAACTAAAAATTAAAAAACAAAAAGAACTACCACATGACAAGCGGATATTGAGTACCGACGGACCAGCCGACGAACTTCTCACACTTTATTTCGCATCGGAAATTCAGTTGCCTCCTCTGCGTATTCTGTAGTCCGATCCAATATATCGAGTTATACTTGGATAAATTGGCATTAATGGTGACTACGAAATTCAGAATTCCACCCTCAGTTTCACCGATAAGTTGTTTTCCGACTCCTGTTTCGTTCAAACTCACCGAGTCAGCGACGATACTAGCCTGCATTTTCGAAACTTCCGACTCATCTTGATAGAAATCCGGAATCACAACGGAAGATATTTGCACATCTTTAAAAAGAAGACTAGTTTCAAAATTTTGATAAAAAAGATTATGATTAGGATTTTCTAAAGTGAAATTAACTTTCCAATGAGCCATTATATGAGAAGAAGAAGAGACATTGAAATATGCAGCTTTCACTTCATCAACTCTCAACTTTGGGGCATGGAATTTCAGTTCAACCTTGTAGAAAATTGCATAACCCGCTAATAGGGTTAGATAGCAAGCAAGAGTAGTAGAGATAAGAGCCAGTGCAAACCGAAGGAGCTGCTTCCGGCAACGAGCTTTCGTCTCGTCGGAGAAGGTAGTGGTTCGGGTGTACCTCACGACGGGGTTTCCGTCAGCTTCTTGATGTTGCATTGTGTGGCACCCGACTCCGACGCAGAATATATATATATATCTGATCAAACTTGTAAAAGAAAGAAATTTAGAGGGGGAGAAAAAATAAGTTTCTAGCTTCTCAAGGGCAAGGGTGATATATATAATTATTATTTTCTTTACCTTAGATTATCATAGATATAAGAATCTAAACAGAAAATATTAGAAAGATTTAAATTATCTATTCTCATATCATAAAAACATTATCTTTCACAAGAGAATCCAAATATAATAGTTGACACTAAATACTGAACATGAGTCAATTATTTAATAAAACGTATTATGGATAATTGATAAAATTTTGATGAAAATTTCATTTTTTTTAATATGCATGTAAAATTAAATCAGTTTATAAAGTTAATTAAGACCAAAAGAACTGAAAATGTAAGGACTAAAGTGGATTTTGTTTGTTATTTTTTAAATCCTTCATTAGGGCAATTGTCACAGACCTAGTTGTTGCTTGGAATACAAGCTACAACAAATTAACCCTAACCGACTCACTCAGTTTCCTATAACTAGACTTCTTTCTTCGTATTCTTTCACTTTTACTCGCTTCTCTCTTCTTGTCTACTAAAACAAAACGAAACCTAATATTGTTTGTGTTTTACGATAACAATGACTGAAGTTATGCTCGAGATTGCGGAGAATTTCTTCTTGGCGAACGATGCAATGGCGGCTTATAATATGGCCAAAACTGCTTTAGGATTAGACCCCTTCTATGGCAATGGCGTGACTCTTCGCAGGTATGTTACAGCTTACCGTGTTCATGCCGCGGCGTTGCGTTATAAGAATCCTGACGGCGAGATGGATTGGTACAAAATTCTTGGATTCAATGATGATGATTATTTGGTACCCGTTGAAGATATACATGACCTGTTTTGCAAAGCGTATAAATTGATCGATCCTGAAGATCATTGCTCTGCTGCGGCCCAAGAAGCGCGTAAACTGTTGCGAAAAGCTTTTGCGATTGTGGGTGATATGGAGAGCAGAATTGCGTATCATAAACGCTGGAATTTGCCTTTAGGGTTTCGAGAAAGATCGGCTGTGAAGAAGGAAGCATCTGGTGGTCACTTGACTTCAATGTCTGCAAGTCAAGAAGAGCAAAGATTGGCGATCATGAGTAAGGAAATCTCTACTGCTGAACCCGTAAGAAGACGACGACAACGAGAAGAAGAAAGATCGGGAAGGAAGATCGAAACCTCTGCAACAAAACAACAGCAAACAACAACGAAGAAGATGCAAACGCCTGTCTGTCATATGAATACAAAGACTACTGCTACAACTGAACCTCTAAGAACACAGCAACAACAACAAGAAACATCGACAACGAAGATTTCAGCTCGTCATTTGAATACAAAGACTACTGCTACAACTGAACCTCTGAGAAATCAGCAACAACAAGAAAGATCGACAACGAAGATCTTAGCTTGTCGTATGGATACAAAGACTGTTGCACCTATAAGAAAAGAAGGTTGTCGTGCACTGAAGTCGCGATCAATATCCAAATTCAAGAACGTGGGCTGTCGTCGATCCACCTTTTTGAAGTCATTATCACATTTTATGTGAAGCTCATGATCACTTTTTGTGCAATTTCTGAGTTTTGAATGTTTAGGTTTTGATTTCCAATTCGAAACTACGTATATAAGGATTGTTGTTTATTAATCGAATGCGAACTTTGGTGTTTTGTTATGATTCAATTTTATCTTCGAATTTGGGTCAGTGTCTATTCTAGGCATAAATTATGATTCAGTACTCTTCGGTTATATGGCATTCAGAAGATTTTGCTTCTGTGAACTGATAATCACATTTTATGCAATTGTTACTTACTGTTCAATTGGTACTTACTGTTATTATTCAAATTTGATTCACTAACAAAATCGCTGTCGGAGAAACATGTTTATGGCGCTATATCAGTGATAAAAGCCGAATCAACCGAAGAGGAAGAATTCACCTGTTGAAAATTCATTGTAATGGATTCGAAAGAAAGAAATATCATGTCCAAATTCTTCATAATGAATTCATCTGTTGAAATTTCATTATAAATAACGAATAAAAATGAGCTGATTAAACCGAAAGTACCGCCGAGCCAAGTACATGATTGGAAACACTACTTTAGGATGCATAAATACAGCTCAGGCTTCACCACATCCACCACTCAAACATATCTCAACACCTTTAGAAAGTGAGAAGTAAATTATTAATTTACTACACATATATAGTAACATATATCATATTTTGAAATTTAAAACTAGCTCCTGATGTAACATTAGCAGGTAAGATTTTTCTCACAAAAATATCCAATTCAAAACTAACAACCCCTTCTATGTTGGGATTGAACACCCGAAAACATAGTAAAACTAGGAAAATTACAATGCTTGAATAAACATGAACAAGGTCTTCAACAAGAAATTCATGGAAAACTAAAAATTCAAAAACAAAATGAACTACCACATGACAAGCGGATATTGCGTACCGACGGACCAGCCCACGAACCTCTCATACTTGATTTCACATCTGAACTTCATTTGCCTCGTCTGCGTATTCTCTACTTTAATCAAAGGCATCTTGTTATGCTTAGCTAAATTGGCATTAATCGTGACTTCGAAATTCAAAATTCCACCCTCAATTTCACCAATAAGTTGTTTTCCTACTCCTGTTTCGTTCAAACTCATCGAGTCAGCAACGATACTTGCCTGCATTTTTGAAACTCCCGAACTACAGAAATCCTTAATCGCGACGGAAGCTATTTTAACATCTTTAAAGAAAACACTAGTTTCAACATTTTGGTAAAAAAGCAGAAAATCATTAGGGTTCGTCAGAGTGAAATTTACTATCCACTCAGCGGTTATATGAGAAGAAGAAGAGACATTGAAATATGCAACTTTCACTTCATCAACTTTCAACTTTGGTGCATAGAATTTCATCCCGTTCTTATACTGAACTACTTCATCCACTGAAAAGCTTAGATAAAGAGCCATAGAGACAAAAATCGCTACTGCAAATAAAAGGAGCAGCAGACTGCAACAAGCTGACGCGGTGGAGGCAGTGGTGAGGCCGGAGGAGGTAGGGGTGCGGGTGACAGTGCAGCCGCTTCTCACAACAGGGTTTTGGTCAGCTTCTTGATGTTGCATTGCGTGGCACCCGACTCCGACACAGAATATATATAGCTAATCAAACTCGTAAAAGAAAGAGAACTAGAAAGAAATTAAGTTTCTAGCTTCTCGAGGGCTATATATATAAAAAAAAAAATTGACCTTAGACTGGATCATAAAAGATATAAGAATCTAAACAAAAATATTAGAAAGATTTATATTATTTCCTAAAACATATCTTCCACAAAATAATCCAAATATATTTTGACTTGAGATAGTGGCGGCACATTAGTTTATGAATGAATGTGAAAAGAAAACAATTAATCAATGCATATAATTATTTTTGTTATTTAGTTTTACTTTCTTAACATTTTAGCTTTGATATAATTATTTTTTGTTATTTAGAGAAATTAATTATTCCACAACACTATAAATTTAACACAAATATAACATATATTTTGAAATTTAAAACTAGCTCTTAATCTAACATTATCAGGTAAGATTTTTCTTATAAAAATATCCAATTCAAAACTAACAACCTCCTATATGTTGGGAAATTATATGAATAATTCTAAAAGAAATAGGACTATACATGAGAATTTAACACATAAATAAAGATATTTAAAAGTTAAATCACTTCTTTATTTGAAATTTTATTCATTTATTTGTAATCATTTCAAAGTACTACGTTCATTACCAAAAGGACCACAAACTTTACATCGTAATTTTAAAATTCTAATTAATTTTTTATAGAAAATAGTACAATTTATAAAGAACCGCAGAACGTCCCGAGTTAACCACTAGATTACATCTATTCCCAACAAGAGCAGTTGTCACTTGTCAGCGAGAGTATTTTTTCAAAATAGTAAAAGAATCTTTGGTTTCTTCATTTTCGTAAGAGAATCCAGATATATTTGGACAAGAGATACCGACTCAAGTTTATTAAAAAGACCTTAAAATTTGCTATGAGGATAAATTCTTACAAATAAGTAAGTGCAAACACAAGAATGTTAAAATTTTCAGTTAATTTTGTATCTATTTATCATCAAATATATTTCTATTTGATTATTTTTAGAATTTAACAAAACAAATAAAAGAATTTGCCTCCAATTATAAAAAATGGAGAAAGAAAAAGGATTTCATAATTTGTCTATGAAATTAGCAAAATTCATTAAAGCTATGATTATATTAAATAAAACAAAAACGTGAGCATGACATAGTAGATTTCAAAATAACAAATAATAAACATTTTGTGATACGTAAATTTACCTGATCAGGAGCAAAACAATCTTGAAAACAAATAGCTATGACAGCCTTGAAGAGTATCAAGCAAAGGAGCAGTTTGGCAAGCTTCCTCAACTGTCCGATCCATCCACTTCTCCAGTATTGTTTCAGCAACAACAGACAACTGATGCTGCAACACAGCTCCACCAAGTGGTCCGACCAAATTCAGCCTTGTCGCAGCAGAAAAGGCATCTCTCAATGTTATAAACATGTACGCTCTTTGAGAAGTTTCACTATCTATCCCTAGAAGTCCACATACTACACCAAAGACGGGAGCATGGTGAAAGACAACAGCCTCGGAACCAATAAATGTATCTCTCATGGTTTTCAGAGACGGGATTTCGGTAAACACAGCTGCAGCTACCCTCATGAGAGCTGCCCCTTGTGCAATCGATGCTTTTCGACTTATTTCATTAGTTAAAGTTGCATCCAATGTTTTGTCGAGCTTTTGCCAGGAATCCAAATCGGTAGAGGAGGTAGCAGAACACACAAAAGGAAGAAGTAAACTCGCAGTATTCTCCAGAATGTAAATCACATGAGTCTTAAAATCTTCAGGAGATGAGATTATGCGTGCTTGAATTGCTGCCTCGAGTCCCAAAGAATGTGCAAAAGCGCCTGTAGGGAGAATGGAATCAAGCAGTTGCCACTTGCTCCACTGCAAACGAGAATCCGTACAAGCAATTTTCCTCCGCTTATGGTCTATCTCCATGTCATCTTCCATGGGGATAATGTAAAAAGCACCCTGTGAATACAAATGAACTATTGGAATAGACCATTACCAATTTGTAAGGGAAAAAAACACAACAAAGAGAAGTTGTTGAGAAATATAGATAATGATGCAAATATAAGTTATGTCCGTCATTTACACCCGAAGTCCGAAAGCTACAAAAGATTTCTTAAAAAAGTAAATAAAATTTGATCAAAACATTCTGCTAACTTCATTCTTTTCCCTAATATAATTAAATAAAATATGAATTAAGTAAAAAATAAAAACAACAAGATGAACTCAACTACATCACAAGGTAAGTTCTCGATCATGATTTGATAGTTTAGTCTAGCGACATGTGTTCGTCTAAATTCCTCTAAATATACATGCACTCTATATCTACACTTCTATTATCGAATTCTATGGTTCCCATACCACCCTCCAAAACACGAGCACAAACTAGCTAAATCTTAACACGGCACCAAAACCAAAAAAAAGTGAATTTCCAACAAGCACAGCAGAGATCAGTAAATTAAAGGACTGCTAATCACTTATGCAAAGGTTATACAGGCAAATATGAACCTATTGCACCTCAAGACAGCCCTAACTAGTAACTCCTCTAATTTACCATATGTAACGCGGAAACATATAACGTTGAAATGAAAAACGCCGAAATAGAAATGGAGAACACCATATTTTACAGAAATTTATTACCAATACAGAATTTCGAGCTTTAAAAATGTTTTCGGAAACGTAAACGAAACACCAAAATGTAGTAATTTTAATATGTTCCCGTGCAACATAGTTTACCATCTATAAACCTGAAAAGTCTACTATATCAAATTCATACCACAAATTCCATGTATGTAACAACTTCTTGACAGATTGAATTACCCAGCTTCATAATTAGCTCACTTTTTAAACACAATTAGTAGTATTTCCTAATTGTTCTCATTCCATTAATAACAATCAATTCCTTCAATTTCCTTAATTGAACAATTTTGATCCAATGAAAGCAGAAATTGAAAAATTAGCTGAAGATTTTACCTCAGCTACGGTGAGAAACAAATGATGATAAGAGAGGCAGTGAAATATTTGAAAGTACTGCTCAGCGAAACTCAGTCCTCTCCTCCGCCACCATCGTCGGCGTCACCGAAATCCGGTTAGCTGGTGGGCAAGTTGAGAAGGATTGTCGGCACCGCTAAGTACAACTATATTATGTACTCTTACCTTTTTATCAAAAGGCTTAATTACTTAAAAACCACTGAACTTTTTTTTCGTTTATAGCATGACCTAGGAAAAAATTCATTTATATCCTAACGTATGTGTTTATGTTTCACCTCTACTCTGAGTCATTAAATTAACCTCTTTTCATTTAAAAAAAATTTAAAATAGTCCTTCATTTAGAGAAAAATTCATTTCTAATTAAACACTAATTAGCTTAGGTTAAAAATGAAGATTTATTTTAAACTTTTTTTTAATGAAAAGAGGTTAATTTAATGCATCGGGTAGAGATGAAACATAAATACATACATCAGGGTATAAATGAATTTTTTTCTAGGTCATGGTATAAACGAAAAAAGAGTTTAAGGTGAGTGGTTTTTAAGTAATTAAGTCTTATCAAAATTAAATTTTATTTTTTTATTGAATTAGTCACATCCAATTATAAATTCACCAACTTTACACAAATTCACCAACTTCACACATTTCTCATTTTAATTCAGGCAGTTTAAATTCTTTTCATTTTCATGCACAAACTAACTCTTTCTTTTAAATTTATGCATAGTGTTGTCGTATTCGGTTCTATTGGTACAATTTGCTGAGGTGGAGGTTATTTTATATCAATGAATGAGTGACACAACATCAGCGTGCATGAATTTGAAAAAAAAAGTGACAATTCGTGTATGAAAATGAGAATATGTATAAAGTTTGTGTTTTTTTATATTAACCCTTTTTTATTTTGTATCAAAATTAAAACTAAAATTTATAGTTTTATAATAGTTAAAAGTAAAAAAAATTCAAATAAATATAATTATTATATTCATAACTGAAAAACTGGAACACACACAAATTATTAAAAATACACCAACAACTAAAAATACACATTTAAGATACACATAAAAAAAAACTCAATTCATAAAAAACTAACAAAAATTAATAGTCAACCGGTGAACAATGCACATAACACGCGTTGATCGGATTGTTGAACGTACTGTAACCACGGTTGACAGATGTTGACCAATTTCTGGCTATATTTCAGCCAAATTTTGTCGACCGGTCTCCGGATTGCAACTGTGACTTTTAGCCAGGAGTTTCATGTGTTTTTCTTTGAAATATTGTGTTTTCATAAATATAAATTAAAATAAAATAAACAGTGATTGCCTCCACTTATGGAGAAATTTTTAGATAAACTCAGTATAATACATCGTTCGTGAATAAGACTATCATATTATGACACGTCTTTAAAATGGTAGCACTATTTTAATTTTATTTGTTACTTTTTAGACATTTGAATAGTAATACTATAATAATGTCACCATTTTAATGACGTATTATAATGTGATAGGATTAGTACACAGACGACGTGATAACCTGAATTTACCGAAAAAATTCTTCCACCTACATGGGCATCATTAAAATTAACTATGATATCTACTTCTCAAATTCATCAATGTGGGCTTATTACAACTGTTGCTCAGATTTCAAATGGATCTGTTATTTAACGTTTTTATGCATATTTTCGACATATTTATTGGATATATTGAAATTTTTGAATTTACGAGTCTTTGAATTTGGCCTGCTTCCTGTTCTCAAAATCGAGTTATTATGGAGGGTGACTCTTTTCAAGTTTTATAAATTATTAATTCAATTTAGGTAACAAATTACAGAATTTGGGGATTTGTCAATATATTTGGCGTTTCCGGAATACGTTTACTCTTTGCTATGTCCATCATGTTAATAATCAGTGTGTGCGTGTGCAATGAAATCAAATTTGGATGGTAGTAATAATAAGATAGAAGGTATAAAAAAGCTCTCGAGTTTTTCTCAAAAGTACAGATCAGTTCTTTTACTTTATCTGGGCACAATTAAGTCTCCGTGTTTTTAAAATTAAACAATTAAGCCCTAATTATTTTAAAATCAAACAAATAAATCTTTTTAGCTTATTTTTGGGACACTTAACCCCTCAAATTTTTGGTAAATATTAAAATTATTTTTGAATTTTTTTTCTATATGATTATAAGAGACATGTCAGCTATTAACTAGTGTTTCTAATGATGTTGGATGAAAGAGGTTATGTGTTCTATTTGAAAACAAAAAGGGCTTAATTATACCAAAAAAAATGGTTGATTTGTACTTTTGTAAAAACTACGAGGGTCTTTTTGTACCTTTTGCCTAATAATAATAATGCAATAAAAGTTCATTTTGCCTCCTACATTTGGAAAGAAAGATCAAATAAGGTGGAACTTATGGTCTTAAACAAAAACACCCTTAAGATAGACATTTTAGACAAAAACGTTTTAGTCAAAGAATGTTTAAATAAAGAAAACTAAAATTGCTCTAACTCCTCATAAGAGGTAAAGTGTGTCAAATTAGCAAAGTTATGTGTGTTACGTAGAAAACTGTAAATTTATTCTTAATTGTTTTTTTTTTGTTAAGTTGAGGGGGCAAAATGAACCTTTTGTTAAATAATAGTGCGTTTTGCTAAATATGCGTTTTACTTTCCTTATTTCGACGTGCCATTCAATTCCAAATTACATTTCCTTTCAAATAACTTTTGCCTCCAATAAATGGAACCACCGCCATCGCTAAAACCGCCGTGCCATCAGCCACTCACGGCAGCTCTACCGACGCTAACTGAGCTCTCAACAAATCAGATAGAATTTCTGAACAAGCAATTAAACACTCGTAAAGATCTCATCACAAAAGCTCCGCTTCTCCTAACAGACTTAACAAAAAGCTACTCCGATTCACACTCCGATCACATAAACTTCCAAAGAAACCTCGCAAAACGCATCGTTTCATGGATTTCTCACTCTTTCGAAGCGAAATCATCGGTTACTGATCTTAATTATATGCTGGAGAATCTCAGTCTCCGTACTTCTCCGTGTTAGTGAATAATTGTCATTAATTTAATTAATTTTAATTTAATTAATTTTAATAATTATTAAATTGTTTTTAATTTAATGAATTAATTTGTTTGTGTTTTGTTTAGATGGATTTTGCTCGAGGAAAATGAAGAGATTTGTGAATGAGGAGATGCCTCAAATTGTCAAATGCTTGAAGAGAATTGAAAGTATTGGTAAATATGTTGGTGAGTTTGAGAATTCTTATTTTTGATTTAGTTCTGTTTAATTTAATTTCGCATCAAAGATTATGGATATTTGTGATGGACATTAGTATATTTTAATGTTGTAAATTGTAATGATGGTTTTACATTGCTGATTGCTTAGATGATTGATTAAATTGTTCACTTGATAGTTGTTGTGAATGATATTGAATGAAGTTAGATTGTTATTTTTAAGAAATTCTTGAATTATTCGGAAGATTTAACTGGGGTTTTTGACATAGAAGTGAAGCTATTTTATTATCCTTATTTATTGATGTTACATGCATGTTTAATAGAAAGATGAGCATGTTTAAACTCTCCTCGTTCCAAATAATACTGGTATCTCTAAACTTGAAAATAAATATTATCCAAGTCCCTACGATAATTATTGATTACTTAGGTTACAACTGTTGGCCTGTCATTTCTGATGTCACATTGTTTGAAATTTTTGGTTTGCTCTTGAACAAATTTTTGAGTCGGAGAACTAGTGACTCTATGCAAAGCCTGCGCAAAAGATAGCTTATGGAGTAATAGAAAATCCTTTCTTATCCCTAGCAAAACAAGCAGATTTTTTGCTGGTTTTGTAATTCTTGAGGGAAACATTTATGCGTTATGTTCATACTTTATATAGTCTCCCATCATGCACTAAACTCAAATGTGAATTTATTCAGATATTGCTTTACGGTTGGAAGCTTTGGTTGGAGATCTTGAGGATGCAGTTTACTCTACTGGAGACTTACATGCTCGGAATATGTTTTCAGCAAAGCATTTGACTTCACTGATTTCAACTGTAAAAGACTGTATTTCTCTTTACCTCATTATTCCAGCATGCATATTGTATTGATAAATTAATAGAATAGTTAGAAACTAAACATGACTATATTCTATTGGTACAGGACTTTGGGCTAAAGCAAGAAAGACTTGTCAGAGCCATACAAGTTATGAATAATATTGAGGACATTTTGGTTGATGTTGCAAAATTTCATCCTCAATGGTCTCATCTTTTGCAATCTATTGATGTCAGAGTAGATAAATCTCTAGTGGTTGTTCGCCCACAAATTCTTGCTGATTATCGAGCTCTTCTTGCTTCTTTAGGATGGCCACCTAAACTTTTGACATCAAAAGTCGATAGTGGAGAAATTACTAGCCTTCCTAATCCACTTGTTTTGATGGAAGGAAACAAACGAAAGAAATTTTCGGAGAGTTTTCTAGATGTTTGTGCTTTGGAGCATCTGCAAACACGAAGGCAAAATCGACAGTGTAACATGTTTGGACAGAACGAATGCACCACGAGGCTTTGGGCTATCGATGAACTGGTTTCGCCTTTTGCATCACGATTAGAATACCATTTCTCTAAATGGGTTGAACAGCCTGAGTTCATTTTTGCTCTTGTATATAAGATTACTAAAGACTTTATTGTCGGAGTGGATGACGTTTTGCAGCCTTTGATCGACAGAGCAAGGTTGGCGAGTTACAGTGCTAGAGAAGCATGGGTTTCAGCAATGGTCCAAATGCTTTCTGGATTTTTATCAAAATCTGTCGTCTCTGTTCTTGTTGAAAGGTACAAGAATAAAGATATGTATGTTGAAGTTGCTTCTTCATGGCTTTATTTAATGGATCACATTGTTGTTTTTGATAAACGGATGCAATCACTTGTAAGTTCAGAAATTAATTTTTTCTTGAAGTCTGAAGGGCATAATGAGCCTTCCATTGGAGTTTCAGTATTAACGATGTTCTGTGGTAGGCCAGATTGGCTCAAAATATGGGCGAAAATAGAACTCAAAGATGCTATCAAGAAATTGAAGCTTGATCTAAAAGATGAGAGAGCTTGGTCACTAGATAAGGAATCTGGTGTTAATTTCCAACACAGTGCTATAGATTATAAAGCTCCGTTAGTAGCAAAATCCGCCATTAAAATAGCGTGGGAAATGATTGAGCGATGCCAAAGTCTGCCTGATATTTTACTACGTGTTCGTTTTATCAAATCAACTACCGGAAAATTCCTCTGGTATCTTCTTAATGTATTGGTTTTGAGATGCAAGAATACCGAATTTCCCCTGGATTATGCGGACAATGTCTTGATCAAAGTCTGTGGATCAATTAATGCTGCCAGATATATTGCGTCTAAGCTACAAGAATGGAGTGATGATGTAAACTTTTTAGAGATGACAGTCGCGGAAAAGAAGTTAGATGTGAACAGAAATGACAACTCTGCCGATGATAATATGTTCTTCGCGGAAGAAGTTAAATGTCTAACGGAGCTCGAAACTAACTGGCTCATGGATATTATCACTGCTCTTCTTCATCATTTCGAAGCACTTTCCTGGGAATATCTGCAGCACACGCAACATTTCGAGCATGGGCGAGAAAATTTCACTTCAGCAGCGATATCTGTATCTTCTGATATTGTCGAAGCATTGGATACTCTCAAAACCGAGCTGAACACTCTCATGTCTTGTCTCAATCCACAAGACTTCCTGGATTTGTGGAGAAGTGTTGCTAATGGGCTAGATCATTTTATATCGAGCAGCATTGCCACGAGTGATGTTCGTTATTCTCGGAAGGGTATTGATCAATTTGAAGCTGATATGCAAGCTCTGTTGTTTGTTTTTCGACCATTTTGTGCTCGGCCTGAAGCATTTTTCCCTTGTATAAAAGAGGCTCTTAGGTTGTTGAAGATGAGTAGGGAAGAAATAAACCATTTTCAGGTAATTTCTTCCAATGTACTGAATCGAACAAAAATTTTGAGTTCTGTTGGAATCTTACACTTAACTTATGATCTGGTTGATAAAATTTTGATGAAGTCAGAGTTCAAATCTTGATCTTAAGTGTTTTTCTGTGTTTTTCCTCTAAATCTCTTGCAAATTGTTACTACTCTCATATGACATGAAGTCACTATATTTCTTATATAAGATGTATTAATAAAAAAATTATAATAGAAAAAATCAGAGCTACTAGCGATTTAAATTATTTATAAACAAGGGTTGTACCCTGCACAAAGTTATAATTAGTTTTTAAATTAATAAATGAAATTGATCTTATAAACTAATTTGGTGTTTAGTTTTTGGATTAATGTCAAAAAAAATCACGAACTTTACACGTTTTCTCATTTTAATCACGCAGTTTAAATTTTTTTATTTTTATGCACGAACTACCATTTTTTTTCAAATTCATGCCCATCTAAGCGAATCACACTAATGAAGCCGTGACATCTCAGCACCGTGCATGAATTTGAGAAAAAGTGGTAGTTCGTGCATGAAAATGAGAAAATTTAAACTGCGTGATTAACATAAAAAAACGTGTAAAGTTGGTGAATTTTTATAACATTAACTCTTAATTTTTTATTAGAAGTAATACTTTTTAACTCCTGATGATATATTACACTAGTTAAACCATGATATTTAAAAATTACACTAAAACACTCATCAATTTTATCATATTATACTAAAACACGATTTTGTTATATTTTCCATGGTCGACTGTTAATTATGGAAAAATAGTATTATAATGCCCTTGAAGTTCTATATTATACTACTAATCGGCCTTTTTATTTTGCAGTATTGCATACATTATCGGCATACATATTTTTAAACATTTTAAATTCTTCAAGGTAAGGACATTATTAATAATACTTAAAAGGGCAAATTATTTTTTAAATCTAAATCTTCGCATCTTTAATTAATTACGATCAAATCTTTTAATTTTTATAATTATGTCCAATTTGAAAGCTTTTTTTATAATTGTAACTAAAATTTTAAGTTTTATTTTTTAAATCCAAATCTTTACGTATTTTATCAATTACGATTAAATTTTAAATCTTTTATTTCACTTCTAAAACATTATTCCCTCCGGTCCATAATATTTGTCGCATTTGAGAAATTTTTTTGGTACATAATATTTGTCATGTTATAATATCAAAAGAGCATTAATTGCTATTTTTCCATATTTGCCCCCCATTAATTTATTGAAAGAATACAATAAACAAATGAAAATGGTAGTAATAAATGTAACCAAATTTCAATGTAGGGTTAATTTAGTAAAAATGTTTACAAATTAAGACATATTAATTGTTTTCTTAGTTTTTGTGACAAAGCCAAATGCGACAAATATTATGAAACGGAGAAAGTAATATAAATATTTAGTTGCAATTGAAAAAGAACGCAAATGTTTGGATTTAAAAAATGAAATTTAAAATTTTAGTCATAATTGTAAAAAGAACCTTTCAAATTGAACACAAATATAAAAATTGAAAAGTTTTATAGTAATTGATAACATACGCAAATATTTGAATTTAAAAAATAGTAAAACCTATTTAAATAATTGGCAAAAAAAATTATACTATTTCCTAATTATTATGCAAATTTAAAAACCAAAAAATTAAAAAAGAAAATGATTTTTTGTTTTGTCAAAGAAAAGTAAAAATTTATAACATTTCAAAAACAATAAAAAATAAAAAACTTACATAAAACACACACAAAAAGAAGCAAAAATGGCGGCTTACTGATGCAAGAGCTTGCCATTGATTCATCAAACAAGAAACACAAACACCCACAAAATCCCCAAATCAAATGCATCAAAATCTCAAAAATGCAACCAAATCAATCCCTCCTCAGCTTCTCTTCTTCACCAATTCTCTCCGCTCATTGTCTCACTCCTCATCTCCTCTAAACCCAACCCTAAAACCCAATAAAGTTACAATCTTTCCACTCATATTTCATCATTACTGTCACTCTACAACATTCCCATCATACCCACTTCACCAAATCCCCAGTTTCCGACTCAACGACGTCGTTCACAGCGTCAAAGAATGGTTCCAAACTCAAAATTACGCCTCTTTAGATCGAGTTTTCGAGATTTTGAGCAACCAAGATGAAGTTGACGAGGTTGCCCTTGATCAACTCGGTCTTAGATTGACTGAGTCAGTTGTTCTTGAGATTCTTAGATATGGTAATGCCAAAAACGATGTACTTTCTTGTCTTAAATTCTTTGACTGGGCTGGGAGACTGTCTGGTTTTCATCACACACGTGCAACTTTTCATGCAATTTTTAAGATTTTGTCTAAGGCTAAATTAATGCCACTTATGCTTGATTTTCTTGATAATTATATGAAGTTTCGGTTTATTAATCATAAGCTTGGTTATGGGTTTTACCCTACTTTGGTTATGGGTTACTCTGTTGCTGGTAAGCCTTTGGTTGCTTTGCAATTGTTTGGTAGGATGAGGTTTCAAGGGATTGATTTGGATGACTTTACTTATCATGTTCTGCTTAATTCTTTGGTTGAGGAGTGTTGTTTTGATGCTGTTGAGTGTATTGCTAATCAGATTTCGATTCGGGGTTTCACGAGTCATGTTACGCATTCCATTGTTGTTAAGAGTTTTTGTAAGCAGCGATTGTTGGATGAAGCGGAAGGGTATTTGCGTGATTTGTTTGTAGAGGGGGAGTGTGGTAATGGGTCGGCTGTAGGTGTGCTTGTCGATGCGTTTTGTCGGGAGGGTTTGTTTGAGAAGGCGGGGCAGTTGGTTGAGGAGTTTAGGGGGTTGGGGGTTACGCCTATGGAGCCTGCTTATGATGTGTGGCTTCGGAACTTGATTCAGAGCGGGAATGTTGATTTGGCCTTGGGGTTTTTGCAGCATAAGAAGTCGTTAGAAACGTATGTTCCGGAGGTGTTTCAGTATAATGCTTTGTTATGCAGGCTTTTGAAGGAGAATCGACTCAAAGAAGCTTGTGATTTGTTGCTTGAGATGATGGAAGGTGGGATTTCTCCGGATAAGATCACTATGAATGCTGCATTGTGTTTCTTTTGTAAAGCTGGAATGGTGGATGTTGCACTTGATTTGTATAATTGCAAATCTGAATTTGGCCTCTCGCCGACTACTATGACTTGTAATTATCTCATCAACTCTTTATGCGGAGAGGGGAAAGTCGACGAGGCATACAGTGTGTTGAAGAATTGTACTGACCAAGGTTATATCCCTGGTAAAAGAACGTTTTCGATACTTACTCATGCTTTATGTAAGGAAGGAAAGCTCGATATGATGAAAGAGCTGGTTGATGTTGCTCTGGAGCGTAATATCATACCGAGTGATTCCATGTTTGATAAGTTTATATCAGCTATGTGCAGGGCTAGGAGGTTAGAAGATGGGTACTTGATACATGGAAAACTTAACCGAATGAACCGCGTAGCTACAAAGTCTACATACTCAAATTTGATTCACGGTTTTAACAAAATTAACAAGGGTGATGTTGCTGCAAGGCTGCTTATTGAAATGCAAGATAAGGGTCATATCGCTACTCGGACTTTGTTCAGAGCAGTGATTCGGAGTCTATGCGATATGGAAAACCCGGAAAATCAGTTTTTCAACTTGTTGGAGATGCAACTATCTCATCATGAACCTAATTGCCAGATTTATAATTTCTTTATCGATGGAGCTGGGCATGCAAAGAAGCCTAATCTTGCAAGAGAAACTTTTGAGATGATGCTTAGAAGTGGGATCAAACCTAATCTGAGTTCTGACATTCTTATGTTACAGAGTTATCTAAAGAGCGAGAAAATATCTGACGCTTTTAATTTTTTTAACGATTTATGTCACAGAAGAACGATTGGCAGAAAGCTATGCAATACCATGGTTGTAGGTCTTTGCAAAGGCCAAAAATTGGATTCTGCATTGACCTATTTCAAAGAAATGAAGGGTAATGAAGTGGTTCCTAGTATTGAATGTTACGAGGTTCTTATACAGTCATTGTGCTCGAACAAAGATTACGATACGGCGATAGATCTTGTTAAGGACTTCGAGAAAACAGGTCGTCATATTACATCCTTTATAGGCAACATATTTTTGTTGCATTCCTTCAAAAGCGACGAGCTCTATAATGCCTGGCTTCGATCAAGAGAGGAGCACGATGAGGGTTCTTCCGGTCTTTCAATTCTTGGGCAAATAATTGGTGCATTTTCAGGCCGTCTTAGAGTGAGCCAAGAGATAGACTCCTTGGAAGACGTGATTGAACAGTGTTTCCCGCTTGACCTATACACATACAATATGTTATTGAGAAGATTAAGCATGATTAACATTGATTATGCTTGTGAATTGTTCGATAGAATATGCCAGAATGGTTACGAGCCAAATCAATGGACGTACGATATCTTAGTTCATGGACTTTTTAAGCATGGAAGAACAGAAGAGGCAAGGAGGTGGGTGGATATAATGTTTCGGAGAGGGTTTGATCCGACTGATCGAACTAAACGACTCATGTAAAAGGTAACACCGAAAACTCGTTGACATGTTCTAAGTTCTAGATATTTTGATAGAAGAAAAGGGTACCTGATATTTGATTTATTATATTCTTGTTTTCTGGTTTTAGCCATCAGTTGTAGAATAAGAATAGCTGTAATTTAGAATTGTTTGGTATCCAAAATTGGCTCTGGATAAAACATGATATAGAACTGCATTAAAGTTGAGTGATAATAGTGGTCTATATATTCAGGGCTAACTTTATTACTCTGTATAATGAATAAAAAAATAAATTCAGAAGAATTTATGATAATTCAAAGGTGCAAGATGCCTTTTTTAGCCCTAATTTCTATTAGATTAGGTTCTAATTATAGTTTTATTATTTGGAACACATTTCCACACTCCAAACATTCGTTGGACTTAAAACATGAATGAACGTTGATCCGCTTTACGGTGTTGTCAATGATCGAACTCCAGACCTATGGATTGTGCAAGTTCTGATACCATATCAGAATAACCGATCCATTCAAAATAATAAATTGTTAGATAACTCTCCAACTTGATTTTATTCTCTTTAATAATTTTATCCTAAAACCTGAGATCTTTCGTCGAACAAGCTATTTGCGCACAGCACTGCAGTGTGAATGCAGAATTTACAATTGCCAGCTCTTAGTCGAGTCGATACACTGAAATTCGAGCTCGACTTGATTCAGAAATAGGAAGAGTGATTGGTGTCCTCAGAAAGCAAAGGTAGTCACATTAAATTTTAGTAAGAGTGTGAAATTCACCCAATTTTAGTGATTTCACCCGTTGGATGAGCTGATATCCACTTATGCATTAGCAAAAATACAATTTGCTAGAGACTAAATTTATTGAAATTTAACACAATTAACCAACCATAAGGAAAAGTTGACTCACAAATGATGAAAACCTGAATTGATACTTATATTTAACAGAAATCAAAAAAAATATTCAAGAGATGTTGAGAAATATAAACCATTAGTCAGTTTCTTGTCCTCTAAGGGTACAGCATTAATCAAGAACAAGAGCGAGATTGACAGAACCCGCAAATCGAATAAATAATTCACCAGAAACCCCACTTTAAGCTATTCAAGATGATAAACAAAATCTCCAAACACCGTCATAAACACACTGTTTTTTTTTTCTCTCAAATTAAGCAGTCTTAGTTGCTCGTAAGTCGTAACAGATGATCATGAATCTTCAAGCCGATAAATTGTGATTTCTTGTTGCTTAAAATACCGTCTATCCTCTTCGTCAACTAAAACAAGGTTCAAGTAGTACTTCACACTATATTTGTTGTTGATGTTCCGATATGTGGGTGTCAACTCATACGGACTAAGAAACAATCTGACTGGAATTGATTCTCCTGCTCAAGGCATAAAAAATGCATCAGAAATTATTGCCATCTATGTAGCATGGGAGCAAAAATGCTGAAACAGCCAAAACAAGAAGCAGCACAACAATACTTTTTACAAGAATATATTATATATAAAGAGTCTCTGAATTTCAGAAGCGTTTCCAAAAACGGAAAAGTAATGATGTATTGTCTTCAGAAGGGTAAAACTAACAATGTTAACTTGTAGCAAAAGCTCATTTTATGAAGGGTAAAACTAACAACGTTAACTTGTAGCAAAAGAAGAGGACCAAAACTTGCAGCAAAGAAAAAGACCAACAAATATGAATCTTCTGATAGGTAAGTCATGAGCTGAAAAAATTGCACATCTTATTATTATATTTTAGATTATGAGATGATTTGGAATTCACATTATGGCCTTCTAAAATAGGGTAGTCCACAAGGTTAAAAAGTAAGTGCTTATAAATATGATTAATATGCCATGACGTTGGTTAATTGGAGACTGATCCGGAGAGAATAAAAAAAAGGTATCTGGAAGCAAGGAACATCATCTTTCATAGACAAATCAAAGAAATTAAAAAAGAAAAGAATTTACAGTTCAATTGTTGGGACTTGGGAGTAAAGTATTTTTAAGATTCATCTGGGTTCATGGATTTCAGAGCAGAAGGATGAGAAGGGATAAGGGAAGCCAAAGAGATACACTTTCAAGTTTCAACCTATATTGTACAGAAACGGAAACGATGCACCAAATGCCAAAACTAAAAACGGAAAAATGACACATTTTATAAGATTATGTTATAAATATAGAGTTTTGAAATTTCATGAGCGTTAGAAACGAAAACGAAAAACAAAATGCTGAAATGTTGGACTCGAGAGGATTCTGTGCAATATAATAGCCTTTCAACCATCTACGTTTTCTTTTCGGAAATGAGCCATCTCCATTAATAAGACTCTAGCATTCACCTTATACATTCAAAGAGGAAAGCCAAAGAGACACTTGTGTTCAAAACACAGAAACTAAGTTCATAACAGGTAATTCCAATAAAAAAAAGGTTCATAACAGGTAAAAAATCAATCATGCTGTTGCTATTGTTCATAAGAAAGGGGATCTCAGATCTGCTAGGAAGATTTTGTCCTGGCAGTATCTTGAAAACACAAGTCATACCTAAAATCTGTCATGCAAATGAAATTGCGTACCTCTGACAGGAGCGCCGTCCATCACCTCAAATTTTGCAAGTGTTTCAGTCTCAACATATGTATTTGGCCCTGATCCTGTCGACTCACGGCGCCTGATCTCAAGTTCCATATTTTTTATCTTAATTCTCACCAGAAGAAAATAAATTTTTCCAATGATGACATCTTTCAAATGGTACCTGAACAAATTTGATACCAAAAGAGGATTTAAAGCTCTCTTCAAATTTAGTTCATAGCATGTAAAGATTTTTATAAAGCTTAAGACTTACTTGGTTTTACTGTACTCAAATTCGATATGAAGACAATCCTCAATTCCTACTTCCATCTATAAGAGGCACCGAGATAAGAACAAATGATCAACTTTCAGAGTTAAATCAATGATATGGGATCATTAAATGCCAATTGCATGGGATAGAATTAAGACATATAATCAAACAATCACCTTCCCTGTCCAGATGTTTCATTGGATAAATATCAAGATCACAATTAACAAACATAAAGAGATTTTTTTTCAAAATTTAGGGAATAACATCTCCCAACCAAAATCCTCTTCAAAACAATTACAAAAGAGTAACAAATAATAATGCATGGGATTAATGCCAATGAAGTAGCAGTCAAATGTGTCTCGGAAGAAGCGTTACTGACAGATAATACATTCAGAAAAGTCTTTTCATATATTCCCAAGTTGACACCAAAAAATTGTAGCAAGTGAAAACGTGTTGAGCGATAATGAATACAATTATAGCTAAATTAGGTCACCAGAAAATATAGCTACACTACACTAACCTTAATGCTGTTATTGACTGATGGCAGAGGAGAGTAGTTACGAACCTGGTGCAGAAATACAACAAAGTAACAAAATCAAGTTGTTATGAAGTGCTCTACCAAAAGTACATATTCTCATGATCAGTTCAGTGGAAACTAAAAAGCTAAGCTCTCTGTTTGGAATCTTAATGTAAGAACATAAATTTTTAAGCCACGAGGTTAATTTGAAAGACTTCGACATGAACATATTACTTTTTCTCTGCAACTTTTACACCATGTATAGTTGATAGTTGACCTATCAACTTCATCATTGAATTATTAGTTCTCTACTTCTTTGGGTTAGAGAACCATTAAGCAGCTATAAATCACAAACTTTTGGCTTTGATGAGACCTAAACTGCTAAACACATCATTGCTAATTCGAAATCCTTAGAATTTCCTAAAACAATTAAAATGAATAATGACTCATTATGCAATCTGTAAGAGGAGAGAGAAATAAGACATTGCCATACTGAAGCTAAATTTTAGTGGATTTACTTTTTCCTTCCATGAGAATTGTTCTCAGTAGATAAATAAAAAGTGCATAAGAGAAAGAGCTCCACAAGCGTTGTTGGGATGCATGTAATACACACATTGCAATCATATGATTTGATTCTATCTTTTGATTAAATGAAGATGTAAAAGAATCTGGACAAGTGCATCAAAGCAAGCATAACATGACAACAATTCAAAATGTTGCTTGCTGATATTAAAATACAGTACCACAAATTCTTGGTACTCTACAATGTTGCTGACATAGTTTCGACTGACAGTCACTTTTAATATATACCTGCAAGATTGTAGTAACCATCTATTAGAAACGGATTTAGTTCCCTCACATAGGAAGAGCAGTAAAAATACCATATAGTTGAATTATACATAGGACGGAGAGTGAGTTCTCAGATTCAACTAAAAATGTAAACATAAAATCTATTGAAACTTTGAGTCTCAAGAGGAAGAAAAGAACGATGAAGACATGCATAATAGTAGAGTCAGAACAAATTAAAATTTGTTTTAAAATATACATTAGGGGATAGAGTAGATTGACAACTCTAAATCAAAATTTACCTCTCCTTTAGATAACCAAAACAGAAATGTTCAAAAAGGATACCCTACCTAAGTCTCACGTTGACTCCATTGTAAGACTCATATGGCATTTCAACTGTAGAAAATTCGAACGGATATGATTTTCTTTCATATAACTCACCGGGAATATCAAGTTCACGAACTGCATATTAATTACAGGAGTTAGGGTGCATCAGAAGTCATAACTTTGTTTATTAATTCATCGACAATTTCAAAGTTCAAAGCCAGTAGAAAGAATGATAAGATTGTAGCTATGATACGCTACAATCGGAAAACCTTCAGTTTACAACACATGTACAATAATGTAATGATTTTCATCTCACAAAAGCATATTTATATTAACTACATAAGATGTACATAATTAGATGAACTACATAACATTTACCTAGTATCATTATTAAAAGGGTTAATTTCTAAAAAGATCACGAACTTTACACGAAATTTCATTTTAATCATGACCTTTAAAAGTTGTCATTTAAAGGCACGAACTTTCATTTTATTTCAAATCTATCACCAAAGTAAAATTCGGTGTATTTTATCTGATTAAAAATTCCTAATCCTAAATACTCTAATTGAAATATAATAAGATTTGATGTTAATTAATAACTTGGGTCTTTCATTAATGATTTAGTGAGGAATTTAGTTAATAAAAATACACTGAAATGATGAATTTGAAACAATATGAAAGTTCGTGCCTTTAAATGGCAACTTTTAAAGGTCATAATTAAAATGAAACTTCGTGTAAAGTTCGTGATATTTTTAGGAATTAACCCTTATTAAAATCATAAAAAAATCATGTTTATTCACTCACCTAGAGATGTAAAATCATAGAAGTTGCCTCGGTCGAAGTACAATTCTGCAGAGAGAAGAAAAATTGTCACTTTCTAACTGCAACCCTTCTATACAATAAGCCAATAGAATATAATTTTCATGCTTCATGTGATGCACATTCAAGTAATCCAACATAATAGCCGCTTCAATGCATAAGTAAATGAATACACAGAAAGAAATATTACTTCTGACTTGCTATTACTTGGAAGTATATATATTTAAGTTTAATTGGATTAAACATACACATATAGCACCAACTACTGTATAATGAGGACTATTAGATTGTATTATCTTGTGAGTGTACATATAAAGATACAATTCATGTTATATGTAGCAATCTTATATTTACTTTAAATAGTTTTATTCTGATTAACTGAAGGAAGTGTAAGGATAAAAGCTAAGATCATCAATCTTTCCTATCAACACTATAGATCTATCCAATGAGAAGGTTAAGGAGAATTGTTTTTTTGTGAATTAAGGTTTGTAAAACATAGTGCACTTGTTTGTTTGCATTGTTCTGTCTAACCACATTTCTTCAAGCAGGTTTCTATCTACATATCTTGATCTTTTGCTGAACCATTTTTATTGATTTTGACAGTTAAAAGAAGGGGACAGGTCTGTGGAAGTACACAAAACTTACATTCCTCCAAAAGCTAATTTGAGTAGAATTCTACAGTATATAAAGCACAACATTTTCCACTGCAACTACCAAAGGATAAAATACCGTAAAATGTTTCTAAGGGTGTTCAGCTCTTGAATTTTATAGGGATGTCTCTTACATATAAGCAAAGTGATTCGTGAGGTATTTGCAACTAGATGTTCTCACTTTATGTTATGATTCTTGCTTTTCAATGGAGAAAAACTTTTTCTCTTTTTGTTACTCTCTTACTCTCTTCATCAACATTCTTTAATTGAAATGAACAATGAAATACTACAAGCTTATTTAAAAAAAAAATGGAACAAGAAGTGAATTCGCCATACCTATCTGACCAAGCAGCTCGATTTTAACACCCGTATGTTCAAGCTTCTTTCCCTGTGCTGGTTCTAAAACAACCTAAATACAATAGAGTCAAGCAACATCTCAATTTCACAATAGAGTCAAGCAACATCTCAATTTCACAATAGAGTCAAGCAACATCTCAATTTCACAGTTCCAATAATCTCATTGATAAGGAATAGTTTCTACATATGAAACCGACGCTTCAACGAACAAATCACGAAATCATAAAAAAAATACCTCTCCAACAATGTTTTCTTGACTGTGAAAGAGAGGAACCATAACTGTTTTTCCATTCTCCTTCTTCAACGGAACCTACCGAAACGCAAATAGAAACAATAAGATTAATCTTCCATAAGTGTTTAACTAAAGTAACCCAGTCTCTCAATAAAAGTAACACGTTTCATCAACTTCTAATATCAAACACAATTAAACAGCAAAAAAACACAAGAGATGACTAATAAATGTAACTTGAAATTATTAAAAAACAAAATACAATATAAAACACCGTTAATTCTATTTCAAACAAAAAAATTGAAATCTTAAAATGAAGATGACCTGCTTACGAGTTTTTGCATCGGCGAACAGAATTGAGATGCTACACGGCGGCTTAAAAGCTCCGGTGAGAAAATTCTGAATCAAGAACGAAATGAGTTGTTGATTAGCGAGATTATTATCGTGATTATTATCGTGATTTAGTAATTAAAAAGTTGAAATTACCATGATTCTCTTCTGATCAAGATTCTAGGCATCAAGAACAAGAAGAAAATTGATCAATTGAAGAAACGAGATCAACCATTAGCTGCCGTTCTTCGTCTTCAACTTTTCCTAGTCGAATCAATCAATGCGTCAACCGTCACTCTTCTGGTTCTCCAGTTAGTTTTTTTGTTTCTTTTCTTTCCATTTTTGGTGCCTCGACTTTTTTATTTGTTCTACTTTAGTGCCTCTATTTTTTTTATTTCAAATCAAGTCTGATTGTAGCATTCAAGTGTATTGTATTAAGCTTCTAAAAAAAAGTGTATTGTATTAAGAGAAAAATTATCCGACAGGACCAATTTGTCGTGTCATTTTACAACACATCTCTCGTATTTTGTTTCAAACATATGTAATATGTTAGTTTTTTAATTAAAATAAAATAAAATTTATCGACACATAAAAGATGTGTTGTAAAATAATATAGCGCATCTTTTGCATGTGATAATTACGCTTCATAACAATATTACGGTCTTACTTGAGGAATTTTTTGCCATTATCTTTTTGTTTAGATTAAATATTTCAGAAACCTCTTTCAAAAAATTTCATTATTCTTAAATTATAGAGTTTATTCATAAATTGTCGTCATGCATGCAGAACTAAAGTCAGAGATTAGACACAATAGCAAAATTTAAATACAGATTCAATTTGATTAGCCTCTTATTAGTGATAAATCGGGCTAAAAAAACCTTTAATTGATGCAGTTTTTCAAAGTGAAAATAATTTGTTTTTATAATATTTTAGATTTCTTAAGGATTTAAAAATAATTAATGCTTATTGTTTCATTTTAGATATATTTAATAATTTAATTTCATAAAGTGACAATGGAACAAAAAAAAAGTTTATATACCTTCATATCGAAAAGACAAAAAAAATCACAAAATCAAATCTGAAACTGGCAAATCAAATTACAATTACATTCCGTCGAAACGCTTATAATCGAAAGCTGAACAGAAACTTT
Organism: Mercurialis annua; assembly: GCF_937616625.2. Taxonomy (NCBI): domain Eukaryota; kingdom Viridiplantae; phylum Streptophyta; class Magnoliopsida; order Malpighiales; family Euphorbiaceae; genus Mercurialis; species Mercurialis annua. The sequence continues at coordinate 2,350,466 of NC_065575.1, read as the reverse complement.
AAGAACCTTGAAGAAAAAGGAACAGACTAAATAATTAACCAAAAAGAGACTTTTACAAGCATTTTTCATGTTTGAAGAGAAAACAAAAAAAAACAAGCCTATGAGAATTTTCCATGCTTCCAAACAATAACAGCATGAAAAATAATTGCTCATTTCAAGTCTCTCTCTAATTCTAAAGAACAGAAAATAGTCCCAAGAAAGAAAAAAAAGAGGGAATAAAGAATGAAGATATAAAACAAGTATGGCACATTTGGCAGAGAAGGTAGATCGAATCGAAGACGAGTTCTTCAAAATGGCATGCGGTTTTTACTTCATTTCTTGCATATCCTCCTCCGTTTTCCACACGACGTCGTCGAGGCTGGTTGAAAGGTTTTTATAGAACTGCAGAACGACAGAAACATTAACAATTTGAAATAAAGAAAGATGTACTACGTGTAATGAAATGATACGAAGAATAAGTCATTCACTATAGATTTAGTACAAAAAAGCGACTTAAATATCAATTTGCTTCCTGAATTTGCACGCGATAGAATTTAAAATAAAATTAACTTTTTCACTGATTAGTTCCCTGAACTTGTTAATTTTCAGTCGGTCCATATTCTGATTAATTAACCAATTTTTTTTGTCAATTAACCCCTAACAATTATTTTCAAGGTTGATAAGAACTGACAAGTTCAAGAGACTATAACCGACAAAATAGTTTATTTTGGTGTTAATTGCTCATCGCATGCAAGATCAGAAAAATAAACTTCAAAGTTATAAGAGAGCAAAAATCTCGCTGAATCTCTTCTTTTATCTCTATTTAGAAAGGAGCATAAAAATTAGAGAAAATATAATACCTTATGGAACTCCAAAGTGTCTCCTTTTGCTTTCCGCACTTCAACCATATGCAACGAAGGTGCCACTTGAAAGATCTGGTTGAGTACACGGAAAAAGTAGAATGAATACGGAAATACAGTATGAATATTAACTAGATCATAACAGCAAGCAAGTTTAATTTTCACTGACCTCGGTGGCGACATTAAGGTTTCCCTTTCTCCCAGCTTTCATGTTTTCAAGCCTCATCTGCAAAACACACAGAATGTAATCTTCAGACACTTGCACCAAGCGAAATATGAAAGGAAAAAAAAAACAATAGCAGTTTAATCACCTTATAGTTCTTCTTGTGAACATCGAAACCAAGAGGTTTGGCGGCTTCTTCAATCTTGTGAATTATCTCATTTGCCGGACATCTGGATGTGAACCTCGTTTCCCTTTTAAATTCCTGTAGCCAACCACATAACAACAAAATATAAATAAAGACTACAACAAGTGGAACCTAAAATTTCGTCTCCATAAACCAATTACTCCCCGACACCAGAGAAACACGACAACCTATCGGAAACCATGCATGTTGTTAGGAAGCCAATGCCAGTTTGACACATTTTATAAAAGGGAAATGAAGCAAAATAGATGTGGTTTCAAAAATAATTTCTTCTTGACCTCATCACATATAATTTTACAGGTCCCGCTATAATCCTCTTGCCAGAGTTTAAGTTTTTTCAGATAATGAAGGAATTTTAAGCAAGAACGGAAAGAATCACTCTCTTTGTCATCGTATTTCAATGAACACTAGGATAAAGAAAGTCCTGAATTGTTTCACATCCCATTTATATACAAATATATGTATGGACTATTTGACATATAACCTCTCAATGATAGCTAAACTCGTCCAAAATTCCTTGTACTATGAGCTTTTATTTACTTGGTCCTCACCAAATTTTTCTGTTTTAAAGAGTCTCTTTACTTTTTATTTTGTGTATCTGAGGACGAAATTACGGAAATTGCCGCCGTTAAATCAACAGTAAAGGGACTCTTTAAGATTTAGAAGCAGTTCAAAAGTGTAACATAAAGAAATACATACCATGCCGACCTGTTCCGTATCAAACAAATTTTCGAGATTTAGTCCTTTTGACATAGATATCAACTCAAATGCATTCATAGCTGTTGGCTGCTCTTCCTTCTTCTCTTTTACATGGTGTTCCTGTATCAATGCCAATGGAGCACACTTCAAAAAACACCATCATCGAAACTAGAAGACAAGTACAAGAAGTTTTCCAAATTGTATGCAATTAGTTTTAATATAATTTAGCACTCACTTCTGAGTCCTTAAAAACAGCTTCTACATCATCCAAGTTGATATCGTCTTTCTCCTCAAATACAGGAGGTTTATAACCTTTCTTAAACCATTCATCTTCCAAGATTTCAGGAATTTTGACGCGCTGCCATTAAAATAAATTGAAAGACAAAAATCAAATGAAAAACAAATACAGAAAACCATAAACAAAATGAAAGGAGCGGCCTTTAAGATTATGAAAGTCAAGTACTCGTTCCCTAACAATCAAAACGGCAATCTTATTTCGACACAAGTTTCACAATGTAAATTTCAAAGTATGTTGACTTTGTATATTATATGAGCTTTGTCACCTTTCAATTCTAACTCATCTGAATATAGACATATGAAGCTATATCTTAGTTTTTTTTAAATGAGAGTCGCCATTACACGTAATTAAATGTAGAAATCGGCAAGAAGTTTTCTTTTTCAAAGGGAAATGTAGAAAAGATTCTTGAAATTGCAAATTCCAAGAAAAGGTCGTATAATTAGTATAATTACTTACAGTCATTGGGTTGGGATCCAATATTTTAGTAATTAATTTCATAGCACCAAAAGATAGCCAAGGAGGACAGGTGAACTCAGCCGCAGAAATCTGCGCATGGAGATAAGAAAAATGAGAACCAGAGAGCCACAAAGTTGAAAGAATAATTTTACAAAAAAACTGCAGAATGCTCACTTTTTTATATAGGTTCATAAGATTAGAATCGTCAAAAGGCAAATACCCTGCAAGCAGTACAAAGAGTATCACTCCGCATGACCATAAGTCTGCTGTTGCCCCTTCATAACCTCTATCATTAAGAACCTGAACATAGTAAGAAAAAGAAAAGCATGTTATAAAAGATCAAAGGCTCAAAAGGAGATTAAGAAAAAGAAAGGAGAACTTTGGTACGCATACCTCAGGAGCAACATAATTTGGAGTTCCGCAAGTAGTATGAAGCAAGCCATCATCCTGAAAAAAAAATTGTGCATAAGCAACCATACTTCCTTAAAAAAAAAAAAAAAAAAAAAAAAAAAATTAACGACAATAAGAAGGTAGATTAAATTTACTTGTATTAAACCAATATAGACCTTTAAGGATTTAGGAATGCTGATTGCTAATTAGTTTAATCCCTGCAGAGCTATATCTATTATGCTCATCAAACGCCGTGTACGTGATTGAGATATGATCATTTACGTCAAATTTTTACTTTTGAAAATTCTTTCCTTTACATCATTGTGGCCATACCATAATGTTACGGACATCAACCATGATAATATTAATATTACAATCCCATAACCAAAAGTACTAACTGAACTACTGAAGTTGCTTGGCATCAAGGTACTGGCATTGACAATACGAGAAGCCACAAAAACGCACACCTTATAACAACGTGAATCTAGCTCAAAAGTAGTGAGAGTCTAAGAATAATAAGAGTCGGAATGAGTATTTGTTGTATGTTTAGGCTTATTGTAGACATTAATGGACTTTGTCAATTTTGCTAGAATTATTTTTAAGCCACCATATGAATAATCCCCTACTGATTCAAGACGCACGCAGTGAAAAATATACTCTAAAATGAAATGAGATTTATATTGATCATAATTACCCTGACTTGTTGAGACAATGCACTCAATCCAAAATCAGAAACTTTAAGGTTCCCATTAGCATCCAATAGCAAGTTTTCTGGCTGTAGCAAAATACAAGAAGAAAATGTTCAGTAAGTTCCTCTATTCATTCTCTGATAGCAGAAATGTAAATGCATCCATTTCTATAACGGATCGTCAAGGGAAGTACCTTCATCACTCAAAAAAGAAAAGAAACAGAAAGAAAGAAGTACCTTCAGATCCCTATGATATACACCCCTACTGTGACAGTAATCAACGACATTAATAAGTTGCTGGAAATATCGCCGAGCTTCATCTTCTCTCATCCGTCCATGGTTTACCTTCAAAACGTACACATACAAGAACAGGCTCAAGAATCAGACTGAGATGTGCAGGACTCCGAAGAAAAAAAAAATCCAATCATTTCATATAATAGTCGAATTATTGCTGAACTGCACTGTAATCAACCATAAAGTATGAAGATTATTCGAGGGGTACATATTATCAATAATTCAACGACCATGAGCAAAGCAATGTCTTCAAGATAAAATAACAGATTGCAAGTTGTTGTAATGACATCAAATAGGTAAGGCCTTAAATCAGTCAAGGATATTAGGCCAACTGAAAGGCAAGGAACCTAATAAACAATACTGGTTTAAATAGGCCAACTTACAATTTTGTCAAAAAGCTCTCCCCCTGTAACAAACTCCAAAACAATAAATATCTTCGTCTTGCTTCCCATCACCTGGAAAATAACAAAACAGTCTGATAAAGCCTACACCACAAAAAAATGGAAATGACTTCTTTGTTCAGGTTCTTAAGGCAAACTTAATAACTACATGTCTAGCACTATAGCTCATAGCCAAAGAAACATCTTCATGACATGGAATGTATATTTAAGTCAAATTCAAAATAAAGATGACCTAACAACATCTCAAATACAAAGTTAATTGCGAGTACCAATAGCAAGGGTACAACCACATCTTCTACGCAGCCATTAGGCAAGCACAGAGTGAACCGTTCTTTTTCCTTTAATTAAAGACTATTGTGTGCTTGCCACTTATAGTGGCATACACTAATTTTTGGAAGGTCTTCTAAAAAAACACCTTCAAAACATGTTACAGGAAATAACATTATGTCGTTAAAATTTGATTTTCTGGCTAATAACTTGGAAGCCTGTTCTACTGAGTCAGTCGCTATATATTGATATTTGAAGTCCTTCCTCGAGTCCATAAAGAGGTGTTAAACATCGTTTACATTGTTCATCTTAGCCAAAATTATCATCAACAATTGTTAGCAAAATACAAAGAACCAAAAAAATTGATGTGGCCAACATATGACAGAGAAGATGTAACAGAACCAACAATTTGTCCTTAATTAAGAGAATTAATTCAAAAAGTTTATTGTGTTGCAAGTTATACTAATGAGCTAAAGACTAAAAGGAACTAAGAAAGAGAGAGGGAGAAACCTCGTATAATTGAACAACATTAGGATGCTTTATAAGTTTCATTGTCGCTACCTCACGCTTGATCTGTAAAAGAATACATATAAATTGAAGATTAAATGGGGTGAAAAATGAATGCAGAGTATGGCTAAAAGTAAAACAGAAAATCATAAAGACGCAAGACTCGAAAAACAGTAGAGCATAGAAAGTGACACCATTGTAAAAAAACAAAGGCATAAAAGGGGACCTGTTCAGCCATCTTGTGTTTAAGAACTTTCTCTTTGTCAAGAATCTTCAAGGCCACAGGTTCTCCAGTCTCCGAGTTCCTTGCGAATTTAACTTTCGCAAATGTTCCCTCACCAATTGTTCTTCCGACTTCATATATACCCACTCTACGTTTAATTTTAGGTTGACTCATGCTCTTTACTGATTCAACTTCCTTCTTCTCACAGTTCTTCAAACTTTTAATTATTCTTCCTGAAATACATTTAAAATATTAAGCTTTAGATCTTAAATTGCACACAAACTTGTGATTTAATAATGTCTAGAGCTTGCACAGCAGACATATGCATATACTATTAAAAAAATCAAAAGACTGCAAAAAGAACAAAAACTTCCAATGCTGCAATAATTCAACTACTCACATTAAAAAATGATTTTATTTTTTTATTCAAACTCATCATAATCTTACCAATAGCCAACCACATTGCCATATAGCATAATTCACACTGAATGACTAAAAATATGAAGTGAAGGACCTCAATGCAGATCATGAGTAAGAGAAACAATTTACCAAAATGATCTAAAATATAGAAAAACCATATGCAAATTTGACAAAATAGTACTAATCCAAATGGTGGCCAAGAAAATTCCACCTAATTCCACTATTAAAAGGTAGATCAAAATGACAAATCACATCCAAAATCAAACAAGATGACAAAATGATAAATTGAAGGAAATTAAACAAATTAGCATCAATACAATCAAGTTAAAAATTTCAAAGGAATTGCAAAAGAAAGAATCAAAATAAGAAAAAAAACAAAAGATATGATAAGAAGTTGCATTAACCTCAAGCACAATCACTAAAACGCCCCCAAGAATTGGAATTTGAAGCAGAAAGTTGATGGCTACTAGTACTACAAACTCCCCTAGATAAATATTTTATAATTAACACTAATACAAATCAAGGCTGAATTTAATACTGTTGTAAGCAGAAACTTTAGCTCAAATCCCATTAAATATCTGAGATAAATACAAAAAGGGATCAAATTAAAAAAAGGGGAAAGAACTTAAAGAAAGCTTTTTTTGTTCCTAATGAAAAACATGGCCAAAAAAAATCTTAACTTTTCCCAAAATTAATCAAAACCCACCTCAAAAATCAAAAACCCAACTCAAAAAACAGCAGAAATAACCAAAAAAAAGCAGCAATTAAGTAAATTTTTGAATACCAAAAACAAGAACAAGAAGGAGTGTGAGGGTGGTGGCAAAAGCAGCAAAAGAGTCAAAGATAAAGTTCAAAGCAAATTCAAACAAGTATATATATAAACATGAATTGAATAGTATATAGATAATTATTGAATTAAATAATTGAGCTGGAAAATAAAAAATAAAGCAATGATTAAAAGGAGATGGTAGAGAGAGAGAGAGGATATACTTAATGAAATCAAGAAAAGCTGGCTGATTTAATGGCTCTTGATGTTGTTCAAAAGCCAAGATTCAGAATTTGAAGCAGATTTAATTCAGAAAAACAGTACTAATATTTGTAAATTTATATATCAAGGTTTGTATGGCATGGAATCAAAATCTATTCCCTCCATTACTACCCGACAAATTTATGCCTACTCACCTTTCTTACTAATTACAGTAATAATGTCACTGTTTCTATCTTCACTTGCTTTATTTAAAAATATTTAATTCTTGATTCTACAAATTGACGCAAGATTTAAATTTTTTTGATGATTTTATGGTTTCTTGATCTGGGTTTTTCTGGGTCTAATTTAAAAATTATAAATTTTTCGTGCTGTGATCAGAATGAGGATGATGATTGAAATGGTGGTTACGCTCAAAATAGTAAACAAGATTAACAAAACGTGACTGGGATTTATTATTATTTTCTTGTGATTAAGACGTTTTCCATTTTTTTAGAATGTGTACAAATTCAAAGGTGTAATCTTTTATAGTGGTGCATTTAATTTTACATGCTTGAGATGTTTATGAATTGCAAAATTTAACTTAAATTGGGATTACTGTGACTGAAAGTTTAGTTTAGTAAATTAGTAATAAAAATATATTGTTTAAATTTTAAAAAAACTTATAAACAAAATAAATTTGGTCAAACTAGTCTTATTTATGTATAAAAAGTCAAAAACAGATTCCATAATGTTTGATTAAATTGACTGATATTATCCCTCCCTTACTTAACTTTGTCATAAAAGTTGATTGTTAAAAATAAAATTTATTGTAATCTCTAGGTTTATTTATTTAAATCTTCAAAATGATAAAATGCATTAATTTTTTAAAAAATTATTAACTGTGTGATTATTTATTTATATTTTTAATTAAATATATATATGAATTTTATTATGAATTTTAAATTTTAGTTTACTAAACTTTTTTAAAATGTAATTTTTAAAACACTATAGGTAATAATATCATTATTGTCAAGTAATCTGCTAATTTAAAATAATTTTATCACAATTATAAATAAATTATGATTTTTATAAATTTAAAAAAATCATATGAAAGAAAGCAAAAAATAGAGATCAAATTAAATTTTAATCATAAGAATCAGATGTTTAATAAACTCAACCAATATAATAACTTGACGTAGAGAATTATAGCAAAGTTAATCAAACATTGTGATTTTTTTGTATATTTTAAATTTGAGGAGGATTTAATTAAGTTGATCTAAATATATGGAATTTTTAGTCATTAACTCTACAAAACTTGAATTGAACTTGCTAAGTTGATGTTATTAATGTGTGGAAAGTCATCTAGGACAAATTTACATATTTTAAAATTATGAAACTCGTAAATTCAAATCATGACTGGAAAGAAAATAATGAAGTGCATGAATGATAAATTGCTTAAAGTAATTAACCATCAAAAACTCGAATCGGACTTGCTAAATTTATATTATAAATGTGTGGAAGTCATTAGGATAAGTTTACATAGTTTAAAAATTATGAAACATGTAAATTCAGATCATGATTTGAAAGGAAAATAAGTAAGTGTTAAGTTATGACATGAATGGTAAATTACTTAAATATAAAGGCAACCTAAAATAATTAACCTTTGTTCGTTGTTTTCAATTTGATTTGATCTGATTTAATTTTAATTTTAATTTTAATTTTTTATTAGATCTATTTTAATTTTTATTATTATTTCATCCAAGTCGGCAGATCTTAGGCATCATTTGATAAAATTAAAAAATAAATACTGAAGATTTATTTTATAATAATTTAAAAGAAAGTTTATTCTATAAAAGTTAATTTTGTCAGTGTTATTATTCTATGAATTTTTTCTTTTCTTCAGATGTTTAAGTTCAATTCAATTTTAAAAGCAAATTTTTTTGTTCAATCTTTTAATTAAAAAGATCTTAAAAATGAAAAGGGTGCAAGTATGATAGAATATGTTTGACTTGTCTATTAAGATTATAATACCTTTCAACATGAGAATATACAACATGGGAATATACTTGACTAAAAAAATAGAATTATGCTTGGGTGAAGTGAGAGGTTAAAAAATTAAACACATCAAACAATATTTTTTTTGTAGCAGCAGCCTTTCTTTAAATTCTTCTCATTTTTTTATTATAAAAAAATTGATTTTAATTATTCATTAACACCATCACAATTATTATCTAAAAACCACGATAAATAAAATTTAAACTAAAATTTATCGAAATAGAAGTTACATCCTTTATTTTTTATAAAACTCACATTAGCTAAATTAAAAATAAAATGTCATTCTTCGAGTTATTATATATATATATATATATATATATATATATATATATATATATATATATATATATATATATATATATATATATATATATATATATATATATATTAAAATTAGCTATTGAATAAATTTAAAAACAAAATGATAAAATTGTCATTGTTTAACAGTTTTAAGAATAATGTGTATATCAAAAACTTTGAATTAAAGGAACAATTGGCATATTAACCGATAAAATAATGTATACTCTTTTTTAGTATTCATTTTGTTTACGTTCTTCATTCAGATTTCTGAATTTAACAGCTAATTATGCACCATTAGTTTTCTTGTCAAATTATATATCATCAAAGATTGTTGTTATACGAATATTTCGCTCCTCATGGAGGAATTACAATTTTGAAAAAGGTTAATGTTTTAAAAATTCACCGACTTTATACGTTTTTTTTCATTTTAATCACGCCGTTTAAAAATCGTCATTTTCATGGATTTGAGAAAAATTGATAGTTGGTGTATGAAAATGACGATTTTTCAACGGTGTGATTAAAATGAAAAAACGTGTAAAATTTGTGGATTTTTATAACATTACTCCTTTGAAAAATACATCAAGTTAAAAAAAGTTATTATTTCTAGTTGTATGTTTGTGGTTTTTTTAATATGGTTAACTTAATCTTAACTAAGTAAACCCTCACAATACACTCCTTGAAAATTATATAGAATGATAATGATAATATACTATAGTAGACCTAATCACTTAAAAATATTTAATCTTTCTAATTTTGTCGTTATGACTCAAGTTTAAAAAATATTAATTTTGATTTATTTTGATAATTATATTTTAATTTTAGTCGATTACTTATCAAATAAAGATACGTAAGTAATTCACGCTGGACTATACACATTTTATACGTAATTGTTTCATTTCACAAAATTAGCAGATAGATTGTCAATCTAAAAAAAATATCTATCAAAATAATTAAAGTTATGAATATATAAAATTATTTTACCAAATAGAAAACAAATTTCGTGATTTGGACAATTAAATTAAACTAAACATGTTTTTTGTTAAATATGTTTTGGTTTTCTTGATTTCTAAGTTTCATAATAAAAATTAAACTAAGGAGTACGAATAAATGTGTTTTTAGCAAAAATTAGGACAGCAACTTAATATTTATATCGTGCGTATTAGATGTATTGAAATAATGATTTATTTATAATAATTAAAATTAGAGGTTTGAATTCAAAGTTAACATCAGCTCACATGATTGGTTCTTACTATATCCAATTTTAATATTTTTATATCATTATCATTGTAATATTATTTTTTCGTAGAGCAAGTAGTTAAATCAAAGAAATTACGGCAGATATGTTAACATGTTTATCGTAAGAATAATTGATAAAATGTAGCTTGAGAGTTACTCAACTTCTAATAAAATAATGAAATCCTATTTAATTTATTTATTAGTTTTTCATACTTTATTAATGTATTTTTTTAATGGATGTACTTTTAGAGTTAATATTGTTTCAGAATATTGAAAAAACGATATATTTGAATGTAGCAGTATAGTCAAATTTGTGTTTCTTTCCCGTTAATAATGGCCGATGCGTAATTTAACTCTAAAATTTTAGTCTTTTTAACTTTTTTATTACTATAAAGTTATAGTATGGATAGGATAAATAAACGGAGCGGTTGGGACTGAACTGCTGGTCGTTATTATTTGGCTTTGTCAAATATATGAATTAGCGGACAGTCTATATTTTAAAATTTGACAATAATTTTAAGCTTTGTTTTGAAAAATGAGTCTATAACTAAAAAAAGTTATAGTAGGGATGGAATATGTGAATTTTGATATCCTATACTTAGATATAATTATATTAAATTTACATAAACTGAATTTAGATCATTTTCATATAACTTTCATATTTTTATTTTAATAAATACCTAAATTATGTAATTATTAATTAGCCATAAATTACTTCCTCCGGTCCATAATTTTTATCGCATTTGAAAATTTCTTTTTTTCAAATCACGAACTTTATATGTTTTCTCATTTTAATCACGCAGTTTAAATTTTCTCATTTTCATGCACGAACTACCATTTTTTTTTCAAATTCATGCATGGTGCTGAGGTGGCACTCATTCATTGGTGTAACATGACCTCTACCTCAGTAAATTATACCAATGGAGCCGTGACACCTCAACACCATGCATGAATTTGAGAAAAAGTGATAGTTCGTGCATGTAAATGAGAAAATTTAAACTGCGTGATTAAAATGAGAAAACGTGTAAAGTTCGTGAATTTTTATGACATTAAAATGAGAAAACGTGTAAAGTTAGGGGTATTTCATTTGGTTATACATTTAAAGATCGATCCATCAAGTTTGCTTGTTTTTGTTTCTTTTACTTTATTAGAGTTTACATTAATTTAGCAAAAACGTACTAATATTGATGTCGTTAAATAAATCACACAATAATTTTAAAACATTAAGTTTTTTCTAAATTGTTTTATTAAAGTGATTCCATTATTCTAGCTTAGTAATAAAGCATTAATAATAGATTATAAATACTTTTAACCTGTACACCATTCAGTAATTTTATTAACTATCTTACCCTATTTGTATATATATACATATACAATATTTTTTGATACCAATACTATTATAATTAATAGTTTAGAATATATTCCTCTAAAAAAAATAGTTTAGAATATTAACTATATCATGATTAGCAATCAAAAGTCTCTATATTGAAATAGATTTAATAAAAAGTACAATATTTTTAGTAATTAAAATTATTAAATTTATTACTAACTTTTTTATATTTATTGTTATATTCACCACTGGTATTTAATTTTAATTTTTATCAATTAACACCTACTTCGAGCTTGTTGATCTATACACTTGATGTAGATGGTTTCGAATATGTATTTAATTGGACACTTACCTTCTAGAAGAAAAAATTATGAAAGTGTTCTAGTCGGAATCTAGAATGAGATCCCTAATGTTTTATATTTTCTACAATTGAATCCTTCACTTTGATTAGGTCCGATTAGATCCCTAAATTTTTATTGTTATCATCTGATTATATACACACAGGTCACGGCGGCGGACTCAACCCTTTGGACTGAGAGGGCAACCACCCTCCAATTTTGTTTTTGTTACTTCAATTTTTTCTTTAAATATTGTCATTAATTTTTATTTTTATTTTTATTTTGATACAAACCAGCCCTCATACTATAGTAGTATAACTTTTAATTTCCACCCCTTTATATACATGTGGTACAAAAGACATAAACACAAAAAACAAACTACCAGCCCATGGTCAAATTACATTGCTAAGGCATATTAGTTACTTGTATAACGTATTTATTGCATTAATTAGGGGTTTAAAAAATTAAAAAATGTAAAAAAAAATTAGACGTAATTGAAGCCTAGGATTCATTTACTAAAAGATATGAAAGACTAGGGACCACTAATGGGTTTTGCCTAGATTGTACAAACTAACTTTATTGGTTGTTCAAAAACTTGGGTCTGGTAGAGTACTATCATGGGACGATGACAAAAGTACCTAAAATTTTAAAAATATTTACAAAAGTATCTGTAAACTTTTTTTATTTACAAAAATACGACTGATTTAAAATTAATTACAAAAGTACCAAAAAATGAAAATTAATTACAAAAGTACGATTTGTATAATGTCGGTATAATTATGGTATAATTTTGGAATATTAAAACTATAAATCAGATAATTTAAAAATAATATTTGGTTTATTATTGGTATAATCTCAGTATATTTTTGGTATATCGATTATAAAGTTTTATATATTTTTTCTAGTTGATAACATGTATATTTTTTTATATGTATTTTTCACAATAGTTGGTAATGAACTAGAGAATTTGTATATTGTTGGTATATTGTTAGGTTAATATTTAGTATGTGATGTGGTGTAATGTTGATGTAATAATAAAATTTTAGTATATTTTGATGTGTACACTCTTAGTATACTGTTGGTATAATTTTGGTATATTATTAATTTAATTTTTGGTAAACGATTTGATGTAATTTTGGTAAATTTTTATTTAATATTAATAAAATCTCAGTATATATAATGTTGGTATAATTTTGGTATAATATTAATATAATGTTGATATAATATTAGTTTTTAGTATTCTGACATTATACCCACAGTATACACCGTATGTTTGATATTATTTTTTATTTTTTTATACTTTTGTAAATATTATTAATACTTTTGTAAATAAAAAAAGTCAACATGTAGTTTTGTAATTATTTTTATTTTTTTTGGTAAATGGTGTAATTTCCTCTACTATCATTGTGTAGGACTAAACATTCTTGTCAAAAATTATGTCAAATTTAAAAGGATTAAATGCATAAAAAAATTACCAACTTTCGCGTTTAACGTCAACTTTTAATTTTAACATATTTAACATAAATTTTCTAATTTTGCAATTTTGTATCATGTTTGCGTTTTTTTATTTAAAACGGTGTCGTTTTACCTCCAAAACAGTGCCATTTTACATCCAAAATGGCGTTGTTTTACACCAAAAACGGTGTCGGTGTCATTATTGCAAAATTTTGAAAGTTCATGTATTTGTATGCCAAAATTAAAAATTCATGTTAAATACCAAAAACACGCGAAAGTTGATAATTTTTTGTGCATTTACGTCAATTTAAAAATATCTATCTTTGTTAAAAAAAAAGTCAATTTAAATATGAACACGATATATTAATTTATCAAATTAATAGATAATATGTTATATAGATAATAATTTAGACAGAAATAGTTTAACTCTAATCTTTAAAACAATTAAATAAGAAAGTATTTATACTTTTATGTATAATATAAGTATTAATTAAATTTGATATCTAAAACAATTAAATTATTAATTAAATTTTTTGAATATTTATTATATAGATATATTTTCATCATATTCACTAATTAACTCATGAATTTAATTTTATCATTATAGTTTTGTAAAATTGAATTATTTACGGTTACTGTCATAAAAATTCACCAACTTTACACGCAGTGGCGAAGCCACATGGTGCAATAGACCACCTTCTACAAAACAAATTGTACCAACATTTTATATGAATTAATGGTAATCATATAATTACACTTAAATTGACCACTTTAAATTTTTATTTTATGTTAAACTATAAAATTTGACCCCCCTTAAAAATATTTTCTGGCTTCGCCCCTGTTTACACGTGTTCTCGTTTTAATCACGCAGTTTAAATTTTCTCATTTTCATGCATGAATTAATATTTTTTCTCAAATTCATGCACGGTGCTGAGGTGTCATGGTTCCATTGGTATAATTCGCTGAGGTGGAGGTCATTTTACACCACTGGATGAGCGCCACCTTAACACCGTGCATGAATTTGAAAAAAAGTGTTAGTTTCTGCATGAAAATGAAAAAATTTAAACTGCGTGATTAAAATGAGAAAACGTGTAAAGTTCGTAACTTTTTTCCATTAACCCTTATTTATCAATGACATTTTTTTTGCACAAGATAAAACTGAACCACTAAAGCTCACATATGTGTACATATGCAAGTACAGAAAATGGAAACAATTTGTGTCCACTCCAATTACCTGTCCCTTTAAATTTGCCAAATTTTGTGAAACTATTAATTATGAAAATGATATGAAACCACAAAACATTATACCAAAATGTAAGCAGATTGACAAAAACTTTATTTGTGGTGAATATTTCTTCTGTTCCTCTATTAAATTTCACAGTCCACATTGATCATTCCTTCGATTTGATGTCTATTTTTAATATAGTACCTCTCAGTATATTCTTTCCAAGTGGAAACATGATTCCTTTCTAAATTATATAAAATTTAATCTTATTTATATGTGTATAATTTTATTTAGGGGTGATTACAAAATAAATTATGAAATCTTGCTTTTCCGTAATTTTACTACGAATTTTCAATTTTGACAATTTTTATATATGAACCTTAATCTTTTAGCAACTGAAAACACCGAGTAATATTCTGATAAAAAATACCGATGCGCACACTGACACTGGAATACATATATTATGTGTCACTGTTCCAGCGTCCATATCTTTATTTGGTTTACAGATATTTAACAAATAAAGACAACAATTGCGAAGTAATTTTATTTTAAATGTTATAGCATAAAATGTAGTTTTACTTTCAATATAAAACAGGACTAAACTGTATTATATTCTAAAGTTCCAATCAATTCTGATTTAGTTTTATCAAAAGGACGCAAATAAGAAAATCATCATAAATTCAAGGGAATATTCTGAAAATATTATTTTTGGATAGTTCTTATTATGAAAAAAAAATTAAAAGAAAATGGATAATGTATTGAATGCTGTGATAATGTTGTTGGGTGGGGAGTATGGTGCTTTTATGATTTTACTGACCATAAAGTTTTTGCTACATAATGAAATGTTAGAAAAACATGTGGTTTCCCCATACTGAAAGGGGTCCAAGGAATGGCGATAAATTGTTTCAAAATATATTTAATATATCTTTGCATATAATATTTTTAATCGTCTCATATCTTTTTAACCGAGATGACTTCCGATTCACGGTCGAACCGCTTGAACCGGCTAGCCAGGTTCTTAAAACACTGTCAAAAGTTAGGCCGGCCCTAAACTGAAGCAAATCTGTTCTTGTACTACACATGCTAGCTCAAACTACGACCAACTGGGTCACTTGACGCCAGACCATGATTCAAAATCAAACAAAAAGCAACGAGAAATGTAATACACATGTCGGGACTATATGATTGGCCAATATGTCGTTGAATCAAACTTTTCTCAGTATCAAAATTATTTGTTGATATGGATTATACATTCTCTACCCTCATTTTCCCCTTCAAAATGCATTTACTATGGAAACACGACTTTTCTTGATCTAAATTATAGTAATATCTAGCGGTAGCTTCTATGACATTGGAGTCTCACACTGGAATTAATCAAGTTTTGTTGTTGATCCCGCCCAAAAAACACTGAAAAAACATACTACTATATAGTAGAATAATGTCAGTACACACGATTGCTAATAGTTTGATAGAGTGACCTTAGCTGTGTGTTCCATTTATCGATGGCGGTATACTTCTTCATTCCCTTGGACCTGCATGACGTTAAATAATAAGAATGATGGCTGCAGCGATGCTCATCAAATTTGCACATGAATACCAAACCAATACAACAAATTTGATTCGGTTTGATATCATACAAAAATTTAGTTTCCGGTTCGGTATTGGACATTAAAATTAGTTAAATTTTAGGGTAAACTGAAACAAATGACAGAGCCGAACAAAAAAATCAACTCAACTAAAAAAGTTCAGTTCAGTTCGGTTTTGAAAAGGCAATGATTTGGTTTGGTTCAGTTCAAACCAAATGCACACCCGTATAGAAAGAACCGAAATGGAAAAGTAAATTGAGAATGTACCTGTCGCCGCGCTCTAAAAGCCTGTTCACTTGATCAATATGCCCGTCAATACGATTATCCAATATCAGTGAAACCAACAGCTGCTCAACATCTTTTTCTGGGACATTAAGTTCCTGCAAGTGAAAAAATCCTGACTTCAGTTAAAAGATCCTCTGTGAAGTCTTTTAAAAATAAAAGTATTGAAAGAATTAGAAAAATAGTGATCAAGGAACCAAAGCCAAGCTTCACCTTTGATATGAAAGGAATCCGAATTCTCGT
Organism: Mercurialis annua; assembly: GCF_937616625.2. Lineage (NCBI taxonomy): Eukaryota > Viridiplantae > Streptophyta > Magnoliopsida > Malpighiales > Euphorbiaceae > Mercurialis > Mercurialis annua. The sequence continues at coordinate 2,333,602 of NC_065575.1, read as the reverse complement.
ATATGGTTTTATCAGCTTAAGCAGCACTTGTGTTCTAACATTCTTCAATAGATCTTCAATGTAATTCCGTATGAATGGATCGTCCATTATTGTCCTTCTGTTACTCTGAAGAAAGGCCAAATAACAATGTAAGCAAGTGACAATTTGTAACCAAATTCTACCAAAATATATTAAATTGATCTCATTCGTATTTTAATAAATTATAAAGGACTCTTTGTCTTTCATTTTGCACCGGTGGTGAAAATGTCAAGTGCTAGAAAAGATTGATACCTTAAGGATTTTCTCAAACTCCAATATCTCGTTTCGTTGATATGCTGCTATTAGGTTTGTCATTGCCAGAATCTCAGGATCATTCTTATATCTGATCAATAACCATGGTAGAAAAAGGGCGCCCAAGTGAGAGGTGAACAGGAATAAACCTATTTCAAATAATGTATAAAAATACTTACGGCTTTGCCTCTTGACCGTCAAATGGATTCACTTCAGATTCCATCAGCATATTAGCCAGAACCAAGTATCTGTCAAGAATAATGCTTAATGTAATTAGACGATGCAAAAACGGTCCAATTGTTCTGAAAGAAATAAAATAATTCTGGCAACCAACGAATTCCTTGCAAAAGTAAGATGCACTATCCTGAACTACAAGGAAATCTATAATTAATCAAATTTAAATTCGATTAATTGCATATGAATGTTGTGAATTAGCATGTAGATAAGAGGAGACCAGCCTGAACGTATAGATAGAGTTCTTAGCAGTGTGTAACTAACTACTGTAACATTTGAGTTTAACTTCAGACAATGCTAATTTCTTCTCACTCCCAACATTAGTGAGTGCAACTACAATATTATAGCCCTCATATATTATCTTCTATTGGAATATAAAAATTGTCAAATCGATTTTTATTTCCCCATTGTAGATCTGATTCGTAAATTGTAATAATTGTAGTACACATTAATCTTTTCAAATTTCATGAATAACCTATAATATGCACTTGAACATGTGAGTGTCACTGTCAACATAAAAACAAAAAAATAAGAGAGCAAACATACTTTAAGCATTGTATGCGTCTGTGATTTCCAGCTTCATCATAGTTTTTAAAAGCTTCAAAGAAATCTGTTGCAGCCTCAGCCCATTGACGCTCTGCCATATGCATCTTTCCACCACATTCTCTAATTATCCCCATTATCCTTGGATGTGGGATTGCTGACTTGATCGCAAGTGCTTTTTGGTACAATTGCTGGTAAGCCAAAAACAAAAAGTCTTCAAAATATAATACTTGTAATGGACTGGGAAAAATTGAAGCCTTAATAAAATTAGATGAGCATTATGGTACATCAACCAACAAATTTTGTAATCAACAAAAATCTGGAAAAAATGTCACCTGAATAAAGAAAAGCCAAATTTATGGAATAAGGGATAGGCAAATATAAAAAAAAAGATCCAATATACACACAGGAAATGAAGCATCATGAAATCTAAGAAACACAATAGCATTACAATCATTTAAATCCCAATTTTAATCTTTACTGAATATTAATCCATATTCCATGAAATACTACTGAGACGTCAAATTTTAATGCTATCAAAATCTAGCAGCACAAGCAAATAGAAGCAGACACAAGGCATGTGATTGAAGCTCAGTGTCAGATCACAAACTGATTGTTGGACTAGCATAATCCAATCAATTTCTTGTTATGGGGATGCACCCGGTCTACAATTTTTCCATTTGACAGCATGTTCATGGATAACCAAATAGCTATTGGCCTACTGCTGCCACGTTATATTCAACTTCACAAGAAACAAAAAATCTAAGCTATTCTGTATGATCAAATTTAGACAACTTTATTTAACATTATAGTTTTATTTAGTGAATTTAACCGCCATGTCCAGCATGAAAATACTCCCTCCGTCCCACAAAGATAGGCCACCTTTCTATTTTTGACGTCCCAAATTATAGGCCACCTTCTAAATTTGGTAAGCAACTTAAAAACTCAAAAGTCTTATATACCCCTAATAAATATACCTAGTTATCCTCAAATGAATTAATGACTTCATGTTCAATACAAAACTCACCAATAAACAAACTAGTCATTAATATATTATTTATATATCTAAATATTAAATAAGGATAAAATTGGAAACTTCAATAAAAAAACCTAATTTTAACAAACTTAACTATATTTTTCTTAAATCTTGTATTTGTCTAAATGGCCTATCTTTGTGGGACCGAGGGAGTACTATATTAAAATTCATTTAAAGTCGGAAAATTACATAGGTTTTAAACTACCTCATCTTCTAAGCCTAATTCCTACAAACCTTAGGCGTTTTTAGGAGCATTCAAGCTGACAACATAATTGACTTATTATTGAACAATACATTATGCTAACACCTGGACTGCAGCATATGACTCATCACTTAACAAGCTTTAAAAAGTTACATATTAAGGAACTTCCTGGAAATAATTTCTCATAATAAGTTTTTTTTTTCTGAAAATAATTTAGCAAATGAGGAAGCTTAGAAATAAATAATATAGGATATATGACATCTCATCTCTATTGACAATTTGAAACACCTATTAAACAGTTGGAAATCCATACCTTGAGCTTTTTGTTGTTCTTGGTCTCAGTGTACATTTGAATCTCAATTGCATATACTTCCAAAAGTTGACTCCCTTTCTTTTGATCATCTGTACCATCTTCTCGTTGACAAGATTTATGGAGTTCTTTCAGAATCTGATTATGCAAAATATTCAGTCAATAAACAATAGAGGAACAAATAAAGTGGCGGAATCAAAGAATTATATCAAAGTCACCTTGCTCATTCGCCCATATTCACCCATATCAAACCATATTTTGCAAAGCTTAAGATTTGTCTTGAACCAAAGTCTCTGAGGAAAGAATCATATAAACATCATGACACAAAGGGAATGCTAAACCTTTAAAAACATATCTTACCTCATTCTTTGCCTCTTCAAGGGCCTTTAGGGTGGTTTGATAAAACTCTTGTAGGAGGCCAAAGTTCTGACTAGCTGATCCGGAAACAAAGTCCATGATGTTGTTTATACATTTCTCACTGTAATTGCGTGTGACTGCTGATTTAATGTATGTAAGCATCTCTCTGTATGAATCCATCATTTCTTTATACTTACCCAAACGGTAATAAAGCTTTACCGTTTGTTTTAGTGCTTTAAAACCCCTGACAAGAGCAAGATCCATTATAAGATTATCAAAACAGTGATTTCAACAATATATAGATTTAAATCAGTAGGTGAAAAAAAACAAAGATGTAAGGGTAGTACAACCTAGTATGGCAATGTACAAAAGCAAGAGTTTATATTATCTAAGATTAAAAAAAAAAAACACAGTCGCATCCTCATAATTTTGTCAAATGTTTCATACAGAAAATAGAATAAGAAACACAGCATATTAACGTACACTAATATAAAGAATTCCAAACATGCCATCACCAACTAATATTCAATGTCAGCTTCATTATATCTCAATCGCAAAATTGGAGTGTTAAATGCAAGAACAATTGATAAAATGGAAAATCACATGCTCAAAATAAAATATAGATCAGATGGATTTAAAAGCATTAATGTATCCAGTAATTTGGAAGTTCTACAGTGCTCACCACTCTGCCTTCTCTGGCTCCATGTTGACAACTTCAGCAAAACCTGCAAGTGCTCCTTCTGGATCTGTTTCAACCATACCTATTTACGATATGAAAAAAAGATAAACATAGTTAGTAAATAACTCTAAAAAATGAGCACAAATTAACTGAAAAAGCGACTAAAAGAAAAGAAAGATTATTAGGTCCAAATGCTCATCCTATGTCAGGTCATCAGGTTGGTTTAACAACTATCACGAGTTCAATGTAACTGTATCAGATTCGAGTTAAAACATCCAAAGCTATTTCTCAAAAAAAAAAAAAAAAAGATTATTAGGTCCAAATACATGCGATCATACAATAGCATAGAAAAACAACAAGGCAAAATCACCGAAAAGCAAAATGAATCAAATTGAAAAACACAAGATACAATATACACCGGCTATGCTCTATGCCCTACGAGAAACTTTTTACACCTACAAACAGCTCATAATTTATTTGCAACTCAAAATAAACTTCTACAGATTTAAAACATAGCTCCTCATCAATCTGAACTGTCACCAAAACAAAAAATAAAAGCAAATTTGCATATTAACCTAACATTTGTTAAGATTTGTATCAGCATCGAGCAATTTAAAGTAACTACAGATACTAATTTAAATCATAATAAATAGAAACAAAAAAAAAACCTTTGGAATTGTAATATTGGTTCTCAATATCAACATCTTGTTCCTCAGGCTCATCGTCTGAGTATTCAAATCCATAATCCTCCATATCCGCATCTGAACTCGCATTATCAAGCATTATTAATCGTCAATTAAAGCATATAATTCAAAATAAATACAGTTCTAGTTACTGATGATTCATAAATCCAAATTTAAAAAAAAAAATCAATAAAATCAGTACCTGAACCCATGATTGAACTAAGAAAGAATCCAAATAATAATAATAATAATAATGAGTGATGAATTGATTGCGGAAGTAAAGCAGCTCCTCAGATGCAAAATCTAGAGTGAAAAAATAGGTTTTTAGGGCTTTTCTTCCATTGATATCACAGTTTGTCTTTTTCTCACTATAGTTTTCCCTCTATTTTTACGTTTTCTCGATATTGCCTATATATTATTACTTGTTATTTTTGCACTTATTTATTTTAGGCCTAATGTCTTAAAAAACCCCGACCTTTTAACCCTTTTTCAATCATACCCTGACGTTGCAAATTTGTCAATTTTACCCTATTTTGCATTTTTGTGTTTCAATTGTATCCTGAAAAATTAAATTAACGTCTTTTGCGTTTGGAAATTTGTTTAAAACATTCTACATGTCTCGCATATATTAATTGTATATTTTTAAAATTTATTTAAATTTAGTTAAATTAATTAAGAATTTAAATTAGTGTTAAATTGATTATGGTTTTTAGTTAGTTTTTAAAAATAAAGGACTTATTTGTACTTTTTTGAATAAAAAGAATTTAATTTCATGTTTAGACTTAATTAATTGAATGATTTCATCATTTAAGTAAAAAAATTAACAAAAAATAAAATATTGGGGTATAATTGAAAACGGAAAATTTAAAAGTGGGTAAAATTGACAAATTTTCAACGTCGGGGTAGAATTGAAAAAAAGTTTAAAGGTGAGGGGTTTTTGAGTGATTAGGCCTTTATTTTTAATACTTTTTTGAAAAAATCAATATTTTTAAAAACATTACTATTACTTTTTTAAAAAATTAATACTTTTCTACACATTAAAAAATAAAATAAAAAATTATATAAGTGGTGTCTCAACCTTTTTGAAATCTGCTATTTTAATGTCGGAAGTTTTATTTTATTTAATTAGTAATGTAAATTTTTAAGAATGTGGTGATACCCGATAAGTAATAATGATTGTTAGAGAAAATTCGTTCAATTTAAAATGAATGGTATCTAAAAATTAATTTAATTTGGATTCAACTCAATATTTTTAAAGTTTTATAATATTTTAAGGATTAATTATATAAAATATATTAGCGTGTTTTGTAATTTACAAAATCAATCACCAATTTTCATATTTTGACAGACCGAAATATCAAACTATTTTCCATTAAAAATAATTAATGTGTCTGTCTAAACAATCTATATTTTGATGTCCATGTTAGTTTTTTTAAAACGAAAAATAGCTCAATATTCTGATTCTCAAAACAGAAAAGTTGATGATTAATTTTATCAGGTTCATATTTTATTTGTAAAATGTATTGATGTCATCAAGGATTTTATTTTTTTTATTGAAATTGTTGAAAAACTATTGTTATTAAAAAGTATATTTTTTAAAAAATAAATAAATTGATTTATACTAAAAATTAGTTGAAGGACTAAATTAAATTTTATTTTAAATAATTAATTCTTTGATGATATCAATATTTTAACCGAGGATAATAAAAGAACTAATGGAGTAGTAATTATGAACCATAATTTAATATAGAAACTCAGGAGGATAATAATAATTATTATTCCTAAGAAGACTGTCAAGATAAAGAAAATTCATTAATTAAAATCCATAAAAAAAAAAATTTAATTTTATTGCAAGCCGAATCGTGCTATTTTCTTAAACCCCAAAGTCAGTAACAAAAACAAAATGCAATCTTATGCAAGATTAATTACTGACACAACAACTTTTTCTATATATTATAATTCATCATTCTAACAAACAAAAAAACTGTACATACTACTCATCTAGTACACAATACCTTTGTTCACAAGACACTAATTCATCAGCAAGTTGACAAATTTGTAGCTCAAAAGGCTCTAGTAGCCTGCAAAACTGATCTCGAACATGAGCGTTCATATAAATACTGTGGCTACATGCGTAAACACGAGTGATGCATCGATCACACACGAGTGAGACATCGGTTAGACCAGATTAGAAGCTGCTCTATTAATCCTATGAGGAGTCTGAGGACTATGCATGTGGCTGACCCTGTGATTGTTTAGCCTAGCAGGAGGAGGTGTTCTTGGGGTATTATCAGCTGATGCGTTTAGTTTCTCTAATGTGGTTAGAACTTCCATCATAGATGGTCGATTTTTCGAATCAGTATGCAAACATTGCAATGCAAGTGCAGTAGCAGCCTGAGCACCTTTCTTCGAGTATTGACCGCCTAATCTAGTATCCATGATCCTCAAAACTCGCCTTGGGTCGCTTAGGAACGGTTTTGCCCAATCCACTAGAGTTTCTTCAATGTAATTAACTCTCTCATCATCCATTGCCCTTTTTCCTGATAGTAATTCTAGCAAGACCACTCCGAAGCTGTACACATCGCTCTTTGGAGTCAGGTGACCTGCTCGGATTGAATCAGTCAAAGGAGAAAATTCAGTTGAAATTCTCTTGACATGTGTATAAGGAAAACTATAATATTTTAAAATATCAATTTTTACAGAAGAAGAAGATCAAAAGTCAAATATGATTGTATACTAGACTACTAGTTTCCACACTATGATAATACAAAATGGAGACAATCATGTGATAATTCTCAAACCCATATCCGATGGAAGAGCAAAAGTAATAAAAACACGACTATACAATTATACAAATGCAATTGTCGGGAAAAAATGTCTAGGCCAAATCATAAAATAAAGGGGCAGGTTGAGAGAGAGAAGGAAAACGACTAATGATCAAGAAAAAAGGGCGTGGAGAGACAATTAAACAGGAAAAATGGTGACGGAAAGGGTAAGAGAATAACGGAAGACAAAAGGTGACTGGCAGCCAGGAGGCGGCTGCCTACACTATCAAATGTTACTTTGCAAAACAAAATTTCACTTGAACTGTATATTCGATAACATGTGCATTCCAAAAACTTCTCACACCATTAGTGGAAACTTATTACACTCCTCAGCTGGAATGGAAACTAGTATATATATTTTGATTAAACAAGCTGCCACCCTTTTTCTATAATTTTGTGTTGCTTCATTCTTTTTATGAACTCACGTAAAATGACTGGTTTGCCATGGAAGAGTAGAAATTTGACTAACCTGTAGCTATATACTCTGGTGCAGCATAACCTCGAGTTCCTACCACTCTGGTTGAAACATGAGTGTTATCTCCGGTAGGACCATCTCTTGCTAAGCCAAAATCTGAAAGTTTTGCATTATAATCCTGAAAAGAGTTTTACTATTCTCATCAGCCGCGCACAAGTTTAATTATACATTTGTCTGTATGTGTGTTAATAAGTAATAAAAATTATAAGATCTCAACACACCGAATCAAGTAGAATATTAGATGCCTTCAAATCGCGATAAATCACATTAGCATTTAAACCATGCAAGAAAGACACTCCCCTTGCCACACCAATTGCAATGTGCATCCGTGTAGCCCAAGTTATAGGTTGATCCCCTTCTGCAAATACAGAAGATTTTTTGTTATTACAATAACATGTGAAAAGGCTTATTTATCATGCACGAACATTCAAACTACACTGATACGGGATAAATGTGAATCCATAGCAAACAGAAACGAAATAAAATACAATGCTATATACAACAATGCCACCATTCTTATATTGACAAATATACACCTGACCTGCCCCCAAACTCTCAGAAGAAAAAAAGTTTCAGAAGGAAACTTGCTGTTTCCTGCTAATCAAATCTCAAATGAATTTTACCATCCTCAAACTCATGTCTTGTTTGAATACAAAGCATAGTTTAGCTTAACAAGCAAAACTGTGAAAGCTGAACTTTCTCCAATGCAACTCAAAAGTTATTATCCTCTGGCTGCAACTATCGAAATAGAAACAATGGTCCAATTTTGTTTTTCTTTTTCTAGAGAGTAATTCCAAGAAAGTGTTTTGAATGAGGTTATACAACATCGCTTTTTTATTAATATTAATTAAATACTAAATTATTCAAAAAGTCTTATTTTTTTATATTAATTTGAATTTAATATTGAAAAGATTTAATAATTTGAATATAATATATTTTTTCTTTAATAAATTACTAATATTATTAAAGAATTTAAGAAAATGATATTTTTTTGTTGTAATATTCATGTTCACCTTAGTCCAACTAGGCAACTACACATAGGTCCAACTTCACAAATAAGCAACTCCATGACTCATCAAGAAAATGACGCCTTTGTCTTCAAATTAGCTTTTTCTTTTGCAAAATTCTAAAAAAAAAGCTTTTGAAAAGAAAATGCATCCACATAAGCTTCAAAAGTTTAAGATCATTTGAAATAGTTAATAGGTTTCACCACCCCAAATAAACAATTATATATAATTTTCATTTGATCCTACAGAAGCACTAAGAACACCACAAGTTCCTCAAACTTCATGCAAGGTTCATCCAAGCTACTTCTTCCAAGATCAAGATCATGCAAACAGCACTGCAGTTGAATGTTTTGAGTGTAAACCAAGTTTGGATATGTAAGAAATTAATTAATTTATACTCTCTTCTTAATATCTGTAGTTGGTTCTCATGTTTGGAAAGCTAAAGAAAAAAAATTCAAGTTCTTGAAAATACAAGAAATTTTCGACATCTATCAAAGGGTGAAATGATTTTGCAAGATTTTAAACTGAACTGAATTCTTGCACATGGTATATTTCAAATAGGCTGAAAGAAAAATAGCAAAGAGATTAAGTCTCACACAACTCAAGCAAAATTACTTACTTCTGAATAAATGATTCTCCAGACTTCCCTTTGGCATAAACTCATAAACCAGAAGTCTATTCTCATATTCAGCACAATAGCCAATGAGCTTCACTAGATTGTCATGGCGAAGTTGGCCTAGATAGTTCACTTCCGCCTGTTAATTCAACAAAAGACGACGTCAAAAAAATTACTCTAGAGACACCAAGCTAATGAATAAAAACCGAAACAGAACTCGTAAAAGTACATACAAGCCATTCCTTATGACCCTGAAAGCTTTCAGCCTTGAGCCTCTTAACTGCTACAACAATCCCACTCCCTGGTTTTGCAGGAGCTAAAGTATTACCATCAAGCCACCCTTTAAAAACACATCCAAAACCACCCTCTCCGAGAATCGTTTCCGAGCGAAAATTCTTGGTAGCATTCTTTAGCTCATTAAAGCTAAAAGATTTGAGATTACTTGGAACAGATGTATCAATTGAGGAAAAACTCAAAGACTTGTTCATATTTCCTACTAATGCTTGCTGTGAAGAACCAGTAAAATTCTGCTTCCCCTCATTATCACTATAAGGTTTCTTACTTCCTGAAGATCAATAATAAATCAAGAATTAAGAACTAACAACAGCTATAATAAGAACTTCTGCTATAATGTAACAAACATAAATGCAGACAAAACTTACAAATAAACAACGGCTTAGTTGCTTTAAAAATCATGAACTTTAACGTGTTTTGTAATTTTAACACAAACCTTCAATTTTGGCAATTTAATACATGAACCATCATTTTTTTCCATATAAAAATTCTTATGTGGACACCAGAATAAACACTATTCCGACATCCACATTGGCTATTTTTTTGATGAAAAACCGCTCAGTATTCGAAAGTTGGTATCCGATATTATCAAAAAAAAATCGTGTTAAAATTGCAAAAACGCTAAAATTCGTAACTTTTTAAGCAATTAAGCTACAAAGAATCAATCTTTACTAATATTCTTCAAGTAATAAAAGAAAATTATGTAAAACAAGAACTACCCATCTGGAAAAAAATTCATAATTGAACATCTAATTAAGAACACAAACCAACTCCATAAACAACAATAATCTACAAACTCATTGATCATTACTTAACAAAAACATTAATACAATAAAAAAAGAGTGAGATCAAGCTAGAAAACAAACCAGGAGGAGCAAAATTAGTAGAAGAAACATGAGCACATTTAGCAGGCTTCCCACAGAAATTTCCCATGATTGAAAAACTGAGCCACCCCAAGAAGCAGAGAGTATGAAAATGGAGATGAGAAAAAAGAAGGCAGGAAATGAGGTGTATATTTGAAAGTTTTGAAAGTGAAAGGAGCAATTGAATAAAAATGTCAAATTAAAAGTTGAATAATTATAAGGGTCCATATCATAAGAATTTGATGTTTGACTGAAACAAATGGATAGAGAAACAAGAAACAGAAGATGGGAGGATTGAAGAAGAGATCAAAGCATAATATTATGCATAAGCCAGTCAATGAAGAAACTTAAATTTTATTTTACTATTTTATTTTTGTTTTTGGTAGGTGACATTAATTTCTTCTATTTGTTTATAGTGTAATGAAATTCAAGGCATTAATGAACCAATGGCGCAGCCACATGTATTCCAACTTGATTGAGAAAAAAAAAAGTTTTTCAATCATGGGAAATTTATTCTCTACTGGAACTCGTTAATTTTTCATCTTTTTATATTGAGGAAATTACACCATTTAACAAAAAAAATAAAAAAAATTCATGTTGAATTTTTTTATTTACACAAATCTTAATAATATTTACAAAAATACAAAAAAATAAAAAATAATATCAAACATACGGTGTATACTGTGGGTATAATGTCAGTATACTAATAAACTAACATTATATCAACATTATACCAAAATTACCAACATTAAACATACTGAGATTTTATTAATATTAAATAAAAATTTACCAAAATTACATCAAATCGTACACTAAAAATTAAATTAATAATATACCAAAATTATATCAACAGTATACCAAGAGTGTCCACATCAAAATATACTGATATTTTATTATTACATCAACATTGCACCACATCGCATACTAAATATTAACCTAACAATATACTAAAATTATACCAACAATATACAAATTCTCTAGTTCATTACCAACTATGGTAAAAAATACATATAAAAAGATATACATATTATCAACTAAAAATATATATATAAAAATTTATAATCGATATACCGAAAATATACCAAAATTATACCAATAATAAACCAAATATTATTTTTAAATTATCTGACTTATAGTTTTAATATTCCAAAATTATACCATAATTATACCGACATTATACAAATCGTACTTTTGTAATTAATTTTCATTTTTTGGTAATTTTATAATTAATTTTAAATCAGTCGTATTTTTATAAATAAGAAAAGTTTACATGTATTTTTATAAATATTTTTAAAATTTTAGGTACTTTTGTCATCGTGCCTTTTATATTTCGTTATTCTATGTTTACTGTTATTATTTTGGCCCAAACTTCCTTAAGTATATAGGTTTGCAGCTTAAATTTTCAAAAATAAAAAATCATTTTCTACACATGGAAATGTTAATTTAAAATATACAAATTCAGAATCAATTTTCTGAACTATAAAAAATTGGGTAACTTCAATTTTTCTGATGGGTAATTGATATTTTTATGAGAAATTGTAAATATAGTATTATGTTTCTATACGAAACTTTTATAAGCATTTATAATTCTTCATGGTTTATATATAATTTTAGAGTTTTAAGATTTTTTTAGAATTTTAACTTATCTAAATTAATTATACATACATAAGAAAAAAATTGTTTATTTAAATATTACTATTGAATTGTCATTTTACTAAAATAAAAAAAATATTTTAGAATAAATGAATAAATAATATAAAAGATTAAAATGAGCAATTATAAAAAAAAGATTAAAATGATTAAAAAATATAATTCTTTAGAACCAATAGTAAGTCACCAGATATAATTATGATAATTAAGGATTTAAAAAATACAAATAAAGGAACTCAATTGTGAAATATTAAGATTGGCAAAAAAAATTGTGAAATATTAAGAAATAAAAATTAGTTGAATTTTAGTAAAAGATAATTAAGTCATTTTAAAATTGAAGATGGAGTGCAATTATAAAATGGTGGAGTGCAAAAATCCCCACCCTACTACTTATTATTGAAGAGTTATTTTTGATAATCGGATAGGGGAAGCACTGGTGAGAGAAATTCAATCTACGATTTAATAGAATGTTATTCGATATTATAATATTAGCACGTTTTAGTACATTTGTGGTATTTTATAGCCATTTTTGAACCGAACAAATATTTTACCAACATATATGTCACGTCATTGCCAACTCATCGAATTGTTGACTGGCAACACCTCTCATCCAACCAATCACATGATAATTAAATAAAAATCAAACTCAATCTTAAATCAAATTAATTAATTATATTATTATAAAATTCATATATATTTAAAATTTAATTAATATTTTTTAATTAACTAATTAAATTAATTTTATTTTTAATTAATTGAATTGAATCTAACTAGACCTAGATTTAAATTAAGTAATTATTTAATAATTTATTAAAACTAATTTAAAATTATATTTAATTAAATTAAGTCTTAATTTATCACGAAACTTTATTTTTATTTCGAGATAAGTTCATCCCAACATTCTAGTCCCACGCCGCCCTCTCACATTCTAGCCGCAGTTGCCCTTCGGGGGCCACCACTGTTCGTCTTCTCAATGTAGAAGACGAACTGATCTCATCATCTCCATCAGTGGAGAAGACGACACAAAATCGTCTTCTCCGGTAAGATGAGACTTGCTCGTCTTTTTCAATGGAGAAGATGAGAGACCTTTTCGTCTTCTCCAATGAAGAAGACGAACCGTGATGGCCGGTCGGAGTGAGAGTGGAGGTGGTTTGAGTGCGAAAGGACGGTGGGGGATGATGACGTAGTTTAAATTTTGGAATTAATTTTATTTTGAATATATATTAAGTCTCGAGATTTTATATCTTGCTCTTTACTTCCATTTAGGAGAATATATTTGATAGATATAGAAGTTCTCACCCTCTCGATTCTTTTGTTGATTATTATATTGTAGTTGACTTTGTACTCAATCTCTTATCAAGATTGTATTGTTAGAGGTCGGTTTTTTGTGCTTTGGCAGAGTCCTATGAGAATTCCATCAGTATTTTTTTTGGGCGAGGTATGTATTAGTATACTATTAGATATACGAATCTCTTAATATTAAAACATGTCAATGCGCGTCGTCAGTTTCTTCAGGGCGAGTCCTAAGGTAGGCTTCGTTAACTGAACCTTTGTGGGACTCGGTCCATCGTTATAAACGATATTCAATGTGTTTCAATCATATACTAAATTTTTATTCGTGCATTTATGACAACTACTAAAATATATCAATTAAATAATTTGGATTCATAATAAATAATAAACTATTTGCAAATTTTATAAATATAATTAGAATTGTATAAATGATATAGAATTATATATTTCAACAAAATTTAGAATATAAAATATATTATAGGTAATTCGAATAATATAATTATTATGTAACTGATTAATTTTTCATTTGTAGATATATATTAAAGTTTTTATTAAGTTCTAATCTTAATATTTACTAACACAGTATGAAATGTTTGAAATTAATTTTGAGATATTCTAAGAGTTTTTGATTTTCAAAACGAAAAAACACAACTATGTTAAAGTGTCCGTACTTCCTAGACCAAAATAGCTATTTTAAATCACATCAAAATAGCGATATTAAATTTTTATAAGATTATTATTATTGTATAAAACCATAATTACAAAAACAAAAACAAAGTCCTAATTTCTAGATCTTTCGCTATTATTCAAATAATTTTCGTTGTTTTTTTATAATTAAATAACTAATTTAAGTTGGGCTTAATATATGAAATCAAAATAAATTCAAAATTTAGAATTTAAAAATGGTTAAGGCACCGGTTGAATTGATGGATTCTAACAATGGATTTTAAACAACTAGTTTCGCATTACGTGCTATGCACGTGACTCGTAACGTAACTTCTCAATGAACATATTAGTAAATTTATTATAATTATATCAATTTTTATTTAGAATTATTAGCAAAAGTAAATATAATATATCCGGTTAATGTTTTACTGAATTTATTCTTATTTTAGTTTTATAATAACCATAATTAAATAATTAACTTAATTTTATTTATCTTTAAAAATATAAAATAGAAATTTAAATAATAATATATTGATCAAATACAATATTTTAATTTTGTATTTTAATCAAACTAAAAGATAGCTATTCCTACTAATTTGAAGACAATTTAGTTATTGTTTACATACTAAAAATTAAATTGGAGATAATTTAGCTACCTATTCTAATTAGGACTTTAATTACAATAGTGATTAATTAAATAGCTAATTAGTTAATGAATATAAAACATTTATTTAGTAGTAAACTGAAAAGGATTATTCAGTAAATTTGCTTGTCTCCACCCCCCATCCGTGCTTTTATATATAGTGTAGATATATTGATTTAGACAAATCCATCGTTTGGCTAGAAAAAAATTAATTGAATCCATAAATTTATAAATTTTCTCATTTTTTAAAATTCATCATTTTTGAGGGTTTTGATTTTCCACCTCCTAGATGGAAAAGTATAAATCTACCATTTTTTATAAATGATAAATTGTTATGCTATTTATTTTTTTCCATAATTACCCCTAATAAAAAAATTATATTCCTTAGTTATTTTTTAACCGTAATTAAATCAGTTTTTACCGTCTTTTTTACCTATTTGTTTATAGGAACATCTCTTAAAAAAAGATTGTTATGCTGCCAAGAGTTTGGCCAATTATTATTCTATAAGTTTCCTTTCATATGTATTTTTTAAATCAATAACTATGTTCTATGCAAATTATTCATATTTTAGATTTATCAATAGTTATGTTTTCTGCAAAAAAAAAAAGCATAAAATATTATTTTAATTTTTAATATTAATCTTGATCTTATTTTATAGAAAAATTTGCCTTTTGCTATAAAATGATTAGTGTTTAAATATCTAACCGAGCGTAGAAATGGAAAAAATATATTAAATCCATGGATTGCTGTTATTTAACCAAATAAGATTGGAAGGAAAATTATGTTAAAAATCCATTGATTTTATTTTCAATCCAATCGATGGAATTTTACAATCTATAAATTTAAATTCCATTGGTTTAGAATGTATCAATTTTATTAAAATCCATAGATTTTAAAAACCCTCAATTCAAAAGATGTCAAATTTTTTAAAAAAGAAAAGACAACCATCATTGTGGAGATCAAAAGAAAACCGAGAGTAACTCTTACCAAAAAGGATTTTTGACAGATCTATGCCTACGGGCTTTTTAAAAATTCAATTTCGTGTCTGGTTGGAAATTAATTCCAAATTAGTGCCTGCAACCACCTAATCTACGATTTTAAATCGCGGATTGGGTGGCAATCCGCGATTTAATATCGCGGATTGGGTTAATTACTCAATTCAGAGTAATTAACGCTGTTTAATGCAATCCGCGATATTAAATCGCGGATTGAATTTCTCCCCAATCATTGGGGAGACAGTAATCTGTCTCCCCAAATGATTGGGAAGAGACAATGATTGGGCATTATTATGCCCAATCATTGCTAATTTAATATTTTTTTAAAAAATTGGTATGATATCAAAAAATTGTTTTAGTTAGCGTTTTTATATAAATTGTGTTTTTAAATTTTTTTGTTAAAATTCTAATAAGATATAAAAACCGTTTTTTAGTTAGCATTGTATAATATTTTTTTTGTTTTTACTAGTATATACAAAAATTACAAATTGCATAAACAATATGAAATGATGAACGATATAATAATACGGAATAGTCGATAAAGTAAAGTAGGATTACAAAGTTTAAAGTGTCTTAAAAAAACAACAAAATCATAAACAATCTCGATATCTAGTGTTCTTCTCTACTCGAGTCCTCATATCGTACCCCACATCTTGTCTGCGGCGCATACTGCTCTCAGTCAGATCGTGATACTGTCTGTCACCCGGTCTGTCAACTGGCGGGCCCTCGCTCTCGTGATCGTCGTCATGGGATAGCTCCTGATCATCTACAGCCGGTGCAGTAGTGGGCGCCTCCTGTGACTGCGGAAGGAGGTTGAAGGACGGACCCGTAAACTGAATACTGCTGGACTGTAACTCCTCGAAAGAGCCCCCCCCCCCCGAGACCTGGACTGTTTGTAGAAGGACGGACCCATACAAATTGGTCCCATCGACGAACAGAACAAGTTTGCAGAATCGAAATCCAGCAACCATCGGGAAGAAAGTCCAAAACATTCTGACGAACGTTATAATATTCGGCTGAAACATCCCGTTAATGTAAACATCATCGCCTACGTTAAATAATATAGAAAGTATTAAAGTTATAATAGAAAATGTTTAATTCACCGTTAAACATGTTTATTCACCTTCCGCATGCCAGAATGAACCAGGATTTACGTGAACCATATTATGCATTAAGTCATTAATACATCTGAACGATTCATACCAGTTCCCGTAAACAGAAGCGATTGCCTTCTCCTTTACATACCAGGTTCTTTTATATGGAGGCCTCATTCTATGTTCATCCCAAATGCCAGCAATAAGGGTATTAACGCGTATGTCACGCTGCTCCATCACTTCCCTCCGCACATATTTGGCAATTTCCCGTGCCGCAAAATTTCTATGATTTTGGTATCCTACTCCAGCCGTAGCGACTGCCCTTATACACAATATTTCTCAACTCTTCAAAATTCATCCTATCAATAATTGGCATATCCATCTGACGGCCGCCCTGATATTCTACTCCAGCCGGAGAGCTTACCATGCGGCAATCGCACCATATCATAAACGATAGGTTCATAGTCGCTATTGCTACAAATTTTGTCAAAATAAATATACATTACACTTATTTTAGTTTATATCATTTTTCAAATTCATTAAATAAAGTCTAATCTTTTGAGCAATTTTTTTTTTCATTTTTCATAGTGTTTACTATTATTCGTCATTTTTTCATAGTCTTTATTTTTTTTTTATATAAAAATCAACATACTTAATATTTCACTAAATTACAATTTCTCAATAAACTACAATAACACCTACTCCCTCTGTCCCGTTTAAAAAGGGACGAATGACTTTTTCACATATATTAAAAAAACATTAACTATTATAGTGTTTTCTTATTTTACCCATATTTATGATAGTGTTGTATTTTGTATATAGATTAATAGTCATTAATTATGGAAAGAGAAAAGGGGGTAAAAAATGAACATTCATATAAATTGGCACAGAAAACACGATATGACCTTCTTAAGTGGGACAAATAAAAATGGGATATGTCCCTTTTTAAATGGGACGGAAGGAGTATTATTTTTGCTAACAATAACTAATTGAAAAATATGACATATTAATAAATAATTCAAAACCTAACATTTAAATTATATTAACCTATTTTTTCTAATTTAATATAACAATAAAAAATGAAAAGTAAATTTACCTCTTGTAGTCCTCCAATAGTGCTAAAATAATAATACTCTTCGAAAATAAATTCCTAATAGAACCGCCACAAAAATAAAACCCGCTCGAGTGAAAATTATATGTCGAGAGAGTTTGAGTTGTGAGGAAAATAAGGGCTCTCAGTCCCCATTTTTAGAATGCAACCCACGATTTGGAATCTGTTAATGCCATCCGCAATTTGGAATCGCGGATGGCATTAAAGTAATACTTAATATGATCTGCGAAATTATTTCGCGGATTAGGTGGTCCCACTCCCAGGCATAAATTTGGGATTAATTCCTAATCAGTCACAAAACTGTATTTTTAAAAGTCCGTAGCCACAGATCTGTCAAAAACCCTACCAAAAATTACATAGTATTTGGGGTAATAATGACACATGACCCCTGATTTTTTGGGGTCCGATCACTAAACCCTTTGATCTTTAAAAACGATCACTAAAATCCATGATATTTGTGGCGCGCTCAATAAAACCCCCTTAGACAAAAAAAATCGGCGAATTTTTTTTAATGATGACGTGGCAGCAACTTTTTAATGTCAGAACTAACAAAAATCTGACCCTATGTCTGGTGTCAGGTGACACCTTATTAAAAATTCAAAATACCCAAAAAATTCAATTAAAAAAAATTAAAACAACCCAACCCAACCCAATCGAACCATTCAAATCAAATCTAATTAAACTTGATCAAACCACTTCACCCCTAACCACCGCCCTACCATTCTCCAGCTACCGCTCTCCGGTCACCACCACCCTCCCGTCGCCGCTTCCACAACTGGAATTTTTTCTGACCGGCTATCTTCTTCTTCCATCCATTTTTCATCAGAAATAGACTCATCTGGATCTGTTCTTGATGAAGAACAGACCCAACTTGAGTTTGTTCTTCTTGATGAAGAATAAGGCCGGAAAAAAAATCTGGCCATTGAGACGGTGGTGGCTGGAGATATGTGGCGGTGATGGCTAGCGGTTATGGATGTAGTGGTTGGGTTGAATTTAATTGGGTTTGGGTTGAGTATTTTTTAATTTTTTTAATTGAATTTTTGGGGTTTTTTAGGTTTTTTGGGTTATGAAGAGGTGTCACCTGACATGGGCTGATATAGGGTCAAATTTTTGTTGGATCTGACATTAAAAAACCGCTGCCACATCACCATTTTTTTTAAAATCGCCGATTTTTTGGTTTTAGGGGTATGATGATCGTTTTAAAAAATCATAGGGTTTAATAATCGGATTTCTAAAATCAGAAGCCATAGATGATTATTAGCCTAGTATTTGGCTTGTTCAACTTTTGTATCAGTGACAACAATGAAAAAAGTTAGTAATGTGGTTTGTGAATTATTCCATTCCATCATTTGGTTTCTTAATTTTTTAAGAAGAAGAACACTTTTTTTATTAAGCAAGTCCGCAACCGCAATCTATTTAAAATAATAAAAGATTATATACTATTTGAACTAGATGACGCAAATTAAATCCAAAAAATAGACATTTGTCTTTTTTTAAGATTTTGGGATGATTATTATCTTTATCCAAGTCATTTGAATATTCATTTCCATAAGGATTTTTACGTTGTCGTTGTTTTTAAGTCAACAAATAACCCCTTGAATTATCTTTTCGTGAGATAGTTTTCAACATCCAAAATTGATTTTTACTGCAACGGCCAATTTATAATTAATTATCCATGGCCGTCTCTTTAGGCTGTCTCTAAAATTCGATTTACACTTTAATTTTTAAATAAAATTTATTTGAGTTTTTTTTAAGCCCATCCGGTTTTTAGGACTTCGCCCTGACTAATACGGATCCAACCTGCGTCGCACACCTGGAATGGTAGGTGAGTTTTCTAGTGGAAATTTTCTGCATTCACAAGACTCGAACCTGAGACCTATTTAAGCGATACCAAATAGCTTATCTCTTGAACCAAGTTGTTCATATCGTTATTTTCGTCAATTTTAATAATTTAGTGCTTCAACTGAAATTTTACCGAATCGTCTAAAATTTTGAATTTTATCACGTGGCATTAGCAGAAATTAAAGGCGTCCAGCCAGGTAGAACTTTAGTTGACAAATCACATCACTAAAATAGATAAAAACAACGCATAAATAACATTAAAAATAATTAAATTATTAAATAAAAGTTTATAGATATTAAGATATGAATTGAAATTTATAGATGGTTAGCATTTAGCAAAAAATAGTGAAAAAACAGAAAGTATAATTTACCCCGCCCCAACTAATATATAATTAATTATAAAATATAGATTTATAATGAATAAAAATAATAAATGACGGAATAAATAAAATTTAATTTAATATTTACCAACACTTCAATGTATAACTACCATTATTTCTTTCCTTCTTAATATGTAAATTTAAATGTAGTAATAATAATAATGTATGTTGAAAAATGGGTGGGACTAAATTAATAAACAACTAACACGATTAACACATTAAGATAAATAAGTAACATGATTAATACAATTAAACGATTAATACGACCTACTAAACATTTAAAAATATTTCAATTATATAAATATAATTTTAACTTTAAATTTGTCATTGAATATTCAAATTATAAAATTTTAATACAATTAATATTATTTAATTTAAATATAAATTTAATAATTTTAATAATTTTAATTTTATGAGATTATAACTATTTTATTTCTATATTTTTATAAATAACTAGTTTCGCATTACGTGCTATGCACGTGGCTCGTAACATAACTCATCAATGTACATATTAGAAAATTTATTATAATTATATCAATTTTTTATTTATAATTAATATTAAATTAGTTAAAAAATTTTGTAAAAATAAATATAATATGTTCGGTTATTAGTTTTTTTGCCATACTGAATTTATTTTTCTTTTGATTTTATAATAACTATAATTAAATAATTAGCTTAATTTTATTAATAATATCTTTAAAATTAATAAGATAAAAATTTAAATAATAATATATTGAACAAATATAGTATGTTAATTTTGTAGTTCAATCAAACTAAAAGATAGGTATTCCTACTAATTTGGAGACAATTTAGTTATTTTTTACATACTAAAAACTAAATTGGAGATAATTTAGTTACCTATTCTAATTAGGATTTTAATTACAATAGTGATTAATTAAATAAGTAATTAGTTAATGACTATAAAACCTTTATTTAGTAATAAACTGAAAGGATTATTCAGTAAATTTGCCTGCCCCCCCATCCGTGCTTTGATATATAGTATAGATATAATTTGTAAACGGATTATATGGGTTAGCGAGTCAACACGTGACAAAATTCATTTACTTCGTGCTATAACCGGATCGACACGTTTTCGACACGAACTCGCTAAACCTCAATCCGGATTCGCCAAATTTACGTGTTAGACGAATCGTGTATCATGGTCTATTTTGACACCTATGTTTGTTCCCGTACAAGATAAAGGTAAATTATATTGTACTTATTCAAAAAAAGTCAAATAAAAGAGTGGGTACATTTTGGTCAAAATACGTCATGTTGATAATAATTTGACTTAATAAAAATTGTCCATATTTCGTCTTGAGAACCCAGTATATCTATTATTAAAAAAAATTAATCATTAATAAAATATTTTAATATATTAATTATTTAATTTATAATCCAAACTTTTAAAATTACTATTAATATTAGCACACTTAATTTTTAATTTTCGTGTTGTAACTGTTTTATCTGAATTGTTAAAAAAATTGAATATATCCTTCACATTTAGAATTATTGATAGTAAAAATTTATCAATGTTGAAAGAAATTAGGGAAGCTATTAATACAAATTTTAAATTATTTGATAAATTTAATAGCTGATTAATTTTAAATTAATGGAATAATTACATAACCAAGTTTGAACTTCTCATAGTACGTTAATTTAATGCCTTGATGTTTATTTCTTTTAAATTAATGCTTTGACGTTTAAAAATAGGTCAAATAAATATTTCATCCAGTTCACCAAATTATTAACAAACGTATTTTAAAAATAAAATTACTTATAACAATTCTCATTTTAATTTTAAATATACAAATGTATGAGTATCATTGCACACACACTATTTTTATTTACAAATATGAATGTATATGAGATTTATATTTATCTTTTAGAATTCCGATAACTGAAAAAAAAGTATTAAAAGTATTTGTTTAATGTATTTAAAAATATTAATATAAAAAAAATCAAAATTTTGACATCAAAATAATATATTTTAATAGTATATATACCACTAATGTACCCACAAAGATAGGCCACCTTTCTATTTTGAACGTTTCAAATTATAGGCCACCTACTATTTTTGGCTAAAAATTTTAAAACTAAAAAATTTAGTTATTCCTAATAAATATACATTGTTATCTTCAACTTAATTAATTGCTTCATATTCCAATATGGAATAAATGTCAATTTTTATTATCAATGTAAAATACACCAATATAAAAATTAGTCATTAATATATTATTTATTTATTAAAAATATTATTAAAAGTTAAAAATAAAGAAGTATATA
Organism: Mercurialis annua; assembly: GCF_937616625.2. Lineage (NCBI taxonomy): Eukaryota > Viridiplantae > Streptophyta > Magnoliopsida > Malpighiales > Euphorbiaceae > Mercurialis > Mercurialis annua. Next base: position 2,311,247 of record NC_065575.1, on the reverse strand, counting down.
AATAAATTAATTTTAACTAATCTAATTATATATTTTTTTAATTACCGTGTTTGTCCAAATGGCTTATTTTTGTGGAACAGAGATAAATTATTTTCTAAATTAATTAATAATGAATCGAAAGTTTAAGAGCCAATTCAAAGGTCAAACATTTGAAAAGTATGTGCATGGCGTCTGCTATAGAATTGGTTAATCTTAAATTATTGAAATGCATTAAATTATTCAACTAAATCATTAAAGTTTTGAATTATTATATTTCACCCAAATGCATTACTGGCATTAATACATCTAAGAAGTTGGATTTTATTATAAATTAAATATACTTCGTTGGCCGTAGACAATTTAACACAATATGAATAAAAATTTAATATCTATTTTTATTTAATCAATTAATATTTTTTGTTGCCTTTTATTTTCTTTTTAATATATTAATATAATCAATGAATGAATATATAATAATAATTTTTATCAGTGATATGTTATACATGAGTGTTAGAAATTAGTTAAAAATAATATTTTAAAAAATTCCACCAACATATAAGACAAGGTCGAACTTAGGGATGTAAACGGCCTGAGCCGAGCCCGAGTTAGGCCAAGTTCGAGCTCGAGTGTGTTTTACAGGCTCGAGCTCGAGGTCGAACGGATTTAAATTTTGAAGCTCGATCTCGAACTCGAACAGCACTCGAGCTCGAGCTCGAGTTGAATTTAATAAAAATTAAAATTAAAAATAAAAAAAATCAAATTTGTTGTATTTCAATTATTTTTTTACTATATATTATGCAATTTAACCAATTTTTATGACGTATACCTAAATTTTGAGGTCTAAAAAATTAATATAATGATAATAAAAATTATTATTGTTATTTTAATACAGGCTCGTTTGAGCCTCACTAATTGATATTCGAGCTCGGCTCGAGATGAAGCTACTCGAGCTCGGCTCGAATTTGTCGAGCCGATCTCGAATTTTTTTCGAGTCGATCTCGAGTAACTCACGAGTAGCTCGACTCGTTTACACCCCTCAAACTCCTGCCCTTCCGAAGAATGTACGGCAAGGAGTGTAGCCACCGGGTACACCCTAATGTACAATATATAATAATTAATCACCGAAGGAATATATAATCACTGTTTATAATCAAAAATAAATAAATAAAAATAGCTTATTATTTGGATCTAATCTTATCAAATAGCCCCCACCCACATATTGTATCTTGAGATTTGCCGCCAGTTTTAGAGCATCTCCACTCTAGTAGCAAAAATATCTCACAATATTATACTTTAGCATTTAAAAGCATCTTCAATGTAATGCTAAAATGAAGTGATCATAATTTAGCATTTAATCTTAAAATGCATCTCCAATGCAGTGCTATAGTTTATGCTAAATTTAGCATATGCTATATCACGTGCTAAATTTAGCACAAACTATAACATATGCTAAAATTCAACAACCAATAGCAATTCACTACTAATTATAATTTTACCACGGTCATTTTTTGCATTTATTATTTTAACCTACTTTTTTTTTTTTTTATTTTTTTTTTACTTTTTTCATTTTAAATTTTGTGCTTCTATTTAATTTTACAATATCGATTTGATTTTTTAATAGTAAATCATACATCAATATAATAAAAAAATTAAATAATTTATTTTTATATAATTCATCGATTCTTTTAATTATATATTTTGAAAAACTCATTATTAAATTAAAAAAAATATTACATAAATTTTAATTTAAAATATTTAATTAAAAGAATTATTAAATAATTAGCAATTAATAAAATTAAGAGATAGTTATCTTAATAAATAATTATAACATTTTTTTTAACTTTGTGCATTGGAGTAAAATTTGAAATCCTATGCTATCTATAACATTTTACCACTTTTTCATGCTAAATTTAACATAAAAAGTAGCATCCCATTGGAGATGCTCTAATATAAAAAACACATCTCCATTTCACTTCTAATTCATGTGCTAAATTTAGCATATGCTAATTTTTGTGCCAAATTTGTTAGAAAGTTTAGCATATGCCAAATTTTATTGGATCAAAATTATTTACAGATTTGCCATCAACAATGATAATCACTTATAAAATTATAATTTTTTTAGCATTTTGCAATGAAATGAATTTCAATAATATGTACTATATATAGCATTTTATCTTATTTTATACTAAAAACAGTATAAAAAATACAACATGCAATGGAGATGCTCTTAGCTTAACCATTGCTTGTTCTTATCTTAAATTCAATTAAATTTAAAAAAAAACATGTGTACTTTTTTCCATTAAGATGCATTGTGAATTGAATATTATTTGTAGACAATACATTATTTTATGTATAGCTATTTTTTTTAATTTTAAAGAAAATTTGCATATAATTATGATTGTGTCAATCTGACTCAATCTAAATTCAAGTTGTGAAGTTTGTATTTGAAAAATTAATCTGAAACTCGTCATAACAGAATTTGAGAGAAAAGTATATCTTTATTGATTAAGAAAACCCAATTATGATTATGAAGGAAAATAAAAGTGTTTATCTCATTCAATAATTGTGCTATATCATATTTACAACAAGTCAATAAACATTTACGATGAGAAATCGTTTGATTACTGCTTATTATTTTAATCATAAAAATTCCACATGATTAACATGTTATTAGTTTTTTGCATGAATGATGTGACGCAATAATTGCGCGTATAATTTTCCAAAAAGAACAACTAACGGCTATTTATACAAACACAAACTAAACAGCTTGAGGTTGAGCATATATGTCAGCAATATCCAATTTCAAAATGACGAGCTGAAACATAGCAGCAGGCAAAGTCTTGATAAAGCAATCTCCACGCTGAGAAGCAAATGCTACAAGAAGAAGATGATTGTTATTCAATCTGCACATTGAATTGTTTTTTTAATTAAATTTTAGAGTATTTTAGGTTTTTAATGAGATATCCGCTATTATTTTTAATGACAAGTCATCATTTTTGACAGAATTAATATATTTTTTGGACAAAAGAGGTTTAGTGAGCGCCCCCATATGATTTAAGGGGTGTAAATGTAAGGAAACCCTAAAATGAGGGTGCATAGACTTTGATAGTGTTGGGCCTAATTTCCTCAAGTGTTAAAGTCCATTCAATAACCCAAGCCCATTAAGAAACTTACTCCGTCTTCAATTTTCTTCACTCTGTCTGTCTTGAGATCAAAGAAACCTCAATTAGAAAAGCTCAATAAACCAAACCAAAGAACCAAAAATTTCGAATCGCATAGGCAAAATCAAACAACAGCAGAATGAGTAGCATAGGAACTGGTTACGATCTTTCAGTCACCACTTTCTCCCCCGACGGTCGCGTTTTTCAGATCGAATACGCCGCTAAAGCCGTCGATAACAGCGGGTTTGCGTTTTAATTCACTCATTTTCTCCTTTTATTTCCTGTTTGTTTCCTGAGAAAATTGATGTATCAGTCTTTAATTGAAGATTTACGCTGTTCTAATTTCATAATGTTCAAATTACAGCAAATGCAAGTGTAGGAGTAGCATTAGGGTTTCTGTTTTGTTTATTCCGTGTGTATTTACTGCTCTTTGGTTTTGGTTTTGCAGTACTGTTGTTGGAATCAAGTGTAAGGATGGGATTGTTCTGGTAATATTTTTTATTTTCTTTTATATGGTTTAAGTTCATATAGTTCAGTGTTGAGTACATGAATTTAAGGTGTAATGGAATTGTGGCTTTGTGTTTTGAAATTTAGGGTGTGGAGAAGCTTATAGCATCTAAAATGATGTTGCCGGGCTCTAACCGAAGAATCCACTCCGTTCATCGTCATTCTGGCATGGTATTCTTTTGTTATTCCCATTTTGTTTTACGTATGTTCCTCGTAATTATATTTGTTGCCGGTGCCGGTGGTTGTCATTGTTTTTGACGACATAAATAAACACTTTTGGTGTCGTTACTGTGGGTATTGAGCAGTGTTCCAATCTATACAGATATTACTTAATGATTGAATATAGGTTAATTAGTTTAAATGCATCTGGACATGGGTTGAAATAAATGGTAATCCATCTAAGATACATGTTGTCAGCTTGAACTTGAAGTTCAGTCCCATTTTTAGGATTTGGATCGGAAGCAAAATCACATTTCACACACCTGATTTCTGTGAAACTAATAATATGCCTTCATTCGTTGATGACCTTTCCTGTCTCTAACCCATTCAAATGAACTGTAAGGGAAAACAAGTGGAAATAATTGTCTTCATAGTCTTTAGAACTGATTGCTTAGATTTTGTGGGAAATTGTTCAAGCAAAAGAAGGTGCTCCATGGTACAAGTTATGCTAGAAGCTCTTGTTACTCTCTCTGGTAGAGTGTAGTTAGTTTCTTTGACATTCAGAGCGACATTTTTTTATAGTTGCAAAACCCGCTTTTGTGTTCATTTAATTTATAACTTATAAGCACACACATGATCCCAATTTTTATTCTTTCCGTATGGTTGGAGGAAATTTGCTTCATCTGGTCTTCTTATTTCTTTTTTTACTTGTCTTCTTTTCCAACATGTATATCAATTTAAGTTCTATTTTTTCCCAAATCTTGGGAGGCCAACGATTACATGAACTTAAGCTTCTGACATTCTCTCTCCCCTTTTAAATATCAGGCTGTGGCTGGTTTAGCAGCTGATGGAAGACAAATTGTTGCAAGAGCAAAGTCTGAGGCAAATAATTATGAAAGGTTAGTTGAGTGGACTATGAACTTTAGTTTTTCTGAGGCTGAAATCTTAATTTACATGCTCATTTTACTGGGTGGTATAGCTTTGATTTAACTAAGGTTTTTCACAGATCTTAGTTTCCATACTTATTTTACTGGGCGGTATAGCTTTGATTTAACCTTGGTTGTCTACATTTTTTATATATTTTTTCCTTCAGACTTACTGAGTTTAGCTTACTAATTCTTTTCTGCTTGTCAGTGTTTATGGTGAAGGCATCCCTGTGAAGGAACTTGCTGAACGTGTTGCTAGTTATGTGCATCTTTGTACACTCTATTGGTGGCTTAGGTAAGGGAGTAATGGTTTTTAACTTGTGCATATTCTTCTTCACACTGCTATACTTGCATCGGAAAAATTTAATTGCTGCTTATGTTACAGGCCTTTTGGTTGTGGAGTAATTCTTGGTGGTTATGACAGAGATGGACCTCAATTATATGTGGTCGAACCATCTGGCATATCATATGTGAGTTGATTTGTCCTGGTTTTAGCTCTGCATTAACTCCGTCTCTGTTTCAAAATTCATATGATTTTTTTATTAATTATTGTGCTTTTGAGAACATGATATAGAGATATTTTGGTGCTGCAATTGGAAAGGGAAAACAAGCTGCTAAAACGTAAGTAATCTCATCTTTTCATGATGCCAATTTTGGTGTTAGCCCTATGATATAACTAGTCAAAATCATGCACTCTGTGCAGCTAACAATATTAAAAATAAAATGTTTATATGTATAATGTGATATACTATATTATATTAATCTTAAATCAATATAATATTCACAAAGCAAAGAAGACAAGTATTATCTCTATTTGCATTGCAAGTATAAATAAATTGTAATTTTAAAATTGGCTCATTTGATTTAGTAAAAGAGTATAATCAGATCATTATTGAGAAAAACTCTTATTTAAATTTTTTCTCAAATTCTTTGTATCTATATTTTTCAAAAAGAAATTGGTGTTAGTCAAGCGAGTATAAAGAACCATGTCATTTTTAGAATAGATTTAAATAACTAAGATCTATTTTACCTATCCCCATGAATTAAAATGAAATATAAATACATGGATAATAATTTGAGTATGTTTCTTTTTTTGTTTATATTTAATGCTTGAATGAATGGTCTAAACAGAGAAATTGAAAAGTTGAAGCTCTCTGAAATGACATGCCGAGAAGGGGTTATTGAAGTAGCTAAAATGTGAGTGTTGCCTTCTCCTTCCTTTTGCTTTTAGTTCTCCTCTTTGTCGAATTATGTTTTTCCCCATGCTTTTCATTGGAGCTCTTTATTTTTATGTTCTCTTCTCTTGCATCCAGCCTTTATTTCTCTCAACCCTTTACTTGTGTATTGTGAATTTATACGTGATAAAGTTTTTGTTTGGAAAAAAGGAAATCACAACATAACATGATTTATTCTTTTACTGCCATAATTTGTGAAGTTCATTAAAAATATTTCTTTTCTTGAGGATAGCCTTACTTGCTGCTAGCCATTTCTACTGCCACTGGATAAGCCATTAAAGCCAAAGGCAGTGAATTAGTTTTATGTTACTTCTTTAAAACGAAATATGTATGTGACTTCTTAAAAGATTTCTCTTTCTCTGATATGTTCTTCTTGCCGTCCAAAACTAGAAGTGATAAAAATGAAAAATCGAACTGTGTGGAAAAGCGGGAATGTATTGAGGATTTGATCTATTAGCTGATGAAAGGAGATGATCTTCAGTCTTTTATGTTTTGGTTGTAAGCCGCTGCTTTTTGTTGTTAGTGGTTCCTGTTCTAAGTTGGGTTTTTGTACTTAACGAGGCTTAAACTTTTTAATGTTTTCCTGAACTTGCTTTTGGTTGCCAAAATCTCTCACAATAATCACATTAGTCTTATTATCTATAATTATTACTGAAATTAATGAGGCTATGGTCCTCATCATTTGGTGGTAGTCACAAATTAAATTGCATTATGAGAGAGGGTAAAAAATTAATTTGAGAGATAGGATTCAGTGTGAAATGCAGTCTGTCTGTCCTCGGAATGTAACTTACACGCAGCATAACTGTCTAAATTTTTGCTGTACAGCATTTACAAGGTGCATGATGAAGCAAAGGACAAGGCTTTTGAACTGGAAATGAGTTGGGTTTGCGACGAATCAAAGAAACTGCATCAGAAGGTAATTTCCGGCTCCATACTTCTTTGCTAATCCTGTCTATCTTTAGAGTAAATATGCCCGAAAAAGGGGCTTCTAGTTTTCATTGAGATACCTCGAACAAAATATTCTTACCTAGCTATCCAGATTCCAGATAAAAGCAAAAGGTGAAAAGGAATGGTGTAACTACGGATGTGCATTCAGTTTGAACCAAACTTTCTAACCCAAAAGGAATCAATTTCCTTGATAATCTTAAACAAAACTGAACTGCATTCTTTGGTTCCGTTTTTGCACACCTGACTTCTTGGTGTATCTAGTATATTTGTCCTACTTTCCATATTTCACTGTAGTCATTTGTATCGCATTATGTTCAGTTGTTCTCCCATTTCTAGTTTAAAAATGAGTTCAGACTAGCATTTTAGTTAAGTGATCAATATGTTTAATTTATGTCTACCGACTTTTTAGGTTCCTGAGGATCTGTTGGAGCAAGCAAAGTCTGCAGCACGGATTGCACTTGAAGAAATGGATGCTGATTAAAGCTTTTTATAGAGGTGGAAAACCCATAGGAGATGGTTGCTGTGTCATACTGCTAGTCTACAGAATTTCTGCTGCCAAAAATATGAGTGGATCAGATTCGCGTCTGACGAATTTCATCTGCAATCAAAAATGCCCTTCAATTCTTTTCCGCACTTTCTGTTGTATGGTTAAAGTTATGCACCTTTTTTTTCTGAAGCATTTGAGGGCAAAATCAATGAATTTATTTTCTGTAGAACTCTTGTTTTTGTTTCTGGAATTGCTTGAAAATATGATTTCTATTAGAGAAGGTATAGTGGGAGTATTTTGTTAGCACTTTACGTTCTCTATCCTGGAATTAGCACTTCCCGTAAATGCGTTTCAGTCTCTTAACATATTTTCGTACTAAATGCGTTCTGTGTTGTGAGCTTCATCAGTTTGAATCCTTGCAATTTATGTGAAATTCTGAGAATAGATCTTTTATATTTTTGGAAGAAATGTGGCATCAATTTACAGTTTGCACAAATGATGTTTATGTAATTTTACTTGGGTGTGTAAATATATATACCATTGCTAAAAAAAATTTCAATTTTTTTAATGGGAAATATATTTTCTGATGATCTTATTATGTGCCTTGATGGATTTTTCAGTCAAAAATGGGTTAAATTCTAATAGTGCATGATTCAAATTTCTTCCCCCGACTTTGAAGTTAGAGCTAGTATGGAGCTTCAATGTGTTTTATATTGTTCAGGTTGGATTACTAAATATTTTGCAGTAAAAAGCATTGAATAATGTTTGATTAAAAATTCTGATATAGATATTGAGAACAATATTATGCAAAATATGTTAAAGCATTTACATTTTAAAATAATAAAAATGATTTTTTTTTTTTTTTAAGGAAGATGAGATTTCATTACGAAATAAACCGACTACAAAAGTCTCGACTCTAATCACACTATCTGTGCAGAGTATTACAACAGAAAAGCTATATCTCTAAAAAGTCTAACAAAATTAAAGGAAACTACATTCAACCTAAGGTTTAGCACACGGCAATCCTGGATAACAACATCGCAGGCTGGATCAACTGAAGAACTACCCGGATCTTGAAGCTTGGTTAAAAGCTCCATCAAAGTTTATCTTGACGAAATTGGGCGGAGGAGGTTGCCACTGAACCATCACATTTCGATGTCCAGCAGGGCTTTTCTCATGTCGCAGTGCTTCTTTGCACTCAAGGTATAGCTTCTCAGCCATGCTCAAAACCCGCTCAGAAAGTTCATATTCAAAGTATAATATACGTTTAACTTCATAATTTATTATTGCTGATTTCTCACATTTTATTAAGTTTTATGTTGTGGGTCATTATGTTAACAGCTCTTTTTAGTCTTGTTTGTGCTTAATGTTGTGTGCGCTGCGATATCAGTGTGTACAATTTGTTTTGCATGCTAAGTGTTTGACAAAATGTCTGAATGAACCTCTTGGGATTAATTTCAGAAGAATCCCAAAACATTGCATCCTTTTGAACACTTACATGACTAAACAGTTATCTCTTTAATTATAAAATTTTATTTGGTTTTAATGTACCAAGTTATGGTAATAGATGAATGGTTAGTGTTCATTGTTATACAATTACTTTTGTTTCAAGAAACATCTGCATTACGGGCTTTCTTTACAATTTCTAGGTATCTCTCTAAAATGTTCAGTGTCTGAACCTCTCTTGCTGGCTTGAACATACAATTCAAATGTTATGCCAGTTCATTTGCATTTGATTTGACCTTAAAGACGATAGCGGAGTCGGAAAGAGGTACCGATGTGGTTACGTTGTACAAAATCGCTTTGCCACTTAGAAGCCTTGAGAAAGTCTTCCAAATCACCATGGATTTTTTCGTCGTTACTCTATTGTTCGGACACTGCTCATACGAAAGCAAAGTCTGCTCCTTTACAGGTCTGCCATCCCATCTTTCTTTTCTATTTGTTGGATTGTTGCTTCTTAATACATTTCCTAGAAGGTTCAAACTCTGTTTTCGTAATCTTTTTGTGATTTTGGCTAGTTTATCTAGGTGATGAGATTTTGACTGCTGTTTGTAGGAAACCAGAATGAGAGATAGGATTACACTAAATGCTAAGGGAGGTGATGGTGGGAATGGTTGCTCCAGCTTTCGACGTAGTAGACATGAGACTCGAGGCAGACCTGATGGTAGGTTTATGTTTCAGTTCAATTTTTCATTTGATACGTTGTTTCGGTTCAATTTTTATAATCATTGTTTGATGAGTTGGTTTCCCATATTGCTTTATCAACTACAGGTTTCTAGAATGCTAGTACAACTATAATTTTCATTTGAGATAAATTAAAGATGGAAAATAATTAGATCATGAACAAGACAGATTATATGAAAATAAAAACTTGATATTCTAAACCTATTAAAAAGGTGATTTTAGTTTTCAGGGATGTTATGGAATCAATTAAAGATAGAAAATGAGTTAAGGGCTATATATTTTATAGAATCTGACCCTTTCATAATCATCATTTTGTTTAGTTTCTCAATTTTATTGTGTTTAAATTTTTTCGTTTTGGTGTAATTTGTCTCCATCAAGCTCTACGAGTCTAAATAGTTGATTGTTCTCGATTGTCATGTGATTAAATTTATGAAATGGTTTTTCTTGTGGCTATCCTCTCATTCATGTGTGGGTTTGTTAATGCAGGTGGGAATGGAGGAAGAGGGGGTGATGTGATCTTAGAATGCTCGCCTACAGTTTGGGACTTCAGCGGTTTGCATCACCATGTGGTTTGTATTCCCCATCTTTTCAATAATTCCAATTCTCTTCTTGCATTAGAAAACTAAATCCCACTACTGGCCTCAGAATGCAGCAAAAGGGGGTCATGGAGGTTCCAAGTGTATGATAGGAACTCGGGGAGACGATAAGGTTATTTGATCAACTTTAGTCTTTAATTTATTAATTAGTGCCTGTTCTTTTGGCAGTAAATCTGCAATTGGTAACTTTGATAATGTTTTTGTTTAATAGGTTGTCCGAGTACCTATTGGCACCGTTATTCATCTTTTAGAGGGTGAGCTTCCATCTCTACCAGTGAAAAAATGTTCTACAACGGACTTGGATCCGTGGGAACTTCCCGGCGCTCTTCTTACCGACGAACCAGATTCTCAGCTGCAATCTGTCTCGGAGAGCACAGTCGAAGTGGAGGAAGTGGAGTCATTGGAGAGTGCTGGTGCCCTGTTTACTCAAGGTAAAGGAACTGGGGCCGATCAAGTGGACACACGAGACACTCCATCTGAGTCAGCATGCGAGGAACATGTGCAATACAATGTCGCTGAATTAACAAAGCCTGGTCAGCAAATAATTGTTGCCCATGGAGGGGAGGGCGGTCTGGGTAATGTATCTTCTTCCGATGTTCCAATGAAAGCTAAGATTGCTAAGCCCAGAGCTAAGAAGGATATTAAGCCCTCTGTTCCAGAATTGTCCAGTGAGGCTCAGTCCTCTGTTAGGATCGGCTGCCCTGGCTCCGAGTCTGTTCTTGTATTGGAACTCAAGAGTATTGCTGATGTGGGCCTCGTCGGAATGCCAAATGCAGGTAAAAGTACTCTTCTGGGAGCGTTATCCAGGGCAAAACCGAGAGTAGGCCACTATGCCTTCACAACTCTCAGACCGAATTTAGGAAAATTGAACTTCGATGATTTCTCTATCACAGTGGCCGACATTCCAGGACTTATAAAGGGGGCTCATGTGAATCGTGGACTCGGGCATGCTTTCTTACGACATATAGAACGTACTAAGGTTTTGGCTTATGTGCTAGATTTGGTTGCTGGCTTAGACGGTAGAAAAGGACGTCCGCCGTGGGAACAGTTAAAAGATTTAGTCTTGGAACTTGAGCACCATCAAGAAGGCCTCTCGGACCGACCTTCGTTAGTTGTGGCAAATAAAATCGACGAGGCAGGTGCTGAAGAAGTGTTTGAAGAACTTAAAAGAAGAGTAGTGTCTGTTCCTATATATCCAGTTTGTGCTGTCCTGGAAGAAGGGGTACACGAACTGAAAGCTGGTCTTAGGGTGCTTATGGATAATGAAAAATCGCGAAAACTCGGTTTAGATGAAATTGATTGTTCATGATAAATTTCATACAATACAAGAACTATTTTGCTGATGATAAGGTATAGAAGATTCATTACCTTGGGAAGTTTTAAGTATTTCATAAATTTTGTTGCTGTAACATATAAAATAGGCAGATAAAATTTGGAGAGCTTAGTGCAATTCGTTTAAGGGTTAATTACAAAATAAATTATAAACTTTAATATATTTTGTAGTTTTAGAATACGAGTGGAACATCGAGTTAATTTTTTGATAAAAATATGACGATGTGGATGCCGGAAAAAATAAATTGGTGTTTTCTTAGATATTAGTTACTAGTGACGCCTAAAGCAAAATTCAAGTTTTTGACATCATAATCATGGAGTTTTGAAGTTCAAATATATGTGAAAATCACTAGGAGATGAAATCATTTGAGTAACAAGCTAACAATATTATCTTAAAGTTTTTTAAGTTGAAAATAAAATTTTATGTCTAAAACACTAAATTATTACGTTTTCAAAGCAAAAAATATTGATTGAATGAACGAGTTCTAACATTAGCTTGCTTGGATCAATTTTAGTGTATGAATTTATTTAATTTTAGTGTATGAATTTATTTCATTTCTAAATAATTCTATTTGAAAATGAAATTTTTGTGTCCGGTTTTTCGAATTTTAAATGAAATAAAACAAACTGAATATTGTATTTTAAATGTAAATTTAAATTGTAAAAATTCATTTGAACCAAACACATATCTATTAAAAATTAAATTAAATTTCATAAAAATTATGAAATTCATTCTAACCAAACAGAACAAAAAATTTAATGGCAGAAATATATGAAATGGGGTCTTCTAATTCTTGATGCCATTCTCTTAGCCCTTTTCAATTTCTGTTTTCCACAATTTAAAGAAGTTATCTTATGGGTCATTTTCATCCATAAAGTTCACATGGAGGATCAAATAAAGTAAATGCCAAATCACAATCACTTTTTTTCTCCTTGCGGTTCATAGTGGGGTGGCATTGAAATCATCAATAGTTATTTTCAATGTGAACCTCCAACTTTTCTTTTTCTTCTAACCTAAATGATTGAGAAGTTCTATCTTCGGTCTAAATTATCTATCACTAGTCATAAGATTCATAACTATACATGCATGCACTCAATGTTAATTATATAATGATTATGATTATGAAAAATTTAAAGACTCAGTTCACCACGTCGTTTGTGAACTAAGTCTAATACATTATAGCATGTTATTAAAATAGCGGCACTTTAAAAAAATTTAATGATATGGCATATAATGATAATAGCAGTTTTTGTATATATTTCACGTTAGATGAAAAATAGAAGGTGATACAATTTATCAGGCTATAACGTCAAGTGGAAAATAAAAGGTGGTACAATTTGAAGGTTTATAGCATCAAATGGAAAATCGAAAGCTATACAATTTGATAGGTTATAATGCTAGGTGGAAAATAAAAGGCGATACAATTTGATGGGTTATAACGTCAAATGAAAAACAAAAGGCAGATATAGTTTTGTGATTTATTTTCACCCGTCGTCTCTGACATTCGAGCCTTTCATAACCATTGTACCTGAACTTCATTTTCAGCCTGTAAACTCTGTGAGCTTTAATTTCACGGCCTATAAAGCCATTTTGCCCGAAAAATGATTTTGTTGGGTTGGATCTACTCTTGTAATAGATTTTTAGGGGTATTCTAGTTATTTTTCAGATAAAAAGACTTTACAGGCCGTGAAATTAAAACTCAGGAGATTCACATACCGAAAATGAAACTTGAGAATCGTAGTAATAGAAGGCTCGACAGTCAGGGACGATGGGTGAAATTAAGCCTAATTTGGTGGATTCTAACATCAGGTGGAAAATAGAAACAGTACAATTTGGTAGGCAGTACAATTGAATGGATTGCAAAACATTTTTTATATAAATTATGAAGAACAAAAGAAAAAGGAATAATAAGTCAATACTTTTGAAACTGAAAAGAAGAGAGATAGAGAAGTGTTAAAGTTGGAAGAGAATATTTCACAACAAAAGCAAACACCACAATCAAAGGATGCAAACAATTGAAGGCCCACACCGTGGAATTCTATGTTCTTCCTAGAGCAAAAATATAAATAGGTTGATTTAGACTATCAATATTGTAAATTTTTTGGATTATTTGCAAATTAAATTTTAATTTTTTTTCGTTTGTAATGATTTAAATGCAACTTTAAAATATTGCATCGTACATTCTATCCATTCAATTTTAATATTTGTGTAGCACATTTTTTTGTTTTAACGTCGTTTTATACGAAATGGAATTTTTTAATATACATTTTATAGCTCTATATTATGTCAAAAAATGAAAGGGAAGCGTATAGTGCAATGTTTTAAACGTTGTATTTAAACCGCTATAAATAAGAAAGATTAAGATTTAATATGTAAATAACCCTTAATTTTATGCATGTATAAATTATGATAAACGTCATTTCTTATTTACAATTGCCTCTTAGAATTGCCAAATCTTTTCTAGTGACGTCAATTCTAGTCAATTCTTTTTTTTTAACGGACTAGTCAATTCTTTTAAAAATGCTAATTTTAGTCAATTTTCAAGAAGTGCATAGCAGTTTTAACTAACTACTCATTCTTTTTCGAAAGAATATCAAACATTTTTATATATTTTTAATTCTAACTAAGCATATTTTTTTTCATTTTAAAAGTACTTATGAAAATTATTTGAAATGATAATAACTTAAACAAACAAAAAATATTTGATATTTTTTTTTTGAAAAAGAATGAGTGATTGATTAAAATTAAAACATACTTATTGAAAATTGCTATGTTTTTTAAAGGTTTGGTTAGAATTGACCTCACTCGAAAAGATTTGATATTAAAGACATTAATTCTTTACAATTCAGTAATAACAGTATAGTTAATAAAATCTGAATTTTATAAATTTATTATTTTAGTATATAAATTGTTTTTATTTTAAAATAGTATTTCAACTTCATCGAAGGTTTATCAACCGAGTAATTTAATCCATTTTCTCAACCAACGATTTAGTTAGAAAACATCTACAAATTGGATTAAATTACTCGTTTGATTAAAAGTTAATCGATTGGTTGAGAAAATAGTAAAACCGAAAAACCGGACCGAATTTTTCCTCAAATTTCGGTTCGGTTTTTTATTTCTTAAAAAACCGAACGGTTTTGATAATTTCACTTCCAAACCGCACCGTAATACCGAATGCACACCCCTAGCTGGATCCTTGCACCTTTAATTATAAATATTAAGTCCTTGTATTTTTGTTTTTATATACATCAAGTCCCTCGGTTATTGAGAATACGTTTGTGCAAAGTATTAAATCTAATTAACAAAATAATACTAAGGGGAAAAGTTATTTTAACGAAGATGTTAACTTTAAAAAATTGGAATTGTTTGATAATGAAAAAACAGAATTGTATAGGCCTAATCACTCAAAAACCCCTCACCTTTAAATGTTTTTTCAATTCCACCCCGACGTTGAAAATTTGTCAATTTTACCCACTTTTAAATTTTCCGTTTTCAATTGTACCCCAATATTTTAATTTTTGTTAATTTTTTTACTTAAATGATGAAATCATTCAATTAATTAAGTCTAAACAAGAAATTAAATTCTTTTTTATTCAAAAAAGTACAAATAAGTCCTTTATTTTTAAAAAACTAACTAAAAAGCATAATCAAATTAACACTAATTTAAATTCTTTATTAATTTAACTAAATTTAAATAAATTTTAAAAATATACAATTAATATATGCGAGACATGGAGAATGTTTTAAACAAATTTCCAAACGCAAAAGACGTTAATTTAATTTTTCAGGGTACAATTGAAACACAAAAATGAAAAATAGGGTAAAATTGACAAATTTTCAACGTCAGGGTATGATTGAAAAGGGGCTAAAAGGTCGGGGTTTTTTTTAAGACATTTATGCCAATTGTATAACCAACCGTTACTCAAGATTTCATCCTTTATAGACCTTATATTAAAACCTTTTCATTTAAAAAAAATCTCGTAATCAAATCATGATTTATCTTATTTAGGGAAATACTGTGAGATGAAATAACATTTTTAACATACACTGATCATGATCAGTGTATTTCCCTAATTATAAAGTGATCATGATCAGTGTGTAATTAGCTGAATTTTTTTATCTACTTTGTTTTGAATACCATAACCAAATCTGGATTTATCTCATTTAGGGAAATACTTTATGAGATTAAATTACGTTTTGGAAGATATTATGGGAGTATATAAAGTTAAAAGTTATGAGATTTCTTGAAGATTTAGTTAGAAAAAAGTGAATCGATTTTGAAAGATGAGAGAGGTCACTATTGTTGTATTATGCTACTTTTCCATTGATATAGATTTCTTGATGTTTCTTTGCACAATACAAAAAATGAAATAGAACTACTATATTATTATCTAGGATTAATGTCATAAAAATTCACAAACTTTGCACGTTTACTCATTTTAATTACGCAGTATAAATTTTGTCATTTTCATGCACGAACTACCACTTTTTCTCAAATTCATGCACGATGTTGAGGTGTCACAGCTCCATTGGTGTAATTTGCTGAGGTGGAGGTCAATTTACACCAATAAATGATGTCACTTCAGCACCGTATATGAATTTGAGAAAAAGTGATAGTTCATGCATAAAAATGAGAAATATTAAATTGTGTGGTAAAAATGAAAAAACGTGTAAAATTTATATATTTTTTTGACATTATCTCTATTATCTATTAAAAATAATTGTCAATTATAACCAGATTGGGTCTGTTTTTTCATTGAAGAACAAACTAGATGGCGGGATGGCGGCGGTTTTTTCGGTGGCGGCAGCAGGTTCGTATATCGAAGGAGTACGGTGGACAATGATGGTTCGGAAGTGGTTTTTTATTTATTTAAATTTTTATTAAATTTTTAAAATTAATTTATTGTTTAATTGAGACTTATTCAAACGTTTTTAAAGATTAAGGATTTGTTTGTATTTTTTTCAAATAAAAAAGAATACAATATTATCCTTCTATTTAGAGTACAATTGAAACACAAAAAGATAAACTGAGGTAAAATTGAAGATTTTTCTAAATTAGGATGCAATTGTAAAAAGGCTTAATGGAAAAAAAATACCAAGCCTTTACAACTTGTTACAATATTATCCAAACTTTTTAATTTTTGTAATAATATCCAAATTGCATTATTTTGTTGCAATAATATCCAAATTGCACTTTTTATGTGATTGTTTTTGAGTTTTTTTGCCATTTTTTTGGGACTTTTAGTATATGATTATGCATCAAAACATAATAATAGTCTAATATGTTAATTGAAAACAACAAGTTTAGACATCAATTTGACTATTATTGCTACAAAAAATGCAATTTGGATAATATTGTAAAAAAAAATGCAATTTGAATATTATTATAAAAAATAAAAGGTTTGAATATAATTGCAACAAGTCGTAAAAGTTTGGGTTTTTTTAACCATTAGACCTTGTAAAAAAGACTAAAGGTGGGGGTTTGAGTGATTAGACCTAAATTAAAATCTACAAGTTTGATTAGCTCAAAAATATATACTATTGGATTGTTAATATATGTAAAGCATATTTTAATCCAATGCAAGACAATAGAAGAAAAATATAATTTTTTTTATGAATAAAATATATACTACTCTTAAATCTTGTAAAAAACAACATGTGATAAGAAAACGAGACAATAAAATATTAAAATACTATTACAATTTTATTATCAAATAAGAACATTGAATTTTAAATTTTATCTGGATCTCTCAATATGTATAAATTAATTAAACTCATCAAAACCTTTTGAGGCCATAAACTGTTAAATTTTTATTTTTTATTTATATGATTTAAATATGATATTTTATTTTAGATTTTTTTTGTTATTTGGATCAGTGGAAGTAACTGATTTTTAAATTATTTTTTTAAAAAAAAACATTTAAATTTCGCAGTTATAAATTAGTAATAGGAACATTGCATTTGAAATTAAAATTAGAGGTTTAATTATAATAAAAAAATAAATTTGATTATTTATTATTAATAATCATGCTAGATAACATCTACAAACAATAAATTAAATTTCTTACGGGAGTATATAGGTTAGGGAAACTTAACCTTGTCGTATTTTATAATGAGAGATAATGTTAAATAAATAAATATTTATGCTACATTTGCATGAGAAAATGTCAAAATACTAAAAGTTTCATAATCAAGTCGATGTATGCAAATTTTATGCCTAAAACTGCAAGTTTCATGCATTTTAAGTTGACATTTTTTTTTGATGAAAATTTAAAGTTGACATTTACTCTCTAAAAAAAAACAATTTATCACTCCAATTTTTGTAAACAAATTGACAAATATTTTCTAAATATTATTCTAATTAATAGCTATATTATTTATATAATATATTTATTTTGTTTAGTTTATCTGTTTCTATTCGTTTTTTTGGAAATTTATTTCAGTGAAATATTTTGGATATAATATAACAAAAAGAAAATAAATAAATGTATAAGTTTCATAGTAATATTTTTTAATATGTATAAATACGCATATATAAATGTATCATAAAGCAAACCCAAATCGAATTGTATAAAGATTTATAATATAATGTCACTAAAATCTAATTTATATTACTATGAAATTAAACCGAGGATCGTTAATCATTATTTTTTAATTTAAAATGTAAATGGGAGAATAATTTCTGCAAAAAAAAAAACACTGGAATTGCACTTTCCCCCGTCAAAATCAGATATTAATTTTTACAACGTACTACATATTTATTGGAATATATCTCCTTCTCCTATTATGATTAAAGGTTTATATCCTTAGAAGTTCTTATTTGATTAGAACTATTCTAGTTATATATATATATGCTTGTAATCAACCTATCATCATTCGATTCAATAATATATTTTCTCTTCTCTAATTATTTCACATATTGGAATATATCTCCTTCTCCTATTATGATTAAAGGTTTATATCCTTAGAAGTTCTTATTTGATTAGAACTATTCTAGTTATATATATATATATGCTTGTAATCAACCTATCATCATTCAATTCAATAATATATTTTCTCTTCTCTAATTATTTCACAATATTTTTGGGTGACCAGAGGTTTTCAGTTCATAAAATATTGTGTAGAACAAATTTTACAACTCTAACTCAAATTTAATTGCAGGAATTATTAGAGGTATTTTCTTAAAAGAGAAGAAATTTTAGAGTGTTCCAGTGGTGTCATTTCAAAATAGTATCGAATTATGTAGAAGAAGTTTTGAAGAATCATATGAAAATTAATAGTGGTGATTGTATTGTGCTAACTAATACTACAATATTTTGTTAAGCTTGCGTGTTCAATTTCTCTCATAAACACATTTTTTAATTACATAAAAAAACAAATGAATTTAAATATATAAATTAAATTTGTTGCATATAAAATTATAATTTTTATTCTTTATAAGAATTGAAGGTAATACTTACAAACCAAATTAAATACCCTTTTAATTCCAACACACGCCAACAACTTATACCAAAGTAGATATTTATTCTTTAACTTGCAATATTTTAATTATTTTTTTGGATAAAGAGGACTTACTCTATTGAGTCGAAACTCAATATAATTGTCGAATTTTTGAATATAGACCGCATGCAAAGTCCACATACTTGGTAATTTCGGATTATAATGACCAATAACTCAACCTCAACTACTACATATTAGGAAAGAGCGTAGCCGCGATTCGAACTTATAATCTTTAACGTCCAAATGGCTGAAGTTTAAACCATTAAACCAAACTCGTGCAGACAATAATTTGATTATTTGTATCCACATACTTGATAAAGAAATATGTATATTTATTTCTTTTCAATTACTAGGTGTTATCAAGGGATAGATAAAGACTGAAACGCACAAATAAAAGCTATCGAAGTTAGATGTAACCACGTGTACGGTGGATATTAGAGACCATTTATCTCAACTACATTATAAATAAGAAGCCAAGGCAAGATAGCTTGAAATCATCCAAAACAGTGAGAGAAAAAAAATCAATTTCCAAATAATTATTAATCTCTTCTCTTTAAGCTTTACAATGTCTTGCTGTGGTGGAAACTGTGGCTGTGGCTCTTCTTGCGGCTGTGGCAACGGCTGTAAAGGGTAATTTTAATTCAAATTATTTACGTATTAAATTTTAATGTTTTATTTTTATAGTGATTTAATTTCATTTTTAAGACGTTATTTCGTACATCCTAACCTCTTGCGGTTTAAATTATATATTCTTGTTTTTGAGAAGAATAAAACTACAAAATGTATAGAAAACGGTGTTGTTTTATGTCAAAAATAAAAATGTGATACACAATAAAATTTAAAAGATAAAAATATTGTAATTTAATATATACCCCTTGATTTTCTATGAAATCTTGGTAGGGTGTTGTCTTTTTTCACCATTTTTTTTCTGAAATGTTGAATTTTTGTAATGAAATGTTTGTATATGTTGTAGATGTGGGATGTACCCTGACTTGGGATTCTCAGAGGGCAGCGCCGGAGCTGAGGTTCTTATTGCCGGACTTGCACCTGTTAACAAGTATGTAACTCAAACACGAGAAATTTTAACCTTAAAAAAAATGATTCTTAGTTGGTTTTTTGTTTTGGAATTTTAATTTTCTACCACTTGATTCGAAAAATATATAAGCACCACCATCGTCCATATCGGAACGATTAGGATTATAAACAAACCGAGTTGAATTTGAGCTTAAATTATGCTAAACTCGAGCTCCAGCTCATATAGACTTAAGTTCTCGAGCTCAAATTCCAATGAACTTAAACTTTTGAGCTCGAGTTCTAATGGTATTCGAGCTACTCGACCTTAGCTCAAGTTTAATAAAAATTAAAGCTTCTTTTTTTTATTAAATTTGAGCTAAGCTCGAGTAGCTCGAGTTTGGCTTGAATTTATTAAGTCGAATTTGAATTTTTTCTCTTTGAATAAATCTCGAATAACTCGCAAATAGTTCAATTTGTTTATACTCTTGGCATCTGGTGATCAAAATTTAATTAGTAATTTGAATTACATATAAAAGATTTGTTTTAAATTAGAAAATTAAAAATTTTGTGCTGAAATTATTAAACACAATGATTTTATTTATATTTAATTTTTAATTTTTAATTAATTGATTTGCAAATTGTTGGTCAATTGCAGCTTCTTCATGAGGTCAGAGATGAACATGAGTGGTGAGAGTGGGTGCAAATGTGGATCAAGCTGCACCTGTGATCCATGCACTTGCAAATGAAAAATACCATGTTGACGATTATGCCCCCAGCAAAGTAGTTGTTTATGATCCATAATGTTTAATTAATAAGTTAATCCATATGTATGATTTGCTTTGCTGGTTCTTAATTTATGTGTTTTTGTGTACTGTTTTTGGAAGGAGAACTTTAAATTGTATTGGGATTTATATGAGTGTTTAATCTAAATCTCCTTTCATTTGTGGTGTGAATCTTCTGTCTTTTCTATTATTAATAATTAGAAGAATAATATATATGGTTTTTATATTATTATTATTGTAATAAATTAAATTTTAAATTAATTAATTATAATATAAAATTTATATCAAAACTGACGAGATATAACATTTATATCATTGAATAAACAAAAATGTGAGACGCTTCTGACACAATTTTAAATTATACGTAAAAAAACTTTAAAATTACGTTTCGCCGTGTTTTTATTCCACTATTCCGTTTTCTCATGTCCCTCTCTGTGGTACTTTTTAAAAATAAAGTCATATAAATGTAGTTTTATTTTTTTAAGTTCATAAAAAACAGATATTAAGATATTTTTAGTTTATAGAATATGTTAATTTGATATCTGATATTTTTATTTAAATAAATTTTAATATATTTATATTAATATTTCTACAGTTATCTTTTATGCTCTTTAAAAATAAATTTAATTAATTTTTTTATTATAGAATTATAATTAAATTATTAAATAAAATGAAATTAATGTAAACTTGTCCCACACCACATTCTTTTCATCTTATAAGTTAAAGTCTCTATCTATAATAGATTGCTGACTTTTTTGTACTTGTTTTCTTGACATCATTGATGCCCACACATAAAAATTGATTGGCCATTTATTGATATTTTAAATTAAATTTAGCCCACTATTTACTTCATTTGTCAATTTAGTCTTACATAATTGCACAAGTGAAAATGACCCTTTTTGTCCATTTCCATTGTCTTGCATTTGAATTGTCTAATTTTCCTGAGTTGATAATTATCTTGTTGTAGCTTCCATGGAATTTATTGAATTAAAATATTATTATTTTTGTTGCCTACCTTGGACCCGCCGCTGCCATTAGGCTCGTCTTCCATGTAAAACGAACCGTTGAAGACGAGATGTTGAGCTCGTCTTTCATGGAAGACAAGAAGAGTGGCGGCGGCGGGTCAAAAAGCGGGCAGTGGAAAAAAAGCTCAGCCTGTTAATTTTTTATTTATTTATTGTTAATAAAAATTAATTAATTGTATATCTATCCAATTTAATATTTTTAATTCGGACTTATTTGAATTTTTTTAAATTAAAGACTTGTTTAAAGTTGTCCAAGGTAAAAAAAGTATGAAATGACCTTAAATTTAATTGCTTCGATTAATTTCATCTTTATAATAATAAAATTATCTAATTTTTCTAATTTTGGGGTGCTATTGAATGTCAAAAATACGAAATGACCGTTTTATAAGATCGGGGTGCTATTAAAAAAAGTAAAGGTTGGTAATTTTTTTAGCCTATTATCCATTAAAGATATAAATATATGATATCTTAATATAATAAAACAACAAATAATAAAATACAACGTTTAAAAAAAAGGCTTAATCACAATAATACCAAACCTTTGAGTGTTGTGTCAGTTATAGTCAAACTTTTGTGTTGTTTCAGTTATAGTTAAACATTTACGTGTCGTGTTAATTATTTCCAAACCTTTTAATTCGATTTAACGTCGTTTTGCCGAGTTAGATATGAAGTAGCCAACATATTAGCAAAAAACTGAACCGATTAAAAATGGCGATAAAAAAACATATAATATGCAAAAACTGGTTATTTATAGTGATTTTATAAAGTTTAGTATAACTAACAAAAGCCCAAAAATATTGTTCTTTTTAGAGGTTTGACCTATATTATATACATGCATTTTAAATATTATGTTTCTATTGCATTATGTCCCAATTTAATCCATACAAGTAGTCATTTTAATAAAGTTGTAGACTCATCTAAAGTAACTCAATTTTTGAAATAATATATTTATTATACAACTTATTGGATATAAAACTTAAATATAAACTCAAAATACATTCGAATAAATATATAAACAAAATTTATCGTTGTTTTATTATTAATTTAATATCAAATCGTAAATATTTATATTTATTAGCAGCTTACAGGATATATATATATATAGTGCCCTTTTCGAATAAATTAGCTACCGAAGCTAAAAGCATGCTTGCACAGGTCCTTCTGGGCCGAAGTAGGTTCTCTCAGGCATTTCATCGAACACTTTCATTCACCTCTCTATTTTTCTATCAAAATCCTCACAACTTCAGTAATTTTCTCTGCACCCAAACAACCCATAGCTTCCCCGAGATAAATAAACTAGACCCAGAAGAAGAACATCAACACGAAGAGAAACCCAGATCGTTATCTTTGAGAATTGAGAAGCTTTCGAGAGGAGAACCGGTTGGCTTAGCATTTCAAAGCTGGATGCGTGACGGCTTTCCCATTCACCATGGAGACATTTTTCATGCTATCAATCGCTTGCGGAAGCTTAAGTTGAACAAACGCGCGCTTGAGGTTGTCTTTTCTATGTTTTTTTTCTGGAATAAAGTTGGATCATTTGTAGTGTAGTGAAGGTGTTTGTTTAAATGCTTCAATGAGTTACTTGGATAATTTGGCTCTTATGAATGGATTTTTATAGCTTTCTTGATGTTGGTTTTAGGTGTAAATTAAAGTATGAACTATTGAGCAAACTACATTTTCACTAACATTTTTTCATAGGAAGAGAATGTTCTTAAATTAATGAAGGCTAAACCCATCCTAAAACCCTACGTACTTTACCACTTTTGTTCAGGAAGCCCCTACCGCAAAAATGTTCTCATCCGGTCCCTCTACTGATCTAATGTTCCATTTTCATGTCCTTATTTGTTTTTTTCCGGTTCCCCTATTAACAAAAATGTTTTCTCCAGAGTCCAGCCAAAATAAAGTGCATGAAAATTGAAAATTAGGTAAGTAAAGGGACGGGAAGAACACAATGTTGCATTAGGGGCTTCCTGAACAGACGTGGTAAAGTACATGGGCCTTGTGATCGGGTTTTTCATTAATGAAAGTGTAGTAACATTGTTATGAATGTAAGACTATATAATCTTGGTGTCTTTTGAGATAGATCAGGTAATTGAGAATCTTTCATGAGTTTTTTATTTTGAAAGTGATGGTTTAGTACTTGGCAGGTGATGGAATGGGTGATCAGGGAGAGACCTTACAGGCCAAAAGAATTAGACTACTCTTACCTCTTGGAATTTACAACCAAACTTCATGGGATATCGCACGGCGAGCAGCTTTTCACTCGTGTTCCTATTGAGTTTCAGAATGAGTTGTTGTATAACAATCTTGTAATTGCATGCCTGGAGAAAGGTGTCATAAGACTTTCACTTGAATACATGAAGAAAATGAGGGAATTGGGTCATTCGATTTCACATTTGATTTTCAACCGCATTATAATCCTTCATTCCTCCCCTGGTCGCAGGAAACTAATCCCAAAAATTCTGGCTCAAATGAAGGCTGACAAGGTAGCTCCTCATGTCTCGACGTATAACATTTTGATGAAAATTGAAGCCAACGATCATAATATTGATGGATTGGTAAAGGTATTTGGTGATATGAAGCGATTTCAAGTTGAACAAAATGAGGTTTCGTTCTGCATATTAGCTACTGCACATGCAGTTGCAAGATTGTATACTGTGGCTGAAGCATATGTTGAAGCTGTTGAAAAGTCTTATACTGGAGATAACTGGTCAACACTAGACGTTTTAATTATATTATATGGATGCTTACGGAAGGGAAAGGATTTAGAGAGAGTTTGGGGAATTGTGAAACAACTTCCCCATGTTAGATTAAAAAGCTACATTCTCGCAATTGAAGCATTTGGTAGAATCGGACAGCTTGATCGAGCAGAGGAGCTTTGGTCAGAGATGAAGTCGATAAAAGAGATGAAATCAACAGACCAGTTTAATTCAATATTATCTGTATATTGCAAATGTGGACTTATTAAAAAGGCGACTGCGGTTTTCAGGGAAATGGAGGTCAATGGCTGCAAACCGAATGCCATTACATTTCGGCATCTTGCATTGGGTTGTTTGACGGCGGAACTAGTGGAAGAAGCCCTGAAGACTCTAGAAATGGGGATCGATTTTAGGGCGAGTAAGAAAATAAAGAGTTCAACGCCATGGTTGGAAACTACTCTTTCGATCATCGAAATATTTGCTGAGAAGGGTGATGTAGCTAATGCTGAGAAGTTGTTTGAAGAACTCAAGAAAGCAAAATATACAAGGTACACTTTTGTGTATAATACTTTAATAAAAGCTTATGTAAAAGCCAAAATTTATGTTCCTTATCTTTTGAGAAGGATGATCTTAGGAGGTGCTAGGCCAGATTCTGAAACCTATAGCTTGATTAAACTTACTGAGCAGTTTAAAACTTGATTTAAGTACACTAGATTTATACTGTTTATATAAGTTTCATTCAATTTTAAACACTAAAGTAAATTTATTTTGTTTGATTAGCTGCTTAAGTAGTTAAGTTCACAATGATGAAATCGGATATGTAGTAAATTATGTTGCAACATACCGAAACGTTGAAACAAAAAATATAAAAATTGTGATTCTTTGTTTTAATATAACAACAGATTATAAACGCGGAATTTCAAAGTTTCATAAGCATTTTCGGAAACAAAATGTCAAAATATAAAATTAGATTAATTTTCATACAACATAAGGACTATAGAAATAATAAACATATGTTGAGATTTCTTGGTAGCACAGAAGATTGCCTGAGGATTTAAAATGAGACTCGTTTTATTATGATTTTCGAAATCAACATTTCAGCATATAGATTGATTGCACAGAAATCTGCTGTTTCATTTTAATATACGTCAAAAATACAGTTACATAATAGCTCGAAATCTAATAGTTATTTTCCAAAGATGCTGCGGAAATTTTGATTTTCGTCGATTTAGGTGAGATAGTTGATAAATACTGCAGCAGTTGCAATGGCACCTCCTGTGATTGCATCTGTCACAATCTTGTCTTTGTTCTTGCTGTTAACAGCAGATATTAAAGCTCCGGTGAGTGCACCACCGGCCATTGCATTTTTCTGCAATACAAATTAAAGACAATGATTGGTTATATAATAAAGACTTCCTCTTAAATTAATAAAAGAAAAGCATAAAAAAGGCTTATGCCGATGAACACATTTAAGCTGTTGTTCTATATGCAGGGGAGGAACCAATGAGGCTGGGTTGGTGGCCGCCTCTGGCCGTTAATCACTGATTATCTCCTATATTTTCCTATCTCTTCGCCATTATTCTTTTTCCCGCTTCCATTACCAGCCATTTTCCTCTTGCCCTCTCCCTTCATTTTTTGATTCTGCAACTATTCATATGCAATGGAATCATAGGGTAAGTAACTGTTACAACCGTCAGTTACCAATTGTCTTCTATTATCCCCTAGTATCTAGCCGTTTTCCTTCTCTCTCGTCCCCACCTTTCATTTTCTAGTTTCGGCTGTTCATATGTGATGACAATATTAAATAATGTGAGAGCATACCCAGTCACGAGTGCCACGAACTCTCTCCATTCCATATTCCATCCCAACATATAATCCGGCGACAGTTCCTATTAAAAAAATCGAATTGAATGACTGCTTAACTAAAGCATTAGTAAGAAACAAGAAGGATATATGGAAAAGACATGCATAGCTAGCCTATGTGTTCATGCTTACCCCAATAAGCACCTTCTTTGCACATCTTTTTCAGCTGCAATAATGTTAGCAGTAAATAATAAGAATTCCTCACAATATTTCTCAGAAATTTTCAAGAAGAAAATCTAGTTTCTTGAATAGCTTTTACTAATCAAAGCAGATAAAAGAAGAGCATAACAAATAAGAAGAGCAGCATAAAGGGGTGGGCGAGCACAAACGGACTAAAAAGTTAAACCGTAACGAAAACAAAATGTTCCGTTTGGTTTTCTAATTATATCTTTTAAAAATATTTTGATTGGATTCAATTTTAATAGCCAACTATCATTAAGAATTTCATCTTTATAATTGCTCTAACACTGCTCCTGGGTTTCACCATAGCGGCTTGCTCAAAATCACAATAATCGACTTCGAGCTTATAATAAACCAAAAAAACGAACAAATCAAATTATCTAAATATAATATGACGTTCATAAGAATAACATTAGGTTCATTTATATTTAAATAGTTAAAATATACTACCATGTTTTGACTTGTATTAAATTCCCAACTCCATTTTTTAAAAGTTTTTGCGTTTTATATTTTTTTCTCTAAGATTATAAAAATGGACTCTTATATTTCGGCAAAATCTAAACTCCACATATTTTGACACATTCACATAAAAATTAAAACTAACCAACCGATTTGCATGCACACCCCTGATACCAGATCAAATCATAGAAAAAGAACAGCAACTTACGGTGTGCTCAAAATTGCTAGATGAAATGGATCCTGCAAAATTAAATATAATCAATAAATCTCAGTCAGATCAAATCATTTAATCAATGGACCGACCTCGTTTGATAGCATGGAATGTCTCATCAGCCAGCACTCTTGTTGCTGCAACCTGATCAAAACAAATAAAAATAAAACCGCATTCAATTCAATCAAAATTTAAAATCCAAAAAAAAATTGATCAAATATTTAAAAAAAAGAAAAGAATTATACAGCGCCGATCTTGAGAAAACCATCGGCGGTGAGATTGAGAAAAGGATTGCCCATGTCTATGGCTACATCTACTTTTGGTGCTGATACTGAACCGGAAAACCTGCTGATCGGCATTTTGTCTCGTCTTTTCTAACTCAATGACTCGCTCGCTCACTCACTCACTCACTCACTCAATCACTCACTCACTCTTGTTTTTTAAGCTTGTATGTGCATTTAAGTATCTACATCTGTGATATTTTCTTTTAGTTGGTATATTTCATTTTGGTCCCTGTAGTTTAATTCATTTTTCGCAAAACAAATCACTTTTTTTTATTTTTTTTATTTATGGTCTTACTTTTCAAAATCATTAATTTTAATTCATTTTTCATTTTTTAGTTTTCATTATTAAATTGGGAGAATTTGCACCTACTCTAAATTTTTGGGACATGCGAAAAATGAGCTCTTGCCTATACCAGAAAGACTTGTGAGATCGATAGAGATAACGAGGCCAGGTAACTAAAGTAAATCCTAAGATTTTTAAAAATTTAAATTGGAAGAGAAAAAAATTTAAATATATTTTTTATATTGATTTATGTTCAATTTTTTTTATATAAAAATGCACATTGGAACAATATAAACCAATATAATAAGTATATTTGATTTTATTTTTTACTTCGATTTGAACAAATGACTATAATTGAAACTAAAAATTAAAAAATGGACTAAAATTGAGAATTTTAAAGGTAGGACTATAAATAATTTTTTTTTGAAAAAGTGAGTTATTTTTAGATGAATAAACTTTTTTTTTAGAAAATGCTTTATAATCCACTTTCTTACGAGTCAGTATTTCATTTGTCCAATTCTCCTCAAAAAGTTTTTTTTTCCAAAAATCAATTTCATTTACTATTTTAATGCTACGTCAGGTGAGTTGAAAAGGACGATTATATAGCATAATTCTCTTTTTTAGTTTTTTTTCTTTATGTACAATTCTTATTGACATTGAGTCCCTATATTTATACAATTAAAAGTGGAGGGATTCAACATAAAATAAACTAAAATACAGGGATCCTTTAGTTATGCCTTTCTATTTTCTCTCAGTTTCTACCACGTGATCTTATTTTGTCTGGATCTTCTTTTCAAAATACGTGTTTCCCAAAATGCCATCCTATGATTTATCATTATCGTATGATTTAAATCAATCTTTTTCAAGAGTAAAAATCTAAGCATTAGCGTTACCATTGGTTGATAATTTCAGTGACGTACACATGTGATATTGTGACTTGCCCCTTTATTTCCGTGAGTTTTGTACTTATTTTATACCGACATCACATATTTTCAAAAATAACACCCATTTTTTATTTTCTATACTTGCAGAGAATAGGTTTAAATTCACACAATTATAGATATTTTACCGTATTTTTCCTCCGACCCATTATCTTATATTTCACATTATAAAAATATTCTCTACATACTCCCTCCGTCCCGTAAAGATATAAAAAGTAGCTCTTTCACAATAATTAAGAAAGTAGTTAATTATAAATAATTTGTGATAATTTTTCTAAATTGTCCGTTTAATTTCTTGAAGTAAATCATAATAAATTAGTGATTCACACAACCCAAAACCACTATATAAATATTAGCCAATAAAATTTTAGATGCATAAAAAACATACATTGAAAGTTTAAATCAATTAATGTTGATAGAAGGGTATTTTAATAATTTTATAGCTAACTAACACTACTTTTTCTATCTTTGTGTGATAAAAAAAGTAGCTACTTTTTCTATCTTTACGGGACGGAGGGAATATTTTCTTTTACATTCAATACTACTATATGTAACCATTTGTCTTTTATATTTATATTTATATTTTAATCACCCACATCCTCATCTATTAATATATTTAATAACATTCAAATAATATTAAATTAATATATTAATATTTAATTATAAATTATTAAGAAAAATTAAACCAATTAATAATTACAAATACAATCATAAATTTAAAATAATAAATTACATTCAACTATTAATAATAAAAATATATTTTAAATTAAGTTATTACAAAAATTAACTAGCATTCAATAAAAAATACGACTAAAATGAATATTTACAAAGTTAACTATGTTAATTGTCATTAAAAAATAAAAAATAAATTAACTAAAAAATATATATATGTGCGTGTGTGTGTGAATAGCATAAACTTATATTAAAATATTTACTATTTATAATTTTTATTTTCGGTAGAGTATTGAGTGTGGGTTGGAGTTAAAAAGTGAGCCTTAAACCTAAAACTGAATATGGGTGGAGATGGTCTAACGAATTAGAAACTACTGACCTTTTAACTCTTTTTCGATCCTACTTCGAAGTTGAAAAATCACTAATTTTACCATATTTCGCATGTTCTAGTTTTAATTCATATGAAGTATCAAATTGACATTTTTTTTCATTTAAATATTTTTTCCATATATAGCATATATCCTAAATAGATATTAATGTACCAATGAGCTATAGGTCAAACGGTATAAGTGCTATGCAGCTCTGTTAGGTCGTGGGATCGATTCGTGCCACAAGCGCTCCCCCACTTCCTAATTATAGAAAAAAAAAGACATTAATATTATAAATAGTAAACAAACCTTCTTTCTCATAAAAGTCAATAAATAATAATATTTTTTTTTAATATAAATTTATTATCAAAATTATTTTTAAATAAAAAATGCTTCCAAATTCGCCGCCACCTTATCCGGACCCGCTGCCGCTCGTCTCCATGGAGGACGAGCGGATCTTCTCGTCTACCATGGAAGACGAGTGGCTATGGGTCGAGGGCTTGCGGTGGCGGATTCGAGAAAGGCGGTGGCATATTCAGAGTTGGAGACATTGATGCATGTCGATTTTAAATTTATTTAATTATCAATAAATTATAAATAATTAATTAATATCTAATTAATAAGGGATATTTTTTTTAGTGGACTTTCCCCCAACCAAACAATGCCTATTTTTGACCACTTTTTCAAGTAAAAAAATAAAACTTTGGAAATCCAATTAAACTAATTCAACCTTAAAGGATCCAGTTACAACAAGTATAAAAGTTCAGTGACCCTGTTCCGATTTTTACCTTCTCTAAA
This sequence comes from Mercurialis annua, assembly GCF_937616625.2. Lineage (NCBI taxonomy): Eukaryota > Viridiplantae > Streptophyta > Magnoliopsida > Malpighiales > Euphorbiaceae > Mercurialis > Mercurialis annua. Next base: position 2,280,650 of record NC_065575.1, on the reverse strand, counting down.
TCTTGAAAATGAAAAACAGTCCTTTGTAAACCCTAGTTCGCAGCTTAGCTTATAGTAACAGAAAAACCCCAAAAACAGAAACTAAACCCTAAATCCCAAAAGAAAAAAAAATCAGTAAAAAAAATCAATCATGGATAAGAACTTACTACAAGGACTTGATAATCTACCTGAAGAAGACAAGATGCGCATGGCCAACCTCATTGAACAGCTTCAAGTTCGTGATAGGTATATTTTTTTTTCAGCGGATCTGCTCTTTAATTGATCTAGTGAATTCGGTTGTTTTTTTTATATATTGTTGCGTAATTGTAAAAATAATTAATTAAATTTTCTTTCTAATTGATAAATTTGTATGTTTTTTAATGTAATTGTTGATATAGTTAGTGATAAAGCTGTGTAATTTGATTTTTTTTTTCTTGACGGGTTTGTTTTAAAGGTAGACGTCTGCCATTTTGCTGTGAGAGTTTGATTAGTTTGGTATGATTTATAGCTTCACATCTATTTTTTGTTAATTTAGGTTTCAAATTTTTGACACTAATATTATATTTTCATAAAACCAATGTAATTACAATCAATAATGTGAATTTGTTGTGATTTAGGGTTTAGTAAAAAAAATCAATCATGTATGTTTCGCTTCATTGAGCGAGTCGGGATCTTTGTGCTACGTGAGTGTTAAGTTATAACTCATCCGGAAAAAAATGCGGAAGTGTTATGAGTTCTTATATGATTTGTGTGTTGCCTACAGCTTCTATGCAATGGCAATTATTTCATGAGTGTGCAGGTAGTGATATTGTAACTGAAAATTAAGCTCTTTTAAGAGCTGAATAGTTCTTTCTTTCTTAGCTGCTGAATGGACAGAGCTGTTGTTTTGTAGAGTTAGTCCTTTTGTGAAATTGAAAGAAAGCTGCATTCTATTGAGTGAATAATTGGCTGATTTTACTTAATTATTTGTTTGGCTTCACATTCAGCTTTTTATGCTGTCAGTTACGTGATTAATTCTGTGCATGTAACCTTGTTTATGTGAAGCCAGAACGATGTTCTCCTTAAAACCAATGCAGCTTGTGTTGCAGTTGGACGTTTTGGGAACAACATTTAATTCTTGTTGCTCTGCAACTATTTTTTATTTTTCTGTAATCATGTGAGGATTAATTGTAATGACAGGTACAGGCATCAGTGCATAAACTCAATTTTTAAAGAAACTTAAAGATAGCTGTTTATGCCAAGCTATGTTGCACTGGAACTTGTTGAATCCTATGTCTTTTTCCCGTTTCAGGAAGCTTTTTTGAAAGTCGATAATTTAATATTTATAACCGTTTCTTATAAAAATACCATTTTGTCGTTTTCCTTCTCATCATTTGTCATTTTATCGTTTCTATTTTCGTGCAAAAAGGTTTCTGGTTTAGATGAACTTGCTCAATTAGCTTTCGTTTTAAAATTAGTCCCGTTGGTGTACAGCTATAGGCCTAATACAGTGCTTTGCTGGTTGCTTCCTTTCTAGTAAGGGTGCAAAATAGCAATTGATTTTCATGAAATGAGATATTATTGGTTTAACTAGTTTTAATATGCGTACCATGGAAAGTGCATAGCTGTTTTTGATGATTCACTAGATTTGGACATGATTTGTGAAAATCGTTGTGTTAAGCAGACAATATATTACATGTAATTGAAAATTCTGAATTTTGTCCGTTTTCTGCAGTATGAGAATGTATAATGCAGTTGTTGAACGATGCTTCACCGACTGTGTGGATAACTTTACGCGCAAATCTCTTCAAAAGCAAGAGGAGACTTGTGTTATGAGATGCGCTGAGAAGTTCTTCAAGCATTCAATGCGTGTTGGCATGAGGTTTGCAGAGCTTAACAATATGGCTCCAACATCAGATCAAGGAAATTAGACGACAATGAATTAGCTCAAACTTATCATTTTTGTATAATCTAATTTTGGATAAGTAGATGATCTTTCTATTTCATTTTTTTCTGCTATTTTTCCCTATGGGGTGCATAATTGTTGCTTATAAAAGCATCTGTTTCACAATAACTTCAAAATCAATGGGTTGATTTGGGATTTATATCCCAGATTTCCTAGAATTATTATGTTTTGGTTACCTTTTATAAGGAATCATTGTCAAACTATAATGGAATTGGGGCATATTTTATGGATGATCCTTGAAAAATTCATGTTCCCCAAAAAAAATTTGAATTTTTTTCTAGTAGCGAAATATACCTACATTAGAGGTATAAAAATGTATAGGATTATAGAGAGCTAATTATAGAAGCTTTCTACCTTTGTTGTTATTTTTATTATTCTGAAATGAAAAACATCATTTTCCCAATTAATGGTTCTCTCATCTTGACAGTTTTTGTGGTTTCTCCCAACTCACCCATAATTTTCTGGATTACCCACAAATCCTTTAAAAAAGCATTTAATTTTAAAAATATGCTTTATATCCAAAAATTTCATTTGAACCTCATACTTATTTTTTTTACTTTTTGCGGTTTTTTTTCCTTATAAAAACTCATCGTAGATACGAAACAAAAGTTTTAGATGCTGAGTGAAAACTTTTACAAAATGTATTTTAAAAAAGATAGCCGGTTATAAACTATTTGTTTTAATTTCTCTAATATTTTTTCCTACAAGTTATTATTTACTGATGATTCATAAAATCTTTCTTCCATTATATAGTACAATTCTTCCCTCATGTCACCTTCTAAGCTTCTACACTACACGTAGATTTCATTCATGGTGAACCATCGTCGTATCAAATGCTCTAAAGAAACATACAAATGAAGAATGAAAGCTTATCACCAATAGCATAGCCACATCAAAAAATGGGTGCAAAAGAATAATGAAGCTAATTTCTTTAAATTTGAGCATATGTATAGAATAATCAGATTCAATAAAAGTACATCCACATTAGATGTCAATGATTCTTCAGACACGACACTTCACAAAGCAAGAGAAACACATAAGCTGGTTTATACAACTCGAATAATATCTCACCATCCATTTTTATATAAGAACAAATTTTGAGAAAAAGATCGCAGATATTGTACACGAGTACTGAAAAAAGTCCTTCAACTCAGGCAGCTCCATTGCTTTCAACTCCGGATACAATTACAGATACAATCATCACCAGAAATTCCTGCAAAATTTGACCATAAACTATTGAACAATCTGTTTCATGAACAGTCAGCAGTCTCATAACAAGCATTTAAAATCCACGAAATCAAGTGAATATGGTAATTCCAAAGCCTTTGTTCACATAAGGGGAAAAAAGGATCATTCTAATGTTATATCTCTAATATGTAAGATGTAGAGTGCAGACACAAATTCTTTTTGATGTCTATCAGTCTATGTAACTCCATCTAAACCAACTGTAAAATCAAGAGTATAATTCAAAAAATGGAACTCTTCAACTCTTTTATCGCCAACAATCAGGTAAGAAAATGGCTCATCTACAAATAATTAGTGATTGATTCTTGAAAAATGAGAAGATCCTAAGGTGCTAAAATGATCCGAGTGGATGGAATGGAAGACATAGCACAGTAGAAGTTGCAACTTTTGGAATACAGACTGCACAACAGAATGAACTTAATATGTAAGGAGACAGCAATATGCTATATTTTTTATAATATAAGTAAACCGGCTGCCAGAATAACAAGCAAATGAAATGCGTTCAGGCTTTGATTTTTTTAGATGAGACGGTTTAGGCCCTGCTTGATATGATAAAGGTGGAGAATGAATAAAGGTTTCCATATTTAGCTGCCAGCTGGTATTGACAGTTAACGACTACAAAGTACAAACTAGTGTTTGAAGTGTTTTAACTATGACACCACAAAAGCAAGTTTAAGATTTCAAAAGATCACACTAGTATTCTATTAAATGCTTAAGCATAAATGTGACTTGTGTAATTATATAGACTAATACATAACTTAATAGATATTTAACTATATGAATTAGTTGCACATAAGATGGCCTGAAAATTAATTTACTACTAATGATATTTGTGATGTTTCAGATCTGTGGTAAATAAATCATTAGTTTTTGAATAGGAAACATCCAGAAAAGTCCTATCATGACAGCCAGGATCACCCATTAGTGATCTAACTAATTACTTCCACAAGCACCTATTATGGTTCTTAAGCTCCTTGCCATTGGTATATGTGTTTCAATGTGATAAAGGAAGCAAGGAATTCAAACTTTGGCATGAGTTTATATTAAAATGAGATACTTGCCAACTTTAGACAGAGTATTCATTGAGCTAACTTTTATTCCCTCAACTACGTATCCTGATGTTTGCATGTAACCCCATGGCAGAAAGTATTGGCAATGTATAATCGAGCCTATAATGTTTTAGCATAACGAGTTTGTTGGTATATGCGCCAACGTGCTCGAGATAATGCTTATCATGATACGACAATGTTGAGATGAAATCTATTTCTACATATAGAGTTTATTAAGACGGGCATACAAAAAAATATTTATAGAAATTGGCAGCAATTATGACATGAAACTAGATACTTAACAAAATTAGGATTCATTTATCAGTAATGTAGAATAAAACACAAGGTGCAGGATATAAGAAAGGACCACATGGCACCAAAAGCCCACTTAATATAAGAGAACTTCTGTGTGCCTTAATTCACGCAAACAAATAAGAACTAAAATGCTCAACTGGCATTCTTGAATATTAATGCATTCATTACCTTACTAGCATATATCAGTATGATACTTGTCCTAGTCATGATGACGCTTCTTGCTCCTCATCTCTGAACGCTTTGTACCCCTCCCAACCCGGGAATCATCAGAGCCACTGGCATCAGAATCAGACGGTGACGCTGCTTTCCTACTCTTACGAACATGCCTTCTGCCAGAGTCTTCAGAAGTATCCGAATCAGAGTCATCAGAATACCGATGACTTCTCCTCCTCCTCTTCTCCTTCCTACTCTTCCTTTTACGCCTCCGACGATTTTCCTCCTCTTCCTCATCAGAAGAGTCGTCTTTCTTTCTCCTCTTCTCCTTTCTTCTCCTCTTCCTTTTAGCTTCCTCGTCTTCCTCTGAATCACTACTCTCCCTCTTCTTACTCCTCCTTTTCTTCGACCTCCCTCTTTTCTTCCTCCCCTCACCATCAGATTCCGACTCATCATCATCATCCTTCTTCTTTAAAGACCTTCCTCCACTACTTCTCCTCTTATTCGCAATAATTCTCTCAATCTCCGAATCAACTTCCGAATCCTCCTCATCACTCTCCTCCTCCTCCTCGTCACTCTCCTCCTTCCCTCCCATTCTCCTACCCCCCTTGATCTTCTCCAATCCAGACAAAACCGCAGCCTGAATAGCATCCGAATCCTTCTCCTTCTCCTTAATATCATCCTTAACACTCAAAAAATTCCGACACTGAAACGAAAGATGACCAACACGGCCGCATCTCTTACACGACCCGCGAGCCTCATCCGTATTCGACCCAGTAATACGAGCAAGCGCCAACAACCCCTGAAAATTCGCATAGGCATTGTCACCCTCGGGTTCAGAAGCACTATTTACCGAGGCTTTCGGCTGCGAAGATGATTTAGACTCATCTTTATTCGGTGCATATGGATCATACCCAATTGCACTTTGCCATATACCGTGGGTTTGCAATGCTGCACTACTATGAACCCGATTGTTCGCGGGCATACGAACCCGTCCTGCTGTAGCCGGCATCTTTCAAAGTATTATATCAAACTGTAATAAAAATATCAAAACAGATTCAAAATTTCGATTGGGATCACATATAATTACGAGTAATTAGGGTTTCTAGATTGAATTGAATATTGAATCGAATAATAAAATTGGGTTTGCGAGTAATTCTTACCTGGAGAAATCGAAGACTATAGGGGCAAATCGGGAAAATGAAGCTAAAAGTGTCGGAGAGGAGGGGATTGGAAGAACATAAGAGGAGCGTTTTTATTTTAATTTTAAGTCGGTGTTCAACAAACGACGTCGTTATTATGTTTGACTTTTTTTAAATATTTGACGATAATATTCGTATTTAAGTTTTTATCCGATACGTGGCTTGCTTAATGTCGTATTTCTAACGACGTCGTATTCGATCGAAACTGGAAGTTTTTCTGACGACGTCGTATCTCCAAAAATGTGCCTTGACTGCTCTATAGTCTACAATACATTACAGTTTATTGATGGAAAAGTTTTCAAAAATTAAAATTAGAGAACAAAATAACCATACTAAATAGTACCTTTTAACGTTATTTTATTTTTTTACAAAATAACCATGCTTTTATTTATGTCCATTTACAATTTTCTAAATGATATTAAAATTTCTTAAAACTTATGTTTTCACTTATATTTTTAATGAAAATATTCTACAGTTTGAAAACAGAGAATTTAAAAATGTATATAAGTGATTACACACAATAATGTTTTAACTATATCACATATGCAGTAGCTATAAAAAGTTATCAGAAAAATTAATCAGGTAATCAAATAGGTTATTGGTTTAAAGTTTAATTAATCAGACCGCAATTCAATAAATCAAATCATCCAATTTCCAAAAGGAAACAGTATATAGATTTTTGTATTTGGAGAAATTCTTATATAAACTCAGTCCACCACGTCATCCGTAGACTAAGCCAATAATATCATAACACCTCATTAAAATGAGAGTATTCTTATAATTTCGTTTGTTATTAGCATACACTTTTGAATAATGATATTATAAGAATACCCTCATTTTAATGAGGTGTTATTATATGATTGGTTTAGTCTACGGATGACGTGCTGTACTGATTCTACCTAAGAATTTCTCTTGTATTTGACTAAAATATTAATATCTGAGTTCCTTTTAAATCTCATATAAAAGCCAAAAAGACAAACTTAAAATTTTCATAATACATCACAATGCCTCTAAACTTTCAACAATCTCCGCCTCCATATTTTGATTATCTTTCAAACTCACCGCCTCCATCGCCGCCGCTGCAACCTCCGTGGTATGACGGCGCTTATTTATTTGAGAACCAGATGATTGCATCCTTTTCAACGATAGCAATTCTTTTGCTATTGATGGCACTTTGCATATTATGTAATTGTCGAAGTCAAAACCATATCTCAATTGTTATAGAACAAGGGCAGCCACGAAACCGAAACCGACAACGGCTGCCGGTGTTGCGACCGGAGAGGAGAGTTAATCAGCCTCGGCCACTGCGAACTATAGCCGCGGCGGCGCGAGTTTTTCAGTACAAGATTGGAGAAAAAATAGCATTGGAAGATGAATGTGTTATTTGCTTAGAAGATTTTAAGGAGGGTGATAAATGTAAAATTTTGACTAGATGTAATCATATTTATCATAAAGCTTGCGTTGATCGGTGGATAGTGAACGATGCACATTGTCCGATTTGTCGGGAATGTGTTCAGCTTCGGACGACGAATCGGATTCCCGTATAATAAGCTATGGCAACTAGGGTTTTGCACCGGTCGCGAATTCAAGCTGAAAATCCAATCAAATTAAAAGTATACAGAATTCAAAAATATTTTTTAATGTTGCATATTGGCAGACTTTTGCCTATTGTTTTTATTAAAGTATATTTAGTTATTATTTTGTTAATTAGTATATGTTTATTTTATTTGGAATAATATTTGTTTTGTGATCTTTATTCCGAGTTATTCATATTTATTGAAATCGAATATTGAATTGAAAGTCAAGCGTACTAAAAAAATAAATTCTTTGTACCTAACCGAACCGAATGTGATTTTGTGAGGATATAAGATTCACATTTTGTGAGGATACAACTTTTTTTACAATATAATAAAAAAAGTTAATAGATAATGATCTAAGGAATTATAACACTTTTTTTTAATATTATCACAAATGCAAAATACATTAGAAAAATTAATCAAGTGACCAAATAAGTTATTGGTTTACAGTTTAATTAATCAGACCGATTCAGTAAATCAAATAGATTTATCCAAATTTCAAAAGGAAACAGTATATAGAAATTTGCATTTGACTAAAATTCTAATATCTCTGTTCCTTTTAAAACTCATTCAAAAGCCAAAAAAACAAACGTAAATTTTCATACTACACACAATGCCTCTAAACTTTCAACAATCTCCGCCTCCATATTTTAATCATCCACCGCCGCCGCCGCCACCGCTGTATAACCAAGCTCAGTTTGTTAAGAGCGAGATAATTTCACTTTGGTCAATATTGGTAATGTTTTTCCTACTGTTGGTACTTTATACATTATATAGACGAAGTCGAAACCATAACCCTATTGATATAGAACAAGGGCAGCCACCAAACCGAAACCGACAACGGCTGCGGGTGTTGCAACCGGAGAGGAGAGTTAACCAGCCTCGGCCACTGCGAACTATCGTCGTGGCGGCGCGAGTTTTTCAGTACAAGATTGGAGAAATTAGAGCATTGGAAGATGAATGCGTTATTTGCTTAGAAGATTTTGAGGAAGGTGATGAATGTAGAATTTTGACTAGATGTAATCATATTTATCATAAAGCTTGCGTTGATCGGTGGATATTAAACGATGCACATTGTCCGATTTGTCGGGAATGTGTTCAGCCTCGGTCAACAAATCGGATTCCGCTATAATAGGTTATAGCAACTAGGGTTTTGCACCGGTCGCGAATTCAAGCTGAAAATTCAATCAAACTAAAAGTATATAGAATTCAAAATATTTGTTCATCCAAATAGATGTTGCATATTGACAGAATTTTTTTATATTTTGATTAATATAATATTTTTGACGATATTTTAGTAATAAAAGGTTAAAGAATTATTTTAATATGCGGGCTTGTGGCAGTGACGGATACAGACTTTATCTTCAGGGGGGTCCAAATAAAAAGGTTAAAAGATATATGATGCACTTTTAAATTAAAAATAATTTAAATTAATAATTTTTATTTATAACAATTAATAAATTGCATATTACTAAATACATTTATAACTTTATTTGCAATTGAAAGATTTTTTCCGTAGCTATTGATATTAAATACAAAAAAATATTATATTGCAGTTAATTTAATAATCTTTTAAAATGATTCATCAAAAAAATCTTTTAAAATATGGTTCTTATTAGATCTTATTTATTGAGAATTTAAAAACTTAAATTAGCTATCGGAAACAAATTAAATAATGTTATTTCTATTTTCAAAATAAAATTGTTGACAATGTAGTGAAATATCTTACTTTGAAAGAAAAATATCTTTTATTGAAAAAAATAAACATAAATGAAAAGAATGATAATATTACTAAATTAAATGTCTTTTGTAATTTTTCCCTGAAATGGTATGGTTCATTAGATAATTTAAAATTGTTTATATACAGTACCAGTGCCAATAATAATATTTAGATAGATTATGTTAAATGTTAATAAAACTACAAATATTTAAGATTTTAATATTTAATTGAAAAATTTGATCATTTAATTAATAATGAGAAATAAAGATGAAAAACGTTTTCACCAAAAGAAATAAATTGAAAAACGTCGGTGATTTGGCAAAATGTCATGTAAAGGATGAATGAGATTGAAGTGTTTCTTTTATCGATCAAATAATCTTACATAAATATCAAGCAGTTATAAGTGTAAAAATTTAAAAAAAAAATAACCGTTTTTAATGACATGACATGAAATAAGATGTAAAACACCTTACAAAATAAAAATAAAATTATATAACTGTTCTATCATAATAAGATCCATTTTTTTTTATTTTCTAATAAAAAACTCACCAATTCTTCATAAAAAAACAGACAAATAAACATTTCATATAGAAAGGACAACAAAACTTTTTTAAAGAAAGACAATTGATGTAATAAAATATAAAAAAAATTAATATAACCTATAAACAATTTCATCTTCAGTTTTAAAAGTTCTTGATTTATCTCTGATTGTTGATTTGTATATAACCTAAAACGGATACGCCTCGTCGATAGATTTACCAATAAAAACAAAAAAGATGAAAAAGTCATTTATTTATTCTAAAACAACAAAAATAGAAATGGCTACCGCCAATGATAAAATAAACTATTGACGGTAGCCGAAGTTAAACTAAAAAAAAATTCTTGACGGTTAGGTTTTTTATTTGAAAGAAAAAAGAGAGAGATTGAAAAATTGAAGTGTTTAATAACCATAAAATCAACACAGAATGAGAGTTTGGTTATAATTAGTACATGTTTTTTTTTGAATGTCAGGTCCAGAGGGGTCCAGTGTCCCCCTTGGCCCCTTATGTGCATCCGTCACTGGCTTGTGGTCTATAATTAAAAATTTAATCAATCGAGATTTTGAAAATAAAAAAAGAAATATTAAAATTTAAAATGAAAAATGAAAAAAATAAATAAATAATGTTATATAGTAATAATTTAATTATAACTGAAAATGAATTTTGACTGGTTGTTGAAATTTAAAACAGTTCATGTTATATTTAACATAAGATATATCATATATGATAAATTTTACACGGAGTATGCATGACACTGCATTGGAGTCGGTTATGCATGACACTGCATTGGAGTCGGATTTATTGACTCGGTATAAATTATAGTATTAGCATGTCAATTTAGTATTGTATTGTAGATATAGTACCTTTTACCGTTATTTTATTTCTTACAAAATAACCATGCTTTTATTTATGTCTATTTACCATTTTCTAAATATTAAAATTTCTTAAATCTTATATTTTTTCACTTATATTTTTAATGAAAGATATTCTACAGTTTTATAACAGATAATTTAAAAAAAATATGTAAGAGATTAAAAATGTATACATCTAATATTAATGTTTTGATATATCACAAATGCAGTAGCTATAAATATTTATTAGAAAAATTAATCAGGTGACCAAATAGGTTATTAATTGGTTTAGAGTTTAATTAATCGGACCGACTCAATAAATCAAATCGTCCAATTTCCAAAAGGAAACAGTATTAGATATTTGTATTTGTAAAACTCATATAAAACCCAAAAAAACAAACTTAAATTTTCATACTATACACCACAATGCCTCTAAACTTTCAACAATCTCCGCCTCCATATTTTGATTATCCTTCAAACTCACCGCCTCCAGCGCCGCCGCTGCAACCTCCGTGGTATGACAACGCTTATTTAGTTGAGAGCGAGATGATTGCATTCTTTTCAACAATAGGAATTCTTTTGCTATTTTTGGCACTTTTTATATTATGTAGTTGTCGACGTCAAAACCCTATCCGAATTGTTATAGAACAAGGGCAGCCACGAAACCGAAACCGACAACGGCTGCCGGTGTTGCGACCGGAGAGGAGAGTTAATCAGCCTCGGCCACTGCAAACTGTCCTCGTGGCCAGGGGCGGAACCACGTTCAGGCTCGGGTAGGCTAGAGCCCGGGTTGACGTGAGAAAGCTAAAGGTTTGAGATCTGAGCGATGACGACTGCGTGAAGCTTTTGGGTTTCAGCCATGGCTGCCGGACAAAACTGTTGTGTCCTTTGTATGAGGAAGACGAAGAAACAAAAAAGAAGAATAGGCTTTTTTCTTTTAGTTTTAAGGGACCTAACGACGTCGTTTGGTCCCTTCTTTTAAAATTTTGAAGGCCAAAGTTTTGGCCCTTTCTTTACTTAAAAGTCCAGTTATACGGGATTGATGTTATACAAAACTGCTGCAAACAGCCCCTTATCCAAATACCCAACCCTTAACTGAATATCCAACCAAAAATTATCAAATGTAATTGTTAATTTTCCATTAAGTTTTTTTATTAATTTTGACCAATTTTTTTTTTTTTTAAAATTTGTAATCAAAGTTTCTAATCTAATTTCTAAATTTTCTAACTCAATTTAAACAAAATTAAATCTAAATATTTTTAATTCTTTCAATTAAAAATTACTAACCTAATTTTTTAATCATTAGTCCTTCAAAACCAATTCGCCTCCAATTTCGAGTGAATATTTTTTAAAAAATATTTGTTTAAAAAATAATGTAGTTTATATATTTATATTATTGTGTAAAGACTATATTTATTTTTATTTTAGATTTCAATTATATTTTATGGATAGTTGATGGATTTTGTTATTGAATATTTTGTGAATATTTAAAATAATAACTTGATGAAATCTAATCAAACTAAATCAATTTAAATTATGTATAAATTTATTATTAGAACATCAATAATTTTTAATTTTGTGATAAAAAATAATAATTTGAGTGTCGAGTTTAATTTTGTAGATATAAAAGAGGACATTTAGCCTGGGCTGGAAAAAATTTCTGGTTCCGCCACTGCTCGTGGCGGCCCGAGATTTTCAGTACAAGATTGGAGAAAATACAGCATTGGAAGATGAATGTGTTATTTGCTTAGAAGATTTTAAGGAAGGTGATGAATGTAGAATTTTGACTAGATGTAATCATATTTATCATAAAGCTTGCGTTGATCGGTGGATATTAAACGATGCACATTGTCCGATTTGTCGGGAATGTGTTCAGGCTCGGACGACGAATCGGATTCCCGTATAATGAGCTTTAGCAACTAGGGTTTTGCACCGGTCACGAATTCAAGCTGAAAATTCAATCAAATTAAAAGTATACAGAATTCAAAAATATTTGTTCATCCAAAATAGATTGTTGCATATTGACAGGCTTTGCCTATTCTTTTTTACTATAGTATATTTAGTTATTATTTTGCTAGTTAGTATATGTTTATTTTATTTGGAATAATATTTGTTGTTTTGTGATCTTTATTCCGAATTATTCATATTTATTGAAATTGAATATTGAAAATGAAGTGTGTACTAAAAGATACCTGATTTTGTGAGGATATAAGATTCGCATTTTGTGAGGATATAACTTTTTTTACCCCAATAAAAAAGAGATAATCGAAAATTATCATATTAAGGAATTATAGCACTTTTTTTTTACATTTTGTATTGGAGATAAAATTAAAAAGTTATACTAAATGTAGTATTTTTTAGTGCTAAATTTAGCTCAAAAAATGTCACTGCATTGTGGATGCTCTAATATTTTATTAATATTTTTGACAATATTTTAGTAATAAAAGGTTAGAACTAGAATTATTTTAATATGCGGGCTTATGGTCTATAATTAAAAATTTAAAATCAATCGAGATCGTGAAAATAAAAAAAAGCACAAAATGTAAACTGAAAAGAAAATTAATAAATAATGTTATAAAGTAATAATAGAATTATAACTAAAAAATGAAATTTAGTATATGTTATAGTTCATGTTAAATAGCATATATGATAAATTTAACACAGTGTATAACACTGTATTGGAGTTGGATTTATTAACTCGGTGCTAAATTATAGCATTAGCTAGCATTGTATTGTAGATATATAGTACCTTTTACCATTGTTTTATTTCTTACAAAATAATAAATTTTGATGCTTTTATTTATGTATATTTACAATTTTCTAAATAATATTAAAATTTCTTAACACTTATATTCTCACATATATTTTTAATGAAAATATTCTACAGTTATATTATTACTTTGGTATTATCTTAGACCGCAGTAGTAACTAGAAGTTTTTATTATTCTAGTTTTTTGTCGGATTGGTCCGACTAGATTTATTATTATTTTGGTATTATATTATCAACTCTGTTTATTTATTTATGCGATGTTTGGAGACTCGGAATTGACCGAGCATTTATTATTTAACTATTATTATTATGAACTGCTAGAACTAGGTGTGAGTGTCTGTTGCCCCGAGCAGAATTTTCTTGCAGGTTTATATGTTATATGTTATTCGTAAGGATAATTACGAGTTTTGGTACTATAATTCTCATACTCTAACGCCAGTCGCTCTTTGAAATTTGATCGTGACAATAATTTTCTTGTTTTTTTAATCTTTTACTGATTAGTTATTGTTTAAAAAATGTAATAAAAACATTTTAATAATAAAGAATTAATTTTAAATAAAAATTAATATCTAGTGTGAAGTCACATTATATACATCAAGCAAATAAATTAGAAAAGAAATTTTTTTTTCTTAAAAAGAAGAATAGTTTTAAAAGTGAATTTACTTATTATTGATTCATTCATAAATTTTTAATATTATTATTTTAATCATTAACAAAAAAGAAATATTTTTTATGAAACAAAAAGCTTTAATATCCTTTTTATACCAGCATGTTATCAGCGCGATGCAGCTGAAAATTATAATTTATTTTATCCGTCTTATTTAGAAAATCAATTTATTTTATATAAATTTTTTTTAAAAAATTATTGAAATTATATTTTCTTAATTTATTTTTATTTATGATAGTGGAACTTTTTATAGCATTTAATTTAGGGGTATTTCTATTAAATAGCACCATATTTAGCGTTTTTTGCGATTTAAGCCACTACTACAAATTGTCTCAATTGTTAGCCCAAACTTTCCAATCTTTTTAATTATTAGCCCAGGTCCCAATTCCGGCATCTGAAATCCCACGTGGCTCGCCGAATTGCCTCGTCAGCGCCAGCGTGGCCTTTTTTATTCGACGTCGTTTTGGATTATTCCTACCAAATAACATGAACTACCATTTTGTCTCAAATATTAGCACAACCTTTCAAGTATTTTTAAATTTTAGCCTAAAATATGTTGTCGGCTATTGGAATCCAATGTGCAGATTTAAGCGATACGCCTCGTGTTACACATGTGAGCGATACTTACATGACCCGTTATTTAAATTTTAAATTAATTAAAATATTAAATATAATACTTTATTTGTAAATAAATTATTATAATTATTTTTATTTAAATAGAAACTATATCACGTTTGTGATATTAATAAGACTCGTTATATATAATATTAATTTATTATTATCACATGTTACACACATGAGCGACATTTATATGACCCGTTATATGTATTAATGTTAATTAAGATATTTACATGACCCGTTATTTAATTTTAAAATTAATCAAAATATCAAATAAATACTTTGTCTTTAAATAAATTATTTTCATTTTTATTTAAAATTAATTAACATATCAATATATAATATTTATTTCTAAATAGTAGTTGTTTGCATGAGAGCGACATTTATATAACCCGTTAAATATATTTATATCAATTAAACTAATTTGTTGCACTTATACGACTCATTATTAAGATGAAGTAGACGCTATTTAAACAACTACTAACTTATTGCACTTATATGGCTTGGCAGTTGATAGCATACATATCATTCAATAGTTGTGAGTAACAGTTGATAGCATACATAACATTTTGTAACAGTTGATAGTAACATAGCATACATATCATTTAGAGTTTGTGAATTTATGGTTGTGATTTTAGGGTTGTAAATTTATGACTGCGACGTAGAGTTAGTTGTGATTCCAATAGCCGGAAACAAGTTTTAGGCTAAAATTTAAAAATATTTGAAAGGTTGTGCTAATATTTGAAACAAAATGGTAGTTCGTATTATTTGGTAGGAATAATCCAAACGACGTCGCATAAAGAAGGCCACGCTGGCACTGACGAGACAATCCGGCGAGCCACGTGGGATTTCAGATGCCGGAAATAGGACCTGGGCTAATAATTAAAAAGATTGAAAAACTTGGGCTAACAATTGAGATAATTTGTAGTAGTGTCTTAAATCGCAAAAAACACTAAAGGTGGTGCTATTTAATAGGAATACCCCTTTAATTTAACATGGCAAAACATAGAACTTTTAAAATGAAACATTTAAAATTGAAAGTGAGACTTTTAAAATAGTACGATAAAGGAGTATAGTAATATTATTAATTTAGTAATAATCTTATTTGTTAGATTTAAATAGAATTTTATTATTTTATTTTATTACTTTATTTTCTTGATAGAAATAAATATTCTAACATATTTTTAAAATTTAATAATTAATATAATTATTAAAAAACAAATATAATTTTATAAAATATGATGCCAATTTCATCAATATTACCCACCATAATATATATCTTTTATTTTTTTATTTGTGGACGTAGAAAATAAAATAAATCTCATATTGAATTCATAAATACAATTGTGGAAATTGTAGTATAACAAACATAGAAAATTAATTCTCATAATTTTTTTAATATTATACACAATCTACTTTAGTTATAAGTTATGAAAGTTAAATTAATTTTCTTTTTAGCTATTGCATATTATTTTATTTTTAGTTAGATTTATTAATTTTATGTTATTTAATTTGTGTAAGTGTTGATGCAAACTTGATTTATACAAAAAAATTAATTTAAATAGAGAAAATTTTATATAGACTTTGTCAATCAATTTATTTATGGATAAAATATTTTATCGCATCAATATCAAAATGTTAATAATAATTTAATTTTTTAATTTTTTAAAATAACGTGATAAAATATTATATTGATTTATATCTATAAATAACTTGGTAAAAACATTGTGATTAGGATACTGAGTTAATAGCATATATATCATCTTAGTAAATAGTATCCATACCCTATAATTTAATAGAGGAAATTACACCATTTACCAAAAAAAATGAAAATAATTATAAAAGTATATGTTGACTTTTTTCATTTACAAAAATATTAATAATATTTACAAAAGTATAAAAAAATAAAAAATAATATCAAACATACGGTGTATACTGTGGGTATAATGTTAGTATACTAATAAACTAAAATTATATCAACATTGTACCAAAATTATACCAACATTATACATACTGAGATTTTATTAATATTAAATAAAAATTTACCAAAATTACATCAAATCGTATACTGAAAATTAAATTAATAATATACCAAAATTATACCATCAGTATACCAAGAGTATACAAATTTTCTAGTTCATTACCAACTATAGTGAAAAATACACATAAAAAAAAATACATGTTGTCAACTAGAAAATATATATAAAAATTTATAATCAATATACCAAAAATATACTGAAATTATTCCAATAATAAACCAAATATTATTTTTAAATTATCTGATTTATAGTTTTAATATTCCAAAATTATACCATAATTATACCGACATTATACAAATCGTACTTTTGTAATTAATTTTCATTTTTTGATACTTTTGTAATTAATTTTAAATCAGTCGTATTTTTGTAAATAAAAAAAGTTTACAGGTACTTTTGTAAATATTTTTAAAATTTTAGGTACTTTTGTCATCGTCCCAATTTAATAAGTCCACAATGATTACACAAACGCAGTAATAGGAAACTAAAAGATAAATAAACAGATACAGATTCCAAAATTTCAGACGCCCAAACTAATCTAAAATCTCACATTTGGTCAAAATATGATTATGTAATGTAAGTTTAATGTTTTGTGTAGTAATTTACGAATTACGATTAAAACTACATAGAGTAGATTGATACGTGCAGAACATAGCATAATGAATTGTATTATCTGATCGTTTATATTATGAACAAAATTTCCAAAACATAATTGTAACGATAACCAAATTAGTTAATTCGATTTGATTTGGTTTGGTTTTTCACTCCCCAACTTAGGATTGCTATTTACACAGCCTTAGTAAACATATAAACAATCACAAACCTCTTAACATCTGGAGGATAGATTCTGGATTTTGAATCTCCTCCATATCCTGGGAATCTTCATTTCCTTGTGAAAAATCAGCAGTTGTATATGTCCGGATACCCGGACCATGTCCGCTGCAATCCATTGCCCTTCCTTGCTGTGCGCGCCTTACTTCTCTCTGATGCTCTGTAAGTTCTAACCTCTTTCTTTTCGGACCTGAACTAAACTTATCTGTCAGCGGAGATTGATTTACTACATCCTGCAATAATTCTACCCTTTTCGAGCAACCAGTGTGTGTTGCAGTCACCCTGTGGTTTTGAACAGTCAACTCCGTAGTAGAATTACATTTCATGAGAAATGGCATCGGACAGGTTTTCTTATGGAGGATGATTCTTTTATTTCTGGAAAGCTTGTTTAAGATGTCAAGTAAATTCTCAGGGTAGTCTAGCTTAATCTGTTCACCATATGTTGAATTCCAAAAGGTCACAGTAAGCTCCGAAATGGCGGAATTTGGGTGATCAACAGTTTTTGCTAAGAGGGGTGCCTGAAGTTTAAGGAATGATGAATCAAAGACTATTGGTGGCTGACTTCTCCGTAAACAAACAAGGACTTCAGCCCAAAGATTTTGGACTTGATCATTGGTTCTTCCATCATGTATCCGCTCATGCGATAACCACTGAATTAGAGGAAGAGTTATTGTCTGCGATAAAAAATAAGCAAATGATAAGCATCAGTTTTTTCCTAACCTCGTTGCTTTCCGCTTCTGCGATAAAAGAGAACATGCCTGTTCTAGTAATCACTTCAATTGAGAGTTATACTAATATCAAAACTAGTGTAATGAATTATGTTATTAGAATACAATGATTTAAAGATGAACACTTATGCAAACTGCAAAAATTTTGTTGAAAGAATAATATGCTTCAAATGCAGCAGATGCTTACCTCTATAGTTGAAAGGATCGTATGCTTCAGACGAAGGCGACTTGTTAAACGCGTCAACGAAGAAAACAACCTGCAGTTCTCAAATAGATGCGAAAATAGAGATCAGCAAACAGATGACTGAACAACCTAACATGAGAATAAAGAAAACACTCATCAGTATAGCCTAACCTTGAAATTACAGGAAGACCGCTGAACGGATTTACTTGAATTCTTACCGAAGACAACTTCAAGAATCTGCAATAGTGGCACCAGAGAAAAAGTGACGCAAGTTAGAGAACCCTCGAGGAAAATAACATCATGATTATCATCCTAACATAATCATTTTTTAGTATATCAGTCGCACATATTTCACACAGGAAGAAGTCAAATAGATCAGTTCCTAATAATAAATTAATAAATACTCAATACAAGACTTCTTGGCATTTGATAGACTAAGTTCATTCTTATCCTGTGTTGTCATCATGAAGGTCATTCTGCTTCAGAGGAACTATTCTATTTTAAAATGCAACCAGATTAAACTAAATTATCTCAGTCAAAGATGTTTCCAAATTAACATGCAGTTACAAATGCCAAATTATCTTGTTTATTTTTGCGTACAAATACTAGCATCATTGCTGAAATGGCAGGATGCGAATGGTAGATTTCAATGAAGAAATACACCAGGGATTTTAATTTGAATTTGAAAAGGTAACAGTTGAACTTACCTGGAAGCAAATTCCAAGATATTTTTTATGTCGCTATATATTGGAGGTTCGGCGTGATTATTATGGTTTCCATCAGAACGAGCTGCCAAAATCTCTTCAATCATACATGTGACAGCATTGCCAGATAAAGAGAGGAGATCAAGATACTGATCCTTAAGACTTAAATCTACTTCACTGCCAAGGTCATTCATTCGTAGACTTTCATCAATGCACCAATTTAACATTAGGCACAGATTGTCAGAAATCCCTTTCATTGCAGAACACTGTGAGGCAGAAAAAGCACCATAAACTGAATTCCATGCTTTGATTACATGTTCAAGCTCAATGCATCCCTGAGCTAAAATATGAGATTCTTCAGAGGAGCAACTAACTTCCTTAAGATTTTGTATTTGCTGGACGCAAGACCGCACAACAAATGGGTAGGATAAAAGATGGTATAGGGCAGGACAAGCATTGCTGTGGGGCTCCATTCTCAACAGAGAACGATCCTTTACAGAAGCAATGCAGTCTCGCAGAGCTTCAGCTATGGCTATCCATATTTTTAAGTTGTTATTGCTTGTATACTTAAACAAAAAACCAATTGCAACTTGTAGATTTTCCAAGGAATCGTATGAAAATAGTATCAGTTTGAAAAATTTCTGCAATACTGTAAAACTTAGCTCCACTCTGGGTCTATGGGAAGTTGACTGTATCCCAGCACAGATTGAGAGAATAATAAGATAATGTAATGGCGAAACCATATCCATATATGCAAGAGAGCTGATATCTAAGAAGCCTTCATATCTAACATCATTAACAAATTGCAGATTCTTGATGCATTCCAGATCCAACGGCACCTTATACAGAGGAGATCCTAATATGGCAGGCCCTATCTCATCAATGACGACCTCTAGAAACTGGAAGGAATGCTGCAATTTATTATCACTGCTGCCTCCTGAATTTAGAGTATGACATGTATCCTTTATGAAGCTCAGTATTGTGTTCAAATACAGCATAATATCTGCATAACTTATGGACAGACTCTTTAACTCTATGTGGACCCCTTTCAAAAGAGATCTAAATAGCCTTAAGGCAGCATCACAGGC
The DNA here is from genome assembly GCF_937616625.2 of Mercurialis annua. Classification (NCBI taxonomy): domain Eukaryota; kingdom Viridiplantae; phylum Streptophyta; class Magnoliopsida; order Malpighiales; family Euphorbiaceae; genus Mercurialis; species Mercurialis annua. Next base: position 2,260,449 of record NC_065575.1, on the reverse strand, counting down.
TGAACTTCTATTTTGAGGGGTGGTTGTTGCAATTGAAGCGTGGCTGAGGATAATATTAATTATTGATATAAATAAGTCCAACTGAGCAATACTCCAAGGAAACCATTTAATAGGATGTTGCTTCACTAAACATATGCTAGATAAAGAAGGTCCTAGCACAGAGGTTGTGGCTGGTGAATGACGAATTACCTGGCTACTTGATTCATAGTCTTGTTTCGCACATCTTGCTAATATAAAATCATCAACCAGATCTAAGCACAGATTCCATAGCAAAGAATTCTTAGTATCAGGATCCATTCCAAAGACTGATTTAAAGATAGGAGTCAAGACCAATTCAACCACTGATGGGTGCTTGATGAAGATACTAAGTTTATGCAGCAAATAACACCACGTGTTCAAGCAGGATAAGTGAACAGACGTATCACATTTGCTTGAGATGATGCCTATTAAAGGTGTCATTATAAGCTTTATGCTTTTCATAAATACGCTTGACCGGACTTGACAGCCCTTCTCACTAGATGCTTGCAATTGTTGAATTTCATTATCAACTTCACCACTAGTCACTGAAGATGGAATAAGAGCATCAATAAGTCCTTCCCATGCAACCTACCGATGAAGGCACATGAAAATGTAACTGAAGAAAATGATATAAAATATGTAAAATGGTAAAATAACCAAAAGAAAAGAAATCAGAATGGAGAATAATGAACATAAACAATCAAAACATGCAAATCACTGAAAACATAATACTGACGAGGGCTCAAATTACTGCAAATCTAAAATGTATCTTAACATGAAAGCTTATGGCAAGAAGTTAAAATTGAAACTGCAAGTTCAAGCCTTACCATAAACTTTACTCGTCATTTCTGAAGCTTCATATTAGGTCCAAGAATCCCCAAGGAGTTAATTACTTTTCATCAATATTCTAAAGTCTAAAATTGCTCTAGAGATCTCATTTAGCACATTCAAATATTATGCATGACTAATAATGAACTCTTGTGAAGGAACAATGCATGATTCGAACAGCCTCAGTATGTAAAAAAATTGCACCTGTTTTACTCAGAGTCATCTTCAAGACTCTTAAGGATATTAAAATGAAGATAGTTACTCATTAGTAATTAATGATTGAGAAAATGTCTAGCAGTATGTAATAGGTAAATTCTATAAAGACTACCTGTGAAGCAATTTGGACTTGCGAGCTGTTGTCGGAAAATGTTTGTTCAGGAATTTTGAGCATGTCATTAATTAAATGCCTATTCTTAAGAGCTTGAGATCCCAGTAATCGTATATACCACCCCCATGCTTGTAATGACTGAACTTTCATACTCTGATTCAAAAGACCTTTCATCTCACTGAGCAATTTCCATTTAATATCTTTGGCAATTACCTGTTTAATAAAGATGAAAATTAGTCGAGAACCTTAGATTATAGAAGTTGATACGATATTTACAAACCATAAATAATGTAAGGCTTATCTCTCTAAGGAAAGGGTAACATTTGCATGCAACTGACATACAAAAGGTTTAAAAAAATGAAAGAACGTGTTCACTAATCTGCCAGGTAGTGTTGTTTACTCTAATCATCATTTGTAAAGATGGGCAAAAGAACTAGAATCCACAAACCTTGGACAGAGCCACAGTGGGAGGAAATATTGCCTGTTTAATCTTCGATAGACACCTTGCTGACATCTCCCTCTCCCTCTTATCAATGCTAAGAAGTCTTCTATATATTGGAGGAACCCATATGAATGAAAATTCTCTCATCTTGTCAATTAATTGAGTTGCTAACTTCATCACAACCTTTAAAGTAGTATCAAAGGAGTCACGGAAAAGAATAAAAAAGTTGCTTATTTTATTGCAAAAGCGCACATCTAGGAAGGAAAACACAAAAGGACATGCTCATGCTAAATTTTAGGAAGCAAGAAAGAAGCCATTTAGTTGGTTATGCTGAAGGCCAATAATTTTAACAAATAAATAATCAGTATAACAAATTGTTGAATTAACTTTCATATCAAAGTGTTAAAGGTTCTTGTATAAACAAGAAGTAGACAAACAAGAACAGATAGAAAGCTTGGATGATTCAAGGTTAATTATCATTTCAACTAAATGATCAGCATGAGTGTTCTGAAATACAACAATCACCAAACTTATGAACGGCTCATCAATTTAAACTCCTCTTGAAACATCCTGCAGAAACAGTTCAAAAGCATACATTGATCGAAGAACATTCAAATGCCGTCGAAATAGAAATTATCTATACACAAACTAAAGAGCAGGTATACTCACAATGCTACAGAGGAAAAATACAAGCAAATAGACTTATTATCAACTTTTCTATATATCCTAATGAAACCAACATAATGACTAGGATGTCCAGTAGAGGTGCAGTTGGATCAGATTAACTGGTAATTCTACCTGTAAAGCCTCAAAAGTTGTAGACAAGGAACCAAAAGGATTGTCAAGGGCATGAACAACTGCCCGCAGCAAGGTTTGGAAGTGATTAGAGAGAAATGCTGCCTCAAATTGTTGCATGGATATACACCACATGCCTAAATTGCAGACAGACTGCAATTAAGAGGTGAAATTTATGACATTAGATATAAACTGAATAATGTAATAAAAAATGACAGACAGTGACAATTGACAAATCATTTAAGCAAAAACCTTTATCTTGGTGGCTGCAATGACTTCAGTCAATGCTTCCAACATCATGCTAGCATCACCATCTACAAAATATGAGAAAGAGAATGTATATGATATATTCCATAGTCTCAATAATTAACAAGTAGAACAAATGTAAAGCTAAGCACAGTTCCAATTAAATCGTAGATGACTGAATACTAGAAACTCTCATGGTTTCATGAACTATAAATGATTTTACACATATCTCTGCATTCTTTTGTTAGGATAAATCTACAATTTCAGTAATAGGAATCCAGTATCTATTTATACGGATGTACCTCCATACCAAAGTGATGAATGGTCCCTTACTTGTTTGCGATTAAATACTATCATCTGCATAATGCCAAAGCTAATTTGCATTGCAGCCCCCGCTCGCCTTATTTTTTCAAAGCCGCTATTCATGGAAGAGGAGAAGCGGGAATTTAAGGACCCATTTCAGACTTAAATTTGTCTATCAAATAATAATACCATTGCACCGTAATGCAAAAACTCAGATATCGAATTTGCAGATTTTTTTTATATATAAAAATCTGCAGTCTGTCATACAAGACACTAATATTGGTAGAATTATATTTTCTTCAGTCGAATGTCACATAATAAAACTACTAATTATTGTATCAACTTTTTATTTTTGATTTATAAGATGGGATATTTTAAAAAATTAATATTATTTACTCATTACAGAGAAAAATCAAAGAAACAATATGATTTATAAAAATGAAATGGTTCGAGGTTTGACGGGACAGCTCGACGAGCTGACAAAAACCTCGAACCTAATCTAACTAAAACAATTTTAGCTGGACAAGCTAAGCTGAAACTCGAGCTAAATCCATATTTATAAAATGAGTAATTAAGTTTCTCTATTGGTGTGTGGAATAATCAAACTTTTCTAGCATACAAAAGAAACTTCAAAGAAAAAATAGATAAACTTCACTACCTGGTATTGTAGCAACAATAGAAGGATGGTAAATCATGAATCCTAAACACTTCAAAGCCTGAACCGCACTGAAATCAAAAGAAAACTCCCAAAATAAATCGTTTTTCTCTTTAAAATAATAAAAAAATCACAACTAAAACATAAAATTGAAGTCTAACTTACATTTCTTCATCATCAATTGAGATATCAGCAGTAATTGAAGCTATCAAAGTGTGCGAACTATTAGCTAAAGCTTGTACGGAAGAAGAGTGGTTATTTGACTGTTCTTGTAGGTGAAGGAGAGAAGAATAGGCAACTGATTTGTTTTCCTTATAATTTGAATTAATTAGGGATTTGATTTCCTCTACTTCATCTGAAAAATTCAACATTTTTGTGAAACGTTTCAATTAGAGAGAATTGTGATTGTATGATCAAACCCTAAATTCGAGTGGTGTTTAGTGCAATTTTCGCGCCAAGAACAATTAATAACCGTATCTGAGAAGGAAAAAAGGAAAACAAATACAAAAAGGCATAAAACTTTTTTTTCATTGTCAATTATAGCCAAACTTTCTAATTTTTACAATTATATCCAATTTTAATTTGAGTGCGACTACATGAAAGAAAAAATATAAACATACATTAGACACATCAAACCTTTAATATACATTAGATACACTAGAAAAACAAAACCTAAAGAGATATAAGCCTATTAAATATTTTACAGGAAATATACATCCCTGCATTTTATACTTTGTATTTTTTATTTACTCAAATTAAGAGAAATAAAATAAAATTAGGCCTCATTTGATTCGTTTTACACTGATTCCCATAGATATAAAATTAGGCCACTTTATAAATCGTGGATATGAAATTCCGTCTTTTATTTTTAGTCGATTTTGACATTTTTATTGTAAATTCACTCGGATATTCGTTGGGTTTTTAATTGAATTGAGAGAATTGAATATTTTAAAAAAAACTGAAAATGGCTTAGGGGTATTTTGGTAAAAAGTTGGGCGGTGGGTAGTAATTTGGGGCGGTAAATAGTAGTCCACCAATATTATCGTTTCATTAGTAAAATAACACTGGATTTGTTATTTCGTATTAAAAGGAAAGTACTTCTACGAAACTTTGGATATTTTTGATAATTTAACATTATAATAAAATTAAAGAGTTATGGTATGTAGATGTGAACACCATAATACCTCTCATGCCAATTCACAACTTTGAAATTTAAGATTGTTGGAATACATTTTAAACTTTAGGATAGTTAATTGGTTTCCAAATTTCTATGGCTTTGCTGCATTTTGGTCTTGATGAATTAATCGGCACATATACATATAATTCTCCTTTGTTTTAGATTTTTCCAAATTTGATATGTTCATTAAGTTGTATGCTTTAGTGTCAGTTGATTAGAAATACAGGATGATTTATATGGCACGAACACCTCATTTAATCAATGTTTCCCGTTTCGGAAGGGTGTCTTAAACCTGGCGTTTCGCACACGAAACTTTATTTATTTACATAGAAAACCTTAAAATTAATTATATTGTTTCGCTGTGCCCATGTCCCCGTCCGTGCTACCTATTATTGTTATTGCTAATTAGGGTTCGAAATTGACAGAGAGGTGAAATATTTAGAGAAGGTAGAAGCATTTTTGGTTCATTTCAAAGCAAATTATAAAGAATGTGATATGAAAAGAAACGAGGAAGAAGTGGATTTGGAAGAGCGATCAAAGCTGATTTCAGAAAATGCCTATTTGTAACTTGCTATCTTCTCCAACGTCTTACCTTATTGGCTAGGTATTGTAGACATTTTATCAATCAACATCTCATTTTGGAAATGTGTCGAAAACTTAGCGTTTCTGATACAAAACTTTATTTTAGCATAGAAAGCCTTAAAATAACATTGATTCGATGTGTTCGTGTCCCATTTTCCGTGTCTGTGGTTCCTTGCTTATAGGTTATGCCCATTCATTGCAGCAGTCAAAATGTGTAGCCATTCCCCTTATGAGTGGTATTAAGTTTCTATGATGAACAAGGCAAATAATAGACTATGGTTGTTTCAGCATGGTTTTCTTAACCACACCAGAATCTTGGCCAGCTAACAATTGGAACTATACTTTTTTTTGGGTAATGACAATTATATGCCTAATGATCAAGGATAAATGAGATTTGTTTTGCTTGTATGAGTTTATCTTTTTAAATCTATATAGTTTTTCTGCCACTGATTAAAAGTTCATTTAGAGCTTGTTTGCAGGGGAATATTGACAATGAGCTTGAACTCTGTTTGGAGAGTTATGACATAGATACTAAAGCGTCGTCGTTTGGTCACTCTCTTTTTATTCACGCTGGTACTGATCTGTTTAGTACTATAACAGAAGCTATTAGATTTCTAATTATTCCTTCTAGCACAACCAAAATTATCAAACTAGATTTTTAAAATTCAACAAAAATAATCTTTTCGCATTGTTTAGATGGACCGTCGAAAAAGAACGACTCTAAAAACTCGCGAAGTATTGAAAAAGATGTTTTAGAAACTTAGTGCAACAAAGTTGTAAAAGAATTGAGAATGAACGCATGCCCGAAGCTCTGAAAATAAATTCCAAAATCACAACAACAAACATTACTGAAAAAGGCATGTAATTATATGGAACTTCATCGCAATGTTTTCAATTATATACTTTTGAACATATGAGAAAGTGTCGAGCGTAATTGGAGGATAAAAAGAAAATAACTAATATTCAATTTGATGTTTCGGTTTCGATCAGTTTTTGAACACCCCTTCGTACGACTACACAAATCTCAAAATGTAGGAAATGTTCATCATACAAAATATAGACCACTATAATAATTTTCCCTCAACATAAACTACCATCACAAAGTCAATAACATTAACTAACTAATACTACTCATATTACTAATAACTTCATTTTTAAATTAAGAAATTTACAAAAATCAAGCAAAAACACGCTACCGCAAGCTTAACGCCGTTAAATAACGCCGTGGATCCTGCCGTCACCGTCTTTTGTTCCAACATTATTCCGTCAAATGGATAACTACACGCCTCGTGACCTACAAAAATCCACCCTATTAAACCAAAAAACAGTCAAATTTAATTAATCACCGCGGTGAAAATCGTTTATCTACTTACTCGGATCGGTGGCAGTAAGGGTCCCGGTGTGGTTAAAATCACAGTTAAAGTCATTCCTACCAAAGGTCTGATAATAAGCGTTCATCGCATATGATGCATGTGACCGCACTGAATTCGGGTCGAAGCATGGCCCACCTTGTTGTATTGCTTTGCAGTTTACTCCTATGCTACACACGTAGTCTATGTTCTTCTGTAACGCTTCATCGCTAGCGTCCGATTTTGGTACGCACCACTTTTTTCCTTGACTTGTTGATGGTGCTGGAGCAGCTGGACCAGCTGGACCCTGTGCCTGCTTGATTAAATTCACATCAACGGTCAGAATTGCTTTGATGAAAATTTTTAATGATATTGACCGTACCAAATTATGATCTCATGTCGGGAATAATAGTACTACTTTTTTAATGGTACAAAAGGCGGGAAATAATTTTGACAGAAATGCCCTTATTATGAGTGGGAAGTAACATGGGTCAAATACTCCATAGCAAGGACGGATGTAAGGTAGGGCCAGGCATGGCCTGGGCCCTACCTCACATAATTAATTTTTTTTTTTATCTAAGTTGATATCAAATTCTGGATTAGAGTTAAATGCAATTAGGTATGTATAATTTCACCTGATTAAAAAATAATGATGTAAACTTTTATTTTATAGCAAAGCCCACTTTATTTATTTGGGTTAGCTTAAGATACTACTAAGATGAGGTGTGTGTGGAAAATCAAAATATATAATAATTTTAATATTTACATAAATCAATTTAAAATTTCTCTTAGGTTGCATAATCTCTATTCAAGTTAAATTCTAATTATTAATTTGCCAACATTTTCTATTCAAAAACATACTTCTATTCAAAAACATACTGATAAATTTAATTTCTAATAGCACTCATGATATGCGTTAGCAACTCAACAATTTGACTAATTTTCTCATTTTTTTTCTAAATCCTCTTCTGTTTATCTGAAAAATTTAACACCACTAATCAAATTTCGATTTGAGGGTGCTTAACTTTTGATTTAAATTTATAATTTTAATTCAGAATTAATTTAAGTTGATTTGTATAATGATTAATTATTGTATGTAACAAACTATATTTAAAAAATCGTCCATAATATAAAAGGAAAATTAAACAGGTTTTTAAAATAAATGAAAAAATTGATATATTTTATATAATGTGATTTTTAACTTTTTATTTTATTTTACATTACTTTAATAATTATACATATTGATTATATTTTTCATTTTCTGATATTTGAATTTGTGCCCTACCTGAATTTTGGGGCTGACTTCGTCACTGCTCCATAGGTCACTAAGCTTTAAAATTATTTCAAAAATATACTCATTTAATTGATAGCATGCCTAAAATTTTCTAAAGAATCTAATTCAGATGGATACATCATACATTAGATGAAGTTTGCAGAAATAAATTGAAGTTTATCTTTTTGAAAGGATTTAAAAATTTAGTGACCCATGGTATATTTGACCCAATATTACAGTGTATACACAATGTAGTGTCTAATTTCGTCATTTACCAAACTATTTCAACCGAAGACATCTGGTCTTCTGCAAGGCAACTTTTACTAAAACTTGACCACGAACTATCTAGATATGAAACGTGTCAGCTTTTGGTTGGATGTAATTTTCTAAATTGCCAAACTCGAGTCTACATATTTTAATATGATGTAGAATGTAGCATATAAACCCCCCTTAAATCTTGTATTTTAGTGCTAATATTCTACTTATACCCTTGCTTACAGAATACTAGTGTCATTAACTCCTAATAACTATAATTAACAACAACACACACATGCACAGTACCAAAGTTAATGACTGATTAAATAAAACCAAGAAAAAATTAATTGGCAGAATAAATTACCTTTCCGCCGCGATAAACTCCGACGTCGTAAACCGGAGTAAGATCCGGTTTAAACAACCCGAAATTCTGCTCAGTTCCGATAGGTTTCAGATTCTCATTAAACAGAGAAAAAATATAAGTCTCAAAAGTTCTATTAGGCATCAACGGCGTCCCCTTGCCGGAACTCACGTGCTTAATAAGGTTCCCATTAAACGACAGCGCATTGGCCAAAGTCACTGCCGGTTGATTCGGGTCACCTGCAGACGGCCAACCCGTTTCCGCTACAACTATATCCACGTCCTCGTAGTTAAGCTTCTTCATCGCGGTGTAAACCGCGTCAAGCTGAGCGTCGAACATGTTCGTGTAATTAATCCCCGTAACAGCGTCAAAAACGCCGCCGTTTGGCTGGAATAACGCGTAGTTTAGAGTCTCCGGTTTAAACCCGAAGTATGGATACGGATTAACCATGAACGGAGACTTTGTTTGCCGGTGATATTCGAGAATCGGAGCGAAGATTCTTTTGTCGTAGCCTTTACGAAACTTCCCGGTGCTCGGCGGGTCAGATGACGATAATATCCCTAGCGAATGCGGCGTCGAGACTTTAACGCCGGTGACGTTAGCAAGCTCGAGAGCTTTATGAAGTGACACCATCGCCGGTAAAGTGTGAGCGATTAGGGTTTTATCAGAAGTAGCCATGATTTCATTACCAACGGCGATGTATTTGAACAAAGTTCGAGGGTAAAACGGTAAAATATTGGAAGCTACCCATGACTGAGCTGCAGGAAGCTTGGCGAGCGTAGGGATGTCGCCGTTACCGACAGTTACGGTGACAGGAATACCAGTGTTGGCAAAGGCGCGGAGGATGTCGGGATTGGCGTCGAAGATTTTAACGGCGTTGATGGTGGTTTGAGATTTGAGAAAGGTGGCGACCTGTGATGGCGGAGGGAGGTTGTTTGCTACAGTGCCGTAGTTGATGCCGATTGAGTACGTGGCGGCGGCGGAACGGAGGAGGTGGAGTGTGAAGAGGAGGAGAGAGAAAAAGTGGCGGTGGTTTGTTGCCATTTTTTTGTTTTGGAGTAAGAAAGTGGTCAGTGAGATAGAGTAAAGTGTTGAGGTTAGAGAATTTATGTACGTTGTAAAAAGGTGCTAATTGTGGGGCCCATTTTTGTAAGAGTTTTTGTTGAATATGGGATCGTGATTTGGTGACTGGGTATTGTTGACCGTTGCTGAGAAAATTATACGAGAGTGAACATCTTTTTTTTTTTTTTAGAGCGAACATATTTTTGTTATTTTGCTGGTGTGTGTTTTTTTTATCAAAAGATAATAAATTAGGATTAATTACATGTAAATTACGGATTTTATACAGATTTATTTTTTAAAAAATATATCGCGTATATAATTTTTATTAGTATTTTTTAAAATCATCATCGACTCATTCTAGAGGTGGTTTCGCTGACGTGATATAACACGTGACAGACCAATCGAATGTCCAAGTAGCGAAATTTTAACGCACCATACACATTCTTATTTGCAACACAAGCTTCTTTTATATGGAAATCGTGGGATTCTTTTATAGTTCATGTGTTTACCTATACAATCCTAGGTTGCCAACAGTACAAGTTTCCTTTCGAATTCACTTACCTTCTACAATTATTTCAAATGACATATTGCTTTGTTGGTTTGGGAAGCTATCTAGCTCTTATTTATCATCATATTTGCAGTAGCAGAGACTATCATATTTCACTTCAACAAGAACTACAAGTTCATAACGCCTAGACTACCATTTTTCGTCGTTCGTAGAGGTCCATTATTTTGGCGACAATGTCTTCTGACTAAAAACTACACATCTCGTAGAATTCAAATCTGATAATCTCTAGTATTAAGATAAGACATTCGTTATCAAAAATACGCTACTATGACACAATAAAAACTTGAGAAACAAACAGCATTAGTCAAATGCTACTTGTATCTTTTACTATGCAGTTATGATACCCAATCAAACCTATTAATGCAATTAGGTAAGAATAATACACTAAAAAGATTATGAAAATATATTGAGAATAAACAGTCTTTATCATTTTCATAACTTCACTATAAATTATACAATTTTATGTTGATAATTAGATTTAATGTATGAAATCTATATTCTAATAAAAATGAAAAATAAATTAGTTGTCTCCAATATTTCAGCATAACATATTTCTTTCGTTATGAAAACAAAGTAAATGAATTTTATACAGAAATTGCTGCTACTTTTTCATGGAGGTTATATGACTGTAGACATAACATAAGCATTTTCCTTAATCTACATCTAATTTATATTTTTTGCATGAAATTACAACTCATTCATAAAGTTATATAGTAGGCTCATTCCAAATTGACTTATAACAATGTGCTATTTTGTCATTGATTTACTACTTAATGGGTCTAAATTAAAATTGGATCTAAACACTCAACTGATATTCTTTTAGGGCTCAACAAACATCCAGTCAAATAAAATGAAAATCAAAAAATTTACGAAAAACAATATCAAAAAAGGGAGAAACAATTATTTTTTACAATATAATAAAATGTCTTTTGAAATCACCGTATTTACTAACAATTTACAAAATTATCAAATTCTTTTTTTTAGCAAAATTACTGTGAACTACGTGCATATTTTAGCCATAGAAAAACATAGCCTTTTGGTACCTATTTTATTTAAACTAGTCGGATGATTAAAATGTAGATTTGACTCTATTTTTTTAATATAGTTAATCTACAATACTAATTTCTGACATATACTTTGTAATATTTTACATTCATTATGTATTTTTTATTTGTAGTGCTAATTTATTTTCATTTTATATATTATTTAATTTGAATTTATTTTTAATTTTTCCAATTTTAAGTTTCAATATATTTTTAATTTAATTAATAGTAATTTTATAAATTACTTTAGTTTTTGTAGTATCTCATACAAAATCATTTTAACAAAAATCTTGTAATACAAAGTAAATTTAATGGCAAAATAATCGCTTTGCCATCATCTTCTTAAACATTACTGTAATGTGGGAGGAACGGCGTCGTGGGCAACAACCACAGCAGCTGAGATACCGGTAATGGTCCGTTTAGTATCGGCAAAATCAACTAAAAATTTTCTTGAACTTCAATTCAAATATTACCAGAATCTGTAAGCTTCAATGAATTAATAATGGGAAGGCTTCACATTGAGCATGGAGGAATAGTATGGCTTCAATGAATTTGAGCTGGCCTATAAGAAACAATCATATACATTATCTTTTGTAGATGCATTTAAAACTTTTATGTGAAAAAATTACAGTACAAATTTTGTTTATGCAGTTAATAATAAACAGAATCTCATCGTTATTTTTTTAAACATAGTTTTTTAATTTAAAAAATACAAATAAGCCTTTATTATTAAAAATCGTAACATTTCACTTCTTATAGTCTAAAACGAGTACAATTTTCTTTTTAAAACTAATAAATTATTTTAATTGACAATGATTATTATAATTAATTAATAGCTGATTTTTTTCTTCTAATTTTATGTTTTATATAATAGTAAATATTTTTGATTATTTCCATAATTTTTATGCTAATTTTTATATTTTAAATTTAGTCTATTGATAAAAATATTATACATAGTTACTTTGTATAAATTTTTATTACACAAAGAAAACATTTATTATAAATTATCATGATTATTTTAAATCTTTTATTTAATTTTTTATTTAGTAATACTAAGTAATATATTTATTCTACTCAATATGATTTTTTATTTAATTACACTGCGTATAAAATTTATTATTAATATCTTAGTGCAATTAAATAAAAATTACATTAAGATATAATAATGATTATAACAAATTGTATACTTAAAAAATTATTCTAAATATTGTAACTCAAAAATGGTATAAACGCTGGTTAACAAATTATTAAGGTCGTGAGTTCAATTTATCGTACAAGCGCTCTTCCCTCTCCAATTATTAAAAAATAGAAACTTGTGAGACGCAATCCACCATAAAAACATAAATAGTATAAAGACCAATCTGAAACTTTTCTCATAATTGTATTTAGAATGGTGATTAAATCAATTATTTTCTTTATTAGTTGAAACTTTCAATTAGTTTGTTCACTATACCAACATCGATCAAAGTTAATTAATCAAGACAAATTATCACTCAGAAAATAAAGAAAACACTTGTGAAAAACTATAAACATTTGAAAAGCATCATATGATGTAATTGATCAATTCCCGTGAGCTAATTATAAATCATGCTACGCGTATCTTTTTTTTTTAATAAAATTGTTTCATAAATAAAAGAGCCGGTTAATCCGCCGTACATGTCTATAAAAATATGATAAGACGGACCTATTTTTTCTTTTTCTTTTTTAATAAGGACATTCATTTTACAATCTCACATAATACATTTTAAGTATTTCTTTTGAGCATTACAAACAAATAAAATAAACTCGTTTATATGAAGGAGTTATCTTCCTTTCTTCAACCACTGCTGCTAGAATGAGCATTGACATAATATTAGCTCTTTCCGGTTCTACCAATATTTCAGGCCTGGTGCACAATGTGTTCCATCTACCATCTGGTTGCTCAAACTCCGTACACATTCTTGATAGTTATATGAGAATCGTTGCATTCCTTTATATTTCACATATTCACCTATACAAACCCAGGTCGGCAGTAGCACAAGCCTCCATTCGAACCCGCCTACCTTCTACAACTATCTTAGATGACATACTGTTTTATTGGTTAGGGGAGCTACCAAACTCAAACTCATCATCATATTTACAGTAACACCTACTAGCATACTCTACTTCAATAGGGACCATAGGTTCATAAGATCCAGACTAGCAGCTTTCATCGATACGATAAGAGCTACTATATCTTCTGGCTAACAACTATACATTTTTTAGAATTCAAATCTGATAGTAATTTTTAGTATTAAGATAAGTCGTTCTTTTCCGAATAATACACTACCATAATTTGAGCAACAAACAACATTAGTCAAATGCTACTTGTATCTATTACTATGCGATTATGATACTCAATCAAACCTATTAATGCAATTAGGCAAGAACAATACGCTAGAAAAAAGATGGAGATATAGTGAGAAGAAGCCGTCTTTGTCATTTTCATAACTTAACTATAAATTGTTCAATTTTATATTGATAATTAGATTGAATGTATGAAATCTATATTTTAATAAAAATGGAAAATAAATTAGTTGACTCCAATATTTCAATATAACATATTTCCTTCATTATGAAAACAATATTATAAATAAATAAAACTTCATACAGTAATTGCAGCTACTTTTTCATGGAGGGCATAACATTAGCATTTTCCTTAATCTACATCTAATTTATATTTTTTGCATGAAATCACAACTCATTCATAAGGTTGAATAAAACACAATCTTCAAGTTATGTTGGGGGCTCATTGCAAATTGACTTATAAAAATGAAACAAAGGATCAATTCACCCCCTCAACTTGGCACGAAATATCAAATGAGTTATTTTGGACGGTTTTAGATCAAACAGACCCGCAATTTGCGTTTTTCGGTCAAATCAGCCCCTCCCCACTCTCACCCCAGCAAGTGAGTTACACTCTCCAAAAAATAATATAAAAACAATCTAAAAAGACCCTGAATATTTATTTATCTTTTAAATTAATCCTTATATTTTTAAAATTTCAATTGTCTTTACAATTTTAAAATTTTAATAATCTTTTAAAAGTTTAGGGGTCTTTTTTTACCTTTTTATCTTCTTCTTCCCTCTCAATTCTCTTCCACCGGATTCCTCCATTTTCTCCATATTTCCTCTTCTCTTCCACCAGACTCCTCCGCTATCGCCCCCGCCGCTGCCTTTATCTTCGTTCTCAGTCACTGAGAACGAACTCCATTCTCAGTCGTTGAGAACAGAGCCGTTCTCAGCGACTGATAGCAGATCTGCTATCAGTCGCTGAGAAAGGCTCCATTCTCAGCGACTGAGAACGACTGAGAACGATCCGTTCTCAGCGACTGAAAACAAGTCTCGTTCTCCCTGAGAACAAGATGGCCGGTCGGCATAATCTCCAGGTGGTGGTAAGGGTGTCCGGCGGCGGCGAGGGTTAGATTAGGTTTAGGTGTTTAATTAGGTTTAATTAGTATTAATTTTAATTTTAATTGTATTTAATTAGAATTAATTTGTAATTAGTTAGGATTAATTTTTGGGTTTAGCAATCTCACTCTCTTTTTGGGGAATTTTTGTGTCAGAGGGGCTGATTTGAGCGAAAAACGCAAGTTGCGGGTCTGTTTGACCCAAAGCCGTCTAAAATGATTTATTTGATATTTCGTGTCAAATTGAGGGGGCGAATTGATCCTTTATTCTATAAAAATGTGTTAATTTGTCATTGATTTACTACTTAATGGGTCTAAATTACAATTGGATCTAAACACTCAACTGATACTTTTTCAGGGCTCAAATTAACATCCAACCAAATAAAATGAAAAGCAAACGATTTTTCTAAAAAAAATATCGAAAAAAGGAAAAAGATTTATTTTTTACAATATAATAAAATGTCGTTTGAACTATCACATTCTTTTGTTTTTTTAGCAAAATTACTGTGAACTACATGCGTATTTTAGCCATAGAAAAACAAAGCATTTTGGTACTTAATTTAATATAGTTAATCTACAATAATAATTTCTGACATATGTTTTGTAATATTTTGACATTTATTATGTATTTTTTTTATTTGTAGTTCTAATTTATTTTCAGCTTATATATTAGGCTTATCCCCTTAAAAACCCCTCACCTTTTACCCCCAATTCGTTTGCACCCTCACCTTGCAAAACCACCAAATATACCCAAATTACGACCTTTCACTTTCAATTGCACCCTCAAGCATTAAATTGATCTCTTTTCACTTGAAAAAATAGGTTTATTTTTATTTTAAATAAAATATTAAGTCCTATTTTAAAATATATGCTAAAATTTAAAGTATTGATTTGAACATTTTTCAAGTGAAAAGATGTCAATTTAATGCTTGAGGGTGCAATTGACAGTGAAAGGTCGTAATTTGGGTATATTTGGTGGTTTTACAACGTGAGGGTGCAAACGAATTGGGGATAAAAGGTGGGGGTATTTTAAGGGGATAAGCCTATATATTATTTGTTTTGAAATTATTTTTATTTTTTATAATTCTAATTTTCAATTTTTTTAAATTTAATTAATAATTATTTATAAATTACTTTAGCTTTTATAATTAATATTTATATGGTATACTATTTAGTTTTAAATTTATATAGTATTTATTTATTTTTAGTTTACATAATATAATTATTTATTTTAGTTTATATAACATTTATTTTACATTTATCAAATTGAGTTTATATATATTTTATTAATAAAAATAATAACTTTAATTTATATAACATTTATTTTATTTTATTTAAATGACACCTTCTATTTTCCATTGATTTTACGTTGGTGAGTTGTCTTCCGGCAGCCCCAACTTCATGAGATAAAAAATTTAGCTTTTGCTGGTGTTCAAACATAAAAAGATCATTTTTTTTTTGGATAAATGATGAATATATTAGCACAATCACAAAGAGTGATTGGCAAAAGCCAAAAAGAGGCAAAGTCAAGCAAATTTACAGAAAAAAGCTAAATTGCGAAATACATCATTTCCCGAATAAGTAAACCCATGATGGTTATCCTTATAGAATTCCACCGCCTTGCATATTGTCATGAAAATGGTTGTGTCAACCTCAGTATGTTCATGTCTGAAGACTCTCTTGTTACGGACTTTCCACAATTCCCAAACACCAAAGAACCATAACGTTTGCCAAAACCCTTTAAACTTCCTAAGAGCGATATCCTCCCAGAATAAGAAAAAAGCAATTAGAGTGTTTGGGGGCACTGTTATAACATTGCACATATTCAGCAACTTCGACCAAAATAGCCAAGAGTAACGGCAATGCATGAAGATGTGTAAACTGTCCCATCATGAAAGCAAAACGAACAGGGTATGTGATCCACAGATATGATTCCTCTATTAGCTAGAGAAACATTTGAAGAAACTCGGTTTCTTAACAAAAGCCAGAGAAAGAAAGAAATCTTGGGAGGAAGCTTGAACTTCCAGCAAAAGGAATAATTCAGATCTCTAGAAACCAAAGTACCATTGTGAACAGTTGAAACACCGGCCGGAAAGAAACCTGTAGCTGGCAGAATGTGATGCGGGCTGCATAGCAGTTTGCGCCTAAAACCTGCTGCTGAATAATTATCCTTTTTATTCCAAGAAAAACTATCCAACAGCTCAGGCCTTGGAGTAATGTTGCGGAGCTGATCTTGCATAATGTCGAGTAACTGAGAATCTCCAATACGCAGACGACGATTCCAGTTAAAAACGAACATTTTGTTTGAACTATTGTAGTTCAATTTGGAGTTGTGATTCACTTAGGGATGATAAAATATTCTATAAAAAGATAGCTTATATTCATCATTGTAGGAATTGGATTCAAGCTTTTCCAAGCCCCTTCTCATCAATGGACTCCTGACGTGTACGAAGGAGCACGGTTCGTAGAGTCAAATATTAGTCATAGGTTCTAAGCAAACTCAGATTCAGATAGAGATGATAAAATATAAGTAAGAAGAAGCTAATTTTTAAACGAAATTGTGTAATATTTGAATAAGAGTATTGTGGTAATAGTTTTGGAGGTGTAGTAGATTTTCTATCAATAAATCATGTAAATGCTTCCACAAGGTTGGTCTAATTATAAACTAAACTTCAGCAATCTAAACAGCATGATCGCCACTTTAAATAATTGTTACGTTTTTTTTAAAATATGGAATTATTAGAATCGATAAGAGAATTTTTGTCATATATTTTGTGATGGAAGAATTGTCATCAATTTGTCACAAACTTATATGACGGATTTGTGATAACAATTTCCTCTTTGTTACAAATTTATCACAATTATGTGATTGCATGTGACAAATATTTGTGTCACAAAGAATTTATCGACGCATCTATTCTTCATAAATTTATGGCATATATGTGTTGTCCTTCACATATGATATGAAATTATAATTTAATGGCCATCACTAGTTTATAACTACCAATAAATAATTAAAATGTTATATTTTAAAAAAATGAAGCAATAAAAAATTATTTTGCAAAAGTATTTTATAAAAATAATTAAATAATTAAAAAGTATCATATTTAGAAATATTCATTTATTTAAAAAGTATTATGTTTTTAAAAATATTACATTCTTAAAAAAATACTTATTTAAAAACGTATTATATTTTGAAAAAAAACAAAGTTTAAGTATGTATACTGTTTTAAATAATATTTTCCAAAAATAATATTAAATTTCTAAAAATACTTTTAAAATACAATTGTTTTAAAAATATTGTATTAGATCAATATTTTATGAATAATTTTATTTAAAAATGTTACATTTTTTTTATATTTAGTTAAAATTTATAAAACACTAACAAAAACTTTATAGTTTACAATTTAGAAATAATAATAATTATTATAAATAATTAAAATTAAAATTTACAAGTGTGTTTCCTTCTAATTTCAAATTAATAAATATTGTTACACAGGTACGATTATATGTCACGAATTTATGCTAGCCATGTTTGTTCGAAAGTGGAAGGAACTTCAAAATTAAACTTGCTAGTTATGAGTAACGAAGGATGAATGACTGATCACCGTTAAATTTAAAATAAATTATGAAAAGATAAATATATGTTGAGAAGCTTTTTCAGCTTAGTTAAGCAGTAGATACAAGCTATGTAGTATAGATGCAAATTATATAATTTTAAGATATTAAATTATTTACCTATTTTTCCATCATAAAAAAATTTATGAGACTTTTGAAAAAAATTATTTGCCATAAAATGATATTCGTCAAAAATGTATGATGGATTTCTTCTCAATCACAAAATAATTGTGTCAAATAAATGTAGAATTTATATTGTGTATTTTATTGAATGGTTATTACATATTTACTGCACTAATTTAATAATTAGTTATAATAACTAATAAGCTAAATATGACTTATTTAAAATACAAAAGATAATTTATCTCATGACAATAATTCTTTAAATTTAATTTTCCTATTTGCATGGTTTTTCGGTCACGAGTTCTTAACTAAAGAACTAGCAATTTGGAAACCTAATATCTGATGATACATACAAACAGCTAAGGTCGAATTTAATGGTTATAAAAGATTTTACACCTATGGATTAATGCATGATGCTACAGCTACGCCTCCGACCTTAAAATGGTTCTTGATATGAGGTATAACAATACATATAAAATAATAATTTCATCTTTCTGGGCTGGTTTGGAAGCATGTTTATTTATGTTAGTGTTTATGTCAATTACCGGTACTAAATTCATTTTAAATGAACCTTTACACTGGCAAATTCACGACTCTAAACGTGTATTTGATTTTGGGACATAAATATATAACTTCTTTCAAAATGTTCTTTAATAAATTTTTTAATATGTTTCTCAATTTTTTTTTCTATACTTTATAGAAGCAATATTTTTTAGTTTCCTCCAATACATCAAAATGATATATTTCCTTAATGAAGATAGAACTGTCGCGTAACAAAATGTTTTGTAATTTTACTATTTTGTAAGTAAAGATCATGCATTCAGAGCTGTTGATCATTTATATAATATGTCCAAAGAAATTCATCAAATAAATCAAAATCATAGATGAAATTTGAGGTTGAACATAACATTAGCACTTGTCTTCATCAACATCTAATTGAAATTAATGGAAATTTGTGGATGATGTCATGTTTATATTAATTAAAAATTTGTGTGTTGGATTTATGAAATCACAGCAAAATGGATTTAGAAGGATCCAATATTTTTTATGGGCACAAACTAAATGAATAAAATCTAAACAAACGAATTGAAAATTATATTTGATGCAGAGATTAGAACAAGTTAAGAACTTCATTTACATTGATGAGCTCTCGGCTTCGAGTATCAGTAGGTCCAGTTGTTTAAAGCCGCTTTAAAATTTGAAAAATCAACTAATAATGACCAACTGCTAACATAATTTCTTCCATCTGTATAAAAAAATAGATAAAATAATAAAATCAAACTAAAATTATTATCATATATTAACTCTTATCTAAAAGTTCTAACAGTTTATAACTGCATAAACAACAACTAAATCAAACATAATGTAAAAGTAGCTATAAATAGGAAAATATTTTTTAAAAACACCCACTTTTTAGTTCCTTTTCGATTATATCATTATCTTTTAAAATTGTCAATTTGTTCAAATATGCACCTTTCACTTTTAATTGTATCCAATTTTGTAAATTATATGTTTTTCTCTTGAAAAAAATTAAAAGTAATGATTTATGTGAACTTTTTTTCCGAATGAAGAAAAGATCAATTTAGTATTTGCGAGTATAATTGAAAGTTCGAAATATTAGATGTGTTCGGCTTTAATAGAATATCAACACCTTCTTTAAATTTTGATAAACATTCACTTTACATTATTCATTAACATCGTTTTTGTAAAGAAAAAAATAAACGGAAAAATATTAAGAAAGTGATGAATTAAAAAAATTTAAGAACAACAATATAGATACTATAAAATTGTCACGACCCATTTTCATGAATCGCGACCGGCGCTAGGGTATGGGTATGGTTGTACCTAAACCCGTAGCAAGCCTTACGGATAACAGAAAAATATCATTAACAACTATGTACCTGCATAAAAGCACATGCTCGGGGGCAACCGAGACTTCAGCCTAGTCTAGCAGTTCATCATAAGTTTCAACATTTATATAATAAGGTCTCAGACCACTCTGAGTCTCCAACATGGCATACTTACTTATTAACCCAAGTTAATATAAGAATGCCCAAACAACAATTTAAATCATTAATATAAATCTGACAACAAGTACTAAAACAATAAGACTTTCAATTACTACTGCGGTCTAAGAATTAAATCAGTTTAATAATTTTAATAAAATAAAGTAAGACCTCCGAGGAAATAAAGAATCGGAGACCAGCTGACTCGCTCAAAATCATAACCCTGGAAAAAATTGGGAAAACAACGAGGTCAGATATACTGAGATGAGTTCATACAACTATTTACATTTATTAAGTGAAAACCTTTAAAACACTTTTAAAACATTTGTAAAGCATTTGTCATTATGGATAAACATTGAAACCCTAAACCACAATATACTAAATCCAGTTGTCGTGTCGGTGAGACGTATCTTCATAACCGAACCCCGACTGTCACTCGAATAAAACATGTGAGTCCCAGGAGACGTATCTTCCACCGGCGCCCTCACTAGGTGAGACGTATCTCTAACCTACCTCAAATACCATATATGATCATACCGGTGCGCACACAGTCTCGATGATGCCCATCGAGTAGCCCGTTCCAATTCAGATCCATAATGCCGAAAACAGTTCGAAATCTGTTTATACAATATATACATATATACAAAATACAATTTACTTAATAAAGCGGTAAATAGCGATATAAACTCACAGCTTGCTAATCCACGTGAAAACTCCTGGCAAGCAGCCTAAACTCGGTTCGTCTCAAAAGCACGAACAATCGACGAGTCTAAACAAATATAAATAATCATTAAAAACAGACCCTAACTCTATGGAGTACTAGACACCACATAGGACTAGCACAAACAACAAGTCAAGGTAAAGCCAAACAGAGTAAACGCAATACTCAAATAATTATACAGTTAACAACAAGTCAAGTTTATCGAGTTCTCGCTTTAAAGTCCTTTTCAGAAAATATTATTTAAATATTTATTAAATAATAACCCAAGTTAAAATCCATATCAGTGAGTCAGCCGAGTTATCAAAACTACCAAGCTTCCTCCCACTTGTCGGGCGACCAAAGTCTAACCCGACCTAAAAGCTTTATCAAAATATAAACCCAAGTTTATAATTTTAAAACAACTTTAATAAATAATATATTACCCAAATTATAAACCATAGTTTATAATTAAATATAACATTGATAAAATAGTTATACTTATATCCCAATTATAAACCATAGTTTATAATTATGAAAATAACTTTGATAATTAAAAATCAAAATTTAAAACGGAACTCAATAGCTTAAAATTCAAGTAACCAAAGTTACAATCAAATACTTAACTAAAATAAGTTAAGAAAACGTTAGGGGCTAAACTGTAAATTAGCCAAGTTGACATTTCAATCAAAATTAAATATAATTACCGGAGTAATTATATTAATTAAGTTATAAAATATTTATCGTTTTCAAATTGCCCAATTATAAATTAAAATGAAATCAAAGTTATTATCACAATAATGACAATAGCTAGAAACAATCTTGAGAGGTTCAATTGATTAAAACAATAAACAATGAGAATTCAAATAGTTAAGGCAATTTTAACCCATGACTTAAAAATACCATTAGCCATCTCCTACGTACAAAATCATGATTTCCCCGCCAACCACCATTTGAAAAACATCAAACATGTCAAGCCAAGAATGTAAGGTTTCTGAGTTTAGAAATCTAAATATTAATGAACCTCTAAACCTAAACTACCTAAAAGCGTGAAACCAAGCCCACGACAGCCATAACAACTACGACATCTCAAGATTTACGGCGGCAACAAAGAACTTATCAAACGGCAAATTGAGACAACACCGAAGAACAATCACAATTCAAGTAAAAGGGTTTATTACTACATATATGAAAGATTGCAGCAAGGCCATGGAAACCAGAATTCAAAAAGAACAACAGTAGCAACGTGTGAAATCGACGGCGAAACGAACGGCATAGGAACGGGAGAATTTTACGTACCAATTTCGATACCATTGCCTTAGGATTATAGAGGACGATAAGCACGAAGCAACGCAGAAACCCATCTCGGAACGGTGCTAAACAAAATGTAGAGACATGAGTTATACAACGGCAAATCGATACCGAAAGGTTAACACGAAGAAGAGTAATGAAATCTTACCGAATCCACGAGCGAAGAAGAGGGATGAAGGATGTAATGTTTCAGAGCGTTTTGACAAGGTGGGACGACTAGGGTTTGTGTTAAATTTAGGGTTTTAAAAGAATAAATGAAAAGGGTCGTGTGGTAACAGGTCTATTTATAGACCTGTTACTGCCTGTAATACCCCGTACGTTTGACGTTGCCGAAGTGAGCAACGCAATTTAAATTAGTAGTCATAGCGACTAGAAAAGGGAGTTAGCGAAGAAATTAAGTAATTAAGGACGAGGATAGGTCGATATTGAAATCTAAAGAATGAATTTCAATAATTGTAACATCTAAGATACTTAAACGGGACTAAGGAAAAGTTGGAATTAGAAATAAGATTAAGTTCCCGAAAAATTAGAAAATGGAATTTTATTGCCCGAAAAATATTAAATAAATAAACTATTGATGGGAATCAGTAATCAAGAAAATAATATTGATAATTTGGATATCAATATTCATAAAAGAAAAATAAGGACGAAAAAGTGACGGAAATCGTCATTTTCGATCAAATTGGAAAATTGAGCGTTTTAGCCAAAATTTGACAAAATCGATTAGCGGAGTCTAAATAGTGACTTGGCGGAAGAGTATTATTTATTTGGACATAAATAATACGAAATTTATCGAGATTTAACGATTGAGTGATTTTTGGACTAAATTGAGCAAAAGAAAAGCTTAGGACCAAAAGTTAAGGAGGTGGCTTCATTAAGGGTTGAAGTGCACTTTTTGCCATAAATATATATAGGCCTAAATTAAAATAAGATCAGCAATTACTCATAATTTCCAGCCATCTTCTTCATTCACTCAAAGCTTCTCCAAAACTCTACATCCATTAAAATTTAAAACTAGCATAACTCTTTCATTTCTCAACCAAATTGAGTGATATTGGTGTCTATGGAAAGAGGAGAAGATTATCTACTGATCTAGACTATAAATTTAAGGTAAGGATGACAATTTTTGGTTAGGTTTTCGGAATTAAGGGCTGTTCTATGTTCATGTATTGGTAATAGATTGTAAAATTTGTAGATTCTTCGTTTAACATCGGAATTGAGCGATTTTGGCGGCGTTGGAACGGGAAAGGAAAGACCTACTGATATAAGCCATAAATTTCAGGTAAGAAAATGTATTTAAGTTAGGGTTTTTAAGGTTTGTTGGCTGTTTTGGTGTTGATAAATTATGGTTTAGTATTGATGCTGAAATCATGTATAATTGGCATGATTTTGGTTAAGTTTAAACTAAAATTAAGGGTGGTTGAGTGAGGTGTGAGAGTTGTGTTTGGGTTGATAATTTGGTGAGATTAAATTGGGTGTTTTATGGCTGCTTTGTCCAGCCATGATGGCCGGATTACTCACCGTGCCGAAGCACGGTGAGTTGCTGCCATGGGCAGCAGCCCTGGTGCGACGCACCAGGGCATTGGCCGGCCCCTCCCCTGTCAAAACAGGGGAGGGCTGAGTTGAGCGGGAGGGGGCTGATGCCACCCTCCACTTGTGTTCGAATTTTAATGATTTTGATAGTTGACGGAGTTACGAAACTAGGAATCAAACTTGATGTAAAAGCGGTTTTTAGGATAAAATGTTAATGATTTGAAATTGGTATCGGTTGGACATTATGGTATGATTAGGAATGAATATGTAGGTTATAATATTGTATTTTAGGCTGTTTTAGATCGACTAAAACGATTAAAAGGCTAATGGTATTAATAGACGTTTAAACTAAGAACATAAATGACGTAAGTAACGTTAAAAATGAAATGTTGAATTTAATAAATAAAATGGTTATAGGAAATTTATTAGGGCTGTCCTAAATGTATTATAAGGTTAATAAAATAGTCATTTTAAACAAATTGTAAAATGTTGTTTTTGTAACATGTCCGAATCGAATATGAATCGATAGGCGACGCTTGGTGAATTAAGACACGTTTCGATTAAGATTAAGGTTGAACCTAAAGTAAGGATACTAAGGGTTATATATGCTATTTTAAACTCAAATTTGCTAAGGGAAAAGATATTAAGGTGAAGCATTTTGAGGTTTAAACACGAAAAGACGAAATTGACGTAACAACGCAACGAAGCGAATGTAGACATTTGAGCGAGTTTTATAGGATTGATTGGGCATTATAGATGGGTTTAAGTTAAGAAGACTTAACTTAATATAGTAATTAATAGTTTTGATTTTATAATGCCAATGAGATATAAATGTATTTTGAACCTCGTTTGTAACAGACAAACCGGGAGGCGAAGGGATCGACGATTTTGGCCTAGGAGTATTCGGCCAAGACTAATGCGTATAAACAATTTGGATTGAAAAGCAAGGAGTGAGTATACTTTACTCTCGCGTATTATTACGCTATTAGTATATTATAAAATATTTTATTTATAAGTTATAAAAATACATCGCATTATATAATAACTATTGTGATTTGAAATTATATGAATTAAATGGTTATTCTACCGTGAGATACACGGAATATGACTTATTATATATATATATATATATATATATATATATATATATAGACGAGTATATATATATATATATTAATAGTTTATGTTTGATAATTAAATTGTGAATTGATTTATTATATATGTGGGAATGAATTACATATTTGGTGTTGGATCAAATTGAGTGGTGTTTTGGTTGTTGTTTGTTCTATGTTTGACATTTTGTATATCGTTATTGCTATTTGTTCTATGCTTGAAAATGATGTGTGATCCGAAGAAACAAGCTACCTATTGGGCGTCAATAGGCCGTGTGATCACCGGTGTTTGTAAGAGTCTAGATGTCTGTACTTAGAATTGTTTGACATGAGCTCAATATATGATTATGAAATGGAATATGTTTGGGTATCGGAAAGGAGGATTATAATTTTGGCAGATACGAGGTAACTCGGTCGAACTATCTCGGGACCCGTATCTGGTGAGTAACTCGGTTGAACTATCTCGGGACTCACACCTTGGGATTAAGCAGTGGCATGATGTAACTCGGTTGAACTATCTCGGGACTATGCCACGTGGTAACGAGTAACTCGGTTGAACTATCTCGGGACCGTACCACTTGGATCAAATTGATTTGATATGAATACGATACATGTTAGGAAAGGTTAGGAGTTTAAGATTAAGGTTTCTATCGGATCAATTCTTTGTTTGAAATATAATGATATTATGTTTGTTTGAATAAATGATTTTCACTTGCGATGTTATTTTGTGATAATACCGTTAGTAAGGTATATCTCACTCAGCTTAAGCTGACCCCGTGGTTTTTAAAACATTTCAGGTACCTAGACTTGGAGTGACTAGAAGTCCATCATTTTTTCCGGGAGTCTGTCTTGCCATGTACAGGCCGGCTTCCGTGACCGCTGCAGTAGTACATTGTGTGATCAGTCATGACCTAGGACAATATTATAGTTTTGGAAAATGTTTATAACGATGTTAGATTTACGTAGCCAGTGTTTACAAAATAACTAATAATGTTTTCATAATTAAATGCTTCCGTGTTATAACATAATTGCGAAAAATTTATAGTGAATTTCAGGCTTGCTACGGGATTCGGAACTACAATTCCCATTCCCTAGCGCCGGTCGCGGCCCTCGATTTTGGGTCGTGACAAAGTTGGTATCAGAGCAGTTGGTCCAGTTACCACTGCCAGTCTATGAAAAGTGTCTGTTTGACCTTAAGTACCTAGGAACTACTGCAGCGTATAGAGTCGAGCCTTATTGACTATATGTGTTGCTTGAGTTTGTTTTATGTTATAAGCAATTCATTGCCGATTAGAACGTGTGAGTGTGAGATTGCTTAAGTGTCTCAATGAATATGATATGCTTAGATAGTTAGTCAAGCTTTAAGTTACATAGTGCATATCATATGTTAAATTTTTGGATATTGTGGAAAAGTGGTTTGGACAGCAACTCATGATTAAGAATTGTTTTTATTCAACATATCCGGGTAAAATGGAGCTCAGCTACATGCTGTATCAGAAGAGGAGGAAGTGCCTCCTATTTATCAAAATGAATTTCATGTAGATACTGGCAAATGATCAGGAATTCATCAAAATAGTTTTCACACTAATGTCAGAGGATCACCTAAGAGACATGGGAACAGGTACATGTCAGATAATGACAAATTTTTACAGCTCGGGGTAGGATCATCTTGCCTAAGATGGAAGTTAGTAAGGAAAGTGAGGAAGACCCATCTAAGGAGGGTCCATTAGAGAATCCCGATATTGAAGTATTTGGAAATAGTCAATTTTGGGCTAAGATATTTAGGTACCGTGACATGAGAAATGAGATAATTTGAAAAAAGAATTAGGCCGAGGCGAGAACAAACAGTATCCAAGCACAGATAGAATCTTTTCTAGGGGTACACTTATGATTGAGGCATATACTACTGCATTATGCGTATGGTAAACGCAATGCCTGAGCTTAACAGAGATAGTGATGAAGTCAACCTTAGGTACATTAAGGGATTAGGACCCGACTTTGTGGAGTTATATGACTATGCGTTGGAGTAGTGTGGATCATTATCCACTAGAGCTCGTCAGATAGCTAGTACTTCGAGTGGAACGATGGTTTTCTTCCACCTTTTTTCTTCCGACGTGAGATCGATATTTCTTATACTTAGGAGTACTGCTCTTAGTATTTGATATGACCCTGAATTGGTGCATAGAGATAGAGGCAGTGCTAGACGCGCTAGAGAACGCGAACGTGGCATTGTGACCCGAGAGAGGGGTAAGACCAATCAGGCACCCCATATACGAAATGATTTCTATGTTTGTGTGCCATACGTGTTTATGTGATTGAAATGTTCGAATCGTTTTGCTTTAATATGCGATTGATTTGATTCATGTATTCACGTGAATAGTATAAACTCTGCGTTGCATATTTTATATGGTTAATTTCCTTGTTTTGGTATATGATTGATCATAATTGTGTTTGATCGACATGGCGTGCATATGATAAATAATATATCGTGTAGGTATTGCCTATTGAAATTGATTATGATAAACTATGTTTATTAGGCTTTATCCTATGCACAATTTATAGTAAAACAATTGAACAAAAAAAAAATACATAAAACACATAAAATACATATATCGTCAAACGTAATTCCTGATATTACGTTTTATTTAGTGAAAAGGATGATAAGTGATTAGCGAACAAAGATCATTGTGAAGAATCGATATGTATGCCTAAGGGCTACGAGATACAAGTATATGATCAAAAAGATGGATCGTAAAGATAAATGGAGATTAGATAATATAGAGTGAGATGTTTGATTTGAAGTATTGGAGAGGAATAGTTTTGGCTGCGAAACACTTAGGCAAGTGTTAGCAGACGACAAAACTTTCAATATCAAAATAATAATAAACTCCAATAAAAAAATAATAAAAGCCAATAATGTCGCAGAGTGTGTAATCTGGAGGGACTTACGGTTTTGTAAAAGATGTGAAAATCTTATGTTTTTAACGGTGCAATTGTGCTCAGACATTGTATATGGCCAATCATAATCACGTTAGCAATGCATACGAATTTTGTACAAAAAAATATTTTTTTTCACAATATAGGGCATGCATCATATTTGTACAACGATGAAAGAAAACGTGATTTTATCGAGCAACTCTTTAGTGATGAGAGATGTCATCACTCTGAGCCACAATTGTACAAAAGTTTTCAAAATGATTTGAAGTCAAATGAAAAGTTTGAAATGGCCGGCCAAACCAATCAAAGATGATTGGAAATTTTGTTTTGTTTTGTAAGAGAACTCCGATGTAAAGCCCTGCGACAATAATAAAAATGTGAACGTATGTGATGAAATGCATCCCAATAAAAGAATTGAGCCTAAATAATAAATAAAACGTTATGGAATCGATCAAGATGAGCAGTAAGAGGTGTCGATGAGATACATTGTACTTACAAAAGGGTAAGACGGAGAGAAAGTAAGAAGCGTATAATGAAAAGAATAAAACGTAAAGACCCAAAAAGAATGCGGGATATGAGTGGTATTGAGAAGAATTGGATAGTATGCATTTAACGCTTAATACTCGATTAGAGTAAACGAAGAAAGGAAGTAAAATGTGGGATGATAGACTATTAGAAAAATTCATTACATGAAGATTAGAGTGAAGATATAAGAGGAGATTTGATTTGGTAAAGTTGGCAATGAAAGGAATTAGGTGGGTGAATTTGATATAGGTATAAAGTTAACCTTGTTGATAAGTGGAGTATCAGTAAGAGTTTGATATAAGGATTTACACTTAACCGAGAGTATTTCGCATCGACAAAATTTGAAGGATAATTTGTCGACCTTAGATCAAGAGATAAGATCAAAAATACTAAAATGAGGTGTATACGAGGAGCGAGAAACACTATAAAAGAAGGAAGCAAACTCTATTAAACGATGGTGAAGACGTCACCAGTCTAACATAAGTAATTGACATCCAAGGGTCGGAAGATGAAAAAGGGCATGACATAAAGTAAATAATGCCTAGCGTGCATTCGACTTCATGAAATTAAACACCAGGAGGCCATGAAGAGAGCGATTGGTATAAAAGGAAAGGTATTCCTATATACCAGAGGACGTCGATAAGAATGTCATGTATAAGTATGTAAACAATTGGATACGAGTAAGACGGAAAACAACAAGAAAGATTATGTTAGACTTCGATAAACTTCAAAGTTATGTGATACGAAAAGGAAGGAAAGATAATCAAAAAGTATACATGAATAGACAATGGGAAGGTAGGTAGCAATGCTACCAAAAGACGATATTTGGGTACAAAAGGCATTAAGGATGCGTAACCTCGTTGAAGGAAAGTAAAAGGAGAATGAACTTCGAGATAAAGTGGAGAATCAACCTTATACTCTACAAGAAGAGTATAAGTGAATACTAAAGGATGCATTTTCTAATTTGCCTAAGAGATCACGTTTTGAGCTGTATTTGGACCTCAAAACTCGATTATTACTAATCAAAATTAATGGATATAAGTAGATGGTATTGTATAGATTGAGTTTGGATAATTAAATCAAGGTATTGTTAAATTAAGTTTGTTGTCTTTAAACCTAGAGAGTGATTGGAAAACATGGAATTTAAAGGAAGGATAAAAGTGTCGACATAGTGTCAACTTTAAGGACGTTTTTGGAAGTCAAGGAAATCTCGAAAATAGGTCGAGTCTTAATGAAAGTTGTAGACGAGATGACAAAATATGGGAATGCTGAATTAAATTCAGCTTAAGACATTTTTAGACGATTGGTTTATCGACTTGAATAACGGTCTAATGAACTTGCAAGTGCAATTCCAAAGCTACCTCATGGAAGCAATTTCAGCTCAAATTTTCGACATCGTCGAGGATTATTTTGAACTTGATGTTCAAATGGAATTTGAAGATGGTATTGAAGACTATAAGACTGCCGACTTTGTTTAACAAACGAACTACTCGAAAAAAAGCAATTTTAAGGGTCAAAGTTGACCAGAAAAGCAATTATGGATAAGTTAAAAATAACTTCAAACATTAAGTTATTCAATTAAATTGTTATAAATTAATCAAATTAAGATTTTGATTAATAAATAAAGGACAATATAAGGACGTTTAAAAGTTGTATCAAGTACGATACAAAAGAGAGATACGACGACCAAAGTACCGCGGGGAAGCGACAAGTCTACGCATGACAGAAATCACGAAGAAAAACGTATAAGAAGATAGTAGAAAGTTTACCTAAGGAAGTACTTAAAGTATTGGAAAATTCGAGGACGAATTTTTATAAGGGGGGAAGATTGTAATACCCCGTACGTTTGACGTTGCCGAAGTGAGCAACGCAATTTAAATTAGTAGTCATAGCGACTAGAAAAGGGAGTTAGCGAAGAAATTAAGTAATTAAGGACGAGGATAGGTCGATATTGAAATCTAAAGAATGAATTTCAATAATTGTAACATCTAAGATACTTAAACGGGACTAAGGAAAAGTTGGAATTAGAAATAAGATTAAGTTCCCGAAAAATTAGAAAATGGAATTTTATTGCCCGAAAAATATTAAATAAATAAACTATTGACGGGAATCAGTAATCAAGAAAATAATATTGATAATTTGGATATCAATATTCATAAAAGAAAAATAAGGACGAAAAAGTGACGGAAATCGTCATTTTCGATCAAATTGGAAAATTGAGCGTTTTAGCCAAAATTTGACAAAATCGATTAGCGGAGTCTAAATAGTGACTTGGCGGAAGAGTATTATTTATTTGGACATAAATAATACGAAATTTATCGAGATTTAACGATTGAGTGATTTTTGGACTAAATTGAGCAAAAGAAAAGCTTAGGACCAAAAGTTAAGGAGGTGGCTTCATTAAGGGTTGAAGTGCACTTTTTGCCATAAATATATATAGGCCTAAATTAAAATAAGATCAGCAATTACTCATAATTTCCAGCCATCTTCTTCATTCACTCAAAGCTTCTCCAAAACTCTACATCCATTAAAATTTAAAACTAGCATAACTCTTTCATTTCTCAACCAAATTGAGTGATATTGGTGTCTATGGAAAGAGGAGAATATTATCTACTGATCTAGACTATAAATTTAAGGTAAGGATGACAATTTTTGGTTAGGTTTTCGGAATTAAGGGCTGTTCTATGTTCATGTATTGGTAATAGATTGTAAAATTTGTAGATTCTTCGTTTAACATCGGAATTGAGCGATTTTGGCGGCGTTGGAACGGGAAAGGAAAGACCTACTGATATAAGCCATAAATTTCAGGTAAGAAAATGTATTTAAGTTAGGGTTTTTAAGGTTTTTTGGCTGTTTTGGTGTTGATAAATTATGGTTTAGTATTGATGCTGAAATCATGTATAATTGGCATGATTTTGGTTAAGTTTAAACTAAAATTAAGGGTGGTTGAGTGAGGTGTGAGAGTTGTGTTTGGGTTGATAATTTGGTGAGATTAAATTGGGTGTTTTATGGCTGCTTTGTCCAGCCATGATGGCCGGATTACTCACCGTGCCGAAGCACGGTGAGTTGCTGCCATGGGCAGCAGCCCTGGTGCGACGCACCAGGGCATTGGCCGGCCCCTCCCCTGTCAAAACAGGGGAGGGCTGAGTTGAGCGGGAGGGGGCTGATGCCACCCTCCACTTGTGTTCGAATTTTAATGATTTTGATAGTTGACGGAGTTACGAAACTAGGAATCAAACTTGATGTAAAAGCGGTTTTTAGGATAAAATGTTAATGATTTGAAATTGGTATCGGTTGGACATTATGGTATGATTAGGAATGAATATGTAGGTTATAATATTGTATTTTAGGCTGTTTTAGATCGACTAAAACGATTAAAAGGCTAATGGTATTAATAGACGTTTAAACTAAGAACATAAATGACGTAAGTAACGTTAAAAATGAAATGTTGAATTTAATAAATAAAATGGTTATAGGAAATTTATTAGGGCTGTCCTAAATGTATTATAAGGTTAATAAAATAGTCATTTTAAACAAATTGTAAAATGTTGTTTTTGTAACATGTCCGAATCGAATATGAATCGATAGGCGACGCTTGGTGAATTAAGACACGTTTCGATTAAGATTAAGGTTGAACCTAAAGTAAGGATACTAAGGGTTATATATGCTATTTTAAACTCAAATTTGCTAAGGGAAAAGATATTAAGGTGAAGCATTTTGAGGTTTAAACACGAAAAGAGGAAATTGACGTAACAACGCAACGAAGCGAATGTAGACATTTGAGCGAGTTTTATAGGATTGATTGGGCATTATAGATGGGTTTAAGTTAAGAAGACTTAACTTAATATAGTAATTAATAGTTTTGATTTTATAATGCCAATGAGATATAAATGTATTTTGAACCTCGTTTGTAACAGACAAACCGGGAGGCGAAGGGATCGACGGTTTTGGCCTAGGAGTATTCGGCCAAGACTAATGCGTATAAACAATTTGGATTGAAAAGCAAGGAGTGAGTATACTTTACTCTCGCGTATTATTACGCTATTAGTATATTATAAAATATTTTATTTATAAGTTATAAAAATACATCGCATTATATAATAACTATTGTGATTTGAAATTATATGAATTAAATGGTTATTCTACCGTGAGATACACGGAATATGACTTATTATATATATATATATATATATATATATATATATATATATATATATATATATAGACGAGTATATATATATATATATTAATAGTTTATGTTTGATAATTAAATTGTGAATTGATTTATTATATATGTGGGAATGAATTACATATTTGGTGTTGGATCAAATTGAGTGGTGTTTTGGTTGTTGTTTGTTCTATGTTTGACATTTTGTATATCGTTATTGCTATTTGTTCTATGCTTGAAAATGATGTGTGATCCGAAGAAACAAGCTACCTATTGGGCGTCAATAGGCCGTGTGATCACCGGTGTTTGTAAGAGTCTAGATGTCTGTACTTAGAATTGTTTGACATGAGCTCAATATATGATTATGAAATGGAATATGTTTGGGTATCGGAAAGGAGGATTATAATTTTGGCAGATACGAGGTAACTCGGTCGAACTATCTCGGGACCCGTATCTGGTGAGTAACTCGGTTGAACTATCTCGGGACTCACACCTTGGGATTAAGCAGTGGCATGATGTAACTCGGTTGAACTATCTCGGGACTATGCCACGTGGTAACGAGTAACTCGGTTGAACTATCTCGGGACCGTACCACTTGGATCAAATTGATTTGATATGAATACGATACATGTTAGGAAAGGTTAGGAGTTTAAGATTAAGGTTTCTATCGGATCAATTCTTTGTTTGAAATATAATGATATTATGTTTGTTTGAATAAATGATTTTCACTTGCGATGTTATTTTGTGATAATACCGTTAGTAAGGTATATCTCACTCAGCTTAAGCTGACCCCGTGGTTTTTAAAACATTTCAGGTACCTAGACTTGGAGTGACTAGAAGTCCATCATTTTTTCCGGGAGTCTGTCTTGCCATGTACAGGCCGGCTTCCGTGACCGCTGCAGTAGTACATTGTGTGATCAGTCATGACCTAGGACAATATTATAGTTTTGGAAAATGTTTATAACGATGTTAGATTTACGTAGCCAGTGTTTACAAAATAACTAATAATGTTTTCATAATTAAATGCTTCCGTGTTATAACATAATTGCGAAAAATTTATAGTGAATTTCAGGCTTGCTACGGGATTCGGAACTACAATTCCCATTCCCTAGCGCCGGTCGCGGCCCTCGATTTTGGGTCGTGACACTGCCGCAGAAATAGGTGTGCGATCGCACACCTGAAGTGTGCGTTCGCACACTGCACAACTTCAAGAGTGTGCGTTCGCACACTAGGTGTGCGTTCGCACATTCGCACGCTACTCCAATTTAACTTAAATTTTGATCCAACGGTCAACTTTGTATTATGCACAACATATCCAAAGATGAGCGCGATCCAACGGTGCAATTGGGAGATATGGATGGTTTATCAAAACACGTCAGATTTAGAAGGCACACGAACACAACATCGATTGTAATTCGGATACAAATCAAATCGTCATCGAAACTTCACGCGACACGTGCGATATATACAAGATACAACTTCAACCCCAAATAAAGTTTCACACTTGCTAAGTCCACTATTAATAATCCGAAACTAAGTCGGAAACACAACAAAACCATGACTGAAAAATACAGGATATTACAATCTCCCCAACTTATATAAAATCCGTCCTCGAATTTAAAACTAAAATAATCATCGTACAACATAACATAAAACTACACGCCAATCTGAACAGAACGCCTGTCACCAATGTGGAAACTCATCCACAAGATACCAAACGTAAATAACGACAGCAATAACAACAATAACGCAAACGAACTTTGTCTTCCAAAACAGTCCCCAACCAAGAACCAACCCAATTGAAAATAAAGGTATACCGTACCTAACGACCAACGCACTTGCGTAAACAGAGCTCGACATGTTGTCCCTCAAGACAACTCAACACCACCACTTGCATAAACCGAACAATCTCACAAGATTACTAAAGCATCAACACTACTACTTAGCATAAACGATAACTTCATATTTCCAATGATAACTCTAATCAAAATTTCTACTAAGAGAAGGTCAGTACAAGACCAAACTACCCGAAAAATACATATGGGGTATTACATTCTCCCCAACCTATGACATTCAACCTCGAATTTCAAATCTGAACTTATTCGCACTATAACCGTCGCAACACACATATGCGCAAAATTCTGATTCTAACAACTCGGTGCTCTAATGATTACTCGAATAACCCAATATGAATAATCAACAATTATCCAATTGAGAGTCACAATTACTCTATACCGGAGTGGCTTCCAAAACCAGCTCGAAACTCACCTATTATAAAATCCTCAATACTCAATACAAGATCAAGCACTAAGTTCGACTATAGTTCTTACAATTCCAAACTCTTTTGCCTCAAAGAAAAACAAGGATACTGCAAACATATCTGGTAAAATTTATTGTTCTAAAATAATTTCTTACTTCCACTTATAACATCTTGACATAAAAAAAAATCGATAACAAAACCCAATAAACTTCAGATAATATTTCGGTTCCACAACAACACTATAATAATCATCCAATCCTGATGATTAATACCAACTCGATAATACCCTCAACTTGTGAATCACAAAACAAAAATCATATCACAATTTAAAGAAAAGCGAACTGCTCTCATGATAACATAAATTTCTAGATCAGTGATAACAATATCAATCATAATGATTCTCCCAATCATTCTGAAACATAATGCCACAACTAAACTAAACATCGGCTGCATTTTGCAACTTAAAAGTTTTGTCTCCCACACAAAAGGTTCAACCACTAACTCAAACAATATCCAAACATTTCAATAATATTATCAATTAACAAAATCAATCAACCAATCATGGTTGTTGAAACCTATTAACTGCGATCTTTGATTCTCAAATCAACTAACTCATATATCCCAATCAAACTCGAATTCTCAAATTTATTCAGTCAATCGGCTATAACCTCGAATACAATGAGATATCACTACGACCAAATCACTCTGACCGGATCGTTAGTTATGCTCAAAACCAGACCCAGAGATATAAAATCTTTTGATTACAAAACATTTTATATTCAAAATTTTCCACTTCTCTTTAAAAGACTCTACATCTTACATCTCCTTTTGCATTCAAAATCGAAATGACTTTACCATTTAAAAAAACATCGGTTTTGTAAATCCTTGAATTTTTTTAAAATATTCACATTTTGAATCTGAAATATTACCTTACTTTAAATACGTTTGCAAATTTATGAAACAGTTTAACTGCCAAAATTTATGTTCTCTTTAAATCAACTTGCTAAAATCAATTCATCCCCTTTTCAAAAATACACAAACCGTGGAAACATCCTGCGTATTGAAAATACACAATAATTTTTCAAAATATTAAAATTTTATTGTCACTTACAAATCTTAATTTGTAAATAAAATTACGATTTGAAGAAATTGTTAAGCCCACAAAATTATTGTTCCTTTTTGTATCCAATTTGATAAAATTTCTTCCTTACCTTAGAAGGGTAAAATTAGCAATGCAAATCTCTCTTTTATGAAATACAGTAGACCAAAATACTTGGACAATTTCAAATTTGAAAAGATAAAGTCTCTTTTAAAAATACAGTGTATACACACATATGAGCATAACTAATATCCTTAATCCACAAATCCTAAAATTACAAATCAGAAATTATTCACAAAACTTCCTAGTCTGAATTTAAGCATACACCGCACTAGACACAACTATAACTCGAGAGCAACCTCAAATACCATCCCTACTAAAACCACAATATTCTGATACTACAGACTATTCACTCACAACGTAAACGTCCAATATCCATCATCATCACAGAGTATTTGTCTAGCTATCTTTCGGTAACAGTTTCAAAATCCTTTGAAATTCAACCACTTTATGAATAAGTTTATCACTATGTGACTCGGGAGCTCGTTTCAAAACATCTTTCACAAAACTCTTTATCGATAAAATCATTTTATATAATTGTGCGCCAGGGTGATGACAGCTCTCATCCCCAAAGAGTTGCATCCAACTCTAATTATTTATATGCACGTGATGCATGTACTATTATGCATGTATCAATTATTAATTTATCTTTAATTAGTGAACATACATAGTGCTCAATGTAATCCTATCCTTGACATTATAAATGCATGTTCATGATATGTCTGGGCACAATTACGTGTTGAAAATATTTCAAATATTTTAACAAATCAACCTTAGAAATCTATTTCCCAATAAAACATTTGCTAGACTTTACACTCTATGAGATGTGCACTCGATAACCTCAAAATATATCTCAAACTCCATACTTGCAATCTACCGACATTCGATGTCATATAACAACTCAACCTAATATCTATGTTACAACTCTTCTGTAAAAGTATTCAACTAACCTCAATTCAAACTGAAACTTATACCCAAGGGAAAATAACACATCACATACATTTCTACGTAAACTACCGCCAGCTCCCGCATCGCATCATAAATTAATGTAACCACCAGTGTGTTAATACACTGATCAATCTTCTCGGGTCATAATTTCCAATATCCTTTCCAGGATAATCAGAAACCATCAACCATTGCAGGGGTATACTCACCTTCGTCTTTCTCGATATTGAAACCCAAAGATTTCGATACACGAAAAAAACCGCAAAACCCCGAGTAATTCAAAATCTAACAAGGTAACCAGGGTCAAGACAAAAGTCTTATCCAAAGGTCAAAATCATACATCGAGGTAAGTCAACCATGTCCATGATTAAATCATCTCACGTGCTACTCCGCACGAAGAGACGAAACAAAATAATCAACTTAGTCCAACAGACAAGCGAGTTATACACCGCAATTTATTTCCAAAAGACATCAAATCTGAAAATTATAAGCCACGTAAGCATGTCATTCAGCAAAACAACTTAATCATTCCAAAAGACAATTATCAAGACATGCGAGGACAAGTTTTGAATTTTCGTATTAATATCCACTTGTAATCATATTATCTTTTAAGAGTACGCTTCAAAATTTATTTCGAAATTTAAAGTCCAATACGAAAACTTCCAAAAGTTTTAATTGAGCTCCACGGTTAAAACTAATCACAATTTGTAAGAGTCTCTTCTTATTTATAAATTTTTTTAAAATGGATACCCAAGTATCTCAAACCATAAAATCATCGAGCTAGCCGAGTCATTACAACTATCAAGCTCAACTCCTAAATTTGGGAACCCAAGTCGATCCCAAAACAATCGTTTATAAAACGTGTTCAAAATATTTTTAAATCCGGAAAAATATTTAAATTTTTTTTCCCTTTTAAAATTAAGAGCTTAACAAATCCAAACGTGAAACAGAGATTTAAAACTAAAATGAAAAATCTTTAATCTCAAAAAACCATTTTGTAAATCCCAAAATTCTAAGATGTGACAAAATAAAATTAACGTTAAATTTTTAACACGACAAATTATCTTGTAAATAATAACCTTTAGGAAATCGTCGTTTGTCAACATCAAACCAAATATAATGTTTCAAAATACAATAATTTCTTTTACTGGTAATTTAACAAAAATCAAACTTATAAGGATATAAAATCAAACTTCTCCTTTGATTCTGTGTCAAAACAAATCGAATAAAAATAACTTCCTCAATAAAACCCTTAAAACAACATGTGATCAAACAAGTATGACCACAAAACATAATAAAAGATTTTATAATAGAAATCATTTATACTAGAAACAAGGCCAAAGCCTAACAAAATATTTTTTTTTTAATTATCCATGTTCTCGGCCCAAGCCAAACTACTCACTAAATAACTCAAAGTAATTAAAATCATAAAAGCCAAAACTTATCAAACAACATCATACCCAAATATGAGTTTTAAAAAAATTTACCAACTCAAGATTTCCCGAGAAATCGAAAGCAATAATAATCACCCAAGTGAAATAATCTTAACATGATAAAACACAGCAAGTAACATCCAAGTGAAATTAATTGTCAATCATAGCATTAACACCAAATAAAGACTGACAGACATCACCTATAGGATGTAGGCTGAAAGTTTGAAAATAAATGATGACGTTTTAAAGACAAGACACGAATCCTAATTCCGCAGTAGTTCCTACACTTATCATGCCAAAACAAATAACAAATAACATGCATAAGGCCTTGGTTTGAAACCAAAGCTCTGATACCAAGTTTGTCACGACCCATTTTCATGAATCGCGACCGGCGCTAGGGTATGGGTATGGTTGTACCTAAACCCGTAGCAAGCCTTGCGGATAACAGAAAAATATCATTAACAACTATGTACCTGCATAAAAGCACATGCTCGGGGGCAACCGAGACTTCAGCCTAGTCTAGCAGTTCATCATAAGTTTCAACATTTATATAATAAGGTCTCAGACCACTCTGAGTCTCCAACATGGCATACTTACTTATTAACCCAAGTTAATATAAGAATGCCCAAACAACAATTTAAATCATTAATATAAATCTGACAACAAGTACTAAAACAATAAGACTTTCAATTACTACTGCGGTCTAAGAATTAAATCAGTTTAATAATTTTAATAAAATAAAGTAAGACCTCCGAGGAAATAAAGAATCGGAGACCAGCTGACTCGCTCAAAATCATAACCCTGGAAAAAATTGGGAAAACAACGAGGTCAGATATACTGAGATGAGTTCATACAACTATTTACATTTATTAAGTGAAAACCTTTAAAACACTTTTAAAACATTTGTAAAGCATTTGTCATTATGGATAAACATTGAAACCCTAAACCACAATATACTAAATCCAGTTGTCGTGTCGGTGAGACGTATCTTCATAACCGAACCCCGACTGTCACTCGAATAAAACATGTGAGTCCCAGGAGACGTATCTTCCACCGGCGCCCTCACTAGGTGAGACGTATCTCTAACCTACCTCAAATACCATATATGATCATACCGGTGCGCACACAGTCTCGATGATGCCCATCGAGTAGCCCGTTCCAATTCAGATCCATAATGCCGAAAACAGTTCGAAATCTGTTTATACAATATATACATATATACAAAATACAATTTACTTAATAAAGCGGTAAATAGCGATATAAACTCACAGCTTGCTAATCCACGTGAAAACTCCTGGCAAGCAGCCTAAACTCGGTTCGTCTCAAAAGCACGAACAATCGACGAGTCTAAACAAATATAAATAATCATTAAAAACAGACCCTAACTCTATGGAGTACTAGACACCACATAGGACTAGCACAAACAACAAGTCAAGGTAAAGCCAAACAGAGTAAACGCAATACTCAAATAATTATACAGTTAACAACAAGTCAAATTTATCGAGTTCTCGCTTTAAAGTCCTTTTCAGAAAATATTATTTTAATATTTATTAAATAATAACCCAAGTTAAAATCCATATCAGTGAGTCAGCCGAGTTATCAAAACTACCAAGCTTCTTCCCACTTGTCGGGCGACCAAAGTCTAACCCGACCTAAAAGTTTTATCAAAATATAAACCCAAGTTTATAATTTTAAAACAACTTTAATAAATAATATATTACCCAAATTATAAACCATAGTTTATAATTAAATATAACATTGATAAAATAGTTGTACTTATATCCCAATTATAAACCATAGTTTATAATTATGAAAATAACTTTGATAATTAAAAATCAAAATTTAAAACGGAACTCAATAGCTTAAAATTCAAGTAACCAAAGTTACAATCAAATACTTAACTAAAATAAGTTAAGAAAACGTTAGGGGCTAAACTGTAAATTAGCCAAGTTGACATTTCAATCAAAATTAAATATAATTACCGGAGTAATTATATTAATTAAGTTATAAAATATTTATCGTTTTCAAATTGCCCAATTATAAATTAAAATGAAATCAAAGTTATTATCACAATAATGACAATAGCTAGAAACAATCTTGAGAGGTTCAATTGATTAAAACAATAAACAATGAGAATTCAAATAGTTAAGGCAATTTTAACCCATGACTTAAAAATACCATTAGCCATCTCCTACGTACAAAATCATGATTTCCCCGCCAACCACCATTTGAAAAACATCAAACATGTCAAGCCAAGAATGTAAGGTTTCTGAGTTTAGAAATCTAAATATTAATGAACCTCTAAACCTAAACTACCTAAAAGCGTGAAACTACCTAAAAGCGTGAAACCAAGCCCACGACAGCCATAACAACTACGACATCTCAAGATTTACGGCGGCAACAAAGAACTTATCAAACGGCAAATTGAGACAACACCGAAGAACAATCACAATTCAAGTAAAAGGGTTTATTACTACATATATGAAAGATTACAGCAAGGCCATGGAAACCAGAATTCAAAAAGAACAACAGTAGCAACGTGTGAAATCGACGGCGAAACGAACGGCATAGGAACGGGAGAATTTTACGTACCAATTTCGATACCATTGCCTTAGGATTATAGAGGACGATAAGCACGAAGCAACGCAGAAACCCATCTCGGAACGGTGCTAAACAAAATGTAGAGACATGAGTTATACAACGGCAAATCGATACCGAAAGGTTAACACGAAGAAGAGTAATGAAATCTTACCGAATCCACGAGCGAAGAAGAGGGATGAAGGATGTAATGTTTCAGAGCGTTTTGACAAGGTGGGACGACTAGGGTTTGTGTTAAATTTAGGGTTTTAAAAGAATAAATGAAAAGGGTCGTGTGGTAACAGGTCTATTTATAGACCTGTTACTGCCGCAGAAATAGGTGTGCGATCGCACACCTGAAGTGTGCGTTCGCACACTGCACAACTTCAAGAGTGTGCGTTCGCACACTAGGTGTGCGTTCGCACATTCGCACGCTACTCCAATTTGACTTAAAGTTTGATCCAACGGTCAACTTTTTATTATGCACAACATATCCAAAGATGAGCGCGATCCAACGGTGCAATTGGGAGATATGGATGGTTTATCAAAACACGTCAGATTTAGAAGGCACACGAACACAACATCGATTGTAATTCGGATACAAATCAAATCGTCATCGAAACTTCACGCGACACGTGCGATATATACAAGATACAACTTCAACCCCAAATAAAGTTTCACACTTGCTAAGTCCACTATTAATAATCCGAAACTAAGTCGGAAACACAACAAAACCATGACTGAAAAATACAGGATATTACAAAAATAAAAAAGAGTAAATTTTAATAAAAAATTAGAGGATTAATAAAAACCGATAAAATATAAATATCCTTGTTATATCTTTGTATTAACATTTTATTTGGTTAATGAACTACAAGTCTATTATTCCAATTAAAATATTGTGCTCATGTCTTGATATGTAACAATTATTTCTTAGTCAGTGGCGGACCTATAAATTTTTAATAAGATGGACAAGATTATACTAAATGTTTATAGAGTGAGAAAAATTGGTAAATTATAAGGTGGACAAACTATAAATATTAAGGTGATAATATTAGTTCAATTTGCTATTCAAAATTATAAGAGCAATTGTCCAACGCACACTCATAAGATAACTTATCATTTGAAATATTAAAAATAATAAAATGATTTATCAATTAGGGACGAAAGGGGTAACAAATTTTTCTAGTTTAAAACAGTGTTTTTAAAATCAAGCCAGTGAGCCCATCGATTTTAGGTTCAACTGGTCCAACCGACAGTTTTACTGATTGAGTAAATTAATATTATTAACAGTTGAACTCGATCATGGTTCCATCGCCGGTTCAAGCAGTTCAATTACTATTTAAATTACGGTTCCATTCACGTTGTCCGGTTCAATCATCGGTCTAGCTGATTGGACCAAATCTTTAATTTTTTTAGGTTAGTTGAACTACACCGTCAATTATTTTGATGAAATGTTATAATTTTTAAATTACCATTTTTTTAAATTTTAGATTAGTTGGACCAAACAATAATAATATAATAATTTTTATAGTTTTAACATTAAAATTACTATATAATTATTTTTTAACAGAATATATTGTATTAAGGAAATAGGCAAATCTTACAACCTAAACAGCATAATTAAGATCTAATAAGAATGACTAAGCATCAATCTATATAAAAAAAACTTGTCTATCACCATTCTCATTCATCAAATAACAAACAGAAAAATGTTTAGTCAGAATTACTTCAATTTAGTGTTGATGTGCATTAATTTTAAGTGAAACTAATCCTGTAATTACACATAAATAAATAAATTATATTAAGCAGGTAATCTTTTTATTTAATTTTTATTGACTGACAAAAACAAACTGCCGAGGGCTAAATATTTCTTCTTGCATTGCTATAACCAGTTTGGTGACTGTCCCAGGAAATATCAGTGAGGCAATAAATAAGCACGGTGATAATGATCGGTCGACTTATTGTCCCTTAATTAAAATAAAAAATGCATGATTACTGTGAAAAATTAAAAATAATAAATTGTTAATATAAATTTTATAGAGACAATTAAAACCTAACCTAAAAAGTAGTTAAACAAAAGATAAATTTTTAGTTAGAGTAAAGTTAAAAATTAAAAGTTTCCCCCACGTTTTCGTTTTTTATATTTTAAAAAAATTTGTTTCGCTGTTTCCGTTTCCATGCAATTTAGATCACCTAAATAGATAAAATTAGATATTAAGAAAGATATAAGATGTAAAACTCAAAAAGAATTATAGTAATAAGAGTTTGAAAAGTGGAATATGGGGAGATTTGTTCCAGTTTAATATTAGATCATATAAAATTATTAATGAAAAATGCAGCACCTATAGTATTTTTTTTGAAAAATTAGAAAGGTGACCAAAAAATATCACTGGTTTAATTATAGTTTAATCAATCGAACCCACCCAATAAATTAAACCGATTTACCTAATCTCCAAAAGAAACAGTATTAAATATTTGTATTTGACTGAAATACTAATAGTAATAGCTAAGTTCCTATTAGAACTCATTCAAAACCAAAAAAACAAACGTAAATTTTCATACTACACCACAATGCCTCTAAACTTGCTACAATCTCCGCCTCCTTACTTTGATTATCCTCCTCCGCCGCCGCCGCCGCCGCCGCGAGATGTTACTGGTATTATTCTTGGGAAGATACTTTTAGCACTGTTGTTTTTTCCCCCAAGTCTCTTAATAGTATCTTTTTTAATTTATATGTTATGTAACTGGAACCAAATTAATATCCAACAAGGGCAGCCACCAAACCGAAACCAATACCGGCTGCCGGTACTGCCACCGGAGAGGAGAGTTGATCAGCCTCGGCCACCACGGATTATTGTAGTAGGGGGGCAAGTTTTTCGGTACAACGGTCGAGAAAACACAGCGGCAAAAGATGAATGCGTTATTTGTTTAAAAGATTTTAAAGAAGGTGATGAATGTAGAGTTCTGATTAGATGTAATCATATTTTTCATAAAGCTTGCATTGATCGGTGGACCGTAAGCGATGCACATTGTCCGATTTGTCGAGATTGTGTTCAACCTCGATCGATGAATCCGATTCCGGTGACTTAAGCTATAGGAACTAGGGCTGTG
Organism: Mercurialis annua; assembly: GCF_937616625.2. Lineage (NCBI taxonomy): Eukaryota > Viridiplantae > Streptophyta > Magnoliopsida > Malpighiales > Euphorbiaceae > Mercurialis > Mercurialis annua. The sequence goes on along the minus strand of NC_065575.1, from coordinate 2,216,218 downwards.
GGCGGTCCGGGAAATTTCCGAGTTCGAGATTAATTTAAAAATATATAGAATTTAATTTAAAATATTTGTGGACCATAGCTTCTTTTTACTTATTCTGACGGCACACTGAAAATATTGTTTACATATGCTTCTAGTTCTTTAGTATATTTACAAGGAAAATCTACAATAGATTGTTGAATATTGACAGAATTTTGCACATTTTATATTAAAAAAATGTAAAAAAATGTTAATACTTCATATAGACTCAAAAGAGTCAAATATAAATTTTTGCTTCTATATCTTAATTTGGCTAAAAACTGCTAAATTTTTATATATATTTAGACAAACTTCACAAATTTTATATGTTTGTAAAAAATGTCAATACTAATCATTAGATTCTTAAAGGTCTATTGCCAATCATGAAAAATCATAGAAGAATAGTTATGGTAGTACGTCCAATGGCCTAAGAACCATAAATTCTCATTTTATGAATTTAATTCAGACAAAATATAATCAAACTTCAATTATTTTTTTATCAAAATGGTGAAGTAGTTGTTCAGTTTTAAACAACATTATTTGACCTTCTCAAAAAAAAAAACAACATTATTTGACAAAAAAATATCAAATCTCAATATATTTTCGTAGATGGCTAGTAAAATTTTCTAAAAAACACCTCATATTCCAAAAAATCAAACGTTTAACGAAAGTTTTTATTATGTCCAACGTTTAAATCGTTTCGATAATGTTTAAAAACATTTTTTAAAACCGCCCCCTACGAGTCTTAAGCATGGTTTTTTCTAATTAAAACTGCCCCCTACAAGTGCTATTTATTCACCTTTCATCATATTTGTTATCGTTTTATTTTTCTAAATAGCCGTATACAGAAAGTTTGATCCTTTTGAATTGGAGTTCTGGTTCAGCCTCTGATTAAAATTAAAAAAACTAAAAAAAAATCTTAAATATTAAAAAAAGTAGAAAATGTAAAACTCAAAAAACTGAATTATATTAGTAATCGAAGTTTGAAAGTGAAATATGGGGAGATTTCTTCTAGTTTAATACTGGATCATTTTTTTTTATTTTGATGGCACTCCGGCATAGCCCGACTATCCTTTAAGAACGGAGCCTGACCATCTGAGTAAATTCTCGGGGAGGTTAGTTTTGGCGCCCGGATCTTCCACTTAGTATGAGTCACAACTCATCCATAAATGCTTCTAACAAGTCTCATTTGTAGAATATAAAATTCGAATCTAAATTATTTAAGTCCCATGTTTACTGTCATATAAGATTATTAATAAAAGGGATTACATTGTTTTTTTTTTTTCGGTACAAGAGAAGATGCAAAGTCTAAACAAAAATACAAACGAATATTGTAAAAATTCCGTAAAAATCATGAGAAATTACTGTCCGGGGGAGCATCAAGAGCAAAGTTCGCTATCATATTTAGAGTTATTTGTAATATTAGGAGGAATCGGATTAGAAAGACCAATCTCCATATCATCTCCCGTACTAGGCAAACAAGCCGAGTTGTAAGAATTATTTGCAGAATCCTTCTGATACATGTTGTTGTGCATGATCGTTACAACGGAATGTTTAGTCCTGTTCAAAGCTGCAGGCAAAGAATTAACTATGAATTTATTAGTATGGACATTAGAATTTATAGGCTTGCTGGGTTGGCTAACTCTTTGGGGTTTATTAGGAGAAAGAGAACTAGGACTAGCAAGCAGGGACATTTGGGTCTTTAATTGCATGACTAGAGTGAGATTCAAGTATTTCCTTTTGAACATGCCCAAATTTTTAAACTCTGTAAGTTAGAGTTCTTTGACATGTCCAAATTTTCCGCATTCAAAACAAATACGTGGGAGGCATTCATATTCCACAAACTGAACTTTCCCGTCGAGATTGAATTGAGACACTAAAGGTAATCGCTTAAATCCAGTTCTATTGCTATACTAGCAAATTTTCCGCGTTCAACCACTTCCGTACAATAATCAATCTTCACAACTTTGCCCACCAAATCACCGGTATATATCTTAGAACTTTTTTATTATTATAATGGATTGGCATACTAGGAAGACGAATCCAAATGGAGTGGCCCTGTATTTTCTTCTGGTTGAGAGAGAGCACTCATCGGCTTCAAACTGTTGTTATTTAAGAGTTAAGCATGGAGTTATTAATTTTTTATTAATTAATCCCGATCACGCTCTTAGTAAATTTTCATGTGCATACAGCCAAATAATCTCTTTGAAAAATTAGCAAGGTCACCAAAAAATATTATTGGTTTATAGTTTAAACAACCGGACCCACCCAATAAATTAAATCGATTTATCTAATCTCCAATCGAAACAGTATTAGGAGAAATTCTTAGGTAGACTCGGTCTACCACGTCATCTGTAGACCAAACCTACCACATTATGACACATCATTAAAATGATGGCAATCTTGTAATATTACTATTCAAACGTGTAAATAAGTAAAAAACGAATTTACAAGATTGCCATCATTTTAATGACGTGTCATAATGTGATAGGTTAGTCTACGGATGACGTGGTAGACCGAGTCTACATAAGAATTTCTCCAGTATTAGATATTTTTTTTATTTTGATCAAAAATATTAGGTATTTGTATTTGACTGAAATACTAATAGCCGAGTTGCTTTTAGAACTCATTCAAAACCTAAAAAAACAAACATAAATTTTCATACTATACCACAATGCCTCTAAACTTTCAACAGTCTCAGCCTCCTAATTATTTTGATTATCCTTTATCGCCGCCGCCGCCGCCGCCCCAACCGCGGGGAGATGAGGAAGCTGCTCTTTTTATGAAGTTGATTCTCGTAGTTATTTTATCAGGACTTATTTTACTTGTTATACTTTGTATATTAGATAAACTAATTCTTTACCGAAATCCAATTGACATAGAACAAGGGCAGTCACCAAACCGAAACCAATACCGGCTGCCGGTACTGCCACCGGAGAGGAGAGTTGATCAGCCTCGGCCACCACGGATTATAGTAGTAGGGGGGCAAGTTTTTCGGTACAAGAGTCGAGAAAACACAGCGGCAAAAGATGAATGTGTTATTTGTTTAGAAGATTTTAAAGAAGATGATGAATGTAGAATTATGATTAGATGTAATCATATTTTTCATAAAGCTTGTATTGATCTGTGGACCGAAAGCAATGTACATTGTCCGATTTGTCGAGGTTGTGTTCAGCCTCGATCGATGAATCCGATTCCGGTGACTTAAGCTATAGGAACTAGGGCTGTGGGCGGTCCTCGAAATTTCCGAATTCGAGATTAAACTAAGATATAGAACGGCACAAACTGAAAATACTGTTTATGTGCTTCTAGTTTTTTAGTAAATACTAGTGTTGCTTTACGTGTTTCACACGTGGCTCGTAGTGTGACTCGTCAAATTATCAAATAAAATTTCAAATAATAGCTAATTTGAAATAATTTTTTTTTTGGATAAATAATTTGGAATAGTTTATCTTATTAGATACTTTAAATGACTCTTTTAATTGTTTAAAAGAATTCGGTACTCAGATTTATAATTATAGAAAATTTTAATAGAAAATATAAAGTAAAAATTAAAATAATAGTTCATTGAAATAGTTTACTTTATTTAGAAATCTAGACGCTAATTCCAATAGCTTTAGTATTAGTAGCGGTTGTAGCATTAAATAGTTAAAATAGTCTATTTTAATTATACTTAAATGAGCGTGTGGAAACAGTCCCCTTGCATCGCACGGGTCACAAGCAACAGCTATTTTTTCATATAATCAGATTTTCTTGGCCTAATGTCTTAAAAAACCCCGACCTTTTAGCCCCTTTTCAATCATACCCTGACGTTGAAAATTTGTCAATTTTACCCTATTTTGCATTTTTGTGTTTCAATTGTACCCTGAAAAATTAAATTAACGTCTTTTGCGTTTGGAAATTTGTTTAAAACATTCTCCATATCTCGCATATATTGATTGTATATTTTTAAAATTTATTTAAATTTAGTTTAATTAATTAAGAATTTAAATTAGTGTTAATTTGATTATGGTTTTTAGTTAGTTTTTAAAAATAAAGGACTTATATGTACTTTTTTGAATAAAAAAGAATTTAATTTCATGTTTAGACTTAATTAATTGAATGATTTCATCATTTAAGTAAAAAAATTAACAAAAATTAAAATATTGGGGTACAATTGAAAACGGAAAATTAAAAAGTGGGTAAAATTGACAAATTTTCAACGTCGGGGTGGAATTGAAAAAAAGTTTAAAGGTGAGGGATTTTTGAGTGATTAGGCCGATTTTCTTCTTCAAAACCAAATACTGCAACTCATATAAAGCTAATAGACGGGGCACACTGGTTCAGAAATAAATTTTGGTTATCAATTCACATGTCATAGTAATTAATTATTATTGAAGCTAGAGTTCAAATAGAATTAGGAAAAACATTACGAATTGGAATTAAATCATTAGTTCTCATATTATTATTATTAAAGTTAGAGTTTTAATTGCATTCGAAAACATCTTATGAATTGTAACAATTAAAGTTAGAGTTTTAATTGCATTCGAAAACATCTTATGAATTGTAACAATTATCTAAACATAGTAGTTTAATTTAGTTAGTACTCTAATTTTAATGATTATCTTAATATTTTTTAATTAATAATTAAATTTTATAAGTAAAAAGGACATTAATGTAAATGTGTCTGTCCCCCCCCCATCCGTGCTTTTATATATAGTACTAGCGTTTCGCCACGTGCGACGCACGTGAGCGACATTTATATGACCCGTTATATGTATTATATATAAATACGATTATTAAAAAATTAATTTTTGTAAATTAAAAATATAATAATTTTAATTTAAAAATATAATGTTAGATTTGTCTTATATTAAATATAATAATTAACTTTTAATAAATTTCTATAAAATAAATTTTATTTAAACTGAATTTTATTATTTTTTTAATTTTATTTAGATATAGTTTTTAACTGTAGATGATGTGAGCCTAACAAAAACACACACATAAACTACTACTTATCAATGAGATATATCTCAAATGGTATAAGCGCTAGGCAGCAAACTGCTAGGTCGTGGGTTCGATTCCTCCCACAAACGCTCCCCCTCTTCAATTATAAAAAAAAAAAAATCAATATACTACTAACTTTTAATCCTAGTTGAAAATAGACTAAAGCCTAAATGATAACTTTATAACACTGGTTTAACTTTATAATTTTGCAAGTCGTAAATTGCAAACTTTGCATTTGCATCCTGGAAAACAGAAAAACTTTAAAAAGGAACTTATAACCTATTGGCCCGTGTGTTGCTTGCAACAATTTCGAAATTTTAGTGTTTTATTTAGGAAGGATTTGCTGTAATCTATGGTATAAATTTTTTAAAATTTAATTGGTCCTAAATGATAGCGATTGTGTCTTTTATGTGAAACTAATAACTTATAATGTGTTTCCTTGTTAAAATTATACTTTTAATTGATTTTTGTTATTAAATTTTTATTTAATTATTTTTATTTTTAGAATTAGACTTGTACTTAATTTCGTAGATATTATAATTATTGAAGACTAACATCGTAATTTTGCCTGTTCGCCACGTGCTACGCACGTGAGCGACATTTACATGCCCCGTTATTTACAATTATATATTTAGATGTTTTTTGTTTTAGTAATATATAATTATTTATATTTTATTAGGTTGTGTTCTTTTTCAATTTGTTTTAGATTTGTCCTATTTTTTATTTTTGTGTTGTTAAAAGTTTATAATTACAGTTGTCTAGTTTTTTTTTATGATAAAATGGAATTTATTATTAATAAGAAACAAAAATTAGGCTATTACAAATAAAAGAGGGAGGAGTATGATCCCATGTTTCAGACATAGAACCCGATACTCTAGCTAGCAAATGAGCTATGGAATTCCCTGAACAACGAACAAAATGCACAACGTATTCTTTAATCTCTATTAATAGATATTTACAATCTTCAATAACTAAACAAACATCTAGTCTAGTTTGATAAAAAATTTAATGTGTATAGAAAATCACAATTCTAATCTTATGTAGAGTTAATCAATTAGCTAGAATTATGGGGGCAATTTAAAGGCTAATATTATAATTTTACATGCTCTTTTCCTCGTGTTACGCATGTGAGCGATATTAATATGACCCGTTACTATAATTACATGTTTAGATGTTTTTTGTTTTGCTAATATATTATTATTTATATTTAATTAGAATTGTATTTTTTTTTTCCGATTTGTATTTAATTAATAAAATATTATATTTTTATTGAATTAATTATTCTATTATTCCATCAGCTAGCACAATTAAAGGAATAAATTTATATAAAAAATCGAGAATTTAATTTATTAGAAACAAACATGACTTCAATTGAAAGTGTATATATATATAGAGAAAACAATACTGCCGTCATACAAGCTGAGTCTTTTACTCATAATCCTCATAGTTAGAAGTAGATTTAAATACAAACTCTTGGTTATTGGATTAATTTTTATTAATAATTATCCTTAGATTTTGAAAGCCAAAGTGTATATACCAATTAATATTGCCGAACTACATTTTTTTTTGCTATAATTTAGTGTAGTGATATGCACTGGAAAGAGACTTTTTTCTATATTTTGTATTTTTATTAGAATTAAACTTATACATAATCTCGTAATTATTTTAATTATTGAAGGCTAATGTTGTAATTTTGCCTGTCCCCCCCCCCCTTTCCACATATAAGATAGTCATAGATAGATAGATATAGATATTTACATGGAAAATCTAAAATAGATGTTTGAATATTGCAGATTATAATTTTTTTAACAATCTTATGCCGTTGCTACATTTTGTCTATTTAAGTATTTAAGTATGCATGATTAAACATTTACGACCTTTGTTTATACAATTTGCACATCCAACAAATGCTGCAATTGTCACTCAGAATAAAAGTATGTGAGAACTTGTGATTCTGTGCATTCGGTTTGAATCAAACTGTTTTTTTTCTTTTAAAATCAAACCGAACTAAATTTACGAGGGTTTAGAATATTTTAAAATGAATCACTTAGTTCACTTTGTTTATTCGGTTCGGTTTGTACCAAAACTGAACTGAAATCTTCTACTTCCAAAACCGAACTGGAAAAATGAAATTTCTTTGTAGCATTAGAATCGAACCAAATTTGTTTGTTCCGTGAATTTGATTCGGTGTTTGCTCACCCCTATGTCCAGGACCTTCTAAATCATTTTAAGGCTTGTGCTAATGTTCAAACATGATCACAGGTCAACGACTAGGCTATTGGATCTCTTTATTAGCAGTTAGTGTAAGCTTGAGGATCATGAAATGTTTTTAAATATAAATTTCTTTATTTGATGTGCATCTTGAAAAGAGGAGCTTTTATTCACAAAGATGCAACCATATTAATAAATTGAATAAACATTGAGACACTGGTTAAAAAATGAAAAAGAAAAATCAAATAAATTATTCTTTAGTAAACAATTATTATTAATTAGTATCACTTTTATTAAATGAAACCTATTAATTTATTTAAAATATTTTTTTACTTTAATAAATTAACAAAGTAAAAATCTATATTTCTTACTGTAATTGTTTAACAAAGTAAAAACATATAATATTCTAATCTATGTTAACTTTTAATTGCTACACATCCTAGTATTCTAATATATGTTTATTTTTTACAAATTATTAATTTCATTGAATACTAATTTTTAAAATAAAATTAATTTGAAATTTTAACAAACTCATATTATATATAAAATATTTATTTAATTAATAATATTTTAACACTATAGTTTATTTGATTTTTACCTAATATAAAAGTTATTATTAAAAGAATATTAATATTAGCAATAGTTAATACCATTTAAATTGCTTGTTTAGTACTTATTCTAATGAGTGTTCTAATGTATATTCACTTTTAATCTCTACACAATTGTTTTTGATAATTTGGGAGAAAAAGCGCTTGTTGGAGGAAACAAACCCATGACCTAACAGTTTGATGCCAGCGCTTTTTGAAATATAGCTCGTTGGCATCTCTACACATTATAATGCTTTAATATATGTTAACTTCTTAGCTCTACAAACATTTATTTTATTGAATATTTATTTTTAAAAAATAAAATTAATTTAAAATTTTAACAAACTCATATTTTATATAAAATATTTAATTAATTTTTATTCTTTTAACATTATAGTTTATTTGACTTTATTTAAAATAAAAGTTATTATTAAAAAAATATCAGTATTAGAGATAATCAATAATTTTAAATAATTTTTACTGACATTAGAATATATTTTTCTCTTATTATAAAAAAACACATTTTATAGATGGTTTTTTAATAAATTTATTATTTAAATAAATTTTAATTTGATTTTGCATAAATACGTGGAGCTTACGACTAGAATATACATAATCTTTGGTAATGCTCTGTTTTTACTATTTGATCTAAAATGTTGCAGTTTATTAGTGCAAGTCAGTCTTTTAATGCTCTGGATTTTTTTTATGGTCTTCACTAAAATAAGTATGAAATATTTATTAATTTATAAATAAAAAGATATCCAAATAAAAACACAAATAAAATTCTATTGATTATTTCTATTAAAGTTAATTAAAAAAACATTTACTATATGAATATTGTACATCTTATATGTTCATGTGCCGGAGTCGAGCGCCGAGCCGAGCCTACCGGGTTTTTTACTTTTTAGATAAGCTCAAGTCTAGACCGAGCCTGCCCGAACTTTGTTTTTGCTACCTAAACTCATCCCTAATACTCTATTTTGGGATTTAGGCTAGACCTTTCGGGCTTAAATGAAAAATTATACAAAAATAAAAATCCAAACTTAGCCATAAAATAGCGTATTTTTTTTCGGGATCACTCGGGCCAGGTTTGAGATCAAAAATTAATTTCCAAACTCGGCCCTAGAGGGAAGAGCCTCGGGGGACCGGACAAATACCCAAGCCTATGAGCAGGTATACTGACAACTTAGTACCTAGCCAGCAGTAAAGAGAAGCCAACACAAATAAACACACTGGATTCTCAAACATGAAGGAGGATAAATTGGATGACGAAACATGAAGACCAGCAACAATGGTAGTATGGTACAAGAGCCCAAAATACTAATATCATTAGCGGCTTTATGAACCTGTAATCACGCAAATACTAATAAAGTAATTTCAAACTTTAACTTGCTCATAAAAATTGTGTATCGGAAAAATACTGCAATCAAACAAATCAATGCAAAATTAGTTAGCTCAAAACTCCCACAAAGATAACGCTCATGATGTCCATAAGCCCATCCAATATCGTGTAATGTCTGATGAGCCGAAGGGACAAATAGAAGCAGCCAAAAAGACAACAAAGATAGTTACAACATCCATAAGAGCAAATCGAATTTAGCAATGACGTTCACCCATGTTCTCAAACATCAATTCGAGACCAATAATCGCTAATGTAATAAACTCCATATCAACCCAAAAATAACATATATAGATGTTGTTGGTAATGATAACATCTCTAACAACATCTCGAATCTGAAAATCAAATACAGTTTAAAATAATTATAAAGTCCAAAAAAATTAATAAACAACAAATCATTTTAGAGACTAAAAATGATAATTTCTACACCAAAATTTCTAAATATTTATTAATTTATTAATAAAAAAATTATCAAATAATAATATAAAAAATTTTATTGATTATATGTCTTTTAAAATTAGTTAAATTAGAAAAACATTAAATATAAATTGTGCATTTTATATGTATGTCAATTCTTATATTTTCATATATATATATAATTAAATACTCATACCTATTAATCAAACATATTTCTAATACATATTATTAAATAAAATTTAATTTACTCTTATATATCAAATTAAAGAGGAAATTTCTTACGCTACCCGATTTTAGACTTTATTTACCTCTCTACCCAGTTTTTTGACATGTTTACGACTGATACCTTTATTTATTTATCAAAATGACCTTTTTAGTTTTTTAATTTCAAAAATATCTTCTTTACTTTCTACATTTAACATCTTTCTTTAAAAAATAAAATGATGTTTGTGACTAGGGAATACGTGTGTTAGTGTTTATCATGATAAAAAAAATTGTAATCAACTGAAAAATATAAAAAGTTAGATGTTATTTAAAACTGATTTATAAAAAAAATATGAAAAATCATTTTTTTTATTAAAATACATTTTGTTTCATAATCTATAAATATTAATAGTATATCAAAATTTTTAAAATTTTATCGCTGATAAATATAAATATTTCATATTAATAACATATAAGTAAGAGTTATCACATTACAACCCGTATCGGCATGATCTTCATGTGACGATGCAATCGAGATGTAAAGTCGATTTGAACCCTGAAAATTTACACGATTAACTAAAAACTTTAATGCAATATTTATAACAAACACTTGAAATTGTATGCATTAATAAAAGGATTAATTACATATAAAATCACCACCTTTACACGAATTTTCAAAAATAACACGACCTTTAAAACGTGTCAATTCAGGGCATCACCTTTCATTTCTTTTCAAAAATAACATGAGCACGTTTTTAGATAAAATTTTGCTGACTTGGACACCCAATGGGAGTGCCACGTGTCATGCCACGTCAGCAAAAACGCCACTAAAAATGTGCCCATGTTGTTTTTGAAAAGAAATGAAAGGTGGTGCCCTGAATTGCCACGTTTTAAAGGTCGTGTTATTTTTACAATTTCGTGTAAAGGTGGTGATTTTATATGTAATTAACCCTTAATAAAAACACCTTATACTTTTCAATGTGAAGTTGAAATGCATATAAAAAAAATTGTTTGCTCAAATAATTAAACAACTCACCAAATGTGTATAACTTGTTCACCGAAGTCTGTAATAAAATTTTATTAAACCAAAATTGAAATAGATGAATTAATATAAACTCAAATATCAAATAAAATAGAGGTACATAAAATATTTAGGATGATTTTTACCTTCCATTGTATTTGTTAATGTGAAATTATCAAGTAATTAATGTTGAAATATGTGTGGTGATTTGCTTTATGGGAGTGACTAGTTATGTTGCACTGGTAGACGAGCTGCGTCCCTTTCTCTTTTCAAATTGTTATGTTAATAAGCAAACACAATTTGCAACACAAATATCACATAGTTTTTTTCCCATTTTTAAAAACAATATTAAATAGAAAGAAAAAAACTTATACGTACTATAATTTTTTTCTTAACATACTTCAATCTTGTGAATCGTTTCTATATTATTGAGAATCTCATCATCTATGTATAAGGTAGCATTTGCAGGAAAATACCAATGCTCATGGAGTTTTCTACACTTTTTGGCATCTCACTTCTTGATTTTCTCTTTCAATCCAATAACAGGCCTTTCGATATAATTTTCAAAATACAGTTACTCTATTAACAATTTTAAGCAAACAAAGTATCGTTAGAGAAAATAAATGACATTAACTAGCAATATTAAACTAGCTATAATTTTAGTAAAAATAAAGTTCGGACTTACCTTGCAATGTACACGAGAATCTAATGTATTTAACGTTTACAATTTTAATATAGCAATTTGTTTTTCTAACTTAATGAGAGAAGGAGCGAGCACTGGATAGAAGACCATTTATTCTCATGAAACATATAATCATATTAAAAACACCAAAAATAAGAAAATAACATAAGTTAAGTTTATTATTACATTGTTTAAAACAGGGGCAGATTCATACTAGGGCGAGCTGCGGCGACCACCCCACTTAAACTTAAGAAAATGGATTAAATGGCTTTATTTAATTATAAACTCATTTGCTTTTTTATAATCAAAGCAACACATCGTTTTTTTCAAAGGGAATTAAATTTCAACCACAAAACTAACAAAATGTTTTTCAAATTAACTTAACAATTAAATTAAATTATTGAGTTTTTATTAATTTATTTATTAATTTTCTATATTTTTTTTAATTCAATTCTTTAATCTAATCTTCTAATGTTTAATTCATTTTGCAATTTTTAATAGTAGTGTTAACATTAATTTGTAATATATAAACTCTTTTCTACTACACACTATTTTTTTAACTCTTATAAAAAAACCACTTTATTCGTAAACTTCTTCCTACTTCACCTAAAATGTATATCTCATAGCTGACTGATAATTTTGTGGATGGGCAATCAAAGTTTGGGAAAGCGTTGCTCCTTGGGAAGGATGCCAGCAAAGAAAACTTAGATAGCATCCTCATTTCTTTAGCCTTACACTAAAAATCCTTAGATATATCATAGAAATTAAGTAAATATTTCAACAACTTTACTTACAAGTTTTGTTATATCATTCTTGTTATTTTAGTATTAGAATCTGATATTTTACCACTTGAACTCTTTCCATTAACATAAGTGTACTATAAAATAACGATCCTCTATATTACATTTATGTTCCTAATGTAAAATGATACAACCAGATCACAGTTTACCATCTTATTCATATGAAACTGAATTAGAGTTGCTTGAATGCTGATATGATATTTATCTAAATACTTCAAAATATTATTTAGATTCTCATCTAACACAATTGACATCTTGTCTTTTTCTTCCCACTTTACTGCAGAATAGTTGACTGATAATTTTGCCGATGCGCAACCAAAGTCTGGGGAAATATTAATTAATGATCTTAGCTTTGTTTTATAATGAAGGTACTTACTTTTTGTTTGTTTTTTATTTAGATTGACCACGTATCAGGGTTCATTGTGATCCCATTTTTTAGTTGCTAATATGTTATACTATTTTCTTAAAAATACATTTTTCACAACTGAAAATTACAATTACTAGTTTCTATATATTTTTCATGAGCTCATAAGAATATAAATTAATTGTAACATTAAATTCCTATATGATGTTTTTTTTAAAAGAATAAAATATGTAATTCATAAATAACAAATTCATAAATATACTTGTCATAACTTTCACAGCAAAAATATTTTAAATAAAAAAATAACTTATAAAATATGAAAATCATGAGTATTTACATTAAATTTAAGATTATTATTTTTTAATATTCTGTTATACAAAATCTCAATATTTTTATCGTTTGTTACAGCTATTGTTCCGAGTTGATCTACTTTTCCAAGAAAATTACTTTCCGAAACCATTGCACTTCTACATATCTTTTATCACAGTAACTTCGTACTGAATCAATAGAGGGCATTTAGATAATGGATTTCGTATGTGATAACACAGCCAAACCATCAATCGTATAGGTACTTTTTGCTTTCATTTTTCAACATACTTTTTAGCATTTTTTTGTAAAAATCAATTATATTAATATTATTATAAGTAATTGTTATTTTTTTATTTCAAGCTGCAAGCACGTCTACCAAGTGATGTAGGATCACATAATGAAAAAGAAGATGAGAAAGGACTTGCTCATCTCATGGAGCATGTGCTCATTACCGTGAACAAGCTGCGAAATGATAAACTTGGTATACACAATGATTATAGTGGATATACGTCTTTCCGACAGACTGTTTTTGAGATTGGTTCGTATAGTGACGACAATCAACTTATGAATGTACTGGAGATACTGAATGAGGTAATAATCAACTTAATTTATGTCATTTTTGTTAACCCAACAAGTAATAATTAAGAGAATAGGTTTTTTGTGTAGTTTTATTCATAAAAGCCTTTATATAGGCCGAGAATCATAACAGAATGCATACAAAATTTGAAAATAATATCTCTAAAATCAAAAAACTTATCCTCTAAAGAATAACAACTGATTTCCTAAAGAATATGACAAATTCTACATCAATCTGTAAAAACAATTAGAGTTAATAATGAAAATGATGTAAAATTAAGTGGTTTTTTGCAAGTTTACAACAAGTGTAATAGGGGAGGCCGCCGCAGCTCGCCCCACTTTCCACGTTTCTTGTAATACAAACAAGTAAAAATAAAAAATAGTGCATAATAAAAATGAGTTTAAAATATTTCCCAAAATAATGTCGTTTTAATAAGTACAAAAAATACTTCATTTTATTTGGTAAATAGCATGAAAAATTAATTTTTCAAAAAACTAAATCATGTTTAGTGCAGTAATCAATCAAATTTGTGAAATCGATAAGAGATATGTCTATAACGATTTTATTTAATTTTTGCATATTTCAACAAGATCAAAATAAAAAGTTTATTTAAACTATTTCAAATATTATTATATAAAATAGTTATTATATTGATTTTTCATAATTGTTGGTCTTTTTATTTAATAAATTATTTGGACTGTTTTGAATTTCTTGAATTTTCTCATTGTTAAGGATTTAAAGAGTTCAAAGACTGATACTGTAACTAATTTGAATAGGCAATCATCTATAATGTTTCCATTTATCCAAAAAGAAAACACAATCTAAGTAAAATTCTTCAACAATTGATAAGGAAAAAATATCAATACTATGAATTAGTTGAAGTGTTTTAATCAATTAATTCTCATATAATATACTCCCTCTATTCGTAATTGTTATACAACATAAAAAAAGTTCCAATATGAATAACATTTTAAACATTAGTCCTTATTTGGGTCTAAAATAACCTTCTTATTTTTATATGTGTCACTAACACAAATTAACCAGCACTAGTCCCCCTATTTTCGTTCCTTTTTTTTGGGTATTGCTATTCACCGCCCGCTTTTACTTAGCACCGCACAGGCGAAAGACATTTCTGCCCCTCTAATAAAATTTCAAAAAAAAAGTTCTCTCAACTCATTCGAACACACTCGAACAACTACGTAAAAAGTCGAGTAAAATGACGGATAGCGAGTATAATTCGTCGGGAAACGAATATCGACGTTCGGAAACAAGTTTTTCCGGCTTTTCCGAGATAAAAAATAGTTTTTTAAAAATTTTATTTAAATTTTTTGAAGGGGGACGATTGCGTTTCACGTCCTCTCCAGAGGAGGGGACGCCGGAATTCGGCGTCCTCTCCGGAGGAGAGGACGTGAAAACCAACGTCCCCTCCTCTAGAGGGGACGCCGAACGCCGGCGTCCACTCTTCTGGAGAGGACGCCGGCGTCCCCCTTTTCCAGCCGCGACCGAAACGTCGTGGCCGGAAATTATTTTTTTTTTTTCAAAAAAAAAACGTTAAAATGATTTTTTTTTAATAATTACAGTGATTTTTTATTGTATATTATTACGACTTTGTATTACATATTATTACGATTTGTTAAACGTAATTATTTATGTTTTGCAGGTTCATTTAGAAGATTATGGCGATTTTCATCTCGTTCGGAATCCGACATTTTCGTAAAATATGAATTTGAATAGAGTTGAATGAGTTGAGAGGATTTATGTTTTTTGTTTATGAGTTGGTTTTCTATTCAAAAAGTGAAAAAGGCAAAAATGTAATGTGGCTGTGCGGTGCTAAGTAAAAAAGGGCGGTGTTTAGCAATCCAGTTTTTCTTTCATGCACTATGCTTTTTTTTGCCATTTTCAGTTTTGTTGGGCCATCTCCAACCCAAGTCACCAGATTTTTGTCACCAAATATTAATTAGGTGATTTGTCATCAAATTCACTCCAACCCACAATCACCTTTTCCTACACTAAAAAGAATATTCTTTTTATCTTCAATATTTTAATCATTTTTTACTTTAATATTTATACACTTTTATCAACTACACCCATAAACTTATTTTTATTACATATTAATCCAATTAATATATATAATAATTATTTTCTCGTAAAATTAGTAATGTATACTTTTAAATTATTGTCTCGTAAAATTATTTATATAATTTTTTTATGTTAATTTTAATAATTTATGAAAAAATAAATGATTTTAATATTTTATTCTCATGTATAAAATTATTCTATAATATTAAAAATAAATAATATTTATATATATTTAAGTCTTTAATTATAAATGTGTTGAATTAAATAAAACAAACTACAAGTATCAAAATTATTCTTTAACTAAATATTAAAATAATGAATAGTAATTTGGTGACTCCAGGGAGTAGGGCTGAGCAAAAACCGAGTCAAACCGAAAAACCGAGTCAAACCGAACCGAAATAAATAATGGAGTGGTTAGAATGGAGTAAATGGAGTGGTTTGGTGTTAGGGTAAGAAAAAACTCGGTTTATGGAGTTGGTTTGGATTTTCCCTTCGGTGACCGAACCGAACCGAGGAAAACCGAATATAAAACTACGTCGTTTTATACAAGAAACCCTAGGATATATAAATAATTTTATTTCCTAAACCTAACCCTAAAAACTGATCTCTCGCTCTCATTTGCACCGCCTCACTCTCTCTCTAAAAAACGCTCCTCCTTCTCTCTACGAAACCCTAACAATTTAAGCCTAATCGCTCGACTTATCTCTCATTTTAGCAGATAATCTTCCCTTCCCAGCATAGTCTACCATCGATTCTTCGTTTGCTAGCATTTGTTTCTCTGTTCCAGTCTTCCAGTGAAGTTTTTATCTCCTTTGCTTGTGAAGTTTTTGGCTCGCAAAGTATCAATCGATGCTAGACTTATGCTGATTTCTGTCGAAACACACGAATCATAAGGTAATACTAATACAAATGATTATATTTTCCTCTATTTTTTTTTATTTTGCTTTGATCTAACATTTTTCTTTTTATTTTTGTCTCTTCTTGTAGATTGTGTTTCCTTTATGACCTAAAAAAGAGTTATTAAGGTAAACCCTTATCTGTGGACTCTGTTACTGTCAATTTCTATCCCATGTCTCTCTGTTTTGATTCGTATTGATTCGTGGTTTTGATTGCTAATATCGGTCCTGTTTTCATGTTTCAATGGCTGAAATTTGTTGGTATTAAAGGCTTTGGTGGAAGCCCCAATCTGCACTATTCTAAGGTAAAACCTAATGCTTGCTTTCCTGAGTTCTTGTATTGTTGTTGATGTTTGGTCTTTGATTTTCTTGTGTTCCATGTCTCTGAGTTTGGTTGTTTCTTCTTATTTCATGAACTCTTTGCACAAATTGGTGCTTAAAGCTTTGGTGGAAGCTCTGTTTTTGTTATACAAAGGTAATGTTTTGGCTTTTATGATTAAAATGTTTGTTTATTATGTTTTTATTTTGATTAAGATTGTGTATGACCTAATCTGTGTTTTTGTTTTCTGTGTTTGTGTTTTTGTAGATGGACACTGATTCTGACCCTGCAATTGACCTTAATTCTGAAATTGATCTAGAAGCCATTACTGGCCAACTTCCTGTTGTCCAAGAGATTGCCCCAGATGGAAATGGTGGACAAAGTCCAATGGAAGCAAATGCAGTGACTAACCCAGACCATGCTGGTGGTAGTGGTGGACAAAATAATCCAGTGGAAGCAAATACTAGAAAGAGAAAGGAAGTCCACCAAAGATCAATTGTTTGGGACCATTTCAATGCTATTAAAGATGCTGATGGGGTAATCATACAAGCTAAGTGTTCTTACTGTGCTCGTATTTATAACTGTCATGCCAAAAAAAATGGTACATCTACTTTGAGAGGTCACATGCTTAGATGCAGTAAGCACCCGCATAGTTTAGAAACCAGACAAGCTTTATTATCCTTTCAGCCTGCTGTAAATGTGGGTGTAGTCCCTAATAGTGGTCCTCAAATGTGCAATGTTGCTAATTGGAAATTTGATCAGGAAGCCATTAGAAAGGCTGTGTCATACATGATTGTGGTTGATGAATTGCCTCTGAAATTTGTTGAGAAACAGGGTTTTAAAAAGTTGATGAGTATTGCATGTCCTAGGTTTAAAATTCCATCTAGATGGACTGTAAATAGAGACTGCTATGCCATGTTTGTGGAAGAGAAGCTGAAACTGAAACATTTTATGAAATTTAATACTCAGAGAGTAAGTCTAACTAGTGATGCATGGACTTCTAATCAAAGAATTAATTACATGTGTGTCACTGCCCATTTCATAGACACTGAGTGGAAGCTTCATAAAAAGATAATTTCTTTTGTACCTTGTTCTAGGCATAAGGGTGAATACTTGTCTAAGGCTTTAGAAACCTGTTTGCAAGAGTGGGGGCTCAAGAATATCTTTACTGTGACCCTTGATAATGCTGAAAATAATACTGCTGCCATGAGTTTTTTCATGAAAAAAATGCTGACTTGGGGTTGTAGTCCTGCTAGATGTAAAGTTGCTCACATGAGATGCATAGCTCATATTCTTAATCTGGTTGTGTCTGATGGTCTAAAAGAAAGTGGAGCTTCTGTTCAAAAAGTTAGGGGGGTTGTTAGATATATTAAAAACTCACCTCTTAGACTAAGTAAGTTTAAGGAATGTAAAAAGACATGTGAGTTAGAATGTAAGCGTTCATTATGTCTAGATGTCCCAACTAGATGGAATTCAACTTATCTCATGTTGAGTACTGCCTGTTTGTATCAAAAAGTCTTTGAGGAGTATGAAGAAACAGAGTCAAGCTTTAAAAAAGATTTGGGTGATAGTGTTCCTGGTTTCTTGGATTGGGAACATGTTAAGGAGTTATGTGGCATGTTAGAATGTTTTTACAAAATGACATTGAGAATTTCTGGTTCTCTTTATGTGACTTCTAACAACCATTTCAATGAAATTTCTGATTTGTGTACAATCTTGCAAGACTGGACAAGGTCTGATGATGTGTCATTGAGGTCTATGGGGTCTAAAATGAAACAAAAATTTGATAAATACTGGGGTGATCCTATTGTAATGAACAAGTTGATATTCTTTGCTAACATTTTAGATCCTAGGGATAGAATTCTTTATTTGGAGTACACATTGACTCATATGTATGGTGTTCAAGAGGGTAAATTTCTGTTTTCTGGTCTGATGGATGATTTGCTTGCATTATTCAATGACTATGAATTACAACATAAGAAAGAAAAGGCCATTGGTGGTGGCCAGACTAGTGTGTCATCTGAGCATGTTGGTGGCTTATCTCAAGCCAATTCTGTGTTGAAAGAGAGGTATCTACAAGAAATGAAGGAGACTGGTGGTGTTGGTGGGACCAAGAAATCTGAATTGGATTTGTACCTTGGAGAGGCAGTAGTTGCAAATGAGGAGAATTTTGACATTCTCAGATGGTGGAAGCTGAACTCAGAGAGGTTGCCTGTCCTCTCTAAAATGGCTAGAGACATTCTTGCAGTCCCAGTCTCCACAGTTGCTTCTGAGTCAGCATTTAGCACTGGTGGAAGAGTGCTAGATGACTTCAGGAGTAGCCTGACTCCAACACTTGTGGAAGCTCTAATCTGCACTCAGGATTGGCTTAAAGACCCAACTAAACCTGTTTCTGTTGAGGAGTCTTTGGATGAATTGGAGCAGTTTGAAGAAGGTATTATACTGTCAAACTTAAATTTTAGTTTATTTACATTTTACTTTGATTATTTATGAATTATTAACTCTCTATTATTCTTTTTTTGCAGGCTTTCAAGAACCAACCAATGCTAACACTAATGCTGTTGTTTGTCTATATGTCCTTTTCTCAATTTACTTGATGTTTGTTTGGTCATATGACATGTTGGCATGTTGGACTAGGAAGCCAAATCTGAGTTTGTTGCCTTTATGATCTAGTTGCCTTCTGATAAGTTAGCATAGACATAGTTTATATGTGTGTTGTTGGATTTGATTTCTCTGTCTTTATGCTTCATATTGGCTGTGATGATGCTTCCACCATCCAAGTTTGAATACTAATGACTGTAAATTGATGAGGCACTATATTTATGCCACCATTTTATGGACTTAGTGTTTGTGCTTGACATATCTTATATCTGAGCCTTTAAAGCTTTTGACATTGCTGATGAGATCTATTTATGTTTTTCTGTTGATTTCTCTGCTATGTCTTTGCTAATTTATCATTACATATTTTGGCTGTGATGAAGCTTCCACTTGTTTAAGTCTGATAGCTTGATCATTAACTGTGTGACATTAATTGTTGCCTTTAATTGATTTGATCATTAACTGTGTGACATTAATTGTTGCCTTTTAATTGATTTGAGCTTAAATGACTTATATTTGAAGTCTGAGCCTTTTTCTTTTACTTACATTAATGTGAATACTATTTTGCTTTTGGATACTGTCTTATTTCATTGTGTTATTTTGCAGGATTGACTTGTGAAGGAAATTTTGAAGCTGTACAGGCTTGTTTTGACCTAAAGCTGACAGATTTAGGGTATATTTTTGGTGAATATTTTGTACACCCATTAATTGTAAAAATGTAATAGCTTAGTTATGTTTTTTTGTAAAGCTAAGCTATAGTTTAGTATACTAAACTTGATATTTATATAGGCTTAGTGATGGGTGATTTTGAGCCAATGCAATTATGAAAAATTGCAAATGATTGGCCTTTTGATTATAATTTGTAATTTTTTGTAAAACTGTCAAATATATATAGTTTATTATTTTTTTTAATTATTTTCTATATATTTAAAATTCGGTTCAAACGGCTCGGTTCGGACGGTTAAACCGAACTTTCGGTCCACCGAACCGAAAAAACCGTATACCGAATTGCATGGTTTGGTTCCCTTAAAATAAAAGTGGTTTGGTTCGGTTCTGGGAATTTGGACTCCGCACCGAACCGAACCGAACCGTGCTCAGCCCTACCAGGGAGTCACCTATTTTGATGAGAGATGGAGTACCCTTGTCATCTAATTTAAATTAGGTGACTCCTTGGAGTTCACTTTAGGTGACAAGGGTTGGAGATGCCCTAACTACAGTATACACAAAAAATGAGAGATATAGACTGACGATAATAAAGTAAGAGGCGACGAGTAATAAACAAATGGCGACCAAAATCGCGCCTTTTAGAGTACCTAAAGGAAAAACACCAAAAAATATGGAATATGAAAGCCCAGTTTATTGGAATTGGGTGTTTGTGTTTGTTTATAAAACATTTTGAGAAATCTGAAAATTGGGTTTGGGTAAATGAAAAAAAAATTGTACATATTTTTTTAGTATAGAAAATGGATTTCGATAATGAGGGAAGAGTTATAAAGGAAGTCTTAAAGTTTGAAATTTTTATGGTGTTCCTTCCGAAAATGAAAAGCTTACGTCTTTCCATTCTTTCTTTGTGCAGTCAACACATGAATTTAATAAAGATATTTTAGAAATTTTGTTATGCATTATTTTCGTTCTTAAGATGTTTGCAAACATTCAAAATGTCACATATATAGGAATAAAGGGAATAGCATATTAACATTGTACTGTTATGAACTAGAAAAAACTCATTTTTAAATATATAAATTATATTGTTTTATTTATATGGTCCTTAAACTATTTTTTATCCTTATTTACCATCAGTTTAGCAAAAAACCATTTTCCCTAACTGACAAAAACGACGCTATTTAAATTATCAATTTATACTTTTAAAATAAACAAATAAACATCATTTTTATCATTTTGGAATTTAAAAATGCGTTTTTGCTTAGTTGAAAAATTAATTAAGGATAAAAAATAGTTTAAGGACCAGATAAACAAAACAAATACAGTTTAGCAATCTGAAAATGAGTTATTTCTATTAACTATAATATTGTACAGAAAACTTGAAACATAAAACCAAAGAAGTAATTTGTAATTGTGAAATATGTACTAGAAAAGAGAAAAATATAGCGTGTTAAAGAACAAAACAAATAATTATTATTTTAATGAATATAGTACTATAGCTCAACAAATACTTTCTAATTTTAGTATTTGAAAGTACAGATCATGCACTCAAACCCGGTATTGATCATTTAATAAATATGTTAAAAGAAAATCATCCGATCTATCAAAATCGTATGAAATTTGAGGTTGAACATAACATTAACACTATTTTAATTGAAATTAATATGAAATTATTGATGATGTCATTAAATAAACCAAAGAAAAAACAGTTGCACTTGAAGGTTTAGTCTAATGGCTAAACTTTTCAGCATTACATATTCAATTCCAATTCTTGCAGACTGTGTTTACCCAATTTAAAAAATAATTATTGTAATATTAATTAATTTCCGCTAATTTCTACTAACAATCAATGTAAATTAACTCTATCACTGAATAAGAAATTCAAAAACAGCTTTTATGATCAACTATTTTTTTGGGGGGGAATTAGATTACCTGAATCTATATAAACAAGTATAAAATTATATTTGGTTTAGAGATTAAAAAGAATGTTGAATGTTATTCAAGAGGTTAAAATCAGATTATTAAAATAATTACTATTAGTGGTTGAATTCCAAGACCTTGTTGAGTGGAAGTATTTCAAGAAGTCTTTCATTATTGAAATTCTAATTAACATATATATTTTTTCCAACTGAATCATTTATGAAGTTAATATTTTTAAGTTTTTATTGAGTAAAATATGGCGAAAATTGTGAATCACAAGAAAAAAATTTAGGTGTTCATGTCCGAATTATATTATTAATTTGCTATAATCAGATTAAAATAATTTGAGTTCGAAAACATTAAAAACGGATATGAAAATTTTGTTCATTTTAGAATTCGGTAAAGAATTAGAATTGGACATTTGTGGTGAATATCTCATTTTTGACATATTTGGATTAGAAAAAAAAATAGAACCAAATTAATAAAAACAAACTTTAATTTTTTTAACTATAATTGAATTAACTGAACCAAAAATCAAATTTTAGTTTGGCTTGATTGTTTAATTTGCCTAGAGTAAACAAAATTAGTCTTTTTAAACAACCATTTTTCATACGGCACGTCGTTTTCTATGAATTTCTCCCATACCATGCTTATTTTGGCTGATTCAAAATTAAACAGTCAAGAAAAATCAAAATGCAGCAACAACATCAAGCTCTAGTTTTAATTTCAAAAATGGTGAAAATCCCGCCTTTAAAAGCTCTCTCACTCGTCAATTCATCCATTAATCAACCCGGTTTGGTTTTACGCCCGAAAATCAGTTCTTTTATGTATGAATCGGTTATCATCGCCTATATTCTATCTGGGTCAACAGAGCAAGCTCTGTTTTACTTTGAACAAACTGTGAATAAAGGCATTGTTATTGAACCTAATGTTTTCAATACGCTGTTGAAATCTTTCGTTAAATCGAGTTCTTTCGAGAAGGCATTGCTGTTTTTTAACGAAACGAAAGGGAAAATAAAACTCGATATGTACAGTTTTGGCATTATGATTAAAAGCTGTTGCGAAGCGGGTGAGTTGGACAAAGGTTTTGAGCTATTGAGTGAGTTGGAAGAGACGGGTTTTGACCCGAATGTAGTTGTTTATACTACTTTAATTGATGGGTGTTGTAAGAATGGTGATGTTGAGAGAGCAAAGCTTTTGTTTAATAAAATGGGGGAGCTTGGTTTGGTTGCTAATGAGTTTACTTACACTGTTTTGATTAACGGGTTCTTTAAAAAAGGTCGTAAAAAAGACGGGTTTAAGCTGTTTGAAAAGATGAAGATTGATGGAGTGTTGCCCAATTTGTATACTTACAATTGTGTGATGAATGAGTGGTGTAATGAAGGGAAGATTGATCAAGCATATCAACTGTTCGATGAAATGCGTGAGAGAGGTATCGTGTGTAATGTTGTTACTTATAATACCTTGATTGGTGGGCTGTGTAAGGAGTTGAAGGTATTGGAGGCTAATAAGTTGGTTGATCAAATGAAGAGAGGTGGTATTAGTCCGAATTTAGTTACGTATAACACGCTAATACACGGTTTTTGTAGCGTAAAAAAGATGAATAAAGCGTTGAGTTTGTTTGAGCAATTGAAGTCGAATGGTTTGTCTCCGTCTTTAGTTACGTATAATATTTTGGTACAAGGCTATGCTAATAGCGGAAATTGGGTGGCCGTCGCTGATTTAGTTAAGGAGATGGAGGAACGAGGCATTTCGCCTTCGAAAGTTACATATACGATCCTAATTAGTTCGCACGTTCGAAATGGCGATATGGAGAAAGCATTTTATTTCTATTCTTCAATGGAGTCTATTGGTCTTGTTCCTGATGCACATGTCTATGGTGTATTATTACATGGTTTGTGCATGAAAGGTCATATGAAAGAAGCTTCGAAACTATTTAGATCAATGAAATTTGAAGCTAGTGATGTTATATACAATACAATGATTAATGGTTACTGCAAAGAAGGTAGCTCATTTAGAGCCTTGAGGCTTGTTAAAGAAATGGAGGATTTGGGATTGGTTCCAAATGTGGCTAGCTATAGTTCTACTATTGGAGTCTTGTGCAATGATGGTAAGTGGCAAGAAGCTGAGACCTTACTGAACAAGATGAGAGAATTGGGGCTAGAGCCAACAGTTTCAATCTACAACTTGGTTTCTAAAACAAAATACGGGACAGAATTATCGCATTGAGAAATGGGAACAGTGAAATAAGAAGCACCGAAACGAAATAAGATAATGATTTTTTTTTATATATAAGAACGGGTTATACAAATAGAGGTTTGGAGGGTATCTTTAGATTATATGCCGATTTCTCTAATGCTTTTCTTCGTTCAAGGTTCAATATTCAGGCGCAAGCTATTAAACGAGCAACTGAAGCTGTTGGGAGCCGGGGAGTAAGCGTAATTCTTTTTGCATAATTTTGTTTATTAAATTTAGAATGCCTCTATTTGTGCAAATGGTATTTTGAACTTGAAATGAGTTTCACAAGCATTTTTAAAAATAAAAATGGAACGCCTAAATATCAGAGACGAAGAGTTTTCATGCAACATATGGTGACTAAACAAAATAATGAAACTGTGTTTATATAAGAATAAGTTATACATATAAAGTTTTAGAGTTTTGAAAGCGTTTTTTTGAAAATAAACTCTGAATATTAAAATATAGAATTCGAGAAGTTTCCGTGCAATTAAAGACAAATCATGAAGAAGCTGTCTTGTGAATTGTGATGCTAAACAGTTCCAACTGCTTTTGTTTGCTAATGTATTGGCAGAGAGCTTCATAGAAAGAATTGGATTATTTCTTAACTGATAATCTATTGCAACGTGGTCGTTTCAATCTTATTCAGCCAGATTGAGAATATGAAACAGAAATTCACAAATTGTTCTGCTTCTTAGTGGCTTCATGCACGTAGGGTGTGTATTTGGTTCAGTCCAAATCGAACCGAAATTTCTCTCTTTTTAAAATCGAACCAATTCAAAATTTTGAGGAAGTCTAGCTTTCGAACCAAACCGCATCAGTTGAAAACTTAACTGTTTATTTTTCATGTTTAAAATCAAACTAAATGAAAAACTGATTTTTTTTTAATATCCAACTAAGTCTAACTGAATTTATCGGTTTAATTTTTTAGTTTCGATTGGTTTTTACATACCTATAGATGCATAGGAGAGCTCATTCAATGGAGTGAAAGCATGACTGGAGGATCAAGGTTTTTAAGGCATAATGTTGAAGATGACAATGACAATGTTGATAAAACTGTAGTATTAGATAAAAAAAATGGTGATGATATCTAAAGAATTATAGCACCATTATTATTACAAAAATAATAGTGTTTGCACCAAAATTAAAAATATGGCCAAAAGGCCATAAAAGCCCTTATTCTTTTAAAAGATAGAAAAAGCTACGTGGATAATTGTCCTAAGGTAATTTCTAGAGGTTGACTAGTTTGACTTCAAAGGTAATTTCCAAAGGTTGACTAGTTTGACTTCAGAGGATAATTTTCAGAGGTTGACTAGTTTGACTTCAGAGGTTAATTTTCAGAGGTTGACTAGTTTGACTTCAGAGGTTAATTTTCAAAGGTTGACTCTAGAGGTTGACTCCATTTGACTCCAGAAATCTAGTTTCAGAAGTTTGACTTTATAAGTTAATTTTCAGAAGTTAATACCAAAGGTTGACTTCAGAGGTTGATTTAACTCCAGAAGTTTATTTCAGAGGTTGATTTCAGAAGTTAATACCAAAGGTTGACTTCAGAGGTTGATTTAACTCCAGAAGTTTATTTCAGAGGTTGATTTCTAGAGGTTGATTTCCAGAGGTTGACTACTCTAGAAGTTTAATTTGAGAGGATTGCCTCTAGAAGTTAATTTCCAGAAGTTAATTCCAAATGTTGACTCAATCTATTTCAGAGGTTGATTTCAGAGGTTAATTTTCAGAGGTTGATTTCCAGAGGTCGGCTCCAGGAGTTAATTTCTAGAAATTGACTACTCCAGAAGTTTAATTTCAGAAGTTAATTTCCAGAAGTTAATTCCAAAGGTTGACTCAATCTATTTCAGAGGTTGATTTTAGATGATTGGTTTCAGAGGTTGATTTTAGATGATTGGTTTCAGAGGTTGATTCTAGAAGTTGACGAGTTATTCCTAGGAGTTTCAAAAGGCCTAAGTCCATTTTCAGAAGGTTAAGCCCATGTTTTAAATGGCCATTAAATTATGTTTTAAATGGCCCATAAGCCCAAGAAGGTTATTTTCAGAAGATTAGAAGTAAAAAAGCACGAGCAGAAGCAACAAGACACGATTGGCAGTTTTTGAAGGTGGAAAAGAACGTGTGCAGTTGAAAGATGAAGCAGCAGTTTTCAAGTGATAAAGTCTATAAATAGGACAAGAGCAGGAAGAGAAAACCCCCGATCAAATCCAACAAAAACCAGCCCAAAGGCAAAAACACTCAGCACTTAGCATTCTCAATTTTCTTCAATCAGTAAAGAACTTTACGATTGAACTTCTGCAATTTCTACTCAAACACTTGTATTTTCATTTCATTCAATTAGTAAACACATTTACAATTGGATTTTTGTTTTAGCATTACTTGATTGGAGTACTTGTTATAAGGTTAACCAAACCCCAATCGCTCGTTTAAGAAGTTAAGTTATATTTTGGAATCCGCTTCCTGGCACGCCCGCATTTCACACGCTTGTTGTTACAAACGCAAAACGCCAGCAACAATTTTTGGCACGCCCAGTGGGACACTAAGAGTTATGCCTAGAACTCGAAGTGAGAAAGGAAAATATGTTATTGTATCTCAGGATGCAGTGGATGATCCTACTTTTACATATGTAGGACATGGAGACTATGTGGCTCACATGGTCAGAAACATCCAGAAAGAAAATTTACCTCTCCATGGAGAGGTGAGTGAAGATGTACCGCGAGGTGTTGAAAGGCAAGAAACACCAACTCGGCGAAATTCTAAGCCGAGATTGGTGGAAGCCCTTGATATGGTGTCAAAGGCCATGATTGAGATGAAACAGACTCATGTCAGTTTCAACCATGCTCGGGCTGATTTGAAATTGAAGCATGAAGTTATGGACAAGAAGCAGTTCGACATGGAACGCTACTTGACGGATTTAATAGTTGCAGTGAAATTATCGTCCCCAAAGGATGATGATGAATTGCCCGAGGCTGTTAACACGGCTAACCGACTCGGGGGGCAAACCTCTAGAGGAGTTCAAGAGATTGGAAGCACTAGTCATGTACCAATCTCGAACCCATCACCTCCTGAAAAAAGGCATGTACCACCTCATAAAAGAGATGAACTTGCTCAAGTTAACTCTTTAACTGGCCGAAATTGCAAGCCGTTTTATAATGCAGGTGCTGCTAATCATCCTTCCATGGATGATCCAGAGGTTAATCAAAATTACACTCAACCTCTGGACACAGGGGGCAACTATTTTCCCCAGGAGAGGAACCAACCTCTGCCACTCCAACCTCTAGCACAACCATTTGACATGGAGGTTGTGAGAGAAGTCGTTCATCCTTCCATGGAGGATCCAGAGGTTAATCAAAATTATGTCCAACCTCTGGACACAGGGGGCAACTATTTTCCCCAGGAGAGGAACCAACCTCTGCCACTCCAACCTCTAGCACGGCCACTTGACATGGAGGTTGCGAGAGAAGCCGTTCATCCTTCCATGGAGGATCCAAAGGTTAATGAAAATTATGATCAACCTCTGGGCAGAGGGGGAAATTATTTTCCCCAGGGCAGGAACCAACCTCTGCCACTCCAACCTCTAGCACGGCCACTTGACATCGAGGCCGTGAGAGAAGCCGTTCATCCTTATTTAGAGGTTAATCAAAATTATGATCAACCTCTGGGCAGAGGGGGCAATTATTTTCCCCAGGGGAGGAACCAACCTCTGCCACTCCAACCTTTAGCACGGCCACTTGACATCGAGGCCGTGAGAGAAGCAGTTCATCCTTATTTAGAGGTTAATCAAAATTATGTTCAACCTCTGGGCAAAGGGGGCAATTATTTTCCCCAGGGGAGGAACCAACCTCTGCCACTCCAACCTCTAGCACGGCCACTTGACATGGAGGCCGTGAGAGAAGTCGTTCATCCTTACATGGATGATCCAGAGGTTAATCAAAATTATGTCCAACCTCTAGGCAGAGGGGGCAATTATTTTTCCCAGGGGAGGAACCAACCTTTGCCACTCCAACCTCTAGCACGGCCACTTGACATGGAGGCCGTGAGAGAGATCGTTCATTCTTACATGGATGATTCAGAGGTTAATGAAAATTATGATCAACCTCTGGGCTTAGCAGGCAACTATTTTCCCCAGTGGAGGAATCCACCTCTGCTACTCCAACCTCTGAGGAGGCCACTCCAACCTCTGAGGAGGCCACTTGATGTGGAAGCTGTAAGAGGAGCCAACCATGAGCTATATGGTGTAGGTCTGAGACAAATTAACCGATCACGATTTCACAAACCGTATCCAGATCTCATTGACAAGGGATTAATAGTGAATATTAAATCATTCACCACTACCACTAACATGGTGGAAGTTTGCTACTATGATTCCTATGTTGGCCCCATTCACTGTACTGGAAAAAATAGAAAGGGCCAACTAAAGAAAAATAAACCTCTAGAGATTCATCAAGAGGTTAAAAAGAAAGCAGAGAAAATATTGGAATCAACGGCTATTGTTCCATACAACAAGTCGTGCTCCTCCATCACTATTGAAGAAATTCATAGTTAAGCTCACTTCTGGTGAGTTTGTAGCAGCTGCATCTGCAATTTTGATGGAACGTATGCAGCATATTATGGAGGAGAGTAATTCGGCAGAGGTTCTTGATGCCGAAGTAACATTTCAAGAAGATGAGCTAGTATGGAAATTGATTCTACCCCCCTAATACTAAAGACAGAGAATATGGGAAATGGTCTACCAACTGGGAAGGACCATTCTTGGTCCACAAGGTGGTAACGCATACTGGCTATCAAGTCTAGAGGGTGAGCCTCATAAAAAATTCATCAATGAAAAATACTTGAAGAAGTACAATCCCACCATATGGGAGAAATATAATTTGGAAATGACTTAATGGCTTTTAGCCATACATGTACTGGAGAATATGCAAGTGTGTTTTTAGGAGTGTTAGTACATGTAACATGATGGCTTTTAGCCAAATGTATTATAAAAATCTTAGAAGTTTGGCTGTTTTAGCTAAACCAGTACTTTTCATTGATTTTCCATTTTTAACACAAGTTGTAATGTAATGGCTTTTAGCCATTTTTATAATTAAAGTTCTAGGAGTTTGGCTATCTTGGCTAAACTGCTACTTTTCATTTCCTATGTTGTAATTTAATGGCCTCTAGCCATTCTTTTAAAAAAAAAGAGACTATGATTAATTGACTCCAGGTGTTAATTTCAAAAATTTGGCCAGAGGTTGATTCTAGAGGTTGACTCTAGAAGTTTGGCCAGAGGTTGATTTTAGAGGTTGACTTTAAAAGTTTGGCCAAAGGCTGACTCCAGAGGTTTGGCCAGAGATTGATTCTAGAGGTTTGGCTAGAGGTTGATTTTAGAGGTTTATCGAGAGGTTAACTTCACAGATTGGCCAAAATGTCCAAAAACATATTGATAAAAAAAAAAAAAAAAAAAAAAAATTAAAAGAGGAAGAAACGTACCTGTTGCAGACACCGGAGGACTTCTGGACGGCGAAAGCTGGCTGCTGACTGCCGCTGGGTTGCTGCCGGCAGCTGGAGGGAGAAGACACTGCACTTTCTCCAAATATGCGGGAAAATCCGCTACCGATGGCGCCAAACCTGCTGCAAACGGAAACTCTACGGCGACGGACTATCGAGAGGCGGAAGGGATCTCGATTTGAGGAGAGGAGCTGGTGCCGTTGCTGGCAGGCGAAGCTGCTGGGCGCCGAGGTGCATCTGCTGCCGAGAAGATGTCCGTAACGGTAGGAATTTCTGCCGACCAGCTCATCTCAGGCAGCGAGCCGCCGGTTGCCGGCGGTATCATGGTGGTCGGTATTTCTTTGCCTTCTTTATCTCTAATTGTTGACATGTTTTGCTTGTCAATTGGAGAAGATTGAGACAAATTAATTTTGATTTTTGAGAGGTTAGGGTTTGTTAGAGGTTTTGGGGAAAAATCTTTCTCAACCTTTGAAATCTCTGCACCTTTTATCTTATTAATTATTTGTGAAACTTTTGAATTCATAGTGCTAATGGATTTTCACACCTCCAAAAATCCTTATCAATTTCAGAAAATAAAACCTTAGACCTAAGCATTGTGAAAGCTAAAATTTTTAATTTTGGCTAAAAGAATATATATAAATGGCTTTATTTCTAAAAAGCCAATTATATAGGGGGCATTGTTTGCACCAAAATTAAAAATATGGCCAAAAGGCCATAAAAGCCCTTATTCTTTTAAAAGATAGAAAAAGCTACGTGGATAATTGTCCTAAGGTAATTTCTAGAGGTTGACTAGTTTGACTTCAAAGGTAATTTCCAAAGGTTGACTAGTTTGACTTCAGAGGATAATTTTCAGAGGTTGACTAGTTTGACTTCAGAGGTTAATTTTCAGAGGTTGACTAGTTTGACTTCAGAGGTTAATTTTCAAAGGTTGACTCTAGAGGTTGACTCCATTTGACTCCAGAAATCTAGTTTCAGAAGTTTGACTTTATAAGTTAATTTTCAGAAGTTAATACCAAAGGTTGACTTCAGAGGTTGATTTAACTCCAGAAGTTTATTTCAGAGGTTGATTTCAGAAGTTAATACCAAAGGTTGACTTCAGAGGTTGATTTAACTCCAGAAGTTTATTTCAGAGGTTGATTTCTAGAGGTTGATTTCCAGAGGTTGACTACTCTAGAAGTTTAATTTGAGAGGATTGCCTCTAGAAGTTAATTTCCAGAAGTTAATTCCAAATGTTGACTCAATCTATTTCAGAGGTTGATTTCAGAGGTTAATTTTCAGAGGTTGATTTCCAGAGGTCGGCTCCAGGAGTTAATTTCTAGAAATTGACTACTCCAGAAGTTTAATTTCAGAAGTTAATTTCCAGAAGTTAATTCCAAAGGTTGACTCAATCTATTTCAGAGGTTGATTTTAGATGATTGGTTTCAGAGGTTGATTTTAGATGATTGGTTTCAGAGGTTGATTCTAGAAGTTGACGAGTTATTCCTAGGAGTTTCAAAAGGCCTAAGTCCATTTTCAGAAGGTTAAGCCCATGTTTTAAATGGCCATTAAATTATGTTTTAAATGGCCCATAAGCCCAAGAAGGTTATTTTCAGAAGATTAGAAGTAAAAAAGCACGAGCAGAAGCAACAAGACACGATTGGCAGTTTTTGAAGGTGGAAAAGAACGTGTGCAGTTGAAAGATGAAGCAGCAGTTTTCAAGTGATAAAGTCTATAAATAGGACAAGAGCAGGAAGAGAAAACCCCCGATCAAATCCAACAAAAACCAGCCCAAAGGCAAAAACACTCAGCACTTAGCATTCTCAATTTTCTTCAATCAGTAAAGAACTTTACGATTGAACTTCTGCAATTTCTACTCAAACACTTGTATTTTCATTTCATTCAATTAGTAAACACATTTACAATTGGATTTTTGTTTTAGCATTACTTGATTGGAGTACTTGTTATAAGGTTAACCAAACCCCAATCGCTCGTTTAAGAAGTTAAGTTATATTTTGGAATCCGCTTCCTGGCACGCCCGCATTTCACACGCTTGTTGTTACAAACGCAAAACGCCAGCAACAAGTGTGGAGCGAAAATGTCTTCCTCGATTGTATTTGTCTTTGAAAATCTTCATTTAAACAACCATATTTTTTTCAAATTATAGACGATTAATTATTATTAAAATATAAAAAATTTATTTATATTTATATTTATATTAATTATAGCAATACATTTCTTTTCGATTAATTTTAATTAATTGATTTTCTTATTTATTAGTAGCTTGTACAAAAACTATAGAAAGTATACATATAGAATGCATTAAAAGGAAAAATTCCATTCAAATATATAGACCGCTATTTAATTAAATAAAAGTAATTGCAACAATTTTTAGTAAATTAATTTACTTATTTTTAATAATCAATTTTTTACCATAATTATTTTAAAATGTCTATTAATTTAGACGGAAATGTAATAATTTAATAAAAGATTAAAGAAGAAAGAGAAAGGGAGCGTCGGCTACAAAATTAAGATGTTTGTATGTTTTTAATTCTATTTTATATACTTGATTCTAATAATTGCATACAAAATGTTTGATAATTATATTTATTTATTGACCCGACATAATTGATATTGACTATTCTAAATATAAGCCTAAACACGGTTTGGCTCGTATTTGAACTTATTGTTTATGACCCAGGTACACTTAAGATATTAAATTTATATGGATCTGATTGTTTGGTCCTATATAGAAATTTAATTACAAATTTAAATTTAAATTTTGTGCGTAAAAAAGCAAGACTCGCGTGAAATTAGACTCGCGCCAAGCTTAGCTAAAAAAATAAGTGTTTATGATCCAAATACACTTATTTATTAAATTTATACGGATTTCCGGTGAGATTGTATGGTTATAAATAGAAAATCAATCACAAGTTAAATTTAAATTTCGCGCGTTAAAAGACAAAACTAGTATGAAATTACACTCGCGCTAAATATAGTAAAAAAGTTATGACCCAAATACACTCTATATATTTAATTTATTTGGATTACCATATGAGATTGTTTGGTCCTATATAAAGATTTAACCACAAATTAAATTCAAATTTCGCGCGTAAAAACCAAGACTAGCACAAAATTAGATTCATGCCAAGCTTAGTAAAAAAACGCTCTATATATTAAATTTATATGGATTTCCGTTGAGATTGTACGGTTCTATATAGAAACTCAATTACAAGTTAAATTTAAATTTCGCGCGTAGAAAACAAGACTAACGTGAAATTAGACTCGCTCTAAACTTAGTAAAAACAATGTTTACGACCCAAATACACTTTATATGTTAAATTTATTTGGATTTTTGGTGAGACTGTTTGGTCTTATATAGAAATTTAATCATAAATTAGATTTAAATTTCGCACGTAAAAAAACAAAACTAGTGCAAAATTAGACTCGTGCCAAGCTTAGTAAAAAAATAACTCTAATCAGATCTTAATACAATCTTCTTATATTTAAACATAATTTAGTAGATTTAAATATAGTTTAAATGACTTTTGTAGATTTTTAATATGTAAAAACCGTATTGATATCAGCCTGAAAATCGTACTTAAATCTGTAAAAACTCAACATTTATGGTAAGTTATTATATGTACAAATTAATGTTTTTTAAAAATGTATTTGAAATTATTTTTATGATATTTATAGGTTAGTTTTTTTAGATCAAAATATTTCTGCAATAATTTTCGAATTCTGGGTTATTTTCGTAAAAATCGGTGAAATAAACACAATCGAATCGAACCCGATTTGAGGCTTACTTAAATTAAACAAACTCAAACTTAAAAAATATTTAAAGATCTTTAACGACAACTTTGATTTCGAACAGTCTTCAATGTCAAACACCACTCCACCAGTTCACGATGTCCGCCCTATCGCTTCATACCGACCCGACCCGGATATTCCCGACCAGTCCGCCCTTCCTGCCGCCGTCGATCCGCTCCTCCAAAACGGCTCCTTCATCGACGCCACGCCTGTCAAACCGAGCACAGATAACGACAACACTCATCAACAACAACAAGAAGCCAATGGCGGAGGCGTGGAGCAGAAGCCGCCACTTGAAGCGACGCCGTTGAGATCGAGGAGAAAAGTACCGGTGAATATGGCGGTGGCGGTTTCACCTGACTCGTCTTGGCTGCCTCCCGGTTGGGTGGTCGAAGATAGGGTTAGGGTTGCCGGTGCTACGGCGGGGACAGTCGATAAGGTTGATTTTATTTACGTTAATTTAATTTAATTGGTTTAGTTTAGTGTAATTAATGCTTGTTTGTTGTTAAATTTAATTGCGTTTAATTCTTAGTTTATTAATTTGTTTGCTTAAATGTTTATAAATTTGAGAATATTTTTTCTAGACATAAAAAGGATGTGGAATTTCAGTGTAAGAATTAAGAAAATATACTTATTCCCTTTGTTGTAAGGGAAACCTAGGGAAAGGAAAGAAAAATTAAACTAATAATAATGAGGGTTATTTGCATTAAAATGCCTCAACTTTACCTATTTTAGCGATTTAAACTCCACGATTGAAAGTCGTTAAATAATGGCATAACCTTTGATTTTTTGGCAATTTCTAGCCCGAACCAATTTTCCGTTATCAAAGGATGCCTTTTTGGCGGTTTCGTAATGAACGAAATGATCCCGGATTATGTTGTTGAGTTTGAATTTGTCAAAAACTGATTGGTTAGGCCGTTATTTAACGACTTCCATACGTGGAATTCAAGGCACGAAAATATGTAGAGTTGGGTCTTTTGATGGAAATAACCCTAATAGTAAAATGAGGAAGGGAAATTGAGTTGAATAGTGAGATAGTGAAATGTAATTTCACTTGCTTTTGTTTTCCTTGTTTTCTTGATTTAATGACAAAACAAACAACATGAATTTAAATGGGATTATGATTATTGTTTTAATTAGCATTTGCCATTTGGATCAACCATTTAAAGTCGGATACACGTGGTTGATTTGATAACAGTCGGCATTAACTGCAAATAGCGGGATTAGGGCTGCAGCGAAATTACGTAAATAGTTTGGATTTGAAGGGGAGTATCCATACAACCAGCTGTTCGGCACCATTTAACTTTGAGTCGAGGCTTAGTCGAGTTATTTGTTTCCTGTGCTTTCTGGACTGCTGTAACGTTTCTATATCATATTTATTAGTGTGTCCCGGAATTTTTCTAAAAGAGGGTGCTTGTTTTAGTCAGCAAATTGATGCCTTGAGTAACATTTCGTGTTTACGCTTTATTATTGTTAGTCCATTTTAAATTTCCATAATTGAGCTCCGATGTTCCTATTCTGTATCCTAGGTATTATTTTCAAATTTGGGCTGTTATAGGAGTAGATCAATAATTCTTTGCTAATAGATTTTTAGTGGATTGTAAATTTACTTGCCCCGTGTAAATGGTCCTTTTACAATCCTAGACTAGATTTCTTATTGCATGGCTAGAACTATAAGTTATAATTTTGTGACTAGGGCTATGTTTGAGATACCCGGGATTGAATTGTAAATTTAGATACGAAGGCCACGTGATTTGTGTTTTTGTGCTTTAATATGACATTAAATAATTAAAGTTCAACAGAAAATAGTGTTTAATAGTGTTTTTGTGTTTGTCTGTTTTGGGAACTTTCTTTCCGTCAAAAACGATGTTGAACGTGATGTGAATTCTCTCTACCTTGTGCAGTATTACACTGATCCCGTATCAAATCGTCGATTCAGATCCAAGAAAGAGGTGCAGTACTATCTCGAAACAGGAATGTTGAAGCCGAAGAAAACAAAAGGAACAGAGAATCCCGAGATAGATTCTAGCGTGAGAAACCAAACTCTATTTGACCAACTCAATATAACTTGATTTCCTCTCAACATTAACTCGAATTTATTCTGTAGTCTACAGGGAGTGCCGGGAGTAAAAGATCGCAGAAGGCTAATAAGAAGGCGAAGGTCGTTAAAAGGAACTTCGATTATGTGAATGTGCCTGAGAAGGTCGAATGGTCTCTCACAGACGCGAATCAAGATACTTGGAGTCCTTCCATTGGAGGTCAAAAAGTGGCGGAATTTGAGCGGCAAAACTGGGATTTTGAGATGACGCATCGGCATCATTAACATTTAGTAGAGGTATCACAGTGTTTTGAAAGTTTTTAATGTATTGCCAACTGAATCATCGGTAGTTGTCTCGTAAAGGTCTGTAGCTTAGGTCTCTATTACTTTCGTTTCTTTCGCAAATTACATATCCATCCTCACACAGCTGATTAGTGTACACTGATCCTACATCTCAAAAACTGATTAGTGTTTTAACCTCTCGTTTTGGGTCTGTTAGTTTCTAGTTTAAGTTAAATTTATATCTATCAAGCTGCAAGTTTTTAGCCGGAGTTTACCTTCCGGGATTTCAATATGGACTCGGGCGTCTTGATATTTTGTGCCATCATACCAAAGGTATTTATGTGCATCAGAATTTGATGTTGGGTATGCACCTACAATGGTATGCTTTATTTATTTTTGATTTCTCCCTATCTATGTGGCATAGACATGGATACAAAAAAACATAGAGACTTGAATTTGGTCTAGGTGAAGCAATTTATTTTGAAGGTTTCTATGTTAAAATGATGTTTCGTGTCCGAAACGCCAAGTTTCGACCGAATCAAGTGTCTGTGCCACTTGGGTTCGTATGTGTAGCATCATTTATGCGGGTGCGCATAAGGGGTGACTGAAATTTCATTCAGCCTGATTTATTAACATAACTGACGTGTTTCATCTTCAGATTGGTTTGATTTTCGTGTTTTAAAATTTTGCTTAACTCGCGATTTTGATTTGGTTAACTTTGGTTAGAACATTAACTATTCATTTAACCAAATTATCCTGGTATTTAAAATTTTAGAATTAATTTAGTTTTAAAGATTATTGAGTATATAATAAATGGGTCAACATGATAAAGTGGATTATTAGGCTGAACTTTTTATCTTTTTTTTTGTTTATTCGGTTTGGTTGGTTCAATTATTCAAAAAAGTTCGGTTTGCTTTGTATATAATCTTTTAATTACATTACTTTACATCAAAAGATGTACCGTTAAAAAATCAAAGCTCTACTAAGTAATTAATAAATTCTAACACGAGCGTGCAGACGAATTCAAGAGCAAGTAAACAATGGTAGTGGCAGTTAAAAAAATAAAATAAGAAATGGTGTTTTTCTTTCCTTCTCTAATTTTGGTTATCAATCAATATATTTATTTATTCAGCAATTTTTTAAAAAGTTTGCGAGGAAGAACGCTTATGGTATAAACGTTAGATAACATTTAACTAAAGCAGAGGTGGCCACGGTTCATAACCCGACGGTTCCGGTTCGGAACCGCCGGGTCACGGTTCAAGAAAAAGTGGAACCGGCCCGGAACCGCGTAAGAGACGGTTCCGTGACGGTTAGGAACCGGACGGTTCCGGTTCCGGTTCCGGTTTAGGACGGTTTAGAAAAAAAATTAAAATTTAATTACTAAAAATGTATTTTAACAATAAAATAACTCACGGAGATAGTATTACAAGAAAATATAGAATTTTTCTTTTTAAAATTAAAATATTAACCAAAAATTTAACTAAAACAAATATAACATATATTTTATTGTAAAATTAAATATATTATATAATTAAGATATAATATATGTTTTTTATTAACGGGTTCGACCCTTAAACCGCCGGTTCCGACCCGGAACCGCCGGTTCACGGTTCAACAAATTTGGAACCGGCACGGAACCGCCCTTTGTACGGTTCCGGGCCGGTTTTAGTCCGGTCCCGGGTTTGACCGGTTCCGGGCCGGGTTTGACCGGGCCGGTTCACGGGCTGACCCGGCCCATGGCCACCTCTAAACTAAAGTCGTAGGTTTATTTGTTCAACATTTAATATATAAATTGAGTTACTAAGGACGGGTTGTTAATTATATTCCATAAAATAAGTTCCTCTTTTTCTTGATGTATGAGCAATAATTGAAAATTAGATATTCATGTCTCTGATTTTTTTAAAGAATTATGTGATTTTTGATGTATGACTATGTTTCTGTTGACTAAATTCATTTTGAGGTCTCTAAATTATATAATTTTGGTTTTTCAAGTTCCTCATGTTTTATTTAGTTTTGTCTATTACCTAAATTTTCACTTTAATTCATTTGGTTTTTAAATGGATTCACTTAAGGATCCAATGAATCAAAAAGTGAAAGTTTAAGGACACAATAAACTAGATGAGATCCACTTAAGGACGTAATTAATCAAAAAGTGGGAGTTTAAAGATCTAAAAAAACCAAATAGAAGACGAGAGACTTGATAAATCAAAATCGTATAGTATAGGAATCGCAAAATGGGTTTAGCCATTTATCTTTATAGTCATAAATTTTCACAAAAAATATGGTAATTTGTATGATATTGTTACCATATAAATGGGTGGTGAATCTTATAAAATAATCTTTTACCTTTTTTAAATAAAAATAATCTATAAATAGTGATTATGTCAAAAACAAATCAATAGTGATGAAAATCCACTATAATAATTAATCATAACCAGACTAAATTTTTCTTGAAACCACACTGAAACAATAAGGAAAGCACATAACACCCTACTATAATTATAAATAACTCACACTAAAACTATAAAGAACCCACAAAATAAAATGGATTAAAAACCTACTACTAGTTTATAAAACTCATTTAGCTATTTTAATAAGTATAATATTCCTAAATAATTAAAAAAAAAATCTTATAAAACTTGCATAAAAAATACTAATATTTATATACTCATAGATTTAGTAGTTTAAGTTTATTTTTTTAGATTTTGAAATTAAACTCATATATTTAATAGTTTAAGATTATTTATTTAGATTTTATAGTTTATTTAAAAAATTAATTCTAGTAGTTTGATTTTTTTTTAAAATAGCAAGTTTAATATTATTATCTTTATTCTCATACTAAATTCATACGAATATTATTATTTATAATAAACACACTTTTCAATTAGAATATACTTAAATCTAATCATCTATGTAGAAGTAAAAGTTTCAATCAAATGATTTTTTTATATATTTATTTTTTTTATATTACATACATGTTAGAACTTGTATGGTAAGAAAATTAAAACAAAGTAGCAGAGGAAGATGTGATAAAAAATAAAATTGCAATAATAAAAGAATCAACAAAATTATTAGAATTTAAATATTTTAGTGATGAACAAAATAGAGTTAGACTAAGGAAATACTCATGGAATTATCTTGAAAAACTTAAGAATATGATAGGTTTATAAGCTGAATTTGAAATATTATAATCAACATTTGGGTGCTAAAATCTCGATCTCAATTGTCAACTTTCTCATTATCACACAGTTTAAAAAAAATTAAAAATATGATTTTTTTTTTATATTTTATCTTTATTTGATATAATAACTAATCCTCATTTCTTTATATAGATGACAATAAACACTAGCTCATGTATTAAATTTAAATAAAAGTAATATAAAAAATAGTAATAATTTAAAGAATTTGTAAATTGTATATATTAGAAATCAGTAAAAGTTTTGAATCAAAAATTAAAAAAATAAACGATTTTATTGGATTGAGGGAACTATTTATAGATTTGAAAAAATTAAAAGAATTAAAGATGTAAAAAAATATTATAGTATTTTTAAAATAATATTTATAAGTTAGATGATATCTTTGTAATTTTTTCAAAAGAACATAGAAGTCTAAAGATTGTATTTAGCCCAAAAAAATTGAAAAGCAGCATGCTACGAGATGTCACAAGGAAGAACGGTTCATATATGACATGCTGTTTCACATACTATAATAATAGCACCAAATTAAACAAACACCCCATGGTACATGTCTTGGCTAGTCAAGAAGATTCAATGAAATGAAACTAATTCATTAATAAAAAAAACAATTAATAAGTAGTCTTCACTAAAGCATTTATTCTTCCCTCACCGATGATTATTTAAATTTTTGTCAATGATCTATTAAAAATAAACATTTATAAAAAGAAAGGAAAAAAATATATGAAAAATTAACAATTTGCTAGAAATATTTGTGTCGGCTCCGGGTCCATGTACACCTTTTATTGAAGGTTGTTTGAGCTTTTCCTCAGAGTATAACATGAGTTATTTCAACGCCGTAGTGTATGATATTCAAACATTGGCTCGAGAATTTTTCTTTTTTTTACTCTAAAAAGGCAAAGCTGCCGTGTATTCTTGAACAGATAACCATCTTCCAGCTAACTTAACCTCTTCAGTCCCTCGAGACTAGCAAGGAGTAGCACATAAATATTCATCTATTGTTTATCGACTACGTCTTTTGACTTGATCTTAGACCCGACTCATTCTTAATGGACGAACCTTGGGTATTTTTGTACGAAGCCCGATCCTAAATGGTACGAAATAAACCCGACCCGATCCGGCCCGGCCCAAATTCCAACTTGCAAAAGAAGATAGAAAACTTAATCATGTAGCGCTGTAGTGCATAGTATTCAAACGTTGGAGCATTTCAGCGCTGTAGTGCATAGTATTCACACGTTGGCTCGAGATATTTTCTTAATCCTTTTTATCTTGAAAAGGAAAAGCTACCGTGAATTCTTGAACTGATAACCATCTTTCAGCTAACCTAACATCTTCAGTCCCTCAAGACCAGCAAGTAGTAGCACATAAATATTCACCTATTGTTTATCGACTATGTTTTTCGGCCTTATCTTAGTCCCGACTCATCTTTCGTGGACGAACCTTCGGTATTTTTGTAAGAAGCCCTATTCCAAATGATACGAAATAAACCCGAACCGGCCCGGCCCGGCCCAAATATAACCTTGAAAAAGAAGATAGAAAACTCGGACACCACTCGCTTGATGTAATAAACCAGTGGCTGAAGTATTACTATAAAACCCCCCACTACATTCAGTTCGTTTCGATCAGTTCCATAAGCTTTGTCTTCTACTCCTCGATTTTATCAAATCTTTCAATCCAACTTCAACTATGGCCAGAAAATTCTTTGTTGGTGGCAACTGGAAATGCGTACGTCTCTCTATTGATCTTATTATGATATTTTTGTTCGACTTTTATGGGAATTTTTTTATGAGATTGTGCTGATTTTGAAAGATGATCACCAAGAAATTTATTTGAGCAACTCTCTGCTGTTTAATTGTTAATTGTTTATGATCTTTTGTGGTTTTTTTATTAGATCTGATGGGTTTGAATCTGATATTCAATCTGTGATTTTGTATACAAAGATTTTAACTTGATTTGTGGGTTTTGTGTTAATTTGATTTTTAAGAATTGGGTTAGAGTTAGTTGGTTTGTAGATTAATTAAATTTGATGGATTTGGTGTTTTGCAGAATGGTACCACTGAGGATGTTAAGAAGATTGTCAAAACTTTGAATGAAGCTGAGGTTCCTTCTACTGATGTTGTTGGTAAGGAATTTAGAAGCTTTTTGTTAAATGTTTGATA
The DNA here is from genome assembly GCF_937616625.2 of Mercurialis annua. Classification (NCBI taxonomy): domain Eukaryota; kingdom Viridiplantae; phylum Streptophyta; class Magnoliopsida; order Malpighiales; family Euphorbiaceae; genus Mercurialis; species Mercurialis annua. The sequence goes on along the minus strand of NC_065575.1, from coordinate 2,174,987 downwards.
GTGTTATTAGAATGGGAAATCATGTAACTTGTAGTATCACATTTACTGATTGGTTTTAGTCTTTAATTTTTATTCATGTGGAGTAAATTTGATCTCGTGTCGGCTATGAATTGCTAGAAGAAAAGAAATTTACAGCATACTTCATTTATGCACTATATTGTTGTAGTTGTGTTGATGGCCTGTTATGTTTTAGGTTCATCGAATCATCCTATGTGGTTGTATGTTCGTATAAACACCGCTTATCTTTGTTCAAATTATTGTGCTTGGTTATCGAGTTTTCACCTCCTTGCTTTGTGTCGCGCATATATGTAGTTTTCGTAATTTGATTTGATGTTTTCTAATGGTATGCTGTTTTGTAATATTTCAGAGGTTGTGTTGAGCCCTCCATTTGTATTTATTCCATTGGTCAAAGATTTGCTCAGACCCGACTTCCAGGTTGCAGCTCAAAACTGCTGGGTTAGCAAGGGTGGTGCCTATACCGGAGAGATTAGGTATGTCTTTTTGTGATCTTGGTCTGTGTTTCATAACAGCATCTTCGTCTTTTGTTGTTGAATCTTTTTCATGTTCTAGCTGTTAAATATATATTCCAGTGTCGATACTGTTTTATGCTATCATAAATTTGGAAATAAGAGTAACTTGAAGCAAGTTCTTCCATTCTTTATGTAAAACAAGGTTAATCCAGTTGTAAGGGAGGTGACCCTGTGTACTTATAATTCATGTTCTTGTCTGTGATACTGTAATGGAAGTTACTTCCAATTTTTTGTAACCTTGATAAGTTTATTATGATATGGACTTGCGATTCTTTTTTGTGAAAATAACTTCTTATTCTAACATGAATAAGATATTTGTGAGATTGAGTCCCATAATAATGTAACAGGAAACTAGAAACTAGGTTTCGTAATTTGTTTATTTGTTCAAGGGAGGTCTTTCAACACCTCTTTATATTTTTCAATGCCATTGCCTTGTGTTTCGATAAACTGACTAATGGCACATGAATGCTGCTATTTTGGTGGATGATTATTTAAAATTGACGTATCTTTTGTGCAGTGCTGAGATGATCAAAAGTTTGTCCGTTGATTGGGTTGTTCTTGGTCACTCTGAACGTAGAGCTCTTTTGAATGAGTCAAATGAAGTAAGTTTAGTGTTCATCTTTTGTTGGATACTTGATAGTGGTATGCATAATGCATTCGGCTTTTCTTTTCTTTTGGAGCATTTTGAAGTTTACACTTTCACTTGTCATTGCAGTTTGTTGCCGATAAAGTTGCATATGCACTTTCTAAAGGTTTGAAGGTGATGGCCTGTGTTGGTGAGACTCTTGAACAGAGAGAATCAGGATCTACAATGGAGGTTGTTGCTGCACAGACAAAAGCAATTGCAGGTACTTGTTGAAGATGCAAATTTTAATTTTGGGATGTTGGCATTTTAGGTAATTAGTAGATTTTGCATGGCTAATTTGTAACTCTGCCTCTACTTGAAAATTGAAACAAATTGTTAAATAAATGTTTTTGTAAGATCATATATTTTCTCTCTTTTAATTTGTTTTTTTTTTCTCGAACATGATTTCAATGGTTACCCATCGAGTTAATGTATAATAAATCTTGACTTTATGCTCCTTTATACGTCCATACTCCATAATGTATAGTAAATTCTACTTTATGTTTCTTTATCTGTGCACTTGTATATTGATGAATGATGAGCAATCACATATTGTCCATCTGCAGCAAAAATTACAAACTGGGACGATGTTGTTGTGGCTTACGAGCCAGTTTGGGCCATTGGTACGGGAAAGGTTGCATCACCTGCTCAGGCTCAAGAGGTATGCTAAAAGTTGACGGTTTAATTTTGTTGACAGGGTCATTATGTTTACTACTAATTTCTACCTAAATCACCAGACACTATGTATGCTTTGACTTAGGTCCTTGACCGGTCCCTGCAAGTAATTTATGATATTTGATTTTTTTTTATCTTTCTTGCTTTCTCGCATTTCTAAACCCGTGTTTGATTAGAATTTTTTGATGCACGAGTCCGTACTTATTTAATTCCGAGCACCTATGTTACACAGACCCGGATATGAGTGTCCAAAATAGATACATATCCGCATATCCGACACGCTAATTCTCTTAACTGAAAATACGAAGATATATCCGATATAGGACTCAGGTACTTAGGTACGGATACATATGTATGTACTAGACATAAGTATTCATATGTTAGTTATAAGAAATAAAAAAATAACTCAAATAAAAGATTATAACAATAAATAGTCTTAGCTTTTAAAAACCCAAACATGACACCAAACATGATACATTATATGGTCCTTTTACCACGTGATATGGAAACTTCTCATCTCATGAATATTATCTCTTGAAGTGTCCACCTGTCAGTTAAAGAGTCAGATTCATATCATGTGTCGTGTCGGTGCCATGTCATGTACGACCGGGTATGGCAGGGCAAAAATGAAGAGTCTGAGCACTGTCCGTGTTAGTACAATTTACTACGCATATGACATTTGTTTGTTGGTAAACATATATAGTACTCCCAACTCATTGGTTCTGATTGCTTTTACTTCATTTGGTTTATTTATTTGCTAGGTCCATGCTGACTTAAGGAAATGGCTTCATGACAATGTTAGTGCTGAAGTTGCAGCATCAACTAGAATTATTTATGGAGGTAATCTTGTCTTTTGCTATTTTTTTTAAATTGTTAATTTTATTGCCGTATGTATTTTTGTGCCTAAAACATTTTTGTCGGATGATTTGGATTGATGAATTCTGCTTGAAGTTGACCGTTGCACCTCTTTTCTCGATGCAGGTTCTGTAAATGGAGCAAACTGCAAAGAGTTGGCAGCACAACCAGATGTTGATGGATTTTTGGTTGGTGGAGCTTCTTTGAAGGTGATTATTTGGTTGATACTGGTTTTATAGTCATGAATATGCTTCTGTTTTCCGATAACTAATTGTTGCTCGCTGTTGTTTTTTTATCAGCCGGAGTTTGTTGACATCATCAAGTCTGCAACTGTCAAGAGCGCATAAGGTCTGCAAACTGTGTCTAGAACTTGAGTGTAATTTTTTTATCTTGCAACTTATAAATTTTCTCAGCTGTTTTTCCAGCTCGGTGAGCAGTCATCATCCCAAGAAATAAGGATAATAACTCAGATCTTTTGTCATTGTATTTTATTCACGAACTTCAAATAATTTATTAGCAATACTAAACTTGAGGCGGATTTGTTTATTGAAGTTATTTTGAAACAAAAAGCTTAAAATTATTGTCATATTGGTTTTCAGATGTTCAAGTATTTTTATTATTGTTGGCATTATTTTTTAGGTTTCTGATGGTTTGGAAAAACCTTATGTCCCACGGAAACTTTCCAAGTCACATGTTTAATGTTTTATTTCCATTTGCGGAACTCTTATTGAAACTTCAATATACAAAACATAATTCTTTTTATAGAAAATATCATTTGTATTTTCATTTCCGTACTTTTCCGTTTCGGTATTTTTACTTTTGTGCTTATATAGGGCAAACTTCAAGTCCAAAAAAAACTTGGGTGTGTAGCTTTTGCCCCATGCAATTTGCTGTTTCTTGCTTAGACCATGTTCATGGACCATGGTCTAGGCGATTCTGATGTTTCAAATATATAACTTGCTTAAATTATATGAAGAGTATTTTCAGCATTGGGAAAGGAATTTAAGAGTAGAGACTTACTCTGGCCGTCCGCAATCGTGAAGTTGATTTTCATTTTGAAGAGGGCTACTTACTGTGAATGGTAACATGTCAACTGAGCGACGTCAATTACCAAAAACGACTCGAAAACTAGCCTTGCGAGACTTTTAAGGCCGAAGATGAATGTGAAAAATATTTGAAACCACTCTATCATAAATCATAGACTTATTTTCATTTTTTTGAAGTTATTGAACTTAATAAATATATAAAATATTTTGAACAAAGGGACAACGCGTCCCCTGAACTTGTGATACGGGGTCATCTAACCCAGTTTATACTTTTTGAACTACTACCCCAAAACTCTTCATTTTTGGGTCAACTAACCGCATAATTAATATTTTTATTTTAAAAAATTGATATAGAATAAGTATATCGCAACAATTAGGGAAGTATCTAATAACTTTTTTGAATCCCTCACCTCCGATTTGTATTTTATGCGTTTTAAAAATACAATTATGGGGTTATTTAACCCAAAAATGAAAAGTTTTGGGGTTAATTGATCAAAAAAGTATAAATTGGGTTAGATGACCCCGTGTCACAAATTTAGGGGGCGCGTTGACCCTTTGTTCAAAATATTTTTAATTGAATTAGTTTGACTCAACTAAACTAAAATTCATTACGGTTTCTGAATTTATATGTTATAACCAATGAACCTACATTTATCTATTTTTCAAGTAAATTAAAAGCTATACTGTCAATCCATAGATTAATTAAAAATAAAATTGGATTATCTCAATCTCTGAATTCATTTATTTTATATACTTTTCTCTTTAGTTTACCTAAAATTAAAAATATTATTCTTAACTGATTAAGATGACTAAGAGTGAGTAATTGGCTCGGATGCGCAAATTTAGAGAGCCAAAAATCCATTTGTTTATAATATGATCTCTGCATTTTTAAAATAATAAAGAGAAAAGTATATAAAATTAATAAAATATGAACACGGATTAGATCCAATTCATTAAATTTGGGAATTTTTTAATATAAGATATGAATATAAAAGTAGTTGTGTAAAAGAAATCTAAAGACTGAAAAATGTGAAGTACAGAAAATATAATTGCGATGTACGGAAAAGGCAAATTATGTGGCGTCAGTCTCGTGTGCTACTCCTTAATATTTGCCAACCCTTTGACTTGTGCGCCATACTTTCTAGAACTAATACATTGCCGTCCTTGTATGCATCGAATCGATTAAAATAGATTTAATATTTCAAACATATTCTATTTTTTTGAATGAGGTTTTTTTTTTGATGAATTGAATGAGGTTAATTTTTAACTAAATTTTTTAAAAATATTTAGCCAATTTTAAATACATGCATTTCAATTTTTAGCAATTATTCTTTTTTTTTTCCAATAAAATACCAAACTTTCTGATTTATTACATTCAACATGTTTATGCACTCAATTTTTTATTAACTTAGTGTCAAAATTGATATTGATTCTAGTTTCAATCCAATTTTCATTTGGGTTGATATTTTTTTTTTATAAATTCTTTCGTTGAAAGTAATAATCTTGTATTTGAACTTTTAAAATTGAGCTAAATCTCAATTAACCATCAATGTGTTCTAGTTTAAGTTTTATTAAAATAAAAGACCAAAAATAAACTGATTTCTTGGCTATATTGTTTAAAACCGGTTTTAAATTGCCATTCATTTGAATCAAAATGGATTCGAACTGAATTTTTTTAATTATCAGAAGAGGAATATATCAATTTTGAAAAGCCGAAGTAATATTTTTGGTGATACAAGGCCAAATATAATTAGAGGCATCCATCCTTAATATTTATCAATTCCTTCAAAATTGATAACGTCAATGGAACAATCGGTTCCTACAAATAAACCATAATAAAGAGAATTTCACAGATAAATTTTAGAAAAAAGATGAACCTTTTTCCCCTCGCTCTCCCCCTTTCACGTTATTTTAGTTTAGATTTTATTATAAATAAATTAAATTTTCATGTGATTCAGATCAGGTTGGCATCGTATTTTATACCGATTGAATCTTTGATTATGTTATTCATATTTAGTTTGAAATCAAATAAGAGATATTTATTTTCTATTATAATAAAGAAAAAATATACAAACCTGAAATTCTAAGTTAAAATAAAATGTTTTTAGTGACGAGGTGTTTTAATTTTTTTTAGATCCAGTTTGATACATTATAATAAAATCAGATTCGTCAAATAAAGTTCATAATATAATTTTCTTTAGTTTGTTGAAAAAACTGAAATTAATTCTGATATCTAAAGTATCGTCATGTGTCAAACCTTTTTACCAACCGGTGGACTGTTGACGGTGATGACACGATGACACACGGCTTCCGTAATCTCTTAAACAAGCCAAGCCGTTTTTAGCGGAGCCAAGCCGAAGCTGGCTTAAATGTTTTAAATTTATAAATAATATATTTTTCTTAAAAATTCGTGTCCAGAATTAATCCTTTTATAGAAGTTTCTATAGCTGAAAAGTCAGATAATTTGTTACATTTCTAGAAATTTTCATACAAATCAAATTGTGTTCTTGTAAATACATTTAAAACATTTTGTTCCTATTGTTTTGTAATAAAAGAGAGACGAATGGTGGACTAAAATTATAATATCACAAATTTAATCGCTTAGTGAAATTAATATTGTTTTAAATATTTAAAGAATTGTAAGGCGGTCCAATTTTATTCTTATTTTCATCTTCATTTTTCTTACAGCAGGAATGATGTTTTTAGATGTTTGGATAATTTTGTAACCTCTTTTGATTGATCCTTTTGAGGGTCTTTTGCCTTCCACATCTTGTGGTAGTGCTTAATAAATTATCATTTATCTAAAAAATATATTTAAAGAATTAAATATAGTAAATTAATTTTAAAATTCAATAATTTAATTAACTAATTAGATATCACTATTTAAACATTACTTTTAAAAATTCACTTCAATTATGTCAAATAAATTTTTAGACGTCGTTTGTAGTGAGAGTTTTTAAAATATATGATTTTTATGAAATTTATAAATTTTAAAGTTGTAGAAAATGAAATTTTAAAAGATTATATTTTCAAAAATTTACAAATTTTAATAACAGTTTTTATTATAAAATAATACATTTAAATTAAATTCATAAATTCTAGAATTATTTACATATCAAATCTTAATATTTTTTTATTTATAGTTATTAAGCACAACATTTTACAATATTTCATTGCACACTCTATCCTTTCAATTTTTGACATTGTATTAGTCTATAGTCATTTTCTAATAAGATACAAAGTTACCAAAATGTACGCTGTTAGAATAAAGACCTAATGTTTTAAAAAAACTCAGATCTTTCACCCCCTTTTCAATTCTACCTTGACGTTACAAATCAGTCAATTTTACCCTATTTTGCATTTTTCATTTCAATTGTACCCTGAAGCATAAAATTGACTTTTTTTTATTTGACAAAAGTTTAAAAAAATTCTCTAAATTGACCCTTTTTACATTAGATTAACTTTTTGTATTAAATTGATAGTTTTTAAAGAATTTTTTTGAACTTTTGTTAAATAAAGAAAAGATATTTTTATGCTTTAGGGTACAATTGGAATGAAAAAATGCAAATTAAGATAAAATTGACAAATTTTTAATGTCAGGGTAGGATTGAAAGGGGACGAAAGGTCGGGGTTTCTTTAAGCATTAAGCCAAAAATAAAATGTATTGTACAACGACAGAAATCGCAAAAATAAAGTGAATTATGCATCATTTTAAATATTGTATTTAAATTGCTACAAATAAAAAATGTAGAATCTAATTTATCAATAATCCTAAGTTTATTTATCTAAAATTTCCTAATCTAAAAATATCTTAGGCAACATTTGGATTGATGAATTTTAAAATTGATGGATTTAAAATCTATGAAATATGAAATTGGTGGATTTACAAATTCCATCGTTTGGATAGAACTTAAAATCAATATATTTATATAATTTTAGAATAATAAAATATTTTAATAATCCATCATATATTAAAAATGGTGCATTTCAACTTTTCCACCTCTTAGGTGGAAAATTAAATGAAAGATTTTGGAAGATAGTAAATTGTGACAATCCGTGAATTCTAATAACTGTTTATTATATTAAACGGTGTATTTTATTTAAATTCATATCGGAATTCCCTTAATTTAAAGAGTGCCTTGAATAATTTGAATATCTACGAATATAGATAATGGTTGATATGTCCTGTCCACATACTCAAAAAGAAAGTAATTTTCAAAATGGATTAATTACCTTTTGGATCACATGATTTTGTCTGTTTGTTAATAATTTTAATTTCGATTTTGAATATGTTCGTAGAAATTTCCATAACTTGGAGGGAAGTTCATCACTCCATCATATTGTACAGATAAATATGGACATGAATTTTGTCACAAGAAATTATTGTCGTTTTACTATTATCTTCACTTGATATCCACTTTACATTAAATACCAACTGCCCCCACCTTCAAGTTTTAACATATAGAAAAATAGACTTGAAATGGAAATTTTATTAATTTAATGGTTTCCAATTTAAAATTAAACTCTTAAATTTATATATTTGCATAAATTATAGGATTAATTGTAAAATATATTATAAATTTTAAAAATTTACCAATCTTACACTTTTTTTCCAATTTAATCACACCTTTTAAAATTTGTCATAAAGATATACAAACTTTCATTTTTTTTTCAAATTCATACACGATATTGTGTGGCATTCATTGATTAAAAATGACTTTCACCTCAGCAAATTACAACAATGAATGAGTATCATTTGAGCATCGTGTATGGATTTGAAAAAAAAAAATGAAAGTTGGTGTATTTTTATGACAATTTTAAAAAAAGCGTGATTAAATTGAGAAAACATGTAAAGTTGGTGATTTTTTTTTACATTATCTCAAAATTTTAATATAATTTATAATTTTATACGAACTTTCGCTTTGGAATTCAAAATACGAATTACCAGTTTTTTCCAGTTCGAAACATCAAATATTATGATATGGCACATCAACATTTTTTTAACGGAAAACATTTCATTGTGCCGATTTATCAAAATGAAAATCAGTGACTTGTTTTATCAAATTTATTACAAATATAATATAATTTTTAAAAATTTGGCAAAACCAGTAACATACTTTCATATTTTGGCAAATCAAAATACTCAATTATTTTCCGTTGTAAACACTAACGTGCACATCACAATTTATATTGTTTTGACAGTCATATCAGCGTTTTTAACGAAAAATGGATCGGGGTTTGGATTTGCTAAAAAAGAATTAATAACTATTCATCAAAAAGAAATTAATAACTAATTTTACCAAATTTGAAATTTATGCTATAATTATAAAATATGCTAAATTTTTTTTCAATTAATCATATGTATTATCACATCACTATTTTAATGTCAACATCAAATTGTTTTTTGCTTTGAAATTGTATAGTATAAAAATGGTCGAAAAGGGGTGGAAATGGGTTGTACATGATTGTGTGCTATAAAGGACTAAACTTTAGCTGAAATGCCCCTTTCTTAATTATTATTATACCCTAAAATTATTCTAATAGAACCAGATATTGTTAGCTTAATTAATTGTAATATTTTTTTGTTGTGATTTTGAAGAACAGAAGAAATGTGATTGTCAACTAGCAATATTTGGTCACATTAAAGCATCCAAATTTGTTCACTTTCCAGGCAATGGCTGCCAAAGTTTCTCAACTTGGAAGAGAAGAAACCGCTTGTGACGAGGGTTCTGTATAAGTCGATTCGGTTCGATTTAAAATTGGTTAAACTCGACCAATTAAAGTTTGTGAAATTTTCACATCGAATTGAACTATAAATTCGGATAATATTAAATCAACCAAACCAAAGACGTCGGTTCAGTAAAACTTCAAAAAATCTATTTAAAACAAATTATTTATATAATAATTTAAATATTAAAAAGTTGTTGTTTGGCGTTACATATATATTTATTATTATATTTATCTATTGTATGGAATTTTTTAATTTATGTGTTAATTGTAATTAAGAAATAAAGACTAAATAAATATATAAGTTTGTGTATTTATATTTATTTTTTATTTTCGGTTATTTTAATTTTTAAAATATTCAAATCAAACCGAATACCAAACCTTTATATAATTTCAAACTGAACTAAAATTTATTCATTAAATTACTAAACAATAATATAGTTATGTGATTCGGTTTGATTTTATAGTCCGATTCAATTTTTATAAACCCAACTCTATGACTTTGGTGAGGTCTTTCCAATCAATGTCATTGTGTACACAAGATATTCCTCATCCTCGTGCTGGATCCAAAACCTTTTCATAGGATAAGAAAAAAATATAATTAAATTAACATCATTTTTAATAAATTAAAATTTTAAATTAATTAATTATTATTATACACTCTATATAAATTCTTGTGCATGCATCATGTTCACATTCTCTCAATAATACATTGTCATGTCAACGCTTACAATTTTTTTAAAAAAATTAAATTAATCTTTAAAAAACAACAACTAAAACAAGAGTTTGTTAATAGAACTGAACATATCAAATAAATTTTATTTCTTTCGATTTAAATTTTACTTACACATAAATTAGATAAAAAAACCCGATTCCATCTAAAATCTTCATATAATATGATTTGGCCGGTTCTACTCACTTATAAAATGAATCAGCCGAATTTTGAATTTTTTTCCGTTCGGTTTTAATTTTTAATTTTCCGACAATTCAAGATTACCGCGGACTTTTTTTTTCCCGACTTCAACAAGAAGTCTACCCTAATTTTAAAGCAGATCCGTCCGTAGAACCGACCGGTGCACTGGCCTATCAGAGACAACTTGGCTTAGGACAGGGGAGGTCTCGCCTATTAGTGTCGTTATTATGTACAGTAGAGAAGATATACTCCTCATGGTCCCATGCATCATATAATATTAGCCGCCATAAGACAAACCACCACTTGATTTTTGTTTAAATTATGAAATGGACCTTAATTTGTTCCCAAGTGCATTTTAGGCCCTACTGTAGGATATATGTTGATAATTAATAGAATTATAATCCAAATATGTGTCAAATATTCAATATAATAGTTATTTTAGCATTTCAAAATCGGGTGACACTATTTTTAGAAAAATATTAATTGATAATTTTTTTAATATAGATAAAATCTAATAACATTAGTAATTACTAGTTGTTAATAGTTAAATTTTTAATTTTTTAAACTGGCCTTAACAATATTTTTTTCAAATGATAGCTCTTGTAATTTTTATTTATAAATTTGATGGTCCATGATTTGCTAATATAACTAAATTCTTATTAAGAATTCTCTCTAAAAGAATGACATATTTGCAACCGAGAAAGTTTTACTTTGACTTGAAATGTTACTTATTAGATACCGGTCTTTATAATTTATATCCAATTTTCTTCTTTTTAAAATTTGCTATATCTTTATAAAACCTATTTAATTATGATTCTATCATATCTTTTATAGCAAAGAAAAGATTATATAGTGAAAATTGCATTTTTTTTATTGAATATTAATGATATTTAATTGTTCAAATTCTACATATTTATTGATAAGTTTAATTGTAAAATTCTATAAATATAGCAATCGATTGAAAGAGTTTCTAAATTATTTGTGTTAAAATTATGATATTTGGAGTAAAAAGAACCCTAAGAAAAGTGAAAAAATAGATAGAATGATCAAACATGTAAATATTCATGAATATTATTCCTTTTTAGATTTTCTTCTATTTATAAATTACATTCTATTGCTTTCACTTGTTTGATTATTAATATCATAATCTGCTGTACTAATTTTGCTCTTAGTTTCTTTAATTAAGTTAGAAACTTTAATGAACTTGTATGAAATTAATTAGTTGAAAGGCAAGATTCTTATTTCCTATCTTCCATATAAAACCAAAATTTTAATTTTTTTTTGAAATCAAAAAATTTTAATTATTAAATTAAAAGGAACACAACATTTTAATATCCACTAACCATCATCTGATTAGTCAAAGAATAGTCCAAAAAGCTACTTTGAAGCCAAGCCAGCTAAAACAAAAAATGATTAAAAAATTTGATAATAATAATAAAATAACAACAGTTAGATTATTGCTTAGAAGGAACATCAACGGTGGATAATGGTGGCAGGCTAATAATAATACTACAAGCTTATCTTCATCTGCCATGACTTTGACCTCTGTTTTTTCTTTCTTTCAAACTTTATTTTTATTAATTAAAGAATCAATCAAAATTTTAAAAACCATAAGCTAAATGATAAGAAGAATTAGTATAAATTGTTAGCCTTTAAAAATAAAAAATAAAAAGTTGAGGGACCAGCTAGCCCGCCATTAATGCCATTTTTTCATACTCCTATATTTTCAAGCAACTGCTTATTCCATTTTAGCTCAACTTTAGTCAACTTTTGCTCTTATTTTTTCAATATTTTTACTTGTTCTTGTTTGATTATTAAACAAAAAAGAAAAGGTGGGTATTTGGTTTATTTATGTTTAAATCTTGGGTTGGTTTCTGTTTTTTAATTGGAAGCAAAAATTTCTGTTTTTGGATGTGTTTATGTAAAAAGTTTTTTTCTTTTTCTTTGCTGCATGAAAAAGTAAGCATTTTTTTTCTCTAGTTTCACACTTAGATCTATGCTTCTTTTAGGCTGTATAAAGTTTATTTATTTATTACTTTTCAGTGTTATAAAGCTTAAATTTTCAATCTTTTTCTGTAGGATAATAGTTTGTAGAAGGTGAAGATTTGTTGACATTTTGTTGATGGGGATTTGCTTGAGTGCACAAATTAAAGCTGAGAGCCCTTATAATACAGGTACTAAATTTGTAGCATATTTGTTATTATAATGTTTTATTTCTGATTGATTTTGATTGAATTATTGAGATTCTTATGTTATGTTATATGGATTTGAATTGGAGTTTTAGATTTTGTTATGGTTGAGTGGAAGTTGTTAAATTTTGTGTTGAAAATTAAGTTAAGTAATTACTATTATTGGTTTGTTGTGTTTTGTTTACCTATTACTATTAGGATCTAAAATCTCTTGAATTGGATGACTGAAAGATTGATAATACTTCTCAATTTTGTCATTTTCACCCTTTTTGGCATTTTAAACAATTAAATGAAAGAAAATGACTGATAAAATTAGATTGAACTGGGGTAGCTGCATCTATGACAAAATGATGAGCTTAATTATGTATTATATTAGCCAAAAAGATAAAAAAATTTAGTTCAATATTTTGTAATTTTCTTAGTTTCTTGATGTATCAATGTTTATGTTCTGAACACTCTATAGATTGTTGTTCTGTATAGTTTGTGGATTTGGAAATCTTTAAGCAGTATGGTGGCGGCTATCAATATATGTAAGGATTACATATTGGCTTGTGCAGGGATTAGTACTTCAAAGTATGTAAGCACAGAAGGAAATGATCTTAGTACAGGCAGCAAGCAATCGTCGTTTTCGATGCCACCAACTCCTCGGAGTGAAGACGAGATATTGCAGGCTTGCAATCTGAAGAACTTCAATTTTTCTGATCTCAAGACGTCCACTAGGAATTTCCGTCCTGATAGTGTCCTTGGAGAAGGTGGTTTTGGTTCTGTTTTTAAGGGATGGATTGATGAAAATTCATTTGCTGCTGCTAAGCCTGGTACCGGAATGGTGATTGCCGTTAAAAGGCTGAACCAAGAAGGTCTCCAAGGTCACAAGGAGTGGCTGGTGAGTTCATTTTTTTCTTCCCTTAGTTTTTCTACAGAGGCACATTAGTTGATAATTTTCATGATTAAGTACCTTTTATATGAAGAGTAAAAGTTTAATAAAGGTACATTTAGACATGGAAAAGATGGTGTGCAATTACCTTTGAATAAGCACAAAAGTTTGTATGATTGAGCACTGTGTTGCTAATAAAATTGACAAGTTTTACATTACAGTGTTTTGTTTCCGTCTCCGGAAACGTTTCTAAAACTTTTTATGTATACCTAATTCTTATGAAAATGTTGTTTTGCCGTTTTACTGTTTCAGTGTTTCTCGTTTTAGCATTTATATTTTCGTGCAATATAAATCGAGTATTTTCATGATATTGACTCTTGTTAGTAATATTATCAGCCTACGTTACCATCTAAATGTAGATGTTCACTCGTTTGCTATTTGTTTTGTTTCTTGGTTTTTTCTAAATTTATAGGCGGAAGTAAATTATTTGGGGCAGTTTTCTCATCCTCATCTTGTGAAGCTGATTGGTTATTGCGTAGAGGATGAACACCGGCTTTTGGTGTATGAGTTCATGCCGCGGGGAAGCTTGGAGAATCATCTGTTCAGGAGTAAGTTTTCCCATTTCATATTATAGACATTGCGACACCTGAATGGCTTTGGTCGGGATTTTTGATTTACATACTACTATTGATGTTCTACCAGGAGGTTCTTATTTCCAGCCTCTTTCTTGGAATCTTCGCTTGAAAGTTGCTCTTGGTGCCGCAAAAGGGCTTGCATTTCTTCACAGTGATGAAAATAAAATCATATATCGCGACTTCAAGACATCTAACATTCTACTTGATTCGGTATGTAAGACATGTAAACTTATTTTTGTACATTCATATTGGTATTATCTATGTTCCACGGAACAAAAATGCTGAAATGAGAATTGTTCAAACCAGAAAACGGCAAAATGATATTTATTTTATAAGAATTCTTCTTAGATATAAAGTTTCAGATTCTAGAGAGTTTCTAAAAACAAAAATATAATACCGAAACTTAGAACCCGATAAATTTCCGTATATGGGTTCTTCTAAAGTTTCTGCTGTGACATTTTTGCAGAAGTACAATGCCAAGCTTTCCGATTTTGGGTTGGCTAAGGATGGGCCTACAGGTGATAAGAGTCATGTGTCCACCCGGGTTATGGGTACCTATGGCTATGCAGCTCCGGAATATCTGGCTACAGGTATTATCCGTTTCAGATTGCATATGATAGTATTATAGTTTTTTCGGACTGCTTGTTTAGATTAATCCGCTAGTTCCAGTAATAATTGAACGTCTTTTCTTCATAGGCCATTTAACTGCCAGGAGTGATGTGTATAGCTTCGGAGTTGTTTTATTAGAAATGTTATCGGGCAGAAGGGCAATCGATAAAAATCGACCATCCGGAGAACACAATCTAGTGGAATGGGCTAAACCGTATCTGGCCAATAAAAGAAAGGTTTTCCGCATCCTAGACAATCGTCTTGAAGGCCAGTATTCAATTGATGTTGCCTGTAAAGTGGCTGCTCTTGCATTACGTTGCATATCGATAGAACCCAAGTTCCGGCCAACCATGAATGAAGTTGTGACATCATTAGAGGAACTCCAGAATTCCAAGCAAATCGAAAGCAATAATAATACCAATTCAAACCGTGCATCCAGGATGCGGAGACGAAGTGCAGATGATACTCATGGCGGAAGGAACGTAGTTGCTTATCCTCGGCCTTCAGCTTCGCCTCTTTATGCTTGAAAACAGAACGAACTTGATGGAAACTGTCTCACTATAGCTCTATACAAAGCCGACGACTATCATGCTGACTCGGGCATTCACCAATGTTCTTCGATCCAATGACTGTACAGTTCGTCACGGTTGCGTTAATGAATTTAAAATCAATATTCTGCTGAGTAAATTGCTGGTCAGCATGTAACACTAGTTTGCATATATTAAGATCTGCTGAAATGTAACAGTTGGAATTACAGCTGAAGGAATGCGATGACTTGCTCTTGCATGCTTTTGTATTTGATATTAATCTTATATATTAGTAGTAGTATTTAATTTTTGTGTACTTGGACGCATATCTAGATTATCATAAAAAAAAAAAATTGCTTTAGATATACAAGAGCTGAAATATATTACTATTTTTTTCTTTAAAGGAAACTAAGAGGAGTAAATTAGTTATTATATTATTTGTTGCATGTATTTACTTCCAGATTTTTGCATGTACATGTAAAAAAGTTATATTATTATTATGAGTTATTCCCTAATTTTCCACATATGTCGTAATTGATGGTCTTATTCCTTTTATTTGAAGATGCTATTGTCTTTCATTTTTATTTATGTCAACGTTTTAGTCATTCCGTCCAGTTTTTGTATTAGTTATCTAGCTTGAAAGATTTAATTAAAAAAATTAAAGTTCAATTTAATCCTTTAATTTATATAAATAAGAATTATGTTCTTATATAGATTTGTGTTAAAAATAAGTTAAAGATTTAAATTAAAATTTGATATTTTTAATTAAATTTTTTAACTTAATTGACTAACATTAAAAATAAACGAAAAGACTAAAATATTAATAAAAGTAAAAATGAAGGATTATATTGTTTGCTTTTCAAATAAAGAGAATGAAAGTTTTATGAGATACGTGAGGACACAAGAACAATTTTCTCTTATATCATTTGATTCATGTAAGTACTTCTAGATTTTTACATGTACTTAAAAACTATAGAAATATATAATTAAATCATCAATTTTAGAAAAAAAATAAGGCAAAACTCATCCCGAGGTTTTTATATTTTATTATTTTTATTTAGAAAACTCCTCACTCGGAAAACTTATCTTCTTAATTCCTCTGCTTGTTATTTTCGCGATTTTCATGTGTTTTTATGTGATTAGAAAAAAATAGAAAGAAGTACCATAAAAACAAAGAAAAAAGTATCAAAATCGCAAAAATAACAATTAGAGAGTCCAGGAAGATAAACTTTTGAAGTCTGAACAAAAATATTAAATACAGAAGCCTAAAGATGGATTAGCCAAATAATTACTTTAGGGAACCAGCCCTTCAACAACACTAGCCATCAAAAATAGGCTCAGGAAATTAACTTAGCATCTCTCTCTATATCATATCATATGTTAATGTCACCACCCTAAGCAAAAATTACATAGCATAGATCACACACATGTTACATTCTGACCTATATTTACAGCTATCTCGTATGCATTCCATATACCGACGTGCCTTTGTCAACTGCGACGATGAACCGCAATCGGCCATTCTTGTGACGATTAAAGAGCGTATGATTGAGCCTAGTCTGAAGTTCTTATCAACGGCGTCCAATTTCTCCAATCTAATTTCCCTATTGATCTATTCCTTAAGTTAACAATTTCTCGTAAATCAAATATCTTCTTCCGATAACCATTCCAGTGTTTCGTAGACTCGGGTTCAGTCTCCACAGAGGCTTCTTCTTTAACGTCTTCAGTTTCCGCTACAGGCTCAGAGGCAACTTCATCTAAAGATGAGGCCTCACTGATGATGCTACCGAGTATCTCTACTACCTCGCTCATTTTCGGGCGAGATTTCGGTTGTTTTGCTAGACACTTGTTAGCCAAGGAAGCTAGTTTCTGAGCGGATTTGACAGAATATTCTCCTTCGAGTCGTGGATCTAAGATAAGGTGGAACTTCTTTGAGTCTGATACATATGGTCTTACCCATTCCAATAGCTTCTGCTCAGGCCGAGGTAGGTTTCTTTCTAGGGCTCGCCTTCCGGTGATAAGCTCATAGAGGACTACCCCGAAGCTCCAGACATCACTCTTTGAGGTCAGCTTCCCGGTCAGAACATACTCTGGAGCTGCATAACCGACTGTGCCCACAACCTATAAGAGTACAATTAAAACATACTTAGAAAAACTTCCGTTGAGCGTTTTAAAAGATATCAGGATTTATTGATTCACTGAAGCCATTTGAATCTACAGTCCCAGTTTCTTAAAGCTAAATATCACAATACTATGATGAAACTGACGGAAGAATAAAATAGGCACCTTCAAAATGGCGAATTTGATAGCATTACAGAAAGAAATAGTAACCATGACGATGGATTTCTATGAAAAAAATATCTTCAGAAGTTCATCAAGGATGAATTATAGTTTTAATCATATAAATTACCATATCAAATAACAGTATGTTGCATGGAATCGAAACACTAAAACGGAAAATGGTAACACAGCACATCTACAAGAATAGATCATAAATTTAAAGTTTAGGAGTTTTATAAGCATTTTTGGAAATATAAATGAAACGCTAAGATGTAAGACTTGACAAGTTTTCATACAGCATTATCACACAATGAGTAGATATTATTCAACGTTTATAACAAATTTTAGAAAATGAAAAAGAAAGATTTGTAATTTCTCAGCATAAATAAAACATTCAACAGTTGGAAGACTTCCAGCGAAAAATGATGAAACACGGACAATCCTTCAGGAGGAGAGCTCAAATTAATATAAAGAGAAGTAACTTACTGCTGTAGAAACATGGCCAAGTCCTTCAGGAGGTCCCTGTCTAGCCAATCCAAAATCTGAAAGCTTTGCATTGAACTCCTCATCTAGCAGAACATTTGACGCTTTAAAATCTCGAAATATTAACTGCAACAATAGTTAGACAACCTAAGCACACAGATAACTGAGAAAAGTACAATTATAAATCTTGGCAATGTCTGACCATATCGATAATCTAGTGTTCAGTGCCGCACAAAGCATTCTTATAGCCTATACAAATATACAACACTGATTCTTTATATAATACTCCAAAAACAGAGAACAGTGTTTAAAATTCGCTTCACATTTAATGTTCGGAACCTAAAATACCTGAAAATCCATTTCTTCGTGAAGGTATGCTAAGCCACGAGCAGCATCTTGGGCAATTTTCAACCTTGTCATCCACGAAAGAGGAACCGGAACTCGAGCCAATAAATGATCTTCTAAGCTTTTATTTCGCATAAGCTCATAGACTAAAAGCCGTTGCATCCCTCTTTCATCGTCCTCAGCACAATATCCAACCAACTTAACAAGATTCGGGTGGTTAACTACACCCAAGAAATTCACCTCATTTATCCATTCCTTGTGCCCCTGAATACTAGAATGCAAAACACACAACTTTTTCACATAAGCTCGCTTCAAAAAATGTAAGTTCCAACATAACATATACAATTCCCTCAATTAAACACAAAAAGAGAGAAATTATTCACATAAACTCAGCACAAAACTGAAAATATTGGTACTTTATAAGAAACATCATACAATTAAAATACAAAATGTTTTTAATTGAGTGCTAACCAAGAAAATTGTACGCATAAACTCATCCAAAAGGAGAAAAAAATTGAATTTTTGTCAAATAACATATAAATTATAACATGCATAATTACATTAACTAAATTGATTAGAATTGGGATTTTTCTTTCTTTCTAAAGTTAATGAACTGTAGCACAAATAAATGAACTTTGTCTTTTTCAAATTAATTAGAATCCAACAAAACCAAATTTTCACGCTTCTAATCTAGGTAAACACACACAGAAAAACGGGACACTTGAACACGAACAGCGAAACAACATTATCTTAAAATTTCTTACGTAAAAATGAATGTTTATGTCCGAAATCGTCAAGTGTCCGAAACATCTCTAAAACGGGATTAGTTAATTGAACGAAGTGTCCGAAACATTTCTAAAACGGGATTAGTTAATTGAATGAAGTGTCCGAAACATTTCCAAAACGGAATTAGTTAATTGAATCAAGTGTCCGAAACATAGGATTAGTTAATTGAACGAAGTGTCCGTGCTTTCTAATTAAGCTTTCTAATTAAAAACTATATAATTTAAAGCAAAGAACATGCCTGGAAACCATGGCGATTCAACTGTTTAATCGCAACATCGAACCGAGAATCAAGCACCCTAACCACACCTTTATAAACACAACCAAACCCTCCTTCACCAATCAACAAGCCTCTACTAAACCCTTTCGTAGCAGATTTCAGCTCCCCAAAACTAAAAACTTTCAGATCATTAGCTCTTCTCTGAGACAACAGCTCAAAAAACCCAACCGAGTCAGACAAATCTCTCGACGAGTCACAACACTCCGAGTCAAACTCGGACCTTCTCGTTGTTGAAGCTGTGTCCACACTGCTTGATGCTATACTCAATGATCTTGCCCATGAAACCCTTGAAACCACCCTCGAAACGACGTCGTTTCCGCCACCGTCGTTGTCTTCGTCCTTTTTTTCGCCGTTGGAGAAATGAAAACACTTCATTTTAAGATTAAAGAGAGCAAAGGGTATTGGAATGACGGATTAATTCAAGAAATGGAGTTGAATTTGGTATGTGGGTCTGTTTTATTTTTGATATTTTAAGTTGGGTTTGGTTTTGAAATTTGGGTGATTTTGATGATCGTTTCAAAACGTAACAACATGGAGAAGACGAAGATGATGATGATGGGCCCATTTGATCGTTTGGTTTGGTTTATTGTCGTTTTGTAATGTCAGAGTGAATCACGAGGGAGAGCGCAGATTGGAGATTAAAATTTGGGCCTGTGTTTAGGGGTATGAAGAAACCCAACCAAACCGTAAACCGAATTAAACCGAACTGAAATTAGAAGTTGTAACTATAGTTGGGTCATTTGATGTATACGGTTTGATTTAATTTGCAGTTAGATAAGAGTTTGGTGTCCAATTTTTGGTTCGTTTCGGGCATTTTTAGAAACCAAAAAAATGAGATATCAAATAAAAAGTATTTCGGTTTTTGAAACCAAATCGAACATTTCGGTCCAGTTTGGTGTATCTGAATTTAAAATTTTGATTTGGTTTAAGTTTGTATATTTTAGCTGGTTGGTTTCGGGGATTCTTAATTGAACTAAATCGACCGATACACAATTATATATTTTTTTTATCAGTAGATAGATAAACCGATACACAATTATACTTGTTTGTGTTTGTGTTTGTTTAAAGAGATAATTGAAAATGAAAAATTAGAAAAGAGAATTAAAAAAAAATGGCCTAATAACTCAACCCCCATTTTTAGCCTCTTCTGTAAATATATTCCAACCTAGAAATTTCTCCAATTTTACCCCAATTTGTCCTTTTATATTTCAATTGTATCTTAAAGCATTAAATTGTTTCCTTTTCACTTGAAATAAAAGTTTAAAATGATTTTATATTTTTAGCCTATATTTCAATTAGACACTAATATTATTAATCATATAAAAAAATAAAAAATTATTTTAATTTTTTTTATAAGTGAAAAGAGGTCAATTTAATGCTTTAGAGTACACTATAAACATAAAAGGACAAATTAAGATAAAATTGGAAAAATTCTTACGTCAGAATATATTTACAAAAAAGGTTAAAAGTTGGGGGTTTGAGTGATTAAGCCTAAAATAAAATGAGTTTCAGATGGTGAGATTAGTTGAGAAATTGAATAGGAATTATTATTTGTTTATAAGGTTTACTTAAAGATGACATTTGGTAAGAGCTTTTGGTTTTAAGCAATTGATTTGTTTTGTTAACTTTTAGTAAAACTATGGTTTAGTTTGGATTGCATTAGACATAAATTGCATCAGATCATACAGGTCCAAAAAATATATTATTTTTTTATAATACTAGGTGGTTTTAAATATATTAGTATTATTATTATTATTATTAAAAATATGTCAATACAGCTTTAAAATAATTAATATATTTAATAAATAACAAAATTTGAATTTTGGTTGATAATGTAAAAGCAAATGAATTATTTTTTATTTAGTAAATAAATAAGAGTGTTCAAGTACAATTTAATAAAAAATTATTTAATTTGAACACAAAAAAAAATCTTATCAACCAAAGTTTTAATTTTTGAGCACCTAATTTTTAATATTGGAACATGTAGGCTCGGAGATACAATCTAGTGATATAAAAAATTAGTCGATCATGATCCATATAATTGATCCATGTTTTAAAATGTTTTTTTTCTTCCAGAAAAGTGTGCCAATTGCTTAAAAATGTCAATTACAGGCTAAATAATTTGGCAATTTGCCGACTTCAATTGAACAATATACCTAAAGACCAAGTCCAATTGTTAGGGCTGCAATTTTTTAATTGGAGGCTTAATTTGAAAATACCTATAGTTATAAGTACAAAACCAAAGAAAAAGTATACAACCAGTGACCTTTTTTTTTAACAAAAGAATAATTGAATTCTGTTTGGCACATTTTTGTCTAAATTAATTTTTATGTTGAATTGTTCCATCGTTTTTCTTATTTTCTCAGAGATTAGTTTTTGAAGTCAAAACTTTGAAAAGAATTTGAAATTTGGCTTGGCATTTGTAAATATGATCAACTCAATGCCTATTAGTTAAGCAAAATCCACTTGATATTGTTTCGGATTATTGGTTCTTTTTCTCATCGAAAAATGAAATCCTGTATTTTATTGATATCCAGACATATTAAAATATGTAATATCATAATAATAGTAAAAATGAAATTATTCCGTTCTCAATTCATGACTAATATGAGTTTAAAGTTTCCTTCGTAACTTTCGGAACTTTTTCGTAATTTTTTCGTTTCATGCCTCATTTCATAAGAGATCTAAAAGTGACTCTATTTCATTATATTCCATCTATTCAAATTAAAAGCAATTGAAAGAATCAACCGCAAAATAATAAGCATTCAACCATTTTGATAATTAGTTTAAAGGAATTAGATTCTCTAGATTTTATTTTAAACTTGAGGGGTTATATTACGATCTACACTGTCCACTGTAAAATAAACGGTATAAATTAATTTAACTAAAATTGTACCTTTTTAATCTACACTGTTTATTATAAAATAAATGGTGTATATCGTAAACATGACCCCCTCAAATTCAAATAAGTTTAAAAAAAATCTCAATCCTAGTTAGATTGACTCAGTCCATTACATTATTTTTGAATTGAGCCAAATATTTTAAACACATCATTAAATGTGTAAGAACTTTAGCACATAAAATTTTATCAATGCCACTATCCTAATAATGTGTTTTAAAATGACTGACTCATTCCACAAATGATTAAAATTTTATTGAGTTATATTAAAAAAAAATTAAATCAACTATTCAAACAAATTAAATCAAACGAGTAATAATAATTTAAATATTAAATATTTGTTTATGTTAGAAACAAAATCTAATTATTAATTTGTTTTCTAGTTTATAAATCTTATATCACAATAAACTACATTAAAATAATATATTAGCTATTAGTATATATAATTCATTTTATAAATGCTATTTTTATAATATAATATTTTTTTTATGACAAATAAACAATTTTAGTAAAATTATCGATATAACTATGCTATATAAAGATTAATTATTTAGAAAATAGTTCAAACTTAGTTTAAGAGAAATCAAACCAATCCAATTTGAAATCCATTGACTTAACATCCTTTTGTTTTGATTTTAATTTAAAGAGCAAATTACTTAAAGACCCTTAACATATGTTATAATTCACATTTCAGTTCATTTTGTTTAGAAATTAAACAATATTGTTCTTCATTTTTATTTCCATTAATAATTTTAGTTCTTATTTTTAGTATTAATCAACCGAGTCAAACAAATAAATTATAAATAAATTTCAATTGAATCATTAAATTTATAATTTTAATATGTTTAGATAAAAATCATATTATTATGAGATTTAGCAAGTTAATGATTTTAATTTAATTTTTAAATGTATTAAATTATTGAAAAAAAATTCTTAGTTTTATTTAGTTTTTAAAATTTAATGAAGTAAGTTTTTTAAAAATATATTAAAGTAAGAGAACTAAGCATTAAATAAATTGAATTCATAAAACATCAAATTTTATAAATTTACAGTTTATATATATATTGGTGTGAAAACTAAGTGTGGATCAAATGAGGACAATACTTTATAATTTTAAGTCAATTATATTATTCTTTATTTTTAGGCCGACAAGTGATAAAATTAGGTTATGTTGGTCTATCTTATTTGACATAAAAATAGAGATAATTGTTATTTTTTTTATCAAAATTAATTATTTAATCCGGAGTTACAAATTCAGAAATTCACTCTTAAGGCATACGTAGCTAAAAACTATTAATGCATATATAGTATAACCATGCAAATAAATGGAAACTTATGGATTACATACATGAAAAGTAATTTACAAAAGAATGATTACACGAAAAATAAATCCACAAGCAACAATCATCCGAATCAGAATTATAGAAATTATAGAAGATGAATCAATTAAGTAAACATATGCAAGCAAACATAATGAATATATTAATTCTTTAGATATTTTTGTATATTAAATAATGCAAGGAATGTGCTTCAACCAACAAAATAATGATAGATATACACACATGTAAATTATGAAGAGCTTAACTAAAAAAAGTGAGGAAAAATTACTCAGTTCTTATTTTGTGAGCATGACTAATATTATTTATGAGGCACGGTCATTAACCAAATCTTTTTTAAGATGTTATTTGATATGTTATTAGCTTTAAAAATATTTTTAGAAGCGTTATTATGACCATGAAATGCAAGACCCTTCCGTAAAGAACGCGAATAGAATGTAACACTTCAATCAACTGAGTTAGATAAACAATTTTCAAGTTACAACTTTGGATGCTCTACATACATGCAAAATGATTTGACGTTTATTTTAAAATCTTCATAATTCATCGTTATAAATACTTTTTACTTGACCGCCATGTACATTTAAATGTTATAATAATACCTTCTTACAATACTCAATTGTATCAATATGACCTAATTAATAATTTTTGTATTTCGATTTGATTCTATTCATTGCTTGTACCGCATTTTATGATGAATGAAAATTCATCTTTGTAAACATAAAGGACAAAGGAAACTAACATTCGCATAATTTTCCATTGCCGTTTTGCTACTCAAGCTTGGAATTTGATTCTTTATCAGTGTCAACTTTTACGAGCAGCCCCTCCATCTCTTCATATTTTCTTTGATTTTTGGTGCTCTTTACCGGTTACAAGATATCGTTGTTTATGGGAAACTATTTGGTTTGGGAGATTTGAAAAGCGAGGAATGAAATATTTTTCAAGTATGAGTTTATTGATTTGGAGAATGTGATGAGTTTATTGATTTGGAGAATGTGATTTACAATGCTTTTTGTGAAACGGTGACCTATTACAAAGACTTAACTCGAGTTTCGAATACTTGGGGAATGATGTTTTTCGTAATATGCATTTGTTTTGCCATCTTTTGTACGACTTTTACCTTTTCCTGAAAAAGTTTTTTGCCTTCCACTCCTTCGTAGTTATCTAATATATTGATCATTTATATATAAAAAAAAAACATAAAGGACAAGAAATTAGAGCATGATCGATCATCACCTCTATATAGGGAAGGTATAGGATCTATAGACCCTTATTAGCCACAATAATGATCTGAAAGGAGAAGAGAGTTCAAAATAAATTGTACAAAGTACAAACACGGGATCTACTGATGTATAAGTATTATATCAAAGGTAAAAGTCCTTTTAAAGTTCTTATACTATTTATTTTTTGTTTATTTAATCCTTAAATTAAAATTCAATATTTTTTACATTTCTATGTTTTCATATTAAGAAGTCCTTTTTAAACAAAAATAGAGCCAAATAAAAAGAATACAATCATATATTGTTAGTTAACCTTTATAATTTGTAAATCAACAACAAAATATAATTTACTCATCATTGAAAACTAAATCAAAATATAATCCAATTAAAGGACTATATACTATAACTTGATCTTTAATATTATATGTCCTTTCATGCTGATGTGTATATGAATTTAACTAACGACATGTGGCTGTGATTTTTTTAAAAAATTTATGATAAATATACAAAAATAAAATAATATATCCATAATTTTAATTATTTTGACAAATAAATTTCTAAGAATAACTTAGACGGCCTGGTCTATTAATTTCACAAATTAAGGACGAATGCAATCTAATGTGAATTGCTTATATGATTTTACCTGATTAATCCAGCTAGAAAAGAAAAACTTCATAATTTTTTGATTTAGTTGAGATTTTGAATATAATTGTTCAAACTCGCCATATTGACAGATCAAACTGCTCATTCATCTGAGAAATATGTTTGCCAGAATGATGTTACTCATAGATATTTAATTGCCTAAAATAATTAAGGGACAAGGACCTAATAGATTCCCATTAATTCTTAAGGACCATGTAGAGAAAAGACGTATAGTAAAGGGACTTTGAGAAGAGTTTTACCAATATCAAACATGTATATAAGAGGTTCCGCATGAAAAAAAATTCAGCTTTTGCTTTTAGGAATGGTTCTTTTAAACAGACATATGAATACAATATACAGTCACATGTCATCTTCTTCTTTTTGCCCTAAATTTTACACACA
The DNA here is from genome assembly GCF_937616625.2 of Mercurialis annua. Classification (NCBI taxonomy): domain Eukaryota; kingdom Viridiplantae; phylum Streptophyta; class Magnoliopsida; order Malpighiales; family Euphorbiaceae; genus Mercurialis; species Mercurialis annua. Next base: position 2,149,111 of record NC_065575.1, on the reverse strand, counting down.
GCACCTACTATATACCTAGCCTCTGTTCCTACAGCTTTGTTTTGTTTACAGCTCACTTCTTCAAAGATTCTATTACAATTCGACTATGATGCATCTTCAACTCTGATTCATGATTTGATTTGTCATCTAACCTAACCCAACTCTCACGTTCCCATGCTTGTTTCCTCTTATTAATTCTTGGTTAGTTAGTACTACAACACAACTTAATTAATCTCTCTTTTCGCTTTCCTGGTTGGTATACGGTACATGAAATGTTCTGGACGGATTCCATTTATTTGAGCTTTTCATATACAAACTAATTCAACGGCTTCATAATTAAATACGGGTTAAGGATGCTTTATCAACTCACATGCGACTTATCTACTCACATTCAATGTATCTTTCAATTTTTATATTTAAAATATTGCTATTTTAGTTAATTCGCTTCAATTGATTGAATAATGTGTCCAATCCCATGTGATCTGCATGCTGTCAAATAACCATGGCTATGTGAAATCCATGAACCCCTTTTCGATCTTTTGTAATTCTAACTGAAACTTAATTTTTACAAACTTAGTTCAATCGGAGCAAATTGACTAAAATTGTTGGGAATGTTTGTAATTTAACTAAACTTTTAAAATTGGATTTTCTGGTAATCTTCAATTCAAATATAAAATAGTAAAATAAACTAACTTATTCAAACTTTTGTTATTTATATTGTATCAGAATTAAATTAAATTATTTTCAGTATAAGATTATAATACCCGCGGATATATTACATTAATTATAGCTAGAGAGTTGTCAACATTCTACACTAGAATAGAATTAGAATGTTGTAAATAGAAAGAAGCTATTCTTTTCATATAGAAAAGGGAAAAAATAAACCATTATATATATGCATGGTTCAATATTTTAGTAAAGGCCTAATATTGGAAAAAATGTAAATTTTTACAACTTTTTGCAATTTAATTTAAACTTTTTAATTTTTATAATAATAGCCAAAATGCATTTTTATGTTGCAATTTAATCAAAACTTCGTAATTTTTGTAATAAGTTTGGCCACCAACTTGGCTCTTATGCAATGAAAAGATGCAATTTGGTTATAATTATAAAAATTAAAAAATTTAGATTAAATTACAACAAATTGTAAAAATTTGGATTTTCTTACCATGAGCCCTTTAGTAAATATAATCAAATGACTAACCAATTCAAGCCAATTTTTTGCTAAGAACAAATTAAAACCATGCATATATACATATCTTTCATTTGAAACTGAATCATGCAAACATAACTAATCATGCATTGGCCTTCAACAAATTTAAAAAAAAAATAACAAAATTCAAGCTTCAAAGTACTAAACAAATCAAAATTTGCAATTAATCACCCTATTAGAATTAAACAGGCCGATCACGAACTTGAAAAAAAGACCGATTCTTAACAACAATATCATACATATGAAAAGACTTAAAATCAGCAAACCGTTTAGGCAAAGAAATAAGATGAGCAGAGTGATCAGATTTATGAAACTGAATAAGATTGTTGTGCTGATTACAAGTACAAAACCGAGTCCAGCCGAGTTCAACAAGTCGTTGTTCGAGCTCGTTGTGAGAGCAAATAACTTGGTTTGTCGGAAGATAGACAAGAACCCTAGGTCGAGCCCCTGGTGCAGTTGCTGTTCCTGATAATGTTGGTTCCTTTTGCTCGAATGATTCTCTGGTAGGGTTTGTTATTAAGCGGGCTACGCCTTTCTTGTCGAATATCCACACACCAGACATTGTTATGATCTAGGGTTTGAGAAAAAAAGGGGAAGGGAAAATAATTTAGAGTAAGAGTGTTGCAATATAATATAGTTTGTTCTTATGTTTATAGCTGATGTTATGAATGTTTAACAGAAAAATACAAACAGAGATATAGATGTAAAACCTAGGTCTGGTTTTGAATTTTTATGTGGACTCACGTGTCTATTTATAAACAAATAAATGATTAGAGAGGATCACTGAAATCTAAAGTTAGTTACTAAGATTTGGTTGGTCCAGTGGTAAAATGTAGACATTTATAGTTGGCAAAAAGTATAAAAAAACTCCTCAAATAATTCAGAAACAGCACATAATTTTTTTTATTTGCTACTCCCTCCGTCCCGTTTAAGAAGCGACAAATGACTTTTTCACATAGATTAAGAAAGCATTAATTATTATAGTGTTTTCTTATTTTACCCCTATTTATGATAGTATTGTATTTTGTGTATAGACTAATAGTCATTAATTATAAAAAGAGAAAAAGGGGTAAAAAAGGAAAATTTATATAAATTGACACAGAAAACACGATATGACCTTCTTAAATGGGACAAATAAAAATGAGATATGTCCCTTCTTAAATGGGACGGTGGGAGTACTTTTTTTTTTGATAATTGGAGAGGGGGAGCGCTTGTGGGAGGATTTGAACCCACGACCTTGGCATTTGCTGCCCAGCGCTTATACCATTTGAGTTACAGCTCGTTGGTTTTATTTGCTACTTAGACGTTCGATATTTTTAAATGGTACAAATGTCCAAAAAAACTCATATATATAGTCATATAACTAAAGTATAAGGGGCTAAATGTCCAAAAAAAACTAAAAAAACTTTAGTGTTCTTTTAAATATTTGGAAAGAGCATACTGATATGGAACCTTTTAAGTATTGAAATACTTCATTAAAACTTGATAAAAAAATAGTTTTACTGTTCATTTGATTCCATTATGGTTATATGGTTATTAACATTTTGCATTTCAAACTGATAACACTATATAATTATTACATATAATTAATTTTCATATATATAATGAATATTAAGAAGAAGGATAAGTGTGATATTTTTATAAACTAACATTTTTTATCTAGATAAAGATTTTTTTTAATATTGGTTGCTGCTGTTTATCAATTTAAAACAGAGAAAATATTAAATAGTTGAAATTCTGTAGACAAAACTAAATTAAATTTTATGAGCGAGTAATTAATAACTTTGGATAACAGGATATCGACTATCCATATTTAAACTAATTAGTTAAAAATAGTTGAAATATTTCCATATTTGAACTAATTATAAAAAATTGTTAAACATGAAAGTTTCTCTCCAATGCTAAAATATGATACTAATTCTATATGTTAACATAGAGTTTTAAATTAAATTTCAATAGTGTCCCAATTGATGTCAAAACTCAAAATTGCCCTATGCAATATTTAGTCTTAAATTTAACATAAAGAGCCAATATAAATATATCTTATACTATATCTAGATTAAAACATATATAATATGACATATAAACTATAACATAAATGATATAAACACTGAACAAACTGATTAAAAAATATATCACTTTATTTGCTTATAAATTTGTAATTTTCTCTCTCTGACACTATTATCGAAAATATTTTATATACTTCACGAATCTAAATATTATAGTGATTTTAAAGACTATAATTGGGTGACCCAGTGATGGTTAAATAAGTCATTGTGGATGACTGTTTTTGCAGTATCATCATCTTCTTTAGACTGGCTCATTCAGCTTGTTGAGGAGTCACATATTTTTGTAATTCTGACAATTCTACCAATGAAGATTAGCCTTTGGTAAAAAAAGAAAAAAGATTAAAAACTTTAAGCCCATATTAACCTTGCTATCTGTAAGCCCATCGTCAGAGGTCTGAATCAACATAATTTCTAAAAGATTTCGGTTACTCTTGCCGATCCATATTTTAGTGTTGTTTGTGCCTCTTACGATAAAAGAAGTACGGAAACTTCAATAAAGTTGTGTGTCCCGTTTCAGAAACTGAATTTTTTTGAAAACTCATAAAAAAACATTTCGGGCCGTTTCCATAAATAAAAAAATATATTGTTATTAAAAAAATCTAAAAAAATTCCAATGGATAATTTTTTTAAATCAATTACCTGTAATTTTTATTGTTTACTTTATCCATAATAAAACTTATCTTCTTATTTTTGTTTAGTTGAATTATGTTTGATTTATTTTATTAATTGGCATAAATATATAATTAAAATTTAATATACATAACATTTCATAATTTTTAAAATTATAAATATATCTCTATATTTTTATTATTTACACATTTCCCCCATATTTCGTATTCTTTTATTTTAAAAATTTGCCGTTTTTCCGTGTCCATGTTGTTTCCACCTAGACGATAAAACTTAGAGAAGATTAGGATAATACTCTATTTTTTAAAATAATTTGATTTCCTACCTCAATAAAGAAAAGATAGAGAAAATACCTCATCATTTTAATGCTTTTATTTTTTTACTCTAATGCATGTATATATTATAATTATATCTATTTTTTATTAATTTTTTACTCCAAGTATATATTTTTACTTTTATCATGTGACAACTGTCATATTATTATATTTTTCTCTCTCCTCTTTCCTCTCTCCTCTCTCCTCTCTCTTCTTCTTCTTCTTCTTCTTCTTCTTCTTCTTCTTCTTCTTCTTCTTCTTCTTCTTCTTCTTCTTCTTCTTTTTCTTTTCTTCGTCAATTTTCTTCTTCTTCTTTATTTTCTTTTTTCTTCTTAATTTTTCTTTCTTCGCAGTTCCTTCATCGCATGCCGCCGTTTCTTCATTGCTCCACCGTCGCTGCATTGTTCATTCATATTTTATTTTTTCTTATGGTGATTATTGCGATTTTTTAATATTCAGATGTAAATAATTTACTCTTGAATTTTTTTCAATTTTAGATCTAAAAATCTGCATGAAAAATGATATTATTATGAAAAAAAACAATTTTCTGCACAAAAAATGATTTTCTGCAAAAAAATAGCATCTGATTATCATATGATTATCATAACACTGCAGAAAAAATAATTTTTTTGTAAATAAAAGCCAGTCTCTGATTATCATATGAGTATCAATATATTATCATGTTGTTATCATAACACTGTATAAAGAAAAATTTTCTACAAAAAAATTGATTTTCATGTTGTTATCACTGTATTATCATCTCGTTATCATAATATAATCATATGATACCGAGATGATAATGTATTATTGTACCTAAATGAATGTTACGACAACGACATAATAATAAAATTATGATAACAGTATGATAATATGAAACCTATATGAAAAACATTACATAAAAATTATGATAACGAGATGATAATGTGAAGAAAATAGTATGATAATGAAGTACAATAAGGGCATATTATCATACTATTATCTTCACATTATCATCGTATTATCATAATTTTTTTGTAATTGTTTTTTTCATACATGTATCATATTATCATACTATTATCTTCACATTATCATAATTTTTTTGTAATTACTTTTTTCATATATGTATCATATTATCATATTATTATCTTTACATTATAATCTCATTATCATAATTTTTCTGTAATTGTTTTACATATAGGTATAATATTATCATACTATTATCATAACTTTATTATTTTATTATCATCTGATTATCATACTGGTGTCATGAATTTTTTTGTAATTCTATTTTCACGTACGTTATTCCAGTTATCATAACCTTATCATAATTCATTATCATCTAATTATCATACTCCAGTGTTATGATAATGACATGATAATCAGACACTATTTTATCATACATTATCATAGATATTATCATATATGTACCATAAATATTATCATCTCGTTATCATATAATAAAACATTATCATATGATACTATTTCTGTAATTTTTTTTCCATGTAAGTATCATATTATCATACTGTTATAACTTATAAGCTTATCATTATATTATCATAAAAACATTATCATACTATTATCATTATCGTACATTTGTATTATCATAACCTTATCATAATCATATAATGTTATGATAACGATATGTTAATCTAGTGTTATTCATATGATAATCAGACACTTTTTTTTTAGTAAAAAATCAATTTTCTCAGCAGTGTTATGATACTTACATGATAATGCAGTGATGATACTCATATGATAATCAGAAGCTGTTTTATTTGTACAAAATCGTTTTTTGTGCAGAAAATCGTTTTTAATACAGATTTTTAGATTTAGAATTGGAAAAATTCAAGAGTAATTTGTTTAGATCTGAAAGTTAAAAGAAATCGTATTAAGCATCACGAGTTGAGGAAAATCGCTAAAATCAAATATGAAAAACGGCGGAGCGACGGCAGAATGATGGCGGAACGACGATGGAGCGATGAATTAACGATGAAGAAGAAGAGAATAAAAATGAAGAAGAAGAAGAAAATGAAGAAAAAGAATGGCGGGAAAAAAGAACAGAGAAGAAGAAAGCCATGGAGAAGAAAGAGAAAAAGAGAGAGAAAAGGGAAAAAAAGTGACAGTTGTCACTTATGAATTACTACTAATATAGTTAGAGTAAATCAATAATAATGAGTAGGTATAATTATAATATAAATAGATGTTGGAGTAAAAAAATAAATATATTAAAATAGTGAGGTATTTTCTCTATCTTTTCCTTGTTGAGGTAAGAAATCATATTATTTTCAAAAATAGAGTATTTTTCCTAATTTTCTCTAAAACTTAGTAAGCTGATTGAAGAACACATTCATCTACCACCGGGTACTGAGATGGCGCCATCAAGCCCATGTTTTTCTTCTATTTTGAAAATATGATTACAAAAGCCATTGTAAGTTGTTCTAGTTTATAAATGAAAAACTATATTTAACAAACAGATGCCGTCTTAGCTCAGCTGGTAGAGCGCATGGCTTTTAACCATGTGGTCGTGGGTTCGATTCCCACAGACGGCGGTTTTCGGTTTTAATCTTTTCTTCTTTCCTTATTAGATGATTTTGCATATAATTTTATTACAGCCAGTATTTTATTTAATATATTTTTGAAAGAATGCATTCCAATTTTAAAATAATACTATTAAATTAATTGTAGTGGTATATTTCTAACTAGACAAAATATACCAATGAGCTGCAGCTAAAATGGTATAAGCGCTAGACAGCAAACTGTTAGGTCGTGGATTCGATTCCCACAAGCGTTCACCTTTCCCAATTATCAAAAAAAAAGAATAGATAAAATATATTTCAACATGAAAAACCAACAGTTTATATAATCAGTAAACTTTTAATCAATATAGATACATATAGGAGATAACAAATTAAGTTAATAAAATAAATTAAAAAAAGTTTAAAATAAAATAATAACTGATAAGATAGAGATAAATCTAAAAATTAATATTTCTAAAAGTTCTAAGTTGATTATATAAAAATAATTCAAAAATTAAAAATAATTTACGCATCATATTAGTAACTGCACGCCGCACGCGTGCTTAAAGTGTTCTTATAATATTTATGTGTTATGATCATACATAAATCATGCAATAACTGGGTTGTTTAATTGGATAATTAATAATCTAACTTTATGAGTTTAAGTTCAACTAATTTTTTATTCATTATAAAGTGCTAATAGAATATATGAATAAGAGAGTTTAATTTTAAAATATAGCTTTCAGTAAACTAGCTACATGCATGGAGTATGATAATGTCATTAGGCAAATTTTCTTGTAAATATTGGGAAAAAAATAAATAAAGGAAAAACTACTAAAAAGGAACCAATATTTTATATAATAGATAAATTAAACATTATACTAGTAAATATTGGACGTGTTTTTATCACTTTCATCCAATGTTAAAATTAGCAAAGTAGGCTAAAAACAAAGTAACGATATAAAAAGCCAATAAATTATATTCATCTAGTAATAAACTGTATTTTTTTTTGGTACAGGATATATGAGGTTTCCTGAACGGGTCTCAACTATGAGACGACACCTTTAAGCCTTCCACATTCAGACTAATCCCTACTCGAGCCGTGTAGGTCCCTTGCGGGAGGCAAATTCTGACCCCAAGTTTTAAACCGCTGCATACATGAGTACGGTTCGAACCCGCGACCTCACTTAAACTAGAAGAGCGCCTTACCAACTCATCTATGTCTTGGGATTAGTAATAAACTGTATTTATCTAACAGCCGACTTCCTCTTTTGCCCTTTTCTCTTCAATTTTACACGCTTACCCCTTATTCTAATTGGTGTTACCTTATTTTTCACTATTTCAACAATCTTAGGATCTTTGATTAATAGTGAATCATGGATCGAATTCCTTGCACTTTCTAATTCTTTCTCCATATTTTTCAATCTTTCCTCTGCTTTTTCCTTTGCTTTCTGTAATAGATCAAAAAAATAATCACTTGTAAGTAATATTTTCTTGATTTATATATACAACTTCAAACCATTACGTATCATTGCTTCAAACCATTACGTACCATTACTTTATAATACCAAAAAATCAAATAAAACCATGTAAATTGGCAAAAAATATCATCACGTACCACTGATTGATCAGCCAATTTGAGTGAAATTTCCACAGATTTCTCCATTTCCTGGTGCTTCTCAACCAGTTTATTCTCTAGTCCCGCTATTATTTCTTCATATTTTTCCCTTTCCCTCTGCAATTTATGTTAAATTAATTGAATTCAAGAAAATAATAATAGCCATAACTGAACAAGGACAAACTTACCATTGATTCATCAGCCAACCTCAATAAAATCTCCAAAGAGTCCCCCATAATACCCTTTTCACACTGCAATTAAAATAGGAAAACAAAAAGATTGTGAAATATTGAAGTATTATACAGTAATAATTAAGACAAATTATAATGAGAAAAATCAGTGAATAACCTGGAACTCGTCTTGGATTATCATAGAGATTAATTTGTATAAGCTTATGGTACTCCAAAGAAGAAGAATGCTTTGGAAATAGACATTATAAACGATTCAGTTTAGAGGAGTGCAACTTAAGAGTCACTGCTGCAACCCTAATCTGTATCTTTCATTGGAACTTACCACATTTTGCTCAAATTTTGAGGTAAATATTTATTGTTTCTATTTTCTCAAAAAATTACTTTCTCCGGTTTCTACTTGTCCATTTAATAAGAAAATGTACATAAAATCTCCATTTTTGTCTTAAATATAAGTTCAACCATTAATTGATTAATGCTTTCTAAATTAAATTATGAGATTATTTATTAGAAAGGACAAATATGAAAGGTACTTATAAAATGCAATTATCAATGGACAGCTCCGGCATCTATTTTCGACAATACTAGGAGATTTCGATCTCTTTGGCAAACGATTTGATTTTTTTGTGTGGGAATTGTGGAAAACAAGAAACAATAGAATTTTCAATCAAGATTCGGTGGATATGTCGATTTTTTGATTTACCCTACCATATACTTATATGCAAAGCGGTCTTTTACTTCAAAGACAACAATAAGGATTTTGATTATTCGGCTAATAATATTCATAAAAATTTAATTTTTTTCTATAATTATTTGTAGCCTATTTTTCTTATAAAGACTTTTGCCTTCCACTGCTTTGTGGTTGTGCTAATAATTCATTTATTAAAAAAATATATAAAAGATACTTACTAAAGTCATCTAAAAATTCTAAATGTACAAATATTTATTATTAAATTTATTCAGTTTTTATCAAGATATTAAAATAGGCTTATTTGATTCCGTAAATACAAATTTTGTGTACAATTGACTAAAAAAGTCAAAATAAGCTTATTCAATTTCAAAATATAAATTTGAATGCCCGCATTGACTCTTTGCTCAAAAACTATCTATAGTATGACAGTGGTATTTTTACAGTATTAAATACAACTTAAATACATGCAACAAATTTATAATTACCATTAAATTTGAATTTGTCCTCCGCCATGTTCCCTCCTCAGACTTCCTCACTTCCGCCGCCATACCACAAATGCCCAAGTTGATAATTCTGGCTTGCATGTAAAATCTTTCAAGAAGAAAAGTTCAAGAGTATCAAAAACTAAAGATACCCATTTACATATTTCATTAAAGCATAGTGCTGTGATTCAAGAAGAGAAACACCAAGTATGAGAATGGCGGGGGAAGAGCAAGAGATTAAGAAAGAAAATGTAAAGAACCATTGCTTCTCTCAAAAAGCTGCCACTACCGGCATTCACGGCGTTTTAGATTGACAAGTCCAGGCGGCAATTGTTTGAACATCAGGTGGTTGTCGGCGACGGTTGCAGCAGATTAGAAGAAGAAAATGTTGAAGGCGGCAGTGAATTTAGGTTTTTGTATGTGAGATTGTTGAGATAAGATGAAAGATAAAGTTAGATTAGAATACCGTGGGAGGGCGAACTAAAAGTTTTATTATGCAGAAGTTGGTGGTTTGTTATTATTCATGATGAGAAGAAGGAAAGAAGAAGAAGTAGCAGAGAAGAAGTAGAGGAGAAGATGAAGTGGCATGTTTATTTGGCAAAAAAATAATGATGTGGACTGAATTCTTACGTTTATTATTCTCACTGATAAAACGTGAAACGCACGCGTTAACAGAAGTTAACAGAAGGACATCGGATTGATAGATATCTAAAGTGAAGGGATTTAATGAAAGAGTTTTGTAGTGTAGGGACTTTATATATGTGCAAAAAGTGTAAAGTGCAGGGACACGACTATGGATTAAACCTTAACTTTTTTAAAATTTTAACGCAAGTTTAAGGGGTGAACTGATCCACTGTTAATTATCAAAAAAAATTGACCCATTGTTCTATTTTTATTAGAGTTATACGTGTATAATATATCAGAACTATCAAGTTTTTGAAAAATTCAATTTCCACCTGCACATTTATATTAAAACTAATTTAACTCATCAAAAATAGGTCAATTTTAAAGATGATAAGCTACATAAGTTAACTCCACATACAAAGACGCAAATATATATAATCTCCAAATTAGAACTACGTAGTTACATGAACAATTGGTGATGACCAACACACTACTAATGGTGATGACAGCAGCCATTGGTGAATCATGCATAGCAAGCCTCCACTTCCAGAACCTCCACCGCCATATCCTCCACCGCTAGCCTCCGCACCACCCCCACATCCGCATGTCTTCTTTTGTTTTCGGCTTCGGTAGGTCTGGCAGGAGCATGTGGTCTAGGTGCAACATCCTTACAGAGACAACAGCCCATCACTCGATTTGTTTTTGTTGGTGATATGATAGTTCAGAGAATTGGTTGAATTTTATGAGGAAGAAGAAGAAAGCTGAGATTTTCTAACTTTTTTAAAACGTAAAACCTAAAGTGACCTGAAAAATAGACTCGTAAATTTAAAAGTCGTTATCTTATAATAATAATAATGTTGTTATTAATAAATTGGTGATTGCAAGTATATATAGACAAGAGTTTCCACGTTAGAATAGGAACTTTTATCCTAAGATGTTTCCTAAATCGAATAGGATAATGACTTCTAGTCTAAGATGTCTCCTAAATAGAATAGGATAATGGCGTTTATTCTAGCATTATTGTATTACGGAATTAGTTTAGAAGTCATAGGAAACAAAAAGATAAAGTTCAGGAGTTAAAAAAGTACTAAGCCAATTTTAAAATATAGCTTTCAGTAAGCCAAGTTTAGGCGTATTTTAGTATTTTAATCTTTCTTCTCCTTTCTCCTTTGCCTTCTGTAATTTATAAAAAAAATAATGACAAGTAATTAATATTTTCTAATTACTTTCTATATACAACTTCAATAATTCAAGAAACATTAATTATGTACGTACCATTGCTTCATCAGCTAATCTTAATGCAATTTCAGTGGATTTCTTCAAGTGATTGTTTTGCAGCAACTTCTTTTTCTAGCCCCATATTTATATCTTTCTGTTTCTCCTTTGCCTTCTGTTAATTTACATGTTCATGTAATTAATTAAAAACAACAAAACCATAGCATTTCTTACCAACTTTATAATACAAACAAATTAAATAAAACCATGGAAATTGGTAAAAAAATATCATCAAGTACCACTGGTTGATCAGCCAATTTGAGTGAAATTTCCACAGATCTCTCCATTTCTTGTTGTTTCTCAACAAGTTTAAACTCTAGTCCCGCTATTATTTCTTCATATTTCTCCCTTTCCCTCTGCAATTAATGTAAAATTAATCAAATTCAAGAACAAGAATGCCATAAATATGATATAAGTAAGTGAAGAAGGACAAACTTACCATTGATTCATCAGCCAACCTCAATAAAATCTCCAAAGAGTAAATAATTTCGTTTGTTATTTGCATACACTTTTGAATAATGATATTACAACAATACCCTCATTTTAATGATGTGTTATGATATGATTGGTTTAGTCTATGGATGATGTGGTGGACTGAGTCTACCTAATAATTTCTCTGTTTTCAATATGGTCCCAAATTTATGCCACTAGAACCAATATTTAACTAAAATTATACTGAATATGTTATCTAACCCATCCATTTAATTGTACCGTCTAATGTGTCAGCAAACGAGTAAATATATACGAATTTATTCAAAAAAAAGAATTTAAAACATACACTTTTGGAAAGGAATTAAGCAAATAAAAAACTTTCATGTATAGGTCAGGTGTGTGGTACAAGGTGGATTATTTTTGGTGTCTAAATAGCATTTTTTAATTTTAAATTAAAAAAAATTCTACTTCACGTGATACAAATTTATTTAGCTTTTATCAAGTTATAAATTAAATGAGCTGTCATGAATATTTTATTGATTTAATTTACAAATCACATAATATTCACTAAAACAATATTTAAGAATAAGAATTTCATGAAGAATAATTGTTGATCAATATTGCATGAAATGGAGTATAGAAATACTATCTGCACTGAAAAATTTGTACTTAAACCCAACAAAAGTTCCCTTGGATTAGAAACAAACAATCAATTATTTCCATGGTGGTGCTCTTAAGGATTACCAAACACATAACAGAAGAAATTGAAATGCCATTAGATGCAACAATTTATGACCTCAAAAGAGAGATAGAATCCCAATTCGATCTTGAAGTTGCAAAGCAAACTTTATACTATGGCGACGTATTACTAGAAAATGAATTCTCAATTGAATCCTACAATTTTGAGGAATTTGCAAATGTTGAACTTTATGTACCAAAGTTCAGGATTTTGGTACGATCGTCGTTGAAGGAAATAGAAGTGAGCGTTATACGGTGGCGTATTTGAAAGAAAAACTTGAGAGAAATTGGGGTGTTTTTAAGGGTGATTTCAATTTGATTTATGGAAGCAGAGAAATGGAGGATGAGTTTGCATTATCTGAATATAATATTTCTCAAGGGTCTGAAGTTGATTTTGTGATGACAAGTAATGAAGCACGTTGATAGCTTCTCTTTCTGTTGTAGTTGTTGTTTTCAAGTATTTTTAATAAATTGATGCATGGTTTAAATTTTATCATTTAACAAAACCGTTTAATTTAGGCATAACGGTTATATTTTTATTATTTTGTATGGAACAAATTATCGAGATATGATTATGAATCTATATTTATGTTCTTCTTTATTCTATGTGGTTAGGGGGTGAGAAAAACAGATTAAAATGCAAAATCGAATTAAATTTGAAAATGGATTGATTAAAGTGATTAATATAATTTGAAATTATTTAAGAGTTTTAAAAATTGACGTTTCTATTTCTGTTTGATTTTTGGCCTCGGTTTACTGAACCGAATATATTAATATATATATATGTATATATTAAAATACTACATTAATTATTCATTAGCATTTTTATTATAAATTATTTCGCCTTACGTCCTATGCACATGTCTCGTAATGTAATCCGCTATAAATACTTATGAATATATAATTTATTTATAGCAATAACTATAAATATAAAAAAGATAACTTTTTCTCATATTTATTTATTTTTATTTATAAAAATAATTAAGTAAATATACATCAAAATAGTAATAAAATAAAATAAAACATAATTTATCAGATTCTAGGCATATTTATTATCATATTTTCCGTATTGTATTTTAAATTGGTTTTCAAGCACATATCAACAATTTAACTTTAATATATATACTTATATAATTGAGAGGACCAACAGAGGTCTCCCATTAATTCTCACTAAATTGAATTTTTTCATTAATTCTCACCAAATACAACATTCTCATCAATTGAATTGAAAATTTATGTTCTTGGTTTAGGATCATTCTAAATCTTTTTACCATCAAATACCATTTTGATAAAAAAAAAATTCACCATCAAATACCGGAAAATGTGTGTCACTCTCTGGGTGAGAATGGGGATGAGGGTTTTTGACAAATTCAAGGAAAAAGTGATCTCGGTTTTTTAAGTTTAACTTTTTTAAAATTTTAATGCAAGTTTAAGGGGTGTACTGATCCATTGTTAATTATCAAAAAAAAAATTGATCCATTGTCCTATTTTTATTACAGTTATACGTGTATAATATATCAGAACTATCAAATTTTTGAAAAATTCAATTTCCACCTGCACATTTATATTAAAACTAATTTAACTCATCAGAAATAGGTCAATTTTAAAGATGAAAAGCTACATAATTTAACTCCACATTAAAAGACGCAAATATATATAATCTCCAAATTAGAACTACGTAGTTACATGAACAATTGGTGATGAACAACACACTACTAATGGTGATGACAGCAGCCATTGGTGACTCATGCATAGCAATGCTCCAGAACCACCACCGCCACATCCTCCCCCATGTCCACATGCTCCACCGCTAGCCTCCGCACCACCCCCACATCCGCATGTCTTCTTTTGTTTTCGGCTTCGATAGGTCTAGGTGAAACATCCTTGCAGAGACAGCAACCCATCACTCTATTTGTTTTTGTTGGTGATATAATAGCTTGGAGAATCGGTTGAATTTTACGAGGAAGAAGAAGAAAGCTGAGATTTTCTAACTTTTCTAAAACGTAAAACCTAAAGTGACCTGAAAAATAGACTCGTAAATCTAAAAGTTGTTATCTTAAAATAATAATGTTGTTGTTATTAATAATTTGGCGATTACAAGTATATATAGACAAGAGTTTCCACGTTAGAATAAGATAAGGACTTTTATCGTAAGATGTTTTCTAAATCGAATAGGATAATGACTTCTGGTCTAAGATGTCTTTAGAATAGGATAATGACTTTTATTCTAATATTATTGTATTATACAATCTTCCTTCTCTAATTTATCACAACAAATCTAGATTGCAGCAGTTTATCATTCAAGCAAGAATTAAACATACGTATTAAAACTTTTAATTTGATTTGCCAACAAAAGACTAACAGACTGCCATCAAAAGAATTAGCAATGAAGAGAGATTTGATTATTAGTAAAACCCTAGAAATTATAGATTTGAGAGCATAGAAGTTTCTTTTGCATCGTATTTTAGAGATAACCTTTTTCTAATTAATTCTCAAGACTGAAGAATCGAGTCCCTACCGCCATGTTATACAGCTAATTCTACCAAGAAACTGCGACGGGAAATAAAATTATGTAGGGTTAAGTTAGGGTTATTATTGACATATAAATGGTACCAAATCTTTGGATTTTGTATCAAAATGGTACTAAAATTTTATTTTGTATTTTTTTAGTACCTAACTTTTTATCATTTGTTTCATATTGGATTTTTTTACAAATTGTGGCCATTTTTAATGACGTGGCGACCGGAGTAATATTTTTTTTTTAATTTTTGCCAAATCAGATGCCATATCACATAACACATAAGAGTGTATATCATTTAAAAAATTAGGGTTATGAATATAAATGGTACCAAACCTTTGGAACTTTTATCAAAATGGTACCAAATTTTTAATTTGCTTCCATTTCTTTAACAAATTAATAAACTAAATATGACTAATAGACATCAAAATAACATAATTAATATATATATTTGTTCAAAAAGAGTCATGATAAATTGTCATATTTAATCAACATAAAAAGAGAGGCACAGCAAACATTAATTTAAATAAAAAGAGTTATGACAAGTCTCACATAGGACTGAGCAAAAACCGGACCAAACCGGTAAACCGGACCAAACCGAACCAAAAATAATTGTGGTGTGGTTATAATGGTTAAAACGGTGTGGTTTGGTTTAGGAATTTTAAAATTTCCGGTTTTCGGTTACGGTTTGGATTTAGGGGTCGGTTAACCGCACCGAACCGAAAACCGAGAAAGATAAAACGACGTCGTTTTATCTATAGAGGGGAGGGGTTGCTTTGTAATTTTCACCCTTAAAAAATGAAGCCCTAATTTTATTCTACCCCCCAAACCTCGCCGCCTCTCTCATTTTCTCACTTCACTCTTTCATTTCTCTCATTCTCTGAAACAAAAACCCTAATCTCTCTCTCAGTCTCTCTAATCTCTCTTCATCTTCTTCTCTCTTGGTTTGCAGATTCAAACCTAATCTTTCTCAATTTCTCACTTCACTCTTTAATTTCTCTCATTCTCTGTAACAAACCCTAGTCTAGTTATTTTATCAATCGATTCAATCGATTCAACTCCTCTCTGTAACAAACCCTAATCGTTACTAATGGATTCAATCGATTCAACTCCTCTCTGTAACAAACCCTAATCTCTCTTCGTTCGTAATGGATTCATCATCTGCTCACTGGTCAGGCATCGTTCTTGTACTAAACATCGTTCTCGCATGTTAAGTTTCTGATTCTAAATGTTTGAATCAACAAATTGTGAAGATATACCTGAACTTTAAGGTAAATAAACTCGGTTCAAAGGTTTTTAAAAATTCTTGTTTATTAAAATTTGTTTTAATCTTCTGGATCTAACTTTTTTTTGTGTTTCGTTGTTTCTTGTTGCAGATCTTGAATTTCTTAAGAAAATAACTAGATTTTGAGGTATATCTGAGGTTAATCTTCTTTTACTTTGTTATATCTAATCTGGGTATATATGAGATTCTGTTTGCTTATTAAGTGTGTTCCTGTTTGTTTATTTTCTTTCATGAACAATTATCTCGAAGGTTATCTGGGAAAAAATACTTGGTGGAAGCTTTGAAAGGCAAATTAAAAGGTAATATGACTTTGGTCTGCCTCTGATGCTTGATTTTCCTGTGTTTATATGGTTGTGATTGTGAAAGTTTGATGCTCTGTTTTTATTGCATCTCTGATGAGTTTTTTATTGTCCTTGGATGGTTTTTTGTAGATGGAAACAAATCTGACAGCTAACCAACTTGAGCCACAAATTGGCCAAGTAGCTGGTGTGGAAGCCGTGCCTGTACATGACTCTGATAGTGATGGCCAAAATGCTAATGTGCAAATGGAAGCCAATGCTGGAAATGACCCTACTGTTGCTGGACAAACTGCTAATGTGGAAGCAAATCCAAGAAAAAGAAAAGAGTCCCTGCAAAGATCAGTGGTGTGAGATCATTTTGATTCCATAAGAGATGGAAAAGGTGTTATAATGCAAGCAAAGTGCAAGTACTGTGCTCGTATGTATAACTGCAACGCCAAAAAAAATGGCACATCTACATTGAGGAGTCATATGATTAGGTGTACTAAACACCCCTCCACTGTTGAAACCAGGCAAGCTCTTCTCTCTTTTCAACCTGTTTCTAATGCTGGTCCTGATGTTGGTGGTATGTTTAATGTTGCTGCATGGAAATTTGATCAGGATGTAATTAGGCAGGCTGTTGCATATATGATAGTTGTTGATGAATTGCCTTTTAGATTTGTTGAGAAACAGGGGTTTAGGAAGTTAATGAGTGTTGCTTGTCCTATGTTTAAAATTCCTTCTAGATTCACTGTGAATAGAGACTGCTATAGCATGTTTGTGGAAGAGAAATTAAAACTGAAAAAAATTTTGAAAACATGTACACAGAGAGTGAGTCTAACTAGTGATACATGGACATCTAATCAAAGACTTAATTATATGTGTATCACTGCCCACTACATTGACAATGATTGGAAGCTCAATAAAAAGATTATATCTTTTGTCCCTTGTTCTAAGCATAAGGGTGAATACTTGTCTAAGGCATTAGAATCTTGTTTGCAAGAGTGGGGGGTGAAAAACATTTTTTCTGTGACTCTTGATAATGCAGAAAATAATAGTACTGCAATGGGTTTTTTCATGAAAAAAATGTTAAGTTGGGGCACTACACCTGAGAGATGCAAGTATGCACACATGAGATGCATTGCTCACATACTTAATCTAGTTGTTTCTGATGGATTGAAGGAGTCTGGTTCCTCTTATGAGAAGGTTAGAGGGGCAGTAAGATACATTAAGAATTCACCACTTAGGTTAAGTAAGTTTAAAGCTTGTAAACTGTCAACTGAAACTGTGTGTAAGCGCTCTTTATGTTTGGATGTTCCAACTAGGTGGAATTCTACATATCTTATGTTGAGTACTGCCTTACTTTATCAGAAAGTCTTTGAAGAGTATGAGGAAGTTGAGTCTAGTTTTAAAGCAGATTTGGGTGAAAATGTGCCTACTTTCAGTGATTGGGAAAATGTTAGGGAATTATGTGGTATGTTAGAGTGCTTTTACAAAATGACTTTGAGAATTTCTGGTTCTCTTTATGTGACTGCAAACAACCATTTGAATGAAATTTCTGACTTGTGTACAATTTTGCAAGATTGGATTGCTTCTAGTGATCTATCTTTGAGATTAATGGGAACTAAAATGAAAGCAAAATTTGACAAGTATTGGGGTGAACCGTTAGTGATGAATAAGATTATTTTCTTTGCTAATATTTTGGATCCTAGGGATAGAATTGTGTTTATGGAGTACACACTTTGTGGGATGTATGGGTCTCAAAAGGGAAAATTCTTGTTTGCTTGTTTGATGGAGGACTTTGCTTCTCTGTTTAATGATTATGATGTGCAATACAAAAAAGAATTGGCTACTGCTGGCCAGAGTAGCCCCTCAAATGAAAATTCTGGCCAGTTATCTCAAGCCAATTCAGTGTTGAAAGAGAGGTTCATGCAACAAATGTTGGAGACTGGTGGTGTGGGTGGAAGCAAAAAATCTGAACTAGATGTCTATTTAAGTGAGGCAGTGGTTCCCAATGATAGTGGTTTTGATATTCTGAACTGGTGGAAGTTCAATTCTCAGAGGTTTCCAGTCCTCTCAAGGATTGCTCGTGATGTGCTAGCTGTACCAGTCTCCACAGTTGCTTCAGAATCTGCTTTTAGCACTGGTGGTAGAGTCCTTGATGACTTTAGGAGCTGTCTTACTCCTAAGATTGTTGAGGCCTTGATTTGCACTCAAGATTGGTTTAGAGACCCATCAAAGCCTGTTTCTGTTGAACAGGCTTTGGAAGAGTTGGAGGAGCTAGAAGAAGGTAACTTTATATTGTAATTTTGTGTTTTAATTTACTTATGTTTTTCTTCTAGTTGTTTAACTTTTTTTTTTTTTGCAGGATATCAAGATCCAGCAAATGATTAATAGTTTGTCTATAACTATTTAATCTTCTGTCATTTACTTATTGACTATTTGCTATTTTGATTACCTAATCTGGTGGAAGTTTGATGTTGCTTACATCTGTGGTCCCTTTCTGATATAGTCCCTTTCTGATAGTCCCTTTCTGATAGTCCCTTTCTGATAGTCCCTTTCTGATAGCTTAGTTTAGACATAGTAGAGATCTTGGTTGCTTTTTATGTTCTGCCATGATTTCTCTGTCTTATTATGCTTTGTTTAATATATGGCTATGATGATTTGACATCCAAGTTAGATTGATTAAGGTTGTGAATTGTTGAGGCACTACATTGTTTGCTGCCACCTCTTTTATAATCTTATGTATTTCATACTTGATAGATGCACTTGAACTGAGCCTGATTTAGCATTTCACAATGCTGAGATCTGTCTTTGTATAGTTTGCTGCAATTGTATGTAGTGACTGCAATTGGATGGATTTCTCTGTCTTATGCTAATTTACAATTTCTGTTGGCTATGATGAAGCTTCCACCTTTAAGTCTAGAGTTACTTGATTTTTAATTGTGCGACATCCATTTTTTTTCTTGTTGCCTTTTAAGAGTTGAGTTAATGTTTGACTTAAAAACTAAGATGCTGAGCCTTGACTATATGATTATGTCTGCTTTTTTTTTTTCATTTTTGTTGGCTATGATGAAGCTTCCACATTTAAGTCTAGAATTACTTGATTTTTAATTGTGCGACATTAGTTTTTTGTTGCCTTTTAAGAGTTGAGTTACTGTTGACTTAAAAACTAAGATGCTGAGCCAAACTTATGATTATTTAGATAGTTTTGAATTCAATTTTTAATTTTGCTTTGTTGTTTTACTATGAAAACTTATTTCATTCTTTTTGTTTCTGTTTTTCAGGCTTGCAGTTGCAGATGCACTTTTTGTGGGGACTAATTTTTTGGAGCAAGGCTGTCTATATTGCATTTTTGAAGCTAGCTAATTTTTTGGGAGCTAAGCTCATTTTTTGGACCTGTTTTTGTTTATATTGGTCCTCTATATGCTATTTTTTGGCCTGAATTATATGTATTTGTTTTGTAATTAAAAGGCTGTAAAGTTATAGGTCCTATAATTTGTAAACTTGCTTTATTTTGATGTTTAGTTTGTAAACAGGTTATTATGTTATATTCTTAGTCTGTAAATTTATAGGTCCTACAAATTGGTTAATATGGACCATTTTTTTTATATTTTTATAAATTTTTCTCTATCTTTTTTTAAATGAGAACCGACCGAACCAGACCGAAATAAACCGACATTTCGGTTAACCAAACCGAAAAAACCGTCAACCGAAGCAGTATAATTTGGTTTTTATATTTATAGGGTTGGTTTGGTTTGGTTTGAGGTTTTTGAACACCGAACCGAACCGAACTGTGCTCAGCCCTAGTCTCACATGTGCAAAAGGAGGACCACTGCATATATACCAATGCTCTTTACAAATAATTAAAGTATTTATAAAATTAAGTACAAATATAAAAAAGGAGAGGTTGATTGTAAGTTTACTTCTTTCACTAATTAGATAGTTTAATTTTACTAATCCGACTTTGTATCATAGTGAAACCCTTAATATTTGAAAGGTCATCCCGAGTAATAAATTTAATAATACAAAAGAGACCTAGATTAGCTATATGTTTGTTTTTGCATACAAAAAGAGTAATTAACTAAGAGTTAACATTCTATAAAGTATCGTGTAAAAATTTATTAATTAATAACGATCAAGCCATAATAGACCGTAAGCCATTAAAAAATAATGTAATTTGATAATATTAAATAATTATAGCATATTCTAATATAGAAGTAGTAGAATTCATATAAAAATTTATTATCGCATTCAAATTCATCTAAATATTTTTTTTATAAAACCGTCATAGCACCTCATTTAAGTTACCGATTTTTTTTGGTATTCTATTTTCTCAAAGAAACATTTACTTTATTTTTTATGCTAATTGTTTTTGCTCAAATTGATGATATATCGTTTCAATGGAGAAGATACTTGAGCGAGAGTTGGTGACTACACCATTGATCTTGCTCTAGATAAAGAAATTGTTGCCTTTACTATATAGAAAAGAGGTATGTATTTGTGTCTTTTTAACTTTTAAATTGAGATCAATCTATCAAATTGAAATTTAGAGTTGGTGTTTTTATTGTGTATCATACATTAACTTGGAACAAATTTACATAAAAGCAAAACAACCTGTATTTCGAGATATTGAACACTAGGTAAACCAATTTTTAAAACCATTTATTTTATATGTTATTGTTTTTTTTTTTGATGAATCAAACCTTTATTTAAAGCCAAAAAGGCAAAAAACAAGAAACAACAAGAGAAAAGCCAAAGAAGGCTACATCCCTAAAGAGGAAAGCTAATGAAGAAAAATAATATCCAGATTTCTAAATAAATCTATACCCGAATAAACAAAAGAAGGATGAAAACACTTATAAAAGAAACCCGCATTGGTGAAGCAACGGAAGATAACGTCGTCCGGTGAAGAATCCTTATTGTCAAAAATTCTTCTATTGCGACATTTCCAAATGTCCCAAATAAAAATAATCCAAGTTGTAGACCAAAGCTTCTTTACACCTCCATAAGGCACAATTTCAATCCATTGGAAGAAAAATTCTTCAAAAGTAGACGGAAAAACCCAAGCCAACCCCATCTTTTGAAGAATAATACACCATATTTTTCTTGCAAAAATACAATGCAAGAAAATATGATCTATAGTTTCAATGCTTCCACAAAAGATACAATCTACGTTGCCATCAATGATAATTCCTCGAGAAGCTAGGAAAGAACGAGAAGGAATACTCCTATGAAGAGCCGTCCAAAAGAAAAAATTTACCCTCGGAGGAGCAAAAGAATTCCAGCAGATATCAAAAGCTGTTGTCCCGTTGGTTACTTGATTCCTGTCTGCAGTTAAAGACCGATCAGCAGCTGAAGTAGATAAGCTGAGGATGTGAGACATTGAAGCTGCTGTGTATTCCACGCTTCCAGATAACTTGATCTTCTTCTATTAAATCTGCAGGTCTGCCATCTCTAATCTGCATCATACCATCATTTATTTTCTGCTGAAAAAGTAACAGCAGTTCGGCAAAAGTAGTACTTTCAGCTGTTCGAAGCCTTCGTCTCCATCTCCACCCAGTCGATAAAACCGTATTAACCATAGCTGATTTCATATTTGATAACTGAAATAAACGTGGAAAAAGAACCAAAGCAGAACCATTACCCGACCAATTATCGTGCCACAGAGAAATTGAATCACCACAACCAATAATAAAACCAACATTGGACGTGAAAGAATTCCAAGCTAAAGGATCTAAACAACAAGACCGTCTAATACCCTTCCATATGAATGATAAGTGATTTACATTACTGTTTATAAGATTACTCCAAGTAGAAACAGAGGAACAAGAAGATACTATACTAAACCAAAACGAATTATGATTTTCCGAACGAAGTTTCCAAAGCCATTTAAACAAAAGACTTTGATTCCTCACCTTTAAGCCACAAACACCCAGACCACCGTTTTTAAAACTACGGCAAATAACACTCCAAGAAATTCTACAAAAAGCTCTAGAAGTAGAGTCGCCTTTCCACAAAAACCTTCGCATATATTTTTCCAGTTCAGCCTGAACAGTAACGGGCATGACTAGAATTGACATCAAGTAAATCGGCAGGCTGTAAAGAACAGATTTAAGCAGAACCAATCTACTTGCAGGAGATAACATAGTTCCTTTCCAGAGAGATAATCTTGATTTAAACCTTTGAATGATATTGTCCCAAGTCGAGACAGGAGTGCGACGGATAGCTAAAGGTAAACCAAGATAAGATATTGGGAAAGATTCAATACGGCAACCAACGATGTCTGCTGCCAAACTCACATCCGCATCCGAAATATTGATACCCAAAATAGAACTTTTATGAAAGTTTATTTTTAGGCCTGAGATTAGTTCAAAGCACCGCAATATGTGAGTTAATGAACGGAGCTGCTCAAGGTCGAATGGAAGGAAAAGAATGGTGTCGTCAGCGAACTGAAGCACCAAAACAGGGTCATAAACATCAGAATAAGAGAATCCGCCTATAAGACCCATCTCTGAAGCTTTTTGGAGAGTACATTTCAAGCCTTCTGCGGCTAAAACGAACAGATAAGGAGATATAGGATCTCCTTGCCGAACTCCCCTTTTAAGCTAAAAAGTATCAGATGGACTTCCATTTACAAGGACCGACGAGAAAGCTGACGATAAACAAGTAGACATCCAATCAATCCATTTATCCGGAAAAGACATAGACCGCAAAACATTAAGCAAATAAGTCCAGTCTAGACTATCAAAAGCCTTATGGAAGTCAATTTTCAGAACAAGAAGCTTATCTTTCCGTCTCTTAGCAACATGAATTAATTCGTTTGCAATCATAGCGCAATCCATTATGCTTCTGCCTTTGATAAAAGCATGCTGGTTGTCAGAGATAACGAAAGAAAGAAGCGGTGCGAGCCTGAGTGAAAGACACTTCGATAGCAACTTATAAAAACCGTTTACCAAGCTAATTGGTCGATAATCCCGGATGTCAGTAGAGCCTTGAACCTTAGGAATTAAAACCATAAAAGATGAATTAATTCCATTTGGTAGAAGGCTGTTAGCATGAAAGGAATTAAAAAGATCAACAAAATCGTTTTTGAGAAAATCCCACGCTCTCTTGTAGAAGAAAAAATTAAAGCCGTCAGGACCCGGAGCTTTATTTTCGCTACAAGAACATAGAGCTGAAAAAATTTCAGCAGTATCGAAAGGCCTAATTAAATGAGAAGCTTGATCTGCAGATAATCCTTTAAAAACTAAGCCTGAGATATCAATAGGAATAACGTGATGTTTCTCAAAAAGATTAGAGAAAAAAGATCAAATCTGATGTTTAATGTCAGCCGGTTCAGAGAAGGAAATATCGCCCACGTGAATTTCTGAAATATAATTGTTCTTGAAATGCATAGAAGCCATGGTGTGGAAGAATTTTGAGTTCCTATCCCCTTGAATAGACCATTTCAGTCTTGATTTTTGAGTCCATATGCTTTCCATGTGGTTCTCCGCTATCCGGAGATCGTTTTTCAGCTGAATTAACCTTACGAATTCAGCTTCGGAGAGAACCTGCAGGTCTGCTGCAATATCCAGCTTTGTTACCTCTTCAGAAAGCTCTGAAATCTTCTTTTGTTGATCCTTGAAAACGTCTCTGTTCCACGTTTTGATTTTATTACGAAGTTCTTTTAATTTTCCAACCAAAGGCAAGGACACATCGATGTTGGACCAAGAACTGGAAATAAAAGAGCTGAAATCGCTGTGCTCCCACCAAGCGTCTCTAGATCGAAAAGGTTTAGGTCCCCAATCAATTTTTAAGTCAGATTGCAGCAGAATGGGGATATGGTCAGAATAACTATCACTCAAGGCAGATAAAGAAATCGATCTCCATGTATTGGAAGCTGAAACAGACATTAAGCACCTATCAATTCTTGATCGAGAAAAGGAATTCCTCCAAGTAAAAGTACGACCGACCTTGAAGTGGGATATCTAGTAATTCTGATTCGTTGAGAAAGGACCGAAGAGCTAACATGGAAGGAGAGAAACCAACACAGTTCAGTCGTTCTTCAGGAGACAAGATCTCATTGAAGTCACCGCTAATAAAAACCATACCAGAGAAACGAGTAAGAGGAAGCAAATCAGCCCAAAGAGAAACTCTTTCAGACGCCAAATTGCTGGCATAAATGAGAATATGCCGAATATAATGGGAGCTAAAGAGGAAATCCATACAAATCCAGCGCGAACCTTTCGTAACAGAGACATTATGCAAAAGGGTATTATTCCAAATAAGTAGAAGACCACCTGAAGACCCAGCAGAAGGAACCCAATCGAAACCGAAATCTAAATTCGGCCAAAGCTTTTTAACAAGAAAAGCGTCAATATTTTATTTTTTTTATTCCAATAAACCAAATAAAGATAGCCTGTATTTACTCACCAAGTTACGAATAGAGCATTGCTTACGATGGCTGAGCAAACCACCTCTGCAATTCCACGAGATAAAACTAAAAGGTAACGACATAAAATAATCAGAAGATACCTTGAAGGAAAAGCTGCTCAAGATCGCTGGTTCCGCAGATCCTGCTCCAAGTTAGAAAGTAACTGAGTAACTGCAGTAGCTTTGTGTTTATTGTGGAAGAAACCCAATGAATGTCCTACGTCCCAAATTTTCAGTGCTTCCTCAAAGTTTCCATTAGCAGCCTTCTCTTTTGCTGATAGGATTAGCATGTTCATATTGTCGAAATCTGCCGAAGATGAACCTGAAGACAATAGAACCGGGGCTGACAGATTCCCATTAAGCAAGATAGTTTTATGAGTCTTTTTCTTCCTGATTGAAACATTCGAAAGATCAACAGGTAGACTACTGTTCCGAGGAAGTGCAGTAGTATCTGCCAAAGGGGTATCAGGAACAAACGGAGAAACCTCTTGTGAAACATCGTTGACAGCAGTTAATGGGTCGAAAGGAGTTTCAGAATATGTTTTGGTTGAAACCTCTTGTGAAACATCGTTGACAACAAATAATGGAGGGAAAGGAGTTTCAGAATCTGCTTTGGATGAAACCTCTTGCTCCTTAGCTGTTTCAGATTCTTTTAAACCCGCAACAAACGAGTTATCAGTTGACTCGTCATCAGAGACGAGCTCGAGATCAGAATCTGAGCCTTCGTCAGCGAGTTTACTGAAGTAAATAGGTTGATCAACTTCAAAAATATGAACTGTGAAGTTCACATCCCTAATAATAACCTGTAAAGTTTTGTTAATCCATCCGTTAGCAGTAGAGATAAGGACAGAACCTGAATCTAGTCGTTTCTTAACATAAACCAAAGGGTGAACCTTAACAGTTTCACCAAAGAAATTTGCAATTCCAGCAAAAACCTCCGGACGCCACAACGAAAGAGGGACCCCAGAAATAGATAACCAAGTCATTCTAAGAGTTGGTGTGTTAAATTCTATCGCCTTGGAAAAGGAATAGAAAAAATCTGAAAGAAGCTTGGATTTCCCATCAAGGAATAACATGGCGTCAAAGATCGATTCGAAGGTTATCAAAATCAAACAACCTCCAATAATAGAGATATTATCGAAAGTAATATCTTTAGAAAGTAAATAGTTTTTAGCCTGTAAAATAGATTGAGGAGAGTTTAATCTAGCAACGATAGATCTATCCAACCAATCTAAATTTTTCTCTCTAATATCACTTAAGTTCAGCGAAAGTTTCATATTCGTATCCTGCACAGGCTCCGAAACGTTGATGCTGTTATTGTTCGAAGATACAACGTTTGCAAAAGAACGATTATCCCTTAAGGATGGCTTGGTAATCTCCTTCATCTTCTTGACTTCCTGTTTCCTGGTATCTGCTTTTTTCTACTGCAATCCCTCGGAGAATCGTGAACGATAGGCACGTAGTCTGAATTGACCAATACTTATCAGATTTAGCTGCGATAGAATCCATTCCATCTTTGCATTATCTGCAGGTCTAAAGAATCCAAAACTGCAACCTCGTTTTGACAGTTTTTGGGCAAGAGAAACTTTTCCGAAAACTTTATGTTTGGCGAAAGCTCCTTCCAGATCAGTTCGCTTCCATGAACGAGGGAAGTTTTCAAAATAAATAACACGTGCATTATCTTCTGAAAGAGTCCTTGATGAAGACTGGCCGGCGGCAACAAGGGGACGGTGGTAAGGGTTGGGGATTGGTTGTTGATGGTGAAAGGGTTTTGGTTTTGGGTCCTGCATGTTCAGAGTCTTTGATTTCTTTTGAACTTGACTTATATGTTATTGTTAACTGCACAAATAGTTATAAAAAGGATTTACTTTTCTATATAAGTCGATTCTATGATTGTTAAGATATACTCCCTCCGTCCCATTTTATTTGTCCACTTCCTATTTTCATAAACATTAAGAAAATATTAAATGCTAACAATTCTTCTTTTTATACTCCTTTTTGGTTATTGAGTTAATTTAGAATTACTATATTGAAAAAAATAGTCAATACAATAATAATAACATTAAATTTTTGCATTAAAATTGTAAAATAGTCAAACATATGTATTTATGGTACACATTATTCTATAAATTATATCAATTAATATTAAGGATAAAAGAGGAAAATATGTGTATATAATACAATTGTGACAATTATTTTAGGACATCTAAATATAGTATAGTGGACAAATAAAATGGAATTGAGGGAATATTAAACAAATTATAGTAAAATATAAATAAAAGTTATTAACATCGAATAAGTTTAAAAATAAATAAATTAAAGTGTTATATTTATTTGTAATAAAAATTCTGATTAATAATCATAAATAAAATATATTTATATGATTATGATAAATTTTATTAATACACATATTAACGAGTCACATTACGAGCCACATGCGTAACACGTAATGCGAAACTAGTATATATATATATATATATAATAAAATAATATTATATGTGTTGAAATAAAATATTAAAACTGCAGTAATAAGTTAAATTGTATTTTCTATGTAAATATTTTTAGAATAAAGGGTTAACGCACCCCTGAACTTGTGATACAGAGTCATCTAATCCAATTTATACTTTTTTAAGTAATTAACCCTAAAACTCTTTATTTTTGGGTCAAATTATCCCATAATTGTATTTTTAAACGCAAAAAATACAAATCGGAGGCGAGAGATGTAAAAAGTAATTAAATACTTCCCTAATTGTTGCGATATAATTATCCTAAATCTATTTTTTAAAATTAAAATATAAATTTTGGGGTTATTTGACCCAAAAATAAAGAGTTTGGGATTATTTGCTCAAAAAATATAAATTGAATTAGATGACCCTTCATCACAAGTTTAGGGGGCACGTTGACCTTTTGTTCAATATTTTTATGTTGGAAATATTAAAAAAAAATTAGTTTCACACAAGTTAAAATATAATTTTTTTACCCCATACTTAATGGAAAATGATCCTTTTAGCCGAATCAAATCATTCTACAGTTTATTAAAAATAAAAATTAATAAATTTTGTCAGTTTTAAGAAACGTCGAGTAGCTATAAAATAATTTTATGGAAAAATATATTATCTAAAAACAATTAATAACATTTAAAAGGAATTCACATTATAACTCGCAATTTCAAATTTGTATTTTAATTGGGTTGTTTATCATTTATATTTAATTTCCATTAACTCAACATTTTTGGATTTATGAAAGAAAAAAGAATCTACCAGTAGCGGTAGACCAAAAACAAATTAAATCAATTAGTCGAACCAAAATAGAAAAATTAAATTAAAAAAATATAGTACCCATTTTTTAAGTGTTTGGATTTAGGTTTAACTTTTTTAAACTTTATGGTTAATTGTTTATCTTTTCGGTCTAAAATTTATAAATGTAAGATAATTTTTAAAGATAGCTTAAGTAAAAAGATTCTTTTATTCTATAGAAGTAAAGAAATGTAAATAAAAATTTTGTGTATATTGTGTGTTATATTTGATTATAAACTATAATTTTAATTTTTTTATTGATTTACCAAATAGACTGAATTTTTATAAGTATGTTTTTATCTGTTAAAAAAATGAAAAGAAATAAAATTGTGGTTTCTTATTAAACAGTATGTTTTATTTATTTATTTTTGTAAAATTTAAATATTTAAATATTTAAACTTTTAATTTTTTTATGTTTAAAATCTAATAAAATTTAAAAATTAAAACCATTCTAAATGGTTAATCGGTTAAGTGGTTAACTATTTTAAATTAGGATTTTAATTTTTAAAATTATTATATCATAAATGAGTTTATATGAATAAATTAAGCTTATGCACCGATGGCCAATCCTAGCTACCAACAAAGTATCATACAAAAAGATTTATAATTAAATAACGTATATACTATTAATGATTTTAAATTAATGTACATGGACAACTATTTGGGACAAAAAAAAATGTTGACTATCGTTTTGGGACAAAAAGAGTAAAGATTATCTAAACTTTTCAAATATTGTAAACCAATTTAATTTACAAATTTGCTGGAAATTTATCTAATATTAAATGTGTAATTTTAAAGGAAAATACTCCTTCCGTTCAACATTCTACAATAATTTACCGTATTTTTCAATTTTAAAAGTGTAGCAAGTATTTTTGAGAGTATTTTGGTATGTCATGGATATTTGTCAAAAAAACCCCAATAGAATAATAATATTGTTAGTAATAATTTGGTGATTACAAATATATATAGACAAGAGTTTTTGCAATAGAATAAGATAATGATTTTTAGTCGATAAGATGTTTCTCCTAAATATAATACTGTAGAATAATGACTTTTAACGTATGATGTCTCCTGAACAAAATAGGATAATGCACTTTTATTCCAATATTTAAAGCTGAGTCTATTTTTCATCACTTTAAGTTTTACGTTTTAGAGAAGTTCAAAAATCTCAGCTTTCTTCTTCTTCGTCACAAAAATTCAACCAATTCTCCAAGCTATATATCATCACCAACAAAAACAAATCGAGTGATGGGCGGCTGTCTCGGCAAGGATGTTGCACCTAGAGCACACGCTCCGGCCAGACCTATCAAAGCCAAAAACAAAACAAGGCATGCGGATGCAGGGGCGGCGGCGTTTGTGGTTAGCGGTGGAGGATGTGGGGCTGGATGTGGCGGTGGTTGTGGAGGGTAGCTGTTGAGTCACCAATGGCTGCTGTCGTCGCCATTGCTAGTGCATGTGTTGTTGTTCATCAGAATAGTTTAGGGTTTTTATTTCAACTGTTTGATAAGTTTTTAGCAATTAACAATCACTAATTCAGACACCAATATAAGGCTTGAATTTTATCTTTATCCTTGTCTTGTTTTTTATGTGAAATTTATGACATTATGCTAAAGAATTTAAATCAGAACTTATATTTAATCAATTATTGTATATTTCTTTTGATGAATCAATTATATCCTTGTATTGTTTTTTATGACATTATGTTCAATCAATTATTGTATATTAATAATAATTACTATAATGATGTTCAACAAATAAACCTGAACTCAGGCACATTATAGAAGGGATGAATATAAGACATCCTCTTGCTTAACAATACTCTCAAGATCAGAAGATAAAAATTCCTGAAAATTCTTCTCTGATACCAAATCTTCTGAAAAGGAGAAAAAGTATTCCGGTCCAAATTCCTATTGTGGATTCATAACATTATTTCCTTTAAACTCGGGATCTCCGGTTTCCAAGTTTGATTCACCTTCTTCGACTTAAAGAGGAGTTTCAACAAAACCTATCTAATTTTATAAAATTGTTAAATTTTTAATTTATTTAAAGTGAAATTCTCTTTTAGCATAAATTTCAAAATTTTAAACAGATAGAATTTAATTCGACAATAAATATAAAGTATAATTTTTTTCACGTGACAATCTCATAATTAGCTAACGTATGTTCGGGATTTAAGTTTAACCATACAACTTTCTCTAAATTGAATACGGATACAATTAAATTGCCCTATGTTAGATAAGCAAGAAGCCTGCAAACTAGAGTTTATAAATGACAATTATCCGAAGGGTAAACGCTCTAATACGAGTCCTAAGAAAAATTAAAATATATTTTCTAAGTTTTTCGCTACGGAGAAAAAGATTACGGATCGTGGTGAGGGTTCTAAGCAAACAAACTATGGAGGAACAAGCAACGTCAATGACAACTCCAAGAGGAAAAGCAAAAAGCCAGCCAACTACAAAGATTATTATCGACATTGATAATTATGACCTTAATTAGTGCTAGTAGTACTCAATATTGATTCATCTTCACCATATTTTTACTTAAAGTTGTCTGTTTTCTGTTTTATTAAGTTGTTTTTGGGTTAAATAATGAGCTGATCTGTGGCTTATATTTTTATCTAGATGATTATGAATCTGTTCCTCTTTATTCTATCTAGTTAGGGATGAGAAAAAAACCGAACAAAACTGCAAAACCAAATTAAAATTGAGAATGCATTGGTTAAAATGATTAACTAATATGATTTGGATTGGTTTAGGAGTTTTTTAAATTTCCCTTTTCAGTTTCTGTTTTGTTTTCATCAACTTTAAAATTTAACTTCTAATCTAAAATAAATTGAAAATAATGTTAAGATTTAATTCTAAATTCTTTAACTTTCGGTGGTTGAATAAAAAACAAATTTGAAGTTAAAAAAGCCAGAAAAGCAAAATTGTCATTCAAAGAATTACAAGCCCTATGAGCGCTATTGATCCCATTCAGTTAATCGTCGAAGACTGTTTGGCCGTTTTTGAAGGTCGTGATTTTCAGTTCAAGCACGTTCGAAGACATTTTAACATTGTTGCACATGCTTTGGCAAAATGGGGTATTTTTATTGGTAAAGATCGTATTTCTGACGGGAACGTTCCTTTCCCTGTCAACGAACTTGTTAAGTCTTTTGCTTGATTAATAAAGTTCTTCTTTACTCTCAAAAAAAATATTAAGGATGATTGAAATCGCAGTGAAATAATGAAATTGTAACATTATTTTAAGAATAAAAGTATTAGTTTAAATTACTACTATCGATAAAGGTTTGATTTAATATTAGTTGTGGCTAATTGTGATTTTTTTACAGCAATTATATATAAACTAGCTTTAGTCCCGTGCGTTGCACGAATTTTTTAATTATTAATGTATTAAAATATTACAATTAGTAGAGCTTTGTTTATAATTTTTATTTGGATACTCCCTTTTTCTTTTATCAAAATTTGGATAATTTTTTGATTATTTATAAGCTAACATATATTGTATACATTTGTTTAATTTTAATAGGTCGTTATGTTTTATTTTGACAAATTAATGTTCATTTTAATTATTTTGAAAGATATATGAAAAATTATTTAAATTAAAAGTTTCAAGTTTTATATTAATAATTTTAATGCCGCATTTATAAAAATTAAATTTTTGTAACTCATAATTAATATAGAAGTCAAATTTTATTCATATTCATTAACCGATCAAGCCGAATTGTTTTTATCAAGAAAACTACAATCCATTTTAACTTAATTCCCATCTTGACATTTAATTAATATAATATAATTGATCATATTAGCAAAATCAAATAAGGTAGTATAATAATTCAAAATATATACTATTAAATTAGAAAGTGCCAATTAATTGCAAAACTGATTTATTCTATTTAACATATCATTTGTATTAGTTAGATTGTTATTTGTTATCAAAATAAAAACATTCATTTTGTAGCAAATTTTTCTTTCCAATTCTATCACTCAATCAATATTGTTTAATTATAATAGCAAAATTAGATAAATAATTTTAGTAATTGATTTATTGTAATTAAGAAAAAAATGTTGTTAATGAATTTGATTAACAATCAATTAATGGATTAAATTTGCAAATCACAACATGTAAGCTAAAAAAATATTATTCAAAAACATAAAAAGGTAATCAAATTAGTACTATTTTTACCATACCAATTAAAAATAAATACTATTGACTTACTGTAATTAAAAAAACGTTGTTACCAAATTTGATTAACAATCAATTAATATAAGCTAAACAAAATTTATTCAAATTTAAAACTAAAAAGGTAATCAAATTACTTTTTTTATCATACCAATTAAAAAAAATATTATTATAAATAAAAAATATTGTTACCAAATTTGATAGCAATGAATTAATTAATAAAATTTGCATATCTCTACATATAAGCTAAAATAAATATTTTTCGGATTTAAACCTGCAAAGATAACCAAATAACAAATTTAGAAAACAAATTAAATATTAGCATGTAAATCAAAAAACATTATAAAAATATAAAATAAATGAATATGAGTGTGGTTGTGATTATAACTGTGAAAGTTAATGATTGCAATTTTCTTTAATTTTGTTAATTGGATGCCTTTTGTAATTATTTTTCTATTTTTAAATTTTAATCATATTTTCTTTAACATATATACAAAAAAAATTATTATGTAATATAATTGGTTAATTTAATATAATATTTATTATTAATTCTGTAACTAAACCATTTAGTATTAATTAGAGAAACTATTAAAGAGCTTTAAATTATTATTTATTACCAAATTTTAAATATTTATTTTGTTATTAATTCTACGTTTCCAATCTTATCTATTAATTAATATGATAATAATAATAATATTAATAAAACCAAAAAAATAAATAAAATAATGTTAGTAATTTTACCAATTAGATTAACAAACCAAGGAATTCATTATAAATTGACCAATGCAACAATTTTAAGATAAAATATTACCAAATTAACTCAAAAAACTAATTAAAACTGCAATTCATTAATTTACCATACTAATTAAAATTATTGTAGCAATCTTGAAGGAAAAATTATAACCAAATTTGATTAGCAAAGCAACTAATACATTGAATTCATTAACCTTGCTATTTAAATTTAAAAAAATGGTGTAGGCTTATAGCTATTTCTAAAAAAAAGTGTTTTAGAAATAGATTAAAAAATCAATTAAATCTTATCATATTGATTAAAAAAAATTAAAAAAAATATAAAAATGATTGTGAGAGTATTAAGTATCAACCAAAGAAAAAGAGATTAACAACCATTCAAATCTTATAATATTAATTTTAAAAATATTAAATTAAATATGAGAATGATTGTTATAGTATGAGATGTGAATCAAAGAAAACAAATTAGAATACAAAAGAAAGATGATGATAAAACCTTATGATTTTTATTCTCTATCATGAGAAAAGTCTTCTCAAAACCTACATAAAATTGTTAATTAACATAAAACATTTGAACAATAGAAAACACCAACAACTAAAGAACAAACTTTATAGTAAATAAGAGAAAAAATAACATATTTACCTGGGAAGTTAGTAGCTTTTGAGATTGAAGAAGAATAAAAATATGAGTATATATAATAGGGATTTATGAGCAAATCAAAAGATTTTTAACATTAATGTATATTCATTAGCAATTAGCAATTAGCAATTAGCATTTATATACAAAAATCGTTACTCATTAGCAATTAGCATTTAAAGGAGTAAATGATAATCAAATCGAATCAAATCAAATGAATTATTAATCATCATTAACTAAAATAGTGTAATATTACCAAAAATGATATGAGAATAATTTTTCTCATGAAAAGTTACCAAAAATGAGAAGTCATGTAACTAAAGTTTATAGAAAATAAAATATGATAATTTTTTTTTATCTAATGTAATGAAAAGTGAAATGTCATACCAATAAAATTATTAAAAGTAGATCGGTAAAATAATTGGTGTAAGGTAAAAAAATCACAATTACTTAACAATTAGCTAGTGTTATGTTAATAAAAGGAAAAACATAAAAATAATTTTCTTTATCAAATATAAATAAATAAAATTATAGCTATAAATTATTAAGTATTTTAATATATTACTACTAAAAATTAGTAAATTTATTAAAAAACTTTTTGTAATTCAATTTGTCTCAGCAAATTATTTTTAGTAGGAGATAAAAAATCACAAATAAAAATATAATTAGCATTTTAGCATTTTTTTATTGTGGTATTTTATAAATATAGATCAAAAAAGGAAAGATTTTTTTGTTATATTTATTGTCAAATTTAAATTTTTACCAATAAAGAAATGAAAAAGGAAAATCTATAAATTGTAATCAAAGCAATTAAAGTAAGATTCCTTTTAAGTAGATTATTGGTCAATTAATTTTGACAAATGAAAGAATTTTAAAGAAGAAAAAGGTGAGAACCAATCACATGTTGCCAAATGTCAATTTCTCAATCCATGGGAAAAAACGTCCTGCTTTATATATATATAGTAGATAGTAGATAGATGTGGCTAGTTATGATTTTTTGCAGCAATTACATATAAATATGGCTGGTTATGATTTCTTTTTCATCAACTTTCAATAGCTACTTGTGGCTAATTGTAAACTTTCAGCAATAAATGTGGGTAATTGTAAACTTTCAGCAACAATTATAAATATGTCTGATTGTGAACTTTCAGCAAGCTAATAATCACCAACGGTCCTCGACTTTTACCCCAAACTTCTTTAAACCCTCTATACTTTCAAAAACTTCCCTAAACCCCCCAATCTTTGTGGCGGCGTCATTCACGGCCCTTATGGACAAAAATACCCTTTATTTTTTTACGGCTGTAAATGTAAAAAAAAAAGACGGCGCCAGGTGTCCACTGACATATCACTAAATATCTCAAATAAAAAATTAACACCCAAAATACCCCTAAACACTCAATCAAATCGAACCACATCCAATCGAATCCAACCCACCCGGTCAATTTTTCAATCACCGTAGCCCGCCGCCACGCTCCACCACCGTCGGCCGCCGCCCTCCGGTCATCCGTTCTTGAAGGAACAGATTGTTCCTTCAAGAACAGAGATCTTAACCTTAAATTTATCCATATAAATATGATCTTAACCTTAAATTTATCCATATAAATATGATCTTAACCTTAAATTTATCAATTAATATTTAAATTATAAAATAATTAATTTTATTTAATTAATTTAGTAATTTTATGTTTTTGCTTTATGAAACTATAACTATTTTATTTCTATATTATTATAAATAATATAATCTGTAAACAGATTGTATGGATTGACTATTTATAACACGAGCCATTTATTTTATGTCATAAACGAGTTAACATAATTTCAGCACAAAACCCACTTTGTATCAATCTGAATTTGTCAATTTTATGTGTTAGGCAAATCTTTTGATATAACCCGTTTTTACACCCTAAACACCGAGGCAAGCTGATTAAAAAAAGAACAAATTATATTGAGGTCTTTGAGTTATAATATAATTAATAGTTTGATGTCTATTGTTTCAAAAATCTACTTAATGGTCCTTCAGTTTTAATTTCATTAACTAAGAGACTCTTTCGTTAATTTGAGAGACTAAATCGTTTAAACTAAAAGTGAGGTATCAAATCATTTAAAAATGAGGTATCAAATCGTCTAATAAATTTAAAAGTGGGAGACCAAACCGTTCACGAAATAAAGCTGGGGTACCAAACTAGTTTAACCCTCTACTATATTGCCGCAACCTTGTATAAGTTTAACCCTACATCAAACTATAGTTTAACCCTCTACTATATTGCCGTAACCTGTTGGAAGCAAGCTGGAAAACGATGTGCAGAAATACTACTAAATCACATAATGTTTGTAATTGTTAATTGTTAATTGTTGTTTTAATTGTTATTTATGGTCACTAATTCTTATTTTTTTGTTGAGTGTTACAGCGCTGGAGATGGTGTATGCGGGACCATCCTCTTCCTTACGTTGGTTTTCGTAATTTGATCTTTTAATTAATTTTCTGGCATTAAATCACCACTAATTCTTTTCTTCTTTTACAGTATTTCGAAGCAATCAAAAAGTTGAATGCGGCTGGTTGTCCATTTGTAAGTAACATCTCTCTTGATTATCTATTATATGAATCATAAATTATTGTAAACGGAATCACTATTTCATTCCGCACAACCAAACACGTTATGTTTGGCTTACAAAATAAGCGCGGAATGATATAGTTATTCCACATATAAAAAAATTATTCTTTATTTGTTCATAGAATAGCTATTAAGTTATGCAATTGATAATTTTTGTTTCATAATTTTATGGAATAAATAACCTTTTTAAACAGTAGATATATTAGCTATTATGTATTATAAATTGTTGTATTGATTGTTTGAACTTTGAATAGGATGTAGGACAATTTAGAAGTTGTATTTTAGAAGAAAGGATGAGATTTTTTGGAACTCATAACAATGAGGATGTGGAGCCTAGTTTAAAATCTGAAGCTTGTAAAGATGAGGAGGTGGTCGAGCCTAGTTTAAAATCTGAAGCTTGCAAAGATGAGGAAGTGGTCGACACTAGTTTAAAATTTTCAAGCTCCGATGCTAAACATATCCCGGCTACAATGCCGCCACAACGACAATTTATTCGACGATATGGGAGAGCTGCATCGGCAACAAAGCTTATAAGGTTCCTTCATATCTGAAAATGTTAGTATCTTATCAACTTTTTAGTTCTTTTTTTACACTTTGCAACATAATTAGCAACTATGTTACTTAATTCTAAATGCTTAGTACATTGAGAAAAGCGCTGGCCTTGCACGCCTAGGCACAAAGGCAAGGCGCCTTCAGTCAGGCTGTCGCATGGCTAGCTTTAGCGAGCTTTTGGCTCACTTGGGCCTGGATAAAGCGACAAAAAAGATGATTTTAGAAGTTTTGACTCCGAGTTAAGTTTGGAAGTTTTTTTGAAACATCCCATGTGATTTTACTAGGGATCCTATTTAGCCTAGATTAGCGGTTCATTTTGATATTTATTTTAAGTGACGGCTTGACTTGTGCAATAATTTGGCAGCCGAGGTTAAGGAAATTTTATTAGGGATTGTTAAACGCTTCAAGGATATTAAACAACTTGTCATTGTCAATCTATATGTGATTGTGGATTGGTTGAAATTGTTAACAAGTATCATGATCAAGACTTTGTGATAAAATTCCTTTAGAGACTAAATGAAGGTTTTGCAGTGATCAAGTCAAAAACATCACAAATTTTGTTAATGGAACCCTGTCTGAAATTAACCGTGCATTTTTTTTTTGTCAAATTAACCGTGCATTTAGTAGTTGATTTTCAGCTAGCTATTATTCTATTACTCGGGCAAAGTTTTTTGTTTTTGCGCCTTCCATCTCAGGGCGATATATGGCTATCTCATCTTAAATGCGCCTAATGCTTTTAACTAACTAATTGTTAAGGCAAACTACAATTATGTTTCTGCATTGCAATGTGTAATTATTTTGTTAATTAATTTTTCTACCATTTCAGGGTTCGATTGCATTGTTGGATTGAATATTATGATACTAATCTTAATTTTGCTTTCTACTTTGGTTTAGGATATGAAGAGCCAAATCTAGAAGGAGATGGTGAAAGAATTCTTCCATTCCAGCAAATAATGGATGTGTTTGGTTTATTTACGAAAGATTTACTAGCTACTTCTCACTATTGAAGCATTAAGTTTATTAGATTTTTTAAAAAAAATTAAGTCTGTTGAAGTTGATGTTTAGCGATTTTAAAAGGGATATTGGCAAAATGGATTCCAACGTTTCACCTATTTAGTGATTTAATCGCAATATTTAAAACGTTACAAAATAAATCATAACCTTTCCAATTTTTGCAAATTATATTCCAATTTCAATTTCCGGGTCATTTTTTATATATGTGGCAGCCGGAATTATCCTACCCCACACAATTAATGCCACATCACTTCAAAAAAAGTCCAACTCACTCCCCCAACTTTGCGCTTAATTTTAACAAATACAAAAATAGTATATTTCTTTTATTTATACCCTCTTCTACAACCACCAATAGCCTCCACAACCTCCCAACCGTCGAACCTCCTTCATACTGCCGGAAAATGTCTTTGTGGGTTACAAAGACGAAGAAGGATCTAGGTAACCCAAAAGAAGGACTATCTTCTTCATATGGGTTACCAGACGAAGAGTTACGAGAGGAAGAAGAATTTTTTGTCTTGGTTGTTAGAAATATTATATGTTTTTATGATTAAATAAAAATATAGAATATATGTGTCAAATAAACAATGTATTATGGCTTAATATGACACATTAGGTATTATGTGTCATGCATTTAAACTATTAATTTGACACCTATTTTGGTCCAATTAAATTAATAAAAAATTAATTAAGTAGATTAATCTCAACCATTGATTTGGTTACGTGATGGACGTACCGGATTGAATTGAAATATCTATACAAAGGATGGAAATTGGTCCTCTCTCTACCACACCAAAACACATCTCTAATTCCATCTAAGAGTGTGATTAAGAAATTACGGGTTAAGGGAGAGAAATCAATTTCTCGTTAATGGCTTCAAGCGATAATGCTCTTGGAAATTCTAGTAAGTCTTCTACAATATTTATTTACGGTATCATCAAATTATTTAATTTTAAAGATCCTTAGGTTTACGTTAATGATGTCTTGTTAATGCAAAATATAGCAAGTCGTATTATGCGGTTAATTACATTTAATTAAATTCTGTCTAAGAAGGTCGGTACTTAAGCGGTCCGCTTGTGACCCTCCGATCTTTTCTAGGGATTTCTCTACTGTAATTATATTTGACATAATACGTGACTCGTATAATTATTTGCATTATCTAACATTGGTAACCCATGCAAAACTGGATTTGCTTCTCTGGCAGCAAGAAAGTGTTCCAGCGGGAGAGGTGGTCTGGTGGAAGGGTGGATGGTGGTTCTAGAAGAGGGTAGAAATAATTTTTTTTTAAGTTATGTGAATAGTTGGGGGACTAAATTAAGCTTTTTTTAAAGTGATCTGGCTCTCTGGTAGTCAACATATGCAAAAATTGGCGGGAAATTGAAATCGGACTATAATTTGTAAAAATTAGAAAGATTATGATTTGTTTCGTAACGTTTTGAATGTTGGGATTAAATCACTAAAAAGATGAAACATTGAGATTTGTTTTGTCAATGTCCCAATTTAAAATTAGATAGTTTTAATAAAAAATAAAGAACAAATTTGCTCCATTTAGTTTCCTCTATTTTAGCGCTATATATATATATATATATATATATATATATATATATATATATATATATATATATATATATATATATATATATATATATATATATCTGTTTTTTAGTTTATTGTTGTGGATTCACTATAAAAAATACTAGAATTAGTAGCAAATATGTTTGCTGCTAATAGTGCTAAAGAAGCAACTAGAAATTAAGATGGATTCTAAAGAGAAAGATGAAGAAACAATTTCTTTAATTGAGGTAAAGAAATCCATTGAAATTGCACTAAGGTTGGCCGATAAATCGTTGCCTACAATGTTTCTTGAATTATTGAAGCTATAATAATCAAGAAAATGTTAACTATTTGTGATAATATTACTATGTGATAGTAATTCAAGAATCGCTTGAGCTTGAGGAAAATGAAGTAAGAATTGGTGAGTTAGAAAACGAGGTGATTATGAAAAATTCAAGAATAGCTGAGCTTGAGGAAAATGAAGTAAGAATTATTGGTGAGCTAGAGACAGATCTCTGAGGCAAATGTGCAAGAATCATCCAACGAGATAGAGAAAGAATTGCTGAGCTAGATTGTTTTTATTTTTTAAGTGTAAATCCTCAAAAAATACCAAATCTTTGAAAATTTTATCAGTTATGACCAAAACTTTCAAAATTTGCAAATATAATTCGTTTTGACAAATTATGTTTTTTTTATAGCCATTTTTGAATCGATTTGGTTTTTTTTTACTGTGATTAAACTTTTTATTATGATAAAACACGCTAATGTTTGATATTTTATTATGATTAAATCTTATATACAATGTTGTCATGTTGGAAAAAAAAATTAGTTTGATTCAAATTTGGCTATAAAATAAACATAATTTGGCAAAACGGGTTATATTTACAAATTTTGAAAGATTTGGTCATAACTGACAAAAATCTCAAAGATTTGGTATTTTTTGAGACCTAAATTCTGAGATACGCTATGGTTAAATTTTATGCTCAATAATTTTATTCTAATTTAAACAATTAATAATAATTTTAACCTAATTAAAATAGGCTGGTTAAGACTTAAAAGTCAAAACAAATTAGAAAAACCAATTGTGGTAGTATTACTAGTTTGGAAAAGAAGAGAACGATAATAAAAGTTGACTTAAAAATTGGAGCAAAAAATACTTTTTTTTTTATCAGATGTATTGGAACTTTAAATTACAGAGAAGATGAAGAGACATCATCATTAATACACTCTTGATCATTTTAAATTGCATGCATTGAACTTAGACCCTAGAAGCCCAAACATCTACCTCCTTCTCGTGCCTCTATAAATATATATCTTGACATTTTTATTTTCTTATTCTGTCAAAAGAGCATGGATAATTCCTGGGAAGTTTTATCTTGCTCAGAAGATGATGAATCAATGGTAAAATTAAATCTGTCTTATTCAAATTTCTTTAATCTCTTTCGTGAATATTCACATCAAACAGTATATATAGTGATTGTTTTTGTTCATTTTATCTTTGTAAAATGCAGATGGCCAAAGAGAAAAATCAAGAAACACTATCACTACTAGGGCTGGATCAAAATGTTGTAGAGAAACAAGAAAATCAAATGTTTGAGAAATTATCTTCGGAAATTTCATTGAAAATAGCTTGTGATTCAATGGTACCGCTATTTTTCTGATTTTTTTCTCTCTTAAGTCATAATATTTCTTTATAGAATATAAAATAATAATGTTTAATTATTTATATAGCAGAGAAAACGAGATTGTACGTGGGAGGCTGGAGAAATCTTTGGAAATTGCACTGAGATTGGCTGAAGATTCAATTGTATGTGTATAATATAATGTTTTTTTATTTTATTTTTGTAACCTAAGTTACTAATTCTGATTATATATTATATACATACACAACAGAAGGCAAGGGAAAAACTAGAAGAACGCCTACAGGAAATGGAGAAATCTTTGGATATTGCAATGCAATTGGTTGATGAATTTGTGGTATGTATTTTATTTTATTTTAAATGATTTCCTATATATTTAATTACTATGGTACGTACTAAATATGTTTATGTGTATTATGTAATTATTGTTTTAGAGGGAAAAAAAGAAATTTGAAGAAAACATTGGTGCCCTAGAGGAAGAGGTGGCAGCGAAACAAGCAAGAATCGGTGAACTTGAAGAACGAATCGGTGGGAAAGAGAAAAAGGGGGCTGTGAAACAAGCAAGAATCGGTGAACTCGGAGACCGAATCGTCGGGCTAGGAAAAGAGGTGGTTGTGAAGCAAGTAAGAATCAGTGAACTCGAAAACCAAATCGGTGGGCTAAAGGAAGAGATGACAATGAAACAAGCAAGAATCGTTGAACTCGAAAACCAATTCGGCGTGCTAGAGAAAAAGGTGGCTGTGAAACAAACAAGAATCTGTGAACTCGAAGACCAAATCGGTGGGCTAAAAGAAGAGATGACAGTGAAACAAGCAAGAATCAGTAAACTCGAAGACCGAATTGGCGTGCCGAATCGGTTGTTGAACCGATTAAACCGGGAACCAGCAGCTTTACCTGTTAGGGCACGGGGTCGGTTTTTAAAACAGTGATCAGATCAATGATAGTATAGTTTAGCTAGCGGGTAGCGATTTTCGCACTCCCTCGTTTATAATTGCACTCCAATTTTAACTGCAAATTACTTTGTTATCCCTTACTAAAAATCATTTATTTTCTAATATTTCAGATTACTTTAATTAATATTCTAACTAGTTTCAGTGCATTTGTTTTTGCCCAAAATGTTTTTGCCTAAAATTTCTTACTATCATTATATTTACAACAAAATACTAATTCATAAGCAAAAAATAACAATTATACTTCAATATGGAAAACTTTAATTTGAAAAATTTAATATTTAATTTTTATAGAGTTATTTAAAACTTTCTTATCATTCAGGTATTTTATAAATACTTGTGGTTTATTTATAAATTACACTCTTGGAATTGCTTTAAAAATTTAATGTAGATACTTACATTTATTTATACATAAAGAAAATCATACAAATTCATTTAGGTATTTTTTTATTAATAATTTATAACCCTATTACACTAGATCTATGGAATATAATGAATATAATATATAGGTAATATATTAAGTAATCTCATAAATATACGAGAACATATATAAAAATATGTGTTTTTAAAAAAAAATATATTACATTTTATTATACAAAGTAGTTAAATATATCATATAATATTATATATAAAGTATAAAAGGTGAATATTTTTTTTAGTTTTTTTACTAAATTGTCGATATTTTTCTAAAACAACACTTTAAAATAGATAGATAAATTAAAATCAAAAAAATAAATAGAGTTATTGAAAAATAAGAAGTTACTTAGAAGAATAATAATTTAAAATTAAAGAGCTCAAAAAATAAAGTGTTAAAAAATTTAAAAGTGAACAATTTTAGAATTCTAAAAAATGAAAGCCAAGTACTATCAAAAAATGAAGACAAGTGATTATTAAGGGCAACAAAGTCATTTATAAATTTAAAAAATGAAAGTGGAGTCCAATTATCAATTGGTGGAGTGCAAAAATCCCCACCCTTAGCTTAATTTTGTTTTTTAAGAAGACTTTAAATTTATAGTTATGTTTGGTTGTTGAGAAAGTGCAGGAAAACTTAAAATCTTAAAATAAAAGTAAATTAATCGGCAGTATATATAATACCAATGAATGTTAGTATTTGAATTTGAAACACCTTGAGACTCTTATAGAAGCTGAAACACCACTCTCTATTATGCCTATTATATTTTCAAAACATTCTTCTACTCTCTTCAATATAAATTCAATTAATAAGTTTCATAATATCCGAATTATACACCATAAGATAAGATTAAATTCTACAAATCTCCATGATAATCAAAGACGATTTCCAGGCAATTTAATACCGTACAACAGTTCGATATTTCACAATTTTTCTTTTTTCAATTTTGTCTGATGAATCAATCGTAACATTATGATATTCTTTTTTGTTTTGTTTTTTTTTTGAAACACATAATAATTTCATTAAGAACAATTAGAACATAATAC
Source organism: Mercurialis annua (assembly GCF_937616625.2). Lineage (NCBI taxonomy): Eukaryota > Viridiplantae > Streptophyta > Magnoliopsida > Malpighiales > Euphorbiaceae > Mercurialis > Mercurialis annua. Next base: position 2,105,231 of record NC_065575.1, on the reverse strand, counting down.
ATCCGAAATAAAATCTGGAGGTTGATTAACCCATAAATTTGGACCTGTCAAAGAAAAGCTTGCCCGAGCTAACAAATGGGCACAACTATTCACAGATCGTCTAACGCATGAAAAATAAATTTCAAAAATATCATTACATAAAGACCTACAATCTTCAATAATAATACCAAAACTTGAATCATCTTTCACATTGGCTGTTAGAGCAGTAAAAACAATCATGGAATCCATCTCAACACAAACATGTGACCAAGCTAATTTTTTAATCCAACTTAAAGCTTCTCTGACTCCCAAAGCTTCTGCAGTAGCAACATTAAAAAGACCATTCACAGATAAAGCTTGACCCGCAATAAACCCACCATGCCAATCTCTTGCAACCATTCCAAAACCAGTTTTATAATCACCATTTGAAAGACCTGCATCAACATTAACCTTTATGAAACCATGATTTGGAACTTGCCGTTTAACCAAACCATTTTCCTGTACTAAACCCACAAATTCAGAGCTGGACTCTTTTAAATTAGCATCTTTCCATATAAACAACTGGTTTCCTGCAAAATTAGCCACTTGTCTCGGACTATAGAATTTATTATTCCACACAATATCATTCCTCAATTTCCAAAGAGCCCAACACAAAATCAATGCTAACGAAACAGTATCATTATCAAGGTTTTGAAAAATCAAATGCAACCAATCCTGCAAATTAGTGACAGAATTGCAATCCAAGAGACAAATATAGGACCACGTTCTGACAGCAAATTGACACGAAACAAGAATATGAAATACTGTTTCTTCATGAGATTTACAAACTGGACATAAATTCAAAACTTGAACTCTTCTAGTTCTTAACATTTGTAATGTTGGCAAACAATTAGCTAAAGCTCTCCAAGCAAAGTCTTTAATTTTTGGAGGAACTTTACAATGCCAAATTTTCATCCACACAGAACTATTCACATTACTTAGACTATTCCAAAACTGAGCCATACTTGCCCGATAACAACTTCTGACTGAGAAACATCCCTTAGAGTCATGTCTCCAAATACACTGATCATGAACGTCTCTTGAAGTTAAAGGAATGTTTAAAATCAAATTGCGATCCCTAACATTAAACAGGTTATTCAAAATATCAACATCCCACCTTCTAGGAGAAAAACACATAAGATTTGACACTGAAATGGACTCCATTCCCGGAATAACCTCCGAATTAGGATACGGATTAAGAGGGTCAGGAAGCCAAGGAGACTTCCAAACCGATACAGAGGTACCTGTACCAACTCTAACTCTACAACCATCCTTCAATAAATTTTGAGTACCATGAATACTACGCCAAATCAAACTTGGGTTAGAACCCAAAGAAGCGTTTAAGAAATCAGAATTTGGATAGTATCTCGCTTTCAATAATTTAGAAACAAGAGTGTCGGGTTTTGAAATAAGTCTCCAAGCTTGCTTATTCAATAAGGCCAAGTTAAAATTGTGCAACTTTTTAAAACCCATACCTCCAGCAGGTTTTGGAATACATAGACGATCCCAAGCCATCCAATTAATACCTTTATTACCCCTACGGCCCGAGCCCCACCAGAAACTATTCATCATTTTCTCAATAGCATCACACAAATCTAGCGGTAACATAAAAACACTCATGGCAAAATTAGGCATAGATTGAGCAATAGATTTGAGAAGAATTTCTTTACCCGCACGTGAAATGAACTTGCCTTTCCATCCTTGAATTTTCTGCCAAACTCTGTCTTTAATGAAAGAAAAGATCTCCTTTTTATTTCTACCCACAAAAGCAGGCAGCCCCAGATATCTGTTGTGACCTCCATTAGTTCCAATTTGAAAAATTTGTTGGAGATAATGTTGAACTTTAGTTTGGACATTTGGACTGAACTGAACTGAATAGAAGACTTGTCAAAATTGATTGCCTGCCCTGAAGCTTGCCGATAAATCTCAAGAATATGTAATATTTCACCACACTCCACTGCATTCGCCTTAAAGAACAAAAGACTATCATCTGCGAAGAAAAGGTGACTCACAATCGGAGCAGAACGAGAGATTTTCATACCATGAATAGCACCAATTTCCAGCTTATAACGCAACACAACAGAGAGGCCTTCAGAACAAATGATAAATAAATAAGGGGACAGAGGATCACCTTGACGAAGACCACGATGAGGAATAATTGGGCCAATATCACCACCTTCAACTCTAATATCAAAAGAGACTGTAGTAACACACATTCTAATGAGTTCAATCCACCTAGCACGAAACCCCAAAGCCAACATCATCTCAAAAAGAAAATTCCACTCTAGCCTATCATACGCCTTACTAATGTCAATTTTCAAGATAGCATAACCCGTAATTCCCTGACGCTTACGTCTCAAATAATGCATGCACTCATATGCAACCATAATATTATCAGTAATCATACGACCCGGAACAAAAGCACATTGGGATTCAGAGATGATAAATGGCAGAATAGCTTTTAGACGATTAGCAAGCACTTTGGAAACGAGTTTATACATCACATTGCACAAAGAAATCGGTCTAAGATCTGACATGAACTCGTAATTCTTTTTTTTTTGGAATTAAGACAATAGTAGTACGATTCAAAGCAGGAGGCAGCGAACAATTATTCAAATAATCCAGACATTCTTTAGTAATATCAGCACCAATAAAACTCCAACAACGTTGATAAAAAGAGGGGTTCATACCATCCGGTCCTGGGGATTTATCAGGATGCATAGCAAACAAAGCGTCTTTAACTTCCCGAGCAGTAAAAGGGGCAAGCAATAAATTATTATGTTCATCAGACACTAATGATAATGATATTCTTTTTTGTTAAATTATATTTATGGCATTCTTTTTCTTGAATTCAATTAATTTTACGTAGCCAACGAGTTATAGCTCAAATGTTTAATTTGCTACAAATGCTCCCCTCTCCAATTATCAAAAAACAAAATTGTTAATTTTACGTAAATTACAGAGGGAAAGGGAGAATTATGAAGAAATAATAGAGGGACTTGAAAAGTAGGTTTCTGAAAAATTGATAAATCTTCGGATATATCTCAAAAATTGGAGTTGATTGTAGTTTTTTTTTCATGATTTTGGTGCTTTCTACTATTTTCCTAATTCACACTCAAATACTCAGGTGCGTACTCATTATTAACCTTCTTAATTAGAACTATTATTTTTGTGATTCTATTTCCTAAACCTGAAAGCCTAAATATTTTTAAACCCTAAAACCGAACTAACCGCTACCGAATGCTCAAAATTGGTCTTATCGAAAATTATTGCTGGAGTTTTGAGTTTAGGCTAATGGACAAGTTGAAAATTTTCTAGAGAGGTGAGCATTGGGTTGGTTAACCCTAAAACCGAACTAACCGCTACCGATTGCTCAAAATTGGTCTGATCGAAAATTAAACAAAAATTGAAACCGAATTGACCAAAACAAATTAGAACCGAACCATATTAGTCAGTAATTCAATTACATTGCTTAAACACCAAAAATAGCAAATAGCAAATAGCAAATGTTCAGCTCAGGTACTTTACATAATTCAAATAAGAAAAATAGGTCATGCGTCCCCTAAATTTATGACACAGGATCATTTAATCTAATTTGTACTTTTTAAGCAACTAACCCTAAAATTCTTCATTTTTAGGTCAAATTATCCGATAATTTATATATTTATTGCAAAAAATAGATTTAGGATAATTTTATCACAACGATTACGAAATTTTCTAGTTTCTCTTTTGCTTCCCCACCTCCGTTTCGTATTTTACGTGTTTTAAAATACCATTATGGAATAATTTGACCCAAAATAAAGAGTTTTAAGGTTAGTTGTTTAAAAAATATAAATTGAATTTAATGATTCCGTTAATCATTCTTGCTTTAAAAATAATGAGATTTAATTATTGAGAAGCGCATGGTCTAGGCAAGTAAGATAGCTTTGTCTGTTGTCTTTTGCAGGATGAGCAAGATGTCCAACCGAAATAACCGACGACTTTTGGTCGGTTCGATTTTTGGAATTTCAAATTTTGGTTCTCGGTTATTGGAGAAATCTTTGGAATTTTCACTCAACAAGGCTTATCAATCAACGGTACATTATGAAACTCGATAGATACCTATTTTCAGCCTTTTTTTGGTTAATTGCAAATAAGTACCTAATGTCAATCACGACTTTTAAATTTTGACAAATTGATTGTTAATCTTTATAATTTTTGCAATTCAATGCATAAAACAAGTTGGCGGTGACATGGTATGCGGGAATAAAACTGAAATAGTGATGTTTTACCGTACAATTTCACTGTGAATTGATTTTATGCTTTGAATTGTAAAAATGATAAAAGTTAATGATTAATTTGTCAAAATTTAAAAGTCGCGATTTAATTGCTAAAGACGTCAAATGTCGAACACATATTCGCAGTTAACTCTTTTAATTTCCTTTTTGTTGTTACTTTTTAACGCATAATTAAACACAACAGATAGCAAAGGAGAAACAAGATGAGATAAATATGAGGATAGAACAAGAAGTTTCTACAAAACAAGCAAGAATTCTTGAGCTAGAGAAACAACTTAAAATTATGACGGTTTCTGAAAAATTGGAAACAAAATCAGTTTCCGATTTAAAGATTACTGTGGACGAAAATGAAAAAGATAAAGAAACAATTTCTTTAATTGATCACTTACATTCCAAAATTTGGTCTATTTTTTTTTTCCTTTTTATTACTAACAAACAATGAGAGGTTCAAATATGAAAATTTCAATATCTATTAGGTTTAGCTACAAATTAATGTTTTTAACTTTTAAATATTATGATGAGTGTATTGCCGAGTGAATTTCTTTCTCATTTTGAATTGAGTTGTTATTTTATTAATTATTTTTCTTATTAGTTAACGTTTAAATGTTTAAATTCTTATTAGCTCAACTTAATATATATAAATTGTCTCAATTCAACTCTTTTTTCCGAAACTATAATTGGCCAGCATACAATTTCCAAAATCTACTTAAACATTAACGGTTTTGATCGTGTGACTTGAAAAAGAAAGAACAATATTCTCAAAAAAAAATTAAAAAATATTGACATTAGCCAATTTTTTAATTCAATTTTCAGTTTAAGTTCGGTTAATCAATTTGATCGTCTTTTTCCTCACTTGATTCTAAAGTCCAATTCACATTATCAACATAAACTAAAAAAAATGTCTAATAGCAAAATAAAGTCAAACACTTACAGGTTGTTGCCATTTTATTTAAAAAAATTAACTTTTATAATAATGTCCTAATAATTTCAATATTTCGTTGCAATTATAGCCCTTTTTTTATCAATTTAATTTATTTATCTTTCACTTCAATACCTATTAGTTGTATATAGATTTTCTGGTCATATTTAACTTCAAATTTATTTTTCTCTTCATCTGTCAAAAACGTTAGAGAATTTAGAATTAAATTTTAACATTATTTTTTATATGTTTTTTAATATTACAAGTTAAAATTTTGAAATTATAAAAAAAGAATTTTCTATGTAGTAATTTATAAATTCAACTAAAAATTGGAACAATTAAATTGATTAGAAAAAAATTTAGCTAGACTTATGACGAAATAATGAAATCGGATATTATTACAAAACGTAAAAAAATTAAATAAAATTAAACTTGCAAAAGTTTAAGTTTAATTTTTTTTCTTTAGGATAGTTTGGTAAAGAAAAGTATAATACTGAATGCTTACCTCAAAAAACGGTATACATATTTTGGAACTATAAATTCAAGGGAAGATGAACAATGAATGAAATTTGACTCTTCAAGAGAAGCCGAAGCATCTCTTTCTTTCTACTGAAGTACTCCCTCCGTCCCACTTTAGAAGTCTCATTTGACTTTACACACAGATTAAGAAAACATTAATTATTCTTGTCTTTTCATGTTTTTTCATGTTTTGCCCCTATTAATGATAGTGGAATTTTCCATAAAACTCTTTTAAGATAACTAAAATAAGGGTAAAATGGGGTATTCAATGGAAAAGTATTCTAAAAATAGTAATGGGACTTTTTAAATGGGACATCCCAAAATAGAATATGAGACTTCTTAAACGGGACGGAGGGAGTATATATATAGTAGTATATACTTATCTCAATCTTCACAATTTTATGTTTCATTACGGTATCAAACGAGTATTAATTAGATGGAGATTAAAGGAATAGTGGCACTAGAGAGGAAACTTGTTGAGAAACAACAAGAAATTAATAAATATTTGAAAACAATAGTGGGACTTGAGAAGAAACTTGTTGAGATACGACAAGAAATGGATAATTCTTTGGAGATTTCATTGAAATTGGTGTTGATTGTAGTTTTTTTCCTGATGGTGCTGCTTTGTCCAATTTTCTTACTTCTCACTTTTAGCCAGGTATTCTTAATTTTGCATTCTGTTTCACTATTGTTTCTTCTAGGTTTCAGAATTGCTAAATGCATGTGGGGTTAAATTATTTTGCTGTTGCCGAACTATAAACTTTTTGCATTTCGGTAATCAACGTTTCATTTGTTACGTTCAGATAATAAAACTTTTATTCTTGTTATAACGTGATATTACTCATTCGTTTAAGGTGAAGTTTTACTTATTGTGTGGTAATAGAAAATTATTTGCTATTCCAACTTTTCCATAAAAGAATTTCACATAAACAAAATTAAACTAGAATTAAATCATTAATGATAGGGTTAATTAAGTAATTTTTCTAATACTATCTATGTATTCAATACATGTAAGTTGATGTGGCAAAGTTGGATTTGCATGCAAGCAAAACTCTGCCTGAAATTAAAGAGTAACCTAACCTCCGGTTATTACGAAAATAAAAGTTAGTGTTACCAAAATATAACGAATAAAACATCGATTATTTATAGTTCGATAGCTGCAAAAATAAATTTTTATACGTGGATCCGAAAGTAAGTTTAGGCTGAAGTCATTTTTCTTGAGTTTGCATTGTCATTTTTAAGTTAAAATCATCTGAAGTTGTCTCAATTATTAGTGGAGTTCTCTCATTATAATTTCAAACAGAGGGTCATTGCAGTCCCTATATTTGTGTGCCATATCAATTAAAAACTCACACTTAATTCCTTTAATCAATAAAGGACAATATTAACTATTTTTAGGTCAATCAACTCCCAAATTATACAAAATGAAAGAGTTCATGGATCATGATGCCCAATTTATGATTAATTGTCTTAAAATTAGAGAATATTTTGCCTCATTTACCTAAAATAAGAATGTAGTTTTATTTGAGTAAAAGGCAAAATATGAGTTAATTGACCTTGATGTATAAATTTAAGTACCGCAACAACCCTTTGTTCTTATAATTTCTCTCCATTTACTGCACAACAGTTCAATATTTCCAATCCTATTTTTTTATGTTGTTTTGTAGTGTGAAAAGGGTATGGAGAAATCTTTGGATATTTTATTGAGATTTGGTGATGAATCAATTGTAAGTTTTTACTTTTTTTAGCATTTTGCAAGTTGTTACTTTTTCAGTTACTTATGATACATATATATTAATTTTGATACTCTTTTGCTTAAATTCCATCAATTTTGTATAAATTTCAGAGGAATATAGAGAAATCTGAAGAAATAATAATGGGACTAGAGAAGAAACTTGTTGAGAAACAACAAGAAATGGAGAAATCTTCAGAAATTTCACTCAAATTTGCTTATCAATCAATGGTACATGATGAAATTAAATAATTTTCAGCCTTTTGGGCTAATTACAAATAAATGTCCAACATTTAGCGCCTTTTTAATTTTTACAATTCGATGTATAAAATCAATTGGTGGTGAAAATATGCTGATGTGCACACTAGAATACTACCGAAACGACAATATTTTATTACACAAAATGTAAAAGTCACCATTTATATGTGCTAAACATTGAGAATTTATTTGCATTTAATCTTTTAATATTTTTTAAGTTGATAAGCAGTGTTGTGATGCCCCGTCGTTTTATTGAACTTTTTAATTAACTATTCCTGAACACAACAGTTGGCAAAGGAGAAACAAGAGAAGATAAATATGGAGCTAGAACAAGAAGTTTATGCAAACCAAGCACGAATTCTTGAACTAGAGAAACAACTCGGAATTATGACGGTTTCGGGCTCCGATTTAGTTCCTGAAAAATCAGTTTCTGATTTAAAGAATAATAATGTGGATGAAGATGAGAAAGATCTTGAAGAAACAAGTTCTTTACTTGATCGGATAATTAAGAAAGGTATTGAAATTGTGCTAAGATTGGCCGATAAAGTAATGGTACGTAATTAATAATTATTAATGTATCTTGAATTCTTTGAAGCTTTCTATTTATATATAAATCAAGAAAATGTTAATTAATTACTTGTGATTATTATTTTTATATATTACAGAAGGCAAAGAATAAAGGAGAAGAGCTTTTAAAGGATATAGCAAGAATTGTGCAACAAGTGATAAAAAGAATTGCTAAAATGAAATGAAATGGAAGATTATGATATGTGGATGAGGGAATAAGTATTTTTAAATTAATTACTAAGATAGCTATTTAATCTTGCATGTTGGTATGGGATAATTTTTCTTGGCTAAACTCATTTTGAGGTTCTTGTCTATTCGGTTTTTAATTATCCGGTCACTAGTATTCTAATTATATTTTTGTAGTCCCTTGACTTTTATTTTTTTTGCAATAAGGTGCTTTTTTAAATGTTTGTTTGTAGAGTGATTTAACACATCTAATTTAAAAAAGAATCCAATTGCAGAATATATTACATAGAATATATAGGACTTTAATTAATTATCTATTTTTAAATACAATTATAGCTTCTAGAGATGATTTAAAGAGAAACAAGCCAATTATCCAAAATAAAAAAAATTATATGAAACTAAATAAAATATTTCTTCAATTAATTACATTACGTTAATATTCAGAAATTTTTTCAGTACATTCATACATTCCGTTATATTCTAAAAACATATTTTATTTTTATAATTTATGTAATAATTGGAGTTTTGTATATATTATGTTATCTATTTTAATCTTTAAATTGGAATTCTAATTTGCTGTTAAATAAAAAACATGAACCAATAACAAAACAGAGCGAGTCGGATTGAAGATTAATAGTGTACTATTCTTATTTTAGTGCTCAAAACGACATCGCTTTAGGAGAATTTCTCACACTTTTGCTCTAGAATATTTTGCCTCACACACACACTATTGTTTCTTGTTTGTTTATATTACTTGCAGAAAAAGCACCCCATTTTACACTCTCATTTCTTACTCATTCACAGGTATTAGCTCCAAAATTTGTGTTTATGTTTCTGGGTTTCTTTTATAATGTCCAAAGTTTCATTCTTTTTCATTTCTTTTTCAAAATGAAGCATAAAGTTTGAAGCTTTGCATTTTTTCTTCAGTTGGGTTGTTCTTCATTTTCTGTTAGCTTGTATGTTATATATGTGTTTACTTTGTCAAGTTTTGTTCTTTTTCATTTTATGTTAGCTTTTTAATATTTGTAAGGTGTAAGCTTTATAGTATAACTCTGTTTATATGGCTAAAAAACTCTGTTTATATGTTTTAATGAGGTTTTTTAATCTTTGTAAGTTGTTTTTATTTGGATGAACTTGGTTTTGCTGTTTGTTGATGTTCCAGGCCATAAAAAAATGGACTTTAAATCATTAAACTCTTATTTTGATGAAGTTTTTGATGATTTAGGCATATTGGGTAGCTTGGTTTTGTGTATTATTCTCTCAACTGATTGAGTATTGGGTGATATATTTTTGGTTATGTTGTTTTTGGAGCCTTGTTTTTCAGTGACAGGTTCAGTTTTTCTATTACTGTTTAAAAAATGTCTTAAATAATAAGAGAATATAATAATAATAACAAAAGGGTGTTAAAATAGAAATAGAGTTATTAAATTAGACCTGATTCCACATAAGTTGAGTTTTTTTTAGCTTGTGTATAATTGGCCTAATTGTACCATTTTTGAACTAAGGCCCAATTACATGTGACCCATTATAGATTATATAGCATAAAATGTGTTCATGCAACTGTATTTATTTGATGAACATTTTCACAAATTTTCAGTAAAGGATTTAGTAAAGAATAACAAAATGAACATCTGCATAAGGCTCACATTAACTTGCTTTTGTAGATTTAGTTTTGTATCTGAAGCATATATACATGAGAATTATAGCCTGTTGTAACACTATCTTTTTTTTGTGCTTCACTTGTTTAAAATGTAGCATTAATGTTATGTTGTTGTATTTCAGCTTCGAAATGTCGCAACAAGGAGAAAGCGATGATCAGTTGTTTGTTTGGCCTTGGGTCGGAATTGTTGCTAACATTCCGACCAGGGTGCAAGGCGGTCGTCGTGTCGGTGAGAGTGGTTCCAAACTTAGGAATGAGCTGACCAGAAGGGGATATGAACCGGTCAGGGCGAATCCATTATGGAATTACCATGGTCATTCGGGGTTTGCAATTGTAGAGTTCAACAGAAGTTGGGATGGATTCAAGAATGCAATCACATTTGAGAAAGACTTTGAGTTTAATCATTGTGGCAGAGAGGATTATTTTAATCTTACTCATGCATATAGAGGTGATAGGTTATTCGGATGGGTTGCAAGAGCTCAAGATTATCACTCGAAAGGTATTGTTGGAGAGAATCTGAGAAAGAACGGAGATTTAAAAAGCGTTTCGGGCAAAGAAGCTGAGGATAAGAGGAAGGATTTGACATTGGTTTCGAGTTTGAGTAGTACTCTACAAATGAAGGACAATCGTCTTAAAGAAATGGAGATTAAATATTCGGAGACTACTTCATGTTTAAATAAGCAAGTTGAAGAGAAGGATGCTATAGTCTTAGCTTATAATGAAGGTGTAATCTTGTTTTTGTGCACTTGCTACTTTGCTAACTAGGCTGCAATCTGAAATACTTATTTGTTTTTACTTTTGTTGTGATTTTGTACGTGTTGATCTTCAGAAATCCAAAAGATGCAGAAGGTCACACGTGCTCAGTTCGCGGAGATTTCTTCAGAACATCAGAAGGCTAGGAGCTGTCTCGAAGCTCAAAGAGTAGAACTGGAGAAACGCGAGAAGGAACTACAGCAGCGCGAGTTTCAGAATGACATTGACAATGAGAAAAATAAGCTTGAACACGAAAAGAAAATGGTACAATGCGTTTAGTTCAAATGAATTCCATTCAATGTCGAATTAATTACTCAATACATTTATTTACACACGTCTAACTTGAGCAGAGTTTTCGTGCTTTTTAGAATGAGATGGCGATTCTGGAGCAGAAAAAGGCAGATGAAAGTATGCTAAAGCTAGCAGAGGAACAACAGGTGAAATTTCTTCACTAGTTTCCTTAATTCTCCACTTATTCTTCACTCGTTATTATATATGTTTGATTAATCATCAATGCAGACTGAAAAAGAGAAACTTCGCAAGAAAATTCTTGATTTGGAAAAGAAACTTGATGCTAAACAAGCTTTGGAGTTGGAGATAGAGCGAATGAAGGGTGCTTTACAAGTAATGAAGCATATGGAGGGTGAGGATGATGAAAACGTGCATGGCAAGGAAAAGATGGATCATCTTCTGCAAAAGTTGAAGGATAAGGAAGAAGAACTTGATATGTTGGAATCTGTTAATCAAGCTCTTACTGTCAAAGAGCGGATAAACAATGATGTTTTGCAAGAAGCTCGCAAGGAAGTACTAACTGTGAGTATCAAGATTCTTAACTATATAATCTCTTGGCTGCCATTTTTAGTTCAAGTATGATAGGAAACTGCCATCACAATCACATAGCATCTTGGTGCCATAATTGTACGAATTCGCGTCTCGATTGGTACGGTTCAATACGATTCATCACCAAAAGATTTTGTATCTCAGAAGGATCCATAAATTGATAAAATCGGTATTTAATTTATGAAATCGGTAGTGAATCATAACGAATTGTTGAATCATATGATTCATCCGATTTTAAAAAGAGAGAAAATTCAAATATTAGAAAAGAATAAATGACGAAATAACCGCATAAATCTTGCCGTTTCATATATCATAAATCAATAGAGGAAAAAAATGAAAAGAAACTTATAGTTACATGCCTTCCGAGCACTTTTACTAAAAAAAGTACCTTAATTTTATTTGTTAGGATTTTATCTTTTTTGTGTTTAATATTTATATAGTTCAAATCTAGGAATACATGAAATGTTGTACATAATTTATGCAAGTACATATATTTTAACTAATACTCTAAATATAAACAGAATCTTACGATGCGATTCTTGATTCTCGGTTCACTAATCGAATATTTCAATGCTCGGTTCGAAACTCAATTCTACAACTATGTTGCTAAGTCTAAATTTCTTGATTGTTAGGGTTTAAGGGAGGATCGTCGAGCCAATATTAGCATCAAGAGAATGGGACAGCTCGATAGTACACCATTCCATGCTGCAGTCAAGAAAAAGTTTCCTTATCAAGACACTGGTCTGAAATCAGCAGAGCTATGCTCACTATGGGATGAGTACCTGAGAGACCCGAGCTGGCATCCATTTAAGGTCATCACTGATGAAGCTGGAAACTCCAAGGTAAGCAAGTTAATTACCGAGTCGAGTTCGAGCATCAAGATACTCGACTTGATAACCTCACGAGCCTAATCAAACTTTAATCAGTTTACTTCTTATCATTCATAATTATACATATAATCGAGTCAATTCAAGTTCGAACTTAATCATTTATCGAGTTCGAACTCGAGCTCCTCAAATGAAACTTGACCGAGTTTGAGTCAAGTTTCAAGCCTCAAATTTTAGAGTCAAGTCGAGTTCAAATTTGACAAAATTCCGACTTGACTCGATTACACCCCTCATTCAGGTGGTATGTGCTTCATATGCAATGAAGCTTGTTGCTTTAAGCTTATCTTTTATACCATTTTACTTGTAATGTACTACTGATTTTCACTCTGGATATGCAGGAGATAATCAATGAAGATGATAAAAAACTGAAGTGTCTTATGAACGAACTTGGTGGTGAAGTTTGCAATGCTGTGATCAAAGCTTTGAGAGAAATTAATGAGTATAATCCAAGTGGAAGATACATAGTATCAGAGATGTGGAATTATAAGGCAAATCGAAAGGCATCGCTTAAGGAAGGAGTTGAATATTTATTGATGCAGTGGAAGAACCAGAGTCGAAAAAGAGCCTTCAGTATGTACATTTCCTTAGCTTTGTGTCATTTAGTGTTTTAAAAACATGACCATACTGGCTGGTTGGACCGGTTCAATCCAAATCCGGAAGTTGATCCGATCGGAGGAGGTCGAGACCAAAAATCCCGGTCCAATCAGAGTTGGACTGGTTTTTTCCAATCTGAACGGAGTTTGGACTGGTCTAATCTGTAAAAAATTGATTTTTTAATAAAAATATATAAAAAGGACAGACCCGTTGGACCAGCCGGTTGAAACGGTCGGACTGATTTAATCATGAACTAATGACTCATCTGGTTTGGTTTTTTAAAAACAATGATCTCATAATGTCATGGCACCTTTTTTAGTATTTTTCTTATTTGTCTTTAGAGTGAATTTAGTGTTTTGTTCATCCATAAAATTTGGTTTACAGGTTGAAATATAATTGCAGTATGATCATGAGCCATCAACTGGTAGAGTGGAAGATAAAGATACTGAGTTTATTGAGTTGCAGATACTTAGTTTATTGAGTTGCAGAGTCCATTGAGTTGCAGACGCTGAGTTTATCGAGTCCATTGAGTTGCAGACGCTGAGTTTATCGAGTCCATTGAGTTGCAGACGCTGAGTTTATCGAGTCCATTGAGTTTATTGAGTTGCACATTATGAATCACTACTATTACTTGCAGGGTCTGATTAGCTATATGACTAAATTCTGCTCTTGTTAAATTATTTTGCTAATTAGTGAATGTTCTACACCAATACTTGCGTGTGCAAAACCGAACCAAGCCCAGATAATCGAACCAAACAAACAAGTTTGGTTTGATTCATTTGAAATTTCAAAGTTTTAGATATTCAAGTTGGTTGTAAGAACAAACAATTGATTTAATTTTGGTACAAATAGAACTGATTTAAAAAATCAATTGAAAATGACTAGTTCAGATTTGATTTGATTTGATAATAATTTAAAATTAATTCGGTTTGATTTGAAACTAGTCATAGGCTCATAGCAAGTTCTACAAGTTTTAAGTTAAAATTAGCAGAGTAAGAGTACCTAGCATCAAAACATATATTGTCAAGTGATATTTATGGAATTGAATTGAGAATTTGACTTGATTAATCTCATAATTGCATAAATATCTTGATACATACCATTGTCATTCACATTTTATATCTCATTTAGCAACTATGTATTCAAAGAATATGATCCTGTGCAATTGGTGTATCCTACATATTTAAAGGCAAAACCTAATTAACAACGAGTAATTAACAATGTTGGTTCATGATTAGGGGATATGTGCATGGGTTCTCCACGATAAAGTTGTAATTAATTGAGAATCAGAAAAATCATATGTTACTCAAAACTGATTTTTAGAAATATATTATTTAAGTATCTTTAAAATATATAGTTTTTTTTTAAAAAGAAAATGTAATTAATTGAAGAATAAGAAAAGTCGGATGACATTTAAAACTGACTTTTAAAAATATGAAAAGTTAAAAAAATATTAAATTGTCTTTAAATAAATACTAGCTTTTTATAAATAACTTTATTGTTATTAAAGAATAATAAAATTAGTCCTTATATTTTTAAAATGTGTTTAATAAAAAAACGAACAAAACGGCACCGTTTTAATGATAGGGATGAGCTTTACCACAGGTTGGACAATATGACACTGTCTGATGCCACATAAGCAAATTGAAGTTGGAATACACATGTATCATTATTGCAAAAATTAGATAGTTGGTGTATTTTTAAGACAAAATTAAAAATTCGTGTCAAATATCAAAAACACGCGAAAGTTCGTGATTTTGAAACATTTAAGCCTTTTAAAATTTAATATAGTATTCATATTTTTAAAAAATAATATTAATATATTTAGAATTTATATATAATAAATACATATTATATATAAAAATAAAAATATAAATTAATTGTGTTATCTATCTATCTATCTATCTATCTATAACTATCTTATATGTGGGAAGGGGGGGGGACAGGCAAAATTACGAGAATAGACTTCATTAAGGGTATAATTATTATTAAAAAATAAAGTTAATAGAAGTTAAGTGCAAGGATAATTCTAACAAAATAAGTTTATTAGAAGATATTATCGATATAGAAAATTTAAATATTAAATAATAAGAGTTTAATTTTGATAGGAATTTAGTTGTGATAAGAAAATACTAACTAAATAGAAAAGTTATTTTGATTAAATAGAAGTCTACTTTAAATAGAATTTTTCTTGAAGTCTTTGATTTTTATTAATTTAGTGAAACTATATATATACACAAAAAATAGTAAAAATTAAAAGAGCTATACAATATTTTTTACGGGTGATATCTACAAACAACCGTATTAGAGTTTGTTCATATTTTTATAGCTAAATTCTACATCAATTAGAAGCTAGGTGGAGTGGAGCTAAGGGGCGGGTACCGCAGGTTTATTTCCACAGTCCTCTAAATATTTACGAGCTTCAAGTTGGTTGGCATGTTCAATTTACACCTTATATTGTCAGCTCTAAATTAATAGCCAATAAATTTTTGGCTCTGATATCATTTAAATTGCTGTGGGTATTTTAATTAGACTTGCCATAGCTATACTCCATTTTTTATATTCAATTTTATTGATTCGTCGTTTCTTCGTGGTCGTAACATGGTTTTTCACCAACTTCCTTTCACCACCTAAATTTCAGGCCTCTTGATTGATGTTGAGGTTAATTTTTAATATATAAATAAAATAATTTTTGAAGTTTTTAATATATAAATAAAATAATTTTTGATTTTTATTATATTTATATGATTTTGTATATCTATTTATTGAATATTATGCCCAATTTATAGTCAGTTAATGATACATCTTTGGACATATATATTTATTCAATTTATAGTCAATTAATATCATTAAATTAGTTTTTTTATTTTTTTCAATTTATAATTCTATTTAATGCCACTAAATACTTTTATTTATTTTATTATAACTTTACCATATATTTATATAAATAATATTATACTGCTAAAATAAAAAAAAAAGTGTTATTATACGTTTAGGTTAGCATAAGTCACTATAGAGTTGGAATATCAACAAAAACCGAGACAGTTAATGGAAATAGTACAAAACTACTGCTGCGTAATGTTTGAAAACAAATGCTATCCAATTCCTATCTTTTTGTAATGCAAATATGGATTAGAAAGTGTCAAATTGTAAAACATGAAAATAATAAGTTGGCTCATGTAGTCTAACGAAGTATTTTAGTAAATAAAAGTCAAAGTTTTTGTGATTACACAATCTAATTGGTATGTATTTATAATCTAATTTAAAAATACTATATTTGACAAAAAAAAAAATATCATTGACAAAAAAAAAATATATCATTGACAAAAAAAAAATCTAATTCAAAAATACTATTATCTTATCTTAAAAAAATATTGTTATCTTCAACCATCATTTTTAGATTGATACATAATTACAACAAGTATATTTTAATTGATATTAATTATGATAAAATATAAATAATAGTATATTGCAAAAATAAAAAATTCAAAATATACAATTACAATTAAAAATAACGGGTCATATAATATCGCTCACGTGCGTAGCACGTGGCGAAAAACTAGTACTATATATAAAAGCACGGATGGGGGGACAGACACTTTTACCTAATAGCCCTTTCTAATTTATTAGTTAATTAGATGTTTTAGTAATTTGCTAACTGACTATAATTAAATTAGATATTTAATTAGTATTAGAGTTATAATGTAATTAGGATACTAAATAAATATAGCCTATATTGTGTTTGGACAACACCTTCAGGTCTTAAATTTTTGAATTCGTGCAATTGCAATTTCCTTTACATATGGAAAAATATTCCACCAAACAAGTAAAAATTGTTCAATACGTACTAATTTAAATTAGGGTGTAATGCCAATAAACAAATTTGTTAAAAAGAAATTGAGCATTGAAATGGTTAGTATAGAACATCGATTAGGGTTTGATAAATTATTTTTGATTCTCTTTAGTTAACTATTAAAAATTACTATTCTGAAAAATCATATAAAGCCAAATTTCATCATATAATTTTTTTTGTTTCTAACAAAAACTCTTAACTAATTTAACATATTGGCAATAAAATAAAATGAATTGATATAATAATAACGAATTAAATTGAGGAGTCACATTACGAGCCACGTGCGTAGCACGTAATGCAAAACTAGTCTAAAAAAAAGTGACTGACTAACTGACCTGCGCGTGAAGCAGGTCAGTCCTTTATAAGTAAAGCATGTTACTGGTATTAAATATTAATGTAGAGTAAATGGTGGTGATGTAAATAATCTGAATGTTGTAATGTAAAGAATTAAAAAATGAAGTGTAACAAAAGAAGTTTCAACTAATTTTTTGTTAACAAGAAGCTCAAACTTTTATCTTCTATTTTCAAATCCCAAATAATAATCAAAAATAAAGATCATCTTGAAAAAAAAGATTGCACTCTAATTCTGTTGAATAGCATCAAAACATATACTATCAAGTGATAATTTATGAAATTGAATTGAGAATTTGACTTGATTAATCTAATTATTTCATAAATGTTTACAAGAGGGTCCACAAATTTATAAATGTGTTGTAAAATGACATAGGACATCGATTGCAATAATACGTACTACTTTCAAGGAACACTTGCTTGCTTTATTATAGGTCTATAGGAACTCGCAAGCCGTCGCGTGCGAGCTGCACTGCTATTCCTTCCCTGCTTGCAAAAGAAGTGCCAGATTATATTCCGTCTTCCGTCGAGATTAAAAACAAGTATGCAGACAACACAGAACCTGAAAAACCTTAATCCTAACAAACTATGATTGTTAACCTTATAATCATTAAATTTGTTTTACTTAAGAGCTAAATCATGTCATTTGTGCTTTAAAATGCATATGGATAGTGACATTAAAATTTGTTCGATCACGAATATTCACCTTTTAGACCACTTTGCTAGAAACTCATTGTCCTTGTAATGATCAAATTCGTGACCCATTCCAGTTAAAAGAGCTTGCTTTGGACAGAGTCTCTTCAAAGCTTCAAGAGTCTGCAGAATAGGCAGCATTAAATAAAGAGAGTTTAAGTATAAAATTCGATATGTTCCATGTAATGTAATGTTACAATTATCTTAATCTTAGGTAAGAAAATGATTTGATTTGATCGTTATATCCTGAGTGGCAACTGAAGCTTCTAAGAGATTCTAACAAAGAACGAAATTATAAGAAAAATAACCTGAGATAAGCAGAAGTGAGCACCACCAGGAGGTCCACTCTGCAAAAAAAAAGGGACAATCAGATTTATCGTGTTGCTTGTATTTCTATCAGTGAACCGCTTATTATCACGTAGATGAATAAGCACTCAGTTTTTGTTTTAATTATTGGGGGGTGAACATGATGGCAAACTAACTCATTTTCGCGACTGACCTTGCGCGAAGCCTCCAAGATAAGAAGATCTACCTGCCCAGCTCCAGCTTTTGAAATGACTGCAAAAACTAACACTCAGATTAATGAAATTGACAAATGCTTCTCCGAGAATAAGACAGCTTTTTTATTTCCATCAATTTCACAGTATTTAACAGATCCCATAAAAGTTAACCATCATTGGCAGGACGAACAAGAACTACTTGCCATATTCCGTGCTTTCAGGAAAACGTGAAACATCAGATATATAAGCTATTCTAACTTTTTCACCAAAGAGAAAACCTAAGTAAATATAATCTTCTCCATGCATAACCTGCGTCGGAAAATATACGTAAGAGAAAAAACATATGTATATGAAGTGTTCACTGTGCGTGTGTCTATATTTGAAGAGATCTCCAAAGTTATTAACTGGCAAAGGAACAAACTGTAGGCCCGATGCAACAAATGGTCTCTGACAATCTTCCTCAATTTTTCTCCACTCCAGCTGTGCTATCGACTTTTTCTTCTTAGCTCCCGGTAATCTTTCCTTCGTCAAGTAGTGAAACTTCAAGCAAATGCTGATTTTGAGATAAAACATAAAAATAATCCAGAACAGCGTTATAAGTTGTATTGCTGATAATACATTAGAAAGTGACGGTAAATGAAAAAGATGTCAAAAGTACCTATCCAAGGTAAACTGACTTAGGTATACGGGTATTGGATCAGTATCATTTGTAGGACTAAATGATTGCACACTACGTATGTCATCAAGACCAAGAACAGCGTCGGCATGTTCATGGGTCAAAATAATCTGCAGTTTACACAGTCTTATGAGATACAAAACTAAATTCAGCACAAGCTTGCATCATACATATGTTTACAAATTCTTAAAAAGAAATACAATTTTCAAATCGATTTACTAAAAGCTCTGGAATACTATTAATTAGCTACTTCAAGCTGGCCTGATTGTATGCATATCAAGTATGAGAAAATTAATTAAACAGTAAGGAGACTGAAATGAAATGGGAATAAACTCACAGAGTCGACTCGTGGAATCTTGTGGAAAGTAAACCACCTAAGTACTTGCTCCCTGAATGTCTTCCCAACATCAATCAATATATATTTGTGTTCATCACTACTCTGCTGATAATCTATAAGGAGAGATGTGTTGCACCTGCAAATACAAAATAATTAAGATACACGTACATACATCAATTTCTCATTCCTGAATTTTTTAAGCAACATAATGACGTACTAATATGGAACAACAAAGATCATATTGTATTTTAATTATCTTTAAGAGAAAAAGCAAGAACATTAATTTAAGTACATAAATAGGACCTGTAGTTGGGGTTTTGATCAGGTGGGACGGAGAGGGCCTGGGAGCAAACGTGGCAAGGAGGATCAGATGGTTGGATCAAGCACATAGGGTGGGGTACAGCACTCGAGTTCCCTGTTCCGAGAAAGATCAGAGCTGATCCAACACCATTACTAGTGAGATTTTGAGATTCCATTGTCTCACTATATGTACTGGGTTTTTCCTGTTGAAAAATGATAACTGGAGTGAGAACTAGCCAAAGTGCAAAAAATGATATATTTATACAAAAAGGATTACTTTTTTTCTTCCTTTTATAGGCTTGAATTTGGAAGGAGGAATCAAAATAATCACAAATATTTGCCCATTTCTCTCTTTTGTCATTGACTTTGAGGCTAAAATACAAAAAGGGAGACTAAAGAAGAAGACATTCCATGACTTTGAATGTAGACAAAGCATTGGTCTTTCTTTAAGAGCTTGCACTGTTCTACCAGTCTTGTACTTGGACTGGTTCTTGATTATTTAGAAGATTAGTTAAAGTAGAAGAAAAATTCAACTTATTAATTTGTATATATGCTAATCATGAACAATTCTCTCTCTTAAATATGTAGCACGAAAACAGAAATTCTTAAATGAAAACGCCGAAACAGAAAAAAGACATGTTTCACAAGATTCTATTATAAATATAGAGTTTTGGAATTCCGGACACGGAAATAAGACTTAAAACACGAGAACTTATGGTGCAACATAGATATTGAAGGTTGAAGCTTTGGAGCTTGCACAAGGCTCTTTTTCTTTTTGTAGCTAAAAGAAACTAAAACTTTTCATTTGAATATACATATATACATACTCAATTCTATAAACCATACCATTAAACACAACATGCTTATCAATTATCATTATCATTTTGCCCATTGTTAATCAAAGTCACAGATTCAATTCAGTCATAGAACAGGAGTGGGTTATTACATGCAAACTCAGGTTCTGAAACTAACCAAACTCAATCAAGCACATTGGCTAACTATGTACCTGAGTTAACAACTTCAAGTTGCTACACCAAAAATATTTTGTACATTGTTCAAACTCATTTAATAGTTTGTTTCATCTGATAAAAATGGGCTTCTTGGACTCTGAAATAGTATCTTTTTTATTCTTTTCCTCCCACTGTAATGGGATTACACATTATGTATTATGTATCTGGTGAGAACTGACAGTTCATATTTCAACCTGCAAACAGAAGTAAAAAAGCGACAATTTGTTACTTTCGATATCTGCCTCTTCCTTTGCTTGATCATTTCTAGTATTTATATTAATTCACAATTATTGAAACATAAATTGATTTTAATCAACGACCCAAAATAAATACTCAATCATTAGAACAAATATTTACTTTCTTTGGATTTAGGATTACTGATTACCTCATCATAGGTCTATAGGAACTCTTAAGCCATCATGTGCAAGCTGCACTGGTATTCCTTCCCTACATACGTAAGGAAATACTTTATTACTCAAAATGCATGTCATCGATGAAAACATGATCTACAAGAGAGTAAATGTTAGACCTTTTAGACCAGTCTGCCAAGTACTCATTGTCCTTGTGATGATCAAACTCATGACCCATTCCAACAAAAAGAGCTCTCTTTGGACATAATCTCTTCACAGCTTCAAGGGACTGCAAATGTAGTAGACAGCATAAGTGGCAGTAAAAAATTAATTTAAACTAGTCGAGAAAAAAATGTCAAATGATAACAGATAAAGCACTGAAGAGAGTTTAAAAAATTCACCTGAGGTAAGCAGAAGTGAACATTATGGGTCCCACTCTGTAGAGAACAAGCAAACATAATATCACCATATTAGTTCCCGAAATCATCATAAAACACAAAGCAAAAATGGAAACATAAATATAAATTGACTTGATTCGATTTGTATAGTAGAAGCACAAGAGCAGGAACAGAATTAAGGAGGTTTCTTTGAAGAATAGGAAGCACAAATGCAGTACTTAATTGGGTCAAAGATTACCATGCCCCTCTCATTACTATGATCAAACAAAATAAAACATATGCAGAAATGAGTAATTCTACAGAATCATGCTTGATGAAAGTAGCATATTCCACAGGGTGTATGTCATAATGCAAATAGAAGTAAAAAACAGCATAAGAAAGTTTTTGCTGGATATCTAAGCCTTACTGCTGTCCTTTCTCATAGAAACTATTGGCTGTAATCAAGAATGTAGAATGAATTTAATTATTTAACTGACCCTGCGCAGAGTGTCTAAAATTAGAAGATCCAACTGTCCAGCCCCAGCTTTTGAAATTACTGCAAAGATCAAGAATCACATAATGAAAAAACCTACAAAGAAAATAGACCTCTTTGGTGTATCAGAATAAACTGAAAATTGTACCTCCACCAATTAGATTAACATAATCTCGATTCATTACTTGTGCTTGTGCATAAGGTGTAAGAGAAACATAAATATTTCCATCACAGGCAGGATGAACAAGTGATACTAACCATGCTCAGTACTAGCAGGAAAACGTGAAATATCAGATATATAAGCCACTCGACTTTTCTCGCCAA
Organism: Mercurialis annua; assembly: GCF_937616625.2. Lineage (NCBI taxonomy): Eukaryota > Viridiplantae > Streptophyta > Magnoliopsida > Malpighiales > Euphorbiaceae > Mercurialis > Mercurialis annua. The sequence goes on along the minus strand of NC_065575.1, from coordinate 2,082,757 downwards.
AGAGAAAACCCAAGCATATATAATCTTCTCCATGCATCACCTGCATCAAGAAACAAACATCAGAAACATCTAATTAGTACAGTGTATTCTTTTAGGCATGTGACAAACAAGGATACATGGGAATGTGTTATTTAGCATGAGTGTGCATTTAAGAGAGTTTCAGGGCAAGTAACTGGCAAAGGAACAAATTGCATGTGAGATGCAACAAATGGTCTTTGACAGTCTTCCTCAATTATCTTCCATTCCAATTGTGAAACATGTCTTATTTCCTGGCCTTCCTTTAGTTTTTTCCTTACCAAGTAAGGAAATTTCAACGAAACGCTGTTTCAAACATAAGACACAGATAGACATCAGAATAATGTTGTAATTTAGAATGCAGTTGATTTTATAGATGACAACAAGTAACAATACATAAAAGATGCAAGTCCATATAATACATCCAATTATTGCTCTCTAATCAAATAAACAAAATGATTTAGACAGTGCTTCTAAGTTTCAGCCTTTCAGGCATAACTAGCTCAATCATGTTGGGTCATAAAACATTTAAATATAACGTTAAAATCAAACATCCATGAGACTTAGAATTTTAATCAAACTGATTCATATAAGGAAACTCATGTTTCAGCTATTTAGAACATTGAACAAAATCCATGTACAATTGTGGCATCTCACAGGCAGGAATGCGAACACTCAAACCTTATTATGGACTACTTAAGATAACATTCTCACCGCAGCACATGAAATCTTAGTATAAGTAAAAGAAACTGAATAAACCTCATCTCAATAATAAACAACTTAGAGAGATTACAGCAGGAGGGACAAAAGAATTCTCTGTGAAATTTGTAAGAGCTTCTTGTCATCAACCTTACAAATTGCTCAAATTTTATAATCACAACTTATGAGCATAGGTCATTTGGTAACCTACAATTTCAAACAAATCATCTTTGAACCATGTTATCAGAGTAGCTATCATACTGGCAATTCATCTCACTGACCCTAGTTTACAGTTACAGATTTCATTCCAAGGAACCATAAACAGACTGAAGCATCCAAATGATAAAAATGATCCGCACAATGACCATAGTCAAAGCATATCCTTGCAGTGACAAAAAATAAATGACGATCCCTAAACATGTCTGAAATGCTGTTAGCATGCAGCTAACTAGGAAAAACAAAGTTACCTCTCCATGGTAGACTGACTTAAGTAAATTGGGATTGGATCAACATCATTTGTCGGACTAAATGGTTGCACAGTACGCATATCATCAAGACCAAGAACAGCATCAGCATGCTCATGAGTCAAAATGATCTGCAAACAAACACATGAATTTTACAACAATTTAATCTAATTCAAATCTTGCATACGATATCTCTCAAAATTAAGCGTCCGAATCGAAATTATATAACAGAACTTGCATAATCAAAATCAATCACTAATGAAACTGCAAATCATTAGACAATAAAATCAAGATTGATGATTCATAACTCACAGAGTCAACTCGAGGAACGTTGTGGAAAGTAAACCAGCGAAGAACTTGCTCGCGAAATGTCTTGCCAACATCAATCAATATATAGCTGTGTGTCTCATCATCCTTACGATAACAATCTATTAATAGAGATGTATTGGTTCTGCATTTACATTAAACATAATTAGTAATCCCAATTAACAATGTTAAACATAATAAGTAATCCTAATTAACCTGTAGTTAGGGTTTTGGTGCGGCGGAAGTGAGAGTGACTGCGAGCAAACGTTGCAAGGTGGATCGGACGGTCGAATTAAGCACATTGCGTTAGGGACGGAGTTGGAGCAACCTGTGCCGAGAAATATTAGAGCCGATGATGATTTGGCACCGGCACCGGCACCGGCAATAGTGTGATAATGAACAGTGGTGTTTTGGCTGAGATTTTGAGATTCCATTGTTACTGTGATCAGAAGTGGCTGCTTGGAGTCAATTTTTCACTGGCACTCCAAGAGAAATTTCAATATTTATTTTTTCCCTCTACTAAACTGGTTAATTATCAGTTTAGTACCTACATTTTCAATTCATTTTTTAATTTTAAATTTGTCTAAAATATTTTCATTTATTTGTTCTAAATTTTTTAAAAATCATTATTAGATCGATCAAAATGTTATAAATATCTACTTTATAAAATTTAGTAAATAAATTAAAATATATCAAATTATTCAATAATTAATTTCATCATAGTTAAATAAACTTTGAAGTTAATATTATATATATATATATATGATAAATTTAAATAAAAACAAATTTAACATTATGGTGATAAAGTTTTAATTATTTATGGTAAATTAAAAAAGGAAAATTTAGTCCCTGTAGTTTCAATATTTCTCTATTGAGTCCTGATGGTTTATTTTCTCTGTGGGATTACTCCACCAAATATAGTGTAGAAGTAGCTCTGAAAACAATTGATGGCAAGAGACAACTCAGTTAACCCGTTGCAAAGAATCGGCATCGACTCAGCTCCACCATGAGCTCCCATACCCTTCGCTTCTCTGTTTGAGTTTGTCTCTCCAATTTATGAATTTATTTTGTTTACAAAATTAAAATGTCTTTTACTTTCAATTATTTCTCTTCAATTGGAAAACTGCTTAACAGTCCTCAAAAGTTCACAACATTCTTTCAGTTATGTCCTTGCAATTTCTGTATTCAACATGTTTCTGTTGGCAAAGATCAAATTTTTAGACAAAATTGTAACTTTTTAGCACACCCATTTGTTTATTTTGTGTTCAATTCATTTTTTTCTTCGTCATCTTCAACACATGATTGCCTTAGTTCTTCTATAAACCCTAATTTTAATGGCCATGATGGAGAAAGAGATAGGATTTTTGATAATAATGATGAGTTTAACAAGTTTAGACAAATGGGTAGTGGTAATAGTGAGTGTAATGATGATGGTAGCCATGAAAATGGTGGTTTTGATGAGATTATGGAGGAGGAAGAGGATGAGGAGGTCGACGTGGAAGATGGAGGAGAACATAGGGATAGTGATGTGGATGAAAATGATTTTAAGGTTTTGGATTTAGTGAAGAGAAATTACAGTGAAAACGAAGAGATTTGGAGAATTGAGATAGAGGAAGACGAAATTCGACATCCTTTAGTTAAAGAAATTTGTCGGTTGATTGAGCGTAGGTCGACTTGGAATACTAAGCTTGAATTCGATATGCGGCAGTTACTACGAAGCCTCAAGCCTCGACAAGTTTGTGCTGTTTTGCAGTCACAATCTGATGAGAGAGTTGCTTTGGATTTTTTCTATTGGGCTGGTCGTCAGTGGCGATATCGGCATGATCCGGTTGTGTATTATATGATGCTTCAGGTTCTTAGTAAGACTAAGTTGTGTCAAGGAGCTAGAAGGGTTCTTCGGCTCATGGTACGTAGGGGAATTGCCCGTCGTCCTGAAGCTTTTGCTCATGTCATGGTGTCGTATAGTCGTGCAGGGAAGCTTCGGAATGCAATGCAGGTGTTGACCATGATGCAGAAAGCAGGTATTGAACCTAATTTAATGATATGTAATACTGCGATCCATGTTCTGATAATGGCGAATAAAATGGAAAAGGCATTGAGATTCTTAGAGAGAATGAAACTTGTTGGAATCAATCCAAATGTTGTCACTTATAACTGTTTGATAAAAGGATACTGCAATCTTTGTCGAGTTGATGATGCGATGGAGCTAATTGCTGAAATGCCTTCCAAAGGATGCTCTCCCGATAAAGTTAGCTATCATTCGGTGATGGGTTATCTTTGCAAGGAAAAAAGGATCAAAGACGTGAGGGACTTAATGGAGACGATGATGAAGGATCATAAGCTGTTACCTGATCAGGTTACATATATTACTTTAATCCATATGCTTTCCAAACATGGGCATGCAGATGAGGCACTTGAATTTTTAACGGAAGCTGAGGAGAGGAGATTTCAGGTTGATAAGGTTGGGTATAGTGCAATAGTCGATTCATTCTGTAAGCAGGGTAGGATGGACCGGGCAAAGGAAATTGTGAATGATATGATTGGAAAAGGTTGCTCGCCTGATGTTGTTACTTACACTACTGTTGTTAATGGACTTTGTAAAGTTGGGAAGATAGATGAAGCAAAAAAGATGCTTCAGCAAATGTACAAGCATGGCTGCAAGCCAAACACTGTAACATATACAGCCCTATTAAATGGGTTTTGTCAAAATGAAAATTCATTAGAGGCGAGAGAGATGATGAACATGAGCGAGGAGGACTTCTGGACTCCTAATGCTATCACATATAGTGTCGTGATGCATGGGCTGCGAAGGGAGGGAAAGCTATCCGAGGCTTGTGATGTAGTGAGGGAAATGCTTGCAAAGGGGTATTTTCCGACTCCCGTTGAAATAAATCTACTAATTAAGTCACTCTGCTTGATCGAAAAATTTCATGAAGCAAAACAGTTCGTCGAGGAGTGTTTGAAAAAGGGATGTGCGGTGAATGCAGTAAACTTTACTACACTGATTCACGGATTTTGTCAGAATAATGACATTGAGGCTGCTCTATCATTGCTGGATGATATGTATCTTAATAACAAACATCCTGATACAGTCACATTCACTGTAATAATAGATGCACTAGGAAAAAAAGGTAGAATTGAGGAGGCTACTGAATTTACGATGAAGATGCTTAAGAAAGGATTAGATCCTACACCTGTTACATATAGAGCAGTGATTCATCAGTATTGCAAAATGGGTAGAGTGGAAGACTTGATCAAACTATTAGACAAAATGCTTTTAAGGAAAACGTGTAGAACAGCGTATAATCAAGTTATCGAGAAATTGTGTTATTTTGGAAACCCTGGGGAGGCTGATAAGCTTGTAAATAAGGTGTTGAGGACAGCCTCGAGAATTGATGCTAATACATGCCATATTCTAATTCAGAGTCACTTGAGCAAAGGGGTTCCTCTATCCGCTTATAGAGTAGCTTGTCGAATGTTTAACCGGAATATAATTCCTGATATAAAGTTGTGTGAAAAAGTGAGCAAAAAACTGGTGTTAGAAGGCAAACTAGAGGAGGCAGATAATCTTATGTTACGGTTTGTTGAGCGCGGAAATATATCACCGCAGATTCATCAGAATTTGCAAGTCTAATGAGAACTACCTATTTGCTTATGCTACCTCCAAAGGCAGTTGAAAATATTGGAGAACTTCACAACGGTAATAGCTTCTCATTTTGGTCCCTGTATTTTGCATGGTTTTCAGTTGTTGAATTTGTTTTTGCCACATTTTGTTATTGATTTACAAAATATCTCCAAAATTCAAATAAAGAATGACAATGTGAATATATGACGAGTATATGCAGTTACTGTATTCTTGATCTGTTCTTATGCTGCCCCTCATAAGTTGTGCTCTTCATTCTTTGCCATGTGATGTTCGATCATGGATGTCAAATTTGAGTCGGGGTACTTTGGTTTTTTTATCTTCCAAGGAACAAATTAGCTTTGTATAAAATGATGTTCGGAGAGTTGTAGGCAATGAATTTTCGTATGCATTGATTGCATGAAATTATTAACATAAATAATGACTTGTTATAAGATATTTTTGACCACATCACTTGTGGAAATTGTTTTTTCATCATTAGATGATTATTGTAGAACATCATTATTGAGCGTCTTATTATGTAACTGCGTGAAACTTTTAACGAATATCCTTCCGAGTTATTAATTCATACGCTGTACTACCTGTTCTAACAGATTTAATGTTTCACTTTTGCAAATGCTGAATGACTGTCTATTGACTCATTTGCAGATAATACTGTCTACCATGTACTTGAAGAAGCCCAGGATCAGATCTTTTCGATTGCTATAAATGCCACCGGAGAGCAGTTTCTCTTGTTTTTGATAATTTGAGAACGAGGAGTTATAGCACATCGTGGTTAATGTTTGCTGATTGTCATAGCCGAGCGGTGTTGTCTTTTCCTAAATGCAAGTATCAAGGTAATCCGTCGGTTCCGGCTTATTACTTAAATGGCTTCTGATTTTGTTAGTCCGTACTAGGTAGCCAGAAATAGCTTTCAGTTCACAGTTGATACAAACTGAATCAAGAAATCATACCAAACCAATCTATCTGACTGATTTGGTTTGGTTTGAAATATTTAAGTTCTTGCAAATTTAGTTTTGTTCGGTTTAGAAAAAAAATCAAAATTTTAGTTCAGTTCAATTTCAATATGAATTGAACCAAATGCAACTATTTCATAAAATTGAAACTGGATATTCATAATTGCAGGAAGCAGCATAGGATTATGCGTGATCACGAAGCCACGGAATCTAGGAACGAAGTTTGTAACGAGGTGCATTATATCCAATTTGATCAATTAAGGTCAAGTATACTACTGACTTTCTAAAATTAGGTTAAATAGATCCAAATTTAAATGAACTATAAGAAAATCGGATTCATTTGGCCTGAAATTTTAAATTTTTAGCTCTACTTGATCCTAATAGATGAAAATTGACCTAATAAGTTATATCACATAAGTTTGTAAACCAAAATGATTTTTTTACCTCTTATACAATTATTTCCTTTTATATTAATGGAGTGATAGAGGGTCTCTTATGGAGAATTTTTATTTATTTTTTTATTGTGCCTATGTTAGGGATAAAATGTAATGCAAGCAAGATGCACATGCTTTTTTAGGAATTACTTAAAAGCATTGAGGCTCGAGAGTATGTATAATGTAAATAAAATTCATAAATTTTAAGATATTTTAAAAAAAATTACAATTCTTGTGTTTAATTTATTTTAGGTGTTTTAAAATTATATGGGATTAGTTATATTTATATTAAACTCTATCAAAATTGATGAAATCCTGAAATGAATTTAGGATCGAAGGAATTTTTTTGCTAATAACAAAAAAAAAATCTTAATATTCAAAAGAGAAAAGTGATGAGTAAATATATAATTTTAATAAAAATAAACTATTTAGTTAAATTGTAACTTGTGAGTCGATTTTTTTATTTATTCAAAGAGTTTAGCAATAAAGTAAGAGTATAGATTTCAAAAGGAAGAGTGATTTTTTATTATTTAAAATTAAAATTAAATGTTGGGAATAATTAAAATTCACTTTTTATTCTATAAGAAATTCTTATTATTTTTTACTTTTCTAAATAGATAGTTTTCTTTTAGATTATCAATTTCTCCAAAATTAAAAAGAATGAGAAAAAATAAATTGGTATTATTTATTTTTATGAAAAATCAAAATTAAAAAATTAAATTAAAAAGTTATAGAATTATAATTTAAATTTTATTTTTTCAAGTCTAAAATAAGTTAAAATAGAGAGTTTCGTAGCGGCGAATTTATAGCTAATCTAAAATAGGAAGTTTAGTAGGGTGAGTTTGTAACTAATTTAATAAGGGAAGTTTGGTAGCATGAGTTTGTAAGTATGCGGAGCATTTTATCTTTTATTATAACATTTATCAATGATGATTATGACCTTTTTATACAATGAAATTGAAATTTTAACCAAGTTTTGTATACTACAAATACTTTATGATAATACATCAATGACTTATTATTGTTGCTCTTTTTAGGTGAGTTGAAGTTTAGTAAATTCTTCTTGTAAACTCTCTCATTTAAAAAGATTTGATTACAACCTAATGCTAGTAAAAGTCAAATTTTCTTTTAAACATATCTATGAGACAACTAAGTCTATTATTCTTAACGTTATGGGTTTCAAACTTTCAATGAGGGATCTTGCCCCTTATATGCTTAAGTCTCCTATTCTCTTATAAACTGTCTAGAAATAGCTGTAATGGTATTATCAAAATAATCAAAAACGCTCGTCTTATGCGCCTAGACAGAAAGATGAGACGCTAAGGACCGAAGGCGCCTCTCCACTTATCGGGCAAGGCGCCTTCGTTCAAGTAACCGCCTAAGCTTCCCCAGGTCCTAAAAAAATGTACTTTTAGAAAGAAAGAAAAATTGATTATAGAAGTTTTTGACTCTTTGAGGTAATTTTAATTTTATATTAAATGACAGATATAATTTTGCTATAAATTAGTTAGTTTTTATTTTTATTTCAAAATTAATGACTTAATTTTGCAATAAATTAGGCATCTCTATTTAATAGTCTATGTTAATGGTCACTTTTGATTATTTAAGACTATTTCGCCAGAGACTCGATGAGTCGGTTTATTGTAATCAATGAAATGAATCACATTTCCGTTAAAAAAAGATTATTTCGCCCCGAGTGACTTAAATTTGACGTACTATTTTATGATAAAAACAACAAAGAGGGGGGCTAGTGCCCCCTTGGGCATACGCCCCAATTCTGCCCTTGTTTACACTTATTGTTTATGGAATTTAAAAGGTAAAAAACTTCAATCACTTTAACTATAAAAAGCTGTCAAAGTCACCAAACGTGGCAAAGAAATATGTACATTATTGGTTTATGTGTCACCGTAGAATGCTCGTTTTTTATAAGATCATTCAGATTGGTTTTCGGACTTCTCCAAACACCTTACTACTGAAATTGTTTCATATTTATCTTAATGACATTTGTTGATTTTAAAAAAACTAATTTATATATTACTGATTCAATATTGAATTTCTGTACGATTAAATTCACTAGCATAATTTATATGATTCATGAATCACTTATGAATTCTAAGAAATTAAGAGAGATTGAAAAGATCAGGAGTAATTGTCATTAAAGATTCAAGAAGAGTTTTTACATAGTTTATAGGAGTATACAATTGATGCCACATGTTCTATTTCTATTTGTCCTTTATACTAACGGCTATAATAAAAACGCTCCTAATTAAACTACGTTACTAACTTTATTAACGTTTTTTTAACTAACTTTGTAACAGCCAGCTGATTTGGCTTTTTTAAATTGCTAAAATCCTTTAATAGTAAATCCCATGGCTGTAATTCAAAAGAAATTAATTAATTAATGGCTAATATCTGGATTATTTAAAGAATTCAAAAGTCAAAACTAATAGGAATTACTCAATTATGTTTGTATTTTGTAACTAAATTGACTCATAATTCAGCAAATTCTAGACCTTCAAAACATATAAAAATAGCATTCATAATTCAACAAATTCCCATATTATCAATTCAACAAAAACAGCACACGAAATTCTTGAGTAAGCACATACATAATCAAACAATCGCATAATTCAAATTTAATCAAAGCCACCTATTTAATCAATTAATCAAATTTGATTATTTCAAACTGATATCACCCTCTTCATTGCCTAGCTGTAGATGACAAATCCATTTGTTAGTACTTCTTATTCATCCTATAAATAAATTAAAATATGGGGTCGAGAATTCCATAAACTAGTCTTTTTAATAATTGTTTTCAAAAAATTATTGCATACTCAAATTATATAAATAATAAATTAAAATAGATCATTGATCGAAATGAAATTCAACTAAGATTTAATCTAGTTTCAAAAAAAAAGATTTAATCTTTTTTTAAAGTATACTCATATGTTACACATACTTAACATTTTAAAAATATTTTTTTATTGTTTCTCAACTTGAATTAAATAATTGGGTAAGAAAAAAAAGCTACTTGTGTCAATATTTTAAAAATTAAACCACAAAATTTAACAGGTCATTTATTTATGATTTAATTGGTCGAATTGGTACAGTCGACTAATCCAACTAATTTGTTAAAATATTTTCATTTTTTCAATTAAAAATCAATTTCGTACATGTTTGACTTGTATAAGCTCAATTGACTGATTAAAACGGGTAAACTTTATTTGATCAAAATTTTATAAGTTTTTTCCACCAGCTATAGATTTAAGTTGACATGTTTAAACTAATTGATCTGATCAATCCGATGTGATTTAATTTTTTTTCTTTATTTTTTATATTTAAATTATATATATATATATACAAAAAATAGGTATCAGAATTGGTGTTTTAAAAATATAATAGGTGGCGGAATTGGATGGTCCATTGATTCACAATTTGACTAATTGGACTGGTTTAGTTTACTGATTCGATGGATTTGTCAAAAGATGACTTGTAATTTATCATGGGTCTAAAATTTAGTGGAATAAAATTTTATTTTTTTAAAAATAGATTTCATTAACAATGATAAAGTACATCTAACAATTCATATCTAAAATAGATCTAACAATTATATGGATAACTATAAAAAATACGGTAAAATATCAAAAAAGGATATTAATAAAATTGTCATATAAGGTCACAATGATTGAGCATATTTTAATTGGAATAAGAGATTTGAGTAACAATTTTAGAGTTTAATACATTATTTATTTTTATATATACTATATCCAAAAAGAATATTCGTATGCAAGATAATTTGAAATAAATATATATCTAAAAAAACTATATATATCTTTCAATAAGATCGAAAATCTTGATTGAATTAAGAACTTTTATATAAAAAAAATCTTAATTTTTTCTTATAAGAACAAAAATCATTCAGATGCAAGCTAAATACACCTGGATAAAGTTAAGAATTTAACATATTAAAGAAAGTAGATAAAATAAGGAGAAGATCTAATTGATGAAAATTACTTTTAAAGTGGCTTTATGGTAAAAATAAGAAAAAATAGAAAAAATACTGAAAGAGTTTAATTACTTAAAAAAAAACCTCACCTTTAATCCTTTATTTGTGTATACCCCAATTTCGAAAAAATGTCACAATACCATTAACGTTGTTTTTATGTTTCACCTCTCCCTTCAAGGTATTAAATTGACCTTTTTTCATTTGAAAAAGAGTTTACAATAGTTCTTCATTTTTAGCATATATTTCAATTACACGTCAATATTATTAATTATACAAAAACACCTTCTTCTTTAAAAAAATTCAACTAATAATAATAATTTTTATATTAATTATCAGTAATTTTTTAAAATTAAAAACCGTAAAAAACTTTACATAAAACAAATAAAATATTCTTAATTCCGACCTACCACCATAAAATAAATTTTAAAATCCACGACCAAATTTAGAAAAATAATTAATTTTCGAGCTCCTCCTTCATGGGAGGAGGAGCTCCTCCTTCCATGTAAGGAAGGAGCAGATCTGCTTCTTCTTTCCATGGAAGGAGGAGCATCGAGCTGCTTCTATGGATGGAAGGAAGGAGCTCGCTGCTCCTTCCTTCCATGGGAGGAGATGCTTGAAAACCGTAAAAAAAATTAAAAGAAATAGTAATATTATTAGTTTTTAAATCGGAATACGTTTATAAGTTGGAATTAATAAAAAATATTTTATTTAAATTAAAAAATTAATTAGTTTTAGAATTTATTTGAACGTTTTTAAAAATGAAGTATTTGTATGTAATTTTTTTAATAGAAAAAAGTATGAAATAATCTTTATATTTAGTTGTTTTCAATAAATCATCTTTTTAAAAAAAAATTGGGATAGAGGTGAAATATAAAAACAACGTCAAGGGTATATGTAGGTCACGGTATAAACAAAACAAAAATTGAAAATAGGGGTTTTTAAGTAATATTTTTGGCTTAAGGTCTGAAAAACTACCGATCTTTCAAAAAAAATTCAATAGCACCCTCACCTTGTAATTTTTTCAATAGCACCCTATTTTGTATTTTTGACTTTCAATAGCACTCTAAAATAAAAAAATTAGATGATTTGATTACTATAAGAATTAAAAAGTTCAAAAAAACTAAATTTAAAGGTGAAATTATACTTTTTTCTACTTGAACACTTTTAAACAAGTTTTTTAATTTAAAAAAAGTTCAAATAAGTCTTCGATAAATGAGTTTAATTTGATAATTTATGGTGCTATTGAAAGTCAAAAATATAAAATAGGGTAAAATTGACTATTTTACAAGGTCGGGGTGCTATTGAAAGCCAAAAATACAAAATAGGGTGCTATTGAAGAAATTACAAGGTGAGGGTGCAATTGAAAAAAAATTGAAAGGTCGGTAGTTTTTCAGACCCTAAGCCAATATTTTTTTGGCTGGAGAGGAATTTTTAAGTAATTGAGCCTACTGAAAACTCTCACATTCAAGCTGTAAAAATGTGGGTGTGGAAGTTTTTACTTTTTACAGATAATGAAGCTTTGAAAAAAAAAATTATCCAATTAAATTTTCTCAATTATTTTCCCCAGACACCGATTCTGATAACTGAGTTGAATTGAACCATTTGAACTGACATATACAGTCTACAGACAGACACAGTGTCTGGTTCAATTTTGAAACACTGACCAGCACACCATATAGCTTTATCTATTTGTGTTCCACTTCAAAAATGAAAAAAGGCTAAATACATTTGAGGGTTCCTGAAATATACAACCTTTAATTATCTGATCTTTTATCTTCAATTTTGCCTTTTTAGTCCCTAACTATGTCTTTTGGTCAACTGGATCCTCTTAAAGGATTCGGATTAGAGAATAACTTTTAGATTTCAATTACTGAAAAAATTGAAGTTTAAGAGCTTAATTACTAAAAATTGGAAATTTAGAGATTCAAGGAGATAAAATTAAAAATTATAGATTAAATACTCAAAAACATATAGTTTAAATTTTTTGAAATAGGTTTAGTAAATAAAAAATGACAAAGAGCATCTAGTCTAGATGGTCAAATGCATTTAAAGATCGTGTAATAAACTGAAATCTCCTCTTAAAAAATTAAAATTTTAATTCTCGGAATTTTATCTATTGTCAAAAAATATGAAATTCTAGAAAAAACTTCTAGAAAAACAAATGTTTGAATATAAATTAAAAAAAACAGAAAAACTTTCCCATAAAAAGACACACAGATTCATTCACAGGCCTCTCTCATAGTCATTTCTCCAAGCAGCAAAAAAAACCAGCGCCACGTCATCTTTTCTTCCTCTTCCTCTCCGTTTCTTCCCAAAAATGTTCAGTTTCACCTCCGTTACATTTCCTCCAATCTCAACCCTAACACCATACATCGTCTCCGCCGTCATCTTCCTCATATTCCTCGAACAACTCCGCTACCTAATCAAGAAACGCCACGTCCCCGGTCCGCCTCTTGTCCTCCCCTTCCTCGGCAATGCAATATCTCTAGTCCGTAACCCTACAAAATTCTGGGAAGAACAGTCTTCATTTTCAAAAAAATTAGGGTTCTCAACGAATTACATCATCGGAAGATTCATTCTGTTCATCCGTGACACAGAACTTTCCCACCTCATCTTCGCCAATGTCCGCCCCGACGCCTTCATGCTCATCGGCCACCCCTTCGGGAAAAAACTGTTCGGCGATCATAACATGATATACATGTTCGGGCAGAGCCATAAAGATCTCCGGCGAAGAATTGCTCCCAACTTTACGCCGAGAGCATTGTCGACTTACTCCGATATTCAGCAGCGGATTATTCTCAAGCATTTCAAGAACTGGGAGAGTTTAGCCAGTCGTGGGGATAATAATTCTTTAAGTTTTAGATTGCTGGTACGTGATATGAATCTTGAAACGTCACAGACTGTTATGGTCGGTCCGTATTTGAATCGTGAAGCTCAAGAAAGTTTTAGGGTTGATTATAATTTATTTAACGTTGGTTTAATGAAGCTGCCGGTTGACCTTCCCGGCTTCGCGTTTCGAAACGCTAGGCTCGCCGTTGACCGTCTTGTGGAGACGCTGGGCGGCTGTACTAAGCGGAGTAAATCAAGAATGGGGAGGGATAATGAGGAACCGATTTGTTTAGTTGATTTCTGGATGCAAGAAACTATTAAAGAAATCGCCGCCGCGGAAGCTGCCGGAGAGGCTACTCCTTCTCACACCAGCGACGCTGAAATCGGTGGTTACCTTTTTGATTTCCTATTCGCCGCTCAGGACGCTTCCACTTCTTCTCTTCTTTGGGCGGTTACGCTTCTTGACTCACATCCCGACGTTTTAGCAAAAGTCCGGGCAGAAGTATCCGCCGTGTGGTCGCCGGAGTCAGGTAAGTTAATCAATGTAGAGCAAATTAGGGAACTTAAATACACGCAAGCGGTGGCGCGTGAAGTCATTAGATACAGAGCGCCGGCGACTTTGGTACCTCACATTGCCGTTAGGGATTTCCCGTTAACGGAGTCTTACACGATTCCCAAGGGGACTATAGTTTTCCCGTCGGTTTACGAGAGCTCATTCCAAGGTTTTACCGAACCGGACCGATTCGACCCAGACCGGTTCAGCGACGAGCGACAAGAGGATCAATTGTTCAAGAGAAATTTCTTAGCTTTTGGAGCCGGGCCCCACCAGTGCGTGGGCCAGAGGTATGCGTTGAATCATCTGGTGCTTTTCATATCTATGTTCGTTATGATCTTTGATTTCAAAAGAGATCAAACGGACGGCTGTGATGATATTGTTTATAATCCGACGATTTGTCCTAAAGACGGGTGCACGGTTTTTCTGTCTAGGCGTTGTTCAGAGTTGCAGAATCTTGATCTGGAATGACGAAAATGTCCTTCTGGGTCAAACAATTGTAATTTGTTTTTGTTGTTTGTTTCTTGGGAATATTCAAGTGTTTGGTGAGTGTGTATAGATGAAGGGTTGGGATTCTTTCTTATTATTGGTGCATGGAACATTGATTGGTGGATAATTGGGTTTTGGGGTTGGTTGCAATCTCAACAAATGGGGTTTGTTGTGGAATAAAATTGTTCATAATCTTTATTTTTGCAATATCTATTTTTACCATAGAAAATCTATTTTGCAATTGTCAACTAAATTCACTTTCTTTCTTCTTTTGTTTTTCTAATAATTTTTTCTGAAATTATAGAAAGTAGCAATGAAATAAACATGTTAAATTAGTATTTTTTATCTAATAGTAGTACTTCATTTGTTTAATTATGAAAAATATAATTATATTTAATTTTTAGAGCAGGGTCACTTTTGTTGACTGTACGACTCAAAGCAGTCACTTAATTAAAATATTATTTTAAATTAATAGTAAAAGAGAGTGAAAAATAATTAAAATATAATATAAATTAATAATTAATAATTAAAATGAACGGATAAAATATTTTATAATAAAAATATTATTTATCAATGTTCAGTAAGACGATCGTATACCGTATAACAAACAATAAAATTTATAAAATGCTATTGAAAAGGGAAAAGGGTCAAATAAGCCCCTAAAGTTTATCCTATGGATCAAGTAGGCCTTCAATGCTCGGAAAGGGTCGACGAGGACCCTAACGTTTTTAAATCGTATCATCTGAGCCCTCCATAGGGGTTCTCGTTGATACGATCAAACAAACGTTAGGGTCTTCGGTGTTAGTAAGAAGGGTTTAGATGATACAATTTAAAAACGTTAGGGACTTATTTGACCCTTTCCGAACGTTAAGGGCTTACTTGATGCACAGGCGAAACGTTAGGGGCGTATTTGACCCTTTTTCCTATTGAAAAAGATAGATGTAGTTAGTATAGATATTTTAAGTCAACTTTTTCATATATTTCTACATAAATAAGCTCTTGATTAATTTGTAAAAAATATATTTCATTATTGATTTAACATTTTTAATACAAAACCATATTGATTTTTTTAATTTTTGTTCCACTTATAAAATAAAAATAATTAGTAGGAATTTTGAGTTTGAGTTCAAGTTTTTTAAAAGAAATATTAAAAATAGCAATAAGAAGAAGAGCTAATGGTAAATAAATAAAACAAAAGCATATGAGTTAAACAAAATAAAACAAAAAAAATTAAGCAAATTGGATTTTGTGGTATAGGATAGGCTGTCCAAAGGAGCATGCTAGTTGGCAAAGTGTCTAATCTCATGTGGAGAAGTTGACATGACTTTGTACATTACTTTAATAATTTAATTACTAATATACCCCTCAAAAGTCAATTAAGAATAATTATATTACACATTTTTAGCAATGTTTTTACCAAAATGGATATTTTACTACTCTATCCTTAAGTGTTAGAAAAGTAATAAAATTATATTTGAAGTTTCATTAAACGGTTTAAAATTTGGAATAAATCATTTATGCAATAGTGTTTTAATTTTTATGATCAAATTATCCATCATTTATAATTTTATTCAATTAATTTAATCATACGAGACTGTTGAGATAATGAATTTATAGTTAAAATATTACTTAATGATTTTAAAATTATTTCAATTTAAGAAAATAGATGGAAAAATGGAAAAAATGAAATAGATAAACTACCCTCTCATGAAAACTTTGAGCTTTTTCTCTCTTCCTATTTGTCTACCTTTCATTTAGCTATAAACATAATTAGTGATAGATTAAGAAGAATAAAATTGAATTTATTTTATTTGTTCTTTTCGTCATTATAGTTGACAAATAGTCTGAAACTATTATTATCTAAATGAGCAACAATAACATAAAATGGATGGAGTATTATAATGTGCATATAAAAGCCAATGTACCTTAAACAAAACCAATGTATCTTTTTTTTTAGAAAAAGCCTATGTAACACATATTGTTTTAACGGATTTTATCCGACTCGATTCAAATTATTCGGATAATAACTCCAAACATTGAACAATGCATATTTCAAAAAAAAAAAATCAATGCAACACATATAAAATCATATCTCAATGAACCGGAATTCTTTCTTAACACCTTTCTTTATAGATTTAATGGAGTAAAAACCAACTTGCTAACCCTTTCAAATATTGTAATTTATCTCAATTTAATCAATTCGCAAGAAATATATCCGATATTTTAAAATTGATTTGATTGCGCCTATGTATCAATTGAATGTATAATTTAAAAAAATAAAAAAAAATAAGAGTTGTCAATCGGGATGTCACATGTTCGGATAAATTAAATTTGAAAATTAAACGATTTTAAAAAATTGAATAGATTTTCAATAAACATACCAAATTGAGATATATTAACAACTTTTATCTTTTGAAAAATTTGAATAAATTTTATAAAGTAAACAAAGTTTGACTTAGGTGAATAATCACTTTCTAACCGTCAATTTATCGATTTTTTGATTAAATTTTTATTTATTTGTTTGTTTTTGTTTTTTATTTTTAATTTTATCATTTCACAGTATTATTTTTTTCGGTTATCAGCCGCTCTTTTTTTTTTCAAATTCTGCCATTATATAATACTTATATATTCTCCAATTTTGCGTATTCTTGTGAATACAGCTAAGCTTATACAGTTAACATTTTTGATCAATAATTAAGCATAGATATGGCATCATTTTCACATTTAATTATCCATGTGACCAAAACACAGCATCCAGCCAATTTTAGAGTAGAAAATGAGAGAAAACGAGGATTGACATGATCACTCATTGACAGCCCTGTCTTTTATTTAACATATAGTATAAGATACTTGTGTTATATAATTCGACATGTTTTTTAAGAACTTATCACTCATATTTTATGATAAATTTGTCTTTTATTTAACACAGCAAAAATAATTTTTTTTCCACCAGTAGATTACAGAGCACTAAATTAAGTAACCTATAGATTTAGACTGCTGTAATGGCGGAATTTAGCTTTCTCCAATTGTAGCAGTCTATGTATTTCCTAATTGTTTTTCCGTTTTATCAAAAATAACAGTGATCAAAAGAGGTTGTGTTTAGCCATATATCCTGACAGATTTTCCAGGCGTTTGTCAATCGGCAATCTCTTGTATAGACAGAGGTGGTGACCTGAATGGCATCCCCTTCAAAGATCATATGTTGCGCTATCCCTGATTCTTAGCCGATATAATCGCTTCTCCAAGACCATGAATTCCATAATAATTCTGTCCAGATACCTCTGAAAGAATTAGCAAATTTTTCCAATATATCTCCTACCGTAGCTCTAGCCAGACCTGCTACCAATCATGTCTTTAAAACAACGTTAATACCTCCATCATAGGAGATGATGATCGAGTTCTCTATGGTTGTGTCCGTTATGGGAGCCCTTCTTCTAATATATACTCGTGTGTTCTCCAAACGTTTTAGGTTTTGGAGTTCCATGAGTTGGGCATCTCCAAATTCTTTTCGTGAATGAGATGCCTAGAGCTGGTTTCTTCCACTGTCCAAGGAATAGCTTGAATTTTTTTGCATTCCTTGCTTTCCATATAGACCAAATAGTAAACACTAGGATGGAGATTAGGGTATCAAACTCGTCATATGATCTCAAAATATTGACAATATTTTCCAAATAAGGTCTAAAGGTTCATGTGGAATTGCACTTACAAGCTTTTGCATATCAGATAAAAATCACACCCTTTATGCAAACAAACACTAAAAGAAAAGGTGGTGGATAGTTTCCTTACCTAGGGAATGGGGATAAGAAAGGTCACTCTTGAGCCTGAAGTTGAGAGCCTATGCCATTGGGATGCCTTTATGGAACAATTTCCAAACAAATATCCTAAGCTTATTTGGAATTTTAAGCTGCTAGAGGTGCTTCCGGTCTCCTCTTGTGAGCATCAAATGCTGAGAAGGGGATGTATTTTGATTTTCACTAAAGTCCTGCAGATGTTTCAAATAAATATAGTACCTGAATTTCACCGAACATTTGCCATCTTGTATAAAATGCCACACCAAATGATCTGGGGCTAGGCGATAGGGGATAAGAATAGACAAAATAGAGTTTGCATCTTCCTGTCTGAAACGTGATCTGATCAATCCAATTTTCCATTGGTTGACGACTAGATCAAATAGATCACTAACTATTTCTGGGATCCTATTATGATCCGCCCCTTGCAGAATTTGAGGGAGGAAGGGTGTGTCCCTTGGGATCCGAGGATCTTATATGGTTCCAATTATCCCCCCACTATTTCATTGCCATCTTATGCCTAACTTGAGAAGCTTGATAATACTCTGTCATCTCTATGATGGATTATTTTCTCTTGTAGCTTCCAAAAAGGATGAGTTTTTGAAGTACCTTCCCTTCAGTAATTGGAAAAACATACTATCTGGTTATGCAATATACGCCAACTTTGTTTAGCCAGTAACGCCATATTGAAAGATAAGAGATCCCTAAAACCCACTACCCCTTCCCATTTATTCCTACACATTATTTTTACCAAGCTACCCATGCAATGCACTTATTCTCTTGGTTCTGGCCCCACCATATCGACTTATTAATACGCCTATAGAGAGATTTAGGTATCATGAAGCACATCATGGCATGTACAGGAATGTCCATTAGGACTGCTTTAACAAGCACCGCTTTACCACCTAGAAAGAGGAACTTCTCTTTCCAGTCACTCAGCTTGGTTTGCAAGGAATGCAGAAGACAAGCAGATGTACCATTTTTAGACCTAAGGATCTGAGCAGATAAACCTAAGTACTTGTCCTCTATACTCATCAAGGTGATATTAAGGTCAGATACCAAAGAATTAATCACAGACTCATATGTGTTCCTATTAAAGATTATAGAAGATTTTTCCATATTGATGATTTGACCACCAGCTTGCCCATAAGAGGTTAGGATTCTCTTGATAACACTTATGGTATTAGCCTTTATGGTTGCAAATATCAAAGAGTCATCTGCAAAAAAGAGATGATTGATTGAGAGGCAATATCGATTTAATCTAATACTTGCAAGCTGGTTGCCAGCAATTTCTCTGTTAATAAGGTGAGAGAACCCCTCCGCACACAGAATAAACAATAGATGGCAGATAGGTTCCTCTTGTCTGAGACCTTTAGATGGTCTAAAAAAATCTTGTGATGTGCCATTGATTAGGAAAGAATAGGTCACTGAAGTTATACGCTCCATGATCCACCTTATAAATTTGTCTGTAAACCCCCAAGCTTGAAGGATACTTTGAAAGTATTTCCATTTCACCCTGTCATAAGCTTTACTAATATCCAACTTTAAATCTAGATAGTCTAGATAGTTGGTTTTACCTGATATTTTTGTCTTCAAATAATGTAAGATTTCATGTGCCATCAGGATGTTGTCAAACAATGTCATGATAATATATATTTCAATGTCCAAATCGGTATTAATTAAAATAAAAACTAATCAGTCCTCCATATTATAAAAAATAATAATTTATAATTTTAATTATTAAAATTAAATGTCCATGCTGAATTAAAAAAACAACTGTGAGGAAAATAGGATTTTTGTTAATGCAACGCAAGATTCGTTAATACAACTTCAGAATTAGAGTTATAAATAACTCTAGTAGATAAAAATTCAATATGACGTTGCAAACTTCACTTAGTTAACGAATGAGCGAATCCATTATCGGTCCTATAAACGTAACCGAACTTGAGCTCTTCCAATTGTTGTCCTAGCAAAACAATGACTTCTTTAATCAACTACCATCGGTCCAACGCCACCTCAGAGTAAGATAAACGATTAATAGCCAGTTTGGCATCCGATTCAATGTAAACTTTGCTAAAACTTGCATTAATTGCTTATTTTAAACCAAACTTAATAGACAAAAGTTCAGCCATCTACACGTCTTGTAGTCCATGACAAATCTGAATTCCATGCACTACCACCCTACCTGTTGAATCACGAATAACAAAGGCTGCACATGCTACTTGGGAGGACAGATTCATTGCTATATATGAATTAGACTTCAACCACCTTTCGTTAGGAGGAGTCCAGTAGAGTACGTTGTATGCGCAGTTGTCTTGTGTTTTTCTTCTGCTCTCGTAACGGTTAACAAATTAAGTACCCAAGTCTCTAATGAATGCTCTGATTGTCAGTCGACTCGTAATCCAATCGGCAAACTAAACCAAGGACCTCGTACTAATGAGCAGTCACAAAAAGCATGCTCAATTGACTCTTCTTCATCGTTGCAATGAGGACATAATTGAGATACATGAACTTGTCGACGTATTAAATTGAGATCGCATGGCAGAATATGATTACAAATTCTCCATAGACGTGTTATATTGTGATTGACTTTTAAAATATTTTAAAATTATTGATTTTTAATTAATCCAAAATGAAAATATAAATGGTTTACTACAAAGATCATAAAAAGAACAATTTATTAATGGGTAACTGCCAAAAATAATTTATAAAATTTAGTGTGTATTGTAATTACAACACGAATTTCAGATTTTAGCAATGTAAAACACTAACTATTAATTAATTTTTAATAATTTTAAATACGGAATTATTATTTTTAAAAAATAATTTAAATACTATAATAATGTATATTTTGATGTTCGCGTTATCATTTTTTCATTATAAAATAACTCGATGTCCTACAAAATTATTGTTCATATTTGATATTGTAAAAATTAAAATTTGTATTATAATTACAAAGAACGTTAAAATTTATGATTTAATTTGCATTTAAGTCTTTAAAATTACACTTTAAATCAAAATTTTAATATAATTTTAAGAAACTTCATGACTTTTTAAATATTTTTCAATTGAAAAAAATCCATTAGAGCCTTATCTTTTGGATTTGGTTGTCAATAATTGTAGATTTGTAATACCACTATTATAAACATCATAGCGCTATAAAATTTCTAAACTTCAAGTCACTTTTATTTTAAAATTAGGGACAGCTAATAAAGTACTCATAAAGGTAGATAACAACTAAAATATACACACTTAAAAAGAAAAATTGAAGAACAAAAAAATAAAGGGTAATTTTGGATTAAAAGGAATAAAAAATTAAATCTTTTGAAAATAAGTTTAGACAGCGAGAGAATGAAAAAGAGGCAGCGGTGGAAAATTTTCCTCAATAGGTGAAAGCCTGACGGAGCAATGTCCCATGGAGGTAGAAAGTCTACGGTCGGACTAGAACGTCTTTATTGACGATCCTTTCCTCCGACATTATCAAGGGTCCCTCAAAATGCTAATAACAATTGTTTTGAAATGTTTTATGTTTATTTCATGACGCTTTTGAACATAAAAAGTTGAAGAAAAGGCTGTCATAAAGTATTTAATTTTCAATTGGAGAATTAAATAAAATAATAGATTCACAGCTACCATTCTAATAATTGCCAAATTATTGAGTAGTTTGTAGATAAAGAGGGAATCTTCTGTTATAGTAGCCATTAGCCAATCATAACAACCGGGCCACCATTTGTGCAATCTTTTAATATACTTATTGTAAAAACATATAAATTATTTATAAATTAAGTATATTGGTATATATTTAGGATATCTATTAATTGTAAATTATTAATTTATTTTAAAATAATATTTTTAATTTATAATTGAATTTTAAGTTAAATTGAATATTCATTATGTATTAAAATATGCAAAATCATTATCATTTTTGATAAATTAATATCATACGGATAGTTTTAAATAGAATGAATTATTTGACTTTTAGCTTTTTAAAAAGTAGTCCAATATTAAAGGTAATAATAAGTTATATCCTCAAAATTTCATAAAGTTCATAATTTTCCCTGTATTATGGATGTTTTTAATAAGTTTTAAAGCTTAGAAAACGTATAAAACATCTTTAATAAATCCAATAAAAGAGTCAAACCCTTTCAATAATGATTTTATCAATAAATAATACTTTTTCATCCCGTCTAAAAAATGACATATATCAGTTTGTATTGCATATAAGAAGGTAAATTATAATTTGTGTACCATTTTATAAAGAATCTTCTCTTATCCCTTTTTTTTCTATAATTAATATCTACTATTTTTTTTAGAAGAGATATTGGCCAAAGTCAAGGAGAGCAAGAAGGCCCTAAGGCCTTCTACACATGCGAGGGATCGAGACTCCGGCAAACCCTTCTATGAAGTAGCTGTAGATATCTTTTGGCATGTTATCATAATGAACCAAACCAATTTTATGGTTGAATCCAAGGTTAGCCAAACGGTCGGCGCAACAGTTGCCTTTCCTATGAACATGATGTATAGAGACTACCCACTCCTTCAGCAAATTCTTGATAGCATCCGGAATATTTTGCAAAGGCACTAACTCTAGCTTCCTTTCCATTCACAGTGTCCACAGCGAGTTTACTGTCCATTTCCAATATAACATAACAAACCTGTAACTCCACGCAGCTTCCAAACTATCGAGCTAGAGCACCCCAAAGCTCTGCAAGAAGGACCGAGCATTTGCCGATATGTATGTTGAAGCCAAAAATCCAGACATCGTTGCTGTTGCGACCCATGCCTCCACATGTAGCATAATTTGTAGGAGAGCGGACATCACCATCCGTGTTGAGTTTGAGCCAGCCGATAGGAGGAGGATCCCAATCGACGAGGAGCAATGCCACATATCAGCACCACATAAACAAAATCGCGTAGTTGGACATAATTGAAACGAAATACTACGTTTCAGGACAAATTGGATAAAATTGAAAGGTTTGGATTTTTGTGAAATTTTTATGAAAGTTTTGACCTTTTTTAGTCATTTGCCCTCATATTTATTCTTATAACTTTTTTTTATCAAAGTTATACTTAAAATTTAAACAAAATAAAGATTCTTTTAATATGTACTCCCTCCGTCCCGTTTAAGAAGTCTCATATACTATTTTGGGATGTCCCATTTAAAAAGTCTCATTACTATTTTTGGAATGTTTTTTCATAGGAATATCATATTTTATTCTTCTTCTAGTCATCTTAAAAGAATAATTTGAAAAATTCTACTATAATTAATAGGGCAAAATGAAAAAACATGAAAAGATAAGAATAATAAATAATTTCTTAATCTGTGTATAAATGCAAATGAGACTTATTAAGTGGGACGGAGGGAGTACAATTTTAATTATATAAATAGGTAAAAAGAACGGAAAAAATATATCTATATTTTTTTAATATTTGCGTAAAAAAAGGTTTTAAATGAGAGAGAGAGGTAGTAAAATTGATGTCTTCTTAATGTACAATAAAAAACTTTCTAATTTGAACAGATAGATTATTTATAACACAATTAATGATATATATGATTACTTAATAATTAATAAGGGTAGAATAGAAATAATAGCTACTGCCCTATTTTACAATTTCATTTTTTACATATATTAAAAAAATATTAATTATTATTTTTTAATTTGCCTCCATTAATTATAGTCTTATAAATAGTTTATAATTATAGGTATTTTTTTAAAAAAGAGAATATGAGATAAAAGAGAGTTCGATTTAAAGTGACATAAACAATCCGACATGTAAAAATAAAACATGTAGAGTACTTTTAAAACGGGACAGATAAATTACATCTATTTATAAAAATAGAAAAATAGCTGATTAAAATTAATTTAATTGAATATTTTAGATATATATTTAATTAATTAAATTTAAAAGTAAATACAAATTTATAATTTTGAATGCTCAGAAATGTTTTGTATGGAGGAGCGAGAAATTACTTTTGTACTATAAAAGTGATAAAAACGAAATCATACTTAAAAAGAAATAGAGGCATTTGAAGGCTTGGTCTAATGGTCATGTCTTTCGGTTTGTATGAGGTTGATATTCGATTCTTATCAGGTCGTGGTTTGTCTGATTTAATTTGAAAAAATATATACTAATTCCGCTAATAATTAACATAGAATAAGTCTATTTCTAATATAAAAAATAGAAAAAGTATAAAAAAAAGGTTGTTGGTTAGGATGAGCAACAACTTAGAAATATTGTATTCCCAAGAGTATGAATGTGGCTCATTTATTTGATTTTTGGAATTGTTGTTCTGTTTGGTCTTATTATTAATGCGCATAGAAGACAAATGTTTTTGTTTGTTTTCACCTGATTTATATTTATTTATTGTGAGTTCCAATTAAACACATTTACTATGCAAACATTTTCAATTCATAAAGCTGTCTCACATGGCCCACCTTTTATGGTCTAGGGTTTCTCATTTTCTTACATAACATAAATTTGTATCGGTGTTTTAAAAACCAGATCGGACCAACCGGTTGAACCGATTAAACCGGAAACCGGCTGGTGATCTGATCTAAAACTGTAAAATACTACTACCTCAGTTTTTTTTTTAGTTGTCCATTTAGCCAATATTGCACATATCAAGATAGTGCTTCTTTTGTCTTAATATATAAAAAAAATACTAATATAACCCTATTAGTTAATAAATGCCTTTTAAATTAAAACATAGAGTCATTTATTAGGGATGGGTAAACTTGGAAGATAAGTAGCTAATATCACATGGGAATTCTAAATGGACAACTATTTGTATACAAAAAAAATTTGCTAAATGGACAACTAAAAAAGAACGGAGGGAGTAAATGTTTTGGTTGAACTGGGTGGGATCGGATTGGACGGGGAAATAATCTGGTGTTGAACCGGTGAACGGAGGTTGAACCGGTAAAAAGCCGATGAACCAAAAAAATTAATTGTTTATATTATTAAACTGATATGTACATACATTTCTTTTATAATTGAAAGAAAAAAACTCCTTTGAAAAAATATAAAATTCACAACATAACAAACTTGCTATCTACTCCCTCCGATATATAATATCTATCGTATTTGGCTTTGTCACAAGAATTAAGAAAACAATTAATATATGTCTTAATTTGTAAATACTTTTACTAAATTAACCCTACATTGAAACTTGTTTATATTTATGACTACTATTTTTATTTATTTATTGTAATTTTTCAATAAATTAATAGGGGGCAAACATGAAAAAATAGCAATTAATGCTCTCTTGATATTATAACATGACAAATATTATGAACCAAAACAATTTCTCAAATGCGACAACCGAAGGGAGAAATGTTTATATCATTGAGGTATATCCTACTAGTTTGTTCATTTTGTTCAATTATCAAAATCCAGCAATTATATGATTATTTATGTCAATTATCATAATTTATTTTTCAAAAAGTTCTATTTAATTTAGAAATTTCATTTCACAAAGATAAAAAAAAAATATTACTAGTTATAATGAAATTTCTGTAAAATTAGTTTGACTAGCAACGTCGAGGTTATTGTTAATTCGGCTTCTTCACATCTTTTAGCTTAGCAAAGTGTTAGAGGAAAGTTTAAGAAAGTAAATGAGAGGTTTATAGGTGAGCATGACGGGTTGGCTACGTCGGGATATACGGATAAAAGTTTTTTAAAGGCGAATGTTGATGCGGCAATTTTTGATTCGGAAGGTAGAGCTGATGTTGGTATAGTAGTTAGAAATGAGCTTGGCCATAGTGCAAGCTAGGCAGTTTGGTTTCACAGACAATTTTGGTCAGAGAACGGCAGAGCTTATAAGAATTCAGGAAGCTTTAAGAGTAGCGATAATTCGAATTTTGAAGTCGGCAACTGAGTATATGTTGGCGGGCGATTGTATTATGTTGGAAACAAAGTTTCATAATTTATATTCTAATTTTGAAAAACGATATGCTAATAGATTACGCACTTGTTAGCGTGTAATGCTTGTTTCTTGTAAGGTCATCGGGATTAGTTTTCAAACTTTTCCAAATATCTTACTCTTATAACTGTTTCGTTTATATCTTAATGAAGATTTCTTAATTTAAAAGACCATGACTAAGACAAAGAATGGAGGAAAAAATTTAGTATAAAACTTTTAAAATGAAACATTTCAAAATATAAAAAATGGAGGAGTAATATCTTAGCACTTAAATTACTTTCTTATATTTTATAGTTATTTATAATTATGTTATTCTTTTCGTCTATAATAAATAAATTTATTTAATTTACACACATATTAGTTTTTTTAATTAAAAGTATACTAACTATTTATAAAACTTCTATTAAATATTTAATCCGTGCACCATTTCATGCACATTTATTAATAGTGATTTGGGACAATTCATAAGATACATATAAAACTTTTTCAATATTCAAATTAGCAACAATTATTTATTATTATACTATTAAAGCCAATTTAGTTGAATAAATTAATTAATTATTTTTAAAAAATATTTATTAAGTTAATCTATTTTTGATAATAAAAATATATAATCTAAAACCTTCAAAAGAAAAACCGCCCTATATTGTTTTTATATAAATAGTTTTTAGTTTTTTTAAAAAATAAATAATAATGACAGTTTGAAGACTCGAAATTCGATCAATTATATTTTAATCTCTTTAAAGATATATATGATCCTATATTCAGTTATGTACAAGTTAGACTATATTTTGTTACTTCAGGATATAACATATTAGAATAGAAATTCTAATATAGCACGGAAACAGAAAACAAAAATGACACAAAACGGACACGGGGAAGCGGCTTTTTTCTAAATGAAGAACAAAAAATGTGCAAAAAGGTGTAAATAATAAAAATATAGAGTTATATTTATAATATTCTAAATTATAAAATATTATATATATTAAATTTTATTTAAATATTTATGTCAGTTAATAAAATAAACCAAATATAATAAAATTCAATCAAAATAAAAGGATAAGATTTATTGTGTACAATATGAATAATATAAATTATGGTTAATTGATTAAAAGAATTATTTTTTCCGAGAATTTTTTAGAATTTTTTTACAAGTGATTAATTTTTTAATTTATGGAAACGTTCCCTTACGAGCGAGAGTTTTTCAGAGTTTTCGGTTTTCGAAACATTTTCAAAACAGGACATGCAATTTTATCAAAATTTCTGTACTTCTTAGATAATAGGTTTGATTCAAAATCTAAAAGAATTTCTAAATTTATTTTAAAATATAATTCAATATTTTATTTTATTTCTATAAAATCAATTCTAATATATGAGAATAAGAAGAAGAAGCAAAGAGGGAATGTATTTCCATGTGGCGGCTACCCAAACAGTACCTTGGAATTCAACTTTTGCATTCAGACTATAAAAGTCAATTTCATATTTAAAATGTGTTCAGGTGTATTATATTGTTGACTAATATAGTCATACTTTATTCTTTATCCACTAAAAGAAATTTGGAATTCAAATTCAAGTACTTCTTTTGCACTTTAGACTATTAAAATCCTTTCATCATTTCAATTATTTCATTGCATCAAATGTTGAATTCTTTATAAGATTTATTAACATTTACTCTATGTAAATTTTGATAAGGGAAGGAAATGGAAAAAAATTAAAATAAGATCTCAAAATTTAGAATATTTTAAAAAACTTTCCTCTCATTCTTCTTCCTTCCATTTTCCACAGCTTTCCAAATAAAGATTTAAGCTGAATATCACTTAAATTAACCATTGTGTAAATGCATAAGTAATTAAATATATAGATGTCAAAATAAGTTTGAAATCACAGTCACAAACAAATTGAAACATTTTTGTTCTTAAATAGTGTATTTTATTAGATCAAGCTTAAAAGCATAACAAATATAATCACGCAAATGACACGTGGTACTCAATTTGTTGATGAGCCACCACATTGGATGATCTATTAACAAATATGACCTTTAATTAATCGTTAAAAATCTTGATCAACTAATAATCAGCAACATGTAAGCTTTAAAAAGAAATTCTAAATTTTTTTTATTGAACCAAAAATTTACGCATATAAACTAACAAAATGAACAAACAGATAGATAAAGTTGTCCACAATACACATTAAGAAAGAATTTTATTTCTACAATACACATGAGAAAGAAAAAAGTCAAAATGAAAAATTTATTGATAAATAAATGATCACAAAAAAAGTTTAATTAAGTAGAAAAACAGTAAATTAAATAAATACACAAATTTCTTCTCACTTTCATACTTATTAATTAATAAATATATAAAACAGATTAAGTAAA
This sequence comes from Mercurialis annua, assembly GCF_937616625.2. Lineage (NCBI taxonomy): Eukaryota > Viridiplantae > Streptophyta > Magnoliopsida > Malpighiales > Euphorbiaceae > Mercurialis > Mercurialis annua. Next base: position 2,054,274 of record NC_065575.1, on the reverse strand, counting down.
TGTACGTGTTTTCCATTTTAATTTATTAGTAATTAAATGATTATAAATTTTTAGTTTAATTAAATAAATAATTAAAAAAAATCACTTTATCTTCCATCCATCTATATTTTTTTTTTTCTAAAAATAGAATTCATTGATGAGAATAAACTATAACTGAAAAGTCATATAACAAAGTTAATATATGATATTTCAGTTTTGATTTAAAATACTAACAAATCATTCAAGATAGAAACAAAAAATAAATCGAAATTAAGCAAATCTAGACATCGATTCTGTATGAAAGGACTGATCGAGAACTTGAGATCAAAGTTTTGTTGGAGCGGGTCTTTAATTTGTCCTTCCGGTTTGATCAGCAATCTGCTTGATCCGTTGAAACTTAGTATTTTCAATCCTCATCTTCTATGGAATTCTAAGAAGTTGGAACAATACCCATCCAAAAATCGTAGATCTACAAGAAATTGACTATGAAACTTGAACAATTACTAAAGATTCTTAAAATATCTAAAAAAACACACCACATAAACATAAATTTTCAAATAAAAAACACAAAAATTTATACCGGAAAAACTATCAAACGGTTAAATTTATTGAAATAAAGTTTAATTTTATAAAATACTAAATTTTTATACGCGGAGAGGAGGTGATTTTCGATTGAGATCGGAAAATAATCTCCTCCCACCCTTCAAGAGATAAAATAGAGAGGAAGTAGTTTAGAGAAGGGAGAAGAAATTTTTAGAGATCCATCTCTAATTTATATTAGTATATATTATAAATAAGTTTAATTACAAGACACGAAAATGAAAAGCCCAATGGTAAACCCATTATGATACTGATTCTGGCAATCGTTTTATTGAGCCAGCAATTGATTAGATCAAGCCCATATGGAATGATTGGAGGCCCATTTGTCTTAATGAAGTTCAAATATTTAAAACCCATCTTTATGCAAAATTTAATTTTGAGAATGTTGTTGTAAATACTCTCTTTTTTAATAAAAATACGGGTTTTTTTTTAATAAGAATTTGTTTTTTTTAATCCACCAAAATCTTTTTAATGAACTATTAAATATCTAACAATAATCTACTAAAAGAATGCTTTTTTTATGAATAAAAATATAGCGTATTTTTGTAAAGAAAAAGAATGTATTTTCATAACAGAAAGTTGACGAAACAAAAATATATATTATTGTAAGAAGCCCAATAATTTTCAAATAATTATTTGTTTTACTAGGTTTGAATACGAGATATTCTATTTTAAATAATACTCACTCCATTTCTATTAAAAAAACATTTTGCTTACACAAACTCTAGAAGTACACATAAGTCATGGGTTATCATTAGTCCGATGCTTTAGGCGAAACCAATTCCCAGGGTGTGATAAACGGTGTGTAAAGGGCCCGAGTACATATTCACTGCGGCAATGTTGATTCGCGATTACTAATAAATTTTGTATTTATTTTTACTTTGAAATTACATTTAGTAATGAATTATCTTATAAGTTGTGTTCATACATTAAGCTACTAAAGTAGTTACAAGATCAAGTTTAACATAGAAAGTTACTAAAAATCAAATTAATTACGGAATAATAGATTTCTTTTTATCGGTAAATAGTAATGTTCTTCTGTGTATTTCAAATAAATATGTTTTCTTGTTTGGAAGTCTTAATTAGTTATTTCAAAGCTTATAATATTTATATAAAAAACTTTTTGTCCTATAAAGAAAAAAAAAATTCTAATACCATGGAGTAGAAAAAACACTATTATTACTTTAATTTTAGTTTATTTTGTTCATTTTACCACTAAATAAATATGATGAAAATTCATTTTATAATAATAAATGAACAAAGTAAAGTTTATTTTATAAATAGTAAAATAACCATAAAAGACCCATAAAGTAACCCCAACCCTAACTAATTGTCCTATGATGTAAGAAAGTATTACAAATCCTAATCAATGAGATAAGCTAAAGTTAAATCTCAAAATTTCTATAAAGACTCAAAGGCTTTTTTTTTTAAAGAAAAATACCTTATTTTTACATTATTTATAAAAATATCTCTTTTTAATAATTTATTAATAGATTATTGATAATTCATCGATCGATTAAAAATAAAAGAGACATCTTAATAGAAATTTTATAAAATGAGATATAAAGGGTCATTTCCCAAAGAACTCGTGTTACATTTACACCATAGAATAAGCCCAATCCATATCCAAACTTATGGATTTCTTTGTATTGTATTGTATTTTATAGCTACTAGATCAAGAAAAGATACACCCTATGATATGAAATTAGGACCATAATTAATTACTAATGGTTTATAAATGATTTCAAATAGTTCCAAAATGCTTGGCAATTATTGCAAAAAATTAACACTTAAACCTCATAGACAAGTGATTAGAGGTTATTTATGAACTCTTTAAGGTAAATGAATGTATTAAAATCTACATAATTGAATTTTATATCCAAATATTATTTTTAAATTATAAATGAATGTTATTTTCTGGACTTATTTTTTGTAATTATCTGCAAATATAATATAAAATTTACGGCAAAAGGCAAATTGTAGGATAAAAGACCCATATTTTTAACCTACAACTTTGTCCACCAACATACCATATGGACACATTATGATCATATATCACGGGGAATCATTAAAGCCTGAGAGTAAATTTTACTAAAAGAAGTTTAAAAACAAAAATTAATTGTGATGTTTGAGTTTAGGAATTTGCCAGATAACTTCTTCTTTAAAAATATATGTACAAATTTGGATAAGATGTAGTATGATTTTTTTTTATGAATAGATGTAGTATGATTTATTTAAGCAAAACACTTAAAAAAACTAAGAGAAAGTTCTTTTGGTGCAAGGAAGTTCAATTAAATAATATTTATCGTATTTTTTTAAATATTATGAATTTATTATTATAATGTATTAAAATTTAATGATTTTTAAAGTAAATACTTTTTTATTTAAGCAAAATGATTTTACCAAACCAACCCTAAAAAAACATATGAGAAAGAAAATTGCAGTTAATAGGTGAAGTGTAATAAAGAAATTTGTGTTAAACCAAAGAGCAAATTACTTAGAGGCCCTTGAGGTATACCATAATTAACAGTTTGGTATTCTTTATTCTAAAAGTCTACTTAATGGTCCCTAAGTTTTGATTCCGTTAACTGAGAGATCCTTTTATTAATTTGAGGGATTAAATCGTTTAACGGATTAAAACTCGGGTACTAAATTGTTTAAAAGTGAGGGACCAAATCGTTTAATAAAATTAAACGTGAGGGACCAAATCGGTCAGAAAACTAAAGATGGGGTACTAAATCGTTTTAAAATAAATGGTCACAAATGATATATTTATTTTTAGTTTTTATTATTTTTTATATTTAAAATAAAATATTCTAAAAAGATTAACGTAAAAAATATATTGAACATAAATATTTATACATTTTTAAATTAACTAAGCATAGCTATTTTAACATAACAATTATTAAACATCTAAATAGTTGTTTGTAGTTAGATAAACTCTTGTTTGACTATTAAATAAAGGCTTAATTTCTTAAAAAAAACCCACCTTGTATTTTTTTTTCGTTTATACCCTGATCTTATAAAAACACCATTTGTACCCAATTTTGAGTTTTTATATTTCATCTCTACCCAAAAGCATTAAATTGTACTCTTTTCATTTAAAAAAGAATTCAAAACAATCCTTCATTTTTAACATATATACTAATTAGATATTAATGTTATTAATAGTACAAAAATACTATCTTTTTTAAAAAATTTAAAATAATAATATTTTTAAATTTTTTTAAAAAAAATATTTCTGGAACCGCCGCCGCTCCTTTTCATCGGAGAAGGAGCGGCGGCCACTTCTTCTCCGTGGAGAAGGAGCGGCGGCCGCTTCTTCTCCGTGGAGAAATAGCGGCGGCCGCTTCTTGTTGGTTCCGGATTTTTTTAAAAAATTTATTTTTTAAAATTTTATAAAATTAAAAAGATAATAATTAATTATTTGGATGTATTTGATTATTTTTTAAGTTTAAAGATTTGTTTGTATTTTTTAAAATAGAAAAAGTATGTTTTAAACTCTTTTCTAAATGAAAAGAGTACAATTTAATGCTTTTGGATAGGGATGAAACATAAAAACCTAAATTTAGGTACAAATAATATTTTTACAAGGTGATGGTATAAACGAAAAAAATACAATATGAGATTTTTTTAAGGAATTAAATCTTAAACAAATGAGTTAAACGTGATATTGTATGAAAATCTCCTGAATTTCACATTTTGATGTTTCGAATAAAAACTTTTTCATATCTAAATATTGTATTTATGATTTATTTTATAAAAAATATTCTGTCTTTTTTAATTTTGTCATTTTTTTTAATTTTATGCTATATAAAAAGTTCAAACTATAACTTTTTAGATTAAAAAAAGAAAAGGAAAACTAACCCCACCATGTGCAAAGTCTGGTTTGTGCAATTGCATTGGGCCTTCTTATGATAGTGATCTCTTTGTAATTTTGTGGCTCTCTATTTACCTTCCATTTCTGTTTTTACTTTCTTGGATTCTCACTTTCTTTTTCTTGCTTTTGTCTTTCTTAATTAAAATAATCATACCATTTATTTATTGGTTTTCTGGTAATGTGCTTTTATTTTAGAATGTTTATCTCATACATTAGTTGTGCCATGTCATATTTACAACAAGCCAATAAACATTTATGATAAAAAAAATTTTAATTATTATTTTACTTTTTATTATCATTTTTTCCACATAATTAGTTTGTTGCACGAATGACTTGCCGCAACAGTTGCATGCAATACTATTTTTTTATATTAACCTCATAGACCATATACTTAAAAAAATTAAAAAAAAAATTCCTACTTTTAACGTATTATAATATAATGTCAAATGTCTAATAGGTATGAGATAATTATAATAATTGAGCTAATATTTTCTTTTTAAATACAAATGTTAATTTTTTCAGTCAATTTTTCAGTTGGAAGTAAAATATTATGAACATAAGTCTACTTTATACCATTTAAAAAAAACGGATCAACTCCAAAACTAGATCTGGCAATTTTAGACACGACACGATTAAATGATACGACACGATATGAAGTTAAACGGGTTTGGGTTTGATGTAAATGGGTTTGGGTTATGACACGATTATTTTCGTGTCTAAATGGGTAATACACGCCTAATCCATTTAAACCCGTATAAACACGGTTAACTAGTTCTAATTAATTATTATTTATTTTTATAATTTAAATATTATTAAATCCTTAATTTTAATTAAATTTTTTATATTATATACAATTAAAATAGTATTTATCTCAAAATATAGTTATAATTTTTTTAATATTATATTAAATAAATTTAAAAAGTAGTTAAATAATTAAACGGGTTTAAACATGTCACTTTAAACGGGTTGATCTATTAACACATTTAAATAAACGTGTTTATACATGTCATGTCGTGTAACCCGTGTAATATCCGTGTCGTATTTGAGTTTTGTATATCAAACCCGATTAATAATAGTGTCGTGTTCGTGTTTAGGCTAATCGTGTTCGTGTCTAAACGGGTTTGACCCGTTTATGACCCGCAGACACGAATTGCCAGGTCTATTCAAAACGCAAGTGAGTTGGTAAGTCGCTCTCCTGACTTAAGTAAGGTTATGGGTTCAAACCATATTCATGTATATATGCAGCCGTTTAAAATTTGGGTCAGAATCTGCCTCCCGCAAAGGATCTAAACTATTCGGGTGGAAATTGGTCTGAATGTGGAAGGATTAAAGGTTTAATCTCATAGTTGAGACCCATTTAAAAAACCTTATGGATTATATATAAAAAAAACGTTTGTGAAAAAAGTTGAACTCACAACTTTTACAAAATACTATCTAGAGTTTATAACATTTGAACTGCAATTTATCTGTGAAATTAACCGATTTACTCTTTACTTGTAAGCAGTGTTTTAAAAACCGGACCGGACCGGCTGAACCGCGAACCGGCCAGTGGTCCGGTCTGAAAAGGCAAAAAACCGGATTTTTTGGTTGGACCGAATTGGACCGGTATGAACCGGTAAAAGACCGGGTGTTGAACCGGATTGGACCGGTAAAAAACCGGTCAAACAGAATTATTTTCAAAAAATTTTAAATTTATTAAACCGGTTGAACCGGTCATTAAACCGGTTGAACCGGAAACCGGTGGCCTCACCGGTTCGGCCACCGGTTCGGTTTTTAAAACACTGCTTGTAAGTGTAAATAATATGATAGGGGTACACGTACAGAACAAAGAACTTAATAAACATTTCTGCTGGATGTTTCCTTGTAAAACTCTTGTTTTGCTTTTGGAAACTAAGATTGAAGCTTTTCCGGTAAATAAATCCATGAGGAAATTTCCCCAATGAAGTTGTTTGGATAAAAATGGACATTTGATTTTGGGTGTAGGGACGTATATCATTCTGTTCGATGACCTATTGAAACCGAACTGAATTAAATTTTTATTTTTTAATCGAACAAATTGAAATAGTATGTTGTTTAAGTCGGTTATTTGATTAATTGGATAATTAAATAATTGAATTTCATTAACATGAATTATTAAAAAAATAAAAAAATAATTTGAATGTTAATTACTCATTAGGTACAAGTTCAGGAGAAAAATAATATTTAAACTCTATAAAAAAAATTAGAATACCTTAAAGTTTTGATAAATAATAAAATTAACGTTATGTATATATATTTTCGGTATTTCGGTAAGTTCAATTGATTTTAAAATTTCACACCAAAAATCAAATTGAATCAAACTAATCAAATTTTACATAATATTTAACCACACCAATCAGACAAAATGGTTATTTAATTCGTTTGGTTATTTTGGTTATATCCGCATGTCGAACACTCTATTTGGGTGTTGATAAATGGTATTATATATTTGTTTATCTTATATTTATTTTCAAATAAATGATCATGCTATCAGGAAAAAAACGACTCACAACTCAGGCACATAAATAAAATTTATTCAATATATCAACTCTAAATTAGGTTGCATAATTTGTTTATTCTAAATTTTGTAAAAATCACTTATTGTATTTAATTTTTTAATTATGTTACCTATTGTTCCTTTCAGTAAGCTTGAGTGCTAATCAATTCGCTTAAACGACTTAATTGAGAAAAAAAATAGTCCATAAGCTTATTTTAAGTAAAAAATAATTTAGTCGATAAATTTTTTAAGTACAAATTAATCAATAATTTTTACTTATTAATTACTATAGTTATTAATAGTAGGTTTACCATGCTCTATAAGCATGTCGCTTAGTTTATATTATAGCTTAAAATATATCATGTCACGAGTTGACACATAATTTGTTAAAAAAGTCATAATTAATTTAAATATTAGTATTACATCATATAACATCGATTCAAATCAGCATAATTTTAGACCGATTTTTCAACCACTATTGATTTGAATACATATACTGGAAAAACTATAAAAAGAAAGTGTATTAACTAACAATGTTTTCGGTTGATAAAAGAAACCAAAGATGTTGCAAATTGAATTATAAATTAGTAGCACAAAATACAATTCTCAAAATGTATACCCAATCCATCATCACAATTCATACAACTATATAACTAAAGAAAATGGCTAACCCTACTACAATTACTACTAATATATATATAGAGCTGCGGGCTAACCACTTTTCTTTTGTGCAGCCACTTCAGCCTCAACTCAACCCACATAACCACCAAATCAATTTGTCAAAAATAACATCACCAACAAAAAAGAGACAATAAGGATGAAATTGGACTTTTCCATTTTCTTTAGGGACTTGGTTAAATTATCATTAGACTCTAAAATTCTTCCCGGCGAATGTTTGACCAAACTGCCAGTTAGCAGGGACAATGTTCCAAGAAGTAGAAGTGCGTCTGTCACTGCCCGTCACCCTGAAAGAAAGTGACTGACCAACCAAAACAGCATTTGACTGCCAATTTTGACCCCAGTTACGGCTCAATGGCATCCAGCCAGTCTTTGATCCTTTCACACTCGCCCTCACTACATCTCCTGCACCCGCAACGTTGGAGATTAAAACCAAGTTAAAGTAACGGAATCCGTTTATTGTAAACCTGATTCCACCTCTCTTGCGGCATGGCACCCTGCGTAAATAAGAGAAAACTCATAAGGTCATTTTCGTCATTGGATTAAAGAGGAAATGCTAGCGTAAATCGCGGTGCGTGATTATAGTATGGGACACAGTACAACGCGACAACAAGATCTAACCTAACCTTTTTATCATCGAAGACTAAGAATATGTGGACTTAGAGGACTGTGTTTTTTGGGTTTAGTGTTGGAAAAAATGGTCTTGGTTTTAAATATTTATGGTCAAAAAGTACGGTTTGCGGTTAAATCTATAAAAATTCTATCTATACAAAAAATATTATAGTATTCCCATCACAAAAAAAATTATACAAAAAATTCACATTTCAATATTAACTAATTTGTTTTTTTTTATATTAAACACTAAAATAATTATTATCACCATTTGAAATTAAGTTGAAATTAATATATTTCTTCTAAATTTTAGATTTTTTTCTATTTTAAACAAATTTTTTATTATAAAAATTTAATTGTTTAATACTTAAATATAAATATATAATAATTTTTTAATATATAGGTAACTACGACTTTAATTCAATAGCAATAAAAGATAACGGAAGAGCAAAAACAATTATTTTATCAAAATTAGTCTCATTTGCTGATGAGAAAAAAAAACACAAATTAAAAAAGAATAACTGTGTTGGAATCAAAAATTGTTCACCTCTGAAAATAGTGCCAGATAAATGTTTTAGACATCGATAAGATCCATGACAAAAATTCAAAGAAATTTATAATAAATGGTTAAATTTTCATAAATTCTCCAAATTGGTGAAATTTCTTGCTTATTTTTTTAAGGTTTCTGAAGAAAATAGTACCATCACACAAATGGACGATAACCAATTGAAGTATATACAAAAAAGAAAAACATAAAATAATATAAGACACCTAACAATTGGTAGATAAGTTTCTCTTGGGACCAATTTGGAATGTAATTAATTCTTAGATACTCTTTTTACTATATGACAAAACTACAGGGCTATTTTAGCACTAATCAAACAATGAGGCAAAACGGGTTAAGACAAACCACCGAAATTGACCACAAACGGTTCCAAAGACTAATCCTTACAAAACGACATAGTAGTAGAAGAAACGGCTATAACTAACTGAACATAGGATTCAGATTTCAGACAACAATTTCAAGGTTATTAGTTAGTAAATTCAGTAAAATATTGCGGGTATTTCGGTCATTTAAATCATTAAAGATAATAGAAAGTTTGGCCCTAGACCTGACAAAAGTAATAAAATCAGAATCCGACCCGACATACACCAAACCCTGACCCACTAAAACAGAGGACACCATTCACACATAGCATAAAGATGGCAACTTTAGGTGGCAGCTTAATTATTTTAATTTCCTAAAATGAACTTAAAAACATAAGATTTTTTGATACTAATTAAAAATTAAGATGCTATTTATTCTAATAGATAGAGAGCATATATATCAATTAAGGCTATAATTGTCAAAACCAACAAAACTATCGGTGTTCATGAATTATAAAATAATTAAGCTTTAAATTAATCTATATCTTTTAAAAAATAAAAAATGTTTATCAACTTATTATGAACTATCTTATTTATTAGAATATGAAATTAGAAGTGTGCGGCGTTTAGTTCAGTCTCTAAAATGACTTAAACTTAAAGCTGACCAATTTTTTAAAATGTCGATCACCAAACTGAACTTACTGAAATAACTTTAAGTCGAATGTGAACGAAACACGTAGTAATACTCCTACAAATTGCGAAATGAGCTTACCGGCGGTAGGTGACGGGGACGATACCGGCTCGGTACTCCGCGATCTTAAGGAACATAGGCATGGCGAGGTCAAAATGTGGGCGAGGAGGGTTACACCAACCGCCATTATCACTAGCTTGAGCAAAATTGGGTGGGCAAAAATTGGTAGCAGTAATGAAAATTGAAGGGCTACCGGAATGGCACCATCTAGGGTCATTAGCACATTTAAGTTCAAAACAAGCTCCACAACTCAGGCCACTGTTGAACAGAGCTGTGCTCAGTGCTGCTGTGTTCACACCGTATCCTTGACTATACAAGTTCCCATATCCACAAGCCCCACCTATAAAAAAAATAAATAAATTATTAACTTTTGTACCAAATCCTTAATTACTAAAAAGAAAAATAAAGGTGCTTTATGCAAATTACACATTTAGCTATATGGAATTAAATGATAAATTATGAAATTATTCGCATAAAATAAAACTCTCACATTAGTATTAATTTAAATACAATATTTAAAATCTGTAACAAAAAATTATAAACTCTTATTTTTTTAGTATTTTATAGCTCAAAGTCATTATCTTGTATTCTAAAAAAAAGTCATTATCTCGTATCGTTTCAATCACTAAAAACTGCGGAGCGACATTATTTGGCGGAAAAAAAATACATTTATACTAAAAAATACCAAAAAAATGAAGAACTGAGTTTTATTCAATGACCGATAATTCATATGAGAATGATTTGTCCGATCGAAATAAGAATTTTTTCGAGTTCGAACCGAAAATGTACATTACATCAAAAATGAAGAAACAAAAGAGAAATGAAGAGAGAGATACCCATGGTGCCGGAAGCATCAGAACCGCCGTAAAACGTAGCGTGAGCGGTTTGCCAAGAACCGCCACCGTAGACGCCAGGAATTCTTGCTTCACTCCTCCCCATTACCATTACTAGTAGAATTACACAACAAATCACACTCACCATTCCCATTTTTCACAACTTGGAGCTACTAAAATTGAGTTAGAGAGAGAAACTAGAGAGAGAAGTTGGTGAGTGAGGATTTGAGAAATGGGGGAAGGGAGGTGATGAGTACTTAAAGAGGGGGGGAAGGGTATTAATTGGAAATAAAAATAAAGAAGGAAAGTAAGTCTGTCATAGTTAATGGAGTTTCATGCTCTTTCATGTGTTGCATTTGTATAGGTGTGAAACTATTATTGGATTTTCTGCTTGTTTACTGCTCTTCCACTCGCTTTTTGTGGCGTGTGGGGGTTACGCCCCTATTGTATGCAGTCTTCCCCCGGTTATATGTGGGGCTCCTGTGTTTTTTTATCAAGGGTATTTCTCCAATTTGATTGGTCATTTTTTAATCATTTCAAAAAAAAATTATAATTAAAAAATGTGAACGCTTTGACAAAAATAAAACGTACGACCTTAGCAGAATGATGTTCAACGCTCATACCATTTGAATTATAACTTTTTGGTACATTAATTTTTAATTAATTTAAAATGGAAGGTTTGACTTGAGAAAAAAATAATTTTACAAGTTTTTCTTATTCAATATATTTTTTATAGTAATAAAATTTTTAGTACATATAACGGAAAAATTAAAAAAAATAATGATAGCGAAAAAATAAATGAGATAATCAAAAAATGGAAAGAATGAAACGAATAAAGAAATAGTATTAAAAAGATTAAGAAACATTAAGTACCAAAATCGGAAAATAATTAATAAATCTGATTCAATTTGGTTTGGCATAATAAAACGAGCAATTTTTTTTAATTCGGTTTGATTTTGTACATCAAAATAATAAGTAGTAAGTTTTAATATTACATTTGGCCCCACATGTGAACAAATATGGTTATAGCAAATTCCCTAGAGGGGACGAAAATGCCAGAATAAATTCAAGTAAAATTAGCAAGAATATTCATGGCAGTGGCAGACCAAATTTTTTAATTAATTTTTCTTGGCGAGACAAAAATACCCTTGTAAACTACTGGGTACCATGCTATCATGCTTGGATAACGTGACATCAGTGAAGAAACATGAGGGACAAGACGTGGAAAAAGTGTAGCTGAAAAAGAGTACAAATCCAGTACATTATTAAAAAAATTAAAGATAAAATTATAAGAGAAGAAGAACAGCTTTGCGTTTAGCTCAAGTTTGGGCGTCATCAGCGGTTATGATTTCATGAAGATTTTATTTATATTTGGGTCCACTATATCATTTTATGGGGTCTCTAAAATCTTATTATATAATTAAAACTAAATATAATATAGTTTTTTAGACCTAACAATTTAAGCACATTTTATTACTATAATATTTTATCATTTATATTGAAATTTTTAAAAAAGTACAATTTATAGATTTGTATATTCAACCATTTGGATTGAGTATAATTAATAAATTTATAAAAATATTTTTAACATAACAAAATTTTAAAATGATTCATAAAAAATTTAACTTTTTCATAAACTTTCATAAAATTTTTCCTACCAAACGATAAATTTTAATTAAATCTATAAATTTTATCAACGTTATATATTTTGATAGAAAAAAAAATTAATGAAAACTATTACTTGTTAATTTAAATTTATTGTAATATCATATTTAAATCAAAATATCTTGTTATAAAAAAGTGGAATTCAGATACCATAAATTTTCAGTTTTTTCAATAAATATGAATTTTTATTTCAAATAAATGAATATGAATTTTAACTGGAATTTGCTTCCCTTTGCAAAGCAATGATGAGATTGCAAAAAGAGAAAATCAATAAAATAATAGTATCAATTTTTAAAAGAAATATCAAAATTAATAAAACCCTAATGTAGGGATAATGATGGGACCCATAAAGAAAAACATGAAAGCCCGTAATTAGCGGACCACTACGATGGGCTTTAACTGTAAGTGGAGCCCACTGAAAGTGCACAATCTCGAGCCACACGCGCGCACGCAGATAATCACTACTCTCCATGCCATTGCTTTTAATTTTTGCTTTTTTATCTAATTATCTTTTTTTTCCTTTTTTTTACTGCTTAAATACATGCATGTTGACTGAGTTATGTCATTTCATAACTTTAATTATTTATTCTTTTGAATGTCAAAGTATTTAAGTTCAAATTGAGCCGAAAGATGAGTTTAATTAGGCAATAGTTAGGTTCAAATTAACATCATTTGCCTAATAATTTCTTCTATTTTTTGCCTTTTATTTTGTAGATGCACATTTCATAAAATCGGATCATCGAATAATATAATTTAAACAATAAACCCAATCGGATATAAATATGCTAAATTAAATTTGAATGTGTCATATATAAATTCGAGCTCGAACTCAAATTCAAACTTAATTTTGATTAAAAACTTTTAAGTTTGAACTCAAGTTCGAAGACATTTCTGTCATTCGACTTCGAACTTTAGTTTAATAAAGAGCACAAGTGATTTTTAGAATTGTTATATTTGTTATATTGATATATTTATTTATTCTTTGAACAAAGGGTCAACGCACCCCCTGAACTTGTGACACGGGGTCATCTAGCCCAATTTATACTTTTTTGAGCAACTAACCCCAAAACTCTTCATTTTTGGGTCAAATAACCCAATAATTTATATTTTTATTTTAAAAAACAGATTTAGGATAATTATATCGCAACAATTAGGGAAGTATTTAATTATTTTTTTGCATCTCTCACCTCCGATTTGTATTTTACGCGTTTTAAAAATATAACTATGGGTTACTTGACCCGAAAATGAAGAGTTTTGGGGTTATTTGCTCAAAAAAGTATAAATTGGGTTAGATGACCCCGTGAAACAAGTTTAGGGGGTGCGTTGACCCTTTGTTCTTTATTCTTTTGTTAAAGAATATGAAATTTAATTGATTAAAATGATATTTACTGTTAAAGTTATGTAAAATTCCTATATTAAGGAAATAAATTACTATTTTATATACGAATAAGAGACTCGTTTAGTCTTATGGGTCTTGCGTGTCTTTAAATTGATTTTAAGTTTGGCTTGTAATGAAACTCGAATAGCTCGAACTTGGCTTGAATTTTCTGAATTGCTCTCAAATTTTTTAGTCAAATTTAAGTAATTTGCGATTAGTCTAGCTCGTTTCTCCCCATAATTTAATATATTCAAACTTTTAAGTTTTTCATTGATTTCCACATGTTAACTCACAATTAATCTAGTTCATTTTCTTTTAAGCTTTTTAGGTTGATTTTGAGTATTTTCGCGATTAGTGTTAATTAAAGTTTAAATAAGATTTTGATTAGTGTTAATTAGAGATAATTATAATTACTTCAAGAGTTAACTCATTTTTTTGTCAAAAAGGGGTATTTAACTGATTTTTGAAATTTTTATTTTTTTTATCTCATTTGACGAACTTGGGTCATTTTTAGGGGGTGAATTGATCTTTTCTTTTTATATTTATAGCAACGAACAAAGGATCATTTTACCCCCCGAACTTGGCACAAAGTATCAAAAACGTCCAAATTAGCAAAACGGGATCACTTTTACCCTGAACTTGTCAAATTTGGTACAAAAACACCCCTCCCCACTCTCACCTAAGAGAGTGAGGCACACTCTCTGGTTTTGGAGGTGGTTTTTTTCTCATAGGTGGTTTTTAATGGTAAAAGGTTTAAAATAATCCTAATTCTTTTAACATTGTATAAATTAGTCCATAATAATTAGAAATAATAATTTAATTTTAAAACTTTACATATCAAAATTATATTAATTAAAAACATAAGGAACCTTTTTGCACTTTTTATAAAAAAAATTAATTTTTTTTTAAAATTTTGATGAGCAGCTGCCGGATTCCGGCAGCTGCTCATCTTCAGAGACGAACTGAGTTCGAGACGAACTCAGTTCGTCTCTGTTCGTCTCTCAGATGAGAGACGAACCCTCATCTCTCATCTGAGAGACGAAGGTTCGTCTCTCATCTGAGAGACGAACTGGGTTCGTCTCTCAGGACGAACCCAGATCTGGGTTCGTCCTGAGAGACGAACCCAGTTCGTCTCTCATCTGAGAGGCGAACTGGGTTCGTCTCTCATCTGTGAGAGACGAACTCTTCGTCTCTCACAGATGAGAGGCGGCTCAGATGTCGGGCGGTGGTGTTTTGGGTTCCGGCGGTGGTGTTTTGGGTTCCGGCGGTGGTGTTTAGATTTTTGGTGGTGGTTGATGGAGGTGGGGGCTAGTGGTGATAGAGGTAGAAGAAGATGGATTTTAAATTAATTAAGATTATATATTTAATTAGATTAAGTTAATTAGGGTTAATTATTTGAAATTTAGAATCTCACTCTCCAATTAGGGTGCCACATCAGCATAGGGGTGTTTTTGAAACGGTTTTGCCAAGTTCGGGGTAAAAGTGATCCGGTTTCGCTAATTTGGACGTTTTTGATACTTTGCGCCAAGTTCGGGGGGTAAAGTGATCCTTTGTTCTTATAGCAACACTCAAATAGGCACTTAATATAAGATTTAAGTAGTAATTTCTCAACTTGTAAGCAATGAGTAATTATCATATAAATTAATTTTGTGAGTAAATTAGCCATAAAATTGATGATTATCGTCACCTAATTTCATTTTGGCGATTTACCCCTCAAACTATAAGTTAATTATCATCTTAATTGGTAATTTTTCCGAGTTAATTAGTCATTATTATCAAATTAATGATTGATTTATCATATATTTAATTTATATGTTAATTATTTATTATTTTTTAGTTGAGACCACGAATTACTATTTAAATAACATAACATAATGTTCACTTCTATACTATTCCTTTGAATTAAATTTGTCCAAATGCAACAAATAGAAGTGAACATTATGTTAAATAAAGAGTTGAGTTGTGGTTGCTTCATAATTAGTTGTAACCATGTGACTCCCAATCATTTTTACTTCGTCCTTTCCTCCCAAAGTCAACCTCTACTGCTTTTAGATTGCTTTAAAATTAAATTTATTTTTTCTTTAACCCTAAAAAATAGTTGATGAATTTTTTTCGAGAAAATAAAAAAATATAATTGAAAATAAAAATGCACAACTTTAAAAAAGGATCCAATGTGTTCTAGAATCTCCAAAATGTTCATAATTTTTTAAAATATTTATGTTAAATTAAAAGCCAATAACAAAAAAGAAATGAAAATCAAAAAATAGAGACAATAAAAATTTGAAAAGTGAGAATCACGTATCACAAAAAATAATAATAAATACTGATAATTTTTTTATAGATTTCAAATAAATATGTTGAATTTAAGTCCGTTGAACACACGAACGCTAGCTATCGAGTCTTTTAGTTTGATCGTCGATTTCAATCGATTATATAGTTTTAATGTAAGAATTTAAAGATATATTTTCGATTTGTAAATACGAATGTTGGGCAAAATTCTTCAATTTGAAATAATTAATTTATATATTGTACATAATTAAAGTTTTGTCCAACACTTCATTTATTATGTACTATATATAGATTAAGCCATTTACTTTATAAATATCATTTTTAAATACTCCGTCCGTCCCACAAAGATAGGCCGTTTGGACAAACACGGGAATTAAGAAAAAAGTAGTTAGATTAGTTAAAATTAGTTTATTTGTGTACTTTTTCATTTTTAGCCTTTAATATTTTTTTTAAAATAAGTAAATAATGTATTGATGACTAATTTTTGTATTGGTGTATTTTGCATTGTTATTAAAAAATGACATTCATATTGGAACATGGAGCAATTAATTAAGTTGAAGATAACAATGTACATTTATTAGGGGTAAGTAAGACCTTTAGGTTTAAAATTATTAACCAAAAATAGAAGATGACCTATAATTTGGAACGCCCAAAATAGAAAGGTGGCCTATATTTGTGAGACGGAGGGAATAATATTTTATAATTGAAAGTCATGTTGACATTTTTTAGCTCAATGCGATGCTATTTCATTTAGAGTGAAAATAGAGATAATACTTTAAAGATGATCGTAAAATGTAATTATATGCATTTTTTGTAATGTAATTTTAATATTAGATTTGTAAATATGAATGACTTAAAATAACTTATATATGATTTGATAATTTTTATGTATAAAATTCAATAAATTAAAAATTATAATTGTAATTGTAATAATTATAATTATAATTATAATTAATTATATATATTAACTATTAGAGAGCCTATGTAAATTGATACAAATATAACAAAGAAGTGCTTCAAATCGTTGCTATTTGAGCCGGACTTGTTCTAAAAAAGTCGAGGCATTTCGAATTGTTTGTTGACACGGATAAAGTCAAGGAAAACCTCTGAAATTATTCAAATATTGGACATTGGACATATAATAGTTCTGAATCGAATCTCTAAGTTGGTGAGCCGTATGATGGGCAACTATCTCTTGCTGTTCAGAGAGGTTGCTCATTTTACACGTGAATAATATATCATAATTCAAATATAGCGTCGGTTCTCATTTACTCTTTTATCATTTTAATCATATAAAATATACCTCTGTCCTAATAGAGTTGTCCACTTTATCTTTATCACACAGTTTAAGAAAAGCAATTATTGTTTATGGATTTTGTAAAATTTTCTTTAATTTTCTTATCATACCCCTATTTAATATTGGGTTCACTTGCAATTTACTTTTAATTTACTCATTAGTGGATTTTAAATAGGGATAATATAAGAAAATTGAGTGTAAAAGTTAATTATTTTTTGAAATTGGACAAAAGTTTTGATACAATTTTTTTTTTCAAAATGGACAACTCTATTGAGACGGAGGAAGTATAATTTTGATCTTTATAAGAAAAAACTGTAAAATCACCGTTAGCCGATACTTTTGCAAAGCAAATTTGCTTCAATATTAGCCTCATAATAACAAATAACTATGTTATTTTTCAATAATTTCTTCACACCAAAACTACTTATCAAATTTATAAAAAAAATCATTAAGACATGTGTTGATTTATTTAAATTTAATTGTTTTCTAATTCAGTTTTAAATATAGATTTATTTTGATTTGGCATGATTTTGTATTAAAAATATTGCACATTAAATAAATTAAATATAATTAGAATAGATGTTTTTATTTTATTTTTTAAAATTATGCATACATCATTAATGTTTAATTAGGGTTGATTTTTTACACCACTAAATAAAACAAAATAGTTGGTTGTCTTAATTTCTAAATGATTGTGCCCAAATAAATCCATATTATAAACTCGTTGATATGTATAATATTGTACCTAGCTTGTTATATAGGATCAAGGTTCTAACATTTTTGTTTTATTTCTGTGTTTCACTTGATATTCTTTAGTTAATTTTTTTTTGAAATAAGTTAATTAATTAATTATGGTAACACATATTTCAATATTTGGTAAGTTTAGTGAGTTGCTCCTTTTTGTCTTAGCTTCCATAACATACATGCAAGATGATTGATATGATTAGTTGGTCACTCTACACTGTGCCCTATTCATTTGTAATTTAGCTATTTGGATTTTATTTGTTTAACCATTTTCTACATGCATGTTTTCTAATTGGAATGCAAAATTAATTTATTATATTTCTTTTGTCTCCACATATTGGTAGTTTAAATGTGACTGAGACGAGCCTAAACAACATTAAACTCAAACTTGAGTATATTATATAAATTTTTTTTTGGATAAATGATCGGTGTATTAGCACTATCACAAATCAGTGATAGGCAAAAGAGTCAGAAAAAGAACAAATACTAAATGTAATTACAAAAATAGTCCATGGACCGAAAAACATCAGTACCCGAATAAGGGAAACCCGACTTTTGATCTCCATAAAAATCAACTGCTTTGCAAAAGGTTTTAAAAACCAATGTATGGATATCCGTCTTCTTGTCCTGAAAAATCCGATCATTTCTTGCTTTCCACAAATGCCAAACGGCAAAGAACCAAATAAGCTTCCATAGCTTGCGATAACGGCTATTCGCAAGAGAGACCCATGCGATGAAAAAATCCTCAATCGAACCCGGAGAAACCCAGCTGATACTACAGTTTAGATGAATAAGTGACCAAAATTGCCATGCAAAATCACAATGAAGTACAATGTGAATCCCTGTCTCAGGATCCCCGCATAACCCACACTTAGCTTGATCTGGAAGAAGCAAACCACGACTAACCAAGGCAACATTGGACGAAATACGGTTTCTAGCTAACAACCAGATGAAAAACTGAATACGAGGGGGCAAAGACTCCTTCCACACTCGACTGACTAAGAAAGAAGAATGCGCTCGAATGTTACCTGTAGATGCCGCGATCAGATCTGCCATAGAAGCTGCAGTATAATTATTTGAATGTCTCCAAATAAATTTATCTGTTTGGCTAAGAAGCTGCCCAGAAGCCGGAAGCTGCTGAACCATTGACAAGAATTGCTCCTCTTCTCCAATGCGTAACCGACGAGACCAGCTGAAGTTACTAAAACCAGTTCGATTATTGAAAAAAAAAAGAACAGGCTAGAGCATCTTTTTTCCTACATAACCTGTACAGGTCTGGATATTGACAATGCAGCGGACTAGTCAGCCATTTATCCTTCCAGAAGCGGATGCGGGTGCCATCTCCCAAAGCCATTGAAACCGAATCCAAGAAACATCTCCAAATATCAGTATTATTAACACAAGAATAATAAATACCTTTCCATAGGTGAGAAAGTTTCAAAACATTCCTTGTCTCCAAATCAAACCAAGAAAATATAGATGAGCTGTTAGAAATCACTATATACCAAAGAGAATTCCTATCACTCTCCATTAATTTCCACACCCATTTTAAGAGTAAACACTGATTCTTAGTGCGCAGCGAAGTAATATTCAGCCCTCCATATTTGAACGGAATACAGACATCTTCCCAAGCAACTTTACTAAAACCTTGATTGTCCGTATTTCCCGTCCATAAAAAACGCCGCATAATACGCTCAAGAGAGATAACGACCGACTGAGGAATGCTGAACGAACCCATAAAATAAACTGGTAAGCTACATAGAACAGACTTAATGAGAGTAAGCCTTCCCGCTGGAGAAAGTAAACTACCTCTCCAAGTAGAAAGTTGCGAAGTGAAGTTAGAAACCACCGGATCCCACAACTTAGCTCCAACTTTTCTTTCTGACAAGGGCATTCCAAGATAGGTAATTGGCAATTCCTCAATTTTGCAATGCAGAATGTCAGATGCTCGTGACAAAGAAGCTTGATCCACATTAATTCCAACAATGGAAGATTTGTTGTAATTAATCTTGAGACCAGAAATCAACTCGAAACACCTTAAAATACGCAGCAGGTTCTCTATCATCGACAAATCATTAGGAACAAACAAGAGAGTGTCATCCGCGAATTGCAGGATAGAAATCGGATCTGTCAAACCATCAATATGAATACCCGTCAAAAGGCCCAAGGTGGAGGCCTTAACAAGAATAGCTCGCAAGCTTTCAACTGCCAGCACGAACAGCATAGGAGAAATTGGATCCCCCTGTCTCACTCCTTTGCCCATAAAAAAATTTTCGGTAGGGCAGCCATTCAAAAGAACTGAAAGCTGAGCCGAATCGAAAAAAGAAGAGACCCAATCAGTCCATTTCTTGTCAAAATTCATCCTGTGAAGCGTGTGTAAAATAAATTTCCAGGATATAGTGTCAAAAGCCTTCTTAAAGTCAAGTTTAATAAGAAAAACTTGTTCTCTCCTGCGCTTAACAAGATGAATGATCTCAGAAGCTATCATGTGGCAATCATGAATACTTCGCCCTTTAATGA
The DNA here is from genome assembly GCF_937616625.2 of Mercurialis annua. Taxonomy (NCBI): domain Eukaryota; kingdom Viridiplantae; phylum Streptophyta; class Magnoliopsida; order Malpighiales; family Euphorbiaceae; genus Mercurialis; species Mercurialis annua. The sequence goes on along the minus strand of NC_065575.1, from coordinate 2,033,666 downwards.
ATCCAAATTGGTTCTCAGAAATTACCAATGGAAGAATAGGAGAAAGTCTATTAGCTAGAATCTTGGAGAGCAATTTAAAGACACCATTGATCAAGCTAATTGGACGAAAGTCTTTGATCTCAGAAGCTCCATGAAATTTCGGAATCAAAACCAGGAACGCTGTATTTAAACCAATAGGGAAAGAAGCCGTATCATAAAACTGATAAAACAAAGCGAGAATATCCTTCTTCATAATTTTCCAAGCCTTCTTGTAAAAAAAATAGTTAAATCCATCCGGACCCGGCGCTTTATTATCGTCACAGCCCAAAAGAGTGGCGAAGACTTCCTCCTCTGAAAAAGGGACTGAAATAGAAGCAGATTGAAGATCTGATAGATGCCTAATAGGGAGAGTGTCCAAGGAGAAGCTGATATCTGCAAAGCTGCGGTATAAATCCTTGTAAAACAGATGAACCCGTTGCTTGATCTCCAAAACATTATTATAGCAAAGCCCGTCAATATTAATTTCAGAAATGATATTGCTTTTAGAATGGATCGAAGCAACTGCATGGAAAAATTTGGAATTCTTGTCGCCATGTAAATTCCAATTAACCCTTGATTTTTGATGCCATAGAGATTCTAAGTTCTTTGAGATTTGACAAAACTCAGCATTAAGACTAGCAAGCCTCGAGCTGTCCCCCTCAGAAAGTAAATGAAAATCGGAAATAGATTCCAAAGTTGTGATGTCAGATTGAACCCTCAACAATTTAGCATTCATATCCCCAAAAATCTCACGATTCCAAATTCTGATAGAATTTCTGAGTTGTCTTAGCTTGATCACCAAATTTGCTTCAGGAAGCCTGTTGGAAATAGAGGACCAGGAAGCATCTACAAAAGAATAAAAATCCTTATGACTCCACCAAGCGTTTATCGACTTGAAAGGCTTGGGACCCCAGTCTGTCACCACATCCGAACAAAAAAGAAGAGGAACATGATCTGAATAAGATCTAGGCAAACTTTTCAGGACGCAATTCGGCCAAACCAAAAAGCCAGAGGGAGATATGAAACACCTGTCAATCTTTGATCTTGCAATGCTGTTTTGCCAAGTAAAAAACCTGCCCTGAAGATTGCATTCAACCAAATTGGAAGCTGAAACAAATGCTGAAAATTCGAGCATAGAAGTGGTATAGCTGCTGCCATGAAGCCTCTCAGAAGGCTCTAAAATCTCATTAAAGTCTCCAACTAAAATACAAAGAAAATCAGTTGCAAGCTCCGGAAGAATATCACACCAAAGAGTTGCCCGTTCCCTAGGACAATTACTTGCATAAACAAGAATATATCTGATCTGAATAGTAGACCAACTGAAGTCCAAGCTAATCCATCTATTAGCTTTGACAATTCTAGAAGGAGAAATATGTTTCGGATTCCAAACACAAAGAAGACCACCCGAAGCACCAACCGAAGGGACAAAAGCATAACTGAAATCAAGATTAGGCCATAGAAACCGGACCATAAAGTCATCAAAAGTCTCCTTTTTAGTCTCAACAAGACCTAAAAGGGATAGATTATTCGAAGAAACTAACGAACGAATAAAACGATTCTTACGAGCAAAAGACAAACCACCTCGACAATTCCACGAAATAAAATTAAAAGGGGAAGACATGAAAAATCGATAACCTGAATAAGAAATCCCCCTAGGAGAAGTTCTTGATGCCCTGGGAAATAAGTGATAAAATTTGTTGTTCATTCTCCTCATCAAACAATCCCAATTTAAGGCCAACTGCCCAAGTTTTTCGTGCCTCCAACTCAATATCTGAATGCTTCAAAACGTTACTGTCAGGTGCGCTATCTTTAGATCTGAATGACTGCTCAACCAAGTCTTTTCCCCCGTTACAAGGCTGCTTAGATTTCCTCCTAAGAGTGATATTAGCAAGGACCTGTGTTGATGTGTTTCCTGATTCCTTAGTTGCTGAACCTGCTGGAGGTGAATGTAGGATAAATACTGGACTGTTACTTGAATGTTGCTTAAAGCCAGGAGGGAAATCTGAGGTGACAGAATCCAAATGCTTTTCGCAATCATCCATAGAGCCAGCAGGAAGCTCGGAGGTATTCGAATCTGAGTCTGAACCTGAAATGTCAGCATTATCTAACGACAGAACCATGGGTAAATCTGATTCCCTAGCCTTAATCATAAATTCCTTTCCATTGATGACAGCTGGAAAAGAACAATCAATAAATGGTAAAGATGTAGATACAAGCAAGGAACCAGCATCCATGCGTTCTTTAGATAAGAACAAATTATTAGCTGAAATAACAGTGCCAAAACGATTGCCCATAATAGTGAAAAAGTCCTCATTCCACGCACAAATTGGAATCCCAGTAAACGTAATCCAAGTATAACGTTCCTTAGCCACAAAGAAACCATTCCAGGGCTGAATATCTGAGAAAAAGGACGGCAATAAAACTGCAGAATTCAATTTAAACTCCTCCAAGTGAGCAGACTCATCAAAATTCAGCAATAGATGTTGTCCCCCTAGGTACGAGATAGAAGCAAAGGAAAATCCCTTGTTAATCAGCATAGCTTTCACATGTATCAAGTCTGAAATTTTTGTGAGTGAGACGAATAGACTCAGGTTAACTTCATCAAGCATCGGTGGCGAATTATAAATCACAGGTTTGTTGGTGAGGACATTAACATATGATCTTGAGTCTCTGATGGAATCCTTGTTGGTGTGTCTGGAAACTAAATACTGATTGTTGTGTAGGGCAGTCGGTGATCTAGGGTTTTGCATGGGGACCTTGTTTTCCTTGTTATCGTGAAAAATTGGTTTGGGGAACCTTGAGATGTATGCCCTAATTCTGAAAGACCCAATCGATACTGTATTCATCCGATTAACCACATCACTAATACACTGATTCCTATCAATGTGTAGAAAACCAAATCTCTTGTTCATCCTATTCCTCCTCCTCGTAATAATAACTTTTCCATAAACCCCAAATTTCTCGAAAGCATTCTGCAAATCTGAATAAAACCAATGGTCCGGGTAATTCTCGAAGTAAATAACAGTGGCGTTATCCCAGGTGAATTGCTGGTGATCGGAGCGATTGAGGCTGGCCGGAGTTGGCTTAGGGTTAGGGTTGAAGCTATCGGAAACCATCTCTCCTCGAGATAGTTTGTTGTATCTAAAATATTATTATATTATATAAATTTGAATAGGCTTAAATTTACAACGAGTTCGAGTTTAAACGATATATGAGCTACTCAAGGTGAGTTTGGGTTTGATTTTAAATTCAATTACCAACAAAACAGTTATTATAAAATTATTATATCTACATATTTAATTTTTTACTATAAAATATAGAATTCACCCGATTAATTTGACACACATATAAATCTCAAGGTATAAATATTTAACATAGTAAAAAATAAATTATTATCTTTAAATATATGAAATGCTCGTCTAGGCTCACGGGCTCACGCATCTCTTAATTGATATTTGAGCTTGGATCGAAACTAAACTTGAATAGTTCAAGCTCAATTTTTATTTTCAAATTGATTTTAACTTTTTTTTAATCGATCGATACTCGTTTGCATATCATTTATATAGCTTAAATGTTAGGAATATTTAATAAAATTTCAGTTTAGATTCTTACTTCGGAAAGAAGTATATTATCCTGGGTCTTATTCTGTGCGACTCACATAGAATAAGACCCAATGTGACCCTTATTTAGTGGTATTTTTTTAATTAAAAATAGTCAATTTTCGTGTTAATAACATTTCAAACTATCATTTTATCTACTTGGAATTCCTATGATATAAAAAAAATTTAGAACAAAACAATCTTATTTTTATCTATATATTACTCAAAGAAAAATAATGATATAAAACAAACCTTTATTTCATCTAGAAGTTTGATTGCATAATGTTTATTATTTACATGCTAAGTGTGTACCTAAAGTTTGAATTCATGTCACCTTATGCCAAATTTTGTAAAGCATTTGAAGAAAATGACTACCACATGGGGATATACACCTTATCTTATGGGTCTAATTGCATTACTTATAGGGCAGTATGTGAGCAACTACCCCTCTTAATTGAATTTTGACTTTGAATTTTCTATTTCTTGAAGATTGACTTTCATTTTCAGTATATTAAATTAATCATGAAGGGGAAAATTGATGGTTTGGTCTTATGATTTGCCATCAATTTAGGCATGATTTGTTGAAAATATATATTGGTTTTATTTTATTTTATAGTCAATAAAATTTCATATAGAAAATAAATATTTACTTGATTTTTTTATCATATCATTCATAAATAAAATTAATATTATCTGTATTACATTATATTATTAAATAATATGTTACAAATATAAACCCGGGTTGAATTGAGAGTTTTCCAATTCATATATTTTTCTAAATTATAGATTTTTAAATCTATAAAATATAAAATATATGAATTATCTTAATCTTTTTTTATACTATTGACCCCCTTAATTTGGAAATCGACATTTCACCCCTTTTATTTTAAATTCCTAGCTATAATACTGATCTTAATGCATAATTTTACCCATAAAACTTTTACTTATTTAACCTCTTAAACAACTATTTTAATCTATTGTATATTTAAGTTTTTATTATTTGTCAATTCAACTTTTAATTTCTTTAATTTTATAATAATGAGATACATATCGAGCTAATATGGATGAATTACTATTTACAAACGCTTCTAAACGTATAAATGATGGTTTTATAAGCTAATGCGTAAATAAATAAAACAAATATTTTACCTTTAGACTTTAACATTTTAACCCTCGACACATATAGTCTAAAATTACTACATTACTTAATTTTATTTGATTCAGTTTCATTTTTAAACTTCTTTTATTTTATTTTTTAATAGACATATTACCAACTGAAAATATCATGTTACACTCACGTGTTAGTAGTATTTTAGTTTTTTCGTGTTTATGAAACTAAAATATGTAATATTTTAACTCCATCACTTGCTCTATATTTCCACTAATCTTAATTATTATTATTAATTGCCTGAAATACTTTAAAAATCACGAATTATCGTGTGTATTTAGTAATTAACACAAAATTTTAATTTTGCCATAAAAATACACGAACTATCTGATTGAGTTTAGTTGGATTTGATTTTTTTAAAATTAATTAATAATTTTAGAGGTATTTTGATCATTTTGGAAGAAAAAAAATTTACTGGTCCAATTAATAAAATTTAGGGAATTTTTTTTGTCAAAGTTAAAATTTCCATTAATAATAACGAAAATTATATGAACGGTTTCTCAACTCATTGAGTCAACTATTCTAGAAAAAATGATGAGAGCTGTAAAAATACAGTCATCGAATAGGGCTAAATCAACCAACAAGAGTCACCCAAATATATATGCTAATAACTATATCTAATTAATAGATCTATACGTTTTGAACGTTCTAAGAGAGCCCAAGACCATGAACGTTCCAACATAGAGCTTTAGGGCAGGATCCACTGCATAATCATTTTCTCCACCTGCATAGTTCCTGATTTGAGAGAATGCTTGTGGTCAGTTTCACTAAAAATTCCACTGGCAGTCTGCTTCAAACAAAAGTTTTCTTCCCTTATTTCAAAGACATTAGTTATATTTTTAAATAGTACCGTTCTGGTGGTAGTACTAAACTTGACCTTTTTTGTAGTGGGCTTTCTAACTCTTTTATCTTTAATTTTACGCCCAGAAAAACTTTCTTTCTCCAATTTAATTTGTTTTGTGCAAGCAAATAATTCTCTTTCTTTTGGGTCAATATTATTATCCACCTCAACTACAATCAAATTTGAAATTGTTAGATTTTCCACAAGTTCCCCTGATTTCTCTCCCTGATTATTTTCCTTTCTAGTTGTTACCCGGATTTCCTGGGTGGATGAGGATTTGATTATATTCTTCCCACTTAACCCGCTGTTACCATCTCCATTTCTTTCTTCTCCACCAAACTTTGTCAATGACGGTTTTTTCACAATCCTGTTAACTTCTTTTTTTTTAGAGTTTACTCTTAATCTCTTCCCTCGAGCATTAAACTCTTGAATAGGGCAATGCCCTGATCAAGTTATTGTACTTAAGGATCCAACTATTTTGAAAATTATTGCATTCCAAAATAGAATGTCCTATAATACCACACTTATAACATAACTCAGGTAGTCTTTCATACCTCAAGCAGTTATGATCATTGTTCCTTTATCGTCAACACGGACCTTTAAACTACATTTCAAAGGTGTTGTAATTCTGATCTTAATATGAACCTTTATATATTTTCCCGAGTAGTCCCCAGATGCTCCAGGATCCGCATCTTTTACTATACCGATATGAGCTCCTAACGATAGCCATGTTTCTTTGTTCAAGCGCATTAGAGGAAGGTTATGAATATGTACCCAAAAGGACACAAATTCAAACTTCATTTCAGAGTAATCTCCCAGCCTAGTACGGATCTTCAGAGCAATCAAAATCTCTTGCTACTTCCATAGACCTCCATTCATGATTCTCATCTTGTCTTCTCGGTTATTAAAATGGAAAATAAATGTATTTTTCCCCAATGATTCCACAATCAAAGGTTTTTTTTCGCCAGAGAAAATTCAGAGCAGAGATGACACTTTCTCTATTAACTTTTTTCGTAAAGGAATTCACAACTTTCTTCTCCAACATTCCTTACTTTCTCACCTAGATCGCATACAATAATATCCTCCTCATCACCAGATTATAATAAAAATTGCACAGAGATGCTAACTCCATGATAACAGAAGAATACTGGCAGAAACTAAACACAAGGGCTTAAGAAAAACTATTCTACATAGCAGAAAATCAAAGTGAACTAAACAATTTAGTGATGCTTCTTTTTAGAGTTTTTTTGTGGTAAGAGGCCCTAAATTGAGGTATCATAAGTGATTATTAGCCATTAATATCAGCAGATAAAATAATTGTTTTTTATTTTACTTATTTTATCCTTTCATAAATGAGGATACAATTATTCTTTGTTTCTCTGAACCTTGCAGTTAGTCTTTGGTCAAAAATTTCCAAAAAGACTCATAAATGTTGCAGATTTCAATTTTATTGTCTTTATTCTTTTCTCTTTTGATGCAAAATTTCTGTTACATCTAACAATGGAATGTGTGAGTACCACATGTGTAGTTTTGAAATAGAAATGAGCATTGGTTCAACTGAATCGAACCAACCGGTTCATTTAGTTTTAGATTTAGTTTGATTTTCTTTTTTGACAGTTAAATTTAGTTTGACTGTATCAGAAATAACTGATCTTTTTACAATCAAATTTGAGCCAAACTGAAAATTAAAAATATTATAATTTAAAACTGAATTTGTGAATCGATATTGTACACCCCTAACCTTTGTGGAAGCAATTGATAAAAATATGAAATTACTAAAAGATATTACTAGTTGAGTAGCGGACTAAATCGCTTTTTTTAAAAAACATAACGCGGTTTTGTAAGACAGACTATCAACCACGCCATTAACAAGATAAAACAATCGTATATACAATAACCATTACACTGTGAATTGTCTATATGTATCACTCTTTACTATTGTTTAAAAAATCAGTTTTCTCAGAGAATAAAATATACTCTCATTTTTAGGGTTTTGTAAAATTGTATCAACTGAGAAAGAAGATATATGTATAGATAATATAAAATAAAAATACGACAGTCTATCAATTACGCCGTTCTCAGGACAAAACAATTGTATATAAAGCAACTATTACACTGTGAATTGTCGATTTATATCACTATTATTACTTAAGAAATCAATTTCTCAGAGAATAAAATATAATGTTGTTTTTAAAATTGTAAAATCATATGTATCGACTTAGAGAAGAAGATGAATGTATGTAAAAAATATGATACAAAATGGAAATACGTGTCCAACGATAAAATGGGGAGCAAATCAAGATATTTGTTTTTAACAAAAAATCATTATAAATATTTTACGTTTAAAAATAAAAATAATATTAATAAGCGCCCGGACCAGACTAGCCAACTAGACGGACCTCGTGCGAGGTTGCTCGGGATAAATTCCAATCCCACTCACAAATCTAAGTACCTTTTGGGTTCAAACCCTGAGATAGAGTCTGCCTATATAAACTCATTGAAGAGTCTATTCCTAAGTAATATGAGAATTCCACGAAACACAACCAAATACTTTTCTTTTTAAATCCAATCAAACACCAACAAGCTTATGTATGTGTTTTAAAATGGGTCATATCACGCGAACACAATTTACTTACGGAAAAAATAGCGATGAAAGTTGATATTAATATATGTTAATCATAATTGTCCAACTTGTTTATTAATGTTTTAAAATATGTTGTATCCTGTTTGACATGTGAATTCATTGAACCGTTGACACGTTTTAAAACAAGTCATATCTTGGGTTGTCAATCCGACCCTATATTATTATTATTATTATTATTATTATTATTATTATTATTATTATTATGTCGTGTTGGTGCTATCTATATTCGATCCATTTAAATAAATATAATAAACATGTCATTTTTATATTATCAATATTCAACCTATTTAAACAAACGAATTAAATGTATCATGTTGATATAATCCATATTAAACTCCTCTATAATAATTGAATTGTGTTGTTATCACTCATAATTGATCCAAAAAATCAAACAGTTATAGTTATGTGGATTGATATGTATAAACCGTTTAATTTTTATATCGCGTTTGTGCTGATACGATTACTAAATGAATTGTGCTCATATGAATTCTTAATCGACATGACATGAACAAGATCCATCAACCACTTTTCAAACCCCTAATTTTATGCATTCACTAAGCTTATCTCTCCATTAAATTTTAAGAATAGACTATCTAAGATAAGAGTTAAATCATTTGTGAAAATGGGTATATTATACTTTGGCCTGGCTTGCAATTGGCTGGAAGCTTGAATTAGGTTAAGTTCAATTTTGTGGTCTAAGAGTGGTCTATATTTAGAGACCTAAAATATTATTATTGGATTGTTCAGTATAGTTTGGTGATAGGTTGCAATCTGTCTGTCTCTATTTGCAGTCTTTGGCAAATCATATTATTAGCTTAATCCTTCACATTGATCTTTGTTCAACTTGGTGCCTAGTTCCTTTTTGGGCTAGTAGCATGAAAAATATATTCTTGGAGTAAAAACATTGCTTATTTAAATAAAAGACTGTCCCTATGTGAAAATTTATTTCCATATATGTCCATGCAAGATTTGATTTATAAATATAAATTTATGTCTTTGTTAGGCAAAATAAATTATTGATGGATGATTATTACAACAGTTAAACTAGAAAATAAAAGAGATAAAAAAAAGGACAATGAAAAAATTATAAAATAAAATGATTAATATGCAAAATAAATAATTATTGAAAGTAATGGTTGAGTAATAGATGGAGACATGATCATATAGACTATAACAATTAACATTGCGTAAAAGATGAAAAGTTCTTAGTAAGATCTAATATGTATAATCCAACTAATTAAATATTAGTTTTTTTATATATAATTTCATAAATTTTTGTTTTTTAATATTTAATTGGCTCATATTTATTAATAACAAAAAGAAATCCGTCTGAGGAGGGATTCACGTTTGATTAGTTAATTGGTGAGCAAATAGAACCAAAGTGATGATTAGTAGCTGGTCCGAGCGAATGATCAGTTACCATAAGAATAAGACACGGCGCAGACTCCTACAGAGAAAGCAAGATTTTTTTTTTCATAATTAACAAAAACTAGAAATTGCAAGGAGAAAAGACTAGAGATCATAAATTTTCTTTTTTTAAAAGAAACAAAGTGAATCTAAGTATTATATAATCACATGTTGCGTCATAAATAAAGTTGTTTATAGATTGCGTTTGGATGAATTCGAGCCAAACAATTGCATTTGACTCGTCCAAAATGCAAGTTTAAATCCGGCTCGAATTCGATTCAAGCTTAATATGTGTTATTCAATTTTAGGGTTTGGATGAATTCGAGCCGAACATACTGAATTTGACTCTTTTAAAATACAAGTTTAAATCCGACTAGAGTTTGATTCAAACTTTATGTTTACTATTCAATTTCGGCATGTACGAAAATTATATTGGCTCGAGGTGAGCTTTTTTAACTCTACATTAAAATGTAACTAATGGTAAAATTCAGATTAGCGCGTTAAAAGAAACAAGTTTAATACGGGTTTAAATTCATATCGAATTGAAACGTAAATAATAAATATGCAATTCCGATCCAACAACCAAAGTTAAATCGGCCGAACAAATATCCGACCGAACGATCATCTCTAGTCACAAATAAAATACAAGAGTGAGAAGGTGATAAAAGCTGAGAGAGGATATATGTTGAGAATCAAAGACAGATTTGGATGTGAGTAAGGAAAAGAAAGAAGATAGAGATATGATAATCAGAAAGCATGCATGTGGGCACTGAGTAAACTTGGCAAAGAGGACAAGTGTTAAATGCCCCCACAAATATTCTTGTCTATGCTCCTTCACTCCCATGTGATCTTCATTTATGCTATAAATCCCCAAAATCCTTTATCTAATTTGTCTAATTTATGTAGGATATGGCCCATTTTTATTTATGGGAGAAACAGAATATCATTAGATAATGAAAATCCATCTTCTTTCCCAACCATTGGATTGGATGAATGAAATTTAATTGAAAATCTTTTAGATATCTTTGTAAAATTGACCATTTTTTTTCTAAAATTGATTTGTGTTAGAATTTAAAATTATATAATGTACAAATAATTAAAAAAAAAATCAGTTTTTTGATGATCAAATATGAATTTTTCAATTCTAAATTGGTTTGTATATTATGGAGCGAAGGATCATTTTACTCCCTCAACTTGGCATAAAGTATAAAAAAAAGTCAAAAGTAGAAAGAAAAAAAATGATCACTTTACTCTGAATTTGACAAAATAAGGTCAAAATTTTTCCCCTCTTCACTCTCACCCAAGAGAGCGAGACACATTTTTCGGTTGAAATGATGATTTTTTCTGTGCGGTTTTTTATGACAAAAAATTTAAAATGGTCCTAATGTTTTTTTTAATATTTTTAATTGATGCCTTATAATTTTTTAGAAATGATTTAATCCTTTTAATTTAAAACTTAAAATAATAAATTAACCGCCCAAAGTTTGTATTTTAACAAAAAAAATTAATTATTTTATTCTTTTAAACAGACCGGAGCAGCAGCTCCTTTCTCCGGCGAGGATGAGCTCCTCCTCGCCGGAAATTGAAAAAAATTGATATTTGTGATAAAAAGTTCAAAAAGGTCCCTAAATTAATTTGGGTGTTAGTATAATAAATTAGGATTTAAGTATGATTAACTAGAGTAAATTATGATTAATTAAAACTTACTTTCTAATTAAGGTGCCACGTCAGCATATGAAGAGCTTTTGACCCGGTTTTACCAAGTTCAGGATAAAAGTGATCAGATTTTTCAGTTTTAGATTTTGTTGATATTTTGTGCCAAGTTGAGGGGGTAAAATGATCCTTTGTTCGCATATTATGCAATGGAAAGAGTTATCTTTGTATTACCCGGCCTTTACTTTAAGAGAGTATTTCAAAAATACTCATACTGTGTATAAATATTTTGAAAAATACGGTTTGACCAGTCTGGGTTGATTTTTACGGTTTGACTTTTAAAAGTTGCGAAATTACACTTTTTGAGTTGAAAAATATGGTTTTTTATTTTTAAAAATACATTAAGTTTACTATCGGGTTACTAACAGTTTACCAATGGTTTACAAACAAAATGTTTACTAACGGTTTACTAACAATTTACTAACGGTTTTTATTTATAAAAATACGGTAAATCTCCTATCAGTTTACTAACAAAAAGTTTACTATTAATTTACTAACTATTTACTTATAATTTACTTAGAAATCAAATTTACTATTAATTTATTTCTTAATCGTATAGTTAATTTATTAGCCGTTTACTAAAGGATAAGTTAATTTACTATTTGTTAACTAACATGTTTACTATAGTTTACTAAAAATAAAAGTAAATTTATTAAATAGAAAGTATAGTTAATTTATTAACCGTTTACTAACAGTTTACTATCAGATTACTAAAAGTTAAATTAATTTACTAAAAGGATAAATTAATTTACTGTCCGTTTACTAAAAATCATGATCATACATTGATTTTATGGCAGCGAAAAGAGCAGCTTCAATATCATACCCATCTTTTGAATGTTCTGTAACTATATTCATTGAAATTTGTAACCCCAAAAATTCACTAACAACGTCATAAAAACAAATCAAATATTTGTCTAATAAGCATTTCATCAAACGGTTGGTGTGCATAATCCAACATACATTTAGCAGCTAAATAAATAACATAATTCAACAATCAATCCCATCAAAACCAACAATCGACAATCCATCGCTGCCGCCAACACTGTTGCTAACAAACCCATCAATCGACAACATACAAATAAGAAATTTGTCAATATAACAAAAATTTAAGTTAGAGATCCATCTTCTTCATCATCCGCGATCGACTCAACCGGCTCAGCAGCGGAAATTACAGCGGCATCAGCGGAAGATGATGCACTAGCAGCGGCAGCGGCGAAATCATTGTTATTTAATCGGTAATTTTCTGTTCCCGTTGGAGCTGTAAAACCACCGTAATTTTCAATTAGAGAAAGTATGAGTGCAAACTAACAAAGTATATTTCAATACGGAGAAGACAAACAGTATTAATCAAAATAAGTTGGGGCTTGACAGTGTACCATCTAATTTGCTCTTACTTTAATAAAAAAAAAATCTTCAACAAAATATTATTCAAATTTTTAGCTTAGTTTGTTTTATCCTTAATTAAATTTTAACTGAATCATACACATCCTTAATAACATGCATTTAACAACAAAACTTATACAAGCTCAATAATTACAAAAGAAAAATGATAGGATTTGTGAGCCCAACTAAGCAATAAGAGCACATAAAAGTATTGATGAAAGGGAAGACCAAAGTTGAGGTGTAGGGTTCCAAGCTGAGCAACAGATTTGGTGAGCAAAAATGTGATATGCAATAAGTAATCGATAGTGAAATATTTCTCTTTAAAATCAAGTTTTGACCAAACATCTCAAACACAAATATTGTCTGATCAGTGATTGCTCTAAAATCAGACACCAACCCCATCATTTGTTTGTCACATAACTACTCCCTGCTTCTATTATTTGTGTATTCTCTTGTCAAACGGTATGGCCATCTGTATGCCAATCTCAGGGTTGCAGGCAGTCTTTTAGAAGAAATTTGTAAGTAAACTTAGTCTATTAGGTTATACAGAATCAATCACGTCATAACACGTCACTAAAATGATGGCAAGATAGAAATATTATTATTAAAATCTATTACACATTTATTACAATTTTATTATTATTTTAAATACGTGTTACAATGTGAGTAACTCAGTCCACAAATACATAATGGACTAAATCTACCTGAAAATCTTTTCCTGTTATTGATTTAATGTTTAATATATACTTTTTTTTTGTTTTAAAGCAAAAGGTAGAATTATTATTGCTTACAACATTCTTCACACTTGTAGTGGTAAAGGCCAACTGCTACAACTACCACCTTATATGGGTGTGTATGGTCCAAATCGAACCAAACTAAATTAAATTGAAATTTTAAAAATTAAGTTTTTCAGACAAATCAAACTAATCACTTCGGTTGCTTTTTCAATTTGGTTCGGTTATTTCAATTTTCACTAAAACTCTTTTTCTTAAAAACAATTTATATCCAAAACCATATCAAATATTTTTCATATAATCGAAGTGAACCGAACTAAATCTATCTATTCGATTCATTTATACAATTTGTTTTCAAAAGGGTAGAATACTGCTTGTCCCCAAAGCTAAAGAATTCAATTGATGAAAATAATAATACTTTTGCCAACATTCACTTGCAAGCAAAAGAATGATACATTATGGTCCAACCCACATTCATTTGTATTTTCTTTTGTTATACTCTTTATTCATTTTGAAGTTACTATGAATTATAACCAGAAATTGGTATCTTTATACCTACCTAAATTAGTTGGGTATTTTTTTAATTTTCTTTTCTATACTTTTGATCAAGGGTGTTCAGATTGTTAATTTCTTGAACATGTTCAAAGACACAAGGACAGTGATTAAGCTTTGTATTAAGTATTGGAAAATATTAAGGTTGTCAATTTCGCGTTATCATCATAAATATAGCGTATCAACACATAAATATAGCATATATTTAATTAATTCTACATATGATACATTTAACTAATTTTGTCGAAATTATAAATACAAATATTATACGCTTATTCAATATGTTAATAAGACACGAACTGCTAACGCATTTACGAATAAACAAACCATAATAGATACAAAAAAAAAAGCTTATTTAACCCTCTTATTTACTTAAAATAAAACATAATACATTAATAGAAATTTATAATTTTAAATGTCTAAATGATTCGAAATTAACTAAAGAATTTAACCAAAGTTCATAGAAATATGTTGGTTAATTCGGATTCACAAATTTTTTGATCACCTTATGCACCCATGAAGAGCCACAAATGTATAATGGCACAGGTAATTTATTCAGTAATTTAATTATGCTACAATTTTCAAACTAAAGTCAGAGCGAATGCAAATAAGCATCTAAACTGTTAAATATCTTATTAACACGTTAACTTTGAAGCAAATACAAACAAGCATCCATATGAAATGAATAAACATTGTTCTGAATTCCCGGGATGATCAGTAAACTTCGACATTTCAACTGCTCGATGCTCATGTAAAAAAAAAGTTTAATACCGGGACCTATAAGAACCATACTGGTCATGTCGGCCTGTATCATGCGGCGTAGCCGCATAATGAAGTGATGTCCTCGGATGAAGAAGGTATTCAGATTGCGGGGCAGGCGAATATGAGAGATTATGGTACAAATGACGGTCACTGTACACACGTGGTTCACGGTATTCAATCTCCCTGCGTTGCCTTAATTCCGAGTCTAGAAACTGTGCATCGCGATGCTCGTTCAATCTGTTCCTCCCTAGTTCAATATGCCCTTGATGCCTAATCTCCGGATCCCTAAACCGTCTGTCCTGCTGCTCATCGAGCAGATCCCTTCTATAAGGGTTACTTTCTGAAGGCCTTCCATAATCATACTCCAGATCTCTAAATCGTCTCTCCGGCTGCTCGACGGGTAGATCCCTTCTATAAGCATCACTTTCTAAGGTCCTTTTGTAAGCATATGATCGCGGAGGGAATGTCAGAGCCAAAGGCGGCGGCGGCAAAGCTGGACGAGAAGTGGCGGGAATGGCAGGAGACGCATAAATTTTCCTTTCATATGCATCGCGGTATCGCTCCGCAGTCCAGTCCCGATTTTCAAATGTGCGATTTTCCACTCCACGGTGTTGCTTTCTACTCCTTCCCGGATCTTGAAATCCGTAGTTCTCAGCTACCCGACGCCGCTTTCTGCTCCTCTTCTCATCTTCAAATGTGCGGCTCTCTACTCCCCGGCGCTGCTTTCTACTCCTTGCTGACCCAGCATCCCTTCCAGCCTTATGTGATTCACGAGGAATTGATTTATGTGTTCGTGCTCCAAGATCTCTGGAAGACACTTTCAGTTTGGAGCCTTTGCTAGCAGATTGAAAAAGTTTGCAAAGATTATTCACCTATGAACCAGCAGAAGAAGCAAATACCAATTGTCAGATGCAGAAGTATACTATACTATAATATTAAAGTAGATTACTTGAAGCCAGCAAGGTATTCGATTCTCAGAGTATCCAAGCTTCACCTTATTTCATTTTGGTAATTAAACTTTAATTTCATTTCAATGAGGCTTTTCGGCCAAAATTACACACGTGGTAACCAGTTTTTATGTATATTTATCTTAAGACTTGCCACATATTCATAATTTAGCCTAAAAACTTTCGGCTGAAATTATGATTATGCATATGTGGCAAGTTTTCAGGCAAATATAAGCAAAAACGGAATGTCACGTACATTTTTAGCCGGAAAACCTCCCGATTAAATGAAATTAAAATTTAGTAACTAAAATAAAACGAATTAAAATTTGATCACCAGATTAAAATAAAATGATAATTTGGATACCCTAAGAATCGATTACACCCAATTTAAATCTATAACAATGGTTAAATGAGGCCAAACCTGTTTTACTGTTAATTGATTATGGAACTTGTTGTTCTTGTAGTAATTATCCTTAATGACCTTTTTAAACTTCCCCTCTGGCACCGGCAAGCAGTCTTCATAAACATTGAACCGGACCTAACACAATAATCATCTTACAAAAATATAAGGTGAAAATAAAAATGATCATGTAACAAATGAAAAACTGATGCTACTATCTTAGATTGCATTGTAGGGAGCAATGGAAAATACATAGAGGGATTTCTTACATAATTCAAGCAAACATCTCTACATTTTTTAATTAGCAGCAGAACTAGAGCACTAATAAATAGATAGCAGCATAGACATTCTACACATTAATATCTCCTGAATGACACATAATTATGAAAATTCAAATTACATGATAGAACTAATTGATCTAAACACAATTATAGCAACAATTTATCACATAACTTCTAACACACTGCAAATAACTTGTAATTTAAAAATTTTGTTTACAACCACTAAAGTAACGAAATAACCCAGAGATGTCAGATATAACCAGATAATTCAAAAATCAATTAAATTGCATTTATTTTAGTGTATCTCAAAAAAAATTACAAATCAGTTATTACCTGCGTGTGGCTATCATGTGTCAATACAAATAACAATGTTAAAATTATTTATAGCATTTTTTTAAGTTTTTTAATTTTTCTTAAAAAATTTTGTACTTAATAACTGATAAATTGATTGTTTTTGGAGATATTTTATGCTAATTTATATTTGAATTTATTTTATTATCAAATAATTACAATTAGTTATCATAATTTTATTTTATTTTATTTGGACTAATTGTATATAAAATTAATTATTATTATTTTGAAAGATATTAAACTAATATTAATAACTGTTTATTCAATTGAATAATAATTTATTATTTTAGACTATTGAAAAAAATAATCAGAATTACATAGTGCATTTTTTAAATTTAATTTAAGATTAATATAAACTAAAAATCAGTTCATGGCTAAATTGAACTTCATTCCTCACAATTAAAACCTTAACTGACATTAGCATATATCCAACGGAAAAACAATTAAATAACTTAAATGTTAAGGGAAAAGAATTCACTTCTATAAAAGCACCAAAAAGCTAATAGTTATAACCTAATTTCATATGATTATAGCAATTATTCTCAACTTTAAATGGTTCATCAATGAGCCAATATATCATAGTTTAAAAAGACTCCTAAAAGAACACTGCAGATGCTCAAGCAAAAACAATAAATCCGAAGTACAAACTTCCACGGCAGCCTTCTTAATTTCTTCGAAATTCAAACATCACAAGATTTAATTTACTAATAAATAAATGACTGCATGATTTACCAACCAAGACTAGATGATTGGAAGCTCAAGTTGTGAGGAGCAGGAAAGCCTTAATTCTAAACTAGGCAAAGTGGCTCTATCCTATATGTGAAATTAATGTCAGGATAATTGCATATGTAAAACACTCTTCAAAGTTTGAAGTACAAGTCATCCATTCTTTCATACAAACTAGAATATTTATGTTAGTATATTATAAGCTCTGCATTCCAACAGAAACTCTCATATGTTTAAACTGTATGTTTATTTTAGTTTATCTACAGCTTCTCTGAGCACAAAAGAAATTAAAAAACAATGGAACCGGGACAAAGGGCTTCCTTAAATAGCTGTAACTAATATGTTTCATTTTTCTGATACACAAATATAGCTTCAATAAGCATAAAGTCAAAATAATTGAAGAGACTTGCCTTTTCCTATAAGAAATGGTAATAAAACAGACTGCTGTCTTAGTGAAGTTAAGCGAAGCTTTGAAGTGTAAGAGTTGAATGAGATAAGGACCGTCACAAAAGAGTTCCCTACTTTTACATTTAAGCTCATCTGTAAAGTGCCTTGCCTATATTCTAATCTAATTAATAATTTGTTGTAAATATTATTTCTGAGTGAAGCTAAAAAAAGACAGAATTTGGAGTTTTCGAGTCATCACCGGCTCTTGCACAACAGTGAAAAGATAAAGAATTTTTTATAATTATTTTTTTCAGATGCCTAAACCTATGGCTCATGAAATCTATGCAATGATCCATCAGAAATTGAAAGGAATTTGCAATGTAGAACAAGGCCGCTAACCTGAGAAGGAAAAGCAGACTTGAAAGCCTTGGGTTCAATGTTGTAACCCCCAGGACCTGCAGCTTTGTAAATGCCATGCAACTCTTTCAACTCAACATCAAACAAGAATAGCTTCATCCCTTCACGAATCTCTAGAACAACATCTCTCTTGCTAGAAGGCAAACCAAAAACTTTGTAATGGTAGCAATCGTTTTTCGTCTTAGAACTACACATAAATATCATCCCTGCGACCTTAGTCCTCTCAGATGCAATTTTGTTTGAAGCCCCTTGGTCATTTGTGCTCTTGCTGATTACTTCGTTTACACCCTTCAGTCCTATCTTATTCTTTAAGCCTCTTTTCTTCATCTTGCCCATTTTCTTCTCCACAATTTTGTCTGTTTGTTCTGCATTCTTTACCACAATTTGGCCTGTTTGTTCAGCCTTCTCACATGCAACTTTGTTTGAAGCCTCTTGGTCATTCGAACCCTTGTTGGTCAAAGCTAACTTATCCTTTAAGCCTCTTTTCCTCATCTTGCCTATTTTCTTATCCACAATCTTGTCTGTTTGTTCTGCATTTTTTACCTCTTGTTTTGCATCTTCATGCGCCACTTCATTATCATCACCGTTTACTTTGTCATTCAACTCTACCACTGTTTGACAATTCTCCTTGGTTGAAGGTTCTCCATTATTTGCATCAATCACTTTATTCATAGCATTGAAAGCTGTCTTCTTTTTTAAGACCTTTTTTTTAATCAATTTTCCTTTTTTCTTCTTGGGAATAACTTCCGTATTCTTCACTTTTTGTATACTGTCTTCTTCATGCACCACATCACCATTAGCATTCTCTGTGGTCAATTGCAGCTCTTCCATAACAATAATTTCATTTGATTCTTTAGCAAGCTCTTCCTTCTCTTCGCCGCCCAGGATCAAATCTGATTCTTTGCCATTCAGCTTTGTTGGCTCTAAGGAAGCTGGCTCGATTCCAACACTGTCAATTTTATCATTTTGTATCTCCAAATTTGCTTTTTCCTCGTCCTCTTCACATCCAAGAACAAAATCAGATTCTTTTGTACATTCTTCCACTGTACTATCAAGAATCAGAGCATCTTCTTCACTGCTTTCCTTCATTAGATAAAAGGAATCTAACTCAAATTCAGCAGCGCCACTCTTATCACTATTAACCTCCTCATCTGTCTCAATTTCTTCCTTTATTTCACCATAGATATTATTGTCACTGTCAACTTTGTGTTCAGAGCTGAAAGCATACTCATTTTCCATTTCATCCATTAGAGACCCTGTATAGTATGAATATGAGTCTTATACGTCTGAACTGACATTTTAATGTTCAGACACAAGAAATAGACTCCGACAACTGCCACATATTATTGTCAAATTGCTTCCTTGTACAGGGGGTTCAAGGAATTATATTCTGGTACATTGCTAAAAATATCAAAGATCTCAGAAATAACCTAGCATTACGACAATATGGCAGAACCATATAATCCAATAAGAAACCATTCTAGCGGAGAAAAGAAAAACATCTGAACTTCAATTTAAAGCTAACAAAGTTTAAGCATTTTGTTACCGCATGATTAGGGGCTTAGTTCGAGAACAATGGCATAAACAAAGGGAACGGGCAAAGGCTAAAAGGGTTTGAGAGATTTTCTTAAGAGTTGAGCCAACCAACCATTCATGTCTTAGATTTCGCTTGAGAAAGTTATTAAACAAATTTTATTGGTAAAAAAAACATGTGTTCTCACAATCCAATCGCCATTCTCGCATACCATGGCAGCTTAAGAAGGCAAGTACTTAGTGTAACGTCAGTAAACCAACAAATAATGTTTGGATATACCCATGACCCAACTACCACAATTGAGTTCACTACTATATACCCTTAGTTTACAATTACAACTCGACTTAACAAAGTTAAAGAATAAAAATCGATATTTATATGGAAATAGCAGCCTATTCAATGATGAACCTAGCCTTTTGACTAAATCATATAATGTACCAAATAACGAATCACGTAAATCACAAGTCCACCTAATCCCAAATCCACGCTTCTCGATATAAAAGATCTCGTATC
This sequence comes from Mercurialis annua, assembly GCF_937616625.2. Lineage (NCBI taxonomy): Eukaryota > Viridiplantae > Streptophyta > Magnoliopsida > Malpighiales > Euphorbiaceae > Mercurialis > Mercurialis annua. The sequence goes on along the minus strand of NC_065575.1, from coordinate 2,013,289 downwards.
GTTGTTAGGATGTTGCAAAAGCTCGTAAATTGCTCTGCTACTAGGCTATACTCTTCTCAGAGATTTTTCACGTCAAAGAAATTAAAATTCAATTCACAAATTTTTTTTGCTTGGATACAAAATCATTATTAACAAGGACTACAAATATGCAATTCAATTCAATTCTTGTCAAAAACATGTTAAATGCGGCACAACATATCATTTTTTTCAGATCTTTCGATTAATTTTCACATCAAAAACAAAAAAAAATTACAGAATCCGAATTTTCCGAATTAATGAAACAAAAATACACTTAATCTATCAGTAATTAACCATATAACAGTAATAATTCATGTATCATACGAAATAATGAATCTAATTTCTAATTTCAATATCTGATAACAAAAACACCACAAATTAAATCAAACACTGCCGATTAAAATCGCATCGAATGCAAATTTGTAACGATAACTAAATAAATCATCAGCACAATTACAATTAATAATTTACCTTTAAAGTTTTGAAGATGAGATTTTGAAATCAGGTCATAGCGTCTTCAAGCGAACCTGAGAGGGAGATGATGAATTGCAGGCTGTTTCGGGTTAATGAAATTAGACCCATCCTGATTGTTTTTATTTATTTATTTGATAACATATACTTTGATTTAATAAAGTTAACTAAAAAAATAAATTACTTTTATACAATTTATTAATATTACAGTACTTGTTTTATATGAATTTATTGACATATTTTTTCTCCAAAATAGAGTGATACACAATAAAAAAATCGAAACCAAAAAAAAAACTAGACATGAGTTCCGAACGTTTACACAACGATTTTTTTGAGAGAGTATTACAATATTTTTTTTCGATTTGTCATTTGATCCGCTCGATCTGTTGAAATCTATTATTTTCTATCTTCATCTTCACTGAAACTCTAAAACGATAGATTCATAAATTTTTTATTTCTTAAATCTATAAGACTTAAAATTCAAACAAACACTAAAATTTCTTAAAAGATCTAAAAAATTTAACTATAGGAAATAGAAAAGACCTTAAAATTTATTTTAAAATAATAAAATTATAAATCCAAATCGAAAATAAAATTTTAACAAAGATTCATTGAAACAAAGAGTAGACAAGAGTAGACTATAAAAATTAGTAATGTGATCTCCCACCATTAAAAAGATGAAAGAAGTGAGAATTTCTTTTAGTGAAAAATGAGAGTACAAATAATAAAGATGAATTTATTAATATTACTTAATAGATATAATTAAAAAATTTGCACAGTAGTTAAAAAAGATTATAAAAATATACTCTTTAAACATTTAAAAAAAATTATGATAGTTTAAAAATTCTATGTTCACATGAATGCGTAGCCATTTATTTTATATACTAGTCATATATTCGCGCGGTAAAACAGACCACTATATTTTTTTAAATCATCATATCCACTAAATTTTAATTTTTTGATATAGTTATTTAATTAATAATTAAAAGTAAAAGATATTGTTAAATAATTCATTTATTCATTGTTGTATGTTAATATTAAAGTAATAGTTTATTTTATCAAAACAAATAGTCGTGACACCGTGTTGGACACTTAACACTTTATTCAATCAATTTTTTTATTTCGGAAAAATGTTGGACACTTAACGTTTTGCAAATCGAACATTATTTTTTACATAGATAATTTTAAGATAACGTGTTCGTCTTTACCTGTGCTTATTATTCCGTGTTTGTGTTAGTACTATTTAGCCAAAGTATTTTTATATATATAACTTATTTAGCCAAAGTATTTTTATATATATAACTTATTTAGCCAAAGTTATAGTTTATTATTGACAAATTGTATTCTAATTAAAAATTTAAACTAAGAGAAAAACTAAATATTATTTATAATGGGGTATTATATAAAATATAATTTGTAATAATTTAGAATTTTAAGAGTGACAAATAATATGGAGAATTTTAATTTTATAATATTAAAAAATAAATATATAAAAATGATGGTTCAGTATCGGACCAGTTTATTGACCCGCTTCAGTAGCTGCGTCTATGCGAGCTGCGGGAAGATGTAGCGCCGTCTTGGGCTGAGGCAGCTTCGGCTTACAGCGGTGCGGCAAACTGCGAAGCCGGAAACCTCTATTCTTCGGTGCTCCAACTGCTCCATCATTATATTGTCCCCTAACTGGGCCACAGGCCTGCGTTATTAAGCCCGACGATCAAACCTTAGCTGTACCAAAACTATAAACTGCTGAAACTTTTTGTTATTTGTCGATGTGGGATTTTGGCCTTTTCTGTATCATTAATATCTGATGGGATTTTCGGAGGTTGCTTTTTCATTTTTGTGGAATGATTATTTTATTGAAAGTGGATATTGCATAGTTTTTATAGATTTTAAGTTGGGTATGATAAAATTGTTTAAATGCTGTTTCTTTTATTGGTAATGCAAAGTTAGTTTTTTTTAGTAAATAATTATTATTTTAGTACGATCATAAGGAGTGGAAGACAAAATCGGGACTAATTCTTAACAAAAATGCAAAATTAGCTTACATTAATAATTTTGTAACATATGATTTACACGTTTTAAGGAGATAAAAATTCATGTCGACTGTTTTTTCTACACATGTTAAACGTGCATTTTATTTTTTTTTATTATATTTTTCATTACAAAAGAACAATAATAAAAAAATAGTCATGTACATAAATTGATAGCAACTATTGCTTTGAAATTATATTTGACAGTGTCTGACAATTAATTTATCATATTAATTGAAAATTAAAAATTAATATTTTCTTTATTGAATGGTGTTTGATGACACATATTCTTTTAATTTTTTAATTTTTTAATTTATCTACCTATTTAAATTTATATATTTATAATTACAAAAATGATTAGAATTTTTTTGTTTTCAAACCAATCGCCCTTTTGATTAAAAAAAAATCTTTATCAATATACTCTTTCTTCTACACATTTTTGTCTATTTAAGATTTTAAAATGATTTTTACTACTGTTTTTCAAAATTTTCCCTCCTTATTTCATACAATAAATCAACGTATTAATTAATATAGACATAGAGAACAAATTTTTAGTTTATGTGTTATATTTTTTATATTTTATTCTTTTTCATATTATTGATTATCTTACTCCTATATATATATATACTATAATAATGTGATTATATTATAATTAGAACAGTTAAAATCAAAGAAGTACATTAAATATAGTTAATATGTTATGTGGTTAGAGTTATCAAAAGAATATTACATTCAGCATTTAAAAGTTACAATATTTATTATATTTAGTACCTAAAATTTATTGCTTAATATTCAGTTTTATTAAACACCATTTTAGTCGTTAATTATCTATACTATATATAAAAGTACGGATGGGGGGGACAGGCAAATTTACTAAATAATCCTTTTCAGTTTACTACTAAATAAAGGTTTTATAGTCATTAACTAATTAGTTATTTAATTAATCACTATTATAATTAAAGTCCTAATTAGAATAGGTAGCTAAATTATCTCCAATTTAATTTTTAGTATATAAAAAACAACTAAATTGTCTCCAAATTAGTAGGAATACTTATTTTTTAGTTAAATTGAACTACAAAATTAAAATACTGTATTTGGTGAATATATTATTATTTAAATTTTTATTTTAATATTTTAAAGATATTATTAATAAAGTTAAGTTAATTATTTAATTTGTTCATTGACGAAGTACGTTACGAGCCACGTGCATAGCACGTAATGCGAAACTAGTCTTATAAATTGTATTAACCGTTAAGATACAATGAATGGTTAAGAAAAAGGAAAATGTAAGCTAAATATTTATTAGAAATTCCAATAAAACTTCTAAAACATGATATTATTAAAACGACAATGGGACAAAGTAATTTACTTTGTAATTATGGTAATTATATCGAAATAACAGTAGCTTCTTATAAATAAATCACTAATTTATAATGGAAGTTGGAAAAATAAATATAATAATTTATTACCAAAGAATATAACTTTACTATATTAAGAGAATAAAATTCCAGCAAAAAAAAAGAGAATAAAAAAATAAAAAATAAAACAAAATACTGTATTTGGTGAATATATTATTATTTAAATTTTTATTTTAATATTTTAAAGATATTATTAAAACGACAATGGGACAAAGTAATTTACTTTGTAATTATGGTAATTATATTGAAATAACAGTAGCTTCTTATAAATAAATCACTAATTTATAATGGAAGTTGGAAAAATAAATATAATAATTTATTACCAAAGAATATAACTTTACTATATTAAGAGAATAAAATTCCAGCAAAAAAAAAGAGAATAAAAAAATAAAAAATAAAACAAAAGGCTGATGGTTCAATATAGACCAGTATCCTTGCCTGCTGGGCCATTCCCCATTCGGTACAAGGGCCTGCCTCATCTTTAGCCAACTTGTCCAGGGCCCGTCTTGGGCTGAGGCTTCGACTTACGACGAATCTCCATCGCTGCGAATTTCTCTGCCTCTACTTGGTCTTATCCAATTGTACCCATCACCTTAATGTCCCCTCACTTGGGCTACAGGCCCGCGTTACCAAGCCCGACGTTAAGTTGCTCGCTGCACCTACATTATAAACTGCTGAAACTATTTGTAATTTGGCGATGTGGGATTAATCTTTCTCCATTAATTGGTTAATACTCTGTCGTATTAATTTTTGCGGAGCCATAACTCCTTTACTTTGTGGCTTATTCATATGTGTCTTTTGATAGTTTCTAAATAAATACGGTACCGTTTCAAAAGATAAAAGCTTAACGATTCACTGACTTTTTTCGATATTAGTTTCGTATTATGTGTTACGGACGTGACTCATCAATTTATATATTAATTAAATTTATTATAGTTATTTTAATATATTATATTTATAATAAAAATTAAATTAATTAGAGTCTTCTTATAGAAATAAATAGAATACGTCAATTTATTAATTTTTAAAATTAGTTAACTTTAATAATATTTATTCATATTTATTAAATTTACAATAGCTATACCAATATTTTTTATTTATAATCAATATTAAATTAGTTAGATTTTTCTTATATTAAAAAACATCTTGTGAGTTTGATTAAATTTTTTATATTAATTAAATTTGTTGTAAATATTAGTATGTTTTATTCATAATTTATCTTAAATTAATTAGAGTTTCACTCAATTAGAAAATATCTTACAAGTTAAATTAAGACTATTAATTATATTGATTAATTATAGTAATAATTAAAATAGTACTACTAAGTGTATTATTATTAATAATAATAATTTAATTCGTCATAATTATACTAATACATTTTAAATAAAAAAATTATTACCATTAATTTATTTCCACCCATTCTAACTAGTAATGTAATTTAGAAAATTAATATAACTGAGAGTTTTTTTAAATAAAAATAAATGACTTAAATAAATACCTTAAAAAAAATTAGAAATAGATGGTTTTTTGATGTAGTTTTTTTTTATAGAAAAGAGACAAACAATGATCACCTTAAATTTTACGCTCCTTTTAGAAGATTTCTGGCTGTCACTGAGTTCGTTGTTGATTCATGACACAGATTAAATAAGTGAGAAAAAAAAAATTTGTTTACCAAAAGTATCAATTTTGAGTCTTTTAGAATTTAAGTATTATTGTTATAGACATTATTGAATAATGTCTTTAGATTTTGTACCTCATATACATTGCTCAGTTACGTACGAGCCTTGAGTTACTCAACTTAAAAAGCAAAATAAACAAATAGATCATTAACCATTTGAATATATGTACACTAGTAAGTACCCATCAAAATTAAATAATTTGGAATAGTGCCTTGCAAATCTAAAACACAATCTAATTAACGTTTAACTAATGCTATTGATTATAAAAATGGTGAATTCATCCAACAGAAGGACCTAAGAGTAACCTGGAAAACTTAATCTCCATAAATTTGGATCATTACTACTTTAGAAGATACACAAATGGTGTGTATAGATACAACAATGAATCATATACACTGGTTCGTTAAACAATATGGTTCGCTTAATCCTCTACCATCTCGTATATAGTCACCAAGGTCAACTGCAGAGTTGAGAACACAACTGATTAATCTGGGATGGGGAAGATGAAGTATTCAACAGTGGATAGATATGGCTTCTCCCATTCGTCGAGCATGTCAAGTTGAGTTGATTTCCGAATTCTATCATCTGGAAAAACAACAATAGATTCAGAAATGGAATGTAAATCAGAAGCAGGCAATGGTGTAAGCGCTATGGACGAGCAATGTTCTGCAACGCATCCATAAGGCTAGATTTTGCTTTAGCTTGAGCTGCCTCTAATGTAATACTCTCTCTCACATCATTCCTCCGTGATCAGAAAGCGTAAAAAGATTAAGACCCCAAAAGGACAGCCGGACGAACTGTAATTTATATGTTTTGGGTATAATTTTACTTACTTCTCCCCAGGGACCAGAAATTGAAAAAAGATTTAGCCTCCAAAGCAAAAATTGAAATGCAGGTTGACAACCGGATTAACTGCATTTTATATGTTTCGGGTTTATTCACTTCTCCGGGATCAGAAAGTGAAAAAAGATTTAGTCTCTAAAGCACCAAAACGCAAATTAAATGCAGGTTGCTCATACATCGTTCTACTCAATGAGCGAGCGCACGGTCTTTCGATAATTTAATAAATATAAAGTTGGAAAGGAGCACTTCACATCTATTCTCAACAATTGCTTACAGTTACTTGCAGCAACTGCCTTTTAACTCTCTGCCGACTCTATTCAGTATGAACAACATATCTATCTCAATGAAGAAAATGTAAAAGGAGAAGAGCAATCGGTTACCTCACAAGAAAAACTTTTAGGGTTGCAGCTCCAAAATGAAGTTGGGACGCAGCTCAGATAATGACACCAAGAACAACGATCATTCAAATTTATACCACGAAGTAGCGTGATCAACCCAAAAGTGAATCTGAAAAATTTACAGCATGTAAACAAACTTTTAAATATGCTGATAATTCATATGCTAAAAACAGCAGTGAATTTCCAAGAATTCACAAATTGACACGGTATATATGAAAGCAAAAAATACCTTACCCAGCAGTCAATATTATCAGAGATACAACCCATAGTACATACTGGTAGGTCTTATGTTTTGATTTAGCAGGGGGTGCAGTGTACCCCGGAGGACAAGCCTTTTGGTTAATCCACCCAAACTGAGGTCGTATTAAGAAGACAAATCCAAGAAAAAATCCCGAAAGAAACCCTCCAATATGAGCAAAGTTGTCCACATGTGGAAGGATTCCAACGGCTAAATTTATTATAATGATCAACATGAGAGTTGACAAAGCTGCAACCTGCACGTAGAGCTTGGCACGGTAAGATAAATGGGCTGCAGATGTAATTGTAAAGTGAAACATTTCCTTCAACCTATTTTTTATCAAGAGTAATAGAATGTACCTTATTTGCATATATTGTCCAGTTTGTAATAAGCTCCGAAAGCATCCCTCCTAGTAGACCAAAAAGAGCACCAGATGCACCAACGGAGATTTGTGTCTGAATAAAAAGGGCCGATAATAAACTCCCACCAAAACCAGATATCACATAGACCAATCCAATTCTGACTGTAGACATGCATATCATGGAATTAAATTATAATTTGCAGCATAACCAAAGGGAATTTATCTTCAAATGGAAAATGAAGAAGAAGAAAACAAAGCCCCCAAAAATTGAGTTATCATCCAAACCGTATTCAAGAACTCAAATGTGGTAGAAAACTCTATGACTGCAGTCCTAAAGCTAAGCCCGTGAATGTATGTTCAATTTCCAAGGCTTTCTTGTAATGTTTCAGTTTTAAATCTGTGCTATACGATTGCAGAGTTTTAAAATTCTTAGATAAATCTCATACTCACAAGGTTAAAAGATATTCACATCGGTAAATATCATAAAAACGCACTAGACAGGATTGATATGGTAGAAGAAAGAGAACTTTAAGAAACTTTTCTAATGTTTCCATTGAGCAGAGTACGCATATGTGAAATTTACCCGATTCATCAGCTAAATGCACCTAGCAACTTTTGCTCTCTTAATTTAACAGCTAAACTTAAATGAGAAAATAATAGACTCGAACTAATTCTTATAAGCATCCAAAAGAGTTTGCACTATGGCTATGAGAATCTATTATTTCACATCTCCATCATCAACTGGCAACACTCACACAACCATCTGATGCTGACAGTTGCGATATTAGCAAAGTAATTGCACTTTCAAAAGGAATTTTTCACATATGCAGGCTCATCATATTTAAAAACATAAGAACATTTAAACAAAAAGCGAGTACGAAAACCAGATACATACTGAAACCAAATTCCTGCTCAAGCCGAATTCCAATAAATATAAGACTCAGCATGTTAGCAAGTACATGGAACACCCCGGCATGCAACCATATGCAAGTGGCAAGGCGCCAAGTCTGGTGCCTGCCCACCACTTTATCCACATCTAGCGCTCCCATCTTCTCTAATCTGAAGAACAAACAAACATCACGACGAATTAGAAACTCTTGTTCTCCATTGCTCATATCCAAAACAGAGTTGTAGATGGAACACAACTCCATCTACAAACATCACAAAATCAGCAAATGTAAGCTCTGAAGGTCTCAACTTTAAGCAAACCCATCAGCCAACTAGTGAAAAATCAAAACTAAATTTAAAATCTCAGTCTTAATACCACATGCAAGTAACTAGTAAGCTAGAGTCCAATATAAAGAATCAGCCATCGTTCAAATCAAAACCCAAAAACTCTACCAATAAACAAAAATAGGAAAGAATTTACAATGGACAAAGAATCATCAATCACCATTAAGCTATAGCTCAAATGGTACCAAGTCCTGGACAACATTCTGCTACGGTTGTGGTCTATTCCTCCCACAAGCTAGGTAGCACGGACACTTCATTCGATCAATGTGTCCCATTTCGAAAACGTTCCGGACGCTTGATGTTACAAACACAAAACTTCAAATTTTACATAAAAACCTTTAAATAACACCATTTTGCTGTATCCGTGTTCAAGTATCCCGTTTTCCGTGTCCGTATCCGTGCTTTCTAGCCCATAAGAGCTCCCCCTCCCCGATTATATAAAAAAATCATCAATCATTTTAATCAAAAAAACTCAAATACCCACCTAAGAACAAACAATGCAATACAAAATAGCAAATAAAGATTAAAACTTTAAATCATTCCAATCAAACCCCACATCCCAAAGATCATAAATTCAAAAACAAATCAAAATAGATAGAGATAAAGGTACGAACGTTGAAGAAGAAGGGCCAAGTAGAGGATTTTCCTTCATGGGCTGAAAAGAAAATCTACCCAAAAACTTCACAATACAAGAAGAAGAATACGGCCCTGAATTGTTCTTAGGACAATTATTAACATACATAGTAATTACAAACATTAAAACATTCGCCACCACAAAAAACGGTACCAGCCATGGCTTCCACCGTCTAAACAGCCTAAACTCCTCCGTTCTTGATACCACATTACGCTGATCACGAGAGGAAACCACCGGTAACGGCGTTGATCCTTTAGATGACGGCGGTGATGGGTGTACAGCGTTGTCCCTCCCTCCTCCGCTTCCTTCTTGCCGGGGATGTTGTACATTGATCTCTAGGCTAGTGGTGGTTGGTGGTGGCTCTCCTCTCACTCTCATCGTGGAATTTTGATTCATAAATGATGAAGATATATTGGGTTTTAACGGTACATTGAATCAAAATGGAAAACAGATGAGAAGAGAGGAGAGATGGGGAAGGGACAATTATAATTTTGTTTTGGTTAATTATGAAGATGTGGAACGAAATGAAATGATGGTTTCTTTTAAATTATTGTGGAAAAATAATTATGATGTTTAGAAATATATATATATCAAACTTTGTAGTAATTGATTTGATTTTACATGTAGAAAAACAAAAATCACATGATTAATCGATTTTTTTATGAAAAGACAATATTTTTTGGAGTTTAATTTGAATAATTGAAGCACATTTATTGGGTGAACTGATTCATTTTACGGTGCGGCCTAAAATGTAAACTATATAACCGTAGGCCAAACATCACATGATACATTAAATTAAAAATCCTAAGCAATGGGTTAAATAGTTCCATTTCACGTATATATTCTATATTGTACTCATATTTTTCTAATGTAAGATTTCAATACACTTAATATTCAACAATCTTAGATTTTTAGTCGGAAGTCATCATCTTTTAACTCGTTTGTTTCTAAGTTTATTTTATTTTTTTCGAATAAATTGCTTTGTTATTTAGAGTTTTGTGTCTTTTTTTGTGTGTTTTGGTTAGAATTGCAGTTTGTTTGCATAGATTTTTAGATCATTCAAAACTTTTCACCATTTGTCCAAATTTCAAATTTAAATTGCTTGAAGGTTTAAAATTTTGATAACATTGTTTGATTAATAGCAGAACAAGAGATCAATAGAAGGTAAAAAGTGTAACTAGTGTCAGAAGATTTTCAACACTAAATTTTTTCATATTTATTACTCCCTCCGTCCCACAAAGATAGACCAAATTGCTATTTTCTACGTCCCAAAATATGGGCTAAGTTTCATTTAGTTTAGTTGAAATGTCAAATTTACCCTTAATCAATTTAACCAATCAAATTATATTTTCTAATTATCATTTAACAATCACTTAATCCCAATCAGAAAAGGGAAGTACCGCCGTCTAGTTAATCCAATACAAAAATTAATAATAAATTTAATTTTTTAAATTTATTTGTAATCTCAATAAGCAATTGATGTTTTCAAAAGATATAATTAAAACTATTTGAAATATCTAGATAATTAATGTAAGAGTATAATAGGATTTTTTTTTTGGTACAGAATCCATGAAGTTTCCTGAACGGGTCTCAACTATGAGACGGCACCTTTAAGCCTTCCACATTCAGACTAATCCCCACTCGAGTCGTGTAGGTCCCTTGCGGGAGGCAAACTCTGCCCCAAGTTTTAAACGGCTGCATACATGAGTACGGTTCGAACCCGCGACCTCACTTAAACTAGAAGAGTGCCTTACCAACTCACCTACGCCTTGGGGTTATAATAGGAAATTGACTAGCAATAACTAATTTAACTTTTATTTCTTAATTTTCGCGCAAAATCAATTAAACCTATTTTTGTGTGACGGAGGGAGTAGGTCATATGTAAAGTTTGTCTATTTACCTTCCTATTATTGTTTCGTTTCCGTTCGTAAATTAATTATTAATTTATTTATTTTTTTTATAATTTTGATCTAAAATATATTTTGATGTTTAGTTGTAACCAATTAATCTATTAAAATAATTACCACTTAATTAAAAAAAAGCACATTTATTAATCATTTTATCTGTAAGTATTTTAACATATTTAATTTAATTCTTCTCTATATTTTAATTTATAAATAAAATGTTATAATTTATTTGATTTGAAATAGTTGATTATATAAATTAAAATTAATGTTTAATTTAAATATACTGTTTATTTATAGATTAATTTATAAAGTTATTTTAATCAAACGCTTTTAAATTTGATCAGGAACCTAATAACTTGTATAAATCAAATTAAATTTGATATTATTATTCTCCACTCAATCAAGTGAGATTTTCAAAACTATCCTATTTCTCAAAAATAGTTGTACGAATGCATGACATGGTTTCTTAATTACAATCGCTATTTCATTTTGAAAAGTAATTTTAAAAATAATTTTTCTTTAGTTAATAATTCATTCACATAAATAATAGTCACCGTCTCAAATCTCTAATTTCTCTCTTCCTCTTTTCCTTAATCTTCTCTCTTTTCTTTTCCTCTCAAGCCTCTATATTTTAATTTGTGGTGTCTACAAGAACGAAAAACCGGCATCGATTGCATCAAAAAACAAAAATAAAATTTTATTATCACCGTTTTTCTTTTTGTAGTATTGTGTGCAAGAAAATTTCATCGTCATCGTCTTCCGGTGGCGTTATCACTAGCCTGCTCCTTTTACTCCGTCGTTTTTAATTTCTTTTTTGTACACAAATTAATTAAGATTTCTTGTTAATATGTTTAATTGTTTTACTGTTCATATGTTCAATTGTTTATACACAACGAATTGATTTATAGTTTTCTAAGTATGTCATAAATACACCAAGTGTTTGTGTATTTAAATAAAAAAAACCATATAAATACACCATATAAATACACCATAAAAATACTATAAGAGTACACTATAAAAACACTATAAGAATACACTAAAAAAAACCATTCAAACACTATAAAAGATACCATCAAAAATACTAAAAAAATGATAGAAGAAAGACGTTAAACATAAAAAATAAAAAATGTATTTTTATAATTAAAAAACAAAAAAGGTAGTTTACAAAAAAATAGGTCTGTAATTAAGTTGCAATATAAGATATCTTGAGAAATTTCCTCCTCAATCAATATGCAGACTTATTTTTTTTTAATATTAACTTTATTTTATTTGAAAGTATATATTAAAAAACAGTTAAAAACATTTTTTTTGCACATGTAAAGTACCCATTTATCCTTAATTGAATGTTCCTTGTATGAGTTATTTTTACTTTCAGAATCTCAAGTTGAATCTCATACTCAAAAAGTTATTGGCTTAATGTTCACTTTAATGAGCAATTTATAATATATTGATTATAATGAAAGTTCTACAAATTCCAGCATTGGTGATTCAATTGTAGCCATTTGTTCAATTTTGAAAAAAAAAAGTTAAAATATTTTTTTCATATTTTTTCAATTTACCATTTTATCATTAAAAAATTCAAATACAAAGCATATTTAAACATATTTTTTCATTCAAGTTTAAACAAATAACTGCAATTCAAACTGAAAATTAAAAAATAAGTTAAAATTGACGATTTTAAAAATTTATGTCATAAACTGAAAAAATAAAAAAGATGAATTAATTTTAATAATTAAGATTTAATTTAGTTAAGTGAATTAAAAATCCTTTTATTTATTATTTATTTTGATGTTATCCTTATGATCATGTTTCCTCTATGACCTTTAAGAGAAATTGGTAAGTCATTCTTAACGAGTGAGAACAGTGGAAACTAATCTAAAATTCATTTCAATTATTATAAACATGATTAATTCACAAATTTAAAATCTAAATTTTTCAAATAAAATTTTAAGTTATTTATATTTATTTACAAATAGATTCTATTAAATTTGAGAAATTTGTTTGAACCAAATACATCTTATAGTTTTTATTTTTTAATCTTAATTATTTAATAATTAAGGAATAAAATATTTTCTGCTCTCTTTAAATGCTGATTTTTATATTTAAAGTGTTAAGATGAAGCTGGCCTTCCTTTTATATGAAACTAATTTCCTTCTTTAGTAGTAGTATTTATTAATCACAATGAAATAGAGGAATATTCTAATTTTAGAATTCCATATTTAAATAATAGAAATAAATTCCCTTTCTAGTACTAATAAAAAAATAAAAACTTAATTAGTAAGAAAATCAAAAATATATATGTTAATAAGGAATAAAATCAAAACTAACTAATCAAGAAACAAATTATGATTCACTCTTAACATAACAAGACAAGTATATTTATATAAATAGAAAAAAAATTACATTCCTTGAACAACATTCAAACAGATCCATTTTCTTAGAATTCTTAAACTCCATTACAAAATTTCTCTTTTAATTTCTCCTTAAACCCCAGAAAATTAAATTATAATTTTCTTTTCATCAGTTTCTTGCCACTCAAACAATCCTTAAGAAATTCCCTCTCTCGTGCATTTTCATATTCCTTGTTTGATTCTTGCAAATATGGTGCACACCAATTAAAGGTGCAAATATGGTTGGAAAAAATTCCAAGAAAATCTGGTATTTTATTTTATCATCCTCTTTTTTATGGTTTTTATTGGTTTATTTCTATTATTCTGGTACAAAAATTGATAAAACCCAATTAAGAAATAATTTTGTTGGTACACATGAATCTAAATCTGTTCAAGTTCATGAAAATAGAATTAAAGAAAAAAAATCTGATAATCCAATTGAAAATTTCTTCATAGGAGGTGATTGGGATAGATACATTAATGAAATAATATCAGAAGAGTCACATAATAATAATTCCATTAATGGAAGTTTTGGTTTAGATAGTAAAAATAATTATGAGGTGGAAAAAAAAGTTGATTCTGAAGTAGTTACAAATGAAGAACAAGAAATTTCAAATTCCGATTCTGATTCTGATTCGTGTTCGGGTCGATATATTTACGTTCACGATCTTCCGAGCGAATACAATCAAGATTTGCTAAAGAATTGTCTATCGCTTAGCGAATGGTCTAACATGTGTTCTTCATTATCGAATTTCGGTTTAGGTCCGAAATTACGGAATTCGGATAGGATATTTTCGAATTCGGGTTGGTTCGAGACGAATCAGTTTACTTTAGAAGTAATTTTTCACAATAGAATGAAACAATATAATTGCTTAACTAATGATTCATCATTAGCTTCGGCAATTTTTGTACCTTATTATGCAGGGCTTGATGTTTCTAGATATTTATGGAATTCTCATACTTCTTTAAAAGATTATTATTCACTTAATCTTGTGAAATGGTTAAGAGAAAAACCTGAATGGAAAAGAATGGACGGTCGAGATCATTTCTTGGTAGCCGGAAGAATTACTTGGGATTTTCGAAGATTGTCCGATTCGAATTCGGATTGGGGAAATAAATTAATGCTCTTGCCTGAATCAAGAAACATGACGTTGCTAACAATCGAGGCTAGTCCGTGGCATCAGAACGATTTCGCGATTCCGTATCCGACTTATTTTCATCCCTCGTCGGATAATCAATTGATTCAATGGCAGAATAGAGTCAGAAAAATAAAAAGACGGTTTTTATTTTCGTTTGTAGGCGCTCCGAGGCCTAATATGACCGATTCAATTCGCGGTGAGATTATTTCTCAATGTCAAGCTACAAGGAGTAGAAAATGCAAATTGCTTCAATGTGCCTCAGGTTCTAATAAATGTTACAAACCTGTCAATGTTATGAGAATTTTTCAAAGCTCAACTTTTTGCTTGCAGCCTTCAGGAGATTCGTATACGAGACGATCAGCTTTCGATTCGATCTTGTCGGGATGTATACCAGTTTTTTTCCATCCAGGGTCAGCTTATGTTCAATATTTATGGCATTTACCCAAGGACTATACAAAATACTCTGTTTTTATACCAGCAAATGAGGTCAAAAATGGAAGTGCAAATATTGAAAGGATTTTATCAAGAATTACAAAATCAAAAATTGCTTCTATGAGAGAGCAAGTGATTAATTTGATTCCGGGTATTGTTTATGCCGATCCGAGATCGAATTTGGAGAATCTTGAAGATGCATTTGATATTACAATTGAGGGTGTTTTTGAAAGAGTTGATAAGATTAGGAGTGAAATTAGAGAAGGTAAGAATGTTAATGGGTTTGTTGGGGAAGAATTTTCATGGAAGAAAAGATTTTTTGGAACAATTGGGGAACATGAATGGGATCATTTCTTTGTAAAACATTAAAATTTTAATGGTTATTTTAGTAGGAAGAAAGATTAAAAGAAATGTTTTTAGTTGTACAAATCCTTCATTGCAGAAAAAGAAATAATTCAATTCTTAATTAGTATTCCCTTGTATTTAGATCCAACTGAACTGAATTTTTTTTTTTAAATCCACTAGTTGATATGAATATGATTAGCCAGTTTGGTAGTTTTTAGTTTGGTTTTTTATTCTATGTTATACCAAAAGTGAATTAAATCTTTTACTTTCAATGTTTAACCGAACTAAAAATTTGATTTTTTATAACTTCAAACCAAATTAAATTTTTTTTGTCAATTCTCCTTGATTCGGTTTTTGCACATTAATACAGTAATTTTCATCACTCACTTAGAAATTTAAAGTGCATTTCATAATTGTAAAAATTGTCTTTCATGTAATTTCAACTCTATTTTTTATCGGAATGTAATAATATGACGAGCAATTAAAGTCTTATACTAGATCATATTAAATGACTTTATTTTAAAATTCATCCGTTCAAATAGAGATCTAGCTAGATGATGCATTATTAAATTTTGTCGGATATAGAGCAGGAATGATAATAATATAGAATAAGAGGTTAACAAAAACATAATTATGAATTGATCATTTAGTATAATGAAAGAGACGATACTTGATGAACTATAGATAAAATTATTCACTCTATATCAATCAAATTATAATTCTTTCAAATTTATTTGAATATAAAAAAAGGTCAAGTTTGATGACTCTATACCATCGTTGTAAACGAAAAAATATATAAATTAAAAAAGTTTAAATTAACTTAAATTAGTCTACTCCTTTTATCTTTAATGAGTGATGTAAATTTGACCTATCATTTTCAAGTAAACTTAGAAGATCCTAATCGCAATCAAAATCATAGTTAGATGAAAGTTAGTACTAGTAAGGGTTTAATGGTAGCCAACTTGAATTGAAACAAATCCACAAGTAGAAACCGAGCTCGATTTAGTTTCCAATCTAAGCTGTTTATATTTGGTGATATGAACAACAAGGCGTTTGTAGTCCAACGGTTAGGATAATTGCCTTCCAAGCAATAGACCCGGGTTCGACTCCCGGCAGACGCATTTTCAATTATTTTTTTGAAATATTTTATTCACATCGAAAATATGTTTTTATTGACAAAATTTTTACTTATATTGAATGTAAATTCATTTAATGATTAAATTTATTTTAAATATTTTAAAAGCTTTGGAAAATTAAAAATATTCACTACTTTAAGAAGAAAAAAACTAACATATGAAACCTAAATTTTAAATGAGCACCGTATGAAATAATAAAAGTGACTAATAATTGATAAATAAAAAAATTATAACTATTAAAATCTAACGGTTATTTATGTAAAATTTAATATCTCAATTTTTTTATATAAATTAAATAAATTTATAATGCCATAAACAAAAGTGAGAAGTTGTATTATTTGATTTTCAAATAAAAAAGACTAGAATATAAATTGTGTCTAATATGAGGGATTTCATATAATTTGTTTAAAGATTAATATTAATAAATGAAAATGTTGGAATTTAAAAATAAAAATATGCAATTTGCACTATAGAAAACAAAGCAAGGAAGCAAAGAAACAGTTGGATATTTAAGCGCCAAAAACCAACCAGGACCTCAAAAGGGCAATACTGTCCCACTCAAAAAAATCAAATTCCATGGCTCTTATCAATTTCTTCTTCTCCAAACTCTTTTCAACCTCAAATTATATCTTCATAACCAGTAACCTTCCCTATTCTCACTAAAATAAACGCATGGCCGGCACGTGCACTTCAATCTCCCGTCGCGTGATCGGATCCGCCACCGTAATAGAACTCTCCAGAACCGGCGCCAACCGTAACGGAACTATTTCATTTTCCGCCAGAATCTCGATGAGAACTAACGGCATCCACCGTCAGCCGATGGTAGCAGCAGCAGCAGTAGTAGCAGAAGGACCGTCGTGTATATTCGTCGGACCGCTTGAAACTGCGAGTCAAGAAACCCTAGAAGCTCTCTATTGTCAAGTGAGCTTGAGTTTTCATTTTGTTTTTACTACTGCAGTAATTACTGAATAACCGATTGAATTTGATGATTTTGTTGTGAATTTGTCAGGCAAGAGATGCGTATTATAGCGGTGAACCGTTGATTGTTGATGATATGTTTGATAGAGTAGAGGTAAGCTTGTAAGATTGTAAATGTTCAATTTTATTATTTTATATTTTTTATTAGATTAAGTTTGTGTTGTTTATTGATGAGTAATTGATTGAAGCAGTTAAAGTTGCGGTCCTATGGTTCGAAATCTGTTTTAAAGTATCCTCGTTGCAGTATTAGACGACATTCCACTTATGCGGATGCTGAGGTAATTTAATGAATCTCTCATTGTTCACAACAATCTGTTGTATAATTGGTGAATTGCGTGATAACTTATGGAATGTTGAAATGAAAAAAGGAAATGTGTTCGATATGAGTCCTGTAAAATAGAGTTCATGCTACATGAGAATTGACTGTGTAGTGTGTAGACTTCAACGGAACTGAATTCTTGCACTGTCAATCTTTTAAAACCTTGGTATATTGTTTTGTTCTCAAGTTCAAGAAATTGAATTCTCGCAATTATAACCTTCAAACAAGAAAATGGACTTATAATTTTTATATTTTTGGACGTTTCAAACTCTCTATCCAAGTTCATAATTCATTTGGTTGTTAGCAGTAAGTGAATTTTCTTAGGATTGCTAGAAATATACTTTCCTCAATTTGAAGATTAATTGACATGGATGTAGGGCAGGAGGATATAGCACAGGCGTTTGCACTAGCTAGTATTTGGATGGTCTTTCTTACTATTGGCGGTACATTATGTGTTGGGCCTATTCTTTACAATATTATTCTAGCTTATCAGGATGCAATTACTACCAAAATTTCCCAAGGAAGTCAAGCTTCTATGGTGCAGTTTCTTGCTACTATGAATGGCGTTCTCTTCATGGCAGTGGGATCTCTAATTGGCTATCCAATTGCGTCATCTTCTGGTAATAACTTCTAATTCTAAATGATTTATATGTAGTTGCAAAGTCACTTAAAACTAAATTTTATTTGATTTTCATTTTCTTGTTTTTTTCCCTCTGTGTTGTTGCTACAGCTATAGATTTTAATCTTACCCAATGTGCAAAGTGCTTCCTAGATAATGTAGGGGTAGGGACCCAGTGTGATGCATCCTCAGTTGGAATATTGATATAGATATATGTCAGATATACCATATACTTGGAGATTTCATTTACCTATTTCCCTAGTTTTTTCCACTAATTTGAAGTTTGAAATTGATGCTGAAATCTTACTTATTACCTTTTTCTGGGAGAAACAGAGTTAAAAACATTTCAGTAAGCATATAATGTTTCATGTCCTAAGCCACAACGAGAGACAATGTGGAACGTGATATAAAAGGGTGGAACAAGGCAAACAAAAAGGAATAATGATATTATTAGATTTCAAACTGGATTAAATGGTTATATATCTTGATCATAGTAAACTGAATTTAAGGTGTTATTAACTGAGTTATCTTTGTATATATTATTTTTCATTTGTGCAAATATTGTCACAGTTAAGGTGCTCCAAGGGCTATGGAGAAATGACTTGGTGGCGCTTAAGGGGCCATGCCCAAATTGTGGAGAGGAGGTCAGTACTGATACCTCTGAGCTCTTTGAATATGGAACTGGAAACTTATTATAGTTTTATTTTCTATCAAACTGGAAATTTTCACTCACTTTTTTTTGTATAATCGTATGTACTTATATTAATAACTTTATTCAACATATTATATCAGGATCCTAGTCATATTTAGTTCATCGATCCCTACTCATATTTGTATATTTGTACAGGTGTTTACCTTTGTGAAATCAAATCAATCCAACAACTCTCCACATAGAGCAGATTGTCATGTGTGTGAAAGCTTATTAGAATTCCGCACGAAAGTTGAGGTATTGCATTCTACTCGATTTTAACTGAGCTTTAATCTTACTTTTGGGGGTGATTGGTTGTTTTGGATGCAAATATTTGTTTCAGAAACCATTCATTTCGTGTTAAAAAATTGGATGTTCACCTCAAAACCCTTGCTATGATTGTGCAGAGAACCGGTTCCAGACTAGGTAAACAATGGGTGTATGGTCGGATATATCTGGTATCTCGAAGGCGGCAGAAATGGAAGTAAGATCTCAGCTATTGTATTTAATTGCAAAGCAACTGTACACAACATCAACATTTTTTTTCCAGAATTGTTGAAATTAGCATTCATCACACGACAGTAAGAGCTGATGTAAATTGGAATGTAGGAAGTAAAATTCGACAATAAGGTGTTATGACGCGTAGCAAATACAAGCTTATATTAAAGATAAATTCTTTTGTTCCTCTTACGAGACTTGATCACTTTGAACAAGAGCTATTGTGTTACTTTGGACTGATGTAAACCAATTCTTGAAAAAACTACGGCCACTCTGCTATTTTTATCTTTTCCGTCCCATAAATATAGAAAAACTTGGTATTCTAAATGTTTCGTAATGTAGGTAAATTTACTATTTTAATTCGAGAAATATAGATAAAATATCAATTTTATCTTATCAATTTATAACAATTTTATTAAACTCTTAATTATGATTAATACTAGTAATTACTTCTTTTAATATAAGATATTACAAATGTATTCTTTTTAATTTAGATTTAATCTCAAGAAATAATGATGGTTGCGATTGAGTTTCATGAAATATACCATTAATAGCACTGAAATAATTTAATCAAGAATACAATAGAATTGTTAGCAAAAAATTATTAATTTAACTAATATTTTTCGATTAGAGTAAAATAAAGTTGACCTACTTTTACGGGATAAAATGAGTTGCTTTTTCTCGAAAAAACAATGCATAGGCAGCCAAAATTCAAAAGAGTATTTACCCATAAAATGGCTGTGCCGTTTCATATTTCCACAATAAGCATTTGTGATACAAAGTTTTTCAATTATTATCTATCTTTTTAATCATGAAAAATTTCCACATGACTAATGCATTATTGGTTTATTGCACAAATAACATAGCGCAACTAATTTTCCGATTCAGAAACATGAATAGGAAAAAAAAAAGTCTACTAACAGATTACAAGATAAAAAGAGACAAAAGTAATAATTCGCAAGTTCCTGAATACTAAAGAGAAACAAAAGTAATTATTCGCACAAGCCATGATCATAAATATCGCTGGTATCTTTAGCAATATTTGTAGAAAGAAAAATTGAACGAAAAGATTGCTTTTCCATTGAGGAAAAGTTAGTATTTTGGTGCTCAGCAAAATCAATATGATTCACAAACGAAGGCAAATTGAAGAACTTTCTCATTGTTTTCAGGCAGAAATACTGCTGCCTCGTGTAGTTGATTAAGATCGATCGCTAAACGCTTTAAGTTGTTTGAGGTTGAAACGGCGAACATCAGTAGAACAAGCGAATCAGAAGTGTGACAAGCTGTATACTAGGATCCATGAGAGCTGAAGAACGTAGCGGGAAAAAAAAAACACCACAAGCTTGTCAGATATAAGATCAACAAAGACAGCAACTAATGAATCGATGTAGGTGGGTCAGAGAAATTAAGGTTATCAAACTATAGTATTACATTTATGCAGCCAAACTTCAATTTTACCAATAACGGCAGAATTTCTGCTTATTTGGTTCCTTTTCTGTCGGACACGTAAGTAATTTTTCACCTAAATTCATTTAGTGGATTCTTGCTGTCGGTAAAATTGAAGTTTGGTTACTATAATATAAGAATTCAAAAGTCGGTATCTGTTTTGTAGAAATGCTATAGTTTGGTTACCACACTTAGGTAGCTTCACTTCAAGGGAGGAAAGAAATGCAAAGAAGCCAAATTACCAGAAAAAGGGTGATAGATGCAAAAAGTCCCTCTTGCAGGAGGGCTCCGTGACCGCCATATTCTTCTTCGTCAATCTTTAATATCAAAGAATAATAACCATATACAATCCCAGAGGATATCAACAGAAAACTGCCGAAACAAAAAACAACAGCAGAAATTAGCAAAAATTAGCCGTTTGGAATATGTACAGATAAAACTTAATCATATCGATTCCTGATTCTCAAGTCAATAATCAAGCATTTCAATTCTCGATTTAAATCTAAATTTGACAACCATGCTATCCACACTCGGCATACTTATGCGATTCCAGTGCACCTATACAAATATTAGGTCAAGGGGCCCATTAACAATTTAACAGTTCATACCTACACTTCAAAGTTAATGCCTACAATCATAGATTTACACATCATGGCCACTATGAAAAGTTTTTGTGCAACCATAATTTCACACCATTATCAAGTAAAGACCTCTCACAGTGTCCATTTCTTTTTTTACGAACTCGTAAAGGTAAGCCCATAAATTGCGGAGACCGTCAAAGCCGAGCAGCTAAAATCAAGAAAAGTACTAAACCAACTTCAGAGTGCTATATTCATTTATCTTAAAATATATTGCTCTGCTACTAAGTCTTAGCCATATCTTATGAATTGCTATCATCACCATCTTGAGCTCTGTAACTCTGTTATTAAAAAATATAAATTCCCTGAGTTTATTTCACCTAAAACCATGTGCAGGCTAGCATTATAGTAATTTTACATATAAAAATATAGGCTTAATTAACAGAATCCAGCTCGTGAGGACTTAACATAAAAGCCGACTATATACTGCAATTTCAATATCTCATATTTCTTGATCCTTAAGAAACTCAAAGCGGAAGCCGAGTGTTAACTACAATTAAACTCTCTCAAATTTCTTCACTCTTATGGTCAACCAAGCTAGCTCTAGAGAGAGAAATTTGTTGCCAGGGATTTTTCAGCTAAAGTACATGATTCTAGAGTTGGATCTTCAAAAATCAATATGCAAGAACTGGACCTTGAGTTCCAGTTATAAAAATAATATACGACCTCAACTTTGATGCAGCCCAAGTTAATGAATTCTATAGAGAGAATCACCATTGTGTAATATCACAACAAACGATGTCCCTCACACGGCTAGCTCTAGAGACTGTCAGATGTCCAAACTCCCACTTGCACTTTGAGGAAGATGTTTCCAAGAGTTGCGTACATGACACTTAAGTCCAATTACAGCAACCATATATTACAATGCTTATGGATCTTTTCTTGCAATACGTACATAAGAGTAAGATAAAAAGTTCATTGACATGAAAAGACAAAACTAAAACCGATGCTTATTATTCTCAGACATTATTTAATTTTGAGCGGTAAGATGGAAAGTACCCCGGTCTATAAGTCAAATTAACAGCCTACTCTACCATGAAACTACGCTGCTGGCTATTCTAACAATGACATCAAGAACATAAATAACAGTAAAATAAGTTTTGATCATATCTATGCAAGGCCTAACAGCTTCGTTTGCATATTCACTCATCTCAGTTATAAAACAGCGATAAGAATGCTCGAAGGAAACACTATGATAGGCAATTAAAAATCGCATTATCAAAGTTCTCAAAGTTAAGAAAGCTCCAACTTACGCGGCGATCCATATGCCCCCAACTAAGGGTATGGTACCCCAAAGAATTCCACATAATACGGCCGCTACTTGCCTAATCCAATGCAAAGCATCACCCAATTGATCCTGAACCAACAGCAAGAGGAAACAAACAATCAATAACTTCACTATTTGTTGATAAACGATTTCTCAATCAAGCATTGCACATCGGTAACCTAGGTAGCACGGACACTTCACTCGATCAACGTTTTCAGTCTCCGAAATGTGTCGGACACTTGTGTTCCGGACAGGAAACTTCAATTTTAACATAGGAAACTTTAAAACAATGCCGTTTATCCATTATTTTACAATATAAACTACAATTAAACTGCCAAAACACTATAAATATTCAATATTTGATAACTTAAAAGTCTTAAACTAATAAAAGAAATTTACTTTATCCCAAGAAGCTTCAGGATCCAACAACTTGGCAAATCTGAGAGGAGAAAAGTGACTGTACTGATGTTCTTGATGCAGAAGCTGCTGATTGGTATTACCATTATTCAATTTACTTGATTTCCCTTCTTTCATGGCTACTACAGTTAAAAACCCTAATTTCAAGACTTTAACTTTATTTGACAAAATCGAAATTAAGAGCTACCCAGATAAGAATTTTCCTTCAAGAACTGAAATTTTTGAAGTTTTTGACTGAATTGTGAAGATACTGAATTGGGCGTGGATAGCTATGGGTGGGTCAAAACACTAAAAAGAACCGATTTGAAAGAAATAAAAAAATATTATAGGTTTGATTGGTTGTATGATTTTATCTACAGATCTACAGTAACGATTTGGATTTGGATTTGGTTTTTCTTTTTTAGTGGAAATCAAATTTTTATGCACTGCACGTGCTCTTGGTCTACTTTGTGGGTAAATTTTTTATTTTATTATAAAAATTATTATTTTATCTCGTCCAAGTTTTATATAGGCCTAATTATTTAAAAAATCCCACCTTAAAATATTTTTTCATTTATACCCTAACCTAGGAAAAAGTTTATTTGTACCTTTTTTTTGATTTTTCATTTTCAATTGTACCCCAAAATTTTATTTTTTGACAAAATAATTAATTAAAGGATGAAAACATTAAAAATAATTAAATAGAAGGGTTATATCATCTTTTTTCTATTTGAAAAAATACAAATAAGTTAAAAAAGTGAAGGATTATTTTAAGCTTTTTTCTAAATAAAAATAGTTCAATTTAGTGCTTTAGGGTAGAGTTGAAAACGAAAAATCAAAAAAAGGGTATAAATGGACTTTTTCCTAAGTCATGGTATAAACGAAAAAATATTACAAGGTGGAGGTTTTTTAAGTAATTAGGCCTTTTATATAAATATTTTTAAAATATAAAATTTTATTAACTAACTTAGCAATTTGCTCTCTCAACTTGTAAATAATAAACAATTAACATATAAATTAATTTTGCAGAAAAATTAGCCATAAATTCGATGATCAACTATTTTTATTTTGCCAAATTAGCTTTTAAGTTGAGGGAACAATTGTTATTTAATTGTTAACTCGTAAGTAATTGACAATTCGCAAATAAATTAATTTTGTAGATAAATTATTCCTAAATTTGGAAATTATGGTCAATTAATAGAACGTGTTTTAAAATTAAAATCCTCACACACAACAGAACTTTGTCCATGGTTGCAGTCTAAAATGGCACTTTCAGCGAGATCCACAACTTTGAGTGTTTTTATTTTCGATTGATTTTTTATTTGCTTCCTTTTTTGTTTCACAAGTTTTTAATAGATTAGAGTTTGAAAATTTATACTTTTAAATTTTGTTATATGATTTTCTTGATTGTACTTTAATCTTTATTCAATGAATTCTAACTTTGTAAAAAAAAGTTAAAATAAGAAATTAGGGTGCAAAATTCTTTTTTTCATGTGTGGAAGCAGTAGCTTATTGAGTACAGGCCAGAACTGAGCTGATTAGAGTTACATAATTAATAAAAAATAATCATATGATATGATTCACAACATCAAAGGGACTGATTCAGATTT
Source organism: Mercurialis annua (assembly GCF_937616625.2). Taxonomy (NCBI): domain Eukaryota; kingdom Viridiplantae; phylum Streptophyta; class Magnoliopsida; order Malpighiales; family Euphorbiaceae; genus Mercurialis; species Mercurialis annua. The sequence continues at coordinate 1,988,158 of NC_065575.1, read as the reverse complement.
CTTTGTCACAGCAGGATCACTGCTTCAAACGGTGCTCAAAAAGGGATGTCATCTCAATCTGCAAATTACAGCATCAAGTGAATAATGTAATTTAGTTAATTAAATTTTTTTATATATTTAATAATATGGTGAAATATCATTGGCTCTGTCCACATATAACGTGGTGGACAAAGTTTATGTAAGTATTTCTCCATCGCCAAGACTGAAACTTCAATAGGCATAAAACAGAGCGATAAGTGGAGAGTGATTCCAAACTAAACTGCAATTTTTACATGCGTCATGACGTATATTAACCGGGACTAGTTTTCAAACTGGCTACGAGCGTGCATGTAAGTGCCTAAAGACGTGAAACTCAGATCAGATGTTTAAGTGGAATAGACTTGACTGAATCATGATACTCAAAAACATATTATTGTCTGACAAAAGAAACTGGCACAGCCTTTTTCATAATGATTTACCCCTCATGATAATCTATTAAAGTGAGAAAAAAATAGTTCAAACTTTATAGTAGTAGCAGCAAACCCACAAAGTGCAAAGATTAAGATTCTGAAAATCAAAAATGAACGTGGGAACTTCATGGATTTAATCATCAAACAACATCTTTCAAATATAACTTACAGCAGTCAGAGCAGCCTCAGCGCCCTTGTTCCCAGCTTTTCCCCCAGCTCGATTTAAAGCCTGTATTTATCATGGCGTGTAAGATTGTCAGATGATTCAGATCATTGTAGTCCATTTTTATGCAACTGTTTAAACGTGTTAGCAATAAGTTTACCTGGTCCATGTCATCACATGTTAGAATGCCAAATATGCATGGAACTCCTACAGCATCACCAAGAAACAGCATCAGTTTTAACTACGATGCCATGAAATTCAAGGTAATATTACTGAAGTAAATTTTTAAAAGGTAGACAAAGACGATGAAAATGCATTTTTAGATTTAATATAGCGACTCTATGCATCTTCCATCACTGCCACACAGAAATGCAGGTTATGCAGCATGCCTCTTTAAGGTTGCAAATGCTTTTAAACATCACGAAACATGTATGAATTGCATTTCATGTTTCACTATATATGCAAAAGAAAAAAGATGACAAACAAAGGAAACAATCAACAATAAACTAAACTAAATTATCGCTGAGAATTTAAGCTTGAGAGATTCTATAATAGTTATAATGTAGGTGCATACTGTGATTATTTTGTTTTTTTCTCACCACTGGATGAATAGCAATTTCTTTTATTCAATGATTATATAGACAAAGTACACTAAAACAAAGTAACTATGTAAACAGTTTCATACATCAATATCTTCTTCTTTCACCGAGTATCTCTGGAAAGTTTCCAAAGCTCCCTCCAAAAGCTTCTTCATCACAAGTTCGTTAAAGCGGACTATAACCTAATCAGTAAATGAGAACCAATTCAAAAATATTAAGAACAAACCAGTGCCTTTTGCTTAAAATTTATCCTGAAACAAGTATAATTAAACGAAAATGAAATTTACGACAACGAAGCTAAGGCCCTACGTTTTGGTGAGAGATCCAATCAAATGCTTAACAGCCGCCGTTGAACGCTCTTTCCTCGTCTCAATTGCAAGTCTACCAAATACTGTACATCCCAAGTTACAAAAAATAAATGAAACTGATGTTTAGTTACATAATTTAGGTATAAAAAGAGACAAAACCTGAAGACGAGAAAGATAGATTCAGAGGTCGGTGAGAAAGAAATCCATGGCAGACTACATTATTAAAATTATGAACTGAGTAGAACATGACAGACGCAGACGCGAAGCAGAAGCCATCGGTTACTGTTTCAGGCTTTCAGCTACCATGGCGGCTATTCTAGTAATTTATTTGGATATTGAATTTTTTTTCTCGTTTTTGGGTGTTGAGTTCTAAACGACACCGTTTGCTTTTTTTTTTTTATAATGATACAGAACGTAATCACCTGTAATCTTGCTTTCTGAACATAAACTAGCAAGTAAGAACACATCTAAGTCCATGTTCCGTCAACGGTATCACGAAGGTTTTTGCAAATGCAGACATCAGATAGGCTAGTGATGGTATTACTTAAATATAATATAATATACTATGCATGCATTATTTAGCTGAGTTTGTTTACAGCATAAAATGGTAATTCAGTGATCAACATTCTTGGAAAAACCGTACTTGCTACAGTCAATAATCACTGAAAACAAATAACTAAAACATGAAAAAGTATATATTTTGTGGAGAAACATACAAGAAGAGTGAAGATTGCATATTGATAAATATATGCTGACCAATAAATATCAAACTGAGTCAACAACTGCAGGCCAAAGAATTTGCAAATAATGACAGTAAAAAATTCAAAGAAAACATATAATTAGATTGGAAAAAAAAAACCGCCTTCAAAATTTTAAGTTTTGAACTATAAAAGCTAGCAAGTGGTGAAATTTTCTGCAACAAATACAAATTTCATGGACAGTAACTGAATCGTTATTCTTCGATCATAAAGAAAAACTGAATGAATATTCCCATATATGCTTGATAAGAAAAAAATAAGAGTGCTGAGAATAAAGACAAAAGAAAGCCTATCTGGAAAGAGATTAACAAGGTATGTATCGGAAAGAGATGTTTCCAGCTGTGCAGCTAAAGATTGTGGGGAACACGAGTACAAGAGTCAGCACTGTAAGGATAATATTCATCAGTTAATAGAACTATGGATGTCCAGTTTGCTACATCAAAGAATAATGGTTACAGCAATACCACTGCATTTACAAGCAGAATATGCAAGTAATAGGCTTAGATTAACTGACCTTGCATTACTGGGATTAAACACAACCCATATCGTATCTACGCTGAACTTAACAACATCCAGATAATATGTCAGATTTCGACTATGAATTTATACATACATTAGATTTCCTTGTAAGCTCTATACTTTCAGCAATAGTTGATCCAGCAGTCCCAATAAAACCGAGCGAAGCACAAGCACAAACACTTTCCTCAACATATAAAAGAATATCAGGGAATTTTTGATAAGAACAATGCATATTCATCTTGCTAATTCCATCAAGACCTCTTAGATTGGATCCAACCCTCAAGCCATGGCCTGCAGTTGCGAGTTTCTTTGCTGTTTGAGTCACCAAGTCATCTTCTTCTCTCAGAAAGTGCAACTTAAAATGGTTTGGATCACTTGCCAAATCCCCCAAGTAACTTCCAGTCCAATTACCTTGAGGAAGATCTGTCATGACAAATATATGAACGGGAAGAGAATCCATCGCTTTTAAAGATTCTAACTTTTGTTTTAACCTCAAAAAAGTAGTTTTCCGGTGGTTCTTAAACTGACCGTCTAACAGTCTGAGCTGGGCACAAAGAAAAGGAGCCTTTATGGTCTCTAAAGCAAACTTCTTCCCTGCATTTAAGATTTCAGGAATAAACGGAAGAAATTGAGTTTTTTCAATCAAAGATTGTATCCTTTGATCTCTCCGTGCTTCATGAATATCAATATATAGCTCCGAACCCTTGTACGGTGCAGTGAAAAGGCTTCCAAATGCCAAAACAGCAGCTGATTCAGATTCAGATTCAGAGCCAGAGCCAGAACCAAGTACCTTGTATACGTCTTTACGTCTCCTTACATATGAAATATTCTTTTTCTTCTCGAGTTGCTCATCAGGTTGGAAAGAATCCAATACTCCATCCTCTTCATTATTCTTGTAAGTCCAAACTGTGGTTCTGCAATCTTCATCTACAGTATATAAACACGTATCTATATTACCAGTAAACCCAGATAATATAGATCCGCACTGTCTAAGGCTATCAAATAAAGCAGAGTCGGCATTCAAATCATGTGAGCATATCAAATCCTCATTCACACCACACCATATGGATGCAAAAATCCTAAAATCTATGGCTTGAAGGGAAGAAGGAACCAATGATGAAATATCAATGATGTCAGCCATAGATACATACCTGCCATGGCATGATATATAGGCTAATATGAGAAAGGCACGCATATACATAAGTTCAAAAATTCCATAAACATAAAAAAAAAAAAACAAGGCAATTCATTCGCAAAATCCTTTTAGCATAATTTTATTCCCATCAAGCACTCGGTACAAAGCAAATCAAAATGTCAGATGGTTTCACGACTGGTTGATTAATGCATAATGATATCATATGCCCTAAATTTCAATACATATTCTATGTAAACAACACTAATACTCGCTGAATCCAACAAGAGTTGTTCCTTATGTTGCATACTGACTTCTCCGGTCCTATGTTCGGCATTTCCTTTCCGTTTCCAGAAACAGTCCAAATTCTATATTTATAATCTATTTTCATAAAACAATATTCGTTTGTGCAGTTCCACGTTTCGGTGTCTTCATTTCCGTGCTACATATATTGCTTCTGGTTAAGCTAAATATCTAATTTTCACACCACAATCCAGCATTAAACAAATATTTGATTTTCAATTTTCAATTTTCTCTCCCACAATAATATCCTCACCAAGCAAAAGAAAGTAAACAACTTTTAGTAGTTAGTAAGAAATTACTAACCTCCCAGTCTTAAGAAGCTGAATGGCATGATTCCAAACAGAAACCCTAATCTCTTTAGCTCCCAAAACCCTAAATTTAGGGCAACTCCCAAGCGCAACAGCATGATGATCAAGAATTGGAGGCACAATTAAAGTTCTGTTCAAAATGGCTGCCATTAGTATTGCATTCTTGAACTCCGACAACTGATTGCTGAACCCACTGTGCGGCGCATACCACAGGAATTTCGTTGCTCCGGTGAATCTGCTGCATTGTGAGATCGGAGATTTTATGGAGTACGAAGTGAAGTAGACAAACAAAACTGAAAGTGTAAAGACACAAATTAGTGAAACAAAGAGTGGAGATCTGTAAGGAAGGGGTCGTTTTTTCGATTTAGCTGTGTTTTTGTGAAGATTGTTCATTGCTTTTGTCTAAAGTGCTGGACAAAGAGAGAATACTCTCTTCATTTAATTATATGAATAAAGGATCATTTCACTCCCTGAACTTGGTACGAAGTATCATATAAGTTCAAGTTCGTAAAAGTGGATCAACTCAATCCAGGATTTGGCAAATCGTATCAAAAAATATACAATAAGAGTTAGGATATCACCCCATTCGACTATGCAAAACCGGATCAATTCGCCCGTCAATTTCCATCGGAAACTGCTGCATCCCAACTTTTCGACCGCCGCACACCCACCAGAAACTGTTGTCGACACCAACTTTTACCGTCGGAAATTTTGTTCCGACCGATATGTTCTTCACGAAGAACAGCATATATGTTTTTCATGAAGAACAAAAAACATGTTCTTCTATTCTTTTAAAGAACAACAAATTTGTTCTTATGAAGATCATCATATCTGTTCTTTGACCTACCATCGGAAGAAGAAGAAAAATCCGGCGATGTGTGATGGCGGCCGGAAAAATAAGTGGCGGGAGGTCGGTGGCATTCAATTGGTGGATGGATAAAAAAAAGTAAAAAGTACAATAAAATCCTTAAAAAAAACTTAAAAAATATTTAGTATATGAATTTTTGAAATTGTGTGAATTATTTATTTTTAAAAGAAAATTTTCAAGTACTAATTTGAATTTTTTAAAAATATTAAAAATTATTTTAGACCATTTTTTTTAAACGGAGAGTGTTTCAAACACATATGAGAGTGGGCCGGGGTGGGAAAGGGGTGAAACCAATCCTGTTCTGCCAAGTTGTGGGTTTATTTGACCTGATTTGATGAAATTGGATCTTTTATATATTTCGTGCCAAGTCGAGGAGGGTGAAATGGTCCTTTATTCATTATACATATAAGGTTATGGATGCTTTTAAAACACATTCTATAGTTTCTATCGGTTGTCTACTATTTGTTTGTCAGTATAGTCAAATTCAAAATCTGATCAAAACAAGAAAATTGTTCCTCTAGTTGACACGAGTCCACTGATATGAACAGAGGTCAATTTAGAGTCTAAATGAAACGGAGAAATGTCGAAACAAGTTGATGGGCCGGATATCTAGCATCGTGGCCCATGATGCCATTAATGACATGGCACCACAGAGTCATTGCCGACGTGGTAGAGGTGCGCTGACTGGGAAAGGTCCGAAAAATCATACAAAAATATCCTACCACTAAATACATGTCTAGTGGTTCAAACGGTGAGCGATTTTGAGGCCGGATGAATCTAGAAACGCGAAAAACAAGGCTTAGAATCGAGAAGAAAAATATGGGAGAGCTGACGAATTAAGAATACGACGATAAATTCATTGTGGCGACGACACCACCTTTGTCTGGTTCGTCTGGGTTTGGATTTTGACATAACATACACAAACGACGAAAAAACACGTAACTAAGTCTTTGAGATATTATTATAAAAAAAGTCTCTCGGACTGATAATTAATTAAAATAACATATAAAAAAACAATCAAAAATACCCTAAACAGTAAACATGGATCTAGGATTAAAATTAATGGTACTATGGATAATTACTCAAAAATACTGGGGAAAAAAACTATTCATACATGCTAATAAATTGGAACTGAATACGAATACATGAATTCAAAGTAATTGATGTTTAAGAACTTGAAGCATAAAAGCTTTGTTTGATTGATTAAAAATGGTGAAATGATGGCTGCAAATTAGTATTTGGTGGCTGGAAATTTTTATTTTATACTTCTTAAATCTGCTTTTTTATATAATCATTCATCAAGTTGTACTCTTTTTCTTCCTTAATGAAATATTCATTATTATCAAAAACAAAATAGAATAACACAACTTGTACAATTAGTTTTAATTAGTTAAACTAAATTAGTTAGAATCATCATCAAAAAAATATTAACCAATTAGGAGAAAATAAAATGAAGAATTATCTTCATATTTCTCTATGAATAAGATAATTTTCAGCACTAAAATCTAAAATCAAGTTTGAAATTAATATATAGTAGTATTTAGTTTCAAAATTATAGCCTCAAATCCAAAAAGAATTCCAGTAAACAGATATCTTTTTTTTAGAGAAGAAAACAAATATCTTAAAACAGTGATTGTAAAAGCTAATTTACTTCACTAAATTGATCAATTTAATTAATTCAACTGTTCGCTCTTGTTCTTGGTTTAAAGTTTAAGGTTTACGAATATTTATATATGAAAATAAAATAAAAACTAACCTTAAGCTTACCACAGAAACAAAACCCTAAACAAAATGAGTAAACTTAGACATACTAGTTAAACAAACTTAAAATACAAATTAGTAAATTCAAATGAGTGAATTTGGCTCAAAAGAGACGTATAACATGATAAAATTTATGAGTACGGATTGGTGCCCATTTTTTTTATCAAATATGACAAAAATACACATAACTCGTACGATTCAAATAGAAATAGAATTATAAAAATTCAACCGGGCTAGATTTTTTATACATTTTTTTTGTAAATTTCAAAACTACATCTAAAGTCGCATCATTAATTAACATCAAAGTGTTCATATTCTAAAGAATATATAGAGAGAAGTTGAAAATTTGTTATAAGGTCAGTGTTGAAAGGTGCAAGAAAACAGAAACTAACAAAGGGAAATCACACCATCTCTATTGACCATAGAAATATGTTTAAATTTGCATAATTTTATACAAAATGGATGACATGATTTATATAGTCCCCTTTACGTCAAGCAATCTCACTCTCATTTTTTTTATGGAATTAACCCTTAAGCTACGACACTCTCTCGTTAATATTGCAATCATGCCATTCAAGACGAGACCAAAAATTAAAAAAGCTAAAAAAAATTAAACATGAGACGATGATTCTTAAAATAAAAATGATAGAGAAGAACCGATGACAAACATCTAGAGAGGCGGCCGCTCACCCTACCCTCTTGATTCCGCCTTGATTCCCGACTGTAATGTATACATAATGATTTAGCTCATCCAAATTAATGTATGAACCATCTGCTCTGAACTACTTTCTGTAGATTAAGAATAAAAAAATGGATGGTTTTATCTCTTTTTATTAATGTAAAAATCAAAGTATATATATGTTCACTATTAATTAGTAGGCTAAATCTATCAATAGATGTTTATACTATTAGTTTTTAATTTATTTAATCTTTAATAAAAACGAATGTATACATGTAAGGCAATCCATATTAGTCTTTAACAATTCATTTCATATATCCTCAATCTCTTATGGACGAAATTATTACAAACACCAATTAGAACGACGAAGTTTCATTAAAAAATCATAAATATACAAAAGAAATACATAGTTAATGTAGCACTTGAATACAAAATGTTATAAGAAAATCAAATAAAATGCATAAATTTTAAAATAAATTTAGATTGATTAAGACGAAGTATATGCAACATTTATTTAATCAAGTAACCCTTAATGCCGAAATGGAAAAAAGCGGTTCCTTTTCCAACTTAGGCCAAATATCGTAAAAAAGCCAAATTTTTCATAAAATTTTCATAAAAGTCCTGAACTTTCAATTTTGTCGATTTTGGCCAAAAACAGATTATTTGGTTTCAATTATGGCCAACTCTCAATTTAATTTCAATTTGCCTATGTGGCGCCTACGTGGCATGCACATATATTGAAAGGTCAGGACTTTTGTGAAACCAAATAATCCATTTTCGGCCAAAATCGACAAAATTGAAAGGTCAGAACTTTTGTGAAACCAAATAATTAGTTTTTGGTCAAAATCGACAAAATTGAAAGGTCAGAATTTTTGTGAAACTTTTGTGAAAGGTTTGGCCTTTTTACGACATTTGACCTATATATTAGTATGATAGTATCTAATTATTAATGTTATCTTTTTGCATTTAATAATTAAGCTTTAGTTTGTTTTGTTTTTATTATTAAATTTAAATCTTATTTCAATAAAGATTTTTTTGGCCAAATTACATCTATGACAGTTAGATTTTATCATGTGTCAATAGAATTTTGCTAGTTATTTTTAGAATTCGTCGCATATGTATAATTTTATTACGATAGAGAGTTTTTAGGTAAAATTATGCATGCATAATAAATTTTCAGGTGAAAGAAAATTAAAATTTGGTTGCCGCGTAAACATTTTTATCTGAATTGAAAGTTTAATAATTAAATAGAAAAAAGTTAAAATTTGATAACTAAATTAAAATATAGTATTAAAGAGTAGTCACTAAATTATAAAAAAGTGAAGTTTGGACACCCACATGATCATTTAGCCGGCAATATACATACGCTTATACTAACTAGTTTTGCGTTACGTGCTATGCACGTGGCTCGTAACGTAACTCATCAATAAACATATTAGTAAATTTATTTGGTTATTAAATATTTTTTCATGCTGAATTTATTCTTCTTTTGATTTTATAATAACTATAATTAAATAATTAACTTAATTTTATTAATAATATCTTTAAAAATAATAAGATATAAATTTAAATAATAATATATTGACTAAATACAGTATTTTAATTTTGTAGTTAAATCAAACTAAAAGATAGGTATTCTTAATAATTTGGAGACAATTTAGTTATTTATTAGTATATACTAAAACTGAATTGGAGATAATTTAGCTATCTATTCTAATTAGGACTTTAATTACAATAGTAATTAATTAAATAGCTAATTAGTTAATGACTATAAAATCTTTATTAGTAATAAACTGAAAAGGATTATTCGGTAAATTTGCCTGTCCCCCCCATCCGTGCTTTTATATATAGTATAGATATATAGGTTAAACCTATTTTCAGGTCTCTAAACTATGTATTTTTGGTTTATTAGGTCCTTTAATTTTTATTTGATTTCTTTGGGTCCTTAAAATTTCATTTTTCGGTTCATCAGGTTCTTTAATTTTTATTTTCTATTTACCTTTCACAAGTTCCTGATTATTTATTTTTTGCACTACAAGAAATCAGCCAATTAGCGACGGAAATTTCCATCGCTAATTGGCTATAATCTGTCGCTAATATTGATTAGCGACGGATTGCCGACAGTCGGCACATTTTTGGGTCGCTAATCATTTAGCGACCCAAAAAGTGAACCGTCACCAAATTACCAACGAAATTTCCGTTGGTAATTTGGCCAAGTTCAGTCAGTATTTTGGTCGGGCCAGCCGACCAAATACCGATTAAATAGCGGCGGATTTGTCCTAAATTGTAGATTGGATACATATGAGCCAAAATATTTTGGAATACATTATTAGTAGTAAGATACGATTTAAATGCATTTTCGTTTAAGGAACTAATGAACCTAAAAATAAAAGTTTAAGGACCTGAGAAAAAAATAGAAGTTGAGAAATCTGATGAACAAAAAATGAGAGTTTAAGGATTTGAAAAAGCTAAATAAAAGTTGAAAGATTTGATGAACTAAAAAATAAAAATTTAAGGACCTTAAAATGGATTTATCAAAATATATATACCCACATAATCAATGCATATGCAAATACTTTACTTTATACGTCACATTTGTTGTAGCTAGCAAATGCAAATGCAAATGCAAATACAAAATATGGATATGAAAGGAATAAAAATAATAATTAATATAAATTCCAGAAAATTGTTAAAACTTATGAGAAATAAAATGGTTGCTTTGTTGGATTGACAAAGAGTACATGAGCTGTGAAGGGTTTAACAGATCATAACTCAACTGCTAACATGTTCTATGTCTTTTACAATTTAACCAACATTGAGCTGTCCCAAATCTGCATCTTACTACTAATAATGTATTCCAAAATGTTTTTGGATTATTTTATTGATTTCCATTAATTTTTTAGATTTTTCAATATTATTTTAATAATAATAATCATCACTTTCAATGAGAAATTAAGATATATATGAAGATTCTAAAAAGTATTGATTTAATAGTAATTTTATAATTAAAAATTGTACTTGTTTATTTACTATTAACTAATTTTATTATAAATAAATTTTAAGGAAATTATATATATATTTATATATATAACTAATTGGTCCTTTGATATCAATTATAAGTATTTGATTTCAATAGAATATGGAAAATGTTACTAATGCAATTTGATGTTTAACCATTAATGGTTTAAGTCATTATATTTTCATCAATCTTTTATCTTCATTTTCGTTTATTTGATTGAATGTTTATCATATACATTGGTTCTATCATATCGTATTTATAATAAGCCGATGAGTATTTGGGATAAAAAAAGTACTTATTTTTTATTTTTTATTATTAATTTTTTCACATGACTGACGTGTCATTAGTTTGTTGCACGGATGACATGGCTTAACGGTTGCATGCAATAATATTTCTTATTTTATATATACAGTCAATGTAAAATTATACTCTCTATCAATTTAAAAGTTCCCTCAAATCAAAAGTTATTTGAAACATTATATACCATAAAATATTACGGAAAGGTGTTAATGCATCAAATTTCTGCTCATGACTGATTTGGTAAAATCACTATTTTCATATAAGGTGGTGTTGTCAAAACATAGAAATTCATAACTTGGTGTTGATTTTTGTCTTAGTTTGAACTTTGGCTAACAATCCTAAGTGCGCAATTACCAATAATTTTAGCACTTAATAGTATTTGCATTGTAAGACCGACCATTTTAATTGTGCAATTTGACTTCTTAATTTATGCACATTCTTTAACCAATTTCCTAAATCAAGTTGATTAAATATTCATATGATAATATTTCATTAATTGAGTAATATAATTTTATCTAAAAATGTTACTTTAACTATTCATTTAATGAAAAGAATAACCTGAATCATACAAAAAAATACAAAGAGAGATACTTAAAATTAAGCTTGTAGAACTTTTATAATATATTTCTTATCTTGATTCATTACATTTTCTAAAAAAAAAATAAGCAATAGTTTTAGCTTTTGACAAAAAAAATTGAACAATAAATTATCCTAAATATATATATATACAGTTTGTTGCAGTGACGAAGCCAGACCCTAACTTGAAGCGGGCACAATATAATTAAAAAAATTAAAATTTAGTATCATAAAAAATATGCTAAATTATCAACAAAAAATTTTCTTAAAAATTTAAGACATGTGCGTTCTAGTTTCCTTATAAATTTAAAACCTATCCTAAGAATCATATACTTTTCATTTTTTTATTTCGTCCCCATGCGCTTTTATTTTTTTACTTAGTACTTGTACTTTTAAAAACTATTTTATAAAGTTCTTTTACTAATAAAAGTGTAGAAGTGTTAGATATCAAATAAATTATTTTTAAAAGTACACGGACTAAGTAAAGAAATAAAAAGACTATATAAAATTATCATCGAAAGTATAGGGATTAAATAAAGAAAAAAGAAATTTAAAGACGAAATAAAAAAATGAAAAATATAAACTTTTTATAATAAATTAAGCCAAAATTTAGTTGTTTTAAGTTATAAGGTAGAACATTAGTAGTATTAAAATTTTATTTTTTTAAGACAATTTTGTTAAAAATAAGGGTTTGAGGTAGGGCCCAGGCACTGCCTGGCCCTACCTTGAATCCGTCATTGGTTTGTTGAATTGAGTAAGATATGCATCGAGTTGAAAGTTAGAGTCCACATATATACATGATTATTAAAATGAGGCTTTACATTATAACTATAATTTTCAATCTTTAGATATAATATCACTAAGACCATTCTATAATTCTATGTATTTTTTAAAATTATATAACCTGATTTCCGAAAATATGAGAAATCGTTGGAATAAATTAAATATTCTTTTAAGTTTTATTTGGAAATTATAGCCTTTCTAACCTATTTATCACTAACCAATAAACCCTTTAAAATTAGTTACTCTTGGTGAAGATTAATGTTGACTAGTTTAAATATAAAAAACTTAAGCAGAAACTTTTATTCCATTTTTATTGTGTTAAATTTGGAGGAGAAAAGCAGCATAGTTTGTTACGCTTTAAGTAAATAATCTCCACAAAATTGCAATTTCTTGGCATGTAAAAGCTTAAAACGGATGGTTCATATTACTCTTAATACCATTTTAAACACTAACCAAGTGTACATAACCACCATTTTACACTATACATTCGGCTAGAGAATAGAATATCCACCAATGCATACCCTCTTCGCCACGTGTCCCTTCTATTCCCTTTCTTAAATAGATTAATAATTATATTGCCAAGAAAAAACTTAATAATCATAAATTGATTTTCATTAATTTTTGATATTTGTGAGTGGATGATGGAAATTTTGACCAAATAATAGAATGTTATAATAAAAATGGATTAATAATGTAAAAAAATCATAAACTTTAGCATATTTTATAATTTTGAAAATTAATAGACTAACTTTTAATTTTTATAATAAATAGACTAACTTTTAATTTTTTACAATTTTAGTACCGATCAAATTTCTTCCAAAAAATAGAGAAAAATGTTGATGTGTACACTGGAATAACCACTGCCGGTGTCCACATCAACATTTTTCTGACGAAAAATTGCTCGGTATTAAAATTGTAAAAAAAATTAAAAGTTGATGAATTAATTTGCCAAAATTAAAAGTTTATGTTAAATTTACAAAACAGGGTAAAGTTTGTGATTTTTTACGCTATCAAACTTAATAAAAAATTTGTCTTATGAAAAATATATTTTATATGATTTTTTTTATGGTTTTTTATGTTTAGTTTACTTTATTTATTTTATTATCAGATGACAGTCATTATAATCCGACAATGATAAATGAATAATTCTTTTTTTCAAAAACAAAGTAATCGTAGCTATACATTTGATGGCAGAGTAATTTTATATTATGGCTATGATTGGACATTTTTAATTTTGGCATAGGAATCAAAACTTTAAACATATATTAAAAAATGTTGGTCACAAATATTTTTATTTCATTTTTAAAGAAAATTATCAAATTTTATAAATAAAAAAATTTCTCTTTATTGATGAGAGGAAATTGAAGTAAAAATTTGTTTATTCTAATTTTTTAGTTTCTTTAAAAATTGAGTTCTTATTTGTACAATTTACGTGTATTTGAGTTGTCTATTTGATGGCTAATATAGATAGCGGCTGTTTGAAAGTATCATTATTTGATCTTAAATGACTCACTCGTTTATAAAAATCATTTACGTTTATAGTATTATTTATATTTTAATTTTTGAAGTTTAGTTTATAATAAATTTATTTTTTAAAATAAAGCCCTCACGTGGCAACTCACTTTTATCGGTATCCACGTGTCAGTTCTACTGTTAATTTTTACTTTTACCACAAAGTAAAGAAATAAAATTTGAAAATGAATATTTCTTTTAGTTTACGTCTAAAATTTGACCTATTATTCAAAGTTTATCATTTTCAAGTTATAGGGTCCACATAGAATTTGGTCCCACCACCACACTACTTATCCTTTCAAACAAAACGCCGTTATCTATGTTGGTGCTTTACCTGCCACGTAACCCGCTCCGTCAACGATATCTATAACGGAAATGCTTCTCTCGCCGTCACACAATTTCTTAAAAATAATTATTGGATATTTTTAAATGATAGTGACCGTACCATTTTCTATACGAAATAAAGCATTGATTATAAATTAAATGATTTATTATGAGATAATGCTGACCAAAAAGCAACCAATAGAGACCGACACTTTTGCCACGATGGAAAATCATCTCTTTATCCGACTTGGCACAAAGTGATAGAAATATAGTGCATGACATACTTATTTGCACAGTGATGCGACACTTACAAAAATTATATTTTCTATTTAAAAATAGATATGATCCAATATTTTATTTCATTTTATTTTTTTAGCTTTTTTATTTATCTTGGATGTAATAAACTAAATCAAATAATTTAATTTATTGTATTAAATTTCAATTAAATTTTTAAATTCATATTAATATAAATAATAAAATCTGTATATCTATAAAACTTTATGATTTAATGAATTAATTTTTATTTATTTTCTAGAACTTTTCCATTAGTAATACTTCACAGCTATATGTTTATACTAAATTAATGGGCCGAGTTAGGACCGGTGGGTTTTTTAATTTTTTTACAAGGCTAAGTCCGGCCCTCTTCTCGGGCTTTACATTTCCTATCCAAACCTGACCCTAACACAATACTTTTGCGGGTTTGTATCGGGTTTGGACGGACTTACGTGTAAATTTTATAAAAATGAAAGCCAAAATTCGTCTATAAAATAATGGACTTTTTGCGGGGTTAGGCTAGGTTTGGTACAAAAAATCATTGTCCAAGCTCGGCCCTAAGCACCGGGCTTGTACGAATACCAAGCCTATGAACATGTATAGTTTATACACATTCCACTTTATACTAAGTAAAACAGAACTTTCTAAATACATTACTGTATAAGTTCATCATTAAAAGCATAATCTAAATCCTATTATCTTCCGTAAAAGTAAATCACACCCTCCTACTAACCGGAAGCTCAATACCTAGACATCATCGAATAAAAGCCAACATAAATACAAGCACCGGAACTCCAAACCTAAAGAACGATAAGTCAGGTGATAAAATATGCAGATAAGCACTAAGAGTCGTACGATAAAAAAAAAGCCAAAAATACCCATATCATCGGTCACTCGATAAACCTGTTATCGCACTAAACCAGTAAAGTACACCCAAACCCTAACGAGGACACACAAAAAGCATATGGAAAAAACATAGCAATCAAACCAAGCAGCAAAAAAATATACCCCCACGAGGGTAATCCCCGTGCCGTTTACAAGCCCATTCAACATCACGTACTACATGATAGCTCGCAGGAACTACTAAAAGAAACAAAGAAATAATTATGACAATTGCACCAATCGTATGAGCTAGTCGTACCTCGTATCGATGCCCGCCCATGTCCTCGAACATCAATGTAAGTGCAATGATCGCCAGCGCAATAATCTCCAATACAGCCCACAAATAACATATTTATATGTTGTCGCTACTGACAATAGCTCTGATGAACATCACGTACTGCATGATGAGTCGCAGGGACTACTAAAAGAAACCAAGAAACTATAATGACAATTGTACCAACCGTATGAGCTAGTCGTACCTCGTACCGATACACTGTTGCGACACTTATAAAAACTATATTTTCTATTTAAAAATGGATATGGTTCAATATTTTATTTCTTTTTATTATTTTAACCTTTCTATTTATCTTGGATGTAATAAACTAAATCAAATAATTTAATTTATTAAAATTAATTTCAATTAAATTTTTAGGTTCATATTAGTATAAATAATAAAGTTTATATATCTATAAAATTTTATGATTTAATGAGTTAATTTTTATTTATTTTTTAGAACTTTACGTATCCATTAGTAATACTTCGTAGATATATGTTTATACTAAATTCATGGGCCGAGTTCGGACAGGTGGGTTTTTTTTAATTTTTTTACAAGTCTAAGTCCGGCCCGAGCCCGTCTCGGGATTTACATTTCCTATCCAAACTCGGCCCTAACACAATACTTTTGCGGGTTTGGACGGGCTTACATGTAAATTTTATGAAAATGAAAGCCAAAATTCATCCATAAAATAACGGACTTGTTACGGGGTCAGGCCAGGTTTGGTACAAAAAATTATTGTCCAACTCTAAGCACCGGGCTTGGACGGATACCAAGTCTATAAACATGTATAGTTTATACACATTCCACTTGATACTAAGTAAAACATAACTTTCTAAATAGATTACTGTATAAGTTCATCACTAAAAGCATAATCTAAATCCTATTATCTTCTAACACAATGTAAAAGTAAATCACACCCTTCTACTAGCCGGAAGCTCAGTACCTAGACACCATCTAATAAAAGACAACATAAATACAAGCACCAGAACCCCAAACTTGAAGAACGATAAGTCAGGTGATGAAATATGCAGAGCAGCACTAAGAGTCGTACGATAAAAAAAACCAAAAGTACCCATATCATCGGTCACTCGATGAACCTGTTATCGCACTAAAACCAGTAAAGTACGCCCAAACCCAAACGAGGACACACAAAAAGCATATGGAGGAAACATTGCAATCAACCCAAGCAACACAAAAATATACCCCCACGAGGGTAATCCCCGTGCCGTTTACAAGCCCATTCAACATCACGTACTACAGAACGGCTCACATGGACTACTGAAAGAAACCAATAAATAATTATGACAATTGCACCAACCGTAGGAGCTAGTCGTACCTCGTATGGATGCCCGCCCATGTCCTCGAACATCAATGTAAGTCCAATTATATTCTCATAAGTCAAAATATCAATAAATAATTTTATTGGTACTATAAATAATTTAGGAGTTAATGTTGTTGTTATAAGTTAAACTTAGAAGTCTAGAGAATTTTAAACCATGATAATATAAAGGAAAATGCTATTTAACTCATAATTTTATGTCATTTTTAATGTCTCTTTTGATGTGACAAAAATTCATTAATCCAATTTTCCTTTAAAATTATATATATTAAAAAATAATTATTAATGTATTTATTTTTTATTGGCATATAAGGCGGGTTAATGTAAATTAGGTATATATATCTTAAATAGGATAGTATTAATATGTAATGCAATTTTGTTACGTGGGGTTAATTTTCAAAAATAAAATCAAGAAAAAAAATATTAAACCAAAAAATGTTATTTGATCCGTTAACATTTTACATTATAGATATTCTTTAAAAAATCATATAAATTAGTTTATATCTCAATAAAATAAATTAAAATATAAAATTATTCTATTTATTATAAATAAAGTAAAATTAAATTATACTAATAGCTAACATACAATAATACCATATAATTTGTTACAATACTATATCTCAATGTTTGTCAAGAAAATTATTATATATAGTGCAATTAATGGATGATTGTTTAATTGTATTTATTAAAATTTAGTGATTTGAATATTTTTGTACAATTTTAAATTTCTGTCATTGTTAATTACTTTTGTGACTTTATTGATAATATAATAATTTAAATTTTGGCTCACTAATAAACATCTATATCAGAAAATTGATAAATATATTTTTAATCTAAATTTAAATAAATATTTATTACTCCAATAATTAGCTATTATTACATATCTATACTATATATAAAAGCACGGATAGGGGGGGGGGGGGGACAGGCAAATTTACCGAATAATCCTTTTTAATCTATATTAAATAACGGTTTTATAGTCATTAACAAATTAGTTATTTAATTAATTACTAAAAAAATATTATAATTAGAGTTTTAGTTAAAATAAAATTGTATCATGATAGAGGAATATTAATTGAGTATAGAAAAAATAGCTAATTTTTTCCAAATTAATAGGAATATCAATCTTTTAGTTTGATTACACTAGCAACCCAATTAATATTATCCAAATCTTTGTTAGTTATGTGTAAATTTACAAAAAAAATTAATTTGATTTTTTTAATTTTGTTTTAAAATAATAATACATGAATTGACGAGTTACGTTACGAGCCACGTGCATAGCACGCAAAGCGAGACTAGTTATTATAAAAACAACTAAGGTTAAGTTATTTTTTTTCAACATAAATAATAATTTATATATCAATAATGTTTTTGATACAAATAAAAAAATAAAAGAAGAAAAGACAAAAATCCTACACTAGTGATGGAACGTTTTTCTCGTAAAAAAAGATAAAAGATAACCACAGGATTCAAGCAAAAGACACACGTGTCAGTATCTCAAACTGATAAACATACTAGTGGGTCACCCAAAAAGGAAGAACCGGTCTTTAGGTAGTTTGAAAAACCGGCTATAGCCGGTCCACTCCGAACCCATTACCGATAGGTTCGGTAATAAAGGGTCAATGGTATAAGAACTCTGGGTTTAAGCAACATGGTTGGGTGGTTTTAGAGGGTTTTGCAATCACAGAGAAACTTTTTATTTATTGTTTGGTTACTAAGAAAATTTTAACAATTTTCTCGGAGAATTATGGGATAGAAAATGAGAGAAAAGTTTGTGGAAAGTTTTGATCTTTTTGAGAAATTCTGTTGCAATTTTGGTTTGTAAGGGTAAAGTTGTGACCTTTGAACATAAAAATCATAGTTAAGAGGTAAGTTTGTGGGTGTTGATTCATAATTTTGTTTGAAAGTTTCTGTTTTTTTTTTAAATGGGTGTTTGGTTTCTGGGAAAATGATGGGAAAGTGAAGGAAAATGTGAATTTTGGAACCCAAAATATAAAAGTTTAAGCCTTTTTAATTTTTTTTCACTTTTACAACTTGTTTTTATAAAATGCACAGTAGATTTGTGTTTTTGTTTTGATCTGATTTGTAGATCAAAATTTTGTTGCAAAAATTCTATAATTTGTGTTTTAAAGTAATAAATTTTGAATCTTTATCATAAATTGGATTTGGGGTTTAGATCTTCTAAATTTAGTTTTGTCTGAATTTCAACAGAATTTTCTGCACAACATGTCTGAACTGATTTAATTTCTTTTTATTAATTTCATTTTTAAACAATTCTCTTACTTCTGATCCTCTATGTAAGGGTTTTGTTGTGGTTTTACTACTTAATTCTAAATTCTTCTGATTTTATCATTTTTCAATTTCATGAATTTTACTTGATTATTATTTTTCTGTTTAATCAGTGAGTTTTGCTTGTGAAATTAATGTTTTGGTTAGATCATAAGGATCTGATCATCAAATTGTACCTTTCTGTCATGTTTTATTGTTTTTGTGGATTAGTTTTCAGATGAATATTTCTGTGAGGATTATGAGCCTCAAAATTATGATAAGATATTTTAATTTGATGGATTTAGCAAATTCCAATTCCATGATGTCAATTTATAACTGAAGATATTTATTTGCCAAAAGAAATGATTTTGATTGCTTCCACTGATTGTGATTTTCCTTTTCTTTAACATTTTCTTCTTTCCCGAACAATGTGTAAAGTATTGATCTTTATACTTTAAATTGTGAGTTTGTGTGAAATTATATCTTCTGTTGTTGGACTTTCTATTTTCATAAATGTTCATCAGCAAATTTTGTAATTAGTTATGAATTAATGGAATGGGCCCGCATCCGATGCTTACGTTCATTTTGTTGCAACTTTTTTAGGTTCTTAGAGAATTGGAGAATCTGGAATTGCTGTTTCGCTGTTTGTGATGTTTCCTTCGTGGTATGATCCCTGAGATATGGTGTTGCAGAAGAGGTTAGATTACGGATTTAATGGATACCAGGTTCCTCCTACACCTCGCGCTACCAGATCGGTTAGGGTAATCCATTCTGCCGTTATTACCTTTATGATATGCTCGATATCATCGTCTACGATCGAAAGCCTGATAAAATTTTATTATATTTGGATTTGTTTTAGAGGCGAGGCTCCTTTAAGAAGAAAGCTGACGAGAATCAAATGTGCGCATTTGACTTATTGGCCATTGTAGCCGGAAACTTGTTGCATGAGAAAGTAAGTACTCCTAGTTCTAGTAATACTTCCGCGGACAAAGATCAGTGCACTGTTGTGAATAATACTGTTAAAAAGGAATGTAAAGGAAATGGTATGAAAGTCGAAGCTCATGATCATGATAACCGTGGTAGAAGTTTCTTTGTTTCCGAGATTGTCTCCCAAGGTAACGAACAAAATCGATGTTCTAGTGATCTCAATTTAGGATTAGCTTCTCCGGTAGCAACTTCTGACTGTGCAGAGAAGTTTGATGCCAAAAAGTTGAGCGACTGTAAATTAGAGAGTGAAACTAAAAAAATAATTAAAGATGAGCCCCCAAAATCTGTGAAGGTGTTTAATGACACTGTGGCTAATAAACATGTTTCCCTTAGTTCTTATCCCACAAACAGGGATGATGTAATTGTAGATAGTAGAGATGATGACGAAAACTCTTCTGGGTGTACTCACCCTAGCACCACTAAAAAATTCTATAGGCCAGGACCACAGAGTGGAGATCGAAGAATAAGGAAAATTTTGGCCTCGAAATACTGGAAAGTAGCTCCGAGACTGAAGGATTTGACGCTTACCAACACAGGTAAACCGAGGATTTATGTTTTAATTTTTAAATAAATGCTCATGCTTTATATTGGCATATGCCGATTTCTACTAAATTCAATCATCCATTTTCTTAATGGAATGTCTTTTGGTGCATGCAGATGGTGACTTGAAACCTCTTTACCATAAAAGGAAAAACTATTACAATTATCAGAGATCGGAAAGGTTATATCCTTTCAAAAAGAGGAGACATTTTGTCTGCGGTTCACAATCAAATTCTGAAGAAGGAATTTGTAAAAAATTATCGTCTGATTCGTCCAAGAAGCACAATAACAGAGATGCTGCTGTTTTCTATCATAAGATGCGTGAAGGTATATTTTACGATGTCTGATTTATTATCTGGGATATTTTCTTATATAAATTCTTATGTTAAGAAATCCTATTTTGTTTTGCAGCAACTGCAGCCTCATCTTCAGTTGCAGGTCACCGCAATTCATTCCAACCTAGGGATTCCCACGGTATGAGGAGTCATTCATATGTATGTGCTCTTTTGTACTCAAAGAGGTTCTTAAATCAAGGTGTATTGCTTTTACTCAGTGAAGCTTAGGATAAAGTCTTTCAAGGTACCGGAGCTGTTCATTGAGATTCCGGAAAATGCAACTGTTGGTTTATTAAAGGTATAACAGTATTATTTAATTGATGGACTACCTCATAATCTGCTGTTTTTTTTTTAATATGACGCTTGATCTCTAATTTATATTCTGATATTGTGTCATTTTTTTCCATAGAGGACTGTTATGGATGCTGTGACTGCTATACTTGGAGGTGGACTACGTATTGGTGTGCTTCTTCAGGGAAAAAAGGTTCGGGATGACAATAAAACGTTAACGCAGACTGGAATTGCTCACAGTAATCAGTTGGATGCTTTAGGTTTTAGTCTGGAACCTAATCCTTCTCAACCTCCCCCTTCTTTGAGTCCTCAAGACTCATCATTTCTGCTTTCTTGTGATGCACCACAACCTTTAAGCAGGTAATTTGGAAATATTCCGACATGCTGAGAATTTGACCCTTTTTATTATCAGCTGTTTATGGTTACATTTTATAATTCTTATTCCTGGTATACTTTTTGACGTCTTTCCCCTGAATGATGACTGTGATTAATTTATGGGGAAGTCTAAGTTCTTTGAGTGCGCTTAAGTTGTAATTGCAGGGCTTGTGATATTTTTTTTGCAGTGTTGAATTGAAAAAATATTATTTCATTGCTGAAGAACTGAAGTGCTTATCTGTATTATGAATGTGTGTATGAATGATGAAACTTGTCGACGGTGAGATAAGTGTTATATGTGGCTCCAGGAGTAAATTATCAAGTTGTGCTGATGAATAAGTTTGATGCTTCTTTTGATCAGGTATTCACCTGTTCGAAGTATGATGCATCAAGCCACATCTTGTGGTTCTCCAGAGCATGCAGCAAATTTAGGGAATTTCATGGAAAGTGACCATGATTCCGCTCCCTCTTCTACTGATATGTCGATTGACAGAAGCACAATCGGCTCAAAAGCTTTGATTCCCTTATCAGAAATGCATGTAGAGACGCTAGCTGTGGCTCCAGCACACCGGAAGTCGAAACAATCCGAGATTGTGCAACGCCGAATTCGTCGACCTTTCTCTGTTACTGAAGTTGAAGCATTGGTGCAAGCAGTTGAGAAACTTGGAACTGGGAGGTATATGTGTGATCCATTTCAGTATCTGAGATTATCGAATTAATGTTTTTTCCTGATATATTTCATACATCTTATTTTTCCCATTCCATATCTTTAAAATAACTGGTATTTATGTTATTAATATTTTAATGCGCAGATGGCGGGATGTTAAACTGCGAGCTTTTGACAACGCAAAGCACCGAACTTATGTGGATTTGAAGGTGAGTTTACTTAGATCACACTCTTCCAGCTCATATTATCATATCCTGGTTTTTTTTATTGCTTTCTATTTGTTTACTTTTCTTAAACTAAATTATATTTTAATCTGGTCTTTTAAAATTGAAAAATGTCAGACTTTGTGGCTTTTGGGTCCACATTTCATGAGGGCATTTAGTTGGTTTAATATGTTCAACAAAACAGTTGCTTGTATGACAGGTAAATGATTAGATAGAATTTTATACTTTTTCTGGTCTGTGTAGCTTTAACTGTCCCACAAGGAATCTCTTCCTTGTTTTATACTTGTAATCTACTCTCTTCTTTGACAAAGTTCTTAATTCCAACTTTCCCCTTTTGTGATACATTACCCACCAATCGAATACATGAATTATTGAATCTTCTTTGAAAAGCAAAGTCGAGTTTTCCTTTACGTTTTCTTGGTAGTCTGCTTGAGAGTATCGTGCTTCCGCAGATGTAATACTGGACTCTAAGTGACTTGAAAAATACTCGGATGTTAATCAAGTTGAGTTTGAGTTCGAGCTATGCATCAAGATACTCGGCAGGCTTGCAAGTCTAATTGAATTTCCGATAATTTATTTATTCTATCTTATACTAAAGTTTAATTTATAATATCTATACAGATAATAGAGTCGAGTTGAGTTTCGAGTTTCATATTTTAGAGTCGAGCTCGAGTTTGGCGGTTTGTGGACTCTGACTCGATTACATCTCTAGTCTTGACGACCTTGGTGTGGTTTATGCAGGATAAATGGAAAACGCTCGTGCACACGGCGAGAATCGCCCCTCAACAAAGGAGGGGAGAGCCGGTCCCGCAGGAGCTCTTGGACCGGGTCCTAATGGCTCACGCATACTGGTCCCAGCAACAAGCTAAGCAACAGGTGAAACAGCAACAATCAGAAACTTGCCTCCTCCTGTGTGAAGAGTTGGGCAGCACATAAACTGTAGTTGGTTTTAGAGTATGATTTAATGTGAAATCTTGTTATTAGTCTGTAAAAAAGAAAAGAAAAAAAGTTGATAAGTTGACACATTGGAGAATTCTTATTTTTAATGTTTTTCTTCTTCTCAGTCAATGATTCTTTTTCTGCTTGGAAAAGTAATTGGCATTTGTAAATTGTTTATGGAATAAGAGCTTTGCTAACAGAATTCATTTGACTTCATTTTATTCTTCTTCTGGATCTTATTTTTATCATTTTAAGTTTTAAAATCTAAATATGCTCAAAAATAAATATTAATAGTGATCAAGTGTGTGATATGAGTATAATATATCAAAATATAAGGAGTATACAATATTTTACTTTCTTGATCATTTCTTTTTGTTTATGGATTTTGTTTTTCATTAAAAATTATACATATACTGATATACAGAGATATGATACTGACAATAAAGACCGTCGTCCCAAAATTTAATAAGCTGATAAAGACAGTAAAAGACATTTAGAGACATGATTAAAACTCAAATAATTTTAAGCTATATATAATTATTTCTTCTGTTCAAAAGAATTAAGTTCGACTTTCTAAATTATATAATTTTTCTAAGTTGTTATGACAGTGTTAAAATATTAAAAATCTCCTTTTTCATTTACATATAACTTAATTAAATTAATTATTTAATGCATAGTTTTTTTAATTATTTATATATTAAATAATTAATAAATAATCAAAAAAGATTAATTTATTCACATGCAGAGGCGGATCTTTACTAGGGCATCATGGGCATGACTCCCTCAAAAATTGATATATATGTGATCTTTTACTTATCTCCAAATTACAATTTTATGTTTTTAAAATTTAATTTTATAAGCATTTAGTTAAACTTTCCATAAATTAAAGTTCATACATGCTACAAAATATGCGTCAACTGAATTAGCATGCACCTAATCTTAAAGATACAATTTAAATATAAATCGCCCTAAAATTAATGTGACTCATTCGCAATTTAATGGGTTTCATGTGTATGTATACATTTTTTAGTATGACTATGAGGTGTTCTGGACGGATTATAACTGTGAAACGACAATTTTAAACCTTTCACATTCAGACTAATCCCCACTCGAGCCGGATAGGTCCCTTGCGGGAGGTAAACTCTGATCCCAAATTTTAAACGGCTGCATACGTGAATAAAGTTCGAACCCGTGATCTCACTTAATCCGGGAGATGCTTCTGTACAACATAATATCTAAATGAAAGGACCATAATTTAATTCAGCTTCGAAAAACCTTTAACTAAAAGAAAAAGAATCTAATAGATACTTAGGCATGTAGAAGAATAGATGCTATTTATTGATATCACTTATCAGGACCTCAAATTTCATTTTCAATGTGTCAATTTTGCAAACCGATAAGAATTAATGCAAATGTATGTCACTTTTACACAAAAAGCAATTCTCTTGCTATTAAATTTAAAAACTATCACTTTATCAAAAAATTGCTTGATATGTCTCTTTTGGCATTTGCTTTTGTTTTTAATTAGTGATATAATAATAAATTAAAATTTTAACTTCTAATATTTGCAATTTAAAACATAAACAATTGGTTTTTCATAATTTTAAACACCGAATAATTGTTTCACAATTCAGAACACCGAGTAATTGTTAGGTAAACAAATATTGATATAGATTCCATAACATTGGCATAATCGATATTTTTTTTATCATAAAATTGATCAATATCATAAACTGTAAAAAGAACTATTACTTTATGTTTTAAATTATAAAAAGTTAAAGTTCATGTTAAAATGATAATAAAGTTTATGATTATTCTGTAATTAATACTAATTATTATTAATTTACGAAATGAAAAAAAATACATTATCCTATAATGTATAGTCAACAAAATTATTTGAGAATTTTTTATTTTGGCCAAAAAATATGCAAAACTATTTACAATAAAAAAATAATTTAAATCCGATAGCCAATCACACTATTGAAGTCTAGCCCAACATGTCTAGTACTATGGCCGGAACGAATGCTTGTAGCCCAGCCCTTGCATCTTTTATTTTAGGGATACTTTCAAAAATACCCAAAATAGTGTCGAAGTTACTAAATAAAAGTGTCAAAATGGGTTGGAGTCGTGTTCGTGTCGTGTTGGTCCGTTCTTTTAAGTTTTTAACACAATTAGAATCAACATGCATATGACTCACTTAGTTAAAAATGTTAAATATTATCTACCCTCATACAACACAAATTTATATAAGTAACACTATAAGACACGATTAACGCAATGGATAGTACAATTAACACGACTAATATGACTAACACGACATAATAGTATAACTCATTTAATTTGTAAAATATTTGAAAAATATAAAATATAATTAAAACGTCAAATTTATCAATATATACTTAAATTTATCGATATTTTACTGTTGAGTGTCAAAACAGAAACTGGAAGCCTTTAATTTTGGGTGAGATCCTATTTATCGTATTTATTTTTCGGCAATGATCTTTTGTTATTTTGTGAAGCTTCTCTAGAGCAAGCGGAGGTTGTCAACCGCGTGTTATCAATTTTTTGGGAACCGTCGGCAAAGTTGGGTTTTGCAAAAACAAATGATTGGGGCAAGTATGTAGGTGCTCCTCTTCTCCATGGCAGGTTTACCAAGAATCATTTGAGGGGTACGATTTTTTGTATCAAAACCAGATTGAACAACTAGCAATCCAAATATCTTTCTTTGGCTGGGAGAGCAAATAGTACTATGCTATACAAAATACGATATATAAAATAATACTATTCGATATGCAATGTAATATTTATATCATGTAAAGTACTTTTAATATTAATACACAAAAATAACATGTAAATTCACAGAAACCGCTATCAAAAAATATAACTTCTGATTCGTAGCAAAGTCTGTAGTAGCTATGCCTTGTACTATATGCAAACTTTGGCCCTCCGCCCCTCTATGAAGGTACTTTTGTGACGATATTGAATAAAAGTGCAGGCAGTTTCTCAAAGGTTACTAAGAACGGTGTAAGTGGTCAACAATTTGTCAACTCAAAAGACATGGAACTCAAAACATAAGCTAATAATCACCCATGGCACTTCAACTTTAGGGGTACGGGCGCTAAACCCCCTGATGTTTAAAAACGGGCGCTAAACCCCCTAAACTTTGTGTCGGCGCTCACTAAACCCCTTTTGGACGAAATATGACCAAAATACCCCTGGCGCCGTTTTTTCAGTCAACTGACATTTAAAAAAAAAAATTCTGACACTGTCATATCATCTGACACGTCAGAAATATACCTTAAAAATTTCAAACACCTAAAATACCCTCAATTTAATTTAGAAAAAGACAAAATAAATAAATCAACCCAATCTAAATTAAAAGATGAACCCAACACCCGACCGGACCATCCCCACCCGACCGGACCACACCCACCCGACCACCCGACCACCACCGGAAAATTTTCCGGTCATCTTCCGAATCTGTTCCTCAAGAACAGATCCGTCGCGGATCTGTTCTTGAGGAACAGATCCGGCGATCTGTTCCTCAAGAGGAACAGATCTGCAGATCCGTTTATTTTGGTGACCGGAAAATTTTCCGGTCATCATTCACTCGAAGAAGATGACCGGAAAATTTTCCGGTGGTGGTCGGGTGGCGGCGATGGTTGGATCAGTGATGGGTTGGTTTTGAATGGGTGGTTGGGTTTTGAATGAGTGGTTGGGTTTTTTTATTTTATCAGATATTATATTTAGGGGTGTTTTGGGTATTTTTATTTTTTTTTGTCTTTTGATGACGTGTCAACTGACACTTGGTGCTGTCAATTTTTTTTTCTGTTTTAAAAGACAGCCGCCAAACAAAAGACGGCGCCGTGGGTATTTTCGTCCAAAAGGGGTTTAGTGAGCGCCGACACAAAGTTTAGGGGGTTTAGCGTCCGTTTTTAAACATCAGGGGGTTTAGCGCCCGTACCCCTAAAGTTGAGGTGCCATGGGTGATTATTAGCCCAAAACATATGAAGCGATATAACTTTCACATATTCAAACCTACCGAAAACTAGGAATTTCACACTCCATATACAATTTAGTTTAAAATTGATTTTATTTTTAAAATATTTTAAAAGAAAAGTAATTCTTTTATTGAACCGACCTTAATCAAGTCTTCAATTTGATTTTTTTAAAATTGAACAGTCTTTATGTTTTTATTATCAAATTGAATCGAACCAAACATACGGACACTCCTATTTGGAAGATAAATTGTGAAAAAGTTATGCATTTTTGTTATATTTATTTGTTTTTATGTTTGGTCATTGTTATAGGTTGTAGCATGGACCCAATATAGAGCCATCAATAGGATGAATCCCACTAATTGATGGGTTTTGTTCTTTTCTGTAATTTGTTATTAAGTTGGGTAATATCTAAATGTGAATAAAAGAATGTTATATGAAAACTAAAATAATTTTTTCTCATAAAAAAATTGTTGATTAAGGACCACGTCAATGATCCAATATATATTATGGATTTTCTTTTTGTATTTTTCTTGATGGAATTTCTTAGCTGTAACTGGATTTTTTTTTTTTAGAATCAAAATGACTTTATTAACTAATAGCTTGAAGGTCAGCCAACACAAATTGTTGAATATCTTGAGGGACATACCCCCTTCAAGATTGACAATATAAACTGTTTCTCAAAGCCCTTTTGGCTAGCATATGTGCTGCTATATTAGCCTCCCTATTAATATGGAAGATGCCATTACAGCAGTCGACATTAAACATATTAAAAACATCTGAGGCTATTAAACTAACATCGTTACAAGACATCTCTTTGTTGTTGAAAGTTTCCACTACAACCTTTGCATCAGAGTTGATGCGAAAGGGAGTAAGACCCTCTTCCATCGCCATTGCAACACCATCCCTTATCGCTATAGCCTCGCCCAGATCCACAGAAACCATCTCTGCATACCTCCTGCAACAAGCAGCCTTAACTTCTCCCCTCCAATCCCTGATGATAACACCAGTACTGAAAGTGTTTTCCTTGACATCAAAACCTGCATCTACTTGCACACAGTAGTTATTTGGTCTCGGAGGAATCCATCTTTTGTCTCCTGCATTGTTTTCCATCGAGCTCCTCTGAACTGTTTTAATCTGTCTCTGCTTGGCTTCACCAAATTCTGCAATATAAGACACCACCCAATCCAACATTTCATTCACAGGTTTAACATCATTCCCAAAGAGATAATTGTTCCTGTTATTCCAAATTAACCAAAGAAACATAACAAAAATCTGAAAATTCTCCTTAGAGAAATTCCAATAGCCTTCAAACAACAACTCTTTCACACTCCAATTCTTCCCAGGTTGTAGCAGACTTGAGTTGCTCCAGGTTTTCCACACTGCCTTTGCTCTTTTACAGAACCAAAGCGAGTGAATTAGAGTTTCTCCCTCAGCATTACACATGTGACATTTACCATCAATAGTCATTCCTCTTCTTATCAGGTTAGTCTTAACAGGAATCCAGCCATAAAAACATTTCCATACAAAGATCTTAACCTTACCCGGTAAAGTTAAACCCCACAAAAATTTCCACCACTTTCTTATCCTCCCTGTTTCAGACTGAGAAGGGTGGCCTAACATCTCCACTGCAAGTCTATACCCGCTTCGCACAGTAAATAGACCTTTTTTTATCATAATGCCATCTTCTCCTATCTTCCAAATCAGATCTAGCCAGTGGAATATTCACAATACATTCAACTTCCTCAGTACTAAAAACAGACTCCAGCAAAGTCCTATCCCATCCACCATTTTGCCTAATAAAGTAACTAACAGTAGTATCCAAATTCAGAACAGGGGGACTACTAATTTTGAAGGTAGTTTCTCTAGGCAGCCATCTATCTTGATACACCAAAACACCTTTACCATTCCCTATTCTCCATCTACTCCCTCTCTCAATAATCTCTCTTCCCCACACAATACTCCTCCAAGTGAAAGAAGCCATCCTAGGAACAGAAGCTGTCATGAAGCTCCCATTCTTATAATATCTATGTTTAAAAATCTTAGCCAGCGTACAATCAGGGTTATTCAAAATGTTCCAACTCTGTTTCGCCAAAAGACTCCTATTAAAACACTCCAAATTTCTAAAACCCAACCCACCATCAACTTTATCCTTACTGAGAACATTCCAGCTAGTCCAATGTATTTTTCTAGACCCCTCCTTGCTACCCCACCAAAACCTGTTACATAACTTCTCAATGTCACTAATAAGACTTTTGGGAAGCTTAAAACAATTCATATAATAAGTAGGAATAGACTGAATAATTGCTTTGATCAGGATCTCCTTGCCTCCACAAGAAAACAAACTATCCTTCCAGGACTGTAATTTTTGCCAAATTTTGTCCCTAATAGCTTTAAGACTATCTTTTCTTCTCCTACCAACTGTTGATGGCAAGCCTAGATACTGTTCATGACATTTCACAAGTGGAACCCCTATAATCTGTTGTAACTCATTTTTTAAACCATTGCAGGTCCCCTTCCCAAAACACATAGCTGATTTCTCAAAATTTATTACCTGACCTGAGGCTCTCTCATAGACTCTAAGCACATCCTTCACTTTCCTACACTCATCAGAGTTAGCTCTAATAAACACCAAACTATCATCAGCAAAGAATAAATGAGACACCTGACACCTATTCCCAAAGGCTAACCCCTGAATATCTCCTACCTCCACAGCCCTATTAATCAAACAAGACAGACCTTGAGCACAGATTAAAAACAAGTATGGTGACAACGGGTCTCCTTGTCTAAGACCTCTCCTAGGCAACACCCTACCCTTAACCATTCCATTAATCAAAAAGGAGAATTTTACAGAACTAATACAACTCATAATCTTATTCACCTAAGCCCTACTAAAACCAAGCTTGATCATCATAGCCTCAACAAAAACCCATTCCACCCTATCATAAGCCTTAGACATATCAAGTTTGATTGCCATAGGGCCATTAATTTTCCTGGTTGAATTCTTAATCACATGTACACACTCAAAACCAATTAAAGCACTATCCACAATATGTCTACCAGGAACAAAAGCACTTTGTGCTTCATCTATTACATTACCAATCACTTTTCTAAGTCTGTTAGCCAAAGTTTTAGAGATAAGTTTATAAATAACATTGCATAAACTTATAGGTCTAAAATCTTGCATTCTAGAGGCCTTTTTCACCTTAGGAATCATAGCAATTATAGTCTCATTCACACAATCCAGATTAACCAAACCATTAAGAGCATTCAGACAAACCTGTGTGATATCTTTCCCCACTATTTTCCAGTAATGTTGATAGAACACAGCAGGGAATCCATCCTTTCCAGGTGCTTTTGTGGGAGCCATGTCTTTCAGCGCTTGGTTAATCTCCCCTGCTTTGTACTCTGCCTCCAGCATAGAATTTATTTCTGCAGTAACTTTTGGTTGGACAAACTGGGTTACTTCAGAAATATTTTCCCCACTTGGCTCGGCAGATTTGAACAGAGTTGAGAAATACTCTTGAATTATCCTCTCAACATCCCTTGGCTCCTCCTTCCAGCTCCCATTAACATCTTCCATCCCATCAATTCTGTTGCGAGCCCTTCGCTGAGAAGCTTTCCGGTGAAAATACCTCGTATTACCATCTCCCCAAGCTAGCCAATCAGCCCTTGATCTTTGTCTCCATTTTATTTCTTCTTGGAGCAAAAGATCATCAAGCTCTTTTTCCACCTTCCTAATCTGCTCCCCAGCATTTGACAAGTTTTTTGCCTCCAACAACATACCTATATCCTTCTTACATTTTTCTATCTTCTTTTTAACATCCCCCAAATTCAATCTTCCCCATCTGCTGAACTCTGAAGCACACAGCTTGAGCCTATGAACAACATCTTCCAGGCTCTTCATATCTCCATCATTCTTCCAGCAGGAATCTACAACTTCTTCAAATTCTGCTTTCGTTCTTCAACTCTCTTCAAAGTGAAATCTCGCCCCTCTCCCCTTCCTTCTTTGGTCTGTTTTTTCCTTTTTATTCCCCCACATCACAATGGGTTTATGATCTGACCCCCAAAATTCCATGTGCTCCACTAAATAATCTGAAAATAGTAAAGACCAGTCTTGATTTATGACAAACCTATCCAGTTTCTCCTTTACAATGCCTGCTCCTCTATTCCCCCACCAAGTGAAGCCATCATTTACATTCCCTGCATCAAAGACTCTACTTTCCTCTAATGCCCTTTTGAAATTCTGAATCAAATAATCTGGCTTTACTCCTCCTCCTTGCTTCTCAGCTTTATCCAGAATCTCATTAAAATCTCCCCCACAAATCCAGGCCCCCTGATACATGTTGCTTAATCTGTTCAGTAGAGTCCAAGAGTGAACTCTTTGAGACTGAACAGGATTTCCATAAAAACCAGGAGAGCAAAATTGATTGTTGAAAATTGATAGTTACATGCACTTTATTGTATTTTAGAATTACAGTCCATCAATTTATACTGTTTTACTATTACAATATAATCTTTAAGTTTTACTATTAATTTTTTACAGTTCAAATCACCGAATGATTTTATGATAAAAAAGTATTTATATGAACATTATAATATATAATGTTTATGCGTCTATATCAATATTTTTTTTTATCAAAAAACAGATTGATATTCCGACATGAAAATAAATGGTATTTCATGTTTGGCATTACTAAAACTTAATTTGTTTGCAATGGTGAAATATGCTAATATTTGTAATATTATCTACATTTAACTGTAACTTTATTTATTTTATAATGAGTGTTAAAACTATTGCATGATAAATATTGAGATTCAATAACGAAAATGAGTAATTCTAATTTAAAAATGAAGAAGTTTATAAAAATAGATGTTATTAGTAGGAGTATTACTAATCCTTATAAAACAAAAAACAAAATAGATATTTCATAGTACATTCTCAATTTTGTTTTTGTTTTTGTTTTTTTGTTTTTTTAAAAGAGAAGACAAATTAATTTAGTAGCTTAGTTTATTAAAATTTGTTTTAGGTAAAAGGTAATGGTAATCCCCCTAAGTTTTATCTAAAATATATTTATATCTCTAAACTCTAATTCGATGCAAATTCACCCCTTAACTCATAAAATAAGCATAAATCAATCATTTATAATATTAAAAGTTAATTTGTATTGAATTAAAGTTTATTGTAGAAGAGTTTGAATGTGTGAGCGGTAATTGTTTCAATAAAAAAAAATAAACTATCACAAAACCATTTTTTTGGATTTTCTTATAGAGATTGTCGAAGCATTTTAATATGATTTTTCTATAATTTAGTATTTAGAGTTTATGTGATGACTAAAATAATTTTAGAACTTTCTATTTTTACAATTAATAGAAAAGCTTGATGCAATTTTAATAAAACTATAAATATAACAGGTTTTAAAATATTTAAATTGCCAAAAAAGAATTGCGTTGAATTTAATTTACAAATACCACTAACTTTTATAAGCATAAAGAATAAAGAGAAAATTATATTAAATCTTTTATGTTTGTCATAATTCATATTTTAGTCATTTCATTTAAAAACCAAATGATTTGGTTTTTTATTTTTAATTCTGTCAACAATTTTTTTTCCGTCTATTTTTGGTGTTAGTCAATCAAATCAAAAGAGTTACTGGATAAATTAGTACTATTAAACTTGAGGGACGAAATTGTAGACAAAAATAACAGCGGGAGACCAAATCTTTTTTTTTTAAAAAATTAATTATTTATTGATTTAGTCACTTGACTCGGTTTACTAACACTAAAAATTGACAGAAGGATTAAATCGTTGATGGAAACAAAAATAAAAAACTGAATTGTTTGATTTTCAAACATAAAAGTTTAAAGTAAGTATTATTATAAACATGAGGGCTTACAGAGTAATTTGTTTAAAGATAAAATACGATTAAAATAAAATATTCATAGAAATAAAAGTTTGTGTACACGTGTAAAAGTTTCAGCTTTACACGGGTGTTCTAACCGGCTTTTTAGGAAGACCAAAGAAAGAATAACACGTGTGTTGATTATGACCAATCGTGTTTGTGTTGATCGTGTCTGAAAGTAAGGGTCCCACAATGCTACATAATGTAATAAGGCCCATTAGTGTAAGATTGCACCTTTTTTTTTTTTAACCCTTAGTAGATTACAAGAGAAGCTACTAAGTAATAATTGCACCTTGACAGGATAAGAAAGTGGTAGGGTGCAAATAGTTAAAATATTTAATTAATTAACATAAAAATAAATTTAAAATATAAGTTTATGAAATTTTAAATTAAAAAAGTTAAAAGTTTTTAAAATTAAAATATTAAAATTTAAATTGTAACCATTAGAAACACTAAATTTTATAATAATATTTATATTTAGATGTACTAAAATATAAATTTAATTTTTTTTTAATTTAATCCTTCAATTGACAAACATAAAAAATACACGGAAAGATTAAACCATTGACTCTGAAAAAAGTGAAAGATCATAGTATTTGTTTTTTTCAGATATGAGGGACACAAATATAAACTATGATGTATCATATGGCCTCGAAATAATTTACATTTTATTAAATTGATGTTTTAAGAAATACATCAATAAAATAAAGGTTTATTTACCCTCTAAATCTAGTTTAAAAAATTAATTAAGGCCAAACTTGTAACTTTGAGTAAAAACACAACGAACTTGTCATTATGACTCGTATGAGTATAATACTTTGATTAGCTTTAAACACCTCATTTAAAAAGGTAAAAACGAGTTAAAATATCAAATATATGACTTTTTTTTTATCAAATTTAATTTTTTTTAGCTTTGGTTGATATTTATTATGTGTGTAAAGGGCCAAAATAAACCTTAGGTATATTTGTACAATTTACTCCTCTAAAATGTAATATTATACAGAATAAGACATTTTAGAATGAGCAAAATATAATAAATGTAACACAAAACAAACAAAATCAAAATTTCCATGACTTTTAGCAATTAATTAAGAAAAACCCCAAAAAGCTTTTCAAAACTTCCAAATCCGATAGACCAGTGTTGACAAGTTGCTTTCACTTTCTTTGATATTTTCACCACAAAAATTCAGCAAAATTTCTCCAAAGAAAAAAAACTAAAACAAGCTGAATAAATACATTAAAAAATACAATCTTTCTCATAACTTATAAAAAACAGAGCTCAAAAATTCGTTTCCTTTTCCACTTTACCACAAAAAACATCATCATATCTTTGTTTTTTCAAGTTGGTTACTCTCAGGTACGCCAAATTATCATAATTTTGTTTAGTTTTTACTAAGATTAGCATCTGGGTAGTTTAAATATGATAAAAAGATTGGTTCTTGGCCTATAGATCTGTAATTTGTTGTATGCAAGTTTCAAGTTTGGGTTTTCAGTGATTAATGGGATCTTTAGTTGCTTTACTTATAAAAGTTTAAGTAATTAAAAGCCAAGAATTGTAGATTTTTTTTGTTCTGATTGGTTGTAGTAAGGGTTTCACAGATGGGAACAGATGCTGGTTTTGGTGAATTATCTGGTTTGAAATTTGGAGATGAGACTGATTTTCTTGATTTACATCAGTATCCAAGTTTGAGTAATGGATACAAATCCAATGCCAATGGCATCTCATTTGATTTAGACTTTAACATTTTAGATAGTTCATTTGTGTTGCCTTGCGAATCGGATACTCGTAACGATGCTCCTCCGTCTGTGTCGACCACTACGGAAGGAGACTCTCCGTCGGATGATAATGACTTCTCGGATACTATTCTTAGTTACATACGCGAGATGCTCATGGAGGAGGATATGGAACAGAAGCCGTGTATGTTCCATGATCCTTTAGTTCTTCAAGCTGCAGAGAAATCGCTTCATGATGTTCTTGGTGAGAAATGCTCATCGTCGCCAGATCGATCCTCTTCTTATGGTGATCAATTTTTGGTTGATAGCCCGTGTGAGGGGTTATCGAGTAGTTTCAGTGATTATAGCTGCTGTAGCAGTTCTGTAACTAATGCTAGCAGCAGCTCAGCCGAACAACAATGGTCTCATGGGGATTTTGCAGAGTACAAACCGTTGTTTTTGCAAACACCGATTCCTACGAATTTTGTTTTCCAATCGACTGCAAACTGCAATTTGCAACAGCATATCAAATCACAAAATAGGTTATCAAGTTATGGTAATGATGTTTTTGGCTCTTTTGAGAGTAAAATTACAGTGCCAAATTTGTTTAGTGAGAGTAATTTGGCGTTGCAGTTTCAGAGAGGCGTAGAGGAAGCTAATAAGTTCCTTCCGAAGGTTAAACAATTGGTTATTGATTTAGAGCCTAATGCATCAATGCTAGAGACGAAGGAACCGAGTTCAAATGTAGTACTTAAACGAGAGAATGAGGAGGGGGAGTATTCGCCGAATTCAATTAAAGGAAAGAGGAATCATAAACGAGAAGATGAAGATTTTGACGAAGAACGAAGTAACAAACAGTCAGCAATTTACGTAGATGAAACCGAGCTTGCGGAGATGTTCGATAAGGTTTTAGTATGTACAGGGGAAAAAGGCAGACCCCCTCCCTGTATAATGAATGACAGTTCGAAAAGTGTATCAAACAAGACGCTGCAGCAGAATGGACAAACAAATGGATCTAACGGTGGCAAGACTCGGGCTAAGAGACAAATAAGTAAGGAGGAAGTGGTTGATTTGAGGACGCTCATGATTTTATGTGCACAAGCCGTCTCCGGAGGTGACCAGAGGACTGCAAATGAATTACTTAAGCAGATCAGGCATCACTCATCGCCTTTTGGTGATGGATCCCAGAGATTAGCTCATTGCTTTGCCAATGGTCTCGAAGCTCGTTTAGCTGGGACCGGAGCCCAAATCTATACTGCTTTGTCTTTCGAAAAAGCGTCAGCTGCAGATATGTTGAAAGCTTATCTTGCTTATATTTCCGCCTGTCCGTTTACCAAGATTGCAATAATTTTCACAAACCATACTATTATGCAAGTTTCTAAGAACGCCTCAACACTTCATATAATAGATTTTGGTATATTATATGGTTTCCAGTGGCCTGCTCTGATTTATCGCCTCTCAAAAAGACCAGGCGGACCTCCCAAGTTACGTATTACCGGGATTGAGCTTCCCCAAAGTGGCTTTCGGCCAGGTGAGAGAGTTCAAGAGACAGGCCGTCGCTTAGCAAAATATTGTGAGCTCCATAAAGTTCCATTTGAGTACAATGCCATAGCAAAGAAATGGGAAAATGTCCAAATTGATGATCTCAAGATCAATAACGGTGAATTTGTTGCTGTTAGTTGTTTGTTACGATCCAAAAATCTACTCGATGAGACTGTTATGATCAACAGTCCTAAGAATGCGGTATTAAACCTAATCAGAAAGACAAATCCAAATATATTTATTCATAGTATTGTGAATGGTTCGTATAATGCACCATTTTTCGTGACAAGGTTTCGGGAGGCTCTTTTTCACTTCTCTGCATTATTTGATATGTTTGATGCTAATATGTCCCGTGAAGATCAGATGAGACTGAAGTTTGAGAAAGAATTTTTTGGGCGGGAGGCTTTGAATGTGATAGCATGTGAAGGGTCGGAAAGAGTCGAGAGACCTGAGTCGTACAAGCAATGGCAGGTTCGAAGCAGGAAGGCTGGATTAAAGCAACTTCCTCTGGATGATCAACTAGTGAAGAAACTTAGGAGTCGGGTCGAGCAACGATACAACAATGATTTTGTGGTAAATGAAGATTGTCAATGGATGCTGCAGGGTTGGAAGGGACGTATTATCTGCGCATCTTCTGCCTGGGTTCCTGCATAGGATTCTTGTCGAGTCTTACATTTATGTTACGCGGAAACTCGTCGAGTCATACGTTTTGGTATTTCGTTCTGAAATTCTGAAACTCTATGTTATAACTTATTATTATAAAAAATGACTTGTCGAGTTTTACGTTTGTGTTGATTTAACAAGGGACGGTACTCCTAACCTATGTTGCACCATAATTTATCGAGTCCTATGTTTCGGTGTTTTAATTCCGTTTTCAGAAATGCTTCTGAAATTTTGAAACTCTATATTTATCACCTTAGGAGCAACATGACTTGTCAGAGTTTTACGTTTGTGCTGCTGTAACAAGGAAGGGAACCTGTAACCTCTCTTGCACAGTAGACGTCAACATTTTGGTGTTTTAATTCCGTTTCCAGAAATGCTTCTGAAATTTTAAAAATCTATACTTTTCACCTTAGGAGCAACACGTCTTGTCGAGTTTTACGTTTGTGCTGCTGTAACAAGGGAGGGAACTTGTAACATATGTTGCACGGAAGAGTTTTACCTGGAACTCTATATTTATACCATGTTCTTGTAAAAAATGTTGTTTTAGTATACTCTGTTTCGACGTTTCTCGTTTCCGTGTTTTTGTGCTTCATAGCTTGTATCAGGGTCTGGTTGGATATTAATTTCCAGTTTTATCCACATCTTATTATCTTCTGTAACCTAATTTGAGAGCTCTTTCAAATGTCATGACTTGCTAGATGGAATAATATATGAAGTTTTTATAAATCATCTTCTGTAACCCAATTTGAGTGCTCTTTTTGGCTGCTATTGTGTTATACTGTTAATGAAAATTGTCTAAAATGTAGTTCAGCTATGTTCATTCCTTGAGGATCAAGAAAAGCTAACATTGCTGTCAATGTTTTCTTGATCTGACTATTATTAATTTGGCACAGTGATTGAAGAATTCGATTGGACCGTCTGGTTCAAGCGGTTGAACCAGTAACTGATCAGCTGTCCGGTCGAATTAACTCTTACAAATCAAAAATTCAGTCCAACCAAATTAGGCCGAAAGAACCGGACTGAATTTACAGTTCAATGATGAACCATACAAGCATGTCCATATTTTTTATGATTTAGAAACCGATAGCCATATACTGTTCGGCCACCGATTTGGTTTCTATGTTACTGCATTGACAAGTCAATGCCATTATTATGTTAATACAGACTGAAGCTAAAATTACTATCATGGCAATATATTAAGTTCATAGTATTGCTTTTCCTTTAACTTTTGAAAATTCTCAGACTATTTTAAAAATTTATTAGTACCTTTAAGGAGTTTAATTCCGTTTATCTGGAATTTCTCTTGAAACGGAGGCTTCAGATACCTAATATCTAAACTTAGAAGAAAATAAAAACAACAAACCTTTAAAATTCAAAAAATATGTTACACTTGACATTATATCAGTG
Organism: Mercurialis annua; assembly: GCF_937616625.2. NCBI lineage: Eukaryota > Viridiplantae > Streptophyta > Magnoliopsida > Malpighiales > Euphorbiaceae > Mercurialis > Mercurialis annua. The sequence goes on along the minus strand of NC_065575.1, from coordinate 1,949,174 downwards.
GTGGAGCTATTCGCTGGCGGAGACTGAGCTGTGCACCCATACCCCCAGATCGGAGCTAGTAAGAGATGCATGTTTTTTAGAGAAAAATTATGATTCCGAGTTACGTCCTTCCCAGTCCTTCCCAGTAAAAAAAATCGTCCATTAAAACTTCTTTTCTTATAATTTGTCTCATGACTAAATTTTCTGGCTGCGTCACTGACTCACTGCATTAGATATTATAGCAATATTTCAAAACTCAACACTAGTCATGCTCATTAATGATATAATTAAGATTTAATATGAAAAGACTAATAATCATCTGAATAATAGCATATACTATTAAATTTATATCCTTTCTCCTTTTCAAATTATAAACAATAATAGTAAGAAAGAAGTCATGAACATGGTCATAGACTACGCTGAGTGACTGATAGTGAAACATTTAACTAAGAAGAAAAAGGTAAATTTATATATTTTGAAACATTAGGAAATAGGTAAGAGTTCAATGTATTAGAATTAGTGGGGTAGTGGATGATGATTGTTTGCTAATCAAGCTTTTTTTTAATATCTAATCAAGTTATTTAAACTAATGTTGTCTGTTAATTTAATCTAATTAAAAAAAAAAATTCGGTTAATTTGGTTTCGGTTAATATTTTCTCACCCCTACATAGGATCAAGAAAATTGTCATTCCCATATTTACTTGATCCTCTATTTAAATCTTTCTTTCTCTAAAAATTGTTCTCCCCCTTCTCTCTAAAAACAATTCTTCCTTCTTTATCATCTTTTTGAGGGTGGGAGAAAATGATTTTTCCGGTTAAACGGAAAATCATTTTCTCTCTGCCCATAATAATATTTACAGTAGATCTATTACTCTTGTTTACATAAATTTTTAAAGATGTTTATTTGAAATTTCTTTTAATCTAGATTTTATTAAGTCTTGTTATAGTGTTTGTTTGTCTTTTGTTTTAAAGATCGAAGGTATGTTTGAAAATGAAAGTTTATCTTTTCAGAATCTCATTGAAAATGAAGATCGGAAAACATGAAATTTCAACGGATCTAACGATCTAAAAATAACTTTTGGATCTATATTGAAGATGAGACTTGAAAAGTTTGAAACTTTAAGAATCAAGTGGTTTCAAGATTGTAGTCTCAATATTTGAACCATTTATGTATTTGGGTAACCTTTTGTGGTTGAAAAAGTCATATTCGATGGCTATATAGTATGTTGAAACCATGAGTCATTTGCATGAAAAATTTAAATCTTTCGAGTTTATAGCTATTTAAACACTACTTCTAAAACTTGGCAGGGAAAAAGTCACATCATTCACTTTTTTTTGATATTTTTGGCACCAAAATAGTTTTTACCACACAATGTCGTTTTATCGGATTTTGATGGCTGAAAATACATCAAATAACGACCGTAGGCTATAAAATGTCAAAAAAAAGAGAAAAAAATTTGAATTTTTTTTATCCCAAATCTTAAATGTAGTGAAAAACACTACAAACGCAAAATGTTAGAAATTTATATACAAATAATCCAAAAATTATTTACTATTTTCTTTTTAAATTCTAAAAATTTACAGTTATTTTAAAAAATTATTACTATCCTTTGAGTATTTTAATTTCGTTTAACTGAAATTTCTCTTCGGATGGAGGTTTCAGTTGCTTAATATCAAAATTTAGAAGAAAAAGAAAACAGTAGATTAAAAAAATGTTACATTAATATAAGATATTACAGTATTTAGACCCAATCAAATCAATATTTCGATTTTCTTAAAACATAATAGAGAATTTGTAAAATATAGTCAATCTAAATTTATAAAAGTATTATGTTTAAAATCATTAGATATTGTTTTTAGAAAAGTTGAAAGGTTTGGATTTAAAAACTAAAATTTAAAGTTTGGTCATAATTGCAAAAAAAAATTAAAATTGGACGTAATTGTAAAAATTAAAAGATTTGATTATAATTGATAAAAAAAAATTTGGATTTAAAGAAATGGTTAGGCTTAAGATTAATATAAAAATATTATATAAATTATTTTACAAGACAATAATATAAAAATATCAGATAAATAATTTTACAACATGATAATAATAATCTGAATAAAATTACATATACTATCCAATTCATATGCTTCTCTTTATCAAATCATAAACAATAAAAGTACAGAAAAGTCATGAACATCATAGACCAGGTTGAGTGACTGATAGCGAAATATTTTAATAGGAACAGAAGTATATAATTAATTTATCTTGAAACATTAGCAAATAGGTAAGAGTTCAATGTATTAGAATTAGTGGGGGTAGTGGATGATGATTATTTGCTAATCAAGTAATCTAAACTAATGTTGTCTGTTTTCTTTGAAAATTTGTAAAGTTAAAATTAAAGTCAGAAGATGACAATTCAAAAAAAAAAGGTGTTTATCCTAAAAATTAATTGTACCATGTTATATTTATAACAAGCGAATAAACACTAAATTGAAATTTTTTTTTGATAATTAAATTTAAAAATTTTATTCTTACATAAGACTTGACGTGATTATATATCACTGAAATCCCTAAATAGCTACCTTAGAGGGGGTGAATAAGGTTTAGTGAGTAATTAAAATTTAGTAGGAGTTTAAGAGAAGAGAAATTGACACAAGCAATTTAGAGTGGTTCGGATTACAAACCAATCCTACTCCACTACTCAATCAAAGATTGAGATTTTAGAATTCACTAATGGATTGTGCTTTAAAGCTAAACACAAACTTTACAAAAGAGATTTCCAAGAGATAATCTCAAACTCACAAAATGTTTTTCTAAGGATAAACAAAAACCTACAACACTAATAATTGAATCACAATGATTAATCAATCAACAAAAGAGATAAGCAATCAATTAATTGATGCACAATAAATGTGGAGAGAATAAATTGAATGCTTGAGTATATGTTTTGTTGCTGGAGTGTCTAACCTCATAAATGAGGTAGACAAGGGGTATTTATAACCCCAACAACAAATCCTTGAATCTTCTAGAAGAAAACTCAAGTTTGTGCTGAAAAGCACCCAGTAGCGCCCGTGATTCCTATGTCGCGCCCGCGATATTCAAATGTCAGGAATTCAACCAATGGTTGAAGGCCACTTGTCAAGCAACTGATGGAGGGCTCTGATATAGCCGTTGGACCTTCAACGTTCATATTCCTCGCGCCCGCGATGTACATGTAGCGCCCGCGATACATTTGGAAAACCAAAGCTGTTTGATGAGTGGTGTATCGCGCCCGTGATGTTATGTATCACGCCCGAGATTCATGTATCACGCCCGTGATGGAAAAGGGATCTCGGGCGCGATATGCTACTGGAACTAGTCGGAATATGGAATTTTCGATTCTCGCTAGAAAGCTTCGATTCGACCCGGGATGGTTTCTATATGTTCCTACACACTAATAAACATGATTAGGCTCTTTAAATTGATTGTCAAACTCAAAATTAGGGTTCAAATGGGACTTGGTCCAACAATCTCCCCCTTTTTGATTTTGACAATCAATTTACGGAAATGGCTAAGTTTGTGGGAGTTCAAATGAGTTTTGGCTCCCCCTCACTTTATGCACAAGAATTTTTAAATAAATCTAGACAAGCATAAAGTAGATACGATTTTAAAAGCTTAGTCATTTGAATAAAAGTTGCACTTTTTGAGAGATATGAAAAAAAACTTTAGAAAGGCAAATATCTCTCCCCCTTTGTCAAGATCAAAAAGAAGTAATGGCCTATAAAAAATCGGAAGTGCAAGAAATAGAAATAAACTCAATTATAAACAAGGATTCATAGATAACCAAGATAAAAACCACATTGAAATTAGGAAATAAGGACAAGGCTTACACAAAAGACATTAACCATATATAGGCATGTAATCCACAACTAGATAGGATTTACAAGGCATTGTTGACAAGGTGAAAAATGCAAAAAAAAATTAAAGCATAAAAACAATGCATGAAATGGATGAAATGCAAATGATCAATCCTCCTCTTCAATGTCATTGAAATCTTCTTCCTCAAGCACCGGAGTATGAACCGGAGAAGGCGGAAATTGAGCATCGAAGCGGTTCCGCAAAATGCCAAAATCGGACCGTAAACCACCAAACTCCGTTTCCATTCTCCCAAAGCGATTTTCCAAATTGTTGAAACGGGAATCCACATTTGTTTCCAACAAGTTCATACGTCCAAACATCCGCTCATTTTGACTATAAATGAGCGAGAGCATTTGATTTGTGCTAGAGCCGGGAGGTGGGAGCCAAGTGGGATCCATTGCCGGTGCCGGAATTTCCGGTTCTTGAAAGCCGCCTAACGCTTCTTCCTCAACTTGAGCTTGAAACACTTCCGGAGGTACTTTTTCTTGGTACTTTTTCTTTATAGCATCTTAAATGGTATTAATTTTATTTAATATTCTATTTTATTACTTTTAAGAGCATATTTAAATAAATAAAGAGTTTTTAATAATTTAAAGTGAAAGTTAATTTTATTTATTATTTTTTAAATTTAATGATTATAGTTTATAATTTTAAAATAAATAATTGAAAAAATGATAAGAAATAAGATTTTTATTATATATAAATAAAAAATTATTTCTAGTGTCTAAATAAAAATTTATTGACGCATCGTTTTATATTATATCTTCATAATTAAAAAAATTATCTCATTAAAAACTCCATAATAGATGCTCTGAAAGAGTAAAGTTTATATATTTGGCAATATCTTTAATTTTGGATGGAATATGGAGTTATTCGACTCCGAAAATATATACCTCAAAACATATACTCAGTTAATTTGATTAACTCGTTGTGTTATAATTAATATAAAAAAGAAAATTCATATTTTATAAATATGGTATAGACATCATGGTAGCATAATAGAATGTTTCAATAAGTGAATTGGTATTTATGGCAATAACACATCTTTAATAGCTTTCTGTATGGTTATTTTATTGTATTTACTTTATTTATTTTTCTATTGAAAGAAAATTAGTACAATTCATCCAATAGTGATAAATAAATAAATAAATTAAAATATTTTGTACGAACAAAATAACCATAGACTTATATTTAATGGCTAATTTTATTTCGTTTGGTTAATATTTGGCTTATTTAATTATAGAAAAGTTATCGAAATTTTAAACACCTATAAAAAAGTTGTTTCTATAGTATCTTCTCATCTTTAAAGGAACAATCACATTTTTTTTATTGATGCAGAAATTTGAAATGAAAATTAGTTTTAGTTTAATTTTTCGGTCACTTTATATATATATATATATATATATATATATATATATATATATATATATATATTTGGGTGGCTCATTTAGTAGTCAAAAAGCCCTATTGGATGACTGTTTTTCAGTATCATCATTTGATTTTGATATCACTCACTCATTGTGATGAGTAGTTGTTATCTCTGTATAAATACTTTCACTTCATTTATTGAAGTATAGCCTATGATAAAAAAAAAGCGAATAAGCATTTATTAGAAAAATTTAATTATTTTTTATCATTCATTTTTTCACATGACTATCGTATTATTGGTTTGTTACACAAATAATATGGCGCAACGGTTGCGTGCGATAATATTTTTTTTAAAAAGATAATTTTTTGATTAAGAAACTCACTAAAAAGACCCAATCCAATCAATATTTGGATTTTCTTAAAGCATAATATAGAACTTGTGAAATAGACAATTTTTTATATTATTTTCAAAAAAAATACACCGATATTAAAGTATTGTGTTTTCTATTTAGTATTTAATTAATTTTACATGTACTCGCTAAATTTATAAAAATATTATATTTTTTTTATAATTAAATAATTTTTCATTAATATCAAGCAGTTACAAGCTGTTTAAGAATTTAAAAAGGGTATATAACCGTTTCTAATGACGACATGTAAAAAATATAAAATTTTAATTTGCAGATCGCCTTACAGGTTAAAAATAAAAATTATATGACTAATTTATCACAATAAGATCCAATACTTCTCTGTCTAACAAAAATTCACTAATCCTTCATAAGAAAAATAAACAAACCTTTCTTATATAAAGGACAACAACTTTCGTATAGAAAGACAATCGCTGTAACAATATATATATATATATATATATATATATATATATATATATATATATATATTTCATCTTCAGTCTCAAAAGGTCTTAATTTATATTTGATTCTTGATTTGTTTATATATTGAAATTGATGCGCCTCATTGATAGATTTACCAACAAAAACAAAAAAGATGAAAAGGAGTCCGCTATTTATTTTATTCTAAAATAATAAAAAAGAAATGGCTGCCGCCCGGCAAAAATAATCCATTGACGGCAGCTAAAACGAAAAATAAAAAGAAAACCTTTGACGATTAAGGTTTTCTATTTGAGAGAGAAAAGAGAGAGAGAGAGAAGAGGACAAAAGTATTATGTTTAAAACCGTTAGAATTTATTTTAGAAGCCGTTTTATAAACAACTGCAAACTGTGTTTTTAAACGGTTTAAAATTCTTTTAGATACTGTTTTTTAGGGTTAATGTCAGAAAAATTCACAAACTTTGTACGTTTTTTCAATTTAATCACCTTTTAAAATTTATCATAAACATACATCAACTTTCATTTTTTTTCAAATTCATACACGGCGTTGATGTAACATTAATTCATTGGTTAAGAATGATCTCCACCTTTGCAAATTATTCGAATGAATAAGTGTCATCTCGGCACCGTATATGAATTTAGAAAAAAAATGATTTATCTTTATGACAAAGTTTAGAAAGGTGTGATTAAATTAAAATAAAGTATAAAGTTGGTAAAGTTTTATAATATTATCTTTTCTTTTAAAATAAGTGTAAATTAATTTTTAAAAAACCGTTTGAAATTATCCAAAATGGATTTTGAAATAAAAAAATTCAAAGTATAATAATAAAAGTAAACTATAATGCGCCTTAAAATGAGGTTTTCAAATTATAGTTTTGGAATTCGATTTTATAAACATATTTTTAGGTATCCTTCAAACATTTCAAAATAATAATCAATGTTTGGATAGGCTAGCTTCTAGATTTTGGATTTTCTAATCTGGGTTTACTACATTTGAAGGAAGTCTTGGTCAACATTCAACCTACTGCTTCAGTGCATGGTGGCTGAGAGGATCAAATAGGGACCATGCAAATTCCAATTTGCATGCAATAAGTCTAAGTTATTTTTTTTTTATCAAAATATGTCTATGTTTAAAATGCTTATAATATTGCAACTTGGGAAGATTATATTCTTTAATATTGGAGTGAATGGTCATTTGGGAAGCAAAACAAAAATATAATTCCAATCACATTAGTTCATGCAAAATACTGTCTCCATCCTCGAAGGTTCCTAATCCTACAATTTATATATAAATATATATTTTCTTCAATAATTGGTAAGATGTGATGTTTGTAGTTTGAATATAATTTTTATGGATATTTTTAGTCATTTATACTGACTAATTAAAAATAATTAAGTAATTCTAAATAATAAAAATGAAAACTGTTATGACTTCAATAAACAAATTAATGTCATATTTTAAATTTAATAATTTAACATTTAAGTTAATCAAAATAGTTAAATACAATAATATTTAACTATTAATGATAGTGCGGATTGTTTATTCAAATCAAACACATCAACTATCTATATATGACCATTACATGTATATATTATAGCATATAAAAGTATACTTCATAAACAATCAAATGTAACAACTCAAATTATTGATTTAATGAATTAGAAGAAGCTTAAAAACACAAAAAATTCTAGTACTAGCATTATCACTTTAAAAAACAAAGTAAGAAAATATTTATTAGAAGAAGAGTGAGTATTTGCTATAAATTAATGAGGTTTAAAGAGTAATATAGATTTTTGAGTAAAAGCTTAAAAACACAAAAAGATATAGTATTTTTATAACTTTTCCTTGTTGAAGTAGGAGTTTCTACTCGAGACCATACTCACCGACAAGGTCTCAAGTAACACCGAGTGAACTGTTTTCAAGGCTGAAACTCATATTTCTTGTACGACTTTTCATTTATTTTCAAATTCGGACTTTTGTACTCCAAAATGGACCTAAAAATTCTAAAATACCTTCACATCTTGAAACACTCGACACACAAATAAACATAATAACAATTAAAATCAAGCACAAATACAATGAAAAGTAAAATAAAATTACACTGAATTATCAGAGTGATTTGCTCCTATCATTTCGGCATGGAAGCCAATAGGCTTTTTATCAAAAAAATGTTCGTCTTCGAATTATGATGAAATTATAGTTCATTTGTATTGTCGAATTGAAAAATTCATTTTGTAATTATAAAAACGCTATATGAGATCTTCTGAATGCATCCTAACTATGAGACAACATTTTTAAACCTTTAACATTCAAACTAATCCACACTCGAGTCGGGTAGGTCCCTTGTGGGAGGCAAAACTCTAACTCCAAATTTTAAACGACTGCATACATGAATATGGTTATAACTCACAATCTCACTTAAAATAAGAGAGCGTTTTATCAACTCACCTATGCCTTGAGATTATTTATAGAGTTTTTTAGTTAAACAAAAAAAGTCATACCATTTATCTTCATTTGACACATTAATAATAATAGTTAATCAAATTTCGCTTGTATCAACTATCGACTATAACTATAACTCTATAAGCAACATCTATGACCAGTCATTTAATCTGAATTTAAATCATATCGAGGTGATTGTTGGATTAGTTCTTTGGTGAATCGCATCCATCTACCAACCCTTAATATAAAGTAAAATTGTATCTCTAAAAGATATTTAATTAATCGAGCAAATATTTTACTTAAAATATTTTTATTTGTGTGTGGTGGGTCTCCCAAAAGCTTAACAATGTTCAAAAGTTCATATACTACATAATAAAAAGAATAAACCAAGCTAGAGTAGGGAGAATATTATGTTCTGGATTTGATGATAAAAGAATCATATAATTTAATTTGAAATCAAAGGCAAATCGGTATGCAAATACATGTATTTGGACATATATATGATATATTATTCTTGAAAATCTCTGGTTGTTGCTCCATTAGTCAAATAAATTATTTAAAAATGTAAAAGCTATATCATTTTATTGATTATAGTGTATTTGTTTAATATTTAATCTTTAGTTGATGTCATATCATGGTGGTATTAGAATATATTTATTCTGTTGCGGTTTCAGTACAGAGACTAATTAATATTTTATTAATTTAGTTAATTAAGATATATATTGCTAAATTAATGTTCAAGATTCGACATAAGGTAGGGTTTGGAAAGACTTGCTTCCCAAGTATCATAATCTTTGTTTATTTTGGTGATAGAGATGTTCTCTATTTCAGTTTGAAAGTTGACCTTAAGTAATTGGAAAATCGCATAATAATAATAATAATAATAATAATAATAATAATAATAATAATAATAATAATAATAATAATAAAATTGATTCAAATGATGAAATTTTGAATTTGGATTTTATGAATAAAATAAATGTGTTTCTCGAAGACTTTATCCACTTAATAATAGTTCACCTGTCTCAAACTGAATTAGTTTGAATGAAGAAATATTGAAATAAATAAATTTTCTTATCAATTGTCAAATAAGGTGATCAGTTATTACTTTTTTTTTTTTCATTTTACAATGTTTCAGATACTCCATATAGTTTTGGTTAATGAAGGGTAAGACTGATGTTTACTTGTCATTTAATTTTTATAAACTACTTCACAAGTCTCAATCTGATTGGAAAGATTCTTTTTGTAAACTATTTTTAAAAATTAATAATCTTACTTTTCTATTCTCATGTTATATTAAATATATTATGTTTTTATATCATTTTTAAAGACATTAATTAAAGAAGATATAAAAAAAATTAGTGTAAATAATATTACATATATAAATAAAAGTTATTAAATATAATAGGACACTCAAGAAGGAACTCAATGTAAATTTTAGATTGATATGTGTATTTCATTTTGATTTTTTAAAAAATTATTGCTAAATTTTTTATTATAAAAAATTTATATTCTCATGAGTTTTTTTAGTTTTTTGTTAATTACTTATTATTATTTTTTTGAAACTTAATTGTGAAGAAAATTATTTAACTTTTTTGTTATAATTTGTTTATTATTAAAGTATAGTTTAAATTGAAAATTATTTATTTATAATGAATTTCCAATTTTAAAAACTATTTCTTTTATTTTTTTAATTTATCCTAATACAAAGTTATTATTTCTAAAATTTAAATCATTTTAATTTAGAAGTGTTCATAATAAACATAATCAATAAAAGTAGTTTGACATCTTTGAACAACAGCCAGTCACCTGCTGCTATCGTAAGTGGAGCCTACGAGATATACTTTTGACCACGTTCCTTGCACCATATCACCATCTGGACCCATCTGCACCGTTCTAAACTTAAATGGCCAAATGTGTCTATGCAACTTTTTCAGGGGGGAGGATTCATATCTAATTTCTGTTCATTCTATATTCGTTTGTTTATATGCTAAACAAACCAAACTCGTGTTTATTTGTTTATGTGCTAAGCAGACCGAATTCGTATTCATCTGTTTATGTGCTAAACGAGTTTGATTCACCGTTGTTGTTTATTCAAATTCTAAACAAGATGAGCTTGTGTTTGGTTTGTGTTTGCTCATATCCGTTTATTTAAATAGTAATCAAGTCAAATTCGTATGCATTTTTTATGTACTAAACAAATTTCGATCATTTCAATGTTAGATGAGCTGTGCTACAATAAACACGAACATCACTTGCTTAGTCCCTAAAAGAACGTATGCGAGATGGACAGATAAAATATATAATTTTTTTTTTCAAACACATATTAATTATCTAAAATACTAATAAAAAACAAAGGTTAAAGAATAACCATCAAATATCTAAAGTAGTAATCTAAAAACCAGACTAATGGTCGAATCTGTGTAGCTCAAATTTTATTTGTTTAAGATATGAATAAACACAACCGAATTTTTATCGAGCTCGATGTTGTGATGCTCGTATGCAACTCAACTCGTTTACAATCTTACCATGCACCTAATGTAATCTCACCTACAGATCTTGAACTTTTGTCCCTTTTCCACTAAAATTCTCTTACTATACATCATACCAAATATATACAATTAATTAATTTTCAATATACCCCCCAATATTTTAATTATTATTATAATAATAATAATAATAATATATCTTTCTTTTTAAAGTCTACGATTATATCCTAATATACATATAAAATTAATTACTAAACATTGTCATTTTTGTATACATTAATTACCAAATTTATTTAAGATAAAAAAGAACTATAATTTATTTTTCTTTTAATTAGAGACTACAGCTATATAACCCAACTATTTTAATACACCTTTTTTGTAACGCCTAACGTGGCAATTAAAGAATGGTTTTATAATTTTTTTTTTTTAAGAAATACTCTTTTAATAGGGAAATGATAGGCTGAAATTTTGCCACGTAAGGTGGGTTAAATAGGTAGATTATAAAGCATTGTTTTTAATTAAATATATGATGTATTCTACAATATGCATAGAATTATTAAAATTTAGGATTATTTATAATTACTTTTTTAATTTAAACAATATTATATAATTTTAAATTGAAAAATTAGTTGCTATTATTATTTGTAAGTCGACCCTCTGATAATTAATACACACGGTGGATCAAAAATTTATTAATTATTAAAATTATTAATTTATTGAATTTGTATCAAGAAAATTATAAAAAATATTTTAAAACATCTACATTAATAGACCTAATATTAATATTATATTATAGAACAACTAACTAAATACACTTTACAATCACTCAATTTAAAAATAATAATTTTATATTCAATTTAAAAAATATCAATTGATATCAAACTAAAAAATAATTATTAAGAAGTTGTATTCATAGAGTAAAATATTTTTTAATATTTTTTATATTAGAGATACTTTTCTTACTTTAATTTATTTATCTAATAACTTCTTTTAAAATTTCTTAAAAGAATAAGAAAGTCATAATTTGATTGTATTTTAACTTTCACTTTATGAATTAAGGTTAGTATTACCTCAAATAAATCATCAATTGTTATATATTTTTTTAAAAAAATCTCTCTAATAATTAATATTCATGTAAAATATATTTTAAATTTTATTAATAATTAAATAATAGAATTATTAATTATCCGACGTGGAACGAAGTTGGTTCTCTCAATTTTCTATTAATTATTAGAATTATTAATTTATAGAATATTAACTATTAGAGGATTGACTGTATAGTTAAAACCGAAACCGAAACCGAAATCGAAACCGAAACCATAAACCTGAACCAATAGGTCCCAATACCTCTCCAGAATCGCTCAATGGATGGTTCCATCCAGTTCTTACAAAACCGTGAACTAGCAGTTTGAATCTAGAACCGCGAACCGTGTAATAAAGTCAATTTGACCTATCTTCATGTTCTTTCCAAGAAGGATCCCAATCCATTAAAAATTGAATAATTTTTTAATTATTTCCCTTTTGAATCTCATTATTTATACCATAATTCTCGATCTACTTGCTCCAATTTCTTTTTCAACTTCTCTCAGGTACAAACCCAACAAACCCCACTTCATCTTCTTCAATTACTTCACTGCACTTCAAATTTTTTATTTAGGGTTCTCTTTATTACATCCTAATTGTTCATGGGTTCAGCTTAGTTCTTGTCTTTTTATCCTTCTTGTTATTGGGTTTGACTTCTTTTTCTCAATCTTTGACTGGGTTTCCTCTTATAGTTAAGGAATTAATTCTAGGGTTTCCTTAGGGTTTAGCTATTTTAAGTTCTTGATCAGCTTATTCAAACTGTATAATAATTTTGATAGGGTTTTGTAAGTTTAGATAGATGAGAATGGATCCTAATCTTTCATTTTTTTCTGATTATGCAACTAATTCCATAACTGATGAGACCACCATATTTCCAAACTATAATCAATACCCAGATGCTGAAAATGGATTTAAATTGGATAGTCCTCCATTTGACTCAAATTTCATGAATGTTGTTCCTTTTGATCTACCTGATTCAGATTCAAATGACCTAGCTTTATCCTTTGATTCATATATCCCTAAGTTTAGTCCAGACGGGGAATCATTTGAACCTTCTTCTAGTTGGAGTCCAGAGGGAGATTCTTCATCTCCCTCTAATGATAGTGATTCGTCGGATCCGGTTCTTAAGTATATAACTCAGATGCTTTTGGAAGAGAATATGGAAAATAAGCCTCCTATGTTTTATGATCCATTGGCTTTAAAAGCTACTGAGAAGTCATTGTATGATGTTCTTGGTGAGCAAGATCCTAATTCCTTGCTTAAATCATCGCGACTTTATGTTGACTATGAGAGCCCTGATAGTAATCATTCCGGGATTGGTAGTGAGTACGCTGGTAATTCAAGTACTAGCATTATCACCGGCACTGCCATTGCCACCGACGATTTTGTTGATCCTCGGTGGGTTCTTGATCCTGCCGAGTATGGTTTGAAGTCCAATTTGCAGCCGACTGTAGAATTCTCGGTGAATCCTTCAAATGGGCTGCCTAATAATGGTAATGACATTGTGGGTACTTCTGCCAGTAAGATGGTGCAGAATATGTTTACAGATTCAGATTCTATCTTGCAGTTTAATAGAGGGTTAGAGGAAGCTAGTAAATTCCTTCCTAAACCTGCTCAACTAGTCATTGATTTAGAGAGCTACTCGTTTTCCAATGGGCCAAAGAAAGAGACTCCAATTTTGGCAGTGAAGGAGGAAAAGATTGAGAGGCCAATTTCGCCTGAAGATGGGCCAAGGAGCAGGAAAAATCACAATCGAGATGATTCAGATTCAGATTCAGAACAGGGGAGGAGTAGCAAGCAGACAGCAGTATATGTGGACGAAAGTGATGAAATTTCGGAGGTATTTGATAAGGTGCTGCTTTGGCCTGGTTTGAAGGGTACTACAGATATGTGCTGTGGCTCTCAAGTGATTCAAAATAACGTGTCAAAGGCAAATGACCAATCAAATGGATCAACCGGTGGAAAGGGTCGTGCTAAAAAGTCGGTAAAGAAGAAGGAAACAGTGGATTTGAGAAGCCTTCTGATTCTTTGCGCACAAGCTGTCTCCGGAAATGACTTCAGAACGGCTAATGAGCTTCTGAAGCAGATTCGGCAGCATTCGTCCCCTAAAGGTGACGGGTCTCAGAGACTAGCTCATTGCTTCGCGAACGGTCTCGAGGCACGTTTGGTTGGCAGTGGCGCTGGAATGCCAAATCTTTATACCAGTCTTGCTTCAAAGAGGACTACGGCTGCTGATATACTGAATGCTTACAGAACTCATCTTCATTGCTGCCCTTTTAAGAAGCTCTCAATTATCTTTGCCAATAAAATGATTTTGCATGCAGCTGAGAAGTCAAAAACTCTTCATATTATCGATTTTGGCGTTCTTTATGGTTTTCAGTGGCCAATTCTTATCCAGTATCTCTCCATGCGTGAAGGAGGACCTCCTAAGCTACGCATTACTGGGATAGAGCTGCCCCAGCGTGGCTTCCGGCCAACGGAAAGAATTGAGGAGACAGGACGTCGATTAGCAAGGTATTGTGAACGCTTTCATGTTCCATTTGAGTACAATCCTATTGCTGCTCAGAACTGGGAAAGCATACCGATTGAGGATCTCAAGATTAGAACCGATGAGGTGCTTGCTGTGAATTGTATGGGTAGATTTAAGAACCTACTTGACGAGACAGTTGAAGTGGACTGCCCTAGGAATGCTGTTCTCGAATTGATTAGGAAGATAAAACCCAATATTTTCGTTCATACTATCATAAATGGATCCTACAATGCTCCGTTCTTCGTTACGAGGTTTAGGGAGGCACTTTTCCACTTCTCGTCAATGTTTGATATGTTTGATTCTGCTTTACCTCGTGAAGATGAAGGAAGAATGATGTTAGAAAATGAGATGTATGGGCGAGAGGCCATTAATGTCGTGGCTTGTGAGGGCGTGGAAAGGGTTGAGAGGCCGGAAACATACAAGCAGTGGCAGGTTCGGACTACAAGGGCCGGGTTTAAGCAGCTACCACTAGACCAGGGGACTATGGAAAAGTGTGGGGGAAAGTTGAAATGCTACAATAAGGATTTTGTACTAGATGTAGACAACGATTGGATGTTGCAGGGATGGAAGGGTCGAATTATATATGCTTCCTCGTGTTGGGTGCCTGCGTAGGAGTTCCCGAGGCATTGTCGTAAGTTGGAGCATAGACTAGTTACCCATGCATATTCACAAATTGAACAAAAGGTATCAATTGCTTTCATGTTTCAATGTACATTTCTCATTTCTATTATTGGAACAAATTGGTATACATATACACATGTAATGGCATAACTTATCTTGTATGGAAATGGAGAACTCTTAAATCGAAAAATACCGAAACAGAAAATGGATGAACAATATTTTTTACAAGAACTGTTCTTATATATAGAGTTTCAGAGTTCCATAAACAGAAACCGAAATGAAACCCTAAATGTAGGAGTAAAAAATTTTCCAGGCACATAAGAGATATTCGACTTATAATTACTGGATACATAGGGAAACCGACTTATTCATGCTTTTGTATTTTCAGATACAGTATTAAATGATTCTCACCTGCACATCTCATGGAGGATTGAGGATTTGATGGTTGCAGCACTGCTCATCGTACATGGTTCTATAATGCTGATGCCATTGATATAAATTTTCTTTCGGAGCTCGGCAGTAGTGAGTTTTGGAGCAAGCTAGAGCCCTGTATATGCAGGGCCTGTGATATAAACTAATAATGGCTATTTGCTTCTGTTAGGAAATTTTGTAATCATATTATGGGATTTGTTTCCTGATGATTAGTTGCTTTTGTATGTAAATGCTTTTGTTTTAAATTAAGCAGGTGACAAAATCTCTACAATTATTCATGAGTAGGAATGTGTTTGTTGATTCACTCATACATAGGTTAAAGTTTTGTGTGTTATGTTGCCATATGTTGAATTGCTCTCTCAGGTTTCTTGGTGAAGGTAAATTCACTTTTAAAATTCAAACTTTTAATTTTATTTATCAATTTTATAATTATGTTTAAATTTGAAAGGTTTGGAATTGTGTGTATAAATGTTTAGCATCATATATCAAGGAAACATGACTGTCTAACCAAATTTGATGCATGATTAGCCTTTTTCTGTATTTTTGCAAATTGAATGGCAGCAAATTATACTTTTAAACTAAAAAAACTTAATACGGTGACTACGGTCCAGGTGATATCTGTTAGTATCAATTAATAATATCTCTTAGTATCAATAATTAACCAAAAATGAACACTATGCGTTTACTATATGGATATGATGCTTAGTCTACATAGTCTAACAGAGGTATTTTATAAATATAGATGGTATGGTAACAAATGAAACATAAAATAGTTTTCTTTTAGAGCAAAAAAAATTTGTATATTAGAACAACATATATTCAGTCTAACTCTGAGCTTTTACCTGTATCTAAGAGATCAAGGATTAAAGTCCATACAACTGCTAAAAAAAGGACTTCAAGTACCTTTAAATTTTAGCTAAACTAAAAAATGGAACTGATAATTTTTATAATCTTGGGACACAACATCATGGAAACTAGATCATGGTGTAATGTCATAAAAAGGATACCAATACACAATAGGCATTGACTCCTTATATACAAATAAAAAATAAAACAAGAAACAATCCCAACAATGTTAAACAAAACAATTCATAACTAATCAGGAAAATACAGGGCACTAGAAATTGGCTGATTTCATGCAAAAACGTCAAAAAGGACAATTATTTACATTTCTTTGGTTGTGTTCAACAATATTTTTCTCAAAATACATTTTCAAATAATATGATATACGTTGTCAGGTGGTAGTTCACATCAAAATTTAACATTTATCTACACAGAACTATAGTACTATGGTCAAAACTTAACATTTATCTACACATCAAAACTTAATATTTAATATTTTTTGAAGGACCTCATATTTATATGAGGCCCTTCAACATTGGAGGCGCTAGGCATAGGCCTTAGTGGCCTATGCCTAAGCCCGGGCCTGTTCACTGAGTACAATGTGTATAAGAGAATCAGAAATTAAAGGCTAAAGCATATGCGGATCAATCACAATCAAAATCGGCACAGGCTCGTTAAGATAATGAAAAGGCAAGTTCTCAATCTGGCAAATAATTCGGCTGTCACTCCAAACACAAAATTCATGCAGCTTTGACTTCAATTTGTGCAATTTTCACCCGGTGCACCTCTTTCAACACGTTATATAAAATTCATTAAGAAAGCTGCCATTCCTTTACATAGAATATGACCTAGATAATACAAATTTAGATTAATTTAAGAACATTTTAAGAACAATTTCAGTTTTTTTCAATATCTCAAATTATAGTTTATTGAAAAATTATTAAATGTTGGTCAAAAATTAAGAAAATAGATGATTCAAATACATCAAGTCATATATGATAAATAACTGAAAAAAATAAAACTTGCATGAATATGTAAAAATATTAGTTACAATATGAATGTTGTGAATGTTTTTAGTTAACTTGCAAAGTCAAAGTATGCACTCAAAAAAAAGAAGGCCAAATGACTAAAAGAAACCAGACTTTTGAAAAAAAAATTCAAAAAATTCAAAAATTTCACAAAATTTCAAACATTTCAATTTTATTTAATTTGTCATGAAATGCAAGATTTCGTTCAATTTTGTCTAACTCTAAAATGGCACAAGATTTTGCTTATTTGACGCCTACATAGCGCTAACGTGACATTCCACACATACATCGGTAAAAAGTATAAATGAATTCTTAAAATTTTTTTAAAAAATATTTACACCCTCGAACTTTAAAATGTTTCAACTTAATTTTAAAATTTAATAAAAAAAACTTAATTAAATTGAACAAAAGGTATTCACATGTCGTAAGTTGGAGCATAGACTACTATCCCATGGATATTCACAAACTGAACAAAAGGTATCAATTGCTTTCATGTTTCAATGTACATTTCTCATTTCTATTATTGGAATAAATTGGTATACATATACACATGTAATGCCATAACTTATCTTGTATTGAAATGGAAAACTCTTAAATGAAAAATACCGAAACAGAAAATGGATGAACAATGTTTTTTACAACAACTGTTTTTATATATATAGTTTTGGAGTTCCATAAACAGAGACGGAAATGATACCCTAAATGTCGGATAATTAATCGATGCATAGGGAATCCGACTTATTCATGCTTTTGTATTTTCAGATTCGGTATTAAATGTTCTCACATGCACATCTCATGGAGGATTGGGAGTTCGATGGTTGCAATGCTGCTCATCAGTACGAAGTTCTGTTATATTGATGCCATCGATATAAATTTTCTTTCGGATCTTAGCAGTAGTGAGTTTCGGAACAAGCTAGAGCCCTGTATATGCAGGGCCTGTAATATAAACTAATAACAATAGCTATTTGTTTCTGTTAGGAAATTTTGTTATCAGTTTATGGGATTTGTTTCCTGATGATTAGTTGCTTTTGTATGTAAATGCTTCTGTTTTAAATTAAGCAGGTGATGATGTCTTCATGAGTAGGAATGTGTTTGATAGTTCTCTCATACATAGGTTAAATTTTTGTGAGTTATGTTGCCAGATATTGATTTGCTCTCTCAGGTTTGGGTTTATTACAAATTGGTTCTCTCAGGTTTGGGTTGACATAGTGAACTTTTTCTTTTTTTGGCCAATTGGGTGAACTTGTTAAAAAGTTATAAACTGATGTCTTTTAGTAGGTTACCAACTACCAACATGATTTTTAACTATAAACAAAAGACAAGTTTAGTTTCTATAGTGTGAAGGCAGCAACACTGCTGAGTGTAAAAAGAAAAAATATTTTCAATTTAATCCATATTTCCAACTAAGAATAAACTAAACTTTTCAAATAGTGTAAATAACACTATTTGAATAATAATTAATTAAATTGTGTAATTCCTACTCATGAAGACGATTAATTTGAATATTTTTATTTGAATAATAATTAATTAAATAACACTATTTGAATAATAATTAATTAAATTGTGTAATTCCTTTAACTTTAGAAATATTCAAATAAATCTTAAAAATTAATCGTTTTCAAATTTTTTATTTAAAAGACTTCCGATCCACCATTGAACTCCTTCGATTTACAAATCCGCTACCAAAACCCGATTATTTTTTTTTACAAAAAATAAATATATATTTTTTAGTTTTTTTCCGGAACTCAGGCGAGGAGGAGGAGGAATCCTCCTCCTCACCTGAGAAGAGGAGCTGCTGCTCCTCGGAAAAACAAGGAGCAACTACTATATTTAAGTTTTTCCTAGGTTGTGATATAAACGAAAAAATGTTATAAAGTGAGATTTTTTTTAAGTAATTATGCCTAAATAGAACCATACATTAATGCTATATTTCCTCGGACTATACATTTTCTTCGATGAGAATTGAGCAGAAAATACTCCTAAAACACCAACATACTATGTTATTTTTAAGGCTTAATTCCTTAAAAAAACCCCACCTTGTACTTTTTCTTCGTTTATACCCTGACCTTGTAAAAACACCATTTGTACCCAATTTTGGGTTTTTATGTTTCATCCCTACCCAAACTCATTAAATTGTACTTTTTTCATTTGGAAAAGAGTTTAAAACGTACTTTTTTCTATTTTAAAAAATACAAATAAATCCTTAAACTTAAAAAATAATCAAATACATCCAAATTATTAATTAATTTTTTTAATTTTATAAATAATAAAAAAAATTATTATTATTTTTAATTTTTTTCGGAAATATTTTTTAAAAAAATTAAAAAAAATTTAAAAAATTCGGAAATACTTTTGAAAAAATTTAAAAAAAAATTAATATTATTTTTAATTTTTTTGAAGAAGATGGTATTTTGTACTTTTTATTTTCTTTGCTTAAGAATGGTTCATTATCTTCAGGAGATGGCCATTCTTCTTACATATTTATATATTGTTATCTTTGGCAAAAAAAAAAGTATATAAGTTAAAAATGAAGGATTGTTTTAAACTCTTTTCCAAATGAAAAGAGTACAATTTAATGCTTTTGGGTAGAGATGAAACATAAAAACTCAAAATTGGGTACAAATGGTGTTTTTACAAGGTCAGGGTATAAACGAGAAAAAAATACAAGGTGGGATTTTTTTAAGGAATTAAGCCAAACTTTTATAAAAGGTTTGGCGTTTTTAAGACATTTGGCCTAAAATTTATTGGGGTGGGGTTATTTTGACAATGAAATGGCCAAAATCACCCTTCTGGCTAACGAACATTACTACAAAATGCAAAAAGGTCGTATACGTGGCAAAATCTAACACGACACAACTAAAGTGAAATCAACCGTTCCAGCAACTTTATCCAATTAAAAGATCCGTTATTTATTTACATCAAAAAGATTAATTATTTATTTTCTTTTTGTTATTTAAAGGAACCGTAACGCCCTATCCTTCTTCTGCATTTTACATCTTTTTAAAGTTCTTTGATCTTACCGGTAAATGGTTTCTCTTCTTATTCCTTTTTATTGATTTTTTTTATTTTGTTAGAGTATATATTAATGTAACATCTTATTATTTGCGAAAAATAAATTGAGTCTTTAGTGTTTATTTTTTCGATTTTTCCGTTGTTAATGTTGCACTAACGATGCATTGTATTGCACGGGCGAGTTACATCTCAAACAGTATAAGCGTAATTATAAAAAAAAAATGATGCATTGAACTGCATTTTCTTTTTATAATTTAGATTTCTTTTTTGGAAGTTTTAAACTTGTAATTATGGAGATAATAATATTTTCTAAGATTGTGTGTTTTTATGTGTTTAGTTTTTGGAGTTAAAAATAAGTAAAAATGGAGTTGGAAGAAAACCAACAACAACAGACTCTGGAGAAGTATGATTGTCTCATTTTTGGTATGTCTATTTTTATTACTCTTATTTTAAAACTACTTTTTTTGTCATGTTGTCAGATTGGATTTAATTTATATAATTGGCTTTCAGATGTAGATGATACTCTTTACCCTTTGTGGTCCGGTTTGTCACATCATGTTACAGAAAATATTAAAGGTATTCTCTTTAATTGCTTGTTTGCTGTGTAGCACGGGCACGGATATGGATAGGGAAAAACAGTGTTATTTTAGGAGTTTTATGTTAAAAATGAAGTTTCGTATCTGCAATGTCAAGTTTCGTGTCAGCAATGTTAAGACGTGTTTCCGAAACAAAAAAAAGTTGATTGAATGGAGTGTTGATGCTACTTAGCGCGTATGCTATGTTACACAGAAACTAATTATATTTCTATGTTTTGGCATTTTGTTTCTGAAATTTCAAAACTTTATATTTGCAACATAAGCCTTTCATATGTTATTGGCTTTATCTGTATTTTCTATGCCAAAAATAAAGTTTTGAGTCCGAATCCGAAATCCTTAGCATCCAACATGTTTTCGAAACGAGAAATATTGATTGAATGAATTGTTCGTGCTACGTAGCTCGTATGCTATGCAGCATCGACACAGATATGGGATAATTGGATAGGACGCGGTAAAACAATATTATTGTAAGGTTTTCTATTGTTAAAAATGAAGATTTGTGTCCAAAATACGAAGTTTCAGGCACGTTTCTAGAATGAAAAACGTTGATTGAATAAAGTATTTGTGCTACTTAATTTGCATGCTATGTTGCAAGGAAACTAACCACATTCCTACATTTTGGCATTTGTTTCTGAAATTTCAAAACTTTATTTTGCAAACTAATCCCATAAGCCTTTCCGGTTTCTGTTTCCGTGCAACTTATCTTGTGTATTTATTCAATTTGGAATTTGTTGTTTGTGTAGAGTATATGATTGAAAAGCTTGGCATTGAGAAAAGCAAAGTCTTAGAATTGTGTGCTTTCTTGTACAAGCATTATGGCACTACATTGGCTGGTCTCAGAGTATGAGTTTTGTTTTTGGTATGCATTTTTGAGACTGTCCTGATTTTTAAGGTACTGATCCTGTGGTTTTTCTTATCTTATCTTCAGGCTGTTGGGCATAAAATTGACTATAATGACTTCCATAGGTAATTGGCTTTATCTGTATGTATATTTTTACTGACTATTGCTAACTATGGTCTAACATTTGATCATTTTTACAGTTTTGTTCATGGAAGATTACCCTATGATGATATCTTAAAAACTGACCATGTTCTTAGAAGCCTTTTGCACAGCTTACCTTTTAGAAAAATTGTAAGTTTCATTTACTTGTTACATTTATATGCTGGATAGTGTGTACTAGGAGTGCAATCGTGTCAAGTCGAGCTGAAATATTGTCAATCTCAAACTCTATCGAGACTCGTGAGCCTGTTGAGCCTAATATATTTGTTCAAACTTGATTCGACAGTTTACTTGAGTAGTCTGAATTCGAGCTCGACTGTATTAAAATCGAGTCGATTTAAAATACTTTTTGAGTCAATACATAGTAGCTCATGAGGTTGCTTAACTCGATTAACATTGAGTTGATTTTGATTTTGAATATTTATCGAGTCAATGATCAATAGCGCGAAGTTGCTCAAAATTTTGAAAGATAAACATAAAAAGCTTTTATCCTAAAAAGTTCTTACTTTCAATTTTGTTCATTTTGTTGATAATTGCTGACATGGATGTCACAAATACAAAGAACATGTCATTGCAAAATATAATTGAGCCGACCTCGAGTTCAGTATGCGAAGCTCGAGATGTCAACGAGCTGAACATGAACATCTCCATTATGTAGCGAGCTGGACATAAACATCTCAATTATGTAACGAGTTGAACATAAACATCTCAAAACCCGGTTTAGCTCCATTATACTTGTAGTAACGCTAAATTTAATACTAATTATAGTCAATCCTTCATAGCTCGTGAAGTTGCTCGACTCAGTTGCACCCTTAGTTTTTATGGTTAGCCATAATGATTTAATCTCTGTGTAAAGGTATTCACCAATGCAGATAAGGCTCATGCCAGCAGGGTCCTGAGTAAACTTGGCTTGGAGGATTGCTTTGAACAGATCATATGCTTTGACACCTTAAACAACACAAACAAAGGCATTGAACCTGTAAATGAAGATGAAATCGGAGTTTTCGACATCAATGAATACAGTGCTGCACCAAATGCTGGAATAAAACTTCCTAAGTCACCAGTAGTCTGCAAACCATTTGAAGAAGCCTTTGAACAAGCCTTTAAGATTGCAGGCATCAACCCTCAAAAAACAGTAAGATTCTTGCACTTTTCTATATGTGATGCACAACAATATCCACTTCTATGCTGCATATATTGACATTGTGTGTTCTTGCTTTTCAGTTGTTCTTTGATGATAGCATCCGCAATCTACAGACCGGGAAACGACTTGGCCTCACCACCGTTTGGGTAGGCTCTTCTCTTCGAACGGAAGGCGTGGACTGTGCAGTAGAGAGCATCCACAATATCAATGAAGCATTGCCAGAGCTATGGGAGACTAATGAGAAGTTTGAAGGTGTTAAGTGTGCAGACAAGGTTGCCATTGAGACTTCAGTTAAAGCATAGCTTATATGTTGTTGACATACACTTTCATAATCCTTCATTTTATTATGTGGAAATGAACTAATGAAGTATGAATTGTTTTATTTGATATTTTCATCTTTGTAACAATTATGTACTAATTTTTCACATCAGCAATGAAATAAATTAATGAGGATCTCAATTGGCCATTTTTTTTAGAGAAAAAAAAAAAGACATTCTTTCCGAATTTTATATCTAAATTTCGTAAAATTAGTTATCTTTATTTCAAATTTCAACAAAATCAATAGAACTTATAAGTAAATTCTAAGAGATGCAACAATGTGTGTTTGGTTAGCTAATGTATGCTAGCTAACAAAATATCCAATATGGTGTTTTCCAATTCTAAGCACGAAGAATGAAATTATGTTTAACTTTCAGGGCATGCTCACATGATCTCTTTCAATCACACTCACAATGAGTGTAATTTTAATATTATATTGTACAATAGTTCGATATCTGTGCATTGCGCGGATGAGATTGGATATTTTATAATTTTTGAAACATTTAAATTATATATATCTTTAAATTTAATATCAAATTAATAAATTTTACCAAATTTATAATCTGCGTTATATTAAATATTTAACTTTTTAATATCAATTAAATTCTAATAATTTTTAATATAATATAGTTGAATTTAGTGACTAAATTTAAAAAAACGTATTAAATAACTTATAAATATTATTTATATAATAACTCTTCAAATTTCAAGCCATATTTTTTTTAATTTTTTTAATTAAAATTCAATTAATTTTAAAAATTAATTTTGTTTCATTACCTATAACTATCAATAGTATATCAAAAATCTCAAAATTTTATAATTTATAAATAAAAATAAAGATCTTCTAACTTCATAATATAAAATTTATGATTTTTTTTAATTTTAATTAATTAAATTTTAAAAAAATCTTCATTTTTTTATCATTAATAATATAAAAATTCTTTTATACCTCATAATTAAATATTTTAATTTTTATAATACCATTTTTCATAAATCGTAATGTTTAATAAGATGCGTTCTTAAATTATTTATTATATTTTATTTATATCATATTACTTATTTTATCCTAATAAATTATATTTTTACATAATATTTAAGAAACAACGGAAGCCGGTTTTAGGCTAATACTTACTTTATCCTAATAAATTATTTTTCTACATAATATTTAAGAAACAGCGGAAACCGGTTTTAGACTACATAGTGTAAAAACACGAAAGGTTGAAATTTTATTTAACACGCCAATAGAATTATTTGATATGGCATCATGACAGGTGATATAACACTGAATATATGACATAGGAAAATTTCGCTGGAAATCAAAAATGAGTTATAAAATTAAAATAAAAATTGAGATTTATTTCGTACAAAATTAAAACGAATTTGATTTTAAAAATTATTGAACCGGACTGAATTGGGACTCTCTTCGGTTTCGGACCGGTTTAGACCCAATGCAAAAGAGATGGCCGGGTGGCCCGAACGAATTACGCACGAACACAAAAATTGGGAATTTTTTTCTTAAAGCCTTAAATCAAAATCTGATAAAAGAGTACACGTTTTTTCATTGCAGCTGAAACTCTAAGTAGTTCGTCAATTTCTGAGTTGTTATTGAACAATTTCCAACATGGCAAAGCGTGAGATGTCAACTACTTTGAAGAACTTGAAGGTGATTCATTTTACACAAACACTCGACTCTTGTTCTTTCATGTAATTAAACAGTGTTTTGAACTGGGTTTTGCTTCTATTTATTTGGGTTTGCTTTATTTTTATGATATTTTACTTAATTTGTGGAAGAATGCATATGTTTCAATTTCTTATTACAAATTATTATGGTTATAATAGTTTATGCAACGGGCAGCTGTTAGAGAGGAAATTACTAAGAAACCAGAAGAGGAGAAGATACCTGATGGCAATTTTGTTTCCCTTGGTTCTATTAGGAAGTGGTAATCTTATTTTTTGTAATTATCAATTTTTTTTGGCTTGCATTGGTTCAATTGTAGGATAATTGGGGCTTAAATTGGATGCCTTTTTGAGAATTGTGTTTCTCTTGTACACTTAACACCTTAATAAGGCAATAAATTAAGGTACTTTTGGTTTAAATCGCTGAAAATGCGGATATACAGATACCTCGATTAAAATAACCTCGGTTTTAGGTTTCCTACATCTTAGTTAAAGTGCTTGTTGTCGTAGGTTAGAGATATTCTAATTTGCGTTCCATAAAATTGAAGTTCTAGCCAATGCATTTTTTTATCAGTTATGTTGTTGTCTTGATTAATTAGTTTAGCTCATTCATTTGCATAGGCTAATTCTTAATTTTTCATGGTATTGTGCTGTATGGATCAGTTACGGTCTGTTTTCTGCTTGTAGCATGGTTATAATGGAAGGAGATCCGCAACCAGGAGCATCTATTGGACGAATCTCGTTTCAAAGTTTCAATCCTTCTGTTGATGTGAGTATATAGATCGAGAAATCTTGAAATTTATTCAATGATATACCCTCTCGAGTTTCATTTCTGGCTTATGCTTACCTCATTTAAATCAATTCTCTTGGTAGAAACTAAATGAAGAAGCAAGTAACGGTGGTCGATGTGAAGAGTCTGATGTGTGTGCTACTACCTCTAGTGATCACAGTGGAAAAAAATCTTTCAGGTGGGTGGTTTTAATTTCTCGCCATCCCTTCCATCGTGGTTAATTAAATTATTGCACCTAAAGTTATATACTGATAGGCCGATAGCAATAAATGTTCATGCTATAGTGAGCAATTATTTTCTTTGCACATGTAATATGCAATGAAAGAAAAATTGATGCCGTGCTTGCTAGCGTGTACACATTTTGGATAAGCTTTTCTGTTTCATTTTTTTCTCCATTTTTTTTTGCAGTTATTGTTAATTTTAGACTTATTCAAAATTGTACTCGGCATTCACATCTTACTCTTTGTGATTTTGCAGAGGAAATGGAACATCACTGGACGGAGTAGAGAGCTCAAATACCGGTAACACAAATTTGAATGACCTTAAAAGAAAACAGTTAGAAGCAGAACTGGAACCCGAATCCCAACATAAGAATAAATCGCCAAAAACTGAAGGTGACCAACAGTCATTTCCAAATAGCAATAGGAAGTCTTTCAAGCAACCAAAAAAAGAAAAGCTGGACTGGAATGTTCTTAGACCAAAAAGTCAAAACAATCAAAAGAAAAGAGGGTGAGCGAAACCAGGTCTTATCCTAATAGGTGCAGAATTTCCTTTAATTTGTTGTCAAGTCCTAAATTTTTCGTAGTTAAGTTCTAAAAGCTGATATTGTAGTAACTGTTTGTACTTCCGCTTCCATGCCTTATTTTTTTACGTTTTAAGCTAAACAATTTTCCCATAGAAGATTATAAGATATGTACTTTCCGTTGCACTATTAACATGCTTTATGAGGCCATATGATGCCTACGGGTTGCTTCTCTCTATCACCCCGCTTCTCCCACACGCACGCATGCACAAACAGACTTGTGATATTTAGGATATCACAGGATTGGTAGTTGGATGATGAGTGCATCCATTTTTTTTTTTTTGCAAGTGCTGAGCGGAAAATGGGTTCCTGCTTGTGACTCATACCAAGCATGGCCACCTTGTTGCGTTTATGGCTTGAAATTGTTTGACGAAGCCTGAAGCGTGAAATTTAGTTGTAGAGTTATGTGCTTCTTTTGGTTAGAAGAAGTGTACTTTCGGGGGGCACCTGTTAAGTTTAGTTTGGCCGTAGGAATGTTAATTGGGCAACAGGTTTTAACATAAGCTGTTAAAGTTATGATCACTAAAAATTTTGCTTGTTCGAGATGCATTTTCCCAGTCTGAATTCTTTCAGCCACCTCTTTGTATCGTTGATATATTCTTTTGCACTATTGTTTTTAGAAGAGTGCCATTCTTCGGATGCTAGAAAATGAATCAATCTTCAAGTGTCATGGTATCGGTGCTGTATTTTTCTGGAGTCATGAATTCGGTTGAAATTGATTTTGTTTTTATTAAAAAATGACAAATGCAAAATAAGTCATGAATTTTAGCTTGTTTTATTATTGTAACGCTGCAATTCGAAACACATAATATTTTTCCGACAAAAAAACACTGGTGTAAACATCAGAATAGTGGCATAAAAATTTATATTCCGATTTTTACATCAATATTTGGTCTATTGGAAATGTTAATCATGAACAGGTTTCCAAACTGAAAGTGCATATATTATTCTCCCTTTCCAACCTTGCAGCATCCACTGACAATCTTCATCAACCATGAAGTTCTTATTGTAATTTGATTTAACAGTACTCCTCACCTTCTTCATTATCACCTCGTCTAGCGGAAGCTGCCTGAACCCGGCTCTCAAGTTCCGAACTTGCCACTGTCTATATGTCTCCGGCCTTTCAACCCTCTCACCGCCCTCACAAGCTATCACATTTACTGCATACCTTCCAAAGACTTCTTCCATCGTCATTCTTTCGCGTTCTTCACGAGGAATAGTAGAATCGAACATGTCAAACAAAGCCGAGAAATGAAAGAGCGTGTCTCGAAAACGTGTGCGAAAGAAGGGCGCATTGTAAGTACCATTAACTACTCCATGAATGAAGATACACGGATTAATTTTCCTTACCAATTGAAGGATGGCGTCTCTGACGCTTTTCGCTATCATTGTATCATCAGGGAGGTTCTTGAACCGATACAAACTGTTAACGACAACCATTTCGTTTTCGTTTATATTGAAATCGTCATATTGTATACTTGCCCAATTCTGTGCTATATGATAGTATTCAAACGGAACATTAAATCTTTCGCAATATTTTCTTAAACGGCGGCCTGTTTCTTCAACCCTTTCCGCAGGTCGAAAACCAGGTTGAGGAAACTCGATTCCCGTTATGCATAACTTAGGAGGTCCACCAATTCTCGTCGAGAGACGCTGGATAAGGTTGGGCCATTGAAAACCGTATAGAATTCCAAAATCAATGATGTGAAGCCTTGTTACATTTTCTGATAGTTTGATGATTGTCTCATTAGCATAAAGATGTGACATTGTCTGAAAAGGGCATGCTGTAATAAATATGTGGTGAGCTTTTAGCACACTAGCAGCTGATGTTGTACTACTTATTGCCGGCGTATAGCCTGGCGTTCCGGAGCCAGCCAATCGCGCCTCCAAGCCGTTAGCAAAATAATGTGCAATTCTTTGGTTTCCGTCTCCGAAAGGAGACGAATATTGCCTTATCTGCCTTAGTAGATCCTTTGCAGTCACTTGATCATCATCCGCTACGGCTTGCGCACATTGCGGTAGGACGGTCCATAAATCCATCATTTCGGTTTTCTTACTACTGCCTCGCTTTTTCCGCACTTTTCCTCCGCCAGCGCAAGATTTAGAACCATTGTTCTCGGCTTGACCGAGCAATATCTCATCGAATATCGCCCCGTCTTCTTCGTGTTTTTCAACCGAAACCGCCAATTGCTTGCTACTTCTTTCATCAGAATATCCACTTCTTTCAAGTTGATGATGTTTCTTTTCGCTCGAGCATCCGAATTCAAATTCCGCTTGACTGAACATCCAACCGGAACCGGAGGATTCAACTGTATTCGGATCAAACCGAAGCGAAGGCGGAGGATATTTCTGGTCAAGAACATCATAAAAAGATTTCTCAGCAGCTTCTAGGGCTAAACAATCTTCAGGCACAAAATTCTCACTCTCTAAATCTTCTTCCATTAACATATCACTTATATACTTAAGAACAACATTACAGAAATCATTACCGTCCGGCGAATCCGATTCGAATATCGAGCTTGAAGATGTTGATGATTCACAACTTGAAGTATTTGAACTCGATTGACCGTTGAATTCGATCAGATTCTGATTTGGAATTACTGATAAATCGAATCGGAATCCGGCCATGGTGGTCGGATGTGCTCCGATTAGAGTATTATCCATTGAATTCAGCTGATTGATTCAGTAAAATTGATTCTTGAAATTTAAAATTCGATTCTGTTTTCAAAAATTTGAGCAGCTGATCTTAAAGAAGAACCTAATGGCAAATGAGTCACCAGCGGGGCCTTTTCGTAATTTCAGTAATAAAGGACACCGATGGTTGACATGCTAAACTTTTAAGAATCTGGATCCACTAACCTATCACATGTGGGTATATGCAATGTTTTTAAAACCGGACCGGAGATTGAACCGGCTTCATCGAGGGTTCATGGTTCGACCGGTTCAATCGGGTTCAACCGGATTTTTAAATAATAATAAAAAATTTAAATTATAAATACATGTATTATAAATAAACAATGTGGTATAATATTTTAATAAAATTATTTTTAAAATTTTATTATGTAAACCATAATTTTTAGATGATAAATATGTAGAAATATAGAATAATTTTTCTAATTGAGAAAAAAATTTCATTTTAATAATAACTATCATTATATTAAAATTATAAATAAAATATTAACAATATATTTAAATAAAATTAGTTACTAAATATGTGAAATAATTTATATTGATTAAATTTTATTTTTTCAAATATAATTATAAATAAATAATTGAGTATATAAAATAATTTCTTTTTTATGAGAAATAAGAAGTGATTTATCATTTATGGGAGATGGTGTTTGTACTTTGTGGCTTTGTGCTTTGAAAAAGGCTATGACTTGTGCTTTTATAGGGTCTTGGGAAAAGAAAACATGAGAGAGAAAATATCACATGGGAAAAATAAATATAAACTGGTCTATAAGAATATTTTTTGGACAAAAAATTGCTGTGTTTGAACAATTTGTTCAAAAACCGGGTTTTACCGGTTTGAACAGAAAATCGGATTTGACCGGTTCAACCCGGTTTTAACCGATTTTTGACACTTCTGAGTTTTATCATATAACCGGACCGGACTGGTGACCGGTTCCCGGTTAACCCGGTCCGACCGGCCGGTCCGGTCCGGTTTTAACAACATTGGGTATATGAATGCATATGGTGGGATGGTCCGGTGTGCATATTGATTTTTTTTAAAAAAAAATATTAAATCGAACTGAATTGAATTAAAATTTTAAAAAGCTACACTACAGTTTATAATAAAATTTAAATTAATTTTTTATGTTTCAAATCAAAGCAAATTTTAAAATATTAAATCAAACTAAATTTGCTGGTTTAGTTTATTTTGTTTAATTTGCATAAGTTTTTGCAAACTCCTAGTTCGAAAGGTACTGAACTCGTGAGATCAATTAATTTTGATTTTATTTAAATTGTATATGTAGCGGCTAACAAGAAATGCGGTTATAATGAAATATGAATATATCATTTCCGAATACGTCATAAGTAAAATTCAATTAAGAAAGTGGCCTCAAAAGAAATTGAAATTACACCAATGAGTTATAATTCAAATGATATGTACGTTGAGCGACAAACTGTTAAGTTATGAGTTCGATTCTTTCTATAAGCGCCTCTTTAATTAGAAAAAAAAGGAAATTGAAGTTACATATCAAAAAAGAATTAAGATATAATAACTGAAGTTGAATGAAATAAAGAGTTAAATAGTTGTTTTTGCGAACTATAATGTCTTAGTCAATTCCTTAAAACAAATATTATCCTCATTTTGGATATATTTTATTTGAAGTAGACGTTTTCTTAATGTTTTGCTTTTGATTTGGGACGCAAGCATATATTCTTTTTATGTGTAAGCTAGACCTACAAAAGATTAGGAAAAATTACAGAAAAATACTAAAAACGCTAAAACTTTTTAAAAATGCTAACTCATTTTATTTCTTTCATTGAATGCTAATTTGATATTACAAATAAAAGCTGAAAACGATAAATTGTTACAAAAAGTACGAAATTAATCCTAGCCATACATGTGGCACTAAATTGCATATTCCGTGTAAGGCATATTTTAACATGCAGAGGTGATGTTTTTCTTTTCCTTTTTGATCAACTCTTTCTCTCTCCCATAACCTCCATTTTCTCTGAGCTTTAACTCCCATTTTTTCTTTTCCTTGTAGCGCTGAGATAGTGGTAATAAAGAGCGGTGGACGACATCCCAAGTCGGTGGAGGTTTCCGAGAACTGGGAGTTTTGGCGGTAAAGGAGGTGGGTTTTTTCCAGTGGCGACCGGGAAGGAACTCAGCCATTTGATGAAGAAATAAGCTAAGATTATGAAGGCAAAGATTGAAAAATACAAAGGATTTAATAAGGAAGTTTTCAAGAATGGTAAAATTTTTATTTTCACACTTCCAAAATAGCTGTAAAGTTAAGGCTTATTTTCTCTCCATTTTTTTCTCAGTCTATTTCATCTTTCCAATTGCAATACTTAAATGAATTTCTGGATGCCGAAGTTGGATCTTTGATCTTTTCTAAAATTAAGGCTTAACCTTACAGCTATTTTGTTTTAGAATAATTGTGAGTAGCAGTAAAAGGGGCTGTACATTTGGGGAAATTTATAAGAAAATGACGAAAATAGAAAAAGTTGTTAAATTGAAAATAATGATGCAAAAAGGTTCAATCTTTTTGAGCTTTACAAAATGTGTTATCGTCTGGTTTTCATTTTATCATGTAATTTTTTCTTTTTTTTAATTGTTTCATGTTTTTGGTAATTATGCACATGCCAGCCACGCCATGAAATCCAAAGTGCTGAGAAAGGAGGAAATGACAAGTTGAAATGTGGAGATGGAATTTGATTGAAAAACTGAAGTTCATATGGTTGGCTTCATTTAAAGGTGTTTATGAGGAGTTACTGAAGTATTGGCCAATTTTTCTTTATTTAAAATAGAATTATTTTTGTTTAGGTGTTACCGGATTTAGCAAGAATTAATTAGTACCAATTTTTAATTCATTTAAATCAGTCAAATAATTGGCTGCGGAGAGTCGGGGTCGAATCCTCCTACTTCACGCACATTAAAATGTATATAAAATTTTATCTAATTTGTGTGAGGATGTATCTGAGATGTCTCTGAGATGTATCTGAGATGGTTTTTCTATGATGACATTAAGTTTATTTTAATGCTAAGGCAACAACCATTTGCTTGCTTATTTTGATATTTACCGCAGTTACCACTTATGCGATTCTCTCATGTTTTGCTCGGAGAAGCATGTGATAATGCTCTTAAGGAAAAATGTTTCCTATATAATGGCTTAACAGAAGGATTTTGGGAAATGCTTCTCATTCGAAAAAAATTGGAGTTTTAGATTCCTGATTACTTATGTTGTTTACACTTTGATATTTTCCATGATCCTGTATTATTTATGTATTGAAAATGTATCATATATTTATAATATTAATTAGCAAATTATCATTTGCTAACTTTTGTATCATGTTGCGTAGATTCTTTTATTTATATAACATAAATTCTTTTGTTCAATGTTAGATTTGTTACTTTTAATGCATTTATATAATAAAATATTGTTTTGTAAATTTGAGTTGTTTGAATTAGTGGTTTTCAACGTTATGTGTAAGTGTAATCATTATTTTATGTTATAATTTATACTCAATTAGATTTATATTAATATACTTCATTGATGATGATGATTGTATAGCCTATGTATTGCAGTGTTTGTTGGCCTCATATTTGAAAGATAGAGTTGTTGATTAGGATGGTACTCTGTAATGTTTAATAATAAATCTTATGACGACATTATATTGTTATTAGTTCTTTTTTTTATTTATATATCATGTATGTACATATTGAATACATCAACGATACATTATAGATACATCACCTGATACGTCATATATGTACCACCGGTACATTGTAGATACATCATAAATACATCAATAATACATTGCTGATACATATTTAATACATCGTAGATACATCAATCGATTTTTAAATTAGTGAAGTAGCCCATACAAGTGATAATTATATGCTAACGCTAGTTCATCTTTGATCACAAGTCAATTTAATTATTACGCTCGAGAGAGTGTTAGAAAATGAGACCATCAGTAAAACATCCCTTCTTCTGATACATTGCATACTGAATTTTTTAATTTATAATTTAAAACATATCGAAAATAACTCAAATGTATTCATTTTTAAATAATACATATCGAAAACAGCTCAAATGTATTAATTTATTAGACGTGTTTTGACATGTTTCTTACTTGTATTTGTTAGATAAATCTCAAATATTTTATTTATATATATATATATATATATATATATATATATATATATATATATATATATATATATATATGATAAGCGTCATCTCGTTAATGGTGGTATTTCATTGCCTTCGAAATACATTTTGGATACATATCAAATACATCTCCAATACATATCTGAAACATCTCAAATATGTGACGCATTCTCGTTATAATTTAATTTATATGATATGTATAAAATAAGTTAAAGATGTATGCGGCAGATATATCATTGATACATAATGTATACAATATTTAATATAATATATGCTATAAATACATTTCAAATACATGTCATATATTTTATATAATATATGTATATAATCAAGGTTTTATTTAAAATAAACAAACAAACTAATTAAAATTAATATAATTGTTCTAGTCTTACATATATAAAACAATATATTAAAGGTTTTATTTACAATAAATAAATATATTAATATTATTGTTCTAGTTTTAAATATATAATCCCGAGTTATTTTACTCTAATTTTATTCTATGCTATATTAATGTAAATAAATAAATGAAATTAAAATATTTTTTGCTTTTTTAATATAAAAAATAAATAAACTAAAAATAATTTAATTATATTTTACTAATGTTAATCATAAAAATTAAATTAAATAAAATGAAAAAAGTGATATTTTATTATTTGATTTTTCGTATATTCTATGTATATATTTATGGTTTTAGTTTCGTTAATAGTTGAGATATTTTTGCTGGCCAAAAAATAATTGAGATATAAAGAAAAGAATTTCATGATTTCTGGATAAAATCTCTACACGCATTATTGTAGGGATTTATGGTGATGTGTCACAATTCAATTGGAGCGTGCTTTATAATTGAAGTTGCAAAATGTTGGGTCACGTGGTGGCGTTGACTCTTTGACTCTCATCACATTAATGAGCTGGATGTGCGACGTGGCGAATTCTAAATGACTTCGTACAAAATGTAAACTTTTGTCCTTTTCATGTGCTGATGATATAATTCAGCGTGTTTAGCATTTTTGTAAAGTAAAAGGATTTTTGGAATAGTTTTGTTATTTTCTCAAAAGATTAATTAGTTATCGGCAGACTTAGAAAAAAAAAATCAGGGTCATCAACGAACCATATTTGTTTTGACACGAAATATAATTAGTCCAAATACCAATATAAACATATGATTATAATTAAATTGTTGTATAAAACCTAAACACAATATATTTACAATATGGTTTGCACGGTATGACACATATAAACACGTTTAATTAAACATGTTACTGGATCACTTATTTAATTGACATTTTTTAAATCTATTTAATTATTTAAAATAATAAGTTAAAATTTATTTAATATAGTACAAATAGTATTTCTATTACCTATTAAATAAATAACATTATTAACTATTTGTAATATAAATATATAAATATATAAATCATTAATAATTTAATAGTATCTAAATTTTTAAAATGTATAACAATTTAATTAAGATAATTTAAATATGTTGAAGCGGATCAGGCGTATATAATCCGATTAGAAACGAAATTGACTGTGTTACAAACAAATTGTTCAATTTACGACCCAAACTTTTTTTATTTTGTGTCATGATATATAATTTAATCGTGTCATGTTTAGAAATGTCGAGTCTAATTTTCCCATCTTATTGGAGAAGTAAATAAATTTCACATTGAGTATTTAAAAAACTTAAATGAGTTGTAAATAAATTTTCATTATATTTTGTATAAACACAAAAGTTATTTTAAGTGGATCATTCTAAAAAGGCCTAATGATGAAAAAAAAATCAAACTTTTACGACTTATTGCAATTAAAACCAAACTTTTTAATTTATGTAAGAATAGCCAAATTGGATTTTTTTTTTATAATAATAGCCATATTGGTGGCCACATTTGCAACAAAACAAATATGCAAATTTAGCTATTATTGCAAAAAAATAACCCAATTTGGCTATTATTACAAAAATTAAAAGATTTGGTTTAAATTGCAATAAATCGTAAATATTTGAATTATTTTACCATTAAACTTTTTTAAAAACATGAAAAATATAGTTTAATCAGAAATATATATTCTCACAACAGTTGAATATTATTTTATCACCGTGGTCCTATACCTGGTGAATGTGCGGCATGAAACATACAAGTCAATCACTTATCCAAATGGCTTAATACATTTGCGTGTCCCTGCACTTTTCTCTTTTTGCTCATAAGGTCCCTGCACTAAAATATTCCATCATTAAATTCCTGCACTTTAACTTCCATCATTCCGAGGTCCCTCTGTTAAGGCGAGTGTTGACGCCGTTAACGCACTTTCAATTTTTTTAACTTTATAGCCCTGCACTTTTAATTTTTTAATGTTACGTCCATGCACTTTTAAATGTAGAGATTGTGAATAATTATACATTAATTTTTAGTTTAATAAAACTAAAATTAAGTATAAAATATTAAAACTTATATTTTTAATGGGTAATAACATATTTAAATAATAATAATGTCCACACTTCTATCTTTTTAACTATTATTTTATTTAATATTTAAATTATTCTTACTAAATATTTAATTTAATATTATTCATCTATAAATAAAAAAAAATTATTAATTTTTTTCATTATGTTGAAAAATAAAAGTGAATTTAATTTTTATTTTAAAAAGTAAATATTATTTTAGAGAAATAAAACTAATTTTAATATTTATTGTTAAATAATTAAAATAATATTTATTTTTTAAATTAATTAATATTTTTAAAATTATTATTACTTAGCTTAAAATAAAAAACAAAATTAATTTTTTTTATCATGTCAAAAAATAAAAGTGAAATAGACTTTTTATTTTTTAAAAGTAAATATTAAAATGGTATTCTATACCAATGCTTTTTTATTTTTTTAAATAATATAACAACATTGCACTTACAGGTGTAAACAGACGTCAATCCTCATATATGTCAATTTCGAATTTGAGTGTGTTATATAAACTTACAAGAAAAGCTGGCTACTTCACTTTCTAGAGGAGACATATAAGACCAAAGTTTGAATGGAATTCTAATTTTTTTTATTAATTTTATCTAAGTTTTCTTCAAAATAATTTAAAATTAATTTTGAATATATTTCGAATAAATATCTCATTTACGATATATACTCTAATATCTAAATCATATTTATTTTTATAAAGCGGTCGTTAATATAATATAATAATAAAATAAAAAAATATAATATTTTTATTAATTTAATTTACATTTTTATTGTTAATTTAAACATTATAAAAAGTTAATTAAATTGCATCAACATCTAATATTATTAATTAAAATAATTAAATAATTTTTAAAATATATATATTAAAATAATTTTTTATTTTTTATTTTATGAAAACAATTATAGGGACTTCGTTTCTATATAATCAAAGTGCAGGGACCTTATTTATATAAATTTAAAATGCAGGAACCTAAAATTAAAAGTGCAGGGACCTTATTTGTATATATCAAACTACAAAAATGAATTCTAGTCTCATTAACGGCGCGTGTGCTACACGTGCTAACAGAAAGTTAACAGAGGGACCTCAGAATGAGGGAAGTTAAAGTGCGGGAATTTAATGATGGGGTATTTTAGTGCAGGGACCTTATGTGCAAAAAGAAAAAAATGCAGGGACACGCAGATGTATTAAGCCTATCCAAATCGAACATAGTTGCTGTTTTTTTTTAATATATTTATGCTTACCTAATTAGCATAAAAAGAAAATTTCATTTGAATAATATATAATGATGATATTAAATTATTAATTCATACATATAAAATTTAAATAAATATACAATATAATCAATCTGTATATTAAGCAAAAATAATAATTAGTGTGTATATATTAATTGCCTAAATTAGACACTATTAGAAAACAGCGTTTTAGCGACGGATTTTAGCGACGGATCTAAAATCCGTCGCTATTTTTTTGATTAGCGACGGATCTAAAATCCGTCGCTAAACACCACATTAAATTGGCGGGAATGATCCCGCCAACTTTAGCGACGGATTTTCCGTCGCTAATGTTGGCGGGAGTAGTCCCGCCAATTGTTTTGATAAAATTTAGCGACGGATTTTAAAATCTGTCGCTAATTACTGGCGGGAATACTCCCGCCTTTTATTTTCCGCAATTAGCGACGGATTTTAAAAGCCGTCGCTAAATTATGCCTTTGGCGACGGAATTTAGGGACGGATTTCAAATCCGTCGCTAATTTTCAATGTCAAAAAAAATTAAAAGGTATCTAATATTATTTAAGATAGTATTTAATAAAAAATAATTATTAATTTTTTTAATTAAATTTATATTATTTTAATATAACGTTTTTATTTATAAAATAATAATTAAATATTATTTATGAAATAATAATTATATATTATTTATTTATTTAAAGTATATAAATATTTTAATAAAATTATTAATTATAAAAAAATTATTTTAGAATGCGGATTTAAATTATGGAAACAAATATTTGTTGTTTTTAGTTACATTTAAGTATAATATACATAAATATAAAACATGAATATGAGCTGATTAAGGTGGAGTTGTGTGCGGGAGAACTACAAGATTAAAGAGTCTTGAGTGGGAGCAATGGAAGGATGGGTGACCTACTGGGAAGTTAGCGAAAATTGATAGGTGGATGCGGGTGGGTGATTTAACTCGGGTGGGTGAGTGACGGAGGGCGTGGATGAGGGATTGCTTAAATAAAAATTTTATTTTACGATGTAATTTTTAAATTTTTAAATTTTTTTAAAATTAGTGACGAATTTAAATCCGTCGCTAAATCCGTCGCTAATTAGCGACGGATTTAAAATTCCGTCGCTAATTAGCGACGGATTTAAAATTCCGTCGCTAATTAGCGACGGATTTAAAATTCCGTCGCTAATTAGCGACGGATTTAAAATTCCGTCGCTAAAATGGAGACCAAAATCCGTCGCAAATTTTTTTTCCCGTCGTTATCAAACGTTGCGACCAAAAATGTTGCGACGGACTGTTTCCGTCGCAAATCCGTCGCTAAACGTGTTTAGCGACGGATTTTGGTCATTTAGCGACGGAAAAATAAATGACTGTTTTCTAGTAGTGAGACTCGCATTTTTCAAGTGTTTAATCTAAAGCTTACTCCAATGTCTTTCATTTTCTGTTGCTTGAATTTTCTAGAAGCATGCAAATAGTAGTACTTTTTTTTATGTAATTTTAATACTCAATTGTATTTAACTAGCATGATTTATTGTCTAAAATCACTAAAAATTGTCTCAAAAGTTCATGACAAACAAGATAGCTATTGATGATACTCTATTAGCACGGAATATTCGCCAAGGAGAAAAGTCTAAAAGATTAAATTGTCTTGAAAGAGTTTTTTAAAACCGAATAGGTGGCCGAATGGCCACCGAATTCTGGTTTAACCGGTTTGATTGTTGGTTAAACCGGTTGAGTAAGGCAAAATAAAAAAATCGGACATGATTTATAGTCTAACTGCCGATTCAATTATCGATTCAACTATTTGTCCAGATCAATCCGGTTCAACCCTATTGAACCGAATTTCTAGTGCTTTGATTAGTTGAACCAAACAACTAGACCATTCCCAATATAACTGGTTGTGTTGGTCTGATATTTTAAACAACTTAAATGGCAATTTTCCAATTCAACTTGCAAGCGAATGTTAATTAATACAAATTTTAATTTTACGGTCAATTTGGTTCGTAAGCATGTGTTTTTTTATCAATTTGCCCCACTTTTTAATCAAATCAAGCGCGTCATGTTCACCCAAAAAATATGGGGGCATAGATTTTGTTAAGTACCAATTTGTACTTTTAATTTGTACGTTATGATCAATTAATACTAGAATTTAAATTTCTTTATCAATTTATCCTTTAATTTGTTACTAGTGTTTATCAATTAGATCATATTATTATTTACAGGCTTCATTAACAACAACAAAATTCAATTTTAGCTCTAAATACAGTTTAATATAAATTAAATAAAAATAAAAAATTTACAATAATTAATTATAATAGTTGTTTAAAATCTAATAAAATTATATATTAAATCAATTTCTATTTATATATAAAATAATTTTGTATAGGCTTAATCACCAAAAAATGCCAAACCTATACGTTTTGTGTCAATTATAGCCAAACCTTTAAAAATCACCAAATTTAGCCAAACCTTATATGTTCTGTTTCTTTTTTAGCCATTTTGAATCGAACCGGTTTTTCTGACACCGTGTCGTCCACGTCACCGGCAACTAAGCAATTGGCTGACATGTCAGCTGAAATATTTAAATAAGGTTTGGCTATAACTGACACAAAAAAAATAGGTTTGGTATTTTTTGGGTGAATAAACCTAATTTTTAATTCAAGCCAATTTTTAAATTTAATAATTAGTAAATTAATTATATCATTTATGAAATTTATATATATATTTAAAAATAATTAATATTTCCAATTTAATAATAATTTTAATTAATTTTAATTTTTTATTAAACCTAATTAAATCTAATAAATTTATATTATAATATATTTTAATGAATATGTAATTAAAAAATGAATTAATGTATTATTTAGAAATAATGTTGAATTAAATTTGGTGAAAAGATTTAATGTTCATGATAATTTTGAACTTGATTTATTATTTTTAATGTTGTTGAGATCTTGATATGACTGGATTTAGGTAATAAATAAAATAGTTATGTGTAAATTAAGGTAAGTTTTTGGCTATGCCGAGTAAAATAACATATGCGTTTATACTTATAAACATCATGATATATATTGATTACACCACAATGAGCTTCACTTTTTAAAGAAAAAAAGAGAAAATAATTACAGTCGTTCTTTAAATATGCAGTCCATTCAGTGATTATTTTTATATTTATGTGTGTATAGTTGAATTATGAACACTGTCGTATGTTTGTTGTGTATATTACTCTCAGATTGTTCATTGGAAGACGAACAATTGGGTCTCAAATGGCGGCAGTGTCAAAGAACCGACGACTGGAATTTAAAAAAATAAATTTTAAGATGAATATAACATTTTTTGTTTTTAATAGAATTTAAATTAATTATATATCCATCAAATATGTAAAAAACATTTATTAGAATTATTTAAATTTAGTAAAAAAAATAAATTAATTTTAATTAGCGTTAAATAAAAATATTATTTTTTAAATATATATGAATTTTATTATAATATAATTAATCATTTAATTTTAAAATTAGTTTTATTCACCAAAAAAATACCAAACCTATGCATTTTGTGTCAGTTATAGCCAAACTTTATTTAAATATTTCAGCTGTTATGGCAGCCAATTGCTTAGTTGGCGGTGACGTGGACGACACGGTGTCATAAAAACCGGTTCGATTCAAAAATGGCTAAAAAAAAAACAGAACATATAAGGTTCGGTTAAATCTGGTGATTTTTAAAGGTTTGTCTATAATTGACATTAGACGTATAGGTTTGTTATTTTTTTATGATTAAGCCTTTTTTATAATACTAGTTTCGCATTACGTGCTACGCACGTGGCTCGTAACGTGGCTCGTCAATTTATATTAATTAAATTTACTATAGCTATATTAATTTATTCTATTTATCGTCAATGTTATTTTAGTTAGAGTTTTTGATAGAAATAAAGACAATATTTCAATTGGTTAATTTAAAATTAATTAGATAAATATATTTTTAATTTAATAAATATATTTAATACATAGTTATTCGTAAGAGATTATAATTTTTTTATTTTTGATACAAATTATGAACTACTTTTATAAATAAATTATTATAGCAGTAATAGTAATATTTCTTATTAAATAAAATGATAATTTATTTTAAATAAATTAATAGTGTGATTTTGTAATTAATAAAAAAAAATTATTACATTTGAAAATAAAAATTTACAAACCAAATTATCGTTTCAAACAAAGTATTAGCATTGAGGGTTTCATGTCATAAAAATTTAATATTTCTATTTTTTTTTTGTTTTGCTATATTCATATTAGAATACTTGTTAGTTGCCGTAAATCCAAACACTTTGTAATTGACCAAAATTATTAAGCAACATTTTAGAGTCATGAAATGAGTTTATTTCTTCTTTTTAAGTATATATTTTAATTTTATAAATAAGAATTAAATGACAATAATAATTTAGGACTATTTAGTAAATATTCTCCCATTCATGTTTAGATATATAGTATAAAAATGTCATAAAATTAAGTTACAGTCAAGTTATAATTTTCATCTAGTTCTTTAATTAGCCATAAAATAAAAAAAAAGGAAAACATAAAAAAAATCATGCATGAGACTTCTATCGGTACTCAAAGAGTAAATATGGAGAATGAAAAAAGGCCACAGAATAAAAAAACATAAAAAAAAAAAATCATGTATGAGACTTCTATCCGTACTCAAAGAGTAAATATGGAGAATGAAAAAAGAAAAATAGAGAGAAAATCGTATATATAAATTTCATATGAAAATTGTATGTATATTTTTAATTTATAAATATTAAAAATATGTTATGGTTATATTAGGATTCTAAATTCTAATCTAAAACATATAACTAACTTAGGACTCTATTTATATGCTTTGGTTATAACAGAATGCTAATCGAGAACATAAAGCTATCATAGGATTTGTTGAACATGTTGAACAGTATTCATATTCAAACTATATATTAGAGTCCTATGATAGATTATACAAAATCCAAAACAAAATTAATATTTATATTTTGCATATATAAATTATTTATGTTCGCTACAATCTCCAAAAAGCTCATACCTAAGCCACCACAGATGATATTTCACTTTCCCGCAACACCATACCACCAACTTCAAATCCATAACTCAGTGCCCTCTATTGCTTCATGCTTGTCGTTAGCAACAAAATCATCAAAACATAATTAAGAATTAGGTCATTATTCAAGAATCAAATAGGTGGATTATATATAATATAATTTTATTCTAATTAGGATTCTAATTATAATAGATTTTTAGTGATAAATTAAATAAATAATTAGTTAATGACCATAAAACCTTTATTTAGTAATCAACTAAAAAGGATTATTCGGTAAATTTGCATGTCCCCCCCCATCCGTGCTTTTATATATAGTATAGATAAGAACTCATGAATAGTTGCAAATTATTAGTATCATATGAATTAATTAATTAATTAATTAATTATATATATATAGTTTGGTGAGAGGTTAAAAAGTTTGAAATTAAAAAGCGTTTTTGGAACAATACGTTATAGTGTTAAGAGTTTAAGTATTCCTTTTTAAAAAACATTAACCATTTTTAGACTATTTTAGACATTATGAACATATTTGAACATCCGTATAATTAATTCAAGGATATATATATTTTTTCTTTTATAAATAGAAAATTCATGGATTTTTAACTTGTTGTACAACTTTTTAAATTAGAGAGTGTGCTACTTTTAAATGCCAGAGGAGATATTTTAACTCACAAAGTAAGTAGCACAAATATAAATATGAAAAAATAAGACATTTAGATACATGCACATATGGAAAAATGTTATTATTATTTAAAATTTCTTGAGGTAAAAGTAAAATTTTGTGTCCAAAACGTAAAATGTCTAACATATTTTTAAAACGAAAAACGTTGATGGAATGAAATGTCTACGCTACTTACCTCTTCATTAATCAATTAATTGGACATCCGCAATCAAAGAAGAAACTTGATTAGATAATCATTTTTATAAAAGACAATAAACTAAATAAGTTCATGAATTTGGACAACATTAAGGAATCTGTACATAACAGAAACCCTAGAATTTTTGTGCGTTCACACCTTGAAACTTCCGGTCAGTCAATGACTTGGAGATCAAGATTCATAGAAAAACAATATTTTAAGTCGATGGTCAACATTGAAGCACATAGATCAGTGTAATCCACAACACTATCATGGGACCTCATTATGTTTTTTTTACATAAAAGCCAACGACATGTCGACGTGAGGTGGCGGCTCTGCCTTTTCTATCACGCTCCTAACTTCCTCGAACCTTCATTTTTATGCTCTTCACTTTCTTTTAAATAAGTGGCTTCTTCCAAGTGTTGATTAAAGCCTTCAATTCTTGATTCTTGAATCTTTAGTGTTTCTCTAAGTACTGCAAATTCTTGTTCCTCTTCTTGAATCTTGATTCTTAATTCTTAATTCTTGATTCTTGATTATTGTTTCTTGAATCTTGATTCTTGTTCCTTAAATCTTGAAAATCTTGATTCTTGATTATTGTTTCTTGAATCTTTTCTTGATTCTTGAATTTTGATAGTGTTTTGTCAAAGAACTGCAAATTCTTGTTCTTTTTCTTCTTGGTTAAATTATCAAAATTTCATTCATTCATATTTATCATCATTCTTGAATTCAAGATTCATTGTCTTGCTCAATTTCTTTATTTGTAGTAATATTTTTTTTGGGTTTCTATCAAGA
Organism: Mercurialis annua; assembly: GCF_937616625.2. Taxonomy (NCBI): domain Eukaryota; kingdom Viridiplantae; phylum Streptophyta; class Magnoliopsida; order Malpighiales; family Euphorbiaceae; genus Mercurialis; species Mercurialis annua. The sequence goes on along the minus strand of NC_065575.1, from coordinate 1,904,999 downwards.
ATATTCTTGAATGGTCTAAGTTTTTTGATCATTTTCTCAAAAAAGTTTAATAAAGCTAAGCCATAAGTTTCTTATCTTGTCCAAATTTCTACATTTTCTCAATTTCTTGTTCATCATGGATGCCCTTCTCCAAGAATTTCCAAATTCCATGAATAATTTCAAATTTGACCACACTCCAATTTCTTACACTTCAAATAGACATTTTCTTAATGAATATGAACCCAATCATAATCATTTTCCTCAACCTGATCCAAATTATTTGAGCTCATATTCAGAAGAGCATGGTCCAAATGATAATGCAGTTCTAAAGTACATAAATGACATGCTCATGGAAGAAGATTTAGAGGGTAAAACTTGTATGTTAGAGGATTCTTTATCTCTTCAAGCTGCTGAAAAATCTTTTTATGATGTTCTTGGTCAAGAATACCCTCATCAAATCAGTAACTCAGTTGAAAATTCAAATTGGACTCAAAATCTTGATCTTTCCCCGGGAAAGAAAAATCATCACGAACGTGATTATTTAGAAGAAGAAGAGAGGAGTATTAAACAGTCTGCTTTTGGTCTTGCCGAGTCAGAACAGGACTCGGAAATGTTTGATAAGGTTCTGCTTTGTACTAGTAAAAATAGTGGGTCCGAGTCGTGTGCTCTGCAAACTCAGTCTCCTACCAAATCATCTAATGGTAGTAGAGGAATGAGAGGGAGAAGAAAGGGGAATAAGAAAGGATCGGAATCGGATGCGGTGGATATCGATTTGCCGACTTTGCTAACTCAGTGTGCGCAATCCGTGTCGATCAACGATCAACGGACTACTTACGAGCTACTTAAACAGATTCGGCAACATTCTTCGGCTTATGGAGATGGAAACCAAAGAGTAGCGCATTACTTCACGGATGCGCTTGAGACTCGTTTGGCTGGCGGAAGTATCCCGTCGTATTCGCCCGTTTTAAGCAGTAAAACTCCGGTTTCTGATATCCTGAAAGCTTATCAGGTTTATGTCAAGGCGTGTCCGTTTAAGAGAATGTCGCATTTCTTTGCGAATTGGACGATTTTCAAACTTGCAGAGAAAGCAACTAAGCTTCACATTATTGATTTTGGAGTTCTTTATGGTTTTCAATGGCCTTGCCTTATTCAGCGTTTATCAGAACGGCCTGGCGGACCTCCAAAGCTACGGATTACAGGAATTGAGCTTCCGCAGCCCGGTTTTCGCCCTGCAGAACGAGTCGAAGAGACAGGCCGACGATTACAAAGATACTGTGACAGATTCAATGTTCCTTTCGAGTATCATGCCGTGGCACAAAAATGGGAGACAATCAAGTATCAAAATCTTAAAATCGACAGGGACGAAATGACCGTAGTCAACTGTTTGTATCGGTTCAGGAATCTTCCTGACGACACAGTCGTAGCAGACAGTGCAAGAGATTCTGTTCTGAAACTGATAAGGAAAATCAAACCAAAGATATTTATCCATGGAGTCATCAACGGAACATATAACGCTCCATTTTTCGTCAGTCGGTTTCGAGAGGCGCTCTTCTATTACTCGTCATTGTTCGATATGTTTCAAGTGAATGCGGAACGGGAAAATGAGCAGAGAATGTTGTACGAGAAAGCTATTTTTGGTAGGGATATTATGAATGTGATCGCCTGCGAGGGAGCGGAGAGAGTTGAACGACCGGAAACATATAAACAATGGCAGGTTAGTATGAGCGGACCTACATAGAGCGTAATTGTTCACTTTATAAATTTAAATATATAGATAACATTATTAATATTAAAATTAATAACATAATTTTGTCTGTCATTGCAGGTTAGGAATATGAGAGGTGGATTCAGACAAATGGAATTAGATCAAGAGATTCTGAAGAGAGTTAGATCTACGGTGAGATCGGAGTATCATAAAGATTTCGTTGTCGATGAGAATGGACGGTGGATGTTGCAGGGATGGAAGGGCAGAGTGATCTCAGCCGTTTCAGTTTGGAAACCAGTGTAGTTATTTCTGTTTTCTAGTTATGCTTGTAGTTAGAATTTTTTTTTCTTATTTTGAAGTCCTTATAGTTTTTTCTTTTTTTTTGAATTCAAGTCCTTATAGTTAGAATTAGTAATCAGTGGATTATTATAATTAGGTATTCATTTTTGTTCTCAGAATTAGTCATGCTTTTGTACCTTGTAGTATCAATTTTTCAATTTATTTTTTTGGGATTATCATTATTTTTTTAGTCCGATAGCTATTACAATTGTAGAAATAAAAATAATTATGATGATCTGATATAATAAGGTGCTTATACTACTAAGCTATCAGATTTATATTTATTTGATTTATATTAAGGTGCTTATACACAAATTTATCTTTGTTCGATTTATATTTATAAAAATGAATTATCATAACAGTGTTATTGAAGTGGGAATCCCACATTGGTTGTGTGTGTGAATGAACATGTGTTTAAATATTAGTTGGGCACCTCCACTTGACACCAATTGGTTTTAAGATGGAATCTAACATGTTATCAGAGTCTTGTCCATTCACACAATTTGAATTTGGCCCAGCCCACGTAAGATGCGTGAGGGGGGATTGGTTGCTCGGCCTGGACACGCTACGCGTGAGGGGGAGTATTGAAGTGGGAATCCCACATTGGTTGTGTGTGTGAATGGACATGTGTTTAAATATCTCCACTTGACACCAATTGGTTTTAAGATGAAATCTAACAAGTGTAAATATAATCTTGATTATTAAAAAAAATCACAACATATAAATCTGAATGATCACAAAGATTGTTGAAATAAGTCTACAGCAAACAAGTTTAAATCATCACATAAAAGATGGATGAACCAAAAAAGTCAAAACAATTCATGTCTCCAAGAGTCGGAACAAGTGATTATGCGGAACAATATGATCTTGTCGAATTTTTAGAAAAATATCAAAACAATAAACTATTATCATATAAATTACCATCAAATGTTTTTAAAACACGCCAAACAATAAATGAAAATTCCATAACAAGATATTTTGTATATATATATGAAGAAAAGAAAGGCGATATGATTAAAAGCAGCAAATCACCGTTTCTCTACTCAAAGAGAAGGTTCATTTTGGAAGAAAATCTAGAAAAAGAGGAGTGGAGAGTTAACTGCCGGACAGTAAACTGCCAATATCATAGCCCAGAAACGCTTTCTCTTTCTGATTATCAATTTTTGTCGTCCTTTTTATCTTTTTATGTAGTTTCTCTTATCTTTTATGGTTTGTTTCTTTTTCAAATCCGAATTTTTTAATGCATATGTTTAATCATTGATATACTCCTAGCTGTTTTATTTAACAGTAAATGTATTATTAATATAATAAACGTTAAAGTACATCATTATAAAATATAAAAAATATTTTTAATTTAACAATCGATCTAATAGAAGAAACAAAATAAAAAATGAATTCAAATTGCGAGAAGATCTGTTACCATTTTGCACTTTTAAAACTTCAATTTTTTTTTTGAAATAAAAAGTTCTATTAATTAAAAGCTGATTGATCAGTCAGTACATAGAATTTGATAATCGAAGGGACATGCCCCAACCAATTAGATAAACTAAAATAGTCATATGCTACCACATGAGATTTTCTATCGTAATTAAAACAACATATATGCATCTCAATTAAACTAAAGTAGTCATGTGCTATCATTAGAAACCGACCAACCAGACACCATTTGAACATACCATCATCCCCAGCTTCAGCTCCTCCTGAAAAATCCAACCCTACTTCCTCCTCCTCCAACACGGACATACGCTCCTCCAGATTGATTCCTTGATGATCTCCAGCCATATTCAAAAATATTGAAAAAACTGAGAATAGATGAAAAAACCCTAACACCCACACCTGGTATTTATACGTGCATGAAATGAGAATTCACTAATAGGCTAAATAAAAACCAATCACATAACACCTCCAAGCCCACTAACCCGACAGAACTGCAAAACAAGCAAGAGACATCCAATTGAATAAAGGGATAATACTGAAACCCAGAGCACTCACGTCACTACTTGTCGCTCGAAAGCACAAGACTCACTACTTGTCGCTCGAAAGCACAAGACTAGATTAATGACCCATTTTGTATGTTACAATAAAATTAATATTTTTCCATTCAGCCACCCATTTCTTAATTTATCTTTATGTTGCAAGTTTGATTTGTGAGGGAATAGTTGAGTTTCAGTAACAAATAACAATAACGTGAGTGCATGATTTTACTAGGCCATTAAATAAAAAAAATAAAACAATAACTTTAGACATATTATTTTTAAATTGATGCGAGATTATTATAAGTATAGGTGCTATATATAATAAAAAAATTCAGTGAAAATTAATAAAAAATTATTTTTAATTTCAAATTGCATATATAAAATAAAATTTAAAAATAATTTCAATTAAAATAAAATCCAATTTATTGTTATTTACAATAGTTTATTTTAAACTAAGCTTTATATTTGATAGTTTAACTAATATTTAATATAAATATAACATATCATATAACTCAAGTGCTATAATTTCAATTTAAATGATTTTTTTTAATTTTTATAATAAATAATAACGAATAATAAAATATATTTGACGAGTTACATTACGAGCCACGTGTGAAACACATAAAGCGACACTAGTCAATTAAAGATATCCGATCAATATGAAAAATTATCCAAAATTATATACTAGTACCAGTATTGTACAATAAAAAAAACTAGATGGCAATACAATTTTTTTAATTGATTATCGCTTTTTCTGCATCATTCCACAACCACGACCACATTTGGAACCATTGTTCTAGCTTGACCGAGAAATACCTCGTCAAAAATCGTTGCGTCTTTTCTTATCGCCTCTTTCATTATAACTACTTCTTTCGAATTGATGATATTTCCCTTTGTTTGAGAATTCGTATTCGAATTCTGCTTGACTGAACATCCAACCGGACGATTCAATTGAGTTGATCAAATTTATACTTGGATCCAACCCCATCGTAGAAGTCGGATATGTCTGCCCAAGAACATCATAAAAAGATTTCTCAGCAGCTTTTAAAGCTAAAGAATCCTCCAACATGAAATGCTTACTCTCTAAATCTTCTTCTTCCATTAACACATCTCTTATATACTTAACAGCAACATCGGAGAAATCATTATCGTCCAACAAATCGAGTTGGTACGTCGAGCTTGCAGGTGTTGATGAATCCCAACTTGGAATCTTTTTATGATGGTCTTGGCCAGAAATATCTAAAGAATCCGTCAACATGAAATTCTCATTCGGTAACTTCAAAACAACATTGGAGAAAACATTACTCTCCCGAAAATCGAGTTGGTACGTTGAGCTTAAACATGTTAAGGAATCGCAACTCGAAGTCTTTTTGTGATGTTCTTGGCTAGAAATATCTAAAAAATCCTCCAACATGAAATTCTTACTCTCTAAATCTTCTTCTTCCATTAACACATCTCTTATATACTTCAAAACAACATTACTGTCCGAAAAGTCGAGTTCATACGTCGAGTTTGAAGATGTTGATGAATCGCAACTTGAAGTATTTGAATTAGATATATGCAATGTAATTGGATCCAATTTACTAGCTTCATCTAACCCTCTTTTAAACTGCAAGAAAGAATCTGAATCAGTATCATTGATTTACGGATTAATTGATTCATTAATGCATGAATTATTTTCAAACAATATATCATTTAAGTCGAACAATAAATCGTTCGGCTTAAAATAATTTATCATTCGCATCAATTTATTATATAATTCATTAAATATCAATTAAAGGATGAAAGTAGTAATAAAATTATTAAAAAAATTATATACTCATTTTCATATAAACTTTTAATTAATTAATATATAAATGAAATTTATTTTATTTAATTTTCAAAAAATTGTAACACAGTAAGCAAATATTAAAAACAAAAACTAAAAATCTAAAAATTATACACATAAATCTAAAAATTCATTAAAAGAAAAATGAGTGCAACTTAAAATAAATTCAAAATTGACTATTTATAAATTTAAAACTGGAACTACTTAACTAAGGTTTAAAATGGTTGTTAAAATTCAGGCGAACCTGCTGAAACTTGATAATATTGGCTCCGAAGACTCCATCATCAGCTATAATATCTTTAGCGAGAGAATAATTAGTCGCCGTTGCCGGAGATAAGGGAAGAACACTTAAAGGATATACGAACGGAGAGGTAATACTAGGCGAAGAATAGTAATAGTGAGAAGAAGACTGAGTGTCGGAATAATATGGCAGCGATGAGGGAGGTGACGGCGTTGACGACGGCGAAGAGAATACAGAGCCGTAGACGGCGGAGGGAAATAAAAATGGACAAAAATCATGCTCTTTTTTTGCCATTCGAGAATACCTTAGGCAGAATATGATCAAAATTGAATTGAGATTAGCTAGCTGATTAAGGTCAACACGTTAATTTTTCGTTAACTAAATATTGAAACTTTGTAATTTTATTAATTATAATCAACGACGAGTGCAATGACGAATAAATAAGTTTGGACAAAGGATCAATTCACCCACTTAATTTGACACAAAATATCAAGGGTTAATTACTTAAAAAAATCCCACCTTGAATATTTTTTTCGTTTATACCCTCACCTTGTAAAAAAGTCATTTGTACCCAATTTTGGGTTTTTATGTTTCATCTCTACCCAAAAGTACTAAAATTTCCTCTTTTCACTTGAAAAAAAATTTAAAATAATCCTTTAATTTATGTTTATATACTAATTAGACGTATGATATAACCTTTTATTTAATTGTTTTTACTTTTTTCATCGTTTAATTCATTAAATTATCAATTATATTTATGTATTGGGTAGAGATGAAACCTAAAAACTCAAAATTGGGTACAAATAACTTTTTTACAAGGTCAGGGTATAAACGAAAAAAAAATGCAAGGTGGATTTTTTTTTAAGGAATTAAGCCAAATATCAAAGGAAAGATATTATTTCTAGAGGAATCTATAGAAAAAAAACCCACAACTTTTTCATTTTGTATCATTATCACCCTTCTGCGAGAGAATGTATTTGACACTAAAAAAAATGGAACTAATTTAAAATCTTAATGAAAATCCCCTAGTTAAAACCTTAATTAAACCCAAATCAAATCCTAACTAAAATTTAATTAAAATTCTAATTAAAATCTATATTATTCAACCCACTGTAGAATTGTTCCTCGACATCTGCTTGCTGTAATTAACTAGTATAATAATAACATAAAAAAAGTCTATGTAATTTTTATTTTTTTTAATTTTGTATAACATATAAAATAATTAAATTTGAATTTATATAATAAAAAAATCATAAAATGGTAAAATAAAACAAATCAGAATAGCTAAACTTGTTAATTATCAGTATTAATACTGATAAATTAACCAGCACTAAACTTATGTAAAACAATACAGCACTAAACTGCTTAATTATCCTTTTAATAGAAAGGAGGTCGGCATGAGTGGCAGCCTCATGTAAGCAGGAAATTTGTGAACCCATTTTATTGCAAAATGAACCATACACCTAATTTATTAACAGGCGAAGATAAAAAAATAAATAAAATAAATTTCGACTAAATATTTTCATGTTCATATATAACATATTGTCACCTACTTATTTGATACACCAGACAAAAACATAACATTCAACTTCAGAAGCATTTACATACAAAATCAACTAATGATCAGAAAACAAATCCCATAATTTGATTACAACAATCCCTAAAAAAAGCAAAATAACTACTATATATTATTATTAGTTTACATTACGGGACCTGTACATACATGGTTCTAGCTTGTTCCGAAACTCACTACTGCTAGCTCCGAAAGAAAATCTATATCCATGACATCAGTATTAAAGGAACTTCTTACAATGACAGAGTAGCGTTGCAACCATCAAATCCTCAATCCTCCATGAGATTTGCCGCTGAGAAGCATCTAATACTGTATCTGAAAAATACAAAAGCACGGTTTCCCTATGTGCCGAGTAATTTTCAGTCGAACATATGTTATGTGCACCGAAATTTTTCAATTCCTACATTTAGGATTTCATTTCCGTCTTTGTTTATGAAACTCCAAAACTATGTATATAACAAAGATTCTTGTAAAAAATATTGTTTCATTCCTTTTTTTGTTTTGGTATTTTTCGGTTTAATAGTTTTTCTTTTCCATTCTAGATAGGTTATGTGATTACATATATGCATACCAATTTATTCCAATGAAAGAAATGAAAAAAGTACATTGAAACTTGAAAGCAATTGATACCTTTTGTTCAATCTGTGGTTATCCATAGGAAACTATTCTATGTTCCGATTTACGAGATGCCCTCCAGGACGCCTATGCAAGCACCCACACGAGGAACCGTGTACAATTCGACCCTTCCATCCCAGCAACATCCAACTGTTGTCTTCATCTAGTACAAAATCCTTATTGTAGCATTTCAACTTTCCCCTCCAGTTTTCCTTAGTCTCCTGGTCTAGTGGAAGCTGCTTAAACCCAGCCCTTGTAGTCCAGACCTGCCACTCAACCCTTTCAACGCCCTCACAAGCCACGACATCAATGGCCTCTCGCCCATACATCTCATTCTCTAACATCATTCTTCCTTCATCATCACGAGGTAAAGTAGAATCAAACATTGACGAGAAGTGGTAAAGCGCCTCCCTAAACCTCGTAAAGAAGAACGGAGCATTGTAGGATCCGTTAATGATAGAATGAACGGAAATATTGGGTTTTATCTTCCGAATCAATTCAAGAACCGCATCCCTTGGGCAGTCCACTTCAACTGTCTTATTTAGGTTCTTAAACCTACCCATACAATTCACAGCAAGCACCTCGTCGATCGGTTCTAATCTTAAGATCCTCAATCGGTATGCTTTCCCAGTTCTGAGAAGCAATTGGATTGTACTCAAATGGAACATGAAACCTTCACAATACCTTGCTAACCGACGTCATGTCTCCTCAATTCTTTCCGTTGGCTGGAATCCATGCTGGGGCAGCTCTATCCCGGTAATGCGTAGCTTGGGAGGCCATCCTTCCCGCATGGAGAGATGCTGGATAAGAATTGGCCACTGAAAACCATAAAGAACGCCAAAATCGATAATATGAAGAATGTAATACCCCAAATATTTTAGGATAATTAAGTCGTGCCACGTGTCGTAAATTCCGATGAATTAAGTTAAGAAGGATTTAATTTAATAATATCGGGAATTTAGAATAATTTTTATAGAGCGGATTAGCGAGATTAAAGGAAAAGGCTTAGAAAATTAATATAAAATAAAATATAAATCCCGTGACGGAAATTATTTTGCCAAAGTTCGCGAAATATTTTATGGTATCTATGGTAAAAGTTTCAAGTCAATCGAAGACTGTTTAAAATTTGAACGCGGATGCGTTTTGGACTAAATTGCAACTTTTGAAAAGTTCAAGGACTAAAATGTAAATTAGCCAATTAAGCCTCGAGAATAGCGATTAAAAGATCATTGATGGAAAATAATAATTTTGGAATCGTATTATTTATTTGTATATAAATAATACGTACGTAATTGAGTTAAAGTAAATAATTAATCGTTAAGTTAAAATAGAAAGTTTTAAAGAGAATTGGTTTAAATTAAAGAGATGAAGGATTGTAATAGAACATTAGCCAATATATATATATATATATATATATATATATATATATATATATATATATATATATATATATATATATATATAAAGATGAGGAAGGGATGCTCCAGAACCCTCATTACCATCATCAGCTCCATTTTTCATTCCTTCGTCAATTTCTTACGCTTCTGTCGCTCGATCTCCGTTTCTCGTCCGTTTCTGACGTTCTATAACTCGAAACGATCGTATTCCAGTGGCGAATCACGGTAAGCTTGACGTTTTATCGTTTTGGATGGATAAATTTCTCGATATATCGAGTTAAAATTTTAGGCCACGGAACGATTTTATTGTTTTAACGGTTTTAGAATCGAATATGGATGTTTTGAGTCTAGATATAGCGTTTTTGATGTGTTTAGATGTCGTTTATGCAAAAATAGGCGTATAGCACGTCGAAAATCCCCGGAAAACGGATTCCGGGGGCCGTGCACCATCATGTGGTGCACGAACGTGCACCAACATGTGGTGCACGACCGTGCACCAACATGTGGTGCACGACCGTGCACCTAGGTGCACGAACGTGCACTACCAGGAGGTGCACGAACGTGCACTTGGCCCTTTTACCCCATTTGTTCCGTTTTGAGACCCCGTTTCGTATTCGCGTATCGAGGTTGAAATCGATTGATTATCGATTGATTGAATCGTTAACCTAATGAGGTTAAACGCGAGTTAAGTTAGAAAAGAGATACGAATCGTAAACGAGTTAGAAACCGTTTATCGGAGTGTACGCGTGAGAAACACGACGGTTAATGAGTGTAGCGTGTCGTGTCCGAGTCTAGAGTCAATCTTAAAATAGGATTCTAATATGAGTCCACTGTTTTAAATTGTTTTAGATCCGGCGAGTCAAGAAGCAGCTGAACCAGGAGCTTGTGAAGCTTAACAAGTTTTGTTTAACGTGACGTTTTTGGATACAAGCGGTCACTGTGAGTTTATATAACTTACTTTTAAAGTATTTACATAAGCAAATATCTATTATTGCTTTAGATTTGATTTGAGTATTTGCAATGAGAATTCTTTATATGAATTGCATACTTGATTGATTTGAAATCGGTATTGATCCGATGGAACGTGCTACCTATTGGGCGACAATAGGACTGTGTGATCACCAGTTTTGATTTGATACAGCTGTAATTATGATTATGAATGTGAATTTCGAAGTTGGACAATGGATTCAATACGAGTGAGCATTCGGTTACGGTGTAACCTGGAGTCCCCGTATCTAGTGAGTTGGACTCACAATTTGGGATTAAACGATTTGTCGCGATCGATGTGGTAGAGTGTGAACACTCCCGGATCGGACCATTGGAATCAATTTGATTTGATTATATATATATGATTGATATGTTCGAGAATTAGGGTTTCAAGCGGATCTTATACTTGGCTGCATATGATTTGAATACTATTGCATTATTTTATGTTTTATTTTAATACTTATTAGTAAATGTATGAACTCACTCAGTATATTCCCATATACTGACCCCTCACAGTCTTTCCTTTAAGGTGAAAGCATTTTAAAGGATGGATTTCCATTTCTTGTTCCGGAAGTTTACAGTAGTTGAAGTATGTGTCAAAGGATGTATCACTTCATAGCGTTGCAGTAGTCCATAGATGTCTGTTGTGCCTATTGTTGAAATCAAACGGTATATATATAATTAATTTTATAGAATGCTGTTTTCTTCCGTTTGATTTCTTTAACCAATTGCCATGAATGGAATTGGTCACGATTATGACTAGAAACAGGGCAGTGCTGGATATGGGATATCGCTCGGTAAGACCCTGGTTTCTAAGAATTATTTGTAATGGTTTCGGAAAGTAATTCAGATATTTTGATATGTATAATGGTAATGTTTAAAAAGATTTTCTGAAAACGTTTTATATAGAATAATATATTTAATTTGCAAAAAATTCATAGTGGTTTTAGGCTTGATACGGGTTCCAGAGCTACCACTCCCGTTCCCTAGCGCCGGTCTCGGCTCAATAATTTGGGTTGTGACAAAAGAGTTTTTGACTTTTCAACTGCTTACAAAATCATTTTATTTGCAAAGATAATTGAAAGCTTCTTAAAAGGGAAGCAATGTAGATGAGTTCTGTAAGCATTCAGTATATCAGCAGCGGTAGTCCTCTTTGAAGCAAGACTGGTATAAAGATTTGGCAATCCAGCGTCACTGCCAACCAAACGTGCCTGGAGACCGTTCGCAAAGCAATGAGCTAGTCTCTAAGACACGTCACCTTTAGGGGATGAATGCTGTCGAATCTGCTTCAGAAGCTCTTTAGCCGTTTGAAGTCATTCCCTGAGAAAGCTTGTGCACAAAGAATCAGAAGGCTTCCCAAATCCACTGTTTCCTCATACCTTTTTGGTTTTATAGCGCGTGCCTTTCCACCAGCTGATCCATATGATTGCTCATTTGCCTGTGAGGTGTTATCCTGCCGCACTCGAGTTCCACAACGCCATTCTGTAATATCCTTGAGACCAAACCAAAGCAATACCTTATCAAATAACTCTGAAAGTTCTTCACTTTTGTCCCCATATACTGCTGGCTTCTTATTACTCCTCCCTTGTTCTGAATCCAAATCACCTTGATTGTTCTTTTTCCTGTCCATTAGCCCATCATCAGGTGAGATAGCCCGCTCAACTTTTTCGTCCTTCACTGTCAGCAATTTAGTCCCTTCCTTTGGCCCATTGGCGAGCAAGTTTCTCTCTAAATCAATAACTAGTTGACTGTCTCTAGTAAGGAATTTTCAAGCTTCCTCTAACCCTCTCTTAAACTGCAAGATAGAATCTGAATCAGTAAACATATTTGCACCATCTCACTCGCACAAGTACCCACAATACCATTGTTACTATTCTATTCGGCTACACATTAGAAGGATTCACAAAGAATTTTGCACTACTATTTATGCGAGGAAGGATCTTGCTCACCAAGAACATCATCCAATGACTTCTCAGTAACTTTTAGAGTCAGGGGGATCATAAAACATAGGGGATACAAGAAATTAAATAACAATGGCATGTAGCATATTTTTAGTACTTTTTACTAGTTTGCTAGCTAATGAAAACCGGTTTAAATTTGCTAATTTAAATTTTATATTTGCAAATATACTAGTTTCATATTGTCATTTTTTTCCTTCTAATATGACAGTAAAACTAAAGCAAATATGGAGTCTACATTTATCCATCTATTTAATATATAGAAGTGTAATGTTTTCACATATCACCATAATTTTTTGTTCTAAATCTGAATCATCTCAAGTGTGATTTTCCCTGCCCCTAGGCCCATCATCAGGTGAGATCGACCTCTCAACATTTTCCTCCTTCACTGCCAAGAGAGTCTCTTCCTTTGGCTCATTGGCAAAGGAGTTGCTCTCTAAATCAATAACTAGTTGATTGGCTTTAGGAATGAATTTACGAGCTTCCTCTAGCCCTCTCTTGAACTGCACGATAGATTCTAAATCAGTATACATATTTTGCACCATATGCTCCATATATGTCCGTCCATGGCCTGAATAACAGGATAATTTCAAGTAGAAAAATAAGAGTTAAGCTGAACAACCAGGAAGTAGGAATGGAAATCCAAACCAAATACATAAATTTTAGACTTGGCTCCTTCAAATTTTACTGTTTTGAACCAAGTTAATCTCCGCCTTTCGTGAATTTTGCGATTAAGCACATAATTAAAAGTATGACAAACCACATCCCAAAATTTTCAAACTTTTCATCTTATAGCTCATTGCCGCTTTAGGCGTTCTTTCCGGGTAAAAAACGATCTTGTTTTGTCCACTTTAAATAACTAAAACGTCATTGGATAAAGTATCGGCGAGTGATTCCACGGATGAGCACATCCACGGCGAGTGGTAAGACCCGCTTCCATGAAATGGTTGATGTGCTCATCTGTGTAATTACTCGCCGATACACCAATAATAGAACTACCACATCCCAAGCGACGAAGTTCCTCAGTTGCCTGCAGCAAACATATAGACTCGTTACGAGTTGACTCGTCCGGAAAATACAGTCATTTAAACAAGAACAAGAACAAAAATGAATACCTCGAAGCCATTCATCTCGGGCATCTGAAAGTCCATCAGAATGACGTGATACCCGCCGCCTGCCTCGTACATCCTCGCGGCCTCTTCTCCGTTCGAGGCCATATCAACATTCTTCACTCCCATACTCTTCAGGAGCTTTGCTTGGACCTCTCGAGAGGTGTTATCGTCATCCACCACCAAAGCCACCAAAGCATCCATCTTATTTTAGCCTCAAAAAGTAAATCTGATTTGCAAAGGGAATGAGATGAGGAGAACTCACGGGCAAATTATACACAAAGATTTACACAAAAATAGCGATCGCACTCACCTTTGATTTTTATCTTCATTTTGGAAACAATCAGAAAATCCGGCTGTCTGAGCTAAATTGGGTCTTTGTTGAACCAACTTCTCTTCATGCGTTGATTACTTGATTAGGTTAAAAAGGAACAGATTTTATTACTGGCACCTATTAATATCATTCACGTGGGTCAAGGACTAACCCATTCACGTGGGTCAGTTGAGGACTAACCCATTCACGTGGGTCAGTCCTACGTGAATCTTTTACTTTTTGTTTTTGAAAAAATTAGAAAAAAATACTCCATTTTGTAAAATAATATGATTTCCTACCTTAATAAGGAAAAGATCGAGAAAATACCTCACCCTTTTAAGACAATTATTTTTTTTACTATAATACATATTTATATTATAATTATACCTATTTGTATTATTATTTTACTCTAACTAAATTTCTTTTACTCTAATCATATTACCACCTGTTTTTTTTTTGTTTTTTTTCTGTCTCCTTCTCTCTTTCCCTTTCTCTCTTTTTTCTTCTTATTTTTCCTTTTCTTCTCCGTTCGCCATTTTCTTCTTCTTTATTTCTTCTCTATTTTTACTTTTTTCTTCTTCATCGTTCTTTTATCGCTCTGCTGTTGTTCCGCCATCGTTTCGTCGTCATTCCGCCGTTCTTTCATGTTTGATTTTAGCGATTTTTTTTTAATTCGTGGTGATTAATACAATCTATGTTAACTTTCAGATCTAAATAAATTACTCTTTGATTGTTTTCAATTTTAGTTCTAAAAATCTGCATGAAAAACGATTTTATGATGAAAAAAATGATTTTCTGCAAACAAAACAGCATCTGATTATCATATGAGTATCACTGCATTATCATCACATTATCATACCACAGTAGAAAAAAATAATTTTTTAATAAAAAAAAAATCCTCTGATTATCATATGAATGTAGTTAACTAACATTGCGGGAAAAACAAATTCTGCATAAAATAATGTTTGATTATCATATCATTATCATAATATTATCATATATCGTTATCATGACATTATCATATGATACCGAGATGATGATATTTATTGTATCAAGATGATAATGTTATGATAATATCTATGATTATGTTATGATAAAACAGTATCTGATTATAATGTCAGTATCAGTATATTATCATGTTGTTATCATAACACTGCAGTAAAATAACTAGATGATAATGAAATATGATAAAGTTATGATAATTGGATGATAACGTACACAAAAGTATAATTACATAAGGATTTATGATAACCAGATGATAACGGAGTAAAATCATAAATATTTTTAAATACAGAGTAAAAACATAAATCTGAAAAAATCGTGAGGTATTTCTGCAACTTTTCCGTGTTAAGGTAAAATGTGCAAATATTTTCATTTTTGGAGTAAATACCTAAATTTTTCTTTATTTTTTTAAAGGATTGGGATTCTCTCAAGTTCAAATGAACTTGAGGGGGTTATGTTCACGATCTACACCGTTCATTGTACAATGAACGGTGTAGATTAATTTGATTAAAATTGTACTTTTTTGATCTACACCGTTTATTTTACAATGAATGGTGTAGATCGTAAACATGACCCCCTCAAGTTCAAAATGAACTTGAGAGAATCCCAATCCTTTTTTAAAAGACAAAATACATGTATTTAAAAGGGAGTTCATCAAAGAAAGAGAAAATGTCCTGGGAACACTCTCTCTCACACACACTCTTAGACTTAATCATGGGCCGGATCAAACAAGACATGATCATGGGCCAAATCCAAACCAATTTCATAATTTTATGACTTATTTAGCATCATTCTTGCATTCAAGAATCTTGGTTTTTCTCAATTTCTTTATTTGTAGCAATACTTTTTTGGGTTTTTTTTCAAGAATATTCTTGATTTCCCATTAGTTTATAGGGTTTTTTTAATGGTCTAAAAATTTTGATCCAATTTTTTCAAAAAATTCAATAAACCTAAGCCATAAGTTTCTTATCTTGTCCAAATTTCTACTTTTTCTCAATTTATTGTTCATCATGGATGCCCTTCTCCAAGAATTTCCAAATTCGATGAATAACTTCAAATTTGACCACACTCCAATTTCTTACACTTCAAATATACATTTTCTTAATGAATATGAATCCAATCATAATCATTTTCCTCAACCTGATCCAAATTATTTGAGCTCATCATATTCAGAAGAGCATGGTCCAAATGACAATGCAGTTCTAAAGTACATAAATGACATGCTCATGGAAGAAGATTTAGAGGGTAAAACTTGTATGTTAGAGGATTCTTTATCTCTTCAAGCTGCTGAAAAATCTTTTTATGATGTTCTTGGTCAAGAATACCCTCATCAAATCAGTAACTCAGTTGAAAATTCAAATTGGACTCAAAATCTTGATCTTTCCCCCGGAAAGAAAAATCATCACGAACGTGATTATTTAGAAGAAGAAGAGAGGAGTATTAAACAGTCTGCTTTTGGTCTTGCCGAGTCAGAACAGGACTCGGAAATGTTTGATAAGGTTCTGCTGTGTACTAGTAATAAAAGTGGGTCCGAGTCGTGTGCTCTGCAAACTCAGTCTCCGACCAAATCATCTAATGGTAGTAGGGGAATGAGAGGGAGAAGAAAAGGGAATAAGAAAGGATCGGAGTCTGATGCGGTGGATATCGATTTGCCGACTCTGCTGACTCAGTGTGCGCAATCCGTGTCGATCAACGATCAACGGACTACTTACGAGCTACTTAAACAGATTCGGCAACATTCTTCGGCTTATGGAGATGGAAACCAAAGAGTAGCGCATTACTTCGCGGATGCGCTTGAGACTCGTTTGGCTGGCGGAAGTATCCCGTCGTATTCGCCCGTTTTAAGCAGCAAAACTCCGGTTTCTGATATCCTGAAAGCTTATCAGGTGTACGTCAAGGCGTGTCCGTTTAAGAGAATGTTGCATTTCTTTGCGAATCGGACCATTTTCAAACTTGCCGAGAAGGCAACTAAGCTTCACATTATTGATTTTGGGGTTCTTTATGGTTTTCAATGGCCTTGCCTTATCCAGCGTCTATCAGAACGGCCTGGCGGACCTCCGAAGCTACGGATTACAGGAATTGAGCTTCCTCAACCAGGTTTTCGCCCTGCAGAACGAGTCGAAGAGACAGGCCGGAGATTACAAAGATATTGTGACAGATTCAATGTTCCTTTTGAGTATCACGCCGTGGCACAAAATTTGGAGACGATCAAGTATCAAAATCTCAAAATCAACAGGGACGAAATGACCGTTGTCAACTGTTTGTATCGGTTCAGGAATCTTCCTGATGATACAGTTGTTGCAGACAGTGCAAGAGATTCTGTTCTGAAACTGATAAGAAAAATCAAACCAAAGATATTTATCCACGGAGTCATCAACGGAATGTATAATGCTCCATTCTTCGTCATTCGGTTTCGAGAGGCGCTCTTCTATTACTCGTCGTTGTTCGATATGTTTCAAGTGAATGCGGAACGGGAAGATGAACAGAGAATGTTGTACGAGAAAGCGATTTTCGGTAGGGACATTATGAATGTGATAGCGTGCGAGGGAGCGGAGAGAGTTGAACGACCGGAAACATATAAACAATGGCAGGTTAGTATGAGCGGACCTACATAGAGCGTAATTGTTCACTTTATAATTTAAATTTATTGATAACATTATTAATATTGAAATTAATAACATAATTTTGTCTGTCATTGCAGGTTAGGAATATGAGAGGTGGATTCAGACAAATGGAATTAGATCAAGAGATTCTGAAGAGAGTTAGATCTACGGTGAGATCGGAGTATCATAAGGATTTCGCTGTCGATGAGAATGGACGGTGGATGTTGCAGGGATGGAAGGGCAGAGTGATCTCAGCCGTTTCAGTTTGGAAACCAGTGTAGTTATTTCTGTTTTCTAGTTATGCTTGTAGTTATAATTTTTTTTCTTATTTTGAAGTCCTTATAATTAGAATTAGTAATCAGTGGATTACTATAATTAAGTATTTACTTTTGTAGTATCAATCTTTCAATTTATTTTTTTGGGATTATCATTATTGTTTTAATCCGATAGCAATTACAATTGCAGAAATAAAAATAATTACGATGATCTGATATAAAAATAGTTATACTACTAACATGCACAAATATATCTTTGTTCAGTTAATATTTATAAAAATGAATTATTCTAACAGTGTAAATAAGATAATCTTGATTGTTAAAAACAATCGGAACGTATAAACCTGAATCATCACAAAGATTGTTGAAATCGTACAAATTTACAGCAAACAAGTTTAAATCATCACATAAGATATGAATGAACCAAAAAAATCAAAACAATTCATTTCTTCAAGAGTCGGAACAAGTGATTGCGCAGAACAATATGATTTTGTCGAATTTTAGAAAAATGTAAAAACACACCAAAAAATAAATAAAAACTCCATAATAAAATATTTTATATATATATACACACACACACACACACACGAAGAAAAAAACGGCAGATCACCATCTCTCTTCTCAAGGAGAAGGTTGATTTTGGAAGAAAATCTAGAAAAAGGGGAGTGGAGAGTTAATTGTCCTATAAAAAACTGCCAAGATCATGATTTCAATTCCTCTCGAAAACGCTTCCCCTTCCTAATTATCAATTTTTGTCGTCCTTTTAAACTTTTTGTGTAGTTTTTTTTATCTTTTATAGTCTGTTTCTTCTTCAGATCCGAATCTTTTAATGCACATGTTTAATCATTAATATACTCCTAGGCCCTAGCTGTTTTATTTAACAATAAATATATTATTAATGTAATAAACAGGATAACAAAAAAATGAAAATTCAGAAAAATGACTTCAAATTGCGAGAATTCTCTGTTACCATTTTGCACTTTTGAAACTTCAATTTATAGCTTGTTTTGCTGCAAATATATTTTCACGATGTTATGTAATTTGCTAATTTGTCAATTTGAAGTAGAGACTATCAGTGAGCACACATCTTACACATGCATATATGGTGCAAATATCTTACACATATCATATTTATTCAAATTCAACATTGCAAAAAATGGCTGACAGCAAATAAGTTTCCGAAATTCTTGATTATTGGATTATTATGAATTTCTTTAAAACATCTTCCCATTCATCATTTAGAGGAAAATCCATCTTGAAAAGATTCAATTCAGCTGACAATTTATAGAGATATATTCCAGGAAAAAGAAATGTAAAAATTGACTCTTGAGAGCTTAAAATGTAACGATAAATAGCTTATAACAAACAAGTTGTAGTGCATTACAAGAAAGCAGAAAATGGTAAGTCTTGAGGTTAGGCTCCAAACTAATTCTTAATGAATCCAACTGATTACTACGAGCAATTCCGCTCTGCAGTTTAAAATTTTATGGTCACCCTGATGTTTTTACCTGAAGAAGCACAATATTTAATTCACCTCCAAGTATAGCATTCACAGATCCAATGAAAAACAGGATTTAAATTTGTTGATTTGAATTGCTAATTTAGATTTTATATATGCAGTGAACTATTTTCACTTGATACCATCATTGTTTTTTCAGTTTGATAACGAAACTTGAGCATATACGGAGTCTACTTTAATCTATTTAATATAATCAAGTGAACTATTCACACATTACCATCATTTTTTGATCTGAATCATCCAGATTGTGAATTTTCCCGCCCCTAAGCCCATCATCAGGTAAGATTAGCCTGTCAACTTTTCCTTCCTTCACTGCCAACAATGGAGTCTCTTCCTTTGGCCAATCGAAAAACGAGTTGCTCTCTAAATCAACAACCGGTTGACTGTCTCTAGGAAGGAATTTACTAGCTTCCTCTAAAATTTTCTTAATCAGCAATATAGAATCTGACTCGATAAACATATTTTGCACGGAATTTCTGGCAGAAGTACACACAGTGTCATTGCCACGCAGCCCATTCGAAGGATTCAGCAAGAATTCTGCAGTCGGCTGCAAAACAGAACACGTAAATCAGTAAGTAAAGACGGGAATCCAAACCAAATACTTAAATGTTTAGACTCGACTCGTTTTAATTTTAACAATTTTGAACAAAGTTCAACCTTAACTAGTTGAGTGGCTCTAGGAAGGAATTTACTAGCTTTCTCTACGCCTTTCTTAAACTGCAAAATAGAATCTGAATCAACAAACATTTTTTGCATAGCAGCTATATCAACAATGTCATTGCCACTATTATGCAACCCATTTGAAGGATTCACCAATAATTCTGCAGCCGGCTGCAAAATAGAATACTCAAATCAGGAAGCAAGAACATGAATCCAAACCAAAAACCATTGGAGTATCAAATTCAAAATTAGTTTAATTTTTAAAAGCATTATTTTCATAAAAAAAATCTCACCTTCAGCGTTTTTTTCCGATTTAAGCACAATCTACCAAACGTCTCACCTTACATTCCAACCTTTCCAAACTTTTTATCCTATAGCCTAGCGTCATTGTATTCATTATTTTCCGTAAAAATAATATCGTTTTGGCCGTTTTAAATGACCAAAAGGACATCCTATAAGCATTTAGACTACTAATGCCACAAAAATGAACGGATGGGCTTTTTAATGCTAAAAAATAAAAGGTTGAGATGTGTGGTGCCACGTTTAGTAGAATGTGCTTAAATCGGAAAGAAAAAAAAACGCGAAACGTGGGGATATTTTACAATACAAACTAAAACCTGAATTGATCTCGATATATAATTTGCTCAGTATAAAATTTAAATTTAACAGTAAGTTTAACTCAACCTCATTCATAAAATATTTGATAATAAAAGTAACCAAGCTAAATTCAGTTCAACTTAAAATAAATTAAAATCAAGTTTTGTAATGGTTTAGATAATTCAAAAGAGTAAAATTTAATTGTAGAGTCAAAAGGTAACGAATGATCAAATTTGTTGAGCCTAAGAGCTAGTAGCCGTTGCCGGAGATAAGGGATGAGTACTTGACGGATATACGAACGGAGATGTAATGCTAGGCGAAGAACAATAATGGTAAGAAGAAGAATGAGTGGAGGAATAATATGGCGGCGTTGACGGAGGTGATGGTATCGACGACGGCGGAGAGGACGGTGAGCCGTAGACGGCGGAGGGAAATAAAAATGGACAAAAATCACGGTTGACTTTTCCCATTCAATTATTCCAGAGTCAAAAGGTAACGAATGATCAAATTTGTTGAGCAAATGAATTTTAAATTTCAAGGTTAATTAAAATATTATGTTAAAAGACATACATCCATATAGATTTTTTTTTATATATATATATATGAAATTAATATAAAATAAATTTTTATTTTATTAAAAAGAATTCTTACATTAAGGACCAAATTACAAATAACGTATTACATAGTGATCTATAAGATATTTAATCTTTATCACTTGACAATTTTGGAGCTTGTAATCTCGCTTTTGACGCCATCCAAGAAGGGATCCAATTTAACGTTTTCTTTAATTGAGAGACTCAAAAGAGTAAAATTAAAATTTAAGGACTGGTTAATCAAAATATGTATAGTTAAGAAATTTAGTTGTAGGTTTAGCCTTTTATTTTTTGTTTTTTAAGATGCAGCTTAACTTAATATAATATTATGTCTAAAGTAATATTAATACATATATTAATATATTTATATTGCTGTTAAAAATTAAGATACTAATTACAGATATCCGATTAATATGAAAAATTATCCGAAATTATATACTAGTATGAGTATTGTATAATAAAAAACTAGATAGCAATATAATTTTTTTTAAATTGATTATCGCTTTTTCCGCATTGTTCCACGACTACGTTGAGAACTATTGTTTTAAGTTTGACCAAGAAATACCTCGTCAAAAATCGTTGCGTCTTTGGCTCTCTTTTCATTGATAAACCTCAACAGTTTAATATTTTCCCCTCTCTTTTCATTGATAAACGTCAACTACTATTCCTAACTAAATACATTTTCCACTCTGCCGCAAAACCTAATTCATCGATTGAATACATTTTCCATTCTTTGCATCAAAGAAACTAATCACCATGAGTACCGGATGTCCTTCATTTCTAAGCATTATTTGTTTTTCACTGATAATGCTTTAACATCTAATTCTTATTTTTTAATTTTTTGAAATTAGTTTACACCAATATCTCAAATAATAAACATACTATTAAATTTAATTGTTGTTTGAATAATTTTGGGAATTACTCATATAACCTAATAAATTACATTTAATATATATCTAATTATATTTATGTAATAAAAATATATAAGTCTACTTAGATATATAGCATATGCATCTAACATAAAAAAGAATTGGATTACTAGTTTAGTAGAATAAATTTAATATAAATAACAATACAAATTTTGTGAGTCTCTCTATATGTAATTGCAATCCTCTACCATTACAAAAGCGCAATCATACACTTCTTCTTTCAATTATGATCACTTAAATATTATGAAGCCCTAAACATTATTATTGTGATCATCTCAAGCTTGGACTAATTTTCACATACGGTCCCTATATTATTGTTTTTTTCTTTTCCACCATCCTTCCCAACTTTCAGTTCATTATCCTAAACTCTCTTAGTTTTGTTCGAAATAACATTAAAGTCTTTTCTTTTTCAATTTTATACCGACATAAATTTATTTGTAATGAAAAAAAAAGAGGTACTTCAGATATATTTAAGTTGGCTTATCCCTTTAAAATCCCCTCACCTTTTACCCCCAATTTGTTTGCACCCTCACGTTGTAAAACCACCAAATATACTCAAATTATGACCTTTCACTTTCAATTGCACCCTCAAGCATTAAATTGACCTATTTTCACTTGAAAAATATTCAAATCAATATTTTAAATTTTAGCATATATTTTAAAATAGGACTTAATATTTTATTTAAAACAAAAATAAAGCTATTTTTTTCAAGTGAAAAGAGATCAATTTAATACTTGAGGGTGCAATTGAAAGTGAAAGGTTGTAATTTGGGTATATTTGGTGGTTTTACAATGTGAGTGTGCAAACGAATTGGGGATAAAAGGTGAGGGATTTTTAAGGGAATAAGCCATTTAAGTTTATCTTTTAGTTTTTTTATTTATGATAAGTGATGTGATGCTAACATGTATACATATATTTTGAGTCATAATTAGGGGTGTGCACGGGTCTTGGAGATCCCCGAACCCAAACCGAAAATCGTAAATATCCAGAACCGAAAAATATCTATTGACCATTGATTTTTTCCAAACCGAACCGAACCGAAAATTTAATTGGTATAGTTCTGGAGTTTAGGTAAATCTCCATAGCAAACCGTCCCGAACCGAAGAACCGAAACTATAACCGAAGAACCAATATTATATATACATATATATTTAATTTATCACATTCATATTACAATATTATTACTAAATTTTGAAAATTAATTTATGATTATAAAAAATATATACTAAAAATATTTTATCTACATACATATAAATTATTCATTTACATATAAATGAAATATATATACATACATATATATATATATATATATATATATATATATATGTTACTTGTTTATTCCAATTAAAAATATATAATATTAATTTATCAAATATTAAATATGAGAGAGTCAACAGTAAGTCACTTATTTTCATTTTATTTCATGTGTAACTTCTTATACTATTAATTAAGAAATTTATTGGTTTGCACAAAGGCGTTTTTATTTTAAAGGCACTCTTTTACTTAATACGAGTCATTTGCTCGTCAGGATTGTATTTTAACAAAAATATTGTATATCCTTTTCACTCAATGTGGGCATTTGAAATAAGAAAAAATATAGAAGGACATGACTTTGTATAATGACTATTATTTTTTCAAATTTTTTATTTTATTATTTATTTTTTAAAAATATTATTTGTGATATTTAATAAAATTAATAACAGTGGAATAAATTTCCAGGTACAAAACTAAAAAAATTAGTTTGACGAAGTAAAATAATATGATAAAAATGCTTAAGATCATGATATAGATGAAAAAAAATCCGTGGTTCTAGTGATATCTGTACCGAACCGTACCGAAAAATGAAATTCCGAACCGAACTGAACCGATTTAGTATGGTTCCGGAGACTTCATTTTAGAGATCTCCGTCTTTTGGTACGGTTCCGGATATTTAGTAATCCCCGATTCCCCCGAACCGTGCACACCCCTAGTCATAATAAGTGATGTGATGCTGGACTTACATACGCACCACTAAAAGAAAATTCAGTTCAAATAGGATTCCAAATTGGTGCTAGTCATTAAATTTTGACAGAAATGGAGTTAAAGTAACGTCAAGAAAAAGAATAATAGTAAGCTCAGCACTAAAACCTGAACATCACCAAGGAACATGAGATAGCAATTCAATAGATGGCAACATATATAACACACAAACTTTTAATTTATGAGTGAATCAACAAACACATTTCTATTCATGAATAAAATTTTGATACATCAGACAAAAACATAACATTCAAATTCAGAAGCATTTACATACAAAATCAACTAATCATCAGGAAACAAATCCCATAATTTGATTACAACATTTCCTAACCAAAGCAAAATACCTAACATTATTATTATTAGTTTACATTACAGGCCCTGTACATACAGGGTTCTAGCTTGTTCCGAAACTCACTACTGCTAAGCTCCGAAAGAAAATTTATATCCTTGGCGTCAGTATTATGGAACTTCGTACAATGACGAGTAGCGTTGCAACCATCAAATCCTCAATCCTCCATCAGATGTGCCGCTGAGAAGCATTTAATACTGTATCGGATTTCATTTCCGTCTTTGTTTATGAAACTCCAAAACAATGTATATAACAAAGATTCTTGCAAATGATATTGTTTCATTCCTTTTCTGTTTTGGTATTTTTCGGTTTAAGAGTCTTTCATTTCCATACTGGATAAGTTATGTGTTTACACATATGCATACCAATTTGATCCAATGACAAAAATGAGAAAAGTACATTGAAACTTGAAAGCAATTGATACCTTTTGTTCAATTTGTGGTTATCCATGGGAAAGTAGTCTATGTTCCAATTTACGAGATGCCCTCCGGGACGCCTATGCAGGCACCCAACACGAGGAAGCGTATATAATTCGACCCTTCCATCCCTGCAACATCCAATTGTTGTCTTCGTCAAGAACAAAATCTTTATTGTAGCTTTTCAACTTCCCCCTTAATTTTTCCATGGTCTCCTGGTCTAGTGGAAGCTGCTTAAACCCGGCCCTGGTATTGCGGACCTGCCACTGCTTATATGTTTCTGGCCTCTCAACCCTTTCCACGCCTTCATACGCCACGACATTAATGGCCTCTCGCCCATACATCTCATTTTCTAAGATCATTCTTCCTTCATCTTCACGAGGTAAAGTAGAATCAAACATATCAAACATTGATGAGAAGTGGAAAAGCGCATCCCTAAACCTCGTAAAGAAGAACGGAGCATTATAGGATCCGTTAATGATAGAATGAACAAAGATATTGGGTTTTATCTTCCGAATCAAATCAAGAACCGCATTCCTTGGGCAGTCCAATTCAACTGTCTCATCAAGTAGGTTCTTAAACCTACCCATACAATTCACAGCAAGCACCTCGTCGGTTCTAATCTTAAGATCCTCAATCTGTATGCTTTCCCAGTTCTGAGCAGCAATAGGATTGTAGTCAAATGGAACATGAAAGCGTTCACAATAGCTTGCTAATCGACGTCCCGAATCCTCAATTCTTTCCATTGGCCGGAAACCACGCTCGGGTAGCTCTATCCCGGTAATGCGTACCTTAGGAGGTCCTCCTTCACGCATGGAGAGATGCTGGATAAGAATTGGCCACTGAAAACCATAAAGAATGCCAAAATCAATAATGTGAAGAGTTTTTGACTTTTCAGCTGCATGAAAAATCATTTTAGCTGCAAAAAAAATTGAGAGCTTCTCAAAAGGGCAGCAACTGTGATGAGTTTTATAAGCATTCAGTTTATCAGCAACAGTCGTTCTCTTTGAAGCAAGATTCATATAAAGGTTCGGCAATCCAGCGCTACTGCCCACCAAACGTGCCTCGAGACCAGTGGCAAAGTAGTGCGCTAGTCTCTGAGACCCATTACCTGTAGGGGACGAGTGTTGCCTAATCTGCTCCAGAAGCTCATTAGCTGTCCTGAAGTCATTCCTGGAGACAGCTTGTGCACAAAGAATCAGAAGGCTTCCCAAATCTATTATTTCCTTCTTTCTCACCGGTTTTATAGCACGAGCCTTTCCACCGGCTGATACATTTGATTGGTCATTTGACTGTGGGGTGCTATCCTGCCTCATTCGAGTTCCATAACACCATTCTGTAGTGCTCTTCAAACCAGGCCAAAGCAATACCTTATCGAATAACTCTGGCATTTCATCCCTTTCGTCCCCATATATTGCTGGCTTCTTGTTACTACTCCCTTGTTCTGAATCTGAATCACCTTGATTGTTCTTTTCCCAGTCCATTGGCCCCTCATCGGGTGAGAATATCGGCTTCTCAACTTTCTCCTCCTTCACTGCGAACAATGGAGTCTCTTCCTTCGGCTCATTGGCAAACGAGTTGCTCTCTAAATCAATAACTAGTTGATTGGCTCTAGGAATGAATTTACTAGCTTCCTCTAGCCCTCTCTTAAACTGCAAGATAGATTCTAAATCAGTATACATATTTTGCACCATACGCTCCATATATGTTTGTCCATGGCCTGAATAACAAGAAAGATATTTCAAGTAGACAAATAAGAGCTAAGCTGAACTCATGATCAACCAGGAAGTAAGAAAGGAACCCAAACCAAGTACTTAAATATCTTGACTTCACTCCTTTAAATTTTAATGATTTGAACCATGTTGGACCTAAAAGTTTAATTCAAATTTAGTTTGATTTAAATATATGAATAGATATATATATATATATATATATATATATATATATATATATATATATATATATATATATATATATATACTTGGCTCTAGGAATTAAGACATGGCTCCTCTAAATTTTAATGATATGAACCAAGTTGGACCTTATAAGCAGGTTTTTAAAAATCGAACTGTTGGCTAAACTGGTAAGACCACCGGTTTCTGATTCAACGAGTTCAATGGCCAGTTCAACTGGTTCAACGGAATTTATTTTAAAACATAAGTATTTAGGGGTGAATCTTTTCGTCGCAAACTCTTGTTGCCGATTCACTGATTCAACCACGGATTTGATCACCGGTTCAATCCGGATCTTTCCGGTCTAATCCAATCCAACTCTGTTCAACTGTAAATCCGGTTCTTTTAGAGTTTTTGGACTGAATCACTGGCCAGTTACCTGTTTAATTGGCTCAATCGACCAGTCCGATCCGGTTTTTTTAAGCCACTGCGTATAAGTTTTAAGGCTTAATCACCAAAAAAAACCCTCACCTTTTAACCATTTTTCAGTTGCACCATGACGTTGCAATTTTGTCAGTGGCACTCTAATTCGCACCTTTGGATTTCAATTCCACCCTTAAAATTAAATTGGACTTTTTTTACTCGGGAAAAATTCATAAAACCCCTTATAAAGTACTCATTTGAACTCTTTTCCATATAAAAAGTTAAAAATTGATCACTTATTTTAACTTTTTTCAAATGAAAAAGAGATCAATTTAGTACTTGAGGGTGGAATTGAAAACCAAAGATGCGAATTAGGGTGCAATTGACAAAATGGCAACGTCAGGGTGCATTTGGAAAGGGGCTAAAAGGTGGGTTTTTTTAGTAATTAAGCTACGTTTTAATTCAAACTTTAGTCTGATCTTAAATGCAAGGGTTTTGACAGTTTTAGACAATTAAAAGTAAAACATATTCGTATAAGCTCTGACCAGCAAATTGACAAAAATTCAGATGCGGTACCTGGTGAAACTTGATCATATTGGCTCCGAACACTCCATCAACTATAATTTCTTCATTACAATTAGCTGAAGAACGCTGTTCAGCGTATTGCTGACTAAGATTTCCGAAGTCAGCCGGAGAGCTAGTAGCCGTTGCCGGAGACAATGGATGAGTACTTGCCGGATATACGAACGGGGAGGTAATACTAGGTGAGGAACAGTAATGGTGAGAAGAAGACTTAGTGGAGGAATAATATGGCGACGATGACGGAGGCGATGGTATCGACGACGGCGGAGAGTACGCAGAGCCGTAGACGGCTGAGGAAAATAAAAATGGACAAAAATCACGCTCCTTTTTTCCCATTTAAGAATTTCTTAGGCAGAATATGATCAAACTGAATAGAGAATTTCAGGTTAATTTGAGTTTGAATATTAGCAAACTGGTTAAGATCAACAGTTTAATTATTATTTTAACTAAATATTGAAACTCTCCAATTTTATTAAGGCAAAAATGCTCAAAATTCCTCCACCTTTAAACTTTTTTTCAATTCCACCACCACCTACGAGAATTCTCAATTGCACCCTATTTAGAGTTTTCAGTTTTCATCTGTACCCAAAATAAAAAAAATTGATAATTTAATTAATTTAATAATAAAATTAATAAAACCAATTAAATAGAGGAATTGTATCATTATTTTTTCCATTTGAAAAAAACAAATAAATTAGTATATGAAGGATTAATTTAAACTTTTTTCTAAATAAAAAGAGGTCATTTTAATCAATTGGGGTACAGACGAAAATTGAAAATCCTAAATAAGGTGTAATTGAAAATTCTCCTACGTGGTGGTGCAATTGAAGATAAAGTCAAAAGTGGGGAATTTTTAAGTATTTTTGCCTTTTATTAATAATCATCAAAGACGAGTGAGTGCAATCACGCATAAATAAACTTGTTTTTTTCTTTAATATATCATGCAAGAATTTCTAGGAAATGCCATTGAGGTGGGTGGAGTGAGACACGTTACAAGAATAAACAATGACTTAGAATTTAGTGTTTCTTTAGGCTTAAATGCCCATATATATATATATTGGACCCTCAAATTTAATTCGGTTTGAATTTAAATTCTAATAAATTTTATTTTTGATATAGATACTTAATGTTATAAAAAGTTCAAGTTTTACCTTCCGAACTTAAAATGCCACATGTTCGTTAATGACCGACAAATATAAATCATCTAACCTAATACATCAGCAATAAGTTGACTAGTCATTCATGGACACGTTCGGAGGGTTCGATGTAATTTTTTTTATAATATTAAGTACCTCCATAAAAAGAAAGTTCATTAGGATTTAAAACCGAATCAAACGAGAGGGTTCAATACGTACATTTTTTTTTGAACGGACTTGGGCCAAGTAAACCTAGGGGATAAAGTGGAACCTGACCTGACTTATTGAACTTGAAATGGTTTAAATATGCTCTGGAATATGAAACAGCTTCACATATAAAAAAAGGTTTCTATTTCTCTTTCATATTTAAAAAGGTCTAATTTAAATTTGAGCATCAAAATACTCCGCTATATAAGCTTACGAGTCTAGTCGAACTTTCGTAAATTTTTTTTATTATTATTATATATATAAACACAATAATATCTTTATTTTTTTCATGAAAAATAATTTTTAAATATTTATACAGATAATTAAGTCGAATCAAGCTCGAGTTTCAAATATTTTATCGAGTTTAAGTTCAAACTTCTAAATGATATTTTGTCGAATCTGAATTAAGTTTTAAACTTAAAAATATTAAAATCAGTTCGATATCGAAAGTGATTGTATTTTTCGTAGAATCTACTCAATTACAAATATCAAGTGGTTATAATGTGCATTGACACGAGACAAATTTTTTAAGGTTTTAATAGGCCATTTTATGCACAAATAACAATATAAGTTCAAGACCAAACAAATAAAAAATTCTCATCAAAACTGAATCGACCGAATAAAAAAAGAAAAAAAATCAAAATCAAACCGACCGAAAAGAGCAATAATTTGGCTGTTGTGGTTAAAACAGATAGAAATACAAGAAACTTTAAAAAAAATTGACTTATTCGATTAATTTAGATCATTCAAATAAACCGAATACATTTGTTTATCAAAACTGAACCGACTAAACCCAAACTTATAATTTTACCAACCGATAGTCATTAGTTAGGCCGGTTAATTTGGTTGGTCGATAATTTTGCTCACCCTTAGTGGTGATATTTGAATTTAATCATACATAAAAAGTCTATTTAAAATTTTCGTACATGAAGAGTATATTTGAACCTTTTTCATTAATGAAAAGCGTATTTGAACTTTTTCATACATAAAGTGAACACCTGAACCGTATGTCAAACATTAAGGGCATATTTGAACCACCTCATATTCAAAAAGCCACGTAACATTCCACCTAAGTAAGAATTGACGGATTTTCAAGCGGTGTTAGAAAGAGGGGTTTATTTGAGCTTTTTAAAAACGTATGTGTTATCACCTTTCCAAACATAAGGGCCAACTTGATCCTTAGGCTAAACATAGAAAGTATATTTGACCATTTTTCAAAAAAAAAAAACAAACAATAAAATATCTATTCAAAAAATAAAAGAACTAAAATAGCCCGTAAACAATTTCAAATTTGTTAAAAGGTCTTTAATTTATCTTCAATTTTTGACATAAATAAAATTTGATATGTGTTTCATCGATAAATTTTAATCCATTAAAACAAACAAGAAAAATGAATTTTTTGAAAGAAAAAAAAAAGAAATAGTTTACAACTACTAACATTATCTAAAATTACCATTAGATCCATCTACAATTGAAATCTCTCCATCTTGGACACCGAACTCATTTGTTTGCCCTCTGTTGTTGTTCGTTAATTATTTCCTCAAGTCGTCTGCCTTGTTCTTCGATCCGTAACTGTAGTTGTTTTTGAACCTAAATTCCAAAGTAAATAATAAAATTTCAATAAAGAGTTACAAGAATGGCGAAAGTAATGGTTAGCGTACCTCTAGTTGTTCGTGCAGACGCCGCTGGACTTCTAATTGCAGTTGTAGAGCCTCGTTTATTTGTAGGCCACTGTAACATATAGTTTAACAATTAAACAAAGGGTTACACGCGACCTTCAAACCACTGTATCGAGATCAAATAAGTTTATTTTAACTTTTTTGGTCAACTAAATTTAAAATTTGTTTTTTCAGAGTCAGATAAGTCACTTGGGTCAATTAAACTTCCAAATTTACGTCTCGGATCAAATAAGTCCACATTTGAGTGTACATTTTCGAAGTTACTTGACCTAGATTAAGAGAGTGTAAATTATGACTAATGTGGAGGCTCATAGAGATGTATTCCAGCAAAAAGAATTGTAAAATCGACTCTTGAGATCCTAAAATGTAACCATAAATAGCTGATAACAAACAAGATCAGCATATTTCCAAATTACCTGCTGAAAGGTTGTGGTTCATTAGGAAAAAGCAGTAATGTTGAGTCTTGAGGTCGAGGAATTTGAGAAATTCCGGTCTGCATTAACATTTTATGATCAAAGTCGAAAAAATAAGAACTAAGCGGAACCCATGATCAATCAGAAAGTAAGAAAGTGAACCCAAACCAAACACTTAAATCTTTAAACTTGACTATGGATTTTAATGATTATGCACAAAGTTCGACAGTAAAAGTTTGGATTATTTGCATATTGAATATCAACGTTTTACTCTTGTAGCAATTTTTAAAACATTATATCACACATTTCAACCTCTCGCTCTTTTATATTGTGCACTCTAAAGTTATTTTTCACCATATTAAGCTACGGAATGTAGAAAAAAACGAGGCCATTTTGTATAGAGCGATATCAAAACACGAAAATGTGTTACACAATGACAAAATTTAAAAATTGGAATGTGCAAGTATAATCGTTATGCAACAATTCTGCTAGAACGTGAATTTTAATCCTCCCACAAACACTCCTCATCTCCTAATTATTAAATAAAAAGAATAAAATTAAACCAGTACAAAAGTGAAAATTATGATATAAGATGCAAATAACCTAACAATTAAGTTCAAATCTAGTTAGATTTTAAAAACAATGAACTTCATAGGGACTCAAACCTTAATTGATCTCGACTTGTAATTTGCTCACTATCAAGTATAAAATTCAGATTTAATTCAACCTTATTCATAAATTATTTGACAATAAAAGTAAACAAGATAAATTCCAGTTCAACTTAAAATAAATTCAAATGTAAAAAGATAAAAAAAATTCAGGGGTACCGGTGGAAACTGATCAGCTAAAATATCTTCAGCGTATTGCTGATTAAGATTTCCGAAGTCGGTCGGAGAGTTAGTAGCCGTTTCCGGAGACAATGGATGAGTACTTGACGGATATACGAACGGAGAGGTAATACTAGGCGAAGAACAGTAATAATGAGAAGAAGACTGAGCGTCGGAATAAGATGGCGCCGGAGGTGATGAGGGAGGTGATGATGTTGATGACAGAGAAGACGACGGAGAGCCGTAGACGGCGGAGGGAAATAAAAATGGACAAAAATCACGCTCTCTTTTTCTCATTTAAGAATTCCTTAGGCAGAAAATGATCAAAATTGAGGATCGGATGAATTGGGAATTTCAGCTTAATTTGAGTTTGAATAATATTAATTAGCAAACTGAATCTGATTAAGATCAACAGGAAAATGAAAAGCTAAAGCTGGTTTAACTTTTAAGTCAACGGGTCAATTACACGTAGTCATAATATAACAAAAGCTTAATGTCTTAGAAAAATCCTGACCTTTCATCCCCTTTTTAATCATATTCTGACATTGCAAATCTGTCAATTTTGTCTTATTTTGCATTTTTTTATTTAAATTGTATCCTAATTTTATTTGACAAAAATTCTCTAAATTAACCATTTTTTAAAAAAAAATTGAATTTTTATCAAATAAATAAAGGTTAATTTTATATTTTAGGGTATAATTAAAGTGAAAAAAAATATAAATTATGATAAAATTAACAATTTTCAACGTCATGATAGGATTGAAAAGGGGATGAAAGGTCGGGATTTTTTCAAGGCATTAAGCCTATAACAAACCCTTTAAGCGGTTACTCATGCCTTATGGGGGTTACCAATTGACTTTTTATATTTGACTTGTAAGGAAGGAAAGCATCATAATATGAATCTCTATTTATAAAATACTCCTGTTAGACCATGTAGATTAAGCATCATATCCCCATTGTAAATGCATATGTTCATTTTTGGTTAATTATTGATACTAACAGATATTATTGATTGATACTAACAAATACCACCTGGACCGAAAGAAAAGGATTTGATTTTATTGTGTTAGAGTGGTTATGTAACTTTGATTTTGTTTTGTAAGGCAATCTGCGAATTAAGATTTATATCTTATTTCATGTCAGGTCATTAGAAACGGTTATATCCTTTCTGAATTCTTACACCTGCAACTGCTCTTTATTATTAATGAAAGATAATTCGATTGTCAAAAAAAAAAAAAATTAGTATAATTTGCTGAAGGGAAATACTCACCATTGGCTCACCAACCCGGTTTGCTTAAAGAAACTTAGGAAGCAGCAGATACTCTCTTCGTCTTAAAATTCAAGTTATTAAGGAAAGGTACTCTCTCCGTCTTAAAATTTAACTTCTTAAGTCCATTTATGTTCTTCTAATCCGCTCTCTTCTTTCTCTATTTTCAGCTTCATAAAAAATTGTTGATTCACAATTAGAAAAGGAGTTTCAACGGATTTGCTGCTAAGCTTTTTGATGATGAGGTGCAGAAGCTTGCGAATGCTATTAAACATAGTCCATTACTAGTTACATGAAGGATATTTTAGTTTAATTGCAACTTATTCTGAATTTTGTTACCATCATATAGTTAATTATTTTGAATTTTGTTAAATTTATTAGATAAAGTAACAGTAAAATTAATATATAAAAATTAAAATATGGACACCAGTTATAAAATTATTTAAGTTAATTCAATGAAAATTATTAAAAATGGCATAAATTAATAAATAAAGTTATCAATGATCTACTATTATATGAAAAATGCAAATATTTTCACAATATATACTCACTACAGAATCGGCCATTTTAAGTTGTGAGGAATGGTTTCCTCTATTATTTTCACCGAGAAAGGTGTTCCCTTCAGCTCCAGGTCGTCTATCTCTATTTCTTCCCATTTTATTTTGGGGTATTCCTATTATATAGCATCACCTTTAGTGTTTTTTGCGATTTAAGCCATTACTATAAATTGTCTCAATTGTTAGCCCAAACTTTCCAATCTTTTTAATTATTAGCCCAAGTCCCATTTCCGGCATCTGAAATCCCACGTGGCTCGCCGGATTGCCTCGTCAGCGCCAGCTTGGCCTTCTTTATGCGACGTCGTTTTGGATTATTCCTACAAAATAATATGAACTACCATTTTGTCTCAAATATTAGCACAACCTTTCAAATATTTTTAAATTTTAGCCTAAAATTTGTTTCCGCCTATTGGAATCACAACTAACCCTACGTCACAGTCATAAATTTACAACTTTAAAATCACAACCATAAATTCACAAACTCTAAATGCTATGTATGCTATGTTACTATCAACTGTTACAGAATGTTATGTATGCTATCAACTGTTACTCATAGCTACTGAATGCTATGTATGCTATCAACTGGCAAACCATATAAGTGCAATAAGTTAGTAGTTGTGTTAATAGCGTCTACTTCATTTTAATAATGGGTCATATCAGTGCAACAAATTAGTTTAATTGATATAAATATATTTAACGGGTTATATAAATGTCGCTCTCATACAAACAATTAATATTTAGAAATAAATATTATATTTTGATATTTTAATTAATTTTAAATGTAAATGTAAATAATTTATTCAAAGACAAAGTATTATATTTGATATCTTGATTAATTTTAAAGTTAAATAACGGATCATTTAAATATCTTAATTAACATTAATACATAAAACGAGTAATATAAATGTCGCTCATGTGCGTAGCATGTGATAATAATAAATTAATATTATATATAATGGGTCTTATTAATATCATAAAAGTGGTATAGTTTCTATTTAAATAAAAATAATTATAATAATTTATTTACAAATAAAGTATTATATTTAATATTTTAATTAATTTAAAATTTAAATAACGGGTCATGTAAGTGTCGCTCACGTGTGTAACACGTGGCGAAACGCTAGTACTATATATAAAACCACGGGGGGGGGGGGGGGGGGGGGCAGACACATTTATATTATTATCCTCTTCACTTTATAAAATATTATTATTAATTAAAAACTATTGAGATAATTGTTAGAAAAAGAGTACTAACTAAAATAAATTACTAATTTAGAGTACTAATTAAATTAAACTACTATATTAAAATAATTGTTTAGAGTACTAATTAAAATAAACTATTTTAAATATTTTAACATTACTATTTTAATTATATGTAAATCATATAAAATTCTAAATAAGGTAAATTACTTTCAATAAATTAATATTTAATTATTATTTGATTTTTTTATTTAAATTATCTATAATTATAAAATTTTATTATCAATTAAAATTGTTAAACTATTAAATTAATCATCCAAAGTATTATATAAGATAAACTATTCCTAATTATCTATTATTTTAAATATTATTTAATAATTTGACGAGTCACACTGCGACCCACGTGTGAAACACGTGAAACGATACTAGTTATTCTTAAATGTGCACATGATTGGATTCCAATAGCCGAAAACAGATTTTAAGCTAAAATTTAAAAATATTTGAAAGGTTGTGCTAATATTTGAGACAAAATGGTAGTTCGTGTTATTTGGTAGGAACAATCCAAAACGACGTCGCATAAAGAAGACCACGCTGGCGCTGACGAGGCAATCCGACGAGCCACGTGGGATTTCAGATGCCGGAAATGGGACTGGGCTAATAATTAAAAAGATTGTAAAGTTTGGGCTAACAATTGGGCAAAAGGTACAAAAAACCCTCGTAGTTTTCGCAAAAGTACAAATCAGCCCTTTTACTTTTTTGAGGTATAATTAAGCCCTCTTTATTTTCAAATAGAACAAATAACCCCTTTCATCCAACATCATTTGAAACACTCGTTAATGGCTGACATGTCTCTCATAATCATATAGGAAAAAAGTTCAAAAATAATTTTAATATTTAAAATATTTACCAAAACTTTGAGGGGGTAAGTGTCCCAAAAGTAAATTAAAAGGGTTTATTTGTTCGATTTTAAAATAATAAGGGTTTAACTGTTCAATTTTAAAACACGGGGCTTAATTGTGCCCAGGTAAAGTAAAAGGGCTGATCTGTACTTTTAAGAAAAACTCGAGGGCTTTTTTGTATCTTCTGCCAAACAATTGAGACAATTTGTAATAATGGCTTAAATCGCAAAAAACGTTAAAGGTGGTGCTGTTTAATAGGAATACTCCTTTTATTTTCCTCAACGTCTTCACTATCTTTTCTTCTAAGTCTTCATCCGCCACGTAAACCATTTTGCTTCTTAGGGGGTATTTAGAAGATTCTCTCATCTTTTTCTCGTTATTTTTTCTTGGCTTAATTGCTCCAAAAATCACCAACTTTCGCGTGTTTTTGGTATTTGACACGAACTTTTAATTTTGGCATATAAATACACGAATTATCAATTTTTTTGCATATAACACGGGCACCGTTTTTGACATAAAACGACATCGTTTTTTACCTAAAACGTCAACGTTTAATACCTAAAACGACACCGTTTTTCACCTAAAACAGAAACTTGGTCATATATGCAAAAAATTGAAAGTTCGTGTATTTATATGCAAAATTTAAAATTTCGTGTCAAATACCAAAAACACGCGAAAGTTGGTGATTTTTTATGCATTTAAACCTTTTTTCTTTGACTAGGATTTTCTGAGGTACTTTCTCTGTTCTTTTACTTTTTATTGGGACATCTTTTTCGTCCCTCTACTCGCTTCGCCTTTTATTCTCTTCTTCGCCTTTCGAGTTGTCTCTATCTTCGTCATCGCTCGCTTCGGATCTCTCCGTTTTTCTCTCCTCTTGTTTCGGCCCTAGGGCCATTTCTTTCTCAAGTCCCGGACTGTTTCTTTCCTTGTTTTGTCAGGCAGTGTTTGCAAGGTTCTCATGATTTTCTAGATTTTCTCCATCCTCATATGTGTTTCTCCCTTCCGTGTTTCTCCTAGCATTGGCTCTCTCTTCCGTGTTTCTTTCGTTGTTCCTCTCTCTAGTTCCTGAATTCCGCTTGCATCTAGTTAGGGGTCATGAATTCCTCTTGTTGTAAGTTGATGCTTTCGATGTGGGTCTTTATCGCTTGTGTTACTTCCTCTGTTATTTTGTCCAGATTAGTCTGAAATTTTTCTAGCATTTTGGTCATCATATTGTGATGAATCTCAGGAAAAACTCATGCCTGAGTAATTTATCCGTTTCCACCTAGCGGCGGAAAGGTGATGAGGGCCGTTCCTCGAATGTGATGAGTTTGGTATGTCAAAGTGGCGCTTAGAGGGTCATTTAACCCTATTTTATTATCATCGGTAGTATTTGAAGTCTCAACGGTGGCGTTTCCGGTGAGAATTGATCCATTCCCCCTACCGGGAGCGTTGGAGGAGGTGTGATGATGTTGGGGTCCAGATGTTGCTTGTTTCTCATATTAACTCCTTCGGTAGTCATTTATCGTTTTTTTCCACAAAAAACCTCCTTCGCTTGAAGTTTCAAGCTTTTCCTATGGATGACGCTAATTGATGGATTATTGACTCCACTTGACGGTTGTTATCTTCATTGGGCGAAGTCTGTATGGGCTCGCCTTTAGGCCGGTGAATATTTGAAGATTCTTCTTTGCCGATACATGTCACCCGTTTACTTCAGGGCGAGTCTTGAGATAGGCTCGTTTGGCCGAAACCTCTTAGGACTCGACACATCCTTGGTTGATATAAAACGTGTTTCCATCAATACACAAAAAAGAAAAAACAAAGTTAAATGTAAAAGCGTATTCCTTATTTATTCTAATAAATTTTGCAATTTCAAACTTTTCAAATCAATTCCGAGTCTTTCAAATTTATATTAAAATTGAAAAACACGTTAAATTAAGTTTGTGATTTTTTAAACAATTAAACTTTAAGTGAATTTTTAAATTATATAAAAAAAACATCGCTCTTCATTTTAAATATGAAGGACATATTTATACTTATTCTAAAATTAATACATTGTGTGAGAGTTTAAATGGACAAAAAATAGTAGTTTAAATTTACAATGAGAAAAACAAAATAGTCAAAGAGGTGTTATAAGTCAAAATAAAGTTTAATTAAGGGGCAAGTAAAACAAAATCAAAAAAAATTATCCTCAAATATATTATTCACGAACGGTTGAGCGATTAAATAAAATAACAAGTCAAAAAATTATATAGGAAATTAAAAGAGCTTATACGGGACAAGAAACAAAATGGTATAGTTTAAGGGTTAAACTACATATTAAGCCCCATTTTTATATATATTTGTTAAACTTAATTTAAAGAGATCAATTCTTTTCCGTGTACGCTTGCTTCTAGCCTTCACCGGAAACGAAGTCTTGTAACAGTTCTCTGTTAACAGTTCGCTGCCGCCGTGAAAAGCTCCGGCAGGAAATGGAGCAGAATATCCCAAGTTGGAATCCTCCACGAAATGAGATAGCCATTCTAAACTTGCTAAATCATCTAACTGTGTAACAACAAAACAGACGAACTTTCAGAACACAGCAAAGTGCTACACTAACTAATTAACAAGAACAACACAGTACAAAAGCATACCGGAATGCATAGTTCACTCCCCGAAATAGACTCAAAATCATCTTTTCCACCGAAATCACCGAAATCACTAATAAGTCCTTGTAGAACTAGGTCTCCCTCATCTTCTTCATTAGAGAAATCCAAGAGTTCATCGACTCTAAAGTCATTAGACGACAAGACGTTTTGTTTCACATTGTTGGGAGCACATAAATCATCAAAAAGAGCTGCTCGTGAATTTTTGAAAGCCGACTCCTTTCTAAAACTTGTTTCCAAATCCATTTCAACCTGAGGAAACAGAGAAAATTAAACAAAATCCAGAATTTAATCAGGGTAAAAAATCAAAATTGGCTATTATTTAGGCTATCATTATAAAATTTAAAAGGTTTGAATAAAATTGTAACAACTCGTAAAAATTGAATTCTATTTACATTAGGTCTTATTACTAATATTATTTGTCCTCTATTGTTGTTCATCAAACATTTTCTCAAGTGTCTAATTTGTTCTACCATCAAAAGCTATAGATTTTTCTGAATCTGAAATTCTAAAGTGAACAGTAAAATCTCAACAAAGAGTTACAAAAATGAAGCTAGTAATTGTTGATGTACCTCTGGTTGTTCGTGCAGACGCCGGTTGGCTTCTAATTGCAGTAGCCGAACCTTTTGAATTTGCAGTATCCGAGCCTCTTGCATTTGCAAGCTACTGTAACATATAGTTAACAATTTGTTGATACAGCAGTATTGATTTGTAGAAAAAGCCAACAAAAAGAATTACTCCAAATTATGAACTTTAACCCAAAATGTAACCATACATAGCAAACAATTTCCAAATTACCTCTTTAAAAGTTCTAGTTGTGCATCCAAAGATGAATCTTGAGGGCTGAAAAGTGGGAGAGTTTGAAAAGGAATAGGCTCCAAACTAAAAGCTAAAGAATCCAACTGATAATCGTGAGCAATGCCGGTCTCCGTCAACGTTTCATGGTCATCCTGAATCCATTTCCCCTGAAAAAACACAGCAATACGTAAACCACCTCCAACTCCAAGTATAGCATTCACTGGATTCAATGAAAAATAGGCATAAGAATTGCTAATTTAGATTTTAAATATGCAAATGTGCTATTTTAATTTAGACCATATTTGGTTTATAAAATAGGTGCGAAATGGAATAATTATTCCGTATTATATAAAAATGATTATCCTTTACTTTAGTTAATTTTAATAGTGACCATTTAGAATTATTATTCTATAATTTTGTAGGACAAAACTACTCTGAAAAAAGAAATAATTATTTAATTTTATATTATTCTATTCCATGAACCGAACATAGTCTAAATATAATGAACTCATACAAATTGATCTCGACTTACAATTTTCTCAGTATCAATTTTAAATTTAGGGATAATGTCATAAAAATTCACCAATTTTACACGTTTTGCCATTTTAATCACGTCGTATAAAACTCATCAAACGTCAATTTCATACATCATCTACCAAATTTTTTCAAATCGATATACCGTTGCAAAATCCGTTGAAAATTACCCACGTATCAATGTCATTATCTGGTTGCCAACTCATCAATTTTCAATCGTTTATTTATCTGAAAGAAAAAGTGGAGTTGGTGAATAAAATTGGTAATTTTTAAACAATTAAAATGATAAAAAGTGTAAAATCTAATTTTCGTAACATTAACCTTAATGGTAAATTTAACTCAACCTCATTTACAAATTATTCGATCATTACAGAAAACAAGCTAGATTTCAGTTCAACTTAAAATAAATTCAAATTTATTAAACTGGTTTGACATATTGTTAAAAAGAAAAATCAGGTGTACCTGCAGAAACTGATCAACTATAATATCTTCAGAGAGGGAATCATTACTACTAGATGAAGAACACTGTTCGGCGTGTTGCTGATTAAGATTTCCGATCTTTTCGGCCGGAGATCTAGTTGCCGGTGCCGGAGACAAGGGAGGAGTAGTTGACAGATGAACGAAAGGAGAGGTAATACTAGGCGAAGAACAATAATAGTGATCAGATGAAGACTGAGTGTCGGAATAAGATGGCTCCGGCGGTGAAGACGGCGGTGATGATGTTGACGACGACAAAGACGACGGAGAGCCGTAGGCGGCTGACGGAAATAAAAATGGACAAAAATCATGCTCTCTTTTTCCCATTCAACAATT
Source organism: Mercurialis annua (assembly GCF_937616625.2). Taxonomy (NCBI): domain Eukaryota; kingdom Viridiplantae; phylum Streptophyta; class Magnoliopsida; order Malpighiales; family Euphorbiaceae; genus Mercurialis; species Mercurialis annua. Next base: position 1,864,165 of record NC_065575.1, on the reverse strand, counting down.
ACTCCGGCAGAAAATGATTGATCAGAGCAGATGAATTTGGAAATTTCAGGTTAATTTGAGTTTGAGTATTAACAAACTGATTAAGATTAACAGGTAAATAAAAAGTTAAAATTTGGTTTAAGCCAACTGGTCAATTAGGCGTATGCTAAAGAGTTTTAAGGTTAGTTTAATTGTTTAAAAAAGGCCGAAGGTATAAAAAAAACCCTCGACTTTTTCTTAAAAGTACAGATCAGTCCTTTTACTTTTTTTGGGCACAATTAAGCCCTCGTGTTTTTAAAATTGAACAATTAAACCATTATTGTTTTAAAATCGAACAAATTTACCCTTTTAGTTTACTTTTTGGACACTTACCCCCTTAAATTTTCGGTAAATATTTTAAACATTAAATATCTTTTGAACTCTTTTTCTATATAATTATGAGAGACATGTTAGCCATTAATGAGTGTTTCTAGTGATGCTGGATGAAGGGGGTTATTTGTTCTATTTGAAAACAAAGAGGGCTTAATTATACCCCAAAAAAGTAAAAGGGCTGATTTGTACTTTTGTGAAAACTACGAGGGTTTTTTGTACCTTTTACCTTTAAAAAAACATAAATTGAATTTAATGATTTTTTTTTGCCAGAATTTAATGATGATTCAAACCGAAGAGTTTTAAGGTTTTGTTTTATCATAGGCTATATTTTAACAAATGAAGTGAAAATATTTATAATGAAAAAATAAAACTCCTCATCACAATGAGTGAGCGATCCCAGAATCAAATGATGATACTGCAAAACAGTCATCTATATATATATATTAGTTTCACATTATATGCTATGCACGTGATTCGTAACGTAACTCGTCAATGTACATATTTGTAAATTTATTATAGTTATAACAATTTTTTATTTATAATCAATATTAAATTGAGAAAATAACAAGAAAGCAAGAAAAAACGCCTCACATTTCACACAATGCAATTTTAATAAGATTGTTTATTTTGTTACCATTTTTCTTTTTTAAATACCACTTTTTCTTATTTCTTTTCAACCACCACCACTTTGTTTCAAACTTACACGTGTCCAATAAATTTGTTTGTCTTTCTAATATAATAAGCATCCATTACTGCTGCAAAGCTACAGATAAACACAACTATTTTTTTCATATACCTTAATCATGGCTTCCTCCACTGTTATTCCTCCTTCTTCATCTTTTATCAGTAACAATATAATTTAAAAATTGTTTTTATCTTGTTTCTTTTTCTATTATCCGTTTTAAGCTATAGGAGGACTGAATTATTTTATGGATTTTGCTTATTTGTAATAAAGATTGGACTTTTATTCAATTTGTTTATGCACATAAGGATCTATCTCTCTCTGCTTATTCTTCATCTTCATTGCCGTTTTCTTCAGTACCAAAATGCAAGAAATCAATTTTCAAGAAAATTATATCCGTTATGGCTCCTCACCAGTCAGAACGCACGCCCGACACCACTTGTTCGGTAAGCTTACTTTTAATTCATAGTTAGTTTAATTATACGGTTTGGATTGAAGAGTTTGTCTTTATTTTTAATGGGATTCTTTTGTTGGGTGGAATTTGCAGGTGAAGACTACAATGACAATGACTGAGAAAAATATATTCGTGCATATTTATTGTTATTTTTATATATTTTAATTTTGTAATTAATTAATTTTAAAATTATACTTATATAAATAATTAGTAAATTATGTAATGTTTATTGGTTAGCTTATTATTAAATTATACATACAACTCAAATTTATTAGAATTTCAATATTTTTGATATATTTCTGATACACAATTTATACATGATAGATACATATTTGATACAACTCTTTTTTTATATTTCTTTTTTTAGTTTTATTACATATATTTTTTATATATCTCAGATATCTGATAATTATTGATTTATTATTTAAAAAATAGAAATAGTTAAATGATGCGTAGGTGCATTAATTTATCTTTTTCCATTTTGGATCGAGAAAGTGAATTAGATACAGTAAAATTGGAGTTTAAACTCAATTAATTAAACTGTTTAATTGTTATCTTTTATTTTTATCGATTTAATTGAATCAATCAACTAATTTGACTTATTCTTTTTATATTTATACAACTCTGATACATAATTTATACATTATAGATATTTTTTAAATGAACTTTATAAATACATCGTTGATACATAATTTATACATGATAAATACATTTTTACTTCATAATATAGAAACATTTTTGTTAAATCTATCGTCAAATTGTTTATAACAAATATATTTTCGATACATATCCGATACATATACGATACATCTCCGATACATATGCGATACATATCAAAAATTGGTTCATCTTCAAATATTTGAAATTAAAAATAAAAACACCCATGATACCAAAATTTAAACTTTTCTACCATATTTCCACAATTATCTCAGCAGTCAAGCAACGCCCATGTTTTTTATTTTTTGACTTTAATTGTAATCTAATTCTTTATATTTATATAATGGATACATCTCCAATACATATTTGATACATCTTCAATACATATTTTTGATACATATCTGATACATCTTTGATTCAATTTTGATACATATTTTATTCATCTTCGACACATGTTTGATATATGATCGTTCAAACACTTTTTCTTGTGTTTTAATACATATTTTATACACTTCAAATATATTAGATAATATTGATTTGTAATTTTTAAAGAAAATAGTTAAACGACGCGTAGATATGTTAATTTCTCTTTTTCAAAATTTTGAATTGAGAAAGTGAATGAGATGTAGTAAAATTGAAGTTTAATTAACCGAATCAATTTATTTTTTTAATTATTATCTTTTCTTTATCAATTTAATTAAATCAATCTACTAATTTGATCGGTTTGGTATATAATTTATACATGATATATACATTTATTTATATGTATTTTATAAATACATCATAAATACATAATTTATACATGATAAAAAAAATTTTACTACATAATTTATACATGATATTTTTTTCTTGAGTTGTATATAATATGTATCAAAGATGAAGATTTACTATTTTAAAAATATTAATTTGTATCATATATATTATTAATATACTTATGATAGAGATACTTGCTATTTTTTAATATATTTTTAATGTATCAGATGCGTATAAAAAGTGATGAAGTATTTCGACAAAATAATCAATGCTAGAGATATATTTTAGATATATATTAGAATCAACGCCTATAAATTAGCTATCAAATACATTTTACTTTTATGATGTGTGTTTGAAATATTTTACATATATTTATTTGATACATTATTGATACACAATTATTTTGTAGTTAATTAAACTAACTTTTTAATTTTTGTAAATTTTACTTTGAATAATTTTGTGAATTTTTTTTATATTTGTAAATATACAGAAATAATAAAATATTACAAATAATGAATATATATTTTTAAAAAATAAATAAATTACTATCAATTTTATTTTTTTAGAAAATGTATCAATGATGTCTTAAAGATGTATCGAAAATGTATCATATGATATTACAAAATTGTGTCTATAATTTGTTGATGCTTGCTTGCTATTGGAGCTGACGCGCTGACGCGCTCTAACGTGCTGACGCGTTATGACGCGCGCTGACGCGCTATGACACGAAAATCACATGTGATATTTGTTGTTATTCCTTTTAGTGGAATGATGTTTGTTGTAAACTTTTTTGCTTTTGTGGTAGGAATGATAAATAAGTGAGTTAGGTGACAATGTGTGAAATGTTGAGCTATTTTTATGGCATTTTAGTGATTTTCTCTATTAAATTAGTTAAAAAAATTGTAAAAGTAAATATAATATTTTCGGTTATGAAATTTTTTTTCCATACTGAATTTATTCTTCTTTTGGTTTTATAATAATTATAATTAAATAAATTAACTTAATTTTATTAATAATATCTTTAAAAATAATAAGATATGAATTTAAATAATAATATATTGACCAAATACAGTATTTTAATTTTGTAGTTAAATCAAACTAAAAGATAGGTATTCCTGCTAATTTGGAGACAATTTAGTTATTTTTTACATACTAAAAATAAAAACTAAATTGGAGATAATTTAGCCATCTATTCTGATTAGGACTTTAATTATAATAATGATTATTTAAATAACTAATTAGTTAATGACTATAAAACATTTATTTAGTAATAAACTGAAAAGGATTATTCAGTGAATTTGCATGCCCTTTCCCCCACACCACGTCCGTGTTTTTATATATAGTATACATATATATATATAGATATATAGTAGCAACCGAAAAATTAAACTGAAACTAATTGTCATTTCGGCTCTATTTATCATATTTTTTGTCGGAACTTCTCATCAAATCATTCCTTTAAAAATGAGAAAACTCTATAGTAACAATCTCTTTATTTTTAAAATTTTGATAATTTTGCCATAATTAAAGAAGACAATGATCAACCAAAATAATTAGCCATCAAATATAAGTCTATGGTTATTTTGTTTGTAAAAAGTATTTTAATTTATTTATTTATCACTGTTAGAAGAATTATACCAATTTTTTTCAATAAAGAAATAAATAAAGTAAATTACAACAAAATAACCATAGAAACAGCCACCAAAAACTATATATATTTTGTGTTATTCCATAAAATCTAAATCACTTATTAAAACATTCTATATAATAGATTTTATTTTGAGTAGATAAAAATAAAATAATTAGTAACCTTATAATAAAGGCTTAATTCCTTAAAAAAATCCTCACCTTATACTTTTTCTTCATTTATACCCTGACCTTATAAAAACACCATTTGCACTTAATTTTGGGTTTTTATGTTTCATCTCTACCCAAAAGCATTAAATTGTACTCTTTTCATTTGGAAAATAGTTTAAAAACATACTTTTTTCTATTTTAAAATATACAAATAAATCCTTAAACTTAAAAAATAATCAAATACATCTAAATAATTAATTAATTTTTTTAATTTTATAAAATAATAAAAAAATAAAAAAATAAAAAAACTATCATTATTTTTAATTTTTTGTCAGAAATATTTTTTTAAAAAATTAAAAAAAATCGGATATATTTTTTAAAAAATTAAAAAAAAATTATTATTATTTTTAATTTTTGAAAGGAGATGGTATTTTTGTACTATTAATAACATTAATATCTAATTAGTATATAAGTTAAAAATGAAGTATTGTTTTAAACTCTTTTTTAAATAAAAAAAGTACAATTTAATGCTTTTAGGTAGAGATGAAACATAAAAACTCAAAATCAGGTACAAATGGTGTTTTTACAAGGTCAGGTATAAACGGGAAAAAAATGCAAGGTGGAGTTTTTTTAAGGAATTAAGCCTATAATATATGTGATGAAAGAAAATTATGACACATAAAAAAATAAAGACAAATTAATCAAATTAAATGAGCATGTGATTTGAGGTACCTGTCTTCGATGTTGGATAACTTCATATTTCATCCAAAATTAAAGGTATTGAGGTTGGTTGCTAAAAAAATTGAACTTAATGATTCCGTATTACAAGTTCAGAACACGTTAACCCTTTGTTTCTTATTTGATTGCCAAAAGAAAAGTTCTTTTAAACACTCTTTGCTAGTACATGTTTAACATTTCAGTTTCGAGCCTTAATAAGGTATGATGTCTTCGAGCCTCAGTTGAGTTAACTTTGTAAAAAAAAATATCATTAATCTTTAGGGTAGAGATTTTTGCACTCCATCAATGATAACTGCACTCCACCAATGATAATTGCACTCCATTTTTAGTTTAAAAAGACTTAACTATTCAAAAGCAGCTGAACTGTGTGATTGATGCGATTCATTTAATTGGAAAACGTTTAGCCACTGATCAACAGTTTTCGGTACGTTATTTATTTTATTTTATTTTTGTATTGTGTTACTGTACTTTTGAAACTCATCTTTTTTTATAGTATGCTAGTGATGTCGATCTAAATGATGTTGCGAATATTAATGTCAAAGATGGTTATGTTATAGTCGTCGAAGAGGTTCGTGAATTTGTAAGTTTAATATAGTATTTTGCATTTTTAAATATTTTAAAAATTGAATTTTCTATTTATAATATTTTCAGAATGATGAAGTTGTTTGCAAGAGAACTAGTGCTGCTGATAAGAAGCATGTTGTCGATGATCTATTTTCTGAGATACAGGTGATATACTAGTATACGATGTAAATTTTATCTATCTTTTATGTATCTATATATATTGTAATAAAATTATTTTCCTTTTGATTCGTTAAGGATGTTGAGAATGTTATTATGAATGCTGATGTATCTGGTCATGATGCTTATGTGTCTGACCTGAATATTTCCATGGTATTTGAACTTTTAAGAGCTTTTTGTGACTGATTTGAGTTTTTGATGTTTTATTTTAAATTTTTAAATTTTAACTTGCGTTAAGGTTCAAGATAATGCTGCCGATAATGACGATAAGGTGATTAAGGAGGAAGATAATGCGGTCGGGAACTATGACGATGATGATTCTGGACCTGCGTTGACTGAATTGAGGTGATGTATCATTCTTTTTTACTGTATTTTATATGTATCCTTTATGTATATCAAACTTCTGAATTTTTGAAATATTTAAAACAAAGTGATGACATTGTAAGGGACTTATCCATGGGTGATAAGCAAGACATTGAAAAGAATGGAGATGGTCATGATAAGGATGATGGTGACTTGGGGGGTAATGTTAATAAAAATGTTGGTGGAAACAGAAGAGGAGGTGATGATGATGGTGGAGCTGGTTTTAGTGTTTGTCCTGCCAATGATACAATTCCAAATTCATTAGAGGTATGTATTGGCTATATCTATTTTATGTATCTTGTTTTGTTTTTAATAATTTTAATTTTTATGTCTCATGTAGCTTGTTTCTAAGAAGGATAAGGTCGGTACTTCTTCTCATGTGTGATGAATTGGTGGAATACCAAACATGGATTAATTATGGAAAATTGAAGTTTGGTAGACCGAAGGAGTAAGTATTTTTTTAGAATTTGGTATGTATATTTTTTTTTAATTATATAAACTTATTTTATATTGTTATGTAGGGGAAGGTATTACAAGGAAGCAGTGAACAAAATTGATCGGCCCTTTGATTTTGGCGTTGGTGAAGTTAGTACGAAAGAATGGTTTAACACAATTGATTTCGGAAACATGCCTCTGGAAGATTCGGTATGTTTTTAAAATTTTATTAAATTGTTACAGTTGTGATTCATTTTGGATACATACTTTTTACATATGCGATACATATATTTGACTATTATTATACATTCATTTTTTGATTGAAGCATATGGATGTGCTGTTTTATCACTCGAAGAAGAAAGGGAATTATGACAAGAGTTTGGCAATGAAGTTTACAACAACGGACATTTTATTTGACCAAAATTTTCAATCATTTACAGAAGTTTTTACGGAAGGTGTATTTGACAAAGGGACTCTGTCTCCTGATCATATGATTGCTCAGTGCATGAGAGGCTATCATATGCATGCAAATACTGCTTGGAAGGACTGTGACTGTATTTTTATTCCTTATCATGTAGCAGACAACAATCATTGGGTGTTTTTAGTGTTGAATTTGAATTTTAGGAGGCTGATTGTTTATAACTCTATGCGTACAGCTCCTAATGCACCGTAAGTCAAGAAAATTGCTAATAGTTATGCCACTATCCTCTCCCGCCGCCTAGACTCTACAATAGCAACTCCTAGTGCACCGTTAGCTAAGAAGATTGCAAGAAAATTTCCGGTGCCACCGACGTAATAAAAATATTTTGCCATTAATAACAAAATTATGGAAACTTTGTTTTTAGAATTCATATTTTATCCATTTGTTATTATAATAATTCATCCAATAATAAAATTGATAAAATAGATTAAATAAAATAACCATAATAGAAGCCATGAAATACTTTGAAAACAGAAATGGCTACTGGCCATGAGTCATGGCAATGGAAAAATATTTTTTGTGCACATGACTTTAAAATTATTTGTATTATGGATGTCTATTGTTAATTCCTATATTTTCCCAGTTTCAGTCTCTAGTTTTGAATGGCCGGCAGCGGCGGCAGTGGCGGTGGCAGAAGAGGTAAAGTGAAGAAAAAAAAGGTGTGTATAAACAGATTACTTACGGATGATTTGTTGGTGGAGATTCTGCATAGAATTCCTTGCAGAGCCGCCTTCCAATGTAAGTCAGTCTGCAAAAGATGGCGAAAGGTAACCTCAACAGCTAATTTCATTAATTGCTTTACTCGCCGCCATTATTCTGATTATCAGAAAAAAAAATTCGGGACGATGGAGTTGTGGTTAAATGCATACTTGGTCATTCGTTTGTGATTCCTTCCGAATATAAACATAATTTTTCTTTTGATTTCTTACCCTTCTTCAATTCACCTCAAAAAAAGCCGACTCATTTTATTGCGGGTTCAGGCCACGCTCTGTTCTTGTGCACGGCTGATCTGAACATTCAAGATCAGAGCGTGTATTATGTTTGCAACCCCGTTACAAAGCGCTGGGTTGCTCTCCCTCCGCCGCCTCCTCTCTTAGAATCAGACGAGTCAGTCCAATTATATCTCGGTTTGGCTGTATCCGGTTTCACCTCGTCCACGACCGAGTTCAAGGTGGTTCGAGTTCTTCCTCCGGTTACAGGTGAGAAAGAACGGTCTAACTTTGCAGTTGATGTATTTTCTTCAAACACCGGAAATTGGGCACGTTTGATAACCAGCGCATCTCCGAAATTCTTTACTTGGTACCGCACTCGGACTCCCGCCATCTACTACCGTGGACTCCTGCATTGGAATTGATAACGAGTCCCGAGATACGTAGGCGGTAAAATAGCCTCTATCATACCGGATTACACCAGATCAGGCAAATAAGGGAACCCGGTGTCTAATGATTAACGCAACCGACTTACTAAAAAGAAGAGTTGAAAGGTAATCAGAGCTTGATTCACATATCCCGGAGTAGAACATCGTCAAATAGTAAAACTGATTTCCTACCGAGCATACCCGTAAACCGAATTAAACATCCACGATAACTAACTCTGACAGTTTTACCTGACACTTAGGAAGATTCTATACGACGCATATCTCACTCGACAAACGGGACGTACCAAAAAGAAACCACGTCAGGTAACCGATTTTGTGGGGACCAAAAGAAGAGCAGGGATCCACTATGGAACACACGTGCCAGGTAAACCTATATAAACCACCTTATCAAAAACCCTAAAGGTACTCTTTTTTCTCACTCTACACTCTTTTCTCTTCTTTTCTCTTCTTCTTTCTTCTTCTCCAAGTAAATACTGACTTGATCGTCGGAGCGAATTACCGGTGACCTCCACCGGTTCTTCGTCTGACTTTCTGGGTTCTTGTTCTTTCAGGTTCATCTGACCGGTCCAGGCGTTGGTGATTTATCACTTGGCGCCGTCTGTGGGAAACGTTTAATATCCCATTTTCTCTTCCTTTGTCTGAGTTTGTGACATTGTTGCGTGATTCTGATTGAAAAACAATGGCTAATGACCCTGTCATTGAGAGGATAGACCCTCTGGAGACGGTCGCGGATACTACTCCGGTTGGGGGAAGTTCTGCCAGTGGTCGTACTTCTGTGATCACTGGTTTAACACCTCCGGCCAACACTCAGATGGGAGGGTCCAGAGCCTCTGGCAGCGGAGCTGGTTTTGTGCCTTTGTATGGGATGGAGAACTATCCTAGGGTGAGCCCATTCACCTCCGATACTGGTCATACCACTCTATCCACCCCAGGGACCACCGTTCCACAGAGCTTCCTCCACAACACGTTACCTCCCACTCAACTCAGTTTTCCGGTAGACACTACACCGGTGCTAATCGGAACGGGAATGGTTTCTGGACAAGATATACCCCCTGTGGTCTTACAAGCTCAAGAATATCTGGAATACATGGCTCGCCAGTTGCATCAGGCCCAGCAAGTGCATCTTGCTGTCATGGCCCAGTATTACCCAGGATACAACGCTGCTACGACTCCAACCCCAGTACATCCAAGCACGACACGGGTGACTGGAGGTCGGGGTATACCTGCTGAAGGCGCTACAGTTCTGGGGGCAGAAGGCCAGAACGCTCCTATTCCTCCAAGGGAGGGATTGCACGGAGAGGACCTACCACCGGATAGACCGCGTAATACAACCGGCTTGGGAAGAGAAGTGCCAGATCCGGTGGTGGAACCTCTGCAGGCTGCTAGGGCAGGAGTCCCACCAGCCAGGAAGGAAGTAGCTGAAAGTGTACATAGCTCGGGCAACGACCACCCAGACAGGAAATCGATAGGTGCTGAAGTCACACGACTGGTCCAGGCTGAACTAGCCAAACAGAAGGGGAACAAAGCTATGTCAAGACCGGTTACCTTGCTTGGTATAGGAAGCCTCCTCAGCCGAGCTATCCTCGACGAGCCATTCCCAGATAAGTTTAAATACCCCACTATAAAGCAGTATAATGGAAAAACTGATCCAATGACACATCTAAATTGTTTTCATGTATCGATGAGTGTTCAGAACGTTTCTGATGCCTCCATCTGTAAGATCTTCCCGACCACCTTGGTTGATGCTGCGCAGAATTGGTATCAAAGTCTTGCGGATGGATCCATTGAAAGTTTCCAAGCTTTGGCTCTAGCTTTTAAAACGCACTTTGCTCCGAGTATACAGAGGAAGAAAAAATCCTCCGACCTAAAAAAATGCTTTCAGAATTCGGGAGAAAGTCTGAAGGATTACATATCTCGTTTTAACTCGGAAGCGGTCCAAGTGGAAAATCTCATTGATGATACAGCCATTGACGCCATGAAAGATAACACCACTATGGGATCGTTCCGGGACAGTCTCATAACTAACCCAGTGGAGACATACACTGAACTTATGGACCGAGCATGGAATTATATGAATTTGGATGAGGAGCGACAGAGGCAGGCACCCAGCTCGGTACCAAATACCCAGAAGCACACCTCCCCTGGAGGGGGGAGAAGTCAGGAGCGTTTTCGATCCAATTATGAACCAGGGGGAGAGGGAGACCCCAGTTCCAGGGTGGCCCTGGCCGAAACAGTGGAGAGACTACAAACTTCAGACCGAGCTACAATATCGGAGGAGGCGAAGATAGTTATATCGACAACAGAGGGCAGGAGAGGCATTTTGTGCCGTTAAATACTCCCCGAGATCAGATCCTGATGTGGATAAAAGCTAATAATGAGTATATTTCTTACCCACCCCGGATGACGAGAGAGGGAGATAAAACAAAGTGGTGCGATTTCCACGAGGGGCACGGGCATGAGACCAAAGATTGTGGTAATTTGAGAAGAGAGCTGGACCGAATGGTGTGCAGAGGAAGGTTGAAGGGTTTCGTGACCAATCCCCCGCAACAGCCACAGACGAGCCGACCTAACCCAGTCCGAAATGAGCCTAGCACATCTCGGGAGCCTGATCCCCAGGCCAAGAGGTCTCAAATAACCGGAGTGATTAATACGCTAGCAGGAGGAACTGTAAGCTCAGAGAGACGTTGCAAGAAAAAACAGAAAACGGTGATGTCGGTCATGGAGGGACCCCGGTGGCCCGAGGTATCGTTTTCTCTAGAGGATGGCAAGGGAGTAGAGTTCCCTCACGAGGATGCTCTGGTTATTTCGGCGGTTATCCAACTAAAATGGGTAAGACGACTTCTAGTAGACGATGGGAGTTCGGTGAATCTGCTAACTTTGGCAGCGTATTTACAATTGGGAGGCACCCGATCAGAGCTTAAACCTGTCAATACACCCCTCCTCGGTCTAGGAGGAACACCGGTAAGCCCGGAAGGAATGATTGAGCTAGACTTAATACTCGGTGTCGAAATCCCACAAAAGGAGGGACGAGCTGGAATTTTGGCGGAACCAACAAGGCAGGTAAAAACTCTTTTTATGATTGTCGATATGCCACTAGCTTATAATGGTATACTGGGTAGACCTATGTTGTATAGTACAGGTGCTGCTACTTGTATTAGATATGTGATGATGAAAGTACCGACTGAGAAGGGAGTTATTGCCATACGAGGCGACCAGAGGGTATCTAGAGAATGCTACATGACCACAATTCAGCCCGCCGTAGAATCAATGAATATCGAGACCCCAGAACTCACTTTGAAAGAAAAGAAGGGTCAAAAGCCACCCGAGCCTTTGGAAGCAGTCCAACTCCCTAATAGTGACATGACTGTACAAATGGGCATAAATTGGCCATCAGAGGGCCGAGCAGCTGTCATACAACAGATAAGGGAATTTGCATCCGAGTTCTCTAATAAGCCGGAGGAGATCGGGGGGGTAGATCCCCAAGTCATAACTCATAAGCTGAAAGTTGATCCCAATTGTAAGCCGGTGAAGCAAAAGAAGAGGGTTTTCTCTCTCGAAAAACAAATGGCGATCAAAGAAGAAGTCGACAAGCTGCTCAAAGCAGGTTTCATCAGAAAGGTTCACCACTCGGAGTGGCTCGCTAACGCGGTATTGATCAAAAAAGCAAATGGAAAATGGAGGCTTTGTATAGATTATACCGATCTTAACAATGCTTGCCCGAAGGACAGTTTCCCTCTACCAAGCATTGACCAGCTGGTAGATGCGACCTGCGGTTTTGCGATTTTTGCGTTTCTAGATGCCTCCCAGGGTTACCATCAGGTGCCAATGGATGAAGAAGATGAGGAGAAAACATCTTTTGTCACAGACATGGGAACATTTTGTTACCAGAAAATGCCTTTTGGATTGAAAAATGCTGGAGCAACTTACCAGAGGTTAATGAATTACGTGTTCGATGACCAGTTGGGTCGGAATGTGGAGGTATACGTTGACGACATAGTAGTGAAGTCCAGAAGCATTGAAGGCCACGCAAAAGACCTCGCAGAAACTTTTGCTAAGCTAAGGAAATACAACATAAAGCTCAACCCGGATAAATGTGTATTTGCTGTGAGATCGGGGAAGTTCCTGGGGCATGTAGTGTCCGAGAAAGGGATAGAAGCCAACCCGGTGAAAATCGAAGCAATCAAAGAGATGAAAGCACCTCGATCGGTGAAGGAAGTGCAGAAGTTAAATGGGTGTGTGACTGCACTCGGGCGTTTTATGAGTTGCTCGGCAAAACGGTGTTTACCATTTTTCAAAACATTGAAAAATACGAAGAACTTCCAATGGAATGACGAATGCGAAAAGGCGTTTGAAGAACTAAAGGTTTATCTTTGCACTCCGCCAGTACTTGGAAAGCCAGAACCAGGAGAGATCCTGTACTTATACCTTGCAGTGGCAGAAGAGACGGTAGCTGCAGTCCTAGTTAAAGAAGAGTTGGGTCTCCAAACACCAATATACTATACGAGCAAGGTCTTGAAGGGACCCGAGGTACGATATGCAAAAATCGAGAAGTTTGCTTTGGCGCTCAGATCGGCTGCATTAAAGCTAAGGAGGTATTTTGAGGCACACGTAATAGTAGTACGAACCAACCAGCCATTGAAGAAAGCATTACACCGACCAGAAACCTCCGGCAGAATGGCTTCGTGGTCGGTTCAGATGAGCGGATTTGACATAAAGTATGAAGCTAGGCCGGCCCTGAAAGCACAAGTTCTGGCAGATTTCGTGGCTGAAACAACTACTCACGATCAACCAGCAGAAATAGACACAGAATTAATAAGTTGGATCCTAGAGGTGGATGGGGCATCCAATTTAGAAGGAGCCGGAGCCGGTATAGTCTTAAAAGGACCAATGGGCGTTGAATTGAGGAGCTCAGTGAAATTCAGTTTCAAAGCGTCCAACAATGCGGCGGAATACGAAGCACTCTTGGCCGGACTCCGGTTGGCCAACATAGTCAAAGCAGAGCAAGTACTAATTAAGAGTGACTCACAGTTAGTGGTGAAGCAAATTTTAGGAACTTTCGAAGCAAAAGATCCTGAAATGAGAAGGTACGTGGATAGAGCAAAGTATTTTCTTGACCGAATATCCGATCGTGGGGGAAAATGGGAGTTTGAGCAAGTACCCCGGTCTCAGAATGAGGAGGCTGATCGTTTGGCCAAGTCAGCTGCCCGAGGGGAGAGGCTAGTTGGAGTGCATTTTTCCACACTCGCCCAATCCAGTATAGATTACCCCGAGACAATTTTCCTTACCCAACCATTGGATGAATGGATGACTGGCATTACTCGGTATCTAACAGAAGGGAGCCTCCCAGAGGATAAGAGGGCGGCCTATAAGATCCTATGTCAAGCACCGCACTATGCCTTTTTAGAAGGGACCCTCTACAGAAAAGCTTTCCTCCGACCTTGGTCTCGATGTTTAACTGCCGAAGAAGGAGAATATGTTTTGAAAGAAGTGCATGAGGGCATATGCGGTTCCCATATCGCACCGCGATCACTAGTCAAAAAGGTAGTCCTGCAAGGATATTACTGGCCATTGATGCTTAAGCAAGCTGAAGATCTGGTGAAAAAATGTGAAAGATGTCAACAACACCAGAATTTAAGGCACACCCCGGCCACCGAGCAATCACCAATCATCAGTCCTTGGCCTTTCTCCACCTGGGGAATTGATATCCTGGGTCCTTTCCCGCCAGCGACTCGAAAGAGGAAATTCCTCATCGTGGCAATTGACCATTTTACTAAGTGGGTAGAGGCAGAAGCAGTAAGCAACATTACATCTGCTCGGGTTAGAGAGTTCTTTTGGAAAGAAATAGTTTGTCGATTTGGGCTCCCACGAGTTTTGATAGCCGACAATGGAAAACAGTTCGACTGCAAGAAATTTAAAGCTTTCTGTGCCAGGTCAGAAATCGATCTCCGGTTCACTTCAGTGACACACCCACAAAGCAATGGCATGACCGAGGTAACAAATCGGACCATCTTAAAAGGACTGAAAACAAGGCTAGACGCCAGGAAGAAGAAGTGGGTAGAGGAGCTGCAGAACGTGCTATGGGCCTACCGAACAACACCACGAGAGGGAACCGGTGAAACTCCATTCTCTCTAACATACGGATGCGAAGCCATGGTACCAGTAGAGCTCGGTATGCCTACTCTAAGAGTTCAGTTTTTCAATGAAGCCACAAATGAGGAAGAACAAAGGCTGAGCCTGGATTTACTTCAGGAGAGAAGGGAGAAGGCCTCTGCTTATATAGAAGCGTATAAACAAAGAATGGCCAGGTACCATAACAACCGAGTCAAGCCTCAGGTTTTTCAGTTGGGCGATCTTGTGCGTAGAAGAGCTGATATCGGAAAAGGAAACGCTGGGGTAGGCAAATTAGAAGCAAATTGGAAAGGGCCATACCGAGTTGTCCAAGTCGGCAAAGGGGGAGCATATAATTTAGCATCTATGACTGGTAAGACTATACCACGAACTTGGAATTCGCAAGTGCTAAGGAAATACTACCAGTAGCAGGTCGTTAGAAGGGGGTTTTTGGGCACTCTATGTTTACCTTTATTTAAGCATTTTTCGTTTTTTGTAAGTTGAGGTCCAGGGGTTTTTTCACTTATGTTTGGGTTAGGCTTTTGTAAAACTCAAACATAAGTTTTTCCCCTTATATATAAAAAGAAAAGTTAAAAAGACATGCATACTCAGAAAGGCTTCGGCCGTCCTAAGAAAGGCTCAGGCCGTCCTAAGAAAGGCTTCGGCCGTCCTATGAAAGGCTCAGGCCGTCCTAAGAAAGGCTTCGGCCGTCCTAAGAAAGGCTCAGGCCGTCCTAAGAAAGGCTTCGGCCGTCCTAAGAAAGGCTCAGGCCGTCCTAAGAAAGGCTCCGGCCGTCCTAAGAAAGGCTCCGGCCGTCCTATGAAAGGCTCAGGCCGTCCTAAGAAAGGTTTCAGCCGTCTTAAGAAATGTTTATTCATCATCACTTTTTCCGACTTAGCAAAATATAACCACGATCTAGCAATCTATTGAGGCACCGAAATAGAATAGGATCCAATACAAATCACTTTCGAAAAAAGCTCTAACTACGATTAGTAAATATGTTATTTTATACCGAGATAAGTTATCAAAATAAATACACCAAAATCATAACACTTAGAAAAAACCACTATGATACAAAACACACGTATAAATATTCCCGAAAGACAAAACAAAAATCAGGAGAAATCAAAAACCAATATAAAGCAATGTACCGGGATAAAATCCCACTTAGGATCCCACCACGGGATTCCAACATAACAAAAAACAAATTCGAATATTAGAGTAACGTACCGAGATACTAGCACCAAAAAATAAAATGTACGAATCTGTAAACCAAAATTACACTAAAAATCAAACTACAGCAAGGGCGGGTCATTATGTTCCTCAGGAGTCACGATAAAATCTTCTTCTTCATCCTCTTCATCATCTTCTGGGGGCAAGGTAGGGACCATGGCGACCAGATCCTTGACATCCAAAACAAAGGGTGTCAAGTCCACTTGGTCGCCCCCAAGTTTCTTCGCAGCATCATCAACCTTGTATTGCCCGGCCCGCAAAATCTGACGAAGGTTTTCATACATTTTCTCCTCCTTCTCGGACAATTTTTTCTTCCACTCATCATCCCTCGCCGCTAGCCGATCTGACAAAGTTTTCTCTTGACTCTTGGCTTCTTCCCTCAGAAGACGTATTTCTTCCTTTTGCCGGGCAGTAATCTTGTCATTCCGGTTGGTCAGATCTTTGATCCGGGCTTCGCACTCTCCCGCCAGCGCAGTCCTCTCAGCTTCAAAATCCGAAACTTTAGAAAGCAATAGCCCTTTCTCCTTGCTATCAGCTGCATTCTGTTCCTCCAGAACCTTAATCCGATCAGCTTGCTCCTTCACCAGGTGGGATTGATTATCAAAATCTTTCTCCGCTGCCGACAACCGGTCTTTCTCGATTTTCAATTGCTCAGAAGAGACCGACCAATCGTCATACAACTTCTCATAAGCCTCGGTCGCCAGGTGGCCGATTTGAGAAAACTAGAGAACACAAAATACTATAAGCAAAGGCAAACAAAACTTATCATGATAACACAAAGAATTTTTTGCAAACACTTACTTGCAAACCAAGAGAAGACACCATCCGACCATACAATCTCGGCGAATGTTTCTGATATCCCTCCAAGTCATCCGGGAGAGTTGTCACCCGGGCAATCTCATCTGCCACTGGTAGGGTCTCCAGGGTCACTGCAAGTTTGTTCTTTGAGCAACACAGCGACATCCAATCGAAGAAAGAAGCAGGAGTGATGACCGGAATTTCAGAAGCACTAGAAGTATCACAACTCGGTCCACTCCTTTTTCTTTTTTGCGATTTCCCGGTAAAGGTAGTAGAATCAATGTGGATCACATCCATACCTTGCTTATCGTGGGGTCGGAGCACTTGATTAGCCTCATCAGAGTTAGAAACCCTGTCCGGAATCACAGGGTGCGAAGGAGAGACGAAATCCCTTCGTTCAGGATCATCATTCGCCGTATGAACCGGGCTAGATGGATCCGCAGCTCCGAGCAAATCTTTAGCAGCATCCACTTGATGGATATTCGGAGCAGGAGAAACCTCCGCAACCAAACCAGGAGCAGATGGGTTCGGAACAGCAGGATTGATTTTCTTTTTCTTGCCCTTGGGTTTCTTCAACAACCGGCTTACATCAATATCCACTGCAAAGAAAACCACCAAAAAAAAAAAAAAAATCAATCACAGAAAATCAAATAGACACAACATATCAAAGAAGGAGTCGGTTACCATCCTCCAGGCCGGCCTTTTTCTTCCTCGGCCAAAACTTAAAAGGCACTTTAGGGCACACATGGTTAGCATGAGGTACCCCGGTCATTTTATTAGCCCTATTCAAAATTGCTATACTAGCTAACTCTAGATCCCCGGGGTTGAAAAAATGCTTTTTCAGCACTTGAGGTTTATTCACCCATAACTTACAACTCTCGAAATCTTTCTGATCCGATCTAGACACTCGAAAAAAGTCTTCCCTCCACTCTTTCAGTGAATCTTGCATACCCAAAACGACCTTCTCAATATAACCCTTCCGAGCTGGACGAAAACGAAAATGTGCATAGTGCTGATTGTCCACAAGGGTCATGCTATACAAACAAGCAAACAGCCGCACCCCAGGGACAATCCCATGAGCCCGGCACAATTTCAGGAAACAACTAAAATGCCTTATGGCATTAGGATGCATCTGACCCAGCGGCACCCGATACGCCTGACTTAGCTCTTCATATAAAGGATCTAAGGGAAATCGGATCCCGGATTGTAGATGTTCGGTGTGCAAAGTTAGAGTGTTAGACGCAGTAGTAACATTCGCCAGCTCTCCTTCAGGAACTAATGAAAGCTCATACGGAGCAGAAATACCAAATGTCTGCGCGACCTTATCCAAGTACGTCGGGGTGCACCGAGATGGAACCAACGAATCTTCCTCCTCAGTAGTTGCCTTCTCAGACACTTTCTTTTTTCCTTTTCCAGGAACTTCGACAGCGGCGACAGGCAACGGTATGTCGTTCGTCTGAGACTTTTCAGGATATTGTTTATTCCCTCGTTTTCTACCCCGAACAAGTATCACCGAATCATCCAGGTCGGTCGAAGTAGCTTTTTCAGTGTCCTTGCCACGACGCAAGCGTTTGAAAGGCCGGGCAGGTTTTTCAATCGACTGACTAAAGTCATCCCCATCCGAGTCACCCATGTGATCATCGGTATAACCCCTCCCTTCGCGATCTTCGTGTTCGTCAGACATACCTAAATAAAGTAGCAGTCTTTGGGTGAGGAGAACCGAGATATGAAAACAGTCTTTTTAGCAAATTCCCAGATCTAAAAGATCGAAAAACGCAAACAGTTCCCCCACAGACGAACACGAAGATACAACGAAAGAACAAAAATCATAAACCCAGAAACCACGATCAAAGATCACAAACACAAAACCAAAGACTAACAATTTTCCTAAAAAAACAAAAAAATCACAACAGCATGCATCAGAGAAATGGAAAAGGCACATAAAGGGAACTCTCTGCAATCCTAGCAAACACTACGCAAAAAACAAAAAACAACAATAAAAGGGGAATGAAGAAACTTACTTGTAATCTCCTCAGGCAAGCAGACACACGGAAAGCAGAAGAAACGGGAATCACCGGCGAGAAAGAAAGCACCGGTAGTAATCGTCGACGACGCGAAAGTAAAGTCTTCAGCAACAGTTAAGAACAGAACAGTTAAGAACACAGAGAAAGAAGGAAAAGTGCAGAGAGAAGAAAAAAAGAAAGAAAAAGAGTAGAGCAGGTTAGAATGATATTTATAGGAGCAGAAATTTAAGAGTCGCGACGGTTATGGAAAGTAGAAAGGTCCCGAAAAACAAGGAACAAGGGAAATTGGAGGGAAACTGAAGAGTCTTCTCCATAAACAACAGTTTTAATTTTAAAAATTCAAATCGTCAGACACGTGGCAAGCAAAATCATGACAAAATACACCCCAAAACACATTCCCAACAACTGTCAACAGAACGAGAAAGGAGGCCAGATGAAAAGACACCCAGTCTGACATAACCAGGTGAAACACGGTACCTCACCATTTTTTGCCGCCCGAAACAGGACAAATCCAGATCGCATTACCAAAGTTGCTGACTCCGGACATAAATGTCCGAGATACCCGGGGGCGGACTAGTGATAACGAGTCCCGAGATACGTAGGCGGTAAAATAGCCTCTATCATACCGGATTACACCAGATCAGGCAAATAAGGGAACCCGGTGTCTAATGATTAACGCAACCGACTTACTAAAAAGAAGAGTTGAAAGGTAACCAGAGCTTGATTCACATATCCCGGAGTAGAACATCGTCAAATAGTAAAACTGATTTCCTACCGAGCATACCCGTAAACCGAATTAAACATCCACGATAACTAACTCTGACAGTTTTACCTGACACTTAGGAAGATTCTATACGACGCATATCTCACTCGACAAACGGGACGTACCAAAAAGAAACCACGTCAGGTAACCGATTTTGTGGGGACCAAAAGAAGAGCAGGGATCCACTATGGAACACACGTGCCAGGTAAACCTATATAAACCACCTTATCAAAAACCCTAAAGGTACTCTTTTTTCTCACTCTACACTCTTTTCTCTTCTTTTCTCTTCTTCTTTCTTCTTCTCCAAGTAAATACTGACTTGATCGTCGGAGCGAATTACCGGTGACCTCCACCGGTTCTTCGTCTGACTTTCTGGGTTCTTGTTCTTTCAGGTTCATCTGACCGGTCCAGGCGTTGGTGATTTATCAGGAATGGTACATCACAAAATCAAATTGTGGTTTACGATTTGAGTAAAAACAGCTTCTGTTTCATTATTGATCCTCCTGATATTATTACCGATCCACCTGATGTATTAATTAAATATTCACCAACGGTACATGCTTTATCCGGTGGGAGTTACTACGTTTGTCAATTGTATAATGGGACTCTCAGAATGTGGCAACTCAATTACTTGGACGACAAGCAACAGCCAGAGTGGATTTTTAAGGGCCAGTACATGTTGCCTCGGTACATCCTTCATGGCCGTCGCTGGTCAAAATATGTGGTCGTGATGAATGTTCTTACCATCCATCGCTATGATCCCAATATTGTATATTTGCGTGCTGGTGCAAGACTGCTTCCTAATGGGAAAAGGAACAAAAAACAGGATGTTTTTACTTGCAATTTAAAAACCAGAACCTTGAATCTGAGAATGATTTGGTTCAACGTGCCAATGCTGCTTACACAATAGGGCTTTACATGTGGCCACCTCCTTTATCTCCAATTCCTTAAATTGGTATGTGCTCATGAATTTTATATTATGTATTTAATTAGTTCACTCTGCCTTATTTATTGAGAATTTTTCGAATTGTTACTATTTTTTGGGCTGGTAGATGCTCTGTTTTACTAGTCATCACTAAGCCATGAATAGCTGAAGGATGAAAGATCAT
Source organism: Mercurialis annua (assembly GCF_937616625.2). Classification (NCBI taxonomy): domain Eukaryota; kingdom Viridiplantae; phylum Streptophyta; class Magnoliopsida; order Malpighiales; family Euphorbiaceae; genus Mercurialis; species Mercurialis annua. The sequence goes on along the minus strand of NC_065575.1, from coordinate 1,843,299 downwards.
TGATTTAAAAATCTATTTTGCTACCCATTAATGTTGGTCAAAATAAATTGCTCACTTGATATTTTGCTATACAATGAGTTTTTCATTCTCATTGTTTCCAAATTTTGTTAAGTCAAAGCATTCTCAGTTTTTTAATTATAAATGTTATTGCTAGACTATGCATGCGTGGAGTGTGTCGTTTTAGATGTCTAAAATTCGACTTACGAGCCTAGATATCATGAAATTTGATGACAGTACTTACCTATATAAATGAACTCATTTTCTGTTACCTATATTAAAAATGTTCATCATTTTCTCTTTCATATTCTCATACAACTTTTTTCTTTTGGTCATAAGTTAACTTTTGCAGTTTATAAGCTATAAATTGTATTAAATTGGTGATTTACCATTCCTTATTATACTTGTCTGATCTCAGTTGATAAAGTTGTTGTCAACTTGATTTGAGTAAAAACTAGATAGTACTGTTTTATAGAGGCTGTCACATTTGATATTTCATTTGAAATATATAATTTTTTGTTAAAAAATTTGTTGGTTTTGATTAGTAGTTTGGATTTGATAAAAAAAAATTCAATTTTGTGCCTCTTGTTTCTGTCCGTTGCTTGAAATTTTGTTGTTTAATTTTCGGTTTCCTGGTTTGAATGTTGTTGTTTTTGGATGTTGTTGCTTCTGTTCTACAGGTTGCTGCTGCTTTTGGATGTTGTAAGCTGTGGTTACTGATGTTTTAGGAGGCTGCCGCTGCTGGAGGGGGCTGCTTTAGGAGGCTGTTGCTGCTCCTCCTCAAGGCTGCTGCTGCTTACTTACTTATTGTGGGCTGTTTTAAAATTTGTTTATAGAATTACTTAAGAATTTTGGTGGTTGTGGTTGTGTTTTGAATGGTTGCTTAAAACTATAACTTTTATTTTGGTTGGTTTGTAAAGAATTTAAATGGTGGTTATTTAAAATAGGTTAGTATTTGATTAAAAATAGGCTTAATTCCTCAAAAAAAACCACCTTGCATTTTTTTTTCGTTTATACCCTAACCTTGTAAAAACACCATTTGTACCCAATTTTGAGTTTTTATGTTTCATCTCTACCCAAAAGCATTAAATTGTACTCTTTTCATTTGGAAAAGAGTTTAAAACAATCCTTCATTTTTAACTTATATACTTTTTTTTTGCCAAAGATAACAATATATAAATATGTAAGAAGAATGGCCATCTCCTGAATATAATGAACCATTCTTAAGCAAAGAAAATAAAAAGTACAAAATACCATCTTCTTCAAAAAAATTAAAAATAATATTAATTTTTTTTTAATTTTTTTCAAAAGTATTTCCGAATTTTTTAAATTTTTTAAATTTTTTTTTAATTTTTTTAAAAAATATTTCCGAAAAAAATTAAAAATAATAATAATTTTTTTATTATTTTATAAAATTAAAAAAATTAATTAATAATTTGGATGTATTTGATTATTTTTTAAGTTTAAGGATTTATTTGTATTTTTTAAAATAGAAAAAAGTACGTTTTAAACTCTTTTCCAAATGAAAAAAGTACAATTTAATGCTTTTGGGTAGGGATGAAACATAAAAACCCAAAATTGGGTACAAATGGTATTTTTACAAGGTCAGGGTATAAACGAAGAAAAAGTACAAGGTGGGGTTTTTTTAAGGAATTAAGCCTAAAAGTTTTACAAAAGTCCCAACCTTTCAATTTTGTCGATTTTGGCCAAAAACAAATTATTTGGTTTCAATTGTGACCAACTCTCAATTTGATTTCAATTTGCCTATATAGAGCCTATGTGGCATGCCAAATATTGAAAGGTCAGGACTTTTGTGAAACCAAATAATCCATTTTTGGCCAAAATCGACAAAATTGAAAGGTCAGAACTTTTGTGAAACCAAATAATCAATTTTTGGCCAAAATCGACAAAATTGAAAGGTCAGGACTTTTATGAAACTTTTGTGAAAGGTTTTGCCTTTTAACAACATTTGGCCTAAATTTTATCATCTTACCATAAATAAATAATTATTTATTATTTATTTTTAGTTTTAGTTTAAGTGTTATTTTTTTTTTCTTATTTAATTTTCTACCTTATATGGTTTTTCTCTTCTATAAATTAAAGCTCGAGTGTTTATCTCATCATATTTACAACAAGTTAATAAGTATTTATAATAAGAAATTTTTATTTATTGCTTATTTTATAATTTTAAATATTTAAACATGGCAAAACGCCTCATTGATTTGTTGCACTAATGATGTGGCACACCTCGTTCTAACCGTTGATCGACAAACTTGAAATATCTATAGCTATCTCTTTGAAATATTAATCATGGTTTGGAAATAATAAAACCAATTTATGTCCGTTTAGGATTTTCTTATTATATTTTTTTTAAATCTGCTAGATTTATTTATGATTTAATTTTCTCAGATTTGATGTAACAGACTGTTTTGGGTGGCACTTTAAGTGGCCGGAATGCCGTATTTCGATGTATTTATCTAGTCCGATGTTGTGGTTGGATTTTAGACTCTTTTAATCGATTAATTATATATTTTTTAAAGAACTTTTTAATAGAGGTGTGTGTTCATTTTAATCCTAATGGAACCGAACTAACACTTTCAATTGTCTCAAAATCAAATCAAAATTTTAAGAATAATTTTTCAAGCCGAACAAAATCAGTCAGTTCTGTCAGATTTTTAGTTCATCAAGTCATTTTGATTCATATTTCATTACAATTTTCTAAAACAATTAATGTCCAAAATCGAATCGAACCGAATTAATAACTATTCTTGTATAATATCAAACCGTATTTGCATATTCGATTCGATTTTTTTTTCTAACTGATTCAGTTTGTGCACAACTCTATATATTAGGAAATAGATGAAATGTCAAGGGATTGTGAGTAACAAATACCCACACCAAATGCAAGTATTTTCCATTTGTTAATAGTAATTGAGATCCTCATTAATTTATTTCATTGCTAATGTGAAATTTAGTGACATATTTATTACAAGGGTGAAGATATCAAACAAAACAATTCAAACTTCATTAATTAATTTCCAGACAAAGTCTTAGATTACATGATTAAATGATATAATTATGAAAATGCACATCAACTCATAACCTATGCTTTAACTGAAGTCTCAATGGCAACTTTTTCCGCATACTTCACACCTTCAGACTTCTCATTAGACTCCCATAGCTCTGGCAGTGCTTCTTTGATATTGTGGATGCTCTCTAACGCGTAGTCCACACCGTCCGTTCGGCGAGAAGAGCCTACCCACACGGTGGTGAGACCGAGTCGTTTCCCGGTTTGTATGTTTCGGATACTATCATCAAAGAACATCTGAAAAGCATGAACACACATTGTCAATGAAATATAAGCTCAAATAACAAGCATAATGACAGAGCAAATAGCAAACACAGTATGATTTGAGGATGAAAATTCTGAATATTATGCAGTGTTCATGTTTAGATGTATTAAAGTTTATTGTTCTGCATCACATATAGAGCGGTTAGCTGTAAACGAACCAAGCGGCTTAGCATTCAGCTCGATTTGTATATTTATTAAAACGGCCCAAGTTTGAACATACTAGTGTTCTGCTCGTTTACATTGACAAACAACTAGTATATATACGCTCGTTTAATAGTTCGTGAACAAGCTTATGTATGAGCTCAATCAATTAAGACTTCGTGTACTAACTTGTATAAGAAAAGTGGAAGTATCTTACTGTTCTTTGAGGGTTGATGCCTGCAATCTTAAAGGCTTGCTCAAACGCTGCTTCAAATGGTTTGCAGACAACTGGTGTCCTCGGAAGTTTGATTCCAGCGTTTGGTGCAGCGCAGTATTCATTGATGTCGAAAACCCCGTTTTCATCATCGTTTCCAGGTTCATTGCCTTTGTTTGTGTTGTTTAAGGTCTCAAAGCATATGATCTGTTCAAAGCAGTCCTCCAAGACAAGTTTACTCAAAACTCTGTTGGCATGATTCTTATCTGCATTGGTGAATGCCTTTACAAAGAGATTAAATCATTAGAACTGCAACAAAAATTCGCGAGCTATCAAGGATTGACTCAAAGATATCCAAATTGACTCGGTTTTATAGTCGAGTTGAGTCCAATTCAAGTTACTCAAGTTTGAACAAAGATTTAACATGCTCACGAGGCTAATCGAGGTTTGATTAGTTTACCTGTTTATCTTTCAGAAATCATCTATGTTTATGATAATATTCTTTTACTAATATTTAGTTTTAGAAAAGTTTATACATATAATCGAGTTGAGCCAAGTCAAATTCAATTTTCGATTTCTCTACGGTTCATGTTTGAGCTATTAAAATAAAATTCGATCAATTTTGAGTCGAGTTTTCAATTTTAAATCAAGTCAAGTTCGAATATAAGAGTATTTTCACTCAACTCGACTCAATCACACCCTAAACTAAACACCATCATAAATGAAACTGTACTTTTAGTTCACAGTCGACTTGATTACACCCTAGAGTAAACACATACAAAAATTATACATATAGTCGAGCCGAGCCAGACTCAATTTCCAGTTATATTATCGAGTACGTTCGAGCTATTCAAATAAAATTCAACCAAATTTAAGTCAAATTCAGTATTTTTGAACCTAGTGAAATTCGAGTTTAATAGTGTATTAATTTAACTCGACTCGATCACACCCTAAATTATACATCATTCAAAATATAATGAAAGAAGCAAATGAAACTTACAATTTTTCTAACTGGTAAGCTGTGCAAGAGATTTCTAAGAACAGGGTCAAGTTTTAGATTAGCATCATAGGGCAATCTTCCATGTACAAAACTGTAAAAAGTGACCAAGTATTAGCATTTAGACCATAGCCACAGTCAATAAACATAGTATAATATATAGATAAAACCAATTACCTATGAAAATCATCATAATCAAATTTATATCCAATAGCCTGTAAATAAGAAAATCCACAGAACAAAATATTTTCAATTTCAAGACAGTCTCATAAAAGCATACCAAGAACAAAAAACACATTCATGAATCATACTTACTCTTAGACCAGCCATTGTAGTGCCATAATGCTTGTACAAGAAAGCACACAATTCTATGACTTTGCTTTTCTCAATGCCAAGCTTTTCTATCATATACTCTACACAAACAACAAATTCCAAATTGAAAAACGCTATATCAATGATCCATAAATACACGAGTTAAGTTGCACGGAAACAGAAACGTTGAAACGGAAAAGGCTGGCAAGAATACATTGTAAGTATAAAGATTTGAAAATTCAAGAAATGAAATGCCAGAACATAGGAAATATGATAAGTTTTTGTTCAAGTTTCAACGTAGCAGAATACGAGTTAAGTAGCACCAAATTTCATTCGGTCAATGTTTTTCCATTTCAAAAACGTATCGAAAGTTTGATATATTTTGGAACATAAAACTTCATCTTTAGAACTGGAGACCTTATAGCAATATTTTACTGTACTCGTATCAAGTGTTCTTTTTTTCCGAATCCATGTCCGTGCTACATAGCATATGAGCAAAGTAGCACGAACAATTCATTCAAACCATATTTTCCGTTTTGAAATCGTGTCGGAAACCTGATGTTTCATAAACGAAACATCAATTTTAACATAGAAAAATTTAAAATAACATATAGTGTAGCCATGTTCGTGTACACATGTCCGAATTTTCCCATATCCATGTCCGTGCTACATATGATACAAGAAAGAAAGAAAAAGAGCAAAGCAAAATACCTTGAATATTTTCTGTGATCTGATGTGAAAAACCGGACCACGCAGAGTAAAGAGTATCATCTATATCTGAAAGCAAATTATAGAATTAAAACTCAGTCTAACTACAAGATAAATGTAGTTCCAAAATAACAGTAACGATAAAAAAATAAATAAACTTTTTTTAATCCAAAAGCATAAAAATAGACCTACCAAAAATGAGACATTCATACTTCTCTACAGCCTGTTGGTTTTCTTCATACTCCATTTTTACTTATTTCCAACTCCAAAACCTAAACACATAAAAACATATAAATAATAAATTACAAAAAATTTAGACTGGAATACAAAAATTACAACTTTAAAACTTCCAAATTCAGAAAATGCCAGATCAAAAGCATAAAAAAGTCAGTAGAATGCATCATTAGTGTCAAGGTAGCACGGACAGCTCATTCAATCAACGTGTCCCCGAATTGGACACGTTATGTTTCGTACACGAAACTTTCACTTTTTACACAGAAAACTTTTTCCATGTCCATGTCCGAGCGTCGCATTTCCCGTATCCGTATCCGTGCTACCTTCATTAGCTCAACATTAACAGCAGAGAAATTGAAAAACAAACACTAAAGCCTCAATCTTTTTTGAAAAATAAGAGAACCTATTTACCAGCAAGATCAAAGAACTTCAAAACAATGTAGAAACTCGAAATCGAAGAGAAATTTAGAAGAAAAAGGTGGAGGAAATAATATGCAGGGCTTTGGTTAGTTTAAATAGGAAAAAAATAAATATAAAAGGAAAAGAAATAATGGGTTTTTTAATTGGCTGTGGAACACGCAATTGCTGGAGTAGTTGACTTCACATTAAATGTGACGTATGATCGTTTGCCACGTTTACCTTTTGCGTAAGACTTTTCCTGAGTGTAATAAAGAGTCAGAACGTGAAGATATTTGGCACGTGGAAGTTGAACATTGGCGTGCTACGGATATTGTATAGTATATCCGCTTAAATTAAGATATTTTCATAATTAGTGTCTACTTGTATGTTGAAGTACATTTTATTTTATTCATAAAATTGAAATATCTTTATAAAATTAGAATAATCAAAAAACGATTAAACTATAAATAATTACAGTACTTAATATCATATCAAATAAATAATAGAATAAAAAATAACTTTCTGTTAAAATTTCATTATTATAAGAGGATTTTTCACATTTGTCTTTCAGTTATTTAAGCCTTGTGTATAAATTTAGAATCAATTAGGCTTAAAATTAGAGACTTTCGTCTTAAATTAGCAAAAAGATCTAACTTTAAATTGTTTAAGCGTGTATAAATTTAAGAGTCGATTTATAAAAAAAGTGTCATTTTGACATAAAACTATCAACTTTTTGTCTCTAATTGCCAAAAAGACTAAGTTTGAGTTATTTAAATTGTATGCTTAAGTTTAGGGTCATTTCTTTTATCCCATATGAAAAAATTACCTTTATTTGTAAGGGAAAACATACATACAAGCCCTTCAATGTTTCTTAAAATAATACTACATGCGTTAAAAATCTAATAATTGAAATTAGGGTCATTGTTACAAAATAATATTTAAGCACAATTTAAAAAAATCACATCCCAATCTTTTAAAACATTTCATCCCACAACTCAGTTGTCGTTTTATGCGTTATTTTTCATAAAAATTATGTTGTTTTGGCCGTTTAAAGACTAAAACGATGACGTATGAGGCACTTAGACTATATACGCCACAAAATAAAAGGTCGGAATATATAGGGGCGGATTTTTTAAATTGTGCGTAAATCAAAAAACAATGCTAAAGATGGGGGTATTTACGACAATAATCCTTAAGAATTATGTACTTAATTTTCAATTTATAAAAACGGTGATTATAATAATCTTTTATTTTTTATATTATTAATAATATTAGGGTTTAAAAAAATATAGCTATCAAAAAAAAACTACGCTATATTGTGTCAGTTCACTAAAAAAATAAAAATGTTGTGCATTATACTTATTTTATGGCTTAATGTTTTAAAAAAATCATGACCTTTCATCCCTTTTTCAATCCTACTCTGACGTTGCAAATCTGTCAATTTTATCATATTTTACATTTTTTTTATTTCAATTGTACCCTAAAACATAAAATTGACCTTTTTTTATTTGGTAAAAATTCTCTAAATTGACCCTTTTTGCATTAGATTAGCTTTTATATTAAATTGACCATTTCTAAAAAATTTATTGAACTTTTGTCAAATAAATAAAGGTCAATTTTATGCTTCAGGGTACAATTGAAATGAAAAAATACAAACTGGGATAAAATTGATAATATTTTAACATCGGGGTAGGATTGAAAAAGGGATAAAAGGTCGGAGTTTTTTTAAGGCATTAAGCCTTATTTTATTAGCCATTTTGAAGCATGAGCAACACAAATTCACACTAAGATAATGGAAGAAACTAAAAATAATTATTAGGAAACAAAAATATACCAACATTAGATATAGGGATTATAATTACTTTCAAGAGACTCAAAGCAATTGCCCACTGAAATCAAGGAGTTGCATTGAAATCCAGTTTTCTTGCGTTATGCGGCTAATTCGATATTTAATAAAAAAAAAATAGCGTTCATATAATAAAACTAATTTTCATTTTGCAGCTAGTATGATATTTAATAATAGAACAAGATATAAGAATTTGACTGTATTTTTACTTGTGATAAAATTGAATTAATTTTTTTGTGATATTATAAGCGAAAGTTGAGAGTATTGATTAAAAAACAAGATAAGAATTGTGTATTATAGGTGCTGCCCCATTCCACCCACGTACCATAAAGAAAGATATTCACTTAATGCAATATAGTCTTCCTTTTTCATTCTTGATTCGGAGCTTGTATATGTAAATTATATGACCCGTCATTCCACAATAAAAACACATATCTGAAATTTTTTTTTATATAGTTTTAGAAAACCTTGAAAAAGGTTTTTCTGTGTCTAAAACCGCCCTCCTAAGCAAAATTTTGTTGTCCCCAAATAGGATTTATATTATCTAAATCTACTTCTAGAAATTTAAGAGTAGTATTAGTCCATTTTATGAATATCTTCTTCAATTACGTGTTTTTTTAGTGAGAATTTTACCCACCAAAACCCAATTATATTGCGCTGAAACTACTGAGTTATCACATTGGAGGGTAAGCACATGATCATTCATAAACATTTTTTTAGTATTTTCAATAATTTCTGTAATGTTGGTATGAGAAGGTTTATTTTCAATAATTTTCTGTTGGTGTAATAAAAAAAATCATATAAAAAAAAATTATTGAGAATGCTATTATTAATGACCACACATAGGGATAAAAAAAAATTCCCCTTAAAACATTTAATTACATAGACAATCTTAAATTAGGCATAAGTCTCTATAGCCACATTTTCTTTGTACTTTATTGTTTCTGAATTGTTTTCATTTGCTTCCCAAAGTTCTGGCAATGCTTCTTTGATATTGTGAATGCTTTCTAGAGCATAATCTGCTCCACCAATTCGGTTCGAACCGCCCACCTAAAATTCAATTTTTCGCATAATGGTAAGAATTGATTTATAAAATTCCGAAATCCGACAATTAGGCGAGCAATTATATGCAAAAATATATTATAGTTTTATTTATTTTTATTTGAATATAAGGAAAAATAATAACTAAATATTGAATTTACTCAAAATGTTGAATTTAGAAAAGCATAGAGTGTTGAGTTTTATTGAATTTACCAACACTGTCTTGAGTCCCATTCGTTTTCCTCCCTGTATATTTCGGATACTATCATCAAAAAACACCTGAAAACAAGTAGTACACAAAATGCTAAGGATCATATATATACTATTCTTAAAATTAAATAAATATATGAGAATAAATTTAACTCTCCAAACGTAGAGAGTAAAACGAATTTTATATTTTATATTTATATGTAAAAAGTCTATTTAACTTTAAATTTAGTGTTGATAGCAAAAAAAAAATCTTAGAGTGTTTTGCATTTTAACACGAACTTTTCTCTCTGACACTTTAAACTATGAATTTCATTTTTTTTATAGTTTGGAATGCCAAATATTTTTTTTATACAAAAATTGCTACTATTGACAATGGAAAATATACTATTCTGCTGGAGTACACATCAGCATTTTCCAGTGAAAAATTATCCGGTGTTTTAAATTATAAAAAATGATTCATAAACAATTTTAAAAAATGACATTTCTTGTTTGAAATTGTCAAAATTAGAAGTTTGTATCAAAACTTCAAAACATGCTAAATTTTATAAAAAAAAGTTATAAGTACCCTAAAATTTGTTGATCTTTTTTACCGAGTCTATCGGACATGCTCAGACACTTATCGATAATTCCGAAACTCGGAAAATAATTTAAACTATATAAGAAAAAGAAATTGAAATGGCTTACTGTTGTTTGAGGATTGATGTTAGCTAATTTGAAAGCCATCTCAAAAGCATCTTCAAATGGTTTACAAATTATTGGAGACTTGGGAAGCACCAAATTATCAAGATTTAAATTCTCACTTGCAAATTTAACATTGCAATTAGTGGTTTTATGATTAGGATTAATAGATTCAAAGCTTATAATTCTCTCAAAACAGTCTTCTAATCCAAGCCTTCTTAGGATCTTTGCCACGTGGATTTCATCAGCATTTGAGAAAATCTAATAAAAAAACAGAATCGTCATTATCATGCTAAATTATGAATTAATATTCTTATTAAATCAAAATTAATTAATTAATTAACTTACAACTTTACGGATCGGTAAGCTAAGCAGAAGACTCCTTAGAACATGGTCAGTCTTTAGATTATCATAAGGCAATCTCCCATGAACATAGCTGTAAATAATATTTATATGTCAGCATTTGAGATTTATTTATATTCATAAATCGCCTAATGTATTAAAAAAATCAAATCGTACTAAAACTTTAAAATTCGGTAATTATAACCAAATTGTAAAAGCGGACGGTGATTCTTACCTAATTTCAATGTGGATGTTGCATTAAAATTTGATTTTTAAAAAAGTTTTGCGTGTAAGAGTACTATTAAAAAGGTTAATATTCAGAAGGATTGATTTTTTTTAATTCATCATTAAAAATACTATGCATATATGTAAAATTGTGTTAAATGTTGCTAATCTTTTAAATTGTAGCATTAAAATTTTCAAGATTAAATTTTTTGATTAAATCAATAGGAAAGTAGAAGGATTTTGATTTTTGGATCATTAAAAATCATGAATTTTACAAAGAAGATTAAGGACTAGTAGAGAAATTTACTATACCTGTGATAGTCATCATTGTCAAAATCATAGCCAATAGCCTATGAACAAGGAATGAAAAATATATATTAAAACATCATTAAATTCAATTAAAATTAAAACTAATTAGTAAAATAGTTCTTGAATATTATACCTTGAGACCTGCCATTGAAGTTCCATAATTCTTGTACAACTCTTGATTTAATGCAGAAACTTTATTTTCTTGTATTCCAAGCTTCTGAATCATATATTCTAAACAAAATAAAGATTGCAGAAGCAGAACAATTAATAATCAAATATTTATATCTAGTTCAAGAACAAGAAGAACAATATGATAAATTAATATTTATTACAAACATTCATCAAAAAAAGAAAATTATTACAAACCTTGAATATTGATTGTACATTGTTTGGAGAAACCAGTACTTAAAGGATAAAGGGTATCATCAACATCTGCAAAAATGATAACAAAATCGAGAAAAATCTTAAAATTCATGCAACTTGAGCACACGATGTAGCAGGTTACTGTCGAGCGCTTATGATCTCGTTTTTGGTGGAAAAAAAATCAGAAAAGACTTACCAAAGATAAGAGTGTCATATTTTGAAACTATGGATTGTTGATACTGATCTTCAAATGCCATGATCAAATTGTAGTGATTTTTCAAGAACCAAAGAAGAAATTATGAAAGAAAATGAAAATAATTATTAAAGAGATGCAACAGACAGAATTATAGGTGGATTAATATGTGAAGGATTTGAAAGATTTTATAGAATTCATAAAGTGAAAGGCAGATGAGAGGAAAGAAAACAAAAGCATCTTTCTCTTCCAATGTTTTTAAAACCGGACCAAAAATCAACCCGTTATCATGGGTGATTTTTGATTTAATCACTTCGACCAGTTTACTTCAGATTTTTAATTTTTAATAATTTTATATTTAATTAGAAAATAATGATACTCCTGTAAAATTAAAATTAACAAAAACTAATTATAGAATGTAGTATTGAAAATATAATTAAAAAATTGTTGATCCATCATTTATCAATTAGTATAATATAAAAAATAATAACATGTCTCGGAAAATGTTAAGAAAAAAAGAGATTCAACGATAGATAAAACTAAATTATATTTTATGTCAAAATGTAATGTTAAAGTAAGTGATTTTATTAAAACATGAGTATCTTACCGGTTTTGAAATAAATTTTTTATTTTTGAATTTGATGTCTGATTAGTTTTCGGTTCGACCAGTCGGTTTGGTTTTAAAAGCATTGTCTTTTTCATACTGGGTCCAAACATCCAGAAACAAAAAAAAGCTTATGACCGACTTAAAATATTAGTCGGCCACATCTTCTTGACTTCTATGTCAATATAGAAATTTATTTAAGTGCAAGACTTTACTTTTTCACATTGATAATTATTTTCCGGCTTAATCACCAAAAAATGCCAAACCTATACGTTTTGTGTCAATTATAGCCAAACCTTTAAAAATCACCAGATTTAGCCAAACCTTATATGTTATGTTTCTTTTTTAGCCATTTTTGAATCGAACCGGTTTTTTTGACACCGTGTCGTCCACGTCACCGCCAACTAAGCAATTGGCTGACATGGCAGCTGAAATATTTAAATAAGGTTTGGCTATAACTGACACAAAAAATATAGGTTTGGTATTTTTTGGGTGAATAAACCTAATTTTAAATTCAAGCAATTTTTAAATTTAATAATTAGTAAATTAATTATATCATTTATGAAATTTATATATATTTAAAAATAATTAATATTTCCTATTTAATACTAATTAAAATTAATTTTAATTTTTTATTAAACTTAATTAAATCTAATAAATTTATATTATAATAAATTTTAATGAATATGTAATTAAAAAAATAAATTAACGTATTATTTAGGAATTAATATTGAATTAAACTTGGTAAAAGGATTTAATGTTTATGATGATTTTGAACTTGATTTAGTATTTTTAATGTTGTTGAGATCTTGTTATGACTGGATTTAGGTAATAAATAAAATAGTTATGTATAAATTAAGGTAATTTTTTGGCTATGCCGAGTAAAATGACATATGCGTTTATGCTTATAAACATCATGATATATATTGATTACACCACAATGAGCTTCACTTTATAAAGAAAAAAAATGAAAAAATAATTAAACTCGTCCTTTAAATAAACAGTCTATTCAGTAATTATTTTATATTTATATGTGTATAGTTGACTTATGAACACTGTCGTATGTTTGTTGTGTATATTACTCTCAGATTGTTCGTTGGAAGACGAATAATTGGGTCTCAAACGGCGGCGGTGTCAAAGAATCGACGACTGGAATTTAAAAAAATAAATTTTAAAATGAATATGACATTTTTTGTTTTTATTAGAATTTAAATTAATTATATATCCCTCAAATATGTAAAAAAAATATTATAATTATTTAAATTTAGTAAAAATAAATTAATTTTAATTAGCGTTAAATAAAAATATGATTTTTTAAATATATATGAATTTTATTATAATATAATTAATTATTTAATTATTTAATTTTAAAATTAGTTTTATTCATCAAAAAATACCAAACCTATGCATTTTGTGTCAGTTATAGCCAAACCTTATTTAAATATTTCAGCTGACATGCCAGCCAATTGCTTAGTTGGCGGTGACGTGGACGACACGGTGTCAAAAAAACCGGTTCGATTCAAAAATGGCTAAAAAAGAAACAGAACATATAAGGTTTGGCTAAATCTGGTGATTTTTAAAGGTTTGGCTATAATTGACACAAAACGTATAGGTTTGGCATTTTTTGGTGATTAAGCCTTATTTTCCCTTTAAGCTCCTTTTCATTTAAGTATAGTTTAATATGTTTACAGTTTAATAGCAAAACTACATTACGTATTAGTTATTACTTTGATTAATGAATTAAATCAATATAAATGAAAAAATATCAAACAAAAAATGAGATTTTTTTTATAATTGAGAAAGGAGAGTGCTTGTCAGGGACGAAGCCAGGATTTTATTTTTGGAGGGGTGAAAAAAGAAAAATTTAGATAGTTGGAGGGGCATAAAAATTTAAAGAAAAACTTAAAGTGTCAAAAAAAGTAAAAACAAAATTTTTTAAGGATGAAAAAGTAAAAAGTAAAAATTTAGGGGGCTAATGCCACTACAAACCCTCCTTGTCTCTATCTATGGTGCCTGTGGAAGAATTTAAACCCACAACCTAATAGTTTATTGCTAAATACTAATACGGTTTGAAATATAACTCATTGGTAAAAATGATATACTGATAATTGGGATTTTCTAGTAACCTAATATATAATAGTGTCGAATTCTTTTTTTCAAATTTAGAATATCTATTTATTTTTAAAAATTATAAATTTGTCGCAATTTGATAAATTTTCTAAAATTTATTTAATTTTTTAAATTGATTTAATTATTACAATTGAATGTCTAATGTTTAAATTAGTGTTTTTTTTTCAGATCGTCAACTGGAATGCCAAATAGTTCAAATAAATTGTTTTGAAAAATATTAGTTAATTTAAAAAAAATGAACAGATCCAAAATTGGCTAAACTTCTTACGAGCTATAAAACAAATGATACAAGGACTCAACAATATTTTGTTAAGGTATTGAGTTCAATTTCCCCTACAAGTGTTCCTCATGCCTAATTATCAAAATAAAAAATGGCTAAATTGAAATAAATTTACAAATTTTAGAATATTTGAATAAATTTTAAAACGTTAAAAAATTATCTTTTAGCATAGCTAGCCCTAACTTAATGAGGATAGAAAAAAAAGTTATTTGTATCTAATATTTTTTCAAAATATCTCTTATTTTAATTATTTTAACATTTTTAAGATTTATTTATCGACATCGAACTTTTGATATAAATTATAAATTCAATTTTTTTTCTAAAAGCTATTGCCTGAATAATAAAGAAAAACGAGAAAGAAAAATAGAAATTATTATTTAATTCTTTATTTAAAATTATATAATTATGTGGATCGCAATATAAATGGATGGTGTCACCATAATAATTATTGATGCTTTAGGCATAGAAATATTTAATTTGATAGTTGATACGTATGATTTTTCTCTCTTTTTTTAAATATTTTCTGTTGCTACCTTATGAGTCATGTGTTGTGCTGTTCATATATATAATGTATATAAAACGTTTAAGTATGAACATTCTTTTTCTTATTTAATATTTGCCACACTTTAATGATTAATTTGATCAATCTTGATAATAATTGTTCAAACTAATATAATACTTAATGGTTGCTAAAAATAAAATAATATAAATTGACTAGCATGTTTAGAATGACATCAAAAAAGTTGAATCAGCACCACGCGTCTTTGATAATAGTATTTTTTTTCTCTTTTTATAATTAGTTTATGCAAATGGAAATTATTTCTTTCCCTTTCTCGTGTTATGAATTCTGAGTTCTTTATGAAAACACACATTTACACGTTCACGAGTTATTATAAAAAAAATTGGCTAAACCTATTTTTAGGTTTATAAACTATATAATTTTTAATTATTTGATTTTTTATTTTTAATTATATCTTCTCCAGTTTCCAAACTGATAAATTTTTTTCATCAATTGGGTACTTTTAAGCGACTGAAGAAGTACCTGATTACTAAAAGACATAAAAGGTTTAAAAATTCAATTGCTGAAAAATTAAAAATTTAAGGATCCAACTGCTGAAAAGAATAAAAGACTCCAAAGATTATAACAGATGATAACACTTTCATTGGAAGACATCCTTTTTTTAGAGAGCAAAATTAAAAATTGTTTATTGTTTGGAGTTGTAAATTCATATATACATCTTATTTGACCCCTCCGAGATAAAAGACATATTTCATGGTTAAAATAAGCTCCTAACTAAATTAGTTGAATGTGAATTTAATTGAAGAACAAATATTCATGACCAAAGATTTAAATTTAAAGACATAAAAATCATAGAAAAGCAAGGTCAGTGAATTGTGAGATGTGAAGGTCAATAACATATAATATGATGGTTCAACTTTGAAGTTGGTTTTTTGTATGACCTGAAATGGAAAAATCAATTGAGGCTTTGGCAACTCAACAAGCCAGAAAATGGGAAAAATTAATGAAGAAATTCATTAGTGGTCAATTTCAATATTAGGTTCAGCCATTCTTTTTGATTTTTCAGTTGATTAACTACCATTATTTTGTTCTCCACCATTTATTAATTGTCCCATTTGTTAGCCATGGAATATGTCTAAAATTTACTTTTATATATAATTTTATTCAACCTGCTCAACCCGTGGTTGTACCGGACGCGGGGCCTCATCAGTTAAGCCACCGGTTCAAATTGTAAAACACTAATTTAAACTGTCTAAAAGAAGATCCAATTTCTAGTCCTTTGCCTTTTTAGGCCAGTAACAAAGTTTAAGGGGCCGTTTGGTTCAAGGTTGGGAATGGGAATCGGAATGAGAAGGAATGGGAATGGGAATGATTGTTTTCATTTTTTGTTTGGTTCAAAATTAATGTAGGAATGGGAATGGATAAAGTTTAATAAAAAAAAATTATTTATTATTTATTAAAAATACTTTTTTTTATTTTTTTTTATATAAAAAATAAAAAAAAATCGAAAAAATTAAAAAAAATTAAAAAAAATTAAAAAAATTATTTTTAAAAAAATAAAAAATCATTTAAAAAAATTAAAAAAAAAATAATTTAAAACAATTTTTTTTTTATTATTTTAAGTATATTTTTTAAAATAAATATTTAAAAATTGTTTTTTTAATAATTATATATTTATTATTTATTATTAAAATATTTTATAAATTTTGATTCTCATTCCCAAAAGTCCATTCCCATGGGGTAAGGGGGGAGTGGGTGATTCCCATTGAGGGTGTAATCACATTCCCATTCCCTAGTACAATTTGACAAAACAAACACAAACAATGGAAATCATTCCCATACCCATTCCATTCCCCCCTTTTTATGTAGAACCAAACGGCCCCTAAGTGACTTCCTAAACTTCTGTAGCAAGATCAAGATGTATGTAAAACAGAACCGAAACCACTTAATAGACATAAACCGATAATTTACTTCACTTTGAAATTATTAAACTTCTTTTAATTTTTTTTGTTCCATTCGGTATTATCAAACCGAACCAGACAAACCGATTGGTTTAATTCCATTTGGGTGTGACATATTTAAAAGTTATTGTTAAGGCAGTTTAGAATAGAATTTTAATTCTGTTCGATTTGAAACAACCGGATGTACATCCGGTGTAAGATGCCTGTGCAGATACTTATTTTGGTTTTATGCTCATCACTTTTCGCAACATTTAACATAAACAGAAACAAATAGAACATATGACGAACAATGAAGTTGGGATTTGAACACTGAATGCAAGTACTGCACTTTAATGCGATTTTCGAATCTAATGACACTCAGTCCGTGAATTGCAATTATACAAAATTCAGTTATAAGTAAAAAAAATTGAAAAATAATGTACAAAGTTTATTAACGAGCCAATTGTTATGCAGGAGCAACCTGTATGGTTGAAGCATCATCATCCTCATTACCACTTACTAAAGTTTCTTCTTCTTTAAATCCTTCCTTAAATATGTCATAATTTGTAGCCTCGCTTGATTTAAACGGCCGCTCGCCCAAAACCCGTTTCAAGTCATCTTGGTGAAGAACTTCCTTTTCGAGCAAAAGCTCGGCAATCTGAGCTATGTGCTCTTTGTGTTCTTCAACAAGTTGGACTGTCCGTTCATATGCCTTGGCTACCCACTCTCGCACTTCCCCATCAATAAGTGCTCCGGTCTTGCTGCTGTACGGCTTGGTCATCTCCATTGAGTCCTCTCGTTGCGGGAACGAGAGAAGACCGACTTTTTCACTGAATCCGTAAACTGCTACTTGGGCGTAGGTCATCTTTGTTACCTTCTCCAAGTCATTTTGAGCTCCGGTAGATATTTTCCCAAGCAAAACCTGTGTTTGAAAATGAAACCCGATCAGCACGACATGGTAAAAAACTTAAATCATTGCGAATAAATAGAGTGGAACTGCATGTTTTAAGTCCGAGCATTATTTATCATTTGTGCAGTTCAATCCCACTCATACAGCAACTTCATAAGTACCTGTTCAGCTGCTCGGCCACCAAGAGTCATACATGTCATGTCAAATAGCTGCTCCTTGGTCAAGAGAAGGTTTTCATTAGGAACGTATTGGGCGAACCCAAGTGCAGCAGTACCACGTGGAACGATTGTCACCTTTAGAAGGGGTTCAGCATGTTCCAAAAACCACCCAGTAACAGCATGACCTGATTCATGATAAGCAACAGTCCTGCGTTCCTCCTTGCTTATTACCTGCTCAACAAAACAAAAACATTAGAAATTATTTGCAGCAGTCTCGAAAAGAAGGGACAGAAAAATTAGTCATTGTAGTGACGGAAAATATCACCCAAATATGGCGCGACAGATCAATATATCTATGCATTTTCATGTCATCTGAAGTTTTGTATCTACATTTCTCCGTCCCAATTAATAGGCAGTTTACGACAAACAAGTATTAAGAAATTTAGTTTATCTAGGTTACATGAGTTGATCTATAAAAAAAATCACCTACCCTTATTTAATTATGCAGTGCTTCATGTTTTTAGCGACTTTTGTTTCTTTTTGATACATGAGGATATACATATCATTTTATCATTTAAGTAATAATTGAGTGCCTATAATTTGGAAAAAAATACCCTTAAAATAGTGCTTATCAATATGGGACAGGGAGTAATAGCTAGTAGCAAAAAAGATTGTTACCTTATTCTTTTTCTCCAAACCACCAATGACTCTATCTATTGCTGACTCGAAATGATCCATTGTGATCCGCAGTCCTTCATGCCTTGCAGTAATTAGAGCAGCTTCATTACAAACATTTGCTATATCTGCCCCAGCAAATCCAGGCGTAAGGGCTGCAAGCCTCTGAGAGTAAAACGATGGCTCCTTATCAAGTTTAAGTTTATTCAAGTAGATCTTAAAGATCTGTTCACGACCCTTTATGTCAGGCTTATCAATTGATATTTGGCGATCAAACCGACCCGGTCTCAACAAGGCTTTGTCTAAAATGTCTGGTCGGTTAGTGCCAGCAAGCACAATGGTTCCAGTGGTAGTTCCAAAGCCATCCATTTCTACCAGCAACTGATTAAGGGTACTTTCCCTCTCATCATTGGAACCCGAGAAACCACCTCGACCCCTAGCTCTGCCAATTGCATCAATTTCATCAATAAATATAATACTGGGAGCACATTGCCTTGCTTCTTGAAACAAGTTTCTCACTCTGGATGGTCCGACACCGACAAACATCTCCATAAAATCTGAACCAGATATGGACAGAAAAGGCACGCCGGATTCCCCTGCAGTTGCCTTTGCTAAAAGGGTCTTTCCTGTTCCCGGAGGACCTACCAAAAGAGCACCTTTAGGAATTTTAGCTCCCAGTTCCTCGTACTTCTTCGGGTTCTTGAGGAAGTGTACAAATTCCATAATCTCTTGCTTGGCCTCGTCGCAGCCAGCAACATCTTTGAAATAGACCTGGAGTGGTAGCACAAGGGAAACGAACTAAATAAATATCTCAAATAGTGTGGAACCATTTTCTAAAGCACATCTTTAATGACTAAGAAATGATAATTGGAAACTTGGGACTTTAAAAAGCTATAAAAAAGAGTAGCCACCATTACTGATAGAAAACAGAAAGTAAACCTTGTTCTTAGCATTTTTATCCACTTTGGTCACGTGGGCCTTCCCTATGTTGAATATTCCACGTGCACCCTTTCCGCCCCCACCACCAACACCGATTCCACCTTGCATTTTTCGTCCCATGTACATTAGGGTTCCCAAAAGCAAAAGTGTTGGTGCAAACCTCATAATTTCTTGGTACCAAACCATTTCAGATGCATATGTAACAGGTACATAGTCATGAGGGTCAGTTCCTATAGCTTCTTGGGCTTCCTCTAACTTCTCCTCAAAAGACTCGACGCTTCCAATATTAAAGTAGTACTTGTACTGGCCGCTATGTCCTCTAGCAGGGGCATTGTTGGTGGAACTCTGCACAGCATCATCATTTGTTTGAGTCTGAGGCGAGCTCCTTACATACACTTTAGCAACTGATTTATTTGAAACCACTATATGGTCAACTAAACCTGGTTCAAGAAGCTTGTTTTTGAACTCTTGGAAGCTAATCTGCTAGAACAAAATTCAATAAGCAGCAAAACAGAAATTTATTAGCGTGAGAAACAAAACAAAGTTTGAGCAATTTCCTCGCATGAAAAAAAGTTGACACAAAGCTGAGGTGAGGACAAAGTTTAAGTAGTGACACATTTCAGCTAGCTAATTCGCTAAAAGCTGCAATACTCTGCCATCAATACATATTTACCAGCTTAGAAATAGTGAGTTTTAATTGGTGGTAATATTTTGAAAAATTGACACTCGAAAAGATAATTAGATTTGTAAGCATAACAAAATGTTGCTATTAAATATCAGTCTGTAACATAAAATGAATATGCATAGAACATTGTAGACGTGTGAGCAAAGGCTAAGAGATACTAATACACATTTGAAATGAAAATGTTACGTTGCACATGTCAATAAAAAAATAAACCAATGTCATTTTGCTCTTCAAGAAGCTGTTATCAGGCCACTAACTAACATCTTATTAAAATAAGAATGAACAAAATGACATCGCACTAAGACATGCTAAAAGAACAGGAAGAAAAACATCAAGAAATTGAATAGCTAACCTGCTTGTGTTCATCAGAACCAAAAGGGAAGCTAGCAAGCAACAACCCAATCACTATCAAAGGAGTAAGTAAATTAAATTGTTTCATGAATATTTTCTGAAAGTTCCACTCATCGTCTGCACTTGATTCCTCTGAAATTGAGAATGACAGAAACAATAAGGATCATTGTATGTTAAAGTTTCATTGTTTATAAGGTGTAAAATTACAAGAATCCATTTAATTACAGTCAAATTCTAATGTTTGCAAAGCCCGTAATAACAAACATGATTAACAAAAACAATAACTAATTCCTATGGTCATCAACATCAAATTAATAAAACACGAATTCAACATTACAATCCAATCCAATCACCCTAACGAAATACCTTTTGACTCAGATTTCTGATCATTATTATCCCCTTTCGGAATCTCCTTCTTCTCCTTCGGATAAAAATTCTCATAATCTGCAAATAAACAAACACCACAACTTAACACAAACAATTAACTTCTTCAATTCAATTAAAAAAAAGCAACAAAAAAGCAATAAAATTAGCTTCCTTACTTTTCTTTTTAGGAGCTTCACTAGAGAAAAACCGAACAAATTTAGGGTTAGAAAAGAGAAGGTGATTAAAATCAGACAATTGAGTTGTTCTATTAGAACTCAAAAACCCTCTAAAAAACCCTAATTTTGCATCAATTTGTTTATTATTGTTAATAATTGAATCTCCAGCTGCTGCCCTTATTGCTGATCTTCCAATTCCGAAAATACCCCCATTCTGTTCGATTCAAACACACAAAAATCAGAAAAAAATTGGAAATTAGAAATTCACAACATAAAATAAAATAAATGAATTGATAATAAAATTAAGGTTACCGGCGAACGGGAAGATCGAGATAACGAACGGAGCTTTGAGAGTATCATGGAGACTAAAATGGATAAATTATGAGGTGAAAATTGAAGGACTTAATTGTAATAATAATTCGTGTTTTATGTTACAGAGGAAATAGGAATAATGAAAAGCATTTGGATATGAATTTGGGGAAGATGAAGTGAACTAATTTATCTAAAACAATTTGAGAAAAAATAGTTTAAATAATTATGCCAATTTGCATTAACAATTTTATTGTTAATTTTAATTCAGTTTAAAAATAAAAATAGTTAGTAGTAATTTATATTTTTATAATTATTTTATAATTATTTTATAATTATAATGATGAATTATAAATAAATTAAAAGTTAAAAAATATAGAATCTTATAAAACAATATTATAAGTTTTTAATTATTAGTATTATTTATGCAAAGTATATTATATTATTAATTTTGGGCAAGATATTTTCTCAAATATTAGTTAGGTTTGTAAACTTGGGAAACAAGACATGCATTACAGCCCATAGACTATAGCTCCTTTCATTCCCGTGTGCGGTAATTAAATAACCAACTATAGTCTATTTCATTAAATTAAAATTACTTTGTTAATAAATATCCATGGGAGTATGTTTAAATTAAAATTTCACAATTGTACTATGTTTTTAATAGTTTTTTTCCGTTATAAATAACTTTTGCATTATAGTAGCTATTCTTTTTAATCATATTAAATATACAAGTCATAATAATATTATAGGGCGTCAAATCAATATGTACGGATATTTTTTTTTTTTAAATGGTGGTTCGACGAAGTGTCTTTTTGAAGCACCAAATTTCAACCTAGGTATGCAGACAATTCATTCAATAGATGTATCCTATTTCGGACACTAGATTCCGATGTTTCACATAAAAATTTAAAATAATGTCGTTTTGTTGTATTCGTATTCAAACCTCTCGTTTTTCCGTGTCCTTGTCTGCACTACCTAGATTCTAACACAAATGCTAAATAAAACGCACATTAAAAAGACTAATTTTCAATTTAATTTTAGCAAAAGTTCATAATTCATCCATTTAAAACTTTTAACTTCTAATTCTATAAAATTATTTATTTTAAAACTTAATTTAATTTTAAAATATAAGTGCCTTCCGAAATCACAAGCATGGGCTAGGCCGAGAAGACATTCTATTAGGCCATTATAACCATGGGCTAGCCCAACCAAGACTGCAAGAAGATAGAGAAAATTAGGGAATACACTCCAATTTTGAAAATATTTATATAGATTACCTCCCTTATTAAAAGATATAAAAAATACTTCCTCTTTTATTGTTATTTGTGTATTTACTCCCACGTGTCATTTTTAATTATATTTGCGCTGTTTCATTATTATTTTACGCCGTTTTATTTAAAAGTTTTCTTTTATACTCTTAGGGCAGTTATTGCTCATTATTTCCTGTTTCCCTCTTTTCTCTTCTCTTCTATTCTCTCTCGTTCTCGTTCTATTTCACTCTTCGTGTTTTCTGATTATTTGCTCTTCACTGTATCGTTTTTTGATTGTTGTATCTTCCATTGTTACTGCTCTATCATCTGCATTGTTCATCGGTGAGTGATTTCTCTAATTTTTTTTTATTTTTAACGGTTATGCTTTTGTTATATCTTAATTTTTGTTGTGTTAGATGTAGGATTGTGTTTTTTTTATGATTTTATTAGTTTTTTTTATCTTACAATATGAATTGCAAATGATTTTGTATTAAAAATTTGTGAATCTGTTAATGCATGTACAATTATTTGATATTTTGTTAGTTATTATCACTGATTTTGTTTTTTTATACTTTTTATCTCCAGTTTTTATTATACATTATGTCTGATACTGATTTTGATCAAACATTATCGGAATTCTTGATTCAATTGAAGAATCCTGACATTGCTCCTAAAGAAATGGAGGAAGCTTCTGATTCTCCGGTCCGTATGAGTTTGAGGAAAAAGACTATTGGTAGTAAACCTGTTGCTCCTAAAATAGAGAAGAAAGCAATAAAGAAATCAAAATCTGTGCAGAAGTCTGTTGCTGGAAAAAGGAAAGCAAATTTTGTGGTACCTAAAAGAGATATTAAGAGGAAAAGGCTTGGTACTGATAATTTGGATAAGAATGATTCATTTCAGGTATTTTTTTGATTAATTGTACTGATAATCGAATGATAATATGATTATAACATGATGACAAGTTGATGATAACATGATGATAGCGTTATGTTAGTATAAATGTGTATACTGATAATATTATGATAATATGCTTTTTGTGATAATATTGTGCAACTTGTATGTGTTCAGTTGTTTGGTAATATGATGATAATATAAAATATTTGTTTCTGTTGATACTCTTATGATAATAGTATGTCATTTTGAGAGTGTTGTTTTTTTCTGGTAGTTGTATGTGTTCAGTTATTTGATAATATGATGATAATATAAAATATTGCTTTTATGTTGATACTCTTATGATGTTTTTAATAGTTTTTGTATAACTGATGACAATTTTATGACAGTATGATACCATGATGGTAAGTGTACTGATAATCGAATGATAATATGATTATAACATGATGATAAGTTGATGATAACATGATGATAGCGTTATATTAGTATAAATGTGTATACTGATAATATTATGATAATATGTCATTTTTTGTGATAATGTTGTGCAACTTGTATGTGTTCAGTTGTTTGATAATATGATGATAATATAAAATATTTGTTTTCTGTTGATACTCTTATGATGTTTTTAAATACTCTTTGTATAACTGATGACAATTTTATGACAGTATGATACCATGATGATAATGATGTTTTTTTTATAATAATATTTTTGTATAACTGATAACATTATGATACCATTTATAATACTCTTTGCATTTGTGTTTATTGCAGACATTTGATTTGTTACTTGGTCCAAAGGATCGATTTGTCGGTAAAGTTGGAAATGCTTCACAGAATGCAGTGCTGAAACATATTAAATCGAAGCTTAGTGAAGATCAGTTAGCAACGTTCAAGAACAGTAGGTTTGGTGTCTTTCTAGAACTTGACAAAGATGTACTGAGTCTTAGACTCATACATGCCATACTTTTAAGGGAAGTTCATCACAGCAATTTGTCAGAGCTTTGGTTTCATTACGGTTCGCAGAATATGCGATTCAGTCTATATGAGTTTGGTCTTGTTAGTGGACTTGTTTGTGTTGGTGATGAGTCAAGGTTTTCTGGTCATTTTAAGGACAGTAACTTTTTTAATAAATATTTTGGTGATGTGAGCAAGATTACCCGTCAGGTTATTGAAGCGAAATTTAAAGAGGCTGTGTGGGAGAATGATGAAGATGCTGTAAAGTTTGCAAAGCTTTACATGGTTCAGTGTTTTTTATTGGGTCATCTTGGAACTACTTTGGTTGACGATCGGTTCATTCACTTGCTTGACTGCCCTGATTATGATGATTTTCCATGGGGAAAATATTCATTCCAGTTATTTGTTCAGTCTACTAAGAACAAGCTGTGGACTAAACATAATGCATCAAGTCAATCTGCTTTCTATCGTTTGTATGGTTTTCCGCATGCTATTCAGTTTTGGTTTTATGAAACATTGGTTTCTGTGCCTGAGTATTTGTGTACTTTGAGCAATGCTGCTGTTTATCCTCGATTACTGCGTTGGAGTCCGAAGGATATTAAGAAAATGCAGAACTTTGATTTTCAGGTTTTTGATGATGGAACTGAAAAGGTATTATGATTCTTATTTAACTTTTTTTCTTTTATTGATTTGTGTGTTATTTGTGAGCTAATTATTTTTTTATTTTTTATAGGTCTCAGTGCTTTCAAATATTGTAGCAAATGAGTTTGAGTCAAGTCAACTTATTGTTACTGGACTAAATTATCAAGGTCAAGTTGTGAAGCGAGCAAGAACTTCTGCTTCTGATTCTGAAGATAAAATATTGGAAGTGGCAAGGTCTGCTTGTATTAAATTTGTCCATGAATTGAAAGCACTAATTTTTGATAACAAGGCTGATTATTCTGATGTGGAGTGTGACGTTCGAAAGCGCATTTGTGCTTCTGTGGTTAGTTTTGAAGAAAATCAATTGAGTGATATTTTTGATGACAAATCTGGAAAGGTATGTGTTTTTATAATAACATTACGATAATAGTATATTATGATAACTGTATGATAATGTGAAAATACTGATACTTATATGATATTTTGATGCTCATCTGATAATGTGATGATAATCTGATAATATGATAATTGTATGATAATTGAATGATAATTGTATGATAACATTTTTGCATAAAACTGTTACTGTTTTAATATTACATATTTATTGTTAGCATTGCAATGATACCTCTATGATAATACTTAATTGTACTGTTATTTTTATGCTTTTTCATGAGTTGTGTTTTGCTGTTTTGTTAATGGCTTATATGTTCATGATAATGTTTTTAATTAATGAGAATATGATGATACTTTTATGATAATCTTTTTTATTTATAATGATATAATCATTGTTTAATATAGGCTGATACTGTAGAAGAACTGATATATTCTTCTGACGGTGATTCTGAGGTAAATATTTTTATATATATTTTAATAATATGCATTATTCTAATTATTAATTTGATTAATTTTCATTTTTGCAGACTGTTAATGAGAATAACAGTGGCTCATCGGAGGAAACTGTGAGTGATGATGATGTGAGTCATAAGGTTTTTAAGGAGAGTGCTGCGATTTTAAATAATGAAAATGTTGTACCTGTTTCTGAATCAGTTGGAGGAAAGGTATTTTTTTTATTGTTGTTGATTTCTTTATAATTAACTGTACATTTTACTAATTAATCTTTTTCTGCTATTAGTTTGATGCTGAGGTAAATGTTGAGGAAGTGAAATCCTTGTCCAATGATAATCCTGAAATTGATGATTGTGGTGTAGAAGATGTGGCTGAAGATGTGGGAGAAGCTGTGGCAGAAGTTGATTCTATTGCTGATGATTCAGAGAGGAATTTTGATGTGGATGCTTTTTTTGATAGCAATCCTAGTCAGTGTACTGATAAATTTGATGTAGTTAAGGAGGCTGAGTTACCTGACATAACAGAAGAAATTGAGGATGCTGATTTAGTTCAAAAAAGGGATGTAATTGGGGATGCTGAGAATGTAAATGTAGCTGATGATATTAATCAGGCTGAGAATTTTAATTCTGTTGAGCCGTTGGAGCAGGTCGACAATGTCAATTTCGTTGAGCCGTTGGAGCAGGCTGAGAATGTTACTGCTGTTGAGCTGATGGTGCAGGATAAGAATATTAACGAAGCTCTGGATTCCGTTGCAACTGAGCAGTCTATTAGTACTGATGGTGTTCCAGACAAGGAACAATTGAGTTTAAAAGAAAAGGAATCTGACTTGGAGGTATAAGCATACAAGTTTGTTAATTTTTTGTTCTCTTCCTTTTTTATGATATTGTAATGATACTGTTCTTTTTTTTATTTTTTGAGTTGTATGGCTACTTGTAAGTTAATTACATGATACTGTAATGATAATGTATTATCTTTATACTGTTATGATAATGTAATTTTATTATTTTTTAATTGATACTGTATTGATAATATGGTGTTTATATGAGCTGATTTTTTACATTTATGTGATACTGTTATGATAATGATAATTACATGATAATGTCTTATTTTTTACATTTATGTGATACTGTTATGATAATGATAATTATATGATAATATGTTTTGATACTGTTATGATAATGTAATTTTTTTATGCATTGAGTGTGTCATGATAATTATATGATACTATATGATACTATTATGATAATATGAAATATTTTTGATTATTTTTTATGTAACAGAATGTTTGTAGTGCTGCTGGTGAAAAAACTGATATGCACAAACAAATTGAAGTTGAACTTGAGATGCTTGGTGAAGTCTGTAGTGATGAGTTTATGACACCTCCTGTTGAGCAATCAGATTTAGATGTTGCAAAGACAACTTTAGAGAAGAAAGTGGATGATAATTCTGATACTGAGATGGATGGTCTTGCTGCTTGTGAGCTACAAGTATCTTCTATTGTGGCATCTTTGTCTACCTGGATTTCGAATGAGGTATTTATTAAATTTAGGTTTTGTTTATTTTTCAATTATTTATGCAAGATAAGTTAACTGAACCTTCTGTTTTATGAAATAAGGTTCCTAAAAAAACAGTTATAAAAGAAGAGAATGTCATTGCTGAACAAGATATACAAGTTAAAACAGTTACTGCTCCTCCAAGAAGGAGATTGAAAGTAATGTTTTTAAATTTATTTTATTTTTAATTAGATGTAATATTTTTTGATATTGTAATGATAATGCAATGTTTTGTTTTCGTATTGTAACAGCTTCCCACAAGGAAAGCTAGTGAAAATTTGAAAAAGGAGACAACGTTGACAAATGTAAAAAGTTGGGCAATTCCATCTTTTGCTTTACTGGAAAAAGTTCGAAACTTAGACAAACCTGAAAAGGTTAAATCAGTTGGTTTGGTGTTTGTAAATCGCAATCCGTTGCTCCTAGAAAGTGTGTCTGATATGTGTAATCAAGCATGGCTTTCTGAATTTAATGATTGGATTTGTGTTGGCACATACAAGAGGAAAACAGAACAGTAAGCTTTCTGTCATTTTCTTATTTTAATATGTATATTTTTTTTATCTTGTTGTGTATTTAACACAATTTTTTTGAATTTTTGTAGCCATGAAATTTATTATCCAAACTATAAAATTTTAAAACCAGTTATAAGGCTTGGCGGAGAGGAAATTCGTGTGAAAGATTTCTTTTTCAAGCTTCATACACCTGGAGCTTATTTGGATTCAAGTGTAAGTGTATCATTATTTGGATAACAATATGATAATATAGATTGATAACATTATGATAATCACTGGTGATGAAAACAGTGGATAAAATAATGAGATAATGTTTTCTGATAACATTATGATAATCTAATTATAACATTATGATAATATGTGTTTTTATGATCATAAATGTTTTTATGATACTTCTATTATTAATTGGTTTGTTTTATTATTTTATTTTCAGCATATTGACTGCCTGTTTGCATATTTGAGGAAGAAGTGTTTGTTTCTGAACAATGGTTACAGTACATGTGCAAATTTCTTTGACCAGTATGTGCAGAATGGGTATTTAATCTATAAGGAGGTTGGCAGTGTGACTGAAATACCGCAGTTCTCTGAATTGTATAATATCATTGTTGGTGAAGATGGTGTTTATAAGAGGGCTTGGGGAGATGTGAAGAATGTACTGTTCCCAGTTCATCTTAAAGTTGATGGTGAAAATCAGGATCATTGGATTCTTGCTAAGCTCAGTTTTGAATATAGGACTTTTTTTATCTACAACTCTCGCAGGAGTGAGCTCTATGACAAGCATACTGCTATTGCTATGAATGCATATGCAACATTGATCCCATTTCTATTGGATACTGTTGGATTTTATGATCGAAGGGACATCGACTTCAAATCTGTTTATTATATGGGCAAGAAAAAAACTGATCCATTCGTTGTAGCTTATGTTAACAACCTTCCTGTTCAAGAGGATGCGTAAGTCTCTATCTTTTGGTCTTTTTTATATTTTTTTGAAATAGTGATTTAATGAGATAGTTTCATAATTATTATACCACAATGCAGAGATTGTGGCGTTTACGTTGCAGCTTTTGCTGAATACTTGATAGAAGGGAAGGCTATTCCGAGACAAATCAGTTGTAGTGTTGTTCGTGAGCGATATGCAGCAAATCTGTACATTTATGGAAGGTGGAAGATCAAGAGTGGATATATATCAAATGAATGTTAATGTTTTAGTTTTTGGTTTAGGCGTTTCATTTTGTTATTCTGTAAAAAAAAATGGTTGTGTAGATTTTTTTTACTGTTAATGACTTTTATTATGATGTAATGACAATTGTTTGATCAGTTTTATGATAATGAGATGATAAGTTTGTGATACATAAATGATGATAAACTGTTTGTTCATTATCAAATGTTTGGTTTACTGTGACTCATATGATAATTGTATGTTTAATATTTAGATGATTTTTATATATTTTAATGATTAACATATGATAATATTTTATAATATTTGTATATGGTTGATAATAAGATGATAATGTAATGATAATATTATGATAATAACATTCATAAATGATAATAAACTGTTGTCCATTTATCAGATGTTTGGTTTATTGTGACTCATATGATAATTATACGTTACTGTTATCAAATTTATGATTATCTGATTTTATATATTTTAATACTTAGATGATAAACATATGATAATATTTTATCATAATGATATATGGTTGATAATAAGATGATAATGTAATGATAATATTATGATAATAACATTATATTACTCCATCAGATATTGAATGATATTTTTTTATTTATTGAAAAATAGTACTATTGAAAATCTCAAATCACAGTTTTCTATCTGTTTTTTGGAATATTTTTACAAGTTTTACGATTATGTCCATAATATCCACATCTGCTGCACTTGTTTTGATTCTTTTGTTCTTCTGCTCCTTTTATTCTTCTCTTTTTTGGTCTTCCTGGCTTAGTTCTCCCTATAGGAGGTAAGACAATGATATCCTCAACCTCTGCAGTGACTTCCCATGTTTCTTCTTTAGGAACTGGGTATACAGTTTGTGCATATGTAGCAAGCATTGCTTCATTTGTGAAGTACTTTGAGCAATATTCAGTTGGGTCTTGATGTTTGTAGTTTAATACAGCAGCAGCATGTTTACATGGGATCATTTCTTCTTGATATCTGTTGCATGTACAAGATTTTTCCTTGATGTTAACAGTAGAGGTATCACCATTTTCAGTAACAGTGTATATGTCATCATTAGATGGCTCTACCTGATATACATGTGATAATGTCAAAAATATTAAAAGATAATAGCATATGATAATAGAATGATAATAAACTGATAATAGCATATGATAATAGAATGATAATAAACTGATAATAGCATGATAAGATGAAAATATTTCTAACTGTGATAAGAATGAATCCGTACCTCTATTTTGAGTGAATCTAAATAGTTTTGCCTTAGGACAGCATCATATTTTGAAGACAATTTTGTAAAGGTTCCTTTAGCAATATTTCTGTTCTTGTAGCTCCACCTTTGAACCAAATTTCTCAAGTATTCCATAAGCATCGTAACTGGTAATTCTCGTGCTCTATTTACTGCTGCATTAAATGACTCAGCAGTATTTGAAGTCATTATGTTGTATCTTTTGTTCACAGAATGTGAAACTGCCCACCTTTCAAAACCTGCATCTTTGAGATAAGCTGTAACTCCTGGATTTACGTTGCTTATTTCTGCCATATGAGTATTGAATTCTTCCTTTGTATAAGCTCTTGCTGCTGCTTTGAACAGGTCTTTAATTGTCTTCTGATCCTTTTTAAATCTGCTTTTCACGTTACTTAGTAAATGATATAAGCAAATATCATGTTGAACTTCTCCAGCAAAAACACTTTCTATTGCATTTTTAATACTCATATGTCTGTCTGAAATTATACACATTCCTTCCCTTACACCAAAAACAGTTTTGATTTGTCTAAAAAACCAATTCCAAGATGCATCATTTTCTGAATCTGTTATTGAAAAGGCAAGAGGGAAGATTTTTCCTGTAAAATAAGAAGCAAAATAAAATAATGATATTACGATGATACTGTAATGATATTATAATGATACTGTAATGATAATATGATGATATCGTGATGATAATGATATTAATCATACCTGCTGCATCAAGAGTTGAAGCTGAAAACAGAGAACCTCCAAATGGTCCTTTCAAAAATGTAGCATCAACAACCATAATAGGCATACAGTGACTCCATCCACTTATTGATGCATTAAGTGACATGAATGCATAAAGAAAAGTATGATCCACATTTCTTTGTAAGCTTACAACTGATCCTGGATTTGTTTGCTTCACCATGTGAAGATATCTCGGTAGTAGACCAAATGAATTTTCTGGTTTCCCTCTTAAAAGCTCTAGTGCAATTTCTCGACATTTCCAAGCTTTCCAGTAATCCAATTTAATGCTATAATCATTTCTCATGTCTCTGATTATGTCATTAGGTGTGTAAATTGTCTTGATATCCAACAAGTTTGACTTTATTATTTTTGCTATGGTTTTTGAGCTGACAAACCTCAGGTCTCCCATTCTCATCTCCAAAGAACATGTATGATAATTGTTGAACTTACGTACCCGAAACATTTTTGTATGACCAATTTTCGAGGCATAAAATTTCCAATCACAATGGTCATCTATGCATTTTAATCGGTACTGTCTTGCGCATGATTTTTGGACCTGTAATTATTAATAATATACAGTATCAGTTTTTTGTGAAACTGTTATGATAATAAAATGTCAAAATCAGAATATTTGAAATGTACCTTGAACTGAAAGTGTTCTTTTAGTCCATATAGGCTCATCTCTGATATTAATGTTTCTTTATCTGTGAATATACCTCCTTCTTCTATTTTCTGATTTGCTTGATTGGTTGCAACATGATCTTCATCAAAATCTGTTTCTGGAAGATTTTCTTGAAGTGTGCAGAGAAGATTTGCATATTCAATCATATCCAAATTTGAATAAGACATTTCTGTTTCTTTAGAGTTTTGTTCATCCAGTTGCGTTATATTGTCTTCATGAACAAGAAGTGAATTGTTTGCAGCTTCTGATGATGATGTTTCCAAAAAAGAAGCAGATTTATTCAATATGATGCAGATTGGATATCTTGTGAAGTTAAGTTCACTCTTCTTTAACTGTATATAGAATCTGAGACTTCTTTCATCTGCTATTTTGACTGGAGGATAATCATCACTGATTAGATATTGAATATCTAATTCAGTTTCAGTATCTTGAACTTGCAAACTTTGATATACTAATTCGATAAAACTATTGAATGTGCAGTTCATTTCCAATAAAATTCCTGTCATTTTGAAGTCAGTATACTTTCCATCTTCAGTCCATTGCCCATCATGTTGCATTAGTACTTGGATAAATTCCATCCTGAAAATGATAAACAGATGATTATCAGTTGAAATATTATCATATGTGTATCACAATAACATATGATAATCTGATGATACTGTATCATCTGATAATCAGACTGTCAGATACTCATATGATAATCAGACTGTCAGATAGTCATATGATAATCAGACTGTCAGATACTCATATGATAATCAGACTGTCAGATACTCATATGATAATCAGACTGTCAGATTATCATATGATAATCATATGACATTATCATATGACACTCACAGCTTCAATATGACTATCTGATTATCATATGACTATCTGACAGTCTGATTATCATAACAGTATCTGACAGTCTGATAGATAGTCAGATACTCATATGATAGCTGTCAGATAATCATATGATAATCATATGACACTCTCAGCTTCAATATGACTATCTGATTATCATATGACTATCTGATAGTCTGATTATCATAACAGTATCTGACAGTCTGATAGATAGTCAGATACTCATATGATAATCAGTTTTTGTCAGATACTCATATGATAATCAGACTGTCAGATAGTCATATGATAATCAGTTTTGTCAGATACTCATATGATAATCAGACTGTCAGATACTCATATGATAATTAGTTTTTTCAAATAGTCATATGATAATCAGACTGTCAGATACTTATATGATAATCAGTTTTTCAGATAGTCATATGATAATCAGTTTTTCAGATAGTCATATGATAATCAGACTGTCAGATACTCATATGATAATCAGACTGTCAGATACTCATATGATAATCAGTTTTGTCAGATACTCTTATGATAATCAGTTTTTCAGATAGTCATATGATAATCATTTTTTGTCAGATAGTCATATGATAATCAGTTTTTGTCAGATAGTCATATGATAATCAGACTGTCAGATACTCATATGATAATCAGACTGTCAGATACTCATATGATAATCAGACTGTCAGATAGTCATATGATAATCATATGACACTCACAGCTTCAATATGACTATCTGATTATCATATGACACTCATAGTATCAATGACTATCACATTATCATATGAGTATCAGATTATATGCATCACAATATCATATAAGTATTTTTTTTTCACATTATCATATGAGTATGAGTATATCAAATTATCACAAGAGTATCATTTGAGAATCACATTGTGTCATAATCAGACTGTCAGATACTCATATGATAATCATATGACATTACATTATCAGACAACATCAATATGAGTATCAGATTATCAGATGAGGATCACATTATCAGATTTGCATCACAATATCATATAAGTATCAGATTGATTTTTCTTATAGGTTAAAATTCAAATATCATCATATTTTTATAATCGTATAATCAAAAGAAGATAATATAAAAAGCAATTTTATTCACGAATATAGTCAATTACCTTCAAGAATCTCCGTTTTTTCAAGAGCGAGCTGTTTTTCGAGCAGATTATGAGGAACGAACTATTTTTCGAGATCTGGAAGTTGTTACAGAGATCTGGATTTAAGAATTTGCAGAATCGGAGAAGATTTTTCCAAAACAGAGAGCTTGAAAACGAGCTGTGAGAAAATAGAGAGAGAAAATAGAGAGAGAAATTTGAGAGAGAAAAGGAAGGAACCTCGTTGTTAGTGAAATTAATGAGCTTATATAGTGGAAGTAAATTTATAATTATAAAAGTGAGGAGAGTAAAAAAATAAAAGGTTTAAATTCGTGATGTATTTTTTGTAAGATTTCCGCGCTGATGTATATTAACATATTATTTTTGTATTTTAGGTAAATATGTATTTTTCTCAAGAAGATAACCAGTCTAACACATGAAAACAAGAGCTATTCGTCAAGGCAAATCAATGGTGTTTCTCCCCAATTTCTTGTTTCACAAACTGAAACTAATGTAGAAGCACTTCTGTTCAACCATGGAAAGCACTTCAATTCTTCTCCACTCCACAGCACTCCCATTTACTTCCTCCCTCACCGCCAAAACAATCACCGGCGGCAACAAAAATAAATTCTCTCTCAGGCATTTTAACAAACATCTTCACTCAAATGCCCCCAACGCCAACCTTCACTTAAAACACCCTCATAAACCCATCAAATCTCCATTTCCATTGAAACTAACAAGAACCCAGTTGTTACCTCATCTCAATTGCTCATATTCCACCTCCCCTCAATCCCACCCATTTCCAGAACCCTTAAAAATTCTCTCCTTTGATAAAGTTAAACAAACCCTCTTGCAAGTAACTCCATTTGATATAATCAAATTGTCTGCAGTGCTTTCAGTTGTGATTGCAGCCACAAAATGGGCTGTGAATTTGTGTTTGAACCCGTTTTTTTGGATGTATTTTAGCTGGAGTTGGTTGTTTTGGCCTTGGTTTATAGCTATATCACTTGCTTTTTATGGGTTCTATTGCTTTTATAAGTATTCATTAGGTGAAGCTAGTGTCTTTGAGCAAATTGGACTAGTTACTGCAGTGTTCACTTGGCTAACACTTGTGCCTCCTGCCTTTTTCAATGGCTATCTCCAAGGCTGGCCTGTTGTGTTCTTTTTTGTGTACCAGTACTTCTTTTTCTTCAATGTTAGTGTGAGGAAACGGTTGTATGGCGATTATTTTATGCGGGATCATGATCCTAAGTGGGATGTGAATCCGCCCAAATGGTATCGCGGTTTGTTCTGCATTGGAGTCATGGTTAGTCATTGGCTTGCGGCGTTTGAAGGGCCGGAATTGCACCTTATTCCTGGTGGATGGAGCAATGCCGCGATGTGGGTTTTGGTTGTTGTGACTTTGTTGATGCAATATAATTCGACGCTTTACCTTGCTAAGTACTCGGAGAAGGTAGTGGTTCCTACTGCTGTTGTGCAATTTGGGCCGTTTAGATGGGTCAGGCATCCTATATATTCTTCTACAATGCTTCTGTTTGCTGCTTATTTTATTTCGCTTCGCGCGCCTTTGAGCTTGTTGTTTGTAGTAGCAGTGTGTTTGATGTATTATGACCAGAAAGCGAAAATGGAGGAGGCTCTGATGATTGAGACTTTTGGGGAGAGATACTTGGAGTATATGAACAAAGTACGGTACAAGTTCATTCCGTTCGTTTTTTAATGCATCCTCCGTGTATGACAATGTTTAAGCAACTAGAGAACTGAACCGTAGAGTGTACAATTTTCCCTGCCATCAATATTCATATGCTTTTCTTTGTTTCTATTTCTTGACTATAAGGCATAAGCAGTCATTTTCACATAGTTGTTATGTTTGATATGATTGATTCTCGTTTAAATATGACTTGTGCCTTTGGATAAGTGGTGATTTCTTGAAGAAATGTACTCATTTCTTGTAGTTGTCGCTCAAAGTGCTGTTTTTGTATGCTAAAAATGCGTGTATAATCTTTAATTTGGTTACTACTAGTTTTTCTAGTTCATGCAGACCATTCTAAAGTGCAACCTTGATTCTCTTTTAATCATATTTCACATCTAATAATGGAATTTTGAAGGCCTTATAAGTCAGAAGTTTTCTTGTATTTTTAGTTGGAGATTCACTTAACCAAAAAGTATCTTCGCTAAGCTTGTTTGTAGAGTTATAGATTTCAAGAGGATGCCTTAGAGATTCATTGAGCAAAACATTGCCAAGTAATATGTGTCAGCTTTTGGTATTGGAGAAACAAATATCAATCAAAAGACAATGTTGTGATATACGATGAGAACATGAATGGAAATAATTGATTTTATAAAGAACAAAGGTAACACTAGTTGATGATAAGATAGAATTACACTGTTTAGATTTTCACTGTTTTTCGTGGATATATCACTATTTAATTCTGCAGTGTTTTTAGAGGAAATGTCATTGTGAACTAACATATGTGGCTTTTGATAAACTAACACACCTCTTTGAACAGTTGATAGGCATCGAAAATGAAAGTTTGGTTTAAATATGTAGAGCATGATAACAAAATTTATGAAGAGGTTTTGTTTGTTGTATTTTCTATCATGGACAAAATTGTTGCATTACACAATTAGTAGTCCATATCTAATGGTGCCTTAATGCTATCTTTACGCTTTTCAATTGCGTTTTTTAGACTGCAACATTGAAGATATTGGTGTTTTACGTATGTTGATATATCGATATAACTCATTTGTGAAATTTGAACAGTTGATAGGCATCCATTTCTATGTTTATAAATCTGGCTTCTTTTTGCTGCTTTTACTATAGTTCTTCTATGTTATGAAACTTGTAAATTCATTTGCTGCATTGCTATCAGTGTCTTGGCCTGGAGTCTTTCTAGCAAATTTCGAACTTTTTGAAATGATAGAAATTTTATGTACCTGAACTTAATTTCACAAACATATTAAATCAAATCCGCATCATTTGCATGATATAAAATTTTCAGTTTATATCATGGTAGAAGTTTGAAATCATTTTTGAGTCATTTTTATTAATTAATTCGCAGTTAAAATTGTGGAGAAAATCTTCTACTGTTGCATTTATTATACCAATGGTAGAAGTTAGACATTCTTTTTGAATCGTATGAAGCAGTTTTTTAAAAAATCGAACTAGTGGTCTAATGACGGTAATATTCAGTCCAGTACTGTTTCTGTCGAAATTTAATAACGCGCTGCTAGAGTCTATAATAATAAGAGAGATACATGTTTGAATTTAATGGACATACATACAATTTTTATTACATTTTATGATATGAAATCGACTTGGAAAATTTTCTAGTTAGAACTCCCCCAACCGTTAATTTTTTTCTCCGACTCTGACGTGGATGTACATGCCACGTGGCTGATTCCCATTTGGTTACATCATTTACATTCACTACTACTCAAATTTGATCCTCAATTAAACAAATTTGAATTACTTTTTTTGTTTTGTTAATATTCCCATTTCTTCCACTATATGTTACAGCAAGAAATGCATCAAACCATTAAAGGTTGATGAAACCTAAAATAAACTAAATAATACTGAAATGTTGGATTTATGCCAATAATTTGCTGCTTCTGGGCCTATGGGTTACTCTTATAGGCAAACCCCTCTTTGGTACTGGGAAAGGCCCATATTGTATTCCATCCTCTTCTTCCACAATTTGCCACCTGAAATAGCTAAATTTTTCATTTCACTATTTAATAATTCTTTTTAATATAATGAACGCGGAAGATTAATTTAAGACTTTCAACTCGAATTATAATATCAATATATTCATTTTTTAAATTATACTATTTTTTTTGCTAATTCTCTATTATATCCTTATTTAATTTGATTTGTTATCAAATAAGTACTATTTACTAATATTTTGATTCTTAAGAGAGATTATTTAATATTGATTTCTTTTCATAAAAATTATTATGTTTTTTAATTTGTGTAATTTTAAGTGTAACCTATTACTATTATGATACAGACGGAGTTTTTTCTGTAATTTTTTTTATTAAAAATGTTTATATTTTGTAATCATTACCGAGCTAGTAACTTAATGACATCATTGAATCTCTATTCGGATATAATTTCCAGTGAATGAATACGAGATCACATCGATGAAGAGGCAGAAAAAAATTGTTATCTTGTTCTAAATATGTAATTAATTAAATCCCCAAAGAAAAAAACAAGAAAAATTGTTAATAAAGATGACAAATAAAGAGATGACGTGGTTAAAATGTCATGATTCTGGCCGTTGCTGGCAGCCTAATTGTCATAAAGCCAGATTGATTAGCTAGCAAACTA
This sequence comes from Mercurialis annua, assembly GCF_937616625.2. NCBI lineage: Eukaryota > Viridiplantae > Streptophyta > Magnoliopsida > Malpighiales > Euphorbiaceae > Mercurialis > Mercurialis annua. The sequence goes on along the minus strand of NC_065575.1, from coordinate 1,804,910 downwards.
TGCATGTTTGTTACTATAGAGTATAGACAATTTGATTTTATAGAGTTTATCTCATACAACCGTTACGTCCTGTCATATTTACAGCATATCAATGAGTATTTGCGATTACTAATTTTTTTTATATTAACAGAGTTATACAAAATGTAATTTAACCTATTTCGTATAACAATGAGAAATAATTTGTTCAAATCTAAATTCATAGTCCATGTAATTTTAGCCAACAACAATGACATAAATTTATCACAAATCGTGCGATATTATTAGACATTTTGGCAACAATGACATAAAGTAATTATGATGATGTATTATTTTTTAAAAATATGTAAATAGAAAATGAAACAAATTTATATTTGTACACATTTCAAATATAAAGAAATATCATGAGAAAATATGTAAAAATATGTTAGCAATATTACTTTTTAAAAGCGCTCGATTAGTATATTTTTGAAAAATAAAATAAAAATATCAAAATAATAAATTTTAAAAATATCAAACATCGCTAATTTATTTAATATGTTGATTTTTAGGTTGTTCTGTTATTTGAAAATCTTAATATAAATTTTAAAGAATTTAATTATAATGTCATTTTGAACATGTGTATACTAAACAATGAGAAAAAAGAAAAGAGAAAAATGACCTGTAAGTGAGAGTGAGATGGTGAATGAGAATGAGCATCTCAAGCTTGGCTAGTTCACTGCCGGGACAAGAATGAACTCCATTGCCAAATGGCATATACGTGTTAGGTCTAGGTGGCACCTGCACAGTCAATAACAAAATTAACTAAAAAATATCAATAATTTTAAAAATTTAAATTGATTTAAATCAGTATAATCACGGATTTACGACTCGATTAGTTCAATCATATACAACTATTGACTCCAAAAAATTGATCGAAAAATAAGTAAATTGACCACGCACTAATAAATAAAGGACTCGGCATTTTTACGGTTTAATCGGTTTGTTTAATAGTTCGGTTCAAACAAAGAGATTAAACTGTATTTTCAATTTTTATAAATAGCCCGAACTAACTGATCAATTTTTGGTTTACAACTAAATCAACTGAACCGGCATATTCAACACGATTCTTAAGACACTAATGTGCAAGTATAAAATTGGTTAAAAAAAATCTGAGTTACTGAATTATAAGTCTTTTACATAACGGTTAATATCGTTTTATTTATTATATTTTTAATAATTATTTTTGTTTACTGACAAAATTTACTAACCTACAAAAATAATTCACGTGTATCTGTAAACAAAAAAAGATTTGAGAGCCAGAAATCAAGTATCTAAAATAGAAAAAAAGGACACTGCAACACTGAGTAGATAAAAAAAATCTAGCAAGCCATTTTTAACCTTATATTTCCTGCAGTATATATATATCCAAAATTGTATGTCCCACTAGATTCTGTGAATGTACTATATTTATAATTTTGGATGAAAATGGAATTACCTGAAATCTTGAAGGATCAAATTTTTGGGGCTGAGGAAAATAATCTGCAGAGTGATGAATGGTTCTAAAAAGAGGCAAAACTTTCCAGCCTCTTGGAATTAAATAGCCTTCAAATTCTACATCTTCTACTGCTTCTCTGAATGTAAATGATAATATACTCGCTGCTCTTAGCGTTTCTTGAATCACCTGAATATCGATACATGTATGCATAATTTGATTTAAAAATATTTCGGTAAAATAAAATATAGAGATAAAAAAAGAAAAAAAAAATTACCCTGGTAGTCAATGGCATGCGCTTGGTATCATCCCACGTAAGTCTACGATTTGCCTCAATTATTTCTTGTCTAATTTCTTCTTGTTCATGCTGTGAAAAATTTCAATAAATACAAATTAAAGTAAATAAAAATTGATTGGCAGTAAAATAATAATAACATAGTATATAAATATGTATGGAACGAAGATCTGATTGTCTGACTTAAATTTTTATAGATATTTCACTATTTTATTTATACAATGATTGGCTAATAAAATCAAAAGATGCATGAACTGAAAAAATATCACCAGCCAATAATATAAATAATAAACATTTGTCCTGACAAATGTCTATCACAAATTGAAAAGAAAAAGTCAAATGTATAATTATATTGAGAAATATATTCTAATGCACAACTCCTATATTTTTTTAATATATTGTATCAATAAATTATAAAAAAAATTAATAATTTGTTTGTATTTTTATCTCCAAATAAGAATTACAATTCAAATTTGGAATCTCTTTGAATAAATATTGCGTGCATTCTACATTAAACTAAAATATGATAATTAAATAATAAACTTGCTGTCATACAAGTAAACTCAATTACTATATAAGGCAAAATATATAATTGGGATCCTTAAATTTGGTCCGAAATTTAATTTGGATCTTAATAATTATTTTAAAGTAACACCTATATTATTAAAAAAAATAGATCTTATTTTAATAAGTTTTGTTCTACCGTTACTTATACTTGCGTGAAAAACACATGTCATACATGTAGTATTGACATAGGGTTAAATACATGTACCACGTGTATGACATATGTCGTCCACGTCAACCTAGATAACGGAAAAACAAAAAATTGTTAAAGAAAAGTTCATTTTTTTTAATTACATTAGGTACTTTTTTGAAACAAAATTATTCTTACAAGATTAAAGTTAAAATCAACCTAATAGGAGTGTTAAAATTATAAATTTGCTATGAAATATCATAAAAATAAATAAATAATTGAAACTTACAGTAACAGCTTGTAATAGATCTTGATTATCATGTAAGTATTTGAGAAGCCATGTGAGGACACTTGCAGTTGTATCATGAGCAGCAAAAATGACTCCAATTATATTATCACAAATTTGAGAATCATTTAATTTATTATTTTTCTCATCCAATAATACTCCAAGCAATCCTCCTCCTTGTTTTCCACTTTGCCTTCTCTTCTCAATCAATTTCTTCAATCTCACATTAAGTTGCTTCCTTGCCTTTACAAAATTAATCAAAATAAGAATATCTATCAAATTAATGTATTAAAAAATAATTAAACGAATTTAAAAACTATAATTTCATGTCAAATAATCTAAACTTTTTAATTATTCCACCTCGGTTTGAATATATATTGCCGATAAAAGATATGATTGTAATAAAAAGGTATCGAAAGAAATATGCGCTAAGAATGTGTTAACGGGCTGTGATGAATGTCATAACGGACTGCGGTCAACAAAAGATTGATGCCAGGATAAATTCATCCAGAATATTACAATATTACGTACGGCGCCAAAAAAGATATCCTAACTTAGCAACCGATTCGGGACGAATTTGTTTGTCGATATATAGCGACAAAATTCCGTCCGTCACCAATATTAATTATTTCAATTTAATTGATCAAAATATAGATGTATTCAACTTTGCGGCATAAATTTATAAACCGAAATGACTCTTTTTTATAAGACAAAGACAAATAAAATAAACTATAGGGGCAAAATTAATGAAAAGAAATTACCTTCATAGCTTTGTAAAAGGGAGTTCCAGGCAAATCCAAAGGCATGGAATTGTAGCCATTTTCAAGACAGCTATACAAATGTTCAATTCCTTCCATTTCCAACTGATCTTGTTTTTCTCCAAACACAGAAATCATTGCCACATCAAAAGCATACTAAAAACAAAGAACCCAAAAAAATAACACTAATTAATTTTTAAAACCTTAATTAATAGACTTAATTTTTTTTTTATTTACGAACTATAAATTTTTTATCGAAAAATTATCATCGTTTTATTTATACATCCAGGTTACTATAACAATTCAAATTTAAATTTATTTATATGGTAACAAACACGTACCAAAATTTTAACCTGAATTATTATAATAACCTTTACTTAATATAAAAATAAAAATTTCAATAAATACAACAATGATAACTGTTTTCTATAAAAAAATCATATAGTTTAATAAGTGTAATTTTATTAACCCTAATTAACAAGACACAATTATAATTGATATAAGTAAATAAATATAATAAATACCCTTTTCATTTCTTGCAAAGTATTGATGGTGGACTGATTTTTCCAACAAGGCAGAAAAGATAAAACAATCTGCTCAATTTGAGAAACAGAATTTCTTATAGCAGAAGGTAAAAAAGAAGATTGAACCAACTTTTTTAAGTTGTAATGATGGACACCTTGTTGAAAAAATAAAGCTTCGGGGCCTATCATTTTTTCTTTACTTATTGGATAAGTTGGCTTAAATAAATGAGCTTTCGTCACCAAAACAATTTTTGCTGCTTCTGGACTTGAAATCATCACACATGGACATCCCAATATATGCGTCTTGAATATGTCTCCGTACCTAAAAATACAAAAAATAAATAAATCCCATTATACATTTTTTTTTCAACTTCAACTAGTTTTCATTCAAAAATTAGTAATTTTTAATTATTTTAAACGCATAAATATAATGTTTAAAAGTTTGTAAAGCCATCCAAACTCGACGGTTTCATAAAATGAGTCATGATTTCAAAATGACGAATAATGATATTTATATCATAGTTGATATTTTCTTATAAAATTTTAAAATTTTATATTTATATCTATAAAGTAAAATAAAATTGCAAAGTTAGCCTCTCCAAATACATCAAGAGGTTTCGAGTTCGACAAGAACCTCGGCCTAACAATTAAAAACTAATTTAATAAATATCTCTATTTAAAAAAAATCTACGATTTTTAATTTCTATCAAATATATTATTCATTTCGTTATCTTTTTAACTTTTGTCGAATATATTTACAACTTGTTTAGAGACGACGTGGGAGCGTTATGAAAAGATACCGTTTTTGGCGGTTGAAGAAGAAAGAATTGGGATTTTCAGTGTAGAGTTTGAGAGTTTCGCCAATATAAGGCCAGCCCATAGAGCCAGGAGGCAGTCGCCGGTGATCATTGGAGTGACGCCGGCGCCGGCAATGAAGAAGAAGAAGAATGAGGAAGAAGAAAAAAAGAAGGAGCATTGTAAATAGTTGGTGATGAGCTAAAGAAGCTGATAATAATGGTGATGATACTGAGGATATAATTAGAAGGTGGTGGTGCATGGTTTGTGAAGCAAGAAAAATACAAAAATAAAATGAGAGGTAGAGAGAGAATTAGTTGAAGTGAATGAGATTGAGAAATATTCAGAGAAGATTTTGTATTGTATTTATAGAGAGAGAAAGTTAGAGAGATTTTGCGTTGGTGATGACAGGCGTCACCTGCTTTACGGGAACACCTGGCTTTTCTCCTTCTCAAATATGTGTCAGTCTCCATTCATATTTATTTCATTTTTTATTCAAGATATTTATTATTTGTTTAATAAGATAAATAGGGTTATTTATTTTATAAAAAGCAAAATAACCTTATGAAGGTCTTTTTGTACATCATAATTCCTCGGATCCGTAAAGATAATAAAAAAATCAAAGCACTATGTTAATTAGGGGAATAAATGAATCAAGACGAGTCGAGTTTTGAAGTGTTCATGTTTATCTCGTTTAGTGAACAAGATGTTCATATTTGATTTATGTTCATTCGAGTTTTCAACGTGTTCATTCGAGTTCGTATAGAGATTATAATGTTCATATTCAGTTCGTGTTCGTTCGTTTACCTGCTAAAAAAACAAGCTTGTGAACAAACTTGCGAACAAACATACTAACATCCGATAAGTTCCAAACGACCTTGTTTGCGAGCCTGTTCGCGAGTTCATTTGCGAGTCCATTTGTTTGACAGTAAAACATATAAATTCGCAAGCACAAAATTTAAATATGAGTCAGTTTGCAAACACCTAATCGAGTTTTTAAATGAGCTTGCTCACGGACTTTTATTTGAGTTCGTTCACAAATTGTCGACAAACTCTTATTCGAACTCGTTCACAAACCACTAATCGAGCTGCTCGTGAATGTAAATAAATCAAACACTATTATGTTCATATTCGGCTCGTTTAAATTAAGAAACACAAAATCAAGTTTGAGCTCGGTTCGTTTAAAATATGAACAAACACCAATCGAGTTTTTATCAAGCCGAACATCGAGTTGCTCGCGAGCAGTTCAATTCATTGACACTCCTAACAGTGATATACTAGAATTATAAATTCAATCAATATTGATATAATAAATTTTAAACGTATTTAATTAACTTCGTATTTGACTAACAATAAATTTTTATCATTATAAAATAAAAATTTAATTACTTCTATCTTTACGAAACGTACAAACGGTCTTATAGTTTTTATAATGCTAAACGACATCATTTTGATTTAGACTAATTTCTTCTAATTATTTTAAAAATAAAAAAATACAAATTTTTTTTAAAAAAAGTTTACAATTTGTGGTAAATGTCAATTTTTCATAAGATTTAAATGAATTAAATATAAAAATGAAGATAAAATATTTTTGTGAAAAAATGAAACAAGATATACATAGAAAGTGTAGTGCCCGCCCAGTAGCAGAATCACATGAAAGCAGAAGTAAGCGGCAAGATGATCGTCATTCCTCATTGTGTCAGCCCAGGCCCGAACCTGCCAACCTTCTGAGACCGACCAACTTCGAACACTATGGAAACTTGGGCTAGGACACGTGGCCGAATTCAGGCTTCCACAGTCATTTGCTTGCTTTTCTTGCGTCTGCCTGACCTTTCTTTCTAGTACTTCCATGCTGAAAATTAAATTAAAATTTTCATTATAATAATTTATTTTTAATAAATTTTATATTCATCTAAAATAAGTGATGTGATTATTGATGACAATAATTATTATGTTCTAGTTTAATCATTGAAATATCTAAAAATAGTATCGTATGTGTCATCTAAAACCTGAAATTATCACTATAGATAACACTTTCTGATAATTATAAAAATATCAAATTAGTATGTTTTAAGAAATTTTCATTTGTGAAACTAATATTAATATTATAAATATACTTCGCACTCATTGTAAATTTATTTATTTATTTGTATTTTATTCCGCCAACTACCTGAATAAAAAACTTTTATTTAATATCATAATAAAATAAAAGTGGGTAATGTTTTAGTTATGGTCAATTAAAATAATTAGTGAATAATAAACACTAGCTAATAAGAGTGTACAATGCTTTTGAAGTCTTTTATCTAAAATTACACATATAAAAACAAATAACTATCCATTTTTATATATTTATTTGGTTGTGGTGTATTTTTTATGTATTTGTATGCATATATTTTTCAAATTTGATTAAGATCCAACACAATAATACAATTTTATTTCTTTATGATTTGCAAGGCAATCTGCAATTAAAAAGAAATATTTTGTAATATAAGTTTGAATTTTGAGTCAGGTCGTCAAATTTTTCCGAAACTTACACTTCATATTACTTATCATCACTAAAATAAAATATAAATATATTTTAATGAATACTATCAAAGACATTATAATTTTTAATTAATAATCCATTAAAACACAATCTTATAAAGAATGCGACAGTTTAAATTTAAAATATAGACATTTTTAAATTTAAAATATAGACATTTTAATTCTAAGTTCATATTATAAAAGAAATATTTTTTAAAAAAAAATCATCAATTTTTTTTTAAATATTATTTAATAATTATTTTTAAAAAAATAATTTAAGTTTGTTACAAGTATTAATGGAGAGCACCTAATAAATCTGAATGTGTTAGTTTTAGACTTTTGTACTCTTTTCTTTTGAAGGACAAATATTTGATCCGTACCACAACTTTCTTCTTTCTTTTTCTTGCTCATCTTCTTGTAAACTCCGACCCGTTCTTGAATGCCTATTTCTGTGGGCAGGAATTCAATGTAGGCGGCCGCAACAAAATACCAACACGATTACCATTCAAAATTGACTTTCTCATGAGGTTCTATGCCACTTGGACGGTTAGGATTTACCCATCTGTCAATTTTCGAGATCACCGCCTTCTATTTATTAGGACAACTGCTTATGTGGAGCACGTTGGTTGGGTGATTGTTTGGGTTTGACAATAAAATTGAGATCTTTGACTTGATTCTATCCTAGTTGTCATATTACACGTGGCAATTAGATTCACAATGACAGTTTCCTAGTGTGTCTCTCTATCCATGGAATATTTATGCCATCTTGATCTCGATGATCATCTTCGGATCTCACAAACTCACAATGATAATTTTAAATATTTTTTATTAAATAAATAAATATTAATAAAATAATTAGAATTGTTTTAGCAATATTAATATTAATAAGGCTTAATATCTTAAAAAAGTTCGACCTATTAGTCCCTTTTTAATTTTACTATGACGTTATAAAAATTTCCACCCAAATTCACATCTCTGAATCTTAATTCTACTCAATTTTATAAATTATATTTATTAAATTCGAAAAAATTCAATAAAAAAATTATGACTTATTAAGATCTCGCATGTGTATAGGGAAGTCAATGCTGTTGTAGACATCTAACCTCGTTAATGGAAAATGGATTGGTGTTGAAGGGATCGACATGCATGGCGTTCCTCCTCTTATTCAATGGCTTAAGCATAATGCCTATGGCGTGGTTTATGATCGTAGCGTTATTAGTTGTTTGTAGGTGTTTTTTAGGCTTTTGCCTTTTTTTATACGAGAAAGTATAATTTAAAATACCATCAAATTATTTATTTTTTGAAATTTGACTTTGAATTATTTTTAGAAAATTAATAGTTGATATATATTGAGGGCCAACTATTCCATTTCTAGAAAAATGAACAGACTATTACAAATTGTCCAGTCCATAAATAAATAATAGGACCCATCATAAATTGGCTCAATTGGTCACAAGTGTGAACAGTAAGTATGGGACATAAAAGAACTAAGGTTCGAATATCATATTCCACAAATGGGACTTATTGGAAGCATTTGTGGATGAGCTGTTAAAAGCACATATTAAATGAGAGGTCCGGCGGTGGGATGTCAAGACTAGTCTCCCCGAGGGTTTATCCAGGTGGTCGGACTCCGCCCTAAAAAGGTGGTCGGGCTCCGGCCGGAATTTTCTCGTCACTAAAAAATAAATAAATAAATAAATAAATAAATAATAGGGCTATGTAGTATTTAATTCATTTCTTTAATCTGTAAGGATTTTTTTTGTCTCATTATTAATTATTTTTTCCCAGTTTCAATTTCAATTTTCTTTAGGTAGGATATATTTACATCGTTTTTATATAAATTCTCATTGTCTTGAATTATTTTGATGAAAATATATACTCCCTATCTCCCATAGAGATAAAAAAAATATTACACTTACATGGAAGTTAAAGAATTAACTAATTATAGTAGATTTATTTAACATTCCTGCAACAAATTTTTTATTTTTTAAAAGTGAATTATGATAGAGATTTTTCTTTAATGCTTAAATTATACTCCCTCCGTTCCGTAAAAATAGAAAAAGTAGCTACTTTTTTTGTCCCACAAAAATAGAAAAAGTAGTGTTAGTTAACTATAAAATTATTAAAATATCCTTATACTAACAGTAATTGATTTAGAGTTTTAATAATTGCTTTTTATACATTTAAAATTCTATTGGCTAATATTTATATAGTGGTTTTGGGTTCATGGATGACAACGAGGCAGGGTGGGGACGGGGAAGCCATCCCCATCCCCATCCCCCGTCCCCATTTAATTAATGGGGATATAATCATCCCCGTCCCCATCCCCATGGATTTTCCATTCCTATGGGGATCCTCGTTCCCCGTACAATTAAATATAATTTATAAATAATTTTATTATTTTTATAATATATTTAAAAAATTAATTATAGAAAATACTATTATCTTTTATAATATTATATATTTATAACTAAATAGAAACTAATAAAAAAATTAAGTTAAATTATTTAAAATCATAAAATAACATATTAAAATTTTTAATATAATATAAATATACATAAATATAAATCGGGTCTCCATGAAGACGGGAATGAGGATCCCCATGGGGTGGGGACCATACTCCCCGTCCCCTCCCCATCTCCGTGGTTGGGGAACGATTTTTCCCTATCCCCGTACTCATGGAGGTAATTGGTGGGGATTTCTGGCCCATTAGAGGCGGGTCCCCACGGGAAACGGGGAATCCCCTCCCCATTTCCATCTCTATTTGGATTGTGTGAATTACTAATTTATTATGATTTACTTCAGGAAATTAAAAGGACAATTTCGAAAAATTATCCTAAATTATCTATAATCAACTACTTTCTTAATTCTTTGTGAAAGGGCTATTTTTTCTATCTTTACAAGACGGAGGGAGTAAGCTAAATACAAATGTTTTGATAATTTTATTTATAATACATAATAGTAATTGTTTTTTTATAAAACACTAAAAACAAATTATTTTTATGGGACAAAGAGGAAAACAAACATAATTTTTCCTTAAAGTCTAGTCTATTGTCTAATGGGCTAAATTTTAAGTGTGAGAAAGATGGAATTTTTAGCCCAGCAACTATTTTGTTCTTGTAACTTGTAAGTACAGAATAATAATGTTCATTGGAAAAATTATGTAAGTGGTGTCTCACCTTTTCATAATATAGTATCTTATTTTTTATTTCTTCTAATTAGTATTTTAACTTTTTAAAACATCAAATAAGTGATTTTTAGTTATCTTTTTATCACCCATAGGCTAAAAATACAAAAATAAGTCACATATTTGTTTAAAACTTGTTATATTAGTAAAAAAGTGATAGTACATAGTAACGAAGTTTGCAGCGGGTCATTTATCTTCCATTGATGTTGAACATAATATGATAGATGTTTTTAGACAATGGCTATCTTTCGAATAGTTTAATTGTGTGGATTATATATACATGATGAGCATAAAGCTTCTTGTGATCGTTTAATATAATTATTTATTTTTGTGTAACTTTGTCATTTTTTCTGTAAAAAAAATGAAGCATAAAAGTTGGACTTATTAAAGTCGAAAGACAACCATTAAAGTAAGTTTAAGTTCACAGGGATTAGTAATTAATACAGAGTACATAGTAGATTAAAAGATGGTAATTGATTCTTTCAAATCTCAATTGTTAATTTATTAGTGACGGAAGTGTAGTTCGAACCTACAACCTCTCGATGCATTTAAAGGCGCTTAAGCCATTAATATATGCATATACAGTCGACCCGCTAATAGTTAATATTCTATAAATTAATAATTCTAATAATTAATAGAAAATTGAGAGAACCAACTTCGTTCCACGTCGGATAATTAATAATTCTATTATTTAATAATTAATAAAATTTAAAATATATTCTACATGAATATTAATTATTAGAGAGATTTTTAAAAAAAAATATATAACAATTGATTATTTATTTGAGGCAATACTAACCTTAATTCATAAAGTGGAAGTTAAAATACCATCAAATTATGACTTGTTTACTCTTATGAAAAATTTTAAAAGAAGTTATTAGATAAACAAATTAAAGTAAATAAAGTATCTCTAGTATAAAAAATATTAAAAATTATTTTACTTTATGAATGCAACTTCTTAATAATTATTTTTTAATTTGATATCAATTGATATTTTTTAAATTGAATATAAAATTATTTCTTTTAAATTGAGTGATTGTAAAGTGTATCTAGTTAGTTTTTTTATAATATAATATTAATATGAGGTCTATTAATATAGATGCTTTAAAATATTTTTTATAATTTTTTTATATAAATTCAATAAATTAATAATTCTAATAATTAATAAATTTTTGATCCACCATGTGCATTAATTATCAGAGGGTCGACTGTATGTGATCGGAGATATTATATAACTAGCCAAAAAAATAATAATCATATGAACCCAAGTATTCTAATTATCTTTATTAATAAAATCACTCTATTTTTTTGTCATACGCTAGATAACAACTCCTCATTATAATGGGTGAGTTATAATCAAATCAAATGATGATACTGCATAACAGTCATCCAATAAAACTTTTTAACTAACAAATGAGTTATCCTATATATATATATATATATATATATATATATATATATATATATATCTAAAAATTAAACTGAAACTGATTGTCAGCTCTTCTCATCAGATTATCCTTTAAAGATCAACTCTATAGTAACAACCTCTTCGCTCTATTCAATATGTGGTTTAATTTATAAAGCTAAACTTGGATCAAAAATAAATTTAATATTTATATACTCTATGTAACATATCAAAACATTAATTAACTAGCATATTATCCGCGCGATGCAGCGGTTTATTAAGATCTATATTATTATTATTATAGATTTAATAATATTTTTATGGATTAATGTTATTATATAGCAAGATATTTAGCGTATTTTTTTAAGAACAAATTATATAACGTCTTATTTAGTAGCACAATTTTAAATTATATGGCATATGTAGAATAAATATTTTAAACGATATCGTTTTGATAATCCACACAGCCATACACAATGTTATTTTACAAAAAATAGAGCATAAATACATATCAATCTATAGTAAAAAGTTTAAAAAGGTTGTGCTAAATGATGAAACAAATTATAATTTGTGCTTAAAATGAAAAACACAAAAGTTTGTTTTATTTAACACCATATAAATTTATCACATGAAAAATGGTACAATTATTTTTAAACGCAGGAAGTAATATTTTATCACATTATGAAAATATTAGTATTAATGTAATCTATTATTTTTAATCTTAACTTATTTAATAATATAATAAAATATTATTAATTTTCTACATAAAAAAGTAGATAAAGTACATATAATAATTTATCCATTTATCAATTTAATACTTAAAATTAAAAGATTTATGATAAAAAAAATATAATGAATAATGATGAAAATAATAAAAAGAAAAAGAAATTCGTCTCACCAATAAATAAATAAAAATAAAATTTAATTTTAATTATCATTTTAAAATTAATTGTGGGAACAAATGTTTTTTTTTTCAATCTCGTTTTAATTTTTAATTTTTTTATTTTAAAATTCTGTTTTATTTTAAAAATTTATATTGACTAAATTTCTAATTTTTAAAGCAAAGATATACGCAAATCTTGATCACAATATTCCTAAAATGGTCAAGCGTTGCTTTGACTTTTCTATTTTTATCATCGATTAAAAAATCAAAATCGGATAATATGTTATTTAAAATAAAAATCATTCTAGTTTTTTAAATAATCACACAATATTAATTTTTAAAATTGTATCACTTAATTAAACTATAATTATGGACACTAGTAGGAATTTTATCAAGAAAATTAATATAAATAAATATTTATTTTATCCAAGTACAAAAATATAAAATAAATTAAGAATATTAATATATATTATAAATTTAATTTAAAATTATCATTTTTAAAATTATTAATTTACATTAAATATTTAAAATTTAAAATAATTTTGTCCAAAATAATTATAGATCAAATTTAATAATTATATTATAAAAAATAAATAAATTATTAAATTACGAAATATAAAATTTGATTTTTCGTGAATCTTCTCTTGCTTTGTCTTCTTACTAAAATTTTATCCTCACAATAATCTTTATTTTTTTTAACATTTATTTTGTAGGATATATTTTAGTTAGAAAACAAACACATTAAGATAGTCAAACTGTACAGTGCACATGCTGAATTTTTATTGCTCCTTTTTTTCATGGCCATGTCATTTTCACGTGCTATCTAAAAATATCTTTACTAGTATTAGGAGTACCAAAAACATCTCCACTCTAGTGCCAAATTATCTCATAATGCTATAATTTAATATTTAGTATAAAAAATACATCTCTATTACACTTCTATTTCATGTGCTAAATTTAGCATATGCTAAATTTTGTACCAAATTTATTAGAAAGTTTAGCATATGCCAAATTTTATTATATGTAAATTATTTATAGATTTGCCATCAATATTGACAATCATTTATAACTTTATAAATTTAGCATTTAATTTAGTATTTTGCAATATAGTGAATTTCAATAATATGTGCTATATGTAGTATTTTATCTTATTTTGTGCTAAAAATAGCATAAAAATACAACATGTAATGGAGATGTTCTAATTTAACACAGAATACTCCTCCAAGCTACTCAGAATACTCCTTCAATCTGTGATGTGAAGCTCCATATGGCTGCTGTGTTGGCTGCCTTTGCCAACTAGATTACAGCTGTATGCCAGCTATATTACAGCTAGATTACAGCTGTACTTACAGCTCATTTCCCGCTCATAATATTAGTCTATAAATAGCTTTAAGTTTGTAGTTTGTAATTTCAGTTTTTGTAATCACAAAACTCATCAATATAATCAAAGTTTCTGTTCTCTGATTTTTGTTATGGTATCGGAGCGGGTCCGAGCCCGGGAGTTGGCATTGCCACCGGTGTTGCCGCCGCGTTTCCAATCGTTATTGTTCTCCGTTGCATCCAAGTGATCCGGATTGATTTGATTGTTGTTCTCCGTTGTATCCAAGTGATCCGGATTGATTTGATTGATATTATTTTGATTGTTATTGTTTGATTCTTGATTGATTGTTCGTGTCGGTATTCATCGACAGTTATTTTTCTCTGTTCGTGTTTGGAGCTGCATCAATGGAGGCTCAGTTTATGAATTTCAAGCTCTGCTTCGTTTTATCTCAATGTTGAACTATTGCTATCGATAATTCAACTTTGATCTCAGATCACAATTTCAATTTCAGGTTCTTTCTCATCAATTTTTCTTTCGATTCAAATTTCTTGTTTCTTCATCTTTCATTTCTCTTCAAATTCTATCTCAGCAGATTTTTGTTTTTCAAGGTTTTTTGAGCTTTATTCAGCTCAATGTTATCGATTCGAATTGAGTTTTTTTTTCTTTTTCTTTTGATCAGATTAAGTTTCAATCAAATTATCATTACCTCTCTTCATCTCTATCTCTATTGATTTCAGTTGTTCACATTTTATTTCATCAATTCTTGTTTGATTCACATTATGAGACTTTCATATTCATGGATCATTTTCTTTTTCATGTTCGATTTCTTATTCCAATTTAGATTGAATTTGAGTTCTATGTCAGTTAATATGATCCTAATTCTGTTTGTTATTGGAGAAATTCTTCAATTTATGGAGAAAAGTGAGTTTTTCAACAATGCTCACTATCTGTTTGAGAAAATGCCTCAATGAGAAATGGTTGTCAAATGCATATGGCTGCTGGTCACAATATCTACAGAGAAACAATACAAAGAGGTGTGTTCATTCAGGGAAAGAGTACCAGACATTTGCTTCATGAAGAGTTATTAATGAAGTCCAATTCAAAAGAAAATATGTACATCGAAGGCAAACGAGCTGGTGGATTGCTTATTGGTTCTGTTTTGTTCTTGATAAGAGGTCTAAACTGCTGAAAACAAATGAACAAATATATGCTACTTGGTTTTTCCAGAAGGGTACTATTACAAGTTTTGTGGTTTATGGTGTGCTATTATTAGTCTTGTGGTAATATACAAAACTGCTGCTGCATGATTTTTTTTTCCCGTCAAGCTAGACATATTAGATTCATATGTCTAGCTTGGGGGGGGGGGGGTAACACAGAATACTCCTCCAAACTGCTCAGAATACTCCTCCAAGCTGTGATGTGTGAAGCTCCATATGGCTGCTGTGTTGGCTGCCTTTGCCAACTAGATTACAGCTGTATGCCAGCTATATTACAGCTAGATTACAGCTGTAATTACAGCTCATTTCCCGCTCATAATATTAGTCTATAAATAGCTTTAAGTTTGTAGTTTGTAATTTCAGTTTTTGTAATCACAAAACTCATCAATATAATCAAAGTTTCTGTTCTCTGATTTTTGTTATAATTTGTTATTGAACTTCATAATTATCATTTCACTTCACCACGAACGGCAGCCGTTTTTTCTATTTCAGTTTGTCGTTTCAAATTCATGTCGTTTGTTCCTTAGCTTTAATGTATACTATAATAGTTTAATAAATGAAACTATATTAATATTAACATTTATAATTTAATAGATAAACACGACATTTTTTTATACTAGTTTCGCATTACGTGCTACGCATGTGGCTCGTAATTTGACTCGTCAATATATATATTAAATAAATTCGTCATTATTATATCAATTTATTTTATTTATAGTCAATATTAAATTAATTAGAGTTTTAATTTGTTAGAAATAAATACAATTCAATTTATTAATTTTAAAAGTTAAGTGACATCGATAATATTTGTTTATAATTTATTATTATATTTATTATATTAATTAAATTATTTATAATTATTTAAACATATATATATATATATATATATATATATATATATATATATATATATATATATATATATATATATATATATATATATATATATATATATATATATAATTTATTCATTTGACTCAGTCGAGTACCACCAAAAATGATCAGAGTGGCTAAATTATTGACTAAATTAAAAAAAACTATATAGTTTGATTTTTAAATAAGAAGAATAAAAGTGTAAATTATAATAAACATAGGATCTCATAATAATTTGATATAAAATATTTACTGTTACACGGTTCTTTTGGTAAGTTATAGTGTAATTTATGGATTAAATATTTTGTAGGTTACCGAACCATCAGTTTATTTCAAAAATGTTACCGAATACTCACGTGGAGGTTATGACAATAAATTTTCGGATAATGCTATTTATATATGCAGATATTTAGAGCTGACATGCTAAAAACATATAGCCATGTATTTTTATTGCACCAATTTAAGATTATTGATTGCTTTAAAGCTTTTGTTAAATTGTAGTTTAAATATTTATAAAATACTAGTTTCGCATTACGTGCTATGCACGTGGCTCGTAACGTAACTCTTCAATGAACATATTAGTAAATTTATTATGCTTATATAAATTTTTATTTATAATTAATATTAAATTAGTTAAGAATTTTTATAAAGTAAATATAATATATTCGGTTATTAATTATTTTTCATACTGAATTTATTCTTCTTTTGGTTTTATAATAACCATAATAAATAATTAACTTAATTTTATTAATAATGTTTTTAAAAATAATAAGATAGAAATTTAAATAATATTATATTGACCAAATATAGTATTCTAATTTTGTAATTTAATAAAATTAAAAGATAGGTATTCCTTTTAATTTGGAGACAATTTAGTTATTTTTTTACATACTAAAAAGTAAATTGGAGATAATTTAGCTACCTATTCTAATTAGCACTTTAATTACAATAGTGATTAATTAAATAACTAATTAGTTAATGACTATAAAACCTTTATTTAATAGTAAACTGAAAAGAATTATTCAGTAAATTTGCATGTCTCCCCCCCATCCGTGCTTTTATATATAGTATAGATAATTATTTTTCTGATTTAGTTGAGTAAAATAATTATTCCTAAAACATAATTTAGTTGAGTGAAACACTAATTGTTTGGTACGTTCTCATTATAATAGGAGAAATTTAAGAGTTTGTATTGCAGTTCAAATTTACAATTAGTTTATATATTATTGCGTACAAAAAAGAGTCCAAAAATTAATAAATTATATTACATAAGGATGCTACGTTAATTCGTTTTCCATGACGTTGGTGGCGTAAAAATATCTTATGATTATTCTTGCGGTGGTTAGACCACATTGTAATAATTTGCTGATAATCTTTAACTAAAAGAAATAAACGCTTTACCTTAATTTGCAAGAAGATAATGATTAACTTGCATTAGAAATAGGAGTAGATGGTATAAATAATGAAATTAATACGTGTTATCTGTGAGTTTTTAGTGTTTGGATTATAACAAAATTGTTTACTATTTAAATTGTTCATGCTATCCGGAAATTAATTGGAGACTAATTAGGGTCATTGTTTGAAAAGGAAATATCTTATGAATTATAATTTTTTATTAATCACGAATGATAATTACCATATCATGATAATTAGACCAATGAAATAAAGTTGAGATTTAAAGAAAAAAATAAAAAACTATAAGAATAATAATAGTTCCAATATAATAGAGCAATAGTTACTTTATTTGTAGTACTTTTTTTGCGGCAATTTTCCTTATTTTGTATCCTTATTACATTATAACTCTAATACTAATTAAATATTTAATTTAATTACAGTTAATTAGTAAATTAATAAAACATATAATTAATTAATAAATTAAAAAGGGCTATTAGGTAAAAGTGTCTATTCCCCTTTCATCCGTGTTTTTATATATAGTATAAATATAGATATAGATTAATAATATTGTTCAAATGGACAATGAAAAGGGTCGGGAAGAGATATAAAATAAGACAGCATTCAACTTGTTTATAATAAGACCTTGCACCAACCTAATAAAAACAATATTATACACAGAATTATTTGATTAAAAGTTAAACAGCAAAGCAAATAAATTTTTGCCAGTTGTGTTAATTTTGAATCATTTTTTTATTTTTTATCGCAATATCATAATTTTAATATTTTGTTGTAATTTTAGCTATTTTTTAACTAATTTTTTTAATCTTTCATATAAATTTAATTCCAATTAGGCTTATCTTTTATTTTTCTGATTATTTTTAACGTTAAATTTGTTGCTTTTACTTCAAATGAAAATTTAGAGAATTTAAATAAAATTTTAAAATTCTGAAAAATAAATTTTACTAATTACAAAATTCATTTTTAAATTCAATTAAAAAATTTAAAATTAAATAAAATCGCATAAAATACTGAACTCGGTATATTATTATAAAATTACAAATTTTAATTATAATTTCAACAGTCCGCAAAAATTTAATTTATTTCGCTATTGCACCTTTGATTAAACAGCGCAACAAAATTTGAAGGTAAAACACTGTGGCAAACAAAATTTCCCGCCCTCTTACCTGCCACTAGCTCATATTGGCGCGAAAATTGAACTTAAAATGTAGTTAGCCACGTGTTGATTCCACGTAGACAGGTGGTTCATACATTTTTGACACGTGGTGTATTACTCTTGCTTGAGTGTTGCTTTCTCCACCACAAGATTTTAGTTCCTCTGTCCAGAACCATCCATATTCTTCGAGCTTCTCAAGAACTCATTATTATTTATACTCAAATTCTTCTCTTCACTTTCACTTCCACACGAGTTTTCAGTTCAAGAATCAAACCCTACTCTTGAAATTCTTGATTTTCTTGATTCTTGGTTCTTGATTTTTTTGGTTCTTGATTCTTGATTTTACTTGGTTTTTGTTTCTTGAAACGAAATGAAGAGAGAAGATTTTGAGGATATGTCGACGGTGGTGGCGGAGGAGGAGGAGGAGAGTGACAATGACGGTTGCGCCACCCCGATTCGCGGCGAGTTTAAGATACCAGAGCCGAAAGTTTGTCCTCCGCCGCCGAGGAAGAATAAGTTTGTAATCGGAAAGAAAAGAGAGCCGCCGAAGAATGGGTATTTTGAACCTCCTGAACTTGAGCTTTTGTTTACTGTGAATTCAAGAAGACAGGCGTGTGTTTGATGGGATCAGTATGATTTTTTGATGGGTCATTTTCAGGTTTAGGGTTTAGTTTTATTATCACGACCCCTTTTTGTTAGGTTAAAATTAAGTGTAAAACTGTAAATTATTTAGTATGATTTTGTTTTAGTAGCTAAACGTTTTGTAATTATTGCAGTTTTGTGCTTGGTTTTTCTTTTGTAATTGTGTCTGAAATGAAAGAAAAAAAGTTCGGACACTAACAGTGCATTTCTTTCTTATATACCTTACAAATTATTACTAGCAGCCAAACAGAAATTTAAGGAAAGTAAAATAGTAAAATGCGGTTGGCACATTTTAATTTCCGGCTGCTACCTAAGCATTTTTGGCCTGAAATTAAAAAAAATAGTTTAATAATAAAAAAAAAATAGTTGAATGACTAAAATAAAAAAACTGAAAAATGCAATGATTATTAGAATTAATTATCCATTTTAATTATATTAAAGTGAAATAAATGTACATATCAAAATTAAGGTCATTTTTAAGACTTGAAAAAAAAAATAATGACTAATTGTATGTCATATCAGTTGATTTAACATTCAAATACGCTACTGTTAAACAGAGAGTATATTTGTTGCATTTTAGTAACGGCAAGGTTATTTCTGAAAATCGAAAAATATTAAAAAGTCAAGTGAGCAACAGAATAAATATTAAGATCATTGTTATACACCTTAACCTTTCAATCGATTCCAAACCAATAATCAAATATACAACACGAATCAAATTAAAATCTTAAAGTAGTGTAGCAATTCATACAACACATTAAAATGCATTACACTATCCGACGAACATGTTTGAAATACAAGAGGTGGGCAGGGTCTTTTTTTTTCTCCAAAGCGGGCAGGGTATCACATATTTACATATGTTAAAAATGAATTTTACATTGTCAATGTCCTACAAATATAAACACTTTACATGATTATAACAAGTTAATGTATATTTGTGATAGAAATGTTTATTAGTTATTTTTATTTTATTATTATTAAATATTCCACCTAGCCAGCACATTATTAATATGTTACACAAATGAGATAACACACTGGTTATTTTGCATAATTGTTTACCACCTACCAACTAGCACTATATTATAGTAAAACCTAAATACACTCATATGCATGTGAGCATTCTAGCATATATATAATTGAATACTATTTGCGGTACAATTCAGTCACACAAATCTTTAAATTTATAATAAGCTTTATTTAGATTTGATGTTTTAATCGGTTCAGTCAAAAGGTCTTATCAGCAATATGATGTAACGACACTAAATTAACTGTAACAGTCCGGAAGTTAAAAAACAAACAAAATTAATATCCAACCACTCCTACGTTAAAGTTTTAATCCGAAGATAAAAATAAAAGATTGAACATTAGTTTTTGTTGATGAAAAAAATGTGTTTATTAACAACAAAAACTCGGTTATTTATAGGGATGAAAACCCTTAATAATAGGAAGATATACTAGTGATACACAATAACTAAAAACCTATCATAGTGAGACTCAAACTTATTTGGATAAGATCAAATGACTCAAAAAGGTCAAATTTTTTATGAAAGTTTTATAAAAGTTCAAAACTATTAATTTTATCGTATTTGTCCTGAATCGCATGGCTTCGTTTCAGTTTTGTCCAATTATATAATTTTGCTCATGTGGCGCCTATGTGGCATGCCACATACCAGCACCACATAAAAAAATTGTGTAGTTGGACAAAATTGAAACGAAATCGTGCGTTTAAGGAAAAATTGCATAAAATTTAAAGATTTAAACTTTTTTGAAATTTTCATGAAAAATTTGACATTTTCTAATCATTTGTCCTTTAGATAATGCTAAAAACTAAAAAAAAACTAATGTAACTTTGCTATTTGGGCTCAAACTCATGTCAGCCCATTTCAGTATATGGCCTATAAACTATTTGTTGGGCTGGTATAAATAAATACTTATATTTATTAATCAGTAATTATTTTAATATGGTATCAAGTGGGTTTGTTTCGAGTTTTTAATTTTCTAATCGTTCGTCTAGATGTTCAATTTCATTGATCCAATCCGGTGTTACTGTTACGTATTAATTAGAATTTCAGTTTTAAGAAAATGATTAAATTTCAAATGAAAATTCGATATCCAATTTCGTTTGCACTTGGGGAAGAGTGTTAAGAAAATCTCTAATTGCTAAAATAATGCAAACATAAAAAAATCAATAGCCTATTAATTCTCTCTCTCTCTCTCTCTAGAGAGGAAAACTCGACTTTAGAGAGAAAGTTATAATTAGTGGTTTTTTTAGGATGGAAAGTGGATGATTCTGGTTTCTTGCCAGAAAAATTCAGCTTTTAAAAAAATTGAACAAAATGAGATTTTAAAAGTAAAATATATATTTTAAAAAATAACTGTATTAATTATGAAATAAAGAGAAATTTTTTAATAGTTATCTATATCTATACTATATATAAAAGCACGGATGGGGGGGGACAAGTAAATTTACCGAATAATCCTTTTCAGTTTATTAATAAATAAAGGTTTTATAGTCATTAACTAATTAGTTATTTAATTTATCACTATTGTAATTAAATTTCTAATTAGAATAGGTAACTAAATTATCTACAATTTAGTTTTTAGTATGTAAAAATTAACTTAATTGTCTCCAAATTAGTAGGAATACCTATCTTTTAATTTGATTGAACTACAAAATTAAAATATTGTATTTGATCAACATATTATTATTTAAATTTCTATTTTATTATTTTTAAAGATATTATTAATAAAATTAAGTTTTTTTTAGGAAAATAAAATTAAGTTAATTATGGCTATTATGGCTATTATAAAACCAAAAGAAGAATAAATTCAGTATGGAAAGAAATTTAATAACCGAATATATTATATTTACTTACAAATTTTTTTAACTAATTTAATATTAATTATAAATAAAACATTGATATAATTATAATAAATTTATTAATATGTTCATTGATGAGTTACGTTACGAGCCACGTGCATAGCACGTAATGCGAAACTAGTATTTTAAAAGCTATGTATGTCACTAGTCCACGAACAATAAGTTGGCGATGTAGTTGATTATTAAACTAAGGACATGTTATAAGACGATTATTACAATAATGTTATTATTTTAATAACATGTTATAACATGATTGGATAGTTTACGGATGACGTGATAAATTGGATCTATCTACAAATTTCTCTACTATATATGATTTTTAAAACATATTTAACTCTACCACTTTGTCCTATAAAAAAATGATCGAGTCATTTTATCTTTAAATCATGTCTCACGGTCTCACAAATCAAAAGCTATAAAGATGTTTTAATTTTTTTTAAAAGATCTTATGGAAAATATACTATTTTTGTAAATTATCTTTTCAAAAAAAATGTATGTTTCAATTTTTCATTTTAAATTGATCCACTCGTTCCCACGTCAGGTGCTACAATAAGGTGGGTTAAAATTGATGTGTTAAATAGTATCATCCTTAAAAAAATAATTGTGTAAACTATTAGTTTTTAAATAAAGAGAAAAGAATTATTTCTCAAAAGTTATGTATGTCACTAGCCCACGAACAATAAGTTGATGATGTAGTTGAATAGTATTAAACTAAGTTAAACCCATTGCTTGATTCCTCCTCACATCACGCCAATTAAGCTGATAACCACTCTTTTCTGATGTATCTTTTGGCTTTACACGTATTTCACACGCTGAGTTTGCCTAATTGATTACAATTAGAATCATGATTAGCATAAAGTACCCTCCATAGCTTCTTAATTAACTCACAAATCAAATTGCGCTTCACCTTTCCCTGGAACGTGGACTAATTCTATCCATAGAGTCATAGAATATAGGTACGGTAATTTCCCGCTCCAATCCGTTACCATCCGTCCTAATAAAATTATCTACTTTTTCAATATTATATAATTTTTGAAAATATACTAACTAATATTGTAGCTTTTTTTTTATTTAATATAGTTATTAATTCTCATTTATTTAAATTTTGAAACTTATAAAAAAATATTTGACAAATCGTTAAACTCGGTAATTGCCTTTAGATCTTTTTTAATAAATCAAACATTTATTGATAAATTTTAGATTCTGTACTTACATTTTAACAATTTTTAATAATAACCATTTAGACATTTTTGACGGATTCTTAAGATTGAACATTCTTTGGCAATTTCTCCCTATGTTTTTTTTAAATGTCTATTATTGATATTTTGTTTTATTTGAAATATTTTTCCATTAACAATTTAATGAAACATTTTTTAAAAAATTCATTATTGTTTTTTAGTTCAGTTAGCGGAGTCGAGAAAATACTATCTTTATTTACTTTTAAATGCCATTTTTTTAACAAAATACACATATTAAAAAAGTCATTAAATTTTTATTTAAATGACTAAATAACCTTGCATAGATATGCTAAAAGTTACTTCCTCTGATCCATAATATTTGTCGTATTTTGAAATTTTTTTAATCCATAATTCTTGTCACTTTATTTATAATATTTCCCGTATTCGCTAAAAAAAGGTTTTAAATAATCCATATCATTCAAAATTGGTTAGTTTAGCCAGTTTACGAATAATAATTTTTATTTAATTCATAAATGGCTAGAAAAGATTTCAAATATTCACAAATTGGGCTAAATTAGCCGATTTTGAAATGTTTGGTTATATTATACCTGACACAATCCACAAACATTTGCTATTTTATTAGAATTACTTTTAAGAAAGCAATAATTGCTATTTTTCAAATTTACCCTATCAATAAGTAACTTAATAAGACTAAAAAGACTAGTTAAACATGAAAATAGTAATTAATATGGATAATTTAGCGAAAAATATATTGATCAAAACATAATTATTATTTTCTTAATTTACGTGAAATGACAAAATGGACATATATTATGAACCGGAGAAAATACCATACTAATAAATACTTTCACTATTTAAACTACAAAATGCCAATGGAAATATTTTTAAAATTTTAATAATAAATTTGCAACGGATAACTATTTTGAATAAAAAAAAACTTAAAAAGGAATAAACAATTGGGTACAGAGGGAAGTGTTTATAGATATATTAATTGCCATTTTATTTTGGTATAGGATTTATAGTTTTTTTTTGAATGGTTCTCAATTATGAGATGACACGTTTAAATTTTGTGACAATTTTTTAAAATATATGTTTTGGTAATTTATTTACACTTTTATATGTCAGTTTTTTGACTTTTCTTTTCTGATTTTTTTATTTACTATTTTTTTTTAATTTCACAAATACCTGTTTTCGGTATTGGATTTTCACCTAATTTTGATTTTTGGTTTTTTAGTTTGGTCGACCGAACCGACTGAATGCACAGCGCTTCAGTTTTTAATAATTTATTCTATTTTTATAAATCTTTTTCTGGAATTTCTTTTATTTTTTTTATCGTGTTTTTATAGTGCAACAATAGTGTATATATAGTGTTTTTGTGGTGTTTTTATAATGTAAATATAGTGTATTTATGACATTTTTGGTATTTTTGTGGTCTATACCATAAAAACACTGCAAATACACAATAAACACTGCAAATACACCATAAACACTGCAAATGCACCATAGATATTCTAAAAAAACGGCAGAAATACACCAAAAAAATATAGATATCCGGAAAAGCATCAGAAATACACTATAAATACACCAAAAATACACTATAACGTAAATATATTATAAAATCACTACAAATACACCATAAATCAATTTGTTCTTTACAAAATCAGTAGTAATAAACAAATTTATGAATAAGAGAAAGACAAAATAATTATATGAATAATAATATAATTTTATAAACAAGAAAATTATAGATCTTCAATAATTTATTTACACATATTTAAATCATCACAAAAAATATAAAAATGTACACAAATTTAAAAACGATGTCGAAAAATTCATAGCACGAATGGAAGAGACGAACGGACTAGCGCGAACGGAAGAGACGAAAAGAAAATGAGTGAAAACGACCAGAAATCCATCGAAAGTAGATGAACGGAAGCACGAATGGAAATGCGAACGGAAAAGACGAACAAAAAAGTAACCGGAAGAGATAAACTGAAAATTAAAAGAAAAAAAAAAGAATAAAAGAAGAGAGAACTTTAAGAAAGAAGAGAAAAAAAATTGGTTATGTAAAAGTTTAACGTAAAATGAAATAAGGCTACTATATATAGTGGGTACTTTTGTAAATAAGTTATAAAAATAGGTAGCGTAGAAAATAAGGAAAAAATGGCAAAAAGTGATGTAAATACTTGAAAAAAACAGGTAATTCGCAAATAATCCCTTAAATTTTTTATATTTAGATTTATTCTTAATTTATAATAAATTAATGATACATCAGTCACGCGAAAAATTTAATGATAAATTTTTAAAAGAATTATAATTTAATATAAAGTGATAATTTTTTATGAATATATAAAGTGATAATTTATTATGTAATTAACCTATCAAAGAATCATTTGAAGTAACAAAAGTATATATCTGGGGTCAGATCATTCCTAGTATTGCCCCCACATTCCACATGACATGCTTTATTTTTGTTTATTTATAGGAACTGGTCATGATCATGGGTCTCTTTGATTATTGAAATAATCAAGCTTAGTGATCAGTTTATTAATTTAGTTATAAATGATTTTTTTTTCTTTTAAAACCAAATTAGTTTTTCTTCTTGTCATTTACTCGTTTTTTTATGTACATGTTAATAGTTTCTTAAACTTGTTAAATAGAAAAATAAAACCAAAAAGATTAGGGAATAAAATAGAAAGGATATAGATCGTTCACTATTTAGTTCTTTATGGGATAATTGTTTTAAAGTGGGCTAAGTATGGGACTCTTTAATTAACTAAACATATGTATTTTTTTTTCATGAATTATAGACATTATTTTAGAATTATTTGAGTTGCATTCGATGAATCTATTTAATAAGATTTTTTTGTCATTTTTCTAAAAACCGAACCGCAAAATGAAGACCAGTCTGATTCGGTTTTTCTTAAAAACCAGAATGTAATTCAACAATTTTTAATTAATTGAAAAAACAATTTGAATTAGTGAATCATTAAATTTGTTAAAGCATAAGAACCGAACGATTTTCATAAATTTAAATATAAGACGGTAAATAAGGTATAATTATATATTTTTATCTTCTAATTAGAGAGTATCGTAACACATATAATTTGTAATATATATTAAATTATAAATATAATTTTCATTCAAATGGTTCAGCCGGTAAATAAATTGATTCAATCGGTTAAGATCGTAAATCAATGGAATGACCAATACCGTTTCGGCTATCGGTTCGATTTTAATACAATAATTTTAGTATCAATTCAGTTGCACCTAATTTGAACAATATTTTATCAACTTTCTTAATCATTATCTTAACTTTAACTAATCAAATCTAATCCTAACTCTCTTTAAATACTCTCTTCTCAAGAATTACTCTCACAATCTCTCTTTCCTTTTGCTTAATGCAGTCCTATTTTTTTTTTTCCATTAGCTCTCTTTTCCACTTTTTAAACTAATCTGTATTATGATTATGTTCAAATCTTTAATTTTAATTTTGGATTTGGATTTTGATTTTGTTCAAATCTTTAAAGTTTTCTTTATTGCTTGTGGCTTATGGTTCCTTTTTTTTAGGGTTTTAGAGTTGTTGCATGGAGCAGATCTAAGAGTTATGATCATCGATCATCAGTGATCAGTCAGTCAGTATTGGCAGATACAGCATCATCAAGATTCACAAAAGAGTTTAAATTGAACAAAATAGATTCCTTTATGAGAATCTTGATGATGCTGCATCAGCAAATATATGACTATATTTTTTCTTCTAATTTATTTTTTCAAGATGATCAAAGGAATATAGAGATCACTGATAAATTTAGTTTGATATACGCTACAGCCAAATATCATGAAGATTCAAGGTAATATTTCTGTTTAATTTATATTTATTTCAAATATGCTCTTCATATATTATGGATTAATTAATCAATCTTGTAGATTTATCACTCTCTTGACATATATATAGTTTAGGGTTTGTTTCTGAACTACTTTTGTGTATAAAACATGATCACTCAGAAACCACAGCCATGGATGATGGTTATAAATGAGCTGGCCTCTAATTTATTTATATACCATTTCAATTGGTTGGATTATATAGTAACTTTTAAAAAAAAATTAATTTGAATATGATAATTTTATTAATAATTTTTTTATTTTTTATTACTAGAGTTAAATTTGAGTTTGAGTTCAAATAATTCGAATTCGAGTTTAAATTTAATGATTTAAATTCATTTGAATTTGAATTTAAATTATACACTCGAACTCAAATTCTTAATTGGTTGGATTATATAGTAACTTTTTTTAATAAAATTAATTTGAATATGATAATTTTATTAATATTTCTTTTATTTTTAATTACTAGAGTTAAATTTGAGTTTGAGTTCGAGTAATTCGAATTCGAGTTTAAATTCATTTGAATTTGAATTTGAATTTAAAATTTAAATTATACACTCGAACTCAAATTCCGCATATAACTTTAAACTCTGTTTGGCTCGTTTGTATCTCAACCATGTATCCATGCATCTACTAAAGAATGGTCTCCCACTATTCTTCCCCACTAATGAGTAGTTTCGTGCATGTGTATTTATTTTTACTTTTAAATTAATATTGGAATATTTTATTAATAATAGAAAAATAAATTTATTTTGAATTTCTCCTTTATCAATCGTATTGAAGGAATAATTATATATAACATCTGTAATTAGCACATCAGTGAGAAAAATATTCCAATCAATAATTATGCTGAGCCACATATTGATTGCATCATTAAAACAAGAAATCTTATATAGATGTTCAATCATTATATCATACTATTATTAGTACTGGTTTTCATTATGATACCTACTATCCACATCCATCTAAAACTCTGAATTTAAGCTAGGACTTGTTAAATTCATCCTATGAATCTTTTTGTTAAATTAGGCTCTAGTATGCCAAATCATTGGATCAAATATTATCCGACTCGCCCTAGTTTGGTATTCTCGGACCGAGCAAGAATATTTATTTTCTGCATCGCATTCAGCTCAATATGAGCCTGTATTAAATTTATTATTCACGTGCGAATTTTACTTTTTATAATTGATTAAGTGTGACTTTGAAAAAATCGGTATGAATCCGCATTTTTTTGTATTGTCCGAGATTGAGGAATGAATATTAGGTTCGAATTGAATATACGCCAAGCTTAGACTTGCATTTAGAAGAGTCAAACTCGATTGAATGCGTTCCGAACCGTCCATACCGGGCCATCAATGTAATGTATGTTTTGCTTTTCATAAAAGTTCATACATTGATAAGACCCGAAGAGCTTAAATGAGTCTGAATCTGTTTAAGATGTGCATTACAAACTGTAATATTTGTTTCCATTGGCCTAACTAATATATTTGTCTTTTCATAGGCTAACTTTTGCTGTTTATTCAATCATTCTTTATCAACTAAATATCAATATAGATAATTAAGAATTATAATTCCTTTAAACTGAATAATTAGCTAGAATTATATGATTCATAGGTGGTCAAGCTTTAGATTAATATTACTACTGTATAAAAGCGCTACTATGACTAAATTTTTTTCCTTCTTCTTATTATTACTAGTATTATTTTACGTGCTACGCACGTGGCTCGTAATGTGATACGTCAATAATTATAGTAATTTTTAATTAATAATAATATTAAACAATAATAGTTTAAACTAATAAGTTTTTACATATTTTTTAAGAGATAAATTATTATATTGAAGGTGTAATTAAAAATGGATTTTTGTTAATTTAATGTACATTCTTTTTTTTTTCCTTTTTATCAAGCCCCTATAGCCATATATATTTAACGTTATGATGAATTAATAACCACTAAAACATGTAAGCTATGTCTGATTCATGTAGCATAAGATAAAATAGCTATTTTATGAAAATAGTGAATAATTATTTTTGAATTTTTGACTATTTTGATTAGATCACGTTTCTGATACAATGATATTCCTAATCAAATTATGATTCCGGCAATCCTAATTCAATTATGATTTCGGCAAGTGGTGGTATACCTAATTTAAATAAGAGTTTATATTGTTCATTAATACAAAATAAATAATATCAGAATTTGATGCCTTAAACCATTCATGTTGATTTTGAGCATTACGGTAAAAATAGAAAATAACGTTGTTTGCTGCATATAAAACAAACCCTAAAAAAACTCAAATTAATTAAAAAAAAAACAAAGAGCAACGAAACCGAGACATTAAATGAATAAAAGCAATATAGAAAGAAAAACTTACTAATGAGAACAACTTCAAAAATTGGCAGCCATTATTTAGAAAGGTTGTGAGCACACAAAATTTTGTTAGTATTAAGGATATTAACATTTTATTAAAGAATAAAAAAGCAGGGATAAGAGGATTTGCCAACTTGAAATTTGATTTTTTTGTCGTGCCATGCATGTACCTCGTAATATAACTCGTCAATGAACGTATTAATAAATTTTTTATAATTAGATCAATTTTTTATTTATAATTAATATTAAATTAGTTAAGAATTTATTTGCATATCCCCATAATAATCATAATTAAATAATTAACTTAAATTTATTAATAATATCTTTAAAAATAATAAGATAGAAATTTAAATAATAATATATTGACCAAATATAATATTTTAATTTTATAGTTCAATCAAACTAAAAGATAGGCATTCTTATTAATTTGGAGACAATTTAGTTATTTTTTACATTCTAAAAATTAAATTGGAGATAATTTAGCTACCTATTCTAATTAGGACTTTAATTGCAATAGTGATTAATTAAATAACTAATTAGTTAATGACTATAAAACCTTTATTTAGTAGTAAACTGAAAAGAATTATTCAGTAAATTTGCCTGTCCCCCCCCATCCGTACTTTTATATATAGTATAGAAGATTACGATAGATGAGAAATATGGTTCAAATATGAGTCTTTCAGTACGGTAATACCATAAATAATTAATTTTTTACTAAAAGTATAAATAAATAAGAGGTCAAACTCATTTTAAGGCCTCGCTTGGTTCGTTTTATAGCAATTCCTGGGAAATTAACTTCCCACATTTTTATCGATTTTATCTAGCTCTTTTTCATAATTTTATCTTTAATTAGTTTTTATATTTAATTTATTTTAAATTTTAAATTCTTATTGGGATGGAAAAGGAGCATACACTACATGTACTTGGTATGAAATGTGTATGAGGTCAAACTTGAAGAAGAGTCAAATAAATAAAAATTCAAAAATGTAAGGATGAGAGAAACAAAAATTTAAAAATACATTGATTTATTGAATAAAAAACTTGCATCCACTCTCTAACAAAAATAAATAAGGGTTAAATGCAAATTCATACACCAACTTTGACCTAAATTGCAATTACAACATAAACTTTTAAACTTGGCAATGTCGGTAACAAACTTTCATTTTTTTGGCAAATTGACACACCGACTATTCATGCAACGACAAATGGCGGTATATTACAATATCCACGTTAGTGTTTTTTGAGTTTAGTGTATCGATTTGCCAAAAGTGTAAAGTTTGTTACTGAAATTGCCAAGTTTTAAAGTTTATGTTGTAATTGCAAATTAGGTCAAAGTTGGTGTATGAATTTGCATTTAACCCAATAAATAAAAGTTCCATCGGCCCAAACATCTTAGTAAGTTGACTTGCGACTTAATATTTTTCAGGCTAATTTCATCTACAAATGTTTTCAAAACTCGCACTAAAATAATCAAATATTTTCAAAACTCAGTTCAATAATTACACAAGTGTTTTCTAGGACTTGCATTAAAACCTTTAACAATAAATATTAAGACTAATTCACAGCTTAACAGCAAAGAATAGAATAAGTTCAAGAGCCAAGGAATTTATGAATACAATAGATGAAAGGTCAAGATTGTTGTTCCACCATTACTTCATACAATAAGTTCTATATATTATAGGTAAAGGCTTGTATATTTCGTTACTTAAAATTAGTGTCAAAACATATATAAAATGATTCTTTTCAACTTTGTTGTTAGAGCAAGTTCACCCTGGCGCCAAATTAAGTTCTCCGTCAACTTAATTTGCGCTTTAATGGCGAGTTTTGATTTTGAAGCTCGTCATATTGCCTCACGGTCGATGAAGTTCGCACCCGCAATTTATTGCTTCACACACGCATAGTATCTTCATGTTTCATGCTCAAGTTCACTCTTGCTAACTTCCTCAAACAGGCGGTGTAATGAATTGCATACATCGAGCTTTTGAGTTCACTCCGCCCTTGCAATGCTTATTGTCTATTTTGGATTATCAAGCTTGATTTTTACAAATTTGATCCTTTATTTGATTTGAAGTTTCATTGATTGTTAAAATAAAAACTAAAAATAAGACACGGGCGCGGTGAAATGTCAAAACTAGTTTCTCTAGAGGTTTATTAAGGTGATTGGACTCCACTTCAAAGGAGTGGTCGGACTCCGCCGAGAGTTTTATAATCATAAAAAAAGTCATAGATAAGATTAAATCATCAAATGTTTGACAAATAGTATCATGCAATCCTCTTTTTTCATAATTGGATATCTCCCAATTTTACAAATTAAGATAACTATATCCAACTACGACTAAAAAACCTACTTTCAGATACATAATTCTCATTTTAAACCCAAATAACCTTTTACAAACATAAATTAAAGATCAGTTATGTAAAATATTGGCTTCCGCCAACAATAACAGTGGACTATGTTACAGATGTTCTAAATCGTTTTGTAACTCGACCGCCCGCCCACCAAAAAATTCCTCCTTGTTCTTCTACGTCAATTAGCTGTGAAACTTTCACCGGGCAGTAAGTCATATATTTTAAGAAAAGGAAAAAGCTTCTGAATCAAGAAATTTTAAAATATTTACTCATGGAATAAAAAGCTTATAAAAATATTTTTAAAAAATAAATATAGTTTGAAATTTAAATATATTTATCTCTGTTTATAAAATGAATGACCAAAATATCAAAATTAATTAATAGAAATATGTCTGTCAAAATAGCCAAAAGTTGTAGAAACAAAAAATAATTTTATGTAGGCTTTTATGTTTGTGCATTTGTTGCTTAAATATAGTTAACATAAAGTAGAAAAGAGGTCAATTACAACAAAAACAAATCATAGATTTTTGCGTGTTTTGTAATTATACCATGAATTTTATTTTATTTTTTATCAATCATCGATTTAAAAAAAAAACTAGAACACCGACCTATTTTGCGTCGAAATGCCTACATGGTTACCAAAACAATTTATATTCTGGTGTCCACATCATCATTTTTAACTGAAAATAGCTCGGATTTTAATATTTCAAAATATAGAAGCTCGTGACTGATTTTATTCAGTTTAAAAGTTATTGGCAAATTATATTTTTTGTTTTGAAAACGCTGATGTTGCTGCCAAAATAATGTTTATTTTAATATTTTACTTTAGCATAATATAAAAGTTGGTGATACATTTTATTAAGTTTTATTTACAAATCATGCTAATATTCGTAATTTAATTTGCACATCATCCTAAATTACATCATAATTTTAGATATATTAGCTTATTTTACCCAAAAAAATAAATGCCTTAATGTGTGAAAATGGTCTATAAATTAAAGGGAAAAGTGTCATTTATGCCTCTAAGGTTTGACTCGAGGATCAAGTAAGCCATCAACGTCTGAAAAGATTCAAATATGTCCCTAACGTCTTAAAATGTAAACAATCATGCCTCCAATTTTGACACATAAATGAGACATTAGGAGTCTAGTTGTCTAAATTGGGGGCACGATTGTTCATTTTTTAAAATGTTAGGGGCAATATTTGAACCTTTCAAGACGTTGAGAGCTTACTTGATCCTAAAACCAAACCTTAGGGACATTAAATAACTCTTTTCCCTAAATTGAATTATTCATACTTTTTAGGTGGAAATCAGTATGATTATTTTAAAAAATAGCATAATTTTAAATTCACAATGTAATTGACAATTTAGTAATATTTTTGAATGTGTAAATGCATTTTACCTATATAAAATTTAGGTAAAATATATATTTGGTTCCATGTATTTAACCTGTTTTTGGCATTGGATCCTTGTACTTCTTCAGGGGGGGGTAGTAAAATCTAAAACCAAATCATATTTTAAGAAAAAAGTATAAAATCAAATCACACCAAATATTTATACAAAATTTTGGTTTGATTAACCAAACCGGTTTCGGTCTGTTTGGTTATTATATGTTTAGATAAAAATTAAAATATATTAATTTATACTTATATATGTATATTACTTTATATCTATTATTTTCATAAAAATACAGACACACTTATTATATTCATAAATTAATATATAAATAAGTAAATTATATATTTATATTAATAACATCAAGTTTCTAAATAGTTTTTTTCCTGTATGAATTAAAATTATAGCACTTTTTATGACGGAGAGGCCTATTGTTTAGAAAAATCAAAGTTTAATGACTTAATATTACCAAATAAAAGTGTAAGGATAAAGTGTCAACAATGAAATAAACTTAGGGATCCAGATATACTTTATGCTAAAAATCTACATTGTAACATAAACCAATTGTATTATTATACATGTAAACAACAATGTGAACTGTAAATTAAATTAATAATTAGGTAATTACAACTATGGTGGACTTCCTTTATGTTAGTTTTGACTACATTTTAACTTTAAAATATGTGTTTAAAAGAGAGGATTTTATTTTATTTTTCTCATTTTTTTTTAATTTCTAATAAGTAATATTAATAAGGCCATCTCCTTCCAGCCCTGCCCATGCCTTGTGCAGATCACATGTCTACATGTGGTTCAGCCAAATGCTTATATTCTAAAACCCACATGATTAAGCAAAAATAGAAAAATATTGCTATGCCCAAAGAGTTAAAAATAAAATAAATTTGAAAAATGTACCATAAACAACATTATTTTTTCTTTTAAAATTTTAAAAATACATTTTTTGAAAAAGATGTACATTGTAGATCAAAATAAAACATACCATGTGGCTAGATTTTGACTCATCTATTAAATTCATTTGACCAATTAAATTTGTGGTCTAGATCAGATGGGTTAAGTTCTTCAAGAAATACCCACAACAATGTTGTACTTTACATACGCTTTTGAAAGTTTAGAGAGTATTTTTTCAAGAACTATAATAAAAATAGTTTAATGGAAGTATAATCTAGTCTGATCTAATCAAATCATTGTCAAATTTAATTTCGACTTCGCTCAAAATTGTAAGTTTGAAAGTTAGAACTCGACATAAATTGAATTTAAATTTAATTCTTCGAGTTCGAGTTCGAATTTGATGAAATTGTTGAAAATAAAGATTGATTATATTTGACTCGATTAATTTATAAAAAAAAGTTAAAAATTAAATTATAATATTAAAATTAATTTATTATCATAAATATAGCATTTAAAAAATAAAAATAAATAAAGTAACTAAAACTCGACTAAACTTGTGGGTACGTCAAGTGGGATATCTTGATATTTAAATTTAACTTGACAATTGACTCGGGTTGTTTGAACTTCAACTAGGTTAACATCGAGTAGATTATCACCCCAGTAATTTTAGTAATAGAAATTTTTATATTTAAGGACCATAGGTCTTATATATGCAATGCATTTTATTTGACCAAACCAATTTATGTGAACTATAATATAGAAAAAGAACTAAGAAAGTTCTAAGTACTTGAACAAATTAATTTTCTGCATATCATAGATAAAAAAAATGTGAAGATTCGATTACATAATGTGGAATATGTGTATATTTATGTGTGTATGTTTTTGGGAAGGAGATTTTATGGGTTATTATTGGAATTTTTTGATTTTGTCATATGATTTCTTTCTGTCTCTCAAATTGATATGTCACAATCACATGCTCTAAACATGATCAGTTAGAACAGGAAATTTTAGTTTTAATTTTTAATTTCATTCAAATATTTTGCTGAGGTCAAATATTCTCTCTTAACTGTGATTCAAATACTGTGTTTATATCACATGGAGATAGGTAATTGTTGAGAAGAAAAACAATTAAATTTGCACGCAATTTGTAAAATAATTATATTTTTCTAGAAAAAGTTTAGTAAAATAACATTCAAAAGGGCAATAATCACTAAAAAATACGAAAAAACAATTTTATTTATTTGTGATTCGACTTTCAAAAAACGTCAATTTTGACCTAATTTCGATAAGTACATTTCAGTTGTAGTCTATTAGATATATTAATATGAAAAATATAATTTTCTCATATATGATCAAATTAAACTATTTCAATCGAAAAATACTTATTAAAATTTTAAAATTAATTTTTTTGAAAGGTTAGGCTAAGAAACAAAAAAAAATGAATATTTTTAAGTAATCAGACACATAAATTTTTTATTTGATTTTCAGAGGAGAGTTGTGTGATCGATCATACAACACAAGCATTCTTAACTTTTTAAACTAAAAATTTCAAAATTATTTAAATTAGATTTAATCAATAATTAAACAATTTTAATAGAATTAAACCAATTTTATCCTATCCTCAATCTCTGAAAATAAAATTAAAAAATAAATTATTTTTATACACATAAAATTAATACATGCTCATTTAATCTCAAAAGAAAAATATGTTTGTAATAATCTAAATAAACATTTTCAATTTATATATAAGTATAGTGAGAATTATAATTATGACATCTATATAAGATTTTTTTCTGTTTCTCTTTACTTATTTATTTATTATAGGAAAATGGTGTAAGAACTTGAATTGTGGAAGCCAATATTTTCTCTATCAAAGTCTATAAAAATATTTATGGAGAATATAAAAATGAAAGGAATAAAAAGAAAATGTGATCCATTTTCTTTGATTATGGTCGGTTTCTATAATTGTTTTTTTAATAATAGAAGCAGAAAAATCTTTGAAGTTTGTCATCCCCCACAGGCAGCAGAAACCACATATCAATTGCATCACATGCCATACAGTTCTAGAGAAGAGATCATGAATAATTAATTGGATTTCAGTGTATTTCAAAATTCTTTTAATCAGTAGTAATAAATTAATAGTAAGTAACTTTGATTTTTTTTAATTTGCTGATCCAAATGGTTGCATATTCATGTGAATCTAAAATTCTAACCACTACATAATTTGTTTATAATTTTATCCGACTCGAATCCAAATTAATTCGGATCAGGATTAATCTATAGCTATTTTTATAAAAAAAAAATGTAATACTTGATTGATATAGTATTGATTAACAATAATTTGCATAATTTGTAATGAATGAATTATCTTAAAAAAATTAATCATTGAATTATCTTAAAAAAATTAATCTGATGATGAAAATAAAGGTAATTGTAAATCTTGACGTGACTCACAGATAAGTAGTAGCATATGGATACATAATGTTTCATCAATTTTCATATGGAATTATTCATGGACAATACTAAAAATCATTTAAAAATAAAAGAATCCCATGAAATGAATATTCTGCTTCCAATGCAGTCTCACTAAGATTAAAGTATAACATGTAACTCTAAACAAAAACATTTTTATACATCTGTGATCTCTGCCAAAAACAAAAATTAATTTTTTTAGTTTCTTAAGGAAATTTTGAGTTAACCTCATGAATTTGCATGTGCTGATCAATTTATGATTCTTTTAATTATATTCTTAGTTTGTAAAATTATCAATTTTTTCTAAATTGCAACTTTTTATTTTCAGTTATACCCTTGACCAATTTTTCATTTAAAAATAGTACAAATAAATCTTTCATATTTGACGTATATTCTAAATAGATCCTTAATGTTATACATGGTACTAAAAAGTCCCTTTTTCAGAAATTCTAATATTTTATCAATATTGATATTTTATTTTATATAAATAATTTTTTAAGACTTTTTAAAGTATCAGTGTTGATACTTAAAATATTATAATTTGTGGAGAAAGGGCCTTTTAGTAACTAGATTGATTTAGTGTCAACTGGAGTAAATAAATTCCCAACAAAGGTTACAAGTTGAACATGCTCCTGGTTTCAACAAAAATAGTAAATTTATGAGCAAATTACTCTAACATCCTTCATATATGATGTAATTTTTAATTTAAAAAAATAAACAACATGGTTTTCTATTTTTAGTTTTTTTATACAGTTTTTATCATTCCG
This sequence comes from Mercurialis annua, assembly GCF_937616625.2. NCBI lineage: Eukaryota > Viridiplantae > Streptophyta > Magnoliopsida > Malpighiales > Euphorbiaceae > Mercurialis > Mercurialis annua. The sequence continues at coordinate 1,767,267 of NC_065575.1, read as the reverse complement.
CTTATTTTCAATTTGTGCCAGTCAAACTAAACAAGAAGTATTTTTTAAAAATTGAAAAAATTAAAAAAAATTAAACTTCAAACAAAAAGCGAAATTATAAATCATGATAGATGAATTATTTTATCTTATTTCAACACTTTTTTTGTATTTTAAGGCAAAATATACATATATATCTTAATAACGATCTGAATATTTATATCAGATTATTTTTTATTTTACGTAACACATAATTAGTGAAGAATCAACTATCAAACTATACATTATTATATTACATAAACACATTATCAGTTAAATATCAACTTAATATTTTAGTGTTTTGCGGTTAAAATCTTTTCATGTTAAAATAAAATTAAAGTTTAATCATTAAAATAAAAACTTACTAAAATTTGATGAACAAAATGGAATAATTAAAAACTTTAGTGACTTTTTTTTATGAATAAAACTTTAGTGACTTACACAATCAATTACTCATTTAACTATATTTTGTCTATATAGACAACATAAAACCATATTTTGTCTATATGGACAACATAAAACCATGCTCCTGACATTATACATCAATTATAAAATGAAGCACCTTTATATCTAAAATAAATGGTGCTCGATGAAACGATCCAGATTCTACGTACACTATGCTGTGGGCTGGGGGTTGTGTGTTTTTGAAAGACTCGGCATACCATGAGAAGCCGATTAGCTCATAAGGACCGCCATTGTATAACCATTCATCAACGAATGCCGTTTCCCATCGCATCCCTTTTTATCCGCTTTGAACATTCTTCTAGCCACAAGTTTAAGGGAAAGAGCTCGATCATGTACACTTCAGTCGAAGCTCCTTAACTCCGGCTCCGGCCAGAGAGTTGGATAGATGCCACTTATTCTTAACACATTGACTCTGTATACAATAGCTAAAAAAATTAAAGGCTTAATCTATCAAAAAGTTTCTGTATTTTCAATTTTTTTTATTAATCCAGTCCTTCATGTACTATTTATTTTTTATTTAATGAGTCCTTTATGGACATAAATTTTAAGTATGTGGCGCTCAGTCGCCTTTATAAGTGGCTAATAACTTCCACATCAAATGAGACAAAAAGATTTCTATATTTTTAAAATTTTATTTTCTAGTCCTTTTTAAAGTTTTTTGATTTAATAGATCCTTGTACTTATGTTTTTTTATTTATCTGACCCCTCTATAAATTTGATGATGTGGCCCACTTTTTCGATATGTCGAGTTGGATGGATATCTAAATTCAGTCTCACGCGCATTTTACGACAAGTATAGTGCGCACTATTTTTCCATCGAAAAGAACCTAAACACTCAAAACAAAGTAAGTACATAAACTAGATAAATACGTAAATATAAAATAATATTAGATAAATAAATTTTTAAAAAATTTAGAGTCCTAAAGATGGATTTAGCCAAAGTTAAATCAAACAAGAACTTAAATATTTATCAATGTGAACAGTCAAAAACATAAAAATTCAACATGTTTGAAATCACACTTTGTCTTCATAATAAAAACAACAATCATACATAGACTATTATATTATATATTTTCATAACCTAACTCCCTATTTATATAAAATGTCATTGGCTACAAACTGCCTATATATACAAAAATTTACACCAATTTGACACTATACACCTCTCTCTCTCATCCCTCTTTCTCTCTCTAGCCACTCTCCATCTTCCTCCTCACATAGACACCAATTTTGATTGGTTTTTTTTGGTGATCTAGGGTTCAATTTGATGACATGGATGGGAAATGGAGAAAAAAAGAAAGTTCATCATCATCATCATCATTTGTTAGAAGTTTTTCAACAAAGAGTACATCTTCAAAATCACCATTATTAAGAAGCTCTTCAGTCAAAGTATCTTCTTCTCCAAGTAATAGTAATCTTTCAAGAAGTTGCTCTCAAAAAAACCCTTCTATTTCAAGAAAATGTAGTAGCTTAGCCAAGGAGCAAAAGGCAAGATTTTATATCATGAGAAGATGTGTTGCTATGCTTGTTTGTTGGCATAAACATGGCGATTCTTGATAATAAATTTTGCGTTTTTGTTTTTTTAGAGATCGATGGATGAAATTTTAGATATTTTTTTACATTTTTTACAATTTTTTTTCTTGTTTTCTTTGTTAGCTTCAGTTTGTAATTACATTTTGTAGAGGGCTACAATTGTAAGAAAGTGATCATTAATTTTTGAAGATAGAAATCCAATATCATAGCTTAAAAAAATAGCTACATTATTCTTTATTTATTTTTTACTTATAAGACGATTCGAATTTGAACTCGATCTTAGAGATATTAATGGTATATTTTGATGTTTTTAATATTTTTTGATTGATTGTGTTATTTTCATGGAAATTTATTAGGATCTCATATTCTTATTTTAAGTATTCATGTTGAATTTGTTTTGTGTTTTGGCTTTGATGGAAGAGAGAATCCTATCAGCTGTTGGGACTGACAGTAATATGGTATGGTAGTAATAGACATTATTAGCAAATTGGATCTGCATTGGGAATGCAGACTCATCTTTTCAATTCTTTTCTATACCTTTTAGTTGGTAAAAATAGGCCTTTTTTAAATTAAAATGCAAAATAGAAGTAGCATACGCAAAAAATTTAATCTCAAAAGACGAATTTTAAAATATAAATCGATAATTTTTTTATACCGATCGGGATGGAACTTATAATCGAAATTTAAAAAACATAACGATTTGCGTTTTCAATCAGCTTCGACTAAAAGCACGTCTCCATCTGTGAGTGGCTCCCCCTCTGTATATTATTATGATGTATGAGAAATTTTTATGTAGACTCAGTTAATCACGTCATCCGTGGACTGAGTCAATCATATTATAACACCTCATTAAAATAAGAGTATTCTTATAATTTCGTTTGTTATTTACATACACTTTTGAATAATGATATTATAAGAATACCCTCATTTTAATGAGGTGTTATGATATGATTGGTAGTTTACGGATGACGTTATAAACTTACTCTATCTAAAAATTTCTCTGTGATGTATATGTTTATAATATATTTTTCCAATATACATTATAGAAAAATCAACTTGATTTTATGTGTTCCCATATCAAAATACATCATATCTTCAAACCCATGTCCCAATTATATATACAATCTATCCAACTTCTTTTCGAATATTTAAAATTTAAATTCAAAAAATACTTACATAAATCCATACATGATGTAATTAATGGTTAACACTGAGATACATATGTAGTAATTATATAAAAATATATTCAAAATACATAAATTTTTCATCGTATTATGGTTTATTATCTTAAAAATTCCAATACTTTCTGTGTGATGTCAATTCTAACCAATACTTTTAAAATTGACTCATTTAGCCTGATTGTATATTTAACTGTTTATTATGTCAATTATGGTCATTTTTGAAAATAGTTTTAAATTCTATTGCATCTCGGCTATGTTACAGCTGAGCCAACATATTCAATTATAAATGCTAACATGTCATATAAATTCAAATTGAATCATCAATCACCTAAAATTGGTTGTCCGATTTATTTTCAGATTAAAAGCTACAAATGATTAGGCAACTGATCATTATTTATAGTTAACATTTTTATTAAGTTCGATTGTTTCTTTTTAAATGCTGTTTTTTCTTGCATATATGATGTAAATGATTATTTAATAAAACATTTATTATGTACTAGTATAATTGAATATTTAAATTTAATTTCTTAGTTTGTAGGCAGTGAACTATCTATTTCAAGAATAGACAAGCACCAAAAATTCCAAAAAAAGTTGAAAAACAGCACCTGAATTATGTAGGGTGCAATAATATTCTCAAAACTTCCATAGAAAGAAGAAGTTAAACAGACAGTAATAAGGTGAAAACTGACAATAAGCACACGTACTCTTACTGAACCTTCCCCAGCTGATCACAAAGAAACTTCCCATCAAAAAAGAAGAACAAATGCAAAATGAAAAAAAATATTTTTTTTACTAGAATATTTTACCCATTTCCATCAATTATTCATTTTTATTTTTTGATCGCCAAAGAGAATTATATTGAAAACTCATAAATCGAAGCAACATCTTCGATAATACAATGACGGCTGAGATTAGAAACATCCTCCATAATCATCATATCCTCCGAAATAGATAAAGCCCAAAAAGTTAAAAATGAGCCGCTTTGTTATTCTCTCGAGGAGTATAACCGAATAACTAAACCAAGAGGAGCTGTGCGTTTAGTCGAATAAATGACATTAAATTTTAAATGTTCCCACTATATCCATAATTTTACCTATTTCCATCAATTATTTTTTATTACTAACAAATTTTTAACATTTAAATGGATGTAACAAATTATGGATATAGTGGGAACATTTTTAATTTTATATATTCTACATAAAAAATTGCTAATACAAGCATCACAAGTTTAAAATAACTACAAAACACACACAAAAAGATAAGATAAAAAAAGTTTTATAGAGACGTCTATATTGTTTTAAGAAAAATCATAAAAAAAATTGGTGATGTAATTTAACCTATGTGATATGGTTGTAAAAAAATCAAGTCTTTATAAGTGTTTGCAATTTAAATTAAGTTTTTTATATTTTTATAATACTAATTTGATAATTTTATTATTATTTTACTCATCTTTTTTAATTAATTTTTTAATATTTTAAAATAAAAAACCAGAACTCAAAAAAAAATTACTTAATAAAGAACATAATTGATTATTTGGTTCCTTGTACCCTCCTAGCTTTCAGCATTATTATTTTCGATGAAAAATGAAAATTTACATATATAAAATAATATCATATGAAATTATACGACATGGACAGTAAATTTTTTGTATACATTCTCTTATTTTCTTTAAATTGTCAGAATTGCCATGTGAAAATGTGTAAGAGGAGCTATAAATGGGAATCAATTTGCTCTTCGTGGGGTATCTCACTTCTCAGACTGTTTTCATGGAAAATAATATCAGCTGCAACTAAAACAGTTAGTAATATATTTTGAATGTATTTTATATATTTTCAGTTTTTGAAAAAAAAAAAGATAATATGTTTGTGATTTTAAAAGGGTTTCAGTTTTTCCTCAAAAAAAAAAAAAGGGTTTCAGTTTATAATAATAAATTTAGATTTTATATATGGTATACAATTTTTCAAGTAAAAGTATAAAATCAACACAAAGATAATTTACTTTCTATTATGAAATCTTAAATTTTAAATATGAATTTTGTTGCAATAAAATACTAAAATTAATGAAATGCGAAAGTGATAAGTATGCTGAATGGAAAAATTCTAGGATTTTAATTATGAGCTCTAAATTTGAGTGTTTAATTCACCCGAATACAATAACCTACAAAGATAAATTCCACAAAGCTCAAACAGTCTAATATGGTGTTTAGTGGTGATTATTAATTAAAAATAATTAATTATATAAGCGTTTGGTTTAACTTTTTTAAACATTTTTCAACTTTAAAAAAAAAATTAACCGCTGTGTGTTCGATTCCTCCCACAAGCACTCTCCCTTCCTCAATTTATATATATATATATATATATAAAGTTGAAACACTTTTCAACTATTTTTTTTTATAATTATATCTGAAAATTTGGTGAACCGAATATATAAAATTAATTTTAATTTGAACAAATTATATATTAAAAGATCCCTGAGATATATCATAATTAACAATTTGGTAACTATTGTTTCAAAAGTTTACTTAATGGTCTCTCATTTTTAATTCCGTTAATTATTAGGCCCTTCCGTTAATTTCGACAATTACTTTCAAATGATTTGGTACCCACCTTTAATTTTGTGAACGGTTAGGTCCCTCACATTTAATTTTATTAAATGATTTGGTACCTCAATTTTAAACGATTTGATCCCTCAATTTTAGTTCCGTTAAACGATTTAGTCCCTCAAATTAACGGAAGGGTCTCTTAGTTAACGGAATTAAAACTGAGGAACCATTAAGTAGACTTTTGAAACGAGAGGTACCAAACTGTTAATTATGGTATAACTCGGGGACCTCAATGTAATTTTCTCTTTTAATTTTTACCGCTATTTTTATTTTCCTAAAATTATTCTAAACTTTTATTTTTTTATTATGCATAATAATACGGTGATAGATTTTTATTATTAATAATTTGTATATTTAATAATATATTGAATTAATTATTTTAGAGATATTATATTAATTTAAATAATTAATTTTTTTATCTATTTTTTATAACTTATTAAAAAAATCAGGATTGCAATTTTTTAATTTTTTTTTTATAATTGCAAGTTAAGATAAAGTTTGTGATTTAAATTTTAATAAATTTTTTTGATAATATCAGCATTTTCACAAAGAAATAAAGAGAAAATAACAAGAAAACCAACATTTTCATACCTTTTTTCATTAAATACAAATTAAACTATTTTGTTTACATTTGTTACCATGTTTCTTACATTCTTACCAATTTTCTTATTACTTTTCATCAGCACCATGTCTTAAATGTACTTAATAGATATATCGCTGATACATATTTTATACACGATAAATATATTTATAAAATATATTAAATAGATACATTGTTAATACAAATTTTTAATTATATTATTTTATATTTTTATATTTTTAAAATTTAGTTAATTTTTTAAATATATTTATATATATTTTTAAATATATTTACATTTTTAATATTAAAATTAGTATTAATATTTATATATAATAAATAAATTTTAGTATAATTTAATACAAAGTTTTAATATTCAAATAAATATTTATTAGAATAAGAAGAATACTTTTTGAAGTAAAAAATCATGCATCAATCAAAAAATCATGCATCAGTTACTAATTCAAATGCATGAGTAAGCATGGCTTACCCATGCGTCAGCCCTGCATGGTCTGACGCGCGTCAGGTCAGTCACACATCAGACCTGACGCGCGTCAGTTTATAAAAATAATTTTTTTTATAAAAAATTAAATATATACGTGTCATTAGTGGGTAGGTTATTTATTAATTGTAGAGAAAAAGGAGGAAATTTCCACTAGTACACGTGTTTCTATTCTAATGGAATGGTGCTAATGAAAACTATTTGTGTTTATTGGTAAGAATGAAAAATAGGTGATATAAGTGGTAATGTGTGTAAATGCATGTCAATTTTATGGTATTTTTGTGATTTACTCAGAAATAAATAGTTAAATATTATTTTATTTTAAATTTACTTTCATTTTACATTTATAATTTTTGCCTATGCTCAATTACATAATTCACAGGCAGGTCTATTAGAGTATATTCATGTTGATTCTTGATGGTTTGCTGCTACTCATACACGCTGCTTCACATGCTTCTGCTGACCACTCCAACACCAGATTATGGCTTATTAATCCAGCTCATATACAGCTGGAATAAGATGCAGTTATTCATTTTGTATAGCTAGATTAGGAAGCGGTTGTTGATGCGGTTGTCTATAAATAGTGTTAGGTTTATTGTTTTACTTCTTAAGTTTGTAATCTACAAGCTTCAATATATTTCAAGTTCTTTTGTTCTCTGATTTCAATATGGTATCAGAGTTTTGAATTGCTCTTATTGATCTTCATCTTCTTCGTAGAATTGTTCTCTGGTTTTTCAAGCTTTTAGCCTCAACAATGGCAGCTTTTCATGTGAGACCTGAAGACTCAATGTCCAGTCCATATTTTGTTCATCCTGGTGAGAATCCCTCGCTTGTTTTGGTTTCCACTTTGTTAAATGGTAGTAATTACCATTCCTGGTACAGATCAATGCGTATGGCATTGATTTCTAAAAATAAGTACAAATTTGTTGATGGATCTATTCCTGTACCAGCTGTTGATGATATAAATTTCTCTGTTTGGGAACGATGTAACACACTTGTTATGTCCTGGATTTACAGAGCTTTGAATCAAACTATAGCTGATAGTGTTGCTTGTCTTGATAGTGCTTTAGATATTTGGAGTGATTTGAAAGAGAGATTTTCTCAGGGAGATTCTTGTAGAATTGGTGATTTACAAGAGGAGATTTACAGTTTTAAGCAAAATAACATGTCTGTGACTGAGTATTTTACACATCTTAAAACTCTGTGGGATGAGTTGCATAGTTTAAGATCAGTTCCAGTTTGCTTCTGTGAACCTAAATGTCCTTGTGGTATTATTAATGCCATTAAGGTAACTCAGTCTAATGATGAAGTGATAAAGTTTCTTAAAGGTCTCAATGATAATTTCTCAAATGTCAGAACTCAGATTATTATGAGAGAACCTTTACCTGCTATAAACAAGGCTTTTTCCATGGTTATACAATATGAGAGACAATTAGCTGGATTGAACAAACCTGCTGTAGACTCAAACATTTTCATGGCAAAGGGAATGCATGATTCAGATTTTGAGTCAGAATATGAATCTAATGTGTGCTATGCTAGAGGAAGAGGCATGAATAACTTCAGAGGAGCTTACAAAAGAGGAGGTTATAATTCATATTCCAACATGAAGCAGAAACTTTGCTCTCATTGTGGAAATTCCGGACACACTATTGATTTTTGTTATAGGAAACACGGCGGCAACACCGGTGGCAACGCCAACTCCCGGGCTCGGACCCGCTCTGATACCATATTTGAAGCTGCATCAATGGCGGCTCAGGTTTCTATTCGGTTTATCTCAATGTTGAATTATTGTTGTCGATAATTCAACTTCAATCTCAGATTACAATTTCAATATCAGGTTCTTTCTCATCAATTTCTCTTTTGATTAATGTTTTGTAATCAAATCAACGTTTGATTTGATTTTCTATTTCTCGACTTTCTGTTCTATTTCTAATTCATAAATCAGGCCTGCTTCTATCAAATTTCTTGGAGTTTCATTTTTTTTCCCGATTCGATTTCATTATTTGTCAGTTCAGTGTTGATTTGATTCTCATTTTCATTATATTCAGTTTGTTGCTATGTTGATATCTGTTTGTTGAGTAAATTCAGTTCTCATCAATTGAGTTTCATATCTCTAATTCTTTGATTTTTTGTTTCTCACAATTACATCTGTCTCTGTTTCCTCTTTTTGATTCAAACTGAAATCTATATCAAATCGTTCTTAGTTTCTCATGATTTCAGATTTTAAAATTGTGATGTAAACAAGTTTCTTTAGTTTAGTGTTTCACAATCTCTTCTCTGTCACTTCAATCTCTGGATGATGATTTTCAAGGTATAATTGGAATCAGGTTATGGATTTCCAGTTATACTCATCAAGTGTTTGATTAAATTCCTCAATGAAATAATATTCACTTGAGTGAGTTTCTTTTTTGATCATTTAGCGCATGAGTTTTTTTTTTGTTCTTTGGCTGTGCTTTGCTACGAGATAAAAATGTGAAGAATGCAGCAAGTGTGTGTTCTTTGGTTGAGCAGCAACAACATGTTTTTTTTTTTTTTAAAAGAGCACATATGTAATTGTTTACTATGGTGTTTGCTTTGAGGAGAGTATTGCAAACTTGACTTCATTACTAAAGTGTGCGCATCTGCAAATCTCAGAAAGCTATAGAAGTAAGCATTGATTTGCCTTGTTAAAACCATTGAATAACTGGTCAGCTCATTTCATTTGGCATCATGGTTGTGGGGCTTCCATTTTATTCCTGCCACTTCTTCACACCATTATTGGAAGAAATTGGAATGGTGTTTTAATGTGCTTCTAGCTGCTATATGGTTATGTGCTGATAAGCTGGAAGGAGCTGTTTACATGTGGTGTTATGGTGCAATACCTCATGTTTGAAGGAACTTAGTATTCTGCTGCAAAACTACTGCATTTTCTGCCATAAGCTTCTTTATTTGCTTCTTCTAATGTCAATGGATGCAATCAAAAGTGAATAAAGGCTGTTGGACAAACTGTGGCTGCTTCTGCAAGACTATTTCAAGCTGAACATAACTGATTATGTCCAGCTTGAGGAGGGATATTAGAGTATATTCATGTTGATTCTTGATGGTTTGCTGCTACTCATACACGCTGCTTCACATGCTTCTGCTGACCACTCCAACACGAGATTATGGCTTATTAATCCAGCTCATATACAGCTGGAATAAGATGCAGTTATTCATTTTGTATAGCTAGATTAGGAAGCGGTTGTTGATGCGGTTGTCTATAAATAGTGTTAGGTTTATTGTTTTACTTCTTAAGTTTGTAATCTACAAGCTTCAATATATTTCAAGTTCTTTTGTTCTCTGATTTCAATAAGGTCATGTCGACATTAGTCGTATGCATGTATTCATATACCTTGCTGTGAATGTGCATATACATTAGGCATAATATCTTAACAATTTTTTTATCAAAAGAAAAAAATATCTTAACAAACTTTCACCTTTTAACTTTTTTTCGACTACAGTCTAAATATTATAAAATCTTTAATTATACCCGGCTATGCATTTTTAGGGTTCCATTATACCTCAAACATTAAATTGATCTCTTTTTATTCGGAAAAAATTCAAACAAATTCTTTGTATTTGGCAATATATTCTAAACATCATTTTGATGTTATAAATAGAACTAAAAACCTTTCTTCTTTACAAATTTAAAAAATAATATAATAATTAAAAAAATAATATAATAATATACTTTTTTAATTTAATATAAATTAATATTATTAATTTTTTATATTTATTTTGACATTTGAATGCCTCTGATTGTGCCGTCGCTTTTTTCCAACTCCACCGCACTCCTCGACTTTTCGTTCGTCTTTCTCAAAAAGAACACGATCTGGGTTCGTATTAAGGAAGAAGAATCGGGAAGACGAACTTTGGTTCGTCAAAGTTTTTCTTCCTCCATGAAACACGTATGGCAGGACTGAATACAGTGATATCCAATAAATTATTTTAAAAATTCGACCATCATCTCTAACCACTGCTGATCCTCCATCCATCGTCAGTCACCACTTAAACCTAACTCTAAACACCTAAATTGCAACCCCTTAACAAGGGGTAAAATATAAAATAGTATATAATAACAATGTATAAATATAAGTCCAAATAATTAAAAAACACTAAATCTTTTAATGAAAGTTTGCAAACGTCCAAATCTTTCAATTTGATCCAATTTGTCCTGAAATGCATGATTTCTTTTCAATTATGTCCAACTATAAAATTTTATTTATGTGGCGTCGATGTGTGGCATTGCCACATATGCGCTACATGGGTAAAATTATATAGTTTGACATAATTGAAACGAAATCGCGCGTTTTAGGACAAATTGGATAAAATTGAAAAGTTTGGACGTTTGCGAAACTTTCATTAAAAGGATTGGTCTTTTTTGGTCATTTGGCCTAAATATAAATATTTTTTTTTAAAGTAGAAACTTTAGTATGAAAATATTTTGTGGTCGCTAATGTAATTGTTTTAAAAAATGAGTTGTAAAATGTAATATTTTCAAGGATTAATGTCAAAAAAAATCATGAACTTTACACATTTTCTCATTTTAATCACGCAATTTAAATTTTCTCATTTTCATGCACGAACTATTATTTTTTCTCAAATTTATACACGGTGCTTAGGTGTCAAGGCTCCATTGGTGGAATTCGCTGAGGTGGAGGTCATTTTAAACCAATGAATGAGTGCCATCTCAGCGCCATGTATGAATTTGAGAAAAAATGGTAGTTAGTGCATGAAAAAGAGAAATAATAAATTACATGATTTATTTTTTTAACAAAGGGTAAAATTTCCATTAATAATAACGAAAATTACATGAACGGTTTCTCAACATACTGAGTCAACTATTCTAAAAAAGATGATGATAGCTGTAAAAATACAGTCATCGACTAGGGTTAAACTAACCACCAAGGGCCACCCAAATTTGTAGACTAATATTAGATCTAATAATAAAATCTAGATTTATTGAAGTTCTAAAGGAAGTCTAACTTCGAATACATAAAAACGTGTAAAATTCGTGATTTTTTTTACATTAACCCTATTTTCAAAAAGAAATTGAGTAACAAATCGTATTTGGCCCGACCCGTCTTCAGCCCCCACAATGATCAAGTCCTGTCCAGACTCCAGTAGGTGCCGTGCACCGTGCCCGTTTTGCCTGTCTCCAAAATTAAAGAGAGACAAGATTTGAAAATGGCATCAGAGCTTCACTCTTTACAGCACAGCAATCAAATTCAGTACATTGCTAAATTTAACTCTTTTTTTTTTTCTCTTTAGGCCATGTTTGGTTCATGAAATAGGTGCGGAATGGAATAGCTATTCCGTATAGAATGAAAATTCTTTGCTTTGGTTCACGGAATAGGTATTCCACGGAATTGCTATTCCATGATTTTGTGGAATAAGTACTCCTCTCAAAAACTAAAGAATGGCTATTCCATTCCTTATGGAATGACTATTCTATTCCATACTATTTCATTCCATGAACCAAACATAGCCATTCCTTTGAGTTTAATTCTTGATTCTGTTCAGTCCACAAGATAGATTATGAAAATAGATTATTAGGTTTTCTTAATGAGTCTGTTTAAAATAGTATTGGATAGAATATAATGTGCAAGATTTAGGTAGCACGGACACGGAGAATTGCAGTGAAAGTTTGGAATTCCGGAGTTTCTCAATGGAATAGGGAAAGGAGTTGAAACTCATGTTGCCAAGCTCGAATCTGAAATCGGAGACTTCCATAAACTTCTCGTCACGCGAACTTTGAAGCTCAAGAAGCTAGGCATTCCTTGTCAACATGTAATTTCCTCATCTCCATTGTATTCCATTTTAGTTATTGTTTATCTAGGTTGTAAATGAGTTGATCCATTCATGAGTCGGCCTCGATTCAAACCTTGTTCATTAATTAAATGAACCGAGTTCGAGCTTCATTTATTTAAATAAGCTGAATTTGAGCACTATAATGCTCGTCTCATTAAAGTTTGTGAACAGTTCGATTAGAAGTTTGCCAGTCTACTCATTTTGAAAACTCATAAACCTACTTGTTTAATCTAACTTGCTAAAACTTGATCATATTAAATATTTGTAATTTAAAAAGAACAATTATTCTAAGGTTCATGTTTATATTTTAATATGTATATTATGTATATTACATTTGTGATTATTAACATTTGAATAACTTTGTAATAAAATTTAATTTTTATTTTTATTTATCACAAAAAAGTTAAGCTCGATTAGAATCTTGAACACTATACAAGAACAACTGCGTTCAGTTCGACTTCGGCTAGTTCAATAAATAAGTCTAAAATTTAGGCTCGAGATTGGCTGGTTTAGTAGATGAACGGAAGCTGAACATATTAAAACTCATCTCGGCTCGATTATAGTCGTACCTCTATCTTCACATAGTTATACATGTACATTGATAACATTCTGTGTTCTGTTTATGAACTATTTTGTTTAACTCTAATGATGTGAAGTCCCTCCTGAGGGATCTGGTTTTGGAACATATGGAATATTGTTTCGCAGAACTCATAAACCTGTTGCCAGGCATTAAACACGATTTGGTCTCATTTCCTACAACTAACACTTTCTTGATTTTTCTGAAAATGATTCGGTACCATGCTCAGGCTTCTGCATGAAATGATTACTGCTGATTGGACCTTGGAAAAACTTTGTGCTTTGGTCAAATATTCTTTATTACATTCCGAATAGCATCAAACATTCAAATTGTAATATTTATTGATTTGCCGCACACTGTCTTTTAACTTGGAGTTAGTTCAGTTACAGCATTGGCTATGTCTAACATTTGATTTTGGTTTCGCAGAGGAAGTTGATCTTGAGCTACACCCACAAGTTTAGGGTGGGCCTCTGGAGGCCTAGAGCCGACCTTTTGAAAGCAAAATAAAGGTACGACGAGACATTATTATTTCTGGAAAATAGAACTGAATCAATTTGCTCTTTGGTTTTGTGTTTTGTAGGCTTTGCTTGCATGACATATTGACATATATAGTTTCTTTTATCACTTTTGCCAAATTCCTAGGATAGTTTAGAGGACCATCTTTTTTAAAATTACAGATTTAAAACCAAAAGAATTACAACTAAAGCAAGAATCGTTCATGAATTTGATACTTAATCGCCAAGAGTTAAAATTGAATGAAAGATTTCAACTCAATATCTGATCATTACGGACAAATAAACACAAATGCACCTAATGATCGTACCAAACCTTCTCGTACGCTCTAATATAGGAAAACTATAGATAAAGAAATATGCCTAAAACGTAAAGGACAGTCAAATAGATCCTTGCATAAGCTAAAAAGAATACTCCCAAAGGAAAAATTTAATCAAGAAAAAAGGTAAAACTTGATTATGTAGCACACACAGCATTATTGATGGTTAACATCTGGGAAGATCGCATGGTGGTGGAGGCAGTTTCTGATTCGGAAGTTTTCCGTCAAGGACAATCCATGTCATTTCTAAGCCCCAGCTCGTGTGAGCGTCAAAGTGGCAGTGCATAAACCATACTCCTGTGTCACATATCATCATTACAAGTCACCATTAACGTTAATGTACTCGATCTAAATAAAAAAATGACAACAATATGCTTGTCTCGATATATAATATGTAGTAGATGTTGAACTTGTTTTAGTATGGCATGTGTGAAGTCTTACTAGCATATAGGCATAATGTATTTGTAGTAGATGTTGAACTTGTTACTCACCTGGATTATCAGCGAAAAAGCGTATTGCTACCCACCCACCGGAGGGCACGCCGACAGTATTCAGTTGAACAGGATCAACGAGATTATAATTTTGGGGATCTTTATAAGGATCAAAGTTCCCAAATCCTTGGCCGACAACGAAGAAATCATAGCCATGGAGATGAAGAGGGTGGCTCTCAATGCTCAAAATGCTAGTACCCTGCAAGATGACCTCCACACTAGCATTAAAGGGAAGCACCACAACTTTTGTTCCATTTGAAACATAAGTTATATTTGGCGGTGTACCGGTATAATTAAATGGATTAGGAGGCAGTCTTGGAAAATCAGCTGTGTAGACCCCATTAGATTTTCTAAAGTAATAGGCTTGAAGAATTGCTGTTGAAGGTAAAACAAAAGAATTATTGTTAATAGAGGCTGAAAATTTCGTGCCATTAGGTCCTTGGCATGTCTGATTTATCGGGCATGGGTTGGTTCCGAGACCTATTGTGAAGAAAAATTTCTTGTCAACTTTTTGAGGAACATTAATCGGGTATTGAGCAGTGACCAATCTGCGGAGTCTGCTAGTATAACTCGTAGCAGTGTTTGTCGAATTGATAGGAGGTAGCGATGGTCTAATGAACGCAGGTCCTTTGCATTTGGAAGAATAATCCGGTAAAGTTTCATACTCCAGAATTCCGGCAACAGTTGTATTGTCGATTTGGCCTTGAGAAGTCGAATAAGGTCTAGCTAACATCAAGAACTTTTCTTTAGGGGCTATAGGTTTTGTTTTAAGGAGGACATTTGTTGTCTGACCAGCCGAAAGGAGCAAAAAATCAGTTTCGAAAGGCTTAACGTAACTCGCATCAGCTTCGACTACGGTAAGACTATGGTTAGCTATGGTGAAGAAGAGGTCATGCTCAAGTGCAGCATTGATAATTCTGAGTAGATATCTCTTCTTTGGTTTTACCCTTAGCCTGAATGTATCTGTAAAGAGACAAAGATATCAAATACAATGGCAAGTATGAAAGACCTAAGTAGTAGCAGGGACACTTAATTCAATCAACATTCCCCTTTTTCAAAAACGTATCCGAAACTTGACGTTTCGGACACATAGCTTCATTTTTAACTTAGGAAACTTTAAAATAACATTGTTCACCGTGGCCAAGTTTTCCGTTTTCTCATATCCGTCTCCATGATTTGCAGGTGATTGCTGGTGAACACAGAGTGTAGAAGAATGTAATGTACCTTTTGCTGAGCAATTGTACAATGGACCTGGAAGTCCATTGACGGTGAAGGCGTCAGAGACATTCGGAGCACCTCCGGTTTGTAAAGCCTGGCTAATGACTGCCTCAGTATCAGAATTGTGCCATTCTCCTATTTATCATCAGAGTATATGTCAATTTTTTTGACGCTTTTATCAATTCTAATTAAGAAAATTAATTTTATCGACTATAGCATAATTTTAAGGGTTAATTGCAAATAAATTATAAACTTTAGCGTGTTTTGCAATTAAAATCAGACTCAATCCGTTCAACGGAACAAACTTAGCTATATAATAAAGTGATTAGAATTATACCAAGCAAGATGGTGGCTTCCTTGTAGGGTTTGGGGAAAGGATAAGAAGCATTGAGCGGAGGAAGAATGATGATGGGGCCATGAACAGAAGCTCTAAGCCAAGAGTAGTGAGCATGCCAAAATAGAGTTCCTCTTTGTGCAATAATGGTGAAATTGTACACAAAACTATTTTTTGTTTGAATTGGGCATTGAGTTATATATGAGGGACCATCTGCCCATGCACTTTGTATTTGTCTTATTCCATGCCTGTTTCATCATCAACAAATTGCAAATATCAACATTTATATAATTTAGGGTCATTGTTATATTCTCACATTTTATATTTTTTTCGATCTAAACACAATTTAAAAAACATGATATTTTATAACTCAATTTTTATTTTATGTCATTTATAGCCTAAGTGCCTTATATGACAATATTTTAGTCAATCATAAGGCCAAAAACGATATCATTTTTATAAAATATAACGTATGAAACATAAAACGGGTTATAGGATGAAAAATTTGAAAAGATTGGGATGTGAGACGAGACGTTTTTAAATTGTGCTTAATTGAAAAAATGATAAATTAAGATGGAGATATATAGTAACAATAACCTTATAATTTAGTAAAACCTTTTTCTATTATTCTTATGATAAATTGGTGTAAATATTTAAAATATGTATATTTTTATAATAATTTTAATAAAATTAGACAAATTAGTTTTAATATATTTTAAGAGTTTTCTCTATTTATGAATTAATTTTACAAAATAGAAAAATCAAGATTCATATACTACCTTTTTCAATTATTTCTAATGCTTAATTGCTTTTAACATTTTGTAAAATATTATGCAACTTTGTAGGAATAATTCAATAGTTTTTTTTTTTTCTCGAAATAAGACTAACTTAATAGCTTCATTAACAAGTGATCGATACTTCTTTAAAAAAAATTAAAATAATTGAAAGTAGTTGTAGACTACACATTAATTATTTTGAAATTCAAATGATGAATAACTTAAAATTGATTATTTTTAATTCATAGCATGTAATTTATTTTTAATGTTTTGATGTGTGTGCGCGCGCGCGCGTACATATATATATAAATGATATTTATACCCATTAATTATTTTATTTTTTACTAAAAAATACATATACAACACACATTATTAGCTAAGAATAATAAATTGAAAATACCAATTTAACATAATAAAGACTTTCAAAGATATCATAGTAAACAATAGTGATATATATTTTTTGTGAAAATAAATTTAATAAATTACTGAGGGCACAAAAATTAATCAAAGTGTATATTTTGATATTAATCATAGTAATATCTAAAAAATCTAAGATTTTATATATAATATATTTTTATAATAATTATTCTTTCGACCGATTTTATTTTCATGTAAAGAAACAAGAAAGAAAAACTGGTGATTTCCATACCAATGAATGGTGATGTTATTGGAGACATGATTGGTGACCTTCACTATGACTCGATCTCCTTCTCTAGCAATTAAGGGAGGTCCTGGAAATTGCCCATTCACTGTCACTATACTCTTTGTTGTACATAATCTTGTGTAGTTTGCCATTACTATCTGTAATTATTCAATAATAAAATTATATATTAGCCAAAACACAAATTTATCACAAGTATAAATATAACTATAAAATTATAATAAGTGAAATGATGTGGAGATGAATAGAACAAACGAAAAAAACGGATGACTAACGATCAAGAAAATCATCCGTTCACCCTACCAGTGACGGATTTAAAATTCTTATTCAAGGGAGCGCATTTCTTTTTTTTAGGATTAGTAATACTAAAACTGAGAGAAACAATATAAAATGTCATTCGGTCTTTTAAAAAACTGAAACCACACGACATCTAATTGACAACCGGTATCTCTAGGGTCGGCTCAAACAACTGGGCTAACCCTAGGGTACCTCATGGCCGACAGACAGGGGCGGAACTAGAGAGGGTCGCAGAGGGTCGGCCGACCCTCCTCGCCGGATAAAAATAAAAAAAAAATAGATTTTTGGATTTTTTTTTCTGTAGGGGCGGTTATAACCGCCCCTACATTTGTTAGGGGCGGTTTTCCTCTGTAGGGGCGGTGCCCCTACTACTGAAAATCATCAAATTCGAACCGATTTACAGCCATTTAATTTTTTTTAGATAGCCGAACGTAAAAATTTCGAGCCTCTCAAGTTGGAGTTCTGGTTCCGCCACTGCCGACAGAGGCGGGGCAGCCGTCCACTCCCTCCCTCCATCCGCCCCTAAACATGTTCCTTAGTTCCGCCCGTGAGCACAAACTTAATAATAAATCTTTACGAGCTGAACAATATGAGCTAAAAATGTTATTCATCACATACATCAAACTTATAATGCCTAGTAATGCCTGCATGGGCAAGGTAGCTCATAGCAAATGCAAGTGACACTAGCAATGGTAGCAATGGAGGAGCTGAAGCACCACCCATTTGCTGCTAGCTTTTTTTTTCTTAGTATTGATAAAAACAAGAGCCAAAATATATAGCTTGGTATATAGTTAAGTGAAAGATTATTTTATTATTACTATCATATAAATAGGGTTTGCTAGAAGGGTGTATATTGTTAATTAAGTAATAAAAATGAATATTTCCTATTGTTGGATCATGTTCAATTTGGAGTGTAATGAAAGTCATGTAGTTAATTTTGATGCTTGATATTTTAATTTTTCCTCATTTAGTATTAATTTCATTAGGGTTTATCATAGGTTAATGTCTTTAGTAATCTAAATAAAACTTCTCATGGAAATTCTTGTCATGAAAATTTTCTTTAAAAATCAAGTGGGTTGCATGTATTATGAATATCATCATATTCTAATCCAAGAAAATTACTAGTCACTTTGCCCTTGTGAATAGCCCTAAAAAGGACATATCTTCCACTGAAAATGATGCATGGGGAGTCCACATAATCATGCCAACTTGAATTAATTATATTCCATATTTATAAACTTGCAATCTTATATTGTTTTGATCTAGAATAATTCATAGACCTAGCTATTATAATCTTCATGACTAGGACTTCATATTTGCCTAATTTCTTGTTAATAGTTAATGTTAAAGATAATAACAATCCTTTATTGGAGTCTCACTAACCATCTTAATTTTTTTTATTTGATTAATTATTTTACATAATACCATAGCTTCTATTATCAAAAGGTTTAGGGTAGCGATTTTTATGCTCCACCTCTTTACATAATATCATAGCTTCTATTTTTTATTTGACCTCCTTGGCATGCACCTCATTTATTTCTCTATATGGCGTTATGGTTAAAAAATTTCAAACTTTTAAGACTTATTACAATTTAGTCCAAACTTTTAAATTTTTATAATAATAGTCAAATGATTTTTTTTATTGCAATAATAGCTAAATTGCACTTTTTGTGCGAAATTTTTTGAGTACTTTTGAATTTTTTGCCATTTCTTGTGGCTTTTAGTATATTATTTTTATAAAAAAAATAGTCTAGTAGTCTAATTGAAGATAACAAGTTTGGCCACCAATTTGGCTATTATTGTAATAGAAAAATATAATTTGGCTATTATTGTAAAAATTAAATTTTTTGAATTAAATTGCAACAAATCGTAAAGGTTTTGATTTCTTTTTACCATTACGCCATTATTAATTAGTAATATAAATTTTATAAACATATTTGGTTAATAAATACTGAGATAATTCCAAAAATGTATAAAAAAACTAAAATATTTGCCTATAGTATCTCTATTCAGTCTATACTCCACGCGCTAAAAAATCCTATTTTACTCCATAAATTTCAATTAGTTCACAAACTGAAATTTATTAAAAAAAAAACTATATTTAAATTTATTGAAACGATTCAAGTATATTACATTTACTAAAACTATATTTAGATCTATTTAAAACATACTACAACACACGAAAAATGAAAATACAAAAGAAATATATCTCGTTGAAACTATATCAAAATTGCTGCAAAATCACATTAATCCTATGCTTAAAAACATACTAAACAATACAAAACCATTAAACATATATTGAAAATCATAATGAAAGTCCATTGGAATCATATCAAACTATTACAAAATATTAAAGACATGCCTTTAGAATTTATATAGATACTTGAAATTATTAAAACATACTGAAACCACATTCAAACCTACCGAATGCAGATGTACATCTACTTAAACCGTTCTGAAACTCTACTAAAATCTACTAAGATCTAGTTAATTAAAACCGTATTATTCATGCTTCAAGCTCAATGTGTGTAATTTTAATTTACAAGGTGAACGTGCATTTATTCATACTTGAAACATTTGCGTGCAAAAGTATATTAAAAATAACAAAACTATAGTTGAAGTCTAACTTAATAAATTAAAAATTTCGAATTAATTAATTGCCTAACAGTTATCAATTGAATGTAATTCAATCAACACAGAAATTACTCTGAAATTTCAAATTTAAACTCTAATCATAACAACTTAATAAATTTTGATAAATAAGTAAAATAATCAAGTCAATAAGAGACTCCATGTTAATCATTTTTATGGAATTGGTCATGGCACATATACATATCTCAACCAAACAGAGTTTTAGGAAGATAATGACATTTGAGCCACACAATTGACAATAATTAGGTTGTTTAGTGAACTAATTTTCTGTAAGTAACCAACATATTGATTAAAAATTAATTATCAAGTCACAATAGCTAATAGCAAGTTGAAAGAGTAAACTAGGTCAAGTGGTGCATGTGTAAGAGATCTTAGTTATAACATGTTAGTGCCAATTTGTAGGTGCACCAACTACACTTCTTGTGCTACACTCCTCAATAAATTTCTCCATACATTCTTTTAGCTCTCAACAAATAATTTTACCATATTGTTTAAAAATTAATATTAGCTTAATAACTTTAAAGTAAATAAAATATAATAAATATTATATCCTTATAATTTCATCAAAAGTCATATAGTGGCTTGCCTATAAAAAAAATAGAAGTCGATAATCGTTCTATAAAACCATTATAAAATTAAGAATATTAAACCATTCTAATTTGATAACAGCAAAAACTTTTAACCTAAGATTCATACGTTTAGATAATCCCTAACAATGATAATACACTCCTAACCAAAATATCCATTAAATTTGAATTGTGAACAAATATATACACTTTAATTTATTCTCAAATATTTAAATAATCAAATAAGTTAAATTTAAAACGTGAACAAACACAAAGGCCTCAACCTGTTTTCAAATATTTAGTTAATCTAATAAAAATTATCAAAATCTTAGACCTTCCGATTATATAAGAAATCAAATAACGGATCAATCCAAAACGGTGAACTTTTAGATGAAACTTCAATACCAACAAATATTGTGTGGTAGACATGGTTAAACAATTGAACACAAAAGAGTTTAGTAATTCATCATCAAGATCACCATCAAAATTGCAAATGCACCCACAAATCTATACACATGACAATACATGAAATTTTTACAAGATGAATACAAGAAATATTAGGCATTCAATTAATTAATCCCAAATCATAACAACTGCAATAACTCCAACACCAAGAAGAACAGCAAGAAACTTAAAAAATGGAGTATCAAAAAACAACTTATTAGTCAGTGGTTTAAACCCTTTAGCTATAAGATGATTAATTGCGACATAAATAAAAACTCCACAAGCAATTCCCATCGAAATTGCATAGAGCCAATCCGCATCTTTGCCTTGAGTTGTTGCATCAATTGCAATGCCTATTCCCACTCCAATTGGACTAGAAATTGCAAAGGCAAATGAGTATGTTACTGTTAATAAAAAGGGTCTTTTTGGTATCATTCTTAGAAGTGCAATTCCCATTGCAATGGCTGCAAATATTTTGTGTAAGGATATTGTCCAAAGATTTCTCCATGCCTCTGCCTTACTTCCTGATCAATATCAATTTATGTGGGTGAGAAAACTAAATCTGTAAAATCAAAATATTAAATAAAAGACAATGACCAGTAAATAAAAAGAATTGAACCAGCGACGTTAGCATAATGCTGCAAAGCGCTTATACCGTTTGGACTATATATTGCTCATTGGTGTAGAATCTCATCTTAACAGTCTGAACTACTTTCGAGTTAGATATTATTTAACAAAGTTTTGTGACGGATGTGTGACATAAACTGCCGTCACAATATTTTGCGACTGCACTTTCTTGTCACAATTCCGTCACGTTCTCTAAAATCCACCAGAAATCCTTCATAAGTGGTACCATTATAATTGAAATATCTAAAATTTGCTCTTTGTTAATTTTCATTTGATTGATTAAAAATTTAAATACAGTATAAAGTGACATGTAATTGTTCACGATTATCCACTAGGCTTTCGTGTGCAGAATGTACTATAGATAATAAAATAATAGGCTTTTATGTACGCAATGTATTAGACATGATAAAATTATAGTTTAAGTCTAATGAAACAATTTGAAATTTTGGATTGATCGATTATTTGACAATGCAATTATGTCGATACACACAATTTTCAAAAAGAAAAGTTAAACAAAAATCATTAAAAAATGGAAGATTTTTACCTGCCACTCCAACAGCAATACCCTCAAAAACTGAATGAAAACACAAAGCAAGAATGAGCAGAACAGTATCACCAAGAGATGTTGTTTTCAAGAAAACTGGATTAGCATCAGCTTCTACAGCAGCATCCTCATCGCTCTTCGGAGCCACCCTTCCCTCTTCAACTCTACCTTCTCTTTGGCTAATACCTTTAGTAACAAATATCACTATGCAATCACCAAACATAGTCAATAAATACCCAAAAGAAGCCAACATGAAAGCAAATGGGTATGTTTTAGAAGTAAGACTCTCAAAAGTTTCTGCTGAATCACTCAAGAAATGCATTAATGACGTCCCAAGAAAAACTCCACCGGCAAATTGAGTACCCAAAAGAAGGAAATTCTCGTTCCATCTAAAGAAATATGGAGACACACCGCCAGCAAATGTAGTCACTAGAAGAATTATCAAACACCAAATTTTTACCAGAATCAAACCTTTTGCATGCAAATCTACTTTTTCGTCACTATCGCCATCGTCATCACCGCCTCCTCCATGGCCATTGATTAAAGAAAATTGAAGGATTAGCAGAGAAATGAAGAGGGTTGACTTGAGAACTTGAAGAGAAGCCATTAATGTTTTCTTCTTTGTTTTTACCCTGGCTTGAAAGGATAGTATAATGACATATATATAAACCTTAATTAAATATAAACTGCACCTGATACCTCCTCATTCTTCTTATTTGTAGTACAGTTTTGACTTTTTAAGATTGTTGTACTACACAAAAACAAGTGTTTAGTAGAATACTAAAATGAGAAGGAGAAAAAAGGTTGTTTAGACAATTAAACAACAAAACTAAACAAATTTTGTATAAGGAAAAATTCAGGTAAACACTTGGAATGTAAAAAATGTCTAATAGTAAGGTGCAACTACGATGAGGTAACTTTGAATGTAAAAGAAAAAGATTGTTTAAAAAAATTATTATCATTTATTAGTATGGGAAGATAATACGATAATATCATAATGCAGAAAAGAGATTTGAATACGTCATAAAGAGATCTGAATCCGATATATCTACCAAATTTCTACCAAAACGCATAACTAATCATTAACTATGACATGGGAATATGAAGTACATAGATAACTTCATAGATATGATGACAAATGCAATGACAAAATTCATATGAGACTCGGATAGTAGCAAATAGATATCAACTATGAAGTTATCAACAACAGGCCTAAGACAATTGTACGTTTGTGCAGCTAATTTGATTATTCCATCAATTGTTTGCCGGCTTACCAGATCAAGTAACAAAGCCAGCTATGACATTGACTTGCTAATTTAAAGCATGATAAATTAGAAATAGAGTTCCATTTAACATAATATATGACCTATATTTACTGTGAAATTCATCTTTTTAAAATAAGCTTCTACAAGTAAACATGACCAACTCTATATAATTTAGAAAATTAACTCTAGATAATTTTGTAAATGAACCATAAAACCAAATTTTATAAAAAAAGTTATAAATTCATTTACATTACACCAAAATTACGTATGAGCAAATAAAAGCCAGGCCATTTTAGGAGCAAGAAATAAATCAATTCTCTAATTAAGTAAAACTTGGTTTACATTTACCTATATTCTATGCATAAAGACAAAATGGTTGAATGTACAAGAATTTACGGCACAGGATTTTATTACTTTAGAGGAGTCATTAGACCATATCTGGAACATCAGATTCGCTCTCTCTGATTTCCTGCCATCCTGAACCCATCCGAAGTTTGCACACAGGACATGAACCTTGTTGCCGCAACCATGGATCGATGCAATTGCTATGGAACTGGAAAATGCATAAGCCCATTCTGGTTATTAGAATTAACCACCATTTATCACACAAAGTAGCTCAAGAACACATTATAACCATCAGTTCTTTAAGCATGTCAACAGAAAACTTGAGAAGCAAAGGAATTCAGAAGAAAAGAAGGTAATGGTGGGTTTCTTTGATAACAAAAAGATATTGCGTATATAATTGAAACCTTAAATTAAAGAGTAAATAGTAGATTTGTTTGACTTGAAAACTTTTCACATTACAGAATCCAAAACAATAACAGTGCAACTAAATTAAATTGGCTGTGAATGCTGAAATTCAAAGAAGTGTGGAATGATTGTAAACAAAACAAAATTTACATATTCAAACAGATTTTTACACATAAGAAACCATACTTGGACAATGACAAAACATTTTTATTTCAACAATTTAAAATACACAAATTCAAACGGATTTGTACACATAATAAACCATGCTTGAACAATGATACAAATATTTTTATTTCAGTTTTAATTGATTACAGTTCAATACAACGTATAAAAGTATTGCATATTCGCGCATAAGCAATTTAAAGGACCTTAGGCGATATACAAATTGCAGTTATAGAGACAAGACAATAACATATAATAGGAAAGAAAAATGAACCTGATGCAAACATGGCAAGCTACGAACAAGTTCCCCACTGTTGACTTGCTCCAAACAAATAGAGCATGTTAATCCATCTTCTGAAGCCTTCTCATTCCCCTCTGCCTTTCTAGAGTCTTGCTTCGTCTGTGCTCATAACGATGAAATTAAATGCATAAATTGTACGCACAAAAGAATAAACACCTTAATTCCACAGAAATATGATCACAGATAAGCATATTAATCATTAGTATATCTCGAGTACAAGAAGCATATGCTGTCCAGTATGTGGCAATTTAAATTAAGCATGAGAGAGGACAGGATGAAATTATCTCTAGCTCAATTGAAAAGTTTTTTAGTTCATTTTCAAGTTCTCTTACTGGTAAGAGCTCATTACTTCACAAATAGAGTTTCCGAACATGTAAATAACCACAATCAACAATAAAAAAAATAGCTTGAAAATAGCAACATCATCATGATACATTTTTTGATTGATAAAGTAATAAAATTCCAGAAACATTACCTGTATTGGAGCTGAAAATGATGATCCACGCTGCTGTGATGTGCTGGCACTGTTTCGAAAGCAATCAAATCGTATTTGTTTAAGGTTTAAAAGGAAAACCAAAACATATTGAAGGGATCATGTGAACCTACTTCTCTGAGGCAGCAACCTTGTACTTATGAACAGGTAAAGCATTAATCTCTTCCTCGCTCATCGAATAAGTTGTTGAAACATTATCAGAATCAAGAGCTCTGAGTGTCTCATAATCTGCACCAAACACACAAGTAAAAACAAAACAAAAATCAAACAACAGATCTTGCCACTTTCTTTCACCTAGCAGCACCACAAACTACAGAAAACCACCAATAAACACGTATATACCTAGGTCATCAAATTCCCGTTCAAGAAGAGCTAGCTGAAGTCTAAGTCCCTGTAACCGTCCTCTAGTAGCAAAAGCAATCGACGGAGGCACATGCAAACGCAATTCCGTATGACCGCCTAATAAACCTCTAGCCGCTACAGCATGAGCTCGAGCTTGAGCTCGAAGTTCTTGACAAGTAGCATACATTCTCAAGCTCGTGGCCATAAAAAATACACCGACAACAATCCATAGCTAAATTCACACAATACACACATAATCATTAAAAAAACTAAAACTAAACTCTTAAAAACTGCTATATGTATGAATTAAACGTATTATTAAGCATATAATGATACACATACCACGAAATTCGGCGATATTTGGTAAGAATTCAAAATCATAAACAGCAAAATAACTGCTTAACGAAAAACGACGAAATTTCTCAATTAGTATAAAATTTATCAGATTAAACATGAAATGCAGGAGGAATTTGAGATTACCTGTGATAAGAAAGGCTACGGGATTGAAATTAACTGGACGATCGTCATGAATTCGCTGAATATAAAATAAAAAGCAAATAAATAAGAATATATATTCAAATTTGATAACGTAGAATTTTACTTGAAATTGAGAGTAGATTTTACCGGAGATTGCTGAGAAATGAAATTAGGAAATCCAGCTTCTATATCTGCTATTGATCCTCCGCGTAACGCGAAGCTCATAATTATAGCGACAGTGATGATACTAATTCTCTGCAAAAACAAATTGAAAGCAAAAAATGAATTAAACGACCTAGTTTACAGTTGCCGACTACGTAACCAAACCCGCAACTTGCGTTTTTTGTTCAAAAAACCCCCTCTGACAGAAATTGTACAGAACGCGCTGAAGAAATCGCGTTATTTCTTTGTGTCTTTAAAATTGCGGGAAAAAACTGACACGTGTAGGGCTTGGATCCTTCATCATAATGTCTCTGAACAAAATAACACAAAATCAAAAAAACCCCTTCATTTCTTCGATAATTCTCATATGTTCTTGGTTTTCTCTAACCTAGGTTAAAATTGGGGATTTTTCGATTTCTATCAAATTAGGCAAAATTAACTGCCATCGTTTCTTTTCAAGAGTGAAATATATCGCGCTAAAGGTAACCCAAATAGGATTAGCTGTGAAAGTGGAGCATTTGGATGCATTGAACGGTGCATCTACTGTGAACTGATAAAATCAAAAAACGTGTCCAGGTACGTTTTTCCTTTCGTTAATGTCTTCTTTACAAGAATGAGAGTTGTTAACGGTGAGAGAGAGTTGTGTTGATTGTTTTTGTTTGTAGTTTTAGGATTTTTATTAATTTCTGTTTTTTCAATTTGTTATGCCAGAATGGTGGAATGTATGCCTATTAAAGTATATTTGAAAATTAAGCATGGAGGAGTTTTTGTCTTTAATCCTAATTTTAGATATACTGGGGGAAAGTACATTAGGCAAGTAATTAGTGATCTGCATCAACTGAATTACAAGAGAGTAACTCATATAGTGAAAGGGCTGGGGTATGGTCAAACTCCCAAAATAT
This sequence comes from Mercurialis annua, assembly GCF_937616625.2. NCBI lineage: Eukaryota > Viridiplantae > Streptophyta > Magnoliopsida > Malpighiales > Euphorbiaceae > Mercurialis > Mercurialis annua. The sequence goes on along the minus strand of NC_065575.1, from coordinate 1,739,690 downwards.
TTTGGTTGCCTAATGGGGGACTTTTGGATGGTGATTTGAAGTTTATGTACAATGATGAATTTTTGGATACTTTGTTAGAAGAGGGTAGGGTTTCGAGGGTGGTTAATATGTCTCTATTTTTAGAACATGAAGTAGATCAGGCACATGTCATAGGTGGGGGTGAGGTTTTGTTACTGAAGTGGACAACTGATGTGGAAGCTGATAATGCAGAGGAGTTAGATAGAGATGGTGTAGTTGTGGGAGAGGGGGTACATACTGGGGATGCAGTTGGGGGATTAGATAGAGAGGAAGAGGTTGTGGAGTTAGGTGTGGAGGCTGATTTGAGGGAGTTAGATATGGAGGATGAGGATGTGCAGTTAGGTGCAGAGGCTGAAGTTGTAGAGTTAGATGTAGAGGAGGATGGTGAGGGTTTAAACCCAGAGTCTGTATTTGAAAGGTTGAATTCAGAGGACAGAATGGTACATGAGGATTTGGCTAAAATGTGGGATGAAGTAATAGCAAGGAGAGAAGCTGGTTGGGTAGAAGAGGGGATAGAGGTTGAGAGTGAGGCTCCTCACACCCAAGCTAATGATCCAGTGGCAGTAGAGGCAAAGCACTTATTTGATACAAAGTGGCTAAGTGGGTTTGATGCAGACGTAGTGCATGAACCAGCAGTAGAACCAGCAAGAAAGGAGACACCAGTCAGTAAAAGGGCTTCATCATCAAGAGTGAAGAGGAAGCAGCCAGCTAAGACTCAGAATAGGAGCAAAGCATCTGTGACTGACAAAGAGAAAAGAAGGGTAAGCAAGTCGGCCACTTTGTGTGTGAGGAGAGAAATTGATGCAAATGTGGATGATGAGGAAGAGGATAGCAGTGGTGATGAGAGGGCATGTGAGTTGACCAATGAGATTGATTATTTCTCTGATGTGAATGATGAGGAGTTGCTGAATGCTAGAAGAAAAATGAGAGAGAATTACAAAAAACAAATGGAGAGAATTGCAAGGGCTCAAAGGGAGGCAGAATTAGGTGATGATGAAGGGGTTCCAGAGCAAGTAGGGATAGATGTCCAGGGGATTGCAGATCCCAATTCTACTGTGAAGGTGGTGTATGATCCTAGAACACAATCTCCTGCATTTGTAGTTAGAATGATATTCCAAAATGCTGCCGAGTTTAGAGAAGCTCTAAATAAGTATGCAGTTAACAGAGGTGTTGAATTGACAATGCTGAAGAATGAACCAGCCAGAGTAAGGGCTACTTGCAAGAAGGAGGGATGTGAGTGGACTATCCTGGCTAGCAAGCAAAGTAGCACTGGAGATTTTAAAGTTAAAACTTATGATCCCCAACATATGTGCTACAGAGAGTTCAAAGTAAGGCAGGCAACTCAAAAAAATTTGGTGGATTACTTTAGAGATGGGATAACTAATTTTGATCACCTCAAGGCCAAAGAACTCAAAGCTAGGGCTATGAAGGAGTTGAAAATGGATGTTTCTGAAATCAAGTGTAAGAGGGTGAAAGCAGAACTTCTTATGGAGTTGCAAGGGGATTATTTAGAAAAATATGGGTTGTTGTGGGACTATAGGGAGGAGCTGCTAGCTACTAATCCTGGGAGTACAGTGGAGGTGTTGCCTGATAAGGACAATCCTGCAGAATTTGGCTGCATGTACATTTGCTTTGAGGCTCTAAAGAAAGGGTGGAAGGCTGGCTGTAGGCTAATTATAGGATTGGATGGCTGTTTCCTGAAGACTATATGCAAGGGAGAACTGTTAACAGCCATAGGAAGGGATGGCAACAATCAGAGATTTCCAATTGCTTGGGCAGTTGTGAGGACAGAATCCAAAGTAACTTGGAGGTGGTTTTTGAAGCACTTGAAGCATGATCTTGACTTGGGGGATGGCTTAAAGCTGACACTTGTTACTGATATGCAAAAGGTAAGCACACTTGTTATTTTGTTATGTCATTCCAATAAAATAGTTGTTAAATATGTGTTTCCTGGTTTCTTGTTTCAGGGTCTGCTTCCTGCCATCAAGGAAGAATTTCCTGAAGCAGAACATAGATGGTGTGCACAACATATCTTTATGAGGTGGCAGAAAAGATGGAATGGAGGAGATTTCAGGAAGCAGTTCTGGATATGTGCAAGAAGCACATATGAGGAGTACTTCCATGACCAACTTGAGAAGATGGACTCATTAGGTAATGGTTTTGTTGAACATTTGCTCACATATCCCCCACATACATGGTGCAAGGCATATTTCTGTTTTGATGCTAAGTGTGATTCTGTGGACAATAACATGTGTGAGTCATTTAATGGGGATTTGTTAGAAGCTAGAAAATTGCACATTTTAGGACTTCTAGAATGGATTAGGAAGGATGCCATGTCTAGGATTCATAAAAAGAGGATGGAAAGTTAGAAATGGTACACTAATGTGAGTCCTAGTGCAGTGTTAATGCTTGAGAAAAATATGAATAGGGCTTGTAATGGCCATGTAGAGTTTAATGGTGATGCACAGTATGAGATTTCAGAGGGGGAGGATAGGCACACAGTTAATATCAACACTAGAAGTTGCACATGTAGGCTTTGAGAATTAACTGGTATTCCCTGTCCACATGGCATTGGTGCCATATACCGTAGTGGAAGGAAATTGCTAGACCAGATTCATGATTTTTATGGGAAGGACAAATACTTAGCTAGCTACGGGTTTGCAATGACGCCAATAAAGGGAAAGGCAAGGTGGCCTAGGACAGGAAAAGAGCCCCTATTGCCACCAAAGCCCATCAAAAATGCTGGTAGACCAAAAAGGGCAAGAAGAAAGGACCCAGAGGAGCCAAAACCATCAGGAAAAATGTCAAGAGCAGGAGGTGTAATGACTTGTGGGTACTGCCATAACAAGGGCCATAATGCAAGAGGATGCAACAAGAAGAAGAAAGGTATTCCAGTCATTGAACATGCATGGCAAAAGGGAAAACAGAAGAACCAACCTGATGAAGAAAGTAGAGATTATGTCCAAGAACAAGCAACAACAGAAGGACCAACAATTGCAAGTGAAGAGCCAGCATCTGCAACTGAACCACCCATGGTATGCTTCTCATTAATTTTTTCAATTGTGCTGTGTATTTTTCATGGGGGTGAATTGAGACACATCTATGTACTTTCATTTTGCAGGGATGGGATAGGGGGCCTCTGCCAGGGATTAGCATTGGAAATTCACATCAGAGAAGAAACACTGAAGCATCAACAATGTGGAGGGACAAAGGAAAGACACCTCTTCCTAATCGCAAATCCAAGAAAAACATGTCAAATTCAGTAGGAGCAGGACTTTGTAGGGATGACATTACAGGAGAAGTTGAATTCGATGTAAGTGTGGTTTCTAGCCCTATTAAGTGATGTGTCAAAGTTATCTAATGTGTACTTATTACATTGCAGCCTGGGCAACTAGGTGAGAAGCTACTAAATTCACAAAATCCCATTCCTAAGGAGCTACAGAGAAAGATACACCATAAAGTGAGCACTGTACAATATGAGGGAAGACCTTACTATGGAAGATTTATGGCAATTGGACCTCAGTGGATGGGGAGTAAAGCATCTCAACAACCCAACTGGAATCTGAGGTACAAAGAAGGATATTAGACATGCAGAGAAACAAGGGGGTTACTGTTGAGTCAGCTCCCAATCCATCATATAACAGCTTCTCCATTCCCACACCCCCTCCCTTCCATAGTGTAGGCCCACAAGCTGTTAGTCACACATTCTCTGGTCAGTCTGTTTCACAGACTGATTCCAACTCTGTCACCACACCAGCTCCATTCTACATGCAGCAATCCACTACTATTGGATCACAAGTTTCACAGTCAGGCTCACATGTACCTGCAATGCAGCATATGCAAAACCATGGAGATACAGAACAAGCAAAGAAGCAGAAGCCAACAAAAAGAGTGAATCCTCCTTTCAAGAAACCAACAGCCAAGCCAAATTGGAAGCTTTGATTGTTTATGTAGTAATTTAGTTATTATTACTTTTTGGTGAAAACTGCTTGCATGTATGCATAATGATATTTATGTTATGCAGATACAATGTGCTTATATGCACCACATTTTGGGCAGTTTGGTAACAGGGTTATTTGTAATGACTGTTAACCTTTTTGGGCAGTTTGTTAATAGGGTTCTTTGTAATGAATGTTAACCTTTTTAGGCAGTTTCACCTTTTTGTTAACTGTATCTTACCCTTTAGTTTGTTATATATGTGTTATTATTAAGAGCAGATGATAACAAGAATCACATTTGCTTGAACAATGATATTGCATTTATAATCAACAATTCCATTACATATTGCATTGCCACAAGCCTTTAGGCACTACTAATAACAACAACTAAAACAAAAAAAACAAGCATCATAACAATCCCAAAAGCACCAGCCACAATCTAGAATCTTTTTTTGTACATATCACCCTCTTCTCTTGCTAGTTTCACCATCAATTCAGATGACATTGTCACATCAAAATCATACCTCGGCTCTTCTCTATTTCCCATGCCATTGAAATATCGATTCAGACTAACCAATTCTTCATTTTCATCTAGCAAATCATTGATAAGTTGCTTCGACCGAGCAGTATAAGCATCATCAACCCAATCAAAGAAACCACATCCAAACTCACCTTTTCTGCACCCAAAAAACCTTCTGCCTGGGTTTTCTTTGGTCCATGCTACCCAAATCGGCGCCTTCACATAAACCCCGCAATGACAATAACGATCTCCTCCTTCGTAGTTAAAATCAGGTCTATTGGTCCGCTCACGTCGAATGGAACGTCGCCTATTGGGTCGAGCTGAAGATCCTCGAGATGTGGAAGAAGATGACATCTTCAGTAAATAAGGAAAAAATTAGGGTTACAACTTAGACAATTTAGCTATAACAAATTAGGGATTTGAAAAACATAATTGATTGCATTTAATTCAAGATATATCAGTTAGGGATTTGAAAGAGAAAAAATTTAGGATGATATGGTCGTTATTTTTTGAATATAAAGAACTTTTTCTATTAAAAAAATGAATTTAATTGAACGCGTGAGACACAGTTTCAAGGAGAGGGGGTTTTTTGACCAAAAAACGCAAGTTGCGGGTCTGTTTGACCCAAAACGCTCCAAAATGACCTTTTTGATATTTCGTGCCAAGTTGAGGGGGTGAATTGATCATTTATTCTATTTTTATGTTTAAAACGTAATTTAAAAGATTTAAATCTACTAATTTTAAAAGGGATTATTTTCCAAATACCTGTTTTGGATAAAGTATTTACACCATATTAGCCCATCTTTTCCTCTTATCCTACATTACCTAATAAGTTAAGTTATTTATCAAAAATACTCACTATATAAAGAAGTCTTATCTCATTTTAGATTAAACTTTTACATAGCCATCTTTTTTTTCTGTCTCTTCTTCTCTCTTCTTTTCTTCTTCTGTTCTTCTTCTTTTTCATTCGATTTTCAGTTTATCTCCTCCGATTACTTTTCCGTTCGTCTTTTCCGTTCGTCTTTCTGGTCGCGCTTCCGTTCGTCTACTTCCGATGGATTTCTCATCGTTTCCGGTCGTTTTCCGTTCGTCTTTTCCGTTCGCGCTAGTCCGTTCGTCTTTTCCGTTCGCGCTAGTCCGTTCGTCTTTTCCGTTCGCGCTATGGATTTCTCGACTCATTTTTAGATTTGTATAATTTTTTAGGTTTTTTTTAAATGATTTGAATATTTTGTAAATAAATTATTGTACATTTATAATTTTTTGTTTATAAAATTGTTCTATTATTCATAAAATTATTTATTTTGTCTTCTCTTATTCATAGATTTGTTTATTGCTACTGATTTTGTAAAGAAAATATTGATTTATGGTGCATTTGTAATAATTTTATAATATCTTTACGTTTTAGTGTATTTTTGGTGTATTAATGGTGTATTTCTGCAGTTTTTTAGTATATTTATGGTGTATTTACAGTGTTTATGGTGTATATGCAGTGTTTATGGTGTATTTGCAGTGTTTATGGTGTATTTGCAGTGTTTCATGGTTAAACCACGAAAACACTATAAAATGTCATAAATACACTACTTATACACTATTTTTACACTATATAAACACCATAAAAACACTATATATACACTACCGTTACACTATAAAAAATAAAATAAAAAATTCCAGAAAAAATCTATAAAAAATAAAAATTAACACTATATATACACTAATATTACACTATATAAAAAAACTGTCGGTCGGTTTGGTTGACCGAATCAAAAAAATCGAAAACCGAAATTGAAAAACCAAAAAAGATATTTTGGTAAATAAAAAAACAAAACAGATAAATAAAGTTAGGGCAAAAAATCAAAAAATAAAACTCAAAACTTGCAATGTAAAGTTGTAATTAGTTTGGCGAAACATGTATTTAGGAAAATTAGCATATTTTAAAATAAAATTGACTTAAATGGAAATAGCCACTCAACATGCAAAACAATTGTCGATTAGCACATGTTGTAATAATTTAATTTTAAATTTAGCTTTTTATCAATATTTTTTATTTGAACATAATAATTTATTATCTGAAGTGAGTAGCATGCACCGAATTATGAGTAAAGTTACGATAATTAATACAAAAAAAATTGAATTAACGCTAAAATTGAAAATTATTAATTGATCATTGTTTTAAGAAAGAAAAAATTGCCACTTAAATCAAACAAAACTCAATCTGTTAGTATTGAGGTAAACGAAGTCGAAATTTATCTTGTCATGCCTATGTGGTTGATGGAAGATTTATATTAGTGTCAATTGGCTGAATTTTAAATTAATAATTTGATATATTAAAAAGTTAAATTCTAAATTAAACTTATTTAATAATATATTTATTTATATTTAACCATAAAATAATTGAAATCTATTACTCTGTAGAGTCATAGAATAAGATATTTTTTTGATTTGTAATTTATCTTTCTTTTTTCATTTTTAGTTTTGGGTTATGTTGCTGTAGTGGGGAGATGACTGTGTTGTCATTAGTGCATTTTGTCTAGTTTGGTACACTAAAAATGACAAAATATCTCAATTCATAAAGTCTTTTCCTTTTTAACAAAATAATTCAAATACTTTCATCACAAAAGTAAGAAATGGTGCAAATTCCAACTGGTCCATGAATATTTTGTAGCTGCTGGATTTCGGGATGCACATTACTACATTTAATAATTTATTCTAATAACTCAAACCGTAGTTACAGTTTCAATTCGATTCGATTACGGTCCGTTTTGTTTTTTTCAAACCCCTAATTTTGACTAGTATATGAAGCTAGCTAGAATAATCAAAACCTATATTGGGTGTTGTTTGAATTGATATGTAAAACGCTTAGAATATGAAACAATAAGCTATCTCCATCCCACCCGTGGAACGACTGGGTAAACTTACACACTTGCAATCCACCTTGCAGCACATAGATATGATTCACAATCCATAGTTCCATACGCATGGATGGTTTAGTATTTCTTTCTTTCTGGTTACTTAATTTTTTAAACTGGATTACTAAATACCGCTTCTTTTTACTATCCACCGCCCCTACACGTTATCATTTTGCCCTTTTTCCAAAAAAAAAAAAATATTTTTTAAATTACTCTGGAACATTCCTCCATAAGGAGGGACGTCGGACGTCCCTCCATATGAAGGGACTTCCCCGAGGGACGTCTCTCCTTATGGAGGGACTTCCATATGGGAAGTCCCTCCATATGGAGGGACTTCCCCGAGGGACGTCTCTCCTTATGGAGGGACTTCCATATGGGAAGTCCCTCCATATGGAGGGACTTCCATAGTGGAAGTCCCTCCATGGAGGGACTCCCACGTCCCTCCATATGTCCCTCCATATGTCCCTCCATATGGAGGGACGTCCAACGTCCCTCCATATGTCCCTCCATATGTCCCTCCATATGGAGGGACGTCCAACGTCCCTCCATATAGAGGGACTTCTCATAGGGATGTCCCTCCTTGTGGAGAGATGTTCCTCCGAAACGTCTTCCGGAATAATTTTAAAAAAAATGTTTTTTTTTCTTGGAAAAGTCTGAAAAAATTATTTCTGAACGTCTATAATTATTATCCGACGAATTGTAATCGTTGTCCGTTATTTTAATCAATTTTTTACGTATTTGTTTGAATGAGTTGAGAGAATTTTTTTTATTTTGGTTTTGCTAGAAGGGCGAGAATGTCTTTTGCAGGGGCGGTGATAAGTAAAAAGGGGCGGCGAATAGTAATACCCTTTTTTAAATAAAAAAAGTATCCCCAATTTCATAACGGAATTATCAAATAACTGAAATTTCATATGAGTCAGTTATATACCATGTGCCATTCAATTCTTTATTATGTGTCATCCAACTCAAACATATCAGACTGCCACGTGAGATAAAACAAATATTTTTTTAAATATATTTCAAAAATTATTATTATTAAATGATTTTTATTAAAAATATTATCCTTTTAATTATTGTATTTATATTACTTTTTTATATATATTTTTGGAGAAACTAATTAAATTTATTTTTTAATAATATTTTCAATTGTGACTTGGAAAAAATGTTGAAAAAGATTAAATGTATCTCCATTTATAAATCACTTGATTATTGTATTATCCTTTTAATTATTGTATTTCTAAGACATTAAATCAAAGATTATATATATTAGTATATTATAAATCAACCAAGTGATTTATAAATGGAGATACATTTAATCTTTGATTTAATCTTAAAAATACAAATTATTTTACAGGTGAGAGAATCTCTTATCGACTCTACAAAGAAAGCGGCGCTCCTCGGATTTTTGAGTCTATCAATTCTAGGGTCGATGGAATTGAGCTCGACCGAAAGCAGCTCTTCCACTCATCTCATTAGTCACTTCTAGCCAATATTTTCAAAATCGTCTCATTTAGTTTTGATTTCATATTTGTTGTGTCAATTATGGTCATTTTTAAAAATAATTTTAAACTTCGTCATATATCTGCCATGTCACAACTGTACCGGCATATTTTAATTACAAATGATGACATGTCACCTAAAAAACCGAACTGAACCATTAGTCATTTAAAAATTAGTTGGATAGTTTTATTTTTGGATTACGAGTCGCAAATGTTTTGAATTGGTTTGTAGGTGACACGTCACCATTTTTAATTAATTATATTAATAAGCATTGATATGGCTGACATGTGGTTAAAATTTAAAACTATCTTAAAAATGGTTACAATTGACACAACAAATACAAAATTAGGCTAAATAAGATGATTTTAAAATTTTGATTAAAACTAACCTAAATTCATTAAATATTGATATTTTTAAAACATTAAATTTAATCTTTTAGGTCAGGTTAAATACTCAATTAATGATTTTATCTAGCACTTGTTGTAATATTGATACCGATTGTTGAATATTTGGTAACAATTGTCGTGACCGGTTCATGACCGGATTGGTATGCGCAGCGGAATCGAAACCATTCGGTAGGTATTTAATTATGGATTTGATCAACAACAATAATATAGCAAAATAAATAAATAACACAAAAGATTTACGTGGTTCTGCATTAAAGCGTACATCCACAGGCAAAAGAATCAAGTCATCCACTAATCATCAAAAAGAGTACAAATTGGTGGAGAATCACCAGATAGAGAACATCTCTAATAAATATGTCCTTAGAAGAAAAACTCACAAAGTGTTTAACTCTCTATAAGAAGTAACCCAAAAGGGTTAGGATTAACTTTTATTCCTCACACCTCACACCGCGCACACACCCCTTTTTCCTTATTCACATTAATGTCTACATTGTATGTTCGGTTTTAGTGTACTCTAAAAAGTGAATAAGGTAAGCTATATATAGAGAATAATTAATCTATATGGTATTAGAAGTATTAATCATAATTGGATTTATACTTTCTAATTAGCCAACGATAATAAAGTTACCATTTTTCTAAATACTTAACTAATTAGAATCCTAATACAAATTAGAATGAGAATTTTAAGCATATTTTAACAGCACTATTGAAGCGGATCGAGTTTTTTTCTTCATCATTCGGAAAAGAAGGAATTTAACGCTTGTAGAACGAATTGATCTTAGGACATTAAGAGAATGCTAACAAGCACGTACGAATTTGAGCAGATGAAGTTTGCACACCACAAACATTAGTATCAAATTCTCATCAGAAAAGTACAATGAGTGCATCTAATCTAAGCCACCAATAATAAATAAGAAAAGAAAAAAGCAAAAGGATGATCTGTCAAAACTAGGCACATGAAATTTTAGTGCTTTTTTAAAATATTTATCCCATGCAATCGTTGCGCCACATCATTTTTACATCAAGCTAATGAGCATTTGCGATAAGGAATCTTTTAATTATTATTCACTTTTTTTAACATTTAATTTTCCATATGGCTAACACATAATTGGTTTGTTGCACGAATGACGTGGCGCATCGGTTGCATGCAATAATTTTCCGTTTTTTTAGCTAACAAGCTCATAAATTCAGGACACCATCATTTTGTCAAGTAAAGGATCAAACATGCCATTATAAGCTTTGAAATAGAACCAATGTACTTTGAATGCTTAGCAGCAGTACATAAACCAAAGACATAACACATCAATACAAGCTTTCTACAGCAAAACCCCTGATTTAAAATAAATAATATCACGATCAGGGGCTGAACTAGAAAATTTAAAATGGGGGGCTAAAAAATAAATTTCATAAAAAATATAACTATATCGTAATATAAATAAAATTATACATGTAAAATTTAAAAAAGTTATAAATTTTGAAGATATTAACAAGAAATTAAATATGACAATTATATAAAAGTATAGATTTGATGACTATATTTTTTCAAAAAGAAAAAAGATGAAGTACTAATTTGTTTTTTCTGAAAAGTTTGCGAGAGCGGTTGCTACTTCACCCCATAGGGCTGGTTCCGCCCCTGATATATTATAATTTAGTTTAAATTTGATTTCTAAATATAATATTTTACAATATTTTTTTAAAAATTAAATAAAATTATTCTTATATTTTTTTGTGCAAAGTTCATAAACAACTTTTCTAGTTTTTAATCTTTCACGATCAGAGTAATCCTCATTCGAGTCATATAGTCTGTTGCAGAATATAAACTCTGGTCAAATTTTAAACGGCTTTATGCACAATCCTATTACTGTATTACATGCCAAAGAAACTAACACATGTTTTGGGCAATCTTTCTCCCCTCTTTTAAAATATACACAATATTTTGCCTATTTCAAAAAACATTCTCCATCCCCAAATACATTTTGACACAAAAAGATTCATTTTTGCAAGCCTTGATCAGGTATAAGCAGAAGAATAAAATTCAATTCAATACAAAACTTCTTGCCTGTTTAATAATTCTATGTACATTGATAAAAAATAAAACAATTAAAAAAGAACAGCTTCTTCATCTGAATACAACAATCTTGTTATTTCAAATTTAAAATCACCATCTATCTGTTCCATTCTCAACTTCTAAATCCAATCCTCTCCTTCTTCTGCTTACATATCTACCGAACCCGGAACTCGAATGACTCGACGAGCTTCTACTAATCGACCCCATTTCCGAATCGGGTCTTAAACTCAACGACGGACTACTTATCGTGGAATTATTATTCCTCCTCCTCCTCGACAAGGAAGAACTAGACCTAGACCCGGACCCAGACCCGATTCTCCTTACAAACGAAACCAACCCGCGAAAAGCCCTGGTAAACCCGTTACGGCCTCCGCCGCCCGAGCTACTATTTTCTCTTCCTCTACTTGCTCTACTAGCCCACGAAATCCTCCTCGGAGCATTGCCGCCATTACTACCGCCATTTCCGCCACTAAATCCGCCATCCATCTCTGTAAACACTCCCGGAAACTCTCGCTCGCCACCTCTTCGCCCTCCGCTAAACCGCCCTACCGCAAACCCGCCTCCCGGTAATCTCCATATAGTCAAACCCACAATCTCCTCCGATTCCTCAGAAGTGTTATTATTATTACTATTACTACCATCATTATTGCTATTTATATTGCTAGTGTCGTTGCCATCGGAAATTTCCTCATCGGCCGGCATTTCAAACCGACAAACCGGGCAAGAATTTCTCAGAGCTAACCAAGGTAAAATACAATCGGAATGATAAATATGCTTACACGGCATCTCACGCGCCTCACATCCAACTTCAAACGCTTCCTTACAAACTGCACAGTGTAAATCAGCCGCCGCATGACTGTCGGTAACCTCCACAAACGGCATAGACTCCACCACCGCCTTCGACGCCGGTGGGTTCCCGACCCGGCCAAATCCATTTAATTCAACCTGCGTTAACTGCTCCAACAGTCTATCAAATCCAGATCCCATCAAAAACTCCGACATACTCGCCGGTACGGGTCTCAAACCCGACCCGGATCCATCATCATAGTAAAACTCATAGCTATTATTATCAGAATTACTCTCTTCTTCAGGCGAGGCAGCTCCAGTAGCTCCACGGAGAACTATAACCGGGTTAAACGGAGAACGATCGCCGGTATTACGGCGGTTACGGCGGAATCTGAGAGTAGGAACCCGATCAGAGCTGTCGGGTTGGGTAGTCGGCCGGGTATTATTCTGATCCGATAACATGTACAGAAATCGACGGTGAGGATTATCCGATTGAGAATTAGAGGCGTCCATCTCCTCGATAAATCCATCTTCACAGTGAGGACACGAGATATTGACAATCTCGTCTGATGACGATAAAACGGAGATGAAACGCGTGCATCTATGACACCAGTACGACGTAGTAGAAGCCGGGGACGACATCGTTTTGAAAGTTTTCGGATCTGGGTTGTAGAGAGAAGGAGAAGAGTATGGTGAAGTGAGATGAGAAAATAAAAGGAGAGAGGAATATGGGTTATAAGGTAAGGAGAAGACTAGGCTGTGTTTGAATTAAAATTTGGCATTTAAGTAACGCGTGAATATCACACGTTTGACTGTGTTTTAGCTAATGAATATGATTTTGACGATTTGAAAATCGTATTAAAGTTTCCATCTGGCTACTTGGGACTTTACTTTGATTGATGATCTAACTAGTAGTATAATTTAAATTTGGAATTTTATAATTTGAAAAAAAGACTTTATTAATTTAGGAATATTGGAATTAGAAAATAAAGGCATAATAAAATAAATTTTCCTTTCTTAAAAAATAAATTTTGACGGCCAGATTAACACTAATAAATTTTTGATTGGAAATTTAAATAAAATAAATTATGTTAAAATCATAAAAAATAAAAAGTCATGCTAAAATCAGAAAATGTGCATTATTTTATTATTTTACTAAATAAAATAGTAAAAGAGATAAATATTTTAAAACATTTAAATTAAAAATCATTAAATAAATTTAATATAATAATTTTTTTATCATTTTATTTTTCTGTTGTTCAAACTATACTTAAAAAAATAGAGAGAATTTAAACTTAAATTGAACCGTTCCCAATAAATATGATGTTCATATGTTTAAAACTATTTTATACTATATATTATAAATTATAAAATCAAATAAGATCTTTTTGCTCCATTTAAAATTTAGGAGCGATTTTTTTTATATATATATATAATTAATCAGTATCACTTTTTGTTTGTTTTATAATATTTCAATTTACATTTGAAAGATCATGTTTTAATATTCATAGTAAAGTTCTATCTATATATTTTATTAATTTATTTATTTTGAAATTTTTAATATACATTTAACAATAAATTAAAAAAATTACTTGTTCCATTCTAAAAGTCAATTATTTTTATTAAGTATTAATACAAAATCTCAACAATATTATAAGTAACAAATTGTTCGCAGGAAAAACTTTCAAACTCAAATCTTTGAATTTATAATAGGAACTGTTTCGGTTTGATGCTTTAATCGAAATGCGAATTTCAATCAGGTCACACACAAGAACAATAGTAATCAGCTAAACTAAAATTATCAGTATCGCTCCGGAGGTTAAGGAACCTAAGCATGATTGATTTCAAACTACTCCTAAATTAAGGTTTTAATCCAGAGATTAAGATAAAAAGCCTGAGCTTTGGTTTGTGTTTTTTGACGAATTGTGTAGACTTTATTAATCTGAAAAATCATCTATTTATAGGGACAAATCCCCTAATAATAGGAAAAGGAAAACAACTAAAACTCAAATACTTCAATTAAACCCTAACCTAATAAGACTAAAAGTCTGACTCAGCTAATAAATAAAAAGCAATAAAAAATATCTACTATGGGCTCAATCCCAATACAGCCTGTTATGTTCTATCTTACTTGACAGCCCACCTATCCATAATCCATGCTTTTTTGGGCCGATGTCAACAATGCCCCCAACAAGCCTTATTTGTAAAAAATATGGGCTTGTTCTTATAAGAGGCCCATTTCCAAATATCCATTTCCTTTTGTAATCCTCCAACACTCATATGGTTAACTATAAAAGGAAACTTTCCAATTTTTTTTTCTTAAACCCTAAATCTGAGAGAAATAAAATTCTCTTCAAATCGCACTAAACCGTGCTCGCGAACCAATCTCCCGCCGGTCACCTCTTCGCTGCCGATCCTGCTATCTTGCCGAACCAAAGCCTCACCGATCGTCTTGTTCACTTCCCGAGCCGAAGAGTCGTCGATCTATTACCTGCCCGCGACCATCAACCCGCTGATCACCAATCTGCCGATCTTCGTCGCCGTAATCTGCCGATCATCAACCTTCGTCGAGCCAACTTACAGTGATCACCATCTTGTCGAAAGACGTGCGCCGATCATCATCCCCAACCGCAGCGATCAAAACAGCCGATCTTCCTACCCGTTCTGCACATCACCGCCGATCCTATCATTCGCCTTGCAAATCATCGCCGATCTTGTCGCCCGTTTTTTGCAAGTCACTGCCGATCTCCTCATTAAGCACTGCACTCCATCAACGTCTTGCCGAGTCAATTCCCAAGATGTCTCGCGTTGATCCTGATATAATAGCCAAGGTCCACGAAAAGATCGCTCGCCATCGTACAAAAGCATCTTCAGCTATCACAGAGGTATTAATCCTTTCCGAAAACGATAAAACCTATGTTGGTCCTTTACTTAAACAACCATCTCAATTATGTGAAACTGCTCTCCCGTTCCACGATCATTGTCCCTCACGGCTTGCCATTGATCACCATGCCTCTGTTTGGATCGGTGAACAATTCAGAAATTGGCTGAATCCTTCTTCAGATTTCAAGTTGTGGGTATCCAGATTGAAACCTTTCTATGAAACCTCTTGGATTACCGCCGGTATTGCCGATCTTATTGCGCTTGCACAAATAGATATGCCGTGCCACAAACATTATTTGCTAGGATCAGCCTTGTTTTGGTCCCGATCGATCAATGGGTTTGCTTTCAGAGTTGGCCCGATGTCGATCACCTTGTTAGATATTTCATGTATGCTCAACGTACCTATCTCCGGTCACAGGATCACTCCAGAGCTCTCTCCCACTTCCTCTACGCTCGACACGGGTCCAGCACGGTCGTCTTTGAATTTTGGCAGATTTCTTAAAGATCGCCGACAAACCACCGCTGTTCCAGATCGTGAAGAGCATATTGCTTTTCTTACTTACTTTCTTTGTAAATTTGTGATTTGTTCTACAGCTTATAAAGTAACCAAAGAATACCAACGGATCGCTGTTGCCCTTGCCGACGGAGTAAAACTGAACCTTGGGGAATATATATTAGCCTTGATCTACCGTGGCTTGCATGAAGTCATTCCCTCCGAGTTTACATAAGGCTCCTAGTGGTCCAATTTGGATACTTCAAATGTGGTTAACTATGTATTTTCCCGAACTGATGCAAATTACCGATCGTGTCGAAGGTTCATGTCATGGATACACCCTGCTACAATGCCGACCACTCATGCCTACCATTGATCAAACCATAAGTTTCTTTTTGGAAACTGAAAGTCGATCTCCGGAACTGTTTTGCCCGTTACTAACACTCCCTCCATTGTGGCTCGGATACGGGTTCAGAACCGATCTTCGCGTGGTGAATCAAGAGAAGAAAAATTCCTGGTGGGTTAATTGGATGAGTGCATTCCGAGCCAGAAATTTGTTTCTGGGGCTTACTTACCTGTCTAGTGGTTGTGAAGGATATTTTGCTCACTACTATGCACGCCAGTTCGGTCGACCTCAAGGCTTGCCTTGCCCACTTCAGATCGATTGGAATCAACGGGATCAATCCAGACCGAGACTGACGAATATGATCGATATACAAGAATTGTTTTTGTTGAACAAACAATACCTTGTCCAATGCAAGACTATCCCATATCCTGAGAGCCAACCACTTGCCGATCCTTCGTTCAATTCTTGGTGGCAAGACTTTGTTGACCGATACTTCACTCATTCGGTTGAAGAAGTGTTGGCTCGCCATGATTTTTATCTTCCCCTCATTAAACGCAAAGCTTCTCATGAAGATGTTTTTCTTTTGCAGGGTGATCCATCCAAGCAAGCGAAAGGTAATGATGACTCTGATCTAGGTAAATTCCATTATTTGTTTTGTTTAAAAACTCGTTTGCTCAACTTTTTTACCTTTGATTAAAAATGTCTTGCCAGCTATCGAGATTATGAAGGAAAAATCTCCCGCAACACGAACTACCTTGGAAGCGTCTTCTCAATCCAAGAAACATCCAATTCATACTGGTGGCAAACCAAAGAAGGCGGCTGTGAAGCCGAAAGCTCCCAAGACTACTACTAATGTCACTCCCCATTTGATCGATGAAGATGATGCGCTGTTTAATCTCGGCTCTCCTTCTGATCACCTAATTATTCCAACTCCCGAGGTGCGCTCTTTGGTCGAGCCGGATATTGTATTGCCGATCCCAGATTCATCTCCTGTTCGATCTACTCATGAATCTCAAAAACAAAACAGCAATCATACTAAGATCATCATTCGCACTCGCACTTCATCATCGACAAAGACTATCAACAAGTCTCCTGTTGCGCCGATCATTCCGAGCCATCCTTCTTCTGCCGCTTCAGCTCAAATGGTATGTTCTTCTTCTACTTTACCCCTCAAAATAGCAACCCTTTGTATCAAGTAATTCATTTGACCATCGTTTCTTGCTCTCGCAGAAGACAGCTCTGGAAGAACTAGATGAGATTCTGAACTCCGATGTGGAGAAAGAAAGTTCACTGCAGGAAGATGAAACTTCATCCGATCACAGCGATCATTCTGAACAATCTGGCGATTCACTTGCTAAGATCGACGACAAGATAGCTGTCATCCGTCGATTGAAGCCAAAAGGTTTGAAAGTTTTTGAAGATAATCAAGATACTGAAGATCTGCGATCGGCGATATCTCTGCTCGTCAAATACCCGTACACCGATCGAGTAAGCTCCACGGGCCATACATCTATCTTTGTCGCCAACAGTAGCTTTGATTCCATCAAAGAAATTCTTGATTCTTGTGGACTGACAAGACGTATCTATGAGGAGAAGAAGAAAGAAAAAGAGAACGCCGATCTCAAGATGAGCGAGCTCCGTAGTCAAGCCAAACAAATGGCTCCCTCGATCGACGCCGCCACTAAGGAGATTGAAGACCTTCATTCTGAGATCGAGCGGTTACAAAAGAAGTTGTTGACCAAAGAAGATGCTCTTTTACCGATCAAGACACAATTTCAATCCACTCTCTTAGAGGCGAAAACAGTCAATGCTCGCCGATCCTTACTGAAGAATGAGCTTGCTGCCGATCTTGGGAAATATGATGACGCTTGCAAGGGATACAGCGAGATGAGAAAGTTAGTTGGGGATCTTTTCAATGCTGTGTGATCGGCATCTTGATTTTGATAGCATTTCTATTTTTGTGTTTGCAAAACATGTTTATTTGCTGTAGTTGAACAAGAATTATCCTGGATTTTGACAAACTATGTGTTTTGGTATTTGCAAATTAGATCGGCATATGATGTTCTAATTTCGTTTTGCTTAACTGTTAGGACAGCGAAAACTTAAAAGAAACACACTGCCGATCAATAAGGTCGATCCGCGTTAAAACTTTTTGGCCGATGGCTTTACAAAAATAACTTTCTATCGGCCAATCACCAGGATTAATTTTTGATCGGTATATTCATGATTTTTTTGGTACAAAAGAATAATAATTGTCGAACAATAAATAATTTTATTTATTTTTTGCTGTTTACATCTTTTATTCAGCTGGATTTCCGAAACATAGATATTAATTGCTCGACATTTAAAAGGTCTCCCAACTTTGCACTAGGTTTAATCGGCCATCCAAAAACTTATAGAACATTGATTCGGCCGATCAAAAACCTTATATCATTTAGACTATTAGGGGATCACTCCATATCGTCTCGAAAATTTTCCTTATTTATACCCTCCCAACAGCTAGGAACGTACTTTTTGAGGTATTGACCATTAATTGACCTGTTGTGCACATCTCCATTTATATCTGTCAAGACATAAGCGCCACTTAACAAAACTTGTATTATTTGAAATGGCCCTTCCCAGTTTGGGCTCCATTTTCCGAGACGTCGATCTTAAAGCCCCAGTGGCAAAATTGCTTTCCATACTAGATCTCCAATTTTGAAAGTTTTACCCTTGACTCGTTTATTGTATGATCTTTCGACCCGCCTTTTTTGCGCTTCTAAATGATCAAGGGCTTCCAATCTTTCTTCATCGAGATCTAAAGCTTCTAAGATCATTTTATCAGCATAATCATCTTTTAAGATCATATGTTGTCTCTTTCGTCGTACAAAATGTATCGCGAGTTCCATAGGTAACATTGCGTCATATCCATACACCAAGCGGAATGGAAATGTACCAATGGATGATTTCTGAGATATTCTGTTCCCCCAAACGACTTCAGACAAAATCCTATGCCATTGATTTGGGTTTTCTTCGATCATTTTGGACAAACAGTTCTTTATAGATTTGTTTGTAGCTTCTGCTTGTCCATTTGCTTGGGCATAATACGGTGTAGAATGTATCATTTTAAAACCGTATTCTTTCGAGAAAGCTATAGTGTCCGATCCAGTAAACATAGTTCCTTGATTGGTCGTAATAGTTTCTGGTAGACCACGTCGATGAATCAGATTTTCTTTAAAAAAGTTGATAACTTCGTCTTGCGTTGGCGATTTCAACGGTTTAACTTCTACCCATTTCGTGAAATAATATGTCGCAACGATCACGAAAGTATGTCCTTTCGCAGATGGTGGGTAGATTTTGCCGATCAGGTCTACTGCCCATCCTCTAAATGGCCACGGCTTGATAATCGAATGTAATACATCCGCTGGACCATGCTGAACCGGTCCAAATT
The DNA here is from genome assembly GCF_937616625.2 of Mercurialis annua. Taxonomy (NCBI): domain Eukaryota; kingdom Viridiplantae; phylum Streptophyta; class Magnoliopsida; order Malpighiales; family Euphorbiaceae; genus Mercurialis; species Mercurialis annua. Next base: position 1,720,395 of record NC_065575.1, on the reverse strand, counting down.
TCTGACAAGCTTCACATCCTTTGGCATACCGGATACAGTCTTGTTCCATTTTCGGCCAATAAAAGCCGTATTTGTGTATTAACCACCTCATTCTTGGCCCAGCTTGATGTGCCCCCGAGATTCCTTCATGAACTTCATCCACGACCAACATAGATTCTTTTGGTCCTATACATCTGAACAATAGACCTTCACGACATCGTTTGTACAATTCGTCAGCTAGAATCACATAGTTGGTGGCCAACATTCTGATTCGCCGATTCGTCGGGTCTGGATGTCTAAACCAGTCGATCAATTCTTTCCTCCAATCGGCTGTCGTGTCCAGGTGGTATGCCGATCTGCAATCATCTGGTATTATGCCCCCAGTGTGAAGACAAGGCGTTGTTCTCTCAATAACCACAAAACCTGCCATGATTTTGTATCCACTTCCATGCTGGGCTAAGTTGTTCGCCTCTTCATTTTCTGCTCTTTCTACGAACTCTATCCATGTTTCAGAAAAACCATCCATGAGGTGTTTGGCTTTATTGCAGCACCTAATCAAGACGTCTGATTCGCATTTGAACTCGCCAATAACTTGCTTAATAATTAACAAAGAATCTCCTTTTACTTGAATAGCTTTAGCTCCTAGCTCGGCCAGGATCTCCAACCCAATGATCAGCGCTTCGTACTCTGCTTGATTATTAGTACATTGGAATGTTAGTGAAAAGGACATTCGAAAAACTAAGTCTTGCGGCGAGACAATTAATATCCCTGCGCCTGCCCCTTTATTGGTTTTAGATCCGTCAAACCAAAGCTTCCAAGGAATTAGATCGAAGCAGGCCACCTCCTTGATCGGGACATTGGGATGATCGGCTAAAAAGTCTGCTAATGCTTGTCCCTTAACGGCTTTTTGTGGAACATACACTAAAGTAAATTCTGACATTGCAATAGCCCACTTTCCAAGCCGACTTCTCAAATAAGGTCGAGACAGAATGTATTTGATCACATCTGTTTGGGATAAAACATATACCACCACCGGGAGCATGTAATATCTTAACTTACAGCATGTAAAATAATGACAAAGACATAGCTTTTCGATTGCCGAATATCTTATTTTCGTATCAGTTAAACTCTTGCTCAAATAGTAGACCGCTCTTTCGACCCCTTGATCTTCTTGTGCCAACATGCATCCTAATGATTCATGAGCTGCCAAAATGTACAACAATAACGGATGTCCTGGTTTAGGAGGCATCATGACTGGTGGCTTGATCAAATATGTCTTGATCTCTTCAAAGACTTTTTGCTGTTCTTCAGTCCAGGTAAAATGAGATGTCTCTCCGATTTTCAGCAATGTTCTCCAACTTTTCAATCGGCCGGCGGTGTTTGAAATAAACCGTCTCAAGAAATTGATTTGGCCGATCAACCTTTGGAGCTGCTTCTTAGTTTTAGGGGGTTCAACATTTATGATCGCTTGTGCCTTGTTCTTGTCAACTTCTACCCCCCTTTGGTGAACTAGAAAACCTAAGAAGTTACCAGCGGAGACCCCAAATGCACATTTTAAAGGGTTCATTTTTAAACCATTTTCTCTCATCCTGACAAAAGTGTTCCTTAGATCGACCAAATGCTGCTCACTGGTTTGTGACTTTATAACTACATCGTCGATATAAATTTCCAAACAGTTCAAACCGGCGAACATCTTATTCATCGTTCTCTGGTATGTTGCTCCAGCGTTTTTTAGGCCGAATGGCATAACAACCCATTCGTACGCGCCGATCGGCCCTGGACAGCGAAATGCCGTCTTGGAGACATCTTTTTCATCGATTGGAACTTGATTGTAACCAGAGTGTGCGTCTAAGAAACTTAAAATGGTGTGCCCAGCTGCGCCATCTACCATCATGTCTGCAATGGGCATTGGATACTCGTCTTTTGGGGTAGCTAAATTCAGATTCCTAAAATCGACGCAGACCCTTAGTTTACCATTCTTTTTCATGACCGGGACAATATTAGATAGCCACTCCGTGTATTTTGCTTCTCTAATAAATCCGGCTGCCTCGAGACGTTTGATTTCATCGTGAATCAGTGTTTCAACTTCTTTTGACATACGTCTCGGAGGCTGCCGAAATGGCTTGAATCCAGCCTTCAATGGAAATTTATGTTCGAAAATGGATCGGTCTAGTCCTGGAATTTCTTCATATGACCACGCAAAACAATCTCGAAATTCTTGCAATAAAGCAATTAATTCATTAACTGTTCCTTTGTCAAACCGATCACTGATGAACATAGGTTTCACCTGCGCTGCTGATCCCATATTGATCTCTATCAATGTGTCTTGCACTTGAGCGGGATCATCGTCCAATTTTCCAGATGCAACCTTCAAATCCACTATTTGAAGTGTCCCTGTTGGATCTTGATCTTCATCTTCATAGATGCATTCTGCCGATTGTATCGCATAATTTTTGGGGAGTACGCGAACTTTCTCCCTGATGAGCCTATGTTTACTAATCATCAGATTTATGCATTATGGACGATCGGCCTTTGCCCCCGAGCGTGACGGTCACTGGCCGATATGAGTTCAAGATGATCCGTGGGGTGGTTCCGCCTTTCGTACTCAAGGACTGTATATCCTTTACCTAGTCATCATACATCAATGCCTCTAGACAATTAGAGTCTTCTCCAAACGGGTTTGGGTCACCTTGCACAACTTCCGCTATTCCATCTTCGTGCCACATTATCAACATTTGATGCATTGTTGATGGAATACACATATTAGAATGGATCCAATCCCGTCCGAGCAAAATGTTATAATTGCTCCTCGCATTGACAATAAAAAACCCTTCTTCAGTTTCGATCCGGCCAATTTTAGTTTTCAGACTTATAAAACCTTCTGCCGGTGTCTCTCCTCCTGCGAAGTCGGTCATGTAAACATCAGTTGGTTCTAGCTGATCGCGATCAATTCCCAACTTCTTCAACATTCTAACGGGTAGTATATTCACTCCAGCTCCGTTGTTAATAAGCACCCTATTAACTGGAATGCTATTAACATCGGCCTTTATGTATAAGGGCCGAATATGTCTTGTCATCCGCTGTGGTGGTTTGCTAAGAGACACGACAGCTGATTTTTCGGTGTTGTCTACTTCTGGGATTATTACATCATTATCTAATATGCCCTTCTGACCTGGTTTATTACGAAATGACTCGGGTAAAGTTACGACACAAACCCCTTGTGACATCTCCTTAACATTTCTGGCTCGCAATTGTCCATCTGTGTTTGAGATAACAATATCCTTATATGATAGTCTATTTATCTCAGTACTCGTACCGATCGCCATCTCAACAGTTTTTGTTTTTGATTGTTCGATCGGCTTGATTGACTTCTTCTCGACCCAGATCTTCCTAACCTTCTGAACTGGAGATCTGACAACACTGGCACTTGTCATGTGGTGATCGTCGAGACTGTCCTTCTGACCGACCGCATAATGATCGCCGATGTTTGGAAACGTTAATCATCGCTTAACAGGGAGAATTTTCTCAACTGTTGATGGTTCTTGTCTTAACTTTGAATCGGCCAACTTGCGAGAACCTTGTCTCATCCTTTGCATTCGTCGTTTCTGAGTTTTGCTCAGGTGAAGTTGGTCCTCAGTAGGCCGAAACATTCGCTTGAAGACTGTTACACCCTCTTCTCTTTTGGGTTCATGCTTCTTCCATTCTCTCGTGGGAGCTTTTGGTTTAAATGTTTTTGGATTAGATCGACACTTGTTATGTTCCGCTTTGAAGCATGTTTTGCATGAAGGACATTGAACTTCATATAAGCGTTCGAAAACATTCTTCCTTGGCACTTCGTATTTTGGGAGTGGTCTCCATACCTGTTTCTCTTCTACTCGAAACTTTGGCTTCTTTGGATCCCATTTTTCCAGAACACGTCCACTTCCCAAAACTCGCTCGAAGTTTGGCCGAATTGCATTAATGATAATACATTTTGCTTCGGCCTCTTTTTGGTTGGAAACAGGAGTTTGCCCTCAGTTATCGCCTTTTGGATCACGTTTCTGAAAATAACACAATTGTTGGTACTGTACCTCCAAGAGTTATGATATTTGCAATACTCTTTTCCAACCCTTTGGTCTGCAGGTGGGATCACATGACCTTCTCCCAAAATTATCTGATCGTCTTTCAGTAAAGCATCAAATATGTCGTCTGCCTTCATGAGATCGAAAGAATAATCTTTCTGAATGGCTGCGCTTTTACTCTTCTTCTGGAATTCTGGCTTTTTCAATGCCGAGCATTCTTGTGCTTTCTTCCCTAAGAACTCGACTATGCAAACATCTTCATCAGACTCGCAATCGCTATCATCTGTGATCACCGCCACATCCAATTGATCTCTGTAGTACGTTCCTTTTGAAGAACCTCGTCTCTGTTCTTTCTCCATCAAGAGCCTTTCATAACTCATCACTCGATTAGTGAGCTCGAACAGGTCTCTGAAACGGTGCCCCTCAAAATGTTCCCTCATCGTGAAGTCCATTCCTTTGATCACCATAGGAACACAATCCGATTCAGCAATATTGGTCATACAGCGGGTTCTTAAATTGCGGAACCTAGATATGTATCTCTCCATAGATTCGTTCGAGAGTTGAGAGATTCGAGCTAGATCGGCCAGTGTTACGTCTGGTGGGGCACGATAAAATTCCTCGTGGAATTTTTCCTCCAAATCTCTCCATGTACCAATTGAATTTGGCGTCAAATGTGAATACCAGGTGAACACCATTTTTGTTAGCGAGCTAGCAAACAACCTCAACTTCCAAAAATCGTGTGCTCCCGCTTCTCCGCATTGCGCAGAAAATCTAGCAACATGCTCGACCGTTGATTGTCCTTTTTCCTCTCCAGAGAACAAACTGAACTCTGGGACTTTGTATCCCCTAGGAAAGGGGTATAATTTGTCGACCCAATCTGGATATGGTTTGACATAATACGGTCGTGGTGTCGGCCTGCAATCGACGCCTAGTTTCTCAAGTTCACTCATCAATCGGGATCGATCGTATCCTTCATCTTCTCCCTTTGTTGCCATGTGAACAGAACCTTCTTTCATGGGATTTTGCAAGTTTATAAGCGGCTCGTTCATCACTTCTTTGCCAGGTCTTTGTGAAATATGTTTGCCTATGAGACTTGTTTCAACATCGTCTCGCGACAAGATTTTCACCGATCCATAATGCATCCCGGATTTGGCCAATGACTGAGTCTGATCGGTCGGCGGGTTTTGAGAATTAGCACGGATCGACGGTGGAATGAGATCGACCCTTTTATTGGTCGTCTCCGCAATGTGCTGTCCGGTCATGATCCTGGCCATATTTTCGATCGCGTTTGACATAGACTTAACATCTGTTCTGATCTCTCGTTGCAAGATCGCATGATCGGTCATCATTGTCTTGATCACCGATGCCATTTGATTCATAACACCATTAAACATGAGCCAATTTTCTTCAGCAATTTCATTTCGCATAGAGGAAAAATCGGCATGTGTGAGAGATGGTCGAGTTGGAGGAAGGTCTCGTGAATATTCGGCCGAGTCATCCTCGTGTCTCGGAAGAGAATCTTTGGCCGAATTTTCAGATATGGTCTCTTGCGAGATCGTGGTTTTTGAATTAACTGCTACTGTTTTATCCTTGGCCATTATTTCTTCAATATCTGAATCGTAATCGCTCGGAAACAATAGCTTTCTTTCTTGCAACGCTCGGGTAGCAGATCTAGTGTATCTCTGATCGTCTTTCGATGCTCCGATTTTTGTGCTAACCATAAACGTGTCCCCAGTGGAGTCGCCAAAAGATGTTCGCAGGAAAAACTTCCAAACTCAAATCTTTGAATTTATAATGGGAACTGTTTCGGTTTGATGCTTTAATCGAAATGCGAATTTCAATCAGTTCACACACAAGAACAATAGTAACTAGCTAAACTAAAATTATCAGTATCGCTCCGGAGGTTAAGGAATCTAAGCAGGATTGATTTCAAACTACTCCTAAATTAAGATTTTAATCCGGAGATTAAGATAAAAAGTCTGAGCTTTGGTTTGTGTTTTTTGACGAATTGTGTAGACTTTATTAATATGAAAAATCATCTATTTATAGGGACAAATCCCCTAATAATAGGAAAAGGAAAACAACTAAAATAACCTAATAAGACTAAAAGTCTGACTCAGCTAATAAATAAAAAGCAATAAAAAATAGCTACTATGGGCTCAATTCCAATATAGCCCGTTATGTTCTATCTTACTTGACAGCCAACTTATCCATAATCCATGCTTTTTTGGGCTGATGTCAACACAAATTAATTATTTTTTCAAAACTAGATTAAATTAACTAAAGCGATTAATTGTTTTTAAAGAACCGATACAGCATCACATCACTGATCACCTCAAAAATTTACAATTTCAGAGGCGCGTAAAGGGTGAGAGGAGCGTAGCAGGGAAAAGTTGACCGCAGAGGCGGTGTAAGAAAAGCAAGAACTCGGCGAGTTTGAATAAAAAAGGGAAGAAATCGGCGATGGAGAAGGCAACTCGGTGGAAGATTCTTAAAACGAGGCATAATACTATACTACTGTATGTATGTTAGTGTTTGTCTTTGTTTGCTTCTAAAGCGTGGAACCCACCTACGAACTTTGATCAGGATGTTTGGTCCCATGCTTATGTGACTAGATTGTGTGTTTATCCCATACATTGTTGTCCCATATCATATTTACAACAAGCCAATTGGAATTTGCGATAAGGAATCTTTTATTTATTATTTAATTTTTTTATTAAGAATTTTTCCACATGGCTAACGCATCATTGGTTTGTTGCACGAATGACATGGCGCAACGGTTGCGTATAATAATTTTTCGACTAGATGCTAGCTCATTTACTTAAATCCTTTACAAATTAAGTATAATTCAAACCACACACTTTTTTTAATTAATTTATTAAGATAACTCATATAATGCAAAATATTTTTTTTATATATATATATATATACACACACACATCCATAAATATAAAAGTTAAATTTTATAAAAATTAAAAATAAAAATGAACATTTTTTCTTAGCTTTTTATTGTATGGAGTAGGTGGTTTAGGTTTGATTGGATTGAGTTGGTTTGATTAAATTTTTAAATTATTTAATAAAATTTTGAGGTTTTTAGGGATATTTTAAATATTTTGAATTTTTTGTGAGATATCAGTTGATGTAGAGGGTGTGTATATTTTTCTTTTAAGTGATAGTTCATCATTTTTTATAGTGTTAACAGATTTTTGATAGAAGGGGTTTACAGGCTTGATAACCATAATCTAGGGAGTTTAAATATTGTTTTTAAAAATTTAAAGGATTTAAGTGTATGAAAAACTTATAGTGAGGTGTAATGGGTGATTATTAGCTAAATTTAAGCACATGATAAATATCAACACAAGAATTTAAGCATATTGTAAATCTGAACATGAAATCAACAAAATATACACAAGCATAGGATATATATATATATATATATATATATATATATATATATATATATATATATATATATATATATATATATATATATATATATATATATATATATATATATATATATATATATATATATATACACACACACACATTAACACGACATCAACAAAAGAATAAGCCTGTTGCTATTTCTTCTTTTTTCAAAAAAGAAAAAAATAATAATATATGTATAAATTGACATGTTAAAACTCGGGGTGGGTATGGACTGCATAACAGGTCCATGAGGATAATTTATAAACCGGTTTATAGTAGTATGGTTTTTTAAATTAAAAACTTAAACTTAAAATTTTAAACGGTTAACCATCAAATCAATTAACCATTTAAAACGGTTCAGTTTTTCGGTTTTGCGGTTTTTAACCATGTAACTATTAAAAAAGTTAGATACAAAAAAGAGAAAATTTATGGATAAAATTTAAAATATAATCTAATAATTAAATTTCAATTTACATTCTGTTTAATTATTAAAATATAAATTTTATATATTCCTACTTCAATTAGATAAATGTTTTGTCAAGAAAAATAAAATTCTTTCAATATATATATATATTATTTATAAACCGGTTAACCACGATTTTAAAACTCCAAAATCTAAATCAGTAACCATAAAAATTAAAAATTAAAAATTAAAATTTAAACGTAAACTCTTGAACCGATTAACTATATTTTTCGGTTTGGTTTTGCGGTTCCGATTTGGTTATGGGTTTTTTTCCACCCCTAGTTAAAACACACTAATTTATATATTAGATGAACAATAGACAAAATTAAATTGTATTATCTTATAAGTTTATTAAATTATTAATGCACTATATTACATGTACTTCCAAATAGAAATTATATTGATATAGAATAATTTCAAAAGATATTCAATTGACATATTGTTTCACCATGTGGCTTTTCCATTGCATATATTAAATGGTTGACAATCAAATAGTGACATGTCATAACGGCACGTCAACAATTTTTACCAGATTTTTGAACGATATACGAATTTGAGAGAAATTGGTATTTGTTTTATCGAAATGATGATTTTTAAATGGCGTGATTAAAATGAGAAAAGGTGTAAAATTGGTAAATTTTTATTAATTATTTTAAAAAAAAAGAAGAAAATGAAAAATGCTGTACCCACTTATTACCTTTTTTTTTCTTTTTACTTACAATAATTTTATGCCTATGTTTTTTTTTCTCAAGTGCACGCCTTAAAAAACAGTAATAATTATTCTCATTTTTAAAAGTCTTAAAAATGATTAGCGACCCTTGATTTTGTGTGTCATCTTTTAGGTTTATTCACTTATATTTTGTGAGAAAATCTCTTTGGACACCATTATTGATTGCGACATTCTGAGAAGCAAAAGAACAAAAAATGAAACAATTTTGTATCAAAAGAAACTCATTCAAGTTCATTGTGATAATTTAAAGTTTGAAACTTGAAAGTAGAGTTTTTTCTAATTATTATTAAAGTTAAATGCAAATTAAATTACGAATTTTAACATAATTTTTAAATTAAACATGAGCCTTAAATTTTGATAAAATAAATCACCAATTTTTATATTTAACAAATCGGGACACCAATCTATTTTCATTGAAAAACAACATTGTGATTTGCAGATTAGAATATGCGTACTTCTAACATTTATATTAAACAAATTCATCACAAAATATACTCTTTTTTTGTTTTGGTAAAAAGAAACGTAGTATGATTTATTTTGTCAAATTTTAAAATTTGTATTATAATTGCAAAGACACACCAAAATTAATTTTTTTTCACTTAACACTTATTATTATTAATATTATCTGAAAAATAATGCCTAAAGTTTAAGGAAGTAAAATAGCTCTTTTAGTACGATTATACTTTTCATTGGTCTCAATATTTTGCCATTTCGACCAAACTATCTAATTTGAACTCGATTGAGTTCTAATTTTAAGATTCGAGCTCAACAACTTTATAGTAACTTCAAACTTCGATGAAAATAATTAAATTTTTAGTTTTATAATTAAAAACAAACTAATACTGACTCGCTTGAATCCGTTTATATCCGACTAATGTGTAGGAATTGTACGATGAAAAACTTTATTACAGATTTAATAATTAAATTTACAGTTATAGAAGAGTGAGGTTTAAACTTTGATTCTCTATAAGAATTTTTGGGATTCTTATATGAAATATTATTATTTTTTCTTCAACATTTACTTTTTTTACTGCCCTTTTAAATATTTACATTGCATACCAACTTTTTTTTTCCTTTTTATACTATTTTTTGAAAAACTTTACTTTTATACTAACTCTCATTTTCAATATTTTCTTTCATTTTTTTTTTTCACCATCATATTTCTGCATTTAATATTTATCATATATTTTATTTTATTTTATTTTAAATTTGTTTGACTTTTTTTGAATTTTGACTTTTTTTAACTGTTAACGTTTTTCGTCAATTTTAATATCACCACAATATCAGTAACATTTAATAAACTAATCAATTTAAATTTTTAAATCTTTTTTTACTATGATTTTTAATTTTTCATCATTATTTCAATTTCATTTTTATTTTTTATTTTATTTCACATACAATGTAATCTTCTTTGCTAATACTAAAGTTAACTAAATATCAACACAAAATTAACATTAAAAATTATAAATAATTCAACATTATTATTGTCTTCTTCACCAATGCTAAAATCAACAAAATATCAACCAAAAATCAACACAATATCGACACTATAACATTACAATAATTCAACATGATTATTTTTCTTCTTTCCCAATGCTAATATCACATTATTTAGTTTCAGTTTAATTTTTATTTTTTTAGTTTATTTCACGGACAATATAATCTTACTTTCAAATGTTAAAATCAAAAAAATATCAACTGATTATCAACATAAAATCAACAACACTATAACATTATAATAATTCATCAATCAACTATCATCAATAATCGTGCTGCACGAAAAAAATACATAAATACAACACAGTAAAAATGCAGAAATAACATATTTTTATTCATAAAATCACAAAATTATTTATCTTTATATATAAAAAGTAAACAAAAAGAGAAAAAAATTGTAGATCTGAAACGAAAAAAAAGAAGAAAAACGATGAGTTTCAGATATGATGAAACCAAAATAGAAAACGGCGACAGTGACAGCAAGCGGAGGAAATGACTTTGATGGCGAGACAAAGATAGAACGACAGAGAAAAGCGTGAATAACAAATCTGAATATGCCGACCTATTTGATTGAAGGCGAAGAGGTGATGATGGAGAAAAAGAAGTTGTGTGAAAAGTGAGTTGAGAGAAAGAGGCGAGAGAAATACGGAGAGAGAGAGAGAGAATAATTATAATTATGAGTATTTGTTTGAGAATAGCGTATATATAGTATCGTATAAGAAAGTAATTTTCTCTGTGTGCCGTATTTTAGAGATACAAAAATAGAAGCAGTATAAAAGTAAAATTTTTGGAAAAATTGGTTAAATCTCTAAAAAGCCCAGTATTTTTTAATCCAACAAGGATTCGGCCCAATTAACATGACCCAACAAAATAATATCCCAATAAATTTTGCATAATAGACCATGTTAATTCCAAAAATTCCCCAAATTTTTAAGTTGGTAACAAATAGGACCAATTTTGTTTTTTTTTGGTTGCAAATCAAACCTTAACTTCTTACATGCAGTAATTAGTAATTACTGAGAAGTTAATGTGTAAACTAAAATTCGGTAAGAGTGTTATTATTATTAATTTTTTTCCACGTCATTGTTATTGATATTGCATTATATTCTGTGTCACTGATATTCAGTTTTTGTTAGTGTGATAAGAGCTTTCATTTTCCTTTAACTAATTATTTACATTAATTGATACCATTGTGAACAAAGTTTAGTTGATGGCAACTCAAAATTGGAATTACATTTCAAGAATGTTCACCATTGAATAAAATTTATTCAATTTTAATATACATTTAGTAAACAATTAAAAATACTAGTATTAAATTTGACTCTAAAAAGATATTAATATTTTCTCTATTTGTTTAAATATCATTTTTTTTAAATATATATCAAAACATTTGTCCATTACAAAATTCTAAATAAGGTTTTCTGATTGTTTATACAAAATTTTAATAATTTTTTTAATATGTGTATTTTGTTAAAAATGAATAATTTTTTTTAAAAAAGAGAAATATTAAATAAAATAAAATTAAAAGACAAAGCAATCTTGAAAAGCAATGTAAAAATTAATTCAATTAAATATTTGCTTTATTTTAAAAATTTATTCAATTCAATGTTTCCAAAATGGAGAGATATAATCAATATATAAATACATATTTGTTGACACACAATGTGAAATAATTTCATTTAACGCATAGTATGATCAGAGAAACAATCAATTATATGCCATTTTAAAATCAATTGATGTTAAATGAAGAGATCTAACTGATATATAAACACATATCCATTCATATACAATCAAAATGAGATAACCCCCACCTTGGGCACTTCCTATAAAGCCTCTTTTGTCCTCTCCTCTTAACTCTCTCAACTTTCTTGTTCAAATTCGGGTCGCATACTTTACGGCGAGAGATGGTTTTTTGATCATTTTTGGCTAAAAATCACCTCCCTTCCCTAATTTTTTTTTACAATTTCTAGCAAACAAGTAAGGTTTTTTTAGCTTAGATTGTTTGTTTTCTTTTGTTTTTTTTTTTACTTTCTTAATTTTATCTTCTCTTTATAAGTTTGTATATATTTTTTAGTTTTATCTAATAACCTACATGCATGAATAATGACTTATATTTTTTTCAAATGGGGAGCTTGACGTCTTTTTTGGCATCTTCAGCGTCTTTTCGGCATCTCCGACGTCTTGGCATCTCCGACGTCTTACTCGGCATCTCTGGTATACTCTGGCGAGTTGGAAAATTATATTATAAATTTTCATGGTTACAATTTATTTTAATTTTTTGATTTGTCATAAATTTATGACTTTTTGTTATAATTATATACTTGTGTAGTTTTCTGCTCATATAGCTAGATCTATTAGTAGATTTAGGTACTTTTGAATTTATTGGATGACTCTTAGTAGTTAAAAAATCCTCGTAAGATTGTTGTAACGTCTAGTCAAAGTATCGTGATTAGAACTGAGACTCATTGTAGTCGGCTTATTTCATCTAATGAAATTCTATTTTTCGGAAGAAAAAAAAATACTTCCTCTCACGCGTAGTGTATCAAGGCCGAACAATTAATTCCCATTATACATCGCGTGCTAGGCCAAATTCAAATTTTAAATTGTGTAACTGAATAAAGCTCTAAGATCATGTTAAAATCAATTGATGTTATGTGAGAATGGCTAACCGATATAGAAATACACACCCATCGTACACACAATTACTGTAGAATAATCCACTTTTAACAGTCTCCTTTGATTATATGACGTTAGAATTATCATTTTGATTATATGACGTCAAAATCTAGAGAATTGTAAATTGGATTTTGTAATCCAATATTACAAACATGACATTAGACATATACATACTTCATAATACTAATCCATCTTTAGATGTTTAAGTATATTAGGAGTATGATAAAAGATTGGAAAATACAGTTAAAAATTATATGAAACAAAACAAGAAATTAAGTCATCGTTGCGTTAACTTTATTTTTGCTGCTTTCAATAACTGCCCAAAGCAAGAATTTTTTAATTCACACTTTTCATTTTTTTGGGGGGTTAAAATCAAACTTCGTTTTAAATATATGTTTGAAAAATTATGTAAAAGAGAATAGCATATATGAAAAATATATTTTAAATCTGAAATTATGATAGTGTCACGTGCCATGATCATGTAGATTGCTTAAGTTAAATATTTTGGTTTTTTAGACCAAAATATGGTTCCACATGCTTCATTATTTGCTTTGAAAAATGGTGTATGACAATTTATGGTGGTTGTCATGAATACCATGCCAATAAACTTTTTTTTTTATATTTGCTCTAGCTATATAAATGTAGAGATTATTATCTTACACATTGTGTTTTTTTTTAGTAAATAAAACTATATTAATTAGAAATATATGAAAACAAGGAGAAAGATAAAAAGTTTGGTAGTCGAATCTCAAACTGAAACATCAGACATAGAATTGGAATAATATTTATTTTGATGATAAATAAATAATTCAAAATTATTAATTTATTTATTTTAGATGTGTCACGACCCAAAATATTAAGCCGAGACCGGCACTAAGGAATGGGAGTGGTAGTTCCAAAACCCGTAACAAGCCTAAAACCGTTACAAATTTTTCGCAAATAAAAGATATTATGATATATATATATATATATAAAATGTTTCTAGAAACTCAAACGAATAAAACACCTCTTTATAAACAAATATCATTTATAAATGTTATGAGAGTTTACAATATAAATATCGTTTGGATTTAAAACTCAAATCATAAACTGACATCTATTGACTACTGCAGCTCTAGGAACTCATACTTGTGCAAGTCCAATGACTTATGCCACAGCTGAGATGGCTTGTCTGATCCGACTCCGTCTACCTGAAACAAAACACTGTGAGGGGGTCAGTATTTGGGGAAATACTGAGTGAGTAAACAGTTTACTAATAGTATTATCAAAATATAGTGTTGCATGCTTAATACGTATATAAATATATACATAGTATAAACAACTATCAAACATTCTCAAATAACAAATCCAATCAACACTCTAATCTTTGACTTGCTAGACGTATATAATCAAATCAAATTTATCCAAATGGTCCGACCCGGAAATATTCACACTCAACCACGTCAGCCGCGACCGATCTCTTAATCCCAAAGTGTGAGTCCAACTCACTAAATACGGGGCTCAGGTTACACCGTAACCGAGTTCTCACTCGTATCAAATTTACTATTTCCAAAGTGTGAGTCCAACTCACTGGTGGGTACAACCCACTAGATACGGGGCTCAGGTTACTAACCGAGTTCGCTCGCGTGGGGCTCAAGTTACGCTAACCGAGTTCACTCGTGTATCACACTCTTATTCAACTTCTCATAATCAAACGTATTCTTATATCATTACAACAGTCTAATTACACTAGACTAACTCATTAGAAATTTCCTAACCTATTGACACTCAATAGGTATTGACTTCTATATATCTCATACTAGCTATTCATATTCAAACAATGAATACAAGAACGTGCATATAATCAAACTCATCAAACACAACATCTTATATGAACAAATTATATAGATACGATGTATATAATAATATTCATAATATAAGAAAATGACTTTTATAATAATACGCGAAAGTAAATTGCCACTCACAGTGACCGCTATCCAAAGCTGCATTATTATAATTCTGCAAGCGTAAGCTCCTTGTGTTGTCCAATCACGTAGCTATTCCAGCTAGTCGATACATCAGTTACTTATCCAGATTACCTGTACGTTTAATTCATAAACGTAGGTTTAATATCAAAATCCTAAGTTATAAACTTATGTTAACACAATCGAATTTCATAACTTTTAGTCGTATCTACGACTTAACGAATATCGCTTCTCGTATTCGAAATTCATATAACGTTCTTAACGTTTTCCATTATTTCTAACTATTGAAGATGTCGAGCTTAACTCGAGACTTATAGTTCTCAGAGTCTGAAATCCGTCTTTTAAAGTCAAATTACTCAAAATATCAAATACATAAGTCAACGACGATTCAAATGCGCGTTGGTGCGAGTTGGGGTGCATGGGCGTGCATTTTGGTGGGTGCACGATCGTGCAAATCAAGTGCACGTTCGTTCACCTCACTGGTGCACGGTCGTGCACCTATGGTGCACGTTCGTGCACCATGGATGGTGCACGTTCGTGCACCCCTGGTGCACATTCGTGCACCTTGTAGGGTGCACGTTCGTGCACCCGTGGTGCACGGTCATGCACAGCCCCCAGAAAGACTTTTTCCGGGGCTTTCCGACCATCCCGACGTGCCATACATTCCACTATTCAAAACCCGTGTCCCTGTTTTTTCAAAAATGCTATAATAACTTCGAAAACATTGAATTTTAATCCAAAAACAATCCAAACCCAAAACAGCCCATATTTACTAATTCTTGCAACAAAAATGTCGAGGTTACCTTGAATTGAAGCTCAAAGATGATAGAGAATCGAATTCTTAACAAATCGATATAAAGAACGCTCGATTTGGACGAGAAACGGCGAAACGGCGGTGGATCGAATCGATCGTCAAATTTTTTTTTCTCTCATCTGTTTCTTTCCTTTCCTCTCTCGAATGATCTAATTCTTCATTCTTAATTCATACTCCCTCCGTCCCAATAGAGTTGTCCACTTTGCCTTTATCACACAGTTTAAGAAAAACAATTATTGTTCATAAGTTTTGTAAAATTTTCCTTACTTTTCTTATCATACCCCTATTTAATATAGGGTCCATTTGCAATTTACTTTCAATTTACTCATTAGTAGATTTTAAATAGGGGTACTATAGTAAAATTGAGTGTAAAAGTTAATTATTTTTTGAAAGTGGACAAGAGTTTTGGGACAAAAAAAATTCTCAAAGTGGACAACTCTATTAGGACGGAGGGAGTATATCATTTGGCTAATTGTCCATTTTAGTCCTTCATTTCTTTAACTCAAACCATTTCTCTTTTAAACTTTCTATTTTAACCAAATGGTTAAATTATTCTTTTAATTTAATTACTTACGTATTATTTATATTTGTATAAATAATACTAACTAAATATTACTATTTTCCGTCAAAATCCTTTGATTACTAATCTCGAAGCTTAATTGGCTAATTTGCACTTTAGCCCTTGAACTTTTCAAAAGTTACAATTTAGCCCAAAATGCATCCGCGTCCAAATTTTAAAAGGTCTCCGATTGACTCGAGACTTTTACCACTATTAATATAAAACGTTTCGCGGACTTTGGCGAAGTAATTTTCCATTTTCAGGACTTAACTGGTTAAATTACCATTTTAGTCCCTGGACTTTATTTTATGACTTTTCGAGACATTTTTCATTTCTAATTCCAATTCCAATTCCAACTTTAGAACTGAAATATAATATTAATTCTCTCTCAATAATCTTAATTTCTCAGAAATCCTTCCGATATCGTCATTCCGACGAATCAGAATTGGACACTTGGTCCAATTAGACTATTTAATCATTTGGGGTATTACATTCTTCCCCCTTTATAAAAATCCGTCCTCGAATTTTCATATAACTCCTTGACTTATCTTAATCCCCTTAACTTCTTGAATTTCCTCCTTAATACGTATTCTATATTCATTTCACGATGCTTGTCGGCGCGTGAAATTATATTTAGTTTCTATACTTCTTACACTTTGACATCAATTATCACTGACAACTTTACTTTTGATTTCTTCTCTTTGAACTTTCAGTTCCTTACTGATATTCAAGGGTAGTTCGTTCTAGCGATATTTTATCACTAGAAACGAAAATTTTCGTCATCAGTCTTCCTCGTTTAAATAGTTCATTAATCTTCTTTCAATTATATACTTACATCAGAATGTCTTCTGATGACGTCATTACTTGCTTCATGCGTGATCTTTTTATTCATCATCCTTTCTCATTCTATCTACGCTTTTCTTTTCTCTGTCTTCTTCTTGACATTGTTCGTCTTTTAACTTTCCAAGATGCTTTTAGCATTCATTACCATAATCCAACTTTCTCATATCTATTTCTTTGCTTCAAAACTTGATCTTGGTTTGGCTCTTATCTTCCAACTATTTCTTTTAACTATCATGTAACATTAGTATTACCTCTTCTTATTATTCATGATCCTGCTATTCCACTTGTTATTTCTACCTTTGTTCATACCATAGATGTACTTCTTTGTAATTTTTCTTTAATTTCTTGTCCTTAGTCAACCAATAGGATCAATAGTTTAAATGCTATGATCTTATGGTATTGTTCTTGCGTTCCTTATTCACGCTCTTATCATGTTTTTTGATCATCTCCTATTGCATTCTTTGTTTTCCTTCTCAGTGCATCTTGTACATCGTGTACTACTTGCTTTTACTATCCACAACATCGATCATTATCAGAGAGTTGTGGCTTTCTTTATCTGAATTGCCTGATGTAATGCGTTCTCAATCGTATACGTATCGTCTTATCATAGTTGTACTGTCATCATGGCCGTCTGTAAAGCTAATCATATGCTGGTATCATCTCTATCATATCTCACATTTCTAATATCTCTTGTTTCAGCACTCTAACGTCGGTCACCAATTAAATAATGGGTCACAGTTTCTTTTGCCTGAACTATCGACCTAGTGCGCTCTCGATTACTTACATACTGTTCTATTGTACTTTTACTGACATCTTAACTGTCAGTGGATCCGCTCCTATGTCTCTGTCATCTTTATCCTTTTTCATTTCTATGTATTCACGATTATATAAAATTTAATCCATTTGATCCTCTCGTCATCTTCCCATGTCCCTTTCTCTTTTCCTTTCTATACTTTCTCTTATTGAGTTTCTTGCGATGTACGCAGGTTATTCGTACTTTCATAATCTTAATTGCCTTAACCGACTTCTTTACATTCTTTATCTTTATTAGATCTCTTAGTGTCCTTAATCTATCTTTGAATCTTTGTACCTTATCATATGTGTCATATACTTTGACACTTCCTTGATCATACGCAGAAAGTCAGTGGAATACAGTCCTACTGATAACATTCTTTTCGAGAAAAGGATCACATTTGCCTCTTAACCGGATTCAAAGCCACTTGTGTCTGACCGTTGACTGTCTCTGTATCCTTCCTCAAATTGCGATATCTCCGTACACTGGACCAGAAATACTTATTCTGGTACTCCTTGACGTCAAATTCGTCTGATAACTCTTCTTTCTCAAAGTACTCTTCCTGAGGATCCTCTTCTGGGAACTCCCATCATATATCAAATAAGTTTGATGGTGTTTAACACATCTTAATCCATTAAGGATCATAATCAATCTTGTATGTCAATCACATTATGCACTTTACTCTTTATTTGATCAAATTTGAAGTTTAAGGTTTAGCATTTTATAAGCATCCATTACACTTGTACCTTTCACACCTTATCATTCCGCTTCATAATCAAAATCTTGAGGTGGAGGTTTCAACTCTCAATCCACTGATTGCAGTTCTTGTCGTTTATGTCTCGATCTTTCTTATCGTATACTTTAATTATTCATTTTCATTGTGTCTTCTGATATAAGTACCTTGATCTTTTTCGATTATCCTTAACCGGAACTAATAGTCAAAAGAATTCCCCAAATCGGGCTATAAACTTAATTCATAATATATGGTTTATCACTGCTCTAATTGCTTGTCGAAACTAATCATGGGTTGACTCTTTCATCGTCACCCTAGTCTAACAATGTTGTTTGTGTTTCCTTCGCTTGATGTATATGAGCGTCTTACTTTACTTCTTTTAGAGGATCTAGCATACCGCTTAATCCGTCATACTCTTTCAGATCTAATTTATGTATACAAATATCAAACCTCTATAGGCGCTACTTTCTTCATGTTGATATTCTCTTTGTATTCCTCGTCCTATTATTAGCACACAATTTCTTATATCGGCTACTTTCATCGATGACTGACTTATATAGACATTGGGTTATTGTGGCATTCCTAGTGTCGGTGCATTCCCACATTACCTTGCTAGGTTCTCATTGACCTTCCTCTCGTTTCTGGCCTTCACTGGCCAAATAGACTGGGTTGCATTCGCCTTGATTACTTCGATTTGCTTCTCACATCTTGTATACTTGCTGTGCAACAACACACGTTCACGCAGTTTCTTGCTCATAGTAGAGCGACTATATAAAGGAATACTGATGAATTCCTTAAAATATAACACCTACTAATCATCACGACTAACCGCTGTCCACGTAAATTGGACTTTAGGAACGTCTCCTTCCTTTAGGTCTTCTATGATTACGTCACTTATTATAAGTCTTCTGAGTGTTCTAACTCATTGTAGACTAGTAATTCATCAAAACATATACTTGCATTGTATATGTTATACGCATTTCACTATCGTAGCTTTAAGCATCTATGTTGACCGATCTCAAAGAAAATCAGTGTCTCCTAGATTTTCCTTGGTTATGCATCGCATCTTAAGTCTTGCGAGCATTCCGCTCATATAGACTTAATCAAACATTAAGAATATCTACGCATAACATACACGTGTTATACGTTATTAATCAAATCTGCTTTACTATCCGAGCATATTTACTATTCTAATCATATAATAGTCTGTTTAATCAAGGCTAAGTTCATATATTAGAAGCATAATTTCTAAGTTCTCGCAATTATACGTATTCGTTCTTCTCGTAGCCTTGATCGCAGCTTGATCGCGAGCATTTCACTTCTGTCACAGAGTTCTGGTCTAGGTATACTTACATAAAAACAAAACTTCTTAAAACTTTTCCAAACAAAACGACTCATTTTAAAAATTCCAGTTAAATCTTAGCAAAATTGTGCACTAGGGTGATGACGTCTCTCATCCCCAAAGATGTAATATCCCAAAATATTTAATTAGTTAATTGGACCACGTGTCTGGTTTAGACTCACCAGGGTGGCGAGATCGGAAAGGTTCCGATAAAATTTGGATAAATAAATTTCAAGTAGGTCGGTTTTAAGAAATTTATTGTACGGAAATTAAGGATTTTATTTCAATTCTAAAATTAAAATTGGAATTAAAAGGAAAAATATCAAGAAAAGTCCAAAATAAAGTACAGGGACCAAAGTGGTAATTTAGCCACTTTGTATCGAAAATAGAAATTTTAGATTTTGACAGGAAAGTATTAATATCGAGTTTCGTATTATTTATCGGATATAAATAATACGTAAAAGTATTAATTTAAGAGTTTATCGATTTAGTTATGGACTAAATCGTACGAAAGAAAAGTTTAAAAGATAAATGATAAGAAACAAAAAGAACAAGGATCAAAGTGGCATTTTATCCAGATTATATAAGAAAGAAGAATATGAATCAGAGAGGAAGAAGGATCGAGAGAGAGTGAAAGGGATTTATCACCGATCACGATCGTTTCGCCGCCGTTTCTCCGTTCGACGTCCGATTCGAGTGATTCAAACGGCGATTTCTTCAGAATCAAATTCTCTATCAATCCTAAGTTTCTTTTCAAGGTAAATATCTTGATATTTGATGGAAAATTCGAGTTAAAGGATATTTTTAGTATAAAATAGAAATTTATCAATTTAAACTCGGTTTTAGCGTTTTTGGAAAAACAAAGTAACGGATTTTGAAGGAAATGGTGTCTTTGGTATGTATGGCGAGTGGTAGCACGACGGGGAGCCCGGAAATAATGTTTTCGGGAGCTGTGTGCGAATCGCACACGGTGTGCGAACGCACACCAGTGTGCGAACGCACACCACACTGTGCGGGCGCACAGTGCTTTCGCACGCCCGCACAGTGGGTCCGGAGGGCCAAATGGGCTTTAAGCACCAGTTGAATGAGGTTTCAATATTTACGGATATTAAACCCAAAAGGTGAATTAAGGACCTCGAAAATCTTTAGTCTCGAGTTAAGCTCGACATTTTAAATGATTAACGATATGGAAAACGCTGAAGATATTATATGTTTCTCCAATACGAGAAACAGGATTTGATATATCGCGAATACGATAAAGGAATATCGAGTTCACGAATATTATAAAGAATTAAACTAAACCCTAGAACTTAAAAGTATAATACATATAAAACATGAAATGCACGTCTAACTATTAAACGTTTTATCAGACGTGTCAGCGAGCAGAGATATCAGTAGACATGGGATAGCAAGAGCATATCATTTCATCAACCACATAATTGATTGGATTGCGGTTTCAGTGAGTTGCACTTTACTTTTGTGTATTATCGATAAATATTATTTTGATATTATATTATCTATATGCTGTTTTTATGCATCGCACTATATATACTTGAATTGTTTATATGTTATATATTTTGACTGAACTTTAAGTATGAGAAACTAGTATACGATCCGATGAAACTAGCTATCTATTGGGTGTCAATAGGCTGTGTGATCACCAGTAAAAGAGTCAGTCTAGCGTGCGTAATCATGAGGTATGATAAGATTATGAAAGCTGAGATATGAATGCGATACATGAGTGAACTCGGTTAGCGTAACCTGAGCCCCCGTGAGCGAACTTGGTTAGTAACCTGAGCCCCGTATCTAGTGGATTGGACCACCTCTTTGGGATTAAGAGACTGGTCGCGATCGACGTGGTAGAGTGTGAGTACTCCCGGGTCGGACCATTTGGATCAGTATGATTTGATTATTAGTAAACTGTGTTAGGCTTTAGGCCTTTAGTTTCGAAAGGATCGAGTACTTGTTCGTATATATATTTTGTATTGATATTGATTTGAAATGTGATGCTATATTTTTATAATAATACCGTTAGTAAATTGCAGACTCACTCAGTATTTTCCCAAATACTGACCCCTCACCTTTGATGTCTTTCAGGTGCTTAATATGTGGACCTAGCTAGAGGCCAATTTTGAAGTCCGGAAGTCAGCTGTGTATGTATAGTCCTCGACTTCCATAGTGCTGCAGTAGTGGTCCAGTGTAACAGAGTCGTAGCCTGACAGCAGTACATTTTGATTGTACATATCCTTGCTGTCTTGTTTATATGTTTTGATAGGCTACGTGTCTTTTGTTTTACTCACGGCTCGAGGTGCCGGTGATATGCTCTGAGACACTAACTGATGTATATAGTTCCGCGAGGCCAGTTCGTATGAGATACGGTAACTAGAGCCCGCGAGGTTAAAAGAACAATTAGTGTAAATGTTTGTACATACATGATATGTATACTTGCTTCTGTTGCTTTGTGTTATTTGTTTATTATTTGCGAAAAATTAATAATGGTTTAAGGCTTGCTACGGGTTTTGGAGCTACCACTCCCATTCCCTAGCGCCGGTCTCGGCTCAATAATTTGGGTCGTGACAATGTTGGTATCAGAGCAGTTGGTCCAGTTACCACTGCAAGTTTGGTTTTGATGTTTGTTTGAGAGCAGTTGGTCTAGTTACCACTGCTAGTTGTTTGGATATCTGTCTAATTTGTGAAACTCTGTCAGTAAGTAAACCTAGGAACTACTGCAGCAAGAGTCGGACCTTAGTTGTCTACATTTGTATGATATGTGCATTTGTAGTATGTGATATAGCGCGCGTGAATCAGAATTGTTAAACTAGTAAATGACTAGTATCGATTATGCAAATGATTAAGGCAACCGGGTATCTATTGCGTACGCTAAGAAATAAAAAATGGTTATATGCTTGCAAATCACGAACGACTGAGATAATCATGTGATTGTCACTTGTGCTGGATTGTTAATGTCACGACCCAATTTTTATTTGAGCCGAGACCGGCGCTAGGGAATGGGAGTGGTAGCTCCGAAACCCGTAGCAAGCCTAAAACCGTAAATAATTTTTCGCAAATAAACAATAAACAGCAGTAAACAACGGAAGGTAATACATATAATCACATATATAAAAATATTTACATTAACTGTTAAAACCTCGCGGGCTCTCGTTACCGTACCTCGTACGAACGGGCCTCGCGGCATTATATACATCAGTTAATGTTTCAAAACATCTCACCGGCACCTCAGGCCGTGAGGAAAACATAAAACATGTAGCTTATCAAAACATATAAACAAGACAGCGAGAATATATACAGACAAAATATACCGCTGTCAAAGCTACTACCGAGTCACACTGGACTACTACTGCAGCACTACGGAAGTCAAAGAACTATACATACATAATTGACTTCCGGATCCCAAAATTGGCTTCTACCTAGGCCCAGCCGCTAGACACCTGAAACATCAAAGGTGAGGGGTCAGTATTTGGGGAAATACTGAGTGAGTCTGTATTTACTAACAGTATTATAATAAAAATACAGCATCGCATTTTAAAAACAATATAAAACATATAACAGGTATTTGATCCATACGAAACTAATATCTTAGTATGCAACACAACTCCCGAATAATCATATATCATATATCATTTAACTCAATCGTAAATATCAATTGCGAGTCCAACTCGCCTGTGGCCCAGCCACTAGATACGGGGACTTCCAGGCTACACCGTAGCCGAGTTCACTCTGCGTATCTAAATCATAACCCAATCGTAACTTTCATATTCATCATCAGCTACCAGCTGAGTTATATCAATTCATCATTCGCATGCAAACACGCTAGACTGACTCGATACTGGTGATCACACAGCCTATTGACACCCAATAGGTAGCTAGTTTCTTTGGATCGCATACTAGTTTTCGTATATAAAAACTTAATAAAAACAAATAACATTTCAATCAAATCATGACACATGCGATGCACATTAAACAGTATGAAATAATTTTAATATATAATACACGAAAGTAAATACAACTCACAGTGACCGCAATCCAAGAAATGATATGATCGATCTGATAGTACGCTCTCGCTAGTCCGCCTCTACTGATTCCACTACTCGCTGACACGTCTGATAAATCGTTAATAGTTAGACGTGGTTCTCGTATTCTTATACGTATAATACTTTTAAGTTTTATGATTTTAGTTTCATTTTACACTTATTTGCGTATTCAATATCTCTAGTCGTATAAACGACTTAGCGAATACTATTTCTCATAATTGAGAATCGCTTAACGTCCTTGACGTTTTCCATTGTTATTATTCATTTAAAACGTCGAGCTAATCTCGAGATTAATGATTCTCAAAGTCCGAAACCCGTCTTTTAAAGTCAAATTACTCAAAACGTCGAATGCCTAGGTCAATTTCGGTTTATATACGTGTGGAGGCGAGTTGGGGTGCACGGGGGTGCGTTTTGGTGGCTGCACGATCGTGCAGCTGAGTACACGTTCGTGCACCTCAGGGGTACACGTTCGTGTACTTATTGTACACGTTCGTGTACCATGCGAAGTACACGTTCGTGTACTTCAGTACACGATCGTGTACCTTGCTAGGTGCACGTTCGTGTACATCAGTACACGTTCGTGCACCCGTGGTACACGGTCGTGTACCACGTGCACAGCCCCGGAAATCAAATTTTCCGGGGTTTCGCCACAACCCCGACGTGCTAAGCATACCCACGCTCAATTCCCATATCACGGTTTCTTCAAAAACGCCATAATAAACTCAAAAACATCAAATTTCAACTTAAACTTAATCCTAACTCAAAACAGCCAACAAACCATCATTTGCATACCAAAACCCGACCTCTTACCTTAATTTGATGGTCGGAGATGATAGAGCATTCAATTCTGAAGAAATCACCGCTTGAATCGCTCGAATCGGACGTCGGACGAAGAAACGGCGGCGGAACGACGGAATCGGCGATGGTTTCTCTGTTACTCTCTCGATCCTTCTCTGCCTCTTCATTTCATATTCCAAATCTTATATGTTTTGGTTAAAAGCTCATTTTGACCCTTGTTCTTTTTATTTCTTATCATTTATCTTTTAAACTTTTCAATCGTACGATTTAGTCCATAGCTAAATCGTTAAACTCTTTTATTACGACTTACACGTATTATTTATATCCTATAAATAATACAAAGCTCGATATTAACATTTTCCCGTCAAAATCCAAATATTTCTATTTTCGACACAAATTCTAACTTTAGAATTGAAATATGATCTTAATATTCGCTTAATCATTTTCCTTAAAAACCGACCTACTACAACTTATTTATCGGAAAACTTTCCGATATCATCACTCCAGCGAATCTAAACTGGACACGTGGTCCAATTAGCTAATTAATTATTTTGGGGTATTACATTCTTCCCCCCTTATAAAAATTCGTCCTCGAATTTTCATAAAACTTGTTGAGACCTTATAATTATTCTTATACCTTCCTTGACATCCATTAATATATTTTGGTCACGGCTTTTCCTTTTTACTTAACTCTTAGTTTCTATGCACAGTTATAACTTCATACTTGTTGCTAATTGATTGTCTATTCAACTCTTAATAGTTGCTTGCTGTTACATCGTTGAGAATCCTCTTACTGGTATCTTTGTCTTATTTATTATCTTCTCCAAAATAGTACGATCCTTAGGCGTATTCTGGATATCACAGTTTTTTTATATCATTATTACTTTTGTCCTATTCATCATCTTTCTAAAATAGCGTAATTCAAGACGTACCGCTGATATCACAATCCTGGTGTCTTGTACAACTAGTCGTGATCTTCCTTCTGTTCTTTATTAGCGTCGATAAATCCTCACTCGATATGTGTATTTGAGTCTATTATATCCTTCCTAGTCGTTATCGGGTTGTTACTCATCTCCTTGTACATACACAGTCGTGCCGAGTCGATTAAATCCCCGATGATGTACTTACTTTACTTATATTCTTATGAGTATTTTCCCTTATAAACACAATCAACGACTTTCAACCTTATCTTATTATCTGACGACATTATCTTTTTCCTTAACTAATTATCGTCGTTCTTATTTCTATCTACCATTATTTCTCTCCCAAATCTCTTTCAATTTCCTCCATGTCTGACACATTTATTGTATCTTAGCTAAGCCCATTATATTCTTTAGTAATTTAAGTTTCTCCTTCTTTCACTCCTTTAAGCTATTGTGAGCTTCACACTGCGTTGCTGATTTTGATCTTTCATCCTTTACTATCGTCTTAATCGTCTTCTGTCACGTCATCATCATCCATATTCTTATCCTCATTACCTTCTCCTAGTTATTTCTTAAAAATTCATCTCGAATCTTTTATTAATTTTTCAATAAACGACGTTCTTTCTTTATATCGTCTTAATCTCAGACAGATCTTTAACATTTCATCTCCTTTTGTGCTTAATTATCTTAAATCTGATAATTCTATAAATTTCCATCACTTTCCTTATCACGATTCTTTCTTACGGTATAAACAACTTGCATTCTCACTTTACACTTCTTCTTTTCACTTTCGAATAACTTTATAACTTTATTCTGTCTCTATCTTCTTCTCGAAGTGTTTCCTTAGTAGTTATCTCATAACTTTAATTGTCCTTTTTAATTCACTTGATTTTTCCGTACTAGCATCATTTCTCGTCCTTATGACATCATGGTCTCGGAATTATAATTTACCCTTATATAT
This sequence comes from Mercurialis annua, assembly GCF_937616625.2. NCBI lineage: Eukaryota > Viridiplantae > Streptophyta > Magnoliopsida > Malpighiales > Euphorbiaceae > Mercurialis > Mercurialis annua. The sequence goes on along the minus strand of NC_065575.1, from coordinate 1,693,775 downwards.
CCATTAGCAAAATAGTATTATTTTCTCTTTACTTATATACCTATTACATCCTTCTTCTGTCAATAACAGTTCTATTACTGTCATTATATCCTGGCAATCTTTCCGATCTAAAAATATAATACTCTTTAATTATCTTAAAGATATTAGAGTTTTCCCGACATGTTTTCTGTCATGCTATCGACAATTCTTATATTTACGAACACGTGTGTCTATACGTGTATTTTCCTCCTTATTTTAAAATCTTACAATGTAACTTTTCTTCTTTCTGTTAACGCGCTTATAATCCTTAACATTAATATTATTGACTTTACGCAATATCAGTCAATCAGCATCATTATCTCTTTTAATCTATCAAATTTTGAACTTCCACATCTTACTGGATTATCTTCTTTATTGTTTGTATCTTTCCTCTTTTTCCTTCTGTATCCTCAAGCATCGCTATTAACAAGATTGTTATATTCTTAAAATATCATTTACTGTTCATCATCCATATTATTGTTTTATCATCCTTTATATACTCAGTATATATCTTTTATTACTTCACTTTATTTAACATGACCTTCTGTCATTTCATCCTCTTACTCTCATATAAGGTTAAAGATTGTATCCTTATATAATGTCAGCGCATCGCAGTCTATCTGCATATGCTCCCCGACAATAACTCTTTTGACTTCGTTAGCCTTATCATAATTATTATTATCATGGCTTTATTTTATTATTATTGGAGTTTCTTTTATACCTTATTACTCTTATTTATTAAGAATCTTTTATTATCTGTCGCAGGCTTTACATCTGAGTTGACTTACAAAACAAAACGATTTTAAACTTTTCTCTCTTCGGCTGCGCAGCCCTTTTTAAATTACTTTTCATGAATCATTTAAAATCGTTGATACAACTGTAGCTCAGAGTGATGACACCTCTCATCACCAAAGAGTTGCTCAAAATCGCATTTTTCTGCATTATCATAAACATATGATGCATGACCTAAATTTTTAAAATTAGTTTTCAATGCAATTCTATCGTGATTATGCAATATCATATGCGACGTCTGAGCACATTTGTATCTTGAAAAATACTTTCAAAATTTTCACAAAATCGTAAGTTCACTCTAGACTGTACACTCTGCGACTATTAACGGCTTTCTTTTTACTTATTGGTATATTTCAAATGTTTGTACTGCTGTCATTTTCTGACACTTTTCTGACTATGTTTCTGGCACATCGTTCTTTTCCTTTATCTCCAATACTACTCCAATTCAGAATCCTTCTACTGCGGTAGTTACCACGTCTCTCTTTTCAGAACATCATACCATGTCATATACAGATGCAGGTACCGATGTTTCACATCAATTTCCTGTTAATAACTTATCTCTTGCTTCACAGCTTCCAAAATGTAATATAGGGATTACGTTTGCGATAATATATAATATATATTATTTACAGATCATTATGTTATTATTCATAACGTTATCATTATTGTAAATTATATTCGCATATTTTTTTATTAAACGCGTGTAAATCGATATCGCTTCCTATAGGCCCTACCTATCTGAGGTATTATCCTATAGGTCTATCTTATACTATCATGCAATGCAGCAATTATACATAAACGTAAATGCAGCACATAACACAAATACTCACAAAACATTCAAATTATTAATACCTGGTGCCTGATGCGGAACACTAGGCTCCCTAATGACTATCCCAGTGTGCCGACCCCTAACCGTCCTACCAGAGTTACGTCCACCTCGTTGCACGAAGTAAGGGTTAGTCCTAATCCTGGAAGACGTGCTAACATAATCTGGGTGGTACTCACGCCTGAAGAAAAAGGGTCGTACTGGGTCACCTGCCCATTCGTGCTCTGTTTCAACCCTACGGGCCATTGTCGTAAGTGTGCTAAAATGTTCATCCACGTGATCATACAGCTCATCAAACTGAGGTCCTAAACCTCTGACATACCTACGATTAATGGTCCTATTATCTTCGTTCAAATCAGGAGCTCCTTCAGCCATCCGCAGAAAATCAGCAGAGTACGCTCCTACAGTTAACATTCCTCTAGAAAAAGAACGTATCTGCCTCCTAACCTGATTTAGGGCTACCTGCGCCTGACCGTTGGCTAAATCTGCATCTTCCCTCGCATTACGGTACCTCCGCACACTGGACCAGAAATAGTCACCTCTGTATTCCTCGACATCTAATTCATCTAACTCTTCTTCTTCTTCTCCGTACTCTTCTTCCTGAGGATTTTCCTCTTCTGCCTCTTCTTCTATTTCTTCATCTGGATCCTCCTCAGGATCTTCTTCAGGATCCTCTTCCGCTTCTTCTTCCTCTTCCTCTTCCTCTTCTTCCCCCTCATCTTCCTCGCTATACTCTATCTCCGGCGAATGCACCATAGCTCTATTTTCAGAAGAACTACCTATCTCCGACACAGACATATAGCCATTTTGATATATCTCTGGCGATGTTCTAGTATTTGCGTGGAATCCATTTTGATGAACCCCAGATGGTTCGCCTACTTCATTATGAAACCCGTTTTGAAATATAGGAGGCGCTTCCTCCCGTTCTTCCTCAGCATGCGATTGGGCTCCGTTTTGCCCAGACATGCTGAAAAGAAACAATTTCAAACATAAGCGACCATCTGAGTCTCTTTTCCACACGCAATTCCAGTATCAACCTTTATAATGCCGTAAACATTTAGCATTTACACGAGTCTCACAAGCAGATAATTCTCCAGAAACCTTAATTCACAAAACACATACTTAATCATTATCTGCCATTCATACATACGAATACTAGTCCTTCACTAGCTTAATAACATTAATTTGTACGCGCTATACTGTATCAAACACATATCACATCAGGACAGACAACTAAGGTCTGACTCTTGCTGCAGTAGTTCCTAGGTATGCTTACTGACCCAACACTTTCAGTCAAACAAGCAATCAACAAATCTAGCAGTGGTAACTGGACCAAACTGCTCAGAAACAAACACTGAAACAACTTGCAGTGGTAACTGGACCAAACTGCTCTGATACCAACTTTGTCACGACCCAATTTTTATTTGAGCCGAGACCGGCGCTAGGGAATGGGAGTGGTAGCTCCGAAACCCGTAGCAAGCCTAAAACCGTAAATAATTTTTCGCAAATAAACAATAAACAGCAGTAAACAACGGAAGGTAATACATATAATCACATATATAAAAATATTTACATTAACTGTTAAAACCTCGCGGGCTCTCGTTACCGTACCTCGTACGAACGGGCCTCGCGGCATTATATACATCAGTTAATGTTTCAAAACATCTCACCGGCACCTCAGGCCGTGAGGAAAACATAAAACATGTAGCTTATCAAAACATATAAACAAGACAGCGAGAATATATACAGACAAAATATACCGCTGTCAAAGCTACTACCGAGTCACACTGGACTACTACTGCAGCACTACGGAAGTCAAAGAACTATACATACATAATTGACTTCCGGATCCCAAAATTGGCTTCTACCTAGGCCCAGCCGCTAGACACCTGAAACATCAAAGGTGAGGGGTCAGTATTTGGGGAAATACTGAGTGAGTCTGTATTTACTAACAGTATTATAATAAAAATACAGCATCGCATTTTAAAAACAATATAAAACATATAACAGGTATTTGATCCATACGAAACTAATATCTTAGTATGCAACACAACTCCCGAATAATCATATATCATATATCATTTAACTCAATCGTAAATATCAATTGCGAGTCCAACTCGCCTGTGGCCCAGCCACTAGATACGGGGACTTCCAGGCTACACCGTAGCCGAGTTCACTCTGCGTATCTAAATCATAACCCAATCGTAACTTTCATATTCATCATCAGCTACCAGCTGAGTTATATCAATTCATCATTCGCATGCAAACACGCTAGACTGACTCGATACTGGTGATCACACAGCCTATTGACACCCAATAGGTAGCTAGTTTCTTTGGATCGCATACTAGTTTTCGTATATAAAAACTTAATAAAAACAAATAACATTTCAATCAAATCATGACACATGCGATGCACATAAAACAGTATGAAATAATTTTAATATATAATACACGAAAGTAAATACAACTCACAGTGACCGCAATCCAAGAAATGATATGATCGATCTGATAGTACGCTCTCGCTAGTCCGCCTCTACTGATTCCACTACTCGCTGACACGTCTGATAAATCGTTAATAGTTAGACGTGGTTCTCGTATTCTTATACGTATAATACTTTTAAGTTTTATGATTTTAGTTTCATTTTACACTTATTTGCGTATTCAATATCTCTAGTCGTATAAACGACTTAGCGAATACTATTTCTCATAATTGAGAATCGCTTAACGTCCTTGACGTTTTCCATTGTTATTATTCATTTAAAACGTCGAGCTAATCTCGAGATTAATGATTCTCAAAGTCCGAAACCCGTCTTTTAAAGTCAAATTACTCAAAACGTCGAATGCCTAGGTCAATTTCGGTTTATATACGTGTGGAGGCGAGTTGGGGTGCACGGGGGTGCGTTTTGGTGGCTGCACGATCGTGCAGCTGAGTACACGTTCGTGCACCTCAGGGGTACACGTTCGTGTACTTATTGTACACGTTCGTGTACCATGCGAAGTACACGTTCGTGTACTTCAGTACACGATCGTGTACCTTGCTAGGTGCACGTTCGTGTACATCAGTACACGTTCGTGCACCCGTGGTACACGGTCGTGTACCACGTGCACAGCCCCGGAAATCAAATTTTCCGGGGTTTCGCCACAACCCCGACGTGCTAAGCATACCCACGCTCAATTCCCATATCACAGTTTCTTCAAAAACGCCATAATAAACTCAAAAACATCAAATTTCAACTTAAACTTAATCCTAACTCAAAACAGCCAACAAACCATCATTTGCATACCAAAACCCGACCTCTTACCTTAATTTGATGGTCGGAGATGATAGAGCATTCAATTCTGAAGAAATCACCGCTTGAATCGCTCGAATCGGACGTCGGACGAAGAAACGGCGGCGGAACGACGGAATCGGCGATGGTTTCTCTGTTACTCTCTCGATCCTTCTCTGCCTCTTCATTTCATATTCCAAATCTTATATGTTTTGGTTAAAAGCTCATTTTGACCCTTGTTCTTTTTATTTCTTATCATTTATCTTTTAAACTTTTCAATCGTACGATTTAGTCCATAGCTAAATCGTTAAACTCTTTTATTACGACTTACACGTATTATTTATATCCTATAAATAATACAAAGCTCGATATTAACATTTTCCCGTCAAAATCCAAATATTTCTATTTTCGACACAAAGTGGCTAAATTACCACTTTGGTCCCTATGCCTTATTTTGGACTTTTCTCGCCATATTTTCTTTTAATTTCAATTCTAACTTTAGAATTGAAATATGATCTTAATATTCGCTTAATCATTTTCCTTAAAAACCGACCTACTACAACTTATTTATCGGAAAACTTTCCGATATCATCACTCCAGCGAATCTAAACTGGACACGTGGTCCAATTAGCTAATTAATTATTTTGGGGTATTACAGTTAAGTGACTATTTGATTGCGAACTACATGTGGCTGGAGTAAATGCTAAATGTTTACAACATTTTATCAATTGATACTAAAATTTACGTGTGGAAAATGGGCTCAGATGGTCGCTTATGTTTGAAATTGTTTCTTTTCAGTATGTCTGGGCAAAACGGAGTTCAACCACATGCTGTGGAGGAACAGGAGGAAGCGCCTCCTATATTTCAAAATGGATATCATAATGAAATAGGCGAACCATCTGGAGTCCATCAGAATGGATTCCACACTGACACTAGGAGTTCGCCAGAAATTTATCAAAATGGCTATATATCTGTGTCAGAGATTGGCAGTTCTTCTGAAAATAGAGGTAGAGTACACTCTCCAGAGGTAGAATATAGCGAAGAAGATGAAGAAGAGCCAGAGGGGGATTCTGAGGAAGATCCTGAGGAGGATCCAGAGGAGGAATTAGAAGAAGAGTTAGAAGAAGAAGATTCTCAAGAAGAGGAGTTTGAAGAAGAGGAGCTGTCAGATGAGTCTGATGTTAAAGAATACAGAAGTGAGCATTTCTGGTCTAGGGTGCGAAGGTACCGTGATTTGAGAGAAGATGCTGATATAGCAAACGGTCAGGCGCAGATAGCTCTGAATCAAGTTAGGAGACAGATGCGCTCCTTCTCTCGAGGAATATTATCAGTAGAACTGTATTCTGTTGGCTTTTTTGAGCATGGTTGAAGGAGTCCCTGATTTAGATGAAGATAATCGAACTATTAACCGTAGATATGTCAGAGGTTTAGGACCCAAATTTGGAGATCTGTACGATCATTTAGGTGAGCATTTTGGGACGCTCACTACGATGGCACGTAGGATCGAGATGGAACGACAGTGGAATGACAATCCCGTTCGACCTTACTACTTTAGGCCTGAGTTTAATCCGAATTACGTCAACACATCCTCTCGAGTTAGGACCAACCCCTACTTTGTGCAAAGAGGCGGAAGTAACTCAGGTAGAATAGTTAGGGGTCGACATACCGGCATAGTCATTAGGGAACCTAACGTTCCACCCCAGGCACCTCTAGGTATTAGTTATTTATATGTCTGTGAGTTCATATTTACGTGCTGCATTATTGTGTATATGTTGCTGTATGGAATATTAGAGCATAATAATTAGAATATGCCTATAGGATAATGCCTCAGACAGGTAGAGCCTATAGGAAGCGGTATCGACGAACACGTGCTTAATAAAGGTATATTTAAACATAATTTACAAAAGCAATAATATAATAAACAATAAGATAATACATTTGTCGCGAACGTAATTCCTATATTACGTTCTATAAGCTGTAAAGGAACAGGCAGATTATTGTAAGGGGAGCCGATATGAAACGTCGGTACCTACGACATGATACAGTGTGTTGAAGAAGTGGATGTGATGATTACAGCAGTAGAAGGATTTGAATTAAATTGAGTTATCAGAGATATAGAGAAAGAAATAATGAGACAGAAGAATAGACAAAAAAATGACAGAAAGTGACAGCAATACAAAAATTTATAATGTGCCCAATAACAATAAAGGAAGCCATTAATAGTCGCAGAGTGTATAATCTAGAGTAAACTTATACTTTTATGAAAATTTTGAAGGTTTTTAAGATTTTTCAAAGTACAATTGTGCTCAGACATCACATATGGCATTGCATAATCATGATAAGAATGCATAAGAAAATGATTTTCAAAACATAAATCATGCATCATATTTTTACAATGATAAAGAAAATGAGATTTCGAGCAACTCTTTGGTGGTGAGAGGCGTCATCACTCTGAGCTACAATTGTATTGACGATTTCAAACAATTTATAAAAAGTAGTTTAAAGAGCTGGCCAGCCAAAGAATGTTTTGAGATCTTTTGTTTAGTAAGTGAACTCAGATGTGAAACTCTGCGACATATAATAAAATATTCTTAATAAATAAGAATAAAAATTATAAAAGAAACCCCAATAACAGAATAAAGCCATGTTAACGATTAATTGCAGCAAACCTAGTAAAGCTAAAGGAGAATGTGAATAAAGAGTTATCGCCGGGGAGCATACGCGATCTATATGCGATGTGCTGGTAATGTTTGAGGAAATAGTATTTACCCTCATGATAGAATAAAGGATGAAATGACAGAAAGTCATGTTAGACATAAGAAACGTAACAAATACGAAAGGATAGAAGATACAATGATTATCCTTACGTTAAGACAAGTAACATAGTGATCAAAAGTCATATCGGAGGAGAAAAATCAAAATTATGAAGAACAAGAAGATGATACTATGAATGATAAACATGAAGAGATATTTAAAGAATATATAACTTATCAATATTAATGTTTGAAGATACAAAAGTGGAAAGAAAAAGGATATGAAACGATGAAACAGACAATTTTTGCGAAATGTAAAAGTTTGGAGTTAGATAGATCAAAAGATAATGATGTTGATTGACTGATATTAAGTAAAGTTGTTAATATCAGTATTAAGAGTTAAAAGTTGTGTTACCAAAAAGGAGAAAAGCTAAAGGAGGAGCTCAGTATAAGGACAGAGACTACGCGTATAGACATACGTATCAGTAAATGTAAGAATGGTGAAAAATATGAAGGAAAATGTAATGAGAAACACATATACCCTCAAAATTTATTAAGATGATTAAGAAGTGGAAAGTTCTGGAGATATATCCGAAGGATTATCAAAGAATAACTACAGCAATAAAGCTGTTATAAATAGAAGGAAGACGTAATAGATACAATAAGTAAAGGACAAGATGATACTTCATTATTATTAAACGGATAGGAGTAAATTATATCCAAATGGCCATGATGTCATAAGGACGAGAGATGATGTTAGTGCAGAGAGATCAAATTGTTAAAAAGATAATTAGAATCATGATATAAGTGCTAAGGAAAAACTCGAAGAAGAAGATGAGAGACAGAATAAGGACAAACTAAGAAATAATTGTGATTAGTACTAAGACAATGCCTTGAAAAGAGAGAACAAAGTCGTAGAACTACTCAAACATAAGAAGTATAAGGGTAAAATGTAAAAGAGAAAATCGTTTATACAGTAAAATGGGAATAATGATAATAAAATGAATAAGTTATTGAGGATCTACTGAATCAGTTGAAGATTAAAGTTAAAGATGAATTTAATTAAAGATTAAGGATAAGAAAGAAGTTAAGTGAAAGTTAATTAACGAGAAAGATTCTCGAAAAAGAGTTAAATAATAAAGAATCATATGAGATTCTTATGAGATCATTATGAATAGGAAACTGTGACGTAAGGGAAGAACATCGTTGACTAAAAAGTCAATAAGAGATTTGAGGCGAACCTCAAAGGAGCAACTAGAGAGAAATGAAGAGGATAAGAATACGAGTAGTATTAGTAAAGAAGGGCAACCATACAAGCCATTTCGATTAAAAGTAACGTAAGATGAACCGTTTAAGACAATAGTAAAGGATGTAATTGACACGTTGTGACTAGTCGCATACAGAAGAGATGAGTCGCGACCTGGTGACAACTAAGAATGAAGATTAGCAAGGATGAAAAGTTGTAGATTGTGCTTATAAGAGGAAATACTCTTAGAAATGTGAATGAATAGACTCAAAAGAGCATCGAGTGAGAATTAATTAACGCTAATGAGGAACAGAAGACAGATTACATCTAATTGTACATGATATTGGGATTACGATATCGGTAATACACCTTGAGCTACGAGTTAAGTAAAAGGAAAGGATGCAACAAAAACATACTAATGAGTACTGAAGAAAGTACAAAGACAATTATAGAACCTTAACAAGTTTTATGAAAATTCGAGGACGAATTTTTATAAGGGGGGAAGAATGTAATACCCCAAAATATTTAATTAGTTAATTGGACCACGTGTCTGGTTTAGACTCGCCAGGGTGGCGAGATCGGAAAGGTTTCGATAAAATTTGGATAAATAAATTTCAAGTAGGTCGGTTTTAAGAAATTTATTGTGCGGAAATTAAGGATTTTATTTCAATTCTAAAATTAGAATTGGAATTAAAAGGAAAAATATTAAGAAAAGTCCAAAATAAAGTACAGGGACCAAAGTGGTAATATAGCCACTTTGTATCGAAAATAGAAATTTTAGATTTTGACGGGAAAGTATTAATATCGATTTTCGTATTATTTATCGGATATAAATAATACGTAAAAGTATTAATTTAAGAGTTTATCGATTTAGTTATGGACTAAATCGTACGAAAGAAAAGTTTAAAAGATAAATGATAAGAAACAAAAAGAATAAGGATCAAAGTGGCATTTTATCCAGATTATATAAGAAAGAAGAATATGAATCAGAGAGGAAGAAGGATCGAGAGAGAGTGAAAGGGATTTATCACCGATCACGATCGTTTCGCCGCCGTTTCTCCGTTCGACGTCCGATTCGAGTGATTCAAGCGGCGATTTCTTCAGAATCAAATTCTCTATCAATCCTAAGATTTGTTTCAAGGTAAATATCTTGATATTTGATGGAAAATTCGAGTTAAAGGATATTTGTAGTATAAAATAGAAATTTATCAATTTAAACTCGGTTTTAGCGTTTTTGGAAAAACAAAGTAACGGGTTTTGAAGGAAATGGTGTCTTTGGTATGTATGGCGAGTGGTAGCACGACGGGGAGCCCGAAAACGATGTTTCCGGAAGCTGTGTGCGAATTGCACACGGTGTACGATCGCACACCCGTGGTGTGCGAACGCACACCAGAGGTGTGCGGACGCACACCAGAGGTGTGCGGACGCATACCAGTGTTGGTGTGTGAACGCACACCCTAGGTGTGCGAACGCACACCAGTGTGCGAACGCACACCACACTGTGCGGGCGCACAGTGCTTTCGCACGCCCGCACAGTGGGTCCGGAGGGCCAAATGGGCTTTAAGCCCTAGTTGAATGAGGTTTCAATATTTACGGATATTAAACCCAAAAGGTGAATTAAGGACCTCAAAAATCTTTAGTCTCGAGTTAAGCTCGACGTTTTAAATGATTAACGATATGGAAAACGCTGAAGATATTATATGTTTCTCCAATACGAGAAACATGATTTGATATATCGCGAATACGATAAAGGAATATCGAGTTCACGAATATTATAAAGAATTAAACTAAACCCTAGAACTTAAAAGTATTATACATATAAAACATGAAATGCACGTCTAACTATTAAACGTTTTATCAGACGTGTCAGCGAGCAGAGAGATCAGTAGACGTGGGATAGCAAGAGCATATCATTTCATTGACCACATAATTGATTGGATTGGGGTTTCAGTGAGTTCCACTTTACTTTTGTGTATTATCGATAAATATTATTTTGATATTATATTATCTATATGTTGTTTTTATGCATCGCACTATATATACTTGAATTGCTGATATGTTATATGTTTTGACTGAACTTTAAGTATGAGAAACTAGTATACGATCCGACGAAACTAGCTACCTATTGGGTGTCAATAGGCTGTGTGATCACCATTAAAAGAGTCAGTCTAGCTTGCGTAATCATGAGGTATGACAAGATTATGAAAGCTAAGATATGAATGCGATACATGAGTGAACTCGGTTAGCGTAACCTGAACCCCCGTGAGCGAACTCGGTTAGTAACCTGAGCCCCGTATCTAGTGGATTGGACCACCTCTTTGGGATTAAGAGACTGGTCACGATCGACGTGGTAGAGTGTGAGTACTCCCGGATCGGACCATTTGGATCAGTATGATTTGACTATTAGTAAACTGTGTTAGGCTTTAGGCCTTTAGTTTCGAAAGGATCGAGTACTTGTTCGTATATATATTTTGTATTGATATTGATTTGAAATGCGATGCTATATTTTTATAATAATACCATTAGTAAATTGCAGACTCACTCAGTATTTCCCCAAATACTGACCCCTCACCTTTGATGTCTTTCAGGTGCTTAATATGTGGACCTAGCTAGAGGCCAATTTTGAAGTCCGGAAGTCAGCTGTGTATGTATAGTCCTTGACTTCCATAGTGCTGCAGTAGTGGTCCAGTGTAACAGAGTCGTAGCCTGACAGCAGTACATTTTGATTGTACATATCCTTGCTGTCTTGTTTATATGTTTTGATAGGCTACGTGTCATGTGTTTTACTCACGGCCCGAGGTGCCGGTGATATGCTCTGAGACACTAACTGATGTATATAGTTCCGCGAGGCCAGTTCGTACAGGGTACGGTAACTAGAGCCCGCGAGGTTAAAAGAACAATTAGTGTAAATGTTTGTACGTACATGATATGTATACTTGCTTCTGTTGCTTTGTGTTATTTGTTTATTATTTGCGAAAAATTAATAATGGTTTAAGGCTTGCTACGGGTTTTGGAGCTACCACTCCCATTCCCTAGCGCCGGTCTCGGCTCAATAATTTGGGTCGTGACAAAAGAGTTGCCACATCTCACCTCTTCGTCTGAACATAATGCATATGATGCATGTCCTATTAATGCATGTATTGATGTATGTAGTGATGCATTTCTATCAATGTCGTGGCAATCATGTATTTTTGTATCGGGTCTAGGCACAATTATGCTTTCAGAATCGTTAAACAAATAACTTTTAAAAGGTATAAACTTTACGTTTTGTAAGTTCTATAGATCTTTAAACTCTGTACCTGGAAAGTTCTTCAACTTCTAAAACTTTCCATTCCTTCTTCTCACTCTTTCTAAAATTTCGATCGATCGAATTCAATAACATTTCTCACATTATCTGATGCTGAGCACATAGATATATATACCATCAAATAGCAATCATAACAATCATTTTCTATTCACAGGAGGCAATACCTCTCCTGAAAGCTTCATCAAAATAGGAATATCATGCATGCCTATCCAATCAAAACAAAATATGTGTATGTATCTCATATACACATGTCACAAGAAACAAACAAACATTTGACAATTCAATCTGTCATACTGATCACAAAGCAAATCATGCAAACAACTTGGATCAGACAAACTCATCTCTATAGCTGCAGTAGTTCCTAGGTTACTTAACCGACAAACGCATCTTAGCAAAGGTAACTGGACCAACTGCTCTGATACCACAATTTTCACGACCCAAAATATTAAGCCGAGACTGGCGCTAGGGAATGGGAGTGGTAGCTCCAAAACCCTTAGCAAGCCTAAAACTGTTACAATTTTTTCAAAAATAAAAGATATTATGATATATATATATATAAAATATTTCTAAAAACTCAAATGAATAAAACACCTCTTTATAAACAAATATCATTTATAAATGTTATCAGAGTTTACAATATAAAATATCGTTTGGATTTAAAACTCAAATCATAAACTGACTACTGCAGCTCTAGGAACTCATACTTGTGCAAGTCCAATGACTTCTGGCACAGCTGAGATGGCTTGTCTGATCTGACCCCGTCTACCTGAAACAAAACACTGTGAGGGGATCAGTATTTGGGGAAATACTGAGTGAGTAAACAGTTTACTAATAGTATTATCAAAATATAGTGTTGCATGCTTAATACGTATATAAATATATATATATAGTATAAACAACTATCAAACATTCTCAAATAACAAATCCAATCAATACTTTAATCCTTGACTTTCTAGACGTATATAATCAAATTAAATTTATCCAAATGGTCACACTCAACCACGTCAGCCGCGACCGATCTCTTAATCCCAAAGTGTGAGTCCAACTCACTAGATACGGGGCTCAGGTTACACCGTAACCGAGTTCTCACTCGTATCAAATTTACTATTTCCAAAGTGTGAGTCCAACTCACTGATGGGTCCAACCCACTAGATACGGGGCTCAGGTTACTAACCGAGTTCGCTCATGTGGGGCTCAGGTTACGCTAACCGAGTTCACTCGTGTATCACACTCTTATTCAACTTCTCATAATCAAACGTATTCTTATATCATCACAACATTCTAATTACACTAGACTAACTCATTAGAAATTTCGTAACCTATTGACACTCAATAGGTATTGACTTCTATAGATTTCATACTAGCTATTCATATTCAAACAATGAATACAAGAACGTGCATATAATCAAACTCATCAAACACAACATCTTATATGAACAAATTATATAGATACGATGTATATAATAATAATATTCATACTATAAGAAAATGACTTTTATAATAATACGCGAAAGTGAATTGCCACTCACAGTGACCGCTATCCAAAGTTGCATTATTATAATTCCGCAAGCGTAAGCTCCTTGTGTTATCCAATCACGTAGCTATTCCAGCTAGTCGACACATCAATTACTTATCCAGATTACCTATACATTTAATTCATAAACGTAGGTTTAATATCAAAATCCTAAGTTATAAACTTATGTTAACACAATCGAATTTCATAACTTTTAGTCGTATCTACGACTTAACGAATATCGCTTCTCGTATTCGAAATTCATATAACGTTCTTAACGTTTTCCATTATTTCTAACTATTGAAGACGTCGAGCTTAACTCGAGACTTATAGTTCTCGGAGTCTGAAATCCATCTTTTAAAGTCAAATTACTCAAAATATCAAATACATAAGTCAACGACGATTCGAATGCGCGTTGGTGCGAGTTGGGGTGCACGGGCGTGCATTTTGGTGGTGCACGATCGTGCAAATCAAGTGCACGTTCGTGCACCTCACTGGTGCATGGTCGTGCACCTCTTGTGCACGTTCGTGCACCCCTGGTGCACGTTCGTGCACTTTGTAGGGTGCACGGTCGTGCACCCGTGGTGCACGGTCGTGCACCCGTGGTCCACGGTCATGCAACACGTGCACAGCCCCCGGAAAGATGTTTTTCGGGGCTTTCCGACCATCCCGACGTGCCATACATTCCACTATTCAAAACTCGTGTCCCCGTTTCTTCAAAAATGCTATAATAACTTCGAAAACATCGAATTTCAATCCAAAAACAATCCAAACCCAAAACAGCCTATATTTACTAATTCTTGCAACAAAAACGTCGAGGTTACCTTGATTTTAAGCTCAAAGATGATAGAGAATCGAATTCTTAACAAATCGATATAAAGAACGCTCGATTTGGACGAGAAACGGCGAAACGGCGGCGGATCGAATCGATCGTCGATTTTTTTTTTCTCTCATCTGTTTCTTTCCTTTCCTCTCTCGAATGATCTGATTCTTCATTCTTAATTCATATATCATTTGGCTAATTGTCCATTTTAGTCCTTCATTTCTTTAACTCAAACCATTTCTCTTTCAAACTTTCTATTTTAACCAAATGGTTAAATTATTCTTTTAATTTGATTACTTACGTATTATTTATATTTGTATAAATAATACTAACTCAATATTATTATTTTTCGTCAAAATCATTTGATTACTAATCTCGAAGCTTAATTGGCTAATTTTCACTTTAACCCTTGAACTTTTTAAAAGTTGCAATTTAGCCCAAAATGCATCCGCGTCCAAATTTTAAAAGGTCTCCGATTGACTCGAGACTTTTACCACTATTAATATAAAACGTTTCGCGGACGTTGGCGAAGTAATTTTCCATTTTCGGGACTTAACTGGTTAAATTACCATTTTAGTCCCTGGACTTTATCTTATGACTTTTCGAGACATTTTTCATTTCAAATTCCAATTCCAATTCCAACTTTAGAACTGAAATATAATATTAATTCTCTCTCAATAATCTTAATTCCTCAGAAATCCGTCCGATATTGTCATTCCGGCGAATCAGAATTGGACACTTGGTCCAATTAGACTATTTAATCATTTGGGTATTACAAGATGATAAACAACTTTGAACTGATTTCAAAAAAAAAAATCATCAAATCAAACCAAATTAATTTTTACTGGTTTATAATATGTTTGGTTTGATTTTGGTTTAAAAATTTGTCAAATCAATATAACTGGTTTGAATTAAAATATTAATGATAAATCAGTCAAAACAAATCATGTACGCCTATACTCTTTTAATACTATGACAAAAAAAAGCAAATTACTGTAATATCAATTCCATTTATCATAATTAACAATTTAATTTCCTCCATTTGACTCTATAGGGCAAAGGACATTTACTGATGGAGTCTGCCTTCTGAACCGGTGAGTGAACCTGCAAAACAGGGTAGAAGCTAACCGGACGGTGGTTGTCCGATTAACTCTCCGATGCTAAAGTCAGTCTAGAGCTTTGAGCAGCGTTTTTAGTATATGAATGTAATTGTCATTCTAGGCATACCTCGTGCTCCTTTTATAGTAGTCGAATATACCTAGTAGAGTTGTATTAGGCAGGTGAATCCTACTTTATAGGGATTCGGCAATATCATAGAGATTCTCCTGATTTGTCGTGATCTACCTTAATCTGATAAGAGTCCTATTTAGGAACGTCTTCCTAAATAGTCTTATCTTCCTAAAGTAGAGCTTATCCTTCCATATGTAATGTTTGTGTCCGAATAGGACAATATTTCCATACTTGGTTGATTACCCGAATCCCGGACTCGATGCGCTCTCGGCGGATCGCGTGGGATTCGGTCTTTATGTCACCGAATCTAAAGAGATTCGGCATTTCCTTCATATCTTCGGATCTTCAGGGGGAGTCCGGTATCACCTGAGAGTGGATCTCCTGTAACTCGGCTCCATAATACTTACAATAGGATTCGGTATCCATCATTAGCCCCCCCGCAAGTGAGCTGAAGTAGTTTGGCATTCATGCCTTAGTAGATTTTAGCTCTTTTGGAGCTGAGTTCTTTTATACGGGCGAGTCGCTTTATATTCCGGGCGAGTCGTTTCATCTTTAGTAAGATTCTTCGTTGCCACGTGTCGGTATTTAATGATTCAACGGTTAATGATTCAAAAACTTTTTGTATTTAATCTCTTTGCATTTCTTCTTTTTCCTCTTACTTACTTTTCGAATTTACTCTTATTTCTTGCAGCTATTTCCTTTTCGTTCTTTGTTTGATCATTTGATTCTTTGTGACTTGTTTCCTCCAGATTTTTCAGGTATGTTTTCTTTCGTCGTTTGGATGTTAATATGGTTTTCTTCTTTGTATATATTCTCCATGATTTATATTCTGGAAATTCCTTTTCTGTACTTGGTGTTCTTCGATGTGTTCTTCAACGTGTTCTTCAATATATTTTTTGTTTGATCCTTATTCTGTGTTTATGTTTGTGATTTCCTGTTCTAGGATGCCTCTTAGTCGAGTGGAAGCTGCATGCGCTGCTATGGCTTTTACCCGATCAAAGCTTCGTAGGGATGAAGTCTTAGATATCTATTTTAAGTATAGCTTTCCTTTCGATTATAGGGTAATATTACCCGGTGCCGATATGGTTGCTTCCGATTCTCCAGGATCTTCTTGTAGGGCGGTTCTCTTCGAAGAGCAATTCGCTGCTGGTCTTAGGTTTCCTTTAGATTCATTTTTAGTAGAAGTGTGTAGGGATTTAAAGGTTGCTCTGGGGCAACTTTATCCTGGTACGATTAAAGTAGTGCTCGCCTTTTCGGAGGCGTGTAGGCTCCGGGGTTATGCCCCTTCTCTCAAAGTGTTATATCATTTTGTAGACTTTAGGAAGTGTGATGGTTGCTTCGTTTTCGCCCTTGGCAGAGAAGGGCGATCTCGTATTTATCTTCCTTGCCTAAACAGTCGCTGGCGAAGGCGTTTCTTTATTGTTTACCATAAATTTGCTTTTCTTCATTTTTCGGATGGTTTTTCTTCTCACCAAGTTCGGAGCTGTCCGTCTCCTTTAAGTTTATCCGAGTCAAAACTTGCTTTCGACATATCTTCCTGTAGTGTTGTATCGCGTCCCATTCTAGATGTCTTGGTTAATAGTCATCTTCGGCGTCGATGGTTTCCTTTGGAGGATCCTCCTCGAGGCTTGGCGGATCTTTGCTACTCTTTTGTTCAAGGTATATTAATTTGCTTAAGCTCTTTTTGATGTTTCTTTTGTAGGATGTCTTCTTCTTCTGACGATTTCCTTTCCGGGTTTCAAGTAGATTTGGATGTTCCGATGGGTGGTCCTGATGTTCCTATCGCCAACATTATTCCTGGCGACATTGAAGTGGATGTGGCTCCTGTTGATATTCCCATAGCTCCCGTTGAGATAACGTTCCCTGCGGGTGGTGAGGTTATTGTTGTAGATGATGATGATGACTTGGCTGATCCGGTAGGTGACGAGGCGGTTCCGTCGCTACTTCCCCCTCTAGCATCATTTATCGTCTCGGGGGGAGTTGGGGGTGTGGCTTCAGAGGGGCCGGTTGTTGCTGATTCGGGAGAGATTTCTCTAGGTCGAGACCCGGATTCTCCGTCTAGGAAAAGACGTCGAGTTGGCGATGGTTCTCCATCGGGGGAGAGTTTTCCTGGAAACTCTTCTGCTCCAGATTTGGTTCAGTGGGTCGAAGGTCAGGATCCTGCTAGTTTGCTGAATCCTAGAGTGCTAGAGGAATATATCCGAACTTTGGCGATTCCTGATGATGTCACGTGGTTCTGTGGTAGGCCGGGTCAGGAGCTTTCCGATCTGGCTTGTTTTCATGGTTTCTCTGTAAGTGCTTTCTTTCTTGAATATAATATGTTTTGTATTCGGTTATTTTCTTATTTGTTTATTTCTGTTGTTTGTAGGCTCTTCAATCTGTTCTGGTATTGAACGATCGCCGACAGTGTGCCGAGGAGGAGGTCGAGCGTTTGTCTTCTCTTTTGGCGACGTCCGAGTCTGAAAGGGCGAAATTGAAGGCCTCTTTGGAAGAGCATGATTCCCTTTTGGCGCAGCTCAAGGCGCAGGATGCGATTAATGATCGCCAAGTTAAAGTGATCGAGAAGAAGACCGATGACTTGACTCAAGAGATTGAGGAGCTTATTCGAATCAATTCCCTTGTTGGTGGGGAGAGGGACAGTCTAAGATCGGAGGTTGAAAGTCTTCATATCCGTCTGTTAGATACGAAAGCTTTTTACTCTGCTTTGATAAGCGAGTATCGTCTTGCGATTGGGAGGAAGCTTCTAGAGCAGAATCCTAATATTGATCTTTCTGGGGTTAACGGGTTGGATCCCCAGGCCATCGCTCGTGATCTTCTCGTCAAGATGTCTAAAGGACGCGTCTAATAGTTTTTCTTTTGATTGTATTTGCTGATGTACTAATTTTGCTTTTTGTAATTCGCAATTTATGAATATATTTTCTTCGTGTTTCTTCGGAATGCGTTCTCGCCTTATATTAATTTTTATGTACTTGTCTTGCCTCGAGGGTTATTCTAAACCCTGTTCTTGGCGTTGCTTTTTATAGAGTTAATCTAAACTCTTTTGTTTTTGTTTCGAGTTAATCTAAACTCTTTTTTGGCGATTTGCCTTTACTGAGTTAATTTAAACTCATTTTTTAGCCTTTTGTGGCGATTTGCCTGGTTCGGCGATTTTGCTTTGAGTTAATTTAAACTCATTTTCTTGGCTTTTAACCTTTTGTGGCGATTCGCCTAGTCCGGCGATTTTGCCTTGAGTTAATTTAAACTCATTTTCTTGGCTCTTAGCCTTTCTTGAATTTGATCTTTATTTTTTCTTCTTTCATCTTCGTGGCTGTTCTTGATTTTCATTTCTTTATTGGTTCGTCTGGCTAATCAGATAGCAGCAAAATTGAACTTTTATTGATAAAAAGATGGCATACAAAATATTAAAGATAGATTTGACGCCATCTGGTAAGACGTAAAGTCGTTACCGATGATGGGTCGTTTTTCGTTCTTATTCTTCCTTCTTTTCGGTTTTGTTTTCTTGGAGATCCACCACTGACTCGTCATAGCACTTCTTGGCTATTCCTTGGTCTCCTCTCAGCGTCACTACTCCCTTTTCAGTTGGTACCTTCATTGCCAACGCTCTGATGCTGGTTACTGCTGCCGAATCATGGAGGAAAGGTCTTCCTAGGATGGCATTATATGTCAATTCCATGTCCACTATGTTAAATAGTGACATGATTTTCTTGTTTATTCCTCTTTCTGGGCCGATTATTACTTCCAAGGTGACTGCTCCCAGCGGAGTGATGGAGGGGCCACCGAGTCCTGATAGCGGAATTGGGATTCGGCGTAGCCTTGATGCCGTTCCTCCCAACATTTTGTATGCTGCGTTTGTCATGAGGTTTACCGCGCTTCCTTCGTCGATAAGGATCCGCTCCATGTTCCAATTTTCAATGATAGTGGTCACTACCAAAGCATCGTTGTGGGGTGCTTTGACGTGTTCATAGTCTTCTACATCGAAGATCACTGGCGGCATGTGAGTTTCTCGTATGTTCATTACTTCCTTCCTCTGCCTCCTCCTGATCGTGGAGCTGCTATGTCCTCCACCGTTAATCATGTGTATGGTTCCCAGAATTTTGGATGGGCGCTCGTCTTCCTTTTCTTTCGGCTTGTCTTCTCTGTTTCTTTTTTCTCCCTTGTCATTGCTCTTCTCTTTTCGGGCCACAAATTTCCTCAGCTCGCCTGTGTCGATCATTCTTTCGATCTCGACCTTCAAGTCTCTGCAGCTATCCGTTTCATGTCCGTAATCGTCGTGAAATTTGCAGTACTTTCTGGTGTCTCTTATCTCTGCTTTCATTTTTGGTGGCCATACCACGTTTTTGACGTTTTCTTTGATCCACATGAGGACATTAGTTCGGCTGGTGTTTAGTGGAGTGAAGTTATTCTCGTCATCTCTGGGATCATATCTCGATTCATATCTTGTCTGGGGGGCGAATCGTCTACTCTCTTCGGGTCTTCCTCTCCTGTCATCAGGTTTGGACTTGGTTTTTTCTCTGGATCTCTCTTTTGATTCTTTTCCTTTTGCTTCCTTTCCGCGAATCGCCCTTCGTCCTTCGTCTAACTCGAAGTATTTCTGGGCTATGCCCATTAAGTTCGAGAAAGTTGTGGGTTTATTGACTAGTAGCTTGTCCACCAGCTTTCCAAATCGCGTCCCGTCTCGCAATGCTTCTGTCGCCATGTCGACGTTCAGGTTGTCTATCTTCATAGCTTGCTTGTTGAATCGTTCGATGTAGCTTCGCAGGGTTTCTCCTTCTTCTTGGATACAGGCTCTCAGGATACTGGTAGTGGTTTTAGCTGGGATGTTTGTGAGATATCTATTGAGGAACTCTGTTGAAAGCGAAGCGAAGCTTTTGATCGAGCCTGGTTTTAATTTGTTATACCATCTCTGGGCTGTGCCCGTGAGTGTGGTAGGGAAAACCCTGCAGAGGATGGCGTCTGATACGCTGAGTAGCCCCATGGTCGCTGTGAACCTAGAGGTATGGTCTCGGGGGTCTCCTTCCCCATTGAAAATTGGCAAGATCGGCAGCTTCATGCTGTGCGGGATGGTTTCCTCCATGATCTCGGGCGAGAGGGGTGATCCTTTCAACCTGAGGTCGTCTATATCCAATTCTTCAGATTTTAGTTTTTTGAGCGCTTTGGCGATCTTTTCTTCTAAATCTTCTTCCACCACATATGTGGCTTTGCTTTTTTGGGGTGTTTCTGACGATTCGCCCTCTCCTTCTTGGTGTTTTTTCTTAGTCTGCTCTTTCTCTGCATCTCTTTCTTGTCGCTTACTCCTTGGCGGGGCGTCTTCTTTTTCCTTCTCCCTTTGTTCGTCTCTTTTTGAATTCATACCGCTCCGGGCGTCCTCCTGGTTGTGCTCATTTCTGGGTGTCTCCGGTGATTCCTCGTTAGATTTGTCTCTGTTCGGACTTTCCTCGTCGCTGGTTTTATTTTCTCGCTGGTTTCTTGCCTCGTTTCTTTCTTCGTTCCCTCTGGTTCGGGGTTCCTTGCTTTTGTTGTTTTCTGCCCTTGTCTCTCGTCGGCCTGGGTTTGCATTTTCTGTTCTTTCTCTTCTTCTGGGAGCTGTAGGGCTGAAGTTTTCCCTTAGCATTTTCATAGTTTATTCGTGCCTGTCGTTTGTTCTTTTGGCTTCGCTAGCCAATCTGTCAAGATTTTCCTGTACAGATTCTAGTATCTTTTTCAGCATTTCGCTGTGTGGATCTTGTGCTGCTGCATTTGGTGCTTGTTCTTCAGTGCTCAGGTTGAAAGCGATTGGGTTGCTTCCCCTTATCGGGTTAGTTTGATACTGGGGTGTTGAGAAAGAGGGTCCTCCGGTGTTGCTTTTTTCCCCGGAGTTGTGAAGCCCGTCTTCCGTCACGTTGATTATCTCCGGAGTGTTTTTTGGGTCCATTGGCTGTTTGTCTTTCAGGTTTACTTTTTCAGAAGTCATCTTCTTCAATGAGATTTGTATTTGAGTTCAGAAAAGCTCCTTCTTTTGAAGTTTAGTTAAGCTTTTCCCACAGACGGCGCCAATTGATGGAGTCTGCCTTCTGAACCGGTGAGTGAACCTGCAAAACAGGGTAGAAGCTAACCGGACGGTGGTTGTCCGATTAACTCTCCGATGCTAAAGTCAGTCTAGAGCTTTGAGCAGCGTTTTTAGTATATGAATGTAATTGTCATTCTAGGCATACCTCGTGCTCCTTTTATAGTAGTCGAATATACCTAGTAGAGTTGTATTAGGCAGGTGAATCCTACTTTATAGGGATTCGGCAATATCGTAGAGATTCTCCTGATTTGTCGTGATCTACCTTAATCTGATAAGAGTCCTATTTAGGAACGTCTTCCTAAATAGTCTTATCTTCCTAAAGTAGAGCTTATCCTTCCATATGTAATGTTTGTGTCCGAATAGGACAATATTTCCATACTTGGTTGATTACCCGAATCCCGGACTCGATGCGCTCTCGGCGGATCGCGTGGGATTCGGTCTTTATGTCACCGAATCTAAAGAGATTCGGCATTTCCTTCATATCTTCGGATCTTCAGGGGGAGTCCGGTATCACCTGAGAGTGGATCTCCTGTAACTCGGCTCCATAATACTTACAATAGGATTCGGTATCCATCATTTACTGATAATTCACATTTTTTTGAAAAATGAAATGATTTAATTTTTAAATAAAAACAATGAAATTATAAATTATGCCATGTATGAAAATTGTCATAATAATTTGATTATCAAAAAATTGAAATGACTTTATGTAATAACCCGGAATTTTGAAATATTAAATTAAGCTATATGTGTTAATTTGAACGATCGGAATTATAAAAAGTGATATTTAAATTCAAATGGAGAATTTAAATATTTAGAGAAGCCCATAAAAATATTGGAATCATAAGAAATTATTTTGGAAATATTTGGATAAGTATAATAATATGACAATTTTGGAATGACGAACTTCCAAAATTCATATCTTCCTATTCCGACATCAGAATTCGATGATCTATATGTCAAATCGAAGCTATCGACGTCCTCTTCAATTATATGAATTTTATTTCATAAAATTTGAATGAAAAATAGTGCAGAAATTTAAAGAACAATGCAGCTCAAATCGAACCGCTGGGTTCGTCAGGATTTAGGTAACCATGACTAAGGAAACGTGTTATTTAAGTTCAAATTGAGAATTTAAATAATCGAGGAAGCTTATTAATATATTTGGAGTCCAAGTAATAAATTACAGCCATATATGACATAGACGAATGAAAATTTTATTAGAGCCTAATTCGTAAAGTAAGAATGAGAAACGATTACGTATGCGATAGAACTTTGCGAACATGATACGCATATCATGTTATTGAGAACACGATTAGATTTCTTTGTGCCTTAGGAGGCCGAGCAAAGAAATACGTGAGCGCGTGCAGCCGCGCGACAATTAAACGAGACCCTAAGAGAAGCTTTAGGTAATAAACGTGAACCAGTTCAACCGGCAGATAGAGGCCGCGAACAAGGTAGAGGTCGAGAAGGACCTGGAGTATATCAAGCTGGGAATGTGCAGGCACCGGGAATGCCGCAACAACCCAATTTGGATATAAATCATTTAGTAACAGAAGTTACTGATTTGTGGAGTTGTGTGTCAATAATGGGACAGTGGATGCAACACCAGCATCAACGAGAAGAGAGAAATGTTGATAGAGATCTGGTGTTAGCATACGTAAAACTGAGCCCAAAAGATTTTGATAGATCAAGTGATGCGTTAGACTTTTTGGAAGAAGTCGAGCAAAATGCTCGTAGACTTCAAGCTAACGAAAGACAAACAATGTTGTTAATGGAGATGTCGATGAAAGGTCCAGCCAAGGATTGGGTCGACAAGTAATTGGACCAATAAGGGTCATATTACATGGGCAGAGTTTGTATAAGGATTTCTTCTTACCGTTTGCGGTAATGGGAGGTAATCGAGACAAACTGTTGTCATTAACTCGTGGTTACAAATCTGTTTAGGAATATGTTACCGAGTTTAATCGATGGAGCAGATTTGCTCCAGACTTGATGACAGATCGAGTCAGAGTAAACACCATGTTTGTGAAGGGATTATGACCTCAGTTTATAGGACTGTTGAGTCAGAGAGACAGGAATTTTGTGCAAGTTGTCGACGGCGTAAGACAACTGGAAAGCACATTAATCCAATTTGGTAAATTTCCTGACCCCTCACAACTGAATGAAGTTAGAGATGAATGTTTTGGTTATGGAAACCAAACTTCAAGGCAAATAAGAGAAGTGACGATAAAAATCTTTTGGAATAAGTGATTTCGCAGAGCCCTATGTCTATAGAAACATACGATGGCGCCATTAAAAAAAAAACAAATGTGTTTAATGAAAAAAGAATGTTTTATGAACACATGATTGTGCCCGGAGACGATTTATGCCGGCATTGCATTGGCACGAATAGAATTGCATCACTACATCCATATTTTGTTCACTATTAGGACATGCATCATGTACATTATGTATGTTGAAAAGAAAAGAGGAATGTCATTGCAACTCTTGGTGATGAGAGAAGTCATCACACCGGTGCACAATTATGGCATGATTTTATAAGTGGAAAAACAAAGTGATTTTAAACAGATAAGTTTTTAACGTAAGTACACTGAGATATTGGCTCTGTAATATAAAGAAAGGAATAGAACAAGAAAAATATACCTTGTAAGGCCTAAATAGGAAGATAGTTTTATAGAGTGATGAACAACATGGTATAAAACATTCTGAGACTTAAATGGAAAAGTCTCCAAAGAAGTAGTGATGATGTGGAAAAGAAAATGTTGGAGTATAAGTGATATTATAATTCGAGGACGAATTATTTTAAGGAGGGGAGAATGTAATAACCCGGAATTTTGAAATATTAAATTAAGCTATATGTGTTAATTTGAACGATCGGAATTATAAAAAGTGATATTTAAATTCAAATGGAGAATTTAAATATTTAGAGAAGCCCATAAAAATATTGGAATCATAAGAAATTATTTTGGAAATATTTGGATAAGTATAATAATATGACAATTTTGGAATGACGAACTTCCAAAATTCATATCTTCCTATTCCGACATCAGAATTCGATGATCTATATGTCAAATCGAAGCTATCGGCGTCCTCTTCAATTATATGAATTTTATTTCATAAAATTTGAATGAAAAATAGTGCAGAAATTTAAAGAACAATGCAGCTCAAATCGAACCGCTGGGTTCGTCAGGATTTAGGTAACCATGACTAAGGAAACGTGTTATTTAAGTTCAAATTGAGAATTTAAATAATCGAGGAAGCTTATTAATATATTTGGAGTCCAAGGAATAAATTTGAGAATTTTTGGACGAAAAAGTATATTTTAGCCGGACTGCAATTGGACTGCAGAATTAATAAAGAAAAATCATTATAAAATAAAATAGACGTCCCGAGATAATAATTTGGAAGTTATTATTCATGAAATAATATTTGGAAATATTTGGGAGAATTAAATATCGTAAATGGTAAAAGTCAATTTTACCCTAAACTTCGATTTATTTACGAAATTGCCACAAGGGCAAACTTGTAATTTTGCCTAAACTAATAAATATCCTAAGTCTTCTTCCCCACTTCATTTCCAGCAAATTTCTTTTACCTCCATTGTTGAATGCTCTCAACTCACCATTTACCCTTAGCTATGTTATTTATTTGTTATTTCTCAATAATTTCTTAACGAAAAACGTTGGAAATCACCCGCTAATTACTAATCTACAATTGCATGTAGGATCAAGGTATAATTGCTAGCTCAAAATTTTGTGTTTATTTTCTGATGTTTAATAAGCTTAAAGTATGTGTTTTAGTTGTTGAAATTTGTGGTTTAATTGTGTTTAAATCGGTTTTTGTGTATCGTTTTGATATATTCGGTTTGAATTAATTTTTATATATGGGAAATTAAATTAGTTTTAAGTTATGGGCTGATGTTAAATATTATTTTTATATATGTTTTAAAAGGGTTGATTTTTATGGATTAAAAATGTTAAAAATTGTGGGTATTATTAATTAAAGATGGGTTTTGGTTTTTAAGTGTTTTAAATGCTTAAAATTGTTAAAAATATGAAAAATTGATTTGATTTATATTTCTGGGCTGATGTTGCTATTTAATAAATTACATGTTAAATATTTGTGGAATTAAAATGTTTAATTGATGAATTTTGAAGGTTGTTTAAATCGAGTTCGGTTTTGATGATTTAAATGGTTTAAAAATTATCAAAACAATAGAAAATAATTTATTTTGATTTAGGGGCTGCTGTTTTAAAAATATTAAATCAAAATATGTATTGGTTGATTTTTGGGTGATTAAAATTGTGTAAAAATGATTCTTGAACGTTTTAACGGTTTTAAAGCTCATCGGAACTTGACCGGAATCCGGTGACCGGAACTTGGTGATCGGAGTGATCAAAACATATTTGGGATTCTGAGTTTGAGAGTTGATGATTTATTAATTTGTTTGGATTTGGACTTGATTGTCAAAATTTAAAGTTTAGGGGTTAAAGTGTAATTTTCATTAAAATAAAGGACCAATCGGTAATTTAACCACATTTCCAGATTATAGATGTATATAATCTGATGTGAAATGATTTTAAGAATTTTAAATGATTTTGATGATTTTTGAAAGATTTGGATGTGTTTTGCCGAAAACTAGAGTTTTTGGGTTAAATTGTACTTTTTCCAAAATTGAGGGATTACATGGTATGTTAGCCAAATATCCCAGATTATATAAGTTAATAATCTGAGATAAAATGATTTTGTCGATTTTGAAATTAATTAATTTACAAAAGGACCTAAACGGTCAATTTTGAAAAGTTTGAGGGTATTTTGGTATTTTGACCAAAAGTGGAATTTAAGCCAATATGGGGCTGTTTTAATAAATTTAAATAAATAACCTTGAAGTGGAAAGTATTATTTGATATAAAGAAATATATTTTTATACATTAAAGTATATTTATGAAAAATGAAATATTTAAATGAATATTTATGAAAAATAGTTTATATGTAAAAAGAGTTAAGTAAAGAAAAATTAAATGAATAAAAATATGGACTTATTAAATAATAAATTATTTGGGGGATAAGAATTAATTAATTAAATTAAGATGGTGTAGAGTTAATTCCAAAGTAGGATTTTATTAATTAAGAGAATTAATATTTTGATCCTAACTAGATTCGACAAGTTGTCGAGCTATCGGGTCGGAGGACCAAGGGAATTAACGGAGTTGTATAAAGGAGCATTGACGGAGTAATACCGTAGTTAAACGGTTTCTGTGAGTACATGTTTTTACATTTCGGTATTCGTAAAGTCAATTATTTTAATATGCTATATGCTATATGTGTGTTGCAGTGTTATGTGACTACATGCTTTTGTTGTATATATATTATAAGTATATATATTTTGAATATACAAAAGTATATGTATAGTTTTGAAAGTTGTTATGCTTTTGCCTATGATTGGATGCGTTGTTGTCAATATACTTGAATTCATAATATTGGCAAAATAAAGTGTATTGTGTGTAATGATTGTTAGAAAGCGTAGAGCAACGCGAATATGTTACATCGGTTGGCTTCGCTAACGATGTCAGGATTGTGTGTTACATCGGTTGGCTGTGCTATCGATGTCAGTTTATGTGTGCGTGTTACATCGGTTGGCTGTGCTATCGATGTCAGGATTGTGTGTTACATCGGTTGGCTGTGCTATCGATGTCAGGTGAATAAGGTTGATCGGTTGGCTGTGCTATCGGTCCCATAAAATTTATGTTTGTTGTGAATAAGGTTGATCGGTTGGCTGTGCTATCGGTCCCTGAATTTTTTATGTATGTTGTGGATATGGTTGATCGGTTGGCTGTGCTATCGGTCCCATAAAATTTATGTTTGTTGTGAATAAGGTTGATCGGTTGGCTGTGCTATCGGTCCCTGAATTTTTATGTATGTTGTGGATATGGTTGATCGGTTGGCTGTGCTATCGGTCCCATAAGATTATGTATGTGTGATATGTTGATTAGTTTCGCCATCAATGTAGATGGACGAATTTAAGATATATGGTTTATATTAAAGGTCAACGTGTATGGTTGACTTTTATTGATATGGAATGTCTTGTCAAAATATGTTATGTGTGAGTTCAAGCTTCAATGGTTTTTAAAACGTTTTCAAAGGATTTCGAAAATACATAAAGTTATTTTTATATATATAAAACGGTTTTCACTTTATGTAATATTTATTTGTAATAGCATGAACTCACTCAGTTTTATACTGACCCACTCCTCCCAACACTTTCAGGGAAAGCTGGTCTGATTTTGAAGAAGGCTTTTGAACGTTTATTTCTCGGAAGTCTAATTTGGTAAAAGACTGTAAAGAAGGTTTTAAGTTCTAGTTGTCCGCAGTAGATTAGTATAGTCTTATTGTATTCAAATGTTTTATAGCGTATTTAAACTCTGATGTTTTGTCCCATCAGTTATTCAATAAACGTTTCATACGTTTCTCTTTTAAAAAGCGAAAAATTTATAGTGTTTTTCAGGCTTGCTACGGGTTTCGGAGCAAACACTCCCATTCCCTAGCGCCGGTCTCGACTCGAGATTTCGGGTCGTGACACTTTATAAGAATTCCACTTATTTGCGGTGAACAATTTTATTGATACAAATGAGAACTATAGCTACCATTTAACAAACTTATTTGATATATAATAATTGCTCTTAATATTTTTGGGATCATAATATTTATTCTTTTAAAATTTAAATAATCTATTGTTATTTTTTAAAATTTATTCATATAAATAAATAGTTTAGTATGAACAATTTAGTAGTAAAAATATATATAAATTAAAAAATATCTTTAATTTAAATGAAATGATCAAATACAATTAGGGGTGAGCACGGTTCGGGGGAATTCGGGGATTGACAAATCTCCAGAACTAGACCAAAAATCGGGAATATCAAAAATTGGATCTCCGGATTCGTACCAATAATCGGTTCGATTCGGTTTGAAGATTTTATTTCTCGGCACGGTTCGGTACGAGGATTCGGTTCTAATGGTTCGGTACGGTTCGGTACGAATATCACTATAACCACGGATATTATTTTATTTAAAATGTGATCTCTATTATATTATAATATACTATGTTGACTTTTAAAATTAATTAACTACTCATTCATTCATTTTTGCTTAAATGCACAAAAAATCACCAACTTTTGCGTGTTTTTAGTATTTAATATAATCTTTTAATTTGGGCATATTTAACATGAACTTTTCAATTTTTTGCAATTAAGACCACATGTGTTTTTCTTTAAAAAATAGTGTTATTTTACATCCAAAACGACGTCGTTTTAATATAAAACGGTGCCATTTTATATCCAAAACGGTGTCGGTGTCTTTAATTGCAAAATTTTGAAAGGTCATGTATTTTTTTGCCAAAATTAAAAGATTACGTTAAATACTAAAAACACGCAAAAGTTGGTGATTTTTTGTGCATTTAAGCCTTCATTTTTTTATATATTTTCAACTATCACAAATAAATAATCATCAATAAAATAAAAAGGCACAACATGTATATTATCCTTCGATTTAATATTAAATTTTTGATTATTTGCTAAGGGTACTTTTATCTATTTTCAAATCTAAAATTATATCATTTTATTAAGACTATGTAATTTGGTTAATGATAGAAAATAACGAATATGTATTGTTCATATCAATTTTTAAATTTTTTTTAATAATTATTAAATATTTAATATATTCATATAATTTTTATTGAAATATATAAGTAATTTTGTTGTTATGTAAATTGATAATTTATATATATATATATATATATATATATATATATATATATATACTAATATTTTTATTATTTAATTTTATGAAATAATTTTAATATTTAGTAATTCAAAATTAATACGAATATAATAATCAAATTAAAAATAAAATAATATATATATATAGTTTCGGTTCTTCGGATATAAGTTCGGTATTTTGGTTCGGTACAGTTCGGTTCGGTTCTCGGTACAGTTATTTATAAAAGATCTAGAGCCGTACCAATAAAATTTTCGGTATGGTTCGGTTTGAGAAAAGTCAATGATCAACGGATATTTTTCGGTCGTGGATATTTTTGATCTGATTTTTAATTTGATTTTAAAGATATCCAGGATTCGTGCTCACCCCTAAATATAATAAAATATTATGAGCCGAGACGTTGATTTTTTTAGAAAGGTTAGCAGTAATTGTGTAATTAATGTTGTTTGGTCACAACCCAGCTAATTAAATTTAGGTTAAAAGAGCACAATAGCTAACGTGTCAGTTGTGGATTCCGGTTTTGAAACACGAGGACATTATAGTAACACAAAATGTTTACTACAGTGCACATCAGTCGGTTATCACTTGGTCAATTACCACATATACTTATAATTCATTTTTAGGTATTACCATTAAATCAACTTATAATTATTTAAATATGCTTTTGATTTTTGAATTTATTAAGCAATGTAAAATAATGTTGTGTTCCTATTCAAGCATCTCATTTTTTATTAGACCATATAAATTATATTCATAATTTTTATAGATGCATATGATGCGGTTCAAAAATTATTTTATTTTGTCTCAAAATAAATTTTAACAATAAAAAACTAAATTATTATTGATATAATTATGTGGTTATATTTACTTTCAATTATAATAATCAAAATTTATAGTTTTTAAAACATAATCAAAATTGTACTTCTTTCATTTCAAGTATATAGACATATTTTAGATTTGTTTTTTTAAAAGATTAATAGACATTAAATTATTATTTTAACAAATAATTGCTATATATATCCCATTAATTACAGTGAAATATATTATAATAAACTAAAATGTACAAATGAATTATTATCTTATAAATACTTATTTTATTTAGATAAAATAATTTTTTTAATACCAATATAGCTCAAACAGTACAAGTAATGAATAGCATTCCGTTAAAATTGTGGGTTCTATTCCTCCCACAAGTTTGCTCTATTTCAATTATAAAAAAATATTTTTTTGTTCTAAATTGTCGATTAATTAGAGACGATAATAAATTTTTTTGAACATACAATAGATAAAATTTATAAAAATTTCTTAAATTTTTAGTTTGACAACAAAATATATGTTGATTTTATTTTACTTTCATCACTAGTGTAATTTTGTGAATATGTAAATATCCAAAAATGTTAATTACTTCAAGCTGTTTCTTAATACAATGGATGTAAAACATTTTTAACTTATTAACTGTCCTACTTAGTTTAAAAACTCTCAACAAATTGTAAGGTCATTGTACTTAAAAATAAAATAAAACAAAATAAACACAAATTACTTCTTTTTTTGGAAGTTTTTTTTCCTTCTGCCCGTATTTAATAAAGCTCTCACTCACATTGTTATGGAACAAAACCCTAAGGGTTCTTGTAAGAACAAATCGCCGCCAGAATGATCTCAACCGTTGATTTTTCATAACATACAAACTCCCTTGTATTACTACTCTTACTATTGCACTCTGTTTTCTTTTCCTCAAACAAATTTTGCTATCATATGGATACTAAAAATTTCCTTAATTAATGCCCAAAATCGATTCTTGAGAACTACCCATGTTTTGATTCTGGTTTAATTCGGTTTAGAATTGATTTAATTTATCTGGGCTACACAAAGTTTTGATCTTTTGTAGTTCCGAGTATAAATTTACTATCTTGAAGGTGGGTGTAAATATGGTGTAGAAAGTTTTGATTTTGAGGCATTTCTAGGGTTTAGGGTTTGATTATTGGTATTGGGTATCGGTTAGTTTTTGGTTTGGTATCGTGGGTGATGATCAAACTGAGTAGTTTTTGTTTTTGAATATGTTATCTGAGCTAGCTAGGAGACCCATGATAGGAACTAATAATAACAGTGATGGATCATATAGTGACGATTTAGAGAAGGAAATAGGGTTGTTGTTGCGTGAGCAGCGTAGGCCGGACCCGGATGATCTTGAGAGGGAGCTTAATATATATAGAAGTGGCTCTGCTCCTCCTACTGTGGAGGGTTCTTTGAATGCTGTTGGAGGTTTGATAGGCGGCGGCGGGGGTGGGGGAGGTGGTGGTGGTGGTGCTTTTGCTGAGTTTATTAGTGGGAAGAATGGAAATGGGGTTGTGTCTGAGGATGACCTTAGGTCTGATCCTGCTTATATGTCATATTATTACTCGAATGTGAATTTGAACCCGAGGCTTCCGCCTCCTTTGCTTTCGAAGGAGGATTGGAGGTTTCAACAGAGGTTAAAGGGAGGGACTTCGGTTATTGGTGGCATTGGTGATAGGAGGAAAATGAATAGAGCTGATAATGGTAGTGGGAGATCTTTGTTCGCCATGCCACCAGGATTTGATTCGAGGATACAAGAAAATGAGGTTGAGTCGGAGAAAGTTTGTGGCTCAACAGAGTGGGGTGGTGACGGTCTCATTGGTTTGCCAGGGATTGGGCTTGGGAGTAAACAAAAGAGTCTTGCTGAGATTTTTCAGGTCTTGTATCTCTACAATTGTATCTATTTATTGAGGTTAAATTGTTGTTTGTTTGTGGATTTCTTGTCCTGTGTTATTTGCCTTATTGCAATGAAGTAACACAAATATTTAAAGAATGTGTGCCCTTAAAGTGTCTGTTATGGCATTTAGTGCTTCCTAGCATTTGATGCACAATGTGTCAAACATATTTTGATGAAATTCTGTTATGTATTAATAGTTGGCTACATGTTTTTAGAATAAGTACAAATCCGTTCTGTTTTGTTTGCATGGTATTGCTTTGCTAAGGGAGATTGTGCATTTTGATAATATTATTGGACTTTTTTAATAACTTGAACAAACTTGTATGAATTGGCTTTGTTTTTTTGAAGCTGACTTATTAACTATACATTATACCTCAAATATTTTGTTAGGAGGGAAGTTTTTGAAGTTGTGTTAGTCTTTTTGAAGAGTACTTTATTAACTCTGAGCTCATGTAATTTGTATTCATGCAGGATGATTTGGGGCGTGCAACTCCTGTAACAGGGAATCCTTCTCGCCCAGCAAGCCATAATGCATTTAATGAAAATGCTGAGACGATGGGCTCAGCTGAAGCTGAGCTGGCTCATCTCCGCCGTGAGATGTCATCTACAGAAGCTTTACGATCTGGTTCAAATGGCCAGGGTTCATCTGTTGTCCAAAGTATTGGACTACCTGCCTCTTATTCATATGCTGCTGTTGTTGGTGCTTCCTTGTCTAGAAGTACTACTCCTGATCATCAACTTGTTGCCAGGGCACCTAGTCCTTGTCCTACACCCATTGGACAAGGACGACCCTCTGCCTCTGAAAAGAGGAATGCAGCTGGTTCAAACTCATATAACGGTGTTTCATCTAGCATAAATGATCCAACAGATTTGGCAACTGCTTTGTCTGGCATGAACCTGTCAGCAAATGGCGTGATGGATGACGAGAACCAAAAGAATGCCAATCTGTTTGGTATTCAAGGAGGTCAGAATCACGCGATGCAAAATGCCTATCTAAAGAAGTCTGAATCTAGAAATTCGCATATGCCTTCTGGTCCTCAGTCCACAAAAATGTCCTATGCTGATTTTGGTATGAATAATGGCAATGGGTCTGACCTCAACAACTCATCCTTTGGATCTGAAAGACACGCTGAACGGCATAATTCTGGCGTCCTAGGCAATTCATACATGAAAGGCTCACTGAGCTCCACTCTCAATGGTGGAGGTGGCTTACCCTTCCAGTATCAGCATCTAGATAATGCAAATTCATCACTGCCAAACTATGGGATAAGTGGATATTCCATGAATCCAGCAATGGCTTCTATGACGAGTAGCCAGCTTGGCAGTGGTAATCCACCAATGTTGTTTGAGAATGTTGCTGCCGCTTCAGGCATGGCCATACCCGGACTGGATTCAAGAGTTCTTGGAGGAGGTTTGGGGTCCGGAGCAAATCTAACTTCTGCTGCATCTGATCCTCATAATTTTGGACGAGTGGGTAGTCCGATGGCAGGGAGTGCCGCTCAGGCAGCTTTTGCAGACCCACTATATCTCCAGTACTTGAGGACTCCTGAGTATGCTGCTGCTGCTCAGCTTGCAGCTCTTAATGATCCCTCAGTGGATAGAAACTACTTAGGTAATTCTTATCTAAATTTAGTGGAACTTCAGAAGGTTTATCTTGGAGCGCTTTTGTCATCTCAAAAATCACAGTATGGTGTACCTATGGGTGGTAAATCTGGTTCCAATCATCATAGTTATTATGGAAATCCTGCCTTTGGTGTCGGCTTGTCATATCCTGGAAGTCCTCTAGCAAGTCCTGTTATTCCTAACTCCCCTGTTGGACCTGGGAGTCCAATAAGACACAATGAGCTGAATATGCGTTATCCTTCTGGGATGAGGAACTTAGCTGGTGTCATGGGGCCATGGCACCTGGATGCAGGTTGTAATATGGATGAGAGCTTTGCTTCATCACTTTTGGAAGAGTTTAAGAGCAATAAAACTAAGTGTCTTGAACTTTCAGAGATTGCTGGCCATGTCGTTGAGTTCAGGTATTTTCTGCTTAAAAAAAATCATCTTTTATGTAATGTACAATCCTTGTAGTGCTGATCTTGGCTATATTGTTTTTGCTATAATAATAAATCATTATTATTATTTTATTATCATCATCATCATCATCACTTATAATATGGTTTTTTGGTTTTGACCCTTTTTATGAGCAGTGCCGACCAATATGGGAGTCGATTTATTCAACAAAAACTTGAAACAGCTACAGTTGATGAAAAAAACATGGTTTATCAGGAAATTATGCCTCAAGCCCTTGCTTTGATGACTGATGTGTTTGGTAATTATGTAATTCAGAAGGTCTGGTGTCCCTCCATTGCTGATTCATATACTTGTCTCTTTTTATATCCTTGGACTATTATAAAATAACTAAATCTGTAACTGCAGTTTTTTGAACATGGACTTCCTTCACAAAGAAGAGAACTGGCTAGCAACCTTTTTGGTCATGTTTTGACGCTTAGCTTACAAATGTATGGATGCCGAGTGATCCAGAAGGTACTACTAGTTTTTATCTGGAAAGGCGTTTATCCTTTGGTATATCTTTGTATGTACTTATATCACTTGAGCTTGAATTGTTCTAGATAAACCCGTGCAACTATGCTTTAGGTGCATATAAGAATATTCCCAGTTAAACCGTCCCATAATACTAAGTGGGTTGTATTGGGGTGCAGCCTGGGTTTACACTTTACAGTCATTGCACAAGTTAGCCTCTTGGCTTCACACCTGGTAATGACGATTTTACTTATTTCAAAGTGCACAGAACTGCATATGTTCTAATTTATTTATTGTAATGTGATTTAGAAAGGAAGCCATTTTATTATAATAGACCTGCTGCACTTAGATTAATATCACTACATGTTTATGTGCTTGTGTTGTTTTAGATTTTGTGGTTCTGCAGTACATGAGCTCCTAATTATTAGACCTGACTGGAAATTCCTTGTAAATATATTTTTCAGGCCATTGAGGTTGTTGATCTAGATCAGAAGATAAAAATGGTTGAAGAGCTTGATGGTCATATCATGCGCTGTGTCCGTGACCAGAATGGAAACCATGTCATCCAGAAGTGTATTGAGTGTGTTCCTGAAGAAAGTATTCAGTTTATTGTCACAACATTCTTCGATCAAGTTGTGACTCTCTCTACCCATCCATATGGCTGCCGTGTGATACAGGTTGATATATAGTTTCTTAGTTATTTAGAGAATTAGAGTTTCCCAATCAAAGAGAAATATAAATGAGAAATATTTCTCTTATTGGCAGAGGATTTTGGAGCACTGCGAGGACCCTAATACACAGAGTAAGGTCATGGTTGAGATT
The DNA here is from genome assembly GCF_937616625.2 of Mercurialis annua. Lineage (NCBI taxonomy): Eukaryota > Viridiplantae > Streptophyta > Magnoliopsida > Malpighiales > Euphorbiaceae > Mercurialis > Mercurialis annua. Next base: position 1,658,094 of record NC_065575.1, on the reverse strand, counting down.
TTAGGAGCTGTTAGCATGTTGGCACAAGATCAATATGGCAACTATGTTGTTCAGGTTTGTATTTTTTTTTTCTGAATATTCTCATCATAGATAAAGGTATCCATTCCCCTATTCTTGTATTCGTGTTTTTTTGGTATGCATGTAAGTTGAAAGTCTTCTATTCTCTTTTTTGGATGTGTCTACATTGAATCTTAATGTTTTTTTTCCAGAGCTAACTCAGCATGTTAGATAGAAGAGAATATTATACTACTTGTGTATTGATCAGATGCTGATCTATCAGACGCACGAGTTCAGTTTTCATATTTAGTTATTAAATTAGTGCTCCTACACTGTCTCAATCCCTTCCTGAGGGGGAGAAGAATAATATGTGAACACCTTTCGTTATTTCCTATTTTAATTACTCACAATTCTTATTATTGTGATTGTTTGCTATCAAACATTATGTTGTCTTTCTAATCCATTCTCTATATTGCTTTTCATAACTTCTTCCATCTATTTTAACAGCATGTGCTAGAGCATGGAAAATCCCACGAACGTTCTGCTATTATTAAGGAGTTAGCTGGGAAGATAGTTCAGATGAGTCAGCAGAAGTTTGCTTCCAACGTTGTGGAGAAGTGTTTAACTTTTAGTGGTCCTAATGAGCGAGAGATACTGGTTAGTGAGATGCTTGGAACCACTGATGAAAATGAGCCTCTCCAGGTGACTAATTTTTTATGCGATCTTCAAGCCAGAATGCAATCACTTTCGAACTTGCTGATACCAATTAATGATGTTTAGCCATTTTCTCTTCTAACACTCCCATCTGTCTTGCTCTTTTTTTTATTGTTTCAGGCAATGATGAAAGATCAGTTTGCTAATTATGTTGTTCAGAAAGTACTTGAGACTTGTGATGACCAACAACGCGAGTTAATCCTTACGCGGATTAAAGTTCATTTAAATGCTTTGAAGAAGTATACCTACGGAAAGCATATTGTTGCACGCGTAGAGAAACTTGTTGCTGCTGGGGGTAAGAAGAACCTCTTCTTATTTCTGACTGCTTTACCTTATTTGCCTAGCTGCTTGTTACTTAAAAAGATTTTGGAGATACATCTGTGCTTTAATATTTTTTTGTGTTAGTAGTAGTACTGGTGAAATTTCTTGCTGAATATTTCTGTGTTAGTATTGATACATGGACATTTTGCTTTTGTGTGGAGGCTCATATTTAGCAATGAACCTTTTGGAGAGTGTAACCATTTCTGTAACCTAAACTCTTTATGGTTCTTGTACTAACCTCTATCTTAGATTCTGATCTGCACGTTCTTGAGAATTTAAATCATGCATATGGGCAGTAAATCGTGAGAATTTGAATTTCTGGCTTTCGCTGAACATTTAGTACTAGTCTTGATTTTTCTGCTGATTGAGATTGTATCTGAATTTTGTGTATGCAAATTTGAATCTGCATGGTTTTATATCTTTTGCGCCTAAAAACAAATTCATGTAACTGGGCTGCAAAGGACTCATAAATTACATGTCAACTAACTTCAATTACTGGTTTATTTATTTGTTTGCAGAACGGAGAGTTGCTTTGCAGTCTTTGCACCTTGCTTAGGCGGCCTAGGAAAGAAAGTCTGTACAGCTAACTGAGGCTAGTGTGAGCTTCATCACTTTCTTCCTTCGAGTATCTAGAGTTACTACTTCTCTGCCTATCTTTCTAGACAGGTATGAGCTTATTGAAAATAAAAGTTGTTGCTTGTACCGAAAACTGTACATTGTGTAGTTTTAAGGTTTATACATAGAGTTGAGGTAGCTGAGGTCAGATGTTGAATGCACCTGACGCCCCTGCAAGAGGAGATAAAATGACCGACAATACAAGTGTTTTTACGGTGTGTAAAGAATCAGCAGATGACGAGGGTAGTCTAAAACGTGACTGTACAAAATGTTGGAATGTGGAGAGTGCTGTTAATGTTAGATGAGGCCAGAGTTTTCCTTCATGTATCGGTATCTGAATTTTTTTTGTTCTTCCTTTTAAAAAAGTACATTTTTCTTATGTTTACCATGTTGTCTATAATCCTTGTGCTTATGTTGTGGCTTTATGTTTATATTTGTTCTATTTATATCCTGCGATCTTTAAACTAGTGAAATGCAAAACTATGTTTTGTTAACTTTTTTCTCATATTAAAATCAAAATTAAACTCGAAGAACCTCAAAGTTCTTTGAAGGTTCATTTCGCTTTAATTTCTCTCAGTATGTGAATGTCAAATGATTGTAAGGTTGTCAAAATGAGTTGTGGCATGCGAATATAGAAAATAATGAATTACTGCCGAGGTAGAATACTGTTGAGATTATATGTAGTCGTATCATAAACGAGTTAATTAATTATACGGGTTAAAGTGTGATATATGTCAATATGTTTAACTCATTCAATTTATTCTGTTATATTGTTTAACTAGTGAAAATTCCTCGTTTCGGAATCGACTAATTTTAAATTTAATTACAAACTTAAATATAATAATTTAATTTACATAAATATTAACTGTTTAGAAAAAAAAACGTACTCATTTCAATATTTAGATTTTGGTATATGCACAGTTTATATTTTATTTTAGTATTAAAATTGACATATAGTATAAAAATACAAAATTAGTTAAATGTATAAAGTGGAACATGACTTACTTAAATACTATAATCAAGCATTGATGTAAATTTAAATAAATTAACTTAATAAGATAAAAATAATTATTTAAAAGTTGTATGATTAAGTAGTAAAATAATTGAAGTAACTAACTAAATATCAATTCTTGAAAAATTTCATTATTATATTTTTATGATGTTATATATTATTGAACGGTGAAATTAATTGTTTTATAGATTTAGGTTAAAAAAATTGAATCAGCGATTAAAAGAAGTATAGATAGGTCAATTTTTGTTTGATTTAAATTCAGTGATTTAAAATTAACAAAAATATTATATTTTTTATTGAAAATTTTATTTTATATAGGCACTGTTTAGATTGAAGGTTTTTAAATCTATAGATTTTAAGAAAATCGATGGATTCTAAATCAATGAATTTAAATCCATAGATTGTAAAATTCCATTGTTTGGATTGAAAACAAAATCAATGAAGTTTTAACATAATTTTTCTTTCACTCTTGTTTGGTTTAATAACTGCAATCCATGAATTTAACATATTTTTTCCATTCTTACCCTCAGTTAGATATTTAAACACTAATCATTTTATAGCAAAAGATAATTGTTCTATAACATAAGATCAAGATTAATAGTAAAATTAATATTTTATGCTTCTTTTTTCACAGCATAACTATTGATAAATCTAAAATATGAATAATTTGCATAGAACATAGCTATTGATTAAATACAATACATAGGCTAATAATCATGGACGGTCCTCGACCTTTGCACTAAGCTTCCCCAAACCCCCTGACCTTTCAAAAGCTTTCCTAAACCCCCTGACCTTTATGGCGGCGCCACTCACGGCCCTTCTGGAAAAAAAACACAAAATCGCGGCGCCGCCAATGAATAAATCGCGGCGCATGCCTTTTCCTCGCCACATGTTCCCCACGTGACCTGTCCTCAGTCAGAATGAACAGTTCCTCCCTCAGACATGTCGGTTGACTTTTTAAAATTTTAAAATGAATTTTTTTACCTACTGAGTTAATTTTCTCTTTCTCTTTTTTCACCTTCTGACATACTCTTTCTTCTTCATTATATTTGTTTTTGAAATCAGTCTTTTTCTATATTCCCTCCCCTCTGACCTAGGCGTTTGTCCTCGTCATTTGTTGCTCTTCATTTTCTCTCGTTCTCTAGTTCGCATGCGTTTCATTTCGAGGAAGAACAAATCCGGATATGAAAAAAAATGGTTGATTAATTTTTGTAGAGTTACTGTCATGTTGACACATTTTTGGTATTGATATGTTTATAGGGTAAAACAGTGAAAGAAGATAATGAGAAAAGAAAAGATCTTTGGCAGTGATGAGACGAAAGAGAAGAAACGGCCAGGTTCGAATTTTAATTTTAGGTTTATGGTAATTTTTTTGATTTCTGGGTATGTGTTTTTGGATACTTGAAATTGTAATTTTAGGTTTATTGTAAGTTTTTTGGTTTATGGGTATGTTTTTTTTGGGGGAGTTATTCTAAAGTTGGTTGTAAAATTTGTTGATTTATTTTGCATAATGTCTCTGCATTGTTTGTTTGAACAGCCCGTACCGTGGAAGTGGATTCTGAGATCCTGGAAATTGTTTTGCACTACGATGGAGAATTTGGGGAGGGTGGTTATTTGTGGGGTGATGTGTGTGCAAGATGTTTTGATATTTTGCAACTGTCACTGAATAGCCTTGATTTTTGGGCAAAAAAAATTGGAGCGAAGGGGCTGGTTATGTACTATTGGAGGCAGCCATAGTTGGACTATCATCGAGGGATAAAGCCAATTGAACATGATAGAGATGTTGAGGAGATGGCAAGGGCTGGGCTAAAAGCAGGTGTGGTTGATGTGTACGTTAGACATTTAACCTGTGATGATGTGCATAATTTGGTGCCTGAGAGTGGACCCAAGTTAGAATTGAAAGAAATTGAAGAAAGTGGTCCATTTGAGCCAGTTGAAGATGGTCCAGTCGAGGCAGTTGAAGATGCTGCGGGAGTTGAAGAAGGTCCAGGTGAAGAGATATTGTTGCTAGAGTGGTACGGCACTGAAGATGAGGGCCAAGTAGAAGCCTTGGAAGTGCAGATTGGTGCTGTTGAAGGCCCAGTTGATGTGGCTGAAGGTTCAGAAGAAGGGTGCAACAAAAAACAGAATAACAAATAAAAACAAAAGAACGAATAAATGTAGCGTTGTTTTTTATTTCCGGATATGTTGTTATTTTATTTAAAAACACTTATACGTTTTTTATATTTGTAATTTCATAATGTAGCATTGTTTTTTATTTCCTGATATGTTGTTATTTTATTTTAAGACACTTATATGTATTGGAAATTCTAATTTGAAAATTTTACAAATTTATTTTTAGAAAAATGAAATATGTATGGTTCATGCATGACCACTGTCTTTCATTCTTATACTTTAGTTCACATAAGGTCCCTGAATTTTAAAATGGATTGAGCAGTGGACCCTGATATTTGTTACTCTGGACAAAAAAAAATATACATAAAACATATAGAACATACATTATTTATAAAACATGTAAAAATATAATATATAAAGACATATAAACAAGCAGAAAAGTAAAATTAATATTTCATTTCATTAAATATTCAAACATTTCAAAACATTTAGAAAAAAATACATAAATAAGCAGGAACCCGGAACAAGAACACAAAACTTCATCTTGACCAAAAATACATAAACAAGTGATCCTCTTAAGCAAAAAATACATAAACAAGACTACATAAACAAGTCATCCTCTTATGCAAGCTCCGGTGCGCTATAAACACACAACTCCATCTTGATCATACCGTCAACAAAAAATTCGTGGTCATTATCAAGAAGGAACCCTGAAAAAGAACGATAGTAATTGCTGGTGCCTTGAATGTTCTGGGTAGCACTGTAAAACTTGTGACTTGAGTTGGCATTCACTTCAATTTCATAGGTGCAGCATCCAGTTGCTAACGGTCCAAGACAACACATTGTCAGAATATTCCCATAAGAACACATTGTGTTGTTCAGAACAAACACAATGTCTGTGTTTTCCTCTTGGAGAATAAAAAATTATCATTCAGCCGGACAGAAATAGGGAATTTACGACCAAAAACCAACAGTTTCACAAAATTTTTATGCATCACTTTACAGTGAGCATGTTAAAGCATATTAGGAATGTGGATATATTAGAATCAATTAGTCTATTAATTAGTAGCTAAATTATAGGCTAATTGATTATGATTGATTATTTCCTAGAGTAGGATTTCCTTCCTAAGAATAGAGATTCTATACTTGTATAAATAGCCTTGTAATTGTTGAACATAATACACAACAACTTATTCTCTATCTATGTTTATAACATGGTATCAGAGCATTACTCTAAAGAATAGGATTTCTTTTTCTGCCTAAAGAAGCAGTGTAGTAGTATTTGCAGTAGTGTTGTGTTATTGCCTAACGAAGCAGTCAGTTGCAACTTTGTGGGTCATCAACTTTGGGTGCTACTCAGTTCTCACCAAGCGCCATCTCTAATTTCGCCGCTAGTCCCACTCGCCGTCTCTAATTTTAGAATTTGTTCCTTGTTCATCAAGTGGAAATTATGACGGAAAATAAAATTGTGATTTGTCACAACTGTCATAGAGCGGGTCATATGAAGCGAGATTGCAAAAAGTTACAGGCTAAGAGATCTCAGTTAATTCGTATTGCATCTATGGTTAAAACCTCTGTAGAAACGGTTAGTATTTCTGCAGATGAGTATGCCAGGCTCATTCAATCTAGTTCAGCTAATGATGTTGCTGAATCAGGTAAATCTAGTACATGTCTTGTTTCTTCATCTTCAAAATGGGTCATTGATTCAGGTGCTACAGATCATATGACAGGTAATCCTAGTTTGTTCTCTAAATTTCAGTCAAATCAGTCTAGCTCTTCTGTTACTTTAGCCGATGGGTCGCAATCTTGTGTTGTTGGTTCTGGAACTATTAAACCCACGTCATCATTACTTTTGTCATCTGTTCTCAGTTTACCTCAATTATCTTTCAATTTGATGTCTGTTAGTAAACTTACTCATACTTTGAATTGTTCTGTCACTTTCTTTCCCGATTATTGTTTGTTTCAGGATCTTATGACGAAGAAGATTATTGGTAAGGGGCATGAATCCGGAGGCCTCTACATACTTGATCTAGAAGTACCAAAATCTATAGCTTGCACTGGAATTGTAACTCCTTTTGAAGCACATTGTCGGTTTGGTCACCCTTCTCTCCCTTTATTAAAAAAACTTTTTCCTCAATTTTCTAGCATGTCATCTCTAGATTGTGAGTCTTGTCAGTTTGCAAAACATCATCGTCTTAGTTCTAGTCCAAGAATCAATAAACGAGCTAGTGCACCTTTTAAGTTAGTACACTCTGATGTTTGGGGTCCTTGTCCAGTTACAGCTAAAACTGGATTCAGATACTTTGTTACTTTTGTGGATGATTACTCTAGAACGACATGGTTATATTTGATGAAAAATAGTTCAGAATTATTTTCTCATTTTACTAATTTCTGTGCTGAAATCCAAACTCAATTTAGTAAGCCTGTGCAAATTTTAAGAAGTGATAATGCTAAAGAGTATTTGTCAAACACCTTTCAAAATTATATGGTGAATCATGGTATTTTTCACCAAACTTCTTGTGTGGACACACCATCACAGAATGGTGTTGCTGAAAGAAAAAATAGACATCTTCTTGAAACTGCTAGAGCTTTGTTATTTCAAATGTAGGTTCCTAAATATTTTTGGTCTGATGCTATTTCTACAACTTGTTTTCTAATCAATAGAATGCCTTCCACGGTACTATCTGGTGAGACTCCTTATCAAGTTCTCTTTCCTAATAAAACTTTGTTTCCTATTGAACTTAGGATATTTGGTTGTACTTGTTTTGTTAGAGATGTTCGTCCTCAGATAACGAAACTTGATCCAAAATCTTTAAAGTGTATTTTTCTTGGATATTCTCGTGTTCAAAAAGGATATAGGTGTTATAGTCCTACTCTTAGCAGGTACCTTGTATCAGCTGATGTCACCTTCTTGGAAAATGTTCCATTTTCTTTATCTTCAGGTCCTACTAGTCAGGGGGAGGATGATGATCTGCTAATCTATACTGTTACATCACGCTCTGTACCTCCTCCTCATGCTCCGGCTAAGCCTCCAATAATTCAAACATATTCTTGTCGAACACAGCCGTCTAATCATGTAACTACACCTACTTTAGATCCTCCAGTTCCATGTCCTGAACCAGCATCTTCGTCATCAGATCCGCCTCCGAGCGATGATCTTCCCATTGCTCTTCGTAAAGGTAAGCGTACTTGTACTTATCCTGTGTCTTCTTTTGTTTCTTATGACCATTTGTCGTCATCATCTTGTTCTTTTATTGCGTCTCTTGATTCTATTTCTATTCCTAAGTCTGTAAAAGAGGCTTTATCCCATGCTGGATGGCGTAAAGCTATGATTGAGGAGATGAATGCTTTGTATACTAATGGTACCTGGACCATAGTTGATTTACCTGCAGGAAAACGAACTATTGGATGTGAATGGGTGTTTGCTGTTAAAGTTAATCCTGATGGCTCCGTTGCTAGGTTAAAAGCTCGCCTTGTTGCTAAAGGTTATGCTCAGACATATGGAGTGGATTACTTTGAAACCTTTTCTCCTGTTGCTAAGCTTACTTCTGTGAGGCTATTTATTTCAATGGCGGCTACTCATCATTGGCCTTTACATCAATTAGATATCAAGAATGCGTTTCTTCACGGATATCTTCAGGAGGAAGTCTATATGGAGCAACCACCTGGTTTTGTTGCTCAAGGGGAGTATGGGAAAGTATGTCATCTTCGCAAATCCTTGTATGGCTTGAAACAGAGTCCTCGTGCTTGGTTTGGCAAGTTCAGTGATGCTATTGAGAAGTTTGGAATGAAGAAGAGTAAATCTGATCACTATATTTTCTATAAACAATCTAATAGTGACATTATACTATTAGTTGTGTATGTGGATGATATTGTAATCACTGGTAGAGATTCCATTGGAATTTCATCTCTCAAGTCTTTTCTACATACACAGTTTCATACTAAAGATTTAGGAGTGTTGAAATATTTCTTGGGAGTCGAAGTGATCGAAAGCAAGAAAGTCATCTTCTTATCTCAGAGGAAGTATGTGCTTGACTTATTATCTGAAACAGGAAAATTGGGAGCTAAGCCATGTAGTGATCCAATGATTCCTGGTCTGCAACTTACGAAGGATGGTGAACTATTTGAAGATCCAGAGAGATATAGACGATTGGTGGGTAAACTAAATTATCTTACTGTGACTCGTCCGGACATTGCTTATTCAGTCAGTGTAGTCAGTCAGTATATGACATCTCCTACTATTGATCATTGGAGTGCAGTAGAGCAGATTTTGTGTTATCTAAATGGGGCACCTGGTCGTGGAATCTTGTATGGTGATCACGGTCACATTAGGATTGAATGTTTTTCGGATGCTGATTGGGCTAGATCGAAAGAAGATCGAAGATCCACCACAGGATATTGTGTTTTTGTTGGAGGTAATTTGATTTCTTGGAAAAGCAAGAAACAAAATGTAGTTTCGCGATCAAGTGCAGAATCAGAGTATAGAGTTATGGCAAAATCTATATGTGAGATAATGTGGATATACCAACTCCTTGATGAATTGGGTTTGAAAGCTTCTAAGCCAGCTAAGTTGTGGTGTGACAACCAAGCTGCAATTCATATTGCATCCAATCCAGTGTTCCATGAGCGGACCAAGCATATTGAGATTGATTGTCACTTTTTTCGTGAAAAGATTCAACAAGGTTTAGTTTCTACAGGTTATGTGAAGACTGGAGAACAACTGGGAGATATTTTCACAAAAGCCCTTAACGGAGTTCGGGTTGATTATCTTTGTAACAAGCTAGGCATGATTAACATCTATGCTCCAGCTTGAGGGGGAGTGTTAAAGCATATTAGGAATGTGGATATATTAGAATCAACTAGTCTATTAATTAGTAGCTAAATTATAGGCTAATTGATTATGATTGATTGTGATTGATTATTTCCTAGAGTAGGATTTCCTTCCTAGAATAGAGATTCTATACTTGTATAAATAGCCTTGTAATTGTTGAACATAATACACAACAACTTATTCTCTATCTCTGTTTATAACAAAGCATAAATCATTTCAGATGTTCCCTTGACATTGCAAACTTCAATGGGACATGAATACTCTATAAAAGAACAGAACTTTTCGTGGTTGATCTTATTGGGGTACCTAACAGTTTCTGGGCATCCATAATTCTTGACCGAGCAACAAACTCTCAAAGACTCAGCAACATCTTCCAGAATCCGGTTCCTCATTCTCCCGATAGGCAGGGTGCAAGAATGGCACTTTTGAGTCTTCTCCGAGCATGTGTTGCATGTTGCATGCCTATTTTCACACTGTAATTACAGATTCAATACACTTACTAAACAATACAATTACAGAAATAAATAACAGTAAATGGTAAAGAGAAACAAATGGGTGCAAACCTGAATAATTGGAGTTGTTAAGGGTTCACAACATATTGGGCAATCCATAAGTTCCATATTAAGTGAAGACACAACAATATTATCGGACATCTTCTGGTTACTCTGAGAATATGAACAATTTGTGTACTCTGAAATGCTTGAATCAGTTGCTGTGGTAGCCTATTTAAACAAGTTATCATCATGACTCTTCAATTTCTTTAGATGCCCTTTGTGGATGTAATTAATTAGTGGTTGTAGTTAACAAAGAGGCTGCATTGGAACAATACAACTGATAGAACGGGTGTAATGAAAGGGTTTCTTGGAAAACTCATTTCTAATCTCATCATTCCCAGTATCACTTTGGCCCAAATAATCTCCCCATTCATTCCCCTGAGCCTCCATATCTCTCTGGACCATAGAAGCCCCTTCACTTATATATGGAATCAACCATGACCCCCCACTTTTTGAAGGACCTTCACCAACAACCTTGGTAGCCAATGGTTTACTCCTTACTTTTTTCACGGGAGTGGGATACACATAAGCGTCATCTTTGGGGTTTGGTATCTTCTCAAGTACAACATGTGGGGGCGATGGGGGCGGAGGGACTAAAGACTCAATGTCTTTAATTTTCAGTTTCCTAACATAGACATCCACTTCTCCATCCCTCTTTCCAGCCCTTGCCATTTCTATGACATTGTCTTCGTGATTTATCAATCTCATCCAATCATGAAATTCCTTGTCTTTTTCTTTCCAATAATAATCAACTAATCCTTTAACTTTTTCTTTTTTCACCCATCTATCTAATTTTCTCATAGACATATCGGACACAGAATAAATGCCGGTGAACACTTCCCCATTATGGTAACCCCATTCCCCCAATTCCCCATTAATGTGAAGGTTGGTTTGAAAAAATTCAAAACCTTTTGGTAACACTGCAAACGGACAAATATTTAAACACACCATCAACCATCAAGCAACACAAAAAGAATAGTAAATGTCAACCAACAGAAACGTGAAAACAAAAAACAAGTCGTACAAAGATTAAACAAATCAAACCAACTAGTGGTCCTACAGCAGTAAACAAACATAAAGCAACTTGTAGTCCTATGTCCAAAAGCAATAAACAAATCAAAGCATAGAATAACAAACATTTATAGAAATCAAAGTACTATGTGGTCCTACAAAAACAAAATCCACCAAAAAAAAAACAAGGTCAAAATTGACATACCTTACACTACATCGTCACTATCGTTCTCATCCATTAAACCCCATCCAGAAGTTCTAGGTAGTCCCGTTCATTCTCTTTCCTTTGATTTTCCTTTTCCTTTCTTTCTCATTTCTGTAATTCCTTCACTATAAAAACCTGTGACAGAGAGAGCATAAATACACCACATTAATCAAACCTTAAACCACATGAACCAAACAACAAGAGTAAAAATAAATCTTTCTCACTCTAAATTTTTGTTTTGTTCCTTCGTTATTTTTTCTTCTTCACAATGCAAGAACAAAGAAAGAATGGAAGACGAACAGGCAGTCGAAAAAACAATGGTGGTGTGAAACGGAGAGTTCGAAAAGAAAGAGAGGGAAGGAAGTGTATGTCAGAAAGAAGATGAAAGAGAGAGAAAAATTACCGAGCGGTTACTTTTTTTTTATATTTAAATTTAAAAATTCAACCGACATGTCCTAGGGAGGAACTGTTCATTCTGACTAAGGACAGGTCACGTGAGGGACATGTGGCGAGAAAAAGGCATGCGCCGCAATTTATTCGTTGGCGGCGCCGCGATTTTGTGTTTTTTTTTTCCAGAAGGGCCGTGAGCGGCGCCGCCATAAAGGTCAGGGGGTTTAGGGAAACTTTTGAAAGGTCAGGGAATTTAGGAAAGTTTAGTGCAAAGGTCGAGGACCGTCCATGATTATTAGCCCAATACATATGTAAAGAAACTTACAAAATAATAATTGGCCAAATCCTTGACAGCAGAATAATATTTTTAAAAGATATTCCTATAAATAAAAAGGTAAAAATGCGATAAAAGAAAAAAAATGGTTTAATTAGAATTAAAGATATTTTAGGAATATTAATTTTTTATTAGGGATAATTATAAAAAAATATAAATAGTATAATAATTCATTATTTATAAAAATGATGGATTTGGACTTTCCCACCTAGAAGGTGGGAAATTAAAATCTCAAAAAATGATGGATTTTAGAAAATGAAGGAATTTATAAATTTAAAAATTTTATTATTTTTTTTTCTAACCAAACAATGGATTTTGTCCAAATTTATGGATTGTTTAAAATCCATTGTTTAGAATTTATCAATCCAAACGGTGCCATAATATTTTTGAGCAATAATATTATTCTATGTGTTTTTCTTAGAGAAAGATTATAGGCGTTGTTTAAGAAAGATTATTTTAAAAATCAATTCACTTAAAATAAAAAAATTGTTAAAAGAAATTATTGAAATCAATTTACATATTAATTCCAGACAAAACAAAACAAAAGGTGACTATTTTTAAATTTTTATGTTTGTTTTCTTGTAATTAATTAAGAGATATTGTCCTTTTTAGTTGGTAGTATTTTCCTAATTAAGTGAACATAAGTTATATATTTATAAAAATAATCAAAAGAATCGACTGTATTTAGATGATTTTTCTTATAGTGTTATTTCAAACTTACTTTAAAATTTAGAGTTGTTTTGATAAATTAAGCTCAAAATGTTTTTTTTTTCTTAAAAAAATATGGATTTTTGATACTATGTATATAACTAGGTAGCTTAATAAATTTTAAGCTGTTGTAGAAAAAATTTAATATAATTTTAATTCATTTCAATTTATTTGAAATAATTTTTTTTATCTTAATATTTTAAATATAAAAATTCATTGTAATATCTAAATGAATTTTATTTTAAACTTTACTTAAAAATAAGAATAAAATTACAATTGTGCCAAATAATATCTTAATGGCAATTAAATTCATTTCTTTCACTGATTTTCACTAATATAGTTAAACTGACATTTACTTTTATTATTAAAATTGTTTATTATTAGAACTATATTAAATTAAAATATATCTGGATGATAAGTTTGATTTCCAAATTTGTCAATTTACATTTGGTGTTTAAGTTTACCAATTTAAACTTAGTGTTCAAGTTTTTAAATAGCAAGTTTGTTGTAAACTTGGACAAATGCTTTGTAAAGTTATAATTTAAAATATTTTGAATAAATATACAAATTCTAGTGATAAAAATAAATATCAAATTTATTGCAAATTTGAACACTAAATCTAAAATTAAATTTTAACTTAAAATAATTTGAATAAATATATATTTTCAGTAATAAAGATAAACACCAAGTTTATTATAAATTTGGGGCTATTAATTACTCATGGCCCCTGATCTTTAGAGGTACGTGCACAAAACCCCCTGATGTTTAAAAACGGCACAAAACCCCTGATCTCTGTGACGACGCTCATAAAACCCCCTGAGTGAATTACTCGACGCTTTTTTCATTTTTTGCCGACATGGCACCCGATTCCTCGTCCAGACACTATCTTGCGGCGCCTGTCTCCCTTGCACGCATGTGTGACATCTGCTTGCTTGTGTCAGGGTCTGTCAGTTGATTTTTTTTAAAAAACAATTAAACAAATTAAATTGAAAAGTAACCGTGCTAAGTTTTCTTTTTCTCTCTTACTTTTTGTTTTCCCTCTCTCTCCCCCTTAGTTCCGTTTTATTTTATTTTCTTTTCAAATATTTTCTCCTCTCTTCGTCTTCTTCGTTTCTTCCACTGAGACTGACTTAAGGTTTGATCGTTTTATATTTTTCTTTTATTCTTTCTCATTCTCCTTTCATTGTTCCCCATTATTCCTCTATTATTCAACATTACCACCGTTTACCGAAAACGAACACCTTTATAAAAAATATAAGAAAATTCGCTGAAAAATCTTACAAAAAGAACATTACATCTGCAACAAAGAAGAAGAAAGTGATCAAGGGTGTAGTTGAAGATTGTTTTTTTGATAAAGGTAAGAAATTTAAACTTAGTAACTGGCTATTTGATTTTTTGTGGGTTGGTTAGAAATTTTAACTTCACTAACATGGTTGACAGGTCTGAAGTTTGTGTGGGCGCAAAAAAATGAAGAGACAAGGATTCAGAAAAGGAAAACAAAAAGAAAAGAGTGAGCATTTTATGGAAATGGCTAGGGCTGCGGCAAAGACGGGGACTGTTGAGGTGTACGTTAGGGAGTACTCCGCTGGGGATTTTAGGAAGTTAAAGCCTAAGAAAAGTCCTAGTCCCTCTCCTCCATCAACAGTTGTCTTAGAGAAAATTAAGGAAACGAATGACAATTTCAGTTATCCTAGACTGGGCCTAGTGTTGAGTCTGGAAAATTGGACAAAGCATGGGGATCTTGGCTTCAGAAAAGAGGGGCCAGATGCAATCAGAAGGGTACAAATTCAGGGACAATGGGTGAAAACTCCAGGGAGCTAGGGCCATGGTTGAGAACAAGGTCAGCAAGTCAAGGGCCACTGATAATTCAAGGTCAATGGGAACCTGAACCCCCCCTGTGGACACACATGCTGGTGAAAAGCAGGGATCAGCAGTCCGAGAGTGGATTAAAAAGAGTATGGAAGATCTGACGAGTGCGGGGCGTAGTGAGGGGAAAAATACAACTGAGGGGCTTGAGCAGGGGCAAAATCAAAATCTGAATGAGGGGATAAATGAGGAGCTGAACAAGGGGCAGAAAGATGGGGTGAGTGAGGGCCAAAATGAGGGGCCAAAACGATAACGAGCATGGGCAGATGGGAATAGATGAGGTTGGTGAGGGATTTTATGATGGGTTACCTGTTACTGATAGACTGTGGAACCAAGGGGACCTTGATGAGGTCAATCAAGAAGTTAATCAGAGGGGCCCTGCTGGTGATGAGCAATGGGAAACTGAGAGGCCAAGACAGGTTGAGGACCAGTGGCAAGATTGAGGAAACTTCGATGAGTTGTTAGTTGGCCTTTAAGTAGAGCTTCGGGAGCTGTTTGAAATGCCCAGTGTAAGAGAGGAGGATATTCCTGAGGGGAACAATGATATATCGGAGGAGGCTATGAATGAGGTGCAGAACGTGCCATTGGACGGGGGTGTACATGAAAAGAGCAGAATATGCCGGAGGAGGGGGCTGCAAATGAAGAGCACAAGGTGCCAGAGGATGGGGCTGTAAATGCAGAGCATAATGTGCAAGAGGGGGGCCTATCAATGTAGGTGTTAATGAGGGGCAGCAACATATTGAGGGTGAGATTGTGGATGATGTAGTTGACCCCAATCTTGATGATTACATAGTTGACCCCAATTACGATGTATGGGATGATGACGAAGATCTATTGACAAAGGTGAGACCAACATGCCAACTAGAAGGAGAGTCATCAGTTCCACTGCATGGGGAAGAAGTTAATGTTCAATCAACACAAGGATCCGGTGGCTGACGAAGGGGTAATACAAAGGCAAAATTTGGGCTAGGTGGTGTAGAAAGAACCATACACCAAGATTTGAATGAAGCTGACTCGGACTATATTGACAACAACACAACCTATGATTCTGATGGTGAGACTGGTAGGCGGTTTTCCAGGTTTAATGAGGAGGTTGCAAAAGCCAATCCGTCATTCACTGAAGGAATGTTGTTTGCTAATAGGGAGCAGTTCAAGAAGGCATGCAGGCAGTGCGGCATAGTGAACAAGTATCAAGTTTACTTCTCATGTAATGAGAAGACTCGGGTTAGGTACAAGTGCTATGAAAAATGTGGTTTTTTCGTCTTTGCTTCAAAAGTAGTAATGTCAGATCCGGAAGACGAGACATTCCAAGTGAAGTCCTTTTTCTTGGAACACACTTGTCCTAAGAGGACAACCAACTTTCACATCACAAGTGCGTATCTGGCAGAAAGTTTCTTGGAGGAGTTTAGGAACAATCCCGACTACACCCCCTAAGCAGTTTAAGGGCAAGATCCAAAGAGAGCTGAAACACACCATCCCTGTCCAGAAAGCAAGAAGAGCTAAGAAGATGGCCACGTATAAGTTGGAGGGGGATGAAGATGGGCAGTATGGCAAGATGTATGCCTACAGGAGGGAGGTCCTTAGAACAAATCCTAGCAGCACTGTCGAGTTTAAATAGCCCAGAGGGAAATTTCAAGGCATGTATATCTATTTTGATGGGATGAAGAAGGCTTTCAGGAATGGCCTTAGGGAGATTGTGTGCCTTGACGGTTGCTGACTCAAGGGGAAGTATGGGGGTCAGTTGCTTTCTGCAACCGGTATTGACCCTAATGATTGCATGTACCCCTTGCAATGGCATGGGTGAAGGTAGAGAACACCAATTCTTGGACGTGGTTTATGGAGCTGCTGAAGTCGGATCTGCACTTAGGCAACATCTCAGTTTTCATGTCTGATAAACAGAAGGTAATTACTTTATCTCGGCAGCTTGTTTTGTTTCTTACTTATGTGGGAAATAGGAAGAAAAATGAGTAATGTGATGAACCCCTATTTATTTGCTATAGATTCATAGAGGAACCTATCAACTCTTAAGCTCAGTGGAGAAACAAGCCACATTCCCCTAACCACATCACAATTTTTATGCAGTGGACAAGAGTTTCCTCTTCAGTGAGACATCTTGCACAACAGCCTGATACTGGAACTCTCTTCTTCAATAAATTCGCATTACAGGCTAGCGTGTTGTGACCAATACGCCATAGAAAATGTTTGATCTTTGAAGGAATAGACAAACTCCAAATATTATTCCATAAACCTGAATTACTATTTGCATTAGAAGGACCAACAATCTCTCCTCTATTCATATTAACAGCAACATAATAAGCTGATTTAACAGTAAACATACCCTTTTTATCATGAGGCCAAAAAGCTTATCGGGAGGCAACCGATTACAGATAGGGAGCTGTAAAATATTATGAGCATCATCTTCCAAAAACACTCGTCTTACCCCATCCACATCCCATCTACCATTTTCAGCATCGATGAAAAAACTCACATAACAATCCGTCGATAGGTTAACTGCCCCAACCGGTTTCATATAGCAGGAGTTGGATATCCAGTTATCGTTCTTAGCAAGAACCGACTGCCCATTACCTATACACCATGCTAACCCCGTTGAAAGTACCTTCTTCCCTTCCGCAAAGCTCTGCCAAACATAGCTACCTCTACGAAAAACCAGGGGTATTAAAAACATCAGCGTTAGGATAACACTTAGCTTGAAAAACTTTCCCACACAAAGAATCTGGGAATTGATGCAACCGCCATACTTGCTTGGCTAACATAACTTCATTAAAAGCTCAAATATTCCTGAAGCCTAAACCACTAATTTTTTAGCTTTGCCAATCTTTTATCCAACTGATCCACAGAATCTTTCGTTTATCCTCTACACTACTCCAGTAAAATCTCGCCATTGAGCTCTGCAAGTCATTAAAAAAAGAAATGGGCAACGCGAAGCAGCTCATAATGTAGGTAGGAATAGCTTGAACAATCGACTTAATTAAAACTTCTCGCCCTGTCTTAGATAAATAATTCTCCTTCCACCCATCCATCCGCTTATGAATCCTATCCCAGAGAAAGGCAAAAATAGGCTTTCTAGATCTCCCAACCATTGTAGGCATTCCCAGATACATCTGAAAGTACCTTACTTCTCGCACCTCCGGAGTATTACCGATAGCAACACGATTATTCCTATTAGTACCCGAGCTAAAAAACATCCCAAACTTATCAAAGTTAACCATTTGAACCGACGCCCTTTCAAACTTATTGATAAAATCTTTAATGTACCTAATCTCTCGGACATTAGCCTTATCAAAGAGAATGCTATCATCCGTGAAGAAAAGGTGATTTATGGTCGGACCTCCTCTACACACCCTTCCGCCCGACAACCTGCCATCCATCTCGCCTTTTCTAAGCATAGATGAAAAGCCTTCCATGTTGTAATATCCCGTATTTTTCCATCATGGTTTCATTGTATTAATGGTGGACTCAACCAGTGTGAAATTTTAATTGGGGTTGGAGATGTATCTTGTATGTGTCGTGTGAGTTTTCGATGGCGATTTGATTTGTATCCGGATTATAATCGATGTTGCGTTTGTGTGCCTTCTGAATCTGACATGTTTTGATAAAACATCCATATCTCCTAATTGCGCCATTGGATCAAGCTAATATTTGGATATGCTATGCACGACAAACAGTTGACCATTGGATCAAAATTTGAGGCGCGTTGGAGGCGCGATGAATTGCACGATCGTGCATTCAGGTGCACAAACATACACTGTGCTGTTACGGGATTTCAAGTATTTAAATAGACCTCTTATGTTTTAAAAATCCTATTTTGTTTATTCTTTTGTTTTCTATCAACCCTAGATGCCTTTCTCCTCCAAAATCTCTGAAATTTATTGAGCTAATCATCCTCCAAAACTTTGGTGTTCTTTGATAAGTTCTTGTGTTCTTTATTTCACTTTTAGTTAAAAACGACATATCCGTATTTTGATTCGTTCTTAATCGTTTCAATGTTAAATTCTGAACCGGTTCGTCTCAGCTATTGTAGACTCGATTCTCTACAATTCTAAAGTCTCGGATATTGAAACGGTACGTTATACTATTCATTTGAATCGTCGTACGGTTCATCTTTTTTGAAGGTTTGTGTACTGTTTCTTTCCTTGGCTCTACCAAATCCTAATCTATGCATGGGCATGATTTCTTGTTATGTTAGGCCTTGATCTATCGTCCAAATCTAGCCGATTCATTCCTGAAATCATTGAGCGTATTATCTTCAAACGGTATGTTTGATTCTCTTGAGTTTACGTTATTTTTATTTCATCGTTCGTCGTTGATTGTTGGCTGTTGTTCTGAACTGAATTGTTGCTGTTCATTTGAGTATTAATATGTTGGTTATATGTATGATTGTAAAGGAGACAATGAGGTTATGCTACTGGTTGTGTTACAATAAATGTGAAATTCTAGTTGAGGAAGATAATGTTTGGGCGGGGTTATGGCTCTTAAATTCTATTAGGCAATTTTTTACTTAATATTAAATTCAAATGAATTGGTTACATTTTTGCCTAATTTGTTTGGTTAGAGTGATCAATGGTGGGTTCATAATGGTTAGGATTAATTAATTTATTCAATGCTTGGTTAATTATGTATAACTAATCTGAGGTTTCGATTTGATTTTTCCGATTAAAAATTAGACCATCGATTATCATTTTGAATTCTAATTTGTTAATTCATTTATAATTTAAAGTGTTTTGGTAATTTCAATCGGAAATCGATAATTAAATTTTTAACCGATAATTTATAATTACTCGGGTAATTATTAAATTTTGGAATTATTGACTAGACGTGTCAATTTGATGTTTTGAGTTTTAAAAGGTTTCTTAATTTATTTTAATTAAGTAAATTGTCAGTAATTATTGGTTACTTGAGTTTTAAGTTATTGAGTTCCGTTTTAAATTTTGATTATTATTTTAATCAAGTTGTTTCTATAATTATAAACTATGTTTATAATTGGATATAAATATATTTACGTTATCAAATTATTTTATAAATATAAACTCGAGTTTATATTCGGTAAATGTTTTGAGTCGGGTTAGACTTTGGTCACCCGACAAGTGAGGTTAGCTTGGTAGTTATCGGTAATCCGACTAACCCGTTATTTGGAAATTGAATTATTATTTATTTAATATATAATTAAATAATATTTTCTAAATGGTTTTTAAAGTAAGAACTCAATAGACTTGTATTATTTGGGCATTATAGTTTATTTTGAGTTGTGGTTGTTCTGGATGGATTTACCCTGACGTGTTGTTTGTGCTAGTCCTATGTGGTGTCTAGTACTCTCTAGAATTAGGGTCCGTTTTTAATAATTATTTATATTGTCTAGACTCGTCGATTGTTCGTGCTTCGAAGACGAACCAGGATAAGTTGCTTGTCAGGTTATCACGTGGATTAGCAAACAGTGAGTTTGTACTTACTATTTACCGCTTTATTAAGTAAATTGTTATTTTAATATATAAATATATACTGTATGTATATTTCGAACTATTTTTCCATTATGACTTTTAGTTGGAACATGCTACTTAATGGGCATCATTAGGACTGTGTGCACACCGATATTGATCTAGACAAGGTATGTGATATGTGATGGTAATTTGGTGTGAGCATAACTCTCGGGACCAATAGAGTAACTCGGTGTAGCTCGGCTCTCGAGACTCTGGATATGGTTTAAGTGCGGTCGGTGGTAACTCGGTGTAGTTTAGCTCTCGGGACCAGACCTATTGAATTATGGATATATTTAGTATTGTGGATTAGGGTTCCAACTATTATACGTAATGTTTATGTTAATATTTTAAAAGAGTTTTAAAGGTTTTCCACTTGATAAATGTAAATAGTGGTATGAACTCATCTCAGTATATATGATCCCATTACTTTTCCAATTTTTTCAGGGTTATGATATGAGCGAGTCAGCTGCTCTCCGATTCTTTATTTTCCCGGAGGTTTTACTTATTTAATAAAGTTTATTAGACTGATTTTATTCTTAGACCACAGTAGTAATTAGAAGTCTTATATGTCGAATACTTTTTATAAACTTATTCAATAGATTATTTTTGTTGTGGCATTCTTTTATTAACTTGGGTTAATATGTATTTCTGCCATGTTTATTACACAAGCTAATGGGTTTGAAGTCTTTCATAGCTGATGCCTTAGCCACTTTCTGAATTAACACGATATTGGTGTGATTCATATTGCTTGACATAACCCCATCCTCAAAAAAAAAAAAAATCACACAAGCAATCACATCACTACCCACAACATTCCAGTAACAGCTATAAAACATGTCTGACATCCCATCCGGACCTAGAGCCTTTGACGGACCCATATGCTTTAGAGCTCGAGTAATATCCTCTGTACTAAACGGCATGCTAATGTCAGCTACCTGCTCATTCAAATTTTTTGAATTAATGCAAGAGAAGACCTCCTTTTGATTCGAGGGACTAGACGTACAAAACATCTTTTGAAAATAGCTTATAGCCACTCGCTTCACACCCTCACCAACCTTCCATGTCTCCATATCATCTTTAATTCGAAGTATCATGTTATTCTTCCTTCTATTTGATGCCTTTTGGTGAAAAAAAATTGGTGTTTCTATCTCCGCAATGAAGCCAGTCCGCCCTTGACCTTTGTTTCCACATCATTTCCTCCCTTAGAAGCAGCTCATCTATTTCAGACTGAAGAACAATAGTGGTACCATTCTGCATCTCCTCCCCATCTCTATTTTGCATTACTCTTAACTTTTCTACATTATGGTTTAGCTGTTTTTGAAGGCTGTCAATATTCTGAAAAGCCCACTCCTTCAAACTGAACTCGCAGTCTCTTAATTTATCCATAAAATTCTTGTCGCTGCACCTCTCATTACCCCATGCTTGAACCATAAAATTATCAAAACCATCATGACATATCTAGAAAGGTTCAAACCTGAATGTTTTAACCGCCGTTCTTTGACTCTCCACTTTGGTACATAACAGAATGGGGCAGTGGGTCCGATTGGTGCCTTACAAGATGAGAAACTTGCCAATCGACGAAAACCTCCAGCCATTTTGAATTGGAAAAATATCTGTCCAATCTCACTTGGATGAGACGATCTCCTACTAGCTTATTAGTCCACGTAAAAGCATGACCCTCATAACCCAAGTCAGCAACACCACATTCATCAATAGTCGACTGAAAAGCATCAATCTCCCTTTGGTCCCTTAAACGACCTCTTTTCTTCTCGTAATTGTAAAGAACGAGATTGAAGTCACCGAAAAGAACAGTAGGGCAACTTTTATCCGCACATAGTCGCTTCAAAAGATCAAAAGTAAGATGCTTATTATTTCATTCAGGCCGCCCATAAACTCCCAAACCCCTCCATTTCACATCCAGAGCCAAATCCATAACATAAAAATCAACATGATTTTTGGAAAAATCATTAATCGTAACATCTAGGTTTTTATTCCAAGACAGTGCAAGGCCACCTCGTATACCAAAAGGATCGACAACAAAAGAGTTATAAGAATCAAAACTTTTGCAAATGTTACCAAACTCACCTCGGTTAAGCTTATTTTCAATCAAGAAGAAAAAATTTGGGGAATTATTTTGAATTAAAAATTTGAGCGCTCGTACCGTCCAAGGATTCCCCATTCATTGGAGGTTCCAACTTCGATTTTCATTGCGTCCGGCGAGACTGCTCAGCAGTCTCCGCCGATATCTCGATATTTCCAAACTGATATGATAATCCATCTCTAACTCTCTTCGAGAAAAGATTAATCGGTTCTTGATCATCCTGAATCATCACGTGATTCCGTTTGATAGAAACCACTAACATCCCACCACTAATACTGCCCTTCTTTCCCTTCTGAGTGGATTTATTTCTGGTCCAGGTCTTTTTCTGTCCACTGATATCATGCACTTTACTTCTTTCCATCGTCTCTCAACTATCCAGCTTTCCCAGATCATCAACATGTACTTGACTAACATTTACTTCAACCAAACCCCCCATAACCCCATCATCTACCGTCTCTCCTGCAAGGATTTCATGAACAATAACCGTTCCATGCAAATCATTACATCCACCCTTTTGCACATCTGTATCATTTACTTCATCATCTCCCCCTCGTGTTCCATCTTCAGCAAACAGATTGCGTCTCACTGTATTCCTCTCAGCGTTACTCGTTGAGGTTGAGCTTGGTTGTCTCTCCTGGCTCCTACTGCCCATACCCGAAGCCATTCTACTCCCCATCAATTTCCTTCTTCGTGGAGTAGCTCGTAAGCTAGGACTGTATGGCCATTCCGACACCTCCGTCTGTTTCGGCTTCACTTCACAATCTACTTTCATATGATCAAGCATTCCACACCAATAACAAAAGTTTTGAATCCGCTCATATTTAAAAGAGATCCAACATTTGTCTCCTAGTGGATTAATATCCATCATACCTCTCATCAAAGGTTTATTTGTATCTATAACCACCCAAATTCTGCTATACCTATTCCATCCAGTCCTATCTTCATCATCCCATTCCATAACCCTTCCAATTTTCGAACCAATTTTTTCCACTGCAGCCTTACCTCGACAATTAATGGGTAGATCATATATACGAACACACATCGGACACCCTACCAGCAATAGGTTATTTGGTTGCATATTAACCTTTACTGGTTTGAACAAAATCAAATGTTTGTCAAAGTGCCATGGTCCTTCTCGGAGAATACTCGCCCTATCCAACCTTGAGAAAAACTCACATCACAGATAAAAAGGTTATCTCCTACATCTTTGATGTTAAAACCCTTCGCAAGTCGCCACGCACTAGCTAGGGCATTTTTCATACGGTTTAGGTTATAAGATTTTTTTGTCAGCAACTTCCCCACAACACATAATTCAGACTTCTCCAATCACCTCATCCACCACGTCTTCAAGGTTAACTGCCGTTTGTTCCTCCACCATTAACCGCAATTGGGCACAAGCCTCCACCAACCCCTCTTCAATCCCAACGCCAAAATGATGACCCCATCCACAAACCACAGTAAGCAGAAAAACACGTACACAGACGTAGAGAAAACGGAATAAACCAAAAAAAAACTTCAGAGTAGAAGAGAAAAACCTAACCCTAGGAAGCCCTAGAATAGGAGAGAGACTCCACAAAAACGGAAGAGTTTTTTTTTTATTTATTGATAAACTTAGACAATTGTTTTAGGCTTGAATTTCCCTTTAAATCAGTTAGGATCAATAAATAATCTTAGTAATAAAAATAAATATTTCAATATATTAATAGAGATTGATGGAAAATGTAGAATTTAAATAGCGAGTTCAATTCAATTCCATGATTATTTTATTTTCAAGTAAAATTATAAAACAACATTCATAAAAATTAAATTAAAATAGCATTTATATTTAATATGAGTTTTACCATTTAAAAAGATCTTTTAGAAATACTTTTATTATTTTTTTCATTCTAAGTGTTATCTTTTTTTTTTAGAGATTGAAGATACATTAAATTTAGCTAAAGCATTATTCCTGTATATTAAAAATAAAAAGTTCCCAAAATTAAATTACAATTTTTTAAAATGCGCAAGAATATATTGGCTACACATAATTAGTGGCTTGAAGTTAAAAGTTGACACAGAAAAATAAAAACAGGAACAAAAATGAAATAAAATTTAATTGAGATAAAGAATTTTATAAGTGTGGATTTTACAATAGTGAAATCAAAGAGTACATGATTTAGAAAAAAAACAAATTACTTTCCTGTAATACAATCCAAAGAATTATCTTACCAATTAAATAACCTATAATATATTGTCTTGGCGAAATGATCTCTGCTACTGTAGCACAAAGAGGATGAAGACTTCCCTTGATGATTCTTAGTGGAGTAAAATCAGTATTTTCAAGATTTAAAATGAAGTATTCCGAATATTATCCTGCAAAAGAAATAAACATAAATTTCAGTTTAAGTGCAAGGAATATGGATATGATAAATATATTATACATGAAATTCTTACATGTTCTTTGATAAAAAAAAAGACCTTACATGTTAGTATAGTTTCCGTCAGTTTAAAGAATTCAGAGCTAATAATATTTAAGATCTATAATTAACCACCATGATGACTCCCTGAACAAAAAAAACATAAATTTTATTAGCAAACATCTTATTGAAAGAATTAAATTAAGCAGTATCCACATATTAAATATTATAAAAAATAATTTATTTTACCACATTGACTCAAATTGAACAGTACCTACGAATCAGAATCTCAAAAAAAAAAAACAATCAGATTTAAAAAAATGAAGAACCCACAGATATGAGGAAAAAATAACAAAGAATATATTGGTATAAGAACAGGGAGAGACAATAAATGATGTGGAGAATTTTCTAAAGTTTTCTTTTATTTTCTAAATTTAAGAAACCAGCAACAAACATTAAATTAACTTTTACATTTATAGTTTTTAATCTTGTAATCACTATATAAATACATACAATATTAAATTTATACTAATAAATACTAAATTAAATAAAAATATAAATTACATATAAAATATTAATAATTATGTAGGTACAATACAAGAATGAAGCATTGGGTCCCTACGAGGACAGGGATGCCTTCAACAAATTATTGAGCAACAATTGCAACAACAAGCAATACGAAGCTTAATACACCAATTTTAAGAGAGAGAGTCGTACGGAACAAGTTGTGACTCCGTCCACTGCTATCACTATTATAAGATCCAATCCGGTTAGAAGAGGTCTTGCAGGTCTTCATAAATGAGTACTCTTCTATACCTGCCGCAGTTGATGCTGGTTTCCGCGAAGAGGTCTTGCGGGTCTTCATAAATGATGAGTACTTTTCTATAAGTGCCGCGGTTAATGCTGGTTTCCGCAACTCCATTACGGTCCGGAAATGACGGTTGCACGTAACAATGGCTGACATGTCTTCCCTCAGAGCAACAAGTCCAGCTTCATCACAAAGACCTTTTAGTTCTGACCCTGTAAAGCACTCTGTATCTTCTGCTATTCTTTTTAGATCGACATCATCGCCTAACGGCATTTTCCGGGTAAGAACAAGAAGTATCTCATATCGAGCCTCAACATCAGGTGGAGGTACATACAACACCTGGCAATTCAAAGTAAAGACAAGATTTCAGAACTAAATGTTAATTTAACAAACTGCCCGTTTAGCAACTTTGCAATTTTGTAATCAAATTCTGCCTTTTTAAGATATCTACATATGTTGTGTCTTACGAAATTTGTTTTGGCAAAATCAAGAATAAAAATTTATGCACAAATATTATATTTCAGGCTAGGCTTATATGTATCAGTAATTAAGATCCAAAGTCATATTTGAACTTCCTATACGATTTCAACTAACATGCAATAATCTAATAATTGATACTAATAAGCAAGCACCTTTCAGATTTTCAGTACTCTTACTGTTGAATTCAGGCATTCAGCGAGAATTACAATTTCAAGATCACGTCATAGTATAAATTATATTTGACTTCTAGATAGTAAGATTATGCTTCAGTGTTAATCTCCCATGGCTTCTTTAGGTTGTTTCAGGTGATTCTTAACAGATCTTTCAAAGAACCAACCAAGAAAACCAGTCTAATAAATGAATATCAAATCAACAAAGAAATAGCTTTTTTTATTCAAGTACACTCACAATAAAATTAACAAAAAATAGTACATTTACAGGCATTATCTTTTATCTTTTGTTTTTAAGAATGATAAATTTTCCAAATATTTCTACTTCCACATTGAATATACTAAATACCAAGGGTATCCTGTTTTCTTTTGTAAGATGTTAAAGGTGGTCAATTTGGACTAACAGATTAAGTTGCAAGTTAAATTCACATCATGTTCCGATGCTCTATGTTACCCGGACTCTTCATTTTGCCCTGCCATACCCGTGTCGGACATGACATGGCACCGACACGACACATGATATGGGTCCGACTCTTTAACTGACAGGTGGACACTTCTAAAGATAGAATTCATGAAAAGTTACCATATCATGTGGTAAAAAGACCATATCATGTATCTTATTTGGTGTCATGTTTCGGTTCTTAAGAGCAAAGACTGTAT
Organism: Mercurialis annua; assembly: GCF_937616625.2. NCBI lineage: Eukaryota > Viridiplantae > Streptophyta > Magnoliopsida > Malpighiales > Euphorbiaceae > Mercurialis > Mercurialis annua. The sequence goes on along the minus strand of NC_065575.1, from coordinate 1,631,311 downwards.
TTCTTGTTATAAACTTTTATTTGAGTTATTTTTTTATTTTTTAAAACTAACATATGAAAACTTATGTCTAGTTTATACATATATATCTGTATCTAAGTACCCGAGTCCTATATCGGATCCATATCCCCGTATCTTCAATTAAGAAAATTAGCGAGTCGGATATGCGGATACGTATCCATTTTGGACACCCATATCCGAGTCTGTGTAACATAGCCGATGCTGTCTAATTTTGTCATTTTCGATTTGATAAAGAGTTTCTACATTCAGTCTCTAGATACAGATAAGTCATCTACCCAAGCTCTTCCCTCTGTTGAATTTGTAACTCGTAAATTCAGCCTGAATCAGAAATTTTTTTGAGAGTCAAAGAGGAATTGACCTTGGGATCATACTACCCTCCATATTCACCGTCAAAGTTTTTTCACCTCTAAACTACTGCAAAGATCCCATAATGCAAGATCAACATAACTAAGTTAATTCTATTTTAAATATGAAGTACCTTAGGAGAAAACAACTTTACGTGTTATAAAAATTATGTATTTTAGATTTGAAAAACCATCATAGAAGAAAACAAAGGATAAAACAAGGTTATATGTTCCACAATAACCGAGGATTTGGGAAGAATATAAGTCATATGATAGGATGGATTTCTTACCATATCAAAACGCCCGGGACGCATAAGAGCATCATCTATTGCATGAGGAAGATTTGTGGCAGCTAATATAAGAATTCCCTTATTCAAAAAAGGTTTAAATCATAGACAACAAAGTTAGATTTAAGTCTCCAACTTTCTACATGCACAGTTTCAAGATAAATGGAAAGTTTAATCATGAGTCCATGACATTAGCATTTACCTTAGCTTCTTCCAGACCATCCATTTCGGTCAACAAAGTATACAGAAGCCTGTCTTCAACTGTAGTGCTATTACTTGAATTCCCACCTCTGCCATAAAAAGAAAATGATTATCTTTTAGAAATTCAAAACCAAACATCAAGCTGAGGGGACGAAAAAGAGCTTTTTGATCAGTTCAACAGATGCCAAAAGCACATCAAATATTCAAATGTCATCATGAAAACACAAAAGATTAAATTTGCTGAGATTCCGGCCTAAAGAATTGCCTAAAGATCAGGAATTTGCATTTAATTTTTCCATTCTCCTATTCACAAGGAAAATATGATATTTCAATCTTAAAGTGAACACTACAAGCAGAGAAAATCTGGTTCACAAATGTCACTTTCCAGTTTCCAGGGAGCTTGACATTCCGATGCAAACCAAACCCATGAATGTTGCATTCTCAAGTCCGGTGATTGCATTTAGCAAATGCACTGGGTGCAACGTTTCTCCCTCTCTTTCATGAAGATGTATTGCACGAGTGCTCATGCAAAGTAGATATTGACAAATTGAAAATAACTCACCGTTTGGGAGCAATAACATTAATCTCATCAAAAAATATCATGCTTGGAGCTGCAAGGCGAGCTCTTTGGAATGTGTTTCGCAGCAGTGCTTCACCCTCTCCAACATACATTGAATGTACATCTGCACCACTGAATTGCAGTTTCCAAGTACTTAGAAAGTAAAAATGAAATTAAAACTAAGTATTTTACAGCATTCAATAACATAAGATGAAGTTTCATTAAATTAAAAAAACCTGAATCAAAAGAGTTGGAAGAAAAAAGAAAATTCAACTCTATCTATCACAAAAAGAATGGAATACCAGAGAAGCAACTTTATTTTAGTAAAATGAGAAGCCATGGATGGAGGTGAGGGACAAATATGACATAATAAAATTAACCGCCATTTTGATTCGTTTATAACCAAATTGTTCTCCAAAAGGAATCAACTATAGCATAATAGGATTTTTCTTGGTCTACAAATCACTATGAACAAAAAGAATCACCAATGCAGATTTTAAAAGAAGAAAACAAGATACAAAATTAAGCTGATTAAGTGCTCCATGATTCAAATAGAGCGGTTTCTTAGTGCACTGATTAGGATGAAAAAAAATATCATTGCACATTTCTGTACACAATTACTCATTGCATTCATAGAAGTGTTTCTTGGAATTACAAATCACGCTGCAGATTCAAGAAGATGATATATGAAGTCCAGGTCAATGGTTCAAGTGAAAGGCAAATACATCCTTATATAAACACATCCTTATTCCCAAGTGACAGATATACAACCACTGTTTATATATACACAAAAAAAGTTTATTCGCATGAATAAACAGCCACTGCATATAATAGTCATCAGTCTCTTTACAGTGTCCAACAGTTTTCCAAGCTCGAACTTTAATTGTGTAATATACTAACTTATATACTCATTAAGACATCCATGTTGATGGAAGTATTATTTTTTATTGGATCACAACCAGGACAATTTGCTATAATAATCTTGGCATTAATAAATTATCAAACCTCAAGGAAAAAAGGGAAGCTTGGGCAGCATTAGCTGCAGCCTTAACAAGAGTTGTTTTAGAGCATCCAGGAGGCCCATGCAGAAGCACACCACGGACAGGTGATATTCCCATCCTTAAAAATGCCGCAGAATGTTTGATAGGCCACTCAACAGCTTGTTGGAGCTTTTCCTGACAATAGAGAAACACAAGAAACTTTCAGCTTCTACAATGATAAATATGGGCATCATCAGAGTTCACTCAGCTACAATAAAGATGTGCAAAACATGTATGATTACAAACCTTCACATCCTTTAGTCCGCCAATATCTTCCCAGCGCACCTTGGGGATTTCCACTGTCACACCTCTTGTTATGCAAGAGCCGGCCACAGATTTACCATATTCCAAATCTTCCATAGTTAAGCAAAACACACCAGCTCTTCCTTTAGCATGGTCCCTAGCCTCACGACATAAAGCTTCTAGATCAGCACCAACAAACCCCTTACAAGATGCAGCAATGGCTTGCAAGTCAACATTGGGTTTCAAAGGAAGCTGTTTAGTGTAGAGCTGAAACCATTAAAAAGGAAAAGAAAATTACATATTATACATCTTTTCTTATCAAAAGGAAAAACAAAAATCAAACACTAAGCTTGTTAAATATGCTTGGAACTAAACTAATAACTTATTTCAGTTCGAAATTTTGTTTAATTTGGAATATTTTGAACAAACTAATCTGGGGGAAAAATATAATGTTAAGTGGGAATTCAACTGGGAATAAAATTGCATGCATATCAGAACTAGATTTTCTATAATTCATAATTGGCATGAGAGAGAACAGCCTCCATCCAACAGACATGTAAAAACTGCAGACCATTCAATTGCAGATTTCATTGCTTTTCCAAATAATTTTTGCAAGTACTTTAAGTACCATAGAATTCAAAATTACAAGTCAATTTTCATAAAGTTACAAACATAAAAGGCATCATGCATTCCATTAATTTTATATTATTCATTAAATGAATTTTAGAAATTTACAAAAACAATTGTTTCAACTCCAATCACTAGGTTGTAAATTTACTGAAATGAATTTTAACAGGATGATGCATGTTGCGACAAGGATCTTCTTTTACAATGAACAAAAATATCAAAATGTGAACCTTTACCATGTTGCAACTAAGATATGTTTATAAAACTGAACGTGTGGAACTTTACCTTTAATATATCAAATATCTCTTCTACAGTAGGTGTCGTAACTTCTATTTCAGTGTCAAAACGCCCTGCCCTTCTTAGTGCAGGGTCAATTGCATCAATTCTACACAATAATCACACATTGTAACTTGTAAGTTTCAGACAAACAAACTTTTAAATTTTTTTATGAATATTACCCTAACAGCTGATCTAATATTAAGTATCCCAGACAATCATTTTGCAAGAGACATCATCAGACACGCGCAGCTTAACAATGTATGTAAAGAAGACAATAAACAAAAAGAAGGTCTATAGAAGCTGTGTGTTCTGCAGAATTCAAGCATGAAGTATCTAAACAACTCAGATTGAAAAAGTAAATAAACCATAATCATACATTGTATATACTATCAAAAAATTGAATATACGACCAATTTGATATGCATAAACAAGTACCATCCAACCAGAACGACAAAATAGCTTACATATCTTACATCTGTAATATATAATACTTATATGCTATAAGATAACTGCAAAAAGCTCAACGTAAGCACCATCTTTTCATGTAGCATATTTTGATTTCATCAAGTTAAATGGTAATCCAAGAAAATATATTTTTGTTCTAATTGAATTCTTTTCTATGTAATATATAATAGCTTAATCAGAAGAATGAGAAAACAACCTGTTAGTTGCTGCAACCACAACAACGTGAACTAAGGAATTAGACGGCCGTATGTTTGCATCCATTAAAGAAGAAAGTTGAGAGACTATGCGAACATCCTGCGCCCGTCTGCATTCAAAAGTCTAAGTTAAATTTATAAAATGGATATTTACTCTCCACATATCCTTATTAAATTATGCAAGACCTAGAATGAACAATATTAAAAAAAAACATATAGGAATCATTCTTTCTCCCATACCTTGAATCACGGCGTGGACACAATGCATCTATTTCATCTATGAAAATTACGGAGGGTTTGCCTGTGAGTGCATGAGATGCTGCCTCTGAAAATGCCTCACGCAGAATTTTCTCACTTTCTCCAGCATAAGCTCTATGAACAGACTGCGAACTGTCCACATATTCAAATAAACACAAGTTCATTAAAACGATCTAGATCGTAATATATGGTATGACCGAAGAGGAAGCACAACCAACAACCAACTGCAGAGCAGCAATGTGTAGACAGAAACAGGACACTACCTGATGACAGTTAAATGTGCACCACATTCCTTAACAACTGCTCGCACCAAACTTGTCTGCATAACCATCAAATAACAAAAACTTAAGAATTTCTATAAAGTTAAAACCTTTAAACTTGATATAACTCAAGGTAAAAAAAAAGACCTTCCCGGTTCCAGATGGACCATACATAAGCAAACCTTTGGGCCACTAAAGAGAATAGAAAATAGAAAGATCAAAGCATTGAAATCTATAATAACATAACAAAGTGAAAGAAATTAGTAGTTGAATATATTACTGTGAGACCCAGAATTTTAGCTTCTTGTGAATAAAACAGGGGGAAAAGTATAAGTTCGCGTAAAGCTTCCAGTGCCGCTTGGTTTCCAGCAATTTCTTCGTCAGCTCTCCATTGCTCATTCTTCTCATCTTTGTCATTACCATAGTTGTCTACCCAGCTGCTGCTGCTGCTACTCCTTTGGTTTTCCATCTGAATCAGAAAAATATATGTTTGTTTGAAATTATAAGTTCTTCCAAGGTATGCTTGTTTGAAAATTATAAGTTTCTAGGGATTTGTATGTAGGGTTTGAAAGAGGGAAAAGGGGCATTCATGCCCTTAAAGTTTGTCTCGGGGAACAAGTACGTTTTTAAGTTTGGTTAGTTGATTAGGGTTGATTATGTAGGTTGGATTGGGTTGATTATGACTATGGAAACAGACTCGCTGGTGAGTTTGTTCCACTGGCGGGTCTGTTTTTCTTCAACAGGTTGGCCGGAAAATATTCCGACCAATTTGTTGAAGCGAACGAAAAAAATTCAAAAAGATTCCTAAAAATTTAGTTAGAATTAATTAGTATTTAAGTGTGATTAATTAGAGTTAATTATGATTTTATGAATCTCACTCTCCAATTAAGTGCCACGTCAGCATAACGGGAGGGTTTTGAGCCGGTTTTGCCAAATTCAGGGTAAAAGTGATCCGGTTTTCTCAATTTGAACGTTTTTGATACTTTGTGCCAAGTTCGGGGGATAAAGTGATCCTTTGTTCTTTTTTTACTGGTTAATTAAGGATATTTTGGTCAATTATTGGTCAAAAGGACATTCATGATTCTGAAATGAAAATTCAGGGGGGTTTATGGCCGAAAAGTAAATTCATGAACATTCGTGATGGAAGGCCTAAAAGTTGGGGATCATGGCTGATTAAAAGCTTGTATTTTGATATGTTCTTTTAAGAACTAGTTTTGCACTACATATTACGTGCGTGGCTCGTAATTTGATTCGTCAATTTATATATTAATAAAATTCAGTGCAATAATATAAATTTAATTATCTGTGATTAATATTAAATTAGTTGGATTTTATTAAAAAATAAAAAAATAATTTATTTCATTGAACTTCAACAAATTAGTAATTGAGTATTTAGGTTCTAATACAAATACTTCATTTGCGTAAATTATGTCCTAAATAGACGTTTATTCTTTTTGATGGATACCGAATCCCACGGTAGTTACAATAGAGCCGAGTCACAGAAGATCCATTCTTAGGTGATACCGGACTCCTAATAAAGACCTGAATATATGAGGAAGGCGGCCGAATCCCTTGAGATCCGCCGATATATCAATGAAGACCGAATCCCTTAGGATCCGCCCAAAGCGCGCTAATCCGGGATTCGGATAGATCGCCACGATCCACTATAATGTCTCAAAATATCTTCCTGTCACGACCCAATTTTTATTGAGCCGCAACCGGCGCTAGGGAATGGGAGTGGTTGCTCCGAAACCCGTAGCAAGCCTAAAAACATAAATAATTTTTCGCAAATAAACAACAAACAGCAGTAAACAACGGAAGGTAATACATTTAAACACATATGTAAAAATATATACATTAACTGTTAAAACCTCGCGGGCTCTCGTTACCGTACCTCGTACGAACGGGCCACGCGGCATTATATACATCAGCTAATGTTTCAAAACATTTCACCGGCATCTCAGGCCATGAGTAAAATATAAAACACATAGCTTATCAAAACATATAAACAAGACAGCAGGAATATATACAGTCAAAATATACTGCTGTCCAAGCTACGACTACGTCACTCTGACCACTACTGCAGCACTACGGAAGTCAAGGAGCTAAATTTACATAGTTGACTTCCGGATCCCAAAAATTGGCTTCTATCTAGGTCCAGCCGCTAAACATCTGAAAACATCAAAGGTGAAGGGATCAGTATTTGGGAAAATACTGAGTGAGTCTGTATTTACTAACAGTATTATAATAAAAACACAGCATCGCATTTCAAGAAACAATATAAAACATATAAACAGGTATTTGATCCATACGAAACTAATATCCTAGTATGCAACACACTCTCAAATAATCCTCAATCATATACAAATCAATCGAATCACCCAATCGTAAATATCAATTGCGAGTCCAACTCGCTGGTGGCCCAGCCACTAGATACGGGGGCTCCGACTACACCGTAGCCGAGCACTCACTCGTATCAAAATCATAACCCAATCGTAAATATCATATTCATCATCAGCTCCCAGCTGAGTTATATCAATTCATCACTCATATGCAAACACATTAGACTGACTCGATACTGGTGATCACACAGCCTATTGACACCCAATAGGTAGCTAGTTTCTTTGGATTGCATACTAGTTCTCGTATATAAAAATTTAATAAAAACAAATAACATTTCAATCAAATCATAAAACGTGCGATGCGTATAAAGCAGTATAACATAATTTTAATATATAATACACAAAAGTAAATACAACTCACAGTGACCGCTATCCAAGTAATGATGTGATCGATTTGATAGTACGCTCTCGCTAGTCCGCTTCTATTGACCCCACTATTCGCTGACACGTCTGATGAATTGTTTAATAGTTAGACGTGAAACTTATACTTTTTTATATAATATTTCTATGTTTTAGGGTTTGGTTCCATTTTATATTTATTCACGTACTCAATAACTTTAGTCGTATAAACGACTTAGCAAACACCACTCTTATAATTCGAGAATCACCTAACGTCCCTGATGTTTCTATTGTTATTAATTATCTAAAACGTCGAGCTAATCTCAAGATTAATGATTCTCAAAGTCCGAACCCCGTCCTTTAGAGTCAAATACGATTTATATACATGTAAGGGCGAGTCGGGGTGCACGGGCGTGCCCTTCGATGGGTGCACGATCGTGCAATCAAGTGCACGTTCGTGCACCTCAGGGGTACACGTTCGTGTACTTCTAGTACACGTTCGTGCACCATGAAAAGTGCACGTTCGTGTGCTTCCAGTACACGTTTGTGCACCATGAGAAGTGCACGTTCGTGTACTTTAGGTACACGATCGTGTACCTTGCTAGGTGCACGTTCGTGTACTTTCAGTACACGTTCGTGCACCCGTGGTACACGGTCGTGCACCACGTGCACAGCTCCTCGGAAGTCGATTTCCGGGGTTTTATCACCATTCCGACGTGCTTCACACACCAATACTCGATACCCATATCTCGGTTTCTTCAAAAACGCCATAATAAACTCAAAAACATCAAATTACAACCTAAATCATAACCCCATACAAATCAGCCAATAAATCCTATTTTCAAACCAATTCTTGAGATATTTACCTTGATTTGATGCTCAGATACGATAGAGATTTCAATTCCGAAGAGATTCCCGCTTGAATCACTCAATTCGGACGTCAGACGGAGAAACGGCGGCGAAACGAATCGATCGGCGATGGATTCTCTCGTTCTCTCTGGATGATTCCTCTGCCTCTTCATTTCAAATGAAGATTATTATATGTTTTGGTTAAATTTTCACTTTGATCCTTGTTCTTTTTGTTTCTTATCATTTATCCTTTAAACTTTTCTTTTCTACGATTTAATCCATACTTAAATCGTTATACTCTTTTATTACGATTTAGACGTATTATTTATATCCGATAAATAATACAAAACTCGATATTAACACTTTCCCGTCAAAATCCAAATATTTCTATTTTCGACACAAAGTGGCTAAATTACCACTTTGGTCCTTGTACTCTATTTTGGATTTTTCTTGACATTTTTCCTTTTGATTCCAATTCTAACTTTAGAATTGAAATATAACCTTAATTTCCGCTTAATCATTTTCCTTAAAAACCGACCTACTAAAAGATTTATCTTTGTTTTATTAAAATCTTCCCGATTTCGCCACTCTAGCAAATCTGAATTGGACACGTGGTCCAATTAGCTAATAAAATATTTTGGGGTATTGCACTTCCCATTTGGACAAATCTCCAACATGGAAAGATAAGATCTATCTTAGGAAGACGAGACTATTTAGGAAGACGTTCCTAAATAGGACTCATGTCTGAATAAGGTAGATCACGATAAATCAGGGTGAATCTCTACAAAGTAGCTCGATCCCTACAAAGTGGGATTCACTTACCTACTATGACTCTACAAGGTATGCATTCATTTATTATAAAAGGAGCATGAGGTATGCCTAGAATCACAATTACATTTATATACTCAAAACGCTGCTCAAAGCTCTAAATTGACTTTGGCATAGAGTTAATCGGACCACCACCGTCCGGTTAGCTTCTACCCTGTTTTGCAGGTCTCATTCACCGGTTCAGAAGGCAGACTCCATCAATTGGCGCCGTCTGTGGGGAAATTTTATCTCAACTTCAATTCGAAGGAGTTTTTCTGAACTCAAAACAAATTTCATTGAAGAAGATGACTTCTGAAGGAATGAACCTGAAAGACAAAGCATCGCAAGGAAGAAAAAGAAAATCAATAGAATCCTCAATTCCGCCGCCGATGACTTTCGACGGGGAAGATTTCGAGAGAATAGCCGAAGAGCACAACGAAGCTCTTGTAGTGGTCATGGTCATCGAACACTGGAATGTAGAAAGAATCTTGGTCGATGAAGGGAGCATAATAAACTTAATAACAAGAAAGGCCTACGAAATCCTAGGAAGAGATCTAGCAGAATTAAAGAGGAATGTCACGCCGGTGGTAGGATTTGGAGGCTCCCCAATTAAGCCCAATGCAACACTCAATGTCAAGCTAGGAAGGACAAGGAAAAGCGAGGAATTACCTACACGGTTTAGTGTCGTGGAAATTGATTTGCCATATAATGCGATATTGGGAAGACCTTTCCTCCACGATTCGGCAGCTGTAACTAGTGTAAAAGCACTAACTATGAAGATACCAACAAAGTAAGGAATTATTACAATACAAGGAAACTGAGCCGCAGCAAAAGAGTGATACGATCAGTCAATAAAAGAATCATGCGAAGCAATGGCGATCGAAGAAATTCTCAACCATGACATCAAAGAAAAGAAACCACGCCCGAAGGCGAAACGAAGAAATTAGAACTCGGCACGGAGAAAAGAGTAAACCTCGGAGCGAATATGAATCCCAAAATCGAAGAAGACACCACGACGATATTAAAAAGCAACATCAGAACTTTCGCCGCCAAGGCCTCAGAGATCGTCGGGATAGACCCTCAAGTCATCACACATGATCTAAATGTAGCAGAAACGGCGAATCCCGTCAAACAAAAGAAGAGGAAATTCTCCGAAGAAAAACAAAAGATAATAGCGGAAGAAGTAAAAAAACTTGAAAAAGTCGGATTCATCCGAGAAGTCCATTACCCCGAATGGGTGGCGAACGTAGTGATCGTAAAGAAAGCTAACGGAAAAAACAGAATGTGCGTGGACTACAACGATTTAAACAAGGCGTGCCCCAAAGATAGTTACCCACTGCCTGACAGTGGCGGATCCAGAAAATTTTCATGGTGGGTCCATAAGTATTCTAAAAATTTAGATATTTTTTAAATTTAAATTTTTAGTTAAACAATATTAAAATACTAAAATGTTTTGTTTATAATTGTCATCAATGCATTTTCATATCCTAAAAATCACTCACACCTAAATATTATGGAACAATAGGTCAACGCGCCCCCTGAACTTGTGATACAAGTTCATCTAATTCAATTTATCCTTTTTTAAACAACCAATTCCAAAACTCTTCATTTTTGGGTCAAATAACCCCATAATTTATATTTTTATTTCAAAAAATAGATTTAAAATAATTATATCGCAACAATTAGGAAAGTATCTAGTTACTTTTTTACATCTATCTCCTCCGATTTGTATTTTACGCGTTTTAAAAATACAATTATGGGGTTATTTGACCTAAAAAATGAAGAGTTTTGGGGCTAGTTGATCAAAAAAATATAAATTGGATTAGATGATCCTGTGTCATAAATTTAGGAGCGTGTTGACCCTTTGTTCAAATATTATATTTCATTCTATATTATTAATCGTTATGTCACTTTGGAAATTATTCTTTATTAATTGGCTAAACTCATCATGCGGTCCTTATATTGATAGCTTTTATTTCACTTGGTCCCTCATTAATTTTTTACATTTTAGAAACCCCTTAACTATTTATTTTGGACATTTATGGTCTTTTTATGGATTGAATTAAAAAAATCGCCGTTTTAATTAACATGAAACTACGACGTTTTATGCATAAAAGGATCACATGAGTATACAATAAATAATTTTAAAATGTAAAAAGTTTGCAAGGGACAAAATGAAATAAAAGTTAATAATATAGGAATTTTAAAATGACTTTAACCTTATTAATTTGATTGCAGAAAAGCCATTCCATTATTACTATAGCTATGTGTAAAGTAAATGTTAATTTTAATAAAAAAATATACCACTAAATAAATTGTAAGTTTCAATTTATATATTTTTAATTTTAAATATACAAGTTATTAAATAAATGTATAAATTTAATAAAATTAGCAAACAATATATATATATATATATATCAACGAATTTTCTTTAGTTATTATAATTTTAATTTGTATTAAATAAGAAGTAGATTTTATGTTTGCAATACACTACTAATGATACTTTTTAATGTGAAATTATAATTTCAATCAACATGCATTAACTTAATAAAAGGTCGATCCGTGCACTAACTTAATTAAAATTTGAATTGGTGGATTTATAGACTAAAAACCTATTTAATACTATAATTTTTTAAATTTTACATATGTAGGTAAATTTTATTTTCCCAAAGAAGGTGGGGTCCCTTACATACATGGATCCGCCTCTGTAAAACACCGTCTTAATTTGCATCATTGATAGCTCCACGTCTCGAATACATCCAAACAAGAGGGTTTCGAACATGCACATCAGTGGTATACCCTGATCTTACTAAGAATAAAAATAGTCAATACTTTCACATAATTTATTACTCCCTCCGTCCCAAAACAATAGTTCACTTTCTCTATTTTTTTTGTCCCATAACAATTGTCAACTTTCTTTGTTAATCACAACTTATAGTGTTTATTTTCCATATTGTCCTCATTTAAAGTGGATCATTTATTGCTATTAGCCTATAGTTATAACATTTAATAAGGGTATGATAGGAAAAATGAAAATAAATTTGTGAAAAGTTAGAGTATTAATTGTATTTATTAAACTATGTGAAAAGGGGAAAGTGGACTATTGTTTTGGGACGGAGGGAGTACTAAGAATAAAGTAGATTTTTATTTTATTAATTTACATATAATTTTTTATATAAATTTTAATAAATTTATTATTTAAATAAATATTAATTTAATTTAGCGTAAATACGCGAAATTTACTACTAGGTGCTATAATATATAAAAATATGTGATAGGCATAAGGTACAAAAAAATTCTCGATTTTTTTCTAAAGTACAGATTAATCCTTTTATTTTATTTTTTTGAAAATTAACAAACACCCTCGTTGTTTTAAAATCGAACAAAAAAACTTTTTTAATTTACTTTTGGAACACTTACCCCCTTAAATTTTCGGTAAATATTTTAAACATTAAAATTCATTTTAATTTTTTTTATATGATTATGAGAAACATGTCAGCCATTAACGAGTGTTTCTAATGGTGTTGGAGAGTTATTTGTTATATCTGAAAACAAAAAGGGCTCAATTATACTTCAAACAAGTAAAAGGGTTGATTTATACTTTTATAAAAACTACAAAAAAAATTTATACTTTTTGTCTATGTGTGAACTGTATGGCCATATTTACAAGCATCACATGATATTCATGTGAATATAAGCATGCGTTAACAATGATTACGAACTACTAATTTATAGCACTCATCTCCATTTCTATTTTAATGAAAATGATTTTTCTCATTATAATGTATAAAATTGACATATTTTTTAATTATGAGTAAACTAAGTTCAAAAATAAACATTAAAAAATAATTTAAAATTTGTAATTTTTAGAAATTATTTATAAATAAATTATTTTAAATTATATGGAAGAGCTCTGTTATAATATAGACATTGTTTTTTGTAATTTAAAATTATATATCGCTAAATTTATTATGATGTTCTGTGAGTCAAGAAGATTCCAAATAGTTTGAGAGCGTTTGTCATTTTTATGATAATGGAGCAGTGCTTGATGAGTATGTGACTAAACATTTCACTTGATGGGATAGTATATGTATCGGGGATGGATGCTAATGTCAAATCACTTATACTTATTCCCGCAGATGTTATATTTGTAGCAGATCGAGATAAACCAGGTTACATTTTATTATTGGAATAAGAAAATATATGTTTGGTTATTTTTGCGAAACCTTTTCTTCATAAATAATGTTCTAATTTCAAATATTTATTAGTAATAAAGCGACTATTTTAACTTGAAAACACATGAAAGACAATGGAAAAGAGATACTATTAAACAAAATGTAAAATCTATTTATCAATATAATACTCAATAATGATTTAAGATACAAAAAATTAATTATGAAATTCATATTTTCATTACCGTTTGGAATTAGAAGAATAAAATCCATAGATTTTGTATAATCCATGAATTTCACCGAAATTCACTATTTAGTATGAAAAGAATAGCACGATAGTTCATGTGTTTTCAAATTTTTTTCATACTCTAAAATCTCTCGTTCAAATTTTCACCTCCTAGATGGAAAAATTGGATTAATTTCATAAAAAGTCACAACCTTTACACGAATTTTCATTTTAATCATGACTTTTAAAAATTGCCATATAAAACCACAACCTTTCATTTTTTTTCAAATCTATCACCAAATCAATTTTTGGTGTATTTTTGATGACGTGACCACCATAATCCGAAAAATTTGAAAAAAAATGAAAGGTAAAATTTACCGGAAAAATAATCCGTGATAGATTTGAAAAAAAATGAAAGGTCATGGTTTTATATGGCAATTTTTAAAAGTCGTTATTAAAATGAAAATTCGTGTAAATGTCGTGACTTTTTATGGAATTAGCCCAAAAATTAAAGGGTTAATATTATAAAAATTCACTAACTTTACACGTTTTCTCATTTTAATCGCGCAGTTTAAATTTTCTAATTTTCATGCTCGAATTATCACTTTTTCTCAAATTCATACACGGTGCTGAGGTGTCATGGCTCCATTGGTGTAATTTGCTGAGGTGGAAGTCATTTTACACCAATGAATGAATGCACCTCATCACCGTGTATGAATTTGAGAAAAAATGGTAGTGCATGAAAATGTGAAAATTTAAACTGCGTGATTAAAATGAGAAAACATGTAAAGTTGGTAATTTTTTTTACATTAATCCAAAATTAAAATCTATTATTTTTAATGAATAATGGATTGTGCTAACATTTAATAATTCCAAATATATGCCTATAAATTCATAGATTCTATATACATTTCAAACTATGAAATTTATAAATTCATGAATTTCACTTCCATTGATTTAAAATCCATTATTTTCAAAAACCCTCAACCCAAAAGGTTAGTTAAAACAATTACGATAATTATCTCATCACTTATGGTTTGATCATCCTAAGCTCTTTTAGAACTTATTACGGATACTAAGTAGCAGTCAAAAAAGGGAAGCCACTGAAACCATCACCTCTTACCACTGCCGTAGAAGCCGCGTGCATTTGTAATCTCATAACCAACTATAACCCGGATGCTTCTTCGTTACTCTTTTCTCGCTCATCAACTTCCTTACATCTGCTGCATCATCCCAAGAGCCTAATGTTCTCAACACATTTGACAATAATATATACGTTGCATGGTCATTAGGCCATAATTTCATAAGTTTTTCCGCAGATCGTGCACCGATTTCTCTATTTCCTTGAACTAAACAAGCACTAAGCAGAGCTTTATATACAGAGGGCCCTGGATCTATAGGCATGCCACTGATGATGGCTTCAGCTTCATTAAGATATCCAGCTCGACCAAAAATATCAACAACACTAGCGTAATGCTCTACTTTGAGAGGTTCAAATGATGCATCAACTCTCATCGAGTTGAAATACTCAAGCCCCTTATCTACGAGACCAACGTGGCTGCAAGCCGATAACACAGCAACAAATGTCGTATTATCCGGTTTAATCTTGGTTTTTCTCATTTGTTCAAACAATTCAATAACTTCATTACCGTATCCATGATGAGCACATCCTGTTAGAAGTGCATTCCATGAGACCACATCACGATCCTCGGTTAACCAAAACACCGTCTTTGCATCATTGATAGCTCCACATCTCGAATACATCAAAACAAGCCCGTTCTGAACGTGCACATTGGTGGCATACCCTGATTTTACGATAAGAGCATGCATTTCCTTACCCTCTTCAAGAGCTGAAACAGCCCCTATTGCTCCCAACATACTGGTAAATGTGTACAAATCCGCATTTATACCAGCATGCCTCATTTTGCAGAAACAAATTATACATTCAACGCCATTTCCCAAATTGGAAAAACCAGAAATAACTGCATTCCACGAAACTTGATCCTGTAATGTAACATCAGCGCACACCTTTTTAAAATCCTCAACATTGGTACTACATTTTGAATAAACAGTTACAAGAGTAACAGCAATATAAGAATTAGATTCAAAACCGGATCGAATCACACAACAATGAATTTGCTTGCAATAGTCCATACATTCCAGACTAGAAAACGAACTTAATAAACTATTATAAGTCACACAATTTGCCTTAACACCAAACCGCATCATTTCTCTCACTAAATCCATCGCTTCATCATGTTGTTCATTCTGTGCAAATGCAGTAGCCATAGAAGTCCAAGTTACAACATTCTTATCCCCAACAGAATTAAAAACTCGCCAAGAATCATAAACGCTACCACACTTCGAGTACATATCAACCAAACCCGTCCCCACGAAGGCATTATAATCAAACCCTGCTTTCACAATCAGTCCATGAACTTGAGCTCCGAACATTCCATCCTTCAATTGCGAGCAACCCGCAAGACAAGCCGAAACACTAAACGAAGTCAAACCTCTAATCTCCCGTAAAGCATCGATAAACAATCGAACAACTACAAATGGGCAATCTGCATTCAAATACCCAGAGATCAACGAATTCCAAGTGACAATGTTTCGTTCAGGCATTTCATCGAACATCTTCTGGGCGCTTTGAATTTTGTTACATATTGCGTACATATCAACAGTTGCGCTGCATACATGGGGATTTGAAATGAATCCAATTTTAATAATTGTGGAATGTAATTGAATACCCATGTCAAGAAAAGCAAATTGGGAGCAAATTGAGAGAAGTTTGTTGAGGAAGTAAGGGTTTGAAAAGGACCCATTTGTTAGAAACTGAGGAAAAAGGACTAAATCGGAGATTTGGTAGCTATAGCAGGAGTAATCTTGTTCTGTGGTACTGGTGATGTGGTATCTGTGCAGAAGTAAAGCGCGGGAAAGGAGAAGATTGGTGGGTTTGAAAGCTGTGTGTAGGTTGCGTCGAAGTTGAGAAGTAGAGAAACGCAAGCTCATAGTATGCAGGATTAATCTGACGCACAAGTTTACATAATGGATTAAAATCTTAATATTTTGATTAAAAAAGCATTAAAATCATAATAAATTATTGATTAATAAATAACTGCCATTAATAAAATAGAAAAGATTTAACTTTAACAAAAATTAAAAAGTTAGTTAATTATAATAAATTTATTAATAATCATTTATTATATTAATATTTTTTTGGGTATTGATGGATACCGAATCCTACAGTAAATATAATGGAGCCGAGTCACAGGAGATCCACTCTCAGGTGATACCGGACTCCCCCTGAAGGTCCGAAGATATGAAGGAGACGCCGAATCCCTTAAAATTCGGTGATATGCCAATTGATACCGAATCCCTTGAGATTCAATGATATGCCAATAAAGACCGAATCCCACATGATCCGCCCAAAGCGCGTTAGGTCCGGGATTCGGGTAGTCGACCAAGAATGGAAGTATTGTCCTATTCGGACACAAACACTATATATGGAAGGATAAGCTCTACCTTAGGAAGATAAGACTATTTAGGAAGACGTTCCTAAATAGAACTCTTATCAGATTAAGGTAGATCTCGACAAATCAGGATAATCCCTACGATATTGCCGAATCCTTACAAAGTAGGATTCACCTGCCTATTACGACTCTACAAGGTATATCCGACTACTATAAAAGGAGCACGAGGTATGCCTAGAATCAGAATTACATTCATATACACAAAACGCTGCTCAAAGCTCTAAACTGACTTTAACATCGGAGAGTTAATCGGACAACCACCGTCCGGTTAGCTTCTACCTTGTTTTGCAGGTCTTACTCACCGGTTCAGAAGGCAGACTCCATCAATTGGCGCCGTCTGTGGGAAAAATTTAACTAAACTTCAAATAGAAGGAGCTTTTCTGAACTCAAAAACAAATTTCATTGAAGAAGATGACTTCTGAAAGAGTACACCTGAAGAATCAAACGTCACAGAGAAAACGGAAAGCAACAGAACTCTCAACTCCTCCTCTAGTAACTTTTGACGGGGAAGATTTCGGGAGAATAGCTGAAGAGCATAACGAAGCTCTAGTGGTAGCCATGGTCATCGAACACTGGAACGTCGAGAGAATCCTGATCGATGAAGAAAGCGCAATAAACTTAATAACAAGAAAGGCTTACGAAAGCCTAGGAAGAGAACTAGCAGAATTAAAAGGAAATGCCACACCTGTGGTAGGATTTGGGGGCTCACCAATTAAGCCCAACGGAACAATCACACTTGATGTCAAGCTAGGAAGGACAAGGAAAAGCGAGGAATTACATACGCGGTTTAGTGTCGTAGAAATCGACTTGCCGTATAACGCGATATTGGGGAGACCTTTCCTCCACGACTCAGCCGCCGTGACGAGTGTAAAGGCACTAACCATGAAGATACCAACAAAGCAGGGAATTATCACGATACAAGGAAACCGAGCCGAGGCAAAGAAGTGCTACGAACGATCAATAGAAGAATCAGGCGAAACGATGGCGATAGAAGAAATCCTTAATCACGACATCGAAGAAAAAGAAACAGCACCCGAAGGCAAAACAAAGAAACTACAACTCGACAAGGAGAAAAGAGTAAATCTCGGCGCAAACATGAACCCAAAAATCGAAAACGAAATCACGACCATGCTGAAAAACAACATCAAAACCTTCGCCGCCAACGCGTCAGAAATTGTCGGAATAGACCCCCAGGTCATAACTCATGATCTAAATGTAGCAGAAGCGGCGAACCCCGTAAAACAAAAGAAAAGGAAGTTCTCGGAAGAAAAACAGAAAATAATCGCTGAAGAAGTAGAAAAATTGGAGAAAGCGGGATTCATACGAGAAGTCCACTACCCCGAGTGGGTAGCTAACGTAGTTATCGTAAAGAAAGCTAACGGAAAAAATAGAATGTGTGTAGATTACACCGATCTGAACAAAGCGTGTCCTAAAGATAGCTACCCTCTCCCAGACATCGATCAACTCGTGGACTCTACTGCTGGACACGCGATGTATAGCCTAGCCGACGCAGCTCAAGGCTACCACCAAATCCAGATGAAGGAACAAGACCAGGAAAAAACTTCATTCATCACGGAGGGAGGAACCTACTGCTACACGACGATGCCCTTCGGTTTGAAAAACGCCGGAGCAACATACCAAAGGCTTATGAATTTCATATTCAAAGACGAGATAGGAAAACGAGTCCAGGTGTATGTAGACGATCTAATCATCAAAAGCGAGAACGAGGAAACCCATGCAAAAGATCTGGAAGAAACATTCAACATACTGAATAAATTCGGAATGAAGCTGAACCCAGACAAATGCACGTTCGGCGTACAAGGCGGGAAATTCCTGGGATTTATGATATCTAAAAGAGGAATAGAGGCGAACTCCGAGAAGATCAAAACAATTATGGACATGAAGGCACCAAGAAATATAAACGAAGTTCAAAAACTCAACGGGCGAATCACACACTCGGTAGATTCATGTCTTGCTCAGCAAAAAGATGCTTGCCTTTCTTCAAAGCCCTCAAAAGAACACAAAAATTTGAATGGAATAAAGACTGCGAGAACGCTTTTGAAGAAATAAAGAAGTTCCTCGTCACCCCTCCATTGCTCAGCAGACCGCTGAAAGGGGAGACGCTGTATCTATACATCAGCACCACAGACGAGACTATCGGAACAGTGCTGGTGAGGGAAGAAGACAATGAAATGAAGCCAATCTACTACATTAGCCGAGTCCTGAAAGGCGCGGAGACAAGATACACCGAGATCGAAAAAATGGCACTGGCTGTATTAACCATAGCTAAAAAGCTGAGATATTACTTCCAAAGTCACAACGTTGTGGTGAGAACGAATCAACCATTGCGAAAGGCGATCCAACGACCAGAAACATCCGGAAGATTAGTCCACTGGTCCATCCAACTCAGCGAACACGACATAAGATACGAACCTCGCCCGACTCTAAAAGCGCAAGCTTTGGCGGACTTTGTAGCAGAAATAACTCCAACCGAGACTGGTCAGCCCAAACCAGCCTTAGTATGGGAACTTCACGTAGATGGAGCGTCAAATGAAAAAAGAGCCGGAGCAGGAGCCATCCTCAGAGGACCCGAAAAAATCAAAATCGAATATGGAGTAAACATCCAATTCACCGCCAGCAACAATGTAGCTGAGTAGGGGTGTGCAAAAACCGACCGAAACCGAAAAATCGAACCGAACCGGTTTTAGAAATTCGGTTTGGTTTTTCGGTTTTTCGGTTCGGTTTTGTTAAATAAAATTTTTGGATTATTCGGTTCGGTTCGGTTTGGATGAAAAACCGACCGATTTAACCGAATAACCGAAAAATTAAAACATAGTCGTTTTATCCCTTGAGGATCGTTCATTTAATCCACTCACTTCACTCACACACAGCCTAATCCAGAAAGCCCTAATTTCATTTTTTTCACTTTCTCTCAATGTTACCCTAATCCACCACAACTCATCTAGCCGCCTAACCCTTACAATAAAACCTTAAAATCCTTCTCACTCACTTCGGCCGCCGTAACTTTCTTCCATCTCACACTCACTCCGGCCACCTTAACATGCTTCCATCTTAATTCTTTCCATCTCTCGCTCTCGGCTCGCCTGGATCTCACAAGTCACGCTGACCGCCTTAACACACAGTGCTTGACGGATCCAACACAGTACGAGAACGAAAGCAATTTTAAGGTACTCATTTTCAGATTTTCGCATCAACATTTAAAAACGTTTTCTAATTTTTCATTTAAGCATAGCATCAATTTTTATTTTTGAGTTTTATGATTTTCCTTTACTTTTATTTCTGAGTTTTACTTTTGTAAATATTGAATTGTAAAGTTTTGAGGTGTATATCTCTGTTTATGATTTTTTGCATTTATATTTCTTGAATTGCAGGTGATGAGTTTGGCTCTTGTTTATGGATTTGCTGTATTGACAAAAATGTGGAGCTAAAATTTCAAATTTTGATTTGTACTTTTGCAGTTGAATTGAAGATACTTAATTTTCATTTTCTGCATTTAAAATATATGAACTGTGTTTATACATTTGAGCTTTAAAAACTTTCTGAATTTGTATCTTTGATTTATACATTTGTCTCTCAGAATGTGAATATCATTATTAATAGGTCTGAATAAATATTTCATGAATAAAAAGTCTTGAACCTGTGAATAATAGAAGGGTAAAACCGAATTTTTTAAACTGAACCGAACCGAATATTTTGGTTCGGTTCGGTTCGTTTTTTTATTACATTCGGTTCGGTTCGGTTTTTTTAAAAATAAATTCGGTTTTGTTCGGTTTTGACATATTTCAAACCAAACCGAACCGAACCGACCGATGCACATCCCTATAGTTGAGTACGAAGCCCTAATCGCAGGCCTCGGCCTAGCATTAGAAATAAGAACAGAAATCCTAAGGATCTATAGCGACTCCCAGCTGATGGTAAATCAGGTCAAGGGAAAATATCAAGCCAAAGAAACAGGGATGATCGAATATCTGGGGCAAGTCATGACACAGCTCCAACAGCTGGAAGCACAAGGAGGGAAATGGGAAATCATTCAAATTCCAAGAGAGGAAAACACCAAAGCCGACGCCATCGCCAAATCGGCATCGGAACTCGGAGATCTATTCACTAAAATGCAGTTAAAAGAAACTCTCGAATCGCCAAGCACCAGAAAAGCAGAAGTCATGGCAATCGAAGAGGCCGACTCCTGGATGACCCCATTGATGAAATATTTAGACCACGGTGAATTACCAACAGACAAAATCGAAGCTATCCGCACCATCAGAAAATCTGCCAACTACTCATTTCACAACGGAATTCTTTACCGAACCTCCTTAACTCATCCATGGTCTAGGTGCGTCTCGCCCCAGACAGAAGAATCCGTTCTAAAAGAAATCCACGAAGGAATATGCGGAGCACACGAAGGAGCAATCACCATAGCAAGAAAAACAATACTCCAAGGATACTACTGGCCGACCATCAAAGAAGATGCGAAAACATTAGTCAAGAAATGTGATAAATGCCAAAGACACGACAATGTCAGTCGCAAACCAGCAGTATCTCAAGGATCAATGGAGAGCCCTTTGCCGTTCGCCATATGGGGGATCGATATAGTTGGACCGTTTGAAACGGGAAAACATCAATTGAAATTTCTAATCGTCGCAATAGAGCACTTCACAAAATGGGTAGAGGTAGCGCCAGTCGCAACCATCACTGCAGCCAGAGTAGAAGAATTCTTCAAGAACGAAGTAATATACCGATTTGGCATACCCCACACTGTAATAGCAGACAACAACAAACAATTCAACTACAAACGGTTCAAGGCATTCTGCAAAGGACTAATGATCAATTTGAAATTTACTTCGGTGGCGTACCCTCAAACAAACGGAACGACGGAAGTCACCAACCGAACCATAGCACAAGGAATAAAGAAGAGGCTTTCTCAGAATAAGGAAAATTGGGCAGAAGAATTATACAGCGTTCTGTGGGCATACAGAACAACTCCTAGAAAAGGAACTGGCGAGACACCCTTCAGACTCGCCTATGGCACCGAAGCGGTAATTCCGGTAGAAATTGGCATACCCAGTATCAGGGTTAACTATCTGGAAGAAGAAACCAACGAGGCTAGAACAAGGCTGTGTCTAGACCTACTAGAGGAAAGGAGGGATGAAGCGGTGGTCCGAGCCGCTACATACAAGAAGCAAGCTGCAAGATACCATAACAAGAGAATGAATTCGAGAGAATTTCAAAAAGGCGATCTGGTCTTACGAAACGCGGAAGTTGGCAGAGAATGAATTAGATTAACTCTACAACTAAAGAAAAACAATGGTAAAAAAGATCATTATATTCACAAGCAAAAATTACAAAGGATCCGCCTACGATCCAATACAAAAAGAAGAAAATACAAAAAGAAGAAAATAAAAACTAAGCTTTTTTCAAAACATCTTGTTTCTGCTTATCAAGCTTCGCATTCACCTCCTTCGCCAAAGAAGCAGGATCCAACTGATTGACGCCAGAAAGATCGATGCTAGGATTCAACTTGTTGCCAGGGCACCTAGTCCTTGTCCTACACCCATTGGACAAGGACGACCCTCTGCCTCTGAAAAGAGGAATGCAGCTGGCTCAAACTCATTTAATGGTGTTTCATCTAGCATAAATGATCCAACAGATTTGGCAACTGCTTTGTCTGGCATGAACCTGTCAGCAAATGGCGTGATGGATGACGAGAACCAAAAGAATGCCAATCTGTTTGGTATTCAAGGAGGTCAGAATCACGTGATGCAAAATGCCTATCTAAAGAAGTCTGAATCTAGAAATTCGCATATGCCTTCTGGTCCTCAGTCCACAAAAATGTCTTATGCTGATTTTGGTATGAATAATGGCAATGGGTCTGACCTCAACAACTCATCCTTTGGATCTGAAAGACACACTGAACGGCATAATTCTGGCGTCCTAGGCAATTCATACATGAAAGGCTCACTGAACTCCACTCTCAATGGTGGAGGTGGCTTACCCTTCCAGTATCAGCATCTAGATAATGCAAATTCATCACTGCCAAACTATGGGATAAGTGGATATTCCATGAATCCAGCAATGGCTTCCATGACGAGTAGCCAGCTTGGCACTGGTAATCCACCAATGTTGTTTGAGAATGTTGCTGCCGCTTCAGGTATGGCCATACCCAATCTGGATTCAAGAGTTCTTGGAGGAGGTTTGGGGTCCGGAGCGAATCTAACTTCTGCTGCATCTGATCCTCATAATTTTGGACGAGTGGGTAGTCCGATGGCAGGGAGTGCCGCTCAGGCCGCTTTTGCAGACCCACTATACCTCCAGTACTTGAGGACTCCTGAATATGCTGCTGCTGCTCAGCTTGCAGCTCTTAATGATCCCTCAGTGGATAGAAACTACTTAGGTAATTCTTATCTAAATTTAGTGCAATTTCAGAAGGTTTATCTTGGAGCGCTTTTGTCATCCCAAAAATCACAGTATGGTGTACCTATGGGTGGTAAATCTGGTTCCAATCATCATAGTTATTATGGAAATCCTGCCTTTGGTGTCGGCTTGTCATATCCTGGAAGTCCTCTAGCAAGTTCCGTTATTCCTAACTCCCCTGTTGGACCTGGGAGTCCAATAAGACACAATGAGCTGAATATGCACTATCCTTCTGGGATGAGGAACTTAGCTGGTGTCATGGGGCCATGGCACCTGGATGCAGGTTGTAATATGGATGAGAGCTTTGCTTCATCACTCTTGGAAGAGTTCAAGAGCAATAAAACTAAGTGTCTTGAACTTTCAGAGATTGCTGGCCATGTCGTTGAGTTCAGGTATTTTCTGCTTAAAAAAATTTATCTTTTATGTAATATACAACCCTTGTAGTGCTGATCTTGGCTATATTGTTTTTGCTATAATAATAAATCATTATCATTATTTTATTATCATCATCATCACTTATAATATGGTTCTTTGGTTTTGACCCTTTTTATGAGCAGCGCCGACCAATATGGGAGTCGATTTATTCAACAAAAACTTGAAACAGCTACAGTTGATGAAAAAAACATGGTTTATCAGGAAATTATGCCTCAAGCCCTTGCTTTGATGACTGATGTGTTTGGTAATTATGTAATTCAGAAGGTCTGGTATCCCTCCATTGCTGATTCGTATACTTGTCTCTTTTTATATTTATTATAAAATAACTAAATCTGTAACTGCAGTTTTTTGAACATGGACTTCCTTCACAAAGAAGAGAACTGGCTAGCAACCTTTTTGGTCATGTTTTGACGCTTAGCTTACAAATGTATGGATGCCAAGTGATCCAGAAGGTACTACTAGTTTTTATCTGAAAAGACGTTTATCCTTTGCTATATCTTTGTATGTACCTATATCACTTGAGCTTGAATTGTTCTAGATAAACCCGTGCAACTATGCTTTAGGTTCATATAAGAAAATTCCCAGTTAAACCGTCCCATAATACTAAGTGGGTTGTATTGGGGTGCAGCCTGGGTTTACACTTTACAGCCATTGCACAAGTTAGCCTCTTGGCTTTACACCTGGTAATGACGATGTTACTTATTTTGAGGTGCACAGAACTGCATATGTTCTAATTTATTTATTGTAATGTGATTTAAAAAGGAAGCCATTTTATTATAATAGACCTGCTGCACTTAGATTAATATCACTACATGTTTATGTGCTTGTGTTGTTTTTTGATTTTGTGGTTCTGCAGTACATGAGCTCCTAATAATTAGATCTGACTGGAAATTCCTTGTAAATATATTTTTCAGGCCATTGAGGTTGTTGATCTTGATCAGAAGATAAAAATGGTTGAAGAGCTTGATGGTCATATCATGCGCTGTGTCCGCGACCAGAATGGAAACCATGTCATCCAGAAGTGTATTGAGTGTGTTCCTGGAGAAAGTATTCAGTTTATTGTCACAACATTCTTCGATCAAGTTGTGACTCTCTCTACCCATCCATATGGCTGCCGTGTGATACAGGTTGATATATAGTTTCTTAGTTATTTAGAGAATTAGAGTTTTCCAATTAAAGAGAAATATAAATGAGAAATATTTCTCTTATTGGCAGAGGATTTTGGAGCACTGCGAGGACCCTAATACACAGAGTAAGGTTATGGTTGAGATTTTAGGAGCTGTTAGCATGTTGGCACAAGATCAATATGGCAACTATGTTGTTCAGGTTTGTGTTTTTTTCTGAATATTCTCATGGATAGTGGTATCCATTCGCCTATTCTTGTATTCGTGTTTTTTTGGTATGCATAGTTGAAAGTCCTTTATTCTCTTTTTTGGATGTGTCTACTTTGAATCTTAATGTTTTTTTTCCAGAGCTAACTCAGCATATTAGATAGAAGAGAATATCATACTACTTGTGTATTGATCAGATGCTGATCTATAAGACGCAGGAGTTCAGTTTTCGTATTTTAATTGTTAAATTAGTGCTCCTACACTGTCTCTCTCCCTTCCTGAGGGGGAGAAGAATAATATGTGAACACCTTACATTATTTCCTATTTTAATTACTCACAATTCTCATTATTGTGATTGTTTGCTATCAAACATTATGTTGTCTTTCTAATCCGTTCTCTATATTGCTTTTCATAACCTCTGCCATCTATTTTACAGCATGTGCTAGAGCATGGAAAATCCCACGAACGTTCTGCTATTATTAAGGAGTTAGCTGGGAAGATAGTTCAGATGAGTCAGCAGAAGTTTGCTTCCAACGTTGTGGAGAAGTGTTTAACTTTTAGTGGTCCTAATGAGCGGGAGATACTGGTTAGTGAGATGCTTGGAACCACTGATGAAAACGAGCCTCTCCAGGTGACTAATTTTTTATGCGATCTTCAAGCCAGAATGCAATCACTTTCGAACTTGCTGATACCAATTTATGATGTTTAGCCATTTTCTCTTCTAACACTCCCATCTGTCTTGCTCTTTTTTGTATTGTTTCAGGCAATGATGAAAGATCAGTTTGCTAATTATGTTGTTCAGAAAGTACTTGAGACTTGTGATGACCAACAACGCGAGTTAATCCTTACGCGGATTAAAGTTCATTTAAATGCTTTGAAGAAGTATACCTACGGAAAGCATATTGTTGCACGCGTAGAGAAACTTGTTGCTGCTGGGGGTAAGAAGAACCTCTTCTTATTTCTGACTGCTTTACCTTATTTGCCTAGCTGCTTGTTACTTAAAAAGATTTTGGAGATACATCTGTGCTTTAATATTTTTTTGTGTTAGTAGTAGTACTGGTGAAATTTCTTGCTGAATATTTCTGTGTTAGTATTGATACATGGACATTTTGCTTTTGTGTGGAGGCTCATATTTAGCAATGAACCTTTTGGAGAGTGTAACCATTTCTGTAACCTAAACTCTTTATGGTTCTTGTACTAACCTCTATCTTAGATTCTGATCTGCACATTCTTGAGAATTTAAATCATGCATATGGGCAGTAAATCGTGAGAATTTGAATTTCTGGCTTTCGCTGAACATTTAGTACTAATAGTCTTGATTTTTCTGCTGATTGAGATTGTATCTGAATTTTGTGTATGCAAATTTGAATCTGCATGGTTTTATATCTTTTGCGCCTAAAAACAAATTCATGTAACTGGGCTGCAAAGGACTCATAAATTACATGTCAACTAACTTCAATTACTGGTTTATTTATTTGTTTGCAGAACGGAGAGTTGCTTTGCAGTCTTTGCACCTTGCTTAGGCGGCCTAGGAAAGAAAGTCTGTACAGCTAACTGAGGCTAGTGTGAGCTTCATCACTTTCTTCCTTCGAGTATCTAGAGTTACTACTTCTCTGCCTATCTTTCTAGACAGGTATGAGCTTATTGAAAATAAAAGTTGTTGCTTGTACCGAAAACTGTACATTGTGTAGTTTTAAGGTTTATACATAGAGTTGAGGTAGCTGAGGTTCAGATGTTGAATGCACCTGACGCCCCTGCAAGAGGAGATAAAATGACCGACAATACAAGTGTTTTTACGGTGTGTAAAGAATCAGCAGACGACGAGGGTAGTCTAAAACGTGACTGTACAAAATGTTGGAATGTGGAGAGTGCTGTTAATGTTAGATGAGGCCAGAGTTATCCTTCATGTATCGGTATCTGAATTTTTTTTGTTCTTCCTTTTAAAAAAGTACATTTTTCTTATGTTTACCATGTTGTCTATAATCCTTGTGCTTATGTTATGGCTTTATGTTTATATTTGTTCTATTTATATCCTGCAATCTTTAAACCCTAAGGAAATGCAAAACTATGTTTTGTTAACTTTTTTCTCATATTAAAATCAAATTTAAACCCGAAGAACCTCAAAGTTCTTTGAGGGTTCATTTCCCTTTTATTTCTCTCATTATGTGAATGTCAAATGATTGTATAGGTTGTCAAAATGAGTTGTGACATGCGAATATTGAAAATAATGAATTACCGCCGAGGTAGAATACTGTTGAGGTTATATGTAGTTGTATCATAAACGAGTTAATTAATTATACGGGTTAAAATGTGATATATGTCAATATGTTTAACTCATTCAATTTATTCTGTTATATTGTTTAACTAGTGAAAAACCCTCGCTTCGGAATCGACTAATTTTAAATTTAATTATAAACTTAAATTTAACAATTTAAATTATATAAATATTAACTGTTTAGAAAAAAAAACATACTCATTCCAATATTTAGATTTTGGTATATGCACAATTTATATTTTATTTTAGTATTAAAATTGACATATAGTATAAAAATACAAAATTAGTTAAATGTATAAAGAGGAACATGACTAACTTAAATACTATAATCAAGTATTGATGTAAATTTAAATAAATTAACTTAATAAGATAAAAATAATTATTTTAAAGTTGTATGATTAAGTAGTAAAATAATTGAAGTAACTAACTAAATATCAATTGTTGAAAAATTTCATTATTATATTTTTATGATGTTATATATTATTGAACGGTGAAATTAATTGTTTTATAGATTTAGGTTAAAAAAATTGAATCCGCGATTAAAAGAAGTATATATAGGTCAATTTTTGTTTGATCTAAATTCAATAATTTAAAATTAACAAAAGTATTATATTTTTTTATTGAAAATCTTATTTTATACAGGCACCGTTTAGATTGAAGGTTTTTAAATCTATAGATTTTAACAAAATCGATGGATTCTAAATCAATGAATTTAAATACATAGATTGTAAAATTTCATCGTTTGAATTGAAAACAAAATCCATGGAGTTTTAACATAATTTTTCTTCCACTCTTGTTTGGTTCAATAACTGCAATCCATAAATTTAACATATTTTTCTTCCATTTTTACCCTCAGTTAGATATTTAAACACTAATCATTTTATAGCAAAAGACAATTGTTTTATAACATAAGATCAAGATAATAGTAAAATTAATATTTTTTGCTTCTCTTTTCACATCATAACTATTGATAAATCTAAAATATGAATAATTTGTATATCACATAGCTATTGATTAAATACAATAAATATGTAAAGAAACTTACAAAATAATAATTGGCCAAACCCTTCGCAGTAGAATAATATTTTTAAAAGATATTTCTATAAATAAAAAGGTAAAAATGCGATAAAAGAAAAAAAATGGTTTAATTAGGATTAAAGATATTTTAGGAATATTAATTTTTTATTAGGGATAATTATGGAGAAATATAAATAGTATACAATTCATTATTTATGAAAATGGTGGATTTGGACTTTTCCACCTAGGAGGTGGGAAATTAAAACCCTAAAAATGATGAATTTTAAAAAATGAGGGAATTTATAAATTTAAGAATTTTATTAATTTGTTTTTTTAGAAAAACAATGGATTTTATCCAAATCCATGGATTGTTTAAAATTCATCGTTTAGAATGTTTAAGAAAGATTATTTTGAAAGTCAATTCACATAAAATAAAAAAAATGCTAAAAGAAATTATTGAAAACAATTTACATATTAATTCCAGACAAAACAAAACAAAAGGTGACTATTTTTAATTTTTTTTATGTTTGTTTTCTTGTAATTAATTAAGAGATATTGTCCTTTTTATTTGGTAGTATTTTCGTAATTAAGTGAACATAAGTTATATATTTATAAAAATAATCAAAAGAATCGACTGTATTTAGATGATTTTTCTTATAGTGTTATTTCGAACTTACTTTAAAATTTAGAGTTGTTTTGATAAATTGTAATACCCCGTATTTTCCGTTCGTGTTTCCATTGGTCGTTCGATTGTTTCGTCGCTCGTATCTTGCGTGTTTAAGCTCGTTTAGTTCATTTTTGAAGTTTGGATTCGGATGCCCATCGTTGCCGGGCTCGGGGCCCATTTCAGGCCCTTTCTTCTTTTGGCCTGCAGGGCGCGACGGAAGGCGCGACAGGGCTGGCGCGCCTCGCGTCGCGCCCTGTTAAAAATTTTGTGTTAGGGCGCGATGGCCCGTCGCGCCTCGCGACGCGCCTGCCATCGCGCCCCGCTGTTGATTTTTTTTCGTGGGGTCTATAAATAGACCCCATAACTCGACCAAACTCTTTTACTTCGTTTTAACAAAACCCTAGCCGTCTGAAAACCCTAATACGCTCTGAAGTTCATTACCCATCATTCCTTTCACTTGTTCTCGCATTCGGTAAGTAAATCATGTTTGTTTCATTCGTTTATCCTATTCTTATCGTCACATACGTTTCTAAGTTCATATCCGTCATGTTGTAGCATCAATCTAAAAACTTCTTCGACGATTCACATCGACTCAACGTTCTCTTCGATCCCTACGTTTCGGAATCTATAAGGTACGTAAGGATTTCTCTGTTTATCGCCGTTTCGATTTCGACGTGTCCTTGCTACTTTCTGCCGTTCTTTTTCTGTTGTAATTCAGCTGCCTTAGATCGAATTCTTGTAATCTATAATGAATAGGATGTAGATTGAATTGTTGAGTCGTGATAAATCATCGTTATTGAAACTGTTCGATTCGCCGTGAATTGTTACGATTATAGAAACTTGTTCTTGAGTTTTTCTTGTTAATTAAGTTATGTTTTAAGATTAATTGTTGTGATTAAATTGTAGGATTCATGATATAGATTTAATGTTTGGTTCATTATAAGAAAATGGAGTGAAAACTTAACATTAGATTACCTTTCCTCCATGAGTTGCTATGGGCGGCAGAAGCATGAATTTGATGGAATTCAAATTGTTGAAGGTGGTTAATTATCATGTATGGTCACCAAATTGTTTTATTGAAACCAATTGAATCCTTTAAGTTAGTTTTACTATTAAATTTGGTTTCGATAAAAACTTGAACTAGTTTGAATTTAATGGACAATTTGATTAGGTTAAATATTTTATAACTTAATTTAATTTAATTACTCGGGTAATTATATTTAATTTTAATCGAAATGTCGAAATTGGCTAAAGTACAGTTTAGTCCCTAATTGGCTAAAGTACAGTTTAGTCCCTAAACTTTTATAAGCTTAAAATGGTTAAGTTTTGGGTTGTAACTTAGGTTACTTAAATTGCAAGATATTGAATTCTATTTTTAAAATAGATAATTATTTTATTAAAGAATTTTAATTTATAAACTCGGGTTTATGAATTTAATAAGTTTTGTTTTGGGTTAGGCTATGGTCGCCCAACAAGTGGGAAGAAGCTTGGTAGTTTTTAATAACTCGGCTGACTCACTAATATGGATTTTAACTCGGATTTATTTAAATTATTTTATGTACCATTTTAAAGGTGATTATATGGTTGTACCTTATAACTTGGGTTATATCTGGAATGCATTTAATATAAGTGTTTATTAAATGTGACTTGGTTTTTGTGTTGTGCTGGTCCTATGTGGTGTCTAGTACTCTTTAGAGTTAGGGTCTGATTTTAATTATAATTTTAATATTTTATTTAGACCCGTCGACTGTTCGTACTTCAGAGTCAAACCAGAGTTAGGTGCTTGTCAGGATCACGTGGATTTAGCAAGCAGTGAGTTTATATCTCTATTTACCTCTTTATTAAGCAAATGTTATATTTTGTATATTTATATGTATACACAGCTTTCGAATTGTTTTCGGCATTATGGATTTGATTTGGAACGTGCTACTCGATGGGCATCATCGGGACTGCGTGCGCACCGGTAATGATTATGGTATTGAGGTGGGTTTGAGATACGTCCCACCTTAGTGAGGGCACCGGTGGAAGATACGTCTCCTGGACTCACTATTTATTAAGTGATAGTCGGGGATCAGTTATTGAGATACGTCTCACCGACACGACAATGGATTTAGAATTGTGGTTTAGGGTTTCATTGATAATCCATAATGAAAATGTTTTATTAAATGTTTTAAAGGTTTTTCAACTTAATAAATGTAAATGGTTATATAAACTCTACTCAGTAATGCTGACCCCGTTGTTTTCCTAAATTTTCCAGGTTTATGATTTGAGCATTGGTCGATCTCCGTTTCTTCATTCTCGGAGGTTTTTATTTTATTTTTAGAAGAAAAGAGTCGAACTGTTTTAAACTCTTAGACCGCAGTAGTAGTATCAGCTTATTTATGTCTTAGTCTTTTATTTATATTTTAGACTATTGTTTGTTGGATTTGTCCAACTGTTACTTTATCACTTTTGACATGATTACAGTGTTTATGGTATTTATATTATATTGCCATACTGTTGGAGATTATTTTGAGATAAGCGTACTTTAAATATATATTGTTTATATTGTACTGCTAGTCTAGGCTGAAGTCTCGGTTGCCCCCGAGCATGTGGTTTTCTACAGGTACATTGTTTTAAATGTTATAAGTTGGTTATCTGCAAGGCTAGCTACGGGTTTTGGCACAACCATACCCATACCCTAGCGCCGGTCGCGATTCATGAAAATGGATCGTGACAAACTTGGTATCAGAGCTTTGGTTTCAAACCAAGGCCTTTTTAATGTTAAGTGTTTATTGTTTGGCATGTTAAGTGGTTAATTTGCCCTAGGAACTACTGCAGAATTAGGATTCGAGTCTTGTCTTTGAAACGTCATCTTTTGTTTTCAAAACTTTCTGCCTACTCCTATAGGAATGTCATGAGTCAGTCGTGTGAATTAAATTGTTTACTGCTTATTTTATGGCTGTTTTCACTTGGGTGATTACTTGTTGGCTGATTCGCCATGTTGTGTTTATTTGGTTAAATGTTGTTTGTTTTGAGAATTTTTGTTTCATTCTTAGGAATGAACACTCGTACTCGTGCTGCGGCTCAGCAAAATGCTGAGGCTGATGATGCGATCTCTATGGAGGTGGATCAGAATGAACCAGAGGTTCATGCTGGTAGAGGATTGGCAGGCAGAGGCCTAGCTGGTCGGGGTCGAGCTGGTCGAGGTCGAGGTGGCCGAGGTCAAGCTGGCCGAGGTCAAGTTGGAAGAGGTAGAGGCAGAGGCGTTGGACGCGGTGCTGCAGGAGGTGCTCAAGCACCAGGTGGGGCACAACCTGAGTTGGAGGACTTTGACTTCAACACATTTTTGGCTGGAGTTGCTGCTCTACAACTCAACCAAGTTCAGCTGCAGGCGGGGCAAGTCGCCATGCAGGATCAGTATGCAGTGTTGGGTCAGATTGTTCAGCAGCAGCAACCACAGGCTGGTGGTGCAGCAGTTGGTGGTGTCGGAACCACTGACAAAGATTTGGTTTTGGCTTACATGAGGTTGAAGCCAACAGAGTTTGACGGTTCTGGAGACGCACTGGACTTTCTCGAGGAGGTTGAGCAGAATGCTCGGCGACTACAGGCTACTGAGCGTCAGACCGTCGTTCTAGTCGAGATGTCAATGAAGGGTTCAGCTGGGGACTAGTTTTGTAGATCTGTTCATGCTGACATGACTACCATCTCTTGGGCTCAATTTGTGGAGAGATTCACAGCCTTTTTCTTGCCGTTCTCAGTGACAGAGGGTCATAGAGACAGGTTGCTTACACTTACTAGGGATGATAGGTCAGTATCTGAGTACACGACGGAGTTCGTGAGGTTGGGTCGGTTCGCTCCGGACTTACAGGCAGATCCGCAAAGAGTGAACGACAGATACGTAAAGGGCTTAGGGCGCGATTTTGTTAGTTTGCTGACTGAGGCACAGAGAGACTTTACAGACGTAGTGGATAGTGCTCGGCATATGGAGAGTTCGTTATTACAGTTTGGGGAGATTTCTGGTCCTTCTCAGACCAAGAAGTCTTCTGGCTCTGGACAGCAGAGTGGTGGTGGTAGCTACCAATCGGCAGCTTCTCAGTACAAGAACAAGAAGAGGGGTGTTTCTACTCCCTTGTCTGACTGTGTGGTGGTGGACGTTGTGTATCCATCGTGTTCCGTGGTTATCCATGGAAGAGACTTGCGTGCTGACTTAGTTGTTTTGGATGTTCTTTCTTTTGACGTGATTTTAGGGATCGATTGGCTGGCACGCCATTATGCTTCGATCGACTGTCGAGGGAAGTCGGTTGAGTTTTGGATTCCAGGTGATCTACCCTTTTCTTTTCAAGGGGAAAAGGCGGAGACACCGAAGAATCTGATTTCTGCGATCAAGGCAAAGCGGATGATGAGTAAGGGTTGTCAAGCTTTCTTAGCTGTGGTTCGAGACATGGATGCTGAGGTGGGCAGCATAAACATTGTCCCTATAGTGAATGAGTTCACTGACGTTTTTCTAGAGGAGTTGCCTGGATTACCACCTGATCGGGATATCGAGTTCTGCATTGACGTTGTTCCTGGAACTGGTCCTATTTCGATACCGCCGTATCGGATGGCTTCTGCTGAGCTGAAGGAGTTAAAGGAGCAGTTACAAGAACTGTTGGACAGTGGCTTCATCAGACCGAGTACTTCTCCGTGGGGTGCTCCAGTTCTGTTTGTTAAGAAGGAGGATGGTTCCTTTCGGCTTTGTATCGACTACAGGCAGTTGAATAAGGCTACCATCAAGAACAGATATCCTCTTCCTCGCATCGACGACTTGTTTGATCTTGCAGGGTGCGAAGTGCTTTTCCAAGATTGACTTGAGATTCGGGTATCATCAACTTCGGATTCGGGAGGTCGATGTGCCTAAGACTGCTTTCAAAACGCGTTATGGGCATTTTGAGTTTCTAGTCATGTCGTTTGGGTTGACTAACGCACCAGCAGCGTTTATGGACATGATGAATCGGGTTTTCAAGCCGTTTTTGGATCAGTTTGTTATCGTCTTCATTGATGACATCCTGATTTATTCTCGGAGTGAGGAGGAGCATGCTTATCATTTGAGGACGATACTACAAACTTTGCGAGAGCATCATTTGTATGCTAAGTTCTCAAAGTGCGAGTTTTGGCTGGAACAGGTTACCTTCTTAGGACACGTGGTGTCTAAGGATGGGATCAAGGTTGATCCGAAGAATATTGAGGCGGTTATGGATTGGCAGAGGCCGAGGTCAGTTACCGAGATCAGGAGTTTTCTTGGGTTAGCTGGCTACTACCGTCGGTTCGTGTAGGATTTTTCTCGAATATCTGCACCTTTGACTAAACTGACACAGAAGGGTGTTAAGTTTGAGTGGACCGATAAGTGTGAGGCAAGTTTCGAGAAGCTGAAGGAGATTCTGACTACAGCTCCTGTTTTGGCGTTGCCTTCTGGCATTGAGGGTTTTACAGTGTACTGCGATGCTTCTCGGATCGGCTTAGGTTGCATGTTGATGCAACATGGACAGGTGATCGCCTATGCTTCTCGTCAGCTGAAGAAGCATGAGGTGAATTACCCTACTCATGACTTGGAGTTAGCTGCTGTGGTTTTTGCTCTGAAGATCTGGAGGCACTACTTGTACGGTGCGACTTGCGAGATCTTCACTGATCACAAGAGTCTGAAGTACATCTTTGATCAGCGAGAGTTGAATCTGAGACAGAGGAGGTGGCTAGAGTTGCTTAAAGACTACGACTGTACTATTCAGTACCATCCTGGTAAGGCTAATGTGGTAGCCGATGCTTTGAGTCGCAAGTCTTCGGGCAGTTTAGCCCATATTTCTGAGGTTGGGCGTAGATCCATGGTTAGGGAGTGGCATAGTTTGATAGCTTCGGGCTACGGTTTTCAGGTTTCTCAGAACGGGAGTTTGTTGGCACAACTGCAGGTGCAGCCAATTTTGATTGATAGGATTAAAGCTTTACAAGCTGAGGATCCACAATTGAAACGGATTATGGATGAGATCCATCTGGAAGGGAATTCCGAGTTTGTTCTTGTTGACGGAGTTCTCAGGTTTGGTTCTAGACTGTGCGTTCCGGATTTGGATGGTTTGAGAGACCAAATTCTGGAGGAAGCGCATAGGTCAGCTTACAGTGTTCATCCGGGATCTACCAAGATGTACCATGACCTCAAGGGTACGTATTGGTGGAGCGGAATGAAGAAAGATGTTGCAGAGTACGTTTCCAAGTGTCTAACTTGCCAGCAGGTGAAGCTGGAACATCAGAGACCTTTTGGCTATCTGCAGCCACTACCTATTCCAGAGTGGAAGTGGGAGCGGATTGCCATGGACTTTGTTGTTGGTTTACCACGTACTCGACAGGGGTACGATTCCATCTGGGTGATAGTTGACCGTATGACCAAGTCAGCTCATTTCCTTCCGATCAAGGTTTCGTATCCTGCTTCGAAGTTGGCTCAGTTGTACATCGACAGGATTGTCAGTTTGCATGGTGTACCAGTTTCGATTGTTTCAGACAGAGGTTCGGTGTTCACTTCGAGGTTCTGGAAAGCGTTACAGGAGTCCTTGGGTTCTCGATTGGACTTCAGCACAGCTTTTCATCCTCAGACTGACGGTCAGTCTGAGAGGACCATTCAGACATTGTAGGATATGCTCAGGATGTGCATTCTTGATTTTCAGGGTAGCTGGGATACTCATTTGCCGTTGATTGAGTTTTCCTACAACAACAGTTACCATGCGAGCATTGAGATGGCACCTTATGAGGCCTTGTACGGACGCAAGTGTCGATCTCCTATCTGCTGGGAAGAGGTCGGCGAGCGGAAGTTGTCTGGTGCTGAGATTATTCAGATTACCTCAGAGAAGGTACCGTTGATCAAACGGAGGTTGGAGACTGCTTTTAGTCGGCATAAGAGTTATGCTGATCCGAAGAGAAAAGACATCGAGTTTCAGGTGGGAGACTTTGTGTTTTTTCGGGTTTCGCCTATGAAAGGCGTGGTTCGTTTTGGTGTCAAGGGAAAGTTGGCACCGAGGTACGTTGGGCCTTATGAGATTTCAGAGAGGATTGGAGCTATGTCTTATCGTCTGGTTCTGCCGCCAGACATGTCTTTGGTACATCCTGTTTTTCATGTTTCTATGCTGAGGAAGTGCATCTCAGATCCTTCACATGTGATTGTGCCTCAGAGCGTTGAGATTGACCAGGAGCTGTCCTATGAGGAACAACCAGTTGAGATTGTCGGTACGCAAGTGCGCAGATTACGGAACAAGGAGATTCTGATGGTCAAAGTTCTGTGGCGGAATCATTCTGTTGAGGAGTGCACTTGGGAGACGGAGTCCGATATGCGGAAACGCTATCCTTTCCTCTTTCCTTGAGGTACGTGTAACGTTACTTATGTAATTTAGTTGATTGTTTCTGTACTTGGTGTGTTGTTATATTATTTGTTTATGTTTA
Organism: Mercurialis annua; assembly: GCF_937616625.2. Classification (NCBI taxonomy): domain Eukaryota; kingdom Viridiplantae; phylum Streptophyta; class Magnoliopsida; order Malpighiales; family Euphorbiaceae; genus Mercurialis; species Mercurialis annua. The sequence goes on along the minus strand of NC_065575.1, from coordinate 1,594,617 downwards.
AATTCGAGGGCGAATTTTTTTTTAGTTGGGGAGAATGTAATACCCCGTATTTTCCGTTCGTGTTTCCATTGGTCGTTCGATTGTTTCGTCGCTCGTATCTCGCGTGTTTAAGCTCGTTTAGTTCATTTTTGAAGTTTGGATTCGGATGCCCATCGTTGCCGGGCTCGGGGCCCATTTCAGGCCCTTTCTTCTTTTGGCCTGCAGGGCGCGACGGAAGGCGCGACAGGGCTGGCGCGCCTCGCGTCGCGCCCTGTTAAAATTTTTGTGTTAGGGCGCGATGGCCCGTCGCGCCTCGCGACGCGCCTGCCATCGCGCCCCGCTGTTGATTTTTTTTCGTGGGGTCTATAAATAGACCCCATAACTCGACCAAACTCTTTTACTTCGTTTTAACAAAACCCTAGCCGTTTGAAAACCCTAATACGCTCTGAAGTTCATTACCCATCATTCCTTTCACTTGTTCTCGCATTCGGTAAGTAAATCATGTTTGTTTTCATTCGTTTATCCTATTCGTTATCGTCACATACGTTTCTAAGTTCATATCCGTCATGTTGTAGCATCAATCTAAAAACTTCTTCGACGATTCACATCGACTCAACGTTCTCTTCGATCCCTACGTTTCGGAATCTATAAGGTACGTAAGGATTTCTCTGTTTATCGCCGTTTCGATTTCGACGTGTCCTTGCTACTTTCTGCCGTTCTTTTTCTGTTGTGATTCAGCTGCCTTAGATCGAATTCTTGTAATCTATAATGAATAGGATGTAGATTGAATTGTCGAGTCGTGATAAATCATCGTTATTGAAACCGTTTGATTCGCCGTGAATTGTTACGATTACAGAAACTTGTTCTTGAGTTTTTCTTGTTAATTAAGTTATGTTTTAAGATTAATTGTTGTAATTAAATTGTAGGATTCATGATATAGATTTAATGTTTGGTTCATTATAAGAAAATGGAGTGAAAACTTAACATTAGATTACCTTTCCTCCATGAGTTGCTATGGGCGGCAGAAGCATGAATTTGATGGAATTCAAATTGTTGAAGGTGGTTAATTATCATGTATGGTCACCAAATTGTTTTATTGAAACCAATTGAATCCTTTAAGTTAGTTTTAACTATTAAATTTGGTTTTGATAAAAACTTGAACTAGTTTGAATTTAATGGACAATTTGATTAGGTTAAATATTTTATAACTTAATTTAATTTAATTACTCGGGTAATTATATTTAATTTTAATCGAAATGTCGAAATTGGCTAAAGTACAGTTTAGTTCCTAATTGGCTAAAGTACAGTTTAGTCCCTAAACTTTTATAAGCTTAAAATGGTTAAGTTTTGGGTTGTAACTTAGGTTACTTAAATTGCAAGATATTGAATTCTATTTTTAAAATAGATAATTATTTTATTAAAGAATTTTAATTTATAAACTCGGGTTTATGAATTTAATAAGTTTTGTTTTGGGTTAGGCTATGGTCGCCCAACAAGTGGGAAGAAGCTTGGTAATTTTTAATAACTCGGCTGACTCACTAATATGGATTTTAACTCGGATTTATTTAAATTATTTTATGTACCATTTTAAAGGTGATTATATGGTTGTACCTTATAACTTGGGTTATATCTGGAATGCATTTAATATAAGTGTTTATTAAATGTGACTTGGTTTTTGTGTTGTGCTGGTCTTATGTGGTGTCTAGTACTCTTTAGAGTTAGGGTCTGATTTTAATTATGATTTTAATATTTTATTTAGACCCGTCGACTGTTCGTACTTCAGAGTCAAACCAGAGTTATGTGCTTGTCAGGATCACGTGGATTTAGCAAGCAGTGAGTTTATATCTCTATTTACCTCTTTATTAAGCAAATGTTATATTTTGTATATTTATATGTATACACAGCTTTCGAATTGTTTTCGGCATTGTGGATTTGATTTGGAACGTGCTACTCGATGGGCATCATCGGGACTGCGTGCGCACCGGTAATGATTATGGTATTGAGGTGGGTTTGAGATACGTCTCACCTTAGTGAGGGAACCGGTGGAAGATACGTCTCCTGGGCTCACTATTTATTAAGTGATAGTCGGGGATCGGTTATTGAGATACGTCTCACCGACACGACAATGGATTTAGAATTGTGGTTTAGGGTTTCATTGATAATCCATAATGAAAATGTTTTATTAAATGTTTTAAAGGTTTTTCAACTTAATAAATGTAAATGGTTATATAAACTCTACTCAGTAATCTTGACCCCGTTGTTTTCCCAAATTTTCCAGGTTTATGATTTGAGCATTGGTCGATCTCCGTTTCTTCATTCTCGGAGGTTTTTATTTTATTTTTAGAAAAAAAGAGTCGAACTGTTTTAAATTCTTAGACCGCAGTAGTAGTATCAGCTTATTTATGTCTTAGTCTTTTATTTATATTTTAGACTATTGTTTGTTGGATTTGTCCAACTGTTACTTTATCGCTTTTGACATGATTACAGTGTTTATGGTATTTATATTATATTGCCATACTGTTGGAGATTATTTTGAGATAAGCGTACTTTAAATATATGTTGTTTATATTGTACTGCTAGTCTAGGCTGAAGTCTCGGTTGCCCCCGAGCATGTGGTTTTCTACAGGTACATTGTTTTAAATGTTATAAGTTGGTTATCCGCAAGGCTAGCTACGGGTTTTGGTACAACCATACCCATACCCTAGCGCCGGTCGCGATTCATGAAAATGGGTCGTGACATAAATTAAGCTCAAAATGTTTTTTTTCTTAAAAAATATATGGTTTTTATACTATGTATATAACTAGGTAGCTTAATAAATTTTAAACTGTTGTAGAAAAAATTTAATATAATTTTAATTCATTTCAATTTATTAATATATCAAAATTTATTGTAATGGGCACAAAACCCCCTGATTTTTGTGACGGCGCTCACAAAATCCCCTGAATGAATTACTCGGCGCTTTTTTCATTTTTCGTCGATGTGGCACCCGATTCCTCGTCAAGACACCATCTGACGGCGCCTGTCCCCTCTGCACGCATGTGTGACATCTTTGCTTGTGTCAGGGTCTGTTAGTTGATTTTTTCTAAAAAAAATAAAATTAAACAAATTAAAATGAAAAGTAACTGCAATAAGTTTTCTTTTTGTCTCTCTTACTTTTTTTCCCTCTCTCGCCTCAGTTCCGTTTTATTTTATTTTGTTTTCAAATATTTTCTCCTCTCTTCGTCTTCTTCGTTTCTTCCGCTGACACTGATCTAGGGTTTGATTGTTTTATATTTTTTTTTTATTCTTTTTCATTCTCCTTTCATTGTTCATCATTCTTCCTCTATTGTTCAACATTACCACCGTTTACAGAAAAAGAACACCTTTATAAAAAATATAAGAAAATTCGCTGAAAAATCTTACAAAAAGAACATTACATCTGCAACAAAGAAGAAGAAAGTGATCAAGGGTGTAGTTGAAGATTGTTTTTTGATAAAGGTAAGAAATTTAAACTTAGCAACTGGCTATTTGATTTTTTATGGGTTGGTTAGAAATTTTAACTTCACTAATATGGTTGACAGGTTTGAAGTTTGTGTGGGTACAAAAAAATGAAGAGAAAAGGATTCAGAAAAGAAAAACAAAAAGAAAAGAGTGAGCATTTTATGGAAATGGCTAGGGGTGGAGCAAAGACGGGGACTGTTTAGGTGTACGTTAGGAAGTACTCCACTGGGGATTTTAGGAAGTTAATGCCTAAGAAAAGTCCTAGTCCTCCTCCTCCATCAACAGTTGTCTTGGAGGAAATTAAGGAAACGAAGGACAATTTCAGTTATCCTAGACTAAGCCTAACCGATTCATTCCTGAAATCATTAAGCGTATTATCTTCAAACGGTATGTTTGATTCTCTTGAGTTTACGTTATTTTTATTTCATCGTTCGTCGTTGATTGTTGGTTGTTATTCTAAACTGAATTGTTGCTGTTCATTTGAGTATTAATATGTTGATTATATGTATGATTGTAAAGGAGACAATGAGGTTATGCTACTGGTCGTGTTACAGTAAATATAAAATTCTAGTTGAGGAAGATAATGTTGGGGCGGGGTTATGGTTCTTAAATTCTATTGGGCAATTGTTTACTTAATGTTAAATTTAAATGAATTGGTTACATTTTTGCCTAATTTGTTTGGTTAGAGTGATTAATGGTGGGTTCATAATGGTTAGGATTAATTAATTTATTCAATGCTTGGTTAGTTATGTATAACTAATCTGAGGTTTCGATTTGATTTTTTCGATTAAAAATTAGACCATCGATTATCATTTTGAATTCTAATTTGTTAATTCATTTATAATTTAAAGTGTTTTGGTAATTTCAATCGGAAATCGATAACTAAATTTTGACCGATAATTTATAATTACTCGGGTAATTATTAAATTTTGGAATTATTGACTAGACGTGTCAATTTGACGTTTTGAATTTTAAAAGGTTTCTTAATTTATTTTAATTAAGTAAATTGTTAGTAACTATTGGTTACTTGAGTTTTAAGTTATTGAGTTCCGTTTTAAATTTTGATTATTATTTTAATCAAGTTGTTTCTATAATTATAAACTATGTTTATAATTGGATATAAATATATTAACGTTATCAAATTATTTTATAAATATACACTCGGATTTATATTTGGTAAATGTTTTGAGTCGGGTTAGACTTGGGTCACCCGACAAGTGAGGTTTGCTTGGTAGTTATCGGTAACTCGGCTAACCCGCTATTGAGAAATTGAATTATTATTTATTTAATATATAATTAAATAATATTTTCTAAATGATTTTTAAAATAAGAACTCAATAGACTTGTATTATTTGGGCATTATAGTTTATTTTGAGTTGTGGTTGTTCTGGATTGATTTACTCTGACATGTTGTTTGTGCTAGTTTTATGTGGTGTCTAGTACTCTCTAGAATTAGAGTCCGTTTTTAATAATTATTTATATTGTCTAGACTCGTCGATTGTTCGTGCTTCGAAGACGAACCAGGATAAGTTGCTTGCCAGGTTATCACGTGGATTAGCAAACAATGAGTTTGTACTTATTATTTACCGCTTTATTAAGTAAATTGTTATTTTAATATATAAATATATACTGTATGTATATTTTGAAATGTTTTTCCATTATGACTTTTAGTTGGAACATGCTACCTAATGGGCATCATTAAGACTGCATGCGCACCGGTATTGATCTAGACAAGGTATGTGATATGTGGTGGTAACTCGGTGTGAGCATAGCTCTCGTGACCACTAGAGTAACTCGGTGTAGCTCGGCTCTCGGGACTCTGGATATGGTTTAAGTGCGATCGGTGGTAACTCAGTGTAGTTTAACTCTCGGGATCAGGCCTATTAAATTATGGATATATTTAGTATTGTGGATTAGGGTTCCAACTATTATACGTAATGTTTATGTTAAATATTTTAAAAGAGTTTTAAAAAATTTCCACTTAATAAATGTAAATAGTGGTATGAACTCATCTCAGTATATATAACCCCGTTATTTCCCAATTTTTTCAAGGTTATGATATGAGCGAGTCAGCTGCTCTCCGATTCTTTATTTTTCGGAGGTTTTACTTATTTAATAAAGTTTATTAAACTGATTTTATTCTTAGAACACAGTAGTAATTATAAGTCTTATATGTCTAATACTTTTTATAAACTTTCAATAGATTATTGTTGTTGTGGCATTCTTTTATTAACTTGGGTTAATATGTATTTCTGCCATGTTTATTACACAAGCTAATGGGTCTGAAGTCTTTCATAGCCGACGCCTTAGCCACTTTCTGAATTAACATTGGTGTGATTCATATTGCTAGACATAACCCCATCCTCAAAAAAAAATTCACACAAGCAATCACATCACTAACCACAACATTCTAGTAAGAGCTATAAAACATGGCTGACATCCCATCCGGACCTAGAGCCTTCGACGAACCCATATGCTTTAGAGCTTGAGTAATATCCTCTGTACTAAACGGCCTGCTAATGTCAGCTACCTGCTCATTCAAATTTTTTGAATTAATACAAGAGAAGACCTCCTCTTGATTCGAGGGACTAGATGTACAAAACATCTTTTGAAAATAGCTTATAGCCACTCGCTTCACACCCTCATCAACCTGCCATGTCTCCATATCATCTCTAATTCGAAGTATTATGTTATTCTTCCTTCTATTTGATGCCTTTTGGTGAAAAAATTGGTGTTTCTATCTCCGCAATGAAGCCAATCCTCTCTTGACCTTTGTTTCCACATCATTTTCTCCCTTCGAAGCAGCTCATCTATTTCAGACTGAAGAACAATAGTGGTACCATTCTGTATCTCCTCCCCATCTCTATTCTGCATTACTCTTGACTTTTTTACATCCTGTTTTAGCTGTTTTTGAAGGCTGTCAATATTCTGAAAAGCCCACTCCTTCAAACTGAACTCGCAGTCTCTTAATTTATCCATAAAATTCTCGTCGATGCACCTCTCATTACCCCATGCTTGAACCATAAAATTATCAAAACCATCATAACACATCTAGAAAGGTTCAAACCTGAATGGTTTAATTGCCGTTCTTTGACTCTCCACTTTGGTACATAACAGAATGGGGCAGTGGGTCTGATTGGTGCCTTACAAGATGAGAAACTTGCCAATCGACGAAAACCTCCGGTCATTTTGAATTGGCAAAAAATATGTTCAATCTCACTTGGATGAGCTGATCTTTTACTCGCTTATTAGTCCACGTAAAAGCATGACCCTCATTACCCAAGTCAGCAACACCACATTCATCAATAGTCGACTGAAAAGCATCAATCTCCCTTTGGTCCCTTAAACGACCTCTTTTCTTTTCGTAATTGTAAAGAACGAGATTGAAGTCACCGAAAAGAATAGTAGGGCAACTTTTATGCGCTTCAAAAGATCAAAAGTAAGATGCTTATTATTTCCTTCAGGCCACCCATAAACTCCCAAACCCCTCCATTTCACATCCAGAGCCAAATCCATAGCATAAAAATCAACATGATTGTTGGAAAAATCATTAATCATAACATCTAGGTTTTTATTCCAAAACAGTGCAAGGCCACCTCGTCTACCAAAAGGATCGACAACAAAAGAATTATAAGAACCGAAACTTCTGCAAATGTTACCAAACTCACCTCGGTTAAGCTTATTTTCATTCAAGAAGAAAAAATTTGGGAAATTATTTTGAATCAAAAATTTGAGTGCTCGTACCGTCCAAGGATTCCCCATACCTTGAAGGTTCCAACTTAGAATTTTCATTGCGTCCGGCGAGACTGCTCAGCAGTCTCCGCTGATATCTTGATATTTCCAAACTGATATGATAATCCATCTCTGACTCTTTTCGAAAAAAGATTAATCGGTTCTTGATCATCCTGAATCGTCACGTGATTCCGTTTGATAGAAACCACTAACGTCCCACCACTAATACTGCCCTTGTTTCCCTTCTGAGTGGATTTATTTCTGGTCCAGGTCTTTTTCTTTCTACTAATATCATGCACTTTACTTCTTTCCATCGTCTCTCAACTATCCAGCTTTCCCAGATCATCAACATGTACTTGACTAACATTTACTTCAACCAAACCCTCCATAACCCCATCATATATCGTCTCTCCTGCATGGATTTCATGAACAGTAACCGTTCCATGCAAATCATTACATCCGCCCTTTTGCACATCTGTATCATTTACTTCATCATCTCCCCCTCGTGTTCCATCTTCAGCAAACAGATTGCATCTCACTGTATCCCTCTCAGCGTTACTCATTGAGGTTGAGCTTGGTTGTCTCTCCTGGCTCCTACTGCCCATACCCGAAGCCATTCTACTCCCCATCAATTTCCTTCTTTGTGGAGTAGCTCGTAAGCTAGGACCGTATGGCCATTCCGACACCTCCGTCTGTTCCGGCTTCACTTCACAATCTACTTTCATATGATCAAGCATTCCACACCAATAACAAAAGTTTTGAATCCGCTCATATTTAAAAGAGATCCAACATTTGTCTCCTAGTGGATTAATATCCATCATACCTCTCATCAAAGGTTTATTTGTATCTATAACCACCCAAATTCTGCTATACCTATTCCATCCAGTCCTATCTTCATCATCCCATTCCATAACCCTTCCAATTTTCGAACCAATTTTTTCCACTGCAGCCTTACCTCGACAATTAATGGGTAGATCATATATACGAACACACATCGGACACCCTACCAGCAATAGGTTATTTGGTTGCATATTAACCTTTACTGGTTTGAACAAAATCAAATGTTTGTCAAAGTGCCATGGTCCTTCTCGGAGAATACTCGCCCTATCCAACCTTGAGAAAAACTCACATCACAGATAAAAAGGTTATCTCCTACATCTTTGATGTTAAAACCCTTCGCAAGTCGCCACGCACTAGCTAGGGCATTTTTCATACGGTTTAGGTTATAAGATTTTTTTGTCAGCAACTTCCCCACAACACATAATTCAGACTTCTCCAATCACCTCATCCACCACGTCTTCAAGGTTAACTGCCGTTTGTTCCTCCACCATTAACCGCAATTGGGCACAAGCCTCCACCAACCCCTCTTCAATCCCAACGCCAAAATGATGACCCCATCCACAAACCACAGTAAGCAGAAAAACACGTACACAGACGTAGAGAAAACGGAATAAACCAAAAAAAAACTTCAGAGTAGAAGAGAAAAACCTAACCCTAGGAAGCCCTAGAATAGGAGAGAGACTCCACAAAAACGGAAGAGTTTTTTTTTTATTTATTGATAAACTTAGACAATTGTTTTAGGCTTGAATTTCCCTTTAAATCAGTTAGGATCAATAAATAATCTTAGTAATAAAAATAAATATTTCAATATATTAATAGAGATTGATGGAAAATGTAGAATTTAAATAGCGAGTTCAATTCAATTCCATGATTATTTTATTTTCAAGTAAAATTATAAAACAACATTCATAAAAATTAAATTAAAATAGCATTTATATTTAATATGAGTTTTACCATTTAAAAAGATCTTTTAGAAATACTTTTATTATTTTTTTCATTCTAAGTGTTATCTTTTTTTTTTAGAGATTGAAGATACATTAAATTTAGCTAAAGCATTATTCCTGTATATTAAAAATAAAAAGTTCCCAAAATTAAATTACAATTTTTTAAAATGCGCAAGAATATATTGGCTACACATAATTAGTGGCTTGAAGTTAAAAGTTGACACAGAAAAATAAAAACAGGAACAAAAATGAAATAAAATTTAATTGAGATAAAGAATTTTATAAGTGTGGATTTTACAATAGTGAAATCAAAGAGTACATGATTTAGAAAAAAAACAAATTACTTTCCTGTAATACAATCCAAAGAATTATCTTACCAATTAAATAACCTATAATATATTGTCTTGGCGAAATGATCTCTGCTACTGTAGCACAAAGAGGATGAAGACTTCCCTTGATGATTCTTAGTGGAGTAAAATCAGTATTTTCAAGATTTAAAATGAAGTATTCCGAATATTATCCTGCAAAAGAAATAAACATAAATTTCAGTTTAAGTGCAAGGAATATGGATATGATAAATATATTATACATGAAATTCTTACATGTTCTTTGATAAAAAAAAAGACCTTACATGTTAGTATAGTTTCCGTCAGTTTAAAGAATTCAGAGCTAATAATATTTAAGATCTATAATTAACCACCATGATGACTCCCTGAACAAAAAAAACATAAATTTTATTAGCAAACATCTTATTGAAAGAATTAAATTAAGCAGTATCCACATATTAAATATTATAAAAAATAATTTATTTTACCACATTGACTCAAATTGAACAGTACCTACGAATCAGAATCTCAAAAAAAAAAAACAATCAGATTTAAAAAAATGAAGAACCCACAGATATGAGGAAAAAATAACAAAGAATATATTGGTATAAGAACAGGGAGAGACAATAAATGATGTGGAGAATTTTCTAAAGTTTTCTTTTATTTTCTAAATTTAAGAAACCAGCAACAAACATTAAATTAACTTTTACATTTATAGTTTTTAATCTTGTAATCACTATATAAATACATACAATATTAAATTTATACTAATAAATACTAAATTAAATAAAAATATAAATTACATATAAAATATTAATAATTATGTAGGTACAATACAAGAATGAAGCATTGGGTCCCTACGAGGACAGGGATGCCTTCAACAAATTATTGAGCAACAATTGCAACAACAAGCAATACGAAGCTTAATACACCAATTTTAAGAGAGAGAGTCGTACGGAACAAGTTGTGACTCCGTCCACTGCTATCACTATTATAAGATCCAATCCGGTTAGAAGAGGTCTTGCAGGTCTTCATAAATGAGTACTCTTCTATACCTGCCGCAGTTGATGCTGGTTTCCGCGAAGAGGTCTTGCGGGTCTTCATAAATGATGAGTACTTTTCTATAAGTGCCGCGGTTAATGCTGGTTTCCGCAACTCCATTACGGTCCGGAAATGACGGTTGCACGTAACAATGGCTGACATGTCTTCCCTCAGAGCAACAAGTCCAGCTTCATCACAAAGACCTTTTAGTTCTGACCCTGTAAAGCACTCTGTATCTTCTGCTATTCTTTTTAGATCGACATCATCGCCTAACGGCATTTTCCGGGTAAGAACAAGAAGTATCTCATACCGAGCCTCAACATCAGGTGGAGGTACATACAACACCTGGCAATTCAAAGTAAAGACAAGATTTCAGAACTAAATGTTAATTTAACAAACTGCCCGTTTAGCAACTTTGCAATTTTGTAATCAAATTCTGCCTTTTTAAGATATCTACATATGTTGTGTCTTACGAAATTTGTTTTGGCAAAATCAAGAATAAAAATTTATGCACAAATATTATATTTCAGGCTAGGCTTATATGTATCAGTAATTAAGATCCAAAGTCATATTTGAACTTCCTATACGATTTCAACTAACATGCAATAATCTAATAATTGATACTAATAAGCAAGCACCTTTCAGATTTTCAGTACTCTTACTGTTGAATTCAGGCATTCAGCGAGAATTACAATTTCAAGATCACGTCATAGTATAAATTATATTTGACTTCTAGATAGTAAGATTATGCTTCAGTGTTAATCTCCCATGGCTTCTTTAGGTTGTTTCAGGTGATTCTTAACAGATCTTTCAAAGAACCAACCAAGAAAACCAGTCTAATAAATGAATATCAAATCAACAAAGAAATAGCTTTTTTTATTCAAGTACACTCACAATAAAATTAACAAAAAATAGTACATTTACAGGCATTATCTTTTATCTTTTGTTTTTAAGAATGATAAATTTTCCAAATATTTCTACTTCCACATTGAATATACTAAATACCAAGGGTATCCTGTTTTCTTTTGTAAGATGTTAAAGGTGGTCAATTTGGACTAACAGATTAAGTTGCAAGTTAAATTCACATCATGTTCCGATGCTCTATGTTACCCGGACTCTTCATTTTGCCCTGCCATACCCGTGTCGGACATGACATGGCACCGACACGACACATGATATGGGTCCGACTCTTTAACTGACAGGTGGACACTTCTAAAGATAGAATTCATGAAAAGTTACCATATCATGTGGTAAAAAGACCATATCATGTATCTTATTTGGTGTCATGTTTCGGTTCTTAAGAGCAAAGACTGTATTTCTTGTTATAAACTTTTATTTGAGTTATTTTTTTATTTTTTAAAACTAACATATGAAAACTTATGTCTAGTTTATACATATATATCTGTATCTAAGTACCCGAGTCCTATATCGGATCCATATCCCCGTATCTTCAATTAAGAAAATTAGCGAGTCGGATATGCGGATACGTATCCATTTTGGACACCCATATCCGAGTCTGTGTAACATAGCCGATGCTGTCTAATTTTGTCATTTTCGATTTGATAAAGAGTTTCTACATTCAGTCTCTAGATACAGATAAGTCATCTACCCAAGCTCTTCCCTCTGTTGAATTTGTAACTCGTAAATTCAGCCTGAATCAGAAATTTTTTTGAGAGTCAAAGAGGAATTGACCTTGGGATCATACTACCCTCCATATTCACCGTCAAAGTTTTTTCACCTCTAAACTACTGCAAAGATCCCATAATGCAAGATCAACATAACTAAGTTAATTCTATTTTAAATATGAAGTACCTTAGGAGAAAACAACTTTACGTGTTATAAAAATTATGTATTTTAGATTTGAAAAACCATCATAGAAGAAAACAAAGGATAAAACAAGGTTATATGTTCCACAATAACCGAGGATTTGGGAAGAATATAAGTCATATGATAGGATGGATTTCTTACCATATCAAAACGCCCGGGACGCATAAGAGCATCATCTATTGCATGAGGAAGATTTGTGGCAGCTAATATAAGAATTCCCTTATTCAAAAAAGGTTTAAATCATAGACAACAAAGTTAGATTTAAGTCTCCAACTTTCTACATGCACAGTTTCAAGATAAATGGAAAGTTTAATCATGAGTCCATGACATTAGCATTTACCTTAGCTTCTTCCAGACCATCCATTTCGGTCAACAAAGTATACAGAAGCCTGTCTTCAACTGTAGTGCTATTACTTGAATTCCCACCTCTGCCATAAAAAGAAAATGATTATCTTTTAGAAATTCAAAACCAAACATCAAGCTGAGGGGACGAAAAAGAGCTTTTTGATCAGTTCAACAGATGCCAAAAGCACATCAAATATTCAAATGTCATCATGAAAACACAAAAGATTAAATTTGCTGAGATTCCGGCCTAAAGAATTGCCTAAAGATCAGGAATTTGCATTTAATTTTTCCATTCTCCTATTCACAAGGAAAATATGATATTTCAATCTTAAAGTGAACACTACAAGCAGAGAAAATCTGGTTCACAAATGTCACTTTCCAGTTTCCAGGGAGCTTGACATTCCGATGCAAACCAAACCCATGAATGTTGCATTCTCAAGTCCGGTGATTGCATTTAGCAAATGCACTGGGTGCAACGTTTCTCCCTCTCTTTCATGAAGATGTATTGCACGAGTGCTCATGCAAAGTAGATATTGACAAATTGAAAATAACTCACCGTTTGGGAGCAATAACATTAATCTCATCAAAAAATATCATGCTTGGAGCTGCAAGGCGAGCTCTTTGGAATGTGTTTCGCAGCAGTGCTTCACCCTCTCCAACATACATTGAATGTACATCTGCACCACTGAATTGCAGTTTCCAAGTACTTAGAAAGTAAAAATGAAATTAAAACTAAGTATTTTACAGCATTCAATAACATAAGATGAAGTTTCATTAAATTAAAAAAACCTGAATCAAAAGAGTTGGAAGAAAAAAGAAAATTCAACTCTATCTATCACAAAAAGAATGGAATACCAGAGAAGCAACTTTATTTTAGTAAAATGAGAAGCCATGGATGGAGGTGAGGGACAAATATGACATAATAAAATTAACCGCCATTTTGATTCGTTTATAACCAAATTGTTCTCCAAAAGGAATCAACTATAGCATAATAGGATTTTTCTTGGTCTACAAATCACTATGAACAAAAAGAATCACCAATGCAGATTTTAAAAGAAGAAAACAAGATACAAAATTAAGCTGATTAAGTGCTCCATGATTCAAATAGAGCGGTTTCTTAGTGCACTGATTAGGATGAAAAAAAATATCATTGCACATTTCTGTACACAATTACTCATTGCATTCATAGAAGTGTTTCTTGGAATTACAAATCACGCTGCAGATTCAAGAAGATGATATATGAAGTCCAGGTCAATGGTTCAAGTGAAAGGCAAATACATCCTTATATAAACACATCCTTATTCCCAAGTGACAGATATACAACCACTGTTTATATATACACAAAAAAAGTTTATTCGCATGAATAAACAGCCACTGCATATAATAGTCATCAGTCTCTTTACAGTGTCCAACAGTTTTCCAAGCTCGAACTTTAATTGTGTAATATACTAACTTATATACTCATTAAGACATCCATGTTGATGAAAGTATTATTTTTTATTGGATCACAACCAGGACAATTTGCTATAATAATCTTGGCATTAATAAATTATCAAACCTCAAGGAAAAAAGGGAAGCTTGGGCAGCATTAGCTGCAGCCTTAACAAGAGGCCCGTGCAGAAGCACACCACGGACAGGTGATATTCCCATCCTTAAAAATGCCGCAGAATGTTTGATAGGCCACTCAACAGCTTGTTGGAGCTTTTCCTGACAATAGAGAAACACAAGAAACTTTCAGCTTCTACAATGATAAATATGGGCATCATCAGAGTTCACTCAGCTACAATAAAGATGTGCCACAGATTTACCATGTTCCAAATCTTCCATAGTTAAGCAAAACACACCAGCTCTTCCTTTAGCATGGTCCCTAGCCTCACGACATAAAGCTTCTAGATCAGCACCAACAAACCCCTTACAAGATGCAGCAATGGCTTGCAAGTCAACATTGGGTTTCAAAGGAAGCTTTTTAGTGTAGAGCTGAAACCATTAAAAAGGAAAAGAAAATTACATATTATACATCTTTTCTTATCAAAAGGAAAAACAAAAATCAAACACTAAGCTTGTTAAATATGCTTGGAACTAAACTAATAACTTATTTCAGTTCGAAATTTTGTTTAATTTGGAATATTTTGAACAAACTAATCTGGGGGAAAAATATAATGTTAAGTGGGAATTCAACTGGGAATAAAATTGCATGCATATCAGAACTAGATTTTCTATAATTCGTAATTGGCATGAGAGAGAACAGCCTCCATCCAACAGACATGTAAAAACTGCAGACCATTCAATTGCAGATTTCATTGCTTTTCCAAATAATTTTTGCAAGTACTTTAAGTACCATAGAATTCAAAATTACAAGTCAATTTTCATAAAGTTACAAACATAAAAGGCATCATGCATTCCATTAATTTTATATTATTCATTAAATGAATTTTAGAAATTTACAAAAACAATTGTTTCAACTCCAATCACTAGGTTGTAAATTTACTGAAATGAATTTTAACAGGATGATGCATGTTGCGACAAGGATCTACTTTTACAATGAACAAAAATATCAAAATGTGAACCTTTACCATGTTGCAACTAAGATATGTTTATAAAACTGAACCTGTGGAACTTTACCTTTAATATATCAAATATCTCTTCTACAGTAGGTGTCGTAACTTCTATTTCAGTGTCAAAACGCCCTGCCCTTCTTAGTGCAGGGTCAATTGCATCAATTCTACACAATAATCACACATTGTAACTTGTAAGTTTCAGACAAACAAACTTTTAAATTTTTTTATGAATATTACCCTAACAGCTGATCTAATATTAAGTATCCCAGACAATCATTTTGCAAGAGACATCATCAGACACGCGCAGCTTAACAATGTATGTAAAGAAGACAATAAACAAAAAGGTCTGTTCTGCAGAATTCAAGCATGAAGTATCTAAACAACTCAGATTGAAAAAGTAAATAAACCATAATCATACATTGTATATACTATCAAAAAATTGAATATACGACCAATTTGATATGCATAAACAAGTACCATCCAACCAGAACGACAAAATAGCTTACATATCTTACATCTGTAATATATAATACTTATATGCTATAAGATAACTGCAAAAAGCTCAACGTAAGCACCATCTTTTCATGTAGCATATTTTGATTTCATCAAGTTAAATGGAAATCCAAGAAAATATATTTTTGTTCTAATTGAATTCTTTTCTATGTAATATATAATAGCTTAATCAGAAGAATGAGAAAACAACCTGTTAGTTGATGCAACCACAACAGCGTGAACTAAGGAATTAGACGGCCGTTTGTTTGCATCCATTAAAGAAGAAAGTTGAGAGACTATGCGAACATCCTGCGCCCGTCTGCATTCAAAAGTCTAAGTTAAATTTATAAAATGGATATTTACTCTCCACATATCCTTATTAAAAAGAAAAACATATAGGCATCATCCCATACCTTGAATCACGGCGTGGACACAATGCATCTATTTCATCTATGAAAATTAGGGACGGTTTGCCTGTGAGTGCATGAGATGCTGCCTCTGAAAATGCGTCACGCAGAATTTTCTCACTTTCTCCAGCATAAGCTCTATGAACAGACTGCGGACTGTCCACATATTCAAATAAACACAAGTTCATTAAAACGATCTAGATCGTAATATATGGTATGACCGAAGAGGAAGCACAACCAACAACCAACAACCAACTGCAGAGCAGCAATGTGTAGACAGAAACAGGACACTACCTGATGACACTTAAATGTGCACCACATTCCTTAACAATGTGGTGCACATTTAACTCTCCATTTCCCATTCTTCTCATTTACATCTTTGTCATTACCATGGTTGTCTACCCACCTGCTACTCCTTTGGTTTTCCATCTGAATCACAAAAATATATGCTTGTTTGAAATTCCAAGGTATGCTTGTTTGAAATTCTAGGGATTTATATGTAGGTTTGAAAGAGGGAAAAAGGGCATTCATGCCCTTAAAGTTTGTCTAGGGGAACAAGTACGTTTTTAAGTTTGGTTAGTTGATTATGTAGGTTGGATTGGTTTATATTTTTTTTTACGAACGAACACTTTACCCCCTGAACTTGGCATAAAGTATCAAAAACGTCCAAATTAATAAAACAGGATCACTTTTACTCTAAATTTATCAAATTTGGTACAAAAACACTCATCCCCACTCTAAGAGAGTGAGATACACTCTCCGATTTTTGATAGTGGGTTTCTTTTCCTAGATGGTTTTTAATGGCAAAAGATTTAAAAAGATCCTAATTTTTGTTAACTCATTTTAAATTAATACCCTGAACTTGTCAAAACCGGTACAAAAACACCCCTATGCTGATGTGACACCTTAATTGGAAAGTGCAATTTTAATTAATCATAATTTACTCTAATAAATTATATTTAAATACTAATTAATGATAATTTAATTCTAATTAACCTAGTAACCCTTTTAAACTTTTTACTAATTTTTTTTCCAATTTCCGGCGAGGAGGAGCTCCTCCTGCCGGAAATCTGTTCTTGAGAGAACATCCATCTGTTCTCTCAAGAACAGATCGGCTTTTCTTGACAGAACAACCATCTGTTCTCTCAAGAATAGTCGGTCTGTTCTCTCAAGAACACGGCGGCGCCGCCATGTTCTTGAAGAACAGACACATGTATGTTCTTCAAAAACAAAAGTTTTTAAAAAAATTAAAAAAAATTAATTTTTTTTATTAAAAATATAAAATTTTTAGGGTTAATTTGTTGTATATATAAAATTTTGGAGTTAATTTGTTGTATTTATAAAATTCGGGAGTTAATTTGTTATAAAAAATTTTAAATTAAAGGGATTAATTTTATTTTTTAAAATCATTAGGTATTAATTTATAATGTTTAAAAAAAATTAGGACTATTTTAATCCTTTTTCCATCAAAAAACCATCTTGAAAAAATAAACCACCATTAAAATCGGAGAGTGTATACTCTTTTGGGTGAGAGTGGGGAGGGGTGGTTTTGTACCATTTTTGACAAGTTCAGGGTAAAAGTGATCATGTTTTGCTAATTTGGACGTTTTTAATACTTTGTGCCAAGTTGAGGGGGTAAAGTGATCCTTCGTTCGTTTGATTAGTATAATTTATATAAAACGAGTGTTTATCCCATGCATTGGTTGTGCCATGTCATATTTACAACAAGCCAGTTGAGATTTGCGATACGAAATCTTTTATTTATTATTTAATTTTTTTATTATAAATTTTTTCACATGACTATCGCATCATTTGTTTATAGCACGAATGACATAATGCAACGGTTGCGTGCAATAATTTTTCATTAAAACATATAAAAGAGAAGCAACTTTCAAACAGTGAAAGTGTTTCTCCCTAAAAAGCCCCTTCCAGTTTTCTGCTTTGCCCCTTACAATACTCATATTTATCGGAGTCTTTTCCAATTGTTTGTTTCTTACTCAAAATTCTTTTTATAGTTTTTTAATTACCAAAATTCAAAGATAAAAACAAACTAAATAGAAATAAGACACTATATATTCATTATTTGTGAGTTCTTTTCAAAAGATGGGACTTATTTTTATTGTTTATATTTAAAAAATTATTGTTTATTTTAATTGGCCTAAATGTTTTTATAATGTGATATGTATTGAATACTTTATCAACTCAACGTTTTAAATTAAATATGTAAAGTAATCACATATAAATTTTGTAATATATGTATGTTTTTATTAAAATAAATTTTAAATACATATATATTATTATGCAATCGGTCATATTAAAATTTAATCCATTTGACATTGTAATTAGAATAGCTCTTATGATAATCATATTTTTTTATTATTATAGTATATATATACATAAATTTATTCAATAATACACGTCAAATTACTTTTTTTGAATATTTATTTATCGTTGCAAATTTAATATTAAAATCTTATTAAATATTTCTGAATTTTTTTATAATTTAATTTTTGGCACTTTCTCTTCTTAGAAAAACGATAATCTCAAAGCAACGCGAGAGTTTTGTACTAATATAATGTCTAAAAGAGAAATTTTAATGGAAGGTATATCTGTAATTAACCACGAGTTAACTATAGTCAAACACTTTAGAATAAAAAAGATAAATCTTAAATGTAACCAATACATGTTAAATAATTAATAGATGGTTTATAACATGACGTGGCGAACTGTTTCATACAAGAATTCCTCCACACACACCTCTCAATTTCCATGATCATATCTCAAATTTCACATTATAATTTGTAACACAAACTATAGACCCATGACAAGTAGAAGGGAAAAATGTAGCCGCTGCAGTGTGCAACTACTTGTCCCACTCGAAGCTCAAACAATAAAATGTGTACTATGCCAAGCTATAACCAAACTTCAACCTCATGACCACTCTTTGGCTCAAGTCCGTGACTCCATAAACCAGACAGCTAGCCGGATCATTAACAGGGTGTTGACCACCGTGACTTGTCCTCCGGTGGAAGTACATATGGTTATGGATATTATGTCGAGCCATTGATTAGGCCGATGTTTTTGACTCTACCCTCAGGCTCATGGAAGAAAGAGAGCAGTGCTTTGTGGAGTGAGCTATAGAGGGAAAAATTCTAACATTAAAGGAAGTATTATGATGTGAATTGCATGAGGTTTTTTCTTGTTCATTAATTTGGATTTTCTGCTGACTCCATACTCATGCTCACACGTTTATCTTTTACTATAAGGTCGCTAAAATTGTTGTTTTCATCAATGTAATCAGATTAAAAAGTTTGTGTTTCAATTATAGCTAAATTTGATATATGTTATAGAATAATCTAGAATATTGTAGAGTAGTAGAGTAATTTTAGGCTAATAGATTTTAGGTTACTTAAATTTAAACTTGTTCATTATGTGTAATTACCACCTTATAATGCACTCACATTTTTTGATCTAATTGACATTTTTAATTTTTATAATCTCGAGTTATCCACTGGAACAATTTGGTTGCTTTTTGCGCCTAATTTTGTTATAGAAGTTATATTTCGATTCATTCTCTTTTTTCAAATGTTCCATAATTAGAAGTAAATATTTGAATTTTCTAAATCTAAATATTAAAAATTAGGAATCCAAATCTTATAGACGCGAGGGTTCTAGTTGGAGAGTATTCGTTCTTTACTAAGCAGTTTAGTAACGTCATTTTTATTTTCGTGAGGCGATCTATGTTGAGCAAAAACCCAACTCGTAATACTCGGTAAATACGAGGTCGAACCCACAAGGAGTGAATTTAGGAGTAAATTGATGAGAATGAATTTTAGTTATGATTCAATTCGTTTAGCGATACAAATAGTTGAAGGTTCAAGTATCCAATTACTAACTAAGAATTAACTAACGTGAAATTGCAATTTAAACAAGTAAAGAGAATTAATTATCAAGAATCTAATTCAATAAAAGGGGAATGTCAAGGAGTTAGTAATCCAACCTAGGTTATGCCATCATGATTGGTCAAGTGTAAACTACTAAGGACCGGGCGAGGCCTAAAACGTCATTCCCGCTCTCTCGAGCCTCAAGGAATGCCAAAACCGCTATCTAGTCATTCAATCACACCAAGCTCACTCTCGTGTTACAAGGCAAACTAAATCAATATCAAACGATTAATCAATCCGCTCCAAGGTCACCTAGGTTCAAACCCACTCTCGTGGAGCTCTAAAATCTAGGTTTTCTAACCTAAAGGTCGATCTAATCAACCACCTCTCGGTGCGTCAATCAAACTATGACATTGATTAAGGTAGCTAATCCTAAACAAGTAATGAGTAATAGGAAAGAAACAAAAGCATACAACACTAAGAACCAACCAATCAATCAAACCCCTAAGTTATCATACTAACCCCCTAACAAAGGAAATTTAGCTACTCATATTTAGATTAACACAAACAATCAAGGAATGAGCAAAGTAGAACATTAAAGTAAGAAGAATTACCTTGATTAAATAAGTAGAACAAACAACCATAAAGATAATAAAGATTCACAATAAGTAGCTTGTAATAAAAATGAAGATCTTGTTATCATAAAGCAAATAAAACTTGCATCAAGCTCCAACAATAGAGGAATCTCCAAGGAGAAGATGACTAATCTAAAAAAAGGTAAAAACTAGAGAATAATCCAAATGTCTACAACTTGTTTTTTACCCTAAAAAAGATAATGTGCTATTTATATGGGTTACAAATGAGGTAAACAAAGGACACCCTTCTAAGGAGTGTTGGGCCTAAAATAGAAATTGAGCCCTTGAGTTTTGTCTTGTCTCGAAATTCAAATTCTGAGCTTCTTTTTAAGGGGCTCGATCGAGCCATCCACTTAAGAGTGAGGGCTCGATCGAGCCTTATGCCTTGAAGAAACTTCTGGACAGCTTTGTTCATAGGGCTCGATCGAGCCTTCCATCATTAGTGAAGGGCTCGATCGAGCCCCTCCTTTAAACGCCCGTATCTTGCTCGTTTCTTCGCTCTTTCAACTCGCTCCTATTCCGATACTTGATTTCTTCATTCTTTAAGCCCAAAACACTTCGCATAGCTTCATTTTACCTGAAACGCTAATACACAAAATAAGCACACCAATACGGGGAAAAAACGCTTCAAAGTATACTAAAAACAAGCGAAAACAACTCCTAAACATAGGTGTAAAATGCACCTATCAAACCTCCTCACACTTACCCTTTGCTTGTCCCCAAGCAAGAAATGAATCTTACTAACAAAACAACATTAACAATCTTGGTGATTATGAACTCATGTCAACAACCGAACTCCCAATCAATGAAGACACAAAAACAATCAACTAGTATTATCAACCACAAGCGATGCAAACAAATGAGGAATGCAATTATAATGACATAGTCCAATGACATTGAGAATACTATCGATATGGCATCATGTCAAGCAATCTCGAAGTTACAATCATCTACGGGACATGCACACATTGGTCCACAAGAAATGGCAATTCATGGCATATTGTTCATAGACATCAAGCAAAAGCAATTTAATTCTCACAAGATGGCACTCCAACACTCAAGTGTTTCGGGTAAACAATTAGGCTCACTACATGCGAAATTTCACCATAAGCTTGCTCTTAGTCCCGAACTCCACTACTTGATTCGGTAATCAACAACTATCATATGGACTTGTGTAAGGGTTGTAGCTTGGCTAGGGGTTAGGGGTAGGAAAATTTGGATAATTGGCTAAAACTTGACTTGAACAACTAACTTATTATGCACTTTTTGACCTAACTCGGATTTTCAACACTTGTGAATTTTTTTTTTCCTTTTATTTTTCTATTGCCTTTGTTTATTCTTTCTTTCTTTTCTTTTTCTTCATTTTTCCTCTTTTTTTTTTTTAATTTTTATTTTCTTTTTCTTCTTGATATTGTTTTTATTCTTTCTTTCTTTTGATTTTCTTTTTCTCGAGGCATTCCGCATCACTCTCTTCATATCAAACTCCACACTTTCCTCATCAATTCTCAAGGTGAGCTTGCCGGCATGAACATCGATGAGAGCACGCCCGGTGTTCATAAAAGGGCGACCAAGGATCATAGGACATTCTTTATCCACCGCATAGTCTAAGATCACAAAATCCACCGGAAAGATAAATTTATCCACTTTAACAAGTACGTCTTCCACTATCCCATACGGCTTTTTGAGAGAGTGATCGGCAAGTTGCAATACCATCGAGGTGCGCTTTACCGGTTGATCACTAAACAAAGACCTAAAAAGAAACAATGGCATCAAGTTAATACTTGCCCCAAGATTACACAAGCAATTTATAGCATTCATATTTCCTATAGTGCAAGGTATAGAAAAACTCCCTGGATCCTTAAGCTTTGTTGGTAGGGTGCTTTGGATTATGGAACTACAATTTTCCGTGAGCGGTATTGTCCCACCTTGCTCCCAACTACGCTTGTTCATAATTATATCTTTCAAGAATTTTGCATATTGGGGCATCTCCCTTAGTGCGTCCGCCAAGCTTAGATTAATTTGCAACTTCTTGAAAATCTCAAGGAACTTATGAAACTTTTCGTTCCCTTGAGCTTTCCTTAACCGGCTTGGGAACGGAACCGGTGGTACAAACGGCGGCGGCGGCGGTGGCCTCACATAAGGCTCTTCCACCTCGATAACCACCTCCTCACATTCCTTTGGCAACTCTTGACTTGAACTTGCTATGTCAATCAAAACTTGAGGCTCATCCTCCTCAACAACTTGTCTCTTTCCATTGGCTTTCTCAAGGTTTCTCCCGCTTCGGAGCTCCACCGCCTTAACATGCTCTCTAGGGTTGTTCTCCGTAGTAGATGGCAATCCCCCTTGTGGTCTTCCTTGAAGCGAAATTGCCATTTGAGAAATTTGAGTTTCCAAATGATGGATGGTAGAAGCTTGATTCTTCTCCCTTTGCTCCATTTTCTCTAACTTCTCTAGTACCTTGGAAAGCACATTTCCCTCATCCGTATTCTTTTGTGGTTGGAATCCCGGAGGGTGTTGAGGTCTACCACCATAGTTGTTTCCTTGCCCTTGATGGTTAGGATAAGGGCCTTGATAAGGACCTTGTTGTTGGGGCCTATTTCCTCCTTGGAAGCTAGGACCCGCTTGTTGATTTGCTTGCACATTGCCTTGGCCCTCTTGATTCCTCCATCCGAAGTTAGGATGGTTTCTCCACCCCGGATTATAGGTGTTCGAGTAAGGATCATTCCCTTGGCGTTGACCTCCCACATAATTCACTTGTTCGCTCTAAGTTTGACCCATGGCATAGCACTCATTACTTCCATGATTGAAATCTCCACAATGCTCACAACCTACTTGGACATATGCAACCGGAGCATTCCGTGGACCCACTTGCTTCTTCAAGGCATCAACTTGACTTTGTAAAGAGGCATTCATGGCTTTCATCGCTTCAAACTCCTTGGATTGGTCAAGTGTCATTAATGCC
Source organism: Mercurialis annua (assembly GCF_937616625.2). Lineage (NCBI taxonomy): Eukaryota > Viridiplantae > Streptophyta > Magnoliopsida > Malpighiales > Euphorbiaceae > Mercurialis > Mercurialis annua. Next base: position 1,571,164 of record NC_065575.1, on the reverse strand, counting down.
TTTTGAGCCGGTGGTCTTCTCCTTTCCGAGGACCAAGTGCTACTCACCATAGACAATTTTTCAATCAATTCATTAGCCTCATCAAGCGTCTTTTGCATCAAAGAACCTCCCGCGGCCGAATCAATGGTAGATCTTGTGATCTCACCCAAACCATTATAGAATATTTGAAGCACATGTTCCCTTACAAGCCGATGATGCGGTACGTGCCTTTGGAGATCCTTGAACCTCTCCCAAGTTTCATAGAGAGATTCCCCCTCATATTGGTAATAATCAATGATGTCCTTTGTCAACTTCGCGGTTTTCCCCATCGGAAAGTACTTGTGAAGGAAAGCTTGAGCAAGATCCCGCCAATTGTGGATTGATGCATTAGGTAGTGATCGAAGCCACAAGCTAGCCTTGTCTCTTAGTGAGAACGGAAACATCCGAAGCTTGATTTGATCGGAGGTGACATTATGGAGCTTGAATGTGTCCAACACTCCCAAGAACTTGGCTATGTGTTCATTCGGATCCTCACTCGGTAACCCAAAGAATTGGCACCGATTCTCTAGGAGTTGAATCGTGCTAGGCTTGATCTCAAAAGTAGCCGCAGTGACCGGTCTTGCAAAGCACCCATAGGTAGCATTATCCACATCCGGGAGGAAGAAATCCCCCAAAGTTTCTTTGTGCTTGATGGCCTTGAACTTGAGGGTGATTATCCCCTTGTTGCTCTTGTTGCTCTTGCCGATTCCTCTCATCGAGTGGAGGAGGCGGATGTTGCCTCACTCCATCATTTTGAGGGTGATAATGCTCCTCCTCATAGTTATCATCCCCATGTTCCATGATAACGGGTATACGATTCTCCCTTCTCACACTTCTTTCAAATCTCCCGAGGTTGTCTTGAAACGGTTCTAGCGGAAGATTGGCCCTTCGTGTATTGTGCATACACTATAGTTGATCTCCTACACAAACAACAACAAGCAAACCACGCGTAAATCCGGAAAGAAGCAAAAACAACAAAAATGATAAAAACAGAAAATAAAGCTAACTCGACCGAACAATAACTAATTTCAATCAATCAATAAACACTCGTCACTCCCCGGCAACGGCGCCAAAAACTTGTTGAGCAAAAACCCAACTCGTAATACTCGGTAAATACGAGGTCGAACCCACAAGGTGTGAATTTAGGAGTAAATTGATGAGAATGAATTTTAGTTATGATTCAATTCGTTTAGCGATACAAATAGTTGAAGGTTCAAGTATCCAATTACTAACTAAGAATTAACTAACGTGAAATTGCAATTTAAACAAGTAAAGAGAATTAATTATCAAGAATCTAATTCAATAAAAGGGGAATGTCAAGGAGTTAGTAATCCAACCTAGGTTATGCCATCATGATTGGTCAAGTGTAAACTACTAAGGACCGGGCGAGGCCTAAAACGTCATTCCCGCTCTCTCGAGCCTCAAGGAATGCCAAAACCGCTATCTAGTCATTCAATCACACCAAGCTCACTCTCGTGTTACAAGGCAAACTAAATCAATATCAAACGATTAATCAATCCGCTCCAAGGTCACCTAGGTTCAAACCCACTCTCGTGGAGCTCTAAAATCTAGGTTTTCTAACCTAAAGGTCGATCTAATCAACCACCTCTCGGTGCGTCAATCAAACTATGACATTGATTAAGGTAGCTAATCCTAAACAAGTAATGAGTAATAGGAAAGAAACAAAAGCATACAACACTAAGGACCAACCAATCAATCAAACCCCTAAGTTATCATACTAACCCCCTAACAAAGGAAATTTAGCTACTCATATTTAGATTAACACAAACAATCAAGGAATGAGCAAAGTAGAACATTAAAGTAAGAAGAATTACCTTGATTAAATAAGTAGAACAAACAACCATAAAGATAATGAAGATTCACAATAAGTAGCTTGTAATAAAAATGAAGATCTTGTTATCATAAAGCAAATAAAACTTGCATCAAGCTCCAATAATGGAGGAATCTCCAAGGAGAAGATGGCTAATCTAAAAAAAGGTAAAAACTAGAGAATAATCCAAATGTCTACAACTTGTTTTTTACCCTAAAAAAGATAATGTGCTATTTATATGGGTTACAAATGAGGTAAACAAAGGACACCCTTCTAAGGAGTGTTGGGCCTAAAATAGAAATTGAGCCCTTGAGTTTTGTCTTGTCTCGAAATTCAAATTCTGAGCTTCTTTTTAAGGGGCTCGATCGAGCCATCCACTTAAGAGTGAGGGCTCGATCGAGCCTTATGCCTTGAAGAAACTTCTGGACAGCTTTGTTCATAGGGCTCGATCGAGCCTTCCTTCATTAGTGAAGGGCTCGATCGAGCCCCTCCTTTAAACGCCCGTATCTTGCTCGTTTCTTCGCTCTTTCAACTCGCTCCTATTCCGATACTTGATTTCTTCATTCTTTAAGCCCAAAACACTTCGCATAGCTTCATTTTACCTGAAACGCTAATACACAAAATAAGCACACCAATACGGGGAAAAAACGCTTCAAAGTATACTAAAAACAAGCGAAAACAACTCCTAAACATAGGTGTAAAATGCACCTATCAATCTACAAATCAAACAGCGTATATTCTTGCGCAAAATGTCTGTTCCGTTTCAGGTCATTAGGAGTAGTTCTGTCACTTTTCTGAATTATAACAAATGTAACTGTTTTGGATTATAATAAAGTCTTTGACTCTAAAAAAACAAATACTATAACATGATTATTAATCATTAATCAAACAAAAAATGAGGTAATACAATTGAAATGAGTAAGAATTAGCTACATATCCCTTTTAGCTCAATAGTTGTTTTGTTTATTTGTGGTTTACATCAATTAGGTATTAGGTACTTGATATTTAATAAATATGTTTAGATAAAGAAAAAATTCACTATTGGAAATACATACTAAAACTATTTTAAGACCAAGAGTAACTTGTGACTACTTTTCCTTGCAAGACCTTCTAGTTTCAATGACTGTGTGCTTTAAATGATGCGTACTACTCTATATCTGCCTCAGTGAATTTTGATTTCACAGACTTCTTTGCAGTCTGGAAATGACTATCGCACATAAAAGTGTCTGACATGTTCTCCTTCAGAGCAGCAAGTTCATCTTTCTCACGAAGACATTTTAGTTCTGCATCTGTAAAGAACTTCGTATCTTCAGTTATTCCTTTGAGATCAACATCGCATCCTATTTTCATTTAATACAAGATGGATGGATTTCCTACCTGCCAAAACGCCTTGGACACATAAGAGTAGTACGATTTGTGGCAGCTAACATAAGAATTCCCTTACCGAAACAATGCTGCTTAATATGAATTCTATAAGTGTGAGAAGGGGGTGCGAGGGGAGGGGGAACGAGGGGGCGGGGGGCGACAGGCAAAATTACAATATTAGACTTTATCAAGAGTATATAATTCATATTAAAAAGGTATAAAATTAGTATGAGTTTATTCGAATAAAAAATGTGAATGATGAGTTTAAAGTTCAATAGAACTAGAATTAGAAGATAAAATACGCTTAAAAAGAATTCCAATAAAATTAAATTCTAAAATCTATAATTAATACACTGCTTAGATAAGAGTTTGATTAATACATGACCCGTGACCTTGCTAACATATAAGCACTAGTAAAAAGATGTAATTTATATAAATAATTATATAAGAGTAGAAAAAATACATCAAAATAATAATTCATATAAATAATTATATAAGAATTTAATAAATAATTAAACAATAGTATAAATTTGATTTAAATACTTTTAATTGTTTTTAGAACAGGCAAATCGATATGAATTAATGATTCAATAAGAGTAATTGTTTCTATTAAATACACCACTATATATTAAATAAATCACTACAATTAAATAATGTACACAAAATTATCCAATTTTGAATTAGTTTGAATTTTCTGAATATATGAAAATCCCATACCTAAGAAATTCCTAATTAGAGAACTTGCGGAGAATTTCTAAACAAGGCCACACTTATTGGATAAGTTTTAAAAAGTATGTTTATTTTAAAACTGTAAGAATCAAATTCAAATAATTTAACACACAACCCTTCTTTTACTAACTTTTTCATTGAGTTTTATAGTTTCAGTGTCTCCCGCACCAACGTTCATGCTAGCAACCAAGTCTCTGCTTCAGCTAGCCAACAGTCAGCCGAAAGGGGGTTACTTAGTCAAACAAGCTATTCTATGGATAGATGAAATGACTTAAGAAAGTGAGCAAGCAAGTTAGAAAGCACAAGCTGACTGTGTGCTTTAAATGATGCGTACTTCTCCATATCTGCCTCAGTGAATTTTGGTTTCACCAACTTTTTTGCGGTCCGGAAATGATTGTCACACACAAATATGCCTAACATGTTCTCCTTCAGAGAAGCAAGTTCAGCTTTCTCACAAAGACATTTTAGTTCTGCACTTGTAAAAAAATTCGTATCTTCAGCTATTCCTTTAAGATTAACATCACATCCTATCTTTATTTAATACAAGATGGATGTATTTCATGCCCTGCCAAAACGCCTTAGACGCATAAGAGCAATACGATTTGTGACAGTTAACATAAGAATTCCCTTACCGAAACAATGTTGCTTAATATGAATTTTATAAGTGTGAGAAGGGGGCGCGAGGGGGCGAGGGCCGGCAGGCAAAATTATAATATTAGACTTCCTTAAGAGTATATAATTCATATTAAAAAGGTATAAAATTAGTATGAGTTTATTTGAATAGAAAATGTGAATGAGGAGTTTAAAGTTCAGTAGAACTAGAATTAGAAAATAAAATACGCTTAAAAAGAATTCTAATAAAATTAAATTTTAAAATCTCGAATTAATGCACTGCTTAGATAAGAGTTTAATTTATACATGATCCGTGACTTTGCTAACATATAAGCTCTAATAAAAAGATGTAATTTATATAAATAATTATATAAGAGTAGAAAAAAATTACATTAAAATCAACATTAATTCATATAAATAATTATATAAGAATTTAATAAATAATTAAACAAGAGTATAAATTTTAAATACTTTTAATTGTTTTTAGGATAGGCAAATCGATATGAATTAATGATTTAATAAGAGTAATTATTTCTATTAAATACACCACTATATATCTATATAAATAGTATAAAAGAGAAGCCATTTCACTGTACAATGAACAGTGAAATGGCTTTTCTTATATACTCTCCCTTAGTTAGAAATAGTTTCTTCTTTTCTTAACCCTCTAGGTGTTCTTTAGTTCTCTTTTATACCCTTAGTTTATTTACATATTTCTAAAAAACCATCTATTTTAACTACTTCAGAAACTGGCAGGCGGCAGGCCTGGCTTTGTCAGCAAGGGTTGCCCTCTATTTTCCATAGGAGTCACAATAGGGGCCATTTTAGGTCATTCCATCCAAGCATTTGTTGACATTTGGCTCCTTTGATACAACTGTATTGTGTTGTGTTGGCTTCTTTATAGCCACATTTATAATGCTTGCTTGACTCTTATGCCCCTGCATCAAATAGTATATAAGTCAGCTATTGTAACAAAGCACAGACACACTTCTTTTACACTATAATTACTTCAGATAGGTAGATTCTTCTTTTTCTTTTCAGCTATTTTACATTTACAGCATCGCATATCCATAATTAATGCTCAAATGAAGTTTGTTTATTTGCAGAGCAGCAAAATTGCATATTCAGTGGCTATTCGGTTTTAATCTTTAAATGACTCCTCTCTTCTTTGTATTTCTTATGTACATGTACCTTATCTTTTGCAAGTACTAATGTCAAATGCTCTTTTTCTACTTTTGTTTTCTACTAATTTACTGCTTCAATAGCTCTTTACATTTTGTTTATATTATTACTGTTATTTACCTATCCAGAGCAAGATTAGGATCAATACCAAAACATGAAACCATAAATCAAAGACAAGCAACTTCCTAGAACCACTTAATCCACTCTAATTAACTAATTTCCATGCTTTCTATGATAAATCTGCAAAAAGAACACTAAATAAACTTTTTAAAATTTTAGCACAAAGTAACAGAAGGAAGTCACATATTGTTCTTATTTGATGAGTTGCAGACAGCTTCATAGCCATGACATTTAATTGATTCTAAACCTGAATGTGAGCATCATTTCTATCATCATAAATACAAAGAATATAAACAAAAATGTATTTATTCAAAATTTTAATTTGAAATCAGAGGATAAACTGTTTATACAAAAATTCGTTTTTGAGTAAATATTATCTTTAACAGTATTATTTAGTAGAAAATATCATCTTCACTTAAAACTAAATATCCTAAATAATTAGTATTTTTAAACAATAATGTTTGAAAAAACAATCTTTTCATAATTATATAATTTTAAAAACAACTACAAAATATAAGTTAAAAATAAAAAAATAATTATTATTTAGTTATACTATTATTTTTAAAAATTAAATACACTATTAAATGATAATTATGAAGTATACCGATAATTTTTAAACAAAAAAAATTGATTGCAGAATTTTACCTAATTGTGAGCTTTTTTTATTTAGTAGTTGTATTGTATTTTTAATAATGATTTTTCCGAAGCAACGCGAGGGTATTTTACTAGTATTAAATAAATCACTACAATTAAATAATGTACACATAATTATCCAATTTTGAATTAGTTTGAATTTTCTGAATATATGAAAATCCCATATCTAAGAAATTCATAATTAGATAACTTGCGGAGAATTTCTAAACAAGGCCACACTTATTGGATAAGTTTTAAAAAATATGTTTATTTTAAAATTGTAAGAATCAAATTCAAATAATTTAACACAACCCTTCTTTTACTAACTCTTTCATTGAGTTTTATAGATTCAGTGACTGTGTGCTTTAAATGATGCGTACTTCTCCATATCGGCCTCAATGAATTTTGGTTTCACCGACTTTTTTGCGGTCTGAAAATGATTGTCGCACACAAATGTGCCTGACATGTTCTCCTTCAGAGAAGCAAGTTCAGCTTTCTCACAAAGACGTTTTAGTTCTGCAATTGTAAAGAACTTCGTATCTTCAGCTATTCCTTTAAGATTAACATCGCATCCTATCTTTATTTAATACAAGATGGATGGATTTCTTGCCCTGCCAAAACGCCTTGGACGCATAAGAGTAATACGATTTGTGGCAGCTAACATAAGAATTCCCTTACCGAAACAATGCTGCTTAATATGAATTTTATAAGTGTGAGAAGGGGGCGCGAGGGGGCGAGGGGCGGTAGGCAAAACTACAATATTAGACTTTCTTAAAAGTATATAATTCATATTAAAAAGGTATAAAATTAGTATGAGTTTATTCGAATAAAAAATGTGAATGGGGAGTTTAAAGTTCAGTACAACTAGAATTAACAGATAAAATACGCTTAAAAATAATTCTAATAAAATTAAATTCTAAAATCTTTAATTAATGCACTGCTTAGATAAGAGTTTAATTTATACATGACCCGTGACTTTGCTAACATATAAGCTCTAATAAAAAGATGTAATTTATATAAATAATTATATAAGAGTAGAAAAAATTACATTAAAATCAACATTAATTCATATAAATAATTATATAAGAATTTAATAAATAATTAAACAAGAGTATAAATTTGATTTAAATACTTTTAATTGTTTTTACTATAGGCAAATCGATATGAATTAATGATTCAATAAGAGTTATTATTTAAATAAATCACTACTATTAAATAATGTACGCATAATTATCTAATTTTGAATTAGCTTGAATTTTCTGAATATATGAAAATCCCATACTTAAGAAATTCCTAATTAGAAAACTTCCGAATTTATGGAGAATTTCTAAACAAGGCCACACTTATTGGATAAGTTTTAAAAGTATATTTATTTTAAAACTATAAGAATCAAATTCAAATAATTTAACACAACCCTTTTTTTACTAACTCTTTTATTGAGTTTTATAAGCAATGACGGGAGATTGTGCCTAAGGATCACTATTATGAGTTATGACAGATACTTTGACTTTTGACAGTATGGAAGATTTGGAAGCATCAGAACAATCGAATATTTCAAAGAAAAACAAGTCCAAGCGCGGAGGTCACTTTCGATTGCTTTTCAAAAGCAGCTTTTATGTTTAAAAGTTTTAATAGAAATTTTTCTTATTCAGGCATGGATTTTTTTAAAAATTCTTAATGTATTCTTTTTTAGGATGCAATTTTTAATCTCCTCTCTAAGTCATAGGCCATAGCCTCTAGTGTGCCATCTAGTATGTGCAACTTCTTGTGTAAAAGTTTTGAGTAGGAGATCTTTGCCGCCTTTGGTAGTCTTTAATATATTTGGATTCATAAAAAAAAAATAACCCTTTTTTTAACCCATTTCTTCAATAAAAAAAGAGAAAATTTCCTACACTATACTATTTCTTATTTTATTTATATTGTTTTTTATCTTTACTTTTGTAACTTTTTTTTACAAAAAATACTTTTTTTTTCTAAATTTACAAATACCTTTTTTCACTTTTGAATAATTTATTTGTTTTTTTATAAACAAAAATCTGGTATTTTTTTAATGTGTGTATTATATTGTATATATTATGGTTTTTTAGTGTAATTATGTTTGAGTTAATTACACCAAAAATCATGACCTTTGCACGTTTTCATGAAAATAACATGATCTTTCAAATGTGGCAAATAAAGGCATAACCTTTCGTTTATGTTCAAATTCAACATTGGCACATTTTTCGGTGGATTTTTTTTGACTTGGACACTTGATAGGTGTGTCGCGTGTCCTTCCATGTCAGTAAAAACGCCCCTAATTTTGGAACAAAATGAAAGGTGATGCTTTTGTTTATCACGTTTTAAAGGTCATGTTATTTCCGTGAAAAGATGTAAAGGTCATGATTTTTGGTATAATTAACCCTTTTTTCTATTTGAATTTAGTTTTATATAATCTTTAAAAATATTGTGAATTAGTGAAGGTGGATGAATATAATAAAATTTTAAATAGAGAAAATCTATTTTTTTAAATCTATGGAGGAAATGAAATTTGGAGTATAAAATTAAATTTGATTACTATTTTGTTTATTTGTGTGGATGAGAGCTATTGGCTAAAAATTTGTCATTTTGAATATTTTTGATTAAATTGAAAATTTTGATTTTATATATGAAAACAATACTATGATATTAGCGAAACTCATATTATGCCGATTTAAGTATGAATTTTGCACTGAACATTTTTTATTATTGTAAAAAAAAATTAACAGAAGATATGTCAATCTAGAAAAATAACATTAGATTAAGAGGAATGTTTTAACTAATTCGTTACGTTTATTATTTATGTTTATATTCGTCCACTTTATTATTATATAATATTTAATTAATGTGATACATTATCTGTTTGTTCAATTCAAATTGTTATTTGTTACATTTTATCATTAAAAATATGAATTCCGAAGCGAAACAAGGGTTTCGTACTAGTACAATATAGACCTAATAGTGAAAAAAATCAAACTTTTACAACTTGTTGCAATTTAAACCAAACTTTTTAAGTTGTTGCAATAATAACCAAATTGGTGGCTAAATTAATTGTTTTCAATTAAGATATTGGACTATTATAATTTTTTGATGAACAATAATATATTAAAAGTCACAAGAAGTGACAAAAAATTCAAAAAAACTCAAAAAAATTCACACAAAAAAAAATGCAATTTGGCCATTATTGTAAAAAATAAATAAATAACAATTTGACTATTATTACATAAATTAAAAGGTTTTGTTTAAATTGCAATAAGTCGTAAAAGTTCGGCTTTTTTTTCGCCATTAAGCCTATAATATATAATTCCAGCTCATGGGTAATTTATAGTAATTGTTTCATTAGTATCGTTTCTCTTTTTCAACCATCATTAAATTATTATTTATATTTTAATTGTTTTTAAATTTATATTTTTTAATAGTTGGAGAGGGGTTGAGCGCTTATCGTTTATACCATTTGAGTTACAATTTATTGGTTTAAATTTACATTTAATTATCTGATAAAAATTATGTCTGATAAATTAATAATTTTAACAAAGAATACACATAGTATGGTTGTTCAGTAGAGTTGCCACTTAAACCGGCAAGCAATGAAAACGTAAAATTAAGAGATATTAATTCAAATGACAGTTCAGGGACCAAATGAACAAAATCCGTACAGTTGATGGATCTTAAAATGAATTAATCCAACAAAGAAACACAATTGCTCATCAAAATTGCAACATTTATAGGTTTTACATAACATTATAAATTAATCATAAATCATCAATATCATCATCATCATTAATTTTCTGTCCAAATCCTCTCGGACCATTTCTTGCCCGAATCTTTCTCTTCTTCCCACCCTTCTTTTTCTTAACTGCTGCTTCATCCTTCTCAAACTTCTCCTTTTGCCTGTTCTGTAAGAAATCAGTCACTCCTAGGTATATTACCTGCAAATCCATTTTCCCAAATTCTTTAAGAAATCATAACGAATAGCTAGATATTTCTTAAGTTGCACGGAAACAGAAATAGAACTTGAAACTAACGAAACCGTCTGACATTTTTAAGGACATGATACGTGAGAAAAACGTGTAAATAATAAATTTATTCGAATACATTATAACTATGGTTGCAAACTAAATCACGAATTTCAGCGTGATATGCAATTACAACACAAATTTTGAAACTTGACGTCAGTCACTAACTTTTATATTTTAGCAAATCAGTGTACTGAGCTAAAATAATAAAACGTAGACGTATAATTTACAACTACATCAACATCTTTGTTATTTAATGATTGGTCGATGTTTCAATTTGCCAAAAAATGAAAATTGCTAATTAATATTGTCAAGTTTTAAAATTCGTATTGTTATTGCAAATCAAATTAAAGTTCGTAATCAAATTTGCAATTATCCCCTATGACTATTCAAATTATAAAATTTTATTCATATATTTATAACAATCATTGAAAAAATCATTCAAACATATTCAAAATTTAAGTTTAAATTAAATACTAAATAATTTACAAATTTTAATACTAAATTATTTACAAATTCTGAAGAGAGAATTAGAGATTACCCCAATAGTGAGAATGGACAAAACAGCAAATGCAATTAAGAGAAGCGTAGATATAACAGTCGCCGTCGGATCATTACTAGCCGCCACTACTTCCGGTGGCGCCGCTGTCTCCGGCGGAGGCAATAAGCTGGCTTCATCAGCAGAAGCATAAATTCTCCAAATCTGACTCTTTTTTCTTTGGACTAAAAAATCTTTGGTTCGTTTAGTGGAGATAATAAATGGACGTGATGAACAATTAGAGTTGGGATAATTTTTAGAAAATTTTGGATTTGGAATGGGAAAAAAAGATTTTGATGAGTGTAGAGATGATGATGATGATGATAGTAATGTCATAGCCATGGCTCATCTGCTACTAACTCACTGCTTTGAGGTAGTCGCAGCTAGTCCCCAAGATTTGATGGATATAATTTTATGGACCAAAATGACCTTTTTGGTATTTTTATTTCAAAAAAAGTTCTAAATTTTTATTTTATTTTTATAAAACTTATTGAGCATCCTTGTGAATTTTAAATTTTTATTAATTATTTTTTTATGTTGATTTTGTTTTATTTTAGAATTATTTATAATTTTTATGATCAAATATATTATTCTAAAATATTATTTCAAATGTACTGGAATTCACAAGTTTTTTTATATAATATAATTTTTTATTTTCTGTTATGGAGTTATTATCTCTAAAAATATTTGATCTTAAAATTAATTTGATTTAAACTAAAGTTACTATTATAATAGAGTAATCACACAAATTATGCACTTTAAACTAATTTTTATATTAATATTACTTTTAAAATTATGTAAATTCAAATTAAAAAAAAAATAAAAAAGTATAGTAATCTGATACAAATCTTGATGTTAAAATTCCAGTATATAATGATTTGAATAGTGTAAATTCTATCCCGATTTAATAAATAATCAGTGAATCTAATTTTTTTTTACAAAAAAATGTTGCGGGGACGGAATTTTTACCTGTGACTTCAAGGTTATGAGCCTTGCGAGCCACCAAGCTGCTCTACCCCGCGTAATGAAGAGAAGTACCGAAAACTAATCTAATGGACAAATAAAGATTGAATGCGCCCCTCTACCATATTTGTACAAATAAAATAGCGTATTTATACAGAATGGTAAAGAGACCCCTCTACAACGGATGATTATAAAAATGACTAGAAAAATGAAAGGAAATTTTTAATGCTTATTAACTCGATCTTGTGTTTTTTTTGTCAATGTTAAATAGTTTGTGAATTGACCGATTCAAGTATGTTCTTACTTTAATTCAAGGATATTTTGTTAATTAGTTCTTACTTTAATCAATCGAGGCAAGAATTTTCAAGTTGGATTTTCCTGGAGCGAGCTTGAAAGCTTAAGTTTTATTGTTGATCTAATTTCCAAATATAGGTTAATAGTTTGTTTTCAATTTTGGGATTTTAATTATTATCTTTGCTGTCATATGTTTAGTATGTTTTAGAAATGAAATCTGGATTTAGGAAACTTCATTCAAGAATATTGTCAATAATCAAAATTATTTGATGAAATTTCTAAAAAATGATATAACAAAATAAAGGCTTAATTATGTAAAAAATCACAAACTTTAACGTGTTTTGCAAATTTAATATAAATTTTTAATTTTGGCAAATTAATACACAAACTTTTGATTTTTGGCAATTTTAGCACCGATCAATTTTTCGTGAAAAAAATGTTGATGTGTACACTGGAATATCCGGCGTCCACATCATCATTTTTCTCTATTTTTTTGAAGAAAAATTAATCGGTATTAAAATTGCAAAAAATCAAAAGTTTATGTATTAATTTGTCAAAATTGAAAATTTATGTTAAATTTGCAAAACACGCTAAAATTTATGATTTTTTTACGCCATTAAGCCTAAAATAAATGTCAGTGCGATTACTTTTATACTAATTATTACTGCAATTTTTTTTATATGAATCACTGAAATGAAACATGGAATTCAAAGATTAAAAATTAGCATAATACTCCTTCCGTTTTAAAATGGTTGTTGTTTTAACCATTTTTATATAAATTAAGTAAACAATAAATATGTCTAAATTTATAAATATTTTTATTAAATTAACCCTTCTTGAAACTGTTATCATTAATTATTATGACTCTTTTTTTATATTTTTATATTCTTTCAATGGATTAATGAGGGATATATGTAAAAAATAGCAATATATACTTTTTTGATATTCTAAAGTGACAAGTATTATAAAATAAAAAATTACTTTAAAGCGACAACTATTTCAAAATAAAATGAGTAGATTTCTTGTAATGACAAAATATTAAAAAAATAATCGAGCAGAATAATTGAGCGGAATTCGGCCAGCATTATTCTTAACAACGATTTATGCTGAAATATAATCTCAACCCTGTTAGTGAACTGGGAACTGGCCAGTGGTCCGGTCTAAAAACTGCAAAAAACGAATAGCCAGTCCAACCAGGTTGGACCCGATCAAACCGGTATTAGTTAAACCGATTGAACCGCTGATCAAACTGGACAAAGAAAATTAGCGATGGAGCTAGTCCATTTAAGATTGCTAATCAGCGATAATGAATGACTACATACTCTTGCCATTTACTATCTCGATTAAAGAATTAGCGATGGAACTACAGTCGACCCTCTAATAATTAATATACATGATGGATCAAAAATTTATTAATTATTAGAATTATTAATTTATTTAATTTGTTTTTACTTATTCATCTAATAACTTCTCTTGAAATTTTCCAAAGAAACAAAAAAGTCATAATTTTATGATATTTCAGCTTTCACCTTATAAATTAAGGTTAGTGTTACCCCAATATATTTCAATAGAAAAATCTCTCTAGTAATTAATATCCCTATAGAATATATTTTAAATTTATTAATTATTAAATAATATAATTATTAATTATCCGACGTGAAACGGAGTTGGTTCCCTCAATTTTCTATTAATTATTATAATTTTTTTTGATGAATAATTAGTATATTAAAAGCCACAAGAAGTGGCAGAGGACCAACGCATTAAGCTTTCGCACAAGAAGTGACTCACAAAAAAGCACACTAGAGGCTTAGGCAAAGAGCGAAGGAACAAAATCAAAAGTCTGAAAATAAAATACAACAAGGACTTCTAAAAAAGTCCAAACCAGAATAAGGAAAATTCCTATTACAGATTTTATAAAGATAAGCCGCCCGAGTAAAGCAAAGAAAAATCACATCCTCTTTCACCGCATTCTTGCTTTGAAAAACTCGCCCGTTCCTGCTTTTCCAAATTTCCCAAGTAATAAGATAGCCAAGTAATTGTCAAAGACCCCAATAACGACTCAAAGTGACTACGCCTTGCCACCGAAACATGAAATCTGTAAACGAATAAGGAGCAACCCAAACAATGTCTAACATATAATTATTAGAATTATTAATTTATTGAATATTAATTATTAGAGGGTCTACTGTAATATTTTTAGTCAAATAACTTGATGTCAGAATCGAATCTAAAGTTGATTTTAGTAGTATAAATTCTATCTCAATTTAATAAATATTGAATAATTTTTGTATTAATTTTTAATTTTTAAAAAGTTTGTGAATTGACCGATTCAATTGTGTTTTTATTTTAACCATCGAGGTTAACACAAGAATTCTCAAGTTGGATTCTCCATTGAGCGAGCTTGAAAGCTTAAGTTTTATGGTTGAACTGATTTCCAAATATATAGATTAACTGCTATCAATTTGAGATTTTAATTAATATCTTGGACATTATATGTTTAGTACATTTTAGAAATAAAATCTAGATTTAGGAAATTTCATTCAAGAATATTGTCAAAATAATTAAAATTTATTCGATGTATTTGTTACAAATGATATAACAAATTAGATGTCACTACAATTGTTTTTTATACCGATCGTTACTACAAACTTTTTTTTATACAAACCACTGAAATCAAAATTAGAAGTTAAGATTTAAGAAATTAACATAACTTTTTTATAAGGGAAAAGGGTCAGATACACCCCTAACGTTTGCCCTATGGGTCAAGTAGGCCCTCAACGTTTGGAAAGGTGCAAGTAGGCCCCTGACGTTTTGAAAACGTATCACTTTTCCCCTTCACGCTAACTCCGTTTCGTTAACCGTCTCTTTTTGCCAGCGTGTTAACCTCGCTGCTGACATGGACTAACCCCTCTGGCCAAACGTCTGCTGACGTGGATCGAACCCCTTAAATCATCCCCAAAATAAATCACTTAACTTCTTCTTCTTCATTTTCCCCCAAATCTAAACCTAAATTCAGTTTTTCTTCTTATTTCACAAACAGAAAAAATGGTTTACTCAACTTCATCATCGTCCATCAGGAATCGGCAAAGAACTGACGAAGAGGTGTACGAATACGATGGTGGTGACCGGTACTGTAGATGCTATTCAAACCCAATTGCTCGAGTTTATACTTCATGGACTGAAAAAAATCCTGGGCGAAGGTTCTATGGATGTCGAAGTTATAAGGTATAGGTATTTCCACTTTGTTTTGGGTTTGTTTGTTTATTCTTGAATTGCAGCTACTGAATTTAGGGTTTTTAATTTTTGTTAGAGAGGTGGTGGCTGTGATTTTTTCGAGTGGTTTGAGGAGCCTATGAGTGATAGAGCCAAAACTGTAATCAACGGTCTCATTCCCCGAAGGTCTGAAGAAGCTATCATGAATAATAATTTTTATACTTGGAGTGATGAAGTTGACTCACTGGCGAATGAAATCAGGAGTTTGAAGATTGCAGAGGAAAGAAAAAATGTTGAGGTGATTTCTGCAAGGAAGAAAATGAAGATTGCATACACTATTGCTGCTATCTCATGGTTGGTTGTTGTATGTATGGTTATGTAATGATGGCTATATAACAGATTTCTCTAAGTTTAGGATTAGTAAGTTTATGAATAATTTGTAAGTTTGAGACAATGGCTGTAATGTTATTATCAGTTTATGAGCAATATGAGCAATATGAGCAATTTATGATCCAATTAATAGTTTATGATACATTGTTTTAGTGCAATTTATGATGCACTAAGTCAAACTCATTCCATTCAAAACTGTAAATAACAAAAACTTGCATAAAAACTAAACTACTGTAAATAACAAAAACTGTCTGTAACAAAATATAACTAAAACTTCCAACAACTAAAACTTGCATTAACAAAATATAACTTATGGCAATGTTTAAAGCCATTACAAGTTCATCATGAACATCCAAAAAACAGTAACATGATCTAAGCACCAACTTAGGCAATGTTTAAAGCTGTGCTGGCAAAAAAATTTCCTAAGGAACTGCTAGGCAACCAAACCAGGCATTGTTTAAAGCCATGAATACTAAAACAACTCCTAAGGAAATTTCAAAAACAAAATTATGCACTAAATGTACAAGCATAAACCACTAGTCTTTTTTTCCCCTCTTCCTTGTATTCATTGCAACAGCATCATTCTTTTGTCTTTCTAACTGTGATCTAGTGACTGCAGCAAGTCCTTTCCACTTTAACCCCCCTCTTGGCTTGAAAGGGAGATTCTCTGGATACTTAACATCAGATCCACTTCCCTTGAAACCAATTTTTCTTGAAGCTTCACTGTCATTGCTACTGGACTTCAACCTTGACACTCTATCCTTTATTATGTCAGTCTCATTTGGTATGGAGAATCTGACATTTGGATCAGCAGCCATTGAACTCCCAGCAGCAATATGTTGTTCCCCTAACATACCAGGCTGTTAAGAAAGTTAAACATTACACATTACAACATTGTCACACCATACAGAATATCAAACATAGAACAAAGTACAAATATCAAATAACTTACATGTAAAATGGTGTCCCCTGAAACTGGATCATAACTGATTCCAGCTCCAACCTTAGGCCTTCTGAAATTATAACTTCTCCTGCTAGGTTGACTTGATTGGGTAGGTTGACTGGATTGAGTTGGATGAGATGCTTGAGTGAGCTGTGAAGCTTGAGACAATGGTTCAGGAGATTGGGCTTCAGGAGACATAGGCTCAGCATTGTCGGTTTCAGGAGACAGAGGTTCAGCATAGGAACTTGCTGTTTGAGACTGCTGCAATCCTGCCTGTGATGTTTGTCCTTGTTTCCCCTACAATAAAATAAGCAATATGTTATGATCATACATTACTGAACCACCAATAAAGAACTTATTACAAAAACAACCTTAGTAGTACCTTTTTTTTGCATGAGGCTTTGTTATGTCCTGCTTCTTGACAATGTCTGCATCTCTGCTTCTGCCCCTTTCTTGCCAGTTTCCCACTCCCAGATGTTGGATTTGGCTCATTAACATTTCTGATGCGCTTCTTCCTTGGTCTACCAGGCTGTTTTTTCACTTCTGGTGCATCCATAGGCAGGTATTGATCACATTTCATGAACTTTTTCCCAGGCACTGGTTGAATGGTGAAACTGTAGGTAGCATCATATTGGGCCCTATGGTAGTACCCTGAGATGTGATCCAGAGGCTCCATGCCTAGATGTGTGATTGCACAAATTGCATGTGGGCATGGAATGCCAGACACATCCCAAACCCTACAAGTGCATAACTTCTTATCTATGAAGACTGTATGCTTGTCATCACCTTCCCCAATCTCAAACCCATGATCACCATTCCAGACTGCCTTGCATCCTAAAGACATGTCTTTATAGTCATGGAACTTTTGCATACTTGCAGGACTCCAGTCATTGAACCATGTACTGCTCTGACTCTTCTTACTAGCTATTCTCTCCATAACCTTAATTCTGATATCCTCAAGCATGCTCACTATAGGTTTGTACCTTGCTTCCTTTATCCATGAGTTGAAACACTCAGTGATGTTGTTGTCTACCATCATTGATTTGGATCTATTGCTAAAGAATGCTCTGCTCCAGTTGTGTGGGGGGTACCAAACCAGATCTTCTGCAGCTTTCTTGCTTGTTTCCCCAATCTTCTTCAAATTATCAATGAATTCTTCTTCATAAGTACTCCATGCACATATCCAAAACTGTTTTTGCAAGTGTCCTCCACCCCATTTCTTGGACCAGTTAGCCCAAATGTGCCTAGCACACCACCTATGTTCAGCACCTGGAAGAATTTCTTTAACAGCTTTAATCAATCCCTGCATAAGACACAACAATCACACATCATAACTCATTGACAGTTTCACATAATAGTACTAAAAAAGTTAGAAAAAACCAACCTTTTGCATATCAGAAATAAGGGTAATTGATGACCCATCTCTTAGTTGTAATTCCTTAGTCAGCATTTGCAAAAACCACCTCCAGTTGCTTGTGTTTTCAGTGTCTATAACTCCCCATGCAATTGGGTACATCTGTTCATCAGCATCTTTTCCAATGGCTGCCAGTAATTGACCCTTGCAATTACTCTTTAAAAAACAGCCATCTAACCCAATAATGGGCCTACACCCATGATTCCACCCCTGTTTACATGCATCAAAGCATATAAACATGCGCTTAAAAACTCTCTTTCCAGCCTTCAAACTCCTCCTGCATACTTGTATTTCTGCTGCTGTCCCAGGATTTAATCTTTTCAAGGCAGCTGCATAAGCTTCCAAATACTGAAACTCCTTCACAAAACTGCCCTCTAACTCCTGCTTTATCATCCTCTTGGCCCTCTTACACATTATTTCTGAAACACTAACCTTAAGTTGCATCTCAACAATGTTCCTCAGTTCCTTAACCTTAGTTTCAGGGTTTTTACAAATTAGAGGTCTGAAGTGGTTTGCTAAATATTTAGCTGTAATACCCCAAAATATTTAATTATTTAATTGGACCACGTGTCCATTTTGGATTTGCCAGAGTGGCAAAATCGGAAAGTTTTCCGATAAATAAGTTTTAGTAGGTTGGTTTTGGAAAATTAATTATGAGAAAATTAAGGTTATATTTCAATTCATAAGTTAGAATTGGAATTAAGAGGAAAAAATGGCAAGAAAAGCCCAAAATAGAGTACAGGGACCAAAGTGGTAATTTAACCACTTCGTGTCGAAAATGGAACTTTTGGATTTTGACGGGAAAGTATTAATATCGGGTTTCGTATTATTTATTGGATATAAATAATACGTATAAGTTATAATAAAAGGATTTATCGATTTAGTTATGGACTAAATCGTATAAAAGAAAAGTTTAAACGATAAATGGTAAGAAACAAAAAGGACAAGGACTAAAATGGCACTTTAGCCAAATGATATAAGAAAGAAAGATATGAATCAGAGAGGGAGCAGAAGGATCGAGAGAAATGGAGGAAAATATCGACGATACCGTCGTTTCGCCGCCGTTTCGCCGTTCGACGTCCGATTCAAGTGATTTTCGCGGCGATTTCTTCAGAATCGAATCCTCTATCGATCCTAAGCCTCGTTTCAAGGTAAATTTCAAGAAATTTGGTTGAAAAGTGATATTAAAGGGCTGTTTTGTATTAGGATTGAGTATTGGTTTGAATTCGACGTTTTTGAAGTTATTATAGCGTTTTAATGAAAACCGAGATGCGGGTTTCGTATAGTTGGATGTATAGCACGTCGGGATAACTGAAAAGCCCCGGAAAACGACTTTCCGGAGGGCTGTCATGAGTGTGCGTTCGCACACATTGAGTGTGCGTTCGCACACTCCCTAAGTTTTAGGGTGTGCGTTCGCACACTCACTGTGTGCGTTCGCACACTACCCTAAACTTGGCAGATTCAAAATCCCAACGGTCAGTTTATAGATTTGCCTCTTAGGAACGCGTCTGTCAAATTTCAGCTCGATCCGACGGTTCAATTGGGAGAGATCGTCGTTTTACTAAACAGTGTCAGTGTGCAGGCAGCACCTGCGCACTGTCCTGAAAACTCCTTAAAACTTCATCGAAATGAAACTAAACCTTAAAACTTAAAAGCATTATACGTATAGGAATACGAGATTCACGTCTAATCATTAAACATTAATTATTTATCAGACGTGTCAGAGCAGAGAGGTCAGTAGACGTTGGATAGCAAGGGCATATCATTTCATCGACCATATTTGTGATTGGATTGCGGTCACTGTGAGTTGCTCTTTACTTTCGTGTATTATACATATAAAGTTATTTTATATTGATATATATACTGTTTTTACGCATCGCATGTTAGATGATTTGATTAAATATTATATGTTTCTATCAAATGTATATACGAGAACTAGTATGCGATCCGAAGAAACTAGCTACCTATTGGGTGTCAATAGGCTGTGTGATCACCAGTATCGAGTCAGTCTAGCATGTTTGCATTGAGAAATGACTTGACACAGCTTGGAGCTGTTGATGAATATGATATTTACGATTGGGTTATGATTTCGATACGCAGAGTGAACTCGGCTACGGTGTAGCCTGGAAGTCCCCGTATCGAGTGGCTGGGCCACCAGCGAGTTGGACTCGCAATTGATATTTACGATTGGATTGAATGATATATGATTATTCGAGAGATGTGTCGCATGCTAGGATATTAGTTTCTCACGGATCAAATACATGTTTATATGTTTTATATTATTGTTTTATTGAGATGCGATGCTATGTTTTTATAATAATACCGTTAGTAAACTGCGAACTCACTCAGTATTTTCCCAAATACTGACCCCTCACCTTTGATGTTTTCAGGTACTTAGTATGTGGACCTAGCTAGAGGCCAATTTTGAAGTCCAGAAGTCAGTTGTATATGTTTAGTATCTGACTTCTGTGAATGCTGCAGTAGTGGTCCCGCGTTGACAGAGTCGTAGCCTAGACAGCAGTACACATTGAGTGTACATATTACTTGCTGTCCAGTTTAGATGTTTTGTAGGCTACGTGCTTTATATGTTGTGCACGGCACTAGGTGCCAGTGATATGTTGGATACACTAACTGAGGAACATAGTACCGCGAGGCCAGTTCGTACGAGGTACGGTAACCAGAGCCCGCGAGGATAACAGAACAGTTAGTGTGAATGTGTGTGTATACATGTTATGTATACTTGCTTCTGTTGCTTTATGTTATTTGTTTATTATTTGCGAAAAATTAATAGTGATTTAAGGCTTGCTACGGGTTCCGGAGCTACCACTCCCGTTCCCTAGCGCCGGTCGCGGCTCAATAATTTGGGTCGTGACATTAGCTGAGACAATAGGGTTCTTAAAGGTCCTATAGCATTTGTGTTCTAAGTGTAAGGTTCTCAGAGTCAATCCTGGATGGTCTGAATCTTTGGACATGAACACAAGAAATTTACATCCCTTGTCTGTCACACATTTGGCCCTGACACGTCCTGGTTCATTAGGATGGATTTTTAACTTCCTACCCACAGCAACTGCATAATTAGCTATAGCTTGTCTGGCTTCTTTTGCATCTGCAAATGCCATCCCTAAGATGAAGTGTGTACTGCCATCTGACTCATTATAATTAACCCTCTCAGTAGGCACCTCTGCAAAATCACTATCACTGTCTTCATCTTCCTCATCAACACCTTCTTCTTCATCACTACTAGAGCTGCTACTACTTCCATTATCAGGTACAACCTCATCATGCTGCCCAACACTCACACCCTCAGTTCCACTCACAGCCTCACCCACTACCTCATCCTGCTCTCCAACACTCACACCCTCAGTTCTACTCACAGGATCACCCAGGACCTCATCCTCCTCCCTAACACAGCCACCCTCAGAAGGGTCAATCACAGGATCAGGTAAGACCTCATCCTCCTCCCCAACACAGCCAACCTCAGAGGGCTCACTCACAGGATCAGGTAGGACCTCATCCTCTTGCCCACTCACATTTTCAATAAACCTATCACCAAGTCTAGCAGTTCCTTGTACAGCTATAGGCAATGGACTATTTCCAATTACAGGATCATTCTCATCCTTACTAGCATAGATGATAATGTCAGTCTTCCATGAAACCCTATGTATGTGGTTCAGTATTGTTCTAATGGACTCATCATTTTCCACTATCATCAAGCCATTACTTAAAGTTCTCCCAGGCTGTAAAAAAAATATTTTAAAAACACTAGGGTAGTCCAATTCAGTAATGTACTTTCTCCTAATTTGGTCCACACTTAGGTAGTCTGAGTCAAAATTAAATTTCATATCTACTTCTCCACCCACATAATCCAAATAAGGTTCAGCAACCCAGGTCCCACCATAGTTAAAATAAACATCAATTGATTCACCCATGTCTGCCACAAACATATACAAACAACATAAAAAAACAAGTATAAGCACAGCAACCAACTTTAATGTCTCAACAACCAAGAAAGCAATAAACATATACAAAACAATTTTACACATTCTCGTGTCTGGACCACAAACAGTAACAAACTATAAACAATTCTACTTAAAGCAAACAGTTTTCAAAAACAAAATTGCAGTTAACAAATCTTACATCTACACCATGCTTAACCATTTTTCGAGAACCCACCCACTAAATCTTACAAAATACAAGGGGAAAAGAAAAACCTGTAGATTACGAAGCGCTTCCCTCGCAGTTAAAGCAGCCTTTGATTTTTAGAGTTATGAGTCTTCGATTTAGGTTTTCCTGCGACTGTGGTGAAGAGCCACGGCCACCCTCAGATTTGAAAGTATAGAGTCTTCGATTAATCTCTCCTGCAATGGATAACCCCAATTCGATTTTTCAAGTTCTGACTTCGTTTTTTTTTTATTTTGCGATTTATGTTATATTAGATTTGGAAATTAGGGTTAAGTGATTTATTTTGGGGATGATTTAAGGGGTTCGATCCACGTCAGCAGACGTTTGGCCAGAGGGGTTAGTCCATGTCAGCAGCGAGGTTAACACGCTGGCAAAAAGAGACGGTTAACGAAACGGAGTTAGCGTGAAGGGGAAAAGTGATACGTTTTCAAAACGTCAGGGGCCTACTTGCACCTTTCCAAACGTTGAGGGCCTACTTGACCCATAGGGCAAACGTTAGGGGTGTATCTGACCCTTTTCCCTTTTTATAATGATAAAATGTTAAAAAATAATTGAGCCGAAGAATTAAACTGAATCTTCGGCCAACATTATTACTTAGCATATATTTCTGATGAAATATATTTTCAATCCTGTTCATGAACAGAAACAGTGCTTATGAACAACATACTCTATATTGTTAATTGGTCAATTGTAGGCGGCATTGTTACAAAAAAATTAATTTTTATTTATCTTATCTTTTTGGGCAAACATAATACTACAACTTTGACAGCCAATAACATAATACAAAAAAAGTTTTGATATTTATGTAAGGGTTAATTACAAATTAATATACAAACTTTAGCCCAATTTGTAATTATAACACGAACTTTAAAACTTGGCAAATTGGTACACCGATTTTTATTTTTTGGCGAATTGATACACCGAACTGAAAAACACTAACGTGAACATTGTCATATACAGCCACGTGTTGTTGTATGATTGGTCGGTGTACTAATTTGCCAAAAAATGAAAGTTGGTGTATTAAATCGCCAAGTTTTAAAGTTTGTGTTGTAATTGCAAATTAGGGTAAATTTCGTGTATTAATTTGCAATTAATCCTTTATGTAATAAGACTTATCTTATTAATTGTCTAACAAAATTCAGCCTTAACTAATATATATTAATATGTATATTCAATTAAACTCGTTTTTTGCAAATCATATATCTGCAGTGTTTTTTTAGTATTTTATTTTATTTTGATATGTTAACTTTCACTAGAATTGCTGCCATAGTTGATGGCACGGGCGCCTAAAGCTCTCATCACCACTTCAACAATCTTCGCATCATTACTCACAATCATTTTCGTTCTCTCTTTGAAAGAAAGGATGCTTTGTTCTCTTAGAAGAGAAAACATAATTTTTCTCAAAAATATCTTCTTTACCTCTTTAATAAGTTATAATAATTCTATCCGCTCAAGTATTGATTGTAGTATTCGTTATTAGTAATTCATAATTAGTTTGCACCAACATTTCATGTAAAAGGTATTATTAACAAAATCAATGACCATATTAAAATATAAAAGAAAGGAAAAAAAACCTACGAGATAATTAAAAGTAAAATAATGTTGCCAGAACAATAATAAAAAACAATCGATAATATTTATGCATCCGAATACATCTACAATTACAATATAAATATATAAAGTAAGACCATGAGTAATGCATTTATTTTAATTAATAGTTCTTTTTTTTTTTTACACATTTGTAATAAGATGACATTTTAGTATTTTACTATGCAAGACAAAATAAATAGTGTGAATAGCAATACAAAATTTGTGAATTGCCATGCTATTATTATTATTATCCTTTGTTTAATTACTCATGCATTCTCTACTCTACTGAAGACCTTAACATTTAATGGATCACACTCAAAAAACTCAATCATATACCGTTTATTTCACTCATCCTCATTTGGGATCAACGCTCGTGATCAATCAGTACACAAAGGAAAATTACTGCACACCCACTTGATCATTAATGGCTTGACTTCTTCAAAACATTTTGCCGCGAAATTCATCTCGTTATACGTTGAAACTAAACAGATATTTATGCTCGTAAGGTGTTCGACAATATTCCCGAACCAAACATCTATCGATGGATCGTCCTTGTTGGAGCTTACCCCCGACATGGATGTTATCAGGAAGCGTTGATGGTCTTTTATGAAATGCAAAACGAGAGATTAAAACCTAACAAGTATGTTATTCCAAGTGTTCTTAAAGCTTGTGGTCATGTGTTCGATATCTGAATCGGAACGATTTACATGCTCTGATTTTTAAACATTCGTTTGAAGGTGATGTTGTTGTTAACACTGCATTAATTAATATGTACGCAAGATGCAGACAAGTTGAGAATGCAAGAGAAGTGTTTGATGCGATGGAAATAAAAGACTTGGTGGCATTGAATGCTATGGTTTTAGGCTATGCTCAACATGGTTTTGCACAGGAAGAATTTTATTTGGTGGAGCGAATCCGAGATATTAAGCCGGATTTAGTAACTTGGAATATCTTGATTTCAGGATTTGCACAATGTGGTGACAAAGTAATGGTTCAAAATTGGTTTAATTTGATTTCCAATAATGGCGAAAAACCTAATGTAATTTCTTGGGCTTCAGGTATTTTAGGGTTTGCATGAGGGTACAAACTATTATGATGAGGGTACAAATGTAATTATACATTGACAACAAAAGATTATTTAACAAACAACAATAATGATAGTTAACACAAAACAAATAGTAGGATATAACCATCATCTGTTAACTATGATCAAATCAATAATATATATAAAACAAAAATTGAAGCGTTATCCTATTTAAAATTATAAAAAAGCACTTGTAAATCCATCAATTCCAAAAAAATTGTCCACTGAATATAAGATCTTCTAATTCCTCTCCAGTTTCAACTTATTCATATTTATATTTATTTTAGTATTCTAGATGTAAAGTTACACAACAAGCAATTAATATCATTATCATCCTCCTCATTTAAGAAATCTTTAAAGGGAGCTCTAATGAAAAAACAATACAATCATCCACCACGAGTAACTCATCAAGACATTCCCAATCAAGAACGTTTGATATAAAATCTTCCTCTACATTCAGCGGCAGAACCATGATTTTGTTCAAGTCCGGGTTAAAAGACATGTAGATAATGGACAGAATATTTTAAAAAGCTCATCTTTAGTTTCATTTAATTATACTATGAACTTGTGAAATCGTTAATTTTATCCAAATCTCTATTTTCACTTTCGATTCTACCAGTTTTTTTTAATTGGTCTCTTTTTCACTCGAAAGAGATTCAAAAGACCTTTATAAATAACTTATTTGAACTCTTTTCTACTCGAAAAATTCAAAGTAAATGACTTATTTAAATTTCTTTTTAAAAGGAAAAAAAGACCAAATTAATACTTATTGGTACAATTGAAAATGAAAGGTGCATATTTGGACAAAATTAACGATTTTCCACTATTAATATATAATTGAAAAAAAACTAAAGGTAAGTGTTTTTATGATATTTTGCCAAAATAATAATAATACAATTTACAAAAAATTTATGTTAATAAAAAATAATAGCAAAAATCTGATATCCTTCTATATCAATCTCGATAACCACGGGGTAATTATATCCTTCGGGTCTATATACATACCTTGAAAATGTTGTAAATTTAATTAACCAATAAATAATGGAATAAATAATATACTTTTTTTTTCTACCAAAACAAAATCATTTATAAAAAAATTAAAAAACAAATTATGTTGAAATCTCTAAAATATATCATAATTAAAGTTTATTTAATGGTTCTTCAGTTTCAATTCTGTTAACTCTTAGACCTCTCCGTCAATTTCGGCACTTACTTTTAAATAATTTGGTACCCCACATTTAATTTTGTGAACGAGTTGGTCCATCATTTTTAATTTTATTAAACGATTTGCTAAACTCACTTTTAAACGACTTGGTACGTCAGTTTCAATTTTGTTAAACGATTTGATCCTCCAAATTAACAGAAGGATCTCCTAGTTAACAGAATCAAAATTGAAGAACCATTAAATAGACTTTTAAAATAAAAAATAAAAAACTGTTAATTATAGTATACCTCAGAAATCTCAGTATAGTTTGTTCAAAAATAAAATCATTTATTAAAAAATAAAATCAAATACCACAAACTTAAAATCAATTATTAATAATATAAGATCAATTATTAATAAAATGAAATAATAACTATTAAAAAATTACTTATACCCTTTATGACCAAATCAATTTAAATATATTAAAAATAATAAAATACTCATTATGTATATATATGATAATGATAATGAAAGGGAGAAAAATTTATTCAAATTGGAGGTGTTTGAGTTTAGGAAAAAAGTTGAATTAGAAAGATGAGAGAGAATATATATATGTGAAAATTTTGTATTTTTAAATTAAACATTATTGATAAATGATAATTGGAAAAATTAATAGAACATTATTTATTTAAAAAACATTTGGATAATTTAGATATAGAAAGATAAGTTAGAATTTTGTGCCTGGCCTTAATGAACATTATTTATATAGAAGAAATGGACTGCTACTCATAAAAGAGAAACATTCCCGTATAATCATTTTGAGAGGCCTAAGGGGCCAAAATTTGGATTAAAAAGTTTAGCCTTTAGATTACTCTTTTTTTTTTTTAAAGAGAGAAATCTCTGACAGTCCGAGCTAAAACTAAAAATAGAATTGCCGCTGCTCTCGATTCCACAACGCATACACTATGTCGCACCAGACTTTTTTGATTTTCCGAAGGCAGCTCAGATTCTAATTTACACAAGTTGCCACTGTCTATATTAATTGCATTTGTATTTAACCCCGTATTACATTTTGTGTCCTCTTGCAATTGTATTTCTTCTAATTCGGTACATATTTTAACTACATTCTTTTCAAAACTTTATCCCTCGTCATAATAGTTTGTACCCTCATATCGATATTTTGTCTTTTATCCTTTTAACATGTAATAGTAATTTTATTCGCTCTAGTATTTATCATGAGTAATTAATTTACACCAATATTTCAGAGCTTCGTATTAAACCTAATATTTATAAAGTCAGTGAAGAAAATAAAAGAACAATCAAACTAGTCGTCGAGAGCCCTTTTCTAATTCCGTATATTAATATGACTTTTTTGAAATAAATTTGTACTAAGTTGTGCAGTTTAGTATGGAAGATAAAATAAAAGGCGTGAATGCCTTTAAATTAGTTACAACCCAAAATTGGTGACTTATCATCTATAATTACCCATGCATTTCCTATTGAGGAGCCTTACATTTAATGGACCCCACTCAAACAACTCCATCATACACTTTCCTCCCCCGTAACGGATACGCTGATCAGCATCCTTATTTCCTTCTCCAGCAGTCTGCCATGAAACACAATAAAATATACAAAACTGTAAAATTAAATTACGGATGTTGCGAGTTTTCTATGAGTTATACTGCTACGATTTCTTCATCGCCGGAACTCTCATCCTCGTCATTCTAAAATTAAGTGAAGAACGCCGATATTAATCACTTAAAAAAATGCTTACCTCTGAAATAATAGTACTCTCTTTACCGTCATCTACGTACACGTCGTCTAGTTCTAATTTCTAAACGCAAAAACAATTAAAGAAAACCTCATTTAGGAATTTTCATTCAAAAAATATAGCCATAATAATCGAATTTTATTTGATGAATTTTTTAGAAGTGATGTGATAAAAAAGATTTCTTGCAAAGTTTTGAACACTAAAAAGATTTCTTGCAAACTTTGAATTTCTATGCAAAGTTTTGAACACTAAAAAGATTTCTTGAAATAGTATATCTTTGTATTGAACAACATACTTTATCTTTTGTTGATTAGTCAATATTATCAAAAATGTAACTCTTTGAATAATTATTTCTCATTTCTTTATAATTTGTAATTAGTTTACTCCAATTTCTTAAATAGTATAATATAATATAATATAATATGCCGTTTAGATAATTTTAGGAGTTAATCATATAATCTAATAAATTATATAACATGAATCTATATATAGCAAATGTAGTTAACATAAGAAAAGTTTGGATTTGCTAGCATAGGAAAATGCGTTTAATATAAGTTAAAATATAAAATTTGTGATTTATTTTTCTTGATGTTATACTATATCATTACAAATACACCCTAAAACAATAATCATACACTTCTCATTTCAATTATCATCACTAGTATAATGTGAACTTTTAAGCATTATTATTGCCGCGGTCATTTATAGACTTAAGCTTAGATTATTTTTACATACGGTGTTAATAATAATCGCACATTACTTAATAGAACAAATATAAATAATTTTCACCAATTTATAATTAATTACTCCCGCTAATATTTCTAATATACGGTCTCTACATTATTTTCTCTTTCCCACCATCCTTTCTAACTTTCGATTTATAGTCCTAAGTCCGTTTTTGCAGGGTACAACTGATGGATCAAGTTGGACAAAAGCACAATCATACACTTGTTCTTTCAATTATACTCACTTAAATATTATGAAGCCCTAAACATTATTTTCATGATAATCAACATACTCAAGTTTAGATTAATTTTCACATACGGTCCCTATATTATTACTTTTCTTGTTCACCATCCTTCCCATCTTTTAATTCAGTCCTAAACTCTTTTAGTTTTGTTTGTAATTCATATACATTTAAGTTTATTTAATTTTTATGTATAATAAGTGATGTGATGCTAATATGTACACATTTTGAAGTCATTATAAGTGATGTGATGCTGGAGTTATATATACACAACTTAAAGAAAAATCAGTTTTAATAAGATTCAAATTTTGTATCTTTTTGCTGTAATAATTGTAATAACATTAATTAGTTGCAATTGTATTAACATTATTTGCATCTCATTAATCTCTCCCTAATGTTTTTTTCTTCTATTGAAGTCTTTTTATTTTAATGCATAATCAAGAAAACTTTTCAATTTTAATTACAAATTACTTACACTGTTGTTACAAAAATTTATATATATTATCTTTTAGGACAAACACAATACTACAACATTGACAACCAATAACATAATACAAATAAGTTTTGATAGTTATGTAACGAGACTCATTCTTATTAATTGTCTAACAAAATTCAAAAACCTTAATTAATAAAGGCGTATCAATTCAGCTAAGCGTTATACTTTCAAACAAAATTGTTTGTGTTTAGATTATGGATTATAGAAATCACCAAGTTCAATCTCTGTAAAGCATACTTTCACTATATTTTTTTAATATTTTATTTTATTTTGGTGTGACAAATTTCAAAAGGAAACTACAACCATGATTGATGGCTGAGGTGCCAGAGTCCATAAAACGTTTCTACTCTCGAAACACTAACCCTAAACACCACTCCAACAATTTTTATATTTTTTTAATAATAATGCATTTTCTTGTCCTGAAAGGATGCTTTGATTTCTTGGAAGGAAAATCCATTTTTTTTTCAAAAATACCCTTTTTACCTCTTTAACATGTTTTAATAATTCTATCCGCTCCAAAGTTAGTTTTAGTATTCGTTTTTAGTAATTCGTAATTACTTTGCACCAACATTTCAAATAAAAATTATAATCAATAAAATTAGTGACCATATTAAATTATAAAAAAAAGGAAAAAAAACATACGAAATAATTGAAAGTAAAAAAATGTTGCCAGAAGAATAATCGAAAACAATCGATTATTCTGCATCCGAATACATCTACGATTACTTTTTTTTTAAAATATCTATATAACTAGTATAAAGATGAATCCAAAACACTGTTCATTAAGGGTTCATTTTACTAAAACCCCAAGACTTTTGAAATAATAACAAACTAACCACTATAGACAGAATAATTTCAATGTCCATTTTGGTATGTTCCTTATAGTTCTCTATTAAATGCCCAACACTTCCTTACTTTATTACCAAAACACCAACTATTGCTAAATATCAAAAGCCAATTTTGATAATTTAATTACAACAAAACCATCCGAGTTGCATATTTATGCACACAGATGGGGTCCACGGACCCCACTCTTCTTTTTATAATCTATTTTTAAAATAATAATTTTATTTATATATGTGAAATATAATAAAAATACAATCCTTTAAGTCCTAATTACTTCCTACATTGGTCCAAATCTAAAACTAATCACATTTTCACAAAAAATATAAATTTGATATTAATTTTAATGATAACAATAGTAAATTATAAATTTCAGCCAAAAAATTAAAATCATTTTTAAAGTAAAATATTAACTATTTTATTTTTAAAAAGTTCATTAAAATATACTATATATATTTTTATTAGTTTTACTATTAAATTTAAAATGCATGTTTATTCTATTATATATTCTGTTGTATGTTTATTGTATATTTATATTTTATAATATTTTGTATATATATTATAAATTATGCTTATATAAAAGATTTGTTTATATTTGAATCTAAAAATTATCAATTTTTCATTTATCTGTCTCGATATATATTTTTTAAAAAACTAAATAGCCGCATTTAATATAACTTATAATTATCTGATATACCATTATATAGTGCTTAATTAATAGTATAATATATTATCCATATTTTATTCAAAAAAATGTATGCTATCATGTTAGATAAAATATTAAGATTTATATAATCAAACATATAATTTGAATATTAAAACAATAATTTTTTCCTAAACCGTCAATATTTATATAATTTAAATTACTGAATTCCAATTCATATTTTATTAATTTAATCAATTTCGAAGCGAAGCGAGGGTTTTACACTAGTAAATATATAAAGTAAGACCATGAGTAATGCATTTATTTTGGTTAATAATTCTTTATTATTTTTGAATTTTTTATACATTTGCAATAAGATGACATTTTACTATGTAAGACAAAATAAATAGTGTGAATAGCAATACAAAATTTGTGAATTGCCATGCATTCTCTACAGAAGACCTTAACATTTAATGGATCACACTCAAAAAACTCAATCATATACCGTTTATTTCAATCATCTTCATTTGGGATTAACGCTCATGATCAAGCAGCACACAAAGGAAAATTACTGCATGCACACTTGATCATTAACGGCTTAACTCCTTCAAAACATTTTGCCGCCAAACTCATCTCGTTATATATTGAAACTAAACAGTTATGTTATGCTCGTAAGGTGTTCGACAATATTCCTGAACCAAACATCTACCGATGGATCGCCCTTATCGGAGCTTACTCCCGACATGGGTTTTATCAGGAAGCATTAAATGTCTTCTATGAAATGCAAAACGATAGATTAAAACCTAACAAGTATGTAATTCCGAGTGTTCTTAAAGCTTGTGGTCATGTGTTTGATATCCGAATAGGAACGATTTTACATTCGATGAGTTTGAGGCATTCGTTTGAAGGTGATGTTGTTGTGAACACTGCATTAATTGATATGTACGCGAAATGTGGACAAGTTGAGAATGGGAGAAAGGTGTTTGATGGGATGAAAGTGGAAGACTTGGTGGCATTGAATGCGATGGTTTTAGGCTATGCTCAACATGGTTTTGCAAAGGAAGGATTTTATTTGGTCGAGCGAATCCGAGATATTAAGCCGGATTTAGTAACGTGGAATATCTTGATTTCAGGATTTGCACAAGGTGGCGACAGAGTAATGGTTCAGAAGTTGTTTAATTTGATGTCGAAAAATGGTGAAGAGCCTGATGTGATTTCTTGGACTTCAGTTATTTCAGGATTTGTGCAGAGTTTTCATAATGCGCCGGCTTTTGATATGTTTCGACAGATGTTGGAACATGGGTTTCATCCCAATTTTGCAACTATTAGTAGCCTATTGCCTGCCTGTGCGGCAACGGCGAATTTGAGGTTTGGGAGAGAGCTCCATGGATATGCAGTAGTGACCGGAGTTGAAGAAGATGTTTATGTGAGGACTGCTCTTGTTGACATGTATTCCAAATGTTGTCTAATATCTGAAGCAAGGTTGGTGTTTTCTAAAATGCATGAAAGAAATGCAATTACCTGGAATTCGATGATTTTCGGGTACGCGAATCATGGATACTGCGACGAAGCTATTGAGCTTTTCGTTCAGATGGAAAAGACGGAGGGAAAGAAGATCGATCACTTGAGTTTCACAGCTGTTCTCACTGCCTGTAGTCACGGTCAACTGGTGGAACTCGGGCAGCGATTATTTCGTTTGATGCAGGAGAAGTACAAGATTGTTCCGAGATTGGAGCATTACGCGTGTATGATTGATCTTCTTGGTAGAGCAGGAAAACTATCCGAGGCGTATGGTATGATTAAGACGATGCCGATAGAGCCTGATTTGTTTGTGTGGGGTGCATTGTTGGGAGCTTGTAGGAAACATGGAGAAATAGATCTTGCTGAGATTGCAGCTAGGCATTTGGCTCAGCTTGAGCCTAAGAATACTGCAAATCATATGCTTTTGTCAAATTTGTATGCAGATGTTGGCAGTTGGGATAGTGCTGCAAAGTTTAGAAAGAGAAAAAGGTCTAAATTATTTTCAGCGTGCAGTTGGATAGAGGCTGTTTGATAAGTTTTTGAAGAAATGGTGCTTAGAGATGCGAGTGTGACCATTCAATTTGAACCACAAGGAACGATTATTCAAGTCGGAATCATCCTGAACCAATCGTATAGAGGATCCCTATTTCGGTGTCTGAGCGCTTTAACAGAACTTCAAAAAAAAAATATGTGGCTTGGTTTTGACTCTCAAGCTCAGCCTCATGGTTAGAGGATTCCTCACTTCTTTCTCTTACTCAAAACCGTGACATTACAAATTCCAGTCGCATATCTAATTATTCTTTACACTTCAAACCGAATCAAACCAAACTGAATATTTTATTAGAACCTAACTGAATGTATAAAGATCTAAATTATTTCTAATCAAACCAAGCTGAACTTGTAGGTTTAATTAGTTTTTTATTTCATATTTTTAGTCCGACTTGTACTCAAAGTTAATTAAAGTTTATTGGGGAAACTCAAAGTTAATTGAAGTTTCTTTTTAAATTGATGCAACTTCCCTCAAATCTGGTTTCCTGATAAATAATAATTACTGCAAAATTGTATCATTAATTTTTTTGATCCCTCGAACATGTCTCTTATTTAGTTGCTTGTAGACACAAATGAGATTGACTATGACTTGGTGAAAGCATCAAACTAAAAGTATTCAAAATTCTTATAAAATCGATTTGATTCAGCTTTGAAGGTTTAAAAATCAAATCAAAATTTCAGTTCGGTTTGAACTGAATACAGACCTTGTTGCAATGACCAAAAATGGGAGACAACGAATATAAAAAAAACTCTTCACTTCTACCATCCAAAATTAGAAGATACCTCAATGGCAGGGTCTCTGCTATCTAAAACAAGGTCTTATATGTATAATAACATTGTCACAGGACTTTCTTTCGTCAAATATTGCTTAACAAAGTAAATATAGTTGTCTTTACTTGTGAAATTGGGGTGTGTTCCTAACCGAACCGACCTAAAAACCGAACACAAAGAGATATTTGATGTTATCTGAGTCAGAGTATCTCAATGTTTTGCAGTATCCGGTGTACACCAATTCAGACCTACCGGCGGTTCCATCCATTGAGGCATCAGATCCTGTGCCAACGATCCAATCATCTGACTCCCAGCCAACTACTACTCTGGAGGGAGATACGGACACTCAGACACGAGAGCCGGGGCCACCTCGTCTTCTTCACATCCTTACTCCAGAAATACAGCAGAAATACCAACATCTGAATAGAGACTCAATTCTGACCTTGGATGAACAAGTGGAATTAGCGGTGGATCTCATTAATGCCACCAGTAATACCACGTTTCCATATAACTACACAATGTCGCAAGAAGAAAAGGAAGAGCTAAGAACCTTGCTAACGGAGGTGAATACTCAAAATGGCTCAAGTGATGCTTCCCAAGGCAATACAAGCAACACTCGCAACACTACTGAATCAATGGAGGGAGAACACACTCCTCCAAGTGACAGAGGATGGAAGAGAAGAGCGCGGTTGACTGGAACTCCACCTATATATGTGGCAGCAACAAACCCAGAACCACCAAGTGGGATGGAAGGGAAACGTAAACAACCTTTGTCTGGATTTGATCTCAATGTCTCTCACAGCCCACCTCGAAGAATGTTTAGAGGTGGAAGCCAAACAAACTGGGTCCAGAGAACTGAGGAAGAAGTGAAGGATGCAGACAGTGACACTGAACATGGGGAGGAAATAATTCTGAGGGTGAAGGAGGCCGACCCGGATGGGCCTCCGCAAGGGAAATGAGAGCGATATCCTGGAATTGTCAGGGGTTGGGGAGTTCCCTGACAATTCAACACCTTAAGCATATCTGTAAGGTAAACTCCCCGGAAGTCATATTTCTCATGGAGACAAAAAACCAGGCGAAGAAGGTTTTGAGGGCAACAAAAAACCTGGGATTTCACAATCATTTTTTGGTGGAGCCTAATGGGAGATCCGGAGGTTTGGCAGTCCTGTGGACTGATTTTTGTGACTTATCTGTTCAAGCCTTCAGTGAATACTTTGTTGTATGTTCCATGAATCTCCCTGGAGGATTGAAATGTGATGTAGTCTTTTGCTATCTTAGCCCTGTATTAGCTAGACGTAGGGATCAGTTTAGAGGACTTGAGCTGCTGAAATCAAGTCTAGATCAAGCTTTTGTATTCTGTGGGGATTATAATGATATTATCAGCCCGACTGAAAAATTAGGGGGCCTTCCCTATCTCTCCTCCAACCATACAGATTTTCAGAATCTTCTCTTCAATCTGCACTTAATAGACTTGTCTTTTCTTGGACCACCCTTTACATGGTGTAACCGTAGAAAATTTCCGGATACTATTCAAGAAAGACTAGATAGAGTGTTATGCTCAACTGACTGGATCCAGAAATTTCAGTCAGCCTCAGTTGAACATCTGCAGGATATAGGCTCTGATCACAGACCTTTACTGCTACACTTCAATAGCAAGATGATCAAGCAACCTCCAAGATTTATCTTTGACAGACGATGGCTCAAATTTGCAGAAGTTACAGAAATTGTGCTGCAATGTTGGCAACAGCCCTCGGATGGAACAACTATGCATAGCATTCATCAGAGGCTCAAACTGATCAGGAAAAGCCTACAGGTCTGGAAGAAGGGTACAAAGACTAATTCAAAAATTCAGATTGACAAGATCAACAAGCAATTAAAAGAGGAAAAAAATAGACCCATTCAAAGGTTGGATTGGCAACAAATTAGACATTTAGAGAAGGAACTGTGTGTTGCTAACATAGAAGAGGAAATTTACTGGGCACAAAAAGCACGACAAGATTGGCTTAAACAGGGGGATAACAATACAAAATTCTTCCATGCAAAGACAAAACAGAGGCATAGACGTAATACGATCAATGGAATCTATGATGCAGCTAGTCATTGGTGTACTAAACAAGCAGAGATCAATACTATTATATGTTCTTACTTTCGAGAAATTTTTGCATCTTCTAATCCGACAGGTATTGACTCAGTATTCCATGATTTTCAAGGGAGAGTCACAGACCAGATGAATGTCACCATTACAAAACCAGTGTCTGCTCAGGAAATCCGAGAGGCAGTTTTTTCCATAAATCCTTCTAAGGCCCCGGGGCCGGATGGCTTTACAGGAGCTTTTTTCCACCAATACTGGAGTATCATCGGAACAGATATCGTACAATCCATCCTACAATTCTTCAATGAGGGACGATCCCTGAAAAAAATGAATCATACACTGATAGCTCTTATCCCAAAGGAGGAAGCAAGCACCACTGTCAAAGACTTTCGTCCAATTAGTTTGTGCACCATGTACTACAAGATTATTGCAAAAATCCTTACGGCTCGGCTACAAAAAATCCTGCCAAAGCTAGTGGACTCTTCCCAAAATGCTTTCATTAAAGGAAGGTCAATATCAGATAACATCCTAGTGGCACATGAATTGCTGCACTTTCTGAAAACGAAAACTCAAGGAAAAAGCTGCTACCTGGGTCTCAAACTGGACATAAGTAAGGCATATGACAGGGTGGAATGGCCATACCTTAAGGCCTGCCTCCAAGCATGGGGTTTTAATGGAATGTTTATCACTTGGATAATGGAATGTATTACATCGGTGAGCTACTCCATCCTTATAAATGGTAAGCCAACAGATTATTTCTATCCAAGT
Organism: Mercurialis annua; assembly: GCF_937616625.2. NCBI lineage: Eukaryota > Viridiplantae > Streptophyta > Magnoliopsida > Malpighiales > Euphorbiaceae > Mercurialis > Mercurialis annua. The sequence continues at coordinate 1,534,467 of NC_065575.1, read as the reverse complement.
CGAGGGCTGCGTCAAGGAGATCCGTTGTCACCCTTACTCTTTGTGCTGTGCGCGGAGGGTCTATCACATCTCATCAAGAAGGAAATAACAAACAACAATATAACTGGTATCAGGATAAATAGACATTGCCCTTCAATAAGTCATTTATTTTTTGCAGATGACTCGATGATCTTTGCCAAAATCCAACCAAGTACATCCAGAACTATTCGAAGAGTTCTCTTGCAGTATGGCCAAGCAAGTGGACAGATCATTAATCTTCACAAATCATCAGCCATTTTCAGCAGAAACACAGAAGCCTACTGCATCAATAACATCCTAGCAGAACTGGATTTAAGGCTTATGCAAGCAACAGACAAATATCTAGGATTACCAGCACAAATCCAGAGATCTAAAAACATAACTTTTACTGGGCTCATCCATTCTCTGGAAGGAAAGCTAAGTGGGTGGAAGGCTAAATTCCTATCTCAAGGAGGAAAAGAGATCCTAATCAAAGCAGTTCTTATGGCTATTCCGGTATATGCAATGATGTGCTTCTTGATGCCTAAATCCTTATGCCATCGTATCAACAAACTCATCTCTAAGTTCTGGTGGGGTAAAGCTCAAGAGGAAAAAGGTATAGCATGGATCTCTTGGAAAAAGATGTGTATGAGTAAATGGGCAGGAGGGTTGGGTATTCGAGATCTGGAAGCATTTAATAAGGCACTTCTAGCTAAACAATGTTGGCGAATACTGCAAAATCCAGACAGTATACTTTTCCAGATTCTAAAAGGGAGATATTTTAGAACAACCTGCTTTCTTCAAGCTACAAGAGGCAATAACCCATCATGGGGTTGGCAAAGTCTTCGACAAGGACTGCAACTTCTTAAACAAGGCATCAGATGGCAATGTAACAACGGGTCTCAAATCAGAACGATGTCTGATCCGTGGATCCCTGGCTCTCCCCCCTTCATCCCTATCACAAGACCAGGGGTGGATAACCAGAGAATCCCTGACAGGGTACATGATCTCATTGATCCTTATACCAATCATTGGAAAACAGATTTGGTGAGATCCCTCTTCAGACAGGAAGACACGGAGTCCATCTTATCAATCCCAGTACCTTACTGCTATACGGTGGACAGGATAATTTGGCACCATACACTGCATGGTAAATATACAGTCAAATCAGGATATTACATATTCATGCAAAATAAAGAGGAAAATGAGCAGATACCTCCAGTCCAGCTTAGCTTGTCCAGACGCGACTGGCAACATTTCTGGAACCTTAAGATTCCAAACAAAATAAGAATCTTTCTATGGAAGGTTTTTCATAAAGGAATTCCGGTGGCAGAGGAAATCAATTGGCGAGTTAAAACAGACATCCGATGCCCACATTGTGCTGATAAGGAAACTGTACATCATATGTTATTCCACTGCCCTTTTTCTCAACAAGTATGGTCGATGACAGAATTACATCTGATTGGGAGGGCCATTCCAAATGAGCCCTTGGATCTCATCTGGAAAAATTTAATAACAGCCCTTGATGAGACGGAAGACTCCAATCAGCTCATATCAATCTTGTGCTTCACCATTTGGTCCATTTGGAAGGCTAGAAATGCCAAAATATTTACAAATAAGGATTGGACTGTGGAAGAAACTAAAGCTCATGCAGTTCAGTACAGACAGGAGTATGAGGATGCTCAATCAGTTGATAAAAATAGGGGTGAAGGGGCTGGAAATGGTGGAAATGACACCTCAAGAAGGGCGCCTAATGTCAGTAGAATTCCAGATGACGAAAGATCTGACGCCATAAGGATTGAATATGATGGGGGTACAATGCAGGAACTGAAAGCGGGCTCGGTTGCTGCCATTGCAAAGAACAGGAGGGGAGAGGTGATAGGTAACTTTGCAAGGTCTTTCCGAGGTATCTGGGATCCAGGGACGCTAGAGTTCCTTGCACTTCGGGAAGCAACGATATGGGCAAAGCATATGGGGTGGCGAAAAGTGATTTTCAAAGGAGATGCCATTCAGGTCTCCAATTCGATTAATGGAAAAGAATGCCAATTAGCGATAGCATGGGGAATCTGTCAAGACATATGGCTAACTTCAACCTCTTTTGATCATTGTCACTTCAAATGGATAAGACGAGACGCTAACAAGGACGCTCATCGGCTGGTTCAAGCGGCAAAACACAGATTCCGCCTTGATAGCGCTCACATTCAAATTATTACTTAGTAGCTTCTCTTGTAATCTACTAAGGGTTAAAAAAAAAAAAAACACAAGATATCAAGCAATTAAAGACCAAGAGACAAATGACTTTGTGCCAACATGTGCACATCACAGATATTCACTATTTCATCAAAAAAAGAATTTTGTACTATACTTTATTGGATAATTCTTCAATAAAGATAAAGAAAAATAGCATAAAGTGCTCTAATAGTTAAAAAAAAAAGCATAAAGTGATTTATAGTGAAAGTTTTTCATTTCTTATTCACACACAAACTCCTTATCCTCTCATAAAATCCTTTACCAGATTCTCCATTTTGGGCCATTGGGGATATCATCTTTTGATTGTACCAATTTCAGCTTACAGATTCTGCTTGTAGTCCCACCAATCACTTGTGTTGCCTAATAAACAAAAACTTACAAAATATTGAGTGACGGGTAAATGAGCAAAATCAGAATCAGCAATCCGGATAAATAACAGTTAGCAATGAGAATTATGAAGAGATTAATGAAAATCATATATAGAACTCTGGCCGCCCTATCAGCATGCCTTAGTCACCTATCTTTAACCCTGCACTTAGATAAAATGTAAATTCTGCCTGATCGTTCCGTAGCCACAAAAATATCAGTTACCCACCTTGGGCAGCTGGTAAAGGTGGCGTAAGGAAACTTTAGTTAGCCTATGGTATTACTCCAGTCCGGTATTACCACTGCCAGACAGGGTTTCAGTGTCAAGTAACAACCAGATATCAAGTGCCGGTTGCACTTGAGGAGGCGTGTTAAGAACGTAAGACATTACTACAATAAAGTGAATATAATGAGTTTATAATTTTGACCTAAAATAAATTATCAAATAATCTACATGATTGATGCTAGTTCAGCCATCAAAGACAATTATGCCACCCTCCTTCATCAAACAAAATAATTGAAGCACAGCACCTAAATGTATAATAAAAGAGCATATATATCAAAATTTAACACTAAAATCGTATGGACACAAGATATAAATGCTTCAAATATCCGGATAACCTCGATGTGTTCATTAGCATGCAACTACTGCAGCAATTGATGTTGGCACAACTTCAAAAGAATAAAGAAATGATTATGCCATATAAAAAACAGCATGCTACGAACCGTAACTCATGACCTTTTATTCACTTTTTGAGTACTGAACAGCAATTTATTTAACATTTTCAGATTAAAGAATAGGTTAAGAATTAAGACATGACTTTGTCATTATCTGGAGTTACTATTATGTTTTGTTCCTGTTGCTTCCCTAAAATAACAAAAACAAGATACATATATACGGAGAGAAGGATTCGTGCAAGCATCATGACTCATGCAAAACCTCATCAACATTGGAAATGACTCTGAACTGCCACCACATTTTTGCCAACCCAAGTTGTTCATCCATCCAATGTTTAAATGTATAAGAATTTTGATCAAACTTCAGAATCTACAGAAAACAAGTAATATGAACTGTAATTCTTGACCAGCCAGATGACAATAAGTACCAAAGTGAAAGCAGACAATTAGAGGAGACGTAAAATCGTGGAGCCTGCTAACGAACTTTGTCAAAAAAAGAAGTTAAACTTCAAACCTGTATTATATTACTCCAATCGGCAAACTAAAGTGAAATCAGTTTGATAGAAATACCAACCACAAGAAAGATAGGGCCATGGTGTATTTTTCTAAATAGATAGAGAAATAATAAATGATTGAGTAACAGAGGTAATACGTTGATGTTCTGGGAAAATTGCCATGTAGTACTTAACTTTTCTTTTATGTGAAGTGCCACAAGGTAATATCATTCATAAGTGAAATTAAAACTAAATGATCAAAAGTGGAAATCTGGATATAATCATATAAACCAACATAAAACAATCCACCATTGAAAATAACAGTGAAACCGAGTACTGACTCTAAAACAAAAGTTTGAAGATGACAGATATAGCAGCATGCATACTCCATACATCCACGACCATATTTCAGTTAACGGCTGCAACATAAGGAGCATTTAAACACTATTATCTAGCTAGAAGTTTGTTTTTTCCATTCAAATGAACACAGTTTAATATTACCGAACACTGGACTGGTGAGTGGTGGCCATGAAAACCAATGCATAATTTTGTCAGATATACAAATAAAGCAGGCACCACATTATGTACCCTGTTCCAAACATGTTAAAACAGTCTAATTTGGATTTGAGCCTAAAGTGAGGACAGAACTTTAAGAATTAAATTTCAATACTTTGCAATTTAGGAAGTTATTTCTATTTCTATTTTCTGATCTTATTCTTCTTTGTCAAATGATTTCTATATAAGGAAAAATCAAACAAAAAAGATCCCACCTATTTATAACAAACAAAATTCACCATCTAAATTAACTCATAACCAGATTTAGACCTCACCCTAATCATTCAACAAATATAAATTTACACTTATCCAATTCAATCAACCAAACTAAACAGATCAAATTAAAGAAATAACAAAAACCAACTAACCTCCATCTTTTTACCAATAATCCATGTCAAAACTATAACATCACATATGATGCTGATAATTATTCCCATTCCAATCTCTCTGCTGCTGCTGATGCAACATATTGTACTGATTATGATTGCTTCCATTTCCCATTTGCATACCCATATGCCCATACATAGGCATTGTCATCATATGACTCCCCATTCCGGGATGATACGGAATCGGAACAGGGACCGGTACCGGTACCGAAACCGCCATTCCGCCGCGGTGTCCATTCCCATTTCCGGGATGATACGGGACCGGAACTGAAACCGGAACCGAAACCGCCATCCCGGCATGGTGTTCATTTCCGTTTCCGTTTCCATTTCCGCCGTTGGCGTCGCGGTTCCGTCCGCCTTCACCATTACTATTGCCGTTTTCGTGCAAACTTTCCGGTACCGGAGTAGAAGCAAACAATTGATGATCAGTAGCAGAAGGTCCTTCATTAGAAAAGCCTTGCATTCTCTTTAAGTACAGCCGATATTTCTGCAAATGACTCGCCACATTCTCCCGAGTTAATCCTTCAACGTTCATTAACTGCATAATCGTCTTCGGCACGGCGTTTTTAATTCCTAAATACGCCACCACATCCACAAATCTCTTATGCAACTGCGGCGTCCACACTAAACGCGGCCGTTTTAAAGCCCTCGCCGCCTGATCTTCTTCTCCTCCGCCGCCGCCGCCTCCTCCGGAAAAATTCTCCGGTCTCAACACGGAATCCGCTTCCTCGGAGTCAATCCTCCGTAGCTTCTCCGATTCCTCCACCGTCGCCGGATCACGTGTCTGGTCATCGTCAACGTCTTCAACCTCATCGTCGTTGATTTTATCGTTGTACGATTTGAATTTATTCGAAGATAAATCGCCTCCGCCGGCGGCGGCGGTGGAACCGAGATTCAAGAGAGTGTTATTCGATTCACGGTTGACCTCAAGAATTGTTCGGTGAGGTTCCGGTGAGATACTGAAAGCTGAAGCGAGTTCAGGCGGTATTAACAGTTGAGATAACGGTGTTAGGTCGTCGGCTGAAGGTAAGCCACGCTCCCAATCCATAACTCTATTCTCATCGTCACCGTTAACGCCGTTAGCTTCGTATACACTCATCCTCACTTCCTCACCCATAGTTACAATTTTTTCATTAATTTTTTTTATTCAAAGTTTTTGGATCAGAGTCAGAGAGAAAGAAGCAGATATTTGTGTAAGGTTTGTTTGGAAGAAAGGAAAAGAAAAAGAAAAGGAACGAAAATATAAATTATTTTTGAGCAAAGGGTCAATGTGCTCCTCGAATTTATGTCTCGCGATAAAAAAATCATTTTTAACTTTATTTAATTAATTAAGTTTCCAAATTTGATTTTTAGTATCAAATAAATTTCGAAGGACTAAATCCACCACGTTATTCCTGAACTGAGCTAATTTATAACACGTCATTATAATGACGTCAATATTGTGATAAATGTGTATTTATTTTAATGGTGATATTATATTATTAACATCGTTATATTGACGTGTTATAAGACGATTAACTCAGTTTACGGATAACGTGCTGAACTGAGTCTATTTAAGATTTTTTTTTTCAATTTTTTTTAATTTAGATTAAGTAACTCCTATTTTATATACCACAAGCGCGTGATTTATATGACTTCAAAACACAAGTTTGGAATTTAATTGATTAAAAAAACTAAACATGACTTATCAGAACTTGAAACTTAAATATGAGGGCTTAATTGATCTTTTATTCAATCATTTTTTGAATTTCAGATATGTTTGGTTCGAGTGCCAACGTGGACGGCTTAATTAGATATTTTGGATCCTCTAAAATATCTAAAAACCCTTGTAAATATCAAATTGTCAATATCTCACTCTCCATTTTAGATCCAGCATCTTGCACTCGCTTTAATTATCTGACGCGTGTCCATTTTCTTCTTATTATCCAATAAAAGATTGCCGTGTAAGATTGTCGGTGAAGTGTGTGATGAGTTGGTAGTTGCCAAGTAGGCAGAGTGTGTGTACTTTTTGAGGTTATTATGGTAATTTCCTATTTTGAGTGCCGACTTTACCTTTTTTATTCTTAAAAGGTTATTGGGATTGGACCAATAGGAGAAGAGAAAATTGGTAGACAGCTGGATTCGGTAACTAGGCAACGTGGGCAATTGGAAACTACAGATTCCATTTTAAAATATTTATATTTCCAAATTTTCATTTAGTACAATGCGATCCTTAAAATTAAAAATCAGCACACATTAATCCTTCATTTTACCTCTGTTTATATTTTTATTACAAAAGTTGATTTATATTAAATTTAAGCTAATGTCTCAAAAACCACCCACATTTTAATCCCTTTTCAGTTACTAGAATATGGCTGCACCTGCACACTGCTGAGTTTTAATTTATTCATTTATTTTGTCAAAATAACTTGTCGTTTTGATTTATTTTTTAAAATTGAATCAGGCGTTGTAACACTTTAAAGCTGCAGACTCAGTCTGCTGCTTCAACCATTCAACACCGGTCGGCCAGGTGAGGAAATCGGTTCCTAGGGTTCCCACCCCGGCTCCGCCCTCCCCCGTTTCCACCCTACACATAATTTTCCAAGTGTCCATGTCTTAACTTTTCGTTGGAAATCTAATGGAGATCTTTTTAGAGTTAATTGTTGAAGGAAGTACCTCTATAATGCAAAAACTGAATAACATTAATAATGATATCTTCTTGGGTTTCATGGAAATATATTAAGCTTAGAGCATACTAAAAGCAAATTAGTTGACAATAGTTATAGTTATAAGCATAATGTTAGTTTTTCACGCCGCCGTCCACCTTCCACCGCCATTAGATCTGCTCCGGAGCAGATCTAAAGAGGAGAGAGCTCCTCGTTTTTCCGGTGAGGAGCTGCTGCTTCTCGCCGGAAAAACGAGGAGCAAAAGTTCCTCTGAAAACGAGGAGTTGATGCTCCTCAGTTTTCCGGCGAGAAATTGGATGGAAAAAAAATAAAAAAGTGTCCCTGTATTTTAGTTTAAATAAAATTGACTTTTTAAGTTTTGAAATATAAGGGGGAAAATTGAAATTTAAAATATATTAAGTATTAAATCAAAAAATGAAAAAAATATCGAGTACTATTTTGAATTTTTTATCCTTCGTAATCAGAGAATGTGTTACATTCTCTCAGAGAGGGTGCGATTTGTTCGATTTTGCAAAGTTGCGGGTCTATTTATATCAAAATCGTCCAAAATGATTTTTTTTATATTTCGTGTCAAGTTGAGTGGTGAATTGATCTTTTGTTTGTCTAGTTACCATCTTATTTCCATTTTCTATTTATTATTCTAAAAAAAAAAGCTGAGATAATTAGCCAACCAAATTAACTAAATCTGTTATCCCATTTGATTAACTGAGCCCGCTAGTTAATTAAATTATAATTAATCACCACCTTTATCCATTAGCCCATTTGATTAATTGAGCCCACTAGTTAATTAAATTATGATTAATCACCACCTAACATCCTCTGGAAACGAGGAGCTGATGCTCCTCAGTTTTACGGCGAAAATTTTAGTGGAAAAAAAAATGAAAAAGAGTCCCTTGATTTTAGTTTAAATAAAATTAACTTTTTAAGTTTTGAAATATAAGGGAAAAATTGAAATTTAAAATATATTAAATATTAAATCAGAAAATAAAAAAAATATCGAGTATTATTTTGAACTTTATGCCCTTCAAAACCAAAGAATGTGTTACAGTCTCTTAGAGAGGGTGCGATTTGTTCGATTTTACAAAATTGCTGTCTGTTTATACCAAAATCGTCCAAAATGATTTTTTTTAATATTTCGTACCAAGTGAAGAGGTGAATTGATATTTTGTTTGTCTAGTTACCATCTTATTTCCATTCCTATTTACTATTCTAAAAAAAACTGAACTAATTAGTCAATCAAATTAACTAAATCCATTAGCTCATTTGATTAACTGAGCCCACTAGTAAATTAAATTATGATTAATCACCACCTTCCCCTTCCCTCCCAACCCCCACCCCCACCCCCACCCCTCAAATACTAAATTGATCTCTATAATATTTAGAAAAAGTTAAAATAAGTCATTTATTTTTAACTTTTTATATGAAAAAGAGTTCAAACGAGTACTTTATAAGGATTTTCATGAATTTTTTCTGAGTGAAAAAGAGTCCAATTTGATTTTGAGGATGGAATTAAAATCCAAAAGTGCCAATTTGGGTGCATCTGATAAAATTGGAACGTCAGAATGCAACTGAAAAAAGACTAAAAGGTGGGGAATTTTTTGGTGACTAAGCCATTAAATTAAGTCCATTAGCCCATTTAATTAACTATGCCAACTAGTTAAAGTATGTTCTCGTCACTTCGAATGATATGTTCCCAGTCACATTAAGAACAGGATGACCAGTTGGTCGTGGAAGGGGGCGACAGCGGTTTCCGGCGGTGGCTTTAGTTAGATTAGTTTAGGTATTTAATTAAAATAATAAGGTTTAATTAGCATTAATTATAGTATTAATTATATTTAGTTAGTAGTAAATTATAATAAATTAGGAGATTAATTTAGTAATCTCACTCTCTTTTTGGGTGTTTTTGTATCGGGCGTATTTGATGCTAAATGACCAAGTTATAGGTCTATTTATACCAAAATTCACGAGAGCAACTTTTTTATATTTCTTGTCAAATTTAAAGGGTGAATGTATCCTTTGTTCATTTATAATCTAAGATTCAAGAGAATGAGTAAGTTTAATGATTAAACCTCAATGGTGCAATAACAATATGTATGCATTATATCCTCATCCAACACCAATCAAATTTGTTTATCTTCCCAATTTTTCTTCAAAATGTTATCATTTCTTGCAAAATCAAGTCATTCAATCAATACCCAGCTGTAGATTTAGCTACGGAAGAGCTAATTTTACACCAATTCTCAAGAATTTCAAGAATAGAAGAAGAAATTATGTTCCTATTTTGAGGGCTAGTCGTAAAGAATCTCCTTACGAGGTTTTAGGGGTTTCTCCTTCTGCAAACCCTAATGAAATCAAAAGGGCTTATCGAAAACTTGCTCTGAAATATCATCCTGATGTTAATAAAGAGGTAAGAAATTTGATTCAATTTTGAAAATTTAATTTTTCAAGTTATTGGATTTTATATATTATGACTTTGTTTCTCACATTGGATTACATTGTCTAGAACAAATTGAGCGGATTGTTGTAGTCTAGGTAGCACGGAAACGAGGAAACTGGACACTTTGACACGGACACGGCAAAACAGTGTTTTAAGGTTTCCTATATAAAAAGTGAAGTTTCGTGTCTGAAACGTTTTCGAAACGGGTCACATGGATTGAATGAAGTGTCCGTGCTACTTAGGTTGTAGTTATTGAGTTAAAGATAAGATTTATAATTCTGATCAATTTTAGGGTTTCAGAGTGAGTAAGTTGCTGTAGTATTTTTCTAGTGGAAGAGCTCAAATGTAGTTGGTTGTTAAACTCATTTTGGGTCTAAATTGGACATTGATATGAAAATGTAAGGCGGTTTCGGTGGTTTATAATGTTTAGGATTTAACTATCAAATTAACTTGGATTAGTAATTTTTAGTAGGTGGTTTAGTAAAATATGCAAGCGGTTTGAATGGTTTGTAATATTTAGGATATAATTATTAAATTAACTTAAGTTATCAATATAGGGTCAGTAGTTTAGAGTTAGAAAATTAATTTAGTCAGTTGGATTCAAATTGTTATCAGTGGTATCGAAGTCGGGACTAGAGAAAAGGGATTGTGGCGAACCACAATACTCGGGTTGTGGTCTGGGTCTCTGGACCTGAGATCGGTCGTGACAATGAAAACGTGGATGTTGTATTGAAAATGTGAGGGTGGGTGTCATATTGAACATGTGACAGTGGTTTGAATGATTTATAATATTTAGGATTCAGCTTTTAGTTAACTTAGGTCAATTATATTGGGTCAGTGGTACAGACTTACAAGTCAATTGATTAGTTAAGCGAGACTGTTAGAATTGGTGTAATAATCTTGAGAAGTTCAATCTAAATGGCTGTATGTAATACCAAAATATAACTTCTTTATTCAAAATACATTATGTAGCTGTCTCCTTTAGAGCAGAATCTAAAGATAACAGAATTAATCAGTTTTGTCATTAGCTATTGGACCATTAAAATTGTAATTGTAATTAAACATATTGGTTTTCTTTCTGAAATTCTTTTGGTGGACAGAAAAATGCACAGGAGAAATTTATGAGGATTAAGCACGCATATAATACATTGCTGAACTCGGAATCTCGCCGGAAGTATGATGCTGGAAATTCATCTGGTTTTTCTTACTCCGGTTCTGCAAGAAGTCAGAGTAACAATACTCAAAAAGAGGAGGACTTCTATGGATTTGGTAAACCTTTTGACCTGACCAAAAACTTTCTGATTTTTCAACTTTCAAAGAAGTTATTTGCGTATTAAGTTCATTGCACTTTTCTACTTGTTAATTACATATTATCTGCATTGAGGTAGCTACGATTGTCTGTTTGTCACTTTATAGATGTGTGAAATGTTGAATTGAGTTACTTGGTCAATAGCCTTCTTATTGGTTTACAAACGGTCATTTAGTATGCATTTGATGAAGCACATGTTCGTAGTAATCCAACTTTTCCTTCAAACCGTGTAATTTTAGGAATTACTTTAAGTTTCCCCAATGAGTATCTAATCACTAGGCTGGATCAATTTCTAATTGAAGAATACCTGAAATGCAACACTTTGGTTAAATTTTGTGCTCATGTTTTTATCATTCTGCAAAGAACAATATTGCTATGTCACCATGGTGCTGCTGTAAGATTACTTTCTTTCCATATGAGGGTAGCGGATACAGTTGATTTGTCATGCTCCCAACTATAAACCAATGAAGTAGCCCTAGTGCGAATCTAACAATACCATAACATTAGGCATGTGCATCGATCGGTTCGGGTTTGGAGTCGAATTAGTCAAAATTCCAAACCAATCCGAACTATAGGTCCAGACCACATCTAACTGGACCAAAATTTTCGGTTTAGTTCGGTTAACAAATGTACAGCGGTCGAGCAATCGGTGAAATAGGTTTTCTCTACTCTGAACCAATTTCAAACCATTTGCTAGAGGTTGTAACAATCGTACAATTCCACAACAACGTTGCTCAAAAACCATTACTTCACATTCAACTAGCAGTAAAAAGGCTACTCCTAGTAAAGTAGTAGAATTATCAAGTCTTTCAGCTGGAAAATGCCAATTCTTTCTAAGGCGATATATGCTTTATTTCTTGCTTGCAGTTCTCTCGAATGGTCAACTTTTGTTCTCTGATAAAAAAAAACTGATTTTTTCTACTATCTTCTTACGAACCTCCAAATTAACATAGGAAATGATGTTTTCGAAGATTTCTGATGTCTATTTGAAGGCATTATTAGGATTTAGCTTTGCAAGTTCTTATACACGACCACTTTATGCTGCAGGTGATTTTGTGAGGGATGTTCAAATAACAATAGGTAGCTTGCACTGTCTATGATGATCACAATCTTTTGTTCTCCTGTTGTTTCAACATCTTGGGGCATCTTTCCTTTACCGCTTTACATCCATGTTCTTTATAGTTCTCTGAGTTCAATATTAATGTTGCAGGGGACTTTTTTAAAGATCTTCAAGAAGAGTTTCAGAACTGGGAAGCTAGTGCTTCATCACAGGGGAAACCAAAGAGCTTATGGGAGGAATTAGCGGTAGGCCTTTCGTCTCTTTTTCAATCCTAGTTCATACTTTCTCCGTTTAAACACACACCAGCCATATTGATTATATCCCATATATTTTCGCTTTTCAGAACTGGCTAATTATTCAAATAAACTACTAATCTTTGCGATATTTTTCAGTTCTTACTAAATTCTTTAACTTTGTCAATTTTGGTTACTAAATTCTTTAATTTTGTCAATTTTGTTCTAATTCAATTTTTTTACTTATAGCCTAATTGTAATTTTTGTACGAGAGTGTGTATTTACTGTCGCAACTGCTGAGTTGAACCCGTTTTGTTGAAATGTGGAATCCATTTGTGCAATTAGACTTAATTGAAACAAAATCTTTAAAATCTGGTTAAAATTGATAAATTAGAAGTTTTAGTTAAAATTAATGAAAGATGTATAACTTCAAATTTTCCGAATCATTATGCCATTCAAAATAAACTCACATAGATTTTCTTTTGTTACAGGAAATTGGGGAAGAATTTGTGGAATTTCTAGAGAAAGAGCTTAACATTACAGATACGGAGTTTGAAGCTAATGATTTGGGATCTAAGGAGAACTCATTTTCTGGTTCCGGGACAAAGAAGGAAGGTGACAGGGGTAGCAGCATTAATGACAATATCGACGAGATTGAAGCCACACTTGCTCAGTTGAAGAAAGAATTGGGATTATAGCAGTGAAATGTAACCGCAACAAGCATCAGAAATTGGATTGGTAATAATCTGATCTACTTTTATCACGTAAATTTCTCGGCAAAATCATCGATCAAAGGCAATTTCTGCTACGCGTAAGAATGTGTGATGTTAATGGCTTCAAAATTGCAGTTTTGGAAAAAGTTATGCTTTAATCTTTTATGCATTGGCCTTGAAAAACATCACTTTGTAGATATTGAAATTGTAATTTGAAGTAGGAAGCCAAGTGTATATGCATTCCTGAGTTTGATCATGTGCATAATTCACCTTTAAGAAATATATGAATCATTTACTTTGTTCAATTCTACCTTAAAATTCATTATGAAGTTTTTTTAAGAGCAAAAGACCTTAAACTTGGGTCCTAGTTAATTAATTCACACTTAGTAATTTGTTTTTTTAGTAATTTTAATTAATTAGGGACAAATTCTCTTTAGTTGTAGATAAATGGGTTGCAGATTATATTTAACATGAATATGATTAAATTTATAATTTAATAAAGACAAAATGTCTTGAAAACTACCGATCTTTTTTATTTTATTTTTTCAATTCCATTCCTACCTTTTAAAATTGCTGATTTTACTCCATTTTGCATTTCGACTTTCAATTTTACTCTAAATTATTAAATTGACATCTTTTATCCTCTGATAAAATTCAATAAATTCAATAGTCTTTAATATTATAAATAAAATAAAAGTTCCTTCTCTACAAATTCAAATAATAATAATAAATAATAATAATTTTTCAATTTAATATAAATTAATGAAATTAGTTTTTCACATTTATTTTGACATTTCTTCGTCTCCGATTCAGTCGATGTCCTCCTCTGACTACACCACCGCCCACCTCCGATCCGTCGCCGCCCTCCGACCCGTCAAACAAGACCTAGTTCATCTTCCACGAACCAGATCTGATTTGGTGGGTCGGGGGGTCAAACATAGTCATGGATGCATCTAAAGATTTGGATAAAATTGAGATTCTCAATAAACTTCTGGATTTGTTGGCTTGGATCATGAAGCCTTTATGAAAATGATTTTACTTCCTTCAATTCCCAATAAAATTGAACGAATTTGCAACTAATTGGTAGAGAAGAAAATGGAAAATAATAATAATAATATTAAGTAAAGGAAATTACAAATTAGCAAGTAGGGTAGAAGGCTTGGAAAAGAAGCCCTGGCTATGGAACCTCTGCCAGACATTGCTTGGATTAGAATCAAAGTCAGCCAGGGAAAGTTACATAACGTCCAGTGTAAGATTTTTCAGAATTTGATTAAATTTTTTTTTGACTGGACTCTCCACCTTACCCAACTATGATAGAACCTTCCCAACCAGAAAAAGAAAAAAAAACATAAAAAGAAGACCACCATTTTATCTTATCGGAGAGCAAAACATTAAAATACATAATGCGGAAATAGTTTTACCATTTTTTCACTTGTGTTCGAGCTAAGATGGCGAAGAGATCGGAGTTTGCACAGAAGCTACTCGATGATCTTCGAGTACGGAAGGAGAGAATGAGTGCATCTCAGAGCTCAAAAAGTTCAAAGCCAAATGGTGGAGGTAAGCTCACAACCTTACGAAACTACTCTCACATTGCATACATGCTGGGATGTACGAAAACCTTATGTAGCGTGAGTTTTTCCGTTTCGGACCCGTTTTCGTAAATATTAAAAGTTAGAAACTCGTTTCCTAAAAGGAATTATGATACATGCATAGGAATTATGATTGAAGCAAGTTATGAAATGATTTGGCTGAGTATAGCGTAGCGAGACCACTGCTTCTCTTCTTTTAGGTTTAGGTTTTGTGACATTGGCCTAATCACTAATCTATTTTCTTAAGACCAAATGAATTAATATACTATATTTTAAATTCAAGACTTCCTAAATATAAATAAATTAGTCTTTTACGTTTTTAAATATTTTTATGCTTAAATTTCATTTTTGTATTCTGTGTAAAGTTGGGAAGGGATAACTTGGAATAACATAATGCATGAAAAATAATTTAAATTTAATAAAAAAAATTTATCTTTTTTTTTTTTGAAAAATAAATAAATAAAAAATAAAAAACAAAAAAATTAATCTTAAAAGCACCAGATTTCATAAATCCACCAATATGCTTGTTCCAATCAATTTAATATTTAAAAATAACCATAGTGATTATGCTGGAGGGAGTACTACCATTTTTTTCAAATTATTGATCAACTCCAAAGGTTATGAAGATTTATTTTTTTAGGAAAGTGAAGAAAATTAATTGCCAATGAGAAAATTAGACAATTTCTAGAACTGAATATCTAGAGACATGATTTTTCTTCTTTAATTAACTTCAGACAACTAAATTAGAATATGAACTACTCTAGAGAGGGTTTTATAGCAGTGTTTTAAAAACGGGACCGGACCGGCCGGTCAAACCGATTAAACCGGGAACTGGCCAATGGTCCGGTCTAAAACTGTAAAAACGAATTTTACGGTTGGGCCAGATTGAACCGGATCGAACTGGTAAAAAAACCGGAAGTTAAACCGGTAAAAAACAGTGAACCCTACTTTTTTTTTATTTTTTCTAAATTTATTAAACCGGTTCAACTGGTTGCCTCACCAGTTTAGCCATCGGTTCGGTATTTAAAATACTGCTTTATGGACAAAAACCTTGACTGCTAACATCTGAAGACATCATACATGTGCGGATTGAATATTTAAACTCCGTTTTGTCATAGATGTAATGATTTTGTATATGCCATGCGCCTATACAGATGCATACACTCATTCCAGAGCGGCTTACGACGGATCCAAAGAAATGTTAACACATCAAACTGTAAGTTATCATGGCTGAAAAATGGAAGCAGATCTCACAAACTTCAGTTACTTAATTGTCTCATCAGAAAGAAAAAAATATACCTAACTTGTTTTACTCCTGCAGGCTGGCTTTAGAAGTACACAGAACAGGACTCATAGAGGCCATAAATCACTCTCCGTCGGAGATGCTGCAAACGAGATAGTTCCTTTTGGAAAAGGTCAAAACTCTCGACAAATAGGAGATTTGTCGATGGCATTGGCTTTTGCCCTTGAGAATGGAGGAAAACTCCGAAGAGTGGACTCGTCGGGCAATAGTTCAATGCTAAGTTTCCTGAACCAAATAGGAAGAGGATCGGGAGACATGAGCAAGATGGCAAGAAACACTCTCGATAGGAGTGGCTCATCAACTAATAGTTTCCCTGCCCTCTCTGATTTCCATGTCAAAGAAATATCAAAAGGGGCACAAAAATTGAATCAGATACTTAGAGCTTGCTCCAATGGACTAAATTTTGACGGATATTCGATAGAAATTGGAAAGGAACTACTGAAGGGAGCTATGGATCTAGAGGAATCCTTGAGAATGCTGGTGAATATGCAAGAAGCTTCTGAATACATGACTAATCAGAGCAAAACTCGAATCACATTGCTTGAGGATGACGAAGATGAAGGCGACCACACAATGATAGTAGCTGACAATAAGCAACTTGCTCGTCCAATATTCTCTTTTGACAAGCATTCAAGAAACTCTCATTACATTCAGGATGCTGCAAGGAGTGACCTCAAGAAGAGACTGATGGCCCCGAATAAACATTCAGAATTTACATATTCTAGCCGTGATGCACACAATTTAAGTGGCTCGGATTCTGCTTCCCATAGGCGATATTCTAGCTACGGCCTTAACATAAATAATCTTGCAGCATTCTCAGAAGAGAAGAATGGCTCAAGTTCATCAATTTCCAAACCTGAAATAGGGAGGATTCCAAATGTAATTGCAAGATTAATGGGGCTACAAGAACTCCCGGAGAATAATAATGATTCAAAGAATCCCACAGTGAAAGAGTCTAGTTCCAGGGAGAAAATGGAGGGAAGATCTAAAAAGAAAATTGCAGAGGGCAGCAGTACACCTGTACGAAAAGAAAAGGATATTGGAAACGTTGCATCTCCGATCAGAAAACATAAACAGATACAAAACCATCCAATCCAGGAAACTCAATACGATACATATGGCTTGCAGGCAGAAAGGAACCTAGCGAGTCATCAAGCTAGCTACGAAGGATCTTTTCATGATAGAAAACTACACCATAATAATGTAGAAGGGACAAAATCCATGAGAAGCTCAAACAAAACTAACATGAAAATAGATCATCATCAAGGAAACAGATACCAATCGAGCCAAATAATGGGAAGTCGAAAAGATATCCCGGAAAAAGAGAGAAAACATGATAATGTAAAGCTAAAGGAACTAAAGGCCAAAGAAAAAGGAGAAACCGAAGAACTACTCCTAAATGATCAGCAACAACGCGCGACACAACAGAAACAGAATAGATCAGAAGCGTTAATGACACTAAAAGGACACGAAGAATCCAATTCCGCCACAGTTAAAGCAGAAAGGAGAAATGCACACAACCTGTCATCCAACAATCAAGCAAAGTCTCTAAACAATTTTGCATTCCAACAACAACAAATGCTCCAAAGTTCTGAGCTGCAAAAGCAGCATGCAGGAGAGAGTGAACAGCAGAGTGTTAAACAAAAGATCCAAGTGAGAAGACCAGTAGGAAATGAATCAAGGAGTTCTCCAAAACCCGCATATGACTCTACGAATTTTCCACAAAAGCGTTCACATAAAAACAAACCAACACTGAGTAATGAGTGCTGCACAAAAGATATTGGAATAATGCAAAAACCTGAAACTCCTAGAAAGATTGATGAACTAGTAGCAAGAAGAAGCGGAAATCCCCAAAACTTATCGAGAACACTGAAACACCAGACTTCCATATTACAAGAAGCAAAGCAGAGAAGACCAGGCAAACTTGGCCGATCAAAGGAAGAAGAGCAAGTGAGATCCAGCAGATCAACGGAAACATGTATTCTCAAGTCCGACAGATCCATACCAAGCATACCACAAGCAAACGTGTTGGAAGAACTGCAGAGTCGGGCTGAAAAAGCTTCCAACTCGAGTAGTCTTCCTTTGGATGATGAATGTTGCAGCCGTAAAGTTCAACAAATCTCAACATTTAATCAAAATGTAAGCATGTTTCATAGGTCTTTACACAAACCACAAGCTATTTTTTTTTATAGCAAAAGCTCTTGCCTCTTTAGTAATGAACTAATGAAAGCTTCTTATGGGTGTTGTGCAGTCTTCACAGATGGTAAATAATCAACAAGCTCAAGAGCATGATTTTCGAAAAGACAACCTCAGCTCTCACAGTAGAATATTACCACTTGATCGTGAGTAGATCATGACTTATTTCACTTCTTCAATCATTGTTTTTATTGTCCATCAAGCAACTAAGTTGCTTGGAAATCACTACTAGATGTCTGCCATTTAGCGACATATTTTTCCGTCGCTAAACGGCCAAAATCCGTATGAGTTTACCGACAGACAGCCGACAAATTCAATCAGTGCAAAGTCTTCGTCGCTAAACCATTTAGCAACTGACAAACAAAATACTATTGACAGATTTATGCTATTTAGCGAATGGATTTTTTTAGATTTTTTTTTGAAAAAATAATTAATTTTTTTTAACTAAATCGAAAAAACTATTCATTTGAATTATTATTTAATATATTGATCACCCGATAGGTCACCCATCGTCACCCACCCACGATTTTTACAAACTTTCCATTAGGTCATCCATCGTACCATTCTTCCATCGAAACCTCTTTAATCCTAAAGTTTTTGAACACTTAACTCCATCTTATCAACTCAAATTATATCTATGTATATTATATTTAACTTATAAATAAAAAGAACAAATTATTACTTCCGCAATCTAAAATAATTATTTTAAAAAAAAAATACTTTTTCATAATAATTATTGTTGTAAAAAAATTATTATTGTAAAAAAATATTTTTTTAATAATATTTTTTAAAAATAATTTTTTTAAAAATGTTTTTTAAAATAATATTTTTTTTAATAATTTTTTCAAATAATTTTTTTTTTAAATAATTTTTTTGGCGACAAGATTTTGAATCAGTCGCTAATATCATATTTTCTAGCAGTGAATCATTTTACAGTCTGAATAACACTTCATTTGTGCATGACAAACATGCACCAATAAGCTCTTCTAAAACAAAACAATTCTAATGCAATAGTTGATATTGAATGTTTTGCAGGAATTCATGAAGAAAAATCGAACCACAAAAAAATATCAACATTGGAAACAATAGAGCCACTGACAGAAAGTGAAAATCATCTCAAGCAAATACTACTGAAAAGCCAACTATTTCTCAACACAGCAGAAGCACTTTTCAAGCTCAACATTCCTTTTGACATTCTGAATGCCAAGGGTGGTCAAGATCATCCTGATGAAGAGAGCAAGCTTCTTTTAGATTGCGGATACGAAGTAATGAAAAGAAAAGGAAAACGAAAAGACCTTAGCGTTCACCCGTTCGTGAAAATTAACATCACTTGTCTCATGGTAAGATCGTTGGATAATCTGATCAAGGAGTTGCATAACGACTTGGAAAAATTAAAATTCTACGGTAGAAATCATAACGCGGAACCTATTGTGGAAGACTATCTAGTAAAAATGCTTGAAAATGATATTTATGACAAGGATCCAGATGTGAATTGTATGTGGGATTTTGGATGGCATGAAAAGAAGGTTATATGTATTGAAAAAGATGATGTTATAAGGGATGTGGAGAAGCATTTGCTCAATGGATTGCTTGATGAGGTTACTATAGATCTCCTGCTTGTATTTTCATCAAATTAAGAGGATTTTTGTGTGTTTTGTGTGATATTTATCCGAGATAAGCTTGAAATATAATGTTTATTTTATTGATAAAACCGCGATGCTTCTCCTTGACTTTTTACTCAAATGTATAAGTGAAAATAGCATAATGTTTAAATAGTTATCAGAAGTTCATAATTCATCAGTAATTGCGAAAACAAATGATAAAAATGTATCACATTTCATCAGACGAACCTCTGTTTGTCTGAAGAGACTCGTCTGAGAAGACGATGGGTTCGTCTTCTCAGACGAAGTTTGTTGGAAAGGAGGCGCCGACGGTGATGGTGCCCGCAGATTTGATGGGGATGCATGTAAAATGTACAATAAAGTCTATTTATTTTATTTTTTTAAAAAAAATATTTGATTGGCCAATGTCAACCATCGAACCTAATACGCCAGCGCTGATTTGGCTAGTCATTATCGAACATGTGGTATTTTATGTTCGGAGGGTCCGACATGAAATTTTTTATTAACGTGAAGTACCTCCATCAAAAAAGTTCATTAGAGTTCAAATTCAGAGCCGAACCAAACATGAGGGTTCAATTCGTACATTTGGCCAAAGAATTTTGTTTCTATTGTTGTCCTACTAATCCTAAATTAAAATTAAAATACAATTACAACAAAATTGGAAAAATTTAAGAACTTTGGTAGTAATCGATAATGAATAGAAAAGTATGAATTTTTATATTGTGTTTAAGCCTTTATGATTACTTTTACAAAAACAGTTACTAAATAAGTTTTTAAAAAATTAATCATATTATAATCATTAACAAATAAATTTCATAAAATATTAGTACAAAATTTATTGAGCATTAGAATAATTAAACAAGAGCCTAAAGAGAACATTGTAACTTGCTGAAATATCCAAATGATAGGTTAGCGAGTTGGAAACCAAGATATAGAAATATAGAACTGTATACAGCAAAAGTTTTGGCTCATTATATATAAATCATACACAACACAAAATTTATTCACCATTATCAGCAACCATAAACATAAGTAGGGGTGTCAATTTTCTCAATATCTCTAATCTCATCAAACAGCCAGATAAAACAGACTAACAACCTCCTTTTGAAAAAAAAGTGCATTCCGATTAAAACATGTCTCGATCTAGCTCCATAATGTTATAGTCCGATCAACAACTCCGGCTGCTCTTCCAAAAAAGAATGCTAATGGCCGAATATACTAAGAAGAACATCTATGTAACCGCCGGTTGCCTTTCAATATCTCTCACCAAACCGGAAAAATAGTGAGCCAGTGCCTGTGTTGTGATCAACGGCGTACTCCGCTCTCACTAGACCCAGCTTTACACCGACACCATATGATGAACCGTGACCCATTCTCCTGTAAACCTCTGTTGGATTTCCCTTCACATCCTTGGAACTTCCTAGATCATTTCCATGCTCCGCAAAAGCATACACGTGTGTGTTTTTCACAGGTATCCTTATTTCAGCTCCAAGCTGCAGACAACAATGAAAAAAAAAGAAATCATTTATTTATCTTCTAAAATGTTTTGCAAACATCTTTTCTATTCTTAAGGAATTGAGTTGGAATTCCATACTATATTTCGTTTGCTTAAGAATTCATCTATGAATCAATTCTCAACAAAATTAATGAACACACACCATAACATGCGACAACTTGTTTCATTGAGTACTTCTTACCTCGAGAATGTTTCTAGCTGCTCCTAATTCACCCATGTTGTAGCCTCTTACAGAGTAAGGTCCACCAAGGATGAAAGCATCATAGCTTGGAAGATCTCCTACACACCCACCATAATGCCCATTTAGGACAAGGATAGGTGGTGGTGGTTTACCAGCACCTTCTTCCACTTGCTTCAGTGGTATAAACTGCGTGATAGTAAGTTGGTGACGGTTAAAGAATGGAAATTTGCTACCAATCCCAAGGCCTTGGTCCACCTGCAGTTCACACAAAAGATGTCAATATACTTCATATAAAAGAGACAGATCGAGATTGGAAAATATTCTTGTACACGAAGAGAAAACGACTACACAATGTCAAACTCATAATCTATGCATAGCAATATTTGAACTGGATAGCAATTTTTTCACAGCATAGCAAAATTTGAACTCCAGGGCTGCATAATCTTTTTAGTCAACCTAGAGCATTATGCAGCTCAGGAAGAAGCAATAGCAGTGTACTAGCTTCCATTTCAAATACACTACTTGCACTCAAAATTCTACTCAATACTTGTAGTCCTAAATTTAATCAGACACCAGAATTTTTTTCTTTTCCTAATCTCACTATACACAGAAAATAGAGATAACAAATGAAAGTTTGTATGTAAAAGCAAAAACAGACACAGAGCTTAGTGGCTCAGAAAATGTTTTACTTGACATCAACGCTTACAATAAAACTAATTGCAAACACCCGTAAGATTAAAGAGGACGAGTTTACCTGAAATACATTCCTCTCACCAACTACAGCTCCATTTACAAACTTCGTGTTATCACGAGTGATATTTGCTTGTAGAAATGCCATTCGGTCAATACCAGTACCGCTGAGGGTTGTTGGAGGTCCGTCTGCACTAACTCCTCCACTTGGCAACACTCTTTGACCATTTGCAGATATATGGCTGCTTTCATCTCGTGTTGTTATCTCTTCCATCACAATTCCATAAGTAAATTTACTCTGACGGGTGAAATTCTGTTTCAAAAATTTTAAAAAGCACATGTTAGATAAACACTTGATAGAATTCAAAATGCTTCTGAAACAACATTAGACATGTGCAAGGCATTGCCAATTACCTCAGTAATGTTGGCTTTTAGGCCACCACGATCAACCCAAATAGGAGGGACTTCATCCACTCCTGGCCCACCAGTAAAGACTGGACTAAGTTTTCGGCTGTTGAAGCAACTTGCACGAAGAGTGCGGTTGCGTGGATTATACACACCATCCAAATATGGATGAACATACTCTAGCTTAAAGGCAAGATCATCCTGATGGATAGATTAACCAAGTGCATTTACAAATATGAAATATTAGGCAAAAAATAATGAAGCATTTAAGATAATTGATGAGGATTGAGGAAAAGATAGATATTCATGATAAGTCACCTGAGGCAAAAAGAAATTGCTTGTGGTTATTGAACCAAGAATGGATCTATTCAGCCCTTTGATATTCCGATGTTCAAAAGAAACAGTTCCACCTGGCTGGAATGATGCCTGAACATAATTTTTAAATTAAATCATGGTGTTGAGCCTCAAATGAAATCTCTATTGATTTTCCAACAAATCCAAAGTACATGACTAAAACACTTACCAAAGTGGGACGCCCTCCACGGCCAGGTACAATACTCCATTCAGTGCTAACTTCAGCTGATTTTGGCTCGAGTTCTTTAAGCTTGATCTCAACAATTATTCCTCCCTCATTCTTCTCATCAGGCCTTGGGTTCACTTCAATATTTGAAAATAAGGCTAACGAGTTTATGTTCCTGAGAGCTTGTTTTCCAGCTTCAATGTTAAAAACTTGACCTTGTCGAAGCTGCAGGTCACCAATTAAAATACAACCACTGAATCAGTGCAAAAAAGTTTGGAACTTGGGGCTGAATATGAATACAAAAGTTAACAATCTTTCAATTGGAAGAGCAAGTCTACAAACTCAGCAGATAATTTCTGATGTAAGGAAGCACGCATGCACCTAAAGTGAAAACTAAAATTAAATTGCAACCCAAATTCACGCACCGATCACATAAGTAAATAAGCCCTCATCATATATCACCTTATCAGTTACAAATGACAAACAACCAAAAGCAAAAACAGGATTCTGGGTCCCCTGTTAGGAAACATACTCTAAAAACTAACATAACAATACTCAACTACATCATGTGCCCCAAGATTAAAAGTTAGACATTAGAATAACAGTCACACATTAAATGATGTAGGGATCAAGGTGTGTAAACATGTAGTCCTAGCAAAATTCTTCTGGACTTCATAATCACTAACTCCTAGTGGTTAACAAGCATTTGTAGGGTACAATGACTTCAGAAATAAACAAATTTTGCCACTCTACTAGTTATAGAACCTAATTTGCTGCAAAATCAAACATATCCATATAAGATCTAAGCCAATATTAAATCTGCATTGCTTAAAACCTGACCTTATTGAAGCTAAACAGCATAAATTAGACTTTAAACACTGAGAGACACTATGTAGGATGTAGATACAAAGTAACAATCATTCAGTTGCTATAGCAGTTCCAATTACAAGCAAGGTTTGATACTGAACAATAACAAAGTAACAATCATTCATTAACCTCCATGAAAAACACAACAGTAGAAGTAAATCATGTTCTCTGGACTAAAAATTCACTTAACAGCAAGTAACACATCAAATGATAAATTTGTTCATCAAGTTATGAATAGATAATTCTTGTTCCTTAAATAAGCTTTCATGCAAATTTGTTCAATGAAATCAAATAATAATTGTGCTAGTAACCGCATTCTTAAGCTCAAGCACATTCCCTTACCAGCTTAGGCAACTCTCTTTTAACAACAGGAAGTTGAGTATTCCCTTCGACAACATTCCCAAGTTTATCCTGAAACTGAAGAGCCAACTGCGTAATATCCCCTTCAACAACCTCACAAACAACTTCTTTCGTATTCAAATTCCCGAAATTCACAACCTGAGCACACGCATACCCTTCATCATGATACCATCTCTGCACTCTGTCTCTAATCTTCTGCAACAATCTCGCGCTAACCTTCCCTTGATCCCTCAACATCTGCAGCACTTCTCTGTGCACAGACATGGGCAACAAACACGGTCGCGCCTTCTCAATCCTCCTCTTATAATCCTTCTCTTGACTCCTATAATACTCCAATTTCTCCTTATCAGTCATATCAGCATCCATTTCGATTGGTTTCGACTGCTGCATTAAGCCTACGTTAATACACCTAAACTTATCAGCTGACTGCCACGTACTCTCGGTGAACGAAATGGTAACCCCTAGGGTTCCGTCGGGGTTAGTTTTGCCTTCCATGTCAACCTTCTCGAACATTCCGCAGGTAGCTAGGGTTTCCAGCTCCTTTTGTAGCTGCGCTTTGGTGTAAATCCCGCCCGGCCGGAGCGACACCATTTCGAAAAAGGAATCCTCAGTGCCGACGGTGGCGAAACGACGTCGGTCGAAGAAAAGAATATCGGAGAGTTTATATTTCTTAAAACCGCTGAGTTTGTTTAATTGAACTACTATGTTAGCTGGTAATCCATGAGAGTCAAACTCTTGCGACTGTGACTCATCAGCAATTGCCGGCGCTGGCGTAAACAGTTTGTTCCAAAATCCTCCGGAATCTCCGCCACCGCCTCCACCGCCGTTTGAGTTAAATCCGTCTCCACCTCCACCTCCACCTCCGCTACCTCCACCGCCGCCGAAGAAGTTACCATTGAAGGGGGAAGAGAAGGGAGTGAGGCGGAGGAAGAGAGTGGAAGCGGCGCAAGCGGAGGCGACGGAGAGAGGAGTGGTTAGGGTTTTGAGGAGGGAATGTTGTTGGTTTTTAGGGTTTTGGGAAGGGGAGGGGGATGATGAGGAGGAGAGATCACATTTAAAAGAGGAAGCGCGTGGTCCGGTGGCTGAAGAGGAGGCGCGTGAATTGCGACGGGAGGGTAAGGAGGAGGAGGAAGAGAGAGGAGCGTTGGTGATGAGATTGGTGGGGGCGGCGAAGGAGGACATGGCTGAGTGTTGAGTGTGGTGGAGAGAGTGGCGAAGAGATAAATGAAATGAAAATGGGGTTTTAGGGAAGGGGATTGGGTCAACCAGGGTGCGGTTTAGCCACTGGGTTAGCCATTTTGGGTTTATGGTTAGTCACTGATCCCGGTGTGCAAATTTAAAACTATGCAATAGAGTCTGTCTAAATATAAAAGATATTATCCCTTAAAAATAAAAAAATTTATTAATTATTTTTATTTCTAGTTTTGTTTTTCTCTATCCCTTCAAAATAAAAAACGCCTCGTCTCACTTTATTTATCATTTTTTATATTTTTGATATCTTAAAATAATTTTATTTTTATGTTATTAACACATATTTTCTTTGTTATCCTTTATAATAACGGGCGTGATATGTAAATTAATGAATAAAATTAATTAACAATATTATATTTCTAAAATAAGAACGAGGAGTATAGAATAAATACATTAAAATATTTAAAATAGTTCTAATATGCGTGAAAAAAGTGACAAGCAAACTGAAAACGGATGGAGTATTATTTTTGATGTCCAAAACAAATATAATTACTAATAAATTTATCATAATTAACCAACTTTTCAATTTTTGTTAAAGTTAAATCTTTTCTATCTTATTAATGGCAGTTATTTATTAATCAATAATTTATTATGATTTTAATCCTTTTTTAATCAAAATATTAAGATTTTAACCCAATGTGTAAATTTGTGCATCAGATTAACCCCACGGAAGACCCCTACATACTATGAGCTTGCGTTTCTCTACTTCTCAACTTCGACGCAACCTACACACAGCTTTCAAACCCACCAATCTTCTCCTTTCCCGCGCTTTACTTCTGCACAAATACCACATCACCAGTACCACAGAACAAGATTACTCCTGCCATAGCTACCAAATCTCCGGTTCAGTCCTTTTTGCTCAATTTCTAACAAATGGGTCCTTTTCAAACCCTTACTTCCTCAACAAACTTCTCTCAATTTGCGCCAAATTTGCTTTTATTTACACGGGTATTCAATTACACTCCACAATTATTAAAATGGGATTCATTTCAAATCCCCATGTATGCAGCGCTGCTGTTGATATGTATGCAAAATGTAATGAGATTCAAAGCGCTCAGAAGGTGTTCGATGAAATGCCTGAACGAAATGTTGTCACTTGGAATTCGTTGATCTCTGGGTATTTGAATGCAGATTGCCCATTTGTTGCTGTTCAATTGTTTGTCAGTACTTTACGGGAGATAAGATATGTGAGTTCGTTTAGTGTTTCGGCTTGTCTTGCGGGTTGTTCGCAATTGAAGGATGGAGTGGTCGGAGCTCAAGTTCATGGACTGATTATGAAAACCGGGTTTGATTGTAATGCCTTCGTGGGGACGGGTTTGGTTGATATGTATTCGAAGTGTGGCTGTGTTGATGATTCTTGGCGAGTTTTTAATTCTATTGGGGATAAGAATGTTGTTACTTGGACTTCTATGGTTACTGCATTTGCACAGAATGAACAACATGATGAAGCAATGTATTTAGTGAGAGAAATGATGCGGTTTGGTATTAAGGCAAATTGTGTGACTTATAATAGTTTATTAAGTTCGTTTTCTAGTCTGGAATGTATGGACTGTTGCAAGCAAATCCATTGTTGTGTGATTCGATCCGGTTTTGAATCTAATTCTTATATTGCTGTTACTCTTGTAACTGTTTATTCAAAATGTAGTACCAATGTTGAGGATTTTAAAAAGGTGTGCGCTGGTGTTACATTACAGGATCAAGTTTCGTGGAATGCGGTTATTTCTGGTTATTCCAATTTGGGAAATGGTGTCGAATGTATAATTTGTTTCTGCAAAATGAGGCATGCTGGTATAAATGCGGATTTGTACACATTTACTAGTATGTTGGGAGCAATAGGGGCTGTTTCAGCTCTTGAAGAGGGTAAGGAAATGCATGCTCTTATCGTAAAATCAGGGTATGCCACCGATGTGCACGTTCAGAACGGGCTTGTTTCGATGTATTCGAGATGTGGAGCTATCAATGATGCAAAGACGGTGTTTTGGTTAACCGAGGATCGTGATGTGGTCTCATGGAATGCACTTCTAACAGGATGTGCTCATCATGGATACGGTAATGAAGTTATTGAATTGTTTGAACAAATGAGAAAAACCAAGATTAAACCGGATAATACGACATTTCTTGCTGTGTTATCGGCTTGCAGCCACGTTGGTCTCGTAGATAAGGGGCTTGAGTATTTCAACTCGATGAGAGTTGATGCATCATTTGAACCTCTCAAAGTAGAGCATTACGCTAGTGTTGTTGATATTTTTGGTCGAGCTGGATATCTTAATGAAGCTGAAGCCATCATTAGTGGCATGTCTATTGATCCAGGGCCCTCTGTATATAAAGCTCTGCTTAGTGCTTGTTTAGTTCATGGAAATAGAGAAATCGCTGCACGATCTGCGGAAAAACTTATAAAATTGTGGCCTAATGACCATGCAACGTATATATTACTGTCAAATGTGTTGAGAACATTAGGCTCTTGGGATGATGCAGCTGATGTAAGGAAGTTGATGAGCGAGAAAGGAGTAACGAAGAAGAATCCGGGTTATAGTTGGATATGAGATTACAAATGCACGAGGCATTTGTCACATATTAGTTACGGCAGTGGTAAGAGGTTCATAGACGGATTTTGAGACTGTTGTATGGCGTGCAGTGATTGAGTAAGAAAAGCTGTTGGAAAACGCCTGTATTGCTGAATCAGAAGGCCGTTGAATAGCAGATTGGGAAGCATGGCACTGGTTTAAATTCTGAAATGCTGGTGGTGAAGTCTCTTCTATAGTACAATTTCTTAATCAACCACAGGATGAGAGGTGATGGTTTCTGTGTCTTTCCAATTTTTGACTGCTAATAAGTTCAAAAAGAGCTTAGGATGATTAAACCATAAGTGATGAGATAATTATTGTAGTAATTGTTTTAACTAACCTTTTGGGTTGGGTTGGGGGAAGACAAATTTACTGAATAATCCTTTTCAGTTTATTGTTAAATAAAAGTTTTATAGTCATTAATTAATTAGCTGTTTAATTAATCGCTATTGTAATTAAAATTCTAATTAGAACAGGTAGCTAAATTATCTCCAATTTAGTTTTTAGTATGTAAAAAATAACTAAATTGTCTCCAAATTAATAGGAATACCTATCTTTTAGTTTGATTGAACTACAAAATTAAAATAATATATTTGGCAATATATTATTATTTAAATTTCTATTTTATTATTTTTAAAGATATTATTAATAAAATTAAATTAATTATTTAATTATGGTTATTATAGAACCAAAAGAAGAATAAATTCAGTATGGAAAAAAAATTTAATAACTGAATATATTATATTTATTTTTACAAAAATTCTTAACTAATTTAATATTAATTATAAATAAAAAATTGATATAATTATAATAAATTTACTAATATGTTCATTGACGAGTTACGTTACGAGCCACGTGCATAGCACGTAATGCGAAACTAGTTCATAAAAAATGGTGGATTTTAACTTTTCCATCTAGAAGGTGAGAATTTAAATGAGGGTTTTTAGTGCATGAGAAAATTTAAAAATACATGAATTATCATGCTATTTTTTCATACTAAATAGTGAATTTCGGCGAAATTCATAGATTGCGAAAAATCTATGAATTTTATTCGTCCAAATTCCGCCAATCCAAACGGTAATTAAAACATGAATTCCATAATTAAATTTTTATTTTAAATCATTATTGAGTATTAAATTGATAAATAGATTTCACATTTTCTCTACATGCTCTATTATTAGAAATAATTTCATGTTCAATAGTATCTCTTTCCCATTGTCTTTCATATGTTTTCAAGTCAAAATAGACGTTTTATTACTGATAAATATTTGAAATCAAAACATTCTTTATAAAGAAAAGGTTCCGCAAAAGAATCGGACGTATATTTCCTCGTTGCAATAATAAAAGGTAGTTGGATCCACTATAAATGTAATATGGTCCATTATCATAGAAATGACAATTCGCATCTCAAAACCATCTGAAATCTTGCTGACTCATAGAACATCATAATAATTTTTGCGATATATAGTTTTAAATTACATTTAACTTCCGAATAAGATGCAAACTTCGTAACACAGTCGACGAGAGCATGTTAGCCTAAGAAATAATCTGTACTACCTAGATCCCTAAAATCTAATCCGAAAATTAGCTACTAAGTGCTGAACCTATTTTTCATAATTTACCCAATTCCCATTGTCCTCCATTCTTCAAATTCTCAAAAGTGATAAAATATATGTTAATTTAGTTGACATCCATGCCATTGTATAATAACTTTAATTGCAAAATAGTTTGATTATTTTGTTTTCTTTTTCTTTTAGTTTCGATCTCTTTCATTTTCCTTTTTGAATTCAGAACTTTTTCCAGTTTCCCAACTATTTCTAGTATACAACATTAGAAAAAATATGGCCTCTACATTACATTTACTCCAATAAATCAAACCCTCTACCCTCACAAAAAAACACTATCTATATTATAAAAGAGTTCTTCCATATAATTTAAAATAATTTATTTATTAATAATATTATATTTATTTTCGAACTTAGTTTACTCCAATATTCTAATATATATTTTTAAAATGATTTTTTATTATTTAAAAAATATGTCAAATTTATTCATTATAATCTGGAAAATCATCTTTATTAAAATAGAACTGAAGATGAGTGCTATAAATTAGTAGTCCGTAATCATTGCTAAAGTGTGTTAAGAGTCATCTTTATTTAGTGAGAATCAACATGTTTATATTCACATGAATATCATGCAATGCAAATACGGCCATACACTTTACTAATATAGCATATTTTTTACATATTAATATTTTTATTATAGCAACTAGTAGTAAATTCCGTGTATTTATGCTGAATTAAATTTTCTAATGGATGAGTATAAAACATATATGTGTGTGTGTCTTTGTGTGTGTGAACCTTATGTTGTTGTCAAGATGGGCAAACAGAAACTAAAGACGCTAAGGGTGTTAAGCTGACTGTGTATAATCATGACACCTTCAGCAAAGACGACAAAATGGGAGATGCAGAGTTTGATATCAAAGCATAACTTATACTGATGGCAAGGTCATTCAAGACCTCAGATTAAAAAATGTGAAATGTGGAACTTCAACTGCCATGGATTGACCTTCCGGGTTCAAAAGGATTGGTAAATCATATTTGTTTTATGATTTTTTTTTAGTTGCATGTGTAGGATCTATGGTCCAAACATGAACGTTTGAAGCCTTTTTAATTTGCATGTCAAAAATTCTTTGTTTTTCTTATAATCCATAAACCTTTAAATATTGAAGATCTTCTTCAATATTATATTTTATTTATTTATTGTTTTTTCTTTAATATTTTTATTTTATTTTGTTAGTCGGCTTCTATTTTCTAGATTCCACTTAAAGAATATGATTGCAAAGATCGAAATTTTAAAAGTTCAAGCGATTTCTTGGTATAATCGATCAAATTTCTAGTTAAAACTCTCGTACTGGAACTTAGTTCCGTGTTGAAAGCCATAATGGTTAGCGGGATTTAGGCCTAATTTTTCTTTTTCGATTATTACTCGTTACTCGTATTTTTAATTGTTTCATATACTACTAGATTAGGGTATTTGAAAGACCATATCTTTTTACTTCTTGTTATATGGCTTTAATTATTGTACTTTAATCTTGTTATTCAACGGTTCTATTTTGGTTAAAAAAAATAACATTGTAATAATATTTTATCAGAAATACTAGAATTAGTAGCAAATATTTGAGCTGCTAATAGTGCTAAAATTGTTACTATATTATAGCAACAAAAAAATTGTGACGTTGTTCAACATCTTGGACTAGCCATCTATTAGAAGGTATTGTTAAAAGATCATCAATTTTAATTAAATGGATAGAGCAAATATATATTACCGCTAATAAAATGTTATTTAAGTGCTTGGCAATAAAACTTGCTGTAAAATATTGTTTATAATTTAACTATTGACATCAACTTTTAAAATTATTGTTGCAAAATGTCTTTTTAGTAGAAAAAAAATAGTTAATGAAAAAATTATTATTATTATCAAATACAATATTTTTTATATTGATGCTTAATCTGAGGTAAATGTTTATTTTTCTTCTTCTTTAATAATCTATCCTTTTTTTTCAACATAAATTCTCTTACACAGCCAAAAAATTCGTTTGGTAAAACATGAGCTAAGGAGAAGGAATACCTAGTCAAATTCTATTTCAGGATGTTAAATAAATATAACCAACAATTAACCATCAATAATTATTTAATGTATTTAATTGCCATATGGATAAAGGGATTCCACAAATCGTCTACCAAATCACATGTGGCTCATTTTATCTGCCAATTCAAGAATTTCCGAAAATAGTGGTTAACTATATAATATTAATGTTGCTCTTTATATATATATATTTCAATAATCATTGAAAAAGAGGTTGAAATTAATTAAACGATCAAAAATGGCACGTATAATAGCTCAACTTGATGGCATTCATAGACATGGTGAACCTCCTAAAACTCCTACTTCCCCAACTATAGAACAACTTCTCCGAGGTAATACATTTTATTTAATCACCATCATATTTTTTTTAATAATTTCTTAGCTAAATCGGGTTATCACGTATAAACATTGCGGACTATGAATTTTACTCACGTGAGAAGGATTCGTATTGAATATGTTTAAGGATTAAAATATTAAAATATTACTATACTACAACGGAGATGAATTAATAAATACTTGATTTTATATAGAAAGTTCAATTTACTGGACTTTATGCTTTTTAAAGAATGATAACCATCGTTTCTTTGTTATATTTTAGTAATCGGACTGCACCAACACGACGAAGTTCCTATAATAATTTAAGCAAAAATTGCTTAATGACAAAAAAAATTTGCATAGTTATCCAACGTGATTGTTGTCTCACAAGCAACTTTATTAGCCATAATTACTATAATATTTCTCGTTGATTCAAAAATAAAAATTTAGTTACAAAAATATAACAAATAAAATGATGATAACTATTCAATAAAGAAATAATAGTTTGATAACCGTAAAAAATAATCCTTTAATTTTATTTCAGACGACTATATTCTATCATTCTATGACTGGGTGAAATACACTTTAAATGTCGTCTGATTTGACGCTTTACATAGTAATATATTTATATGTTGTTACTAATTATAATATCAATTTATTTAATTGGAAAATTTTAAACTAGTTTTCTAAAATCTAAAATAATAAAAAATATAAATTATGTTGATACGAATTAAAATTTTAGTATCAAATAGAATATAGTATATAAATATAGCATTACTCGGACTTTAACCCCGAAAACGATGTCTCTAATTGTATTTCCGGTGAGTTTTTGTGTGTGCAGGACCGGACCCTTCGAGGTGGTCACCTCGGAGCTCCCCAACATTCGGGAGGGAACATGACATGGAGGAAGATCATACTCATACCCCAACACATAGAAAATCAGTTCTTGCCAAAGTCAAAGATAAGGCTAAAAAATGGCGAAACACGCTCAGCAAAAAGAAGCACAATGAAGATGGTAATGCTACACCTTCGTGGGGTGTTAGCTTGGAGGATGAAGACGACGACGATGAAGATCCTGAATACCTTGGAGCTCCAAGTACGTATTTAAATTAAAGTTAGACTTAGTAACTAAATAAATTCAGCATTTAGGGAGAATTTTAATTTAATTATGGCCTATTGTGATTTATTTCGTTTCAATACATTTGAAAATAGACTGCAATTGACAAAATTAAAAGATTTGAATATAATATGAATTTTTATTTGAACTGAACCAACCAGTTGAATGGTTCGACTGTGAACTGAAGGTCACATAGGTTCAATTTTTCCATATAACCTTTTTTTACAGAAAATATTATTTAGTTGTTTTTCATTTCAACATTGTTCGGTTTCAACTTTTACGTTTCCATAGAATTAATTTACTCATTAAAACATGTTAAATCAATTCTTCAACAATTCCATTGCAATTTCAGTGTATGAATCAGAAATGGCACCTGAAGGTTACAAAGAAACAGCTAGACAACATCCAAGAGTAATTCCTGCAATAATCGAAAAGCATGTTCCGACAATTAACACTGCAAAATCTGTTCGAACTACTCCTAGTCCTCGATCTGCATCGCGAACAACACCGCAAGTATCACCGAAAGCTGCAACAACACCGCAAGTATCCCCAAAAGCTGCAACAACACCGCAAGTATCACCGAAAGCTGCAACAACACCAACAACATTGTCGAAAACAATGTCGGAGACTGTGGCAGAAAAACTCGCGCCAGCATACGCCACAGTAACCGAAGCTACATACGCCATTGCTTCAAAAATTCAAAGTCTCGCTATTTCCGCCCCTGAGCAGCAAATTCCTTCTCCGAAAACAGAGAGTCCGCCTTCGAAATCCTCGGTTTCACCGAAATCGCCAAGATCGCCTGCGAGCTCATTAGCAACATACTCAACTATAAAAGGCACATTGGCACCAATTATTGCACCAAACTCGTCGAACCAACCAACACGAAGGGCCTTAACCCGACAAGAATCAACTAAACATAAGGAAGTAACATTTGCACCCGAACTAACTGCTCCCGCGGCAATAGCAACGACGAGTAATCCGGTGAGTACGACGGAGCAAATTTGGGATAAGGGAGTGTCGGTAAAGGAGTATATAATGCAGAAACTGGAGCCGGGTGAGGATGAAAAGGCGCTGTCGCAAGTGATAACGGAAGCAATTAGTCCGAAAAAAGGATCGGGTGATGTGAGTGTCGTCGAAAAGGTTCGAGAAGCTGTAACAACTTTGCTTAGGAATAATGGTTTGGCTCAAAATCAATCTCAAGAACAACAACAGAAACGTGTTGTTTTTCATTCGGCTCAGAATTCTGCATCAAATATTCCTATGTCAATCAATGCTCATGAAGGTACATTTTATTTATTTGCTATCAAATGATCTTATTGATTAAATTTCAGCATGAATTTCACAATAGCATTAAATGTTTCAAAACCATGTTAATACAATTAATATTAAAACGTTGAGTTTCTTATTGTAACACAAACTACGTTTAAAAAGAAAAGAAAAATTATTATTTTAGTTAACATAATTTTATATATCTATATTCATCAAAAGAAAATTATATATCTATAACTATGATCAAATTGACAAAAATATTCTTAAAAATTATTTTAACTGCTTGGTCCGTAAATTTTGTAAATCTTGATAATTATTCAACTAGTAAATAAAAATATTGAAGGATCTAATTGATATTTATATTTTAGTGACTTAATTCATTTTTATGACAAATTAGTCCATAATTGAACAAAAATTCATTATATTTTAAAAAATTATTTATTTAACTTCATGAAAAAAATTATGTATATATTTAAATATTTTTATATAAAAAAGTTTTTCCAAATTTAAACTAACTTATCATAAAAAAATTAAGATATTGAATTATATCTTCTTTTTATTAATTACACTCTCTATCTTTTTGTTTATTTTTAGATAAAATTGTCATAACTTGTAAAATTAACGGATCAAAGTGTCTATTTATTTATTTATACTCCCTCCGTTTTTGTTTAGTTGTCGCTTTTGGGTAAATTGCTA
The DNA here is from genome assembly GCF_937616625.2 of Mercurialis annua. NCBI lineage: Eukaryota > Viridiplantae > Streptophyta > Magnoliopsida > Malpighiales > Euphorbiaceae > Mercurialis > Mercurialis annua. The sequence continues at coordinate 1,499,214 of NC_065575.1, read as the reverse complement.
GTATTTTAAAAAGTGTTTTTTGTCTTAAATTACAAACGCAAAAACTAGTATAATTCTATTTATAAATTCCATTATTGAAAATTTTAATTTTAGAAATAGAGTTATTATATTAACCGACTATTGGATGAGTTGTTAACTTACTATTTTCATAAGTGTCTATTTATTCTTCAAAAAAAAAAATTACATTACTGTTGTCATAGTTATGGATTTATAAATGTTGCCTTTAGTTTATTATCATACACATGCAATGGCGTGCTCCTAATTGGAGAAGGATGGATTTAAAATAAAATGCAAAGTTTATGGATGAGATTGAAAAAGTTCAAAGGTTAGGATAGATTAGATAAAAAGTTATAAACTTATGGATAAAATAATATATATATAGATACATAGAAATATTATAATATTAATTACCATATTAATGTTTCAACGTTCACATTTTTTTTTCTTTTATAAAACTGCTTGGTGTTTTATATTATAAAAAATTGGTATAAAATTATAAATTTATATTAAAATTAAAAAATATACGAAAATTTATTAATTTTTTTACAATTGTTCCTTTTGTGTGTGTCTAAAATAGCATGAATGCATGCTAACAAATATGCATTTGCTGATATATGCAGTTGTTGAGGAAGAAAATTATGGACGAATACTTCAAGCCAACTAATGAGGAAATCAAAATGGCTAATAAGGAAAATGTATTAAACTATTTAATTTTGAAAAATATTTGTCTTGTATTTTTATTTTTGTTAGTTCTGTTCCAGTGATCTGTTTTTGACTTTTGTAACATTTTTAAGTATATAATATTGTGCAAAAAATATAACAGAACAAAAAAATCCATTATGCTTAATTGCAAATCCAATCAGAATTCAATTTTGAGTGCTAAAAGCCATATGCAAAATGCCAATCACAGAAGAATAATTTAATTTTTAGGTACATATTCATGTCATCCTCTTAACGATATACTTCAAGTCATTTTCATTAAAATATTCATAAGATTAATTTTAGAATTTAATGTTTAAAATTTAATTTTAAAATTAAACTACCTATTACAGATAAAAAAAAACATTCATCAAATAAAATTTTAAAAGGACACCATCAATTTTAAATTGATTAAGTTTTCCATGAATATGTGTACCGATTACAAATCTTATGAAAGCGACGAGTGAGACCTAATTTAAGTGGCTAAAGCACTTTAGTGTATTTCTGAGATTTTGATTTCGAGGCTCAGTAGGTCAGTGGTTTAAGGCCGATTAAAAAGTAAAAAATCTAACGACTAACTACTAACATAATTAGCTAGATTTTAGCTTTCTTTAAAAAATCTTATGAAAACGAATAAACAATTATATAAAAAAAAGAAGAAAAAGTTAGAATGGTGACTATTAGGTTAATAATATTATCATTAAACAAAGAAATCCATTATCATGTGTAATCATTTCTTATTACGAAATGCTTAATTTAAGAAAATGTCGGTTTAATATGTTATATGCCATAAAGAAAAAGGCAAATGAATGTTGCTCGTTATGTGGTAGTTAAGCATTTAATTATTAGAAAAATTAATATCACCTCTACAAGATTAGATATAGCATAATGTTTATTTCATAATCTTAAAAATTTATTAGTTTTTCTGACTTTAAAGTTCTACATAATTATAACCTGTATCAGAAGAAAAAAATTCACCTAAACAAAATTACAAAAATAAAATAAAAAAAGATCTAAATGCACTAAAAATCACCAATTTTTGCGTGTTTTACATCTTTAACATAAACTTTTAATTTTGGTAAAAAAATACACGTACTTTTCAATTTTTGCAATTAAGACACCGGCACAATTTTGGAAGTAAAACGGCACCGTTTTGAATGTAAAACGGCACCATTTGGGCGTAAAACGACACAATTTAAAAAAAACGCAAATGTGGTCTTAATTGCAAAAAATTGAAAGTTTGTGTATTTTTTTTGTCAAAATAAAAGTTTATATTAAATATGCAAAACATGCGAAAATTGGTTATTTTTATGCATTTAAGTCATAAAATAGAAGTTTAAAATTTAGAAATGACATTAATTTCAATTAATTTTAAACTAATTTTTTAATTGATTTTTAATTATTTTTTTCTATATATTATTATCAACCTTCCTACACTTTATTTCGTCCATTTTCTTATTAATTTATCGTCTATTAATTTTAAATTTTCTATTTATTGATATTATTATGTTTGTTTATTATATTTATAATCTTTCTTTGATAATGACTTACTATATTTAATTGATAACATTTTGATATGTACCTGAAATAATAATATTCTCTAGTATTATTATTTTTATATATTATTTCTTCAGAAAAATAACGTATCTGAATCCTACACTTACATATTTTTTGAAATCAGGCTCTTTTATTTCTATTTATCAGGATTAAATTTTTATATTTTCAAGTATATATATATTACGTCCCTCAGTTATGGAAATGAAAAATGTGCATATTTCTGGTGCCGTTAGTGCAATAAAATAGATTTTTTATTCATATTTATATAATTTTTTTAAAAAGAATATTTTTATTTTTATTTTTGCTGATAGATGACTTGATATTGTTAATATTTTTATCATAAAAAACCTAAAACCTATAAAATTAAACATTTAAGAATTTAATATAATTATATTATATGTGTAAATTATTAAAATATATACAAAAATTATTATAGAGGCCAGGGAACCAATTTAAAAAAGTATAATAATATAAAAATTAGATATGCATTTTATTATTATTCTGCCAAGACATGTCCGATTTCCAATGCATTAGTTGTATTCTCAAAGTATTTTGGCCTAAAACTGAGTTCCCACTTCCCACCAAAAGCCAAAACTATACAGCTCAAATGATATATGATCTTCACATTATAGACTCCAAAAATATACCTATTTTATATAAGAAAAATTGCATAATCATGAGGACTTATTGAAAAGTGTAACTACTTTATAATGCTGTGGCTGAGCATGAACTTCAAACACAATTCAATTGAAAGACACTGTTTGTGAGATGAATATTTTGCAGTTAGAGTTGAGTTACTATTTCAGTTTCTAATAAGATAAGTATTACAATTATTATATCCAAAAATATTTATAAACTAATCATTATTAGTAGTTTAAATCTTCATTATTTAAATTTCAATAAATGAAATATAAAAGATATAGTGCAAACACATTTTGAGGTCTCTATATATTTACTGATGGTTTTGTCGTGGTCTTGCTTGCTTCGCTCCAACCTGCCAAGAGAAAATAGGTTAGAAGGATTCGAGCTGGTGTTTGGCTCGAACACCCTCCAATGCTTAAATCAGATTCTGAATTAGCTGAAATATATGCTTTTTGTAAGTAACGAATGAATTAACCCTTTTATCTGACTTAAGCTTGTATTTATATCTTCTCCTATTGTAATTGTAGTCGAACTCTTCTTCTAATATGAGATTGCTATGCGTGATCATGAGGCTTCTTAATCGGGATTCTTTCAGCCAACTTCATCTGAGTCTGTTGGAGATTTAGTCAACGCGTGATTGGTTGACTAGGTCTGGTTCTTGGGTCTAGGCTATAAACTGATTGAAACTTCTATGTGACTAGTCATCAGGTCTTGTTTGTGAGCCTGGGTTATGCCCAAGTATCACAATAATCGACCCAAACCTCAGAACTTCCAAGTAGGAGAGGTTGTGCATAGAAGAGCGGATATCGGGAAAGTAGATGCCGAAGTAGGAAATCTCGGAGCCAACTGGGAAGGATCTTATCAAGTGATAAAATTCGAGAAAGGAGGAGCTTATACCTCGGCCTATATATCGGTTTGTGACTTACCAAGAACTTGGAATTCCGAGGTTATTCGAAAGTACTATCAATTTGTTTTTCAGTTGTTTTTGTAATCGAGATGTTAGGGGTTTTTTCACTTATGTTTGAGTTAAAAGCTTGTTGTAAAGCTCAAACATAGGTTTTTCCCCTTATGAATAAAAAGAAAAGATTGAAAAGAAGAAGAAATGTGTATATTCGGTTATTACAAATGGTCTAGGCCAAGAAACGGGCTAGGCAACCAAATGGGCAAGGCCAAACAAATGGAAAAAATAGCAAGTAAACCGACTACATCGCCGAGACAAAAGGAAAAACCAAAGAACTTGGTAATACAGCTAGTAATGTGGTTGTATATCACCAAGTAAAGGAGCATTATAGTTTCAGAAAAGGGCGACTTAATTAGTAGTTGAGAAATAATTTGTTGTTTTTCCGAGCAACAACACTTGGGAATAAATAGAAAGATGTTATTGTCATTCGAGTTAAATAACTTGGCAAATTAATAATTGAAACCGTTGAAGTAAAACATATAAAAAAAGAAAAAAATCGAGTTAACCATGCTTGATTGACACAAGATAAAGGCATTTAAATAAGAAACAAGATATGAAACTTAGCATAAATTAAAATGAGAAAAATGAAAGATAACCAAAACAAAGATTGTATAAAATTGTTGTTATTTTAGAGTCATTATTACAAGATAAAGACCTATTACATGGGCAGATTATTATCTCCTCGAGTATCAGCAGGGGGGTGTCGTTCAAAAAATTATCAACATCTTCCTCCTTACTCTTTTCACCCTCTGACTCACCAGATACGTCTTTGGCTAACTCGTATAGCTCGGGGAGATTGAATTTGAAGGCCTCCAGATCGGCATCTTCCCCCATCTTTGCCTTAACTTGATTGACGATCTTGAGTTGAGTCGCTCGAATCAGTTGCCAGAACTCAAGCTAAACGGCCTCTTCTTTGGCCTTTAGCTCGACCATTTCTTTCTCGATCTCCTTCAATAGCACCGGTCAAAGAATTCCTTAAAATACCAACAACATTGTCAAATCATTTTTTATGACCCTCCTGCTCTTTAGTATGCTGGTCTCTTAAACCGACCTTCTCATGGTCCAATTCCTTGGCCTGTCTCTAGAGCTTTTCCATCTCATGTAGGTCGCTAGCTCTAAGCTCCTCTAGCCCTTTAACCCGAGCTTCAACTAGTTGTAACTTCTCGACAGCCTTGGTAGCCCCAACTATTTGTTCAACCATGTTTTTCTTGGCAGCCCCGACCCGAGTCTTCTAAATCTTGAGTTGTTGGGCGACCATGTTGGCATTAGTCTGCTCTTGCTCAACCTTGCGGGATAGGTCGTTATAAGCAACATCGACCAAATAGGCCGCTTGGACAGCCTGGAAAAATCGAGATAAATGACTTGTTAAAATTAATAAAAACAAGTATAAAACAAATGAAGAAGTTACACAAAAAATGATTATTACATGTAGACACAGAGAAGCTGAAAGGAGGCAAAGATCCTCCGACCTACACTTTTACTACATAGCCAGATCAGCAGGGAGTGTGGTAACTCGGGCCACCTCAGAAGCAACCGAAATATTGTCCAGGCCCACTGCACCGCCGAGATGATGCATGTGCATCCACTCGGAAAACCCTTGAGGGGTGACAACTACAGCACTCTAAGAAATGGATGACTCAACCAGACACCTGCATTTTGAGACTTCGAACGTAGCCTTTTGGCCGAGCTTTCGTTCGCATCGGCCCTAATCGAGTTGAATTACCGGTTCACCTCCAACAAAATTACTCTTAGAGTTACTACTTATATAGAGACATAATGGCTCTTCACCAAATGACATATTTTATGATGAAAGATTTATGAGTGATTATCAAGTGGATTGCAGATGTTATAAAAGAAGAGAGCATATTATTTTGGAAAGAGAAAAATAACAGAATATTTTAAATTTATTTATATTTTTAATAAAATATAAGATTAATAAATTTTTTTAATAAAATAATATAAATTTTAATTTAATATATTTGTTTTTTTATTAATTATAGCTTAAGGGATTCATATTGAACAAAGGATTACTTCCCCCCCCCCCCCCCCCCCCGAACTTGGCCTGAAATATTAAAAAAGCCCAAACTCGCAAAATCGGATCAGGTCGTCGCAAAATTTGGTAAACCTGGATCAAATCCACCCCTCGGACACTCTCGCCCCTCGTTTAAAACACACTCTCAATGATAAAAAGTCTAAAATAATTTTTTTTTTCAATTCTTCAAATTAATTCTTGAAGATATCTATTTTTTTAAAAAAATTTAAAATACAAAACAATTAACCACCCACCGATACCGCTACCGACCAACCGCCGCCGCAAAAAAATATCAACAGTAACCACCGCCGGAAAATTCAATTCTTTTTCGTTGAAGAACAAATCCCATACATGGGATCTGTTCTTCACCACGGAGAACATATGTCATTGTGGGATCTGTTCTTCTTAAAAATTTTGACAGTGGGACTACCAGAATTTTTTTTTCGAAAGGAGGTGGGTCGGTGGTATTCGGTTGAAAGAAATTCTGGCGGCGGGTGGCGCAATCTGGTGGGTGCGCCGATTTCCGATGAAAATGGTGGTGGTGGTTGGGTTGGGGGGGATAAATTTATCCGGTTTTGCGAAGATAGGGGAGTGATATTCCCACTCTATTAGGGACGTTTTTGATACGACTTGCCAAGTTGTAGGCCTGTTTGACCCACTTTTACGAATTTAGGTGTATTTTATATTTCGTGCCAAGTTCAGGAGGTGAAATGATCCTTTGTCTGATTCATATTATATGTATTTATAGTATTACTTGTCATCTTAATAGATAAATAATTTTATCTCTTCTTAAATAATAATAAAATTTATTTAAATATATTTATACACTTTTTTTTATGAATATTATTTATACACTTAATAAGTATATGATATATACATTATTTATACCTTTATGTTGGTTTATATAAATTGAAATAATAATTCAGTCATAAGTACACATGTCTATCCTTAAAATATTCTCGTTTTATTTAGCTGTTAATGTGGCATATTCACTAGGTGGACCACATAATGACTCAATTATTAGAAAAGTTGAAGGGTTCCCAATTCTTTTTAACCTATAGTTGCATATCCTTTTTTACACATAGATAATGAGACACAAGTTAGATGTTACAATTTACCCATTAGCTTATTGTGAAGGAATCGTAATAGACGTTCTACAGCTCGGTTTCTTCGAGGCAAAACTCATGCGGAATCCCCTTTATTTTATCAGTTTTGTTTGAGAGGCCTTTATTTTAATATTTGTCACGTCCAAATCTCTGTACTTGTCAAAATCACGATTATAAGATTTTTACGTGGATGGAAAATGACAAATATAATTCACTCTCGTTAAGTGAAACTGCAAAAAAAAAATTAACATGATTTTTTATTTTTTTATTAAAAAATATATGAAATACACATAAAATTAAAGGATCTCGAGATAATTTTTTTCTTTTCTTCTCCAATATTATCTCCAAAACCAATGGATTTAACAATACCAAACAAAAATTTCTTATCCATCCTTCATGTTGTCATCATCTTCACTGTTAATTTTGTATAATGCCACCTGCATAAACCCTTATAATAATAATTATAATATTTCTTCAAATCTTGAAATCTAATAGAAAATCTTTATCAGATTAGAAATTCTTTATTAGATTCCATGCCTGAAATCTAAGATCATTTTCATAATCAACATCACGACTTATCTCCTGCGAACCCAGTACTGCAGTAGTATTAGCATTCATTGCCATCTCCACAGCACTCAAATCTTCATCACCTGTCACATATTTCCAATTGAGGTTTCTTCATTTTCTCGGAAAAGTGACGTAAATAAAGTGAGGTGAAATTTTTGAGGGGTTGAAATTAGGTCGGAGATGTGGAGAGAATGGTCAGAGGTGGGAGATCTGGATTAGTTGACATTAGGAAGAGAATGATGGAAAAATAATAATTTTGCCATCAAATTTATTTTGTTTTATATTTTTTTAATTGAGTTTTGATTTAGTGTGATATAAGTCTTAAAAATTAATGTCACGTGGATCTCAATATATGGGAATGGATGCCACATCATTTTTTCTGTTAAATAACGGAAAATGAGTTACATTTGCTATTTTCCGTTCACATAAGGATTTGAAAATTGGATTATTGACAAGTATAAGGACTTAGGCGTGACAAATTTTAGAGGAGGGACCTTCCAAATAAAACAGGTAAAGTATAAATATCTATTCATAAATAAAATCGTCTCGTTTTTATTTAGTTGTTATAATATGTGGCATATTCACTAGGTGGACCACATAGTGACTCAATTATTAGAAAAGTTGAAGGGTTCCCAATTCTTTCTTTTTGACACATAGATAATGAGACACAAGTTGATGTACAATTCATAATTCGGTTTTTTCAAACGAATACGTGATTCAAAAATTATTTTATGTAAATTTTTTTAATAAAATATTTATATTTTATTACTCTCTCTATATTTATTTATTTATTATTACCGTGCTTTGCGATTGTAGTGAATAAACGTAACAAGTGTGTGTGAATTTGGGGCGTGCCAAGAACTGATTCCAATTTGCAACTTGACTTTTAAAATAAAACGATTGGGGCTTGGTCAATCTTAATATAAATACTCCAAAAAAATAATGCTAAGAGAACTTGAAAGAAAATACAAAAATTCAACTATAAATGTGTTTACTGGTTGAAGAAAATAAAATACAAAGTATTTGAGTGTTTATGGCTTTGAGCGGTGTTTTTTGGAAATTGATCGGGGGCAAAAATCGTCATGCTCCTCTTTTATTTATACTGCTTCTGGAAATTGTCAGTTGATAATACTTCTTCGACTGCCCACGTTCCATAATGCTCCTCCACTTCTAAAACTGCTCCCGAAGTGCCGCTTCACGAAAAAGCACGTGAGATCCTGGACTTCTGGTCAATTAAACTTCTGACAAAAATATATTTGGCCTTCTTGCCAAACACGATTTAATGACCAATCTAATTATGGACTTATTCTTCTGAGAATGGACTTGAGCTTTATAGACCTTCTCAAGAATTATTTTTGAGCTTCTCGCTAAACCTCTGAAATTACTTCTGAGTTACTTTTGAGCTTCTAGCTAAACCTCTGAAATTACTTCTGAATTTCTGGCTAAACCTCTGAAGAATTATTTCTGGCCTCCATCTAAACTTCTCAAGATTTATTCCTGGCCAATTAAACACGGTCTAATGGCCTTTCTTGAGCTTTATATACCTTCTCAAGAATTATTTTTGAGCTTCTCGTTAAACCTCTGAAATTATTTCTGAGTTACTTTTGAGCTTCTAGCTAAACCTCTGAAATTACTTCTGAATTTCTGACTAAACCTCTGAAGAATTATTTCTGGCCTCTATCTAAACTTCTCAAGATTTATTCCTGGCCAATTAAACACGGGCTTACGGGCCTTAGGCCATATTTTTAATTTTTGTGTAAACACTTATCACAAACTATTTAAATACTCCTTTTATCTTAATTATTAGAGGTAAAGAGTAATATAATCCTAATAATTAATTATTACTTATATTGAAAAAAATGGTTAGAATTCTAATTGTATTAAAACTCTATTAGTGGAGTATTTGCATAAAGAATAATTTTATAATCCTTAGACAATTAGAAATATATAATCTAATTAGAATTAGTATATCTAATGTTATAAAAAATTATTTCTTATATATAACTTACATTATTCATCTTTTAAAATCCACCAAAAAATCAAAGACACGATGTAGACATTGATGTGAATAAGGGGAAAAAGGGTGTATATGATGTGAAAAATATAAATTAATCTTAACCCTTTTGGGTTACTTCTTATAGAGAGTTAAACATTTTATGAGTTTTTCTTCTAAGGGAATATTTATGAGAGATTTCTTTATTTGATGATTCTCCACTAATTTTATACTTCTTTCGATGAGTAGTGGATGTCTTGATTTTTTTCGCCCATGGATGTACGCTTTAATGACGAACCACATAAATCTCTTGTGTTATTTATTTTATTTTTCTATATTGTTATTTATTGATCAAATCCATAATTAAATACCTACCAAATAGTTCCGATTCCACTGCGCAATATCAATCCGATCATAAACCGGTCACGCCGATTGGTATCAAAAATACAACAATCGACATAAATATTACAACAATTAGTATCAGAGGCAATTCGATTTTTAATTTAATTTTGGATTATGATTATTATAAAAAAATTATTATTAGAAGGATTTCACAATTTGAAGGTGAGATTACTTGACACAAAAAGTTATTTTGGAGATAAACTAGCCACCAATTTTGAAGTGTTAAAAGTCGTTAATTTAAGACATATTTGTAGTACCCCAAAATATTTAATTATTTAATTGGACCACGTGTCCAGTGTTAAGTCGCCAGAGTGGCGATATCGGAAAGATTTCCGAGAAATTAAGATAAATATTAAATTTTAGTAGGACGGATTCGAAAGGATTATTGCGAGAGATGTAACATTATATTTCAGTTCTAAAGTTGGAATTGGAATTAAAAAAGAAAAATGTTAAAAAAATCGCAAAATAAAGTATATGGACTAAAATGGTAATTTAGCCATATAAATTCCGAAGTAAACTTATTTCGCCAAGGTCCGCGAAATGTTAATAGTATATGTGGTAAAGGTTTCGGGTCAATCGGAGACCTTTTAATATTTGAACGCGGATGCGTTTTGGGCTAAATTGCAACTTTTGAGAAGTTTAAGGGCTAAAGTGTAAATTAGCCAATTAAGCTTCGAGAATAGTAATTTGAAGATTAATAATGGAGAATAAAAATATTAGGTTAATATTATTTATTGGATATAAATAATACGTAAGTAATTGAGTTAAAGAGAACAATTAATCGTTCGGTCAAATTAGAAAGTTTAAACGAGAAATGGTTTAAGTTAAAAAAATGAGGGATCAAAACGATATTTTGGGAAAAGTATATATACATGGATTAAGAAGAACAGAAAGATCGAGAGAGGAAAGGAAAGAAACATATGAGAGAAAGAAAAATTTGACGGTCGGTTACGATCCGTCGCCGTTTCTCGTCCAAATCGAGCGTTCTTTATATCGATTTGTTCAGAATTCGATTCTTTAGCGATTTTAAGCTTCAAATCGAGGTAAGCTTGACGTTTTTATTGTGAGAATTGATAAATAAAGGTTATTTCGTTTTAACGAATTAAACGAATCGTAATCGCGTTTCTATAGTCGTTTTTGATGAAATTGAAGTGGTTATTGTTGGAAATCATGTTAGAATCGACTTAGGACGTTTAAGCATGTCGGAAATGGCCCGGGGAGTGAACCCCGGGGCTGCACGTCGGCAGCCAACAGGCTGCACGAACGTGCAACATGTGCTACACGATCGTGCAGCACAGTGACTGCACGATCCAGCAGCGTACTGCACGTTCGCACGAACGTGCATTACATTGCTGCACGAACGTGCAGTCTTTCGTCAAAGGGGGATTTTGAATTCGGGCTTTCTGGGCCCTGACGCGACGCGGAAACTCGATTTCAGACAATTTCAAGTCGCGTAATCAATCGTGATTCGATTGAATTTCAAAACAAATATTAAAACGTTTAAAAGAGAAGTGTGACTAAGAGAGTAATAAAGTTAGGAGTCGTATTTGAAATACGATTGAGTTAACCTAAGTTTATAACTTAGGATTTTGATACTAAGCCTACGTTATGAATTAAACGTACGTATGATTGGAGTAGGAAATGGACGTAACGACAAGCTATCCGGCCGTCGAGCTGGAGTAGATACGAGATCAAACGATGCACGTGATGTACGTGATCGGGTGACGATAATGCAATTTTGGATAGCGGTCACTGTGAGTGGCAATTTACTTTCGCGTATTATTATTATTAAAGTTATTTTCATATATTATGAATATTATATTCAATATATCGTATGGAAATAATGTGTTTGTGTAGGATGTTATTTTTGGTGAGTTGATTATATGAATGTTGTCGTATTCGTTGTGTTGAAGATGAATGTCTAATGTGCGGTCCGAAGAGACCAACTACCTATTGGGTGTCAATAGGCTGCATGATAATTAGTGAGTCAGTGTAGAGTGCCTGACTTTGAGATTAAGATTTAATATATTGATGCATGATATAATATGAATACGATACGAGGGTGAACTCGGTTACGGTGTAACCTAAACCCCGTATCTAGTGGGCTGGGCCACCAGTGGGTTGGACCCACTAGTGAGTGTGACTCACACTTTGATTTTGATACGAGTGAGCACTCGGCTACGTTGTAGTCTGGAGTTCCCGTATCTAGTGAGTTGGACTCACACTTTTAAATTAAAAATGTTTGTTGTTTACTTATATCATTAAATAGACATGTGATGCTATATTTTAATAATACTAACTTGCAAACTCACTCAGTAATTTCCAAAATACTGACCCCTCACTCTGATGTTTGCAGGTATTAGAAGTCAGATCAGACAAGCCATCTTCATTGTGCCAGAAGTCATTGGACTTGCACAAGTATGCGTTCCTAGAGCTGCAGTAGTCAGTAGTTGTCAGTATTAGATAGACGCTTTAACTTCAAATGATACTTTACCGAAAATGTTTTATATATAATATTATGTTTTAATTGCGAAAAATTAATAGTGGTTTCAGGCTTGCTACGGGTTTCGGAGCTACCACTCCCATTCCCTAGCGCCAGTCTCGGCTCAATAAATTGGGTCGTGACAATATTTGGGTATGTAAATTTTTAAGGAGAATTTCGTGATGGAGATCAATATGCTATTTTAATCTAATAAAAAGAAAGGTATAGTTTTTTTTGTAAACACGCAATTTGAGGATTTTATAGAGTCTTTGTATGATGAATGATTGCGGTAATCTCGGTATACTCTTATGAAACTCTATAACTGATTTTAGATCTTATTATTTCTTTTAAAAGTTCGTTGAATGAAGAGTTTGTTTGGGCATAGTCAGATTTTGATAAAACCATGACATTGTAAAAGAGATTTTGTTTTAATTAATAAGCAATCTTAGACAAAAGATGAATTACAATATTTGTAATTTGGAACAACGTCACTATTGGATCACTTATAAGTTAATTTGTTTAGAGAAAAGGCATAATATTTTATTATTCAAAATTTATGCAGATTCATGTTGTTCATATCACATGTGTGCCAATTTTGATTGGTTTTCCAACTACAACTGAGTTGATAGTGAAGTGTAGTTATGTGCAACGCTCAATACATGCATAATTTGAATATTGGTTCAGTCAAGGACAATATGCATAATGAGACGGTTAGAATAATAATAAATGTTCAACATAATCTTTAAATGCATATTTTTGGTATCTCAATCTATAAAATTATGAGTTTTGTGGATTATTTGGCGATCAAGTGAGATTGAATGATGCACTTGTGATGTATGCTCACTGGATGCTGCACTTATGAAGAATAAGGGATATTCTACGACCTCAACATTTATTTTTTATTTAATCATTATAGGATACTAATGATGTTTATTTTTGGTATAGGTTTTAAGACCAACAAAATTTGACGTTTCGTAAAATTTTGATTGATACACCCGAAGATAGTAAATCTTCAAGTTATTTCGGTTTCAGCAAGTTCAAGACGTTCTTGAAATTTGTATGGTCCTCCTCAAAAACCAATTTTGAAATAAGTTCAGTTTAAACTTAAATTGGAGAAAGGGAAGCACAACAACAATCACAGTCTATTGGAGAATTCAAATGAAGGTAGAGATTGTTGGAATAATTCCTAGAATTCTGATTGTATTAGGACTCTATTAATGGCATATTTCGGTTAAGGGTAACTTTATTATTATTGGACAATTAGGAAGATATAATCCAATCAGGATTAGTACTCCGAATGCTACAAGAAGAATTTATTCCTTATATATAGCCCACGTTATTCACCTTTTAGAATAAATTTAAAAACCGAACACACATTGTAGACATTAATGTGACTAAGGGAACAAGGGTGTGTGTATGATGTGAGGAATATAAGTTAATCCTAACTCTTTTGGGTTACTTCTTGTAAAGAGTTAAACACGTTATGGGTTTTTGTTCCAAGGACATATTTATTAGAGATGTTCTCTATTTGGTGATTGTCCACCAATTTTGTACTACTTTCGATGATTAATGGATGACTCGATTCTTTTGTCCATGGATGTACGCTTTAATGCCGAACCACGTAAATCTCTTGTGTTATTTATTTTATTTTGCTATTTTTGATCACATTCATAATTAAATATCTAGCAAATGGTTTCGATTTCGTAGCGCGTACCAATTCGGTCATAAATCGGTCACGACAACTGGTACCAAAAATACAACCACCGGTATCAATGTTACAACAACTTATTTATTAATGCTTTAATTTATTACATATATTCATTTATAAGGAGGGATAAACTTGAAAAATAAGTAGTTAAAATCACCTTAAATTTCTAAATGAACAAATAATTATAGACAAATAAAATTCGCTATATAGAAAAATAAATAAAAACGAAGGGAGTACAATTTTAATCTTATTTTACCTTTTACTAAGAGCATCCACAATCGTCAGACTGTTTTTGAGTCTGATGAGATGCCACGCCACCTTTCCATTAAACTCATTTTTAGTATACAATCTTTCACAATGGTTAGACTTTTAAAAAAATAAACTGATAAGAGATCCACATCTAACTATATACTACTTTTTTTATATATTCAATTTACATTTAATTTTTTAAAATTATGTATAAATAATTAAAAATAAATTATTAATTATTAAAAATAATACATCAAAATATTAAATATTAATTTTTTTATTTTTAAAATAATAATATGTTACAATAATAAATAAAGTATTTGGTAATTAATACTCCCTCCGTACCTAAAAAGAAATACACAAAATATTAATTTTTTAATAAAACTACTGCATAAATTAATTTATCGTCAAATAAAAACATTGAATTTAAAAAAATGAGAATTTTTTTAGAGAACAACAATAAACAAATTCGGTGTAGATGAAAAAATTTATGTCAAAAAAATGAATCAAAAATTTAAAAGTTAATAAAAATTGACCAAATAAAATTGAACAACTTAAAACAAAAAAAAACTAACGGTAAGCCTTTATAAGTAATGCGATTTCTTTTTATGTCTAATTTTTACTTTCTTTTTTAGGTTTAACCCATTTAGAGGCCCCTGTACTTTACACTTTTTTTCAGTAGGTCCTTATATTTCATTTTTGTATTATCTGGTCCTTCTACTTACCTATTTTCGATTTTCAGGTCCTTTTTGAGTTTTTTACAGTCCCTCTACTTACAGTTTTTTTTCCTCCAATCCCTCTACTTATAATATTTTTTTCCTCCAGTCACATAAAAGGACTGGAAAAAACTCAAAAAAGGACCTGAAAATAAAAAATAGGTAAGTAGAAGGATCAGATAATACAAAAATGAAGTATAAGGACCTACGGAACAAAAAGTGTAAAGTACAAGGGCCTCTATATGAGTTTGGCCTCTTTTTTAAAAGCCTACATTAATGTTAGTTGAGCACTTACCACATGAGCATCCACCATTATCGTTTAAGAGTTTAGAGATTAGAGGTTAGAGTTTAGGTGGCGGTCGTAGGTAGTTAGCGGTGACTAGACGACGATGGTTAGGTTGACTGGTGGATAGTGGCCGGAGTTGGCGGCCGGACTTTAAAATAATTTTTTAAAATACCACTTTGCTTCTATTAAGGTTTGGACTTGTGACTTTCTAGCACTATTAAAAATTGACATTTAATGAGTAATTCTCATCATTATGTGTCAGTTTCCCCTCATCAAAATATATATTAAGAACGATACATTTTCTCTCATGCCCCCTTTTTATTTCCTTCATGGATAAAAGTAACTAATGACGGAAAAAGATCTCCATCATAATAATATAGTGACAATATTTTTATTCTTACTAAATATCAGTGTCAATTATGAAATTCCTATCACTAAATGTTGATACAATTGCTGAAAATACACTGAAATTCGATGAGGCTGAGTCGTGGAATATGTCGCTTTATTTAAGATGTTTTGCGACACAACTAGATGGTGTAAAGCTGACAAAAAGTCCCCGCGTCCCTAGGACAAAATTGGCAGAATGCTGCTATCACTGCACTGTGATAACAGCTCCATAACACGTTTTTGTATTTCTCTTTCTTTTTTGTATTTTGGTATAGTTTCAAATGAAAAAGGGAGTAGCATACACAGGGAAAAATAAAAGGATTGTTATGCAACTTAAATAAAAAAAATGTTTTGATTATTTATTGAGTTAAAAATGTATAGGACAAGTGGAGAAAATCATGGGATGTGCTGTGATTCAAAATTAAAAAACTGCTACATAGTAAATAAATAAAGCTGTTATACAAGCAAAATTAAAATACTCGAACTGAACCACCCACCCAATCTAGATAGATCAGACCAGGCCGACTGACTAGACAAATAGACGGCGCACGCGTGCGGTAAATCGGAAAAGATTTAACTCGTAGTCCGTTTACAAAACTAGGTACCCCTTAACACCCATCGAGGCGGACCTCGGGACTCGCTAAAGAATGATTAAGTCAAAGAACCATGTTCAAGTTAAATAAGACCAAGTACTATTGAGGCTCGACCGGATAAAGAAGAATGTATCAAAATCTGCCAAAAACAAGTAAAGTACCGAATTCCATGGGATTCGAAAATCATATCCAAACACTGATATTCAAAAATAGAATCCAAATACAATTCGACTAAAATATCGATGATAAAAGAGATTCTAAAAGATTTAGATCTTCTAAAAGAATAAGAAATATATTCTTATTCGGAATCATATTCCTAAACAAGAAAGACAATCCTATTTAGAATATTCATTCCTAATTAAGCTAGAAAGCCAATAGGAATTCTTTTTCTATTTGGATTCATATGTTAGACTAGAGATTCCATTCCTATTTAGACTCAGTAAGGGTATTCCTCCATGTTCATTACAAAAGGATTTGAGCTATACCTTCACACAGAATCGAATTATAAGTAATACTCCTTAAACTCAATACTGAATTAAGTATAATAGAGCTAATCAGAACCACCGCCCGATCAACTATCTACACTTTTTTGCAGGTTAAATCCCGTTAAAGAAGACACACCCCATCAATTGGCGCCGTCTGTGAGAAAAGTTTAAAAAAAACTTTAATTCGAAGGAGTTTTTTGGAACCAAAAACAAATAAAATTGAAGGATGAATTTCAACGGAATTAACCCCAAGAATAAAAGACCAGCCTAAGGAAATAATTCAGACTTAATGAACACTGAGAAAAGGAAAAAATCAGTAACCATAAATAATAAAGAAGACAACAAGTAAGAAAGCCTCCTTGAAGAAACCCTTCTGGAGAGCGAAAGAGCAAAGAATCTAGAAAAAATAAAAAGATCACCATAAAAAAGAATTCATATGATAAAAGGAGGAGCGAGCAGCTATCACCAAGAAAATAAACAAAAGAAGGAGATGCTGGACATAAGGGAATTCCCCTTGTCGGCAATAAAGTTTAATGCAAAATATTTCAGACGAATCAATAGCCCGCACAATGATGCTTTGGTGGTTATGATAATCATCGAACATTGGAACATATAGAGATTATGATAGATGAAGGAAGTGTAATGTAATATCCCGTAAAATTTTAATTTTATTTTGTTAATTTCCGACGTGGTTCCGGAGGTGTTTTGAGGGGTATTTGAAGTTTCGTAAATTTTTGTGGTTCGATTCATTTTTGGTTCGGTTTTAAAAAAAAAAAGGATTTTCTTCTTGGGTTGTGGTTCAACCGAAGTGGTTGAACCACTTCTGGTTAACTCAGGTCTCAACCGAGACCTGAGATATATTTGTGATTCTCGTTCGAGAATCCAAGGATTCTCGAACGAGAATCCTTTTTCTGGCCTGTTCCCGTTCGGGAACAGGCCCATTCTCGAACGGGAACAGGCCAAATATGGCCATTCCCGTTCGTGGATGGTAGCAGCTCTTGGACCCCTTCGCCCAGCCCACTTCGCACTCATTTTCGACCCATCTCCTCTCGATATTTAAAGTCGACTTCTAAACAGAAAATCTTCACCACTCATCACTGAAACCCTAGCCGTTTTCCGCTTGTCATTTCGCTGAGTATCGAAGCTGTAATCATCTGCCAAAGATTGCTGTCCGGTAAGTTTTCTGATTTCTTGGATTTCCAGATTTTGTTCTTGAACGACATTACGTAATTTGGTTCGTTCTCTCTCGTTTCTAGATCGAAATCAGAACCGTTTGATTCCAGACGATCTAGACTCACGTATCTACGTTTCCCTACCTCAATTTCGCTGAACGGTACGCCGTCGATCTCGTTCTAATCGCCGTACGGTTAACTGCTTTGAGTGTATATTCTGTTCTTAATCTCTTGTTAAGTTACTGCCGAATCCCTTATTTGCTTTGGTCTTGATTTTGTTGCTTTATTGAATCATAAATCACTCTTGAATGGTTAGTTGTTATTGAATTAAAACGTTGTTTTGATGATGGGTTAACGGAACTAAATCTCGGCTCCATGAATGTGTCTTTCCCCCGACTACCATTGTTATGTGGTTTATGATTTTTGAGTCATTATAAGTTAGGATTAGTGATATGAATTGAATTGTAAAGTTGGGTTAATGGGTTGTGTTTTGAAAGTTAAAATCTTGTTTAAAGAATCATTACAGTAGCATGAGTATGGTGTTGATGGAAGCTTTCTTGGTAGGCGGGATGGGTTCTGTTTGAATCAATAAGGGTGGTTAATTACCTTGTTTGGTCACCAAAGATGTGTGGTTAAATCAACTAAATCCCTAAGTTAGATTTTTAGCTTTTATTTGACAATAACTTTTACGATGATTTGGTTTGATTCGTAAACTTATAAGTAATAATTGTTGGAAATTAAAGATAATAAAAGTACTCGGAAAATTATTTTGGTCTTCGAGATTTAAAGTGGCAAAAGTAAAATTTGGCCCTAAACGTTCTAAAACTTATTTAAAATTCAGTATTTGATTTATAACGTTATATTTTGTATTATTTATGAATAAAAATAAATAATTTGATTATGGAAATCAAATTAGCTAAATTACAATTTAGTCCCTAAATGGCAAAAGTACAATTTGGTCCCTAATTGGTTAAAGTGCAAATTGGTCCCTGAACTTTTATTTGACTTATTTAACTAAGTTTTTGGGGTTGTAACTTGGGTTGCTTGAAATTGAAGTTATTGAGTTCCGCTTTTAAAATGGATTAATATTTTGTTAAATTGTTTTATTAATATAAACTCGGGTTTATATTTGATAAACGTTTTGAGTCGGATTAGACTTGGGTCATCCGACAAGTGAGGTTAGTTTGGTAGTTATTGGTAACTCGGCAAACCCACTATTTGGAAATTATTTATTATTTAAAGTTTTTAAATAATATTTATATATTGGATTTTAAGCGGGAACTCAATAGACTCATATTATTTGGGCTTTATTACCTTTTGTATATATTTGTGTTATTTTGGATTGTTTATTTACTACGTGTTAATTGTGCTAGTCTTATGTGGTGTCTAGTACTCTCTAGAGTTAGGGTCTGATTTTAATAATTATTTTATTTGTCTAGACTCGTCTACTGTTCGTGCTTCTGAGGCGAACCAGAGTTAGTGCTTGCCGGTATTTCACGTGGATTAGCAAGCTGTGAGTTTGTATTTACTATTTACCGCTTTATTAAGTAAATTGTTATTTTAATATTAAATATATATACTGTACGTATATTTCGAACTGTTTTTATATTATGGCTCTTAGTTGGAACGTGCTACCTAATGAGCATCATTAGGACTGCGTGCGCACCGGTATTGATCTGGGTAAGGTATATATGGAAATGTGGTAACTCGGTGTGAGCATAGCTCTCGGGACCAGGTAGAGTAACTCGGTGTAGCTCAGCTCTCGGGACTCTGGTATAAGTGTGGTTAGTGGTAACTCGGTGTAGCTCAGCTCTCGGGACCAGACCTATTGGATTATGATTATTATTTAGAATTGTGGATTAGGGTTCCAACTATTATCTGTAATATCGTTATTAAATGTTTTAAACGTTTTAAAGGTTTTCCACTTAATAAATGTAAATAGTGGTATGAACTCATCTCAGTATATCTGACCCCGTTGTTTTCCCAATTTTCCCAGGGTTACGATCTGAGAGTGTCGGGTGATCTCCGCATTTACTTTTCCTCGGAGGTTCCATTATTTTGATATACTGTCAAACTATTTTATTCTTAGACCGCAGTAGTTGACTAGACGTCTTTACTATTATTACAGTTGTTTGTCGGATTGGTTCGACTGGTTATATTGTTTTGGCATGTTATATTGTTATATTGGTTTATGATAAATCTATTTTAGACTTAGAATTGAATATGTATGTTATATTAATTGTTGATTATTATAACTGCTAGTTTAGGCTGAAGTCTCGGTTGCCCCCGAGCATTGGTTTTCTGCAGCTTTATGTGTTTATGCTTTATATGGGAGGCTAGCTACGGGTTTCGGTACTTCATTACCCATACCCTAGCGCCGGTCGCGATTCATGAAAATGGGTCGTGACATGTAATAACCCTGATGACAAAGAAAGCCTACAAAAGTTTTGGAAGAACAACAAAGGAATTAAAATAAATTGCCATCCCACTCACGGGCTTCGGAGGGTCGTCCATCAATCCCCTGGTATAGTCGCCCTAGACGTGAAAATTGGAAAGGAAATAAAAGACAAAGAATTGTTGTTCTATTCAACATAGTGGATATCAATCTCCCTCACAATGCCAGCTTGGGGAGGCCCTTTCTCCATAACTCAACAAATGTAACCAACATAAAAGTACTTACCATGAAAATTCCAACGGAAAAAGGAATCATAACAATAAGAAGAGACGATTAATAGACAAAAAATGTCATGACAAATTAATTAAGGAATCCTTCGAATAGATACTAATCGATGAAATCTTCAACCATGACATGGACGAGAAAGATTGTGAACTCAAAAGACAGATGCTGAAACTGGAGTTGGGCGAAGAGAAAAGAGTGAACTTAGGGGTTGGCATAGACCCAAAATCCAAAGAAGAAATCCAAGCAGTCCTGAAAAGGAACGCATGAACATTCTCCTTA
The DNA here is from genome assembly GCF_937616625.2 of Mercurialis annua. Taxonomy (NCBI): domain Eukaryota; kingdom Viridiplantae; phylum Streptophyta; class Magnoliopsida; order Malpighiales; family Euphorbiaceae; genus Mercurialis; species Mercurialis annua. The sequence continues at coordinate 1,478,218 of NC_065575.1, read as the reverse complement.
AAAACTTTAGAGATTATTAGGATTGATCTGCATATCATAACCCACGAATTCAATGTAGCCAAAGGGGAGACACTTGTGAAACAAAATAAAGGGAAGTTCTCAATATAAAAACAGAAGATAACAACTGATGAAGTAAAAAAATTAATGAAATATGGATTCATCAGAGAAATCCACTATCCCGAGTGGGTAGCCAATGTGGTGAATGTGAAGAAAGCAAATGGAAAGAATTGAATGTGGGTGAATTATACCGATCTAAACAAAGCATTAAGGATAACTATCTGCTACCCGACATAGATCAACTCGTAGACTCAACTATAGGACACACCATGTTAAGTTTAGTCGACGCTACATAAGGCTACCACGAAATTTCAATGAAACAAGAAAATCAAGGAAATACATCGTTCATCACCGATGAGGGAACATATTGCTACAACGCAATGCACTTCAATATGAAAAACGTAGGCACAATTTTATGTTTAAAGACGAATCAGAAAAATAGTCCAGGTATATGTGGACGACTTAATAATAAAAAGTGAAAATGTAGAAAATCGCGCAGCAAACTTGGAAAAACATTCAAAATTCTAAACAAATACGGGATGAAGCTCAATCCGGAAAAATGCACATTTGGAGTTGAAGAAGAAAAGTTTTTGGGATTCATGATATCTTAGAGGGAATCGAGGATCATCATGCTAGATATACCGGTTACCTTCTCGCTGCTACTGGGAAGGCCATGGTTTCACGAGCTAGAGGTGTGCCTTCTACATTTCACCAGAAAATCAAGTTCCCATACGAAGGTGGGTTAGCCACAATCGAAGGCGAATTAGGAGAAGTGATCAATATGATCAAGTTTGCCATAAACAAGATGATGCTGATACCCGAGTTTCGTATCTCAACTGCGCGGGCAAAAGAGTGAACATTTATGGATGCCAAAAGGATCTTGATGATGAAGAAGCCAATTATATGCCCTGAATGGGGATTGGAAAGTCGTTGCAAGGCCTAATATAAATGGAGATTTATTAAGGGTCATTGTTACAGATTCAGACCAAAGATTTGAGCTTCGGATCCTATTACATGTGGATTCTGTCTAGTTTTTACTAAGTTTTTATGCTTAGTCCTTTAGTGGCTTGGGACTGGCCTATTTATAGGCAAGTGCACGCTCTCATTTTCTTTTGGCGATGTGGGATTTATGCGCTTTGCGAGTTTATTCCATCATTAATCCCCCCCCTCTATTCCCGGTTCGTGTCGATATTTATGTCTATGTTTATGAATCGGGTTTTGTTAGGTCGGGTCGTTGGTTTGTTTTCTTTTCTTTCTCGTTCTTCGTGCCTTTTTGACATCCTGTTTTGTTGTCATTAATGCGGCTTATGTCCCTTTGTGTTCTTCCGCCGTTTCGTTTCTTTTTAATTTGAAGTTTTTCTCCTTTTTCTATTTATTCACTTTTCCTTCCTGTTGTCCTCCTCTTCATCTTCCTTTCCTTGCTGTAAATTTCCATTCCTTCTTTCTTCCTTGATCATGGATGATGGTTATTCAGACCGCTGCCTCCTTGAGGAAGTGGTCATTCCTTCTTATTTTAACTACTTATTTTCCATTCCTTCTTTCCATTCCTTCTTTCTTCCTTGATCATGGATGATTTGTATGACTCAATATGTCAGGGTTTCCTCAACTTTGTCAATGGCCTTCGCATTGCTCAGCAAATATATCTTGCTAAGGAGTGTGAGTTGGTTGTTGAGTAGGCGGATCTTAAGTTTGCAAATGCACAGTTGAAGGAGGCCTTTATCGACCAAGACCTTCAACGGATATAAAATTTCGATTTGCGTGCCGAGCTAAACTGGGTTACGTCCGATCATGTTGCGATGGAGGAGAGCTTGGAGGATTCTTGTTTTCTTGTTTCCAGGATGTAGAGGTTGCATCATAAGGTCATTCGTGATAATTTGTTTAGCCCTTCACCCTAATGGGGATGCCTCTTTCTTGGATATTGATCCTCATGTGTTGCGGGAGGAGGCTCAACGTTTGTTAGTGGAGCATAAAGAAAAGCAAGTTGTGCTACCTCCTACTGGTGTGTCTACGTTGGCCCGCTTTTCTTCTACCATATCTGCCAGTCATCTGGGCTCTGACGTGCCTTCTCTTGCGAAGGGTCTTAGTACTTTCGATACTCCTAATGGAGGATGATTTTGTAGAATGATATGTTTTGTAGATTCTTGTAGTCGTTGCTTTCTTTTAATGAATCCTTGTGTTACTTTTATTTTTGTTTTGTTTCCCTTTCTCTGTTTGCTTCTCCCTATTGTTTATGCATTTTGTTTATGCTTTCTTGGCGAAATGGTTCCCACTCCCCACCTTTTTGACTTGTTGGCCGTTGCTTTTTTTTTTTTTTAGGACTACTCCCCGTCTTATTCGGTCGTTGCATTGTTGTTGTTGTCATGTTTTTTTTCTGGACGTTTGTACCTCAGATATTTTGGCCGTTGCCTTTTGAGTGATGCCTCTTAAGTATTTGGCCGTTGCCTTTTGAGAGATGCCTCTCAAGTATTTGGATGTTTCCTTTTGAGAGATGCCTCTCAATGTTGGCCGTTGCCTTTTGAGAAATATTTCTTACATGTCATGGCTGTTGCCTTTTTCTGAGTGATGCCTCTCGATGTTGACCGCTGCCTGTTCTTTGTTTATTTTTATGTTTTTTGTTTTTTTTTTGCTTGTGCAATGTTGTAGCTCCTGGAAAATATTTCTCTGTGGACTTTATTCATTTATTATACATTTTGAGAAGTTCTATATTCCAGAATCTGGGCACTTCTTCTCCTTCCTTTGTCTCAAGACGGTAGGCTCATCTCCCAGTTGTCTTGGTCACTCGGTATGACACTTTCCAGTTGCTTTTGAGCTTGCTTACTCTAGTGTTGCCCTATCCTATTTTAGCATCTCTTAGGACTAGGTCCCCCTCCTTGAATTCTCGTGCTCGTACTCTTTTATTGTGATATCTTGTCGTTTGACTTCGGTACGCTTCTGCTCGAATGTTTGCCAACTTTCTTCTTTTCTCAAGGTGCTCCTTTGATAGTCGCAGCTCCAGTCTAGCTATATCGTGTGCTCCACAAATTCCATAGTGTATTTTGGTCAAGATGTATTACCCTTCTCTTTTCGACACACATCTGTACCATGAGTGGTTTGCTGTCGTTCGGTACATTGCGTACCGGCTGGTCGTTCTTCTGAGTTTTTCCGCTTCTATTTTATCTTCTAGAACTCCCCCCCCCCCCCCCCCCCCCCCGAGGTACTTCCAGATAGATTCCATCCTGGAACTTTTCATCGTTGAACCCTTGGGTCCGTTCATCTTTTCCAACGAAGAAGATGAACAAACCCATATGGATATGTTTAGTTTCCAGGTGGTGGTGAGTTTTGGTTGTCAGCGGTTTTTCCGGTAGATGGCAGCGGGTTCATAAATCGAAGGAGTACGATGGACGGGCAGAAGCGGTTGTTACTTTATTTAATTTTTTCAATAAAATTTAAAAAATTAATTAAGTATTAGAACTTATTTGAACGTTTTTAAAGTAAAAAAATTTGTTTGTATTTTTTTAAATAAAAAGAATATGATATAATCTTTTTATTAAATTATTATTTATGTTTCCATCTTTAAATTAATTAGATCGTCAAAGTTTTGCAATCTGGAGTAGAGTCGACTTATAAAAATTCAAACAAGAATATAATTGAAAATTTTCCTACGTCATAGTATAAATAAAAAAAGATTTTAACTTGAGTAGTTTTTAAATAACTAAATTTTTATATATCTACTGAAAATATTTATAAATTTAACTGTTCAGATTATATCTATTCAAATTTACAATATAATATCTTGTAGGAGAGTTTTTTTACTTTATCTAATTATACAGGTAGTGGTAGATATTGTTTTTGCTTATTCGTTGGGTCCCATACCCCAATTATTTTTTGTTTTTATTTTCAAAAAAGCACGTGACTACAAATTGGTGTATATAGACCTTTGTTGGGTGTTCATCTTTCTCCACTTACAAGAGCATCAACAAAAAATATCAGCGAGTGCTTTTCCTTTACCATTTTTTAAAGGTTAGTACCATCTTATAACATAATTTTTTGTGTTTTTTCATTTTAAATACAAACTATAATTTATTTTATCTGTTTCTTTAGTTGTTCATCCGGTTTTCAGGGCGCCGTCGCGCACTTAACATAATCGGTGAGTCTGCCAGCGGAGATTTTTTGCATTCACAAAACTCGAATCTGAAATCTTACTTAAAAAATATCAAGCCGCTTACTGCTTGAACTAACCCCCTTTAATAATCTATTTCATTTTTTAACACAACCCTTCACATTTTTTTATTTTATAGTCCGGTATGTATTTTATATTTTTTTTTATATAAATAACGTCGTTTTTGGCCGTGTGAATGACCAAAACGACGTCGGTTTACACATTTATACTATATATGATATATAATGAAATATTATGCTATTAGATGAGATGTTTTATAGTTTGTGCTTAAATTTAAAAAAACTCAAAAAATTATGCTAAATTTATTTATTTATTATTGTTAAAACATTGAAGTTCTGATTTATTGGTGTAAAACTGCAGGCGCTTAGGATTTCAATTTTCAAAGGTGAGATTTATCTCTTCTATTTATGATTATTTATTTAATTCGTTTAAATGCTGTTGTAAAGTTTCTTAATCTGCAAATATTTGAACTTGAAAAATTCATTTTACTTTGAAAAGGAAGAAGATGCTTCTTCACTAGTTCTAAGAAGAGGATTCAAATGCAAATCACTCGTGATATTGTTAGAAGACTTAATTGTTTAAAAATCACAAATTTTAGCCTGTTTTGTAAATTTAACACGAATTTTTAATTTTGACAATTTAACGCATGGACTATCATTTTTTTATAATTTTAAACACAAAGCAATTTTCTGTCAAGAAAAACGACGATGTGTACACCGGAATAAATACTGTTTCGACGTCCATTTTCTTAATGGAAAATTGCTCGGTGTTTAAAATTGCAAAAAATGAAAGTTGGTGTTCAAAATTGCAAAAACTGAAAAATCATATTAAATTTATAAAATAAGCTAAATTTCATTATCTTAAGCCTTGTTAGAAATTATCAACATTGTTTGCCTCTCTACCGTATCTCTTTTATGATAATAAAAATACATGGAATGATAAATAATATTTAGAATATAATATATTTTTTTTCAATACCAAAAGATAATCTAAATTCCTTAAAAGTACTATAAATAGGAACATTTAAAAATAAATTTAAAATAAAAATTTAATTGAGATTCTAATTTAAATTGTTTCAAATATAAGAAGTGGTCTTATTTTAAAGTGAAAAAAATATATTTTTTGAACCATTAGAAATTAATAAAATAGTAAACTATAAAGTTACATTAAAATAATATGTAATTTAAATATATTTTATTATATCCAATATATGAACATTTATAATTTAAATGATTGAAAATAAGTATTTTTAAGATTAAATTAAATTTAAATTTATAAATAATTATTTTTCTTCAAGTTTAATGATTAAATCGGTAAATCTAGTTCAACCGCATTTTCATCTAGTTTATTTAAAAATTTATGTCTAATTGGACTTTATTAGTAATCGGTTTTCAATTAATTCAGTCTAGCTGGTCTATCTGGTGATTTTAAAAATATTGTTAGTAATTAAAAGCATATTTTATAAAATAATTAATTATTCATTCTATTTAAAATAATTACCTAATCATTGTATCTCAACAAGTAAATTAATTACTCATTATATTGAAATATTTTAATTTTTTTCAATTAGATTAATAAAAAATGGAGACACACTCTTGAATACAAGGTGCAAATATGCTCTTAAATTTTTATAAAAAATATTATATCCCTAAATTTTGACTCGGTGTAACTCTATCCTATATTTTTAAAATCAATGCAAATCAACCCTTCAAACTAACACCGTTTATTTTTCCGTTAGGGTAAGAGCTTATTTGCATTATTTTTATAAGTTTAAGGGCCGGGTTAAACCGAGTTAGAGTTTGGGGGCATAAATATTCTTTCATCAAAAGTTGAAGGGTTTATTTATACCTTTACATTTATTAACCCGAATTTAACTTAAAACTACCATTTATCTTCGTAATTAAATATGAAAAACTGATAATATTACTTTTTTTAAATAAAATTTTAAATTCAAGTATTAACAAAAATAAATTTATAATTAAAACTCCCTTTAGAGTGAATGAATTCCTAAAAAAATTATGGAATTCATTTGTAATTCTAATTTTTTGTGTTTGGAAGGAATGAATGACAAATATATCTCTTAGTATTGAGATCTTGAAATTAAAATAAGTTGTAATTTGTGGATTGTAAATCCAAACAAAATAGATAGAATTTACAATTGAATAACATATAACTAAAAGAACAATTCTATTTTGACAAAAATACCCTCATTTCTTTTTTTATTTTGACAATTTTGCTGTCATTTCATGTCCATTTTCTTTCACTTTTTTTTTTCCATCACCTTGTCTTCCCCCATACCCCATATCTAATCATTACAGTACCTAGCTACTATAACAAATATGAAATTATGAAAATTAATTTTATCAACTCATTTTTAAATTTTTTAATTAATAATTTCATTTTATATTTAATAATATTATTCTAGATTTTTATAATTAGTTGAATAAAGTAATGGATAATTTTTTAACTGTCTTCTTGTCATATATTACACAATTAATTTTAATCATATATGTGTAAATTTTAACATGGTTGGAATCTTGTTATTGTTCTTTATTTTATTGCTTATGGATGTAGTTGTACGATTTTGTGTGTGTATTTAATTTGTTGAGTTATAAATGAATACTATTTTTTTAGGTTTTTATAAGTAGTTGAATAAAATAATGAATATTTTTTAATTGCTTTCTTGTCATATATTATGTATTTAATCTTAATCATATATGTGCAATTTTTTAACATGATTTGAAATTTTGATATCAATTTTTATTTTATTTTTATGAATATATTTGTACAATGATGCGTAAATATTGAAATTTTTGAATTATAGATTAAAGTATTTCTCTTTATTTATGTAATATAGTATATAGTAAATTTATATCGTAGAGTAAGTATAGTTGATTATTTTTAGTATAAAATAAAGTATAGTAGTATTACTTTAATTTTTATATAATGTTTAATTTATATAATAAAATGATTATAAAAATAATTTAGGAATACAATTAAAAAGAATTGTATTCTAAAATTCATTTCAAACATAAATACTCAGAATTTATTTCAATTTTATAATGAATTCCAATAGATAAATAAAATTGTTCCAAATTTATTTTACTGGACTCAAAATAAATTAATTTGAAATTTTAATTAGAATGAAATGTTTTATTTTTCTCACGAAACAGGCCGACAACTATGGCAAATACATTTCCCGAGTCTATTGTGATGAGATCATCCGCCTCTCAGCGGAACCTAAGATTCATTACGGAACCCGCGGGTCAACGTGGTTTTGTAACTAGTTGGGAAGAAAATGTTTTCGAACCATTCGCGAAGATTGCAGTGGAGAGGGCAAAAGTAGATAGCAGATTTATTCACCTACGATTCTCTCACACTAATAAATATTGGGCACGAGCCAGTCGTGATAGAAATAATTCATGGATTCTTGCTAATTCGAACCAACCGGAGGAAGACACGTCCAAATTGTCGTGTACAATGTTTGAGCCAATCACAACGATTAATAGCGTTACATTCGTATTTCGACATGTTCAAAGCGGAGGGCTTGTGCGAATGAATCCCGCAACAGGCAACCGCAATATTTTTGTGGAGGATGCCAGTGTTCCGCATAATTTAACTAATCAACTTATTTTCACTTTTGTTGATTGGGATACATTAGTTAGACTGCCTAGACATGTCGCATTCAAAGGCTTCAACGACAGATATATTCGGCACGTAGTGGGCGGTGGAAACAACTTCAATCAATTCTCATCCGAGGATCCTAACTGCGAGAGATCGGGCTATGAGATCATACTCCATCCCGATGGACATATCCGTGTGAGGTCTAATATTGTGGGTCGATTTTGGAGACGAAGTCCGAATTGGATATGGTCAGATTCAACAGATAACAGTGGCACAGACATTAACACTTTGTTTTGGCCGGTTAAAGTTAGTGACAACGCCATTGCTCTTCGCAACGCAGGTAAAAATAGTTTTGCACTATAATTTGCTAAGACATATTTTAAACTAATAATTTTCAAATTTTCTTACCACTTTGGATTAAAATATGTTGCGGTTAACAGATCGTAGACCTTTTATATTTCGGTAACAAATATTTCATTTTTCGCTTTTTGATAACCGAACTTTATTTTCGTTGCAACGGAAAACTATTCAATTACTTCTGGCAAAATTTCACTTATTACATGGCAACGGAAAAATACTCGCTAACCTAATTTTTCCACAGCAACTTAGTTGCACATGTAGGCCACATAGACGATATTAGGGAAATTACTTTATTAACTATGTCGCTTATAGCTTAATATTTCGTTTTTTCTGTCGTTTTGCTTATGTGGCATTCTTATGTGGCATTCTTACATGGCAAAGTTGGTTAGCAAATAATTTTTCAATGTCATATAAGTAAATTTTTTTCTGAAATGGATGAGTAACAAAAAATATATCAAAATGTAACAAATGAAATGTTGGTTATAACTTAAGTGTAAAATGTCTATAGTTTATTAACTGCAAAATATTTTAAACCCTAATAATTTTATAAGCAATGAATTTTTTAAATCATTCCCATTTCTCAAAATATAAGCAATAGTAATATTACTGTCATTTTTTCACTGCTCTTCGCAATGCAGGTAATAACAGATTCTGCAGTATTCTTTCAGCAAACGGTTACACCAATAATCTTAATGCTGCAGTGAACACTATTACAAGAGAAGCAAGATTAACAGTTAGAGAGCTTGTTCTCGACAGAAGTATATTTAACGTTCGATTTCGCATGGAAGATGCCCGAATCTACGACGAGCAAGCTTCAATAGCAGGCATTGGTTGTCCTATTAATGAATCCGAAAAAGCAGCTAAATTAACTGTTACAATCGGTTATGAAGATACATCGTCATTTACGTTTAGCAATGGTTTATCGCTATCCGCTGGAGTATCAACCACCATCAGAACCGGGATCCCACGCATTGCTGAAGGAGAGATTTCAGTTTCTGCTGAGGTAACTACATCATTCGAGTGGAACAGAACGACGGAGGAAAGCAGAAACGCAGAAGCTGCGTATGAAGTTGTCGTGCCGCCTAAAAGCCGGGTCAGGGTCCATTTTATATCAACCAGAGGGACTTGTAGCGTTCCTTTCTCTTACACTCAGCGAGACAGGAGCTCTACTAATGGAAACTTTACAACTACTAACCATACTGATGGTATTTACACTGGTATCAATTATTACAGCTTCCACTTCGAGAAACATGCAATAGAGCCTCTTTAACTCATCAATGTCGATCCCCTTTGCTCCATCAATCGCCTTCTTAATTATTGTCACCTTTGCTTCGCTTTGTACTACTATGTTATGTTCAATTATGTTTTGCTCTATGTTGTTTTGGGTTTGTTTACTTATCTTAAATTATATGCAAATAAATTAAATTAATGTTTATTATGTATATATGATTGATGGTATCCATGTTGGAATAATATCTTCAAACTTTCGTTACATGGTATTGTTTTATTTATTAATTATTATTACAATTTTGATAATTAGATTTATAAATTTTAGATGTTATGAAATAACTAAATTGATTTATATTTATAATAATCTCAGTGGCAAAACCAATTTTTTTTAGCTCGGGTTAAATTAATTTTTTGTTCACACCGAATTTCGAGTACCTAGATTCACAAGAGAACAGAGGTCAGACAAAACAACGATGAGGGGTTCACCGATCCGCTCTGACGCTCAAATTAATTTAATAAGGGAAAGAAAAAGAAGGGAAAGAAGAAGTGTAAAGTACCTTATGGTTTTTTTTTTCATAATGTGACTTATATAGAAATTTTTTATGGTCCCCTTTCTTTTGTTAAACATGTCATATTTTTCATATCTCGGTAGTTAAGGTACGAACTTCGGCGAGTAAATTCTTTCGTAATAGGGATACAATATGCGGGTAGATGATAACTCGGTATTTGTATCCCGGAGTCTAGGTGTGATTGTATCTCATCCGAGGATATCTCGGTCGTTGATCTAGCGTAGCTCAGAGCTATATGTTTGTTGAATTTAGTCACCTCTCATCTCGTCGAGGTTGCTTCGCCTACGATAATACATTATTAATAAATATATAGATTTATTTGTATAAATTTCTACTGAGAAAAAATAAAAGTAAATATTATAATAGACTCATACATTCGTTTCGATCGCTATAAGATAATTGGATTCTCAAATTAAATAGATGATACATTATACTTCAAGCAGATATAGTTACTGAACCACGTATTTTGAAAACTTCTATTTTAATTTTTAAATTTCTTTGGAGGAAATTTATGGCATTTCGGTTGACAATATCTTTTAAGCACATAGGCACGTCTCATTTTGTCTCTAACATTGATTTCGTATTCATCAATCGAAATCTGTTTTACATGATCTGCAATTATATATACAAAATCAAACTCAATATGTCCATTTTTTTGTCCCGAAATTGTGCTCAAATTATCTTTTTTTTTATCATAGAACGGGCTGGCATTTTCCGGTCTCCTCATAATAAATTTATCTATAACCTAAATTGATACATGTTGATTAGCTTTATCAAGTTAATTTTTAAAATATAGACAAAAAGATCCAAATAATAAAATTCATCAATTATCACTAAAATAAGATTAATTATCATTAAAAAAATCATCAAAAAAATAAAATAATAATAATTTAAAAGGTTTTTTTGTTGTAGTCTATATATAATCGATGGATCCGGAAATCTGGACGGCTTAACTTGCAGATGGCTGATAGAACGGTGGTTGTCCGATTAGCTTTCTAATGTTTAAGTAAGTATTAAGTTTAAGAGAGTTTTAGCAAAACAGTCTAATATTGAAGCAGAAAGATTTGATTTAATGTTATTAATTACATCGACACCTTCAGTATATCCAATTTTCATTGGAAAGTAATATTTTAGTATGAATGTAATAATTTCAATCCTATATAAAAGAAAAAAACATAGAAAACACTAATAAAATACTATTAGAAATTATAATAAAAAATACATATTAGTATAGTCAGGAAAAGCATCAGATTCAAATTAAAGATATAAATTAATATATTCATGAAAATCAAAGACAACTTATAATAACAAAAATTTAGCAAAATCAGTTGAAAACAAAACAAAAAATATATTAATATTAAAAAACAAAATAAACATAAATACAATCTATCTATCTATATCTATCTTTTACTTCTAAAAGAGAAGTAACTTTAGAACAGTGATATGTGTCTTTCTTAAATTAATCTTTATATTTGTTTTATTGGCCCTTGGTATGGGCATGTAGCTTTGTAAATTTTGATTGTTTCTATGGACCTAACTGTCATTTGCGTAAATGTTGATCAAAGCTCACGTGACAACTTATTATCCATATATATTTTCTTGCTTTTCCTTTCTTTACCCTTCTATATTTTCATGTCTATCTTTTTACTGCTGATGTGGACTCCTTCCATCCACATCTTAATCAAATGCACTTACCAAAATAGCATAAATATAAGCCCCAGCTCAAGAGAAGAACACACTTTCGATCGCTCTCTTTTACACAGGTCTGTATTTTCTTTACCAACAAAGAGTATTTTCCATTTTCGTTGAAGATACTTATGTTTTTATTATTTGCTTTTTCTTCCTTTAAGGTACCTTTTATTTCTTTTTCCATTTATGTACATATCTTTTTGTGCCATGTTTATGATTTGTCTTTCTTGCTGGAATACTACTTTATCTAATCTAATGAAACTCTTTATTTTTATTTTATTATCAACTCATTGTGAAAATACCCAAGCTTTAAAGGTAACTAACTAACTAACTATTTTACAGTTTTAACTCTATATTAGTTCTTTACTAAACATTTTTTGCAGGCATCAACAGTTATCAACTAAAAGAAAAATAATCAGTTATCAAGTAGGCATTTGACACAATAACAGTTAGAGTTGATTTGTTTTCTATGCTTCATAAATATGAAAAAATTGTTATGCAAATCATGTTACGTAATATTTTAATTCATGGCATAGAAACATTTTGAATCACATAAACAACACAAATCACAAGAAAGCATTCATCCATCCATCAATTATGTCGTGTTCTTTTTATTCTTACTTTAAGATGTCTCCACTCATATTTACTTACATCGAATGTGGACTTAATTGACAGTAACAAATGTTCATTAATTCCCTGACTAAGAGTGTGGATGATCTAACAGTTGAGTATGGTGGACATAAAATACTCTACGCTGAACAATATCCACTAAGAAAAATAGTAGACTTAAAGAACTGAACATGAACATGTACAAGCGAAAGTTTGAAACATCTGCTACCTCTATTACCTGTGCTAGCCGATTCGTTCTGCGGCAAGAAAATTGGTTTGTCATAATTGAACATTACGAACCAGCCCCTGAACTCCGAACTCAAGTATTTTGAGGGGGGGAAAAGAGCTTAAATCCGAAAACAAGCTTATCATCGAGGAGGTGTACTTTTATTTTTATTTGCTCACGGGATTTAGAAAGTAAATGCTAGAAATTGGAAGAAGTTAAACTTTTGTATAACCAGATTAAAAAAAAGATAAGAATGGAAGGAGATAAAAGGATAGATTGTAAATGGTGTATTGTTAACCGAAGGTTGGGTTTTGACTTTTGAACAATAAATGCCTTTGTCTTTGATCAAATGACATTCAATTCGTGTTCGTTTGATCCAACGGTTGTAAGACTGCGGTGCTTTGGACGGCTTGAATCGGCTCTCCGGAACTTCCAAATAGCGGCTGAGATTGATCAACACTGCATTACTATTTAGGCTAAATAAAATTCAAATTTGGGAGCTGCACTTTGCTTACCGAGTGATTGGATGCGGCTTCAAGTATATGCATAGGTTTATTTTTTTTCTTATAATTACGACAATGTTTTAACAATCTAATAAATAAATAAAATAGTAAATTTAGCATAATATTTCTAAGGATATTTAGCTTTTAATTAGTTAAAAAAATCAAAGTTAAGGATAATATATAATGAAAAAATCAAGTATATCATAAAGTATGCAATTTTTATTTGTCAAAAAAATGAAATTTTAACATTATTTATTTAGAATATTTTTTTATATAATTATACTATATTGATATAAAATATTACATTGATTTGATGAGTTAATTTTAAAAACGAATAGTTTTAATCTCGGATTATTTAGTTAAATTTAAAAATTAAATTAAATATTTCTATTGGTCTATTAGAATTTTTCCAATTTTATAATCATTTTATGTAAATTTGTATTTCACACTTTTTTATCAGCGGTTAAATGCGAAACACTTTGATTTTTCTACAAGCTTTCCCATTGAAATGCATAATTATCTTTTAATTAATTTGGTGAAATATTACTCCAATAAATATGTGTAACACTTAAAAAATGTTAATACCCTTATTAAAACTGTAGATATTAGTAACGGAACTACGTGATTTAAATTCCACATAATTTTCAAAGCACAATCTATATTTTGATTTATACAATAATACATATGCCTCTTTTCAATTTTAAAATGAACGTATATGTTTTTCAATTTTTAATATAATTGTTTACTGAAAAATGATATGCGTTTTTTCTGATTATTTGTTTAAATGACTGTATATTTCGATTTATTTTTTAATGAACATTACTACTTATGATCTATGGGTGGTGGAATTTTAGTGCATTAAATTACGCCACTTTTCAATACCGATACTTGATACATTAAATCTAAGTAACCTATACTTTGTTATTTATGAAATTGTAATAGATTTAATTTGTTTTAAAAAAAAAGCGAACAATCACACTGATTTGAATTAGTTATATTCATATTTATTATTATACATATTGTGACGATGTAGTGTTACACATATATTTGTAATATGGTATCTATTTGTAACTGTATTCGTAAACTGGCTAAATATTAACAGTTAACTTTACATACCAGACAACATTGTCTTGCTCAAGGGGTGCCTATTGTACCGATTTGTTGCGAATATATACTGAGTGCAGTAGTATAAAAATTAAATTGACTTGCACAAGCATATAAAATTAATCAGTATTATTGCCATGTTAAGGGTATTGCTTATACCGAGTACCAATGATATTACAAATACATATTGTCTTATTACTAAATTTCAGTGTGATAAAAGAATTAAAAAAACGTCTACAATGAACACTATATAAATGTGTTTGCAATGGAAAAACAAACACTTGTACAATTATGAGTGATTATAGCAACATTTACTTTCAATATATTACAATTACAAATGCAGCAGTATGTATCAATTCCCGATTTACAAATCCACTTTCTCTCTGGTTTGCAAATCAGGAAGTTTGATAAAAAATGGTTTGCCTACGCTGCTAAACGTGGAAGACTTATCTGTTTAAAATTCTTAATTTTGAATTAAGTTTTGTTTTGTTTTCTAAATGGGTCAGTTTTTGTTAAGTGCCCATTTACGTGAAATTCAACTACTATTTCTTTTTTTTCTTTTTTTTAACAGAGATAGAACTACACTATTACAAACAAACTATAGATATACTACTATTTATAAATTTTAACGCCATTCACGCCATCCACATAAATTCAACTACTATTTCAAACTTATTCTATTTACTCTAACACTAATTAAATTTCTTATTATGCAATTTAATCGGTTATTCAAGTACAATCTGTTAATTTGACCTAACTAATTAACTAACAGATTAGTCTAGAATAAGAAAAATCAAGAAAAAGTACTTTGTAATTGCTAATTAATTATAAAATTAACATATTTAGTCATTGATTAAAAAATTAGGTGTAAAGATAATTATGTTTTAAGTTTTAAAAATGAATACATCATATATAAAAGTCTCAATTTAATTACACATTTCATTTTTATTAGTAAAATAACACTGAATTATATTAAAAATTAAATACTCACTATTTTCATAAATTACCCATCTATGACATGATATTTCCGATAAAATTTGATTATTGGTCAATTATTTTAAGATTATAGTATTACTAATTTTCTATTGCATCCAACTTTTCTATCAAATTGTATTATGTACTTCTAACAAATTTTATTAGACCATGCTTGATGTGTACGATATAGTTAAAATTTAAGTCCATAGTTTTTTTTAAATATTTTTTTTGTCAGTATATAAAATTTAATTATGCCAATTATTATAGTTAGTATCAAATGTTAAATTGGCTTTAAACTATATGACTCTATTAAAGCTCAACACCAAAACTTCAGAAATATATTTGGAAGATCTAGCCATTTAGATTAGACCTCATTGGTTAAAATATTATTAAATATTCATAGCATGTTGTTGTTCGATTAATGATTATATCTAAATCTAAAACTATTATTTTTCCGAAGCAACGCGAGGATTCAATACTAGTATATATATAAAAGTGAACCCAAACCACTGTACATTGAGCAGTGGTTTGGGTCACTTTACTAAAAACTACTCATAATATAGCAATAATTCCAACATTATCACTATAGTCCAAGTCATCTATATGCCTATTTAAGTAAATTCAGCTACAATCTAATATAAATGTCCCTGTTTTTTCACTATATTACAATAGACCCATCTGCAAGTTGGTCTTCTCTTAAAAAAAGGATCATAATTATAAAATTAATTGCAAGATTAACACTCAATAAAATGCTGCCCGTTTTATCTGTTAGATGAAATGTCCATATAGTGTAGGGATGATTTGAGATTGTTTTATAAAGATTCAATTAATTTATTTTTATTATTTATAAAACACCCACTCTTTAATATTATCTCTCTTTTGTACGATAATTTCAAAAATTATTTATATTATTGATCTCGATTGTTAATTCCTATAGTTTCTAAGTTAAAGAGATAATTTTGTTCTTTATTTTATAAAAAACAAAAGTTCAAATTTATTTATTTTTAACTTTTTTATATTAACAAAAGTTATTATTTTTCATACATTTACATAAAAAAGATTTAATAAATTAATATAATATGAAAAATTTCTTTTACTAAAATCGTTAAAAATTAATTTTTTAATTAAAAAGATCATTTGACAAATTATAACTTCGATGTTCAAGTTTATCCTTAATCTTAAATTTGATGTCCAGCCTTATTTTTATTGTCGCTTTTTAGCATAAGTTTAGTTCGCTTCGGTTGAATTGCACTGAAATAGCAGATTTCAGACAATATACATATTTTATTTTGTAATTTTTTTATTTGAATTTTATTTTTTTATCTTTTTATTTTTATTTTAGTTATTTTTTTTTTAAAGTTCTCATTTTTTTTGGTTTTGGTATGACAGGAGTTCAATTAATGAAGAACAGCCAACAGAATAGAATTTTGAAGAAAGAAATAAAATTTTGAATTTAAAGATAAATTTGGATTTTATTGACTATAGCTGTAATTTTTTAAATATTATGATTGAGTTGGAAATTTTAATTTTACGTAGGAAAATGATATTATGGTGTTATTGAAACTGATATTACAATGATTCGAATGTGGATTATATATTGACTAATTAGTTGTATTGATGAAAAAAAATATTTTCAACTGAAATATATCAATAATAAAAAATATTAGTTATTTCTTTTTAGTATTTATATTTATATGATTTAGTATTGTACAATACTTAATTAATATTATATATTATTTATTCATTTTAATAAAATTTTAATGTATTTGTTTTTTTAATAAAATATAAATTCCGATGCGAAGCGAGGGTTCCGTACTAGTAATACTATAAATTTACAGTATCAAACCAGAAATATACCTTAATAACAGCTGTAAATTTATAATAAAATAAGAATTTCCCATCATTTTTGAATGCATTGTTATTCAAATTAAAATAAGAATTTATTAATATTTTAAAAAAGGCCTAATCACTCAAAAACCCCTGACCTTTAATGTTTTTTTCAATTCTACCCCGACGTTGCAAATTTGTCAATTTTACCCACTTTTGAATTTTCCGTTTTCAATTGTACCCCAATTTTTTAATTTTTGTTAATTTTTTTACTTAAATGATGAAATCATTCAATTAACTAAGTATAAAGATGAAATTAAATTCTTTTGTATTCAAAAAAGTACAAATAAGTTCTTTATTTTTAAAAACTAATTAAAAACCATAATCAAATTAACACTAATTTAAATTTCTAATTAATTTAACTAAATTTAAATAAATTTTAAAAATATGTAATTAATATATATTAGACGTGGAGAATGTTTTTAAATTTTTTTCAAATAAAAAAGGCATTAATTTAATATTTTAGGGTACAATTGAAACACAAAAATGCAAAATAGGGTAAAATTGACAAATTTACAACGTCAGGGTATGATTGAAAACGGGATAAAAAGTCGGGGGTTTTTTAAGGCATTAGGCCTTTAATAAAATAATAATTTTTTTTTATGAGACACACTAAGAGAGTGTTGGGAAATAATAGATTTTTGAACTTATAACAACCAAAAGGTATAAAAAGGACAAACTTTAACAACTAAAGCTTTTCTTTCACATGCTCCAGTATATAATAAAAACTTTTTTTTTGTCAATGATATTTTTTTTTCCAATAATGGTTATATTTGTTGACGAAAATTTGATTATAACAGTCTGAATTTTAGCCAAAATAATTAGATTAAATATTACAAAATATCAGAACTATTTAATAATATAATTTAACCCAAAGTAAAATTTCAAAAGTTAAGATCTACAGATAAAACTAATCACGACAGCACAATTCACAAATAAAAAAATTACAAATAAAAAAAAAGTGATTCTTACTATATATTTACACATTTTCTTTTCAATTAAAATACAATTTAAAAAACGTCTCACGTCGCATCCCAATTGTTTTAAATTTTTGATTTTATAGCTTGATTTGCATTTTATGCACCATTTTTCGTAAAAATAATGTCGTTTTTGGCTGTAGAATCGACCAAAATTGTCACGACCCAAATTATTGAGTCGAGACCGGCGCTAGAGAATGGGAGTGGTAGCTCCAAATCCGTAGCAAGCCTAAAACCACTGTAAATTTTTCGCGAATTAAATATATTATTTTATATAGAACATTTTCAAAAAACTTTTTTAAACTTTACTATTATAAATATCAAATTATCTTTATTGCTTTCTGAAAACCATTACGAATCATTCTTATAGACTAGTGTCTTACCGAGCGACATCTAATGTCTAACACTGCCCTGTCTCTAATCATAATCTCGACCAATTCCACTCATGGCAATTGGTTAACGAAATCAAACGGTTAAAATACGATCTTTATAAGAAAATAATATATATATACTTTTATATCAAGTTGGAGTTGTTCATTTAAATATACCGTTTGACTTTAAACCTTACATTACATACAGACATCTACCGGCTACTGCAACTTTACGAAGAAAACATTCTAGTCTTTCACTAGGGTAGACTTCCAGAACAAGAAAAGGAAGTCCGTCCTTCAAAACGCTTTAACCTGAAAGAAAGACTGTGAGGGGTCAGTATATGGGAATATACTGAGTGAGTCCATACATTTACTAATAAGTATTCATATAAAACATACAACGATGCAATAACGTTCAAACCTCATGCAGTCAAGTATAGGATCCGATTGAAACTCTAATCCTCAAACATGCTAATCATATATCATCAAATCAATTCATATAATCTCAAAGTTGTGAATCCAACCCACTGGTGGGTCCAACGCACTAGATATAGGGACTCCAGATTACACCGTAACAGAGTGATCACTCGTATCGAATTCATAAGTCCAACTTCAAAATTCGTATTCATAGTCAAGTCTTCATCTGTATCAAATCAAAACTGGTGATCATGCAGTCCTATTGCCGGCCAATAGGTAGCACGTTCCATCGGATCGATACCGATTTCAAATCAAACATATTTGCAATTTAAGTAAAGAATTCGCATTGTAAATATTTAAATCGAATATAAAGTAATAAAAAATATTTGCTTGTATAAATACTTTAAAAGTAAATCGTATAAACTCACTGTGACCGCATATCCAAAAATACTCTGGTGCTCAGAAATGTCTAGCTTCCCGAGCTCCTGGTCCAGCGGCTCCTTGTCTCGCCGGATCTAAAACTATTTTAAAATAATTGACTCACGTTAGAATCTTATTCTAAGATTGATTCTAAACTCGAGACACGACACATTACTCTTATCAATTATCGTGCTTGTGCATCCTAATAAACGTTTTCTAACTCGTTTACGGATTGAATATCACTTTTAAATAAATTCTCTTTTAACCTCGTTAGGTTAATTAACTCAAATACATTGCTAATCAATCAGTTTCAATCTCGATATGCGAGCATTAACGAATTTCCAAAATGTAACGATCGGCCGAAACACTGTGCAAGCGCACGTCTCACTATGCGTTCCCACAGTGGACTGTGCGTTCGCACACAGCCCGACTGTGCGTTCGCACAGCACTATGCGATCGCACAGTATGCTGTGTGTTCGCACAGGTGGACCGTGCGGCGCACAGCCGCGGGTTTTCACCCCGACTCCATTTCCGACGTGCTTTCGATGTAAAAATGATTCTAACGCATCCAAAACGCTTACTCTATATTCAAAACGCTATAATTCAATTCTAATATCGTTTAAAACGATATAATCGTTTCGTGGCCTAAAACTTTAACTCGATATAACTTAAAATTTATCCATCCAAACAAGAAAACGTCGAGCTTACTGTGATTCGCACACTGAAATATGATCGTTTCGAGCTATAGAACGTCGAAAACGGACGAGAAACGGAATCGTGCGGCGGAACCGTTCAAAAGCAACGAGAGAAATGAAAATGAGAGCTGTGGAACCTTGTTTCTTTATTTCCTTTCTTATATATGTTTGGTTAAATTATTCCTTTAATCCTTCATTTCTTTAATTTAAACCAATTCTCTTTTATACTTTCTAATTTAACCAAACGGTTAATTATTTACTTTACTCAATTACGTACGTATTATTTATATCCAATAAATAATACGATTCTAAAATTATTATTTTTCGTCAATAATCCTCTAATTTCTATTCTCGGGACTCAATTGGCTAATTTACACTTTAACCCTTAAACTTTTCAAAATTTACAATTTAGTCATAAACGCATCCGCGTCAAAATTTTAAAAGGTCTCCAATTGACCCGAAACTTTTATCACAAATACTATAAAACATTTCGCGGACCTTGGCGAAATTATTATCACCTCGAGATTTATAATTTATTTTATATAAATTTTCTAAGTCTTTCCTTAAATCCCGCTAATCCGCTCAAAAATAAATTATTTTAAATTTCCGATATCATTAAATTAAATTCATCTTAACTTAATTCGTCGGAATTTATGACTTAATTATTCTAAAATATTTAGGGTATTACAAAAATGATATTGTATAAGGCACTTGGACAATATATGCCACAAAATAAAAAATTATGGTGTCACGTTTTTCGATTGTTCTTAAAAAAAAAAGCATGCAAAAGGTGGAGATTTACATTAATAATAACCCTAATAAAAACCCAAAATATATAATAGATATGAGGAATTAACACTCAAAATGTGAGGATTAATTTGAAATTAATCTTTTAAAAGAGATGTAAGAAAATTCAAAATTCAACGACACACTTGTTCTGGTCGATTTTTACATAGTATTAGCTTGTGAGAAATAGAGTAAAATATTTTGCATAGCTTTCTGTTTGAAAAGAAAAAAATGGCATAACAGATAGATAAAACAAACCAGATAAAAGTTAGTTATTATTACAATATATCACCACGTTAAGAACAATCTTAAAATGTGGCACCATATATCACAGTCTTCATCAGGTGACATATATAGTCTAACGCTTTGCATGGATAAGGGAAAAAAAGAGGAAGGGAAGGTAATATAAAGGGAAGGAAAGGGAGGGAATCGAAAGGGAACGTAAATTTAAGATTTAATTGTGTTTGAATAGTTAACATAATTAGAAAGGTAAAGAGAGGAGAAAGAATATCATTGTTATTTGAATGAATAAAAAAAAAAAGATAATAATTTTTAATTGCAAATTTATCCTTTATAATTTATCATACTTTTTTTTTTCATTTTTTAATAGTTCTAAAAAAATCAATCAATTATTGATAAATATAATAAAATTAAATTCATAACAATGAGCTCATGTGATACGTCAGTGACTTCCGCTGGATTTTAAAACGGTGTATAATTTGAAAAAATTAATAGTCGGTGTATGAAAATGATGATTTTAAACGGCGTGATTAAAATGACAAAACGTTTAAAGTTGGTGAATTTTTATGATATTAATCCAAAAAATAATGATATTCATATTAAAAAAATAAAAATAAAAATATATGAAAAATAAATTATTTTGATAATCATTAAAAATTAAAAAAAATTTAAGATATGAAAATAAAAAAATTCAATTAAAATATTTAAACAAATATAATATAAGAGATAAAAAAAATTAATACTGATGTGAATAAATTAAAAATTATTGAAATTTAATAAGAATAGAAACGATATTTATTAAAAAATTCATGTTTTAAATTGATATTGATAAAAATAAATTAAAAATTATTGAAATTTTGTAAGGATAGAAACGACATTTATTAACAAATTTATATTTTAAATTGGAGTTGAATTTCTCTACACCCCAAAATGGGGTGTAATTGATTTCAATTCCTATAAGGTGAATGAAGGGGAATGATTCACCTTCCTTTTTCTTCTCCTTCTAATTAAACAATTTGTCCAAATAAAAAAAATTAATTCCCATAATGTTACCTTCCCTTCCTATTAAACTCAATCCATGCAAAGTGTAAATACCTTATACGACGTCGTTTTGAACATTTACGCGGGCAAAAACTACATTATTTTAATAAAAGATAAAATATAAAACGCAAATTAGTCTATAAGATGAATAATTTATAAATGTTGGGATGTGAGCTGAGTCGTTTTGTAAATATTGCTTAAATCGGAAAAGAACACTAATGGTAATATATAATAATAACAATTCTAAAATTATATATAACTAGGAATATGAGCAAATTATTATGACACTCCTCACATTTGACGTAATTCATAGTTTACTTCCTTTTATTTGAAAATTAAACGATATGACCCCTCACTTTTGTTTTTTTTCAACGATTTGGTCCCTGATTTTTGTTTTTGTCAACGATTTTGTCCCTCTGTCACGACCCAATCTCAGGGCCGAGACCGGCGCTAGGGAATGGGAGTGGTTGCTCCGAAACCCGTAGCAAGCCTAAAAACGTAAAATAATTTTTCGCAACGTAAACAGTATGCATGGCATAAATAAACACGTGTCATACAGAAGCACACATACCAGACACACATATCTTCTGGCAGTCACAATACATATAACGCAGCAAGCGTAAAACGTTTAAAACTTTAAAACGTTAAAGTTGTATTTACAGAAAACTACACATACAAGCTGACTTACAAAACACTTATCTACTGCAGCTCTAAGAGTAAAGTACTATTTCTTTACATACTCAAAAATACAGACTTCTGGAAGTAGGATAGAAGTCCGTTGCTTCAAAGCGTCTTTATCCTGAAAGGAAATCTGTGAGGGGTCAGTATATTGGGATATACTGAGTGAGTTCATACATTTACTAATAAGTATTCAAATAAAACATAAAATCGTAATCAATCATATGCAGCCAAGTACAGGATCCGATTGAAACCTTAATCCTCAAACATACTAATAATCAATCTATCAACCCAATCATAAATATCAATTGCGAGTCCAACTCGCTGGTGGCCCAGCCACTAGATACGGGGACTTCCAGGCTACACCGTAGCCGAGTTCACTCTGCGTATCGAAATCATAACCCAATCGTAAATTTCATATTCATCATCAGCTCCCAGCTGAGTCATATCAAAACTGGTGATCACACAGTCCTATTCTCGCCCAATAGGTAGCACGTTCCATCGGATCAATACCGGTTTCAAATCAAACATATGCAATTCATAAAAAGAATTCGCATACCAAACATGCAATTCAAATACAAAGCAATATAAAATAATTGCTTAAATACTTTAAAAGCAAATCGTATAAACTCATTGAAAACGCTTATCCAAAAATACGTCGGGGCTTTAGAACGTTAAGCTTCCCGAACTCCTGGTCCAGCTCCTTCTTGCCTCGCTGGATCTAAAACAATTTCAAAACATTTGACTCACATCAGAATCCTATTCTAAGATTGACTCTAGACTCGAGATTCGACACGTTTTACTTTCATTAATCGTCGTGCTTCTCACGTATACTCTGATAAACGGTATCAAACTCGTTTATGGATAAAATATCACTTTTAACTTCATTAGGTTAATGTCTCACATTAATCAATTACTAACCCATTTCACATCTCGATATGCGCGTATAAAATTTCTCGAAGAACTAGGTCGATTGGCGAAAACACTGTGCGTACGCACGTCTGCCTGTGCGATTGCACAGGGGACTGTGCGTCTGCACGGTGTGACTGTGCGTTCGCACAGTCCTAGCAGACTGTGCGTTCGCACAGTCCATGACTGTGCGTTCGCACAGTCACCTGACTGTGCGTTCGCACAGTTGACTGTGCGTTCGCACAGTCCATTGACTGTGCGTTCGCACAGTTGACTGTGCGTTCGCACAGTCCTGCTGTGCGTTCGCACAGTTCGACTGTGTGACGCACAGCCACGGGCTTTTGCCCGGAAATCGTTTTCCGACGTGCTCCATCGTGCCAAAACGCTCAAAACGTAACTAAAACGCTATTTCTAACTTCAAAACACCCAAATACGATCCTATAATCAAATAAACGATAAAATCGTTTTGTGGCCTAAAACTTTGAATCGATATAACTCAAAATATAATCAACGAAACAGTAAAACGTCAAGCTTACCGTGATTCGCCTCGTGAATACGATCAATTCGAGCTATTAAACGTCGAAAATGGACGAGAAACGGAATCGAGCGACGGAAACGGCGATGAAATGACGAGCGAGAGGAATGAAAGGAATGGAGTGTCTGGATCTTTCATCTGAAGGGTTTTTAATATATATCTGGCTAATTTGCACTTTGGTCCTTGAAACTTTTCAAAAGTTTCAATTTAGTCCAAAACCTATTCGCGTCCAAATTTTAAACAGTCTCCGATCGACTTGAAACTTTTACCATAAATACTATAAATTATTTCGCGGACTTTGGCGAAATAAAATTCCTTACGGGATTTATAAATTATTTTATATTAATTTCTGAAGTTAAATCCCCAAATCCCGCTAATTGACTTATTAAAATTTATTCTAATTTCCTGATATAATTAAATTAAATTCTTCTTAATTTAATTTATCGGAAATAACGACACGTGGCACAACGTAATTATCTTAAAATATTTTGGGGTATTACATTCACCCCCCCTTAAAATAAATTCGTCCTCGAATTTAAAATTAGCCACGTACCTTGAGTAAACAGATATGGATATTTCTGCCTCATATCCTCTTCTGTCTCCCAAGTGCACTCTTCTACAGATTGACTTCTCCAAAGAACTTTCACCATTGGAATTCTCTTTGTTCGTAATTGTCGTATCTGCGTGTCGACAATCTGCACTGGCCGTTCTTCGTAAGTTAGTTCCTCGCTCACGTCCACCACTTGCGGTTGAATTATTCGAGAAGGATTTGGTACATATTTCCGAAGCATGGAAATATGAAAGACCGGATGAACTTGCGACATCTCTGGTGGCAAATCCAGCTTATAGGCAACTGAGCCTATACGTTCTACGATCCGGTAAGGTCCGACATATCTCGGTGCAATTTACCCTTCTTTCCAAAACGAATTACTCCCTTCATCGGTGATACTTTGAGAAACACGTAGTCTCCGATCTGAAATTCAATATCCTTCCTCTTGGGGTCCGCGTAACTCTTCTGTCGACTGGAAGCAGTATTCAAACGCTGCTTTATCAACGGAACTTTTTCTGACGTAATCTGAATAATCTCTGCTCCAGTGAGCTTTCGTTCACCGACTTCGTCCCAACAGATAGGGGATCGACACTTGCGACCATATAATGCTTCGTAAGGGGCCATCTCGATGCTTGAATGATAGCTGTTGTTGTAGGCAAACTCGACTAGAGGTAGATACGTATCCCAACTACCTCCGAAGTCTAATACGCAAAGTCGAAGCATATCTTCTAACGTTTGAATCGTCCGCTCAGACTGACCGTCTGTCTGAGGATGAAACGCAGTGCTGAAATTCAATCGCGTTCCTAGCGCATCTTGTAAACTCTTCCAGATATGAGAGGTGAATACGGAACCTCTGTCGGAAACGATTGACACGGGAACTCCGTGTAGGCTCACAATCTTATCGATATAAGTCTCCGCTAACTTTGCTGCAGAATAAGTCGTCTTTATAGGAATGAAGTGCGCTGACTTCGTCAAACGATCCACGATTACCCAAATAGAATCAGAACCTTTTTGCGTCTTGGGTAGTCCGATTACGAAATCCATCGTGATCTGCTCCCATTTCCATTCCGGAATGGGTAACGGCTGAAGAAATCCGTAAGGCCGTTGATGCTCCAATTTGACTTGCCGACAAGTCGGGCATTTCGCCACGAACTCTGCAATGTCTTTCTTCATTCCGCTCCACCAGTACGTTGTCTTGATGTCATGGTACATCTTCGTGGAACCAGGATGAACGTTATACATCGTTCCATGAGTCTCTTCCATGATCTTCTGTCTCAAATCTTCCATATCTGGAACGCACATTCGATTGCCGTATTTCAAGATTCCGTTGACAATACTGAAATCTTGACTCTTTTCTTGTTGAACTTCCTCAATTAAATGCTTCAACTGAGGGTCGTCTGCTTGCAACTCTTTGATCTGATCTATCAACGTCGATCGTATCGTTAACTGAGCCATTAGGTTTCCGAGAGATGAGATCTCAAACTCAACCCCTTGGCTAAACATCGTATAAATCTCGTTAATTAATGGTCTCCGCCATGTCGTAGTAATATGCGCGAGACTTCCTGGCGACTTCCTGCTTAATGCATCTGCCACTACGTTGGCCTTGCCTGGATGGTATTGTATCGTACAATCGTAATCTTTCAGTAGCTCCATCCATCTCCGCTGTCTGAGGTTTAACTCTCGTTGGTCAAAAATGTACTTGAGACTCTTATGATCTGTAAAGATCTCGCACGTAGCGCCGTATAAATAATGTCTCCAGATCTTTAGCGCAAAAATCACCGCTGCTAACTCTAGATCATGCGTGGGATAGTTCGTTTCGTGCTTCTTGAGCTGTCGCGAAGCGTATGCAATCACTCGACCGTGTTGCATAAGAACACATCCTAGTCCAACTCTTGACGCGTCACAGTAAACTGTGAATCCTTCCGTTCCTTCTGGTAACACTAAGACTGGTGCCGTTGTCAGACACTCTTTCAGTTTCAGAAAACTGAGTTCACACTGATCCGTCCAGCTGAACTTCGCGTTTTTCTGAGTTAGCTTCGTCAAAGGTACAGCGATCTTTGAAAAATCCTGTACAAATCTTCTGTAGTACCCTGCTAAACCAAGGAAACTTCTAACTTCCGTAACTGATTCAGGTCGTTTCCATTCTATCACAGCTTCGATCTTCTTTGGGTCAACCTTAATGCCGCTTTGTGAAACCACGTGACCTAAGAAAACCACTTCCGTTAGCCAAAATTCACATTTAGAGAATTTGGCGTAAAGCTGATGCTCTCTTAGTGTCTGTAGTACTATTCGCAAATGTTGAGCGTGCTCTTCTTCTGAACGTGAATAGATCAAAATATCGTCAATGAACACGATCACGAAATGATCCAAGTACGGTTTGAATATTCTATTCATCAAATCCATGAAGGCTGCTGGGGCGTTCGTCAATCCGAACGACATAACAAGGAACTCATAATGTCCGTATCGAGTTCGGAAAGCAGTCTTCTGAACATCATCATCGCGAATCTTTAGCTGATGATAACCTGATCTCAGATCAATCTTGGAAAAGTACTTCGCTCCTTGTAACTGGTCGAACAAATCGTCGATCCTAGGTAACGGATACTTATTCTTGATCGTCACCTTGTTCAGCTGTCGATAATCAATACATAATCGAAGCGATCCATCTTTCTTTTTCACAAATAACACTGGTGCACCCCATGGGGATACACTCGGCCTGATGAAACCACGATCAAATAACTCTTCTAGCTGATCCTTAAGTTCTTTGAGCTCTGCTGGCGCCATTCGATAAGGAGGTATCGATATCGGCTTCGTGCCAGGAGCCAATTCGATACAAAATTCAATCTCACGATCTGGGGGTAATCCAGGTAATTCCTCTGGAAAAACGTCTGCATATTCTGACACAACTGGCACGTCACTTAAATTTATACTTTTCTTCTCCATGTCTCGTACTATCGCTAAAAATCCTTGACATCCCTTCTTCAACATACTACAAGCTTTAATAGCTGAAATAATACTCGCAGAAGATTCCATCCTATCACCCTGAATTGAAACTGCTTCAATTCCAGGAGTGTTAAACGTCACCGTCTTCTTCCGGCAATCCACATTAGCGTAATGCTGAGCTAGCCAATCCATTCCTAGTATAACATCAAAAGCTAATACTTCGAGTAAAATCAAGTCAACTAGCAAATCTCGTCCTTGGACTTTCACAGGACAAGACGGGTAAACGATACTAACTTCCACACTTTCTCCAACTGGAGTAGCTATAGACAAAGGATTTTTAAGATACGCTGGTTGCACTCCTAACTTACTAGCAAAACTAGGCGAAACAAACGAATGCGTAGCGCCCGGATCAAATAAAATTAATGCATCTTGAGAAGCGATAGAAAAGGTACCTTGCACCACTGCATTGGAAGCCTGAGCCTCCTGAGGATTCAGTGCAAAGACCCTGGCCTGACTCCCGCCAGCTTGCGAAGTCTGACCAGTACCGCGTCCTCCGCCATTTCTGCCTCCTCGATTTGTATAACCACGGCCTCTCTGACTAGTGAAGGTACTTCCTGTCTGATCGTATCCTGATGATGTCTGCTGTGCAGTCCTCTGCTGCTGATAAGAAGGCTGTACTACAGTAGTCATCGAGCCTTGGGGCATTTGCCTCAGACAATCTCTAGCAAAATGGCCCCGTTGACCACAATTAAAACATGCTCCGGTAGCAATGTAGCACGCGCCATAATGCCTCCTATTACAGTTCAGACATATAGGAACTCCGCCTCCCTTGTCACTCATCGATCTGGCACTAAATCCAGTGCATGAAGTACTGACTCTAGTTCCATACCGAGCTCTCTTATTTTTCTGTTGACGTGATGGAGGTCGAGAATAATTCCCAGCATATGATCGGGTAGGTGCGCTCTGTACGCTACGAAACATATTATCTCTCACAGGTGCAACATTGGAAGGGTCAGGAATTCTTCCAAAACGGATTAGAGAAACTTCCATTTGTCTAGCACTATCAATCAGTTGCACTAGGGTTCTTCCTATATCAGACGTTAGACTCACAAATTCAGCTCCTAGACCCTCTACAAACCTTGAGTTCACCCTAACTGGGTCTGTAGTCAGGTCTGGTGCAAACCTACTCACCCTGGTAAACTCTGTCACATACTCTTGCACAGACCGATTGCCTCTACTCAGGGTCAACCACTGACTACGATAACTCTCCGTCACCGCATATGGTAAAAAGTATTCCCTAAAGTGGTTTGCAAATTCAGCCTAGGTCATAGTATCCATGGTTGGCTGAATATGCTGCTGAAACCAATCTTTCGCAGGTCCTTTCAATGACATTTCCACCATAATGATGGTCTGTCTCTCATTAGCTTGCAGGCGTCGAGCATTACGTTCTACTTCTTCGAGGAAATCGAGAGCATCGCCTGTACTGTCAAACTTAGTTGGCTTAAGGCGCATATAAGCCAATACGATATCTCGGTCAGTGAAAGCCACATTACGCAACTGTTGTTGCAGTAGTTGTTCACGATGCATATTCTGCACCTCTGCCTGATTAGCTTGCATAGCCGCAATTCCCGTAAGAAACTGATTCAGATCAAAACCCACAACATTAGGTTGCTGGGCTTGCGCTTGCACTCCAGGTGCCTGCGCCTGGGCCTCTTGGCCACCACCTCCTCCCTGAACAGAAGACTCATCTTGAGCTTCTGGATGGACGTCATGCGCCCCTTCTATAATATTTTGTGCTGCAGCGGCAGCTCGCTCTACTTCTTGTCGTTGGTCAGACATCCTGACCAAGACAAACAGCGTTACTTAATCACATAATCGCATATTATCGCAAACGCATACCGTAATAAACGCGCATCTCATCACAAGCGAACACACACGTAAGACAGACTCACATCCTAGAGGGAAAGCTGAAAGTTTGAAAATCAAATGAATACGTAACAAAGACAAGACTTGAGTCCTACATGCTGCAGTAGAATCCTAAGAAAATCAATCACTCTTCTAACATAAGCAATGGTAACTGGACCATGCTCTGATACCAACTTTGTCACGACCCAATCTCAGGGCCGAGACCGGCGCTAGGGAATGGGAGTGGTTGCTCCGAAACCCGTAGCAAGCCTAAAAACGTAAAATAATTTTTCGCAACGTAAACGTCATGCATGACATAAATAAACACGTGTCATACAGAAGCACACATACCAGGCACACATATCTTCTGGCAGTCACAATACATATAACGCAGCAAGCGTAAAACGTTTAAAACTTTAAAACGTTAAAGTTGTATTTACAGAAAACTACACATACAAGCTGACTTACAAAACACTTATCTACTGCAGCTCTAAGAGTAAAGTACTATTTCTTTACATACTCAAAAATACAGACTTCTGGAAGTAGGATAGAAGTCCGTTGCTTCAAAGCGTCTTTATCCTGAAAGGAAATCTGTGAGGGGTCAGTATATTGGGATATACTGAGTGAGTTCATACATTTACTAATAAGTATTCAAATAAAACATAAAATCGTAATCAATCATATGCAGCCAAGTACAGGATCCGATTGAAACCTTAATCCTCAAACATACTAATAATCAATCTATCAACCCAATCATAAATATCAATTGCGAGTCCAACTCGCTGGTGGCCCAGCCACTAGATACGGGGACTTCCAGGCTACACCGTAGCCGAGTTCACTCTGCGTATCGAAATCATAACCCAATCGTAAATTTCATATTCATCATCAGCTCCCAGCTGAGTCATATCAAAACTGGTGATCACACAGTCCTATTGTCGCCCAATAGGTAGCACGTTCCATCGGATCAATACCGGTTTCAAATCAAACATATGCAATTCATAAAAAAAATTCGCATACCAAACATGCAATTCAAATACAAAGCAATATAAAATAATTGCTTAAATACTTTAAAAGCAAATCGTATAAACTCACTGAAAACGCTTATCCAAAAATACGTCGGGGCTTTAGAACGTCAAGCTTCCCGAACTCCTGGTCCAGCTCCTTCTTGCCTCGCTGGATCTAAAACAATTTCAAAATATTTGACTCACATCAGAATCCTATTCTAAGATTGACTCTAGACTCGAGATTCGACACGTTTTACTTTCATTAATCGTCGTGCTTCTCACGTATACTCTGATAAACGGTATCAAACTCGTTTATGGATAAAATATCACTTTTAACTTCATTAGGTTAATGTCTCACATTAATCAATTACTAACCCATTCCACATCTCGATATGCGCGTATAAAATTTCTCGAAGAACTAGGTCGATTGGCGAAAACACTGTGCGTACGCACGTCTGCCTGTGCGATTGCACAGGGGACTTGTGCGTCTGCACGGTGTGACTGTGCGTTCGCACGGTCCATTGACTGTGCGTTCGCACAGTCCATTGACTGTGCGTTCGCACAGTCCTGCTGTGCGTTCGCACAGTTCGACTGTGTGACGCACAGCCACGGGCTTTTGCCCGGAAATCGTTTTCCGACGTGCTCCATCGTGCCAAAACGCTCAAAACGTAACTAAAACGCTATTTCTAACTTCAAAACACCCAAATACGATCCTATAATCAAATAAACGATAAAATCGTTTCGTGGCCTAAAACTTTGAATCGATATAACTCAAAATATAATCAACGAAACAGTAAAACGTCAAGCTTACCGTGATTCGCCTCGTGAATACGATCAATTCGAGCTATTAAACGTCGAAAATGGACGAGAAACGGAATCGAGCGACGGAAACGGCGATGAAATGACGAGCGAGAGGAATGAAAGGAATGGAGTGTCTGGATCCTTCATCTAAAGGGTTTTTAATATATATCTGGCTAATTTGCACTTTGGTCCTTGAAACTTTTCAAAAGTTTCAATTTAGTCCAAAACCTATTCGCGTCCAAATTTTAAACAGTCTCCGATCGACTTGAAACTTTTACCATAAATACTATAAATTATTTCGCGGACTTTGGCGAAATAAAATTCCTTACGGGATTTATAAATTATTTTATATTAATTTCTGAAGTTAAATCCCCAAATCCCGCTAATTGACTTATTAAAATTTATTCTAATTTCCTGATATAATTAAATTAAATTCTTCTTAATTTAATTTATCGGAAATCACGACACGTGGCACAACGTAATTATCTTAAAATATTTTGGGGTATTACACCCTCCTATTTGAAAATTAATTTACTCCTAAAGCATTTGACTACGTTGACACAAAAGATGGATAAAAGGACTAAACTGTTAACGGAAACAAAAGTGAGGGGCCATACCGTTTAATTTTCAAATAAGAGGGATTAAAGTGTGAATTATATCAAATGTGAGGGGTCTTATAATAATTTTCTCTTAAAATCACAAAGAGAAATAGGAGGGTGGCCAAAATCACCTTCCCTTATGGTTTGAGCGGAGGTATTATTATATAGATTTAGTTTACCATGTCATCCATACATTGACCCAATTACATTATAATACGTTATTAAAATGATGATATTATTGTAATTTTATTTATTATCTTTTTACTTTTTAATAATGATGTTACTCCATAATTTTAATGACGTGTTATAATATGATTATAACATATATTAAGTCAATCACATTATAACACGTCATCAAAACGATCAAAACATATTTGTTTTATACCCATAATAAAAACATGTGTTGATCATATGTATTTTATTTATCTTTATATGATGAGAGGTTAGAATTGAAACTCAAAATTGACTAAGTTTTCACTGAATTTAAATTAAAAGAACATTTTGTTTTACTGAAAAATATAATAGGTATTATTGATTTCTTGAATATGTTTTCTCAGCCAGAATAAGAAGCAATATAAAATTATCCAACAGAGCGCTCTTTAGGTTCATGGGTGAAAAATAATTACTCTCTCCGTTTCATTTAAAAAGTCTCATATCCCATTTTAAAATATTTCATTTAAAAAGTCTCATTTCCATTTTTAGAATATTTTTACAATGAATATCCGGCTAATAATCACCCACGGCCCCTGACTTTAGGGGTACCTTACGACAAACCCCCTGATAAAAAAAAACGATCAGTAAACCCCCTAATCTTTGTGGCGGCGCTCGCTAAACCCCTTTTCGCATAAATTGACCAAAATACCCTTCAAAACTGTAAATAAATACAAACAAACCAGACAACTTCAATCTAACCACACTTAAAACCGACCCAATCAAATCAAACCAAACAAATCTAACCAAACCTAAATTTATTTAAAAATTAAATAAATAATTATTTTTAATTTAAATAAAAAAATAAAATAAAAAAATACTTTTTTTAATTCATGCCGGTGAGCAGACCCACCGCGGTGGGTCTGCTCTTTGCAGCAGACCCACCGGCGCCGGTGGGTCTGCTGCAAATAGCAGACCCACCGTGGGTCTGCTTCAAAGAGCAGACCCGTGGTGGGTCTGCTCTTTGCAGCAGACCCACGCCGGTGGGTCTGCTGCACAGAGCAGACCCACCGGCCGGTGGGTCTGCTGCACAGCAGACCCACCGTGGTGGGTCTGCTCTCCGGTGAGCAGACCCACCGCGGTGGGTTTAAATTAATTTTAAAAAAAAATTTTAAATTAAAAATAATAATTATTATTTTTTAAAATTAAAGGAGTTATTATTTGGATAATTTTTTTTCCGGCAATGACGGTGGTGGCCGGAAAAAACCGGCGGCGGCGGGTGAAAGTTTCGGTTGGATGGTTTGATTTAATTGAGTTGATTGGTGATTTAAGTATCATTTGGATGGTTTATATCTGATTTGGTTAGGTGAATGATTTTAGATTTGGTTAGATTAGGTTGGTTTGGTTTTTGTTATTGACCTTAGGGGTATTTTAGGTATTTTTGAAAAAATAAAGAGCTTGGGGCGGTTTTTTGGGGCGGTTTTAGGGTAAAAGGGGTTTAGCTGATCATTAGGTAAAGTTTAGGGGGTTTACGGCAGCTTTTTTTAAATCAGGGGGTTTAGCGTAAGATACCCCTAAAGTCAGGGGCCGTGGGTGATTATTAGCCTGAATATCCTATTTTATTCTTTATATCATTTTAAAGAGATTGTATGGAAAATTTCACTATCATTGATAGGGGCAAAACATGAAAAATATAAAAAGATAAAGATAATAAATGTTTTCTTAATCTGTGTGTAAAGTCAAAGAAGACTTCTTAAACAGGACGGAAGTAGTAAGTATTATTTATGTTTACAGACTGTTGTAGGAATATACATTTTACTAGATATCTTGAAATAGATTATTGAATTGTTTCATCCACAATTCTTTTGAATCTAGCCGAGATAGAGAACGGGAATCTCCGGTAACTGATCGTTAATTTGTTTGTTATTATTTTAGCGTTTTTAATTTTCTTTTAATTTTTTTATGGGCCGACGCCTTGGGATTGCGTCGGCCCAGACAGGAAAACTTCCCATGGGGACGTTTTCCTTATGGAGAAACTTCCCAGGTGGAGAAACATTGGCCCATAAAAAAAATTAAAAATTCTAGAAAAATAAGTAATTTATTACGAAGACTTAGATATATTCGTTTCGGATTGTCGACACTCGTTTCTTGATGAATCGTAACTGTTTATCCGTCATTATAATCGAAATATTCGAATGAAGTTAAGAGAATTTTTTTTTTTTAGGTAAAGAGTAAAATGATAATTTTCAGGGACGGTACGGTAGGGTCGATGAATAGTAAAACTCTTTTTGAATTGTGTACTTCTATATAAATAATGAATAAAATAAGAACTATTATTGGGCATGCCCTTAAAACTTTGGTGTCAAGAACACTATGACAAAACATAACAAATTATTGAGAAAAACGATTATAATAAATGAATCCTTTTCTTCTAAATAATTTCTCCTGCATTTCTTTATTCTATTAAGACAAACAAACATCAATATCAAATCCCAAATTTACTTCTAATTAAATTCCACCAAATGCTTTATTCTCATCATTTCCATTTCCAAGTCCCTCATCTTTTTCAATGGCATCAAGAATTTTTCTAAGATCTCTTCAAATTTTCCTATCTTTTTTTCTGATCTTAGCCCAAATTTCATACTCTCAAGAAACAAAACAGTTCATATACACCAACGGATTCACACAATCCAATCTCAAACTAAACGGAATTGCCAAAATATTACCCGGCGGCGTTCTTGAACTTACCAACACTTCATATCAAGAAATCGGCCATGCTTTTTTTCCGGTACCGATCACTTTCAACTCACCCAAGAATAATTCAAACTCTTCATTTTCATTCTCTACAAGGTTTGTATTCGCTATGGTTCCTGAATTGCCGGACCGAGGCGGGCATGGAATCGCCTTCACTATCTCCCCGGCGGTGGAGCTCACCGGTGCAACAGACACTCAATATCTCGGGCTGTTCAACACGACCAACATCGGATTTGTGTCCAATCATTTGTTTGCTGTTGAGTTAGACACAGTTAGAAACCGTGAGTTCGGAGATATTAATGATAATCATGTTGGTGTCGACGTTAATAATTTGACTTCTGTTAAATCTGCACCGGCGGGGTATTTTTCCGGCGGTGAAAATAAGAGTTTACAGCTGAAAAGTGGTAAGCCGATGCAGGTTTGGATTGATTATTCCGGTGAAAGTAAATTACTTACGGTACATCTTGCTCCTTTAAAGATTAAAAAACCTGAAAAACCGTTATTAAGTATGAATCTTGATCTTTCTTCGATTTTCTTGGATAAAATGTACGTGGGATTCTCTGCTTCAACTGGGTCAGTAGCGAGTCATCACTATATACTCGGGTGGAGTTTTAGTACGAGTGGAGAAGCTCAGTTTCTTGATCCTGCAAAGATTCCGAAAGTTCCGCAATCAAGAAAATCTAAAGGTAAAATTAAGTATTTAAGGATTGTTCTTCCGTTGATAGCTGTAGTACTTGTGATTTTCGCTATACTATCTACGATTTATGTTGTGAGGAAGAAATACGAAGAGATTCGCGAAGATTGGGAGCAGCAATATGGTCCTCAGAGATTTTGTTATAAAGATTTGTATAGAGCAACTAAAGGTTTTAAAGATAAAGAGGTTCTTGGATTCGGGGGATTCGGGAAAGTTTATCGAGGGGTTTTGCCTTCTACGAATGTTGAAGTTGCGGTTAAGAAAGTGTCGCATGATTCGAAACAGGGTATGAAGGAATTTATAGCGGAGATCGCAAGTACGGGGAGGTTAAGGCATCGGAATTTAGTTCAACTTTTAGGTTATTGTAGACGAAAAGGCGAGTTGTTTTTAGTTTATGATTATATGCCTAATGGGAGTCTCGATAAGTACTTGTTTAGCACGAAGAAACCGAATCTTGATTGGGTTCATCGGTTAAAAATCATTAAAGGAGTTGCGTCGGCTTTGATTTACCTTCACGAAGATTGTCAACAAGTCGTTCTGCATCGCGATGTGAAATCTAGTAATGTTCTGTTAGATTGTGAAATGAATGGAAGATTAGGAGATTTCGGGCTATCAAAGTTTTACGACCACGGATCAAATCCTGAAACGACGTGTGTGGTTGGAACTGTGGGATATTTAGCACCGGAGCTTACTAGGACGGGTAAGCCAACTACTTGTAGTGATGCTTTTGCTTTCGGTACGTTTATGCTTGAAGTTGCCTGCGGTAGAAGGCCTATTGAGTCTGACAGACCAAATGAGCAAGTGATTTTGATTGAATGGGTTCTTGATTGTTGGAAAAGAGGGAATATCTTCGAGTGTGTTGATCCGAGATTAGAGGATCGTTACGGTGCGAAAGAAATGGAGTTGGTTTTGAAATTAGGGCTACTCTGTGCACATCATTTGCCTGCAGCTAGGCCAAGTATGAGACAAGTTATGCAGTTTTTGGATGGGAGTAATAGTGTGCCTGATATACCCTTTGATGTTGCTAGTATCGGTATACTTCCGGGTAGTACTGAAGTATCTAAAGATTGGTCCTTACTTAAATCTTCGGATAATTCTTCGTCTATGCTCGATTCAATCCTCGTTAATGGTCGGTGAAGGACTCGATTGATCGTCTGAAATAATGAGGTATACATCATCTTTATGTTGTAAAATGTGTATAATTTAGAGTTTAATCTTTTGATTCTCATATTTGGATTTATTATTGCTGTTTGCACGGAAATTTCTCCAATCTTATGTTTCCCGTGTTATTTTCGTTTTTGAAACTGTGAAATTATATATTTATAGCTTACTTTTGTTCTATTTCGCTATATTCTCTTTTCGGGTTTCCATTTCCGTGCCATATGCAGTGATGCAGGATCATAGTCATGGCAAAATTAATGCTTAACCCAACGAATAAAGATCATCAATTCAAAATGTTCTATTTGTTCTTATTTCTGCAATTCAAATTTGGCAATTGCGTACTGAATCAGTATCCTTACTGAACGTTGCAATGTAAATACTTCAATAAGAATGAAGTGCATATAACTAATTAGCTATAAAACAAATGGGATGCACATTGTGCAAAATTCTAGAATGCAAAATTCTATTAAGATTGTAAGATTAATTTTTTTTACAAGCTTAAAAATTATTCCTTCTCGATGATAAATTATTTTAAATTCTTGAATTGAGCTAGGAATATATGGTATAATGTACTAGAAAAATTATATAGATTTTAAAAAATTAATAAAAAGATGCCCAAATGTTATTAAAATACTGTATTATTATGAATGTTTTGGGAAAAGGTCCAAAATGGGCCCACAAGTATGGCTATTTACTGAAATTTGATCAATCCTGTTTGTTATTTTTGTTCCCAACTTATCTGTCAAAACTAACCTAAAAAAACCCTTCTATTAAAAAAAAAGTCAAAAACAGTCCTCAGTGGAAGT
The DNA here is from genome assembly GCF_937616625.2 of Mercurialis annua. Taxonomy (NCBI): domain Eukaryota; kingdom Viridiplantae; phylum Streptophyta; class Magnoliopsida; order Malpighiales; family Euphorbiaceae; genus Mercurialis; species Mercurialis annua. Next base: position 1,440,793 of record NC_065575.1, on the reverse strand, counting down.
CGAGTGGGGACCAAATTTTTCTGCCATTTTATGTCTCAACTTTGACCAATCATTTTAGACGAAACTCATAACGGTCCCTAAAGTCTTATGTTTTTAATAATTGAATCCTCAAGCTTTAATTTTATTTAATTAGATCCTTAAATCATTTTAAATTTGAGTAAATTACTCAAAGGACCTCCAATTATATCATAATTAACAGTTTGATATATTTTGTTTCAAAATCTTATTTAATGGTCATCCACTTTCAATTCTGTTAACTATTAGACTACTCTGTTAATTGCAGCACTTACTTTCAAACAATTTGATATCTCATTTTTAATTTTGTTAAAGATTTGAACCCTCACTTTTGATTTTGTTAATGGTTTGGTACCTCATGTTCAAACAATTTGGTATTTCATTTTCAATTATGTTAGTGATTTAGTAATCTAAATTAACTGAAGAGTCTAATAGTTAACGAAATTGAAAATGAAAAACCATTAAAAATAATTTTCAAACAAGCGTTCAAATTGTTAATTATGAATTATAGGCTTCATAGTAATTTTCTCTTTAAACTTTTATAGAATTTTATTATTACATTTTTTTTATCAAAAATAATTTCATTTATATATATGAAAAAACTACGAAAAATTCTTAGGTAGACTCAGTCCACCACGTCATCTGTGGACTATACCTATCACATTATGCCACGTCATTAAAATAGTGGCACTATCACAATATTACTATTCAAAAATGTAAAAAAGTAATAAACAAAATTACGATAATGTCATTATTTTAATAACATGTCATAATGTAATAGACTACTCCACAGATGACGTAATAGACTGAATCTACCTAAGAATCTCTCAAAAACTACTACTACATTATATTATTTAACCAATCCAAAAGAAAGTAAACAAATTTTCTCCAAAAAAATATCAAATATTAAATTTATGACTATTTAATGAATCATCTAACAAAGGAAATACTCTTCTTTAGGAAAAGTTAGTTTATTTATAAAACTAAATACTACTAAATAGCACTTCTTTAGCATCGTAATCTCGATCAAAGATAGAATAAAGAAGGTGCTATAGGTGCTATGTGACCAATGGGAGTTGGTCCAAGTGGTAAGCGGCTTGGTATCGCTTAAGCAAGGTCTCGGGTTCGAGTCCTTGTGAATGCAGAAAATTCCCACTGGAAGTCTCCCCCACCATGCCAGATGCGCGACACGGGTCGGATCCGGATTAGTCAGGGCGAAGCCTTGGAAACCGGATGGGCTTACCAAAAAAAAAAAAGAAGGTGCTATGTGAGTTTACTTTTGCAATATCTGTGCCAAAACCTTTGAGAACATTTTTGTCAATTGTTTATATAATAAAATAATGGAAATTATACTTTCAATTAAAGACTAGATCTTTTTCTTTTTCAACTTAACTTACTTAACAATTATTAAATTTTATTATTTTTCTATAAATTTATCATTGACTTATTGTATTTATAGTGAAATGCTCTTCTTTTTCTTCCAAAGATATATAAACATAGGCTAAAAAGACAAGTTTAAATTCGACTAAACGATATAAGAAATTTATCTTTAGCCGATTGAACTAGCTTATAAGCCTCTCTATTAATGTTAGCCTTTTTAATGTATCGAAACGTACACTGATTTAAAAGTAATTTAATTACCAAATATCATGATAAATACCCAATAAGAGACCTTCGAGCATTTACCCGAATTCGCCGATTGAGATATTTGAATGGTATCACCTTCATAATCTATAGCATATTCAATTGTGTGAATTTCCGTCCAAGTTTGATACTTAAATATTGCCGCATCCTGGCCTTCTCAATAGCCCAAAGATATAAGGAAAAATGTTTTAATACTTTATTTGTTGGATCAGTTTGTATAAGCTTTGAACTAATTCTTGACAGGGCTGCTGCAAAGGAGAGATGCTTTAAGTATTTTGATTCTTTTATTAAGTTTATTAGAGGTGCTTTAAGTATGTAGATGTAAAAGATAAATCGATCTTAAAAGATAAAATATATTTAAATAATTTGCTCCTTTTGATTGTAAAAAATATATATTTAAAAGATAAACCGATTTTTGTTAGGTGTGACGTGTGAGTGTAAGGATTCAACCTACATGATTTAATCTGGTCTGAACGTCATCGATTTAATCGCAAAACCGAATAACAAAACAACGTCGTTTAGTTTAGGGCTTTACACACGCGTAGAAAGTTTCTAGAGCTTCACCACATGTGAGTTAACCCTACACAAAACAATGTGTCTTGTGTATGGTGTATAAAGCATCATATAAAACACTACTTCATTTAACACTCGACGTCTCTCTCTCATTGATTTCTCTCCCAAAGAATTTTCCATCTCGCTTCTCTTCTCTCGAACCCTAATTCTACTTCACTAATTTATTCTCACTCAATCTAACACACGGTCGATTGCTTTTCTCTTCTATTCTCGTTCTCAAGTTCTAGCTTTGATTAAGCCCTAAGATGATGTTATATTTCATCGTTTTTGAGTCATTATTAACAATTTGTCACTAAAAATTGAAATATACTCAACAATGAGTGTTTTTAACTTCTAGGTTTCATTTAAAATTTGGTTTTTTGCTTCTGTTATCGGTCTAATTTATTTGTATATATGTATTCTATGTTTACATGTTTTGTGTTCGTGCTTAATTTCATGGGTTTGATTGTTGAGCGACATTCTATTGTATTTGTTGACAACAGAGTAAAAAAGGTAACCTTTTCAATAACGATTTCTTAGTTTTCTAAGTTACTCCCTCCGTCCGCAATTGATAGGCTGATTTCCATTTTTAGTCGTCCCAAATTATAGGCGGATTTCCTTATTTAGAAGTTAGTTTATTAGGTAATTGTCCAAAATACCCTCGGTTAGATTTATAATAGTCAACTGAATTAATTTTGCTTATACTTTTAATAGTATAATGGATAATGGTTGATAATCTCAATGCCTTTTCTTCTACCGAGATTATACTTATCATACATATATAACTGATCATTAAATAGATTTTGCAAGTATAACATCAGTATTGGCCAGAAATGCCTTGAAGGAAGTGCAAAGGACGTTGCATTAATTAAAGCAATTACACTACTTATTTCAATAACTGAATGTGTCAATACCGTAAAAAATTATTGAACATAAATTAATCATTAAACAAGGGTATTATAGGTAATTAGTAAAATTTTAATTAAATTAACTAAATTTCTTAATATGTGTGAAACTCAAATCAGCCTATCAATTGTGGACGGAGGGAGTATTTTCTTTTTTGGAGTGATTGAATATTATCGCTATCACTAATTCGCCAATACATATTTTTTTCATCTATTTGTAGGGGAAGCTCAATCTTTCGATTTATGGTGGTCGATTGATCTAACTATTTGTGATGGAAGTTTCGACTTGTAGTACCAATCTCAGTCTGCCTCTAATAAATCAGTATGTTTGAGTTTTTAAACTGTTTGTGAGTATAATTTAATGTTTCTTTTATCTGTTTGTGGTGTGATCATGAACCGATGCTATGTGTTTGATTTTGCATATGGCAATAGTGGAAGATGTTAGGATAGGGAGGAATTGCACCCAGTCATAATGCTCCTGTTGGTTGCTGCTTTGGTTGGAGGCTTAATAGTCCCCCAACCTGTGCCTAAGGCAAATGAGAGAAATTTCTAAATCAGAAAGAGGAAGTCAATGGAAAAAAGGTTTTATCTTTGGGATTATTTTGATCATGTGTTTGATGAATCTGGTAAAGTGATTAGTGCTAGGGTTTACCATTGTAATAGTAAATTTAATTGAACATCCATTCTGAGAGCATATATGCTTGTCTTTAAAAGAAAAATCCAAATAAGAAGCACGTTAGGCAAACTCTATCTTTGAAACCTGTTGTTCATAGTGCTGATGATAACTATGTGAATGTAAGTGGGAGCATGTAATTTTAGTCAAGAAACTATTAGGCAAGCATTAGTTTACATGATTATTGTGGATGAATTGCAATTTAGATTTGTTTATGAAATGAAGTTTAAAAGACTAATGAATTCTTCATATCCTAGGTTCAAAATACCTTCTAGATGGACTCTAACTAGAGACTATTTTAAACTGTTTGTGGAGAAGAGATTGAAATTGAAAGATTTTTTTTTAAAATCATAGCAAAAAGGTTAACATAACAACTGATATATGGACTAGCCTACAAAAAAGCAATTATATGTGTGTGACTTATCATTAGCTTAATCATGTTTGTAAATTGCATGAGATGATCATTACTTTTGTCCCGTAGCTGGTCATAGAGATAGATACATTAGAAAACTGCTAGCTTGAATGGAATTTAATATTATATTCATCATAACAATGGATAATGCTAGTAATAATGATACAACAGTGGCTGCGTTTTTGGAAAAAGTTGAATCAATAAAAAACTAGGGTTGCTAAAGAGAAATTTTCACATATGAGATGCATTGTCCACATTCTGAATTTGATTTTTAGTGACGATCTTAAAGATTAAATGTTAATGTCAGTGTTTTAAAAATTGGACTGGACCGGACGGTTGAACCAGTTAAACCGGGAACCGGCCAATAATCTGGTCTAAAACAGTTAAAAACCAAAATTTATGGTTGATCCGGGTTAGACTAATTGAATCGTATTAAACCGAATTAGATCGGGTTGAATCGGTAGAAAATCCGAAAGTTGAACCGGTGAACCAGAGGTTGAATCGGTACAAAATAAAGAGTGCAAGTTAGCACTTTTTTCTAGAATATGTGGATACAATTGGTCTTTCTAGGGGTGTGCAAAACCGAACCGAAACCGAACCAAAAATTGTCGGTTCGTTTTTAAAATTAAGATTTTTTGATACATCTCGATTTGGTTCGGTTTTGAGTTTTCAAAAACCAAAAAACCGAAAAAACTAATATTTCAAAATTTATTAATTTTTTATGGAAATATTACTATTATTTTTAAAAAATAATACTATTTTTTTCCATATTTAAGTGTTATTGGGGGTAAAATATTACAATTGACTTATATTTGAAGTTTAGATTTAATTTTTTAAATTTTTAAATTTAAATTTTAATTTTTTATGAGTAACATTTAAAGAAAAAAGAATTATTTTTCTATTTCGATAAATCCAAAAACTGAACCGATTTTTTTGGTCAACGTTCCGTCTGGTTTTAAAATTCTTAAAAAACCGACCGGTTTTAATAATTTTACTTCCGAACTGAACCGAAAAACCGAATGAATACCCCTAGGTCTTTCAAATAAGAAAATAAGATTACTAAAAAGAACAAAATGAAATACCAAAATCCATCGGCACTATTGAAATTCTTATTAAAGATTGGGTTTGAATCCAAAATCGCTGTTCAATATACAGTAATTCTTTGGCCTAATCACTTAAAAAACCTTCACCATTAAATTTTTTTCAATTCCATCCCGACGTTGAAAATTTGTCAATTTTACTCACTTTTGAATTTTCTGTTTTCAATTGTACCCCAAAATATTTTAATTTTTGTTAATTTTTTTACTTAAATGATGAAATCATTCAATTAATTAAGTCTAAACATGAAATTAAATTCTTTTTTATTCAAAAAAGTACAAATAAGTCCGTTATTTTTAAAAACTAACTAAAAACCATAATCAAATTAACACTAATTTAAATTCTTAATTAATTTAACTAAATTTAAATAAATTTTAAAAATATACAATCAATATATGCGAGACATGCAGAGTGTTTTAAACAAATTTTCAAACGCAAAAGACGTTAATTTAATTTTTCAGGGTACAATTAAAACACAAAAATGCAAAATAGGGTAAAATTGATAAATTTTCAACGTCAGAGTATGATTGAAAAGGGGCTAAAAGGTCGGGGTTTTTTTAAGACATTAGACCTTAATTCTTTATACCATGTATATAGATTCTGTGCCAAGTTGAAGGGTAAAATTGACCTTTTTTTGGAATATATAACATCAACTTTGACATATTTCTTTAAGGCACAATAATTTTTGTTAAAGTCAAATAGCCATCCACAAACTTCAAGCACACCATATATTGCCATTCAAACTTGGAAATTAATATTGGCATAGATCAATAAACACACATTTTGTTGCCAATCTGGAATTAAATTAAAAGAGTAAAATTCAATTTAGTTCCATTTTAATTTTATTAAATAGATGAGTGCTTTTGCTTTTACATATTTTAAAGAAGAAAAAATATAAATTACAAGAATGTTAAAATTAAGATCAAATGTAAGCCAAATAATATTGTAGTATATTTTTTAACCATTTGAACATATATATCTAACATTATTTTTTAATTTGTTTTATTATATATTGGTAATTTGTCTTTTTTGTTTTTTGTTTTATTGAAAACCAAAGAGAATATATATATATATATATATATATATATATATATATATATATATATATCAAAAAATATATTGTAATAAATAAATTTAAACAATTATTTTCGATTTGATATGGTTTTATTTTCTAGTCGCTCGGTTCAGTACACACCCCTAATTATGAGTACAATCAATCTTTTAATAATTATTTCATCCGTCCCAAATTGATAGGCGGTTTAGGACAAATACGAATATTAAATAGTTTAAATTCTCTAGATAAAATGAGTTAATATATAAAAAACGGTTAATGTCATAAGAATTCACCAATTTTATATGTTTTCTCATTTTAATCATGCAGTTTAAATTTTCTCATTTTCATACACGAACTACCATTTTTTCTCAAATTCATGCACGGTGCTGAGGTGTCACAGTTCCATTGGTGTAATTCCTTGAGGTGGAGGTCATTTTACATCAATGAATGAGTGCCACATCAGCACCGTGCATGAATTTGAGAAAAAGTAGTAGTTCGTACATGAAAATGAGAAAATTTAAACTGCGTGATTAAAATAAGAAAACGTGTAAAGTTCGTGATTTTTTTTGACATTCACCCTATAAAAAAATACCATAGTTGCCTTCATTTAACATAGTGGTAACTTTTGTCTTCTAGTAATTTTTGTTGTATTTTTAAAATATTCTTTATAATTAATAAGGGTAGATTTGACTATTACTTAGTAAAGTGAATATCTAGTGACTATAATTTGGGACAAAGAAAATTGAAATAGTGCATATCAATTTGGGAAGGAGGGAGTAATATTTAATAAATGAATACTTTTAATAATTAATAAAATTTCAGAGAATTAACGTCAATATTACGTCTTATGTAATATTTAATAAATGAGTAATTCTAATAATAAATAAATTTTTAATTAATAATTCTAATAATAAATAAATTTTTAATTAATAATTCTAAAGATGAGTTAATTAGAGGATCAATTAGTTTTAAAATTCTTCTAGAGTTTTCTTCGTATGGACCCACAAAAGTACCATCAAGTGCAAGTTGTTTCTATTATTAACAAATTACACCAATTATTACAATTATCATTTTTCAAGTCTAAGATTCTGATTGACATTGAATACTACTTAAATTTTTATTTAATATCAAAACTTTGAATGAACTCATAACTACAACAAATAAAAAAATACCAACTCAGTTTCTAATCTTTCACTCATCAATATGGCACCATTGATTTTATTCTTAATTCTTTTATTGAGTTCAAAATACTTAGTTTTTTCTCAAGAAATTGATCAATTCATCTACAATGGATTTAAAGGAGCTAATCTGAGTCTCAATGGTGCAGCAAAAATTCATCCAAATGGTCTATTAGAGCTAACAAACACTTCACATCAGCAAATTGGTCATGCTTTTTTTCCGTTTCCAATGCGTTTCAATTCGGTTTCATTTTCTACAAGTTTTGTGTTTGCTATGGTTCCTGACTCACCTGGACTCGATGGTCATGGTATAGCTTTTGTAATTTCACCATCTACTGAGTTCAGAGGAGCTATAGCAACTCAGTATCTCGGTCTTTTTAATTCTACTACAATTGGTTTGGCATCAAATCATTTGCTAGCTATTGAGTTAGATGCTGTAAGAAACCCTGAATTTAGTGATATTAATGGTAATCATGTCGGAATAGACGTCAATGATTTGACGTCGATTCTGTCACGTCCGGCGTCTTACTTGTCCGACAAGGATGCGGAAAACAAGAACTTGGAGCTTACGAGCGGAAGGCCAATGCAATTGTGGATAGATTATAATGCAACGGAGAGGACACTTGATGTAACTCTAGCTCCTATTGATAAAATAAAGCCGAAAACGCCTCTTTTATCGACGAAAATCAATCTTTCCACGGTTCTTTTGGAGTTCATGTATGTTGGTTTCTCTGCTTCTACAGGTTCTGTTGCTAGTAATCATTACATTCTTGGATGGAGCTTCAATCAGAGTGGACAAGCGCGAAGTCTTGAACTTGCGAATCTTCCTTCGCTTCCCGACGAAGGAAAATCAAGAGAAAAATTAGTAAGGAATACTATGATTATATTAGTAATAATATTAACTATTTTGATCATAACAATCTCTGGAACTATCTACATAATGAGAAAAAGATATTCAGAACTCCACGAAGATTGGGAGCAACAATACGGTCCTCAAAGATTTTCCTACAAAGATCTTTATAAAGCAACAAAAGGTTTTAAAGACAAAGGGCTACTTGGTTCCGGAGGTTTCGGAAAGGTTTATAAAGGAATTTTACCTAATTCTAATGTAGAAGTTGCTGTCAAGAAAGTTTCACATGATTCGAAACAAGGAATGAAGGAATTCGTAGCGGAAATCGCGAGTATGGGAAGGCTAAGGCACCGGAACCTAGTAAATCTCCTCGGTTATTGTCGACGAAAAGGCGAGCTTTTCTTAGTGTATGATCACATGCCTAATGGAAGTCTTGACAAATTCTTATTCACCAATGAGAAACCGAATCTCGATTGGATTCGTCGATATCAAATCATTAAAGGAGTTGCATCGGCTCTTTATTATCTACACGAAGAATGGGAACAAGTAGTTCTACGTAGAGGTGGCAAATAGATGCCCAACCCAAGCACCCAACTCAACCCGCCCAAAGAAATACAACCCATTTGCACCCAAAAAAAGTTTGGGTAATTTTTGACCCAACCCATTTTAGCCCAAATTTTTTTGGGCTAAAATGGGTTTATAAGAATGACCCAATGGGTAAAATTAAGTCCAAACAAATTTCAATATGAAGAGTATTTGAGTTTTTAAAATAATATTTATAAGTTGTATAATTTATTTTTTAAAATAATTTTTTCCAGAAATTTCTTTTTCCGGAAATTTTTTTTTCCCAGAAATTTTTTTTTTTCGAAATTTTTTTTTTTCAGAAATTTTTTTTTTTCGGAAAATTTATTTTTTTCCAGAAATTTATTTTTTTCGGAAAATTTATTTTTTTTCCAGAAAATTATTTTTTTTCGAAAAAATTTATTTTTTTTCCCAGAAAATTATTTTTTCCCCGGAAAATTAATTTTTCCCAGAAAATTATTTTTTTGGGAGAATTATTTTTTTCCCGGAAAATATTTGTTTCTGAAAAATAATATTTTGAAAAGTAATTTCTTTGAAAAAAAATTAATTTGGTTTTTTTTATTTTGAACCTTTTATCTCAAATATAGATTTCAAGTATCTCACTTTTTATTTTGGGTAATTTTGGGTTTTCATGACCCAACCCAACCCAAAATTACCCAACCCAAAACTGCCCAAAAATATTGTGACCCAAAATTACCCAACCCAAAAATGCCCAAACCCAAAGAAACCCACCCAAACCCGCCCAAGAACACCCATTTGCCACCTCTTCTACATAGAGATATAAAATCTAGCAATGTACTATTAGATATTGATCTAAATGGGAGATTAGGAGATTTCGGACTTGCAAAATTTTACGACCACGGTTCGACTCTTCAAACGACTCGTGTAGTCGGAACATTAGGATATCTCGCTCCGGAACTCACTACAACAGGAAAAGCTACAACTCGTAGTGATATTTTTGCATTTGGAATCTTCATGCTCGAGGTAGCATGCGGAAGAAAGCCCGTAAAGCCCGAACGGGTCCCGGAAGAAGTCGTTTTGGTAGATTGGGTTGGTGAATGTTGGAATAGAGGGGAGATTCTGAGGACTATTGATCCAAGATTGGAAGATAGCTACGTGGTGGATGAAATCGAGTTGGTTTTAAAGCTCGGATTGCTTTGCACGCAAGGTAGGCCGATAAATCGGCCTACGATGAGGCAAGTGATGCAATATTTAGATGGAAATGCCAACTTGCCGGAGATGACATTGCAGAATGTAGATACGGGGTTTTTGGCTATTCCTGTTGTTGAATGTGAAGAGAGTTTTCTTTGTTATTCTTTGTCCGATTCTGATTCAATCCTGACAATTGGTCGTTGAATCTCGAATTTCTTAATTAATGGAATTCTTTTTAACTATTAAAAAATATGTGCTTATTATCACCGTAAGTCATTTGCATTAATAAGTACTAATTTTATAAATAATTTATCTTTTAAACATGATCAAGAGTGTTAGAAGTTTAATATGAATAAAAAAAATAAAATTAAATAATTTTTTATTTCAAATAGAAAGTATATATCATAAAATTAAGCATATATGAAGAGAAATTTTTAAGTAGACTCAGTCCACCACGTCATCCGTTGACATGTAACTAAAATAATGACACTAATATGACTATTCAAAAGTGTACAAAAGTAATCAATAAAATTACAATAATCCACTATTTTAATGACGTCATAATGTGGTAGGCTAGTTCATATATGAGGCTTTCAGACATTAAATAATCAAATTTCACCAAACATGTATAGAGTATCATTTATTGCTCACAGGTAAAAAAAATTAAGAAAAATAGCTGTATCAAACAGGTCCTAAATAAATTTCGGATGTCTGATATATATTTTTGACCGAAAAATCTATCAAATAAAATCAAAATTTTATAACCGAATTAAAAAGAATTTAAACATGTTTACTGCGACAGTCTAATACAAACTAAACAACTAATTCTTCCTCAGTTGCTCAAATTGAGAGGATGTTTTTTTTTTTTTATCACTTAAAGTAAGTTTCCATGGTTTTTTCTCTCTTGAGCATTTAATCAAACAGGTGGAGTGCTAGCGATGGAACATCAGGAAACATGCATTAATCACTGATTGTGATTGCGAAACTGATGTTTGAACATCAAGGATTACCGCTTTTAATGATTGGACGGCAGTTTTTGAAGTATCAGAATTCATGGCGATGCCTGCACAGAGGAGGAGTCAGAAATTAGAAACGGTATGACTTCTATTCGTTTTGTTTTCAGGAAGATGATGGCGAAATGACAAAGTTATCATCAACTTTATTTTTTATTACAAATTTTTACGAAGTTTATATTTTGTGTGCCACAAGTCTTTATTTTGATAGTCATGTAGATCTACAATGAAGAAAGGGTCAATGCGCCCTTAAACTTATGTCTTGGTGTTAAATAAATATTGTTTTTGAATCAATGAGATCATGAATTTGTATTTTCAGGGTCAAATTGTTTACTTTATTTAATTAGATCTCCAAATTTGTGTCATTGACCCAAAAATTAAAATGTATTTTTAACCCTGAAACATAAGTTTGAGAGCAATATTGACCCTCTATTCGATCTACAATTGTGAAAAATGAACCCCACATTAAATTTGTTAACGACAAGATGCAGTCTCATGGTACATGAGGGTGTAGCTGAGTGGCTACACTCCTCGCCGTGCAGTCCAGAAGGTCAGGGTTCGACCCTGCCTTCACTAGTAATAATCATAATTTTAAATTTTTTTATTTTTTGTATTGGTAATTTTTAAATTCTTATTTTAACATTTATAATAATAGGAAAAAAAGGTTGGTATTAAAAAAGTTAAATTGTCATCTAACTATAGTACAATTATATTAAAACTTCAATAATAATTAATAATAAAATATTTTTAATTTAAGAATAATTGAACATAAATCTAAAATTCAAAATTAGTTTAAAAAATTAATTTTAGTCTATATAAAAAATAATTTATTGAAAATTAAATAATTTATTTAACAGATCATATAAATATCACTCGTGTGCATAATAAGTGGACAAATGCTAGTGTGTGTGTATATATATAAGCAAATAAAGTAGAGTAATCTTCAACAATACAATTAGTCAATCAAATATACTTTGGGGCTCAAATTCACAGGAAGACCCAATCAATATAAGCATTTTGTATGACTACATTTCTTACTAAAATAGGAAAATGAGAGCTGCTGATCTAAATTTTGAACCATTATAACATGTAGATTCAAAGAAATTACTCATGTGATATTATAGTTTGTATTCAGTGAGTTATTATAGTTTGTATTCGTTATCACTAAACTACGCGTCTGTCGAGTTCCTTTGTTGATTCTTCAGATATCTGATGTTCTCTGAATGAAACATAACTTGTGGAAGAAGTAATCGATCGTCATGTGGTCATTTTAAAAACCTTAAAGCCTAAACTCTAAATCTTAAATTTTTTAAACTTAACGTGTGGAAGTCTTAGTATGACCAAATCACAAGAGGCGATAATAGTTGACATTTTGATTAATCAAATCAATTTCAGCTTAAAGCTCTGAAGAATTATTGATTAAGCCATATTTTCCAATCAATTATTGTTTAAAGTATATCAAATGAGCTATAATTCTTATTAGAAAAATACTTTCTTGGTATACTATTATTAGTATATCAAATGACCTCAGTTAGAATAAAGCATGAATTATTGTCAACTTAATTTGACTAAAAACTAATAGATAGTGTGCTATTTTATAGAGTATTCGTGTCTGTCATATTGCAGCAGCTTTGAAAAGTATTTGCTTATTCATGCTATATCATTTCAGGCTATGAATCTGAACATAATCGGAAATACTCGGAGAAGAGAAATACTTCTATCTTCAAATGATTTCCATGTTAAAATTGTTGCATATTTTACTGGTTAGTTCTGTTTTTCAGAATTATCTAAGCTACGGTCAAGATCAAAGTCACTTTATCTACAACGGATTCAATGGATCCAACCTTAATCTGAGTGGACTTGCAATTGTGCACCCTAATGGTCTGTTGCAGTTATCGAACATTTCATACAGCCAAGTTGGTCGCGCTTTCTTTCCGCTACCTTTCAAGCTCGACAAGTCATCATCAGAGAGTTCTCAGTCTCTTTCATTTTCTACCAACTTCGTTTTCGCCATTGATCCTGAGAGACATGCTCTCGGTAAAGAACCTGCATATGGTGGCCATGGTTTTGTCTTTGCTATATTACCATCTTTGAATTTTGCAATCAATTCATCAGAGCACTACTTTGGAATCTTCAATTTATCAACCACCAATGGCTCGCCTTCCAACCACATAATTGCGGTTGAGTTTGATACCCAAAAGACTCCTGATTGTTTCGACATTGATAGCAATCATGTTGGAATTGATGTGAATACTTTGATATCTAAAGTAGCAGCTCCAGCAGCATACTTTTCAGACAATGAATATAAGAACCTAACGCTTATAAGTGGAGACCCAATGCAGGTATGGATAGACTATGATCAAGAGGAGATGTTACTAAATGTAACAATTGCTCCTGTAAGAAATATAAAACCCGAAAAGCCTCTCTTGTCAGAAAATATCGATCTTTCTTTATTTCTATCAGATTCTATGTATGTTGGTTTCTCTTCCTCTACAGGTACTATGGCTAGCTACCACTATATTCTTGGTTGGAGCTTTAACAAAGGTGGGCCTAGTCAAAGTCTTAATTTTTCGCAGCTTCCTCCACTTCCCCTGCTTCCTTTAGACTCTCTGCATCTTGGTCCATTTGTACCCATCGTAGTTATAATCATAATCGCATTGGCTGGAATGAGTGTTGTGCTGATTCTTATCATTGTAGTGGTGTGTGTAATTCAAAGGAAGAAGAAATTCGGAGAATTGCGCGAAGATTGGGAGAAAGAATATGGCCCTCAAAGATTTTCTTACAAGGATCTGTTTAAGGCAACTAAAGGATTTAAAGACAATGAACTTCTCGGATCCGGAGGTTTTGGAAAGGTTTATAAAGGAGTGTTGCAATCTTCTGATACACAAATTGCAGTAAAGAAGTTCTCTCATGATTCTCAACAAGGAATGAAGGAATTTATAGCTGAAATAGCAAGCATGGGAAGGCTCAGCCATAGGAACCTGGTTCAACTTCTCGGCTATTGCAGGCGAAAACACGAGCTGCTGTTGGTTTATGATTATATGCCAAACGGAAGTCTTGACAGATTCCTTTTTCAGAATGACACGCCAAATCTAAACTGGGTTCAACGTTATCAAATCCTGAAAGGAGTTGCATCTGCTCTACTTTACCTCCATGAAGAATGGGAACAAATTGTTCTGCACAGAGATGTGAAAGCTAGTAATGTGATGTTGGATGCTGATCTTAATGGTAGATTAGGAGATTTTGGACTCGCAAAGTTTCACGAACGAGGTTCGATTCCTGAAACAACTTGTGTGGTTGGTACAATAGGATACCTTGCACCAGAAGTTTCAAGAACAGGAAGGGTCACAACCAGTAGTGATGTTTTTGCTTTTGGGACATTGATGCTAGAAGTGGCTTGTGGAAGAAAGACCATAGAGCCCCATAGACCATCCGTAGAAGTGATATTGGCCGATTATGTTGTCGAATGTTGGAAAAGAGGTGCGATTGTTGAGATAAGTGATTCTAAATTAGACGGTAAATACATAGTAGAAGAAATGGAATTGGTTCTGAAATTAGGGTTGCTCTGTACTCAAACTATACCAAGTACCAACAGCCAGGCCTACCATGAGGCAAGTTATGCAATATCTTGACCGAAAAGTGTCCTTACCGGAGATACCGCCGGATAGTACTCCTCGTAGCGGTTTGGTCATGTTGAATCAACTAGCATCTCAAGATTCCATTACATCAAATGAGTATTCTATCACTACATCAGTCCTCAACTTTGGTCGTTGAATGTGCAAAATGAGAAACACTTACACTGATCATATCCATCCCGTTATACGTGCACATAATTTATGACAGTGTAACTCATCAATAAAAAAATGTCAACAATGTAATTTAGTTGATTAAATTTTACTTCCATTTAAACAAGAGGTTTTTCGGCCAAAAATGTATACAATGTTATCAAGGTTTGCTTATATTTATCAAATCACAATCGACTTTTGCCTGAAAATTTGTCATTTATGCATAATTCTATTGTAGTGGGAAGTTTTTTAGTTAAATTATGAGCACACGTGATAAGTTTGAAAGGCAAAAATAGATTGTTTCCGTGTGTATTATTTGCCGAAAAACCTCCAGTTGAAATAGTATTTAATCGAAAGCATGTTTCCATATGGTCTTTTCTCTTGAGCATTTAATCAAACAGGTGGAGTGCTAGCGATGAAACATCAGGTAACATGCTTTAATCACCGATATCTAGCAACTTCAGCTGATTTATAGTGTAACATTCCGCATTTTTGATTTGATGGTAGTTTTTGAAGTGTCAGAATCCATGGCGTGGCGGTGCCTGCACAGAGGAGGAGTTAGAAATTGGAAACGGTATGTATGCTTCTATTTTGTTTTGTTTTCAGCAGGAAGATGATGGTAAAATACTAAATTTACCATCACATTTATTATTTGTTATCTAGAATTGTTATCACTAAACTATGTTTCTTTGTTATTGTAATTGGATACTATTTTTTTTTAATATTATTGTTGGTAGCAAAAAAATGATGCATACACTAAGAAGAAGATGTCAACCTAGTTAAGACGTTCGAGTGCGTTTTCTGATTTCTCAGCTTGCATCAGCAGAGTCTCTTTGTTGATTCTTCAGACATATGATCTTGTATAAATGTTACGTAACTTGTAGAATAAGTAACCCATAAACAAAAGCAATTTAACTTAATTACAAGCTTAGATATCATGAGATTTAATGACATTGCTCAAACTAGTAAGATATGAGAGTATTAGTTTGACCAAATCTCAAGAGGGTATAATAATTAATCATAATTTTTTGAGAATCAAGAAATATATGAGCAATAATAGCTTGGCCTGCAGACTGCAACTTAATTTTAGCAGGCTCATTCAGGGAAATTACCTAGTTGCTTCCATTTTTTATTATATACATTTTGACTAAAAAATTTCTGATTAAGTTAACAGATTCTGAGTGGATATTCTTATTTTACAATTCGATAAAATTTGATGTTAGTACAGAGAAAAAAACAAACTTTAAAGTAAAAACACGACTCTCATAATTATCATTTTCAATCACCAATAGAAAAAAAATCATTCTGCTATTATTTAATTGAACATTCTAAATTTATAGTTTTTGACCTGACTATAGGCTGAAGCATCAGAATCCAACTTGAGATTTGATTAGAAACTGAGAGATAATGTTTTGCCAACTTGAGATATGCATAAACATGTTGATTAAGCCAATTCAGTTTAAAGATCTGAAAATTACTTGCTTAAGCCATGTTTTTAATTCTTAAACTGCTGCTTATTCTACCTTTTAGTTCTGTTTTCTTGACACACTATGGTTTTGCTCAAACTATAGCTACTAGTTCAAGTAACTATCTGATGAAATTGTCTGTTGCATATAGAAGTTTTTAAAAATATACCATCAAGTGAAGAAATTTATTGACAAGTACATGTTTTTAGTTTAATTGTTAGTCGCACGACTTGCTGACTTATTTGCATAGCAGCCGGCTATCAATCATCTTTTATTTTATATTATCTGCATATTGTTTATAGTATACTATCTATGTAATTACAAAATGAATTATAATTCTAATTTAGAAAAATAAATTATTGCTTTCCTCCATTGATTTTATAGAGTGTTAGTGTCTGTCACATAGCAGCTTTGAAAAATATTTGCTTATTTATGCTGTATCATTTCGGCCTATGAATCTGAACACAATTGGAAAATCTTAGAGTAGAGAACACTTCTGCAAGTCAATAATGATTTCCATGTTAAAATTGCTGCATTTTTTACTCATTAGTTCAGTTTTCCAGAAAGTCCTAAGCTATGGTCAAGATCAAAGTCACTTCATCTATCATGGATTCAGTGGATCCAACCTGAATCTGAGTGGACTTGCAATTGTGCATCCTAATGGTCTGTTACAGTTATCAAACATTTCATCCCTCGAAGTTGGTCGCGCTTTCTTTCCGCTTCCTTTCAAGTTCAATAAGTCTCTTTCATTTTCTACCAACTTCGTTTTCGCCATTGATCCTCAGACACATGCTGTTGGTAAGACACCTGCAAATGGTGGCCATGGTTTTGTCTTTGCTCTCCTACCATCTTTGGAGTTTGCAAGCGGTTCATCAACCGAATACTTTGGGATCTTCAATAAAAAGACCGATGACTTGTCTTCCAACCATATCATTGCGGTTGAGTTTGACACGATAGAGACTGTTGATTCTTTAGACATCGACAGCAACCATGTTGGAATTGATGTCAATAGTTTGACATCTATTGTGTCAGCTCCAGCAGCATACTTTCGAGACCATGAGGAATCTAAGAACCTAATGCTCATAAGTGGAGACCCAATGAAGGTATGGATAGACTATGATCAAGTTGAGATGATACTAAATGTAACAATAGCTCCTCTAGTAAGCATAAGACCCGAAAAGCCTCTTCTGTCGAAAAATATCGATCTTTCTTTGTTTGTATCAGATTCTATGTATGTTGGTTTCTCTGCATCTACAGGTTCCATGGCTAGCTACCATTATATTCTTGGTTGGAGCTTTAACAAAGGTGGGCCTAGCCAAAGTCTTGATATTTCAAAGCTTCCTCCACTTCCGCTGCTTCCTTCAGACTCTTCACAGCCTCATCCATTTCTAACATTGCTAGGTATAGTCATAATCGCGTTGGCGGGGACAAGTGTTATGTTGTTCCTTATCATTGTAGCGGTGTGTATAATTCAAAGGAAGAAGAAGTTTGGAGAATTGCGCGAAGACTGGGAGAAGGAATATGGCCCTCAAAGATTCTCTTACAAGGATCTTTATAAAGCAACTAAAGGATTTAAAGACAAAGAACTTCTCGGATTTGGAGGTTTTGGAAAGGTCTATAAAGGAGTGTTACAATCTTCTAATACACAAATTGCAGTAAAGAAATTCTCTCATGACTCTCAACAAGGGATGAAGGAGTTTATAGCTGAAATTGCAAGCATGGGAAGGCTCAGCCACAGGAATTTGGTTCAACTTATCGGCTATTGCAGGCGAAAACGCGAGCTGCTCTTGGTTTATGATTATATGCCAAATGGAAGCCTTGACAGATTCCTATTTCAGAATGACACGCCGAATCTTAACTGGGTCCAACGGTATCAAATCCTGAAAGGAGTTGCATCTGCTCTTTTTTACCTTCATGAAGAATGGGAACATATTGTTCTTCACAGAGATGTGAAAGCTAGTAATGTGATGTTGGATGCTGATCTAAATGGCAGATTAGGAGATTTTGGACTGGCGAAGTTTCATGAACGAGGTTCAATTCCTGAAACAACTTGCGTGGTTGGTACAATAGGATACCTTGCACCAGAAGTTTCAAGAACAGGAAGGGTCACAACCAGCAGTGATGTTTTTGCTTTTGGGACATTGATGCTTGAAGTGGCTTGCGGAAGAAAGACCATTGAACCATACAGACCAGCTGGTGAAGTGATATTAGCCGATTGGGTTGTCGAATGTTGGAAAAAAGGTGTGATTCTTGAGATAAGTGATTCTAAGTTAAATGGGAAATACATGGTGGAAGAAATGGAATTGGTTTTGAAGTTAGGATTGCTTTGTACTCACACTACACCAACAGCCAGGCCTACCATGAGGCAAGTTGTGCAATATCTAGACCGAAAAGTGGCCGTACCGGAGATATCGCCGGATAATACTCCTCGTACCGGTTTAGTCATGTTGAATCAACAGGCATCTCAAGATTTTATTATATCCAATGAGTATTCTATCACTGCTTCAGTCCTCAACTTTGGTCGTTGAATCTGCATGATGAAAAATACTTACATAGACCCTATCCACCATGTTATTTGTGCACATAGTTAGTGACATTATAACACATCATTAAAAAAATGTCAATAATGAGTTAATTAAACTTCTCATACATTTAATGATGCTTAGATTTATTAGAAAGCCTTGTTAAAAAGCGCGCATGTCGGAAGAAAAGGGAGAATGTTCATGTTCCTGGTTTAAGGAAGCATGTCATGAAGCATAAAAACAATCTGTAATGAAATATAGTTTGCATTTATCTCCAGGTATTACTGCAATATGCTATCAAATAATGTATGAATCGTGATGACATTTTGAGTCAAGTATTGACAATTCAATTTTCTTTTTGAGATATTTGGAAGTGCAGGAATACTCAATTTTTCAGCAGAAAAATAAGCTGGTTTCGGAAATCATCTATGGTGACTTTATGAGGACATTTTACTTGTTTAAATGTTGTAATAGTTCTTTTTCTTTTTTGTATTAGACTTTTACATAAACCCGGATTATATTCTTTTGCATCGACTTTGTTACTTCCTTTTAATAGTGGTTGGCTTTAGTGTGCAATTTCGTGTATGCCACTTCTTGTGCGTTAGTTCTGATTAGAGAAGGTTTTTGCCACTTTTTCTGACTTTTAATATAATCTATATTCATCAAAATAAAATAAATTAATGAAACCTTAAAATTTTATAGCCCATATAAATCAAATTTGAATGCGTCATTCAAATTATTATTTTATTTCAATTTGGTGACAAATTCTGATACACATTATTTTGATTAGTAAATTTTAATTTTATTTTAACGAGAGGTGTTCGGCAAAAATGCATACGTGGCACTGCTTATTTTTTGTCATGCAGGAGAAATATTTTATTTATATTTATCTGAAAATTTACCATATATGTATAACTTTTTTTAAGAGAAGCAATTTTTTAAAAACCGATTGCATTATGTTGAAAAGAAATTAATATTTAATAATCAAAATAAAAGCGAATTAAAGTTTGTTCATCAAAATAAAATAGTTTGGTCGTTGATATGGTATTGAACTGGCTATTTTCTTGAGCAAGGCTTAACAGTTTGAAGAAAAAGCTAGTAAGAAGTAGAATTTGCAGCAAATTTAACACTGAAAACTATGTCAGATACAAGGTATTATGGCCAGCTCAATCAATCAATTAAATTCTTATGTTTCCATGTTTGTCTTTTCTCTTGAGCATTTAATCAAACAGGTGGAGTGCATGCAATGAAACATCACAAATCATACGTTTATCACTGATATCTAGCAACTTCAACAGATTTACAGTATAAAATTACATCTCTTGTATGCTCTGGGAAGGTAGTATTTGAAATATCAGAATCCATGGCGGTGCAACGGTATGCTTCTAATTTTGTTTTGTTTTCAGCAGGAAGATGATGGTAAAATAGCAAATTTACCATCAAATTTATTTTTATTACTAATTTATATTAAGTTAGAGTTTTGTGTGCCATATAAACATTCAAGGTCATAACTCATAACTATGACTCAAAAAAATATTAAATAGCTAGGTGAAATTTAGGATAAACATTAGGATATCTTTTTGTTTTTTTGTATATCTCCCTAGTTATTTTACACTAAGTCACTAACTGCTTTGAAAGGTTTGGCTCTTGACATAATTTTACTACTCCCTCCGTCCCACAAAGATAGGCCTCCTTTCTATTTTGGGCGTCCCAAATTATAGGCCACCTTCTATTTTTGGTTAATAATTTTAAACCTAAAAGTCTTACTTACCCCTAATAAATGTACATTGTTATCTTCAACTTAACTAATTGCTCCATGTTTCAATATGGAATAAATATCATTTTTTAATACCAATGCAAAATACACCAATACAAAAATTAGTCATCGATACATTATTTATTTATTTAAAAAAATATTAAAGGCTAAAAATGGAAAAGTACACAAATAAACTAATTTTAACTAATATAACTACTTTTTTCTTAATTTCCGTGTTTGTCCAAACGGCCTATCTTTGTGGGACGGAGGGAGTAATTTAGAAGCCAATAATGAGAGAAGCTAAATTAAACTTTGACCCATTATAACATGCAGATTCAAGGAAATTGCTCATATAAGATTATAGTATGTAATCAATGAGTTATTTAATCTCATTATATGATATCAATAATTTAATTCCCAAAGTTTATTAAGTCAAATGATTCTCAACTTTTTTTAATTATGATTGCTACTGCTAGACTCTGCATGCCTGGAGCCCCTTGTTAATTCTGTAGATATCTGATCTTTCCTAAATTGAACATAACTTGTAGAAGAAGTAATGAATCGTCATGTCAAAATGAGAATAATCGATCGTTCTTGTAAATGTGAAATTTTTACATCATTTGAGAAAGCTAACTTTTGTGGGTTTATATTGTTGAACCTTGAAACTTGGGTTTGACCTCCAAGGATATTCAGTTTTGTGAGCGGATTAAGAGTTATGTTGAACCACCACGAGCGATGTCCATAGGGTCGGCTGATTGGTCAGGTTCGATTCAGACACTTATTACTACTTTGATTGTTATATTATTTATAACGTAACGTTATTAGTCAAATAAAATGTCTCCTAAATTTCAGCCACTATTGTTTTAATTATTATTACTGTTATTAATATCTATTTACTACTTCGATTTCACAACTTTGCAAATGGAAGCTCTTCCTCTCTTAATTTTTCGAGCAATATGTGTTTTGGGTGAATTTTTCGAGCAGGATTATTCATTAGGTAAATTGTGTTCAAGTGGTCATTTAACTTGTCAAATAATTAACCATAATTTTGTGAGATTTAACAAACATTTGAGCAACAATGACTTGGCCTACACCCTGAAACTTAATTTATGAAGATGCAATGATGCATCATCATTTTACACATTTTTGCAGGCTCATTCAGGGAAATTACCTAGCTGCTTCCTTTTTTTTATTATATACATTATGACTAATATTTATACATTATGACTAATATTTTTCTGATTAATGTAAAGATCTGATGATCAATTGCTTAAGGCATGTTTTGAATTCTTAAACACGTGCTTAATGCTTATTCTACTTTTAGTTCGGTTTTCTTGGTCTGCTGAGTATAGAAGTGTGCAGGAATAGAACATTAAAACTATGTAATTCCTAGGAAGTATACTTCCCGTGAAGTTAATTTCTCGGGGAGTTGGTATGCTGGGAATAAGTATTTACTTTGTTTGGTTTACTTGCTAATTTTTCGGGAAGTTGCATTTTACTTTTAATTAATTAAGATTTAAAAACAATATTAGCTTCAATAACTGACCAAGCTAATTAAATTTAGGGACACGGAGAAGTAGAATTTACCTTGGCTTTTTTCTAGGGAAAGTGGAATCTCAACATTCCGTGAAGTAGAATGAAAAAGAAGAACTAAGCAAAAAAATACATGCTACTTCCCGGAAAGATACATTTTCTTAGTTAACTTACCCTAACCGAGCGAGGCCTAAGTGAATAAATTTCTTGGCAACTATATGTTTTAGTTTAATTGTTAGTCTCATGACTTATAGAAGCAAGGGAAGAAATTCGAGATAGTATTCTAACAAGTCTTATTTAAATTGAAGCCGGCTGTCAGTTATTCTATATTATTAATATATTGTTTATAGCAGCAAAATATATATGTCAAATGAATTATAATCCTTATTAGAAAAATACATAATTCCTTGTTATAGTTTTCTGACATCAGTTTGGATAAAGCTTGAATAATTGTCAACTTGATTTGAGTAAAACCTAACAGATAGTGTGCTATTTTATAGAATATATAGTAGTGTCTGTCACATTGCAGCAGCTTTGAAAAGTATATCCTTATATATCATTTTAGGCTATGAATCTGAAACACAATCAGAAAACTCGGAGTAGAGAACGCTTTTAGCAAGTCAGACGGAAGTACTACCCTCGTTATAGGTCGATTTTCTTGTAGCAAAATGATTTCCATGTTAAAACTGTTGCATATTTTACTCATTAGTTCTGTTTTTCAGAAACATCTAACCTATGCTCAAGATCAAAGTAACTTCATCTACAACGGATTCAATGGATCCAACCTGAATCTGACTGGACTTGCAATTGTGCAGCCTAATGGTCTGTTACAATTATCAAACATTACAGCTCTCGAAGTTGGTCGCGCTTTCTTTCCGCTACCTCTCAACTTCAACAAGTCTCTTTCATTTTCTACCAACTTCGTTTTCGCCATTGATCCACAGACACATGCTGTTGGTGAGATACTTGCAAATGGTGGCCATGGTTTTGTCTTTGCTCTCTTACCATCTTTGGAATTTGCAATCGAGTCATCAACTCAATACTTTGGAATCTTCAACAAAACCACCGTTGGCTTGTCTTCCAACCATATCATTGCGGTTGAGTTTGATACGATAGAGACTGTTGATTTTGCAGACATCAACAACAACCATGTTGGAATTGATGTCAATAATTTAGTATCTGTAGTGTCAGCTCCACCAGCATACTTTTCAGACAGTCAGGAATCTAAGAACCTAACGCTCATAAGTGGAGAACCGATGCAGGTATGGATAGATTATGATCAAGTGGAGATGATACTAAATGTAACAATTGCTCCTCTAGCAAGCATAAAACCCGAAAAGCCTCTCTTGTCGAAAAATGTCGATCTTTCTTTAGTTCTGTTAGATTCTATGTATGTTGGTTTCTCTGCATCTACAGGTACCATGTCTAGCTACCACTATATTCTTGGTTGGAGCTTTAACAAGGGTGGGCCTAGTCAAAGTCTTGATCTTTCACAGCTTCCTACACTTCCGCCGCCTCCTCTAGACCCTCGACAGCCAAATCCATTTCTAACCTCCCTACGTATAGTCATAATCTCATTGGCCGGGACGAGTTTTGTGCTGATTCTTATCATTGTAGCGGCGTGTTTATTTCAAAGGAGGAAGAAATTTGAAGAATTGCGGGAAGATTGGGAACAAGAATACGGACCTCAGAGAGTTTCCTACAAGGATTTGTATAAAGCAACTGAAGGATTCAAAGACAAACAACTTCTGGGATCTGGAGGTTTCGGGAAGGTCTATAAAGGAGTTTTGCCTTGTTCTGATATACAAGTTGCAGTTAAGAAGTTTTCGCATAATTCCGAACACGGATTGAAGCAATTTGTAGCTGAAATTGCAAGCATGGGAAGGCTAAGGCATAGGAATTTGGTTCAACTTCTCGGCTATTGCAGGCGAAAGGGCGAGCTTCTCCTGGTATATGATTATATGCCAAACGGAAGCCTCGACAGATTCCTATTTCAGAACGACACGCCCAATCTGAACTGGGTTCGAAGATATCAAATCCTGAAAGGAGTTGCATCTGCTCTTCTTTACCTCCATGAAGAATGGGAACAAATTGTTCTACATAGAGATGTGAAAGCTAGTAATGTGATGTTAGATGCTGATCTAGATGGTAGATTAGGAGATTTTGGACTCGCGAAGTTTCACGAACGAGGTTCAATCGCTGAAACAACCTGTGTGGTTGGTACAGTAGGATACCTTGCACCAGAAGTTTCAAGAACAGGAAGAGTCACAACTAGCAGTGATGTGTATGCATATGGGATATTGATGCTTGAAGTGGCTTGCGGAAGAAAGACTATTGAGCCACACAGACCATCCGGTGAAGTGATTTTGGTGGACTGGGTTTTCGAATGTTGGAAAAGAGGTCATATAATGGAGATAAGTGATCCTAATTTAAAAGGTAAATACATGGTGGGCGAGATGGAATTGGTTTTGAAGTTAGGGCTGCTCTGTACTCACACTACACCAACAACCAGGCCTACCATGAGACAAGTGATGCAATATCTAGATCGAAAGGCGGTCTTACCGGAGATACCGCCAGATAGTACTCCTCGTACCGGTTTGGTGATGTTGAATCAAGAATCATCCCAAGATTCCATTTCATCGTCCTCTGAATTCAAAGAGTATTCCAGCTTGTCTATTACTTCTTCGGTCCTCAACTTTGGTCGTTGAATCCGCAGAATTGATGCTGACCTTGGTAAGGTTTTTGATAGAATATTTAAATATCAGTTAGTCTAGTTAGCTAGCTTACATACATCAAAAATCTTTTGTAATCTATTTATATCGCCAAAATCCGTCGCTAAATGTCAGCTTTTTAGTAGTGCACCGAACCTGCGGTCAAAAGTGGTACAAGCATACAAGCAAGATCAGTTAGTTCTCACAAGTAATCTATATATATGTCGAGTACATTTTTCTCAGTCTATAGATTCTCGATGTAAGTCTAGCTCCTGTCGATAAAACAAAGCCAGAAACGCCTCTTTTATCGACGAAACTAGATCTTTCAACATTTCTTTTAGAGTTCATGTATGATGACTTGCCTCAGATGGCATTACAGAAGATCAGTTTATGTACTATGTAATATGCCATTGATAATATTAAATATGTAATAATGTTACATTAACGAGTGATCCATGCATTGATAATATAAATATTATAAAGAAATATTAAGTGAAATCTGAAGCCCAGTAAACAATTTATATCATCAATTAAAATTAGAACCTGCTTCAGTAAGCATTTTAGAGCAATAAAAAACAATTAATTTTTAAAACTTGAGATATAAAAATTTATTTTTAAAACTATGAGAATAAAAAAATAAATAGCCTCATTCTGGGAAATTATCCAGTGGCTCTTATTCCAGGCTCTTCTCAAAGAGTTGACATTTTTATCATACATATTTTGACTAATATTTTTCTAACAGAATCTTGAAGTATACTTGTCATTTTACAATTTATTAAATTTGAAGTTAGTGTATAGGAATATATAAATTTCAACAGGACAAGTGGACAACCATAATTATCATTTTTAATTTTAAAATAATAACACTTTCCAATTTTAAGACTTTGAATTTGCAGTCTTGCAGATGTTGACATTGACTCGGATGAAGCTCTTAAGTAAGCCAATTTAAACTCAGAGATTTTGATTAATCCAATCATTTCAGTTTAAAACTCTGCAGATTAAATTGATTAAGCCATGTTTTCAATTCTTGAACTTCTGCTTATTCTATTTTTTATTTCTGTTTTCTTGAAAAACACTGGTTTTTGTCAAGATCAAGATCAAGCTGACCACTTCATCTACCATGGCTTCAATGAATCGAATCTGAATCTCAACGGAATTGCGAAAATTCACTCTAATGGTCGGTTAGAGTTAACAGACATTTCATACTACCAAATTGGTCGTGCTTTTTTTCCATTTCCTTTCAATTTTTCTAAGTCTTCATTTTCAACCAACTTCGTTTTCGCCATTGACCCCGAATGGCCTAATCTCGGCGGCCAAGGCTTCGTTTTCGCAATATCTACATTGCCAGAGTTTGCAGGCGCGATAGCATCAGGATACTTCGGATTGTTCAATTCTTCAACAATCGGCTTGGATTCAAACCATGTCTTTGCTGTTGAGCTCGACACTATACAGACTCTTAATTTTAATGACATTGATAACAATCATGTCGGAATTGATGTGAATGATTTGGTATCTAATGTGTCAGCTTCAGCAGGATACTTTTCGGACAATGAATTGAAAAGATTGGAGCTGATTAGTGGAAAGCGGATGCAAATTTGGATCGATTATGATGAGGCAGAGAAGCTAGTAAATGTAACCCTAGCTCCTATAACTAGCATGAAACCCGAAAAGCCTCTATTGTCGAAAAAAATCGATCTTTCTTTAATTCTGACAGATTCTATGTATGTCGGTTTTTCATCGTCGACAGGATCTATGGCAAGCTATCATTACATTCTTGGCTGGAGCTTCAACAAAAGTGGGCCAGCTCAAAATCTTGATATGTCAAAGCTTCCTTCACTTCCAAGTAAACCAAAATCACGTAAGAAGACGGTAACAGATTCTAAAATTGTAATCCCATTGATAACAGCAAGTGTTCTTGTGATCATAATCTTTGGAGGTGTTTATATAAGGAAGAAGAAATACGAAGAATTGCGCGAAGATTGGGAAGAAGAATACGGACCTCATAGGTTTTCCTACAAGGATCTACATAAAGCAACTGAAGGATTCAAAGAGAACGAAGTTCTGGGTTCTGGTGGTTTCGGGAAGGTCTATAAAGGCTTATTGCCTTGTTCGGATATACAAGTTGCTGTCAAGAAATTTTCGCATAATTCTGAACAAGGAATGAAGCAATTCGTAGCTGAAATTGCAAGCATGGGAAGGTTAAGGCATAGAAATTTGGTTCAACTTCTGGGCTATTGCAGGCGAAAAGGCGAGCTGCTTTTGGTTTATGATTATATGGCTAATGGGAGCCTCGAAAGATTCCTATTTCAGAACAATACGCCGAATCTGAACTGGGTTCAACGATATCAGATCTTAAAAGGAGTTGCAACCGCGCTTCTGTACCTCCACGAAGAAGGGGACCGTGTTCTTCTCCATAGAGACGTAAAAGCTAGCAATGTTATGTTAGATGCTGAATTTATCGGAAAGTTGGGAGATTTCGGACTAGCTAAGTTCTATGACCACGGCTCATTTCCTCAAACAACTTGTATTGTTGGAACCGTTGGATATCTTGCACCAGAAGTTTCAAGAACAGGACGGGCCACTACAAGCAGCGATGTTTTTGCTTTCGGGATCCTTATGCTGGAAATGGCTTGCGGAAGAAAGACTATAGAGCCAGAAAAACCACGTGGAGAGATGATATTGGCAGACTGGGTTCTCGATTGTTGGAAAAGAGGAGTGATCATCGAGACGAGTGATCTTCAGTTAGACGGTAAATATATGGTCGAAGAAATGGAATTGGTATTGAAGCTAGGGCTGCTTTGTGCTCATTCTATACCCGCAATTAGGCCTACGATGAGACAAGTGATGCAATATCTAGAGGGAAAGGCTGCCTTATCAGACACACTACTCGATGCTCCTCGTGCCGGTTTGACCTTACTTAACCGTGAAGAAACTCTACGTTGCGGTTTGTCATCTTACGAGCACTCCAGCTCGTCTTTGGCTGCCTCGGTCCTTAGTTGCGGTCGTTGAATGTTCAAAATTCATAAACGAAAGACTAATCATGTCCAACTGATATAGGTTATAGGTTCAACCAATTTGATGTAGCAAGTGGTTGAAATCTTCAATAAATCTACTAATATGTTGATTCTCACAAAAAATATGAGATAAGAGTTTAAGACTATATAATTTAGTATCCAACAATTTATTTAATTTCTGCTACATATATTAATTTGTTGATTCATGCTTGAATAGTTGAATGCCAGAGAACAGCTTTTAACCATCTATTAACTGAAAAACATACGATCAAAATCAGTGGCGGAGCTTGACTATAATTTTTAGGGGAGCCAAATTAAATGTTTGATAATATAATTTAAACACAAATTATTAGAAATATTGGTGGGAGTAATTAATTATTAATTGGTGAGAATGTGACTACATCCACATGTGCTTATGAGAGTGTTTAGGTTCAACTATGACCTAATAAATAGAACTAGTTAATAGGTGGTTGAACCTTTACACTTATAAACTCATTTATATTTGTCTTCTAAGCAATGTGGGATTATTTTTAACAGCACACTGTTAAAATTATAAATACAAAAATTAAATAGATTTAGACATAAATTTTAACCTTTTTTTAAGACAAATAAAAATACAAACTTGCTCGTTGGTATTGAATCTGGATGGCAATTAGACTCAGTATCAATAAAAGGTTTTGGATGAATTAGGCTTAGTGAGAGTGGAAAGTTTAAATTGATTAGGTGTTTTATTAACAGTTAAAGAGAAAAACAATATTTGGTTATTTTTAAAAATTAAAAAGATAAGGTAGTATTTAGTAACTTTTTGAAAATTTGGGGGGGCCATTACCCCTCCATGCCTTCAAGAAGATCCGCGGGTGATCAAAATAAAAATAGTACAAAATAATTCTTTAATAACATAAAAAATTTCAAGCACAATAATTTATTATTTGGTACAAATATACAAGTAAGATTAGTATATCTTGGACAAACATAATTATCATTGAATTTTTAATAATAGTTTATACTATTAATGAATAGATAATTTATTTTGTTAAAAGATTTATTTTTTTAAGTAATCCAAATAATAATAATGTTTAAAAGAATTCATAAATTGATCTCTTGACAATTACAAGGGAGAATTCCTTATGCTTTGATTATTATCATAAGTAGAGGTCGGCCCGATTTAATTTGGCTAGGAACAGTGCAATATCGGCCAACCAAAATCTGGAAAATTTTCAAACGGAACCAAACTGACCTTTTAGTTCGGAGCATAAAAAAACCGAAACGAAAAGTCCAGTTCGGTTAAAAAGTCGCTGTTTTTTTCTTATTTTTTTTTATCTTAAAATCAATTGAAACATTAAATAATTAGTGTCTTACAAATTTGTATATATATTTATTAGCAATATTTATATGTTGTATGCAATCTATCAAATTATGTAACAACTACAATTAAGGAATTAAGACCAAAAGAATATAAATATAAATATACACGTATATTATTCTTGTAAAGACCAAAAGAATATAAAGATAACTATACATTTAAATTTAAATTTTTTTAATAGGATATTTTTTATTTGGTTTTTCAGTTTATTAGGTTTTCAAAAACCGAACAACAAATTTTTACCTAATTAACCACCGGACCTGACCGTTCTTACCAAAAAACCGAACTAAACAACAAACTCCCGTTTGGTTTCTCGGTCTAGTTCGATTTTGCTCACCCCTAATCATAAGTGAATTTCTTGATAATATTTATACATTTTCATTAAAAAGTGAGTTATTAATAATGAATAATTTTAATTTTTAAAAAATGATCAATAGTGTACGAAGTTTAATTCTAATTAAGGAATATAGAATTAAATAAAATTTAATTCCAATAGTAAAGTATATATATAATCAAGGGAGTTAATGAGTTTTAATATGCAAAATATAATATACAAATATATAATTATTTGATTGTTTAATGAGCAATTTATTATAAGATTCTCCAAATTTGTTATAAGTCACACTTTACTCCTTATTTGAAAATCAAATGATCTTTCATTTTTATTCCCGTCAATAGTTTAGTCCTTCCGTTTAGTTTCGAGTGTTAGTCAACGGAGTCGAGGGACTTACGGGTAAATTTACTTTTAAACCCAAGAGAAGAAATAGTTGGCTGAAACAAAAGTGAAAGACTAAATCGTTGAGAGAAATGAAAGCGGGACACCATAAAATTCCGTTGACTCCGTTGACTAACAACGGAAATGGATGCAAAGATCATAAATCGTTGACATACATAAAAGTGAGTGACCTGGTTTGATTTTTAAACAAGAGAGGCTAAAGTATGTTAATATATTCATCATCCATATAAAAACCGAATGTGAAAATTTTGAAGTTAATCTAATTAAAAAAATTACACCACTTACAAGAAAAAAGTTTGTAAGTTGTCTTTTCTGTTGAGCATTTAATCAAATAGGTGGAGTGCTAGAGATGAAACATCAGGAAACATGCATTAATCACTGAAGGTGACTGCGAAACTGGTGTTTGAACATCAGGAATCGCCGCTTTTTATGATTGGACGGAAGTTCTTGAAGTATCAGAATCCATGGCGATGCCTGCACAGAGGAGGAGTCAGAAATTGGAAACGGTATGGCTTCTATTTTGTTTTTGTTTTCAGGAGGAAGATGACGGTAAAATACCAAATTAACCATCACATTTATTATTTGTTACAACTTTTTTCTAAGTTAAAGTTTTATATGCCATATGGCCCTGCAACTATAAGAAATGACACTAAATCAAATTTAGTAATGGTACGGAAACGTTCAATCCCGTTTACTTTTATGTTTAAAATATAGTTTCTGTTAATATTAGGGTCATATATGAGACATAAAATCAAAAACATTAGGATTTTTTATATAGAAAATGCTAATGTTGTACTGCCTTATTTGACATGTTTTAATTTGTTCAATTTTTATCTAAAAAACGCATTTCTTTTTAAATCGATATATTCGTTTGTTCACACAGCAGATGGTATAAAAGCTTGGATGCCAGATGCATAATAGGTTACACTCAAATGAGTGTAATGGTCCGCCACGTCATCAGTCTATTACACTCTCTTCACACATTTCTCAACTATGGATTATTACACCTTTAAAATATAATAAATGGGTCCCATATTAATAATAATAATATTGAAAATAAAATTATTATATTTAGTAATTAAATTATTATTAAATATAAATATAAGCATTTTATATGACTACATTTCTTACTAAAATAGGAAAATGAGAGCAGCAGAATTAAATTTTGACCCATTATAACATGCAGATTTCAAGGAAATTTCTTGATGTTATAGTATGTAATGAATGAGTTATTTATTCCCATGATATGATTGTATCAACAATTAAGTTCCCTAATTTAGTTAAGTCAAAGGATTCCCAACCTTTTATCTAGAATTGGAGAAATTATTACGTAGACTCAGTCTACCACGTCATCCGTGGATCAAACCAATCATATCATAACACCTCATTAAATTGAGGGTATTCTTGTAATTTCGTTTGTTATTTGCATACACTTTTAAATAATGATATTATAAGAATACTCTCATTTTAACGAAGTGTTATAATATGATTGATTTAGTCCACGGATGACGTGGTGGACTGAGTTTATTTAAGAATTTCTCATAGAATTGTTATCACTATGTGTCCCAAGAGTCCTTTGTTGATTTTTCAGATATCTAATCCTGCTCAAATTAGTAAACCTTAAACATTAAACTTTTTTTTTTTTTTGATAATTAGGGAGGAAGAACGCTTGTGGGAGAAATGTAACCTACGACCTAACAGTTTGTTGCCCAGCGCCTATACTATTTGAGCTATAACTCATTGATATTTTTAAACTTTTAAAACGTAATGAATGTGTTATTTTGACCAAATTTCAGAAGGCAATAGTAATAATTAACCAAAATTTTATGAGAATCAACAAACATAGGAGCAACATTAATAGCTTGGCCTGCACGCTGCAACTTAATTTATGAAGATACAAGACAATAATACAATAGATATGCATCATTTTACTCGTTTTGGTAATTTACTTAGCTACTTACCTTTTTATTATATACATTATGACTAATATTTTTCTGATTAAGTTAACAGATGATGCTGAGTGGATATTCTTAATTTACAATTCAATAAACTCGATGTTAGTACACAGGGAAAAACAAAATTTAAAGGAAAAACAGGACACTTATAACTATCATTTTCATTCACCAATAAAAAAATATAACTGAACATTTTAAATTTATTGTTTTTTGTCTTTTGACCTGACTATGGGCTAAAGCATTAGCAGCCAATTTGGGATTTCATTAAAAATTTGAGATTTTTCAACTTGAAATTTGCATAAACCTTTTGATTAAACCAATTTGAGATTTCAGCTTATTCTACTTGTTAGTTCAGAATTCTTGAAACACTTTGGTTTTTCTCAAATTATTTCTACAAGTTCAAGTAAATATCTGATGAAATTGTCCGTTGAGTATAGAAATTTTCAAGAATATAACATTAAGTGAAGAATTTACACGTTTTAGTTTAATTGTTAGTCTCATGAGTTCCAGAAGCAAGGGAAGAAAATCAAGATAGTAACATTTTTGACTTATTTATATAGCGGCCGGCTATCGTTTATTCTATATTATCAGTAAATTGTTTATAAAATAGCATATATATATATCAAATTGATTATAATTCTTATTAGAAAAATACATTATCCCTTGTTATAGTTTTCTAACCTCAGTTAAGATAAAGCATGAATTATTGTCAACTTAATTTGAATAAAAACTAATAGATAGTGCTATTTTATAGAATATTAGTGTCTGTCACATTGCATCAGCTTTGGAAAGTATTTGCTTATTTATGCAATACCATTTCAGGCTGTGAATTGGAACACAATCTCATTAATGGCTTCCATGTTAAAGTTGCTGCAAATTCTACTCATTGGTTCTGTTTTCCTGAAACACATAAGCTATGCTCAAGATCAAAGTACCTTCATCTACAACGGATTCAATGCGTCCGACCTGAATCTGAGTGGGCTTGCAGTTGTGCAGCCTAATGGTTTGTTACAGTTAACAAATATTACAGACCTCCAAGTTGGTCGCGCTTTCTTTCCGCTCCCTTTCAAGTTCAACAAGTCTCTTTCATTTTCTACCAACTTCGTTTTCGCCATTGATCCTCAGACACATGCTGTTGGTAATACATCTGCAAATGGTGGCCATGGTTTTGTCTTTGCTCTGTTACCATCTTTGGACTTTCCAAATGTTTCATCAACCGAATACTTTGGAATCTTCGACAAAAACACCAGTACTGGCTTTTCTTCCAACCATATCATTGCGGTTGAGTTTGATACGGTAAAGACTGCTGATTCTTTAGAGAAGGACAGCAACCATGTTGGAATTGATGTCAATAGTTTGACATCTATAGTGTCAGCTCCAGCAGCATACTTTTCAGACAATCAGGAATCTAAGAACCTAACGCTCATAAGTGGAGACCCGATGCAGGTATGGATAGACTATGATCAAGTGGAGATGATACTAAATGTAACAATTGCTCCTCTAGCAAGCATAAGACCTGAAAAGCCTCTGTTGTCGAAAAATATCGATCTTTCTTTAGTTCTGTTAGATTCTATGTATGTTGGTTTCTCTGCATCTACAGGTTCCATGGCTAGCTACCATTATATTCTTGGTTGGAGCTTTAACAAAGGTGGGCCTAGTCAAAGTCTTGATATTTCGCAGCTTCCTCCACTTCCGCCACCTCCTCCGCTTCCTTCAGACCCTCCACAGACTCATAAATCGCTAATCTTACCAGGTATAGTCATAATCTCATTGTCGGTGACGAGTTTTGTGCTGATTCTTATCATTGTAGCAGCATATTTATTTCTAAGGAAGAAAAAATACGAAGAATTGCGCGAAGATTGGGAACAAGAATATGGACCTCAAAGATTTTCCTACAAGGATCTGTATAAAGCAACGGAAGGATTCCAAGACAAACAACTTCTGGGATCTGGAGGTTTCGGAAAAGTCTATAAAGGAGTTTTGCCTTGTTCTGATATACAAGTTGCAGTCAAGAAGTTTTCACATAATTCCGAACACGGAATGAAGCAATTTGTAGCTGAAATTGCAAGCATGGGAAGGCTAAGGCATAGAAATTTGGTTCAACTTCTAGGCTATTGCAGGCGAAAGGGCGAGCTTCTCCTAGTTTATGATTATATGCCAAATGGGAGCCTGGACAAATTCCTATTTCAGAATTACACGCATGACACGCAGAGTCTAAACTGGGTCCAACGACATCAAATCCTGAAAGGAGTCGCATCTGCTCTTCTTTACCTTCATGAAGAATGGGAACAAATCGTTCTGCACAGAGATGTGAAAGCTAGCAACGTAATGTTGGATGCTTATCTGAATGGTAGATTAGGAGATTTTGGACTCGCGAAGTTTCATGAGCGAGGTTCAATTGCTGAAACGACATGTGTGGTTGGTACAGTAGGATACCTTGCACCAGAAGTTTCAAGAACAGGAAGAGTCACAACCAGCAGCGATGTTTTTTCTTTCGGGACATTGATGCTTGAAGTGGCTTGCGGAAGAAAGACTATAGAGCCACGCAGACCAGCCGGTGAAGTGATTTTGGTGGACTGGGTTGTTGAATGTTGGAGAAGAGGTTATATTATTGAGACAAGTGATCCTAATTTAAGAGGTAAGTACATGGTGGAAGAAATGGAATTGGTTTTGAAGTTAGGGCTGCTTTGTACTCACACTAAACCCACAGCCAGGCCTACCATGAGGCAAGTTATGCAATATCTAGACGGAAAGGCGGTCTTACCGGAGATACCGCCGGGGACTACTCCTCGCAGAGGTTTGGTGATATTAGATGAACAACCATCTCAAGATTTCATTTCATTGTCCTCTGAATACAATGAGTATTCTAGCTTGTCTATTACTTCTTCAGCTCTCAACTTTGGTCGCTGAATCTCCACAATTGATAGGATATTCAAACATCAGTTAGTGTAGATAGCTAGTTTACATCAATCAAAACTCTTTTGTAATCTCTATATATCATGTATCTTTACTCAAAGAATATGAATAAGAATATCTCACTACACCAAATTACGGCTTTCACAGCCCCAATAGATGTTCAACGAGCTAAATCGATGTTCGATCAGCTCATCGCCTTGAGAAATCCTGCTTAGATTCTTCTTATCATTCTTTTATTCGTTCAATGACATTAAAACCAAGTTAATTTTCTTGCAATGGATGTTCATGTTTGTTTGTATAATTTAAGGCTGAACTTTACAAAAGTGGCCAATATAAGTAGGGGTGTGCGTCGGTCGTTTCGGTTCGGTTTATATTTTGAAGAAACCGTCGGTTTTTAAGTACTTATATTTTGAAACCAAATTACAATCTTTTTATAGTAAAACCGAAAAAATTGACTACCGCAATTTTTCGGTCGGTTCGGTTCGGGTTCGGTTTTGTCATTCGGTTTGGGCCTTCTATTGGGCCAAGGCCAGGGCCTTTAAACTTAACAAAAATAAAACCAATTTTACTATTAAGACTACAAAAAATGAACTGATCTATTACTATTTGGATACAATAAATAATACATACATCCCTTTCCAAAATTGCAAAAAATTTACAAAATTACAATTCAGCAATTAACATATTACAGAACCACAAATTTACAGTTCAGCAATTAACATATTACAGCAATAAATGTTCATATATGCAAAATATATGAACTTCAAAGTTCAGATAGCACCGGATCCCACCAAAATGCAATCCATAAGCTGATTGTAATTCATCAAGCAGCTCAGCTGTGTGCAGGAGCAGGAGAAGCAGGTAATTAAACAGACTATGAACCATAAAAATTAAAAAATTAAACACTAAACCTACTAAATACTAGTTAATAGTTAAAAGATTAATAAAAAACAGGGGCTCAGAAATATGCTTATCGTTTCATTTGTAATGCGAACTAAGACATGGTGGCTCAAAAATGTGTCGTTTCATCGTATCAATAAAGAAGACATTACAAAATCTGAGAGTGGTGGAAGCTTCATCATTGCCCAAAACTAAAAGTTTGAA
Source organism: Mercurialis annua (assembly GCF_937616625.2). Taxonomy (NCBI): domain Eukaryota; kingdom Viridiplantae; phylum Streptophyta; class Magnoliopsida; order Malpighiales; family Euphorbiaceae; genus Mercurialis; species Mercurialis annua. Next base: position 1,404,804 of record NC_065575.1, on the reverse strand, counting down.
AATATTACTTAAAAAATTTGAAAGTAAAACTTAAAAGTTGAAACCAGAAATTTCAAAACAGGTCAATAACTTTGAAACAAGACATTTCAAATGAGGTCTCTAAAAGTCTAAATCAGTCATGAATCAGAAAGCAAGTTAAAACTGTAAATTGAAACAAGGAATTTCATTACAGAGCAGTCAACACCAAAAATGAAAGTTTGAAACCAGGAATTTCAAAAAAGATCAAACTCAGAATAAAACACTTAAGTTTAATCAATATCACAGACATTATAGAAAAACTAAAATAAACTATTTTGAAAGAGTTAAAAGAGTTAGAAAATCATACTTTTAATTTTGCTTCCCACCACCAATTTAGGAAAAGTTCAGATTCAGAAGGGACTAGCAATGAGTCAATGACTGATGCTTTTCAGAAGGGTCACAGCGACAGGATCCATCAAATGGATATAAGCTTCACAGCTTTTCAGAGCATCAAAGAATCATAGCTTCTGATTTCAAAAGAGGCAAGGGACATTGGAACAGATCAGTTCCTTCAGTTTGGCTTCCACCATATTAAAGCTCCAAACTACACATGATGAACATGTGTTCCAAAAGCAAAAAGATTGATCATAGCATACTTTGGTTCAGAAAGCAGGAGGGCCAACATTTGACAACTCTGAAAAGCCAAAAGAAAAAGAAAAGGAAGTTCAGAATTAAACAGATAATGATTAATGGTAAACATGAAATAAAAATAGATTGAAGTACATAACCTTGCTCAAATATCTCAAGCTCTTCGATTGACTCTTCTATAACCAGAGGGGTTTTACTTGCTTGTCTAAGCCAGTCCTCGGTACAGATGAGTGCCTCCACCAATTTAGGAGTCAGGGAACTCCTGAAGCAATCAAGAACTCTCCCACCAGCACTGAATGCAGACTCAGACGCCACGGTGGAAATGGGAACAGCAAGTATATCGCGGGCAAGTCGAGAGAGAACTGGAAAGCGTGATGAGTTATGCTTCCACCAATTTAGAACCTCAAGATCATCATCATCCTCAATCAAATCCTCACTTAGATAAACATCTAACTCACTCCTTCGAGCACTTGAGGTTCCCATTTCCCTCCTGTGCTGCTTGAATCGTGCCTTCATTACTGAAGGATGTTTATTCTTTCTTGCACCAGGGACAGAGGCCAAGTTCAAGCCCTTTTCAGGTTGTGACAAGGGAGTCTCAGAGCTTAACTCAGTGACAGAAATATTGCTCCCACCAGATTCATACAAAGTTTTGTATTCATTAAACAACAAGTTAAGCTCATCAACAACAGACTTGTACAACACAGCACCATTGACATTCCCAAACATAATACAGAGAGAGTATTCCATGCCCTCTAACTTAACTGAAGGATCAAACACATAGGCAAAAAAAATTAACTTGTTCATTTTATCAGGATCACCCCAATATTTGTCAAACTTCAGTTTCATTTTCCCACCCAAATTGTTCACATCAAAATCCTCACTTAACATCATATCAGACAATACAACATTTAAATCACAGATTTCTTGAAAATGCATGTCTGAAGTAACATACAAAGAACCAGATATTCGCAAGGTGACATAATAAAAGTGTGAAAGACAGTCTGCAAACTTCCTAACCACCTCCCAAGTTAGGGAATCAGGAACACTCCCACCCAAATCACTCTTAAAAGAAGATTCATCCTCATCATATTTTTCAAATGCTTTCTCATATAAACAGGCAGTTGAAAGCATTAAAAATGTTGAATTCCAGCGAGTAGGTACATCAAGACATAATCCCTTTTTAGTTTCTACTCCTACAAACTCAGCAGCTTCCTTAAATTTTTTAAGTCTAGCAGGACTATTCCTTATGTACCTCACACAATCTCTAACCTTTTTAACAGACTCATTAACATCTTTTAAACCATCACTAACAACTAAATTCAAAATATGAGCAATACAACGCATATGCAAATATTTTCCTTTAGTTACAGCAGTTCCCCAAGACAACATCTTTTTCTTAAACACAGAAACAGCAACATCATTACTACTGGCATTGTCCATGGTAATAGAAAAAACATTCTTTACACCCCATTCAACAACACAATTTTCCAAACATTTAGCAATATATTCACCCCTATGACCACTAACAGGCATAAAAGCAATTATACGCTTATGCAATTTCCAAGCATCATCAATCCAGTGACAAGTGACACACATGTAGTTTATTCTTTGAATGCTAGTCCAAGTGTCAGTTGTAATACTAACCCTTTGACTATGATCTTTTAAGAAAGTTTTAAGTTTTATCTTCTCATCAGCATAAAGTTTAAACACATCTCTAGTTACAGTCCATCTTGAAGGTATTTTAAACCTAGGACATGCTGTACTCATCAACTTTCTGAACCCTATGCCTTCTACAAACCTAAGGGGCAACTCATCAACAATGATCATGTAAGCTAAGGCCTCCCTAATAGCATCTTGACAAAATTTCCAAGCCCCTATGTTTACTTTATCACCAACATCATCAAGAGCATTACAATTAACAGTTTGCAAAGTTAATAAGGTCTGCATGGTTTGTTTACTCTGAGGGTTTTTCAAACAAGCAAGCATATGTGCCATTAGGGTTGAGGTCCCATTAATTTTACTATGACACTGGTACACTTTGGCACAATACAAACATTTAGCAGAAACTACCCTACCATCATCATCAAAAATATTTTCAAAATGGTCCCAAACAGCTAACCTTCTAACAATGGGCTTCCTTTTTTTTTGTATTAGGCTCAACTACATTCTCTTGTTGAGCCTGTGTTGAACCCTCAATATTACCCACAGCAGCAGCACCATCAACAGGAGCAATAGGACTGGGAGCTATATTGCTCTCAGTCCCAATTCGCTCAACTATTGGAATCTGCAAAAGGAAGATCAAGCCACAACAAGTTAGTATCCATTTCAGAAACACAGAAACAATGAACCAAAAAAAATTCACAAAGACAGTCTGATCAATCAAGTTACATGTGAATTGGTTTCCATCTGCCAACAAAGGGACTTAGGCTTCCACTTTTATAAAAACCAGAGAATCACAGATAAAACCAGAGAATCACAGATACACAAGCAGATCACAGGCTTCCACCAAAAATGGTAAACATGTACAGAGAAAAATGAAATTGTCAAATACTGACTAATAGATCATCACAGAAAATCAACATAATCAAAAGAGAAAACGAATTTTAAAAGATACTACCTTTGATCAATGGCACAAATCAACAGATTCAGGCTTCCACCCCTTCAATGTCTCCACATATGTCAAAAGAGAAACATAAACAGAATTGTCAAAGACCATGAAATCAACCACCAAACTCAAAAAAATAACAACACTAAGAACAGAGACAAAGTAGGTAGTACCTTAGGTCATAAATACCTCAGAAACTGAAGCTTTGCTCCAACAAATCCATCATATCAAGTTCAAAACATGCGTATAATCAAATAAGAACAGAAATAAGTGAACAATACAGAAGAACCATAGATCTGTAACTCAAATCGTATATAATAAGTTATAGATCTGGAAAATTGGAAAACCTCACCATTTGTGAACAATCAGTTCCTTTTCTTCCTGAATCATCATTAACAAATCGTTAATAAGATTCTCAAACTCATAGATGACAGAGGCAGAGCAACGAAGAGTCCAAGAGCCACAAATAAAGATTATAAAATGGCTTAAACAGACATAATTAAGTGGTGGAAGATGAGAATCAATCGAGAAGCCATTGATTTAGAGCAGTTATCACTAAACAAAAGAGAGATGAGAGTAATTTTAGGGTTTGGTTGGGTGCTGTGTGAGTAATTTAGGGTTCAGTTCATCAGAGAGGGAGGATGAGAGAGGCGAGAGAATTAGAGTGAGTGAAAGTAAGAATGTGAGAAGAGAGTGATTTTAGGGTTAGGGTTTTTTTAGAGGGAGTTTATATATGAGGGCAAAACTCACCGTTTTGCTAGGAGAAAACACACGCGTGCCCAAGGTCTGGAACCTTCTGCACGCGTGCCAGGGCGTGGGATAAAACGACATCGTTTTATCTCTTCGGTTTTTCGGTTACTTCGGTCGGTTCCAGACCCTAACCGAACCGAATGTCGTTTAACCGAAGTTCTTCCCCTCCCCATCCAAACCGCACCGTTTCACCGAAATTACCGAACCAAAGAGTCTGATTCGGTCTGGTTCGGTTCGGTTTTTTCGGTTGATACGGTTTTTGCACAGCCCTAAATATAAGCATTTACATTTCTTACTATAAAGTTGATAAATGAGAGCAGCAGAATAAAATTTTGACCGATTCTCACAGCATATTCAAGGAACTTGCTCACTTAATATTATACTCCCTCTGTCCCGTTTAAGAAGGGACATATCCCATTTTTATTTGTCCCATCTAAGAAGGTCATATCGTGTTTTCTGTGCCAATTTATATTAAATTTCCACTTTTATCCCTTTAGTTATTTCAATATGCATTAAATGCAACTCAATTTACAATACATTTATTCTATTATTAGGAGAAATTATACTAATTAATAGGGGTAGACATGACAAAATAAAATATTGTCTTATTTTATTAATCTTTGTTCAAATTCATTTGTCCCTTCTTAAACGGGACGGAGGGAGTAGTAGGTAATCAATAAGTTAATCATTTTTATAATATGATGATATCAGTAATGCAATTCCGAAAATTTGTAAGTCAAAGGATTCCTAAATTTTAATTAGAATTTTAATAACTAGACTATTCCTACGCGGAGTCCCGTTGATTTCTTAAGATATTTGATCTTGTTTAATGGAACATAGCTAATAGAACAAGTAATTAATCCATCATCATTGTTAGAAAGCATGTCTGAAGAAGAAGAGTGTTATAGAATAATCTAGAAAAATATAGAATGTATAATAATTAATAAGGGTGTTGTAGAATAATCTAGAATAATATAGAATATGGAGTAAATAATAGAAGATAGAATGTAATTAATGAGGGTAGATCTAGAATAGAAGAGTCTAGAATAGAAGACTCTAGAATAGAAAATAGAATAGAAACTTCTCCTATTGTGTATATATATATATACCTCCATCATCAATAGAAAAACAACAATTTCAGATTTACATTTCTACTTTCTACATGGTATCAGAGCAATCTGAAAAATTTGAGTTTCCTCTTTTCTATTGAAATTTTGAGATTGCCCTGTGAGCAATCTGTTCAAGTTTCGTTCTGCCCTAGTGAGCAGATTTTGAAGGTTTCTTGAGTCATCATTTTCCGAGGCTATCTTCTTCAATTTTTTGTATACTTTTGGCATCATGAGTGATTCCAAATCCGTTTCTGTCACCACTGATATCATCCCGGCAACAACGAAAATTACGGTTCAAAAATTAAATTGGTCCAATTTTCGTGGATGGAGAAAGACAATACGTGTTTATCTACGAAGTATCAACAAGGCTTATCACTTGACAGATAATCCTCCGGATGACAATACCAAAGAAGCTTGGTTAACAGATGATGCCTGAATATTCTTGCAGTTGAGGAACTCAATTGACAGTGAAATACTTCCTCTCATTGATCACTGTGAGTATGTTAAGGAATTAATGGATTATCTAGACTGTATGTATTCGGGTAAAGGCAATATATCTCGTATATATGACGTGTGGCAGAGTTTTCGTCGTACTGAATAGCAAGATCTTTCTCTCACTGCTTACTTTATGAACTTCAAGCGTACCTACGAGGAGCTTAATGTTTTATTGCCTTTTATTCCTGACGTGACAGTCCAATAGGCTCAACGCGAACAAATAGCTGTAATGAGTTTTCTTTCCGGTCTTCGTCCCGAATTTGAGTCAGTAAAATCTCAAATTCTTTCCAGTCCCCAAATTCTGATGCTGCAGGAAACTTTTAGTAGGGTGGTCCGCATTGAATCAATCCCATCAACAGCTCCATCTCAGCCAACTAATGCCCTTATTAGTCGAAATTCTGATTTCGGGCGTTTCAGCAAAAACATTAATAATGGGGGAGGTTCAAGTAATCGGCAAGAACAGGGGGGAGTTGTGTGCTCTATTGTCATGAGCCCGGACATACAAAACGAGCTTGCAAGAAATTGCAAAATAGGCTGCAACGTAATTCGTCTGCGCATATTGCAACTACAACTTCGTCTACTCAACCGGATGATAAGACAATCATGGTTTCTGCATATGAATATGCTAAGTTCTCTCAGTATCAAGAGGTCCCCCTCGCAGTCTATTACTGCTATTGCTGACTCAGGTAATCCAAGTCAATGTCTTCTTTCCTCTTCATCAAAATGGGTCATTGATTCTGGTGCTACATATCATATGACAGGTAACCCCAATTTATTTTCCTCTTTTCAACCACATTCCTCTTCTAACACCGTTAGTTTAGCAGATGGATCACCCTCACGTGTTATTGGCTCAGGCACTATTAATGCCACCCCATCCCTTTCCTTATCATCTGTCTTACATCTTCCATAGTTTTCCTTCAACCTAATCTCTGTTAGCAAACTTACCCGAGCATTAAACTGTTGTATCTCATTTTTTCCTGACTATTGTCTTTTTCAGGATCTTATGACGAAGAAGACTATTGGTAAAGGACACGAGTCAGGAGGACTATATATATTGGATACTCAGGTGCCTAAGCCCATTGCATGTTCTACCGCCCTCAGTCCATTCGATGTTCACTGTCAATTGGGTCATCCATCACTTCCGCTACTTAAACAGTTATATCCTCAGTTCTCAAGTATATCTACTTTAGATTGTGAGTCTTGTTAGTTTTCCAAACATCATCGTGTGTTTTCAGGTCCAAGAGTCAGTAAACGGGTTAGTAGTCCTTTTGAGTTAGTTCATTCTGACATTTGGGGTCCTTGTTCAGTGGTGTCTAAAACAGGATTCCGTTATTTTGTCACTTTTGTTGACGATCATTCTCGTGTTACTTGGCTTTATTTAATGAAAAATCATTCCGAGTTATTTTCACATTTTACTAATTTTTGTGCGGAAATTAAGACGCAATTTAATCGTTCTGTGCTTAACTTAAGAAGCGACAATGCAAAAGAATATTTATCCAACTCTTTTCAAACTTACATGACTCAAAACGGTATACTTCATCAAACTTCTTGTGTTGATACACCTTCTCAGAATGGTGTAGCTGAAAGAAAAAATAGACATCTCCTTGAAACCGCTCGAGCTCTTCTCTTTCAGATGCAAGTTCCTAAATCATTTTGGGCGGATGCGGTTTCAACCGCTTGTTTCTTAATCAATCGTATGCCGTCTTCTGTCCTTCATGGTAAGCCTCCTTATAGTATTCTATTTCCCAACAAACCTTTATTTCCTATCGAACCACGAATCTTTGGGTGTACATGTTTTGTCAGAAATGTTTGTCCTCATGTTACAAAACTGGATCCCAAGTCTCTTAAATGCGTCTTTCTTGGTTATTCTCGTCTTCAGAAAGGATATAGTTGCTATTGTCCTGATCTTAATCGATACTTGGTATCTACTGATGTTACATTTTTTGAAAGTACTCGTTTTTTTCCTATATCTCCTTCAGAACAGACTGAGGATGATGATTGGTTGATTTATACGACTACCAGTATAGTAGCCGCGGACTCCAACCCACCACCAATTCAGCGACCACCTATTCACCATGTCTATTCCAGAAGACGAGTGTCCAATGATTCATGTCCTGTACCTATAGCTTGTTCATCATCAGATTCTTCTCCCGACTTAGACCTTCCTATTGCTATTCGGAAAGGTAGTGTAGTTACCCCATTTCTTCCTTTGTATCTTATGATCATTTGTCACCTTCTTCCTATTCTTTTATTGCCTCTATCGATTCCATCACTATTCCCAAAATTGTGCATGAGGCTTTATCTCACTCTGGTTGGCGTCAAGCCATGATAGAAGAAATGACTGCATTAGATGCAAATGGTACTTGGCAATTGGTTGATTTACCTACAGGCAAAAAGGCGATCGGATGTAAATGGGTATTTACTATCAAAGTTAATCCGGATGGGTCGGTGGCTCGTCTTAAAGCCCGTTTAGTAGCTAAAGGCTATGCTCAAACTTATGGAGTGGATTATTCTGATACTTTCTCTCTTGTTGCTAAAATGGCATCTGTTCGAATTTTCATCTCCTTGGCTGCTACACATGGCTGGCCATTACATCAACTTGACATTAAAAATGCCTTTCTTCATGGTGAACTTCAGGAAGAAGTTTACATGGAGCAACCACCAGGATTTGTTGCTCAGGAGGAGTCTGGGAAGGTATGTCATCTTCTTAAATCATTATATGGGTTGAAACAAAGCCCGCGAGCTTGGTTTAGAAAATTCAGTGAAGCCGTTGAGACATTTGGGATGAGAAAATGCAAATCTGATCACTCGGTTTTCTTTAAACATTCAAAATCTGCCATCATTTTGTTAGTGGTATATGTTGACGATATTGTCATTACTGGGAGCAATTCTACAGGCATTTCATCATTGAAGTCCTTTCTTCATTCCCAGTTTCATACGAAGGATATGAGAAATTTGAAATATTTTTTTTGGGTATTGAGGTAATGAGAAGCAAGAAAGGTATTTTTCTGTCCCAACGAAAATATGTCCTTGATTTACTGCAGGAAACGGGAAAACTAGGGGCAAAACCGTGCAATGCACCAATGCATCCTAATATGAAATTCACAGAAGACGGTGAATTGTTTGAGCATCCTGAAAGATATAGACGGCTAGTTGGAAAGTTGAATTATCTTACAATAACTCGACCCGATATTGCCTATTCAGTTAGCGTGGTTAGTCAATTTATGGCAGCTCCTACAGTTCATCATTGGGCAGTCTTAGAACAAATATTGTGCTATCTAAAAGGAGCTCCAGGACGAGGAATTCTCTATCAAAATCACTGGCACACTCAAATCGAATGCTTCTCGGATGCAGATTGGGCAAGTTCTAAAATGGACAGAAGATCAACTACAGGCTACTGTGTTTTTCTTGGAGGGAATCTAGTTTCATGGAAAAGCAAGAAGCAACATGTTGTATCTCGATCAAGCGCGGAGTCGGAATATAGAGCTATGGCAAAAGCAACATGTGAGATCATGTGGATATACCAACTTTTGATGGAAATCGGTCTAAATTTGTCTTTGCCGACAAGACTTTGGTGTGATAATAAAGTTGCACTTCACATTGCTGCTAATCCAATATTTCATGAGCGAACAAAACACATTGAAGTTGATTGTCACTTGTTCGTGGAAAGCTACAACAAGGTCTAATCACTACTAGTTATGTGAAGACAGGAGAACAAATAGCGGACATATTTACAAAAGCATTAAATGGAGTTAGAGTGGAGTATTTCTGTAACAAGCTAGGCATGATTGACATCTATGCTCCAGCTTGAGGGGGAGTGTTATATAATAATCTAGAAAAATATAGAATGTATAATAATTAATAAGGGTGTTGTAGAATAATATAGAATATGGAGTAATCAATAGAAGATAGAATGTAATTAATGAGGGTAGATCTAGAATATAAGAGTCTAGAATAGAAGACTCTAGAATAGAAAATAGAATAGAAACTTCTCCTATTGTGTATATATATATATACCTCCATCATCAATAGAAAAACAACAATTTCAGATTTATATTTCTACTTTCTACAAGGAGAAATAAAATTAGACCAAAAAATCGCCTAATTCGCAAACTTCATATTTGGGCAGAATTACATAATGTCACTATGATTCAATGTTTTTCATAAATTTTGGTGCAAGGTATTAAATTTACATTATAAGTCTATAACTACTACTTCTAAACCTTAAATGCATGAAATTTTGAAGATATTCAACGACCGTAATTGAGGACTAAGGTAGTGATAGAGAAGCTAGAATGATCGTTAGATGCAGAGTAGTAGGACGAAACGAGATCCTCGTCCATTGTATGCAGACTATCCAACGGTATATCTGGTAATATTGCCTTTCGATCGAGATATTGCATCACTTGCCTCATGGTAGGTCTGGCTGCTGGTGAAGAGTGAGCACAAAGAAGCCCTAACTTCAATACCAAATCCATTTCTTCTACCATATATTTACCATCTAATTGATGATCACTTGTCTCCATAATCACGCCTCGTTTCCAACAATCGAGAACCCAGTCTACTAGAATCACCTCGCCGGATGGTTTTCCTGGCTCTACACTCTTTCTTCCACAACCCACTTCTAGCATAAGTGTCCCAAAAGCAAAAACGTCGCTGCTGGTAGTAACCCGTCCTGTTCTTGAAACTTCTGGTGCAAGGTATCCTATAGTTCCAACAATAGCAGTTGTTTGAGCAAATGATCCATGGTCGTAGAGCTTAGCTAGTCCGAAATCTCCTAATCTTCCTTTAAATTCGGCATCTACCATTACGTTGCTAGCTTTTACGTCTCGATGCAGAACAACTTGCTCCCACTCTTCATGGAGGTATAATAGAGCTGATGCAACTCCTTTCAGAATTTGATATCTCTGAACCCAATTCAGGTTTTGTTTCTCATTCTGAAATAGGAACCTGTCAAGGTTCCCATTTGGCATATAATCATACACTAAGAGAAGCTCGCCTTTTCGTCGACAATATCCTAGAAGTTGAACCAAATTCCTATGCCTTAACCTTCCCATGCTTGCAATTTCAGCTACAAATTCCTTCATTCCTTGTTGGGAATCATGAGAAAATTTCTTGACAGCAATTTGTGTATCAGAATAAGGCAATACACCTTTAAAGACCTTTCTGAAACCTCCAAATCCGAGAAGCTCTTTGTCTTGGAATCCTTTAGTTGCTTTCTACAAATATACACCTCCAAATCCGAGAAGCTCTTTGTCTTGGAATTCTTTAGCAAGCGTAAGAAAATCTTTGAGGACCATATTCTTGTTCCCAATCTTCGCGCAGTTCTTCGTATTTCTTCATCCTCAAATATACACCTCCAAGCATCGCAATCAGGACAACACTTGGTGGAAGGTTTGACAAATCGAGATCTTGAGCCGGACCACTTTTGTTGAAGCTCCAGCCTAGAATATCATGGCAGCTCGAGACTGTCCCGGTGGATGAAGAAAAACCGATATAATAAGTACCCGAAAGTACAAAAGAAAGATCAATAGTTACTGGCAGGAGAGGCTTTTCGGGTTTTATACTTGTAATAGGGGCTATTGTTACATTCAGTAGGTTGATCACTTGATCATAATCTATCCACACATGTGTTGGATCTCCACTCGAGAGGTTCAGGCTCTTGTTTCCTCTTCCCGTTGTCTGGATAATAAGCCGCTGGAGTTGAAACATTGGAAATCAAGCTATTTACATCAATTATAACATGGTTGTTATTGATGTCTTCAGAACCAACAGTCAATACGGTATCAAACTCAACAGGAAAAACATGGTTCGAGTCCAAACCATTGTTTGAAGAGTTAAAGAGTCCTAAGAATTCCACAGCCATAGCTCCTGCAAATTCCATAGATATTGGAGATATGACGAAAGCAAAGCCATGGCCTCCGAAATTAGGCATCTGCGGAACAATTGCAAACACGAAATGTGTAGAAAACGAAAGAGACTGGGATTTTTCGGATGAATATTTATCGAATTCAAGAGGAAATTTATATAAACCACGACCAATTTGTTGGTATGAGTCGTCTGTTAACTCTAACAGGCCACTAGGATTTACTTTTGCAATCCCATTGAGGTTTAGAGTGGTTCCATTGAAGCCATGGTAGATGATCTGGCTATTATTATCTTGAACAGAACTTAACAGTTTGAAGAAAAAGGTAGTAAAAAGTAGAATTTGCAGCAAATTGAAAACTGAGAACATTGTTGGATACAAGGTATTGGCTAGCTCAATCAATCAATTAAATTCTTATATAATCAAGATTGAAATTTTGTTCTATTTTATTCCTAATTCACAAGGAGACTTCTATTTAGGAAAAACCTTCGACTTTATAACCAACATTACTATGTAATAAAATTACTGATATTAGGTAATGATATTACATTTATGAATGATCTATGCATATTTCGAAGGCGCATTTTGGGTTGATAAGGCACTTTCTTGATTTAAGTGAAACCTCATTTATATATGCAGCTTTTAAAATTTAGAGTTAGAGCTTTACCTCCCGCAAGAGACCTGCCAACTCGAGTGAAAATTAGTCGGATATAAAAAAATTTAAAATGCTCTTTCATAGTTGAACCCGATTAAAAAACCTCATGTACCCTATTACCAAAGAAACATGAATGATCCATGCATTGATAATATTAGAAAGAAAATAGCAAGTGAAAACTGCCCTGAATATTTTACTACTCTGCTTCCCCTGCCTCAGTAAGCAATTTATAGCAGCAATTAAAATTAGAACCTGCATCAGTAAGCAATTTAGGCCTAATTTATACTGTACTTCTTGGGGTAACTTTTTACATATAGTTTTTCAACTTGTAACTCTGTCTCACAATCGTCCATAAACTTTAATTAATAACTAATTCGTCCTTGCCGTTAGTTTTTTTTATGTTAATACTACCCTTATGTCTAATGGACTCAGTGTTCAGATTGGTAGGATGAATGAGGATACGGGCTCGACAAATGCTATTCTGAGATTCTGTAACTGAGCAATTCGGTCGATAGTTTGGACGGTGAATTCGGGGTTGATGGTCCGTAAATTCGTTCTTTCTTGCTCTACACTCTTCCTTCCACAACCCACTTCTAAAGCATAAAGTCTATAACTACCACTTCTGAAACTCAAATTTTATGAGATCTTATAACTTGTCTAATAGCAAGGTTAAATTTTTAAACTTGAGACAAAAAAATGTAAATTTAGTCAAATGTTAGGGGCTTTTATTAATTAGCCCATATTTTTATGAGGACAAAAAATATATATGAGAGACAATAGGTTGGCTGTATTCGAATTAAAAAATAATTAGTAATAAATTTATAACTTAATATTTTTTTAATAATATATTTCAATTTATACGTGAAATCATTAAATTTTTTTATTATAGGAAATAATATATATATATATATATATATATATATATATATATATATATATATATATATATATTAAAAATTCACTAAAATAAAATATTATACTAAATTAATATAAAAACATCGAATTGAAAAACACATAATGGATAAAAATATTTCTTGAATCGTAGTTAATCAGTATTAGACTATTATAAATAGAATAAGAGTTGTTGGATTAAAATATTTTCGAGTAAAATTTTAAAGACTTAACAACACTCTTTACCATTAAAATGAGATGTAAACTCTAAGAATTTCTTAGGCGAAAAAAGTTCACTGAACCATCCATTTAATATGTGACACGTGGTGTGATTATTTACAACAACCAATTAATGAAAGACACAATTATTAATGATTCTTAAATATATTTTATTTAAAATAATTGTGTCTTTCATTAATTGGTTGTTGTAAATAATTATGTCACATGTCACGAATTATAGTTCATAATCATACGTAATGAAATTGGTTCACATAAAAATTTCTCGTAAAGTCTATGCGCCAAATAAAATTGCGCATAGAATTGAAAGAGTAGGCATAGAATTAGAATTTAAAGTAGGTCGATGCCCGCGCGTTGCGCGGATGTAATTAAATAATTTAGTAATTATTTAAAAAAATAATTTTTTTGATATAATATACACTTTAAAATTGAATTTATAAATTTAATGTAATTAGATTTATAAATTTAATGTAATTTAATTTTATAGTTTATTAATATGAACTTTTTAAATTTAATAGCCTATAAACATCACTTATATATTACTAAAAACTCTTCAAATTTTATAACCATAAATTTTTAAAAATTCTATTAGAACACATACATTTTATTGCATAACCTATAAACATTAATGATTGTTTACATTGATGGAAGCTCTTTGAATTTCATAAAAATCAAATTTATTATATATATATAATAAATTAAAATACTTCTCACCAAATATGGATTACATGTAAGACTAATAAAAAACATTAAAACAGACAACAAGAAGAAAACTTAATGAAAAATATAAAAAAAATCAAAGAGAATAAGGTATTTTAATAAACTCATCATAAGTAGTAATGTACCAGTTACATCGTCTGGAAGGAGCAGATTTACGCTATCAAATAAGAGTCGTACAATTAATTTATCGCATGATCATGATGACCTTTCGAACTCCGACTGCGAAGACTCAGTGGTGCAATGCTCATATTTCTTAACAACCTATTAGAAGAGATTAGTATCAAAATTTAAAAAACTCATATGAAATTTAAATAAAATAAAAATACTACCTGCCTTATAGATGCTGAAATAAATTGAGAAGCCAAAAAACCCAAACCCAAGAAACTTATAATGAGAATTAATAAATATGAAATTGAATGTCACTATAAAATAAGATGGAACTGGTGAAAATATGATACTCACGCATTTGTAGTATGGGATTCTGGAGGCTCTTTGCAATTGTACACTTTCAATAAAGAGGTTTCAACTTTCCAGGTGTGTGGGGTGATATGTTAAATAAAGAAAGAGAAAATAGAAAGAAGGGGAAGAGTTTCTATTGAAGTTACTGTTTCAAAGAAACAGTCGAATTATTATACTTTAAACTGTAACAGTCGACTGAAGGTGTAAAAATTGACATAGTTTTTAATTAAGAAAAATCCACATGTCATAAATTAAAGAGGCCACATGGCTGAATATGGTTGATTTATTATTTGGAGCTCAGCTTTATATAATAGTATAGATATAGATACTTATTACGGGATAAATAGGAAAATATTCCCATTCTAACAGCCTCATTCAGGGAAATTACCCACTGGCTTTTACTTCACGCTCTTATCAAAGAGTTGACATTTTGTATTATACACATTTTGACTAGGATTAATTACATATAAAATCACCACCTCTATACGAATTTTCAAAAATATAAAACGTGTCAATTCAGAGCATCACCTTTCATTTCTTTTCAAAAACAACATGGGCACGTTTTTTGATAAAATTTTGCTGACTTGGACACCTGATGAGAGTGTCACGTGTCACGCCACGTCAACAAAAATGCCACTAAAAATGTGCCCGTGTTATTTTTGAAAAGAAATGAAAGGTGGTGCCCTGAATTGCCACGTTTTAAAAGTCGTGTTATTTTTGCAATTTCGTGTAAAGATGGTGATTTTATATGTAATTAACCCTTTTGACTAATATTTTTCTAACAGATTCTTGATGTATACTTGTTATTATACAATTCAATAAATTTGACGTTAGTATGGCGGAAAATATAGATTTCAATATAGAAAACAAGACACCCATAATTATCAATTTTAATTTTAAAAAAATAACAACACTATGCCAACTTGAGATTTTGAATTTGCAGTTGTTGACATTGACTGAGATGAGGCTTAAGCATGCTGAGATTTCATTACAAACTGATAGATACCAAATTTGCATAAATGTTTTGATTAATTCAATCATTTCATTTTGAAGATTAATTGATTAAACCATGTTTTCAATTCTTGAACTTCTGTTTGTTCTACTTTTTAGTGCTCTTTTCTTGAAACATTCTGGTTTTGCTCAAGATCAACATAAAGCTGACCAATTCATCTACCATGGCTTCAACGAATCGAATCTGAATCTCAACGGAATTGCGAAAATTCACTCTAATGGTCTGTTAGAGTTAACAGACATTTCATACTACAAAATTGGTCGTGCTTTTCTTCCATTTCCTTTTAATTTCTCCAAGTCTTCATTTTCAACCAACTTCGTTTTTGCCATCGATCCTCAGATGCCGAACCTTGGCGGCCACGGTGTTGTTTTCACAATATCTCCGTCGCTAGAGTTTACAGACGCGTGGGCAATAGAATACTTCGGATTGTTCAATTCTTCAACAATCGGCTTGGATTCGAACCATGTCTTTGCCGTTGAGCTCGACACTATACAGACTCTGAATTTTAAAGACACTGATAACAATCATGTCGGAATTGATGTGAATGATTTGGTATCTAATGTGTCAGCTTCAGCAGGATACTTTTCGGACAATGAATTGAAAAGATTGGAGCTGATTAGTGGAAATCTGATGCAAATTTGGATAGATTATGATGAGGCAGAGAAGCTAGTAAATGTAACACTAGCTCCTGTAACAATCATGAAGCCTGAAAAGACTCTCTTGTCGACGAAAATCGATCTTTCGTTAGTTCTGACAGATTCTATGTATGTCGGTTTTTCGTCATCGACAGGATCTATGGCAAGCCATCATTATATTCTTGGTTGGAGCTTCAACAAAAGTGGGCCGGCTCAAAATCTTGATATGTCAAAGCTTCCTTCACTTCCAAGCAAACCAAAATCAGGTAAGAAGGGAGTACCGGATTTTAAAATTATAATCCCATTGATAACAGCAAGTGTTCTGGTGATCATAATCTTTGGAGGTGTTTATATAAGGAAGAAGAAATACGAAGAACTGCGCGAAGATTGGGAAGAAGAATACGGACCTCAAAGATATTCCTACAAGGATTTGCATAAAGCAACTGAAGGATTCAAAGAGAACGAAGTTCTGGGTTTTGGTGGTTTTGGGAAGGTCTATAAAGGCGTATTTCCTTGTTCGGATATACAAGTTGCAGTCAAGAAATTTTCGCATGATTCTGAACAAGGAATGAAGCAATTCGTAGCTGAAATTGCAAGCATGGGAAGGTTAAGGCATAGAAATTTGGTTCAACTTCTGGGCTATTGCAGGCGAAAAGGCGAGCTGCTTTTGGTATATGATTATATGCCCAATGGGAGTCTTGACAGGTTCCTATTTCAGAACGATACTCCGAATCTGAACTGGGTTCAACGATATCAGATCTTAAAAGGAGTTGCAACCGCGCTTCTGTACCTCCACGAAGAAGGGGACCGTGTTCTTCTCCATAGAGACGTAAAAGCTAGCAATGTTATGTTAGATGCTGAATTTATCGGAAAGTTGGGAGATTTTGGACTAGCTAAGTTTTACGATCACGGATCATTTCCTCAAACAACCTGTATTGTTGGAACTGTAGGATATCTTGCACCAGAAGTTTCAAGAACAGGACGGGCCACTACAAGCAGCGACGTTTTTGCTTACGGGATCCTTATGCTGGAAATGGCTTGCGGAAGAAAGACTATAGAGCCAGAAAGACCACGTGGAGAGATGATATTGGCAGATTGGGTTCTCGATTGTTGGAAAAGAGGCGTGATCACTGAGACGAGTGATCTTCAATTAGAAGGTAAATATATGGTGGAAGAAATGGAATTGGTATTGAAGCTAGGTTTGCTTTGTGCTCATTCTATACCGGCAAATAGGCCTACGATGAGGCAAGTGATGCAATATCTAGACAGAAAAGCTGCTTTACCGGACACACTACTCGACACTCCTCGTACCAGTTTGGCCTTACTTAACCGTGAAGAAGCTCTACGTTGCAGTTCGTTATCTTACGAGTACTCTAGCTTGTCAATGACTGCCTCAGTCCTTAGTTGCGGTCGTTGAATATCTAAAATTCATAATGTATACGGTAATGAATATCCCATAATCAAAAGACTTATCATGTCTAACTGATATAGGTTCAACTAATTAATTTGATGTAGTGAATGATCAGTGGATGAAGCACATCTAAAATACTTTTGTTATTGTCTATGTTCTAGCTATGCAAGTGTTTAATGTGACTAGCAATTGATAATCAACATTTTAATCATTTAACTTATATAATTCATTGTTTTATGTATTTTTTTTACTATATTAAGGAAACAGGGTTTAAAACTCAGGACTCTCAGATGTCAGATTAGGTTGTGAATATAGCAGAAATTTATTTAATTTATTAATATGTTGATTCATGCATGAATGCCAGATAACATCCAATTTTAATCATCTATTAATTCAAAGAATATAGTAAAAATAGACATCCAAGTTTTAATGTCGAGGAAATAAAAGAGTAAAAATTGCTATGAAATTTCAAATTTAATAAGAAACTAGCTCTATAAAGTTTAAGAGTCAAGGATATATATATAAAATCAAGAAAAACTCTATACAAAATTATTAAAAATATAATTTCAATTTGCAAATAATGAATTTGATCGAAAAGTGACAATTGACGAATATCACAGCATAGTGGTGAATTGTATCCATTGGCTCATTTTCTATCAAAATAGTCCTAAAACATGCCAAAAAAAAATACCGGAGGGATATTTCTAGTTTTTAATTATTAAATATAATTTCATAGTTTTTATTTTGCTGGTTATTGTTGGTATAAATTGCTTGCTGAGGCAGAGGAAGCAGAGTAGCAAAATATATCGGTGCATGGATCGTTCATTAATAATACATATTTAGTCAAGTGAAAGTTTTTCTACATGGAAGTCCCCTTGTTTATTGGGAATAAAATATAACAAAATTTAATTTGAGAAGTCAATTCTGTAGAAGTTTGAAGAAAAAAATAAATTAATAGAAGTTAAATCGGGTGGGATTTTCTAAATTGGCATTTAATATCTTTTTATTTCTATGGAGTAATATTTTAAAATCACTAACTCTCTAATTAATGACCTACTACTAATTTTGAAAGTTAAAATCCACAAAAGGTAATAACATTGATTTCTAATTTCTTTAATATTTTCGGTTATGTGCATATTAAATAAAATTTGACATTTACCAAATTACAATTTGACCTTTATCAAATTACTATATACTCAATATACCTTATTTTAATTTAATTTTTTATATTTCGATAATTTCTAAAACTTTCAGTTATTACGTTTGTTTCTTTTCAATGATAATTTATTATTTTGTTCAAAATTTATATTAGTAACTGAGTATGGATTCAACCTTTTACATGCTATCATGGCTAATTGAATATTTAATATGAGAAATTAGCTATAATTTCTATTGAAAACTTAAATACAGAATTAAATAAAATTAAAGAAATATATATTATTCATTTTCTTTTATATTTAAAAATGACTAAAATCATTATACAATCTCTAAATAATTCACGCAAATTTAAAACTTTGCCTACTAAAAACCCACCAGCAAACATTTTAGACTTTTCAGTTTTTAGTATTTTTTATCTCTTAATTAATTATGAAATTCATTCTTACTTCTAATCTATATTTACAAAATTTATCAATAAATTAGTACTTAATTTTTCATTATTTCCTTTTTTTGGGTTATTGATAGCAGTTGACACACTCTTACATTCTCTTCCTTTTAATTGGTAAGCATAACCGTTATAAAAATGGTAATATATTAACACTATTAAACTTATAATCGTAGCATTAGTAACCTCCAATTTGGAGCTATAAATGCTAATTTTTTTCATTACTATCACAAATAAAAACATCACACCCATAATGACTCCAATAATATTTTCTTTCAATTGCTACAAACGTTACCAATAATTTTTTTACTTTATTTACTAATTTGTTGTTAAAGCAATCAAATAACAATTAAAACTATAGAATTATAAAATATTAAAAATATAAAATTACATTTAAAATTATATGAAAATAAAGAATTATAGAATATTAAAACTATAGAATTATAGTATAAAATCTACTTTATATATAAACCATGAAATTTTCTCTATTGCTTAACACTTGACATTTTTATATTGGTTCTCACATTTTTTTAATGTTCTTTTTTTGTTTTTAATTCTTTCATTTTTATTATGAAAATGACAATTACTCACAAATACTAATCAAATTTAAAAAATGCAGACAATAAGAAGATCTGCTCAAAATTGAATAAAGATGCGCGTAACAAAAAAAAATAGATTAAGAAAAAAGGTTAATGATAAGTTTATCCAAAACTATTATTGTTCTTTCTAGTTAGAAAATAGGATTATTTCATGTATAAAAATTATAAAATTTTATCATCGTTGTTCTATTTTATTTTATAAAATTTTGATTTTATATTTATGATTTCTTATTTTTAATTTCTTTTCTCTTTTTATATTTATTTTTAATTTATTTTTAATTAGTGTGGTAATATTAACGAATTTAATATATTAAATTGCTATATCGTTTCTTTTTATTTGATATGATAATTGGTCAAATTTTATGTCTTAATTTGTTTGTTAAGGAGGAGAATCCACGCTTTTCAAATTTATTTCAGTTTGGATTAGCACCCCTTTCAAGCATGTTAGCTACGGAGTTAATTTGATAAAGTTGATAGTATTTTTATTTGATTTTGCTAATATGATTATATTCTATCAATTGAGAGGTAATTTGTTTGTTAATGTAATTTGATAAAATTATTAATAGTATCTTATTTTGTTTTGCTAACATAATTATATTTTATCTCTTGGAAGACAATACTAGAAAGAAAAAATTAAAATTGAATAGCTAATAATTACTATTAATTTTTATATTCATTTTTTTACATTACCTAAAATATTTTATATAACCCATCATTTTAATCCACCTTCTAAACTCCTCCTTAACTGGCAATATTTTATTCGTTCAATTTACCTTCAAAAGTGTATATTTCAAAAATCAATTTTTAATCCATCCACTCTTTTAATGTTACGTTAGGTGGGTTAAGAAATGCGGGTTTAAAGAGAGGATTATATAGTATTATTTATATTTCAATTAGCAGATGAAATAGTTGTTATTTTTTAATACAACACAATTAATCCATAAAAACTTTTAAATTTTATGTTTTTAATTTGCTATGGTGAAACAGCTAATTTGCAGTAAATAAACATAAATGCTATATTTTTTTTCTTTTCTTAAAATTTCATACGTTTTCAAATTTTTTTGAACCCGTGAAGCTTAATAATATATATACTATATATTTGTCACAAAGTGGTATTATATCGTATTTAAAACTTTATTTTTAACATATCTACAAAAGGAGAAACATTAGAAATTTCTCTCTTAAATTTACGATGATAAGGTGATTTTATTTTATTATTTTTTATCTAATTTGCAATTCTTTATTTGTTTACATTTTTGTTAATTTTTAATATTTTGTTCTAAATTTTAACATGTTCATACTATTGTAATATTGATTATTATTCAAAAAATATTAACATAATATAGTACAGTTTATACTGCTATATATGCATCCTAAATGTATAAAAATATCAAAAAATAATTAGTTATCTAATTTCTAAGTATATCTCTAGAGTATAGTCAGATTCGGGATAATTTATTTTTGATACAAATTTTGTGTTGCTGGACTATATAGTAGATGCGCAAAACCAATGACATAACTATATATCAAAACTAAAAATATAACTATTCATATATATGAAATTATTTAAAGAACAATACAAATAAAATTATACTAATTAAATAATATAAAAGAAGTAGTAAAAAACATAATAATTTATTATAATAAACTATCTAATTTTTTTTTAAAATATTATAATCATAATTTTATTAAAAAAAATAAATTAAATTATACTAATTAAATAATGTAAAAGAATAGTAAAAACACATAATAATTTATTTTAATAAACTATCTAATTTTTAAAAAAATATTATAATCATAATTTTATTAAAAACATAAATGAAAATCCAAAAACAAATAAATTAACCGTGCAACGTGCGGGTCTAACACTAGTTAACCATAATAGTTGGACGTTGAATTTGTCAACTATGTTTTGAATTGTGGTTAAATAATACAAATTAATTTATGAATTTTAACGTGATTTATAAAAAAATATGAATTTTAAAATTTGGCAAAGTTAATCACCAATTTTTATTTTTTGACAAAATAAAATACTAACATATTTTTTATTGAAAAAATATTGATATGGACATCAAAAAATACAGTCACGTGAGTGCTTTTTTAATAAAAAAATATGTTAATATTTTGATTTGTTAAAAAATAAAAAAATATTACTGATTTTATTAAATTTAAAATTTGTACTATAATTACAGACATTCTAAAATTTATAATTATTTTTACAATTAACCTTTTAAATTAATAGACGATTAATTATTATAGGGATTATTAAAATTTTGGTGTTTGAACTTGTTTAAAAATATCAATTTGGTGTTTGACTAATATTTATTTCAATTTGGTGTTTTAACCTGAAAATAAATTACATATTAGTGTTTTTTACAGGTAACTATTTAAAAGGATGACATGGAACTTGTGGGTCCCGATTAAATGACTGACATGGCCAAAATGTGTGAGATGGAAATCAGATGAATGGGAAGTGACATAAGTGACATAAGTGAAGCCTAAATATTTGAATAAAAATTTCCTCCAAACTAAGTTGTAGGAGGTCCTACTACCCTCTCACTTGTTAGCCAATGATAGGCTATACCATTTGAAGACACAAATTCATAAAAAGGTAAAACTCCAATCTGTTATGAATATAATGTGAACTAGCATATTATCCGCGCGATGCAGCGGAAATAATATGAATGTATATTATCACTATAAATGTACAATATTATTGTCAAATTAAAATGTCTTTTTTATTTTTTAGGTTTATTATTTTATTTTATTTTTTGGATAAAAAGGTTTATCATTTATTATTTTATTTCTTTGATAGAAATAGTATGCTAGATTTTGCAAATTTTATTAAAACTATAATTATTCAAAAAAAAAACTTATGTAAAACATAATGCCAATCGTATCAATACTATCTGCCATTTAATTTCATTTTTTTAAGTTTGTAAATGTGGAAAATAAAATAAATAAGTTGGTTATATAAACAGTAATTTGTAAAAACAAAAATACAACAAATTTATAGTAGATCTAATGGTGATTTTCGACAGCGGCTGGATCGTGAGCTTTCTTTTTAATTCATCTAAATTTCGTTTTATCATTTAATCGATTTGATAGTTCGAATTCAACCATTTTAGCCTTAATTGTATTATAAATTTTATCTTTTAGAAACAATTAGAAAAGTACTTTGCAGTTTGAGTTGGAACATACTCCACATTGCATGTGGTACCATCCCTAATATTTTAAAAATAAAATTAAAAGTTAGAAAAACACAAATATTGAGTAGATAAATACAATTGTAGAAATTATTGTATAAAATACTCTGAAGTTATCGTACAACTTTTAATGTTTAATATATATAATAAAATTTATTTTCTTTTTAGATATGCTAATTTTATATTGTTTATTAATTATTGATGCATATTTATATATAAAATTATCAAATTGAGCAAATAAATTTTTGTATAGACTTTCTCCACCACCTTTTATCTATGGACACGGTAAATATTCTCTCCATTTAAAAACACAAATATTAAAAGTATAGTTATAATATTTTAGTTTTTCTATTATTACTCTAGGTTTTATTAAGTAGAACTCATAAAAAAAAGCTAAAAATATTAAATGATGATTGAAAGACAGAAAAATGTAATAATACTTATCAAAAATCAATAATTTATAACAATTTTTATAGTTGAAGATAACAAATGATTTTTTCATGTATTTTATTTATTGTAATGAGTTTTTCAAATATTTTACTTAACACTATTATTTAAAGAAAAAGGATAACGTATATTTATCACATGGAAAATGGTACTATTATTTTAAACGAAGTGAGTATTATTGAATGACATTAATCATTAAAATGCTGATGCTAATTGTTTTTGTTATTTTTAATATATTTGATAATTTAGTAACATATCATTAATTATCTAAATAGAAATATAGTAGACTAAGTATATAGAAGAATTTTAAATTTAATAATAGTATTTTAGTTATTTCAAATTAAAAGACTTGTGATAAAAAAATTATGATGAATAACGATGAATATTATATAAGAAGAAGAAAAAGATGTCATCTCACCAATAAGTAAAAGGTTTAATGTCTTGAAAAATCTTGACTTTTTAGCCTTTTTTCGATCTTATCTTGACGTTGAAAATTACCAGTATTATCCTATTTTGCATTTTCGTATTTCAATTGCACTCTTAAATATTAAATTATCATTTTCTTAATTTGGAAAAATTAAAAACAAATCTCCATGTCTAGCATATATTAATTAGGTATGTATTAAATTTATTTAGATTTAGTTAATTAATTAAGGATTTTAATTAGGTTTAATTTTATTATGGTTTTTAGTTAGTTTTTCAAGATGAAGACCTATTTGTACTTAATGAAAAAGAATCAAATTTTATCGGGCACTATTAAAACACGAAAAATGCAAAGTCGGATAAAATTGATGGCATTTCAATATTGGAATAAGATCGAAAAGGGGTTAAAAGATAGGAGGTTTTAGGTAATGCCTAAATAAAATAATAGTAAAATTAAATTCCATTATAGTTTAAAATGTAATTGTGAAAACCAATATTAAAATTCTCAAAGAAAAAAAACCAATATTAAAGAGACATTGAAAAATTTTCACTCCAATTTTTAGTTTTTTTTTTTAATTTAAAAGATCCATTTTATTTTACCTTCTAATTTGTTAAAAACAAAGTTAAACGTGGTTTGAAAGAAAAAAAGTTAAACGTAGATATTGACCATAATATCCCTTATCATAACTGTAAGACAAATTAAGGGTTTAGTAGTTATTTTTTCATCGTTTTTGACTTTATTAGGCTACAAAAGATAAGTATGCCTAAAAGTCTTTGCTATCTTCATTGATTGTGTAACGTCGTTTCATCATTTTACAATTCCATGAGTACGTTTTGATCCTTTGTCTATGCCGTTTGCTCTCCATGTCGTTTTCTTTCAGTTTTAATGTATAGTATAATATGGTGTATGACAAAATTACCTATCCAATTAGGTGACAAAATTTCAACCCTCCATTTTTGACATGCATGTAAATGCATTAATTACATGGTGGGTGAAATTGCCTATAAATTGGTTTCCATCCATGTAAATTTTACAATTGAAAATACTCATCAAAGAAGTAAAATTCCTCCCAAATATTTGCTCTCTTGTTGCATTATTGTGATCACTAATTATTAATTAGTTTAGTCTATAAACATTATTTATATTATCATTAATTTTATAACACGTTATCAGCACGATCGCTCTATTAGTTTACGATTCTCTAATTCAAGAAAATTCGGTAAAGTATTCCAAAGGTAAATCTCTAACTTTAATACTTGTCTAATTATTTAATTAATGGAAGGTTATACCTCCTACAAATTTTATTTACTTAATATTTAATTTATTATGTTTATATCTATGTTATTAATTTTTATATGGAAGGCTAAGCCTCCTATAAATAATCTTTTGATAATTTAATTTTAATCGTTGATGCTTGAGTGGTAATCCCCTTACTATAAACGATTTTATTTAGTTGACACTATTAGTATAAATATAAATATTTTTATACCATAATTAAATTTAATCCATTGTTGTCCTCATCTAAATAATTTTATTCAAAAAAATATAAAATAACCTAACGGCTACATAACGGTAACAAACGGCTATATAACGGTAATAAAACGGCTATATTTTTCTCTATATATACTCACTTTACTATTTATTTTCACTACACAATTTTTCATCTCTTAATCTTCAAAAATTCAAAAATGAAGCTATTTTGGATTATTATTATTATGTTACTTAATTTAATACTCATTGGTATATTTAATCTTCCGTGGAAAGAATTTTATTTATATTTAGGTATTTTTATATTTATTGTTCTACCTTTACTAGTTGCTGCAATAATTGTTGATTATGCATATTTATAAGCCAAAAATATGATGGTTGTACTTGTTTGTTTACTCTTGAAAATAAATGATTATTATTTCTATGTTTTTATCGCATAAATAAATATTAGTTCTAATTATATTTATTTTTCATGTGATAGTTTAATCATGTCAAACCTTACAAAGCTTGAATTTACGGCACTTGATGTATCTGAAAAAAATTATCTGTCATGGATACTAGATGCTAAAATACATCTGCAAGCCTCTGGTCATGAGGACACTATTAAAGAGGGAAATAATGCCTCTACTCAAGATCGTGCAAAAGCAATGATCTTCCTTCGCCATCATCTTGATGAAGGATTAAAAAATGAATATCTCAGTGAAGATAATCCACTTGTTCTCTGGAATAGTTTAAAAGAACGCTTCGACCATCAGAAGACTGTAATTCTTCCAAAAGCTCGTTATGACTGGATGCATTTAAGATTGCAGGATTTTAAAAGTGTTAGTGAATACAATTCTGCAATATTCCGAATTAGCTCAAAGCTAAAATTGTGTGGAGAAACAATTACTGATGAAGATTTATTAGAAAAAACATTCTCCACTTTTCATGCATCTAATGTGGTACTCCAGCAGCAGTATCGTGAGAAAGGGTTTAAGAAATATTCAGAGCTGATTTCTTGCCTTCTAGTGGCTGAGCAGAATAACGAGCTGTTAATGAAAAATCATGCGGCACGACCCACTGGTTCTGCTCCATTTCCTGAAGTAAATGCGAGCGCATATAGATCTCCTCGTGGTCGTGGTCGTGGCCGTGGTCGTGGTCGTGGTCATGGTTATGGTCGAGGTGGAAATAATTACAACCATGTCGGTTATAATAACTCCTTTAAGCATAAGAATCACCACCAGAAGTGGGATAAGAAGGAGGAGAAACAAGAAAACAGAAACAGTGGACAATACAAACATCAAGTGAAAAATGTCGATAGTAAATGTTATCGATGTGGCATGACTGGGCATTGGTCGCGTACCTGTCGTACGCCCAAACATCTTGTTGAGCTTTACCAAGCTTCCCTCAAGGAAAATGGAAAGAATATAGAAACAAATTTTGTTGCTGATGATGATTTTGACCACAGTCTAATGCATAATGACTCTATAGACATGACACATTTAGATGTTTCTGATTTTCTTGAGAACAATAATAATGAAAACTAATCCAGCATGTATTGTAATGTTTTTATTATTTACTTATGTATTGTTGTGTTATTCTATAATTTCTTATGATGAATTTTTCTTTGTTTGAATTAAGAAGCATATGGATAATTCTCAGCATGTTGTTTCGTCCAAGTTCAGTAATGAAGACATATGTCTTGTGGATAGTGCGACAACCCACACTATACTCAAACACCAAAAATATTTTTCAAATCTTAAAAGATGTCAGACAAATGTCAGTACAATATCTGGTAAGGTAAAATTAATTGAAGGCTCCGGAAGAGCTACTATTCTATTACAAGGGGGAACTGTACTTACCATTAATGAAGCATTATTTTCCCCCAAGTCTCAAAGAAACTTGTTGAGTTTTAAAGATATTCGTCTGAATAAATTCCATATTGAGACAAAAAATGATGATAATATAGAATATCTTCATATTACAACAAATGTTTCAGGTAAGAAGCATGTAATTGAAAAATTACCCACATTTTCTTCTGGTTTATATTATACATATATAAATGTGGTCGAATCACATATGGCTGAAAAGAAAAAGTATTGTGATGCTTCAATACTAAAATTATGGCATGAAAGATTGGGTCATCCAGGATCAATAATGATGCGGAGAATAATTGACAGTGCACGAGGACATCCACTAAAAGGTGAGAAAATTCCCCAAGTAAGTAATATGTCATGTACAGCTTGTTCTATTGGAAAATTAATTGTGAGACCTTCACCGGCTAAAATTGAGAATGAATCACCTTTATTTCTTGAAAGAATTCAAGGTGATATATGTGGGCCAATTCATCCACCATGTGGACCATTCAGATACTTTATGGTATTGATTGACGCATCCAGCAGATGGTCACATGTTTGTTTATTATCAACTCGCAACGTTGCATTTGCAAGATTTCTTGCTCAAATTATTAAATTGCGTGTTCAATTCCCTGATTACACAATTAAAAGGGTAAGACTTGATAATGCTGGTGAATTCACATCTCAAACATTCAATGATTATTGCATGTCTGTTGGAATCACAGTTGAGCATCCTGTTGCACACGTACATACACAGAATGGTTTAGCTGAATCTCTAATTAAGCGCCTTCAGCTTATTGCTAGACCATTAATGATGAGAACTAAGCTACCTATCTCTATATGGGGACATGCTATATTACATGCTGCATCATTAATTCGTGTTAGACCTAGTGCATATCATAAATACTCCCCATTACAATTAGCATTTGGTCAAGAACCAGATATTGCCCATCTTAGGGTTTTTGGTTGTGCTGTATACGTGCTAATTGCACCACCACAACGCACAAAAATGGGTCCTCAAAGAAGATTGGGAATATACGTTGGTTATGTGTCTGCATCCATAATTAGGTATCTTGAACCTTTAACAGGTGATGTTTTTACAGCACGTTTCGCCGATTGTCATTTTAATGAAGAAGAGTTCCCACCATTAGGGGGAGAAAATAAACAATCAGATAAAAATATTGCATGGTGTGAACCTTCATTATTGCATCTTGATCCTTGCACAAAACAATGTGAAACAGAAGTTCAAAAGATTGTGCATTTGCAAGCTGTTGCAAATCAATTACCTGATGCATTTACAGATACAAAAAGAGTGACTAAATCATATATACCAGCAGTTAATGCCCCTGCTAGAGTTGAGATTCCAAAAGAGAATTCTGAAAATAAAGTCGCTCATGAATCAAAGACACGCCAGAAGCGTGGAAGACCGATCGGTTCAAGAAATAAAAATCCTATGAAAAGAAAAGGAGCAGAAAATCTCGATCATGCTAGCAAAGAGAAAGGTGTTCCTGAAGAAACACAAGATAAAGAAAATACTCCAGAAGAAGAAATAAATGAGGTTAACCAAGGCAATGCCCCAGAAGAGGATATGAATGTAATTAATCAAGACAGTACCCTAGAAGAGGACACAAATGAGAATAACGAAGAAATCTCGATTAATTACAATAATACAAAGATTGTTTGGAATCGAGACACAATGGAAAATATTGACGAAATTTTCTCTTATGCTGTTGCATGTGATATCATAAATGGAAATGAGGATCCCGAACCGAGATCGGTTATTGAATGTCAAAATAGACATGATTGGGATAAATGGAAAGACGCTATGCAAGCTGAATTAGATTCTCTTAACAAGAGAAGTGTGTTTGGACCTGTTGTCCTCACACCTAAAGATGTGAACCCGGTAGGTTACAAATGGGTCTTTATACGAAAACGAAATGAGAAAAATGAAATCACAAGATATAAAGCTAGACTTGTTGCTCAAGGCTTTTCTCAAAGACCTGGAATTGATTATGATGAAACATATTCTCCTGTCATGGATGCAATTACATTTCGATATTTGATCAGTCTTGCAGTTTCTAAGAAATTAGAAATGCGTCTCATGGATGTTGTAACAGCATACTTGTATGGATCGCTAGATAGCGATATTTATATTAAGGTCCCTGAAGGATTTAAAATGCCTGAAGCATTAAATAGAAAACCCAAAGAAATGTATTCAATCAAATTGCAAAGATCTTTGTATGGGTTAAAACAATCAGGACGCATGTGGTATAATCGTTTAAGCGATTATTTGATAAATAAAGGCTATGTGAATAACCTTATTTGCCCATGCGTTTTTATCAAGAAATCAACATCCGGATTTGTGATTATAGCTGTCTATGTTGACGATTTAAATATTATTGGAACAGACAGTGAGATCAATGAAGCAAGTGTGTACTTAAAGGAAGAATTTGAAATGAAAGATCTTGGAAAAACCAAATATTGTCTTGGTTTACAAATTGAACATATGCACAATGGTGTATTAGTGCATCAGTCAAATTATATAGAAAAGATCTTAAAACGTTTTGGTATGGATAAAGCAAATCCTTTAAGTACTCCTATGGTTAATCGATCACTAAATGTTGAAACTGATCCATTTCGTCCTTGTGGAGAAAATGAGGATATTCTTGGTCCTGAAGTACCATATCTCAGTGCAATTGGAGCACTTATGTATCTCGCTAATTGCACTCGTCCTGACATATCCTTTTCTGTCAATTTATTGGCAAGATTCAGTTCAGCTCCCACGAAGAGACATTGGAATGGAATCAAACATATATTACGTTATCTTCGTGGAAGCACTGATCTTGGTTTATTTTATTCTAACGATTCAAATCTAGAATTGATTGGTTATGCAGATGCAGGTTATTTGTCTGATCCTCATAAGGTTAAGTCTCAAACTGGATATGTATTTACAAGTGGAGGTACTGCAATTTCTTGGCGGTCACAGAAACAAACAATTGTAGACACTTCCTCAAATCATGCTGAACTTATTGCATTACATGAAGCAAGTAGGGAATGTGTGTGGCTCAGATCAATAACACAACACATTCAAGAATCTTGTGGTTTTCCAGTCCATAAGAGTCAAACTGTTCTATACGAAGATAATGCTGCATGTATAGCACAAATCAAGGAAGGATACGTCAAGAGTGACAGAACCAAACATATACCTCCAAAATTCTTTTCATACACTCAAGAACTCATAAAGAATCAAGAAATTGACATCCAGTATGTTCAATCAAATAACAATTCATCTGATCTCTTCACGAAGGCACTTCCTACAGCAATATTTAGAAAACATGTTCATAATATTGGAATGCGCCATCTGCGAAATACATGAAGGATTATCTATGTTGCAATGAGGGGGAGAAATTACGCACTGCACTCTTTTTCCCTAACTAAAGTTTTTATCCCATTGGGTTTTTCTTTAGTGAGGTTTTTAATGAGGCAGTACGACATAGCGTACTTTGGAACAAACATTTTGTCATCCAAGGGGGAGTGTTATGAATATAATGTGAATATGGTGTATGACAAAATTACCTATCCAATTAGGTGAAAAAATTTCAACCCTCCATTTTTGACATGCATGTAAATGCATTAATTACATGGTGGGTGAAATTGCCTATAAATAGGTTTCCATCCATGTAAATTTTACAATTGAAAATACTCATCAAAGAAGTAAAATTCCTCCCAAATATTTGCTCTCTTATTGCATTATTGTGATCACTAATTATTAATTAGTTTAGTCTATAAACATTATTTATATTATCATTAAGTTTATAACACAATCCTTATATTTTATATAAGTTTTATTTAAAACATTGAAACTGCTTTTTTTATTTTATAGTCCTTAAATGGTATATTCTAGTAACACTTTATCATAAATAAAAAATAAATTAACAACTTAACTTATACATTAATAATTTGATTTAGATAAATTATATATTAATAATTTAAAATTTATTAATCTATACAATTACATTAAAAAACCCATATAACTCTAAATACTCGAATCATTATTATATAAAATATGTGAAATGGAAATTTATTAAATGCAATTTTTTGAAATTTTGATGAGTAAAACTATTTTTTTTAAGTTAATTAACTATTTTAATTAAGTATATCATTTAATTGGTCTCTTCACTATTTACGAATTAATTTTCTTTAATTTAATTATTTAGCCATAATATAGCTAACGAAATTTATATATTAGGAAAAAAATAAAATAAAATGCAAGGTCTTACGGAAATAACATTTAACATAAGAGAATTAAATTTTTTATTATATGAAATATTTCCTTTCTAGTAGGAAATGATAATACATTTTCATATATAAATTCTCTTTTGAGAAAAATTTAATCTAATTAATATAAAAGAAATGAAAAGTAAAATGTAATATACAGCATAATAAAAAGATTAGAAAGAAACGTGTAAATTCAAATTTACTATATTAACTTAATATAATATGAGGTTATGACATAAATTGTAATATGATATATTTTAAAGTGTTAAAAAATGATAGTTTAAATAACTAAACGATAACTTATAATAAACTATGGGACTAAAGATGTAATTTTACCTTAAATTTGGTCTAACTGACTCTATATGAGCAGCCTATCAATGGCTGACATGTTAGAGGGTTGTAGGACCTCCTGCAACTTGGTTTGCAGGAAATTTTTATTCTAAATATTTATAATTAAAATTAGAATAACTATATACAAACTAAATTATGTTGAAAATATACAATTAAAATTGCTTCATCTCCAGCTCTTATCGCAGCACGATTTGAAATCATCTTGAAGAACAATGTGCCCTTGACTATGGATGAGCAGTGAAGAACTCAAAATCAAATTTTTTTGTTCATCTTCACTCGATAATGAAGCGGTAAGTATTCTTTTTTCAGTGTCAAATAATTTCAGCTTGTATCCAAAAAAACCAAACTGATTAACAATGGTGAATGGGTTTGTTTTAATTTCATTTTGATGTTGTGAAGAAGTGTGTTCTAAATATTATGTATTATTTTTTTCTCATTTTTTTTCTTCCCTAAACTTTTAAAATTCCAAATGATCCAAATATCCGTTACAAGCATAACAAGAAGCAAATCATGTTTTCATAATACTTCTTCTCTCACAATATCAGATTTGTGCAGCTCTTATGTCCATTGATGGAGAGTGAAAAATAAAATAAAATAAAGATTATAAAGAAGAGACAGAAAAAAAATAACACAAATTTAAAATTGAAGAAACAAAAATAAAATTCCAGAGAGGATCAAACTGAAATTATTCAATGAAAATAGTTGGAGAAGAAACCCTAATTTATATTCAATTCTTACCGTTGGTCTTTCAATTAATTTATGTCTTTAAATTCCACGTCATTTATATTTAATGTGCCTTTTTGTATATGTGTAAATTAATTAATCCATGTAATCAATTCCTTTCCCGACTACCTGATGGTTACCTGTTAAAAACACTGATATGTAATTTATTTTCAGGTTAAAACACTAAATTGAAATAAATATTAGTTCAAACACCAAAGTGATATTTTTAAACAAGTTCAAACACCAAAATTATAATAATCCCATTATTATATATATCATTTGTTGACTCATATTATGAGTGACACATTCATAATGTGAGTCAACAAATGATATACTATAATAATGAACAATATGCTGATTATATGGAATAATAGATAACTGGTAGTCGGCTGTATATATAGGTTATCTTTTAAGTTCAAATATTTATATTAGCTACAATTTGATTTTTTTTCAGTATTTAAGAGATTTAAAAGACTAAAAATAAGATGGTTTTTCGTATAAACCTTCGAGTTACAAGGATTTAATTTTCCAATATATTAATTTAATAAGGGTGTGATTCATTATAGATATTATAACCCGCATTTTTCATTTGGTGGTAACAATGTATTCTGTTGCATGCTCGTTTTATTTTACCTATCACATCTTGTTAGTGCTAATATAATCACCATTTATCAAAAAAAATTACATTCAATTAAAAGGTTTTTTACAATTATGTCCAAAATTTTAAATTTCATTTTTTAAATTCTAATATTTGTGTCCTTTATCAATTGCGACAAAATTTTTACAATAACTTATTTTAGAAGTTAAGACAATTTTTTCATGTCATAGTTGATTAAAAATTCAAAGTTTTAAATTCTAAAAAATAAAATTCAAAATTTTGGACACGATTCCAAAAACAAAAATCGGACGTAGTTGTAAAAATTAAAACATATTATCATAATTGATCAAAAACGCAAAGATTTGTTTTATGTGCCATCTTGATTTTATTCCTTGCTTCAGTAAGTCATTTAGTCTAGCAGAAATTCTTGACTTACTGTTATATTCTTGAAAACTTCTAAACGTACTATATTAAACTAAGTATTTACTTGCAATATCGTAGCTATGATTCGAGCTTAAACATGACTAATTGTAGAATACAATAGATAAATACTTACAAAACTGGAAGAACATGAACACTAACAAAGAATCTAGCTAAAAGATAGATGTAGATGATTCTGCTTCGTCATGAAATTTGAAGATTCAACGACCCGAACTAAGGACCGAGGTGGTGATAGAAAAGCTGGAGTAGTCAGATGATAAAGGAAATGACAAGCTGCTACGTAGAGCTGCTTCGCGGTCAACGAAGGCCAAACCGGTACGAGGAGTATCGAGTAGTGTGTCCGGCAAGGCAGCCTTTCCGTCTAGATATTGCATCACTTGCCTCATCGTAGGCCTAATTGACGGTATAGAATGAGCACAAAGAAGACCTAACTTCAGTACCAATTCCATTTCTTCGACCATATATTTACCGTCTAATTGAAAATCGCTCGTCTGAACAATCACGCCTCGTTTCCAACAATCGAGAACCCAGTCTGCCAAAATCATCTCTCCATGTGGTCTTTCCGGCTCTATAGTTCTTCTTCCGCAAGCCATTTCCAACATAAGTATCCCGAAAGCAAAAACATCACTGCTCGTAGTGGCCCGTCCTGTTCTTGAAACTTCTGGTGCTAGATATCCTACAGTTCCAACAATACAAGTCGTTTGAGGAAATGATCCGTGATCGTAAAACTTAGCTAGTCCGAAATCTCCTAACTTTCCGATAAATTCCGCATCTAACATGACATTGCTAGCTTTTACGTCTCGATGGAGAAGAACCCGGTCCCCTTCTTCGTGGAGGTAAAGAAGTGCGGTTGCAACTCCTTTTAAGATTTGATACCGTTGAACCCAGTTCAGATTTGGCGTGTCGTTCTGAAATAGGAATCTGTCGAGGCTCCCATTCGGCATATAATCGTATACCAAGAGAAGCTCGCCTTTTCGTCTACAATAACCAAGAAGTTGAACTAAATTTCTATGTCTTAGCCTTCCCATACTTGCAATTTCCGCTACAAATTGCTTCATTCCGTGTTCAGAATTATGCGAAAATTTCTTGACTGCAACTTGTGTATCCGAACAAGGCAATATGCCTTTATAGACCTTTCCGAAACCTCCAATTCCGAGAATTTTTTTCTCTTTGAATCCTTCGGTTGCTTTATACAAATTCTTATAGGAAAATCTTTGAGGTCCGTATTCTTCTTCCCAATCTTCGCGCAATTCTTCGTATTTCTTCCTCCTTATATAAACACCTCCGAAGATTACAATCGCCACAACACTTGCTGTAATCAAGGGGATCATAATTCTTAAATCTGGTTCTTTTTTACCTAATTTTCTTTTACCTGGAAGTGAAGGAAGCTTTGAGATATCAAGATTTTGAGCTGGCCCACTTTTGTTGAAACTCCAACCAAGAATATAATGATAGCTCGCCATAGATCCTGTCGATGACGAAAAACCGACATACATAGAATCCGTCAGAACTAAAGAAAGATCGATTTTTTTTGACAGAAGAGGCTTTCCGGGTTTCGTGCTTGTTATAGGAGCGAGGGTTACATTTACTAGCTTCTCGGCCTCATCATAATCTATCCAAATTCGCATCCGATTTCGACTTATCAGCTGCAAGCTTTTAAGTTCATTGTCTGAATAGTATCCTGCTGAAGCTGACACGTTTGATACCAAATTATTCACATCAATTCCGACATGATTATTGTCGATGTCTAAAAAATTAAGAGTCGGTATAGTGTCAAGTTCAACCGCGAAGACATGATTCGAATCCAAGCCAATTGTTGAAGAGTTGAACAATCCGAAGTATTCTATAGCCCACGCGCCTGTAAACTTTGGAGACGGAGATATCGCGAAAACAAAGCCGTGGCCGCCAAGATTCGGCATCTGAGGATCGATGGCGAAAACGAAGTTGGTTGAAAATGAAGACTTAGAGAAATTCAAAGGAAATGGAAAAAAAGCACGACCAAGTTTGTAATATGATATGTCTGTTAACTCTAACAGGCCATTTGAATGAATTTTCGCAATTCCGTTAAGATTCAGATTCGATTCATTGAAGCCATGGTAGATGAAGTGGTCAGCTTTTTCTAGATCCTGAGCAAAACCAGAGTGTTTCAAGAAAACAGAATTTAAAAGTAGAATAAGTAGAAGTTCAAGAATTGAAAACATGGTTTAATCAATTTAATTTTCAGAGCTTAAACTGAAATCTCAAATTGGTTTAATCAAAATTTTGAGTGTCTAATGAAATCTTTAAATTGGCCTTCATAAGAGCTTCATCCTAGTCAATGTCAACATCTGCAAATTTAAAATCTCAAGTCGGAATAATGATATTTTTTTCAATTGGTGATTAAAAATGATAATTATTGGTGTCCTATTTTAAGTACATACTATCATCAAATTTAAAATGATAATTATTGGATTAATAATTATACGTCTATACGATGAGAATATGTTGGAAAAATATTAGTGATAATGTAAATAATTAGACAGGTCAACTCTTTATTGAGAGCGTAAAGTAAGAGCAAATAGGTAATTTCCATGAATGAGACCGTTAGAATGAGTAAAATGATGAACATTCTTATTGCATCACAGCCTAGGGGTGAACATTCGATTGACCGGACCAAAATTCCCAAAAACCGAAACCAAATCCTTAAAACTGAACCGACCAGATTATGAAATTCTAACTAAAACCGAATCGACTGAAAAAAAAACTCTAATAATTTTAAAACAGAACTCAATCGGATAGGTTTGTAATTCAGCCGGTTCATTTAAAAAAATATTTTTATTTTTATTGAAAAAATCAATATTTTTTTGAAAATTTTATAATAATTTATAAGAGGTGATTTGCAATTTTTAAATTCATCAAAAAAAATGAAACTGAATACTTTTATTGAATTTTATCTTATTGTTTAATAATTCTAAATTAATGTAAACTTTATTGTTAAATTTCAAGTATTAACATTATTTTTGAACTTATTTAACAAGTAAATTTAAGGAAAGTATAGTATAATTGGTCAACTGTGAGAGGAAATAAGCTTGACTTTTCAGGGTTATGAATGACAATATTAGTTTTGACAAAATTCAAAAATTGAGGGACATTAGGCTTCTAGATGCTCCTATAAGTTACACTAGTTTTTTTTTTCTGTTATAAATTGCTTACTTAGGCAGGGGAAGCAGAGTAGTAAATTAAAGAGTATATTACATAGTTATATTAGTGTGTTGTGAATAAAATAGAACAAAATTTCAAGCCTTGATTATATAAGAACTTAATTGATTGATTGATCTAGCCAATACCTTGTTTCTAACAATGTTTCAGTTTCCAATTTATCCTGCTTTCTATAAATTCCCTCTCGAATTCGATAAGCATGCATCCGATAAATCTCAATCTCTTTCGTTTTCTACACGTTTCGTGTTTGCAATTGTTCCACAGATGCCCGATTTTGGCGGCCATGGCTTTGCTTTTGTTATATCTCCACTTACAAAATTTTCAGGAGCTATGCCTGTAGAATGCTGAGGACTCTTTAACTCTTCAAACAACAGTTTGGACTCGAACCATGTTTTGTTGAGTTCGATATTATATGTTTGACAGTTGGTTTTGGAGACATCAATAACAGCCATGTCGGAATTGATGTAAATAGCCCGATTTCTGACATTTCAGCTCCGGCAGCCTATTATTCGGACAGAAAGAGGAAACAAGAGCCTGAACCTCACAAAAAGATACATTGCCAGAGGCGGATCCACCTCTATAAGGGTGGGGTCATTGGACCCCACCTTTTTTGGAGAAAAGAATTTTTACTTATATGTAATAAATAAATAAATAGTATGGAATTCCGACTTACCTTTCGAATGTCATCATGAAGTGTGTTACTACGCCGACTATGAGTGTACTCTGGAATGGGTGCCCCTCACAATCTTTTTTTCCGTCCTGTGGGTTGCGACAGGAAGACCCGTTATCCCCCTACCTTTTTGTGCTTTGCATTGAAAGACTAGGGCATCTCATTAATCAAAAATGTGTCGATCGTCGCTGGAAGCCTTTACACATGAACCGTAACTGTCCTGAGCTTCCATACCTGTTCTTCGCCGATGACCTCCTGTTGTTTAGTGAGGCGTCTCTTGAGCAAGCAGATGTTATTAATGAGGTGTTGTCAACGTTTTGTGAGTCTTCAGGACAAAGAATTAATAGAGATAAAACAAAGGTCCTTTTCTCCCGCAACGTTACTCCAACATCGGGTAATGCTATTGCGGCAAAGCTGGGATTTAATATTACCTCTGACTTAGGTAATTATCTGGGCATTCCTCTCTTGCATGGCTGGCTTACGAGAAGGCACACGTCCAATATTTTGAAGCGGGTTAAGACCAGATTTGCGAATTGGAAAGCAAGCTCTTTGGCTTTGGCAGGAAGAGCCACCTTGGCTAAGTCGGTGCTAGCAGCCATCCCTATCTATTCGATGCAAACCCTTGCCCTTCCTAAAGGTAACTGCGACGATATTGAGATGTTATGCAGGAAATTCTTATGGGGAGCCTCAGACGATGTTAAGAAATTGAGTCTTGTGAAGTGGGCAACGGTTTGTCAACCCAAAACTCATGGAGCTCTTGGTTTTAAAAATATGGTGTCAATGAATAAAGCTTTACTTATGAAGCTTGGTTGGCAAGTTATCGCTAATCCGGATTCTTATTGGGTGAAGATGCTCAGGGCTAAGTATAATTTCGATGCCAATAATTTTTATAATCTTAATAGAGTCGTAGGGGCCTCCCACCTTTGGAAAGCTCTCAGCAAGATTTGGCCAAATATTTGTAGTGGTGTTAGATGGGCTCTCGGAGATGGGTGTAAAATTCGATTCTGGCTCGACCCGTGGCTTGGTGACGATGTGATTCTAGCTCATAAAGCTGTTAATATGGTTCCTTTGGAAGAGATGAATTCTACTGTTATTTCTTATGTTGATGGTAATGGGGCTTGGTGGTGGGATAAATTTTCTAGTTTATTACCAAACTCTTGCTTAATTATGATCGCTAAGTTGATCCCTCCTAAACTTGAGTATGGGGAGGACCAAATTTTCTGGGGCTATTCTTCTTCTGGTCTTTTCACAACTAACTCGGCTTATAAGGCGTTAGAAGCCAACGGGTGGGATGAGGAAGACGCTAGCTGGAACGCTATTTGGAAATGGCCAGGACCTGAGCGTATCAGACATATGTTGTGGATTATGTGTCATAACAAACTCTTGAGTAATGTGGAACGGGTCCGTAGGCACATCTCGAACGATAAGTCTTGCTCTCGTTGTTGTGCTTTGGAGGAAGACTTAGAGCATATATTTCGCAGCTGCATCTATACTAAGCAGTTGTGGCTGAGAATCATCGACCCTGAAGCTAGGGACAAATTTTTCGAGTTGGGTTTTAAGGAGTGGGTGCTGCGTAATCTACTGGGAAAGGAT
Organism: Mercurialis annua; assembly: GCF_937616625.2. NCBI lineage: Eukaryota > Viridiplantae > Streptophyta > Magnoliopsida > Malpighiales > Euphorbiaceae > Mercurialis > Mercurialis annua. The sequence goes on along the minus strand of NC_065575.1, from coordinate 1,365,899 downwards.
AATTTCAAAACAGGGGCAGATTGGAGATGTATTTTTGGAGTTTCACTTTGGCGCATTTGGCTCTGGAGGAATAATTCCGTTCTTGGTAATAGAAGGGAAGCCATTAGTGTGGTGGTTACTGATATTTTTCAGAGAGTCAGCTATATTAAGCAGGCACAAGCAAATAGTCAATTCCTTTTAGGTATTCCTCGTGGAAGACAGGATATTCAAGTAGGATGGACTTCCCCTCCGTCTTCATGGTCCAAGGTTAACACTGATGGGGCTTATAACTCGATAACAGGCATAGCTAAAGCTGGTGGGATTATCATAAATGACCTGGGGGGGTTGGATAGCTAGTTTCTCTGCGACCTTGGGAGAAGGATCAGTTATGGAAGCGGAGCTGCGTGGTGTTTTTATTGGTTTGCAGCTTGCTTGGAGGTTGGGGCTTCAGAAAATTGAGCTAGAAGTTGACAGTAAGTCTGCTGTGGACATGATTGTGAAGCATGAAGGGGTTAATCAGTTTTCCAATATTGTTGGCGCTATCTGCGAGTTGCTGAACAGGAATTGGGACGTAAAAGTGAAGCATATTTATCGTGAAGCGAATTTCGCAGCGGACCACTTGGCATCAATGAGTGATGACTATATCATTGGCTGTTCTTTCCACGAGGACCCGCCCTCGAGCCTTCTGCCTTGGCTTAGGCACGATCGTTACGGCACTACGTATGATAGAAATATTAGTCTCTAGTTTTGTTTAGGCTTTGCCTCTTTCCCTTGTACCAAAAAAAAAATAGTAAATGGTTATGTTTTAATCACCTAATGAAGCCATCTTTTGAAACTCTAATTTGGTTCATGCTAATTAAAATTACAATTTTCACATTAAAAAAATTATTTCGTATTATAGAGCAAACATAAAATCTAAAAATTATTTAATATAAATTAAATTATTAGCAACTAAAAAATAATAACATACATATTTATTTAATTACTTATTTATGCATGCAATTTAATCTCATATTATTATTAATATTTGCATTGATTGTACAAATAGCTATAGTAATAATAAATAGAGCTTTTCTACAATCAAATTAACGAATGAATTATAAATTATAATGAGTTATCAATATTAAAATACTTATTAATAATACATAGAAACATATATTTAAATAATAAATTTAATAGTGTAAGTGACGATATAGTTATATAATATTTTTACGATATAAAATTTTATTGTTAATGATTATAACTTTAATTTATTATTATTTTAATTTGAAATTTTTAATATGCATATGGACCCCACCATACGAATTTTCTGAATCCGTCACTGTACATTGCACCAGAAGTTTCAATAACCGGATGGGTAGAGTTTTTGCTTTCAGCCACATTGTTCTAGAGTTAATACAAAAACTATGGTAATGGCGCAATGTTTGCATTTTTTTTCTTTTTTTCTTTTGATTTTCATTAACTTAATACACTTCAATGCTGACTTGTTTAAGAAAACACTTGGCTAGTGTTACAATATGTATAAACAAAACCCAACAGTTAACCGAAATGGAACAGTACTTGTGATTCTGATCCAATGCACTATATATAAATTACAAGTGTATAACTCCTACTTCGAAACCTCAAATGTCATGAAATTTTGAAGATATTCAACGACCGTAACTGAGGATGGAGGCAGTGATAGAGAAACTAAAACAATCCTTCGATGCAGAGGAGTATGACGAAATGAGATCCTCGTTTGTTGTTCGAGAACTATCCAGAGGTATATCCGGTATGACCGCCTTTCCGTCTAGATATTGCATCACTTGCCTCATGGTAGGCCTGACTGCTGGTGTAGAGTGAGCACAAAGCAGCCCTAATTTCAATACCAATTCCATTTCTTCTACCATATATTTACCTTCTAATTGAAGATCGCTTGTCTCAACAATCACGCCTCGTTTCCAAAAATCGAGAACCCAGTCTAATAGAATCACCTCTCCATGTGGTCTGTGTGGCTCTATAGTTTTTCTTCCACAAGCCACTTCCAACATAAGTATCCCATAAGCAAAAACATCACTGCCTGTAGTCGCCCGTCCTGTTCTTGAAACTTCTGGTGCAAGATATCCTATAGTTCCTACAATACAAGTTGTTTGAGGAAATGATCCGTGATCGTAGTGTTGGAATTTTTTAATTCCGATATGGGCTTCCGTAGTATGGGCTTAGTTAATGGGCCAGTGTTTTATTAAGTCCGTGTGATCAAATAAAGAGGGACTGGACTCTAATTTGTGTGTGGAGGATAAAGTGCGGGCTGGAGTTAACGGGCTTTGATGGGAGCCCGTTCAACTCCTTAAGTAGTATAAATAGCTAGGTCCCTTCCTTAATCTCATAAGAAGTATTCTCTGGTTTTCTTATAAAGTCTTAAAGAAACATAAAGTATAGAGAATAGGGCCATCTCCTGATTGAGATCATAAGGAAGAAGATCATAGCTTCAGATCAAGATGGCGTCTAGGGATCAAGAACTCGAAGTTTCCAAATCAGGTTCCGTTTATTGATCTCGTATTCAATTCAATTGTTTATGTGTTTTAAGTAATGCGTATATCGATCTGGCTAACTTTTGGTATCAGAGCTGGGATACGTGTTTTTAAAACCGTTTTAATTTTCATTAAGTTAAGAAAATTAAAGAATTGAATTGAAATTTAAACAATTGAGGATGTGTGTAAATTAATTGATCATTTAGCACATAAAGTTGATTAAATTCATTTTGCATAGATTGGGTTAACTTTTGTAAAGTTTTTGTTGTAATTTGGCCTAAATTGTGTTTTCTGTAAGTTGGAATTTGGATGCGGGTGAAGGAAATTTATTTCTTTCAATTACAGTGACCACCGCTTAAAGCAAGGGAAGAAGACGTGCATGTGCCACACTCGCGAGTGAGGCCCACGCGCGTCATAGAGATAAGAGCGCGTGCTTACCATGCGCGCGTGGAAGCACGCGCTCGGTGGAGATAATTCTGGAATTTGGATTATTGTCCAGATTAATCCCTGTATTTTTGGTCTTTTACCAGATTGATTATAAAGTTTATTTTATTTCATTTAAGGCCCGGATACTGGACAAATATCCAGATTGGTCCCTATGGTTTTGGACTTTTACCAAATTTCTCATGAAGTTTATTTTCTTCCAATTTAGTCCTGAAAAACTTGCAGTTTAGTCCAAATTTAAAACTTTTAACCCAAATTCATCCTAATTTGACTATTAAGTCAAAATAATTAAAGTTTATGACAATTAAAGAGATATATTGTATCTCATTAATTTATATATGCATTGAGCATAAAATTGTCATTATAAAGGAGAATTTTTTAATTCTCATATAGTAAAATCAACAATGTAACTTAAGAATTATGATTTTAGAACAAAAAAGGCCCCATGTTCATGAGGATTAAAATCATAATAAATAAATAAATTTTTAGTAGAACAATATAAAGGATATCTCGATGTAGGAATTTATTTTAAGTTTGGTGGAAAATTGTAGTCACCAAAGTGGCCTATTTTTCCTAAATTTTTAATAAATTAAAGATCCTACATGTTTTAGAGATGTCTTAAATTAAATATATAATATTCTGTCCAAAGGTGTTTATTATATGTTAGATTTAAGATGATATATATGTAGTATGATTGAAAATGAAGTTGTCTAAGTGGTTTATTCACCCAAAGGTGGTAAATTTACGAAGATTGCTAAATTTTCAGATCCACTCTATATATGGAAATTTTTTATTGCATGCTGTGTATTCTGCCCAAAGGTGTTTATATAGTGATGCGTTAAAATTTTCCTGATTATGCTCTTTTGTGGCTTGGAGCATTTAATTGTTCTAAATTGTGCTAAAAATAAAGTGTTACATTGTTTATTTTTTCAGTCACCTTTTCGGTCAACAACAATACTGTCACGATTGTAATGTTGAATGGTTCTAACTTCAAAACTTGGAAGAGAGACATTGAGCTGGCTATGGAATTAGCAGATATTGATATTGCATTGAAAGTTCCTAAGCCTGATGAGCTCACTAATGCTAGTTCTGATGTGGATAAGGAAATCTATACGACCTGGTATAAGACAAATCGCATGTGCTATTTGACTATAAAGAGGTCGATTCCGGAACATTTGCTGAGTGGTCTTCCTGATACCACTATTGCAAAGGATTTCCTAGAGGCTGTATCCTCGAGATACAAAGTGTCAATCAATGCTGAAATAGGTACTTTTCTGAAGAAATTATATTCCATGAAGTATACTGGTGTCGGAAGTATTAGGGAGTACATCCTGACGATGGTTCACATTCAAAATAAACTGAAAAATCTAGACATTGTTCTTCCTGATGCTTGTATAGTTCATCAAGCATTGAACACTCTACCACAGGAGTTTGGAACGCTTATAACCACTTATAATTCTAGGGAGGTTCCATGGAATGTCAATGATTTCATTTCCATATGTGTTGCTGAGGAAGACAAAATAAAGGCAGAGCGCAACAATACAGCTCTTTTTGTCTCTCAGGGTCAATACAAAAGGAAAGGTAAGAAATCTAAGACTTTTGCTCCTAAAGAAACCGGTCAATCTAGTGCTGTGGGTAGTTCTAAAGGTGTCCTTAAGAAAGAATTAACATGCTTCTTTTGTAAGAAGAAAGGTCATAAGAAAGCTGACTGCCTTAAATTTAAAGTTTGGTTAGAAAAACGCAAGCATACAGGTAACTCTTTGGCTCTTGTATTATGTGAATCCAATTTTATCGATATCACATCAGGTTCTTGGTGGTTAGATAGTGGAGCAACTAAACATGTTGTTTTCACATTACAGGGGTTCACAAACAAGAGGAAACCAAATAAGGATGAGTTAGCGCTTGTGGTTGGCAACAACGCCAAAGTGGTTGTAGAGTTTGTTGGAGACGTTTCTTTGAAACTAGGCTCCGGTTTTGAACTCATTTTGAAAGATGTTTTGTATGTACCGTCTTTTAGACGGAACTTAATATCAGTTTCTATACTAGACGAACTTGGCTACTCTTTTGAGATAAGATCTGGTTGTATAAATATCTCTTATAACTCAAAAGTAGTATGTCGTTGTGTTTTGTCATATGGTTTATATAGACTCTGTTATGATTCAGATAACATCTGTACCACTTTGTGTAATGTTGAAAATGTTGTTGCTAAAAGACCCTTATCTAAAGATAAATCATCCATGTTATGGCATAAAAGACTTGGCCATATTTCTAGGGATAGGGTTCAAAGGCTGATTAAAGTTGATATTCTGCCTACCCTTGACTTCAGTGACCTAGAAACATGTGTTGATTGTTGTAGGGGAAAATTAACCAAAATAAAGAAAAAAGGATCTATTCGAAGCTTGGACCTTTTGGAGTTGATTCATACAGACATTAGTGGACCTTATTCACCCACAATATGCAATAATAAGTATTTCATTACTTTCATTGATGATTTTTCCCGATATGGATATCTGTATTTGATTAAAGAAAAGTCTGAAGCTCTTAATAAATTTAAGATCTTTAAGACTGAAGTCGAAAAACAGCTGGGAAAAGTTATCAAGATTGTTAGGTCTGACCGGGGTGGTGAGTTTTATGGTAAACATGGTGTTAGTGGTCAAATAAAAGGACCATTTGCCAGGTTTTTGGAAGAATGTGGAATAGTAACTCAGTTTACTATGCCAGGTAGCCCTGAACAGAATGGTGTAGCCGAAAGGCGAAATCGCACCCTTAAAGATATGATCAGGTGCATGATGTCTAGAACTAATCTTCCGGATTACTTATGGGGCGAGGCTATTAAGACTGCAGTTTATATTCTTAATAGAGTCCCTAGTAAGTCCGTGATTAAAACTCCTTTTGAATTGTGGACTGGACGGAAACCTAGTTTAAATCACTTCCGAGTATGGGGATGTCCTTCAGAAGTACGTCTTTATAATCCCACTGAAATTAAATTGCAATCAAGGTCCACTCGTTGCTATTTCATAGGGTATTCAGACTTCTCTAAAGGCTACAAGTTTTATTGTAGAGAGGGAGGTTCTAGAATTGTGGAATCACAAACAGCTAAGTTTTTGGAATTGGATGTGGCTGATGATTTAAACAATCCTGAAACCATATATAAAGAAAAGCAGCCTGAGGTTATTCATATACCTATACCCAAAGATGTTGATATTACTCCTGTTGTTGATCCAGTAGTGGAAGAGCACATTCATGAACCAGTGCCTCAAGTAACTCCACCAACACAGGATATAGTTCCGCTGTGTAAATCAACTAGGGCAAGACGGTCTGCTATTCCTCCGGATTATGTGGTTTATCTAGGTGAACAGGATTATGATATTGGCCATTTAATTGATCCATTAACTTATGAAGAGGCTGTTTCTAGTCCTCAGTCTGATTTATGGAGAAATGCAATGAAGGATGAAATGCAATCTATGTGTGATAATGACGTTTGGGAACTTGTTGAGTTACCTGAAGGCTGTAAACCCGTTTGTTGTAAATGGGTTTATAAGACCAAAAAGGACTCCAAAGGAAAAATAGAGAGGTTTAAGGCAAGGTTGGTTGCTAAGGGATTCACTCAGAGGGAAGGAATTGATTTTAATGAAACTTTTTCTCCTGTATCTTCTAAAGATACATTTAGAGTGATCATGGCAATAGTAGCTCATTTTGATTTAGAGCTACATCAGATGGATGTCAAAACCGCATTCCTAAATGGAGATCTTGATGAAGAGGTCTATATGGTACAACCTACAGGTTTTCATAAGGTTGATCAAGCCCATCTTGTTTGTAGACTTAAAAAGTCTATTTATGGCTTGAAACAAGCTTCCCGTCAATGGTACCTAAAATTTGATTGCGTAATCTCTAATTTGGGCTTTATTGAAAGCAAAGTTGATAGATGCATATATACCAAGATCAGTGGGAGCAAATTTATTTATCTCATTTTGTATGTAGATGATATTTTGCTTGCATGTAATGACCTGGACATGTTGCATGAGGTAAAGCAACTTTTGTCAAGTCATTTTGATATGAAAGATCTTGGAGAAGCATCATATGTCCTTGGAATTAAAATTCATAGAAATAGATCTCAAAACTTCTTAGGTCTCTCTCAGGAAGCATACATTGATCGCATATTAAAAAGATTTAATATGCATAACTGTAAGTCTTGGGATGTGCCTATTGCTAAAGGTGATAAATTGAGCTTGGCACAATGTCCTAAGAATGAAAGTGAGAGAGAATCTATGAAAGCAATACCATATGCTAGTGCAGTTGGAAGCTTAATGTATGCACAAGTCTGCACTAGACCGGATATTGCATTTGCAGTTGGTGTTCTGGGACGATTTCAATCTAATCCTGGAAAGGATCACTGGACTGCTGCTAAGAGAGTTTTGAGATATCTTCAAGGGACAAGAGATTACATGTTAACTTATAGAAAAACTGAATATCTAGAACTGATGGGATTCACAGATTCAGATTTTGCTGGTTGTTCAGATGATAGAAAATCTACATCAGGTTATATTTATAAACTAGCAGGTGGGGCTGTCTCGTGGAAAAGTGTCAAACAGACATTAGTTTCTTCTTCCACTATGCAAGCGGAGTTTATAGCATGCTATGGAGCAGCTATACAAGGAACTTGGTTAAAGAATCTTATTATGGAGTTTTCCGTTGTTGACTCCATATATAGACCTATCCAGTTGTACTGTGATAATTTGCCGGCTGTATTATTTGCGAAGAATAATAAGAATATCACAGGGTCTAAGCATATGGAAATAAAGTATTTGACACTGAAAGAACTGGTTAAGAAAGGTGACGTGATTGTAGAACATATCGGCACCGATGACATGATAGCTGATCCTTTAACTAAGGGACTTCGACCTAATGTTTTTCAAAAACATGTTGCTAGCATGGGGTTGTCGAAGTTTTCTGATACTTTAGTTTAGTGGGAGGCTAATGTTGTTCTACTTATGTTGTTTATTGTATGTTAGTACAATGTTGTTTTTGTACGTGGGTACAATGTTGTATGTTTGTGCATTGGTACAAATTTAGTTGAATGTTTGCTATTATGTATGAAATGTTGATTTCTTTGCAAACATTGTTGAAATGACATGTCATTATTGAAAGTCTTAAGACACGTATCATCTTAAGCAAAGGCTTGGGGCATAAAATGAAAGCCTTAATTGTATGTCTTGTGATACATACAGATCTCGAGATTTAAAGAATTTAAGACATGCAGACTTTTTATAAGTCATAAAGGATGATTTCTGATGCGTACTTGTGTTGCATGAAGTAAGAAATCATGGTGACCGATAAGATAAACAATGCATTCAGAATTTGATCATAAAGTGAGCATTGTTTTATCTTACCGTACTACCACACTTAAAGTCCTATTAGGGCTGGATAAACACTATAACTATTTTGAAAAGATATTTTGATATTAAAATATTTTTTAAATATCTAAGAATGTTTTATACCATTAACATCGCCCAAGTGGGAGAATGTTGGAATTTTTTAATTCCGATATGGGCTTCCGTAGTATGGGCTTAGTTAATGGGCCAGTGTTTTATTAAGTCCGTGTGATCAAATAAAGAGGGACTGGACTCTAATTTGTGTGTGGAGGATAAAGTGCGGGCTGGAGTTAACGGGCTTTGATGGGAGCCCGTTCAACTCCTTAAGTAGTATAAATAGCTAGGTCCCTTCCTTAATCTCATAAGAAGTATTCTCTGGTTTTCTTATAAAGTCTTAAAGAAACATAAAGTATAGAGAATAGGGCCATCTCCTGATTGAGATCATAAGGAAGAAGATCATAGCTTCAGATCAAGATGGCGTCTAGGGATCAAGAACTCGAAGTTTCCAAATCAGGTTCCGTTTATTGATCTCGTATTCAATTCAATTGTTTATGTGTTTTAAGTAATGCGTATATCGATCTGGCTAACTCGTAGAACTTAGCTAGTCCAAAATCTCCTAACTTTCCTATAAAATCCGCATCTAACATAACATTGCTAGCTTTTACGTCTCTATGGAGAAGAACCCGGTCCCCTTCTTCGTGGAGGTAAAGAAGTGCGGATGCAACTCCTTTCAGGATTTGATATCGTTGAACCCAGTTCAGAGTTGGTGTATTACTCTGAAATAGGAATCTGTCAAGGCTTCCATTTGGCACATAACCATACACTAGGAGAAGCTCGCCTTTTCGCCTGCAATAGCCGAGAAGTTGAACCAAATTTCTATGCCTTAGCCTTCCCATGCTTGCGATTTCAGCTACAAATTGCTTCATTCCTTGTCCGGAATCATGCGAAAACTTCTTGACTGCAACTTGTATATCCGAACAAGGCAATACGCCTTTATAGACCTTTCCGAAACCTCCAGATCCCAGAAGTCCTTTGTCTTTGAATCCTTCAGTTGCTTTATATATATCCTTGTAGGAAAATCTTTGAGGTCCATATTCTTCTTCCCAATCTTCGTGCAATTCCTCGTATTTCTTCCTCCTTATATAGACACCTCCAAAGATTATGGTCCCCAGAATACTTGCTATTATCAAGAGGACCATAATTTTGAAAACTGGTACTTTCTTACCTGATTTTGGTTTACTTGGGAGCGGAGGAAGTGAAGGAGGTGAAGGAAGCTTTAAGATATTAAGATCTTGAGCTGGCCCACTTTTGTTGAAGCTCCAACCAAGAATATAATGATAGCTTGCCATAGATCCCGTCGACGATGAAAAACCAACATACATAGAATCTGTCAGAACTAAAGAAAGATTGATTTTTGTCGACAAGAGAGGCTTTTCGGGTTTCATGCTTGGTATAGGAGCTAGAGTTACATTTACTAGCTGCTCCACCTCATCATAATCTATCCAAACTTGTATCTGATTCCCCCTTATCAGCTCTAAGCTTTTCAATTGATCGTTCAAAAAGAAGTATGCTGCTGAAGCTGATACATTTGATACTAAATCATTCACATCAATTCCGACATGATGGTTATCGATGTCTCCAAAATCAGGAGTCTGTATAGTGTCAAACTCAACAGCAAATACATGATTTGAATCCAAGCCAATTGTTGAATTACTGAACAATCCGAAGTATTCTGCTGCCAACGCGCCTGTAAACTCTGGAGATGGAGATATGGTGAAAACAAAGCCATGGCCGCCAAGATTAGCCATCTCAGGATGGATGGCGAAAACAAAGTTGGTAGAAAATGAAGAGTTATGGAAGTCGAGTGGAAATCTCGAAAAAGCACGACCAATTTGGTAATATGAAATGTTTGTTAACTCTAACAGGCCATCAGAGTGAATTTTCGCAATTCCGTTAAGATTCAGATTCGATTCGTTGAAGCCATGGTAGATAAAATTGTCAGCTTTATGCTGAACTTGAGCAAAACCAGAGTGTTTCAAGAAAACAGAACTACAAAGCAGAATAAGCAGAAGTTCAAGAATTGAAAACATGGCTTAATAAATTAATCTTCAGAACTTTAAACTGAAATCTCAAATTGGTTTAATCAAAATGTTTATGCAAATCTCAAAGTTGGCCTGGTTAAGAGGTTAATCCTAGTCAACGTCAAAGTCTACAAATTCAAAATCTCAAGTATTAAAATGATAATTATTGATGTCCTGCTATTTTACTATTGAAATTCATTGTTTTCCATAGACTAACATGAAATACAATGAATTGTATAATAACAAGCAAACATCAAGAAACTGTTGCAAATAAAAAAAGATCCGACTCTTTGATAAAAGTGCAAAGTAAGAGGAACTGAGTAATTTCCCAGAATGAGCATTTAGACTGACTAAAATTTTAAACATCCGTTGCATCAGAGTCTTGCATCACAGCCAGCCTATTCTTCCTCATATGTTTTTTTATTCTCATAAAATAATAGGATAATTAATAGGGTTTATGTGACAATATATCACAACATTTCACGTTTTTTTTTCTTCAATCTAAGTATAATCTACAAAACGTCTCACCTAACATCCCAACCTTTCCAAACTTTTCATTCTATAGTCCGGTTTGCGTTTTTATGCTTTATTTTTTTTATAAAAATGATGTCGTTTTTGGCCGTATAGATGAATAACCAAAACGACGTCGTTTAAAACATTTATGTTATATATGGCATATAATGAGAGTTGAGATATTTGGTGAGACATTTTGAAAATTGTGCTTAAATCGAAACTCAAAGAATTGTGATATATGGTAACATTAATCCTAATTAATAAGACTATAAAATTTGGACAAATTAATATTTACATATATTATGTAGTTGGGATTTTTCCAAAACAATCCGGAGAAGAAAAGTATTCACAAACATAATGGTAATGAAAGTTAATGTTCTGAGGTATTGAAAAAAAATATTTACAAAATTATTAATTTTCTGAGGTATTGAAGAAAGTACTAACAAGTAAACTTAAGGAAATTATAAATTTGTAGTATTATTGGTCAACTGTGAGAGGAAATAAGCTGACTTTTCAGGGCTAGGAATGAATATATTAGTCAAAATTCAAATTGAGGGACATTAGTAATTAACTCTTAACATTATAATTAGGCTTCTAGATGCTCCAATAGTTAGTATATATAATATTATCAATTACCATTTATTCATAATATTATCAATGCATGGATCATCATGCTGTAATGTAAAATTATTACATAATATCAGTAATTATATTTTATAGTAAGATTAGTCTAGTCAAAGATTTCCTAAATGGAAGTCTCCTTGTGTATTAGGATTGCGAATAACATAGAACAAAACTTTAAGCCTGGATTATTAAAGAACTTAATTGATTGATTGAGCTAGCCAATACCTTGTATCTAACAATGTTTTGAGTTGTCAATTTGTCCTGCTTTCTATAAATTCCCTCTCGAATTCGATAAATTTTCATCCGATAAATCTCAGTTTCTTTCGTTTTCTACACATTTAGTGTTCGCAATTGGTTAACAGATGCCCGATTTTGGCGGCCATGGCTTTGCTTTCGTTATATTTCCATCTATAGAATTTTCAGGAGCTATGCCTGTGGAGTGCTTAGGACTCTTTAACTCTTCAAATGACGGTTTGGACTCGAACCATGTTTTTGCTGTTGAGTTTGATATTATATTGACGGTTGGTTTTGGAGACATCGATAACAGCCATGCCGGGATTGATGTAAATAGCTTGATTTCCAACGTTTCAGCTCGGGCGGCCTATTATCCGGACAATGGTAAGAGGAAATAAGAGCCTGAACCTCATAAGAGGATACCTTGCGCCAGAAGTTTCAAGAACCGGATGTGTCACTACCAGCAAAGTTTTTGCTTTTGGCCACATTGTTCAAAAGTTAATACAAAAACTATGGTAATGGCGCAATGTTTGCATTTTTTGTTTTCTTTTTCTTTTTTTCTTCTGATTTTCATGAACTTTTATTAACTTAATACACTTCAATGCTCACTTGTTTAAGCAAACACTTAGCTATTACAATATGCATAAACAAAACACAACAGTTAACCGAAATGAAACAGTACTTGTGATTCTGATCCAGTGCACTAAACATAAATTATAAGCGTATGACTACTACTTCAAAACCTCAAATGTTGCCATGAAATTTTGAAGATATTCAACGACCGTAACTGAGGATGGAGGCAGTGATAGAGAAGCTAGAACAATCCTTCGATGCAGAGGAGTATGACGAAATGAGATCCTCGTTTGCTGTTTGCGAACTATCCAGAGGTATCTCCGGTATGACCGCCTTTCCGTCTAGATATTGCATTACTTGCCTCATGGTAGGCCTGACTGCTGGTGTAGAGTGAGCGCAAAGCAGCCCTAATTTTAATACCAATTCCATTTCTTCTACCATATATTTACCTTCTAATTGAAAATCACTTGTCTCAACAATCACGCCGCGTTTCCAACAATCCAGAACCCAGTCAACTAGAATCACCTCTCCATATGGTCTATATGGCTCTATACACTTTCTTCCACAAGCTACTTCCAGCATAAGTGTCCCGTAAGCAAAAACATCGCTGCTTGTAGTGGCCCGTCCTGTTCTTGAAACTTCTGGTGCAAGATATCCTATAGTTCCAACAATACAAGTTGTTTGAGGAAATGATCCATGATCATAGAACTTAGCTAGTCCGAAATCTCCTAACTTTCCAATAAATTCACCATCTAGCATCACATTTCCGGCTTTTACATCTCTGTGGAGAAGAACTCGGTTCCCTTCTTCGTGGAGGTAAAGAAGTGCGGATGCAACTCCTTTTAGAATTTGATATCGTTGAACCCAATTCAGATTTGGTGTGTCACTCTGAAATAGAAATCTGTCGAGGCTCCCATTTGGCATAAAATCATACACCAGGAGAAGCTCGCCTTTTCGCCTGCAATAGCCAAGAAGTTGAACCAAATTTCTGTGCCTTAGCCTTCCCATGCTTGCAATTTCAGCAACAAATTGCTTCATTCCTTGTTCGGAACTATGCGATAACTTCTTGACTGCAACTTGTATATTCGAACAAGGCAATACGCCTTTATAGACCTATCCAAAACCTCCGAATCCTAGAAGTCCTTTCTCTTTGAATCCTTCGGTTGCTTTATACAAATCCTTGTAGGAAAATCTTTGAGGTCCGTATTGTTCTTCCCAATCTTCGCGCAATTCTTCATATTTCTTCCTCCTTATATAAACACTGCCGAAGATTACGATCACCATAACACTTGCCGTAATCAAGGGGATCATAATTCTTATATCTGGTTTCTTCTTACCCGATTTAAATTTTGGAATACTTATTGGAACTGAAGGAAGCTTTGAGATATCAAGATTTTGAGCTGGCCCACTTTTGTTGAAGCTCCAACCAAGAATATAATGATAGCTCGCCATAGACCCTGTCGATGACGAAAAACCGACATACATAGAATCTGTCAGAACTAAAGAAAGATCCATTTTGCTCGAGAAGAGAGGCTTTTCGGGTTTCATGCTTGATATAGGAGCTAGAGTTACATTTACTAGCTTCTCTACCTCATCATAATCAATCCAAATTTGCGTCTGATTTCCACTAATTAGCTCCAAGCTTTTAAATTCATAGTCCGAAAAGTAACTTGCCGGCGCTGCCACATTAGATACCAAATTATTCACATCAATTCCGACATGATTGTTATCGGGGTCTGAAAAATTAGGAGTCTGTATAGTGTCGAGCTCAACAGCAAATATAGGATTTGAATCCAAGCCAATTGTTGAGGAATTGAACAGTCCAAAGTAATCTGCTGCCAACGCGCCTGTAAACCCTGGAGATGGAGATATTGCAAAAACGAAGCCATGGCCGCCATAATTCGGCTTCTCAGGATGGATGGCGAAAACGAAGTTGGTTGAAAATGAAGACTTGGAGAAATTGAGAGGAAATGGAAAAAAAGCTCGACCAATTTGGTAGTATGAAATGTCTGTCAACTCTAACAGGCCATCAGGGTGAATTTTTGCAATTCCATTGAGATTCAGGTTCCATTCGTTGAAGCCATGGTAGATGAACTGGTCAGCTTGATCTTCATCTTGAGCAAAACCAGAGTGTTTCAAGAAAACAGAACTAAAAAGTAGAATAAGCAAAAGTTCAAGAATTGAAAACATGATTTAATCTATTTAATCTTCAGAGCTTTAAACTGAAATGATTGGCTTAATCAAAATTTCTGAGTTTCTAATGAGATCTTTAAATTGGCTTCATTCGAGTCAATGTTAACATCTGCAGTGATCTGCAAATTCAAAATCTCAAGTTGGAACAATGATGTTTTTTTTATTGGTGATTATCAAATATTAATAATTGTATACATTAAGAATATATTAGAAAAAAATTAGTGATAATATAAATAATAAAAAAGGGTCAACTCTTCAGTAAGAGCAAGCAACTAGGTAATTTCCATGAATGAGACTGATAGAACGAGAAAAATGATGAACATTCTCATTGCATCACAGCCCGTCTCCTAGCTCATTTTAAAAAACAAATCAAAAACTACATACCCTAAATTCATTTTTTTATGATTAGTTTGAATTTTATATTATTAGTTTTTATTAAAAAATTAAATAGTTTTTGGATTTTTATAATAATTTATAAAATGTGATAATATCTGTAATTTTGAGAATAGCTATTTTTATAAAGGCTTATCTCCTTAAAATCCCCCCACCTTTTACCCCCAATTCGTTTGCACCCTCACGTTGTAAAACCACCAAATATACCCAAATTACGACCTTTCACTTTCAATTGTACCCTCAAACATCAAATTAACCTCTTTTCACTTGAAAAATGTTCAAATCAATACTTTAAATTTTAGCATATATTTTAAAATAGGACTTAATATTTTATTTAAAACAAAAATAAATCTATTTTTTCAAGTAAAAAAAGATCAATTTAATGCTTGAGGGTGCAATTGAAAGTGAAAAGTCGTAATTTGGGTATATTTGGTGGTTTTGCAACGTGAGGGTGCAAATAAATTAGGGGTAAAAGGTGAGGGGTTTTTAAGGGAATAAGCCTTTTATAAATTCATGAAAAAAGTTATACTCAATACTTTCTTTTTGAATTTTATATTATTTGTAATTATCTTTTTAAACTTTAAGTATTAAAATTATTTTTGAACTTATTTGACAAGTAAATTTATATAACGAAAGTATATAAACTAAACAGTATACCAACGAGCTATATATAACGAAAGTATACCAACGAGCTATAGCTCGAATGGTATAAGCGCTGGCAGCAAACTGCTAGGTCGTGGGTTCGATTCCTGCCACAAGCGCTCTCCCTCCCCAATTATCAAAAAAAAAAAAAAACTAAACACTAACAAAACATAGTCTCATTTCTTACAGTTCCAGCAAGTCATCAAGTTCAATGACCATTGTACATATTCATTTACATCTTTATATGTTGCATGAAAATTTAGGGACTCCTAAGTTTCGGAATTTCTTTACCGTTTTCGAAAACGCTTCTAAAACTATGCTTTATATTTCAAATCTATTCTTTAAAAGAAAAAATTAAGGATCCTTTAAGGTTTTCCATTTCCGTTTCTATACAACATTGGTAATTAAACATCATAAATTTGCAGAGTCAACGACCAAAGTTGAGGACTGAAGCAGTAATAGACAAGCTAGAATACTCATGGGATGTACTCAAGTCTTGATTCAATATCACCAAACCAATGCGAGGAGTATTATCCGGCGGTATCTCCGGTAAGGCCGCCTTTCCGTCTAGATACTGCACAACTTGCCTCATGGTAGGCCTAGCTGTTGGTGTGGTGTGAGTACAAAGCAACCCTAACTTCAAAACCAATTCCATTTCTTCCACCATGTATTTACCTTTTAATTTGGAATCAGTCATCTCAAGAATCGCCCCTCTCTTCCAACTCTCGACAACCCAATCAGCCAATACCACTTCGCCAGCTGGTCTATGCGGCTCTATAGTCTTTCTTCCACAAGCAACTTCAAGCATCAATGTCCCAAAAGCAAAAACATCACTACTGGTTGTGAAACTTCCTGTTCTTGAAACTTCTGGCGCAAGGTATCCTATTGTACCAACCACACAGGTCGTTTCAGGAATTGAACCTCGTTCGTGAAACTTTGCGAGACCAAAATCTCCTAATCTACCATTTAGATCAGCATCCAACATCACATTGCTAGCTTTCACATCTCTGTGCAGAACAATTTGTTCCCATTCTTCATGGAGGTAAAGAAGAGCTGATGCAACTCCTTTCAGGATTTGATATCGCTGGACCCAGTTCAGATGCGGCGTGTCGTTCTGAAATAAGAATTTGTCGAGGCTTCCATTTGGCATATAATCATAAACCAAGAGCAGCTCGCGCTTTCGCCTACAATAGCCGAGAAGTTGAACCAAATTCCTATGGCTGAGCCTTCCCATACTTGCAATTTCAGCTATAAATTCCTTCATTCCTTGTTCAGAGTCATGAGAGAATTTCTTTACTGCAATTTGTGTATCAGAAGATTGTAACAATCCTTTATAAACCTTTCCAAAACCTCCAAATCCAAGAAGTTCTTTGTCTTTAAATCCTTTAGTTGCTTTATACAGATCCTTGTAAGAGAATCTTTGAGGGCCATATTCTTTCTCCCAATCTTCGCGCAATTCTCCGAACTTCTTCTTCCTTTGAATTATACACACCGCTACAATGATAAGAATTAGCACAACACTTGTCACCGCCAATGAGATAATGATTATACCTACGAAGGTGAGTAATGGATGAGGCTGTGGAGGGCCTGAAGGCGGCGGAGAAGCAGGAGGTGGCGGAAGTGGAGGAAGCTGCGAAATATCAAGACTTTGACTAGGCCCTCCTTTGTTAAAGCTCCAACCAAGAATATGATGGTAGCTAGCCATGGAACCTGTAGATGAAGAGAAACCAACATACATAGTGTCTAACAGAACTAAAGAAAGATCAATATATTCCGACAAGAGAGGCTTTTCAGGTTTTGTGATTGTTACAGGAGCAATTGTTACATTTAGTATCATCTCTGCTTGATCATAGTCTATCCATACCTGCATTGGGTCTCCACTTATGAGCGTTAGGTTCTTATATTCATTGTCTGAAAAGTATTTTGCTGGAGCTGATATTTTAGATGTCAAACTATTCACATCAATTCCAACATGGTTGTCATTGATGTCTGAACAATCAGGAGTCTCTATGGTATCAAACTCAACAGCAACGATATGGTTCGAAGACAAGCCGTTGGTTGATAAATTCAAGATTCCAAAGTAATGAATTGACGACGAGCCTGCAAATTCCAGAGATGGTAAGATACTAAAGACAAAACCATGGCCACCATATCCAGATTTCTCACCAAGAGCATGTCTCTCAGGATCAATGGCGAAAACAAAGTTGGTAGAAAATGAAAGAGATTGAGAATCATCGGATGATGACTTGTTGAACTTGAATGGGAGAGGAAAGAAAGCGCGACCAACTTGGCGGTATGAGATGTTTGATAACTCTAATAGACCATTAGGGTGGACAATTGCAAGTCCACTCAGATTGAGGTTGGTTCCATTGAATCCATGGTATATGAAGTGACTTTGATCTTGAGCATAGCTTAGGTGTTTCTGGAAAACAGAACAAATAACTAGAATATGCAGCAATTTTAACATGGAAAGCACTTGAAATGGAAGTTAATGAGTTGCTGAGTTAATTAAAAGTGTTCTCTACTCTGAGTTTTTCCAATTGTGCTCAGAATCCTAGCCTGAAAAAATATATAATATGAATAAGCAAATACTTCTCAAAGCTGTTGCAATGTGACAAGCACTAATACTCTTAGTTTTTACTCAAATCAAGTTGACAATAATTCAGTTTATCCTTAACTGAGGTCAGAGAACTATAAAGCAATAATAAAATGACCATTTGAACACAACTTATAGTTTCTAAAGGGCAAAACTAAAGTCAACTTACTACCAGAACAAAGTTGCTACCTCAGAAAATAAGTACATAAGGGTAAGATGTCATCAAATTTCGTGATATCCAAGGCTTGTAAGTTAAATTGCTTTCATTTTGACATGGTCGATCTATTACTTCTTTTACAAGTTAACTTTCCATTTAGAAAAGATCAGATACCTGACCGTGCGCATGCATAGTTTTGTAATAGCAATTCTAATTAAAAAGTTGTGAATGCTTTTGACTTTGGGAATTAAATTACTGATATCACTTAATGAAACTGATTCAACTCATTATTTAGTTTATATAAACTGAGCAATTTCTTAGAATCTGGCTGTTAGAATGGGTCAAAAATAAATTCTGCTGCTCTCATTTCCTTGCTTTAGTAAGAAATATAGTCACCCTTGCCCCACCCTGTTAGTATATTAAACTACAAGTAAAACACTTTTGTATACATTTAGGCCAAAGAAATCTAAAAAGGTATCCAAACCCAAACATGATCCAATTCCAAAAAATTTCCACAGATCATGGCACCATTAATTCTGTAGACTCTACAGATCATAAGCAGCACAAAGGAATATGCAAAAAACTCAAGAAAAATATATTGTAGATTAAGATTCCTATTGCAAAAATAATTATTTCAATATAATGCTCACTTACTTGGAGATGTTGGATATTTGACAGCTCTTTGAAAATATTTGTTCCAAATGATTGGCAATGCACATGAGCACATGCCATAGATTTTTCGATCAATCATAGATCGATATTCATTCTTCAAAATTCCATATATTTTCCAATCAATCATAGATGGGTCTTCATTCTTCAGCTATTCATGGCTCAGTCATGACTAGCAAAAGAGCAACTAGTAGCCAAAATAACTATTTGAAAATTAACAATAAAATTGTACTGATTGGCTAAAAATGGAATTAAATAGAAGTAAACAAGACATATTTTTTCCTGAATAAGGCAGGAGAAGCCAAGCCAGGACTACAATAACTCAAGAGAAGACTGAAAAAGCACAGACCTAAACCGAACCAATTAAAAAACTCATAATACATAAAATGAGTATATACCAATTTAAGGAATTGGAGATATAAGAGGTGGCCGCAAGTGAAGTCCCATTGTGTAAACGCCATTATAGAGGTAATCATTTGAAGACTCATATGCGAATTTCAACGTTTTGGTTCTCAAATTGCAAGAAACAACATACTGTCTTGGAACACCACCACCCAAATATAGAATATTGTGATCATATGGATGGATAGCAAGCACTCGTCGGAGTCTCAAATCTTTAATCCAACTAGGGCCGTGGCGGATGCACTCTTCTAACTTGCATTGGCCCTCAAATATCCACTCCGGCAGCTCGTTATTGTTCAAGTAATTCAGTTTCCACATTTTTAGAGTACTATCATCATAACGCAATTGACACATATACAAACACCCACAGGATAAAGCAAGTACCATTTTTGCATTAAAAAAATTAACAGGAGGCTCAACAATGAAAGGAAAGCTATTTTTACTCACATCATACACAACAATCTGCTTTCCAAACGTGGAAATCCAATGCAGCAACCCGCGATAGTAGACGGCCGGAGCTCCACATCTCCACATAAGGGGTTTTGCAGATGCGGCAATCAACCGTGTCCATTTTCCGGTGTCGGAGGAAAATACATCAACCTGAAACTCAAATAGTTTTCTCTTAGCTATAACAGGTAGAAGAACCTGAACCACCTCGAGTTTCGTCTTGCTCGACGAGAAACCATATACAGCCGAACCAAGAAATACATCGACCGCATCGTCCAACGCTAAGCGAGGAGGCGGCGGAGGGAGAGCAATCCAATGCTTGGTGATCGGATTGCAAACGTAATACACCGCCGGATCTTCAGCTTCCAGAATATTCAGATCGGCGGTGCATAAGAAGAGACCGTTGCTTGAACCCGCAATGAAACGGGTCGGTTTGTTTTGTAGTGAATTGAAGAAGGGTAAGAAATCAAAAGAAAATTGATGTTTATATTCCGACGGGATGATGAACAGGTGATAAAATAAGCATTCGACGGAAAATCCATCCTCCGTCAATTCTTGAATTTTTTTCTGATGATCGGAACGGTGGCGGCGGTCAAATAGATTAACGAAATTATTAGTTGAAATTAGGGTTTGCCATTTCTTGCAGACTGATTTACACTGTAAGGCGGATTTGTAAGGAATTCTATGCAGAATCTTCACCAACAAATCATCCGTCAGTACACTATTCATCTCCGCTACGGCGGCCGGCCGATATTGGGAAAAAATAATTGTTTATTTTCGGGTTGCAGTCACTAGTTTCTTGTCCACCCGTGAAATTGAACAAATGACCAATTCATCCCTCAATTTCTTAGCACGAAATATTTAAAAAGTATTCTCAGGAAAATTGGTCAACAAGTTCAATACTTTGCAATTTCGTATCAAATCTCCCTTCTCAGTTGCTACTCATAAGTGAAATACGTGCAATAAAAAAATTAAAGGAAATTTATAAAAAAATTGGTGACGAATTACAGGAAAGTTTCGAAATAAATACTGAACTATTTTTCATCATAAAATATATATTAAATTTAGCGAAACGATATAAAAAGAGGACTCCCGATCATTTTTCGTCCAATCAATAGGGGACACGTAGCTGAAAGTCTTCCTTTTATAACGTTTCGCTAAGTTTGGTATCCATTTTGTAATAAAAAATAATTTAGTATCTATTTTACAGTTTTATATAGTTAAGTATCCTCTCAAGTTTAATATAGTCCTAGTCTTATGGAAGTTCTATTATGTTGAAAAGATAAGGATTAGATTTTCTGTTTAAATAAATCAGTATGCAGTAGCCTTAATATGCGTGATTTCTGTTTTGTAATTCAATAAGATATTGAATTTTCCAGTCATTATTTTGTGTGATTAATGTCTTTGAATACCAACGCACCAACTCTTTTATACCAATCCCATTTCTAGATTCGATTCCATATCATAATGGTAAAGAAGAAAATAAAAGTGTGTATGAACAGATTACTTTCGAATGATTTGTTGGTGGAGATTCTGCATAGAATTCCTTGCAAAAATGCCTTCCAATGCAAGTCAGTCTGCAAAAGATGGCGAAACGTAATTTCAACAACTAATTTCATTAATTGCTTTACTCGCCGCCATTATTCGGATTATCTGAAAAGAATTCGGGACGATGGAGTTGTGGTTAAATGCATATTTAATCATCTGTTCGTCATTCCTTCGGAATATAACCAACAGTTTTCTTTCGATTTCTTACCGTTCTTTAGTTCGATACAAGAAAACCCTACTCGTTTTATTGCGGGTTCATGCAGCGGTATCTTCTTATGCACGGCAGATCTCAAAATTCAAGATCAGACGGTATATTTCGTTTGCAATCCCATCACCAAGCGTTGTACTGCTCTGCCTCCGCCGCCTCCTCTCTTAGAATCAGACGAGTCAGTCAATATATATCTCGGTTTGGCTGTATCCGGTTTCACCCTGTCCACGACCTACTTCAAGGTGGTTCGAGTTCTTCCTCCGGTTACAGGCGAGAAAGAACGGTCCAACTTTACAGTTGATGTATTTTCTTCAAAAACCGGAAAATGGGCACGTTCCATAACCGCGCATCTCCGAAATCCTTTAGTTGGTACCACACTCAAACTCCTTCCATCTACTACCGTGGACTCCTGCATTGGAATGTTACATTAAAGAATCAAATTGTGGTTTACGATCTGAGTAAAAACAGCTTTTGTTTCATTATCGATCCTCCTGATATAATTACTGATGATATTCCTGATTTGTTAATTAGACTTTCACGGTACATGCTTTATCCGGTGGAAGTTACTACGTTTGCCAATTGTTTAATGGGACTCTGAGAATGTGTCAACTCAATTACTTGGACGACAAGCAACAGCCGGAGTGGATATTTAAGGGCCGGTTTATGTTGCGTGAGTTCATCATCCGTGGCCGTCGTTGGTTAAAAGATGTGTCCCTCATGGATGTGCTTACCATCCATCGCTATGATCCCTATATTATATATCTGGGTGCTGGTCGAAGAATGTGTTTTATTGGGGAAAGGTGTAAAAAACAGTATGTTGTTACTTGTAATTTGAGAGCCAAAACCTTGAATTTGGTGTATGATTCTGAGAATGAGTTGGTTCATCATGCCACCGTTACTTACAGAATGGACCTTCACATTTGGCCACCTCCTATATCTCCAATTCCTTAAAGAATTAGTTCTCTTGAGTCTTCTCTTAAATAATTAGTTCTCTTTAATGTTAGTTTTCAAAATGGTACTATTTTTTTTGGGCTGCTAGTTGCTCTGTTTTACTAGTCATGACTAAGCCATGAATAGCTGAATAATGAAGATCATTGATTGAAAAATCTATGGGATTTGTATTGCAAACTGTTTAGAACAAATTTTATCAAAATGGAGCTGCAACATCTCCAAGTAAGTGAGCATTATATTGAAATAATGTTTAAACTAAAATTTCTTTTGGAAGAAAAAAAATCAAATTGACTTCAACTACGGTGAAGCTTATCTTTGTTTCTAGAGAGAGAAAAATATTTCTAGAGAGAGAAAGTTGATTTTTCTTCGGTTTCGAGCGCAGGAGACGGTGATATTCGGCTTTTAGCCGGATATCATCGTCTCTTAGCTTGTTTCTTTCACTGTTTGTGATGTTTTCTCAATAAATTGCTCCGTTCTTTGGAGTTTGATGTGTTTTGTGTGTGTTGATTTCGCTATACAGTTTGTTTTATGTAGATCCTTGAATCGTTCAAGCCTTTTTAGCGTTTGTTCAAGCTTCAGATTCAAGTTCTTGAAGATTCAAGCTTTTGTATCGTTTGAAGTATACGAGCAATGAAACAAGAGATAAATAGAAATTCTGAAGGTACAATTGGTGTCAGGAAATTCTTCCTGGTTATTTCACACCTGAAAAATTTGTGTCTTTTAATTTCTATTATTGTTTCGTTTCTTAACGTGGATCGATTATAGGGTTTCAGATTGTTTTCTTATTTTGTTGTAATCTTGATCTACGATGTACTTTGACGATTTAGATTGTAATCTTGTTTATTGCCTTAATATATTAACCTTTTTTATAAAAAAAAATAAGTTAACTTTTGCAATTATAAGCTATAAATTGTATCCAATTGGTCATTACCATTCCTTAATTATTACACTTCTCTCATCTCAGTTGATAAAGTTATTTTTGTGTTTGGTTCAGGTGTGCCCCCATGGTTCAAAAAAATGCGTACACACTTTTAATATTTTAAATTGAATCATTTAAGCTACGTACCAACATTTTTCGAAAATGGGTCATATATGTCTTTAGCCGAGTCAAGTGTGAGTACCTAAAAAAGCCCATTAAAAAACATTGAAATATATATGAACCTTTTCTAACCATAAGGACATCAATGATCTGAGCTCAAACTTAAATTTAGGGGCATATATGATCTTTATCTTCTCAAAAAAGAAAAAGAAAATCATTTTGGAGCGAACCAGATCAAACAGACCTAAAAATTGGCAGAAACAGATCATATTCACCCTTCGGATGAGTTGTAATTGAACTGGGATTTCAATTTATTTTTCTTATTTTTTCAATTTCTCAATTTTAGTTTTCTTACTTTATTTACTTTTAAAAATGAAAAAGATTGAAATTAAATATTAATAAATATAAAAAAATAATTTATGCAATTAAATCTCATAAAAATAAAACTTTTATCTATATTTATATTTAAAATAAGTTTAAAGACTAATTTTTTTTAATTAAGTCATTTGATTTAATTTACTAGCTACGCTTAACAAAAAAAGAGTGTGTATTATTGAATCTCTAAATGAAAATGACAAAATTTTAAGAGAAAAATACTACGGGACCTTCTAAATATGTCATAATTTACACTTTTATTCTTTTTATTTAAAAATCAAACGGGCGAGCATCCAGAAACCCGCTCCACCACAGGTATAATCTTTTTTTTTGTCAACGATTTAGTCCTTCGGTATAGTTTTAGTTTTAATCAACCGAGTCAAATGATTAAATTAAAAAAAATATGTGGCCTCCTACTTTTGTTTCTAACAGCAATTTCGTCTCTTATTTTTAAAAATTGATTTATCTCTAAATTATTTGACAATTAACTAACGGTAAATATGAACAAAATGGCTAAACGGTTAACGTAACCAAAAATGAACATTATATTTATTTGATTTTTAAATAAAAGGAACTAAAAAAAATATGACATATATGAGGGGCTTAAGAATAATTTGACCAATGTTTGCCCTAATTTACCATTTAGTTTCCTATATATCCACGAATTCCTTCAGATTTCGTATGTCATCGCCTGTGTTTGAATGGCCCGCAAAAGGAAGAAAACGGCTCTGTGTCTGAATGAAATACTGACAGATGATTTGTTGGTAGAGATCCTGCACAGAATTCCATGCAAATCCGCCTTCCAGTGTAAGTCAGTCTGCAAAAAATGGCGAAAACTGATCTCAAAAACTTATTTCACTAGATGCTTTGCTCGCCGCCACCGTTCCGATCATCGGAAAAAAAGGCGAGAGTTGGGAGAGGAAGGAGTCGTGGTTAAACGTTCGTTTAATCATCTGTTCTTCATTCCTTCGGAATATAAACATCAATTTTCTTTCGATTTCTTACCCTTCTTCAGTTCCAAGCAAAAAAACCCTACTACTTTTATTGCTGGTTCAAGTAATAATCTATTCTTGTGCACGGCGGATCAAGCGGCGTATTATGTTTGCAATCCCATGACAAATCATTGGATTGCTCTCCCTCCGCCGCCTCCTCTCTTAGAGTCCGTCCATATATATCCGGGTCTGGTCGTATTTGGTTCGTCAATGTCGAGGACCACGTTCAAGGTGATTCGAGTTCTTGTTCCGGTTACAGGTGAGAAAAAACTGTCGGAGTTTGAGGTTGATGTATTCTGTTCAATCACCGGAAAATGGGGACGTTTGAAAACCGGGCCATCTCCGAAACCCTTTATTTGGTCAGTCCGTCGATCTCCGGCCATCTGCTACCGTGGACGCCTGCATTGGATTGCCACATCAGAAAATCAGATGGTTGTTTATGACGTGAGAAAAAACAGCTTCTGTTTCATTATTGAACCTCCTAAAAATTCTACTAAACATTCAGTAGTACCTGCTTTATCCGGAGCCTTTTACGTTGCTCAATTTTCAAAAAGGTCTTCGAAATTGAAACTGTGGCAACTCGATTACCCGGACAACGAGCAGGCGGAGCCGAAGTGGAGATTTAAGGGGAAATTTATGTTGCATGAGTACGTCCGCCATGGCCGTCGTTGGTTAACTGAGTTGTTCATCAAGAGAGTGCTTACCATCCATCGACATGATCGCAATATTATATATTTGGGTGCTAATTCAGAAGTATGGTATTTGGCCGGGAAATTTAGGTGTCATCGGTATGTTGTGTCTTGCAATTTAAGAACCAAGACGTTGGATTTGGTGTACGAGTCTCAGAATGATTTGTTTCATCGTGCCGATTACGCTTACAGTATCGGTTTTCGGATGTGGCCACCTCCTATATCTCCGGCAAGGCCTTAATCCTCATCCTGTGTTATGAATTTAGAAGCTATTTTTGCAATGAATGGTATAAATTCAACATGATCTATCAAGTTCAAATAAACGTGAAGGAATCTTAATTATTTATTTAGTGATTTTAGTCCGTTTAAATTCAATTGAATTTTAGTATTTTATTTATCCACATGTATCAAATATATGTTTTGATTAACTTAACTGAGAGTAGTAGGTATTTATAAATCGTAAATGATCTAGTGGCATGTAGGAAAGTGAAAGCTAGGGCTGTACAAAAATATTTAAACCAACCAAGCCAAATGATCCATTCAACTAATCCAACCAAATCAAATTAAACTAAATAATATGGTTTGAAAGATTAATGATTTAATTTTGAATGTTAGTCAACGAAATTAATAAAATTATATGATTCTTTATTTTTATTTTTCTCAACAATTTCATCCTTCACTTTTATTTTTATCAACGATTTCTTCTCTCATTTTTGAATATTAATTCACCCCTAAATTTTTTGACTTTATTGACTAATACTAAAAACATATGGAGAGACTAAGCTGTTGACGGATGCAAAAGTGAGGAGTCATATAATTTAATTTTCAAATAAAAGAAATAAAGTGTGAATTGTGTAAAATGTGAGGGGCCACTAAATAATTTGCTAAAAAAAATAATTTCTTCTATACAAGTAAATGATTTTTACAACTAAGTACAACCAAATTGAAAAGTGAATTCAAAAATTTAAATTATTAACATATTATTTATGTCTTAATATATTAATAATGTTTGTAAGTTAATTGATATGAAGATTTTTTTTTAAATAATGTAATATGAATGAATTTTTAAAACTAATCAGTCGTAAATATGATTTAATTTTAAAAAGGCATACTAATTGAAAATAACATTATGTTAATAAAAAATAACTGATTATGAATTTTAAAAGTTCTATTATAATATTAATATTTATATGCTATAAATACAAAAAGTTTCTGAAATTAAAAAAGAATATTAAGATTCTTTTATTATAATTTTGATTGTTCTGGTTATAAAAATTTAATGGATTTTGGTGGAAGTTTCTAATTTATAAAATTTTAGAGTTTAATTGATGTTTAAAAATTCTGAAATATGATGAGTTTTTATAGATTTTTATAATATGTGACATTTAAAGAGTTTTTATTGTATTTAAAACTTATGATTTATAATGTTTATAAATTATGAAATAAAATATATTTTTTCAAAAACTCATTTTAAATTTAATTGAGAAAAATTTATTATAATAGAATTTGAAAAGTTTTATCGTTATAAAATTGGAGTGTTTTACTATATTAATAAAATTTATAAGTTGTAGAATATTAATAAAAAATTTAAATTTAACCAATAAATTTTAGTATATTATATTAATCAATTATTAAAAAAATTATAGTTAGTAATTAAATTATTTAATTTAAAAAACGGCGGAGCAATGAAAGAACGGCGGCGCAGCGACGAAGGAATGGCGGCGGAGCGATGAAGGAAGGGCGGCCGAGCAAAGAAAAGAATAAAGGAAAGGACAAATAAAGAAAAAAAAGAAAAGAAGGAGAGAAGAGAGAGAAAAAGAGAAGGAAATATAAAAAAAATGACAGTTGTAACATGATAAGTGAAGGAAAAATATATTTAGAATAAAAAATTAATAAATATGCTTAATTCCTTAAAAAAATCTCACCTTACACTTTTTTTTCGTTTATACCCTGACCTTATAAAAACACCATTTGTACCAAATTTTAGGTTTTTATGTTTCATTCTTACCCAAAAACATTAAATTGTACTCTTTTTATTTTGAAAAGAGTTTAAAACATACTTTTTTGTATTTTAAAAAATACAAATAAATTCTTAAACTTAAAAAATAATCAAATATATCCAAATAATTAATTATTTTTTTTAATTTTATAAAATAAAAAAAAATAAAAAAAATTATTATTATTTTTAATTTTTTGTCGGAAATATTTTTTAAAAAATAAAATAAATAAAATAAAAATTTGGAAATACTTCTGAAAAAAATTAAAAAAATTATTATTATTTTTAATTTTTTGAAGAAGATGGTATTTTTATACTATTAATAACATTAATATCTAATTAGTATATAAGTTAAAAATGAAGAATTGTTTTAAACTCTTTTTCAAATAAAAAGAGTACAATTTAATACTTTTGGGTAAAGATGAAACATAAAAACTCAAAATTAGGTACAAATGGTGTTTGTACAAGTCAGGGTATAAACAAAAAAAATGCAAGGTGGAGGTTTTTTTTAAAGAATTAAGCCTAATAAATAATAGGTTTAGTTATGATATAAACGTTTTTAAAGTAAAAAAATAAAAATAATAAAATGGTGAGTTATTTTCTCTATCTTTTTTTAGTTGAGGTAGAAAATCAAATTATTTTTAAAAATAAAATATTTATCCTAATTTTTTCATAACGTAAAGTTTTAAGAACAGTTTTGTTTCCCACAATTTTGTCTTTAGCTTTATATAACTCAGGCTTAACCAAGACCTACATACACACAAATACATAATTTGCTTATATAAATATATTATAGAATATATTAATTTATATATATATATATATATATATATCCATCTGAATCAGAAAAAACTCTGACCATGGAGTGTACAGTTGCTGTTTAATCTTATTTTACAAAAACAATAAACTAAACAAAAATTAAACCACCTTTCGCGTTAACCAATTAAAAAATCAAAAGTAATCAACTAAATAGTCGAATAAATTATTATTATAAATCTAAAAAAAAATTACCAGTATGCGATTTGTAGAATTTTAGGTTTGAAAAAGCTCTTTCAATCCTTCACAGGTATAAAAGTTTTTCTTCTCAACTGTTCAAAGCTCTTGATTTTGAGGAGTTATTGTTTATAAAATGGTAAATTATTAATAAAACTAATAGGGGCGGAGGTAAAGTGGGGCGAGCTGCAGCGGCCGCCCCACTTGACCAGCGGAGGCAGTGGTACATCTATAACTAAAACAGCATCTGCCTCAGAAAGAGAGGTTTGCTCCTGGTTTGAGTTAACATAAAAATAGGAGCCCAAATGGAGGAAACTACAGATCTAATAATACCAAACTGTCCTTTCCTAAGTCATCGGTGGGCTCTTTAAATCATTCAAACACTCTCCTACTGTACTTGATTTGATAACACTTAAATCGTTTTGGATAATATTGTTTGACTTCTTGTTGAGTCAGCTCCTCTAATCTTTCAAAGTTAGGAAGGTTTATCTTCTCAACTATTAGAAACTTCTGATTTTGAGGAGTTATAATCTATAAAATAGCAATTTGTTATTATAACTAGTTCTCTGATGTTATGAATAATTAACAAAAAATTGCATACCTTGATTACATCAATGTAGATACCTTCACCCTCCTCACCTACAACATCCTCAGCTTGATGATTTGCATCATCTTAATTCCCAACAATATTATCTTCACCTACAATATCCTCAATATTGGCAACTTGTTGATTTGCATCCTCTTCATTCTCATCAACATTTTCACCTATAACATCCTTAGCTTAATAATTTTTTCCTCTTGATACCCAACAATATTGTCTTCACCTACAACATTTTCAGCATCCTCTTGAGCTAAATCAGCATCTTCGGCTAAATCAACATGCTCATCGTCTTCTTCGTCCTCATCATATGTGTCGTCCTCATCATATGTGTCGTCCTCATCGCCATCGTGAGGATCATCATCACCCCCATCAGCAGCACCTTCCACCCCGGCTCCTTGGTCCGGCTCAGCATCATGTTGAGGGTCCTGGTCCTCTGGAGGAGGATTCATATCATCCAAAGCCTAAAATTCCATGTCCCAATTCTTAGGTTTATAATCTCCTAAATGTTAGTAAATAATAAGATGAAGATAAAACATGTGAGCTGATATACCCTTAGATCAACTCTATTGAAAGAAGCGACATGAAAATCAATAGCACCATACAAAGAAAATTCATAAAAAATCATAACAACAAATATTCATGTAGTCACACTTGTGTTTGAGGATTCATTTTTAGCATTAACATCTTATCTGATATCTTCCCTATATTCTTCAGATTATTAAACTGCTCCAACCCCATTTGCTGCTGATTCCCATCAGCAGAGCATTGTTTTGTAAACTGAGTCCCTAAAAATACCAAAACCATATATAGATTTAATAATCAAACATGTGGATAACTTTCCCACCCCCGCCCCACCCCGCCCCATTGCCATCCCTATTCAAGACCATAATTCACGACAGTACCTTGATTCTGTTAATTATACAAATTAATCACCTAAATAACTGTTTATTCTTCATAATAATAAAGCAAATAATCAAATTTCGCACCAAATTTGTGATTGATAATAAACACAAAAGCAAGTGATTACCTCATTTTCCTTTAGAAGCTTTGGAGATTCCATTGATTGAATGATTGCTAAAACTTCAAGTAACTGACAGTTGAAAGAAATTGAGAAACTGTTACTTATAAAAATAACGAAAGTAAACAGATCAACTTAAGGGAACTACCTTTATAATGAAGGCGGAGGGAGCCGGAGTACCGCTGTGGCTTAGACGAGGAGATTTACAACTACAAATGAACCTGATTTTTTTTAATCTCTTTCTCACGCTCTCTCTCTCTAGCTATCTCCGAAAATTGTGTTTAATTTGAATCAATTTTGAAAATGAAGCAATTTTTGTGCTTCCTTAACTTATGTATAAACGCGGCATATTTATAACTGATAAACAAACAACAATTTCAGTGCTGCATTTGGTTATTTAGAACGCGCGAAGTTTTTTAAAAGTTAATAGAGTAGGACAAGGGCTCGATATGAGCCTGTTAAGAAAGCCCATAAATAATGGCCCTCTATCTACTTATGCGACAGTGGCCCATAAATAGTGGCCCTCGGTTTCATTTTTTTTCTGATCCAAGCTTCTTGTCCAGGTCAGTAAGGCTATAACTTTGATGTTCTGTCATGTTTTTAGTCCATGTAGGATTATGAATGTCCACGTCATATTTTTTTAACAGAAGGAGGTGTTTTCTTGTTCCGTTTTAAAGACGTTAGGTGTTTTCTTTTACACCTTTTAAATTACTAGGGGTATATTTGCACTCCGTTATAAACATTAGGAGCACCCTTTTTCAAAAAATTATTTACATGGATTTTTTCAAATTTGTAAAGAAGGGTTTTTAATTGTTTTATTTCTAACATCCAAAAATATTTGTAATATGTACTAATATGAAGGATTTATTTTAGTGTTATTAGAGTGAAAAGATGTCAAATTGATGTTTTATGGTATATTTAAAAGTCGAAAATGCGAAATAGAATAAAAATTGATTAAGCGATTGTGATTGATTTTCAAAAAACGTAAAAAATCTAAACGGTTCGTAAAGAAAAACTCTTAAAAGACTTTAAAAACAAGAACAAACTTCTGCAATTAAAATCTAAAATTCAACACTGTAAATGAACTACTGCTGAAATAATGTTAAAAATAAAAGATTGTAATTGCGAAAGCTGTAAAATATTTACAAATGATTTTATAAAATAAAAGCTTTTGGTTGTGATGATCTCCTGAGAGTATTGAGTTTTTGTTGAATTTGGCTGGGCTTCAAATCGTCGTCTTCTTCTCCCTTTTATAGCATCTGTAGAAACTGCCTGATGATAACTGCCCACGTTTTCATAATGCTTCCCACTTCTAAAAACTGCTCATGAAACATCGCTTTACAAAAAGCACGTGACTCCCTGGACTTTGGCCAATTGAACTTCTAGGCTTCAGCCTTTTGAGCTTCTAACAGGCTTCTGGCCTTTTGAGCTTCCACTTCTACTCCCCGAGTTATATTGTTTGAACTTAACCTCTGAAATTCTCTTTTTCTCAAAGGTCAGGTCAAGGTCAAAAACCTCTGAGATGGTCAAAACTCTGAAATTAATTTCTCAAAAGTCAAATCTCTTGAAATTAACCTCTGAAATCTTTATAATTCTCCACGTAACTTTTTCTATCTTTTTAATAGAATATGGGCTTTATGGCCTTAGGGCCATATTTATAATTTTGGCGTAATTAAAAGGATTTATTTTAGTGTTATTAGAGTGAAAAGATGTCAAATGATGTTATATGGTATATTTAAAAGTTGAAAATGCGAAATAGAATAAAATTGAATTTTACAACGTTGGGTGTTATTGAAAGGAAATCTAAAAGTCGATAATTTCTAAGACGTTAGGCCTGAATAAAAAAAATGACGAGTGCCCTATAAAAGCTTATAATTTAATCTATCTCGTTGATGAAAAATAAACGTCTGATACGCACTTTACCTACATAGTAAAGCAATATTGAGATTTTTTATACAAAATATAAAATATATATATAATCAATAGAACCACCGAAGTTTTCTCATTAATTCTCAATATATAAATACTTTTCATTAATTCTCATAAAGAAAAATCTCATCGGTTTTCACTCTTTTAAAATCACTTACATATTACAATGTTCTTATATTTATTAACTTCTAATATTTACTAATTATTTATTTTAATGAATATTTATTTTTAAGAAATAAAATTAATCTAAAATTTTGATAATCTCACATTTTATATAAAATACTTATTTAATTTTTTATTATTCTAACATTGTAGTTTTACAATTTTACCAAATACATCATAATGTTTTTAAATATATTAATTTTTTAATCTCTATAATCATTTATTTTATTGAATTTTAATCTTTAAACAAATAACTTAATCTAGAATTTTGACAAGTTTAAATTTTATATAAAATATTTATTTTATTTTATTATTTAACATTGCAATTTATTTAACTTTTACTCAATATAAAAATTATTATTAAAGAATATCAGTATCAGAGATAGGTATATTTTTTAAATAATATATTAATAACATCAAAATAAAACTTTAATCTATTAGTTTGCACATTATGATTTGTTTTTGTATTTTTTATATAATTTAAAATTTAAATTTCATTTTTTTAAACTAAACAGTTGTATTTGTTATTAGTTGCGACCTAATTATCATGATAACTATTTGTAAAAGTTAGATACTGTTTTTAAATCTGGTCATAATAGATAAAGAATACACAAAACTTAAATTTAAAAAATTAAACTAAAATTTTGGATACAATTGCAAAGAAACTTTTTAAATTAAATATAATTAAAAAAATTAAAAAAATTGGTCGTATAATAAAAAAAACATAAATATTTGAATTTTGATGTGATTATTATTTAGATGAAACATATTAAAAAAGAGTAAATTATTATAAGACTTCCATATTTATCATAATTCACATTTTAGTTTATATTGTTTTAATATCAAACAATATGATTCTTCATATTTGTTTTCGTCAACATTTTAGTCACTTCGTCCATTTTTGCTGTTTAGTTAACAGAGTTAAAGGATTTAAGGGTAAATTAATTTTTAAATATAAAGAATGAAATTATTAACAGAAACAAAAGTGAAGGACTAAATCGTTAAAAGAAATAAAAGTGGCGAACGGTATAGTTTTCATTGATTCGGTTGATTAATATTAAAAATGGGTGGAAGAATTGAACTATTGTGGAAATAAAAATAAAAAACTATCTCATCTGATTTGCAAGCGGAAGGAATTAAAGTATAAATTTTAACAAATGTGAACTCATAATAATTTGTTATGATAAAAACTAAATATTTTGAGGAAAGTCTTATAGTTAGAAGAGCAATGGTTGACAATAGTATTACTTGAGAATTTGTGGCAGTGCATGAAACATAATTGCATTTGCAAAGAAATAAGGATATAGAAGAAGCCATAGTTGAGTAAAATGAGATGAAATTGCATTTGAGAAGCCTACATTTCTTGAATTTTGATAAATTTGGAACTATCCAAAAATTATCAATATGAATGTTTATAATTCTGCCATTAATTTCTTTTTTTTGAATTAGATATCACATCTCTTTCTTCTTTTAATATAGTCAAATTTTGCTACTTGTCGGATGTGCAATATTTGCAAGTGGTCCTTTAATTATTATCATCATTATATATTGTCGATGAACGACGATGACCCTAGATAGTTTCTTGCATGCACTTAGATTTTCTTCCTTATTTTTAATAATTATTATTTATTAAGAGTATATAAATAGGTTCAAACTTAAAATTAATTAGAAACGTAAGACCAACAAGCTGTAACTCAAACTGTCAAAATCATGAATTTATTTCCCCCACAAGCGCCCCCATGATATAAAGTCATTCTTACTTTTATATTAGAAATGAAATTTAAATTTTTTATACATATAAATCGAGTTAGGTCGAGTTCGATTCACAGTTACTCTATTGAATTCTCTTTTCTGAAAATCGAGCGTCTAAAATAAAATTTAATTGAAATTAAGCGGAATTATATTTTGATTTTTAAATTTTAAAATCGAATAATTCAAATTTTAAAATTGAATAATTCAAATTTGACAATGTTTTGACTCGTCGAATGTCTTTTTTTTAAATAATAATCCGTCTAATAACTTACATGTTCTAGTAAAAACTTCACATATTTCCAGAGTATTATTTCCTTTGACCTTGCATAAGCATTGAAAAGTATTTGGTCATCCTAACTATGGGAATTATGAACTTTCTTGACATTTTCAAATCTAAAAAATATCCAACAAAAGATTCATAACTTAAACCTTTCTTATTAATTTAGCAATCAAATTATACATTTCAATCTCCACTTTTTTCATCATGATTGTAATGTTAATTAAATTTCTGTATATTATAATCTTTTTTTCTTCTTCTTTGAAACACTTAACTTCAGCTCAAGAGTCGAACCAGTTCATCTACAATGGCTTCACTGGATCTAATTTGAATCTCTGTGGATCTACAACACTTCATTCTAATGGTCTTTTAGAGCTGACAAACATTTCGGATCATCAAATCGGCCGCGTTTTTTTTCCGACTCCTCTTAATTTTAATAAATCTATGTCCTTTTCTACTAATTTTATTTTCGCTATTGATCCTGAGAATCCGGATCTCGGCGGCCATGGCTTCGTGTTCACGTTATCTCCGAAAATCGAGTTTACGGGAGCTATGCCGACAGAATATTTCGGAATCTTTAACTCTTCAACAAATGGGCAGAGTTCGAATCATATTTTTGCTGTTGAGTTTGATACAATTCAGACTGTTGATCTTGGAGATATTGATGATAATCATGTCGGAATCGATTTGAACAGCTTAATTTCCAATGTTTCGGCTCCCGCGAGTTACTTCTCCGACAAGGAACAGGTAAATAAGACTCTGAAGCTCATAAGCAGAAACAGAATTCAGGTTTGGATAGATTATGATCAGCAACAGAATCTTCTCAATGTTACATTAGCTCCTATAACGAGCTCGAAACCCGAAAAGCCGCTATTGTCGAAGAAAATCGATCTTTCCTTAGTTCTGTTAGATTCTATGTATGTTGGTTTTTCTTCATCTACTGGTTCCATGGCTAGCCACCATTATATTCTTGGATGGAGCTTTAACAGAACTGGCCCGGCTCAAAATCTTGATTTGTCAAAGCTTCCTCCACTTCCAAGTAGACCAAAATCAGGCAAATCATTCAATCCAAAAGTAATCATGGGATCGACAATGGGAATTGTTATACTCATCATAATAATCTACGGACTTGTTTATATAATTCGGAGGAACAAATTCGAAGAGTTTCGCGAAGATTGGGAGAAAGAATACGGTCCTCAAAGATTTTCTTACAAGAATCTTTATAAAGCATGTAAGGGATTCAAAGAAAAAGAGCTACTCGGATTTGGAGGATTCGGAAAGGTTTATCGAGGTCTATTACCTTCATCGAACGTACAAGTTGCAGTCAAGAAAGTCTCGCACGATTCACAGCAAGGAATGAAGGAGTTTGTGGCAGAGATTGTGAGCATGGGGCAGCTAAGGCATAGAAACTTGGTGCAATTATTAGGTTATTGTCGACGAAAAGGCGAATTACTCTTGGTGTATGATTATATGCCGAATGGAAGTCTCGACAAGTATCTGTTTCGTAATGACACTCCGAATCTCAATTGGGACCAACGATATCAAATCCTAAAAGGAGTCGCGTCTGCACTTCTATACCTCCACGAAGAATGGGAGCAAGTCGTTCTGCATCGAGATGTGAAAGCGAGCAATGTGATGTTAGACTCCGATTTCATAGGGAGGCTAGGAGATTTCGGGTTGGCTAAGTTTTACGACCATGGATCGGATCCTCAAACAACGATTATGGTCGGAACTATAGGGTACCTTGCGCCCGAAGTTTCGAGAACGGGAAGGGCTACTACTTGTAGTGATATTTTTTCTTTTGGCATACTAATGCTTGAAGTGGCATGTGGAAGAAAACCTGTAGATTGGGAAATGCCAACAGAGGAGGTGATTTTAGCGGATTGGGTTCTTGATCGTTGGAAAAACGGTTTGATTCTCGAAACTTGTGATTCGAAATTGGAAGGTAAATTTATGGTTGAAGAAATGGAATTAGTATTGAAATTAGGGTTGTTTTGTGCTCATTCTACACCAGCATCTAGGCCTACAATGAGGCAAGTAGTTCAGTATTTAGATAGAAATGCAAATTTACCAGAGATATTAATGGATAGCTCTGGGTTAGGATTCATCACAGTTGGCCATGATTCAGGTGAGGATTGGAGTTTGTGTTTTCCTACATCTAATGATTTTTCCGGCTTGTCTAGCTCCAGTCCGATTCTAAGTTCCGTTGAATCAGAAAAACTTTGCGGTCGAAGTAAAATTACAGTCTCTTCTTACGATTAACCACATCAGCTTTAGATGAACTGGATTATGTATGATATTGTAAAAATTAAATTGATTTATGATTAAATTGCAAATTTTGCAAAAGGCCGGGTACTTTTAGTAATTTAACCCTTTATTTTGCTAAAATTTGTTGTTCTGTAATTAAATTTATTTAGTTGGTTTAGTATTATATTTCCTAGTTATATTCTAATTAGAAATCTTCTTATTTAGTATTATTATATTTCCTAGTTTTATTAGGAGTCTTGGTGCCCAAGACTAATTGTACTATATAAATAGCCGTTTCAACTTATTAATCAAACTATCTAAAAATTCTCGGATAGGCAGCTCTCGGATTGAGCTCCAATAATTACCAAAGCTCGAAAGCGCAATAAATCAAGGACACGACAACCTTTAACAGAAGGCCTGTGATACGATATCAACTAGTCTTAACATCCTGATTCATTGAGCTTAGGTAATTGCTAGCTTATATACAAGATATGAATAGCAATTTTCTGATCGAAATACATGATGCAGGCTTATCTTAATTCATAACCATGCCTAGCTAATTGAATTATTCAATATTGTTGAGGAATCGTTTTTTTTTGTAATTTTTATTATTTTAATGGAAGTTTTTAGCATTCGGAAAAAAGATAGTCTCAATTGGGTCCCTCAAAAAATTTAGTTGATATTTACTACATTAAAATTCTGAACCATTGCCTCGATGTACAGTTTTATAATGGAGTTTAAGATAACATACTTTTTTTCAAGCTTGACTAGGTTACACAATTGTATATAAAATCATTAATTTTTTCACGTTTATCATCAGAAAAAACGAATACTAAAGTTGGTTTAAAAAATCCACCCAGCGATCCAAAACTATGATCTAATATAATAAGTTGCCCACACAATAGAAAATTAAATTTGGATAGCTTACTTATTTTAAAGTCTAGTGTTAATATAATTTTTTCCAAAGGAATGAGACTCGAAAATATAAATTTATTTCATCTTAGTTTGATGAATATTGTATTCAAGGTTAAGTCTCTCACATATATTCCGAGGTTGAGGGTTCGATCTCAATTTTCGCACATGCCGTGTTTGTCTGGTTTAAAATTTGGTTAATATTCTCGCTAACTCCGCTTATATCTAACTAGTTTGTTTAACATTTGAAGTTGATTAAAAAAACATTAAACTTATTTTTTTAAAATAATTAAATTTCAAATACATTTAAAATAATACTAATTAAACTTTTTTTTTTGTTTTTAAGAGTCAATAGAAACATACCAAAATAAAGTTAAGATATTTTTTAAAATAAAAATAGAAAACTTGAAAATATGAATCAACAAACAATTGACACAAGACTATAATATCGTTGAGAATTGGGAATAACAAAGAAAAATAAAAACGAAGCAGATGACGACACGTGGATCTAGACCATAAAATCGGATGCAAACCTATTTATATTCCACTCTTTATTCTTTTTTCTAGTCCGCTTCTCTCTCCTCTCTCTTTCATCTCTCTGTACCCCCAAATTTTTCGAAATTCTCAAACCCTAGATACATTCAATTTCATCTAATCTCAATAACTTGTCGAATTGACAGTTTTTAATTCGATTTCATCCTTAATCGGAGAACATGGCGGCGTCAGCATCGGCGGCGACAACCAGCACGGTTTATATTCAGGTCATAGAAGACGTCGTTAGCAAGGTGCGCGATGAGTTCATGATTAACGGTCCTGGAGAGAATGTCCTCAACGAACTACAAGCAGTATGTATTTTTTTTTATTATTGTCGGTGTTTGAATTGTTAGGGTTTGGTAATTTTGTGAATTTTATGAACTGAAATGCAATTAGCCAATTAGTGGTGGTTTGGATCTGTGTTTT
The DNA here is from genome assembly GCF_937616625.2 of Mercurialis annua. NCBI lineage: Eukaryota > Viridiplantae > Streptophyta > Magnoliopsida > Malpighiales > Euphorbiaceae > Mercurialis > Mercurialis annua. Next base: position 1,327,421 of record NC_065575.1, on the reverse strand, counting down.
AGTTAGGAGTAGGGTTTATGTTGAGATTTAATTAAATTGTGGTTTTGATTTTTTTGTTAGATTTGGGAGCTGAAGATGATGCAAGCTGGAGTGGTGTGCGGTCCGATTGAGAGGTCGTCGGGTATTAATAAGCCGGTGCATGACCTTAATGTGCCGTATGAAGGGACTGAGGAGTATGAGACTCCTACTGCTGATATACTCTTCCCTCCTGTTAGTATTACAACTGCCTTATCGGTCAATTTATTTATTTATTTTGACTGAAGTAAATGTTTGAAAAGCTTATAATAGTTGGTAGAGTTACATTTTGAACCTAAAGAGAAAGGTAGGAATTTGGACAGAAACAAATTTGGCCAAACTTCACATCGTTTTTGAAAGATTCATGTTGTTGAGGTGTCTATTTGGTCAAATCTCATGTTTGAATACTTTTTAACTTTAAGAATAACAAGCCGTATAAAATGATATCATGTCAATGTTGAGCTGATTTTTGCTAGAATTCAATTACTGAACATTATATATTATACAATAAGACGTGGAGGGTAAATCAACATGAACCAAATTGCACATTTTAATTTGGGTGATTGGGATTATGCTTGTCGTGACTGTAACTAAGAAATTATTATTACCATGGGATATGCTTTTTGGAGAGTCATTAGTTGTTGAGAGGGTTGCTATTTCACTAATTGTTCCAAGAAAGATAGAGGAGGGAAAAGAATAAAAGGAAAAAAGAAACGGTTAACCATGGATAAGTATAGCAGTAAGCAGTACTGAAGATACCACTGCAAACTGATGTGTTTATCTAGTTCTCTAGACATTTTTCAGTTGAAGAACTTTAAGTTTTGACTTTAGTTTTTCAGGCTAATAATCACCCATGGCACCTCAACTTTGGGGGTGCGGGCGCTAAACCCCCCGAAGTAAAAAAACGGGCAGTAAACTCCCTGAACTTTGAGGCGGCGCTCACTAAACCCCTTTTGGACGAAATATGACCAAAATACCCCCGGCGCCGTTTTTTTTGGTCAACTGACTTTTTTTTCAAAAAAAAAAATAAATAAATAGTGGCGCCACGTCAGCTGCCACGTCACCAAACTACCCTAAAAAATTAAAACACCTAAAATACCCCTAAAACACCCAACCCAATCAAATCAACCCAATGAATTCAACCAAACCACTTTCACCCGAACCGCCATCACAACCACCACCACCGCCACCACAACTGCCGCCGCCACCATAACCACCACCGCCGCCGGGATCCGTTCCTCACTGAGGAACAGATCTGGATCTATTCCTCAGTGAGGAACAGATCCGATCTGTTCCTCACTGAGGAACGGATCCGTTCCTCAGTGAGGAACAGATCGTGGTCTGTTCCTCAAGTGAGGAACAGATCGTCTGTTCCTCACTGAGGAACAGACCGTCGTCCGTTCCTCAGTGAGGAACAGACGACCGTCGTCTGTTCCTCACTGAGGAACAGACCGTCGTCTGTTCCTCACTGAGGAACAGACGACGAGGGATCTGTTCCTCAGGAACAGATCCGTCGCCGGATCTGTTCCTCTTGAGGAACAGATCGCCGGATCTGTTCCTCTTGAGGAACAGATCCCGCGATCTGTTCCTCTTGAGGAACAGATCCGGCAGATGACCGGAAAATTTTTCCGGTCATCTTCAACGGAGAAGATGATCGGAAAAATTTTCCGGTGTGGTCCGGTCGGGTGGAGGTGGTCCGGTCGGGTGTTGAGTTAATCTTTTGATTTAGATTGGGTTGATTTGTTTTTTTTGTCTTTTTCTAAATCAAATTAGGGGTATTTTGGGTGTTTGAAATTTTTAAGGTATTTTACTGACGTGGCAGCTGATGTGACAGTGTCAGATTTTTTTTGAAAAAAAGTCAGTTGACCAAAAAAACGGCGCCGGGGGTATTTTGGTCATATTTCGTCCAAAAGGGGTTTAGTGAGCGCCGCCTCAAAGTTCAGGGAGTTTACTGCCCGTTTTTTTACTTCGGGGGGTTTAGCGCCCGCACCCCCAAAGTTGAGGTGCCATGGGTGATTATTAGCCAGTTTTTCACTTGAAAAGCTTTTAAGAGAATTGTGTGATTTCCTTTTGGAGTGAATATTAAGATTAGTTATTGTTGATATTGAAATATTGATAATGTTGATTTTTGAAATTGTAGACACCAATGCAAACTCCTCTTCCTACACCACTGCCAGGAAGTGCGCAGACACCTTTGCCTGGTACTGCACAGACTCCTTTGCCTGGAACTGCTCAGACACCTTTGCCAGGAAGTGTGGACAACTCTTCTATGTATAACATTTCCACTGGACTTACTAGTGAGTATGCAACACCTGTAAGTGATATCGGTGGCGGTGCTGAATCTAGAGCTGGAAGGCCTAGTCCATATATGGTAAACTTTAAATTTTCATTCCCATTTCAGTTATTACCCAAATGTCCTTATTTGAACTACTTCTCCATATATTCAAGTTATTTGATCTAGTTGTGGATATAATTTTTCTTTTAACAGCAACCTCCTTCTCCCTGGATGAATCAAAGGCCTCCTCTTGATGTTAATGTCGGTAAGTATGATTAGGATTTTTGAAGTTGTTCTTTCATTTTCTGTATCTTATATCTTAGATAATGAATGTGATGTTAATGTAGCTTACGAGGAAGGGCGGGAGGACGCTGACAGAGGAAATTCTCATCAATCCTTGACGCAGGTTAGTTATGCTGCATATGTGTATTGGAAGTTGAAACTGAAGAATATTGTACAATAATGGTGTTTTAGTTGTGAACTCTGGAAGCATTTCCCTTTATTCTATTTTTCAAAAACAAATGGAAACAGCCTATGAAAATTCTGCTGGTTATTGGTTTTAATACTGTAGAAAATTTCAGGACTTCTTTATGGGGCCTCCTGGTAAGCGTAAACGCGAAGATTTTGCTACACAATATAACAATGGCGGATTCATACCACAGCAGGATGGAGCTGGGGATACACCCTTTGAGGTTTTACAAGTTGCCATATTTCAAGAAGTCTTATTAGCTTCCTCTTTACTTAGTATTAGTAGTATACTTTTGCTTGATGATGTTAGATTGTGTTACCCCAAACAAAGCATGTCATATGCTGTTAGGCTTAAGGTGTTTAGCATGAGCTTTTACAGGATGAGTGGCATTAGTATATTGGCTTCTTTAGGCTTTGTGAAATTAAAGCATAAGCATCTAGTTACTTGTTCTTCACGATCTTCTAAGATGAAAACAATGCAGGGGATACTAGTATGTGTGCCGGGTAACCAATACTATTTATGAAAATGCAGGGTGATGTTTGATTTGTAATTTTAAGTTTTTAACAGATTCTGTAGCTGGTATCTTGCTCTTGTGTTTTACTATTTTATTCTTGTCAGCTATGTAGCTGCAAATTGTAATAAATGTATTTATCTGCTGTTGAGCAATTATTTGAGCTGTTGTTGAAGTTAAGGTAGTAAGACAGTTGCTTCAGGAGATGGTAAGTCTAATTGACAAAATTTAGATGGATTTTTACCTCTGTTGACATTTCTGATACAACTTTTATTATGTGTCAGAGAAAAAAGGACTTCATGTCTATGTGCCTGAACCAAACCATATCCTTTTGTTTGTGAATCTAAAATGCAAACTTGCAGCCTAAATGTATTGTTTTTTCTTAATGGTATTAATAGTATCATTCTCTAGTTTACAGACTTTATAAAATCTATGAAAGAACAGTCTAATCAAGCTTGTACTTCTAATATCTTCATTTAAACTGTTAGCCCCTCTTATTTTGGTCTACAAAGTTGAGTAAATTGCTATTTATTTCAACTATATGATGGCAAATTGCAGGCAAGCAAAGGTAATGATCCTCATGGTAGACGTGGTACAACCATAACTGCAGATATTGAGATCTTACCTAATGTGGCAAGGCGAGGCTTCAAAATTTCTCAACTGGATGGCCCCATACCTGATCCTTATGAGGATGTGCTTTCAACTCCAAATGTAAGAAATATATATGCAAAGATGCAATGCTATTTTTTAAAAAAGTTGAAAGCTATAGAAGTGCTTTGATGCACCCTTGCTCACACACGTTTATCTCGTTACTTATGTTTTCTGCTCGATAGAGTGAGCTGTGTTCTGTATGTATTGCTCAAGTTTCTAGAAATTTGGTGACAGGATTCATATAACTACTTACTAACCAACATAATGTTTTAAAAAATTCCTTGAAGATGTACAATTATCAAGGTGGTGTAAATGAAGATTACAACATTGCAAACACGCCAGCTCCTAATGGTAAGTTGTTTAAAGTATGTGTTCAATTCTATTCCTTTTCGGATGGTGAAATTAGCCTCTCTTTTGTGTGTTGAGTGAGTTAAGAGATTTTTTTTTTTTGGATAAATGATTAAAGAGATTTTTTTTTTTGGCTTTTACAATCTGTTTTCCTCCAAACGTAGATATGCAGGCAAGCACTCCTGCTGTAATGCCTCAAAATGATTTGTTAGATGACGACGATGATGAGCCTCTGAATGAAGACGACGACGACGATGATGATTTAGATGATGTTGACGAAGGGGAGGACATGAACACTCAGCATTTGGTTTTGGCTCAATTCGATAAGGTGTCATTGCACTTATTGTTTTTCTTTTTTACACTTTATTTTATATATCTAGAGGTCTGTAAAAACCGAATCAAACCAAACCAACGAATTTTGTTCGGTTCGGTTTGATATCATAAATAATTGGTTTTTTTGTTTGGTTCGGTTTTGGACATGAAAATTTTAGTTTAATTCTATTGTAAACCGAACTGAAAAACTTACTATTTTGGTAACTCCTTGAGATTTTAGTTTGATTTTAAAAAGTGGGGAATATGCACCCCTGTAGACAAATCCTTCTTAGACTTGCTAAATCAAAATGATAATTTGCATGGATAGGTGACTCGGACCAAGAGCCGGTGGAAGTGCACTCTCAAGGATGGCATCATGCACATAAACAACAAGGACATTCTCTTTAATAAGGTAAGTTTTGCAGTTTTCAGTGAATAAATGAAGCTCTTCCTGGTTTCTATGGGTGTATGGGTCTGTGTTTAGGTGTTTTATATGGTTACCTTGCATTTTACAAAGTATATTTTACTTTCTCTACTTATCGGCATTAGATGCATAACAATTGAACAAAGGGTCATTGCAGTCTCTAAACTTTTGCGTCATGGTCAATTAACTCACATTTGGTAATTTTAACCAATTAGGGATAATATTAGAGTGTATCCCGACTCACTTTTATTCAATGATTAAATAGATAAAGAGTATACTAAAAACAAAGTAACCGTATCCTTTCCCGTCTGTTTATTATCACGCATTCGGAACCTTCTTATTTGTTTCCTGCTGTGTTTGTACAGGCAACAGGAGAATTTGACTTCTGATTTTGTTAGAGAAATGTCTTGCTATCAACTTAGCTTTTGGCATTAAATGAAAAAGGAAATTTACGAGCTATCGATGGATCTTCCATGGTTGCTGTTCAGTGAGGTGCTTTTGATGGTGGGCGTAATGTACATAAAGGAAGAGTTTTTTTTTTGTAATTTTTTTGGGGTCCTCCAGTTTCTGTAATGGATGGTAGTAGCTTCAGATTTTCTTCAAATTTTACCATTACTTATGAAGTTTGTAATTTTATTTGTACCATACCAATTAGGAATAACATTGATTTTGGTGATTATATGCTCATTCTGATGAACTTATATTCTTAGTTCATGCATTAGTGCTGTTTTGAACTTGTCTATTGTGTTATAAGCTTACATAATATATAGACCTTACTTTTGTATTTTAAATAGAATTGATCATAATTCTATCTTGATCTACTTTGAAAATTCATACTCCTTCCGTCTCATAATGAAAGACGACTATTTTTTCATCTTTTAGAATTTGTTTCTTAATTCAAGAACCTCGGTTATTTTTATCTGTCCAAAATGGCATATTTCCCTAATCAATATACATTTGGTTATCTTAAATTATAAACAAAAACGATTTTAAGTTGAATGTTAATACGAAATATCAGTAATAATTTTTATCAACTTCTGTCACTTTTATTTATTATTATTTTTTTGAGAAATTGTATTATATTCTTTTAATCACCGTTAATTATCACTTTATTCAATATAAAAATTAACGATAAATTTAATTTTTCAAATTCAATTTTTAATTTCAAAAGGCTAATGGATTTTCAAAATTTTAACTCGTGATATTTAAAATATTTAGATAGTTAAATTAAGGAAATAATGAAAAATTTATAAAAAATAACTAATTTAACTATTCAAAATCTACCATTTGATATGTCTCTTCATATTAGTATCAGTATGTCTTTTCATCTTGATCAAATTGATTACTTTTGGACCCAGAATAGTTTTAAGTTTTGACAGTTTGTTGGTTCACTTCTGATCGAACATTTATTCTATTAATTAATAAATCCATTTGATAACATATTGATATAAGCACACATAATTCCATAAATAAAAAACAATGAATTATAAAATACAATTTAGAATAAATTAAATATAATTGTATTCATTTACAAATAAGTCTCACAAAATACAGTATAAGACATTGAATTTAAATCCTTAATCCCACAAAGGGAGTACTCACTATATTAAAAACAAAACAGGATCAAGAAATCAAATCTTGATGAGTAAAATACTTATGATATGCAAAAGAAAAATTCCCAATAAATCATCAAAATTCAAGACAATTATTGACAAAAATGAACCTGCCATGAGGTTAAAAATGTAATAATCAAAAAACAAAAAACCTCACTTTGCATGATTAACAAGCACACATTTAGACTGAAAAATATTAAACAAAGATGAAGGCTCAATGTATCCATTAGCCACTGCTGGATGATGCCATTCTCCTCCGGGAAGGACGGCCGGTGCAACTTTCTTGCTGTCACCTCCCATTATCGGAAACCGAAATTCCTCGGCCTCTGACAACGGCTGTGGCGATACAACAAGCGGTGATAGAAGCGGGATCGGAGTATGCGGCGAACCGGAAGAGGGCAAAAGTGGGTAACTTGTGCTATAATTAACTTGAAGAGTTGTTGGAGCTCTTTTTTGTAATCTTGTTGGGGGTTTTCCAACTTTTGTCTTGCTCATAACTTGTCCCTGATTTTGGAATAAATTTCCATTGTTTGCTTCCATTCTTGAAATCAACAAAATATTTTATAACTCAAGAAAATGTTTTGAAATCAAGAAAGTATTTAAGAAATCAAGAAAATGTTTTGAAATGCCAAAAATTAAAGAAACTAAGAGATACAAGATGAATTTTTAATTTTGAATCACAAAGATAAATAATATGGTGAATTATAAATACTTTGTGAAGAAGAAAACCCAATTAAAGAGATTGGCAGTTTTTTGTTTTTTTTAATTACTAGATTGGCAGTTAAATAACTGTCATTTGCTCAAAATGAGAATCTAGACTTAGTCATTTTTTACTTGCTTTGCTAATTCCATCTATAGAAAGTCAAAATGTCCCCAAATAACGGTTACAAATTTTTATTGACCTTTCTTTTATTTTTAATAATTCTAAAAAATTTAATATTTCCCAATTTTAGGGATTAAAAGAGTGTGAGATATCCACTATCTATGAACTGCCTGTACTTAATTGTAACATTATATCATCCCAACCACATGCTTAACTAATTTAACCATATTTCAAAAGAATTAACTAATTTAACCATATTTTAAAAAAATAACTAATTTAACCAACATTTTTTCTTTGTTTATAACAAGTAGTGAGGGTAGTCAATAACTAAAGCTTAAAAAAGGGTTTAAAATAGCAAAATAAGTTGGATTTTTTTTCTTTAGATAATAACAGCAAACAAAAGTTAGTTATTGGAAGTTAATATTGTTATTAAATTTAACCAATTATTGTTGTTATTAGTACTACTGTTGCATAGTTTTTTTTTTCAAACTTGTTGGACACTATAAACTAAAAGGATTCATTTCAAGAGAGATTTAGTTGTTTGAATTAGGCATAACTATTAGAAAGTAATTGTTGTAATGATTGTTAGACAGTTAAAGAAAATTAGTTTATTGAGATAAAATAAATTAATCTATTAAAAATTATATTAATTGTTTTTGTTTAATTAAATAGCACTAATTTTTTTATTTTAATTAGGGGTCATTTTTAAAGCATTATACTACAATTAATGCAGATATATACACCATTTACTTAAGTAATAATTCAACGCCTAAATTTAGGAAAAACAAACTTCAAATAGTACATATGATTTGGACGGAGGAATAACATACATATAATAAATTTTACTTATAAAAATATTGATATAAAGTTAATTATTTTTTATTAAAATATGTATAAAAAAAGATTGTGATAATAAGAGTAATTTTAGTAATTTATTATTTATTGCAGGTCATATATTATGATGCAAGTTGTTATATATATATATATAGATATATATATATATATATATAGATATATATATATATATATATATATATAGATATATATATATATATATATATATATATATATATATATATATATATATATATATATATATTCTTAATATCAATTTTAAAAATCTTATTTACATTTTTTATGAATTAATTAATTAACATAAATAAGTTAAAAATTTAGAATGAATTATCATTATGTTTTTATCCTTGTTCTTCTCCTCCATTAAACTATTAAATAAAATCAAATAAACAAATATTAACAAAATTAGACCTAATGACCAAATTTTTTTTTTGCTTTTACCAATTCTAATTAAACTAATTTTGTCAATTATAGCTTGATTTGAAGAATTTTATTTTAATTATTATGAGCAATTTTGATAAAACAAAAGTTTCAAAATTAAATAAAAATAATTTTAAACTATTTGTTTAGAAAAAATAAGAATTTCATTCTCAGTAGTGAAAGTGGTAAGAATTTTTGCTCTTGAAAGTAGAGGTCTTTAATTCAACATCCATAACAGAAAAAATAATTTGTTTTAAAGAACTTAAACATTTAATTAACATGTGCATTATATAATCTACTACAATGCTAAGGTAATAGTCCCTATATTGACTAGAATCATCAACGAATACATGTGTCAATAAAAAATAGCAGCCACCCAATAATTTAAATAACTTGTACCAATGAGATATAAATGATATAAATGCTGGACAATAAATTTATAGATCGTAAATTTAAATACTCGCACAACGTGACTCCTTATTTAATTATTAAAAATAAATTTAAATAATTTGTAACCGCCTATATGTATTTTATGAATAAAATAATATATAAAAATAACAATTAAAATGTTAAATTGTATAAAATAATAAATTATTAATAATGATCCAATAAAGCAAAGTTTGTGTAGAAATTTTTAATTCTAATTAATTTTGATTTGGTCCCATGTCCGGTGGTCCTAAATGAGCATACACCACAAACAAATACACTATCAGTTATGAAGATAATAAAGAGCGGGAACACATTAATTTTTAACCCCCTCATTTTTTTCCGATGGCTACTCTCAGTTCCTTAACTTTTTCCCCATTGAATATTCTACAATTTCACCAACCCAAATCCAAAATAAATTCATTTTCATTTAACAAAACCAACCCCAAATCAATCCCATTTCCCAATTTCAAGCACAATTGCAAATTTCCTATGTCTTCTAAGGAGCCATTTATCTCTAATCCAAAGAATGTATTCAATGTAATAATGAGCAATTTTTTTGTTTTTAATGTTTTTTTAATGTTTTGATTATGAATTTGTGATTGATTTGTTTGGTAGGTTGAATATTCTGCTGGAGAAGCTGAGCCTGCTCCTGATGTGACTCAGCAGGAGAGTTTTTCTTGGTCTTCTGTGGTTTTTCCGTGAGTTTTTTTTGTTGAAATTATGATTGTAATCTGTGGTTAGTTTAATGGGTACTTTGTATTTTGTTGAAATGTTAGTTGATCACATGATTTACGTTGTAAGGATCAAACTTTTAAGACTCCGCCATCTGGGCGCCATGGTAGCAAGTTGAAACCCGGCTAAGCCCTTTCTAATAAATGAAGTGGTTGGGACTGGATTGCTAGCCATTATAGCCCGGAATTGCTAGGTATGTGGACTTGCAGGCAGTCCTCATCCCCGGGTTTGACAGTGATCCTGGGCTTCGGCTCGGGGGAGTGAGTCCTCGTCACAAAAAAATGGAATGAGTTGATTTGGTTTAGTTTGATTAGGGTATAAAATTGAAGTGATCACCAATTGGGAATTTGTTGAAGTAGGAAATGTTTTGTTTGTCAAAGTGTTTATAGCCAATTGTTGTATTGTTGTTATAATGTGCTATGAGATTGTGGCTTATTATGCTTTTTGAGTTTTCGTTGAATATGTTTCTCATCTGAGGTGCTATTGTCTTAAAGAGATTTGTATTCATGGAAGGTTTTAGGTTTCTCTTTCCGGCTTTGGGAGGATTGTTATTTGGTTACGACATTGGTGCTACTTCTGGTGCTACCATATCATTGCAGGTGATTCCGTTTTAGTGATTCGTGCTTATAATTTACAGCTTATTTCATTTCAGGACTTAGTTTTAGCTTACTGTTAGACAACAATGTGGGAATGTTCAACTCTAATTTGCTTATTTATGTACCAATTTATCAGTCAGCTGAGCTCAGCGGGACAACATGGTTCAACTTTTCAGCTGTTCAGCTTGGTCTTGTGGTATGCTAGATGTGTACTAATAACAACCTTTTCATATTTTCCTGTTTTTTCTTTGTGTATGAGTCTATTATTTTTCTAGTATTCCTTGGATGTTGTAGGTTAGCGGCTCGCTTTATGGAGCTCTGGCTGGTTCCCTCCTTGTCTATCCAATCACGGATTTTCTAGGTACATGATCAGATTGCCTTTTTGTTTTCTCATATATTGCTGGAATGCAAAGAAGTGCTTTTAGTTCTTACCCATTTTTTGGACTTGGATAAAGGAAGAAGGAGAGAACTTATTGTAGCCGCTATGCTATATATGCTCGGTGGTTTAGTCACTGCTTGTGCTCCAGACCTCGGAGTTCTTTTAGTGGGACGTCTTCTATACGGTCTTGGCATTGGCTTGGTTAGCTTCTTAAAAAATTAACATCACTGTGTTTGGTACATTTCTTCGATGTTAGTGTGTCCACTGCCCCTTTTGGTGATGCCAATTTTCTTAGGACAGGCTATGCATGGTGCTCCGCTCTATATCGCAGAAACTTGCCCCTCACAAATTCGTGGAACTCTCATATCTCTTAAGGAACTCTTCATAGTTCTTGGGATATTGGTACGTTAACATGAATATTACGTTTTAGCAACTTATTTACCTTCTTTTGTAAAAAAAGATAGCTTAGTTAAGGAACTTAGTGCAGTTGGGATATTTGGTGGGGAGCTTTCAAATTGATGCAGTTGGGGGCTGGCGTTACATGTTTGGATTTGGTGTCCCAATTGCTTCAATTATGGCGCTAGGCATGTTCAGTCTTCCACCCTCTCCGCGATGGTTGCTTCTCAGGGCTGTTCAAGGCAAAGCATCTTTTAAAGAATACAAGGAGAAGGCCATTTTTGCCTTGAGCAAACTAAGGGGTCGGCCACTTGGTGACAAAGAATCTGAAAAGCAAATAGAAGATACCCTTGTCTCACTAAAGTCGGCCTATTCAGAGGAAAAATCTGAGGGTAGTATCTTAGAGGTGTTTCAAGGACCAAGTTTGAAAGCCTTCATAATTAGTGGAGGTTTGGTGCTTTTCCAGCAGGTGCCGCTTCTCTCAATTTCTTTGCTGCTTCAGGTATAGAGAATTTTCGTAGTACCATGGTTTTGATCTGACTTTTGGCCTTGTGATAGATAACCGGGCAACCAAGCGTTCTATATTATGCGGGTTCAATTCTTCAGGTAATTGGTTGCTAAAGTCAAACCTTCTATTTCTGAAATGACTGTCATGCTTCTATTTTATGTAATCCCATTGCTTAACATATTTAATTATGTCATTCAAGAGTGCTGGATTCTCCGCAGCTTCTGATGCTGCCCGAGTTTCTGTCATTATTGGTCTCTTCAAGGTACTTATCTACTTATCCTATTGGAAAGCTTCTGAATTCGTACAGATTACTCTTTCAATCTCATTTTAAATTTTAATTCCATTGCTAATAGTAATTATGGTCTGTCACCTATTGATCTGATGAAGCTGGCGATGACATGGATAGCAGTCCTAAAAGTTGATGATCTTGGCAGAAGACCCTTGCTGATTGGAGGCGTTGGAGGGATTGTATGCATACTGCCACACCCTTGAACATTTTATTTTCCTCTTCCTTTCTTTTTAGATTTTCTCTTCCTTGAAGATTATATAAATAATAATATCATACATTTTTGTGCATGTGTTTCAGGCTTTTTCCTTATTTCTGCTTTCTGCTTATTACAAATTTCTCGGAGGATTTCCGTTTGTTGCTGTTGGAGCTCTGCTTCTCTATGTCGGTTGTTACCAGGCAAGTGTTTTGTGTTTTGACTCTTAGCGATACTCGCATTGGTAATATACATTATGCAATAACCTGTTTAATGCTTAAACAAAATAAGCTATAAGCATAAAAATGGCCGGGCACTTGAGACAAAAAGAAAGAGAGAAATTATTTTTACGGTAAATTTAAGGTTGATTCTGAAAATTCCGCACTTTATATGCCATTTCAGGTATCATTTGGGCCAATCAGTTGGCTAATGGTGTCCGAGATTTTCCCACTCCGTACTAGAGGACGGGGAATAAGTCTTGCAGTTCTTACCAACTTTGGTTCCAATGCCATCGTAACATTTGCATTCTCACCATTGAAGGTATTAATTTTGTCCTATTAGAGTCCGTTTAGTTAAATCTCATGAATGAGAGTGGGAATGAGAATAGGAATGATTGATTTTATATGTTGTATAGTGAATATAGAAATCAAAGAAAAATGACACTGGAATTGATTCCCATGGCGGAATGACGGATTCACATTAATAGGGGTTTCTCATTTCCATTTCATTTTAATTTTTTTCCAACCAAACATGAACAACGGAAATTATTTCCATCCATTTCTATCCCCCTCAAAATATCATGAACCAAACGACCCGTTATTCCTTTCAATTCTTCCCCATTGTTGCTATGTGTTTTCTGAGCATTGTTTATGCAGTAATAATATGCACCAAAATCTGTTCATTCTGCAGGAGTTGCTTGGAGCTGAAAATCTATTCCTTCTTTTCGGGGGTATAGCTTTGTTGGCACTCTTGTTCACCGTAGTCTACGTCCCAGAAACTAAAGGTTTGAGCTTGGAAGAAATTGAATCTAAAATCTTGAAGTGAAAGACTAGAAAGTACCAACACTTTTTAGCGTAAGCTTCTAGTGTACAAAATGTTACGGTTAGTTTGTCAGTGTCGGAAAGGGCTTAAATCGCAAGCTTTACGATGCATTTCAAAATATTATGAGGAAGTAATGTATATTTTGTTCTAATGTGTAAATACTGAATAAAAATATGTTCCATTGCTCTCTCTCCTCTCTTTCATGAATATAATAAAATTTTGCAGCTGTAACAGCTCTTAACATAGACCAGGGGTAACAGCTCTGAACCAGATTCACTTTTTCTTCTAGAAAAAAGGCCCCTCAAACATAAATTCTACATCATAGTATTTTCAGAATTTTTTTCAGTGTTATCTGAAAAAAATAATAAAATTTTAAATCGATTTAGAATAAAAAAGTGGCACTAATTATTCAACTTGTAAAATAATTACCGAGTTATTAATTATTTTAATAAAAGTTCATTTTATCTCCTGAACTTAATACAGAAATCAATTAAAGCCAAGTTCGTAGCTTTGGAAAAACAACACCATGAACTTGATATTTATCTCATTTTACCCCTTCAGTTCTAAATTATCTAATAATGGGACTGCCACATCAGCTCCAATTCCAATCATTTTTTGTCACCTCATTTACAAGGGTAAAATGAGAAAAAATTGTCAAGTTTTATTTTTAAATTATAAATTTGACTTCAATTGATCTTTTGTGTTCAAGTTCGGAGGGCCAAATGAACATTTATCGTAAATTAAATCATAAACCTAGATACTCAATTAAACAAAAAATAAATTGAGGTATTAAAATTAACAAAATGAAAAGTTAAGACACCTGGCTTAAAAATCTAAAACAAATTCAGGTTCTCACAAGGGCAAAATAGGCACGAAAAGAGAAGCTCATTTCTTCGAATCGGCATAGCGTATTACATTACAGTAGCCATAAGCTTCCTCTTCACAGATTCACTCATCTCATCATTTTTATTCGATATCTCATTAATTCTACTCATCATCATCCTTCTTTCAAAAACCCTAAAAAATGTCGGGCGGGTTTTTCCGGGTAAGTATTCGGATCTAAACTCATTTTTTCTCATTTTACCGACGGCTAATTCTATTTTAAATTCAATTAATGATGATTAATTTTGTGTATTTGTATTTTCAGGGGACTTCTGCTGACCAAGACACTCGGTTTTCGAACAAGCATGCCAAGCTATTGAAATCGCAGAAATTTGCTGCTGAATTAGAGCATCTGGTTCTTAATTTAATAGCTTAATTAAATTAAATTTTAGTATTCAGCTTAATTTGCTATTTTAATATCTGTTTGTTTTGGAACTGTAGAATTTTTAGGGTTTATGTTGAATAATGAGTAATTTATTTAGGTTAATGATGGTGTTATTTGGTTTGGTTAGGTGGATACGAGGAAAGTGAAGATGGATGTAATTAGACCATGGATTGCGAGTCGGGTGACCGAGCTTCTCGGATTTGAAGACGAAGTTCTTATCAACTTTATTTATGGTCTTCTCGAAGCTAAGGTATCGAAACAGTTTGAAACTTGAAATTTTATTATTTGCTTGTAGGAAATGAAGTTTGTTTTCAAGGCCTTTTTTTTGGTTAGTACTAATTTAGTTGTATGCATACTTGCCTTTAGGAATTTTGACTTATTTGGCATAGCAAACAAACCCCATGATATTCCAGATTCCGACTGAGCTAAGGCTTGATGCTCTATTGTCAGGATTTTTTTTTCCTGGAGTTTCATCAGTTAGGCTATAGGTGTTCATGTCATTTATTTTTGTGATTATGATACAGGAAGTGAATGGGAAGGAGATTCAAATACAACTTACAGGATTTATGGAGAAAAACACTGTAAGGTTTATGAGAGAGCTTTGGTCACATCTTCTCAGCGCACAGAAGAATGAAAGTGGTGTTCCTCAGAAATTCTTGGATGACAAAGAAGAGGAAACTCGGAAGAAGCAGGTTTGTAAACATTTTTTATAATACCTCTCTTCAAGCATTAGAATTTGGAGGTCCTCATTTCTAAAATGATCAACATGGTTTACAGGCAGAGATGGATAGGATAACAAATGAAATTCAGAAGAAGAAAGAGAAAGAGAGCAAAGAACTGGAATTAGAGAGATCAAAGAAGATGGTAATGTTGACTTATTCATGCCGGAGTTAGATTCTCTAGAGTTGGGTTTTTGGTTTTAACTTAGTCTGTGTTTTCATGGTATTCAGCTAGCTTCTGCAATTATTTGGGTTCATGTCCTTTACCTCAAACTACTGTAGGACGGTGGGGCTGAAACAAAGGCTAATGTTGCTGATATGGAACTAGACTCGAAGAATTTGCTTAAGGGTTCAAGGGGTGATTCTGACGATGGAAAAGCAATGAACAATAGGAATGGCATAAGAGGAAGAGTCAGGTTAGGTGTTAACATTTTGGATTTATCTTTGCTGCTTTTCTAACTTTCCTCATTGAAAACCGACTAATTATAAGTTTTATTGACTGATCTCTGTCTGATGATAATATAAGCTGGGTTTGGAGGTATCTATATGTAATGATGCTATGTGATGAATGTTAGCTTGAATATCATATTTCATAAAGATTCATGGAATAGATGCATTTTAAGTCCATTTTCTGCTCAAATGATGAACAAAGTCTAGCATCTGTGGTTTAAGTGACTCGTGCAATATGTTATTGTCTAGCATACTGCAATACTTTGAATTGTAGTTAGGAACACTGTGCATGATTATATTAATAGACGCTTTAAAGAGCACATTCATGTTATGCAACTATTATCCATATGGGTCTGAGCATTTGATTTTTGCTAGGAATATGGGGTTTAAGCTTATATGTATGCTGGCATTATGATTGATGGGTCACGAGACAATTTTGGGTAGCGATGGACAAGGATATTCTCCTGTCTGTGGGAATATCCTTTTCCATTTGTAGTTATGTTTCAAGATCTATTTATCTCTGTAGGAGTTTGAATTGGTTGAGGTTCTTTATGGTATTAACTGTTTAATGATTTAGTTGACCCTTTCCTGCACCAGTATTGCTCCATACGCATTTTGAGCTAGGCTGCTTGCTTATATATCTATATCTAATTGCCCATCATATGTTTACTTAGGAGCAGGTCATGCATTGAACTCCCCTAAACAAATAAGGGTAATATGATCCTATTTAAACCGCGAAATCGATTATTTAGAAAATGAGGACAATATATCTGGATGGCATTGGTAGATCAGTCCAATAAATGCACAATTTACACTCTATAACACTGCATCTTAAAACAATAGTATATTGTATTGTATCTATCCATATAAACTCTCAATCAGATAAAATAGACCCAAGTGTTAAGGAAATAAAGTTTGTTCTGCATTTTTCTTAAGTTTCTTGTTAGTATTTAGGCTTAATCACCAAAAAAACCCTCACCTTTTAGCCCCTTTTCAGTTGCACCCTGACGTTGCAATTTTGTCAGTTGCACCCTAATTCGCACCTTTGGGTTTCAATTCCACCCTCAAAATCAAATTGGACTCTTTCTCACTCAGAAAAAATTTATAAAAACCCTTATAATGTACTAATTTGAACTCTTTTCCACATAAAAAGTTAAAAATGGATGACTTATTTTAATTTTTTTCAAATGAAAAAGAGATCGATTTAGTACTTGAGGGTGAAATAGAAAACCAAAGGTGCAAATTAGGGTGTAACTGACAAAATTACAACGTCAGGATGCATTTGAAAAGGGGCTAAAAGGTGGGTTTTTTTTTGGTGATTAAGCCTAGTATTTATGGATCCAAGTTTTTGTTTTTAGACATTGTTTGCTTTTCTGGTAAGCTTACTCAATGTTTTTGCCAAACGCTATATACAAAAGCATTCACTGACAATTAGAAGTCCATTAGGTCTTCTAGATCTCCCAAGTTGGCTGGTCGTTCTTCTTCATCTCCTCAATAATTTTATTTTTGTGATGAAGCTTATTTGTGCCTTGTGGCCTCTCTCTAAACATGGTAGCTTATGGTATTTTGGATGTCTTCTGCAGAGGCTCACCTCGGAACAGGAGGTCATCTTCAAATTCTAGAAGTCATTCAGGGTGTGTTGCATATGCTGTTGATTTTTATTATTCATTTCTTTGCCTTGCAGTCTTTTTTTTGTAATTATAGTTTATTATATGTATTATCATATTCTGAATGCGGTGAACACAGAGAGCACTGTCAAACTTTACATTTGAAGTGGGATTGTTGGAACAGCTTAACCCTTCTGCCAGTTGCTGATTCTTCTATCTCTCCTAGTTGTAGCATCTTACAGGGTTTATTCATATATTTTTGACAGACACAGGTCAAGGAGTTTGTCCAGATCACCAAAAGCACGTCGTCGATCCATTTCTTCTGAAGGAGATTACGGCTCTCCAAGAAAAAGGTCAATTTCACCTCGTCGAAGGTATATTTCTCGAGGATCTCGTTCTCCTGCAAGGAGGATATCATTGTACTCTAGGCAAATATCTAGATCGCCTTTACGCCGTAGATCACCTTCTCCAGTACGGCATAGATTGCGATCTCCATATCGGCGCAGATCACCTTCACCTTTTCGTCGTAGGTCCCCTTCTCCTGTACGGCGACGGAGATCACCTTCGCCCCTTCGGCGCCGTAGATCTCCTCCTACCACTAGACGCCGTAGATCTCCTTCGCCTCTTCGACGACGGAGATCACCTTCGCCTTTTCGACGGCGGAGATCACCTTCGCCCCTTGAACACAGATCACCATCACCTGTGCGGCGTAGGTCTCCCTTGCCTGTACGACGTAAGTCTCTCTCTCCCACTTCTCCTGTGCGGCGCAGATCTCCCTCTCTTGCTTCTCCGGTGCAGCGCAGATCCCCCTCTCCTGCTTCTCCGGTGCGGCGCAGATCACCCTCTCCTGCTTCTCCAGTGCGGCGCAGATCATCCCCTCCTTTGCGACGTAGATCACCGCCTCGTAGATCACCTCCTCGTAGATCGCCCCCTCGTAGATCACCCTCTCCTTTATGCCGGAGGTATCCAAGATCACCATCAACTCCTCTCCATCGATCCCCATCTCCAAGACACAGGTCTTCGTATCCCACCCGCATGAGATCACCAGTTCCTTCTTCTAGGAGGCCTCCTTCACCTCATGGATCGAGTTCGCCTTCTCCTGTCCACCATAAGAGCCCTTCACCTGGAAGGAAATATATGAAGGAACGTCGCTCACCTGTGCAATCTCTTGAAGAAAGACCTAGGTATGTTGATAGTCTTGGTAGTCATTTCCATTTCTTTACCTTTTCAGTTTCTCTTCACATTGACAGTTTTTTGCAAACAGCATGAGGGAAAAGGTGCTGCGCAGACCCTCTAGTTCCTTAAGGTCACCGAAAAGAGATGCAAGAGATAAGAAGGATTTGCATGATAAATTGTCATCCTTATCGCCTTCACCAGAGGGATCTAATGTTCAGTCAGAATTTCCACCACGTGCAAGAGTGAGGAATTCTAGTGAGGACAAAAGGTGCCTATGGTTTCAGTCAATGCCTTAGCATGCTATAAGTACAAATTTTAAACTATTTGGATATTGAAAATGTATATCTACTTATGTTTCTCTTCTTTGAAGGTCTGTTAGTCCATATGAGAGTCCTCTGAAGCAACAAAGAGGGAGAAGAAATAGGTAAAATAAGCCTATGGTTTCAGTCAATACCGTAGCATGCTATAAGTACATATTTTAATTACTTTTTGGATATTGAAAATGTATATTTAATCATATTTTTCTGCTTTGAAGGTCTGTTAGTCCATATGAGAGTCCTCTGAAGCAACAAAGAGGGAGAAGAAATAGGTAAGATAATGCTTATTTGAGTCGGTGCTTATATATACACACATTATGAACTCCCTTGGCTGCTGTGCAGGTCTTCTGATTCGTCTAGGAGCCCCATGAGGCAAAGAAGGGGCCAGATTGCACATGATAACAGCTTAAACCATGGACAGAAGCTAAGAGAACAGAAGCTTACTAGGGAAACTCCAGAATCTGGTCAAGAGGATGAAGAAACTGAACATGCTCGGTTAGATTTTTTAATTTAACAGTGTCTGATCTTTATTCTTTTGGTTTCTATCAACGACTTGATTGTTTAATTGGTTTTTGCTTGCTGACTGGTCTTCAATTTCTTCTTGTTGGAAGAGCAGGGACTACAAATCCAGATCTTTACAGAAGCAATCTGTGCATTCATCTACCTTGGATAAGCAGAAAGATTCTCATGTCAGGCCCCATTCCAAGGATAACAACACTTCTGAAAGAGTGCGAGGTCGTGAGACTACTGAATCTCGTAGTCATATAGATAACGTTGAATTACGGACTGGAGACGAGAAACCAAAAAGGTATCTATCTTTATATTCACATATTTCACGTTCTCTTCAGTCATTTGTGCATTTACACAAGCTGGCAGATTTTATGATTTAATTATTCCTGACAGTGAGAAGAGTTCTGGAAAGGGGGCTTTCTCTGGCATTATTGAGGGGCATAAGTCTCCAGTATCACTGCTGGAGAAACAAGAAATTTCTCGTGGCGGAGAAGGTCAAAGATCTGGTGAGAAGAACCGTTCACATCCAAACAATGTCAAGGATGACAGATCTTATAGACCAGAAACTAAGCACGCAATGATGGTTGAAAAACTTGACCAAGGTAATGGTGGTGGTGCATTTGATTCGGGGTCTGAGGAAAATGGCAAGCGCAGAGCCGACAATAAGGAAAGAGGAAAGCATAAAAGATCTCATAGGGAAGAAGTGACTTCGGATGGTGATTACAGTTGTGATTCTGAAATTGAAGATAAGAAAGAAGCTAAGAGGAGAAAGAAGGGAGATAAGAAACTGCGGAAGGAGGAAAAACGCCGACGGCGCGAGGAACGGCGTCGCAGAAAGGAAGAAAGGCGTGCAGAGAAGCTGAAATTGAAGGATCATAGGGAGGAAGATTCTTCTGAGGATGACCATGCAGGGAGGAGAGACTCCCATCCAAGTGATGAAGATACTCTGACAGAGCAGAAGAAGCTTGAAATTGAGTTGAGGAAGAAAGCGATTGAGTCACTTAAAGCCAAAAAGGGCATTAATCACTAAATTGTTGTGTTTTACATTATCATTCTATTTCTGTTAAGTTGTTCTTTATTTGCTAGGAACTTTTCTATTGAGTTTGGCCACAATTTAATGTACTGTCTTTACTGCTGGCAGCTGAAATGGATAAATGAGGATTTCCTGAGCTGTTCTCATGAGTGCAACTTTATGCAGATGTTGCTGCTAGATTTACTGGTAATTATTGTTTCCCTTGGTTGGGAAATTTATAATTGCTTTTTATATGCTTGTCTTCATTAGGGATGCTGAAGTTTCCCATTGTGTTGCTTGCTTCTGTTTTGTAATGCCCGATATAGAACCTACAGGTCTAATTCAGTTTAACTAATATGATGTTGATTCTAAATTCGCTTTCTGGTCCCATTGATAGATGAAAATATTGTCAGCTAGATGGCTTGCTTGAGCAGAGACTACAGCGCTTGAATAAGGTGAAGCATTTTTGTTCGTTGTATTCAATATTTTGTAGAGTCCTGCAGGTTATTGGTACCCTTTTCGTGTTTTTTTGCTTCTTTCTTTTCTTACGGTATCCTGATTTTACTTGTACATGGTTTGGCAGCTTGAGAGTTATTCGTGGGTCTATGGTGTAGGGAATTTGTTATAAATGTGTACAAATGAAACTCATTAGCATTTTATCAGCATATGCTCATTGTAGCATTTTCATGTGTCTAGGTGCTGAATCTTTTGTTAGTATTGATTGCAACTTTAGAATGGTGTTTTTGTTAAATACTTGAATTCCCTTTGTTCAATGAGCAGATAGTTTTAGTTTTCATTGGATTTTTCTGGATTGGGATGTTTACGCAAAACTCCCGTTTTGTTGCTGATTCGACATTTCTGGTTGCTTCTAACATTATCGGATGTTAAGCTATGGGCAATGAAATTTTTTTCTTCATTTATTTGCCGCTTAGTGGTAGAGGCTGCCTGTATTTTATGTCTGGTAACTGATTCCGGACACATAAAATGGAAATTAATAAAAAAAAACTATCTTATGAACGAGGTTTAATAAAGCTTTAAGACAACCCTCCAAAATTAACTATTTTACAGGGAAATCAATTCACACAGTTCATTTTTTGATGCAAATTGGACTGGAAATTGAGATCATTTTTTCAAGCAAATTGGACTGAAAATTGAATTGAAAAAAAATCAGCTGACTCAATAAATCTTCGTAATTTGGTTCTATATAAAAAAAATCAAAATTTTGATTTGATTTAAACGGAATTCACACCATAAATTATGTCATTTTCTAGAGTGCTCACTGAATTATGTTGCTAAAACGTCTGGTGTCCAAGTTCCTCCAAGTAGATAACCTCACACACGTGGCACTAACCCATTTGCCAGAAGTCCATTACCTCTACATCTAGATAATATCCAAATCAAAATTGCTGCAATTGCCAGAGACAAGAATTGTATTATGGATATGGTGAAATGTGCAAAACCAACATAGAATTTCAGGAAAAAAATCATAATTTGTTTCCATGGCTCCAACTCTCACTTCCAATTCATTTCTCCTTACCACTACACCACATTCAAGACTCAGACTCAGAGTCTTAGCCAAAAAATCCGAACCATTTTCGCCGTTTCAGCTTGGCAAATCCAAAGATGAAGCTGATGGTTCACCCAATTCTAGCCCTTTTAGTTTCAACTTTGGTAAAGTACCCGACATGAAGTCGTTGATCCCGGTCATTGGAAAGCCGGATTCCGGAATGTCGTTTCGGAGGAAGGATGCTGGGACAGTGTTTGTGGCTGGTGCTACTGGATTGGCTGGTATTAGGATTGCTCAGACATTGCTCCGTGAAGGTTTTAGCGTTCGAGCTGGGGTTCCTGAACTTGGACCTGCTCAAGAGTTGGCTCGTCTTGCAGCAGAGTACAAGGTTAGTAAAAAAAATGTTGATGTAAAAACTAGAATAATATATATTGAGGTTAACATCCGTATTATTTTATCAGAAAATTGATCGGTGTTTTTATGTTTGTTTTACATTTTTTACCGTAAACCTCCGATGTCTATCCGTATTAGTTTTACATTTTTTACCATCAGATTAGGGTGTAAATTGATCAAAAATTGACAAGTTGTAGGTATTTTTAATCCAGAATCACAAACTTGCACTCTTTTAATCTAGTGAGCAGAAGTTAAATGGAATTTATTGTAACATTTATAACAAATAATTGGTTTTAATTTTAAATTAATTTCCTGCTAATATTTTGATGCCACAGATCATATCAAAGGAAGAATCAAAGCGACTAAACGCAGTTCAATCAACTTTCAAAGATACAGAATCAATTGCTAAAGCAATTGGTAATGCAAGCAAAGTTGTAGTCACAATTGGTCCCACGGAGAACGGTCCAACCTCATCGGTATCAACTTCCGATGCATTACAAGTAGTAGAGGCAGCTCAGCTAGCCGGAGTCGGCCATGTCGCGATAATCTATGATTCAAATTCTTCAACTGCATCCACTTACAATGTGCTCGACGGCCTCACATCATTTTTTAACAATTTATTCGCGCAATCTCAGACTTTGACGGTACCCGAGTTTCTTCAGAAAGTAATTGAAACGGATGTGAGATATACATTCATCAAGACGAGTTTGACGGAAGATTTTGGGCCGGAAAGTTCTTATAATTTAGTTGTTTCAGCTGAAGGAAGCATCGGTTCAGACTACAAAGTAATGTAATGTATGCAATTATTTCTATGTCATTTAACTATTTGTTTTTCTTGTTGCACAAGTTATTGGTTTTTTCAATAGGTCCTTATACTTTTCCTTATGATTGTTGTTATTAGGTGGCAAAGTCTCAGATTGCATCAGTAGTTGCAAATGTTTTCTCCAACACAGAAGTTGCAGAAAATAAGGTACATTTGATCATGACTTGTGTTCATATGCTCCTAAATATTTCAATCTCATTTTCAATTTAGTACCAAGTTCAATTCATATCAAAATGGTATTAAATTTTTAGTATCATTTTCATACGGATTGAAAAAGATAGGTGCAACTGAAGCTTTAAACTTAAAATCGAACGGTTTTTTCGGCTGCTAAATGACTTAACAATCTTGGTTGGTTGCTATCTGTATTCTGAATTAGGTGGTGGAAATTTTTACCGATCCATTAGCATCCTCCAAGTCTGTAAGCGAGCTATTCAGGTAGATCGCATTTGTCATACTTCTTAACCTTTGGTCGGTTAAATATATTTTTGGTTACGGGTTACCTGATTATACTATTTTTACAGAACGGTTATCGATATTCAATTTGCTTTATTTTGGTAATTCGACATTCATTTTTCGCAAAATAGGCTCGAACAATCTTGGTCAAATTTTATCTATATGGAAATTCGTCAACAATGTGATACATTGGCATATCGTCGGTCACATAGGCAAAAATTTGGCCTTAATTGATTGGATAACATCTCGTTTTTTAAAAATGAATGTCGGGCTACCACAATGTACTAAATTGAATATTAATGACCGTTTTATAGTAGTATAGTTGAATAACCGCAAAATTATACATTTGTGAAACTTATAAACCGTGATTGAATTTAGCGCGATTCCTGAAGACGGAAGACGAAAAGCATATGCAGAAAAAATCGCCAAGGAACAAGCTGAGGAAGAAGCAAAAACAGCTTCTCAGAAAGCTGAAGAAGTGGCTAATGCAGAGATGAAAAAGCTATCCGATCAAGAAGCTAAAACACCAAATCTTGCGGCAGAAGCACAAGAAAAAGCAGAGGCTTCAATGGAAAATCTGTTGAGCAGAGCAAAAGACATCAGTTCTGGTTTCTCATGGGATAAACTGAGCTCTCAATTCGCGGTTAATGGCGGTGTCAAACCCGACAGTACACCGATCGCTACTGTGCGAGGACAAGCCAAAGCTCGGTCTCTACCGAGACAAAAAGCTGCCGTGAAACCGAAACTGTTTCCTTCTTTGAAACCGAAACAACAGCCGAAGGCGAAGGTGGCGAAAGAGGCGAAAGAGTCGAAAGCTGAGGTTAAGAAACTGTTTGGTGGATTGTTTCAGCAAGAAACCATTTACATTGATGAATGATGAGGATTGATCAGTTGAGGCTATTATTTAGCTTGTGTAATTGATTTCTTGCCATTTAAGTTTTAATAATTCAGATGTTATTTGAAGTTTGTAATGAATGTTATATATTCTGTAATAATGCTTCATATGTTTCTAAATATTTTGCTTAATGTTTTTCCAATTTTTTAAATGTTTTTAGTACAGACAACTCTTAATCATTGAAGTTGGAGATTGGGGTGTGCATTCAGTTTGCATCTGTAACCGAACCGAACCGAATCGAATCAAAATTTTATTTTTAAAACCAAATTGAATCAAAATGTTATTGGGTGCATACAGTTTGGAACTAGAGCTGTAATCAGACATTAGAGGAATGTCTCTTATATTCTGACTGATCAATCAGTTCTTTAGTTAATAAATGTTATTCCTAAAAAAACCAAATGAGATGTTATTTTAGGACTTACATTTTTAAAAAATGAACCGCACTAGTCGTTTCAGTTAATTGTTTTTGGTTTGATTGTTTATTTTAGTTCGATTTGTACTAAAATTTAATTGAACTTTGTTACATATAATATCAAACGGACAAAAAATAATTTTTTTATAATATCAAATCAATTTGATTATTGGATTTGATTTGGATTTGAGGAAATTAGGTGAGGCACAGTAAAACGCCTAAATAATCTCAGTTTTACGGCGCGGCTCCAATCCTTGCAGAATCGCGGCAAAAGTTGAACGATGCTCAATTTTATTTTATTTTTTATGGTTGCTTCTTTCATTAACTGACAAAGACGAGGCAGACGAGAGGACGCCAACGACGATGAAGACGACGGTGCTTGTTTTTCTCCTATTTCTTGAGTTGTATAATTAATGAGTATTTCTTGTTTAAGGTTAATGACTTATAATTTCTTTCTAATTGCAGATGAACATGAGTTTTATATTTCATGCTTTGAATATTTTGACGTCCAAGATAATCAGCATAAGATGTTTGATAAAAGTTATAACTCGGCCATTAATTCATATTTATGAAAACATATATAGACGTGGTAAACCGATAGTAAAAGCGTGGGATTCATGCTCTAAAAGCAGCGAGTTACTTGTTAAAAAATGCCACATAACTAACGGAATATCTTAACGTAGATCCATCGAAGGGTTTGAAGACACATTTTTCTGAGTTTAGGGGCCAAAAAAGACAATTTTATTTAGAGACCAATTAATCAAAAGACGTATAATTTAAGGATCTAATTATGAATTAAGCCAAAAATTAACAACTATTAATTATAAATCATTGGAAAAAACTTATACTGTCTCTCTTTTTTAATTTGCATCTTCCATTTTTTTTTCAAGATTGAGTTCATAAACTTTTAGTTATGTAGATTTTAATTCCCTCTGTCGTAAAAATAAAGTAAGTATGTTCTACGCACCGTTAGTATGACTAAAATATTTTATTTTTATTTTTATTAACTCTTTTTAAATTGGATTCTTATATTTTTATTTTTATTGAATACAACTTCCTCAATCGGTCTTCTTTTTCTGTTTGGTTTGACATTTTTAATACCTTTTGTGACATAAGGACTTAATGACTATAAAACTAAAAATGTAAGGATTCAATGTATATAATATTATAATGCAGGGATGTAATTCAAAAAAAAGTATTTAATAAAGAAACCTAAATATACATTTTAATTAAATCTTTCAAGCCATCTAAGATGTTGATTTATCCATCAATACCTTGTGACCCAATGTTACTTCAACAAATGGCAAAGCAATGAATGGGTCAACTTTATAACAATGACTTCCACAGATAGCAACACAAAAAACAATTAATCAAAGACAAATAACAGCAATCAAAATCTGTCGATTAATCAAATTTTATACCCAAAAACAGCTGCATATATTCCTTGCTCGATCATACGTTAAAAACTATGTAATTTGAGATTACTATACTCTTTAGAAACCACCTTGTATTTTCCTACATATTTGGTCTTGTTTCTTTTTCATTTCTTTTAATTAATAATTTGTGAGACATTTTCGTATTGTAATTTGTAGTTTTTGACCCCAAGAAATATGAATTCGAGCATTTTACAACTACTATTAATTCAGTTTTTTGCATCGTAAAATTTCAGATTTTTACGTTTATAAACTTATCCTACTTGGTTTATTTAACATCGTGCCACATCAATTCCAAACTAATTAAAGATGTATTTGGCAATACTTAACAAAATAATGAACCAAATTAATAAAGTTTTAAAATTATATAATGTATATATTTGGCAAATTCCAAACACAAATTAATGCAGCCACATAATTTAGCAATAGCACATTATGTTTAATCTAGACCTAAATACGTAAATGAAGCGCTGAACCATAAAATCGGAGAAGTTTCTGTACAACATAGATCTGCACATGTATATAAACTATTATAGTGTGATCTAAACATGCATATTGAACATCTATTCTTAATCCGACTTAAACCGGTGGATCGAGGGGTTTCCGATTAACACATGTAAATAGAATTCAATTTCAAAATTTTATACTGCTTTTCATGCATGCATTAAACAACTATCGTAATCGATCCAATTGGGCACTGTCCCTAACATAAAGTACTGAGAGATGCACTTTCAATTTCCTATAGAGGGACTAATTTTAATCCCTCAAGAAATATCAGCTACCTTTTTATGGCTATTTTTCTCGAGCATTTTCCATTTTGTTGACAATTCGTAGCTTTGCATTCAATTTATTGCTAAGGATTCACTGCAAGTAAATCTTGTTGTAACCACTAGACAATGAAATGCTATAAGTGGTCCAAAAATTATTGACAGTACAAACATCAACAGATTGAGAATTTCTTTTATAAAAAAAAAGGTAAATAAAAATCATGACAAAAAATTTATTTATAATGGATTAATTTTAAAAAATGGATAAATTATTATTTTGAAATGAATAAATAAGTAATTAAGTCATAAATTAATATTATGCAAAATATTCTTATCTACCTACAATTATGTCTCGTTTGCCAGATATACCATAATTTATAATTTTATCAGTTTGATCTATCGTCTTTTCAAGTGCTATCAAATATATCAATGTTTAGTTTTTAGGTGATATGGCAATAGGATAAGTTTTGTACACGTAGACATATAATATTACGTCGTGTTTCTCTAAACAAGTTGTGGACATATTTGCAAAAATCGAAAAATAATATATCAAACTGACAAAATTTTAAATCATGATATATTGGCAATTTTGATAGTTAAGAACATTTCTCCTTAATATTGTATTTTAAAATTTCAATTTATAAGGTGGAGAATTTTCAATCCCAATTAATATTGTATTTTTTAATTTAAAAAACTAGAAAACAATTTTCATAATTTTTTATATTATAACTAATGGTTGAAAAACAACAAAAAAATACTTTTCAACTTTTCCTTTATAAAAAGTAACTTTTAGAAAACACAATTCTGTGATTAATAGTTTTACCTAACGAGTTCAAAGAACACTAAAATATTAATTTAAGAATTCAATAACGAGAATTACGATTTATTTAATTTAATTATTGATGAATTTTTTTTTAACTATTAGCAAGCATGTGCATGTAGAAATGACCACATTTCACAACACTGCAGTTCCAAAAGAAACTGCATGTTCAGTTCGAGAAACACTTGAACCGGTCCTGAACTGTCCCTTGAATTATTCCGGGCCGTTTCGAAACTGATAAATTCTGGCTGCGGTCGGTTCAAAAAATTTTAAAAAAATACTTTAAAATTAAATATTTTAAAATATATTAAAATTAAAATTAGATTTAATCTAATCTAATTACTTATATTGAAAAGGGGTAATGTCATAAAAATTCACCAACTTGACACGTTTTCTCAATTTAATCACGCCTTTTAAAACTTGTCATAAAAATACACCAACTTTCATTTTTTTTCAAATCCATACACGGTGTTGAAGTGACACTCATTCGTTGGTATAATTTTTTGAAACGGAGGTCATTTTTAACTAACGAATGAATGTCGCGTCAATACCGTGTATGGATTTGGAAAAAAAATAATAAAAGTTGATGTATTTTTATAACAAGATTTAAATGGCATGATTAAAATTGAGAAAACGTGTAAAGTTGTTGAATTTTTATAACAATAACCTATTAATAATGAATTATATAAACATATTTAGTATATAATTTAACAAATATTTAATTATCGCTTAGTAAATGTTAGTTTAGACGTAATCAATGGTCCAACCATTTTATTTTTAAATTATGTCATACACATTTATTATGCTATTAAAAAGTTGTTTTAACACATATTATCTCCTAATATTTAAAAATATTCATTTTAAAATAAATATTAAATAGTTAAAAATTAAAAAAAAATATTTTCAGAGGTTATACAACATTTAAGGAAAATAAAAATACAAAATTTCATTAAAAAGAAGTAGTATGTTGTTTAATTTTAGAAAATAGAAAATAGAAAACAATAAAAAAATTCAATAAGCAAACATAATTTTGATTTTCTAGTTTTCTGTTTGGAAAATAAAAAATTGAAAAGCATAAAAAATAAAAAGAAAAGTGGAAACGGAAAATAGAAAATATTTTCTACAACTAAAATTTCTGAATCATTTTTTTAATTTGCTCTAATTTTTGAAACAGCATACAGTTAAACATAGTATAAATTATAGCTCACAGGGACCATTCCTTTCATGCATTCATGCATCAAGAACTTAAACTTATAAGGATAAGCTAGTACAATTTGCTATTCATAAGTGGTGTGGTGACACTTATATTAAACTTGGTTATTAATTCATTATTCCATTTGTTTCCAAAATTTCAGAATTTTTATTCAATTATCACATCTTATTCAGTTTTCGTAATTACGATCTAAATGAAATGTCAAAAGTTTTATTTACGATTAATCAACGAATTTGAATTTCTGAAATATGAACTACATAAGGATATACCTATTAGATCTATCTATTATTATAAGACTACCAATTGCAATACCTATTATCCGAAAAGGAATCCCTTCGATAGTTGGACTATCGGGTATTTTTTCCATTTCCCTCCGCACTTTATCAAGTGACGAATGATAATTTATTCTTGTGAAAGCATTGTTTTAATTTAAAAAATGTCAAATTAGCAGTTAAATGAATGTAAATTAGGGTTTATGCATGTAGCCAAGCAAAGTCTTATGTTACAAGATCTGTTAACTAAAGAAAATGTGATGATGTTGATTAATTAGGGTTTCACAACAAGCTTCGTGTGACAGATTTTCAATTGGTATTTTTTATACGCAGCATTCGGCATAAAACTACAAAAGATAACCATGACCATAACAATATTTTCTTGTTCTAAAACTCAATAATTAAACATAATCAAACAAGATCAAAAATGCAAGCCTGCACAAGAAGATAATGAAATCATTATACAATTTCTTTTCCTTTAGGTTTGAATAAAGTGGGATGATATAAAAACACTTCCAAATTTATAATTTAGCAAATTATTAAAGATTCATTAATGCTAGAGACAATATAATTAATAAATAATTTAAGTATATATATGCAACTTCAAAAGAACCTTTTAGTACCTTCGGCCGGCGATGTATCCTGAGGTTCAGGACCTAGTCTAAGTTCAAGGTCTACCTCTGAATTACTCGACGAAAGATCCGTTGCGGTTCTCCCTTGAATCGGAGTGCTTTCTCGTTGTTCTTCTTGTTGATGATGGCGATAATGATGATGAACTCGATCTTTATTACTAGATGGTTTATCTACAAACAAAGATAATTGTTGAATTTCTTCAACATAGGGTTTATTCTTCTTAGAAGTATTATCAAGAACACTCCAAGGCCACTTGATCATCAATCTTGATCTTTCTTCTTCACTAAATTTAGCTTCCAATGACGGATTCGATACGTTTGATGAAATCGGAGAAAACGAAGACGGATTATGAATCTTTGAGATGTCAAGAGATTGCTCATCATGACTTGAAGATCTCAAGTGTTTGAGCTTAGCTTTGTCTTTACGATGAATATTCATATGACCACCTAGGGCTTGTGCATTGGAAAATCCTCTCTTGCAAAAAGTGCACTCATATGATCTAGCTTGAGTAGTAGTAGTACTACCTTGTTCTTGATCTTGATCTTGGTCTTGGTCTTGGCTCACTTGGTCTGTATCTTCTTGGTTAGATTGATCTGCTTCCATTACTAAGAAGCTTGAGAGAAATAGAGAGGTCAACTAGGTTCTAACTTTTCACTATATAAGTGAATGTGTAGGTTAAATGCATGGATAGTACCTAAACTTCAAGATATGCTTCAAATTAGTAAGATTGGCAATTTTCAATATGATCTTTTGATTTAAACGACATGACATGAAGTTAAACGAGAGTTTGTACGGATTCCGGTCTTAAGCATATTAACCTGTTTAAAATGTAAAAATAAAACAAATTAGTTCGGTTTAACCCGCCTAAAGTATAAAAGACGCGTTTAAATATATTTAGTTAATTATAATAATGAGTTAACTAATTATATATGACTTATATATATATATATATATATATATATATATATATAATTTAAAAGTTTATTAGGTATCAAATTTAATTATTATTCATAAGTATATTTAATCTATTAAATAATAGATTATTATAATATGTACCAACAAGCTATATTTCAAATATATAAGTGATGGACAACATTTTGTCAAACTCATGGATTCTAATCCTTCCGTAAGCGCTATTCCTTCTCAATTAAAAAAAATATAATACTATTTTACATATTTAAATGGGTTAAATAGGTTTTTATATAAACCATGATGTATATATATGACATGTTTATTAGTACATATCTTAAACAGTTCGTGTCTTGTTAATCCGTAAAATAAATATTCCGTGTACGGGTTTAAAATATTAACATGATTACTTAATTAGACGAGTATTTGTTGAATGGTTATTATTTTGAAATGGATACATAATGTTTATAACATCAAATCAGCATCTAAACTTTTATTTTTATGTTTTTGGTGTTATAATTTTAATTTCCAGTTAAAGAATCTTATTATTTTTCAACTAAATGAAACAAACGTCACAACTTTATTAAAGTATATTCTTACGATATATGATCACAAACTGATATGTTGTCATATTTTTAGAGTGGCTTTTGACAGCTGATATAAAAATATATTTCAATCATATATTTCAGCCGTTTTACTAGGTCAATTTAATTTAATCTAAAAATTAAAAAGTAATTATAGGAAAATGATAGTATAAATTAAAATTTAAGTATCAAATTAAAATATACAATAAATTTTAGGTACCTTTCAAACATTTAACCGTAAATGCTAGTTGTAAGGCAGAATGGAAACTATATTTGTTTAGTTAAAGTAATTCTTGAAAAGGACAAAGAGTCTGGAAAACTTATTCATATATTTGCTTTCTATAAATAAAATAATAATAATTTTTCTTTGAGAAATTTAAATAGTGTCTGAAATTTTGATGCAAGTTCTAGAAGGTGAATGAAACATATTGGTAACTTCCAATTTAAATATTTTGAATTTGGTAGAATTGTTTTTTTTTTTTTGATGAAAGTAATTTGGTAGAATTGTTACACATTTATAAGAACAAAGCTTGCCATTTGTCCCCAATAAACTTACCATTTTGTTTCAAATGGATAGATAATACCTTTAAGATCAATATAATTGACTGATTAATTTAATTCAATAATTTACATCATGAATTGAGGTATGGATAGATAATACCTTTAACATTAATATAGTTGCTATTTGTCTCCAATAAACTTAAATTTAACTGTAGTATAAGCTACTTTGTTTTTTTTATACCTTACATCTTATATTGTGACTACTTTTATTTCGAATTAATACAAAAATCCGAATACGATATAGAAAATAAGAAGCTTAAAGACATAATAAATTTTGTTTCTCTAGGTCATTTTCTTGTTTTACTTGACGTTTTCATTTATATTTAGAGAAGACTGAGAGTCCTTTGCTCAGTTGAAAATAATATATGAAAATACATATTAATTGATGAGGAAACAATATAGTGTTATTAAAGGCTTAATCTATTAAAAGGCCATGTATTAAATTTTCTTTTATCTAATTTCTATTCAAATTTTATTATTTATCAGATTTGTACATTATGTTTTTTTTTGACGGGTCTTTGATAGACGGAGATCATGAGTGTGTGACTCAATTTTCTTTAAATGGTTAAAAAATTCACGTCAAAATTATAAAACAACTCCTATATTTTAAATTTTTTTTATTAATCTTGTCCGCTTTTTAATTTTTTATTCAATAATTTTTTATTGTTATAAAAATTTATTTATCCGATTCTTCTCTAAATTTGAAGATGTGATCCATTTTCACCTAGGGGTGTCAAAATGGATCATAACAAGATAACATAATTCGTCTACCACGTATATTTGGCGAACCCGGGTTGATATTTAACGGATTCGTGTCAAAAACATGTCAACTTCATGACACGAATAAATAGACCGTGTCACAGATTGACTTGTCAACCATCTAACCTGCCTAACCCGTTTACAAATTATAGTAATACAAAAATAAAATAGTTTTAATTCCATATTAATGTATAAAATAAAATTAATTGTATTAAATTTTATAATTTGAGTATTAAATAATAAATTTGAGGTTAAAATTATATTTTTATGGTTTGAATATTTTCAAATGTTAAGTGGGTCGTGTTCATCGTGCTATCCTTATCTTAACGCATTAATCGTGACGAGCCATGTTACTCGTTTAAAAATTGTATCACGTTAGAGTTGAATATTTTGACTCGAGTAGTTAATAGTTTGTTGATCCTAATTGTGTCAACAGAATGTGTCGACATGATAAGAACACGATCCGCCAACTCCGTTTGACTCTCCTAATTTTGCCAACATTTTTCGAGTTAGTTGTACATCTAAATTAGATCTCACGTGTAATTTACAGCAAGTGTAATGCATGTTTCTTAAAACATACTCTAAATTAAATATGCGGAATAGATAAAGGCAGAAGCTCGAAAAGTACCAAATAATTAAATTTTTAAAAGTACAAGAATCTAAATATAGCTTTGGCATTAATAAAATGAATAAGGAGTCAACGGGCCACTCTGAATTTGTAACACGGGATTAATTAGTACATTTTTGAGCAATTAACCTCAAAACTCTTCATTTTTGGCTCAGCTTACCCTACAATTGTATTTTTAAAACGCGTAAAATACAAATCGAAGGCGAAGAATGCTGAAAAGAAACTAGAGAGTTCCCTAGTTGTTGCGATAAAATTATCCTAAACCTATATATAAATTATGGGATAATTTGATTCAAAAAATAAAAAAAATTGAGATTAATTATTCAAAAAATATAAATCGGATTATATGACCTCGTGTTATAATTTTTTTTTTTTGAGATAAAACGTCGTGTTATAGGTTTAAAGGGCGCGTTCAGCCTTTGTTCTTACTGAAACATACCAAGGTTAATCACAAAGATTAAAATTACACAGAAAGCCACTGCAAATGTCTTGCACTCTCAGACCCCCTTTTCACTTCCAATCTTCTTTTTCAATTTCAGCAAAATCAAACATTTTCCACTTGACCTTCTTATTCAACCCTCCAAATCCAAAACCTATTTCATTACAAAGCATATCAAACAGTATGAACAGGGCTGCAGTTTGTAGTACAAGAAATAATGACAATAATAACAGATGGTCCCTTCATGGGAGAACAGCTCTTGTTACTGGTGGCACTCGTGGAATCGGGTAAGTTTTTCATGCACATTTTCTATTGCTGCTTCTTAATTATGCTGAAAATGTGTAGACTGATTAATTGTTGTTTGATAGACGGGCAATTGTGGAGGAATTGGTGGGCTTTGGGGCTAGAGTGCACACATGTTGCAGGAATGATAATGAGCTGAAGAAATGCTTGAAGGAATGGGATGGATTGGGGTTTGAGATTAGTGGGTCTGTTTGTGATGTCTCTGTTTCAACTCAAAGAGAGGAGCTTATGAAAACTGTATCTTCTATTTATAATGGCAAGCTCAACATTCTTGTAAGTTTCTTAAATTTTCCAACTTCCTTACTTATTTGTTAACTAGCATGGACACTTTATTCAATCTAACATTTTCCGTTTCAGAAATGTGTCGGAACTTGGCGTTCGGATAGGAAACTTCGTTTTAACATACTAAACCTTAAAATAACACAGTTTCGACGAGTCTGTGCTTCGTAGATTTCAAATTTTGTTCATATGTTTAGTGCATAACTGCATACAAATTATCCAATTTGTAAAATGTATGTGTTTCTTTTTAATTATTATGTATGTTCATTTGCCTATTTATAGTAATATGTACATGTTGTGGCTGCATTCTTGCGCCTCTGGGTTTTAAACTTTTAACTGATCAGATTGTTATATGATTAAGAAGTCAATTTCTGGTGGAAGTTTTAAAGTTTAAGGGAAATGATCCGTGCGTAAGCACAAAGATTGCATTTTAGAGTGATATCCTGTTGGAACTACTTGTAAAAAGTGGAATTTGTTAGTTAATGATGTAACTCCGTCATTGCCTTTTGACATACTAACACTCAAAGCCATACCTTATTGTTTCCATTATTATAGGTTAATAATGTTGGAACAAACATTCGAAAGCCAATGGTGGAGTTCACTCCTGAAGACTTTTCTACTCTCATGACAACCAATTTTGATTCTGCTTTTCATTTAAGTCAACTTGCTTATCCTCTCCTGAAATCTTCAGGGGAGGGAAGTGTTGTTTTTACATCCTCTGTCTCCGGTTTTGTCTCACTAAAATCTATGTCTGTTCATGGAGCAACTAAAGGTAATGGTTACATACCTCGGAGTGTTTTTTGTACATTCGTGTACCGTGACTCACAACAGTCTAAGCCAAGATTGAATATTTTTGTTTCTTCCCTAGGTGCAATCAACCAACTAACAAAAAGTTTGGCTTGTGAGTGGGCAAAAGACAACATAAGAAGTAATGCTGTTGCACCTTGGTATATCAAAACCTCTATGGTGGAACAAGTAATTTTCTCATCTCCTTGTACTTGTTGGATAAGCTTTAGTTCGATTGTTTGTGACTACATCCCTATATTTTTACTGTTTACACGTTTCCCCTACATTTTGTATCCTTCATTTTAGAGAAATGCCGTTTTCCCGTGTCCGTTTCGTTTTCCGTTTTCCGTTTCCGTGCTACTTAGTTGGTACACTTCATCTATAAATAACTTTTTTTGCTAAAAATACAGTATCTATAATCTACAATATTATTTCTTACGAACTTAAATTTTAATTATATTTGAATGATATATTTTTTAATCATCATAGATACATAATAAAATATTTGCATGAATATATACATACTTTATATAAATAGAATTTGATATATGTAAAATTGTGTACTTTTTATATCCCTATTTTTTTTATTATCTACATGTTTCTCCCTCATTATCGTCTCTTATATTTTGAAAACAATGTTTCACTGTTTCTATTTCAGTTTCCATGTCCATTTAGATGTACATAAAAAGATTCATCAAGATTGATGGTTTTTCTTCCATAAGCTGACTATATATATCATCTTCGTTCAGGTCCTCAGCGACAAGCCATATTTGGAAGAGGTATATTCTAGAACTCCTCTTAGGCGCCTCGGAGAGCCAACAGAGGTTTCATCTGTTGTGGCATTCCTTTGTTTACCTGCATCATCTTACATTACCGGCCAGATTATTTGCGTAGATGGAGGGATGACTGTGAATGGTTTCTTCCCGGGTCAAAGTTAGGAGTAGTTAATTCATCTTCCTAGCATCTATTCAGAGTCTGATAGACATCGGAGGTTTCACCAGCTTTGACGTTTTCTTCCATTTATTCATGTTAGTTCCTCCCTCCCTTAACTATGCATTAAGTCATGTTATTGATGATATCATTGACAATTTTTGTAATCTGAGAATAGTTTCTATGAGGGGAAAAAAAATTCACCAGGTGCTTCGAATTCCTGTTTTCCAAATGGAATGCGAATCTACTATTATCTGAACTAATGTCTTCTTACTCGATGTATATTTTGATTTTGAGTCTTTTTTTTGCATTTCATTAAATGTACTAACAAGCCTTGCAGCACTTGCTATTGTATTCTTTTGAATCTTTATTGCAATTGGAGATAGATTGAAATGTAAACTTTTAAATAGTGGCTTTTATTGAGATGTCAAGTAATATATCTAAGATAGATATTAATAATGATGATGTATTATTGTCTAGAAGAGTCTTTCATGGCCAGAGGAGGCTGAATTATTAATGAAAACCAACTGGTCAACATATAGCCGATAATTATACAAATTTATTTCCTATTAAAACTAGTTAAATAAACATAATTTTGGTACACAGAATCTAGTGGTAGAGATACATTATTTTAATTTAAGAATTCCAAGTTCGAAGCTCACGTTATTGGGAAAGAAAAATTAAAAAAACTCGTCTTGAATATGTATTTGAAGATTGACTTCATTGAGCTTATTTCTACCTCTAATAACTCTAATTTTCGAATTTCTCCAAAACTCTGGAATAAAATTTACAAGCATATTTTGTGATTAATTAGTACATTAGTTACTTCCATCAAAAGTTACCTCGTGCGTTAAAAATTATCCTACAACATTTCTCAATGCTGCAAATTTTGAGATGTATTCAGTTTATTATTACTAAATATCCTAAAGTTATCCTTGTCATAGTACTGCGTGTGTCGAATGAATCCAAATTTAGTATTATTCAATCTCAATTTGGATTTATTTAACCCAGTATTTTAATATATTGTGGGTTTGATTGATCTTGATTGATCAAATTAGATCTATTTAATTCCGTGATATAAGTTTGTGACCGGAATGATCTTTTTTTATTCAAATCATTGTTGTTGCCAGTATAATACCTTAGCATTCAGAACTTTCTGTTTTCTTATCCTTGGAATCTGACCATAACATGAAGTGGTTTAGCCATCATATGTAAGCCTACCCATATGCAGTTATTATAAATATAACAGAATCCTTTCTTGTAAAATAATACAAGGGAACCAAGCAACCTCATCAAATTAGGGGGTGTACAAAAATTGAATCTAATCGAACCGAACCAATAAATTTGGTTTGGTTCGGTTTGAATAGCTTTTCAGTTCTGTTCGTGAAACTACTAGTCTTTCTGAAAAGATTGCCCCAAATCGTACCCAATATAAAAAGGAAATTCATGTAGCCGACCCCAATTAACTTGGGAATAAGGCTTTTGTTTGTTGTTGATGTTGTTTAGTGCAATCAAATTGAAATTACCGAAGGGAACCAAAAAGTTTGACCAAACCGACTATTTGGTTCGGTTGGATTTAAACCGAATGATCATACCTACATTACTGTATTACTGATAGAGCCTTCTTGACGAGGAAAATATGCCAGCAGCAGGCAATCATGACAGTAACATAAAACAGTATTTTGCAGCCATTATTGCAAATATAGACAAAAACATTTTGTATGTCCAAATAAAAAGTCATATATATAGTTGCATGACTTTTATATCACAAGCATCACTATAATTTACTGATCTGTTACAATTTCTTAACCTGTTAAGCATGGTTTTGCACAATATTGCTCCACTTTCAGTTCCATTTTCTGCAGTCAGCAAACAATGTAAATCCGCTTGGTTCACTGTATCATACTCGGTTCATCCAGCTCAAGTCATGCATAAGGATACTAGATGGTCTCTTCATGGAAAAACTGCACTTGTTACTGGTGGAACCAAAGGAATTGGGTATGTGCTTTCTCTTTTCCCGGTTAATTGATTCTCGGGATACTCAAAATATCATCATTTTGCAATTTGATGACCGAAGTTTGATTTGTTTCACTTTGGTTACCAAATTTAATTTATTTCATCGAGAGGTTCTCCGGCCAAAATTGCACGCGTGTCAGCCGGAGTTTACCTTTTTCGACTGAAAATTTGCCATGCATGCATAAATTGGTCAAAAAATTTCCCACTAAAATGAAATTATGCATTTGAAGAAAAACAAGCTAACCCGATTACCACGTGGCAAAAATAAGTAAAATCCGACTGCCACTTGTGTATTTTGGCCGGAAAACATCCTTTAAATTAAACTTAAAGTTCAGTGACCAAAATAAAACAATTCAAAGTTTTGTGACTAAAATGCATTAAGGCGATACATCGAGTACCCTGAGAATCAATTACCCCTCTTTTCCCATTTATTGATCTTTGTTTCAATTGCTATTCTGTTTTATTTCTTTGACATGTTTGCTTCTTGACTGCTGTGTACGTGATATCAGACTTGCTATTGTAGAAGAATTGGCAGGACTTGGTGCAGTTGTACATACGTGCTCCAGAAATGAAAGTCATCTAATGGAATGCATAAATGATTGGCATGAAAAAGGGTTCGATGTGTCTGGTTCAGTATGTGATGTATCCTCTCGAGTTCAACGACAAAAGCTATTAGAATCTGTTGCTGATGTGTTTGATGGAAAGCTGAATATACTCGTAATTTTCCTTCATTCGTATCATTCACTTTCTATATTCTTTGCCTAAATATGGTCTGGTAAACCGGGGCTTTTTTCCAATTTAGAATGGCGGACAAGTAAATTTTCATCTTAAACTTAGAAATACTTTAGAAATTACCCCCATATACGAAATTTGTTAACACATTTGGCGGTGGACTCTTTCATTAGGGAAGGGAAGAAGGGGCCTAAGCACGGCAGATGCCGTACACTTGAGTGGCAAAGGAAAGCGGGATCGTACCTGTTTTTCCCTGAACTAGGAACCCCCCGAATGGCACATAAATGCACAAGCGCTTGGACGAAGAGAAAATCCAACTTGCAAAGTTTTTCTTACTGCTATGTTTCAATTTATAAACCGTTGTCCTGATCTACAGATAAACTAATATTCTGACAATTTTCAGGTAAACAACGTGGGAACAAATCCAAGAAAACCAACATTGGATGTAGCTGCAGAAGATTTCTCATTTACAGTAAGTACCAACCTTGAATCTGCATACAATATTTGCCAACTCGCATATCCACTTCTGAAAGCTTCTGAAGAAGCAAGCATTGTTTTTATATCCTCTGTTGCCGGAGTTGTATCCGTAAACACAGGCTCGATTTACGCCGTAACGAAAGGTATTATACACTTCATTACGTTACGTATAATTTGAATTTTCATGTTTAGTGTAATGTGTGGATCTTGTAATGCAGGAGGCATAAACCAACTCACAAAGAGCTTGGCATGTGAGTGGGCTAAAGATGATATAAGGACTAACTGTGTTGCTCATTTTTGCTATATGTTTTTCAAATTATTGCTGTGCCACTTTTATTAATTTTCATTAATTTTTACTTGATTTAAATTATTTTATTTTAATGGAGTCTGATTTTGCTTACATCACAGACATTGCGTAGTTGGGGTTACAAAATTTTGCAGTCATCAAACTATTGATTTACAGAACGGTTATCGACTTTTAAATTTTTACATTTTGCTAATCAAACTTCAGATTGACTAACAACAGTATGTCACTAAATGATTTTTGATGAATTTTTGCTTTATTCATCATATTTTATTTATGTTAAGATTATCAAACTATATTTATTTTATTTTAAAACGGATACTAACTTTTAATGCCATCACAAAATAACGAAGATTTGCACTTTTTCATCGGACATTTGAGCAATTTTTTTCCTGAATTTACTTTGTGATATGTCATTAGTAAAATTAAAGTTTGATTATTAAAATGGAAAAAATGTGAAAGTCCGGCAATGCTTTGTGAAAACACTCTAGTTTGATAACCGCTAAATCATTTGATCTGAATTTTTGTTTATTGTAAATAAATATCTTCAATTAAATTAAGAAAAGGTAAATATAATTAAAAAAACAAATATTAAATGAGTAAAGTCAGACTCAACTGATTTAATTGAACGAATTTAACTATAATCTAAATAATTTTTATTAAATCACTGATAAAATCAAAATATTTGGGTAAAATCAATAAACGCATCTA
This sequence comes from Mercurialis annua, assembly GCF_937616625.2. Lineage (NCBI taxonomy): Eukaryota > Viridiplantae > Streptophyta > Magnoliopsida > Malpighiales > Euphorbiaceae > Mercurialis > Mercurialis annua. Next base: position 1,287,045 of record NC_065575.1, on the reverse strand, counting down.
TATGTTGGATTAACATACATACTTTATATTATTAATGTGTTATTTATTGTGTTTCAGGTTCTTAGTGACGAACATTTTTTGAAGTCGGTTCTAGCTCAAACTCCGCTTAATCGTGTAGGAGAGCCAACGATGTGTCGTCAGTTACAGCATTTTTATGTTTGCCTGCAGCTTCCTACATTAAATGGACAAATCATTTGTGTTGATGGAGGCATGACAGCAAATGGCTTTGTTTTCTGATAAATTTTAACAATTAACACAAAGGAACAATACAATACAATCTCGATTTTTGTTTATGACTAGTATCTATTTGTAATAAAATAAAATTCAAAGTTGAGAAGAATATTAATTAATGTTCCGACATTCACATCGACATTCTTCTATCGGAATATTATTTCGTAGTCTTTTTGATGACATTCTTCTATCTGAATATTGATTGGTATCCTGAGTTGTGAAAAAAATTGATAGTTCGTGCTGACATTACCAAGATATAAAGTTCATGATACCAAGAATTATAATTTGTACTGAAAGTTTCTCAAGTGACGATGGTGGAGGAAATAATATTATTTGGTGTATAATTATTGTTAATCTAAAATATACTTGAACTTTTTTATAACACGTGTTAATTTATAATTAAATTCATTTTGTTATATGTTCTTTTAGAGAACATGACATGATGTAAATTACATTTTTTTTGGTACTCGTAATGTGTTAATAAAATACAAAGGAGATGTTAAAAGATTAAGAATGATGATTCCACGCAGTTGCGCTACATCAAAACAACCCAATAAATATTTAGAAAAATAATAAATATTTAAATATCGAAATATTCAATAATTTTTTATTTTTTATCATTATATATTCTAAAATTGAAAACTTCACATTGGTTTATTTTTGCAAATCTAAAAAATACTAATAAATAAAAAGTTCAGGGACCATAAGTGCAGTTACCCCTTTTTTGTATATTAGAATGATATTTTTACCCGATTACCCCAAAACGATGCCGTTTTCTTTTAATTTTTTTCCTTTTAGTATTCTTCTTCTCTCAGAAATAACGGTTTCTCCAATTCTTTCAGAAGTCAGTTACTGAAGTTTTTCCAGAGCTTGCAGGTAATACAGAATCAATGGAGCCTGCTCCAATGGAGTTTCTGAAGGAAGATGAGGTAACCGCTTACTTTCCTACGTGTTCATTATCAATCGTACAACTGAACCAAATTTGGTGCAAAATTAAATTTTCTGTTTATTTTGCTTTATTAGATAACTAATCGATGTCTATGTTTTGTTTTGTATTAACAGGATCAAAGAATGTATTCAGGTGCTGACGTGGATGCATTTCAGGCTACCGTGAATCGTGATATCGGAGGAGGAGGCGGAGGAGGAAATGCCTCGTCATCTGGTATTTATTTCGTTTGTTATTAGTCTGTTTGGCTGTTTAACTTAAATTTAAATTGATTTTTTTAATACTGTGTTATGAGCTAGTTTAGCTTTGTTATGAGCTGAATTTCGGATGAAATGGTAGAAAAAAGTATGCGAAATTGTAGTTTGGGTAAGTTTTGATGTTTTAAATTAGGTTTCCTTAGGTTTTGAGTAATTAAAAGGTTTGAAAACATTTGATTATTGAATGTATTAAAGATTCTGGTATTTTTACTATTTTGCATTCAATTTCGGTTTATGAATATATGTTTATTGATGTAACTAGTGTGCAAATTTGTAACGGAACTGCAGTTTTGTTTCGTGAAACTGATCAAATTCCCTGTTTACTGTATGCGGATTTCCAACAAGATGAATATGCCAATGCTTCAAGTCAGCAACAGGAGCGAAAAGAGCAGCACTTATTAGCGACTCAGATTACACAGCAATGGTGTGCTGATGAGAATCAGCAGCAAATTCCAGGCATTGAATCTCAATATGTGATGGTACACAATAAGATGGGTAATCGACAAGCTATGGGGTCGGAGCAGCCTGGTAGTCTAAAATGTCCGGGGAAGCGGATATTGGATAAGCTATCACTGCTGACCTTAAAGCCTGTTCTTGATAATGATAGAGAGATGCAGCCTCAAACACTGGTGTGATGACTCTTACATGAATTTTTGTTATTTTAGTTTGTTACGAACTTTGCTTGCATGGTGTTATTGATTTTCATGTTTTTTTGCTTAATCTCAGAAAAATGACATTTAAAAGAACAATTTTACTTGCATATAAAAAATATTGCACGGAACCGAGCACTTAGTATGGCAATTATATTGCATAATTGCACAATGGGTTTGGTGTCATTATTATGAATTTATGAGTCCTTTTGATTTCAAGCTAAAGAAGTAAACTATCTATATTTGCAGCCAGGTTCCAATCAGGCTCAATTACAATGTCAAGATTTTGCTTGTCGAGACAATGCGGGATTGCTTATTAGCTCTACTGCCTCATCAGCAGTCCAAATGCAGACTGATTCTAGCTATACATTGGTGGAAAATAATGCTCAGAAATCTCGAGAGGTGGTGGAACATCAACCAGACACTAGAATGCAAGTTAGCCATTTGTCTTCCTCCAGTATTTGCACGCTCAATCGTGATAGGATGCATGATTTTCACTCTACACAGAATTTAATTCCAGCTTATGGAAGTAATAATAGTACTTTTCGCCCATATTCTGGAACAAATGCCAATACTTCTGGATCATCCATGAAGTCACATCCTCATGATTTACAAGTTAGGCAAATATCACATTCAACCACGGATACAACTCAGATACAGCGTTCAATACAGGGAAGGAACGTGATGAATGTCTCAAAATTTGAGAAGCCAAATTCTGCTGCTGATTTTAGTAGATTACGGAACAGTTCTTTGTCCCAGAGTACCGACCACTTGTCATGTGAACTGTCCACAAACAAAGGGAAAATTGATGCTCCATTTCCATCAAGAAATTATGTGAAGCAAGAACCTGTTGATCAAGATGCCAAGCAGCAGCAGAAATTCCAGTTTTGCAACCCTCAAGATCTGTCTGCTGCACTTACTGTTGCTGAATGTGTTACAGGAAATATAAAAGACAATTCTCTTATGAGGCAGCCTTCTGCTGCTGATTTATCTCCAACTAATCGAAAGATGCCCACAAATGTAGTTGCTACACCCTTTGCAATTAATCAAAACCCTAACATCCAGGTAAACTTTTTCTTCTGCGCTTACATTAGCTGAGATCTCATTGATTCTTTGCATTTTTCATAGAAATGATTTAAACCATGGATGATGTATGTACTATTCAGGTAATGAACTACAAATAATACTGTCATCAGTGAAATACAAGAGTTCAATAGAGTAGGGACTGAGAAAAACAAAAACAAGAAGATGGCATAGTTGCTAGAAATTTTATTGACAGAAAACTGAATAATTCAAATCACAAGCATTGAGATTTACAATCATGAAGTAATCCTAATTCCTTAAGAAGCAGGAGTTTTAAACTATTTCTAATAACACTTCAATATAGAAATCAAGTTTTTAGTCTTGTCTTGTGGGGATCTTATAGTTGTTCACTTCACAATTCAGTATCAGGACTTGTAATTTCTCCCTAAGTTAAGAAAAATATTTTCCTATGAAAGCCATTGATGTCTAATTAGTAAGCTTCGTCTTGTTTCCATGCTTAACAGGTACGGTCTCAGACCCTATCTGCAGCTGCTTCTACTGAAATCAAAGGTAATAGCACTCCTCCAAACAAGCTTTCTGCTGGCCAGAAGAAGGCACTTAAAGCGCTCGGTTCCGTGCCACCAGCATTAAGGTTAACTATCAAATGACTTGAGAGTTTCAGATTGCCTCCCTTTTCATATTTTTGATGAATTTTTTTGGTAATACCAATTCTTATTCATAATTTATGGATTGTATACAGAAAAAAGAAAAAAGTTTCTGGGAGCTATTCATATCAAAGCATTGAAGAACTCAATGATGTCGCTTCTGTTAGTGGAATTGATCTAAGGGTATGTTATCTGTGTTTACTATCAAGTATGGTCGTTTATAAGTAATCTGTGCTGCTCTGTTAGCGAAACGATGTTCATAAATCTTCTGGAATTTTACTTCTTGAATAGGCAGAGCAAGAACAGCTAATATCTGGTTTGAAGGAGGTCAGCCGAGTTTCAGAAGCATCACGGAGGAATGTGCAAGAAGACGAAGAAAGAATGATTTTGCAGAAAATTCCGTTGGAGAAAAAGTTGGCAGCGATCAGTTAATTTCTTATTCGATTGCCGGTCTTTCTGATTTAATTTTATTCACCTATGCACTTTAATTCTATCAAATGAGCAAAAATCAATTAAATAGCTCGTATTGTCTCATACGTGTCCATTACAGTTGTGAGATGTGGTTTGAAGAATATCAACAGTGATGTGGAGCAATGCCTGTCTTTGGTGAGATGCTAGCTCCGTAGTCTTTCTTATTTAAAGACAATAAAACGTTATTTCTTACCAAACTGAATCCTCAGTGTGTGGAGGAAAGAATGTGTGAGCTAATAAGTACCATGATCCGCCTTTCGAAGCAGGTAAAATTTCATTCAGTACTAGGATCTGATATCTGATTATACTCTAATTACATAGCTAGCTTGTTATCTTTCTTATACTTATCCTTATTTTAATTGGATCTCTGCAGCGGATGGATGCCGAGAAACTTAGGCACGGGACTGTAATTACCTCAGATGTACGGCAGGAAATCATGGCAGTGAACAAGAAAGCTAGGGAAGAATCGGAGATAATGCATCCCGAGGTAGAAATGCTTCGAAAAGTTAATGAAGTAATATTATATGCGTAAGACATTTTAAAACATTTTTTTCAAGTTTGTGGAACTGAAAAATACCACACATGGAAATAAAGTCATTCATGTACTATAGTAGATTATCTATGTTGAAGTAATACAGTTCTTGAATTTCTCAGTATTGATTCCTGTGAATGCAGCCTCAGGACAAGGAGAAAGGCGAAAGTTGCGTGAAACAAGTTGATGTATCGTATAAACCGGTCAGTAATTAAACATTAAACTTTTACCTTCAAAGAAGACAAAGGGAGCATTTAGGGATGCGTAAAAACCAAACTAAACAAAATAATCAAACTGATAAATGTAGTTTGTTTCAGTTTATAAAAAATTCAGTTTTTCGGTTTGGTTTTGGAAGAAAATAATTTCAGTTCAATGCTAGTAGAAACCAAATCAAAAAACCAGTCGAATTGATTGATTTGGTTTGAAATATTTTTTTACATATAAAGTTGGTTTAATTTACTTATGAAAAAAAAAATCAAAATATCAGTTTGGTTAAGTTCGAACATAATGCACATCCCTAGAAGCATTTCAAAGTTTTGGGGAAACTGTTAATAAGCTGGCAAACACGGTATAGGAGTATAAAATGAGGATAACAAATATAGCTGCCCGGGCTGCTGCTGGTGTGGATGACATGGTTTCAAAATGGCAACTCATGGCCGAGCAAGCTCGCCGAAAACTTGAAGCCGGGACAGAAGCAACATCAGTTTCCAGTTCAGGTAAGATGTTAAGAATGTTGAGGAACCAGAAAATAGGAGCCCTGCAGTTACATTCAGTAAGCTTGACAACTTGAAGAATAGATGCTAATGAACAGCCTGTTTTAACCATTAATTTAGTTTTTTTCGACTCGGTTTTTTTCTTCAGCAACAGCAAGGAAATTCCGAAGGAGCCGAGCAATCGAACTGCAACCTCGGGTGGCTCGATCCATATCTGTCAAGGATGTGATTGCAGCATTGGAAAGAGAACCCCAGATGTTGAACTCTACCCTCCTCTATAAATTGTATGAGAGACTCCAGTAGAAATGCTCCAACAGAACAGTAAGTCTGCTCCTCAACACTATTTTTTTACTTAAATCTAAATGATACTAATTTTGTGAAATTCACTTGTAAATGAATACTAATTTTGTTTAGTTTACTTAGAAATTCATTTGATATGTTTTTTTTTTATTTTGATGGAATTGATTTTACTAATTCAAGTGTATATTAGATGAGTTTATTTGCAAATGAAATGAATATTAATGCTAGATGAAGTTAAAAATTGGTAAATAATTTTAAAAACGGTATGAATCTTGCTTAAAACTTGCCATCCATTTACATCTCTACTAAAATTAAGCATCAAACTATATACATGTCAAAATTTATTGTCCATTCAAGTTAAAAGAAGCGATTTGTTTACTTTTCGCTTTTCGTTTACGGTTGTTTCATATTCAGAGACTATTTTTTTTTTCAAAGCTAATTTTTGAGGTTTTTGTCCATCTTGTAATTACTTGTATTGCATATCTAGATCTATTAAATTCTTTTTTATTATTGATGTGTATTTTTATTGATCTCTCTTCTATAGAAGAAAAATCTATGTTGGTTATGTACAGGAGTATACATTGGTTGTGTTCAAAAAAATTTATGAAAAGATCGGTATTTTACGGGATTGTTCTGCTAGATAATGGTCAATTTGTTGCTTGGTTTAGAAAAACTATTGAGCCTTGCTAATTTTTTGGTATTAAAGATGAAAGTTGGGGAGGCAAAATTGAATTCAAAACTAGGTGATCTCGAAGGAAAGACTGCTCTTGTTAACGTTAGATCTCATGCTAATTTATTGTCCATAGCATAGGGATTTTGACATAAACTTGTATATGAGTGTTTCTATTCAAAAATTCAATTTTGGTCTTTACATAAGCTTTTTGTTATTGAGGAAAACATAAAACCTTTATTAAACTTCATACATAGTATTATTCACAGATTTACATGAACCAAATACATACTATTGCATAAGTTTTAAAAGGTTCATTTGAAAAATACCTCATTTTTTGACTTTTTTTATTCATGGACCAAACTCTTAAAATAGTCCGTTTTAGTTCATTTTAAGTTTCAATTATAGTCATTGGATTAAATTGAGTAAAAAAAGATTCAAATAGGTCCTTCATGTTTGGAATTTTGTGATGGTTAAAAGACATATAGAAATAATATGAAGAGTCTATTTGAATATATCTTTCCACTCTGATTTGAACAAATAGCTACAATTGAAACTGACATTTATAAAATAGACTAAAATTGACTATTTTGAAAATTTGGAACAAAAATGAAAAAAATTAAAAAGATAAAATACTTTTGAAGGATTAAGCATTTTTTAAAAATTACTCTAAAAAGGAAAAAAAAAAGAGAGAAAACGTGTACATCGGTTTGATTTGGTTATATCTATTGTGGACCCTTTTGGAGAAGACTTATCATAGTGATTAATTCTATTACAGCTGCGATACCATATAGAAATAAAATTTGAACACGAACATTTGGTTGTTAATTGAGAGCGATTGTATTCTAACATTAAAATTATCAACTTCAAGTAATGATCATTTTTATTACAAATTCAATAAACCAATTGAAGGTGTACATTAAAGTCTTACTAATGAACATGACAATCGTTGTACATCTCAAGGCTAGCAATTTGGATTTTACCTGGCGCCATATCTATGCATGTTTGTTGTATATACTTCTTCCTTTTCATAAAAATAAAAAGAATTGCACTTTCATAAATATTGAAAAATTAATTTACTAAATATTTCTAAAATGTCCTTTTAATATTTTTAAAGTGGCATTCATTTAATAAAGTATCATACTAGTATTTTGTTTTTAACCTACATTTAATATGATGATTTTTATTTATTTACACAGAAGACTAAAAATAAAAGATATATAATAAAAATTGCATTAAAAAATAAGGTTGTTGTCACTACATATCCTCATTTTTAGTGCTATCTTCGACTTAAGCATTATCTAAAAAATATCTCACCTCGTACCCTAAGTATTTCAAACTTTTCGTATTGTAGTCCGGTTTGTATTTTATGCGTTATTTTTTGCAAAAGGCCGTGTAAATGACCAAAACGATGTCGTATAAAATATTTAGGCTATATGTGCCATAAAATAAAAAGTTTGGATATATAGTTTTACGTTTTTTCGATTGTGCTTTAGTAAAAGATACAATTGTATCAATAACCCAAAACATATGATGAATTCTGAAGAAAATTATATATATATATATATAAAGAAAGTCATCTCACAAATAGATATGATAAATGGTAGTAGTAAAGTTAAATTCTATTGTAATTTAAGAAATAATAATAGCAAACCAGTATTAAAGAGAAAATTAAAAAATGAAATCTCACTCTAATTATTTTATTTTATTTTATTTCACTTTTTATTTTTTGAAACAAAGTTATTTCAGAGAGTTTGACCACAATAACACACTCAACAATAGCTGTAAGAGGAATTAATTAAAGGCTTAACATTCCAATTTTTTGGCTTTATGTCTAAAGCTAAAAGTGTGGTCATCTTTATTGACTCCCGCCTACTGTCGTTTTATTATTATACACATCCATCAGTGCGTTTTGATCCATGAGTTGTGCTGTTTATACACATATGTCGTCTTCTTTTAACTTTAATGTATACTATAATATGTCTGTTTAACTGTGTATAATGTTCGGTAAAAAAAAAATTGTGTATAATGACGAGGGTTTGCATGTCGTTTGTGCAGTCTACCTCTATCTAATGAAGAAAAACAAACCGATTGAAGATGGCAATATCATATGTTTTTCATATTTTTAACCTTATCAATTATAATTGAAAATAATTATCAAAAAAAATTATAATTGAAAATTTAACTTTCATTTAATGAGATCGTTAAGTAATACAAGTTGTAAATATTCGTACAATTTATACTTAAAATATGATTGATCATGCTTTATGAATATATAAATATAATATGAAATTAAAATAAAATAATTACTATGATTTTTTATGATATTATCATTAAATAACTGAATTGATTGTAAATCAATTTGCATTTAATCTTTTATTTTATAAGAAAGGTGTAGGTTTGATGAATATGATATTTTATGTTCAAGTAGTTAAAATGATATTTATTTTATTAATCATTTACATTGCATTGATATTTTTAGATTCAATTTAATTAAATGTATTGTGTATATAATGAATTTGGTTGTTTCCATTTAATTTATAGTCACATTTTCGAAGTCAGCCGTTAGAAAAATTAATAATTACATGCATGCACATGGACCTCGAAATTAAATATATATATATTTTTTTTGATAATTGGGGGAGGGGGGAGCGCTTGTGGGAGGAATTGAACCCACGACTTTGACAGTTTGTTGTCCAGCGTTTATACCATTTGAGTCACAGCTCGTTGGTCGAAATTAAATAATTGAAAACTAATCGAGCATTATTTTTTATTGAAGTTGCATAACATTAGTTCTACAAATATATAATGTAATCTTATTGATAACTTGTAACCTTGAATCGTAGCTAGCTCTGATGAATACTTCTAGGCCGTACCTACAAGGTACAAAACAACCGTGAGAAGGGTGCCGGAAGGGGATTCCGGCAAACCACTCCGACGGTCTAGTTAGTAACTGTTTTAGTGAGAGAAAGAATAAGAAATGAAAAGAGGCTAAGAGTTTTAGAGAGAGAAAGAGAATTAACCTTTTTACCTACTTTCCTTTTGCCTTTTATACTAAGTTCTTTGTTTTTCTTTGTCTGGGCCGACAGGTCTGACTTCATTCTCTTTGTCTGTGCAGCTGTTTTGTCTGGAATGTCAGAGTACGTTCTGACAGATTTGTCCCGTGTGTTCGGAGTGGTTGTGCTCGGTGACTACAAGGATATGCTCATTTTTAGGTTATCGCTCTGATCGGTTTGTGATGTCGTGACATTCCGGTTTATTCTTATTAGTTGCGTTTGGTGTACTTCGGTGAGTCCGAGATGTGTTGTGAGTCGCCCCTGGTGTGCTCTATTTGTTATGTTTGACCTATCTCGGTGGGTCCGAGATGTGCTGTGGATTGGCCTATCTCGGTGGGTCCGAGATGTGCTGTGGATTGGCCTTTGCTGTTCTCGGTCCGTTTATCTGTTTATCACTTATATTATAGTCAAATGTTGATTCATTGATTTCTTAGTTCTACAACGTCCAATCAATGAAACTGCAAATTCAAAGACACGTCCTATCAATATTGTATACGTAAAATTGATAGGATTTTCTATCTATTCATTATGGATTATACCATTTTTCTCATATCCCTTTTATTCCAATGCGGTGGTTTGCTTTTCCACCAGTTCTTCGCACCAATACTTTGTCTCTATTAGGGATGGGAATGAGGTGGAAAAAAGACAAAAATGTTATCTCCATCTTCATCCTTATTTCTATGAGATATTCTTATCTCTATTTTATTTTGATACATAATTATCAATTATAAGATGGCACATTTAAATTTTCCGCATTCATACTAATTCTTATTCGAGTAGTATAGATCTCTTGTGGGAGGCAGAATCTAGTCCAAATTTTAAACGACTATATATATGAGTACAGTTCCAATCCGCAATTTCACTTAAGTTAGGAGAGCGTATTACCAATTCACATACACTTTAAGATCATCTTATTTAATTACTAATAAAGATGAATTGTTGGTGATTGTTTTTGGAAGTGTTAATTTAGTTGGAATGTTGTTTTTTCCTCTTGTGATGGTCTTCAATTTTACTTAAAAGACTTAATTAATTAAAATGAATTCATCTTTATTTCCATGCTAATGAAAATATGTATATTTTACTTATTTTTGATTAATTTTAAAATGTGACGGTTTTTTATTTATTTATTATTATTTTTATGTTAAACATTTGAAGTTTTTTTAATAATAATCAGTATTATTAAAAAAAAATCATAATTATTTAAAAAACCATAATTTTAATTATAAATATACTATTTTCGAATTCATAAACTCTACAACTAAACAGTAAACATACACACACATATATATAATATTTTTATCTTATAATTATGTAATATATGATGTTTTTATAATTAAATTTATATTAATACAATAATAATTAGTATAAATTATATATAAAAACATCAACAATAATACATGTACATTGGATCCCCATGAGGACAAGAATAAAGATCCGCATGGGATGAGACTATAATCTCCATTGCATTCTCATCCTTGTGGAAGGGAAATAAACTTTTGTCACCCTATACCCATAGGGCTAATTAAAAGAGATTTTCTGACTTATTTAGAGCGGATCCTCTTAAAAAAAACGCAAAATTATTTCTCCATTATCATCCCTATCCTCTATTGTCTTTTGATTAGGGTTGGTTCGATTTGATTTAGAACCGGCCAAACTAACCGATCAAAATTTGTAAAAATTTTAACAGACTAAATCAAACTATAAATTCAGATAGTTCAAACTAAATCAAAAAGTTTGGTTCAGTTCGATTCAAAAACTAAAAATATATATTTTTTATTTTATGATTAATTTATATATTAAAAAAACATTATCTAATAAATTTCTAATATATCGTATTGAATTTATTAATTATAATTAAGGAATAAAGACTAAAAAAATTTGATATACGTGTTTATACAATTTTATAAAAGAAACAAGTTTTTTATTTTCTTGTTTAATTTTTGATTATTTTGGTCTTAAATTGTCCAAACCGAACTGAAAATCATCAAATCGTGATCATTGCTCCCTACGTCTAACTCTTTGATATAAGCAAAAAAAGGCTAATTTACAATATATTTATAAAAGTGGACTAAATAATTAATAATTTATTATTTTTATAAATTGATTCAATATCTTTTTAATTATTTCTAAAAAATGTTTATGATACACACTTTTGAAAAAATAAAGTAAGATTCATTAAATTAAGGGTTAAATTTAAATTATAAACTTTAACGTGTTTTTCAATTAAAACACAAATTTTAAACTTAACAAAATCGATCACTTCCTTTCATGTTTTGAAGAATCTAATATCGACTTATTTTCTATCTAAAACCATTGTATCCACACTCGAATATGTACTGTTCTGATAGTTACATCATCATTTTTTTCAATGAAAAGATATTCGGTGTTAATATGTGATGTATTTTACCAAATTTTTAAAATTTGCATTGCAATTGTAAAGTATATTAATTTTTTTTCTGAAGTTAACTCTTAATTAGTCAAAAACGTGAATACTAACATTGCCATTAACACGCTAAAAGTTCCTTTCCATTTCTCTATATAAATATTATCTCAACCTTCACAATTAAAATTCACAAGCTCTTTATTTCATATCCCCTTGTTGTTTAGAGATTGAAAGAGAGAAAAATGGATAAGGTAATTAGTGGCCACCAAAAAAGATGGTCTCTCCACGGAAAGACTGCTCTCGTCACCGGCGGCACCAAAGGACTTGGGTGAGGCTTTTTTACATTTTTTTTCAACCAGCACATATATATTTTGAGAATTAAATTATTACATGAATTTGATCGAAGATATAATATTTGCGTAAAACAAACTTCATACCTTCATAGACGTAATTTAAACACGTTTATAAAAAATTGATACTAACGGTTTAACTTTTCATTTTTATAATTTTTATTTAAAATTATTCTTCTACTACTAAATGATGCCGTTTCTGACACCAACATTGTTATTGTTGATAGTTTTTAATAAATGGAAGATACTGGGTTATAATATCGGATTGTAAAATCTACAAATTCTGTTTTTTATTCTCTACTAATGATTATGGTTTTTGATACCAAACAATATTACTTTCAATAGTTATTAATGGATGAAACGATATCAGATAATGAAATTGAACCGTAAAATTTCAAGAAATGAAAAAATTGATTGGAGGTGCTAATTTTTTTAAGACATGTTTAAATCACTAAAAAGATGAATGAATATGGAATGTTAAGTTTTTTCTTTCAAATATCCTTAAATAATTTTAAGAGATTTTTATAGTATGAAATCAATGTTTGTTATTAGATATGCAATTGTGGAGGAATTGGCAGGCTTCGGAGCAACGGTACACACATGTTCAAGGAATGAAGCTGAGCTTAAGGAGTGTTTGGATGATTGGAAAATGAAGGGATTTCAAGTGACTGGTTCTGTTTGCGATGTAACTTCCCGATCACAAAGAGAAAGACTAATCGAGACTGTCTCCTCTCAGTTTGATGCCAAACTCGATATTCTTGTTAGTCCTCAATCTCACGGAAACTTCTCGAATTCTATTCTTTTCCAAAAATACTTTTAAAACCCTAAAAATTCTATATTTACAACTTATCTCCGTTAAAAATATTATTTTCTATTTTTTATTGTTACACAATATGTAACTTTTTTGAGTTATTTTTATAAAACATTATGAACTATATACATGATATAATTATTCACATTTTCTAAGAGTTAGTAAATATATACACCAATTACTTCTTATCGATACATCAACAAAAAATTAATGACATAAAGCTAGAGTTGGTCACGTCAAAATACACTATTTTGAAAATGTAGCTTCTACATCATCATCAATTTTTATTACTAGTATATTAATTTAACAAAAAGTGCTAGTTGGTGCATATATTTATCAACTTTTAAAAAATTTAATTGAAAATTTAATCATTGAAAAATACTCCTTCTTTTTGACTTTTTTCGTTTATAGTTCAAATTTTCAATATCGTCAATTTTAGCTGATTTTTTAATTTTTCAGTTTTAATTGTATGAAGGAGAAAAAAAATCCAAATGTGTTATTCATGTTTGAAATTATTTATGATAAAAAACTGAAATAATATAAAAGATATATTTGAATTTTTCGCCTGTTAATTTTGACCAAATTGTTATAATTTGAAACCGAAAACTAAAAAGTAGTCTAGGCCACAAACCCAAAAAAATCAAAAAGATAAAAAAAAATTAATAATTAAATTATAAAGTATATATGATTCATGAGTTTTTATATGCAAGTAACTTATTTTGATTCATTAAAAAAAAAACTTATTTTAACTCTCTTTTATTTGGTTTCAGATAAATAATGTGGGAACGAACATTAAAAAACCAACCCTGGAATTTACAGCAGAAGACTACTCATTTTTAATGAGTACAAATCTTGAATCTGCTTACCATTTTTCTCAGCTTGCACATCCTCTTCTTCATAATTCAGGAGCAGGAAGCATCATTTTCATGTCCTCTGTTGCCGGAGTAGTGTCTGTGGCCGTTGGATCCATCTATGGAGCTACTAAAGGTCATTTTTCCCGAACGATAAAATTTTAGATAGATTTAGTTTACGTATAAAATATAATTATAAATTTTTTATTATAATTATGACTTGCGATATAGTTGAATTGAACTTTTATCATTGATTTAAATTATTGTTATTATAAGTTATAATAATTGAGTTAATTTTATATTAACAAAATAATATCATTGAAAAATGATATAGTATCAATTTCATTTTAGTTTATGTGCTATTATTAGACACTAAAACTAATAAACATTTAATGGTTAAAAGTTTATGTAGTTATCAAACTATAGTGTTTTAGTTACGGATTTTTAAATTTTTGTAGTTTTTAGTAGCCAAATTTTAACAACAGTGGCATGTTAGTAAGAGATTTTCAGTGAATTTTTACTTATGTGGACAATAGAAATAGAATATTCGTCATAATTTATTTGCTCTAAGGTTATCAAATTATATATACTTCTAAATGAAATGACAAATTAAGAAAGTGTACACTTTTTTCATCGGACAATTAAGTAATTTTTCGCTTGAATTTATTTATTGATCTATGTTATTGGTAAAATCAAAGTTTGATTACCAAAACGTAATATTTTAAAAATTGATAATTGGCCAGAAATGATACTATATTTTGTTAATTACAAAAATAATTAACACCTAACATTTAATAAGTGTTTTAAAAATTAAAATTGGTAAGTTTATAAAATTGATTTGTAAATACATTTGCAGGGGCAATAGTTCAGCTGACGAAGAACTTGGCATGCGAGTGGGCAAAAGACAATATAAGAATTAACTGTATTGCACCTGCTTTCATCGCAACCCCACTTGCTGAACCTGTAAGAATTTTTTTCTTCAGCTTTTAAATCCCTGTTTGGCATAATTATCATAGTAAACTGTATATTTTATGATATTTAAAAACGTTATTTTTTAAAAAATTCTCATTCTTAATGTTTGTATGATTTAAACACATTATTTAAAATGTCGCATTTGACATCTCATCTTTTTATTGTGTGGTCTATTGCCCATTTTCAGCTATTGGAAGTCTATGTGGCAAATAAGATTAGACTGTGAATTGTCAAATTTAAAATAATGTGCTTAAATCGTTAAAAAAGTGAATGGCCTGAATTTAAAATAAAAACTTTAAATATGGATGACAAGGCGCAGTTAGGGGTGTGCATCGGTCGGTTCGGTTCGGTTCGGTTCTGAATCGACCAAAACCGACCGGTGCCAAAGTTTTTAAATGGTAAACCGAACCGTAATATTTTTCACCAAAAACCGAAATTTTTTTTGACCGAAATTTTCGGTCGGTTCGGTTCGGTTTCGGTTTTTGAATTCGGTTTTTACTTTTTGAAAAGCATCATTTTCGATCTAAAATTAAACATAAGTCTTAGAAGTAAAACCCATAAATTTATAAACTAAAAAACGAATACAGAAATTCACACTCCATAAAAAAAATTCATACCCCATACTTTACAAATCTTAATATAAATTACAGACACAAAATTAAAATTATAACTCATTACTAACAAAAAATTAAAAAGAGATGAATACAAAAAATTGACAAGTCTAATTCAACAGAAGCATCAAGAAATTAAAGGGATCATCAGCAAATTGATCTTGTTTAGAGGTGTAGATCTGTCGATATAAAGAAAAAAAATGAATTAGGAAAAAATTAAAGTGAATAAAGAAAATGAAACATGCAGTTCCAAAATTATACCAATAATAACAAAATATCAAAATAAAAAGAAATAAATTTGATTAAACACTTACTTTTTTTAAAAGGATTTCAAGCAAATATCCATTTATGAAAAAAATTGACAGATTCGAAGAAGCGAAAATGATGGCCTTCCTTTGAATCGCCACGCTAAACGTTGAGGGAAATTGTATGATTAAGTGGAGTGTTAAATTAAAAGGTATTAGTTAGAGATTTAAGAAATCAATTGGAAATTAGGGTTTTCAATGGTGAAAAACAAAAGGAATAAGGAGAGAAGAAGAATAAGAGAGTGCCGCAAGAGAGAGAAAAAAGAAATGAGAGATAGGGTTCACAATATTAAGGAGGATTATATATAATATTGAAACGGCATAGTATTAGGTTACTCCTTGATAAAAAAATGAACTGAATCAGACCTCATTCGGTGTTATCGGTTTTTCGGTTATTTCGGTTTGGGACAACCTCAAACCGAACCAAAGACCGATCTCCACACTTTTTCATATCTGACACCGAACCAAACCGTTTTGACCGAAAAACCGAACCAAATAACAAATTTTGGTTCGGTTCGGTTCGGTTTTTCGGTCTGGTTCGGTTTCTTCTCACCCCTAGGCGCAGTTGAGTTGGCATTTGCGGTTTTTGATCCATTTCGCCACATGGACCTCAAATAGCCGAAAAATGGCAATGGGCTATAGGATGTCAAATGTAAAAAAATAAAAACTTAATCACCAAAAAAACCATCACCTTTTAGCCCCTTTTTAGTTGCACCCTGACGTTGCAATTTTATCAATTGCATCCTAATTCGCACTTTTGGGTTTCAATTCCACCCATAAAATCAAATTGGACCTTTTTCACTCGGAAAAAATTCATAAAAATACTTAAAAATACTCGTTTGAACTCTTTTCCACATAAAAAGTTAATAATGGATGATTTATTTTAACTTTTTTTAAATGAAAAAGAGATCAATTTAGTACTTGAGGGTGGAATTGAAAACCAAAGGTGTGAATTAGGGTGTAACTGACAAAATTGCAACGTCAGTGTGCATTTGAGAAGGGGCTAAAAGGTGGGGGGTTTTCTGGTGATTAAGCCAAAAATAAAATATAAGATGCCTTTTAAATGTTATGTTTAAATTGCCATAAACATTCAACAATTGGAAATTATAATACAAATGCCCTATTTTAATTAGGTTTTAATCACTAAAAAAAACTAGCGAAACGTTTACATGTTGTTTAAGTTCTAATTAAAAAAATTGTACATTGCAGTATTTACAGGATGAGAAGATGTCGGAGACTATAAAAACTAGAACTCCGATGGGACGAGCCGGAAAACCAGAGGAGGTTTCAGGACTGGTAGCATTTTTATGCCTACCAGCTGCCTCTTACATTACTGGTCAAACAATTTGTATTGATGGAGGAGTCACTGTCAATGGCTTTTACTTCGGTTGATTCTTTAATTGTGTGCTACGATTTGTGGTCACAATGATATTATATTATTATGTATGAAACATTATGCAATGGAAGTGCTTAAGTTAAAAAGAATAAAGATGGATGAGGCGTTCTTACCACTTGATCTAACTCATCTCGTTATAATGTCGTTTATTGGTTATTACAGCTTAAGTTTTATTAATTGGTATTATCGTTCTCGCGGAATTGTATAAGTTTCGAATTTAAATTTCTACAAGACTATGTTAAAAGTTTATTATAACTACATATAAATATATGAGCTATTTCGTGTTATGTTCTTCATTGGGAACATATGAAAATGAATCAATATTTCATGTGTTTGAAAATTTACCTTATAAACTTTAAAAGATATTCTAATTCTAGAGAAATAATATACCCACAACATTTTTAGAGCATTAAAACATCACCATTTTCGGATGATTTATATTGTTATTTGAAGATTTAAATCATATTCATAAGGAGTTGTAGGTATATTTGACACCAGTATAACAATTTTTAACTGAAACTACAGTTTTGTCTCGTTAAACCGATCAAATACGATATCCAAATTTTGAACAAGATGAATAAATCAATGCTTCAAGTCTGCAACAGGAGCAAAAAGAGCAGCACTTATTAGTGACTCAGATTACAGTGCAGCAAATTCCAGACACTGAATCTCAACATATAATGGTACAGAAGACGCGTAACCTACAAGCTATGGGGTCGGAGCACCCTGTTAATCTAAAGAATCTGGGCAAGCGGATATCAGATAAGTTCTCACTGATGATCTTAAAGCCTGTTCTTGATTATGATACAGAGATGCAGCCTCAAACATTGGTGTGACTCTTACGCGAATTTTTGCTATTCTAGTTTATTATGAACTTTCATTGCATGGTGTTATTGATTTTCATGTTTTTTTTTGTTTAATCTCAGACAAATCACATTTAAAAGAACACTTTTACTAGCATATAACAAGTATTGCACGGGACCAAGCACTTAGAATGGCAATTTCACACTTGCATAATGAGTTTGATGTCATTATTGTGAATTTACGAGCACTTCCGATTTCAAGCCAAAGACGTTATCGATCCATATTTGCAGCCAGGTTCTGTTCAGGCTCAGTTACAATGTCAAGATTTTGCTCGTCTAGGCAATGTGAGATTGCTTATTAGCTCTACTACCTCATCAGCGGTCCAAAAGCAGGCGGATTCTAGCTATACATTGGTGGAAAATAATGCTCAGAAATCTCGAGAGGTGGATCGTCAGCCAGACACTAGAATGGAAGTTAGCCATTTGTCTTCCTCCAGTAGAATGCATAATTTTCACTCTATACAGAATTTGTTTCCAGCTTATGGAAGTAATAGTAGTACTTTTTGCTCAAATTCTGGAACCAATGCAAATATCACATTCAACCATGGGGTACAACTCAGATACGGCGTTCAATGCAGGTAAGGAACACGATGAATGCCTCAAAATTTGAGAAGCCACATTCTGCTGCCGATTTTAGTAGAGTACATAACGGTTCTTTGTCCCCGAGCACCGACAAATTTTCATGGCTACTGTCTTCAATCAAACGGAAAATTCATGCTCCAAATCCATAAATAGATAAGACTCTAATCGAGCATTATTATTAAGTTCCTTAAAATGCTACGTACGGAACGCAAGTACATCAACAACTGTTCAAAACTCTCTATTATTAGCAATATCAAAAAAATGCAGTGGTTAAGAGCTAAGCAATTAAGAAATGATATCATATTTTTCATGCAAGGTTTTGTGAGAGATCCAAATCTCTTGGGATTTATGTATACACTACCAGCTTTCCGACTCATTTATTCAATAGTGTCAACACAAGACATCATAATTCAAGCACTTTTATGTCGACAAAAGTTACTAAAAAAGGAGAAATGAATGTCAAAACAAAAAGTAACTATTAAATTTAGTGGCGGAGCTACGACGAGACAGAGCATCCGAAAAAATGGTTAATTTTTCACTAAAAGAAGCTAATTAAAAACGGTACAAGAGTAACCGAAAATTGAAAAAGCTTACCGGATTGGAAACTTCAATTTTTTTCAACCAGTGAATATGTTAAATGACAATCGTTGTACATCCAAGGCTAGGAATTTGGATTTTACCTGGCACGATATCTATTGTATATACTATTTCCTTCCCATAAAAATTAAAATAATTGCGCTTTTAGAAATATTAGGAAATTAATTAATTATAATTAATTTTTAAATTTCTTTCTATATATCTTTATAATATTTTAAAAGTGTAGCTCGTGTAATAAAGTATAATATTATGACAGTTTTTATAGGACTAATAATAATAATATTTTTTATTTTTGTGGAAGAGAGAGTAGGTAATAATTTATTTATAATGTCTCCTTATAAGCAAAAAATAATAATATTTATAAGAATCTATATGTATGTTTGACTATGTAAAATTACGAGGGCTTGCATGTCGTCTATGCAGTCTGCCTCTATCTAATAAAGAAAAACAAACCGATTGAAGATGGCAACATCGTATGCTTATCATATTGCTAACCTTATCAACTATGATTGAAAAATTAACTTTCATTTTAATGAGATCATTAAGCAACACAAGTAGCTATAAGCCTATAATTTAAGCGCTCGACAATAAATTATTTTATCGTGAGATCAAATCCTTCCACAAGCGCTTTAATTTTCTCCAATTATTAAAAGAATAAAGTAATACAAGTTGTAAATATTTGTATAATTTATCACTAGAATATGATTTATTATGCTTTATGAATATAAACACATGAAATTAAAATACAATGAAATAAAAAATGTGATTTTTTATAATATTATCAAAAAATAACTGAATTGATTGCAAATTAATTCATATTTATCTTATCTTTCATTTCACAAGAAAAGTGTAGATTTGATAAATACGACATTTTATGTCAAGTGAATTTAAAATGATATTTATTTTATTAATGATGGCAATATCGTAATAATTGTGCAATAAATACATTCAAATCTTAATGGTGATATTATGATATTGCCATCATTTTAATGAGGTGTTGTATTATGAGTGGATTAGTCTACGGATGACGTGATAGACTCGGTCTACCTAAGAATTTTTCAAATCATTAACATTGCATTGATATTTTTTAGATTCAATTTAATTAAATTTATTGTGTATATATTATATAATGAATTTGGTTGTTTCTATTTAATTTATGGTCACATTTTCAAAGTCAGCCGTTAGAAAAATTAATAATTACATACACGCACATCACATGTATTTCAAAATTAAATAATTAAAAACTCATCGATCATTATTTTTGATTGAAGTTACATAACATTATTAATTTTACAAGTATTAAAATGTAATCCTATAGTCAAACGTTGATTCATTGATTTCTTACTTCTACAATGTCCAAATACTTATCCATATATGGAACTACAAATTCAAAGACACATCAGATATTGTATACTTAATAATAAAGGGTGAGAATTTTCTATCTACTGGTAGGAAGCCCGCGCATTTGCGCGTAATCAAATTCAAATATGATTTAAAATATGACTAAACTTAAAAAATTAATATAAATAATTTATAAATAAAATTCACAATCTACAATAAATTAAAATATATTATAATAATTCTAATAATAAATTGTTTTACAATAATAAATATTCACGATATATATTGCAGCATATCAGTTAAGTCTTCAGCATTGAAGACTTTGTAATTCAGCAGCAAGCTTGGTATTTTGACTACTTCCTCAAGAAGCAACTTCATCCAACTGAAGCAACTTCATCCAACTGGATCCAGCTCATAATCCAGCTCATGCCAGCTCATGCCAGCTCACCTATCTCAGTGAAGCAAGCAACATGAGGATAGTGTGCTTTCTTAGGAAGAGTTTGTTACAAAACGGTTATTTTGTAATGTCTATAAATAGAGAGTTTATTCTCTAAACAATGTAATCTGGTTTTTACAAGATTAATAAAATTCTCTCTTTCACTTTTCTTCATGGTATCAGAGCCTTGAGTTTCTTTTCCTTTCTTAGCATCCAAACAGATTTCTCTCATTTTTCTTAGCATCCAAACAGATTTCTTTTCTTTTCTTTCTTCGATAAGCAGTAATCTTTTTCACAGATTCTTTCAAAGTTCAACCATGGCAATTAGACCAGAGGAAACAATGTCAAGTCCTTTCTTTCTACATCCTAATGAAAATCCTTCATTAATTTTAGTTTCTAATATTTTAAATGGTAGTAATTACCATCCATGGTTTAAGTCTATGAGAATGGCTTTAATCTCCAAGAACAAGTACAAATTTGTTGATGGAACAATTCAGATTCCAGATATTAATGATCCTCTATATCCTGCGTGGGAAAGGTGTAATACTATGGTAATGTCATGGTTATACAGATCATGTACTTCTACTATTGCTGATAGTATTTCTTGCATGGATTCTGCTTTTGAAATATGGATTGATCTGAAGGATCGCTTCTCTCAAGGAGATGCTTACAGAATTGGTGATATTCAAGAGGAAATTTATGCTTTTAGGCAGAATACAATGTCTGTCACTGAGTATTTCACACATTTGAAATCACTTTGGGATGAACTGGTTAGTTTGAGACCATTCCCTGTTTGTATGTGTATTCCAAAGTGTATTTGCAATGCCTTACCTCTGGTAAGAAAGAATCAATCCAATGATCAGGTTATAAAATTTTTGAAAGGACTGAATGATCAGTTTAGTACTGTGAGGCAACAAATCTTGATGACAGAACCACTCCCTCCTATCAACAAGGTTTTTTCAATGGTTATTCAAAATGAAAGGCAGTTTGCTGGTAATATCAGCATGAGAAACATGATTGATTCAAATATCATGTTTACTAAAGGAGAGTGTGATGAAACTGCAGAATCTTATGATCCTAACTATGAGGCCAATGTTTGTTATGCACGAGGGAGAGGCTATTTTAGAGGAAATAGCAATTTCAAGAAGTTTGCTCCTATGCCTGGGTTCAAACAAAAGCTATGTTCCTATTGTGGATTGACTGGACATACTGTAGACATCTGCTACAGGAAGCATGGTTACCTTCCAGGTTATCAATCCAGTTCTCAAACAAGGTTAAAGACTGATGGATCATATGCAAATCAAGTAGACTTTGAAGGTTTTCATTCAACCAATGATAACACTGATAAAGGAGCCTCTACTACTCCACCAGGAACAGCCTTTCCATTCACAGCAGAGCAATGCCAGAAACTGATGGCTTTAATTCAAAATGAGTCAACTGGATCTAGTTCTCAAAATCCATTTGCTCATGCCAATGCATTATCTGCTACTTTTCAACCCAATTCTGAGACAACAGAAGGTATTCCTCATTGCCTTTTCTCATCTGTGTCTTATAAGAATAAGTGGATATTGGACACAGGAGCTACAGATCACATAGTCTATGATTCAGCTCTTTTCAAAACATACAATGTTGTTAAGAATGTCCATGTGAAGTTACCTAATGGTCATCTAGTACCTGTTACACATATTGGAAAGATTCACATTTCTGATAAGTTGATTCTAGAAAATGTGCTTCATGTTCCTGACTTTTCCTTTAACTTGATATCAGCAAGCAAGTTAACTGATAATCCACAGATATCATTGATTCTTCATCATGATTCTTGTTTTATCCAGGAATTGACTTCATGGACAATGATTGGCTTAGCTAAAAAGCAAGGGGGTCTTTACATTTTGCTAGAAAAACAAGCTGGACAAGCAAAATGTAATAGTTTAGCCAAAATAAAAGAGCCAAGATCAATTTCTGATCTCTGGCACTATAGACTTGGTCATTTGTCTCATAATAGACTACAAATGATTAAACAATTTGATTCAAATGTCAATGTATCAAAATTAGAAGTCTGTGATGTATGTCATTTGGCAAAACAAAAAAGATCTCCTTTTCCTGTCAGTACATCTAGTACTAAGTCAATTTTTGATTTGGTGCATATAGACATATGGGGCCCTGTTTCTGTTTCTTCAATTCAAGGGTACAGGTACTTTGTTACTATAGTAGATGATTATTCAAGATACACTTGGATTTTTCTCATGAAGCACAAGTCAGAAACTAGAGGAATTTTGCAGAATTTTGTGGTTCATGTTCAAACTCAGTTTGACAAGACTATTAAAATAATAAGGACAGACAATGGCATGGAATTTACTTTCCCTGAGTTCTACAGCAGATATGGGATAGTACATCAGACCAGTTGTGTGCATACTCCTCAGCAGAATGGAGTGGTTGAGAGAAAACACCAACACATTTTGAATGTTGCTAGGGCACTAAGATTTCAGTCAAGTTTGTCTATGACTTTTTGGGCTCACTGTGTTCTGCATGCCATACATTTGATCAACAGAATTCCATCCCCTGTGATTAAAAACAAAACTCCATTTCAATTACTACATGATAAAGTTCCTACTTATGATCATTTGAAGGTGTTTGGTTGTTTGGCCTTTGCTGCTGTCACTGAATCACATAGATTAAAGTTTGATGCAAGAGCCATGAAATGTCTATTTCTTGGATATCCTTTACATACCAAAGGATACATCATGTATAACCTGTCAACCAAGAAACTATTCTATTCTAGAGATGTCACCTTCTATGAGAACATTTTTCCATTAAAAACAGTTTCTACTGAGAACCAAACCACAAAAATTCATTCTGGTCTAGATTATCCTTTCCTTGTTCACTCTTATCCTTCTACAAATCTAGATCCCTCAGAATCACCTACTCAAATATCCCAACCATCACCAACCCCTTCTTCACCTTGGAATGCTGTTGCATCAGCAGACCCTTTACCTGCAGTTCCTGTTTTTCAGGACACTGAATTTCCTGAGCTTAGAAGATCTCAGAGGACTAGTCATTTACCTACTCACCTGAATGATTATCAGGTTACTTTACCACATACTACCTCACCTCACTCTCTTTCTTCTAATCTCAGTTATGACAGGCTCTCTCCAGCTCATAAGAAATTCTATTGCTCAGCAGCTTCTATTACTGAGCCTAAATCCTATAATCAAGCTTTGCAGTTTCCTTGTTGGACTGAAGCAATGAATAATGAAATCAATGCTCTACAGGCCAATGATACTTGGCTACTAACAGATTTACCTCCTGGAAAAAGGGCAATTGGTTGTAAGTGGGTCTACAAAGTCAAGTACAAGTCAAATGGTGAAATTGAGAGATGCAAAGCAAGACTTGTTGCAAAGGGCTACACACAGCAAGAAGGCCTAGATTATCTTGAAACTTTTTCTCCAGTGGCAAAGATGACAACTATGTAATACCCCGTAAGTTCAGGTGCCGTTTAGTACAACGTGTCCGGTAGAGAAGGACCGGAGTTACAGAAATAAATATATTGGATATTAAAGAAAAGGATAATATGGAGTAAGACGTATATGTTTGAGGATTAAAATAAGAAAATAAGGAAAAATGTCAAGAAAAGTCACAAACTAGAGTTCAGGGACTAAAGTGGTAATTTAACCAGTTAAGTCCGAAAATGGAATTATTTCGCCAAGGTCCGCGAAATGTTTTATAGTATTGGTGGTAAAAGTTTCAGGTCAATCGGAGACCTTTTAAAATTTGGACGCGGATTCATTTTGGGCTAAATTGTCAATTTTGAAGAGTTCAAGGACCAAAGTGCAAATTAGCCAATTTAGCCTCGAGAATAGCAATCAGAAGATTATCGACGAGAATAGTTATATTTGGAGTAGTATTATTTATTTGGATATAAATAATACGTAGATATTCGAGTTTAAGTGAATAATTAATCGTTCGGTTAAAATTGAAAGTTTAAAAGAGAAATGGTTTGAGTAAAAGAAATGAAGGATTGAAATAAACATTTAACCAAGATATATATATGATTCCTTAAGAAGAAGGAATTGATCAGAGAGTAAAACGAAGGTTACAGAAGGTTTTGACGAACGATTACGTTCCGCCGCCGTTTCGCCGTTTCTCGTCCGAATCGAGTGATTCTCGCGCCGTTGGATTAAGAATTCAATTCTCTATCTACCACGAGCATCAAATCGAGGTAATTTGGTGATTTTTGAGATTGAAATGATTGAATTAGGGTTATATCGTTTTAACGAATTAAACGAATTGTAATCGCGTTTCTATAGTCGTATTTGGTGAGATTCGAATTGGGTTATATGTTAAAATGAAGCGTAAGCATGTCGGGAGTGTCGGAAAGCGGCGCAGCGCCCGGAAAATGACTTTTCCGGGGGCTGTCAAGGGTGTGCGTTCGCACACATTGAGTGTGCGATCGCACACTCCTTGAATTTTGGGGTGTGCGTTCGCACACTCATTGTGTGCGTTCGCACACTACCTATATGTTGCCAGATTGAGAAATCCTACGGTCAGTTTATAGATTTGCCTCTTAGGAACGCCTCTGTCAAATTTCAGCTCGATCCAACGGTTCAATTGGGAGAGATCGTCGTTTTTCTAAACAGTCTCAGTGCGCAGGCAGCACCTGCGCATTGTCCTGAAAACTACTTGAAACTTCAGCGGAATGAAACTAAACCCTAAAGTTTAAAGGTATCATACGTATTGGAATACGATTAAGAGATATAACAAGTATCTCGATTAAGTATTAGAATACGATCAAGGTTAAAAGTCGTATTTGAACTACGATTATATTAACCTAAGTTTATAACTTAGAGTTTTAGTATTAAGTTTACGTTTATGAATTAAACGTACGTATGATTTGAATAGGAAATGGATACATCGACGAGGTACGAGATCGACGAGCTGGAATAGTTAAAAGAGTGAATGACGCGTGGAGCTTACGTTTGGATATAAGGAATAGCGATCGTAGTGAGTTAAACTTTACTTTGAGTATTATTACGCAATAGATAGTTTTTATATTATAAATATAATATTAAACTACATCGCATGCTATAGTATTTTATCGATAGAAATGAATTTGTGCATCGTATTATCGAATATATATAGATTGTGAAAACTAGTATATGATCCGGGGGAAACAAGCTACCTATTGGGTGTCAATAGGCTGTGTGATCACCAGCGTCCGGGTAAGTCATAGATAGAGATTTCATGGGTCGTCTATCATACTTGTTTGTGCATGCGATACAGAGCCTATCTGGTTGAACTATCCCGGGGCCTGTATCTGCGAGTCGGTTGGTTGAACTATCCCGGACTCATATCGATCGATCGTTAGATGTTGTGATAATGTTCATTATGCATACTAAGATATTAGGGTTTCGATCGGATCAAATGCTCGAAGTATAATATGTTTGTATATATGTGTTTTGTTTTAAATGCGATGTTATTTTCTATAATACCTTAGTAATGTGTTATCTCACTCAGTATTTCCCAAAATACTGACCCCTCACATTGATGTTTTTCAGGTGTATAGAGTCGGATCAGACAGACCATTTTTGGTGTGCTGGGTACAAGTCCCCTTGGTGCTGCAGTAGTATACGTGTGACGAGTCTTAGCCTAGTATAGTTAGGTCTTATAGGTTGTGTACGTATTTAATGTTTGTTTGATGTGATGTCTTTTGGTTGTCAGTTTTGTATTGATCGATAGACGGGCTAGTACGTACAAGTTACGGAAGTGAGATGCCCACTATGGTTGTATCGATGGTGTGATATATATGATGTACGTTATGATTGTAAACGTGTCTTCTTATTACATGTTTATAGGATAGTTGTGTTTGCGTTTCCGCGAAAAAGTTAGAGTGGTTTTAGGCTTGCTACGGGTTTCGGAGCTACCACTCCCATTCCCTAGCGCCGGTCTCGGCTCAATAATTTGGGTCGTGACAAAGTTGGTATCAGAGCAGTTGGTCCAGTTACCTCTGCTAATATATGATTTGAGTGCAGTTAGTCCATGATACCACTGCAAGTCTGTGATTGATGTTTGTTTGTTCCTAGGTATTAGGTCATTAGACTAAGCTAGGAACTACTGCAGCTATAGAATTGAGCCATGTCTGATCCAAGTCGTTTGTATTATTTGTTTTAAGATCGAGCTGATTGATTGTGAATTTTTGATTGATTGAGAATTCTTGTTTGTTTCATTATGATAAGTATGATCGATGGATTGTGAAATTCTTGTTTGTTTCATTATGACAAGTATGATCGATGGATTGTGAAACCTTTGTTTGTTTCTTTGCGAAATACGTATACGATGTATAGATGGTATCGAAATCGAATTATCGAAATGTCGAGATGTGCAAGAGGAAGGAGTATGAAGTTACAGAAGTGGAAGAACCTACCGTGTACAGAGTTTAAATGTCTAGAGAACTTACAAAACTCGAAGTTTAAAACTTTTTGAAAGTTGTTTGTTTAAACAATTTGGAAAACATAATTGTGCCTAGACCCGCGACAGTCATCGATAAGTGCCACGACATTGATAGAAGTGCATCACTACATATATCTGTACATACATCGATAGGACATGCATCATATGCATTATGTTCGGACGAAAAGGTGAGATGTGGCAACTCTTTGGGGATGAGAGACGTCATCACCCTAGTGCACAATTTTGTTAAAATGAAAATGAAATTTGATTTAAAGTTCAAGATGAATCGTTTTATCGAAAGAGTTTTGAAAGAGTTTTGTTTTCATGTAAGTATACCTAGACCAGAACTCTGTGACGGAAGTGAAGTGCTCGCGAGCAAGCTGCAATCAAGACCAAGAGGCGAATGAATACGTATAGTTGCGAAAACATAGACGTTATGCTTCTAGGATATGAACTTAGTTTCGAAACAACGCGCTAGAATATAGCTAAGACCGTGAATACGTTGGACAGTGATATGTATCCGATTAGTGGTAAGTTAGAAAGTAAGTATCTCTTTGACGGGATGTCAAAGATCTTAAATGACGATATAAGAGAAGAAGTGAATAATAGATGTGCGTGAATAGCGGAATGAAAATGATTGAACGGTGAACTAGGACGTTCATACTGTATGATATAAGTATAAAAATGGGATAGTCGAGTATAGGAATCAACTTATAGTTATGCTCTGAAGATAGAAGATTACCCTTATGATAAGATGATGTGAATATTGCGTGATATTAGAAAATCGTCAATGATGGAATGACGATACGATTATACATTTTGGAGCTAAAGATGTTAACGATTTAAGATAAATTAAAAGGTAGTATGAAAATTCGAGGACGAATTTTTATAAGGGGGGAAGAATGTAATACCCCGTAAGTTCAGGTGCCGTTTAGTACAACGTGTCCGGTAGAGAAGGACCGGAGTTACAGAAATAAATATATTGGATATTAAAGAAAAGGATAATATGGAGTAAGACGTATATGTTTGAGGATTAAAATAAGAAAATAAGGAAAAATGTCAAGAAAAGTCACAAACTAGAGTTCAGGGACTAAAGTGGTAATTTAACCAGTTAAGTCCGAAAATGGAATTATTTCGCCAAGGTCCGCGAAATGTTTTATAGTATTGGTGGTAAAAGTTTCAGGTCAATCGGAGACCTTTTAAAATTTGGACGCGGATTCATTTTGGGCTAAATTGTCAATTTTGAAGAGTTCAAGGACCAAAGTGCAAATTAGCCAATTTAGCCTCGAGAATAGCAATCAGAAGATTATCGACGAGAATAGTTATATTTGGAGTAGTATTATTTATTTGGATATAAATAATACGTAGATATTCGAGTTTAAGTGAATAATTAATCGTTCGGTTAAAATTGAAAGTTTAAAAGAGAAATGGTTTGAGTAAAAGAAATGAAGGATTGAAATGGACATTTAACCAAGATATATATATGATTCCTTAAGAAGAAGGAATTGATCAGAGAGTAAAACGAAGGTTACAGAAGGTTTTGACGAACGATTACGTTCCGCCGCCGTTTCGCCGTTTCTCGTCCGAATCGAGTGATTCTCGCGCCGTTGGATTAAGAATTCAATTCTCTATCTACCACGAGCATCAAATCGAGGTAATTTGGTGATTTTTGAGATTGAAATGATTGAATTAGGGTTATATCGTTTTAACGAATTAAACGAATTGTAATCGCGTTTCTATAGTCGTATTTGGTGAGATTCGAATTGGGTTATATGTTAAAATGAAGCGTAAGCATGTCGGGAGTGTCGGAAAGCGGCGCAGCGCCCGGAAAATGACTTTTCCGGGGGCTGTCAAGGGTGTGCGTTCGCACACATTGAGTGTGCGATCGCACACTCCTTGAATTTTGGGGTGTGCGTTCGCACACTCATTGTGTGCGTTCGCACACTACCTATATGTTGCCAGATTGAGAAATCCTACGGTCAGTTTATAGATTTGCCTCTTAGGAACGCCTCTGTCAAATTTCAGCTCGATCCAACGGTTCAATTGGGAGAGATCGTCGTTTTTCTAAACAGTCTCAGTGCGCAGGCAGCACCTGCGCATTGTCCTGAAAACTACTTGAAACTTCAGCGGAATGAAACTAAACCCTAAAGTTTAAAGGTATCATACGTATTGGAATACGATTAAGAGATATAACAAGTATCTCGATTAAGTATTAGAATACGATCAAGGTTAAAAGTCGTATTTGAACTACGATTATATTAACCTAAGTTTATAACTTAGAGTTTTAGTATTAAGTTTACGTTTATGAATTAAACGTACGTATGATTTGAATAGGAAATGGATACATCGACGAGGTACGAGATCGACGAGCTGGAATAGTTAAAAGAGTGAATGACGCGTGGAGCTTACGTTTGGATATAAGGAATAGCGATCGTAGTGAGTTAAACTTTACTTTGAGTATTATTACGCAATAGATAGTTTTTATATTATAAATATAATATTAAACTACATCGCATGCTATAGTATTTTATCGATAGAAATGAATTTGTGCATCGTATTATCGAATATATATAGATTGTGAAAACTAGTATATGATCCGGGGGAAACAAGCTACCTATTGGGTGTCAATAGGCTGTGTGATCACCAGCGTCCGGGTAAGTCATAGATAGAGATTTCATGGGTCGTCTATCATACTTGTTTGTGCATGCGATACAGAGCCTATCTGGTTGAACTATCCCGGGGCCTGTATCTGCGAGTCGGTTGGTTGAACTATCCCGGACTCATATCGATCGATCGTTAGATGTTGTGATAATGTTCATTATGCATACTAAGATATTAGGGTTTCGATCGGATCAAATGCTCGAAGTATAATATGTTTGTATATATGTGTTTTGTTTTAAATGCGATGTTATTTTCTATAATACCTTAGTAATGTGTTATCTCACTCAGTATTTCCCCAAATACTGACCCCTCACATTGATGTTTTTCAGGTGTATAGAGTCGGATCAGACAGACCATTTTTGGTGTGCTGGGTACAAGTCCCCTTGGTGCTGCAGTAGTATACGTGTGACGAGTCTTAGCCTAGTATAGTTAGGTCTTATAGGTTGTGTACGTATTTAATGTTTGTTTGATGTGATGTCTTTTGGTTGTCAGTTTTGTATTGATCGATAGACGGGCTAGTACGTACAAGTTACGGAAGTGAGATGCCCACTATGGTTGTATCGATGGTGTGATATATATGATGTACGTTATGATTGTAAACGTGTCTTCTTATTACATGTTTATAGGATAGTTGTGTTTGCGTTTCCGCGAAAAAGTTAGAGTGGTTTTAGGCTTGCTACGGGTTTCGGAGCTACCACTCCCATTCCCTAGCGCCGATCTCGGCTCAATAATTTGGGTCGTGACAAACTATCAGGTTATTGCTTTCTTTATCAGCTATCAACAAATGGCATTTACATCAATTGGACATTAATAATGCATTTCTGCATGGAGACTTAGAGGAGGAGGTTTATATGCAGTTACCACCTGGATTTCAGAATCCATCATCCACAGCAAAGGTGTGCAAATTACAAAAATCTCTATATGGTCTTAAGCAGGCTAGCAGGCAATGGCATGCCAAATTAACATGTGCTTTACATAGCCATGGTTTCAAAACTGCAGCTGCAGATCCTTCTTTGTTTATAAAACAAACTGCAGATGTTTTTCTTGCTCTATTGATATATAAGGATGATGTCATTATTGCAAGTCCTTCCTTAACTGCAATACAAGAGATTAAACATGTTCTGCATACTGAATTCAGTATAAAGGACCTTGGTTACCTCAAATTCTTCTTAGGATTGGAGGTAGCTAGATCAGACACAGGAATAAATCTCTCTCAAAGGAAGTATGTTCTGGATCTTTTGACTGAGACACACATGCTTGACTGCAAACCAGCTCCTACACCTATGCTTGCTTCACAGAAACTAGTAAAGGATTCCACAGACTTATTACCTGATAACTCAGAATACAGAAGGCTTGTTGGTAAACTTCTCTATCTATGTCATACCAGGCCTGATATATCCTTTGCAGTTCAGCAGCTGAGCCAGTTTCTTGATTGTCCTACAAGCACACATCTGCATGCTGCTCATAGAGTGCTGAAATATTTGAAAGCTTCTCCAGGCAAGGGTCTATTTTTATCTGCAGCATCATCAGCTAAGATACAGGCTTTTACTGACTCTGACTGGGCAACTTGTCCAGAAACCAGAAGATCTATTTCTGGACACTGTGTTTTTCTAGGACACTCTTTAATTTCCTGGAGATCAAAGAAGCAAACTACTGTTTCTCGTTCTAGTGCTGAGGCTGAGTATAGAGCTTTGGCCAGTCTGACTTGTGAGTTACAATGGCTCTCTTTTCTTCTCACTGACTTAAAGCAAAGTTTTGCTGTGCCTTTCTCAGTTTATTGTGATAATAGCTCAACAATTCAACTGGCTCATAATCCAATTTATCATGAAAGGTCAAAACACATTGAAATAGATTGTCATATCATTCGAGAAAAGATTCATTCTGGTCTCATTCATCTTCTGCCTGTCAGCAGTACTAATCAAGTGGCAGATACCTTCACCAAGCCATTAGCTCCCCTGGTTTTTCATAGTGCTATTTCCAAGCTGCATCTACAAGACCTGTATGATCCAGCTTGAGGGGGTGTATTGCAGCATATCAGTTAAGCCTTCAGCATATTGCAGCATATCAGTTAAGTCTTCAGCATTGAAGACTTTGTAATTCAGCAGCAAGCTTGGTATTTTGACTACTTCCTCAAGAAGCAACTTCATCCAACTGAAGCAACTTCATCCAACTGGATCCAGCTCATGCCAGCTCACCTATCTCAGTGAAGCAAGCAACATGAGGATAGTGTGCTTTCTTAGGAAGAGTTTGTTACAAAACGGTTATTTTGTAATGTCTATAAATAGAGAGTTTATTCTCTAAACAATGTAATCTGGTTTTTACAAGATTAATAAAATTCTCTCTTTCACTTTTCTTCAATATATTTTTTTGCATTTAATTTTTTTACTTATGTAAATCAGTGGATACATCAGACATAAATCTTGGATGAAGTTCTGTTATTCTCTGTAAACTTTCTCTCATATGTTCCACTATAATATCTCTTTCTTATATTTTCACTACTATTAAATATCGTCAACAGTAAGTGCAACCACTTCAGGCGGTGTAGGAGTGGTAAACACCCTACTGTCTTTTTCTCTTATATTAAATAATCGAAGACGGACATCGCGGACCTTTTTTTAACTAAAATTGATTATTTGTCATTTTGAAAGACTTGGCATATGGATTATATTCATCCAACAAATCACGCAACCCTTTGACAATTTCAACATCAAAATCGTCTGCAATTTCCTTACCTCTTACCCATTGCATTCTATTGTCAATCTCATGTTGTGTATTATGTAGGGTTAATTCCTAAAATAATCACGAACTTTACATGGAGTTTCATTTTAATCATGGCCTTTAAAAGTTGTCATTTAAAGACACAAATTTTTATTTTATTTCAAATCTATCACCAAAGTAAAATTCGGTGTATTTTATCTGACTAAAAATTCCTAATCCTAGATACTTTAACTGAAAGATAATAAGATTTGATGTTGATTAATAATTTGGGTGTTTCATTAATGGTTTAATGAAGAATTTAGTCAATAAAAATACACTGAAATGATGAATTTGAAATAATATGAAAGTTCGTGTCTTTAAATGGCAACTTTTCAAGGTCATGATCAAAATGAAACTCCATATAAAGTTCGTGATTTTTTTAGAAATTAATCCTTATATATATTATCTCAACCTTCACAATTAAAATTCACAAGCTCTTTATTTCATATCCCCTGTTGTTTAGAGATAGAAAGAGAGAAAAATGGATAAGGTAATTAGTGGCCACCAAAAAAGATGGTCTCTCCACGGAAAGACTGCTCTCGTCACCGGCGGCACCAAAGGACTTGGGTGAGGCTTTTTTACATGTTTATTTAAGTAACACATATATTTTGAGAATTAAATTATTATACGAATTTTATCAAACATATAATATTTGCGTAAAAGAAACTTCATGCTTTTATTGTAATTTAAACACGCTTTTTAAAAGTTGATACTAACAGTTTAACTTTTCGTTTTTATCATTTTTATATAAAATTCATCTTCTACTACTAAATGATGCCGTTTCCGACACCAAACATTGTTATTGTTGATATTTTTAATAAATGGAACGATACTAGATAATAATATCGGATTGTAAAATCTACAAATTCTCTATTTTTTTCTCTACTAATGATTATGTTTTTTGATACCAAATAATGTTACTTTCAATAGTTATTAATGAATGAAACAATACCAGATAATAATACCAGGCTGTTAAATTTCAAGAAATGAAAGATTTGATTGGAGGTGCTATTTTTTTTTTTTAAATGTGCTTAAATTGTTAAAAAGGTGAAAGAATGTGAAATGTTAATTTTTTTTTCTCAAATATCCTTAAATAATTTATTTTTATATAATTATCCTTAAATGATTTTAAGAACATTTTAAAAGTGAATTTAATATTTGTTATTAGATATGCAATTGTGGAGGAATTGGCAGGCTTCGGAACAACGGTACACACGTGTTCAAGGAATGAAACCGAGCTTAAGGAGTGTTTGGACAATTGGCAAATGAAGGGATTTCAAGTGACGGGTTCTGTCTGCGATGTAACTTCCCGATCACAAAGAGAAAAACTAATAGAGACTGTCTCCTCTCAGTTTGATGTCAAACTCGATATTCTTGTTAGTCCTCAATCTCATGGAAACTTCACGAACTCTATTTTCTTTTCCAAAAATATATTTTAAAACCCATAAATTCTATATTTACAGCTTATCTCCGTTACAAATATTATATTCTATTTTTTGTTGTTACCCAATATGTAACTTTTTTGAGTTATTTATATAAAAAATTATAAATTATACATGTTGTTATAATTATTCACATTTTTTAAAGTTTGCAAAAATATATATCAACTACTGTTTTTTGGTAAATCGATACATCAATTAAAAATTCGATAAAAATTAATGACATAAAGCTAGAGTTGGCTACGTCAAAATACACTGTTTTGAAAACTTGGCTACTATATCATTAATTTTCACAGTGCATATATTTATCAATCTTTATAAAATTTAATTTAAAGCTTAATCATTGAAAATACTCCTTTTCGACTTTTTTCATTTATAGCTCAAATTTTTAATATTGTCAATTTTAACAGATTTTTTAATCCTCGATTTCAAGTGTTGTGAAAAATAATAATTCAAATGTGTTTTCATATTTGATTATGATAAATAGGCAAATTGACCAAATTGTTACAATTGAAACTGAAAAATTGAAAAACAGCTAAAATTAACGATTTTGAAAGTTCGGTCTATAAACTAAAAAAATGAAAAAGATGAAAGTTTTTTCAATAATACACGACCTTAATTAAATTATAAAAGTATATATAATTCATTATATGCAGGTAACTTTTTTTAACTATCTTTTGTTTGGTTTCAGATAAATAATGTGGGGACGAACATAAATAAACCAACCTTGGAATTTACAGCAGAAGAGTACTCATTTTTAATGAGTACAAATCTTGAATCTGCTTATCATTTATCTCAGCTTGCACATCCTCTTCTTCATAATTCAGGAGCAGGAAGCATCATTTTCATGTCTTCTATTGCCGGAGTAGTGTCTGTGGCCGTTGGATCCATCTACGGAGCTACTAAAGGTCATTATTTTTCCGTCCAACAAATTATTTTAGATAAATTCAATTCACGTATAATATATAATATAAATTTTTTATTATAATTGTGACATGAAATATAGTTGAACTAAATTTTTATTATATTCAAATTATTATTATTATGAGTTACAATAATTGAGTTAATTTTATGTTGACCAAAATAATATCATTAATAAATGATATAATTTCATTTTTCATTTTAGTTTATGTGCTAATAAACATTTAATGCTTAAAATTTTTTGTAGTTAACAAGCTATAGTATTTTAATTACGGATTTTTAAATTTTTGTATTTTTTAGTAGCCAAATTTTTAACAACAATGGCATGTTAGTAAGTGATTTTCTTACGTGGAGTCGTGGACGATAGAAATAGAATATTTGTTATAATTTATTTGCTCTAAGATATCAAATTATATACTTTTTCTTCTTACTTCTAAATGACAAGGCAATTGAAAAAAGTACACAATTTTTTCATCGTCTAGTTAAGTAATTTTTCACTTGAATTCATTTATCAGTCTATGTTGTTCGTAAAGTTAAAATTTGATTGCTGAAATATAAGGATTTAAAAATTGATAATTGGTCAGAAATAATACTATATTTTTGTTTTGTTAATTACAAAAACAATTAACCCCTAACATTTAATAAGTGTTTTAAAAATTGAAAATTTGGTAAGTTCATAAAATTGATTTGTAAACATTTTTGCAGGGGCATTAGTTCAGCTAACGAAGAACTTGGCATGCGAGTGGGCAAAAGACAATATAAGAATTAATTGTATTGCACCTGGTGTCATTGCAACCCCACTTGCTGAACCTGTAAGAATTTTTTCTTCAGCTTTTAAGGCCTTGATTGGCTGATTGGCATAATACTTCTCATAGTAAACTTTATATTTTATCATATTTAAAACCGTTATTTGTATTTAAAATTCTCATTTTTAACGTCGGTATGATTTAACATATTATTTAAAGGGGTAACGTCATAAAAATTCATCAACTTTACACGTTTTCTCAATTTAATCACGTTCTTTAAAACTTCTCTTAAAAATACACCAACTTTCTTTTTTTTGCAAATTCATACACGGTGCTGACGTGGCACTCATTCATTGGTGCAATTTATTGAGGTGTAAGTCATTTTTAACCAATGAATGAGTGACACGTCAGTACCGTGTATGAATTTGGAAAAAAAATGAAATTGATGTATTTTTATGAGAAGTTTCAAAGAATGTGATTAAATTAAAAAAACGTGTAAAGTAGTTGAATTTTTATGACATTAACCGTTATTTAAAATGTGTCATTCCACGTTTCATATTGTGTGGTTCATTGTCGTTCTCTAACTATTGGAAGTTTATATGGAAAACAAGATTGCACTAAAAATGGTCAAATTTAAAATGATGTGATTAAAATCATTAAAAACACGAGGAGTCAAAAATTAAAATTAAAATAACTTCAAATGTGGATGACAAGGTGTCGCTGAGTTGGCATATGCGGTTTCTACTCCATTTTGCCACATGGAATTCAAATAGCTAAAAAAGGGTAAATGGGCTATACAATGTCAAATGTAAAAAAATAAAGGCCTAATCACTCAAAACCACTCACCTTCAGCCCCTTTTACAATTATACCCCGATGTAGGAATCTTTTCAATTTTACCCTAATTTGCCATTTTGTGTATCAGTTGTACCCAAAATATTAAATTGACCTCTTTATTAAAAAAAAGTTAAAATAATTCTTCATTTTTAGCCTATATTTCAATTAGACCCTAATATTATTAATACTATAAAAAATTAAAGATTATTTTAAACTTTTTTTTAAGTGAAAAGAGGTCAATTTAATACTCTGGGGTACAATTGAAACATAAAAACCTGAATTAGGATACAATTAAAAAATTTCCTACGTCAGTGTATAATTGCAAAAGGGGTAAAAGGTGAGGGGTTTTAAGTGATTAAGCCAAAAATAAATTTAGAATGCCACTTTTAAAATAGAATTATGCTATATAATCCATTACTTTTAAGTCATTTTTTTGTACCGCCTGACGTGGAAATTAAATAGTGGATGTATTAATTTTATTTTTTTTGAGATATACAATTTTGGGTGAGAATTGGACGAATGAAACCTTGCCACGTAAAGAGGGTTATAGAAGGTGAGTTAAATAGGTAGGTTAAAAAGCATTTATCTTTAAAATACTATGTTTAAACTGCCATAAACGTTGAAAAATTGGAATTTATAATACAAATAACCCTATTTTTAATTAGATTTTTTTTTTCAATAAAAGAAGCTAGCGAAATGTTTACGTGTTGTTTAAATTCTAACTAAAAGATTTTACATTGCAGTATTTACAGGATGAGAAGATGTCGGAGACTATGAAAACTAGAACTCCGATGGGACGAGCCGGAGAACCAGAGGAGGTTTCAGGATTGGTAGCATTTTTATGCCTACCAGCTGCCTCTTACATTACTGGCCAAACAATTTGTATTGATGGAGGAGTCACCGTCAATGGCTTTTACTTCGGTTGATTCTTTAATTGTGTGCTACGATTTGTGGTCATAATGATATTATATTATTATATATGAAACATTATGCAATGGAAGTGCTTAAGTTAAAAAGAATAAAGATGGATGAGGCGTTCTTACCGCTTGATCTAACTCATCTCGTTATAATGTCGTTTACTGGTTACAGCTTAAGGTTTTATTAATTGGTATTCTCGTTCTCGCATAATTGTGTAAGTTTCGAGTTTAAATTTCTACACGAGTACATTAAGAGTTTATTACAACTACATATAAATATATGAGAATTTCATGTTATGTATTTCATTGGGAGTATGAAAATAATCAGTATTTCATGTGTTGGATAGTTTAATTACCTTATAAACTTTAAAACATATTCTAATTGAAAAGAAATAATATACCCAATTACCCACAACACTTTTAGAGTATTAAAATGTTACCGTTTTCAAATGATTTATATTGTTATTTGAAGATGAACATTTGTGATAGAAATTTTTTTAATTATTTTTTATTTTTTTAATTATTAAATATTCCATATGGCTAATTCAGTATTGGATTATTGCATGAATAACATGGCACATCGGTTGTGTTGTAATTTTCCCTAGTTATAATTACTTCGACTACAATGTTTAGAACCCTCCAATTTTGCATGAAACTCTCTAAATTAAGCATGTACTATAATCTGGCAATATATCATTTATTAATAAGGCTAATAAGGCTAATCCCCTGAAAAACCCTCCACTTTTCAGTCCCTCTTCATTTGCACCCTCACCTTTCAAAATTTTCAATTTTATCCAAATTTCCACCTTTCATTTTCAATTGCACCCTAAATATATTAAATTAATTCTTTTTCACTATAAAAAAGTTCAAATCGACAATTTATATTTTAATTCATATTCTAAATAGTGCTCAATGTTTAAATTTCAACAATAAAACCATATTTCCTAAAATTTTAAAAGTTAAATTTTTTTATATAAAATATAAATCAATTAAAATATCATTAAATATGGTTTTGTTGTTGAAATTTAAGCATTAAGGACTATTTAGAACATGAATTAAATTATAAATTATCGATTTCAACTTTTTTTTAGTGACAAAAGCCCAATTTAATACTTCTAGAGTGCAATTGAAAATGAAAGGTGATAATTTGGGTAAAATTGGAGATTTTGAAAGGTGAGGGTGCAAACGAAGGGGGATTGAAAGGTGAGGTTTTTTTTTCAGGGATTAAGCCTACTAATAAATACAAAAATGTGAAGATAAATAAATTATATAGTTTTTTACATCCAAAATTAATTGCTATAAAATATTAATTTAATTAAATAGTTAAAGCCTGTACTTGATAATGATACAGAGATGCCTCAAACACTGGTGTGACTCTGACATGAATTTTTGCTATTCTAGTTTATTATGAACTTTCCTTGTATGGTGCTAATAATTTTCATATGTTTTTTTTTGTTTAATCTCAGAAAAATCACATATAAAAGAACAGTTTTACTATTCTCTCATATTATATGTAATTATATATATTAAATTATTTATATTGATTTAACAATAACAAGTGGTGAATTTAATAAAAGTTTTAAACAATAGATTGGTTGGTAGTAGTATAAATAAAACTAATAGTGGTGTAATACAAAGAATTCAAGTGATAATGGAGAGCATGAGCAGCAGAAGGTGGTCTCTTCAAGGGATGACAGCTCTGGTTACTGGTGGTACCAAAGGAATTGGGTTTGTATTACTAATCTTTTATTTCTTGTTTAATTATCAGTTAAGAAGACTCGTATAGTTTAATCTTTGTAATAAATATGATTGATTAGCTATTTGTTATGTACTTTCAGTAATATTTTGATTAATTAATTGTTTTATTCACTTGTTCTTGCTTTATTATATGTTTATAATTCATTCAATTATATAGTTCTTGAAAGAATGAAGCTATAATAAGGATGATGTGATTTCCCTTCTTTAATGATATATTTGGGTTAATAAGGTGGTAAATTAGATCAGGATATGTGTAAAATTAAGTCTTTTACTGAAGAAATCTAGTATGGAAACGGAAATGGAAATCCTAAAAGGGAAATGGAAACATGAAAACAACATATTTTATAAATATAGAGTTTCAGAGTTATATTAGACGTTTTCGGAAATGGAAATGAAATGCCGAAATATATAGGACTCGAGAAGTTCCGTATGTAACATAGAAGAAATCAAAGAAAGGGATCATGTATGCGATCATAGATCAAAATGTAAGTTGAGACTTTGGCCACTTAATTAATGAGATTGCTGTTCATGTATTGATTCACTTCAAGAATAGTCTGTGTCTGAAAGAAATTTAAAGAAATGGTAATTTCTGTTTTTGTAATTTGTGTTAATCTTGGGATAATTAGGCATGCTATTGTGGAGGAATTGGCTGGATTAGGGGCAGAAGTATACACTTGCTCTCGCAATGAAACTCAGCTTAAAGAATGCATAGATAAATGGATAGCTAAAGGTTTTAAAGTCGCAGGTTTCGTGTCTGATGTATCGTCTAAGTCCAACAGAGAGGACCTAATCAATAAAGTCTCCACTTTGTTCAATGGGAAGCTTAACATCCTTGTAAGTCATCTCGACTTGAATCTCGAACATCCTATACTATGCATCATGGCAACAGAATGTCGAAACGAGAAACAACGAAATGATATTTTTTTACAAAGTAGGTTATAAGTATAGAGTTTCAGAGTCTTAGAAGTATTTTTAAAAATGGAAATTAAACGCTGAAATATAGGACTTGAGAAATGTCGTAAGAAATACAGTCAATTATCAGACTGCTGGTGTGTACTTATTTTGTGTTCTGGCCTGAATTTTGTTTAGCATTTTCTCTTATAGATTTTCATTTAAGTTCGATTTCAGATAAACAATGTTGGAACAAACATCGGAAAGCCAACTGTGAATTATACAGCTGATGATTTCTCGTATGTAATGAACACCAATTTTGATTCTGCTTACCACTTGTGCCAACTCGCGCATCCTCTTCTTAAATCTTCGGGCGCAGGAAGTATTGTCTTTATGTCATCAATTAGTGGAGTTGTATCAGTAAATGTAGGCACAGTATATGGAGCGACCAAAGGTAAAACTATTTTTGCCGTTTGCTCACTCTTTGATCTTTAAAATTGAGGTGTGATTTGTAATTTTGTATTCAGACAAACATGACGGTTTTTCTTTGCTTGATTGCAGCTGCAATGAATCAGCTAGCTAAGAATTTGGCGTGTGAATGGGCAAAGGACAATATAAGGACTAACAGCGTTGCGCCTTGGTTCATCAGAACTCCATTTATCGAAGAAGTAAGTTGCTTTTCGTTGCTTCCATGTTAAAAAAATAAGTTTATTTCCAAAATGGAGAGTTCCCGAAACTTTTTGAAAATGTGTAAACGTTGATAGAATGAAGTATCTATGCGTCATAGCTTAGTCCGAGCTGTGATGCTCCTTATCAGTTGATCAAGTTTCGGAAAATATCTATTACATGATAGTGTTGCGCCTCGGTTCATTAGAACTCCACTTACCGAACAAATAAGTTTATTTTCAATGTTTCCGTGTTAAAAAATAAGTTAATTTCCAAAACGGAGAGCTTCCAAAACATATTCAAATGTGCAAAATTTGCCTGAATTAAGTTTTCATGTATCTTAGTCCATGTTGTGATGCTCCTTGTCAGTTGATCAAGTTGTGGAAAATGTTGATTTCAAAATAATGTTGCGCCTTGGTTCATCAAAACTCCACTTACCGAACCAGTAAGTTATTCTTCAATGTTTCCGTGTTAAAAAGGAAGTTTTATTTCCAAAAACAGTGTGTTTCCATGCATCATAGCTTGGTTGAATTTGTGATGCTCCGGTTGATCAAGTTCCGGAAATAGATTTTAAAACCAAGATGCATACTTGTTGAAGATGCATAAAACATATTCTATTGCCTAATTTGTAGGATCTCGGTCATGAAAAGTTCTCTAATGCCATAGTCTCGCGAACTCCTATGGGAAGGGTCGGAGAGGCCGAGGAGGTATCATCGTTGGTAGCGTTTTTATGTCTGCCTGCTGCATCGTACATAACAGGGCAGACTATTTGTGTTGACGGAGGGACGACTGTAAATGGTTTTTTCTATAACTTTACAGCAACAGAACCTTGAAATACGTTGCGATGAATCATTATAATGCAGCAGAACAAAAGATTGTATCTATTTAATCTAATATTACCTTTTGCAAGTTTATTGTATATTTTCTTTCATTTACTACTTGGTATTTTGTATCTGGATAGACAAAAATCTCGGTCTTATAATAAAAACTTATAAATTGTTGCAATTAAAAAGAAACAAATGTATGTTAATTTTTTTACAAATTTTTAAGCATAAATTGCATCTCTATCAAAATTTATAAATTTTTTTACTGTCAAAGTTAAAGACAAACATTATATTTTGGTTCAATGGCTGCATTTAAAGTCTTCTGTATTTTTATTTTACTAGCCTATTTTTAGTTATTTCTTTTTTTGGTAAGTACCTATATTTAGTTATTTTCCAATCTCCTTCATTTAACTCTGATATAAATGAAATTAGTGCTCTAATACCAAGAGATGAAAAAAATAGTAAGTGATAATGGAGATCAGCAGAAGGTGGTCTCTTCAAGGGATGACAGCTCTTGTTACTGGTGGTACCAAAGGAATTGGGTATGTAATCCTAATTTTTGTTAGCTTCATTAATTTATGTAATAAGATTGATTAGTTTTTTGTTATATACTTTCATTAATTCTTTGATTAATTAATTGTTTTATTTAATTGTTCTTGCTTTACTGTACGTATATAATCATGGTGAGTGCGTGAGATGTGAAACATGTTCGTCGTTTTTAACTCTTTTAGATCCCTTTTCGTTTACTTTCCGCAGAAGTTAAATTAATTATAAGTATTTTGTTCTAAAGGTACATTTAGTGGAAATGTTCTTCTTTGGTGATTTTCCATTAATTTTATACTTCTGATAAGTGGATGGCTCAATTCCTCGTTTGTAGATGTAGGCTTAGTTGAACAATGTAAATCTCTTTACTACATTGTTGTTTGTTAAATTAAATTTAAAATGAGGTATCTACTGGACGGTTTCGATTTTGCTGCGCATATTATTCGGTGGTAACAAATATGTTATAAATATAGGTTTTTTGAGCTATGTTAAATTTTTCCGGGAATGTAAATGAAATACTGAAATGTAGGTTGAGGTCATGAATGTGACAGATCAAGATGTTAGTTAAGAGTTTAGCCATTTAATTAATGAGATTGTTGTTCATGTATTGATTCATTTCAAGATTAGTTCTGTGTCTGAAATAAATTTCAAGAACTGATATTTTCTGTTTTTGAAATTTGATTTAATTTTGGGATAATCAGGCATGCTATTGTGGAGGAATTAGCAGGATTAGGGGCAGAGGTACACGCTTGCTCTCGCAATGAAACTCAGCTTAAAGAATGCATAGATAAATGGATTGCTAAAGGTTTTAAAGTCACAGGTTCGGTATGTGATGTATCGTGTAGAGCCAACAGAGAGAGCCTAATTAATGAAGTCTCGTCTCTGTTTAATGGAAAACTTAACATCCTCGTAAGTCATCTCGGTTTGAATTTTGAACCTCCTATACTATGTATCACGGTAATGAAAATGCCAAAACAAGAAATGGTGAAATAATAATTTCTATAAGAAGAAGTTATAAATACAAAGTTCCGGAAACGGAAATTATATACTGAAATATAGGATTGTAGAAGTTTTTGTGTAGTATAGCTTCTACTAGTAGTGTATACTTATTTTGTGTTATGGCATGGATTTGTTTAGCATATTTGTCTTATATATTTGAGGTAATTAATGTTTGATTTCAGATAAACAATGTGGGAACAGGCATCAGAAAGCCTACTGAGAATTATACAGCTGAAGAGTTTTCATATCTAATGAGCACCAATTTTGAATCTGCCTACCACTTGTGCCAACTCGCGCATCCTCTTCTTAAATCTTCTGGCGCAGGAAGTATTGTCTTTATTTCATCAGTTAGTGGAATTGTATCGGTAAATGCAAGCAGCATATATGGCGCGACCAAAGGTAACAACTACTGTTTTTCGATTGCTCGCTTGTTGATCATCGATTTTGTAATGACATGAACACTATGATTTCTTCTTTGCTTGGTTGCAGCTGCAATGAACCAGCTTGCTAAGAATTTGGCATGTGAATGGGCAAAGGACAGTATAAGGAGTAACAGCGTTGCGCCTGGGTTAATCAGAACTCCACTTACTGAACAAGTAAGTTGCTTACCAATCACGGATTTAAATCGTGGCCACGGCCATATATAAAATGTATAAATGACGTCCGTATATAAAAAATTAATAATTTATTAATTTCCTATGCAGCATTGTGATGATCTATAGGTAATGGCTTCAATAATGCCGTAAATTTAGATAACAGTTGTTACATGTGCAAAATATAATAATAGTTAGATAATAGTAGAAGTAGCAAAGTCGAATTTAAAATCCTTCAAATAACAACCTTTACATAAAGCGACTTAGAACCATGTTTTTAATGCTTCCATGTTAAGAAGAGAAACTTTGTATTTAGAACGGGGAGTTTCCGAAACATTTTCAAAATGTGTAAACGTTAACTAAATGAAGTTTCGCGCCTCATAACTTTCTTCCAAGCTGTGGTGCTCCTTGTTGGTTGATCAAGTTCCGGAGATAGATTTACGGCATTATCTTTGTTATGTTTATCGTGGCGAAACTAAGATGAGTACTTGTTTGAGGTGCATAAAACATACTCTATTGCTTTATAGGCACGTGGTTACGAAACATTCTCCAATGGAATAGTCTTGCGAACTCCGATTGGAAGGGTCGGAGAGGCCAAGGAGGTGTCTTCGTTGGTGGCGTTTCTATGTCTGCCTGCTGCATCATACATAACAGGGCAGATT
This sequence comes from Mercurialis annua, assembly GCF_937616625.2. Taxonomy (NCBI): domain Eukaryota; kingdom Viridiplantae; phylum Streptophyta; class Magnoliopsida; order Malpighiales; family Euphorbiaceae; genus Mercurialis; species Mercurialis annua. The sequence continues at coordinate 1,242,377 of NC_065575.1, read as the reverse complement.
ATTTGTGTTGATGGAGGGATGACTGTAAATGGTTTCTTCTTTTAACTTTGCAACAACTTGTAACACATTGCAATGAGTTGTGCTTCTTATATGCAGCAGAACAAAAGATTTGTCTCTATATAATGCAATATTACCTTTTACAAATTTATTTATATTTTCTTTTATTTACTTGTATTTGTTATGAGGGTAAAACTTTTTATATTTTGGTAACTAATGTTTCGTTCGATGTATTTTAATAGTCTAACTTCTATTTTCGTTACAAAAAAAAGGTTTACTCATTCATCTCTTGTAAAAATTTACTTACGTTGTAAAGGAAAACCAATGGCATGATACTTTGTGTGTTGTATGTATTAATATATGATTCTCTGTGTGTCGTTTTTTCAATATATGATTTTCAGTGATCGTTTTTTCTGTAGTTTTGCTAATATGGCATTTTTATGTGGTAAAATTGGATGAGCAAACAATTTTACATTCAAAAGCAAAAACTCCGTATCCCGTGGTGAAAAAAAAAAGCTAGTATAGTTTGATATCTGCAAAACATTTTAACCCCATTCCTGCATTCAAAAGTAAGAATAATTATTTTCTATTTAGCCCACAAACTATAAAAATAACATATATTTTTTAGCTTTTTTGTTTCAATTTGACTCCAATATATAAGTATTAGATAAAAAAAGTTGAGTATAATTTTTTCTCAAGTTACAATGTCAATAAAATAATCCTTCCTCGGTTGAATTTATTGTAACTAACCTTTTGATTAGATTTTAAGAAAAGAATCCATTTGGTTAAATACACATATCCTTAAATTTTATATTCAACCAATAACAATGTGCCATGTATTCACAAAGCCAACAGCCTAACATAATCAAACAATTTTAAAAATTTATTACCAACCACTTATTTTACCAATAGGTGCAATTAAAGCTGCAGAACAAACCACCGATGAGAGTTGGTCCAAGTGGTAAGCGGCTCGGTATCGCTTAAGCAAGGTCTCGGGTTCGAGTCCTTGTGAATGCAGAAAATTCCCACTGGCAGACTCACCCACCATGCCAGGTGCGCGACGCGGGTCGGATCCGGATTAGTCAGGGCGAAGCCTTGGAAACCGGATGGGCTTACCAAAAAAAAAAGCTGCAGAACAAACCAAATAAAAGTGAATCAAACCTAAAACAATTGGCTGATATTTATTTTTAAAATAGGCCTAATTATTTAAAAAAAACTTCAACTTATAACATTTTTTCGTTTATACCCTCACGTAGGAAAAAGTTAATTTATACTCTTTTTTTGATTTTTCGTTTTCATCTCTACCCTAAAATTTAAATTTTTGACAATTAAATTAATTAAAGGATGAAAACATTATAAATGATTAATAATATTAATGTTTAATTAGAATATAAGCTAAATATAAAGGATCATTTTGAATATTTTCCCAAATAAAAAGAGGTCAAATTAACTCTTTAGGGTAGAGACGAAAATAAAATATCAAAAAAAGGGTACAAATGAACTTTTTCCTAGGTCAGGGTATAAACGAATAAATGTTACAAGGTGGGATTTTTTTAAGTAATTAGGCCTTTAAAATATTTTGACGGAGTCGGTTATTTTTAATTTTAAAAAATCAAAAAAATAATATTTGTATACCTTTTTAAATGATATTATTTTTTATGTGTTTAAATAATAAAATATACAATACATTACAATTTGACATAAAATTTATTTAAATGTATTTTTTTATTTAACTTTTACATTTTATCTTTAAAATTTTGAAAAGGAACAATTACTCTTGTATTTTGGTAAAATTAAAAACCAAATAAAACCAAACTGTATCCTCTTAACTCTGTTCGGTTTTGTGTTTTCTTGGAAAACCGATGGGTTGATTGATCTATAGCAAATTAGAAATAGATTTTTTTAATATTTTTTTTAATAATTAGCGTTGAATCTATTAGAGATAAATTATTTTTGTCTTTAATATCGTCGCTAAGTACATTAGCAACATATTTTCTCCTTTTGAAAATGTAAATCGGCGACATCCTTAGCGACAAATTTTATCCTTTTCGAGACAGAAATGTCCGTCGCGGAAAGATGGTTTTCTTGTAATGAGTGTTTGCCTAACCATACAAATATATAGTTCCCAAAATCACAGCTTTTTGGTGCCTTAGGCATATAAAGCCAATGACTACAATTAACAATCAATTCTAAAAGCCTTGGGTGTCTCCCTCCATGGATTTAATACAAGTCCAAAACTCACCTCTTTTCTATATGATAGATGTGGATATTGTCGACGAGGGAGATAAATATATAAAAATTTAAACATCTGATAAAATATGTCTTAAATTGGATGATATATATTTTTCGCGGTCATAGATAATATTTTTTCTTTTTTTTATTTTAGTTATTTTAAGATAAATTATTGCCACCATCACTTATTACATGTAAATAGCGGTAAAATTGATAACGAACAAAATTTTATCTATCTGATAAATAAATTTAAAAAATTACTTAAATAACTGTTTGGTAGTATGTTATTTTTTTTTTCAAACTTATAATATAAGGTTGGAGAAGGAAAGGCAGCTTGAACTGGAGTCCTGATACGAGTGTCCGTTATCGACATCACGCAAGCTAGGGAGGTGGCCGCCCCCTCGCCTCGTGGTTAGGCCACCGTTATTAATTACAATTAGTGGCATTATATAAGGTGGTGGATCATAAAGTTAATTTTCTAGTAGTGTGAGTTGTTTGCCTAACCATACAAAGGTATAGTTCCCAAAAATTACAGCTTTTTAATTTCTTAGACATATAAAGCCATGAACTACAATTAACAATCAATCCTAAAAGTTTTATATATCTTCCCTCCATGGATTTCATATTAATCCAAAAGTTGCCTCTTTTTCGTATAATGGATGTAGATACGCTGTATAAGGAATCAAAACATTTTTATATTTGTTATTCTATCAAATCTATTAACAACATAAACTTTGATGTAGACGATGTCAGATGTTCAATCAGATTTAAATAGAATAAAAGAGCTTAATTTATAAGATAATAAAATTAGAGAATGATACTAATATTATATTCTAAAAATCTATTCATGTGGTAACTGTGTTTAGCTTTTTTAATTTATTCTGAAAATTTATTTATGGTAGTTATAATTCTTATTCTATTAAAGAGTTCATAAATCCAGTTACAGTTTCACGAATACTAAAAACAAACTCGAAAATTTGAGAAAATTTGAGAAAATGAAAAATAAAGACACGAAATCTTAAAAACAATTTTAAGCGGGTATTAGGATTCTGTATCTCATAGAAAGCACATTAAAAGGGGAATCCTATTTTTAAAAATAAATTTTCAAATTAATTAAGTACAAAAATTCAAATTATCATCCAATTTAGATTACCAAATTTGCCATAATTTTAAGAAGAAGAAAAAACCATGGTTTAGTAGCTCATACTGTTTTAAAATGATGTTTAAAGTAGCACATTATTTGACAAAGACGGCTCCGAGAGAAAATGTTTCTTGCAAGACACATGCTTTCATAAATTCATTAAATCTAACTAATCAAACACAATATTGTAATTAAAAAAATTAAATTATAAACAAATGGTCCCTACTATAATTCGATATGAGAATCTCATGTTTAATTTTAATTTTTTTATATTGATCTATTTATACGACGTGACATAACACAAAATTAAACAAATTCATATTGAAGTTACATGGAAACAATTATAAACATGTCAATTTATTTATAATTGGTTGCATAACAAGTTAAACCGGTTAAATTCATTTAAAACACGTTTATAATTATTAGTAATTATGTTAATTAATTAATTTATTGTACATGAGTAAAATACATCAATATAATATATCAATTATTGTGTTGTATAAATATTTACAGTTGTTTAGGAAGTTTGTTGTTTGATTATATTAAGTTAAATAATAATTGTGTTGGTAAAAAAAAAATCTCTCTAAAAAAAACTATCTCTCCCTTCTCCCTAAAAACTTCTCATCAAAACCATGGATTTGTTATTTCTTTACTTTTCTACTTTCTTTAATCAATAAATCTCTCCTTCTGAAGTTTCTGTTGGTTGAATTAATTTTTTTAGGATGGTTTTTCTTGTTGCATGTCGGATTTTTCTGATCATTTCAAAGATTTTTAGTGTTTGTTGGAGTTTTATATTCAAATTTTGATGATCCAAAAAATTTTGATGTGGATATGGTGTTTGTTTGTTCTATTTTTTTGTGACTTGTTAAAGGTGTGGATGAAAGTATGGAGCAAGTGAGTTCAAAGGCGAAATCGGACATGCCGCTCTCTTGAAAAAGTGTTAGATTAGCGGATTCCGGTTTAAACTATGCTAACAATTAATTTTTACTTGTAATTGGTAGCTTCGTGTGTATTTTTTATTTTAGTTTTAGTTTGCATCTTAAAAATTTATATGATTAGATTTTGTTAATATGATTTTCATCAATTTATAAATTTATCCTATCTATCTAATTCATAGCTTTGGAAAAAAATTTAATAATTGTGTTGAATCAATTATTATGGATATGCTAAACGTATTTTTATAAGCTAATTGAGTTTATTAAATCTTTATTTATAATATTTTTTAATAAACAGATTAGACTTTTATCAAAATATTATTATAATTATATCTAATAATTTAACATAATTAATTAAATATATTAGAATCAAACTGAAAAATTATGTTTATTTCTAAATGAAGATGAGCACAATTTTTCCCTCCCTTCATTTAAAAAGAAAAGGATACAAAAAAAAGTGCCTATGATTAAGTGATTTTGCTACCAACTTGTTTTGAAACGTGGCAGTAAGTTTAAACCTGGTGTCAACTTCAATCACCGGATAGAATGAAACTGCTTGCCAGCCTGACCCTACACGTGGAATTCATCTACGGTTTTCTTTTGGGGTCTACGTGGTCCCCACTACCGTACTGTCTATCTTTCTAATTATCCACGTTGTCCAATTACTATCCTCCATGTGTGCTACTAAATCTGCTTAAGTGATTGTGTGTTCCCTACCTTCTGTGGGGCCGCACCATTTCTTTCTAGAAAATACAAATAAGATTTGATAATAAAAATCTTTATAGATGTCTTGTTATACATTAATTTAAAGCAATCTCGTGCGATCAATTTAATTTTTATTTTTTTAAATTCATATAATCTCGTTAAGTTGGATATGAACCAATTATATTTATAAAAAATTTAAAATATGATAATCTGATATGAAATATATAAGAAAAATTATTATACACAACCGTTGCGTTATGTCATTCGTGCAACAAACCAATTATGCGTTAGCCATGTGGAAAATTGAATGATAAAAAAAATAAATAATAATTAAAAGATTCTCTATCGCAAATGCTCATTGGCTTGATGTAAAAATGATGTGGCGCAACGGTTGTATGGGATAAACACTCAATATATAACGTGATGTTTGATTCGCATATAAAAATAAAAAAGATTATTATATTAATTGTTTCCCTAATAAACTAATTTTTTCTGGTCAATCTTCAAGTAAACTTTTTCAATTGCCTGCTAATTGATTTCTGATATTAAAAATTACAGTAATGATGTCTAATTCAACCAACACCTGACAATAAAAAATAATATAATTTTTTTTAAGAAAAATATTGTGATAGATAAAGACTCTAGCAAAACCAATTACTTAAAATCAAGAAAACCCTTCTCTTATGAACAAAATCACGGGTTAATATCAAAAACAATATAAAAAATAAATAAAATAAATAAAATTAATATAACTCGAAAACAACTCCATATTTGTTTATGAAAGATTTTCAATCTATTTTTGTTTGTTGATAATTGAGTTAGATATGCGGTTCCTTCATAAATTCTAATTTAACAAGAAAAAAAATGAAAGAGTTGGTTGTCTATTATACTATAAAATTAATATAATATAAAAAAACGAATAACGATAAAAGTAAACTACTTACAACAGTACAAAAAAAGCTATTAGCGGCTAAGGTTTTTAGGAGAGAAAATAGAGGTGTTTTTTAGGAGAGAAAGAGAAAGAAAGCGAGAGAGTTATTTTGATTCTTTATTAATAGCTGAAGGTATACATTGCGCATCACATAAAAAATTATTTTTCTTAATTGAAACGATTTTTTCATTACACTACTGCTACAACTAACAATATGATAAAATTAATAAATTAATAAAACTTTGTTTCGATCTATAATATTTGTCATTTTAGACTTATTCATATAGATTTAAAAATAATATATAATCCATTTAAAAATATGCTAAAATTAATAAATTAATAAAACCTTTCTTCATGTTCATAATATTTATCATTTTATACTATTTCGTATAGATTTAACAAAATAATAGATATATTTTATATTAAATTTTCATATTAATTATTGTTAATTTTTTCAGTCTTACTAATAAAGATTAAATCTTAAAAATAAAAAATAAAAATATTATTTTGATATTTTAAATCGAAAAATATTATAAAACATAAATAATAATTAATAATTATTTGGAATAAATAATAAATCCCCGGATTGGCATAAAATATCAAAAAAGTCAATTCTGTCAAAATTAGTCAAAAATGCTCAAATTATTTTTAAATCATATCAAATCTTCTTCCCCAATTGCACTTTCATACATGAAATATACACTTCAATTAGTATAATTTTTTTTGGTATTTATTATATTTCTCAAACTAATGATTGCCAAACATTAATTTCCTTTTTTTATATTGTTAAAAATTCATAATATTTTTATTTTAAATAAAAATTTAAGATCTTTTCTAATTGGCTTAATTTCTTAAAAAAACCCCACCTTGCATTTTTTTTTCGTTTATACCCCGACCTTGTAAAAACACCATTTGTACCCAATTTTGAGTTTTTATGTTTCATCTCTACCCAAAAGCATTAAATTGTACTCTTTTCATTTGAAAAAAAAGTTTAAAACAATCCTTCATTTTTAACTTATATACGAATTAGATATTAATGTTATTAATAGTACAAAAATACCATCTTTTTAAAAAAAAAAATAATTTTTTTTAGTTTTTTTAAAAAATATTTCGAATTTTTTTTAATTTTTTCAACTTTTTTAAAAATATTTCCGACAAAAAAAATTAAAAATAATAATAATTTTTTTTAGTTTTTTTAAAAAGTATTTCAATTTTTTTTAATTTTTTCAACTTTTTTAAGAATATTTCCGACAAAAAAAATTAAAAATAATAATATTTTTTTTAATTTTTTATTATTTTATCAAATTAAAAAAATTAATTAATTATTTGGATGTATTTGATTATTTTTTAAGTTTAAGGATTTATTTGTATATTTTAAAATAGAAAAAAGTATGTTTTAAACTCTTTTCCAAATGAAAAAAGTACAATTTAATGCTTTTGGGTAGAGATGAAACATAAAAACCCAAAATTGGGTACAAATGGTGTTTTTACAAGGTCAGGGTATAAACGAAGAAAAAGTGCAAGGTGGGGGTTTTTTAAGGAATTAAGCCTTTCTAATTTTAACTATAATTCTTCTTTTTCTCCATCACGCTTCCGCCACCTTTGGACCATCACCATCTCGTCACCATCTGCTCCTCTTAGATCGACATGCCACATGAAAACGAGCGAGCAAACAGTAAATGTAACTGCGTTTGCTGTAAATAAATCGTCTTCATCTCTTCATTCGTTTGCAGATATGGAACTCAAGATACTCAACTGGGTTCTACTAAAATTAATTGATGTCTATTCATTTGTTCGTTTGCACACGAATATAGCGAATATAGAGACTAAGATATACATACATCGAGGCGGCAACAACTAAGGAAGCGATAACTGTGGCTTGTGCACAACTTTTAATTGGAGCTCATGAGAGTTAATTAGGATTGATTAGATTTACTTAAATATTTCAACTTTTTTTTAGAGTAGTAAAACTAATGCGAAAATGAAAGATTTGAATTTTGTTGATCTATCTATTAAAAATGACTTTTTTTATAATTAAGTCAAGTTTCAAAAAAAAGTAATTATACTTGAGTTAAGTTGAGGTGGGTGGAGTGGATTTTTTGTTCTAAATTTATTTATATCATAAATATAAAAAAACTCTCAATTTCTTTTAAAAGTACAGATCAATTTTTTTATTTTTTTTAAAACACAACTAATCCTTCGTGTTTTTAAAATTGAACAATTAAACTCTTATTTAAAAGCGAATAAATAAACGCTTTTAATTTATTTTGGGACACTTACCCACTCAAATTTTTAATTATAATTTTAAACATTAAAATTATTTTTGAATTATTTTTCTATATAATTATGAGAGATATATATGTCAGTTATTAACGAGTGTTTATAATGATGCTGGATGAAATAGATAATTTGTTTTATTTGAAAATAAAAAAGACTTAATTATTTTTAAAAAAAATAAAAGAGCGGATTTGTATTTTTGTAAAACTAAGAGAGTTTTTATGTATCTTTTAACTTTATTTATACTATGTTAAAAGAAGTTGTAAACATGAAACGTGTCAGTTTGGACAAAGATATGGGCTCCACAACTTGAATGAACACATGAACACGTGTAACAAGAAGAAGAAAGCCTCAGCTTTAAAATTCTTATAGGCGTCAACGATCGGGACCCACATTTCAACGTCACGTATTACATTTTCATTGGGCCACAGAATCCCTCAGAAAATAAATAAAAATATATAGAATTTCTTAAATTTTTTTTAGTAAGCTCATCCGATTTTCAAGGCTTCGCCCTGACTAATCCGGATCCGACCCGCGTCGCGCACCTGGCATGGTGGATGAGTCTGCCAGTGGAAATTTTCTGCATTTACAAGGACTCGAACCCGAGACCTTATTTAAACGATATCAAGCCGCTTACCACTTGGACCAACATATACTATTCTGAATTTCAAATCACTGTTTTTAAGTTGGAATCGAATTATTATTTGATTCATTCAATTAATTAATCATCCAAAAGAAAATTCAATAATTATTTAGTTGAATTGAATTAAATCTAAACAATTAAATTGATACAATTTTATATACAAATAACAAATAATAGCATCAGATCTAGTACTTAAACTAATTTAACACAGTGTAATATAAATCAATAATTAATAAAATTACAAACTAAACAATTGAGTTACTTGAATTTTAATAAACAAAAATAACTCAAAAATTAATAAAATGGTGAATGCTATATTTGAAAAATAAAAACTATATAAATATGAAGTTTATTGATGTCGCTTATAACATTATTATAAAAATAACTTGACACATTAATTGTAAAGATAATTATTATACTTTAAATGTAGTTTATCTTGTAATTCGAAATTAGTATTAATTTTTATTTAATTTGAATATGAAGTAAGTATTTTTATTATAAATAATTAAAATTTTGATTTTTATTGATTAATTTTTTTGGGATATTGTATCAAAAATATCTTTCTTTTAATTATATCATTTGCTTATTTGCAAAAAAATTTATTATGCAACTTTTACTTAAAACAGAAACAATTACAAATAAAAGCACTATAATTATATATAATTAACTCTTGTAATTGGAGATTGTTTAATTTTTATCAATAAAAAACGGCTAACTTTTTGTTTTTTAATTAATTTATATTAAAATCACAAGAAGTGGCAGAAACTGCTACCTTAAACTTTCGCACAAAACTACACACTATCACAAGAAGTGGAGGAAATTTAGTCATCCTCTCCCCTCTCTCTCAAATAGAAAACCCTAACCGTCAAGCGTTTCTCCTCTTGTTTTCGTTTCGGCTGCCGTCAATGGTTTATTTTTACCGTTGACGGTAGCCATTTTTTTTATTGCTTTAGAATAAAATAAATGACCGACTCTTTTTCATCTTTTTCATTTTGGTTGGTAAATCTATCGACGACGCGCATCAATTTCAATAAATAAAAAATCAGAGATGGATCAAGACCTTTCAAGATTGAAGATGAAATCGTTATAGGTTATATTAGTTTTTTTTTTTATAACTATTTTACAGCGATTGTCTTTCTTTTTGAAAGTTTTGCTGTTCTTTCTATATGAAAGATTTGTTGTTTTTTTATGAAGAGTTTGTGAGTGTTCTGTTAGACAGAAAAGGATTGGATCTTATGTGTTAGAGCAGTTATGTAATTTTGATTTTATTTTGTAAGGCGATCTGCGAATCAAGGTTTATATCTTGTTCCATGTCAGGTCATTAGAAACGGTTATACCCTTTATGAATTCTTACACCTGTAACTGCTCTTTATTATTAATGGAAGATTATTCGGTTGTCAAAAAAAAAAAACTATAAGTGACACATTAAAAGTTTAGGCAAAAAACAGCAGAGAAACAGATCAACTATTTAAATACAAAATACTAAATGAATTTATGAAAAATTCAAAACTCAAATAGTGAAAGCAACTAATTTTATATAAAATAATCATTTTGTTCTATTTTTAATAATTATTTTAAACCAAATATTTATAAATTTAAGTGTTTGTAGAAGTTACATTATGATAAAAACTCTTCCTAGAAAATTTGAAATACTTTTTAAAATTTTAGTATCATCTTTTTTAATTTTAAAAACTATTCATTTAGAGAAATTTTTAAATAGACTCAGTCTATCACATTAACTGTGAACTAAACCTATCATATTATAACACGTCATTAAAATAATGTTACTATCATAATATTACTATTTAAAAATATAAAAAAATAATAAATAAAATCATAATAGCGCTACTATTTTAATAAAATGTCATAATATAATAGAGTAATTTACGAATGACGTGATAAAATACGTCTATCTAAAAATCTCTCCTTCATTTAATACTATTGAAAAGAATTGACATTCAAAATTTTAAAAATAACAAAAAACGAGGAGGGTAGAGGAAAGGACCTCATGCGTGTGAGAAAAGTAAGTACGTGAAAATTCCGTGCAGTATTCCGATTGGGCCACGACGATTATTACTCAAAATTAGTACATACACGTGTTGCCAATTTGACACAGCGAGGTAAGAAATCAAACGGTGGAGAATGAAAAAGAAAGAAAACAGTAGGTCACGCTCCACATTATAGTACGCTGAAACTGCCCGTATTCGGTGACGGGCAAGCTGCCCGTTGTAGTAAACCATGCTCAAAATCCAAATCAAGAAAATCAAAACATATTTGTAAGAACCAGCTTCAGCTTCTCTCTGAAGTTTCTTTGATTGCAATTTATTTTTCAGTTTTTTGCAGAAATACGAAGAAATGTTCGAAATTGATCAAGAATTAAGATTAAATGAAAGAATTCAAGAATCTTGATCACATCAGGTTAGTTAAGAATTCATAATTTCAGAATTCTTGATTCTTGAATGTGTTCAGTTCATATATAAAATAAGTACAAGAAATTAAACGAACTAGATTTTGTTTTTGTTTTTAATGGCTGAGATATGTTGTGGAGTAGTAAGTGATAGTGAAGCTTCCTCAGCGTCGTGCGAGGGCGGAATTTCCAGGGCCGCGAGGAGGAGAAGAATGGAGATCAGAAGAGTTAAATTTGTCACCGGAGTTACACCGGAGAAAGACGAAGGTGACAATAATAATAATGTTAACGGTATCAAACGCCGGAAAATTGAAGTTACAGCTTCTTGTAACGGAGCTGGAGGAGATACTGAAGAATGCTCAGCTCATGAGAATGGAAAACCAGAGATGAATCAAGAAATTGTAATGAAGCTTGTTTTAACACCGTCAATTTTGTTAAATCCAAATTTATATCCGAAATACGGCGTCGCTTCAGTTTGTGGAAGAAGAAGAGACATGGAAGATGCTGTAGCTGTTTATCCTTCGTTTTTTAAGAAGAATCAAGAATTCGATTATCCGTTACATTATTTCGGTGTTTACGACGGCCATGGCTGCTCTCATGTACGTAGCGAGCTTAATAAAATTGAATTGCTAAACTGCAATAGAAAATACCGTTAAAACTGAAGTTTTTCGTATTGTTTTTGGTTATGCAGGTGGCGATGAGATGTAGAGAGAGACTGCATGAGCTAGTGAAAGAAGAGGCGGCTTTAGCGGCGGTTCCGTCGTCGTTGGCCAATGGAGAGTGGAAGAAGGCAATGGAGAGAAGCTTTAGTAGAATGGACAAGGAAGCTATAGTTGCTAGCGATGGAGGAGTAGCTGCTGCTGGTGGCGGCGGTGGTGGTAGTTGTAGATGCGAAATGCAGACGCCGGAATGTGACGCCGTCGGATCTACAGCCGTCGTTGCTGTTATAACCAGAGATAAGATTATCGTCGCTAACTGCGGCGATTCACGTGCCGTTTTGAGTCGAAACGGCAAGCCTGTCCCTCTCTCTATTGATCACAAGGTTAGAAACATTTAACACTGAGCTAAATATTTTTGTTAAAGAGATCACCGGTTTTACTGTCTTCTTTTACGTTTCAACAGCCTGACCGACCCGACGAGTTGAACCGGATCCAAGCCGCCGGTGGCCGGGTTATATACTGGGATGGACCGAGAGTTCTTGGAGTTCTTGCGATGTCAAGAGCTATAGGTTTGTTTTTTTTTTGAAAGAAAAATAATTATTTTTAGGGTTTCGTTAATGAATAATTATTCTGATCGGAATATTTGTTTGCAGGTGATAATTATCTGAAACCGTACGTGAGCTGCGAACCGGAGGTGACGGTGACGGAGAGGACGGCGGGGGACGACTGTTTGATTTTAGCAAGTGATGGACTATGGGACGTGGTGTCAAATGACACAGCGTGTGGGGTGGCGCGTATGTGTTTAAGAGGAAAAGGGCAAGTGCAGTCATTTTCGACGTCGCCGGAGAATGATGTGGCGATGGTGGAGAATGGCGGTGGAGCCACTTCTAGTGGTGGTGGAGAAAATTCGGACAAAGCATGCTCTGATGCTTCGATGTTGCTGACGAAATTGGCTCTGGCGAGACGCAGTACTGACAACGTGAGTGTGGTCGTGGTTGATCTTAGGAGAGACACGTGGCCATGACCTTATTTGCTAGTTTTTATTTCTATTTTATTTTTGGGTTTTTTTAATGCTGAATTAGTGTGTTTTTTTTTTGGGAAAAAGGAAAACGGGGTAAAGGAAAATGAAAATGAAAATGAAAAAGATGGAATAGTAAGTAAATGATAATTTAATGTTATACTAAAAGAATTATGTAAGTTAAGTTCTTTTAGTTCAATTTTTATTTAATTTCAAATGCAGTTTAATTATTTTTATTGTTTTTATCCATCTTTGATATGATGTTTAAAATATGTTGTGTCGTGAATTGATATGCGAATCCGTTCACTTCATTTATGATACGGTTCAAAATATTTTATGATATGGTTCAAAATATAATATCATGTCGTGTCAGTTTGATCTAAATGCAGATTACTCATCGAGTTAACTATTTATATAGGATTAATCATTTACATGTATCATTTTACTATATACTTGATACTTTTATTGAATTAAATAATATATTTAATTTATTTAGATAAACAAATTAAATATATTGTGATAATATAATTTATATTCCATTCATTCGTAATAAATGGTGAGTTTAATATGAATAATTTATATGATTTATAATTGATAAATTAGATAAATCAAGTTCTATAAATTAACATACCTAATTGTTTTTAATTTTATATTCTTATTTATAAAGCTAATAAACTATTTTTTATTATCTAATCATAACAACACAGTGAATATATGACCCGCCAACCTATTAAATTTAAATATTCCTAAATTAATTGAATATGGACTATTATTTTTAATCTTTTCACCCTATGTTTATAAGATGAATAGCACAAGTTAATTTATATATTAATTGTCTATTTTTTTTAGTCGGATATTATCGTCTCTTGGCTCGTTTCTGTCTATGTTTGTGTTACTTTTTGAATAAATTGCTCCGTTTTTAGGAGATTTATATGGTTTTTTTGAGTGTTTTTGTTCGTTATTCATTTTATTTATATAGATCCTTCACTCGTTCAAGACCTTTCAACGTTTGTTCAAACTTCAATTTTATGTTTTTAAAAATTCAAAGTTTTTCTATTCTCGTTTGAATATATTGGCAATATAGTAGTTACGAGAATGCGATTAGTGCTAGTCAATTTTTAAATTGAATTTATCATATTTTTGGTCACCTGTCAGATTTGCATTTTTAATTTTTTTACTATTTTGTTTTTTTTGTCGTAAATCAATTATAGATTTCAGTTGTTTTTAACTTTTTAATTTTGATCTACCGTGTATTTCAATGTTCAGATGTAATCGGCTAATTCTATCAATATAACTACGAGAAATTATTACATAAATTTAGTCTAACACGTCATCTGTGGACTAAGTCAATCACTTTATAACATGTTATTAAAATGATGGTATTATTATAATTTCGTGGTTATTTTTTTACATTTTTTGATAGTGATATCATAATAACGCTATTATTTTAATGACGTGTTATAATATTATTATTCACTTCACAAATGACGTGGTAGACTAAATCGATACAATAATTTTCATATAACTACTGTATCACAAAAATCTAATGTTACAATTCTCGGAAAGAATAAATGAAAAAGGGAAAAGTTAAAAGTATGATGATTAGAAGGTTACACGTATAAAGAAGAAGGAAACATTTTCCAATCAGAGGATCTCTAAAGTGGCCCATTTTGGATTTGGAATTTCAAAAGCTCCATGCTACAGGCACTGCTTCTAATTTTCATTTGCAGTTACAATAAATTTAATAATTGGCAATTTAATTAGGTAAATGAATCTACATTCTAAAAAAAAATTGAATAAAATGTCACTCCACCTTTTAAATTAGTGGATAAGTTTCATATATAGGATAAATTCAATCGTATCCATTTGGATATTTTAAAAACGTATGAAAAATAACCGTTAAAATTTTGAAAAATAAATAAATTGAAATGACTATAAAAATGTCAAATAGATCAAACAAAATTACACTATATGAAATATCCAAATGAATACGATTGAATTTATTCTATAAATTTAATTGTTTAGATTTCAACAAACCTATAGCTCTTGAAATAAATTGAAATGACCATTTGGATGTGTTGTTATCATCAGAACATATTCACACGAATTTAGTTTTTTAACAAAAGAAAAAGATTTAAACGAGCAGCTAATAGTAAATATGAGGCAAATTCTCTACGAAACATTCACTACTATCTTTGTTCACAATTATATCAGTACGTCAAATTCTAGTTCAATCAACTTCTGTATCGAAATTAATCAACATGATAAGAAAACTGTTGCAGACTGAAAGAATCCATTTGGTAAATAGCACACCTTCGTCTATACACGTTGTTCGGGTTGTATTTTATTGAGAACCCACCGGGGGCAATTCCACCAACTTTGGTAGACCTGCAAGTATCAGCGTTTCGAGGTGGCAAAATCGAGGTTGATTATCGCTCTCTTCCTCCTCCATTTCCAAATCAAGGTTCTGACAGTTCGCGATAGAAAGAAAATCCAATGAAGTCAGGCATTTTATACTCTGTGGCAGACTTTTTAAGCTTGAACAATTCTCGATGGCCAGTTTTCGAAGGCGGTTGAGACCCTGCATATCTTCAAACAAGAATTCTATATTGTTACAAGAAAAGAATCCCAAATTTCGAAGAGATTTTAGACATCCTATTCGATTATTTGGCAAACACTTTTGCTTTGTGGTTATCGACAAAGATCGAAGGCTGATGAAGCATTTCATGTCACTAGGTAACTCTTTAATTCCAGAACAGCCCCAAAGCCATAGAGTTTGTAAGCTCTGTAACTTGCAAACAGAATTAGGTAGTCTTCTTATTTTGGAATAAATTAAGTTGAGAAGTCTCAAATGTTTTAACCTACCAATACTTTCCGGCAGTGTTACTATTTCCGAATAACTCAAATCCAAGTACCGCAGGAATTGGAATGTTGGCAAATACAACGTTAGAATGAACGACTGGCTAATAAAGTCAGAGGACACAAAAGGTGCAATGGTTCGTACGCCGTTTAAACCTTGTAAGATCATAGGAAGACTTTCAGGAAGTGAATTTGGGTTAGCAAATAACAGATGCCGAACATCCCTTGGTATTTGTTGGGTTGTCGATGTTACTAGTGAGCACTCTTTTTGCGTCAATGATAACGCAAGATCATGCATTAAATCATGCATTTTGCAGCGTACCCAATGTATTACTGCATCGATATCTTGGAAAAAGGACCTCGAACATAATTCTCTAAAGCAACGCAATCCAACATCTTCTAACTCTTCATTATCATTCTTACACTCAAAAAGCCCGTACGCCATCCAAAATTTAATTAAATGAAAATCAGTATCTATATAATCCTTTGGAAAAAATGAACAGTATGCGAAGCATCTTTTTAAGTCAGATGGCAACTGCTCATAACTTATTCTTAGTGCCGGCATTATATCATCCTCCTTCTGCTCTAGTTTCCATATCTCGCTATTCCTTACAGATGTCCACTCATGCTCACTCTCGATGGAATAGAGCAAATATCCTAATGTTACTACTGCTAGCGGAACTCCTTTGCATTTATTTACAATTTCTTCACCAATTTTTACAAGATTTGGATAGTATTCCGCATCTTGTGCATCTTTAAATGCACATTTGACAAATAAAGATAGGCAACTTTTATGAGAAAGGTCGTTTAAATTGTAAGGTGGAACACTAGCCATAACTGAGGCAACACTATTTTCTCTTGTAGTGACTAGAATTCTACTTCCGTTAGCACCCTCCATCAACAAAGCTCTCAATTCATTCCATTTTCGTCGATTCTTATTGGACACGTCATCTAAGATAAGCAAGTATTTTTTATTGTTAATAGTCTCCCTCAAGAATGCTTGTAATTGTTCTATACCCCAGCCTGAACAATTCTGACTGGTGGTGGCCTCATTGATTTTTTTAAGAACTTCTTGCAAATCAAAGTCGTCGGAAATACATGCCCAAACCTTCATCTCAAAATGACTACTTATCCTTGGATCATTATACACCAGCTTAGCAAGTGTAGTCTTCCCTATACCACCTATTCCCACAATGGGAAGAACCGAGACATTTTCTCTATCGAAAGCATTCAATAAATGATCTACGATCTTCTCTTTATCTTCATCTCTTCCAATGACAGTTGCAGCATCCACAAATGAGTGAGTCAATCTCCTCTCCCTGCGAACGACTTGCGTATTGTTTACCCCGTAATCCGCTAAGCCGAAATCAGACTTAAGTTTAACAACTCCAGCAACTCTCATTCTAAGATTCTTTAGTTTACGGGCCACACTTGTATCCGGTGGCTCCGTGATTGGCGCTGCTCAGCGTCCGAAAGCACAGCAGTTATGGTCTTTAAGTATTTGTTAATCTGTTGAAGTTCCCTTTCAAGTCCCCAAGCTAATAATATTTCTTTGAGTGCAAGAGAGGTAAACTTTTCGATCACGCTCTGAGTAAAGTTGAGCAGAAGAGATTCGGCCATTGTTTTGTTTGTAATGCAGGAATAGGTAAAAATGTATGAAAAACATGAATATATAGAGTTTAATCTACCACGTGTCAAGGCCACATCCAAGTTCTCAAGCTTGCCAACTAATGCAAAAGGAATCAGCATAGAAATATAAGTATTATTTTTTATTTAAATGAATTATATCTTTAGAGAAAACAAAATCAATCAATTATGCGGTGGTGCTATTTTAGAATTATTTCGATACCAACGAGCTGTAATTTAAATGGTATAAATACTGAGCAACAAATTGTTAAGGTTGTGAATTTAAATTCTCCCGCAGACGTTTCTCCCTATTTCAATTATCAAAAGAAAAAAAATTATTTCTATTTTTTTTAAAGATATCTAATATTGTTTGATTTTTTGTGCTTTAATGTGTTTTTTTCTTTGACCATGTCTAACACTATTAAAGGTCTTTTTCCTTCCGAATATGTATGTGCATAATTGACCCACAAAGGACCACTATACACCTTCCATTTGCCGTGAAATCTTTAACACGTCAGAATTATGGACTGTTGACTCAAAACATTCACAATTTTGTACTGCTGACTCAGAAATTCAAAATTCTGTCGTGTTTAATCATAAAACACCAATTTGGGCAACTCTTTCACTTATCTATCTACCTATACATATTACAATTTTGAGCTCTATAAAGCTTTTAACACAATTTTGCTAGTGATCCTTATATATTTTAGCCATATGTACTAGTGTTTTGAAGACATAGCCGACCGACAAGTGGTCCGGTCCGAAAACTGCAAAAAACCGCAATTGAAAGAAATGGATTGAACGTGTAGTTGAACCGGTAAACCGCTAGTCGAACCGGACAATAAGAATTAACGACGGAAAAACCTATTGCTAAATACCTTAATTCCATCGCTAATTCTATTTTTTTTAATTTCATTAATTGGTTGTATTGGTTGAATCGGTAAAAACACTGATGTGTATTATAATCTCGAACTTACTTTAACTCTTATTCATATAATTTGATAACCTCTTTTGAACACACATAATAAACCATTGTTATAGAATTTAAAGAGTTTACTACAAGTTATAAAATTTGATGGATACTGAGTCCCCATTTCACTAGGACTCGGTTAACAAAATTCAAAGGACGAGCCAATTCCTAGTCTTGGTAGAAATTGCATGATGCAAGCTGAATTCTATCATCAATAGGATTCACGTAATCCTAAAAACAAAAACTTGTAATCCTAAAAGCACTCATCTCCATAAATACAAACATCTTAAAGTATGTTTTTACTTTCAACCTCTATACAAAGGACTTGAGGTTTGCAAAATTCAAGTATTCTGATACTATTATCAATTAAACTCTCAAGCTATCATATTCTCTTAAAGACCAACTTAGGCATAAAAATACTCATCGGAAGTCGGGTCGCATCAATACAGCATAACTTAATTTACATGAGATTTTAATTTGCAAGAAAAAGTGTAATGGATCACAAGTACTTTCATTTGCCTCAAAATTTTAAATTTAACCAGCTCGATA
Organism: Mercurialis annua; assembly: GCF_937616625.2. Classification (NCBI taxonomy): domain Eukaryota; kingdom Viridiplantae; phylum Streptophyta; class Magnoliopsida; order Malpighiales; family Euphorbiaceae; genus Mercurialis; species Mercurialis annua. The sequence continues at coordinate 1,223,428 of NC_065575.1, read as the reverse complement.
AGTTTGAAATTTGTTTATGGAAATGAAGTTTATACAAATCATATTATTAACTCCAACTTATGGAGATAAAACAACATATCAGTAGAGAAACATCCGATGTCAACTCTCACATTGTATATTAACACTTCACTCGAAACATTATCGTCTCAATTAACTCGGTCCAACTAAGAAATCAAATTATTAAGAAATAAACAAAAGAAGACATTTGCAGAACAGTTTGATCAACTAATCTCCAGCATAGTGTATATGAATGCCTAAATAGAAAAAGCTTACAACGGGACAGCAAGAGAGAAGACACAAAATTTCCAGAAAAGCTTTCTACGGATCCACACCATCACACGCTGTAACATGAACATTGACTGAACAGAATAGAGCGGTTGCAGAGAAGAAAGACATAACTTTTCACAGCACAATCGAACGATTGTATGACGAATACCAATAAACAGATTCTTGTCTAGGATTTTATTTCCTTGTTGACATTTTCGACTCCACAACTCTTTAAAGCCTTCAATTTTTTGTAACCTTCATCGGTGTGAAATATCCTGACACCAAACAGAAAGTGTGATTGATAACATTGATTATCCAGTGGCTGATAGAATTACATCAATTTATACACGCAGTAGCACGAAAAATAAATGCAACTCATTTTATGAGGAACAAAATACAGAATCAAACGCCGGCTTTAATTATCACCGAAACAGTCAATTATAGCTTTCAATCATGTCAAGTAGGATAAATATTATATTAATGTTAGACAGCCAATAAGATTACAAAACAAGACTCACAAACATATCAATAGCAGGGCATGTGGACCTAAACTCGGTCGGTCTACTCTGACAGAACTAGCAAGTAAGAGTCCGCTCATCAAAACCTTATTGATATTCATATGAAGATATATCACTAGATTCAAGTAATTAGTGCCATTGGCATCCTCTAGTCAACAGCCGCTGATTAAAAATGAAGAATGTCTTGTTACAAAATTAGAGCAAGTTAGAATTGAAAAAGGACATGAGAACTGATTCATCTGAGCCAGCTTTCAGATGTCAAACTGGTTTTCAATAATATGATTGAATGGAGAGTGACTTTTGTTTTCTTAAAAGAACCCGAGTCAATCAGAGGTTATTATGGGGGCAGGAGAGCTCATGGAAATTTTACAAGATAGGCTGAGGCAAGCAAGGAACTGAACTAGGTAAAACAAGAATAAATTCCAGGTCAGCTAAGCAGCAGATAAGGAGCGGAGATGCTCCTTGCCTGATTCATTCAACCACGAAGTCCAACAGGAAGTTAGAGGCTTAGAGCTGCAGTCTAGTATAAAAATAAAGAAGTTTACATTCTAGCCACTATAGAAAGAAAGAGCAAAAAGAGAAATAGCTCACCAGTCCATATAGACAAAAGTAGATGAGTAGTTTCCAGATTTAGTATACAATAAGCGGTGGTGATAGTCATGAAAATCAGCACTGAAACATTTGAAAAACATTGTGTCATAATCTACATAAACAAGCATTGAGTGCTTAAGCTTGCTTTAGAGATAATTAAACAAGTAAAAAAGAGCAGAGAGAAAAATACTGACCCCCCATACAAAGGTATAAAATTGGAAAGGCTCCAAGGGAAGTGATAACCGCAGTGTGCTTCAACTGTCTCCAGAACCCTTAGCACCATCCATAACCACAAAGTGATTAAATGGGGACCAGTGATGGCGGGACCAATAATAGTAGCAAAACCAAGAAACAGTATCTCAGCAGGGTGAGCATATTCGGATGTTAGCCCAAATGGAGTAGCATATCTGCAAATTAAATGCAGAAACTGGTAAGTGGATCAAAAACGCCTACTAGATAACCAAAATACAAGACTATGATAAACCATAAACATTCACATACTCATGATGAACACTGTGCACGTGCTTGTACAGCCACTTAGTATGCAAAATTCTGTGTCCCCAGTAGAACACAAAATCTTCCAGGATGAAGTAGAATATTATCTGCGTTAGGACGACTTTCCTACAAAGAGAAACACGAGAATCTATTATGTGCAAGCAATCACAATTGCTCAAGACGTCGACAGCAAATAAGTTATTCCCAAAAGTGTAGCATGCATCCATTTCAGCTTTGCAAGTACCGCCATAAAGTAGGTAGCACGGGCACTTCATTCAATCAACGTTTTCCATTTCGGAAATGTGTCCGAAATTTGGCATTTCGGACACGAAACTTCATTTTTAACATAGAAATCTTAAAATAACATTGTTTCGCCGTGTTAATGTCCAAGTGTCCTATTTCTCCGAGTCCGTATCCGTGCTACCTGGCAGATACTTTAAATGTGCAACTGAGGAACATAATTGGACAAAAAAGATGTAGTATATAAAGAACCTGAAAATACCAGGACGGCAATGGAAGACTGCTTCGCATGCCCATGTATTTGAAGACAGGGTAGGAGAATATCATAACAGGTAGATTTACACCAAAATGGTACAGAAGTAGGCGAGTAATGCATCTCTCCTGAGCAGCAGGACTGTTGTTTTTAGTCTGCATGGAACAAGCATTAATCAATGACAAGAGAAGGGAACTGGGAACCATGAAAAATTAGCTAAAAATTAGAATAAACAATAAAAAAATCAAAACAAGAAAATGCAAATTGCTCGTGCATGATGAATAGATGACTGTAATGATTAAAGCATCAGAAATCATTTCATGTTTATGCATGAATTGGAAATTCTTGGCTACAGTCAAACATTAACTTTTAGGGACAAGACAGAAACAAATCTTGGCACCAAGTTGCAACGTCTTTTTTTCCTGTGTGTGATTCAGCTTAGTTTGAGAAACAAATATAGAATAACAAAAAACTGGAAAATATAAACAAACCTGAATCTTGTACTTGCTAAGCCATCCAGCCCTTTCAAGATATATGAAAGGAAGCCCAGATAAAAAGAAGATACTCTCGTGAAGAAAAAAGCTTCCTAGGCATGCCAATTGAAAATCGCTGAAATGCGATATCAAATACTGCATTCATTCAAAAAAATAAAACTCATTAATATTTTGTCGGGAGCAATAACATTCGATAAAAAAAATGGAAATTACTATAATTCCATAAAACATTCAAGAAAAAACAGATTTACCAATCTATCATCACGAACCAAAAATAAAAAAAATTAGCAAATTCATTAAGTTTTCAATAAAACACAATCAAATCACAGAATAACATTTAGTATTTGTATTTCACTAATAGACCATAATAACTTATAATGCGTAATCAAATACTGCTTTCATGAAAAAACTCCAAACAAAAAAAACTTGTCACTATTTGTTAAAAACGATAAAATTTAGAAAAAAAATTCTTGAATATCACTATGATTCTACGAAACATTTACGAAAAAACAAATTTGACAATATATCAACACTTGACAAAAATAAAAAAATTCGTTAAGTTTTCAATAAAACACAATCAAATCAAATCAAATCACAAAACAATAGCCATATGAATTTCAGTAATAAAGATCTCAAAATTCACAGCGTTTCGAAATCTTAATATCAAGCAATGAATTCAATTCAAATTTATAATAATAATTACAACAGAGAATAAATCATAAAAAATAATGACAATATTAACAATGGAGAAAAGATCTACGTCACATTCTACAAATCACATGCAATAAAAACCTAGAATCTTCGAACCAAAAAAATGAAAAAAAATGAAAAAAAAATATGAGATTAGCGCGTAAATAGATCGGAGAGAAGCAATGGAAAATAAAAAAATGCATTGAATAAATAAATAAATAGTGGAGAAGATGAAGAAATTACGAGCCAGCCAGATTCGACGAGGGAAGCCATGGACGGAGAAAATGAGAGATTTGCGAAGAAATAATAAAATGATTTTTATTAATGAAAGTTATGGAGTGGGAATAAGTGAAGTAGCAGAAGCACAGCCACGAGATGAAACAGACAGACTGTCAACACGAGGGGAATCTAATTATTATATTATTATTATACTAGTACTAATAATAGTCTACTCCTATTTTTATTTATAAAGGTTAATATAGTAATCATCATAATCCAGCTTTTAAATGATAATAAAACTTAACTAACAATAAATTAAATAAATAAATAGAAATAATATCTATTAACAATTAATATTGTTACTTAAATTACATTTGAGTTTAATTTGCATATAGTTATAGAATAAAATAAATAAATTATTATTATAGTAATAAACTCTATTAGAAATAGAAGAAATTGAACATATACTTAGTAGATTACTATCCAGAAATTATATCATTTAAATTATAAAACTCATTAATATAATTGTAGCTAATTAATAATTAAGAAATGATATTTGTATGTCTGTTCATAAATTGGTAAGTAGAATTCAAACGATTTCTAAGGTCATTTCCAATTCATTGCCCCATATTTAAGGTCATCCCTAATTCATTGCACCATATTTGTTGCTAGAAGTGGCCATAGTATGCACGGTTCGAAAAAAAAATCGGGATTGACAAATCTATCGTATCAAATATAGGGAATTTTTGAAATGAAATTCAATTTTATTATTGTTTTGCTTATTAGATACGGAAATTTATCTATTGCATCAATTAAATTTTCAATTCGGTTCGTTCGGAAAAAATAAATGGTGAACATATATTTTTAGTTTTGGATACTTTCAGTACGGTTTTCAATTCGGATGAGAGATCTTCAAGACCCGTGCACAACCCTACTGTACAGCTCTTATATCATTTAAGCTGTAACTCATTAGTATATAGTTACTCATTAGTATAACTATAATTAATAAATTAATAAATAATATTTGTATACATGATGATAGATTTGTATGTAGGATTCAAACGATTACTAAGGTCATCCCCAATCCATTGCCCCCTATTTAAGGTCATCCCAAATTCATTGCTACATATTGGTTGCTAGGAGCAGGGGCGTGTACGGGTTGGGAGAATCCGGAAATTGGAAAATTTCTGGAACCGTATCAAATGTGAGCGATTTTTAAAATAAGATACCTAAAACCGTACCATAAATCTGTTCGGTTTGATCCAGAAATTTTATTTTTTCGGCACGGTTCGGAAATTCGGTTCTAACAGTTTGGTACAATTCGGTTCGGAGATCACTAGAAACACGGGTATTTTTTTGAAAAGATAATATATATTTTATTTTAAAAGATGTATAATCGATCAGTAAAATTACAAGAATATTATATTAAAATTTAAAAAATTAGCCTGATTTAAATGTCCACTTTTTATATCTAAGAGAAGGATTTTTAAATGAGGAATTTTGAAGGATGACATATTTTTAGAATCCGTAGATTTTTCATTTTTTTTAGCAAATGATGAACACGGGTACATGTGCAAAATTCGTGGATTTTGCTCATCCAAAATTTCTCAATCCAAGCGATGACGCAATGTTGATTTCCAATTAAAACACCATTTAAACTTAAAATATATTATATGTATATTCTTTTAGATCATTAATGTTATTATTTTTATTTTTATTATATTACCACTACTTTATTTTTTTAAATTAAGGATATTGATTCTTGATGAATCATGTTTAATATGTTTCTTTGTTCATTCAAATATTTCTAGTGATGGTTTGACCTGCATGTAGATTTTTGTTGCTTCCAAAAATTTCGCGATGATTCAGACTTGTCTATTGCCGATTTCATGAAGAATCAAAAAGTTTATTTAGCTCCAACATAATTATATAATTTAATCTTTTAAAAATTTATAAAATGATATGTGATTAAGTTGTTTGTATTATAACATATATTTTTTATCTTATGTCAGGTCATCAATTTTTTTTGAAACTTACAACTGTAGGTGATATGATTATTAGCTAATAGAAATTTCTATGTCGATTTTAAAAATAAATATATTTTAATATATAAATATATTTAATAATCAAATATGGATTTATTTATTACACTTATTTTATAGATAGTTAAAAGATATATTTAAAACAATATCTATAAAAAAATTATAAATAAAAATATTGAAAAATACAATAGATGTAATAAGAAAACAGAGTCAACGTGGTCCTGAAATTTGTATTTCGGGATCAAATAAGTCCATTTTAAATTTTTGGATCAATTCAACTCAAAACTCTCTTAATTTAGTAACTTTAAAATTGTACATCTCAAAAGTGGACGTATTTTACTCCGAAAATGCAAATTTAGGGGCTTAATTGACTAAAATGACGTATTCGACCCTAAAAATACAAAATTTGAGTCTATTGATCTAAAAAATTTAAATGAGCTTATTTGATCCCGTGATTAAATTTAAGGGTCGCATTAACTCTTTGTTTGATGTAATAAATACAATAAATCATTTATAAAATGACATAATAACAAAAATTACTATATAACTATATGATTATACAATAATTATAGTATTTTTAATATACAACTTGAACTTTTTGACGGGTTAATAAATAATTTACAAAATAAAAAAGATGACATTGTGAACCGTGAGTGTCCACTTCCATCACATTTGGTATACAACTAGCATTAAGCTGGAGTTCATTTTCATACCAAATGGAGTCTCCATTTCATATTTAGAGTGATTTGGTGGAGAAATGGAGATCCCATTGTACCAAATAAGGGATTTGCCTACGTGCATGCACATGTAGATTACTTCCTTTTTAAGTACCCATATTGTTTAACATCAAAAAGAAAAAAAAACATTCATATTGTTTAGTTATTGTTATTTCGCCTAAATTCTAGTAATTAAAAATAGGCAAACTATCTTTTTAATTTAACTTTTTTAATTTTTATTAACAATGAGCTTGTTTGGTTCAACTGTTTTTTATATCTAGTTGTTGTTAGCTGTTGGCTAGTAGCTAGTAGATGATATACTATACGTGTTTGGTGAGATTTGATTAGCTGTTGTTGTTTATATATAAAATGACCGTAAACGATATAATTTTTATTTTATTTATTAAATTATAAATATAATATATTATATAACATTTGATAAAATTATTAATAATTTTTTTTATTAGAAGTTAAACTTATTTATATTTTTTCATAAATTTATGATTTATTTAAAAAATATATTAAACTACAATTGTTTTAATATAAATAAAATAATATTATAAATGATTAAAGTATTTACTAATAATTTTACTAATTTCATATATTAAAAAAACGATATATTCTAGCAAGAGTAATTTTGTCCCAAAAATTAAAAATATTGAAACAACTATTAGATATTGGCAAAAAATTCTAAAATGAAGCTTTTCCAACAACATTTGTTGGAGGTTCGAAAAACTCTAAAAAGATTTAAAAAAAGTCTCACCAAATGCTTTAGTGAAGTTTTTTTTTAAAAAAAAGTTAAAAACTCCACCGAAAATTTGAACCTACCCCATTAACCTTTCAGTTTCTTTTTTTTTTTACAATTATATGAAGGATAGCAGTATCTTCAGAATAATAATTAATAGGGTCAAAATAGTATTTTTTATTTTAACAAAATTATCCTTTTACTAATTTGAATATGTTTCTATATTACTAATAAAAGAAGGTGGTTTTGTTAAAATAAGATATTTTCCTCTGTCATTATCAGTTGTTACCCTCACAATAGCGTCACCCTTATATTAAATTTAAATATTTTTCTATAACTATATTCATAATTTTGAATTTCATTTTTAGATTTAAATCTTTATGCTTTCTTCATCAATTGCTTCCAAACTTTCATAATAGCTTTTTAAAAAAATTAGACAACATTTGTAAATTTTATCTGGTTACAAATATAAAAATTTGAATTTTAAAAATAAAATTTAAAATGTTAGACATAATCATAAAAAAAGTTCAAATTGAACATGATTTTTAAAATTAAAATTTTTTGTAGTAATTAAAGACAAAATTTTGGAGTTTATGATGTGCCATAAGAATAATACAAGATGGAAAATGGCCGTTTATTATGTTTAAATATTTTTATTTAAACATTATTTAAGATAAAAAAAATATATATTAATAAACTTTTGTGATCAAACGTCAAAAATATTAAACTTCTTGGTCTCCAAATAGAATATAAATTAGCCCCTTCAAAAATTATTTTAATTAAATATAATTAAGTTTAGTCATTATAAAATTATTTCAAAACAATGATTATCATTTTTGGAGTTTAATAAATTGATAACTAGTATTATGTAGTTTTAACTTTTAATAAATGTCTTAAGTAAAATTTATGTTAATTTATTAGAGAACAAAGGGTCACTTTACCCCCCATCGACTTGGTAAAAATATCAAAAATGTCAAAATTAACAAAAAGAGATCATTTTTATTTTGAATTTGATAAAATTGGTATAAAAACGCTTTTCCCACTCTCATCCAAGAGAGTGAGATACACTCTCCGGTTTTGATGGTAGTTTGTTTTTCAAGGTGGTTTTTTGACGCAAAAAATTTAAAATAGTCCTACTTTTTGTTTAATACTCCCTCCGCCCCAAATTGATAAACACTATTTTAAGTTTTTTTGTCCCAAATTATAGGCAGTCATTTATTGCTAAAATGATAAAATGGCATGGATACCCTCGTTAATTATACTATATTACATTAAAAAGAGAGCAAACACCACTAAAAGGAAAAGTCAACACGACAATAAATAAGGGCAAGTGTGGTATATTTTTATAAAATTACTCATTTTATATAGATTTGCTAAATTTTTTGATACTTATATTTGTCCTAATCTGCCTATTAATTTGAAACGGAAGGAGTATTTTAAATTAATATCTAATTATTTAAAAAAAAAGACAATTTAATTCTCTTAATTTTAAAAAGTTATGACGTTGTTGATCCTTTATGCTAAGTTAAGGGGGTAAAGTAATCTTCTGCTCATTTAGTAAACATACAACCGCTAAGTTCTCACTTCTATCAATGTTGGCCTTTGCAAAATCTTTTATTTGTTTTGTTTTTCTATATATATAGTATTACAATAAGGTTAACTCGTCATATTTTTTTGGATTAATTATATATAAAATCACCATCTTTATACGAAATTGTAAAAATAATACAATTTTTAAAATGTGTTAATTCAGGACATCATCTTTCATTTCTTTTCAAAAACAACATGAACACGGTTTTAGATAAAATTTTGATGACTTGAACATCCGATGGGAGTGCCACGTGTCATGCCACGTCAGCAAAAACGCCACTAAAAATGTGCCCATATTATTTTTGAAAAGAAATAAAAGGTAGTATCCTGAATTGCCACCTTTTATAGGTCGTGTTATTTTTGCAATTTCGTGTAAATGTGGTGATTTTATACGTAATTAACCCTATTCTTTTATATTATTAGTTTTTATTTTATTTGATTTTTAACAATTTTTTATATTAAATAATTTCTTAACTATTTAGTTTATATAGTTACAGTTCTTTTATGGATAAAACTATAAAAAAAATAATGTCATTTTAATTGCATAAAACAATAACGTTTTATGTTTAAAATGATCACAAGTGTACAAAATAAAATAATTAAAAATTACTTAAATATAAAAAAAATAGTGGAAAATTAAGTGAAATAAAAGATAATAGTGAATTTAACCTTACAATAATAATAAAGTCATTGCTTTAATCTTTCATATCAGCTAGCCGCCATTTTTTTTCTTTTTCTTTTCACAACACTTTGCCTATTTAATCATTTAATTGATAGGTAGCTGCTATTTTTTCCGAGAAATATATAATTTTTTTAATATAATAAATACAAATTTAAATTTATTTATTTTTATGGATTTTTATCCTTTTATATAGATATTATTTTTTACCTTCATAGATTTTGTTTTTTATGGATATATCGATGGAGCAAAAATTTAAATTGTTATTAATGAGAAATGTGTTGTAATGTTCTCTCAATTGAACTATTAAAAGACATAATAGTCGGTATGTGGTTTAAAATAACTATTAAGTAGAGCAGATAAATCACGAATTGCACATAAAAGAACGAACAAAGGGTCAACGCGCCTCTAAACTTATGACACAGGGTCATTTAACCTAGTTTTTACTTAACTAACCCTAAAACTCTTTATTTTTGGGTCATTTAACCCAGTTTTTACTTGTTTGAGCAACTAACCCTAAAACTTTTTATTTTTGGGTCAGATAATCCCATAATTTATATTTTTATTGCAAAAAATAAGTTTAGAATAATTTTATCGCAATAATTGGAGAACTTTTTAATTTTTATTTCACATCACTCACCTCCGATTTGTATTTTATGTATTTTTTAAAATACAATTATGGGATTAGATCCAAAAATGAAAAGTTTTGGAATTAGTTGCTTAAACAAGTAAAAACCGAGTTAAATGACTATGTGTCACAAGTTCATGGATGCGTTGACACTTTGTTCATAAAAAATCTTTATCAATATAATTGAAGAATATCAATATATCTTTTCACTATTTGATTGATATCTTTCTTTGTATCTTGACATGCGTTTTTTTAACATTGAATCAAGCTGTCCTCTTATTTATTCATTAACATTTAGAAAATTAAGCAAAATAGAGTTAATTCTTAGTTACTTTCATATTAGTAACTCAAGTATTTCCGCACAAAATAGAAAATAGATTTACACACTTCAAATTGAAATATATTTACATGTCGAGGTGTGTCAAAAGATACACAATAGTATGCTATCGGTAGGGATGTTAAAATTGGTTGGCGGGTCGTGTTAACCCTTCCGTTGACATAATTATAGTCAATGCAAATACGATCCATTTAATTATCAGCACAAAAAATATATGGTTACACGTATCAACCCGTATAACACATTTAATCTTGTGAATCAATGATAAATCAAAAAAATACGGTTTATTTTAGATATTTATTATAAATGTGTTGAATATGAGTTATATTGACAACACGATTCATTCATATATATATGTGTGTGTGTGTGTGTGTGATGAATACGGGTCATATAAGTGTGAGCATTTTTTTTTAAATGGACCGAATATGAATAACACTCTACAACATATTTAGTATATTTACTGAGAACATGTTGGTTAGATTGACACGTTATGTTTTAAATCGTGTCATAAATAGATTGAATGAGTTAACATGTCAATCCCGACACGTCATATTTTAAGTCGTATCATAAATGGGTCTAAAAACACGTTTGACTTCAATTCTGTCCTGTTATTTTTATTCGTATTATGAGAATCATCTTATTGTACGAAGATCCATTTTGACACCCGGCCCTAGCTACAAGTTTTGTACATTGTTACATAACTGAACAACAATGCTCAACATAACATGAATCTGTTCCAACAAAAGATAGCAAGTAGATTTTCTCCAGTATTAGGCATGAATACACACTTAAACACACATTACATAATCAAAGTTAATTAATTAAAATACCAACAAAACACAGCCCCTAAACAAGATCATCAAATCAAAAAGAATTTTAACTAACAAGCAAACAAGCCAAAGAGGCAACCAATAATCTTTTGAACAAAGGGTCATCATGGTTCCTAAATTTATGAATTGGGGACAATTAAAGGTGATACTAACTATTTTTATGTCAATTAAAAACAATACTCTTTATTTTTAAGTTAATTAACCCCCAAATTGGATTATAACAGTCCACGAACGCATTTGTTTCGTACAATTGAGGGATTAATTAACCATAAGATAATGAGTGGTCTTTAATTGATTAAAATGGTTAAGTATAAATTAATTGATCATCATACATAAACTCAAGTGTCGATATAAACCCGTTGCTCCTAATACTTTCAGGTTCATCCGCCATCACTAGTGCCTCCGCCGCCCTGTCCGCCTCCACCTCCCTGTCCGCTCTCCGTGGCAGACACATTTGCCGCGGATACTGCCACAACAGCTGATGCATCACCACCAGTAGCAACTTCGCCTCTAGTCTTCTCCTTCGTCTGACCTTTACGATGAGAATTAGATGATTTCACCGAGTCTTCTGCTTCGTTTTCGTTTTCTTTTTCTTTTTCTTCATCTTCATTCTTGTTTTGTTTCTGCTTAAATCCCGGTATGCACCCACATATACTTGCAAACCCCATTGTTAGTCACTTCTGCTGCTTCTACTAAAATTCTTCTTCTACTATATAAGCACACAGGCAGACAATGAGATCTTCATAATCTCTAATTATTAATTAGCATGATTGCTTAGTTTTTTTTTTGAGGAAACAAGAAAATATATTAATCAAAAAGCTGCATATCAGCCATTACAAAGTAATTAATATCTGCAGGAATAATTCCTTTCCAGATTTGGCAGGAGACATTATCTCTAATAGCCTTCTTTGCCAATTGGTGAGCTACTTTATTACAATTTCTGCTAACATAGTTAAAACCATAGCAGCCCCCATCAGCAATCAACTTAAAACAATCAGAAGCTAATAAACCAATCTCATTGCGTAGGCCTTCTTTGTGATTGAAAGCATCCACTACACTTTTAGCATCAGAATTGACACAAAAAGGAGTTAAATTTTCTTTCATCGCCACTGCAATGCCATCACGAATCGCTATAGCTTCCCCAATGTCCACCTCTGCATTCCTTTCATAACGTTTTGATCCAGCAATCTTAGCATTCCCGTCTGAATCCCTAATGATGAATCCAGTACCAAAACAATTGCTTTCCTTATCAAACCCAGCATCTACCTGCACACAGAACGTGTTCCTTCTCGGTGGCACCCATCTTAAATCACCAGTACCATCTTGATTTCTACCACAGACCATTCCCCTCACATTACTTCTTCTGCTCTCCTTCTGGAACTCCTCAATATAGTCTCTGGCCCATTCAAGGACAGAATTAGCCTCCCTTTCACCCTTCCCAAATAACCTAGAGTTTCTATTGTGCCACACCATCCACATAAGAACTATGAAAACATAAAACTCAGAGGCCTTTAAACCTGAGAAAGCTTTAAGGATGAAGTCTTTAATGTTCCACTCCTTTTCAGGTTTAATCTTCACTGCTCCCTCCCAAGTCTTCCAAATTGACCTAGCTTTCTTACAGAACCATAAAGCATGCATAATATCTTCAACACCAGAATTACAGGCAATGCAGCTTTGATGAATCTTCATTCCTCTCTGAATCAAGCAGGTATTGACAGGTAACCAGCCATGGAAGCACTTCCACACAAAAATCTTAATCTTTGAGGGTAAAGTCAATTTCCACAGAGACTTCCACCATCTCTGAGTCAGGTTCCAACTAGAGCTCGCTGGATTCTGAATCAAATTTGCAGCCACCCTATACCCACTTCGCACCGTAAAAACACCCTTCTTGTCGTAATGCCATCTAATGGAATCCTCTTGATCAGTTGTAGCTAAGGGAATCTTGAGAATTTCATTAGCATCCATCTCTAGGAAGACTCTATCAATAAGATCTTTGTTCCAAGTTCCCTGATCTCCCATCAGATCACAAACTTTTGCATCACAATTCAACTTAACTGGACTGATAATCTTGAAAGATCTCTCCCGGGGTATCCATTTATCAGAATATACCTGAATATTTTCTCCATTCCCTACTCTCCAGCGAATTCCAGCTTCAAGAATGTTCCTGCCCCACATTATACTTTTCCACGTGTAGGAAGCCTGTCTTGGGCAATTAGCAGTCATGAATGAACCATTCTTGAAATATCTGAGCTTGAAGATCTTGGCCAGAATTGAGTCTGGCTTGGTCAACACCTTCCAGCCCTGCATAGCCAACATACTCTGATTAAAACATTCTAAGTTTCTGAATCCCATACCACCATTACATTTATCCAAGCACAACTTATGCCAGGAAGCCCAATGAATTTTCCTCTTGCCATCATTACAACCCCACCAAAATTTATTGCAAAGGGCCTCAATCTCCTTAATAAGCCCTTTAGGAATTCTAAAACAATTCATATAATATACAGGAATTGATTGTATAACAGCTTTTAACAGTACCTCTTTACCCCCTGCAGAAAAAAGCTCTCCTTTCCAAGACTGAAGCTTTTGCCAGATTCTCTCCTTAATTGCATAGAAGCTTTCTTTCTTCCTTCTTCCCACCATTGATGGTAATCCCAGGTACCTTTCATGGCATCTCACCATCGTTATCTGCAAAATATGCTGGAGTTCAGCCTTAAGGTCATTCGCAGTACCACTTCCAAAACACATAGCAGATTTTTCTAAGTTAATCACTTGGCCTGAGGCCCTTCCATAAATTTGAAGAATGTTTTTAATAGCTAAGCACTCCTGTTTGCGCATGATTGCTTAGTTAACAAGCATCTTTCATCTAACATAAATCAAGGAATTATTTAATGGTACATATGACTTTTCCTTTTTATGTTCCTGATTAAAGTATTCTATGATTAGTTGGGTCATGAACATAATTTGTAGGGAAAATCAATCATCATACCTTCGGTTATAATGAAATCGACAAATATATCACGAACAGAAAATATAACATTTTGGTTGATAATTTTACAATTAATTCAATTACATACAAAAAGCAAATGAAAAAATGATAAAAAATAAAAATAGAGTTCAATATCATAAGCTATTTTTACAGTAAGTTAATTATATTTAGAGAAAAATTTCATTGTTTTTTTGGATAAAATGGGATAGGCAAATTTATGAATTTTTCTTGGAATATGAACCAATTATAATTTTTTTTTAATATCATTGTTTTCAAGTATTACCGCTCAATTCAACTAAAGACCTTTGAGACGTTATAATTTAGTGATTAAATTAGCAAGTCTATAAGCTGTAAAGTGAACATTCGATGCTATAGAACAGTGAAAGTTAATTAATTAGGCTAAAAGTTCCTTAATAAAAGTTGAAATTAATGATTAATTGGGTTACATCTTAAAAATCAATTAAACCAGATGCCAACTTCTAAAGTAGCATGTGCTGGTGCATCTACAGTTTGTATCAATCAGTCATGGACAGGCTAGCTCTTGCTAAATCGGAATATTATTCGATGGAATCTTTACGCTAACGTCATTCGTGGAACAAATTAATTATCGTAATGTATAATTTTTAAATAATAATCGAAAAAATCGTAAATACTCATTTATTTGTTGTAAATATGACATGACACAAACATTATAACTTGTAAGATAAACACTCTGCTAAATCACATCATGACAGAAAATAATTAACACTAGCAATTATTTAACCTATTAATTTTTAGTACCTTCCGTTTTTCTCCTCACATATTAAATTTTCATTTGTTCTTTTTTTTTAAAAAAAATATAAAGCTCGAAGAAAATATTAAATCTTTGCTCGTTTATTTCCACGTCAAATGATATATAAGATAAATTAACAAAATTGGATCAAATAGCATAACTCAAATTTTTTAATTTCAAAGCAGTATTTTATTTTCTTTTCTTATGTGTTAAATTCTCATTTGTTCAATTTCTTTTTAAAATTGTATAGCTCAAAACAAATTTAATTCTTCACCCGTTTGTTGCTACATTAAACGGTATGATAAGGTGGATTAAGAAAATGGATTAAATAGCAATTTTTTTTAAATAGAAAATTAAACTTTTACTTTCTGACCTATTGCATGCATCAAATTGATTTAACATATAAGACAATTCTTTAAACATTAGAAATAGCCTAGTCTGAATGAAAGAAAAAAAAGGTAGAACGCGGGTCAAAAAAAACCCTAGCTATCTCTCTCTTTTGAGAACATCTCAAATCTTACTAAGTTTTATCTTTTTGTTCATTTGGGAGGTGGTTTTTGGCCATTCTTGGTCAAAAATCACCTTCCCAATCTCTTAAATTCAGTTTTTTAGCCTTTTTTTTTATAGTTTTTATCTTTAATTTTGAATAAAATTTCTTTCTTGGCCAATTTTGGTCTATATCTAGAAATTATTTTCTACCTTAGTATCTTAATTTTATTAGATCTATTCTAATCAAAATTAAGAATAGTTTTTTTCATCGTTGGAGATGAAATTGTTTTTTGCGATGCAAGCGATTTGGATCTCTAAAACAATTACAGCCACCATCTTACGACGGATTTCACCAAATATCGATATGTTTTGCGTCAGTATAGATGATGTCTTTAATATTCAAGAGAAGAGATATGTCACTGAAAATGTGATTAGGGGCTCAAATGATGAAGTTATAGCTGCTAGTTGTAGCAGTCGTGCGATTAAAATTAATATTATCATGGCAAGCGAAGCTAATCTAATTTCCTTTATTTTAAAGGTTGTAATGGATGCCTTCAACAACAACTCTTTGCTTTGTAATATTATCAGTTTGATAGCACATGGCTACTTTAACTTAATTGAGATGCTTATATGTTGTTTTAATTACGATAGAAAATCTCATGTGATAGCATATGACTATTTTAATTTATCTAATTGGTTGGGGCATGTCCCTCCGATTATCAAATTCTATGTACTGGCTGATCAATCAGCTTTTGATTAATAGAAGTTTTTATTTCAAAAAAAAAAATAGCCTAGTCTTTTATCAATTTCGAGCAAAAATTTAATTTTAAATTTTAAGTAGTCTAAAATCCGAACTTTGATTATATTGAAAAAAATTCAAGAGCCAAGTAGGCTATTTTCTCAAAACAAAAACAGGCTCAAGATATAAAAAGTATTGTTTTCAAATAAAAAGAATAAAATATAAATCGAATTAACAAAATAGCATTGGATAAAAAAAAAGGTTAATGTCATCATATAATAAATAACCTTTCATGTTTTTTTTCCCGGTTTAAACACAAACTATAAAACGTCTCAACTAATAACATAATCTTTCATTATGTGGCATATACAGTATAAATGTGTAAAACGACGTTATTTTAATAAAAAAACAAAGCATAAAATGAATACCGGGCTATAAAATAAGAAATTTAGAAAGATTGTGTTAATGGATAAAAACTTTCTAGTTCGTGCTTAAATTGAAAAAAATGCAAAAAAACTGTGGTATATGGTGATATTAACTTTAAAAAAATTGTCTTACGTTTTCGAATTAAAAAGAAAAAAATTGGATAAATAATTGGCTTAAATGCACAAAAAATCACCAACTTTCGCGTGTTTTTGGTATTTAACACGAACTTTTAATTTTGGCGTAAAAATACATAAACTATCAAATTTTTGCATATAAGACCAAGTTTGCATTTTTTTCAATAAACAATGTCGTTTTAAGGCAAAAATGGTGCCGTTTTAGGAGGAAAACGGTGTCGTTTTATGCCTAAAATTATGTTCGTGTTATTATTGCAAAAATCAGATAGTTCATGTATTTTTATGCCAAAATTAAAAGTTCGTGTTAAATACCAAAAACACGCAAAAGTTGGTGATTTTTTATGCATTTAAGCCTAAATAATTTTATATAGAAAAAAATGTCTGAGCCCGGGTTCGAACCGGGGACCTCTAGTGTGTGAGACTAGCGTGATAACCGACTACACCACCCAGACGCTGTTGTTAAAACCATTAGCATTAATTATATATTTGTAAAGTATTAATTTCCCGGTTTAAAATTCATCATCGTCTCTTTTTCTCCTCCGTTTTGAAATTCCTTCCACAGATTGAAAATTCAAAAATTCAGATCAGGAGGAAAAGGAATGAATTCTCAGCAGCTTCACGCATCTCTAGGTCGACGAACGGTAATTTTTCAAATCTAATCTATCTCAAGAAAATCACTAATTTGATCCAATTTGTTTATGTGAAATTTTGATTTTGATGATGATAATTGTTATAGTTGGAGGAAATTAGGCAAAAAAGAGCAGCTGAAAGATTAAGCAAAACTCAATCAGGACCAGATCTTAGTAAACCTCTATTTCCTACCAATGGTCTCTCTATTTTTCTTCTGTTAGTTTTTTTTTTTTTTGATTTTTTTGTGGTTTTTTGATGATCTAATTTGTGTTTTGTTGTGCGCAGATAATGCTGGAATCAAAAAATCAGAAAGCGCAAATCGTCTCTCTGAGGTACTAATTTCGTATTCAATTTGTGCATTGCGGAATTTCGTATTCAATTGATCTTGTTTAATTTATATTTATGATTGTTAACATTGTTAAAAGGAACAACGATTATGCGGAAAATGACATGATTTTGTGAATGAGTAAATGAATTTTATTTTATTTAACTCTAGATTTGTGTTGCATTGCTCATGATATTTTTAAAGTAACATTGCTATGGCAATTTGAAGAAAATTGCGGAAACAATGAGCGTTTCTTTGTAATCATCTTCTTAATTTGAGTCTTAAAGTTAAAATTGGTGAAGTTTTTATGATGAGTTGTTAGATGATACTATCTAGTTATATGAGTATATATATAAACAAATGAGCTGGTAGAAAGAGCACTGTAAATTAACATTAATTTATAGCTTGATCCGCTTGTAAAAGATTCAGAGTTTTTTTTAGGCCATTAGGTACACTTCATATGCTTGGATAAAGAAAAGTGTTTTGTTGCTTCGATATGTGATGAAGCATATTAGTCTTAGTCTCTTAGAGGGATTTTTAACTTTTTAATAGCCAAGTATCTGGTGTACACATTCTATGATTTGGTGTAGATATTTTATATTTTGATACTGGTAGTTTTTAATGGCTTGTGCAGATGGATGTTAGTGGATTGGTATCTCAGCTAAAAGATTTGCAGGAAAAAAATGCAGATTTGGAGGAAAGCAACCAGATGCTCTCCTTGAAGGTATGGTGGCAATATTCTTATTTGTTTTGCATTGATAATTCACATTAAAGAAGAGATTGTAGATTGTGTTAATCAAAGCTGAGTCTTCTGTTTTCTTGCTGATTCAGCTCCAAACAAAGGATGTTGAGAATGAGTCACTTATGCAGCGCTTAAATAACCTGGTAAAGGAATGATTTGTTTTCTGTTCACTTTTCCGTCCTTTACTTGCTTACTAACATGCTGAGCAGAACATTTCTTAAACCACAACGTTTTGCCTTTGTTGAGCATTGCAGGAACAAAATACAGTACCGTCTTTACGTAAAGCACTTAGGGATGTAGCCATGGAGAAAGATGCAGCAGTTGTTGCACGGGTATACATTATTGGCTTATTACTTTTTTCCCTCATATTCTTTCAACTTTGTTGTGTTAGTCTTTTTTCTTTCTTTACTCACAACATCTGATATTTTAGTGTAGGAGGACCTTTCAGCTCAGCTTCGTACCCTTAAGAAACGTTTCAAGGAAGCAGAAGAAGAACAGTACAGAGTATGCAAACAGATTCTGGCTATTATTCGTTATATTCTATCTTAGCAGTGCAGTTTCGTATCCTTAGTGCTTTTTTGCAATAGGCTGAAGAAGATGCAGCAGCCTTGAGAGCTGAATTGAACTCAATACAGCAGCAAGCAATGAACAATCCACTTGGTGGAAAAATCCCGATTGGTAATTCACCTGATCAAGTGCAAAGTTTGGAGAGGGAATTGGCTAGTTTAAAGTCCAGTTTGCAGGTCAGAACTGTTTTCATCTTTTTCCTTTTGGAGTTTAGACTGAATTTCTTATGCTGTTTTACATTTTATAGCAAGAGTCATTGTTGAGGCAACAAGACCTGCGACGATTAGCAGAGGAGCAGGCTCGGGTTTCTACCCTTGTGTCTGAAAAGCAGGAAGTGGAAGAAAAACTTGCTGCTTTGTCCACAAGAGCCCCCGGTATATACCTTCAGGGTGATTTATTACTTAGTTTAGTTGAAGTCGTAACATTCTCATACAATGTGCCTAATTGTCTTTTTTGTTCAAATTTCTTTTCAAACTTATTGTCTGTGGTCTGTGCAATGCAGATGAAGTATCAGAAAAAGTAGCTCATAAGGTTTTATCAGAGGTAATTGAATGCCTCTTCTTGTTATTTATTAAGTTGGCCTTCATGAGTAAACATGGCATGCATGCAACACCTCTGAATACAAATGTCTCTTTTCTGTCTCCTTCTTGATCATTATCCTCTTACCAGGACAACTTCACGCTGATGTTTTGATTCCTTACCATACTTTTGGGCTAACATTTATTACCTTGATGGATATTGTACTATTTGCAGGAAGACAAAGAGATATTTGAGAAGCAGCTGCATGATTTGGCTGTAGCAGTTGAGAGATTAGAGAGTAGTAGACAAAAACTCTTAAAGGAGGTGTGGTCTTTGCTTTCTTAAATGTTTGTCTAACTACGGATGTTAGGAAATTAACTTGGTGTCTGAAGGTGATTTTGCTTCATCATTTCATTTTAGATTGATTCCCAATCTTCAGAGATAGAGAAGCTATTCGAGGAAAATTCTAATCTTTCTTCTTCTTATGAAGAGGCAATCAACGTAGGAAAACAGTGGGAAAATCAGGTAATTGCTGTTCAGTTTAATGTCTAGTAATTATATTTGTGTGCGTGGGGAATCAAAATGCTTTTCAAAAAAATAAAAATAAAAAAATTACTCCACACTGAACAAGATATCTATGTCAAAAATAACACTGAGTTAAAGTATAGTGAATTAATTAATTAAGTACAAAATAGGATGAAATTTGTTTTTGGAGTAATATTGCTGGCTATTTAGATCTTAGTTGAAATGGGGTCACTAATTAACATGCACTTCCATTCAGATATAATAACACATCAATGGTCAGGCAACTTTTAATTTTGAATTTGTGACATTTGTTTCCTTATTTTTCTTGAATGAATTAGCATCTGAAGTTCTGAACACGTGCCACATGGGCTTAGCTCTACAGATAACTCATGTTGCTCTATCATGAACTTGTAGAGTATATTCGCCATAGCTATTACAAAATTTTCTGGGTCTGAACATTGTTTTCTTAAGCATCTGTCATATTTTTATGGATTAATTTTATTGAGATATACGATATGGTTTAAATGTAAATTGTACAGTTGAAGGAATGTCTTAAGCAAAATGAAGAGCTTCGTGGAGTTCTTGCTAAGATGAGAACGGAACAGGCTAATTTGCTGTCATCAGGTGGTAGGGAGTTCCTGAAAAATGCACCAGAACGTTATAGCAATGGGGTAAATGAGACTGATTCACAGTCTTATACGACCGAAGTTATTTCCCTCAAGGTCAGTA
Organism: Mercurialis annua; assembly: GCF_937616625.2. Taxonomy (NCBI): domain Eukaryota; kingdom Viridiplantae; phylum Streptophyta; class Magnoliopsida; order Malpighiales; family Euphorbiaceae; genus Mercurialis; species Mercurialis annua. The sequence continues at coordinate 1,202,508 of NC_065575.1, read as the reverse complement.
TTTAAGAATCGGGCCTTCCTTCCTAAACGATTCAAACACCTCTACTTTTTTTAGTTCCAGTCCCTTGAGTCACACAATTTGCAAGATTATTCAACTTATATGTGCATCAATACTTCAGTTAGATTTAAATTTTGAATGTATCAGTCTGCTCACTGTGATGATTGTGTTCTTTATATAGGGTGAACTTGCAAATGAACAAAACAGAGCAGAAGCACTGTCAGCAGAGGTTCTGAAGTTATCATCTAAGCTCCAAGAAGCCACACAAGCATATAATGGTCTTACACGCCTGTAAGTTCTTCCTTTCTCATTGCTATTATAGAGGTGTGCATCCAGTTCAAAGCGAACTTGAATTAGAATTTTAATCATTTTCAAAATCAAACCGAACTGTTTGTTTAGAATTGTTAAATATTTTAAACCGAATCAAACTGAACCAATCAGTTTGGTTGGTTGTCCGGTTTGGTTTGTATTTTTCCGGTCCAGTTTGGATTTTCAGTTCGTTTCAGGTTTTCGTTAGTTGTACCACAAGTGAACTGAGCTTTTTTACTTCCAAAACTGAACCTAAATAAACTATCTATATATATTATAATCTTGAACTCCAAATGAGCTTGCACGCAATTTCGCCAAGTGTCTTTCTATATTTCATCCACGTGTACAACTATATTCAAATTTATTTTAATTCTTATTTATATAATTTAATTAACTTTTTCTTAAACACACAATAAATTTATAGTTATATAATTCAAAGAGTTTAATATAAATTATGGAATTTGAAGAGTTTTGTTTTATTATTTACTTTATTAATTATGACATAAAATATATTTTAAAAAAGTAATTTTAAATTTAATAAATGAAGTTTTAAATCCATTGCATTTAAAAAAAATTAATTATGAAATTAAAATGTAAATAGTATAATTTATTTCTAATATTTAGTATATTGTATATTTGAATATTTCTAATGTTTAATATATTTTATTAATGTTTAAAAAGTTATAAATTTAAAGAGTTTTTGCATACATCATTAATGTTATAAATTATAAAATCAATTATTATTTCAAATTAGTTATAAATTTAATTAATTATAAGTTTTTAAAGTCATTTATTATGAAATCTTAAAAGCCTTTTATATTTTTAATATTTGTAAGTTATGAAATATTAAAAGCCTATTCTTCTATATATAAATGAGAAATAGCAACAAAATTTAATATACATAATTTTTTTATCTTGTATATATGCACTTAGACACTAAAAGTAAGGTATGTATTTTTTATCTTTTCAAATGATAAAATATATTTATATTTCACAAAAAATAAAATTACTTATGGTTGATTTCTGCTCAATTGATATGTTTTTATTGTAAGAAAAAAAATGCATATAAATTAATAATCTATAGTTAGAAAGCATGTTCAAATGATATTATTTTTCTTTATTTGTTTGATGGTGATATGCATGAATCATATTATAAGATAATATAAACAAAATATTTGTTTCAGATTTTATTATCAAACCCGCGCAACGCGCGGGCATCGGCCTAGTTTGTTTTATAATTTCAAACTGACTGAACTTGATTTGTCTGTTTGGTTGACCCCTGCTCATAATTCTTCATGCCTGGCTTACAACGAGCATAGTGGTGGTAAATATGTTCAGACTTAACTAATACTTATTTGGGATGATTATATTTGATATTGCAGCTACAAACCAGTCCTGAGGAGCATCGAGAATAATCTCATAAAAATGAAGCAAGATGGCTCGGTGGCTGTAGTGTGAAACTTGCCGCCTTTACAGCGATATAACTCATTTTCCAACGACCCTTTTGTAATACATACATGTATTTTTGAACGAGGCATTGCTTGATTAAAAGAAGTTTCAAACATTAATGTTCGAGTAGGTTATATATATATATATATATCTCCCCAAACCCAAAATGTTAGATGGCACACAATTCAATTCCAAATTAAATCTATTCAATTAAGCTACTTTTGATTATAATTTGTAGACCATAAATGAGACTAAATCTGCTAGATGTATTATGTTGGAAACTTGGAATACATTTTTAAAGTTCAGTAACTAAATTAGTAAATCAGAAAAAAAAACCAGACCATTGATCTAAATGCAATAATTTTAAATCCACATTGACTACACTTCGACTCTCCCACTTTTACATTTCTTTGATTCTGATGACCATTAACTGTACATACATTTCTACCATAGATGATACATCCGTGAGGTTAAAATTTACTATTTCCCCTCGTTTTTAAAAAATCACTATTTCTCCGACTTTTTAGTTTCTTTTACCTAGCGATTTTTTTCCAAATGCAATGAGGAAACAGTAAGTTTGACCTAATTCCAAGGAGGTGATGGTAATTTTTCCTTAAGAACACAACTCAAGCATATGAACTACACATAAGAGCCACAGTCAACCTTGTCTGATTCTAAAACAATTCTTGCAGCTTCAACAACTGATTGTCCACTGACATAATGCTGTCGGCATACCGGCATATAGACATCCGCTCCGCCGATAACTTCTATCTTCGTCTCCTCCGTCTTCCTCAGGGTAAAGAAAGCACGCTTTCCGCAAAATTCGCAGCGTGCAGTTAACTTAGTTACAGAATCAGCAAGTGGAATTATATCAAGCACAGAACCGAATCTCTTCCTGCGATTGTATTAATCCCACCATCAAAACAGACTTTGAGATGAACTATATATGACTTGCATGTAATGAAAAAGAAAAACAAGAAACAAGTAATCAGCACGATATATATACCTCAAATAGTCACCATCTAGACCAGCAACTATCACCGTTTTTCCATCATCATCGGCAGCTTCACGGCAGAAATCGTACAGATCTCCAAAAAATTGTGCTTCATCAATACCAATTACATCCAACTGCCACCATTTGATTTAATGAGTATATTACCCAGTCCATAGAAAACTAGCAACAATGATATGCACATATGATACATCCAGCATTCAGATCTTTTTATGCAACTTTTGTGCAAACACTAGCTACATTGATGTTGCAAAATGACGAGCGTCAAACAAAAGCGAATCTGTGGGTAATGGTGCATCTACGTAGCAATATAAGCAATAGTCAAGATTCAAACTAATGATTAACTATACAACAAAGATTTATTTTGCCCCTCCATCTTGCGACAAAAGATCAAAAGTCTAAGCTTGTGGGTTTAGACAAAAAGAATTCATAGCTTGTCAAATTTCAATCATTTTACACCCTAAGTTGACGTCAATCTGACGTCATTCTTGATGGTTAAAGGTGTAAAATGATCGAAAATTGACAAGTTGTGGATGTTTTTGTCAAAAATCGCAACTCTTTCGATCTTGTCCCAAGTTGGAGGGGCAAAATGAACCTTTATTGATTAATTATACATATATATCAAGATTTATTTCTTATCGATAGATCTTATCATAATTTGCGTCGACATACCTTCTCATAAGCACTACCGCCAAAGGTTTGTCTAAATGATGACAAATTGGGTAATGCCACACAAGGCAGCTTCACTCCATCATGTGTCACTATTGAATCCAAACCATATCTTGTATCCTTGTTTGATTTTATGATTGCTACATTTCTGCATAACAAATTCACACCAAATAAAAATAAATACTACAATAATTGACATCACTAAAAAAACAATAGCCACATCTCTACATGAAACAACAGTTTGAAAAATCAGCATTTGGATCTCTCTTATTGCGTAAAAGGAAGGGCATCATTAGAAGAAACGGCACAAACAACTTTACCTACTTACTTCAAATTATCAATCTAATTCCAGAAGTCAAAGGAAGCTCAACTAATAACCAAGCGTGGATATTGGATTTGAAATGTAAGAAAATTTCAAGTTTATTCATCAATTATTGGTTACTTATGTCAGGGATATAGGCAGCATCCATTAAAATGCAGTTCAATCTAATAATTGTCCTACATATCTCTTCAAACTTTTGATGCGACTTATCACCCATTAAGAAGCAGTACACCTCCCCTTGAACTTCAATCATGCTATAGGCAGGCTCCTTCGATATTCCCGAATCACTCATCATAACCCTAACCTTTGCAACAGCATCCCAACACCCAAAAGTAGCATAGGCATTTGATAAGACTACATATTTTCCAGCATTTTCCGGATTCAATTCAAAGAATTTCTTAGCTACGAGTTTTAACAGGTGCATGTCTCGATGAATCCTACAAGCTCCGAGCAATGCACCCCATATAACTGAATGTTCTTTACACGGTGCATCAAGAACAAACTTATAAGCCTCTCGTAACCTCCCAGAACGACCTAGAAGGTCAACCATGGCTGCATAATGTTGCCCTCTAGGACGGATTCCATAGTCCCGCTCCATAGACAAGAAGTAATCCCAACCCTTATCAATCAAACCTCCGTGACTACAAGCAGAAAGGACAGCAAGAAAAGTAACATAATTTGGCCTAAAACCATCATCTTTCATCCTACGAAACGAGTCTAAAACCTCTGTAACTCTTCCATGCTGGCCATAACCAGATATTAACGAAGTCCACGTAACCACATTCCTGTTTGATGACTTGCTAAAGACCTTATGTCCATCAACAAGATTGCTGCATTTAAAGTACATATCTATAAGGGCGCTATTGACTACAACATTCTCTCTTAAATAACACTTTAGCATCACACAGTGGGCTTTCTTACCATGCTCTAGCGTTGCCAAAGCAGCACAAGCTCTAAAAGCAGATGCAAAGGTATACTGGTCCGGTATCAAACCATTTTGTCTCATCCTATAATAAAGACTAAGGCCTATTTCATCAAGTCCCTTTTGTACATATCCAGCAATAATAGCATTCCAAGAAATCAAGCTTTTATCCAACAAACTGTCGAAAAACACACGTGCAGTCCTTAAATCTCCCGATTTTGCATACAATATCAACAACTTATTTTTCAAATATTCATTACCAACATACCCAACAACAACCATTTGTGCATGAATTCTCATCCCCATCATGTACTGTTTCCTAAATATACATTCTTGCAACATAAGCGCGTAAATGCGATGCTCAACTTTAAAACCCGTACGCCATAATAGCGCCACAGCTTCCGTCATTCTCCCGGAACAACAAAGACCCTTTAGTGTTTTTTCAAATCGAAGCAAATTCTCAACCTGAAAACTGGCAAATATCTAACCAGTGATAATCACATCCCATCAACCCTGAATTAACAATATTCACCAATTTTGAAAATCCTGACCTCAATAAAACTATATCAATCAACAAATATACTAACACATTTAAAAATTCAAAACATAATCAAATAAAAGATGTAATCTTTCATAAAAATAACCAATACCCAAATCAAATACCAATGCAAAAGATCAATTAATTTACACCAACCTGCCATCAGTGCTTTCTGACTGCATTCGCCGGAGAAGTGTGGTGGTTTTTCCGGCGAACATAGGGCCAACAATGACATGAATTTCTCCGGAGGAATGAGAAGGATCGGACTCCGAGTAAAGGCATCGGTTTTGAATTGGGAGAATAGAGAGCATAGGAGTAGAAGTAGCAATTGGTAAAGAAATGGAATTTTTAAAAGTTTTTGCATTTGAGAAAATTTTAGATTTTGAAGCTAAAGAAATGGGTGAAAATGGTAGGGATAATAATACACACTTCATTTTTGAAATAGTAGTTAACATTTCAAGGGTTTTTTTGATTGTTAGATTAATTTTTTTGACATGTTAGCTAAATTTAGGGTTTAAGAAGAGAGCAGAAGAGAGGGGTTTAAGCTGGTTTCACTCTCTTTCTATTTTAAAGAGAAAATTACTATGAGACCCTCATATTTGTTATAATACACACTTTAATCCTTTCTGTTTGAAAATTAAACAATATAGTCCCTCGCTTTTATTTCCGTAAATAGTTTAGCCCCCTCGGGTTGACTATTCTAGTGTTTTACCCCACTATCTGAAAGCTATATGAAGAAGATACTCAAGAAAAGGACTAAGGAAAGCTATAACTTGCAATTAGCAATATCTTTATCAGATAGAAGAAAAAGTTGTATGATCACACAATCAATCATTCACCCTCATACACCGGGGCGGAACTACTCTCAGACTAGGATAGACTTCAGTCCCGGCTGGAATCGAATTTTTCAAAAAATAGAGGTAATTTTTTTGAAAATAAAAAAAGATTTATAGTGAATTCAGAGCTAGGAAGATAAACTCGGACTGCCGAAGTGAATTAGAAGTTAACCACGAACTGAAAAGGATTCCGACACTGCTCATACAGTACATTGCATCATTACATATTCTTCAGAATTTCTTGAAAAAATGTGCACACTCATCTTATGTTGATCCTTTATGTCACCGGAGCAGCTCAGAAAAAGACTTAAGGAAATCCGGGCTGCTTCAAAAGACTTAAGGAAATCCGGGATGCTTCCTTAAATGAGGTAGTTTCCGCAGAGCTATACCAATTACAATAACAAGAAGGATTTAAAAGTTGACACAAACCCGAATTTGGATGCCTTAGAAAAAATGTAACTTCTCAAGCGAACATGATAATTGCTACTGTACAATATTCCTATTATTATTGACGAAAATAGAAAACTTATTGGAGTTAATAATCACCAGCTACGGTGCATGATAATTTACCGAGAACTACATTCCGCATTTCGTTCCGTTTCAAAAAATGCTTCTGAAACTCAGAAATTTTATATTTATAACTCATTCTCATAAAATATGTCATTTGGCCGTTTCTCGTATCAGCATTTTCCGTTTCAACGTTTCGTGCAACATTGATCACCAGTAATCTCCGCATGAACAGACCCCGTCACGGAAATGGTGAAAGCGATTCACATCTTTAACTAGAATCTCCCTATTTGTAAGCTTGGAGATGAATTTTGTAAACAAATGGCAGTCTTCACACAATCTCAAGTTCTTGGTGATCCGAATGGTATCTCTGCTATTTGAATTGATAAGCCCAAACGCAACGGCTAGTTTTTCACTGTGACCTAATACAATTTGCTCTTTTTCCTCTTCATCAAGATCATAAAGCACACCTTTGGTTTGTGGCACATACCCTTTCTCCTTCATTTCTTTAGACATCTTAACAACCAAAGCATGAAGCTGTTCGATCCGTGGATTGAGCTCGTCAGCCGACATGAATGAGTAGATTTTTCTTTTAACTTCTATCCAACTGCAACCGGATACTTTCCGTAGTCCTCGAGCATCCAACAGCTTCTTCACTCTTTTTACCCCGTCCCAGATACCAGCTTCTGCGTAAATATCAGCTAGAAGCACATAATTCCCGGCATTTGTAGGCTCAAGCTCGAAAAGCTTTGTGCCTGCCCACTCTGCTAATTCGACATTGTTGTGAATCCGACATGATCCAAGGAGAGAACCCCAAACCTTAGGCCCTGGTTCGATTCGCATATCCTGAATAATTTTAGCTGCTTCCTCAAGTCTATTGGCCCTGCCGAGAATGTCCACCATACAAGCATAATGTTCAACACTAGGATGTATCCCGTAATGTTTATTCATCGACTCAAACAACCTCTTCCCCTCCTCTACAAGTCCTGCATGACTACAAGCTCCCAACACACTGATAAACGATACAGGACTTGGCCTTACACCATCACGAATCATCTGTTCAAAAATATGTATCGCTTCCCTTCCGAATCCATGAACCCCATAACTTGAGATCAACGAATTCCAAGAAACAACATCTCTATTATCCATCTGATCAAAAACACATTGCGCCAATTCAAGTTTCCCGCATCTTGCATACATAGTAACAAGGGCGCTAATAACAGGCAAGATACTGTCCAGCCCTCTCCTAAGAATATACCCATGTAACAACTTCCCTTGCTCCAAAGCCGCTAAAGCCGCACAAGCTTGAAACACACTAACCATCGTCACGGAATTGGGACACAAATCCTTAGTCTCAAGCATCATTTCCCTGAAAAGCTCCAAAGCCTCAAAAGGTCTCCCATTCTTGGAATAACAAGCAATCATAGCACTCCAAGAAACCACATTTTTCACAGGCATTTGATTAAAAACAAAACTACCATAACTCACACAACCCAACCTTGCATACATATCAACCAAAGTAGTCATAACATGAACATGTGCCTCATACCCACGCCGCAAAATCTGCGCATGAATCTCCTTCCCTTTCGTAAGCAATGACACCAAACCATTCGAAGCAACGCAAGCTTTAAGCACATAAGTATAAGTAAACCGATCAGACCCCATTCCAATAGAATTCATCCTCCGATACAAACCCAACACCTCCTCCCCATTACCCACCAAAGTAAGCGCGCGAAAAAGCGCATTATAAACATAAATAGTTCTGCTACGCATTTCATCGAACACCTTACGTGCATCATCAATCGAGTCGAAACTCGAGTACATATTAATGAGTTTGGTGGCCAAGAATGGATCTTGATCATACCCATTTTCAGTAAGGTGTTGGTGAACCAATTGGGCATCGGAAAACGAGTTTTGGTGGGTGCAAGAGAGAATTAGAAGTTCATAAGTGTGCTGAGTTGGGTCAGGTTCATTCGAAAGGACATTAATTGCTTGTTTTAAGTTGCCTTGTTTGCATAGGGATTGGATTAGTTTGTTATTGTCAGTTGCTGTGGAGACTGTTGGGTTGAGATTGACGAAGCAAAGTGGTGGCTTTGGAGATGTACGAGGTAAGAAAAATGAGTGTGAAGGTGGTTGAGTTGTGGTTTGTGGAGAGTGAAATGCCCACATAATTACAGGATTGTGTTTGATTGAGATTATGGGCTTGTTTATATGCTTAGGTTTGTTATGTAATGAACTTTAGTTTGAGTTCTGTTGGGACTTGTGATTTTATAGCTTGTGGAATAGTAAGAAATGATGATCATATTTGTGTTTGTAGTTAACTAGTTAAGTGAAGTAGGATTCTTAATTAGGGTTTTGAATAATCAATCCTTCTTAAACAAACTTATCTTCCTACTAAGTTTTAGCTATAGTTTAATGATTATCACACTTTTAATTTCTTATGTATAAACGCACAACTATTCATGGCAACAATTCACGATTTGTGAAGCTAGCGAAGCGTTTTTTTTGCTTCTGCACATCGAGTTTCCCGAGAAGTAAAGCATCCAAAAAAAACGAATAGCATTTTGTCAATCGAGTTTTCCGATGAGCAAAGCATCCAAGAAAAATGTATAGTATATGCGGGGTCCAATTGCGTGAGCATTGAAGAGATATGTCTCTGATGAGACATGAGAGTTGAAAATAATAATAATTACACACACTAAGGCTCTTCACCTGAAAAGACAATTGCAAATAATGTGTAAAAAAATGTATATGCACCCTTGGCACTTGTGCTGCGCCCAAAAACAGAAAATTTAATTTTTGTATAGGCCATGTCTCATGAAGATTGCACATTTTGTCGCGTACGCAATCAATTAAAATTCGAACCTCACCATCTATAAGGCTTACCAATACCATCCGAACCTCACCGTCAATTTTAGCGTATAGATATATAGATGTTTTTTCATTTATTTTTGTATTATATAATCTCATCTATTTATTTTTTTAGGTTATTTACATATCAAGTTTTAATATTTTATTTTTTCAGCAATTTAATTTCATTTTTTGACATTGTGTAGCTTATAGTTGTTTTTCACCAAATGTAAAGCTACAAATTTTGTATAGAAATGGCGCCGGTTTAAATTAAAATAACATCAAAAAACGGAAATGTGTAGCACAATACCAAAAAATTAAAAGGTTAGAATGTGCAGTGCAAATTTTAAAAAAATGAGACTAGATCGCTAGAAAGGTAAAGCTTTGGAAAATTGATAGACCGAAATATTCCACTTTTAACTTGAGAGGAAAGAAAAAGATAAAAAAGAAAACACTTGAGAAAAATGAAATTAATTTAGCAAAAATAATCAATGAATTAAAGGTTTTTTAACACAAATATTGAGTCTTGAGTGATATTATTTCCACTAAAATTTTATAATTAAACTATAGGTAAAACAAACTTTTCAAATTGAAATAAAACTATCAAGTTTAAAAATCTAGCTTAGAGCTGTCAAAATTCAAATCAGGACAATGTTGGACTGAAAAACTAAATCTAATTTCAACTCTTGGCTCCAGCAGATCTGTGGACAAGTTTTATACATCAATGAAATGGTACTATATCAGAAGTTGCTGTTACAGTTGCCCCGAGATGAAATCTGTAACGATTTAGCAATGTGAATCCAACGACGCCCTGAGATTGTACAAGCAGCAATAAACAGAGACTGATGATGAATAGCAGGCAGATACTTTGGCGCAGTCAAATTCTCGTCAAAAATTCCGTTAACCAGCTGCAGGATCGTTTATCACGCCTAAGAAATCATCTTTTATGGTACCGATGCAAAACTGCCAGAAAAATATACGTAATAGCATTAGATTTGCATCAGCCAAAACTTCATATGATTATCTAAAGGCCAAATGTTGTAAAAAGGCCAAACCTTTCATAAAAATTTCACAAAAGTCCTGACCTTTCAATTTTGTCGATTTTGGCCAAAAACAAATTATTTGGTTTCAATTGTGGCCAACTCTCAATTTGATTTCAATTTGCCTATGTGACGCCTATGTGACGCGCCAAATATTGAAAGGTCAGGACTTTTGTGAACCAAATAATCCATTTTTGGCCAAAATCGACAAAATTGAAAGGTCAGGACTTTTGTGAAACCAAATAATCAGTTTTTGGCCAAAATCGACAAAATTGAAAGGTCAGGACTTTTGTGAAACTTTTGTAAAAAATTTGGCCTTTTTACAACATTTGGCCTTATCTAAACTTATTTTATTTGATGTTTATTCAGTAGTTGCAATTTCAAAGTAACTTCATTGTGCCGTAGTATGCACAGCTACATCACAATCAAAGCCACAAAATAGCCCACGGTTGATACTGAATGCAGCAGAAGCTCGCTGGAACTTTACATGTCAAGATACGAAAGTATATTCAATGTATAGCTACAGTAGTTTGCATGCCTAATTTCACTAATTTCCACTAATTTCCAGAATCGTACCTGCCATACGAACCGACAAATTTGGTTTGGTTTGGTTTTGAAAGTAACAAAGTTTCAGTTTACTTTTGCTTCAAACTGAGCCAAACCATTCTCGGTTTGGTTTGAAATTTGTAAGATTCTTAAAAAATGAATTCACTTTGGTTTAGAAAAAAATCAAAGATCTGGTTCAGCTTGAACTGAATGCATACTCCTAGTTTTAATTCAGTGTTTCAGTGAACAAACTCCTTAATTAGCCTTTTTACAAGGGACAAAAATGACTCTCATAAGTGATACCTGAATATAGGCAATGTGATTAAAGCTTATGGCTCAAAAGAGAAACAGAAAGAGATCAGTAAATAGACGTTAGATGTTATGCACTTACAATTTCTGTGGCATCAACACGAGTCCCAATTATCTTCAGTCGCACTTCACTGTCCTTCTGAATTTTAACCTGAAAATGAGGAAAATATCAATTACAAGAGCAAATTTTTTAAGTCCAAGACATAAATCTTGTTCTTATCTAAAGATGCAAGAAATACAACGTATGGAACATAACACTTGGTCTTATTGATGTACGCAAGAAACGTGACTTACTGATCCATCTGAAGTTGTATAGTTAGGTATATCTCCAGACTGGAATTCCATGTCATCTGGTATCAACTGCCACATGATACGAACGATTTTATCACACTTAACGTAAGCACAAAAAGGAGAATACAAAGAAAACTGAGAAGAACTGATGGCCTGGATACTAGAAAAGTAAAGAAAACGGGCAACATGATAGAAATTCAGTATTAGCAACCAAACATGCAGCACCAACAGAAAATTAAGCATCATTAACAAAAATGGGATTCCTGCGTAGAAGAGTCCTGTTTTTCCTTCTCACATTAATTTTCCTAGTGTCAAAACATGTTATATGTTACATTTGCAGTAATATTCTAGGTATCGTGGAACCATACATAAAAAAATCTTAAGTTCATTTCACAAATGAGCACGTTAGATAACAGGAAAACAGAACAAGACATTCAACAAGTATACATCATATCAAATTCATATACGAACCAGACTTCTTGATTGCATGAAAACAGAAAATAAGAGATTGACTAAAACAGATTCTTTTTTCTCTGTTATAGTTCCCCAAAAAAACAATCCACGTTATACAGTGGTGCTTCATAAATTAACTAGTAGCTTCAATTTTCTTACACTGAAAGCATAGTGTAACTTCTCATCCACTTTTCTTGAAAAAACAAGTTTAAGCGCACATTTAATATATCTTAAGCAATATACATACTTCTGAAAAATCCAAGTAACGTTTACCAATGACAAATTCGGCAATATACAGTACTAACTACTAAGGGAAGAAGCCAATTTTTTAACAGATAGTAACAAAAAAAAGCTAACATAGGACAAAACAATAGACTAAAACGCGAAACCTACATGGTTCGAAACAAAAATTTGAACTGGCCCAGCTTCTGCAAAAAATCCCATCTGTCAAAATTACCAAATAGAATTACAAATGTTACATAATGAAGAGCTCCACCACTAGCAATTGACAATAGTATCTGAGAAATAGGTAAGAGATACCTTGTTTACCATCGTAACAACAGCTTCCAGAATCTCCCCCTTAAATGGCCTGAACACAACACACTGGTACTTCACTGGAAATGTAACAAAGCTTGTACCATCTCGGATCAACCCTTTTCCAACATTTTCAATGCCTGTTATTGCAATCACAAACCCATGTCGACCGCTGCAGAAATCCAAGTCATGTTTACCAACGACAAAAAACCGTCATTGATTAAAGAACTAACCAACTATATTACATTTCAACGATGGCAACTCAACTTCATCGAATTGCAACTTATTAGGGTTCCAACATAAATAATCTAGACTTCACATATAAAATAAGTTCATCCACCAACTTCAATTTGAGGGACTGAAAATGTAGCACAACATATAACTAATATAATTTATCCATAAACAAACATCTAGCAACAAAATAACCCTAAAGAGAAAACCAAGCGAATAAAAACCTAACCTTAAGTGTCAAATACGTAGCACGGATACTTCATTCAATCAACGTGTCCCGTTGCAAAAACATGTCGGACACTTAACAATTTCGGGCACAAAACTTCAGTTTTTACATACGAATCTTTAAAATAACACCGTTTTGCCGTGTCCGTTTCCGTGCTACCTAAAACCTACTATCAATTACCTGAAAATGAAAATACCTAATGCTGTATCATTTTATCTAAACTCCAAATTCATAAAAAATTAAGACAAACCCAAATGATTTTAATATAATTGAACTGCCAAAAAATTAAGACAAACCCAAATGATTTATTAAGACATGAAATCTTAATGTAAAAAATTAACCATAATTACAGTGTCTAAATCTTAAAATTAAGACATGGGTATGAATCAATGTTTGAAAAGAAAACCTGCAAGTGCCTTCGACATCTTTCATAAGCTTAGAAACAAGATTTTCACGGACGTTGCGACCGAAGTAGCGAGGGTGTAATTGCATGTTTCTTTCTAATACTATGTGAAAAAACATCTTCCCTTAAATTGGAGGGTGTAATTGAGAATGAATCAGAAAATTGGAATAAAAATCACTTGTATACAAATAAAACAGCTACTATAAATAAGACGAGACATTATGGGCCATGCAGTCTTGGGCTTTCAATATTCACCAACTATTGAGTATTAAATTGGATTTTTTACACAAATCCCCTAAAAGTACTATGGTGTTTCACTTTTCCCTAACCATTTTGATTTTGGCAAAAATCTCTCAAAAAAAAATAAAAAGTTTATAAAAATCCCTCATAACCCAAAATAAAAAAATGAGACAATATTCTCCTTGGTATTTGTCAACATTTCATTGATCTATATTTGAATCAATCAAATGATGACACGTGGCAAATGTGGATTTGGTTAGACAAACTAACCAACCGCCGCCGACCACCGGCCGAATTTCGATCCGACCGGCCAGACCACCGGCCAAATTTTGGTCCGACCGGCCGGACCACCGCGGTCAACTATAGTGGTGAGATTTTAAAAAAATTAAATAAAATATAAATTTGCTATTAATAGGAATAGAACCCATGACCTCTCACTCTTTGTCCATGTGTCTAACCATCAAGGTAAGACATGTTTGTTGTCTTTATTTACTCTTTAATATATATACATATACTCTTTAATAATGTATAAGAAAGCATTTAAACTAAATATAAACATATTAAAATGGTTGATTATAAATAATATATTATTATGAAATACTAATAAAATATTACGCTTGTTAAAATTTAAATTAATTTATTCTAATTAAGTTAATACTAGTGTAAATTAAATATTAACAAAGTAAATTAAGTTATAACAAATTTATAAATTAATGTATTAGAAACACAATTAACTTAATGTCAACTCGATATAAATTCAAAATAAATTATTTTAGTTAATTTAGTTGATATTAAGTTAGTTTTTAAAATTATAATAAATTACTAAAAAAATTGCTTCAAATTGACATGTAACCTTCATCAAGTTTACATTGAGTTGACATTAGTTTCACATCGAGTTGACATTAGGTTCACATTGAATTTATATTAAGTTACATTTCAAAATTAAAATAATTTACTTTTTCGGATAGACATTAAATTTATATTGAGTTGACATTAGGTTTGCATTGCATTGACATGAGATTTACACTGAGTTGACATTAGGATTACATTGAATTGACATTACGTTTACATTGAGTTGACATTGAGTCGTCATTAAGTTGATATTAAGTCGACGTTGAGTTGATATTAAGTTAATTTTTAAAATTATAATAATTTACTAAAACATTTAGTTTGAATTGACATGTAGTTTACATCAATTTTATATTGAGTTGATATTAGATTTACATTCACTTGACATTGAGTCAACGTTGAGTTGATATTAAGTTTAATTTATATTAAGTTTACATTGAGTTGATATTAGGTTTATATTGAGTTGACATTAAGTCATCATTGAGTTTACATTGATTCGACGTTGAGTTGACATTAGGTTTATATTGGGTTGACATTGAGTCATCATTGAGTTTACATTGATTCGACGTTGAGTTGACATTAAATTTACATAAATCATTGCGAAAAATCTTAAATAATTTACTTTCATTCTACAATTAGTTTATTTTTAAAAGTATGAATTATAAAAAAATAATTTTACTATTATAATAAAAAAATAATTTTATTTAAAATTTATAATTATTTATCAAAATATTTACTTTGAGTTGATATTTAGTGAACATTAAATTTACATTAAGTTGACATAAATTTATATTAAGTTCACATTAAGTTTACTTTGAGTTTATATTAAGTTGACATTGAGTTCATATTAAGTTTATATTCAGTTCATTTATTTTAAATTTACTTTCGACTCATGTCAATAAAATCTTAGATAGTTAGCTTTTAAATTACTATTACTTTATTTGTCATTTTATAAATTATTTTTAATAGTATAAATAATAAAGTTAACATTAAGTTGTCATTGAGTTGACATTAAGTCGTTATTAGGTTTATATTGAATTTTTGCCCACCACGGCGGGTCCCACCACCATGTATCCGACCACGACCACCTCGGGTTTGACCAACAAACCATTATATTTTTCAATTTTAACAAGTGAAATATCTTACTAGTCTTACTCATGTATTAATAAAGAGTGTAAAATATAAATATAATATATTTTGTATTTTTACTGTGTAAATATTTATTAAATAAATTAAATTAGATTAATTTAATAGTAACTTTAATTTAAACTGATATTTAGTTTATATTTAATTTATACTATAAAAATAATTTCATTCTAATAAATTTGTAATCAGATGTATATAATATATATATATATTATAGAGCAAATGTTGACAGCAATAAACCTTTGCCTTAATGGCAAATCACTTGGTCATTTTGTAAGAGGTTAAGGGTTCAAATTTCCTTAACCCTAATATGATGTTTTATTTAATTTTTAATTATTAAACAAGTATTGGTCCAACCATTAAAAATGGTCAGACCACCAACCATTGGTGGTCCGACCGGCGTTCGCCAGCAGTGGTCCGACCGTTGATCGCGGTGGTCCGGCCGTTGACCGCGGTGGTCCGGGCGTTAACCGCCGTTGACCGCGGTGGTCCGGGCGTTAACCGCCGTTGACCGCGGTGGTCCGGCCAACAATGGTCCGGTCGGTGATGGTTCGGTTAGAAATGGTTCAGTTTATGTAAAATTAGGAGAAATTATTGAGTGTATTGGAAACACAATAGATAAAATACACTATAGAGACAAAATAGTAATGACAACCATTAAAAGGTAGACATGAAAATGGTATTTTAAAATTGAGGGATTTTTTCAAGAAAAAAAAAGTTGAGTCACTAACATAAAGTTTTGAAATTTTGGGGGATTCCATGTAATTTTCTCTATTAAATTTTAAGTTGTTAAAATAATAAAAGTATGCATCAAGTAGATTAATAATTTTAAATATTACAATAAACATAGCCAAATTATAATTTTTTTTTATTATCCAAATTATAATTTAATTTGACTCTAAAGTAACAATTAACCTACTAATTTTTTTAATTATGTATAAATAATAAAATAAAAATAATAAAAATCGAACTTTTAAAATTTAAAAGTAAGAAGGAAAATAAAATATATCTCTAGCTTGAAGAACTTCCCAAGTAAGTTAATTTATTAAATTCCGTAATTTCATTATTATTGTTAGGCATAACTTTCTAAGTGAACTTATTTCTTGATCGATCTAACCAAGTATTGGGGGAATGTTTTACACCAAATCATGTTTGCTCAACATAAAAATTAACTCAAAACAGGTTGAAACAAATTCTTCAGAAAACAAACAACTAACATACAGTCATATGGATTAGAGCTTTCGAGTTCCATTATCCATTATCAAATATTTTACCGACATCAAATTCCTAAAATAAAATTTAATCGAGTTTGAATTGAACTTTGAATTTAAATCAATTTCAGTTGAGCTTTTTTTAACTCAACTCCATTCTATTATTCCATGAAAGCTCGATTATGTACTTAACGTGGAAGTTAATTCATAATAAAATAAAAACATTGTACCAAAGGAAAATATTACAAGACTCAGGAGACCGAAGGCGAAACAAAGTAAAAATGGAGTTTTCACATGCATAACATTATTGATTGTATTATTCCATAAAAGCTCGATAACATAAATGTCAATGATAAAATATAAACATTGAGAGAAATTAAAGATAAGATTACAAAATTCAGAAGATCGGGATTAATGACAATTGTGTGTCTCATTTGCTAATTATTTCTCAAATTACCCCCAAAAATGAATAAATTCTCATTTAGTCTCTTTCAGACCGCGGAACTGTTCAGCGATTTGTGTAAACCGCGGAACAGTTCCGCAGTCTAGCCTACGTGGCTCCTCGCTGGCCAGTCAGGGAGGAGCCACACGGGAAAAGCAAACTGCGGAACACTTCCGCGGTTTGCTTTGTCCAACGTGGCAACGTGGCTCCACCTACGTCCACCTGCATCTAGGTGGAGCCACGTCTGCAGACCGCGGAACACTTCCGCGGTTTACCCCAAGACGCTTAAGTATTCCGCGGTCTGCATGGTACAAATGCAGAAAAATGTTTAATCGGGGGCTAATTTAAGAATTTTTTTTAATTTTATAGATAAACATGTCATTAACCCTAGAAGATCGAGGGCGAAATAAGAGTCTGATTGTATAAAATAACTCGAGATGAATTTTGGAGTCCATCAACCTTATATATCTTGAAAGTAGACTCTTGTAGATCATAGAAAGTTTAATAATTAACTTTTCAAAGAATACATTTCTCAAACACTATATATATTTAAACCTAGTGAAATCATCATTATTTTTACAAAGAGCTGGTTATTTAAATTTGACAAATCTATCCTTAATTAAATTTGAATCTATTATTTTCTTTCTATTCTATTCTATTCTATTTTTTCCTCAAAATACCTAACTAATTAAATTTGAGTGATTCTATCATTTCCTGCAAATATTTTTCTAATCTTTCTCTGCTACCCATTTCTTAAAATTGATTGATTTTTTCCATAAGAATTTAAGTCTGCCGAAACCATTAAAATCCAAATTACCCATTACGAGTCTGCCAACAACTTGTTTTCCATTAATTGAATGTCTATTCTTGTAGGTGTTATGAATCATGATTAAACTTTAATAATTCCAGAAAACAACGAAATAATTTGAACAAATCCAGTAAAAAAACGCAACACAAAAATAAAAGAATGTTTCATATTTAGAAATGGGCAGTATATTTTTTTTGATGAATATGGGCAGTATATATAAAGAGAGGCACAAAAAAAGGTTGCATAAAAGAAATGTTAATTATTCTATTTAAGTTAATTAGGTTATTTTTGAAGAAGAAAAAACAAATTAAAGAAGAACAAGTAGACTCATATATAAATAAGGATAATATCGTCAAATTTTAAAAATTATTATTTCCCTAGTAATTTTAGCTCTGAAAATATCACCACCCTATTTAAAATTCAAATGCCAATATGGTAGTACAAAAACAAAGTTGTCATTTGATGATTATATATAAATTGCTTATACTTATGATTTTGGGCATTTATACAATAGTTAATGAAAAAATCTACAGATTCTTGCAACTTCAGCTATACCTCGTGAGAGTAAAGATAATGGGACATTAGTTCAAGCTCAACTACTATCAAATTATGTTACGTAAAATTGGATGAGTAGCTCACTCTAACTCGTTTCTTTGCTAATATTTTTAATAATTTTTTTGATGAGAGCAAAGAGAATGGATATGAAAAGTTAAATCCGTTGATCTAGAAAGGGTCATCTTCATGATAAATGTGTACGATCATGCTAATGAAAATAATTTGAAAGGAGGAAGTCAATTAAAATGTCAAAAAATTACAGGAAACATTGTGTTGCATTTACCCAGAAATCATGGAGCAATTTTGTAGAATAGATTTTTAATATAACAGAGATGCGAGAGACTCTTGAACTTCATCGGCGTATGAGTTAAATATACCAATTATCTTTAAGTGTGATTCTTTTAAGATTTTGCTTGCTTATAACCATTTATGTGTACAATGCATATGTGCCATAATTGTAAGAATGAACAATTTAGATCCAAAGTAATTTCCTCTTTTACATAATATAATAATTTTTTAATTTCCTCAAATATTTCATATTCAACTAATATTTCTCAGCTAAAATATTTCAAATTCAAAATTCGTTTACTTAATTTTGTAAATCATAGTATTAATTTATGTCATAATCATAGATGTATCACTCAGTATTTATAATACTAAAAACATGCCATGAATGTGAAACTTTTAGCAACACATTTTTCATGAAAATTTTAACACTAATCAACATTAAAATGAAGTAGTTAGTTTATACGAATTACATGATTCAAAGTTGGTGGGTGTCGAATCCAACAAAAATAATTCCTACTCTCTAAATAAAAATAACTTGTAAATAATGACAAGTAGGGTCGAATACACAGAGATTGGGTAGACTTATTTCTTAAACAAAATTCAAATAAAAATAGGGGGGTTTAAATTTGTAATTAAAAACAAATTAAATTAAACTAAAATTCAATTCGAAGCAAATAATGAAAATTGAGAGAACAAATTAATATGAGAAAACTCCAACCCAAGGTACAATCTTAGTTTAATTCATTGAATTGATCATCGATGCAAATATAATTCCCAAATTCATCAATAAATTGGTTATAGTTGTTGAGACGCTCTAACAACCTAATTTCTTCTTAGTTTATCGTTAACCAATGGAAGCCATTTGATTAATTCTCTTATTGAATAAACAACCCTAGAAAAGGTTCTACGATTTAATTTACCAAAAGCAATGCAATTTAGAGAAACTCAATTCTAATCAACAAACTCAAAAGCTTGGTTCATTTAGATTAGATCATGTATCCACATAACATGAATATGTTATTCTACCACTAATAATTAGAACAATTAAACAATTACGGATTTAATATTCTAATTTGGCATAGACTATCTTGATAATTGAGTAATAGGCCTTTTTACACAATCAACGAAAATAGAATTCCTAATAGACATAGAAGATACATGAATATTAATAAAATTGAGAAAATAATAAAGAGCAATTAAATCTCACAAATCATATGAATTCAAACCTTAATTAACCTTGGGTTGGAAAGAAAAGAGTTTAGCCACACATAATTGTTGTAGAGAAAGTGAAAAACAATGGAAAACTAAAAACAATGAATGACCAAAAAATGGTCTGAGAGTTTGATTTTTACTAAACCTAATAATCCCTAAAATCTCTCCCTAAATCCCTCCAATAGGAAAACTAATCTAATTCAAAATTAATAAAAGTTGTGTTGCAATAGGAATCCTTTTTTCCCTAAAATAAACCTTGAATAATAAAGAGTGTTAGTGAATAAACACTTCCAAAAACGAATTAAGACGCCACATGGCAAATTATAGCTTTTTATGCTTCTTTCCACAAAATCCTGATTTCTGGAAAACGCCGTGGGCACGCTCTAACTGAAGAGATCTTCTGTTTCTTTTCTTCCTTTAGTCCAAAAATTCTCCAAAGCATCAATCTTTATAAAAGCTCAGCAAATATCATCTTTTCACCTTCATATTGCATCCAAACATTCCGTCTAACATAAAAAAACAATAACCACAATTAAGATCCATGATTAAGCATAAACACTCCATAAACACCAAGCAAATATGGTAATTAGTATGCATAAAATGCACACTATCAAAAGTGTAAAATCAATAATGATGAATCACCAAGTGACCACCATCTAATCTGAGCTCCAAACACCTGCACACTACAGGAAACAGAGGTCAAAAGGAATTTCTGGTGGAGAGTTACTGAACATTCGTTCCAACGTTCAAGTAAGATATTTTAGCCGGAGGAAGAAGAAGAAGAGTAAAGAAGTGAAGTTCAGATAATGGAAAGAATTACCTAAGGTTTTGAATGTAAGATTGTTTTTATACCATACTCGTACAAAAACCTTTACTGAGTTGGCTTCTTCTTCTTCTACTGGTCCCAAATTTCTGTTATGATTATATGGCGCGTTTTTCTGCATTTGGCGCGGCGCGGTTTGTTAGGTGTGTCTAGCTAGGCCCTAGGGCCTCAGAATTATGAGGGCCACAAAATAATTTTGTGCATATTTTGTTTACCTTTTAACTTATATAATTATATTGTATTAATGAAGAGTCAATGGTACTAATAAGGAGAAGTCAAATATTCTTCAACGGATCTTAAACGTTAATAAAGTTTCAATCAAACAAAAAACCTTTTAATTACCTGGCTTAAACTTAATTAAATCATTTTTGACTTTGAGGAACATAATTTTGAAGAAATAAAACAAACTTTACCAATCAAATATTTTCAATAAATTTGTTTTGACAAATTTTATTTATTGATGATATTTTTTAAAACTTTAAAACTTTAAAATTTCAAAATTTTTCTTTAGTTTCATTATTTCTTTTTCAAACCTATGCATCCATTTAAAATTTGAGGCCAAAGTTTGTACCCGCAAGCGACTTACACGGCTCGAGTGACTGAATGTGGAAGGGTTAAAGGTGTCGTCTCATAGTTGGTACCGTTCAGGAAACCTAATGCATGCCCGGTCTTAGGCATAAGCCACTAAGACCTATACCTAGAGCCACATATTCTAAATATTTATGGGGTCCATTGGAAAAATAATATTATACTATTAAATATTTAAAAAAAATATACATATATTGATTATTTTGATGATATTTTAATATTTATTATGAAATTGCTTAAACCCCTTAATAATAATAAAAAAAATAAACTCTAAGAGGCTCATATTATATAAAATCCTCAAAATATCTATCTATCTATCTATCTATCTATATATATATTTATTTATATTTATATTGATTTATTTAGTAAATTAGTTTTTTATTTTCATTTTAAAAATTAATTAAACTCTTTTGTACTAATACCAAAAAAATCACTAATAATTCACATGTTTTAAATTGTTTAAGGTTAATCTTTGTGTATTTATTTTTCGAATAAAAAAATTATGCTAAATATGCCTTTAATATTTTTATTTTTTTGCAAAAATTACATTTTTTAAAAATCAAGAATAAATTTATCAAAAATCTAGCAACGTTCTACTAAAATTGACTAATGATTTAGCAAAAATACATCTTTGTAAAACATTTACATGAAAAGTGGGCATATTTTTGTGAAAAAATAAAACGAGCTTATTTTTTTAAACAACTCGATGAATATTGATATTTTTATAAGAGAAGATTAGGATAATACTCTATTTTTTAAAGTAATTTGATTTCCTACCTCAATAAGGAAAAGATAGAGAAAATACCTCATCATTCTAATACTTTTATTTTTTTACTCTAAAGCATGTTTATATTATGATTATACCTACTTTTTATTGATTTTTTACTCTAAGTATATATTTTTACTCTAACCATATGACAACTGTCATATTTTTATATTTCTTTCTTTTTTCTTTCTCTCTCCTCTCTCCTCTCTCTTCTTCTTCTTCTTCTTCTTCTTCTTCTTCTTCTTCTTCTTCTTCTTCTTCTTCTTCTGTTCTTCGTCAATTTTTTCTTCTTTTTTATTTTTTTTTCTTCTCCATTTTTTTCTTTCTTCTCTATCGTTCCTTCATCGCTCCGCCGCCCTTTCTTCATCGCTCCACCGTCGCTCCACCGTCGCTCCACTGTTCTTTCATTTTTTTTATTTTAGCGAACTTTTCTTTAATTCATGGCGATTATTGCGATTTTTTAACATTCAGATATAAATAAATTACTCTTGATTTTTTTTTCAATTTTAGATCTAAAAATCTGCATGAAAAAACAATATTATGATGAAAAAAACGATTTTCTGCACAAAAAACGATTTTCTGCAAAAAAACAGCATCTGATTATCATATGATTATCATAACACTGCATAAAAATGATTTTTTATAAAAAAAAAATCTCAGATTATCATATGAGTATCACTGTATTATCATAATGTTATCATAACACTGCATAAAGAAAGATTTTCTACAAAAAAATTGATTATCATGTTGTTATCACTGTATTATCATCTCGTAATCATAATATAATCATATGATACCGGGATGATAATGTATTATTGTACCTAAATGATAATGTTATGACAACGACATAATAATAAAATTATGATAACAGTATGATAATATGATACCTATAAGAAAAAAAATTACATAAAAAATATGATAACGAGATGATAATGTGAAGAAAATAGTATTACAATGAAGTATAATAAGGTCATGTTATCATACTATTATTGTCACCTTATCATCTTATAATCATAATTTTTTTGTAATTGTTTTTTTCATACATGTATAATATTATCATACTGTTATCTTTACATTATCATCTCGTTATCATAATTTTTTTGTAATTATTTTTTTCATAGAGATATCATATTATCATACTATTATCTTTACATTATCATCTCATTATCATAATTTTTATGTGATTTGTTTACATATAGGTATCATATTATCATACTATTATCATAACTTTATTATTTTATTATCATCTGGTTATCATACTGGTGTCATGAATCTATTTATAATTCTATTTTCACGTACGTTATCATCCAGTTATCATAAGCTTACCATAATTCATTATCATCTAATTATCATACTCCAGTGTTATGATAACGACATGATAATCAGAAACTATTTTATCATATATTATCATAGATATTATCATATATGTACCATAAATATTATTATCTCGTTATCATATGATAAAACATTATCATATGATACTATTTCTGTAAAAAAAATTCCATGTAAGTATCATATTATCATACTATATAAGCTTATCATTATATTATCATAAAAACATTATTGTACTATTATCATTATCGTACATTTCTATTATCATAACCTTATCATAATCATATAATGTTATGATAACGATATATTAATACAGTGTTATTCATATGATAATCAGACACTGTTTTTTTAGTAAAAAATCAATTTTCTCTGCAGTGTTATGATACTTACATGATAATGCAGTAATGATACCCATATGATAATCAGAAGCTGTTTTTTTTTTTTGCAAAAATCGTTTTTTTTTGTGCAGAAAATCGTTTTTAATACAGATTTTTAGATTTAGAATTGGAAAAATTCAAGAGTAATTTATGTAGATCTGAAAGTTAAAAGAAATCGTATTAATCACCACGAGTTGAAAAAAATCGCTAAAATCAAATATGAAAAACGGCGGAGCGACGACGGGATGATGGCGGAACAACGATGGAGCGATGAATTAACGATGAAGAAGAAATAAAGATAAAGAAGAAGAAGAAAATGAAGAAAAAAATGGCGGAAAAAAAAACATAAAAGAAGAAAGCCAATGGAGAGGAAAGAGAGAAAGAGAAAAAGAGAGAGAAAAAAGGAAAAAAAATGACAGTTGTCACTTACAAATCCCTAATAATATAGTTAGAGTAAAATAATAATAATGAATAGGTATAATTATAATATAAATAGGTGTTAGAGTAAAAAAATAAATATATTAAAATAGTGAGGTATTTTTTCTATCTTTTCCTTATTGAGGTAGAAAATCATATTATTTTTAAAAAGAGAGTATTTTTCCTAATTTTCTCTTTTTATAAAGACTCTAGAAAAATCGCCTAGGGCTTCATATCTTCTAAGGCCGGCCCTGACCTCATGGACCATGTAACAAAAAAAATAAAACAAATTACATGATTCGGCTATAAGTTCTATAAATTAATGCTGCTTTAAAATGGGTTAAATATCACCTTTTTTCATATATGATGCCGAATTAAGAAATATTTTTTTTTTAAAAAAGGATAAAGATCTAATTGGGAAAAATTGTATAGCATTCCACACACACATTTTCTATGCCTGTGTTAACGTGATTGATTGGTTCTCTATTTGGCTGGCTGAGTTTGAAGAAGATGATGCCTGCCTTGCTGCTCTGATTTGTTGGAACATCTGGGTGCACCACAATGAAGTGGTTTGGTCGGAGAAAAAGAGTTCTGTGCAGGAAGTCTTGAATCTGGCGGGTCATCAGCTGGTGGCTTGGCGAAATGCTCGGAGTAACAGGTCTGAGTATAATTCTGCAGTTCTGGAGAAGAGTAACGGGCAGGTGAAGTGGGTCAAACCGAGTTCGCGATGGATTAAAACAAATGTCGATGCTGGGTGTTCTAGGAATGGTGGTTCAGCAGGTCTTGTTTGTGTGGTTCGCGACAGTTCTGTGGTTTTGCTGCATTCCTGGTATTTTTAAGCCAAGGACAGCGGTATCTATGGGCATTCAGGAAAAGTTCGCTTGGATTAAAGATTGCCCTAATGTTATCATCGAATCAGATGCCTTAGAGGTGGTTTTGGCCTTAAGGAACCCCAGCCGGTTTGAGTCAGATTTGTTAATTGAGGACTGTATTGAGTTAGGGAAGCAATTTAGTAATTTATGTTTTGTTTTCAAGACGATCTGCGAATCAGGCAGCGCATACGTACTAGCGCAATATGCCTGTTTCATGTCAGGTCAACAGGAGTACTTTCCTAAATTTCTTAATTACAAATATAATTGATTCTAATTTGAATTATTAAAATCAACTCTCTTATCATCAATAGAAAAAATATTACACAACATTATTAGTAGAACAAATTACTCTAAGAAAACGTTTCTTTTATTTCAAAATTAAAACACGTCTTCTATCAGTACTTCAAATTTTTAATCTATATATTCATTTTTAGGAATAGTCGATTAAGTACAAAACTTAATTAATGATGGATTATGAGCTCCTCGATAGTCTTGATCATAGAAAAACATCCTTTGCCCAAGTTGGATGAGTCTCCCGTAAATTATGGTTGGAGTTTTGGACATGGTACATTATACTTATTTGCGAACTTATAATGTGCAGGCTTGCAGAGATTCTGAGTAAGTACACAATCGGAAAAATACTTAAAACATTTAAACATATATATTCCTTCCATGAAACATTCAACTTTTGAAATTGAATGGAACTCATAGACTGCCAAGTCACACAATTAATAAATTCTATCATATATAAACTGTCAATTGTTTTATCACATCATATTAAAATTATTTTTAATAAATATTTATACGAAACTGATCATATAGTTATATGTTTATTCATTTTGTCTTTATAATTCAAGTGGTTTATTCAAAAGAAATCTAAAATTATTGATTATATATTCCATAAAAGCTCGAAAACATAAATGTCAATGAAAAAATAAAAACGAAGAGAGAAATTATAGAAAAAGTTACAAAATTTAAAAATTGAGGGCGAAATAAGACTCTGATTATGTAAAATGACGCGAGATAAATATTGGAGTCCATGAACCTTATATATGTTGAAAGTAGACTCTTGTGGATCATAGATAATCTCTAATTAGCTCTCTTATCTTCATTATCAACGTTGAACCAAAACAGTTGTTGATTTATTAGAGTCGTGTTATCACCAATTTCATATGGAAAATCATCGGCAATTCTTGTCCATAAATTCGATCTAAGTGAGTATGTATAAATTGTTGATAACTTGCGATGCGAATATGTTTCTTTGACTTTTATGACTTTATAGTCATTGTCGGATGAATCATAAACAAACCCTAGAAAAACTAAACAGCCGACGGTTCCAGTTTTTGGTAATTCTTTGTACTCATTGGTGCACGGATTCCATTACACCGTGACGAAATCAGGAGCATAACGCCAGGCGATGCATAAAATTCCATTGCAAGAACAAAATAATTTGGACTCCAACTGTAAATTTCTCCCCCTGGGCCGCGGAACAAATTGCAGAGGCGGAGGAAAAGGGAGTTGCTTTGCGGAGACGGTCACTGGTTTGAGTTTATCTGATGGATCTTTCTGTTTCATTCCGATTTCTAGCGAGGAGTAATCTACAATATTTATAGACTCATTGTCAATAAAAACCAGAGAATATTGCTTCCGATTCAGATGGTAGTAATGGCTGTGAGATGCAGCAAATTGGTGACTGCTGAGAACTGAACGCCAATGTTTGGAGATGGAGTTGAATCGGAGAATGGATTTGGCCGGTAAGTTTAAGAATATACTCTCAATCACCTCATCGGGAATAATAATATTTGGCTGCTCCATCGTCTCCGTCGACGTGATCGTAAACTAAACCTAAACAAAACTTTTTGAAGCTTTAAATAGAGGAAACATGCAGTGCGAATTTTGTAACCTAAACCCTAGATTTGAGCTGTTTGGAGAACATGATTAAATTTTAATGTTTTTTCTTAATTATATTCTCAAAAAAAAAATTATACAAATACTCAGCCATAATAGAAGAGCTGATTTAGGAACTAGTAATTAGGTACTGATTTGGGCACTAATTAGAAAAGGTAAAACTTTATAAGAAATATAGGACTATACAGCTAGTATTTCTTATACAACAATATTATTTCCTATTTTCCTTCCTCATGTTGGAGAGTGCAGATTGCGATTATTTATTGTTGTCGATTTAGAAATAATTATCAATTTTCTTCTAAAAATAATAATATATTACAGAAAACACCCTAGATATAATTTATAAGGTTCATGGACTCCAATATTTACTTAGGTACGTAATATTTAACATACCTAAATAAAAGCTTACTAATTAGGTACGTAATATTTAACATACCTAAATAAAAGCTTACTAATTAGATATGTAATATTTTACATACCTAAATAAAAGCTTACTAGTTAGATGATAAGAGTATTTTTCAATACAATGTTAAAATGAAATGTTAATGCCATAATTTAGCATTTAATCTTAAAATGCATTTCCAATACAGTGCTATAGTTTGTGCTAAATTTAGCATATGCTATATCACATGCTAAATTTAGCACAGACTATAGCATATACTAAAATTTAACAACCAATAGCAACTTACTATTAATTATAATTCTACCATGGTCATTTTTTGCATTTATTTTAACCTATTTTTTTTTTCATTTTAAATTTTATACTTCTATTTAATTTTACAACATCGATTTGATTTTTTAATAGTAAACCATACTTTAATATAATAAAAAAATTAAATAATTTATTTTTATATAATTCATCGATTCTTTTAATTATATCTTTTGAAAATCTCATTATTAAACTAAAAAAAATATTAAAAAAATTTTAATTAAAAAAATTATTAAATAATTAGCAATTAATAAAATTAAGAGATAATTATAACATTTCTTTTTAACTTTGTGCATTGAAGTAAAATTTGAAATGCTATGCCATCTATAACAGTTTACCACTTTTTCATGCTA
This sequence comes from Mercurialis annua, assembly GCF_937616625.2. Lineage (NCBI taxonomy): Eukaryota > Viridiplantae > Streptophyta > Magnoliopsida > Malpighiales > Euphorbiaceae > Mercurialis > Mercurialis annua. The sequence continues at coordinate 1,174,168 of NC_065575.1, read as the reverse complement.
AATTTAGCATAAAAAGTAGCATCCCATTGGAGATGCTCTAAATTAACTAGGAAGGGAGAAAAAAAGTGTTTACAAATTAAGATATATTAAAAAGAAACCCTAGCCGCCTTCTCTTCTCTTTTCTCTCTAATAAACCCTAACCGTCTAGAGCTTTTTTCTTATTTTTTTTCGGTAGCCGTTAATGGCTTAATTTTTCTATTGACGGTAGTCACCCCTTTTGTTTATGTTATTTTAATTTCATAGAATATAATAAATAGTCAATTCTTTTTCATTTTTCTGATGGATTAAAATTTATCACGAAGCGCAATTCAATTATCAAGAAGCGACGATAGATTGAAGATCTATCAGTAACAAAATGAATTCGTCTATGAACTATACTAGTTTTATTTATTTTTTATTGCTTGTTTTTTTTATGAATGTTTTACTTTGTCCTTTCTTTATGAAAGGTTTGTTGTCCTTTCTCTGTGAAAGAATTGTCCGGCCAAAGGCGACATAATTAAGCGACGCACGCACGCTATCGACGAGGTAATAGTTGTTTCTAAATATTAATTATAAATAATTAGTAACAAGTCTATATAATTTATAGTTTGGAAAAAATAAATATTACAGCTAAAAGATTTCAAATCAAAAATTCTTTCGCTTAATTTATGTCATAATCATGAATGTATCGCTCAATATTTATAATACTAAAAAATAGGGGTGTGCAAAACCGAACCGAATCCGAAAAACCGAACCGAACCGACAAATTCGGTTTGGTTTGAAATTTCAAAGAAATTTCGGTTGGTCGGTTCGGTTCGGTTTTGAGTTAAAAAAATTTCAGACAGATTTCTATGTAAACCGAACCGAAATAATCGAACCGAAATAACCGACCGAACCGACTGGTTCGGTGCGTTTCGGTTTGAAATTTTTTCTTTTCCTAAATTTTTGGTTCGGTTTGGTTTTTTAAAAATGCCAAAATTCGGTTCGGTTCGGTTCGGTTTGAACCGAATGCACACCCCCACCAAAAAGATACCATGAGTGTGAAAATTTTAGCAACACATTTTTCATGAAAAAACTAACACTAATCAACTTTAAAATGAAGCAGTTAGTTTGTACAAATAACATGATTCAAAGTGTAAAATTAATAATATGAAATAGAAATGATTCATAAAGAATATAAGATAATCCTTAAATCACTTAAATTAATAATGTCAATGTTGGTTCCCTCTTAATCCTTGATTCACTTAAATTTTAGATATTGTTTTATTTCACCCTAAAGCTCATAATATTGTTATATCAGAATAAAACATAAACTACTAATCAAAAATTAGACTTGCATATGCATTTTAATATGTAATTTTGGGTTGATTAAGTAGTAGTTAAATTTCAGCTTTATCCGGAACTTTTCTATTTTATAAACAAAAATTATTTATTTTTCTAGTTAAATTAATTTTAATGGTTGATTATGTTATGTGATGACTTATAAGTGGAAATTCTTTCATTATATCAATTAAATTTGTAATTCAATTTAGAAGTGTGTTAAGTTCATGATAGAAATATTACAACAGAGAATATGACTTATAGCTCATATTTTGTTATAATGCCAATAATATTATAAGTTTGCTTAGTGAAACAAAACAATAATTTATATATAAGTGAAAAATATTATCTTATATTCTATATGCATCGTTTCTATTCCAAATTGATTTTACGCTTTGGATCATGTTATTTGTACGAGCTAACTACTTCTTTTTCATGTTGATTAATGCTCTTCTATTCATGAAAAATATATTATTAAAAGTTTCACATACATAACATGTTGTAGGTATTATAAATATGAGTGAAACATCACGATATGGCTTAAACAATTGTTATGGCATTTCGAAAATACAATTTTAACATGAAATATTCGAGTAAATTAAAAACTTATTGCTCCGTATTTATGAAAGAAGCGTTATTGTAAAAACAAAAGTGTGCTTACTGTCTAGGCAGCAGCTTTGCCAAGTTCTTCAAGTTATTGCTTAAATCCTTATTTTTGTAGAAGTTAAGCTTTTTTTATTTTAATGAATATCGTTGAAAGAAGCGTTATTGTAAAAACAAAAGTGTGCTTACTGTCTAGGCAGCAGCTTTGCCAAGTTCTTCAAGTTATTGCTTAAATCCTTATTTTTGTAAGAAGTTAAGCTTTTTTTATTTTATGAATATCGTTAAAATAAATCATCTCGCCCCTATACCTTTCTAATATTATGGTTTGCAATGAAGTATATTCATTTAGAAGATTTTAAATTCAATTTTGAGCTCATTAATAAAATAATTGTTTAATTTTAATCTAGTAAAAAGGATATTGTGATACGTGTACTGGATTTTAAATTCGAATCTCAATATTTTTCTTAAATTAAATAATACAAAACAATATTATGACTGCTCAAGAATCAACTATTTCGTGATGACTTAACTAATACTATGAGTTTGAACATCCATCTTTCATAATTGAATTATTGAACAAAATTAGAGTAAATTATTATTTTTAAAATAAATAGTGGAGCTTTCTATAATAATAATTAATGAGTACAATTATAACAGATAAATGATTTTTAATGTATTTAAAAAATACATATAAATCTCATATATATATATATTTCTTTTCATAGATTTATAAATTGTGTTGAGGGAATACTTAACATATTAATTGTGATCAACACATTAACGAAAAAATATTCAAAACACCTCCAATAAAAGCAGAAATAATTATTCAAATCGGATTCATTTATTCATCAAAAAAAAAATTGGATTCATTTATATTTAGTCAAATAGAATATGGGCGCTTATTGCTTAGATAAGTATTTGTAATAATCAATTTACCTTATATATGTTAATAAGCAGAATGTTATTTCATTAAGCTGCTGTGGTGTAGTGGTTATCACGTCAGTTTTACACACTGAAGGCCCCCAGTTCGATCCTGGGCAGTAGCATTTTGCCATAGTTTTATATATATTTGATAAATCCTACCCTTTCCGTTCGAGAACTTTTTATGTTCATAGCAAAATATAAAATTCATTTTCCTATATTACCGTTATTACAGTTAAATATTTATAAATTTTAACCATTATCTTAAAAAGGTGAAACAATCATAGTATATAATAAGAATATACTAAAAAAATCCAAATTTTAAATAAATTTTTTTAAAACTGCATGAAGCTGACAAAATGAACAATTATTTTAAACCGGAAATAATATTACTTTTGCAACATTTTATTAATCATTAGAGTGTTGTTGATATATAACACTTGACATATACTAATAAACAACATAAGTACACATGCATCGTATATAAATGACACTTCACTGCTGATGAGAAAATAGTTTTACTCATTTATCATACTCCACACAATCATTGTAGAAGGTGTGGACTTGTGCCCTTATACATATGGCGGCGGAGAATATAAGTAAGGTGGTGGTGGAGAATATCTGTAAGGCGGTGGTGGTGTATATCCATGGGAAGGTGGCATTTGTCTTGGTGGCGGATGTCCTTGTGACGGCGGAGCATATCCATAGCGAGGAGGCGTCTGAATGGGTGGCAGATGATGAGGAGGGGTGTATCCATGCGGGGGAGGCCTTTGATTTGGTGGGGGACAATGAAAAGGTGGGGGTGTACATCCATGAGAAGGTGGTCTTTGAATAGGAGGTGGAGTATATCCATAAGGAGGTGGCATTTGAGTGGGTGGTGGATGATGAGAAAGTGGAGTTTGAGTCGGAGGTGGTGCATATCCATAAGGAGGCGATTGAGCAGGTGGTGGGCAATGAGAAGGCGGCTTTTGTATGGGTGGCAGACATTCATGTGAAGGTGGTGGTGTTTGAGTGGGTGGTGGATGATGAGAAGGTGGCTTTTGGGTGGGCGGTGGACATTCATGTGAAGGTGGTGGTGTTCGGACGGGTGGTGGTCGATGAGAAGGTGGCGTTGGGGTTGGCGGATACCTAGGGCTGGGTGGCGGATATTGCGACGGCGGTGGATATTGAGCAGGGGGCGGATAGCCATATGGCGGTGGAGCTGAAGTCGGTGGTGGATATCCACGGGAGGGTGGTCGACGGCCGCGATGCCCGTGAGAGCACCGATGTCGTCCACAGTGACTCGGAAAAACTCTAGTGGCAGTGGCAAATGAAAGACTGTCACTGCCTCCAGCTGCAACCACCGTTAATAGCATATGAACACACAGACAAAGCATCTTCATTTTTGCCTGGAGAATTCTTTCCATAAGACTAATTTATAAACAATAGAACACTCCATCACCATAAATATAACTAAAAGATAACCAGTTATTTCTGGGTTTAAGCACATCTGGATCCAAGCCATGCAAAAAAAAGCATACTAGCTCATGGTTCCACGTTTACTGCGAGCCATGACCATGAAAACTGTAGTGAACTATGAGTTTGTTCACATGGAAAGCTTGTTAATTTTGAATTTCTCATGTTTTTTTCTGGAGAAAGGAACAAATTCCTGACTCAGCATCTTGGCCTGACAAAACACGCGATCAATAATGTCCAAATTCGCGATTTACGTAAACGAAAACCATCAGCTTGTCAATTTTGGATCAGTTTAAACCCCGAGACAGCATTCAGAGGGGCGAAATGACTCAAAATTTTGCAAACTGTGGTTTTTAATCACACATCGCAAATTTGGACATTTAAGTCTTTTTTACGAGTTCGAAGGGTGAAATGACCCTTTGTTGCTAAAAGAACATACTATAATAACTGAAACCTTATCAGCAGGATCAGTAAAGACCCTAAATGGAAGTCATTTGAATAACCAAAAACAATCAGTGGTGTAACAATGCAGTAGTCATTTACAGCCCAAAAAATGTATATACACCAAAATCTCAGAAAAGAAAAGGAAAAAGCTTCTGGCTTTTGCTACTGCACTAAGAACAGTTAGCTCGAAACTAGGAATTCGGAGAATTTACCTCCTTCAAATCACAATATTTTCAATGAAATGACTTCAATCCTCAGTAAGAGAGAAGTTATCTCCAATTTGTAATGTCTGAAGTTCTGACAAAATTTCAGTGCCAGGAAATCTAATCTCGATATGTTTCTTCTACATAGATTAAGACGGACAGATCTGATCTCTGCAAGGATAGTGCCAACATATTAGCAAGATGGCAAGTAAATCCATAGAGCAAAATGAGAATAAAGAAAAGGTGTATTGCACCATAATTATAAACATTTCAGGAATTATCCACAGGCATAGTTTAACGGGAGAAACATATTATTCAAACCTGGGAGTCCTACATTTGAATTTTCCCGCATTTAAATTTTGAGAACCTGATAGAGCGCTTGAGAACCCACCAAAATTACAATAGATTCTCCCACATGCAAAGAGACGAAGGTTTTGTGAACTCAATAATAAGGAAAAGGTAAAATCTTTAAGTTTGATGGAAAAGCTATAATATTTTCCTTCTCCTGGTTCAGTTTTGCAGCATTACAAGTCAAAATGTCCAATCCTGAAATCCTTATAATTGTAAATACATAAAGTGCTCATCCTATTGCTTCTTCGCCCATTTATTCTCCATCTCCCCAAAAAAATGGAGCATCTTTCATAAGGAAAACAAAAAATTACTACCAAGCAACCCCTCACAACTTAGTTCTGATTGCTTATTTACTTGAGAATTTAATTTATTGTGGTTCCCAAAAGCAAGACTTTTTTTTTTTTTAAGTAGCTATATCTAGAGAAGTAAAGCTAAGAAAGGACTAATCAGAGCAACAAATCTTAAAAGAGAAGATATGACAAGCAACAATAACAATAGTGGCCTTGATAAAGAATGTGATCCAGTATCAAGCAATATAAATAAAATGGTGGTGGACATGTTCTAATAGGCATGTGGAAACATAATTTTTGGATAAATAAACTGTAGCCTTAAAGCTGATGGTGAAAGTTAAAAATCTAGCATTAGAATAAAGGATCAATAAACGACAACGTATGGTTAGATTTCCAGGATGGCCTCTAGAAGGGTGGTAACAACAATGAAGACAATCAATGAAAACGAAGTTGGTGAACTGCAATGATCTTCATAAATGATGAAACCAACAAATAAAAAGAGGTAGAGGTATAACTCTACAAGTTGATTCAGCCAATACCAGAAATAACAAGAAGATGATATCTAGTTGGGTTCTAGTAGTAGCTTTTGCTTCAGAACTATAAATGGTTCTCAGTAAACACTTGCCAATAGCACAGTATTATTTGTTTGTTTTACTGCCTTGTGTTTTGAGGGAAAGCAACAAGACAATGGTAAGTGAATGTTGCAATGTTCAATGTTGTACCGAGAAACAATAAAATGAAATATTATATGTAGTAAACAGACTGGAAATAAAAGTGCAGTTATTTAAACAAGAATAAACCTTCAAGATATGTTCGATACATTTCTCTCATAACTTAAGAAAAATATCTCAAACAATTATGCAATTTTAATTGTAAGATCATCCAATTGACTGCAAAAACTTTGGCTTTGAATGCTTATATCCATTGAACATGCATTTCAGTCATAGTTGCTGACTAAAGAGTGGACATATTAAGTATAAAAATGGAAAATTAAGCCAAAAAACACTGATGAGCACACATTGATAATATATGAGATCAGCATAGTCCTATAACAGGGGACAAGAGACATTAGTTTATCTTCGTTGTTGCATACAAAGCAAAATATTTAATTTTTCAGAAATAAGTTGAAAAATAAATATATAAAACTCATAGCATAAAACTTACATCAGCAATTGTACGCATGAAAAAGAATTGCAAAAATGCCCTTGTCACAAGAATTTCGGCTTTCTGTCTGCAGGCTTAAGAATTTGGAAAGAGCACATTAAGGTTTCATCAACGCTCATCATTGCACCAGCATTATCAAATTCACCACAATAGTTAGGAGCGGAAAATATTGTAACAAGCTGCCTGTCTGCAAAGAATTCATACCCATCCTCAACAACCTAGATGAAAAAGAAAGAAAGGAAAGGGTGTCATGTTAAACCATTAACCTCTTTGAGCTACAATGATCACAAATGGAGTAAATTTCACCAACCTGATGAGCACGGCAAACTAGGTCCATATCATTATTTGTCAAGAATTCAGACACCTTATCTGGCCCAAAGGTGTATGAGACCCCTCGGTCATTCATTCCCCACCCTTTAACATCCCTACTAGGATCGGACCAAAGTAAATCACAAAGCAGTCCAGAATCCGGTACATCAGTTGGACGGGTTAAGTTCCTAATTTGATCCAAGCTTGTTAAGTCAGGTGAAAGACCTCCATGCATGCACAGTATCTTATCATCTATAAGACCAGCAACAGGAAGACAGTTGAAACAATCGGTGAAGGTTTTCCAAAGTTTCACATTGAAGCGACGTTTACACTCATCATAAAACCCATAAATTCGATTGATAGAAGCGGACTCATGATTTCCTCTTAGAAGAAAGAAGTTCTCGGGGTACTTAATTTTGTAGGCAAGCAAAAGGCATATTGTTTCCAAACTTTGTTTGCCACGGTCTACATAATCACCTAAAAATAAATAATTAGCACTAGGAGGGAAACCTCCATATTCAAAAAGCCTCAAAAGATCAGAATACTGTCCATGAATGTCACCTGAAATCCAAGGAAAACCAATCACAAGGTTAGTATACGAAAAAAAATGAGGCTTGATAGAGCATTGCAATTAAATGTCAAGAAATACATAATTTTACTTATCTCCTTTTACTGCAACTAAATACAAGCAATTTTAAAATTCCAGCGAGGGTAACAGAAAAATTAAAGTAATAAAATACAAAGATGTAAAACTATTACTCCAATAAAGCAATAAATCTCACAGTTAGCTTTCATTGAAACTAACTGTTCAAGATTCTTAGTAATTAGAATATCCGATCCAGGACCAAGAATCACTGGAAATTTCCTTTATCAAAAATATCTCCAACTCCAATGCTCATCTCTTTCAAAACATATATGGTTAATGTTTTGATGGTTCTAGATGTAGCATACTTCTTAAATTTCTGTTACTATGTAAAATTAACTTTCTGAGTTGTAGATCCTACAACTACTAATACATTAATGTGGTCTACTAAAGGCATTAAATATGCTGATAAAGTAAATAAATTCTGAGATTTGTTCATGTTCCCAAGAAATTGAATGACTTGTTCCTTCATGGCATACCATCCTTTTCTAATAGACGTGCTTCTTGCTTGTCTGTTCATAGAAACCAGTTGCAAAGAAATAAACTTAAACCTCAACCTCAAATGGTACATAGACATATTTAAGATCATCAAGGACCATAGTTACACAACAAACAAAAAGAGAAAAAAAAAAACTCAAGGCAATTGCAGAAGCAGAAGCTACACAATATAAATATAATATAGCTGATGCAACCACTTAACTCATTCTAAATAGCCTACAACAGTTCAAATCACCTCCTTCAACCAGCCAGATTCCAAACCAAACAAATACTTACACAGCTGTATCCACATAAAGACAAATATGAAACTAAAAATGCCGAATGTGAGATTGGCCTAAGGACAACATAAGCCTATAGCAAACAACTAGACCACTGCTAGATCATGTTCATCATGCAATCAACTTCACAAAAATATAAACATACAAAAACAGCAAATAATCTAGTAAATAAGTAGAACCCCAATTGAAACCAGTCCTAATCAAATTCATATGGTTATCACCTACATAGCACGAACACTTCGCTCGATCAATGTTTCCTGTTTCAGAAACGTGTCAAACACTTGGCGTTTCGGACACCAAACTTTAATTTAAACATAGTAAACCTTAAAATAAGGCCGTTTTGCCGTGTCGGTGTCCGTTCTACCTAGATTGTCACCATATTGAGATTACATCTACTCTCATCTGGTCCAATGCTCTTTAATCAAAAAGAACAACTATTCTACCTTGAAAAAGCAGCATCAAAAGTAAAAGACTTCAACTTTTTCCATCCATATGCAACAAACACTCAAATTAAAAACACACAATTCACAAAAACACAAACTAAAAACACCCAATTCACAAAAACAACAAATTAAAACAAATACTAGAAAATTTAAAAAATTTAAAATGCAAGTACACACCACAGATCTTGATAGGAGCTTCAAGCTCAAGAAGATTAGGTTGCTGAAGAAAAATCTCTTTAGAAACTAAACAAAGCTGTCGGATCTCATTCTCAGTTAACTGAACCTGCTGCTGTTTAGCTGTTCTTGTCTGTTTAAAATCTAACAAACGGTTTATTATATCATCTAATACCACAGGCTCTATTGACGCCTGTCCCTGTTGAGACATCCTTAAACAAATCGATCTCAAGAAACCCAGAAATTAATCAAAAAAATTGTTGATCAGTTTAAAAGAAGAAGTTAAAAAGAAATAAAAATATTTTTTTTGTTTTGTGGTGTTTGTTGCGTGTACTTCCCACTGTGGAAAAAAATTAAATTATAAATTATTTTGTTGGTTTAATGGCTTTGTTATCGTCGGCGGTGAAGCCGATGAGTGGGAGTAATTTTTGATGTGGAGTCGATTAATCCGTCACTGTTTTTTTTCTTTTTTCAATTAGGGTTTCTTTTTCGGTTTGGGAATAGCAATTATACCTCATTTGTCAAATAAATTGTTATTTTAACTTTTTTTAAATTTGATCAATCATTTACTCCAATGTTATCTATTATATTTATACTAGACATAAGCCCACGTATTTATACGGAATCAAATTAATAATTTATTTAAATGGTAAATTTATAAAAAAACATGTAAAAATGTGAAAATTTTATAATATGTAGATTAATAAAATAATAATCTCTTTTAATGTTAATAATAGATTATTTGAAAATACTGACGATCTTTAATATTAATATTGTTTAAATAATAACTTTTATATTAGGTAAAAATTAAATAAACTATAATGTTAAAATTAAATAATTTTTTTTATAACATGTGAATTTGTTAAAATTTTAGATTAATTTTATTTTTAAAAAATTAATATTCAATAAAGAAATAATTTGTAGTGATTAGAAATTAATATATATTAAATCTTATAAAGTGTAGAAATTAGAAGTTAATATAAATTAGAACACTATAATGTGTAGAGATTAGAACACTCATTAAAAAAATATAATTTAAATAAGTGATTTTAAAAAAGTGGGAAGTGATGAGAATGCTCTATTTGGTGAGAATTGCACATTGTATTTGGTGAGAATGAATGAAAGTTCGTTGCTCCTTTCAATTATATAAATATATAGATTTTTTATTATAATTGAAGAAATAGAGCGTTTGTGAGAGAAAAGAAACCGGCAACCTAGCAGACTTATGCATAATATCTATAACATTTGACTTATAGCTCGTTGATGATATTTTTAATATAAATTTTGTATTTGGTTTTTAGTTGATTTGGCACATTATTGTTAATCTTAAAAAGGATAAATTTATACACGTAAACGAATAATATTATGCCATATCAGCCTCATATGATGATTTGTGAGTATATTTAGTAAAAATCGAAAAAGTAATGGACGAAACTAGCAAAATTTCACAATCATGATATTTTTGATAAACGGTAGGGATGGCAATGCGCCGGGGTGGGAAAGCTATCTCCATCCCCGTTCAGTTTCTGTGGAAATCCTCATCACCGTCCCCATTTAATTGATGGGGTTAATCCATCCTCATCCCCGTAGATGTCCCATATCCATGGAGATTTCCACATTCTCATATAATTTTAATATAAATATTTGAATATTTTTATTAATTTTATGAAACATTTAAGAAAGAACTATTATCTGAACAAAAATATCTTAATTTATTGAAATTGTTTTATTATAAAAAGATTATTATCATGTATAATATTATATATCTATAATTAAATATATATTAATAAAAATTATTTTTTTTATAAAAAATAAAAAAAATTAAATTATTAAAAATATAAACAATATATTAAAATTTGTAATATAAATTATATAAAAATAGTCCTCGTGGGAACGGAGATGGAGACTCATGAAATGGGAACTACATCGCCTGTCCCCTCCCCACCTCCGTGGATAGGGGTAATCTTCTCTCACCCCGTATACATAGGGGAAATTTGTTGAAATTTCTCGTTCTATTAGGGGCCGATCCCTATGAAGATCTGAGAATTTTCTCCTTATTACCATCCTTAATAAAAAGAGTATTATTGTGAATAGATAGATATATTTAACAATAAAATCTATATTTATATTTTTATAGTATACATAAAAGTACGGATGACCGATAAGCATTTTTACATTAATATTTTTAATATTATTTTAATTATTAATATTATTAATCAGTAAAGTCAATAATCACAACTCAACTCATAAGATATTTTATAATACAACAAAAGCTCTAACTTATTTCTAACTAATTTTATATATATACTATAATATAACTATAGTAAATTAACTCTCAATTAGTAGAACCGTTGATAAAAGAAAGAGACGCCGATTCATAAAATATTTTGTAATCGAATAAATTTCTAACTAATTTAATATTGATTATAATTTTAAAATATAATTATATAATTAAACAAATTTTCATCTCTAGATCTTGTCTTCTTTCATGTATTAGAAAAAATCAAATATGTAGGAGAAAGTAATAAGTTCTTTTCACGACTTCAAAAACGAGTTTAATAATTTTATTTAAGAGTAAATTATTATGAAAATTCTCGCATATGTCATATGTATATTTTAATTTTTTATGTTTGAAAATCAAATGATATATTCTTTAATTTTTTTTCGTTAATAGTTTAGTTTTTACGTCCATTTTTAGTGTTTATAATCAAAAGACTAAATAAAAAAAATTAAATTTATATTTTTAATATATCTAAATAAAAATTATATTATTACGAGATCTATTGAGTTATCCGTACTTTATATAATATTTCTCTATATGTTCGTATCTGTCATCATTTAAAGATATAGTCTTCATGTAATGTTTCTTGTGTCAGTCTTTTTATGGATCTGTGCATTATTTTATCTTGTTCTTGAATCTTGAGCGAGGTGTTTGACTCTCCACATGGAGGACTGAATTGTGCATATATTTATGTGTGGTTCTTTTATTTAGGCTGTAGTTTTTGTGCATGTGTTTGTTCCTTATTATTCTTTTGAGTTTTCTCTTGTGTCTGGACAGTGCCGTATATAGCTTTTTCCATTATTTTTTCTATACTTCTTTTTATTTTATAGGGATGTCTATTGAATTTGGGGTGTTGCCCGTTTTTTGCAAATGTCTTTTTCCTTATCGATTATGCATGATTTTGGGATGTGACCCATTTGTAAAATTATACATTTTTTTAAAGCGATTATCGCTTGAGTTTAGGACGTGGCCCGTTTGTGGCATTATGTCTTTTTCTGTAAGTTAATTTACATGAATCTTAAAATCTTTAAACAACATGATAATCACAAATAGACAATATAAAGAAGGATAAAGGAATATCTCCTTCCAATATATATAGAGGAAGAGAGGACCGAAATTCCAACTAGGATTTTTCCTAAAACTTAATCTCAACCGTCCATCAAGGTAGAGTCCTAATTGAAAAATAAGATTTCTAATTAGAGCACAATACGGGAAAGGACGGGTCAAGTAAGGACCCTTAAGTCATTTTTCTTACATATTCTTGATCAATTGTCGATTGAATTCAGAATGTGGCTGTTTGTTATATTTTTCTTTTGAGATTTTTTTCTCAATAAATTTGTTTGTTACCTTTGAGAAATGCTTCTCAGTAATATTTAGATGTCGTCTTTTAAGAAATAATTCTCAATAAATTTTGATTGTTGTCTTTCGTAGAATTTTATATTTTCTTTATCGAATGTCGCTTGTTTTTTGGACCTTGTTTTTTGTATAGTTTTCTTTTTTGTTCTTCGAGAGTCGCTTGTGAGGGCCCTTCCAATTCCAATAATATTTTGTATTTTATTTAATGAGTAATCGGAACTATGATTGGTCAACCATGTTCTTTACATTAATGTATACCTTAGTCCTTCACATTTTAAAATTTTAGGCAAAAATACTGAAAACTCTCCCACCTTTGAACTTTTTTTCAATTCCACCACCACCTAGAAGAATTCTCAATTGCACCCTATTTAGGGTTTTCAGTTTTCATCTGTACCCCAAAATAAAAAAAAATTGATAATTTAATTAATTTAATGATAAAATTATTAAAATCAACTAAATAGAGGGGTTGTATCATTATTTTTTCCATTTAAAAAAACAAATAAATTAGTATATAAAGGATTAATTTAAACTTTTTTTTAAATAAAAAGAGGTCATTTTAGTCAATTGGGGTACAGACGAAAACTGAAAACTCTAAATAGGGTGTAATTGAAAATTCTCCCACGTGGTGCTGCAATTGAAAACAAAGTCAAAGGTGGGGGGTTTTTAAGTTTTTTTGCCAAAATTTTATGACTTGACCTTTTGGTCATTCATCAAATTAAAAATTAACAAAAATGGGAACATTTTTGTTGGTCCAACCAAGCCGGCCTAACTGACCTTTTCTATGTCTCTTTCGAATGACTGGAAAGAACGTGAGAAAATATGGAAAACACAGATTACTCTCTTTAATTCCACTACTCAATCTCATTAGCATATTATATTTTTGATCTTTAAATATTCTAACAGTTCAATTCAATTCAATTCTAAGTTTTTCTCCTCTCTGCTCTGAGGTTTTGGCAGGTATAATGTAATATTATATTTCATCATCAATATTTAATATTTACAATGCTTTTTGATTATAATTCACATATTATGAATTGGGTTCATTGTGTTTTTCTCAATGATTGATCATACATGCAAATTTTCAGGTTGGAGGTGTGGAAATGATATTAAAGTTATGATTTTTATTCATTTGATTGCAATTTTTCTGGAGAAAATTAGTAATGGGTGGTGTTATTATTTAAGAATTTATGACTGTTGATTCAAATTCAAGGGTTTTAGGGTCAATTTAGAACAAGGGTATGAATAATTAGATTGATTGATCGTTTGATGTGGTTTTGAGTTCAAGAGTGTAAAAAAGAATTCAACTTTTTAGAGGTTTAATCCTGTCTTTAGCATAATCATATTTTAATTATTCGTTTTTGACTCGATATTGATTACTTGCAAAGAGTAGAATACCAATTGTTCTGTAATTGTTAATGTTCTTTGAGTATCTTGAGATCGAAACTAGTGGTATTAGTAGCATATTAGATGGTCTCGGATTGTTCGGAGAAACTGTTGGGAGAGTTCATTCGAGTGTAGAGCTGAATAAAGTGTATATAGTTTGAACAAGGCCTTTCAAATTAAGGTTTTTTTGATTGGTGGAAAATTTATAGCTGAATCAGTAGGGGGTTATGTTTAAATTTTAAAGGCTTCATTGAGTTGATAATGCTGAAAATAATAAGCTATGGCTATGAAGTTATGGTTGCTAAGCTATTATGTATACCTGAGAGTTTTGCTAGTTTTTTAATCTTATTCTTTGGATCAAAGGAATATCACTTTGATTATCAACATCAGATGTCAAGCCGGGAATGAATTTTAATTTTGTTCATGTCTCAAAAATAATGAAATTTGGTTCCTTTGATGGAAAAGATGCGATCCCTTTTTTTCAACGTATTTTATCTCCATTCCACGTTTTTTTGTTATAATATTTGTAGATACTTTTAAAAATTTATTGATCATAGAGTGCCTAACCCTGCAATTACAATGTTGATTCTTGTTTTCTCTGTGGTGGCTTTTCTACTTGTATAGATTCCATTTTTTGAGTTTTGTAGGTCACATTATTTTAAATTGTTTTATTTCACTTTATATTTATCTTGCATCATTTCTTTGAGCTAATAAGATAGATTTCTGGCAGATGGAAGATGAGGAAGCTCCGATTTTGCAATCACAGCAACGGAAGGATATTGAGATGGCTGTTGCATCTGAAGAAAAAGTTTTCCTTCCTGACACAGCGCGATTATCGTCGTGCCAGTGCATTTGTGCCTTCTCCAATCGAGTAAATGATAGTTCGGAATTGGCTGAAAGATCGAAATCATCAAAAAAACTTTTAAGTCTTATGATTGTGTATTTAATCGTCATGACAGTAGAAATCATCGGTGGCTTGAAATCCAACAGCCTTGCAATTATTACAGATGCAGCGCATTTGCTGACAGACGTTGCTGGATTTTCTGTTTCACTTTTCGCCGTTTGGGCTTCCGGTTGGCATGCAACATCCCACCAATCTTTCGGATACAGCCGCATTGAAATTCTAGGCGCCCTTCTATCGGTGCAGCTCATATGGATGATTGTCGGAGTACTACTTTACGAAGCAGTTGACAGAATTCTTCACAAAACTGTTGGGGTAAATGGAAGACTCATGTTTGGTATTGCAGCCTTCGGAGTCATCGTAAACTTAATCATGGTTATATGGCTTGGTCACGATCACTCTCACCATGCCTGTCATGATCATAGTCATAGTCATGATCATAGTCATAGTCATGATCATAGTCATAGTCATGCGCATGATCATAGTCATGCGCATGATCATAGTCATAGTCATGCGCATGATCATAGTCATAGTCATGATCATAGTCATAGTCATAGTCATAGTCATAATCATGTTCACTCCCATCATGAGGTTGTTTCTGCCGAAAATGAAGATGAAGACAGTAAGACAATATCTAGTACTCCTGAAAAGAACCGAATATTAAACATTAACATCCAGGGAGCGTATCTACATCTCGTGGTTGATTTGATTCAATCCATTGGAGCAATGATTGCCGGAGCAATTATATGGGCGAAACCGGATTGGTTAGTGGTTGATTTGATCTGCACTATTGTCTTCTCTGTTTTAGTTTTATATTCTACCGTAAGTATGCTTAGAAATGTGTTTAGCATACTAATGGAGAGCACACCTAGTGAGATTAATATTGAGAGCTTAAAGAATGGTTTAAAGTGTATAGAAGGAGTTGAAGATATTCATGATCTTCATGTCTGGGCTATTACAGTAGGAAAGGTAGTTTTATCTTGCCATGTTCAGGCTCAGCCTGGAGCTAGCTCTAGTGAAATACTAGATAGGATTAGGGATTACTGTAAAAATACGTACAGGATTCGGCATGTAACCATACAAATTGAGCAATAAATTGCATATTTGAATGATTCAAATTTTTCTTACTGAATTTTCCGTTGTCCTTCCGATGTTTGTCGTTGTGAGGAGTACATGACAATAGCAAATCAGGCGAGCTGTTTGAATTTCTGCTGGAAATGCCAAACATTTCTGGCTTCTTAAAAAGTAAATTGTGCAGCATTATCTTCCAGTTGTCTGGTTTGCAACTTTTGCATAAAGAAAATGCGGATAACTTTTTTCACTCATATACATTTTACCTATTTCTTACCAAAGTCAGTTTATTTCATTTTTATAATCAGAAAATTCCTGATATTTTAATGGGTGTAACAATAACACATTTACCGTAAATTAATGCCACAAATACAATAAAAAATATGTCACAAATAGTGTGGAAGAATTAATTTCTCGACATAAGTCAAGAGGTAGATCTTAGATTTTGTGCTACTCTACCTAGTTGTATGAAACTAGCATGCATCCTGGCTTCCGAGACTCTTTCATAGAATTCCAACGATTGCTCCCACTCCTCCAAAACTCACAAGAACGGAGTTGGTGCTCCCACATCCATAGCATTAGCAGATGATTTATAATTCAAATTACTCCATAGAATAACACTTGTATATATTGAGCTAGTAATGATACCTTGTAAAAGTAACAACGTTAGGGATTTTCTGATAACGAAATGATACAAAAAAGACATCGACAGGAAATAGATAAAATCTAAGAAAACAATCACAAACACAGTTTTCTTTCTCATGATGAAGAAAACATAAGAATACATAATTTATAGAAAAGATTGGCCTACCTGATAAACAAATACATGAAAAAAACATATCCAAAGGGTAAATAGCTTGTATTACAAGTTAGGAAATAGCTCAACAAACAAAACCAAGAAACAAGTACTAAAAAGCTGCCCCTTCTATTCCTCTCTGTCCCCACTATTTCTCCCAGTTGAGATAATATAATCTCACTCTACACTCTGCTATCAGTCAATTCCACCTTTATAAAGTAACATACAAGAAATAAAACACAACAAGAGACCCAATTATCATCAGACTCTAACAGTACACTTTTTCTCTTCTCTTCCAATTTCACAAACTCAATTCAAGTAATAAGATGAGTAATCTACATGTCTCCCTCTCTCGGCCAAAAATCGGAAAAAAAATTAAGTAAAAAAATAGAGACCGCATTGCTATGCAAGCAGTGCTTTTTTTTTTCTCCTGAGATATGACCTTAAGTAGAGCAGCAGCCTCGTTTCGTATTCCCGGAGGAGTCGGCAACGTTAATAGTGGTTCCTTGACCGGGAAGAGTAGAATTGCCGGCAGCTTCCTGTGCTGCTAATGCCTTTTTGCTTATGATATGGTAAATCTCTGTCAATATAGTTTGGAATGCCTTTTCGACATTGGTTGCTTCTAAAGCTGATGTCTCGAGAAATGAGAGACTTTCTCTCTCGGCCAAAGAATGGCCATCTTCCTCTGCAACAGCCCTTAGATGATTCAAGTCTGACTTATTCCCAGCCATCATGATGACAATATTGGAGTCTGCATGGTCCCTCAATTCACGAAGCCACCTTTGAACGTTATCAAAAGTTTGCCTCTTGGTTATGTCGTAGACAAGAAGTGCACCAACAGCACCTCTGTAATATGCACTAGTGATAGCTCGGTATCGCTCCTGACCTGCGGTATCCCAAATCTGTGCCTTTACTGTCTTGCCATCAACCTATAGCAGAACAATAAGACAGAACGAATTTTAACTACAGTGAAAGCATAATCCATTGATAATTAGTGAAATAACCACAAATGTATTCTGGTTTGCACAAATCTGCACAGCATAGATAATACCATAAAACCTTCGTGGGCACAATGTGTAAAGCACGCATACTAAAATTTATTGAGGCATCTTGTATTAAGAGAATGATACACAATATGCTACTAAAGACTATACTACAGAACTAATGTCGTTAATTAATCCCGTAAATTGCTGAAAAGTGATATCATTTCAGAAAGTTCCAAATTTGACTCATCAAAGCACCAAAATAAAGCTCGCAATGCACTAAACTTCCTATGACGATGCTACCAATTCAGCAAACAAATTAGTCATACAAGACAAGATCATCCTAAAGATCCAACTCCTACATAGATCAAACTAAAACAGAAAAGTCAACAATATTTTCGTAACAAACAATCCTTTTCCAAAAACTTTCCTACAATTCAACAATATTTTTATTAAAAACAAGTCTTTCCTACAACTAGATTACATCCAGAACTTGCAGCCCTGATAACGAATTCGGCACCAATTTACCAATCAAACGACAAAATTATTGCTAAGAAACAAGCCAATTCAATTTTTTGCAGACGACCTCTAAATATCCTAACAATTAACAATATCACACAACGAGCTAATATCAAATCGCGAAAAATACAAATTAAAATCGACCTGGAGCGTCCGGGTAGCGAATTCGACGCCGATGGTAGACTTAGATTCCAAGCAAAACTCATTACGAGTAAACCTAGAAAGAATGTTAGATTTCCCCACTCCTGAATCTCCAATCAACACGATCTTAAACAAATAATCATACTCATGATCTACTCTATGCGCCATTTCTTATCTTATTAATAACCTAATTCTTCAGATCTTCCCCTGTATAACCTATAGATCCAAACAAAAACACAATTAACACAAATTAACACAGATTGATTATCAATTACAGATCTAAGATAAACAATTATAGAAAATGAAAAGGACTAAATTGAACAAATTACCTTTGCGGAGATGGAAAATCGAAATAAAAATTAAATTTGGGGAAATTTAAGGAGGAAGATGAAATGATGGGAGAAGAAAAAGGGGGGTTTCAAAATTGAAACGGGTCAATTAATAATGTGTATATATACACGTGGTGGGTTGAATATTTGGCGATGAAACGGTGTCGTTTGAGATGGAGGGTGGTGACAAAAAGCTTGAGATGGCAACTGACAGTAGCAGGCTGGCAGGTGGGTGACAGTGAAGGATGTTTTACTAATTGTTTATTGTTAGTCGTTATTTTACACGCCCCTAATTTATAGGTATTCATTTTTATTTTTTTAATTAAATTTTAGAGGTAAAAATTAAAATACAAATTATCGAGAAAAAAATAAAAATGCATTGCTGAGCATTTCAGCTAGATTGACATTGTCTTTAGCGCATTGATATCATTTTTCTCTATTGATAATAAAATTGAACTCACAATAGGATTATTAGTATATAATTTAATCTCATTCGTGAAATAAAGAAAATCTATTGATAAAAATAATAAAAATAGCTTTAAAATTTTCACACACAAAATAGGTAGGTAAGAATTACGCATAATTGTATAATTAGCTCGGCGAGATGATTCATCTCGATAAATTTATGGCATTTCAAAAGATTATAATTTAAAAAATTATAAATAGTTCAACAAAATGGCTGAAGGATATAGTTCGAGACAATGAAATAGCAAACCATAATACAATATGACATAAAAATTAAATGGACTCTATGATAGAATGTGTGAATAGATCAATTTATTTATGTTAAATATATATAATCTATTATTTTTAATTGTAGTTTCTGAAAAAGATTATTTTAATTGTATTAGATAAATTATTAAGCAAATGATTTTGATATGTAGAACATCTAGCTTTACGGTATTGGGATTCATGGTTGTCATATGTGGACAATTATTTTAGTAATGGTTGGTGAGACCATTATTAACCACTCATTTTTAATTATCTATCAAAATGGCATGGCACCACCACTACCTATTGGACCAACACATTTTAGACTTCATTATTAAAAGATTCCATTTTACTTTTCCATTATGATAAAAGATTTTATATGCTACTACATCATTTGTAAGCAGAACAAATTATATAATACATCATCAAATGTATTAAAAATTGATTAGTTAAATTATATGACTGACAACATATTATATTATAATGTGGTTAATTTTGTTCAGAAATGATGTGATAGAACATGTAACTCCTTAATTAATTAATTAATTTAATTGGGGAATTTATTTTTCATGGAAGGCTTATAACATGGTTTATTTTCCATTGATTTAGGTGTTTGCTTAAGGTTGATAGTATTAAATATAAAATGCTCAAGATTCATAGATATTTAATTGGAAAGAATAATGAGTCTATTTATATTTTTCTGGACCACTTATCATGTTCATAATTATGGAAAGTTCTTGATTACTTTCATTTATTGCTAATAGAAATATGTATGAAGCTAATTAAATAGTAGTAGTAGTAGTAAGAAAATGATTGTCACAATTATATCTAGATGTTTGTCCACTATACTATCTTTTAGATGTCCTAAAATAATTGTCACAATTATATTATATATACATATTTTTCTATTTTACCTTTAATATTAGGTTTATCCCCTTAAAAACCCCTCACCTTTTACCCCCAATTCGTTTGCATCCTCACGTTGCAAAACCACCAAATATACCCAAATTACGACCTTTCACTTTCAATTGCACCCTCAAGCATTAAATTGATCTCTTTTCACTTGAAAAAATGGGTTTATTTTTGTTTTAAATAAAATATTAAGTCCTATTTTAAAATATATGCTAAAATTTAAAGTATTGATTTGAACATTTTTCAAGTGAAAAGAGGTAAATTTAATGCTTGAGGGTACAATTGAAAGTGAAAGGTCGTAATTTGGATATATTTGGTGGTTTTACAACGTGAGGGTGCAAACGAATTGGGGGGTAAAAGGTGGGGGGATTTTAAGGGGATAAGCCTTAATATTAATAAATATTATTTTTATATTTGTGTTGGTATTTAATATTATTATTATTGTATTGACTATTTTTTTTTCAATATAGTAATTCTCAAGAGCCAAAAAAAAGTATAAAAGAAAAAATTGTTAGTATTTAATATTTTTTTAATATGTGTGAAAATAAAAAGTGGACAAACAAAATGGGACGGAGGGAGTATAACTTTAACTTACTAAAATTGAATTATAAAATTAATATTAAAATATGTGATTGAATAATTTTGTCTTTAATTAATCTGAAAATAAAAAATATTTTCCTTAATTGATCAAAATAACTGAAAGTGGGTATTTAATCCAGATTCACAAGTTGAAGGACCGGATTGACACTTTACTCAAAAGTTTAATGGGCAAATTGATAATACGGAATTCTACAATCCAGGGCAAGGAAAACAGAAACCAGAGAACCAAACAGAAAGCTCCAAAAATAGCGCGTAAAAGTCACAGACACCAAACCATAATAAACCGCAAACGAACGAAATAAAAACAGTGTCCGTGTTGTGCTAGATTGAGTGAATCAGAAGCAAAAATCAAAGCCGATTCGAAATGAAAAAAGAAGACACAGTCAAATTAATCAGCGCCGAGGGTTTCGAATTCGTAATTGACAAAGAAGCCGCCATGGTTTCCCAAACTATTCGCAACATGCTCACTTCTCCAGGTCTATCACACTTTACAAAATCTCTTTTGACTAATTGCTTCGATTTGCAGTTTCATAGACTCAATTTGGGAATCTGAGAGTTTAATTTTGTTGGGTTTTGTTTTAATTTTTGTTTCGTGTTGTTTTGATTCAGTTATTGATCGTTTGGTTTAAAATGTGGTAAATTTGTTTTGGATTTAGAGAAATTTGGGATTTTTATTTTGAGGTTTAAAGGTTTTGACTTTTGAGTAATTGTAAGTTTTTGCTTGCTACTTAATTACTTGGACTTAATTGCTTAAAAAATCACGAAGATTAGCTTGTTTAATTTTAGCAGGAACTTTCAATTTCGGCAATGTGGACACCAACTTTTAAATTCTTGCAATTTGAAACATTCACAAATTTTCGTTAAAAAATGATGATGTGGACACCGGAACATCAATTATTTATTCCGGTGTCCACATTGGCTTTTTGTTGACGGAAAATTGTTCGGTATTTCAAATTGCAAAAAATAAATAAATGATAATTCGTGTGTTAAACTGCCGAAATTGAAAATTTGTTTTAAAATTGCAAAACTTAAAGTTCATGATTTTTAAAGCAATTAAACCTTTTTTAAATGTTACTTGTTTAGTTTGGTTCAGTTAATTGCTCGGTCTTGAATGCAACTTATTTAGAACTCGGAGAATTTTTTTTTTGCTGGTGTTGGTTGATTAAAGATTTATGCTTTGTGTACTTAATTGGTGTATTTTTTGTTGTGGTAGGGAGTTTTGCTGAGACGCAGCACGGGGAAGTGACATTTCCGGAGATAAGCACCACGATACTCGAAAAGATATGCCAGTATTTCTACTGGTCCCTTCAGTATGCCAAGTTCAGTTGCTTTACCTTTTATTCTGCTGTTGTTGTGTTAATATTTATTCAATTTGAACTAAGCTGCATCAAAAGTCTTGTTTTTGTCATTTTTGTTGCCTGACTTTTGTGTTTTGGGAACAAAAACATTCATTTGGTTTGAGAAATTTAGTGTTATTGAGATTACGTTTTTTAAGTTAGTGTTGATTGAATGCGGGTTTCAAAAATTTATGATACCCTTAGTATGGTTGTGGTTTTTGGAAACAATGGAAAATTTAGTTAATCTGTCCCTGTATGCTAATGAGTCCCGTCTTTATTTTGGGGAATCACCTTATTTGGTTTTACGAACTAATACATTTCTACTGTTGATTTTATTCTAGTTTCTGGTGGAATTTTTCTTTCTACGTTGTTTTCTCTCTCTCCCATACTGTTTTTATTGGTAGGAGAATTAAGATGTGGAATTATCTTTAGTTCCATTTAGGATTTTGAGTCAGAAAATGGGTTTAGAAGGGATGCGTGTGCATATCTACACTTGTTTTGTCTAATAAATTGGTTTTATGACGACAAAATATTATATTTTTTCAATCACAAGATCACTTGAAATACAAATGCAACCAGTTTTTTACGGTAACATTGATCAGGGAATTGAATGCTTCATTATTAATCATGAATGTTTGTTGTTTTGTTTATAGTCCCATGTCTTCTAATTTGCACAATTAGAACTTCTTGAGCTTATTTTGCTTCTTTTGATCCTAGTGACTCTTGCTGATCCGCATGTATCTGTTACTAAATAATCTATACTTTTTTTTTCTAATTAATATTTTATATTTCATTTTCGTTTTGTTTTATTCTCATGTCTTTCAGTCTGCAGAATATCATGCACTTAGTTTGCTCCTTTAGACTCCCAAGTCTGTGCATCAGTCTTCTTCCTATCCTAGTTTTGAAGACTTAATTAGCTAATATGTAAACCTTATCTTTACCTTAGTTTTGCTTATCTTCCGTTTTTCTTTATAGAGTTCCCTTCCTCCATATATATGTGACATTTTGCATGCTTCAACTTGTCAGCCATCCTCATCTCTCTGCAGCCGTTAATGTATTTCACTGCACATAGCAATTTCAGTATTGTTACGGAATGGTGTTGTTGGTAGCAAGTCAACAGTGAAATTGTCCTTTAGAATGGAAACACTTGGTTTATTTTACCAATCTCTTTCAAAGATAATGTTTGGGTTTTCTTGTTAGTTACGTGAGTTGCATTAGGGATGAGCAATTGAGATATTTGCTGCTATTTTTCCCTCAATTTTTATTCAGAATCTGTTATCCGTATCTACATGTTCCTAAGGTTGCCTCGTTTTGATTATCTTTGTTAACTCGTCAAGATTGTAGCCTCATATCATCTCAATATTGTATGTTTCCTTCAGGGGAAAGGAGACGGAATTCCCAATTGAACCTGAGCTAACGCTGGAGCTGATGATGGCTGCTAACTATCTCCATACTTGACCAAATTAATTGACTCGCTTCTTCAGTGACGTGTCTTAACTCTGTAAGCCAATTCTAAGTACAATTCCTAAATGCAAAATATATATCTTATTTCTCTGTTGAATTTCCATGTTTAAAATTTCTGTTTGTTTGAGTTTTATCGTAAAATGCTCGTTTTCCTTTCATTTAGGGAAATAAAGATGACACAGTTGCCACAGAGAAGTTGTAGATCATAGGTCTATACTTGCGCTACGGATTGGAATTTGGAATCTGAGAATAGCATTTCAAGGTGGTATATTTGTCAACATGTAATGTCATTACTTGATCCTGAACTTCTCTCTGATTTTGTAACAAGTTGAATAGCATCACTTTTCTGTTATAAACTGATTAATTGTTAATGCTAACATGACTTCTTAGAGTTGCTTATTCTGATAGAAGATTTGTGTATGCTGTGCACCCTCTTTCGTGTTAATTGTAAATATTTCCGAAAACATAAACGATATTTGAAAATATACAATTCGAGAAGTTTGCTGGCTGATAGAAGAAATACTAACAAATATAGAAATATTAACTTTTTGTTTAGCTTAATTGTACTGGAGTGTCAAAGCGGGTTACCGGGTCTTGTCCGTGTTATGCCGATCTACTATGGGGGCACATTTAGGGCTAACCTGAACACGACATAAAAAAATAAACGGGTTATGCATGTCAATTATTATAACTCGTTTAATCTAGTGACCGATAATGGATTTAACCAATTTGTTGCAAATGAGTTGAATATAAATGGATTGCGTTTATGAATTATATCAACATGATACGAACACGAAAATATGCTAAGGTTGACATGATACGGTATAAAGCGTTTTAAGTCGCATTATAAACGGGTTAAATAAGTTTGCATGTCAATTCAAACACAACCATTTTAAGCTGTGCCTAAAGGGTTGATCCGTTTATGATTCAATTTTGACTTCAACATGTTAACCGTCAACAATACCTCGTTATGTTTCCATGTTAACGACTTTCTCTAGTAGCAAAGTTACATGGTTGTAAGAAAAATTGATTTATGAGACTAGATATCAAATTAAATTGAAAACATATCAAATAATTAATAAAAATCCTACTGAACATCTGCAAATTAGAGCAACAAAATTGCAAGTTCTTTTCTTCATCCTCTCTATAAATCCTATGCTTTTCTTGCCATAAAATCATCATAAGTCGCAGCCAAATTCCGCGACCCGCATTCACCAACAAAGGACTTCAAATACCCTTTCCAAACAAGGGCATCAAATCCGATCATCATTTCAGTTCCTTTAGAACCCGAAACTCGAACAGACGCAGAAGCTTTCAATTCTCGATCCTCCTCATCGTCTGACACTTCAACAATCTCACATATTGCTACTTTCTCCTCCTTTTTACCATTGATTACACCATCAAACACTGTCTTTAGATCACACTGACCGGACCCGACTAACGAATCGAGGAAAAACTTCCGTACTCGATAAATCTCGAACTTAAGAGTCGAATTACGGTTTCCTTCTGTCATAAAATTTTCTGAAACCGAGAAGATAAATTTATCCGAAGATGAGAAAAAACATGAATTCTCTTTACATAATTCATCAATAGTACTAGTAACGTTAATAACTTTGCTCTTTAGCTTTCTGTTCGGGTCTATCCATAATTTGGCGTAAATCTTAGTATCTTTTTCGTATTTGAAGTCTGTACATCGTAATGCGATCTCAAGAACTTGTGATTGTTCGTTGAAATTACTAGAATAAAAAGAAGACGACATGATCAAGCAAAAAGACTGTAATTGTGAGAGTAAAAGTATGATTTCGAATTTGAAGTTTATATATAATCCAACCTTTATATGATAAATTAGGCTAGAAATTAAAGCAAAATATAAGTAGTATACTAAAGTGTTATAGTCTTATACGTATTAGGAGTATATCTGAAGCTATCTAATTAGACACTAACTCATATATTAATGACTAAAAAAAATCCGAACTTTTGTATTTTTTTTTGTTTTGAATAGATTAATTTGAAGATTTTTTTTTTCAATTCTAGTAAAGTCTTACTAATTTAATAATTAAATAAGATTTTGCTCGACAAACATAAAAAAAAAAGATAATCATTCAATAACTGTTAATTCTCATGTGAGAAAAATCATGTTCATTTTTTTTATGAATAAACTTAGCTACAATTTATCTTTGGACTTTATATTTAATTTTCAAGCAAGATCATAAAAAAAGATGATCATTATCTTTTGACTTTACATTTAATTTTATTTTATTCAATAATGATCTCGCTCAACCTATTTTAGTTCAAATGGCTTCAATAATGATCTTGTTTGATAAACATTAACAAAAAATGAGATAAATACATAAATTGTTCTATAAGAAACAAAAAAGTTTATATATATTTTTAAACAGAGATAAATTCATATTAAAAAAACAGATCAAAGTACAAATATGAAAGCCATATAACAACAAGCAAATATATGGTCTTTCAAATACTCTAATCTAATAAGAAAGAAACAATAAAAAATACAAGTAAAAGATAATAATCGGAAAAGAAAAATTAAGAACCAAATTCCACTAAGGTGACGCAACGAAGAACAAAATCCCGTTGGAGCGGCATTTTAACTTGATTCTCGATCGACTATGCCGTTAAACGGCTTGATCCTTTAAAACTTCAAATCTTGTGAACATATTCTTCATCATGTATGCAGGTTTATTATATTTATCCTAGAAATTAATAGTTTACTAATTAATTAATTATAATCTGAATTGAAGAGAATATTAAAATAAAGTAAATCTATCAATTATTATTTGTTGATTTATTTTTATTTATTGTTTAATTGCATTAAATATTTTCTTTTAATTTAACTTCTTGTTAATTTTTTTATTTTTAGAATAATTTCTCTAAAAAGCGTTATCCTATAACTTTCCATTTAAAATAAAACAAATTAACAATTACTTATAATGATCAGAATATTTTACTTGCTTAACAATTCATGAATGTACCCAATGAATTGAAGATATTGCTAATGCTACCTATAACTAAGTTCAAAACCCTAATTCATTTCCTAGCATCACTCAATATGGAAGTTGTAGTTGATTTTTTTTTTGTCGAAAGATACGATTTCATTAAGAAAGATCGACTACAAGAGTCTCGCCTCTAGCCACAACATTTGGGCTAGAGAATTACAGCAAAAGGACACATCTCTAAGGGATTTTTTGGCAATCGAGTGCGCCACCCAATTTCCGGACCGCCGGATAAAACTAAAGGATACATCACTAAAAAAACTACTAAGAGAACGACAATCTTGTAGAATAACATCATAAACGGAATTAGAAATAGTTCCATCCCTCATGGCTTCAATGATAGCTTTTGCGTCCCCTTCAAAAATGACCACACGGATTCGTTCCCGGATTGCGAACAGGATAGCTTCTCGAAGGGCCAAGGCCTCCACCAAAGCTGGCGAGGCGACATGACTGAAAAGTCGAGCATAAGATGCAGTAGGCTTCCCCCTATTATTTCTGATTACACATGCTCCAGATCCAGTGTGGGAGGCCTTATGGAAAGCTCCATCGAAATTGATCTTCATTACGTTAACTGGAGGGGGATGCCAGCGAGGATGGAGGTTTACTGGATTGTGCCTTGGAGTCACTACTGTCAGAGCTGCAATGCTCTCTTTAAACAAGAATTCCGCCGTTTGTATAGTATCACTGGGACATCCCTTATCCTCCTTGAAGATCATAGCATTTCTACTAAGCCACAAGGCCCAGGCAACCCACGCAGTCCTTTCAAGCACATGAGAACCTGCATTTTCATTGGACTCCTTTAGTAGCAAACGGTTCCATAGCTCGCTGAAAGAAGCAACATCCATCACCCTTATTAATTTGTTGATAGGGGTCCCCATCCAGACCACTTCTGCAAAAGGACAGCGAAGGAGGAGATGATCAATGGACTCTTCCTCGCAACATCTCGGACAAAACCCTGACGCCGAACGAATCCTCTTCTGGATGTTACCATTTACTGCTAATCCATTGTTAAAGACTCTCCAAAGAAAGCATTTAATGTTTGGCGGGATCCTCATTTTCCACAACACTTTCCACAGCATTGTTGTTCGCTCCGGCTGACGATTCAAAACAGAAGTCGATACAATAGGGCCCTCGAAGGCCAAGTGATAAGCAGATTTGACTGAAAAAATCCCAGAATTGGTAAAGGTCCAAATTATTCTATCCCTCGCCCTAGTGATGCTAATTGGCATTGCTAAAATAGCTTCGGAGTCTGCAGTGTTGAAGATTGACTTTACCAAGTCTTCTTTCCAAACTCCTCTACTCCTGTCAATCAAATCTGCAACCTTGGAAATTCCATCAGGGATCGACGTAGTTGGGCTGACAGTGAAGGGTGCCGTGTGAGGAAGCCAAGGGTCGTTTTGCACTGAAATTTGTTCTCCGGATCTAACTTGCCAGCGGAGCCCTTTCGAGAGCAAAGGTTTTCCCCTGAGAATGCTTTGCCATGCCCACGAGCTGGTTGAGCGTCTTCCTGCTTCCATGAAAGAACCATTAGGGTAATATTTTCCTTTGAAAACCCTTGAGATCAAAGCATTTGGTTCATTGATAAAACGCCACCCTTGTTTAGCTAGAAGAGCTAGGTTGAAGTGTTCAAGATCCCGGAATCCCAAACCCCCAACATCCTTGGAAGCACACATTCGTTTCCACGATACCCAGTGCAACCGACGTTCTTTACCCCGCTGGCCCCACCAAAAATTGGAAATAATAGAATTTATTTCGCGGTGAAGAGATTTCGGGAGCATGAAGCAAGACATTGTGTATACCGGGACTGCAGTGGCAATGCTTTTTATGAGGACCTCACGCCCACCATTTGAGAGAAGGTTTCCCTGCCACCCTTCTACTTTCAGCCGAACCTTCTGACTAATTTCTCTGAAAGTCTCCATCTTGGATTTATTAACCAATGCCGGTAAGCCTAGATATTTATCTTGGCCTCCTGCATTTCGTACTTGAAGCAGCAAACCAAGGTGTTGTCGAAGAGGCAGTGGAACATTGCGACCGAAGAAAATAGAAGATTTACTCCTATTAATCAATTGACCCGAGGCCTCACAGTAAAGGGCTAAGAGATCGGAGACGGTGTTTGCTTGTTCCGTAGTAGCTTGGAAAAAGAGGAGCGAATCGTCCGCAAAAAGCAAATGTGACACTTGAGGGCTGTTTCTTGCGATTTTAATTCCTCCAATCAGATTATGTCCTTCGGCTTGGGAAAGCAATGAAGACAGGCATTCTGCGCAAAGCAAGAAGAGAAATGGCGAGAGCGGATCTCCTTGTCGAAGGCCACGCGAAGGTTTAAAGAACCCGTGAGAAGACCCGTTCAGATTAACCGAATACGACACGGATGAGATGCAGACCATAATCCATTTAATCCATTTGTGGTGAAAACCCATTTTGCGCATAACCCGTTTCACAAAATTCCATTCTATACGCTCATATGCCTTATTCATATCAAGTTTTAAAGCCAATTCGAAATGCGAATTGCTCCTCTTTGTTTTCAGATAATGAGTTAATTCGTGAGCCAAAAGGATGTTGTCAGATATATTACGACCCTTAACGAAAGCACTCTGTTGTTCACTGATTAAGCTTGACATATGGGGCTGCAATCTATTCGTTAGAATACGAGAAATAATCTTGTAAAAGACCGGGCACAAACTAATTGGTCGGAGGTCAGACATCGATTTTGGGTTGCTCACTTTCGGAATAAGTGTAATGGTTGTATGATTCAAACCTGTGGGAAGGGAGGTTCCGTCAAAAAAGGCTTTAACTGCCGCACAAACGTCCACCTTAACCGTATCCCAATTGCTTTGAAAAAATAAACCTG
The DNA here is from genome assembly GCF_937616625.2 of Mercurialis annua. Taxonomy (NCBI): domain Eukaryota; kingdom Viridiplantae; phylum Streptophyta; class Magnoliopsida; order Malpighiales; family Euphorbiaceae; genus Mercurialis; species Mercurialis annua. Next base: position 1,144,447 of record NC_065575.1, on the reverse strand, counting down.
TCATGCCATCTTGTCCGGGAGCTTTGTTTGGCTGGATGTCGAAGGTTGCTTTTCGGATTTCTGCTTCTGTGATAACTCGGGTCAGACTCTGATTGATATTCCTTGTGACTTTGCATTGCACTGAGCTTGTGGCTTCTGTCATCCGCGTTGGATTAGATGATGTATAGATGTCTTTAAAGTAATCCACTGCAATGTCTATAATCTGAGCTGGAGAGTTACGAAGAACCCCATGCTTGTCATTAAGCTGGCAAATGTTATTCCTCCTCCTCCGGGCGACCACTTTGGAGTGAAAGTACTTTGTGTTCCTATCGCCGCTTTGAATCCAACTAACCCTAGATTTTTGATGCCAATATTCCTCTTCTCGAATAACCTCCGTTGTCATTTCCTGCTCTAGGGCTTTAATTTCAGCTGCGTTTTGATCATACCCACTGATGTGTAGAGAGGCTATCTGCTCATGTATTTGTTTGAGTCGTAGCCGTGCATTTGAAGTTTTCGATCTAGTCCAAGAGAAGAGCTGGTTTCGACAGTTCTTAATCTTCCTGAGCACCACGAATAGAGGATTACTATTAGAAGTGCTGGTATTGCTGCTGTCATTGTTCCCCCATGCTGAATCGGTAATCAGTTTAGCTTCTTGGTTCTTGCCCCACCTTTGATCATAATGAAATTTCCCTTTACTTCGGATGGTTGATGGAGAAGTGTCGAGAAACAAAGGGCGGTGGTCAGACCCTAGTTCGTCAAGGTGGGTAACAAAGCTGTTGGGGAAGGCTCTCACCCAATCCATATTGGCCACACAACGATCTAAACGCATTTGGATATTAGAAGAGCCACCCCTCCTATTGTTCCAAGTGTAGGAGCACCCCGAAAAACCTAGGTCCTTAAGCTGTGAGTCATGCAGAAATTTCTGCAGTGATTCCATTTTCCTTAGGTTATACGAAATCCCTCCTTTTTTCTCTCTCAAATCAGAAATGCAGTTAAAATCCCCGCCTAGAAGAACATGCCCTATTAAAGTGTTGATGTAGTGAGTAAGAGATTGAAATTGATTGGCACGTTCGGTATAAGAAACACTTAGGTAAATTCCAATAAAATTCCACACTACATCGGTAGTTTCATCAACTACAGTACAATGCACAAAGAAATTCTGAAAATAAACTACGCTAACCCTACTTGTGGAATGCCACGCAAGCGCGATGCCACCCGAGAGGCCCAAAGGATCAACACATTTGAACTCTCTAAAGCCGCATTTTCTAAAAACTTTTTCCACTTTTTCACTAACATTCTTAGACTCAATAAGTAAAACCAAGCTTGGAGAATGGGATTTCACGATCCCTTGTAAATGGTGAACTGTCAAGGGGTTCCCCACACCTTGACAATTCCAAATAATAGTCTTCATATATCCATTTGGGGTCCATTGTGGCTGGCACCCTCCACCGTGTTGGATAAATGGGAGAAACAAGTTCTTTTTGCTGTAGCATTGTCTAGCACAACCCCTCCTCTCTTATAACCTGTGCTGAGTTCAGCCATAGACGGATTGCCTTGATCATTGCCCTCAACAGAGACATCATCGGTGTCTCTATCTCTTGTACCCTGAGTAATAGCATGCGAAGCTCCATTCCTACTGCCTTGTCGCATACGGGCAAGGGTTTTGAGCCTGTGTTTGAGTGGCAGCTGCTCCAAGTTGGTAATAGCTTCCCCATTTTGTTCCTTGGCTTGCACAAGAGGCCCAGTTGCTCCTTGAGCAGTAATGATGGTAGGGTTTGTTGTTGCACCCCTTTCAGGGAACTTGTCCTCCTTATCAGCAACTAAGAAGGGATCAGTAGGTGAGCCATCAAAACTGGCATCAAGAGGAAGGTTCAAGAGGTTGGAAATTTTCAGAGAGTTGATGTGGTGTGAAGGACGTGAATCAGTTTCTGCATGGCATGGTTGCGTAATATTAGGCCCATCAACCAGAAAGTTAGGACTGGAAGTGTCACTGGGCTTGGGTAACACTAAGTGGAGCAAGCCCAGTTCCTCTAAAATCTTCCTGTTGCAGTAAATAGCTCCAATAGCTGAATCAGCCTTGAGTTTTGGGCTTGAGGCAAAGACAAATGGATCGAGCTGGACTTTCTTGTAGCTTGCTGGGTCCTGGATCTTGGGCTCGGTGTTTGCTCGGAGTCTATCCAATAAAACAGCCTCTGGTATGTCCGGATACTGCGCCATTGTCGAGGAGTTGCCTGTGTTCTGACCTCTGTTGCTGTTTTGCACGTAAAAGGAAAGACCTTTTCCTTCATCATGGGACTTATCTTCTATCATACTAAGGTTGGGAAAGCATGCAGGGTTGACTTGCTTTCCTTTTTGTATCCTTTTGCATCTGTCAGCCGCCTCGAGACCAGTGAAAGCCTTTTTACCCTTATCTTCTGCAATTTTGGTTTGTGGGCCATTTCTGTTTACCCAGCGGTCAAGAACTATCGGTCCTCTACCTGGTCTGGCGAAGGAGGAGATGACCGTTGGTGGCTGTCCGAGCACCGGAGCTTGGTTGTTCTTGTTGAACCAGTTGCCGGAGGTGGCACTTTGTGACGTGGGGCTCTCTGGTCTAACTTGCTTTCCAGGATTGATATTATGTCTTGCTGCAACATTTCCTTTTTTAAAACCCACCCTCATCTCAGAGCTGAAACATGTTTCCTCTGGGTCCTCCATCAAACTCAAGACTGTTACACATGAATAGGTTGAGTGGCCGATTATGCCACACCGGAAGCAAATATCCGGCATCCTTTCATACATGAAATTTATCCACTTTCGTTGTCCCCCTCTAACTTTGGTATAGAAGCCCTTTCTCAGAGGTTTCGTTACATCTAGCTCCACTTTCAGCCTGAGCGTTCCAAAAACTACCTTGGGATGGATCTCTTCGCAGTCAGATGTAATGTAAGAAACAAACAAGCTTCCAATCTGTCTTGCATTGTAAACATTAAGCTGGTTTGCTGGCAAACCCATAGCATGTATCCAAAAGGGGGACAAGGAAAAATCAATGGAGTCTAAGGACTCCTCTTCTGGCCACCGCTGGAGAACCAAGAGGTGGTTTGTAATACACCAGGGACGACCGTTCCAAATCTTCTCACAATCTTCTTCAGAGCGAAAATGGAAGATGTAGGTGCCATCTCCATCTTTGGATATATCAAAATTTTGACCCGTTCTCCATGATCGATGGAGGACCTCATGGACAATGGTATCATGATAAACCTTTTTTCCGGCAAATTGCCCTACTAGAACAAACCTGTTCTCAGCTTCCTCTTCTACCAGGTCGAGAGTAGGTTCAGAGACTTTGAGATTTGCAGCAAACATAGTCAGTTCTTTTATACCCATGGGTTGTTGGTGATCCATAATTAAGTGACTTAAAAGCTTGGAGAAAAGTTGGTGAGTAGTTGTAGAGGAGTAAAGAGTTGGAGATGTTTGAATTGCAGCTGCGTGGGGTTTGAAAAAGAAATGAGGGTTGATATAATAGATTAAAGGTGTTATGGCTGGTTGACTCCACTTAGGGAGAGAGAGGGATAAACCCTAGAGAATTAAGCTTTCAACTCAAGTTGTAGTTGATCACTACAATGTTTTAAACCTACCGTCCGACGAAAAATCAGCGAATTTAACGGAAGAAGATATCTCAAAAGCATACAAGAAGATGGCTTTGAAATTGCATCCTGACAAGAACCCTAATGATCCGAATGCTCGTGCCAATTTCCAAAAGCTTCTCTCGTCTTATGAGATTCTTAAGGATCCGAGAACCCGAAAGCAATTCGATGATCTTCTCCGACTCAAGCGTCAGCGGAAGACGGGATATGGTTTCGGGCTGAAAAATTCCAAGCCGCCAGAGAAAGCGTCGCCGCCGGATTCTGCTCACCATCCTTCTCAAACTTGCGGATTAGCAGCAGCTGCAGCAATGCTGCAGAAAATAGCAAGGTTCCTTGAAATTGTTGAAATTGTTGTTCGGATAATAGTAACTGTCCTAGAGGAATTCAAGAATTTAGAAGAGCCGGCGAAGAAAAAATCTGTAAAGAAAAATCTATAAAGAAAAAATCTATTAAGAAAAAATTTGTTAATGGATAGAATTAGTTTGGTTTAGGAGATTGTTAACAGATTTTTAGGCTATTAAAATGTTTAAAGAGTAGTGCCAATGCTTTAATTTTTTGGCAGTTATTATTGGGTGACTATTTTCAGTAGGGATGGCAATGGGGCGGGGTGGGGGTGGAGAAGCTATCCCCATCCCCGTCCCCACTTCTATGGGGAATTCTCATCCCCGTCCCCATTTATTTGATGGGGTTTAATTCATCCCCATCCCCATACCCGTGAATTCCCCATTCCCATAGGGATCCCCACATCCCTGTCTAATTTTAATATAAATATTTAAATATTTTTATTATTTTCATAAAATATTTTAAAAAAATACAATGTGTTCAATATTAATAATAATATTATAAATTAAATTATCCAAAAATTAATTAATCATCTAAAATATTCAGTAATTTTAAATATTAAAATAAAATAATTAAAACTAAATCGTTAAAAATCATTACTTAATATTCTGATAATTAAATAAAATTATTAAAATTATGCCCGATATATTAAAAATTGTAATAAATTATATAAAATTAAATCGGGTCCCCATGGGGACGGGGATGGGGATCCCCATGGGGTGGGGACTACACTCACCGTCCCCTCCCCATCCTCGTGGATGGGGAATAATCTTCCCCCATCCCCGTACCCATGGGGACAATTGGTGGGAATTTCCCGCCCCATTAGGGGCGCGTCCCCATGGGGATCGGGGAATCTCCTCTCCATTGCCATCCCTAATTTCCAGTGCAAAAAATACTAAAACCAAAGTAATATTTTCAATTTTGACTAAATTATCTTTTTCTAATTTGACTCTACCCCTCTCTTTATTATATTCTTCATTCCTAAAATATCTCAACTTACTTAAATAGAATGTAAATCCTAAAACAACAAATTTAATTATCATAATTCTCTTAGGCACCGTTTGAATTGAGAGATTTTCGAGGAACAAAATCCATAGATTTTGCACAATCCATTTATTTCATCAAAATCCATTCATTGTTACAAAAAAATGATATGACAATACATGAATTTTCAAATTCTCTCGTACTCTAAAATCCCTCATTTAAATTCCCACCTAGAAGGTGGGAAAATTAAAATCTATCATTTTTTTATGAATGATGGATTCTTCTAATATTAAATTATTCCAAAAATATCCCTATAAATCCATGGATTTTATATATATTCCAAATGGTGGAATTTATAAATCCATAGATTTCACATTCCATTGATTTTAAATCCATTGATTTACTAAAATCCATTGATTTTACAAACTCTCAATACAATCGGTGTCTTAATACTTTACTTTGTGAACTTTAATTTTAGAATTAATCAGTATAATTTTTAATTTTAGATATGAATTTTCAGTCTCCTACTATTTGTTTTTCTTTCAACGTCTATTGAAATATTTTTCTAACTCCGAAGTATTTTTTCTTTTAATTATAGTTTGAGTTATATCAAGTTTTCTATAGGTTTAATTAGTACTTCAAAAGTTTTTTTGAACAGTTAATATGTTTGTGTAATTAATAGGAACCGTAGCATAAATCAAATCAAAATTAAGTCAAATTAGTCAAAATTGAAAATATTGCTCTGACATTAATAACTTTTGTTCTGTAAATAGCATCACCCTTATTATTAGTTCATTCAGAAAACACACTTTCCCTAGAGTTTATTGATATTTTTCATCCTATCATTTGGCAAATACTTGGTATACTTGGTGACTAAGAAAGATATCACAAATATTTGCACTTTATAAAATTATTTAGTATATAAACTTGTAAAATGTTTGCAGAATTATCATTTTCTTTTTAAAATGGCTCATTAGCTATTATTGAAAGGTCTTATAATTTTATAATATCCTTAATTCATTTGATGAAACTTTTAGTTTTATTACGTCGTTTAAGAAAGACAATTCATTTTATAAACTGATATTAATTTTTTTTTCTAACTATACTCTCAATTGATATGATCAATAATTTTAATATTGTTTTTTTATATATTTCAATATATAGCAATAGATATTGGCTTATTAGTAAATTTTAAAATAAAATAATAAAAAGTTATTTTAGGATTGTTATTTACTAGAAATAAGCAAGAGTAATGAGACAAAAAATACAAAAAGTGGAAGATTCTATTAAGGACAAATGAATTTCCGAAATCTGAACCACACCCATAAGAAGAACCAAAATTGGAATCAAAACTAGAATCAAAATTGGAACTAGAAGGAATTGGATCCAGAGTTAGAATCGAAGCTAGAACCGGAAATATAATATGAACTGGAATCGAAAACATATTTAAAAATGTAAACGGAAGAACAACCTTTTAAAAATATTTAAAATAAAAATGTGGGGAAAATATGTAAATAGTGAAAATATATTTATAAATGTTAAAATTTATAAAAAGTTTTTAAAATATTGGAGATATATTTAATTTTTTTCAAACATTAAGAGTTTACTTGATTCTGAAGGCAAATTTAGAGAAATAAATGATCCTGTTTAGAAAGTTATTTCAAGAGTAATGTAAATGCTATAATTTTTGGCAATTCTTAATAATTAAGGAGATTAATATGGGGAATATACTTGGTGACTATGTATAGACCAACACATTATAATAAAATAATTTTTTAATTAAATTTTTTTAATATTTTACTAGGATAAATAATTTCAAAAGATAAAATTTGTAATTATTAAAAGAAAAATATGGAAAATATATTCGGCTTGCATTTGTAACCTTTTGCTTACTGAAGTTTAATATATCTACTTCTTTTCAAAAAAAATAAAAAAAAATATGGAAAATATTTGCACTGTATAAATTTATTTAATATATAAACTTGTAAAAATGTTCGCTGAATCATCATTTTCCTTTTAAAATGATGCTTTCGTTATTATTGTGGGGTACTCAAAATTTGTAATTACTATTCTTAATTCATTTAATGACGTTTTTATTTTTGAAAATTTTAAAATACAATTAATATTTTGAATTTTTACAAATATATTATATATTTTTTATTATACTCTTATTTAATATAGGTTTTATGGTGAAAAAAATTCAAACGTTTAAGACTTGTTGTAATTTAATCCAAACTTTTTAATATTGTGATGATAGCTAAGTTATTCCTTTGTTGTCATAATAGTCAAATAATTGTATTTTTTATGCGAAAGTTTTTGATTTGTTTTGAGCTTAAAATATCATTATTCATAAAAAAAAAAAAAGATAACCGAATAGCTAGCCTAATTGAAAATAACAAGTTCGGCTACTAATTTAGCTATTATTACAGTAAAAAAAATACAATTTGATTATTATTATAAAAATTAAAATAATTGAATTAAATTACAATAAATTATAAAAATTTGAATTTTTTTTCACCATGAGGCTTTTAATATATATAATACTCCCTCCGTTCTTTTTTAGTTGTCCATTTAGCTGAAATTGCACATATTAAGATAGTGGGATTTTTGTCTTAAATAATAGGAGTAAATACTAATATAACCCTACTATATTATAAATGTTTTGTAAATTGAGTTATAGAGTTATTTATTAGGAAGGGTTAAATTTGGAAGATAATAATTTATGTTATCTTAAAATTTTAAATGGACAATTAAATATTTTATTTGGCTAAATGGACAACTAAAAAAGAACGGAGGGAGTAATAGGTATACTTTTACATATTTCACTACATATAAATATTGGCTTATTATTATCAATAAAAATGAGGAAGAGTTTTGAGATAAAAAAATGGACAAGTCTGTTAGAATAAATGAATTATTATTGTTGACATTTTTTTATGGGTGGTGATATTTCCGGATTAACTATTTATAAGGCCAGAGTAGTTTTTATATTTTGGACATTACTACCCTTCTATTAATTAGGCATTTATTTTCTTGTTTTTCATATCAATATCTTTTTCTTTAATTGAACGAAATCATTTGATAAATCTCCGCAACTAATTTTCTCAACGACATATTTTTGGACTATTTTTTTATGACTAGTAATAAATGAGAATAAAAATACAAACCACTGCCAATATATATCACTTGCGCTCAATAATGTTAGACAAATGTATTGATAGCTAGAAAAACGTGATTATTTCACACCACTAAGAGAAAAATAGGCTTAATTATTTAAAAACCACCCAACTTGAATTTTTTTTCGTTTATACCCTGATCTAGAAAAAAAATTCATACCATAACGTATGTGTTTATGTTTTCACCTATACCCCAAATTTCAAAAAAAAATATTATTTATTGAAAACAACTTATATTATTTTATACTTTTTTCTATTAAAAAAAATACAAAGAAATACTTCATCTTTAAAAATGTTCAAAAATAAGGATTATTTAAAACTTTTTTTTAAATGAAAAGAGGTTAATTTAGTGCCTCGGGGTAGAGGTGAAACATAAACACATACGTCAGGGTATAAATGAATTTTTTCCTAGGTTAGGGTATAAACGAAAAAAAGTTCAAGGTGGGTGGTTTTTAAGTAATTAAGCCGAGAAAAATATGTGATAAGTATTGAATTTTTAAAAGACGTACTAACACATCTGACCGACAATGATAAATATGTGTGCCGGTAGAAAATTAGTTGCAGAGATTTATCAAAAGGTTTGTTTCAAATAAAGAAAAAGAAATTGATACGAAAAAAATTTCAGGTTTAAGTGTTTTGATTAGTACTCCCTCCGTTTTGAAATAGTTGTCGCTTTAGCCATTTTCACACAAACTAAGAAAGCAATAAATATGTCTAAATTTGTATGTATTTTTACTAAATTAGCCCTTTTTAAAACTTGTTAATATTAATTACTATAACTCTTTATTTGTATTTTTGTATTCTTTCAATGAATAAATGAAGGATATATGTGGAAAAATAGCAATAAATGCTTTCTTGTTATTTTAAAGTAATAAGTATTATGAAACAATTTTTTTTCTCTAAAGCGACAACTATTTCAAAATGGAGGGAGTATCAAATAAGGATAATTAAGGAATAGAAAAATAACCAAAAAAAAAGAATATAAATGCCTAATTATTAGAAGGGTAATAATGTCAAAAATATAAAAACTGCTCTGCCCCTATAAATAATTGATATGGAAATATGGCCACCCTTTTTTATTGGTTCTTTAACTATATTATAAATTTTGCTTATTTTGCTTTTGTAAAATTATTTTAATATACACTCCATCTATACTATATATAAAAGCATGGAGGGGGGACAAGCAAATTTACTGAATAATCTTTTTCAGTTTACTATTAAATAGGTTTTATAGTCATTAACTAATTAATTATTTAATTAATCACTATTGTAATTAAAGTCCTAATTAGAATAGTTAGCTAAATTATCTCCAATTTACTTTTTAGTATGTAAAAAAATAACTAAATTGTCTCCAAATTAGTAGGATACCTATCTTTTAGTTTGATTGAATTACAAAATTAAAATACTGTATTTGGTTAATATAATATTATTTAAATTTCTATCTTATTATTTTTAAAAATATTATTAATAAAATTAAGTTAATTATTTATTATGGTTATGTAATACCCCGTACGTCTGGCGTTGCAAAAGTAGGCTACGTGTCCGATATAAAATAATGAAGCGGTTAGAAAAGAAGTTATCGGAAGAATTTAATAAGAAAATATTTAAAAAAGGACGAAAATAGGTTGATATTGAAATTTAAAGAAGAAATTTCAATATTTATAATGCCTAAATAGTTTGACGGGACTAAAGAAAATTGTAAGAAAAATTGGAATTTAAAATATGTTAAAGTCCCCAAGAAATTAGAAAATAGAATTTTATTGCCCGGAAAATATAATTTCAATAAATTATTTGCGGGAGTTGATATTTAAGATAATTATATCGATTATTTGGATATTGATATTTGTCAAATGAAGATAAGGACAAAAAAATGACGGAAATAGTCATTTTGCTCAATTTGAAAAATTGAGCGTTTTAGCTAAAAATTAGTGAAATTAATTACCGAATATAAAATAATAAGATAGCGGAAAAATATTATTTATTTGGATGTAAACAACACGGAATTTATCGAGTTGGAACGATTAAGCGATCGACGGACTAAACTAGGCGAAAGAAAAGTTTGAAATTGAAAGTTGAGGAGGTGGCAAAGTGAGGGATTAAGTTATACATTTTTCCATAAATATATAAGGCAACTCATTTGATTTAAACTCAGAATTATACAATATCTCAGCTCTAGAATCATCATCTTCTTCCTCTTGATGAACACCATGTGCAATTCAACTTCTTAAGGCCATAACTTGCACATTTCTTCACCAAATTGGATGATTTTTGCGGCAACGGAAAGAGGATAGGATTATCTATCGATCTATAGAATTAAATCAAGGTAAGGATATCTTTATTTGGTTAGAGTTTTGCTGTAAAAATTCTGTTTAGATTGAGCTTAGTATTGATGATGATTTTAAGCTTTAAAATGATGATTAATAAGTTAGAATTGATGGTTTATGACATGAATTATTATTTATGAGCTGAGTTTGATGTGTTGTGGTGAGATGTGAGAGTTGTGTTAATTGGTTAGGGTTGATTGGTAGGGTTTAATGGAGGTAGGTTTGTTGATGGTGGCTTTTGGAGGCCATGGAGGCTACGGGAAAGGAACCACCGTGCTTCGCACAGTGGGGCTGCGTTTCAGCAGCCATGGTGCGTTGCACCATGGCTGAAGCAGCCCCTTCCCTGCCAAAACAGGGGAGGGCCGAAGGATAGTGAAATGGGGGCTGATGCCACCCTTTCCCGATGGTTGTATCGCTTAAGATCGACGCAAACACTAAGTGTTACGTAACTAGTTTCGAGCATAACGTAAAAACTGTTTTGAATTAAACTTTGAACTAAGATTTTAATGAGTTTAAGTTGGTGATAATGACATGATTAAAGGCTGTAGTAATTGGTGTAATGTTGAGTATATAGGCTGTTTTAGTCGACCGAAACGTTAAAGAGATAACTTGAGAATTTGACAATGTTGCTGGAAATTTTACGCTGCGAAACAGCCATGTTGCAAGGGCAATATCTCGAGCTATTTAGCTCCAAATTAAGTTCCGTTTGTTGGTACGGAAACTTAAGGATGTCGTCTATAAATGTCTAAGTATAAGTTTCTGCTATTTCGGCCTCTAAGTGGCTCAAATAAATCAGAATATTATGTCGCGCATAGCAGTTTTGAAATTTAGAACAGCCCTAAGTTGTTAACTTCGGGGCCAAATTCCGACACCTTCGGGTACTTATCTCAGTCCGAGACCTAAATGAAAGTTGTAGGCGACGTTCTGAACATTAAGAATGTCAATTTTATTTAGTGGTCGGACTGTTTTAAGTAAACGGTTTCAATAGCCAAAGTTGGCTAGAAACCTAGTTTTGGATTAATTAATTATAGTTAGATTGTAATTAATTCGAGTTATTATCGAAATTGTGTAGACTTGACGAGGCGACTACCAATGGAACCCGAAACTTACGGAACGCGAGATCGCTAGGTATTATCGAAAATTATGGATAGCAAGCGGTGAGTATATTTTACTCACTCTTATTATCGTATTAAAAACTATTTTATATATACTATATATATTATTATTATTATTAAATGCATCACATAAATTATATAGCTTGATTTTATTGGGTGGTTCTTATTGGATTGATTTATATTTGAATTGTTTGTTTATGGAGTGAACTACATTGTATTGGTTTGACTTGTTTGATATATGAATTGTATTACTTTGCTTATGACTTGTCGATTATTTGCCAATGTGAGTTTGTATATGATCCGAAGAAACGAGCTACCTATTGGGCGTCAATAGGCCGTGTGATCACCGGTGTTTATGAAAGTCTAGATATTCGTACATAGATACGTTTGATATGAGCTCATTAAATGTTGATCATATTTTTAATTATGAAATGGAATATGTTTGGGTATCGGAAAGGAGGATTATAATTGTGGCAGATACGAGGTAACTCGGTCGAACTATCTCGGGACCCGTATCTGGTGGGTAACTCGGTTGAACTATCTCGGGACCCACAACTTGGGATTAAGTAGTGGCATGATGTAACTCGGTTGAATTATCTCGGGACTATGCCACGTGGTAGCGGGTAACTCGGTCGAACTATCTCGGGACCCGGCCACTCGGACGATATGATTTGAATGTGATATGGTTTAGGAGAGGTTAAGGAGTTTAAGATTAAGGTTTCGATCGGATCAAATACTTGTCTTAAGTGAATTGTTTGCAATCGCTGTAATTGTATATGTTGGAATTGTTTGAAAATGTGATTGTATATATATATATATATATATATATCTTAAAAAAAGTGTTTTAAATGCGATGCTTATTTTGATAATATGGTAAGTAAAGTATAACTCACTCAGCTTAATAGCTGACCCCCAAATAGTGTGTTTTTCAGGTACCTAGATTCTAGACGTCGCTAGAAGTTCGTCTTTAACCGGAAGTTCCTTTGGCTATGTACAGCCCCGACTTCCGTAGATGCTGCAGTAGTATGATGTCTGACCAGTGTCGTGGCCTATTACAGCAGTGAAATTTTATATGGTTTATAGTTAATGTCTGTTGTGTATATGAGGTCTGGCTACAATAGTTATCACGGAGGTAAATTCCCGTGATGTAATTTTGACATAGTGGTTTATGCCGGGCTAATACGTTCATGATACGGAAACGATAAGTCCGAGCACGTTGTATGGTTTTACCACTGTATATTAATGTATCTTTGTTTAAATGATGTGTTTGTAAAGTATATGTTTAAATGCGGTGTTTGTAAAGTCATTATATGATTGTTTATTGCGAAAAAGTCTTAGTGAATTTCAGGCTTGCTACGGGTTTCGGAACTATAATTCCCATTCCCTAGCGCCGGTCGCGGCCCTCGATTTTGGGTCGTGACAAAGGTGGTATCAGAGCAGTTGGTCCAGTTACCACTGCCAGTCTTTGAAAAGTGTCTGTTTGACCCTAAGTACCTAGGTACTACTGCAGCGTATAGAGTCGAGCCTTATTGATTATATGTGTCTGATTGAATTTGCTTGATGTTATAGGCTGTCTATTACCGAGTGGAACGCGTGTGTGAGAGATTGTTTAAGTTTTTAAGTGAATGTGATATGCTTAGATGGTTAGTCAAGCTTTAAGTTAGATAGTGCATATCATATATTAAATTATTGGATATTGTGGAAAAGTGGTTTGGACAGTATCACATGATTAAGTATTGTTCTTGTTCAGCATATCTGAGCAAAAATGGAGCTCAGCTACATATTGTGTCAGAAGAGGAGGAAGCGCCTCCTATTTATCAAATGGATTTCATGTAGATACTGACAGACTATCGGAGATACGTCAGAATGAGTGCATATCAGATATTCAAACTCGAGGTGGGACCATTGTCCCGGAGATGGAAATTAGTGAGGAAAGTTAGGAAGACCTATCCGAAGAGGAAGCATCAGAAGAGGTGAACCATCAGTACATTAGGGGTTTAGGACCCGACTTTGTTGAGTAATACAATAATGCACCTAAGCATTTTGGAATGTTATTCGCTAAAGCTCGTCAAATAGCCAGCGATCATGAGTGGAATGACGATTCCATTCCACCTTTCTTCTTTTGACGTGAGAGACCAACATTCCCTCTTCATATGGGTACTGTTCCTAGTATTTGGCATAACCCCACAATTTTGCACAGAGGTAGAGGCAGTGCTAGACGCGCTAGAGGACACGGATGTGGCATTGCAACCCGAGAGGGGTGAGTCCAGTGAGACGCCCTCAAGTGCGAAATGCTTTCTATACTTATGTGCCAAACATGTTTATATGATTGAAATGTTTGTATTGTTTTGTTTATTCTGTGATCGATTGATATGACATACATTGATAGAATTGTGTATTATTAGGATAATGCCTATTGAGATAGATTGAGAAACCTGCACATATAGGCTTTATCGTAAACATAGTTGCTTTACAATAATTGAAACTAAGAATGCATAAAATACATAACATACATAATGTATATGGCGTGAAACGTAATTCCCTATATTACGTTTCCATTACCACAAGGATCGTAAATGATATCAAAGAAAGTATGATGTGAAAGATTGACACGTGAGCCTAAGGGCTACGTGAGATAAGAGTACGATCGAGATGATGAACTATAGAGACGCATGAGTATTAAAAGACAAGGAACGGGATATTCATTTAGCAATGCTAGTAGAGGATAGCATTGGCTATAAAACACTTCGATAAGTGTTAATGGATAACAAAATTACAATATCAAAATTATAATAAACCCCAATAAATTATAATGAAAAGCCATTAATGTCGCAAGGTGTGTAATCTGAAGGGACTTACGATTATTTTCAAGGAAAGAAAATTTTGTGCTTTAATGGTACAATTGTGCTCAGTCATCATATGTGGCATGTCATAATCACGGTAGTAATGCATACGAGTATACATATATATATTTTCTGTATAAAATACATTTTTTCAAAATGTAAATCATGCATCATACTCGTGTCAAAATTTTTAAAACGTGATTTTATCGAGCAACTCTTTAGTGATGAGAGGTGTCATCACTCTGAGCTACAATTGTACCAATGTTTTTAAATGATTTAAATGAAAAGAGTTTGAACCGAAAGAAAAATTTGAAAGACTGGTGCACCAGCAATGTTTGAGATATATTTGTTTTGTAAGAAACTCAGATGTAAAGCCCTGCGACAACAATAATAAAAGATTCTTGATAAACAAGAATGAACGTGTGTGATAAAATACATCCCAATATAAGAATGAAGCCCTGATGATAATAAATATTATTGCAATTTATCGATGCGAGACGTGTAAGATATCGGTAAGGTACCTAAGATTGGTGCTTACCCAAGCGTGATACGGGGTGAAAGTACGCCATCTAAAGCGAGAAAAGAAAGGGTATAGATCCAAGGAAGATACGGACCATGGAAAAGACCATATAAGGGTAAGAACGATTAAAAATATACGCGTACAATACTTAAATACTGGATGAGAATGAATGAGAAGAGGAGTAGACCGTAATAAGGTAGGCTAACTGAAAGATGCAATACGTTGACAAATGCGAGCAGGTAGCAGGTTTACCTCTTATCGATAAACGGTATTGGAGATGTCAAAACAAGAAGTACAAGAAGATCGAAAAATACGATAAGACGAAGACAATAACTTCAACGGACGATGATAAAGAAATCAGTAGTCATATGTTTGTAAGAACCAAAACGTATCATGTACAACATGTACATTGGAATGAGATGGATAAAGTGATCGAAAAGTATTATAATAGGAATGATGAAATAACCGAGAAACATAATAGGGAAAGGAAAGGATTACATCGAACAATGGTAAAGGTATTACAAGTCAGATTTGGACGATTGAAGTGAAAAGGTCGAGAGGTAAGAGTTGCGCCATGAAAGATGGACGCGGCATATGTTAAGGAATGTATAGCAAGCATTCAACTTCATGAGGTTCAACACTAGATGACCATGAAGTATGATA
The DNA here is from genome assembly GCF_937616625.2 of Mercurialis annua. NCBI lineage: Eukaryota > Viridiplantae > Streptophyta > Magnoliopsida > Malpighiales > Euphorbiaceae > Mercurialis > Mercurialis annua. The sequence goes on along the minus strand of NC_065575.1, from coordinate 1,128,884 downwards.
TTTGTATAAAAGGAAAGATTTCCTATATACCATCAGGTCTTAATAAGAATATCAGATATAAGATCGTACAAATTTAACTCTAAAGTCAATAGTTAATAAATGGTTAAGTCGGAGTATCACAGCGAAAGTGTAAAAGGAAAAAGATAAGTATATACACAATCAGATATGGGAAAGATACGAGGAACGTTAAGAAAAAATGACATCAGACTCCGATAAACTCAGAAGTCTATGTGATGTGAAACAAAGTTAGAGACTATTAAGAATAGTACAACCTAACGATCGAAAGGAAACCGATAGAATTATTATGGAATAATAATTCATCGTGAATATCAAAGAACGCAAACAACTAAAGGACAAGGAAAGACGTTATTTTGGAATAACAAGTACATGATGGTCATGACATATCGAGAAATAGATCGAGACTAAGAAGGAAGAGTAAAGGAATGATGTTAACCGGGTATAAGATAATATGTTACGCGTTGTTTGGTTCAGACAAACATGGTAACCCGAATATCAAGGAATAAGGTGCGAGATAAGATAAAGGATCAACCTTGTACTTAATATGAAAAGTATAAATGCACGTTAAGTGGAGATGTTAAAAGGAATTTCCAAGGCAAGGTAAACTAGAATTGGCGACGATAGAACGGGGTTCAAAATTAGCCCATGAGGCTATGTTTCGGGCGAAGTTCGGATCCCGAAACCCAATGATAGTTAATCAGAATCAATGGATATAAGTAAAGGATATTGCATAGATTAAATTTGGATAATTTAATCATGGTATCATTTGATTGAATTGATTGTTTTTCAAGTTCAAAAGTGAGCGAAAAACATAAGTTAATCGAAGGGTAAAAGTGTGACTAGAAGCCAACTTTGAGGACGATTTCGAAGGTCAGGGAGATGTCGAAACAAGTTCGACTCTCAACAAAAGTTGTAGATTGGATATCAAAATATAAGAATGTTGAATTTAATTCAGATTAAGACGTTTTTAAACGCTTGGATTATAGGCTTTAGCAATAGCCTCTAAGAACTGTTAAGTGCAGCTCCCAAAACTAAATCAGGGAAGCGACTTCAGCGCTAGTTTCAGACATCATTGGGAACTATTTTGAACCTGATGTTCAAACAAAAGTTGGAGATAACGTTACGGACTATAAGTCTGTCAACTTTATTTGACAAACGAACTATTCATCATAAATGATTTTAAGGACCAAAGTTGACTAGAAGGGAAATTTTTGATAAGTTCAAAATAACTTAAATTATTAAGTTATTCAAATAAATTGTTTTAAATTAATCAAAGGAAGATTTTGATTAATAGCTAAAGGTATTTAAAGGACGTTTTAAGATAGTGTCAAATATGATGGTACAAATACGACTTGCAAGATATTGCAGAAAAACGACGAATAAACGTTGAAAAATATTAACGCTAAGAAATGAGAAGATACAAGGAATTGGCCGACGACAGAACGGAGATTAAAAGAACATTAAAGAGGATCCAATTATAGTGAAAGGACGTATAAGAAACATCTACAAAAGGACGCAAATGACGTGCAATAATTGGAGTGACAAGTTTACGCGCCATCGTTATAATGAAGTAAACGATGTAAGGAAATGGTAAGATGTTTACCCAGAAAAAGAAATATAAGAAAATTCGAGGACGAATTTTTATAAGGGGGGAAGAATGTAATACCCCGTACGTCTGGCGTTGCAAAAGTAGGCTACGTGTCCGATATAAAATAATGAAGCGGTTAGAAAAGAAGTTATCGGAAGAATTTAATAAGAAAATATTTAAAAAAGGACGAAAATAGGTTGATATTGAAATTTAAAGAAGAAATTTCAATATTTATAATGCCTAAATAGTTTGACGGGACTAAAGAAAATTGTAAGAAAAATTGGAATTTAAAATATGTTAAAGTCCCCAAGAAATTAGAAAATAGAATTTTATTGCCCGGAAAATATAATTTAAATAAATTATTTGCGGGAGTTGATATTTAAGATAATTATATCGATTATTTGGATATTGATATTTGTCAAATGAAGATAAGGACAAAAAAATGACGGAAATAGTCATTTTGCTCAATTTGAAAAATTGAGCGTTTTAGCTAAAAATTAGTGAAATTAATTACCGAATATAAAATAATAAGATAGCGGAAAAATATTATTTATTTGGATGTAAACAACACGGAATTTATCGAGTTGGAACGATTAAGCGATCGACGGACTAAACTAGGCGAAAGAAAAGTTTGAAATTGAAAGTTGAGGAGGTGGCAAAGTGAGGGATTAAGTTATACATTTTTCCATAAATATATAAGGCAACTCATTTGATTTAAACTCAGAATTATACAATATCTCAGCTCTAGAATCATCATCTTCTTCCTCTTGATGAACACCATGTGCAATTCAACTTCTTAAGGCCATAACTTGCACATTTCTTCACCAAATTGGATGATTTTTGCGGCAACGGAAAGAGGAGAGGATTATCTATCGATCTATGGAATTAAATCAAGGTAAGAATATCTTTATTTGGTTAGAGTTTTGCTGTAAAAATTCTGTTTAGATTGAGCTTAGTATTGATGATGATTTTAAGCTTTAAAATGATGATTAATAAGTTAGAATTGATGGTTTATGACATGAATTATTATTTATGAGCTGAGTTTGATGTGTTGTGGTGAGATGTGAGAGTTGTGTTAATTGGTTAGGGTTGATTGGTAGGGTTTAATGGAGGTAGGTTTGTTGATGGTGGCTTTTGGAGGCCATGGAGGCTACGGGAAAGGAACCACCGTGCTTCGCACAGTGGGGCTGCGTTTCAGCAGCCATGGTGCGTTGCACCATGGCTGAAGCAGCCCCTTCCCTGCCAAAACAGGGGAGGGCCGAAGGATAGTGAAATGGGGGCTGATGCCACCCTTTCCCGATGGTTGTATCGCTTAAGATCGACGCAAACACTAAGTGTTACGTAACTAGTTTCGAGCATAACGTAAAAACTGTTTTGAATTAAACTTTGAACTAAGATTTTAATGAGTTTAAGTTGGTGATAATGACATGATTAAAGGCTGTAGTAATTGGTGTAATGTTGAGTATATAGGCTGTTTTAGTCGACCGAAACGTTAAAGAGATAACTTGAGAATTTGACAATGTTGCTGGAAATTTTACGCTGCGAAACAGCCATGTTGCAAGGGCAATATCTCGAGCTATTTAGCTCCAAATTAAGTTCCGTTTGTTGGTACGGAAACTTAAGGATGTCGTCTATAAATGTCTAAGTATAAGTTTCTGCTATTTCGGCCTCTAAGTGGCTCAAATAAATCAGAATATTATGTCGCGCATAGCAGTTTTGAAATTTAGAACAGCCCTAAGTTGTTAACTTCGGGGCCAAATTCCGACACCTTCGGGTACTTATCTCAGTCCGAGACCTAAATGAAAGTTGTAGGCGACGTTCTGAACATTAAGAATGTCAATTTTATTTAGTGGTCGGACTGTTTTAAGTAAACGGTTTCAATAGCCAAAGTTGGCTAGAAACCTAGTTTTGGATTAATTAATTATAGTTAGATTGTAATTAATTCGAGTTATTATCGAAATTGTGTAGACTTGACGAGGCGACTACCAATGGAACCCGAAACTTACGGAACGCGAGATCGCTAGGTATTATCGAAAATTATGGATAGCAAGCGGTGAGTATATTTTACTCACTCTTATTATCGTATTAAAAACTATTTTATATATACTATATATATTATTATTATTATTAAATGCATCACATAAATTATATAGCTTGATTTTATTGGGTGGTTCTTATTGGATTGATTTATATTTGAATTGTTTGTTTATGGAGTGAACTACATTGTATTGGTTTGACTTGTTTGATATATGAATTGTATTACTTTGCTTATGACTTGTCGATTATTTGCCAATGTGAGTTTGTATATGATCCGAAGAAACGAGCTACCTATTGGGCGTCAATAGGCCGTGTGATCACCGGTGTTTATGAAAGTCTAGATATTCGTACATAGATACGTTTGATATGAGCTCATTAAATGTTGATCATATTTTTAATTATGAAATGGAATATGTTTGGGTATCGGAAAGGAGGATTATAATTGTGGCAGATACGAGGTAACTCGGTCGAACTATCTCGGGACCCGTATCTGGTGGGTAACTCGGTTGAACTATCTCGGGACCCACAACTTGGGATTAAGTAGTGGCATGATGTAACTCGGTTGAATTATCTCGGGACTATGCCACGTGGTAGCGGGTAACTCGGTCGAACTATCTCGGGACCCGGCCACTCGGACGATATGATTTGAATGTGATATGGTTTAGGAGAGGTTAAGGAGTTTAAGATTAAGGTTTCGATCGGATCAAATACTTGTCTTAAGTGAATTGTTTGCAATCGCTGTAATTGTATATGTTGGAATTGTTTGAAAATGTGATTGTATATATATATATATATATATATCTTAAAAAAAGTGTTTTAAATGCGATGCTTATTTTGATAATATGGTAAGTAAAGTATAACTCACTCAGCTTAATAGCTGACCCCCAAATAGTGTGTTTTTCAGGTACCTAGATTCTAGACGTCGCTAGAAGTTCGTCTTTAACCGGAAGTTCCTTTGGCTATGTACAGCCCCGACTTCCGTAGATGCTGCAGTAGTATGATGTCTGACCAGTGTCGTGGCCTATTACAGCAGTGAAATTTTATATGGTTTATAGTTAATGTCTGTTGTGTATATGAGGTCTGGCTACAATAGTTATCACGGAGGTAAATTCCCGTGATGTAATTTTGACATAGTGGTTTATGCCGGGCTAATACGTTCATGATACGGAAACGATAAGTCCGAGCACGTTGTATGGTTTTACCACTGTATATTAATGTATCTTTGTTTAAATGATGTGTTTGTAAAGTATATGTTTAAATGCGGTGTTTGTAAAGTCATTATATGATTGTTTATTGCGAAAAAGTCTTAGTGAATTTCAGGCTTGCTACGGGTTTCGGAACTATAATTCCCATTCCCTAGCGCCGGTCGCGGCCCTCGATTTTGGGTCGTGACAGGTTATTATAAAACAAAAAAAAGAATAAATTCAGTATGAAAAATAATTAATAACCGAATATATTATATTTATTTTTACAAAAATTCTTAACTAATTTAATATTAATTATAAATAAAAAATTGATATAAATATAATAAATTTACTAATATGTTCATTGACGAGTTACGTTACGAGTCACGTGCATAGCACGTAATGCGAAACTAGTCTTAATTAAAGAAGTAGTATATTGAATTAAATTGAAAAGAGAGAGGGAATAAGCATTAAATAGAAGACATATCAATTCTCAAAAAATAAAAATAAAAACAGAAGACAAATCATTGAAAAGAAAAGAATTACATTTGTAGACATTTATATTTTGGTGCTTTGTCGTTTCAAATAATCATGAATGTAAAATTTAAAAATTTCATTTGAAAAAGACATTAATGATATTATTGAACGGAACAATTTACTTGCTTGACGATTCAGTACCGCCAATAGATTGTAAAGAATTTACTCACTGATTCCGATAAACCCTAATCTACTACTATAAGTTACAGCCTAGTGAAACCCTATTACTGTTCTTTATTCTTTACGTATTTTACTAGCCATCAGACAATATGGAAGTTGCAGTTGATCACTACGGCGTTTTAAACCTACCGTCCGATGAGAAATCAGCGGATTTAACGGAGGAAGATATCTCAACAGCATACAAGAAAATGGCGTTGAGATTGCATCCTGACAAGAACCCTAATGATCCAAATGCCACTGCCAATTTCCAAAAGCTTCTCTCGTCTTATGAGATTCTCAAGGATCCAAAAACCCGAAAGCAATTCGACGATATGCTCCGGTCCAAGCGTCAGCAGAAGGCGGAGCATGATCTCCGGCAGAAGGCGGAGCGTGATCTCCGGCAGAAGGCAGAGTATGATTTTCAACGACAGAGGAAGAAACAAGAAGAGGAAGCATATAATTTTCAACAGCAGAGAAAAAAACAAGCAGAGGAAGCATATAATTTTCAGCAGCAGAGAAATACAGAACGCCAATTCCGGCAGAAGAATTCCAAACCATCAAAGACGACGGCAGGCGATTTTCAACAGCAGAAGAGGAAGAAACAAAAAGAGACAGCATATAATTTCGAAGAACAAAAGAATAGAAAACAAGAGGAGAAAGCATATAATCAAGAACAGAAAAGAAGAAAACACGCGGAAGAAATACGTGAACTATTTAAGTCTGTAATTGATGAAATCCATAAATCAAGAGAGAGGCAAAACCAATCTTATAAATATTAGAAATAATATAAAGTTTGGTTTTGGAGATTTTCACTCTCAGAATGTTTTTTAAGATGTAATGCAAATGTTTTTTTTTTGTCAAAAGCTAAAATTTTATTGAATGAAACGTGAGAAATATAGAGATGAACGACTCTTCAACAATTTTGAGTAAGGGTGTTAAAATGGGTTGTCGGGTCGTGTTCGTGTCATGTCGACCACTCTGTTGACACGATTAGGGTCAACATGAACACGACCCATTTAACTAATCGTGTCAAAATTCACAACCCTAACACGACACGAATTTTAAACGAATGACACGACACGACACGATTAACACGTTAAGATAAACGGGTAACACATGATTAACACAATTACACGACTAACACGACACGACTAACACGACCCACTTAACATTTACGAATATTTTAAATCATATAAATATAATTTTAACCTCAAATTTATCAAATTATAAGATTTAAATATAATTAACTTTATTTATATATTAATATACTCCCTCCGTCCCGTTTAAGAAGTCCCATATTCTATTTTGGGATGTCCCATTTAAAAAGTCCCATTACTATTTTTAGAATGTTTTTTCAATGAATATCCTATTTTACCCTTAGTTTAGTTATCTTAAAAGAATTCTATGGAAAATTCCACTATCATTAATAGGGGCAAAACATAAAAAAATATGAAAAGACAAGAATAATTAATGTTTTCTTAATCTATGTGTAAAATCAAATGGGACTTCTAAAGTGGGACGGATAGAGTAATTAATTTAATAATTTTATTTTTATTTTTTATATTTATAACTATTTTATTTTTATATTATTATAAATAATATAATTTGTAAACGGGTTAGCTGGGTTAGATGGGTTCGCGAGTCAATTCGTGACACGACCCATTTATTTCGTGTCATAAACGGGTTGACACGTTTTCGACACGAGCCCGCTAAGCCCAACCCGGATTCGCCAAACTTACGGGTTAGGCGAATCGTGTTATCGTGTAATGATCCATTTTAACACCCCTAATTTTGAGTGAGCCATTCCATAAGAGTGTGATGAGAACAACAAGGGCAGTCATCGACAAGGGTTTTTTTAACCACCAGATGGGCCACCCGATTACATTTGAAATTTAATTTTTGAGAATTAGGATACTAGATTTATATAACTATTTCGGCATTTTTGTCATTGGTAGAGGAGAAATTAACAGTATCAGTACCATTCAGAATTAGATCATCATATCTTGTAAGTAACACCTCCTCTACAGATATCTGAAGCGCCAATGAGTATCAAAATCGGTACGCCAACATAGAGCCCTAGCCAAGATAATATTACCTACGATATCACTAACTACAAAAAATCCACTAGATATAACAAAGCCATGAAAAGCTATTAGAAAAAAATAATAAAACAAAAACAATGACACAAATAAAATAATATAGAAAGAAAAAGATTAATCTAACTTTAGTTGATATATGATTCCACATACCTGTTTTTGGGGTTTAATAGTTCCATATTCCATTTAAACTTCAAGATATAGCTAAATATATAAGGCTTTTTCTACAGTTACTTTATTTTTAGTCTACTTTGTTAGTTTCACCATTGGATGAAGATGATAATAATTCATCTGACAATGATAAATAGGTCAAGTAAGATCTACTTTGTAAAAAACAAAATAATAGTAGAAACTCCCTATAAACTTTACTTTTTAGAACATCTATAACAGACTCTCTAAAAATTATATAAAAAAATTAAAAATAAAACAATGCTTTAATGGACTTTTAATATTCAAAAATAAAATAAAAATCCGTTTAATTTTTCAAATTTAGCGAGTCAAAAAAATTTATATTTTAAAAAAACACAATATGTATTCTATACTTTATTACTTCTTTTGCAATCAATTAACTTTTACATTTTAAGCTCTATAATCTCTAAAATTAGATATTCGTTAACTTGGATTAGTTTTCTATTCATTATTATTAAAAATTCTTTTTATTTATTCAAATATGCTTTTTAATAAAAAAATACCATTAAGATGCTCTAAAGTGAAAGCGCAAACAATGTGGTATATAATCAAACTAATAATATCTTAAAAAAAAATCATACTAGTAAAAAATATTGCAGATTTTAGAGTGGTCATTATGCAATTTTTTGAGCAACCACACATGAACAAAAAAATAAAAAAAAGGACAAAAGCATGATAGTAAATTTTAAAAAAATCTAGAAATACACACCATTTGTTGTTGCATATTGAGAAGAGAAATATAAAAATTCAGGACTTAAGTATATAGTACTGTTGCTATAATCAGCCATGGAATACTAAAAAAAATTGACTTACCATGAAACTTGATTTTTCAATTTGACAACCACATAAAGAGACTAATTTTTATAGACACCAAATCAGAATCATTAAGATTATGATGATAATGGTGATAATGATGCGCCGTTTTGAAAATAAAACCCACTTTTTTAAAATAACTGTCAATTGAATAATTCAAAGTATGCTTATGGACAATATTGAATAAAGGAATTTGAGATCATATAAATTACTGTTACTTACGGAATGTATGATGATATGATGGAGAGAGCAAGAGAAACCTTACCAAGTGAAGGGAGATTTTGAAAGTGTGGTTTTCAGAATTTTCAGAAAATGCAACGTTCCTCTCAAGGGTTTATATTCATATTCTTTCACCCTATCATTTGGCCAATGGTTACAATACGTTATGCAAAACTAGTTATTATAAAATGTTTAATTGAGATTTTTACTTCTAACCTTCCGGTGTTGGATATTAAGATCTCTTTTTAAATTTTGAATTTTAAAATTTCTTTTAATTGTAAAGTTTGTTAATTATTTTGTAGATAAGATTAGTATTTGAATTATAAATATTCTTTATCTTCCCGCGATGGGGATTATTTACTTGCTTAACAACTGCTCTAATAAATTGAAGATTTTGCTAATTCATCTACCACACCAACCCGATGAAACCCTAATTTCATTTCCTAGGCATCACTAAATATGGAAGTTGCAGTCGATCACTACAGCGTTTTAAAGCTACCGTCCGATGAGAAATCAGCCAGTTTGACGGAGGACGATATCTCAAGAGCATACAAGAAGACGGCGTTGAAATTGCACCCCGACAAGAACCCTAATGATCCAAATGCCAATGCCAAATTCCAAAAGCTTCTCTCGTCTTATGAGATTCTCAAGGATCCGGAAACCCGAAAGCAATTCGATGATTTGCTCCGATTCAAGCGTCAGCAGAAGGCGGATCATGATCTCCTGCAGAAGGCAGAATATGATTTACAAAACCAGAGGAAGAAGCAAGAAGAGAGAGCTTCTGCTCCTCCGCCTTCTCAAACGGGCGAAGCAGCAGCTCAAGCTGAGATTCTCGGCATGGTAATTAAACTACTTAAACAATTTGCTCAAGTGTATAATCTATTGGCTGCTGAAGAAGAGAAAGAAAAACAAGAAGAGATAGAGAAAACATATAAGTTTAAAGAGCAGAGAATGAGACAACAAGAGAGAGCTTATTATTTTCAAGAACAAAGAAGGAGACAACAAAAGGAAGCGCGGCCGGAGGACGGAACCCGAACAAACAAACGCAAACTACAACAAGCACTCCGTCTATTTGTTGATAAGATAATGTTTTTATTAAATGAATTCCAGAAATCAGTAGAGAGGGGAAAATTTTAGATAGTAGTTTTAGCCAATTTCTCTGTTTTATTTGAATATACTAATATAGAAGTATTTAGTGTTAACAATATGTAGTGCAATTTGGTATGATCCATATTGCTTGCTCCTTGGTCCAGTTTTAATTTAAATTTAGAATTGGTTGACTTAAATTTGGAATTTGTTTAAATTGCTCTTTGGATATTGAGAATCAAACTATTATTTGGTATGATGTTGTGAAGAAACTTATAAAAATGTCATATTTGATGGTATTCCTTGTTGGACTGATGAATCTGATTCAAGAACTTGTTGGGAAACTATTAAACTGTTGGTGTTTTACCTGGAATAGAGAGGAATAATTTTAAATTTCCAGTGTAGATTCTTTAGATTTTTCTGTAAATAGAAAGATACTAATTGTAAAATTGTATATCTACCTTCCAACGTTTTTTATGTCTGGGAATGATATTACAATTTCCCCATCATTTTAATAAAGTGTTATTATATGATTGGTTAGTCTACGGATGACGTGATAAACTCGGTTTACCTAAAAATTTCTCCTGGAAATATTGATCCAGGAATGTATATGCTCACATACAAACTGAATATATGTTTCATGGATCATTGTGTGATGTTTAGGATTTGGCACTCTAAAAGCACTATGGCCATGTTTGGATTTCATATGGAATAACTATTCTTTGCTTTGGTTCAAATTTCAGATAAATAACGATATTCCATATGAATTGCATTTCGCAAACCAAACATGTCTTTAGTGATGATCAGAGAGATCATTCTCTGTAATAAATTTACAGGTAGTGAGCCTCATAGATCTGGCTGTAATTGAGGAGTATCTTGCAATATGAAATGAAAGTTTACATAGAACTTAAGACAGTAGTCATCTATATTAAATCAGAGTTTTTTTGATAAGATTCTGAAATAAACAATTATTTAAACATTAACAATCCGATATCAGAATTATAAGAACCGAACGCAAATCACAGTTGAAATGCATATTGATAAATGTTCTTTGTAGGAAAGTTGTTTCTGTTGAGATCATTCCGATTCGACTTTAGTTTCCGAATGTCAAACATTCGATACGATGGTCATATGTATTTGGCAAATCATCAAAAGTTTTGCCTGTAATAGTCCATCATTGCTTTTAAACATATGGAAAACTGGATTTGAACCATTATGTGCACAATCATCCATGGGATCACTAAGAAACAATTGTGGGATATCCGATCTTCCTGTTTTTTCACATTCTCTACTATATGGAAACACTTCTATGGTTTTTCCATGTAAAATCTTAATGGATTACATCCCAAATGCATTTATTTATATGTTTCTGAATTGGAAACAAGCAAATTTAGAAAATCACATTCATTTCTTACATTGTTTATCCTTGCAAGGACAATTCCTTTACCTGCATTTCATTTTTTTTCATTATTTAAATTTCCTTACAATATACGTACGCTTCATATTACTTCATATTTGGAATATTTGATGGTAAAAAGATAAATTAAAATAAATTATAAATTCTCATCACAACCACAAGAACGTCACTAACCACCGCACAACAAGACCAACGCTGCTCACCGATTGAGATGGACGCAGATTTCAATAAGTTTTTACTATATTCGGCTAAAAGGATAACTGCTACTTCTTTCGGTCTATTTTCATTTTCTTGTTTGCTTTTGATAATTTTATATTTAATTAATTATTCATTTATTTAATAAAACAAGCTAATTAACTCGTTATTAATCTGTGCTATTTTTGGAATTTCATTGAACAAAAATTAAATGATGTTTTATACATTCAAATATTATATAAGATCTTATCTATACTATATATATATATAAGAGAAAAAGGTCATTTATGCCCCTATGGTTTATCTCGAGGATCAATTAAGCCCTCAATGTCCGGAAAAGTTCAAATATGCCCCTAACGTCTTAAAATATTGACAACCAGGCCCCTAATTTTGACGCATAAATGAAACGTTAAGGCCTGATTGTTCATTTTCTAAGACGTTAGGGGCATATTTGAACCTTTTTGTACGTTGAAGGCTTATTTGATCCTAAAGCCAAACCTTAAGGGCATAAATGACCCTTTTCCTATATATAAAAGCACGGATGAGGGGGGACAGGCAAATTTACATGAATAATCCTTTTCAGTTTACTACTAAATAAAGGTTTTATAATCATTAACTAATTAGTTATTTAATTAATTACTATTTTAATTAAAGTCCTAATTTAGGTAGGCAAATTATCTCCAATTTAGTTTTTAGTGTGTAAAAAATTAAGGCTTATCCCCTTAAAAACCCCTCACCTTTTACCCCCAATTCGTTTGCACCCTCACATTGCAAAACCACCAAATATACCTAAATTACGACCTTTCACTTTCAATTGCACCCTCAAGCATTAAATTGATCTATTTTCACTTGAAAAAATAGGTTTATTTTTGTTTCAAATAAAATATTAAGTGCTATTTTAAAATACATGCTAAAATTTAAAGTATTGATTTGAACATTTTTCAAGTGAAAAGAGGTCAATTTAATACTTGAGGGTGCAATTGAAAGTGAAAGGTCGTAATTTGAATATATTTGATGGTTTTACAACGTGAGGGTGCAAACGAATTGGGGGTAAAAGGTGGGGGGATTTTAAGGGGATAAGCCAAAAATTAATTAAATTGTCTCTAAATTAGTAGGAATACCTATCTTTTAGTTTGATTTAATTACAAAATTAAAATACTGTATTTGGTTAATATATTATTATTTAAATTTCTACCTTATTATTTTTAAAGATATTATTAATAAAATTAAGTTAATTATTTAATTATGGTTATTATAAAACCAAAAAAAAAATTCAGTATGGAAAAAAATGTAATAATCGAATATATTATTTTTATTTTTATAAAATTTTTTAACTAATTTAATATTAATTATAAATAAAAAATTGATATAATTATAATAAATTTACTAATATATTCATTGACGAGTTACGTTACAAGTCACATGCATAGCATATAATGTGAAACTAGTTATTCTAAAAAATGGTATATAACTTCAAAAATAAAAAACATCATCCATTATTAGCTCCTTAATCATTTGTATGCATGTCGTTTGTCTATATCTGTACGTTAAATCAGTGGCTGAACCAGACCTCCAACTCAGAAGGATCGATTTTTTTTAGATCGGCTATTTAGAAAAATAAAATAATAGTGAATAGATAGAAAAAGGCAAACAATATTTGTAAACAGCCCCTAAACCGCCCCTATAATTGTAGGGGCGGTTTAGTAGGCCCTGGTTCCGCCAATGCGTTAAATTACCGAAAGACGGCTAACCATATTGAAGCAATTTTGATTATTTATACTCATTCCTTTGTGGTGGTCCTTTGTGGGGTTTTTATAACAAAATTTTTCAATCTTTTTACGATATGCATATATATCAATCAAGGCGTTCATCACCTGGTTGACGGGGATCAATTTCGAAAACATTTTTCAATCTCAATAACTGTACAACTGATGTTGTTTTGTATTATTTAATTTATTTATATATATTATTTTGAATTTTTTTATTTATTGTAATATTTATTGTTTTTCATATATAACGACACTTGAAATTACGAAGCCTGTAAGGAGATGTCTGCAACATTAAGGAAAATTGGATCATTAGAGATAACTTATAGTATTATATTAGCTACCATTCGCTTTTTATTATTTCCAATTTTTAGTAAGTGAATGTGTAATTGGATAGTTTATGGAGTAGCTCAATATCCCAGTATTATTTTTAGTTAGGTTTATAAACTTATTGTGTACTTTTACCGGTATTTTTAAAATCAGAGCGCACCGGCCAGTCAAATCGGTTAAACCGGCCAGTGGTTGGTCTAAAACCACAAAAAACGGATTTTTTGGTTGAATAGGGTTGGTTCGGATCAAAGAGGCAAAAAAATTTGGTTTTGAACCGGTGAACCGGAGACCGAACCGGTAAAAACCGAGTGAATTATATGTTTTTTTTAATTTTTTTTAAATTTATCAAAGCGATTGAGCTGATCATTGAACCGGTTCAATCGGTTGAACCGGATACTGGCGGGCGGCCTCACCGTACATCGACCAATTCTGTTTTTAAAATATTGTTTTTTACTCCATATGATATAAACATCAATTCTATTAAAAAATAGAATTATAGAGATTTTGATTTTCCCGCGGAATAATTTACTTACTTAACTACTCAGTGCGCCTAAAATCTAACCTATCTCAGAATCAAAACCCTAATTTCATTTCTCAGGCGTCACAGACTATGGAAGTAGCAGTCGATCACTACAAGGTTTTAAACCTACCGTCCGATGAGAAATCAGCTCATCTGACGGAAGAAGATATCTCAAGAGCATACAAGAAAATGGCGTTGAAATTTGCTCCGATTCAAGCGTCAGCAGAAGGCGGAGCATGATCTCTGGCAACAGAGGAAAAACAAGAAGAGGAAGCATTTAATGCTGAACAACAGAGAAAGAAACAGGAAGAGGAAGCATATAATTTTCAACAACAGAGGAAGAAACAAGAAGAGGAAGCATATAATCAGAGAAAAAAATAAGAAGAGGAAGCATATAATTTTCAGCAGCAGAGGAAAAAACAAGAAGAGGAAGCATATAATTTTCAGGCCGAGAATCTTCGCATGGTGAATGAACTAATGAGAAATTGTAATGAAGCACTTAAGCAATATGGCGAAGCACTTAAACAATGTGCTGAAGTATATAGACTATCGGCTGCTGAAGAGGAGGAAGAGAGAGCATATAAGTTGGAGGAGCAGAGAAAAAAACAACAAGAGAAAGAGAAAAGAAGAGGAAGCACATAAGGTTGAAGAACGGAAAAAGAGGCAACAGAGAGAAGATCAGAAAAAGAGAAAACAAGAGACAGAAAATAAGTTTGAAGAACAGAAAAAGAGAAAACAAGAGAAACCATGAGCAGCAGGGAAGGAGACAACAACAGAAAGCACCACCGCGGAATGCATCAACCAAAGCTTCAGCCCCTCCTCCGCAGTATGCATCAACCAAAGCTTCAGCCCCTCCTCCTTTTCAAGCTCGTGCTCAAGCAGAAAGGTACACTGAGATTCTTCGCAAACTACAAGAATCATTTCATCCATGTGTTGTTAACATGATGTTTTTTTTAGATGAGTTCCAGAAATCAAAAGAGAAGGAATGGCAAGAGTTAAGTGCAATATTAGTTTGGTTTAGGAGAATATTAGAAAGTAATTTTAAGATATAAAGATTGTAAATGCTTTAATTTCCCTGCAATCTGGTTTATTTGAATATAAAAAGTATTTAATGCTAACCATATGCATTATGCAGTCCAATTTGGTATGATCCACAGTTCTTTTAGTATTACAACATGTCTGCTATATCACCTGCTTTTTGGTCAAATTTTAACTTAAATTCGGGGTTGGTTGACTTGAATTCGGAATTGCTCGACTTCAATTCAGAATCTGTTAAAATTGCTCTTGTTTTACCTAATTACAAAGATGTTGGATATTGAGAATCATGAAATTATTTGGTACGATGTTGAGAAGAGAATATATAAAAATGTCTGATTTGATGGTATTCCTCGTTCGATTGATTCAATTAGTTGTTGAGAAAGTATTAATTTTTTCGGTTCGATAGAGATGGAGAGAATACAACAGCCTAAACCCTGTTGGTGCTTTACATGGAATAGAGAAAGGAATATTTTAAATTTCCAGTTTAGACTCTTGAGATTTTTCCCATAAGTAACAAGCAGCAGCTGAGATCGCGCGCGGGCCATTTCTCTGTGAATGGGAAGATACTAATTGTATGCAAACCAGATGTTATGTCTTTGGGTTATTAGCCCAGGAATGTACATGCTCACATTTATGTAAAACATACATTTCATGGATTGTTATGCGATGTTCAGGATTTGGCACTCTAAAAGTACTTAGACCATGTTTGGTTCATAAAATTGATAAGGAATGTAATAATTATTCCATATGCAATAACTATTCTTTGCTCTGGTTCAAATTTGAGATAAATAATAGTAATAATTTTGTGTTCTGTATTCTGTCGAACAAAATATGGCTTATCGTGATGATCAGAACGATCAATTTCTGTAATAAATTTAGAGGTAATGCGCCTAATAGATCTGGCTGTAATTGAGGGGGCTGAATGTTTACATAGAACTTAAGGCAGCCATCTATTTTGGCCCTGCTTTAAATCAGAGTTTTTCTAATCAGATTCTGAATTAAACAATAAGTTAATAACAATCCATATCAGATAAATATGAACTGAATGCAAATCACACTTGAAATGCGTTGATATCTTTTCTTTGTAAGAAAGTTATTTTTGTTGAGATCATTCTGATTTGACTCCAGTTTCCCAATGTCAAACTTTCGATATGATGGTCATATGCATATGGTAAATAATCAAAAGTTTTGCCTGTAATAGTTCATTGCTTCTGAATCTCGGAAACTGGATTCGAACCATTATGTGCACAATCATCCAAGGGAACATTAAGAAACAATTGTGGATTAGATATCTGATCTTCCTGTTTTTTCACATTCTCTACTATGGAAACATTCTATGTTTTTTCCATGTAAAACTTTCTTAATGGATTACATCCCAAATGCATTTATTTCTATGTTTCTGAATTGGAAACAAGCAAAATTCAGAAAATCGCATTCATTTCTTACATTATATAAATTTCCTTGCAAGGATAATTCCTTTACCTGCATTTCATTTTCATAATTGCATTATAGCTAAAATGGAAATATTTTATGGATTATGGACAGTTGTATAAGGAGAATCTTTTACTGTACAATGGTAGATGAATCTGGCATGAATAGAATAAGAGATACGTTCATGTAATTTTAGTATAAAAGACCTATTTCTGCCACTTATTCATACCAAGAACTCAACAATGGCTAATCAAGTGTCAATACTCTTGTCTTTTTACTCTGTTCTTATTCTGAGCATTGCTATAATCTTCCATGTCTCTGCGGATATCGACAGAAAGGCAAGTGACTCTACTTAGTTTTCTTTAGGGTTATCTACATATAAATTCATGAACTATATACGTTTCTCAATTTAATCACGTTTTATAAAAGTTGGTATAACCACCGTTTTTCGGTAAACGGATAATACACCGATTGAAATTCCGGTGAAAATTGATGATGTGAAAGCCGGATTTTCAAAATGGTCCATTTTGATGTGTGAACGATGCGGCCAACTCCGGCTTCCACATCATCAATTTCCACCGATCGAATGTGCCAAGAAATGGTGGTTGGGGTGTATATTTACCAACTTTTATAAAAAGTGATAAAGCTGAAAAACATGTATAGTTCGTGAATTTTTAATATAACTAACCATTTTTTTGTCTGTTTTGTCATTTCTGATGGGTTACTAATTGGAATATCGCTGATAAAAGTGCAGGTCTACATTGTGTACATGGGATCACTTCCAAAACAAGAATACTCACCATCATCTCACCACCTTAGTTTGCTTCAAGAAGTTCTTGAGACCGGGTTAGCATATTTATGACTAGGGGTGCATAAAAACTGAACCAAATCAAATAACCAAAACCGACCGACAAAATCGGTTCCGTTTGCTTTGGTATTATGAAGAAAAATTCTGGTTTTCCAGTTTGGTTCAATAGTTTGAAAAATTCTAATTCCTTAAAATTTCGGTTTAGTTTTGGAAAAAAAGAAGCAAAATTTCGGTTCGGTTCAATTTGAAGTGAATGCACACGCCCATAGGCCATAGTCATTTCTTACTTCGTTTACTTCTAGAATTAATATCTATTTCTAAAAGATCTTCTAACTTGCTCCATATTCTCCAGCAATGTAGAAAATTTACTGGTAAGAAGTTACAAAAGGAGTTTCAATGCATTTGCTGCTAAGCTTTCTGATACTGAGGCACAGAAGCTTGCAGGTGAGTTTTCTATATAACACCATCTTTTCCAGCTGAAATGAAAAAATGTTAAGACACTTGATTATATTATAGAATGGAATTAATCTGTTTTGTCATATGCAGGCATGGAGGGAGTAGTCTCAGTTTTTCCAAGCACAACATTCGAGCTTCACACGACAAGATCATGGAGCTTCATTGGTTTGGATGACAGTGCAGATCGAAAGCCTGACATTGAGAGTAATGTTATTGTTGGTGTTCTTGATAGTGGAATCTGGCCGGAATCCGATAGTTTCAATGATACAGGTTTCGGCCCCCCTCCCAAGAAATGGAGGGGAAGCTGTATGGGAGGCCAAAATTTTACTTGCAACAAGTAAGTAATCATACTATCTCGTTAACTCAATAAGAAAAAGTTACAATTAGAAAGTTTTCGAGTTTTGAGAAACATTTACGAAGAACGTAAACAAAATACCAAAATACAGAACTGGATAAGTTTCAAGAGTAACATAGAGAGTAATAGATATGCCTATAGTTATTTTCAGGAATTATGAAACTAACAATCATGGATACGTGTTTCGCAGTAAGATAATCGGAGCGCGGTACTATAAGTCGGTAGGCGTTTCAGCAAGGGATGATGTTGGCCATGGAACACATACTGCATCAACAGCTGCGGGAAGTAAAGTAAAGGATGCTAGTTTCTTTGGCATTGCACAAGGTACTGCAAGAGGAGGCGTACCCTCTGCGAGAATTGCTGCATATAAAGTGTGTGGAGCTATAGGATGCGTTAGTGAAGACATTTTGGCTGGATTTGATGATGCTATTGCTGATGGTGTTGACATTATAACCATTTCTCTGGGAGGTAGAAGAGCAAGTGAGTATTACGAAGATCCTGTCGCGATCGGAGCTTTCCATGCGATGGAGAAAGGTATATTTGTCTCTCAGTCTGCCGGTAATAGTGGTCCTAAAGAAGGAACGGTAATGAGTGTAGCACCATGGATCATCTCTGTCGCTGCGAGCAGCATGGATCGTCGGATCGTTGACAAAGTTGTTCTTGGAAATGGGCAGACATTAAATGTACGTATTTGGTGTTTTACGGAGTTAATTTTTTTGCATATCGCTCAATTTTATTATATTTCGGTAACTTAATTTTAATCTTTATATCAACATAGCAGTAGCAATTTAGATCAATAATTGCTTATGTGGCAACAAAAAATTGTGTGATTATCCATCCTTTTCCTTGCAACACAAGCAATTATTGCCCTAAATTGCTATAATAACCTCTTGTTGATCAAAATGTAAAAGATTGGAATAATCGTTTTGTAAAAAGCCTATAGTTCAGTAGTCACATAAAACATTAACCCGTTTTTTACGTCTCAATTTATACTATTTTGTTCAGTTTCATCCTTTATTTTACCGACTAGTTTGAGTGGAAATTACAGGGTACTTCGGTTAATACTTTTTCGCTAAAAGGAGCAAACTTCCCTTTGATCTTTTCGAGATTTGCATCATCAACTAACTGCTCAAAGGAACCATATCGTGCTGGGTATAATCTTTATTTGGTTAATACTGATAAAATCGTAAAATATCTAAATTTATTGAATAATCAGACCTACATTATTTATTTTGTTTCAGGTTTTGCGAAGCTGGATGTCTGAATAGAACTTTAGTGAAGGGGAAGATAGTAATTTGCGAACGGAGTCTCGTGAGCGATTTTGAAACTGTTGGTGCTGCCGGAAATATCTTGCCAGGCACCGATGTCCCGGACAATGTTTCTTTTGTTTCCTCATCTCCTTCACTATATCTGGATTATGACAATTTTGGTGCACTTCAGTCCTATATGCAGTCCACAAAGTATTGGTCTATTTTTTTTTTTTTTTATGTCATTCCGGGGTTAAAAGAGTTTGCGGTTACTGAACCATAAGCTTTTTATAATACGGTTACCATTGTTTCAGTTTTTGGTAATTCAATTTTTACTTCTCCAAAACATAGTAATTCCGGCATTGCTTATGTGAAAATGGAAAAGTTGGATGCCACTCAAAATGGTAGTTGGACTACAAAAGAATTAAAAATAAAATGATGGTAATCGAAGTGTAAAAGGCCTATAATTCGCTAACGGTGAGAAATTTTAACCTTATCATTCTGCATGTACATGATGTTTCTGAACATTCTGCAATTTTATATCAGGCTGCCTACAGGAAATATATTAAAAAGTGAAGCAATTAATGATTCCTGGGCGCCTGCCGTTGCTATGTTCTCGTCACGGGGACCGAATATAATTACAGTAGACATTTTGAAGGTAAGCAAGTTCTGTAATTATTTCACAACTTATAGTAATTAATATTCTGACAAATTGGTGAAATGTAATGCAGCCGGATATTAGTGCACCTGGTGTAGAAATTCTGGCAGCTTTTCCGACTAATTTGTCACCGACAGCGAGCTTTTATGACAAGCGTCGGGTTAAATTCAACATACTTTCAGGAACCTCCATGTCTTGTCCCCATGTTGCCGGAGCTGCAGCTTATGTTAAAACATTTCATCCTGATTGGTCTCCTTCAGCTATCAAATCTGCTCTTATGACGACCGGTAATCCAACATAACCACTCCATGATTTTTCTGAATCAATCTTCCTCAATGATCTGAAAAAATTCAAACCTTGATAACAGCAAAATAAGTTTCAAATTTAAAAATAACAATAAGTTATTCCTATTTATTTAAATTTTCAATATTTCTTTTTTCAAACATTAAAACACATATTACACGAGAAAACAACATTTTAGCAACGGATATTTCCATCGGTATAAGTGTGAAATCCGGCGCTAAATCAGTTTTCCGTCGTTAGAAGGTTGAAATCTATTGCTAATTCAGGATTTTCCGTCAGTAATTTGTTGTTTTCTAGTAGTAAGTTACATAAGCAGAAAACACAAGTCTCATCTCAATCTTTAAAACTGGAACAAAATTTTCAAATCGCATTAAAATTGACAAAATTTTGATTAGATTTTGTTTTTGTATTATTAGGCCTTCTGAAATTAACTAGCTTATTTTATGATAAATCCTCAGCTTCCAATATATCAGCAAGGTATGATCCTGAGATGCACTATGGATCAGGACACCTAAATCCTTTAGCAGCGGTTAATCCCGGACTTATATACGACGCACACAAAGACGACTACATAAATTTCCTGTGCAGCATCAAACGCTACACTGAGAAAATGGTCAGACTCATTTCAGGGGAAAATACAATTTGTCCTGACAAAAAAAGCTTGCCAAGGGATCTGAATTACCCTTCTATTACCGCTTTTGTCGAGCCTGGCAAGCGATTTACGATAAGTATTAACAGAACCGTTACCAACGTTGGATTTGCTAATTCGACATACAAAGCAACAATCAGAGCTAGTCCGATGGTTAAAATTACGGTAGTTCCTGAAGTGCTTTCGTTTAAGAGTGTCGGTGAGAAGAAGAATTTTACGGTGACTGCTGTTGATTCGAGGTTCGACTTTACTCGGATCAGTTCTTCATCGTTAGTTTGGTCTGATGGAGTTCATGTTGTGAGGAGTCCGATTGTTATTCATTCTTATTTAACCTTAAATGATCCTCCAAAAAGCAGTGAGTAATAAGAATGAAATTGATGATCTTGTATTTGTAATCAATGTTTAATTATGAAATAATCTGAAAATTTGTTATCATCAGTTCCATCTCTTGAAATACTTTTATGCAAAATTTCATCAATTTCTTTTATAGAAGTATTTGTTAATTGTTATAGAGCAAGGAATGTTTATCTCATTCAACCGTTGCGTCCATGTAATTTTACAACAACTCAAGGAGTATTTGTTATCCCACTGTTCGAGTCTCCCACTTAATACAACTCTTTTAACGATTCATTCACAAATACTTTCAATATGTTATATTTTGTGGGATATGGGATCTGAATCGGTGTTGTGTTTTGTGTCACATACTTACTGTCCACATTTGTGACCAATTGAGTCAACCTGTGGTAAAATATTTTACCAAACGTGACATCACACATCTCAACCTTTGTTTAATAAAAGAAAGTCAAACCTTTTATTTTTGTGGCATTTTATAACTAAATGTCGTATACGAAGTGGCCTTATTCATTCAAAACGGCCAAAACGATATCATTTTTGCGGAAAATAACGCATAAACAACGCTAGGTAATATGATGAAAAGCTTGGAAAGACTGAGTTGTGAAGTGAGACGTTTGATATATTGTGCTTCAATTGAAAAAAGACAAAAATAATTTTTAAAATATCCAAAATATCATCTTTTTGTATATTAGTAATCAAACTTTAATTCGTTTTATTTTAATTATTAAATTTTTTCAATTGAAGGTTTTTTGGTTGTGGCAGCAAGATTTTGCTAACTTACGTGAATGTCCATTTTGCTTGTTTTTTTTTTCTTCTGAAAATTTATTACCTATGTATAATTTTATTTCAGTGACTAAATTATATACACAGACGGAGCCAATATTCTAACGTTGCGAAGGCCAAATTGCTATATGTATTTTATGGAGGAGGGAATATTTTAAAATAGGAAGGGTCAAATTGTAAATATAAAACAATTTAGTATTAGGTTTATCTATATCTATATCTATCTATCTATCTATCTATATCTATCTATCTATACTATATATAAAAGCACGGATGGGGGGGGGGGGGGACAGGCAAATTTACTGAATAATTCGTTTCAGTTTACTACTAAATAAAGGTTTTATAGTCATTAACTAATTAGTTATTTAATTAATCACTATTATAATTAAAGTCCTAATTAGAATAGGTAGCTAAATTATCTCCAATTTAGTTTTTAGTATGTAAAAAATAACTAAATTATCTCCAAATTAGTAGGAATACCTATCTTTTAGTTTGATTGAACTACAAAATTAAAATATTGTAATTGGTCAATATACTATTATTTAAATTTATATCTTATTATTTTAAAGATATTATTAATAAAATTAAGTTAATTATTTAATTATGATTATTATAAAACCAAAATAAGAATAAATTCAGTATAGAAAAAAATTTAATAACCGAATATATTATATTTACTTTTACGAAAATTATTAACTAATTTAATATTAATTATAAATAAAAAATTGATATAATTATAATAAATTTACTAATATGTTCATTGACGAGTTACGTTACGAGCCACGTGCATAGCACGTAATGCAAAACTAGTTTTTTAAAAAAGCTGGAAGGGGCCATGGTCATCCTATGTCTCCCTTTTACTCTGTCACTGATTATATATATGACAAATTTTATGATAAAAAATATATTTAAACTGCTATATGCATATTTTTAATTGGAAAACCATCCGTCGAAACAAAATTGAGATTTTATAATCAAATTTAGCCAAATGGAAGTTTGATTATAAAATTGTAAAATGACAATACTTTGAATATCTATAAGATCAATTATCTTTGGTTTTTTTGGCCGAAGATACAAAAAAAAGTTCTTATAGTTTTTCAAAATGTACAAGACAATCCTTTAACATTTTTTGGATACAAATCAACCCTTTAATTTTTTTGAACAAAAAAAGCCTTTTGCCCAAAATCTCCATTAACTGGTGATGTGGCACATAAGAAAAAAAAAATTAAAAACATCCTTAATAAAAAATTACCAATTTTATACTTATAATTTTTTTTAATACATTTCACCCTCTTTTTTATTTAAATATCAATAACTAAATAATATTTAAAATTAAAATATTTATAAAACTAATCAAAACTCAATTAAACCAATCGAAACCTAATTAAACACTTTGAAACCCGATTAAAAAATTATTTTTTGGTAAATAATGCAAAATAGTGCTTAGTGTTTTTAATAAATTTTATTCTGATATATAAATTTTTAAAATTATAAGAATTAATTTGTTTTTTTAATTATTATGAGTTAATTTGAAAAATTAAAAAAAATATTTAAGACCATTTTAATTTTTTTTACCATAAATAACCATTTTACCAAAAAAAACCACCATCCAATATCGGAGGAGAGTGTGCTTCAAAAAGTGAGAGTGGGGAGGGGAGTGTTTAATACGATTTTTACAAGTTTAGGGTATAAGTGATACGATCTTTATAGTCATTTTATATGTAAACAGCGACATCTAATCAAATTTCGCCAAACACGTATGGTCTATCAGCTTTCAGCTATCAGCCAACATCTAGCAGCTATCAACAACAGCTAACAACTACCAGTATTAAGAAACAGCTAAACCAAATAGGTTTTTATGTTTCAATATAAATCCAGTCTATCAATAAGAATAAATTATCTGCACTTTCCATAAAATATATAAATTTCTAATTTAAATTAGGATTTGAATTCCATCAATTTTTTTTTGATAATTTACGATTATTTCAAGTTCATTTCAATTTAAAGGTCATGTTTAATAAATTTGCACTATTTATTACAAAATAAAAAAAAATTATTAATTATGTCTGATTTTATGTAGATTGAATTACATGACCCCTCAAATTAAATGAATTTTGAGGGAACCTTAATTTTTTAAATCAGGTTTGATAGTGTCAAAAAAAATGACCTTCGGAAAATCTAAACATGCCTTTTAGAGTTTTAAATATATTCCTATTTGACCAGATATTTTTGACCTTTTAGCAATTTATTTGCCTGGGTATAATATATTAGTTAGTAGGATATCAATTTTTTGCCCATAATTTTCATTTAATAACGAAACTTTAAATTATATCAAAATAATACCACATAATTGTAATTTATAAATTACTGACGTGATATATGATAATTAAGTAAATAAATTTATTTTCCAATGGTACATCAATCTATATTTGTCCAAATACCATCATTTAAAATACTATAAATTAAATTTAAGATACCATTTTGATATAAATTTAAGTTTTGATATCAAATTAATCCTAACAACGATTTAGTACCTCACTGGGTTATTAGCCAGCCTACTCACTTATAGAAGGATGCTGTCTAAAAGAAATTAATCTACAGTTTCCTTATTAAAGAAGTTTAATTTTATTAATTTTTTAATTTAGTAACATTGCCTGGATTTCCTTTCTGGGTGGTAAAAAATAGCTAAATATGGAATTATTTTAAGACTTATAGGCTCTTATAGAAGGAGCAAAATCATCATTTAGTGTAAAAATAATAATCATTAATTAGTTTCTATGTAAATAATTTTTACCTATACATACTTGTTATAGATAATAGTCAGCATTTACTTAATCAATTCATACATGTAAAAATTGAGTATAAAATAACTATTTGCTGCCACTTAATTTCATCATAAACTTAAAATTCAAAAATGGCTAATCAAGCATCAATATTCAAGTTTTTTTGCTCCATTTTTATAGTCAGCATGAACATATTACATGCATATGCAGATATAGACAGAAAGGCAAGTGAATAATTAGCTAGTTATAGCTTAATTTTGTTTTTGTCGCTTTAACATGTCCTATCTGATTCGGTCTGAATCAGTCGATACAGTGGCTTCGGATATCGGACGGTACCTTTATAATTGTGATGTGTTTTTAATTTGATTATTTTTATTGGTAAAATTGCAGGTTTACATTGTGTATATGGGATCACTTCCTAAAGTTGAATACACGCCATTAGCTCACCACCTCAATTTGCTACAAGAAGTTATTGAGACTAGGTATTGTAATAATAACTTTCATCTTAGATCAAAATTATTATTTTTATTATATACTATATAAATTATTGTTTTCCTAAGAAAAATGAATTTAAATATTAAAAATTAGGTCTAATGGTGTAAAAAAGTCAAACTTTTTTGACTTTTTGAAATTATATCCAAATCTTTTTAAAGTTGTAAATTTATCCAAATTTGGTAAATTGTTTATAAATCTAACTATTTTATCAAAATTGATTTAATTAATGCCTATAATATCAATTGAATATGTAAAGGTTTTTCAAAATTGAAAAAAAAGCTGCCAATTGGGATGACACATGAATCAGATAAATCAAATTCAAAAGATATCAAATTGATTTTAGAAAATTGGATAGATTTCCAACGAATTAGCCAAATTGGGATAGATTTACAATTTTTGAAAGGTTTTCAAAAAATAAAAACGGTTTGACTTTTTAAAACCATTAGACCTAAAAACTATAGTGGATTTATTAAATATTTAATTAATAAGTTTTTTAACAGTTCGGTCTAGCAATTTTTAATATTCGAGTTATTTATATTCAAACAGCAATTAAAAAAATAACAAATTTAATTATTAAAAACAATTTTTTTAGTTCCTAAATCATTTTTATGATAAATTAGCTCATAGTTGTTATCATAGTTACCTTTTTATTTTTATAATTATTTTTCCTTGTTATATAGATTTTGTAAAATTTCTCCAAACATGGAATTATCTATCATAAAATTAACTAACTAAAATATTACATTATATCTTATTTTTAATAATTAACTCATCATTTATTTATTGGATATATTATATAATTATTTAACATCGTGAAATTATTGGGCCAAACTAACAACTTTTTATTTAGTTTATACAATTTTTATAACATGCTTGCTAATTCATTTTTGCTTTGTTATTCCTTTTAGCTCTCTAGAAAATGTGCTGGTTACAAGTTACAGTCGGAGTTTCAATGGATTTGCTGCTAAACTTTCTGAAAATGAGGCACAAAAGCTCTCAAGTGAGTTCCAAATAAGCTAAAATTTAGCAAATTTTTAATTTGACAATTAGATTATATACATTTAATTAATTGTATTATATTGCCATTTGTAGACATGAAAGGAGTAGTATCAGTTTTCCCAAGTAAAACTTATGAGCTTCATACAACAAGATCATGGAGCTTTATGGGGTTAGATGAGAATGCAACTCGAAACGCTAACGTTGAGAGCAACGTTATCGTTGGAGTTCTTGATACCGGCATTTGGCCGGAATCCGACAGTTTTAATGATACCGGTTTTGGTCCTCCTCCTAAGAAATGGAAGGGGAGCTGTGAGGGAGGACAAAATTTTACTTGCAACAAGTAAGTAATTATAGTACTGTTTTAATATTAATTTAATATCGATCATCTATGTTGCACGGAAACGGGTTTGCTGAAATAGAAACGGTCAAATAGTATTTTTACCTGAATAATAGGCCATAAATTTAAGATTTCAAAATTTAAGAAATAATATTTTCGGAAACATGGATAAAATAGTCAATTTCTTGAAAATGAAAATCCTGAAACGGAAAGGGGAAAACTATTTTAAAAATAGAGTATAAATATAAATTATTAGAGTTTTATAAGTATTTTGAATATACAGTAGACCCTCTAATAAATACTCAGTAAATTAATAATTCTAACAATTAATAAAATTTTAGGGAACCAAATTTAACATTACGTCCTATATAATATTCAATAAATTAATAATTTTAATATTTAATAAATTTTTAGTCCACTATGCGTATTATTTATTAGAGGTTTGACTGTATAAATAAAATTCCCTTATATTGAAAATCTGAAAATGGCAAGCGAGAAACTACTTTTTACAAGAATAGCAGGTTAAAAATATAAAATTTTAGGCGTTTATGAAAACATAAAACTCGTAAACAATAGTATTTATCGGATTATTTCTTTTTACAATTATCGAATTATATAGTTTTTATATTATAGTTACCGACATTTTAATTATTATATTTTGATAAATAAACTTCCATTTACCTAACAACGAGACATTATTCAATCAAATCCGGTCAATAATTGTCGAATTGGCTGGCAGATTGCTGTGTATCCAACTTTGTCATGTATGCAATCCGTCAGTTGGACGTGATTGGGTAACCTTCGGTTTTTTGGAAAAATAGAAGTTCAAATAACAAAATGCAATAAATGAAACATAAATAACTAATTTGTAAAACGTATATAGTTGTTAACGATAAAAATATTTAACCCTAACTTCTGCAGCAAGATAATCGGAGCAAGGTTTTACAAAACAGCCGGAGAATCCACACGGGACATCGAAGGTCACGGAACACACACCGCATCAACGGCAGGCGGAAACAAAGTAAACGACGCCAGTTTCTTCGGCATCGCGCAAGGCACCGCCAGAGGCGGCGTACCTTCCGCAAGAATCGCCGCATACAAAGTATGTGGATCCGACGGATGCACAAGCCAAGACATTTTGGCCGGATTCGACGACGCCATTGCCGACGGAGTTGACATTATAACCGCTTCACTCGGAATCAGTTCTGCCGAAGAATTTCACCGGGATCCGCTCTCCATCGGAGCTTTTCATGCGGTGGAGAAAGGTATTTTTGTCGCTCAGTCTGCGGGTAATAGTGGTCCGGTTAAAGGATCCGTTTCGAGTGTAGCGCCGTGGATACTCACCGTCGCGGCGAGCAGTACTGATCGGCGGATTGTTGATAAACTTGTTCTTGGAAATGGAAAGACACTAATTGTATGTATAATTTCTCTTGCATTCTTACTATTAATTACTACTTTCTTTAAAATATTAACTCGAATTAACCGATTAACTTGGTCAAAGATTTTCGGTTAATTCGGTAATTTGGTTGGTAAATTTTTTAGTTCAGTTAAGAGTTTTAAAATTTCGGCTAACCAAATTAATTTATTTTATTTTTAATCATTATTATGTATTTTTATCGGTTTAATCGAATTAACAGACTAATTTGGTTAATTTGATTTTGCATGTTTATGCTTTCAGTTAATTCGGCCAGTTTGATTAGAAAGATAAAATAATTAGGTTAATTCAATTAAAAATAATTTAGTTTATTTTTAAATGAACCAACAAATTGTCTGAAGATCATGATCTTAAATGTAAATAAAACGTATGATATTATTTTGATAGAAATTGAAATTTAGGTATTAAATTGAATTTAGTAAAAAAATTTGTGGCACTATAAGTGATAATAACCCACTTTCTTTGTTCTTATGATTAATAATTTTGTTAAAACAGGGAAATTCTGTTAATGCTTTTACCTTGAAAGGAGATAGCTTTCCTTTAATACATGCCATTGATGCAGCAGGAGGAGACTGCAAACCTGAGGATGCTAGGTAAATTTATTGAGCTAAATAATTATAAGTCGGTTACGGACTTTTTATCTTTTATATTTCGATAATTAAATTTTTATTTTTTCAATAATGAGAGGTTATCCAATTAATTTCGGTCGATTATTGTCTATATGGCCGATAGATTACTGAAATTTAATTTTGCCACATAGACAATCCGTCAACCACATTAACAATTATTTACCAAAACTGATTGATTAACCTTTCGTTGTTGGAAAAATGAAAATCGGTTACTAAAAAACAGCAAATAAAAACATCAATATTTTTTTTTTTTTGAAAATGTGATTAAAGAAAAACTAGTGTATTAATTAAAGTTATGATTTAATTTCAGGTTTTGTACAAGTAATTGTCTAAATAGTAACTTAGTGAAGGGCAAGATTGTAATTTGCGAGGATGGTAGTGGAGAATCTGAAACTGAAAGAGCTGGTGCTGTTGGGGCCATCTTACCAAGTGATGGAACAGATGAAGATGTTTCTTATGTTTCTTCATCTTCATTCTTATATTTAACTAATGACAGTTTTAGTACTGTCATTTCCTACGTCAATTCTAAAAGGTATGAATCCATAATTAACCGCTAATAAATTCGGATCACCTCGTGAATTATTCGAAATTGAATCCGAAACAATCTGTTGCTATTATTGAGTCGAATTCGAGTCAATTATCAAGTTGAGTTCGAATATTAAAATATTTGGCTTGACCAGCTTGCAAGCCTATCGGATTTCGATCAATTATTTTTAATATTTTATAATATATATTGATTATTCTGCTGAATCGAGCTTGAGATAAATTCGATTGAGTTTGAGTTGAGTTTCAAACTTTATTTTCTTTTGTTTTTGATTAGGTCCAATCTGACAATGTTTCAACTCTAATTTGACTTCCCGGCAAAAAAAAAAAAACTCTATTTGACTTGGATTATTATCTCTACCATCAACTTTTTCTATGTCAAAAAACATTATTTCGCTAAATAATAATTGATAGAAATACTTTTTGGCAATGCCGAACAAAGTAAAATCTTTCTACATTTTTTGCAGTGAGCACACGGCAAACATATTGAAAAGTGAATCTATGAATGATTCTTCGGCACCTCTGGTTGCTTCTTTCTCCTCGCGCGGTCCGAATACGATTGTGTTTGATCTATTGAAGGTAATATATATAATGTACATTTATTTAATGACTATAGAAAAACAGTTGATTTGTGACGGAAATTCCATCATAAAGTTTTAGAATGAAAATCATCGTTGCATAATTTTATGCCAACATTTTTGTCACAAATTTGGGATGGATTATTTCCATCGCAATATTTGACCGTTCTTTTGTAAATTGATTACGGTTTCTGAAAAAATGATTGAATATAATGCAGCCGGATATCAGCGGACCAGGGATAGATATTTTGGCAGCTTATCCTCCGAATGTTCCACCATCGTCAGTTTCTAGTGATGAGCGTCAAGTGAAATTCAACATAGTTTCAGGAACATCTATGTCTTGTCCACATGCTGCTGGAGTAGCAGCTTATATTAAGTCATTTCACCCTGATTGGTCTACTTCAGCTATCAAATCTGCTATCATGACAACCGGTAATGCCCCGACCATATATATTTGGTTCATAAATTCTAAAAAGGTTAAACAATTGAAATATTTGTCTTTTTTAAAATAGAGTTAGATTTTATGTAGCGGCTCCAAAAGTCAAAACAAAACAAAAAAAAAATAACTAGGGTGAGCATTTGGTTTGAACTAAACCGAGTTTTTCCACTCCAAAATTGAGTCGAAATGAATTTATAGATTTTTAATATATTTAAACCAAATAAAACTTCGATTGATTTTTCGGTTTGTTCCGAAATTGATATGAAGCTTTTTTTTGCTTTTAAAACCAAACCCAGAAATTATCTGTTAGTATAAAACAAACAAAACTGAATTTATTGATTTGAAAGAATTACTTGGTTTTGTTTGATTTTTAAACTCAACCGAAAGAAAGTACACATTTTAATTTTTTAAAATTAAAGTGAAGCGAAATTTAATAAAATTTAAATCGAACAAGACTATTTGGTTCGGTCAATTTTTCTATGTAGCTCGGTTATATTAAAACTTAAACAATTTTTTTGTGTCCAAAATAAAACTAAAATGACATTTCCTTTTCTTAGAATTGAACCAAACTGATTTCTATAAACAAATTAAACCAAATCAAACTACTTTGTTCAGTCAATTGTTTATGTTCGGTTCAGTTTATACTAAAACTTAGCTATTTTTCTAATATTCAAAATTAAACCGAATCAAAAAAAATTAATTTACATAACATTACCTGATCGAAGGAAACATGTCTGAATAAAATCTTTTTAAACTGACCATTCATCTTGATCTGCCTGTAGCTACTCCGATGAACGGCAGCGCAGATGCTGAATTCGGCTACGGTTCCGGCCACTTAAACCCATCAAAAGCCATTAATCCTGGGCTAGTCTACGAGGCTCATAAAGAAGATTACTTAACATTTCTCTGCGGTCTAAACTACACCCAAGACGCCATCAGAATCATCTCCGGCGACAACACAACTTGCCCAGAAACCACCAAAAACTACTCTCCGAGGAACCTGAATTACCCTTCCATGGCGGCCAAACTTGAAGCTAACAAGGCCGTTTCCGTCACTTTTAACAGAACCGTTACTAACGTCGGCGTCGCTAATTCTACGTACAAAGCAAGTGTTTATACGAGCTCCAAATTTAAAATCAGTGTGGTGCCGGAAACGCTGTCGTTTAAAGGAGTTAATGAGAAGCAGTCGTTTGAAGTTAGTGTCGTTGGCGACGGTTTGAAGAGCGATGAGATTACGTCATCTTCGTTAGTTTGGTCTGATGGAACTCATAATGTGAGGAGTCCTATTGTTATTTACGCATGATTTTTTTTATATGATTATTATTGTTGAAATTCAGTTTCTGAAAATAATGTAAATCATAAGAATTAGTCATCATTTACGAATTTGAGAAAGTTTTCAAGATTTATCAATGAAAATGAATCAATTTTTTTGTGTGTTGCTGAAATCAGAAAGTTGGATTTACTGATTATTAGGGGGTGTGCAATCTGTTTTTCAGTTTGGTTCGGAAGTGGAATTATCAAAACCGATCGGTCCTTTAAAAATTTGAAAACCGCACAGAAATTTGACCAAAAAAATTAATTTGGTTCGGTTCGGTTATAATTTTTCTTTTTTAAAATTTTACTTATAAAAAAATACAAAAAATCTCAAATATCAAATTTAAATCAAATTGTAATATTTTATACACGGTAGCACTTAAATATGAAACAAAATAGAATTATTTTTTAAAAATAATAGTAATATTATAAGACACCACACCTGTGGCGAAGAATCGAAAAAGGAGAAATTAGGAAAATGCCTAATTAGAAAAATTATTAATTAACCTCAAAATGCCAACTTTATACTTTTACTCCAGTGCGCTTTCTAAATACGTTTATTTTACAGTCAATCCTCTAATAATTAATATACATGGTGGATTAATAATTTATTAATTATTAGAATTATTAATTTATTAAATATTTTATGAGACGTAATATTCAAATTAGTTCCCTAAAATTTTATTAATTATTAAAATAATTAATTTATTGAGTATTGATTATTAAAAAGTCTACTATATATCTAAATAATACTCCACGTGTTTTCATTATTTCAAGGCTAATTCCCTGAAAAAACCTCCACCTTTTAGCCCCTTTTCGTTTGCACCCTCACGTTGCAAAATCACCAATTTTACCCAAATTTACACCTTTCGTTTTCAATTCCACCCTTAAGCATTAAATTGACCTTTTTTCACTTGAAAAAGGTCCAGATCAATACTTAATACTTAAGCATGTATACTAAATAGGGCTTAATGTTATATTTAAACAAAAAAAAAAATTCTTTTCACAAATTAAAAAAATTTAATAATAAATTTTTATTGAATACAATAAATATTATTATTTTGTACAAATTCAAATCCGATTTTATTCGAGCTCGCTACTTTATTTGATATTAGAATTAATTTAAATATTTTTTTATATCATTAAAAATTATTAATTTAATTAACTAAATAATTAATAAAAATACTCCATCCGTGTATTCCGACCCACTTCCGGTCGGCTGCTGTCGTCCTCCGCGTATTCCGACCCACCCCCAGTCGGCCGCCGTCATCCTCCGCGTCTTCCTCCCATGGAAACCGACCTCCTCGTTTTCCATGGGAGGAAGACGAGCTGGTTTGTCTTCCCAAGGAAGACAAACCAGCAGCTGGTCGTCTTCCTTCCATGGAAGACGACCAGCAACTGGTCGTCTTCCAAGGATTGAAGACGATTCAGGTTGTCTTCCTAAGGAGGAAGACGACCAGATCTGGTCGTCTTCCTCCTTAGGAAGACGACCAGCTCGTCTTCCTTGGGAGGAAGACGAGCTGGTCGTCTTCCTCCCATGGAAGACGACCAGCTCTGGTTCGTCTTCCATGGAAGACGAACCAGAGCTGGTTCGGTTTGCCGGGAAATAAAAAAATTTTAAAAAAAATTAAACTAAAAACGATATAAAAATATAATTTATTTAATTTAAATTTATTTTTGGAATAAAAGCAATAAGTTTTAAATAAAAAGGTAAGTATAATATTTTAAATTAATATTTTAAATTTTAGAAAGATGGTTTTTTGTTTAATTATAACATTAGGGACTATTATGAATATTTGTTAAAATATGAAGTATTGGAAAAAAGATCAATTTAATGCTTGATTGTGTAATTGAAAGAAAAAGGTGTGGATTTTAATAATTGAGGGTGGAATTGAAAACAAAAGATGCGGATTTGGGTAAAATTGGTGATTTTGCAACGTGAGGGTGCAAACGAAAAGGGGCTAAAAGGTGGAGGTTTTTTCAGAGGATTAGCCTTATTTCAAACATCTTCTTCTTCAATAAAAAAAACCTTCAGCTCATTTTACTTCTTCTTTAAAAACTCTTAACTCATTATTTCATTAAAAATAAAGACAATTATAAAGAATTTCAAGTTCAAATCCAAACGTTTATTAATTCACATTCAATCGGACGAGAGAAATTCAAGTTTAAATCCAATCGTTTATTAATTCAAATCCAATCGGTACAATTTATTCAAATTCTGATCCAAAAATCATCATAATCTGCAACAAAACGGTAAGATACTGTTGAAACAATTTTAATTATTTTAGGCTAAACACATCTAAAGGCCCTTGTACTATATCATTTTTGTTCAAAAAGCCCTTATATTATTTTTTTGTTCTCCAGGTCCCTATATTTGGCAAAATTCCGATTTTTAGATCCTTTTAAGGGACTGGAGGAATAAAAAAATTATAAGTAAAGGAACTGGAAAAAACTAAAAAATGACCTAAAAATCAAAAATTATGTAAGTAGAGGGACCTGAAAAACAAAAAAATAGTATAAAGGTTTTTTAAATAAAAATAATATAGTACAAGGGCCTTTAGATGGGTTTAGCCATTATTTTATTATAAGGTTTAGATCCGTTTCAAACTGTTTATTATAACAGCTCCTAAGAGTTGTTACGCCAGATGCAATTTATTTTGTTTGTATATTATAATTTTTAGAGTATATAACATATAGTTTCAGGTTGATATAATACATGCTTAAAAGAGTTTAAAACAGTTTCAATTATGTATTTCTTAAACAGTTTCAATTATGATAATTTTTATAAGGCTAATTGCAAATTAAATCACAAATTTTAACGTGATTTGTAATTACACCATGAATTTTGAAATTTAATAATGTCAATATCAACTTTATTTATTTTGGCAGATTGGTAACCAACCAATCATACAACAACACGTAATTGTATATTACGATGTCCACGTTAATGTTTTTTTAGCTCTATCAATTTGCCAAAAAATAAAAGTTGGTTATTGACATTACCAAATTTTAAAGTTCGTGTTGTAATTGCAAATTAGATTAAAGTTTATAATTTTATTTATATTACACTTTCCATAATTGTAATTTTTTTGAATACATCAAATTTCATTAATAGAATCTGAAACAGTTACATTTGTAAAAAAATCGAGAAATTTTCGGTTATATAATTGTATTTATTTATTTAATATGAGTGTTTTAAATTTTCAAATTATTTTAAAATATTAATTT
Organism: Mercurialis annua; assembly: GCF_937616625.2. NCBI lineage: Eukaryota > Viridiplantae > Streptophyta > Magnoliopsida > Malpighiales > Euphorbiaceae > Mercurialis > Mercurialis annua. The sequence goes on along the minus strand of NC_065575.1, from coordinate 1,093,868 downwards.
ATAGCCGTTATTTCCATTTTCACAAGTCACAATTTAAACAATAAATTAATATTAAAAGTTGATGATAAAAATTATTATTAAATTTATAATAATAAATAAATTATATATTCTGCTGCATCGCAGATAATATGCTAGTTAAAATTATTCTAAAGTAGCTTAAAAAAAAGATTAATGTCAAAAAAATCATAAAATTTACATATTTTCTTATTTTAATCACGCAATTTAAATTTTCTCATTTTGATACACGAACTACCACTTTTTCTCAAATTCATGCACGCACGTTGCTGAGGTGACATTCATAGATTAGTGTAAAATGACCTCCACTTCAGCGAATTACACCAATGTAGACGTGACACCTCAACACCATATATGAATTTGGGAAAAGTGATAGTTCATGTATGAAAATGACAAAATTTAAACTATATAATTAAAATGAAAAAATGTATAAAGTTCGTAATTTTTTTTGACACCCTTTAAAAAAATTACTCTATTAACCGAACTAACCGTGATCATCACTAAAATGGATATTAAACTCTCTGGGTCACTGAGTTATTCCAATATTATAAAAATGGTACTAAATTTCAAATCGTTAAAAGCTGGTCACTAAATTATCGATTCTCAAGGAAGTCACCGTCTTAAAAGAATGGGATTTAATTTATCGCAAATTACAAAACGGGTACTGAATTATACCATTTTGTTAAAAAAATGATACTGAATGATACATCTTTTTGTAATTATGGCATGCCACGTAGGATAAAACATAAAAAATTTGGTGCGTTTTGTCTCGAGTGACATCTCGTGAAATAATTTGATAACTTAGTGATCATTTTTTAACGATTTGAAACTTAATACCCTTTCTGCAATATTTGAATAATTTAGCGATCTAGGGAGTTTAATATTCCACTAAAACACTAACCTTTTTCTCCTAATTTCTACTCTTCACTTCACGCCGTCGTTGTCACCGCTTCCATTGCTTATTCCGGTCCCCCACAGCTGCCGCTTTCTGTTTTTCCTCCCTTCACGCCGCCGCGGCGGATGTTACCGTGGACTCGCCGCCGCTGCTGCTCCTTACTTGACGATGCTTACGCTGCTCTTTTTTCACACTGCTGCCGCCGCCTGTCCTTCGTGATGCTTCTGCTCCTTAAATCAGCTTGAGAATCACTTCATGGAAGGTATTTATTTGCAAACGATTTGATGATTTTAATTTTTAATTCATGATTCAAACTTGCATTTTTATAGTGTTCTGATAAATTATAAAACTGTATTTTTTTTAACGGTGCTCCAATAAACTATGCTTAACTTTGAATTTAAATCATTTTATCACTAATTTATAGCATGAGGAAGGATTAAACGATATTAAATGTCGAATGGTGTTTAACTAATGTAATAGTATAATTTTTTTATGTTCATTATTTTTATCAAAAATATGTGTCGTAGTTTTAATTATGATTTGTGCTTGAAGTTGTTCTATAGTTTGTCTCAACTCACATATTATCAACTTTAGATATGTTATTTTTGAGATATTATTATTGTTATATTATGTTGTTTATCTTTATGTTTTACTTAAATAACTTCAATATGAATAATTGTATTTATACATCTATTGTTCTTGCTTTAGACGGAAAATGGCTCATTCGGAGCAAAGCGAGGGTTTCATCCTAGTCTATCATTCAAACCAAACATTCCGAACCAAAAAGTATCTGAAATACTAAAAGCAATGAGAAACCTATAAATTCATAACCACACGGCATTATTTCAGTGAGACATGACTGCCGATGCTTGCCTTCACTTCCAATTCACTAGCCACTGTTCTCCGATCAGCAATTTCAACAAGCTCCTCCTTACTCGGCCGAGCAACTCATGCCATAATCATCAAAACCCAATTATGCCCACTTTCATCCTTCCTCTCCAATCACCTCATCACCATGTACTCCAAGCTCGACCTTCCAAACTCAGCCCAACTCGTCCTCGAGCTTACCCCAACTCCCTTTCGCTCCGTCGTCACCTGGACCGCCCTTATTTCCGGTTCTGTTCAGAATGGCCATTTCTCATTTGCCCTTATCCATTTCCTTAACATGCTCCGTGAGAATATCCAACCCAATGACTTCACTTTCCCTTGTGCTTTCAAGGCATCGGCTTCTCTATTGTTACCCTTTTTGGGGAGACAGATTCATGCCGTTGCTGTTAAGTTAAGTCAGATTGATGATGTGTTTGTGGGCTGCAGCGCGTTTGATATGTACTTGAAAACTGGACTTGTTTGTGACGCATGTAAACTGTTCGATGAATTGCCTGAGAGAAACGTTGTTACTTGGAATGCGTTTATTTCTAATGCTGTGCTCGAAGGGAGGTATAGAGATGCTGTTGATGCTTATACCGAGCTTAGAAGGGCGGGTTGTGACCCGGATTCGATTACAATTTGTGCGTTTCTTAATGCGTGTGCTGAACCTGTGTGTTTAGACCTTGGAAGACAGATGCATGGTTATGTTTTTCGAAGTGGGTTTGCGACGAATGTGTCGGTTTTGAATGGGCTTATTGATTTTTATGGCAAGTGTAAACAGGCTAGATTAGCAGAGATGGTGTTTGGCGAAATAGAGAATAGGAATGCTGTTTCTTGGTGCTCGGTAGTGGCTGCTTTTGAGCAGAATGGAGAAGAGGAGAAGGCTTGTTTGTTGTTTTTAGAGGGCCGGGAAGAAGGAATTAAGCCAACTGATTATATGGTTTCTTCTGCTATTAGTGCGTGTGCAGGGCTGGCGGGTCTTGAATTGGGAAGGTCAGTTCACGCACTCGCTGTGAAAGCATGCCTGGAGGGTGATATTTTTGTTAGCAGTGCCCTTGTTGACATGTATGGGAAATGTGGAAGCGTTCAGGATTCTGAGCAAGCTTTTAATGAGATGCCTGAGAGGAACTTGGTTACATGGAATGCTATGATTAGCGGATACGCATGCCAAGGACATGCTGACATGGCTATCAGATTGTTTCAAGAAATGACTTCTGAGGTGGCACCAAACTATATCACACTGGTATGTGTTTTATCAGCTTGTAGTAGAGGAGGCGCAGTTGACTTAGGCATGGAGATTTTTGAATCCATGAGGGACAGGTACAGGATTGAACCAGGGGCAGAACATTATGCTTGTGTTGTAGATTTGTTAGGGAGGGCTGGTATGGTGGATCATGCCTACAGGTTTCTACTGAATATGCCTATCCGTCCAACAAGTGAAGTTTGGGGTGCCCTTTTAAATGCCTGCAGGGTTTATGGGAAGCAAGAGTTGGGAAAGATAGCAGCTGATAAATTATTCAAATTGGATCCAAAAGATTCTGGCAACCATGTGCTGCTTTCAAACATGTTTGCTGCTGCTGGCAGGTGGGAGGAAGCCACCTCGGTGAGACAGGAAATGATGGATGTTGGAATCAAGAAAGGTGCAGGTTGTAGTTGGCTTACTGCAAAGAATATGGTCCATGTTTTTCAAGCAAAGGATACATCCCATGCAATGAACACAGAGATCCAAGCAATGCTAGCTAAGTTAAGAACGGAAATGAAGGCAGCTGGCTACTTGCCTGACACAAACTATGCACTCTATGATATAGAAGAAGAGGAGAAAAGTAGTGAAGTTTGGTACCACAGTGAGAAGATTGCCCTTGCCTTTGGCCTCATAGTTATCCCTCCTGGAGTACCTATAAGAATCACAAAAAACCTCAGGATCTGTGGTGATTGCCATAGTGCTTTTAAGTTCATATCAGGCATAGTTGGCAGAGAAATTGTTGTTCGTGATAACAGCCGATTTCATTGTTTTCGGGAAAGTCAGTGTTCTTGTGGAGATTATTGGTGATAATTTCAACCAACTTAACAAGTATGTATCTTTTTATTCTACCACAACATTGTATCATTTAATCTGATGTCTATGTATTCAATTTGCATTGGATCAATTCTGAGAATTCAATGATGTACATCTCTACACCATGCACTTTCTGTATGATTAGTTTAATTCCAGGCATATTCTCCCTTTGGTTTGTGGTTGGCTAATTTTGAGATGATCAACTCTTTATATGCTTGATTCAGATACTAGTTGTAGATGGAATGGTAGCAAACTAGCAATATGTAACAAGTGTTACAGTTACAATGTGAATACATTTAATTGTCAGTTACATAGCTTAATTATAGGGATTAGATTAGCATAACTCTAGGAATTCCTTTCCTTTCTTTAGCATATACTTGTGTATAAATACCTATGATTAATCTAATACAAATCATTGAGAATTCTACTCAACCTTAGTATTTCTGGTTACATGGTATCAAAGCTGCCCTAGTGTGCAGATCCTCTTTTTTTTTGTTTGCCCCTGTGTGCAAACAGCAGTTCTTCAGGAACCTCTAGCCATCACCTGCTTCTTCTTGTGACCAACCTCTAGCCATCACCTGATCTCACCACCCCTCTGAGAAGACTCGCAGCCCGCCAAATTGCCGGATTCTGCTTCTTCGGCTGCTGTTCCTTCATCCACGCGCCACCACGCGCCTCCGCCCTCCGGCCACTCTCTGCCACGCGCCGGCGCGTGGGACCACCTCTGGCCACCGGTTCTTCTCCGTCCTATTTTTTTCCAGATCAGTACCTTATTTCCGGTCTTCCCATCTGGTCAGTTTTCAATTTCAGCAACTTCTTTTTTTTTGGTGCACCTGTACTGTGGTGACTCTGCTGTCATTTTATTTTTGTACCTGCTGGAACTGTTCTTTAGTGTGCTTATTTCTGATTATTATGGCTGAGGGAAAGAAAGCTGAAACTAGTGGGCATAATAAACCTATGGTTAGTGGTATTATGGCGGTATCTCCTAGGATTACTGATCATAAATTGACCGGGGCGTCTAATTATGTTGATTGGTCCACCAATGTTACGTTGTATCTTCGGAGTATCAGAAAATCCCGCCATTTGACCGACGACCCGAAAACGGATGATGAAGATTGGATGGCTGATGATGCTTGTCTTTTACTTGGCATCAAGAACTCTATTGATGCTAAGATTGTTAGCTTAGTTCGTCATTGTGGGTATTGCAAACAAATTATGGATTATTTGAAATCTCTGTATGCTGGAAAGGGTAATGTTTCTCGCTTATATGATACATATAAGTCGTTTTATACTACTGATCGCCAAGGGCAATCTGTTCAGGATTACTATATGCAGTTAAAGGACACCTTTGAGCAATTGAATGAATTGCTACCTTTAAGCACAGATATCACGGTCCTTCAAGCTCAACGAGAACAAATGTTTGTTCTCCGATTTTTATGTGGACTCGGTTCAGAATATGAAGGGGTCACTTCTCAGATTCTCTCCAGTGCTGACATTCCTGATGGTGAGGAGGCCCTGACTCGTATTTTGCGCAGTAACTTAGTTCTTTCAGCCACTCCTTCTGATCCTGGTTCTAGTGCTCTTTATAGTCAAAGGCATAATTCTTACCGACCTTTTAAGGGTCCAACCAGGGGGAGTAACCGGGACATGCGAAGTCCAAATGATGGCAGCAGATCCGTTGTATGCTTTTATTGTCATGAGCCTGATCATACCAAACGAACTTGTCCTCTTCTCAAGGCTAAGGAGAAACGTTATCGGTCTGCTCAGGTTGCTACTACTGATGTTATACCCTCTGCTCCATCCTCTACTCCATCCTCTGCTCAATCTTACACTCTTACCGCGGAAGAATATGCCAAGTATCAAGAATCATTAGCTGCAGAGCATTCTTCGTCTGTCACTGCCATTGCTGAGTCAGGTAATCCCAATAAGTGCCTCGTTTCTTCCTCTTCAAAATGGGTCATTGATTCTGGTGCTACAGATCATATGACAGGTAATTCTAAACTATTCAATTCTTACAATAGTACTTTTCCTTCTCATGTTACCGTAGCCGATGGTACTCACTCTTCGGTTACTGGTTCTGGTAATATTAATCCAACTTCCTCACTTTTCCTTTCCAATGTTCTTAATGTGCCTGGTTTTTCATTTAATTTGATTTCTGTGAGTAAACTTACACGCTCCCTTAATTGTTCTATCTCATTTTTCCCTGATCATTGTTTGTTTCAGGATCTTATGACGAAACAGATTATTGGTAGTGGACGGGAATCTGATGGTCTCTACGTTTTGGATACGACCGTTAGAAGACCTGTTGCTTGCTCTACTGTATCCACCCCTTTTGATGAGCATTGTCGGTTGGGACATCCTTCTTTACCTCTGCTGAAAAAGATATGTCCTCAGTTTCAGAAATTGTCTAGCTTAGATTGTGAGTCGTGTCAATTTGCTAAACATCATCGTCTGGCTTCTACTCCTCGAGTCAATAAAAGGTCTAATTTTCCGTTTGAATTAGTTCACTCTGATGTTTGGGGTCCTTGTTCTGTTGTGTCTAAACCAGGTTACAGATATTTTGTGACTTTTGTGGATGATTATTCTCGAACTACTTGGTTATATTTAATGAAACAACGTTCTGAATTGTTTACTCATTTTACTGCTTTTTGTGCTGAGGTTAAAACCCAATTTAATGTTTCAATTCATACTTTACGAAGTGACAATGCAAAAGAATACTTGTCTGGCCCTTTTCAAACTTTTATGTCTCAGAATGGCATTCTTCATCAAACTTCTTGTGTCGATACACCTTCACAAAACGGTGTAGCTGAACGTAAAAATCGTCATCTTCTTGAAACTGCTAGAGCTCTTTTGTTTCAAACGCAGGTTCCAAAATATTTTTGGATAGATGCTGTTTCTACAGCATGTTTCTTGATCAATCGCATGCCTTCTGCGGTGTTGAATGGTGAGACTCCTTACAGTATTCTTTTTCCGGATAAACCACTATTTAGCATGCCACCTCGTATATTTGGAAGTACTTGCTTTGTTCGGGATGTTCGTCCAAATGTTACTAAGCTTGATCCAAAATCACTAAAATGTGTCTTCCTCGGGTACTCTCGCCTGCAAAAAGGGTATCGTTGTTTTTCCCCTTCTCTTGATAAATATCTTGTGTCCTATGATGTCTCTTTTATGGAACATCTCCCCTTCTTTCCCATGTCTTCTAATGTGTCAAAATCTGATGATGTTATTGATAATGATATGTTGGTTTATCATATTCATCCTACTTCGCTACCTCAGCAACAGCCTAAGCCACCTATTACTCAAGTTTATTCACGACGTCAGCAACCTCCAGCTTCCAGTCCAGTACCAATTCCTGTTTCGGCTGAAGATCCTCCTGAGTCAAGTAATGCTACCGATGATATTCCTATTGCCCTTCGCAAAGGTAGACGATCATGTACTTATCCTATCTCTGCTTTTGTTTCCTATGAGTTTTTATCTTCCCCTTCAAAATGTTTTATTGCTTCGCTTGACTCTACATCTGTTCCAAAATCTACTTCGGAAGCCTTATCCCATCCTGGATGGCGTATGGCAATGATGGAAGAAATGAATGCTCTAGATGCTAATGATACTTGGGATTTGGTACATTTGCCTGTGGGAAAGAAATCTGTAGGATGCCGATGGGTGTTTGTTGTAAAACTTAATTCTGATGGTTCAGTAGCTCGTCTAAAAGCTAGACTTGTTGCAAAGGGCTACGCTCAGACTTATGGGGTTGATTATTCTGACACTTTTTCACCAGTGGCCAAAATGTCTTCTATTCGCCTTTTTATCTCAATGGCAGCCAGTTCTGATTGGCCCCTTCATCAACTAGATATCAAAAATGCCTTTTTACATGGTGACCTTCAAGAGGAAGTTTATATGGAGCAACCACCAGGTTTTGTTGCTCAGGGGGAGTATGGCAAAGTTTGTCGTCTCCGTAAATCTTTATATGGGTTGAAACAGAGTCCTCGAGCGTGGTTTGGTAAGTTCAGTCAAGTAGTTGAACAATTTGGGATGAAGAAGTGCAAGTGTGATCACTCGGTTTTCTATAAGCGTTCCCCTTCAGGCATCATCCTTCTTGTTGTCTATGTAGATGATATTATTGTTACAGGAAGTGATGTTTCGGGAATTTCATCTCTGAAAACATTTCTTCATGATCACTTTCATACAAAAGATTTGGGGGCTCTGAAGTATTTCTTGGGAATTGAAGTGTCAAGGTGCAAGAAAGGGATCTTCCTATCTCAAAGGAAATATGTTCTTGATTTATTGACAGAAACTGGAAAGTCTGGAGCTAAGCCATGTAGTGCGCCTATGACTCCAAACTCTCATCTCACATCAGAGGGAGAGCCTTTTGCAGACCCCGGAAGATATAGGCGTTTAGTGGGTAAACTGAATTATCTTACTGTAACAAGACCTGATATTTCTTATTCAGTTAGTGTTGTTAGCCAGTTCATGTCTTCTCCTACCATTGATCACTGGAATGCACTTGAGCAGATCTTATGTTACTTAAAAGGGACACCTGGACGTGGATTACTTTACAAGAATCATGGTCATACTAAGATTGAGTGTTTCTCTGATGCAGACTGGGCAGGAGACAAGAATGATAGAAGATCCATTACTGGTTATTGTGTTTTTGTTGGAGGTAATCTCGTTTCTTGGAAGAGCAAGAAACAACATGTTGTCTCTCGTTCTAGTGCGGAATCCGAATATCGAGCAATGTCTCAATCTGTTTGTGAGATTGTGTGGATCCGTCATCTCTTGTCTGAACTTGGATTCAAGGTTAACACTCCAGCAAAGTTATGGTGTGATAATCAAGCAGCTATTCATATTGCTTCTAATCCTGTGTTCCATGAACGTACCAAGCACATTGAAGTTGACTGCCATTTTGTTCGTGAGAAGCTAGAAGAAAACATTATTTCCACAGAATACATTGGCACTGAGGAACAACTTGGAGATATTTTTACTAAGGCTTTAAATGGGGTTCGGGTAAACTATATTTGTAACAAGCTGGGCATGACAAATATCTATGCTCCAGCTTGAGGGGGAGTGTTACAGTTACAATGTGAATACATTTAATTGTCAGTTACATAGCTTAATTATAGGGATTAGATTAGCATAACTCTAGGAATTCCTTTCCTTTCTTTAGCATATACTTGTGTATAAATACCTATGATTAATCTAATACAAATCATTGAGAATTCTACTCAACCTTAGTATTTCTGGTTACATGTTAAAGTGGGAAATCCCACATTGGTTGTGTGTGTGAGTGGACATGTGTTTATATATTGGTTGGACACCTCCACTTAACACCAATTGGTTTTAAGATGGAATCTAACATGGTATCAAAGCCTTATCCATTCACACAATTTGAGTTTGGCCTGGCCCACGTGAGATTTACGTGAGGGGGGACTTTGTTGCTCGGCCCGTACACGCTAAGCGTGAGGGGGAGTGTTAAAGTGGGAAATCCCACATTGGTTGTGTGTGTGAGTGGACATGTGTTTATATATTGGTTGGACACCTCCACTTAACACCAATTGGTTTTAAGATGGAATCTAACAACAATCAACTACTGTTTAATTCTAAATATATCCTATTTAAGCAGAATTTATAGTACAATGAAACACAAACAGGTGATTCTCATTCAGTTGTATCTACTTGTTTCTTTAAACTTTTGGAGACAGGGAAGAGCTTGGAGTTAACCATGTGAATGTATTTTTTTAACTCTTGCATTAGATAACACCGTTTGGTATCCTAACATAACATTTTATAGCTTCACAATATTTACAATTACATTCTTTAACCTTAACAACCTAAGGATAATTACATACTTCTTACTGCAGTTGTAATAAAAAGAGAAGAAAATTAGATGGAATGAGGTGTTAACATATATGAGACAATTTATCTAAATAAAAGAAAGGGTGATTTTATTAATTATCTTACATATTTATGTAGCATCTATATAGCAAATATGTCTATAAATTACATACGGCATATTGATTCATAAATACAAATCCTACATCTTGTTCTAAATTTCTTTAAGATTTGTTGTTTAATTCTGATGCAGTTTTATCTCTTTTGTTCCTTAAATCTATTAGGCATAGCTGCGTGCCTAAAGAAACTAATTGGATACTGTTACAAGTATGGCACCATAGTTTGACATAGATAAAGTATTATGGGAGTCGGTTTGATCAGACAAGTATTCCCTTTGCGGTTATGGAAATTTTAGCCTGATGATTACTGTCCAAATGCAATTATGTGATTTAGGCATTATCTTTTTTTTATATATATATTTTTTTCAATTTGTATCTTGTTTTGACCCTCTTGCCCATTATTCAGAAAACGAGCCTCTGGTTCTCATGTAAGATATCATCTTTACCGCCTGGTAATAAGTCAGCAAACCATCCTAAGTTGGCCTTTAGATTCCAACGGGGATAAGTGTACAAAGTAAGATTTACTTGGTAAAAACAAAGTAACCATAAAAGGCACCTCATTTTAAAGGTACTTGAAGTCCTTCTTGTTGCAGCTGTATGGACTTTAATCCTTGATCTCTTTGATACAGGTAAAAACTCAAGTTAGATTGAAAATATGTTGTTCCAATATATATATGTATATATATATTTATACTGTTGCACTGAAGAAAACTCTTTTATGGTTTGCATTGTTCTTTTAAACAAATGTAAGGAAGGAAAGCATCATAATATGACTTGAAATATGCACTTGGTATGTAGAAAGTTGTTGTTAACCTAAAGGAGATAAAAAATCTTGAAAGATTTGATCAAGAGATTTTGTTGATCTTCATTATATTACCATCTCTACTTATAGAATGCTTTTGTAAGATTATGTAGACTAAGCATCATATCCTCACAGTAAATGCACAGTGTTCATTTTTGGTTAATTAATGAAACTACAAGATATGATTTTAAAGATGCATTTAATAAGTAAAAGGTTCTTTCTATTCTACTAACTGTTTTGTTTTTTTTGGCGGAAGGACTCCAGTTGTTGAAAGCCACTTCGAGCGCAAAATCGAGTCAGGTTACGCACAATTATGGTTATAAAGCAGTGCCAACACATAAATTTTCTATTTAAAAGACTCGAACCGTACCCTTATGGGTAAGCAAACTACACATCACCTGGTCCTTAGTCACCATACTAAGTTTGTTTTAGTATAAAAGCATAATTTGCTGCCATTCTATTTGCAATTATACAAAAAATGGCTTATGCATCAACGTTGTTTCCTTGCTTTTCCTTTCTTCTTATATTGGCTATGAGAATGTCATATATCTCTGCAGATGAAGATAGAAAGGCAAGTTAAATTGTTATTTAGGTCAGACAGTCATGTTTCTTTGATATATGATGCTAATTCTATGATCTGTTAAAATTGAGTTTCTTTAAGTTAGGAATTTGCAGGTCTACATTGTGTACATGGGGTCACTTCCTGAAGGGAAATACTCACCATTGGCTCACCAACTTAGTTTGCTTAAAGAAGTTATCGGAAGCAGCAGGTAAGATAAATTGATGTTCTCGAGTCCTTTTTTGTTCTTCTAATCCGCTCTCTTCTTTCTCTATTTCCAGCTCCATAGAAAAATTGTTGGTTCACAATTACAAAAGGAGTTTCAACGGATTTGCTGCTAAACTTTCTGATCATGAGGTGCAGAAGCTTGCAAGTGAGTGCTATTAAACATAATCCATTACTAGTTACATGAAGGATTATTTAGTTTAATAGCTGATTCATTCTTTATCCCATGTGCAGACAAGAAGGAAGTAGTCTCAGTCTTTCCAAGCAGAACTTTCCAGGTTCAGACAACAAGGTCCTGGAGCTTCATGGGATTCGATGAGAATCTACACACAAATCAACATGTTGAGAGTGATATCATAGTTGGTGTTTTTGACACTGGGATCTGGCCTGAATCAGCGAGTTTCAATGATGAAGGTTACAGTCCTCCTCCAAGGAAGTGGAAGGGAAGCTGTAATGGTGGCAAAAATTTCACCTGCAACAAGTAAATGATATCATAGCCCTTAAATTAAGACTATTTCTTCCATGATTGTTTTTTCTTTGAGCAAAGTGTCATCCGGTCCCTGAACTTATGCGTCAGGGTCAATTTATTCGTACTTGGCCATTATAATCAATTATGTACAATACTATCTATTATTAGTTCAGTTTTTCCAAATTGTTAAAAATAAACGACTTCATGGACCGCGACGAGAGAGTTAACTAGCGTAAAAATATTGATTACTTTTTCTAATTAACTTAAAAATTGAGAGTATTGTCCTTAATTGATTATAATGGCCAAGTGTGAGTTAAATGACCCTGATGCTCATGTTCAGGACTGTGATGACCCTTAATTCTTTATTCTTTAAACTGTATTTTCTGTATCAGCTTTCCTTAATGTCTTGCCAAACAATTTTCATTGTAATAACCATGCTTGATGCAAAATTTGCAGTAAGATAATTGGAGCCCGATATTACGGCTGGGGATCATCAGATTCTGCAAGGGATGAAGTAGGTCATGGAACACATACTGCATCCACAGCTGCAGGGAACAAAGTTATTGATGCTAGTCTTCTAGGCATTGCTCAAGGTACTGCAAGAGGAGGGGTACCCTCTGCCAGAATTGCTGCATACAAAATTTGCTCGGTTTCCGGATGCGCTGGAGCAGACATTTTAGCAGCCTTCGATGATGCTATTGCTGATGGAGTTGACGTTATATCCCTTTCTCTGGGATTTCTTTCTGCTCAAAGCTATGACGAAGATCCCATTGCAATTGGATCATTTCATGCCATGGTAAAGGGGATATTTATCTCCCAATCTGCAGGCAATAGTGGCATGTTTGGAACAGTGTCAAGTGTAGCACCATGGATTCTGTCTGTTGCTGCAAGCAGTATAGATCGTCAGATCATTAATAAAGTTGTTCTTGGAAATGGACAAACATATACTGTAAGTATGTCTTATTCCTTACTCTCTCCACCGGTATTTCATTTTCTTCTATGAATGATGCAGAGCAATAAACTTTATCGGGCCATAACTTTTGACTCTGTTGAAATTTCGAGAACTGTAATGTATCAAATCAAAACTAATTCAGAGATCTACTTGAGTAATTGGGTTTGTTCATAATCACTTGATTTTCAGTCCAAATTTCTTTGTTTAAGACACTTTTGGGCTATTAAAGATTTGTTTCGTTATTTTAGGATTTCCTTTTATATTTTGGATTCCTAATTTATTTTCTTAATTGTTACCCTACAAGATGTAGTGTTCAATTAATTTCAGTATATAGTAATATTTCAAAAGTTTTATCCCTCAATTTATCAATAGAAGTTCATTAAGAGTCGAAGTTTATAGTTTTGAAAAAAGAAAAAAAAAGTTTGTCAATTTACACGGCTAATATGATTTTAGTCTTGATGGTTAGTGCTAATTGACCCAAAATTTACAGGTTGTGGGTGTCTTTGACCATAACCACTAACTTAGATTTTTTTTTGATCTTTTGTGTCAAGTTGGAGGTTCAAAATGAACCGTTGTTGCTAAATTTATATTTTTATTTGCTATTTTGCTGCGTGAATCAACTGTTTTATCTATTACTTTGATTGATTTGTTGAATGGAAATAGGGAAATTCAATTAATACATTCTCCTTGGAAGGACCGAATTTTCCTTTGATTTATGAGAGAAATGCATCAAAACCCTGCTCACATTCGGATGGCAGGTAAATTTTACATCTCACCTACATACTATGGCTGTATAACAGAAAGTTGTATCACTTTGAATTTTTATTTGCATTCAGATTTTGGCGGAGTGAATGTCTAGACAGCGATTTGGTAAAAGGGAAGATTGTACTTTGTGATTTTTCTTCAGGAGAGAGTGCGGCTATGGGAGCTGGTGCTGTTGGATCTATCGTACGAAATGGCGGATATGAAGATGTATCCTATGTTGTCCCATTTCCTTCAGTTCATTTAAACTCCAAGAATTTCGATGCTGTCAAATCCTACATGGAGTCTTCAAGGTATATATGAATTCAGATAAATACAGATTACTGATTATTGGTTAATTTACAAACACTAACTGTCCTTGGACTATAGCCTTTCCCCCCGAACCGTCTGTAATCTTTAATTCGTATCCCGATTGTCCTTTAAACTTTCATTTAGTAACATGATTGCCCCTGCCCTTACACCTGCGCTGTTTCTGTCACTTTTTAATGTCACTTTAAATGCTGTGGCTAGGGGAGAGTATTGGTCGGTTCGGTTCCGAATCGACCAAACCGACGGTGCCAAACTTCCCTAATCTCAAATTAAACCGTAGTTATTTGCACCAAACATTGAACCTTTTTTTGACCTAAATTTTTGGTCGGTTCGGTTTTAAATTTCGATTTGGATTTATTTTATAAATTAAATAAAAGTCTTAATTTTTATGGTAAAATAACAAAACAAAACCCGGAATTTAGACTAAAAGTCAAAACAAATCCTTAATTTTGTTGAAAAGTTCGTTTCAGTAGGTTTTTCGGTTATTTCGGTTTTACAACCTCCCAAACCGAACCATTCACCGAACTCCAAAGTTTTCAAAATCTGAGACTGAACCAAACCGTTTTCACCGAAAAACCAAACCAAACAACAAACTTTGGCTCGGTTAGGTTTTATTTTTCGGTTTGATCCGGTTCTTGCTCAGCCCTAGCTGTGGCATATGCCAAATAGAATCCTATATGGACTAAAATTTTAATTTTTGTCATGATTAAGTTACTAAATAAAGTTTAGGAACAGTTGCTATGAATTTAAATTTAGAGGTTCGGCTAGAGAGGCGATATACCAGGGAATAGTGAGTGTAGATTTCCTCTATTTAACTGTATTATTTCTTCCTCATGATATACTTCTCTTACTATAATTACTTGCAGTCAGCCTGTAGCAACCATATTAAAAAGTGAATCGATCAACGATTCTTCAGCGCCTGTGGTTGCTTCCTTCTCGTCTCTGGGACCGAATCTGATTACACTAGATCTTCTGAAGGTATAATACAGAAACTATAATATTTTACGTAGTGTAATCTTGATTACCTTTTCTAAAAAAATGCTTGATTTTATATGTAATGCAGCCAGACATAAGTGCACCTGGGATAGATATCTTGGCAGCATATCCTGATGATATTTCACCCACAGAAGCCCTTCTAGACGAGCGGCGAGTACAATTCAACATACTATCTGGAACGTCAATGTCTTGTCCGCATGCCGCCAGTATAGCAGCTTATGTTAAAACATTTCACCCTGAATGGTCTCCTTCAGCTATCAAATCTGCGATTATGACTACTGGTAATTCAACAGAATCACTTTTTTCACGGCATAGTCAAATATTGGATTAATTTTTTTTATTGCAGTTATTCAACTATACTATTTTTACATAACGGTGGTTACTGACATTCAATTTGTTATATTTTGTAATCCACCATTCATTTTTCAAACAACGAGAGGTTACCCAATCAATTGAGTCCAGATTTGGCCTATGTAGCAATCCATAAGTCTATTGACACAATGGTAACCCGTCGGTCACATAGGCAAAACTTAGCCTGAATTGATCGGGTAACCTCCAGTTTTTTGAAAAATGAATGTTACCAAAATATAACAAATTCAATGTCAGTTGCCATTATGTAAAAAAAGTATAATCGGATAACTGTAAAATAATTAACCCGTAAAGTATTTTATTATCCATATGCATTTCTTAAGTTATCCAACTTTTCGTGCATGTAGCGCTACCGATGAATGCTGCTGCAAGTTCATATGCTGAGTTTGCTTATGGATCTGGACACGTAAATCCTTTAAAAGCTATCGATCCAGGACTTGTATACGGAGCACATAAAGCGGACTACATAAAATTTCTCTGCAGCATCAGCTATACTGATGATATGGTAAGACGCATCTCTGGAGATAATAGCACCTGTCCTCAAGTTTCTCAGGAACCGAAGGATTTGAATTACCCTTCTATGACCGCTAGAGTCGAACCCGAGAAATCTTTCACTATCAGCTTTTACAGAACAGTTACTAACGTTGGTTTCAGTAATTTAACATATGAAGCAAAGGTTTTTACGAATTCGGGACTTGAGATCAAGGTGGTGCCTCAAGTTCTTTCCTTTAAGTCCGTTAACGAAGAGAAGTCTTTTAATGTCACTGTTGTTGGCCGAGGTTTGGCTGATAGAAAGATGTCATCGGCATCACTCGTGTGGTCCGACGGAACTCATGTTGTTAGGAGTCCGATCGTTGTTCATGCTTATGTTTGATTTAAGAGTTGTTTTAGCTAAATAATGTTGTCTTGTACTAATTTTAGCTTGCAAAGGTGTAAGCAATTTGAATGGCAAAAAGAATAACCAATGATTGCTCATCAGGAGTCCAGAATTCAGATATTTCTGATCAAATATGAAATTTGATAGTTTAACTTGAAGCATAATGATTCAAATTTTCAATGACTAATATTGATTGTTTGATAAGGAAGGCGATGGGAAGAAAATGTATGATTAAATTAACCTATCAAACTAAACTAAAATAAGACCATAATTACTACTTCCTCCGTTCTTTTTTAATTGTCGATTTAGCAAAATATATTTGTTTTTAATTAATTGTCTATTTAAAATTTCAATTTGACTTTACCTATTATTTTTTAATTGTATCCCTTCTTAATAAATGATTTTATGAGTCAATTTACAGTACATTTATTAATTAATAGGATATTTGTATTTACTCTTATAATTTAAGACAAAACACCCACTAATAATCCTTTTTAGTTTTTTACTAAATAAAAGTTTTATAGTCATTATTTAATTAGTTATTTAAGTAATCACTATTATAATTAAAGTCCTAATTAGAATAGGTAGCTAAATTATCTCCAATTTAATTTTTAGTATGTAAAAAACAACTAAATTGTCTCCAAATTAATAGGAATACCTATCTTTTAGTTTGATTTAACTACAAAATTAAAATACCGTATTTGGTCAATATATTATTATTTAAATTTCTATCTTATTATTTTTAAAGATATTATTAATAAAAATTAAGTTAATTATTTAATTATGGTTATTATAAAATCAAAAAAAGAATAAATCCAGTATGGAAAAAAAATTAATAACCGAATATATTATATTTACTTTTACAAAAATTCTTAACTAATTTAATATTAATTATAAATAAAAAATTGATATAATTATAATAAATTTACTAATATGCACATTGACGAGTTACGTTACAAGTCACGTGCATGGCACATAATGCGAAACTAGTATATATAATTTGACTGAATAGACAATTAAATAAAAACGGAGAGTAGCAATTATCTAATTCATTATCTAATCCATCAAATATTATTGTAAAGATAATGAAAAATAAATTGAAACAAAGATTAATTGAGGACTAATTAACTGTAGAGAAAGAGAACTTTATTGAACGGATTACTTATTCTTTCGGTTTGATTTTCTATTTCGGTTCGATCGTTTTGTCCCACCACTTCCGTACATTAGTTTTCTTGGAGTAATCCTTTAACACTGTTATATTTTACTGAAATTTCATATCAGTAGAAAAAAAGTGGACGTGCCGGAGTGGTTATCGGGCATGACTAGAAATCATGTGGGCTCTGCCCGCGCAGGTTCGAATCCTGCCGTCCACGAATTTTTATTTTCATTTTTTGTAATCATAAAGAATTTATTATGATTGGAATTAGGAGTATACCACATTTCGTACCCTTTATTTAGTTTAAATTCTTTATTTAAAACAATTTAGACATAAAAAATTAATGTTTATACACAATTTAGTTTTGACATGTAAATTAGAAAATAAAAGTGTATTAATTAAACTTCATTCAAAAATATTCTATTTTGAAACAAGTGTAAATTTCAATACACTCAATATTAATTATCTCTATTTTTCTGATTCTGTTAACAAGTATTATCCCACTTCATTTTCTTATATACTTAAATAAAACAAGATCAACGTGAACTTTATTCCCAAGAATAAGTTTATGATAACTTATTTTATCATGATAAAGTACATTATTAAAGTAAAATTTATATGATCATATCTCACTTTTCTAAGTTTCTCTTTATTGATTCAAATTAATTTATATATGCATTTTGTCTCAAAAGTCTAAATTTTAATCGCATAATAACTGAAAAAGAAACATTAATATCTATTAATTTATCTTAGATATAATTATTGATTATCAAAAGAAAAAATACTTTAGTCATCAAATAATTAAAATTAAACTTTTAGTAAGTGATATAAATATATAAATAATTTTTAATTAATTAAATAAAAATATGCTCATCATAATTTTAATAAGACACAATCATTTTTAAAATCCAAACCTTTACGTCTTTTATCAATTAGAACTAAATCTTATAATTGTAGCAATTATATCTGTAATTTTAAAGTTTCTTTTACAATTGTGTTTGAATTTTATTTTTTAAAATCTAATTTTTATATCTTTTATAAATTATGATAAATTTTAAAAATTTGATCGCAAATGATAAAAAATGTAAAAGTTTAGATTTATAAAACAAAATTCAAAATTTTAAACATGATCATAACTTTAAAAAAAATTAGACATGATTATAAAAATTTCAAAATTTCAACGTAATTGATAAAATACACAAAATGTTTATTTAGAAAATAATTTGGCCTTTTTTAGAAAGCAGATTACCTAGTTATCTCAACAATATTTTTTTTCTAAAGCCTTCCAAGAAAATAAAATCCTAGGAATTAGAAGAAAATTACACCATTGGTTAGAAGAAAGGAGAAAGTTTACATTGAATTGGAATATTTTATGTGACTCTACAAAACACAAGAGGTCGCAATTATCCATTTAAATGACACGTGTCAGTCACACAGAAGTCCACTTAGGATGACAAGTGGACCCCATGTCCCCAAGTGGCACTTATCCACTAATGTTTTAGTGGAAAAAGGGATGATGATTGATGACGAAGATGATCACGTTGTCTGAGATATTATACCATTCTGTTAGATAACAGAATGTTAAAATTCAAAAATTCCCATATCTCAGATAAAAAGAGATCTTTTCTGGTTCATGAATCTTGACTGACGGTGACGGCACATGGGCGGCTCTTCTGTGCCGTCTATTGCAGTTCTTGTATATATATAGAGAACATATGGTTGATGAGATAGTTCAAGATCTCTTGTGTTTTTAATCAGTTGTAAGTGTTTCTTGGAAGTTAAGTTATGGAGTTTAGACAAGATAGATCGTCTTCTTCGTCTTCCGGTTCGGGTTCTTCGTTTACAGCTGATCTTTTCGGCGCTAAGGATTCGCCTTCTTATTCTACAACTGGGAGTTTTGCTTCTATTTTCCCACCTCCTTCCAAGGTTTAATGTCTATAAATGTTACATATAATCAGTCTAAATGTATATGTTGTTTATTTTTTCGATAGAAGAAGCGTTTGTGGGAGTAATAGATCCCACGAGCTTGACATAATACTAACCAGCACTTATACTATTTGAGTTATGGCTCATTGGTGTATATGTTGTTTATTAGATGTTATAGTTTTAATTTTACTGGATTAAAAAAGAATCCGATTACTAAACTATATTGCTTAAATTTGTGCGGTTACTCAAGGTGTTTAATGCTACATAAGTAATTTTTGGTCTTAATTACTATAGCAACCTTCCCTTGGTGTAAAAAAAAGTCCGATTATTAAAATATAACAAATAAAACGATGGTACGTGTTATGTGAAGAGTCTAATCTGAAAACTTGTTCTGTTTTTTTGTTTTGTTAGTGAAACTAATTAGTGTAATCTTGATGTTGTAAATGAACTTCTGACTATGACAATATTTCGTTTTCGTTTGTAAATGCGTTTATGAGACTCTGAAACTCTATAATTGTAGTTTATTTTTCATGAAAAAAGTCAGTTGCTTATTTTTCGTTTTCGTTTCCGTGCATAATCTCTGCTATCATATTATTTTGAGTTGGCATTTGAAATATGTTTTTGGATTTTCAGGTTTTAAGGAAAAAATCCTCTGGCTCTGAGGTGGTGACAGGATCATGGCAAAAACAAGGGTGGAATGCCAAACAAGGAGCTGCACCCATAAGTAGAGAGACTGCAAGCTATAAAATGGCTAAAAATCCCAATTTTCTGGAAGAAAAAGTGGAACCATGTCATCTAAGTTCATCAATTTACTATGGCGGCCAAGAAAATTATTCTCAAATCCATAGTACCCCGAATTCCGGATCGCATCCCATTGTAAGTCTTCATTACTACATGAGTGAATGTAAAAACACTAGTTAGCTATGCTTATACTCGTTAATGGATCGGGGTTGTGCGGGTTAGGATCGAGCCCAATCGAGATTGATTCTTTTAAATGTAAGTTCAACTCGGTTTTTCAACTCGGTTTTTGGCCGAGTCTAACCGAACTTGACTCTTTTAAATGTAAGCGCTAGCATGACCAAGATCCACTTTTGGGTATAATATTATTATCCCAATCTCCACATATTAAATTTATGCGGGGTGGGGCTAGCTTTTCCCGATACGTATAAAAAAGTTAGCCGAAAATAAAAGTACAAGCCGGTATCGGCGGTATGTAAAAGACGGACTTAATACGAGATGAACTGATATATTATGTGAATGAATCAGTTCAAGAAAGATGGAGTTGATGATGATCCTAATGGAAACAACTCAAATGGTGCTTCGAGAGGAAATTGGTGGCAAGGTTCACTTTATTATTAGAATTTGTGGCCTTCTTCTGGCATAAGAAATGAATTCTCCTTCATTTTTTAAGGTAATATTATAACTATATTAATTATTACACAATCAATTTTGTTTTACTATGTAAAACTCTGCAAGAACATGCCACTGCCACCAAATTCTTAAATTCTTTTTTGAAATGTGTATTAATCATCCTTGTGTTGTTTTATGCTGCAGGAATTCATGAAGCCTGGATGATCATAAAACATGATAAATCAGCGGTTTGTAATGTTTTGTTTTAATTAAATCTTTCACTTAGACTTTGATTTTGATATAACTTTAGCTTCAATGCAAGACATTTTTCAAGCAATTGTAAGAATTGTCAACAATGAACAGTTTGAGTTTTTGTTGTATACCTACGTTTGCACATAAAGTTATCGAGTCTTACGTTTCTGTTTTCGGAAATGCTCCAAACAATTATATTTATAAGCTATAACCTATATTTGTGAAAACATTCTACATTTTTTTGGTTATTTGTATATTTTTAGTGATTTAAGCACGATATTTAAAAGTTGGCACATAACAATCCCATCTTTCATATATTGGCATTATCGGGTTGTTCCATTCATTAAAAACTGCAAAAGAAAAAAATAAACGGTATCATTTGGTGAAGGAATTTTCGGCCAAAAATACTAAAAATGAAAAGTAAGACCGTACAGTGCCAACTTCCAAATGTGTGCTTAAATTATTAAGACTTAATTCCTTAAAAAACCCTCACCTTGCATTTTTTTTTCATTTATACCCTGACCTTGTAAAAACACCATTTGTACCCAATTTTGAGTTTTTATGTTTCATCTCTATCCAAAAGTATTAAATTGTACTCTTTTCATTTGAAAAAAAGTTTAAAATAATCCTTCATTTTTAACTTATATACTAATTAGATATTAATGTTATTAATAGTACAAAAATATCATCTTCGAAAAAAAATTAAAAATAATAATAATTTTTTTTTATTTTTTTAAAAAATATTTCCGACAAAAAAATAAAATTAAAATAATAATTTTTTTTATTTTATAAAATTAAAAAAATTAATTAATTATTTGGATGTATTTGATTATTTTTTAAGTTTAAGGATTCATTTGCATTTTTTAAAATAAAAAAAAGTATGTTTTAAACTCTTTTCCAAATGAAAAAAGTACAATTTAATGCTTTTGGGTAGGGATGAAACATAAAAACCCAAAATTGGGTACAAATGGTGTTTTTACAAGGTCAGGGTATAAACGAAAAAAAAGTGCAAGGTGGGGTTTTTTTAAGGAATTAAGCCAATTATTAAAGGCGAAAAATTGAACTTTTATTTACAAATAACCGAGCAACTAAGTATTAGTGGCAGAACAATTAAACTTGAATAATGTAAGAACATTTAAACTATAATTGAATTGAAATTAATAGTGGCAAAAATCTTCCCTTTTGTTCACATCATTTGACATGCAAAGAAAAAGCCTTTCATAAGCAGCAGTCATTTTAGTAGCAGTGAATAATTCCAACCCTTTCTGCCTAGCAATTAGGCCTTTCTGTTCTAAAACTCCTCTGCCATTTTCAAAAACTCTATACAAAACATTCTTCAGCGAATCAACCGTTGGGGAAAACACATAACCGAGTTCTTCGCCGACGATTACAGAACCCGTAATACTAGCTACCCTAGTTGCCATCACAGGCTTACCACAAAGCATTGCTTCCAACAATGTATGATCTAACCCCTGAGCTCGTAGCGTCGGGTTTACAAAAATGTCGATCGCGTTGTAGAATCTCGCCAACTGAGATTGATCCAACGGACCCAAAACAAGTAAATTAGCTCCAAGATCTCTGTATCTAGCACCCCAAGGTCCATCTCCCGCAACCAAAACGACAACATTTTCACGAAACGTCTCGTTTTCCGTTAGTATTTGTTTCAATGCTTCAAACATTAAAGGGTGACCTTTATCCTTCACCAATCTCCCTGCCATACCCAAAACTAAAGATTTCCTGACACCGAATTTCTGAAGAAATTCGCGGCCTTTAATCGTGTCAGGTTTGAATATCGCCTCATCGACGCCATTCAGAATAACGTGAACGCGTTCTTCAGGAATCATATAAATTCGTTTCAGAATATCTCCAGCATGATCACTAGTAGCAACATGGTGAGCATAACTGGGAAAAAAATTAACCTCTTCAATAACCTTGTTAACTCGTTCTGTCAATGCATACGACGATTTTTCTTCAGGATTTCGTAAAATTTCCTGAATTATGTCCGTATGAATCGTTTCATACGCAATTCCATGCCAAGAAACCGCTAAATTGGTCAGATTCCGAGACCGGCCGTGCCATAGACCGACACTTTCAGTATGGACTACATCAAACGGTTTACCAGTCAAATTTTGTTTCTGAAATAACTTCCAAGCTATGGCTTGATCAAGATAACCTGCGGCCGTTGGTTTCGAGAGATGAAAATATAAGCTGCTGAAAGGGTATATCGGGAACGAAGAATTGGGCGGAGAAGTGGTGAAAATATGAAGCTCATGGCCTCTTTTTGCGAGGGAAAGATGGAGGGTCAAGGCGTGGCGTTCGAGACCTCCGGCGAGAGATTTGTGAGGCCATTTCTTGACAAAAACTGCAATCTTCAGAAGTTTTTGAGGCGGGGTTTGAGGAAAATTTAGATGGTTCCAAGCAGATGGGAAATAAAGGAGATTAATAGGTTGGTTTTGCTTTTGTATAATCAACTGAGTTTTGGAAAAACATGGTGAAGAATTAGATTGGAACCACAAGAGAAAATAAATGAATGTAAATGATAGTAAGAGTGTAATAATGAAGCAGAAACAACGGAAATTCAACTTACCCATTAATTTGGTTAGATCAAATTCTTGTATATAAGAAAATTTTCTTCGGAATAATTCCGAAGATCGTAGCTCGAACTTGATGTAGCGGAAGTAACAAGTAACCGATAGATCTATAATTAGTTTTGAATGAAGATGATGAACTGTTTTAGTGTTGCAATGACATTTAGTAGAGGTGAAGCAAATACCAATAACACTCTACTGAAGTTCATGACTTGCTTCAGTTTGATATTACATGAATTGTGGTTAAGCAATTGGATCATCCATTGACTTAGGAAGTAGTACAAGAATATAATATTTTATTGGATTGAAATTAGAAGTTCATAGTATATTAAAGGCAAGTTGATTCAGAAATTTAAAGCTCTTTTCAGATTATTAAAATTATATTATTAATTTAATTTTTGTTGTTTGTTTCAAATTTTTGTTCTTTTTTTTTATCATTAGTGATATTATTTAAATTTAATAAATATTGAGGAAAATTAATTTTATCTATGCATATTTTACCTTGTTTGGCACATATTATCATCATCTTTGAATATTGTCATATATAATTATTATTTTACTTTTGTTAAATATTTTCACGACTCATTATTTGGAGTTCCGTGACACAATGCTATACATATGTGTATATTAGAGGTGGCCCCGGAACCGCGGGGTCACGGTTCAAGAAAAAATGGAACCGGCACGTAGACGGTTCCGGTTCCAGATCCGGGTTATAGGCGGTTCAAAAAATTGAAAATAATATTAAAATTTAATCTTTAAAATGTATAATTTAAAAATAAAATAACATGTGAAGATAATATTGTAAAAAAGTAATGAAATAAAAAAATTATAAATATTATGTTAACCAAAAAAATTAATTAAAACAAATATAATATATATTTTATATATAGTATAATAAAATATATATAAATTAAAATAAATTAATTTTTTATCGACGAGTTCGACCCTTAAACCGCCGGTTCCGACCCAGAACCACCAATACACGGTTCAATTTTTTGGTACTGACCCGGAACCGGTATGTCCACGGTTCCAAACCGATTTTGATTCGATTCCAAATTTGACCGATTTCGGACCAAATTTAACTGGGCCGGTCTTAGACTGGTTCACGGGCTAATCCGGCCCATGGCCAGCTCTAAGTGTATACAATTAAATATACCTGGCTTTCATAATATCATGACACTGCAACTTCAAATAGATTATAAGCATGTCCACCAAATGTTGAAAAATTGGGATTATTTGTATATAAAATCTCAATTTTTGGCGTTCATAGCGATTTAAGCACAAATTTTAAAATTTGACAAAAAAATCTAATATTTTCTTTTGGCATTTTCTAGCACCAAAATATTTCTCTTCACAAAAGGATGTCATTGTGGTCATTTTAATGACTAAAAACGACATCAGATAATAATTTTGGAATGTACAATGCCAAAAAAAATTTAAAAGATTGAGTTATTTTATATCACAAATGAAAAGTTGAATTTTTATGTCAAATTTTAGACTTTTTACTTAAATTGCTATAAATGCAAAATGTTTAGACATTATACGCAAATAACTCAAAAAAAAAATGAAATACCATATAACAAAATTTTAAAATTTATAATATATTTAACAAACGAATTAAAATTGTGCATAGATATATTATTTTCTCAATTTCAAAATATACTATTTGGTTTGGTATCTACAACTCTAATTAGATCTTGATAAACAAACATAAAGCCAGCCAGCATCTTGAAACATGCAAATAATTACAATAAAGGAGACAAAAGTAACCATACCCCATGAAACCTGCAATTTAATATTGCAAATTCCACCAAATGAATCACCTAAACCAAATAAAAAAGAATAATTATACAACGCAACGGTTGCGCCACGTCATTCGTGCAACAAACCAATAAGGCGTTAGTCATGTGCAAATGTTTAATGATAAAAAAATAAGTAATAAATAAAGATTCCTTATCGCAAATGATTATTGGCTTGTTGTAAAAATGACGTGGCACATCCGTTGTGTGGGATAAACACTCAATATAAAATCAATCAAGACACAATTACTTCCACAATTTCAAGACTAAAGTAATTTTAAAATTGAAAGCGGATCACAAGATCAGTTATAGCACCAACTATTTAATATCTTTTGTGATCACTAAGGTCAAGTCAGAATATTTCAATTTATCACATCCAAACCTAATCTTCTGTAATTCATTTCGTAAAGGCCCGTTAAAGAAATACTTAACAAAACCAATCAGCTATAGTTCAAGTATAAATGCTATATTATACTATTAACATATAGTAAAAAAAAAATTGTGAGATGTTGCTGCTAGTCAAACGTTGTCTTAAATAATTGATAACAAAATTTACTGTAAAATACTATTATAACTTAACTAATAGCAATAATTTTTAAAATTGTTGTTGCGAAATGTTTTTTAATAGCAAAAAAAAAATTAGCTGCAATTTTTTTGTTATCAAATGCAGAATTTCTTGTAGCGAGCATATTGTTTTGTGCTAATTTTCCTAAATACATGTTTCGCCAAAATAATTACAACTTTACATTGCAAGTTTTGAATTTTATTTTTTTTGACTTTTTGCCCCTGTTTTGTTTTTTTTTTACCAAAATACCTTTTTCAGTTTTTCAATTTCGGTTTTCGGTTTTTTCGGTTCGGTCAACCAAACCGACCGAACCGACCGAAAGACCGGCATTTTTTTTATATAGTGTAAGATTAGCGTATATATAATGTTAATTTTTATTTTTTATAGATTTTTTTCCTGGAATTTTTTATTTTATTTTTTATAGTGTAACAGTAATGTATATATTGTGTTTTTATGGTGTTTATATAATGTAAAATTACTGTATAAGTAGTGTATAAGTGGTGTATAAGTAGTGTATAAGTAGTGTATAAGTAGTGTATAAGTAGTGTATTTATAGCATTTTTGTAGTGTTTTTTGTGGTTTAACCATGAAACACTGCAAAAAAATCATAAACACTGCAAATACACCATAAACACTGTAAATGCACCATAAATATACTAAAAACGGCAGAAATACACCATTACTACACCAAAAATACACTAAAACATAAAGATATTATCAAATTATTACAAATGCACTATAAATCAATATTTTCTTTACAAAATCAGTAGCAATAAACAAATTTATGAATAAAAGAAGATAAAATAAATAATTATATGAACAATACAACAATTTTATAAACAAAAAATTATAGATCTACAATAATTTATTTACAAAATATTTAAATCATTAAAAAACCTAAAAATTTACACAAATCTAAAAATGAGTCGAGAAATCCATAGCGCGAACGGAAAAGACGAACGGACTAGCGCGAACGGAAAAGACGAATGGAAAAACGACCGGAAACGACGAGAAATCCATCGGAAGTAGACGAACGGAAACGCGACCGGAAAGACGAACGGAAAAGTAATCAGAGGAGATAAACTGAAAATCAAATGAAAAAAAAGAAGAAAAGAAGAGAGAGAAGAGAGAGAGAAAAAAGGTGGTTATGTAAAAATTTAACCTAAAATAAGATAAGACTTCTTTATATAGTGGGTATTTTTGATAAATAAGTTAGCTTATTAGGTAATGTAGGATAAGAGGAAAAAATGGGTCAAAATGGTGACAGATATTTGGAAAATAATTCCTATTGTTTTTATATAATAAAAAAAATTACTCAAAAATAATAATAATCTTTCTATAAACTTATAAAACAATTGGATTAATCATAAAATATATTAAAATTTATAATGTATTTTGTAATTTTTAAATTTTAGCAATTTAAAATATGTGTTAATTTTTATAATTTGAAATACCAATCAAATTTTTTGATAAAAAAATAATAATATAAACACCAAAAACTACATCACATGAAGACATCCACATTGATATATAATTTTCTGGATAATTATTCGGTTTAAATTGTAAAAAACAATATAACCCATATTTAACCCTTATGATGATTTATTTACCAATAAAAATTTAACGAATAAAGGAATAAAGCATAAGAAAAACATAAATGAGTAAAGCCAAAGGAACTAATGTAACCAAAGGACCAATAGCAGCAAAAGTATAAAAACTTCCACAACTCAAAACCCCTAATTTCATCTGAACCAGTTGAACCAAAGCCATCATCAAAAACCCACATCCAAGAACCGAACCAAATCCAGAAACCAAAGTCCCTACTCTCAGCGCCACCATGTTCACATGCACCAAGCCACCGCCGCCCAACTCCGCCTCCGTCACCACAAAATCATCATCCTTATCTTCAATCTTTATAGCTTGCTTGATAGCCAAGGCAACGAGACTAGAGAACAGAAAAGCGCTAAAAGAATACACGTGGAAAGTTACCAAGTCTTCGGCCACGGCGGAACTAGCGAAACACGAAGGATCGCCGATCAGGGTGGTGGCCGGATCAGGAGCGGGGTAAGCAAGGCCAAGAAATAGACCTAAAGTGAATAAAGAATTGACGTTTACTATTCCGTCTAATGCCATTATGTGAATCTTTGTGGTGATTACTAAACTGTTACGTGGCATTTTTGGAAGGTTTGTGATCGGCGAGACGGTGGCGGAGGTGGCGGATGATGAAGAGGAAATAGAAATGGCATTTTGTGGTGTGTTTTTGGTTATTATTGGGAGTTTTTTTTGGAAAAATGACAGGAGAATTGAGCTGGAGATGGTGAAGATTGCAAGTTAGAGAGAGTATGGGGTGGTATTTAGGGTGGCGTGTCTTCACCGGCAAGGCAACTTTGTTTCATGTGAATTGTGTAAACGGAAGTGTTTTGAGTGAAGAAATGAACAAATAAGGAGGATTATTTTGGTTTACGATAGAGAACTATATGCCTGAATTTTCAAAAAAAGAAAATTCAAACTAAATTAAATTGATCGGTTTGATTAATATTGGGATTATTTTCCAAATATCTGTTTTGGATAAAGTATTTATACCATTTTAGTCCATCTTTTTCTCTTATACTACATTACCTAATAAGCTAATTTATTTATTAAAAATATCCACTATATAAAAAAGCCTTATCTTATTTTAGGTTAAAATTTTATATATCCACCTTTTTTTCTCTCTTTTCTCTCTGTTCTCTCTCTTCTTCTCTCTTCTTTTTTTTTCTTCTTTTTCATTTGATTTTCAGTTTATCTCCTCCGATTACTTTTCCTTTCGTCTTTTCCGTTCGTCTTTCCGGTCGCGCTTCCGTTCGTCTACTTCCGATGGATTTCTCGTCGTTTCCGGTCGTTTTGTCGTTCGTTTTTTACGTTCGCGCTAGTCCGTTCGTCTTTTCCGTTCGCGCTATGTATTTCTCGACTCGTTTTTAGATTTGTGTAATTTTTTAGGTTTTTTTTAATGATTTAAATATTTTGTAAATAAATTATTATAGATCTATAATTTTTGTTTATAAAATTATTCTATTATTCATATAATTATTTATTTTGTCTTCTCTTATTCATAGATTTGTTTATTGCTACTGATTTTATAAAGAAAATATTGATTTATGGTGCATTTGTAATAATTTTATAATATCTTTACGTTTTAGTGTATTTTTGGTGTATTAATGGTGTATTTCTGCCATTTTTTAATATATTTATGGTGCATTTACAATGTTTATGGTGTATTTGCAGTGTTTCATGGTTAAACTACAAAAAACACTACAAAATGCTCACTACTTATACACTATATATATATACTAATTTTACACTATATAAACACCATAAAAACACTATATATACACTACTGTTACACTATAAAAAATAAAATAAAAAATTCCAGAAAAAAAATCTATAAAAAATAAAAATTAACATTATATAAATGCTAATCTTACACTATATAAAAAAACTGCCGGTCGGTTCGATTGACCGAACCGAAAAAACCGAAAACCAAAATTGAAAACCGAGAAAGGTATTTATGAAATTAAAAAAAAAAGTATTTTTCGTAAATGAAAAAAATCAGAAAAAAAAAGTCAAAACTTGCAATGTAAAGTTATAAATAAAATGCCAAAACATGTATTTTGAAAATTACCACATTAATTTTTGGCTCTATTATTTTATTTAATTTATAGTAGAACTTAATTAAAAATATGTATGTGCAATTTCGAACCAAACCAAAAAAATTACTACCTTTTTTATATTAATAAACAAAACTAGACATAATTAGAATATTTTATTATTTCACAAAACCAAACTGGACATAAATTTTTATATTTTCAAAACTGATTGTACTAAAATTTAAATAATTATTTTTTAAAAATCAAATCGAATTGGTAATTTCTGTTAGTTTTTAGCTCGATTATTTTGGTTCAGTTTACATCACAGCTTAACAACTGAACCCAAAACATAATTTTTTTATAATACCAAACCGTATCGTTGAGATTAAAAATAATTGTGTCTTGTTTAAATTAAAAAAAACTAGTTTGGTCGATTTACTAAAATATTTTTTGTTTTTAAATTATTTTAATAGAGAATATTTTATTGGTTTTATCAGTTCAAATTTTGATAAGACTGGTGAAAATTGTTTTTATTTTTTCTTCTTTCGAACTGATCACATATCGATTTTCGATCAAACTAGTTGAACCGACAAATCTTTTAAATAATACAGATTATGTATTTCAATTTAAAATATTTAGAATTTAGAAGTTATTTTAAATTTTTAATTTTCAATATGTGAAAATAGGTTTAATTTAATTCAAATTCGAATCCAACATATTTTATAATCCAAATAACTCAAATTCAAATTTAGAGTTAAATTCATCTCTATCCGAACACACATTATTTAATTACTTACATTTTAACACACCCATTCTTTTAAAACTAAAAAAGAGCAAAAACTTCTTAAAAGATGTAATTATAACTTATGTAGTCATACGATCTAGCAAGCAGACTGAAGCAATAAAAAAATAGAATTTCCAATTGATTGAACTTGAATTCAACATATCAACCTATAATTCTTGATTAATAAAATATAGATTAAAAGATTACACTTATTTTTTCAGTAAAAGATTAGTCAAGGCATTATTTTAGCCTTCGCATCATTTTTTTTACTGCCAAAATAAAATCAAACTACAATATATATACATTATTTACAAATCAATCCGATATAAAAGAAACATAAAAGACCTCTAAAAATACCGCATTGTTGCCGATTCTGCAACCATTTTTCTAGACAGGTCCGGTCTAAGAACCGACTGCAAACGACAACTTTTGGAACCAGCCATACTTGCTGCTGGAACTGCAGAGGAGGTCGAGTTATGGGTCCGATTAAGCAGTAAAAATACCGCTTCAAATCGAAACAACTTTTCTCAACACAAAACGTAACAAAACCGATAAATATATCTACTATATAGTCATTGTAAATTGCCTTGTTATAAAAAGTTGGAGCTAAATCCCACCAACAAATAGAAGAAGAAAATGCACCACATTTCGCCAAAAGGTCCGCTACCGAATTACCTTCTCTATAAATATGCAAAATTATAAGTTGCATTAGGCAATCAAACCATTGATTAACTAATTAAAATCCAAGAAATAATTTTTGTCTAGCTGCAAAAAATATTTACAACAAATAAAGAATCAAATTCAAGTCACATATTAAACCAAGATTTAGTCCAAATAATTTGGACCAAATAAATTGCAGCACTTAATTTTTATGATGAAGTCATAGCTTGTTGTAACATTATGCTAATTCGGGGCAAAATTTAGTCTCGTCAATATTTTCAGCGACGATATCCAGCCCAAAATTCTTGATGACATTTGGTGTCGACAGCGTCTTTTCGACGGCATTGACACGAGAAGAAGCGGAACAAATAGGAGGCGAAATTCGTTTCGTCACCAAAGCAAGATTTTGTTTACTAGGACGAAGAAGAACGGACAACAAAAGTATTATAGAAGCCATGAAATGAATTTGCAAGTTCTGACATTTTTTTATGTTTACATATAGGGAAAACCATTGGCTAAAAATTTCAATTCTAATGTCTAACATATTTTTCGGCTTTTAATACTCCATCTTCTTATAATAAAAGCCATACTTTTTTTTGTAGGTGCCAAAATATAGATCAGTTTCATTTGAAGACTTTTACTAGCTAGTTTTAATTAGGGGGTCCCAATTAAGCTTAGTAGTAGTATTTTATTAGTGGGTCCCAATTAAGCTGGTAAATTAGACCAAGTTAAACCAGTCTGGTTTAAATTATATGGGTTTGCACAATAAATGAGTTAATTCATTTAAAACGGAAAAAAGCTGGTTAATCGTACCTTTAATGCCTGGTGACACGTTAATTGTACTAATGAGAGTGTGGGTTCGACCCACCTCTGCATCCAGATGATTTTCTAAAAACTAGTACTAACACTGTAATTAACTTCCACTAACCTCCGTTAACTGCTTCCTCCGTCCTATTTATTTTCACACATATTTAAAAAATAAAAAAATATACATTTTGCTCTTATTAATTTGTACTTTGAAATTATACGTATCATTAATTATCTTGCAAGTGTGTTTAATTATTAACATAAAACAAAGGGCAAATAAAAAAATTTAAATTAAAAAGGTACAATGGGATTTAAGAAATGAGACACAAAAAATGAATAATGGGACTTCCTAAATGGAACGGAGAAAGTATATATCAAATAAATATTTTTTATTAATATATGGCTCAAATATTTTCATATAAAATGCATTATCATCTAAATTTCTTATCTTTTGATTTTTTTTTATATTTTAATTTTTTAAAAATTGTCCGTTTTTCGACCGCCTTAAATTTATCTTTCATATTGTTTTATATTTTTTTTTTTGATAAATGATGAATTTATTAGCTCATCCACAAGAAGTGGAAGGCAAAAGCCGAAAAACTAGCTTGAAAAGAGAAAATCTAGCGATCTAAATACATCATTACCATCATAACTAAAACTCGGATTGTGATATTTGTAATGAATCACACCCTTGTTTATACAAAGAAAAACCAAATCCGTATAATTTGTTGTCTCGTGACGAAAAACTCTCTTATTTCTCGCTTTCCAAATTTCCCAAACACCGAAGAACCAAATAGTACCCCAAAGATTTCTATATCGTGAAGAAGCTAGAGACATCCATTGATAGTAGAAATTATCAATAACATCCGGAAAGACCCAACCACAAACATTTAATTTCCGAAGTAGAGTAACCCAAAACACCCGAGCTGTTACACAATGAAGGACAATGTGCATGGAAGATTCAATTTCTGAACAAAAAGAGCAACCTGCTGTTTCATTTTGAAGAAGACCCCTTATCCTCAAGAATTGGTTTGAAGCAATACGGTCTCTGTATACCAACCAAATGAAAAAAAGAATTCGAGGTGGTAAGCGTTGTTTCCAGAGAATGATGAGAAACTGATTCTCATGATGGACTGAAGTTGAAAGCCGAACAAAGTCTGCTGCTGTGTATTTATGTCCAGATTTAACCCAGAAAACTGTATCTTCAAGGTCCGCTTGTAATGTGCAGCTCTTCATCTGCTCAAGTAAGTCTGCCATGATTATTGCTTCACCAACGCGTAGCCTTCGTCGCCAATTAAATCTATCGATACTGACCGACGGCGCAGCTGCAAATTCAGAAATTATTCCCTCTTGATTTAAGGCCAATTTAAAAAGAGCTTCATGAGAGATTGATAGTGGCCGTGTATGATTTTGAATCCAAATATCTCTCCAAAACCTGATTGAGTTACCATTTCCAACTGAAAACTTAATATTGGACATGAAAAGGTTCCAGCTAGCAACATCGTTCACACAACTCGCACGTATTCCACGCCATAAAAAAGATAAATTTCGGTTATTTGGTTTAAGTAAATCATGCCAAGAGAGAAGGCCGGAGCTCACACTAATAACCGAAAACCATAGAGAATTCCTATCACAAGTCATCAATCTCCAAATCCATTTGTAAAGAAGACTACGATTTCTTAAACGTAAAGAGGGTATATTGAGACCACCTAAACTGGTAGGAAGACATACTGTATTCCAAGCCACCTTGCAAATACCTCTGGAGCCCGAGCTGCCCTTCCAAAGAAATTGCCTCATGTGAGTTTCCATTGCTTCAATAACACTAACCGGGACAACAAAGCTGCACATAGAATATACAGGCAAGCTACAGAGAACGGATTTAATAAGGACCAATCTACCTGCGGGGGACAAAAGATTTCCCTTCCAATGAGCAAGATGATTCGAAAAATTCTGAATCAAAGATGAGAAATGGTTACGTGAGAGAGACCTCTTGGCAAGTGGCATACCGAGATAATTGATAGGAAGGGTCTCAATTTTGCAATGCAAAATAGAGGCAGCAGCTTGAAGGTCTTCATTCTGTACATTAAGACCAATTAGAGAGCTTTTATGGTAATTGATACTCAGTCCAGATATCAGCTCAAAGCAACGAAGGATTCTATGTAAGTTTATCACCATATCCAAGTCGTTAGGCAAGAATAACAAAGTGTCGTCAGCGAACTGAAGTAAAGAAACATACTCATGGTAACCTCCAATATTAATACCTTCAATCAAACCTAGGTCTTTAGCCTTGTCAATAAGACATTTAAAACCCTCTGTTGCGATAACAAAAAGCAAAGGCGATATAGGGTCGCCTTGTCTTACACCCCTTTCCATGAAGAAATTATCTGTAGGACAGCCGTTAATTAGAACCGATAGCTGAGAGGAGTTTAAAATTGAAGAAACCCATTGAATCCACTTGGTGTCAAAATTCATCATTTCAAGAACTTTCAAAATATAAGGCCAGGAGACTCTGTCAAAAGCCTTTTGGAAATCTAACTTCAACATCAAAGTTTCTTTCTTACGACGAGAGCAGAGGTGAATGATTTCAGTCGCAATAGAATGGCAATCATGAATGTTTCGGCCTTTTATGAAGCCGAATTGGTTCTCAGATATGATCGAAGGAAGAATAGGTGTTAGGCGATTGGCAAGAGTCTTAGCTAAAATCTTGAGAACTCCATTAATGAGACTGATAGGCCGAAAATCCTTTATGTTGCTTGCCCCTTTGGTTTTCGGTATTAGAATCAAGAATGCCGTGTTAAGACCGGGTGGAAAATTTCCGGAGCTATGAAACTCGCAGAACAGCTGCAAAAAATCTTCCTTTAAAAACTGCCAGGCATGTTTATAAAAAAACATGTTAAACCCGTCTGGTCCCGGTGCTTTATTGTCATCACAATCCATCAAAGCCAAATGGATTTCGTTCATGCCAAAAACCCCGCTTAATTCAGCTGCTTGAACTGGTAACAGAGACTTGAAGTGAAGGGAATTCAGACTAAAGGAAATAGGAGATTCACTTTTGTAGAGAGAATGGTAAAAATAGCTAGCATGCTCTCTGATATCAGCTGGAGTATTATAAAGAACATTCTCTACAGTAATTTCAGAAATATGATTATTCTTAGCATGCAGAGTCGCAGCCGTGTGAAAGAAAGAAGTGTTTTTGTCGCCCAGTAGACCCCAATTCATACGAGATTTCTGCAACCAAAGAGATTCTATATCCTGCGTAATCCCAAGAAGATCAGCCCGGAGAGAAGAGAGGGAGTGCATTTCCGTTTCAGATAGCAACCGTGTATCAGTTATCGCTTCTAAAACAGTAATTGAATTTTGAATCGAAGCAGCCTTAGTATTCAGATTCCCATAAACTGATTTGTTCCATGAGCTAATCAGTTTTCTTAGTTCACGTAGCTTGATAAGAAGAGATGAATGGCAACAAACCGAGTTCCAAGAAGTATCTATGAAGTCCTTAAAGCTTGGATGCTTCCACCATGCGTTTATAGACCGGAAAGGTTTGGGACCCCAGTTTAAATGAGCTGCTGTAGAAAAGTGAAGTGGAACATGGTCGGAATATGAGCGAGCTAAGGATTTTAGGTGAAGATTTGGCCATTTAGTAAGTACTGATGTAGAGACGAAGCATCTATCAATTTTTGATTTGGAAGACTGATTTTGCCATGTAAAGAAACGACCATGTAACGGAACCTCCACCAGATTAGCATTATTAATAAAAGCAGAAAAATCAATCATGGAAGTAGAAAAGCTAGAGCAGTTAACCCTTTCTGAAGGATCCAAGACGTCGTTGAAATCACCCGAAATAAAACAAAGTCTATCGCAAATTAATTCTGGAACAATTTCAGCCCAGACTATCACTCTGTCTTCATGACGATTAGGAGCATATATAAGAACAAATCTGATAGGTTTAGAAAACCAGTCAAAGTCTAAAGAGATCCAACTCCTCGATTTTTGAACTCTAGAAGGAGAAATCATACTCTTTTTCCAAATACATAAAAGACCTCCGGAGGCACCAATAGAATTAGAAAAGCAATAATCAAAATCGATATCTGGCCACAATCTACGAATCATATAATCGTCCACAAACTCTTTTTTTGTTTCAACAAGACCCACAAGAGATAAATTGAGAGTTGAAACAAACGATTTAATCGATCTCTGCTTGCGAAAATGAGTGATCCCGCCTCGGCAGTTCCAAGTAATGAAATTAAATGTATCAGACATAAAAAAGTTAAAAATAACCTTGATTAGCAGAGACTTACTGACAAGTCTGATGCTCCTTGATGATTTTCTGAGTGAGAAGCTCTACAATTTCCTTCTCTAGTTCCTCAGCAAATAGGCCCAATTTTACTCCAACTTCAAATGTCTTTTTTGCTTCTTCTGTGTATGCTATTGATTGTAAATCAATAGGAGGATCAACTGGTCGATTGACTGTTACTGGACTAATGCTAGGTACAAATTTCCTTCTTTGAGTGATATATGACTTGTCTGGTGGTGGAAGATGTTCTTTGTTCGTTTATGCTATTGTTTTATATTGTTCCCATTTATAATTTCACCATAAAAAATCCAAAACATCAGGTAATATGAAGAATATATTTAAATCTTTTCCCAACAAATGACTACAATTGAAATTGAAAATTTTGAAACTTTTTTAGTATTTGGATCATAAACGAACAAAGTCAAAAATGAAGTATTTCTAATGATTAAGTCCAAATTTTTTTTATCAAAGTTAATTTAATATTTTTATATTTTTCTGTATCAAATTAATTTGTATTTGTATATAATTATATATAATATAGAATATATAATATATAATCATTTAATAGGTTTAATAGATCATTTTAACTCACACCCATTTCATAAAAACTAAAATAAAACAAAACTACATGAAAAGAATGGAAGTTGCAAATGTCCTGACTGAACTTGAATTCAACATCAACCTAATTTTTTCTTGATTAATAAAACATAAAAATAAAAAGTTACATTTTATTAAATGGATCCTCAAGCTTTACACATAAAAAAAATAATTAATTTCTACACATATAGTAAGATTATGATAATTCGATACAGAACTTAGGCTCGTCAATATCTTCATCCAGCACATATTTCTTGGTGACATTTGGTGACGGCATCTTTTTGATGGCATTGGAACGAGAAGAAGCGAAATAAGTCGGAGACGGAATTAATGCCGTCGCCAAAGAAAGATTCTGTTTATTAGGACGAAGAAGAACAGACAATAGAAGTATTAGAGAAGCCATGAGATGACAGAAATCGGAAGTTCTGATGCATTTTGTAGTGTTTACATATAGCAAAAACCATGGGCTGGAAAATTTATAAATGCTGCCGTTCAAAGTTGTGTGGTGAAATTTGAGAATTTATACATTAATGCTCTGATAAATCTTCGTAAGTTTTTACTAGTTCTAGATAAATTGCTTTATTTTGCCATTATTGAGCAGTTTTCGCCGTACATTTATTTATCTATTTGCAGACTTTTAAGTTAAAATTTTGAAAATTTGAAAATTACAAGTGAGTCCTCCAAGCCAGTTTAGTATTGTTTATGTTTATTAGCTTAACCTACAAAATGCTATTTTTTGTATTAATGCATTGATTTTATTTTTTCAGTTCTCAGTTTGTTTTAGAATCATAAAATGTACTTAATGACATTATTCTGTAGACATCTTTCATTCTCACTTCCCCTTTATGGGTGATTATAAATCACTATAAATGTCCCAATTAATATTTATTTTAAATATATGTGAACAACATATAAAAAGTATAGAATACACAGTATTTCCTTAAATTTAGCCAGATTTCTTGTTTTTTTATTCAAGTTTTTGTTATGATCTTTACTCAGCTTGTTCTTTATTTTTTATCAAGTTTGGTTCTAAAATTTGACTTTTAAATTTAACTAATTATTCAGTTTTTTACTTTTTAATTTTTCTTGTTTCATTACTGTAACCGTTTTCTTTTAACACTAAATTTTAAACTTTGGAAACATTTCATATAACTAAATTTTTGGATTTATCCAAGTTTCATTAAGTTTCATCTTTATAAAAAACATTCCTTCTTTACTTTTTCCTCTCTTACCTATCAAAGATTCAATCCTTCCTTTTTAAAAAATGTTACTAACTTATAATTAAACTTGCATTTAATTTTTAATCTCCTGATTACTTGCTTTTTTTGGATTAATTCTATAAGTGGGTCTTATTTTGATTACAAGACCGTTTCTTTTTCTTTGATCTTTAAATTTCTAAATATGAATTCTTCAAAATCTAATTTTTTTAGTTTAAATTTCCTTTAATAAATCTATAACAGTATGTTAGTGAAGAATGATTATTTTTGCTTTTTCTTGAAACAATTATGTGGTTATTATGCTTGTTATTATCACTATTTTATGAAAAAATTGAAATTATTACTATTATCATGCTTGCTATTATAACTATTATCACTATTTCTTTTCAATCCTAAATTATTTTTCCGTTATTTTTAAAACAATAATTAAACTTAAGTTGTTTTAACTTAGATTATCAAATTTTATATAAAGATAAATTTGGCGTGGTTGTGATAAATTTTGTATAAAGATAAATTTGGCGTGATCATATATCATTTCTTGGCACTTTCTCTTTAAAGCATCTTAAATGGTCTTCTTTATTTTAAAGAGTATTTTAAAATAAATAAAAAATAAAAAATGTTTAATACTTCTCAAATTTAAATGATTGTAGTTTTTATAATTTAAAATAAATAATTAAAAAAGAAATGACAAAAATAATATTTTGTAATTTTTTTTAAAAAGAAATAGAAATTTATTTTAACCGTTTAAACTTGGAGAACTAAAATAAAAAATTCATTGAAATTTTAATTTATATTTTATTTTTTTAATAAAGAGTATTTATAAAGAGTACACAATAGATGCTTTTAAAGAGTGAAGTTTATATATTTGGCAATATTTTAAACTTGGATGGAATATGAAGTTATTCAAGACCGTGGGACATCAAAACGGTCACCTCTCTCATTTACACAGATAAGTATTTTTCTATTTTTTTTCTATTCAATTTCAATTATAAGTTGATAATTAATATTTGTGTAGTATTGGTTTCATGGTTATTGAATTTTTTTTTAAAAAAAACTTTTGTGCATATTATACATTTATTAACTTTGTCCTTTTGAATCTTTTAGATAGCAAACATTAAACAAAATAAGTTTAATAACATATCTATTTTGAAGGTTATAACTTTTGGGTTAGATGTGGTTCTTAAAGCCAAATTTAAAATTTTCACTCGGCAATTTCATTTAATACAAATTAACTTAATTAAAATATATATTTATCTCTTCTTTTTAAAAAATAAATTTGTCATAGCGTGCTTTTCATCAACTATATTATTCAAGTACATTATTTCAATTTTTTATTAGTCCTTTTTCTAAAACTAATTAATATTTTCATCAACTTTTGATATATATTTTAAATAAATATTGAGATATTTGATCGTTTAGTAATGTTTTCATATTCAGTTTATCTAGTATGGCGATAATATACAAAATATAATTTTTATGGCCGTTTCTATAGTTACTTTGTGTTTATTTATATTATCTACTTCACTATTAGATGAATGTCATTACTATTCATCTAATTGTGATAAGTGGATAAAATAATATTTATTAAAAAAACACAAAGTAACTATAGACCTATTTTAATGGCAAATTATTTGTTTTATTATTTTTTGCTTCGATTTGACTTTTTCAATTGTGGTAAAGGCACGATGGTTCCTTGGCGGTGGATGCACTAGGACTACAACAGCAATGGAGGAGTTGTTGATTTCAAACATCTGAAGTAGTTTTAGTTGATATATTTGATCTAGTTTCGATTTTCGAAATTTAGATTTTAATTGGGTGACCCATTCGGTGGCTAAAAAGCCCTTGTGTATGACTGCTTTGCAGTTCTCATCATTTTATTTTGGAATAGCTTACTCATTAGTGTTGAGGAGTTATTTCCTATTTGTATATATATCTTTCTTCATTTAATGAAGTTCAATCTTTGACAAAAAAAAAAAAAAAAATTTATTTACAATGTTCTGAGATGCATTTTGCGGCTTAAATGCTCCATTGTCTTCTTATAAAAGCCTTATTTTTATTTTTGTCGGTACCAAAAAATTAAACAAAAAAGGCTAATAATCCGCCATGGCCTCTGACTTTAGAGGTACCTTACGTTAAATCCCATGATCTAAAAAAACCTGCCGTAAACCCCCTAAACTTTACCTAATAATCAGCTAAACCCCTTTTCGCATAAATTGACCAAAATACCCTTCAAATTTGTAAATAAATACAAACAAACCAGACAACTTCAATCTAACCACACTTAAAACCGATCCAATCAAATCAAACCAAACAAATCTAATCAAACCTAAATAATTATTTATTTATTTTTTAAAATATAATGAGTTATTATTTGGATAATTTTTTTTGCGGCAATGGACGGTGGTGGCCGGAAAAAACCGGCGGCGACGGGTGGAAGTTTTCGGTTGGATGGTTTGAGTTAATTGAGTTGATTGGTGATTTAAGTATGATTTGGATGGTTTATGTCTGATTTGATTAGATGAATGACTTTAGATTTGGTTAGATTAGGTTGGTTTGGTTTTTGTTATTGACTTAGGGGTATTTTAGGTATTTTTGAGAAAATAAAGGGCTTGGGGCGGTTTTTTGGGGCGGTTTTAGGATAAAAGGGGTTTAGCTGATCATTAGGTAAAGTTTAGGGGGTTTACAGCAGGTTTTTTTAGATCAGGAGATTTAACGTAAGATACCCCTAAAATCAGGGGCCATGGCGGATTATTAGCCAACAAAAAAGTTAGGATTTAATTTATTATGTAAAAATTAAATATGCCAAAATTTAAAAATATTATATATTAAATACTAAAAACATGCGAAAGTTGGTGATTTTTGGTGCATATAAATCTATTTTATGTTATTCTAAATTTATATTTTTATCATAAAAAGGTTTCAAATATGAAACAATATAAAGAGTATAATTAAATATTTTTCATTCCAATCTAAATAAATAACTATAATTAAATCTGAAAATTAAAATATAGATTAAAATTAAAAAAATTAAAATTAAAATTATATACTATGAAAAATCTCATAAAGATGAGATACTTTTAGATGATCAATTGAAATGTCAGTGTAGAATATTACAATTAAAGACTGCTTTACGAGCTAGATAAGAAGCACTTAAATCGATACTGAAATAAAAATAATAGCCTTCACATGCAATATTCAACAGTGGCTCTGGTATTTAAATTCAAGAGTTTGCAGCCACCTTAAAGGAAAGATGGATAATTACCCGTATTTATTTTGTTATTCAAACTCTTTTGCTACATTTATAATTATCTTTTACATATTTAATTGTAATATATTATTTTAAAATATTTTGGCTTCCTCCTGCATATTTTTAGGCTTAATTATTAAAAAATATTTTATCTTTTTAATTTTTATTCATTTATGCTATTAATTTTCAAAATCGCCAAATTTAAATATTTTTCATTTTTTATTTTTAATTATAATCATTTATTTAAATTCGAATGAAAAAATATTTAAATATGTCATTTATGCTTGAAAGTTTTGATGGTTAAAAGATAATTAGAATAATATGAAGTAATATGAAGGTATGCACGATTTCTACTCTAATTTGAATAAATGATTTTAATTAAAATTAAAAAATAAATTAAAATTAACAATTGCAAAAATTCAGTCATTAAAAAAAATCAAAAAAAAAACATAGTATCTTTAAGCTTAAATTTTGTATTATACTGAGAAATCCAGTTCTGAAGCTTACCTAAAAAAAAGTCCATAAAGCTAAT
Organism: Mercurialis annua; assembly: GCF_937616625.2. Lineage (NCBI taxonomy): Eukaryota > Viridiplantae > Streptophyta > Magnoliopsida > Malpighiales > Euphorbiaceae > Mercurialis > Mercurialis annua. Next base: position 1,052,370 of record NC_065575.1, on the reverse strand, counting down.
GTATAATTCTAAAATCATCAGATAAGTCCAGAAACTAGAGTCAAATTCAAAACGTAAGCATTTGAAATTAATTAATTATATAATATTTAATTCTCTGGATTTGCCTATATAAAAACAATATATCTGCAATATTCATAGAGTAATATAGGAAAATTAGAAGCAAGAAATGGAAAAAGAAGTGAAGCTAATAGGGAGTTGGGCTAGCCAATTTAGTTGCAGAGTAGAAATAGCTCTGAAATTAAAAGGTATAGATTATCAATTTATACAAGAAGATCTCTCCAACAAGAGTGATTTATTACTCAAATATAACCCGGTTCATAAAAAAATTCCTGTTCTTGCTCACAATGGTAAACCCATTGCAGAATCACTGGTTATTCTTGAATACATCGACGAAACCTGGCCGGATCATCCCGTCTTACCTAACCACCCTTACGATAGAGCCATAGCTCGTTTTTGGGCTAAATTCATCGACGAAAAGGTAAAATTACTTTTTTTTTTCTCTTTGCGGATTTAAAACATGAGAGATACTAAATTTTTATATTGTGTTTCAACTTCTTAATATATAACTTTAGTTTACATATCCAAGTAGTATTAAACCAATTATTTTTATTTTAAGTCTAAAGACTATTCAAATTTAAATTTTTTAGCTCGTTAAAAATTACAATTTTTTATATAATTTTATAAATTTATCCCAATTTTATTATAATTATATTTAAATTTCTATTTATATAGGAAATAATTTTGTGGAAATACACATAGATTTTTTATAGGTAAATCTAAAGACACGTCTAACACAAAACATATAATAAAAATTTAAAAATATGTTTTTTTATGAATATTCAAAAATATGTTACTCATCATTCTAAATTATAACACAATTGCTATAGATCTAAAACATAGTTAAAAATTTCCAAAAACTAAAATAATAGGTTGTAATCAATGCAAAAGTTTGGATGTAAATAGTCTTTAAACCTTTACTTGATTATTTATTTTAAAAATATTACAATATACTTTAAATGTCAAAATAAGTTCATGTGACATAATTAGTGACAATATTTTTTTGAAAAAATATATTGTTACATAAAGAGTTGGCGACTGACATAGGGAGTACGTGGGTCGCTGTATTAGATGGAAAAAATACGAGATGATATCTCTTGAAATAAAAATGAAATATTGGGTAGTATTTTAATACATATTAAAATTCTAGTACTAAATTAAAACATGGAGTACACATTTGGTATGGGTTGGACTTTTAATCCCTCTCTTTTCCTCATTGGCTTTTGTATTAAGAGTTTGGTGCTGACAAAATAAATGCAGCTAGCTCAAACAATTTACAAGGTTGGAGTGGCTATTTGTAAGGGAGAAGAAAAAGAAGAACCAATTCAAGAATTATACGAGAGTTTGAAGTTGCTAGAAAACGAGCTAAAAGGAAAAGAATTCTTTGGAGGTGACAAAATTGGATATTTGGACATTGTGGCAATTGTTATTGCACATACGTATCAGTTGATGTTTCATGAAATTCTGCAAATAGAGTTTACTCCAGGAGAAAAATTTCCCGTTTTGAACAAATGGCTCGAAAAGCTTCGTCAAATCGATGTGATCAAAGAATGTCTACCGCCGAAAGACAAGCATATTGCTCATATGAAAATCCGCTTTGAAACTATAAAATCTACGCTCAAATAAAATAGAATGTCTTATTCTCCAGCTTGTATTACATATTGTAATATTTGCTTTACTTTGTTGTTTTCGTAAGTTGAGGTGCTAAGTTGGATAATTGATAAATTTTTGGGTTGTGTGTTTGAATATGTTTAGTCAATTTAAATTAGATTACTATAATTTTTTTAATTTTTTATCTAATCATCCAATATCCAAGCACCGTGTTGGTGATGATTAATATGGATTTGAGTCGGATAAAACTATTTAGATTATAGAATATTTCCATCGAATTTTACTATCACGACTACCTTAGTTTATTTTAATGAGAAAACATTATATATGCCCTTAACATTTAGTTCAAAGATGCCCTCATAGTCTAGAAAAATACATAAACACTCTTGACGTATAAAAAAAAAGGAGCATTTATACCATCGAACATAACATTGTTAACATTTTTTGAAAAACAAATTACTACGATACCCCTCATATTTGACATAATTTTACATTTTAATCCTTCTTATTTGAAAATTAAACGATATAACCTTCCATTTTTATTTTTTTTCAACGATTTAATCCTTCCATCCATTTTTAGTGTTAGTCAACCAAATCAACTGAACTATACGGTCCCCCACTTTTATTTTTATCAATAATTTAGTCTCTCACTTTTGTTTCTGTCAACAATTTCATCTCTCATATTTAAAAATTGATTTACTCCTATGTCCTTTAACTTCGTTGACTAACACCAAAAATGGACTGAAGGACTAAACTGTTGCGGACAAAAGTGAAGGACCACATAGTTTAATCTTCAAACATGAGGGACTAAAAATATGAATTATATCAAAGACCTCATAGTAATTTGCTTTTTTTTTGAATAAGCCAATTATTATTATTAGTAGTAGTTATAATACTATAAATAATTATTAATTAAAATATTATTAATAATTAATTTAATTATTATGTAAGGTTTTGGAAGGTAAGAATAATATTGTTTAAATTTAACTTAAAAAAATAATTATAAATATTTTAAATTCATTAACTATAATTAAGTACTTAAATTTAGAGAATGACCTTTACATTTTCTGTTTAGATAAAAAAAAATAACTGATTCAAATACATAAAAATTTGGGGGGTTTTGCTAAAGTATTAAAAACTTTGTCTTTTTTGCCATTTGATGTAAAATTAAAAGAGTAATATAATTCTTTATTCTAATTTTTTTGGACAACTTCCAGGACCATAAGAGCATAATTGATTCTCGAATCAAATGTTACGGGTTTATATAATTTGTTTTCCTCAAAACAAATACATCATTTAGTTCCAGATCAGCGACTTCTTCATAGATGTTAACGATGCTATGTTTGATCCTTGGGTCAGAGTTTAAGGCATTATATAACCCTTTTCTTAATTTAATATATAGAATTCCCAACCGCGTTAAAATATTAGTTTTTTTGCATAATTGCTAAATTTGTTTTTCAAAAATGATGAATCAAAAAACACAAATAATAAATTAAACTCAAACCAGTTTATTTTTTATTTATTTTTTGATATTATTGTGATCAACATACAAAGAAAATACTAAAAAAGACACCAAAATGCAAAAAAAAAAAACACTTAAGGAACACCTAAAGAAAACTTAAAAAACACCATAATAACAGTCGACAAAATACACCGAGAAACACATAAAAATTTAAAGTACCCCTAAAACACTAAATACTCATACAATAAAGTTAACAATTCACTGATTAACATTGAACATATCACGTATTGACCGCCTTTGACCATGGCTGACCGTCAGTTACCAGATTTTTTCCGACTAATTATGACGATCAATCACCAGGCTCTAGCGATATCTTTTTTTTTTCTAGTATTTTCTAATGTGTTATTTAAATTCAGTATTTCTTATAAAAGGAAAATTAAATAAAATAGAGCAAATAATTCTAAGGTAATACCATAATTAATAGTGATACACCTTGTCTCAAAATCCTACTTAATAGTTTCTCACTTTCAATTTCGTTAACTATTAAGCCTCTCCATTAATTTTAACACTTACTTTAAAACGATTTTCTATTCCGCTTTCAATTTTGTTAATGATTTGGCCCTCACTTTTAAATTTATTAACAATTTAATACCTCATTTTTATATAATTTGGTACCTCATTTTCAGTTCAATTAATAATTTGGCACCCCAAATTAAAAGAAGAACCTAATAGTTAACTCAATTAAAAGTGAAGGTCCATTAAGTAGAATTTTCAAATAAGAAATATCAAATGTTAATTATGATAAATGTGGAGGGCCTCATAAAATTTGCTCAAAAAAAATGTTTAACTAGTCAAATATGGAGTGTCATATTTTAAAATTTTATAATGGTTTTGTAAATAAATTTTAAAAGATGATAACTGATGGAGTCTGCCTTCTGAACCGGTGAGTGAACCTGCAAAACAGGGTAGAAGCTAACCGGACGGTGGTTGTCCGATTAACTCTCCGATGCTAAAGTCAGTCTAGAGCTTTGAGCAGCGTTTTGAGTATGTGAATGTAATTGTGATTCTAGGCATACCTCGTGCTCCTTTTATAGTAGTCGAATATACCTAGTAGAGTTGTATTAGGCAGGTGAATCCTACTTTGTAGGGATTCGGCCGTATCGTAGGGATTCTCCTGATTTGTCGAGATCTACCTTAATCTGATAAGAGTCCTATTTAGGAACGTCTTCCTAAATAGTCTTATCTTCCTAAAGTAGAGCTTATCCTTCCATATGTAGTGTTTGTGTCCAAATAGGACAATATTTCCATATTCAGTCGTTTACCCGAATCCCGGACCTGACGCGCTCTTGGCGGATCATGTGGGATTCGGTCTTTATTAGTGTATTACCGAATCTTAGAGATTCGGCATCTCCTCCGTATCTTTCGGTCTTCAGGGGGAGTCCGGCGTCGCCTGAGAGTGGATCCCCTGCAACTCGGCTCCATTATACTTTCAGTAGGATTCGGTATCCATCATTAGCCCCCCCGCAAGTGAGCTGAAGTAGTTTGGCATTTATGCCTTAGTGGATTTTAGCTCTTTTGGAGCTGAGTTTTTTTATACGGGCGAGTCGTTTTGTATTCCGGGCGAGTCGTTTCATATGTTTGTGGGCGGCGTTTCATCTTTAGTGAGATTCTGCGTTGCCACGTGTTGTCCATCCGTAGACGGTTATGACTGGATGAAGGACAAGTGTCTTCGTGCGCCATTAGTTAGTCCTTATTTGTAATTATGGGATCTCGTCTTTTCAGTTTCTTTGGTTTAGGCTATATGATTGTTCATTTTCTTCAATTATTCTTTCTTCAACTTTTGCTTTCTCTGCGCTCTGCTTAGACTTTCGATTTCTTCAAGCTTTCTGTGGGTTTTCTTCTTCTGCTGTCAAGATTCCTCGTTTTCAAGTTGCTCCTTATCTTTCTTTTGATCCTGCGTATTTGCTAGCGAGGTATTTTACCTTTTCTCTAATTTAATTTCTTGGTAGTTTTTCAGTTTTCATTTTATTCCTTCTGTTCTTCGTCTTGTTCTTCGTCTTGTTCTCCTTCTTTTCCCTTCTTTTGATCTTTTAGAGTTTTAATTTTATCATCATTCCGTGTTTCCCCCCCATTTTAAAAATTTTAAAATGTCAGAAGTAACTGAGGGGGCGAAGGGTGCTCGTGACGAGCTAGAATATACCCGGAGCTCCTTGTCAAGAGAGCAGATACTCGGTTATGCCGAGGATTTTAGCTTCCCCGGGTCGTATGTTATTCTGAGGCCGGCGAAATCGTATCGGGCGAATCATAGCACGGATTCGCCTTCTAAGATAGTAATTTTTCATGAACAGCTTTTAGCGGGTCTAAGGTTTCCCTTAGAGTCTTTAATCGTAGAGGTCTGTCATAATTTAGGTGTTCCTTTGGGTCAACTGCATCCGAACGCGATTCGCCTTCTTTGTTCTTTTATGGAATCGTGTAGGGTTCGGATGCAGGAGCCTTCGCTTGCTCTTTTTAATTATTTTTATGTTTTCTCCCGCCGAAAGGGTGAGGAATTTATTTTTGCTGGTGGTCGACCGAATCGATCCCTTTTTAGTCTTCCTTCTTCTTTGAAGGGTTGGACCCCTAAGTTTTTCTTGGTTCAGCACTCTTCTTTCTCCTCTTTTTCGCGGAGTTTTACTTCTAGTAAGGTTTCGCTTACTAACGTACCTGATTTGGATGATGGGGAGAAAGACTTCGCCCAGTCTTTGCTGTCGGATTGTCGTTTTGACAAGCCCAAGTACAGCGTTCTTTTAGAACAGTATTTGAGTCGTCGTGAGATACTTTTGGCGGGTCTTCCTTTAGAAGGTATTTTTCTAATCTTTTGTTGTTATGTTTTTGTTTTGTAGGATGTCGACTTCTCTTGAACATTTGCTTGACAATTTTCATGTCGATATGACTGTAGATATGGGCGAGGTCACCAGCGGCGTTCCTAATCCCTCTACAATCGCCGTGCCGAATCCGACGCCTGATTCGGTGAATCCTGATCTTGATCCCGCTTCTGGCGATCAAGTTCCTGCTGCGACTTCCGAGTCGCCTCTGCTTCCTTCGAAGGAGTCAGGTCCTTCTCTGAAGGGGTTGCCTACTGCTGGCCAGAAGCGTCCTGCTGAGGACCAGGCTGGGGCTTCTACCAAGCGTCCCAAGAAGAAGAAATCTTTTGGGGTGTCTATTGAGGAGGCGCCTCGGTTTGCTGCTTGGGCGGACGCGCAAAATCCGCCTCGTCTTTCAAACGTCGCCATTCTTCATGCTTGCATGGAGAATATTATGATAAAAGAGGACATTGAGTCCATTGATCGCGAACATGGCGATAATTTGGCTGAGTTCGCCTGTCTCGGCGGTTTTTCGGTATGCTTCTTTCTTTTTTATATTATGATTTGCTTCTCCTTTTTTCTTTTGTTTTTCTTATTTGTTGTTTTCTTTCGCAGGTGGTCCAGTCCATCGCTGTTTTGGAGCGCCGCCGAAGGGATGCGGTGGATCAATTGAAGAAGCTTCAGAGAGATTCCGAATCCTGGCTCTCCGAGAAACAAAAGATGGAGGAGGAGGCTGGCGAGGCGACTGGTCTGATCCAACAGCTGAGGTCCTCCGTATCTACCAAGACTCGGGAGATTTCCGCTTTAGAGGCTCGGGTTCGAACTTTATCCGAGGAAGTCGAGTCTCTACAATCTTCTTCAGGTGCTCTCCCTAAGGAGAGGGATGATCTGAAGAAAGAAGAGGGGCGTCTCCGCCGGCGATTGGGTGACTCTGGGAGCTTTTATTCCCAAGTCATGACACAATACCGGTTGGCGATCGGGGCAAAGCTGCGGGAGCAGAATCCTGGCGTCGATCTTTCTGGAGTCAATCAGTTGGATCCTGCTTCTTTGGCGAAGGAGGTGAAGGCGAAGCTTGATAAGCAGAAGCAAGATGCTTTGAATAAGGCTTAGTTTTTATTTTCTCCTTTTTGTATTTTTTGCTTTTTAGTATTTTTTGCTTTCGCCTTTTTTTTTGTATTGGATCGTGGCGGATCCTTTGTAATTTTTCTTCTGTGAATATAATGATCTTTTGACCATTGCTTTTCTTTAGTTGTAGAGTTAATCTAAACTCGTTTGTTATTTTGAGAAGTTAATCTAAACTTCTGCTGGTGTGATTTATTTGTAGGTCCGAATGGATCCTTTTATTTATTTGACTCGGACGAGTCTAAATTATTTTTTAACTAAGATTCAAACGACTCTTGTTAAATTGTATGTATTAGGTCTCGAGCGAGCCTATAAGGTTTGTTTCGCCAAATCGCCTTTTATTTCAAAAATGGAAATAAGTACAAGCCATGAATTTATTGATAATACTTTCTCAGGTGTTCTACATTCCAATATCTGGGTACCATGGACCCAGTTATTGTCTTTAGTCTATATGCGCCTTTGCCAGTAGCTTCTTCTATGATGAAGGGGCCTTCCCAATTAGCTTGCATTTTCTTTACTCCTGCGTTTCCTCTGCCAACTTCCGCGTTTCGTAAGACCAGATCGCCTCTTTGAAATTCTCTAAAATTCATTCTTTTGTTATGGTATTTTGCGGCTTGCTTCTTGTATGTAGCGGCTCGGGTTACCGCTTCATCCCTTCTCTCCTCTAGTAGGTCTAGACATAGTCTTGTTCTAGCCTCATTGGTTTCTTCTTCTAGATAGTTTACTCTGATACTGGGTATGCCAATTTCTACTGGAATTACTGCTTCAGTGCCGTAGGCGAGCCTGAAAGGTGTTTCGCCAGTTCCTTTTCTAGGAGTTGTTCTGTATGCCCATAGAACGCTGTATAATTCTTCTACCCAGTTCTCCTTGTACTGAGAAAGTCTCTTTTTTATTCCTTGTGCTATGGTTCGGTTGGTGACTTCTGTCATTCCGTTTGTCTGGGGGTGCGCCACCGAAGTAAATTTCAAATTGATCATTAGTCCTTTGCAAAATGCCTTGAACCGCTTGCAATTGAATTGTTTGCCGTTGTCTGCTATTACAGTGTGGGGTATGCCGAATCGGCATATTACTTCGTTCTTGAAGAATTCCTCTACTTTGGCTGCGGTGATGGTTGCGACAGGTGCTACCTCTACCCATTTTGTGAAGTGCTCTATTGCGACGATTAGGAATTTCGCTTGATGTTTTCCCGTTTCGAACGGTCCAACTATGTCAATCCCCCAAGTGGCGAACGGCCATGGGCTTTCCATTGATCCTTGAGGCACTGCCGGTACACGACTGATGTTGTCGTGTCTTTGGCATTTATCACATTTCTTGACTAATGCTTTTGCGTCTTCTTTGATGGTCGGCCAGTAGTATCCCTGGAGTATTGTCTTTCTTGCTATGGTAACTGCTCCTTCGTGCGCGCCGCATATTCCTTCGTGGATTTCCTTTAAGATGGATTCTCCTGTCTGAGGCGAGACACACCTAGACCATGGATGAGTTAATGAGGTTCGGTAAAGAACTCCATTGTGAAAAGAGTAGTTGGCAGATTTTCTGATGGTGCGAATGGCTTCGACTTTGTCTGTTGGTAATTCGCCGCGGTCTAGATATTTGATCAGTGGAGTCATCCAGGAGTCGACCTCCTCGATTGCCATGACTTCTGTTTTTCTGGTGCTTGGTGATTCGAGAATTTCCTTTAGCTGCATTTTAGTGAATAGATCTCCGAGTTCTGACGCTGATTTGGCGATGGCGTCGGCTTCGGTGTTTTCCTCTCTCGGGATTTGAATGATTTCCCATTGTCCTCCTTGTGCTTCCAGCTGTTGAAGCTGTGTTTTGACTTGACTCAGGTATTCGATCATCCCTGTTTCTTTGGCTTGATATTCTCCCTTGACCTGATTTACCACCAGCTGGGAGTCGCTATAGATTTTTAGGATTTCCGTTCTTATTTCTAATGCGAGGCCGAGGCCTGCAATTAGGGCTTCATACTCAGCTACATTGTTGCTGGCGGCGAATTGGATGTTTACTCCATATTCGATCTTGATTTTTTCGGGTCCTTTGAGGATGGCTCCTGCTCCAGCTCCTTTTTCATTCGATGCTCCATCTACGTGGAGTTCCCATACCAAGGCTGGTTTGGGTTGGCCAGTCTCGGTTGGAGTTATTTCTGCTACGAAGTCCGCCAAAGCTTGTGCTTTCAGAGTTGGGCGAGGTTCGTATCTTATGTCGTGTTCGCTGAGTTGGATGGACCAGTGGACTAATCTTCCGGAGGTTTCTGGTCGTTGGATCGCCTTTCGCAATGGTTGATTTGTCCTTACCACAACGTTGTGACTTTGGAAGTAGTATCTCAGCTTTTTAGCTGTGGTCAGTACGGCAAGTGCCATTTTTTTGATCTCGGGGTATCGTGTCTCCGCGCCCTTCAGGACTCGACTAATGTAGTAGATTGGCTTCATCTCGTTATCTTCTTCCCTTACCAGCACTGTCCCGATGGTCTCGTGCGTGGTGCTGATGTATAGGTATAGCGTCTCCCCTTTCAGCGGTCTGCTTAGCAATGGAGGGGTGACGAGGAACTTCTTTATTTCTTCAAAGGCGTTCTCGCAGTCTTCATTCCATTCAAATTTTTGTGTTCCTTTGAGGGCTTTGAAGAAAGGCAAGCATCTTTTTGCTGAGCAAGACATGAATCTACCGAGTGCTGTGATTCGCCCGTTGAGTTTTTGAACTTCATTTATGCTTCTTGGTGCCTTCATGTCCATAATTGCTTTGATCTTCTCGGGGTTTGCCTCTATTCCTCTTTGAGATATCATGAATCCCAAGAATTTCCCGCCTTGTACGCCGAACGTGCATTTGTCGGGGTTCAGCTTCATTCCAAACTTATTCAGTATGTTGAATGTTTCTTCCAGATCTTTTGCATGGGTCTCTTCCTTCTCGCTCTTGATGATTAGGTCGTCTACGTACACCTGGACTCGCTTTCCTATCTCGTCTTTGAACATGAAATTCATAAGTCTTTGGTATGTTGCTCCAGCATTTTTCAAGCCGAAAGGCATTGCCGTGTAGCAGTAAGTTCCTCCCTCCGTGATGAATGAAGTTTTTTCCTGGTCTTGCTCCTTCATCTGGATTTGGTGGTAGCCTTGAGCTGCGTCGGCTAGGCTATACATCGCGTGTCCAGCAGTAGAGTCCACGAGTTGATCGATATCTGGGAGAGGGTAGCTATCTTTAGGACACGCTTTGTTTAGATCGGTGTAATCCACACACATTCTATTTTTTCCGTTGGCTTTCTTTACGATCACTACGTTAGCTACCCATTCGGGGTAGTGGACTTCTCGTATGAATCCTGCTTTCTCCAGTTTTTCTACTTCTTCAGCGATTATTTTCTGTTTTTCTTCCGAGAATTTCCTTTTCTTTTGCTTCACTGGGTTCGCCGCTTCTGCTACATTTAGATCATGAGTAATGACTTGGGGGTCTATTCCGACTATTTCTGATGCGTTAGCAGCGAAGGTTTTGACGTTGTTTTTCAGCATGGCCGTGATTTTGCTTTCGATCTTCGGGTTCATGTTTGCGCCGAGATTTACTCTTTTCTCCCCGTCGAGTTGGAGTTTCTTTGTTTCGCCTTCTGGTGTTGTTTCTTTTTCTTCGATGTCGTGATTAAGGATTTCTTCTATTGCCATTGCTTCGCCTGATTCTTTTATTGCTTGCTCGTAGCACTTTTTCGCCTCGGCTCGGTTTCCTTGTATCGTGATAATTCCTTGTTTCGTCGGTATCTTCATGGTTAGTGCCTTTATGCTTGTTACGGCAGCTGAGTCGTGGAGGAATGGTCTCCCCAGTATTGCGTTGTATGGCAGGTCGATTTCTACGACGCTAAACCGTGTAGGTAATTCCTCGCTTTTCCTTGTCCTTCCTAGCTTGACGTCAAGGGTAGTTGTTCCGTTGGGCTTAATCGGCAAGCCCCCAAATCCTACCACAGGCGTGGCATTTCTCTTTAGTTCCGCTAGGTCTCCTCCTAGGCTTTCGTAGGCCTTTTTTGTTATTAGGTTTATTGCGCTTCCTTCATCGATCAGGATTCTCTCAACGTTCCAATGTTCGATGATCATGGCCACTACCAGAGCTTCGTTGTGCTCTTCGGCTATTCTCCCGAAGTCCTCCCCGTCAAAAGTTACTGGAGGAGGAGTTGAGAGTTCTGTTGCTTTTCGTTTTCTTTGTGACGTTTGGTTCTTCAGGTTTACTCTTTCAGAAGTCATCTTCTTCAATGAGATTTGTTTTTGAGTTCAGAAAAGCTCCTTCTTTTGAAGTTTAGTTAAGCTTTTCCCATAGACGGCGCCAATTGATGGAGTCTGCCTTCTGAACCGGTGAGTGAACCTGCAAAACAGGGTAGAAGCTAACCGGACGGTGGTTGTCCGATTAACTCTCCGATGCTAAAGTCAGTCTAGAGCTTTGAGCAGCGTTTTGAGTATGTGAATGTAATTGTGATTCTAGGCATACCTCGTGCTCCTTTTATAGTAGTCGAATATACCTAGTAGAGTTGTATTAGGCAGGTGAATCCTACTTTGTAGGGATTCGGCCGTATCGTAGGGATTCTCCTGATTTGTCGAGATCTACCTTAATCTGATAAGAGTCCTATTTAGGAACGTCTTCCTAAATAGTCTTATCTTCCTAAAGTAGAGCTTATCCTTCCATATGTAGTGTTTGTGTCCAAATAGGACAATATTTCCATATTCAGTCGTTTACCCGAATCCCGGACCTGACGCGCTCTTGGCGGATCATGTGGGATTCGGTCTTTATTAGTGTATTACCGAATCTTAGAGATTCGGCATCTCCTCCGTATCTTTCGGTCTTCAGGGGGAGTCCGGCGTCGCCTGAGAGTGGATCCCCTGCAACTCGGCTCCATTATACTTTCAGTAGGATTCGGTATCCATCAATAACTAATACATTTTTCTCTAAAATATTTTTAATAAAGATAAATTTATTTTATATTAGTCGCTAGTGGATTTTAGCAAAATTAATTATCATTGTTGAGCATTTTTTTTTTAAATAAGGCAAACTACGGTATATGAGATTTGAAGTTGGAACCTCCTATCTCATGCAACAAAAAGAACTTGACCACTAACATCATGATTTTGAATTTTTATTATAGGTTTTTTGTTGTATTTTTGAAGGGTTAATGTCTAAAAATTCACCAATTTTACATGTTTTCTCATTTTAATCACACGGTTTAAACTTATATATTAATCTAGAATTTCAAACTTATATTTTTTTTCATTTAAATTACCGACAATCGAGAATATATTTTACTCATATTTTTAAGTACTTTTCTTTGGGATTATAAGCAAAGTTAAATATTATGAAGTTGAATTTTGCTGTAGAGTTAGCTAGTATAGACATCTAACTGAATATTAAAATAACTATTTAGAAAAAATAAAAGTTATTGCATTGAAATTATTAATAAATTGGATAAAATTTTAACACATTTGTAAAAAGTCAAAATATTTAATTGTTGGCGCCATTAAACATTTTTGAAAAATAAAAAAGTAAATGTTATTAACTTATTAATATATTAAAAATTAAAATTTAATTATAATTGTTAATAATATAAATATTTAAATTTCAAAATTAATATTATCTATAATTTGATATTGTTGGTGGATAGGCAGTAATGAATCATTAATTTCAAAAAACAAAAAATATTTATGAGGTATTCTGAACAGATTCTAACTATAAAACAACACTTTTAAACATTTCACATTTATATTAATCTAATTTCGAGCCGGATAGGTCTTTTATAAAAGAAAAATTGTAATTTTAAATTTTAGACAACTGTATACATATATACGGTGCGAATTTACAACCTCACTTAAATTAATAGAGCATTTTACAAATTCATATGCCTTTTAAAATTAGCGACGTAAGCTTATTGTCAAGTCTTGCACGGAAGATGCAAAAGTCCATTTCCAAAATAAAAATAATTAGATCCCCCCAATGTTATATTCAATCTTGGCATCTATATTTATATCTCACAGATCAGATATATGGAGACCACGACTTGCACTAAATCTAGTCATCACTGACCAGAAATTTATAGATAGACCGATTTTATTACGTCATCCGTAAATTAAGCCACTCATAATATAACACCTCATTAAAAGGATGGCAATATTGTAATATTACCATTAAAATTTGATTGTATTTATTGTACAATAATTATCATATTGCCATCATTTTAATGAGGTTGCACTATAAATGGTTTAGTCTACAGATGACGTGATAGACTCGGTCTACCTAAGACTTTTTCCATCACTGACATCATGTCAACTTTAAAACATAAAGTATTTTAAATTATATATATATATATATATATATATATATAAAAGTTTCGTCCTAAATTATGAAAAATGAGATATTTTTAATTATTAACACTGTATATATTTAAAACTTATAAATTAAAATCAATCAACTAACATTTAATCAACTAAAGACAACGTTTTTTAATTTTTTAAGTTAATTAAGATTTTTTTTTTATGTTAATTACTCTTCGATGAAGATCATTTATTTTGTACAATTTAAAAGCTAATTGATCTAAAATAAAAATAATTATATTAATTGATTAAAATAATTTCGAATATATGAATTGTTTTTAACGCACAAATTTAAAAACTACCATGATCTTACCGTATATATATAATTAGAGTGGAAGAGGCAAGGCAGAAGCAACTTAGAAGCCAAGAAATGGGAGAAGAAGTGAAGGTGATAGGGATGTGGGCTAGCTACTTTAGTTGGAGAGTAGAATTAGCTCTAAAATTAAAAGGCATAGATTATCAATTTATAGACGAAGATCTATCCAACAAGAGTCATTTATTGCTCAAATCCAACCCTGTTCACACAAAAATTCCGGTTCTGCTTCACAATGGTAAACCCATTGCAGAATCACTGGTTATTCTTGAATACATCGACCAAACCTGGCCGGATCATCCCATCTTGCCTAACCACCCTTACGATAGAGCCATAGCTCGTTTTTGGGCTAATTTCGTCGATGATAAGGTAATTGAATTTTTCAGCTCATTTAGTTTGGATTAGAAGTTATAATCGTAGCTAAATTTTTAAGTTTTAATTTAGTTTGATAATACAACTTTAGCATTAGTGTAATAGTGTTGGTTGGTCCGTTTTGATGACTCTTTATGAATTAGCAGCTTTGATGACTCTTTATTGCACTTTGATATGCATTAAAATTGTATTATCGAATTCTTTTAAAAAAATATTATAATACCGGATTGAAATATTGAACAGAAAAAAAAAATTGCTTGGACTTTTAAACCCTATATTTTCCTTATCGGCTTCTATTAATAAATGCAGATCCTGCAAACAATTTACAAGATTGCAATGGCTAAGTGCAAGGGAGAAGAGTTAGAGCACGAAAATCAAGAATTATATGAGAGTTTGAAGTTGCTAGAAAACGAGCTAAAAGGAAAAGAATTCTTTGGAAATGAAGAAATTGGATATGTGGACATTGTGGCATTTGTTGTTGCACATTCGTTTCAGTTGATGTTTGAAGTTCTGCAATTAGAATTTATCACTGACGAAAAATTTCCAGTTTTAAACAAATGGCTCGAAAAACTCCGTCAAATTGATGTGATCAAAGAGTTCCTACCGCCGAAAGACAAGCATGTCGCTCATATCAAAACTCGTGTTGAAATTATAAAATCTACTTTCAATTAAAAATTTAATGTCCTTTTCTCTAATTTTTATGCTTTATTTGGTTGTTTTTTTGAATTACGTTGCTAAGTTGGATAATCAATAAAATGTTGGGTTGTTCAATTTAATATCTTCGATAAATTTAAATTAGGTTTCAATGAATTCAATTTTATCTTTTCATTTTATAACCATCCAATTTCGATCCCTATATTGATGTTGTTGACTAATATGCAATGAAAAAGTATGTTTAGACTTTAGAAAGCCAGGACCTTAATTTTTTTTAAAGCTAAACCCATTATGAGAACCTATATTTTAACATGTTTTTAGAAAAAACTTGCCGTAAAAATATTTTTTCAAGTTCTTTTACTTATTTGATTTTTAATATTTACATCTTTATTTATTTTCTTTCAATTTATTTACTTATAATAATATTATTTTGAGCCTAAGAAGAGGGTATGAAAATCAAAAGTTAAATAAGTAAAGAGAATAGAAAAAATAACTTTACGGTGAGAGTTTTCTGAACAAAAATAATAAAACATTGGAATCTCGAAATGATTTTTACTATTTTTAATAATTGCATTGTTTAATAATTCTTACCTTTTCGACTTGTTTTTGTTTACACCAAACTTTCAAAACTATCAATTTTATTAAATGTCTTTTATATTTAACATGTAGTCTAGATTAGTTTTTAATATATTAAAAAAATATTAAAATTGAGACTATATATCAAATATAAGGGATAGATTTAAAAAAAATTCATAGAAATTTAAATTTAAAAAATGATTGTAATTTAAATTGAAAATAGAAAAACAGAGAGTATGACGATCTTAAAAATTGAAATGTAAAAAAAACAATTCGAAAATAGATATTTTTAAATGATTAATAATTTTTTTAATGTATTTATTGTTTTAGAAAGCAACGGAAGGTTGGAAATTTTGAATTCTCATCCCTAATCAATACAAATTGATGTGCTCATCAATGACGAACATAGGAGATCAGTCCAAAATAAAAAAAGTCAAATAACTTTTGCATTAATAAAGTGGGTTTACTGTAATTAAATCTTTAACATCTATCTATACTATATATAAAAGCACGAATGGCGAGGGACAAGCAAATTTACTGAATAATCCTTTCTAGTTTACTACTAAATAAAAGTTTTATAGTCATTAACTAATTAGTTATTTAATTAATCACTATTGCAATTAAAGTCCTAATTAGAATAGGTAGATAAATTATCTCCAATTTAGTTTTTAGTATTTTTTTTTTTTTGAGAATCAAGAATGCGCTTTATTAAAATCAACAATCGCTTACAAGCTCATTGACCGGAAAAGGAACACTTCCGTCGAAAACGCAATCCCTACCAAAGAATAAACCCCATTTGGCTAAAGCATGAGCCACTTGGTTACACGAGCGGTTAACAAACTGAAAAAGAACCTCTCGTCCCTCACATTCGATAAGACAATCATCAACCATAAGCTGCATATAATCATCAGCTGTATAGGGATATCGAAGTCTATTAGCTACGTTGAGGGAATCCATCTCACACACCACGTTCCTGAAGTTTAAATCACCCGAGATCCTCAAGCCAAACATAACTGCTTTGGCTTCTGCATAATCAACGTTGGTGCAGCCATGCAAAAGTGAAACGCCACTTCTAACCACCTTACCCGACGAATCCCTACACACAGCGCTGAGTACTGCAAGGTTCTTCACTATCCATATCGCTGCATCAGAATTAATCTTCAGGTACTGCAAAGGCGGAGGGGACCATATCTGGTGTTCGGCTGGCTTCAAGTTTCTCTTATCTTTATCACCACCACCTGTAGATAACAAGGAAGGAATGCAATGGAATATTAACGAGGGATCCAAACGATGATTTCCGAAAACTACGTTGTTCCTATCGTTCCAAATCACCCACAGTGACATGATGAACTGTTGCAACTCCTCTTGCTTCAACGAACTGAACATAACAGCTAACCACTCCGGCATGGACCTGCTTTGAAGCCTGTCCACTCGCAGATTAAGAGGCGATAAAAGCCATAATCCCCGAACTACATCACACTCTTTCAAACAATGCAGGGTTGTTTCCTCCTCCGTAAAGCAGCGCGGGCAAAAAATAGGAATCTCTATCTTTTTCTTCACTAAATTGGCATTGCAGGCTAGGGTATTGTGGCTGATGTTAGCAAAAATACTAACTTGTAGTAATCCGGAAATACGGAATCGATCCCACGAAGACAAGAGGTTTAAAGTGAGCGAATATGTAAATGGAAATTCAATTCGGAAAGCAACGATCAATTGGAATTATAGTAATGACTATGGAATTTAAAACTAGTGAATCACACTTTAAGCAATTAAAAACTAAAGCAATTAATTAATAAACGGGAATAACAATAGGAAAAAGCGTCTAGAGGTTGTTAAATCATGCCACTAACGAATCCTAGAAAATTGGGTATAATAGTGTTATCGGCTCGGGTCAAGTTTTTCTAGATTGCCTAATCCGCTCTCTCGAGTCCGCAATTAGGTCTAATTGAGATTAGATTATCAAGTTGACGTCTAAATCGCTCTCGCGTAATTAGAAGTCAACAATGTCAATCTAATCCAATCGCGAAGCTAACTTCTAACCACCTAATCCCTAAACCGCCCTAGCGTGATTAGATTTTAGGTTTGTGATCAACTAAGTCCGTCTAATTAATTGACTCTCGCCTAATTAACTAGTCTCTAAACATAGATTAATAGATCAAGTTAATCTAAGCATTAAGCCCCAATAATCACAACAAACTCCCAACACAAATCAACCCTAATCAACTATTCAACTAATCATGGCAATCATCAACAACCCCCAAACAAGGAGTTTAGCTAGCCATTATCAAAACTAAAGCAATAATTAAACAAGAATTAAACATACTATTAAGATGTAGAAAGATTACCTTTAATAAGTAGAAGAAAAACATTCAACAATAACTATAATAATGAAGCTTGAATAATAATAATCTTGCATTAATCACCAAAGTTAAGAACAAGAATCTGGAATTAAAGCTAAGAACAATTGTATCTAAAAATCTGAGAATAGTAATAGGAAATGGGGGCTACAAATCTAAATCTAGTGCATAACCCTAAAAAGGGAAAATAAGGTACCCTTATATAGTACTACCCAAAATAGGGAATAAAAATACAACCCATCTAGAATGTTTGGCCCAATAGGGAAAGAATCCAAGAAATCTGAGCTCCCTCAATTACTGTGGTCTCGAATCGAGACACTCAACTTATGAGTGTGTCTCGATTCGAGACACACTAAGCAGAACAATCTGCTTATAAAAAACTTGTGTCTCGATTCGAGACACCCATTTAAGTGGGATGTCTCGATTCGAGACACCTCTTCAGAAGGGGGAGGATTTGCTTCTTTTGCCTCCGGCTTTCGCTTCCGCTCAATTTCCACTATTTCGGCCTCAAAACTCTTCGTAATGCTCTTGATTCCCTGAAACATAAACACCCTCTATAAGCTAATCAATTCCATATAAAAGCGGGGTGACAACACATAAAAGCATACGAAAAGACATCCTAAAGATAGGAGTATTTCACTCCTATCAGCTGATCCGCCAAAGAAAATGCTTGACCTTCGCCGGGATAGGAACCTTCCATATATTCTTCCATAAGTCATCACACCCATTATCATTTGATGAGCCAACTTCATTACAACGAGCCATATTCACAGCAACATAATACGCTGATTTGACAGTAAAAATACCCATCTTTGTATGAGGCCAGAAAATCTTGTCCGGTGGCAGGCGACGTGATATGGGTAATTGCAATATGTTCATCGAATCAGTTTCTGAGAAAACTTGTTTAACACGAGCAACATCCCAACCTTTGTTCACCTCATCAATAAAGTAACTTACCCGACAATCATCATCAGGGATAGAAGCACCTAACGGTTTCATATATCGAGCATTCGTGATCCAATTATCACTTTTAGCTCGGATAGAACTGCCATTACCAATTCGCCAGGCCAGTCCCGAAGTCAACACTTTGCGCCCTTCAATAAAACTTTGCCAGACATAGCTTGATCTCCGCCCAATAGAAGCACTAAGAACATCAGAGTTTGGGTAGTACTTTGAACGGAAAACTTGCCCACATAGAGAATCCGGATGTTGATGCAACCTCCAAACTTGTTTTGCCAACATCGCTAGATTGAAAGCTCTAAGATTTCTGAATCCAAGACCTCCATGTTTCTTCGCTTTGCACACTTTTTCCCAACTAACCCACGGAATCTTTCGTTTATCATCCGACCCACTCCAAAAGAACCTTGCCGTGGAACTTTGCAACTCGTAGCAGAACGAAATGGGTAAGGCAAAACAACTCATTATGTACGTAGGGATGGATTGGGCTATCGACTTGATCAACACCTCTCTCCCGGCCTTTGATAAAAAGTTCTCCTTCCAACCCGCTATTCTCTTGTGAAGTCTATCCCGAAGGAAAGAGAAAATCGGCTTTCTTGCTCTTCTAATCATCGTTGGCATCCCAAGATATTTCTGGAAATGATCTACCTCTCGCACCTCCAGAATAGTGCCTATAACATCACGGCTCTGACGAGGAATACCCGAACTGAACATCAATTCAGATTTTTCAAAATTGACTAACTGACCCGAAGCCTTTTCGTATCTATTAATTGTCTCCTTTAAGTACATACATTCCCTAGTGGTTGCTTTTGCAAATAATATGCTATCATCCGCGAAGAATAAGTGGTTTATATACGGACCACCCCTACAAACCTTGCTACCCGACAAAGAACCATTCTCAACTCCCCTACGAAGCAAAGCTGAAAAACCTTCAGAACACAAAAGAAACAAATAAGGCGAAAGCGGGTCTCCTTGTCTTAAACCGCGTTGCGGAGAGATTAACCCATGTGGCTGCCCATTAATCATGACCGAAAAGGATACCGTTTTGACACAGGTCATAATTAACCGAATAAAGTGTTCAGGAAAACACATTTTCCTCATAACTCCTTCCACAAACGACCACTCCACTCTGTCGTAGGCTTTACTCATGTCGAGTTTGATCGCCACTGTTCCCCGCTTACCCTTCGACCGTTTCGCCATCGAGTGGAACATTTCAAAAGCTACAAGCGCGTTATCCGTAATGAGGCGCCCTGGAACAAACACACTCTGCGACTCATGGATGACATTATCAAGAACCCGCTTAAGTCTATTGGCTAGAATCTTCGAAATTAGTTTGTACACAACATTACATAAACTAATTGGTCGAAAGTCTTTCATGGAAGTTGGTTTAGCAACTTTTGGAATTAGCACAATATTTGTATGGTTCATACCATCAGGCATCACACCATTTTCCATGAAATTAAGGACACATTTAACCACATCCGAACCCACCACTCTCCAATACGACTTATAAAACATAGCTGACATACCGTCTGGGCCAGGGGCCTTAGAAGCTCCCATTTGCTTCAGAGCTTGCGTGATTTCCTCCGAGCAATAAGGCAAATTAATATCGGCTGCCTGGGAATCAGAAATCGCCAAATTAATGCAGCTGACCACACTATCCTGATCTGAAGGCCTCAACGTTGCAAACAGATGCTGAAAATAGTTGATAGCCACACGTTTAATACCTTCCCCCACTTGCCAACAATCTGCTTCATCTTTAATGCGGAGAATCGAATTATTCTTTTTTCGGTTTGAAGCCTTTTGGTGAAAAAATTTAGTGTTTCGATCGCCACTTTGTAACCAATCCGCTCTCGACCTTTGTTTCCACAACATCTCCTCACGAAGCAGCAATTCATTTAATTCGGCCTGAAGCACAACATCTCCATTTTGCGTCTCATCTCCCCCCTTTCTTGCAAAATCTTCAACTCCTCAGATTTCTTCTTGATTGTTTTCCTGACACTACCCAGATTGTGATAGGCCCAGTCCTTCATCCTAGATCCACATTCACGTAATTTTTCCATTAAATTGCTGCTGTTGTAGCCATTTTCCCAAGCTTGAGTCACACACTCTTCAAAGCCCGCATGCCTCATCCAGAACTGTTCAAACCGAAAAGGTTTAGGAACGGTTTTTTGAGACTCCACTTTAGTACATAGAATAATAGGGCAGTGGTCCGATTGAATTCTTGAAAGATGAGAAACTTGCCAATCCGTATACATATCCTGCCATTTAGAGTTAGAGAAAAATCTGTCCAGCCTCACTTGGATTAGATGATCTCCGGATCGCCTATTTGTCCATGTAAACGCACTACCCTCAAAACCCATATCCGCCACACCACACTCCTCGATAGTAGATCGAAACTCGATAAGTTCCTTCTGATCTCGGATTCTACCACCCAGTTTCTCATTGTTATACAAGAACAAGTTGAAATCCCCAAACATAAGAGTCGGGCAGCTCTTATCCTCACATAAACGTTTCATCAAGTCACATGTAAGGTGTTTATTGTTCCCTTCTGGCCAACCATAGACACCCAGACCCTTCCAAGTTGAATCCAGCACCATATCCGTCACAGAAAAATCAATATGATTAGCCGAATAATCATTAATCCTAACATCCAGATTATTGTTCCAAAAAAGAGCCATACCTCCTCGTCTACCATTAGAGTCAACAATAAACGAATTAAACGTCATAAAACTTCTACAAATAATATCAAACTCACCACGGGAGAGTTTAGTTTCCATTAAAAAGAAAATATTCGGGGAATTAGATTGAATTAAAAATTTGAGCGCCCGTACCGTCCAAGGATTCCCCGCTCCTTGGAGGTTCCAACTTAATATTTTCATTGCATCCGGCGGGACTGCTCAGCAGTCTCCACCGATATCTCAATGTTACCAAACTGATCCGATAACCCATCTCTACCTCTCTTCGAGAACAAATTAACCGAATCATGTGCCTCCTGAATCAAGTGTTTAGGGTAAACAATTAAACTCACATCGTGCTTATTCACCATAGGCTTGCTTTTAGTCCCGAACTCGACTATTTGGTTCGGTAATCAACAACTATCATATGGACTTGTGAGGGTTGTAACTTGGCTTATGGGTTAGGGGTAGGTAGATTTGGATACTTGGCTAAAACTTAATTTGAACGACTCTTTTCTAATATACTTTCGACCTAGCTCGGATTTTCAACACTTGTGAACTTTTGAATTATTATTTTTTTTATTTATTGCCTTTGTTTATTCTTTCTTTCTTTTCTTTTCTTCATTTTCCTCTTTTTCTTTTGTGTTTTTTTTTTTTTTTTTTTTTAATTTATTTTTCTTCTTGAAATCGTTTTTATTCTTTCTTTCTTTTGATTTTCTCGAGGCAAATTTCTTATTCTTTTAACATTTTCACATTTCTTTCTAGTCATCAAGCTAGTGTCGCATTTTTCTCATCATTAAGTCATTCAAATCAAATTGGGTGTTTTAAGAGGTAAGTTGTTGAAAGGAGTTGTGTAATTTGTGTTTTGACAAAGAAAGGCTTAGGCTCAAAATGGTGATTCTAAAGGTAGAGGGTAGGCTTTTAAGTGATTTAGTTCAAAAATTTGGGGTATTCCTAAATGCCATACTCATCTAGTCATTAACACTCAACCTTTATAGTTTTGAACGGACACCAAGCAAGTTCTAGGAATCTAGCATGCAATTGACACTCACAACAACAATTAGGCTCAAAAATCACTCAATAAAAGGGTGTCATGCAAAAAACTCAATTCCTATGAAAACATGCCAACATCCTCAAATTTTCAACAATGGCACAACTTATCACATTACAAGCACACATCATGCATCCGTATTAAGCACTTCAAACTTATCAAAACACAACACCAATTAACATGGAATTAACTCGAATTTCATTGAACCATGTCATACAACTTGCATCTTATTAAACACATCCACATTTAATTGATTTAAACTAGAAAAATGCACTTGCTAACTTCATTGATCGGGAATAAAACTTCCATTTACAAATACACCAAGGTTACTAATCATGCTTCAACATACACAAGCCAACGATTTAGTGCGAGGTGACTCAAAATAAACAACATAAAACAAACAACCTAGACTCCTACATGCAAACATTAAAAACAAAACAATAAAACCGAGACTCTAACGCATTCATATTTTCAACAACCCCTCCTCACACTATTTCTATGCTATGTCCGCATGGCAATGAAATAATACGGAAAATTGCATGAGTTAGAGTTGAAGAAAGCAAATCTTCGAGTTCAATCGAACTCGGGTGGCTCCGGCGAAGGTGTTGGAGACGGGAAACGCGGACCGCCTTGGGCATTGTAAAACTCTTGCATCTTTTGTTCATGCCTCCTCATGCGATGTTGCATCCTTTCTTGCCTATACTCCATCTTCTTCCACATCTTTCTTTGTTCCGCCATAAAAGCACGTTGATCCGCTTGGAAATCGTATGGGGGTGGTTGCTCCCATTGGGCCCCTTCCGGAACTTCTTCTTGCTCGGTGCTAGTACCGGCTACATGCTTATCTTTCCTTCTTGGTTGCGCTTTTTCTCGCCTTGGAGCCGGTTCTTCCCTCGGTTCATTCTCCTCCGCGAATGGATGTTGCTCGCCGGGGTGGGCCTCTTCCCAAATTTCTTGCAAATATTTGCCCGCTATCCGGCCCTTCTTCACAAAGGCACCCGTAGAGAGGTGACCTTCATCAAACAATTTGGGGGACACGATCCGATACCTCGTTACGTCAAAATCCGGGTCTTTCCGTGCTAAGTACAAAATGAACCATCCGAACCCCAACCTCTTTGTTTTCCGAGGTACTTCTTGAACCATTTTCAAGAACCGGTATGCTACGTTGATATCGCAACTTGTATCGCCAATATTTTGCAAAACCCGAAGAACGAGCAAATCGCTTCTTGCCACTTTGTTATACTCATGACGCCCACAATAGCAATGACCGTACCACTTGAGAAAAACCACCTCATATATATCCCGCACTTCATTCAACTTGGCCTTGTGTGGATCATATACCGCTTTTCCCGAAGCCACGTTCCATATTTTATTGTCATCAAAGTTTTCACTTGAAGGCATCCACTTGATTCCGTCATTATCAAGATCAAAATCATCACACAAATTCTTCAATGTGTATACCAATTCCTTTCCCCCTAACCGATAGGCAAGGCTCGCATCTTCTCCGGGTACCTCCTTCAATGTTGTGAAGAATTCGTAAATGAGTTCTTCGCAAAACTCGTGTGGTGTGTTGGCCATCTTGCCCAATTGGAAACATCTAAGGGCGTCTTCAATCCCCTCCCGGATTTTTAGCTTTTCCAAGGTTTCCCAATGAAATGCGTAATGATCGGCTATTCCTCGCTTCTTAAGCTTCTTGTATAACTCGCCTTCATCCCTTGTCCGAATTGCAAAAGGTGCCTCGTACAACCTTGTTAGAGAACCCGGGGTATTCACTCCGGTAACTCGAGCGCCGGAGGCGGTGGTTTTCCGGGTTGAGCGGAATGCTCTAATGGGTTGGTCTTCTTCAATGGGTGGGTTGGATGCTTGTGCTTTTGATCTTGTTGCTCTTGACATGATAATGGAGGAAAAGGGTGTTTGGAAATGTGTTTAGAATTGAATTTGGGTGGATAGAGTGGTGGCTAGAGCTTCTTGAAGATTTGGCTTGATGAAAGAGAAAGAAGCTTTTGGATATGGAGGTTTTCTAATTTAAGTATGGAATGGTGAAGAAGATGAAGTGATGGAGTCCTTTTTATGGCTAAATTCATAGCTATGGATTGAAGGGCCAAGATGTGTTGTAAGTTGGTGATCCATGTCAAAAATTTGAATCTTGAAGGGTTAGGATCGTGCCACATCATCAATCCATGTGAAGCAAATAAGAGCCAATGAGAAAATTTCAAAATCCCCCCTTTTAGTCAAGTGTCTCGAATCGAGACACCCTTATTAATCAGGTGTCTCGATTCGAGACACCAAGAGATGAGAAGCAGAATAATCTGCTTCTCTTGTCTCGAATCGAGACAGCTTCCTAAGAGGCTTGTCTCGATTCGAGACAAGGGAGAACAGATTATTCTGTTTCTCCTTTGTTGGGGAACCTTGATTTGTCCGACGAAATGCTTCACCGAACTCCTACACATTCAAAAACCGAACATACCACGCATTATCTCGAACATAACAAACATATGAAATACGCCAAATCATAAACAACACAAAAAATTAAAACTTAAGGCAATTGCAAAATGAAAACAACTAAAAGCATTAAAATTCAAACCTCTTGGGATTGCCTCCCAAGTGCGCTTGTTTAAGGTCGAAAGCTCGACCGTCAATCCGTGGCACTTAAGTCGAAGGGGGAGCAAGATAGATCTTGTCATCTATTTGACCCGTCAAAGGTCCCAAGTAGGGCTTGCAACGGTTTCCGTTGACCTTGAACGTCTCTCCCTTTTGATTTTCTAATTCGATTGCTCCATGGACCGCCACGTGCCGGATCTTATACGGACCACTCCACCGAGATTTTAATTTTCCCGGAAACAACCGCAACCTTGAATTATAAAGCAACACAAAAGCTCCAACTTCAAATGACTTGGGTGAGATGTGAGCATCATGCCATTTCTTCGTTCTTTCTTTATAAAGTTTGGCATTCTCATAAGCATCAAGTCGGAATTCATCTAACTCATTAAGTTGCAACAACCGCTTCTCACCGGCCGCCTTGAAGTCATAGTTCAACTTTTTAATTGCCCAATAGGCTTTGTGTTCTAATTCAACCGGCAAGTGACACCCTTTCCCATACACAATTCGATAAGGCGACATACCGAGAGGTGTCTTAAATGCCGTGCGGTAGGCCCATAAGGCGTCATCCAACTTGAGGGACCAATCCTTTCTTGTCCCATTTACTGTCTTCTCTAAAATTCTCTTCAATTCACGATTCGAAACCTCCACTTGGCCACTCGTTTGGGGGTGATAGGGGGTAGCAACTCGGTGGTATACATTGTACTTTTTCATCAAAACCTCAAATTGCCGGTTGCAAAAATGCGACCCCCCATCACTAATGATAACCCTTGGAGTCCCAAATCGGTTAATCAGACGCTTGAGAAACTTCACCACTACCTTGGCATCGTTTGTAGGTAAAGCCTCCGCTTCTACCCATTTCGATACATAATCCACACAAACCAAGATAAAAAGATTTCCATGAGACATCGGAAATGGCCCCATGAAATCTATGCCCCACACATCAAAGATCTCCACCTCTTGGATTGAGGTCAATGGCATCTCATCTCGTTTGGAGATGTTCCCTACTCGTTGACAACGATCACAATGCCCCACAAACTCCTTGGCATCGCGAAATAGGGTAGGCCAAAAGAACCCACTTTCCAGCACTCTAGCCGCGGTCCTTGACGCCCCATAATGCCCGGCGTAATCCGCCTCATGACACTGGCTCAAAATTGGCATCACTTCCTTCAAAGATACACACCTCCGGATCATCCCATCACCACATATCTTGAAAAGATACGGCTCATCCCACAAAAAACGTTTCACATCACTCAGAAATTTCTTCTTTTGATGGTGCGATAGATCCGGTGGCATGACATTGGAAGACAAGTAATTAGCTATATCCGCATACCAAGGTGTCTCCACTTCCGAGATTACCATCAACATTTCATCCGGGAACCGTTCATTAATATCAACACCAATTGGAATAGGTTCCGGAGTTTCTAACCGTGATAGGTGATCCGCCACAACATTCTCCGTTCCCTTTTTGTCTCGGATTTCTACATCGAACTCTTGCATTAAAAGAATCCATCGAATAAGCCTTGGTTTTGCATCTTGCTTAGCAAAAAGATATCTCAAGGCGGCATGATCGGTATAAATGATGGCCTTTGATCCGAGCAAATATTGCCGAAACTTGTCTAACGCAAATACCACCGCCAACATCTCTTTTTCGGTTGTGGTATAATTGAGTTGAGCTCCCGCCATGGTCCGGCTCGCGTAGTAAATCACGTGGACCTTCTTATCCTTCCTTTGACCCAAAACACACCCTAAGGCTTGGTCACTCGCATCACACATGAGCTCAAAGGGCAAGCTCCAATCCGGAGACGATATAATTGGCGCTGTCACAAGTGCCTCCTTAAGTCTCTCAAAAGCACCTTGACATTCCTCTGTGAATTCAAACGGCGCATCTTTAACTAGCAATCTCGTCAAGGGCCGTGCAATAGATGAAAAGTCCTTAATGAATCGCCGGTAGAAGCCCGCATGGCCTAAAAATGCCCGAACTCCTTTGACCGTAGCCGGAGCTACTAATTTTTCAATAACCTCTGTTTTTGCCCTATCCACTTCAATTCCCGCTTCCGATATCCTATGCCCGAGTACAATGCCTTCATCCACCATAAAGTGGCACTTTTCCCAATTTAGCACCAAGTTTGTCTCAACACACCTTGCTAGAACCCGCCTTAAGTTCGCTAGACAACCATCAAATGAATCGCCAAACACGGAGAAATCGTCCATGAACACCTCCATAATATCCTCAATCATGTCGTTAAAGATTGAGGTCATACATCTTTGAAATGTGGCGGGTGCGTTGCATAGTCCGAAGGGCATTCGCCGATATGCAAAGGTACCGTAGGGGCATGTGAAGGTCGTCTTCTCTTGATCTTCCGGGAGAATTAATATTTGATTGTACCCGGAGTACCCATCAAGGAAACAGTAGAATTTGTGTCCCGCTACCCTCTCTAACATTTGATCGATAAATGGTAGCGGAAAGTGATCCTTTCGGGTTACCTCGTTGAGCTTCCGATAATCGATGCATACTCGCCAACCGGTTACCGTCCTTGTGGATATTTGTTCTCCTTTTTCATTCTCCACCATTGTCATACCGCCCTTCTTAGGGACACATTGGATTGGGCTTACCCACTCACTATCCGAAATAGGGTAGATTATTCCGGCGTCGAGGAGCTTAACAATTTCTTTGTGCACTACCTCCTTCATATTCGGATTCAATCTTCGTTGCCTTTGAGCCGACTTCTTTGACTCATCTTCGAGATTGATCTTATGCATCACAATTTGAGGACTTATTCCACGAATGTCGGAGATTTGCCACCCTATTGCTAATACATGTTCCTTCACCACTTGTACCACCCTCCTCTCTTGTTCCTTAGAAAGCTTGTTCGAGATGATTATTGGCAAAGTCTCATTCTCCCCAATAAAGGTATACCGGAGATGAGATGGAAGTGGCTTCAACTCAACTTGTGGTGGCACCTCGGAAGATGGTGGAGTCACACCACTACTCTTGTTCAAATTCTCCGGCTTAGGTTCATCCTCCTCGGAATACTCATCACTCGGATTATCGGAATGGAAGGTGACTTTCGAAATTTCAGAAAAATTTGGGTCCCCTCCTTTTGCTCTTGTCTCGATTCGAGACAGTCTACTTATGGGACTGTCTCGAATCGAGACAGCACCATAGGAAGCTTCTGCTCCCTTTTCATTAGTGTCTCGATTCGAGACACTCTCTTTAGTTGGGTGTCTCGATTCGAGACACTCATGTAGGGAACCCAGAAATTGATTTTCCGTCACTCCGTCTTGATTAAACTCTTCCACACTCGCTTCAAGAGTATCCCTCACAAGTTCATCAACCAAATCGATTCTCATGCAATCTTCCTCCTCGATGGCATTCCGCATCACTCTCTTCATATCAAACTCCACACTTTCCTCATCAATTCTCAAGGTGAGCTTGCCGGCGTGAACATCGATGAGAGCACGCCCGGTGTTCATAAAAGGGCGACCGAGAATCATAGGACATTCTTTATCCACCGCATAGTCTAAGATCACAAAATCCACCGGAAAGATGAATTTATCCACTTTAACGAGTACGTCTTCCACTATCCCATACGGCTTTTTGAGAGAGTGATCGGCAAGTTGCAATACCATCGAGGTGCGCTTTACCGGTTGATCACCAAATAAAGACCTAAAAAGAAACAATGGCATCAAGTTAATACTTGCCCCAAGATCACACAAACAATTTATAGCATTCATATTTCCTATGGTACAAGGTATAGAAAAACTCCCTGGATCTTTAAGCTTTGTCGGTAAATTGCTTTGGATTATTGAACTACAATGCTCCGTGAGCGGTATTGTCCCACCTTGCTCCCAACTACGCTTGTTCATAATTATGTCTTTCAAGAATTTTGCATATTGGGGCATCTCCCGAAGTGCATCCGCCAAGCTTAGATTGATTTGCAATTTCTTGAAAATCTCAAGGAACTTGTGAAATTTTTCGTTCCCTTGAGCTTTCCTCAACCGGCTTGGGAATGGCACCGGTGGTACAAACGGTGGAGGTGGTGGCGGCCTCACATAGGGCTCTTCAACCTCGACAACCACTTCCTCACATTCCTTTGGCAACTCTTGACTTGAACTTGCTATGTCAATTACCACTTGAGGCTCATCCTCCTCGACAACTTGCCTCTTTCCGTTGGCTTTCTCAAGAGTTCTCCCGCTTCGGAGCTCTACCGCCTTAACATGTTCTCTGGGGTTGTTCTCCGTAGTAGATGGCAATCCCCCTTGTGGTCTACCTTGAAGATTGATAGCAAGTTGAGAGATTTGGGTCTCAAGCATTTGATTAGTGGCGGCTTGATTCTTTTGAAGTTGCTTCATCTCTCTAAGCTCATCCATCAACTTAGCAAGCATATTCCCTTCATCCATGTTTCTTTGAGGTTGAAACCCGGGAGGATGTTGAGGTCTAGCGCCCGCATTGTTGCCATGACCTTGATTGTGATGGTAGTTTCCTTGTTGTTGGGGAGGTCTATTTCCACCTTGGAAGCTTGGACCCGCTTGATTAGGCCCTTGAGCATTGCCTTGCCCTTCTTGATTTCTCCACCCGAAGTTTGGATGATTCCTCCATCCGGGGTTGTAGGTGTTAGAGTAGGGGTCATTAGCTTGCCTTTGTCCCCCGATGTAGTTGACTTGCTCACTCAAGGCTTGACCCGTAACTAGGCATTCTCCTCCCGAATGGCCAAAATCACCACAAAATTCACAACCTACTTGCACATAAGCCACCGGAGCGTTTCTTTGCATCGGAGCGACTTGTTTCTTGAGAGCATCCACTTGAGCTTGAAGCGAAGCATTTGCGGCTTTGATGGACTCCATCTCCCTCACTTGATCAAGAGTCATGAGTGACTTTTGAGTAGGTGGCGCTCTTCTTTCCATAGGACCCCAAGTACTACTAACCACGGCCAATTTCTCCACCAATTCAAGAGCTTCCTCATAGGTCTTTTGCATAAGTGAACCCCCCGAAGCCGCATCGATAGTAGCTCGGGTAGTGACATTCGTCCCATCATAGAAGATTTGTATAACATGCTCTCTATTGAGCCGATGATGGGGTACACTTCGTTGTAAATCCTTGAACCGCTCCCATGCTTCATGAAGTGATTCTCCTTCAAATTGGACAAACTCAAGTATGTCTTTAGTCAACTTTGTAGTCTTGCCATGAGGGAAATATTTGTTAAGGAAGGCTTGAGCCAACTCCCTCCAATTGTGAATGGACTCATTAGGTAGAGAATGCAACCAAATGCTAGCCTTGTCCCTCAAGGAAAAAGGAAACATCCGAAGTTTAATTTGGTCCGCCGTTATCCCATGAAGCTTGAATGTGTTTAGAACACCCAAAAACTTGGCGATATGCTCATTAGGATCCTCATGACTCAACCCAAAGAAGGCACAACGATTTTCCAAAAGTTGAATGGTACTCGGCTTGATCTCAAAAGTTGCCGCTTGAACCGGCATTGCGAAGCATCCAAAAGTTGCATTGTCCACATCCGGCAAGAAAAACTCACCCAAAGTTTGTCTTTGTTGGTTTGGCACTTGTGCGTGCGCTTGGGGTCGATCATCCCTTGGGTGGTCTTGTTGCCTTGGTCGGTTCACATTCCCTAATGGAGGAGCGGGTGGATATTGTTGTTCCCCTCCATCCATTAGAGGATTGAACCTCCCCTCTTCATCATAATTGTTTCCCTCGTTATTCATAACTTCGGGTATACGGGCTCTTCTTCTTACACCTCTTTCGTAGTTACCGAGGTTATCTTGGAACGGTTCTAGTGGTAGATTTGCTCGTCGCGTATTGTGCATACACAAAAATCAAATTCCCTACACAAACACAAACAAGAAAACCGAGTGTAAACCACGAAAGATAATTAATAACAATAAACCAAAAACAGAAAATAACGCTAACTCGACCGAATTTCACAATACTTTCAATCAATTAAACGCAACCTTGTCCCCGGCAACGGCGCCAAAAACTTGTTAGCAAAAATACTAACTTGTAGTAATCCGGAAATACGGAATCGATCCCACGAAGACAAGAGGTTTAAAGTGAGCGAATATGTAAATGGAAATTCAATTCGGAAAGCAACGATCAATTGGAATTATAGTAATGACTATGGAATTTAAAACTAGTGAATCACACTTTAAGCAATTAAAAACTAAAGCAATTAATTAATAAACGGGAATAACAATAGGAAAAAGCGTCTAGAGGTTGTTAAATCATGCCACTAACGAATCCTAGAAAATTGGGTATAATAGTGTTATCGGCTCGGGTCAAGTTTTTCTAGATTGCCTAATCCGCTCTCTCGAGTCCGCAATTAGGTCTAATTGAGATTAGATTATCAAGTTGACGTCTAAATCGCTCTCGCGTAATTAGAAGTCAACAATGTCAATCTAATCCAATCGCGAAGCTAACTTCTAACCACCTAATCCCTAAACCGCCCTAGCGTGATTAGATTTTAGGTTTGTGATCAACTAAGTCCGTCTAATTAATTGACTCTCGCCTAATTAACTAGTCTCTAAACATAGATTAATAGATCAAGTTAATCTAAGCATTAAGCCCCAATAATCACAACAAACTCCCAACACAAATCAACCCTAATCAACTATTCAACTAATCATGGCAATCATCAACAACCCCCAAACAAGGAGTTTAGCTAGCCATTATCAAAACTAAAGCAATAATTAAACAAGAATTAAACATACTATTAAGATGTAGAAAGATTACCTTTAATAAGTAGAAGAAAAACATTCAACAATAACTATAATAATGAAGCTTGAATAATAATAATCTTGCATTAATCACCAAAGTTAAGAACAAGAATCTGGAATTAAAGCTAAGAACAATTGTATCTAAAAATCTGAGAATAGTAATAGGAAATGGGGGCTACAAATCTAAATCTAGTGCATAACCCTAAAAAGGGAAAATAAGGTACCCTTATATAGTACTACCCAAAATAGGGAATAAAAATACAACCCATCTAGAATGTTTGGCCCAATAGGGAAAGAATCCAAGAAATCTGAGCTCCCTCAATTACTGTGGTCTCGAATCGAGACACTCAACTTATGAGTGTGTCTCGATTCGAGACACACTAAGCAGAACAATCTGCTTATAAAAAACTTGTGTCTCGATTCGAGACACCCATTTAAGTGGGATGTCTCGATTCGAGACACCTCTTCAGAAGGGGGAGGATTTGCTTCTTTTGCCTCCGGCTTTCGCTTCCGCTCAATTTCCACTATTTCGGCCTCAAAACTCTTCGTAATGCTCTTGATTCCCTGAAACATAAACACCCTCTATAAGCTAATCAATTCCATATAAAAGCGGGGTGACAACACATAAAAGCATACGAAAAGACATCCTAAAGATAGGAGTATTTCACTCCTATCAGCTGATCCGCCAAAGAAAATGCTTGACCTTCGCCGGGATAGGAACCTTCCATATATTCTTCCATAAGTCATCACACCCATTATCATTTGATGAGCCAACTTCATTACAACGAGCCATATTCACAGCAACATAATACGCTGATTTGACAGTAAAAATACCCATCTTTGTATGAGGCCAGAAAATCTTGTCCGGTGGCAGGCGACGTGATATGGGTAATTGCAATATGTTCATCGAATCAGTTTCTGAGAAAACTTGTTTAACACGAGCAACATCCCAACCTTTGTTCACCTCATCAATAAAGTAACTTACCCGACAATCATCATCAGGGATAGAAGCACCTAACGGTTTCATATATCGAGCATTCGTGATCCAATTATCACTTTTAGCTCGGATAGAACTGCCATTACCAATTCGCCAGGCCAGTCCCGAAGTCAACACTTTGCGCCCTTCAATAAAACTTTGCCAGACATAGCTTGATCTCCGCCCAATAGAAGCACTAAGAACATCAGAGTTTGGGTAGTACTTTGAACGGAAAACTTGCCCACATAGAGAATCCGGATGTTGATGCAACCTCCAAACTTGTTTTGCCAACATCGCTAGATTGAAAGCTCTAAGATTTCTGAATCCAAGACCTCCATGTTTCTTCGCTTTGCACACTTTTTCCCAACTAACCCACGGAATCTTTCGTTTATCATCCGACCCACTCCAAAAGAACCTTGCCGTGGAACTTTGCAACTCGTAGCAGAACGAAATGGGTAAGGCAAAACAACTCATTATGTACGTAGGGATGGATTGGGCTATCGACTTGATCAACACCTCTCTCCCGGCCTTTGATAAAAAGTTCTCCTTCCAACCCGCTATTCTCTTGTGAAGTCTATCCCGAAGGAAAGAGAAAATCGGCTTTCTTGCTCTTCTAATCATCGTTGGCATCCCAAGATATTTCTGGAAATGATCTACCTCTCGCACCTCCAGAATAGTGCCTATAACATCACGGCTCTGACGAGGAATACCCGAACTGAACATCAATTCAGATTTTTCAAAATTGACTAACTGACCCGAAGCCTTTTCGTATCTATTAATTGTCTCCTTTAAGTACATACATTCCCTAGTGGTTGCTTTTGCAAATAATATGCTATCATCCGCGAAGAATAAGTGGTTTATATACGGACCACCCCTACAAACCTTGCTACCCGACAAAGAACCATTCTCAACTCCCCTACGAAGCAAAGCTGAAAAACCTTCAGAACACAAAAGAAACAAATAAGGCGAAAGCGGGTCTCCTTGTCTTAAACCGCGTTGCGGAGAGATTAACCCATGTGGCTGCCCATTAATCATGACCGAAAAGGATACCGTTTTGACACAGGTCATAATTAACCGAATAAAGTGTTCAGGAAAACACATTTTCCTCATAACTCCTTCCACAAACGACCACTCCACTCTGTCGTAGGCTTTACTCATGTCGAGTTTGATCGCCACTGTTCCCCGCTTACCCTTCGACCGTTTCGCCATCGAGTGGAACATTTCAAAAGCTACAAGCGCGTTATCCGTAATGAGGCGCCCTGGAACAAACACACTCTGCGACTCATGGATGACATTATCAAGAACCCGCTTAAGTCTATTGGCTAGAATCTTCGAAATTAGTTTGTACACAACATTACATAAACTAATTGGTCGAAAGTCTTTCATGGAAGTTGGTTTAGCAACTTTTGGAATTAGCACAATATTTGTATGGTTCATACCATCAGGCATCACACCATTTTCCATGAAATTAAGGACACATTTAACCACATCCGAACCCACCACTCTCCAATACGACTTATAAAACATAGCTGACATACCGTCTGGGCCAGGGGCCTTAGAAGCTCCCATTTGCTTCAGAGCTTGCGTGATTTCCTCCGAGCAATAAGGCAAATTAATATCGGCTGCCTGGGAATCAGAAATCGCCAAATTAATGCAGCTGACCACACTATCCTGATCTGAAGGCCTCAACGTTGCAAACAGATGCTGAAAATAGTTGATAGCCACACGTTTAATACCTTCCCCCACTTGCCAACAATCTGCTTCATCTTTAATGCGGAGAATCGAATTATTCTTTTTTCGGTTTGAAGCCTTTTGGTGAAAAAATTTAGTGTTTCGATCGCCACTTTGTAACCAATCCGCTCTCGACCTTTGTTTCCACAACATCTCCTCACGAAGCAGCAATTCATTTAATTCGGCCTGAAGCACAACATCTCCATTTTGCGTCTCATCTCCCCCCTTTCTTGCAAAATCTTCAACTCCTCAGATTTCTTCTTGATTGTTTTCCTGACACTACCCAGATTGTGATAGGCCCAGTCCTTCATCCTAGATCCACATTCACGTAATTTTTCCATTAAATTGCTGCTGTTGTAGCCATTTTCCCAAGCTTGAGTCACACACTCTTCAAAGCCCGCATGCCTCATCCAGAACTGTTCAAACCGAAAAGGTTTAGGAACGGTTTTTTGAGACTCCACTTTAGTACATAGAATAATAGGGCAGTGGTCCGATTGAATTCTTGAAAGATGAGAAACTTGCCAATCCGTATACATATCCTGCCATTTAGAGTTAGAGAAAAATCTGTCCAGCCTCACTTGGATTAGATGATCTCCGGATCGCCTATTTGTCCATGTAAACGCACTACCCTCAAAACCCATATCCGCCACACCACACTCCTCGATAGTAGATCGAAACTCGATAAGTTCCTTCTGATCTCGGATTCTACCACCCAGTTTCTCATTGTTATACAAGAACAAGTTGAAATCCCCAAACATAAGAGTCGGGCAGCTCTTATCCTCACATAAACGTTTCATCAAGTCACATGTAAGGTGTTTATTGTTCCCTTCTGGCCAACCATAGACACCCAGACCCTTCCAAGTTGAATCCAGCACCATATCCGTCACAGAAAAATCAATATGATTAGCCGAATAATCATTAATCCTAACATCCAGATTATTGTTCCAAAAAAGAGCCATACCTCCTCGTCTACCATTAGAGTCAACAATAAACGAATTAAACGTCATAAAACTTCTACAAATAATATCAAACTCACCACGGGAGAGTTTAGTTTCCATTAAAAAGAAAATATTCGGGGAATTAGATTGAATTAAAAATTTGAGCGCCCGTACCGTCCAAGGATTCCCCGCTCCTTGGAGGTTCCAACTTAATATTTTCATTGCATCCGGCGGGACTGCTCAGCAGTCTCCACCGATATCTCAATGTTACCAAACTGATCCGATAACCCATCTCTACCTCTCTTCGAGAACAAATTAACCGAATCATGTGCCTCCTGAATCAAGTCGTGATTTCGTTTGGTAGAAACCACCCTTCCATCTCCCTTCTTCCTTTCCTTATCCCCCTTACGCCCTGATTTATTACGAATCCAGGTCCTCTTCTTTCCACTGCTCTCCTTTTGGATATCCTTATGAACATTGCATTTGACAGCCGGCTGTTTTCCCATTATATCAACATGACCCTGATTAACACTAACTTCTACAAATCCCTCCAACCCTCCATTGATTTCATTAACTACCGCATGAGTCTCCTCAACCACATCCGTTCCATGCACTACGTCAGTCCCAATCTTGGTCAAAATCGCATCATTCACTTCCTCTTCCTCATCAGAATTTTCAACATCAAAATTCAAATTTCGTCTGGCATTCTCCCTCTTCGACCTATTTGACGATGTTGTACTCGGTTGTTCCATCTGACTACTATTCTCTCTCCCCAAAGGCCTTCTACTACCCATAAGTTTCCTCCGACGAGGTGTAGCCCTTAAACCAGGACCATACGGCCACTCTGAGACCTCAGCAATCTCTGGCTTGTCTTCACAGTCCACTTCCATATGGTCTAGCAATCCACACCAATAGCAGAAGTTTTGGATTCTCTCATATTTAAAAGAGATCCAACATTGTTCGCCGAGCGGATTTATCACTTTCATGCCCCTCATAAGGGGTTTAGATGTATCTATAGAAACACGGATTCTGCTAGATCGGTTCCACTCTTTCCCTTCTTCATCGTCCCATTCCACAATTCTTCCTATTCTAGCCCCTATTTTGCTTACTGCCGCTTTCCCCCTACAGTTCAGGGGAAGATCATATATGCGTACCCACACCGCGCATCCTGTCAATATGTGATTATTGGGTTGCATATTTCCGTTTAAGGGTTCGAACAAAATCAATTGCTTGTCAAAGTGCCATGGACCTTCACGGAGAATTCTTGACTTGTCCATCTTCGCATAGAACTCACAAATAAATAGATTATCTCCCACATCTCTCAGGTTAAAGCCCTTCGCCAATCGCCAAGCGCTAGCTAGAGCGTTTTTCATATGATTTAAATTGTAAGGCTTTTTTGTCAGCAGCTTGCCCACCAAGCACAGCTCTGACTTTTCCTCTATCACGTCATCAACAACATCTTCAAGGTTTATAGCCGTTTGTTCCTCGTCAGTTAACCGGAGCTGAGCGCACGCGTTCACTAGCCCTTCTTCCATCTCCGTTCACACGAAGAGAAACACACCAAAGTAATCGGAAACGTACAGGACGTAAAAAATCGGACAAAAACCGAAAAAAACTTCAAAAAAGAAGACAGTAAACCCTAATCCTGGGAAACCCTAGGCAGGAGAGAGAAACTCCACAAAGTTGGGAGAGGTTTTAAGGTTCATAATAGTTTGTTCAGAGTTTTTAGTATTTAAAAAATAACTAAATTGTCTCCAAATTAGTGGGAATATCTATCTTTCAGTTTGATTGAACTACAAAATTAAAATACTGTATTTGGTCAATATAATATTATTTAAATTTCTATCTTATTATTTTTAAAGATATTATTAATAAAAATTCAGTATGGAAAAAATTTAATAATTGAATATATTATATTTACTTTTATAAAAATTCTTAACTAATTTAATATTAATTATAAATAAAAAATTAATATAATTATAATAAATTTACTAATATGTTCATTGACGAGTTACGTTACGAGCCACGTGCATAGCACGTAATGCGAAACTAGTATATAAAAGGATATTAGTGGGGAGATCACTTATATTCATGGACAAACATATCCTCTTCATAACTTATAAATTTTTCCTATTAAATTTTTTTATAATCCTAATCAACCTCTAACATTTTTATCAAAGTAAAAATTCTCTACATATTATATTGCAATTTATGAATAACATCAATCTTTTCTGTACGTTTTAGTTTATTTATATTATTAATTTATATAAATATGAAAAAGATAAAATCAAGTGCGAAAATTTCAAATATAAAATTTTAACAATCATGCTCTATAATCTCAAATATAAATAGAATTATTATTAGTCAATAAATTTTAAATATTCATATCTTAATTTATATATATATATATATATATATATATATATATATAATTTATTATATAAAATTTATATTTATATTTTTATATTTTTTGTTATAAATAATATATTAAAATATTAACATATTATATTACAAATACAATATTATTAATCATTTATATCACACCTAAAATATAAGTAGATAAACTAGGCGTATAATTTTAATAAATAATATCAAATAGGTTCACGAACATACCTATGTTAAATTTGGAGATTGCAGAAAATGGATCTTAAAAATCTTATCCATTTTATGTTTTAATGTTTTTGTATGGTCATGTATTAATTAATTTATATTGTTAATTTAATTTATAATTTTTAATGTTATATTTAAATAGTATCCAATATAAATAATGATAAATGTAAAAAAAAAAACACATTCAATAATCTCAAATATAAAATCACGATACATATATAATTAAAAAATTACGTTTAATAATTTTGAATATAAATCATGACAAATAATAAAATTGTAAACCACGTGAAGCGCACGTGCATAGCAAACTAGTAGCATAAAATTTAATTTGTAAGGCATAATGACAAGGCACGAGTAAAAAATTTCATTATAGTTAAATCTTTAATTATTAATTATTAATGATTTTAATTTTAGTTATAATTAAAATAAAATAAATCAAAATAGTTGAATGGATTTAACTACAATTAAAAAACACATTATAATTGATAAAATTTGAACAAAATTGAGATTCTTGTCATACAGTTACATTTATTAGATATTAGATTAATTTATAACTGAGTCTAGTGCCGATCAAAATACTATTAAATTCATATTTCATTTGATTCTAAATTTAAAGTTCAATATTTAACTCGAATTAGATTAAATTCTACTTTAAAAATTTGAATTTAACTCGAAACAATAATTGAAAACCGATCTTGACTAAACTTAATTAGTTCTATAAGAAATATAAATTAAATTCTAATATAAAATAAAACTATTATTATAAATATATAATTAAATTAAATAATTTTTCACTAAATTTGATTAAATTAATGAGTTTATCGAGTCGAATAGTTTTAAAGTTAAATTAAATTCGGTTATTAGCTCATTTAGTTCGATTCAAATTCGACTAAGAAAATATTGAATCAATTTTTAAATAATATTCAAATCAAATTTGAAAAGTAGGGCTTAAAATGAAACTTCCAAGAATAAGACTAGTTGGACTTTGGGATCATCAAATTATACAAAAACTTTTTGGAATTCAACCAAGTGGGGATTACACAAACTATACAAAACATAACCTGTCTATCAAGAAATATCTTTTCAAGTTATATAAAAGATTGATCATAAACATAGAAAAAAAAATTAAAATAATACATCATTTTTTTTATTGGTGATCAAGTTATATACTAAAATTTAGTCAAAAATGGGAGACGAAGTGAAGCTAATTGGCGCATGGGCCAGTCCATTTAGTCAGAGAATAGAATTAGCACTTAAGCTTAAAGGGATACACTATGAATACATTGAAGAAGATCTCTCGAACAAGAGTTCTTTGCTTCTGAATTCAAACCCAGTTCATCAGAAAATTCCTGTGCTGATACACAATGGAAAACCAGTTGCAGAATCGCTCGTTATTCTCGAATACATCGAAGAAACTTGGAAAAATAATCCGATCTTGCCTAAAGATCACTATGATAGAGCCACGTCTCGCTTTTGGGCTAAATTCGTAGATGAAAAGGTAAATTTTAA
Source organism: Mercurialis annua (assembly GCF_937616625.2). Lineage (NCBI taxonomy): Eukaryota > Viridiplantae > Streptophyta > Magnoliopsida > Malpighiales > Euphorbiaceae > Mercurialis > Mercurialis annua. Next base: position 1,012,912 of record NC_065575.1, on the reverse strand, counting down.
TACTATTGTGCATTTAATTTTGACATAATAATTTTGAAAGTATAAATTAATATTTTCCGCTTTGATCAATTCTAACTAAATTGTATAATTTTTTTATCTAAATTGTTTAATTTATTAATTATTAACTGATATGATTTTTTTTATTTCAATTGTAATTAAATCTACTCAATTGAATCAATTAAACTTAATTTTATTCAAATGGCAGCCACCAAATGATTGCTTTTTTCTTGAAAAGATTTGGCTACTGGCTTCTCAAATAATTTAATTGGACATATTTGACAATTATTAAAATAAATTTCTTAAAACCAATAGTATAATCAAAAAAATTATTTTTTTATTCATTTTTTTTTGCATACTTACCATGAATATAATTTGGCTAAAAATTTCCCGCTGAAATAAAATTATACATATATGATAAGTTTTTAAAAAGGAATTAGGAAAACCCATTAACGCATGGTTCAAATAAGAAAAAACTAATTGACATGTATTAATGTTTCATCGGAAAATCTCTATTGAAAATCTCTTTGTAATTTTTATTATTATCAATGAAAGTTTTTAGCCTTCGGAAAAAAGAAGAAGCGTAGTTCGGTTATCAAATTGAAATGAAGTGATAGTTTGGACTACTTGCGAATCAATTATTCATAATACCTATGATCTAATTAATTTGCATTGGAATCTTATTTATTATGCAGATAGTGCAAATTGGCACCAAATTTAAAACTGCAAAAGAGGAGGAAATAGAACAGATTTATGAAGAACTTATTGAGAATCTTAAAATTATTGAGAAGGAATTGAAGGGAAAACACTTTTTCGGAGGAGATCGCATCGGATTCTTAGATATTATTATATTTTTCATAGTCTATTGGTTCCAACTTCGACAAGAAGTTAAGCAAATAGAGTTTATCACCAAAGAAAACTTGCCAGATTTATGCAATTATATGCAAAAGCTTTATGAAATTGATGTGGTGAAGGAAAGCTTACCTCCCAAAGAAAAACATTTAGGTTTTGTTAGAGCTCTTTTTCAGTCTGCCAAATATGTTTCAAAATAAAATGTCACCCATCATTATGTAGTTCAATCTTCATGTATTTTATTATGTATTTTCTTATTTGATGAATTAAATTGTTGGTCTCTTGTTAAATTGTGTATAAGTTCATTTTTATTCTAGATAAATTATTTTAAATTTTTCAAATAAAAATAATTTGATATGTACTAATCTGTGACAATATATTATTTTATATGGAGTCATATTTGGTGGCGAGTGGCAACTCGCATAGCATCATACACAACAACAAATTAATAAATTAGGGCCATAATATCCATATATGCTACGATGTGTTTTATCCTACTAAAATTCTTATGCTATTATATCCATCAAGTAATCAGATACTTTTGGTGGGATCAGAAGAACAATGAAAGTAAACTAAGTTGGATTTAATGGACTAAAATATACTGTAAAAAAATGGGAAGGTGGTTTTGATTTTAAAGATTTAGAAAATATTCAATCAAACTCTCTTGATAAAACAATTCTAGCGCATAATGCATAATGCAAAACGTAAAATTCCTTTTATAGAAAGTCTATCAAAGCGAATATTTTTCTAACTCTACAATCCTCCAACGCCAACTAAATGGGAGACTATCTTGGGGATGGAGGAGTTTAATTTGGGTTCGTGAACTTTTTTTTCTGGGTCTACGTTGGTGAATCAACAATGTCAACTCTTTACGATGTCAAACTGAGCCATGGCTTCCGGGTAAATTTCCAGTCACACCAAGATTAACTTCAAATAATATTAATATGCCCACATATATTTTTTTTTTGTCAGAAGATGGTTTCATCTATAGATTAGAAAACGACTACGAGAGTCTCAAATCTAGCCACGTAAATGGGACTAGAAAATTACAATATAGAGGCTATTTGACTACATAATGTGTCAGCCAAAATAAAATACCAAAAATCTAGATCTAAAAATAAATCTAGATAAATAGGTATAAATTTATAAATCTAAAAATTACAACAAGAAATCCTTAGATTTACACATATCGTCGGGAGTAATATTCAAGCTGTAAAAATTAAATTTACAAACTAATCTTGCAAAAGGAAACACAAGAAAATTCAAATTTTGTCGGCGCTTGTTCTGATCGGCTTCTAAACAAAGAACCACCAAGCGATTGAAGGATGCAAAATTCGGATTATAAGTGTTAAGATTTCATGTTGAAATCAAGAGCAAATACCTTGTAAAGCTTTCCATTTGAAGAAGAATGACCCATTTAGGGTGAATAAAAACCCATATAGGGTAGATGAAACCATAAGGGAGAAGAGAATAAAAAGATAAAGACATAGATATATGGGGATACCATTTATTTATTGAAAGATAGAGAAATTTAAAAGGCGGGGAGGTGATTTTTGACCAAAAATTGGTCAAAGAATCACCTCCCATGAGATGTGCGGCGGGTGGAGCTTTAGGGTTTGTGGGGGGAGCAGTTTGAGAGAGTATGCCCACATATATAGCTAAGCTTATAAAGGCAATATTAATATATCCACATATATAGTTGAGCTTATAGACCAATCTCTACGAATTGGAAATCTGATTTAGTAATGCAACTTTTTTCACATGGAAGATGCAAAAAAAATTTAGCTCTGCCTCTTCCATACTAGCCTCACCTTGATAAGCTGATTTGGCATTATAACCAAAATAGAAATTATCCAGTCAAATCAGATTATTACATTGTATTACATATTGGCTATAAAGAATACTAATCTCTACTTTCACAATACACCAAATCTAATTGGAAGCAACTGTGGCAGCAGGCAGAGGAAGGACAATTTAGTAGAATATTAAACTATGATGCGACTGTTGATAATAATGGACAACTAGGTTTCATTGGTATTATGGCAAAGGATGAGAATCATATACCAAAAGGTAAATTTTCAGCAACATTTCAATATTTTTGTGAAGTAATGAATTAGGCTCATTCTAAGGGCGTGAATAAAGTTATATTTGAAGATGATACTTTCCAAGTATCAACGATCATCAACTCTAAAAACTGCAACATCGCTTTTCTACAGAGTATTTGCGAAGATATCTAATATCTTCAACAAGCCTTCATATCAACTAAATTTCTATTTGTCCTGCGTAACCAAAATACCGAAGCGTATAATTGGGCGCAACAGGCCAAGAAATCCAGTATTCACTGATTTAGTTGTCCTTTATTTTTATACTTCGGTATCTTTGTAACACTTATCCGTTTAATATATTTATCTCTATTAAAAAATAAAAAACTAGTGACGAAATCTTTAGTTACCACAAGATTTTGGTCCTTAAATAATAACAATGACATATGAAATTTTAAAGAGCAAATTACTCTAAAACTCCTCACGTTTGTCATAATTTAAAATTTACTGTCAAACTATTCGAAACCTTAATTTCAATTTAGAAACGATTTGATACCTTAATTTCAATTATGCAAACGATTTGGTACCTCATTTTCAAACGATTTGGTACCTCGCATTTCATTCAGTTAACGATTTAGTACTTATTTTTAACAGAAGGGCCTTATAGTTAATAAAAGGCTTAATCACCAAAAAAAACCTCACCTTTTAGCCCCTTTTCAGTTGCACCCTGACGTTGCAATTTTGTCAGTTGCACCCTAATTCGCACCTTTGGGTTTTAATTCCACCCTCAAAATCAAATTTGACTTTTTTCACTTGAAAAAAATTTTTTGTTCAATTTTTTTGTGGATTATGATAAACGTGAAAGGTTTTAGAATAATTTGTTCAATTTTAAAATCGTCAAATATTTTTTGTTGTGTCGGGAATCGTAAACGACAAATCGTTACAAAGCCTTTTTGCACAACATATGGGCTTACAATGGGTAACTATTGGATCCAGATTTTAAACCCATAAACCCAACCCATAAGAATATGCCAAGAATAAAAAAAAGGGAAAAGTTGAAAAATACTTGATTTTGTTAAAATAATCTCAAAAATACTTATGTTCGTTTTTATTTGCGGACAATACTTACAAAAGAAAATAAATTGCACCTAGCACTTGATTTAATAAAAACATTAAATCTAACACTTAAAATCTTATTTTTCTAAACCCTAAACCCTAAATTATACTAAACCTTAAACCCTAAATCATGCTAAAGCCTAAACCCTAAACCCTAAAACCTAAACCCTAAACTCCAAACTCTAAACCCTAAAACATGCTAAACCCTAAATCCTAAATTTTAAATCTTAAATCCTAAACCCTAAATCATGCTAAACCCTAAATCCTAAATCATGCTAAACCCTATATCCCAAATCTTAAACCTTAAACCCTAAATCATGCTAAACCCTAACCCTAAAATCATAAACCCTAAACCCCTAAAATCCTAAAATCTAAATTCTAAATCTTAAAAAAATGGAGTTAAATGTTGGATGAATAAAAAAATGAAGTTAAATGTTGGACGAAATAAAAAGGTTGGGTTAAGTGTTGGATGAAATAAAAAGGTGAAATCAAGTGCTGGATGAAATAAAAAGGTGAAATCAAGTGCTAGATGAAATAAAAAGGTGAAATCAAGTGTTGACAGAAAAAAAAAAGATGCTCAAGTATTTTTGGAATTATTTTTGATAATCAAGTGCTGAGTCTAATTTCCTCTAAAAAAAAAACAGAAAAAAAAACAAATAAAGAGATACCCAATTTGGCCTTTGTGGAGTCTACAAAAACCCTAATTCACTTTAAGCTTACCTCTCTTTACCTCATCAGCTCCCGTCACTTCTAACTCTCTGTATCAGTGCTTTAGCTCGCGGAAGATCGCTCCAAACCCTAACAGTACGGCCATTTCTCCGATTTTAGCTTCTTTTTTATATCAATCTGTTTTAATTGTTATATGATTTAATTTTGTTTTGTTTTTATTTCAGATCTGAAATTGGAGCTCCGTTAAGCCATGGCTCTGGTGAGTTTGATTTAAATTCGAATCTATTGATATTGTTTTGACTTTGATATATAAATTGATGTTGCAATTTGATTTATATTCAATTCATTAAAATGAAGTTGGAAAGTTTGCTGTTATTGTTGATGATAATGATGCTATATAGTTTATATATCTTGCTAATTTTGTCATTACAATGCTGTTATTGTTTGTAGGTATTGCACGCATCGAACAATAACAAAAATGCCTACAAGGCACTTATTGCAGCAGAGTACTCTGGTGTGAAAGTTGAGCTAGCTGCGAATTTTGAGATGGGTGTCTCTAATAAGACTCCTGAATTTCTCAAGATGAATCCTATTGGCAAGGTATACATGTCGTCTTACCAAATTTTGTGTCTTTGGAAAACAGAATCTTATTTGAAATTCCTTAATGTTACAGGTTCCTGTCTTGGAGACTCCAGATGGACCTGTATTTGAGAGCAATGCTATCGCTCGTTATGGTGAGATTCTAATGTTGTTTATGATGTATTTACGGATGTCTTTCGAATGATTGAATTTAAAGCTTTAGTCTTTTGTTTGTTAATGTAGTTGCCCGCTTGAAGAATGACAATCCACTATGTGGTTCCTCCTCAATCGATTGTGTAAGATCTTTAGATAAACTCGTTGCTATCATCTCTACTCTTTGGAATAAAGATGTGTTTCTTTCTTATGTGATACTTATGTTTCTTGTGTGGTTGTGTCTTTAGGCCCATATTGAGCAATGGATTGATTTTTCAGCATCAGAGATTGATGCCAATCTTCTAGCTTGGTTTAAACCCAGAATTGGTCGTGCACCATATCTTCCTCCTGTGAGTTACCTTCTGGCTGTTGCAGTTCTATCACACATTTGTTTTTTTGTATTGTTTCGTTTATTTAATTGTTTGTGTTCGGCGTTTGCAGACCATAATTCTTATCAATAATGTGAATAATGTTATGTTGCGTTCATTAAGATAATGAGTCCGGATCATATTTTAAAGATGAATTCCATCCTGTTTTTCTTGATGTATTTGCATAGGATGACATTGTAGAGTTTATGGACTGATTCAAATTACTTGAATTTGCTTTAGGTATCAAAACATGTTTTTTCTTAAATTTGTTTATGTTATATATGTGCAACCTTTATCTCGTTTCCAAGGAAGTCGTATCCATATTTTGAGAATGTACTGCAGTAGTACAAATTTATCCTGTAGGTATTCTGTACACTCTTTATTTTAAAAGTCAGGCCCTTGTCTTTGTTCTTATGTCCATACCTCGGCAGATTTGTATTTAGAAATTTATTTCTTATCATGTATGCTATATTGTATTTTCAATACTTGCTATTATTTATTGGTTATTGAATTCATTTCCACATACAATTCTTTGAATTTCACGTGTTATTGAAATAATTTCTTGATGTTTAAACCTTATTTATAAAGCTATACTGTTCTTCCCTTCATTGTTTTATATACACATTCTTCAAACTCATTTTCTTAACGAGATGTTATCAAAGAAAAGAAAAGTTATTGGGTTTTAAAACTAAGTAACGAGAAATGTGATTATGAAAAATTATTTGTGTTGTATTTCTTGTATATTCAATTGCTATCCGACTTATGAAACTTTCTGGATGAAGGCCGAGGAAGCTACAATTGCTGCATTGAAGAGAGCATTGGGTGCTTTAAACACTTACCTTGCCTCAAACACCTTCTTGGTTGGGCATTCTGTTACATTGGCTGACATAATCATGACATGCAACCTTTATTTGGGATTTAATCGTCTCATGATTAAGAGCTTTACTTCAGAGTTCCCTCATGTCGAGAGATACTTTTGGACAATGGTTAACCAACCAAACTTCAAAAACATTATCGGTGAAGTCAAGCAGACTGAATCAGTTCCTCCCGTCGAGTCTGCAAAGAAGCCTGCCAAAGAATCTAAACCAAAGCCCAAGGAGGAACCAAAGAAAGAAGCCAAAAAGGAGAAAGCGGCACCAAAGCCCAAAGAAGATGAGGAGGAAGATGTAGAGGCACCAAAGCCCAAAGCTAAGAATCCTCTTGATTCACTGCCTCCAAGTAAGATGGTACTGGATGAGTGGAAGAGGCTTTACTCTAACACCAAGACCAACTTCCGTGAGGTTGCAATTAAAGGTAATCTTTTTCATCTCATGACTCGTATATTTCCCCTTGCTTGCTTTTCGATTATCATGTTTGTTTGTAGTTCATTCCATTTGCTATAATCGCTGGCAGAAGTATAATCTTTGATGGTTTGTTATTTCTGATGTGCCCTAGGATTCTGGGATATGTATGACCCTGAGGGATATTCACTATGGTTCTGTGACTACAAATACGATGAGGAGAATACCGTGTCATATGTCACTCTAAACAAAGTCGGTGGATTCCTGCAAAGGATGGATTTGGCTCGCAAGTATGCCTTTGGTAAGATGCTTATAATCGGCACAAATCCTCCTTACAAGGTGAAGGGATTATGGCTTTTCCGTGGGCAAGAAGTTCCTCAATTTATTATCGACGAGTGCTATGACATGGAGTTGTTCAACTGGACAAAGGTTGACATCTCCGATGAAGCTCAAAAGGAGCGCGCCAGCCAGATGATTGAAGATGCTGAACCTTTTGATGGAGAGGCACTTTTGGATGCCAAGTGCTTCAAGTGAAGCAACTAATTTCTCATAAGTTATCTATTTTTGTTGTGTCCTTTAACTTTTTAATTTTTTTTTGTTCCCAATGCGTAGTGAGCTTTGTATTCTCTTGTTTTAGACAGAAACGTTCTAGCATTTTGTGATTTGAGTTGCATAGTATTACGGTCTTTTGCTTTTATGCCCATGACTTGGTATGCGCAGATGGCCTGCATTAAGGTAAGGTGTTTATCCGATATTTTTTTTATGAAAATCAATTTCATAGTATTTAGTGAAGAGGATACTATTTTCTTTAAGATAAATGAAGGATATCATTTCCAGGCTCTAAAGATGAATTCCCCAATGTGATATAATTTGAAAGTGTATGAATTGAATTTTGTAGCACATGCTTCTTATTAGTGGAAATAATTCAAAGTTCTATTTGGCAATGCCTTTAATCAACATATATTAGCCATCTGGAGTCTCCCTGCACTCATTTCTGGGTTGCTAAGTTTAGTTATCCCCTGGTGATGCGTTTTCGAGTTTTTTTTAATAAACTAAGGTGTGCAAGGTTGGTTCCTCGTATGTTTGTTTGGAGTTTTCTTTAAGGGTGTCTGTCTTCGAGTGAGAATGAGGTTGTTCATGGAATTTGTGCGAGGTTTAGGATATCAGTGTAGGAGTTTTTGTGAGTCGGGGTTGATTGAGAATAGTACGAAAAAGGGGGATGGGGGTTTAGCTGAGATGTGTTTTATTGAGAGTTTTTATGTTTATAATGTTGTTTGCATTGTTAAAGAGATATAAATTGATTCATAGTTTTGATGTCCAAAATGGTTTATTAGTTATATGATAGTTGAATGCATTTGAGTATTGAGTTTGTATATAAGGTATGGAAGTAATATTGAAGCTATTAAACTGTTTGATGAAAATTCTCATCCAACTCTGAGAATTGCTGCTGCTTCTGATAAAAAATTAATTGACAATTCTGTGGATACTAAGGTCTATCTCCAATAACCTAATTTACATCTCTAATAACTTTATGGCTTAATTATTTAAAAATCACCCACCTGAACTTTTTTTTCGTTTATATCCTGAACTAGGAAAAAATTCATTTATACCCTGACGTATGTGTTTATGTTTCACCTCTACCCCGAGACACTAAATTAACCTCTTTTCATTTAAAAAAAAGTTTAAAATAGTCCTTCATTTAGAGAAAAATTCATTTCTAATTAAAACTCTAATTAGCTTAGGTTAAAAATGAAGAACTATTTTAAACTTTTTTCTTAATGAAAAGAGGTTAATTTAGTGCTTCGGGGTAGAGGTGAAACATAAATACATACGTCAGAGTATAAATGAATTTTTTCCTAAATCAGGGTATAAACGAAAAAAAAGTTCAAGGTGAGTGGTTTTTAAGTAATTAAGCCTAACTTTAAATAGGTGATTTATCATCAAATTCACTCCAATGAAAAATCACCTTTTCCTACACTAAAAGGATATCTTTTCCATTTTTAATATTTTAATCTTTTTTCAACTTTAATATTTATACATTTTTATGAATTAACCATAAATTTTATTTTTGTTATATATTAGTCCAATTACTATATATAATATTGATTATATTTATAAAATAAAATATTATTAAATAGTTTTTATTATAAAAATTTAGTTTTTATTAAAATTATTAATATTGGCGGATTTGATATAGATTTGCTAGATTATTGATGTAAAATATGTTCTATTTCGTTATTATGTAATATCATACTCTCTCCTTCCCAATAGAGTTATTCACTTTGAAAAAAAAATTGTCTCAAAATTCTTGTCCACTTTCAAAAAGTAGCTAATTTGTACACTCGATTTTTCTATGTTACCCCTATTTAAAATCCATTAATGAAAGTAAAATATTATTAAATATTTTTTATTATAAAAATTTAGTTTTTATTAAAATTATTAATATTGGCGGATTTGATATAGATTTGCTAGATTATTGATGTAAAATATGTTCTATTTCGTTATTATGTAATATCATACTCTCTCCGTCTCAATAGAGTTATTCACTTTGAAAAAAGATTGTCCCAAAATTCTTGTCCACTTTCAAAAAGTAACTAATTTGTACACTCAATTTTTCTATGTTACCCCTATTTAAAATCCACTAATGAAAGTAAATTGCAAGTGGATTATATATTAAATAGGGATATGACAAGAAAAGTAAGGAAGAATTTATAAAAAACATAAATAATAATTGCTTTTTTTAAACTGTGTGATAAAGGTAAAGTGATAACTCTATTGGGACGGAGGGAGTAATATGTTTTGTTTTTAGGTTATCGACTCATAAATGTTTTATTTAATGTGTCTTATAGAATTATTTATGTAATGTTTGTATGTTTCCATTTCGTACAATTATTGATGTAGTTTTTTTATATTATTGTTTCGTAAAATTATTTTTTTATAATGCTTTTATGTTAATTTTAGTAATTTATAAAAAAATGATCAAGATATTCATAAAAAAGGGCTTTTTATAAAAAGATCTATTTTCAGCTAAATGTTTGTAAAAATATGCTCTATTTTTTTTTTCAAATCTTTTTGTTATATCATTGGGAGCTTACTGGAAAATGAGATATTTTTGAAAAAAAATAAGTTAACAAAGAGTATTTTTACAACACCACCAATTTAAACCGTATTTTTGTAAAAACAATTTAAAAAAGAATGCAGAGTGTAATTTTACCAAAAAAAAAATCAAGTTTTTTTTAATTCAAATCAAAATATTCTATTCTTTTTTGATTTGAAAATTGAAGGCTCGAGTACTTCAACTTTCTCGTCATACCTTACGCCCAGCCGCCTAAAGACTTTTTCAATATAAATTTCTTATCAAGAAATCACTTTTCAGATTTCTGCTATAAAAGATTGATAAAAGTTGCATCATTCATTATATTCCTCATTATCAAGAATAAAATTTAGTCAAAAATGGCAGATGAAGTGAAACTACTTGGCAATTTTGCTAGTTCATTTAGTCATAGAGTAGAATTAGCCTTAAAGTTAAAAGGGATACAATATGAATACATAGAAGAATATCTCTCCAACAAAAGTTCTTTGCTTCTCACTTCAAATCCAGTTCATAAAAAAATTCCTGTGCTCATACACAATGGAAAACCAATTGCAGAATCGCTTGTTATACTCGAATACATCGAAGAAACTTGGGAAAATAATCCAATCCTGCCTAAAGATCCTCATGATCGAGCCATAGCTCGTTTTTGGGCGAAATTCGTAGACGAAAAGGTAAATATATATTATTATGCTTTTCTTTTTGCCTTCATATTCAAGAAAGTTCAAACATTTGCTGCTTTAGTAAATCTATTTAAATTTTTCTTTTTGTTGATTTGAATTCATATTAATCGTGATTAAATCTACTCAATTGCATCGATTAAACTTGATTTCGTTGAAGTGGCAGTTATCCGATTGATTACGTGGCTACTATTGATTGAACGCATTTGACTACTATTAAAATAGAAAATATTTAATTTCTTGATACAAAAATCCAAATTAAAATTTTAATTAGATTGATAAAAAAGGTAAATATTTAGAATTTTCCTGTGAATTTTGAAAAATTTAAATTATTATGCAGATCGTGAATTTTGCTCGCAAATTAATGATCGCAAAAGAGAAAGTCGAAATAGATGGGATTACAAAAGAAATCAGTGAGCATCTCAAGATTCTTGAGAATGAATTGAAGGGAAAAGAATTTTTTGGAGGTGATAGCATTGGATATTTAGATATTGTGGTATATTTTATAGTCTATTGGTTCCAACTTAGACAAGAAGTTATGCAGATCGAGTTTATTACCAAAGAGAAATTTCCAGATTTATGCAATTACATGGAAAGGCTTTATGAAATTGATGTGGTTAAAGAAAGCTTACCTCCCAAAGATAAATACATAGCTTATGTTAGAGCTGTTTTTGAGTCTGTCAAAAATGGCTCGAAATAAGGCCCCCTCGAAACAGGTGCAAAACCACAAAAAAACTTATATAAATTCTAGTTTGAGCTGCCGTTTGGACAGTTTTAAGAGAGTGATATTAGATTTATAGTGAAGCTCAGACTAGAGGGAAGTTACACTTACATAGTCGAAAGATCATATGATTACATATCATTTAGTTCGGGCTGAAAAAAAAATTTGTTTATGCTATTGACTCGAACTCTATTGTGTATTTCTATGTTATTCATTTTTTTTGGTTCTATCTTCATGTATTTAATTTATGTGTTTTATTTTATGAATAAAATTGTTGGCTTCTTGTTCAAAATGGGTATAGCTTGATATTTTGGACATCTTTTTATTTTGATATATTATATAAATTACAATAATCTGTTTTTTTAACACAATTATATCTTTACATCTGATATGAAAAAAATAAGAAGTAGAGAAAAAAGTTATCTTATCTGTTTTTCCATTTATTTTATATTTTTACTAATAATTCATTTATCATTTTATAGTTAATATAAAATAAATACAGTTCGATTCAAAAATGGCTGGAAAAAAAAACAGAATATAGTAAAATTGGATAAATCTAGTGATTTTAAAAGATTTGTCTATAACTGACACAAAACGTAAAGGTTTGGTATATTTTGGGATGTTACCATGTCAACTAGTTTGATGAGTTGGAAGTGACATGGACGATATGTAGGCAACAAATCCGGTTCGATAAAAAAATAAAAAAGAAGCAGAATATAGCAAAATTGACCAAATCTAGTAATTTTGAAAGGTTTGGTTATAACTGACACAAGACTTAAGGGTTTGACTATTTTTTGGTGATTAAGCCATTAATTTATATACGATGACATATAAATTTTAAAAAATATTTTTATTTTAAATTTTAATAATATTTTTATAAGTTATTGATGATGATAGGACTTAGAAAGAAAATGATAAAAAAAAATAAAAAGTATTTAAAGTTAGTCAAATATTTACATGTTATTACTTCTTGAAATGAAAGCTTAAAAAATATTATATAATTTAGCGTGCTTCATAAATTTATCACGAATTTTTAATTTTGGAAATTTTAAAATACCAACTTTTAATTTTTGGCAATTTCAAACTTTTAAAATAAATTTAAAATTTATGTTAAAATGCAAAACACGCTCATAATTTTTAAAACAATTAAAATATAAATAAATTTTTTAAATATTATATAAAATACATCACTCTTTATTTTAAATATAAGAAAAATATTTATATCTTTTTAAAAATTACTCCCTCCGTCCCAAATTGATAGGCACTATTTTGAATTTCTTTGTCCCAAATTATAGGCAGTAATTTATTACTTTAATATTTGAATTACATATATGTCCTCATTAATTACAATATATTACATTAAAAATAGAGTAAAACCCATTAAGAAATAAAGTCAACACTATATTAAATAAGGGCAAGTGTGGTATGTATTTATAGAATTGCTCATTTTGCATATATTTATTAAATTTCTTAATACTTGTGTTTGTCCTAAACTGCCTATCAATTTGGGACAGAGGGAGTAATATATTGTATGAGAGGTTAAATGGGTAAAAAAATAGGAGTTCAGATGTCTAATGCGGAAAATTCAGCTAAGGATCAAGTAGAACAAAATTTAAATTTATTTTGTCCATGTCAGTATACGTGCATTCACGTACAGTTTAAGAGTTAAATTGAATATATTGATATATTCAATATTTGATCAAGTTGTATTTTTATTTCTCTATTAATGAAATTTTCATTATTCTCAAAAAAAAAAAAAAGAGTTAAATTGAATAAAGTGAAAGTTGAGAGGTTCAATAAAAAAAATACTTATACAATTTCTAAAACTTGGCAAACAAAAAACATCGGAATAGATAAAAGAAGAAAAATCAACTGAGATTCCGTTAGTAGTGGAAAAAACAAAGTGATAATAAAAAAAACAAAGACAAATTGAATTCAGAATTAGAATTAGCCCTGCATCATCTGTAACTTAATGAGTTTTGGGATTTTAATTTCATATTAAATCTGCATATATAATTCGCACTGGACTATTTTATGATCGTGATTTGTCATGATGAACAAAGTGATAATAAAATTCAGGGTTAAAAATATATTAAATCTAGTAATCTCATTTGGAATAAATTGATGTGGTCATCAATGACGCACATAGCACATGGCTATTTATGGGAGCCCACATGGTAGATGTGGCCATTTATGGAAACCCATAAGGTAATTATTGGTGTTTCCATAAGTCTTTGTGGAAAAATTCTTATGAAGATTCGGTCTAACACGTTATCTGTAGACTAACCTATCACATTATGACACGTCATTAAAATGATGGCAATCTTATAAATTCGTTTTTTACTTATTTACACCTTTGAATAGTAATATTAGAAGATTGCCATCATTTTAATAATGTGTCATAATGTGATAGGTTTGGTCTACTGATGACGTGGTAGACCGAGTCTACCTAAGAATTTCTCGTCTTTATGATATGTGAAATTGATATTTTTGATATGTTTTTAAGATAATAAGTAGATTTGGTATAATTTAGTTTAACAGTGGGTTAATCAATTAAAAATGTCCTATTTTTAATTTTTTTTCAATTGTACTTTAACATAAGAAAATTCTCTTAGAACTCTTTCATTCATAGATTTTTTTCAATTGTATATTAAAATATTAAATTAACTTTTTTTCACATAAAAAAATTTAAAATGATATTTTATTTTTAATCTATATTTTAATTAAATATTAATATTATTAATAATATAAAAAATCATTCTTTCTAAATTATATCCAATAACTTTTTAAAATTAAAACAATAAAAATTTTCAATTTAGAGTACAACTGAAAAAAAAATTTAAAGATGGGGAAATTTTGAGAGGATTTTCCTACGTTAGGATGCAATCGAAATGAAATTTAAAGGGGGGCGAGTTTTGAGAGAGTTTTTCAACGTTAGAGTGCAATTAAAATAAAAATTAAAAATAGAGGGCTTTTAAATGATTAGGCTTCTAACAAAATTAACCTAAAATTGAGGGAAACCCTATAAAATACAAAATGGGAAATTCTTACCTAGTTCCGGTCCATGAATTTTCCATGCAACTTCCCAATGAGGTGTTAGAAAATCTAACATAATTTCTCCCTTTTTTTATTATTTTCTCTTTCTTCTCATTTCTCTAACACCTCATTGGATAGGTCCATGAATTTTTCATGGACCGGGTCTAGGTAAAAACTTCCCAAAATACAAAGTGTCAGAACATTGAATGCAAGCCAAGTTGGAATAAACTATAGAAGAGATAACGTCTTTATCAAGAAATCACTTGTAAGATTATTTTTTTTTTTTTGACTAAATCACTTGTAAGAATTTTTAGTATAAAAGATTGATCATAAAAATAGATTGAAAATTGTATAGTTAAGATTTAGTCAAAAATGGGGGACGAAGTGAAGCTAATTGGCAAATCGATTAGTGCATTTAGTCTGAGAATAGAAGTTGCCCTAAAATTAAAAGGGATCCACTATGAATTCATAGAAGAAGATCTCCTGAACAAGAGTCCTTTGCTTCTGAAATTAAATCCAGTTCATCAAAAAATTCCAGTGCTCATACACAACGGCAAATCAATTGTAGAGTCGCTTGTTATTCTCGAATACATCGAAGAAACTTGGAAGAATAATCCAATCCTGCCTAAAGATCACTATGATCGAGCCACAGCTCGTTTTTGGGCTAAATTCATCGACGAAAAGGTAAACATATAGTATTAAATTTTTTGGTTCGTAATATTTATGAGAGCGGTAAATATTTAAACTTTCTCTTGTTATTCACCGATCGTTTGTGAAATATTTGCATTGGAATTCTATTACGCAGATCGTGGCACTTTCCCGCAAATATCTTTTAGCAAAAGATGAGGAAATTGAGGAGATTTTAAAAGAAATCAGTGAGCATTTCAAGATTCTTGAGAATCAATTGAAGAGAAACGAACTTTTTGGTGGTGATGGCATTGGATATTTAGATATTGTAATTTTCTACATAATCTATTGGTACCAAACTGTACAAGAAGTTAAGCAGATGGACTTATTCATCACCAAAGAGAAATTTCCAGATTTATGCAATTACATGGAAAAGCTCAAGGAAATTGATGTGATTAAAGAGAGTATAACCCCCAAAGAGAAATTTCTAGACTATCATAGATTTGTTTTTGAGTTTGTCAAAAATCTTCCAAAATAAGAGCCTTTCGAAGTGAAAAAATTCTTAACTGAATATAGTTTTCCGCGTATGATTACGAACTATTCATTTATCGTATGACACATCAATTAATAACACATGTCATATAATAAATAAATGGTTTATAATGGTATATGAAAAATTAGGTTCACGTAAGTATTTTTTTGATTTACTGTTTATCTATAAAATGTCAATCAGTTTTTGGTTCTATCTTCATGTATTTCATTTATGTTTTATGAATAAAATTGTTGGCTTTATTCAGATGTGTTTAAGTTAATTCTTATTTGAGATAAATTATTTTATGTTTTTCATGTAAAAATAAGTTGATGTGATAATTAGTGATAATATATTTGTTGGCTATACTTTTATGTGAGATATTATATTAGATGATGACTAAAATGACCAACCATTTGATATTTTTAAAATATATTTTGAAGAGTCGTTGAGTTGTCATAAACTGATACTGATGTGGTCATCAATGACGCACATAGCAAATCACTCGAAAAAATAAAAAATGAGTTCAAATATATTTTTAATTTTTTAAAATAAAAATATTTGTTTAAGTTGTTTTTCATTTTTTAAAACTCTACTTTAAAAAATTAAATTAGAATTAAAATTTATAAGTAATTAAATTAAAATTTTATATTTTACTTTATTTAAAAGTAATCTGAATTATGGAGTTTGAATTGTAAGATTTAAAATTTATTACAATTCTTTTGTATTGTTTAAAAGGCTAAAAGTTGCTTTAGTCTATATGCCAAATATAAAAAAAGTATTTGAATTTTTTTTAATATAAAAAATCCAATTAAAAAATGGGTATAATTGAAATTTAAAATTTAGAGTAAATTGACGATTTTAAAAGTTTGAAATATAATCAAACAAAGTTTAAAAACTGAATATTTTTGAATGATTAAACCTATTAAAAATCAGAAGTGTATAACTTTTCATTTTCTGTAAAACCTGCCGGTCCTGGTCGGTTTTGAGAACTTTTGTTGAAATCATCCAAATTATGGAAATAAATATGAAGTGTTCATCACCAAGTTCACCACGTAGAATTGTGAACCATCCATTTATCGTGTGACACGTGGCGTAATTAATATGAACAACCAATCATTTAATGGCCTATTAATTAGAGGTTTTTTATTTAAAACATAAGGCTATTAAATGATTGGTTGTTTATATTAATTACGCTACATGTCACACGATAAATGGATGGTTTACAATCCTACGTGGTGAACTAGGTTCACACAAGAATTTCTCGTTCATCACTGACGTAGCTAATCACAATAAACAAAATACAAGAACTTTGAATTCAAATCAAGTTTGAATTAAACAAAATATCCACGAGATAACTTGTTTATCAAGAGAGAACTTGTTTATCAAGATATAACTTTTCAGATTTTTTTTATAAATGATTGATCAAGTTGTATAAAATTTAGTCATCAAATGGGAGACGAAGTGAAGTTACTTGGTGCATGGGCTAGTTCATTTAGTCATAGAATAGAACTAGCCCTTAAATTAAAAGGGATAAAGTACGAATACATAGAAGAAGATCTTTTCAACAAGAGTTCTTTGCTTCTAAATTCAAACCCAATTCATCAGAAAATTCCTGTGCTCATACACAATGGAAAACCAATTGCAGAATCGCTTGTTATTCTCGAATACATCGAAGAAACTTGGAAAAATAATCCGATCTTTCCTAAAGATCACTATGATCGAGCCACAGCTCGTTTTTGGGCTAAATTTGTAGACGAAAAGGTAAATATATATTATTAAGCTTTTCTTTTTGCCCTATAATGTTCAAGAAAGTTCAAACATTGGCTGCTTTTATTGATTTTTTTTAATTTTTGTTGGGAAGATTTAATTCCATTTATAATTAAATTTACTCAATTCAACTTGATTTTGCTGCAGTAACAGTCTATTTGATTGTCTCTTCTTGATTCAAGTTGATAGATCTTGCTACTGAATGCTCAAATATCCATTCAATTGAATGCATTTGACTATATTTAAAATAAAAAAAATTCAAATCATGATATAAAAAAGACCAATATTTTTGATAAAAGCGATAAATATTTAGATTTTCTCTTATCATTCACGGAATATTGCTTAGGAATTTGAAAAATTTACGTCGGAATTATATTATGCAGATCGTGCAATTTGCCCGTGATTTAATGATTGTGAAAGAGGAAGTCGAAATAGATGGTATTATAAATGAAATCAGTGAGCATCTCAAGATTCTTGAGAATGAATTGAAGGGAAAAGAATTTTTCGGAGGCGATAGCATTGGATTTTTGGATATTGTAGTATATTTTATAGTCTATTGGTTCCAACTTAGACAAGAAGTTATGCAGATTGAGTTTATTACCAATGAGAAATTACCAGATTTATGCAATTATATGGAGAGGCTTTATGAAATTGATGTGGTTAAAGAAAGCTTACCTCCCAAAGATAAATATTTAGCTTTAGTTAGAGCTGTTTTTGAGTCTGCCAAATATGGTTCAAAATAAGGGCCACTCGAACCAGGGGCGAAACCACCAAGAAACTTTGATACATTTTAATTCGAGTTTTCGTTCAGAAAAATTAATAAATATGGGATTTATAATAAAATCAAGACTAGAAGGATACACCGTTGATAGGTCAGATGGTCATATATGATTTAGTTCGGGTTGAAAATGATTTTGTTTACGGTATCGATTCAAAATCTATTGTGTATTCTATGTCATTCTTTTCTTTTGGTTCTATCTTCATGTATTTAATTTATGCGTGTCTCTATTTTATGAATTAAAATGTTGGCTTCTTGTTCAAAATGAGTATAACTAGATATTTTGGATAAGTAAAGGAGACGAATGTGGGACAAGTAAATATGAATATGCAAGTCATGTCATAATTACAACAAGCCAATGAGGATTTGCGATAGAGAATCTTTCATTTATTACTTAATTTTTTTATTATAATTTTTTCCACATGGCTAACGCATCATTGGTTTATTGTACGAATGACATGAAGCAACGGTTGCATGCAATAATTTTTCATATGCGACACATGAAAAATACATGAAGTGAATCTACTCGGCACATGGGCTGGTGGATATAGTCAAAGAATAGAACTAGCCCTAAAATTAAAAGGGATACAATATGAATTCATAGAAGAAGATCTGTTGAACAAGAGTTCTTTGCTTCTGAATTCAAACCCAGTTCATCAAAAAATTCCTGTGCTCATACATAATGGAAAACCAATTGCAGAATCGCTAATCATTCTCGAATACATCGAAGAAACTTGGGAAAATTATCCAATCCTGCCTAAAGATCACCATGATCGAGCCACAGCTCGTTTTTGGGCTAAATTCGTTGACGAAAAGGTAAATATTTTACCCTAATATACAAAAAAATTCAAACATTTGCTGCTGTTATTAAATCTAATTAAATTTATTATCTTGTTGGAAATGTTTTATTTCAGTTACAATCAAATCTACTCAATTGAATTTGTTTGTTGAAGTGGCAGTCTATTATTCTATTCGATTGTCTTTCCTTGATTCAAATGGATCATGGATAGATCTGGCTACTGACTACTCAATAATCTATCCAATTAAACTCATTTGACTACTATTGCAATAGAAAATTTCTAATTATGATAATATTGAAATTTTGACAAAATGATTTTTTATATCTACAATTTTGGTCATTTTATAAAATATATCTCAAGTACAGGTATGTTTTGCGTCAATATTGATGTTGTTTTTAATCTTCAAGAGAACAGATGCATCACAGAAGATGTGCTCAGTCGTGCATTCGAAGTTAGACTTCTTTAGAACGTTCAATAAATCTAGATTTTATTATTAGATCTAGTTTTAGTCTACAAATTTGGGTGACCCTTGGTGGTTAGTTTAGCCCTAGTCGATGACTGTATTTTTACAGCTCTCATCATTTTTTCTAGAATAATTGACTCAGTATGTTGAGAAACCGTTCATGTAATTTTCGTTATTATTAATGGAAATTTTAGCCTTTGTTAAAAAAAAATAAAATATATCTCTAAAAATATAATTTGGACATTCTCACCCGTCAATTTTTTTTTTACGAAATGAACAAATACATTCAAGTTCTGAGTTACATCATTTTTAGGATTTATTTTTATAATTTTTTTTATTTTATAAATGGTTTTTTACATAATTTGATCTTTAATAAGAAAGGGTTATTTGGGTGTATGTGTCTAAAGTAAATTTAAGTTGAAAATTTAATACCAGTTTGCATAATTGACGTGGTTATCACCAACGAGAAATTTCCAGATTTATGCAATTACATGGAAAAGCTTAATGAAATTGATGTGGTTAACGAGAGGTTACCTCCTAAAGAAAAATTTATAGCCTTTGTTAGAGGTGTTTTTGAGTATGTCAAAAATATTTCAAAATAAGAGCCATTCACTACTTAACCCATCTTCAGGTCACTGTACTTTTCATTTATTATTTATTTCATTTCTTATTTATTTTACTTTTTTTAATTAGTTTTTATACTTTTCATTTTTTATTTACTTGGTCCCCCTACAATTAAATTTCATAATGAAATAGATTAGGAACGAAATAAACAAAAAATGAATTTTTATAAAGGATTAAGTAAATAACAAATTTACATAGAATTCAGACGAAAATAGAAATATAAAGACTAAATAATAAAAAAAAAAGGTATAAGGACCGACTAAAAAAATCAAATAGATCAAAGATTAAGTAAATGAAAAATAAAAAGTATAGAGATGTGAGTATGAATTATGCCGTCCCTCAATGTATATTGTGTATCTATGAAATGTCATCCATTTTTGCGGTTCTATCTTCATGTATTTAGTTTAGGCTTAATTACTCAAAAACCCCCCACCTTTCACTTTGTTTTCGTTTATACCCTGACCTAGGAAAAATGTCATAAATACTACTGACCTTGTCATTATGTTTCGCCCGTACCCCAAATTTCAAAAAAAAGATGATTTCTTAAAAACAACTAAATTTAAGGGTTATTTTATACCTTTTTCTATTAAAAAATGTACAAACTAATACTTCATCTTTAAAAACGTTCAAATAAATCCTAAAATTAATTAATTTTTTAATTCAAATAAAATAAATAAATAAAATAACATAGTTTTATTAAGTCCTATTTATTACCGTAAAGGAGCTCGCACTGCTCCTTCCTCACATGGAGGAAGGAGCAGATCTGCTCCTTCCTCCATGTGAGGAAGGAGCAGCGTGCTCCTTCCTCATGGAGGAAGGAGCTGCGAGCTCCTCCTAGCGTCCTCCTTCCTCATGGAGGAAGGAGCTGCGAGCTCCTTCCTCCATGGAAGGAAGGAGAAGCTCCTCCTCCCATGGAGGAGGAGCTATTTTTTTTAATTTTTTTTTAAAAAAAAATTGAAAATAGATTTTAAAATTAAAGTACGGTATTATGTTGAAATTAATTAGTCTGATGTAAAAAAATTTACGGTTTTTTATTTTTAACAAATTATTGATAATTAATATAAATTAAATTATTATTATTAGTTGAATTTTTTAAAGAAGAAGGTGTTTTTGTATAATTAATAACATTGACGTGTAATTAGAATATATGCTAAAAATGAAGGATTATTTTAAACTCTTTTTCAAATGAAAAGAGATCAATTTAATACCTCGAGGGTACGGGCGAAACATAATGACAAGGTCAGTAGTATTTATGACATTTTTCCTAGGTCAGGGTATAAACGAAAACAAAGTGAAAGGTGGGGGGTTTTTGAGTAATTAGGCCTTTAGTTTATGAGTGTTATTATTTTATGAATAAAATTGTTTGTTTTATGTTCAAATGTATTTAAGTTATGTTTTAATTTCAGATAAACTATTTTAATTTTTCATATCAAAATAAGTTGATGTGATTATTAGCGATAATATAACTGTAGGATATACTTTTACGTAGTATATTTTTAGAGTATATTTCATCGGATCGATATATTGAACTGGAAAATAACGAGGCACCAACATCTAAAACGGAAACAATAATTTTAATTGGACACTGATAACCGCATCACATTGAATAATAACGGTTGTACCAGTGTGTTGGCAATATTTACTATTTTAAATATATGCTCAGATTTAATATAAATAAATTTTTGAAAATATAATTAGTGGTTGTATAGGCGTTAAAAAAATAGTAATTAAATAAAATTATCTTTTCATTCTGTTTAGGTTTTATACATGTAATTAAAATTAATTTGATATCTATATATATATGCTACTTGATAGAAAACCTCAGAATTAAATGTTTGATTAAGAATATGTATTTTCTATTTGCCATTCCAATCAAGATTGATTCATTATGCTAGTTTATCGTGTACTACATGTTTATATTGTTAAAAGTTTATTTCCAGCATTTATCGAGTTATTTATTTCCATTACTTCTAGTTGTTTTGTTTGTCATTGGCCGTATAATATAATTATATTCACACGATCGAGGTATACATATAAATCAATAAAACTAATAAATGGCAAGCCTCTCGAATTGTTTATGTACACGAACATGATCTTTTATTTTTTTTTATCTATAAGTCATTTTATTTAGAGAATTTAATTTTTTTAATACCATATTTATACTAAATTGCTCAACAATTTAGGACAGGATGAATATGGAAAACTTCACTTCCATTAATAAAAATAAAATGAAAATACTATCTCTGTTAGAATTGTCCACTTTTTTATTCATTTTTAGTAAATAATAATTACTAAAATTAATTTTTCTATATTGTTTGTATTGAAATTCAATTATGATATAATATTTATTATTATCTATCTAAATATATAAATTTATGAAAATGAATGATTATATTTATTAGTGATATGCATTAGATCAATCATGTTTGACCATATTTTAATATTATCATTTTTTTTGTTAATAGTAGGCACTTTCATTATTATTTTTTCCAATTTTGTTCTTTATGCTTATTTTCTCTATTAAATTTGTGATTTTTGGTGATTTATACATTTTATTCAGGATTTTCAATTTAGATTGTGGTGTATTGTAATGCCTAATTATCGTAAAATTTTGCTCAAGTTAATTTTTAGGTGATTCTATTTTGACAAACGGTTGCGAGATGCTAATGGGGACGACAGAAAGCTGATGGTCACGGGTGAAGGTGAAGGATGAAGAAAATAATGTAAATAAAAAAGGCAGAAAAGTCCTTAGTATTTTATTAATTAGAGTTTTAGTTAATCGAGATTAATTAGGATTTTAATTAAGATTAATTAGGATTAATTAGAGTTAAATTTTTTAATTAGACAATCCCACTTTTTATTTTGCCAGAAGAGTGAAACCGAGCGGTTTTTGCCAAATTTGGAGTAAAAATGATCCAATTTTTATAAATTTGGACTTATTTAATATTTTGTGTCAAAGTTATGGGGTTGAATGATCATTTATTCTTAATTTTCCAACCTAAAATAGTGAAGAGTGGTTGAGTTGTCGTCCAATCACTACAAATTGGTGTTGTCATCCATGACGCATATACTAAATCACTCAAAAATCAAAATAGTCAAACTTACAAATGGGTTCATAGTACTAAGACAAATTAATACTCAAAATATCTCAAAAGGAAAAATAGTATTCAAAGTTTCATTTGATTCTATATAAATAAAATTTAAAAGGGCATCTTATATGATTTTACTCGTGATCTTTTCTATAAAATTTAGTTTAATTAAAAAATATTTTTTAAATATATAAAATTAGTCTAAAAATGCAAATAAACTTATAAAGTAGCACATCAAAATAAAAGATATAGACGAATGAGACAAGTTAAAGAATTTAATTGTTAATTGGAGTTCGTATTCTAAAATTTGAATTAATATTCAAACTAGGGTGGTTATCATTATTTTATGGTCCATATGATGTAATGTTCATTTAATCAATAGTTCAATTAGTAAATAAATAAAATTTAAACGCATAAATAATCTGAAAACTTATAAATACATTACATATAATAGAAAATAAAAAATAAAACAATTTTATGGTTTATCCAATATTTTAAAAACCGAACGGAATAGACGGCCAGACTGGATTAACCGGGAACTGGTCACCTGTCCTGTCTGATTTGGTGTAAAAATCTAATAGTAAAAAAACCGGCTATAAACCGGGTTAAACCGGAAAATCCGAGCTAATCTAGTAAAACCGGGCGAACCATGAACCCTCCATAAAACCGATTTGATCTCCAGTCCGTTTTTAAAAACATTAAATTTATCTATTTTAATAGTTTTTTTTCTTTTTGTGATATTTTTAGTTAAAAGAGGTCGAACCGTAATTATAACAACTTAAAACAGAAAAAAGAGAAAATCTTACCTTCCGTTCTAATCGATTAAACCAGCCGATCCAGTTCAATTTTTTAAACACTTCTTGGAATCATTCAAAGTAATATAAATGTTCAACCCTCATGCACGTAGCTAATCATTATAATATACAAATTGTCAGAACTTAATTTGAATTGAAGCCAAGTTGGAATTACATAAACTACACAAGATAACTTGTTTATCAAGAAATAACTTTTCTGATTTTAGTATAAAAGATTGATCATAAATATAGATAAGAAAAAAAAAGTTGTATTATCACTCAAATTATTCCTTAAAAGTTAGTCAAAAATGGGGGACCAAGTGAAGTTACTTGGCACATGGGCTAGTCCATTTAGTCATAGAATAGAACTTGCCCTTAAGCTCAAAGGGATACAGTATGAATTCATAGAAGAAGATCTCTCCAACAAGAGTTCTTTGCTTCTGAATTCAAATCCAGTTTATCAAAAAATTCCTGTGCTCATTCACAATGGAAAATCAATTGCAGAATCGCTTGTCATTCTCGAATACATCGAAGAAACTTGGCAAAATAATCCGTTCCTCCCAAAAGATCACTTTGATCGCGCTACAGCTCGTTTTTGGGCTAAATTCGTAGAAACGGTAAATTTTATATACTTTTCTTTGTGATCGTAATATGATCTAAAATATTTGTTGTTAATATTTTAATTTTGTTAATTATAGTCCGAATTTGAGACCTCGTAGGTGTGGATCTAATTCAAATTGAAATATTGAAATGCAGATCCTGCAAACTACACGAAACTATAGAACTGCAAAGGAGGAGGAAAGAGAGCAAATTTATAAAGAACTTGGTGAGCAACTTAAGACTCTTGAGAATGAATTGAATGGAAAAGAATTTTTCGGAGGCGAGAGCATTGGATTTTTAGATATCGTAATATTTTACATAGTCTATTGGTTCCAAATTCGACAAGAAGTTTTGCAGATCGAGATTATTACCAAAGAAAAACTCCCAATTTTGTGCAATTACATGGAAAAGCTTTACGAAATTGATGTGGTGAAACAATGTTTACCTCCGAAAGAGAAGCATTTAGCTTATGTTAGAGCTCTTTTTGCCAAACATTTTCCAAAATAAAAGCTACTTCAAGTCTATTGTATTATGTGATTCTATCTTCATTTGATCTTATTTTATGAATAAAATTGTTCTGTTTCTTGTTGAAGTAAGTATAAGCTAAGTTCAAATTGATTGAGCCTTTTTTTTTTGCTTGCTAAGGAAAGGCCAAGGCCAAAGATTACAACTCTCTACACATTTTAGTTATAGAGACACCAATAATATCATCCAAGATCAGATTCGAAATTCCGTCTTGCTTGTTCTCGTAAAGGACCAAGCCAAGCGAATGGGAGAAACCATAATTAGCCATGACAAAGTTGTTTGATTTAATTTTATAGTTAGGAAAACTACTCTAAAATTATTATATCTATCTCAGTAAAACTCTCAGCTAAATGATATCGAATAATTTCGATTATATTTTAAGTGGTTTATTGCGATAGTTTATAGTAAAAGGCTTTTTAAAACTGGCCGAATTTTCTCCACAAATAGCAGCACGGGGGCATGGTAACAAACTAACAATCGTGATAAGTTGAGGAGCTCTCTTCGTCTTGGATTATGAGCGTAGCAGAAAATTATTTGTGACCACGGGAAGTTCCATGGTCATGTGCAAACCGTAGTAGTTAGAGAAATGTTTGATATTTAAATTAAATAGTTGTTGGATGATTTTACATTCAGATGCGCACATCCATTCAGCCACAAATAATTAACTGGTTGATATTTTTTCTTTTATTTGTCTCCTTATAATTA
Organism: Mercurialis annua; assembly: GCF_937616625.2. NCBI lineage: Eukaryota > Viridiplantae > Streptophyta > Magnoliopsida > Malpighiales > Euphorbiaceae > Mercurialis > Mercurialis annua. The sequence continues at coordinate 987,024 of NC_065575.1, read as the reverse complement.
TCCATTTTTCTTTCCTTCTTTCCCCTTCCTTAATTATATATTCTATAATAAATTATGGCAAAAAGTATAAAAAAAAAACCTCCTAGTTTTCTCAAAAATACACATCAAGCCTCTTATTTTTTTGGGATATAATCAAGTCTTTTTTATTTTCAAATAGAACAAATAATCTCTTTCGTCCAACACCATTAGAAACACTCGTTAATGGCTGACATGTCTCTCATAATCATATAGGAAAAAAGTTCAAAAATAATTTTAATGTTTAAAATATTTACCAAAAGTTTGAAAGGTAAGTGTCCCAAAAATAAATTAAAAAAATTTATTTGTTCGATTTTAAAACAACGAGGGTTAATTGCTCAATTTTTAAAATACAGGGCTTAATTGTGCCCGAAAAAATAAAAGAGCTGATTTGTATTTTTGAGAAAAAGTCGAAGATTTTTTTGTACCTTCTGGTATAAATTATTTTTAAACTATACAGTTTTTACAAAAAAATTATGGATATTTTATTTGTTATATTTTGATTATCAAATTTAATAAAAATCGATTTTAGCCTATAATTGCTTATGTGACTGAAGAATCGTTGGGTATCCGACTTCGTCAAGCATGCAATTTGTCGTCCACATAGGTAATTATGGCCGTGGTTGGGTAACCTCCCATTATTGAAAACATTAGAGTTTTATTATCCCAAAAAACCAATAAAATGTTAGTAACTATTTAATAAAAAAAAAAAAAAATTCAATAATCGCAAAAATATTTAACCCTCAAGCCCCCCTCCCTTGGTTTTCTTGTTCGGCCATTGGGGATGTTATGCTCCAATTGTACTCAATTCCGGCAGCATCTTAAACACACAGACACAAACATAGAAGAAATAGCTAGTAATAAAATCCAAAAACTCATCAAAATATCAACTCCTTAAAATCATAACCCTAATAATTATCGACAATAACTATGTTTAAGACATGCTTATGAAAAAACCTAGTCTTTATATAAAGAGTAACTAAGTTTCACCAGTTAGATATAGCTAAAACGGTATAAGCACAGGGCAGCAAATTGCTAGGTCGTTGACTCAGTATCGAGTCAAAAATGGCAGAAGAAATTAAGCTAATCGGCATGTGGGCTAGTCCTTTCAACTGCAGAATACAATTAGCCCTAAAGCTAAAAGGGGTTGAATATGAGTACATAGAGGAAGATCTGTCTAAAAAGAGTGACTTGCTCCTCAAGTATAACCCAATTCATCAAAAAATTCCTGTTCTTGTTCATAATGGAAAATCAATTTCAGAATCGCTTGTAATTCTTGAATATATTGATGAAACTTGGAAAAACAATCCTGTCTTACCTCAGGATTCTTATAGCTCGGCCGTAGCTCGTTTCTGGGCTAAATTCGTAGATGAAAAGGTAAATTATTTTCTTCTTTTTTTATCATTTTCTTGTATTCCAAACGTAAGTAAACACTGACTACACCCAGTTCAAACTTTTATTTTATGTTTCAATTTGAGACCGAAACTTTAATTTGTATCAAATTGGTACATAATTTTAATTTTAATTTCAAGGAAAGATAGTTTAATATTTCGGATCAAAGTAAGTTTTTTTTTTTTTTTGACAATATGTGACATAATATTCTAATAAGGGGTGAGCGAAAAATTGGTTATATGAATTAATCAATCTTTTTAGGTTTGATAAAAAAATTGGTTTGTTTACAGTTGAAAATTAGAAAATTTTGATTAACCGGATTAACCTAATTAATTAATTAATATTCTTATTTTTTTGTTTATGTTTAATAAACATTATTTATATTTTTATCGATTTATTCAAATTGGAAATTGACTTGGTTCGGTTCGGTTCAATTTTGCATTTTAATATTTTGATTAATTTAATTAATCCGGTCAGTTTGGTTAAAAAACTAAAATAATTCTTTTTTGATTAAACCGTTCATTTTTTTAACCAAATTGATTGTTTGCTCATCCATAAATAGTATATTGCTATTTACGACACCACATCAATAGCGACTAACATGATGACCAACGTGATTGTTTAGAGATATGCTTCATCCGATCACCATATTAGATCGAAAAGTGACGATTTATTATTGTATGACATAAAAATCTAATTCTTTTAGTATAAATTTTATACAAATTGAAGTTTTGGTATCAAATTAAAACATATGACGAAAGTTTAGTAGCACTCAAGATTTGAACCCGTAAATGAGAGGTCTTTATTTTTTCGTTTTCTTTTCGGTTACTTTGTATTAACAATGTTGCATTTTTTTCACAGATGTTGCAAACTGCCATCAAGGCTAGTAAGGCTGAAGGAGAGGAGAAAGAAAAATTGAGTGAAGATGTGAATCAAGATCTGAAATTGCTTGAAAATGAGCTAAAAGGAAACAAATTCTTTGGAGGTGAAAACATTGGGTACCTAGACATTGTCACCTTTTCTATAGTATATTGGTTCAAAGTGGCTAATGAAGCTTTCCAAAAAGAGTTTATTTCTGAAGATAAATTTCCTGCTTTGTATAAATGGATAGAAAATATGAGTCCTATAGATGTTGTGAAGGAATCACTGCCTCCTAAAGATAAACATGTAGCTTTTATTAGAGCTCACATACACTAAAAAAAACTCAAAAAACTTGGTATTTGGATCCTCTCCTTTAATTTGTATGTTCAGTTCGTGCAATTTCTGTTTGACACGTGTCATACAATAAATGGATGTTTCATCACGTGGCGAATTCGGTTCACACAAGTATGTATGTATCGGATGCTTTTTTAAAAAGTTTGTTTTTCATTGGCTCCTATTTATATAATTCGTTTTCTATTTAATGAATTATGGACAGAAGTTACGAGTGTGTAATTGGTATAATTTTTAACATTTAAAATCTCACTCGTCATAGTCGGGGACGACCCAAATATATACCAAAAAAAATATGGAATGTCGCATGCGTGTTTGAGTAAGACTCGAGTGAGGCAATACTCAGAACTACATATCTCTCATGGCACTTGCCTTTTGTGACTTTAAACTCTTTTAGCTGCATTAACCACACCTTTAAACAATTTGAAACATCAATAATCTCACATCACATATTCACTTTTTATAGCATAATATTCAAATTTAGTCATCTCTCTATCTCACTACATCATAACCTCAATTATTTTAAATAATTATTTTATCTTTGGCCGGTTTTAGATTGAGTAGATATATTAATGGAAAAGAAGGAAATATTTTAAACTTATATTACTCTCATATTTGAATAATATATTTTTAGCATGTTGTTTAGTTTAGAGATTAGAAGAAATATTGTGAAACATTGCAGATTTTTGTTGATATGAGAATTTCTTTTAAGTTTAAATGTAGATCAAGTTTGCTAGGAGATCGGCGACGAATATTAGTAAATTTGTAAGATCGGATAGCACGTTCCATGTCTGATGTCGTTTATTTTTTTATTATAATAGAAATTAGTAATGCTTTAAAATTAAATCCAATTTAACATGTTGGCTAAAAAGGAATAAATTGATAACTGGCTGAAATAAATAAAATTATTACTAAAAGAGTTGTTTTCAGTGGTTGAATTTAATGTGACAGCTCTAACTAACAATAATAGTAGAATAAAAAGGTCTCAAGGTTAAAATTGTGAAGACTGAGATAATTGAATTTTTTTTGGGGAAATTGATGAATAAATGAATTAAAGTATAATGTTTTAAGTTCAACATGCAAAGATTCCTAGGAGAACCAACTATGTAGCATTTTACATCAACAATTTAAGTATTGTATATACCAGTTCTCTTCCGGATTCTCGAATGTCGATTGTATTTTATCATTCGCGTGAGAACCCTTTACTTGTCTCCTTTTTATTTTTAGAATTTGTAATTCAAATAGTGAGAAATTTTTAAATAGAGTCACTCCACTGTCATTCGTGGACAGCGCCAGTCATCTCAAAATACATTATTAAATGTGTAAAATATTTGCAAACAAAGTTATATCAATCCATCATTTCAATGATGTGTTTTAAAATGATTGGCTTAGTCCACTGATAAATTGATGGACAAAATTTATTTAAATCTTTCTCTTAAATGGTATATATACTGGATAATATTTTACTAAAGTTGTGTGATCAATTTATATTACGAGCACCAAAAATCTCCCCAATCAAATCATCAAAGAAAAATAAAACACTACATAATTCCAACATCATTCTCTTCTACCTAATCAACAATATATAAAAAAATCAGTATGTGTATGTTGACTAATATACAAACAAATTATTTTTATTGATCTAATATGATTGATCTTGAATTCTAAACTTTGTTACCAATAGTCTGACATAAACATAATATAATATAGTTATAATAGAGTTGAAGTACTATCAAATTCCAGCTTCACAGTCTTTAACATTTTAAACCCGATTTAAACTCATAATTTAATTTAGAAGAACAAACTTGAATTTAGTAAGATAATCACGAATTGAATCGAAACAACTAGACTCCATTATATAATATGAATTTTGAAAATTATCTTTTGATATAAAACTAAATTGAAGTATATAATTGTAAAAAGTAGAAACAATGTACGAGTTAATCAAGTTTGGGTTCATTATTCTATCAATACAGGGTTATTCAATCGTATCAAATCGAATACTCTGGTGTTTAAATACAATCTATCAATTGCTCCAATTCATAATTAAATTTATTATAATATTTTAAAAATTAATATTAATTAATTCGTAAATTGATCCAACTCGATTACATTTATTAAAAAGCTAAAAATGTTAAAAAATGTTTTAGTTTATAAGTTAATAATGGCATGATTCTTTTCCTTCCTCAGTCTAAGCAAACATAGCAAAAAACAAGAACATAGTGCCTCACAAGTTGAGACAACATAAAAAGTTAGTGATTAGTCAAACCAAATCTAAACCTAATGTGGGTTTAGTAGCAATTCTGTGGAAACTAAACTACAAATGCCAACTCTAACAATACCCTTTAGTTGCTTGTAAGTATATACTAAATGGAATAATCTTGTTGGCTAATTAGGTATTTTAGATTAATCTATTAACATAATATACTCTTTTCATAAATTCCAAAAGCTCACAGCTGAAACATCCAACAAATTGGCAGATGGGTTGGATAGCTAAAAAGCCCAACTAAAAAAGCAGAATTAGATTGGTGGGTTTTTTTTTCACAAATACCTCAATTTTTAAAATTTTTGCAAAAATATCCTTTAAAATTTAAGAATATTAAATTTATAAAATATAAAAAATTACAAATTTAATAAATTTATAAATTATGAATTTATAAAATTTTAGAAAATTAAAATTAAAATAATATCATTCATTCAAAATAAATATAAAAATTCAATTTTCTCATCTTAAAAGTAAGACTTAAAATGATTTTTTTTTAAGAATGCTAAATTTTTATTTTTTTTGTAATATCTCATTTTATTAAAAAATTCTTAAATTTTATTCATTTACTACCTCTCCAATCAAACATTGTCTTAGCCTTTTTGCAATCTTTATTACTTTTAATTTATTTTTCGGTATTAGTATGTCAAACTGCACAAAATATTGAAAAATACAAAAATAAAACACGAAAGAACATCCAATTTTCAACCAATAAACATTTTAACAATACTCATATATAATAGTCAAATAAAATAAAAAATACACATGAATAACATTGAAAAAGTACCAAAAAACACTTAATAACAACATTCAATATTTAGCCTTTGACAAAAAAACGACATATAATACAACTAACTAGGGGTGAGAAAAAACCGAATCAAACCATTAATTTGATCCAAAATAACTCCAAATTTATTTTGATTTGGTTAAATTAGTTAAAATTGATTGGTTTGATTTTAAATAATAAAAAAAGTATGATTTTTTGTTTCGGTTTAGTTTTTCCTATCCGAAAAACCAATATATAAGCTAATTACATATACAACATTAAAAATATGTACATATTATATGCTAATCACGTCATCCACGCCGTGTTACGTTGAGTACATCGCCCTACAGGACTTGTCATCATGGCGGGACGATGCCGCATCCGTCGCTTCTAATGCATGTAGCCTTCTCCATAAATTTTCAATAATCTTTATCTCCTTTTGTCTACGAGGGGGTTCGAATCCAGGCCCTTTGAAATTTGATGCCTCACTCCTTAGCCAACTGAACTAGAGGTCATTAAAATATATGATTTACATGTTTAAAAATTTATATATAAACATAATAAGTATGTACATATACCTACATATATGAAAATAATATATATAATATAAGCATAAATTGATGTAGTATTTATTCAATTATGTGTGATCGTTATCTAAATCTATATTAACCAAATCGAACCAAAATTAAACCAAAACTGATGATAAAATTTAATTAACCGAACCAAATTTTTATATAAATGTTTGATGTGCTTTGGTTTATAATTTTTCTCTTAAAGTATGGTTTGATTTTAAATTTTACTAAATTAAACCCAACCGAACTAAACCACGATCACCCCTGCAGTTAACAAAGTTATCATCCCACTGGTCAACAGTAAGCAAACTATGTGTTGACGGTGTGTTGAACGTATGTTAACCGTCATGTTGCCGGCTAAAAATGTTTCAGTCATATTTCGACGACCGGACACCGTACTTCGGCGGTGTTATTTTTAATGTGTTTGGGTATTATGGTGTTTTTTTTAAATAAATGTTTTTATAAGTACAAATTAGAAAAAATAGAACTTATATAAGAGATGAAACATGTAGTGTAAATTTAAAATTTTATAAATTAATTTGGAAAGAAGGTACTCCCCTCAGATTCTATCTTACTACTAATAAGAACTATTTTCAAAATAAATAAAAAAGTAATTATCCCTTAAGAGCAATAATTATCCTTATATTAATTTCATATTTCATCTCTAAACCTTAGCTAGATAATTATTTTTGTCTATATCTTCTTCTTTTCTCTCTCCTACATGTTCTCTTCTTAACCATAATAATCATTAAACCCAAACATGAACTGAACCCCTCAGTTTTTTGATTCTTTATAGTATACCGAGTTAGACAAACTGAGAACTCGTTTTCAATTTTATTTATGATGGCTGTTGATCTTCAAAACTGGAATTCTTTATTACTTCCTTCACAGCACTTCAATGAAAGCAACGACCACAACTCGTCTTCTTCCTCTAGTATTTTCTCTGGTTTTGGCTCACCAGTTGAGTCGGAACTCGGTTTCACTGAGTCAGAGAGTGACCAAGAAGACGATTACATTGCTGAGTTGACTCGTCAAATGACTCACTCCATGCTTCAAGATGATGATGAAAAAGAGGTACTATTAGTTTAAAACATGTTTAGCTTTTATGTTCCTCAGGCTGTATTTAATTAATTTCTGATTTGGAGTTTAATTTTATTTTTTTGGTCAGGTTATTGGCAAAGAAGAGGAACTCGGTATAGAAAAGACTGAGAATTTGAAGCAAAATGAAGAGAAAAATGTCTATAATGAAGAAATATTTTTAGGAAATTCACTTGAGCCGAATTCAGTGAACAAACCCAAAATTCCAAATCTTGAATTTCAATCTAGACAAGCTCTAATTGATTACCAAATAAGGACTGTTCAAGTAAGTTTTTATGATATTTGTATTCATCAATTATGTTAAACGGAAATTTAACGCGATTTCTGTTTTGATATTCATTTTCGTTACTAAAAACTATTATCGTTTTTTACTTTTTAGTATGTGTTTTACGTCTTTGTTTTAGTGGTACATAGTTATTCAACTATGTAGCACCGACACGGATATACTAAACGAGATACTTGAAACAGTCATGACGAAACTGTATTTTTCAAAAGTTATCCATGATAAATATGAAATTTCGTGTCTGAAATGTCAAATTTTCTATATGTTTCCGAAATGGAAAATATTGATTGAATGAAATGCTCGTCCTACTTAGATAATGAATGATTAGTTAGTTATTTTACTTATTATTATTATGTAATCATAGAATTATTGTTTGTGCAGTTACATAAGCTTAAACAAGAGGAATTTATGAAGCAACAACAAATTGCTAATAAGCAATATGAGCTTAATAAGCAACAAAATGAGCAATTTAGTCCAAACAAACAGAGAGCTTGTAATGGAGAAAAACAGAGAACTGGTTCAGAAATGACTGCAGTTTTTCTGGGTGAACCCGGTTCAAGAAGTGGGTCATCTGGGACTGGAGTATTCTTCCCTAGAGGAATAAGTAACCCTTGTGAATCACCCAAGAAACAAGGTAAATAATACTATAATACTAATAAAAAAAATTATATCTGGGGAGATTTTCTTTTTGTGATTCTGAGTTATCCATTAAAAAAATTAAATTGGTATCTTTTGTAGGAGTATTTATCTTGTTAAGTATAATTTAAATTTTAAATTTATTAAATTTATAGATATTTATATAAATATCATTGATTTTATAATAAGTTATAATTAATTACTATAATTATATTTGTTTATAAAATAAAATTTTATAAATTTTATTTGAATTTATAAATATTAGTATTAATTCTGTTTTCATTGTGGCATAGGTGTTTAAATGGAATTGGTTTTCAGGGTGGTTGAATCTATTACCCCATATCACCACAAAAATTCTATCAGATTTGAATATAATTGAATTTTTTAACAGAAATAATTGATTAAGTTTGGCTTTTCTGATTATTTTGATTGTGGAATCTAAGGTGGTTGAATTGCAAGATTCCTTAGAATCTTATCTAATTCTTAACTTTTTTTCAATTGCTAAATTAATTGTTTAATATGGAATCTTCTCCTACGGGCCCACTAGTTTATTGAGCACTAAAAATATCAATTATTTGACAATAACTTAAATTGATTGATTAGTCATTTTAAACCCTAGATAAGAATAAATTTGATTAAGGTGAAGTGGACATGAAGTAAGTTAATTAAATTTGCTTAACTTAATTAAAATTTGCTTATGTTTGGAGCAGGTAATTATTCCACTGTGCTTATACCAGCAAGAGTAGTTCAAGCCCTAAAATTACAGTTTGACAAAATGGGAATTGAATCAAGGCCAAATGGTGCTCATTTTGCTATCCAACTTCAACAACATGGTATCTTTATATCATTATTTTTCTTTCTCTCTAGATTCATCTATATGCAATTCAGGACTTGACTAGGTCAAATTATTTTAAATTAGATTAACATATATCTAAAATCAACTCGAAATCAAACTACTCTAATCAATTGTCGAGTCGAGTTCAAACATCAAAATAGTTAACTCGACATGCTTGCGAACCTAATTGACTTGAGTTCGAGTTCAAACTACTCAAATCAACTGTTGAGTCAAGTTTAAATGAATAAAAAATTACTCAACTACTCCATATATCCGCGAACCAAATTGAGATTTGATTAATTTATTTTTATCTTTTATAATTATACATCTACAGTAATTTTCTAAAATTAATATTGAAATTGAATTTTTGATTTTTGATTTTTTTTACAAATAATCGAGTTGAGAAGAGATAGTTTATTTTTTTTATTTATTCTACCAAATTCAATTCAATATTTTAAATTACAATCCGATTAGATCGAGTTAAATTCAGAATCTTAGAATTGAGTAGTATAATTTGAGATTGACAATATTTGAACTCGACTAGGTTATACAATAAGCTGGTTTATGACGTGATTTTATGAATAGTAGAACACACAAATAAAATATCTTATTACTTCTTATTAATTCAACTAATTTCATTTACATTAAAAAAAATCTAATTTCAATTTTTTATTGGATTAGATGGCAAAATGGAGGATGTGAGGTATAGCTTGGGAATCAAGAAAGAGAATCAGTCCAAGAACGTGAAGACAATGAACAATCAAGAAATGAATCTGCCTCATGAATGGACGTATTAATTTCATTGGAGCAAACACCACATGCCGTGTTGGATCCATGTTTTAGCAAATAAAAATCAACTAATAAGCAAGATCATGCAAGGTGATCATAATACAGATCTTCAAGCTGTCATATAGAATATGAATAAATAAATTTGTTTAATTAGATTCTATTTTCTTGTTTTATAGATTTCTTGAAACGAAATAGAAGATTTATATGATAGAAAGAAAATAAATGTATCTCTCTTGTGAAGTGAGTAGTGTAGGAGCTAGAAAATAAAATATGATCGGTGGTGACCGAAAAAAAGACGGGTGAAATAGATAACTACGGCGGTCGGAGCCGGCCGTAGTTATGTATTGATTAGCAGCGCTAATAGTTTTTATTGTTATTATTTAAGGGATGTCTTTTGTTGTAATCCTTCTGTAATATAAAAATTTGATTATGTATCATAAAAATAAGTTTGAAGGTTTTGTTTTCTTCCTAGGAATATCATATTCTTTTATCCCATTAGATCTAAAATGGGGTACAAAATGATGCTCCTATCGTTAAAAATTAGTATAAATAATAATGATGGTGCTAAAGAACAAAGATCAACTGTTTTACATCAAATCATGACTGCTAATTATTAAGAAATACTTGCTAACAATTTTTGAATATCAACTGGTATCAAATGCTACGAAGTTGGAATAATTGATATTACTAAATTTTAGATTATTTAATTTAATTATAAAGTTTTAATTTATTTTACAAACTAAACTTTAAGAATTTATAATTATCGAACTAATATAAATCAAAAATACTTCTCATTAAATTAAAGTTTAATTATAAAAATAATATTTAATAAATATTTACAGCAAAAAAATCGAATATTTACTGATTTTTAAATCAATTACTCTACTCTGAATGCACACTGATTGGTGCAGATGAGCTCAATTTAGCCTATGAGATGCCAACGCTATTCTAAAAAAAATGTCAAAGCTTCAATGAGTTAAAAGCTTAAGTTTGAATTATTCTAAACCTATTAATGCTACAATTAATTTAGAGTGTAATTTAGGAAGAATAGTGGTTAAATAAGTAGCCTATCTCCCTCTATGTATAAATCTAGTTATTTGTTTTCCATATTTATGCAATTATTTGTGAGGTTAAAAATAATTATATAATGCAACAGTTTTCGTGCAACAGACCACTAAAACATTTGCTATATTGAGATATTTAATTATAAAAAATTAAATAATAACTAAAAATATCTTATCGCTCGTGCTCATTAAATTGTTGTAAAAATAACGTAAAACAACTGTTGCATGGAATAAACACTCTTATGTTAGTTAGAATATTATTTTCTCTTTTCCATTTAAAAAAGGACATATTCCATTTATGCATGGTTTAAAATGATAATAATTTTTTGAACAAAGGATCAATTCACCCCCTCAACTTGGCACGAAATATCAAATGAGTCATTTTGGACGATTTTGGTACAAACAGACCCAAAAGTTGCGTTTTCGTATCAAATCGGCCCCTCTCAACCCGCGTTTGAAACACACTCTCCTGGTTTAAAGTCTAAAATAGTCCTCATTATTTTAAAAAATTACTGAATTAATACCTAAATTAAAAAAAATCTAATTTTTAAAAAAAAAATGTAGAGGAGGAGCGCTCCTCCGGCTTCCGGAGGAGTATGGCACTCCTCCACTGAGGAGCAGACCCAGATCGGGTCTGCTCCTCACCGTGGAGGAGCATACCAGATCGGGTCTGCTCCTCACCGTAACTTTTCAATGAACATATTAGTAAATTCATTATAATTAATAGTAAAAGTAAATATAATATATTCGGTTATTTAATTTTTTTCCATACTGAATTTATTCTTCTTTTGATTTTATAATAACCATAATTAAATAATTAACTTAATTTTATTAATAATATCTTTAAAAATATAAGATAGAGTTTTAAATAATAATATATTGACCAAATACAATATTTTAATTTTGTAGTTCAATCAAACTAAAAGATAGATATTCCTACTAATTTGGAGACAATTTAGTTATTACATACTAAAAATTAAATTGAAGATAATTTAGCTACCTATTCTAATTAGGAATTTAATTACAATAGTGATTAATTAAATAACTAATTAGTTAATGATTATAAAATCTTTGTTTAGTAGTAAACTGAAAAGGATTATTCAGTAAATTTGCCTGTCCCTCCCCTATCCGTGCTTTTATATATATAGTATAGATATAAATTTGTTTTACTAGTAGGCCTATTCATTTATACGGAAGTGACCCACAATGAATCGGAGTCTAGAAATATAAATAACTATTTTAAATTGCAAAATTTATATGTGTCTTTATTCCAAAAAGGAAACTTCATGGTGGCCTATGTCTTTTACTTAGAAGCTATGGATCTGCTGCTCACTGTACTGATGGGTGAGCTTCTATTGTTTGGTGTATCATAATGAACAAATAGATTTTTGTGGGGATATATATGTAATATGCCAGTTGTTGAAATGAAAGGTTCAATTTAATGGCATATCGATAAATTAAATGGACCCTTTTGTTTTATCACACGCTTAAAAAAGATCTCAAATTGACTGATTATAAGCTCAAACATTCTACATTTTCACTAGCCGTTTCCCAATTACAGAATCCACCGACACAACTTTTTATTTTATTTTATCAAACTTCAGATAGAAGATATAATACATCTACTACAATTTACAACAAATATTATTTATAAATTATATAATTATTACATCATTTTACAATTAAATCTATACATTGACTACGTCCGTAAATTTTACAATTTATAATTCCGTTTTCCGAAAAAAACAATGATTTATTTGGCAAAATTTTAAAAAAGACTTAAGTGGCAATTTGTCTTCTCAAGCTGTAAACGATAATTAGCACATATTTTAATTTTATGATCGATTTAATTCTAACTTTGGCTTTATTTATCAATTTATTTCACTCTGCCACATGATTCGGCCCATGTTGACCCGATTCAATGATAATTATTATGCTAAAATCGGACAAATTGAGAAAATAACCATATTAATAATTAAATTAACCACGAATTTAAAATATGTACTCATTAGTCATTGCATGCAAGTTGGGGGTAAGTGTCAAGTGTCAACTTTAGTCTTTAAAAAAATACTAAATTAAACTTATAAAATTCATACTAGTATACATATGACAAATGATATGTAGTTTTTTTCTTAAAGATAGAATGCATTGATAAAAAATAAATTACAATTGAAAAGTCATATAACAAAATTAATATATGATCTTTCAATTTTGATCTAAAATGCTAACAAATCACTCAAAATACAAGTAAAAAGTAAATCAAAACTAAACAAATCTAGACATCGATTCCGCATGAACGGACCGAACGAGAATTTAAGAGCAAAGTTCTATTGGAACGGGCCTTCTATAATATGCAGTTGTTGATAGATAAATGCTCAGACAAAAATCGATATGTAACTTTCAACAGAATCATAATGTCTTTATCATTCGACTATGTTCACGGAACATAACATGGTGGGAAGTTAGAAGTAGTTGGTTGGCAGTTTTCACACAGCTAAGCATCATACGCAATTGCATCTAATTATAGCTGCCACCAATAGTTTGAAGTGAGTTCGTAGTACTTGGGTTTAGCTTATTAGGGTTAAGCTGAGAAAATATTACAATAAATTTGTATGCAACAAAAGTTTATTTGCCCCTCGAACTTGTTATAGAAGATCAAAATAAGATCAAATTCGCTTTGATTTTAGACTCTCAAACTTGACATGATTTTATGTAGTTTGTCCCTTTAGATAGGAAGACTGAAATGATTGGAGCATTTTATAAAAATTAGAGTTGAAGTGATATAAATTTATTGTTAATTTAGAGCTGAACACGTAAAACGAGCTATTGCACGGTGATATTTATAAAATCACAAATTTGACTTTGATTGATTTTGTGTGCCAAATTGAAGGAGAAAAATAAACCTTGTTTCAATTTAAATGTCTCAATAAATGACTGAATTTTAATTTTATTTCAACGTTGACTAATTTTTTCGATCAAAATACATACATTGCAATGGGATTTTGCCACATGAAAATCGAGTTTCATTAAAAAAAAAATTAAACTTGTCATGTTTAATTCCATTTTAAAGAGGAGTTTTTAGGCAAATTATGCTCACATAGCAAGCTTTTAGGTAAAAATTGTGGCTACCACATGTATTTTTGACTGAAAAAATTTCCATTAAAACATAATTAAAATTTTAAAAAATGAAACTTAATAATTAAAATAAAATAAATTTAGTCTTGAAATTGAAAAATAATAGTTTTATGTAACTTTAGGATTTATTATATATCCCCCTACAGGAGATGGAAAGGTTTAACCATGTGCAGCTGAAACTGTCCTATAAGGAAACTTCATAGTCGATTATGTCTTTTACTTGGAAGCTGTAAATTGAATTCTGATTGCTCAACTTCTGTTCTAATTTGGCGTACCATATTGTACAATTAGAACAATTTTTGTTGCCATATGCAATTTGTTTATGCCCATAATATTTACTTTAAAGCTCAAATTTGTCCCTGCATTTGATTTGGCTGAAATATTGAGTTGAGAATTTGGGCTTTTAATAGTGAATTCAGAAGTTGGGCTTTTGGATACTAAGTCTGAAATTTGGACTTTAATTTTTTTAATTGGGCTTTAACCTTCTATCCACGGGAAACAGAGATAAAAAAATATAAAAACTCGCGCGTCTAATTTTTTTAATATATATAAAAATAAAAATAAAAAACTAAAAAATATATTTTATTATTTATTTTAATGAAACTTAAGTTGAGTGTTATATAATTTAGACTTTGTGTATGTTTTCTTAAAAACTTATTTTGCATGTAATTAAATTAGGGTTAATGGCAAAAAAAACCAAATCTTTACGAATTGTTGCAATTATATTCAAACCTTTTAATTTTTGCAATAATATCCAAATTGCATTATTTTGTTGCAATAATATCCAAATTGCACTTTTTATGTGAATTGTTTTTGAGTTTTTTGCCATTTTTTGGGACTTTTACTATATTATTATACATCAAAACATAATAATAGCCTAATATCTTAATTGAAAACAACAAGTTTAGCCATCAATTTGACTATTATTACTACAAAAAATGCAATTTGGATATTATTGCAACAAAAAAATGCAATTTGGATATTATTGCAAAAATTAAAAGGTTTGGATATAATTACAATAAATTACAAAGGTTTGGGTTTTTTTTACCATTAGGCCATTAAATTAATATATAATTTGAGCTATTTATAGTATATTTGAATTTATACGTTGATTCTATTTTTACGGATAAAATTAACTTGTAAAAGTGAATATAATATTTTAGAATAACCCAATTAATTTTTTTTTGTGCTTCGGATAAATTATTAAATCAATCTATAATGAACTACATAAATTAGTAGAAAAATTTGATAAATCGATACAATTTATTCTAATTAATTTTATAGTAACTGAATAATTTTCTTTTTTAAGAAAAAGAAACGACATGCCATTTGATCTGAATAAAGTTTGGATTGGAATTTTCTCAAGTTCAAATGAACTTGAGGGGGTTATATTCACGATATATACCGTTTATTGTAAAATGAACGGCGTAGATCAAAAAAGTACAATTTTAATCAAATAAATGTACACCGTTCATTCTACAATAAATGGTGTAGATCGTAAACATGACCTCCCTCAAATTTAAAATGAACTTGAAAGAATTTCAATTCATAAGTTTTACTTTGTCAAATGATATGTTGTTTGGCCGAACAAAATTTCGCCCTTCCAGAGTAATTCAACCGCGCCACTGACTGTTATAAAATTCTCTAACAATCAAAAATAACAAAAATAAATCACAATAGTTTACCTAATAAAAGAAGAAAAGATCAAAATTTATAGATAGATATAACTTTTAAAAGATATTCCTTAACAATAAATTAACAACTCATAGTAGGAAGATCCGAGTTTTTCTTATCTAGGAGAATGATCTTCTGTATCCCTAAAAACCCTACTTCCAAAAATCAAAAACCCTAAACAATGTCCAGCAACAGCGGCAATAAATATACCGCCATTAAAAGACATTACACCAAGCATCAACATATAAGCAAGACCTATCCTTATAGCATGCATAATTGTTTGTATAAATCCAGCAGCCACATTGCTAGATCCTGAACGAATCAATCTGCAATGAGAGAGCCATTCAACTAAAAACCCTAATAAGAACATTGTTATTAATGCTAGAACATACATGCCGGTATTCGAGCCCGGCCAACCGGGGAAGAGAACTATGGTGTTCTTGCCCCAGAAAAATGTCATATGCATCATCATTTTCCGGTGGTGCGTCATTGCGCTGTTCATCGGTGGTGGTGCAACTCCGGATCTGCCGACGTCGTGAAAATTATGAGTGTTGTTCATGATAAATATTCTTGAGAGAAAGACAATCAATTTTTATGAAATTATAAGTGTATAGTATTGTGGGGTTTGTAAAGTATGATTTCTTGCATTATTGATTTTGTTCTTGGTTTTATTGGTTTCTTATTTGTACTTCTTTTGGTTGGATTTTTATTTTCTACTGAAATTGTACTAGAGTGTAATGCAACTGAAGTACGTAAAAATTGATAATGCAAAATTTTCGCTAGAAGAAGTTTAGCTTTTGACGAAAAAAATCCTACATTATCCGAGCATAACAAACTATTTGAAATATCCCTTAATCGTTGCACACATCGATTGTATAGGGAAAAAATTTAGATTGAATTTGTTTGAGTAGTATTAAACAGACTTGTTTTAGTAAATTATTTTTAAAATAGGTTATATTTAAAGGTTTAATATATAAATATAATAATTTCAATAATATTCAGTAATTGCATACTTGCACAGACTTATTTAATTTAGCACTTAAAAAAAATCAGCAATTATTATTTTAAGCACTTAATTTTCAGCACTTATCAAATGCCACTTTACTCAACTATCTACATATTATAGGTTAATTAATTCTGGGATACTTCAACTATTGCATTTATTGAACTTTAATCAAATTTCAATTTATTTTAATTTTGATCATTAGATTTTATTTTATTTTAATTTAGTTACTAAATTTTAATGTTTGAGGTTTTCCAATAAGAAATATATGTGTGGCACCAAGTCCAATACCACCATGTATACATAATTTAACCAAAAAAAATTCCGCTGAAATAAAATTATGCATAAGTGATAAATTTTTAGCAAAATTAAAATAAAAATTATCGCCGCATGGCAAAATTTGACTGTCATATATGAATTTTAACCGTAAATCATTTGTTGAAGTGAGATTAAAGTTTATCAATCAGAATTAAACGAATTAAAGTTCGATCATCAAAATATAATAAAGCGGTAGTTTGGATATATATATCCAGAATTAATTTTCCGGTACAATGAGTGATTTTTTTTGGTTAGATTTATGATAAGTCAAGTGAAAAAAGGTATGGATTTTGGTATGATGGTGTTAAAAAGGAAAACTCATTGGTGAAGTGTGCTGTGGCTGTTCTGAATGGGGTCACTGATGTTGAGCTAGCTAAAGCGTGCGCAGTTCGGTTTGGCCTTCAAATGTGTGATGCTGTTTCAGGAAACCGCTGGTTTGTAGAATCTGGTGCGCAGTTTGGTTTGGCCTTCAAATGTGTGATGCTGTTTCAAGAAACCGCTGGTTTGTAGAACCCGATGCTCAATCTGTTGTTGCAAGGCTTCAGGAGCCATCTAGAGCTATGGGCTCAGTTCAGCTTATTGTGGAGGATTGCTTGAAGCTAGTCGAGGATCGCAACGTCGTCTTTCAACATGTTTGTCGTGAGTGCAACCAAGTTGCTCATGCCCTTGCCAAGTGGGGCGTTTTTTATGGAAAAGATTGTATGTTTGACAGTGAAATTACTTTTCCGGTCAATGAATTTATTATTTCAGTTTGATTTCTAATAAAATCATCTTTTTCTCAAAAAAAAAGTTTTATATATATATATATATATATATATATATATATATATCCCAATTTGTCCAATTTTCTGAAAATTTATTCCATTTTTTCAAGGTCAATTTAATTGTTTCTATATAGTAATTAAATGTATAATTTTTTTAAACATTAGAAAGAATTAGAAGACTGCTGATTGGAATGTCACACAATTTGGCTAATTTATAATTTAACGTTTTATACTACATTGATATTGCTACATAGATATAATTAAATTAATTTTGAAAAATTAAATAGATTTCATCGAATTAAATATATTGGGATGAATTTATAATTTTTAAAAAATTTGAAAATATTTCAATGAATAAATAAAATTTAAATAAATTTACAATTATTAAAAATTTGGACAAATTTTCAAGAAATCAATTTTCTTAGTTTTTTGGCATCATATAGCCTTGAATTTTTATTTCTATTGGGTACAATAATAAAAATTGTCTCTTTAACTTATTTCGCCATTATTGCTTTCTAGACACTTCTTTTTAAATCTATTTTTCAAAAATTAACTTTTAAGGTGATGAGGCGTGATTTTCAATTTATGACCGGTTTCATTACCGTCTTTCGGTCCATTTGTATATATTTAATATTTTTTATGTTTTTGAAATAATAAATTTTTGTGGACAAGAATAGTTTGTTTTTATTAGGCTTAGCCTATCTAGAAACCCCTGTATTTTTCATTAATTTATTGGTCCTTATACTTCGTTTTTGTATTATCTGATCCTTCTATTTACCTATTTTCGATTTTCAGGTCCTTTTTAAGTTTTTTTCGGTCCCTGTACTTACAATTTTTTTTCCTCCAGTACCTCTACTTACAATTTATTTTTCCTCTAATCACACAAAAAAAACTGAAAAAAATTCAAAAAGGACCTAAAAATAAAAAGGCTTAATTACTTAAAAACCACCCACCTTAAACTTTTTTTTTCGTTTATACCCTGACCTAGAAAAAAATTCATTTATACCCTGACGTATGTGTTTATGTTTTACCTCTACCCCAAATTTCAAAAAAAAAAGATGATTTATTGAAAACAATTAAATATAAGGATTATTTTATACTTTTTTCTAATAAAAAAATACAAAAAAATACTTCATCTTTAAAAATGTTCAAAATTAAGGATTATTTAAAACTTTTTTTTAAATGAAAAAAGGTTAATTTAGTGCCTCGGGGTAGAGGTGAAACATAAACACATACGTCAGGGTATAAATGAATTTTTTTCCTAGGTCAGGGTATAAACGAAAAAAATTCAAAATGGGTGGTTTTTAAGTAATTAAGCCAAATAAAAAATAGGTAAGTCGAGAGACCAGATAATACAAAAATGAAATATAAGGACCTATATAAAAAAATGTGTAAAATATAGGGACCTCTAAATTCATTTTATACCATGATAGATATAATTGGCTGACCTGAAGATTAATATCCAACTTCTCAATTATTTGTGCAGGGAATATTAAAAATTTATAAAACGACAGGGAAACTTAATTAATTTAAGTCACACATCATACATTAAAAATATAACTGATATATCTTGGGTAATTAAAAAAATGTCAATTTATTGAATTATATATATATATATATATATATATATATATATATATATATATATCTTACGAGATAAAAATAAATTGAGAGTTTATTTCATACAACCGTTACGCCATGTCACATTCACAAAGTTGTTTTACAAAAATATATCTTTTTTAGCGGGTTAATTACATATAAGATCACGACTTTTATATTCACAAGAAAAATATGACTGATATGACTTTTAAAATGTGTCGATCGCAAGCACAATCTCTCGTTTCTTTTCAAATTTAACATTAGCACATTTTTCAGTGAAATTTTGCTAGATTGGACATCTGATAAGTCTGCCGCGTGTCTTGTCACGTCATCAAAAACGCTCCTGATGTTGAATTTGAAAATAAACGAAAGTTGTGCCTTCGATTGCCACGCTTTAAAAGGTCATGTTTTTTTCGTGAATCGGTGTAAAGGTCGTGATTTTAAATGAAATTCAACTTTTTCAGCTAAATGTTTGCATAAACACTTATCTTTTTTTTTCTTTTTTGTAAAATAGGCTCTTTTGATAGATTATTAGTAGATCATTGGTAGATAATTGCTAGATGGCGTATTTTTGTAATACAAAAAAGTTAAAAAAAAGGTATTTTTACAACAACAAAAAGTTAGAGAATATTGTCGCAAAAATTTCAAAAAAAAGTGTATGGGGTAATTTCTTCTATTTACAACAAGACAATGAGTATTTGTGATAGATTTTTTTTTTAATTATTATCTACTTTTTATCAACAAATAACATGTAATTAATTTATTGCATGAATAATTTAACACAACACTTTTGTTGTATAAAAACAATTTCTAATGGAAAGTTGTGGAGAATAATAGCTACAAAAACAAAGTTGTGGGGAAAACATGTTTCATGTTAAAGAATTGTGGAGAATAATAGCTTCAAAAACAAAGTTGTGGGTAAAACATGTTTCATGTTAAAGAGTTAATGTTCTTAATAAAACTCAGTATATAGTGATCTAAATTTTAATAACTCTGTAAATGAGAATTTTTATTAGTATCAATCAAGCAGTTATAAGTGTAATAATTTATATATATATATATATAACCATTATTAATAATCTGATAAAAATACATAAACAATTGCATACAAATGCATTATTTGCAAATTTATTATAAAATAAAAATAAAATTGCATAACTGTTTAAACATGACAAGAATTAAATTTTTTGTAGAAGACTAATAAGCCATTCATACAAAAAGAACAAACATGTCCTTCGTAATATTTTTTGAATTGATTAAATATAAATTAAACATAAAATACTCGGTATAAATAGTAAAAACTACTCTCCAATTCATTTTAAAAGTCTCATTTTTTATTTTCAAATGTCTCATTTTAAAATTTTCTTTTTTACTTTTAGAGTATTTAACTTCTCTTTTTATCATTCTTTAGAGGAAAAATGTCATTTATGCTCTTAAGATTTGGCTACAAGATCAAGTAAGCTATCAACGTTCGGAAAGATTCAATTATACTTCTTAATAATTGAATAACCATGCCCCAATTTTGACGCATAAATAAGACGTTGGGAGCCTAGTCGTCAAAATTGGAGGGCTTAGTTGTTCACTTTTAAGACTTTAGGGACATATTTTAATCTTTCCGGACGTTAATAACTGACTTGATCCTGAAGTCAAAGTTTATGGGCATAAATGAACTTTCTCCCTTCTTTAGATCACCTTGAAAGAAATTATATGTGAAATTCCACTATTACGTATAAAGGATAAAATAATAAAATATTATAATAATATATTTTTAGTGTTTTTTTAATCGCTATGTAAAATAAAATGAGACTTGTAAAACAGAACGGAAAAAATGACATGTATTTAAATATATATAAAAACTATTTATATTAGTATTATATATCATAGAACTCTAATGATAGAGAGATATAGATATAGTTAAAAATAATATGTAAAATGAAATATGTGATATAAGTAATAAATTTAAATATAAAAATATAAAATCATGATAAAGATCGAGAACATCTTATAAAAAAATTATATTAATTATCAAAAATATAATATAAAAATTTATGCAATAAATATAACAAGGAGATAATGTAATGTATGTGTGTCTGATGTAATGGTGATAGAACCCCCGGATGAAAAAAATAATTGTTAGCCACTTTTCTACTACTTAGACCCATTTAATAAATTAAATTAATTATAACACAAATGCTTTCTGTATTTGCATTATTCATGCACTTCAATTCTTAGTCTTTTCTTTAACAAAAATAAAATAAAAATCTTAGTCTGTCTCTTGCAATGCGTGATTTCTGCTTTTCAGTACAGATATATTTGAGAAAGTCAAAATTATTAAAAAAAACAAAACCTACGTACGTACCCTCTTACCAAAACAGGCAACACATATAGTTACATACTTAAATATACTATAGTTTAATGCATAAGAATTTAATATTTAATAATTTTTAGTTATTTGAAATTCTAATGATGAACTATAACAATGATGGACGATAATATTTAATTCTTCATAATAAAGATAGGATGAAATTTAGATTTGCAAGTTGACATCTCAATGATATTCTATAGATAAAAACCATGGTTGTCAAACCCGAACCGGACCGGCCGGTTCGACCGGAAAACCCTCGAACCGGCCATATCAACGGTTCGGGTTGCACTAAAAACCCTTATAATCACAAACCCGCGGTTTTTTAATCGAACCGGCCGGATAACCGCTGAATTGGACCAATTAACCGGTCAAGTAACCGGAAAACCCGGTCCGGTTCGGTCAATCACTTAAAAACCCAAGTCTTTATTAAAAAAATAAGGAATTTAAATGTCATTGCTAGGATTTGAGCCTTGGTTGTTTAGTATTTTTAGTGGAAGCATTCAATACCACCAAGCTAACTTACTATTTATGTCTATGTTTCTTATTATATAATATATATATGATTATTAATAGTTATAATTTTTTATTTTTTTATTTTTATAATACGGGTTTAATTCCGGTTATACCCCGGTTGAATCCCGGTTGAACCTTTAACCCTTGACCCTCTAGTCTCACCGGTTTTATCACCGAGCCGGGTTTGACAACCATGATAAAAACTCAATTTACTTATTGGAGGTCAGCTAATTGAATCTATAATATAAGTACAATATTTTTTGATGAATAATGTAAGTAAAATAATTAAATTTATTATAAATAAAGAAAACTGACTTCAAACAAACAAATATATATAATCAACAAAATAATAAAATAAAATAAATAATAAAATAAAAACCAAAAAAAAGTAAAATTGTTAATTTTATAATGAATGGTGTGTATCGTGAACCTAATTGAAATGAACTTAAGAGAATTTTCAGTTTTTTTTCTAAATCTAAATTAAAATTCTTTTATATCAAGAATTCTTACCTAATAAATAAAAAGAAATAAATTTAATTGAAGAAATAGGAACTCTCAAAATCATGTTTCCTTGTTATGTAGGATTTGTTTTGGATTATTGATCCTTGGATACTATACTGTTTTTTTAAAATTTAATGGCCAAATTTCATTTCATTTTAATTCAAATATTAAATTTTATTTTTTAAAATTTAATTACTAGATTTTAATTTTATTTCAATGAGAGATTTTCAGCCCATAAATGCATATATTAACAGTAGTTTTTATTTTTTTATATGAAAATTTGTCATATATGTGTATGTATACGTGACAAGTTTTTTAAAGAAAATAATTAAAATCTGATTGCCACGGGAAAAAATCGGGCTACCACATATATAATTTGACCAAAAAATCTTCTTTAAAATAAAGTTAAAATTTAATAACTAAAATAAAATAGATTAAGAAATATTAAATCTCCAAAATGAAAAAAAATAGTTTGAATTTGTTCGGGATCAATAACCCATGATTTTTCCTTCAAATTAATTTGAATTATACTTTCAGTTTCAATTTTTGCACCTAGAAAAAATAAATTAAAATTAAAATTAATGATTAGTAAAATAGAATAAATTAAAATAAATATAATAAAAACTCAAATTTACTTATAATTTTAAACTCAAAAATACATTAATTTTGCCCTTGTCAAGGATATATGCTCGATATATGTCATATATGTTCTCAAAAGCAAGGTAAATACTACTCTCTCCGGTCCATAATATTTGTCGTATTTGAAAAAAAAATTTGGTCTATAATATTTATTATATTTAGAATATTAAAAGAGCATTTATTATTATTTTTTAATTTTGTCCTTAATAATAAATTATTTAGTAAGAATAAAAAATAAATTAAACATAAAAAGTTGTAATTAATATGAACAATTTAGTAAAATAGCATATAGATCAAGACACATTTATTACTTTCTTAATTTCTGTGAATGGCAAAATGCGACAAATATTATGGACCGGAGGGAGTAAATAGGTTCCTCCCAATATTAAGCCCTTATTAAATGTAACAATTAAATGATCTTTATATAATACTCCATCATGTCCCTTAAAAATAAGTTTCACTGTCATAAGAATAATTATAGTTAATTTATTAAATCCTATGCATTTCAATTTAACTAAAGTAAGTTTTTTGAATGTCTCGTTTTTAATTGCCAGTTTTTATTTATTTAATATATTTTACTCAAAAACTTTCTTCTCAAAATATCTTTAGAAAAGATAAACTAAAAGATGCAATGTATTAATATAACATGAAAAATATAAAAAAAACAATTATTAAATATTCTTAAATAACTTGCAAAGATAATCTTTCAATTAGACAAGACGGAGAGAGAAATGTTCTTAATTTTGTTTTTAGCTAAAATAAATCATTATAAATTAATGATTTATTGAAAAACAAAAATAATATAATTAATATCTATATAATAAGACTTTAAAATTTATAATAAATATTTCATTAATGGAGACGAAAAACGATTTAAACATTAAGTAAAGAAGAAATTTTCAAAAAATACAAATGAAAAATATCAAACAAACAATTACAAATTTAGAATTATATTCTTCAACCGCATTGATGGAGCTTTTTGAATATACAATTCAACAATTCATCGGTTTTAGTTAATAGTTATTTCAAATTACAAATCAAGTACTCACTCTTTAAATTTGGATAAATAATATAAAAAATAAAATTTTAATTAATAATTATTTATATTTCCACTCAAACAATGAATTTAATAAAGAAATAACAAAATTTATAAAATCAATTAAAGAACAAAAATTATATTTACGAAATACCAAAAATATCAACTTCTTTTTTGACTTTCTCATAAATGCCCTAAATTAATGCCCATCAATTTAACTTCGAAATAAAAATCAAACAATCCTCTAAATAATGGATCATTTAGTCATTCGATAAACATTAAGTATCAACTGCAAGCATCGTATAGGACTCTGCTTGTTCACATCAGGAAATGAATTAGTCTCCCCCTTCGGTCTAAAAATAGTTTACTTGAGATGTGCGAGTAATTGATGATCAAGGTATTTATAGTTAAATTTTAATAATCAAACCTTCATTCGTTTTAATTTATTTAATAAATTTTATCTTTTATATTTAGTTGTCAAATTTTAATTGTATTTTAATAAAAGGTTTTTCGACAAAAAATACATGTGTCAGCTGAATATTATTTTATTTTTGCTTAAAACATTACATGTATGCATAATTTAAACAAAAAACTTTCTGTTAAATTAAAATTATACAGGGTTGACAATTTTTAAAAAAATTACATATTGTTATGTGATAAAATTCAACTATCATTTTAATATTTAGCTGAAAAATTTGTATTAAAATAAAATAATCAAAATAAATTAAAATTTGAGAATTCGAATACATTAAGGCAAATTATTGAGTGGTTGATATCTACAGGAGAATTATATTTTAAGGCGAAAGCTGAAAAATATCAATTCAATTGCCATTTTTACTAGGCAGTTGGCCATAATTTCTACAACTATACCCTATTTGGGGATTGGGCAAATATCTTGACCTTGAAAAACTCAATATCATTGTCTTCTTCATTAAACACTTTCAGCCACACACAAAAATATTAGCTACACCACACAAAATTGTGCAACTCAGCTACAATTAGCCCAAAATTAAAACAAAATTTATGAACAAGAAAAACTATAACCAGAACCGGAAATTTAAATTCCTTCAAAAACAAAATTGTAAATAGTAATAACATCCATTCATATTTAATTTTTACAAGTGAATTTTTTTATTATGAGACAAATAAAAAGAGAGAAAAACACTAATAAAATTAGATTTTAGAGAATCTGAAACCACAAATCTAAATCCAAAATTCAAACCGAAACCGATCTCAAACTTATAATTAATAATTAGATCAATAATAATTAACAACTCATCGGAGGAAGATCGGATGTTTTACCCGGAGGAACACTTTTCTTGAAAACCCTACTTCCAAAAATCAAGAACCCAAGACAATGACCAGCCACAGCCACCAAGAACACACCACCATTAAATGACATAACAGCCAACATTACCATATAAGCCAAACCAACCCTAATTGTATGCAATAAAGTCTGAATCAAACCGGCGACAACATGAGTCGAACCAGATTTAATCAGTTTACAATGAGATAATCCTTCGACCAGAAACGAAACCACAAAAACCAGAATCAAAGCTAAAATATACATTCCGGTTCTAGTACCGGGCCAACCGGAAAATAATATTTCAGTGTTTTTTCCCCAGAAAAATGTCATGTGCATCATCATCTTATGGTGGTGCATCATCGTTGAGTTCGTGGTGTTCATGGTTGATGATGGAGTCATACCTCCCATTCCTGGCATGTCATGACCATGATCCATATTTTTTCTGCAGAATTTAGAGTGAGAATTTGTATTTTTTGTTGTTGTTTTGGCTGCGAAAGAGAAGACTATTCTCTCGGGAGATTGTTTTAGGATTATGGTATTTATAGAATAAATTGAATGGGTACTGTTGTGTTTTGCCTTTTGATAGTACAATTTGTATAGTTGACTTGTAAACTTCGTAGTGTAAGTAGTACACTAAAAACAATTATAAAATCCTAAATTAAATATTGAAGTACACCTTTTCTTTTTAAGCAAATTAAGCTGATGAGGTATGTCATAATTAATAATTTGATATTTTTTTAAAAAAAAAATTATTTAATGGTTCCATAATTTTAATTTTGTTATCTATTATATCCCTCTGTTAATTTCGACACTTACTCTCAAATGATTTGGTACTCCACCTTTACTTTTGTGAACAATTTGTTTCCTCACTTTTAATTTTTCTAAACAATTTGATACCTCACTTTTAAACAATTTGATACCTCAATTTTAATTCCGTTAAATGATTTGGTACCTTAAATTAACGGAAGGGTTTATCAGTTAACGAAATTAAAACTGAGGGACCATTAAATAACTTTTAAAACAAAAGATATCAAACTGTTCATTATGGCATATCTCAAAAACCTCAACGCAGTTTTTTCTTTCTTTCTTATCCTAAAATATTAGCTAAGCGTCAATTCATTCCGTCAATTTGTAACTCATAGTCAAATAATTTATTTTCAGTTATTTTAATTAATTAAGAACAATATTTTTATTTTAAAATTAATTAAGAAAAAATTGTATAATATGAATAAGTTTAAGGACCAGAATAGTCCAATTTCATCCTCTATAAACTTAAAAATAATAAATATTATTCTCAAGTTATCTCAAAATTGATTATTATTTTTAATTGATTAAATTAATTAATAATGAGTTATTTAAATCTGAATCACAAATTCAGAATCAAATTGACCCTCTACCGTGATGGTGCTGATTGTTAGGTATTAAATTAATGAAGTCAATAAATATTATTTCATTTTAATTAGAAGATTTTAGTTTATTTTAATTCTGACACTGTATTTTAAAATTACAAACAATGAAAAATATTTTAGTGATTCCATGCCAAATTGGATCTACATGGCAAATATATCATAATATGTTATATTTTCTCTTACATTGATAATGAATATAACTTTTTAATTGAATTTTTATTTTATTATGGTGTAAAAAACAATCTCCATGATGTGGAGAATCTAATTTTTCACATCGACTAATTTGGTCTGTATTAAAAATTCGTTGCTGGCAATTTTGAAATTTAATATTTAAATTGAAATAAATTAAAATTTCTTTGTTTAAAATGAAATAATACAAACATTTCCACTCTTAAAAGTTAAAAATTAATTATAAACTAAATTACAAATTTTAAATGATTTGCAATGGCGGTCATCAAAGAACATATAATTTTACAGAAAACTAAAACTCACACAAAATGAGTCTCATTAAATCAAGGGTGTATTATGTTTCCCCCAATTAGCATTTCTTTTGTGTGATTGCTGAGCATCATATTTCATGGAAAATATTTGACTAGATCAGGTTCATAAAAAAATTATAGATCGTTAAATGCTATTAAAATATGAAGTGAATAAAAAATTTAATATTTAATTGATTTGTTTCATAAATTTTTCAAAAACCAAGTCTAATATATAACGTACGTTCTCGCCATAATTCATATAGCATGGCTCTTTCATCAGATTTTTTGTGGTTTTAACTTATTTACTTTAGTTAAAACAGTATTAAATAAAAAAGTTAGTTCAATTATATTTTGAATTCCAAATGTGTTGATCATAAATTAAGCACAAAAATTCATAGGATTTAATTTTTTTAAGTATAATATTTATTTTTCCTATTCGAAACTTCTTCTCAAGAATAGAGATTTAGTTCTTTAATTTTTATGAATAAGGATAAAAAAAAGAAAACAATTGACCATTTTGCAATTGACTTTTATTAGAAATTAGAATTTCTGATTTTAATCTTGGCCTAATGGCAAAAAAAAACCCAAACCTTTACGACTTGTTGCAATTATATCCAAACCTTTTAATTTTTATAATAATATCCAAATAGCATTTTTTTTGTTGCAATAATATCCAAATTGCATTTTTTATAGCAATAATAGTCTAATTAATGGCTAAACTTGTTGTTTTCAATTAAGATATTAGACAATTATTATGTTTTGATGTATAATAATATAGTCAAAGTCCCAAAAAATGGCAAAAAACTCAAAAAATTCACATAAAAAGTGCAATTTGGATATTATTGCAATAAAAAAATGCAATTTAGATATTATTGCAAAAATTAAAAGGTTTGGATATAATTGCAAAAAGTCGTAAAAGTTTGGGTTTTTTTTGCCATTAAGCCTTTAATCTTCCATGTTATTTTGATGAATTCATCACATTTAGTGACATTTTGGCCAACCATGCATTTTCAGATATTCTCAATAATTATTGAAAAATTTAATTTTTTTTGGGCTGTATCCTAACACCCTTTTCTATGTATGTGATTTTTTTTATGATATACTCTTGAAATAGAAACATATCTTTCCACTTCAATAACAATTGAAATGTCATTTTGATATAAACCATATCATAAGAAAATATTTATGAGGCGAATAAGGTGCCCACTTTACAAGATAGGGTCACCTCATTTCAATACTCAAAATTGTTTTGGATTGTGAGCCATTCTTTATAATTTTTCAAATATAAATAATTACCGCTGTAATTTTTTTATTGCAGATTGACATAATATCCATCGGTAAATACTATAAATAGCGACAGATTTAATAACAAAATACTCCATAAATTTACTGACAAAATATTGAAAATTTGCCAACAAGTTTAAACCACCACTGAAAAATGCGAAACAATTGACGAGAGCACTGATAATTAAGTAATAGTAGGATTGTCGACAGATTACTTGTCGCGACTATACCGACGCTAGAATATTCATCAGTGAATTCTATAAATAGCGACGGATTTAATAACAAAATAATACGATAAATATACCGGCAAAATATTGGAAACTTGTTGATAGCGACAGATTTAATAATAAAATAATAGATAAAAGAAGCAACAAACGCTTCGTCTGCTACGAGTACGATGGCGGTGGAGGTTAGGATCATCTTATGCTGATAATCATACACTTGCTTAAAATAAGAGCAAATTACTCTAAAATCTCTCACATTTGTCATAATTTATAGTTTGGTACCTCTTATTTGAAAATCAAACGATTTGGTATCTCAATTTCAATTTTGTAAACTATAAGTCTTTTCTGTTAAATATAGGTACCAAATCGTTAACAGTATGAAGAGCTACCAAATTATTTGCAAATCGTTTGAAAATGAGGTACCAAATCGTTTAAATAATTAAAAGTGAGATACCAAATCGTTTACATAATTGAAACTAAGGTACCAAATCGTTTGAAAATAAATATCAAATTATTAACGGAACTAACAGAAGGGTCTTATAGTTTGAAAAATCAAAACTGAGGTAGTAAATCGTTTAATTTTCAAATAAGGGATATCAAACTGTGAATTATGACAAACGTGAGGGGTTTTAAAATAGTTTGCTCTTAAAATAAACTTAAGATGATGATTATTGGGTTGTTTATACTTTTAATTGCTTGAATGTTATTATTGTTGAATTTCAGATTGAATCTGATTTAAGATGAGATCCGAATGATTTAATTGGGTTAAAAGTTTTACAACCCGAAATATGAAATAGAACCCAACAATTGGTTTGATTTTTTATGGCAACAAATCACACTTGTTTGATGGGAAAGTGAAGGATCCAACAGTTGATGATTTGTTGCCAGAATTTGATTTTGCTGCAATAGTTGGTTCGATTTTTGTTGGATTTTGATTTTGAGGGTATTTTTTTTTGGGTATTTTTTTTTTGAGAATCAATATTGCGCTTTATTAATAATCAATAACGGTTACAAGTTCGTTGACTGGAAAAGGAACATTTCCGTCTAAGACGCAATCTTTACCAAAAAAAATACCCCATTTGGCTAACGCATGAGCCACTTGATTGCCATTACGACTCACAAAGTGAAAACTCACATTCCTATCTTCACATAAAGCAAGACAATCATCCACCAAAATCTGCAAATAATCAGCAGCCTCTCCGGGATTTCGAAGTCTGTTAGCAACATTTAAAGCATCCATCTCACACATCACCATTTCGGCATTCAGATCTCTGGCTATAAGCAAACCAAAATTGACAGCTTTAACTTCAGCAATTTCAGCATTTATACATCCATGTAAAACAGAAACCCCCCACCGAACAACAGCACCTGTGGAATTTCTACAAACTGCGATCAAAACCGATAACCTTTTCTCCACTGACACAGCTGCATCCGAGTTGATTTTCAGACCAGAAGATAACGGAGGAGTCCATCGCGGATCTACCACAGCCTTTAATGAAACTCTGCGCTCAGCTATATTGCTTGACGAGAGCAGCGAAGGTATATTGTTAAACAACATCCTTATTGGAATTCGCTGATTATCAAAGACAATATTATTTCGGTCGTTCCAAAGCACCCATAATGACATAATAAAAAGCTGCAGCTCCTCACTCTTCAGCGAGCTAAACATTATTGACAGCCACTCCGGAATAGACCTGCACAAGAAATTATCAACTCGCAAATTAAGGGGAGACAAAAGCCACAAACCCCGTATAGCTTCACACTCCTTTAAGCAATGAAGTGCTGTTTCTTCTTCACTATGGCATCTCGGACAAATCAACTCCACCTCTATCTTTTTCTTTGCCAGGTTCGAATTGCAGGGTAGTACGTTGTGAGTAATCCTCCATAAGAAATGTTTGACATTAGGGGGAATAGAAACACGCCAGATATTTTTCCATAAATCAGCATTCCCATTCCCATTTGAAGGCCCAGCTTCATCCTTTTTATCCATATTTACAGCTACATAATAAGCGGACTTAACTGTAAACAAACCCAGTCTGTTGTGAGGCCAGAACAGTTTGTCCGGCGGCAAACGGTTGCTAATGGGTATCTGCAAAATATTAGAAGCATCCTCCTCAGAAAAACACCTGGTTAACCTTCTCAATATCCCATCTCTTATTCATCTCATCAATGAACATACTAACCCGACAATCATCCGACAGATTAGTAGCTCCAATTGGCTTCATGAAATTCGCATTAACAATCCATCTATCACTCTTTGCACATACAGAACGACCATCGCCAATCCTCCACGCCAACCCCGCAGAGAGAACCTTCTTTCCTTCGACAAAACTCTGCCAAACATAGCTTGCTCTTCGACTTTCCGGGGCCTTCCAAACATCGGTACCCGGATAATATTTAGCACGGAAGACTTTACCACATAGCGACTCCGGAAACTGAGCAAGGCGCCATACTTGTTTAGCTAACATAGCTAAATTGAACGGATTGGTTACGAAGCGGCGATAGAAACACATAATTTTTTCACCAAAAGGCATCAAACCGAAGGAAGAATAATTTGATTTTCCGAATCAAAGACGATGCGGACTGTTGGCAGGTTGGTGAAGGTGTGAAACGGGTGGCTATCAAGTACTTTCAGCAGCTTTTTAGTACTTCAAACCCGTCTAACCAGGATGACGTGTTAGCGTGTATAAATTCGTCAATTTCTGATGTGCAGGCAGCAGCTATTAATCGGCCTTTTTGTGTTGAGGAGATTACCCAAGTTCTTAAGCAGATGGGTCCGTGTAAAGCCCCGGGGCCGGATGGTATGTCTGCTTTGTTTTATAGCGCCTATTGGAACGTCGTGGGTAATGATGTGGTTAAGTGCGTGAAAAAATTCTTCGTGGATGGTGTTATGCCTGCAAGTATGAATCATACCAATATCGTGTTAATTCCTAAAGTTGCCAAACCGGTAGCTATGAAAGACTTCCGACCGATTAGTTTGTGTAACGTGGTTTATAAACTCATTTCGAAGACTCTAGCCAATAAAATGAAGCGGGTTCTCTCAACGGTCATTCACGAATCGCAAAGCGCGTTTGTTCCAGGTCGGCTTATAACAGATAATGCTTTAGTGGCTTTCGAAATGTTTCATTCGATGGCCAAAAGATCGAGAAGCAAGCGGGGTACTATGGCACTTAAGCTTGACATGAGCAAAGCGTATGATAGAGTGGAGTGGTCTTTTGTTGAGGGTGTTATGAGGAAAATGAGATTTCCTGATCATTTTATTATGTTAATTATGGCTTGTGTTACATCAGTTTCGTTCTCAGTTATGGTCAATGGGAAACCTCATGGGAAGATTTTTCCCAAAAGGGGCTTGCGGCAGGGAGACCCGCTCTCCCCATATTTATTCCTGTTGTGTAGTGAGGGTTTTTCGGCTTTGCTAAGGAAGGGTTTTTCGGCTTTGCTAAGGAAGGCTGTTATAGCTAAAGAGCAGATTCTTGTGTCCCAAATTTTGAATGAAATAAATGCTCAAATGAAGTACATGAAGGTGGCGTTTTCGAGTTTAGTTTTGAATCGCAGTTTGCCGAAGGAAAGGGTGAATGTTAGTATTGGTTGGTCTTGCCCTCCCTGCAACTGGGTAAAGATCAATACCGATGGTGCTTTTCAGCAGGACACTAGGATTGCTAGAGCTGGAGGTCTGGTGAGAAATGAGATGGGTAATTGGCTGGGTTCTTTCTCAATGACAATAGGTTATGACTCGGTGATGGGAGCTGAATTTAAGGGTGCTTATCAAGGCTTGTTGTTGGCCTGGAATCTAAATTGTCGTAGAGTTATTTTGGAAGTAGACAATAAAACAGTGGTTGAGAAGATAAACAGTGTCGAGATTGCAGCGCAGCATTCAAACATGCTTTTTGCCATTCGGGCCTTGATGGCTAGGGACTGGGAGGTTAAAGTTTGCCATATCTACAGAGAAGCCAATAATGCAGCAGACCACTTAGCGTTTATGGGGCACGGGGAGCTGATCGGTTTAGAGATTCATGAAGATATTCCGACTAGTTTGGTGCCTTGGATTTTGCATGATATGCATGGAGTTTCTTATGATAGAAGTGTGTGTATTTGAGTTTTTTTAGGCTTTTTGCCTCTTCCCTTGTATCAAAAAAAAGGAAGGGTGTGGAGAATGGGAGGCTGACAGGAGGTAAGGTTTTTTTGGGTATTTTTTATTGTAAAGATTGTTTGTTTTATATTAATTTCACTTTTTTAATTTAATTTTTAATTTTTTTTATTTACAACACTTTTCTTTTATCAGGCTTCATTTTTTTAGAGAATAAACATGGTGAAAATAGTTGAAATTATTATTCACGGACTTAAATATATTTTGCAAAACTTTGAAAAGCTTATTTACACCCTTTAACTGTAATGACTTGGTAATTGTAGTGATGTGCTTTGTATGCATATGGATGATGTGGGAAATTCGCCGGAAATTATTTAGGAACCTCGGGAAGTCAACATTTATGTAGTATGTTAACCATTTTGTAACAAATTTTAGTTGAATAGCCATTTTGCAATTTAGTGAAAGTTGAGCAACTTTTTAAATCTATTACCTTATAATTAAGGTCTTACAATAATTTTTTACCACATCATT
Organism: Mercurialis annua; assembly: GCF_937616625.2. NCBI lineage: Eukaryota > Viridiplantae > Streptophyta > Magnoliopsida > Malpighiales > Euphorbiaceae > Mercurialis > Mercurialis annua. The sequence goes on along the minus strand of NC_065575.1, from coordinate 953,232 downwards.
TTTCGTTAGCTTAGTTAGCAAAAATTGGCGGTATTTTATCCCGATAATTTTTTTTTTTAAAAAGGTGGTGATTTTAAAGGTCACTATAATGGAAAAACATGTAAATTAAATGGTGATTTGATATGAAATTAATCCTATATATACATAAAACCTAGCAATCCTTAAAAAAAAAAAACTAACACTGTAATCATCTGTCCCAATTGGAAGAGAATGAAGTCTCCTTGTGCTGCTAATTAAGGTTGCCCTTAAAATCACTGCTGAAATTCAAGTGTGTATCCAAACATTGGCTTAAGAATCTACTATATATTACAGTCGCGGAGTATATTACAATGGTGCACTTCATTGTTTTAGATTCGATTCAGTTTCAACTGCGCTTTACTTAGATATTTATACTATGATTTTCAAGAAAATGGATTTTCCTGAAGATTGGTACGTACTTTCGATACTTTGGCTAGTCTCAAGGTCATTTGCATTGTATAACATGCAAGTATGGTTATCCGAAATTGGTATATGATATTGTGGAGATAGCATCAGATTATTCCGGATTATTTTTGAGGTATCGAGTCAATCTTCAATCCATTGAGAAGACATATAGATGCGATTCTATTAAACTATTGAGCGTAATCTGTGATAAGAGTGCAGAACAATGGTTGCTTGTGATACCTGTAAACAAGAGTCCAATTGCTTATGATCTTTATATATGAAGCTTGACGATCTTAACAGCGTAGCTTTTTCATATATTGAGAGCCTTATCTGTGTTTGATTGACTTCGTGCTGCTAAGTGGTAATTTTTGTTCTCTAGTTCTTGTATTGGGGTCCATAATTTACTTTGAATTGCAATTTCGTACATGGCATAAAAATTGAGTGAACCGATTATTTGATGTTGTATCATATTGAGCTTACTTTTGGACTTGGATCCAACATTTTAAGAGCTTGATTATGTTACTTACTACGTTATCACTACCGGAATCAATTTGATTTTTTTTTATTTGAATTGTCTAAATAGGATCAAGGGACATTTATCTGTAAGGTAGCATGTTGAGTATGTTTTTGTATTTTCTGTTAGGATTTGGACCGGAATTTCAACTTGATGTCTCTCGATCTCTAAAACATTTAACCTTTTAATACTCACATGAATTGGCTCAGGCAAGAACTTACGCTACGAAATTGGCTCAGCCATTGAAAAGGCAATTTAGATACCAGTAAAGTTTCATATGTCAATTGGCATCATATATCATTCAATCAACATCTAGATAATATATTATTAGCTTATAATAAGAAAGTTAATGGAAATTAAGTAGAACAAACCCTAAAATGATGGAAATTAAGTAGCACAAACCCTAAAACCTAAATAGCTATATATATATGTAGATAAAAACACTTTGACCATCAAAGCAAGGAGGCTAACAGAAGAAGCTCCGGCGACGGCGGCGGCAGACATGAGGAGCCACAACAGGAGGATAGTTAATCTGTTTCTTTGGTTCTTCAGTTTGCATCAATGCTGGAACCTTCACAAGGAGGACTCCATTTTTGATCGTTGTAGTTGTCATTCTCATATTCACATTGTTTGGCAATTTGCAGCTTTTATGCATCCACAGTTTTGATGGCCTAATCACTCAAAAGCCCTCCACCTTTAAATTTTTTTCCAATTGCATCTTAATATTAAAAAATTATTTCAAAACCCTCCCACCTTTAAATTCCATTCCTATTGCACCCTGATGTAGGAAAATCCTATTAAAATCCCCCCATCTTTAGATTTTTTTTCAATTCTACCCTAAATTGAAATTTTTTATAGTTTTAATTTGGGATAATACCTCAAAAACCCCGATCTTTTAGCGCTTTTTCAATTCTACCCTCACGTTGAAAACCGGTCAATTTTACCCTAGTTCGTATTTTCTCGTTTCAATTGTACCCTAAATTTTTAATTTTTCACAATTTTTTATTTAAATGATGAAATCATTTAATTAATTAAGTTTAAAGATAAAAATAAATTTATTTCCATTCAAAAACGTACAAATAAGTCTTTTATTTTTAAAAACTAACTAAAAACCATAATCAAATTAAAACTAATTTAAATTCTTAATTAATTTAACTAAATCTAAATAAATTTTCAACATATACAATTAATATATGCTAGACGTGGAGAACGTCTTTTAATTTTGTTCCAAATGAAAAAAATGTCAATTTAATATTTCAGGATACAAATGAAACAAAAAAATGCGAAATAGGGTAAAATTGATCAATTTTCAACGTCAGGGTAGGTTTGAAAAGGAGCTAAAAGGTCGGGGTTTTTTTGGGGCATTAGGCCTTTTAATTTTAAAAAGTTATTGGATATAATTTTAGAAAGAATGATTTTTTACATTATTAATAATATTAGTGTTTAATTAGAATATAGATTAAAAATGAAAGATTATTTTATTTATTTTTTCATGTGAAAAGAGATCAATTTAATACTTTGGGGTACAGTTGAAAAAGAATATAAAGATGGAGGGGTTCTGAGAGGAATTTCCTACGTCAGGGTGCAATTGAAAAAAATTTAAAGGTGGGGGGCTTTTGAGTGATTAAGCCGCCTTAATCACTCAAAAGCCTTCCATCTTTAAACTTTTTTTTAATTGTACCCTGACGTTGGAAAACTTTTTAAAAACTCTCCCACCTTTAAATTACATTCTAATCGCACCCTGACGTAGAAAAATCCTATCAAAATCCTCCCACTTTTAATTTTTTTTTAAATTGTATCCTAAATTGAAATTTTTTATAGTTTTGATTTTAAAAAGTTATTGGATATGATTTTAGAAAGAATTTACATTATTAATAATATTAGTGTTTAATTAGAATATTGATTAAAAATAAAAGATTATTTAAAAAATTTCATGTAAAAAAAGGTCAATTTAATATTTTGGGGTACAATTGAAAAAGAATCTAAAGGTGGAGGCTTTTGAGTAATTAAGCCAATATTCTAATTAAACACTAATATTATTAATAATATAAAAGTGGAGGGTTTTTAAGTAATTAAGCCAATATTCTAATTAAATACTAATATTATTAAATATAAAAGTGCGGATTTTTGACTGATTAAGCCAATTTATCCTCATCCTCATTCTTTGGACAGTTCTATCTTTAAAGATATATTATTTCAATTTTGGATCAAAACAACTCCCAACCTCCAAGTCAAACATTGACTAAATATGATCACTAAGAGATTTGGCCATCCAGCGTGAAACAAGCCAAGTACTATTTTATTGTCTAAGAGCATCTCCACTCCTATGCCAAACACTTTCATAATGCTATAATTTAGCATTTAAAATAAAAAATACATTTCCATTGTGCTATTTCATGTGGTAAATTTGGCATATGCTAAAACTTGTGCCTAGAAAGTTTAACATATGCCAAATTCTAATACATATCCAAATTATTTACAGATTTGGCATAAAAAATTATAACCACGTGTGAAATTTATTTATCTGTGTATTTTTCTAAAATTTAGCTATTATTTTTCCTATTTTCTCTCCATTATTTATTTACAGGTTGTGCTCTTCTTCTTCTACCATCGTTCTTTTTTTTGTTTTGATTAATTTCTTTCATAAATCAATAATAATGGAAGAGATACAACAAAATAATGGAAAGCGTGGAAAATCATTCACAAATAACAATGATGTAACTTTATGCAAAGCTTGGTTGGCAATTACCCAAGATTCTGTTGTTGGTAATTTATAATCATCGAACAAATTTTGGGATAGAGTATTGGATCACTATACAAAAAATGGTAATGATGGAAGTTTAAGGTCAAGAACTTCTATTCAATCTCGTTGGGGAACAATAATGAGAAGAACAAGTATCACGGGTACCTTGCTCAAATTGAAAATCGAAGACAAAGTAGAATGACTGAAACTGATTTGGTAAGATTAATTTAATTTATAATAATTTTGTTTCTTATTAATATTTTTATGTGTTAATTAGTACTAGTATTTATTTTTAGGTTTTACAAGCCAAATTGTTATACAATGAACTTGAGAAGAAAAGTTTTGCGTTGGATCATTATTGGGAAATCTTGCAATTTGGAATAAAATGGCAAGATTTATGCTCAAATAAAAAGAAAACTAGTACGGTGAAAACTGTCAACAATTTTGAAGATTCATCATCTCTCTTTGATGATTTGGAATCACCTATGTCTCAAGACTTAAATGATTCTCCAGTTCAAATTGATATTACTGAGCCAACTATCGAAAGGCCAATCGGTAGAAAAGCTGAAAAGGAATCTCGAAAGAGAAGTAGAATGGCTGATACTTTTAGCTCGCGCTTATGTGATTTAATGTGTGATTTCAATAAGCAAACAATTGAGGCTCAACAGCGAAAAGCTCTTGTTGAAGAAAGAAAATTACGTGTGTTAGAAGAGGCGAACGACAGAGAGCGTAAAAAGGCAGAATTAGAATTGAAAATAATGATGGAGAAACATGAAAGCGAACAACAAGAAAAGGATGACAAAATTATGATGATGAATACTTCAAATATGGATGATCCAACAAGAGCCTACTATAAGCGTCGTAAAGCTGAAATTCTAGCTAAAACAATACATTCGCCTAGTTTTGAACCGGAATTTTATATTCCGTTGCCGCCTTCTCCGTCACAAAGTTGAATTTTTAACTGTTCATTCTTTTTACAAGTAAGTATTAATGAACATAGTATAGGTAAGCTTCTAATTATAGTGCTTAAATAAAATGTTGTTAATGCTAGCTAATTTGTATTTGCTTCTTGCAGGAACTAATATTGTGTTTGACAGATTTGAGCTTCGTGTCCACAAGCGTGTTATTGACCTCTTTAGTTCCCTTGATGTGTCAAACGGATTACCTCTATCACTAGTTACTACTGAACTGGTGTTGAGGTTGAAGTTGCAATTTCGATTCATAGATATGGTGCTTTTTTTTGTTGGGGATTCAGTTTATTTAGTTGTTTAGAAGACTTTATACTTGTGTTAAGCAATGTGAAAATTTTGTTTTATCTTTAATTTATATTTAGTTTCAAATTGTACTCTATGTTTTTGCTTTCATCTCATACTTGTTAACTGAAATTATCATATTCAAATTAATTTTTGATACTTTTAGTAATTGGATTTCCTTCACAAGTTGTAATTTCTGCTCCTAAATTACCTGTTAAACATGTCTTTGTTTGATTGTTTTTCTAACATAAACTTGATTTCGAATTATAACAATATGAATAAAGTACAAGTGTTACGATAGTTTCATTCCACAAATGAATTTTTTCTCAGCTGTTGTAAGTAACAAAAAGAATCAAAATATGTGGTAACTTATTCATGGACACCCTATCCCTTAAATGTTTTAGCAGATTATCTTCACCTATAATTCTTTGTAACCAAAATGATCCTCCTAAGCAATTCCTGAAGCACAAATAAAAGCAATGCACTAATCATTACATCTGCCACTAAGTCTTATAAAAATGGTTTGACAAAATCAAAATGGCTCCCTTTGGTTGGATGATTCAGATACCATAATTGAAGTTATAATTTTTCTTACAAAGAAGTTTTGAACTTGCTCATCTGCTATTGTATAAAACTAGCATGACAGTATAATTTATTGATATCCACAAATATTGAAACGTTCAAAGGCAGAATGTCAAATAACAAAATCACACCATTAAAAATGCTATAAACTGTTATTAGTAAAATGTTATAAACAACAACTCAGCATTGAAAAAGTAATTAATTAATAAGAAAATATTGAGTCTAGTAACTAAAACGTTTAAAAATAACAATCACCACAATGGTTCCTCGTCCATGCAACTAGAACTCAATGATCCTCTTGTCCGTATTGCATCCACAAATGTTCAATAAGATCATTGCGTAGTTTAAAATGTAACCCAGAAGATCGAATCTTAAGATGACGACTAAGAAACTCACTAAAGCAAAGTGTAGATTCATGTGACGTTTGAATTACTGGAGATGAATCTGATACATCAAACTCGGTACCCAAGGACTGTTCACGCTCATTTTCGATTATCATATTGTGTAAAATAATACAAGCACTACAAGAAAAGGGATTTTTAACGACCAGTATATTGCGAGGGGCTACTATCCCGGTCGTAATTTGGGTATCAATTAGGACAGTGCGGCTGGCCGGTCCTCAAATTAAATTTACACTTTATTTTGCGACTACTTTTATAATCCTTTCCTAAAAAGAAAATAATTCCCGTCCCAATTGTTAAAAACTAAGCCTAATCACTAACTTAATATTTCCAAATGCTTAAAAATAACAAAAAAATCGTATGAATCCTAAACGCTGCAGCCAAACCTAAACAATTGCTATCAACTGAAATCTAAACGCTGTTTCTAAACAATTGCTATCAACGGAAACCTAAACGATTGCTATCAGCGGAAACCTAAACGATGTAGCTAAACGAATTCGCTGCTGCTATCGACTGAAACCTAAACAATGACGATGCTGCTATCGCCTGAAGCCTTAACGTTGTCATCGACTGAAATATCTGCTAGTATGGATTTGCTTTGTTATTTTTTATTGTAATTAAATTCTAACTTCACTGTGAATTTTTGATTTCTTCTCAACCTAGGGTTTTGATTTTTGATTTCTTCTCAACTGCAGCAAATCCTCATCTCATTTTATTACCTGATTTCTAATTTCACTGTGAATTTTTGATTGAATTTTGGGAGAGAATGAGAGTTTGATGCAAATTGTTGATTAATTTCCCTAACATGCTCATTGATTTTCGTTTTACTTTTCTGTTTGTTATTTTAATATCTGTCATTTTCCACCGCAGACAACACTTCTCATTGTGACTATTCACTTACGTCTCCTGGCTGCAATTATCCTTACAATTTGGTAAATTACTTTTCTCAATTTGATTTTTTTAGATAATGTTTATCCATTTTTTAGTTACTATTTTTCATTTTATTTTTGAAATGTTATGTTGTAATTGTTGGAGATCCAAAATGAGCTATACGCTTGAATATATAGAGACTATTATGATTAGGTGGAATCAAATTATGATTTATCAAATGAAGTAGTAGTGTTTCCATCATGCTCACTTGTTTCTAGGACATCTATAGAATAACATTTTCTTTAGTATTTTGGCCATAATATGTTGCTATTTTCTTCTATTAATGGTTATATATCAGTTACTGGATCATTTTCTATGATCCAGTGCCTGATATATGCAGCTTATGGAACCTTTGGTTATTTGCACATTATGGAACTTTCAGTGGTAGGGAAGTGTTCGCAGGTTTAATTCTATCTCGGTATGGTGTTTCTTATCGTTTTTACTTTGCTTCATTTGGTTTCCATTTTACTGTCATTTGAGGTTCACATTTCTTGTTTGACTACAGCTACCATGAGTCAACTTAACATTTAAATTTGTCTTTAACGTTACTTATGGAACCTTAATGTTATTTATGCTTGATCACTCAATTTGAGTCTACTTGCTTTTGTACTTTCATTGTTTTAGAAGTTCATATTTTATAATTTTGACTGATGTGAGAAATGACTACTACTATTGCATTTCTGGTAGGATTGACACGTGCTGTAGCTACTGGTAAGACTCAAAGCCTTTCTGAAATGAATTTCATGTCAAGTTCTTTTATCATTGTTTTAACTCGATTTGATGACATCAAAGGAAATTCTAGGATTGATGATTCAGACAAATGCAATGGTCATTCTTCTAACTTGATATATATTCAGGGCAGCTAGCAAAGGTTCCAATTTTGGCTTTCTAAGGTCATCTTTTATGCAGTGGAATTGTTCGTATTGTCGTGTTTATGTTAAATCTTCATAATCATTTATTTCAAAATTTAAGTCTTAGTTTAATTTCTATTTGTTTGGTTTTATGTCCCCTTTTAGGTAAACTCTTATGTGAAGGATAATGGAATTAAAGTGAGCTCAAATGTTGTTTTGCTTGCATATGATCACCTTCGCTTATTTGCAGTCAAAGGAACTGATGCTGAAAAGACCAACTCTAGCGGGGCTTTCATAGAAAATGGTGCACACTACAAGAAAACTAACAATTCTCATCTCAAAATCCAGCAGCAGAAGCAAGAAGATTTCGACCGAAACCTCAGGTAGAGTTTTCATTAACTGAATCTTCTCAATTTATGGTTTTGATTTCTTCTCAAATTAGGATTTTGATTTCATAAACTGGAAGTGTACAAGCAAAACAATTTTTGATTTCTTCTCAACTTAGAGTTTTGATTTTTTCTTAAATTAGTACAAACTGATTTTCCTTCATTTTTCTCTGTTTCCAATCAGAATTAGCACATTAGAACTCAGAATTTTCTCGAAAAAATTTAGTTTGGATTAGTTTAAACATCATGAATCAGATAGAAATAGCTAGAACCTCACTTGGAAGTAGGAACTAAAGATTCTAATTAGCACCTTCTCTTCTCAAATCTGTATAGAAAATAGTTCAAAACTTGGGGAATCAGTTTAAATATCTAGGTCGTTACGGTTTTGACATGCTAAAATATAAAAATGTGTAATGCGGCACGAATTCTGTTTGATTTCAGTTTGAAGAATTGCCAAGGCTGTTCTGTTAAACTTAGCTGTTTTTGACATGTTATATTTTTTATCCTTTTAAGAATCGCCAAGGCTGTTCTGTTAATCAATTCAGATGGATTATCTTCTCCTTTTATGTACTTATGCTTTGTTCTGTTTTTATTTCCAGGAACGAATTCAGGTCAGAGGAGTTCAAGTTCATTTTATAACTAGACTGATCAGACAAACATCAGCCATAGAATAGGTAATGTTCTGAGTATTTTAAACAAGAAACATGACTTAATGGGTGGATTTATTATTATTATTATTTGTTATTTTTTTTCCTGCTATCTTAATTTAAATATGCTACCAAAATAAATTTGAAAACATTAAACTTAAAATTTGAATGTTTACATGTTTACACTGTTAAGTTCATTATGTTCGTTAATATTTTTATATATTTTCTTTTATATGAATCATAATGCTCTACGATCTTACATAAGTGTTTTTTGTTTTAAACATATTTGTTTTCATGTTCTGATCTGAACCAATTTTCTTTGATTTCATGTGCTGATCTGAACCAATTTTCTTTAATTTCATGTGCTGATCTGAACTATGAATAACAATTTGTTTTCATGTGCTAATTTGATGCTTTAAAAGCAGAGAGCTTTTATTCATAAGTGGTTAAAGTGCATCCATGTGCTAATAGATTAACTATCTAAAATTTGCTATGACATCTGAAAATTATGTTTAAGAATGTAGGTTTTGCTTGCTATGACTTCTCTATGTGATCTGTATCGTGTAATATCTCTGCATTTTGCTCACAAGGTAAATTCTTAAACTAAATATCATTGTTTTAGCTATGAGAAGCTGTGCATGGAGGAGGCAATGCAGAAATTTGATGAGCAACTAATAGATGTCAAAGTAGAGGAACTTACAGAAGCGACGACAACTTCTAATCCACAAACGAAGAAGCCAATCAAGCTAAGTAAAATATCAGCTGAGCAAAATTTGAATGTATTTCTTTTGTAGACAATGATAATAGTCCCTTTTTATATGAATATAATCCCTTTTATGAAAGAAATTCAGATTCAAATTATTACTGCTTATGATTAATGAGATTCAGATTTTTGTTGCATATTTCTGCTTATAATTACATTATGTGGGAGCTGTTGCTGTTTGTGTATTGAATAGTTATATTTTTTTGCGAAGGGGTTTTGGTCGCAATTGGTATATAGATTGTGGTCGCAATTACTTTATTGATTAAACTACGACCGGATTTTTGGTCGCTATTAATGTTTATTTTAGCGACCGGAAATTTTCCCTTCGCAAATATATTACGACCGGATGCTTTATTACCGTCTCAAATACTTTTTACGGCGGAGCCTATTGCGACAATATACGACCGGATTTTTACCGTCCCTATAGACATATTACGACCGTAATTAATGAATTTACGACCACTTTTCCCTTCGCTAATGAAGCAGTTTCTTGTAGTGAAGTTCTCATGATAGACCTCAAATCCTTATGACTCCAAAATCTTGCAGGCCCCCGGATGATAGCAAATCGTGCTTGAAGTACTCCAAATGCTCTTTCTACATCCTTTCTACATGCTTCTTGTCTCATTGTAAAAAATTTATTCTTTAAACCTTGAGGTTGTGAAATTGATTGAACTATTGTCGCCCACTTCGGATAAATACCATCGGCAAGATAGTATCCTATATTATAAGTATGACCGTTCAAAGTGTAATTAGCAAGAGGAGCTCGTCCTTCGGCTAGTTCAGAAAATAAATGAGATCGATCAAGAACATTGATATCATTGTGAGACCCAGGCATTCCAAAGAAGGCGTGCCATATCCATAAATCATAAGAAGCCACCGCCTCAAGTATAATTGTTGGGTTTTGAGCATGTCCGGTGAATTGTCCATGCCACGCACTTGGACAATTCTTCCATTGCCAATGCATACAATCTAAACTCCCTAACATACCTGGAAATCCGCGGCTTTCTCCTTCTTTTAGCAATCTTGAAACATCTTCTTTTGTTGGCGATCTTAAATATTCTTTTTCAAAACACTTTATAATTGCTTCACAAAATCTTTTTAAAGATTTAATTGTCGTACTCTCTCCAATTCGTACATACTCATCGACACAATCAGCAGAAACACCATATGCCAACATTTTAATACAAGCTGTCATTTTTTGGAGCCCTGACAATCCAATTCTTCCTAACACATCATTCTTTTGTATAAAATAGTCATCACAATCTTGAATCACATTCAAAATATGAAGAAATAGAGGCCGATTCATTCGAAAACGTCTTCGAAAAACATTAGAAGGATAAACAGGATTTTCAGCAAAATAATCGTTATATAATCTATCATTTCCGGAAACTCTATCACGATAAATATATTTGAACCGAGTCTATCACGTCATCCATAAATTAAACCAATTATGTTATAATATCTTATTAAAATAATGGCAAAATTATAATATCATCATTAAAATATGAACACGTTTATTACACATTTATTACAATTAAAACATCATTTTAATAAAATGTTATAACATGATTGACTTACTTTACGAATGACGTGGTAGACTCGGTTTATCTAAAAATTTCTCATATGTGATTCATCCTTTTATAGGGCTGATTGTTGGGTGACGTGTCATTTTTTTTTATAGAAGTGTATATGTTGAGAATTTTAGGTTTAACCGTATTTGCATGATGAAGCTGAGTGTTTAATTTAGTAGTCACACTTGGACACGACATCACATTGTTATTTTAAGATTTCTTATATTAAAAATGAAGTTTGATTTCTAAAAAGCCTAATGGTGAAAAAAGTCAAATTTTTACAACTTGTTGCAATTCAAAACCAAATTATTTAATTTTTATAATAATAGTCAAATTGTATTTTTTTTTTGTAATAATAGCCAAATTGGTGGTCAAATTTGAAACAAAAAAATACAAGTTTGGCTATTATTGCAATGAAAAAATATAATTTGTCTATTATTATAAAAATTAAATGGTTTGGTTTAAATTGTAATAAGTCGTAAAGGTTTGGGTTTTTTTTTTCCGCCATTAAACCTGTCTAAAATATCAATTGTCTGGCGCATTTTCGAAACGAAAAACGTTAAATGAATGTAGTGTCATACAACCTATGTTGTCACATATGCCTTCCGATCATCTAGCAGCCAAGTGTCTCTGCTTATGCTAATGTGAAAGCCACTCTCTGCTACCCAGCGACGAACTTCTTTAAGAATATCCTGAGCTGCCATCAAACTTCTCTAGTCGAAACTTGGATTCGATCCCATTGGGCTGAGAGATAGGAAGCATTAAGAAAATATCTAGCTTTTACTAACCGAGTGACTAATGTTTCAAGTTTTGTAATAAACCTCTAGTCTTGCTTTGCAAGCAAAACTCTGTTAAATGCCTGGAATTTTTATTTAACAAGATTCCCCCATTGATCTTGCGAGCATACTGTCTATCCTACCTTTTCAATTGAATATCGATGCCATTATGTTGTCTATTCCCCACCAGAACGAGTTAAATAATCTCTTAATATCGGCACAAATGCTCCTTCAGAATAAGGTATATGCTCATATGGTATGATTTAGAAGAGCTTCAAGACAAGTCTTGATGAGAGCCTTCAAAATAAATCAGTCATGAACTCTCTTCCAAACCCCGCCTTTAATGAAAGCAAAGATCTCATTTTTCTTCCAACACATGGAACAAGGAAGCCAAGATAGTTTCCTTCTTGTTCTTTTACAGCAAGTCGAAAATCGGTCGATTTTGAAAGTTTGTGTTATAATTTATAAACGAAAAAAGCCAAAATATGAGGTATCTTTGAACAATTAGGCTAAATATATTTAATGAAAAGGTATAACAGCAGTCTTTAATATCCATAAATTTAAAAAATATTTTATTATTGAAAACAATTTCAACATTATAAACAATAATTTTTGATTTCTGTGTTGAATGTAAGCTAATGGTTGTTCATTCCTTTATGAGTTTATAAATCATATCACATAATTCCTCTATATGCATTGCGTTTCAGCTCATAACAACAGATGAATAACAAGAAAGAACCATTCTTTACTAGCTTCAATCATTAAAATTACATCATCACCAAAGGTGGAGAATAACACATAATTACTAAAAGGTCTCCATGTTCAAAGTAAACTAACACATAAGACTTTTATTTTATTCAACTTTAAAAAACAGAAACACAAACACACAATAAAGAGCTCAGCAATACAATGACTTTTATTTTTACACACATCGCTCAGTTTAACTTAAAACTCGAAATCCGACTCTTTTCGATACACTTTCAATATGTCTCCACCACTTGTTTGATACCGTCCTGTCCGCTTTCCTTGTTGCTAGTAGACGGTGGTTCATACATGTAAACATCAATTCCATTTGTATTTATCTGATTTCATTAATAGAAATGATTTAATAAAGCAAAAAGATAAATGAAGCATTTACCCAAAATAAAAAATAAAAATGAAGCAACCAAGTGTTTAAATTAATGATAAATTTGACGGAATCATCTAGTTCAATTGTTCGCATGAACTAAAAATCAGTGTGGTTCAAAATAAATGAAACAACAATTATATATTGTATTCAGGTTTGACCGACTCAATTGGTATTTATATATTCATTAAAAAAGATTAAATTCATAAAATTAAACTAATTATAAAACATCTAGCATGTAAAGACTAGTTTTACCAACTTATTGAATTGTGTGAGTGTGCTCGAGTCTCAAATCATTTAGTTTTTCAATTCGATCCCCTGTTATATTTGATTTAAAAAAAAAATTATCCAGTTTGAATTTTTTAAACACCGATTGAATATGAAAACTTACGGCGAGTGCTTGATCTTTGGTGGGTAAGAACGATTTCGAATGTGTCCCAATAGAGGTGTACATAGTGTCCGATGCTAAGGTCACATCTCCTACTTTATATATATAACTATCATAACATGTAAGGGTTTTTCCCTTCGCAACCTGCAGCACAAAATAAGTACAACACTTTATCGTCATAATTCAAAAAAAAAAAAGAACTAATGAGAATGTTTTATTTGGTAAAAATTAATGAGAAATTTTTAGTTGGTGAGAATTAATGAGATATCTTCGTCAGTTCTCTCAATTATATAAATTATATATATAGAGAGATTATTTTCTAAATACATGTTTTTGACAAAATATTTATACCATTTTGGCTCATCTTTCACTTATTTTCTATGCTACTTATTTCTTAACTTATTTACTAAAAATACCTACAATATAAAAAAATCTAATCTCATTTTAAGTTAAATTTTTACGTAACTGATAGAAGTATTTTACTCCTATTTAGAGTGCCGTTTCCGCATGCTTTTATTACGATTTATCATGGTTTTATGGTATTCCGAGTGCCTTATTATATGTTTTAGTATTTCAGGTACTTGGGAGCATTGCGGAAGCATTTTGGTACAAAAGATGGAAAAGTCGACGGAAAAGAGGCGAAAGCTCATTTGCAAGTCTGAAAATCCGACCCCGCTGCACTAATTGGAAAATTGGAACCAGCTAGAAACCTCAAATGAATTTGTGTTCTTCATGAAAGTTAAAGTAGACGTCCTAAGCTTTCCAACGGTTCAAGAATCGACTCAATCGGACATTTCTACACCAAGTTATGAAGTTACGAAGATCGCGGTTCTGCAGAGCAAAGGGTGTCTCGAACCAAGACACCAAAGTGTGATATGTGTCTCGATTCGAGACAAATGTGCCTGGAGGCAGATTATAGTGTCTCGAACCGAGACACTCCTCCATTCTAAGTGTCTTGGTTCGAGCTTAGGCTTGGAAAAAGGGGAATTTCTGATTTCAAACACAAAAAGGCTTGATTGTCTTTGCTTCTTTGGGCCAAACACTCCTTGAGTGAATGTTTTTTCTTTCCTCTTTTGTAAACATATAAAAACCCTTTTATCTCTATTTTAGGTTATGTCATGATTTTGTAGAGAATTGTTAGACATCTCATTATTGTAGCAACACTTTCTCTCTAGCTTTAAATCATTGTTCTTATTGTTCTTACTAAAAGTAGTAAAGGATCTTCATAGTTCTTGGTGTTCTTCAAACTAATTTCCAGATTTTGCTATATTGGGAAACTTATTAAATACAAGTATTAGTCTTGTAATTGAAGCTTCATTATCTTGTTCATGTGTTTAAGGTTCATTTATTACTCCAAGGTACTTAATCTTTACTCTATGCCTAATCTTCATTATTGCTTAATTAGTTTTGCCATGATGATGATTAGTAGCTAAACCCCTTGTTTGGGGGTTGTTATGATTGCCATGTTTGATTAAATAGGTGATTAGGGTTAGGTTTTATGGGTGATGTTGGTTGTTGTGCTTCTTGAGCTTAATGCTTAGAATAGGTTGGCCTCTTATTCTTTGCTATGTGGTTTAATTAGGAGGACGAGAGTTAACTAATTAGACTATACCTAGGGGAGTACATGCTTTAGACCTAGATGCATTAGCATGATCTAGGGCTATCTTGGTTGTGGAGTTTGCTTGATTAGTTGGCTCGATTAACTCTATCGAAATCTATGAGCACGAGAGTGGATTAGATTTCGGAATTGTTAATCAAGTTTTGACTCTTTCACTTCCGGCTCGAGAGAGCGGAATTGGTTCCGTAGAATAGCTTGACCCGACCTAAGTTCCCATCACCTTGACCCAAACTACCTAGATATGACTTTGGCATGACTAGCAACCTCCAAGCGTTTTTACCCTTAGTTGAATCCTTATTGTTCAATCTTGTTTAATTTAGTTTAATTGCAAGTTTAGTAGTTGTTTACCTTTAGACTTTTGATACTTTGAAAACCATATTCATGTTTGCTAAACGAATTGAATAGCAACTAAAATCACTCTCATCAATCATCACTCTTGAATTCACTCCTTGTGGGTACGATATCTCGGACTTAGGTCCACTCTATTACAAGTTGGGTTTATTCTCAACAAGTTTTTGGCGCCGTTGCCGGGGAGTGACGAGTGTTTATTGATTGATTGAAATTAGTTGTATTTCGGTCGAGTTAGTTTTATTTTCTGTTTTGTTACAATTGTTTGTTTTTGCTTTTTTTCGGGTTACGCGTGGTTTGCTTGTTGTTGTTTGTATAGGATATCAACTATAGTGTATGCACAATACGCGAAGGGCTAATCTTCCACTAGAACCATTTCAAGACAATCTCGGGGGCTTTGAAAGAAGTGTGAGGCGGGAAAATCGTAGACCCGATATCATGGAAAATGAGAATGAAGATTATGAGGAAGGTGAGCGGTTCAATCCTCAAGTGGAAGGAGCGGAACAACATTATCCGCCTCCTCCCCCACTTGAGAATGTGAATCGCCAAAGGCATCAAGAACGCCCAAGGGATGATCGACCCCACTTGCATCCACAAGTGCACAATCAACCAAGACAAACTTTGGGCGAGTTCTTTTTGCCGAATGTGGATAATGCCACGTTTGGATGCTTTGCAATGCCGGTTCAAGCGGCAACCTTTGAGATCAAGCCAAGTACGATACAACTTTTAGAGAACCGTTGTGCGTTTTACGGGTTGAGTCAAGAGGATCCCAATGCGCACATCGCCAAATTCTTGGGTGTACTCAATACGTTCAAGCTTCATGGGATAACCGCGGATCAAATCAAGTTGAGAATGTTCCCCTTCTCTTTAAGGGATAAGGCTAGCTTATGGCTTCACTCTCTACCCAACGAATCCATCCACAATTGGAGGGAGTTGGCTCAAGCGTTTCTTAACAAATATTTCCCTCATGGCAAGACTACAAAGTTGACCAAGGATATTCTTGAGTTTATTCAATTTGAAGGGGAGTCACTTTATGAGGCATGGGAGCGTTTCAAAGATTTACAAAGGAGTGTCCCCCATCATCGGCTCAATAAAGAGCATGTGATCCAAATCTTCTATGATGGGACGACTATTACTACTAGAGCAACAATTGATGCGGCTTCGGGCGGATCACTAATGCAAAAGACGTATGAAGAGGCGCTAGAATTGGTGGAAAAGTTGGCGATAGTTAGTAGCACTTGGGGCCCTATTGATAGAAGAGCTCCATCTACTCAAAAGTCGGTAATGACTCTTGATCAGGTGAGGGAAATGGAGGCCATAAAAGCAACTAATGCTTCATTACAAGCACAAGTGGATGCCCTCAAGAAACAAGTTGCTCCAAGAAACGCACCGGTCGCCTATGTTCAAGTGGGATGTGAGCATTGTGGGGACTACAACCATAGTAATGGGGAGTGTTATGCCACGGGGAAAGCTTGAAGTGAGCAAGTGAACTATGTTGGAGGCCAAGGGCAAGCTAATGACCCGTACTCTAATACCTACAACCCCGGATGGAGGAATCATCCTAACTTTGGATGGAGAAACCAAGAAGGTCAAGGCAATGCTCAAGCCTCCAACCAAGCGGGTCCTAGTTTTCAAGGAGGAAATAGACCTCAATATCAACAACAACCACAAGGTCAATACCACAACAACCAACACCAAGGGAACAATTATGGTGGTAGACCACAACACCCTCCCGGTTTCCAACAACCAAGGAACACGGATGAGGGAAACATGCTTGCCAAATTGATGGAGAAATTTGAAAAGATGGAGGTTGAAAATAGGCAACTTCACAATGAAAATAGGCAAAGGGAGAAGAACCAAGCTTCCACCATCCATCACTTAGAGACCCAAATCTCGCAAATGGCACTTTCGCTTCAAGGTAGACCTCAAGGGGGATTGCCCTCTACTACGGAAAACAATCCTAGAGAGCATGTGAAAGCCATCAAAGTTGTGGAACTTCGAAGCGGTAGAGTCATTGATGTTGATCATGATAAGGATCTTGAAAAAGCTAATGGCAAGAGGCCAATGATTGTGGAGGTTGAGCCTCAAGTGGTAATAGATGTTGCAAGCTCTAGTCAAGAGCTACCAAAGTCGTGTGAGGAGGTGGCTATTGATATTGATGTTGAAGAACCATATGTGAGGCCACCACCACCACCACCTTTTGTGCCTAAAGTACCATTCCCAAGCCGGTTAAGAAAGGCTCCGGATAATGAAAAGTTTCATAAGTTTCTTGAAATATTCAAGAAACTTCAAATAAGCATGAGCCTAGGGGATGCCTTGCGAGAGATGCCCCAATACGCTAAGTTCTTGAAAGACATAATTATGAACAAGCGAAGTTGGGAACAAGGCGGAACAATTCCTCTAACGGAAAGTTGTAGTTCTATTATCCAAAGCAATCTACCAACCAAGCTACAAGATACAGGGAGTTTCACGATTCCTTGCTTAATTGGCACTTCTACTTCTCTTAATTGTCTTTGCGATTTAGGTGCAAGTATAAATCTAATGCCGTTGTGTCTTTTTAGGGAAATATGTGGAAACCAACCGATAAAACAAACTTCCATGATGCTCCAATTGGCCGACCATTCGCTCAAGAGACCGCACGGGGTTGCGGAAGACGTGCTAGTAAAAGTGGGCAAGTTCATCTTTCCGGTGGACTTTGTTGTGCTTGATTATGCGGTCGACAAAGATTGCCCCATGATTCTCGGGCGTCCTTTTTTGAATACGGGGAGAGCATTGGTTGATGTTAATGGGGGGAAGATAACATTAAGAATGAATGATGAGAGCATGGTGTTTGACATCAAGCATGGCAAAAGCAAGTGTGAGGAGGAGAAATGCATGAAGATTGATACTATTGAGCCCACATTGCATGTGCCTATGAAGGAGGTTCCTATGAAAGAACCCGAGGTTGTGTGTGCAAAAATCAAGACAACACCTCATGTCAAGCCACGCAAGGGAAAACCAAGACGTTGGGCATCATGGAAGTTGAAGCTCAACGGGATAGCAACCGCAAGCAAGAGACAAATATGCACGGAAGTTGCTACTCTTGGTGAGTACGTCCAAGTTCGAACCTCTCAAGCACATTCACAAGCGGGGAAGTTGATTTCTAAGTGGAGCGGGCCGTTTAAAACACGGCGCAAATTGGATAATGATTTGATTGAGTTGGAGGGGGCCAATGGAGATGTTTTTAAGGTGCTTGGAGAATGGTGCAAACCATATCCTAGAGTGTTGATCGATGAAAGTCGCGAGCAAGTCGCTCTTTTTGATCCTCCATGATTTTGAGGATCGATAGTCGAGCTTTCGACTTAAAACAAGCGCACTTGGGAGGCATTCCCAAGAGGTTCGATTTCTTTTCTTGTCATTTATATTTTGTTACTTATTTTTAGTGTTTCATTTATGTTTTTGTGTGTTCGATTGAACACACAAGATTTGATTTTCTAAACTCAACTCCAATTCAATTTTTATTTGTCTAATTTCTTAGCATTGAGGACATTGCATCGAAATGTGTGAGGAGGGTTGGAAAATTGAATGTAGTTGCGTAGGATTGTTTGTTTTTGATGTTTTTTCTTTTTCGTTGTTAATTTTAGTTGTTTGTGTGTTTTTGATGTTTTGTTTAGGAGAATTTTGGTCGAATCTTTGAGCAAGACCCTTAGCTTAATTTTGTATCATGTTAGCTAAGTTGATCAAGTACTTGCATTATATCAATTGTCATGTTCTAGTTAATGAATCATTGAATGGTTTTTCTTGTTCTAACAATTGTTGTTGATGATTGCTTAGTGAAATGCCAATTATATGACATAAGTTGATAAGATTAGGGTAAAATCACTTGTTAGCAACAATTGACCCTAAATGCATGACCAACGAGCTTGATGCGGATACATGATGTGTATGTAGTAAAATTGTTGAATTTTAGGAAATTGGGCATATGTGGCATGATTGTTGTAGTTCTAGCATTGGTTAAAACACACCCAAGTCTTGAGTTTTTTCTAGCCTATTTTGTTGTTGTGTTTTGCATGTTTAGTCCTAGAATTTGCTCCTATGTCCGGGCAAGATTGTATTGTTGAGTTTTTGGCAATTAGGTGATAATGGTAATTAGGATTACACACTTCTCCAACCCACTCAAAAAGCCTACCCCCTTTCCCCTAGATAACACAATTTGAGCCTTAACCAAAATTTTTGTTTAAACCACAATTTTCACACAAATCAACCTTTTTCAAAATTTTACCTCTAAAACACCCTAACTTGACTTGAAATAACTCATATAAAAACATAAGGAAACTCTAGCTTGATGAACTATTGAAAAAAGTGAACTAAGTGCTAAAAATATAAGTTAATGCCTTAGAGAAAGAAAGAAAAAAAAAACATGAAAAAGAAAACAAAAGAAAAATTGAAGAAAAGAAAAGAAAGAAAGAATAAACAAAGGCATGAAAAGTTCTCATTTGTTAAAAAGTTCACTTGTATGAAAATTTCCAAGCTAGACCAAGTAAAAGAGTGCAATTGTTATTCAAGTCAAGTTTTTAGTAAAAATCTATTTTTTTACCTACCCCTAACCTTAGCCCCATTATAACCCTTGAAAGTCCATTTGATAGTTGCCAAAAACCGAACTAAGTAGTGGAGTCCGGACTTTGAGCAAGCCTATGGTGACTATTACATGTGTTCTTTGTATAACCTTTGTTATCTTGAGCGAGTGAAATCTAGTGAGAAATACGCCATTGCTTGTAGTAGAACATTTATGCCGTGTTGTGCCCAACGTAGCTTGAATCCGATTTGTATACACGTCCCGCATAAGATAGCAAGTTTGTAATATAGAATGGGTCAATAAGCATGTTTCCGTGATTGTAACCTTGATGCTATCAATTTATGTCATTGACATTGCATTTCTCACTTGTTTTCATCACTTTTAGTTGTTAGGTCGGGAATCATTCGTTTGGTAATTCATTAGTTGGAACATTGTGTATGATATATATGCGGGTTTGAAGTTATTAGCTAGCATGCGTCTCCGAGTAAGATTCATTTCTTGCTTGAGGACAAGCAAGGTTTAGTGTGAGGAGGTTTGATAGAAGTATTTTACTCCTATTTAGAGTGCCGTTTCCGCATGCTTTTATTACGATTTATCATGGTTTTATGGTATTCCGAGTGCCTTATTATATGTTTTAGTATTTCAGGTACTTGGGAGCATTGCGGAAGCATTTTGGTACAAAAGATGGAAAAGTCGACGGAAAAGAGGCGAAAGCTCATTTGCAAGTCTGAAAATCCGACCCCGCTGCACTAATTGGAAAATTGGAACCAGCTAGAAGCCTCAAATGAATTTGTGGTCTTCATGAAAGTTAAAGTAGACGTCCTAAGCTTTCCAACGGTTCAAGAATCGACTCAATCGGACATTTCTACACCAAGTTATGAAGTTACGAAGATCGCGGTTCTGCAGAGCAAAGGGTGTCTCGAACCAAGACACCAAAGTGTGATATGTGTCTCGATTCGAGACAAATGTGCCTGGAGGCAGATTATAGTGTCTCGAACCGATACACTCCTCCATTCTAAGTGTCTTGGTTCGAGCTTAGGCTTGGAAAAAGGGGAATTTCTGATTTCAAACACAAAAAGGCTTGATTCTCTTTGCTTCTTTGGGCCAAACACTCCTTGAGTGAATGTTTTTTCTTTCCTCTTTTGTAAACATATAAAAACCCTTTTATCTCTGTTTTAGGTTATGTCATGATTTTGTAGAGAATTGTTAGACATCTCATTATTGTAGCAACACTTTCTCTCTAGCTTTAAATCATTGTTCTTATTGTTCTTACTAAAAGTAGTAAAGGATCTTCATAGTTCTTGGTGTTCTTCAAACTAATTTCCAGATTTTGCTATATTGGAAAACTTATTAAATACAAGTATTAGTCTTGTAATTGAAGCTTCATTATCTTGTTCATGTGTTTAAGGTTCATTTATTACTCCAAGGTACTTAATCTTTACTCTATGCCTAATCTTCATTATTGCTTAATTAGTTTTGCCATGATGATGATTAGTAGCTAAACCCCTTGTTTGGGGGTTGTTATGATTGCCATGTTTGATTAAATAGGTGATTAGGGTTAGGTTTTATGGGTGATGTTGGTTGTTGTGCTTCTTGAGCTTAATGCTTAGAATAGGTTGGCCTCTTATTCTTTGCTATGTGGTTTAATTAGGAGGACGAGAGTTAACTAATTAGACTATACCTAGGGGAGTACATGCTTTAGACCTAGATGCATTAGCATGATCTAGGGCTATCTTGGTTGTGGAGTTTGCTTGATTAGTTGGCTCGATTAACTCTATCGAAATCTATGAGCACGAGAGTGGATTAGATTTCGGAATTGTTAATCAAGTTTTGACTCTTTCACTTCCGGCTCGAGAGAGCGGAATTGGTTCCGTAGAATAGCTTGACCCGACCTAAGTTCCCATCACCTTGACCCAAACTACCTAGATATGACTTTGGCATGACTAGCAACCTCCAAGCGTTTTTACCCTTAGTTGAATCCTTATTGTTCAATCTTGTTTAATTTAGTTTAATTGCAAGTTTAGTAGTTGTTTACCTTTAGACTTTTGATACTTTGAAAACCATATTCATGTTTGCTAAACGAATTGAATAGCAACTAAAATCACTCTCATCAATCATCACTCTTGAATTCACTCCTTGTGGGTACGATAACTCGGACTTAGGTCCACTCTATTACAAGTTGGGTTTATTCTCAACAGTAACCACTCTTTTTTCTTTCTCCTCTCTCTTCTCTCTTCTTTTCTTCTTCTTTTTCATTTGATTTTCAGTTTGTCTCATTCGATTACTTTTTCATTTGTCTTTTCCGTTCGTCTTGTCCGTCGAGTTTCCGTTCGTCTATTTCCGATGGATTTCTCGTCGTTTTCAGTCGTTTTTCGTTCATCTTTTCCGTTCGCGCTAGTCCGTTCGTTTTTTTCGTTCGCGCTATGGATTTCTCGACTCGTTTTTAGATTTGTGTAATTTTTGAGGTTTTTTGTAATGATTTAAATATTTTGTAAATAAATTATTGTAGATCTATAATTTTTTTTATAAAATTGTTATATTATTCAAATAATTATTTATTTTGTCTTTTCTTATTCATAGATTTGTTTATTGCTACTGATTTTGTAAAGAACATATTGATTTATGGTGTATTTGTAGTAATTTTATAATATATTTACATTTTAGTGTATTTTTGGTGTATTTATAGTGTATTTCTGCCCTTTTTAATATATCTATGGTGCATTTATAATGTTTAGGTGTATTTGCAGTGTTTCATGGTATAGACCATAAAAAATACTACAAAATGCCATAAATACACTATAAAAACACCATAAAAATATTACACTATAAAAAATAAAATAAAAATTCCAGGAAAAAATCCATAAAAAATCCATAAAAAATAAAAATTAACACTATATATACATTTTATATACACTAATCTTACACTATAAAAATATTATTGTTACACTATTGTTGCATTATAAAAAAATAAAATTCCAAGAAAAAAATCTATTTGTGAAATTAAAAAAAAAATTGTAAATAAAAAAAGTCAGAAAATTACCATATATATATATAGATTAAATAAATTTGAAATAACATTAATTAGTCATTACACTAAAATATTAATAAATTAATTAAATATCATTATACCGGTAAAATAGAGAAGCTTCTGTATGAGTTTTTTCTTTTTAATAATAGATTACATATTAAAATAGTATTTATCAATTGTACCATACTCACGATGCATCCAATATTCGTAAAAAAAAAATGAATATTATGTAAAACTGAAAATAAGAATCAAAGTAATGAATAGTTGATGTTTTTACCTGAACATAAACCCAGTAGATGGAATGATCCAGACTATGAGAGTACCAACCCTTGGATTCTTTAAAACATCCACCTTCCCAACTTGATTTAACCAGAAGACCCTTTAGATTTGCCACACGAAAATAATCATTCTCGCCGAGCTTTATGTGCGGCCTCGACAACACTTGTTCGGGCACATAAGTGGCGTTGGGCATATCTCGCACAGCATTTGCGGCGAGCACAAAAACAGAAAAGGAAACAATAATAAGCATTGCGGAAGATAAAGATGAAGCCATGATGATTGTGGAGAAAAAGCTTAATTAAGATGTTTGATGAATAAATAGGAATTTGGGGCAGAATTTATAAGGCAAAATTTGTGACTCCTTATAGCATTTCCAATGGTACTTTATAAAATAAAGAGCATCTTAAAAATAAAAAATGATATTTAAATTTTTACTTCAATGGACTCTTCAATCTCAGCTTTTTATTGTATATAATTTCAATAATTAATAATAAAATAAAAGTATTAAATAATAATACGATTAAATTAATTGACTCTTTAATATTAAATTTTATTTTATTTTGTTTTCATAAAAAATATTAATAAAATATTAAATATTTATAAAATAATTTTTTTTTATTTTTTATTCATTTATTTATTCAGTTTTTTTACTAAAAGTAAAAATATAATATTTAAAAGTAAAAATAACCATCTTATTTTTTAAAATTTAAAATTCTACTATTTGAAAAATGAAGTAGAGAGTGAAAATGGCTCTCTATATGTGGAGAGCCATTTTCACTCTCTACTCTAAATATAAAGAATAGAGAGTTCATTGGACTCCTAATTTATTGTCAAACTCTTTTTTTTTTGGTCAATCACCAAAAGAAGCAAATATATTGTTATAGAAAAGAGAGATACACCAAACAACAACAAAGTCTACAAACAGGCCTAAACCAAAAGGGGAGGACAGGCCCTCAATCCAAAACAGCTACTAACTAAAACAGGCCCTAACCTGAAAAAGAAACAAGACAGGCCTGCAAACACAACTCACCCAGAGCTAAACTAAGGAATTCACCCAAAAAACATTCCTTTAAAATCAGTTTCTCATTTCTATACTGCTTCTAATCTTGTTAAAGATTGTATCACAAGAATGCCTTCTCTTATTAAAGATCAGGTCGTTTCTGGCAAACCAGATTTGGTACACAGCTGCACAGAATCCATTTTTCCTCACTTTTGCAATTCTGGATTTACCTCTTCCTCTTCTAGTAAAAAAGCTCACTTCCCTGTTCCAATTGTCTGGATTCCTGTTGAACCCCAAATAAGCTAACACCTTCTTCCAGACCTCATAGGAGAACGGGCAAGAGAAGAAAAGGTGCCTAGTGGTTTCACTCTCCTGGTTACAGAAGCAGCACTTATCATCTGGGATAGTCCCCCATTTATGCAATTTATCTCTAGTATTCAGCTTGTTTTTCAGGGCAAGCCATGTAGTAAAAGAATACCTAGGGACATTTCCTGCATACCAAATAAGATGGTTCCAGCTAACTTTACTCTTTTCAATCAACAACTTTTTCCAGACACTATTAGTTGAGAAGCTCCCATTCTTGTTAAGGCTCCAGGAAATTCATGATTATCAAAATATTTATCCATCTATAACTATTCTATAGTGTGAAAAGGAGGGGGAAACAGGGACGGGCACAATTACGATAATAGATTTCATTAAGGGTATAATTATATAAATTAACAATTACAATAAGAATAATTAACTAAGAGTTTAACTCTAATAGGGAAAAGAACATAAAATTAAATACGAGTTTAATTTTAAAATCAAAATATGTAGTTTTCAATCTAATTTCAATAATATAAATATAAATAAAAATTAGAGCTAATATAAATAAAAAGTTAAGTTAAGTATGACTTTTTCATACGAAAAAGTGATAACATACATACTTCAGTTTAAAAACAAATTTGAAGTTAGGTAGTCAAGTAGGACTCTTGTACATAACAAAATATAAACTAATAGTCTTTCCAATTACTGTATCTTTATCATCAATAAATGCAAAGAATTATATGTCTATGAGCCATGGCTAACATTATAGAGTTTATTTGAATGATATTGGAGATATTTTGCAGGATATTCGTCAAATTTCAGCTGGTTTTGAGAGGATCAAGTGGAGAGCTGTTCCAGGATAGCAAACCAACTTGCTCATATGTAAGCTATAGCGTAGAGGAGAAAGTGATTTGGCTTGAAGAACTGCCAAACCAGTTTCAGCAAAAATTGAGGGAAGACCTGCTTGCTTGTAGTAGCAGGGTTGATGTTTTTTCTTAGTCTCTTTGCTTTTGTTTGTCTTGTTTTTGCAAGCTTTTGCTATCCATAAGAATAATTTTATACATTAGTTTAAGATAAGATTTATTAAGCATAAAATAATGTTTTGATTAAGATTAGATAGCAACATGTAATATACATAATAGGATAATTAAGAAGTAGGATTATTTCCATATGATCATTATGAAAGAAAATTTGACGAACTACACGAATATAAATGGGAGTCGAAGATCTTGAGGTTTCACAGAGTTCAAAATCTAGAGGGAACTTGTAAATTTTAAGGCGATTAAAAGAGTTGCACAGATTTAAAGGTATAATTGTGCTCATACCCGACAGTGGACTGAAAACATGTTAGCGACCGGAACAACCGTCGTTAATCCGTCCTTATTTAAGGACATAATAGCAACATAGTAATCCGTCGCTGAAGTTCAGCGACGGACTAATATGTCGCTATTCCATCCTTGTTTTAAGGACGTTAGTGACAGAAATAGTTGGAAAACATTTGTCGGGAAATATATTCCGATGGATTTGTCCGGATTTCCAGCATATTTCATTTTTCCATCATATCAAACTAGAACCGGTTAAATAAAATACATATACACAAAATGCAAATATACGCAATGACGCATTATAATTTTATATATAATATAAAACCTGTTAATAATTTACAAAAAAAATATTGTTGTCTAAAAACGTATTATAACAACATACATACAAAACAAAATTAAAAAATTGTCTAAATATTATTTACAGAAACAACACTACAGATTAGTAGTGCCGTTATCAGTAGGCGGTGAGGAGGAAGGTGGACGATCGTCGGGCTGCTCCCGCCATATCCGCTGAAGATTAATACGAATCTGCTCGCCGATCTCCGCACACATATTAGTACGTCGACGGTCTTCGACCTCTTTCCGGATCTGTTCTTGAATCTCCGCACCCAGCTTTGAATGGATCTAATCCTCGATCTCTTCGACCAAATGGGATGAGTTGCCGCGTCGCCGGCTGGCTGAATTGGTCTGAGAGGCGATGTACACGGAGCCAACTGATCCTATCTCATAAATATGTTGCCTCTTCGGTCCATTAACAGCATCAAGGAACAGAACGTTCTCGTCAACCGGAGCAGAAGTAATTACCAGCTATAATTTTATTAATAGTAAAATGCCTAGACAAAAAATACAATAATTATCACTATATTAAAAAAATGATCAGTGCTATATTTTTATATAAAAAACGGCTCATGTATGGGATGATTGTGATATATTTAGGGATCAATAAAATAGTACTCGGCATGTTTCCCGTGGGATGCCCAAATCATTTATGCTCACATTATGATTTGGAGGTTGGGAGCTGTTTTGGTCAAACGATTGAAATGAAAATATTAAAATAGAACTATTGAAATAATGGTTTCCATCGATCAGGCTTAATTTTCTCTAATAAGTGGAGATTTGATTCCTCTCTTTGAATTTAATTTTTTTTATTAAATTCGTTAAATCATAGAAAATATAGATAATTTTTTTATCCACAATTTGATCGTTTTGGAAATTCTATCTCTAAAATATAATTTGAACATTCTTATCCGTCACTTTTATAAATCATGATAAATATTTTCAACCCTTAAGATTATTCTAATTTTAAAATAATTCTTCCTAACTGAAATTAAAAATCAATTATGTAAAATAATTCTTTATTAATTTATTAATTAATCAAAATAAATTTTGTATAGTTCTTATTTGTGAGAGATATATTTAATAAAATGAAAAAACATTGTGGATATAAAAATCATTTTTCTAAAAATACATGGTTCTTTATTTACTTATTTAAGCGTGATTTATTCAATAATTATAAATTTTTTTAGAAAATTACGAACCTATTTAAAAATTCTCCGTTAAAAATTTGAAGTAATTAGTCCCCGGAGTACCAAAACTGTCATTTTTTTTTATCATTTAGGTCACCAATATTTTTTAATTTTGGTTACCAAGCTTTCATTTTTTTAACAGAATGTTTTTCGGCTAAAAATACTTGGATAATAGTCAATTTTTTTCATTATCCTAAAAACTTACTATGTATGTATAATTTGTCCAAAAAACTCTCTTTCAAAATAAAATTACACATATATGATAAAATTTTAAGGTAAAAAAAAAAATCCAAGTGCCACGAATGCATTTTTTGGAAAAACCTTTTTTAAAAATAAATTAAAGTTTAATAAGCAAAAAAAACTTATATAAATACAGAAATCACAATAGCATTTAGAGATAAATTTCCTTCTTATTTTCAACTACTATTAGAGGTGGTCACGGTTTATAACCCGGCGGTTCCGGTGAAGATACTATTGAAAGAAAGTAATGGAATAAAATAAATTATAAATATTACGTTAACCAAAAAATTAACTAAAATAAATATTTTATATATATATATATATATATATATATATATATATTAAAATTAATTTAATATTTTAATTATGGGTGCGTCCCTTGAATCTCCGGTTCCAACCCAGAACTGCCGGTTTACAGTTTAAAAATTTTGGAACCTGCTCGGAACCGGTCTTTTCACGGTTTCAGGTGAGTTTTTGTCCGGTTTCAGATTTGACCGGTTCCGGGCGGGATTTGACAAGGCTTGTTCTGGGCCGGTTCACGGGCTTACCTAGCCCATGGCCAGCTCTAACTACTATTAGTGGTAATTTGTTTTATGCACAATGAACTTTCTATTAGTCCAATTTTTTTTTATTTTAAGAAGTATGATATTAAAATACTATTCCAATAAATTTTTTATTTTTAAAAATAAATACTTATTTGACTCTTCATATTTAAAGAGTCGAACCAACTCTCTATTTTCAAAATTTACGTGCCAATTATTTTTCCACTACTTTAAATTGAGGAAAGGGGACTCCTGTATTCTATTTATTTCTTTCAACGAAATCCAAGAAGCACCATCTCTTACTTTGTGTTAATAATGATATTCTATCTATTTGATTATTGCTTTTGTGTATTAAATTTTGATACTTTTTTTTTGTTTTGATAGATGGAATATAAAATAAAAGATAGAGTGAAAATAACTATAATTAATTCATAATTTTAGAGATTCTTCCATAAATATTTTTTTTGTTGCAGAGTGTATCTATAGACGTCATGGTTGATTGCACAGGGAAGACGACCTTTTAATCCTTTTTTTAATCCTACCTTAATGTTGAAAACTGATCAATTTTATCCTATTTTATATTTTTTTTTGTTTTAATTGTACCTTTCGATAGTAAATTGATCTTCTTTATATGAAAGAAGTTCAAAAACAAAATTCATATATAGCACATATTTTATAAAAAATTAAAAATTGGAGTCAATTTAAATATATGCTAAATATGAAGATTTTTTTTGAATTTTTTTCAAATGAAAAAAGACCAATTTAATGTTTAAGGATACAATTCAAAATTAAAAAATGTAATATGGAGTAAAATTGACCAGTTTTTAATGTCATGATAGAATTGAAAGAGGTTAAAAGATGAGGTTTTTTTTTTAAGGATTAGGCATTAAAATAAATAAAGAGCACCATTAGATTGAATTTCCTGCAACATTAATAAATATTTCCATAAACGTGGTAAAGTATCATAATTCGAGATCTTAGAGTATCAAATATTTATATTGCCTAGACAATAAAATAGTACTTAGCTTGTTTCACGTTGGATGGCCAAATCTCTTTGTGATCATATTTAGTCAATGTTTTTTCTTTTTTGACTTGAAGGTTAGGAGTTGTTTTGATTAAATAATTGAAATAATTTTTAAAGATAGAACTTTGGGAAAAATGATGATATATTTGGTTGATTAAATAGTTGTATAATTGGGATATTCACTGGTAGAGTTTATTCTAGGAAGAACTCTGTTTTTTTTTATAATTGGAAAGGAAGGAGTATTTGTGGGAAAAATTGAACCCACGATTTTAACAGCTTGCTGTCCAGCGTTTATACCATTTGAGATACAGTTCATTGGTAGAAGAACTCTTTTTTATATCTGTAATATTTATTAATTTGCTAAATATATTTCTTCTAAATAATTTGTACGTTTTTATCTGTCAATTTTAAGTAGCAAAATAAATATATGTAACCTCTAATTTAAACCTACTTTTAAAATTTATTAACTTTTTCTAAAATAAATGATAGATATATTAGCACAATCACAAAGTCGTGATTGGAAAAAACCATAAAAATCTAAAGGAGTTAATCAAACTTACCAAAAAAGTTGCGATATACATCATTCCCAATATAAAAAATTCTCTGATTGTTGTATTTGTAATACTCCAATGCCTTACAAACTACAATAAAAATCACTGCCAACCTCTATGATCACATAGTTGAAGTATAATATCTCATATGTTTTAAGGTACTCTCTCCGTCCCAAAATAATAGTCTCATTTGCCACTTTCATCTGTCCCAAAATAATAGTCCTATTTAGATTTTTGTTGTATTTGTTTCTATATTACCCTTATCTATAACATTATTTTTGTTTTAAATAGTGTTAAAAGAAATATTTGAAAATGCAGTGCATTAAATGAGATACTTGGAAAACTCATTTGTTGACTTTTTTAACTATAAAAATGGTTATAAATTATTGATTTTACAATCATTAATTTAATTTTGTGTTTTCCAATAATCATTTAATATTTTGAATTTTTTTATAACGTCACATTTAATCATAGTTGGGGATAAAATTGAAAAATTACAACATTATAACTATAATAACCATATTTCTTAATATGTGTTTTTAAAAATAGGACTATTATTTTAGGACGGAGGGAATATTAGATTATGTCACTTTTCCTATTTAACGATAATTAGAGTTAAGGAGGTCGAGAATAATTTAAAATATTATGGAATTGGACCGGCATGAGTCTATTATTATAGTCACGATATAATAATTAACTTTGGATATTAGTATTCGTAAGAATGGGTGTAAACGGGACTAAGTAAAAGTTAAAAAAATTAATGTAAAATAAACTATAGGTCCCATGCTAATAATTTTTATGCCAAACTCCGTGAAATATTTTTAAGTATTTATCGTAAAAGTTTCGTAAATTTTTGAGACTGTTTTAAAATTGGACGATAACATTAATTAAAGAATTGAATTAAAATACGACATTGAGCTTTGAGCTAAAAGATAACTTAACCATTATATATATATAGGTTAAGTGAAATGAGAATTAGGTTTACAGCAACCAAAATTCTCATTTCCTTTCACTTTTATGCTCAGATAATTGCGATCAAGTAGGGTTATCATTTATGATCCGTTTTTGTCATTTCTTGCTTCAAATCTTTCGTATTTCAGCAGATAATCCAGTTAAACTAGCCAGTTTTCAATTTGGTTGGATGAATTTGTATATATTTGGATATAAAGGTTAGGGTTTTTTGGATGATCAGTATCGTTTTATCGTTTTGATCCGTTTATAGTGTTTTCTATGCGTTTTTTAAGTTTTAGCTTGACGTTTTGAGTTGTGGTGTTGAGCTTTGGGTGTTGCGAATGCGTTATGAGGTCAGAATCACGTCAGAAAGTATGAAACAACGGACTTAGGGCGTTCAACTCTCAGCACATCGCGCCAGCCATGGGCGCGACGTGATAAGGCCCAGCTTTGGCATGGCGCGCTAGGCCCAGGTATTTCTCTAGATATTTTAACTGCTTGGCAGAACTCCACTTTAACAACTCTACCAAGGAGCTTCGCGGATCATACTCAATTACCACTACAAGAAAACAGGGCTTTAGCGACGGAAAATTCCGTCGCTAAAGTCCTCATTTCCGTCGCAAAACAGCCTTTGCGACGGATTTGCGACGGATCGTATCCGTCGCAACATTTTTGGTCGCAAACAAAATTTGCGACCAAAAACGTGTCCGTGGCTAATTTTGCGACGGAAACGTCCGTCGCAAAAGCCACAACGTCCGTCGCAAATATGTCTCCAAACAATATGATTTGGAGACATATTTGCGACGGATTTTGTGGCTTTTGCGATGGATAATTCCGTCGCAAATGCCTCAGCCTTGGAGACGAAAACTGAGGCATTTGCGACGGAAGTATCCGTCGCAAATCAGCGACAGACAACATCCGTCGCCAACTCATTAGCTTTTGTCTCCAAAAGCTGATGAATTGGCGACGGAAAAATCCGTCGCAAATAACAAATTCCGTCGCTAATTTCATTTTTTTTCGGCATTTTTCTGCCGTTTTATGCTATTTTTTTGCCGTTTTCCCTGTCGTTTTAAATACAGTAAAACAATTCAATTATGAATTACAATCACTTAAAACTGACAAATAAATATATATATATATATATATATATATATATATAAATATAAGAGTATACATATAAACGTCAGAATATTAAAAAAACTGTATTACATGTTTGTAATAAAATAAACTAACACGACACTACAAAGCTGGTGTGTCGTCATCGTCTGGTGGGGTAGGTGGGCGCTGTGGCCGATACTCTGCCGGAAGGTTAGGAATCATCCTGGCAATCTCCTCGCGTATCATCTGGGCCATGTTCGCAGCCTGCTGTTCCCGAGCCAGTCGCAGACCCTCCTGAATGCCGGCCTGCACACGGCGCTCGACCTCCTCGTCTTCCTGCTGCGACGTCCTAGAAGAGCTGCCTCGCTGCACCCTGCTGCTTGGCCCGGCGTACCTGCTGCTCGCAGAACCCAACCCGTACACGCGTTTCTTCTTGTTGACGCCCTCGATGTCTAGAAACACCTGGGTCTCGTCCACTGCAGCTGGGGTCGAGGAGCTACCCTCTCCGGTCTGAGGCTGTGTCGCAGCAGCAAGCCTCTCAGTGATGGCGTCCTACAAAACAATAAAAAAGATATTAGTTTAGTTTTCAAGCAACCAAAAATGCATAACATATTACAAAGTAAACCTAATTTCTAACGAAATTTCGACAGCATTTCCTCTGTAATATGAGCATCACCCATTTTTCAGGGAAGTCCTGCAAGCAAATTCCAGTATATAATCCAATAATAAACATGTTTAACAGCTAACCAACAAGCATTTTCAATCTAATAGATCATTTCCGAATTATTAAATTCAACTTAGAGAATTACAAGTTTAATAAAAACTTACAGTCATATCCTGAGCCCGTTTGTCGACCGGCTTCTTGTCAGCCTTCGTGGAGTGAAGGCGAGTGTACAACTCCGTCGCACTCGGTTTCCGGCCAAGCTCCCTTTCCTAAAATAATAAAAAATACAATTCAATTAGTATCAAAATAAAATAAATACGTTATTTAAGTATTTTAATTACTGAATTTTAAAACAAACCATGACATCCATATGCTTTAGAGCAGAGCGAGATCCACCAGTATGGCGGACAGGTCCAGAACCGGCGCCCGCTGGCTCGCTCATCCGATTTGCTCGGGCAGTTTCTGACCTTTTTTTCTCTTTCTCTGAGTTCCAGAACGCGTTCCAAGCATCCCAGATGTCCTGGGTCACAGAAATATGCTTCTGTTGCGTCCTCCTCATTCTGTGGATGTTGTCTTTGTAGCGGTTGGCTGCATGGACCATGAAGACCTGTCTAATGACCTCCTCGCTGTACGCCGCACTATCCCACCAGAACTCTTTCTGCAAACAGTACAAACATGTTGCATTAGTTAGTTTTTAAAAAAAACATAATTTAAACGTTACGAAGCTTTAAATTGAATTACCTGAAACTCCTGGAAGTAGAACTCCCTCTGCTCGGCTGTTAGAAAGCGCCATGCTGTTCCATTATCGAACCAGCACTTCCTAAAAATATCCCGCATAGCCCGTGAAACAGGCCCAGAGTCGATCAACATCGTCCTGTGATTTTTTAGGCATAGTTTAGTATATATACATATTACAATTTAAACGTGGAAAACTAAATTGTAAACATACTTGCTAGGGTCCGGGTGAACCCTCGCCCTACCCCGGTCGTCCAGAATAGCCGGGGGCTCGCCAGGCTCACGCTGCTGCCGAGGCTGAACAGGTGCTCCAGCCTCTAACTGCTGCTGCTCCTCAGCAACGTTGTCATCGCCAGGAACAAGGTCTGATCCCCGTCCGCGTCCTCGGCCTGAGGCTGATCCTCGGCCTGTGCCTGATCCTCGACCGCGACCCCTCATACCTGCACATACATCAATTTTAAATGTTCGACAAACAACCAACACATTTATTAATAAAATTATACATTCCTTCGTGAAACATAAAACTATGAAATATTAATTCAAATTCAACAAGTGTACACATGAATAATATAATTAAAAAACATAAATTCGAGAAGCGTTAATACATCATCTTTAACAATTAATTAAGGTTGCAAAAATCTAGTGCATAAAATATACTAAACTACTAAAGTTCTTCGCTTTCATCTTCGTCTGATGAGGATGCGATGAACTCATCTTCTGTTTCTTGTTCAGGAGGCATGAACAACGCATCTTCCTCAGCTTCTCCAGTTTGATCAGCCAAATATGTCGGATTGTCTTCTGTTGCAACAATGAGAGGATTTTCTTCTATGTCATCTTGAAAGGCCGGGATAATCCCCTCGGGCATGTCAAGCTCTGATCGCGCCTTTATCCTGCAAACTGCCCACCAATTTATTTTATCCCTTCTTTTACTCGGATATGGCAGGTAATGAACTTGGTCGGCCTGTTCAGCTAAGATGAACGGTTCATACTTGTTGTATCTCCTTATGTTATTAATATCCACCATGTTGTATTTTTTGTTACTAATTGTGCCTGAATTTTGCGCTGGGTCGAACCATTCGCATTTAAATAAGACAGTCGTTTTCATTGGAAGCGCTGGATACTCTAACTCAATTATGTCTGTCAGAAATCCATAAAAGTCATTTTTGCTATCGACATATTGAGTTCCCCTTACGCAGACTCCACTATTCATTGTAAGTTGTTCCTCCCCATAAGCTTGAGTCTGAAACTTGAACCCGTTTACACGGTATCCCTTAAATGTTCTGACTGATCTAAGAGGTCCTTTCGCGAGACTAAGAATGAAGGGATTGGTACAGACAGTTGGATCTTGCACCTGAAGCGTAAAAGTGTATTATAAATCGGAACTTTTAACAAAAAGATTCGAAATATATTCTGTTAAATACTTACATATTGTTGAAACCAGCAAGCAAAGTCACTCTCGAACTTTGCTTCAAAACATATACTATACATCCACCCGGAGAACAAACGCTGGAAAACAACCAAATATTTTTCTACCGCTACTAGACATATATGGTTTTCGTGACCGAGTTACGGGAGGACCAGTTTTGCAAACTGTACAAACTGTACAATCCCGTGACGTTCAATCTCTTGAACACACGGGACGGGAACTCTAAGGCTAGGTTTGCGATTTTATTCGGTGGGAATAAAATCGAGATTTATTTATAGGTTGAATGTTGTAAATAAAATCTATTCCAACTAAAATAAATCAAAATAAGCAATAAAACCTACTTGTTGAAGGGCAGAACCGCAAAGAGAAGATGAAAAGCCCAGATAAGTCGGAACCACTATGCGCAGCGAGTGTCAGAGAATACAAACCTATCACATTTAAAAAACACGTATTATTATAATAATAAAAAATCTAATAAAAATTCGGCAGCACTTCCCCTAAAAATGAGCATCACCCATTTTTCAGGGAAGTCCTGCAAGCAAATCACAATACATTTTCAAAAATAATTACTAATTGATCAATCACAACCAACAATACCAACACCAATTATAACATTATAATTAATTATAATATTAAATAAATTAATCACACAATTAACCAATTTATATTTTAATTAAACTACAATTGAATTATTAACTTAAATTACCAATTTAATTAATATACATACTTTTATAATATAATTACCTAAATCTAACAATTAATATTAAATTAACACATTAACTAACCAAAATATATAAATTATAATACTTAATTAAACAAAATTAAAGTAAATAATGAAAACCTCACTATGGCAGCGGGATGAAAGCAGTGGTAGCGGGAGGGAGGCGACGACAGCGAGTGGAGGAGGCGGTCTAAAACCGAAATAATTTAACCTAATTTGAATATAAATTACAAAACATAAAATTAATATAAATTAATTTAACCTAAAATAGAAAATTAACCTAAAAACTAATAGAATTTACATTAATTTAACAAAAAATTAACCAAAATCAGAAAATTAATCTAATTTAAACCTAAAACAGAAAATTGAAATCATTAAATTAACCCTAAAACTGAAAATTAACAATAAAGTAATCTAATTTAACCTAAAATATAAAAAATAACCACAAAACTAATATAGTTTACATTAAATTAACAAAAAATTAATCTAAAACAGAAAATTAAAATCATTATACTAACCCTAAAACTGAAAATTAAGCATAACGAATCTAATTAAACCTAAACTAATCTATTTTTTCAATAATAAACCTATTTATTAAACTAATTAACTAAACTAATAAAATTAATAACAATTACTAATTTCATTAACTAGCTTACCGGAAATGGGGAGGAGAGGAATCGACGGCGACGGCAGCGGTTGGAGGAGGCCGGCGACGGCAGCGGCTGGATCCAGAGGAGCAGCGGTGAGGAGCAACGGAAATGGATGACGGCAGTTGATGAAGAACGGCTGGCGGAGGTGGACGGCGCGCGGGTGAAGAGGGAACGGCGAGGAGGTGGACGGCGAGGTGGTGAACGCTGCGAGGAGGTGGACGGCGTTTTTCTGTTTGATTAAACAAAATGGGGGGGGGGGGAAATAGGTCAGGCGTTTCATTTATCACGATAATTAGCGACGGATTGTGAAATCCGTCGCTAATTGTTGTGATAAATGAAACGCTGCGTTTAGTCATCTCAATTAGCGACATATATTTTATTTCCGTCGCTAAATCAGATGACTAAACGCAGCGTTTTGTAATTTCGGCCAATTAGCGACGGATTTCACAATCCGTCGCAAATTTTGGCCAAAAATAATTGCCGCCATCAGATCCCGCCATTTTAGCGACCATTTAGCGACGGTATTTCCGTCGCAAAAATGGCGGGCACACTCCCGCCAAGAAATTAGAGGAAATTGCGACGGATTGTTAGTCCGTCGTGGAATCCGTCGCAAAAATGGCAAATTAGCGACGAAAATGTTGTCCGTCGCAAATGTCCGTCGCTAATTTGCTGTTTTCTAGTAGTGTACTCTTTAGATCGGCTAATATTGTGGACTAGGATCCCAAATCATTTAAACCAATCAATGCTTGGTGGTCTAACCCTTCCTTTGAAATTTTGCTTAATGATTCTTGGAGGAATTTAGCAGTTACTTTACCTAATGCTAGTCTTGTTGCTAAACTTAGGGAACTCAGAAGTATTATTCATGTGTGCAATCATTCCTCTTTTGAAAACTTAAACTTCAAGTTAGATTCGGTTCAATTAGACATTCAAGCTCTTGAAGCTTCATCAGACGTCACCCTTTATTTGAATTTGATTTGAGTACACTGGCGGCTCTTCATTCAGAATTCTCTACAGTTTTGAAGCATCTTGATTCTCTTTGGCGTCAGAAATCTAGATTGAATTGGAACTTACAAGGAGATAAGAATACCAAATTCTTCCACACTACAGCCACACTTCATTCCAGGAATAACTCAATCTCGGAGATTGAGGTGGATAATCAGCTCTACACTAAGCCAGAAGATATTAGGCAATCCATATATCTCTTTACAAGCAGCTGTATAGGCTGAACAACGTTGTTCCTTTCTCCCTAGATTGCCTTCCAATCAGGAGTCTTTCCGTTGAGCAATCTGCAGATCTTGTCTCTATTTTTACCGAGAAGGAAATTCACAATACTCTTTTGGATTGTGACGATAACAAGGCTTCATGTCCGGATGGTTTTAACTTCTTCTTCTATAAGAAGACTTGGAGTATAATTAAGCAAGATTTTTTGGATTTGTTTTACAATTTCTTTCGAACAGGTAATTTTCCGTCCGGCCTCAATACTGCATTCCTGGTTTTGATTCCTAACAAAAAATGTTGTAGATGTTAAAGATTATCGGCCTATCAGTCTTATAAATAGGATTTTCAAACTTCTCTTGAAGGTGTTGGCTAATAGGTTATCTTCTATTTTGCCTTCTATTATTTTGGAAAATCAATTTGAAATTATTAAAGGTATAGAAATATCCATGATTGTCATATGATTTCTTCGAAGCTTCTTCACTTGGCTCAGAGACGTAAAGATCAGGTTTTCATGCTCAAACTTGAATTTCAAAAGACATTTGACTCAATATCTTGGGATTTTATTCTTAAAATGCTATCAAAGATGAATTTTGATGAAACTTGGCTTCAATGGATGTCTTCTCTTTTCGGTTCTGCCCAGCTTTCAGTTCTTATTAATGGAAGTCCCATTAAGAATTTTAATATGGGTAGACGAGTTAGACAGGGAGATCCTCTATCTCCGATGTTATTTGTTTTGGCAGTTGAGGGTTTAAAAGCCTTACTTTCAAAAACTTCAAATCTAGGTCATATTAATGGTATTTATGTGGAGGGTTATTCATAGCCAGTTTCTATCCTGAAATTTGCAGATGACACCCTTATTTTCATGTCAAATGATATGTCTTTTATCAGGAATCTTTTGAGAATTATTTGTTGTTTCGAATTGGTTTCGGGTTTGCAAATTAATTATCACAAATAGGCTTTAATTGGTATTAATGTGGATGATGCCTCTTTAGCTGAAGCTTCGTCGATTCTTGGCTGCAAAATAGATATTTTACCCGTTGTGTATTTAGGCCTCCCGCTCTCTTATAAACCGGTAAAAGTAAAATCATAGGATCCGATTGTTAGCAATTTTTCTACTCAGCTAGCTTCTTGGAAAGGGAATCTACTTTCGCCAGCAGGTTCACTGACATTGATTAAATCAATCCTTTGCAGTATCCCGGTTTATTTCCTTTGTTCCTTCTCGATTCCAAAATCAGTAGTGACTGATCTTGAACGTTTTATAAGAAGATTCCTTTGGAGTGGTTCTTGTTCTTCGATGGGATTCAGCAAGGTAGCCTGGTCGGATGTTTGCCTGCCTTTCGTTAATGGTGGTTTGAATATTACTCCAATGGTTATTAAAAATAAATCTTTGTTTTTGGCTTTGGAAACTAAAAACAGTGAACAGACTCTCTCTATGGTACTTGGTTATCAGGAGCAGCTCAGGTTTAATGGATTGGAGAGATTTAGACTCAGTGAACACGTCAAAGCTATCTCATCTT
Source organism: Mercurialis annua (assembly GCF_937616625.2). Taxonomy (NCBI): domain Eukaryota; kingdom Viridiplantae; phylum Streptophyta; class Magnoliopsida; order Malpighiales; family Euphorbiaceae; genus Mercurialis; species Mercurialis annua. The sequence continues at coordinate 914,556 of NC_065575.1, read as the reverse complement.
TGGCGGGTATATATTCAGTTTGTGTGCGTGATTCGAAGGTTTGGGATCAATTTAATTGTGTTGTTCGAATGAAACTGTGAAATGGTGATGCTATTGATTTTTAGAATGATGTTTGGATTAGTAATGTCTCTTTTGCCTCAACAATATCCAAGATTATTCAGTTTGGCTTCTAATAAATCGGCTGCTGTCTCTGAGCTATTCAGACTGCAAATTTCATTTTCCACTGGACAAGGCGGCTCAGAATTGGAGATCAAGACCTGTTAAACTCTCTTCAACTTCAGCTTGCAGGTTGGATATTCACAAGTAGGATGTGATTTGATGGAAACAGAAATCAGAGTATAATTCAGTGGGCATGGTAAAATTACTTCTTCTCAATTTAGCTCACTCTTCAGCTGGGTATTTTTGGAGTTTTAAACTGCCTCCTCGCCTCATTTCTTCCTTTGGTTGCTTCTTCGGGACATAATTTCTTCAAATGTCACGTTGGTGAATCGAGGTATCTTATCACCAATTCATTCTCTTTGTGCGATCTGTTTTGAAGCTGAAACGAGTACCCACATCATTATTCATTGTCGGTTTGCTTGGCTTATTTGGAATGCTTTATTTCATATGTGTAACTTACATTGGGTGGCTTCAAATTCAGTTATTCATTTCTTTTATTTTTGGAGTTCTTTATCACATAGATACTATTGTTCTCTATGGCAAACGATTTGTTTTTTTTTTTTTGGGAATTGTGAAAAAACAGGGAATGCTAGATTATCCAGGCGCCATGAGAACACAGAGATCGCGGAAGTCATATTTCAAGAGATTCGGAAAGCAGTGGAATTTCATAAGGAAAATGATAAGGGGTTTTGTTATTCTGGAATGAATGTTTATAGAAATTTACTTTTCTTTTGTAAATTTTTAGACATCTGTTAACCTTTTAAAGGTTTTGCCAGTCACGTCTTTGTGATTGTGCTTATATATCCATCATTTATTCAAAAAAAGGTAGTTTTGGTAATAAAAAAATACAATCTGTAAATATGTTTAAAAATAATATAAAATTAAAATAAAATACAAAATAGTGTAATGTAGGAAATTTCTTCGAAAAGATATCGATTTTGAGAAAGTCATTAAACCTACTCTATGCTTCAAATTATTTGACAGTAAAAACTTATATTTGTCTAGAGCAAATTACTTTGAGATTCTCTACATATGTTATAATTTACAATTTTGTTTTTTCTGTTTTAAAATCAAACGAAATGGTACTCTATTTTTGTTTGGCTAATCCTCTGAAAATCATCTTTAACCCCAATTTGTTTCCAGCCTCACTTTGCAAAATCTCCAATTTTGCTCAAATTTTCACCTTTTGTTTTTCAATTGTACTCTACAAGTACTAAATTGACCTCTTTTCACTTGAAAAAAGTTCAAATCAATATTTTATATTTTAACACATATTCTAAAAATTAATAAATTTTACAAAAATTAATAAATTTTACATCCACTTTTATTCAACCTTACCGTCTTGATTCTAAAATTAATTAAATTAAATTTATTAACAAAAAATTTAAAAACGTTTTAACAAAAATTTAAATATTTTTACCAAAAAATCGGTCTGTTCTTCCTTGTGAAGAACAAATATGGTTCGATTTAAATTTTAAAATTAATGTTATATTTAAAAAATTACTTATATTTTTTTAATTATTTAATGATACATTTAATTGATTTATATTTAATGTGAAATTAATTAACTTTTGAATTTTTAGGAAAGATTGTTTTTTTGTTTAAATTTTAACATTCGACACTATTTAGAATATTTTATTGAAATTTAAAATATTGACTTGAATTTTTTTCAGTGAAAAGAGATCAATATAATACTTTAAGGGTGCAATTGAAAAACGAAAGGTGGAAATCTTAGCAAAATTGGAGATTTTAAAAGGTGAAAGTACAAACGAATTGAGGGTTAAAGGTGGGGTTTTTGTTATTAAGGGATTAGCCTTTTTATTTCTATCAACAGTCTTGCCCCTTCGCTTGGTATTAGTTAATTGAGTCAAAAAACTTTAAAAAACATAAATTTAAATTTATTCCTTAAATTTATTTTTAACTCAAATACGAACATGAATTTATGAAATCTAATATACTAAATTTTTTACTTCTTTTACTTCAAATTTTTAATACTTTTATTATTTTACTTTTTTTTTTGCTTCATTTGGGTTTTAAAACTAAGAAATTATACTAAAAGAAATTATTATTTTTCAAAAAAATTAAAACATTAATAAATATTAAAAATTAAATTGAAATTGTTAACTCACTATATCTCATAATAATATGATTTTTATTTAGACATTAAAAATATAAATTTAAGGACTAAATTTAAATTTATTTTTTCTAAATTTATTTTTCTTAACTCAGTTGACTAACTAGAAATGAACGCAATGACTAAAATGTAGACGGAAACAAAAGTAGAGAACCACATCGTTTGATTTTTAAACAAGAAGGATGAAAGTGTAAATTATAACATATATGAGGAGCCTCTGAATAATTTATTCTTTTGTTTAATGATGCATCAACTGCTTGTAACCGTTTCTAACAAAATGTGACCCTGGCTTTTTTCATTTCCAACTTAGTTTTATCAATCAATTTTCCTTTAATGATTGAAATGCAATTGATTTCTAATGCATCACTCTGATTGAATAAGTGAGAGAGTAAGTCTAAATCCCAGTTCCTGTTATCACAACTCTATCAGCAGATGTTATCAGAAGAAAGAATTTTCTTCAGCTTCAGAGGTTACTTGCTTCCTAAGGTAACTGACTTGGCTCATGTTGATTGGGTAGATTGTAATGTCACACAGATAGTGTGTTAGTTTGTGATTAAGCAATAGTATGATGCCAAGTGTGTTTGGCAATTAGCTTTGGATTCTCTTGTAACCTATATAAACAAGCCTAGATTGTTTATTTTCAGCTAATTTGATTTTTCTGCCATTTACAAACTCTAATATGGTATCAGAGCGCCGAGTCCATAATTTGCCGGTTGTCTGTCTGGATGTTCAGTACCAGCGGCCCGGTCCGGTGTTGCCGCTGCGTATTAAATTAAAAATTTCAGTGGGTCTGACCCGGGTTTTTAATTTTCCGGTTGTCCGTCTGGATGTTCAGTCCCAGCGGCTTGGTCCGGTGTTGCCGCTGCGTGTTAAAATCAAAAATTTCAGTTTCAGAGGTGGTCAATTTCAAGAGACAGCCGGATGTCTAGTCCCGGTTGCACTTGATGGGGAGTGTTAAAGATAATCTCACATTGCTTTTATAAGTGTGAAAGTTCAACCACCTATTAACTAGTTCTAGTTATTAGGTTATGGGCACTCTCATAAGCATAGCTTTGTAATAAATAAACCTCTAATCTTGCTTTGCAAGCAAAGTTATGTTAAATGCGTGGAGTTTTCTTCACCAAAATTCCCCCTTTGAAAGGGATCGAGCACACCGTCTATCATGTCTTTTCAATTGAATTTCGATATAATTATGTTGTCTAGAACGAGCTAAATAATCTCTTAATATCAGCACAAAGCTCCTTCTGAATAAGGTATATGCTCATAATATATTTATGAGTTTATAAATATATTATACTAGTACGAAACCCTCGCGTTGCTTCGGGATAACTGTTTCTAAATTTAAAGTATAACAACTAAAAAAGATAATACACAATTTACAAATATCTAATAATAAATGCGTAATAAAAGATTAAGTAATAATCCATAATTAACATTTAAATACAAAATTGGTATTATCTTACACAGCTTATGGAATAAAATATAAGTAAAAGCTTAAAATTATTATACTACTAATTAGTACTTTCTCCTGGAAAACAATCAATCTCAACATGTCAAATCCAGGTCAATTGGGAAGATAATATTAAGACATCTGTTGCTTATCAGATTAAGAATCAAAAGAGTTCAGTTCAGGCAAAGCTTCAACAAAATCACTTGAGCGAATCCAGGTTGCATGCCTTGGCAGACTTTTAAGGGCATATTTGTTTCTGAAACATGGAAAGAACATGAAACAAACATCATAAGTAATGCCGCATCAAAATATTATTAACGATCTGGCTCAAATAAAATTTGTTATAACTATTTTCCTCAAGAACCTTTTCAGTTTGTGCCTATTATTCATAAATTAAAGAACTCCATAAAGTAAACCCAAATTCGTAGGTGTACATTAATTTAAGCATACAGCGCTAGGAAGAACTCCCAAGAGACCAACTTAATTTGTTGGAGAGCTTCATGCGATAGATACTTATACATCATATAACGTATGAGTTTTGCAGATATTCATAAAAATTGTAAAGCCGGAAATTGAATGGGGAACCTTTTATATTCAAAACCAATTCCAAAATTAGCTACCTCGGATATATTTATTAGTACACATGCTCAAGAAAATAGATAGCAGCAACAGGTTTATAGATTGCTAGTCAATGAGTTTATGCAGAAAAAATGATCAATTCAGAAACACAAAAGGCAACATAATCAGAAAATAAAAAATCGAGGTACCTTCTTTCATGAGTCTTTCCCTTCAAATATCATATTGAGGCGCAAGCCAACATAAAACTCATAATTAACAGCCTGGTGATATTTGTTAAAACTGATAATGAATTTGCTTATTCAGAATCATTATCCTTCCACATTGACAACATATAAAAGCTGAAAATTAACAATGACAAAGTCTCCATGCCTATTGATAGTAAAAATCCGAAGGGACTAAAAATTCAACAGATGCATAGTAGCACACAAATAAGTTGTCGAATGAGAAAATGAATTACCTATCAGGTTAGTCAAATCCAAATCTAGCCTCAAAATAAAAGGACACGGCAAGCAACCATGCATCACTATGAACTGCAACCAATAATCCTTTTTTTGCATTCCATCTCTAGCAAAATTAATACTCAAATAAGGCTCTGGAAGTTCCGGAGGCACCTCTTCAGCAGCCAGATTGATACTACTATTCATTGAAAAATCCATATAGGCAAAGGTAATCCTTCTCTGCAATCAAGAAATTGACAGAAAAATAAATTTAAAAGCAATTGAACATGAATTTTAGCACAAGAACTGAAAGGATTGAAAGCATATGTTCTATCTAAGTTAAGATTGAATATGTGCGAGTGACATTGGACAAATGCCAGGACGTGCCTTAAATTAAATGTAATTGATGAGGGGAGCAAAAAGGGTAAACTAATAAAGAAGCTGCAAATATTTTTAAAAATAAACTTTTGATTTTTGTTCCATATGCGTGGCTAGCATCATTGTTTTAAAAAGAGCTCATCCACATCATCAAGTTGATGCATTCCAAGATCATTACACTGAGATTAGTCGCATAGAGCAATGCAAATGTCCATGCACATCAAAAATATAACTTTCTTCTTGTTGTTTTTGGAAAAATTAATCAATTATTCACATTACAAAAAAAATTGCATGCCAACGATGCTAGCCACGCATACCTCGCACAAGCATTAAATATTAAATATACACAATACAACCAAACATGAAGAGGGAAAAACCAAAAATATAATCTCTGAATAACAGGCCACAAAACACATGAAATATAATGATTAAGGCAAGAACTCAAAGACAAACTTTTAGACATATGGCATGAGGAGCTTAACAGATTGCACAACTTACCAATTTTTGTTGACATCGCACCGGCAACCTGCGAAAGATTCAAAGTAACCAATGATACTGTCAATTTACATTATAAAAAAAAGCTCTTAAAATTCCGATGAAGGACAACGTAATTAACAATATGCTAAAGATTTTGGGTGTCGGGCAAGACCATTCTTATAATCCATATAAAGCAAACAAAAATGTTTTCTATAACCTTGAGCCCATTCAAATTTTTCCATCAATGCCAATGCAAAGTATATTCACATATCTGCTCCGTAGCTGCTCATTCGATTTTCATATAACCAACGCTAAAATGCATCAAAATTCTTTTATTGAACTATAAATGAACCATATATTCATTGCATTACATCAATAATGAAGAAACTCACTTGATTGCCTCAGTTTATCATCTAGCACAATCATTAGATTCTGAAAAAATAGCAAATTTTCAGTTTATCATCTCTCGTAATCGTCCACTATATAAAAATGTTATAAAAATGCTGCGCAAATCAAATACAATTTGACTTCAATACCAAAAGAAAAAAACTAAACAAATTGAGCTCAAAATTGTATATAAATAGCCAAATCAGTTTATAATTACCTCTTTCGCAGTAGAAGTGTGCCATTTATTCATGAAATACATCTCGATTGAGCATTTTGTACAGACATTTGCATGTTATTGGATCAATTGCCTACAAACATTATAAATTAATTTATGTGCACTTTCCACAATAAAAAAAGGTATTCTTCAAAAAAATACAAAGGAGGAAGCTAATATGACCTGCTAAACAGTAGAAGATCAGCTTTCTCAATAGTAGTGGCGTCGTAAATCATATTTTACTGTATTCCAGCCTGAAAGATTAAAAGATAATTAAAATAGAGTCTGAGATATTGAGAGCAGTACTTCTATCATCACTGATTCATGAAAAACAAAAAAGTAAAAGACAAACTAAAAGACATACATGATTAGGTATTAAAGAGAGAGGTAGGGAGATAAAAAAGAGAGGTCGACAGCAAACACGTCGAGGAAAACAGAAGAGGATCAAACTGAGACGTGATCGGTAAAGACATGTTCGACGCCTGCCGCTGATGTTTGAGTCAGAACTAAAGTTAGAGAAACCACTGTGATCGCTTTCAACATCCATCTGTGTTGTCTTCTTCCTTGACGGATCTGTGATTTGATGAAGCATAAATATCTTCTTCAAAGTCGACGGAGAATGAATTGCAAGAAGAGGCGTAGGTAGAGAGAGGCGGCGATAAAGAGAAGACCACCGCTAAACCTAATTTCATTAGAAAAAGAAAATTGAAGGAAAGGGTACGGAGGCAGTTATGCTAAATATCAAGGGACAGAGTTGGAAATTTAACCCAAAAACACTGTTCATTGTACAGTGTTTTTGGGTTCTCTTTTATAAGATAGTATATAGATATCCTCTACATGCATTGCGTTTCTGCTCGTAATAATAACAAGAAAGAACCATTTTTCACTAGCTTCAATCATTAAAATTACATCATCGCCAAAGGTGACGAATAACACATAATTACTAAAAAGTCCCCATGTTTAAAGTAAACTAACAAATAGGACTTTTATTTTATTCCGGCAAATGACCATAACTTTAAAAAAACAGAAACACTGACCCAAAATAAAGAGCTGATATAATTTCAGCAGTACAATGTCTTTTATTTTTACACACAATGCTTAGTTGAACTTAAAACTCGAAACCCGACCCTTATCGATACATTTTCAATATGTCTCCACCACTTGTTTGATACCGTCTTGTCCGCTTTCCTCGTCGCTAGTGACCGTTGTTTTTTTCATGAAAATTTGAATCCCAGATTTATATATCTGATGTCATTAGAAATGTGATTATATTCAACTCCACATGTAAACTAGTAAACCAAAAAATAAATGAAGCAATTACTGATAAATTTGAAAGGATCACCCCATTAAACCGTTCGATCGTGAACTAAAAATCAGTTAGGATCTAAATAAATGAATCAACAAATATTGTATCGAGGTTTCATCGGTTTTGCTCGACTGAATTGGAATTTATGAAATTAAACTAAAAAAAAAAAAGCTAGCTTGTAAAATATAAAATTAAACTCAATCGGACCAACTTATTGAACTTATGTGAGTGCTTGGATGTTAAATCATTTAAGTTTCCAATTCGATCACCTAAATAATTTGATTTTTCTCCAAAATTTGTCCAATTTTTTATTTTTAAAACACTGATTGAAAGTGAAAACTTACTTCGTTTAGTAGTGTTTGGTTGGTTAAGAACGTTTTCTCAGATGTCTTCAGAGAGGTAAAGACAGTGGCAGATTGTACTTGGTCACCTCCTACAAAATACGCATAAGAATCCGTACATCCAATGCTTTTTGCACTCTTACCCTGCACAAAATACAACATTTTTTTATAGTCATAATTAATAAAAGAACATCTAAAAAAGAGGCAAAAAAACACAACCTTTTCTTATTGTAAGGGCTGGGTCAGACATACTTGAAGTTGAGGGACTTATATATTCCTCAAAAATAATTTAAGGGGTTAAATGTAAATGCTCATGCCCATGTGAGAACTACCTTTTCTAGCTTAAATCATTAATTCAGATATTAACATCATCAAAGATTGAGAATAACTTATAATTACGAAAAAGGGTCAAATGTAAATTAAATTATAATTAAACTTTAACGTGAATTACATATACAATATGAATTTAAGTTGACAAAATCAGTCACCTATTTTTATGTTTTGCCAAAATCGGTTCTATTAAAAAAACAGTGAAGTGGGCACCAGAATATACAATATTTTGATAGTTATGGCAGCATTTTATTCACAAAAAATAGGTCGATATTTTGATTTTCTAAAAATAAAACTTGGTAACTGAATTTACCAAATTTTAAAATATGTATTATATCTACAAAACATGTTAAACTACATGATATTTTTTGCTATAACCATTATCAACATTAGATTACATATTAGAATTGTATTGACGAATTGTAAAGCACTCATAATCCATCCAATTATTCAAACGGTTACCATAATAAAACAAAAACTGAATATGTGTAAAACTGAAAATAAAGAATGAAACTAATGAATAGTTGATGTTTTTACCGAAACATAAACCCAGAAGATGGACCGATCAGTACCAGTTGAGAACCAACCACTGGAGTCTGTAAAACATTCACCTTTCCATTTAGATTTAACCAAAATACGCCTTAGAGTTGCCACTCTTTGATAAAAAGTTTCGCCGATCTTTGTGTACATCGTCGACGACACTTTTTCGGGCACATAAGTGGCGTTGGGCATATCTCGCATTGCATTTGCGGCGAGCACGAAAACAGAAAAGGAAACAATGATAAGCATTGCGGAAGAGAAAGATGAAGCCATGATGATTGTGGAAGAAAAAGCTTAATTGAGATGTTTGATGAAAGAATAGGAATATGAGGCAGTATTTATAAGGCAATATTTTTGACTCTTTCAATTACGAAAGAGCCGAATATTTTATTGATCAAGATCATCAAAATATAATTTAATGAAAATGAAGATTAATGAAAGGTAGACGGCTTTAGATTTTATTATATTTTTAGTTTATCCTAATCCATTATTCATCATCCAGTAGTTGGATACATTAATGAGATCGTATATATGAAATTCCATTATTTTAATAACTAATTACTAATCAAATAGTCTAGTAAATATAGAACTATATTGGTTCACTTTTTATTTATAATGTTATAATTAGTAGTATTGCTATATTTGATCTATTAATGCATATTTATTGATTTATTTTACAATTAATATATAGATTATTGTAGTGTTATCCCTTGGTGTATACTTTATTATCATTCATAAATGTGAACCATAAACAATTTATAAATAATTTTTTTCTTTTGTTTGACTATGAGATGTTATGAACAGATTCCAACTATAAAACGGTACATTTAACTCTTCCACGTTCAGACTAATTTCCACTCAAGGCAGGTAGATCTCTTGCAGGAGGCAAAACTCTAGTCCCAAATTTAAACGGCTACATATGAGTACAGTTCGAATTCGCGACCTCACTTAAGACAAAAGAACGCTTTACTAACTCACCAGCGCTTTGGAGTTTCTTTAATCACGGGTGGCTCAATTGGTCCTAAATATGGACTAAAAAGAGCGAAAAAATACCTTCTATACCTCATTTTTTAAAACTTTTACAAAAATACCTCTTTTACCTCTAATTTACCAATGAGTTATCAATAATCTACTAATAAACTATCAAAAAGGAGTATTTTTACAAAACTTTCAAAAAATGAGATATTTTTGAAAAAAGCCCAAAGAACATCACACGTCTGAATTCTATATTCCACAAAATGAGATTTATTGAAAGTATTTGTGAATGAGTTATTAAAAAGCCTTAAGTGGAAGGTACGGATGATGGGATGTCGAGACTAGCCTCTTGAAGGATTTACCTAGGTGATTGGGCTTTGTCGGAGGCTCCCTCGTCACGGGAAAAAAAGTTATATAGTTTTATGTGTGAAACTCGTAATTTAACATATCAATGTGTATTTACTAATATTTTATTTGATGATTTTTTAAAATAAATTCCTAGTTATTTTTTCTCTATAATTCCAATATATGAGATGCTTTGATTAGCAGTATTGGTCGTTAATATAATTTATTTTTAATATTAAATATGAAAGGGAAAAATATAAATAAATATTAGTAATTTAATATAAAAATATGAGATCAATTATCATCAAGTACCGATACTATAATCAGTTTCCTATTTCCTTTTCACAATTTTTGACTTTGAATGTAAATTTTTTATTCATTTAGTTGCAATTATATATTTGTTTAATGGTGCTAAAAAATCAAATTTCTATCCATTTTGTAAATCTATTTAAAATGTTAACATTTGAAAATTTATCCCAATCTGAAAATTTCATTAAAACCCTATGCAATTTATTTGCTAAAATCTAAAAAATACTAACCCTTTAAGTTTGAAGTTAATTCTAACCAAATCTTTTAAAATCATCTATTTTAGCCTGTATTTTAGGTTTGTGTCAATTATAACTAATTTTGAAATTAATCAAATTTTTTATCAACGTGACAGCCACTTAAAGAACCTAAATTTACTAAAAAAAAATTATTTTTAAAATTGGTTATAACAGACACACAAATTCCAAAAACAAATTAGACGGAATTTTGAAAGATTTGACTACAATTAACTTCAAAAGCAAAGTTTTAGTATTTTTAAGATATTAGTCCATGTAATTTAATATTTTTATTTATCTGGTCTCTGTATTTTTAACTTTTTATTTAGCTGGTCCAGTGGCGGATCCAAAAAATTTGTATGGTGGGGTCCATATATATAGATACATATATTAAAATTTTAAACTATAAAATTACAGTCTATGTATAGTTAATTAATAATATTTAAAATAAAAAATAAATTTGTATTTTTATTCGAGATGAATTTTCATATCTAGAATATTACATAATTACATCGTTAGTCACATTATTAAATACATTGTTTTTAAAATACGTTGTTAAATAATCATCCAATCTCTATTTATTCATTTGATTAAATATATATCAAGTTAGATAAATAAAAAAATAACAACTATTAAATTCAATTGCATACGAATTATTATTATTATGTAATATCTCAATACAATATACATGATAAAAAATAATTTAATTATAAATTATAAAATTACATTAAAATATAGGTTAAAAGTGATTTACAATTTTAATTTGTAATGTTTTTAGTTTGAAGCCTAATATCTATATATCTATAGTATAAAACTGAACCAAAATTCCAAAACTTCCTTAATTGTCCCTATAATTTTTGTTATTTGGATGAAATATCTGGTTACTCATATGTCCTTTAGGGAAAGTTGAAAAATATGTTATGTGTGTTTACTATAGTATCCCTATTTGTCTGTTTTGTTGAGCCTAAATTGCATTACCCTCAGTTGGAAAATAGCTATCACAGCCGCAATTTTAAACAATTATGATTCCCTTTATATCCATGTTTTGTCCGTTGTGGTGAATAGAATTTTATTGCCCCTTGCTGGAAAACAAAAGTGTTTAGTTCTCCTTTATCTTCAAAAATAATGTGAGAATTTAGTGCGGCTCTTTTTTCGAGATTAAATTGAAGTTAGACATTAGTTATTTAAACAAAGGGTCAACGCGCCCCCTGAACTTGTGACACAGGGTCATTTAATCCAGTTTTAATTTGTTTGAGCAACTAACCCCAAAACTTTTCATTTTTTGGTCAGATAACCCTATAATTTATTTTTTTATTGCAAAAAATAAATTTAGAATAATTTTATCGGAACAATTAGAAAATATTTTAATTTCTATTTCGCATTATTCATCTCCGATTTGTATTTTACGCGTTTTAAAAATACAATTATGGGGTTATTTGACCCAAGAATGAAGAGTCTTGGGGTTAGTTGCTCAAATAAGTTAAAATTGGGTTAAATGATCCTCTGTCACAAATTTAGGGGGTGCGTTGACCCTTTGTTCTTAGTTATTTACTTGCGTTTTTTAATTTGTTTATTTATTTATTTAAAAATATTTGATATCTACTAAAATTTGCAAAATGGTATAGAAAGTGTAAAAGTTAGTGGTTTTTATTAGTCTTTGAATCATTGTATTATTTATTCGAAATTATATTGAACTTGACATTAAATAGTCTATAGTCTATAGTAAAATATATATTTAAATTACAGTTTTCTTAAGGGTTTGTACCTTTTTTTACCATAAACTATTTTCAGTGTGAATAAGTGTTATTGGTTAGAGAGTTCAAGGGGAACTATCTCGAAAAAAGTAAATAAAAAATCGTGGTTAGGAAGGTTATAGTAGCAAAAATCGTTGGAATTTTTTTTATACATTGGAAAAATCCGTTTTGTTAGTGATTTTGATAAATTCCTAATCACTTTGCAAACTCTTTTCATATATGAAAATATTGGTATGATGTCATCAAAATTGGTATAACACTGATTTAAGTGTAGATTTTATAGTAAATGTTTTTAAAAAAAATGATAAAATAAAGATATTTTTGAATGAAAACGTATGAATCTAAAAGACAAAATTAAACTAAGAGATGATAATTAATACGTTGCGCTTAGTATTTATATATGATTTTTTTATATAATTTACTATTACATAATACTTAATTAGTAAAATACTATTTTATTGGATTATTATTTGTTAGTCTTTTATTGAAAAAATATATTCAATTTCTGAAGCGAAGCGAGAGTTGCGTACTAGTTTGTGAATATTTTTCACACCGCTTCTGCTCCACGTATGTGCTTTCTTTGTTGTTAACATGTGGTTCGGACACGTAAATGTAGATTGTTTTTATTGTCGTACATTTGTTTTTTATTATTATTGACGATGTTGTTCAATAATTTGATGAACTGCCAAATACTTTTACAGTTTAAAAATATACAAAACAATACCATCTTTAGTCATCTCTGAATAATGCAAAAGCATAATTATAGCACTCCAAAATTTAATTAAGGAATACCGAGATAATAAATTCAAACGAAAGTTAAAACTCAATCAAACTCAAATAAAACTTGATAAACAACGGCAAAAGATAACAACGAGAAAATATAATATACAGTAATAAATAAATAAAATCTTTAAAAAAAACACATTTCAACCTTTTTTCATTTATATCTTTACCTTTTAAAATTGTTATAAACAACGAAAAAATAAGACAATGAGAAAATATACTATAAAATATTTAAAATATCTTAAAAACACCACATTTTAACCTTTTTTCATTTATATCTTTACCTTTCAAAATTGTTAATTTTGTCCAAACTTCCACATTTAACTTTTAATTGTATTCAATTTTGTAAATTAGACTCTTTTTTATTTGAAAAATTACAAAAATATCCTTACAATTTATTTATTTGAATATTTTTCACTCGGAAAATTGAAAATAATGTAACTTTTTTTGAATGAAAAAGATGTCAATTTAATACTTGTGGATATAATTGAAAGTGAAATGGGCAAATTTGAACAAAATTGACAATTTTACAAAATCAGAATATAATTAAAAGGAACTAAAATTCTCTAAAATAAAAGTGTAACGTAAACTAAAAGCAAGAAAAACATATTTTTCGTGTAGATGTTATATGTACTCATTTGAAGACTTCGATGTCATTATTGTGCCAAAAGATACACTAAGATTGAGAGTATTTTTTTATTGAACTCATGTGTCAAAAGATACACTAAGATTGGGAGTAATTTTTTATTGAACTCATGTTCCAAAAATTTAATTAGTTAAAATTAGTTTATTTTTAATAAAATAAATTTTTAGAGTAGACCCTCTAATAATTAATACTCAATAAATTAATAATTCTAATAACTAATAAAATTTTAGGAAACCAATTTGAATATTACGTCTTATAAAGTATTCAATAAATTAATAATTCTAATAATTAATAAAATTTTAGTCCACCATGTATATTAATTATCAGAGGGTCGACTGTAAACTAATCTTAATTAATGGATTAGATTTACGGGTTTTTGTCCAAATAATTTCTCTATAAATAACTTATTCCCATTTGGTATCTCTCTCGTCAATCTGCAATTATGAATTGCAGATTCACCCATGAATCTGCAATTCATAATTGCAGACTTCCTTAATTACAATTAAGGGGATTTAATTTGATTCTTATGTGGGAATCAGTGATTCCCTGCTAGAAATCATTAAAGGCCCTTATGGTGTCCACGATTATGAATTGTGAACACCTCTGTATATAAGAGGAGGAGGAGGACGGGGGTGGGGGGTTCTGCATACCCAAACCCACTCCTTCCCTCCATCTTCCTCTTTCATAAAAAAAAACACCCCCCGTATTAAATTCTAAAAAAAAAATTAGATTTTTTTCGGTTTAGATTTGCGATTTTGTAATTTCAGATTAAGGCGTTGAAATTTTGGAAGTGGACAGCGTACTATTTTCCTGAGGACTACAAGAGGTGAGTGAATATTTTATTTACTTTAATTTTCAATATAAATTGTTAGTTAAATGTTAAAAATTAGTTTAAATTAAAAAAAATTATAATATAAAGAATTTAGTGTAACTGTAAAATTCTAGGGATTAGTCAAATATAAGAAAATATTAAAAAATGTTAGAAAACCCTAATTGTTAAAATTGTTGATTTATTTTTTAGTGTTGGTAAAATGGTAGGTATTATTAAAGTTTAACAGAATGTTAAATATTTTAAAATTTATTATAATTTAGAATAATGAACTCGGAATTATAATTGTTAAAATTGATATTAAATAAAAATTGTTAATAAAATGCTAAAACCTAGTATAATTTAGAAAAATGTTATAATTTAAAGAATTTAGTATAATTATAAAATTAATTGCACTTTAGTAAAATGTTAGGGATTAGTCAAATTTAGGGGAATGTTATAGAATTTTGTATTTTATTTAAATTTTAAAAAATGTTAGAGAATTGTAATTATTAAAATTATTAACTCATTATTTATTGTCGGTAAAATGTTAGGTATGATTAAAGTTTAGCGGAATGTTAGATTTTTTTAGTATTTATTATTGTTTAAAATAATGTTAAATAATAGTAATTGTTAAAATTGAAGTTAATTATATGTTTTTAGTAAAATGCTAGAAATTCATAATTGTTATAATTATTTATTATTAGTAAAATATCGTTAAAAATGCTATGCATATGAAATTGCTATAATTTGTGGACAAATAATAAAAATAGAGATTTTAATTTTTTTTTAACGAAACTTGTAGTAATGTCGATACTCAATCTATCGTTCATGATATGGTACGATGGGCAAATCCTAACCCCCCCCCCCCCCCCCCCACCCGTGGAGTAGAATATCACGGTAGTTGTCGAATAGAGATGCCACTTAATGAACGAATGAATTATGAAGAATTGGTTAGCATTTGTAGAAGGGCAGTTTAACTGAACCGAATTCTACTAACTCAGAAGTAGAGATTACACAAATTTCATTCAGAATGCCTAGATTTGTAAGGGGTGAAGTAGATTCATACGTACTCTTTTTAGTGGAGAACAATGACCACGTATTTGAAATACTAACCGAAACTGTGAGATGCCTGAATCTACGTATTATAGAGTTTTACGTGGAGTACCGAATTTTGGCTAGAACCGAAATTTTGCTGGATCAGTTGGAGTTAAGCGATTCGAGCGAGTGAGAGTGAGATAGTGAGTCAGTAAGGAGCAGTGATGAAGACGACGAATAACACTTTTACGGGAGCGACGAAGATGATACAAGGGACATCGACGTCGGGTTAGAAGTGTCCAATTTGGGAGAACAGACACAGTACCAGTCGCAGCTCCCCGAACACGTTCGCCGTGTAGATGTCGACGACTTTCAAGTTAACTTGAATGAGGGTGAGAGCCCGAATGTTACCTAGCAGCCTGGAATGGAGTTTCAAATTGGGATGACCTGCACGAACCGCGACGTTGTGCAGACCTGTGAGACCGCTTATTCAATGGCCATGAGGAAGGAGCACAAGTTTCATCGGACTACCCAGAAGACAATCGTGTTGGTTTTCCGACACAATGAAAGTTGCAGATTGTGGTTGGGGGCTACTTTGCTACAAGCAACCCATACGTGGACCCTGAAAAAAAAATATAGCAGGCCACACACGTGCGATCATTTTGTGACAGGTCGCGACCATCGAAATTTTAGGGCCAGTCGAATCGTAGAATTTATCATGGGCCAAGTGTTGGAGCAGCGTGACATACTCATCAAGACGCTCCTGGCTGGCATCTGGGAAGCTTATTCTGTAATGCCTACCTATAAAAGAACTTGGTTAGCTAAGGAGAAGGCAATCTGCAGTGTTTACGGGAATTGGAATGACTCTTTCGCCCAGGTTTGTAGCTTCATGGCCAATATGAAAGTCATAAATCCCAGATTATTCTGGCATGCAGAAAGTATGTTTTTAATCACTGCCATTATGTAATTTTATCCAGAGCAATACAATTAAGTGCCGACTATAATTATATCCAGTTTCTATTAAACAAGCGATCCAATGTACACAAACTAAAACCAAGTGGGGATATTTCGTAGAATGTTTTGGACCTTCTTCCCGATGATAGCTGGATTCCCTTTTTTAAAGCTTGTTCTATTCGTCGATGGGAATCATTTGTACGGGAAATACACAATGACCCTGCTGATTGCGTCGTCAATAGATGGAAACAGTTATATAATGCCACTTGCCTTTGCACTTGTCGAATCCAAGAGCACTGCAAGCTATGATTTTTTTTTGACTCATCTCTGGTAGCAGGTTATCAAGCAAAGAAAAGTGGCAGTTATTTAGGATCGCGCTGCTGGAATAATAGATGTTTTGAAGCATCCTGAGTGGGTGGGTGTTTCTCACATATTCTGCATAAGGCATCTAGCGAGTAATTTCAATACTCACTTAAGAGGTAAGGATTTGAAAAAGCTGGCAGAAAAAATAGGTACAATCATTGCTATTCAATAATGACTAATCGTATATTTCGATATTATGGACAAATTGAAGTTTTTAATAAAATTTTGGTAAAACTGATGTACAGGTTGGGCTTACCAAGAGAAGAAATTCACACGGTATATGAAAATTATGAAGATCAAATCACCTGATCGGTATAAATATTTTGACTAATAAGGAAGTATTGATGAAAAATCAGTGGTCAAGGGTGTTTGACGTCAACGGACAACGACACAATGCGATGACAACAAATTATGCCGAGTCTGTTAATGCGACGCTCAAGAATATTAGAGGGCTTCCTATCACCGCAATGATTGAAGCTATTTTCCATAAGCTTGTCAAAAAATTCATTACGTGTTGGACATTTTATAAGTCATTGATCGACAACAACATTGAGTACACGCTAATCTGCATCCAATTATTGCGAAAAGCAGGAGACAAGGCCCGCACCCATGTCGCGAAGCCGTATGACATTACCACGATGACGTATGAAGTGGTGACTTAGAAGAACAGCACGCATCAAGTCGGAGGAAATGTACATACAATAAACCTCTATAAAAAGAAATGCACGTGTGGTAAAGTTTTAACAACTGAAGGTGCCTTGCTCTCATGCTATGGCGGTGTGTGCAAAGGAGAATCTGAACCCTCATGACTACATCGGGTTGCACTTTCGAAACCAAAATGCAATCCAAATTTTGTGCCAAACCCAGTGACGTCCCTTTTGTGCCAAACCCTGGCTGGGCTAGAAAGAAGGGACGATTAGTCAATCAACGGTTTAGAAATGAAATGGATCAAACTTACAAAGAGTATCAAACCCCAAATTTTTGTAGTAAATGTGGTAATAGAGGTCATAATGCCAGAACTTGCACTAATAGGATTAGAGATGCCTGACTTGTTAATCTGTCATGTAATGTCATTATTTTCCCTTCATGTAATGTCCTTTTTTTCCTTCATGTAATGTCATTATTTTCCCTTAATAAGATTGTTTAATATGAGGATCCCTTTTGTCAAATGTTTATATTATCAAAAATATTAATTGTTTCATATTTTGTGTATTTTTTATTATTAAATTTCACTCATGATTTTTTTTGCAGCGATGGCTGCCCCCGGCGACTACTACCAGCCTGCACATATCGTCGCATATTTGGGATCACCCTGTAAGCAATGCTATATTATTATTTCCACATTAATTTGTTAATTTGTTCACTGAAACTCTGACTTGGTATATAATTTTGCTTTCAGGATAACATCAATGTCCTCGGCTCGCGTTCTAGTCCAGGTTTACCCTTATTTAATGCGATAGATTCACGCCTCCAGTCCGGAGTCCTCCGGACGGGCCTTTCTGGTTTCATCGGGATGCGACAGTATCGGGTCAACATGTCCATTGTTACTGCCTTAGCGGAGAGGTGGAGGCCGGAGACGCATACATTCATGTTTCCAGATGGGGAGTGCACTATCACCTTGTAGGACATAGCGATCCTGACTAAACTCCCCATTGATGGGACGGCAGTGATCAGAGACATGTGGGACGACTGGCAGGATAGGGGTGTTTAACTGTTGGGGAGACTGTTAGAGATCTCTTGCTCAGAGGGTTCATCTTGGGTTGGGGCTGGGTGGTTGTATAGGGAGTTCGGTGATTTTAGACAGTTTCCGGCGCATGCCACGTCTGAGCATGTTGATTGGGCAGTTAGGGCCTACCTATGGGCTGCTCTGCAGACACTGTGCTTCGCAGACCTGAATAGTGGCCATTTGGGTTTGAGGATTTTACCCCTTCTAGTGGATTTACAGGGTTTACGGACTATTAGCTGGGGATCGGCAGTTTTGGCACACTTACCATGAGATGTGCATTTCTACGCGGGTGTACAAGCGCCGACGTAACATTGAAGGTCGAGGATTCTAAAGCTATGGGCATTCGAGTGACTGAAGCCACTTCGTTCCCGATTGCTGACCCCCGATATTAGAGTGGATCTACCTTTGGGTGACAGGTACGTATTTACTAGTAAAATATCATCTTCACTTGTACTATAATTCATTAATCAATATATTTTATTATTTTTTGGATTAACAAGTGGGGCGGCCCTAGGATCGTCGGGCCCCAAGCACTACATCCAGGACGTCAGGTTAATTTTTAATGGGCTGCGAAACGAGGATTTAAGTTTTGTAGTAATTTCAGTTTAACTTTATATAATTAACCATAGTATGACAATGTAATTAATTTTTTGTCCAGATCCGGTGGCAGCCATATTCAGACAATATTCTTAGCTCCATCCCTCGATAGTACATTGATAGGGCACATCTCTGGCGTGCACGAGTCCTACTTAACATTCGCGAATAGCACCAGCCGAACCGGGTGCTTCAACAGTTCGGGCTAATTCAGCCTATTCTATTGTTCCCCTTGCAGGATGAGGCCATACACAATGTCCGCTACCGGGACTCCACCAGCTTCGCAGATTATCTAGACTATTGGGTGCAGTTTTGGAATAACATAAATGCATTTGTGGTTCAGGGCCGACAACTTCAATACCCACCCCACTACCATTCACAGTACATGGACTAGTATAGACGTCGATGCCAGAGATGGATTACACTTCAAGGTGCAGAGGCCGGCACTAGTGTACGTATTTTTTTAAATGAAAATACTTACATTTTATTCGTATTCATTAATAATATCACTGACGGTTTATTGTATCTTTTCACAGCGTGATATGCAGGAGATGACCCGCGTTACGGGGGCCTCCAGTTCGAGCGGCACTCGTAGGATTAGGGCAGGTGCATGGAGTTCTTAGCTTGCTACCAGAGAGGATCACAGGGACGTCACACTCCCCCCCCCCCCCCCCCCCCCCCCGAGCCAGCAGACCCACCATACCAGCTGCCTCCACTCCCTCCCTGCCGGGTCGATTTAAGCTTCATCAGATGACAGCGTCGACAGCCCCCTAGAGTGCCTCCACAGCCCTGTCCAGACCATGTGTACCCTATCCCGCAACCGTTATTCTTTCACATGGAGCCCTCAGACATATCCCAGTCGGAATACGGGCCAAGACAGCATTACAGGTCAACCTCCGGATCGACACCCCAGGCATCATAACCACATGTTTGATTAACTTTGATATACTATTTAATTTGTTAACTCGTATTTTATGCTCCCACTCTCAGTGCCACCGATGTCACTATTTCAGGTCTCGCCTGCGCCAATGCCGTATTTTGACTCATTTTTCGGGTATACGACTTTTACGACCACTCGGGATCCACCTCAGCCATCTGAATCACATGTTTGAGTTACTTTATTATATTTTTTTAGTTTATAATATTGTATTTTAGTCTAGAATCTAATACATTACATCGTTCAGGTCCCGCCGGCGCCGATCCCGTCTTTCCAGTCATTTTTTGGAGACATGGGATATACTCCTCTAGGCATGCTGGCTCAGCCAGAGTCAGAGCAGTTATGGCTTGCACCGCCGACGCATCCAGACGTCCCCTGGCGTGCATCGACATAGTATGATTTTGTTGAAAATCTGTTCTACTATCCTGACCCCCCTGATTTAGCACGGCGTCGACGTCACATCAGCTGCCAGTTCCCCTCAGGCTCAGGATCCGTCACAGATGTATTTCTCGACTACGCAGTCGTGGTTGACCAGTACAAACCTTGCGGCTGAGCCGTTTTCGCACATCAGTTTTAGCATTTCACGCCTCCAGGTTTTACCCTGTACCTGATAGGAGTAAAATACTCCTATATTTAGAGTGTTTTTCCGCATGCTTTCATATGTTTTCACCTCGCTTTTCTATGATAATGTATACCTTATAGCGTGTGTGTGTGTTTCAGGGAATCAAGAGCATTGTGGAGTGTTTTAAGGCCAAAAGAGTGAAGAATCGTCAAATTCGGAAAAGGGCGAAGTCTTGAAGCAAAGAGACGCTGAAATCACATTTTAGAATCTGACCCCGATGCACTCATTGATGAATTTGGACTAGTTCGAGGCTTCAAACGAGTTTGTGTTATTCACAAGAAATAAAGTAGACATCCTAAGCTTTCCAAAGGTTTAAGAACCAACTCATTTGGACGTTTCTACACCAAGTTATGAAGTTTTGAAGTTCATGGTTGTGCAGTGGAAAGTGTGTCTCGATTCGAGACAACCAACTTAAGATGGTGTCTCGAATCGAGACACAAAGAAATTAGAAGCATAATTGTGCTTCACTTGTGTCTAGATTCGAGACATACTCCTTTAGTTGATTGTCTCGAATCGAGACAAGAGCAAATAAGGAATCTCAGCACAAGACAAAGGCACATCTTGAAGTCCACTTCCCCAATTTGGCCAAGCACCCTTTTTCATAGTTGTCTCCTATTTCCTCATTTTTAAATACTATATAAACACTTTTATCTCTTTTTTAGGTCAAGAAGAGTGATTTGATAGTAAGTAGTAGTCACCTTCAATTATTGTAGAACACTTTACTCTCTAACTTTTAGTTGTAGCAATAGCTTTTAGTTATAGTTCTTATTGTTCTTACTATTTGTAGTAATATATCATCATAGTTCTTAGTGTTCTTCAAGTTTATTTCCAGATTTTGCTACTTTGGGAAAGTTATTCAATACAAGTATTAGTTTATTTATTGAAGTTTCATTATCTTGTTCATGCTTTTAATGTTCATTTATTATTCCAAGGTACTTATTCTCTACTCTATGCTTAATCTTTGTTATTGTTTAATTAGTTGTGTTGTGATGATAATTAGTGGCTAGACCCTTTGTTTAGGGGTTGTTATGATTGCCTTGTTTGATTAGCTAGGTGATTAGGGTTAGGGTTTTGGATTAAGATGGTTGTTGTGCTCCTTGGACCTAGTGCTTAGATTAAAGTGATCTCTTAATCTATGATTTGTGATTTAATTAGGAGGGCGAGAGTTAACTAATTAAATTATACCTGGGGGAGTACAAGCTTGAGACTTAGGTGCACTAGCGTGACCTAGGGCTAATTTGGTTGTGTAGTTTGCTTATTAATTGGCTTGATTGATTCTATCGAAATCTATGAGCACGAGAGTGGATTAGATTTCGGTGTTTTAATCAAGTTCGATTCTCCGCTTCCGGCTCGAGAGAGCGGAAGTGATTCCGTAGAATAGCTTGACCTGGCCTAAGATCCAATCACCTTGACCCGAACTCCCTAGTTATTACTTTGGCATGACTAGCAACCTCTAAGCGTTTTACCCTAGTTGTTTAAATCTCATGTTAATTAGTTGATTGTTTAGTTAATTGTTTTAGTTAAGTAGCGTATTTAATTAATAGTTTGTTTGTGTGTTCCTTTTAATTGAAACCAAAACAAATCTTTCTATTGCTTTTCGAATTGAATTTCACAATCAATTTCCTTCACTTTAAACCTCTAGTCCTTGTGGGTTCAACCTCGACTTGTCGAGTACTACGAGTTGGCTTTAAGCTTAACAGTACCCAGACATCACCTCGCAGGATCTCCGCGACACTGCGCCAGCTTCAGTCACTGACCATCCGGATCGGGCTACAGACGCTGATAGTGACGATTCATAGGATATTGACGATTTCGATGACAGAGACGAGGGTGATGTTGGCAGCTATAATATTGTGACTGATACCTCGCGCCAGCGACGAACTCAGCATGGACGCAACATGAGGACCCGAATGCGGCGACCGACACGATTTCACGATTAGTTTTGTTGTATTTTGTACCAAAATTTTTGTAAACAATTTTAAAATAATATCTTTTTGTGTTTATTACAAATATTAAAATTTGTGTTTATTTTTTAATATTTTTAATATTTTTATTAATTTTAAATTATATATTAAAAATATTAAAAATTTGTTTATATTTGATTGTTGGTTTATATTAAAATTGAATATTTGTTTTTTTACATATAATTCAGGTCAATGATTGGACAATGAATTGCCCAATCATTAACCAAATTTATTACCGCAATCATTGGGGAGACAGAAGTTGTCTCCCCAATATGATTGGGCGCACCAATCCAAGCGGATTGGTTCTTAATCACCTGATTAATTGTTAATCAGGTGATTAAGAGGAATTCGCAGTTGTGAATTGCGGATTCTCCCTTGAATCCGCAATTCACAATTGCGGATTCATGCCACAAACACCAAACGGGAATAAATTATTTATAGAGGAATTATTTGGACAAAAATCCTTAAATGGGTTTACTATATATAAATTTAAAATTTATTATTATTTAGTTTATTAATTATTAAAATTATGTTTATTTATGGATTCGCAGATGCGGTATAGGATCTTCCTGAGAGTAGCTTGTTTTAGTGACCTACGGGTATTAAGACAAGAGTAATGCTACATAACCCAACTCTTTTAACCCATCATCTTGTACTGCCTGACGTGTCAGTTAAAGAGTGCATGCATTAAATTTTATTTTTTGAGATATACATTTTTGGGTGGGACGAATGAAATCCTGCCACATAAGGTGGGTTATTGAAGGTGGGTTAAATAGGTGGGTTATAAATCATTTTCCATTAAGACAAATAGAGAATGAAAGAAGAATTTGAGTTCCGGGCCTCGAGTTCACTTCGGTACTTAAGTCAGTAAATAAAGAGTAATGCTATATAACCCTCCTTTTTAACCCACCTTCTTTAACCCACCTGACATGGTAATAAACTAGTGGATGCTTTAAAAGTCGTTTTTTGAGATATACACTTTTGAAGGGGAATTGGACGAATTAAATGCTGCTATTTAAGGAGGGACAACGAAGGAGGTACAAAATGGTGGGTTAAATAGCATTTTCCGTAAATAAATTGGATATTGATTGCTAGTAATAAATGAGTGTGATCTGGTCCTAAAAAGTGAAATTATTACCTCTTTTATAGGCTTCTTGACGTAGTCCCCTTCTTGCAGCGATGTGTGATTTTGGCTGCATGTTTTATACTATATCATTATTTATATTTGATACTCCTTCCATCTCCAAATTGGTATACCATTTTATTATATTTGATGTTTTAAATTATATATCATTTTCTATATTTAGTAAATAATCTAAATATAAATTTTTTATTTATTTAAATATTTATATATAGTTATCTTAAAGTGAATTAATTACTCTATATTTCAATAATAAATTAATCAATAACAAATTAATCATTCATAAACTACTATATATATATAAATAAATTATAGAAAATAAAAGAATAAAAAAATTATTTTGATCAATTTAATTATTTTTAAATTACATGATGCAAAAGTGTGAAATTTTGAAATTTAATATGTCAATACATATATTTGACATGGTACTCCGGTCTGCCACACACATATAAAATTGCCGGAAAATATATTTGAACTACAAAATATAAAAAAAAAATTATTTTATAACATTTTAAATATTAAAATTAAATTACTACAAACAATAAACGTTGAAATTTCATACACCAATACCTCACTCTATTACATGATTTGTACGGCAGTTGCAGAATTAGCTCAATTTTTTTTTCTCAAAGATGGTATTTCATTAAGCTAAAACAGATTATAAAAACTTAGTCTCAAGCCATGACAAATGGGCAAGAGAATCGCAACAGAAATCAAAATCACATAGGGCTTTCTTGGCTATTGAGTTAGCCACCCAATTACAAGAACGACGAACGAAAACAAAAGAACTAGTGAGGAATCTATTGCATAACGATCTACAATCATTAAGAATAAATTCACAGCAGAACCGTCGGTCATAGCAGCATGGCTTCTCTGAGTGCCGAGGACTCCACCATTGCAGGGGAGTGAACATAGTTCAATGATTAGCTCAACCCACATTTTCTTTTCATTTGTGAGGGAGTTGAATAAACCAAAAGCAAATTAAATAAAATTGAAATTTTAAATTCAATTATAAACTAATTTTATTTAGCTTAAGAGTGTACATTATGTTATTTAATGTACACTCTTAATTTATGCTAGAGAGATTCATAAATAACAAAACAAAAAATTTAGAGATTAAATTACAATAAATTTAAAGTTAGACTATCTAATTGTAAAAATATAAAATTTCAGGGATCATATTGAGGATGTTTCCCAAAACAACGTGTAACACCATTTCATATTTAATTTCATTTGATGCTTATCAAATAAACCCACATCATCATTTATGTATTAATCTTCACGCGAAAATCAAGAAAATAATAAAAAATATTCTCTCGGCCCCATTTATAATATTTCATTATATATTTTTTTATGAATAAAATTATATTAAAGCCACAAAAAGTGGCAAAAAACAGCTACCTTAAACTTTTGCACAAAAAGTGGCACACTTTTGGTGGCACACTAAAAGTTTAGGTAAAAAGTAACGGACAAAAAGATCATCTGTCTTAATACAAAATACTGGAAGGATTTAAAAACAAATCCAAACCCGATAGCAAAAACTCCTATTACAACTCTTGATAATAAAAACAGCTTTAGAAAAGCAACTAAAAATAATTGTTTCCTTGTTTGATCTATCATTCCGAAATACTCTGGCATTCCTACATTTCCAGATTTCCCACACAATCAAATACCACAAAATTTCCCAAAGCTTCCAGTAAGGACCTCAAGGAACCATGCTCTGCCACTGAATCATAAAATCCACAATAGAATTAGGAGAAACCCAAACTAAATCCAATCTCTAAACAACGTCACACCAAATACTCTTAGCGAAGATACAATGCATAAACAAATGCTCCTGTGTTTCAACCACATCACACAAGATACACAAAGTATTATCCGAAGAGACTATAGAGCGTTTTGCCAAAAAATTCAAAATAGGAACTCTATTATGTAATGCCACCTAAATGAAAAATTTCACACGAGGAGGAGCCTGAGATTTCCAAAGCTGAGTGAAACAGGAAAAAATCTTCGTATTTGAAGTTGCTACATCTAATTCCTCTGAAAAATTCACTCACAGCATAGGTAACGCTAACCTGTGTATGAGCAACAACTGTACTCGCATGCGTCAACTGTAACTCATCCACCAATTCTTGAACCCGTCTATTATTGTCTTGATGCTCCTGGAAAGTGGTAAATTGTTTTTTATATATATTTAAAAAAAATACTTATTCTTTGGAATTGCATATTTGTTTTTATTTTATTTTTATTAATTGTGCTTTAAAATTATATATATGATTAATTATCTTACAAGTGTATTTAATTATTAAGATAAAATAAAGAATAAAAAAAAAGTTTAAATTAAAAAATTACAATGAAACTTCTTGAGTGGAACATAAAAAAAATAACAATAGAACTTTCTAAATGAGACATGATAACTTGTGGAACGGCGGCGACGCTCTGATCCGGCGGAAGCTTCAAGACCGTACCTGAAAGACACAAGACACAACCGTAAGAAGGATGCCGGAAGAGAATTCCGGCAAACCACTCTGACGGTCTAGTCAGTAGATGTTTTAGTGAGAGAAAGAATAAGAAGTGAAAGTGAGTTATGAGTTGAGAGAAAAAGAGAATTAATCTTTTCACTTACTTTTTCTTAGCCTTTTATGCTATGTATTTTGTTCCTCTTTGTCTGGCCCGACAGACCTGATTTCATTCTCTTTGTCTGTGCAGATATTGTCTGGAATGTCAGGGTACGTTCTGACAGGTTTGTCGTTGTACTCGGTGAGAGGTGAACTCGGGTGAAACCGAGATGGTATTTTCGTGTATGCTGCTCGGTGTGACCGAGATGGTACCCAAGATGATGTTATTTCTATGTATGTTGTTCGCTGTGTGTTCTGTTCGGCTTTCCCGAGATAATGATGTGATATGTCTTGCTCGGTTGGGACGAGATGACGTTGTTTATGTGACTTGGTCGATTGGTTGGGGTGGTGTTATGGTGTGCCTTACTCGGTTTATGTCCTATTCAGAGTTTGTTCATTTGTGTTGTTATCAAGACAGAAAGAATAATATATATAAAACCCATGTCATTTTTTATATTTAATCTTCACGCAAATAACTAGAAAATGATAGGTATTTTAAAAAAATAAAACTCAAAAGTCAATTATTACACCAATCAATCACTAAAATGTCTTTTTATTTTGAAGCATAGAATCCGCCTGAGAATATAAAAACTATGTAGATCTGGGGACTCATTTTTATCATTTATAAAAAAAACTTATTTATATATTTTTATATTATTTTTTAGGTTAATGTTAAAAAAATCACGAACTTTACACGTTTTTTCATTTTAATCACGCAGTTTAAATTTTCTCATTTTCATGCACGAACTACCACTTTTTCTCAAATTCATGCACGGTGCTAAGGTGTCACGGCTCCATTGGTGTAATTCGCTGAGGTGGAGGTCATTTTACACCAATGAATGAGTGCCACCTCAGCACCATGTATGAATTTGAGAAAAAGTGGTAGTTCGTGTATAAAAATGAGAAAATTAAAATTCGTGATTAAAATAAGAAAATGTGTAAAGTTCATGATTTTTTTTTATATTAACCCTTATTTTTTCCGTCTTATTTTATATAACACCCTACTTTTAAAACTTAATTATCATCTTTCCATATTTTCACTTGATATCCAGTTTCTAAAAATAATTTCAAAAATGACTCCTCTTGATTAGAATTTATAACTCTATCTCTCACAGTTTTTTACAGCTGCATATCTCTTTTTCCTTTTAAAATTTCGCTCTCTCTCTTTTCTTCTCTTCCTCTCAAATTTCTCTCTTTCTCTCTTGAGGTAATTACTTTCAATCCCCTAACATTTAACGTAAAACACTAATTAGACCTTGATATTTAAAAAATTATACTAACATACCCTTCAATTTTGTAATATTACACTAAAACACTCTTCCATTTTATTTTCCGTTAGTCAACTGTTAGTTAAGAAAAATGATATACTGTATATATTATATTAATCGGACCTTTTATTTTACAATATTATACATTTTACACCATAAATATTTTTTAATATATTTCAAATTTCAAATTTTATAAGATAAAAAACATATAAATAATAGAAAAAATAATAATTTTTTTATTTTTAGTAATGATTAATATATCGTATTATAATTTATTTTAATATAAAACAATTATAAATAATAATAAGTGTTTCATTGATGATAGTAATGTATTTACAATTTTTTATAAAATAAGATAAATTGAAAATAATTATATATACGAATAATAGAAAATTAAAAAAAGTTAACTTTAAATAAAAAAATATGTCAAAATTATTTTTGTTATCTTTTGAAAGTACAAAGCATTACTAAAAATAATTTAATACATATTTATTACTATTTATATTAATTTTATATTAAAATAAATTACAACATAATATATTAATTATATTAAAAAAATGTTTTACTTTTTTATTATTTTTATGTTTTGTGTCTTATGAAATTTGAAGAATCAAACAGGTTAAAAATATATATGGTAGTAAAGTGTGTATTATTATAAAATAAAAAGACCAATTAATATAATATATCAAACTTCAAGTAGCATATAGTAAATTATTTTTCTTATGCATTAATTTATTATTATTACAGTATATTATTATTTTTTAACTAACAATTGACTAATGAGAAATAAAACAGAAAAATATTTTCAATGTAATATTATAAAACTGGAAGGTATATTAATATAATTTTTAAATATCAGGATTTAACTAGTGTAATACACGTAAGAGGATTGGAAGTAACTACCTCCTTTTTAAATTGAACAAAGGATCAATTCACCCCCTCAACTTGGCACGAAATATCAAATGAGTCATTTTCGCCGCTTTTGGTACAAACAAACCCAAAACTTGCGTTTTCGTATCAAAAAGCCCCTCGCCCACTCTCACTCAAGCAAGTGAGCTACACTTTCTCTAAAAAAATGGAAAAAATTTAAAAAAACCCCTCAATATTTTATTTATCTCTTAAATCAATTTTTGATAATTTTTATTTTCAATTATATCTTTATAATTTTAAAATTTAATAACTATTTATTTTTTTAATAAAAACATAGGGACCTTTTTTTCCCTTTTTCCTTCCCTCCTCTTCTTCTTGCCTCATTCTTCTTCTTTCTCCGGCACAGTTCTTCCTCCGCCCGCCTCCACTTCCACCACCGTACACCTCCGCTCCCACCCATGTTTTCCTCCACTACCGTTTATTCCTATTAGGGATGAACAGAAAACGTTGCTGTTTATCCCTAAAAAGGATGAATTTCGTTCATCCCTTTTAGGGATGAACAGCAAAAGCTGCTGTTCATCCCTAAAAAGGATGAACGGGCTGTTCATCCCTTTTAGGGATGAACAGCAGATTGTTCATCCCTATTAGGGATGAACAGCAGATTGTTCATCTCTAAAAGGGATGAACAACCCTGCTGTTCATCCCTTTTAGGGATGAACAATGAAGGATTGTTCATCCCAAAAAGGGATGAACGGAAATGGTGGGTGTAATTCAGTCCGGCGGCGGCGGTTGATGTGGCGGTGGTTTTCAATGGGTTAGGTTAGATTTAATTAATTTTAATTAGACTTAATTAGTGTAAATAGGGTGTTAATTGTGTTTAATTAGTATTAAATTAGGATTAATTAAGTTAAAAAATTTAATTATTCATTCTCACTCTCTTTTTTGTGTCAGAGGGGTCTTTTTGATACGAAAATGCAAGTTGCGGGTTTATTTGATACGAAAATGCAAGTTTTGGGTCTGTTTGTACCAAAAGCGACGAGATTGACTCATTTGATATTTCGTGCCAAGTTGAGGGGGTGAATTGATCCTTTGTTCTTTTTAAATTAGTGATAATCATGTAATCATGCATGGACTTGCTTAGTCTATTACTCTATTTGTTTTTTCTAGATATGTCATTTTCTTACTTGTCGCGCGAAGGTTAAATATATTCATAAAAATATGTAACTTATTGCTAATAAATGCCGATCCTCTAGAAGATATAATATGAAGAAAGTTTATGATTCCTGAAAATTGATTAACTAATCTCATATTCGTCAAAAAAATTAACTAATCTCATATAAATTTTGCCATCCTTTGCAGTTTCATGAGTGATTGATATTATGGTAGAAAAAACTCCTTAAGAACAAATAATAAATTTTAACGTATTTATACCAACAAACTGTAACTCAAATAGTTTAAATGTTGGACAATAAATTATCAAAGTCGTGGATTCAATCTTTTCTATAAGTACTCCCTTTCCCCAATTATCAAAAAAAATAAGTGTTTATCAAAAAACTATTTTAAATTTTGATATCAATATTTTTGGGAAATCTTGTTGGACATAAAATGTAAGAAATTTTTAATTAATAATAATAGTAAATAATTTTTTTAATTTTTTTTACTTTTATATTAAATATAAGCTTAACCCATTTTCGGATCCCTGCATTTAAGGTTTTTACACATAAATTCCTTAAACTAAAATACCCCATCATAAAATCTCTGCACTTTCACTTCCATCACCCCGATGTTCCTCAGTTAAGGTGAGTGTTAACGCCATTAAACTCTCTTTATTTCCTACAAGTATTACCCCAATCTCAGATCCCTGCACTTTTAATTTTTTTAATTTAAGTCCTTGCACTTTCAATTTTTTTAATTTTAGGTGTACTTTTAAATATAAAAATTACGTATAAATATGTATTAATTGTTAGTTTAATCAAACTAAAATAGAGTATACAATATTAAAACTTATATTTTTAATGGGTATGGATTTTAATCTATTTTATTAAATTACCAAACTGATGAAAAAAAACTAATTTAAATTTGTTCTTACTAAATATTTATATTATTATTATTTAATTTTAAATAAAAAAAGTATAATTGATTTAGTTTTTTTTTCATTATGTTAAAAATAAAAGTGAATTATTTTTTTTAAGTAAAAATCAATTCAGAAAAATAAAATGTCACGACCCAAATTTATGAGTCGCGACCGGCGCTAGGGAATGGGAGTGGTAGCTCCGAAACCCGTAGCAAGCCTAAAATCCTGTGTAAATTTTTCACAAACCAAATCATGTTTCATATATCAAAATACATGTGACCCCATTTTACAAAAGCATCAGAGTTAAAATGCGCAATACAAATACCTAGACAAAAACATCTAGACTACTGCGGACTGCTAGAATGAAAACCTTCTTTCACTTCTTGTGCAAATGACTTCCGAGAATTAAAACTTCGGAAGCTTGACTTTCCAAATAATATCATGCTATCCCTGAAAAATGGGAGGAGCAACGGGGTCAGTATAAAACTGAGTGAGTTCACCAAATTACACGCAATATCACATAAAGGGTTAAAACCGTTGAAAACCCATTTTATATATAGAAAACACTCTTTTAAAATCATATTGCATACCCTCTTTACTTTCCTTCATATCTTTTTGTTTATTTCATAAACTTATAGTTTATACGTATTTGACATCTTCGATTTCTTATTATGGTTTTGATATTTTTCTTCTCTCGTTTTGTTTCATTAGTTTTCGACCGAATCTTAAATCTTAGTTTATATCATCATGATTCTAAGTCGAACTAAATCATTGGCAAGTCTCTTGTGACTTGATCCTTATGGTTGGGTCCCGAGATAGTTCAACCGAGTTACCCATAACCATATGGTACAGTCCCGAGATAATTCAACCGAGTTACTTGTACCATTTCTCAATCCCAAACGATCGATAGGAGTCCCGAGATAATTCAACCGAGTTACTCCTTAGACACGGGTCCCGAGATAGTTCAACCGAGTTACCTTCGTGTCTGCATTCGGACTCTGCACCCTGCAGGTCTTTTGAACTTAACCGTCGATTCATATGATTCCTATTGACATTTAATAGGAGTAATTGTTCACATTGTGTCTCGATCTTGTTTTGTATTGATTCTCGATGTATCACACTTACTTTTTATTTCGTATGAGTTCCGAGGATTATCATCGAGAATGGATGAGATACAGGTCCCGGGATAATTCTACCGAGTTCAACCTTGTATCTCAGTTCTTATTATTTTGTGCACCATAGTACAATTCTCATTTTACGTTTTTGTATTTTTCGTTCTGTTGTATTGATCCTTTATGGACCATGGCATGCACATTACAATCTACAAGCATACATCTATAACACACGCACGTATGGGTATTTATTATGTTTGATAGTACATATCGAAATGTACTATATTTCCTTATTCATATTTGATCTGATACTTGTATATTATTCGATATTCGATTTATTAGTACATATAGGAATGTACTGTACTTTTCTTATTTATATTTGGTTCAATTCACATTTTATTACTTTACCCATCCCCGGTGTTTAAATATATATACTCTTTTCATTTACTTGTATTATTATCAAAATAGCACAATACGATAAAACATCATTTTCAAAACATACATATATATGCATTTTAAGAACATACATTTAAACATAAAAATATCCATATAGCTTTCGTATTAAAATACGTAGCTTTACGAATATTAGCGAGTAATTTAAAGTGTACTCACCACTTGCTATCCATTTACTCTAATCCAGTAAAACGTTAATCTCGATCCATAAACTCCGAGCCTCGTCGATAGTCGCCTCGTCGGGTCTACATAATTATGATAATGGCATGAATCAACAATATTCAAGCTATAACTATTTTAACTATAAAGTTGGATTTCTCACCAACTTTGGCTACTTGAAAAGTATACTTAAAATGGTCCGACCTCTAAACAAAATTGACATTCCTATAGCTTGGAATGTCGCCTACAATATTCATTTTGGTCTCGGACAAAAGCTAGAACCCAAAGATGTCGGAATCTAGCTCCTAAGTTATTACATAGTGTTGTCCTAAAACTGCAGAACTGCTCTGCGCAACGAAATGTTCTGCCTCATATGACCATTTTAGAGGCAGAATCAGGAAAAACTCAAAGCTAGACATTTGTAGAGGACACATTCAAGTTTCTGTACAATCAAACAGAACCTGATTTGGAGTTATACAACCCCAGATATGGCCCTCGTAACATGACTGTTCTACAGAATAGTTTTCTGCAAATTACCAAATGATGTTCAATCACTCAAATTCATTATGATTCAGCTCAAACAACTCCTTTTGAAGCTCACAATCATCAATTGAATCTCCTATTATCTACCTAGCATGAACTCAGTCCTTGGCCGAGGCCCTTAATCCATTTCCTAGTCCAATTTTCAATCAACACAACACATACTCATCAACTACAATCATCAACAATAAAACACCATGACTTCTACACCAAAACCAAAACACATGCCATTGAACTCATCTAATTTAATCAACCTATATTCATCAAACTCAGAATTTATCCTTACCTTGAAGATGTCACATGCCGAAGCTCCAATCATGAGTAATCATCATCAATACCTTCCAAATCAATCTTAGGAACGCCTATGAACATCAATCATTCAAAATTCTCAAATAAAGCTCAAGAACCCTAGAATTTATAATCATCAAATCATCAATTTAAACCATAGAAGTTAGTAATTGATGATCTTACCTTGAAAACCTTAGCTCCATCATCATTTTGCATCCAATTCAAGCTTATAAACTCACTACAATCAACAATTAACCATTACCATCTTTAAACCTAAAAATCCCGAAATTCACAGCTTAAACCTCAACCATATTTTGATTTTCTCACCTCATATTGAAGCCATAGATCTGTAGATAATCGTTTCCTCGTTCCGTGGCCGCAAGAATCGCTAAATTTCGTTGAGAAACGAAGAAGTTATGATATTTGTAAGATTTGAGTGAAAAATGGAGAAGAGTTTCGTGATTCTTCTCTTCTTTGCTGAAAATACTCTTTTGAATGAATGATTATTCATGGGTAGTACTATTCGCCGCCCCAAATAACCACCCACCGCCCAACTTTTGACCAAACTACCCCTAAATCATTTTCATTTTTTTAAAAAAAAATTCAATTCTCTCAAATCAATTAAAAACCCAACGAATATCCGAACGAATTTATAATAAAAATGTTAAAATCGACTAAAAATAAATCTAACAATTAATCGGTTTTAAATTTTTTCATTTAAAAATTTTTAATTTTTTTTTTAAAATTTTTTAATGGGCCATCGACGGGAGATGGCGATGGTCCAATGGACCATCGTCCAGCTTTGGCGATGGTCCAATGGATAATCGCCAAAGCTGGACGATGGTCCAATGGACCATCGCCATCTCCTGGCGATGGTCCATTGGACCATCGCCAAAGCTGGACGATGATCCGTTGGACCATCGTCCAGCGTTGGCGATGGTCCAATGGACCATCGCCAGGAGATGGCGATGGTCCATTGGACCATCGTCCAGCTTTGGCGATGATCCATTGGACCATCGCCAAAGCTGGACGATGGTCCATTGGACCATCGCCATCTTAGGGCGATTGTCCATTAAACAATTTTAAAAAAAAAATTAAAAATTTTTAAATGAACAAATTTAAAACCGATTAATTGTTAGATTTATTTTTAGTCGATTTTAACATTTTTATTATAAATCCGCTTGAATATTCGTTGGGTTTTTAATTGATTTGAGAGAATTGAATTAAAAAAAAAAAACTGAAAATAGGTTAGGGGTAGTTTGGTCAAAAGTTGGGCGGTGGGTGGTTATTTGGGGCGGTAAATAGTAGTCCACTTATTCATTCATAAATGATGATAATAAGTGGGTTAAGAGTCCACTTAAGCCCTTGAAGTTGCCACTTCCTTAACCTTCACTTTCTAACTTTTCTTTCGTCCGATTTAGTCCACTAATCCTTTAATCATTCGATTCTCGATGAGTTCCGTATTATTTATTTTCCAAATAAATAATATTAGTGTCATATCTTATAATATCACCCTCCAATAATTTATTTTGGCAATTTTAGCCAAAAACGCTCAAATTTCCATTTTGAGCTAACTTGCACTTTTTCTCACTTTTTCGTCAAATTTTCATTTTAATAACTATGAATAACAACTTTATCGATATTATTTTCTTATCTTGAGAAAATAGAGTAAAACACAACTTCCTCCGGAAGTTTGTGGTTAAAAGTCCACTTTAGTCCTTAAAGTGGCTAATTTGCACTTTAACCCTTATTCTTAACTAATCGTCAAACTTTCTTCTAAAACGATTCCGTACACTTACGAAACTTGACGATCATTTATTAATAATATTTCACGGACCTTGACGTGAATATTATTAACTATGGCTTTCCAACTTATTTTATCTTATTCCCTTTTTGTCCCGATTAAATCCAATTTATCGCATAATAATTTTCCATTTAAATTATTATCCTACGATAATTCCAATAGACCCTCTTCGGTCTAAGTCCTTATTATCCAATCCTAATCTGATTTTCTCGTTCTTAATCTTTACGATTATGCCTCGTGGCACTACACGTAATACCTCAAAAATTTAGGTTATTACATAAAATTAATTTTAATATATTTGTTTTTGAAAGATTAATTTTAATATATTTTCGTTAAATTAGATATTACTGATGATTCTTTATTTTTTTTTTTAAAATAATATAACATCACACTTAGAGATATTAACGGACGTCGATCCTAATATATGTCAAATTTAAACTTACTTGTGTTAGCTCACAAGTCCAAGCTGGCTACTTTTATTTTTAGAGGAGACATATAAGGTAAAAGTCGGAATAGATTTTTAATTTCTTATTAATTTCTTTTATGTCGACTTTATTTTTTAAAAAATTAATTTTGAATATGTCTCGATTAAGGACCCCATTTACGATATATACTATAATAGTTAAATCATATTTTATTTTGATAAAGCTATCATTAATATAATTTTTTTAAAATGTTTAAATAATTATTATTTAGCTATAAATAAAAAACTTAATATAATTTTTTTCATTAAATTAAAAATTATAAATGAATTTAAATATTATAAAAAAATTAATTAAAATGCATGAATATCTTCTATTATTGATTAAACAAATTACATACTTTTTAAATATATATATTATAAAATAAATTCAGGTTTCTATTTTTTTTAAAAAACAATTATATAGACTTCATTTCTATAATATTAAAGTGCATGGATATTGTTTGTATAAATTACAAATACAGGCACCTAAAATTAAAAGTATAAAGACTTTATTTGTGTATATCAAACTACAAAAATGAATTCTACCCTCATTAACGGCAGTGGCGGATGCACACTATCAAGGGTGCATTACTAAAATTTTACCACGTATGTATATGTGTGTTATATTTACCAAAGTTCTCTAATAGACCCATAAACTTCTAATAAAAAATGCTTATGTAAAGTCTTATGGAACTTTATGTGATTTAACCCACAAAATAATATAATTTATCATCCAACCTTTTTGTTCGTTAAATAAATTTATTTTGTTTTTTACTATTTTCGAAAAACTTTAACTCTTTTAAAAGTTTAAAGTTGCCCTAATGTAATTATCAAATTCCTAAACTAAGAATATAAAATTTAAATTGAAAATAAAAATAAAAATTACTGATTGAAAATCAAAACATTAAATAATAAAAATAAAATTCATTAAAATACATATATTTCTTATATATAAAAACCATAAATGTACACTCAAAATTTAAATTTGATTTTATTCAAATATCTATTGAAATTTTATTTAATAACTTATATTTAATTTATGTATATTTTTTTATGAATCACGTTGAGATATTATAAAAAACAATAAGAATAATCTATAGTTAAATCTAGTAAATTGTTAATTTTTTTAGTATCCGACTTGTAAGAAAACTTATAAATATAAATTTATAAAATAAAGTAAGTGATCAATCATTGAATAGTATTTAATAATATACATTTAAATGATGTATTTAATATGCGAATAACAATTTAATTATTTACTAATTTAAAAATAAAAATATTTTTTATTGATAATAATTACAAAAATTAATAATCTTTTAGTACAATATACTTTAAAAAATTATAATTTTGATTAAATTTTAAGTATATAAATGGACCCCACCATACTGAATCTTTGGATCCGCCACTGATTAACGGCGCATGTAACATAAGGATTTACTTTAAAAATAAAATGAAAGTGGAAGGATTTAATGATGAGATATTTTAGTGCAGAGACTTTATGTGCAGAAACTTCAAAGTGCAAGGACCCGATGATAGATTTAGCCTTAAATATACTAGCATTCACCAATGCGTTGCACAATTTTTATTTAATTTTTATTGTGTTATTAATATTTAAATTTTATATAACTATTTATGATTTTTAGACAGATAATAAAAAAAATGTTAACTATTGATGGAAATTAAGATTATATATAAATACGACATATTATTTAATATCATGTAAGAGTTTCTATTTAAATTTGATATATTTATCTCCTATAAATAAGTATATTTAGTTTTGACGTTACCCTGATATCAACTATTGTGGTAAATTTTAGAGATTAAATAACATATTAAGCCAATTTATTTGTGTCATTGTTAAAAATATACACCAAAAATTTGAGTTTCCTTTTGATCTCCTTCTTGATACTCACCACTATTAATACTTTCTATAAAATGTTTTGTTGCTGAAAGTAATGAAAGCAGCTATTGTCCTTATTGAACATATTAACTACCAAAAAAATAATTATTTTAAACTATTAAAAACTACAATAATAAAAAAATTGTACTAAAAAGTACAATAATAAAAATATTTTGTCTATTTTTTCATTAAAAGTTTTTAGCTACGATAAGCAATGCATACAAAATTTTAGAAATTTACCAGTGAAGCTTCATATATAAACTAGCTTCATAAATCATTTCATCAACATCTTTACATATCATAACCCTAAATAGTCCTCCTCCAATTTCTGGTTCTAAGTAGTATATAATATTGTCATAATCATATAATTAATAAGATATTTAACGGAAATTAAGTAGCACAAACCATAAAATTAAGTATCATAACAATTAAGAAGCACAAACCCTAAATAGCTATATATAGGTAAAATCACTTTGATCATCAAAGCAAATAGCCTCCTAACAGAAGAAACTCCGGCGACGGCGGCGGTAGACCTGAGAAACAACAACTGGAGGATTATTGATCTGTTTCTTTGGTTCTTCATGTTGCATTAATGTCGGAACCTTGACAAGGAGAACTCCATTGTTGATTGAAGTAGTGGTCATTCTCATATTCACATTGTTTGGCAATTTGCAGCTTTTGATGCAGCCACAGTTTTGATC
Source organism: Mercurialis annua (assembly GCF_937616625.2). Classification (NCBI taxonomy): domain Eukaryota; kingdom Viridiplantae; phylum Streptophyta; class Magnoliopsida; order Malpighiales; family Euphorbiaceae; genus Mercurialis; species Mercurialis annua. The sequence continues at coordinate 876,382 of NC_065575.1, read as the reverse complement.
GGATCCACCTAATTTCAGCACCAAATTTCTGCCATTGATCTCCACCTTCACATCTTCAGACCTGAACCCTTGGACGTTTGCAGTTATCACAAAGACTGTTTCTTGCCAGTACATCTGAAAACAACAAAGAAAATTAAAACCCTAATTGATGCTATTATTTCGAATTTACACATTTGCATCAAATGGTCAAAAGAAATAATAGAAAAGCAATCAATAATAATATCATAGGTAAAAGGCTGTGCACCAAACAGAACCGACTGAAAAATCAGACCGAACTAAAAATGGTCGGTTGGGATTATAAATTATAAATTTTCTTTAAATTTATTTTTTTATTTTTACCTTTACAATATTAAAAAGAGCAATTATTCTTGTATCGATAAAACTGAAACCAACCCAAACTTTATGATCACCTTAAATCAGGTTGCTTTGTGTTCTTTTCGAAAAACGATCAGTTTCAACATTTTTACTATCAAACCGAACCGAACTATACCAATTGCTCACGCCTAAGCATAGGTATGTATCAAGAAATCAAAACCCTAGTAAAAGATTAACATGCATGAACAGCTTCAAATAGTACTAATTAAAGGAAACAAATCAAGAATTAGCATATATAAGTATATATATCAAGAAATCATCAAAGCTATATATAGTGGGTGATAATATAAACATCTTATAAATTTGCATGAAATGGTTAAAAAGACAATATTAAACTATAATATCATGTAAAAGTTGGATCACAAACTGTGAAAGAGAAAGGATCAGTAGTGTTAAACTGATTTCTGAAATTGCTTGATGAAATATCGTTTGCACTGAAGCTGATTTCACCAAAAAAGCCACTTGGAATCATCGCCATGTTCTTGAAAAACAAAATCAGAAATCTCAGAGTTTTTATGAGTCTTTTGTAATTAATTGGCTATAATAGAAGTGAACATGGAAGCTGTATTTATAGTAGGTTTTTTGATCATTAACATAATTATAATCTTGGCTTATTATTATTATTATTAAGAAATAAGATTATAAACATTATTAGTTTGTAGATAAATGAATTAAGTAGCAAATTCTGTTAAAATCAATGCATGAGTCATGAAATCGTTATTGAAAAAGAAAGGCACATGTTATAGGATAGAATCTCATGATGAATATGCAAAAATAGAATAATGAATCTGCAGTTTATAGTTGAACATGACCTTGACCAAGAGAGATTGAAAGAGTGCTATTTGGACTTCTAGTTTTGTCATGTCCGGCCCAAAAGGAAACGATACATAAATGTTTTGGAATATTTATTTATAAAACTACTCCATTTTCTAATGAGAAAAATTGATAACTACCCACTATAAGCATAAATAATCCCAAAGATATGGGGCTAAGTTTTCAAATTGATAATTACGATTCTCTTTTTATTTATTGCAAAAATATACTTTCTAAATTGTAAGAATATGTTAATCATGAAAATAAGGAAAAGAATCAGCTCATGATCCACACATTTTTAAAATTGCTCTCAATTTTTAAAATTCAAAATCAAAATCAGAAAGAATAAATGGAATTGTATCAGAAAACAAAGAAAAAATCGAATTGATCAGAAGATTCAGCGCGGACGTGGAGGTCGCGATGGTGGAGGCCGTGGTGGCGAGTTTGAGTTCCGTGATGAAGACCGTCATTCTTTTCAACAATGTCCTCTTCTCCATCTCGTCTTTGTATCATCAACGCCAGCAGCGATGTTATTTTATCAGCTCGCCGTCGTTCCTCGGAAGTGAAAACGTCGCCGTTCTTCCCACCATTAGCAATGGCACCATCACTGGAGGCAGCGATTGTTCTGCTTTAATATTCCTCTTGTTTTCTTATTTAATTTCTTTGTAATTTGAAGAAGTTGTCTAATTTGCTGGTTGTGGATGATGGTGGTTGTCGGGGTGGTCTGATTTTGATGTTGCACTCTAAGTGTTTGAATAAATGCTCATGAGAGATGTATTGTTTCGGGTGTTGGTTAACTAATGGTTAATCTTTGGTAAACAGTTGCTTAACTTGTAATAAATTTTATTTTAAATGTATCGTTGATAAATTGTAAATAAGTTGTTGGTAAACTATAATTGTGTAAAAAGAATTATTAATTTTACTTTTAGTATTCTATTAGTGAATTGTGAGTAAAACGCTGAAAACTTATAGTCTATTAATTAGTTATCCAATGGTCAACCAAACGATGACCAACTATATACTGAATTAGACCAGTTCATTTGGTTTTAAAAGTTAACCAAAAGCTGACCAATAAAATTCATCACCGCCTCATTATACTAAACAATAACCAATTGTGTGCTAAAAATATTGTGAATTAATTAACAAAATTTAACTAATTGAAGTTCTCATTCTATGCTAAAAACATATAGCTAACAAAATCAAAATATGTTGCAATCTGAAGTCACACAATATATTGCAATTTATGGTATAATGGTTAACTAGCAACAAAAAAAAATTCAGCAACAGTTTACTAACGATTTTATTAATGATATATACAAAATAAAATTTATTACAAGTTAACCAACAGTTTATCTAATATTAACCAATGGTTAACCAATATCCAATATATTACAGACATTAATAGATATTCTCATAAGCATGTCTTCAAACACCAAAAATACAGGCTGTGCAACACCAAAAAATCGAACCACCACCGTCGTTCACAAAAAAAAATGACTGCAACACCAGAAAAATTTATTACAAGTTAACCAATAGTTTACCCAATATTAACCACTGGTTAACCAACACCTAAAATATTACACACATTAACGTTCTATTCTCATAAGCATTTCTTCATCTTGCTTCAGTAATGATTTTACTGGTAATACACAGAGCACCTGCCTAAAAAATAATTATCTACATTCAAGGTGGATGCTTCAGTGGTTGGTGCTTGACTGCTTTAGTGATGGCGGAGGGCTTGCGTCGGAGGCGAGCTTACGATGATTTCTGCTGTGAGCGATGTATAGCGGCACATCATCTATCCAAAATTAAAACTCTACCAACTCCATCTATCCAAAATTAAAGCTTTAACAATTTAAAACAAACTGATTTTGAAGCAAAATTCACGATTAACTATACTTGAACTCAAAAAAACATCAAATAAAACATATCAGAAAATAAAATTCAAATGTGAAATGGGTTTAGTAAATTTATCTGAGAAAGAAGAAAGCAGAGGAAGCCAATTCCACCTTGAGCAAACTTTAATTGGTGTCATTTGTCAGTTCAGCACCAATTCCATCTATTGCTCTAATTCTCTCATTCGAACCCCTTTCAGTTTCAATCCTTAAGATTCCAACCACAACCCTAACAAGAAACCGATTTATCCAATGGATGATGATAGATGGTTTTGACGAGCGGCGGCTAGAAAAATATGAAGATGACTCGCGGCGGAGAAAAACGACCCGGCGGAAGCAGACGATCGAAGTTGGAGAAGAAAGACTCAGCGATTAGGATCGTATTTTTCTCATTTTGAAAGTGTAAAAATTGAAATTACAAAGGTTAAAAATCGAATAATATGAGATAGAATGACAAATATCAATTTCCAAAGTTAGTGCCGTAATTATCTAATTATTTTGGGTTAAGCCAGTATTTTGTCTAATTAACTCTTTTCTAATCTTATTTGTAAATTACTCTTTTTTTTGGAAGACTTTATTTTTCATTCTCTTAATTTAATATTTTTGTTCCGTATACTCTCCTCTAGTTTATTTCTTTATATAGAACTACTGTTTTTGGTTTTTTTTTTTTGAAACTGCAAGAAATCCTTTTAAAAATTACTTAAAAAACGGTTGCAAATTGTATTTTAGAAAGCGTTTAAAACTTTTTAAGAAATTTTTCTAAAACAGTTGCAAACCGTGTATTTAAAATCATTTGTAACTCTTTTAAAAGTATTTTTAGAAATGGTTGCAAACTATATTTTTAGGAACAGTTGAAACTATTTTATAAAAAAAATACGTTGAGATGAGATTTAGAGTAGGAAACTAAAGAGAAAGAAAAAAATATAAACTTTGACGCGTGTGTTGAGACGTGATTTTTAAATTATTTGATGGAGATTAATTTATTAATTTGACTCCCAGATACCAAAGAGTAGGATTAGCTATTTAATGAAATTAAATATAATTTATTTAATTTGGCATCAAATATTAAAATATTAGAAGTTGTATGTTATAATATTAAAAAGGCCTAATGACTTAAAAAAATCCCAATCTTTTATTCCATTTTCATTCCTATCCAGATGTTGAAAATCAGTCAATTATACTCTATTTTGTATTTTTTTTATTTTAATTGTACCCTGAATTATAAAATTGAATTTTTTTTGTTTGGCAGAAGTTCAAAAAAATTCTCCATATAATTGATTTTTTATATTAAATTTATCATTTTTGAAGAAGTTTTTAAAAAATTTGTCAAATAAATAAATAAAGGTCAATTTTATATTTTAGAGTACAATTGAAATGAAAAAAAATGCAAAATAGGGTAGAATTGACTGATTTTCAACGTCGGGATAGGATTAAAAAGGGGATGAAAAGTCGGGGGTTATAAAGGCATTAAGCCTATTAAAAAAGCTCATAATTTATATTAGGTCAATTTACACTCACTACAAGAAATATTGTATTTGATAACTATAATTTCGCAGCTAATTTTTTTTTTTGCTGTTAAAAAATATTTTGCAGTAATAATTTTAAAAGTTACTGCCTTTAGTTAGTTATAACCAGCATTTTACGTAAATTTTATTGTCAATTACTTAAAACAACATTTTATTAATAGTAATATGGCACAATTTTTTTATTTCTATATTAGTAATAATAATTTTAGTACTATTAGAAGCAAAAATATTTACTGATAATTCTAGTAGTTTTTATAGTGACTCTTGATTTAAAATTATCAAGACAAACACCATATTATAATATAAATTGATTTTTTTTTTGAAAGACTAAAACTTTTATATTATAACATAAATTGAGTTTTTTTTTTGGCAATTTTTGTGGGTTTTTTGTGTGTTTTTTGTCATTAAACACGAATAGACATTTTTGATAACTTTTTCAACTTGAAAGGGTGAAAATTAACTTTTGTTGATTAAATTTCAAAAAACTGTGAATTTAATTTCGGAAGTCATCACATGTAAGATGGCAGAAAAAATGTCAGAGAAGAGAAATATGAAAATGTGTTCTCCTGTCAACATTTATGTTGTCCTCTCTATTTACCCTAACTTGATGCAGACGCTATGCAGTTTTGGTTTTACATGTGCCTAGCTATTTATTTCCTTTTCTTTTTTGAGTTTTTCCTCTCTTTATTTTGAGAAAAACTGTTTCATCCTTTTCAAAGGTTTAATGAAAATACCAAAACTATTATTAAATGGAATATAATAGGTATTAGTTTGATATTTTCAAAGGTTTATAGGTTTAAAGAAAATACAAATCTATTATAAACTTTTTTTTTAAAAGATAGTACTAAATTTAGCATGATTACGTACGTTATCATTCTAAATTTAGTTTTTGTAACAATAAAAGTTGTGCTGGAATATATATGTCGATTTCAATGCTCGGTTAAAGATATGATAAGAGTATTTATAATAAACTTTTTAAATTAGTCAAACATTTTAATTTAGAAAAATAGCAATAAACTACGAGTTTAATGAAGCATTTATTATACAAATTTAGCGTAAATTGAGTTTATATTCCTGAAGAGCCAAACATCTTTATACTCCGTAATTCTTTTATGATATTTATTTCTCACTACGAATTGTTAATTTATTTATTGAGAATATATTCTTTTTATTTTTTAAATATGAAAAAATTTGAGAAAGAAATTGAAAAATATATATACATAGAAATTGAAAAATATATATATTATTATGAAATAGATTAAAAATGTTGGTAAATTAATGAATTAATCGTACCCAGTCTAAATTTTATTTTTTATGCATAAAACACTCTTTAAATTAATTTTTTTTTTAGGTGAAAAATTATTAAACAACCTAATTTTCTATGCTAATCCAATTTTATATCTAAATTTGAAATGCACTCTGATATTATATAAAATATGAACTCTAAGAATAATTATTATTATTAAACTTATAAATTATATATATTTTATAAAATCTATTTTTTTTTTACTAAATCATACCTGTCTTTACTCTTAAAAAGTTCAAATTTCTTTTTAATTATCAAATACATAATTTATTTGGATCTCCACTATTAACTTTAACGTCGTACAATGTATATAATGTGTCCCGATTCCTCTGCCTATTAAGAAACAAACAATAGTGACATCTTTGTGGGATGAAATTAAGTTGTTTCTATATTCGAGACATATGGACCTGGTCGGTGATTATCTTATCAAATCAATTCATGATATTATTTATATTTCTCATATTACATTATTATGGGTTATCCCATAATTCTTTTATTATATGCATTTATCAATTATGACATGCACTTTTCTTGCCTTTATGTCATGTTGATATATATTACTATGATTGTTTTTTGAGTGGAAAAATTTAAAAAAGAATAAAACTAAAGCGAAATTTTACTTGGCAAACAAATCATTCAATAACATCTTTTTAATTTATTTTATGTTAAATAATATATCGTTTGATTTTTATAACATGAGTGAGCATGAGCGCATTAGAGAATATGAAAAAAATAAAATTTATTGATTTTTTGTATGAATATTACAAGGAAAGAAGAAGAAAAAGGGTAGCTTATATATAGTTAAACCTGATGCTACTAACTGCCAACTCAGCATACACAACGAATGTGTTTTAGCAACACAGCAAAGCAAATAAAAATAGAAAAAAAAATAGTATAATGTCAAATTGGCAATAATTTGCAATATTTCCTCTCAACTTGGATCATATATATCTTCGAGATGCAGTTTGTCAATGGCAAAACTGAAGAGAGTGAGTGGAAGAAGTTTAGTGAGACAATCTGCAAGTTGATTATCAGAGAAAACTGGAAGCAAACGGATCAAACCGGAAACCAATCTTCACGCACAACATGGAATTCTATCTTAATAGGCTAATAATCACCGACGGTCCTCGACTTTTACCCTAACCTTCCGTAAACCCCCCAACCTTTCAAAAGCTTCCCTAAACCCCCCAACCTTTGTGGCGGCGCCATTCACGGCCCTTATAGACGAAACTACCCTTTTGGTTTTGGCGGCTGTCCTTTTTTTTGGAAAAAAATAAATAGTGGCGCCACATGTTAATTGACACGTCATTTAATGTCAAAACAAAATTGAAACACCCAAAATACCCCCTAAAAAATTAAACCAAATCAAATTTACTTAATCAAACCCAACCCACGGTCAATCCGCCCGCCAACCCGAACCACTCACCGCACCCGCCGCCGACCACCACCCGCCGCCCGCCGCTGACCCATCGGAATCTGCTCTTGGAGAGCAGATCTGAATCTGTTCTCCAAGAACAGATTCAGATCTGTTCTCCAAGAACAGATTTCAGATCTGTTCTTGGAGAACAGAGAACAGATTCAGATCTGTTCTCCAAGAACAGATCTGAAATCTGTTCTTGGAGAACAGATGCACATCTGTTCTCCAAGAACAGATGTGCAGAAGACGAGCAGCAGCTCGTCTTCTCAGAGAAGACGAGCTGCTGCTCGTCTTCTGAAAAACGGAGAAGACGAGCTGCTGCTCGTCTTCTCAAAAACGGAGAAGACGAGCTGCTGCTCGTCTTCTCAAAAACGGAGAAGACGAGCTGCTGCTCGTCTTCCCAGGTTGGGAAGACGAGCAGCAGCTCGTCTTCCCCTGAGAAGACGAGAAAATCTTCTCAGATCTGAGAAGACGGTCGTCTTCTCAGGTGAGAAGACGACGAGCTTGGTCGTTTTCTCACCTGAGAAGATGACCGGAGGCGGGTTCGGTTGTGGCGGTTCGGTTTCAATAATTCAGTGGTTTGAATGGGTTGATTTGCTTTGATTTTTTATTTTTGTTTTAATTAAATTTTAATAGTTGTAAGGGTGTTTTGGGTTTTTCAATTTTTTTTTAGATATTTTGCCACATGTCAGATGACACGTGGCGCCGTCTTTTTTTTTTTTTTTTTAGAATTGTAGCCGCCAAAAAAAGACGGCGCTTAGGGGTATTTTCGTCCATAAGGACCGTGAATGAGCGCCGCCATAAAGGTTGGGGGGTTTAGGGAAGCTTTTGAAAGGTTGGGGGGTTTACGGAAGCTTAGAGCAAAGGTCGAGGACCGTCGGTGATTATTAGCCATCTTAATATGTTTGGACCTTTCATGGAACACAGGATTGTGAGCCAGCTGAATTGCAGAAGCACTATCACAGTAAACAGTGTTGGACTAGTGAAGAGTTAATGAAAATCTGCTAACAAATGTATGAGACACATAATTTCACATCTAAGAGATGCCAAAGTCTTGTATTCTACCTTTAAGCTTGATACAAAATTGCTTGTTTCTTTGATTTCCAAGAGATCAAAAAAATTCCTATAAAAATGTTGTATGTAGAAATTGACTTTCTTTTATCAATATACATGATTCTCAATTTGTGTCTAAGAAAACATGAATAATCGATGCTGAAAAAACAGATAAAACATTTCTTTTCCAAGTGCACCTTCAACGTACTTAAGCACTTTATGAACTACTTGCATATGATTTTTAGTGGGACAATCCAAAAACTAGGAAAGTTGTTAAACAGCAAATGCCAATTTTGGTCTGGATGTGCACAAACACGGCAACTTGCCTACCAGCTTTCCTGTAGAGATTGTTATTTGGAAGAATACCATCTGAGGTTTCACTGAGTTTATGAGAAATGAGCATTGGGGTAGATTATGGTTAGCAATCAATCATATAAGTATTAATCATTAATTTCTATGCATATTCCTCTAATTCAAATTAATTTTCAATGCAGATCTCACAGCTTCAAGCCTTAAAAAGTATTTAAAATTATCAAGTTCTTTATGTTAAATGGCAAGTGTAGAAAATTCTTGATATCATAAGTAGTAGAAAGAGATGTACTAACCAAAATAACATCATAAACATAGATTAACAAGGTCATAAAATGATTTGCATAATGCTTGGTAAGTAAGGATGGAATTTCGTGACAATGTTAGTGTTGAAGTGGGAAATCTCACATGGTTGTGTATAAATGGACATGTGTTTAAATATTAGTTGGGCATCTCCACTTGATACCAATTGATTTTAAGATGGAATCTAACATGGTATCAGAGACTTGTTCATTCACACAATTTGAATTTGACCCGGCCCATGTAAGATGCGTGAGGGGGGATTAGTTGCTCGGCCCGGACACGCTACGCGTGAGGGGGAGTGTTGAAGTGGGAAATCCCACATTAGTTGTGTGTGTGAATGGACATGTGTTTAAATATTAGTTGGGCACCGCCACTTGATACCAATTGGTTTTAAGATGGAATCTAACATGGTATCAGAGTCTTGTTCATTCACACAATTTGAATTTGACCCGGCCCATGTAAGATGCGTGAGGGGGGGATTGGTTGCTCGGCCCCGACACGCTACGCGTGAGGGGGAGTGTTGAAGTGGGAAATCCCGCATTGGTTGTGTGTGTGAATGGACATGTGTTTAAATATTAGTTGGGCACCTCCCACTACTAAAAAACAGTAATTTAGCGACGGATTTTTCCGTCGCTAAATGAACAAAATCCGTCGCTAAACACGTTTAGCGACGGATTTGCGACGGAAACAGCCTGTCGCAACATTTTTGGTCGCAACGTTTGATAACGACGGGAAAAAAATTTTGCGACGGATTTTGGTCTCTGTTTTAGCGACGGAATTTTAAATCCGTCGCTAATTAGCGACGGATTTAGTGACGGATTTAAATCCGTCACTAATTTTAAAAAAATTTAAAAATTTAAAAATTACATCGTAAAATAAATTTTTTATTTAATCAATCCCTCATCAGCGCCCTCCGTCACTCACCCACCCGAGTTAAATCACCCACTCGCATCCACCTGTCAATTTTCGCTAACTTCCCAGTAGGTCACCCATCCTTCCATTGCTCCCACTCAAGACTCTTTAATCTTGTAGTTCTCCCGCGCACAACTCCACCTTAACCAGCTCATATTCATGTTATATATTTATGTATATAATACTTAAATGTAACTAAAAACAAAAAATATTTGTTTTCATAATTTAAACCCGCATTCTAAAATAATTTTTTTATAATTAATAATTTTATTAAAATATTTATATTCTTTAAATAAATAAATAATATATAATTATTATTTCATAAATAATATTTAATTATTATTTTATAAATAAAAACGTTATATTAAAATAATATAAATTTAATTAAAAAAAATTAATAATTATTTTTTATTAAATACTATCTTAAATAATATTAGATACCTTTTAATTTTTTTTGACATTGAAAATTAGCGACGGATTTGAAATCCGTCACTAAATTTCGTCGCAAAAGGCATAATTTAGCGACGGATTTTAAAATCCGTCGCTAATTGCGGAAAATAAAAGGCGGGATTATTCCCGCCAGTAATTAGCGACGGATTTTAAAATCCGTCGCTAAATTTTATCAAAACAATTGGCGGGACTACTCCCGCCAACATTAGCGACGGAAAATCCGTCGCTAAAGTTGGCGGGATCATTCCCGCCAATTTAATGTGGTGTTTAGCGACGGATTTTAGATCCGTCGCTAAATCCGTCGCTAATCAAAAATTTGCGACGGATTTTAGATCCGTCACTAAAATCCGTCGCTAAAACGCTGTTTTCTAGTAGTGTCCACTTGATACCAATTGGTTTTAAGATGGAATCTAACAGTTAGATCCTTGATCAAGCAATGCACTTGTAAGCTTACCATTTCATTGTCTGTTTGCTTGCTTTAAAGCATAAACAGATTTCTAAAACTTGCATACTTTAGAACTAGAATCAACAGAATTAAAATCCGGAGGTAACCATATGCACATCTTCTTACAAGTCTCTGTGAAGAAAAGCATTGTTAATGTCGAATTGATGGAGATGCTAGCAAAAGTGGTGTCTGCCATCTATCAAACGAGAAAAAAAGAGTGACAATATAATTAATATTTTTTTTTAAAAAAATCATTATTTTCTACTATATATATCTTATTTAATATACTATTCACTAGTTCTGATTTCTTATGCTTCTTTTGTTCCGTTTATAAAGGGAGATATCTATATTTTTTATGTCCCATTTAAAAGTCTATGTCATGATTTTTGTGCTGTTTTATACGGACTTTTCTCTGTTATCTATCTCATTTTCTCTTTCTAAAATTAGTGACTGTTATTATGTACATAAATTATAAAACACTATTAATTGGCATAAAATAAAATAAAAACAATAATATTTATAGTATTTATAATGTACGTGTAAAAATACATTTGTTATTCTTAAATAAAACGAAGGAAATATATTTAAATAGATATCAATGAATATTAACTCATTAATGGATTGTAAAATTATTACTCAAAAATAGATAATTATTAAAAAAAGAGAAAATTAGAAAAAATACTCTCTTTTTGAAAATAATATGATTTCCTACCTCAATAAGAAAAAGATAGAGAAAATACCTCACCATTTTAATGTTTTTATTTTTTTACTCTAACATCTATTTATATTATAATTATACCTACCTTTTGTTATTATTTTACTCTAACCACATTTTTTCTACTCTTAACAACTGTCACTTATTTTCTTTTTTTCTCTCTCATCTTCTTTTTCTTCTCCATTCCTTTTCTTTCCTTCTCTGTTCTTTTTTTTTTCGCCATTCTTTTTCTTCACTTTCTTCTTCTTTATTCCTTCTTCATTTTTGTTCTATTCTTCTTCATCATTAATTCATCATTCCATCGTCGCTCCGCCATCATTCCGCCGCTGCTCAGCCGTTTTTCATATTCAATTATAGCGTTTTTTTCCTCGACTCGTGGTGATTAATACGATTTGTTGAACTTTCAGATCTAAATAAATTACTCTTGAATTTTCTCAATTTTAGATCTAAAAATCTGCTTTAAAAACGTTTTTATACACAAAAAAATGATTTTCTGAAAAAAAAAACTGCTTCTGATTATCATATGAGTATCATCACGGCATTATCATGCAAATATCATAACACTGTAGAATAAGTCAATTTTTTATTAAAAAACAGCGTCTGATTATCATGTTATTATCATGTCGTTATCATAACATTAATTATATGATTATGATAAGGTTATGATAATGCAAATGTACGATAGTGATAATAGTATGATGATGTTTTTATGATAATATAATGATAAGCTTATAACGGTATTGATAATATGATACTTACATGGAATATTTTTTACAGAAATAGTGTCATATGATAATGTTTTATCATATGATAACGAGATGATAATATTTATGGTACATATATGATAATATCTATGATAATGTATGATAAAATAGTGTCTGATTATCATGTCGTTATCATAACACTGGAGTATGATAATTAGATGATAATGAATTATGATAAGGTTATGATAACTGGATGATAACTTACATGAAATTAGAATTACAAAAAGATTCATGACACCAGTATGATAATTAGATGATAATAAAACAATAAAATTATGATAATATGATACCTATATGTAAAAATATTACAGAAAAATTATGATAATGAGATGATAATGTAAGATAATATGATATATGTATTAAAAAAATAATTATAAAAAAATTATGATAACGAGATGATAATGTGAAGATAATAGTATGATAATATGATACATGTATGAAAAAAACAATTACAAAAAAATTATGATAATAAGATGATAAGGTGAAGATAATAGTATGATAATATGACCTTATTATACTTCATTATCATACTATTTTCTTCACATTATCATCTCGTTATTATAATTTTTATGTAATATTTTTCATATAGGTATCATATTATCATACTGTTATCATAATTTTATTATGATGTCGTTGTCATAATATTATCATTTAGGTACAATAATACATTATCATCTCGGTATCATATGATTATATTATGATAACGAGATGATAATACAGTGATAACAACATGATAATTAATTTTTTTTGTAGAAAATATTTCTTTATATAGTGTTATGATAACAACATGATAGTACGATGATACTCATATGATAATCAGAGAATGTTTTTTTTTTTTATAAAAAATCATTTTTTCTGCAGTGTTATGATAATCAGATGCTGTTTTTTTGCAGAAAATCGTTTTTTGTGCAGAAAATCGTTTTTTTTTTCATTATAACATCGTTTTTCATGCAGATTTTTAGATTAAAATTGAACAAAAAATCAAGAGTAATTTATTTAGGTCTACATGTTATAAAAATCGCAAAAATCACCATGAATTAAAGAAAAGTTTGCTAAAATAAAATATGAAAGAACAATACAGCGATGGTGGAGCGATGGATAAACGGCGGCGGAGCGATAAAGGAACGAAAAAAAAATGGAAAAGAAGAAATAAAGAAGAAAAAGAAGAACAAAATTGACAAAGAAAAAAAAACAGAAAAGAAGAAGAAGAAAGAGGAGAGAAAAAGACATAAAAATATGACAGCTGTAACATGATAAGAGTAATAAAATATAATTAGAGTAAAAAATGAAAGAAAAGTAGGTATAATTATAATTAAACATGATTTAGAGTAAGAAAATAAAAGTATTAAAATGATGAGGTATTTTCTCTAACTTTTTCTTATTGAGGTAGAAAATCAAATTATTTTAAAAAATAGATTATTATCCTAATCTTCCCTTAAAAAAAAGTGGACGGAGAAAGTATAATTTTAATAATTAATGAATATATTGTTATCATTAGATCAAATCTGCACATTTTTGTTATGTGGTTCATTCATCTAAATTCATTATAAAATGATTTTCAAAAAAAGAAATATTAGTAAATAAAACAATTATGAAAAGTAAATAAGAAATCATAAAAATGTACGAAGACATCATATGTACACTCTTTCACAGTTTCTTTGTCAAAAATACATATGGAATAAAGTTATATAAAAGATGTACATAGCTATGGTCCCTTAATCAAGAGATTAACCAAAATATTTAAGTATTAAAACGTCCAGTTTACCATCATTTAAAAGCCACGTCAGTAATGTGCCAGATGTCAAAGAATCATTGTATCAGATCATGATGAATGGCCAAAAATCCAACGATGCAAATGAAAGAAATCTACACTGATGATGATGAGTCCAATCTAATGGCCTAACTTTCATGAATCTTCTTATTTGAAAGGTCCCGCCACGTCATGAATCCTTTTTATGTGTATGATTATATTAAAAAGAAAATTGGATATATAGGCTAATAATCACCCATGGTCCCTGACTTTAGGGGTACCTTACGACAAATCCCCTACTCTAAAACGATCAGTAAATCCCCTGATTTTTGTGGCGGCGCTCGCTAAACCCCTTTTGGACGAAAATGCCCCTGACGCCGTCTTTTTTGGTCAACTGACTTTCAAACAAAAATAAAAAAATTTGACGGCGCCACGTCATCAAGAATTCATAAAAAATTAAAACACCTAAAATACCCCCAAATTTAATTAAAAAATAAATAAAATAACTCAACCCAACTCTATCTAACCCAAACCATTCAATCAACCCAACCACGAACGACCCAACCCGCCACCTGACCACCACCGGAAAATTTTCCGGTCATCTTCTCCGAGATGACCGGAAAATTTTCCGATCACATTCAACAGTCGGATCTGTTCCAAGAACAGATCCATCGCGGATCTGTTCCAAGAACATATCCGGGTTTCGGATATGTTCCAAGAACATATCCGGGTTTCGGATATGTTCCAAGAACATATCCGGGTTTCGGATTTGGCGATCTGTTTTTGGAACAGATCTGCATTGAGATTGACCGAAAAATTTTCCGGTCATCTCGGAGAAGATCACCGGAAAATTTTCCGGTAGTGGTTGGGGTGGCGGCGGTGGTTGGATGGTGGGTTAGTTATTTTGGTTAATCAAATGGTTAGTGGGTTGATTTGTTTTTTATTTTTTGTCTTTTTCTAAATTAAATTATGGGTATTTTGGGTTTTTAATTTTTTTTTGGTATTTTGCTTATGTGGCAGCTGACGTGGCTCCGTCAGATTTTTTTTTTTGAAGAATGACAGTTGACTGAAAAAGACTGCGCCAGAGGTATTTTCGTTTGGGGTTTAGGTGGCGCCGCCACAAAAATCAGGGGGTTTACTGATCGTTTTTTTTATCAGGGGTTTTTTCGTAAGGTACCCCTAAAGTCAGGGGCCGTGGGTGATTATTAGCCGGATAAATATATTATTAGATCCTTAAATTATACGTCTTTTAATAAATGATCTTTGAATTAAATTTTATTTTTTTGGTCCCCAAACTTATAATAATGTGCCTTCAAATCCTTCCGCTAAGAGCATATGAATCACGTTCCAAATATACCGAGTTACTTGTTAAAAAAATACCATAAATAATGGAATTTTTAAGTAAGATTCATAGTAGGATTTGAAGACACGTTTTTTCTATTTTTTTTGGAAAAAGAAAAATTATATGCAGTTAGGGGTATAATAAAGATGTGCAGTTCACAATTTTTTTTTTGACCTCCTATAAAAAAGCACAAGTCCTTAAAAACTAACAATTTCTTCTGATTTTCTATGCAATTCGGGTATAACTAAGTGCACTTAGAAGTATGTGTTGTAAAAAATTTCGTTCAACATATATCATTTGAATTAAAATTTATTGGTAAAATAATAAAACTCAACATATGTAATTTATTTACTATTCAAAATGAATAAACACCAGCATATGAAATGTGTTAGCAATTATAAAATTATTATTTCAAACATTTCTTTTTTTATTTCAAATAATTGTCCATTTTTTCAATATGGTGTTCATTTTGAAATTAATTTTTTAAAAATTAATTATTATTTTACAAAAGTGAATTATTCACAATATTTAATAAGAGTGTAACACAAAAAATACAAATAAATTTAGAATATTAATTATATTTTTAAATTGTATAAAAAACAATAAAGTATACAACTATTTTTGGAATGGAAGGTGTATAATAATAATAATAAAAAAAAAAACCCCCAAATTTGGTAGATCAAAACAAAATTTGTAGTCAATTAATTGGTATAACATGTCAATTAAAACAATAGATTTAAGAATAAAATACAAATGACAAAACAAAGAAACAATAGTATTTTCGCACAAATTGGGTCCCTAATAAACGTTACCCATTACGCGCCATCATTGACAGTGACTTCATCTGATTGATTATATCACACTTTACTTTTCAGCCGTCCGATGAAAACGATCGCCTCTCTCTCTATACAATAACACTCCACTCACTCACTTCTTTGACTGTTAAATTACCAAAAAATTAAAACTAAATCAATTCAATCCAGAAACACCCTCAGATCCTCTCTCTTACAAAATTATCCGAATCTAATTTCTGGGCTCTGCCTGTTTTTGCCTTGGAATTTGAATTATGTGTCAAGAAATTGAATGCATTGATTGTTTTTAGCAGCATCAGTTTTGTTCAGTGTCACCGACACAAGTTTTTGGCTCTGTTAATGGCTTCTCCTGGCTCTGCATTGTGGAACTTGAACTGGGTATCTTCTATTTTTGATAATTGAGCTAGAAAATTTAACATGGTTTTGGATTTTTTTTGTTTGCTGGGTGCCCATTTTGTGTTTGAAGCTTTAATTGTATGTAATTAGTTCAATGGTTTCTAATTTTCTTGTTGTGATGCTTTCTGTTTGAATGTTTATATTGTGTTTTACTGATAAAGTTCGCATCTTTTTTCAATTGAAATCAAGCAATGAAAATGAATTAGGATAAATTAGTACTTTTGATCTATGTATTGCGGACACTTTATTTGATCAATGTGTTCTGTTTTGAAAACATGTTGGATAGTTGACGTTTCGGATACGAAACTTCATTTTTTATATAAAAAAAACTTAAAATAAGGCCATTTCGCCGTGTCCTGTTTCGGAAACGTGTGGGACACTTTATATTTCGGACACGGGACTTCATTTGTTTACATAGAAAATCTTAAAATAACACCGTTTCCGCCATGTCTTGTTTCGAAAACGTGTCGGGCACTTTATATTTCGGACACGAAACTTCATCATTTTTACATAAAAAACCCTTAAAATAACACCATTTTACCGTGTACGTGTCCGTGTCAAAGCGTCCCGTTTCGGTGTATATATATCCGTGCTGCCTAGTTTCTGATTGATTTATAGCAATTAGATAACTTGTTGATTCTTTGCTAAAGTTGAGGGAAATAATAGATCGAACAGGGTAAATTAGTACTTCACTTTTTTGTCAATCTTTTTCAATAATTTGGAGAATCTAATGATGAGATAGTACTGTTCACTAGTTTTTCAAAACTAGTCTAGTGGTGTGGGTTGTGTTTTTTTTTTTGAAATTGGATAGCTGGGGATTTTTGTCCTTTGCATTAACTTAACCAACAGAACAAGGCAAATTTTGCTAAGATGATGACAGGTTTGAATTGCCTTATCTCAAGCCTTTCCTAGAGAAAAGGGTTCTCAATCATGGACCACCCATTTCAACATTTCAATGCTTATCTATGACCTCTATGATTATTTATGTATGTTTATTGTTTATTGTCTTGTTGCATTCCATTTGAGTGGTTAACTGAATTTTCAGTTATCTTCCACCAGTTGATTGTATTGTCATTACTGGTCAGGATTCTTCTCACTAATCCTTGGGTACACTCTCCAATGAAGTTATATTTGCATTAGACAACAAGTTCTTGTTCGCCTGTTTATGAGCTTAAGAACTCTCGGGCTACGTAGCAGGACACTTTATTCAATCAACGTTTACCCTTCGGCAACGTGTCGGAAACCTTAAAATCACATCGTGTTTCCGTGTCCGTCTCCGTGTCCAAGAGTCCCATTTCCATGTAACTGTGTCCGAGCTATATTGCCCGTAACCCTATAAAAACCGTCATTTATCCTTTTATTTGTTCATGATAGATGATTCTTCTTGAATTCTATAAGATCAAATTGTCACTATGTGAAATTGTTGATAGGTATGGTGACTCTACTTGGTATGGTATTAAAGCTGTCTAAGTACTTTAACTTCTTTTAGATTGTGCTTATCATGCCATGGATATGAACTTACCATGCTACATTTTTTGATTTTCAGTTTTTCTTTCAATCTCCGGAGTGGCTAGCGTCTGTATTGAGCTGAAAAGGTTACATTAGAGCCTTTTCATTGCGGACGAAAGGGAAGTGGGAAAATACAAGTATTTTGAATACTGCTTATTTCCTAAAAGAACTGTTGGTCTATGGAAGACCATTCGAGACCGAAACTAAATTCTCTAGACCAGAAATCATCAGAAAGTACTAATTCTGCATCAACTCGAGGAAGGCAAAGCTTGAATTTGGATGACAGGTTCAAGCCTGAAAAGTCAACATTTTCATTTAATGATCTTCATCATCAAAACACAAAAAGTACAAGAGATATCTCACCTAAACGTAGGAATTTCCTGAAGCAACATAGAAAGGCAGCTCGAGATGAGGAGCTTGTTAAGTATATGTCTAATTTGCCGAGTTATCTAGAGAGAGGAGAACATCGGCAGGAGAAAGTTTTAAATGTCGGGGTCCTCGACTGGGGACGGTTAGAGAAGTGGCAGTGTAGCCAGGAACAGATATGTCGGAGAAGTAGCAGGCATTCACTTTCGAGTGGCAACACGTTCTCTTCCCTGTCAACAGAATGTTCGTCAGTCAACTCTAGTAGCAGTCAGAGTTACTCTTCTTCTGATCAAAGGTCGCGTCGCCCATCACTGCAATTCCATTTGATGTCATCTCCCTCAGAAGTCCGACCACAAAATGTCAAATCATTTCAAGACGGTATTCAAAAGTATCAACATGTCAAAAGTTCCCAGACCAAGATCATGAATGAGCAAGAAAAGATCGTTGGGACAGATAAACTGTTTTTGCAAAACAATTCTGAAATGAAACTGAAAAAGTGCAGTGGAAAGGATTTGGATTCAAAAAACAACATAGAAAGTAAAACTTTTGAAGGATCAAAGTTGGAAGCAATACAGAGGATAAAGACGACTACCGGAGATGGTGAATGTATTAAGACGGTTAATAAACTTCTAGGACAGAAGGCATATACTACTGAGAAAGATATCGCCGAAAAAATTAACAGTGTACATCTGCATCCGCAAGATCACTCCCAAGGCGATTGTTCCCAGATCTCTAAGGCAACAATGTTAGGCTGTAAGGAAGCAGAAGCAAGTCGACGGAGTTCTGCAGAGATGCAAGAGAGTAGCACTGGAGTGCTCAGTTCCGGTGTCCCACACTCTTGCCCATTAATTTGCAAGAATAATGTATGCGCAGAGATAAAACGGCGCTTCTCTGAGGCAGAAAGTATCAGCTTTTTGCCTAATTCATCTCAGTCAATAGCCCGTCCAGTGAAGAGAGGAATTAGTCCGTCCCGTGGCAGTATATCAGAAATTAAAAAATCAAGTGTAGCACCAATAACTTCAACTTCAAAAACACTTTCCACAGATTTGGAGCTAAAACCAAGCAAAACGGCTGCTGAAAAACCGAGAAGTACTTCACCTTTTCTCCGACGTAGCATTGGCTTAGGCAAGATAATCAAAAGTTTCAATTCCAAAGAGGATTTAAATCTTCCACAATTGAACACAGCCCAAAATTTCGCAAAATCTGCCTCAAGTGATGTGCAAAATGCTACAAGCAGAGCCAGGTCAAGCCCTCTGAGGAGGTTACTGGACCCGTTATTAAAAGCTAAGGAACCAAACTGCTATCAATATGGGGAACAATTGCCAAGAGATTCAGTATCAACAGATAAAGCCTGTAAGTCATCAAGAGGGCTAGTAGATTCTACAAATGGAGCAAGACAGCCTGGGATTATAAAATTGGATATAAGGAGTTGTAAGGAAGTCAAAGTTGATGACTCATTTCAGGAAAAGAAGCGTGATCCATCGGCAGTTCAAGCTTTTCTACAAATTGCCTCTAAGAATGGCCAACCTCTTTTCACATTTGCAGTGGGCAATGAACGGAAAATTCTTGCAGCCACGATGAAGAATTTGGGTAGCTCGAGAGAGGGTGATTACAGCTGCATATACACGTTCTTTTCTGTAAAAGAGGTCAGGAAAAAGAACGGTAGGTGGATAAACCAAGGTGGAAAAGATAAAAGTCATGAATATATTCCTGATGTAATAGCTCAGTTGAAGGTTTCCGGCACTCAGTTATCCGAATCTTTTGCTAGAGAATTCGTTTTGTTTTCTGTGGATCTAAGTCAAGCAGCGCAGCAAACATTAGACCTCCAGCCAAACAATGAGCTTGCTGCCATTGTTGTCAAGATCCCGAAAGCCACTAACAAAGGCGCATGCGGAGATGGGGATCGGACTAGTAAGCGCAATGATTTTCCAGAGTCTGGGGAACATTGCATGATCAGCCAGAGTCTTATCAGTACGACGCTCATTCTTCCAAGTGCCATTCATAGCCTACCAAATAAGGGAGGGCCTTCATCGTTGATCCAACGGTGGAGATCAGGTGGTTCATGTGACTGTGGCGGTTGGGACTTGGGCTGCAAACTTAGGATATTTGGCAATGACAGTCAACACATTAAGATATCAAGTTCATCCAAAGCATGCTCGATATCAGATAAATTTGAGCTAATCTCTCAGGTGACATTCTGTTGCTTTTCCAATTCCAACTAGCTATTAATTCTTTTCAAACCTATACAAACAAAAAACTGTCAATTTATGATGTTCCCTCACAAATTTGGAACGGAATTTTGAAGGATTTGTGACATCTTTTAGGATTTTCCACGGATTTCTGAGAATTTATGAAGAAATTGTGATGCAAAGTGCTGTCACAAAATTTTATGATGGCAGTTTTCGTCATAAATTCGTAACTTTGTGACAAATTCTGTCACAAATTGACAGTTTTTTTTGTAGTATACTTCCAACTGAAATGACATTTCTTACATTCTATATCTGATTATATAGGGAGGAGAAGAAGAGATTCAGCGTGTCTTTAGTTTAACTCCGTACAAGGACGGGATCTATTCGGTCCAGTTCATCTCATCACTTTCAGTTTTACAAGCATTCTCTTTGTGCATAGCAGTTCTCGACAGTAAAAAACTTTGCAAGACCTTTGCTACTTCCCTTGAAACCATAACAGCACAAAACAACGGAATAAAGGCAACACCAAATGGAATTAACGGCGAGTTGCCTGCAAGATACGTTTCGAATCCACCCCATTCTCCGGTCGGAAGGGTCTAGTTTCGGGAGGGATGGTCTTGTATTTAGATGTAGTACAGATAGATAAATAGTCAGTTTGACATAAATGGAAAATAAGTGCAGAATCTCCAAGAAGGCTGAAAGCATTTGTATGTTGTGTTAATTTTTAACTATTTTTTAACAATTAGAAGCAGTATTAATTGTATCTAGAAAATTATTATTATCACTAGCATCAATGCAAGTGAATGGATGATAATATGATCATCTAACTTCTATACATGAGGTCTGTGTCGGATAATATCCGATTTGTCCCTACTAATGCTTCCTTATTATCTTTGTAGATTTGTCTATGAGCTGGTCCCGATAGTGCTGGAGCTAATGCTGAAAACAGGCTTAGCTCGTCTAGCAAGCACTCCAACCGTGAGTTTTTGGCTCGAGGAGCATCTTTGGTCGAGGTAGGACTTGAGGTTTGCTCGAGGTAAGCTCAAGCAGACACAAAAATGTCAGTTTTTCTTAGTTCGATCACCTATTCGAATGATCTTTGATCTGGCACGCCTCGTATATGAATTGGCCTTCGGCAGCTTGTCATTGAATTCTACTAATTTTGCATGATGGGTTTGTATGAATGAACCAAACATAGTAAGGTTTACAGTTTTATATTGAGAATAGCATCAGCATGTGCTTAAATTGTTTTCAGATTGGATGTTTCTTTAGGCAAGTTGGGCTGGTATGAGCCAATGATGCATTTTCATAATGCTTACTATCTCTGAGTTTTAGACCTGTTTATGAGCCTGAATACCCACTCGACTAAGGTTCAAGCTCGGTCCGATTCCGTCCTAGATTCAAATTTTCTATGGACGGATTCGGATTTTTAGCTTCTAAAACATTAAGGATAAAGCCGGATAAGGCTGGTCTGAATCCATATAAAAACTCTGTTATTGGATGGGGTTTGGGCAATTGGAGGCTTGAACTTGTCTTGGAAACTTTCAAGTCTGGTTAGGTCTACGTCAAACCTGTCTAGACCCGGTCCACTAACATGCACGATCCACACAATTAAATAGTCGGTTCGATTAAAAACCAATTTAATCAAAACTGAATCAACTGAATTACTTCATCACTTCAATAAATCATACCAAATTAACCGAAATCTTAAAAGTACATAACTGAAGTCAACCGAGTGAGTCTGTTGATTCGGTTAAACCAAAAAAAAAAATATAATTGGTCAGTTCGAGCAACTGAATTTTAAAACTCATAATCACAACGAAATTAACCAAAAAAAGTCAATCAAATTAACCGAAATAGATCCATTAATTCGATTTAACCAAATTTTTGCTCACCTCTCACCCCTAAATAGTTCATTTAAAGCTATTCTTTTTCCTATGTTCTATATTGATAGGAAGCTGAATGTAAGGTAGCATAGAGACAGCAATTCTTACATCACATGCATGCTTTTGTTTCCCTTCTTATAAAAGTTACTGTATTGTACAGTGTACACCCTACCCTTTTTTTTACCTATTTTACTTCAGTAAAAACATGATTCCACATCTTCAGTGCTTTACCAGCGTCAATATTGCTGAAATATTAAATGAACTCACTGAGTTACTGTCTTTTACTTTTTTTTTTTTTTGAATTCATCAAATTTCATTAAATCGAATATGAAACAGTTACATTTGTAAGAAATTCGGGATAATTCGAAAACGAAACCCGATGACCTGACATGGAACAGACAACATGCTGTCTGATTCGCAGATCTTACTTACGAAAAAAAAAATTATTAACTGTTTCGCTAATTAAGTGCAGTCTTCAATCACACTTCATCCATCACTCATTGTCCGCAAACTAACATCATCCGATTCAACCACCACTTGATAACTCCTTCATAAAAAAGAGACAACAAACCTTCCACAGAGGAAGGACAACAAACTTTTCACAAAGAAAGGACAAAATAAAACATTCAGAAAAAAACAAACAATGAAAAATAAATAAATCTAATATAGCTCATAAACGATTTCATTTTGTTGTTGATGATCTTCAATTTATATTCGCTTCTTGTTAATTGAATTGCGCTTCGTTGATAAATCTTAATTCATCAAAAAAAATGGAAAAGAATTGGCTATTTATTATATTTATGAAATTAAATTAACATATATAAAATGATGGCTACCGTCAACAGCAAAATCAAACCATTGACGGCCGCCGGAGAAAAAACAACAAAAAAACTCTAGACGGCTAGGGTTTGCTTTGAGAGAAAAGAGAGGTTTCAAATAATAAATTGAACCATAACTTCTTTTACTGTCTTTTACTTCAATTTCCAATCTAACCAATTTTGTTTGTTTACTTTTAAAGATCAATTGTACCTCCCTCACCACCTAGCATTGAAGCTGGAGATTTGCATGGTTCCTGTAGATCTTCTTATTCGAGCCGAAAATCAAATCGAAAGTAATTAAAATTAAAAAAATATCCTTTGAATGTTAGATTTTCTTCAAACCAAATTGTGTGAAAAAATTGTTTTAACAGTTTTGGATCTTGGATAGATATTTATATCGAAAACCTTTTTAACATGGACTCGGATATGGAGAAATGGAATACTTGGACACGGGTAAACGGAGTTATTTTAAGGTTTCTTATGTTAAAAATGAAATTCGTATCCAAAACACCAAATTTTCAACACGTTTTCAAAAGACAATGTTTCCAAAATAAAAAAGTTGATCGAATGAAGTATCCGTACTATTTATAGTTGAGAAACCGAACCATCCCGAACAATATTAGACATATATATCATTCCATTTTTTAATTTGATATCATTGATTATTAATAAAATTTCATACAGTTATGAGAAAGACACAACATTAGTTTTTCTAATTGTAGAATTTTAATTTCAAATTAATTATTAAATTTATCAGAGATTTCTGATTTTTGTTTCGGTTTTAGAGTTTCGTCACTCTCCGGCTCTACTGAACCGTGCATAGCCCTGAAATTGAAGCTATTAGTATTAGAGTTTGATGAATGGTGTATTACTATTAGCTAGGTAGGGCTTAAGACCGGTAATACAGTTAATTAACCTTACAAGTTATTACAAATCAATAGAATCAAAAGAGAGAAAAACAGCTTTATTAATCAATCAAAAGTTTTATAAAAGATAATGAGCTCATTTGGCTCAGCTTCCTATTTATACTAAAACAGGAAAAATAACTGCTACTCTAACTACTGCACACAAGAAACTTGTGTTTGCTGAGCTGTTGATTAGCTGTAAAAGCACACGTGATTGTTGAGTTGCTGAGCTGGATTAACACACCAACAAGCACACAATCACATGGATTGATGACCTGGATGAATCAGAAGGAGAAGTCTGAAACTTCAGATGCAAGGCAAGCAGAACAATCACAGCAGAAAGCCAATGTTAGCTTTTGCACACACCAGGATGCAGTATACTGTAATACCCCCCCCCCCCCTCAAGCTGGAGAGTATATATCCAGGACTCCCAGCTTGCCAATGTTAGCTTGAAACACACCAGGAGGCAAAGCTTTGGTGAAGCAATCTGCTAATTGATTAGCAGAAGTAACTTGCAGCAGATGAATGAGGCCAGAATGTATTTTCTCACGAATGATGTGACAATCTATTTCAATATGCTTAGACCTCTGTAATGCCCCGCATTTTTGGAGAAATGTTTAATTGGATTAGACATATCATTTTAGCCAAAGGGAGCTAAAATAAGGAAATTTTCGTAAACAAGGCGGAAAATGGCGTTTTGACAAAGGATTAATTTTAATAAAGTTGGACTATATATTAGATGAAATTAATTGGAATTAAAATTTTATCTCGTATTTGGATATCGAGATAAGCATATTGTTATTTAATGGAAAAATTGGAGAAATTCCCATTAAACAAAATAAATGATTTTTTTTTAAAGTGGATATTTAATATCCGCAAATTTTATTATTTGGATTATTTTAAGAGAATCCATAAATATTTGGAATATTATTTTTAGATAGGGATTTAAGCGCGATAAATAAATTATACGGCTAAATAATAAATTTAAGGAAAAAGGCGATAATTAATATTTTGGATTAAGAAAAGTAGTCCGTATAATTTATAATCGATGAGAGTTTGGATTTAGCCCGAGAAATTTATCGACGTGCTTAATTAATAAATTAATGAATAAATAAATTAATAGGAATTCTAAATAACCAAAATAAATGGTGTAGAGCCAAATTATGATAGGCCTAATTAATACTACAATTTATAAGCCCAAAATTAATAATGAAATAAAATAAAAGCCAAGCCCAATCCATTCCCTTTTAGTGATATTAAAAACAAATGAGCAATATAATTCCTTAGCCACAAACCAAAGAAGTTTCCAGAGAAGGAAAAAAAAAAAAAAAGAAGCCTCATCTCTTCTTCTTCACCAAGAAGAAATATTTTCCTACACCATCCATTAAAGCTTGAGGTTTGGGAATTCAAGCTTCTATTGTTTATTATCTACCCCTAGCAACAATAAAATAAGATCGTACGGGTATTTGGATTGGAGAAATAGAGAATTTGGAGGGTTAAACAACGGGCTATTTTATTGTGCTTTATGAAATTTGGATTAAGCGATCGAGGTGAGTTCGCGATTTACTTTCGAGTATTATTATTTTTATTTATAAATAGATACATGTATTTGATTGAATGTGTTAGTTTAAACTTATATATTTGTTTATAGAACTCATATTGATATTAATAGAGTTTTATTAAAATATTTTAAATAATAAGTTTATGACTTTTATTAATAGTTTATTTTATGCTATAAACGAATAAAATATATTACACTTTATTAAAGGTCGCATAAATTGAGTTTGAAATATATTGAAAAATGTTTGATACTAGACTTTGATTTTTATAATGAATAATGCGATTTATAGTTGATGATGGCTAGATCGTGAGATCGCCTTTGAAATAGCATCGTTTATTTGAAAAGAGCATGTATTATTTAGTTAATGCTCTTTATTCTTTTTAGACCTTTAAGCATGTATATTAGTATAAAGAATTTGAGAATTTTATTATAATACTTGTTATTTTGATAGCTTCGCTATATGTATGTTTATTATACGAGCTTATACATTGTTTGTCCTGTGGAATTATTATTTAAACCCAATAAGTGATCCGTGGGAAACGAGCTACCTATTGGGCGTCAATAGGCTGTGTGATCACCAGTACTGATACGAGTCGAGTCTAGGCGTCTATGGTCAATGATTTGAAATGATAAATTATGATTATCGATCGATTAATGGAATAAGGAGGATAAAAAGAAATGTGATAGACACAAGGTAACTCGGTCGAACTATCTCGGGACCTGTGTCTAGTGGGTAACTCGGTCGAATTATCTCGGGACCCACAACTTGGGATTAAGTAGTGGCATGATGTAACTCGGTCGAATTATCTCGGGACTATGCCACGTGGTAGCGGATAACTCGGTCGAATTATCTCGGGACCCGGCCACTCGGACGATATGATTCGAAAAACAATTATCGTTGATTATGTTCTATAGGTTCATAGCATTTGGGTTTAGGGTTTCGAACGGATCCGATATTGGAAACTATTAAATTATATTTTATGTTTATTTATGTTTATCAAATCGTTTACTATCGAAGTATGTTTAATTAATTGTTTATTATCGAGGTATGTTTAATTATAAACTATTTATTGATCATAAAGTAAAGTATATTTTTATCGTTAATGCGACCTTATCTTTAAGTATAATACCGTTAGTAAATTGTGAACTCACTCAGCGTTGTCTGACCCCCCAACAGTGTTTTCTTTCAGGATTAACATATGACGATGTGGTCGAGCTTCCATTCGTTGTTCCGGAAGTCTCAGTTATGGGAGGTCTTATTCTTCTTAGAGCTGCAGTAGTCATGATAGTAGACCTAGCTAGTAGCTGACAATTTATATTTATATTATGACTTGCTAAAATGATGTATTTTGGAAAAATGAATTATCCAGGGATTTAATATATGGTTAATTGGTATTTTATACAGAGTGGTTTGTGTATTTTCACAGGTGTGGTTATTTAAGTTTACAAGCGTTATATTGCCGATTTTTTTGAAAATGGTTTTATTAAGTATTATAACGATTTTGGAAAAGCGAAAAATTTTTAGGTAAATTTAGGCTTGCTACGGGTTTCGGAACCAAAATTCCCATTCCCTAGCGCCGGTCGCGGCCCTCGATTTTGGGTCGTGACAAATGTGGTATCAGAGCAGTTGGTCCAGGATACCACTGCTTTGTGTGAGTCTACCTAGGAAACTACTGCAGCACATAGGATTCGAGTCATGTCTTTTGCATGTTGTCTTCTGTTTTCTATAGTTTCAACCTTCCTATTTAGGATATAAGCCGCGATTATTGTGTGATACTGCGTGCGACTTAAATAATTAGTATTTATGCGACTTGGTGACTAGGCTTAGGTAGGAAGTAATGTATAGTGTGAGGATGTTGTGATAAGCATACGATATAAGCGTTTAAGGATGACTGATAGAAAGGCGTAGATTTAAAGAGGCGGAAGAACTTACCAAGTTACAGAGTTAAAGTCTGGAGAACTTACAAAGTTAAAAGTTTATGAATTAAAGTTAATTGTTTAAACGATTTTAAAAGCATAATTGTGCCTAGACCCGAGATAGAAATGCATTATTGCCACGACATGAATAGAACTGCATCACTACATACACATTAAATGGAAAGAATAATAAATGAATTCATACATTAGTAGGACATGCATCATGCTCATTTGGCCTAGACAGGAGGTAAGTTATGGCAACTCTTTGGGGATGAGAGACGTCATCACCCTAGAGCACAATTATGCTGATCTTTAAAGGATTTAAATATGATTTTTAAAAAGGGCCATTTTCTTTGAATTGCAAAGATAATTGAATTATTTTTAAAGAGATTTGTTTTAAAACGTAAGTATACCTAGACCAGAACTCTGTAACGAAGGTAAAGTACTCGAGATCAAGCTGCAAGCAACTCTCAAAGTTACGGCGAATGTGTATTAGAACATGAAATGAAGATTTACGTTTTGAATATACAACGTCGGTAGTAGTTCAAAGAACTTTGGTGCGAGCAGAATAGAAAGGTGTATCTGTATAGTGATATATATATACGATTAAGCGATGAGTTAGGATTTTCTTATATGTAAATGAGGTGTTTAGGACATCATGCTGTAAGATAGTAGATGTATAAAAAAAAAAAAAAAAAAAAAATAATGGCAGAACCTAGTGAGCGAATTGTAAGACTAAGGTGATAAAGATATGGGGGCAGTCTCTACTAATTAAAGAAGCAAATTTTAAGCGATATTGGAAAATCGTCAAGATTAGTGAAACTAAGGCATCTTTTGATGACACCGTTGGATCGGTTTGACGTTGGAGTATGACATTCCTAAGAAGATTATTTAGGAATGAACTGCGGTGATCGTTAAACGGAGAGCCAGACGACGGTGTTTATGAAAGTATTGACGGGAGATCTCTATTAATAGAAAGGACCATGCTAGTGAGCCAGCTGTGGGAATATAAGATATATTGAGATTATTTATGGAAACTCCGTAAAATACGAATATTGTGAAGTATTTGGTTAAGGAGGTTAAGATACGGGGCATGTGCATTATACAAAGTAAGTTAAGAAGTTAGAATATCGGATAAAGAAACTACGGAAGGCATGTATGGAAATGTATGAAAAAGGAATATGAAGTGTAAGATTATGAGACTTGAGTCCGAACAGCAAAGAATGCAAGTTATAGTACGATAGCTATAAAATATTGTTGATGACTCTTAAAGGGGAACGTGAACGCTCCATGTGAAAGGTCACCACATGTTTCATATCGTAGATGGTACTAGATATATATTATTTGAGAACTTGTATATTAGGACCAACGAAGGAATCAAAGTACATTAATGTTTAAGTATATAACATATTAAAGACAAAGGTAATTGGATAAGAACTTTGTGATGAGGATAAGAAAAAGAACAACTTTATACAAGTAAACAAGGTTGTATGCAGTTGACATGAGAATTAACCATGTACAGGATGAGCGACAGTTATGAAAGAATGATTTATAATAGTATTAATGGAGGGAGTGAGATACCTAAGGTTAAATATATGTTAAAGATAAAGGGGAGATGATTCTCAAATCAATAGACGATGATGGGAACAATAAAGAACATGAAAGTATAAATAGAAACAACAATAATAAGAACGTAAGCCATGATAATAGTTATGAATAAGGTATTGAAGAAGGCAAATTTTTTTAGAATTAATTACTCTATCGTTGGCATTATAGAGTAAAATGAGGAAAGGGTACGATAGATTTTAAGTGATACCTAATATGGAACCAACTTCATAACACTCGATATGAGAGGCCATGAAATGGGTAATTAGTATAAAACAAGGAATATACCCATCTACTATAGGACATCGATAAGGATATCGTGTACAAACATGTACATGATTAAATGTAAAGAAGGCGGAAGACGTCCAGAAAAGTGACATCCGACCCCGATGAACTTATACGTCAAAATATAATTGTTGAAACAGGATATGAGAAATGACTCATGAGGGAATAATATGAACTACTTATGAAATTTTGGGAAAAGATTGAAGTAAGGAAACTTCACATATGTGTTCTTGACCAATGAAACAGGACGGAAAGATGGTATATGAGTTGTGAAACTTTAAGGAAGGGACAAACCATTAAAATGGATGTACAAGGTCGTAATAGAAGAGGCATGGAGGAACGAGTAAGCATGTTAGCTGTTGGCTTTAAATTATTAATGAATTTATAGTATAGGGTTCCGGCGTCCGCAGAATGGATGCAGACATTTGATAAAGAGATTTCGATGGATTATTTAATGGCAATGTGAGGTGAAGGCGAACGTAACTACGAAAATTTCATATGGACTTTGGTTTTATATCAAGTGGGATAATCCAAAAGTTATAACTACGTTTGGACTAGTAATTAATTTCGGATAAGTTCAAAGAATTCAACTAAAGAAACTACATGTCAAATTAAGAAAAGTTCGGGGTAGGTAGTTTGGACAAACTTTCCGACCTCTAACGCTTGTCAAGGTCAATTTGAATCTAAATGGAAATTGCAGAGAGAGTTGCAGAGAGTGCATTTAAAGAAAGTAATAAACTATTGGACGATTTTAAGTGATTTATTTAATGGTTTAAAGTTACCATTAAATACCCCAAATTTTGGAAACGTATTGATTTTGATAAAAATCCGTAATACCAGGATTTCGATGATTAGAATATCCTGAGTTTATTTGTAGAAAGGATCGTAGCTCGTTTAAATTGGAACACAACTTTATAGTGAGAATCAATTAAAAAAAAAGGGGAGTTATTAAATTTAAGAAAAGAAAAAGGAAAATTGAAATAAGAGACTAAAACAGCTTCTTTGGAAGCAATTTTGGGCGTGCTCGCTGAGATTTTTCGTAAAACCTATTAATGACACGCCAAGGGGGTATATCGGAAAGGATAACGACAAACCCATATCGATTTTAGAAAACAAGACCTGCCTTAGGCAAGCAGGCAAACATATACCCTTAAGTAAGCCTATAAGTTAAAGGAAACCTAAGTTTAAAACCTACATAGGAAAGCTAATTCTGGATCAATTTCCGATCCCAAGAAGTGTTATTTCGGACTTAGGACCAAAATGAAAATTGTAGACGGTGTTATATAGAATGAGTTTCAAGTGATAAATTAAAATTTGGATAAATTTTAGATGTTGGTTTTGTGGCCTGAAGCGGGCTAAAAACCTAAAGTTACAAAATTAAAAAGAAGTGAATTTTAGTTAGTTTGGAAAACTAACTACGTAATACATGGATAACGTAATACAAAATAAGTATAAGTTAGAAAATCGTAGAATAAAATATCCTATGAGATTATGCCTTAAGGGGATGGCGGAAGTAGTGAGCACTACCAATATAAAAATAATTGGATGGTAAGCATTATAAGAAAATTCGAGGACGAATTTTTTTTTTAAGGGGGGAAGAATGTAATGCCCCGCATTTTTGGAGAAATGTTTAATTGGATTAGACATATCATTTTAGCCAAAGGGAGCTAAAATAAGGAAATTTTCGTAAACAAGGCGGAAAATGGCGTTTTGACAAAGGATTAATTTTAATAAAGTTGGACTATATATTAGATGAAATTAATTGGAATTAAAATTTTATCTCGTATTTGGATATCGAGATAAGCATATTGTTATTTAATGGAAAAATTGGAGAAATTCCCATTAAACAAAATAAATGATTTTTTTTTAAAGTGGATATTTAATATCCGCAAATTTTATTATTTGGATTATTTTAAGAGAATCCATAAATATTTGGAATATTATTTTTAGATAGGGATTTAAGCGCGATAAATAAATTATACGGCTAAATAATAAATTTAAGGAAAAAGGCGATAATTAATATTTTGGATTAAGAAAAGTAGTCCGTATAATTTATAATCGATGAGAGTTTGGATTTAGCCCGAGAAATTTATCGACGTGCTTAATTAATAAATTAATGAATAAATAAATTAATAGGAATTCTAAATAACCAAAATAAATGGTGTAGAGCCAAATTATGATAGGCCTAATTAATACTACAATTTATAAGCCCAAAATTAATAATGAAATAAAATAAAAGCCAAGCCCAATCCATTCCCTTTTAGTGATATTAAAAACAAATGAGCAATATAATTCCTTAGCCACAAACCAAAGAAGTTTCCAGAGAAGGAAAAAAAAAAAAGAAAGAAGCCTCATCTCTTCTTCTTCACCAAGAAGAAATATTTTCCTACACCATCCATTAAAGCTTGAGGTTTGGGAATTCAAGCTTCTATTGTTTATTATCTACCCCTAGCAACAATAAAATAAGATCGTACGGGTATTTGGATTGGAGAAATAGAGAATTTGGAGGGTTAAACAACGGGCTATTTTATTGTGCTTTATGAAATTTGGATTAAGCGATCGAGGTGAGTTCGCGATTTACTTTCGAGTATTATTATTTTTATTTATAAATAGATACATGTATTTGATTGAATGTGTTAGTTTAAACTTATATATTTGTTTATAGAACTCATATTGATATTAATAGAGTTTTATTAAAATATTTTAAATAATAAGTTTATGACTTTTATTAATAGTTTATTTTATGCTATAAACGAATAAAATATATTACACTTTATTAAAGGTCGCATAAATTGAGTTTGAAATATATTGAAAAATGTTTGATACTAGACTTTGATTTTTATAATGAATAATGCGATTTATAGTTGATGATGGCTAGATCGTGAGATCGCCTTTGAAATAGCATCGTTTATTTGAAAAGAGCATGTATTATTTAGTTAATGCTCTTTATTCTTTTTAGACCTTTAAGCATGTATATTAGTATAAAGAATTTGAGAATTTTATTATAATACTTGTTATTTTGATAGCTTCGCTATATGTATGTTTATTATACGAGCTTATACATTGTTTGTCCTGTGGAATTATTATTTAAACCCAATAAGTGATCCGTGGGAAACGAGCTACCTATTGGGCGTCAATAGGCTGTGTGATCACCAGTACTGATACGAGTCGAGTCTAGGCGTCTATGGTCAATGATTTGAAATGATAAATTATGATTATCGATCGATTAATGGAATAAGGAGGATAAAAAGAAATGTGATAGACACAAGGTAACTCGGTCGAACTATCTCGGGACCTGTGTCTAGTGGGTAACTCGGTCGAATTATCTCGGGACCCACAACTTGGGATTAAGTAGTGGCATGATGTAACTCGGTCGAATTATCTCGGGACTATGCCACGTGGTAGCGGGTAACTCGGTCGAATTATCTCGGGACCCGGCCACTCGGACGATATGATTCGAAAAACAATTATCGTTGATTATGTTCTATAGGTTCATAGCATTTGGGTTTAGGGTTTCGAACGGATCCGATATTGGAAACTATTAAATTATATTTTATGTTTATTTATGTTTATCAAATCGTTTACTATCGAAGTATGTTTAATTAATTGTTTATTATCGAGGTATGTTTAATTATAAACTATTTATTGATCATAAAGTAAAGTATATTTTTATCGTTAATGCGACCTTATCTTTAAGTATAATACCGTTAGTAAATTGTGAACTCACTCAGCGTTGTCTGACCCCCCAACAGTGTTTTCTTTCAGGATTAACATATGACGATGTGGTCGAGCTTCCATTCGTTGTTCCGGAAGTCTCAGTTATGGGAGGTCTTATTCTTCTTAGAGCTGCAGTAGTCATGATAGTAGACCTAGCTAGTAGCTGACAATTTATATTTATATTATGACTTGCTAAAATGATGTATTTTGGAAAAATGAATTATCCAGGGATTTAATATATGGTTAATTGGTATTTTATACAGAGTGGTTTGTGTATTTTCACAGGTGTGGTTATTTAAGTTTACAAGCGTTATATTGCCGATTTTTTTGAAAATGGTTTTATTAAGTATTATAACGATTTTGGAAAAGCGAAAAATTTTTAGGTAAATTTAGGCTTGCTACGGGTTTCGGAACCAAAATTCCCATTCCCTAGCGCCGGTCGCGGCCCTCGATTTTGGGTCGTGACAACCTCTCATGGAATACTGGATTGTGAGCTAATTGAATAGCTGAACTGCTGTCACTATAAACCTGTGCTGGAAGAGGACATGACTGTTGGAGATCAGACAATAAGTAAGAAAGCCATTGTAACTCACAAGTGAGAGAAGCAAGAGATCTATATTCAGCCTCTGCACTAGATCTTGAAACTGTGGATTGCTTCTTTGATCTCCAAGAAATCAAAGAGTCTCCTAGAAAAATGCAAGATCCTGAGATAGACCTTCTGGAATCTGGACATGTAGCCCAGTCTGCATCAGCAAAAGCTTTGAGAAGAAGAGTGGAAGTAGCTGAAAAGAACAATCCTTTGCCAGGAGATCCTTTGATGTAACGAAGGACTCTATTGGCAGCATTGAGATGAGAATTAGTGGGACAATCCAAGAATTGGGAAAGTTGTTGCACTGCAAAAGACAAATCAGGTCTTGTTGTGCATAGATACAAAAGTTTGCCAATTAACTTCCTATAGGAAGTATTATTTGATAATAAATCACTCTCATCCTTAATCAATCTTTTTGAAGTAACCATAGGAGTAGGAACAGGTTTTGCATCTATAAAACCAGTTTCTTGAAGAAGATCCATGGCATATTTCCTCTGAGAGAGATTGATTCCTGCTGAAGAATAAGCTACCTCAAGACCAAGAAAGTATTTAAGAGTTCCCAAATCTTTTATACTGAATTCTTTGTGCAGAAAGGTCTTGATAGATGCTATATCAGACAGAGAGTTACTGGCCAATATCACATCATCAACATAAATGAGCAGAATGACAAATGAAGTTGATGTGTATTTAATCATGAGAGAGGGATCAGAAGATGCAGGTTTGAAACCTTGAGAAATAAGAGAGCCTGTTAACTTAGAATGCCATTGCCTGCTAGCCTGTTTGAGGCCATAAAGTGATTTCTGTAACTTGCAGACCAAAGAAGAATATGTTGCTTCAAAACCAGGGGGTAGCTTCATATAAACTTCTTCAGAAAGGTCTCCATGAAGAAAGGCATTGTTTATATCAAGCTGATGAAGATGCCAGTGATTGACTGCTGACAAGGCTAACAATGTTCTGATTGTTGTCATTTTGGCTACTGGGGAGAAAGTATCCAAATAATCAAGTCCCTCTTGCTGTGTATACCCCTTTGCAACTAATCTAGCCTTGTATCTGTCCACCTCTCCTTTTGAATTGCACTTGACTTTATAGACCCACTTGCAACCAATTGGTTGTTTGTGTGATGGTAAAGGAGTGAGAGTCCATGTTTGGTTATCAGATAAAGCTTGTAGTTCAGCTTGCATGGCATGTTACCAATGAACATGTTTGATTGCTTCATTATAGCTTTTAGGTTCAGAAGTACTATCAATGTTTAAGACAAAATGTCTGTGAGAAGGAGAAAGATTGGAATAAGATAGTACAGAAGAGATGTGATGAGGTGTAGTAGTTTGATGAGAAACAGAAGAAGGGAGAGTAACTTGATAGTCTTTTAGAAAAGAAGGTGGATGTGAGATTCTGGAAGATTTTCTAAGAACAGGAAAATCATTGTCCTGAAATAGGGAAGTAACTGGTGGTGAGGTTTGTGGTGGTGAAGTCCAAGGGATGTTAGTTTGTGAGGGAGGTGGTGATGGTGGTTGAAAAGAAGTAAGAGTTGGGGTTTCTGGGAGAGAAAAGGGATATGATATGTCTGAATTTTGCATTGGAGAGGATGTGACAGAAGGAGTTTTTGAGAAAGGAAACATATGTTCAAAGAAAACTACATTTCTGGAAATATGAATTTTTTTGGAATCTAAAGAGTATAGAATGAAGCCTTTTGTATTAGGAGGGAACCCTAGAAAAACACATTTGATAGCTCTACTGTCAAATTTTGTTCTATGAACAGGTAGAGTACTAGAAAAACTCAAACAACCAAAAACCTTGAGGTTTGCCAATGATGGAGATTCATTGTAGAGCTTCTGATAAGGGGACTGATCTTGAATAACAGGAGAAGGTATCCTATTAATCAAGTACACAGCATGCAGTATGCAATAATTCCAAAAATATAAAGGAAGTGAGGATTGAAACCTGATAGCTCTAGCCACATTAAGAATGTGTTGATGCTTGCGTTCCACTATGCTATTCTGTTCTGGGGTGTACACACAGCTTGTCTGATGTATGATCCCATGGTTTTTGTAAAAATCTGGTTGATCAAATTCTGCACCATTATCTGTTCTAACAACTTTGACAGTTTTAGAAAATTGGTTTTGAACATATGTAATGAAGTCTTGCAGGTGAAATCTTGCCTCAGATTTATGCTTCATAAGAAAAACCCAGGTAAACCTTGAGTAACCATCAACAATTGTCAAGAAGTACCTATAACCATGCATAGAAGTGACAGCTAAAGGGCCCCAAATATCAACATGAATTAGCTCAAAAATGCTCTTGCTAGCAGAGGTACTGATAGGAAAAGATAACTTCTTCTGTTTAGCATATTGACATATATCACAAACTGAATTTGAAGACAGTTTTATTGATGAATCTAACTTCTGCATAAGCTTGATTCTATTATTGGACAGATGTCCTAGTCTATAATGCCAAACATCCATATCAGTTTGTTGTTTTGAACTACAAATTATTGAATTACAACTGGACAGAGATTCTGTATTAGGTGTAAACTGGTAAAGTCCTTCTTTCTTTTCAGCTGAACCAATCTTCTTCCAATTGTTCATATCCTGAATGAAACAGGTATCACGATAGATGATCAAGCAGATCTTAGCATCATCAGTCAACTTGCTGACAGAAATAAGATTAAAATTAAAAGCTGGAACATATAGAACATTATGCAGTATGAGGTCAGGACTCAATTGTATTGATCCTATATGAGTAACTGCAATTAATGCTCCATTGGGCAGTCTCACACTGACATTATGAACAGCTTTGCTAGTTTTGAAATACTCAA
The DNA here is from genome assembly GCF_937616625.2 of Mercurialis annua. Classification (NCBI taxonomy): domain Eukaryota; kingdom Viridiplantae; phylum Streptophyta; class Magnoliopsida; order Malpighiales; family Euphorbiaceae; genus Mercurialis; species Mercurialis annua. The sequence continues at coordinate 839,637 of NC_065575.1, read as the reverse complement.
GCTTGCAAACTATGTGATCTGTAGCTCCAGTATCTAAGATCCACATGTTTTTATAAGCCTTTGCAGAGAAAAAGCATGAATGAACAATACCTTCTGGCTTGAAAGTTGCAGTAAGAGAATTCACTTGAGAGTGTCCCTGAGAAGTACTTGCTTCATTGTTTCCTGCTTGAATCAAACTCATGATCTTTTGAATCTGATCAGGTGTGAAAGGAAAAATTTGTCCTGCATTAGCATTGTAATTCATGTTAGTATCAATAGGAGTGTTGTTCCTGGATATTTCTTGTTTGAAGCTGCTCTTGTTTCCAACTGATCTCTCCTCATCAAAATCCTGATACTCATAATCTGAATACTGAACCTGGTTTGCATATGCATTTTCTGGTCTAGGCTTTGGTTGAAAACCAGGTGGGAATCCATGCTTTCTGTAACAATAGTCCACAATATGCCCTGAGTTTCCACAGTGAGAACATAACTTCTGTTTACCAGCAAAATATGAGTTAAAACCTCCTCTTTTAAACATATTGTTTCCTCTGAAATTGCCTGTGCCTCTTCCTCTGGCATAGCAAATGTTAGATTCATATTCTGGATCATAATCATAATCCTGTGTTCCTTTTGCCATGAAAACATTTGAATCTGTAGTAGGCTTACTACCTGAGCCAGACAGTTGTCTCTCATATTGAATAACCATAGAAAAAACTTTGTTAATTGGAGGTAAAGGTTCAGTCATGATGATTTGAGTTCTCACATTTGCAAAATTCTCATTCAATCCTTTAAGGAATCTTATCACTTGATCATTTGACTGAATTACCCTTAATGCATTTGTAATTCCACAAGGACACCTTGGTTCACAGAAACAACTAGGCAATGACCTTAAACTGATCAGTTCATCCCAAAGAGTTTTGAGATGTGTGAAATACTCTGTAACAGACAAAGTATGTTGTTTAAAACTGTGAATTTCTTCCTGTAAATCTCCAATTCTATAGGAATCACCTTGTGAAAATCTGTCTTTCAAATCAATCCAGATTTCTAAAGCACTATCAAGATTAGATATACTATCTGCTATAGTCTGACTAAGGGCTCTATATAACCACGACATCACCAAAGTATTACACCTCTCCCAAACATGAAAATTCTCATCATCAGGACTGTGAACAGGTATGGAACCATCAACAAACTTATACTTATTCTTAGAAATCAAAGCCATACGCATAGATCTATACCAAGCATGATAATTTCTTCCATTTAACAAATTTGAGACTAAGACAAGTGATGGATTCTCACCAGGATGAACAAAAAATGGACTCGACATAGTATCTTCAGGTCTGATAAAATTTCCTGCCATTGTAGCAGCTTCAAACTCCAAACGAAGAAGATGATCACTATCTTTCAACAAATCAACGAACCAACAAGAGCACTAGGCTTTGATACCATATTACAAATCAATAGAATCAAAAGAGAGAAAAACAGCTTTATTAATCAATCAAAAGTTTTACAAAAGATAATGAGCTCATTTGGCTCAGCTTCCTATTTATACTAAAACAGGAAAAATAACTGCTACTCTAACTGCTGCACACAAGAAACTTGTGTTTGCTGAGCTGTTGATTAGCTGTAAAAGCACACGTGATTGTTGAGTTGCTGAGCTGGATTAACACACCAACAAGCACACAATCACATGGATTGATGACCTGGATGAATCAGAAGGAGAAGGCTGAAACTTCAGATGCAAGGCAAGCAGAACAATCACAGCAGAAAGCCAATGTTAGCTTTTGCACACACCAGGATGCAGTATACTGTAATACAAGTTATTTAATGTCAATCTGCAATACTCAGAATTGTATTTTATTGGATCCTGCTTATAAAAGTGCATGTCCAACAAAAATGAAATGATTAACCACAGCTCAAGAAGCTATTTTAGTTTATTGTTGTGCCCTAGGATACTGCAAGATAGGAGTATGCATAACTCAACCGAATAACTAAATCGAATTGATAAATTTAATTCATTTTGGAATTTATAAACTTAACTGAACTGATAACTTTATTTTGGTTTGAAATATATAAAAAAATTCAGCTTGGATTTAACTTTAGTGATAAATAATACAATGCTAAAATTAACCGATCAAAGTAAACAATATCATAATAAAATTGATTTGATTCGATTTGGAATATTAAAAATTTCGGTTCGGTGTTATTCAGTTTGAACGGAATGCACACCCCGCTGCGAGGCTTTATGATGAGGCATGTGAAAGTGGTCCAAAAATAATGAAATTAAAATCAGCTTCCATGCTTCCAAAATTCAAGAAACCCTTTTGGTGTAATGTGTCTTAAAGTTGCAACAGAGGAGCATCCTTATTGTCTGTCTGTGCTCAAATGTTAGCACAAGTAATATGTTAAACAAAAGTATGAATTTCATGTAAGATTATTAGACCATTGTAATGTTAAATGTTTCTTTATCCATGTGGCTTTATCACTGCTTGTACCTTTGTGCTGTGGAGACCACAATGTCTCTGTGTCAATGGCTATAAGGAAATAATTGAGTCAACGTTTTAGTGCCGTCTGATATTCGGAGTCATTATTCCGTATAATTTAAACTAAAGTCGGTTGGGAGACGTTAAGATAATAAAACTCTCTCGTAGAGATTTTAAAGTCGCTAAACTAATAGTTTTTTTATCTCTCTTTTTTTTAATCAAAGATAAGAGTACAAGATAAATATCTAAAAATAAAATAACTATTATTTGTAATTATCTCGTCGTCTCTATATTTGCATCGCTTAATGATTCACGTCATGTGACAAAACGATGTTGCAGCCGACGTTCATAGCATTCACTTCTATAAACTTCCGTTTCAATCTTCTAAAATATAGTATATGTCTTAAATTCAAGATCTCAAGAGTTTTCGACCTCACTCCTTACTATTTGAGTTAGAGATCATTGGTGGTTACTCTTCTCTATCATTATATTCAACCCTTACTTATAAACCTAAATTATTTATTAATTTTTGATTCCACCTTTATCTCACGAACTCAACTCGAGATTGATCTAAAAAAAATATCTACTCAAAACAATTTATGTCGTAATTTAGATATTAGTTTGCAGTTCTATTTGTATACAATGAAGGTATTAAATTTACATTTCTATTCCCTTCAAATTTAGTGAATCAAACTATAATAAAAAATTGGTTGCCCCATTATTAAACATATGGATTTGGTCTTGAAAACACATATATAATTAGCAAAAGTTGCACCATTTGTAGAAAATTGCTTACAAGATTGGGGCACAGGTAGGGTTGCTTAGCAGAAAACAGTCTGGTTTGGTCCTTAGCATCTTAATAATAATTATTTAAGCAAAACAAGATTAGCAAGTTTTAAGCTCACTTGCTGTCTGGTATGGGCACAAGTAGGGAAATCAATGCCAATTTCACACTAAATCTTAGTTGTATTCTAAGGGTAAATAAGTAATTCTATACTCCAATTTGGTTTTGTTTAAAATCAAAATAAATCAGCAATAGCACTCATTGCTTTATTGAAAGACCCATGAGGGTAAAATTGACATTTAGACCTAAAAGTAAGACAAATTAGCATTTACTAATCATAAATTTTATTTAAATAGGATGTAAATGAAGTGCATAAATTTGAATTATTATTTATAAGGATATATGCATTAATAAACAAAAATTAATTATCTGGTCCGAATTAGAACTTCAAACTTTAGCTCTTTAATATGTTGGGGTACCAAAATTAAATTTTTGCTTATAAGGGTAAGGGTACACAGTACTACCTGTCCTTCCAAAAATACATTTTTTTGTATTTCACTTCTATATGTGTTTCTATGCAAATAATTAAAGTTAATTCGATAAGTGGAAATGAGGGGTATCTTTTCCCTTTCTAAATGAAGAAATAATCATTTTCAAATGGAGATCAGTATTTTATTGTTTGATTTACACTTTTCACATCAGCAATTGTATAATATAATGTTCATAAAACTAGTAATTGTCTATTATATCAACTTATCAAACACTCAATTAGCCGTTGAGAGTTTAAAAACTAATGTTTGACCACCAAATAGATAAATTAAACACCCGAAAAATAAATATTTTTTTTCACTATAATGAACTAAATATTTGTTTAGATTAATGAATAGAATGAGAGATTCAAACTTAAAGCTTTTATACATAAATAAGGGTTTATATTATAAAATTAAATATATATTTTTAGTACAGGGTTTATAATTTTTTTTGAACGGAATCTAATTATGCAAACTAAATCAACACTTAGATGTTTTAAAAAAAATTAAACATTAATTAACTCTTGTTACTTACTAACTTTTAGCAATTATTTCAATGTAGATGGTGAAAGCTTAACCATTTTACATTTAGCTACATTTATTAGGAATCAAGCTTAAGAAGGATGCAAAATCAAACATGAGTAATCAAATATTGCCTGTGAAACTCCATTGTTAAAAAGAAGAGAAGTTAGAAGTGTGCGTTATTTGGGTATAATCAATTTCAATCGAATAAAATTAAAATTTTAGTTTAGTTTAATTTTTTGTTAATCTCAAATTTATGAGTTAACTAAACCAAACAAATTAATCTCGCACATACACATATATTACTTTTTCAAAAATTTAGGATATTCTTATAATTTTTATAGAAGTTAAATATCAATTTAATTTCAAAATTCATATATAATAAGCTAATTAACACTAAAATAGTTACTACTTTTTAATAATCAATATTAACTGATCGAATTAAATAATTATTTTAGTTCATGTATAATTCAATTTATATATATTATAATTTCAGTTTGATTGTAGAAAGTTAAAGATACTTCGCTAATTTGATGTCTGAACTGACAGACCGATATAGTCATCTAATAAAAGTCACTTAAATATTAAAATTGGCAATATATAGGTTTAATTTTAATGTTTATTCACGGACATTGGATATGATGATAGTGACAATGCCAACATTGTAATTAATAAAACTTATCACATAAATTAAACTTTACATAAAATAAAGTCTTAAGATAATATGATTAGTAGCTATTAAAAACATTTGCCCTCCAAATCGAAAAATATACCTTTTTTGACTTTGACTCACCCACATGATTTCCCGATTAATTGCCACTTCTCACTGCCGATCTTTTAATCAACTTCAGTCAATTCACAGTTTCATTTCTGTTTCACGCTTTTACACCTGCGCGTGCCTCTCAACCTATTTTATTTGCTTGAACTCTAACTCATTTTAATGTTTTGACCTAATACATAAAATTAAGAATTAATCACTATTACCTCGTGAGTTTATTATTAAAAATTAAAGTGAATAATAATTTAAATGATAAATATGTTTTGGTAGATTTTTGTTAAGATCACGTGACCAATTGTTTTTATAAGAAAAATTCCTTCAAACAATAAAGATTCATTTTTCATGATAAAAAAAATACTTACAAACTATCTTTTTTTTTTTAAGGAGAGATTTAAAGTACAGACGGAGAATAGAGATCAAAGATAAAAAAAAACAGAATATTAAATGAGAGAACTACATTACTATAAAATATAAAAAAAACAAAAATAATATTACTGTAAAAGAAATTATAAGAGTACTTTCAATTTTTTTTTAAAAACTATGAAAATAGTATTATATATAATATATATAAATTAAATTTTGGTTAATGTCGTTTGCTTGGAAATTTTAAATTAAAAGCTGAATTAAACCAAATTAATCTAATATTCCAATAAATTTAATCACAATAAAACTAAACCAATCGAATGAATTGAAGTAAAATATACGTCTAGTTTGATCAATTAAGATTCAATTATTGCGCCCGAGGCTTTAAATATCTTATGTGCGCATTTGATACAAGCTCAGGGACCTACCACAACTTCTTGCCTTATTAATTCAACCTATTTTTTTAGGAAAATTTACAATCTGTAATTAATTTAAGTTTTATGTCACGCGCTAGACCTAAGAGTGGGTTTTAATAAAATTTAGAAAACCAAAGAGAAACTAAAAAAACTGAAAACTTTTTACAAAAAGAATAAGAAAAAAGATAAATAATTTGGAAAGCAGAAACGAGAGAATGATGAATAAGTGAAAATGTAGAGAGAGTGAGTGAAGTAAGTGACTGAGTAATTCCTTTTTTTGGATCTAAAAAAAGTTCACTTTCTTTTTCTCATCTTTAGTAGATTATTATTAATAAACAAATATTCATTTTCCTCCCTCAATTTTACACGATAACAAGTTATTAGTTGGACAAAAACACCCAAGATTGATCAATGTGATTCATTTTACCCCTTAACTGAAAAGTGCTTGGAGCAACTGAACTGAAATGATAATAAATTATTGTACTATTTGGAACTAAACTGATAAAATGAGACAACACCTCGTTTAAAAATACATTTTATCCAAAATGCCCATTTTAATGTTTTTTTTTTAAGATTAATCCATTTTAAAGTCTCTTAATTTTATGTTTTTTTATTTATCTGGTCTATGAACTTCCATTTGATCTTATCTGATCCCTTAATTTTATGTTTTTTTTATTTATCTAGTTCTTGAACTTCCATTTGGTCTCCTCTGACTTCCGAACTTTGATTTTTCTTTTTTTCCAGATTCTCAAATGGACGCCCGTCTGAGGAATCGTGAAATTCAAAATTCAAGGACAATATAATACCAAAAATCAAAATTTAAGAACCAGATAAAATCAAATAGAAGTTCAGAGACTAAATAAACAAAAAATATAAAATTAAAGGATCATATAAGACTAAATGAAAATTTAACGACTAGATAAATAAAAAAATAAAGTAAAGAGATTTTAAAATGGATTAATCCATTTTTTTAAATAAGAAAGTCACGAATTTGATCATATTTGATCTTTTGTTTTAAGTTGTAGGGGTAAAATGAACCTTTTTGAATTATTAATTATACATTTTCTTGCTACCCAAACAACATTTTCTCACCTCTTTCTTTTCCTTAAAACCCTCTTCTCTTCACTCCCCAAGAAAACTGATACACATATACATACAAACACACTAAAACAAACTCACTTTCAAATCACTTTCGATCTTCTTTTTAGTGGGCAGTTCATTTTTCGTTCGTTAGATTCACAAAAAAACAAAAAGATTTGATCTTTTCTCAGCAAAGAATGGGAGCTAAGTGCTCCAGATTATCACTCTGTTGGTGGCCATCTAATCTCAAATCAAATCTCAACGATATTTCTGACCTTGGTTTGTACTAACTTAGCTACATTATTCATGAAAAGATTGAATCTTGTTAGTTAGTTTAATGTTATTTGATTTGATTTACTAATGAAAAATTTGCAGACAATGGTGAGCTGCTTCCTGGGTTTAAGGAGTTCAGTTTAGAGCAACTTAGAGCTGCTACTTGTGGCTTTAACAGTGATAATATAGTGTCTGAACATGGTGAGAAGGCTCCAAATGTGGTTTATAAAGGCAGATTTCAAGATGATGATCGTTGGATTGCTATCAAAAGATTTAATAAGTCTGCTTGGCCTGATTCTCGCCAGTTTCTTGTTTGTTTTCTCTTTTTTGTTTGCTTGTGTTTTTGTGTTTTGTGTTCATGTTTTTAGTGGTTGAAAGTGATTTGGTTTTTGGTTTGTGTGTGTTTGTATGGTAGGATGAAGCTAGAGCTGTAGGGCAGTTGAGAAATGAGAGATTGGCTAATTTGATTGGGTGTTGCTGTGAAGGTGATGAGAGATTGTTGGTGTCTGAGTTTATGCCTAATGAGACTCTCTCTAAGCATCTTTTTCATTGTAAGTTTTAAGTAACTCGCTTGATTTCTTCAAAATTTGCAAGTTGGCTGTTTAAAAGTGATTGTTTTAAGTGCAAATTAGACTAAATGGTTTTATATATCCATAACTTTGACCATTTTGACTGACTTGTCCGTTAATTTTATGAATTGGGACAATTATATGCATAATGTGTTTGGTCCAACGTAGATTGCTTACGTGAATTCACTTGATTCGTCTAGTTAGGAAAGTTAAAAGTCCATAATTTTGATTGATCTGACTTGTGGATATAATTGTCCCAACTCGCCATATTGACGGATCAGACTGTGCAAATTGTATGTCGAAAAGATCAAAGTTATGTTATGGATATGTAAAATCATTTGTCCAAAAATTATTGTTATCGTCTCTCAATGTATAGATATTTTTGGCGTTTTAGTGTTTGTACTTGGGATGTTGAAGTAATTTGAGTTTGATTTGGTTTAGGGGAAAACCAGCCTATGAAATGGGCAATGAGACTGAGAGTGGCTATCTATCTGGCTCAAGCCTTGGAATATTGTAGCAGCAAAGGAAGGGCATTGTATCATGACCTTAATGCATATAGAATTTTGTTTGACCAGGTAATTTCTTCATTTTTCATCTTCTAAGCTTTTGTTTTTTGTTTGTGAGCTTTCATGAGCTACTGATTAATTTGAGGTAGTACTTGTAGGATGGTAATCCAAGGCTTTCCTGCTACGGCCTAATGAAGAATAGCCGGGACGGCAAGAGTTATAGCACAAACTTGGCTTTCACCCCACCTGAGTACTTGAGAACTGGTAATTTCGGCATCCAGTGTAGCACGTAAAGAGAAACGTCGAAACAGGAACAGACAGAAATCATTTTTTCTCATAAAGTTTCGGAGTTTCAAAAGTGTTTTGGAGAATGGAAATTAAATGCTGAGAATTAGGAAAAGCATGACCTCTGCTTTTTTCTTAACGAGCTCGTATTTATCTGTTCATATGGCAGGAAGAGTCATACCAGAGAGCGTGGTTTACAGCTTTGGCACACTATTGCTTGATCTTCTGAGTGGCAAACACATACCCCCAAGCCATGTAATCTATTTTATCCTTGAACTGAGTTTGGGAAATATTTATATTTGCATTGATGATCTTTTTACCAGGAAAAGAAAAATCTCAATTTTGGATGTATTTGAGTTGTAGGCATCATTCTGTAGAAAAGCATTCATCTTAATATTTGCTGTAACTTACTCGGAGATAACTGCCTCATATCGCTTATTTTGCAGGCACTTGATCTCATACGCGGAAAGAATTTTTTGATGCTGATGGACTCATGTTTGGAGGGTCATTTTTCAAATGATGATGGAACTGAATTAGTGCGATTAGCTTCACGCTGTTTACAATACGAACCTCGTGAGAGGCCAAATGCAAAGACTCTTGTCATTTCTCTTACTCCCCTTCAAAAGGAAACGGAGGTATGCCACGGTGGAGTCTTTATAAGTATTCTAGTTAATGCCGTCCATCTTACCATTATTATTGCTAATCATGAGAGTTGATTATCTATGTGTTTTAGAGAGATGGTATTCTTTGATGCAGCTGAATTACATCTATGAACATATAAATTTTATCTATTTAGTTATGATTATTAGGTCCCATCGCATGTTTTGATGGGTATTCCACATGGAGCTCCATCCACAAAGCCGACAATATCATTGACGCCTCTAGGTGAAGCTTGTTCGAGATTGGATCTTACTGCAATACATGAGATTCTCGACAAGGTCGGATATAAAGATGACGAAGGAATTGCAAATGAGGTTAGTATTGTACATGTTTGATATTCTTATACTATTTCATTTTCCTCTGAAACAAGCAAACCATCTCGTGGACCTACTTTATCGGGACCCTTCCCTGTCAAAAAGCATATTTTTTTGTCTCTGTCTCCCATGTTATACAAACTGGTAGTAAAAAATGGTGCTGATATGACTTGCATCAATTATCAACTGATTGCTCTTACTTCTGAGCAAAGTTTAACTTTATTCAATATTATTCATCCGTTTTATGCGGGACATTATTGAATTTTGTCTGGTTTGCAGCTATCCTTCCAAATGTGGACAGATCAAATACAGGAAACACTTAACTGTAAGAAACGCGGAGATGCTGCATTTCGAACTAAAGACTTTGCTACAGCCATTGATAATTATACACAAGTAAGTCGTTTTTATGACGGTTATTCTTCATTCTGTTCTCCATTAAAAGCTACGTGCCCATTTGTGACAGTACTTCATTCTTGTATGTTCCTATTATTCTAAATGTGGAATAGATAAACAGTTGGTGTTCTCAATTCATTGAAACCAAAAGTACACTGAAATTGCTTTACTTCCCGAATCAAACTGAAAAAGTAAATATTTTTTAACGTCAAACTGATCCAAACAAAATTTATCTCTTCGATTTGGTTATCTACTACAAAAGAACTACCAATTAATGACTGCCAATTTGTGACGGAATTTCCATCACAAAGCTTTGTGATAGAAACTGCAGTCGTAAAATTTTATGACAGCACTTTCGGTCATTAATTCCGTCACAAATTTTCAAACATCTTTCACAAGTTATTCACAATTCTGTCCCAAATTGACAGTTTTTTCGTTATTTGATCTATCTGTGAAGCTTTAATATCATATAATTGTTCTGTTGTTTATATAGTTTATCGATGGCGGGACTATGATATCACCAACCGTATTTGCAAGACGGTGCTTGTGCTACTTGATAAGTGAGATGCCACAGCAAGCACTTGGAGATGCAATGCAAGCTCAAGCAGTATCTCCTGACTGGCCCACTGCGTTTTATCTGCAAGCGGCTGCACTCTTCAGCCTTGGGATGGACAGTGATGCACAAGAAACTCTAAAAGATGGCACCACCTTGGAAGCTCAAAAACATAAGAATTGAAGTCTGCAAGTGTATAGTTCTTTAAAATGAAAAAAAGAAAAGAAAAAAAGAATTATTTATTTGTTTAAATACTTATTGTATCCATCTTTGCTTATTTATCTGGCATTTTGAGTTTTTGCAGCCCCACAAAGTTATAATTATACGTTTGGTTTCTGTTTGTAATCAATAGCGATTTGATCCGACATGTCGGTATTAAATGGGGTGCACGGAAATTTATCGAGTGCTATGTTTTGGCATTTCATTTTATTTCTGTATATGCTTTAGAACTTCTGAAATTCTATTTATAACTTGTTTTTATATAAGTTTTGTTGTTGATCATTTAAGGGTTAATGTCAAAAAATATCACGAACTTTACACGTTTTTTCATTTTAATCACGCAGTTTAAATTCTCATTTTCATACACGAACTACCACTTTTTCCCAAATTTATGCATGGTGCTGAGGTGGCACTCATTCATTGGTGTAAAATGACCTCCACTTCAGCGAATTACACCAATGGAGTCGTGACACCTCAGCACCGTTTATGAATTTGAGAAAAAGTGATAGTTCGTGCATGAAATTGAGAAAATTTAAACTACGTGATTAAAATGAGAAAACGTGTAAAGTTGGTGAATTTTTATGACATTAACCCATCATTTAAGATAGATTTAGTTGTTAGTTTTGCATTCATGTCTTTCCAAAAAACATTTTTAATGTCGAATAATTAATTTAAAATCATTTTTTTCACTTAAAACAACAATCTCAAACAAATATATAACATGGTGAGCTCTCTAAGGAAGTGAAAGAAGACTTTGGTGAAAAAATTTATTAGCACAAATAATAACATCATTGTAAAAAATATATATAAAAAATGTTACATAACATGGGTAAGAAATTTTATTAGAGATATAAAAGTTATCTAACCAAACACTTCAGTTTACTAAATCCTGCTTAACATGTTTTAGTTCATAACAAAATTGAAATTACAGCAACTCCTGATTTTTTTACGTCGGACGCTGACCGTTACTGAGCATCTGGCCAATTATACTGTTCACCTGTAACACATTAGAGAGCTTTTGTCAATCATCCATCATAAAAAGAACCGACTCTTTGTTTGGTTCAATTCTACTGTAAAATTCATTTCGTTTGCAAATGAATTTATTTTATAATTCATTTGTCATAAGTATAACTAATTATTCGCTTGGAAATGAATTTCACAAAAATTGTAGACTTCATTTGAACCAAGCACGACGTGAAACCTCAAAGAAACGGCATGCATCATGCCATTAATTAAAACAACAGTAGGTAAGATTGTAAACCTAACTTTATATGCTCTAATGGCAATCTTAATCAAATAAAAAGACTGGACAGCTCTCTACACGGAAACCTCAATTTTGAAAACATAATTTTGCTCGCAAGACTTGAAAAGAAAAGAAACAGAAGTGGATTACAAGAGTTGGCCAAATCAATATTCAGACACAATTCAATTTTTTAACTAAAAGATTTAGAATTCAGCTACTTGTAATGAAGATTCACTCAAGAATCGAAATATATGCTTCAAGAATCGGGATAAATTAGGAGTTGAACATGTCATATTACTTAGAAGCTTACGAACAATATAAATTGAATTTACATCAAACATGAATAGTTCAAACATCAAGCTCGCAAATTTAAAGCATATAAGAACATTATCGAGAGGCTTTTGATGCTAATCAAGAATAGTTTTCTTTCCGTTTTGTTTGTTTGTTTTATAGTTAGATAACAAATGAATATGCTTGCCGTCGAGTTTAAAACGTATATCTTTGAACTAACTCTGTACCAAAGATTATACAATTTTGTATCCACGACCAACAAAAAGACTCCATTCAAAAGCACTAAACATGATTAGGTTGTGCTTGACTATGAAAATAGAACTCGACTGGATGCAGTTACTGAACGTTGATTTTATTAAACAACTTTGTTGAAGTGCTGCAATGTATCAATTCCACTTAGCTCGACAAGAACCGAATTGTAACTTAAAGTCAATAATGAAAAAGGGAAATAAATTAAGCTTACCAGATGATACTTTGAAACACAGCGGTCGATGCAGCTATTTTCTCCCATATTAAGCTCAGGCTCCCGATACCTGAAAACAGGAAGTATAATTTGTCGTGTGAAGAAAGAGTTTAAAAATATAAACTGCCGCACCACATTATATTAGACTCTAGAAACGGAAAGAAACTAAAAACACAAGTTAACTCACTTCTTGTCCACGCACTTGTTAAAACATGTCATAGCAAGCCTGATAGAAAAACAAAAGTTAGAGCAGAAAAAATTAAATCGCAAGTGGAGAACTACAGATTCAACATGAAATAATGTGAATAAAAACAACCAAGATTATGAAATTATGAGGTCATAATCCATAACTTCAACTATTGCAGGCCCAATCAGAATGCCCGATTTATAGAGGAATATAGTCTTCCGATATCAATAGACGATCTCCCTATTCAATTATTTATAATACAACTCAAAGCCTCAAGAATCAAGAAATCACCCACTTGTTAAAACATTTGTGTGATGCCCAACTATAGAGGAATTATAGTCTTCCGATATCAAAAGACATTCTCCTTATTCAATTATTTATAATATCAATTCAAAGCCTCAAGAAATCACTTAAAAAAAGAGCTTACAGATAACACATATGGCCTATCTCTTTTGTTTGAATGAATAAATTTAGCAAGATAGCAGGTCCAAGCTGCTGTTTAGGTATAAAGAGGAAGTTAATCCATTTTTGAGTAAAAACTAACAATAGATCAGTCATCAAATTCCATCTACACGAACACGAACCAAAAAAACAACAACAAAACAGCAGTGACCAACTGCAACTGCACCCAAACACACCAGAAGCAGAAGATAACCGAATTACGTATTACTATTTACAGTTTCCTCTAAAAGCATTGAATCTGCTCATAAATATAAAATCAGTGCACAGTTCATCAAGTATTACCAATTCAATTAAAGAAAACGCGAAACAGTTCGTGGTGCATTTATAATGACATGGAGCCTACCTGTTAAAAAGCTCTACCTTATACTCCATCTCCATTCCTAGCATGCCCATAACCTACAAAACCATCAATTTCAAATCTTTAAGAAAAATAAATCAATTAAATCTTAAGAATAATCAAATTAAACTAAACCAAGCACTGAAATTACATGCTAAACTAGTTCAATCTACAAATTACCATGAAAAATAAAAATAACAAAACACTCAAAATTAGTTAAAAGGGAATATTCACCTGCTCTTTGTCCAAACCTGCCGGTATTCCATTATTAGCAGCCATTAAACCTTCAAAAAATTACAAAACCCAGTTAATAAAATCTATCAAAAGGAAGCAATTTTACTATCAGATAAGCCAGAATTTTAAAAAATTGATTCTTACCTGGTTTATGAATCAAATCGAGCTACTAATTTGATTACAGAAAGGATCTTTGAACCCTAATTGAGTTCAATAAGGAGTCACGAATTAGGGTTTTAGGAGAGGTTTTTTTATTTAAGTTTACTGAATGTAACATAAAGAAAAAAGAGGAAGAAGAAGTGCTGCCTCGAGTAAAATGACAAGGTTGTTACTTAAACCGTAAGAAGGACAAATCAGAAGAGGCCATGTAAGCAAAACAAATTATTTTTAAATGGGCTAAAATGACAGTTAACTTAAATAAAATCAAATTAAAATACTCAGTGTAAATTAGGGTTTGGGGGTTTTAAGGGTTTAGAACTGAAGAAAAAAAATTTGAGTTAAGTTGCAGAGCAAGTGTGGAAGCAATGGAACAGGGTTTTAAAGGGGATCCAAGTCAGGCAACTTTTTCTTTTGTTGATGAAGATCACACTCTTGCCAACTCTGTTAGATTCACATTGAATCAAGAGTAAGAAAATCGAATTTTTTTCTGCTCAAAATTATTGATTTTGGTGTTCTTGTTGTAAATTTTTTAGATTTTTGAGCTGTATTAGAACCTGGTTTTTGAATTACATGATTGGAGTATGACTTTTTTTGGGGAATTTGTGAAGTCTTCAAATTGGCTAAAAGAATTAAATCTAAAAAAAAGCAGAAAATTGGGATTTCTATTGTTAAATATAAAGTTTTGTATGTGAAAGGTCAAGTTTCCGACACATTTGTGAACGTTGATTGAAAGAATTGTCTGTGCTACTTAAGTGGCGTTTGCTTTCTGTATTCTTATTATTTGTAACTCATTGGTATTGGTTTTGCCTGTGAAAGTAGCCGTTTTTCGATGTTCTGAGCACATTACTATGTTGATTTGCAGTCCGAGGGTATCATTCTGTGGATACAGTATTCCTCATCCCTCAGATGCTCGAGTTAATATTAGAGTTCAAACAACAGGTAATTTTTTAGTAGATTAGCAGGTTTTATGTAACACATTATCTCCATTAGCCTTAAGCACATGTCAAAATCGTTATAAAGATACTATCGGTTGTAGATTAGCAGGTTTTCAACTTATAAACAAATGCGGCGTTGTTAAGTGTTAGAAGATATATGACATGTTTCTGTATATTCTAGTTTCTCTTTTGCTTACAAGAATTCAAATGTAATTTTGTTATCAGCTTGCTAAAGGTAACTATTTCTTATTTTGCATAATTTGCAGTAATTGTATCTGTAGACTTAGCCAAGATAGTAAGGAATATGGTCAGGTTGGGTTAGGTCCTTTTTTTGGTAAGTATTGATGCTTGGTTTGTATATAGTCACAGCATTTGTGGATGGAGTCGATAAATATATAACACGTCATTAAATAATGTTAATTACGTGAAATAATTAATTAGAATTTTCAATCATTTAATAATGTGTTACAATATTGTTGGTGGTGGACATAATATATTTAAATAGTTCTCCACCTATGACCATGACTAAAAGATCATACAAATGAGTGTATTTCTGCTACCACACATTCATCTTTGAAATCTTCAAATCACCTTATGTGTTACGTGTGAGATTTTCGGGCTGCATTGCACCCTTATTAAGACTTCAATCTTTTAACTGATTATGCATCTTCTGAAATTTCACTACTGCTTTCTGTTGCGAGTTCGAGTTACATGGATTGATTTTTTCAGGTGAATCAGCAAGGGAAGTATTGAAAGATGCATGCCAGAATTTGATGTTCATGTGCCAGCAAGTTAGGAGCACTTTTGACAAAGCTGTTGACAATCATAAGGCAAACATTCCGATAGATATGGATCATAAAACAAATAACTCCAATGAAATGGAAACAAGCAGCAGCAGCAGCGAGTGAAACTGGTATCGTTGTTGTTAATTGGGAATATAACCTTCATTTTTTATAGTATTGAAGAAATGCAATGTAAATGTCTCTGTTCCATCATGATTTATCATGATTGGTGCTTCATCTATGATCTTATTCTATTTTTACGTTACTCTTTTGTAGAATCAAATATATTTATTTTGACAATCATGAGACAGCAGTGGCGGAACCTGGATTATTATATTAGGGGTCAAAGCGCTGTATGTATTAACTTCGTACTATTTAGGCAATTTTGGAAGTTGGGAGGCCACGGCCCTCTCATGCCCCTTCCGTCATTGGAGGTAGATGCTCAAGTTATCTCGGTTCATAAGTGGTGCGAGCTTCCAAATTATTATGATTGTAGGGATGTATAAATCAAACCAAATCCAATAATCAAATCAATAAATTAAATCTGGTTCGGCAAGAAAAAGTAAAAAATATAAATTGGTTTTCAGTTTGGTTCAAATTTGATAGCAAAAAAAGTTCAGTTTACTTTTGGTACAAACCGAACTAAAATAAAAAAAACAATCAAATTGAATGGTTCAATTCAAATCTAAAACAATTAATTGGATTCGGTTTGATCTAAATGCGCATCCCCGGTTATGAATCATTCATGTTTGGTGAGTGAAACATCCGATGCTAGCAGAAATCAAATACCTGAATCTTGTGAATCAAACCGAACTTGACAGTTTTACAGTAGAGATAACCAGAATCTATACATTATGGTACAAGTACAAATGAAACAAGCTAATTAAGGATATGTAAGAATAAAGCATCAAGACAACTTTTCAAAATTAGAATCAGATCTTCTCAAGCTACTTTTTCTTGGTTGATAAGTGTAGATAAGTAGGAATAAAACACCCACTTGACAGAAAGTCCCACTTAATCTTTCATGAAAGGACTTTAAAGTGGAAAAGCCAAGAAATGATAAATGCAAACACCATGCAGGCCAGCAAGAAATTCATAACGCGGCGGCTATGCCAAAATGTTCGTGTTTCCACCAGAATTACAGGCGCCGCTACCGCTACTGGTGCTGTTGTAACAACTACGGCCCCACCCTGTGCTTCGTTTGCTTGTTTATTAGAGATGTTGAGTGCAGTGGCACCACAGATCTCACATATCCTGCAAAAGTGCCAACAATTAAGAGTCAATACATCTGAAATATAGAAAAAATAAATTTTAAGCACGGAGAATTACCCGAAAAGAGATAAAATAATGAAAACAACAGCGTAAGCTTGAGCCATAAAGAACAGCAGCAATTCTAAATTCCGCAACATATTATTAGTACAAATTGGCATGACCATGAAAATCAACAGACATTTATGTTCCATTGCAATTTACTCATCCACATCAAACTTACTTCATGAAAAAAGATTCGTCAATTCCTGTTCGTGGTTTTATGCAAGAGACATTAACCATTATGTAGCACGGAAACAGAAATATCAAAACAGGAAACATCCAAAAAAGAAACGGCAAAAATGGTGTTTTATATAAAAATAGGTTATAAATATAAAGTTTGAGAGTTCATAAGCATTTTCAGAAATGAAATAAAACGCCGAAACGTAGGACTCGAGAACTTTTCGTATGACATAGCTAACCATATAATGATTCAATTTGTGAAAATCATATATACTGATAACGAGGTAAAGTGCTTGAATTAGTGACAAATGGATAAGCCTGGAGGCATTTCCCATAAGATAATCAAGGAACGATACAAATATACACGTCAACTTATTATCATTTATAACTTCACGAACAGCACGTCACAAATAAACACCACCTGCACCGTGTATAAGTTGTAACTGCAGTGGCAGGGCTCAAACTACCAAGGAAAAAAAATGGATCCGCAATACCGCTATTCACATATAGAAAATATGATTTTACATCGTATAAACGCTCAGGTTTTCAGGAAATCTTTCACTATTCTGCGCTCAAAAGCCAGTTTCCTATTTGTAGCTCACTACTCCGAAATCAGTTGTCGAAGTATGAGGAGATAGAAGATTGTCCTGATCCTACGATCATCAGTAAATAGTCTCAGGAATTCAAATCAAGTATTGCTTTGAGGGGTATAAGGGTATCTATTTTCATCAAAAACTTAAACTTTGTTAGGCCCAAACAACAAGATCATCAGAGTAATGAATTTATGAAGCAAGGACAAGTGATGACAGGTGATAACATAACAGACAAGCAAATGTTTTTGGATCAATGTATGTAAAACTGAAGATGACATACACTTCTGGACATTTATAATTGCAGAAATTCAACAATAGATTGATTAAATTTGCATGTGTGCAGACAAGCACATGTCCACTTTCCAAAGTCCATGCAAGTACATAGAGACAACTTTGTAAGTCAGGCATAGACCCTACATCCCATGACTTATTCAAGAATCATAAAATCAAACCATAACAAATAAAAAGAGAAAATCAGTCTATAACACGGAAACAGAAACGCTAAAACAGAGAAATGAATTTTTTTTATAATAATAGGTTATTTTGTAGAGTTTCGGAAGGGAAAATGAAATGCTGAAATGTGAAAGTCGAGAAGTTTCCATGCAACATATGTGGTCACCACCAGAATTGCCATTTCTATTTATCATTGGTTCATTACTAACTACTAAGCTTTCTCAAGAAGACAGTTCTGTTCCACTGTAGAAAAAACAACCATGCGGTCCATGCGCGGTAAATGCCAGGAACAAGAGCTAATAGTAGCCTCAAGGTATACAAAAATGTCAATGACAACCAAGAGATTCATAAACTTAGTTTAGATACATTAGGAAATTCCATACTTATTATGTACCATTAATTCATTCCACATGATTAGGCAAAGTGAAGATGTATTTGCCAACTTAAGAAAACACTACTTTTAGCTTGGAACCCGATTTATTACAAGAACCAAATGAACATAAATTCAGAATCTAAACAAAAGTAATTATCCAAATAGAGTAATTTGTATAAAAAGAAAGCTAAGCTCATCTCATTATACCAAGAATTAACTTAAATTTGGCAAAAGTACAGAAATCACACAAATGGAAAAATAAAAAAAAAGGAGTATTCTTAAATCTTAACAGAATGAAGAATCAGACAAAAATAATGAAGTAGAATCCTATTATTCCACTTCAAGTCTCAAACATTTCAACTCACCTAATTACTGAATCCAACTAAATGGTAAGGCTCTCCAAGTGCACTCTTGAAGTCTCGGTTTCGAGACCGAGTCAGTGGTTTAAGGCCGATTTTAAAAATCTATAACTAACTATTACCACTAACTGCTAACGTAATTAGATTATACAGGTCAAGACACCAATCAATGAGTATCATCTAAAATTATTAACTTACTAACAAATTGGATAATAAAACCATTAAACATAAAAGTTTATAATCATCAGAAAAATAAGAGGTAAAATGAGTTAACTCACGTGTTACCCTTAATCTTGAACCAAGTCTCTGCACATTTTTTATGAGCAGCACCCAAGTCACCTTTACAAGAACAACCCAACTCAGTAGCCAAACCGTTCTCTTGACCATAACTTCTTAAACCCAAATGGCAAATTCTACAGTCTCTTTCAGTTTTACTACCACCCAAATGCACTCTATTTTCCAAATTGCCACTCTCTAAGTCAATCTCCGACAAGCAATCCGACACTGAAGAGTCTCTGTGGGCCCCAATCTCACCGGAAAGTGACATGTCATTGTCACTGCTGTTACTACTCTGGCTCAAATGGTGGCGGTGGTCTGAGGTGGTTTGGGAAGTTGGGTTTAAATTTGACATCTTTTAGACACCCAGATGAGAAAATTGATGAAACTGAACCAAAGATCAAAACTTTGGTTAAAACAAGAACAGAAAAATAAAGAAATGATATGCTAAAGATCAAAACTTTTTAGAGTTTTTTAGAAGTTTAAAGAAGCATTGGGTTCAACTAGAAGGGAATTATGAGAAATTTTATAAAAAACTGAAATCAAATAGTAATATTAATTTTAATGTTTTTTTTTTCGTATTTGTGTGTCTGAAATCTGAATATCTTTGTGTCAGTTTTGAAGACAGTGTTGGCGACTGAAAATGAAACCGCTGCTGTTGTGTTTGAGTGTCTTGGTGCAGAGCAGAATAATTGCGCTACTCTTTCCACTTTTAAATTTATATTTTTACATAAATTTTCATCCTGTAAAGGATGTTTGTTTCGAAATTAAATAAATTATTTTTAATTGATTAGATATGTTTAATTTATTTAAAGGGCCAAAGTGATCTATTTGATTCTAATATATAAATTTAAAGATTTAATTGATTAAAAAAAGTTGAGAATTATTTATTTGATCACGAGATACAAATTTGAGAATCGGATTGATTTTTTATTCATTTTTCAGAATACAAATATCTTTTGTTTTTCTTAATCTTGAATTTTTCTATTTTAGTTATGTTTGTTTTTGGAAACAAAGCTTCAGTCTGTTGAAGGAAGATTCTTATGTTATTTTCAAATTTAGGGATTAAAACAAACAAACATTGTTTCCACAAGGTTTTCTACTCTTCTTTTTTCTATGAGTTAATTTAATAAATTTTGTTGGTTTTATCGTAATAGCTGGTGATATTTTCAGAGTATGATTCTTTTTATCCTGTACTAAATGTCTATTTTTATTTAATTTATCTATTTTTTCCTTCTTGTCAAAATATAAAATGTTACTCTGTTTTTATAGAACCACCTATAGATTGCAATGGAAAGTTAATTTATTTCATTTGCATCTTCAGATGGGGATTAGATTTTCTTTGGCAATTTATGCCCAAGTGATAAATTAACATTTTTTTTAACAAAAAGATAAATTAATTAACATTTTTGTGTAGAGAGAGACATAAAGTAGTTTGAACCCCTTTCAATCTTCATTTGACCTTATCTCTAGCCTAGTTTTAGGAGTGGTCCAATTTCACATTTCCATGCCTATTTAATTTGAGAATTAATTACTCCCTCCGGTGCATAATATTTGTCGCATTTGATTTTGACACAAGAATTAAGAAAACAATTAATATGTCTCAATTTATAAACACTTTTACTAAATTAATCCTATATTGAAACTTTTTTATTTTATAACTACTATTTTCATTTATTTATTGTATTATTTCAATAAATTAATGGAGGGCAAACATGGAAAAATAGCAATTAATGCTCTCTTGATATTATAACATGACAAATATTATGGACCAAAAAAAATTCTCAAATGCGATAAATATTATGGACCGGAAGGAGTATAATGCAATAAGATTTTATTTTTGTACTTCAGAAATTGCAAAATCTAACCTACTGTCCTTCCATTCTAAGAAATTTATTGCAATTCTCTTTTCAGCATGTTTGTTATAAAAAAAAAATGAAATTGCCATGTCAATAAATTGACATATTATAATTTTAGTAAAATATTTATAGTAATTTTTTTAAGACAGTGACTGAATTTTTATTTAATTGTCGAAAAAAAAATTGAAATAAACTCTTTTAGATTAAAATTCATTTTGTAATTGGATTTCAATTTCTTATGATATTAAATGAGTCCTTGAGTAAGCTACCTCATATGAGAATTTATGATTCAATTTCTCCCATTATAATTCCCAAAAAAATATAGTTTGCATTATAAATAAGGCTTATAGTTTTATTAAAAATCACTAATATTATTTATTAGTAATTTTTTTATCGTTTTTGTGTAGATTCGTATATTCACGGGAAAAAGTACACATTTGCTTTATTTAATTGATAATATATGAAGAAATTAAAAGTAGATTATGCCAATCTATGTTTCTAATATAATCATAAAAGTTACACAAATTTAAAGAAGGATGAAAAAATCTTGATAAATAACTTTAGAAATATAAATGCCAACGTTATTAATTGAAACATATAGTAATACAAAGTAATATCATCCTCAACACTCAATTTTCACTCTAAAAATTACCCTATTACAACAAGATATCACATGGAAGTTGGAGCACAATCAAGGCCAACATCACTACTTGAGATGGGAGCAGATGCTTGAGCAACTCTGGCAACGGTCGGACTGGCGGTGTCATCACCGGAACTTTGAGCCGCCCACAGGGCGCGGCGAGGTTTTGCACAAATATCAGGCAAAAAAGCTCCTATATATAAACATACATTAAGTACTGTAGTTATGTCAATCAATATGTTGATGCTGATGCATAATTTAGACTATTTTTTTCGGATATGTTGGAGGAAAAATAGATAGACTTGGGTCTTTTTATATCTTAAAGAACTCAGTTTGATTTTTGAAGAAAATAAAATCCAAACACAATTAAAAGGTAACTTTATTTCCTTTTGATTTTTTGGTTTAATCCAAATAAAATAATGATGTCTCTTAATAAAAAAAAATACAAAATAATTTAAGAGAGATATTTAGAAATTAAATCTAAATTAAATTGTAAGACATGTACATTTTAACCATGTGTGCCCATAAAAAATAATAGTTTGTTTTAGAAAAAACAGTATGTTTCTTTAATGCATTATTTATATGTACAATTTTTAAGTTTTTTGAAAGTAAAACCCAAACCGGACTATTTTTTTTAAATCTATAATAAATAGAAAAATCGATTATTTTTTATTCATTTCGGTCGGTCAAATGCACACCCCTAAATATGGAGATGATACCCCTACAAATTCTCAAAAAGTGAGAACCAATTAGATCATTCTCTAATTAGTCAAATAAGTCTACTTGGTAAGAATTTAATGAATAAAGAGAATTAGTTAAGTACCTTCTCCAAGTGCCAAATTGAAGTAGAGTTCAATAATATTAGGGCATGATTGAAAACAATCATTTGAGCAAAGTTTAGTCAAGAAATTAGGCTGAAATAAAGTATCCGAAGAGATGCCAATATTATTCCTATCAAGTCCACATGCCTTCACACATTCTTCACTTTCAATCCATTCTTTCATTGTATCAACCACAACTTCTGTTGTCTTGCATTGGTAAATTACATTTCCGTCGTCGGTCGCGTAGTTTTCTAACAAACATCTCTTACCGGAGGATGCAATTGAATACGAACAAAGCTCGGTAGGCAAATTTTCACAGACAAACTCGCCTGATAAACATTGTAATATACATCAAACAATGCAATTAGGAAACTAATGTTTAGTAAATTAATAGATTAGACCAAAGAAATAAATTGGAGCAATGTTGAAAAGGGTTTAATTATTAATTTACCTAGAGATCCATGAAGGAGAAATGAGAAAGCAAGGAGGACGATCAATGCCATTTTTGATTAGTACTTAGATTAAACAAATTAAGAGAGAATAAATAATGTTATATGTGACATTTATTAGGTTTAATGGGTTGTGTTTATATAGTGAGTAAAGAGGATTATGAAATAATGATGATACATTGCATTGCAAATCAATGAATCTTAATTAATTATTGTTTTTCCTTAATCAACTTTTTCCTAATTAAAAAAGAATTAGTACATACATTATCTACATAAAACAAGATTTGAGACATATTGCATGTTTCATATTTTGGTGGTAACGAAATTTAAACCTTGATTTGTACATTTTTATGCTATGCTGTCTCCACTAAGATTTTTTCTAATATTTTTCCTTTTAAAAAAAAAATATTATTTGGTGTTACCATTATTAAATGTGGTTTTATTTTGTCCAAATGCAAAGTTTGATAGGTATGGGGGTTGATTTGTTTCTCATTCGGAAATTCATATGCTGCATGGTATTTTTGTATTTTGCATGAATCTAAATTTATTTATTTCTGATTAGTATAATGCTTCTCTGGCTTCTTATGATTGGTAATAATGAATGAATCATGCATACAAATAATTAATATTTATGTAAAAATATAAGAAATGGGATGAATTATTGTAATTTCTTTGTATTATCCATATTAGTTAAGTCATTAAGGCCGGTTGATCCTTTCATTTGACAACTAATACCAAATATAGCATTGTATTCTACAATTTTGTTCACTGTCATCTTCAATTTTCTCATTCGTAATCCTTCTTAACATCAAACAAAAATGGATGTCATTAGCATTAGGAGTCGGCACTGAACCGATTGGAAAAACATATCAAACCAAATTACAAATAATCGGTTTGGTTTATTTATTATAAAATTTTAGAGAAAATTGACTTGGTTTAATTTGTAATTTTGAAAAACCTAAAGTTGAAAAAACAAAATTACACGTAACATTAATTTTTTTTCATATGCTTGGAGGGTCAGAATGCAAGTTTAGATTTGAGTCAAAAAATTAAAATCTCTTAATTTTTACTTAATTTTCTTTAGATTTTTAAAAAGAAAAGTTATTATTGTATATCGGTCAGACCAAAAAGTCAAACCGACTGATGCCGGAACAGAAGTGCACATGATGTGAGAATGCAAAGAGAAATACGTATAGTTATAGTCTTATAGAAGACTATAGTATAACTAGAGGTGTATAAAATAAAACCAAACCGAATCACTTCTATTCAATTTGAAATTATAAAAACAATTTAGGTTTGGTTTTGAGAATAGAAATTTACACTTCATTTTTAATACAAACCAAAAACCGAACCGACTAGTTCGATTCAGCTTTAATTCTATTTGAACCAAAAACACAGCCACTAAATCTAATCATTCAAACATATAGGTAACTTAATGAAACAAGAGAGCACTTCAGCACTCATGCTAAGTATGGAGTTCGAGATCCACTTTACCCTCTTCTCCTAAGACAATAGAAAACAGCAATGCCTGCAAACATTGGTACAAACCTATGAAACAACGACACAGGTACGAGAACACATATTGACTCGGAAAACGGTATTTAGAAAAAACACGCCGCAGCAAATAAATTGTACATATAAGTAATAATATTAACGATTCAGTCAATATAAGTTAAAAAGAAGTTTAATTCATTAAAATTAACTCCAACGACAAGTTTTAAAAACTAAATCACTCCTAAAGTGTCTCCAGGAGTGTCCCGGCATGTCCTCTGAAGTGTCCCTGCATATCCCATCCTTTCAACAGTAAACACTGCCGGAACACTTTCTTCTCCGTGTCCCCAGCGTGATCCCGAGTCCCCCCATATGGCACCTCCAAAAAGGGTGTACAAACACAAGCACACATGTCCACAAACAAGGGGAGGATCCAGTAATTATTAATAATTAGAGATAAGAGAGATCAAAATCCAATAAGACCTTGCCGAGCTAAGAATATAAAGCTCAACATTTTGCTAACTGCAGATTTCTGTTTCTATTGCTTTGAGTTCATCTAACAAGGATGCTACAGAAAAGGAGAAAAAAGTATCACAAGTCCACCAAAACAATCCGATCCAGGATTCCAGAACATCCAACCACAACCTATTCAACAAATTGCTAATCTTCAACTTAAAGGGATATTAAGCTGCTTCAACTTCAACCTTTGGAGCAGTTTCTGTTGATAATGTGGATGTTGGCTTGCTTTCTGATGATTTTGATAAGCCTCGGATGTATTTCCAGCCGCGCTTATGAACCCCACTTATCCTCTTAGGAGCAGCAACAGCAGCTGGTAATCCTGTACTAAATACTAGGCAAATCAACTACCCTCATTTCTGAACAATTAAGTTTTTTACATAGAACAAAATACTAACGGACTACCACTACTTCTATCATAATCGCCGTAAATTTGATAAAGAAATAAACAAAAAACTGAGACTTCGCCATCTTTCTCATCATGCTAGGGCATCCAAGACACTACTACATCATGTCAAAGAATAAAAAAGACCAAGCAAACATATACGGAGAAAAAATAAAATGTGAAAGTTCAACAGAATTGTATAAAGTTACCACTATGAATTACTAAGTTTGAGACAATTTGTAACCACAAAAAAACATCAGAACGTATATCAATTTACTTAACAATTGCATCGACTCCTACATCTCAGCATAGTCAATGTACTACTCCAGTACTTTCATACTCATCCAAGTTACTCCTTTTACTCACTAGAAGAGCAACCAAATATTAACATAAGAGCAGTTATTAGTACGAGAGAACAAACATATCAAAGACGAATTTCTCTGGACTTAAGACCAAAATTCTTCAAATATCTGTTGCAGATTATTTCTGGCCTCTAAATCAAAGCAACATATCATGATACAATAACTTGTTTAGCCAATTATATCAGACTTCATCTAAATCCAGTATATGAGAATAATTTGGTAAAGATCAAACCTAAGAAATCAAGTATAATATGTAAAACAAGATTGATTCTCAAGTATAATTCAATTCCAACTCACCAACTTCCCTTATGAATTTGTTAATTATGGCATGTTTCAACAAAAACCCCTTACTTCACCAGCACAATCAACTCCAATAATATTGCAACCATCGAAAGAAGTCAATTACAGCGAGAAGCATAATATATGAATATACAATCAAACATTACCTCATTTCAAGTATATCAAATCATCACAAACACCAAATAAATAAACCAAAGGAAAGGCCAAAAAGAAAAAGACTGACCATTTTTGTGAGCAATCCCCCAAGCTTTTCCATGCTTACCATCCTAAAACAAAACAAAAACCCAGATCAGACCCTTAACAATATTAAACCATAGCAATTGAATCACTGTATTTAAGTACAAACCCACATATTATTTGCACCAGAAAATAAAATTGGTGAAAGCCCATAAACCCTAATGCACAATAACAAATAAATCAATACATTCTGCACCAACCCAAATCAAATTTCATTAACCAGAAACAAAAGGAGAAAAAAGATTGAATCTTTAACCAACCCACATAAACCCTATTTGCACCAGAAAATAAAATTAGTTACAGCCCATAAACCCTAATTAACAATAACTAATGAATCATTTCATTAGGCACAAACCCAAATC
This sequence comes from Mercurialis annua, assembly GCF_937616625.2. Lineage (NCBI taxonomy): Eukaryota > Viridiplantae > Streptophyta > Magnoliopsida > Malpighiales > Euphorbiaceae > Mercurialis > Mercurialis annua. Next base: position 812,870 of record NC_065575.1, on the reverse strand, counting down.
AAATTAAATTAACCAGAAACCAAAAGGAGAAAAAAGATTGAATCTTTAACCAACCTTGTTGAGTTTAATTTTGGTGAGCTCATAAGAGACATCTTTCCAATGCGATTTAGCCAAATGATAACCAAGTCCCCAATTGGGTAAAAACTGGGCTATTTCAAAAAAGTTTTTCTTCTTTTTTTTCTTTTTGCTGGAATTAATTGCTGTTGCATTAGCATCAGTTGGAGATGTAGTGGCAGTGCCTGTGCTAAATGTTTTTGAAAAATTGAATGATGAACATCTGATTAATAAGGTTCTTAGGGTTTGATTAGTAGTTAGTGATGCTCTGTTTGCAAGAGTCGTCGCCATTTAAACGAAAAAATGATTAATCTTTTTTTTCCAATTGGGGTTTAAGGGAGAAGGTGTTAGGTTTTTGAATTTCTTCGTTCTTTTTTTTTTGCTGGATCTTCTTACATACTTTAGCTTAAAACGACGTCGTATGACTTCTCTTGTTCTTTTTATTGCATAACCCCCCAAAAACGAAGCAAATGACTACAAATTGTTATAAAATGAAACTATCGGATATTTCTTGAGTGGCATGGATCAAGTTACTAATTGAATTACAAATTCCTTCTGTGCAAATTTGACACTAAAATTTTGAAATGAAGTTCTTAACTACTCATTGAATCTATGCTCTTTTTTTGTTTACAAATCCTGGCTAAAGCCGGTTCGCTACTACACATTCGAGTGAATGCAACATTGTATCTTGAATAATACAAGTTCGAATCACATTTGGTTTTTGAATTACTTCAGATCTTATCTCATATCACGAATTAAATTATAGTTACGTAAAAAAAAGTGTTATATCTATATCTTTTTTCAATACGAGATAAGAGTTTCTTTTGCAATTTCCAACTTCACATTTAATTATTTTGAACATGTAAAATGTAGGGTTTATACACTAAGAGAAATGTAACACAACCTTAAGGGTATTTATATACTTTGTTCATTTCCTAACCAACTAGATAGAAAAGATTGCATAAATTGGGTAGTACTTAACAAAATCAACAATTTGATCAATTTACCAAGGACAAATTTTGAACTTTAATCCCCTCCAACTTGGTAGAAAAGATAAAAAAGTTATCAGATTGTTTTACCAAAATGTTACCAATTTTGAACTTTATTGATTTGTAACTATCTTCGACTAATATCATTTTAAACTGAAAAACCAAAAAAATGGGAAAAAGCTGTAATGCAGGCTAAAAAAGGAACAGGATTTCACTACTGAAATAAGAAAATTACATTACTTAATAACATGTTCTTATAATTTCTTCCCTGCATCATTCATAGAAAGCCTAGAAAAAGCTTAATAAAACAGAATCAACCAACTGGAAGTTGAGTTGACAAGATGAGGAAGAAAATTCTACTAATAATCTCCTTCCTCTTGCTGATACTCTCCCTCTTCATCTTCATACCCATCTTCATCAGCAGTTGCATCTTGGTACTGCTGATACTCCGAAACCAAATCGTTCATATTACTCTCCGCCTCGGTAAACTCCATCTCATCCATACCTTCTCCTGTATACCAATGCAAGAAAGCCTTCCTCCTAAACATAGCAGTAAACTGCTCACTCACACGCCTAAACATCTCCTGAATTGAAGTCGAATTACCAATGAAAGTCGACGCCATTTTAAGACCGGTTGGTGGAATATCACAAACAGTAGACTTCACATTGTTTGGTATCCACTCCACGAAGTAAGACGAGTTCTTGTTTTGCACATTCATCATCTGCTCGTCAACCTCTTTCGTGCTCATTTTTCCTCGGAACATGGCTGACGCTGTTAGATAACGTCCGTGGCGTGGATCAGCTGCGCACATCATGTTTTTCGAGTCCCACATTTGTTGAGTTAGTTCAGGTACGCTTAATGCGCGATACTGCTGCGAGCCGCGGGAGGTAAGAGGGGCGAATCCCACCATGAAGAAGTGAAGACGAGGGAACGGAATGAGATTCACTGCCAGCTTTCGAAGATCGGAATTCAACTGACCAGGGAATCTCAAACAGCATGTAACTCCAGACATAGTTGCAGATATCAAGTGGTTCAAATCACCAACTGTCATCACAAACAACAACAGCTCAATCAGTTCAAAAAACCGGAAATTTCATGAACATAGAAAGAAAATCCAAGTATTTGGAAATTTAGAACTTACAGCTGGGAGTGGTGAGCTTAAGGGTACGGAAGCAAATGTCATACAATGCCTCATTATCAAGAACCATACACTCATCTGCATTTTCGACAAGCTGATGAACAGACAAAGTTGCATTATAAGGCTCCACAACTGTATCAGACACCTTAGGAGAAGGGAAGACTGAGAAAGTCAACATCATTCTATCTGGGTATTCTTCTCTGATCTTTGAGATCAATAGTGTTCCCATTCCAGACCCGGTTCCACCTCCAAGAGAATGGCAAACCTGAAATCCTGCTCAAAATATAGCAAATTGGCTGCTCATTAAACCCAAATCTTCCAAATCAAAATATACAGAACCCATCAATATCCCAACTCAAATTATGCATAAAAAATCAAAATTATTGACCGGAACTAATTTAGACAGCTAAAATTGATAAAAGCTAGCAAAGCCACGAACAAAGGAAAATTGGACATTTGGACACAGACACGGCGAAATAGTGATTTTAAGGTTTTCTATGTAAAAAATGAAATTTCATGCACCGAATGTTACTTTTTAAAAAACATTAAACACTAATTATTATATAATTACTACACCTTTTTATTTTATTTTTAAAAATTAAAGTGACCAAAAACATTTCTCAAACAGAACAAGTCGATTAAATTAAGTAAACATGCCACAAATCCATCTCAAAACATATATTCATAAATAAATAAAACAAAAAATAAGAAAAAATATACCTTGCAAGCAGTCACAATTCTCAGCCTCTTTTCGGACAACATCAAGAACAGAATCAATAAGCTCAGCACCTTCAGTATAATGACCCTTAGCCCAGTTATTACCAGCGCCAGACTGCCCAAACACAAAGTTATCCGGTCTAAATATCTGCCCATACGGTCCAGATCTAACACTGTCCATAGTCCCCGGTTCCAAATCCATGAGAACCGCACGCGGAACAAACCGACCGCAGCTCGCCTCATTGTAATAAACATTAATTCTCTCAAGCTGAAGATCCGTGTCCCCATCGTACCGCCCTGTTGAATCTATCCCATGCTCTGCACACACCACTTCCCAAAACTTGGCTCCAATTTGGTTCCCGCATTGGCCGCCTTGAATGTGAAGAATCTCACGCATTTTTGAAATTAGGGTTGGTGGGTATTGTAGATCTGAAGAAAAGAAATTAGGGTTTTTTAAAAATTTTGAATTTGGTTACTGAGACAGAGAGAAAATGAGGAGTAAAGATAAAGGAAATGTAGGGTTTTTATATTGGTGGTGGGGTTTAACGGCTATGTTATTTTTTGAATGAAAGGTTGAGATTGAGTGGTTTAAGAGAATCTAACGGTCAGGAGATGGATATATAATAACGGTTAAATGATTATTAAAAATTAAAATAAAATAGTTGGTTTTATATTTTTGAAATTCAAATTTAGGCGGTACAGCTGGATCCAACTTAGGTTTCCAGCTTGGTTGATTTGTTCGAGGAATAAGAACGGCGCCGTTTTAGTCTCAACAAAAACCAGGTTAGTAATAATGACACGTAAGATTTGGTGGATTTTTATTTTTGCAATTTTGGGTTAGTAATTTTGTTAGTTAAGGAAGATAACATAACGGAGGAGAAAAATAGACAGTTGGATTCTTGAAATACAGTTATATAAATTAAAATCATAATAAAAAGGTAAAATCAAATTACTTTAGTAGTTAATAGTGTCAAGTGAAGTTTTAATTATTTCTAACTTTCTCAACGAATAAATTGGCGACTTAAGTTTGATATTGTTTATGAATTATATTTATGTTGATTATACGATCAAAAAAATAATGTTGATATGTATGAAATCCAAATTAGAAATTCAAACGAGTAATATAAATTGGCTTTTAATTGTATAATTTAACTTGATAAATACTTGAAATCTGTAAATTTAATCTCACATTGATAAATTAAAGATGGTAAATAATAGAATAAGCGTTGCATGTACTTTTTACATTAGGTTTGAGATTGTAAGTGGAACAAAATAAAATTATGCATTTCTGTTAAAATTATTTACATATTAAATCATCATCTTTATACCCTTTTTCAATTTAATTGTATTCTTCAAAAAAAATCATACAATATGACCTTCAAAAATTCATAATTGATCACCGGTTTAAATTCCGGAAAATTTGAACTGACTGATCAAACGATAAATGATTTGACAAAACATCTCAAATTGTACATATGAGAGTTGAGTTAGAGAGCCAGCAATAGATACGAAATTTGAGAACACGTGATAAAGTTGAAACAAAATGCATAAAAGGTGATTTAATATGTAATTAGCTCTTAAAATGTAGTCTACCATATCACATTCTGTTTATTCAATCAATTTAAATTCACCAGATTTTTAATCTGTAATAAATTTGATTTTTTTTAAAAAAAAAATAGTGATACAATATTACAACTAAAACACGATTAAATAAAAAAGAGTGTAAAAATAATAAATATAAAGCGTAACTAACCATTTTTTTCTTTGTTAAAAATTATATGTGTAGAACAAAGTGTTCTCTGAAATATGTGACGTTTTAAAATTTACCATCTATTATCCAGTATATCTAATTACTTTGAGTATATATATTTTTAATAATTTTACGTATTCATTGTGATTTTAGTTTTTAGTTGTAGGAAATTGATGTATAGATGTCATAATATGATATCTGCTTTATAAATTAAAAATAGGTTTGTGAATCAATAAATTGCTTACTGACACCTTATGAGTAAATCTGTATCTATATTCTCATAATCTTCTATAAAAACATTGGATTATCATATTTGAATCCAGTGTGCAATGCCGGTGGAAAAGATGTCTTTGCACAGCTAGATAGCAACTCCCACGACCAATTTCGCAGTTGTAAAACCTCAAACCCGACCGGATTCAACCCTGCAACGAAAGCTCCTTGCAAGAAGAAACATGCAAAAACTTGAAGCATTGTTAGCTCAATATCAATGTCATACTATGAAAATGTTCCAACAAATAAATTCATGAATGTGAAAAGTAATACAAGAAATAGCTAACAAAATGTTTCTTTCCATTTCCATTTATTTATCCTAAATCTATTTTTAAGTGGGTTTTTTAGAAAAATTATATTCCTTTCATCAAAATATTGATTTTTATTATTTTCATTGAAGCTTTACATAGTTTATATGAGCAACTTAATCATGCTAATTATTTCAGAATAGACAAGTAATAAAAGGTTTAGTCCTTTAGCAAGCCTACAACATATTGATCTCAGCCGTTGATTTAAGAATATACATAATCATTTAAGCTAGTTCAAAATAACTGGAAATTTTATTAATTCATGCCTTAAGAGCATTACTTGAAAAAAGATTATAACACTAATTTACTTGGGTAGCAAAATTAGCAAATTAGCTTTCAAAAGCCCAAGAGAGTTGGTAACTTTTCATTTTAAAGAGTATTCAAAACGTACAAAACTGGCAAATAAAAGACTAAATTTTTCACATTTCTACTTTTAAGCTCGCAATATAAATAGAGTATATAATTTTAAAAAAATTGTTATAATTAAAAAGAGCATTAGACCAATAAAGAAACTTAAGATTTACTAAATTAAAATATTGCGTAGCTAGCTAAATCGCCATAATTATACCAAGATAAACCGATTCTAACCTCAAATGCACACAACATTAGCTTAAAATTCTTCTTCTTATAATACCTACTATGTTGCTAGCCTGAGATTAATGATTCTTTGCTATTGAGAAAGTTACCCAAAAAGAAATGAAGAAAATAGAAATTCATGCCAAATTGTCCAAGCAATTATCTTCAAGTCATTTATTCATATTAATGAAATCAATGAAAAATCAAAACATTCTAACTAGGTAAAGATGCAACAATAAGGAAAAAACGCATTTATATTCAGAACATATAATATTACTATTAATTACGCACATAAAAACTCTATATATGGTCTACTTTTAGAAGAGATGCAAAACATACCCTAACTACCAAAAATTCCGAGCAACGTAATTCGAAAATATATTTTATATTTTGCTGCTTCCTACTAATGGTGTCACCTTTCACTTGTACCGCATGAGGAAAGCATTTTGGATACCTCAATTCATGCAGACAACAATACAATTATTTTTTCCGGTCCTACATTGTCATCACATGCCCCCTAAATCCTCAATCTACAAGTCATGCTTAGTTCTAAACCATTCAGCTCCAATTTGCAGTTAACGTCCACCAACAATCACTGAAGTTGTCACTAAATTTCGACGCTACTAAATTTCAATTCTTAATATAACTTTCTTTCTTCAATTCTTAATATAAGAATCTTTCTTTCTTCAATTCTTAATATAACTTTTAGTCGGCGATTTTAATGTTCCAAGTAAGAAGTTTTATGACCAAGTTCAATTGTAAGACTACGAAGAGATATTATGATGGGGTATTATATATGATAATTGATACATTTTAAACAATGGGACCTTGAAACTAGAAATGAAGAAAAGTAGCCAGATATGAGTAGTTGACTAAATAAACAAACCCAACTTAGAAATATGTTAAAAACAGAAACAACAAACCTGGAAAATACAGAACCAGCAACCATGTTCCCAATCCAGAATTTGCATCCAACACTGAAAAACGCTGCCCGTAACTTCAAGTAAAACCCCCGTTTTTCCAGTATAAAGAGGTGATAAAAGAAACTTATGAAGCATAAGAAATTCTCAAAACAATGACAATGGAAAAGTTCAATTAGATAGAAATATCAAAATCTACCATATTCTACTTAAGTAATAACCTAATAACTTTAACAGAGAATGTTTTATAAATATTTTCGGCATGTTGTGTAGTTTTCCAGAATCATGCTATCACCACTATGAAAGAAACATTATTCTCCTCTATGTTAAAGAATTTAGCAACTCTTCGTACTACTTAGGAAAAATAATAAAGAATACCATCGGCTATCTTGACCATCAGTAATCATATCTATTTAAACCTAGAGAAATTTTTAGATCATTATTATCCTATGTTATGTATAATAATCATCAAAATGGTATATATACGAGAACACCTCCTTAAAAGCTCATTAAGAGTTTCAGTAACAATTCAATCTTTTATCACATCCCAGAGGTCATACTTCAAAGATACCTCATGACATAAATATTATATATCTCGATACACTTAGAAGTCTTTATTACTAGAGTTTATTATTTGATTTCTATAACACTTAAAGTCTACCATGTAAAAGGTATTTCCATAACTGTCAAGGATGCATCATCCGAATAAAAGATCAACCGGTCACTTAGAAATAAGATTACAAATCACTAACCAGCTTTTCAAATTTGAAACCAAAGTTGAGTTATAAATGACACAATCTTATTAGTAGCACATAATTACATATAGAAAAGCTAGCAGTGTTTCATTACACATACAGGAATTTTGACAGAAGTGTTTTGATGTAACTTTCCCATCTAGCAAATATTTTACATTAGCTAACATCTTAAATTTTACACTCTTGCGCATTTTAAATGTCTGACCAAAAGCATACATCTATATGATAACATGTTAATCAATTGTCGCTTCAGAATCTTTTAGCTCTTATTAAGGTTTAAATATTGCAAAATTCACGATTATGCAGCATCAACATAAACCAACTAAAAATTAAATTATTATACAGTTTCTGAAAGACTAAATATGGCGTTGATTATCTGAGATATATTATTGTATTTTGAGCCTAAAACTACAAGGAAGTCATCTAAATAATTCCCTCATATAATTTGCTATCAGAACAGGAATGGATACATATATGATAACACAAGAGAGAGATCAAAAGCACTCCCAATAAAGGTTTTCTTGTTAGTCTCAACTCTCAAGAAACGACAACTGCACAGCTCGCCGGATCACTACACTATCTTATTTCGATCAAAATAGTCCCTACTCTTTTTTTCTTTTGCGTACATCAGTTTGACCAAATTCATAATAATTCACTTATTTGTCCAATAATCAACCTCAAAATCTAAGAATAATGATATGACAGAATCCAACCCAGTGTTATTAAAAGCGCTCGCCTGAGCGCCTAAAGCGCTCAGGCGAGGCGCCACAGACTGATGGCGCCTCCAGACCTTCCAGTCGAGGCGCCTTCAGTAAGGCGAGCGCTTTATTTGCTTAAGCGCTCGCCTTGGCTCGCCTTGGAAGATGGAAAAAGCACGCTTTATTGAATTTTTGTTTTTTTACGTTTTTTAGGTGACTTTTACTCTAATCTAGACATTCCTATTTGATAGCCTTAATTAATGCCTTAATTAATGCTTTAAATGGATTTAACTTAGGAAATTTAAAAGTCTTTTAGGAAGTCTAAAAGTCTATTCAAGTCTCTATTTAAGTGTTTAGGTTTAAGTAAAACACAATAACTTCAAATTAAAATATACGTTCAGTAGAAAAAAAAGAGCAGAGCCTTTTATTCTTTTTTCTCACGCCATGGATAGCCAACCTCAACCATGCACTGATGGTTCAACACCCACTGAAAAGAAGAAGGATCCAGGATGGAAATACAACTACTTGCAAATGATGGAAATCCATATGATCCAGGATGGAAATCCATATGATCAACAATGAAATTGATTTAGATGTGGATGAAATTGAAGGATATGAGAGTGGTGGTGGAGCTGAATTTGATGAAAATGTTGATGGATATTTTAGTGATTGACTTTAATTCCTTATTCTGATTAGTTGTAAGATCGTCTTTTGTTGAAAGTTGAAACTCATTTTGATTTTGGTATTGGATGATAAGTATTTAGGGTTAGGACTACTATTATAGATCTATTAGCTTTATGATTATGGTTTAAATTTAGAAATTTAAGAGTTTTATATTTATGATTTATGATTTTTTATTAAATATATATATAAATATATATATTTAATATTTTTAGGTATTGGCGCCTTACTTCGATAAGGCGAGCGCTTTTTTAGCGCTTCTCGCCTCGGGCGATATATGGCTATCTCGCCTTGAGAGCGCCTTGCGCCTTAAACAACATTGATCCAACCTACTCCTAGAAACCTAATCCAACACTTACAAATAGGAAATAAGCATTTCAATTTGTGATTAAAAATCCAACTGAAGATTATTAGACCAGGCATACAAAAGTCAATTGTATATATTTAGTCAATAATAATTACTTTCCTAATATATAAAGCAATAATTTCCTCCCTAACATGACAAAGCAATGTAAAACAGTCAAAAGATTGATCTCTTATCATAAGCTTCCAAGTAAAGCCTAAGACTTCTTAGCCTTTTAAATTTCCCAAAATCAAACTACCATCCTCATGTAGTTGAAGTATTAAACATAAGTCAACATCAAAACAGTGGCCTAATCAAAATATTACATTGTTGGAAAATAAAAACTCTTGAATATCAGTGCTAATGAGCAAAAATTCATTACTTACATCTGGAAATTGTACGCAATCTTACCACATCTAAAAAAGATGATTGAAGTGACCTCTCCGCTGACTTTTCATTCTTTTTGTAGTCTGCTTCGGCCATAAAAGACAGGTCGAATTGAAAAAATCTATGATAACAAAATTCACCAAAGATGAAAAGAAAGAAAAGATATCAACACTAATGATTTAATTAATTGAAATGCCTCGTATTAAAATATTATTGGCAGAAGAATAGGTTTATTAATGATGCAACTGAAAAGCAGCACTTTCACAGAATCTAACATGAAAGCAGATAATAAAAGCCAATAGCTAGAAACAAGAAGAAAATGGGAACCTCTGATTGCATGGAGAGACGACTAATTTATATTAAAGCTGTGGGCTATATCCGATGCTCAAAAGTTGGCTGATGATATATTATTTGAAGAAGGCAGTGCTAGCAAGCCAGTATTTGACAACCTTCGACACATATAAACCTATCCATATATACCTCATAAGCCAGTCAACTAATTCTAATTTTATTCCTCGTCAGTTTATAAAGATTCAACACGTGTCTTCTCAACTAAAATTTAAAAGCAATCCTTCACCGATTGCCTATAAACTTAAAAAACTAACTAAAATATCTGAAATTTCAAAAGTGAAAAATCCACCATTAACCCCCTCAACTTTAAAAAATTAAAATAGTTATTCCAACATCAGTACCAACAATTGGCAAAGAATTAGAGACCAGCAATCTCCTCAGAATGCCATCAATAGATTCAAGTTTTTTTTCTTAAAAATAAACAGCAATACAATTGCAACTGAAGGAGACAAATCTGAGCATAAATTGAGTGGAGGCTATTATGGATCACATCATGCAGCTCCGATTTGTCATTTATGAATGATCTCCCTAGACAATAAACTAATGGATATTCATCTGTCTGATTTTACAAAATCATCAAAATTAAGTTTTAAACACCAATGTTGGAGCATTCACCATTCAGTACCGCAACTTGAGAAATACAAACAGCACAAAGAATCTTCTGACTGACATAAAATGCTTTAGCATCTACTCAAACTGAAGTTCGATTATTTACAAACCATCGTAACTGCAAAAACTGTCTCAAAGACTAATAAAAAAAGTGTTGCATCACAAAGAAAAAAAAAGTGCAGTATTATATATCCTAATGTCAACAGCTACCAGTTCCACAATGTTGGAGCTCAACTGAATGTAATTCTCACAGACAAAAATCTAAAATCCTAAAATGGCAGTAATATATACTAATTCACATCTTAAAATATAAAGATAGCAAATGGCTTGCATGTGCTTAATAATACACAACAACAGAATCCGGGATGCATGCTCCATAATGTTTGAAGCTAGCTCTGAAACCTACACTAATACCTCCCTACACTGATAGCTTGATGATACTACTATATTTAAGTTTTTCCATAACAGTATAGCACCAGGGTTGCCATAGAAATATTTCATATTCAAAAGGAAAAGACAGTACTTAAAACATCACACCATAGATTCATAATGCAATCTGAGAAAGTAAGGTAACCATCACATGCACAACGAACTGAGAAGTTGAAATGGCTAGCCAACATTGATATAAAAAAATTCATGCTCTATAAGTAAAGTTTCAAAATCAAAAACCAACAAACTTAACTGCCATTGAACTTCAGGTCTGAAAACAATCTCCACCACAGCCCAGCAACCAGAAACGAAAAGCCTAGCAAACCACCCAATAAGAAAAGGCAGAAAACGATCCCCATGTATCCAAGTGTGGGAAAAGACCAAACCAAGAAACCCAACTCTGAGTTTGCAAAGGGCCTGGTACCAACGCAAAACACAGCCACTATTTAATTCTTATTCCCACTGCCCTCAATACTAGCATTCTTTGACTTGTTTGTATCATCAAGTGAAGAGTTATCGCTAGTGGCTCTACAAAACAAAGCAAACAAATAAACTAATAGAATATTCCTTAAAATATTGTTGAGAAATGACTTGTTGTGCTGCATCTATGATGAAATCTCATGGCAACTTACAATTTCTGTTTTTTAGCATTCTGCTTGATTGTCAAAACTAGATCCATTGTCATCTTTTGATGTGCCCTTGTCTGTGAATGTAGGTCCAAGCCCTCAACTGTTTCACAATCTACTTTACAAATTCGACACCATCCCATGCTAGATGATTTCCTCCTCCTCGAATAATTAAAAGATTCCAATTCCCCCTGATAATACACAAAACGAAAATAGGAGAGTTCAGAATGAAGAGCTGTGATTTAAATTGGAAAGAAAATAACACAAACTAATAACAAAAAACATTCACTTCGGCAAATCCTAACGAAAGGAGCGAAGCAAACTACAGTGAGAGCATTTAACTGTATAATTCCCACCATCTCCATGGAATCCCTTACTGGAAAAGCGACTTCTGAATCCTGGCTCACCAAGTCGAGGATGAAAGAAATCCCCTGCCCTAAATAATTCCCCCATCCCTGAGGCTCCAGGAAAACCACCAAAACGAATCGACTCTCCCAAACGATTACGCAGATTATGATGACCCAAATGTTCCCTTCTGAAATCATTAGAAAATCCATCTTGACCAAACTCATCAACGCGCAAATGGCTGGGCAAATCTGGAAACCTGTTATCAAGAAACGAATCACCCAATCGGCGCGACTCCCTGCCATTAAAATCATCCGGCCTAGAAGCGACACCAAATCCATGTGATGATATTCCATAGTAATCTCTACCAGGGCTTCTAGAACCCATATTGTCCCTATGTCGGCGGTCATATCCACTAATTGGTCCAAAAAACTCTGGATGCGGTCGCACAGCATCTGGCTGCCTGCCCACAGCATTGTCATGAAAAACAATTGGTCTTTCTGCAATATCATTGGGATGCATCATAGTATCATGATGATAAGGAGGAAAGAATCTAGAAGGGGCTGGACCACCTAGGGCTTCTGATTTCATCCCAGAATCATATTTTGAACCATACAGTCCCTTGTCAAGAGGTCCCCTATCAAGGAGCCTTGAGGGGAAGTTACTCTCAAATTTATTAGTAAACTGAGCGTCCAAATCAGAGGGCCTAGAAAGATGCTTGTGATCTTCGAACTCTCTCCGATCAACAATCCGCCGGGTTGGATCCAGTGGAAAGGAATTCATATGCTCGTCCAAGAGAGTTCTGCGCCTGTCATCACGCATTCCATGTGCTAATGAGGAATTCATCCCAGGGGCCCCATTCATTCTCACTGCATTTGAGTGCATGCCAGGTTGTTGTTTGATTGAATCTAGTCTTCTTCCATGTGATAAACTGGGCCTCTGGTTGGGGAACATTTCACCTTGAGAAGGTAGACTGTGACTTTGAATATATGTACCATGTGGACCATAATGACTCTCTCCTCTCCCACTTGCTGGAGTAGAACCCAAGCTTGCAATGCCAGCTGGTAATACTTCAGGGCCATGAATCATATGTCCCGGACCCAAAGGTCTAAGTGCAGAAGAAGGATGTCCGGGCAACTGCATCTGATGCAAGGATCCAAGAGGAGGTGCTGGGGACAATAAGGAACCAACAGACCTTTGTTGAAGAGCAGAAGGCCCATGAGATGGCTGTACCAGGCCCTCACCTTGCACCTGACCATGCATAGGAAAGCCTCCAGAATATTGAGTCGCGTTTCTGCCCTGAGATTCCATATCCTGGCCTTCAAGGTGTTCGCCTTCTGGAGGTACACGCGATTTAATTAGTGTCCCATCCTTCATTCTTTTGTCTTTTCCATTATGGTCATATTCAGTATTAGACGCGCCCTTCTGGTCATCAGTGCCCTCTTTAGGCTCTTCCTTCACATTCGTAAGCATATTTTCTCCACTGAGTGATTTTGATACATCCTTAGCATCATTTATGGATTTTTTGCCCTCATCCTCTAACTTCAAATTGCTTTCATATTTTCCAGTTCTCATCTCACCTGCATCAACCCCATGACCAGATACAACATCCCATTTATTTGGATCCCTTCGTACATTTTCCTGGGAGCGTAAGACAGCTCCTGAACCTTTCTCAGTCATGTGATCATCTTGTCTCTCACATATTTGTCTTGAAGCAGGCCCAGAGTGTTGCTGAGAAGGAAACTGCGGTTGATTATTTGTCCTAAGGGCATTTCCCGAATGTTGGTCTGCATCAACATGCATAGGCCTTATCTGCATACCGACAGATGAGTGTGGATGGGTATGTGCCGGGCCACCATAAGGAGGAAGCATAGGCCTTCCCCCAAGATTTTGTGTTTGATGGGGTTGTATGCCATGCTGCAATGCAACATTCTGCATCGGCTGCGGGTACGAATGAGGTCCCTGGGGATGTAAATGAGTCTGCCCATGCAGCTGTGGTACATAAGCGCCTTGCTGTGACACTTGATTCTGAACTGGGCCCTGTGATTGTCCAGGAAAAGGCTGCTGCTGCTGCTGCACATACTGCGGATGAATTGGTTGTTGAACTGACTCCATGACAGGTTGTTGAGCATGCACTGGCTGTGGCTGTGCCGGCGAAACATTAGGGACCTGACTAGATGAAGGCAGAAAAGAGGATTGTTGAGGGTTTTGAATTGGAACATGAGATTGTGGTGCACGCACTAAAGGAGATTGTTGAGGGAGCTGTGGCTGAGGCCCACCCTGAGGATAATGCATGGCATTGTGTAGCCCTCCCATTGACATTTGATTTTGAGGCTGTGGTTGTGGATAAAAGTGATGTCCTGTCACTGCATGGTCAAATGAATGATGTGGCTGAGGTTGGAGCTGAGGATTCAAAGGCTGGCTTGGCTGTGAGGGAAGGGGTTGCTGAGTAGGTTGCGTAGGATTTTGCGCATGTGTTTGTGGAAGACCTTGAGCAGGAAGTTGGGATTGCAAAGTATTATGCTGAGAGTGAGCATCAACCTGTGCCTGAACCTGGGAATGCAGCTGCTGATACTGTCCATGTTGTGTATGATGCTGGACAGGACGGGTTTGCTGGTGCAGCTGAGCTTGAGGAGGTGGATGGCCATGGGGTGCTAAATTTGTGTGCAACTGAGGCTGAGCCGTTGTTTGAGTTTGGGGCTGGCTCTGAGGTTGAGCAGCAGCAGGCAGCTGCATTTGTGGATGTGATTGAGCTTGTGTTTGCAGCTGAGGATGAGGTTGAACTTGCTGTTGTGACTGCAGATTAGCCTGAGCTTGTGCATACTGGGGAACTGCATTCTGTTGATAAGGATAATGTTGTTGATATTGCTGTTGATATGGGTCGTATCCAGGATATTGCTGATAATACTGTTGATATTGTTGTTGCTGTTGATACCATTGTTCTGCTGTTGGAACTGCAGCCTGCGGTGCAGCCTGTGACTGTGTAGTTGCATTGGCTTGCTGATTGCAGTCCTGCCCAGGCACTGAGAGTTTAGTAGTTTCAGAAGCTTGAGCCTGAATAGTGGTAGCTTCTGCCTGAGTGGCAGGCT
Source organism: Mercurialis annua (assembly GCF_937616625.2). Classification (NCBI taxonomy): domain Eukaryota; kingdom Viridiplantae; phylum Streptophyta; class Magnoliopsida; order Malpighiales; family Euphorbiaceae; genus Mercurialis; species Mercurialis annua. Next base: position 797,834 of record NC_065575.1, on the reverse strand, counting down.
GGCTATGATTACCAGCAGAAGTTGCCGTAGCGACCGAAGCATCTTGAGCGCCTTCAGCATGAGCTAGAGGTTGCACACCCTGCCATTAAATATACAAATAATTGAGACAATGCAATTATGAAAAGCTTCCGTTCGAGCATCAAACGAGTAAAAATTAAAAAATCCTCAAACTCACAGGACAATTTTGTGCATGCTCCTGAACTTGACGATGCATAGTTTGGACTCCGCATCTATTGCATACAACAGGAGAATTGCCAAAGGCGCATTCAGAACAATGAGTAGTACACTCAGATAAAGGACCTTGCCATGAGCATCCACTCCGATGGTATAGACAATGCACCGTTATCTTGCCAATAGTTTCAGCAAGTGGTTTGTTTGATTCAATAAGGGGCTGCAATTAGCAATGATAACAAAAACATCAGCATGCGCCCCAAGAACCATATTAGTTAATGAACACTCGTGTATAGTAAGGAAGACATGAACCTTGGAATCTGTTTCCGTCACCAAGTAGCCATCATAAGGGCAGGCGCGGGTAGTGCTGACAACGTAAGTTAAACATGGCTTACAATATAGATGAGTACACTGTGACTGCAATGCTTCATTTGGGTAGACTAAAAATCGACAAACTGGGCAAAAATACTCTCCAGCAAGAGATTGTATGTTCAAAATGCAATCATTATCAAAACCCATGGTGCAGTATGAGTCTTGCCTCAAGCCAAATTAAACATCAACTGTAACAGCCTAACAAAAAGTAAATAACAAGATTCATTAGAAAATGTACGATTTTAACCATCGTAAAAAAAAGTTAATCAAATACAATTAATCTAAAATTAATTAAGTGCAACTCAATCACATTGTAAAGCAAGATGCATAGTCAACTAAAACAAACATTAAGAATTTGTAATAGTTCCAACATTTCTTTCACCGACAAATAAAAAACATAATCATTAGGTTTAATTGCTTGAAAAATCATAAGCTTAAATGTGTTTTGCAATTTTACAATTTTAACACGTACTTTCAATTTTTACAATTTAATTCTTGACTTATAATTTTGCAATCCAAACACCGAGATGGGGACACTAATATAAACACCGTTCTGATGTCCACATCAGCATTGTTACGGAAAATTGCTCGGCGTTCCGAATTGAAAAAAATCAAAAGTTGACGCCCGACATTGTCAAAATGAAAGTTCGTGTTAAAATTGCAAAACAAGCTAAAGTTTGTAATTTTTAAAGCAGTTAAACCTAATCATAAATAAAGTTCAAAACTATTAGCAACCATTGCTCAGCTGTACAAGAAATAGTAAATTATAATCCCTAAAACAAGAACAGCAAGCAAACACATATACATAATAGAATCAATCGTATCAACCTAACAGTACAAAGGAGCAAGACTAACAAGAAAATAAAATATTAAACCTAGAAAAACTTAATCAGTATAACAAAATGTATAAATAATCACATAATAACAATCATAAAAAACCACGGTAAATAGAGAAAATCAGAAACTTGAAGTACTCAAAATTAAAAAAGAACGATTAATCATAAAAACAAAGATGAACAGCTAACCCTTAAATTGGCGAGTAAATTGAAATCAAAAATTACAGAATGCGAATTTTGAAAAATGAAACAAAATATTGGACAGAGAATCGCACCTTGTGTATATTTTTTTTTCTTCTGTAAGCTGTAATGGACGGTAGAAATTGACGGCGTTAACCGGTTAATTTGGAGGCAGAAGGGTAGGAGAAAGGTTGGGTTTCGGCCGGGTTAGGTTTGGATTTGAGACTCTTATCATTGGTCCAAGCCCAATGAAGTCCTATAATCAGAATCTTTTTGACTCTGGTTGTCTTTTTGATAAATCAATTTATCACATAATTAAAAAAAAAAAGAGCCCAATTATGTTATCATCATAAAGTTGCAGAAAACACCAAACAATATGAAATTTAAAGTTTGTGATGTCTGCAACAAATCCATGGCGATGTCCGTCTGTATTCATGCCTTGAAAAACCCAAATCAATCTGTTGGTCTGTTGTTTATAAAGTTTATATTCTCAAATTTACAAAGTTCATATTTTATTTACATTGATATAAAAATCTCTCAATTTTATTTATTTTCAAGCCTAAAATTAAAAAAATTATTTTGATAAAAAACAGTAAGTGAATGAAATGGAGAATTGTAATTTGGTGGTAAAAAAGCGTTCCCTACCTTTGGAACTCTTTTTCCGTGATTGTTGGCCAGTTAAAATGGAAAGGAAAAATCGGAGAAGAGAAGTGTGTGATTTTAAATTCCAGCGATGGCGATGGTGATAACGATTACTGCCTTATTTTCTTCCTTTTCAGGTTTGATTTCTAACACTTATCATTAGGATTAGGTTTCTATTCATTTATTTTATGTACATTTTTTAACAATTTCAATTATTATGGTGATACTTTATGAATTTTTTTTAGTCATTTTTAAGAAAAAATTCATCCCCAATTGGGTGTTATTGTCCCTTTATGGGTGTTTATATCACATATGACGAGTTTTCTTTATCACGTTTACTTATGCAAGAGGGGCTTCTCAAATGGCCCCTCTAGCTCACTTCCTTCCTCGACTACCTCATTGGACACCGCTACAGTCAGGTAAGATCAAATTACTTTTATTATTGTTCTTAATTTAAATAATCAGGTATTCTACTATGGTGATTGTTGCTCTGGATGATCTCGATATTTCAATTTTTACTTTCCTACAAAATGAAGGTAATATTTATAACACATTAGCCGCTACCAACTGTAAGTAATTTCTTTATTTTTTATTATTTTATGTTTATTATTCATTATTGCTACCGTTCGTTTAACAAATTATCCATATATTGGTATTTAATTTGTTAAATGAATGTGTAATTGGATGGCTCAAATAGTAGCCGCGAAGTCCACTTTTAGTTCTTTTATTTCAAGAGGGTTTCATCATCTTCATGAGATGGCCTTTCTTATTATATATTTATATATTGTTATCTTTGGCAAAAAAAAAAAAATTATCACATAATTTAAAATTTTCGGTATCTGATGATACATATTAAATGTAGTCTAATTTATTCAATTGAATTAAAATTATCTATCTAAATTTTATATGAAATATTAATTTTTCATTTATTAATTAAATTTTCTTTAGAATTTTAAATTATTAATAAAACATTAATAGTTCATAAAAAAACATCTTTAACTATTTTACTAATATTTTTCTTTTTGATAATCAAAGAAGTGAAGTGCTTGTGGAAGAAATTGAACCCACGATTTAGCAGATTGCTGCCTACCGCTATATTTATTTTTTATGATACTTTTAAATAGATATTATTATAATTATAAATTTATAACTAAAATTTATTAATAAAGTGTCAATAATAGTTCATATACTTTTTAACCCTTATACTCTTTAGGTCTAATGCTTTATAAAATTCCGACATTTTAATTCCTTTTCGATCCTACACTAACATTGAAAAATCACCAATTTTACCCTATTTCACATTTTTGTGTTCCAATTGTACACTGAAAAATTAAATTGACGTCTTTTTTATTTGAAAAAAATTCAAAAACGTTCTCCATGTCTAGCATATATTAATTGTATGTGTTTAAAATTTATTTAAATTTATTAGAATTTAAATTAGTTTTAATTTGACTATAGTTTTTAGTTAGTTTTTAAAAATAAAGTACTTATTTGTACTTTTTTGATTGGAAAAGAATTTAATTTTATCTTTAAACTTAGTTAATTGAATTATTTCATCATTTAATTAAAAAAATTGACCATAATTGAAAAATTGGGGTATAATTGAAACGATAAAGTGCAAAATAGGATAAAATTGACCAGTTTTCAACATTAAGGTGAGATTGAAAAAGGGCTAAATATTGTAAAATTATATAACACAATATTTATATGGAATAATTACTCGCATATGACATTTAATGTATCATTAGATACTGAAAAATTAAAAAATCACGACCTTTTAATCCTTTTTTAATCCTATCCTGATGTTGAAAACTGGTCAATTTTAATCTATTTTGCATTTTATCGTTTCAATTGTGCCCCAATTTTTCAATTTTGGTCAATTTTTTAATTAAATGATGAAATCATTCAATTAACTAAGTTTAAAGATAAAATTAAATTCATTTTCAATCAAAAAAATACAAATAAGTCCTTTATTTTTAAAATATAACTAAAAACTATATTCAAATTAAAACTAATTTAAATTTTTAATAAATTTAACTAAATTTAAATAAATTTTAAACACATACATTCAATATATGCTAGACATGAAAAACATTTTTGAATTCTTTCCAAATGAAAAAGACGTCAATTTAATTTTCCAGGTTACAATTGAAACACAAAAATGAGAAATATGGTAAAATTAGTGATTTTTCAACGTCAGGGCAGGATCGAAAAGGGGTCAAAAGGTCGGGGTTTTTAAGGCATTAGGCCATATATATATATATATATATATCAATTTGAAGTGTACGAAATCAGTAACATCAAAATAAGAGAACAATTATATGAACAAGAGAATAATAGATCTAGAACAATATACAAAAAATCTCAAAAAATCACAAAAAAACCTAAAAATCATCACAACTAATTTAAAAGACGACGTCAAGAAAACCAGCAAAAGGAAAACGACGGCATAGATACCACTGGAAGAAAGACGACGTCGAGGAAACCACCGGAAGAAAGACGACGTCGAAAAAACCACCGGAAAAAAATGACAATGAGAAGAACGCCATTTTATTGTGCTTGTAGATTGGAAGAGAAACGACGATGAGCGTTCTCTAATATGATGGACGCTAGAGATTAAAAACGAGAGATTTGAGAGAAAGAGAGGAAGAGAGAGATTTGAGAGAAGTGAGAGAAATGAGAGATTGACGGTTGTATTGTGTTCTGTGAGTAAGAAAAAGAGAAAATTACAGAAATATTAAAAACACAGAACTTTATTTCTCAAATGGCCATTTACTCAAATCTTTACATTTTCTGTCACTTTATGTTTTACAATTAATGACCAATTTGGTTTTTTTATTTTACAAACTATTCTCTTTTTTCCAACATGCACAAAACATCATTTTCATTAATTCTCTTTACTCCTCCACCTGCACCTACATTAGCTTTCACTTACTTTCACCCTCTCGTTCAAATCCTTAACTTCGTCACTATCGCCGTCACCGCTTAACTCCGGACTTCACCATTATAATCGTATGGCTACTGAACCTTCGTCATCAAGAATTAGGGATTAAACCCTCAATTCCAATTCCATTTTGTTATTCAGTTGTATATTCAGAAGCTATTAAATCCAAAACTTTTAACTTCTTTTCTCCTAATACCTAAAGGTAGATGAGGGTTCTTATATAAATGGGTTCTCTTAATTTTTGTTTTTTGTTTTGGAATTTAGTTTGTTTATAGATTTATTTACTGCATTTGTCTTTAATTGATGGAATGTTGAATATATGCCTTTTTGAATTTACTTTGATTTTTTGGATATTTTTGGTTCTTTTCTATTCACCATTCATGAATTTGTTGATCATTACCTCTAAATTTTCAGATTTGAATATAATTAAATTCATATCTGTATTCTTTTATTATTATTATTTCCATACATGTCATATGGTTTAGGCTTCTACACCAATAAAGTATGCTCTATTTCAATAATTTGTTTTGGATTATAATTTATATGTACATTGGCATTTTTTATTATGCGGTGTTATAAATTTTTGATAATGGAAGGTGTTTGGTGTTAGAGGTGAGATTAGAAAAGAAAATGAAAGAGTTGGCTTTAAAGTTGTTACTTTGCATGGTAGGAAGACTCCACTTACTTCCACCATTTCCACGTATTAGTTATTCCCTGTTAAGGTCGTTGGTAAGTCTGATCTAACTACAATTTAACTTATTTTTTGGACTTGTTTGGTTTAAAGATTTCATCTTTTTAGTTCTGTTGATGATTAGCTTATGGACTACATCATATTCGATAGAATGCACTTAGAATATGCAGAAGCTAATAATAGTGTCAAAGCTAGTACTGTAATACTTTATTAATAGGAAGATGTTTGAATTTGTTGTTAATGTAGATTTTTGAGATGGTTGTGTGAGACATCTATACTGCTTTTAGATGTATTTTAGTTGTTTATTAGATGTATATGAAATATATTTGTAATACCCCAAAATAATTAATTAGCTAATTGGACCACGTGTCCAGTTTTGAGTCGCGGAAGTGGTGAAATTGGAAAGTTTTCCGATAAATAAGTTTCAAGTAGGTCGGTTTTGAGAAATTAGCTATGAGAAAATTAAGGTTATATTTCAATTCTAAAGTTAGAATTGGAATTAATAGGAAAAATGTCAAGAAAAGTCTAAAATGAAGTACAGGGACCAAAGTGGTAATTTAGCCACTTTGTGTCGAAAATAGAAATATTGGAATTTGACGGAAAGTACTAATATCGAGCTTGGTATTATTTATCGGATATAAATAATACGTATAAGTCGTAATAAAAGAATTTAACGATTTAGCTATGGACTAAATCGTATGAAAGAAAAGTTTGAAAAATAAATGGTAACAAGGAAAGAAAGAAAGGATCAAAGTGAGCTGTTAACCTTAACATATAAGGTTTTAGAATTTGAATCAGAAAGGAGAAGAAGTATCCAGAGAGAGCGAGAGAAATCCATCCGATTCCGTCGTTTCGCCGCCGTTTCTTCGTTCGACGTCCGATTCGAGCGATTCAAGCGGTGATTTCTTCAGAACGGAAAGCTCTATCACCTCCGGCCATCGAATTAAGGTAAGAGGTCGGGTTTTGGCATGAAAAAGATGATTTTGTGGGCTGTTTTCATGAGATTATGATTTTGGATTGAAATTGATGTTTTCGGGTTTACTATGACGTTTTTGAAGAAACCGAGATATGGGTATTGAGCGTGGGTATGTTTGGCACATCGGGATTGTGGCGAAACCCCGGAAAATCTGATTTCCGGGGCTGTGCACGTGGTACACGACCGTGTACCACGGGTGCACGAACGTGTACTGATGTACACGAACGTGCACCTAGCGAGGTACACGATCGTGTACTGAAGTACACGAACGTGTACTTCTCATGGTACACGAACGTGTACAATGAGTACACGAACGTGTACCCCTGAGGTGCACGAACGTGTACTCAGTTGCACGATCGTGCACCCACCAAAACGCACACCCGTGCACCCCAACTCGCCCCCACGCGTATACAAACTGTAATTGACCTAGGTATTTGACGTTTTGAGTAATTTGACTCTAAAGGACGGGTTTCGGACTTTGAGAATCATTAATCTCGAGATTAGCTCGACGTTTTAGATAAATAATAATAATGGAAAACGTCAAGGACGTTAAGCGATTCTCAATTATGAGAAATAGTATTCGCTAAGTCGTTTATACGACTAGAGATATTGAATACGTAAATAAGTATAAAACGAAACTAAATCATAAAACTTAAAAGTATTATACGTACAAGAATACGAGAATCACGTCTAACTATTAACGATTTATCAGACTTGTCAGCGAGTAGTGGAGTCAGTAGAGGCGGACTAGCGAGAGCGTACTATCAGATTGATCTTATCATTTCTTGGATTGCGGTCACTGTGAGTTGCACTTTACTTTCGTGTATTATCGCTTAATATTATTTTGATATCAGATTATATATATATATATATATATATATATATATATATTGTTTATATGCATCGCACTATATATATATATGAATTGTTGATATGCTACATGTTTTGATTAAGTTTTATGTACGAGAATCTGGTATACGATCCAACGAAACTAGCTACCTATTGGGTGTCAATAGGCTGTGTGATCACCAGTAATTGAGTCAGTCTAGCGTGTCTGACTATAAGATATGATTTGAGATGCATGCATGGTTTGATTATGAAAGCTATGATATGGATGCGATACGAGAGTGAACTCGGTTACAGTGTAACCTGAGCCCCGTATCTAGTAGGTTGGACCTACCAGTGGGTTGGACCCACCTCTTTGGGATTAAGCGATATGTTCTGACTGACGTGGTTGAACGTGAACGCTCCCGGGTCAGACTATTGGAATCAGTATGATTTGAATAATAGTGAGTTACGTTATGTTTCAGGATTTTAGTTTCGAAAGGATCGAGTACTTGTTCATATGTATTTTTGTATTAATGTTGATTTAAAATGCGATGCTATATATCTATAATAATACCGTTAGTAAATGCAAACTCACTCAGTATTTCCCCAAATACTGACCCCTCGCCTTTGATGTCTTTCAGGTGCTTAGCTTGCGGACTTAGCTAGAGACCAATTTTGAAGTCCAGAAGTCAGCTGTATATGTTAGTTTCTGACTTCTGTGAGTGCTGCAGTAGTGGTCCTGTGTCAATAATATAGTAGCCTAGTCAGCAGTTTATTTTGATTGTATATATCAACTGCTGTATTTGTCTATATGCTTTTTGATAGGCTACGTACGTTGTATTTGATCCACGGCCCCGGATGCCAGTGAGATGTTTGAAACACTAACTGATGTATATAGTACCGCGAGGCCAGTTCGTACAGGGTACGGTAACTAGAGCCCGCGAGGTTTTGAAACAGTTAGTGTATATATTTGGTTATATATTATATATATGTGTAATTGCTTCCGTTGTTTGTTGTTATTTGTTTATATTATATTTGCGAAAAATAAATTGTGAGTTTAGGCTTGCTACGGGTTCCGGAGCTACCACTCCCGTTCCCTAGCGCCGGTTGCGGCTCAATAATTTTGGGTCGTGACAATGTTGGTATCAGAGCAGTTTGGTCCAGTTACCACTGCAAGTTTGTTTCAATGTTTGTTTGAGAGCAGTTTGGTCCAGTTACCACTGCTAGAGTTGTCAGATTGTTTGTTTGACTGAGAGTATTTGTCAGTAAGTATACCTAGGAACTACTGCATCAAGAGTCATACCGTGGTTGTCTGTAATTGTGTTATGTGTGCATTAGTAGTACGTGGCACTACGCGCGCGGATCAGGACTATTAAGTTAGTAAGTGAATAGTATCTGTTTATACAGACGACTAAGGCAATTAAGTATGTGTTGCTCGTGCTAAGATATAGAAGGTGGTTACATGTTGCAAATTATGATTGATTGAGAGGGTTAAGTATTTGTTATTCGCACTGAGATTGTTAAGTGATTATCTGCTTGCGAATTACGTGCAGTTGGATTAAATGCTAAATGTTTACAGCATTATATAAGCTGATTTTGGAATTGCGTGTGAAATGGGCTCAGATGGTCGCTTACGTTCGAAATTGTTTCTTTTCAGCATGTCTGGGCAAAACGGAGCTCAGTCGCATGCTGATGAAGAACGGGAGGAAGCGCCTCCTATATTTCAAAACGGGTTTCATAATGAAGTGGGCGAACCATCTGGGGTCCATCAGAATGGATTCCACGCAAATCATGGAGCATCGCCAGAAATATATCAAAATGGCTACATGTCTGTATCGGAGATAGGTAGTTCTTCTAGAAACCGAGTTAGAGTGCATTCACCGGAGATAGAGTACAGTGAAGAAGAGGAAGAGGAACCGGAGGAAGATCCGGAAGAAGATCCTGAGGAAGACCCTGAGGAGGATCCTGAAGAGGATCCAGAAGAAGAATTAGAAGAAGAAGCAGAAGAGGAAAATCCTCAGGATGAAGAGTATGAAGAAGAAGAGTTAGATGAGTTAGACATTGAGGAATACAGAGGTGACTATTTCTGGTCAAGTGTGCGGAGATACCGCAATTTGAGGGAAGATGCGGACATAGCTAATGGTCAGGCGCAGATAGCCCTAAATCAGGTTAGGAGGCAAATGCGTTCTTTTTCTAGAGGGATGTTAACTGTAGGAGCGTACTCTACTGATTTTCTGCGGATGGCAGAGGGAGTCCCTAATCTGAACGAAGACAATAGGACCATTAATCGTAGATATGTCAGGGGTTTAGGACCTCAGTTTGATGAGCTGTATGAGCACGTGGACGAACATTTCAGCACGCTTACTACAATGGCCCGTAGGATTGAAACAGAGCATGAATGGTCGGGTGATCCGATACGACCTTATTACTTTAGACGTGAGTACCACCCAGATTATGTCAGTACGTCCTCCAGAACTACAACCAACCCCTATTTCGTGCAAAGAGGTGGACGAAACTCAGGTAGAACAGTTAGGGGCCGACATACAGGCATAGTTATTAGGGAACCTAACGTTCCGCGTCAGGCACCTCCAGGTATTAGTAATTTATATGCTTTGAGTAATTGTGTTTATGTGTTTGCATTATTGTGTTTATATATTTGCTGCATTGCATAGTAGAATGTCAGTAATAGGTTTTGCCTTTAGGATAATACCCCGGAAAGCGAGAACCTATAGGGAGCGTTGTAGTTAAACACGCGCTTAATAAGAGAACATATAAACATACCACACAAAAACAATAATACAATAAACATCACAACATAATTATCGCAAACGTAATTCCTATATTACGTTTTAGTATTTGAAGAAAGAAATAGATTGTGTACCGGGAGTCGATGTGAAACATCGGTATCTGCGTCTGTATATGACGTAGAATAGAATGTTGCAGAAATGGATATGATGATTACAGCAATAGAAAATTTTGAATTTAATTGAGTTATTGGAGATATGGAGAAAGAAGTGATGTGCCAGACGAACAGTCTGTAAATGACAGAAAATAACAGCAATACGAAAATTTGTCAGCAGTACAAAAATTTGAATTATACTCAATAAGTATAAAGAAAGCCGTTAATAGTCGCAGAGCGTATAATCCAGAGTAAGACTTACGATTTGATGAAGATTTTGAAAGTTTTTATGATTTTCAAGGTACAATTGTGCTCAGGCATCGCATGTGACATTGCATAACCATGATAGAAACGCATAAAAGAATGATTTTCAAAATTTTAGATCATGCATCATATCTTTGTAATGGAAAAACAAACTGCAATTTTGAACAACTCCTTGGTGATGAGAGATGTCATCACTCTGAGCAACAATTGTACTAGCGATTTAAAATGATTTATGAAAAGTGGTTTAGAAAGAGCTGCGCAGCCAAAAGAAGTTTTAAAATCGTATTGTTTAGTAAGTAAACTCGGATGTAAAGCCCTGCGACAAATAATCAAAGATTCTTAACAGATAAGAATAAAAATTGTGAAAGAAACTCCAATAAAAGAATAGAGCCATGTTAATAACCATTGCCCTAAGGCTAATAGAACTAAAGAAGAATGTGAATAAGAAATTACCGCCGGAAATGCGCAGATAAGCTGCACTGCACTGGCAATACTTAAGGATACAATATTTATCCTTATGATTGAACAAAGGATAAAATGACAGGGAGTCGTGCAAAGCGAAAGAAACGTAATATATACATAAGGATGATGTATAATTACTCTTATGATTGAGATAAACGAAGTAGCGATTGTAAGTTGTAATTGAAAAGGAGAAATTAAAAGTATGAAGGGCAAAAGAGATGGTAATACGAATGATGAATATCAAGTGATATTTAAAGGAGATATAACGTTATCAATATCAGTGTTTAAGGATACAGAAATAGAAAGAGAAAGGATACGAAATGACGAAACATACGATTTTACAAGATATGAAAGTTTAAATTAGATAGATCAAGAGAGATAGTAGTACTATATGACTGATATTAAGTAAAGTAACTAATATCAGTATCAAGAATTATAAGTTGCGTTAACAGAAAGGAGAAAGACACACGTATAGACGTACGTGTCAGTAATTATAAGAATGGTGGATGATATGAAGAAAAATGTAAAGGTAAAATGCAAATACCTCAAAATTTAGTAAGGTGATTAGAGAAGTGAAAGTTCTAGAAATACGTCGAAAGGATTGTCAGAATAGAGCAGCAGCAATAGAACTGCTATAAACGAAGGAAAGACGTAACAAATATAACAAGTAAAAGACAAGACAAGAGTTGATACTAGTACAAAGAGACCAAGATATTTGAAGACAATTAAAATCAAGGTATAAGTGCTAAGGAAGCATAAAATGTATAAGACGACGGTGAGTTGGAATTATTCCTTGACTTTGGGAATTGTAAAGTAAATGGAGTACAAATACTAGAATCAATCGTAAAACCCTTCAAAAGAAGACAAGAGATAGAATAAGAAAGAAGTTAAATGAGGGTTAGCTAACGAGAAGGATTCTCGAAATAGTCAGACTTAAAAGAAACATGCGAGATTCTTATGAGGTTATTACAAATAGAGAATCGTGTTATAAAGGAGAGACATTTTTGACTGACAAGTCAATTAATGACTCGAAGGGATCTTTAAGGACTAATCAGAGAAAGTCAAGAAGATAAAAATATGGATAGTATCGATCAACGAAGACGATCGTATAAGCTATACGGTTAAAGTCAACACAAAGAAAAGTACATTTAGCAATGGAGAATGTACGAAAAATCACGACCAATAGAACAACATAAAATTCACAATAACTTAAGCAAAGCAAAGAAAAGTTGAAAGAAGCAAAGGAAGTATCAATCTCAACTACGTTGAGAAGTAGTAAGGATTAAAAGCCATAGATTGTGCTTATAAGAGAAAATACTCATAGAAGTATGAATGAAGTAAGTACGTCATTAAAGAGGTAGCCGATACGTCATGATTATTCACGTATAAAAGAGACAAATAGCGACTCGATGATGATTAAGAATGAAACAATAGACTTGAAGGATACCGAGCGGGGATTAATCGACGTTAATAAGGACAAAAGAGAGATCGCAACCAGTAATACAAGACGTCAGGACTATAATATCGGTGATACGCCTTGAGCCACACTATTTTAGAAAGATGATGAATAGAACAATGGTAACAGTAAGAAGATTCTCAGCTATGCTACAACAGGAGATTACTATGAGCAAGGTAGATAATCGATTAATGATGAGTACGAAGTCACAGCTATACGTGGAGAGCTAAGAGCTAAGTAAGAGAAAGGACATGACTGACGTATAGTAATGAATATCAAGAAAGGTATAAGAATAATTGTAAGGTCCCAACAAGTTTTATGAAAATTCGAGGACGAATTTTTATAAGGGGGGAAGAATGTAATACCCCAAAATAATTAATTAGCTAATTGGACCACGTGTCCAGTTTTGAGTCGCGGAAGTGGTGAAATTGGAAAGTTTTCCGATAAATAAGTTTCAAGTAGGTCGGTTTTGAGAAATTAGCTATGAGAAAATTAAGGTTATATTTCAATTCTAAAGTTAGAATTGAAATTAATAGGAAAAATGTCAAGAAAAGTCTAAAATGAAGTACAGGGACCAAAGTGGTAATTTAGCCACTTTGTGTCGAAAATAGAAATATTGGAATTTGACGGAAAGTACTAATATCGAGCTTGGTATTATTTATCGGATATAAATAATACGTATAAGTCGTAATAAAAGAATTTAACGATTTAGCTATGGACTAAATCGTATGAAAGAAAAGTTTGAAAAATAAATGGTAACAAGGAAAGAAAGAAAGGATCAAAGTGAGCTGTTAACCTTAACATATAAGGTTTTAGAATTTGAATCAGAAAGGAGAAGAAGTATCCAGAGAGAGCGAGAGAAATCCATCCGATTCCGTCGTTTCGCCGCCGTTTCTTCGTTCGACGTCCGATTCGAGCGATTCAAGCGGTGATTTCTTCAGAACGGAAAGCTCTATCACCTCCGGCCATCGAATTAAGGTAAGAGGTCGGGTTTTGGCATGAAAAAGATGATTTTGTGGGCTGTTTTCATGAGATTATGATTTTGGATTGAAATTGATGTTTTCGGGTTTACTATGACGTTTTTGAAGAAACCGAGATATGGGTATTGAGCGTGGGTATGTTTGGCACATCGGGATTGTGGCGAAACCCCGGAAAATCTGATTTCCGGGGCTGTGCACGTGGTACACGACCGTGTACCACGGGTGCACGAACGTGTACTGATGTACACGAACGTGCACCTAGCGAGGTACACGATCGTGTACTGAAGTACACGAACGTGTACTTCTCATGGTACACGAACGTGTACAATGAGTACACGAACGTGTACCCCTGAGGTGCACGAACGTGTACTCAGTTGCACGATCGTGCACCCACCAAAACGCACACCCGTGCACCCCAACTCGCCCCCACGCGTATACAAACTGTAATTGACCTAGGTATTTGACGTTTTGAGTAATTTGACTCTAAAGGACGGGTTTCGGACTTTGAGAATCATTAATCTCGAGATTAGCTCGACGTTTTAGATAAATAATAATAATGGAAAACGTCAAGGACGTTAAGCGATTCTCAATTATGAGAAATAGTATTCGCTAAGTCGTTTATACGACTAGAGATATTGAATACGTAAATAAGTATAAAACGAAACTAAATCATAAAACTTAAAAGTATTATACGTACAAGAATACGAGAATCACGTCTAACTATTAACGATTTATCAGACTTGTCAGCGAGTAGTGGAGTCAGTAGAGGCGGACTAGCGAGAGCGTACTATCAGATTGATCTTATCATTTCTTGGATTGCGGTCACTGTGAGTTGCACTTTACTTTCGTGTATTATCGCTTAATATTATTTTGATATCAGATTATATATATATATATATATATATTGTTTATATGCATCGCACTATATATATATATGAATTGTTGATATGCTACATGTTTTGATTAAGTTTTATGTACGAGAATCTGGTATACGATCCAACGAAACTAGCTACCTATTGGGTGTCAATAGGCTGTGTGATCACCAGTAATTGAGTCAGTCTAGCGTGTCTGACTATAAGATATGATTTGAGATGCATGCATGGTTTGATTATGAAAGCTATGATATGGATGCGATACGAGAGTGAACTCGGTTACAGTGTAACCTGAGCCCCGTATCTAGTAGGTTGGACCTACCAGTGGGTTGGACCCACCTCTTTGGGATTAAGCGATATGTTCTGACTGACGTGGTTGAACGTGAACGCTCCCGGGTCAGACTATTGGAATCAGTATGATTTGAATAATAGTGAGTTACGTTATGTTTCAGGATTTTAGTTTCGAAAGGATCGAGTACTTGTTCATATGTATTTTTGTATTAATGTTGATTTAAAATGCGATGCTATATATCTATAATAATACCGTTAGTAAATGCAAACTCACTCAGTATTTCCCCAAATACTGACCCCTCGCCTTTGATGTCTTTCAGGTGCTTAGCTTGCGGACTTAGCTAGAGACCAATTTTGAAGTCCAGAAGTCAGCTGTATATGTTAGTTTCTGACTTCTGTGAGTGCTGCAGTAGTGGTCCTGTGTCAATAATATAGTAGCCTAGTCAGCAGTTTATTTTGATTGTATATATCAACTGCTGTATTTGTCTATATGCTTTTTGATAGGCTACGTACGTTGTATTTGATCCACGGCCCCGGATGCCAGTGAGATGTTTGAAACACTAACTGATGTATATAGTACCGCGAGGCCAGTTCGTACAGGGTACGGTAACTAGAGCCCGCGAGGTTTTGAAACAGTTAGTGTATATATTTGGTTATATATTATATATATGTGTAATTGCTTCCGTTGTTTGTTGTTATTTGTTTATATTATATTTGCGAAAAATAAATTGTGAGTTTAGGCTTGCTACGGGTTCCGGAGCTACCACTCCCGTTCCCTAGCGCCGGTTGCGGCTCAATAATTTTGGGTCGTGACAATATTATTTTTAAATTTTTATATGTATTAAGTGATATTTATTAACCTGTTTTTACTTACTGTTTTTCTCTAGTTTTGCAGTTTAATGGTTTCATCAATATGTTTTGCTAGAAGTTTAGTCTACTTCTTTTATTTTGAAGAATGTAGTTGAGCTAGTTCTGAGACATATCTGTGCTATTTATGAGATGTACTTTACAATTGAATATAATTAGTACCGATTTGTATTGTTGGTTCGAATTTAGATTAAAGTCTGCCTATTTCAAGATAGGATTTGTAAAAGTTACATTTGATGGTGTGAATTCTTAAACTTCTAGACTAGTGTTACTTTGTTGAACAATAATTTAATTTTACTTGTATAATTTGCAGTTATTTATACATATTAGATACAGAAACGATACATTATACATACAACATTGGTACATCGTTGATACATCATAGATACATCATTTATTATATCTTCTAGAATCAGTCTCAAATTTATAATAATTATTTTCAACGAATAAATTTTGGAGAAAATGAGACATTGTAGATACATCGCCGATGCATTATTTTTTATAAACCCTATTTAAAGAACCCATTATGACAAAACCACATCCTTAACTAATTCAAATTTCTGGATTCTTAGAAACCTGAAACAAATTCATCCAATAGTAAAAAATTTAGTACAATTGCCAAATTGGTTGATTAATTAACCAAATAAAACTATAAGAACTGAAATTGAGTTACATATATGTTATGATACATTAATGATACATAAATGATACATTGTAGATAAATTGCCGATACTTTATAGATACACAACTGATACATCGTAGATCCATTTTTTCATTTTTTGGATTATTTTAACGAAATAAATTTTATAGATACACCATAGATTATAAAATTTAAAATTATATGCTCTTATTAACAACATATTGCTTGATCTGCCATAAACTTTTAGCTATCACTAACAAAAATTTAAGTAGGTTCAGGTTTTAAGTATATGTTATTATATATATATATTAGATACATCAACGATACATTATATATACAACATTGATACATCGCTAATACATTATAGATATATCATTTATTATAACTTCTAGACAGTCTACAACTCATTATAATTATTTTTAACGAATAAATTTTTGAGAGACTGGTACATTGTAGATACATCGTCGATACATTATTTTCAATGAACAAAAGTAATTCGAATATCCCTATTTAAAGAACTCATTATGAAAAAATTACATCCTTAACTAATCTAAGTTTCTGGGTTCTTGAATACTTGAAACAGATTCATCCAATAATAAAAATTTAGTACAATTGCCTAATTAGTGAAATTGGTTGATTAATTGACCAAATAAAATCATAAAAACTGAAATTGAGTTGCAAATATGCTTTGATACATCAATGATACATAATGATACCTGTTTAAATAATTCTGACACGCTGACACGCGTTGATGGATGACTGGCACGCTTTTCTGACACGCGTGTCAGACGCGTTACTGTCACGTTGTCACACGTTTTTACAGCTGCAACACGTTTTTTTTGACTTTTTTTTTCACTTTAAGTGTGACATGTGTCTATTATTTAGTGGTTGGCTAGTAAATGTAAACTTTTAACTTATTTGGTTATAAATGTAAAGATTTTGGGTTTGGGCTATTTGAGTAATATTTGGTCTATTTTGAAATATTTTTGTTTTTTTATCTAAGAAAAATGGTATTTTTGAAATTATTTTTCAAAACAGGATAACTCGGAAAATCAAGGAAAAATGGGTGAAATTGGTGTAATTGGTGTAATTATTTTTCAAAAGTAAACTAGTTTTAAAATAATCTCAAAAAACATCTTATGTATAAAGAATAAAATAAATTAGTTTGAATCTAACGAAGACTTTGATTTACAACTCTTTAGTTTAACTTTGAGTATTTTATGCTGAGATTCCTGATATATATTATAATTATCAGTTTGGAACTCCTTATTTCAAAAGTCTACTTAATGGTCCCTCAGTTTTAATTCTATTAACTATTAGGCCCCTCCGTTAATTTCGACACTTACTTTCAAACGATTTGGTACCCCACATTTAATTTCGTGAACGATTTGGTCCATCGCTTTTAATTTTGTTAAACGGTTTGCTACCTCACTTTTAAACGATTTGGTAACTCAATTTCAATTCCGTTAAACGATTTGGTCTACCAAATTAACAGATTGATCTCTCAGTTAACATAATTAAAACTGAGAGACAATTAAACAGACTTTTAAAATAAGGGATATCAAACTGTTAATTATGATATATTTTAGGAATTTCAGCATAATTAGCTCTTTAACTTTCTATAAATATTATAAAATATTCCTTTATTTTTTTCTCCTCTTCTTTTTTAGTTTATTTTTAATATTACAAAAAAATTGTATTTTCAAACAAAAAAAACATCTTGATTTAAAAAAAAAATAGTAGATAGAGAATTAGATTTTATTATCTACTTGTAGATAGTTAAACCCATTTCTACACTACATTAGCAAAATAAAGTCCTAAATTAATAAAATCAATAGTCCATTGAGGATTCTTGATTTATTACTAAACTTTTTAAATAAAAGAATTTGACTTTTTTTGAAGAGTTAATCAAAGATGATAATAAATGACAATTGGAAATAGAAAATAAAAACAAAATACTAGAGAAACTCATTTCTTGTTAATTTATGCTTGTCATGAACCAAAAGAATTAATGAAGTATGGAAATTCTTATCTAGGCCGAGTTCATGAAAGATGCATGGACACAGCAATCTGAACAAGTTCATCATAAATTAGAACCACAATGCATATATAGTAGGTAAGCTGATAATAAAAGTAGCATTCATCAATAATGAATTACAAAACAGCAAAAAGTTGCGCACCTTTCCTTTCTCAACGTTTCTTGTTATCTTTCTTTTTATCCTACTTAATGAACAAAGGGCTGGATGATAACGTTTCTGTCTTATTTTCCTTTTGACACTTTTTTTGATTATCACATCACAATATTTTTATTTTTCAAAATTTTTTCAAGACAAACACATCTTTTTTATTCTATCACAAAAAGACCGATGAAATGTTCAGGATTCTTGTTTCGGAACTTTGGATACTTGGGAGACAAAAGTATCAGTTAACGCAGATTCCGACATAAAAGAAGCCACCATGAGATGCACAGCCTGCAACACCAAACACGTTTGCGGAGATTAAGAAGAATGATGTCTATACACACGCCTTTTAACAGTAGAAATAGTTGCATTATCAACACCAAGGATTTACAGCAATACTAACTAGCAGTATATGTATGTGGGATGTTCATAGTATAGGCTTTTTAAACTACATACTATGAACAAAAAGTTAATATTGCCAGTTAGTATTCTAGTCCAAAAACAGAAAGTTTCGACGAATTGTTTTTCTTTTCTTTCGAAACACATTTGGGTTGTGAGGAAATTAAAAATCCGAGAAAAACTTATCGTGAAACCTAGTCAAGTAAATCTTACTCTAGTTCTTAGGTGCTACAACAAAATAACAAATATTGCTTTGTCCCCTTGACGAAACTAAATTTGCTCAAGATGGGTTTTAACTCTAAGAAAATCATGAAATTGATTTATAGAGATGCATCACTCCTCAAGTCTAATAACTAAAGAGAATGAACATTTACTTTTTTAACTGAATCGGGCTACATTTTTACTATACACAAACAAAAAGTCTCCTAAAAGACTGATACTTGAAAAAAACTCATGGAATGTTAGCTGACAAAAAAAATGTACCTCCTCAGTTCCCACATAAACAGAGCGCTCCTCGACCTCATTGAATGGCACCTTCAATTTGCTCAAAATAGACATTCCTGATATAGGGGATATGGGTGTCACACTCAGATCATCAGTTACTGTAAACATTGCTGGTCCCATCACAAATCCTCCGCCAGTTTTAGCTAACCTGTGAGATAATTTAGGATCCTTTACACTTAACACAATTTCTGTACAATCAGCAGGTTTGTCTACAGAAAACATTACAACACTGGTTGACAAACGGTAGTATTTCGGGTGAACAGCTTCCTCTACCCTTAGAGGCTGATTCTCATAACCGAAGCTAGGAGCAATCTTGGGACTTAGTAGAATCTCTCTGTGGTCATATGAGTTGAAGTATTTTTCAACGTCAAGACACTCAACACTATTGTATAGATGATGAATGCATCCTTTTGAAGCAGCACCATTCATTTCTTTCAATATATAACCAAGTGGCACTGTAAGGAAGCTGAAGAGTAGATTAACAAAATCTTCACCAACTTCCGCATAACAAACCTTTTGGTTTGATTTGTTGAGTATCAACTTAATAAGGATCTTGTCATTTTCTTTGGATGTGTAATCACCTAAATTAGTTTTAAAAGAGAAACTATGCTGATTCAAGGTTTCCTTGCTTAATTCAGGTATTTCTTTTGGCTTCAATAAGGTTTCTGTCAAGGATGTATTGGATACCAATGAGCTTTTCAGCAAATTCACAACCTGAGGGATAATAAAGAGCATTCACATGTCAAACGTTTTCTCCTCAATGGCATTCACATTCTCATGTAAACTTGCCAAATACAAATATCAAATTTTCCAAAAAAGGAAATTGATAGTTACCTTATCTACTCCAATGTCAAATATTCTCTCCTCAATGGCATTCCCATCAATAACTCCAAGCTTGGAAAGCAACGAAAAGCTCGATGCAGTTGATAGAGGCATCACTTGTAATTCATCACTTATCATAACTCTAGTTAGTCGCTTAACAAAGACACCATCTTGAGAATCATAAACTTTATCCTTTGACTGACTCTTGTGACGCTTGGCATAAGACTCCATTCTTCTTCCACAGTCGCAAATAATATCTTTATATTGACTCACTACTTTGCAAGTACCATAAGCATTGTTCACTACTAGAAAACAGTCGATTTGCACTGAGTTTCAGTTCCCTGCACTGAGTTTCAGCTCCATTTCGAGGATGTAGTAACATTTTTTTACATGCCTCAGTCCTTAGATGCCTAACATCAAGTTTTTCAATGCTTGAATACAAATTGTTCATGCAACCTAATCTAATTGTTGGTTGGTCACTAAGCGTGAGCTTAACGATTGCTCCCATAGGCATTGTGAGAAAACTAAAGAGAACATCAACAAAATCCTCATCAGATTCAACAAATAGTACCCTATTCGTTTCCTTGTCGACTAACCCTTTCAATTGCATTCTTCTTTTGATAATCAAATCAGCCCACAAATTAGACAGTCAAAAATTACAACAATCCGGATAATCTGACAAAACATTTGCAACACACAAGTTTAAATAGTAAGAATATATATAAAAACGTAAGAAAAGTATCAATCTTTACGAAGAATTTGACAAGACTAAAATTTTAAGATAAGTATCAATCTGTAGAGTCATTTCTCGTTTGGAGAGGTTATAGTTGCCGGAACCCAAAGGCATTTTACAATAAATGAAATCATGCAAACCCCAACAATAGTTCATACTTCATACCATTTTTTTTCATGTTTTCAATCCAATAAAAAGATAGAGATACATACATTAAAAAGATACATGCATGAATTATCTATTACTCCATTTATTATGCATATATACAAGTTCTGGCGATTAAACATTGATTTTGGGAAGTCAATGAAAACTAAAAACTTTGATTGTCAACTGTACCTGTGGCTGTAGTATATAAATAAAAAACTAAACAAAGAACAAAAACAGATCATGCATGCAGATGCATGATTTGGTCTCTTCTGGGTAAAGATTACTCTAAGAACATAAATGGATGACTAAAACCCATCACAGAAAAATGATCAAAGTATAAGCTTTGTACCTGATGAAGATGGACTAGTTCTCAGAAATCCCACCAAAATGAATGCCAAAATAAAGTTTAGTCTATATATATAGTATATATATATTCAAGTAAAGCAAATTACTTTACTTTTTTAAAAGTAAATTACTTTACTTTTTTTAAAATAATAATTACTTTTAAGCAACTCAAGAAAATAATATACATATTTAAAAGAACGAATGTATTAATTACATATTTAAACCTTTTTTTTTGCTCTGTAAAGAAAGAATAACAAATTATATAATTGACAGAGTTTGTTGAAGAAGCCAAAAGGAATACCTGAATCAAGCAAGCAACCCTTTCCTTGGAACAATAGAGTAATGAGAATAATTCAAGACCAAGTCATTGAGTATTTTATTAATTTTTATTTCTTTATTTTTAGTGGAACAATAATGGGGTTTTTAAATGATTAAATACTTAGCAGTAGTTGAGATTGCATGTCATGTTGTTTTAATTTTATTATAAGCCTATAAAAGTATATTTCTCTAGCTGAAATATTATATGTCAAAGTTTCTTTTTATCTCTTTTATTCATCTACTGTAATATTCTCTTCATTTTTCTAACAAGGTATCAAAACTCTAATCGATCTTGAGGGCTCGTGAACATAAAATAAACACTTGTTATACAATTTAGTTTTATTGTATTTTTTATTTTTGTATGAGTAGATCAGCTTCAACTTGTATATACAATTTAGTTTTCAGCAAATCAATCCAAATACATTAAAAGTAAATGAGCTCTCAATATGTAAGTCAATCACTTCAATTTCAAATTACATTATTATTTTTTAACATATATAATTAGGTTTAAATATATAAGATAAAGTCTATTATTTTATGTACATAATCAAAACTAACTTATTTATTTGTCTTGATTATTAATTAAAACTACTTGTATTACTGGTTAAATATACATTGACTATATTTTAAAATTATAATTTATTAAATAACTTGATTCTTCATGCTTTAAAAATCTGAAGAAGTCTATTTTATTTTAATTCATGTGAATAATATTCTCATTTAAATTTTGAAGTTTCTAAGAATGAAAAAAATATTAATTTAAATACAAGATTCCAATTTTGGTTTAAGCATAGTGTCCATCAACAATTTCAAACTCAACCAAACAGGCCAATTCAGTTGATTTTGGTTCGGTTATTTTCGATCGGTTTATGTTAAAATTTAACTTTTTTTTAATCTCCACAACCGAACCGAAAAACTGAATTTTTGTTATAATATCAAACTGAACCAAATTTTTGTTAGATCTACTGAAGTAAGCAAGCAAAAATATTGTAATGGAAAGAAAATGACTTAAAGAGTAGTAAGATGTTTTGAACAGAAAGATCCTCTTCAAACAGTACAAGACAATTCACTCAGGAATACATAGCTAGATATAAAGGGTTGGTAACTGGACTGACCGTCTTAGTATGACCTGAAACCGATCACTTTGCTTCAGTATGCACACTGTCTTGTTTTGTCAATTTACGATGGAATTTTCAGTAGGAGCAGCTTCAGAGGTGCATTTGCGGATGAAAGTTTCAGTAAGAGCAGCTTCAGAGGTAAAAGAAGCTACCATGAGTCGTGAAGCCTGCCACATAAAAAAAATGAAGAAATTTACATCACAAGTATCGATAACACATATGTTGCACGAAAACTTTTCGGCTCCTACAACTTCTGCATGTCCTCTTGTTCCCGGAAATACTTATGAATTTCAGAAACTCTTATATTATATATACAGCTTATTCGGGTAAAAGAAATTATTTCGCCATTTTCCATTTTGGCATTTTTCATTTGAGAGTTTCCGCTTCCATTTCCCTACTACATAGTAACACAAACGCTATTATATCAGACATTATGCATACCATTCTCTTTTTTAAAATCAATATCGATTACCAGACTGTTCATTTATGCTAAATGCTAATGTGATATAGCATGTTAATTGAATCAGAAAGTTTCAAACTCATGTAAAAAATGTAGTCACATTGAACTGGATACTTGTAAATCAACAACTTCAGAAAATTCAAGCAGGCAGCAATATTAGGAGATCAAGTGCCTAAATTAACAAGAATTGAAGATTTTAATATCAATTACCTCATCCTTGCCCATGTACACAATTCTCTCTTCAATGTCACTGAAAGGTATCTCCAATTTGTTCATAGCAGACACACATGAGATAGTGGATATGGGAGTTACAACCAGATCATCAGTTATTGTGAATAATGCAGGTTTAATTACAAATCCTCCACTACTTGAACGTGACTCTACAGTTACAGCATTGTCTACACTGCCAGAATGTATACCAGCATGTATCTTATAGCCTCCAAGATAGTAGTAATGGTCAACAGCTCGAGCTTCCTCCACCTCTAGGAGTTGGTTCTCGTAAACAAAACCGGGTGCTATCTTGGGAGTTAGTAGAATCTCCTTATGGTAATGCGACTTAAAGTATTTCTCAACGTCGAGATCCTCAACACTCTCATATAAATGATTTATGCATCCTTTTGACGGAGTACCACGGGCTTCTTTTGCTATATATCCGAGTGGAAGTGCGAGAAAGCTAAAGAGTAAATCAACAAAATCTTTACCGGCTTCTGCATAACACACTATCCTCTTGGATTTGCAGAGCATGAGCCTGATAGGGATCTTTCCCGTTATCTTTGAAGCAAGTTCTCCAATGTCACGCTTAAGGGAGATCTCTTCACCAAAAACGTTTAGACCTGATTCTGGCATTTTCTTTTCTGGTACTTCCTTTAAAGCTTTCTTTGGTATCAATGAGCTCTTCATCAAATTCAAAGTCTGGAAAAAGAAACCTAGCAATGAATCTGTCATACATAGAAGTTTGTCCAAGGAGCTCTCTTGATCCAATGATTCATCGCTTAATTCAGGTATTTCTTTTGGCTTCTCCAACAAAGTGTCCGTCAAAGGTGTTTTTGATATTAGCGAGTTCTTCAGCAGATTCAAAACCTGGAACAAGAAATTGGGCCACAAATATTTATAAGTAGCTTTGAAAGCATCAGTAAATCAATAAGCTCAGTTTTAGAGTTAAAAGCTCAAAAACAAGTTTAACATCTATGAGCTCTTAACACAATTATCTAATGCCAAAGCCTTGAAGCATGGATTAACACACAAATTCCCCATATCTAGCCTCAAATTTATATTTTAAGAGAAGGCATAAGTCAAAACTCAAAACCTTAATAACACAGAACCAAAGTAGAAAAGACACTTCATTCAATCAACAATGTTTTGCAGTGTGTCGGGAACTTGACGTTTTGGATACGACACTTCATTTTTAACATAGGGAACTTAAAGTAACACCGTTTTACCATGTCTGTCCATTTTCTCTTATCCGTGTCCGTAAACCACTCACTCAAGCTCTTTAAAAGATCAAACTTGGGTGTGAATTCGAGAATAACAGCCTAATAACATCTATAAAAGTAGAGCATCTAGCAGTCTACAACAACTTGACAATTTTGATAGTTACCTCAGGTAAGCCAACTTTAAACGTCATCTCCTCGACAGAGCTTGCATCTTCAACTCCAAACTTGGAGAAGAAGGGAAAGCTAGCTGTAGTTGAAGGGGGGCAAACTCTTAATTCATCACTTGTTACAAATCGAGACATTCCTCTAACAAAAACCCCTCCCTCTTGAGGATCAGAACCCGCATTCTTCAGTTCGTCATGAATCACAATCATCGCGTGATTCATGGGATTCCCACAAGCGCAAATTGTTCCTATGTAATGACTAAATGGCATATTTTCAGTTGCTAAGCAATTTCGGTCGCCGCAGCCAAAGCAAAACAAACGATCACCAAGACCATCAATTTTCAATTTAAGGTCTATCCAATGAGTTGCAGCACCATTTGGAGGGCCAATCAACACGGACTTACTTACTCCTTTTCTAAGAAGCCTACGATCAAGACTTATAACACTTTTATACAAATTGTTTAGACAGCCTTGCTCGACCGCGGGGTCAGTATGACAAGCAAGGTAGATAATTTTACCCAGAGGCATAGTCAAGAAACTGAAGAGAACATCAACAAAATCTTCTTCAGATTCAACAAGAATTACCCTATTGTTCTTCCTATCAACCAAGGCCTTCAACTCAATAGATTCCATTTCAATTCTTGCTTAGATTGTCTAACTAATAACCCATCACAAATAACAACAAATATCAAAATTTCAGTTGATTTATGATCACTTAATGTAAAAAAAAAACTAACTTTATATAGGCCAGGAAGCAAATATATAACAAGTAAATGCAACTAAGGAAGAACCAAATGAAAAACAAAAAGCAAAGATTTTAACTTTTTTACCTGAAAGATTAATTAACAGTTGCTCTGCAATGAAGAAGTTGAGACTTGAGAAGGTAAAGTTGTTGAGTAGAGCACTAATCAGCTTTGGTCTGCTGCTATATATAAAAAGTCAATGATCTTAACTCTTACTAGGCCAAATATCGTAAAAATGTCAAACCTTTTATAAAAGTTTCACAAAAGTCCGGCCTTTTAATTTTATCAATTTTGGCCAAAAACAGATTATTTGGTTTCAATTGTAGCCAACTCTCAATTTGATTTCAATTTGCCTATGTGGCGCCTACGTGGCATGCACATATATTGAAAGGTCATGACTTTTGTGAAACCAAATAATCCATTTTTGGCCAAAATCGACAAAATTGAAAGGTCAGGACTTTTGTGATACCAAATAATCAGTTTTTGGTCAAAATCGACAAAATTAAAAGGTCAGAATTTTTGTGAAACTTTTATGAAAGATTTGATCTTTTTACGACATTTGGCCCCCTTACTATAATTTTGTTTCCTTGTCACTTGAAAAATTCAATCACTTTTTTAAGGAAAGACTCCAATTGCTTTATTTTCTTAATTTTTCAAAAGTCTATAAGATAGTAAAAAAAACAGAAACTTTAAAAAAAATTATAATTAACTTTTAAAAGAAATTTTTTATAAAGCCCTCTATAAATATCATGATTCACACTTTGATCTTTCTTATTTAAAATTCAAACGATATAACCCCTCACTTTTATTACTGTTAACAGTTTAGTCCTTTCGTCATTTTTTTAATATTACTCAACTGAATCATAATACTTAACTAAAGAACTTAAATTTTAATTTAGTCCTTCAACTTATTTTTTGATACAAATATAAATGAAAATTATTATTTTAGGAAATTCAACGGCTTAATACATTTTAATTATTGATTTTTTATTTCTCTTATTTTTGAATTTTATTTTTTTGAATTTTTTGCTTCATTTAGTTTTTAAAAATAAGAAATTCTAAAAATAAAGAAAACATTTTTTTTCAAAAAAAATTAAATATTAAAATTAAATTGAAGCCGTTAACTCACCAAATCCAATAATAATACAATTCTTATTATATATATATATATATATATATATATATATATATATATATATATATATATATATATATATATATATATATATATATATATATCAAAAATATAAGTTTATGAACTAAAATGTTTTTTTTTTAATTTGATTTTTTGAATCAATTGACTAATACCAAAAATGGACGAAAAGATTAAATTGTTGACAAAAATAAAATAAATTGAGATGTTTGGATATATATTTTTAATTTGTCGTAATTTCCAGCATTTCACTTTTAAAACTAATTATAAAATTCTCTCAATATTTTTGAATTTTTTCTATAGTTTTATAGCAATTTTTTTTAAAGTTCCTTATATTTCGTGGTTTTTTTTAAGTAATTAGGCCTTGATAAAAGTGGCAAAAATTAAATTTTGATAAGGTCATTAGACTGTTCTTTAAACCTTTCTTTGACATCAATATTCAACGTCTGAAAAAAGAAACCTAGCAATAAATCTGTCCTATGCAAAGTGTTTGTCAATCATTTAATTTGTTATTCCTGTCTTCTTTTCATCAATCATAAAGGGGCAAAAAGTTTAAATATATAATTAAAACATTAATTTTGGTAGCATTATTGTTCTGAATAACAGTAATTTTCCACTTTAAAAAGTAAAGTAATTCACTTTAACTAAAGTAAAGTAGTAATAATTCACTTTAAAATATATGTAATTTATACATTAAATTTTTTTAGCACTGCATTATGTATATTATATTCTTGAGTTGCTTACAACTACAAGTAATTATTACTTTTAAAAAAGTAAAGTAATCAACTTTAAAAAAAGTATATAAAGTGCTTTGGTTTGCTTGAATATATTATATAGACTAAACTTTGTGTTTGCATTCATTTTGGTGGGATTTTTAAGAACAAATCCATCTTCATCAGGTACAAAGCTCATACTGTCTCATTTTTCTATATTGATCTGTATGTTAGCCATCTGTTTATATAGATTCTTACAGTTTTAGACTTAGCTTATGCTGTGTAAAGTTTGATGATTTTCTTACATTTTGTTTATAGTATATTCTTACTATTAGATTACCTGACGGATCTTGGGCTGCCATAATTAATTTTGTGGTTTGATTTGATTATCTAAAGAAGAATGCAATTGAAAGGGGTAGTCGACAAGGAAAAGAATAGAGTACTCTTTGTAGAATCTGATGAGGACTCTCTTTAGTTTTCTCACAATGCCTATGGGAGCAATTGTTAAGCTCATCCATAATAACCAACCAACAACTAAAGTTGGATGCATGAACAATTTGTATGTGAGCGTTGAGAAACTTGATGTTAGGCGTCTCAGGACTAAAACATGTAGAACAATGTTGCTACAACCTCGGAATGGAGCTGAAGATCAGTGCAGGGAACTAAAACTTCAAATTCATAGAGGAACTTTCATGTTCTTTTCTTGTGACAATTATTCTAAGTGCAAATTGGTGAGTCAATATGACGGTACTATTTGTGATTGTGGAGAAGGAATGCATTGTTATGTGAGCTTGGTCAAGAGTCGGTCGAAGGATAAAGTTTCTGATTCTCAAGATGGTGTCTTCGTTAAGCGACTGACTAGAGTAATGATAAGTGATAATTTACAAGTGATGCCTCCTTCAAGTGAATCAAGCTTTTCTTTGCTTTCCATGCTTGGAGTTATAGATGTGAATTCCGTTGAGGAGAGAACATTTGACATTGGAGTAGATACGGTAACTTCCGATTTTCCTTTTGTAGAAAACTAAGTACATATTTGTATTTTGCAAGTTCATAACCTATCCGGCACGTGTCTTTTTTCTTCCTCAGGTTGTGGATTTGCTGAAAAGCTCATTGGTATCCGAGACAGCCTTGACAGAAATCTTATTGAAGCCAAAAGAAATACCTGATATAGTCAAGAAAATATCGAAGAGACACGGTTTCTCACTTAAAACAAAATCAGGGGATTGCACATCCAAAGGAAATGACAAGATCCGTATTAAGCTCATGCTCAGCAAATCAAAAAAAATGGTTTGTTATGCAGAAGTCAGAGAAGATTTTGTTAATTTACTCTTCAGCTTCCTTACTGTGCCACTTGGTTATATATTGAAAGAAATGGATGGTGCTGCTTCAAAAGGATGCATCAATCATCTATATGATAGTATTGCGAGTCTTGATGTTGAGAAATACTTCAAGTCAAATGACCACAAAGAGATTCTACTGAGTCCCAAGATTGCTCCTAACTTGGGTTATGCGAATCAGCTACTGAGGGTAGAGGAAGCTGTTCACCCGGAATACTACTCTGTGCTATATGGACCTTATGCTCGAAATATTTCTGCAGACAAACCTACTAGTGGTACAGTGACTGCCATAAGTGTGAAGGATCCTATATCATCTCACAAGTTAACTAAAACTAGTGGAGGATTTGTGATGGGACCAGGAATGTTTACAGTAACTGATGATCTGACTGTGACACCCATATCCGCTGTATCAGGAGTATCTGCTTTAAGCAAATTGAAGGTGCCATTGAATGACGTCGAGGAGCGCTCTGTTTATGTGGGCACCAAGGAGGTATGTTTTATACATTAGCTAAGCTCGGAAACCTTTTCAAAGCACATCCCACGATTGTTTTTCAAGTATCAACCATTTTGGAGATCTTTTTTGTTTGTTTTTCAGTAGAAATGTAGCCTGATTCTTTTGAAACTGTTTAAATTAAATTACTACATATTCATTTCCATTAGCTATTCTTTTCTTTTCTTTACATCAGGGAACTTTGAAGACCTGTATTGCAGCATGATGCACCTCTATAAATCAATTTCGTGTTTTTCTTGAAGTTAAAAACCTTTTTGAACAACTCGAGTCTCGTCAATTGGACAAAGCAATGTTTGTTATTTGTTTGTAGCACCTAAGAACTGGAGTGAGACATACTCGACTAGGTTTCAAATCTGATAGGACAAAGGAATGTTTGTTAGTTAGTAGTATATCCTTATTAGAACCTGTTCTATTTAGTAACAACTCTGGATCAAAATGACTATTGTTGTTACATGTACAATGAACATCCCACATATTGTATGCTGCTTGCTAGTATTGATAATGCAACTGTTTCTACTGTCATATAAGTTGGGTTTATATATCATTCTTGTTAATCTTCTTACACGCCGTTCATGTTGCAGGCTGTGCATCTCATGGTAAATTCGTTTATCTCGGAATCTGCTTTAACTGATACTTTCATCTCCCAAGTACTCAAAGTGCCGAAGCAAGAATCTTGAGCATTTCAACGGTCATTTAGTGCTAGAAATAAAAGGACGTGCTTATCTGTGCACAGATTTTTGCTGTTACTGGTGGATACTACTTTTATCAGCTAACCTAGCACAATATATGCATTATGGTATAAATTTATGTTGAACTTGTCCAGATTGCGTGGTAATACATTTTTCATTAACTCGGTGCTTTATTAGGTTTCATTTGCTCTATGATAACTGATAAGCATAAGTTAATAGGAAATGAGTTTCTCAAGTAGTTTTTTCTTCTCTATCAAATAATCATTTTATTAGTATTTTTAACCTATTGTTTTATTTCATTTTGTTGACCAAGCTTTGATTTGTTTATATTGGTTTAGCATTTAGCATAAATGAACAGTGATATCGGGTACGGAAATGGAAGCGTTAACTCTAAAGCGAAAACTGCCAAAAAACAGAAAATGGCGAAACAATATTTTTTTTCATGATTATGTTATATGCAAGAGTTCCGGAGTTTCATAAGTAGATTCGGATTGGCGAAACAGTAAAGCATACTGAAGCAAAGTGATCTAGTTCGGGTTATATATTAAGACAATTAGTATTGTTTGAAGGGG
The DNA here is from genome assembly GCF_937616625.2 of Mercurialis annua. Taxonomy (NCBI): domain Eukaryota; kingdom Viridiplantae; phylum Streptophyta; class Magnoliopsida; order Malpighiales; family Euphorbiaceae; genus Mercurialis; species Mercurialis annua. The sequence continues at coordinate 767,122 of NC_065575.1, read as the reverse complement.
ATTTTTCTGTTGAAAACATACAATTCCATGATAGACATTAAAAAAAAGTTTATATGCTCCATGCGTCCTCTATATGAAAATAATTGGCCGATTGTCTATTCTTTTGACTCGTATCGCTGAAAATTTCACTGAAATTAAGCCAAAATAGCGGAATTGATATTTAATTTTTATTTTTGCGTGGAGTAATGTATTTTGAAATAAGCCAAAAAATGAATATTTTCTTATCTCAAGAGAATATCTGATTGGTTAGATCCATGAATTTTATATGAACCAGATATAGGTAAGCCTTTCTCCAATACGATAATAGGTAAGCCTTTCTCCAATACGATAATGAATTCCGAAATTATTCATAGTGCTACTAAATAATGTAGATTAAAAATGGGTTAATGTCAAAACAATTCACAAACTTTACACGTTTTCTCATTTTAATCACGAAGTTTAAATTTTCTCATTTTCATACACGAACTACCACTTTTTACCAAATTCATACACGGTGCTGAGGTGACACTCATTCATTGGTGCAAAATGACCTCCACCTCAGCGAATTACACCAATGGAGCCGTGACATCTCAGCACCGTGCATGAATTTGAGAAAAAGTGGTAGTTCATGTATGAAAATGAGAAAATTTAAAGTGTATGATTAAAATGAGAAAACGTGTAAAGTTCGTGAATTTTTATGACATTACCCCATTAAAAATTAATTAACTACAATCTTCAATTCAAAAAAACTCTAGAAACTGAAAGGATTAATAAACAACAACTATCCGATTAGCGGTTAAAGAATTCAAACCCTGATCAAGTCATGGATCGACCAACAGTATAAGTACTCGAATTAATATTACACAAGTTCAGACCAGGAAAAACCTCATCAAGCTTCTCTTGAACCTTCAGTGGCCTCCTCCTTTTATGAACTCTTGACAATTTGATTCCGGCAGCTGCGAAATCCTTTTCAATCTCTTCTTTTGTAAGGGCAATAGTAAAACTCGGCACCTTCATCGCAGTCGTCCGTTTCTTCTTAATCACCACCTGATGATCCGCAGGTTGATGAATAAGATAATGATGATCACCTTCTTCAAGTTCATAAAAAAATAGTTTCTTCGAAACTACTCTCTTATGCTTCAAATAGTTCAGATTATTCTCGTCGGGTTGAGATTTCTTGTCACAGTCATCTGATTCTTTCGTTAAGTTCTGATCAGATTTGGTTGAGCTGCAATATCGAATTCGGAACTTAGGTTTTGGCTTGGACGAAGGCTCCTGTTCAACAGAGTTAACTGTTGGAGTCTTCTTCTCAGTCAACGACTCTCCGGCAGTCGACGATTCTCCGGTGCATGAAAGGGAATTAGGGAACGTTCTTCTGACGGAGGATTGCATGGCAAGGTCAGGGAAAACTAATATTTCTTCCGAAAGTATAATTATAAAGTGATGGGTTTGTTATTTATAGTAATAAAGTGATGGCATGTTTAATCTAAATTAAACTAGGATTATTTACTTTTAATCCACAAAACATATCTATTAGGAGAAATTACATGAGACGCAAGAAAAATAAAGTGACTGAACCGATATAAACTTAGGGGCCGTTTGGTTCGCCACAAAAAGGGGGAAATCGGAATGGGAATCGAAATGATTCCCATTGTTTGTGTTTGTTTTGTCAAATTATAAAAGGGAATGGGAATGTGATTACCCTTTCAATGGGAATCACTCATTCTCCCTACCCCATGGGAATGGACTTTTGGGAATGAGAATCAAAATTTAACAAATATTTTAATAATAAATAATAAATATATAATTATTAAAAAAATTATTTTTAAATATTTATTTTAAAAAATATACTTAAAATAATAAAAAAACTTTTTTATTATTTTTTTAAAATAATTTTTTAATTTTTTTAAAATATTTTTTTTTATTTTTTCCAAAATAATTTTTTTATTTTTTCCAAAATAATTTTTTAATTTTTTCCAAAATAATTTTTTTTATTTTTTTAAAATAATTTTTAAAATTTTAAAATTTTTTAAAAAGGTTTTTTTATATAAACAATATTTAAAAAAATAAAAAAAAGTATTTTTAATAAATAATAAATAATTTTTTTATTAAACTTTACCCATTTCCATTCCCACACTAATTTTGAACCAAACAAAAAATGAAAACAATCATTCCCATTCCCATTCCTTCTCATTCCGATTCCGATTCCCAGCCTTGAACCAAACGACCCCTAAGTTCCTATTGTTTTCACTTTTTTTCCGTACTCTCTTTTCTTTTCTAAAGGCTGTTTTGTGACATCCGTTTCCATGCAACATAGATTATTGGTATAATAAAGACTTAAAAATCTATTGAATTCCAATTTACAGTTAAACTCGTTAAATAAAAAATTAAACTATTTCAAAAAGTCTTCTAGAGATGCTAAAATGATTTTTGGATAGTGCAGGAAAAACTACTTGCCTAATCAAGCAGGAAAAATTCTTATCTAAACCAAGTGCATAAAAAATGCATGAACCCGCAATCAGAACAAAGTTCATAATTTATCACAACCACAATGCATATATTGAAGGTAAGTTGACAAGAATAGTATACATTAGTAAAGACTAACAAAACAGCAAAACCTTTTGCACAGAAAATACACATCTTTTTGTTGTAACATTAAAAGACCAATGAAATGTTCACGGTTCTTGTTTCGGAACATAGGGTACTTGGGAGATAAAAGTATCGGTTAAAGCAGATTCCGACATAAAAGAAGCTACCATGAGATGCACAGCCTGCAACACCAAGCACGGAATAGGAGATTAGCATGAATTAAGTATAATTACGGCTTATAACAGTAGAAATAGTTGCATTATCAACACCAAGGATTTACAACATTACTACTAACTGACAGTACAAGTATGTGGGATGCTCATAGTATAGGCTTTTTAAACTACATTATATCAAATAACATTTGTTATTGGACTAGAATGTAAATGGTGTTTCTTATATGCACACATGACTGCAAGTCTAATAACTAAAGATAATAGGAATAGTTAGTCATTCATTTAAGCAATTTTAACAGAATTAGGCTACATTTTTACTCTAAAACAAATACAAAGGTCTCCTAAAAGGTTGATACTTGAAATAATACTTGGAATGCTTGCTGATAAATAGAGTGTACCTCCTCAGTGCCCACATAAACAGAGCGCTCCTCGACCTCATTAAATGGCACATTCAATTTGCTTAAAATAGATACTCCTGATATGGGGGATATGGGAGTCACAATCAGATTATCAGTTACTGTAAACAATGCTGGTCCCATCATCACAAATCCTCCGCTGGTTTTAGTTATCTTGTGAGATAATTTAGGATCCTTGACACTTAAGTTAATCGCTTCATCACGTAGATTATAAACACTTGTCACAGCTTCCTCAACCCTCAGTAGCTGATTCGCATAACCCAAGTTAGGAGCAATCTTGGGACTCAGTAGAATCTCTTTGTGGTCATTTGACTTGAAGTATTTCTCAACATCAAGACACTCAATACTATTGTATAGATGATGGATGCATCCATTTGAAGCAGCACCGTTCATTTCTTTCAATATATAACCAAGTGGCACAGTAAGGAAGCTGAAGAGTAGGTCAACAAAATCTTCACCAACCTCTGCAAAACAAACCTTTTTGTTCGATTTGCTCAGCATGAGCTTAACAAGGATCTTGTCTTTTCCTTTAGATGTGTATTCCCCTGATTTAGTTTTAAGAGAGAAAGTTTGTTGATTGGACGCTTCCTTGCTTAATTCAGGTATTTCTTTTGGCTTCAATAAGGTTTCTGTCAATGGTGTCTTGGATACCAATGAGCTTTTCAACAAATTCACAGCCTGAGGAAAAAAAAGAAGAGCCCGTGCACGTTAGGTTGTGTAACATGTGAAATACATAATCCAATTTTGCACAAATAGAAAGTTGGTAGTTACCTGATCTACTCCAATGTCAAATGTTCTCTCCTCAATGGCATTTGCATCGATAACTCCAATCTTTGAAAGCAAAGAACAGCTTGATGCAGCTGAAGGAGGCATCACTTGTAGTTCATCACTTATCGTAACTCTAGCCAGTTGCTTAACAAAGACACCATCTTGAGAATCAGAAACTTTTTCCTTTAACTGACCCTTCCATACGTACCCAAAAGAGTCCATTCTAATTCCACAGTCACAAATAGTACCTTCATATTGACTCACCAATTTGCACTTAGATGCATTGTCACAGTAAAAGAACTTGACAGTTTCTCTATCAATAAGTTGAAGTTTTAGTTCCCTGCACTGATCTTCAGCTCCATTCCGAGGATGTAGTAACATTGATCTACATGCCTCAGTCCTTAATCGCCAGACATCAAGTTTTTCTATGCTCGCATACAAATTGTTCATGCAACCTACTCTAATTGCCGGTTGGTCATTATTTGTGAGCATAATAATTGCTCCCATAGGCATTGTGAGAAAACTAAAGAGCATATCAATAAAATCCTTATCAGATTCTACAAATAGTACTCTATTGTTTTCCTTGTCTACTAACCCCTTTAACGTGATAACCTCGCTTTGCATTCTTCTTTTAGATAATCAAATCAACCCACAAAATTAGACAGTCCAAAATCACAACTATCCTTGATAATCTAATCAAAAGCAGACAGAAGTTCAAAAAGTATCAATCTTTAACACAACATTTGATGAAGAGCTAAAATATATACAAGTTCTGCACATTTCACCCAGGTTTTGGAAAGCCATTGAAAACTAAAAACATAAAAGCTTTTAACATTACCTTCAGAATATAAATAGAAAATCAAAGAAAGAAAAGAAAAATGCATGATCAGCAGTAACAAATTATGAAGTTGCATGGTTCGGTTTCTTCTGTGTAAACTCTGAAAGTGTTTAAGAATATAAACAGATGATTAATTAAAATCTTGCTTTGCGTAGAAAAAAGATCAAAAGTAAGTATGTATGAGGTTTGTACCTGATGAATCGATGAACATGGAGTTCTTCTTGAAATCTCACCAAATGAACGCCAGTCAATATATAATCAACTTTTCAAAGGAATTTTTGTTTCTTTGTGAAGAATTTCAAAGGACTTTTTTTTTTTGAAGAATTTCAAAGGCCAATATTAAGAAGAAATGTTGGTGTTGGTGCTTGCCGTACTAAAATGATAGTCGGCTTTTTTTTCTTCACATAATTTAAAAAATATATTTAATTTTTTAATTTTTTATAATTTTATTTTAATTTTTCCGATCACACCTTTATTAAATATTATGACTAATTTACTTTTTAGACTCATGATAATAAATGATAAGTTTTAAATAAGAAAATAATAAAAAGTTAACATTTTAAATTGTGATTTATAAGAAATATGGGTAACTATTTGGAACAAAAAAATAAAAAAATGGACTATTATTTTAAAACATAGAGAGAAATATTTATAGATTTTTATAAAAAAATAAGTTTATGATTTAATTTGTATTTTATTTAATAATTAGGTTTTTTGACTAAGTTAACTGGAGTATTAAATTAAGAAAACAATTGATTTTTTACAAGACATGGAAAAAATAGTAATACCATCTAATCTCATGGAAAAATATCAAAAGTTCATATTCCAATAAAGAGAAAAGTTTAAAAAAAATTAAAATGTAAACATGATAAAAAAAAACTAAATTTAAAATATGTTCACATTTTAAAAAAATTGTATTTCAAAATTTTGAAAATATTATAATTTGAATGTTTAATTAAAAAAGTTTCCTTTTAGGTATGAAGAAAATATATTTATTCATTTATGCATTCGTAAAATAAAGAGAAAATTATACTAAAATTCATGAGGTACGCTATAATTAATAGTTTAATATTTTTGATTTTAATATCAAACTGGAATATCAAACTAGAACAATGGAGGAAGAACCAAATCATTTAATAAAATTAAAATTAGAGATCAAATCGTTTACGAAATTAAAAATAAAGTACCATATCATTTAAAAATAAGTGTTGAAATTAATGAAAGAGTCTAACAATTAACGAAATTAAAACCGATAGACCTTTAAGTAGCATTTTAAAACAAGAGACATCGCGATAAAAAAAAAACAAACAAGAGACATGAAACAGTTAATTATATTATATCTAAATAACCTCTGCGCAATTTGTTTTAAAATAAAATGACAAGACAATTAAAAAAATTACCAGGAGTAGTATTTATTCTTTCCGCGTTGTTTGGTTTGGAAATAAGTATATCAAAAAAATAAACTTGATCATTTTATTGTTTACTTTTTGTTTCTTTTTTCATTTGGTTCATACTTACTCTGGTGCAAGCTCTCGCCTTTGCTAAATACTCCTGTGCTGACACTATAAAGTTAGGGTCTTTCTTAACATTCAGTGATCTTCCACTCAAACCCACATCATAAATCATCACAATTTTTGGTTGTTAGCTAAACAAGAATGCAAATGCAATGTATTGAGTTAAAGGCATTGGTTGACAAGAAGAAGAATAGGAAGAAAATTCTGTTGATGTTCTCTTCAGTTTCTTAACAATCATCAATCTTGCTTCTAATACGGAACCCAAATTGAGCAAGGCTGTTTATACAACTTGTATCAAAGTGTTAAAAATCTTGATGCTAGGCTTCTCATGCTATTGCACCCTCCAAATGCTGCTGCAACTCATTGCATAGCTCTCAAATTGAAAATTGATGATTATGGTGAGCATCTGCTCTGCTTTTACATAAATATTTTGACATAGAAATGTGAATTTATTTTAAATTTTACTAGTAATATTTAATGCAGCATTGATTTTTTATAATAAATATTGGAGTAGACCAAACGACCGGTACCAAGTGCCAACACAATGGATTCAGAATGTTGACAAACTGTACATTTCTTCTAACTGGTCATTTGAAAAGTTGATTATATATTGCATTCACTCAACTTTGTTTCGCCATTCATTTTGGTGGTTTTACAAGAAGAACTTAATCTTCATCAGGTACGTACGGAGATCATACTTTGAATATTTTTCTATATTCTGTGTTTTAGCCATCTGTTTATATAGAAATAAGGTGAAATGGATTCTTACAATTTTGGACTTCTCTTATACTGTGTAAAGTTTGATGATTTTCTTACATTTTTTTTTATATATTCTTACTATTTGAACTTCTGTAGCGCTTTTTGATTTGATTACCAAGGAGTATTGTTATCTTTGGCTGTCATAATTGTGTAGGTTTATTTAATTATCTAAAGAAGAATGCAATTGAAGGGGGTAGTCGACAAGGAAAAGAATAGAGTACTGTTTGTTGAATCTGATGAGGATTTTGTTGATGTTCTCTTTAGTTTTCTCACAATGCCTATGGGAGCAATTGTTAAGCTCATGAATATTGACCAACAAGCAACTAGAGTAGGCTGCATGAACAATTTGTATGCGAGCATAGAAAAACTTGATGTTAGACATCTGAGGACCGAGGCATGTAGAACAATGTTGCTACATCCTCGGAATGGAGCCGCAACTCTGTGCAAGGAACTAAAACTTCAAATTCATGATACAGAATCTCCCTGGCTCTTTTGTTGTGGGTTCCCTAATTATGGTTCTAAGTGCAAATTGTTGAGTCAATACGAAGGTACTATTTGTGACTGCGGAGAAGGAATGAACTATCTTGCGACTTTTGTCGAGAGTCGGAAAAAGGATGAAGTTTCTGATTCTCAGGGTGGTGTTTTTGTTAAGCGACTCGCTAGAGTTATGATAAGTGATATATTGCAAGTGATGCCGCCTTCAACTACATTGAGCTTTTCTTTGCTTTCCAAGCTTGGAGTTATCGATGTGACTGCCACTGAGGAGAGAACATTTGACATTGGAGTAGATCAGGTAGCTACCAACTTTCCTTTTGTAGAAAACTGGATATTTGTATTTCGCAAGTTCATAACCTAACCTGCACGTGTCTTTTTTTTCCCTCAGGTTCTGAATTTGCTGAAAAGCTCACTGGTATCCAAGACACCCTTGACAGATATCTTATTGAAGCCAAAAGAAATACCTGAATTAAGCAAGGAAACCTCGAAGCAACACAGTTTCTCTCTTAAAACTAAATCAGGGGAATACACATCTAAAGGAAAAGACAAGATCCTTATTAAGCTCATGCTGAGCAAATCGAACAAAAAGGTTTGTTTTGCAGAGGTTGGTGAAGATTTTGTTGACCTATTCTTCAGCTTCCTTACCGTGCCACTTGGTTATATATTGAAAGAAATGAATGGTGCTGCTTCAAAAGGATGCATCCATCATCTATACAATAGTATTAAGTGTCTTGATGTCGAGAAATACTTCGAGTCAAATGACCACAAAGAGATTCTAATGAGTCCCAAGATTGCTCCTAGCTTTGGTTATGAGAATCAGCTACTGAGGGTAGAGACCGTTCACCCGGAATATTATTATGTGCCAGATGATTTTTATCACTATTTTTCTGCAGTCAAACCTACTAGTGGTATAGCGATTCCCTTAAGTGTAAAGGATCCTAAATTATCTAACAAGATTGCTAAAACTTGTGGAGGATATGTGATGGGACCAGCAATGTTTACAGTAACTGATGATCTGATTGTGACACCCATATCCCCAATATCAGGAGTATCTATTTTAAGAAAATTGAAGGTGCCATTGAATAACGTCGAGGAACGCTCTGTTTATGTGGGCAGCGGGGAGGTATCTTTTATTTATTAGCAATCTATGAAACCTTTCACAGCACATCCCATGATTTTTTTCAAGTATCAACCATTTAGGTGATCAGTTTTGTTTGTGTCTCAGTTGAAATGTTTAAATTAAATTATTATATGTTCATCCCATTAGCTATATTTTTTTCTTTTCTTTACATCAGAGAACTTTGAAGACCAGTTAAATTGCCATCTATTTATTCTCATTAGCTATTATTTTATTCTTTTCTTTACATTAGAGAACTTTGAAGACCAATATTGCAGCATGATGCAACTCTATGAATCAATTTCATGTTTTTCTTGAAGTTAAAAACCTTATTGAACAATTCGAGTCTCGTCAATTGGACAAAGCAATGTTTATTATTTGTTTGTAGCACCTAAGTGAGACTTACTTGACTGGGTTTCAAATCTGATTGGACAAAGGAATGTTTGTTACTTTGTAGTATATCCTTAAAACCTGTTCTATTTAGTGACAACTCTGGATCAAAATGACTATTCTAGTTATATGTACATGTAGTTCTTTGAAATAATTCAAAAGCCTATATACTATGAACATCCCACATATTGTATGCTGCTAGGTAGTATTGATAATGCAATTGTTTCTACTGTTATATAAGTTGGGTTTATACATCATTCTTGTTAATCTTCTTCCATGTGCTTCGTGTCGCAGGCTGTGCATCTCATGGTAAATTCTTTTATCTCAGAATCTGCTTTAACCGATACTTTCATCTCCCAAGTACTCAAAGTTCCGAAGCAAGAATCGTGAGCGTTTCATCGGTCATTAAGTGCTAGAACAAAAAGGATGTGCTCGTCTATGCGCAGATTTTTGCTGTTTTGTAATTGTTACTGATAGATACTACTTTTATCAACTTACCTAGTACAATATATTCATTATGGTATTAATTTATGCTGAACTTGTCCAGATTGCGTGTTAATGCATTTTTCATGAACTTGGTGCTTTATTCGGTTTCTTTTTGCTCTATGATAAGCATAAGTTATTCGGAGAAAACATTTGATTGTTATAAGAACCGAATCTAGATAAGAATTTCTCCAATTCAATTATGAATTCTAAAAATATTCAACTATGCACAGTACTGCTAGTAAATAATGTTGATTAAAATTTAATTAACTACAATCTTCAATTCAGAAGAAAAAAAAATCTAGAAATTGAAAAAGAAAGAAAAACCCAATCAATAAAGTTACAGAAGAAATTGAAAGGATTAATAAACAACAACAATTTAAAGAATTGAAACCCTAATCAAGTCATGGTTCGACCAAGTGTGTAAGTAGTGGAATTAATATTACACAAGTCCAAACCAGGAAAAACCTCATCAAGTTTTTCTTGAACCTTCAATGGCCTCTTCCTTTTATGAACTCGCGACAATTTAATTCCTGCAGCAGCAAAATCCTGTTCAATCTCTTCTTTGGTAAGCCCAATGGTAAAACTTGGGACCTTCATCGTCGTCGTCCGTTTCTTCTGATCAAATCTGGTTGAACCGCAATATTGAATTCGGAACTTAGGTTTTGGCTTGGATGAAGGCTCTTGTTCAACAGAGTTAACTGTCGGAGTCTTCTTCTCAGTCCGCGAATCTCCGGCAGCCGACGATTCTCCGGTGCATGAAAGGGAATTAGGGAATGTTCTAACGGAGGATTGCATGGCAATTAGGTTGGTGAAAATTAGTATTTCTTCTGAAAGTAAAATTATGAGGTGATGGGTTTGTTATTTATAGTAATAGTGTCCACATATTTAATCCGAATTAAACTAGGATTTTACTTGATTCACAAAACAAATCTATTAGAGATTACATGTGACTCAAGGAAAAGTAAATGAGCGAATCAACATAAGCTTAAAAAGGTAAATTTTGTTTACCAAAATAGAAATTTAAAATCAAAATCCAACCAAAAAATTATCACTAAATGAATAAATATAAATATATGAATTCTGTTGGTTATTTCAGTTTATTTTTTTAAGTTGTTACGAATGAATTCCTCAAATTATGCAGAATTCTATTTATATTGTCCTCATTTGACTATAAGTTCCTATTGCTTTAAAAAAAAATCGTCTCTTTTTCATTTTTTTTAAAAGCCGTTTTGCGGTATCCGTTTCCATGCAACATGTAATAAAGAATTGAGAATCTATTGAATTCCAATTTACTGTTAAACTCATTAAATAAAAGATTCAATTAGTTTTTTTTTTGAGATAAAAAGTTCTATTAATCAAAAGCTGATTGATCAGCCAATACATAGAATTTGATAATCGGAGGAACATGCCCCAACCAATTAGATAAACTAAAATAGTCATATGCTACCACATGAGATTTTCTATTAAAACAACATTTATGCATCTCAATTAAGCTAAAGTAGTCATTTGCTATCAAACTGATAATATTACAAAGCAAAGAGTTGTTGTTGAAGGCATCCATTACAACCTTTAAAATAAAGGGAATTAGATTAGCTTCGCTTGCCATGATAATATTAACTTTAATCGCACGACTGCTACAGCTAGCAGCTATAACTTCATCGTTAAAGTACCTAATCACATCTTCTGTGACATATCTCTTCTCTTGAACATTAAAGACATCATCGATATTGACGCAAAACATACCGATATTTGGTGAAATCCGTCGTAAGATGGTGGCTCTAACTGTTTTAGAGATCCAAGTCGCTTGCATCGCAAAAAACAATTTCATCTCTAACGATGAAAAAAAACTACTCTTAATTTTGATTAGATCAGATCTAATGAAATTAAGATACTAGAATAGAAAATAATTTCTAGATCTAGACCATAAATGGCCAAGAAAGAAATTTTATTCAAAATTAAAGACAATAACTATGGAAAAAAGCTAAAAAGACTGAATATGAGAGATTAGGGAGGTGATTTTAGGCCAAGAATGGCCAAAAACCACCTCCCAAATGACAAAAAGAAGAAAACTTACTAGGGTTTGAGAGGTTTCTCAAAGAGAGAGACGGCTAGGGTTTTTTTAAAATTACATAAGTCTTTTAAGATTCAATTAGTTTAAACTACTTAAAAACCACCAATGAACTGTAAGTCAAATGCATAAAAGAAACCTAATGAAACAGGAAAAATTCTTATCTTAACCGAATGCATAAAAGATGCATGAACCCGCAATCTGAAGAAAGTTGATAATAAATTAGAACCATAACATAATGCATACATTGTAGGTTATTAAGTTGATAAAAAAACAGTATACATTAGTAATGACCAACAAAACAGCAAAAAGTTGTGCCCATAAATACACATCTTTTTCTTTTTAGCATTAAACGTCGATGTTGAGCAATACTTCAAGTAGGGCGGGCTGTACAAATTTTACATAACCCACCCAAACCAGAAAATTAAAACCAACCCAAACTGATATCATTAATTTAAAAGTAAACCAATGGGTTATCAGAATTTTATAACCCAAATAATTGTATATCTCAGTTTATTGCGGGTTATAAATTAAAAATGCACATGTATTGATTCATGAGTTTTGAATGGTTTTCACTGTTTGGATTGGATGAGTTTCTTTGCTTTAGGCACAGACAGGCATGACCTCGTGACAGTTTTTACATTAGCCTAAAGGAATTGTAGTTATTTCCACCTGTACATAATTATTAATTAGTATATCTAATAATCTTTTCCAAAACTAAACATACCAGTAATATTTTGAAATGTTTGTTTAACTTTTTTTGCATGCTTCGATTTTAATCCAAAAATCACTAATTGCATATTACTATATTCGAAACTAAATTCAAATTTTACTTAAACAACAATTATAACTTTAATTACTAAATTTGATATAACTATATATTGTTATATATATGCTAATATGATTTTATATTTTAACTAAAAAATAGATATATTTTTTTATTGGCTAATAGGCTGAAAAAACCCTAACCTTTATTTTGGCTTTTAGTTCCACCCCGACATTGCATTTTTTTCAATTTTACTCTATTTTATATTTTTGATTTTCAATTGCACCCTGAGACACTAAATTGAACTCTTTTTATTTGGATATATTATAAATAGATCTTTTATATTTATAAAAAATCTAAAAACTCTTTAATGTTATAAATTAACAAAAAAATCCATCTTCTCCATATAATTAAAAACAAATTAATTAAATTTAAATTAATTAACAAAATTAATCTTTTTAATTTTCCGGAGGAGGAGCAATTACTCCTCCTCCGACAGCTCCTCAACGGCGAAAATCTGCTTCTCCTCGGAAGAGGAGGAGCTTCGGCCAAATATATATATATATATATATAAAAAATCGGTGGTTTCTGATGGTAGGTGATGAGCGGAGTTCAGTCGATTGGTCCGGTGATGGCGGGTTCGATGAAAGCGGAGTTAGATCTATTGAAAATTAATAATTAATTATAATTAAGGTTTTATTATGGATTTATTTGAGACTTTTTTAAGTTTAAGGATATATTTAAATTTTTCCAAATAGAAAAAAATATGAAATGATCCTTAAATATAATTGTTTTATATATTTTAATCTTTATAATGATAAAATTAATTAATTTTTTTAACTCAGGGTGCAATTGAAAACTTAAAATGCGAAATAGGATAAAATTGAAAAACCAAAATAAAAGTCAGGATTTTTTCAGCACATAAGCCCTCTTTTATTAGTCATACAAAAATGAACTATTTTAAATTTTAAGTGCACATGATATACAATTAAATATTATAATAATACTAATAATAATAAAACTATAATAATAAATATAACACCATAATTATTATGTTTTTTTAATTAAATTCACATATTAACAAAATATGTCTTTGTTACTTTGTTTAAAATTTATTCTTTTTGTAATTTCGTTTAATACAAAATTATGCAAACAGTAAAAATAGTAAATCATGTTAACATTGAATTCACAAAAGCTATTATATCCAGTGAATGAAATTGACACAATCAAACTCATAAACTGAAAGCGTATATTAGATGGACTGACGTGCCTGCAGAGATATTAACCCACATTGATTTGAATATTAAAGACCCCTAATAATAAAACCCACAGAAATTAGACCAGGTAACCCGTATAACCCATATTAATGTAGAATGGTCAAAGTAGTATAACCCAAACCATTTAGATCGTAAACCAATTTAAATTTAAAATTCAGTTTGGGCTATTAAAAGCTAATAAACCAACCCAAACTGAATTTGAACACCCCTAACTTCAAGTCGTGTGATTCTACTTAGTCCCAAGGTTTCTCCCAGATTCGGTTTTGAGACGAGGGTAGAGGAAGCTGTTCATCCAGAATACTACTATATGCCAAGTGATTGTGTAAATTTGTCTTCATACAAACCTACAAGTGGTACTATGATTACCTTAAGTGTAAAGGATCCTAAATTATCTCACATGATAACTAAAACTGGTGGAGGATTTGTGATGGAACCAACAATGTTTACAGTAACTGATGATCTTATTGTGACACCCATGTCCCCTGTATCAGGAGTATCTGCCTTAAGCAAATTGAAGGTGCCATTGGATGACGTCGAGGAGCGCTCCTTTTATGTGGGCACCGAGGAGGTACATTTTATTTATTAGTTAAGCTCTGAAACCTTTCACAGCATATTCCCTGATAAGCATCAGCCTTTTAGGATATCATTTTTGCTTGTGTTTCAGTACAAATGTAGCCTAATTCTCTTAAAACTGTTTAGATTATATATGTGCATACAAGAAACACCATCTACATTCTAGTCCTAAATCAAATTGTTCTTTGATATAATTCAAAAGCCTATTATATATATACTATGAATTGAACATCCCACATATTGTATGCTGCTAGCTAATAACAAATGACACTCTTTCTATTGTTACATAAGTCGTGTTTATACATCATTCTTGTTAATCTCCTTACTGAAACTTTTATCGGCAAATTTACCTCTGAAGCTGATCTAACTGAAACATTCATCTGTAAATTGACAAAACAAGACAGTAGCGTTTATTGATCTAAGTGGTTCGGGTCATACTAAGACAGTTCAGTTACCAACCTATTATATCTACCTATGTCTTTTACTGTCTGAAGGGGATCTTCCTGTTTAAAACATCTTGCTACTCTATGAGTCTTTATTTTTCCATTACAATGCTTTTGCTTACTTACCTCGGTATAGTTAAAACATCTTGCTACCAATTCACAGCTACATGTGCATTCTCTGATTTTTGAAAAATAAACTACATATATATATACTGTTTTTTAAATAAAGCTCAACTGATGAAGATAGATTGAGACCCTATTAGAGTTTGCACCATTTTTCTTACTGCCAATCATAAAATTAAACACAAAATATGAGGATCATAAAAATGAAAAATCCTGTTCTTTTGACTCGTACCGCTGAAAATTTGACTGAAATCGGCTAGGTATATATCTATTCCAATCATAGTGATGTATAGCTCGACTCGACAAATGGAAAATAAAGAAAATTGCACAGGAGAGGTGTGGGTCACCCATCATCTACATTCAAAGTAAATGTATTATTCCGATATTAATCATAGCAATCCATTGATTGACATGAGTTCATGGGTTTTCTTGGAAAGATTGAGTAAAAACGCAGTGGAAATATTTTTTATTTTTGGCGCGTAATAATTGAAGTATTTTGAAATAAGAATGAAATAATATTTTGTTAGCGGGAGCGAAAAGAGCAAGTCATCAACAAGAATTCAGAAAATACAAATTGTTATGCAGTGCTATTGAATAATGTGATTGAAAATAAACTACAAATTAAACAAACTAAAACAACTACAATCTTCAATTCAGGAACAAAAACAACTCTAGAAATTATTAAGCAAAATACATAAACAATAATCTGAACGAATAAAGTTCATAAGAAATTGAAAGAATTAATAAACAACAACAATTTAAAGAAATTAATTAAACCCTAATCAAGTCATGGTTCGACCAAGTGTATAAGTACTTGAATTAATATTACACAAATCCAAACCAGGAAAAACCGCATCAAGCTTTTCTTGAACCTTCAATGGCCTCTTCCTTTTATGAACTCTCGACACTTTGATTCCGGCGGCAGCAAAATCCTGTTCAATCTCTTCTTTGGTAAGAGCAATGCTAAAACTTGGCACCTTCATCGTCGTCGTCCGTTTCTTCTTATTATGATCCGCAGGTTGATGAAGATGTTGATCAGCTTCTTCCAGTTCATCATAAAAGAGTTTCTTGGATATTACTCGTTTATGTTTCAAATAGTTCAGATTATTCTCGTCTTCTTGAAATTTCTTGTCAGAGTCATCTAATTCTTTCGTTAAGTTCTGATCAGGTTTGGTTGAACCGCAACGAAATCGAATTCGGAACTTAGGTCTTGGTCTTGGCTCGGACGAATTAGGCTCTTGATTAACAGAGATAACCATCGGAGTTTTCTTCTTCTCAGTGGTCAACTCTCCGGTGAATGAAACGAGAGGAGTCATCTTCTCAGTCGGCGACTCTCCGGCGAATGAAAGGGAAGGAATATTGTTCTTCTCAGTCGAGGACTCTCCGGTGAACGAAAGGGAATTAGAAAATGTTCTGATGGAGGACTGCATGGCAATTAGGTTGCTGAAAATTAATGTTTCTTTTGACAGTAAAATTATAGTGTGATGGATCTGTCATTTATAGTAATAATTTAGGGTTTTTCTAGGGTTTTTTTATTTTTAGCTTACTTTACCGTTAGATGAAAATGGTAATATCTCATCCAATGGTAAAAAAATATACAAAACAAGTTTAATTTAGGAAAAAAATCATTATAGACAACTTTAGATAGGGTGTTTGATAACCCAACTTATTACTTAAATTAATTTTTTCAGCACTTAATTATTTTAAGTTGGTTTGATAACCTAAAATTTGCCAACTTAACTTATTCAGTTAAGTCAAAAACTGCTTAAAATAATAAGTTCTAATTTTTGACTTATTATTTCTACTTAACACGCTAAGTAGGAAGAATTTTATTAAATTGACTTTTGTGTCCTTATTGTTATCATATTATTACTCACCTATATTGCATCTTCCTCTTTCACGCATTAAACCTTATTTCTAAATTTCATAGACATTACAAATCGGTGAATCTAGGAGCAGAGTAGGAATTATTTGGTCCCAGAAAGGTATGCTTGATGTTCATAATCATGTTTTAATCTAATTAAATTTTCTGTATTTTTGTTCTTTTAAATTGTCTTTTTCTTTCATCCGGGTTTTTAAGATCAATAATGGAAAGCTATAGCAGAACATTCTATAACTGAAATTATTAGATTCGCGACAAAATATGAGATTTGGGTACTGTTTAAAGGAGTACTAGTGATTAAAATTATTAGATTATTTTTTGGATTAAGCAAATTGATAATGATCATGAACTCATCTTTTTTAGTGCAATGTTCTGTAAATTAATTTTTTGATACGGAGGAGATGATTTTTCAAGGATCGAACAAAAATGTTATGTAAGAAGGCACACATCGACAAGCAAATCAAATGTTTATGACGAATTTAAGAGAATAAATTGCAAATGAGTTGATGAATAGGAGAGTTTAGATATTTATTATAATAATAAAAAGTTTGTTGTATCTTTTTTTTAAACATTAGTACTTTATAATATTATGACAAGTTTATAATATTTATTTATAATTTTATTTATGATAATTATTGTTCATATATTATTAGTTCTACTTTTATGTGTTAAAATCATTTATATCATATGTTTAATTTAAATTTATGATAATTAATGTTAAAAGGTTAAATAGATAAATTTAATATTTTTTGTACTTTTTAACAATCATAGTTATCAAACGGACTTAATCCATTCAGCACTTAAAAAATTCAGCAATTATTATATTCAGCACTTAAAATTCAGCACTTAATTTTCAGCATTTAATTTTCAGTTTTATCAAACGCCACCTTAATCTAAAATAAAGTAGGATTAACTTAATCTACAAAACAAATCCATTAAAGATTACATGAGACACCCCAACCAAAAAAAAGTGACTCAACCGACATAAGCTTAAAGGAGTAAATTCTATTTATTAAATTTACCAAAATAAAAACTTAAAATCTTTTTTTTTTCATTGGAGACTTAAAATCAAAATCCACCAAAATTAATAAAATTAAATTCAGTTTTATTAAAATTATTTTAATATAAATGTAAAAAAATAAACATATTTATATGAGATTTAATAATTTATTGAATTTAAATTATTTTTTATAAATTTCATTTTTTATTTTTTTTCAAAATAATCTTGTTCGTTTTTATATTTTTTAGTTTTAAAAATAAGAAAATATTTAAAAAATTAATAATCTCATAAAAATACAATTTTACTTGTATTTATGTTAAAAATAAATTTAAAAACTAAATTTAATTAAATTTTCTGAACTTAATTGACAAACATAAACGAAGTGAAATGTTAACAAACAAAAAAGTGGAGGATCATAGAAAAGACAAAACTATAAATTATGTATATGCAAAGGATGTCAAAGTAATGTGTCTAGTTTACTTAATACATCGGTACATATCTTGGAAGCATGAAAATTTCGATAACGTTACATTTTCCATTTCAACACAAAAAAACTATCGGAAACTTACTAAATATTTTGAGTTGTTTTAATAAATAATGAAAGTTAAATAGTTATAAAAAAAACCTAAAACATTACCCACGTTGAGAGAAATGCTCCTGTCTTCTTCCTTCTAGGCTTTGTTGTGAAAAAAGTTTCCAAGTTAGGGATTGAATTGATTGGTTTTTTTAGTGCTGCTATTTCGATTTGATTTACATTAGAAATTAATTAAAAATATTATGTCTAAAATTAAACCGAACCAAAATACCAATATTTTATAATAGAAAATCAAACTGAACTAATTTTTTTTATTATTTTGAAAATTGAATAGAACCAATAATTTATTTTTCTAATACTAAATTGAACATAAATTTTGAAGACTTATTTTTTCAAACCAAACCGATCGATTCTTAGTTTGTTTAATTTGGGTTGGTTTACATTACATGATTTAACTATTTTTTATCCAAAATTGAACCGAAATCGAAAAACGGTCTTTTATAATATCAAACTAAAGTTTTTCATTTTTTTCGAAACTCATTTCATCGTAATTTTTAAGAATTAATTTTTTAAAACAAAACCAAATTTGGTCGATTGGTTTTTAGTTTGTTTATTTTGATCGGTCTATATTAGGACTCAACTAGTTTTTTAAATCCATAATCAAACCGAACCAAAATGGAAAATTTGCCATCAAAACTATTTTATATTGTACATTTTTTAAGAGTGGAGCTATTTTAGAACACTAATTTATGGGGACAATAAAAAGATTATTTTGATAAAATTATCTTTATTTAATATGAATATATTTCTCTCTCTTCTTAATAAGAAAAAGGGATGATTTTATCAAAATAAAATGCTTTGCTATGTCTCTATTAATTGTTAGAGTCACTCTTTTTCAAAACTTTAGCAATCTATTTAGATTACGTGCTAATTTTTTAAAACATATTCAAAACAAAAGTAGAGCGAAAAAAATTCCAATTTAATAAAATAGATACAATTGAATTTTAAAATTTAAAAATATAGCAAAATTAACAATTTTAAGAATTTAGAATATAAAATAAAAAGTTCGGAAAAGTGGTATATTTTTGGATGGTTATTCTCAATTGCCTTTAACATAAATTGTTTTAACTATGGCTACTAGTTTCATTCTTTTTTTAAATAAATTTGAATTTTAGTGGTTGACTCTGCAATTTCCCCCTTTTATTAATGGTTTATCATTTTAAGCCACTAATATCAATATCTTTTTCCAGTGCTTGATGTCTCACTTTCAACTATATGTATGTTTTGATCTTTCTATGGTCTTTTATGGTCCTTTCTTGAAATTTATATTCTTTGTTTTATCTAAGGGACCAAAATTGGAAGAAAATTAAGAAAGGTTCATTTGATAAATTTTGCAAGTGCTATGAAACATTGATAATCAATCTCATATTTCAATCATTTTCTATCCATTCAGAATCACATGAGGCTCCTTTTTGTAATGGAAGGTGAATTTTGTTGCTTTTTGGTATTTGCAAACATAATATTCCATCTTCTTTTTCATAAATGAGTTTATAACCATTTCAACTTGGCCTATTGACCAAAAAAACCACTCACCGTTTAACTCTTTTTAATTTCATCATGACGTTATAATTTTATCAATTTCACTTAAATCCACACATGTGGCCTTCAATTCTGCCCTTAAATCAAAATTGATCTCTTTTCAATTTGAAAAAAGTTCAAATAAATTAGTTATTCTTAGTCTTTTAAGTGGAAAGAGTTCAAATAAGTATGTTATAAGGATTTTTATAAAAAAATTTCAGGTTGAAAAGAGTTCAATTTGATTTTGAGGGTGGAATTAATGTCTCAAGGTGAATTTAGGTACAATTGATGAAATTGCAATATTGGGATGAAATTGGAAAGGGACTAAAAGGTGGGTGGCTTTTTGGACATTTTGCCTTCCCATTTAGTTGCAATTTGCAAAATATTAAATGTTTAGTTCAGCTCTTATTTTTGTTATGAGAGTAGGAATGAATGAGCAAAATTTAAGTTTCAACTAGATTGACACTCTTTTAATGTTGTATCATTTTGCTACCAATCAATAACTTGAAATGAAAAATTATAGAATTCAATTACAAATTAATTGATCTATTTTCGGTTAATTCAGCTGATGGTTTTGGTTTATTTGATTAGTCTAGTCGGTTCAATTGCTAAAAAATTTAGTTTGGCTACGGTTTTACAAATTTGGTTAACTGAATAACCCGAATATTTATTAGTTTTTTTTTATTTGTCTATTTTAGAGTATATTGTTTATTTTAGTATTAATTTCACCAAAATAACCAACTAATTTGGTCGGTTTGGTATTGTATTTTCAAGTTTGGTTAATTCAAATCTGGTTAATTTGGTCGGTTTGGTTTGTACTTTTACGGTTTTGGTTAATTTAGTTTTTGTTAATTTGGTTAAGTTGGTCAGTCCGGTTTGTACTTTTACGGTTTCGGTTAACTTAGTTTTTGTTAATTTGATTAATTTGGTTAGTTCATTTTGTATTTTAAAATTCCAATTAAATTATTAGTTTTGATTAATTTGGTTAATTCAGTCGGCTCGGTTAAACCAAAACAATATTTTGCTCACTCCTAATCGCGAGATTGTTAGATGAAATTCTAGTTCTTCAAACACCTCTATTTTTAGAGCTTTTTATTTTAACCATTTGATTAACACCAATCTCCCCCAACCTTCCCCAACTATTAAACCAAACATGGCCAAATTCTTGTTAAGCATAGTGAAATGATAATCACAAAACATAAAAACAAAGCATAATATTTTTCCAATTTGCTTCCAAAATAAAGAATATATACTTTAATCAAGCAATAAAGGAAATAAGAATGGTATATAATCTATATATAAATACATATCTTTATCTATAATTGATTCTCAACATTGAATGACCTTTCTTTTTTTCTCTTATCTTTATTCTATCTTAAAATTCCAAAGCAAATTTCACTAATTATATTGTAGTAATTACAATTCTTGTTGCAGAAACACATTCTGATTCAGAAATCCAATCTATCTTTTCCAACTGCTTAAAACAATCCAATGCCAAGTAGAAAAATTCAGTCATTCAGGTACTTCAAAAAATTATACATTTAATCCTTCAGTTTACTTTTTTTGTTAATTTTAATCCTTTTTTTGCTTGTTTGATCTTGTTTATTTTTTCTGCTAGGGTTTTTGTGGCAACATGGAATGTGGGAGGAAAATCTCCTGACTATAGCTTGAATTTGGATCAGTTTCTTCATATTCAAAACCAGCCAGACATTTATGTTCTTGGGTTTGTATAAAAGTTTCATTGCACCATGTAACTAATTCTAAGAAGCATAACACTTTGAGAAAGCTGCGTTTTCCGTTTCGAAATCGTTTTGAAAACATTGTGGAAACTGGAAACTATAGAAAACTGATAATACAAAATGTTTCAGGTCGTTTTGATAAATAATAATAAAAAAGTCAGTATTATCTCTAAATTTTATTATTCCCATTAACTACAATAAATTTTATCTTCTTATTTTTGCTGAGTTGCATAAAATTTTAAAATATGTATAAAATTCATATATAATTTGTTATTTAAATATTTTTGAGTACATTTAAATAATTTATTTTATTAGCTGTCATAAATATATAAATAGAAGTATATATAAAGTTTTATAATTTTAATATTTATAAATATTAAATATTTATATTATTTATACATTTTTCCACTTTTCGTGTCTTTTATGTTAGAAAAATTGTATTATTCCATGTCCGTTTTACATCTTTTACGTTCCCGTTTTGGTTTCCATGCTTTGACAGAAATCTACTTCCCGGCGGATTTCTATTCCGCGTCGGGAAAACGGGCAGTCTCGACGAATTGCAGCCGTTGGGATATCTGTTTCCCGAACGGAATTGTTTGGATTCCCCGACCGAAATATCCGAGGGGAATCCGGTAAATCCTAGTAGTACATATATACTCCTGTGTTGCTAACTAATTGTTGTTTCTGAAAATCAGATTTCAGGAAATAGTTCCACTAAATGCTGGAAACGTACTCGTAGCTGAGGACAACGAACCAGCAGCAAAATGGCTAGCTTTAATTGACCAATCACTCAACAGATCATCGCCTCTAACATTACCAAGAAACACAGAGCCCTTCAAAAGCTGCTCTTCACTGTTCCAAAAACCGTCTCTAAGAAGAGTCTGTAAGAATTTCAGAACAGAAAGTGTAAGAAAACTGAAAACCTGCAACTGTAATAACAATAATAATAACGTGTTAGAAAGGAAGAACAGTAAAGACTTCTGTCTATGGTGTCCGCCTGCAAATTTAAGTGAAGACGATGAATTAATTCCATTGGAGGGTGACAATGAAGATGATGAAGGTGGAAGCTATGGCGGATCTTCAGGAACTGATCGGCAGAAGAAATACAGTCTGATAGTTGGTAAACAAATGGTTGGGATATTTCTTACGGTTTGGGTTAAGACAGAGCTGGTTCAGTATGTCAGTCACTTGAGAGTCTCTTATGTTAGCCGTGGGATCATGGGTTACTTGGGAAACAAGGTAATGATCCAAAATTTTGGTCGGTAATTATTAATCAATCTTTGCAGGGATGTGCAAAAATCGAATCAAACTAATCGATTAATTTGATTCGGTCGAATATTATATTTTTTAGGTTTGATTTTGGACATAAAAAAGGCTGGCTAAGTTGTTCAGTGCAAACAAAATTGAATGAATCAAACTGAAAAATCAATCTAGCAACTAGTAGTAGAAGCCAAAACCAAAAAATTGAACCGAACAAGAAAAGCATCCGAGTCAAATAGCCCGGTTTGGTTCAAAAAATTTACATACTTTTTTAAGTTTGATTCTGTTTGGTCGGAAAGAATATATACTCCGGTTACTAATTACTACTTTATTACTCGATGATATACGATTTCGTGTAGGGCCGAGCATTGATCGGTCCGGTCCGAAACCAACCGTGCCAAAATTTTGTAAACGGTCGACCGATTTTTTATCAAACAACGAGCTTTTTTTGACCGAATTTTTCGGTCAGTTCGGTTCTAGTCTTTAATTATGTATGGATTTATTGACAGGCCAGTAACCTTTATTCCAAAATCCAACAAAAGCCTTAATAATTCAGGCAAAGTAAAAATAAGCCCCAAATTTTTTTTATTATGTTTGATGGTTGTGTGCAGGGTTGTATATCAGTGAGCATGTGTTTGCATGAGACAAGCTTTTGCTTTATCTGCAGTCATTTGGCATCTGGAGAAAAAGAGGGTGATGAACTCAGGAGAAATTTTGATGTCATTGAGATTCTTAAAAATACTCAGTTTCACAGAACTTGTAGATCACCTTCCACCAGAATACCTGAGAAAATTATTGAACATGAGTAAGCACATTTCCCCTGCAACAATCATTTTTAGACTGTTTGAATTTACTTTTAAAAATATATTTGACAAAATTGTCATAAGTTACGGATAAGGTGCGATCACACCGGCACTAATACATCAGATCCTATCAAACTCCGAAATTAAACGTGTTTGGGCGAGAGGATTAATAGGATGAGCGACCTCCTGGAAAGTTCCTGTATTGCACCGCTTTTAAAAGGATGTGATCATACCAGCACTAATGTCATAAGCTATGAATATGAAAAATTATTTTGCCTTCAAATATTGATGCCTGAACTGATATGTGTTTGGAAAATTGACCCCAGCCGTGTGATATGGTTAGGGGATTTGAATTACAGAATAGCTTTGAGTTACTCGGATACTCGAAAGATCGTTGAGCGAAATGACTGGAATGCCCTGTATCACAAAGATCAGGTTCTTTTTTTCTTTGTTTCTTGAGTATCAAGTTATATACGTATTCTGCTTTCCTTAAACTTAGCTTTCCAGCAAATATATTTTGTTCAGGAAGGCTAGCTTTAATATAAGGTCTGTACTATTGCGTTACGTGTAAATTTATCGAGTCTTAAGCTTCGATTTCATCTTATTTATCAGAATATTTTTAAATTTTAAAAACATATATTATATTCAGGCTTATTGCTGCCTGAGAGTCAAATGTTTTTGATCAAAATCGATCTCAAGTTTTTTAAAGCTGTAAATCTATCTAAATTTGACCAATTCGCTGAAAATTTATTTAATTTTTCAAAGTTAATTTACTTGTGTCTATATAATCTATAATTTACTCGAACCACATAGCATCTCAATCGGAAATTCATTTTCTTCTCAAATTTTAAACAAAATTACACATTTAATTGCTACTTAGGCACAATTGTGTTAATTTTAAAAAATTGGATAAAGTTCCGACAAATTTCCTAAATTTGGATAGATTTATAACTTTTGATTGGATAAATTTCCAAAAAGTTAAAAGAATTTGGCTTTTTCACTATTTGACGTTTCAACATTTATATTTCTTTACTGCATTGCTACTAGATTATGTCCGTGAATAGTGATGAGCAAAAATTTAGTTCCACTGAATTAGCTAATTAATTAATCAAATTAACCTGCTAATTCAATTGATTCAGTTTTATATTTGTAAAATTTTGATAAACTCGATTAATTTAATTCTGGTTAATGTGGTCAATTCGGTCAATTCAGTTAAAAAGATCAAATGCTTTTGTTCACTATCCATGAAATCCTCTGTTTCAATAATTTTTAGATAGAATAGTTATTTAAAAAAAAAATTAAGAGTCTAGTTAGTTACTACAAAAGACAATGACTTCAACCTGGTAGTGTTTTTGTTGCATATGAAGATGTATATTTGGTACTAAATTGGACAGCTAAAGATTGAGAGGGATGCTGGGAGAGTTTTAAACGGTTGGAAAGAAGGAAAAATCTACTTTGCACCCACTTACAAATACTCCTACAATTCCGACAATTACGCCGGAGAGACTACAGAATCCAAAAATAAAAGAAGAAGTCCAGCTTGGTATGTCTCTACTTAACTTCAAATTTGAGATTGGCATGACAAAATTTAACATTTAATACTTTTCAGGGGTAAAATTGAACATTTAGTACTTTTCAGGGGTGAAATTGAGCATTTAGTACTTTTCAGGGATGAAATTGAACATTTAGTACTTTTCAGGGATAGAATTGAACATTTAGTAAATTTTTCAGGTGTGATAGAATACTTTGGCATGGTAATGGGATACATCAACTTTCGTATGTACGGTGGGAATCTCAGTTTTCCGATCACCGGCCGGTGTGTTCAACATTTCTGGTTGATGTACTTATTACTGAGGATGATGGATTGAAGAATTAATGGATCACCACCAAGCTTTTAAATGGAAAAGGCAAAGTGAACAATAATTATATATTTGCCTCTTTCTATAAATTAATTGTTTCACTTAATTTGAAAAGTGATTGGGAGAGTTTTATTATCAATTTTAATTCTGCTTCTTTTATTTTGCTTTATAATTTAAGAGTGGTATACATGCCGGAGCATATGATGGAGCTAAGATTGCTATATTAACGAGTCAAATCGCAATATGGATTATATATAAAGGACAATTTTTAAAGGGACGATGACAAAAGTATCTAAAATTTTAAAAATATTTACAAAAGTACCTGTAAACTTTTTTTATTTACAAAAATACGACTGATTTAAAATTAATTACAAAAGTATCAAAAAATGAAAATTAATTACAAACGTACGATTTGTATACTGTTGGTATAATTATGGTATAATTTTGGAATATTAAAACTATAAATCAGATAATTTAAAAATAATATTCGGTTTATTATTGGTATAATTTCAGTATATTTTCGGTATATCGATTACAAATTTTTATATATATTTTCTAGTTGATAACATGTATATTTTTTTTTATATGCATTTTTCACTATAGTTGGTAATGAACTAGAGAATTTGTATATTGTTGGTATAATTTTAGTATACTGTTAGGTTAATATTTAGTATGCGATGTGGTGTAATGTTGATGTAATAATAAAATTTCAGTATATTTTGATGTGTACACTCTTGGTATACTGTTGGTATAATTTTGGTAAATTATTAATTTAATTTTTAGTATACGATTTGATGTAATATTGGTAAAATTTTATTTAATATTAATAAAATCTCAGTATGTATAATGTTGGTATAATTTTGGTATAATGTTGATATAATGTTAGTTTATTAGTATACTGACATTATACCCACAGTATACACCGTATGTTTGATATTATTTTTTATTTTTTTATATTTTTGTAAATATTATTAACATTTTTGTAAATGAAAAAGTCAACATGTAGTTTTGTAATTATTTTCATTTTTTTTTGGTAAATGGTGTAATTTCCTCATTTTTAAAATGGGCTAAATCGCAATATAGGCTTTTTATGCCAAATACAGGATTTGAGAGACTCTTTACTTTTATACAGCCCATCTCATTTTTTTACTTTACCCACCATCTTATTTTATAAATATAACCTAACATCTTATAATTATTTCTTTTATACGATTTTTTATTTTGACTCTCAAATTAACAGTAATTTCCTCCATATTCTTCCATCCCCTGCTTTTTACTCTTTTTCATGGTCGCCGTTCTTCATCAAGTTTCAGCGGCGCTTCACTGCGCCTTCATCCTCGTTGTGCTGCCGCCGTTCTCTTGTTTCAGTGTTTTCTTTTCCAAATCTGAATCGGAGTTTTTGTCGAAAGGAAGAATAGATATCGGAAGTTTTTAACGACTTTAAAAGTTTTTTAAGGCATATGATCAGATTTCGAGGCAAAATGATTTATCGTTCTTCTTCTTTTTTTCATTTTCAGATCTATAATTTTTTGCTAAATATTTTTAAGTAACAGCGATTTTCTTACCATTGAACATGTGTAAAGATTATATTTAAAGAATGTAATACTAATTTCCATGTACATAAAATAATTTTATGATTTTATGGAATGAAAATCTGTTATTTCTGTAGTTTTACTGTGTTTGATTGCATTTTTGCGTTTTTTTATTCTGCAACACGATTTATTAATGATGGTTAGTTGATGAATTATTGTAATGTTTCAGTGTTGTTGATTTTATGTTGATTTTATTGATTTTAACATTGACAAATAAAAGAATGATGTCCGTGAAATAAACTAAAAAAAATAATTTAAGTGAGACTAGATAATGATATGTTAGTATTGGAAATAAGACAAATAAAGATATTGAATTATTGTAATGTTACAGTGTTGACATTGTGTTGATTTTCGGTTGATATTTTGTTGATTTTAGCATTGGTGAAAAATACAATAATAATGGATAATGTTACAATGTTTATGTTGTGTTGATATTATGTTGATATTTAGTTAATTTTAACTTTAACAAAAAAATATCAACATTATAATAATTTAGCAATTAATCAAAAATTAAGGTATTATTTCATATACAATATTGTTTTCTTCGCCAATGTTAAAATCAACCAGATATCAACACAAAATTAACAAAATATCAACCGAAAATTAACATAATATCAACACTTCAACATTATAATTATTCAAAATTATTATTTGTCTTTTCCTCAAATGTTAACATATCATTATCTAATCTCAGCTAAATTTTTATTTTTTTAGTTTATTTCACTGGCAATATTATCTTATTTGCCAATGTTAAAATCAAACAAACACCAACTGATTATCAACACAATATCGACATAAAGTCAACATAATATCAACAACACTGCAACATTACAATAATTTAGCAATTAATCATCATCAACAAATCGTGCTGCCGGATAAGAAAAACGCAAAAGCAAATACAGTAAAAATACAGAAATAACAGATTTTTATTTCATAAAATTACAAAATTATTTTTTATAACATGAAAATATAATCTTTATACATGTTTAATGATAAAAAAATTACTGCTATATAAAACAGTAAATAAAAAAAGAAAAAAACTTGTAGATCTAAAAAAGAAGGAAGAAGAACGATGGATTTCAGATCTGAAATCAAAATAGAAACACGACAACAAGAAGCAACGCAAGAACAACAAAAAGCCATTTTACAATATTAGAAACAACCGATTCTACTAACACCGCTTTTCCTCGCCCTATGCGGATCTTCCGCTCCAACAACGGCGAAAAGAGAAACAATACTGACGAAACTTGAAGCGATGTTGAACGGCGCCGTTAAGATAGATGGATGAGGGAGGCAGATCTGAAAGAGTCGGAGGAAGTTGTGTGATCTGAGAGAGATTAGAGAAATATGAGTTAAGAGAGATGAGAGAAAATGATGACGATGAGAGAGAAACTTATTGTAATTATGAAGGCTAGTTTGAGATGAGGGGTATATATTTGAACCGTATAAAAGAAAATATTTCTAGCGTGTACAGTAGTTTTAATATTGAAAAGTTGTATCCGTATAAAAGTTATAAACTTCCAAATTTTAGTTGTTTATGAAAAAAGTCCTATATTATAAGGAAGTTTAGGAGAATATCTAAAAAACTAAAAAATTTGTAAAATTGCTGATTACATATAATTTTTACGCCTTTCACTTTCGATTCCACCCTAAAGTACCTGTTAGTTTTATTTGGCTTTTATGGTCAAGTATAGCTTCAAATTTGTTTTTTTTTTCTCAACTTCCGAATAAGTTAAAGAATTTAAAATTAAATTTTAACATTAGTTGTGATTATTTTAATATTAGAAGTTAAATTTTGAAATTCTGAAAAATGAATTTTATTAATTACATAATTAATTTATAAATTCAATTAAAATTAGAATAATTAAATTGATTAGAATAAAATTGGGAATTGCAACGAAATAATAATAATCGAGACATTATTATAAAAATTATATAAAATTATAATTTTCCGTAATTTAAATTTATTTTATTATTAGGTAATAAAAATATAATTTTAATTTTTTATTAGCATTTTTAGTTTAACATTTTTATTTCGTGCAATGTAACCCAGGGTCGGTCAATGATAAACTTCTTCAAGTGCCCTTTAGAATTTGGACTTGAAAATAGAGACAAAATGAGCTATCAGCACACCGTAGCCTTAACGATTTGTAAATGTTGAGATCTAAGAATTGAATCAAACCTTACGTAAATTCTGTTTCTATTTTTCATTATTAAAAGCAAAACTAGCGTGCGTTTTGCTTCATGCCCAAGGCAATGATATATTTTTTATAAGCAAAAGAAATGAAAACATTATGATGCGAGAAAGCTGAATATATTATTTATCATTATTAGAAAAAGCTGAATATATTATTTATCATTATTAGAAAAACACAACACACAAAATTTAAATTTTTTACATCTGATATTTTTTTAATATAATCGGAAAGAGGAGTGTTAGTTAGGAAGAAATGAATGCACGATTTTAGTAGAATGTTATTCATTATTTATACCATTTAACTTTTTGATATATCTGAAATTAGTTCTTTTTTATACATATAATATAGCATAAAGGATAGATTTAATATTAACAATTTAGTAATACAAAATGTTAAATTTAAATTTAAAGTTTTATACAACAACATCACCCTCTTACAATTCAGTGCCATCACCTTGTAACCTTTAATAATGGCAACAAACTTTGCTGATCTAAAGAAGCATATAAATTGTTGTATTCCTTTGATATTTTCATATATATTCTTGTTGCAAAGGGCCGACTACTTTCGACACGAGACGAGATGGCATAAAATTAAGGATGTTGGATCGAGTTAAATACAAGTTCGGAGCATATATAAATGGATGACCCATTTATGGTACGGAAATAAAATAGATTAACAGGGTTAATCAATTCGTCTAATCCATGGAGGACACTTTTAAATTTGTTTAATTAATTATATTAAAGAGTTAATTTGTTAATATGATTTGAGTATATTTATAAAATAAATTTTTATTTTAAGAATTTAACATTTTTGATATTAAATTTAATAATATTTTGAATATTAAATTTGATAATATTTATATTATATACAAATTAATGTCATGTTAACTTGTTAAATAAACATATTGTGTTTTTATTTAGAGACTTGATGATGATGATTTAAACATGTGTAGTGTTGGATCACCTAGTATATGATATATTTAAATAAATATACAACACATTTATAACACGTTAACACGAATTATCGACCTTTTATTATGCTATATCCATTCTTACAAAATTAAGCTAAACAATTATAAAATATATTTTATTTTGCGATTCTCACATCAATAAACACACAACCCAAAAGAATTGAAACGTTTATGAAAGGAATTTAGAAAAGATTCCAACTAGACAAAAAAAAATCACGTTCATATGAATATTTGGTCCACATGAATTTCTTTGTTATTTCCTCTTCTATCGTGTAGTTACCTTGCTTTTAACGGTATACCTTACCTAGCTATTAATGTGGGTCAAACATGTTAAAGTGGGAAATCCCACATTGGTTTGTGTGTGTGAGTGGACATGTGTTTATATATTGGTTGGGCACCTCCACTTAATACCAATTGGTTTTAAGATGGAATCTAACATGGTGACTTTGTTGCTCGGCCCGTACACGCTACGCGTGAGGGGGAGTGTTAAAGTGGGAAATCCCACATTGGTTGTGTGTGTGAGTGAACATGTTTTATATATTGGTTGGGCACCTCTACTTAAAACCAATTGGTTTTAAGATGAAATCTAACATGGTATCAGAGCTTTTTCCATTCACACAATTTGAGTTTGGCCCGGCCCACGTGAGATTTACGTGAGGGGGGACTTTGTTGCTCGACCCGTACACGCTACGCGTGAGGGGGAGTGTTAAAGTGGGAAATCCTACATTGGTTGTATGTGTGAGTGGACATGTGTTTATATATTGGTTGGTCACTTCCACTTGATACCAATTGGTTTTAAGATGGAATCTAACAAAACATATTTTTCATTTGTGCAAATGAACCGAAGAAAATTATACTACTTTTTGAAGTTTGTTATTTTAGGATTGGAATTTTTTATTTTTTTTAAATCAATAATCCAACTTTGTAAAAATATATGAGTATTTGTATGTATTTCTTAATTACAATTGTATTAAAAAGGTAAGAATAGTCTCATATCTATTTAAATTATGATGTTGGATAAACAAATAAAATTAGATATTACTAAATACCGTCCCTATATTTCTAGGTACCATCATGCTTTTCAATTTTTAATTGTAATATAAAAATTCACATTTTATATTACAATTACATATGTAGAATAAAGTACTCGTTTAGTATTACAATTTAGTTGTTTGATGATTAAAGAATAAATAAATGTATTAATTTGATAAATAATATTATTATTTTAAAAAAATTAACTTAAATATTCGAATAGAAAATTTATAAAAATTGAGATACCATGCGTAAAGTTTTCAAAATAATTTAGTGATAAAATTCTTATGGCTTAATCTTTTAAACACACCCCATGTTTTTGATTTTTTTCTTTATATTTCAAATTATTAAAATTGTCAATTTTATATATTTTTTCAATTTTTCAGTTTCAAATTAAGAGTTATTAATAACTTATTTTTTTTCCAAGAGTTATTAATAACTTATGAAAGACATAAAAATAGAAAATTGAGAAGTATGAGAGTTATCATATCTTACACTAAACAAACACAAATTATAAAAATATTATCAACACGAATTCCATACTTTCATATGTCATTAGTTGTATCACACAATATGTGCCATGAGAATTACACTATATTATTTAAATCCCAATTAAGTTATTAAATGAAAAACCATCTTATTATATCAATAAATTCAAATTAGATTTATTTGCTATTATGTGGTTTTAAACGAACTATAAAACCATTAGCTAAAAAACAATTATGAATGAACTATCCATTAACTTAAAATTTGTATTTAATCAAATATGAAAAATGAATTTTAAAATAAGAATAGTAGCATTAGTTTTGCTAAATCATCTATAATTAATATATAATTTAAGGATCACATTCACTTCAATTTAAAAAGTCAAGTTCAACTAATTTATATTATTTTTTATAAAAAAATGATATAGATCAAAAGAATCTAATTTTTAATTAAATTAATTTATATTATTTATGTTGTGCGAAATAGTATGAATGTGTTGAATCTGACTTCTTAATTTTAAGTGAACTTGAGAGAGTTTTAGCCTATAATTTTAATATATGTAAATTTAAACAAATGAATTATTTCATATAACATGGTATAATTTTAGTCGTTACAAAAAACCATAGAATTTACTATAAAATACAATAAATCAAAATCTCATAAATACTTAAATTAAGAGAAAATTACTCTATTACTCCTCACGTTTTTCGTAATTCACAGTTTGATACCCATTGTTTGAAAATCAAACGATTTGGTATCTCAATTTTGATTTTGTAAACTATGAGATCTTCAATTAAATATAGGTACTAAATTGTTAACGAAATGAAATATAAGGTGTTAAATCGTTTGAAAATGAGGTATCAAATCGTTTATATAATTGAAACTGAAGTACCAAATCGTTTATATAACTGAAACTGAGGTATAAAATTGTTTGAAAATAAATTTTAAATTATTAATGGAACTAACAGAATGACTTTATAGTTTATAAAATTAATATCGGACTGTAAATTATAATAAATGTAAGGAATTTTAAAGTAATTTACTCTTAAATGAACGTGTATTGAACACACACATTATATCAAAATGTCAAACTCATCCCATGTGGCTACAATGAATAATTCCTTAACAAGAAATCCATGTTTACACTTGTGGAAAAGACTCCATCTTTAAGACAAAATTATCAAACATTTAGAACACTAATGACAAATGCAATAAATCTCGGGATTAATGAAATAAGCACCATATTTCAAACACAAAGCTCTCTCCGCCTTTTCTCTTGCGAATCAAAAGGATCCTAAATCCACAAACAAATCAAACATTTTTTATTCTAAATTCAAATTTTCTAAATTAATTAATTAATTTCTCCAAAAAAAACTTTTTTTTTCGTTTAATTAAAAATAAAAAGCGTTTGTAAAAGAAATAAAACTTACAAATTTAATAAATTTTAATAGAATATTGTTTTCCGCTTATACTTAAAAAAAAGTAATACTATCCAAATTATATAGTATTTGTATATACTACTATAAAAGAATTAAAACAAAAACTTTCATTGCAAACAAACCCAATCAAATTCTTATTTTCCACTCTCAGTTTCTGAAACAAACCCAGTTCACAGTTCAAAAATCAGTACCAGATCATTGCATTGCAGTTGGTTTGGTTCGAAAGGTACAAACTTTATAAACTTCTAGTGTTTTTCTCAGTTTTAATTGACCACCCACTTCCAAGTTAATGATCATTAAGTTCATCTCTGATCAGTTTTAGTTTTATTATGATGAATAATTAACTGGGTACTTCTTTGTTTTTGATTCAGGGAAATGAGAAGAAAAAATTGATCATTTTTACTGTTTATTGGAGTTAAAGATGGAGTTTTTTTCACCTTTTAGTTTCTGGTTTTGGGGTTGTTTAGCGGTTTTGGTGGTGAGTAGTGGAGAAGTGGTATCAGATTCTTCTAAGTATTTGATTGGACTAGGAAGCTCTGATATTACAGGACCTGCTGCTGATGTTAATATGATGGGATATGCTAATACTGAACAGATTGCTTCAGGTGTTCACTTTAGGTTGAGAGCTAGGACTTTTATTGTGGCTGAACCAAAGGGTAACAGGGTTGTTTTTGTCAATCTTGATGCTTGTATGGCTGCACAAATTGTGACCATTAAAGTTTTGGAGAGATTGAAAGCAAGGTAGAAATGTTTTATGTTATGTTCTAAATTTTCTGTTGTATAAAACTAGCCTAGGTAGCACGGACACGGACACGGGAAAACGGAACACTTGGACATTGAAACGGCGAAACGGTGTTATTTTAAGGTTTTCTATGTAAAAAATGAAGTTTCATGTCCGAAGTGTCAGGTGTCGGAAAGATTTCCGAAATGTTGCACATTGATTGAATGAAGTGTGCGTGCTGCCTAGTTAGCATTTGTTTGATTAACCAGGAATGCTTTGAATTGATACCCTGGTGGGGATCATAAGCTAAACAATCACAATATTTCTTTTGAAAAATGCTTTTATCTAGCAAATATGTTGGGAAATGGTGAAAGATTAGAAGATTGTTTTTTTATTTTATTAATTGTTAGTTAAAATGATATTTATGGAAATGAAATTTGCAGATATGGGGATCTTTATACTGAAAAGAATGTTGCTATCAGTGGTATTCACACTCATTCTGGTCCTGGAGGCTATTTACAGTATGTTACTTATATTGTTACTTCTCTTGGATTTGTTCGTCAGTCGTTTGATATTCTTGTGGATGGCATTGAGAGGAGCATAGTACAAGCTCATGAAAATCTCCGTCCGGGTTCAATTTTTGTGAATAACGGTAAGGCGAATAACAACCATTGGATCACCATGTCAATGTATAAAATGTTACCATAATTTCTGCCTTCGGATAACTTAGTTCGCTTCCACGTCTTTTAATTGCTGTTCTGGATTTTGTTTTCTTAATGAAAGCACGTAGTTTATGTACTAATGATTTTACCCTGAATTTCGTTATTTCCAATATTTGAGATCTATATTTCGTTTGTTTCAGTCTTGCAAGGAACTTATGTTCCTTGTTTATTTTCACACATATAAGAGTAACCTCTAGATTTGGGGTTGATATATTACTTTCTATACAAGGGGAATAATAGGCTTAAAATTGTATTCATCAGCAAACATTATGTTAGATTTTTCTAATTCTGATAGAAGGAACTTTGTTTCCTTACTTCATATGGAAATTTAGGACATCTTTCGAACTATGGATGTGATGTCAATGACGAGTTAAGTTACATCTGGATGATTTTTTTTTTTCGTCTAATTATTTTTAGGTTGTATTTCTTTGCCAATTTCTGTATTGATGATTGCTTTCAGTGCAATATAAAGAAAGAATTCCAATATTTATAGATTTTAGTGAATTCTAGATACAGTAAGATCTTGATATTATTTACTTTTACAACAAGGTTTTAATCTTTTATTACCTTTCCTATAGTGCCATGTACCTATATATGCTTCCCCATATTAAATTACCATCATTTCTTTTTTTTTTCTGTTCAGTTTATGTTTTCTTCTCCTCCTCTTTTTTTTTTGCTTAGCAGACAGGCTAGTCTTATAATGATTTTGTCTTTGCACTGACAGGTGAGCTATTAGATGCTGGTGTAAATCGCAGTCCTAGCTCATATCTTAATAACCCTGCAGAAGAACGCAACAAATACAAGTACGATGTTGATAAAGAAATGACACTTTTGAAGTTTGTTGATGATCAATGGGGTCCAATTGGTAGCTTCAATTGGTTTGCCACCCATGGTACTTCAATGAGTCGCACAAACTCTTTGATAAGTGGGGATAACAAGGGTGCTGCTGCCCGATTTATGGAGGACTCGTTCGAGAATAAGGGTACTGGTTTCTCATTTTCTGATGGAAGTGAAGTTGATGGGACCCGTAGACGAGTCTCAAATATAATTCCAAACTTGCGTGATAATCGTAAGTAATTTTACATTCATTAAATGTTAGGTTGAGGAGGGAGAAATTGAAGATTGTCCTATTTACTTTTTGTCATTTGTGTATACTATTTTCAGACCATGAGCTTCTAGAGCTTGCTGCGTCCTTCCAGTCTTCTCCTGGTAGACCAGCTACTAAGATTCTTAGTGCTGCAAGACGTGTCCGCAGTCTTCTTAGGCAGGCCGACAAACCTGCATTTGTATCTGCATTTTGCCAAAGCAACTGTGGCGATGTTAGCCCCAATGTGCTTGGTGCCTTCTGTACAGATACTGGGCTTCCTTGTGATTTTAATCACAGTACCTGCGGCGGGAAGAACGAGTTGTGCTATGGCCGAGGACCAGGGTATTTTTTCACCTCCTTCTGGTGTTTTTGATAGTGGAAGATGTCTATTACCTGTATTTCATGCTAATTTGTACGTTGAACTTAACCTGACAGTTATCCTGACGAGTTTGAAAGTACACGTATTATTGGGGAGAGGCAATTTAGAAAAGCTGTGGAGCTTTTTAACAAAGCATCTGAGCAACTAAATGGGAAGGTTGATTCTCGTCACACTTATCTAGACTTCTCTCAGCTTGAAGTAACACTTCCTAACAAAGGGGGAGGTTCTGAGTTCGTAAAAACGTGTCCTGCTGCAATGGGATTTGGATTTGCTGCAGGAACTACAGATGGACCTGGGGCTTTTGATTTTAAGCAAGGAGACGACAAGGTAATTATCTGTATGATCTTAATCCGCGTCGATTTATCATCTTTTTTTATCATGATATTGTTGATGAGAATGTTTTGTTATGTTTTTTTCTATAAATTACAGGGCAATGCCTTCTGGAGGCTGATTCGCAACTTCCTTAAAACACCAAATAAGGAACAAATTGATTGTCAGCATCCAAAGCCCATCTTACTTGACACCGGTGAAATGAAGCAACCATATGACTGGGCGGTAAGTTACATTCTTTATTACTGATGTAACAATGTTCTAGTCAGTAGATCGTTGTCACGAGACCTTAAACTTGACTACACTCTTCTCTCTCATTTCTTTGACTGTATTAAGCTTGAGATAAATAGCTTTAATTAGTGAAAATATCTTGGATGATAGTTTTACACCCACTTTTTAGTTTCATACTGTTTGCTCTAGAATTAGTAGTTTCTCCTAAAATAATTTATGTGTTCATCTTTACACAGCCTTCAATACTTCCAATCCAGATTCTCCGAGTAGGCCAGCTAGTCATTCTTAGTGTACCAGGAGGTATGAGCTTGCCTTTTCCTATTTTTCTCTATTTGTTTTGCAAGGCTAATTTCATCATTGGTAGATTTATTATTTGTCCATTTTAAGGAACTTGTATTGGAATTTGGCCAGGATAAATATTATTAGCATTTGGTTATCACATACAATAAGACAGACCAAGCAATGATTCTTTTGTTCAGTATGCTTCTATAAGTTAATAAAATTCTTTATTTTTTTTCCAAACAGAATTCACAACTATGGCGGGGAGGCGTCTTCGAGATGCTGTGAAGTCGGTGCTCACAAGCGGAAACAAACAATTTAATAACAATGTTCATGTTGTCATAGCAGGACTGACTAATACTTACTCACAGTACGTGACCACCATTGAAGAGTATGAAGTTCAGAGATATGAGGTGAGTAATTATTTAAGATAATGCATGCAAAATATGTAAGTTTATTTAAAACTTAAAAAATATATATTTCCATGGCATGGTGAACTATTTGAAATCCATGATTCAATATTTAGAAGATTGTTTTGGTTGCTGTAAGGCTACATGTTATATGGAAACGAAAACGCTGAAATGTGAAACGGAAAAAAAGACATTTTATTTAAAAAATAGATTATAAATATTAAGTTTTTGAGCTTTAGAAATGTTTTTAGAAATGGAAATGAAACGCCGGATTCGATAGTTTCGTGCAACATGGCTTGCAGGAAATTGTCTTTTCTCTGATTAATCGAACTCAAAAATATCATTTGCAGGGTGCCTCCACACTTTTTGGTCCGCATACACTTAGTGCATATATTCAGGAGTTCACGAAGTTAGCAAAGGCTCTTGTCGCTGGCCAACCTGTGGAGCCTGGTCCACAACCACCTGACCTCCTCGGTAAGCAAATAGGCTTACTTACACCAGTTGTCATGGATGCAACCCCTCCCGGTGCAAGTTTTGGGGATTGCACCACCGATGTTCCTCAGAACTCGACTTTCAAGAGAGGTGACACTGTGACGGTTGTTTTCTGGTCAGCTTGCCCCAGAAATGACCTCATGACCGAAGGTACATTCGCCCTTGTCGAGATTCTTGAGGGAAAGGATACATGGGTTCCAGCTTATGACGATGATGATTTTTGCCTCCGATTTAAGTGGTCGAGACCATCAAAACTAAGCACGCGCAGTCGGGCAACCATGGAATGGCGGATACCTCAGTCAGCTAGACCTGGTGTCTATAGAATAAGACATTTTGGTGCTGCAAAGAGCCTTCTGGGTTCGATTCGCCATTTCACGGGTTCATCTAGTGCATTTGTTGTAGTATGATGATGTTTATTATGCCAGTGTTTGTACATTTTTTCTGTTGTTGTACTGTATTTTGAACTACAAATTATCTAAATAGCAATTGGTTAGTGGCTAGCATGGTATTACATTTTCTTTTCTGAAGTATTTATAAACATGAAAGTGGGTGAAGCTTTAACACGCTTGCACCCATTGGGTCTATGTCTAATGGAAAGCGAGCTATAAACGAGTCGAGTTGAAATATTATTGAGCTGGATCGGAATTTTTTTAGAAGCTCAATATTAAAATTGATCTTGAAAAAAACTTTGGAATTGATAAAATAATTGAGAATTAAGTCCGATATGGATTTTATTATTTATATACAATATTTAAGATTAATTAATGGTATAAATGATATTATAATATAGGATTAATCCATTTTAAACTCTCTTTAATTTTATGTTTTTTGTTTGTTCGGTACTTAAACTTTTATTAAGTGTTATCTGATTCTTCAATTTCACATTTTTTATTTATCTGGTCTTTTAATTTTATGTTTTGTTTATCAGGTCTTTGAACATTCATTTGATCTTGTCTGATTCTTGAATTTTGATTTTTTACTTCCTCGACCCTTTTTAGAACTTTGACTAGATAAATATCTAAAATACTTTTAATTAAATTAATTTTAGTCAATTAAATTAAATTTATTATACTTTTGATAACAATAAGTATCTATAATTTAGACAATTTATATATTTAAAATAGTTTTATATGCATTTTATGAATCATTGTAAATAATTATTTAATTAAAAAAAACGCATTCCAAAACGACAACGTACTAAAGACCTCTCGTAACAAAAATTCCATGTAAACGACATTGTCGTTTTATTCTTCACTCCGTAAACCGCAAGCAGAACCAGCTCTCCCCATGAATTGAATAAATTTTGGCAGCTTCAGTAGTTCAGTGTATATTCGATTCAATTTTCTTCAATCCTTGTATATTTTCTGTTGTCATCAACACATTTCAAGTGAAATTATTGATTGATCTCGCAAGAATTAATCAAAAAATGTCTGTGCAAGAGTATCTAGACAAGCACATGCTCTCCAGAAAAATCGAAGACGCTGTTAATGCATCCGTCAGAGCCAAAACTCCCGATCCCGTTCTATTCATCGTAATATTCATTAATTTTGTTTTGAATTCAATTTTTGTTTATGTTTTTTGCCAAAACTTAATTAACTCAGATTAATGTTACAGTCGAATCACATGAGAAAAGCGGTTCCGTCAGTGATAACGAAGATAAACGCGAGACAGATACTGGATAGCAGAGGAATTCCGACTGTTGAAGTTGATTTGTTTACTAATAAAGGCATGTTTCGTGCTTCTGCTCCTAGCGGCGATATTACCGGCATGTATGTTCTTTTTGTTCAGCATTTTTTAATTTTCTTGAATTGCTGATTATCATTAATCTCTATGTTATTTTTTGTTTTGTTTTGTTTTACATGTTCTATAATATTAGCTTATATAGTACTGAATTACTGATATCAGGAAATAGAATTCACTAGGAATTTGTGCATTGTAGTAGAATCTGAATTTTAATCGAACGTCATGATTGATAGAGTTTTGTTATTCAGTTCTTTGAACTCGAAACCTAGCTTTCGGGAAGTATAACATGCTTGCAGAAGTCGCAAATGCTAGGATTGAATTCTTTTTTACTTCACACTATAAAAGATCTTTTAAACTTTGAAGAAGAATAGGAAAATGTATTTTGAAGGAAAATGAAGTCGTAAAATATCTGCGAGAATTTAAATTGATTGAGTTCTTGGACATTTAAAAGAGTTGTTTGGCAAAAAATGAAATGATTTTGCAAGAATCCAATTCAAATCAGTTATTAACTCATTTTGCAAAAGATTTATTCCAAACAAGGTCTAGTTAATCCAAGAAGAATTCATATGTATAATGACTTCTACTGGTTTTAAAAATAGGTATGAGGCTATTGAACTTCGTGATGGGGATAAAGGAACATATCTTGGTAATAGTGTGACAAGAGCTGTTAAGAATGTTAATGAGAAAATATCTGAAGCATTGATTGGTATGGATCCAACACTTCAGTCACAAATTGATCAGGCCATGATTGACTTGGACAAAACTGAGAAGAAGGTAACTTATTTTCTTTTCTTTTTAATTTTGCCTTGATATATTACTGTTATGATTATCATTTTGGAGTTGAAGAAACTGAAATGCTGCGATTAGAGTCTGACTGGATACTTGTCCCAATATCAGCTTTGATGATCCTTCGAAATTATTGGTAAACGAAGGGATAGATAAAACCCTGAGGAAATTGTTAAATAGGACGATACTTCTGTCAAAGATCAATTATTATGGTTCATACTTCTCGTAATCATCTTCTGATTCTAGTTTGTTCTCATAAGAATCTATTCCTTGCTGGTGCACACAATTTGTTTATCTGTTCAATTGATCATGAAGAGAAAACCAGCAGATTCGTTTGTTGCTTATTTTTTCAGATGAGATAGCTGTTTAGCTTGCCAAACCATAGTTAAACATTGATATATATGACGTCTGTCTGCATTTTAAGGAACACCTGCAGATCTTCATGATTACTTGTTCAATTGGTAATGTGGAATTTTCTGTTGGTGGTGTGTATACAAATTAAGGATTCAGTTTAGGTGCGCTCTAATTAATGGTGCCTATTGGATGCTTGCCTTATCTCGTCGTGATGGTATCTTAGGGATAAGTTCTCCAGAACAACTACGTAGATGTGGTTTGATGATGGCTTTTAGCATGTGGATATATCACTGGAAGGTTGCAGTTGTAGTTAACATGTACTTGCTTTCAGGAAATGATTGTATACCTGTTCTAGTTGTTTGAGAGTTGTATGGGGATTCCGTTACTTACTTTTAAGTCACCCGCAGGGTGAACTTGGAGCAAATGCTATATTAGCTGTGTCGATTGCTGCATGCAAAGCTGGGGCTGCTGAAAAGGAGGTATCCTTATATACATCACCTTGGATTTTTAATTGCTTAAAGCAGTTGTTATTGTACTGAAAAATTGTGCACTTCAAATTTTATGACTCAAATTTCAGGTTCCACTTTACAAACACATTGCTGATCTCTCTGGAAAAACTAACATGACTCTTCCTGTCCCTGCCTTCACCATTATAAGTGGTGGTAAACATGCAGGGAATCATCTTGCTTTTCAGGTATTCTTCTGTCATGAGTCTATGTTGAACATGCACTGATTTTTGTTTTTCAGCTAAAATTCACTTGATTTATATATTAAAACTAAGAAAATTCTGAATAATGTTCATGATGACTTGGAATTATTTTAAACAGGGAAGCTCATTTGAGATTTATAACTATTAGCGTCTAGACAGGAGAATAGAAAAATCAAGTATTTACATTCATAATTAAATTACCTTAGTTATTTCTTTGCATTTGTGGAAAGAATATTGTAACTCATAGTCAAAGCACTAATTTCATATGCATTAAGAGAAGATGTGTCTCAAGAATATAAATGCGCTTTTTTCCTGAAGGAACTTGAACATTATAGCATATTGAACAATAAATAATCTCACTGATGTAAATAGAAATTATATTTGGGTTTAGCACCAAAGACATTTAAAATAAAATAAAAGGTCTACAATAATTTTCAGCCCTCAATTCATGAACTAATTTTTCTTTTTCCCTGTCTAAGTTATTAACTTTTAATAGCTATTCCAGAATTCAGTTTCTCAGCCTTTCTTTGCTCCAATTTTTTATTAGATTATCCCCTTGAAATTGTAATTAAATGATTGCTTATCCATTTGCAAAAAAATAAAATTGAAGCATAATGGTTTCACTGGATGCATATTTTAGTATGCATTTTACTCTATAAGCATTTGATAGAGTTTTTGCTTTTGTTTTTCCCTGAGTATTTGAATTTGTAACTTTTCATCAACATTTCATGGTGAAAGTTAACACAAACAGTATATGCATGTTTGTTCTGCTGTTTTAAGTCTCTGATTTTGTGTTCTCATAAAAATAGATTACCATTGAGTAGAGTGGGTAGTTCAATCTAGTT
Organism: Mercurialis annua; assembly: GCF_937616625.2. Classification (NCBI taxonomy): domain Eukaryota; kingdom Viridiplantae; phylum Streptophyta; class Magnoliopsida; order Malpighiales; family Euphorbiaceae; genus Mercurialis; species Mercurialis annua. The sequence goes on along the minus strand of NC_065575.1, from coordinate 724,887 downwards.
ACTTAGTGGAATGAATTGGGATAAATGCTGAGAAAAAAATAAAGTTTTTTGTCTTGAATCCAAATATAAATAAACCATAATTCTCAACTTTTATTGTCTACTCTTTTATTCCATGGAAGTTTAATGACTTCATGTTTTAGTTGCTCTCAAGATAAGTGAACTCTATTACTTAGTGGTGTTGATTTGATTGTCCTTTTCTTTTTTAGTTGCTTTACAGAGACATATAAGTCTATCATGAACTCTATCTTTGGGCAACTTTATTAAATTCAATTTCTTCATGTTGGTACTACATGCAGATGCAGTTAGATTTTTTAATATCTTAAAATTCAGTATCTAGTAATTACCTAATTTAGCGATATATAAAGAAAAATTTACTTTATATATTCTCAGGAAATTATGATTCTTCCAATTGGTGCCAGTAGATTTTCTGAGGCACTGCAGATGGGTTCTGAAACCTATCATCATCTGAAGGTAATCGTTTTTCCTTTTCTTACCTTTCAAAATATTAACTTTCGTCGACATTTTTCAGATTAGAGACTTGCCCTAGCTCTGTTTAAGGCTCACCTTTATGTGAATGGTTTGGATTTATCTCTATCGCTCATGCACATTTGTCTTGTTTTGTTTATTTGGTACACTAACCAACCTTGACCTTAGTAGTGGTCATATCAATGACTTAATAAGATAACAAGGATGGCTAGTACAATTTGAGATGTACCCTCTAAATAGAGTCAGCTATGAGCTTTGCAAGGTTGTATGTGTCTTGACGATTTTTTTTTATATGCATGGATGTTGTGTCATGTGAATAAAGGTGCAGTAGTTAACACCAGTTGTATTCTCATAAGAAAAGAAAAAGAAACAGTTGTGAGCTCATATAGCTGGTTGAAGTTTTTCCTTTCAGGGATAACTCTTTTTAGGATTTTGAGCCTAACAAAATTTATCTGGATATGGAATTTTATTGTGTTCAAAGGCAATTGTAAGTTTGAAGGATATTGTACTCTTTGTGGTTGAGAGTGCGTCTACATGGTTGTTTTGTGCACTTTTTGGTGAACTCTCTTGTTGATTAGAAGACACTAATATTTAATTTTTTTCCAATCATCCATTGATTTTAATTTGTGTCATCAAATAGAACAGGCTGTTATTACAGAAAAATACGGTGAGCAGGGTTGTAATGTTGGTGAAGATGGTGGTTTTGCTCCTAATATTTCAAGGTCAGCGTTACCTTTTTTCATGCTAGATGGTCCTACTTTCTGGTTTAGCATTCAAATATTTAGTTTCTCAAATGTCAAACATATGTTTAATGGAATATGAAACACGTTAAGCAAAAGCAAGTCATGTATAAACCACTATTGACAAAATAATTAAAAGCAAAAAAATTTTGTTTATGAATATTAAAAAATCTTTTGATTGTATCATTTTCTGTCCTCTGAAATTGAGTTACATCTCTAATTTTTTATTCTCCTTTTCCTTTTTGATCTTGTAATGTGTCCTATCCAATTGTTGCAGTATTCATGAAGGCTTGGATCTAGTTAAAGAGGCCATCAGCAGAACAGAGTATAATGACAAAATAAAAATAGCGATTGACGTTGCCGCTACTGCTTTTTGTATAGGTAATCAACATTCTCCATGAAGTAGTCTTATAAGAGACATGAATTCTGCTTCTTTTCACTTTAAACATTACTGCTCTGTTTATTGTATTCTGTATATGAGAGCTGCATGCTAACAACTCACGCCTTCCCTTATATTCCCAACTCTAAAAATAGGTACCAAGTATGATTTGGACTTCAAATCTCCAAATAAGTCGGGGCAAAATTTCAAGTCAGGAGAGGATATGATTGATATGTACAAAACTCTATGTACAGGTCCGTATACCATCCAGTATGACATTTTCTATAAATTCTTATTGGCTTATGTTTCGCAAATGATTAATGTTATCTCTTGTTTGGGATCTCAGAGTACCCAATAGTCTCAATCGAAGATCCATTTGACAAGGAGGACTGGGAACACATCAAATATTTTTCAAGCCTTGGACTATGCCAGGTTTGTTCTTTATATCTTTCGATTAGTTGCAGGCTCTCTTTATTTTTTGGACCTGCATAAGCATATGAACAAATGTAACTGAAATAATCTTTTGCAGGTAGTAGGAGATCGATTGTTGATGTCAAATCCAAAACGCATTGAGAGAGCAATAGTTGAGTCCACTTGTAATGCTCTTCTTCTCAAGGTATGCTGGTAATTTTGTGCGAAAATGTCATCTAATGCAAGAGGCCCTTTTTGTCCTTGATGTTGAGTTGCTTTGGCAAAATGCATCTTTCATTGTGGTGGCCAGTTAGGTTTACGTCTGCTAAACACCTCGATTTTGGCTTAAATCTGTTATTGATGGTCTTTAGTCTTTATTCTCCCCTAATAGAATAAAGCTTAAAATGGAATGAAATCTACCTGCTCTATCATTTAAGAGGACATATATTGCTCTTCTCATGTCCTATTTCATATGAGGGTTTCATGTCTTAAGAATTTTTATGATTATCCACTCTATAATTACAAATAAATTACTTGCGTTATATATATATTGTTGTATAATTTGTTCTGTGGCTTAAATTCAGATAAACCAGATTGGGACAGTAACAGAGGCTTTAGAAGTTGTGAAGCTAGCAAAAGACGCTCACTGGGGAGTAGTGGCATCTCACAGGAGTGGGGAAACAGATGATTCTTTCATAGCTGATTTATCTGTCGGCCTGGCCACTGGTCAGATCAAAGCAGGTGCTCCTTGCAGGGGAGAGCGACTAGCAAAATACAACCAGGTAATTTCACATAATGTTATTAAAAAATGTACATTTTCTTGGGCTTTCTACCATTTTCACTTCTCCATCTTTTGCTTCTATGTTGAACCTGAATATGTAGGATGTAGGGTGATTATGGTGCAAATTGGTAAAGTAAACCCTTTGTTTGTTCCTTTGGCTTTTTGACCATTGGCAATCTAAAACCTGGGGAGACTCATTTCTACTTATCATTGGTATTTGTCGCCATCGAAAATCTTGTTAGCAAATTTAACTGTTAAAGCTAAATGTAAACCAGAGATAGGACATGTTATGTTAATTCATGAAAAACTGCCATTCTGACTGAGAGGCTGTCTTGGAGAAGAAGGTAAATGTGAACCTAATGGGCTGAATTTTGTTGCAGTTGCTTCGAATCGAGGAAGAACTTGGTGATCAAGCAATATACACCGGAGAAGATTGGAGACTCACCTGAGATAGGCTTAAGGTTTTTTCCTGACAATTCTTTCGTACTGCTTGAGGCATCACAAGTAAATATTCAGTTACACTGAGTAAATCGATATTCCGATTCAACATTTTGAGGCTACCTTTTTGGCTTTGAGTGAATGCATGTGGCTCTTTTCAGAAAAACATGGCGAAGAATTTGTAGTTAAATGTGCAAGATCCGTTGAGAGGTAATTTTTGTCCAGTTTTAAATTGATGGCATAAATTTCATCATGGATTGATGTTCATATTGGATTGAACTTTCTCCAGTTTCTCGTAGATTTGTTGTATGGTAGTGCAAAAACCTGAATATTTTGGTAAATTGATCCAGTGTTGGTTGTATGGTTCCTCAGCTTTTAAGTTTCAGTATTTGGTTTTTATTTATTCAATTTAGTGGGAGGAAAAAAGAAAGAATAAAAACAAAAACAGCTAAATCATATTCAGAGTAGTAAATGTTGCAACTATAAGATTTTACCCCACATCAAGTCTTATTTGGCAAAACAATCCCTTCATGGCCAATTATGCTAGTATTAGCTATAGCCCCGTGCGTTGCATGATTTTTATTAAAAATATACTTTTGTCATAATGTATGACGTATATGAAAAGCACGTGATGATTTGGTATTTCACCAAATCCATTGGTCAGCATCATCAATTAATACAAAAGAAAAAGATGAACAACAAGAGTATATCATGGTAATACAAAAGGTATCTGCAATTCATAACAGGCAAAGTATTTCAACCTCTATATGTGTTGATTATTTTGTTTGGTTATCGCCACCTATCAGATTTTATAAAGTCAATTTTGATGGTGCTATAAATTTGAATTCTTAGAAGGCATTGGCTTTGTACTTCGTGAGATATTATAGGTAAATTCATCTTGGCTAGGGCTCGGCGTTTTTCTAGTGTAGTGAAGTCTTTTGTGATAGAAGCACTGGGATTACGGACACCAATGAAAGAATTGCTACATACATATTATAATCATTTAAGTTTTAAAGGTGATTGTCAGATTTTCATTAATGCAATTAGTCCCTCATCCTTAGCTTGATTTCTCCATTTTCAGAGGTTAGGTTTCAGTTTGTATGCCGTGAGTGTAATAGAATGGCCCATTTGGTGACTCAACGAGTTTTTTTTGTGATTGTTTCTATAGTAATCATCATTTATTTTTGGACCGGTTCACTGAGTTTTTTTTGAGGTGTTTCATATTTTATATTTTGACACTTCTATGATGCAGATTTTGCCTTTGAGAAAATAAAAATAAAAAGGGTTAATTCCATAAAAAATCACAAACTTTATATGAAATTTTATTTTAATCACGACTTTTAAAAATTGCAATATAAAAACATGACCTTTCATTTTTTTTCAAATCTATCACCGATTATTTTCCGGTGTATTTTTACCTTTCATTTTTTTTTTCAAATCAGCCGAATTTCGGTTGCCACGTCAGCAAATATACACTGGAAATTAATTTGATGATAGATTTGAAAAAAATAAAAGTTCATGGTTTTATATGGCAACTTTTAAAAATCGTGATTAAAATGAAACTTCATCTAAATGTCATAATTTTTTATAGAATTATCCCAAATAAAAATAAAGGGGTCAAATGCAATGCCAATAATAGTTCATCAAAACCTAAAAACTCAACTACGAAAATACTACAAGTTATGTAACCATTGCCAACACTTGAATACCTTTTTCATAACGTAAACAAATATAAGAAAAAGCAAACAAACCTTACATAACAATAACTCTTCTCCGAATTAAACTCCTAAATTCAATCTTCCAATTCTTCATCTAACCTCATATCCCATCAAAATCTTGTCATAAAGATCAAAACATTTTTTATTCATCCTGTTTTTCTTTTATCATTTCTACCTTCACAACACCATGTGATCCGCCGCTAAAATCCGTCGCTAAATCGCAGTTTTCTAATAGTGAAGCTTCTTTACCCGTTTGTTGATCAGATCCAAAAAAAATATATATAATGAGTCGGTTTTTCACGGTCGGGTTAATTACAGCATGGTATTCATCAAACATTGGTGTAATATTATTAAACAAGTATTTACTAAGCAATTATGGATTCAGATACCCAATATTTCTGACATTATGTCACATGATGGCATGTTCGTTATTTGGTTATATTTCTATTTGTTGGTTAAAGATTGTTCCCTTACAAACTATAAAGTCTAAAGTTCAGCTTCTGAAAATTTCTGGTCTTGGGATTATTTTTTGTTTGTCGGTTGTTACTGGTAATGTTTCTCTGAAGTATCTGCCGGTGTCGTTTAATCAAGCTATTGGGGCTACTACTCCGTTTTTTACTGCCGTTTTTGCTTATTTTATTACTTTCAAGAAGGAAGGTTGGCTCACTTATCTCACTCTTGTTCCTGTTGTCACTGGTGTTGTCATTGCTAGTGGGGTAAGCACATTTTTTCTTCGTTTTCCGAAACTTTATATTTATAACCTATTCTCGTAAAAATATGGTTTCGTATGTTTTAGTGGTTTCCGCTTCCATTTTTAGTGTTTTTCGTTAGGGGTGTGCAGTATTCGGGTATAAACGGATTAATCAATGGAATCAAAGTATAATTGTAGTTTGGTTCAAGTTTCACTTAATTTAGTTCGATTATGGTTAAAGAGTCTGAAAATTTTAGTTAATTCAGTTTGGTTCGGTTTTCCGAATTAACTGAACTATTGAATTGAACAAATTTTATATATATAATGTTCTTTTTGTAATTTTTCAGAAGTGTAAGTTATACTTCTAATTTTCTGTAGGTTTTAAACATGAGCTTTTCTCTCTAAATTTTTATTAATGATCAAATGACACCAATTTTTTTTTAGTAATTAATGTTAATGAAATTTGGTTATTCGATTAACTGAAATAACCTACCAAACCAAAAAAAAAAAATTGGTTCTGTTCCAATTTGTTTTTTACACATTTTTTCCAGTTCAATTACAATTTGGCTATTCGATTAACCGAAATAACATATACCGAAACAAACATAGTTGAACTGTATGCAAGTGTGTATTAATTAATTGCTACAAGTGGTAAATGTTGATCTTAGTTACTGATTTGAAATATGTTTTTTGTGTTGTTGTTTTTGAACCTTATTACATGATGAAAGGGAGAACCAAGTTTTCATCTGTTTGGATTCATAATGTGTATTGGTGCAACAGCGGCTCGTGCACTCAAATCAGTGCTTCAAGGAATTTTGCTATCCTCCGAAGGGTATTGTCTGTCTACAATGACATTTTTCGGTTTAAATTTTTGTACGGTTGCTAAAACTATAGACTTTTTAGACTTCGATTACTATCATTTCATTTGTTATATTTTGGTAATTCAACTTCCGTTTTCACAAAATATGACATTACTATCACAATTCCGGTCAATAATTGCTCATATGGCAACGCAAGTCATGCAAATAATAATTTGTCGGAATTCACCAAGTAATCTCCTACTAAGAAAATGAAAGTTGAGTTATCAAAAATATAAAAAATGAAATGATGGTAACTGGAGTGTAAAAAATCTATAGTTCAGTAACCGCGACTATTTTTAACCTCGTTTTGTTATGAATATTATGGTATTTATGATCAATGATTGCAAAGTTTTGTGGTAATTTATCAGGGAGAAACTTCACTCAATGAACCTATTAATGTACATGGCTCCTGTTGCAGTTGCATTTCTTCTTCCTATAGTGATAATTACAGAAAGAGATGTGATTGGGATCACAATTGCACTTGCTAGAGATGATAAGAAATTCATCTTATATCTTACCTTTAATTCTGCTCTTGCTTATTTTGTTAATTTGGCTAATTTCTTGGTCACCAAACACACCAGCGCCTTGACACTTCAGGTACGCCTCTCTGTTCCGATCATTTCCATTTTCCGAATTGTTTGATGTTGGTTTACTATGTTTCACGTAACAACTTGTTGAACTCTATGTTTTGGTGTTTTGTTTCTGAAAACGAAAACGATTTTGAAACTCGTGAATCTTATTTTTATAACATATTATTGTAAAAAAATAGTGTTTCAGCATTTTCGTGCAACGAAGTTGTTCTATCATCCAAGTGCATAACTGTGTGTCTAGTTTGCAGTTCCACATACACTTCATTCAATCAATGCTTCTAGTTCGGCAACATGTCTGAAACTTAGCGTTTTGGATACAAAAATTCATGTTAACATAGAAAAATTTAAAATAACACCGTTGTGCCATACCTAACTGTGTGTTTCATGAAAAATAATTGTTTGGTGTTATCAGGTTTTGGGAAATGCAAAAGGCGCAGTTGCAGTGGTTATCTCTATTCTGTTATTCAGAAATCCGGTATCAATTACCGGAATGTTCGGATACTCGATAACCGTTATGGGAGTCATTCTCTACAGTGAAGCCAAAAAAAGGAGCAAATGAGGATTAACAGTAAACAGATGTGCAATCCATTTTCCCTTTCATCTCTCCATCTGTCAAACTTTTCAGCTCGTCAAGGAATTGGAAGCAAGTTCAATTTTGCACTCAGTTGAAGACTTATAGAAACCTATAGTTTTTGTATTTTTCCCCTTAAATTATCAATCACAATTTTGATTCAGATTTATTCAAGAGGAATAGTTCTTTATTGATAGAAAATTCAAAGATGATTAGATCTTTTACATCAATCTGTCTTGTTCGTCTTGGTGATCAAAACAAATCAACTGACTCATAATTAGGAAAGTGCAAGGACCTAATCAGACCGTAAGCCAAACCAAATCAAAATTGTAACTAGATAACCATGGTAATAAGAATAATTATACAAAGCAACAGTTGCACCACGTCATTCGTGCAACAAACCAATGAGTTGGTCGTCTTCATTTTGGAAATTTAACAAATTTGAGTTGGTCGGTTACAGCCAATTCCAAACAGAACAGATGCAAACTAGAAAAAACAGTCTTGCCAGTAATCACTTCACAATCAGTAGCAAAATGTCAGGCAAAAAGGAACTTACAAGAATTCTACAAACTACCAGATAATAAGGCTTCTACATGTAAACCATTCATGAAAAAAGACGCTCGACAGGCATTCTAACAGAGTAGAATCTGAAAATTTAATTAATAGAACATAAACTTAACACTCTACTAATGATTAGTGACATTTATACTTGGGGCTTAGTTTCATCCTCATCCTCTTCTATCTTTGGAGCCAAGTAGAATCTCATATAACCCATTTCAGCAATCTTGTACTCGACCACAACAGGAAGTTCAGAAGACAAGCTGATGGTGACAGTGTTTGACAATGGAGTTGCCTTGGTGAAAGAGTTCATGTACCTCAACGCAAATGTCAATGACACCGGTTCATTCATCTCAACGATGGTTGCTTCTTCCGGCTGAAAAATGTAAAATCGTGTCAGAGTATATCAGCAAAAGCTATCTTATGATATTTGATATTTGATACATTGTGTTTGAGTAAAACTTATCAGTTAAAAAACATTTGATATTGGACTAGTACACTCTGGTTGTTCAGAGACAGACAATTAATAATAGAAGAAAGGGTCATTCCAGCCAACAAATTTATAAGTCAGGGTCAATTAACTCACACTTCACCATTATAATCAATAAGGGACAAGTTTAGGTCAATTAACTCCCAAATTGGGTCATCACAGCCCGTTAACAAGTTCATTCTGTACAATTTGGGGGTTAATTAACCTAACCTTAGAGAGTAATGTCCCTAATAGATTAAAATTGGTAACTATGAGTTAATTGACCCAATGCATGAGTTTAGAGACCGCAATGACCTTTGATCATTAATAACAAGATAAAAAGAGAAATACCTTGTCTACAGTAGTATTCTGCCTGACAACAATATTTGCAGTACCAATGTCACCTCTTGTGGAGAACTTTACTCCTTCCTTTGTTACCGAGATAACAACTGCGTGCACGTTTCAACACAAATATGTTATAATTTATAATAAAAAATCAATGAAGAATGAAACATGCAGAGAACTAATGCATCTCATTAGCAACAAAATTCAATGTACCTGTATCACCAATGCTTGCAAGATCTTTACAAATTTTTGCAAATTCAGCTGATGGCATCCTGACTATAGCATGATATTCTGCCTCAGGAATTCCCAAGTGTTCACTATCTATGTCCATAAGCTTCATCTCAAAATCCGAAATCTTGTCTTGTGCTTTAATAAGTGACAACAAGGGTAAGCAAACAGCAGAAGATCAGTTGCTAGAATCGCACATAAAATGATTATTAAGTCAAGATTGCCACTGGTTTGAAAGGCAACAATATGTCCAAGCTGGAGAGTAAGAAATGAATACATCGCCACACAAGTAATTTATTTAGCAGTAAAAATTTAACATTCTAACTTTAAAAGCAAGAAATCCATAGCATCTCAGGATCAGAAAAGCTAAACCCCTCTTATAACAAAAATCAATGCAAAAGTTACTCAATCAATCACAAGTTCAGATTATCTAGTACTAGAATTCAACATTGCTTTGAAATCAAATTTCCTCAAACCAAAATCTTCAAAAATCTAGTGCGTCCTTCACGCTGCTACTAAAAACAGCATGAATGTTTCAGCAACTTCATAGAATGCTTAGATTCAAGCAATTGTTTTACTTAAATAACAAGCTTTCTTGGAAAAAAAAAATCAAATCAGTTGAACTTGCATCTAAATTATTCCAAAACACACTAGTTTTTGCTTTATCATTAACATTACATAGTCCAAGTCTGAAAATAATAAATCCATCTTGATACTAGCAATAACTGTTATCCCAACAAACAAACAAAATCCAACATAGTCTTCAATAGCTAGAAAAGCAAACACCCAAAACAACTAAATCAAGTTACAAATTCTAATTAACAAATGAACTGCCTCATATAACCTCCTAATTCCAAAGTTTTACAGATATAAGCAAATGAAATCTTAAACTTAGTAAATCCTAAACAAATTAACAATAAAAATAACTAATTCAACATGTAACTAACTAAATCAAAACACCGACACTGTGACACACAAAATTGCTTCAATACACTCAAGTTTAACAGCTAATATATTAACCAAAAATATTTCATTTCTGCTTAATTTTTCATTTATTTACTTCACAGACAGAAACATATGCATAAACACGATATATTAACAAAAACAACATAATAGTTTTAGCAACAAATAAAAATGAAGGGCAAAAGAGACATACTGGGACTTTCAAACATGAAAGTGACAGTGTCACTGCCATCGTCAGCTTTGATAGTGATGATGTCATCATTACCAGAACACCTCAACATTTTAGACATATTGTTGAGATTCATTCCCATGGAAAGATTCCTGTCACATCGATAATGCTCAAACCCCTCCGATCTAAGCAACAGAGCCACCAGCGCCACGTGGCTCGAATCCATGGCTTGCAGAGAGAATCCAGTCGACGAACAATCGAAGTTGGCATCGTTCACTAGGTCTTTAATCGAATCCAACACCTTCTTCAGGAGTGACCCCTGCACCAACCTCAGCTCCAACATTTTGCGGAAAAACTGTCCAAAATTAGGGTTACGGTTTTGTTAGGAATGGAGGAAATTAAAGTTGTGAAAGATCGCGTGGGTGAGTTGAGAATAGCGTGAGGAGTGGAATTTATTACAGTTAGGGTTTTTAAACAAGGCGAGAGATAAAATTAGGGATTTTGGCGGGATTTTGGCGGAAATGGAGAGTTTAGTTCCCGCCACGAAAATGTGAAAATGGAACAAAAAGAAAAGGAGGGAAGGAGAGAATTTGGGCTGAGTTAAACTGATCAAATGGGCCTAAATGTGGAGAGCCCACTTATTATTTTTTCAGAAAAATATTGAGAAAATCACATGTTATACGCCTTTTTTTTTTAGGCTAATAATCACCGACGGTCCTCGACTTTTACCCCAAATTTCCCTAAACCCCCTATACTTTCAAAAGCTTCTCTAAACCCCCCAATTTTTATGGCGGCGCTCATTCATGGTCCTTATGGACGAAAATACCCCTCAGCGCCGTCATTTTTTGGCGGCTGTCATTTTAAAAAAAAAATTGGCGGCGCCATGTCAGCTGACACGTCACCAAAATACCCTAAAAAATTGGAAAACCCAAAATACCCTCAAAATAATATTTGAAAAAAAATCTAACCAAACATAAACCATCTATTCGAACCCAAACCACCACCCGACCTAACCCACCCGACCCAAACTAACCCGTCCCCTCTGGTCGTCTTCTCAGGTGAGAAGACGACCGGATCTGGTCGTCTTCTCCGGTCGTCTTCTCAGGTGAGAAGACGACCGGCTGGGTCGTCTTCTCGAAAAATTCTGTTCTCAAGAACAGAAAATTCTGTTCTTGAGAACAGATGAAATCTGTTCGCAGAAACAGATTTCATCTGTTATCACGAACAGATTTCCAAATCTATTCTTGAGAACAGATTTCTCAGGAACAGATTTCCAAATCTGTTCTTGATAACAAATTTGGCAATCTGTTCCAAGAACAGATATGGCCGGAGGACGGCGATGTTGGTGGCGGAGAACGACATCGGCGGCGGCGGGCGGCGGCAGGCGTGGTGATAGGTTGACCGGATGGTTGGGTTTGATTTAATATGGTTGGGTTTGATTTAGTGTGGTTTGATTAAAATATTTGAGGGGTATTTTGGGTGATTTAATTATTTTTGGATATTTAATGACGTGTCAGTTGACACCTGGCGCCGCCAATTTTTTTTTTTATATATAATTACAGCCTAAATTTTTAAGGGGTATTTTCGACCATAAGGGCCGTCAATGGCGCCGCCATAAAGGTTTGGGGGGTTTAGGGAAGCTTTTGAAAGTATAGGGGGTTTAGGGAAGTTTGGGGTAAAAATCGAGGACCGTCGATGATTATTAGCCCCTTTTTTTAATATGTTTGTAAAACTACTCTTTTAAACTTGTTATTGGCAAGCGTGCGCCTTTTTACTTTTTGTTTTGCATGAATACGTGATTATGGTCTGCTGTGGCAAGCATGGGTTATTATATAAGAGTAAATTAGATAAAATATGGTAATTAAGCAAAATAATTAGATCATTACGCTGTTAGGTTTGATTTTAGCTATCTACATTTTATTCTTTTGTTTTTTGATTTTTATACTTTTACTTTTGCACAAATATTACTCCTTCAACTTTTATCTCAGCCAACCCTAATTTCTTTATCATCTCAATTTTATTATTCTCCTTTTCATCTACAGCCGCCGAATTTTTCTTTCTCAACTCCGCCGCGAGTCCACTTCTACTACTGGAGCCCAACCAACTAAAACGAGAACGGCGACACCTTTAAGAAGAAAACGATGATGTCGCCGTTTTCTGCCGGTATGGGTCTTGGCCGTTCGTTCTTTTTGGCCGGTAGTCTTTCTCGTTCTAACCCCGAAACTACTCGTCGTTCACCCTCTTGCCGGCTGTCCAGCCTGTTATTGCATAGAAGAGAGAGAACGTTTTAATTTGTGTATCCATATGAAGGGTTTGAGTTTAGATCTGTAAGTTTCAGATTTAAATGTGCAAGTTTGTTTATGATTTGTGTAAATTCTTCAAGTCGTCGAAACGCCGCCGTTCTTCACGCCACCTTCATTCACCATCAACAGCAGCACCACTGCAATATTTGGTGTTTGAAAAAAATGCTTATATGTATCTGCAATATTTTTTAGGTGTTGGATAACTAATGGTTAATATTGGGTAAACCGTTAGGTAACCTGAACAACGAATGAACAACGAAGATCGGATCTGCAAATCAACGAAAAAAATGTTTTTGATTTGTAATTTTATGATCGGTTTTGTTGTTAGTCAACCAATGATTTACCAATGGTTAACCAATAATTTTATTTTAATACACTGTTAATAAACGTTAGGTTAACTGTTGGTAAACTTGTAATAATTTTTATTTTGAATATATCATTAATGAAATCGTTAGTAAACAGTTGCTGAATTTTATGTTTGTGGTTCGATTTTTTTGTGTTGCACAGCATGTTGCACTCTAGGTGTTTGAAGAAATGTTTGTGAGAATTGTAATATTTTTGGATGTTGGGTAACCAATGGTTAACATTGGGTAAATCGTTAGCTAACTTGTAATTTTTATTTTGAATATATCATTAATGAAATCGTTAGCAAACAGTTGCTGAATTTTATGTTTGTTGCTAGTTAACCAATACACTAATGACCTTATTTTTTTTAAAACCATGTTGGTTAACAAATGGTCAATCAATAATTTTAGATTTTAAAAAAGACGATTTACGTTTTATTTGATGGTTGCTCTTGCAGTGATGAAGGGGAGGGGTTTGTAATAGAATTTTCAACTAGTTTAATAAAAATGGAGATTTGAATTTGAAATAGTTTTTTTTGTTGGTTAACCAACGGTGTTGGTATACTGCTGGGTAACCAAAATCATATTTCTGAGATTAAAAAAAACATTTTTGAGAATAACAAAAGTTATTTTTGCAAAAAAAAGTACAAATTGTATTTTAAAAAGAAAATTTTGAGGTAGTATTCTTGAGAATATTTTATCTTTTTTTGGTATTTATCTAAAGAGGTCATTATATAATCATTGACAAGCCCAAATATCAAATTCTTATAATTGTTTATAATTTTCTTTTAATTCAACAGAATATGTAATAATTATTACAAGAGAAAGAGTCAAATGCATCACATCAAAATTATTATTATGTGGCAATTTTTTTATTTTTTAGAACAACAACTTTTGCTTTAATTTTATTACGATAGTTGTTATTTATTTTCACACATTTGTCTTTTATGATAAAGACTTGTCAAATTATCATACAATTTTTAATATTTGTTTTTTATTATAAAATAATTATAATTTATTTATTTTTATTTAAAGAAAAAATTTATTGTATTATTTTTAGTTATAAGAACTTTATATTTTATAATTTATTATTTATATATATACATTTGTCATTCAAAATATTTATGATTTATATGTAGTCTTTTTTATTTTTTATTTAATGTTTTTTTACCATACCAACACTATTAAGTGATGGTTCTTAAAGTTAACTTCTTTAGTGTCTGTTAATTCTTATTTTAGAAAAATAGATTTGTTGACTTCACTTTTTTATCACTTGTTGGTTTCTTCTTTTGTTGCTCGTTAGTTACTCGTTCTGAATTGCTAAACACCGCCCCTTTTTACTTAGCACCGCACAGCCACATTACATTTTTGCCCTTTTCACTTTTTGAATAGAAAACCAACTCATAAACAAAAAACATAAATTCTCTCAACTCATTCAACTCTATTCATATTTTACGAAAATGTCGGATTCCGAACGAGATGAAAATCGCCATAATCTTCTAAATGAACCTGCAAAACATAAATACTTACATTTACCAAATCGTAATAATATGTAATACAAAGTCGTAATAATATGTAATAAAAAATCACTGTCATTATTAAAAAAATCATTTTAAGGTTTTTTTTTTTTAAAAAAATAATAATTTCCGGCCGCGACGTTTTGGTCGCGGCCAGAAAAGGGGGACGCCGGCGTCCTCTCCAGAAGAGTGGACGCCGGCGTTCGGCGTCCCCTCTAGAGGAGGGAACGCCAATTTTCGGCGTCCCCTCCTCTAGAGGGGACGCCGAACGTCCTCTCTAGAAGAGGGGACGTTGGTTTTCGGCGTCCCCTCTTCTAGAGAGGACGCCGAACGTCCTCTCTAGAAGAGGGGACGCCGAAAATTGGCGTCCCCTCCTCTAGAGGGGACGTTGGTTTTCACGTCCTCTCCTCCGGAGAGGACGCCGAATTCCGGCGTCCCCTCCTTTGGAGAGGACGTGAAACGCAATCGTCACCCTTCAAAAATTTTAAATAAAAATTTAAAAAAACTAATTTTTATCTCGGAAAAGCCGGAAAAACTTGTTTCCGAACGTCGATATTCGTTTCCCGACGAATTATACTCGTTATCCGTCATTTTACTCGACTTTTTACGTAGTTGTTCGAGTGTGTTCGAATGAGTTGAGAGAACTTTTTTTTTTGAAATTTTGCTAGAGGGGCAGAAATGTCTTTCGCCTGTGCGGTGCTAAGTAAAAGCGGGCGGCGAATAGCAACACCCCGTTTGATGTTTATTGTTTGCTTTTCAGTTGATCGTTTGTTACTCATTATATTAGATATTATTCACTCTATTTTATTTGTTGCTATTTACCAACTAACATTATAAATATATTTGTATGATAAATGATACTTGCAAACTTTTTTTTATGTGAAACGTGGATAAGGAAGCAACTACAATAATTTATGAAAAGATGATGCAATCAACTGAAAAACTATCAAAGAGCAACTAAAACGTAACAAACTGAAAGATAGTACAAAAATGCATTATGGCTCCAGAGTATGATTATTTGTTTTAAAATATTTGTTTTAAAATCTTAATTATTTTAATGTAACTCTAGAATTTTCAAGCAATGTTTTTTAAACAAATGTTTTTACTTATTTTCTATTATTAATTTTATATTTAGATTTAATGTCATAAAAATGCATTATGGCTCCGAGTATGATTATTTTTTTTAAAATGTATTTATATAATTTTTTTAAAGGCGTAATTAAATTGAAAAAATGTGTGATTTATTCATATCGACCAGGGCGGAATTTAATGTAGATTTGCAAGTAAATTATAGACAATTAATGTAATTCAGTCTCTACTCTAAAATAACTACCAACTACCTATCATCAATCAACTCTTGTTTTTTTTTGTTTCTTCTCCAGTACAGAAATGTGTAACCAAACCAGTCATAAATACAGTATCTTTTAAAAACCCTAATCAATCTAAAATTTCAAAGCTTGAATTACACTTGTCATGGCAGCGGATCTCAATCCCAAATCTGATATTTCCTTCATTGAAATCTTTCTATGCAGTGCTTTTGCCGCTTGTTTTGCTGAGGTATCAACCCTTGTTTTTTTTTTATTATAGATTTGGATTTGGTTTCTTGATTCTTCTAAATGATTAAATGAGAATTTAGCCCTTTATGTGTAAACTTGATGATTAGCAGCTTCTTTAATGTCAATGCCGTTATATTCAAGCTAAGTGGCATCAATGTAATCCGAATTTGTGTGAAATTGAGTTAGTTCCGTTGTAAAGTTAACTTATTTTTCAGCAATTTGGGTCAAAATTAGAGGATTGAGTGCTTAGCTCTATTTTGAGTTGTATTTCATCTGGCCTTTATGAATTTCTTATTTGAATAGTCGTTAATTAGATGTGATTATATGATATGCAATGTAATTTGCTATCCTTCAATTCAATCCTAGTGTCAATCAATCGAAACTGCTACATTTTCTTACCATTGTGCTTTTGGATTATATAGCTCTGCACCATTCCTTTGGACATTGCAAAAGTTAGGCTTCAACTCCAACGAAAAGCCTCGACCGGGGATGGAGGAAGTATACCGAAATATAAGGGCTTGCTGGGTACTGTGGCTACTATTGCAAACGAAGAAGGTTTAGCGGCACTTTGGAAAGGCATCACTGCAGGATTACATCGTCAGTTTATTTATGGAGGTTTAAGGATTGGATTATATGAACCTGTATGTCTTCAGTATTTTGCATATGTGTATATGATTAATATTTGACAGATATTGATGGCTTTCCATGTATTTGATGTTAATAGGTGAAAACATATTTGGTTGGTGGTGATTTTGTTGGAAATATTCCTTTGTACCAGAAGATATTTGCAGCTTTGCTAACTGGTAAACACAAGTGGTAAACTAAACACTCAAATTCTCTACTGCTTATCTTGTCAAACTTATCATAGTCCTCTTTAAGCAGGCGCTATAGCAATCACAGTTGCTAATCCAACTGATCTCGTGAAAGTTCGCCTGCAAGCTGAAGGAAAATTACCAGCTGGGGTGCCTGGACGATATGCTGGAGCTCTGAATGCATATTTGACCATAATGAAACAGGTTTGTTTTTAGACAACCTAATAGTATTCTTTTTGTTAGTAAATAAATGTAATTATGGTGTATCTGTTCTCATCTAGGAAGGAATTGGTGCTTTGTGGACTGGACTTGGGCCTAACATAGCACGGAATGCTATCATAAATGCTGCTGAACTGGCCAGTTATGATCAAGTGAAACAGGTGAATTCCGAGTGATTTAAGGTTAACATACTAATTTTATTACTTTCTATTGTTGAATCTGTAGAATTTTGCAGTGATGTCCTAATCCTTCAAAATTATGCAGACAATTTTGCAAATTCCAGGGTTCATGGACAACGCTTTTACTCATATCCTAGCTGCTCTTGGTGCAGGACTTTTTGCGGTCTGTGTTGGTTCTCCTATTGATGTTGTAAGTATCCTTTGCCCACCAACTTGCACTTTCAACAAATTAGTAAATCTTTGGCATCTCAAAAAAATTGGTATAATCATATTGCATTTATAGCAACGACTTCGATTTTTCTGTAGGCATTGATCTGATCATGCTTGATAGTAAACATATCGTGTATGCTTTGCAATAAAGCTGTTGAAAGTAATTTACAAGATAGCATCTTAATATTAACAAAGCTAGTAAAATATTTTTATGATTTTAGCATTAACTTTATTGAGTACTAACGGGCACCATTGACATCTCTTTGACATCTGATTTTTAGAATAATACATAAAATGAACCAAAGAGATAAAAAGGCTAGAAGATTGTGTTATATATTTAATTTGCATGTGATTGTTAATTCTAGACTGGATGCTATCCTTTTGATGTTGCAGGTGAAATCCAGAATGATGGGAGACTCATCGTATAAAAGCACTCTTGAATGTTTCATCAAGACGCTGAAAAATGAGGTGTGTTAACAATTAACTTTCTCTAAGTTTTCAATTAGATTCCAAATGAGTTGTGCAACTTTTTTATGTTTCTAGGTTTACAAAAACTAGGAGACCAAGCTATTAGCATGCTTTACTATTACAATTTATTATGCTCTTCACCCCTTTAGCCTTTTTTCTGTATTGTTACTAAAGCTTTGAAACAGGAACATGAACTTACTACTACATGAGACTATTATTATACGATAAGTGCTGTCATATTGTTATTGACTTATTGCAGCTATGCACATGCAGGGAATTTTTGCCTTTTATAAAGGTTTTCTTCCAAATTTCAGCCGACTGGGATCTTGGAATGTCATTATGTTTTTGACTCTTGAGCAGGTAGTATTTGAAAAATACTCTTTCCTAAATGGTATTATTCTCTTATAGATGCATATTCAGGGAAATTGCCTCATTCATACTGTTCATTGATTTGATATCTATCAGTTGGTTCTTATATATTCCCTGGGGTAAAACTACGTTAATGCAAAATAGTTGTTTCCTGTTGAAAGTGCTACTAAGGACATTCTAGTCTTGTTATATTGTATAAGCTTAGGCTAGTGATTAGTGGGGTGTAATCTTTAAACAATCGACTGATTAGGTATGCAACTTTGATATTTTAGTTTACTTTCACTTCTATATTCGCCACACATTGTTTTCTGCAAACTAATTCATAATTGGGTTAGAGACGAACTACTATTAACCTAATTCTTGACAAATTTCTAGGTGTTTGGGAGTTGATCACGATTTTGACAATGTATTATTATAATGATCTTAGTTTCAAATTTATATTATGTGGCATGCATTCTGTTTCAATAAACAAATTAATCGATATGGAGAAAGTTTTATTGCTGATTTGTTTTCGTGCTGGTAATGAGAAAGGCTCATTCTTATTAGTTATGACTATTATTACAGGTGAAGAGAATATTCACTAGGGAAATATACAATGACTAATAAGTTTCTGCAAGCTTAGAAGACATGACCTCTTCAACTTTTGGCGGTTTTTCCACTAGAAATAAGGTTCACTTACGAGAAATTCTTACATAGACTATGTCCACCACGTCATTTGTGGATAGAACCAATGAATTGCAACACATCATTGAAACATATCAATAATGTGATGCAATTAATTAGAATATTTCAATGATTCAATGGCATGTTGCAATTTCTTTGGTGCAGTCAACTGATTATGTGATGAACAAAGTCTATGCAAGAATTTATTTTCGCTTTGCTCAGAATTCTTTCCGCTTGGTTAAAGTGAGAACTTTCGACAAGTTTCCTCATCATTCAACCTGGAAACGATGCACATCGTCAGAATTTTATTTCCAGTGCCTCATTCAAACCCAAAAAGGGACTATATCCTCAGACTATTCTTATGTTATATCAGATGATTTGAAGTCCTACACTTCAGCAGGCTATTCAAAAGAGCATCTCTTGTAATATCTTGGTTAAAGCTGAGCCATTTGTTCAGCTTATGTATAGATATAAGCACTTGAGTAATTCATTCTCTGGATCGAATTGTATGCATTTACTATAAAATCAATAGCAATTTATCCCCAATTGTTTCTTAATCTGTTTCTTGAGCTCCTATTGTTTCTTATCTTATCGATTGTTTGCATTAGGATTGTCCATTCGGTATTTCGATTCGGTTCAGCAACAACAGAGGCCGAAATTGATCGGTTGAACTGATTCTTTTGCATAATTTATAATAAATAAATCGAAATTGCCATTTTTTATTACATTTGATTTAGTTTTCTTGGTCAGTTTGATTCATAGCTCGCTTTGTTTTGGATTTTGCACTCTCCTACCTTTTCTCTACCACATTAAAACGTGCATGCAGATTAGGGTAATTGATTTTGAAGATCACTGAACTTTCGATTTTTTTCATTTCAGTCATTATTTTTTTTTTCTTTTCGATCACTGAACTTTCATTTTTTTTTATTTTCTGACCAAAAATGCTTAGGTAGCAGTCGGAATTATTACCTTTTTTTATCTGAAAATTGCTATATATGCATAATTTCACCTAAAGACTGATTTTTAGAGTGAAATTATGTATATATGATAAATTTTCAAAGTAAAACTTGTAAAATCCGGTTGCCACATGTCAACTTCCGGCTGCCACCTAATCATTTTTGCCCAGAAATATCAAAATGAAAAAAAATGAAAGTTTAATGATAAAAAAGAACAAAAAAAATAGTTTAATAACTGAAATGAAAATAACTGAAAAGTTCAATGATGGTCAATTACCCGGCAGATTAGAGAAGTACTATGTTATTTCCTGAAAGAGTACAAAGTTGATATATGCTTACACTTAACTCGAGAGAAGACACCAGTAAACAATTAATATTTTCACCCGACAGGCTGCTCTATATGGTACAGATGATCGGCATAGAACCTTAACAAACAAGTTTAAACCAGCAAGAGACTTTAGGAGCTGCTTCAGTATTCATGTCACACTCCAAATAGAACAAAGTTCTGTTATTCCTATAAAACCAACAGTAAAACAACTCAAGTTCTAGGCACTAGATAAACCCTAGCCCTGATAACCGATCCATTTCCAAGCTTGAACCCAGGACTAACCGGAAATCCAACTATCTGACCACCCGGTACTCTCCCGCCCGAAAACTTCACCACACTTTCCATATATTGTGGATGAAACTCAGCTCCCCTGCTCGCCTCAAATTGACTCGGTGCAGGGTCGAGTGAGAATGCCAGCAGATGAAGCAACCAAATCGCTTTAGCCAGCCCTAAAAACTCACCGTAAAACTGACTCCTTGGATGACTGCCAGCCAACACTTGTTGCCGCTGCTCCAAATTTCCAAACAATGATTCCTCCATTTTCGGATGCACAATGGTGACATATTTCTTGAAGCAGAATTTCCCAAAATGACAAGTTGGCAAGATTCCAAGAAGCTCAACAGGGTCCATTGCCTTCATATCTCTATACTGACTAAAACAGTCACGACGAAACTGATCAGGGTTCAAAAGCGACGAAAGGCTACCATCCATATAGAATGTCTCGTGATCAAAACCCTGAAAGATCTTTCGAGAAATGTAAGACTCTAAAGCATACTTAGCATGATGAGTCACAACAGTCGAAGCAATAGCAGTAGTGTTAGTAGTGGTAACATAATCTGTAGTAGCCGCAGCTGCTTCAATAGAACGAACAGCAGCAGCAATATCCCAGTGAGCAGAGCGCATCAGAGACAAGAGAATCGAAGTAAATGACTTTGATGTCTCTTTCACTTGGCTCATTGTCGCTTCAAAAAGATCCGGCGCTGGAGCTAATGCAACTGTAACAAGCATAATCAAAAAAATTGTTATAAATGTTCATTCATATATCCTATACACTACAATTAATCGAAAGATGTGAAAATTCGTCAAAAGACACTTAAATGTTCATTCACACATCCTAATACACTGCCTTTAATCAAAAAAGATGATCGACTTTGTCAAAATAAACTTAAATGCTACATCCACACATCCTGATACACAACAATTAATTGAAAAAGATGATGAAATTCAACAAAAGAAACTTAAATGTTCATTCACACATCCTAATACTGTATGATTATTCAAAAAAAGATGATTAAATTCGGCAAAAGAAACTTAAATGTTTATTCACACATCCTAATACACTACATTAATCGAAAAAGATGACAAAATTCGTCGAAAGAAACTTAAATGTTCACTCACCTATCCTAATACACTACAAAGCAACTTAAATGTTCATTCACACATCCTAATACACTACACTTAATCGAAAAACATGATTAAATTCATCGAAAGAAGCTTAATTACCTTGAGCAGCAAGACTGCAATTAACTTTCCTTTTAGAGAAAGACCTTCCTTTTTTACCACTACTCATATTAGTACTAAGATTCTTAATCTTCTCTCTCAAATTCTCTACTTCACTCTCTCTATTCTTCACTTCCTTCTTCAACTCCTCAACCGCAGCCTCATATGGCGCAACAACTTCCCTCAACAACCCCGAATTATCCCCACCCCCGAATTTCTTCCTTCCGCGGCCATTAACATTATTCACACAAAAGCTCACACATCTCCTAAACCTCTCTCTCAGAAACCCTAACTTCCTCAACTCACTAACAACTGCAGCATCAGCAACTCGCATTCTCTCCGCATCCCACGGACAATGCGCCTCCTGTAAACTAACGTACGCTCTTTTCATAACGGAAACTGAACCGAACACCTCACTCATAAGCATCTCCATCTCCATTAGTCTCTCTATTGTTACCATTTCATTCAAATTATTTCCTCTTTTTTTCACTTTTTTATTCTCTATTTCGAATTCATCTTCTTCTTCGAACTCCTCGTGCTCGTCGGATTCGTACTCGTAGACCTCGCTTTCGTCGCTTCCGGCTACATTTCCGGAATCTTGTCTGCCGGCGGCGAGTGGATGGAGTAAGCAAGAAGCTGCTACGCGTTGGATTAGGTCGGAGAAATTCGATACTTTGTTCGCCATTTCTCCTTTCTTCTTCGGTTTCACTTCGCCGTTCCTTGAAACGACACAGTTTTTATTAGTCTTTCGAAACAATGAAGAAGACGATATAAAACGCACCGTTTTAAAGAAAAAAAAAAAAAACAAGCACACAGGTGAAGATTTAAACCTGTGAATGTGATGAGCTCGGAGAGAAAATCTTGATGGATTGAGAACCGCTGGATCTTTGCTTAACGGAAATGAGCTGAACAAGCCGAAGTTACTGTCTACTGAGTCGTGAAACTCGCTGCGGTAACTTTCCAGCTTCTCCTGCTGCTTCTTTTTCTTCCTGGAAAACCAGAGAACTGAGTTTTGTCAAACCGGTGACTCGGTTGCCGGTGAACCGGTGATGATCGTTGAGAGTAGGAGTAATGACGATAATAATGTCGTCGGAGTTAGTGCAGTGGAGAGTGTGGGTGCACGTGCGTGGGGTACATGGACATGAATATCTAAGTCTGGATTTTGGCGAGTATGGATAAACTCGCTATCTGGATCGTACACGTGTGAATGATTGTAATAAAGTTTATAGTTGATTTAATTAATGCTCATCACATGCAGACCTGACTTGGGGGTCAATGTAAATATATTTACGTGCTATGCACGTCGCTCGTAACGTAACTCTTTAATAAATATATTAGTAAATTTATTATAATTATATCAATTTTTTATTTATAATTAATATTAAATTAGTTAAAAAATTTTGTAAAAATAAATACTCCCTCCGTCCCAATAAAGTTGTCCACTTTGAGAATTTTTTTTGTCCCAAAACTCTTGTCCACTTTCAAAAAGTAACTAACTTTACATTTAATTTTCCTATATTACCCCTATTTAAAGTCCACTAATAAAAGTAAATTGCAAGTGGACCCTACATTAAATAGGGGTATGACAAGAAAAGTAAGGAAAATTTTACAAAAACTATAAACAATGATTGCTTTTCTTAAACTATGTGATAAAGGCAAAGTGGACAACTCTATTGGGACGGAGGGAGTATAATATATTCGGTTATTAAATTTTTTTCATACTGAATTTATTCTTCTTTTAGTTTTCTAATAACCATAACTAAAAAATTAACTTAATTTTATTAATAATATCTTTAAAAATAATAAGATAAAAATTTAAATAATAATATATTAACCAAATATAGTATTTTATTTTTGTAGCTCAGTCAAACTTAAAAATAGGTATTCCTACTAATTTGGAGATAATTTAGTTATTTTTTACATATTAAAAACTAAATTGTAGATAATTTAGCTACCTATTCTAATTAGGACTTTAATTATAATAGTGATTAATTAAATAACTAATTAGTTAATGACTATAAAACCTTTATTTAGTAGTAAACTGAAAAGGATTATTCAGTAAATTTGCCTGTTCCCCCATCCGTACTTTTATATATAATATAGATGAAAGAAACTTTCTTAAATAAGAAACTTTTTAATTAGATCCGGTCTATTAAAAATCTCAACTAATTAAATATGGTAAAAATTAGATAAAAACTCATTGGTAATCTTTTTTTTTTCAAAGCAGAAATATTTATACAAAATAAATAAAATCATACACCAAAATAAATGTTTAAAAAAATTCAGACAATGTTAGTGTAATTTAGCTTAAAAACATAATTGATATATGTATAAAATAATATGTATAAAATAGTATTATTCTCATAATTACTTTCTCAATAAATTGTTAGCTTTGTGTATATCGAAAGTAATAGGAGCATGATAAAAAAAAATAGATGTATTGATAATAGAAAATAGAAAATTCATTAAAATAAACTTTTGACTAAAATTTGCAAATTTCTTAATGAAGGTTAAAATATTTTTTAAATCTAAAACGTTGCATTTTTTATCAATTACGATCAAATCTTTTAATTTTTATAATTATGTCGAATTTAAAAGCTTTTGTTTACAATTGTGACTAAAAATTTGAATTTTATTTTTTAAATCCAAATATTTGTGCTTTTTTATTATTTAAAACTAAATTTTAAATTTTTTTGTCTAACTTTTAAAAAGAGTTATATAAATATTTGATCGCAATTAATAAAACCGCACAAATTTGCATTTGAAGAATAAAATTTAAAATTTTGGTCATAATTACAAAAAAAAAAGCTTTCAAATTTGATATAATTATAAATAAAAGTATGATTATAATTTATAAAATACGTAAAAGTTGGAATTTGAAAAATAAATAACCTAATGAAAAGGTAAGTAATTTTTTTATGGATTAATTTATTTTGAAAAGATAAATCAAATATTATTTTTATCGCTTCGACCTTTTAATTCAAATAGCATAATATATAAGTAGCGTACTTATACAGGAGACCTAAAATATATAAACTTGCATGCAAATGATAAAAAAGAAATAGGACTGCAAATGAACTGAATCAAGCTGATCTTTAATATATTCATATTTAGCATATTGTTATTCGAACGAGATGTTCATGTATAACTCAAGTTTGCTTTGAATTTTAAAGGCTTATCCCCTTAAAAAACCCTCACCTTTTACCCCCAATTCGTTTGCACCCTCACGTTGCAAAACCACCAAATATACCCAAATTACGACCTTTCACTTTCAATTGTACCCTCAAGCATTAAATTGATCTCTTTTCACTTGAAAAAATAGATTTATTTTTGTTTAAAAAAAAATATTAAGTCCTATTTTAAAATATAGGCTAAAATTTAAAGTATTGATTTGAACATTTTTCAAGTGAAAAGAGGTCAATTTAATGCTTGAGGGTGCAATTGAAAGTGAAAGGTCGTAATTTGGGTATATTTGGTGGTTTTACAACGTGAGGGTGCAAATGAATTGGGGGTAAAAGGTGGGGGGATTTTAAGGAGATAAGCCAATTTTAAATAATAAGCTCGAGCTCGGTTTATTTAAATTTTATAATATCTATGCTCTCTTCAAACTCGGGTAGTGTTCATTTGTTTAAATGTTGAACGAGCTGAGCTCAATCTCGTTCATATATATGCTACGCATGCATGCATGTTGAGTGCGATCTCGTTCATTTAAGTGCTAATCGAGCCAAGCTTGGACAGCGTATAAATAAACAAACACAAATCAATATGAGTTCAGACTTCTAACAAAGTAAAACTATACAATTTGAAAGTTACATCAACTTATTTTAATGCGATCCAGTTCATGAGTTGTTAATCGGAGCTCGTATTTAGCTCACGAACTCATAATCAAACTTATGTATTATGAACGTAAATGAGTTGATCTATCACTGAATTCAAACTTGGTTTGTTTAAATAAATAAACATAAAGTAAAGTTCGAGCTCATTCATATAGACTAATGAACGTGCTCGAGCCGAGCACCACACCGAGATGATCAGATCATATACAACCATAAAAATAAGTAGTGTTTAGGGTTTACCTTGAAGTGTTGGAACAGAGAAACATGCTCGGAAACATAGTTTTTGGATGGAACGTAGTCGCAGAGAGATAAGTGAGATATGAGCAATAATTAGAAGGTGAGAATGAACAGGCCATGATCTTAAATATATAGCATTACCTATGACACTGATTTAACTAACAAACAAGACAATAAGAAAATGTTGGATTCTCAACTAGTTTGTCTTTTGAATTTTAGTTCATGCCATTTATTCTATTTCCTTCAATACAGAATCTTTATGCCAAACTTATTCATTTCTTCCAAATTTCTTTTCATTATTTTGGTTTCGTCAAATAAATAATGATATTTCACCGTCAATTTTCAGTTATAAAATAATCGGAATAATTTTTTCTTAAATTTTATGTATAATAACAAAATTATTCAATAATAACATTAGATACATAATTTTAAAAAATGATGATATTTATAGACTAGTTTACCATAAATTAAGAGGTTAAAATATATCAAGTCTTTTAATTTAGGGTTAATGTCAAAAAAAATCACGAACTTTACACGTTTTCTCATTTTAATCACACAATTTAAATTTTCTCGTTTTCATGCACGAACTACCACTTTTTCTCAAATTCATGCACGATGTTGAGGTGACACTCCTTCATTGGTGTAAAATGATCTCCACCTCAGTGAATTACAACAATGGAACCGTGACACCTTAGCACCGTGTATGAATTTGAAAAAAATGGTAGTTCGTGCATGAAAATGAGAAAATTTAAAATTCGTGATTAAAATGAGAAAACGTGTAAAGTTGGTAAATTTTTATGACATTAACCCTTTAATTTAATTAAACTCAGCCAATCAAACTGCTGAAAATATTTTTAGAGATGTTTCTCACAATTTAGTCATAGTTATATACTTTCTCCATTATTTCCATTCTAACTGTTTTTTTTCCGTACACTCTAATCGATAATTTTTGTTTATAGAATGGTTTTTATCTTAATTTTTTTTTTATCTTCTTTTAGTTATTAGAAAAATTTATAGAGAAATGTGATGCATCTAATGTAATTTAAGGATCTAAAAGTTAATATATATATATATATATATATATATATATATATATATATATATATAATTTAATAAATTTCTTTTAGCAACATGCAAATGAAATATTCTAATTACAATGGAAGGGGAAAGGGAAAAAATTATTTTACTTAAAATATAATTATGGGGCAAGATAGTTAATATTCTTTTAGCTATATCCACTAGTTAAATCAGGAAAGAAGTACATTAGAGGAAAACACACATGATGACTAAAAAGGAAATTAAATGAAATGATTACAAAAAATAATACCAAAAAAATAAACATAATAATAGTACTAAAAAAATAATTAAAGGGTGAAAAGAACACAATGTAAAGTCCTAGCCACCAGATTGATTAGTGTAGAAAATATATAAAAAGAGAAAACATAAAACATGGTGTCGACCAATGATAGAAGGTAGATTGCGAGAGGTTTGCTGTAAATTTGTAGTGTTTCTGGTGTAAGTATCGTAAACCTGAGGTTCAATGTCCATTCATGAATGCTTCTTAATTATTAATTTGCATTATATATATATGTAGGATGGCTATAGATAATATTTTGTAAGTTTGCCCCTCATCCCTCAATACTCTTTTGAGTTGTCCACTCCTACCTTTTATGGTAATGGCAAAGTGCATGCATCACTCTTTAAAATCTAACTAGTGGATATAGCTAAATTCATATGATCTAAATTAACTTTCAAATCTAACTAGTGGTTTAAAGTAGTTAATTAAATTAATTTGGTGGTTGAACTTTGAGCAATATAAAAACTCAAATCATTCTCATAATTTTAATGTGGAATGCGACATTTATTTCCTTTTGTATTTATGACGTCCTTATTGCGAGTGACGTCAGGTCTAAATTCGAACGCATTCATAAAACATTTGTTTTGACTTTATATAAACTGTAACAGGTCGATTCAACTTACTCAAATTAATTTCAAACAAATTCACCAGTCTAAAATGATTGATCCAAATTAATATTATATTTGAATCTTTTACTTAATATTAAACACTAAAGCTATCCTCATATTCTTTATGTGGAATGACAGTTCGAGTTCGAAGTTGAACTTAAAAATTCAAATTCATTTGGATTTGAGTTTGAATTTGACATAACAAACTCAGCTTGACTAATTTATACCTCTATTTATCATTATATTCAAGTTCAATTTTTTTTAGATTTTTCTTCTTTTTTGATATAAGATATATAAGACGTTCTAAAAAGATCTCAACTCAGGATAACACTTGAATGAAAGCCGGTTAACAACGGTAAACCTACGATTGATTTTGTCGATCGAAAAATGTTTCTCAAATTTTTTATATTCAAATCAACTTTTACTCAAATATTCATATAGACATTTTGCGAAAAATAAATTCTAACTTCAAATTTTGAACAGTAGCGTCTACTGCAGTTTGAATATGTTTTTAGGAACTAATTAATTCCTTCATAACTATCTGATAATATATTATTATGGGATACTCATGCATGATAAATTTTGTTTTCTTCTCCATTATACATTGATTAATTAGGCCACTTTTCAAAACCATAATCAAATATTTAGCTTCCCCCACATGATATGGTCACATACGCTTGCCACGTTTTACATGAAAATAAAAAATTAAAAAATTGTTAGAGAAATACATTAAACTATAAGCTTTTCAGTGACATGAAATGTTATTACAAGTTGCTAGTGTCCCTTAAATTGGCAGATTGCATTTGGAATTTGCATATTTTACATTCATGATTTGAAGTAAATTGGCGTTTTTAGAGCAAGTGATTTGATGGTGAAACAGACTTAACATTTCTAAAACTTTTGCTACCACAAATGGTAAAGGTTGTGACACCCTATTTATGTAAATTCTTCTTAATTTTATTCAGAAGTTTTTAAATATATTTTGGCCTTTAAGTTGTTTGCCCTTCTTAATCTAAAGAAATTACAATTTTTCATGTAAAATTTATTTCAATCGGTACAAAATTATTTATAAAACATTACATATTAACATCTTTAATTTTAATTTTTTTTATTACATGTTAAATAAATAACCAAAATATTAAACCCCTCTTATTTTTAATTTCTAGCTATGCCACTGTGGTTGAACTTAAATATATTTAAATGCATGTGAGTTATTATATATTTACCTATATATGATAAAATATTCTTATCTATTAATCACTAATATTTTTAATATTCATTGAAACCATTTAATTTTTTTTAATTTTTTTCGTGTATGGTCCGAATTTTTAAAATATTTAATTTCTCATTTTTTTTTCATTTTCAATTGTAGTTATTTGTTTAAACTGGAGTGAAAAAATATACTCTTATATTAGTTCATAATTTAAATTTTTAATGGTAAAAAGATATATTAAAATGAAATGAAATAATATAAAGGACATATTTAAACTTTCTCCATTCCAATTTGAAGAAATTACTAATATTAAAATTGAAAATTAAACGATAGAACTAACGATTTTGAAAATCTGAGACATGAACAAAATAAATCAAAAAGATGAAATATTTTTGAATGATTAAATCTTATAAAATTTTCATTTTCATTTTGAGATGTTATATGTTTATAGTTTAAATTTTATTTTTAGAATTTTATCAACAACACAAATTATTTTTAGAGGAATATTACACTAATTTTTTCTTTTTTTCAAGTAAATGTTAACAGAAAATTTATGAAATAATTACCATTAATTAGGATATGACAAGAAAGTTTATAATAATAAATATTTTTTCAATATTTTTATAGAATGATGTGAGACTTTTAAAATGTGATGGATTTTTTGTTTTATTCAATTTCAAAAATATTGAATTGGGAAAATTACATCATTAATATAAAGTCGGTCCAATTTTTTAAAATATGTTTTTTTAGATAAATTTTATTCTATGTTTGATGTTTTTTCTAATTGTGCACCTGAATCTTTTTATGCATCATATTTAATAGAAATATTTAAGAGAAGCACCAATGATGTATTTTTAAGGTATCTGATATGTATCTACGAGATATTTTTTTAGGTAAAGATAAGAATATAAGAATATAAAAATTAAAAGATTAAAAAATTATTATTTCTAGGTAAAGATAAAAGTTTTGAGTTTCAGGCATAATTCCAATATAAAATGATTTTTTTTATAATTTTGTGGATTTTCCTTGAATTTGGGCTTGTGATTACAGTCTTAATTTCTGGAGGAAATTACTCCCTCCACGCTTTTTTTCAAATTATTTGTGAAAATACTCTTCCAACTTTTTCATATACAAGCGTGCTCCTTTTTTAAAGTTGGGTTTGCACATATACGCTTTTTTAAACTTCTTTGCTAAACACAAGCTTCTTTGTTAACTCATGTTGTGAAGAGTATATTCCCAAGCTGTTGACTCCTTACTGATAACCAAAGTTCATGATTTCCCAACGCTTTTTGAAAAGTTGGAATAATAAAATTTGATTTATCTTACTTTGACATTTGTTATCAATGTTTAGACACTTGTCTTTAAAATAAACACTTGTCATCATAATAGTTTAATTTTTTTATTTGGCTTTTTAAAATGAATTTTATTCATAAGAGTCTATATATTTTATCTTTTATAAACAATTGTCATTCATTTTTTAATATTTGTCTTTTTTATTCGGTAACACTTAATATTTCAATCCTTTATTTTTTTAATTATTAGAGTTTATATATTTTACAATTTATCATGTATATATAGATATTTATAATTTGAACATCTTATTCCCTTTAGTTTGTCTTTTTTATCTTCCAAATTCTTATATATATTATTAATTTATATTTTTTCCATACTAATGATATAAATAAAAGAATGTAGTAAAATTTAAACAAATTATAACATATTTTAAAGGGTTAAATGCAAATTCATACATCAATTTTGACCTAATTTGCAATTACAACATAAACTTTTAAACTTGGCAATGTCGGTAACCAACTTTCATTTCTTGGCAAATTGGTACACCGGCCAATCATAAAACGACAAATGGCGGTTTATTACAATGTCCACGTTAGTGTTTTTTGAGTTTGATGTATCGATTTGCCAAAAGTGTAAAGTTGGTTACTGACATTGCCAAGTTTCAAAGTTTATGTTGTAATTGCAAATTAGGTCAAAGTTGGTGTATGAATTTGCATTTAACCCTATTTTAAAAGCAACAATTTATAAGATATAATTTTAGGAAAAAAAATGAAAAACAATACATGTTTGCATTTTTCATTTCAGTTTTAATTTATTGCTCGATAATTGACTTTATCTTGCTCATTGATTGTTTTTTTTTGGTTACTCATTGGTTTCTATTTGTTCTTGGATTGCTTATTTATACCAACTATGTCTTAGAGAAAATAGATTAATGGAAATTAGATAGTTGTTTTCTAGGAGATGTTTAGTGAGGCGTTTTTAAAAAGCGTATGTTATAGATACTTGACATGTACTTTAAACATATTTGC
Organism: Mercurialis annua; assembly: GCF_937616625.2. Taxonomy (NCBI): domain Eukaryota; kingdom Viridiplantae; phylum Streptophyta; class Magnoliopsida; order Malpighiales; family Euphorbiaceae; genus Mercurialis; species Mercurialis annua. The sequence goes on along the minus strand of NC_065575.1, from coordinate 693,494 downwards.
TCTTATGCTAATTCTAGTAAATTTTGTAGTATTGATGGATCATATAGCTTTATAGTAGTTTTATAGTAGTTTGATAGTAGCTCGTCAGTAGCTTTGCAATCCAATAAGGAGTTAACGTTATTTATTCATGAGTGGGGTTGTCTTCTAAACATGATTAAAAATTGTGGTTTTAGCCTACTGTGGATTTTGTTAGTGTAAATCTTCAGTTTCTTTTAGTTATATAATTTGATGATTATATCATGTTTCTACTTTTTATATAGGGATTGTGGCATATTTGTGGCTGCATTTGCCGAGTACATCATTGCAGGGAGGAAAGAGCCTTATCAACTTTCGATTGAAAATATAAGGTCTAGATATTGTAATTTGTTGTATTTCATGCAAAGCCAAAGCAACCGCCAATGGCGATAACCGATACTCAAGCTGCACCAAATGTAATAGAAGGCGGAGGTAAAAAAGAAGAAGATTAAAGTAAAGATTAAAGAAAAAAAAGCTGCATCAATGATAGAAGTAGGTAGAGGGAAAACGAAAATTATTAAAATAGAGAAAAAGTAATAATGTTGTATGAATTATGATACTTTTATATTTTCATGTCTATAAATTTGAAGTTTGTTGATTATTATTTTTTAGTATATTTTATCAGATGTTGATACTTTAATTTTTTTGATTTTACATTTTATGAATGCGTGTTATTTTAGTGCATTGACAATACAAGTTTTCATATGAGTTTTAGCTACTCATAAACTACTCATAAACCACCAAAAAGCTGCTTGAATTTTATAATAATTGAACAATAAATTCATTTTCTGGTTTGAATTTGTACGAGGTAATCAAAATATATTTAAAAAAGTAGCCGAAATGAAAGATAAATAAAACAAATGATATTAGCAATTAAAAAAATAACTAAAGAGCAACCAAATATAAAATAAATACAGAGTTGGTTGTTCATTAGTTTTTTATTGGTTGCTCTTTAGTTGTTTGTTAGTTAATCTTCAATTGCTTGTTAATTGTTTTTTTAGTTGTAATCCAAATTAAACTCATGATTTCAATCACTATAGTATACAAATGTTATTATATTTTTATATGTATTACAAAAATAGTAAAGATATAATATAATATTATATGATTAAATTAGATGAAAGTCATTTCAAAATTAAGAGAATTAAGTATTTTATTTTTCTATTATTCTTTTGTTGTTGAAAGCCAACTGAACCAGAATATAACTTATTCACAATTGATTTCTAAATGAAAAGGTTGTTGTCAAGTTTTAGAAGCAAAAATAGAGAAAGAAAACTAGAGTCACTACTATAAAATATCATTATCTATAAATAAAATTCAACAATTAATAACCGACATCAACAAAAAGAACATGAAGACAAGAATTTGATTATGTGCTCAAAGAGTAAACTATAGCAAAAATTGATGAAACAAAAAAAAGAGATAGAAAGGTAAATAATTATAAGAATAATTTTTTTTAGAATTAAAGAATAAATAATAGCAGATCTAATAAATTAAAATCTACTAGTTGTAGCCACGCGGTTACGGAAGAGAGTTCAACTTGCACTGGCAAAAAACTGGCCCCTTTGCCGGAAAGAGTTTTTTGTACATCAGAAATAAATAGGCGGAGAAGTTCTGCTGGACCACCAGCAAAAAAAGGAGAAGCTCTGCCGGAGAGAGTTCTTCGTTCAGCTACAAAACGATGGTGGAGCTACTCCGCCGGAAAATATTTTCCATCCACCTGTGCTAGCTAGTTTAATTGAACAATAAAATTAGAAAAGTGGTAAGCGGCTTGGTATCGCTTAAGCAAGGTTTCGGGTTCGAGTCCTTGTGAATGCAGAAAATTCCCACTGGCAGACTCACCCACCATGCCAGGTGCGCGACGCGGGTCGGATCCGGATTAGTCAGGGCAGCCTTGGAAACCGGATGGGCTTACCAAAAAAAAATTAGAGAAGTTTTGAGCGTATAAAAGTTAAATTAATAACCAAAAAAGCGTAAAAATGCATATTGAAAGTTGTGAGAGTATTTATACAAACAGGTCTGCCAAACAACGCATTTATGTAGAAAGCCGAAGAAATTAATACAAAAAATTGAACAATTAAAAAACAACTAAAAATGATAAAACAACTTAATACTAAAGAATAATAACTTGAAAGATAAAAATTCATGTCAAGGAATTAATTTTTATTTGAAAATCTACACAAATGTATAATGTAAATAAAAAGTTGAATGAAAATTGTTAACGTATAATAACTTAATAGAATAATAATTAAATATTAAATAGATAGAAGTTAAAAAAATTGACAAGTGTTCATATATAAATAATTTAAAATTTTAAAATAACAAGTGTATTATAAATACAAATAAATTTATTAATTATAAATTACCTACCACCAACTGGTAAAGTTGAAAAAGAAGGGCTGTAAGTAGAAGAAAAAGCATGGTAATATGGCTTGATTGTGATTAGCATATAAGTATTACTTTGTACTCTAAAAAAGCGTAGATATGAAAATGAAACTTTGTAGGCGTAAAGGTGAGAACAAATAGGTAAAATGGAGTGTTTATGTAATAAGCCCTATTTTCTGGGGTTACTTACAGATGTATACAAAAAAATACAAATTATTTCATGGGGTACAATTGTTTTTAGTTTAAATAACATGTGGTACATCTTTTTATTAAAATATTACATGTTATACCTACTTTGCGTCAGTAGGCCTGACGCGCGCGTCAGTCCTACTGACGCATGAACATGTGCACCAGCTGTGCTGGTGCATATGCTCCACTGACCCGCGGGTGACGCGCGGGTCAGCTAGCTATTTTTTTTTATTAAATCAAATAAAATTTACTTATTAATATATAAATTTTAACTCACATTTAAAATAAATAGTTTTTTTTTCATCTCACCTATTTATTTACTTATTTAAATTTTAAAATACTAATATCTTAATAAATTTCAAAATACAAATATTTATTTTCTTATTTAATATTAATTTTAATTTTAAAAATATAAATATATTAATTTTTAAAAATATAAAATATACAAAAAATATTTTTTCCGCCTCATAAAAATAGAAAAACATACACTTTTGTTGTCATATAAAAATAAAATAAAATAAAAATAGCCACATTTATTATTAATTAAAAATAAAATTATCAAAGTACTCTCATGATTCTATTATGTATAAATTATGTATGTTTAAGTGTGTGTGTGTGTGTGTGTGTGTGTGTGTGTGTGTGTGTGTGTGTATATATATCATGTATGAATGATGTATTAACGATTTATCTATTTAATATATTTTAAAAATATGTTTATTCTGTATAAGTTATGTATCAGATATGTATTGATTAAGTATGTATCGGAGGTGTATCAAATATGTATACGAAATATATATATGTAAAACATGTATTAAATTTTTTGACAAGTTTCTGAGATGTATAAAAATATCAGTAATAACATCTAAAAAAAGACATAAAAATAAAAGAAAAGATTTCAAACAACGAATATGTATCAAATATGTATTAGATATGTATCTGATATTTATCCTAGATGTATCAAACATGTATCAAAAATTCATTAATATATTTTACAAATACCATTTATATGTATCAAATATACATCGGTTGATTCAATTAAATTTTCAACAAGTCTTTGATATGTATAAAAATATTAGATAATGAAATTTAAAAAAAGACATAAAAAATAAAGAAAATATTTTGAAAAACAAATATGTATCAAATATGTATTGAATAGTTATCGGAAATGTATCAAATATGTATTGGTGATTCATCGAATATAATTTTTAAAAACCAAATATATATCGGTTGATTCAATTAAATTGATAAAAAAATAGCAATTTAAATTTTTAATTAATTAAATTAATTTAATTTTTAAATTACTACATCTAATTCGCTTCTTGATTCAAGATTTAAAAAAATTAATATATTTTAATTAATTCAATTATTTATATTTTTCAAATTTAAATTAAAGTTAATATTTTTTAAAATTTATTTAAAACAAATTAATTTTTAGCATAATTTAAATAAATAAATATATAAATAATTATTTATGAAAAGAAATATATAAATAATATATTCAATAAAACAAAAAATATATATTTAATGGCTTTTTAATTGTCCAAATTTGAACAATTCAAAAGACCTGTGTGCTTTTGAATTGTTCAAATTTGAACAATTCAAAACCTGCACTAGCAGGTCAGCTATACTAGTGCACCAGCAAAGCTGGTGCACTAGATAAAGCGTCAGAAGGCATGCGCTTCTGACGCGCGCTGACTTAGTCAAATAGTGCGTATTTGTTGTAATATTTTGGCCTTTTTTAGCAAACATGTAATTTTTGGAGGGAAAAGATATTGGGCTTTTTACCCAATATACTGAAAATCGGCCCAAGTTTACTTTTATACAGTCCAAAGTCAAAGTTTACATTTCATACCATCCAAAATTAAAATTGTAACATAATTTCTTTGAATTCTTACTTTTCTACTGTTTCTTCTTTTTTCTCTTGAATTTTGGCGGCTCCTTCTTCTTCTCCATGAGTCCAGCAGAGTTTCTCCACGTTCTTATTCCTTCGCTTCCGCCGTTCTTCTTTCGCCATTCCGCCTCCGCCGTTCCGTTTTTGTTGTTCCATCTCCGTCGTTTCGCCTCCGTCGTTCCACCTTTGTCTCGCCGCGCCATCTTTCTTTTATCATTTTGATTTCAGATCTGAAGTTTTTTGTTCTTTATGTTTTCATTTTCAGATCTGTAATTTGTTTATCTTTTACTGTTTATTCACCATTTAACATGTATAAAGAGTATTTTTAAAGAATTTAATACTTATTTCATGATATGTAGAATAATTTTGTGATTTTATGTAATAAAATTCTGTTAACTCTGCATTTTTTTGTGTTTTGTTGTATTTCTGCGTTTTTTTATTCTGCAGAACGATTTGTAGATGATGATTGATTGCTGAATTACTGTTATGTTATAGTGTTGTTGATTTTATGTTGACTTTGTGTTGATATTATGTTGATATCAACTATTTTTTTTATTTTAACATTGACAAACAAGATAATATTGTCTATGAAATAAATGCCTCCTGTAAGTTTGCGGAATAAATGTTTATTTGAAAAGCAGCAGGATGGAATGTGGAGTGCACATATTTGTTTGAATGATTGATCTCTTTGTGTTTTTTTCTCGATAACCGTTCTGAAATTCCCTACATAAACATATGTTATTGGTTTTCAGCCATTTTTATATAACTTTCATTTTCTAGAGTGCTATTTTATTAGAATGTACTAAATTCATTTCGGCATTTTTGAAATTTGGTTGGTTTTTTTGCTCCTTATATTATGTTCTACGTACAAACTTTATTATAAAATCAATGTTGAATTTTATTGATGTACAATTATTTAAGCTATATTAATCAAAATCAACGCAAAATCAACTCAATGTCAACCTAAAATCAACCTAAAATTAACATGCACATATCCCTAAAATTAATTGAAAATCAACACAAAATCAACATAAAATCAACATGTGTATACTATTTGTCATTAAAATTAATCAAATATCAACTCAAAATCAACACAAAATCAATATAAAATCAACATGTGTACATTATTTATTGTTAATATTTTTGTCAGTTTTAATATCAACACAATATCAATATAATATCAACAACATTTAATAAATTGGATAGTATTAATTTTGTAAATCTTTTTTAACACTAATTTTTATTTTTAATATTTATTTACCTTTATTTTTACTAATAATTAATCAAAATTTATTATTTATCATATATTTTATTTTTTATATATATCAATATAAAATCAACATTAAATTAATCAAAGATTAATAAATTATTTTTCCAATCTAAAATACCAACACAAAATCAACATAATATCAACATAAATTCAAATTTGTAATATTATAATAATTCAAAATCATTATTTATATTTCTTACCTATACCAAAATCAACACCATGTCAACACCATGTCAACACTATATCAACATAAGATCAACATTGTAACGTTACAATAATTTAACATCATTATTGTCTTCTTCACCTATGCTAAAATCAACAAAATATCAACCGAAAATCAACACCATATCAACATTGTAACATTACAATAATGCAACATCATTATATGTCTTCTTCCCTGATGCTACCATATCATTATATAGTCTCAATTTAATTTAATTTAATTTTTTTAGTTTATTTCACAGACAATGTTATTTTAGTTGTCAATGTAAAAATAAAAAAAATCAGTTGATATCAACATAAAGTCAACATAAAATCAACAACACTGTAACATTACAATAATTCAGCAATCAATCATCATCATCAACAAATCGTTCTGCAGAATAAAAAAAACGCAGAAACACAAGAAAAATGCAGAAATAACAGAATTTTATTCCATAAAATCACAAAATTATTCTACATTACATGAAATGAGTATTAGATTCTTTAAAGATAATCTTTATACATGTTTAATGGTGAAAACAACAGTAAAAATAAACAAATTATAGATCTGAAAATGAAAAAAAAAGAATTAAAAACTTCAGATCTGAAATCAAAATGATAAAAGAAAGATGGTGAAACGGCGGAGGCAAAACGGCGGAGGCAAAACGACGGAGGCAAAACGGCAAAAATGGAACGGCGGAGGCGGATTGGTGCGAAGAACAAATCTGAAATTTGTGTGGAAGGTGAATTGAAAGAGAAAGGAGAGAGAAATTTGAGGAGAGAGAAAATAATTGTAATTATGAAGATTTGTGTTATTAGGGTTCTATTTATATGGATGGTATAAAAGTAATAATTTCTCTCTTACATGGTAGTTTTAAAATGTCAAATATGTGTTGGTATAAAAGTAAATCAAACATGAATGTTGGTTATTTGAGTAAGAAGCCCAAAGATATTCATGTAATTTGGGCCCGCTTTTAGCCTAAATATGTAATTATCTCTATTTTCTGTTGTATCAAAATGCAAATAGGCCCATTTAATAAGAAATAATAAAACATTTTTTTTTCACAAAATCTTTCTTAATCTAAATAGTAAACATACATCTCTTTCCCAAGTGAGTGTTGGCCTGGTCAGGAACACTCACGGTGCATTCCCAATTGCAGTAGGCTGAATTAAAAAAAAAAATCCGAATTAGTATTAATAATATAACTAATTCTCGCTAGCCCCCATTATTTATATCTCAATTGAGAAAAAAAAATATTAATAAAATGCGTCTGCTGAAAGTCGAATTTGAGAGAGTTTTATCGACCTATAACCAAACATAACTGATTCATTTAAAGTGTCTCATCAGTCTGATCTAATTTTCCATTACTTCTTCTAATACGATCAAGAGTGAAACCATATCCTTTAAAAAAAAAATCAGACCAAGCAATAATACAGTTTAAGAGTTAATTTATTTAAAATTAAATAATTTTTGTAATTGATTAAAATTAATAAGTAATTCAGATATTGCAATAACTCTTACTCAGTATTAAATTAATAATCAATTGAAATAAAATAAAATAAAATAAATAATACGCTGTAGAAAATAAAAAGGCAAAAACTGAATATTTTTTAATCGAATTAAATAATAAAATCTAATAAACAAATGCAATGGAAAATTTTGAGATAATTTATATAAAAAAAAATAACATTATAGTTTTAGATATTTTTCTCCTGCATGCAATAATTGTAAGTAGATATTTTTTTTCAAAAAGTAGAGAGATATTTGTTCGTTCGCATCTCCTTTGGTCCCAAATTTGAAGTACAAAGTGGGATAACGGCAAAAACAAACAGATAAAGAAGCCAAAAAAATCTGAGTTTGGATAGGAAAAAAATGGAGTTTAGAAGGGCAAATCGGAGCGATGTTCATGTGAGTGTAGAGGAAGAAGCTCAAATGGAAGAAGAAACCAGAGATTATTTTGACGGGTTAGCTCCGAAACGACACACCAAGCCTCAACGCAGTGAATATTCAGCTCAGTATGCTGATTCCGATTCAAATTCTGAAACTCCGATCCCTGAACTTGTAGAGTTTCAACGCCTTGAAGCTCAACCTCAGGTTTGTTTTCTTATTTCCATGGCTACTGAGATTTTAATTGCTTAATTTTAAAAGTTCAAGTTAAAATTGCAAAATACAAACTTTATATTTTACTGCACCGTTATTTAAAATTGTAAGAGAAATACTATTATATTGTTAAAATTGAAAGTTTGTAGTATTAATTAGAATTGCAACACACGCTAAAATTGATAATTTTTAAAGAAATTAAATTTATTTCATTTTAGTTTGATTTTTTTTACCTCTTTAATTATTAGTGTATGATGTTCTTCATTACATGTGAAATAGAATTAAGATGAAATTAGACATGTTAATTGATTGATTGTCGATGATACATGTTGATTAATTTTACCTTTTGTTTAGTTTTTAAATTGGAAGGAAGGATGTAAATGACAGTAATTGTAGATTTATGGATAGTAATGCAAAATGCAAAATTTAAAAGTATGAATTTTGGGGGGGAAAATGCGTCTGCCGGGAGTCGAACCCGGGTCTATTGCTTGGAAGGCAATTATCCTAACCGTTGGACTACAAACGCAGCTTGTTGATTGATCTGTAGAAAATGCATAGTTAATCAAGTATTGATTTGCTGGTGGTTGAATTAGAAACTAAGTTGCAATGGAAAAGGTGAAGTTGGGGAGGAATTTGTGGAGACAGAATACTACAAGGATCTCAATTGCATTGATAAGCACCACCATACGGTATTACATCTCTACTCTTTTTTTGTCCTTCTTTTACTCCAATCTATAGAGAGATGATATGCTACTAGTGAATATTTGCGACAAGAAATGAATCTTAATTTTAGGACGACAGAACCCTTTAATCCTCTCACCAACATAAAATTCGTCATGAAATGTTAATTTTGCCAAGGATTAAACAACAAAATGCTGACGGTTAAGGGATTCAACATTTATCGATGGACTAGTCCATCGACGAACTCCGTGGAAAATAAGGCGCCAAATTTTACCGACGCCTTTGGTTAACACAAATTAAAAATAAAAACACTCCACGTACAAAGAATAAGTTATAAATATATAATCTTGGAACGTACGAAGTGTATTCAAAATAGAAATAAAATGTTGAAAATGTATGACTTGAAAAATTTATGTAAGTAGCTTTTATATCATAATAGTCATGATTGGTTTTACAGAGACCGAGTTGACGGTAGTGTTGTTGATGAATTCAGACAGGAACAGGGTTCATAAAAATGGAGGATGCAAATGAAAAAGGGTTCAGTCTAGCATCAGATTCAGTAACCTCTTGTCACGCCTCAAGCAAAGGCAATCCGGCAACTAACGACTGGATTCCAGCTGCTTCTTCTGATACTGTATTATATATATTTACATCATCATATTCATTTACAATACTTAAACCCTCAAATCTTAATTAATAACTATTTTTGTTTTTTGTTTTCAGGTCACATTTCCTTCAGACAAGCCCAAAAGGAGTGACAATTAACTGATTCACTGTCTCATTTGTTCCACTGCTTATTGTATAATTTTGTGATTTCAAAAATGTGTAGTATTGTTGCAGCTCGTTTGCTAATTTTTATTCTGTGTTTGAGTTGGATTATGATATGAATTCTGCAATCCCTATAAATCAGATCTTGTTTTTGTTTAACTTGCTCGATCTTTAATTTATGTTCATTAATTTAAACGGATAGAGCTTGAATTTATTAGCATTCGGCTCGTTGACATTCACGAATAAGTTGTATATAAACTCGATTATGAGTTTGTGAGTTGGCTCATGAGCGTGAATAAGAGCTCATGAATTGACGAGTATGCGAGTAAAGTACATCAATTGAGCTTGGTTTGAATTTGTTTATCTAGATGCTATATGAATTGGCTTGTGTTCATTCATTTAAGTGTTAAACGAGCCAAGCTCAAGCTAAACTCGTGTAACGGTTAAATAAACGAACTCGAACTTGTTTTTTTTAGAATTTAAATAAACGAGCTTGAGGTCAATTTGTTTAGCATCTAAACGATTAAACTCATGTTAAGCCTCAATCAAATATGAATGTTGTAAAATATAAATGAACTAAAGCTGAGTAAAGTTTGAATACCCCATTTATATAAGGCTTAATGGCAAGAAAAACCCAAACCTTTACGACTTGTTGCAATTATATCCAAACCTTTTAATTTTTGCAATAATATCCAAATTGTATTATTTTGTTGCAATAATATCCAAATTGCACTTTTTATGTGAATTTTTTTGAGTTTTTTGCCATTTTTGGGGATTTTTACTATATTATTATACATCAAAACATAATAATATCCTAATATCTTAATTGAAAACAACAAATTTAGCCATCAATTTGACTATTATTGCTACAAAAAATGCAATTTGGATATTATTGCAACAAAAAAATGCAATTTGGATATTATTGCAAAAATTAAAAGGTTTGGATATAATTGCAACAAGTCGTAAAGGTTTGGTTTTTTTTTGCCATTAGGGCTTTATATAAATCATATTTGGTTCCATTCCTTTACAGCCTACCTCCTACCAAAAATTAAATAACTAATTGAAAGTAAGATTCTTTTCTTGATTAGTTAGCTCCAAAAAGAACTTCCCAATTAAGACATATCATAAATTTGAAATTATTAAAATCTGGCTATGGATAAAAAAAATTTATTAAAAGCTGGAAGGAAAAAAATGCGTCTGCCGGGAGTCGAACCCGGGTCTATTGCTTGGAAGGCAATTATCCTAACCGTTGGACTACAAACGCTTCTTGTGTAAAGAATAAGTATATGTCGATAAACCACAAAAATTACTAGACTGCATATTTACAGTAATTATTTTATACTATTAATTTTGTTATGTTTTCTTGTGTGTTTCAGTGTTTGTATAGCTAAATTGAAGTTGGAGATAAATACATAGTTGCTAGCAAAAATAGGATTCCAAATCCTTATCCCTTAATTCTGGTCATTTTCATTTTGTTCTTCTATTAGCATTATATTATATTAAATAAAAGCTAGCTTAATTTATTAGTATTAACTATTATTATTGGTGCAATATGAGGAATGTTTATTCAACTGAAAATCCTCTTATTTATATAAATCAATGAAAACAAAGTATTAGTATTACTTTCTATTCTCATCTGTTCATTTTTTGAAATTATAAAACATCCAACTGAACTATAAAAGTAAAAAGAGTCTAGTTCACTCTTGATGTAAACAGAACTAAAAACCTAATAGAACCAAAATGAATGAATTTGATTTGATTTAAACAATTTATAAAACATGTTTAATCTGATTTTGAAAAGAAAGGATTACAAATTCAGTTCATTTAGATTTGATTTAATCTGAATCCCTAAAATACCAACCGTTAAGGATAACAAAACAATGCAAAACATATATTTGATATAAAATACTTAAAACAGAAGACACTTTTTAATGGAGTTCTGACCAATTGTTTTTGGCTTCTGCAAAAATATTTTTGCCAATGACAATTAGTCTATATCTACACTTTTAATTAGAGAAATGAACCTGAAACCAAACGCATATCTAAAGACAATGAAAATTAACTAATTTACATTTGTAAGTCCTTTTACTTGAGCTCTGATATAATAGTAATATCATCATACTCCTGTAATATACAAGCTGGCTGCAAAAACAATGTCGCGTTTTATTGCATTGGAAGCAGCTTCCATTTTCTTATGGAGAGCAGAATTACCCATTATCGAAGCAGCATTTCTAAATTCTCGACATGTCTCGTCTAATCTGACAATCGTCCGCACAATCAAGCCTTCAGGAACATCAGTAAGCTCACAGATATCAGCAAACGGAGTTCCCTGTAATAAGATAATAATAGAAAAACGATTACGGGACATTCAAGAAAGTCGAGACAGCTTAAATTTCAGTGTCTTGGTAAAATAAACCTTTGCCCATTCATAAACAACTTCCACCAGACCGAACTTCAAATTCTCCTTTGCGTACTCCTCGGGGTTTATCTGTAAGTTGTTTTTGGCTTGAAGCTCTCCGAGTTTTATAGCAGTGTCGTACAATCTAAATTGAAAGATAAGCTAAAATAAGATAGAGTGAATAGAGATAAGACAGAAATAGAGAAATGAAAAACATAGCAAATGCTAAATTGCAAAGGCAGACTCTAATATATGGGCACGATATATGGGCACCATAATGGACAGTAGAGAAGTTCCAGTCTTATATACGTTAAACATTTGGGTTCATCTGCCCTTAGTGTCTCCAAAAAGACCATAAAATAAAAGTTTGGTAGATATGCCATTTCATACATAAGGTGTCCACGTTTCTGGGTATTCGTCAGCAGTTATTGCAACTAATATTCTAAGTTACTTAAAAAATGTTTGAAGTTAAACTTTGAACATTAGCAAATTTTGCTTCTTTAGAACCTCACACTGAGATGAATCCTAGAGCTACACAGAATGGCTAAGCCTGAGCTCGGCCTGGACTGACTATAAAAAGTTCATGATTTTCATGTAATTTATAACTAGAGCCGGGTTAAACTACCCTTAGAAAAATCACATGAATCTGCCAAAATCTATTCACTTCTTTCTTTTTTAATGTTCAGGCTCAAAGAGAACGGGGTGTCCAAGCCTAAATCCATTAATAGGTCTAGTGAAACCCTAAAAGAGCCCCTGGGTAGGCAACTCTTGGGATTCCTCAAGGATGGATCTATTAAAATTAAACGCAAGGAGTTTTCTAACTTACGTAAAAAAACATCTTTTCTTTAAAATTCATAGCAAAAATCAAGTAAAAAACAAGAGCTTCTAGCTGTGCAGAAAGGGGAATCACCTTTTCTTAGCTCTGGACAGATTGGGAGTCAGAGAAGGCTCAGAAGCATTCCTCTGTTGAAAGACAAAGGCAGACATCACTGCCACAGCTTCTTCTGGTTCTAGGTCATCAAGTTGATTCTCAAATAAACATTCTGTGCATATCAACTCCTCCCCTGAGTTCATCTCACAAGCAACACGTCCTTTAATTTGAACGACGAGGTCAGCATCTATACAACCAATTTCCTTCAGAACATCTATCTGCAATGAACACTCTCAAATCTTCATGAGGGTGTTTTACGAAGTCCTACATATAATAAAACTAGAAAATCGAGCTTAAATAGAGAGCAAAGCAAGAAAGTTGCCCACATAAAACATACCCTGCCCTGAAACTGTGGCATCTGTTGGAGTGCTTCATCCGACATTTGAAATGCTAAGTCACTAATTTCATCTTTATGCATCTTTATTTCTTTTGCCAATTTCAGGTGCTCCTCCAGTTTTAAACAACCATGACACTTGTTCATCGCCATCTTTTGCAACAAGCTAGTCCATTTCTTGTAAGCTTCTACAAGATTCACATCTCTCATCTTCAGATCTGAAACAGAAATAGCAACAAAGAACTTCAAGTGTGAAAAAGTTGCCATCATAACAAATGTAGAACTAGGAATTAATTGATTAACAATGAACTTGGTTTTTTTATTTTAAAATGACAGATAATTGCCTTATGCTTAGGATGACATTAACCATGCATGAAAACATTATGCCTCAATGGAATACATAAATAGAAAACCATGGTTTCACTTACAACAATGACATAATCGTAACCCACAGGAAATGAAAGAAAAAATAACAGCCGCACGACTTATTTTACAGTAAAATTATTTAACAATGCATCAACTGTCAGAAAATGTAGCAAATCCTTGCTATTCAATAAAATTGATGAGAAAAAAAACATTTAAGCTGGAAAGGATTAAAAATTAGTTTGAAGAAATCCACAATTACTATAATGAATACAACTACGGCAAGGCAGAAAACCTTATAGTAAATATCTTGAGGCAACCTTTTGCTGGATGAGGACATTAGAGCATAGAAGAGGTATAAAAAAAGGTCACTTGATTAGCAAACTATTGACAGGATTGACTGAATAGTGGACTTTCCTCACTTCCATTCAATAATACAAGTTCCCAAGACAAAACAGAGATTATAACTGCTAATAGACAAGATTGCTACAGCATATTTTGTGCTAATTGCCAATAAAGGACTCAAATGCAAGGTATGTGTAAAGGCCATGTCGCATGTCTGTCAGATTTCACAAGTTACAAACTTCTATTTTCAAGAAATTAGAGAGATTATCTTCATCAAAAAATATTTCCCTACCTTTCAATGGGTCTAAGGCAGGAGGATACTTATTTCCATCAGATTTGAGTTCTGACAACTGTTGAACTGTCTTAGAGAAAGCTATATTACTAACATCCTCAAGAAGCCCAACCTGGTCGATTTTTAATTTTGCAGTGCATATGAATAAGAATTCTGTATTATCCATTCCTCTAACTTCATAATTGATGCCAGCTGCAGTGCCTTGATATGGTAAATTTATGTTGACAGCACCTGATCCTTTGCGAGAAGCTGGAGCATAAAAGTATTCTTCTCCACCACGTTTTGATTTTGGCAAAAGCAAATAAGTTTGTGAGTTATCGCCACTCTTTTTCTCTTGCGCATTGGATATCTGCACTGATGTTGGAAAATTAGGTTTCAGAACCAAAACAATGTACTGCTTCATACTTGCAGATGGTCCTTTTAGAACTACTCCAAGTAAGTGATCCTGTGCCTGCAAGTAAATATCATAAGATTAGCAACTATATCTACTGTCAAGAAACCCATAATTCACTACCGCCAAAAATCTCAAGATTAAAATTCCCACAAAATGCTGCCATTCATACATCACAAAATTTAAGATTATGCATCGGTCGAACATATGAATGGACATGTCGTATAACAAGGTTGTGTTAAGAGTTTCATCATAATATTCTCTAGTATATAGTTCACTACCGCCAAAAATCTCAAGATTAAAATTCCCACAAAATGCTGCCATTCATACATCACAAAATTTAAGATTATGCATCGGTCGAACATATGAATGGACATGTCGTATAACAAGGTTGTGTTAAGAGTTTCATCATAATATTCTCTAGTATATAAATTTCAACCAAAAGATACTAAAAAGTACTAAAGATACTAAAAAGTACTTGAAAATTTATGTCCATCTTCATCATTATTGTTCTTGTTTCCAGGTCTTTTTCGACTTAATGTCAAGATTGAGCTCCATTCTCTTTATAATTTTAGTCCAAACCACTTTGATTCAAATGCTCATTACTGCTATTTTAACTATTCTGCAAACTGAAAATATCACATAATTCATCCAAACAAGTCAGAAAACACTCCGCAGATAATTGATTGGGAAACTTTATTAAATGGACATTTCATCAAAGACAGCAGGGCATCAAAACTTCAGCACATACAGATAATGATTTATCAAACATGCAACAACCACGACATAGGCACTCACTGACTGTGACTTTACAACCACCACTCTTCCAAGTGTAAGAAATTGTTGGGCTGCAGAGGATGGCATAACCGCCTCTGATATCTGATTACTGTATTTTTCAGCTTCCAAGAATGTATCATAATATTCTTCAATTGCTGGTTCGCCTTTTATACATCTACAATCAATAAGCCATCTTAGATGAATAGTGCAGGAAACAATAAGCAGAAGCTGAATAAGTGCTTCAGTCTCACATTTTATGAGACTAATTAAAGGAAAGAAAATAGTAGTAAAATACATAATATTTAATATGAAGTAGGAGGAGAGAAATAAATATCAGAAGCTGCAACAAATTTGAGATACTGGTTTATCAATGTGCTTGAGGTAGTTGAGATGCCACCTACATTGCTTATTTAGGCATTGCTACATTCATAACTTAAATGACCCACAGGTATGCATTCATATGATTGCATAATATTTTATAGCCAACCAGAGAACCATATGAGATGCAAAGATACAAGACAAACAAACTGACTATAGAAGCATTTATACAAACAGGTATTAGGTAAAGCTGGATCGAGGCACACGCCAGCATCATAAAGTCGTAAAACAAAAAATCTGCATTGGCAATTGAAGCCAGGAAGTTTATCACTAATATACTTACTCAATTGCTTTGGCAGGCTGCTGCTTAAGCTTTTTTAGAAGTAGTTGTGTTTCAGGAAGTTTCTTTTGAGCATGGAACTCAGCAAAACTTCTTTTGAGCATGTCCTCCACCTGTAATTATAAAATTTGATTAAAAATCACTCTAAACCAATGAAATTCATACAAAAAGCCAGAATCATGATGAGATTAAGAGAAAAGCAAGAGCAAAATACACTCGATTTTCCTAGTTCTACAAAGTAATGCTACATGCAGACACAAATACTTTTGACTGCGAAGAAGTTAATGTAACACCTTTTTGGGAGTACATTCTGAGCATCAATCTTACGTTATTTCATATGAATGAATGTCAAGGTGAAATTCCAGTTAGAATTGCTAATTTTTCCCCTCGATTGGATGGGCAAAAAAGTCAAAGTCAAATGCATCACAATGCTTTGGAAATCCTGACTCCCATGTAAAAGCAAACATGCTCTACAGAAAGCTTAGCATGACATTTTGACCTGAGAGGGGGTTTAATTTCTGCAGTTCAAATTCTCCACTGGTCTTGTCTTGATTAAGAAAAGGATTAAGTGGACATGTTTATCATTCATCCACCTTCAGTGAGGATTGTGCACGCCCATATGTTCATTTCATACTTATAGAAAAGAATCAATTAAGTTAGTACAGTCAAATAAAAGCCCCTGTTTAAACTTCATTTCAAGAAAATAATCAATTAGGTCAGTATAATAAAATAAAGGCACCTATTAAACTTATTTCAAAACTGTGTCAATGCACAAATGCACATGTATTGCAAGGAAAAAGTACATGTAACATTACATGCTTCGAGTGGAGCGGCTTAATCTTGCATGTATTTCTATTTGATAACAGGCAAACACGTTTTAGAATATTACTGCATTCCACACAGATCAAAAGAATTTAAATATACAGCATTTTCCAAATTCAAGCAACGGCAAAAAGCAGTTTAATAGATATTAGAATCATTACCTTTAGTTCTTCCACACGGAGGAGATGTAAGATCATAATATAAGTCAATCGAAACTGAGATTCAAGCCTGGTAGCACTTCCAACAATAACAAGTTTCAGATCCCTTTCATCAGGGATATCATCACGGCACATCACAACCACTGTACCAATTTTATCAAGACCTCTTCTACCAGCACGACCTGCCATTTGAGTATATTCTCCAGGAAGCAACTGTCGAAATTCCTTTCCATCAAATTTCCTCAATGTATCAAATACAACCTGCAAAATATGTCGGGCAATTAAGAACCATACACTATAACCTAGCTTGGGAATAAACTGCTTCAGCAATGTTATAAGAAAACTTGTCAAATCCTGTGATTATGGCGTTTCGTTTCCGTTCCCAGAAACACTTCTAAAACTCCAAATTTTACATTTATAATATATTCTTATAAAAAAATTGTAATTTCTGTCATTTCGCATTTTAGTATTTCTCATTTCAGCCTTTTCCATTTCCGTGCAACATAGTACTTCAGAGCTATACAGTTTACCTCGTTGTCACTGGTTAGTAAAACTGAAATTCTATAACTTAATTTGGATCTGTATGTAACATTTTATGTCCCTCTTGATAAGAGTAGCCGTTGTCTAGATCGTAATCATAATCTTAGAGAGTCTTAAGAACCAACAGGAGTTAAATAAACATTCTAACCCGGAAGCAATTCATGTAGATATAGACATAATGGTTTCAGCTATCAAGCACGTCTACAAGCAGTACACAAAAAGGGAGCAAGAAGAGAATGACTTAGTAACCTGGCAGTTAGTTTTGGATGCTTAAACTCAGCTACTCATTGTTCAGTTATTTATTGTATTTTAAAATGTCCAGCTAAGCATGCAAGAAGTAGTTTCTTCCTATAATGGGTGGTTAAAGTTCCGTATCTGTAACTAGTTGTACTTAGCATTCAAGAAGGAATAAAAAGTTGAATCAGTATTTCTTTCAAAGTTTTGAGTGCCTTAGCTCGGAGAAAATCTAGTTTGTTCCATTGAGCTCTTATGTTTTTTTCGAGCTTCAAAATATGGGAGGAACTTTGTCAATTATAACCTACGCATTGACTTTGATTTCTAGAGGAATTGCCTGTAACAAGGCCATGAATGCAGGCCGTAACTGAGGAAGGGGATAATTTCATATCATTATTCTTCGACTTATAAAGAACTTTAAATGTAGCAAACTTTACGAAACTAAAACCAAAAATTGAAAAACAAAAATTACTTAACCCCAAGAAAAATAAAATTATGCCAAAACACTACCATAAAGAAATTACTTTTAAATGTTTACTGCTAGTAAACAGGAAGAATAATTTTGAACATTTAGGGATACAAATTGGACTAGGGCTCCATCTTTGGATAAAAACATAACTTAATTCTTCATCAGTTCAACAATCAGTTGAGGATCATAAAGTTTGATGCTCCGGAGTTACAAAAATATAATAATGCCATTTGCAACTCTCCAATCTCACTAAACAAGAAAAGTTTATTATTAGGGCCTCCAATCAACACAAAGGTTCTGCACCCCTTCCAAAACTGGCAGGAAATGTGACAGGCAACTCAGTGCCAACAATACTACCAATATAAAAAGCTAAGAGGTAAACAGTCATATCGAGCATGCATTCATTATGATGATCAATGCCAATTTTCATTGGTCTAAACCAACTGCCTCAATCTGGCAAACACTACCACTTAAGCAGATATAAATCTCATTCTTTATAAGCCACTTAAAGATTCATACTTACTGCCAGAGGAAAAACCAAAAAGGAGGAACAAAGAAAGAAGTAGTTTCATTTCAGAAAAGAAGAATCTCTATGTAGAAAAGAAATAAAAAAAAGTACACGTACAAATAAGACACAGAAGAATAAAAAGAAACAAGCACACAAGTTTAAGATTTTTATAGTAGCAGTGGACATCGACATTAATTAATTATAGCTTACCGTTCTAGCTGGGGCGTTAACCCCCATAGCAAATGTCTCTGTTGAAAACAATACCTGAAACAGACACGGACGAAAAATTACTTTTATGTCCTGAAAACCATTGACTGCATGAAAAGCAACATTAAAACATCCAAATCTCTTGCACTTTGCATAAACATTAACCAAAAAGAAAAAATCAATTTCATTAGTTCTTTAACCTCATACAAGCATCAAAAAACAAAAACATAGTCCAAAAATATGTGAAAATATTATAATAAAAGATGTCAACCCAATGACCAAACATTACTTTAATGACACCACGGCAGAAAAGCATTTCAACAACTTCCTTAATAATTGGAAGTAATCCTGCATGATGTACACCAATCCCTCTTCTAAGAAGACTTTGGACTCTGACAATCTGCACAAAAATAAGTATATGTCACTGTAAATCTGTTGAAGTGTCTCTATGCAGGTTCGAATCATGCCTCTAAGTACAATTAAATCAATATAGTACAATTGCTAGCTCCATACCTGAGGCAAATTCCGATCAGATCCCTTCAGTCGAGAAAAGGCTTTATCACAAAATACACGGATCTCACTTTTCTCAGAATTGCTAGTGAGATCAGTCCCTGGCATATTATCAGCTGATTTGTCACACCGATTCTTTGAGAAACAAAATATGACAACCTGCAGGCACAAAGGACAGGACTCCTTAGACCACAACTAGGGCAGAACATCCCATGCCACCTTTTATATATTCCTCTAGATACATAAATAGCATAGATCTTTGATGCTATAAACAGCATTCAAAAATATACAATTTGTGGTTTGATTTGAGACCTTCAAACATTAAAAAATACAAAATGTGCTGTTTCGTTTGAGACTTTTAATTGTCATAAGCATTAAGAAGAAAATGCACAATGTTAGAAAAAAAACTTATCTTCATTATTCAAGGAAGATAAAGAAGGAAAATAAACATATCAAACTCTTTTTGTATTATTTCTTTTCAATTATAATACAGCAGCATGCTATCCTAATTCTTCAAACAGTACAAAATTTCTAATGACCATATTGGATACTAAGTCTTCCACAAATAACAATAAAAAATGATTCCAAGTTTGATAATAGGTACAAATAAAATTCCCAACAGTTCAGCTTCCAAAACAATTTACCAAAAATCTTATTATCAAACTTCCAATTGGAAAAAAAATGTAAAAAAGAAATCGAAATGAAAAGAAGTCAGAATATCCAGAAGTTCTATTTTTCTCTTTATCATTCAAGACAACAAGTGTAAAAAAGACGTCAGTGTCAAAAAAATATGACCATGAAGTTCTAGATAAATAAATAATTTGCAATTGATGATTTAAATTTATTAAAATATCACTTACGGGCAAAAGAGATTTATTTGAGAGATTGTTAATAAGCTGCAACCATAAGGAAGCCTCTGACCTCCTTGATCCCCAGTTATTTTGGCCACTTCCATTGTTTTGATTCCCATAAACAGTCCCAGAGGAACTCCCAGGGTTCTGAGAACCAGAATGCTTATTCTGTTTGTTACGATTAAGAAATTCACGTTTTTGACCTTGAGCTCCATCCCTTATTGCTAAAGACCCACTGCCAAGTGCACTTGTAGTCTTTTTCTTGTGTGCATCTTTGGCAGCTTTCAGTCCCTGTAGTATAAGAGTTTCATTTTCACAAATTTTGTAAAGTTCTCCAGAATAGAAAAGGCAATGCTCCAATGGGACCGGTCTTTTTGTTGTTCTGATCCAGTAAAACAGAAATTGGCATCAGCATGAGATCAAAAAGATATCACAATACTCTTCCTTTTATGCTTTTATACTTGAAAGACCCGAAAGTAAAAGCAAATAAACAATTGAAAGTTAATAATTTCAGAAAAATCATGTCCCCTAAGAATTTCTAATGTGTCAAATAATTTTGTAAACAGAAAGAGGTTTGTAACTAACCCCGTAACTTGAATTTTCTTTTGTTTTGTTCGACCAATCCAATCTGCAAATTCAACTGTGTTGGGTACCTGGAAGAAGCATTGCACACATCACAAATTCTTCAGCTCAAAGAGAAAGGCAGAAGAAAGACATATAACTAAAAGACTATGTAGTCCTGCCATGAGAGTTGCAACTTTCCAGGATATGCATAATCATACAGTACAGTAAACAATTCATTGAAATGTAAGAACTGTGATCGAAATCGTTAACTTTCTGTAGAGCACATAGGATTCACTCATTCACAAGACAAAGCAAACAAGGTCACAATGAAAACATATTCCTTTATTAGACATCACTTCCTCGTGATTCTAATTTGCAGGCACGGGAATACAGGCTTCTCGTGATCCAAATTAACATTTTCCTTTTATTTCCATTGATTTGTTAATTCATTGCGTTGAGTTAGTATAACTGAGAATGAACAAGTTCTGCAGCCGGCAGAGCCTTTAAGAGTTTGATAAGTGGAATTAAGGAACTGAAAACAACTTGATGTATTTAGTACATCTTGCTACTATTCAGCGTATAAAATTAAAAACACCATTGAACAAAAAAAACAACAAGCACAGTGGTGGCAAATATTATTGTTGTAAATTAAGCTCATTTAATGATTTGAAGCCGAAGAAGAAGCAGTAAATAAAAGATTGAAAAACATGTGCGACAATTTCGACTTCTATTTAAGTCACTGATTTATCAGTCACCATCGCTATTATGAATAGTGAAGAACGCCAATCGCGGCATGCAGAAATACATAGATAAAGAAGATGCACCTACCGTGGCTGAAAGAAGAACAATATTTACATGCCTTGGAAGCATGATTATAACTTCTTCCCAAACAACTCCTCTTTCAGCATCATTGACATAATGAACTTCATCAAAGATGACCTATCTCAGACAGCCAAAATAAATTACAAGTTTAGTTGATCTCCGTCAAAGTATAAAATGGAAAAGGTATAATAATGAGAAACTTTGATACAGAGAAATATAGCAACATTGCTATTGAGGAGAAAAGTACAGAAAACGACTGTGTTTACCCATTCAATGTCTCTTATAATATCAGCACCTCGGTAAAGCATTGACCTCAATATTTCAGTGGTCATGATAAGACAAGAAGCCTCAGGTCTCAAGCTCACATCCCCAGTGAGAAGGCCAACATCAAATTTCGCACTCAAATCCCGATACTTTTGGTTGCTAATAGTTTTAATGGGAGCAGTATAGACAGCTCTGGTGCAGTGCTGCATGAAACACAAGATTCAATTACTGTTCTATAGAACTGCAAGAATACCAAAATAATTATCAAGAAATATTGAGTTTTAAAGAAACCATCTAATCTTAGTCCAAGTACTAGATTCGAAGATCATACTTTTGATGCCAAAGCAAAAGCATACTCTGCCACAACTGTCTTCCCAGCTGAAGTATGAGCTGCAACGAAAACAGAATCTCCTTTTTCCAAATAATAAATAGCCTGCAATTACCATTAAATAAAAAGATTGAACAATAAGGAGCAGAAAACATGCTGCTTAGGTAAGCAGCAAACATATGAATTTCTGTAAGTTACTCTTCCAGACAATATGGGCCATAGTCACCACAATGTGAATATTAGCCGTTGGATTAAAAGGTAAAGTAAAGATTCTGTTGGCTTGTGGGCTTAATGAAGCCATTTTCAAACTTCTGGTGCTCAAGTCAAATGATCCCCAAATAAACAGGTTTAATTGAAATTTTATATTTGCTTTTTTGTTATTTGTCTATACATTGTAGCTTTTACTTTCATTATATTTTATACAGAATTTTATTTAAAATAATATTTTCACAAATGAGAGTGATAGACATATTGATAGACATATTAGGAAGCTTATGCATGATATGTATAAATAACATCTGCACCATATTCTAAAAATCATTTCAATATGATAACTGAATGCATCTTACAATGATGATTCCAAATTAAATCTCATTAACAAAAACAAAACAAAGTTTGTTGAGGAGATTATATGAAATTAAAAAAGAAAATCATACAACATGATAGTGGCAGATTTTTTTCAATAATAATTCTTTATTTGATTTTGGAGCAGTTCCAAGAGAAATAAAGATCGTCGAAATAAGTGCAGTGAGTTGTTAAAAGAAAAGATCAAAGGGGAATTTGAAATCCATACGCAACTTACCTATTAGGTTACTTTTATAAAAAGTTATCCAAAAGAATTGAGAAGGAAGTTCTACATCAGTATTTGTCAAGCGTGTACTTTTTCCATCTTAACCTCTTAAGTTGATTGATTTAATTCAAATGTAAAGGGATAAGACCAATATCTACTTTGCAGATAAAATAGGAATTATTTTACCTCTTTTTGAAAAGCATCCAACTCAAAAGGGAAATTAAGTGCCATGTCAGGAACAAGTTGAGAGAAGTGTTCTACAATCCATTCACTATTGCCCCTAATAGCCCAGGCCTGTCAGTAAATCAAGAATTTAAACCAAAGCATTATCGGAAGAAACTGAGCAACTCTTTACAGAGAACATAATTTCATTCAAATACTACTGAAGGCCAAAGATGATACTTTTTTATCCTTCCCCTCGTGGTCACCATCGCCACCAGTTCCATCAGATTTTGATGTCACTCCACCTGATTCCACAGACAAAATCTCATCCAACACAGACAATTCAGTGTTGGACATAATTCTTTGCACATCAATCTTGCTCTCTTCAGATTGAGATTTTAGAGGCTGATCTTTTGACAAATGAGCTTCTGAAAGTGGATCGGAATCTGTATTTGGAGACTCGTCCTTTGACAAAAGACCTTTAGAAGCAGCATCAAGATTAATCAATTTAGCAGAAGAAAAGAAGAATCTAAAGTCAAGAGAGTTCAGGGTAGAATACTTAGCGCCAAGATAAGTATATCACCTACCTTGAGCTAATTAATATTGCAAGGAAAAGAGGTTCTGGTGAGTGGTGGGGCCTCCTAGGATTCAAACTCTAGAGTCTAGACTAAAAACAGGCTCTTATGCCTTGTACAAGAACTGCTCAAACAAAAAGCTCAAGTTGGTACAATAGGATCCAAGAAAAGGCCCTATGCTTATTAAAAAAATTGTGAATTTCAGTTTTCTTTGACAATGAGCACAAGCACAAGGAACAAAGTTTAATCGCATTCTTTCCTAATGACATATGCAAATGCATGCAAAAATTTATAAAAGATGGTAAGAGTTGGAAAATCACAAATGAAAAAAATGAAAATGCATTTCAATATATTGCATTCAATTAGGCAGTGTAATAGCTATTGTTAAAGTGGGAAATCCCACATTGATTGTGTGTGTGAATGGACATGTGTTTATATATTGGTTGGGCACCTCCACTTAACACCAATTGGTTTTAAGATGGAATCTAACATGGTATCAAAGCCTTGTCCATCACACAATTTGAGTTTGGCCCGGCCCACGTGAGATTTACGTGGGGGGACTTTGTTGCTCGGCTCATACACGCTATGCGTGAGGGGGAGTGTTAAAGTGGGAAATCCCACATTGATTGTGTGTGTGAATGGACAAGGCTTTGATACCATGTTAGATTCCATCTTAAAACCAATTGGTGTTAAGTGGAGGTGCCCAACCAATATATAAACACATGTCCACTCACACACACAACCAATGTGGGATTTCCCACTTTACGTGAGGGGGGACTTTGTTGCTCGGCCCGTACACGCTACGCGTGAGGGGGAGTGTTAAAGTGGGAAATCCCACATTGGTTGTGTGTGTGAGTGGACATGTGTTTATATATTGGTTGGGCACCTCCACTTAACACCAATTGGTTTTAAGATGGAATCTAACATGGTATCAGAGCCTTGTCCATTCACACAATTTGAGTTTGGCCCGGCCCACGTGAGATTTACGTGAGGGGGGACTTTGTTGCTCGGCCCGTACACGCTACGCGTGAGGGGGAGTGTTAAAGTGGGAAATCCCACATTGGTTGTGTGTGTGAGTGGACATGTGTTTATATATTGGTTGGGCACCTCCACTTAACACCAATTGGTTTTAAGATGGAATCTAACATGGTATCAAAGCCTTGTCCATTCACACAATTTGAGTTTGGCCCGGCCCACGTGAGATTTACGTGAGGGGGGACTTTGTTGCTTGGCCCGTACACGCTACGCGTGAGGGGGAGTGTTAAAGTGGGAAATCCCACATTGGTTGTGTGTGTGAGTGGACATGTGTTTATATATTGGTTGGGCACCTCCACTTAACACCAATTGGTTTTAAGATGGAATCTAACATGGTATCGGAGCCTTGTCCATTCACACAATTTGAGTTTGGCCCGGCCCACGTGAGATTTACGTGAGGGGGGACTTTGTTGCTCGGCCCGTACACGCTACGCGTGAGGGGGAGTGTTAAAGTGGGAAATCCCACATTGGTTGTGTGTGTGAGTGGACATGTGTTTATATATTGGTTGGGCACCTCCACTTAACACCAATTGGTTTTAAGATGGAATCTAACATGGTATCAAAGCCTTGTCCATTCACACACACAATCAATGTGGGATTTCCCACTTTAACACTCCCCCTCACGCATAGCGTGTATGAGCCGAGCAACAAAGTCCCCCCACGTAAATCTCACGTGGGCCGGGCCAAACTCAAATTGTGTGATGGACAAGGCTTTGATACCATGTTAGAGTGGGAAATCCCACATTGGTTGTGTGTGTGAGTGGACATGTGTTTATATATTGGTTGGGCACCTCCACTTAACACCAATTGGTTTTAAGATGGAATCTAACAGCTATCAACAAGTGTTCTTATTTCCAGCTATACATGAAAAATCAAGATTATATCAATGCAGGTTTGAAAACAATATGTACTCAATATAAATACCAGTCAATACGAAAAGGTTCTTTTTTTTCTTCAGCATCAAAAGAAATTTAAGATTGTTCTAATCATCTCCATGATGCATAAAGCATAACTCCTAAACCTCAAACTTGTCTTCCAAGTTCCAAGAGTTATTATAGTTACTGTATTTTTTTTCAGCTGCTAAATTGAAATTTTCGGAAATGATGCATTTGAAATTGTTGTAGATTTATGCAGAAAAAAAATTAACTCGACAGCATGTTGTCAATTTGACTACCTGGCCTCTTAGTTCAACAAGAAGCCTGCATCATTCAGCATTCTAGACAATGTTTGAAAATTTTCATAACGGATGGGGTGATTGGCACATTGACATTTTATTGCAATTAAGTGATTTCATACCCAAATTAAAAGAAGGGTAAATTGGGTTAAGCTCCTTTATAATTATCTGTTTATAAAAACTGCAACTTTTACACGTGACTCTCTTAAAGAATGTAGACATGCAAGCAGTGACGAACGCAGACTTTTATTTTAGGGGGGTCCAAATAAAAAAATAATAAATAATAAATATAATAAATATAAAATTTTATTATATTATATTATATTGCATTTTATTTTATTTATAAAATAAATTAATATAAATATATCATAATAATACATCTTTTATAATATACTCTTAACTATTTTTATAATAATCAAACAAAAATATAATAAATTAATGTTTTCAAAACCACAATTATTCTTTAAGAAAATTTATTTAATGCGGTTAACATGAACCTATTAATAAATAAAATCTATAAACTTTATCTTAAATTATATGAAAAGCTTATTATATTAGATCGTAATCATAAAATAAATTTTTAATATCAATTTCAATGGTAGCTTTCTTATAGGATATTTAAGAAATATGTTGATCTTTGATATTAATTAATGTAGATAAATTATGCAAACATTTGAAAAAGTTATAAGTATATAATTTTTTAATATTTGACTTATAAATTGAAGAACAAAAACAATAATGTGGAAAAAGGATAAAGGAGGTAAATGATGGGTTAAAATTACTACCATTAAAGTAAATGACATGTAGGCAAAATAAAATAAAAGAATTTTGGTTAATTATCAAAAGAGCCCGTATCTCTAAGTTTTTTTCTTTTAGTTTCAGGGGGGTCCAATGACCCCCTTGGCCCAAACGTGGGTCCGTCGCTGCATGCAAGAGATACATACCATCTCCCTCGTATTCTGAAGCAATATCCTCCTCCCAGGCCTTCTTGAACAAATCATCAAACTGTACAGACAACTCATTCTGCAAAATACACCATTCATATGTCATTTATTCTTGATAAAAAGATATTTGAACAACTGTAGAAACTCGTATGATTGAAGGAGTTATGTAAGTAAAACTGGGTTGAACAGACCAACTTTTTCTTTGATGTGGTATCGGATGGACTCTGGTCCTTATAAACATTCCATGAGGATGGATGCGCCTTTACAAGAAAATAAAAGTTAGTGTAAGAGAAATTTAATCAAATCAACTATGAATATTATCAAAATTAAAACATATGATTGTTAGTAAATTAGTTTGAATATATATCAAGTCGGCCACCTTAAGATCACCAAGGTCTAAACCTTTCTTGAGGCTTGGAGGCATTTTCTGAGCTGGACCCCCGTTGATCAATTCACGCACCCATTCACCATTTGTGGCTCCAGCAGGAAGATTTCTCTCTGAAGATTTAGAATCTTCTAAACCTCCTGGACGAAAAGGACGGTTATTGATGCTTCCTTTGACAAAATCCTTAGAAGGTCCAGTAACGCGTGGTGCAGGACTATATTCTTGAGCTCCAACACTTAATTCTGACACATCCACCTAAAACAATATAAAAGACCGGTCCTTAGCAGAAGTTAAAATCACTCATATGAGCAGAGCATGCCAATGGAATCTATATCTAAGAATCTAAGTTCCACAGAATGAGAAAACATACATTTTGCAAAAGGCTCATACCTGAACTGATTTTGGCTCCCAAATTCCTTGTTCAGACGCTGACTTGTCCCGCCTAAAAGGTAACTCCCATGTTGGAACAATAACAGAACGTGGCAACGAAGGGTCGGGCAGCACTTTAACCTTCTGAAACCAGTCAAAATCCCACTGCCTTCCAGCTTTTTCTACCGAAAATTCATCGGAGTCCAATCTCGGAAGTAGATATTCCTCTTCTATGTAGCCCTTTATAGATTCAGGTGTCTCCCTAGGAAAGGCAGGAGGCTGAAATCAATTAATTTAAAGACCATAAGTAACTGAACAAAAACTACTACATAATAATCAACTAATTCCAATTCATTTTTACAATTTCATAATTTTGAATTAACTAAAACAGACTTCAGTTGAACTAAACTGCATTGCATAATAATAATCAACAAGAAACCTTTGAATTACAAACTACAAAAAAATTCACAATTACTAACCAATATAATAACCGATAAAAATGCAATGTCGAAATAAAATTGGAAGCAACTAATTATTAATACATACAAGAATAAAATCGGGAAGTGATTTGACTGGATTTTTACTCTCGTTTTCCACTGTATAGATAGGCTCCACTCTCAGGTGACCACTGTGACCGGAAAACCCGACCCGGAAACCGAGCTCGTTGGTTGCTTGTATTCGATCCATTTAGACTGTTATTTTCTAGATTTTGATTGCATTGGATTTTCGCGGGTTCCGAAATTGAGCGACTGTACTGTGGAAGAAGGAGGAGTACCCCGAAAGCGATTAATAGTGGTGTCTTAACTTTTCTAAATTTACTCCTTTAGCACCTGAACCTTTTTTTTTCCTATTTAAATTAGTAATTTGAATGACACTATATACAACATAAACGTCTTAGATTAAATTTATTTTAAAAAAATATTTTTAACCCAACTTCTTTTTTTTTTTGACTGTGGTAGAATCTAATTACGTTAGTTGTTAGTGGTTAGTAGTTAAATTTCCATTTTAATGCGGCCTTAAACACTGGCCCTACTGAGACTCGAAACCGAGATCTCAGGAATGCACTGGAGCGCCTTAACCACTTGACCTAGGCCTCACTGGCACCCAACTTCTTTTTCAAACTGAGATTTTAGACATTTCTTTTATTAAGTAGTGTTTGATAACAACTGTCAAGTTCAAATTAATTTGTTCTATATTTCATGCAGAGTTTTGCTTCTAGGCTTCTAGCGGCAATATTAGGGATGACAATGGGGCGGGATGGAGACGGGGAAACCATCCCCATCCCCATCCCCGCGTCTATGGGGAATTCCCATCTCCGTCCCCATTTAATTAATGGGGATAAAATCATCCCCGTTCTCATTCCCATGGATTCCCCATTCCTATGGAGATCTTCGTTCCTCATACAATTAAATATAATTTATAAATAATTTTATTATTTTTATAAGATATTTTAAAAAAACAAATTATAGAAAATACTATTATCTTTTATAATATTATATATTTATAACTAAATAGAAACTAATAAAAAAATTAAGTTAAATTATTTAAAATTATAAATAACATACTAAAATTTATGATATAATATAAATATGTATAAATATAAATCGGGTCTCCATGGGAACGTGGATGGGGATCCCCATGGGGTGGGGACTATATTCCCCGTCCCCTCCCCATCCCCGTGGTTGGAGAATGATTTTTCCTCATACCCGTACCCATGGGGGTAATTGGTGGGGATTCCACGCCCCATTAGAGGCGGGTCCCCACGGGGAACGGGGAATCCCCTCCCCATTGTCATCCCTAGGCAATATGTAATGGTGATTTCCATTTATGAGATTAAATTAATACGTTATAAGACATCATTTTTTTTGGATATAAAGAGAAGCCAGAGCCAAAAACAAACTAAGGATTTCTGCACATTCTAGGGAGCGACACACCAATGGCATCCTCCATAATCAGATTAGCAACAGCAGCATGAATTCCATCATGCGTAACCAACCCCAAGTTATGAGAAAAACCAAGATTCGCCATCCAATCAGCGCAACGATTGCCTTCTCTGTACGTGTGTCTGATACAAACACTCCAGTTTCTATCCAAGATGTTTTTGATAGCACTGATGATGTTTGTGTTTGCATTGATACTGTTGTCAGTTCTCAGGAGAGCCTCCACAGCTAACTTGCTGTCTATTTCTAAAATAATCTTCTTGTAACCATGCCGCCAAGCTATATCGAGACCATCGAGAGCTCCCCAAAGTTCAGCTTGCAAAACCGAGCAGTTGCCGATGAATCTGCTATAGCTAAACATCCAAACCCTTTCATTATTTCGAGCAATACCACCTGAAGCCGCCATGTTAGTTGATTTTAAATATCATTCTCATTGATCTCATAAGTATCATACCAGATTCCATCTTAAATATCATGCACAGTTACAACTAATTAATTAGGATTAGTGTTTAGGTTATGCAACTCAATAATTTGATCAAAATCGAGTGAATTAAGCAACATTTTATTTATTCTTTTCTACTCAAAAACCTATCAAATATTATACATCTCATTAGTACCATAAATATATTTTTCAAAAAAATAGAGCATATTAAATTTTAAAATTTTAAAATACATGATATATAAATAATACGTAACTTAAATGATATTGAATTATTGATACATGGTAAAGATACACAAAAGGCATATCTCTTAAACACTATCCATATACAAATATATTTCCACCTTAAACAACACTAAAAAATATCCAATTCTATTGAGTTTGAGTCATAGTGACCATTTATCATAAAAACGACTATTATTATCATGTGGTCAATTATTAGGATTTTTGACGGAAGGAAAATCCGTTTCTGTGCCTCTTGAAAATTAATTCTCAAATTTCGGTTTACGCCCACTGAATCCGCAATATCGGTGTTGTTAAATTTATTTCAAACTACTTCAAATTTATATGAAACATTCCCAAAATAATTATTGTTGATTTTTAATGGTTGCAAGCATTTGTGTGTTATTATTACGTGTTTAATGAGATTTTATTAATCGCTGAAATTTGTCTTTGTTTTTACTTTTGAGACTTAAAATGCAACATTTAATAACTTGAATCATTTTGTAAGTGCATCAAGAACAAAAATTGGAGCCCCCCCCCCCCCCCCCCCCCACCAAAAGCTATTTTCATATTGTAACAAAACTTAAAAAGATGTTTTAACTGTCAATTGAATGCATTAGTTGATTTTCATGTGTACAATTTTATCTATAAAAATCAGATTGAAATCAAATTTTACACAATAAAATATTTTAATGAAGTATTTGAGACTAAATTTCATATATTGAAAAGCTAACTAAGGCACTTTGAGATCCAATTTTGTATGATCAGCATTCCATTTAAGACTAATTCAGTTAGAAGCCAGTGATACAAGTTTCTAAAAATTTAGCAAATAAATTAATAAAAATAATAATTCAAATGCTGAATTAATTATTGTTTTCAATATTAGTCTCCTTCATTTCAGTCAACTATTCTCCTAGATTTTTCAAAATCAATACATCAGTTCCAACTGAAAAAAATAAGTTCAAAAGACTTTCAACTGAATTTGAATTATCACAACAAACAGCAATTGGGTGCTAATAATTCAAATGGAAAAAATGACCAGAAAAATCCTCCAATATTTAACTTTTGTCTATATATATTGTCATGAAAAGAACTGAATAACAAAAAAGTTACATCTCGACCAAAACCCAAAACGTTCTTTATTCATGCGGCAACAATCACAATAACTCTTACCTTTGGAATCTGAATTCCAGTATTGTAAGCAAACAATCTCTCATAAGGTTTTTTAATGACTTGTTAGCCCTTAGATTTCTTCTATTTGCCTTACGTAGATGGCTTGTTTACTTCTTTTGGAATGGGATAAAAGATATTCCACCCATATATACTCTCAAAGGCTCCGGAATCTCTACACCGTCTTCCTTCTGATAGTTCTCCAGGATGCAACAAAGGGTCCTCTCTGTTGCGGTGAGGGTAGAGTTCAATAGGTGAACGTATTGTTTTGCCTGCTCGTTGCTCTGCAAACGAGTAGAAAACAATTATTAGAACATGAGAAACTTAAACAGAAATTTATTTTTATGAAACCACGAGGAAAAAAGAAAAGATCAATGTCTACTTCTATGCGATTTCAGTTTTGAAACCTTCAGAGTTCATTTTTCTCGGAGCCATATGAATGTACTTTTAACAGTTTTATAGATCAATGTGCATTTCGACTGGTTTATTAGTCGTTCAAAAGAATGACTGCCAAGGATGCTATATACTCCTGCCATTCATCTTTCCTCTTTAATCTATTGAATTTATTGTCTAAAATCCAAACTTCTATTCAAATTTTATCAAAACCGATATTTTATTCCAGGCATTCTAGATCCTCACGTCCAATTACACTTACCCTGCCCATTTCACAAAATGAAAAGGAATGCAAAAATGATTTGAAGGAATTCAATAACATAAACTGTCGATGAAATGGTAAAAGCTGTACAGAGGGGGCCTAAAAGAACGAATTCATTATTTGGAACTGGTCCGCTTAGATAACCACCTATATGCAAATTCAAGTTGATAGAGAACAAGGTCCAATAGCAACTGGTACTACCTACAATAAGTCGAGCCAATCAGGCACTATAGTTGCAACATAGTTCTATATCCTAACATCAATGAGAGTTGACCACCTTTGAGAACTTCAGACTGAAGCATGGCTCAAGGAAGCTCACGTTATCAAGAGATCACAAGAACTCCTTACAAGTAATGCAAATGGGAAGATAAAAAGGTAAGAGAAGGTGAAAATTACTTGAAATAGTAAAAAGGTAAGAGAAGGTGAAAACAACTATCTAATAAAGGGGGGTATCCTAGGAAAACCGTATAGCATTCTCCTAGGGCAGCTCAGTTATTCAGTCTTATGGTCATGCTTCTTGTTTCTTAGTCAGTGCTTCAACTTTATGGTGATTTTATATCTCTTCCTTTCTACTTTTAGAAAAAAGAACTTGTAATATCAAAAAGAACAATTTGATAAATAAATGTCTTTCAACATGTACGGTATTTTTTATTGCTTTCAATTAGGAAAGCAGCTTTTATAAATCCAACATGACTAAAGAAGATATATGAATAGCTACCTACACCCTAGCTACACAAAATGAAGGTTGAAGATGTTCAAGAGCAGCCTAGCTTTATTTGGAAGTCCATTTTGCGATTATAAGTTGTAACCTAAGCTTAGTGCCGCTGCATTTAGATATCATACAAAAGAAATTAAAGATTTAACTATTTTGAGAAATTGCTACAAGTATCTGAAAAAATGGATTATACTCGAGTCCATTAATTTCCTCTTAACAATGCTTATTTGTCCTCCTTTGTTTATCTATCTCCAAAGAGCATTTTATTTTGTATTAATCTACCCCCATGAATTCCCACTTTTCTTAATACTGATGTATCATGGTTTTACGATCTTAACCCGTTCAACCATCATCTCAACTCCCACATGATTTTAGTTACAAGATAATGAATTAAGACTTATACAAGGACACATACTAGAAAGTTCCCTATTCACAGCAAACCATTTGACTTATTCATTTTTCTCCCCATGTAGCAAAGTTCTTAAATTTTGCAGGCCAGGAATATGGAGGAACTATTAGCCACATATATATGGTAAACATGGAGGCATAATTTAACAAATGAAAGAAGGGACTGGGACTTACCTTTTTCTGTCCATATCGTATTTCTAATTTTCTTGATTGATAGTCTGTGCAATTTGAACAGGAGACCAACTCTCTGTATGCTTTGGAAGCAGGAAACCATGCTTCCAAATCATACTTTTTTGCAGCAGCATCATTCAAAGCACCAGTAACAATAGCCACAACTTGGTAGGGGATGTTAAGCTGTTTGAGGAGGAAACCGTTAGAACACTTGACGTTTACTTTATCATGTATATGAGCTTGATAACAGAGAATAAATGAGGTATTTCCATGTAATCAATCCACTTTTGGTTATCAAAAACTATTGTTTGTTTGTCTGAGATTGCATTTACCAATTACTAAAACTTGTGGCAGGTGCCACATAAATAGCAAGCAGTGTTCAATTGAAACCCATTATGCATTGTTTTGAAACCAAAATAAAAAAAAAGAACTAAAAGATAAACATTAAATATAAGCACATTCTAAGTTTCCAAGACAAGGATAACATACCATCTTGTAGAAATCCTCGGAGTTCTTGATCATTTCCTCAAGCATATCCCAAGAATCGTTGCCATTTGGGCTGGTAATACAAAATTGCTCCACTTTTTCAAATTGATGAACTCGGAAAATTCCCAAAGTATCGCGACCATGTGTACCAGCTTCTTTACGGAAACAAGATGAGTATCCAGCATACCTGGCAAAACAGTATAAAAGTAATGAGACTAAATAGAATTATAGTTTTATGCTACAGAGACAGAGAATTGCAGCTTAATTACTTGATCGGTAGCTGTGAAGGATGAATCCAATCATCTATATGATAAGCACATAGCGGTTGTTCAGCTGTAGCGATTAAATATTTGTCATCTCCTTCACCAGTCACCTATTAAAAACCAGGTCACTTATCCTCACATTTAAGATTAATTGAAGCACAAATAGAAGGCAATTACCAAATAGATGAAAAAGATTGTTTTACCAGTATTTTCAGTTGTAATGAATTCACGGGACAAAACGGAACTATAGAAATAAAGTGAAGTGGTATTTTAAGACACAATTATTCACCTTCTATAGGTCTTCATCAAATTTTGCTAACCGAGCACAGTTCATAATTATTAATTCATTGATAAAAGCAGAACTAATGAAATAAACTGAAGATTGATTTTTTTTAAACAACTGTTTCACCTTGTATAGCTCTTCATCAAATTGTGCTAGTTGAGCACATTTTGCCATGATGTCTTTCCTCATGAAAAAGGGAGTCTGCAAGGCTGTGTATTCTCTCTTTTGCAAGAAATCTAGCGCAAAATTGATCAATGCCTGATTAAGCCTCACACCATCACCTTTCAAATAGTAGCCTCTACCTCCGGCTACATTGGCACCTAATCATTTAAAGTAGATCACTATTAAAACAAATATTACATTGCATACGAAAACAAGTACCACATAACAATGACCAATCCACGAATCCTAGAAAACTTTTATAATATTTCAGTCAACAATGAAATGCGGAAAAAAAAAAAGAAACGCAAAAATTACATCTTTTTAGTATTTATAACGAGGCCACTGCTATGCACAAGAATTGATAAAATTATTTTTAAGAATTAAATATTTTTCATTAAATAAACAAATGCAAAGCCCAAGGCTTGAGTACCTTTCTTGGTATCAGCGATTCCCAGAAGCTCAACAAGCTCGACATGATTTTTCAATTTAGGCTCCATCCGTTTCTCACCCCACTCACGAATAACAGCATTATTAGCCTGATAAATGTAAGAAATTCAATGTATTAGCAACAATTAAATGATACGCATTCTACTAACAACAAAATAAACAAAACACCGCCACAAAACAGACCTCATCGTTACTAACAGGAACAGAATCATGCACCAAGTTTCCAACTTCTTCCAGCTTCTTATTCAAAGCAGACGCAGCCTCACTCACTTCTTTTTCCTTTTCACCAGTCAATTCTTTGTTCTCATTCGAAGGTTTAATCAGTTCACTCGCATCCGCCCCTGCCTTCATTTTTCATTTACATCAAAAAATGAACATCAAACAATTCATAATATTCCACTAAAGCATAAGTAAACTAATTTTCTTTGAAATATAACTAAACTAATTAACTGAGGGAAAAAAAAACTTACAATTTTCAGTTTAGCAATTTGTTTGTTGATCTTATTAAACTCTTTACGGAGATTATCGACCTCATATTGACCTGATAAAAACAAATAAGAATTAAACGAATCAAAGCAATGAACAAACTAAAATTAATTACTTAAGAATTGAAAAATTAAATGAAGCTAGATTTACGCTGTCTCCACTCCTTGTCGAGGAGAATGATCTCGTCAACGACATTAACATTAGCAAAACGACGGCGTTGTGATTCGCGGATGAGTTCAGGGTTATGGCCTTTGTCTTCTCTGAATAAGTTAATGTCCAACATTTCTTCTTCTGTCACTAAGCACGGAGCAGTTTGCCGCCTGTGGAGAAATTGTTACACGTCTTCGGCCGCCGGCGACTGAGGAAGCGGCGATGGTGTGTGAGTGCGAAGCTTTTGTTTGGCTACTTCGAGGTGCGGACGAAAAGGGACAAAAATAGAGATGACCGTAGGGTTTATCTATAACGGCGTCGTATGATGACTTTTTTCAAATAAATGTCTTTATATTTATAAAATAAATTTTTTAATAGGCTTAATGCCTTCAAAAACCACGACCTTTCATCCTCTTTTCAATTCTACCATAATATTGAAAAAATTTCAATTGT
The DNA here is from genome assembly GCF_937616625.2 of Mercurialis annua. Lineage (NCBI taxonomy): Eukaryota > Viridiplantae > Streptophyta > Magnoliopsida > Malpighiales > Euphorbiaceae > Mercurialis > Mercurialis annua. The sequence goes on along the minus strand of NC_065575.1, from coordinate 657,343 downwards.
ATCCCAGTTTGCATTTTTTTATTTTAATTGTACCCTAAAACATAAAATTGACCTTTATTTATTTGACAAAAGTTCAATTTTTTTAAAATATGGTCAATTTAATATAAAAAGTTAATCTAATAAAAAAATGGTCAATTATAGAATTTTTGCGAAATAAAAAAAGGTTAATTTTATGTTTTAGAGTACAATTGAAATAAAAATGCAAAATAGGGTAAAATTGACAGATTTACAAAGTCAGGATATGATTGAAAATGAAATGAAAGGTCAGGATTTTTTTAAGACATTAAACCTTTTTAATATACGTCTTTAACATATATTTTTTTCAATATTATGTCTTTACATTTTTTTTTTGTAATTGAGGGAGAGGGCGCTTGTGGGAGGAATTGAAGTTACGATCTTTACAGTTTGCTGTCCAGCATTCATATCATTTAAATTACAGCTCGTTAAAAATCTTTATATGTCCTGATTTTTTGTAATACCCCAAAATATTTTAAGATAATTACGTCGTGCCACGTGTCGTGATTTCCGATAAATTAAATTAAGGAGAATTTAATTTAATTATATCGGAAATTCAAGAATAAAATTTAATGAGTCAATTAGCGGGATTAAAGGAATTAATTTTGAAAATTTGGATGTGGATACATTTTGGGGCTAAATTGTAAATTTTGAAAAGTTTAGGGGCTAAAGTGCAAATTAGCCAATTAAGCCCGAAAATAGAAATTTGGAGGATTTTAGATGAAAATCTATATTTTAAGTTAGTATTATTTATTCGGAGATAAATAATACGTATTTGAATTAATAGAAAGATTAATTGAATAAGTTTTGGACTAAATTGAAACTTTTGAAAAGTTTCAAGGACCAAAGTGCAAATTAGCCGGTTATGTACTAAAACCCTTCAGATGAAGGAATGAAAGATCCAGAGTCTTCATTCTTCATCTCTTTCTCATTTCTCTCGCTCCGTTCCTTACGGTTCGTCGCGCGGTTTCCGTTTCTCGTCCGTTTCCGACGTTTTATAACTCCAAACGATCGTATTCTCGAGGCGAATCACGGTAAGCTTGACGTTTTACCGTTTCGTTGATTATATTTTGAGTTATATCGATTCAAAGTTTTAGGCCACGAAACGATTTTATCGTTTTATCGAGTATAGGATTGAGATATAGCGTTTTGAGCTCAGAATACGCGTTTTGGTTGAGTTTGGAGCGTTTTTACGTATATAGCAGGTCGGAAACCCCGGAAATCGATTCCGGGGGATCGTGCACGACAGTACACGATCGTGTACTTGTGGTACACGAACGTGTACCATCAAGGTACACGAACGTGTACCTCCCTGCACGAGCGTGCGCCCTTCGATTCTCGCACCCCGAACCTTCGTACCTCGATTGAATTAATGGAATTTACGTATTGAATCGGAAATCGAATAGTAGATAACCTAATGAGGTTATAAGAAGATTGAATTGGAAGTAATTGCGATCCGTAAACGAGTTTGATATCGTTTAATGGGATATGCGTGAGAAGCACGACGATTAATGAAAGTAAAATGTGTCGAATCTTGAGTCTAGAGTCAATCTTAGAATAGGATCCTGATGTGAGTCAAATGTTTTGAAATTGTTTTAGATCCAGCGAGGCAAGAAGGAGCTGGACCAGGAGTTCGGGAAGCTTGACGTTTCTAAAGCCCCGACGTATTTTTGGATAAGCGTTTTCAGTGAGTTTATATGATTTGCTTTTAAAGTATTTATTTAAGCAATTATTTTATATTGCTTATTAATTGAACCGCATGTTTTATATGTGAAACTTTTATACGAATTGCATATGCTTGATTTGAAACCAGTATTGATCCGATGGAACGTGCTACCTATTGGGCGACAATAGGACTGTGTGATCACCAGTTTTGATATGCCTCAGCTGGGAGCTGATGATGAACATGAAATTTACGATTGGGTTATGATTTCGATACGAGAGTGAACTCGGCTACAGTGTAGCCTGGAAGTCCCCGTATCTAGTGGCTGGGCCACCAGCGAGTTGGACTCGCAATTGATATTTATGATTGGGTTGATCGATTGATTATTAGTATGTTTGAAGATTAAGGTTTCAATCGGATCCTGTACTTGGCTGCATACGATTGATTATGATTTTATGTTTTATTTGAATACTTATTAGTAAATGTATGAACTCACTCAGTATATCCCAATATACTGACCCCTCACAGATTTCCTTTCAGGATAAAGACGCTTTGAAGCAACAGACTTCTATCCTACTCCCAAAAGTCTGTATTTTTTAGTATGTAAAGAAACAGTACTTTACTCTTAGAGTTGCAGTAGATAAGTATTTTGTCAGTCAGCTTGTATATAAAATTTTCTGTAAATATTACTTTAACGTTTTAAAGTTTTAAACGTTTTACGCTTGCTGCGTTATATATATTGTGACTGCCAGGGGATATGTGTGCATGGTACGTGCGCTTCTGCATGACACGTGTTTATGTATGTCATGCATGACGTTTATGTTTCGCGGAAAATTATTTTACGTTTTTAGGCTTGCTACGGGTTTCGGAGCAACCACTCCCATTCCCTAGCGCCGGTCTCGGCTCTAAGATTGGGTCGTGACATTTTTTTTAATATTCTGAAATTTTGATATTTAAAAATTCTACGCTTAAGTTAAATTTTATTAAATTATCATGTTTTTATTTCTTTGGACTGTATATTAGTGGTATAATATGTCTTTTATGTAATTTATTTTTATACATAAATATAACACAATAATTACCATATTTCAGCTAGTTAGCTAGACTATTTGTATGAATTTTTTTAGGTAAACTCAATTTACCGCATCATCTATGAACTAAGTGTATTTTCATAATTTCGTTTGTTATTTGCATACACTTTTAAATAATAATATTATAAGAATATCTTCATTTTAATGAGATGCTATGATATGATTGGTTTAGTCCACGGATGATGTGGTGGACTCAGTCTACCTAAAAATTTCTTCTATTTATATACTTAAATTAAACTTAACATTATTGTAAAATAAATTAAAAAATCAGGACACAATTATAAAAATTAAAAGATTAGTGTCTAGTTGGGATTTATATGAAGTTCAGGTGAGGCAAGAGATATATTTTTCTTTCCTCAAAATCCAGGAATTCATTCTCTCCATACGTTGTCGTTTGCTGCTAAGGTAGTCTCTGATATGCTTCCCTCTTCAAATTTCCAATTGAAAAAAAAAGTTGATAATTGAGTAACTTCACCTGCTTTCTTATTTTAATTGTTAAATTTCTAGGGTTTCAGTAATTAGAAGGTGAAAAAATGGCTCATAGGCTGTTAAGGGATCTTGAAGCTGATGGATGGGAACGCTCGGATTTTCCGATTATTTGCGAGTCTTGTCTCGGTGATAATCCGTATGTCCGTATGGTAAAATCTCAGCCCTTACATTTTTATTATGTTTTAACTTAATTATGAGAGCTTGTTTGATTTAATTACGTGGGTTTGTTAATTTTCTTTAGTGGGTTGTGTTTATTTATTGTAGACAAAAGCTGAATTTGATAAAGAATGCAAGATATGCACGCGGCCGTTTACAGTGTTTAGATGGAGACCTGGTAGGGATGCACGGTTTAAAAAGACTGAGATTTGTCAAACGTGTAGTAAGTTGAAAAATGTTTGTCAAGTTTGTCTTTTGGACCTTGAGTATGGTTTGCCTGTTCAAGTTCGAGATACGGCCCTTCATATTAACTCTAATGATTCCATTCCGAAAAGTGATGTTAATCGTGAGTACTTCGCTGAGGAGCATGACCGCAGGGTATGTTTTTTCTTTCGTAAAAGATACTACATATGTGTTCATGACACTGACAGTAATGTAAATTGCGTAGTGTTTTGTGTGTATCAATGTATCTTACTAAGGCGTTGTTGTATAGAGTGCAATAGACAAGTATGATGCATTGCTTGTAGCTGTAGATTACGACAAAGTTAATTACCTTAATCTGTTAATTGGGCTATGTTTTTTACAATTATGCCTTTATCTTCAAAGAACATTGCTTGCAATTGGAAACTGTGTAGGCCAATCAATGCAGTTGTAGGTTGATTTGAATAAAACAGTAGCAGTAGTAGTATATGTTCTGTACCTGAATTTCTTTGATTATTTGACCTGGTGCTGACTGCTTTGGTTAATGCAATGATGCTTTTGATTTAGAAATTTGCTGTCCAATTGACTTTGTTTGAAGGAGAATCTGACATTGATCATTGTAAAGTTTATTTCATTTACATGTTCTATTGTCCGTGTTAATTTGACATCTATTATTGCTCAATGCAGGCGAGAGCTGGTCTAGATTATGAATCTTCATATGGAAAGGTGCAAGCAAGTGATACAATTTTGAAGCTTCAAAGAACAACACCGTACTACAAAAGAAACAGAGCACATGTTTGTAGTTTTTATGTACGAGGTGAATGCACACGAGGTGCTGAATGCCCTTATAGACACGAGATGCCTATCACTGGGGAGCTATCACAGCAGAATATAAAAGACCGTTATTATGGGTAAGTTAAATGGATAATTTCTTTTCTTTCAGTATGTTTTTGTCTTACTTGGGATAACTTTCTTTTATTATGAGCTAATATTTATGTGCTTATTCCTGGTTCTAGTTTCCATTTTCATTTTTTTGCTGAATTTCTGAAGCCTACAGTTTTCACGATGCGCCTCTTATAGTCCTCTCATTTCATGCTACACTGATTATTTAGCATTTAGGATTGGTAAAGCTTCTAGAATTATTCATATGCCTGGATAGTTTGCTCGCTTGTAATTCTAGAAGGAAAAGGAAAAGAACTTGAGTAAATTCTGTTATCTTTACTACCAATCGTAGTCCAAGTACTTTCTAGATCGTCCATGACAGTCCATGACAGACTTGTTTTATCTTTAAGATGAAGAATCTTACAGGTTTTAATCTGATGTTGCATAGTATTTTTTGACATTGCTGACTCTCATTTATGTGCTACATGAGTTAGAAATGAGAATTTGCATATTTCTTGACGAGAATCTGCAAAATCCTTCCTCCAAGATTGCCTGTTTATGTAAAAATCCATCTGTGTATTTGTTTGTGTTTCTGAACCGTGAATTTGTTTGTTTTTGTCGAATCGATGTAATCAAAATGTTGCCTTTTTACTTGTTATTCTTCTTGAGTTTTTGTTGTTTTTGAGAACATCAAGGTGTGTTGGTTTTGTCAAACATTAATTTAATAGGTCAAAGAATTGATTGAATGCGATGAGCCTGAGCAATGTGGCTTTAGTTGATAGAACTTCAATGATTTGGATTATTAACTTTATTATGTGCATATAAAATATGATCCTACATGCTAGAGTTAATAATACCATAACTAGAAAGTCACCTAGCAGTTTGATACCGTGAATCGATTTATTATTTGATTCTGGTATTAAAATCTCTATGATTGAAAAGTCTAGAGTCTGATCTTTGACAAGCCTGTTTAATTAATTAAATTATTTGAGCATAAGATAAAGTGAGTTTGTGCTAATTGATGCTTCAAGTTCAGTGCATGTGTGTGTAAAAAGTTAATAAAACCATAGTTGGAGTCTCATCTGACAACTTGGAACTTTGAGTTATTTGGTTGTTTGATGCTACCGTTATAAGGGTCGTGCTAATGCACAATTGCATCCATAAACCTGTTTGCCTGTTTGCTGAACCTTGTGCCTCATCAGATAGGCATCAACTGGTATTCATATATGTAACAACTATTTTCCTCATATATTTTTTTTCAAATATCTGCAGAGTTAATGATCCAGTGGCTTTGAAATTACTTAACAAGGCTGGAGAAATGCCTTCGCTGGAACCACCTGAGGATGAAGGCATCAAGACCCTCTACGTGGGCGGCCTTGATGCGAGGATCACTGAGCAGGATTTGAGGGATAACTTCTACGCACATGGCGAGATTGAATCAATTAAAATGGTGCCTCAACGAGCAATTGCTTTTGTAACCTACACAACCAGAGAGGGTGCAGAAAAGGCTGCAGAAGAGCTATCTAACAAGTTGGTTATTAAGGGTTTGAGGCTGAAGCTAATGTGGGGCAGGCCCCAAGCCCCGAGACCTGAATTAGAAGGTACAGAAGAAGCAAGGCAAGCCGCCTTGGCTCTCGGCGGAATGCTGCCGCGAGCTGTTATATCTCAACAACAGAACCAATTACTTCCACCTGGGACTCAGGACCAACCTCCTCAACCTATGCACTACTTTAATATTCCGCCACCCCCACAGCCGGAAAGAGCTTATTATCCATCGATGGATCCTCAAAGAATGGGTGCACTTGTTCCGTCGCAGGATGGACCTCCAACTGGGCCGACAGTATCTGGGGAGAACAGAAATGCGATGGAGAGGCAGCAAGGTCATTATCCTTATCAAGGTATGCCATTGCCGCCACCTCCTGGGCAACAATATCAGCAGCAACAGCAGCATTACCCTCCATATGGATATATGCGACCGATGCCACCTTATCAGCAGTACCCACCATATAACTCTGCAGCTCCTCCACCACCACCTGCTCAAGGTATCCATCAGCATCAGCATCAGCATCAGCATCAGAATCCGAGGCCGCCGCCGCCACCACCTAGGGCTGACCTAGCAGCTTCTTCAAGCTCCGGACCTCCACCTTCAGGACCTCCACCTTCAGGCCCCGGACCATCAGCTTCATCCAGTTCATGAAACCCGGGTGTCAATGAGATTTTGTGTTTTTACTTGGGATTGTAATTGCGTTTGACATGCACCCTAATATATGAAGTTGGATAAATTCATAAAATCAGGAGGCGTATTTCATTACTTTTTGTCATCAAAATTATGATCCTATGGATAAATAGAGTTAATTTTTGGCTGAACTATTTAGATGTACATCTTTCTTTCAAGGTTGATGTTGTTCCTGTAATTGCTCAACATCGGTTATTGTTTCTGTAACTTAATCGAATTTAAACTAAGAAATGTGAAGCACTGGTGGTGGTTAAACTGTGGCCACGTCTAGGTTTAGGAGTGTGCATTTAATTCAAATCAAATTGAATCAAACTGGAATTCTCCTTTTGCCAAAGAACTAAAATTTTGAAAAAGTATTTACAAACTAAATTGAAATTAACTGGTCAGTTTGGTTGGTTTGATTCGATTTTAGTAAATTTCTAAACGGAACCGAATATCCGATTTTTTTACAATTTATAACAGAACTAGCTTGATTCAGTTTGTTGGTTTCGGTCGATTTTGCGTACATAAAATTAGTTTACATATTTTTGAAAACAAATAAGATTTTAAATTATTAGTTGAACTACTTCCAAAGTGTACATTTTAAATACAAAAATTTCATCTCCATGACACTTGAACGTGTCCAATTAAACACACATTTAACCAAAGGGACTTTTAGAAAAATATCTAAAAGAACTTATAAATTTAGGGGAAATTAATAGTTAAATCCTAAATAATTATAAAAAATACTTCACATTTTGAAAATATTATAAAATTAACATTACTACCTTCATATCCGGTTTGTAACCTATAAAATAAGATAGAAGCTAACCGGACGGTTAACTACCCGATACAAATAGCGCCCACTTCTATTTATGAGCTATCGTAGTTCTTAAATGTTGTTTTCTTTTTATTAGCGTCCGTGTCTCTGGAAGTTTCTTTTCGCTCTTGTTATTCAATTCCTGCTATGCGTAAGAACTCAAAAAGAATTGAAGCATCCGAGTAAGTTCCTGAATTTTCAATTGCAAATCAGTCAATTTGATTTTGTCGCAGTTCAATTACTACTGTAAACTCATATGTTCTTGATTTCTTTAAAAATTATCTGTTCAATATTATTTGTTTGATGCTAGAATTAAGTGAAATATGTATATTTTTACATTGCTATTGATATTATAATTTAAATCACATTTTTATGACTTCAGTTATACTTGCAACATCAGCTTAGGATTATTCAATGTTTTTTTTACTGAGTTTGTTATTTCTAGGGTTTATTAGTAAGCCAGAGCTTGTTCATGACTATACTTCAAAATTTATTATTGGTTTGTTTGGTTTAACAGCTGAATTGGCTTATAGTCGATCACACTACAACGCCTCTTTTCGATGGTGAAGGGTCAAGCAGTTTCTGTGAAAGATACCGTTCACAAATTGCAGCTTTGTCTTCTTGAGGGCATAAAAAATGAAGACCAGCTATTTGCAGCTGGATCTTTAATGTCCCGTAGTGACTATGAAGACGTTGTTAGTGAGCGTTCTATATCTAACCTCTGTGGTTATCCACTTTGCAACAACTCTCTGCCATCAGATCGTCCTCACAAGGGTCGGTATCGCATTTCATTGAAGGAACACAGGGTTTATGATCTACATGAAACGTATATGTATTGCTCTTCTGGTTGCCTTGTTAATAGTCAAGCTTTTGGTGGGAGCTTACAAGAAGAGAGATGCTCAGTTTTAAATCCAGTCAAACTTAATGCGATTCATAGGATGTTTGATAACTTGAGTTTAGATTCTGAGCTATTAGGAAAAAATGGAGACCTAGGAATCTCTAATTTGAAGATTCAGGAGAAGTCAGAAATTAATGTTGGGGAAGTATCTTTGGAAGGTGAATCAAATGCAATTGAAGGCTATGTTCCACAGAGAGATCGTGTTCCAAATCCTTCTCGAAAAAATCGTAAAGAAGGTTATTATTAATTTTCAGTTTTGTATTAATTCTTGCTACTCTTGAAACATGTTTGCCCATATCATACTCTTTGGAGGTCAATTGTTTTTTTATTTTGACAAGCTTGCTTCTTTAATATCTTGTTGAATCAATCTTTAGCTCAGGTTGCACATTTGTAGGATTGGTAGATTCTTCACATCTGCTGCATATAGTTCAAAAAATAGATAAATTTTGATTTTACTAAGCCATATAGCTGTAAGAATAAAAAGGAAACCTTACACATTGTTTCTTGTCCTTCTAAATTTCTATTGGATCCTAAAAGGCGGAATCTGACAATGATATTTTCTTTTCTTAGGGATCCCTTTTGTAACTTCTCTTCCATCTTTTGTTTTGTCAGCAACCTCATTGTACATCAAATCTAGGAGATTTCCATGCTGAACTTGTTGATATTGCGAACTACATGGCTATTTCAGAATTTTTTGTTTGATGGTTCTCTTTTAATATTAGTGAGGTTTTTATCCTTTCTTTATACCTTTTTGATTTGCTGATTATGATCTTTCATAATCATGTTGTCGTGAGCTACCTAAATTAGCTTCATGAAATGTTGCAGGGTCAAAAGCTATTTGTACCAAACCAGTCAGTCAAAGGGATGATTTCTTCAGTGACATGGACTTCACTAGCACTATAATAACTAGTGATGAGTATAGCATTGCAAAAGCCCCATCCAGCTTAACAAGCTCAGTCTCTGGTGTTAAATTACAAGAGAAAACTGCAAAAGAAAGTAAAAAAGGCTTAAAGGATAAATCATCTTCTCCTGGAAAGCAGGACCCTAAGACATCAAAAAAATTAAAAGGGGGAAGAACTAAAAAGGTCTTAAAAGAACGACATAGCAGTCAAGACCTACCTTCATCTTCAGATTGTACTCCTGAAGTTGAAGAAATATCTCAAGCCTTGAAAGCTGCAAATTTGAGTGAATCGGTCCTCAAACCCTCTCTTAAATCTTCTGCTGCTAAGAAATCTAATTGCTCCGTTACTTGGGCTGATGAGGAAGCTGATAATGCTGGAAGCAGAAATCTTTGCGAGGTTAGAGAAATTGAAAAGACAAATACATATTGTGGCATACCAGAGAGTATGGAAATAGGAGATGATGATAACATGTTGCGCTTTGAATCAGCCGAAACATGTGCCTTAGCATTGAGTCTGGCAGCTGAAGCTGTTGCATCCGGAGATGCTGTTGCAAATGACGCCCGTAAGTTTTATGCAATTATTTTTGCTTAAATACAAATCTGAATTTGTTCCACTGTGAGGTTTTGATGAATTACACCTACATTTTTTTTTTGAAGCCACTGAATGAATATCTCGACTTCTTAATGGCACAACACATAAGTTCAGGGTATTGAAATCTAGGAGATTTTAGCGCTAGTCCTTGTATTTTAAAATCTGATTCATGTAAATTTGTAAGGTGGAATATGCTTCAGTCCCTAAGGGTTGTATATGAACAAAAACAAGAGTTGTTCTAGAAGTTTCTATGTTAGTAAATGTTTCCATTCTATTCTAATTGAATGAGCTAGGGGACACATTTCTTAGAGAAAGTGCATTTTAAAGGAAATTCTTAGGTTTGACTTGTGAGGAGAATGATTTAAGATGATTTGGAAGTCTTATACTTGTGGAATAAAATCATGCAAATTAGAACTGAAAATTACATATAGCCTATCATAATTAACTTGGGATTAAGGATTAGTTGAGTAGTTGTGTTTGGCAATTTCCATATGAAACCAATGTTTTGCTGGACATAATTTAAAATTTTGATTAAGATTTGTTCTTGCTCATTTTCTTTTATATGTATGTCCAGTGTCTGAAGCTGGGTTAATTGTATTACCTCCTCCACATGATTTTGGTCAAGGGGTTAACATGGAGAACACTGATATGCTTGAACAAGAACCTGCTTCTCTCAAGTGGCCAACAAAACCAGGGATTCCACATTCAGATTTCTTTGACCTTGAGGATTCATGGTATGAAGCTCCACCAGAAGGATTCACCTTATCGGTAAGTAATGGAGTTCAAATCTCTGTCGCGTTTATTTTATATTTATTATTTATATTGTCTCTCATTTTCAGTTATCCCCTTTTGCAACAATGTGGATGGCACTTTTTGCATGGGTTACTTCATCTTCCTTGGCTTATATATATGGGAGAGATGAAGGTTCCCATGAAGATTATTCATCTGTTAATGGGAGGGAATACCCTAAGAAGATTGTTTTGAGAGATGGTCGTTCTTCTGAAATCAGGCTGACAGCTGGGAGTTGTCTTGCACGTGTTTTTCCTGCAGTCGTTGCTGATCACAGGCTATCAGTACCAGTATCTACACTGGAGCAAGGAGCGGTACTTATTCGGGAACTTTTTATTTTATTGCAATATGAATTATGTTAATGTACTTGAAATAATACCCTAATTTATACTCTCTTCATCCCATTTAGGAAGTCCCTTTGTCATTTTATGCATATATTAAGAAGACATAAATTATATCTGTTTTTCTTGTTTTACCTTTATTAATTGTGCTTTGGAATTACACATATCATTAATTGTCTGATAAAATATGTTTAACCATTAAAAAAGGAAAATTGTGCTAAAAGATACAATGTAACTTTTTAAGTGGGACATAAAAAAAATATGCAAAGGGATTTTCTAAATGGGATGGAAGAGTAGTTATTTAGGAAAAAATATTCGTCTTGGTTGTAACATCAAGATTTTAATAAGCTAGTTTTTCATTATTGTTGGACCTTAGTTTAACCATGTATAGCTAGAACTGGATCCAAATAGAACATCTGTGAAGCAAATGAATAATGCCTTCATGCTCCAAGTGTGAGCAACTAGTGTCTTATATTCAAATTAAAAGTTAATTGTCTAAAATCTTTTTGCTACGCTAATTTAAATCGGCAAGGGAGCTTAGTTGGTGAACTGTCATACTTGTTCTTTTACTATTATTTAATTTTGGGAAAATGAAATTGGTTTTAAGTAAGATAGAGCCTGAAAATTTTATGTGTGGCACATAAACTGAGGAGAAATAATTGTTTTTGACTCTGATATGGCGTAAAACATGTTCAATGTAGGGGCACTTGTTGGACACAATGTCCTTTGTTGATGCACTTCCCGCATTTAAAATGAAACAATGGCAGGTCATTGCTTTTCTCTTCATTGAGGCTCTCTCTGTATGTAGGATTCCTTCACTTGCTCCTTACATGACTAATAGAAGGATGGTGCTTAACCAGGTGAGACCCTGTATATACGTTGTCTATTTACTGTTTTTCCTGTCATTCATTTGAGAAGCATGTAATATGAAGCGAACTGTGCATGAATTTGGCTTATCTAAGATCTCTGGTTTAATCTCGTGCAAAGTAATTTAGGTGATGTCAAAATTCAATCATGACTGTTGGGTATAGTTGCAAGCATAGTTGTCAAATTGAGTTTCAAATCGAGAATTGAAATACTTAATTGGAGAATCAAATTAAATTGTAAGATTCTATCCATATTTGTATTATTAGCTAAAAAATATATACTCGCGTAAACTATATATTTTTAAAATTTGAATCTACATTATTAAACTAGAAAGACCTAATGATTAATTAAATTGAATCTTTTCTTACTTCCAGTTACAACCAAACTTTTTAATTAGTATAATTATATCTAAATTTCAAAAGAAGTTCATAATTGTGTCCTAAATTGAGGCGGGTGTGTGTCAATCCTTACGTGTAAACGCTGTATGGAGTTGACGAGGGATGGAGGCAATGATGTGAAAAGGTTTGTTGGGGTGGAAATTGAAACGTTTGTGATTTTATCCAATACCCAAATTTTTCCTTTGTTGTTTTCCTTTCCCATCATGCTACTAGTTCCGAGGATTTATAAGATATCATCAACTCAAAATCAGTATCGTATATATGTTAATATCTTGTTTTCTCTTGTTGCTTGTTCAAAGTCCACCATCATCTTCAAAACATTCATTGATATAGTCATCGATGAATTATCTTGAGGTAATCTAGGATCTTAAACTTCGGTGATCTATCCATCATCGGATTTCATATAACACAAACAAAAAAGATCATATCTCTCACCTCTGGCTTCCCTTTTTGTTTATGTTTACTCATGTTGAATATGATATTTCAAAAACACAAGCATTTTATCTTTGTTGTTCCAAAAATCGATTTCCCTATTAGGAATGGACATGCTCAAACTCAAATGTTCTCCAATTTCTTTCACATCATGCAGCATCATTACATGTGAGACTTAAGACCCATATAAAAACACTTTGAAGTTCTTTACATTCTTTTGTCTAGCTTTTCCACCATAATTTTTTTTTTTAGAAAAAAGAACTAATTGAAATTATTTTTAAAAATTAACTTTATAATAGTCATATTAGCGATTACAAAACAGAAATTGTTTCAACTACCCAAGAGAATTAAACTTTGATTTTGTTTGAATATAACTGTGATAATAGGGACTGTTTGGTCGCAATTGTTAAAAGATATGTCTTCTTAGTATTCTGCTCTAATCCCCTTCTTTGACCTAAATTGATATCTTCAATAACATAACCTTTAAAGAAAGGAACAATACCATGTGGAATTTTTTCCTTTCTGTTTTCAAGATGCAAGAATTAGTTGATATAAGGCAGCAGACACCGAAACTTTTGTTCATACATAAAACTACAACGAACTTTCCTTCTCGATTACCTCTCTCCAAAACATTGCATATTCCAATATTTCTTGTTAGCTGTGATTCATAGTTACCCTATCCACTCTTAAGATTTTGTTAGATGTTTATCTGCAAATTTAAGGCAGTATTGGCATTTGATATATTAGTGTCGCTTTACGTGTTCCACACATGGCTTGTAGTGTGACTCGTCAAATAATAATAATTATATTTATTATAAATTATGAAAATTATTTTTATGTTTAATTAATAATTATTTCTATAATTATAAATTATATATTTAATTATAAAATATCAAATAATTGTTAGTTAATTAGGAATACTTTATCTTATGTATAGAGAATATAAATAAAAAATATATCAAAAAAAAAATTCAATAGTAATTTATAAGAAGTAGTTTATCTTAATTTGAATTTTAAATGATTAAATAATAATTAAAATAACAATTATTAAATCTTTAAAGTATTCTATTTTAGTTAGTACTCTAGACAATTATCTTGACATAGTATTCTAAGTAGTTTATTATAATTAGTACTTAACTCTAATAATTATCTCAATAGTTTTTTATTTAATAATTATATTTTATAAAGATAAAAGGGTATTAACATAAATGTGTCTGCCAATATATAGGCCATACTATTATCATTGATTGCGTAGGAAACAACTTTGATAGTTGTGCATCATATTAAGGAGAAATTTGTACATATATTTTGTCCAGCAAATCAGCTGAGACAAAGCCAATGATATTGTAACACATCAACAAAATAATGTCAATAATGTAATGTAGTTAGTTAAAAAATTTATACATTCAACGATGTGTTGTAATATTATTGATTTTGTCCACGGATGATGACATGGTGAATAAAGTTATTGTAAATATTTTTCCAGATTGAGATGTTACGATGTGACGATATGGGAATTTATTAGCCCTTACAAGAAAATCTAAGAACATGACTGGATTACCGACTATCTTACTGCAATTCGTAAGCTTAATAGGAGTAGATCCTTGCAGAACCAAACTGCTCATTTACTTAATGATATTCATTGCCTTAAGGGTCATGATACTTATATTTGTTTTGTTAAACAGTCTGCAAATGCAGTAGGCTAGTAGCCAATGTTTTAGCTGCTTATATTAGCTCTAGAGAGTCTGTATGGATGCATAGACTTCCTGTGTATGCTTTGAGCCAACACCTTCATGATGTATCTATTTCTCATTTATAAAACTTTACTTTTCACACTAAAAAAAAAAAAAACATGACTGGCTTTGTTGTTGGCCAAATAGGTGTTGGCTGGTGCCCGAATAAGCGCAGAAGAGTATGACGTTATGAAGGATCTTCTGATGCCTCTTGGCCGAGACCCTGAAGCACGAGGTGGAGCATAGTGTTTCAAATACATATCAGTCCAATGTTATGGATGGAAGTCGAAAACGTGAACTGTGGTTCTCTGGAAAAATATAGGTTTCATGAGTTTAGTCCTAGACATCAATTTTGATACTTGTGATAGAAAAAAAAGATGTCTTTAAATCATATGTATTGATTCCCACTCTTTCTTTCTTCATTTGTTGTTATTATAGTTTCTGGGTTTTGGTGATTCTGATTGCAACTTTTTATTTGTTCAAGACATTGGATATATGTTAGATAGTTAGCTAGCTTTTATGCTGTTGTTAAGGAAGCGTTTAGATTGTGATCCCATAACTAACAAACAACTCCTAAGAATTTCGTAATTTTTTGTGATTTTGTTTGCTACTTTCATCTGGGTATTGTTTGTTGAAAACATTGCATATATGCTAGTTAGCTTTATGTTGTTGTTGTTGTTAAGGAAACATTTAGATTGTGATCCCATAACGAACAACTCCTAAGAAGAATTTAATACAATATTAAGTGCGAGAAACCCAACAGAAATATCTATGGGTTTCAAGGCAACACGGAAATCCATGGGAAAAGGCTATCGCTTGGTCCCTCCAACATTGTCCTCCGCAGCTGTGAGCTCAAGAATACCGCTTGGGCAATTGGTGTTGCAGTATATTGCCCTGACAAGACTGTAAAAGTCTTCGTAAAAGGTGCTGATACATCCATGTTTAGTGTGGCGGGATAGATCTGTATATATGAATGTGATACGTGCAACTGAAGCCAATCTTTACAATTACTCTTTAATGCGTTTGAGAACTCTTGTTATTGGGATGCATGAATTGAGCGAGTCAGAATTTGAGCAGTTGCGCTGCTCCTTTGAAGCAGCTAGCAATAAAAGGTTGCTAGCAGTGTGGAGAGTGTCTCAGCATGCTTGGTTCTTCTGCCATCGAAGATAAGTTGCAACAAGGTGTACCAGAAGCCATAGAATGTCTTGGGTCAGCAGAAATTAAAGTATGGGTTTCGACTGGGGACAAGCAAGAAACTTCCATATCAATTGGTTACTCTTCAAAACCGTTGACTAATAGAATGACCCAGATTATAATCAACAGCAAGTCTAAGGAGTCATGTAGACAGAGTTTACAGGATGCTTTGATAATGTACACCACCGCTGCTGCTGTAAGCCAAGTGGTCTTGATTATTGATGGTACCAGTCTAGTTTATATACTTGACACTGAACTTGAAGAAGAGGTAATATATAACGTCTTAGCTCATGTTTCGCTCTTTTCACATTCCTGCATGCATCTGCTGATTTTGGCATTTTGCAGCTATTTAAATTAGCCAGTAAATTCTCTGTGGTACTCCGCTGCCGAGTAGCACCATTGCAAAAGGCTGGAATTGTTTCCCTTGTGA
This sequence comes from Mercurialis annua, assembly GCF_937616625.2. Classification (NCBI taxonomy): domain Eukaryota; kingdom Viridiplantae; phylum Streptophyta; class Magnoliopsida; order Malpighiales; family Euphorbiaceae; genus Mercurialis; species Mercurialis annua. Next base: position 641,236 of record NC_065575.1, on the reverse strand, counting down.
AGAACAGAACAGCTGACATGACGCTGTCTATTGGAGATGGTGACTTTCTCTTGCTTTGCAATTGCTTTAAACCAGAATTTTATGCTTCTAGGCAAATAACAAACACTTTGGGAAGCATAAGGATATTACAAAAGTATATTTTATTTTCTATTGTTGGTTTTCTATGCTAATCTGGTTGTGAATAGGTGCTAATGATGTTTCAATGATCAGAATGGCTGATGTTGGAGTTGGCATCAGTGGAAAACAAGGTCGGCAAGCTATAATGCCATCAGACTTTGCAATGAGGCAGTTTGAGATTCTTAGTTCCATTGGTCCATGGGCATTGGAATTACCAGCGGACGGCATACATGATAGTATGATACTGAATAATTTTTACAGGAAATTTATATTTGTTCTTGTTTTATTTTGGTGAGTGTTCATTTTCTTTTCTTATGCCTAATATATTTTACACAGAAGAGTCAGGCATTGAATTTGAATGCTAATTGCTGAATTCTAACCGACTCTGAACTTTAACGCTTGTTGTTATGAGATTGAATTGCTGTATTCTATCATCCGTTTTTTGCAGGTACGTGCTCTTTACAAGTTTCGTGTTGACAACCGCAATCAACGAGTGGAGCAGTATGCTGTATTCTATTTTTTATACTTCGGTGTCAACCATTGTTGTTGGTATTCCTGATAAGGACCTAAGTAGACGGAGTCTTGAGAAGTATTACCAGCTGTATGGAGGTGGGCAGAGACAAGAGAGCTATAACTCTTGTAAACTGTTTTGTTTATGCTTGCTTGCTATAATTGTCGCAGCTCTAGTTCCACGATTTTTCGTAAAATTAATTCATCAATACGCAATGCTGTCTGATATTTAGATTACAAGAGAATATTAATCTTATAAATATGAAAAAATTGTCATTTTTGTTGTTTATCTTCTTATACAGTTGAGTGTAAATTTAGGGGACCAAATAGAACATTAGTTACACAAATTCTTTTGTTTGATAAAGTTATACAAATTCATACAATTCTCAACTTCGACTATATCTCTTGTCCACAATGTTAAAATATTTTAATTTTAATTTTTATAAGGCCTAATGCCTTAAAATCTCCCGACCTTTTAGCCCCTTTTCAATTCTATCCTGACGTTGAAAATTTATCAATTTTACCCTATTTTGCATTTTTACGTTTCAATTGTACCCTGAAATATTAAATTAATGTATTTTTCATTTGGAAAGTTTTTAAAAACATTTTACATGTCTAGCATATATTAATTATATGTTTTTAAAATTTATTTAAATTTAGTTAAATTAATTAAGAATTTAAATTAATGTTAATTTGATTATGGTTTTTAGTTAGTTTTTAAAATAAAGGACTTATTTATACTTTTTGAATAAAAAAGAATTTAATTTCATCTTTAAACTTAGTTAATTGAATGATTTCATCACTTAAGTAAAAAAAATTACAAAAATTAAAAAATTGGGGTACAGTTGAAAATGGAAAATTCAAAATTGGGTAAAATTGACAACTTTTCAACGTCAGGGTGGAATTGAAAAAACATCTAAAGGTGAGGGGTTTTTGAGTGATTAGGCCTTTTTATAAATAATGACACGAGACTTTAAAATGAAATGGAAGAGTAATAATTATTTGATATTTTATTTACTTGTTGAAGTAGGATCTGATTACTAATTTTTCAATAGATAATTAAATATTTATACTCCTAAAATTTTAACGCTTTAGTTACTTATTCAGTTCATCTTTGATAGCGATTGTTTATACAAACTTAATTTTTTAGTTAGAGTAGAACATATTTTGAGAACCGTCTAATAAGCTTTAAAGAGAGAAATAAATAGACAGTTTTAACATTTTTATATAAATTAAGTCAAATGTTTAGCATTTTATTTTTTATTCTTGACCAAATTATTTTAGATATACATATCTTTGAATTTTTTATTATTTAAAAAGCATATATTGTACATTACTAAAAATAGTATATTTTTTATTTTCTAGAATAATAATTTATTATAATTTGACAATTGTGAATATTTGAATTAAGGTTTTAAGTTAAAAGAGATGATAGAAAAATAACAAATTTATTATTAAAATTATTGTATACTGTACTTTTTCATTAAGTTAGGATTATGTATCAAACAATTATTTTATTTAATACCGCAAAAACATCAAATTTGTTGACAAAGTATCTAACGGAGTTAAAACACGCAGGTATTATGTGCACCATTTTTTACAGCCACTTTAAGGATGTTAAATATCGCCCTAATTTTCTTAATTACCACACTAATTATTACAATTTCGACCTTTTGCTAAAAATTGAAAAAAAAAACACATTATGTTAGCACTCCACTTTAAATATTTTCGAGGGGCCAATCTGTACGTTTTGCAGCAAGAAAATGAATTAAGATGAAAAAGCTCCTCTGACGTGTCTCATTCTGATTACACCAAGTGGTCGGCCAGCAGTGGAAGCCAAATAACAAAAAGCGACGTAGTTTGGCAAAAATAAATCGCGGACTTTATTTGAGAATTGAATTAGATTTAATTCAAACTTCGGCGTCCGTATCTCTAGAAGTTTCTCTCATGTTCTAAATTCCAATCCCATTCATTTACCTCTATCCCCAAGAACTTACCAGATACGAACAAGGAATTTAAGCATCCAATTCTATAGAGTAAGTTCCTAAAAACTGTTATTTTTTCTGATTCAATTTCAAATTTATCAGTTTATTTTTCGCAGTTTAGATTTAGTCGCAATTCAATTAGTGTAAATTCATATGTTCTTGATTTTTTTTACTAATTATGTTCATTTGTGGTCAGTGATTTAGTTCTTGAATTAGTTAGTTTTTAATTTCTCGAGTTTGTTAAACATACTGAAAATAAATTTTAATTGACTGATTTTACGGAATTTTAAGGCTCAGAAGCCGAATTTGAAATTGAGTACGAATGTAACCTAAGTCCTGTTAGTTCAATTTTATTCTTCATTTGTTATGATTTATTAAGATTTAGCCTGTTTTTATTGTCTTGCTACTGCACCAGATGTCTTACTCTAGAAGGTCAAGGTATTCCGCTTCGCCTTCCCCATACAGGCGGTACAGCAGGTCGGTGTCTAGGTCTTTGTCGAGGTCAAGGTCGAGGTAATAATTGCTGAGCATTGTTGTTTTTGTTTATTTTGTGGCGGTTGGGATGTGATTAGGTCATTGCTTACTGTGTTTTAAATTGGTTAGCAGGAGTCCGTCGAGGGATGTGGAAAATCCTGGTAACAATTTGTATGTGACAGGGCTGTCACCTCGGATCACCAAGAGAGATCTTGAGAAGCATTTTTCTACTGAGGGAGAGGTGTGTCCCGGATAAATAATATCTTATCTATCTTTTGATCTTTCCATTACAATCTGGAGACACTATAAATTTTCCTCACAATAGAACCGTATTGGATTTATAAGTAGTCGTGAAAAAAGCAAGCCCTTTGTTTCTGGATTTAAGGATGAGTTCTGTTTTGTTGCTGTGCTCTAAACATTAGATATTTGGTGTTGTAGGTGATTGATGTGCAACTCGTGGCTGATCCATGGACTAGAGAATCTCGTGGATTTGGTTTTATAACCATGTCCTCTCTTGCGGAGGCTGATCGTTGCATTAAGTACTTGAATCGCTCAGTTCTTGAAGGCCGAGTTATCACGGTGGAGAAGGTAAAATCTTCGCTTTTTGTTCATGAGAGCCAACTCGTATTTTTTGGCTTGGCTACTTTGATATAGTTAAATTTGTCTTGAGTATTCTGGATGATTTGCTTCTTGTGAGTTTGAAAGTTGTTTGCTTTGCACTTGAAGTTTTTCTGGCAGCAGGTCAGCTGTGTGTAGCAGCTCTTCATCAAACTTCAAAGTTCTTACCACAACTAACCAAACAACTCAAAAACAGATCAAGCAGTATCAGATTGTTAGGGTTGGATGCCCTGCATTTCTCTCTTTATTTAGCAATTAAAAGTTCAGCTATTTAAGTTTATGGACCATTATTTATTTTTATCAATTATTTTTCTTTGAGTTCTAATTTTATATGTATGTGGATGAAAAAAGAAAAAGAAAATTGGTGTACTATTATTTGACATGATGTGGCATAAATTGATGAATTGATCCAATTATCTTCTGTTAGGCTAAGAGGCGAAGAGGACGAACTCCTACTCCTGGAAGATACATGGGGCTTAGAACAATTCGTGGCAAGTGTAAGTGGCTCACATAATATGTTGGTGATGCTCCTTTGAGTTTCAGGTGTTCATTGTATTTCTAATGTTTCTAAACTGAGTTGTTTGTTGCAGTGCGACGCAATACACCAAGTTATTCTCCCTGTCGGTCTCCCAGCTATCCTTCTTATCGAAGGAGCCGAAGTGGTTCACGTTATTCATCTGAGCGCAGTAGGAGTAGGTCGTATTCTCCCTACTACAGAGGCCGTCTCCGATCATATTCACCATATTATTACAGTCGCCGACATCGGTCTTACTCTCAATCTCAATCTCCTTACAGCAGGCGTGATTCGAGGTATGACTCACCTGTCGACCGGTACTATAGAAGACATTGGCATGACTCTGATTCTTATAGTCCACCTCGAAGGTCAAGGAGAAGTGCAAGGAGCTACTCACGCAGCATTTCTCCTAGTCCGAGGAGGGGCTACTCTGTTAGCCTCTCCCCTTCACCGAGGAGGAGTTACTCTAGAAGCCCGTCTCCAAGAGTGAGGAAGAGCTCAAGCAGTAGATCTCGAAGGGCTATGGCTTCACCGAGGCGGAGTTACTCTAGAAGCCCGTCTCCAAGAGTGAGGAAGAGCTCAAGCAGTAGATCTCGAAGGGCTATGGCTTCGCCAAAGCGTGAACCTAGTTACTCTAGGAGTCCCAGTGCGAGTCCTAGTTCCAGATCTGGTTCTAGGTCTGGTTCTCCTTCATCTTGAGGAGTGGAAATTTGGGTGCTACTGTATTTCTACGGAACATGTGGCTTGTAGTTCTTCCCTTCATGGCTCGGTGTGGAATATAGCTTCGTATAGATTAAAAGCCTGTCTTCTGAATAATTGTTGAGTTGTAATGTTAGTAGACATTATTATGGTAGCTTTGTACTAAAAATTGTTAGCTTCACTGGTCATATTTTGTTCTTGTAAATTGTTTTGACTGGTTATTGATGATGGAGATGGAAAAATTTAAGAATCATTTAACTTGTCCTAGAATTCTGTTGGCAAAACCCATACAGAGGCCCCTCTACTTTATCATTTTTATTCGAGAGGCCCCTATTTCAAAGTTGTTCACGTTTGGATTCCTGTACTTGGCAAAATCCAATTTTTACGCCCTTACTTGGACGGAATTTGGCAAGTGTATCTCACCGTTAACTAAGAAAACTGCCGTTAACTTTGAAAAAAAATATTACATAATGCCACATCAACATTCCCTTTAAATAAAGAAAGAAAATTTGAAGGAGCAAATTGATATTTTACCATCTTCTCCGAAACTCAGTTTTGTAACAAACTGAAAACAAAACTCCGCCTCTCCATCGCCTTTTTGCCTTCTCCATCTTCGACGGTTCAGCAACCTCTCCGTCGCCTTTTCGCCTTCGCCATCCTCGACGGTCCAGCAACCTCTCCGCCGCCTCTGCCAACTGAAAACCAAACTCTACCTCACTTTTATGGTGCCTGAAACCGATCTAGATTCGACGTTTCTGCTGCTACCGCCGCCTCTGCCATCTGTTGCTCCTCGCATGTCTTTGCCCTGTCAATTATCGAACAAAATCTAACTCTTATGTTAAACCTCCCATAAATACAGTGCCTCTCCTACTTTTAATCTCCGCCACTCGCCGCCTTTTCACCTCCACCATCCTCAACGATCCTGCCGATGCCGATCGAGTTTTAACTATACTCTTGTATCTTTGTGATGGGATTAGGGTCTGAAAAACTCATAAAATTTTGTGTTGTCATTACCTTCATCTTTCATACAACAACACTAAAATTTCTGCAACTATTTTGTTTCATTTGTTCTAATTGGTTTCTTGTTTCTTGTTTCATTAATTTCAGTTTGCTGGTGGATTTTGCTGCATACCTATCAAGTGTTTGGTAAATTGCCGCTGAGAAAATTCTTTGTATATGAAGCTCGGCCATTTTGTGTACAATGGAGATGAAGGATGTTGGAGATGCTCTGTTTTCATGTGGTCCATAGAGTTTTTGAGAATGTCAGTGTTTTGTAAGAAATAGGCATGCTGCACGCATTTACATTGTTACTGGTGTAAGCTATTCTTGATTTCATCCCTTTGCAAATACATGAATCTGCATAATTTTGTATGAATGATCATATTTTTTTGTACTAAGAAATAATAAATTTTTTCTCTGCTTTTTGTTCATGGCCCACCATTTAACATCTGACTACTGCATGCGTGGCATAAAAATTGATGGATTATTTATTCGACTCTCTTTGACGGCAAGTGAGATACACTTGTCAAATTCCGTCCAAGTGAGGGCGTAAAAATTAGATTTTGCCACGTACAAGGATCCAGACGTAAACAACTTTGGAGTAGGGGTCGTTCGAATAAAAATGATAAAGTAGAGGGGCTACTGTATGAGTTTTGCCAATTCTGTAGTCATTTTCAATCCATGGTGTCTAAATGATACTTCAAAAGGAAACCATATTGTTTAACATTAAATCTTGTAATTTTAATTATTACTATTATTAGCTTTAATCTATTGACAGAATAAGTTAGTACTTCTGGATTTCATTTGGAATTGGAAAATGCATCGGTATACATCACTGTACTCTGAAACTAGGCATAGAAGCTTGGTTGTCAAATACAATGCCCCATACATCCCCTTGCTTAACAATACTCTCAATCCCAGAAGGTGAAAATTCCTGAAAGTTCTCAGAAACCAATTCCTCTGGAAAGAGAAAAAGTATCCCGGTCCGAATTGTTGTGTGGATTCATAACATTCTTTCCTTCGAACACGGAATCTCCAGTTTCCAAGTTTGATTCATCTTCTCCAACTTGAGCAAGAATTTCAACAAAACCTATCTAATTTTACATAATTGTTAATTATTTTAATCCATTTAAAGTGAAATTCTCTTTTAGCATGAATTTCAAAATTTTAAAGAGGATAAAATATAACTTGGCATTAAATATAAGATGTAATTTTTTTTTTCACGTGACAATCTCATAGTTAGCTAACGTATGTTTAGGATTTAACCATACAACTTTCTCTAAATTAAATACAAATACAATTAAATTTCTCTATTAGTCGATAGAGGAGCAAATATATATATATTTTTTTTTTTGGTAAAAGTACCATTGTATTAAAGCTCAAAACTAAGCAAAACTACAGATCCAATAGCTTATAAAACGCTAAGGACCACAAAGCTATACAAAATTAATCCAGTTCCTATACAACTCAGCAAAACTAAGATTCAGACTTCTTTTACCATACATCTTCATAAGTACATCTTGTCTGATCCAATGTTTAATCATTCTGGCATCAATCACCTCCTTCTCAAACACAATTCTGTTTCTACCTCTCCAAATGTGGTAGATAGCGCAAACAAAAGCCATTCTTCTAATACTTGCCAGAATATTCTTGCCCACAGCTTTCTTTCCAAACCAAGCCCATTCCCTACTCCAGATACCAGGCTGTCTATTAATCAAACAAGCTTTTAAAACACAACCAATGATATTACTAGTTATATCACAGTTAAAAAACAGATGCTCTACAGACTCCACACTTCCTTTGCAGAAAACACAGGTATCATCCTGGATATATCCCCATTTTTTAAGCCTATCTTTAGTTCTGATTTTCTTCTTAATCACCAGCCAAGCAACAAAAGTATGTCTAGGCACATACCCTTTTCCCCACAAAACTTTCCACCATGAAACACTTGGTTTGTTCTCTCTAAAATGAAACCAAGCAGAGATAATGGAGAACTTACCTGCTTTGTTTGCATTCCAAATAATACAGTCTTTGATTGAACTGTTAACAATATACTTCTCTTTGATCTCATTCCAAGCCTTAGCAGTATGGTCATCTATGGGATCAGGGAGATGCCAATTACCTCTGCTAAAAAGATCTTTAACACAAGCATTCCTAGGGATATCAGAATCCTCAATTGAAATTTCTGGAAACACCTCAACTAAAGATCTGCCATCAAACCAGGGGTCAAACCAGAAGGAAATATCACCTTCTCCAAGCTTGTAAGTGAAGCAACTCTTAGCCATATCTCTGAGCTTAATTAAGTTCCTCCAGCTCCAACTTGCACACAGGGGTTTAGTGATGCCCCAAAAGCTTATCAACTTAAGTTTGTTCTTAATGATCCACAGAGCCCAAAGAGAGTCTTTTATAGTCACCAGATCCCAAATCTGCCTCATTACAGCCATTTTATTCCATAACCTGAGATCTTTGACTCCCAAACCTCCTTCTTTCTTGAGGTTACACACATCCTTCCAAGCCACCAGATTGCCATATTTGTAATCAGCTGAACCTTTCCAAAGATAGTTCTTACAGATTCTTTCAACCCCTCTTATAACTGCCACAGGAAGAACAAACATAGTACTCCAGAAAACTTGGATGCTGAATAAGACAGCGTTGATTAGCTGAAGTCTACCAGCATAGGATAGGTGTCTCATAGTCCAGTGAGAAATTCTTTTAGTAATCTTCTCAACAAGAGCATTGCAATCCTCCTTAGATAACCTTTTGCTAATTAAAGGCACACCTAAGTATCTGATAGGTAGGGATCCCTCCTGAAACTTAATCTCATTCAGGATTTCCTTCCTAATGCTCACCTCCACACTGCTGAAATAGATGCAGCTCTTCTGGTTATTCACTTGCAGGCCAGACACCTCATGAAAATGATCCAACACTTGAGCAATCTGCTTGATACTTCTCAGCTTTCCCTTACAAAAGATGAACAAATCATCTGCAAAGCACATATGCTTAATCTTTAAAGCTTTGCAACCAGAATGATAATCAAATTCATTGTCTTGAATGTTATGCAAGGCTCTGGAAAGATACTCCATCACCAAAACAAACAGCAAGGGAGACATAGGATCTCCCTGCCTAATTCCACATGCCCCCTTGAAAAAACCTTCAGGACTACCATTAATCATCACAGAGTAAACAGGGGTCCTAACACAAGTCATAATCCATTTAATGAATTTATCTGGGAATTTAAGACCTATCAAAATCTCTTCAATGCAATCCCAATTAATTGAGTCATAGGCTTTCCTCAAGTCTATCTTCATGGCACAGTCCTTCTTTCCTTTGCTCCTATGGTAGTTATACACTAATTCATGAGCAAGGAGGATGTTATCCCCTATCTTCCTTCCTGGCACAAAGGCAGACTGAGCCTTATCCACCAAATATCCCAGGCACATCCTCAATCTGGTTGAGATAATTTTGGTTATGCACTTATAAAGTACATTGCAGCAAGAAATAGGCCTGAAGTCACTTAGCTTATCTGCATTATCAATTTTAGGGATAATGGTGATGATAGTGCTGTTCAACTGCTTCAGAAAGTATCCATTCTCAAAGAAATCTCTGATGGCTTCACAAATATCATTTCCCACTATATCCCAACTCTTCTTGAAAAATAAACTGCCAAAACCATCTGCCCCTGGAGCTTTATCATTGCTAATGCTAAACATAGCATTCTTGATCTCTTCATTAGTCACAGGTTGACAAATCCTGATACTGTCCTCCTCTCTAATACTCACCCCAGTGTTTAATACCCTGAAATTGACATTGCAAGTTCTATTCTTGTAGTTACCAAACAGGTTTTTATAGTAACTAACTATATTGTCAGTTATGCTAGCCTGATCAGTAACCATCTGACCATCAATACATAAATGGCTAATTCTGTTGGTTGAATTCCTTTGTTTGACAGACTTGTGGAAGAAAGCAGTATTCAAATCCCCCAACTCAATCCACTGAACCCTAGATTTCTGTCTATAAAACACCTCTTCCCATCTTAGCAACTGCTTTAAATGCTTAACACTAGCTTTTTCTTCATCCAAAAGCATAGCATTTAGAGGGTCCATCTGGACTCTTCTCTGAGTATCTTCAACTCTACTCCTACTACTAATAACTTGGTTAGAAATGTCACTGAACTTGGATCTATTCAAGCTTTTCAAATCATGTTTAAGCATCTTCAACTTCTGAATAACAGTGAACATCTTATGACCACTCACACCTCTATTCCAACCATTTCTAATAATATTCATAAATTCGGGGCACTCACACCACATATTAAAGAAACGAAAAGGCTTGGGTTTATGAACAACAGGATCATTGAACATAATAATAAGGGGAGTATGATCTGAAATACCTTGGCTCAAGATTTTGACCTCAGCGCACTCAAATCTCTGCATCCAGTTTTCATTGACAAGAACCCTGTCTATCTTCCTCCATACCCTGTTGCTTCCTTCTTGGTTATTAGTCCATGTAAACAGACTGCCTGACCACTTTAGTTCAATCAAATTAGTCATCTCAATACAACTCTTAAAATCATCACAGTCTTCTTGATTAACAGGATTGCCTCCACATCTTTCACTATCTGTTAGCAGGGCATTAAAGTCACCCATAACACTCCAAGCCTCATTACAATCTCTAGAGATCTCAGTAAGGTCTTTCCATAAATTCTTCCTGTTAATAGCATCATTTGCTCCATAAATGAAAGAGCAAACAATGTCTTTCCCATCCCCTATTGCATTAATGTGAATTAATTGCTCAGACTTCCTCAAGCAAATTACATTCCACATATCTTCCTTAAAAATCACCCAAATTCTACTCAAATTGCTACAATCCCCATTATGAATCAACTTCCAACCCTTAAGACCCATCTTCTTCCACACTTTCTCAATGTTAATCTGCCTCACTCTAGTCTCCACAATAGCAAATAGAGTTAACTGGTTTTTAGCAATCCAATTCTTCACCTCTATTTGCTTAATGGGGTCATTAAGACCCCTAATATTCCAAACACCTATCATTTACCCCTGTCGGGGGGAATGTTAGGTTTTCTAACCCTCTTATCTCCAATAACTCCAACTGCTCCAATTCTGGATCCACCTGCTACCATAGTATTAACCAGGCCAGCTTGAGTGTTAACAATCACTTTAGTTTTTCCTTTAGAGACAGGGCTCTTAGTAATCATTTTCTGAGGTTCATTAGCCATGGGTTTGCTCTGGCTTGAATCCATAGCTACCTTACCCTCATCCTCCTTACTACCTTCCACTGCCACATTCACTTCCTTTACTGTCTCCTTCTGCTTCCAGATCTTTTGAACAGTTTCTTTGTCTTTACATTGCTGAGTATTGTGCCCCATAACCTTACACTTAGTACAAGCCTGAGGTCTCCACTCATAGTGAACTTTCTGAACAATCTGATTCCCTAATTCATCCTCTAATATTACTTCCGGTGGAAAGTCCCCAAACACCTCCATCTCTACTAAAACTCTAGCATATGATAACCTCGAAAGGTCACTAGTACACTGGTCCGTATACATCGGCCTTCCACACAGGCTAGCAATTCTACCCAACATATTTGGCGTCCAGAACTCCCATGGGAGATTTGGAAACTGGATCCAAATAGGAACCTTCATCATCTCATCAATCTGGAAACTCATTCTCTTCTTCCAAGGCTGTAACACAACCGGTCTTCTATCGAAGAAAACTGGACCATCATATAGAGCTTGCCTTTTACTCACTTCATCATCAAACTTAAGAAGGAACATCTTAGGATTAACCTGAATCACTTCCTCCAACCCATCCTTACGCCATCGATTCATTAAGAAATTCTGAAACCTAAAGAATTTTGGTTCCGTACCTATCACAGAACAAACCAGAGTTTTCTTCCATTTCTCTTCTTCTTCACTGATCTCAGTAGAGTGGAACTTGACCACTCTATTCCCATTACTCACAGATGGTGGATGATATTGCAGTTCCTCCCCATTCTCCTTTTCTCTATTTGCCGTGAAAAGAGATCTCCAAGATTTTGCTTCCACAGCCTTCTCCTCTACTTTTCCAACTCTATCTTCTTCCTCAACTAACTCGTTAGGGTTGATCTCAGAACCTGGTTTCACCCCTATCCTAGATCCAGTATTATTCAAGCTTTTCTCACTCGTACCAGCCTTCATGCTCTCCGATTCATCTTTGTTAACATCATCCTCAAGATTGGCTATTGCCTCTCCTGAATTATTTCCCAACATCTCTACAGCTGCATCTTCTTCTATGTTTTCTTTCTCCAAAACTTCCTCCACTAGTTGAATATATATATATTATTTGAATTAAAAATACATATTAAAAAATTAAAATTGAGTATTGTGGAATTGCTTATTTATTTTATATATTATTTTAAATAACTTGGTATAATTGGCAATTACTTAACAAAGTAATAATTGAATATTTTTAATTTTATAGTATAAATTTTAAATCATATATATGATTGCGAAAAAATTTAATATTTAATTAGAAATAATTATCACGTTTTTTTTGTTTGTCTTATAAAAAGATTTCGATAATATTTTTCTTTTTTTCAAAGATAGGTAGATATATAGATAAAAAAAAAGGAAAATTACAGGTAAAAAGTTCAAAACACAGAAAATTATCACAAACATGAGTCTAAATTTGTCATGGCAGTGTTACCGAGCTATATTTGTGACTAGGCGCGTCGACATCCTAACCCGCCTAGTCCATCGAGACTGAGCTACTTCCAGAACTGGGCGAGTGATCTACATTCACACCGGGACGTGACATCGTGGGCCTCGTCCGCATTTCTCGATAAACGGGGGCAAACAACGTTTAACAGTTATCCATCAAAGGAAAGCTATAAATATTCTCATTTCAGCAGTGAGCAGAGGTTAGCTATTCACATCTTTACAAAATTACCTTAATCTCTTGTACAATATATTGACTTTATTATTGGAGTGGTTTCCAAACTAACCCAGCTTGATTTCTTCTCACATTATTCTCTGTGCAGGTGCTCCATTCCTGTTCATTTCGAGAGTTACTCAAGAGAGTCAGTTAGAGCCAATTACTAACAAACATAAATGCATACTGAAAGAATATATTTGCACAATAAAACCTTATTTATAAAAGAAAAGAATTCAGGTACAAAGATATCCAGGCCATTTAGCACTTCACATTAAAAAATAGGGCTTTTTATATAAAATATTGTTTTTTTCTCTAACATTTACTTTTTTACTATCCATTTTAAATTTCTAAATCTTTAGTTAATAATCACCCATGGCCCCTGAACTTTAGGGTTACGGACACAAAACGGGCGCTAAACCCCATGATTTTTGTGACAGCGCTCACAAAACCCCCTGAGACCAAAAATCACCGATTTTTGTAAAAAAAAGGGTGACGTGGCAGCGATTTTCAAATGTCAGGACTTCATATCAATCCATGTTCGGTGTCAGGTGACACCTCACCAAAAACACCAAATAATTTAAAATACCCCCAATAATACAATTAAAAAAATTAAAAATTAATTCAACCCAACCATTCAAATCAAACCCAAATAAACTTAAAAAAACCACTTCACCCCCTACCCTAATCGCCGGCCACCTGCCTCCGGCCACCACTGCCTCTGGCTATGGCCGGAATTGTTTTTCCCGGCCACCACCTTTGTTCTTCGAGTGATGGTTTGTTCTTGAGTGAAGAACAGACCACCCCGGGGGTCTGTTCTTAGGAAACGGCCGGCCGGAAAATATTCCGGCCGTTAATCAAAGTCACATATTCAGTCATAGAACAAGAGTGGAAAATTACAAGAATGTTTCAAAATCACGGGTCCTGAAACTAACCAAACTCGACCACATTGGTTAACTATGTACGTGAACTTCGTGTTGCTACCTCGAAAATATTTTTAGTAACCGAGTCTATCTAAAATTTTATCTATAACTATATTCATCTCTTGTACAAACACATAACTAAAAGTTATAAAAGACATACGAATGTGTTAAGCTTATTTCTTTATGGGATAAAAGGAACATATAAACTTATTAAATAAATAAATAACAAACAATATTTTTAGGCTTTAGCATGGTTACATTGGCATAGCACTGCAGTAACTTGAATGAGCGCTAAATTGGAGCACAATGTAATAGCTGAACTTGTTTACAGCATCTGCTTCTATTCAGGTCTTACATGATAACTATTTTCTTTTCTGGATTCTCGGCGATTACGGTACCCGGCACTCCTTTATATTCCATATCTCGTTGGCGTATTGAGCAATTGTGCGATCGCTGCTGAATTTTCCGCTGCCAGCGGTGCTTAATATTGACATTTTCAACCACCTCTTGCGATCCCTGCAAGCAACATTTCGAGTTTTCCGCAGATCAGTGACCGGTTCACTTGACTTTACATATTAAATCTAGGTGTCTCATTGCAGGGTCATGGAAAAGGAAATAAAAGGAAGGCTTGTAAAACAAATTTTCCATCCCTACAGGCTTAAGTGATCGTCTTTTTGTCTGGTAATTGGGTTATTTTGTCAAGGCATCCTGTCGCAGCAATATGAATCTTAAAATTAAGTCAAATTCAGAACTAAAACACTCGGTATCTTACTTGTAAGCTTCATCTACTCTGTCCTGTGCGTCCAAATAGCTTGGGAAATCATGCCCGACAAGAAAATAATCACCACAACCATAACCAGAGTTGCCCTCGAGAGACTGTAAAAGTGGATTGTAATCGTAGCTTCCAAATGCTCCGCTTCTAACGAATTGCTTGGCCTCTTCAAAGCGAGGATCTGGTTTGAACTGCAAAATTGGCCAAAGTATTAGACAAGAAAACACAGTTCATCTCACTATGGAATCAATAAATGAAAGAGTGGAAAATTAAGAAATTTAATTTCTAAGCAACAGAACAAAACAATCTGAAAAATCAAATTATCGAATTAGATTTTCATACTATCCTTTTTCTTCCTATGCACAAGCCACAAAGAATGACTCACATTATCGAAACAAATCCGATAGAGTATATATGACTGATGACTTGAAGTAATTTACTAGCTCATTTTAACTCATTATCTAAACAAATTCATTACAGAATATAAACGACTGATGATTCGAAGTGATTAACTAGATCTTGTTTTCAACAAGTTCAGTCACTCATCACTGAAAATTTGTAAAAGTAAAATCGGGATTCAACTTGCAGTAACAATGCCAGTGTTAGTCGAAGATGTTCTTACCAGTCCATCCTCTCTTTCCTTGCGCAGTTTAGGGACTTCATCGGCTGTTGCACCAAAAAGAAAGAAATTTTCCTCCCCTACTTCCTCTCTGATTTCCACATTAGCCCCGTCGAGTGTTCCTATTATAAGGCAACCATTGAGTGCAAACTTCATGTTGCTTGTGCCACTTGCCTCCATTCCTGCGGTACTAATATGCTGTGATAGCTCACTTCCCGGAATCAGCATCTCTGCTACAGATACATTGTAATTTGGAACAAATACTATCTGCAAACAAATTTTTGAGTGCAAATCATACGTTGTTAATGCACAGTAGGAGTACATATGTGCTTATCATTTCTGTGGATGAAACACATTGCTTTAAATGTAAAATAACTGGGTATAGTAACAAAATTCAAATGGACTGGTGATTTGATGCAAGATTTAAAATTTATGATTAAGTATCTATCTCAAGATCTTGTCAATCCTCATGGAAAATAGGTCCAGGATCATTTTTTAGTAATCAGTTAAGACTTCTAGCAATTCAATAGCTAAGCAGAAAGACAAGTCTAACAGAAAATAGCTGAATACCAGAAACTGAAGGTCTCCGAGAAAATTGTATCACTAAACATCACTTTTCTTAATGCCTTGAGAGGATTTATTTTTGCCTCTATTTGTTATCTCTCTTGGCCTTTCTAACCACGGCTTCCCTCCACCATAAGTGAGGATTATCAATAAATACCATGGCGACCCAACTTTTCATTAAAAAAAAACATTACAACTGAAGTGGGAGGCTGACAGTGGGTTGATGGGCTAGTCTTTCAGGATGTAGTTCACATGGTCTGAATGGGGATATTCCCCGTCAATTACAAGGTTTTGAGGAACAAGTAGTTTTAAAAGTGAACCTGGAAAATAGGTGATGTTCTAAAAGCATTACTGCACACATCGCCATATTAGATTTCTCCCCATCTAATAATATTGCTAGCTAAATCAAGGTCTACAGGTGCAGTCAAAGTCTCAATATAAAGTCAGCAAGGAATTAAGTTTCCCTGATGAAAGCCCTATCAGCTCAGTTCTCATTCATGACTAATTTTCAGATGTCATTTGATGAAGAGCTAACTTTAAACAACACTTTGCTCGACTCAATTAGACAAATGAAGTTTCCACGTTAAAGTACGCTTTTTGGGCAGCACACATGAACAACAATTTCGAAGAGTTCAGGTTTTGGACCTTTTGGTTAATTGATACAATGGCTTCTATTGACATCTCAACTCTTAGACTAGCAAATAAAACAAGATTTTCTTAACAGTTTAAATGCTTAGCTGAGCAAATTTGTTAAAGCTCATTTGTTTGGAGATGATTGATGAATGGGCCAAGTCCAAGCTAGTATAGGAACTGTTTTATAATGTACCAAGAGCATTATATTCACCCAACATCCAATTTAAACTGATTACCTTCAAATAGCTATTGACTTCAGGATCAGTGTTGACAACAGCACCAACATCATTTACCAGCTTCACTATCCTTTTAGCATTCGTGTAAGTTGCAAATGCTTTTCCTCCAATCATAATAGTGCGCGGAGTTGTCTTTTTCCGCTCTTCAGCACTCATCTCCTGCCAGAGTCCATATAAAGGAAATCCAAAATTAGCAATTGAGTCACGCAAAATCAAACGATAAAGAGTATTAAGCATGGAATATGGTGATACAAACGCGTGATAGCTTCGATCATTTAAAAACAAGCAATAACTTCCTCAGAAATCAACTCCACTCACCTAAACTAGAAACTGCATTTCTAACTTCTCATCAGGAAGCTCTCACATACAGTACAATTAATAAGAAACAAAAACTCAATCACTAAAACCAGCAGCAATTTCACCACAAATTTGGCTCGTCACCAGTTCTAATCACCTAGAGCATAGCATAGCCTAACATTTAAAAATGAAGCTACAGTAAGAAGGAAATTTTTGTCATAATTTATTTTCATCAGAAAGAATATTCAAAAGAAAAAAAATAAAAAAATTGCAGTATAACAATGAAAGATGATGACAAATGTGTTGATGGGGAAAAATACAATTAAAATAATAATCCCCATCCATTACTTTGCAGTGTGGTGTCCGCAACTAAGGAGGAAATACGGCTTTGGCATCACAAATTGCTACAGCCTACAAACACTGAGTAGAGAAACAACAGATATTGGATCCTAAACTGA
This sequence comes from Mercurialis annua, assembly GCF_937616625.2. Classification (NCBI taxonomy): domain Eukaryota; kingdom Viridiplantae; phylum Streptophyta; class Magnoliopsida; order Malpighiales; family Euphorbiaceae; genus Mercurialis; species Mercurialis annua. The sequence continues at coordinate 623,889 of NC_065575.1, read as the reverse complement.
TAAACCATTATGCGATATATTGCTAAGCAGGGCCATATGCTGGTTTATTTGAATTAGATAGTCGTTTATTAAGAAGAAAGAAACATGAAAGAGGAGAAAGAAAGAAAAAGGAAGAAAGCGGAGACCTTGTACCTTTAATTTCTTGTACCTATAGACGGCACCCAAGATATTCATAAGCTGCCTTTTGTACTCATGGATTCGCTTTACTTGTATGTCAAACAGACTATCTGGATCGATGCTTTCACCTGTCACTCGCAATATGTACTGTGCCAAACGCTGCTTATTAGCCATCTTGGCAGAGTCCCATTGAGCTTGGAGGTCTGAATTCTCTGCAAACTATTTAAAAGAACACCCATAATTAATAACAAATGGAAGCATTTCAAAGTTCATTCACACGTGTAGTAGCAGATAGCCAGATACTTACTTCTCGAAGACCTACAAGCAGGTCAAGGTTGGTAACCCATTTGTCAGTTTTTAACCATTTTGTGATAATGTTACTGAGCTCAGGACTACAAAAACGGAGCCACCGGCGAGGGGTTATGCCATTTGTTTTATTTTGGAACTTTTTCGGCCATATTGAGACGTAGTCTGAAAACAGTTCAGCTTTTAAGATATCACTATGTAACTGGGCAACACCATTAACCTGCAAATTTGAGTTACTTTGAAATTTTAGATGAAGCAAAGTTCAATAAATTAAAGAGGACAGAAGAGAACAAAGGCAAGAAATTATCCAAGTTTAGGGGTTTCCAGTTGAGTGATGATGCCTAGGGACTTCTAAAAATTAGTAGACCATGAGCAAAATAAGAAAAACTAATAAGAGGATGACAAGCAGGTATGAAAAACATTGTTTTATAAAACAATTATATGCTTGGGTAAAATTTTAAAGTCTTAACCAGAATAATATCGAGTTCTGATAAAAGGAGGTTCTGAGCTACGGGAAACTATCTGCAAGTATATATCATGCCCACTGGCCAGTTCAAAGTTATCATCATTAAATAGTGTGATCAACATGCTTATCAGTTATCAATTCAATTCTAAATGCTGAGTCTTTGGAATTCCACAGAATTGGATCTCTTACCGTATGTGAAGAAACTACACATAAGTTTGCCATCCGAACAACCGGCTTTTGAGGATTGTTATCCAAGATGCGCATGTTCGGAAGCTTGCTCTCAAGATCAACTCTACTGCTACGTATCATCGCAATGAACTGCATAATTTTCATTTTATTTTCAAATAGTGAAGTACATGTTTAAATATTCAGGAATGCAAAAAGTGAGATCATATACCCTCTTGTCTATTTCTTCTATAATCTCCATATGACGTGGAAGAAGTTTCCACATCACTGCTTGTGACCACTTCTCCAGTGCTTCAGGAAGGACTGTGTGATTGGTATAAGCGACAGTCCTGTTTAATTAATAATTTTCAAATATCCGTCAATATCTCAGTAGATAAATGAAAGGTACGTTGTGGAGAAAATTCATAAAAGAAGAAGCACTACAAGAGAGACACATAAAGAAAATCAAGTGAAAAGTCACCTCGTTGTCAACTCCCAAGCTTCATCCCATCCAAGTCCTTCATCATCCATTAGTAATCGCATAAGCTCTGGAATTGCAAGAGTAGGATGAGTATCATTCATTTGTACTGCAACTTTGCTGGGAAATTCAGACCAGTCCCATGATCCCTTCCCAGTTCTTCTCTCCTTAAATCTGAGAATGATATCCTGCATTTGGTCATAAGTTAGAGTAGGCTGTGAAGAAAATTACCCTAACACCCAGACATACAATGATACAAATGAAATATTAGAACAAAGAGAAACATGAGTTTGTTACTACTTTCTCAAAAACATCCGCTCAATTTCAATCCATTTATCAAGGGAAAATCAAAGAGAGTATGTGCTTAAGCATACACATGATGGAGAGTACCACAAGCCATGAACAAAATGAATAAAAAAAAGATCAAAGAACATGGTTAATTCCCCTACCTGAAGTGATGCGCTACAAAGGAAATACTGTTGTTTTAGTCGTAAAAGCTTTCCATCTTCTGTTGCATCCCCGGGATAGAGGACTGCACATATCTGCATAAACACAGGTTAAGCTTTTGGCAAAAATTGGAATATTAGACAGCTATGCATGCCTTATTATATGTTAAATTTTTCTTTATTTAACATTAGATATTATGCAAACACCTTTTATGATCAGAAACTAAGACATTCTCTTTATCACATGAAAAAGATGCTGACAAAATGACATTTTCTCATGATATAATTAAAACTGACCTGCTGAGCTCGAGAATGAAGTTGTGCAGCTGATTCATACTTGCCATCATTAAATTGGAACAGGTTGAAGTCCTCGGCGGATGCTTTTGCTTCCCATAGACGAAGACTATTGGTATTCTTGGTTTTGTATCCTGGAATTGGCACATCATAAGCTAAGGCTTGCACGACCTCTCCGCCAACCCATTTTCGGCTGTATATACAAGAGGAACCACCTCACAGTAAATTGCACACCATAGGAAGGATAAAAAGGACCGATAGACACTTTGTAATGTGAAAGTGATTATGGCCCTTTGTTACAGGAAGAAATCATTATGCACTTTGAAGTAAGGTAATTAATTAAAAAATGATTCACAATTAATTTAACACTTACGATCCATCTGGAGTGACCTGGACTTGACCAAAGAATCGGACAGGAAAGACAACATCGTGCCTGACAACTTCCCAGGGACTGAACTTCTGCATAAGTTCAATCAATTAAAATGTCAACAAGTTCACATGATGTTTGTGCCAAAATTTGACGTAGGAACAAACCTCAAGCCAGTCCTCAGCAACTTCTTCTTGGCCCTCCTTGGCGATCCGTTGTTTAAAGAGCCCATATCTGTACCTCAGACCATATCCCCAAGCAGGCAAATTTAAAGTTGCCATTGAGTCTAGAAAGCATGAAGCAAGTCTGCCTAAGCCACCATTTCCAAGTGCTGCATCCTTCTCCTATAATATCAATAGCAGAACGCATGTTAGGAGTGAAGATAAATGAACATTCCATAAACCTTAATTATGATTACAAAACGTAAGCTAACATAGATCTTCCAAAAACATATTTCACAATCCAGTAATCCACTAGTCACATTTATGAACTCGATCCTTTTGTTTTACACCATCAAATCAGAAATGATCTCTGCTAACGTCCAATGGACACATGCCAACAAGGCAGTAGAAACAATACAGGTTGAGAAAGACATTTACCAAAAAAACAAAAAACCATTTCGAGCATGTTTGAAAATAAATACCGAGTTATCATATCGATAGAATTCCAAAATTGGATTCCAGCCCCGCTATTTCTAGGGATGATTAGTTTCAAAGATCAGAGAGAGCTAAATAATCAGTAACTTGGTGAGCACAGTTGTAAGCAGAAGTAATTAGTTTTATGAAAAGAACTATTTAAACAAAACATAAATGCAAATCGACAATAGACTTACCTGCTCGACAATTTCTTCAAGTTGATGCCCCAACTTATTTAAAGCATCAGCATATGCACCTTGAATATCCAAGTTCCCAATTGCATTCGTCAAAGCTCGTCCTTGAAGAAACTCCATGGACAAGTAGTACGTCTGCTTTGGATCAACTTTATGATAATGAAGATAGGTCTCATTCCATTGCTACACAGATTAAAAAAAAAAAACATAAACATCATCACAAATAAATTGCAAAAACAACCATAATCTTTCTTCATTACTTTTTTTAACAAAATTGAAAATATTTTATCTAAAGTTCGAAAATAAACTTTCTGAAGACACAAACTTTCTGTTTCCAGATAAACTAAGAACATCTGAAGACATAAACTTTCTGTTTCCAGATAAACTACACATAATTAACAATCAATATGAAAACTAAAACAACATTAAAACAATAAATAACCATATAATAAGTAAAAATAGGAAATAAATACTTGAATAAGGCGATCACGGACACTCTGAGCAGTGGCATAGTAAGCTTGTTCTGGTTCAAATTTGAAAAGAGAGAAATGAGGAGAGTATTGTGCATGGTAATTGATATTAGAAGCAATTTCTGATGGATCATTAGCTAATGGATTTGCAGTTGGTGGGATTTTAGAGGAAGAAACTGCTGATACAGAAATGCTTCTACTTCCATTGCTTTCTACACTAGCCATTGATTCTTGATTCTTCCCAAAATAAAAAACAAGAAAAAAAGCTGAATCTTTTTTACTTATTTTGAGGACCCAGTGGCAGAAATAACAAAAAGATTGTGAATTTGGAGAGGAAAAACAAGTGGGTGATTGAGTTTTGAAAGGTTAGAACAAAAAGAAGTGAGATATTTGTAGAATATGCGGTTCTTTTGTAATTGTAAAGAGGGAAGAAGACAAAACAGAGAGAGAATCATGAAAAAGAAAAGATGAGTGAGATTGATTGAAATGGGAAGATAATGAATCACATGACGAGGGAGTGAGAATGGAGAATGGAGAGATGGGCACGTAATGAGGGTTGCATACTCTTTACTACTAAAAAGCAGAGTGCACGTGTGGCTTCATTCAATGAAAGATGCCTCAGCTTCCGGATCTTGAATTCACTTCATAACTTCATTTTCCATGTTCTTCATCCCCGTGAATATTCCATATTTTAGATTTTGCTTTCATTTATAGTTCAAATTTATAATGTTACTAGTTTTATTTTATTTTTAGACTTTTAGTTTCAATATTATCCATCTTTTCATATTGGAATATTTCCACTTAAAAAATTTCTAACATATATTTTTCATATTTGACAACTCTTGAGAACAATTAGTGTAAATTATCCCATAATACATCACAATACTCTATTATTTCTTAATAATATGATATTAATATTGACAAAATCAAACTCTTAAAATGTAAAAATATAATGAATTTCATAAAAAAGCAAAAGTATCATAAGAGATTCTTTTACATAAATAAAATATAATGATAACTTAATTAATGATATCTTACTTTATTTTATTTTGGGACAATGATATCTTATTTATTTATGAGCTTTATAGTACTCCCTCCGTCCCAATAGAGTTGTCCACTTTGAGAAAAAATTTGTCCCAAAACTATTTTACACTTTTAAAAAGTAACTAAATTTTACACTCAATTTTTCTTTATTACCCCTATTTAAAATCTACTAATGAACAAATTGAAAGTAAATTGCAAGTGTATCCTATATTAAATAGGGGTATGACAAGAAAAGTAAGTAAAATTTTATAAAACTTATAAACAATAATTGTTTTTCTTAAACTGTGTGATAAAGGCAAAGTGGACAATTCTATTGGGACGGAGGGAGTATATTTTAAATCAATTGAATTAGTCCATAATTAATTTTCATTTTCATAGTAGTAAAAAGTAACCATCTTATAAAAATTGATTCAATAAAATTAGATATACATCTTTAACAATTAAAATTGCAGAATTTCAACACTGCTTTGGATTTAGCTATCTTAATGAGCAGTTCAAGAACAGATCAATCGAAGATTAAAGACTGCAAACAAAACCACCCACTTCTCAGACTTCAAGAACATTAACTTAGCAAGAAAATAATTGTTTGAAGAAATCTCATATTCTCTCATGCAGAAATAAACTTATACTCTCCTTTAATCCCAAATGTTCTTTCTCTGCTCTTCTTTGGATCTCTTGCAGGAAAATTTGCAGACTGATGATGAGATGAAGATGCTGAGGATGAAGATGCAGATGCAGATGCAGAATTTTCTTTCAACTCTTTTCGGATTCTCCATAGAATCTCAACACATTGTTCCATGGAAGGTCTTGATGGTCTTAGAGAGGCAACACATTTGCTAGCTAATTCAAGGATTTTCTCTACTGCCATGTTTGAACCAGGACTTCTCTTTACCCTTGGATCCATAACTAATATAGCTTCCTTCTGTTTTAATTTCTGCATTGCCTGCACATTTAGATGCTCTTCATGATTAGTAAAGGGAAAAAGTTGTTTATATCAGTTTAATCTTATAATGCACGGGAAACTTGCCGAGTCCTACATTTCAGCGTTTCAGCGCTTCGTTTCATTTTCAGAAACGCTTCAGAAACTTTATCTTCATAACCTATACTTAAAAAATGTAGTTTCACTCTTTCTTATTTTAATACTTTTCTGTGTCAGCGATTCTTATTCGGTGCAACAATTTAGTAATGCGAGCCAGAAGAACAGAAAGCTGAATCATGGCGCTTCTTAGTTTGAGGACTGAAATCAACAACAATTTTCTGAAAATTCAAATATACACTACTACTGTTTCATAGGGATGTGCATTTGGTTCTAACCAAACCAAATAGAAATTTTATATTTTATGAAAACCAACCAAATTTTTTAGAAATCTAAAATTTATAAACTAAACTGAACTACTTAGGTCGATTGTTTTTTTTGGTTCGTTTGCTCTAAAACTTAGCTGAATTTTTTTTATGCTCAGACCAAATCAAACTGAACCAAAAAACTGAAAATTTTATTTATTATCAAACTAAACCGAACTAAATTTATCCGTTTGGTTCAGTTTTTGCACGCCTCTAAGCATATATGAATAAAAGAAAATTGAAGGACTCACCCATCTTACAGTTACTTTCTCTTTCAATGGTCTCTTATGATCAATTGGATGTCTTCCTGTCATCAGTTCAACAAGCAAAACACCAAAAGAATAGACATCACTCTTTTCAGTGAGTTGATATGTCATAAGGTATGCAGGATCTAAGTAGCCTGTTGTTCCTTTGATATTAGTTGAAATGTGAGTATCACCAGAATCCCCAGCTGTCAGTCGTGCGAACCCGAAATCTGCTACTTTGGCACGGAGTTTTTCAGTAATCAGGATGTTTGATGCTTTTATATCTCTGTGGATTATAGGATGATCTGTCAGAAAATGAGTGAGTTTTTTCAGGCTTATAAAAAAATTATATTATCCGAACACAGCGATATGCACAATCAATTATCTTGAGTATCAAGTCACCTGTATACATATGAAGATAGGTAATCGCATGAGCTACATCAATTGCAATGTCCAGACGTTGAGCGATCTCTAGTCCATTTCCTCGTGTGCCTACACCGTGAACATTATCATCTAATCATAGAACATCCGCATACAAGGACTCTTTAAACTTTAATCCATACACTCCCATTTATTAATAATTGTAGCATGGTATTAAATAAGCAATCATTGATGCACATGCACTTACCATCCAGATGTTGTCGAAGATTTCCATTGCTGACGTATTCAATAACAATGACCCGCTCGTCTCTATGCTCTAGATATCCATATAATCTCACCAAATTCAAATGTTCAATCTTAGAGAGGGTAAGTACTTCATTCTTGTATTCCAGAGACAAACGCTTGTCATAATTATTCTGCCACAGAGTTTCAACTAGTTATTGATGCCACATTTCATTTCCTGCCATACATTACAAATATGTACCTGTTTAGCACGCTTTACTGCAACAAGAGATCCATCTTTGAGCTTCCCTTTATAAACTGTTCCAAAACCACCATCTCCAATCTTATTTGCTGGAGAGAAATTTTCAGTTGCCTTATAAATCTCTTCAATGGTGAAATTGACTGTTCCAACCATTCTGCTTGCAGTGCTAGAAGATCCATAAGAACTAGAGAAAGTGAATCTTGAATTACTCTTACTGCTTCCTGTTGAAAGATCAGTTGAAACTGCAGGTTGTAAGCAAAATTAGATTCTGAATCAAGAATAAAAGTTTGACTTTTTCTCGCATAAAAATGCAGAGTAAGGAAAAGTATAGCTTACAGGAAACCTTCTCAACCAGATTGTTGCTTTTCTTTGCAACAGTTACATCTCCTCTAGCCTTTTTTCGCCGGAAAAGGAAAAATGTAAAGACTCCAGTAACCTTGCGTATATATTTCAAGACAGGATATGTTCTGGTTACAGAATTGTGTCTTCTTTGGCTTGATTGTAAATTGTAGGGAGTAGATGTGTTCCTCATTTGCAAAGACATCAGATGTGTATGCCTTGTAAAAATTGATTATCTATGTGTATATATCATATTTATAGGACTAATTCAAACAAAAATACTTTTCTTTTTGTCCTATAGGAAAGATGTTCAAACACAACAGACTTTTATATTATTTAACCAAGTCAATAGAATCCCGCCAATTAGCACATATATGTATTAATTGTTTTATCTTAGAATCAATTATATTTGACCAAATCTGCCTATGATAGAGCTCTTACGCACTGATCCCATTTAGCCAATTGTCAAGTAAATCTGGCCACCTGAAACTTGGCTCCATATATCTCATAACATACAAGCAGTTCTATCTGAAATTAAACATCATATTATAGAAAAATAAGGATGGGACAAGAATCGAACAACCATGCTGCCGGGAGATTACATACTCCTCCATATGATCATAGCCCCCAGATGTACAAAATAAATGTCAAGATGGTATTACTGAGCAAATCTAGAATTATACCTCCTCGCACGAACTTTGCTAATTGTGTCGAGTCAGAAACTCTGACACACCTGAAGCAGTGAACTATATACTCGAGGGGCTACAAAGATAGCCTTGTACATTTCTTATTTTCTTTGATATCATACAGAACAGGCAAAACAGAAGTCAAAACAAGCAAAATCTAAACTCTATATCCTGTGCATGAGAGTATGACCCCAACTTCTGTACTACCTTGAACAGCTCTCTTTGTTGCAACAACAGACCGCATTGTATAATCCAAATCTTGTCTAGTATTTTGTGAAGGGCATAACTTGTTCTGATAACTGTCAGTCAAAAGTGTAAACGCAGTTCATTAAAAAGCTGAACGGCAGAACCAAACTACTTAATAGGGCCATAACTATACGATGTGTATCAATTATTAATCTAGCATGCATTCCAAATTGCAAGAAGTGACGATGAATTTCAACTATTTGTGTTTTATCACTTGGAACAAAAATGTCAAATGCCAACAGGTTTTCAGTGCAAACTATGCTTAAAATTGTTTCCCAGGCACTATGAGGATACGTAAATGAATGGAAAATTCACTATAACAAAGAGAAATGAAAAGACAATGAGAAAGAAGGGAAGTTGTTTATACTAACCCAATTAATCAAAATTCACCCTTTCTCCAGTAGAAAAGATAATATAGAATGTGGCAGAGAGAAAATATAGAAGTGATGTAAGCAACAGAAATCCTTGGAAAGAGCCAACCAGATCAACAAAGAAACCAGCTCCGACAGTTCCCACTATGGCAGCTAAACTTCCAGCAGTATTTGATATTCCTAAAACACAGTGCAGACAAGTTAACACATAAATAAAGATCTAAAACCTTTTTGACACCGACTACTTCCTCAACAGTTTCTTAAACATTCTACCCCTTAGTTATCTCGTTTACTTCTCCAACCAAATACTATACTTTTGAACTCTAGCTCACCCCACCATCCTTTCCCCATTAACAAGCCTATGAGTTGTTTTCCTTTGATCTATATCTTCTACATGAATATATTTTCTAGTAAAAATAATCGGCAAGCAGCATATTGCAGCAAATCATATAGAACCCAATTAAAATTATATTTACCATGTATGACACCAGAATACTTCGGAGCGATCTCCTGAAAAAAGAATATATGAAAGGTTAGAGAAACACAAAAAACAAATTCTACCATCTTATAATTTGAGTTTTTCTCTACACCAACCTGAAAGTTCACAAGAAAACCAGAATGACTAAAAGCTTTCAAGGCAACTGCTACTGTAAGCCAAGCAGATGCAACAAGTGGGCTTTTTGCAGTTGTCAAACCAATAAGAGCAATCCCTGGGCCAATAAAACCAATTGACTGCACGAGACAAATTAAACAATTAGCATGAATAAAAAGAGAAAGCCAGATCATAGATATACATGCAAACAACCATTAAAAAAAGGCATTGCAAAAGTTGTGGAAATAAAAAATGAAGTCTCAAGGAGTATTTTTACATAATTTGTAAGCAGGATTATGGAAGAGAGAGAAGTGAGGTGTAATTCAGTTGCAGTCATATCTCTGAACAGATATAAATTCTCTCAAAGACCTTTATACACCAAAGATAGATAAGACTTAAACAACACTTACATAATGCTTATATTGCCATAAATTAAACTATAACATACAGAATAGGTGTGAGAGAAATATTCAGAAACCATGTGTGTGCAGAAGTTTAACATTTTTGACTTGACTTAAAGGATATGTATTATTTGTTGCATTTCTAGGACATCAAAAGACATACTAACCTTAACGAGAAGTCAAAAATTTAATTTCACTAATTTACTTATTTCCTCCTGCTTGGACTAAAACTAGATGTGTAATGACCAGCAGTCGGTTGTAAAGTTGTATATTTAACATTAGAACAGATGAGATGCATATAGATTGTATACTAAATACACCTGCATGGTCTTGCGAGTCAAAGTAATGCTTATGCCATTCCTTATCATCAAGTCTGACAGCATGCCACCAAAGTATCCCATAAATGCCATAACACTCCATGGAACAGCACTAAACCATGCTGCTCGTTTGAGGTCGACATGATAAATCTGCAGTTGCATGTTACCCAATATCACTTGAAATAATCTGCGGAAAACCCACAGTGAATAAAGAATAAGTATAACTAGCCTGGCTCTTGGCCTTACCGAGTTAAAGTAGATAGGCATCCACGAAAGAATGACAAAGAATCCCTGCAGAAATATATTATTTTAAATTAGTGCCAAAAACAATAATGCTAAAGTCAAAGGAATATACTCAAATTTTTGTATCATAGAACTTAGGGCTGGGCCCTATGGTAGAATGACCTATAGTACTACAGTTCGAGTAATGATCAAGAAACAGATACATGAATACAAGTAAATAGTATGTCAGACATACCCAGCTGTGCATGGAATTTGCAACAATTAGAGCCCATGTAGGCATTTTAGATAACAGGCGTTTAAAAGGTGGGATCATTCTTGTTGTCTTTGGTGTATTCTCAACTGGGTAAGATTTCTTCTTTGCCTTTAGAATGTAGTCCAATTCACATTTTGATATCTGAGAACTTCTGTCGGGGGAGCTTGATATTGCAGATAACCAAACCAAAACCCAAAGGAATCCAGATAGACCAAAAATTACAAATGGCCCAAATATACCACCTCGTGACATTAGGATTGGGGATAGCGTGAGTCCAATTGCACATCCAAGCTGAAATCCAGCCATCGCAATTCCAACAGCCCTGGCACGTTCCGTCGGCGGAAACCATCTAAAAGAAAAGGGAGTCATATAATTTCTTCAACAATTTAGCTTCACCGCTCTTTAACTACAAAAGACAAGTTGTAGTGAGGCTACCATTAACTAATACCTCGCCACCATGTTGTTCATACAAGGAAGAGCCACACCTTCTGCAATGCCAAGCAAGGCTCGCATCGCCATTAGAGCCCACAAAGAAGTTTCAGCTGCAAAGGGAGTAAGAAAGGTAGCTAACGACCACAGGGCGACTCCCCATCCCATAACTACCTTACCCCCATAATGATCCACTAAAGTCCCCCCAACTATGGGCGAAATTAAGTATCCCCACAGAAAAGAAGACTGCCACAACGAATATCTACCAATCAATCACAACTCAACAAATAATTAAAGACAAAGTACTAATCAGTAGCCAATTGTTTATAAGCATTACATATTCATAATTACTATGCAATGAATTTGATTGTAGAAGAATTACCTGAACAATCCCAGAGAAAGCACGGGTCCAACCATGAGCAAGAGACAAAGGAACAATAGCCACAGACATAACAACGCGATCTGCATTACATAGAGATAAAGCTAATGCAAGCATTGCTGCTACTTTTATTCTCTCTGATGTTATAAACTCTCTAAAATTACCACTTGATTCTCCTTCTATTACCTCTTCTTCTTTAGATAACGAACTGAATTTAGCAGCGGCATCTTCCGATGAAACCCTAACTCGAGAGAATTGGTTTCTTTTAGCAGAATTATGATATTGTAACTGCCGGAAATGTAATGAATTAGCGTTTCGAGGATCGGAGAAACGAGAGGGAGCTGGGGAATGAAATGGAATTGAAGTGAAACGTTTCGGATTTGTTATGGTGTTCTGGTGTTTGAATTGAGGAAGAGAGTGATTTAGAGCTACTGAATTACAAGAAGACGACTTCATTTTTGGATTAAATTTGAAAAATGAGGGAGTGATGAATTTGTTTTGTTGAACTCTGTTCTTATCAGCTGAGTCCAGAGGCAGGCCATATTCCACGGTGTCGTTTTGTTAGCTGAGTAGTAAGTACCAGTGTTTAGTCTAGTTGCCTTTTCTTTTAGAAACATTAAAAATGAATAAATGAAAGGTTGAGAGATCAAGATTTTTTTAGCTTAATCAAAATTCAAAGATTCACTAAAATTAAATTTCAATTTCGTTTGTTCTGGTAGCAGTTGGAATTCAAATCTTATAGTTCAATAGTTGGAAACGAATTTATGTCGATATAATGCTTTACTATTATTCTTCACCGTACCAATAAGATATAGTTCAAATTGTACAAGCGTTAAGCAACATTGTCCTATGGTGGATTAAATTAAATCTTCCCTACCTCTATCTGTTATCTATACATATTATTTAAAATACACAAAATTGACGAACTGTGAATTTTTTTTATTCAAAACCACGAATTTAAACTTTTTTGATCCATTGTGCTACATTGTGCTAAATTGGAGGTGAAATGAACCACTGTAGAATATGTTGCATATTCTCTGGCATGAGAAGGCACAGTTTTGCAACCGTCTATAATCATCAAACAATGTTTTTTTCATGGGAAATTCTTACCTGGACCGGTTTTACGAAGAACCCCTCTCCCGTGAGTAAACTCCGCTATTTACATGAGAAGGAATGAATGATCCATGAAGATCTGGTGTGATTAAGAAATTCCCCTAATTCTATAGCAAGACGCACTTATTAATATTACTCTGCACTTATTAATATGACTGCAATTATGAAACATCCACTTCTACAAACATCAAGGACTATCCTGGTTAGCTTCACTATATAATCACAATGTTAAAAATACCACATTTTTCAAACTAGACCATTGAAAAATCATAAATAAAAATCAATCAAATAGAATCAGATAGTGATGTTAATCAGATATGCTAAAAGAGCAATTTGAAAAAACTATTCCTCTGCCAATACACATAATCATTTTTTTCATTGAGTAATGTAAAGCTTACGGGTACAAAAAGGATATTCATACACAACAAGATGCAAATTATTGCTGTGAAATGACACGGTAAGTGTACAAGCGGTTACCTAACCTAACAAGAGAGACATAATCACATTTTGCTAGTATGTTTACCGAATAATGAATGCCGGCCTTCAGCAATTATCTCCCCTGTTGCTTTATTTTTCACAAGAACACTTGTTCCAGCATACCCTCCTTTTCTTCCTAGAACCTTACCGGTGATTTCCAATTCATCCTGAAACCCAACAAATATAATAATATAAACTAAAAAGAAAGATACGAAGTCTTAATCACACAGCCTTGACCAATCAAATTCTAATGACCATGAAGTTGCTATGTTGTATGGAAACTCGTTGAGACTTGAGACCAACATTTCAGCATTTTGTTTCTATTTTCGAAATCGCTAATGAAACTCGCGAACTTCATATTTATAGCCTATTCTCGTTAAAAAAAAAAATTGCTTCATCCTTTTCCATTTTAGCATTTCTGTACAACATAAGCAAGGTGCATATCAACTACTAAATATTATAACAAGCGCCAAGCTCGGTACAAAAGTTCATGTTCTCCAACTCATACATTGCGTATCACGATACAAACTACTAAAAGAAAGTCTGTATACTAGAAGTTCAAAAACAAAAACTGTAATCGATGCATTGCTAAAAACTGTAATCAAAAGTCTTTACGGGCTTGGCCTAGTGGTCGGTAGGGACATTACATTCAATTTTGGAAGACCCGGTTCAAACCTCCCTTCCCACGTTGTAAAAAAGAAAAATGCATTGAGCACAAACAAAAACTGATCTGATAAAACTTGTTAGCTGCATATCATGTCCAAGAATTCAATTCAAAGTTACAACAGTTTCATTTTCTGCAAAAATGGCTTACTATTTCAAGTTTAAAAGATGGAATTTCAGTAAACTGTGATCTTTAACCTAACACCAAAATCACTAAAGTAGTAATCAATTTTAATTCATTTTTTCCCCAGCATATTGTTGATTACTCAACCACTGATGCAAGAATTCAATGAACACAAATAAAATTGAATTATAAACAGAAAAATTAATAAAAACCAAACAGAACAAAGCGAAAACAATATAGATAAAGAATTAAAAATTACTCACATTGAGATTAGCAGAGGAAAGAAAAGAGATAGACATATCCACCGAAACATTCATCGGAAGTCCCTCCACATACACCACCGCACCGCCTACTTCATCCACTAAATTCGCAATTGCTCCCGTCGCCAATTTCCCGCTTCTATCCTGTCTCCATAAAATTATCCAAACATTTCTAATCAAATTGTAATTACGGAGTAACTTATGATTATGTATTTTATTATTAACTTACGGTGAGACGAGGAGGGACTTTGAAAGTGCAGGAGACGAAACCGGGTTCGACTCTGTCAACTCGGATGCCTCGTAGAGCAAAATCTTCGAAGAAGCTGCAATCGATTCCGACTCGGTGAGGCGTAAAGGTGAGTTGCGACACGGTTGCTGATTCTTCTTCGGTTAATTTGAAAACTTCTTTTGCTTTCTCCATTTGTGATTTTCTTTTTTGAGCTCTGACTTTTGATTTTCAAACGACGGTTCTTTTTTTTTCGGAAATATGTTTTCTTTTCAAAGATAACAGTACATAATTATATATATATAAAAAAAAGGTCATCTCATAAAAATGATAAACCATTTTTAAATAAAAAAAACTAAAAAAAAAATTAGCGGCTAATAATTGAGCCATCCAATTACTCATTGATTTAACAAATCATAATATTAATGCATGATATAATTTGTTAAACGAATGGTAACAATATAAAATGATAAAATTTAAAAATTAAAATTGCTTACTGTTGGTATCGACTAAAATAGTATAAAGTATTACCTTAATTTTGTAGCATGTAAAATTAAAATGTCAAAATCATTTAGAGTAAGAAATACCAGCATAGCGAACCTGATCAATTAACTTAAAAAATAGTAATATAAATATCAGATTAATCATACTTGATAATAGCGGAGCTCCATCAGTTGACGACAGAGGACGAGAGTTAGAGGGGCCATTTGAAAAGCTCCTCTTACCTAAGCAAATATTACTATAAAAATACTCTCCATATACCATATATAAACACCCACAAAGAAAAAATAAACATCCAATAAGGTTTCGACAAAAAAAAACATCCAATAGGAAATGGAATAGATTGCAATATGCCCCCTAAACTTCTAAGCAATGTGCCCCCTAAACTTCTAAGCAATGTGTAATTAACACACAAATTAATTTGGTGGGCAAATCAGTACACGAACTTGGTGATTATGAGCAATTTGTCCCATTTTGGTAATTTGCCCTTTTAATTTGTAAGTTAATTGTATTTTAAATTGACAATTTGTCCCGTAAATTTGCAAGTTAATTTGCCAAAATGGGCTAATTGCCCATAATCACCAAGTTTGTGTATTGATTTGCCAACAAAGTTAATTTTTGTGTTAATTGCCGATTGCTTACAAGTTGAAGGGGCAAATTGCTAATTAAGTCGAATGGAATATAAACAACAAACTACTAAAAACAACTTGATAATAAAAACTAATTAAAATAATATGATGTAAATTAAAATTATAATTTATATAGTAAAATCTAAAGAAACAATAGAAAAATGTACTTTTGAAAAAGTTTATGATAATCGATTATAGAAAATTTTAGCCCCAAGTTAGAATAAAAAAAGGATTGAGATTCCCTAAAGTTTAAAATGAACTTGAGTGGGTCATGTTCACGATCTACACCGTTTATTGTAAAATGAACGGTGTAGATCAAAAAGGTACAATTTTAATCAAATTAATTTACACCGTTCATTTTACAATGAACGGTGTAGATTATGAACATGACCCCTCAAGTTTATTTGAACTTGAGGGAATCCCAATCCTAAAAAAATACAACAAAAGCTAAAATGATTATAACGCCGCCGACATTATAGAAGAGTCATCATCTTCATTTCCTCTATTACTCTTTTCATTTTTTTATGATAATGAACAGTTGGAATTGAAACTCGATAAAAAATGCAAAGATGATGAGTGTGCTGTTTTTGTAAAGACTTTCTTACAAAATATATTTCTTCTCTCCAATGGAATTTGTTTGGGTGAGAGGTAACCATTTTATTGATCATGCAAAATCAGGCTTTCATTTTGAGTTTCAAAATATATAATCTAAAGGTATTATATCCATGAACACATAAAATCCATATTTATATTTTTTTCTAGTTCAGAACAAATCAATTTAATTAGAATTTATCAGTTTAGAGTGAATTCTAAAAATAATCTACCCATCATCAGATTCATACTACTGAAAAGTGATAAAGCAAAAGTCTTACTTATGACGGAGTACTTGCATTAACGGTTTGGACTTTCAGCACTTTTATTGGCCCGGTTCAATCACTTATGGTGGTCGTGCTGCCATGTTGTGGTGGTGCGGGTGATCATCGAAGTTAGTCGGAAGGTGGAAGTGCATGCGGGCAGTTATTGCAAATGGATTGAAATAACTGTCAATGTCATCGCCAGATTTTAATTTCCGTATAACCGCCGCCGGAGACAAAGGAGAACCGTCGTCTACCACGACACTGCTTATGGCACTGATGAGGAGCGGTTAGTGCTTATCAATCATCTTCAATGAGCAGTTACAGAACTTGGCCTCGTTATATTACCGGAGTTTAAAAGAATGGGACCTGAGAAATTTAAAATAATAAGGTTTAATTGTTCAATTTTTAAAATACAAAGGCTTAATTGTGCCCAAAAAGTAAAAAAAACTGCTTTCTACCTTGTAGTTAATATGAAGTATTATGAAAGTCTATTTTATATTCGCACTCTGATAATTATATTATTGCTTGGATTATAAAAGTTTAATGTTTAAATGGGTGAAATTGATAAATGTAGTAGTGTTAGCTACACTAGTATCATGTGGTAAATTTTACACTAACTATCGACTAAATTTTAACTATTAATAATAATTTATAATTCTATTACTACTATTTTTTTACACTTGATATTTTTCACATATTTCGTTTTCTTTTTTCTTTTTATTTTATTTTAAATTGTATTCTTTATCCTTTTATTTTTATAATTCCGATCAATTATCTTTCAATAGTTGGAGACACACTAATACAATCAAAAAAATTATTGATATATCGTTCATCGATTATCTTAATACTTTTACAAAAAGAGTTTATTAGCATATTAAAAAAGAGAGCAGACAAAAGTAATTCTAAAATATATGATTAATATATTATCAAATAATAAAATACAGTATTGTTATTATTTATTATGATAATATATATATATATACACTGTATTTAATATATTTTTAAAAATATAATTAAAATATTATATTAAACATAACATTTTTTTATTTTCTATATAAATTTAGCATTAAAAATGTGTCATTCTAAATTTCTAATGCTAATTTTAAAAGAAAAAATGATTTGTTATTAGATGATGGGTCTATGTTTTTCTGCAGGACCACTTGCGCACGTGCAATTTGGAAAGGTGTTCCAAGAATCGGAAGCCTAGGCTACACACTTTCACTGATACTAGTGTATATTTTCGGTTATACTATTATGCTCGTCCAATAGAGTTTTCACTTTATCTTTATCATATAGTTGAAATAGAGCAATTATTATTTATAGATTTTATATAATTTTTTTTTTATCATATGCCTATTTAATATAAAATCCACTTATAATTTACTTTTAATTTATTCATTAGTAAATTTTAAATAAAAATAATATAAGAATTGTATATAAAAATTAGTTACTTTTTGAAATTGGACAAAAAATTTAGTACAATTTTTTTTAGAGTGGACAATTCTATTGAGACGGAGGAAGTATTTATTTTTTCTATTAACTCACTGTTTGGAATTTATTTTTCAGAAATATATGAATTTTATTAAACTTATAAATTTCAAACTTATGAAACTAAACAAATAAATTTAATTTCATAAAAATATGTGATATAAATTTAATTATTAAAATTATGTATAAAAATAGTAATTTATAAAAATAATTTTAAATCAATAAAATTTATACCAAATAAAAAAATAAAATTGATATTGGTTCGGTTCGACTGAGTTTCATTTTCAATTTAATGATACATGAATAATTTTTTTCTATAAACTTAATGATATAAAAACATTGGATTTAATAAAAAAAATTGATAATAAATTTTTAGAATTGAATATTACTAACTATAACTAAATTGTATATTTTAATTAGTTAAATTAAATACATATAAAATAATGTTATTTAATTATTAAACTGCATAGATAAAGTTTAATTTTTAAAAAATAAAATCAGACTAACAAATTTGTTAAAGAATACAATAAATTAATTAAATTAAAACCAAACTAACTAAATATTTTAAAAAAAATACCAAAAAGGCTAATTAATTAATTTTGGTTGAATTATTAAAAAAATTAATTTTGGTGGATTTAATTTCTCTATTTTGATTCGATTATCTACATAGCCTAAGTATAATGTAAAAGTGCAGTGCACGTGCAATTTGGTAAAAAGTGTTGGATCTAAGTTTGGTTAAAATAATAATTTAGCTGAATAATATAAACAAAATAAAAACAAAAAAGAAAAGAATCCTAAGGTTCTCTATTTCCAAGATTGACATTGTAATGTGAAATATTTGTAGTATAATGTATGGGACTATCACTATGACTACAAACAAATTTGGCTAAAATTTCGATGCAAATTACAGTGTTCTTTCGTGGGTTGACCATTTCATCATTTAGAGTTTAGACACACTTGACAATCCATAATGTAGTAAAATAGATTGATACAGATTTATGTAATTTTTATCAAAAATATTGAGTAATTTATCATGGTAGTAAAGAGTTAATAATAAAAAAAACAATTATTACAGTTGTACAATTTATTAAAATTAAAATATTTTGTTTAACCAATGAGTTATAGCTTAAATATTAACGTTGAGTAACAAACTGCCATATCGTGGGTTCAAATCCTTTCACAAACGCTTATCTCTCTTAAATTATATATAAAAAATACTTCATTTACTAAATTAACTAGTGTTAACAGTCATATAAATATGGGCACTTTCTAGGTAGAATTGAACATTTTGTTTAAAGTTTTGATTCGAATTCTGACTTGTACTTCAAGTCATACTCATGAATATTTACTCCTTTGGCAAGCAGAACATGAAAAAGTGGAAGACCAAAAGTAACCCAACCACATCAAGCATGCTCCAAACCATGAAGTTATGGAAATTTAGATTATTATAAAATAAAGTTCAACAAAACAAAGGATAAATAATTCAATCTTTTACCTTCAACAGAACTAGTATCTAATTCTTTCCACATACTTTCAATTACTACTTTATTAGACTACATAGCCAAATAAATAAAAATTCCAAAAGCAACATATAAGGGATATATCTTCTCAAAAATACAATAATACAAAAATATGCTATAATAAGATACAATTAATTTTTTTCTGTACATCATAGAAAAAAATTGAATTCTCCAAATGAAACAAAAAAAAATTAATTAAATATTTGTTTAGAGAAGTCGGAGTTGGCCAGTTCACTTACATATCGAAATGTGTTATTTTTAAAGTTTAACTTTTATTACCAATAAACTATATTTTAAATGATTTCAGTATCAATAAAATATCATTTCTTTTATAAGTATAAAACATCTTCCCTCTCCAAATGATCAGAAAAAACTTCAAGTCCAGTAATCACTAATCAACTTTTGAAAATGCAATTAAATTATAAAATATATAAAATCAAATTAAATTATTAAATTTCTAAATCAACATATAAGGATGATTTCTTCTCAAAAATATAATTATATAAGAATGATATAAAATATGCTATAAAAATATACAATGAATTTTTTCAGTAAATCATAGAAAAGAAATGAATTTTCCAAAAGAAACAAAAAAAATTAATTAAATGTTTGACTAGAGAAGTCAGAGTTGGTCATGTCATTTATACATCAAAATGATATTAATTTTTTAAAAGTTCAACTTTTACTTTAATAACCAACGAGTGATATTTAAATAATTTCAATATCAGTAAACATCATTTTATTGAGGATACGAGATCATTTTTTTCTTATAAGCTTTAAATATTTTCCCTCTTCAAATGATCTAAAAAAAGTTTAATTCAAGTAATCATTCATCAACTTTTGAAAAATATAATTAAATAATTAAAATGTACTAAATTAATTAAAATTATTAAATTTTTGTAGTTTGAGAATTATTATTTTTTCCTGATATTGTTGTATTATTGACTTAGAATTCAAAACTAGAAAAATCAAAATAAAAAAAAGTTTATGTTATCAGATTTGTTTACTTAATAAATAGAATTCCCAAATCCCAAATTTAAGAAGGGTTTATGAAGGGGTTTTGTCTTAAAAAAATGTCCTTAACAGACCACACCAACTGCTGACTCACTTCACTGCCCATTCACTACTCTCTCTCTCTCTCTCTAACACTAAAAGAGATGAGCTTACTCCACACACTACACCACCACCACAAACCATGACAGTACCACCACCACCCCAACACCACCTCCCGCCCCTCCACCACCACCGCCACTCCACTTGCCACCGCCACCCCTCCAAACCCATCACCGGTTTTTGTGCCTGCTGCCTCCGTGAACGTCTTGCAGGAATCGACCCTGACACCCACCAAGAAACCCCTCTCACCCACCTCGCCGCCGAGCTCCGCCGCTGCAAATCTTATTCTTGCAGCTCAAATCTTAACAACGCATCCTCCTCCTCCACTAGCACCACCGCCACCAACCCTTCTGATCAGCCACGCCGTAAGTCTTGCGATGTCAGGTCAAGAAATACTCTCTCTGATCTCTTTAACAGTGATGATAGTAAGAAAAGATTTAGCTTTAATAGCAAGTTAAAGGTTGAAAAATTGTGTCTTGACTTGAAAGAAGAAGAGGAGGAAAATGAAGGTATAATTAGGGTTTTTGATGAGGTTAGTGAGAGAAATGTTGATGATTTTGATGAAGATGGGGAGTTTAAAACTATGAAGGAATTTATAGATCTTGAATGGGAGACAAAGAAAAATGGAGGTAAAGATTTTAGCTTTTGGAATGCAGCTTCTGTTTTTAGAAACAAGTTAGTTAAATGGCAGTTAAAACAGAAGAAAAAAAGTGATAATAGCCATAAGAAGGAAAACCAAAATGGTGGCGTTGTAGATGGTGATAAGCCAAGTGTTAGAAGATTGAGAGATACCCAATCGGAGATTGGGGAATACGGGCTTGGTAGAAGATCTTGTGATACTGATCCAAGGTTTTCAATTGATATGGCTAGATTATCTGTTGATGATTCAAGGTATTCGTTTGATGAACCTAGGGCTTCATGGGATGGATATTTGATTGGTAAAACGTATCCAAGACTTGCTCCTTTGGTTGCTGTTTTAGAGGATGCTAAGTTATCAGCTAATGGGATTGAGAATCAGAATGAGGCTTTGGATTTGAATAAAGAAGGTGAGAGTAGCCCCGGAGGTACGGCTCAGACTAAGGAGTTTTACTCTGATAGAAGGAGGAGGAAGAGTTTTGATCGTTTGAGTTCCAATCGGAGATTGACTTTAGGCGATGAGGAGTTTAAATCGATTTCAAATACTAAGGTATCTCCTGAAATTGGGTTATTCCATGGAGCAAAGTTGTTGGTTACAGAGAAAGAATTGAGGGATTCGAATTGGTATTCACTTAAAGATTATCATAGGGAGAGCTCTGATGCTCTTGCTAAGGATGTTGATTCCATTGCTGCGAAGATTAGTAAGAAAGGTTTCAAATTTAAGAACAAGCAGAAATGGCGTAGCGTGTGGAATATTTGGGGTTTGATGCAGAGGAGAAACGGTAGCAAATGCGAGGATGAGGAAAGTAGTATTGGTGGAAACGAAGTCGATGAGCGAATAGAGGAGTCCGTACATAAGGTTGGTGGAGTAGCCAGCGTGGAAGCAAACGAAACTGTCAGTCAAAAGCTTATACGGAGTTATACTGTTAGCACTAGAGATGCCAGCAAAATGGCATGCAGTGCCAGTAGTATAACTGATGTGAAAATGCTGCAGCGTAATAAGAGTGCAAGATATTCACCAAGCCACCTTGATAACGGGATGTTGAGGTTCTACTTGACTCCACTGAGGAGTTATGGAAGAAGCAAATCTGGAAGGAGTAGGCTGCAGAATTCACACCCTACGGCAAGAAATGTTCCGTAGAGGTGAGTTTAGTTATTCTTCAAATGGAATGTGATGTTGTAAAAACATGGATTAATGTGTTTCCTTGTTCTATAGATAAAAACAAATCAAATTTATCTAACTCTTGTCTTTTCTTATAGATGTTTCTAATAATTCAGCAATGGTAGGTAGATAATTTTGTTGCCAGTTAATTTAGTTCAATAAATGATGCTTATCAGGCAATGCAGCTAGCATTTTTATTTAAAAACCTAGAATAGCTAGTGATCATAGTTATATAGCAGTGTATTTGCTTCTCGGGAAACGCCTGGTTGCTTGTTGAATGAATTGGATTCTCATTATAGTATGAATTAAGGGTCACTGTAGAAACACTGAAATGGAGAACGGCTAAATGATATTTTGATAAGAATTGGTTATAAGTATAGAGTCTGAAATTTTTGGAGGGTTTCTGAAAACGGAAACGAAATGCTGAAACATAGGATGTGAGATGTTTTCGTGCAACAAGAAAGAGAGTCATTAGCACCGTATCCGTATGCTTCAAAATATCCTATCTTGAGGTGTATGGTTGAAATGAATGATACTTTTATTTGCTTGAGGTGAATATGAATGATAGAAATGAAATAGATTGTTGTGCCCTTGTGACAATGTAGAATCGTAGTGTCGACTTATGGTGTCACTTTCAAGAGGCTGAATCACCCCCCATTGGAAACAAAGCCGATAATATGCTGTCACTTTCTTTGATCGTAGGACCACTAGTGTCCTTTGTCGTAGCATTGTCCTCCGCCAGCATCCAATACCTCTGGTTTATGAGCTTGTTCTTGATTGCAATAACGGTTGCACTTGTGCTAACCGAGTCACCATTGCTATCAGGAGAGTTAGAGATCTGCTTGCTTTGATGCAGCTGTCCGAGTCACCATGGGTATCAGGAGAGTTGGAGATCTGCTCGGTTTGGTGCAGCCATCGCCTTCAATTACTCCCTAAACTTATAAATTCTACTTGGTTCAGTGCAGCCATCACCAACTATTTACAGCAAAAAAGATATATCTGACATCCTTCAAATAGAGTTGCTATTGATGATTATCCTTAGACATGTAAGCAAGCAGGACTAAAATACTATTAAATTTAAGCTCGATTTCACTCTAAAATTTAGAACTCAGTTCAAGTTTTCCTTCTGGGGCTCAAGCCAAACTACAAGCGGAACCTTTCGTTGTTGGCATCACAAACAATTTATGCTAACCTTCCACTAAACACTTTTGAAGAAATAACAGAAAATCTTCTGTTAATAGTTAATCAATAAACCATGCATGCTTTGCTATGACACAAATTCGTCTCCCTTATTCCATATGATACATCATAAAACAAAGTCATACTAGACAGGATTATACTATAAAGAGTCTCATCCTCAAACATGTAATTATATCAAATACAATATCTTTTCAAGCATTCAAATTGAAAAACCCACAAACTAAGGAGCATAGCATCCAACACTAATCACTCAACATCGTACCCTTTCTCTTGAAGTTCTTGAATAACCTCATTCCTCATTCGAATCCACAATTTCTGCGATTCTTGTTCGAACTTTTCCTTCTGCAATTCCTTCTGATAATTAAAAGAATCCTTATCATTTTCAAGGTTCCCTTTCGGCCCAATTGCAGTACCAATCATTCCTCCTTGAGCAACAAACTCTTCCATGGCTTCCGCATCCCCCGGGTACGGATACTCCTTCCTCTCATACAAGTGGGCCAACTCCCTCTCCTCCTTTGGCATTGGCTTCAATGTCCACCAGCCAAGTGGTGATGTCTCATTGTAGACCCAAGCCGCGCCGAAAAGCGTGTAGGTACAGACCAAAGCCTTGCCTACTTGCTTCCAGAAATGCCAGTCTTCTCTTCCCAATCCGACTTTCCTCAAGTACTTGTCGTAATTCATCGATTTTATATACTCAAAGCCTGAGCAAAAATGAAAATATAAAATTCATTCAGGCATTTTATCGAACAGTTGGAAGGTAACTTCGTTTTGATCTAAACTAAAGAATAAATCCCGTACCTGTTTTGGCTTCTTGGTAACGTTTGCGAACCATTAGAAATGGGTAGAGGAAAAACGATGGTTTGATCAATTTGGTTGATGGTAATATCAGTTCTTAAATCTTAAAAAACAATTTTTATTGGAGACATAGAGTGGCTTACACATATGCAAAAGACGGACCTTTCTTGAACAAACCTATTAGTGACAAGAAATGGGCTCAAGCCCATATTATGTGTATTTCCTAATTAAAATTAGGGAATTTATAAAAAAAAATCTCAAATTTTAATTTTATTTGTAAAATATACTCCGATTCTGTATTTTAATTTTTTACTCTTTTACTTTTAATAATTTTTGCCCGCACTATCAGATTATATAAAAATTACTCTGTTTAAATTTATCTTAAAACAATTTGAAATTGTTAGAGACACTGTTGTGTTTTTTAGAAATTGTTTTTTACAAACGGCCGCAACATGTATTTTTAGAGATTCGTTTGAAATTATTTTTAGAAAAATACGCAGGAATATAGTTTGGAGCAGTAACTCAAATATTGTCTAACTAGATCAGAAAGTACAAATATCTAAAAAAACTCTAATGCTATGAAGTTCATAAGTGAAAAAAAAAAATGCTGAAATGCGCTAGGTAGAATTTTCAAATTATAATTTTGAGGTAAGATTCGCAAATATTTTTATTTTTTTAGTTATATGTTTTTGTAAATATTGTATTAGATCGGAGGAATTACTATTTAAATCCATTTACAATTAGTATATCAATAACTATCATTACCAACGAGCTATACCTCGAATGGTATAAGCGTCGAACATCATTCTGATAAAAAAATATCACCATTATGTATAGCGAAATCAAGTAATTTTGGCTTATTTATTGTTATATTTCACAAAAATTAAAAATATTCAGAAATTTTTATATAAATCTGAATATAATTATACCCCAGGGGCCAGGATTGGATTAAATTACATGTTTATATTTTTATACATAAAATTTAAAATATTAAGAGTAAGTTTTAAATTGAACCGACTTGAACTCCTCTCGTTTCAGTCACTTTTCAGTTTAGTTTGGTTATTTTGCTTCAATTTATATTAGAGCTTAAACAATTTTTTCTAATTTCAATCCAAACCAAAAAATCAAACATTTTATAACATTAAATCGATCAAATTCTATCGGTTCGGTTTGATTTCTTTGTTTAGCTTGATTTTTTGCACCCCTTAGTGTCCAGTATATAGATTAATTATTTAATTTCCGCAAATACCGTTAATTAATTAACTACAGTACCTGTTTATTCAGTTGCATATATATATACTAGTAGTCCTTTATTAAAAAGGATTCTTTTGATCTTTTCCTATCTTTAATACACTAGTGGAGAAATTATTAGGTAGACTTAGTCCATTACGGTCCAATTATTTATGGACAGAGCAATTATATTATAACACGTCATTAAAATGATGGTAGTATTGTAATATCACTATTAAAACAGCCAACTCTAGAAACCAGTCTTCATATTCTCTATAAATTTCATTCTTTCTCCCTTTTTTTAAACCTATTTCTGAATTTTGATCACTGTTGGTAATTTGCAAACCATGGAAAACATTCAGAATGAATGGCTTCTTTTCTGCGAGAAAGTACAATCCAAGATATCTGGAGAAACTTATTTGCTTTTCTTGAAGTGCTTCTATAACTACAGTCAAGAAAAGATCGACAAGTCCGGTTTCGAGAATGCGGTTTCTGCTTTAATCTGTGATCATCCTAAACTCATGGAAGAATTCGCGCATTTGATGAATATTTTGCAAAGTTTCAGTTCAGGGTTTTCAAGTAATAACGTCAACAAATTTACAGAAAAGAAAACTTGTACTGCAAGTCATCCCAAACCTGTTCAGCAAGATGGAGAGTTCAAGAAGATACGTATTGATGAGAATCTAAAAATTAAGTACAAACGTGAAGATCATATGCATCAAGCGGAGATGTTGTTGATCTGGCTAAAGTCCGCTGCGAATTACGCAAGGGATTTGTCCAACGGTGTGGAAGTTGAGTCAGGAATGTCTAGAACTCACTTCGAGAGATGCATGGAACGTTTATATGGCGATGAGGCTGACGATATCTTCGAGCATTGTGGAAAAAACCCTAGGGTTGTTTCTGCAATTATACTATCTCGGTTGAATCAGAAAATCGAGGAATTGTCCAACTTTAGCGCAGAGATGGAGAAGATTTGGATTGATGCCTAATGATGGGGATTTATGAAGAGTTAGCATCTGAAATCAATCAAATACTCTTCTTTATTTTAATCTCACCAAGAAAAAATGTAATATTGTGATACTATATGTACTTTATTTTTATTTAGACAATGAATTGGCCTATTGGTTTGATTTGTAATTTTATTTCAGAGTTATGATAACAATTCTTTCAGATTTTGGTGTTTGATTTGAATATGCTGTTTACAAGAAAGTATTGCTTCTTATTTGTTGAGTTACTTCTGAACAGAGAATTGAAAATGAATAAAAGAAAGCAAATATTATATTTTTAAGGTATTAATGATTCTGCTTAATTCCTTAGATTACAATATCATTCTGTATAGCATTGTTTTTTTTTTTTTATCAGAGGTAGACCTATTCTAAGGTTAGATGTTAGCGGAGATTAGCGGGAGTTAGTTGTTGGGTCCAGCAGTAGCTCAAGAGGGGGGGGGGGGGGTGAATTGAGACTTAAAAACTTTTGCTTAAATATGTAAAGCTAATGGAATAGCTTCGTCCTGATGAATGTAAAGTCTTCACAAGCTAATCAAATATGGATCAGTTTGAGAGCTGCGTGATATAGACTTATGAAAACCTTTTTAACAGAGTATAAAAATAGAGATGATGTAAAGTTATGTTTAGTTTAAATGAAAAGCTTTCTTTCAAAAACAGTTTTAGATGAAGCTAAAGTAAAGCAGAAACTAAAGCATAAAACTGAACACCAGATTTTTATAGTGGTTCGGCAACCCTGCCTACATCCACTCCTTAAGGATCCCCATCCTTAAGTATTCCACTCTGAGATCTCTATTACGGGCTAGAGATAAAGCCAATAAGAATACAACCCTAGTTCTACCCAGAAGCTAGTCTGTAACTTACAAGCTGATTTGATAGCTTCAGCAAACTAATACCCTTTGAAGAATAAATCTGATTCTACCCAGAACCTATTCTATTCCTCACAAGATGATTACAGAAAGATGGTATGAACTCTCACTCAAACTATTCCTAGTTTTCTTTGAGATAAATCACCACGGATTGAAAGCTCTTGAGAATGTGGAAACTTGATCTTTTTCACTTGATTTCCCACACCTTTGCAAATGGAGAAGAATGCCTTTTATAGACTCCAAGAATCTTCTAGAGAGTAGGGCTGAGTCACATCAGGATATTCCTTCAATTCTTATCCTCTATGCAAGGTGTACATGGTGACAAGAGGAGGAGCCTATTCTAGGCTGATCTGGCCAATCAGGTTGAGCTCAGGTTTGTTTGGTAGTGCTGGCAGCCTGATTGCAGTACAGGGTACACTGACAACCTGATAGTGCTGGGCTGGTATATTTCAAGCTGATTCCGAAAATACCCTCCTTCATTGTTGCTAGAGGAAAGATCAAGATGCTTCTAGAAATTGGGCCTTGCAATAATTCAATCAACACATTAGTGGGCTTTAGTTATCATCAAAACAAGGGATAAAAAATAAGGGCCTATAGCCAACAATCTCCCCCTTTTTGATGATGACAAAACCTTTCCATTTGCAAGATAGGAATATTTCTAGAAGAGTAGTATGAGTTATTTAGCATGCTCCCCCTGAATGTATGGCATATATGAAGAAGCTAAATAAAACAGTTTCATAAATGACATGCCATGAAATATGATCATAAATGCACAAGGCAGTAAAAGCTTTAACAAGCTAACAAAATACCATGAAAAGAGGGGCTACTACTCCCCCTTTTTGTCAGTCATCCAAAAAGGCAAAATAAACCAAGTTCAGAAATAAAAAGACAACATAAACAAAACATAAGTAAATCAGGTTCAGAAAACAGGCTAATTCAATTAGCCTCACAGTTCTTCAGGCCTGTCCTTTGACCCAGGCTGACCCTTCGGTATTGGAACAGTCTTGAAAGAGCAGCTTGATCGAGTTGACCGTCTGATGGGCAACTTGGGAGGTCTGGAGGCTGGTTCAGTTTTGGTTGACAGTCTGTCAGAGTCAGATGCTTTCTTCTTGGGGAGGCTGATGACCGGAGCTGGAACAGGATTAGCTTCAGATTGAGCTAAATTGACTAGCTTGGAGAATTCTGCTTTCATAGCTAGCATGCTCTGGTCAAAGGTATTCCTGCAAAAATTCTCAAAGACAGCAAATTTACTCATTAGCTCCGAAGGCAAATTAGCCTGAGGAATAGGTTCACTGGGAGCTTCGTCTTTGGGATCTGCAGAGATAGCTTCTGGATCAGCAATCTTGACTGTGTTATCAGAATGAGGCTCAGTCTGATTTGCTTTCTCAGCACTTTGTTCTCCAACTGATTCTTCAGATTCCTTGTCCCGTGAGGTCTTCAGTAGGCCACCTATGATCCTATCAGCTTCAGTCTTGGCAGGGGCCTTTAGCTTCTGTTTGTTTTTCCCAGAAGCTAATCTTTGGATGGCAGCTTTCCTCATTAGCAGAGGCTCATTGTCTGATGAGCTGATATCTTTCTCACTGGATTCCTTATCTGAACCATTCTTCACACTGTCAAGAGAGTTGGTTTTGGAGGAGCCAGAATCACCTACCTCCACAGTTTCAGTTTTCTCACTTTCAACTTGTTTCTCCTGTTTAATCTTCTTAACAGCTTGAAAACTCCCAGATTCAATACCTCTCTTCTTAGTACGAGTAGTAAACAGCTTGGACACCACATCAGTATCAGCAATATGAGAACATTTATAGGCAGATAAATTCACTCCTAAATGTTTAAACAGCAGGGTCAAATGCATTCCATAGGGCAGATTTTTGTTCTTTTTCACACCAAGCATAACAGTCATTAGTAAGTAGCACAGGTTGTAGGGTTTTAGCTTGACTAAATGCCACATGAAAAAGAGCTCAATACTGCTAACATAATCGTGACTACCAGATTTGGGGGCAATGAAGCATGTAAGGAATTTGTGAATGACCCTTAGTCTAGGAATGAGAGATGCAGAGCTAACATGTTCGGAACCTTTTACCTCGGATTGAGCGGTGGCCAGAGCTTTGAATGTACCTTCGTTGAAGCCCGTGTGTTGACAGACTTCTTTCTTCGTAGCACCTTTAGTTCCTTGGTTAGGGATCTGGAAAGCCTCGGATAGTGTTGATAGTGTGATGAGGTACTTCTTTTTCCTGAGAGTCACCGTGAACTCTGTTTTCCCTTTCGGTTTGAGTGAGTTATAGAACTCATTCACCAATTCTTCATATATCCCAGTTTTGATCTGAATGAAGGCTGTCCATTGTTGAGCTTCAAACCATTCCTTGAAGGAGAATTTTTCTTTGCCGTAGAATGCCCAATCGATTGATTTGGGAGGGATGAGAGTCCTTCTCGGTTGCTCAGATGATTCTGACTTGGGTGTGCTTTCAGTCATGCCAAAAAGGAATTCGGCTGTTGTTCTACTTCCTTCGGGTTCCTCAGTGATTTTTGCAGGTCTCTTGCCCATGGTGAGAGGTGATGATAAGAAGAAGAAGTTGTTTTGAAGAGGAAGATGAGGTGTGCGGCGGTTTTGGAGATGAGGTGGAATAGATAATTAGGTTCTAATGAGATGGGTAGGGTAAGTGGGGTAAGTGGGGTAAGTGGGAGAGAGAGTGGGCTTTTTAAGAACCATATAGGAGTTTTGGGCTTTTGAGTGATTGTCTTTACTTCGGCCCAGAAAAGAGGTAATCTGATTAGCCTTGGCCCTGAGCTGATTTAATACCTGTTTCTGAAAATGATTGCTAAAGACAGAAATGATAAAATAAAATAAAATAAAATAAAATAAAATAAAATAAAATAAAATAAAATAAAATAAAAGAGAGAGAGAGAATGTGTATTTGCCAAAGTGATTGAGTTTGAACTTGTTTAAGAACTGATCTTCATTAGTCCAAGTTCTCCTCTTATTTTGCAATACTGATCTTCAGAGAGAGGTTTGGTGAAGATGTCTGCAAGCTGATTTTCAGTAGGCACAAAGATTAGCTTGATGTCGCCAGCTTGAACATGATCTCTAATGAAGTGATGTCTGATCTCAATGTGCTTTGTTCTTGAGTGTAGCACAGGATTTTTTGACAAGTTGATGGCACTTGTGTTGTCACATAGAATGGGGATGAGTTTATAGATTAGCTCATAGTCCTCAAGCTGCTGCTTGATCCATATAATCTGGGCAACACAGCTTCCAGCAGCTATGTATTCAGCTTCAGCAGTGGATAAGCTAACAGAAGTTTGCTTTTTGCTTTGCCATGAGACTAATGAGCTTCCTAGGAATTGACATCCTCCTGAAGTGCTTTTTCTATCAATTTGACAACCTGCAAAATCAGCATCACTATACCCAACCAAATCAAATGAAGTAGCCCTTGAATACCATAAGCCTAATTCATCAGTCCCAAGTAAATATCTAAGAATGCGTTTGACAGCAATAAGATGAGATTCTTTTGGGTTAGCTTGAAAGCGAGCACATAAACAAACACTAAAGTGAATATCAGGTCTACTAGATGTAAGATAAAGAAGGGATCCAATCATACCTCGGTAGAGCTTAATGTCTACCTCTTTACCTTTTTCATCTGTAGTTAGCTTGGTAGTTGTGCTCATTGGTGTTCGGCTTTCCTTAGCTTCTGTCATTTTGAACTTTTTGAGGAGTTCTCTTGTATATTTAGTTTGACAGATAAAAATCCCATCTTGACTTTGCTTAATTTGAAGACCGAGAAAGAAAGTGAGTTCTCCCATCATACTCATTTCAAACTCATTCTTCATTAGCTCTGCAAACTGATTGCACAAGTTGCTTTGAGTAGCTCCAAACACAATATCATCTACATATACTTGGACAATGATGATTTCTTTCTGACTTCTCTTGGTGAAGAGTGTGGTGTCAACTTTGCCTCTTACAAATTCGTTTTCAAGAAGAAATTTGCTCAGCCTATCGTACCAGGCTCTAGGAGCCTGTTTTAGCCCATATAGAGCCTTGGTTAGCTTGTAGACATAATCAGGTTTAGCAGCGTCTTCAAAACCAGGGGGCTGATTGACATAGACTTCTTCTTCTAGATATCCATTGAGAAAGGCACTTTTGACATCCATCTGGAAAAGCTTGAAGTTCTTGTGGCAAGCAAAGGCACATAACATTCGAATAGCTTCAAGTCTAGCAACCGGGGCAAATGTTTCATCAAAGTCTATTCCTTCAGCCTGATTGTAACCTTTAGCTACCAATCTTGCTTTGTTTCTGACCACATTTCCATCTTCATCAAGTTTGTTCCTAAACACCCACTTAGTTCCAATGATAGACTGATTCTTTGGTTTAGGAACCAATTGCCAGACTTTGTTTCTCTCGAATTGATTTAGCTCCTCCTGCATAGCTATTAGCCAGTTTTCATTAGCTTCAGCTTCTTCAATTGTCTTTGGTTCGATCTTAGATACGAAGGCTATGTTTCCTATCATATTTCTCAGTTTGCTCCTTGTAACTAGCCTGTCTGAAGGACTGGAAAGAAGATTTTCTTTAGAGTGATCTTTGTGGTATCTCCATTCGGTTGGTAGATCAGTGTGGATCTGTTCGTCATTATTAGCTTGGAGATCATTAGCTTGTTGATCATCTTCCCAGTTCAGAAACTCCTTTTGCTGATCATTATCAGGCTGAGCCTGATTGAACAGTTCTATAGTTGTATCTCCAGATTGAGCTGTTTCATTAGCTTGAGGTGTCTTTTCTTGGTTTGAACCTGTTTCTTCATCATCAATAGATTCTCTCCTTGATAGAGAGGGATTAGTTTCACTAAAAACAACATGAATAGATTCTTCAACAACAAGTGATGTTTTGTTGAAGACTCTATAAGCTTTGCTATGATCTGAGTAGCCTAAGAAGATACCTTCAGTAGCTTTGGCATCAAATTTAGCAAGCTGATTCTTGTTGTTATTGTGAATAAAACATTTACAACCAAAAACTTTGAAATAGCTTAAGTTTGGAGTTTTACCTTTCCAGAGCTCATAAGGAGTCTTTTTCAGAATAGATCTTACCAAAGCTCTGTTTTGAATATAACAGGCTGTGCTAATAGCTTCGGCCCAGAAGTATTTGGGTAGCTTGGCTTCATTGATCATGGTTCGAGCCATTTCTTGAAGGGTTCTGTTCTTTCTCTCAACCACTCCATTTTGCTGGGGAGTTCTAGGTGCTGAGAAGTTGTGAGTGATTCCATTATCGTTGCAAAACTCCTCAAATAGCTTATTTTCAAATTCCCTTCCATGGTCACTTTGAACGGTGGAAATCTTTAGCCCTTGTTGATTTTGAATTCTTTTGCAGAGATTTGAGAATTTCTCAAAGGCTTCATCTTTGTGAGCAAGAAAAAGAACCCAAGTGAGTCTTGAATAATCATCCACAATCACAAAGGCGTAAGACTTACCTCCCAAGCTAGTTGGAGTGATTGGACCAAATAGGTCAAGGTGAAGTAGCTCCAGAGGTCTACTAGAGTTTAGCTGTCCTTTAGATTTGAAGGATGATCTGGTTTGCTTCCCCTTTTGACATGCATCACAAATGGAATCTTTTTCGAATTTTAGGCTGGGCAGTCCTTCCACAAGCTGATAGATGGATAATTTGCTGATTAGCTTCATACTTGCATGGCCTAATCGTCTGTGCCATAGCCAACAATTTTCTTCAATGGTAGCGAGACATAGATCAGACTCATTAAGTTTCTCTAGATCAATGAGATATATGTTGTCTACTCTATCTCCAATGATTAGAGTTTGGTTGCTAGACAAGTCTTGAACTTCGCATTTGTTAGGTTCAAAAATCACTCTTCTGTTTTTGTCACATAGCTGGCTGACACTGAGTAGGTTGAATTGTAACCCGCTGACCAGAGATACATCTTCGATAGGATGATTAGTCCCAATAGTTCCTGAACCGATAATTTTAGCTTGACTGTTGTCTCCAAAGCTAACTGATCCTCTTCCATTTAGTTTGAGCTGGGTGAACTTGGATTTGTCACCCGTCATATGCCTAGAGCATGCACTGTCCACGTACCAGTTGTCATGTGCCTTTTTGCTCCTTAGGCAAACCTGAAAAGATCAGTTAGTTTTAGGTACCCAAGCTAAATTGGGTCCTGATGGGTTAGCTTTGACATATAAGTTGTTCCGAGTCTGATTACCTTGAGTGGCTTTCTTTTTGAAATTGCAAAATTTATCCGAGTGGCCTTTTCGGTTACAGTAAAAGCAAGATTCTTTAGTGACAAAAGGTTGCGCTTGATAGTTAGATCGAGATGGGCCAACCATGGCTTTCACAAACTGAGTAGCTTTGGGTTCTTGAATTTTTAAAGAATCATACCCAATGCCAGCTTTGCTTTTAGATAAGCGCATATCAGTAGTTCCAAGGAGCATGTCAAGATTGGATCTACCTTTTGTGAAAGTCTCAAGATCTCGAGTTAAGCCAACGATTTTGATTTTCAGATTTTCATTGAGTCTAGCAAACATTTTCTTAACATTGTTTGAAACTTCAAGTTCAGTTTGGAGAAATCTGATTTGGGATTTAGAGTGTCTAAGCTCTTCAATCAGATCGCTCGAAGGCTGAGTGAGATTAGCTTCAAGCTGATCAACATCAGTCTTAAGCTGATTAGTTTGATTAGCGCTAGCATGGTCAGGCTGGCTAGTCAAATTATCAGCTTCTGCGATCTTGTATTTTCCTTTTAGATTTAGATATTTTAAAGAAACCTTGGTGTATTCTTTGAAAAGAGCATTATATAAATCTTGAAGATCAAGAGAGCTAATGTCAAGAGTTTTTACCTCATGATCAATTTCTGAACTGTCAGCTTCTGAACATTGATTAGGTTGAGATCCTTCAGCATTGTCTTGGGGATCACACTCTTCTCCTATTTTGGCCATTAAGCAAACAATGGCATTTCCTGGTGTTTCTTCTTCTGAGCTGGATGCTTCACTGTCACTCCATGTGGCTTTCATAGCTCTATCAAATCTTTCTTTCCGATATCTTTTCTTTAGCTTTGGGCAGTTAGCTTTGAAATGATCCGGGCTGTTACATTCAAAGCAGTTAGCTTCCAGTGTTTCCTTCTTAGCTTCAGGTCTGGGATTGTATGATTTCTTTAAGTCATTCCTGTATCTTCTTCCACCTTTCTTGTACATCTTCTGAAACTTTCGAGTCATGAGAGCTATTTCTTCTTCTGAGTTATCTGAATCACTCTCTTGATTGACAGTTTTTAGAGCTAGATCAGTTTTCTTCTTTTTATCGAAGACTGATTCTTTCCCTTTCTTAATTAGCTCGTGAGTGAACAGCGAACCCATTAGCTCGTCCAGGGAGTAATCTTTTAGATTTCTTGCTTCAAAGATGGCATCTACCTTGCTGTCCCATTTATCGGTAAGAGATCTTAGAACCTTTTTCACAAGTTCTTCTTCTCTTATGTTTTCCCCGAGACTCTTCATTCCATTTACAATATTTGAAAGGCGAGTGCTTAGCTCCTGAATAGATTCATTAGGTTGCATCTGGAACAGCTCATACTGTCTCTTTAGCATGTTGATTTTGGATTCTTTAACCTGATCTGTTCCTTCAAACGTGGTTTGAAGTTTTTCCCATGCTTCTTTTGCTGTTGAGCATCCTCGAATTCGATTATACTCGGTGGCATCTAATGCACAATGAATCATGTTGATAGCTTTGGCATTGAGCTGAACAGCTTTCCAATCTTCATCGGTGTACTCTTCTTCAGTCTTTTCTCTTCTAGTTCCATTAGATTCAGTAAGTGATGGAGGTGTGATTCCTTTCAAAATGATTCTCCAGCATTCAATGTCATAGGCCTGCACAAAATTTTTCATTCTATTTTTCCACCAATCATAGTTAGATCCATTAAAGAGTGGAGGTCTCGAAACTGAACTCCCTTCTGGTACCCCAGAAGCACTAGAAACGCCTGTTGAGCTAGTAGCCATTAGGATCACTTTGGCAAGCTGGAATATTAGCTTGAGCGAATATAACCTGCTTTGATACCAATTGTTGGGTCCAGCAGTAGCTCAAGAGGGGGGGGGGGGTGAATTGAGACTTAAAAACTTTTGCTTAAATATGTAAAGCTAATGGAATAGCTTCGTCCTGATGAATGTAAAGTCTTCACAAGCTAATCAAATATGGATCAGTTTGAGAGCTGCGTGATATAGACTTATGAAAACCTTTTTAACAGAGTATAAAAATAGAGATGATGTAAAGTTATGTTTAGTTTAAATGAAAAGCTTTCTTTCAAAAACAGTTTTAGATGAAGCTAAAGTAAAGCAGAAACTAAAGCATAAAACTGAACACCAGATTTTTATAGTGGTTCGGCAACCCTGCCTACATCCACTCCTTAAGGATCCCCATCCTTAAGTATTCCACTCTGAGATCTCTATTACGGGCTAGAGATAAAGCCAATAAGAATACAACCCTAGTTCTACCCAGAAGCTAGTCTGTAACTTACAAGCTGATTTGATAGCTTCAGCAAACTAATACCCTTTGAAGAATAAATCTGATTCTACCCAGAACCTATTCTATTCCTCACAAGATGATTACAGAAAGATGGTATGAACTCTCACTCAAACTATTCCTAGTTTTCTTTGAGATAAATCACCACGGATTGAAAGCTCTTGAGAATGTGGAAACTTGATCTTTTTCACTTGATTTCCCACACCTTTGCAAATGGAGAAGAATGCCTTTTATAGACTCCAAGAATCTTCTAGAGAGTAGGGCTGAGTCACATCAGGATATTCCTTCAATTCTTATCCTCTATGCAAGGTGTACATGGTGACAAGAGGAGGAGCCTATTCTAGGCTGATCTGGCCAATCAGGTTGAGCTCAGGTTTGTTTGGTAGTGCTGGCAGCCTGATTGCAGTACAGGGTACACTGACAACCTGATAGTGCTGGGCTGGTATATTTCAAGCTGATTCCGAAAATACCCTCCTTCATTGTTGCTAGAGGAAAGATCAAGATGCTTCTAGAAATTGGGCCTTGCAATAATTCAATCAACACATTAGTGGGCTTTAGTTATCATCAAAACAAGGGATAAAAAATAAGGGCCTATAGCCAACAAGTATGCATTTTTTAAAGTTAAATCAGGCAACCACGGCCTGAGGAGAATCGGAGGTTCGAACCCCCGACCTCATGCATTTTTTTTTATCAGAAGTGGAAAAAATGACTAATATGAGATTCTTTGAACTGTACTTTACAAATTTCTGGTAAAAGATACCACATTTTCAAGCACTTGCTGAATTTATCTACAGTTGTTTTAACTTTTAACAATACAACTACAAATCTATATGATCATCGATCAACTATGTAGCACAGACAAGGAAAAACTGAAACAAAAAACAACGAAACAGCACTGAAATAGGCTATAAACGACATTTCAAAAGTATTTAAATGAAACACTGAAACGTAGAACTCGAGAACTTTCCATGCAATATCGTTTTTTTAACGAAGAGTTCCCAGTGGTGTTTTGTATGTGTACCATTTTGAGATAAAGAAAAAGGCTCCTACATTCAGCACACTCATTACTGCCAATACCCAGAAGAAGTAGTCAATATGACCATAATTCAAGTTATCAGGTATCCACCCTGGTTTTCCATTTCGAGTGGTGATGCTCATAGTGATGGTTACAAGGAGAGAGCTCAAGTAATTACCTAGCGCAACAGTTGTGAGCGACAAGGCAGAACACAAGCTCCTCATGGCATCGGGTGCTTCCTGGTAGAAGAATTCGAGTTGTCCGATAAATGTGAAAACTTCTGCACATCCTATCAGAAAATACTGCGGAACTTGCCAAAATACTGATATGGGTACTTCTTTAACATCATAAGAGTTGTGTCTTCTAACCATATCGAGTCGTACGAGTTCTAAAACTGCAGCAGATACCATGGCAAATACGGAGATAATGAGACCGATGCCCATCCTCTGGAGTTGAGTCAAGCCATGTTTGTAACCTGTGATTTTTCTAGCAGATGGCATAATGATTTTGTCATAGATAGGAACCCAGAAAATAACACTAAGAGTGTCGAAGACGGAAAGAGACGCAGATGGGATCTCGAAAGTGGAATGGCCAACAAATTTGTTCATTTGATCACCTTGTAACACAAACAAGTTGCTCATCTGGCTGTAAACTGCAGCAAAAATTATACCAGTTGCCCATATTGGAAGCAACCGAATGATTGATTTTAGTTCCTCCACTTGAGTTACCGTGCAAAGTCTCCATGGGTTTATTGAATCCTTTACATTGTCTGTTTCTGTTTCTACTGCCGCCTTGTCAAAGAAACTGAAAAGGACCAAGATTACAATAATAGATCAGAAATTTAAATGCTGAAACGAAAACGTTAGGAGGATATAACAAATAAGATTATCCGTACCTAAAATCTTTGGTGTGCTCTATGTTGCGGCTTCCTTTGATGTTTGATTCATCATCATTTGCAATCTCATATAAAAGAGCCTTGTCAGCGGGAACTTTGGTTTTGTATTTCCTTATAGACGCCACAATCACCCGGAAGAGACGCGTGAAAGGGCTGCCTCCGGGCTTTTGGTACCGGTATAGCCGAGTTCCTGAAAAGAAACTAACAACAGCAATTGCCATGGCTATTGCAGGAATGCCGAAACCCCATCCCCAACTCCAGTTCATTTGTACGTAAACCAGCACAGACGAAGCAATCAAAGCTCCAACATTAATAGAGAAGTAGAACCAATTGAAGAAAGAACCCTTGTGCTTCTTCTCACCCTCATCGGTATCATCAAACTGATCTGCTCCGTATGTCGAAACACAAGGCTTAATCCCTCCTGTTCCCAGTGCTACTAGGTAAAGTGCAACAAAGAACACTGCACTTTGTGCTTCAGTTGGATCGCAGTCGTCTTTAGCGTAACATCTTGGTTTTATACCAGGGACAGATGCCGATAATGCTAAAAGTGTCATCCCCTGTGAAAGAAATACCCGTTAGGCACGAATGAGCGGTTTTGAGTTAGTTCGCTTAGCTGCCCTTCCCTGATGTAAGCATGAGCCAGTCCCGAGAGCCAAAAATATCAGGGACCAGCGTAATGCGTTGGCAGGGCAAGGCAGCATAAAGAGTGAACTGCCTTTCCTCCCCGAGGCGATCGAGGATTTGTTTTATATTATGTACTCAATATTTACATTCCACTTTTGGTTTCAAAATGCTACATTATCAAAAGTTGAGCTTACATCTTCCTCCACAAGTTGAAACTTTACAGATTCAATATAGAACATCAGAATTTTCAGATGGGTAATACTTACGATGACATATATGATTGAGAAGATTGCAATAGTCCAATATCTTCCAAAATAAGCATCAGCCAGAAATGCTCCGATCAACGGTGTGGTATAACATGTTCCACTCCAATCAGAGTTGTTTTTAGTAGCAGTAGCACTTGATTGATTCAGTATGTGCTTCATATAAATAACCAAGTTTGAACTCATCCCATAGTAAGCCAATCTTTCACAACATTCATTTCCTGTTTATGACAACCAAACTTAATAAGCATGTTCAATTACATTTCCAGATCCCAATACTTATTGTCTATGTTGCACGGAAAACTTCTACGTTTCAATGCTTAATTTCCATTGCCGAAAACGCTTTTTAAACTCTCAAAGTCTTTTTTTTTGTAACCTATTATAATAAAATTTGTGATTTCACTATTCTGTTTTGGAGTTTTCACTTTCAGAGCTTTACTTAATATCTATGATGCACGAAAACTTCTACATTTGAATGTTTCATTTTCATTATCGAAAACACTTTCTAAACTCTGAAACTCTATATTTATAATCTATTATAACAAAAACTGAACTGTCCCCGTTTTCTGTTTTGGAGTTTTCGGTTTCAGACATTTACTTACTATCTATGTAGTGCAAAAACTTCTACACTTCAATGTTTCATTTCCGTTGCCGCAAACACTTTTTAAACTCCAAAACTCTATATTTATAACCTATTACAATAAATCATATGCTTTCACCTTTTTCTATTTTGGAGTTTCCTGTTTCGGCGTTTTTATTTCCGTTCTATATAAGCTTATTATAAAACAAGAAATTGCAGAAGTACCTATAATAAAAGGGCAAGCTCTCCAGGTTCCAGTTTCCTTTTTATTAGCAGGATTCCCTTTATAGTCAATAGTTCCATCTTTTGTGTAGATATCATCCTCTTCCATAGCTGCCTCCTTACTCTTTGGAATTGGTTAGTACAGAAGTTGAGATTATCTTAACACTGCCAAATATGAAACCAAACTGAAATTTAGATTCACTAGCAAATACATCAGATAATAAAGATAGAACTAGTATTTGGAAAAATATGGACACTGAACCTTAAATCAACATGAAAAATTGGAAACTAGATCGAGTTTATCAGAAACATACTAAAACAGGCAAAATAAGAATCTGAAATTTATGATATGAATCACTACTCAAGCTCAAGAAGCTCAAAGCCAGACAGTTCATAGTTCATACCCTTAATATGTCTGATCTTTAATGTGGAAAAAAGATACTAAATACAGCAGTGAGAGCTTGATTGCAGCTTTGACTAAAATATCTAAAAAGTGACCAAAAAGAGAGTTGAAAATTCTAAGTCATCATCATCATCAAGCACGTGCATACACACACAGAGAGAGACCCAGACGTAAAAGACTCAAAATTTACAGTTCTTGAAGGTTAAAGATTATGGCTTTACTGCTTAACTGAAGCTAAAACTGCAAATTAAGTACAAGGGTAGTCTTAAATTAGTCAAAAACTACAAATTAAGTAAATGGGCAGTCTTAAATAAGTCAAAAACTACAAATTATGTATAGATTTGCAGAAATATAAGGCAAGAACATATATAAATGAGGTATGAATAATCTTACCTTTATTTTATTTTTTTTTCCTGAATAATCTTACCTTTATGAACTCTTAACCATTGTTGTAAAAATAATGCGGCACATCCTTTGCATAAGATAAACAGTTGAAAAATTAATAAATAAAAGGTCTTCTAATTTAACTCTTCATTGTTTTCAACTATAATGGCGTTGGATTCAATGGATTTTACTCTATTAATTCCATTTCATATTGCTGTATCTGTGGATATAGAAATTCACAGCTATATATAAGGTGATGCAGATTCATAGTAATAATAAAAATATTAACAAATTGGATAATTTGTTCATACTTGGAAAATTACGCTATCACTTGTTTAATCATTGGAGTTTCTTTCGTGATGTGGGATTGAATTGACAAATTTAAGCATTATATGATAATAATTTATACATATTCTGTTAGTATCTTAAGAATCTGCTGTCTCCTTGTCCTTTTTTAATGGATTCAAATGATAAAATGTATAAAAATATACAGCTCTGTCCAACGGCCAATGTACGGGTCAAATACATACTCTCTTGGCGTACGTAACAGAAATTTGAAATAAAATAATTTAAATAATTGATAAAATAATATTTTTTATATAATAATAGAGTATAAATATAAACATAATGAAATTTATATAAAAACTTAAAGAGTCTTTGTATAATATGGATTTTAGGCCATAATCAAATCCATGCTTAGATCATAAGCTTTGATTAGTGCATGTGAATGTATTTAATTTTCACTATTATATAAAGGTATGAACTTAGAATGTAAACAAAAGACTTTATGCGATCAGCAGCTCCATCACGTTGAATTCTTCTCATAAATGACATAAGCTCATGACAAAAAAAACACTTATTCATTTGTTTTTTTTGGTTATATCATTTAATTGATAATATCCCTTAAGATAAATGAAGGAATAATTATTGAAAATGTCTCTTTCAATACAACTTGCCAACTCAAAACTTTTGAAATTATTAAATTGATAAATGGTGTTATAGTGTTGAAGCTAATGGTGCCACTAAAAAAGATTATAGGCCAAAAAGTGCAAAAAAGTAGAACTCCATATAGTCAGTTGAATAATTATTCCAGTTTCAATAATGCTTCTTCTTTTTCAATATAGATATATTTCAGACAAATTAATTTTAAGTATTTATAATTTTAACCGTCTTAACAATTTATTATATAAAAAAAATCAGTGTGATTTGTTGATGTTGTGAATTGAGATAATTATATTCAGAATATTTTTTTTTTAAATAAGTTGTGTTTGATTCAACATGTATAACGTTTTTAGATTTATTTGATTAGTTCAGTTAGAAAAAAATAACATATCATACTGTATTGAAATCATAAATATATAAATTCATTTATCAATAATTAATCATGTACTACATGTTTATTAGTAATTCAAGTCAATATGAAAACAGTATTGGCCCTACTAATTTTTGTGGTTTGCTGTTAAAATGAAATTTAATTTCTAACCCAAAAAAGAAAATTAATATTCTAGCAATAAACTTCTGGTTATTTTTAAGTAAAATTTTTATTTTCAATCTTTTAAATTAAAAATATAAACCTTATCTATTTTTTACGTTCAAATTGCAGCAGTGGCTGTGAAATTGGACATTACATGTTGTGTTGGAGAAAAATGAATTTGCATCAATTATACACTTATACGCCTGCTTTATAAAATAATAAGGGCCAAATAAGACTACTTTACAAACAATACAAGGCCATTTGATTTAGCCCATTATTTCTAAGATAAAGAAGGATCGAAAAGACAGTTTAGCCCTTCATCATTAAAAAAAATAAATGGAACGACGTCGTCCCCTTTAAACCTAAAAAAATATCAGCTTTCTTTTCCTTTCCTTCTTCTTTCTTTCTCCAAACAAGCAGCAACAGCCATGGCTACCTCCAAATTCTGAGCAAGAAGACAGTATTATCGGGTATAACAAAATCGGTAATTCAAAATACGAACTGGGTTTCTCTTTTGAGCTTTAATTTGGTAGTTTGAGAAATTTTAATTGTTTTCTATGATGATTACATGTGTTCTTACTGTAATATTGATTGCCATTACAATAAATGAACTTTGGATAAGCTTAGCGTAGTGCTAATTGTACTGTTGTTGTGTGCTTGAATTTCGCAGCTCAGGATACTGTTTTGTTTAGCTTACTTTGTATTTCTTTTCTTTAGTTAGCAGCACATTAGAGTTTGTCAAAAATAGTCATAATGGCTATTATTGTAGAATTATAAAACTTCGAATTTGAGAAGAAATGTGTTTGATTGTGTTAGAGTTGAAATTTGTTTCTGTAAGTA
This sequence comes from Mercurialis annua, assembly GCF_937616625.2. NCBI lineage: Eukaryota > Viridiplantae > Streptophyta > Magnoliopsida > Malpighiales > Euphorbiaceae > Mercurialis > Mercurialis annua. The sequence continues at coordinate 581,139 of NC_065575.1, read as the reverse complement.
GCATAAAATGTAATAAAAAGGATGCTTTTGGAAGTTGGTTTCTGTTTGAATATATGAGGGTATTTCTTGAACATCTTTGTCACTAAAGATTCAAATGGGTATAATTCTGAATCCTGCTTTATTTATCAAAGGTTAATTAGTTTCTTTGTAGATTATTGGTCAGAGATGATGCCGAAAAGTATGTATAGATACAAACAGGTTATTAGACTAATTCTGAATGCCTAAGTTGAGTTGAATATAGATGAAGGCCTTTTTTATTCTTTGAATCATGATATTGTTTATATTAATGAAAACTAAATGAAATATACTGGCTTTTGCATATTTAAAAAGAACACGGTTATTGATGTGCAAGTACTAGATAGTAGAAAGGTAGAAGTGCCATGTCGCATAAAGTAGACATGATATCTGACATGTTTTGCTGTATGCTGTGTGCCGCCGACGATTAAAATGCTTAGGAGAAGTAGATAGCAGAATTTGATACTATAGCACTTCAGATTTATTGTAGTATTGATAGTGGAACTATGAGTGAAGCTGTAATTGACAGTAATCATTTGACCATAATGGAATGATAGTGATATGGAGGATAAAAATTTCACTTTGTTTATCAAATTATTTATGGGTTAGGTCTATGATTACTGAAACTTCATCCATTTGCAATAGCATGTTACGGAATGCATTGTGATCGATGATCATAGTTCTCTACTTCTCTTCTTCTATAATCATTCACTTTTCTTTTCAGTTGTATGGTGTCTAGGAATTCAATATGGCCCAGTGAGTACATCTAAATGCCAAAATGTTTTGAAAGAAGGCATGGAAGACCACCATTCTGTTAATAGTCCTAGAAGAGTCTTAAGTTTTTCAAAGAGGAGGAGAGCAACCATATCCTTTCTAGACCCTGATGACAAGGCTTCTGGCTTCGGAGTGTCTGGAGAGCATGGACCAAAAACTTCCGAGGTTTATGGTTTCGTAGGGTCCATTACAACTATTGTCGCCACAGGTCTGTTATGTCCAACCCATTCGTTTTTGAGTTTATGTATTCTTCTGTCTGAAATTTTATGAACACAATGTCTTCTTGAACGTGAATATTTATACATTATCAAACAAGACTATCAATTTTATTCTCGTCTGTTATTAGTTGACGACTGCTTTGATTTGATCTTTGCATCTGTTATGAATCTGCTGCACTGCTTGATAAGATTCCATTAGTTGTTTTGTATTATCCGGTCCATCATTTAACTTGTGGATTAAAAAAGTCTTCATGTTCTTTATTGTTTGCTAGTAACAAATCTTGTTTTCTTCTCAAGGTTTAATTTGAATTATCGATAATTAGCCGATTTTGCTACTTCATCGTGTCACAAAGTTTTTGTATAAGCACAATACCTAAGGATCTACTACAAAAGGGGGTGGCTGTATTAATTCCGTTCTTTTCCATGCAGTTATTTTCCTGGTATGGGCATATCTTCCTGAGCCTTGGCTACATTCAATCGGCATCTTTTACTATCCTAACAGGTCAGTGGCATTGCATATTATCTTCAGCTTTGGTTGATTGAAGATGATTTCTAAGCCATAGGCATTACTATATGGATAAAAGAATACATAAAGAGCTCAAGTCTTCTTTGTGAAGCTATTTGATCGGCTTAAATACTCTTAAGCTTGTTACTGGCGTTCATTTTAGGTACTGGGCACTGGCCATCCCAACTTATGCAATGGTTAGTATAGCACTGGCACTTCTATTTTACGTCGGCCTCAACTTCTTGTCCACTCCTCCAGCAACTTCGTTATGTACTGTTTATGGTGAGGCTTAACTTCTTTTTATGCTCTTTAATTTGGTTATACAGTAAATGTTGTTATAACACTCGCAAATGTTAATTATGCTGCATGGAAACTTTTTCGAAACCAGTATTTGATGTTTCGTTTCCAGATTCCGGAAACATTTTTGAAACACCAGAATTTTAAATTTATAATCTTGTAAAAAATGTTGTTTTGTTGTTTTTCATTTCAGCGTCTTTGTTTCAACATTTGCTGTCGTACTTTTGCAAAGGTTTCTTTGTTTCAATCTTTTGCTGTTGTATCTTTGCAGACGAGTTCAGTAGGGAACCTGCAAATCGTGTTGCTTTAATGGAAAGATACGATGAGCATCCCATTGAACCGATGTCGGATATTAGTATAAGTAAAATGAATAATCTCATGTTTTCTGATGTAAAGTAAAAGATCAACCCTAGATAAATGTTCATGGCTTGTTTCTGTTTTAAGAATTTATTTCTCAACTGTAAAATAGAAAGTTACGATCATTTTGTCAGAACAATCTGAAAATACAAGCAATGACTAGAGGAGGCAATTTTTGTAGACAAAAGTCGTTTCATTTTAAAGCCATTTATTTTGTCACTGTTTTTTTTTTCAGATTCTGATGATTTCACCATGAATGCTCATTACTATTATGTTTAAATCATTAAAAAAATCACAAAGTTTAAACACAATAATCAATCCACAAACAGATTTGTTTTTGGTTCAACTTTTTTTATTTTGTGATTTTTTATTTATATTTTTACTATTATGTTGCGACTAATCTCAAAATATTGTAATAAATTAATCTCCTATGTAATTTAGGATTAAATTAAGTGTGAGGGAGTTGCCAATATGGTTAATGGGTCCAAAGCAATTTCTAGAAGAGAAAAGGGTTATGATTAAAAGCACTTAATTTGGTGACAAAGGGGGATTAGATGAAGTAGGTGTTGGCCAACAACAGCAAATATCAATGATAACTATTTCTCAACCATATTATTATCTCATTTACTTGTATCCATCATCTACCCACTCTCCCCATTACATTACTTAATTTATTTTATCACAAATACATTCTTCCATTATTTACACATTGTTCTTTTTTATTTTACTGCTTTCGAAACATTAAATTTTTATCATTTTTATATGCATTTGTTTAGTTTAAATCATTAAAAATTGCTTTGCTAAGGCATCACAAGTATGTTATCATCACTTGAACGCATGCTACGAGTTTGAAGAATAATATCCATTACGTCTGACTCAACGATCACATTGGCACGACTTTTAACCCAGCTGAGAGTTTCCCTGACACCCAAAATCTCTGCCGATTTGGGAAGAAAAGTCAATTTTATTATACTTTTAGTTTTATCAACAATGGATTATGTATATATATGTGCACTTTTTTCCTCAAGTTTTCCTTTTTTTATATATATAGGTTTATATAACCTCCAAAAAAAAATTAAATATATCATGTCACATGTCAATTAAGCAATTTTTGAAAAATTAAACATTTAAATTTATCGAAATTAAGTCTTTATTAGATTAACATAAAGTTAAAAAAAATTAAAAAATGAAGTTTTGTATGCATTATTCGTATTTATATGATTTTCTTTATATATTCATCATGAGAATTATGTCATTATTTTCTTTTGGTGATGAAAATTTAGTCATTATGGGATCAACATATATTTATGTATCCGTTATCTACCCTTAAACTTTTGGCTAGTCTTTTGAAGATCATCGAGTGCAAAATTAGCTAGCTTGAGAGACAAAAAGAATTTGAAATTAATACTAATTAGTTATGATAATTATACCATATTTTTCTAAGAGATGGGGCTCCTAAAGTGATTAATTTAATTAATGTATCACTTTTAAATCTAGTAAAAGTTTCTAATTAATACGCCTATCTATAGATGTACTTGTTTAATTTTTCATCTTGTATATGTTCTTGAGTGCCTTTCCGATATGCTTATGCTCCAATCAAGTTTGCAAAATTATCTTACAACTCATGTTAGTTAATTAGAATCTTATGGTTTAATTAAACTGAAAAATGATTAAATTTAAATAATTATATTATAATCAACTTTTAATTTTTTGCAATTTGAACACCTGAGAATTTTCTGATAGAAAATATTGATGTGAATTGTTTCGATATCACTATTAGCACCATTTTATCGTAATATTATTCAATGTTTCGAATTATAAAAAAATGATAGTTCGTGTCTGATATTGTTAATATTAAAAGTGCTTAAAACAAGTTAAAATTCATGGTTTCACTTTTCAACTAACTCTATAAAATACTATTGAATAAAAGTGGTAGAATGTTAAGGTTGTTGGCTCATCTCATTTCTTTTTCCTCCCTTGAAAAAATAGAATGAAAAATGAATATTATACATATGCACTTTTTTTGGTGATGCGTTAGATAGTGATTCGGGTGTACTTTACCCAATACGGTTGGACCAAACCCAAAAATTGCTGACTAGACCACCTAGTCAATTGAAAAATGGCATAAGGAGAATTAACTAGCTTAGCTTCAAAAACTGTCTTTACCTTTGAAAGATAACTAATTTGTGTGACACACAAGAAACCCACTTCAAGTTTATTCTTATACTATTTATAAAGCATGTATATATTACTATCAGTGTCGGAATCAGAATTTTTTTATAAAAAAAATAAATCAAAATATATTTTATTTTAATTTTATAAACATAGACAAAGCTTTATTATTAAATCTACATTAATAATGTTATTTAAAAAAATTAATTTATAAAATGAATAAATTATTTTTCGTACGCTCACTACCACATAAGTCACTTTCAGCAACACCGGACAAGTGTTGCTGTATGTACAAAAACGGTTGCCTTAGGTCTACTGCAACGCTTTTCAATCGGCTACATTTGCGGCCGCTGCAATAGGTTTTGATTGCTATTGCAACAGTTATTTTATACTATTGTAATACAGATAAAAGCGCTGCAATTTATAACAAAAGCAGCGGTTTCAAACATCTACTGTAACAGTTTTGTAATGCATTTTAGGCAACATTTATTTTTTTAAGGCAACGATTTGTATAGTACTTTAGGCAACATTTATTTTTATAAGGCAACGATTTGTATAGTACATTAGGCAACATTTATTTTTATAAGGCAACAATTTGGATAGTACTTTAGGCAACACTTATATATACTGATGCAATGGTTTGGCTAAAACATTAAATAACGGTTATATAAAATACGCAACAGTTTATATTTACAGCGGGAATTATTATTCACTAAATTTAGAAACGGAAAACATTCACCAAAATGAGATAACAAAAAATATACACTAAAATTGAAAATGGAAAAATATTCATAAAATTCAAAGTCTAAAGATATTCCATCCATCTATTACATCACAAAAAGAAAATATTCACCAAAATATTCTTAAAAAATAACGATTATACTACTAAACATTGAGCGTCTCTTCTGCTACGGAATCATTTTCCACAAATATCTTCCTGAAATCCTACAAAACCACATAAACATTATACCCAGAATATGCAAACATAATATATAATAAGATAAATGCGCAAAAGAATGAGTACTTGACTAGAGGAGATGACACTCAAAATAGCGCTTTCAGAACCGAATTTTAACGTTTCAGAATCCGAATTTTCACTTTGTTTGCCTTTGTTCTTGTTCAGTTATTAGAACTGAATTTGCTGCAAAAACAAATACAACAAGAAAGAAAGAGAAAAAGGAAATATCAACTCAGTCCGTAGCACCATACATGTAATTACAACGATATCATCTTAGTCTATAGAACCACATAATACAACAAATAAGACTAACACAACAACCACTGATACATTTTGCATCCATTCAAGGAAAATCATTTCACATGGAAACTCATACAAGGAAACAAAATTACAGTTAATGAGTTTGTAGAATACGAAAGATATATAAAGCATAGGTAAACCATATGAAAGACATACATTTTGATAATCATAGGTAAAATGCGGAGGACATATAAAGCATGTAAACCATATGAAATTCACATGACTTGGCACTTGCACACATTTGTGAAATTAGTAAATGAGGTTATAAGTGAAGTGAAACAACCATCCTAATTATCATTATTTAAAATGAGGTTACAAGTGAAGTTAAAAAATGGAAGGAGACGCCAGGTTGGCTCCCCAACTGATGGTCTGAGTGTATAAGGAATTCATACTTACACATAATGATCCGGAGTTTAGTAATGCACACTGCGCTTCTACTTCTTCCATCCTGAATTTTAGAAAGAGAAGCCCAAACTTGTCAAAAGGGAAGCCACATAAAGAACATGAAATAACACAGATGACAAATAAAATTAAGCATCTTATCGTGTGTATTTATACAATAGAAAATAACAAATGATCAACAAAGAAAATACCAGCAACAAAGATAAGAGTACAGTTCAAAGAGGAACGAATGAGTAAATATATGGAAACATTGCTATATCAAGAAAGCAAAAGAAACACATAAAATCTGTTGACAAACTAAAAAAACTCCAGACAACATTGACCAGAAAATAAAAACCAACAGGATACAAGAAACATTTTAAACCAGTGAAGAATAAAATACCAAGCACATAAACAAATGGTTAAGAGAAATTCATCAAAAGACAATGTATTAGTACATTTTCATCAAACTTTACCTGCATAAATAATTACAATGTTAGTCCCATATTTAAAGCTTTACAAATAAAATTAACTGGAGTGAATGCATCAAAGCTGCCAAGAGTGATGGTTGGATAAGCAATCAGGCTATGTTTATCCATTGCATGCCCATTATATATAATCAAATAATTGAAAACCTAAACTTTGAGTCTTCCATTTTCACGATGCCCACCATTATCCACTGCATGCCCAATTAATTGCATATGCAATTTACCACCCCTCGAGATAATGGAATATTTGGTCATTTGGACTTGGATGTTAAGCTCTATATCTTGTATCTCAAACAAGGGAGACTAAATTATTCATATATTGCTTAAAGTTTATGAAGGTAAAACTTGGTACAATTAACTCCTGTATTTATAATGAGAAAGCAACTCATATAGAATGGGAAATGCCATAAACTACCATGGATAGTCAAAAAGAAGTAAGAACTCATTCTCTTGTAAAGTTCCTGCATAAGCAACAATTATCTATGCATTAAGAAAAGAAAAATCCAACATTTAAAGAAAGTTAAAAACTTCAAAAGTAGATGAAGAACACATTTGAATAACAAATCCAGAAGATGAATTATGCATAAGACTGAAGAAAGACCAAATGTTTAATAAAAACTTTTAACATAATTGCCTCAATAAGCTTTGATTTGAATTGCACTAGACTATTGTTGTAGCTTTACAAAATTTATTTTACTTGAGTTACAACAATGTCGGCTGAATTATTATCTATACAACATTGCAAAATTACAATTCTTTCTCAATAAACCTAAACTTTGTAGATTGCTTAAACATAGCCTGATGGTCAAAATAGTTTATCAAACAACTGAGGTTAAAATGACGAGATATGACTATAAGAGCTTACAGTTGAAATTAAAATGACGAGATATGAATTGGCGAATAAACAAATTACCGGAAGCTTCACTAGTTCTCTGTTACAAGTTATAGCTACATGAGTAGCTCCTTTCTGTATAATTCATCATAACAAGTGAGATTGGATGAGAAAGAGCACTTAAAATTGACTATTAATGATAATAAATTAATGATACAATGAAACAAACCTCGTATGCTATATTAACAGCTGAAGCAACATTGTCAAAATCAAAATCTGAAAGAATCTTACAAAAAGCAAAATCAAAATCAAATCAAATCAAAATTAAAATTGAAATAGAAATTGAAAGTGAAAGTGAAAGTGAAATCAAAGTCAAAGTCAAAATCAAAATCAAAATCAAATGATTGAAAATCTAAAAATTATGTATAATCAGTGATAGAAAGAATCATAACTGGAATTTCATGCGCACCTCATGATAGCAGAATGTGATATAATTGTTCTGGAGAAATCAAGCTCGCCTCCTAAGAGAAGTGAAACCGGTGCTGGAATTGCAATGGCCTTCTTCCTCAACAAAGCATCAAGACTCTGCAGGAAAAAGAAAAGTAGTTGAGTTTAGATGATTGGCAACCGCGAAAGCTGAATCACCTGCTTAATTGAAGTAACAGATGGCGATGATGATTTCACAGCGGTAGAGGCGGAGGAGGTGGATGAAGGTCGTCGCTGCTGTTGGAACCCTAAAAGAGAGAAAAGGAGAGCACAAAATAAAAATTGAAAATCTGCTCCCGATAATGTTAGAAACTTTTTGAGCCTTTTGAATGGCATTTGATAGGGGATATTGGTGTAATTTTTTATATTTGCAGCTCTTTTGGCCCGTTTATCCATTTTGAAGTTTTAAGTATTTATCAGCTTTGTCTTCACAAGATTATCTTTTTTGAATGGCGTAAAAAATGGTTATGAACTTTAAAACTTTATTTTCAGATTTTGATTTAAAAATTGAGAGAGTGATTTAGCTTTTTTAATAAAAAAAGATATAATAAAATTTTGCCCATTTTAACAAAAAACATTCATATATTTTGTATTTACAATAAAACAACAGTTTAAAAGTGTTGCTAATTTCAGTCAAACTGTTGCATTTTCTTAAACTAATGCAACAGTTTTCCATATCTGCTGCCTTAGGTTGTAAATTGCAGAATTTTGTTAATTTCTTTGCAACGGTTTTTAACTGTAACCTTTCTGTTGCCTTATATGTGCTATTGCAACAGTATCGTTAGTGTTACTATGCTAGTGTTGCTGAAAGTGACTTATGTGGTAGTGGCTCCATATAAGTCCGCATATGTATATAGGAGAGCTTGGAATTGAAGTATAGTTAATAACTTAATATTTGTACCTAATTGTGTAAAACGACATGGCATCAAGAACTATGCCTTTATAAGATTGCATTGGACAGGCAATACCAAATAAAATTATTAGAAACTCAAAAAATAAGGTTCAAGAACTAGCGGATATGGAGATAGCACCATGGGTTCGAGTCTTAGTTCTTGTGGCTTGCCTTTTTCCGGCATCGGTGGATTGCATGGTTAGACATTATAAGTTCAATGTGAGTATTCTTTTATATGCAAATTATTGCTAATCATCATCAATTAATTCTTGTAAGGGTTGCATGAATAATGACATGTACTTTTTAAAGAGCTATATTTAATCATCATTTGATTGAAGAAATGGTTAATTATGCCTCCTTAAGTACTAATGATTAAGCCTATGATTATATGCCACAAACTCCGGAATATGATCAAATGAATCAATCGAATTGTTTTATCGGATCTACATGGAAAGTATGATATTATATGCTTTATATTGTTAGATTTTTAAATAATATTATGATACCTATATATAATTGTAATTACCTTTATACAATCATAATAAAATATAAATATCATTATCTTTATAAGTGCAAAAAGGGTTTTAATGATATCATTATTGCTTGTTTAATTGACTATTTGCATATAATGATGAATTAGTAAAATCTACCGATGCAAGCTTTCCGTTATGAAAACTTAGCTATAAATAAATATATTTGGTTGACAGTCTCTTGTCAACTTTATTCATTTTCTTCTCTTAATAAGCAAGATTGCATGCTCATGCATCCTTTTTTTTCCCTCTCATTTTCCTTCCTAAAATAACCATATTTATGTCAATTAGTTATTTCTTTTTGGTTACTCAAAATCTTTGCTTCCTTAATGAGAGCTAGGATTTTAATTGTCAATTAATATTATTTTCATCAAATTAAATAGTTTAAAGTTTTACCAAGAAGTTATAACTGAAATGGTATGAATATTATGCAACTGTTAGGTCGTGCATTCGAATTTTCCCACAAGCGCTTCTCCTCTCCTATTATAAAAAAAAATAGTCTAAATTTTAATACTTTTGCATGTATAATTAAATATATGGCCTCTTTTGATATACTTGGGAATTAAAATTAAAATTTTAAAATTCTCTATAATTGTTTTGATGGAGTCTTAATTAATTTGATGAAGGTGGTGCTGAGAAATACAAAAAAAATGTGTTCATCAAAATCAATTGTGACTGTGAATGGGAAGTTTCCAGGACCAACTATCGTTGCAAGAGAAGATGACACTGTCCTCGTCAAGGTGGTCAACCATGTCAGTTACAATCTTAGCATCCATTGGTCAGTCTTCTCAATTACACCTTAATCATCATTTACTTCTAATTAAGTCCGTAATTATGCTTTCAAACCCTAATACTAATTCAAGTGCCCACCCTACTAATATGGTTGTAATTTTGGAATTTTATATAGGCATGGAATTAGACAATTGCGAACCGGGTGGGCAGATGGTCCAGCCTACATAACCCAGTGTCCCATCCAGCCAGGGCAGAGCTATGTATACAATTTCACACTTACTGGCCAAAGGGGTACCCTATGGTGGCATGCCCATATCCTCTGGCTTAGGGCTACTGTTCATGGTGCTATTGTTATCTTGCCAAAACGCGGCGTTCCATATCCATTTCCAACACCACACAGGGAGAAAGTAATCGTACTAAGTAAGTTACCATTACCAAAATATAATATTTTTCATAAATATTCTCTAAAAATGTTGTAATCATGTATTTTTTTAGTTAATTATGTTTGATACTTGAACAAGGAATGTTAAGTATTGGATAATTTAGAATTAATTGGATGGGTGTTTGGGATATAATTAGGTGAATGGTGGAAATCAGACGTTGAAGCAGTGATCAATGAAGCTTTGAAATCTGGATTAGCACCTAACGTCTCAGATGCTCACACCATCAATGGTCACCCCGGCCTTGTCCCTACTTGTCCTTCTCAACGTAAACCTTCTACCAATTTCTTCTACGATACTTATTATAATTAAATTAAAAAAATTCAGTTTGATATTTAAAAAAAATATGTAATTATTTTGTTTGGTATTATTTTCTGACATAAAAAATCAATGAAATTTTATAAAAGATACGACGTTGAATATTTTAATATTTGAACTCGGTTTGAAAATTGATTAAAATAGCTCGAACTTGAGCTAGTCTCAATTGTTATGCAATTCTATTGATTTCGAATCAATCCCTAATAATTCACAAGTTTATTCCGGTTACACCTAATTGAAACCATAATATCTATGATGATAGAGTTTTTGAGTCTAATTTAGCACTGATTAAATTTAGAAATGACTCATAATTTGGTTGAAATGCAGGAGGATTTAGCTTACAAGTACACTCAGGAAAAACATACATGCTAAGAATAGTCAACGCTGCACTTAATGAAGAACTCTTTTTCAAGATCGCCGGCCACCAACTCACCGTCGTCGAAGTAGACGCCACGTATGTCAAACCCTTCAATACAGACACAATTCTAATTGCACCAGGCCAAACCACCAACGTTCTCCTAACCGCCGCCCGAAGTTCCGGCAAGTACCTAGTTTCCGCCTCCACTTTCATGGACGCCCCCATTGCCGTAGACAATATAACCGCCACCGCCACCTTACATTACGCCGGCACCCTTTCTAGCTCCCCCACCACCCTCACCGCCACACCGCCTCTGAATGCCACCTCCGTCGCAACAAGCTTCACTAATTCTCTTCGTAGCCTCAACTCAAAAAAATATCCGGCCAACGTGCCGTTAAAGATTGATCATTCCCTTTTTTTTACGATCGGTCTCGGCGTTAACCCTTGTTCTACCTGTGTTAATGGAAGCCGGGTGGTTGCGGATATTAATAATGTTACTTTTGTTATGCCAAAGATCGGTCTTCTTCAAGCTCATTTCTTCAACATTAGTGGCGTTTTCACCGATGATTTTCCCGGCAAACCGCCGGTGGCTTATAACTACACTGGGGCACAGTTGACGAACTTTCAGACTATAAATGGGACAAAGCTTTATAGACTTGCTTATAACTCGAGTGTTCAGTTAGTTTTACAAGATACGGGTCTGATTACTCCTGAAAATCACCCGATTCATTTGCATGGTTTTAATTTCTTTCAAGTTGGGAGAGGAATTGGTAACTTCGATCCCAAGAAAGATCCCAAGAACTTCAATCTTGTTGATCCGGTGGAGAGAAACACCGTCGGAGTTCCTTCCGGCGGATGGAGTGCTATAAGATTCCGAGCTGACAATCCAGGTAATTAAACTCATTTTTATTTGATTTTCATGCACTATAGATCAGCGATAAAACTATGTGGAGTCTAGGGTTTCTGCAAAAATAGAACCAACTCGACAAATTTAATTTGGTTCGATTTGATATTGTAAACAAATAAATTACTTTTCAGTTTCAAAAACTAAAAAAATTAAGTTCACTTTTAGTATAAACAAGTTGAATAGTGCGATTCATTTTAATTTTAAAAAAAGTCTTATAGATACAGTTAGGTTTAATTTACTTTTCTAATCAACCATGCATTCAGAATCCAAACTCAAAATTTCTAATGAAGTTAAAATAATTTTGCGAGTAATATCGTATCCAAAAATTAGTGGGTAAAATAGATTTTGAAGATGATCAAATTTATATCATTAAAACTACTAGAAAACAACGGACTATCAACGGAATTTTCCATCATGTTAGAAATTTGTAGCTATAATTTATTTTTTATTTAGAATTCTAAATTTATAAGGTGGATGGATGTCTATTATACTCTTTTTGTAGGTCCCTCTTTGAGTAATGGTGAAATACATACCTTGTAATGCAAGAAATCAAGAAATTTAAAAACGGAGTTAAAAAGTTGTTTAATTAAATTGGTAATTGATGGGATTTTTTTGTGTGTGTATATATAGGGGTGTGGTTCATGCATTGCCATTTGGAAATTCATACAACATGGGGATTGAAGATGGCATTTGTGGTTGACAATGGCAAAGGTCCTAATGAATCTCTTCTTCCTCCTCCTCCTGACCTCCCCAAGTGTTAATTAGGGATGGATCTGTACACAAACTTTTCTTTTTCTTTTTATATTGTTATAAAGAAATTAATTAAGGAAAAAATTTGGAATTTGAGAAGAAAAATTGTTGAGCTTAGAGCCAATAAGAAGAGTTGTTTTGAGTAATCTAAAAGTTAAATTGCTCAGAGTGGATACAAAATAAATATGGGATTCTTTTTATTTACTTTCAATTTTCTGTATTCTAGTTTTCCTCTTTATTGTTTGCCTTTTCTTTATAATTACTTGTATATCTATGTAATTATGCAGTTTATTCAACCAAAAGCTTCAAGTTTTTAGCCCAATCCTTAAGTTTATAGGGGTTTTTTTTTTATGAATGATAAATATATTAATAAGTCATAAAAAGTGGCAAAAAGAACTCCACCATTTAGAAAGTTGACGTACACTACAAGGCCACGACTATGAAAATTCAAGAAAATCATCAGAAAAGAATACAATCCCGACAAATAGCTTATAATTAATTAAGATTTGATCCAATTCTAATATGGATGATTGGAAAATTAATGTGTATGCAGTATAAAATCATGGTACACAAATATATATTTGATCACATCATTTGTACATGTTGTGATGGCAGTAGCTGATTTTAGTTTCAATCTAAGTAGAATTTGTTTAATTTTAACTCCAAAACTGTAATTATGTATAACTTCAACATTATAACCATGAAATTATAATTGTGTTTCATACTTATTTTCATAATTAATACTACAAATCTTTTATTCATGTACTAATCTTAGTAATAATTCATAAATATGTTTGGGTCAGCAACTTTTGGGTTTATGGGCCAGGGTATATGTATCAAAATAGGCCATAACTGAAATTGAGGTTAGAACATTTAGGTTTGTTAAAGCTTTCTCAGAAGACCTCACACATTGGACCCAAATGATGAAGTTATGGACCCTTGAATAGTCCAAGCTCGCATTATATCTAGGGGAAACTACACTATGTAACTTATTTTTAATGAAGTTTACATTACCGTCCATAATTTTATTTTATGTAAAACTTTCTTAATATCTTTTAAAAAATAATTATTATTTTTGAAAAAATTATGTTTATAACTCAAAAAAAATCCAGTCCTATGTCACCTCTTATGATTAGGTGCAGTGGCGGAAGGCGGTTGTCTTATATTTTGTGTTAAAATGTATTTATTATAAATTGCGAGCTATAAACACAAATTTCAATGTTTTTTCAAACTGAATCAAGTTAGATTAAATTTAGATTATATATAGAAGTATTAACATCGATTGATTTCAAGTTAAAGCTGTCCAAATTAAGTTCATGATTAAGTCTACATATATGCATAGTATAACGATAAATGTTATGTTTTTAGTATAAATTCAGACAGTAACATATAGCTAAATTTTTTTATGAGGAAACTCTCAGTGTAGTCCGACCACTTCTAAGGGCGGAGCCCGGCTATCTGGATAAATCCTCAGGAAGATTAGCTGCATTTTGTTTCAACCCGTAAATCAATGTTTAATTTGTAGGAAGAATAAGATCTAGATTTCAAATATTAACATAAAATGAGTAATATTATAATCAAATTCTTACATTGAAAAGAGGCAGATGAGTGGGGAAAAAACAGTGAGCCTCCTCATATCTCAATCAAAGTGTCTCACCTTTTTGACATTTTCATTAGTCCTTATAAATTGGAATCTTTCCTTTTTTGGAAAACAATTTTCTGATAGTGCCAACTCACCCTATTTTTTTATTATATAAAATATTCATTTATTACAATTATTGAATACATTAATAAATTAAATATTTGTTTTAATTATGATGATGCATCTGGGCTTTGTTCTCTAGTCACCATCCGTTCCAACAGCAACAATTGCCCCAATTGATGTCCCTCCCTCCCTCTCAAGGGTCACTGCCTTAACTTCTTTGGTACATTTACTTATAATGTACTTTAATAATTTTATTTCATATATATATTTCTTTATAAAAAGAAAGCATATAAAATCTCATAATTATTTAGTTATTTAAACTAACATTTATTTATTATATTACTCAAAATTGTATAATAGCATTCTTTACTTAATCTTGAACTTTCAAAATTAATTAAAACTAAATTGAATTTTATTTTTAAAAATTGAACCCTTTTGACAAAACTAGAGTTTAATTTGAGTCAACATTTAACCTCTAATGTATTCAGGGGCCATTAAATTTAGACAGATAGAGAAAAAAACGAGTCAAAACATTTTAAAAAACAATCGCCGTTTTTTTTAGAAAAATTATAATACAAATACAAAAACACTGATACTAAATAGAAGCTCTAATTGGTAAGTTTTCATACCGATTATAAGTGAACGTAAAACTTGAACTTCTTCCCAAATAAATTTGTGCTTCCGATCAGGTTGGACGTCCTTACGCCTCCGCCTAACTATAACCATTTAATTCGCCTCTGCTAAAATATTTGCAGTTCAAGCTTATTCTTTCTGTATTCTCAATTTCACTATATATTTTATTTCTTTCTCTTAAAAGTTCGACAACATCTCGAATTAAACCCTACTCTATATCGTATGTAGATTTGCTAGTGCTTTTGATGACGTTGTGTATAATTTAACAAAGAAAAAAATAATTTAATATAACTTGGGGGTTTAAATAATTATTTTTAAATTTAAATAATAAAAGAAGAGCATATCATTTATAATATTGTTACCAGAAAAGGTTGACATCTTATTTTTGTTTCGAGAAAACCAAATTTCTCTCTATGATGAAATTGATTTTCAAAGAAGCAAATCCTGTCATAATTAGCAAAGAATTGGTATTATTATAAATGAGACAACATTGAGTGGAACAACTAGAAAGCATATATTAATAAATAGCTTAATTAATTTCATGATATATTTCCTTTGAAGGCGCACGTCCTACCAAATTCTTTTTGTGAATTTTATTATTCAAAAGCCAGCTATATTAATTTATAAAAATTAGTATAATAATCAATTGTGCTTTTTTAATTTTTCTTTCTTATGTTTCCCATATTCTGTATGCTTTCCCACAAACAATGTGAATATATGACAAAAGCAACAATTTTCAAAACTGATCTTTTCAAATTTTATAGATATATATAGAGACTATATATTATTTCATGTGACTACAATTTTATAATCAATTTTGATTGAAAATTTGAAATCTTATAGCAAGAGAGACTATATAATTTCATGAAAACAGACCAAAATTATATTTCCAAAGTAATTGCACGTGATAGTATATTTCATGTGCAACCTTGTTTTGGGAGATCTAAAGTTGATTTTTTTTTAAATAATGAAAATTTATAGAGAAATAAAAATACAATTTAATTAAATATTAAATAAATTAATACATTTAAGAGATACAATAATAAAATATCAATAAAATAACCGAAAATTATATCTAATTTTTTATATCGTGTTAATGTGACTTTTCTGAATATGCAACTCGGCGATCCGTCCGCTCCACTTAATGATTATTTTAAATCACAAATCCACTCTTTATTTTTTAAATGAGTCCAGTTGAGAGAATATCATAAATAATTTTTTTATTTATAACACTTCAAATTACGCTCTATAACTACTACCATCAAGTAAATAACAAAACTCATAAAGGGTAAGAATCTAAACTTCACTGAAGAAAACAAAACATCCATATAGAAAGAAAAAAAAATACTAGAAGCTCTCATATATGTGATTATTGACACAAAATAAACTAAATACGAAATTTAAGAGAAAAAACTATTTCTTGTTAAATTAGATGGACTTATTGAACTCAAAAAAATGATGAAAAATTCTAAACACTTATTATTCAAGAGATTTAAATTTTTACGTTTTAAATGAAGCAACAATTATATTGAATATTCTCTCCGTCTCAATAAAATTGTCCACTTTTTCTATTTATTTTCCAAACTTTTATTTATTTACAATAAACAAAAAATTTAAAAATAATTTCTTTATATTGTCTTTATTTAAAACACACTAATGAATATCTATTAAAATATGCAAGAAAATAAAATTCGGTAACTATATTAAACAAGAGAGAATAAAAAGATTATTAAAATTATAATATTAATTATATTATTTTGAAACTGTGTGATAATGAAAAAGTTGATAACACTATCAGAACATTGAAAATATGTTTTACCAATAAATGACTGAATTCAGAGAAGTAGGGCGAGTAACTACTTTTTTTTATCATCACATTTTATTTTTTTTTATATTTATATTTTATATTTTTCAGCTATCAACTATTTCAGCCCCTCTTTTATTCATTTTTTTTAATTTATTCCGTAATAAAAATAAAAGTACTTTCCTTAGTAATTATTTATTATGATTACATCCACACATCGAAATAAATTTTCTACATTTATATTCTTAATAGTCGTATATAAAGATTGGATTTTGATGTAAATAAATTTTTGATAAATACTCCCTCCGATCTATAATATTTATCGTATTTGAAATTTTTTTAGTCTATAATATTTATCATATTAGAGTTTCAAAAAAGCATTAATTGCTATTTTTCCAAATATATTCCTAACAATAAATGACTTAATAAGGTTAGATGACTAATTAAATATAAAATTAGTGGTAATTAATATGAACAATTTAATAAAAATATATACAAATCAAAACATATCTATTAATTTCTTAATTCATGTGAAATAGTCATTTGCGATAAATAATATATACCGGAGAGAGTAATCAATTTGGACTTAATTTTTTTATGTAATATAAATGAGAATGAAGAAGTTGGAATCATGTCCAATTTTAATGTTTGGAATAAATATTTTGGAATGACTTTAATTTATTGTCATTAATTTCAAATTCACTAAACATTTTGATGAAGAGAAAAATAGTGAAGTGGATGAAATGTAATGTAATGTGACATATGAGATTGAGTAGAAGGGTAGGGTATTAAATGAACATGTTGTCCCATTGAATTGGGGTGAGCAATTCTAAGCATCATCCAATTGCAAATATGATAGTCAACAATACAATATGTTACATGTGCATAAACTTTTTTTTCCCGAATAAATTACTCTTTCGGATTTATAAGTGTAAAAAACTTTTAACTTTTTTGGAATAAAAAATATTAATAATATTATATATTTTTAATAGTATTTTAAAAATAATCTTTAAATGTACGCCAATAAATGTATTTTAATTGACTACAATTAAAAAATCTATTGATTTTACTAGTAATAGTTCATAGTTGTTTCATAATAAATAAATAACTATTTTAAAAAAAAATTAATTAAAAGCATTGTAAACATAGTTTTTCTATATATATATTTAAAATAGAAATGCTTTTTTATATAATTTTGAGACAGAAAGAGTATATAATTTTATTTGAAAAATGAACTATAAAAATTAAATTAAATTTAAATTTGTAACTATGATAAGTAAAATTGAATCAAACAATTTCGATTTAGTGGATTCACACTCCTAATATTTTAAAGCACCTTTATGCATCTAAAATACAATCATATTGGGGTCCTCTTTTCATTATTATGTGGTCCTCGAAAAAGCAGCATTTTTTCAACAGGGAAAAAAAGAAAGTGCATTATTTGGTATTTGTACTTTAGAGTTTAGATTTTGTTTACTAGATTTCCATTTTGTTGAGTTCTTTTACCCAATAATTTCTTATAAAAACATGCAAATGATTTATTTTACGATACAATAGAATATATTTTTTGAGTAAATAAAATTTAATCTAGTGTATCAATCAAAAAATGAATTTCATTGAATTTTTCACTTTATGAAAATTATATATATATGAATTTTCAAATTTTAATTTCCACACGACAATATATATCTATATAATTTTAAAAAATTCATCTCTGTAATTAATATACAAATGAGTACTGTTTTTAATTGATCAAAATAGTCGAAAATGAATGATTTGATTTCAAATTGCAAGTTTAGGGACTAGATTGACCCTTTATTGTATAACTTTTTAATCTCTTATATGGGATTTGACAATTGCAAAATAGAATCTAACCATAAAAAAGTATTATTATTAGCATAGGTAAGAGTTGCAAAGTGTTGAGTAAGATTATGGCCATTCTAAAAAAAAAGTAAGATTATGGCCTTTTTTTATTGCAAAGTATCGAATTAAAATATTCTCACCCACTACTAAATTAAACGTGCAACCTCTAATTAACATTCGAATGTACTTTGCTTTTGATAAAAATAATTAACATTGATCCAATCATTACTAGAAAATTAATTATGATAAAGAAAGGAATGTTATTACTCATACTGTGCAATTTATGTTGGAGTACTATTTACCTATGAAGTGAGACACTAATAAAAAAAAGGAGCTCTACTTATTTTTTTATTAGGAGTCCTGTGAGTACTTATTAATCATATTATGCAACACACTTAGTGAATACATATTTGTCATAAAAAGATGTAGAAAGCATGAAAGTTGATAAGTACATTAATTTTTTAATGATTGGAAATTTGGAAGATAAAGGCTAAATTATGTTTACAACCTTAAATTTAATATTTTAATCATATATACAATTGAGCTTTCTAAATATTTTATTACATTTAAACACTTTCAACTAAGTCATTTTTTTTATAATAACTAAGTCATTTAGTATGGGAAAAAATTGTCATTTAGTCAGCATATTGTATGTAATATAAAAATTTAAATGTGAATCCTTTTAAGTTAATACTAATATTGTCAAAATCGACCCAATTATAAAACCGGTAAAAACAGAGTGCGAAGGGTTAAAGGTTCAACCGGAGATTAAAAAAATCTATATGTTAACACACATCTATTAAATTAAATTAAATTATTTAATTTATGTTTATATTATGTAAGAAATATATGACCTTTTTAAAAGTTTTTCAGTCCATTAAAATCTTGAATTGTTTCTCAAAAAATAATAATAATATCATGAATTCTATTAATATGAAAATAATATAATAAGTACAATTCCAACAAAATTAAGCACTTTCCTAAAAAAAAATTAAGCATTGATGGTCTTAGGTAAATTAATAAATTTGGTACACCTGACATTAGTCTATTCACTTAATTATGTTTAATGTTTTGATAGCTAACTTTTTGGGATTTTATTATTTGGAGGGAGAGAGCACAAAAGCAGTGGAACTGCTGGTCACATCACCACTGGGAGGGACCCCTTAGTCGTTCGGTTGAGGCGGCCAAAAAGTAGTGCACCGCCCAGTTTTATGATGCGTGGTATTCACGCTCCACCGTGAGGTTGACACGAAACATAGCACACTGGTTATGCGGGATCCACCACTGTGTATTTTGAATTTTTCTGTTTAGTTTAATTGACATTTGTAGTGAGTGATGGAAGGAATTAGTGACCCAAAGTCACCTTCTTCTTCATTTACAAACAGACTAATACAATACTAAGATAGCTTAATATTTCAACAAATTGATTTTTTTTTTGAATAATTCTACTCTTGATGTTAGAACCATTTATTAATAATCAATGGTATAATAAAACAAAAACAAATAAAATAAAATAAAATAAAATAAAGATGGTTAAAAGAGTATTAGAATTCTAAGTTTTTTTAAGAATAACTTTTGTTTAATCGAAACAAAATAAAATAAAATAAGATGATTAAAATAATACTATAATTGTTAGTATTTGTTTAAAATAGCTTTTATTTGATCACAATAAAATAAAATAAGATGATTAAAATAATTTTAGAATTGTTAAAATATATTACAATTTATTAGTGTATTTTATTGTGTAAATTTATATAAACTAAAAATCATTTGAAAAACTAGAGTGAATTTTAATGATATTAAGATATAAAGGTTGTTAAAACTTTACTCAATTAGGTAAAAATTTAACATGATATCAAATTTTTTAAGACTAAAATGTCTAGAATTAAATCCTTGTTAATGCCCATTTAATTAACAAAGATTGATTTGTACACAAGGTAAGACGAGTCGATGTGCTTCTTTGTTTATTTGCTCATGTCCCAAACCTAATAAATATAAAGCGAGTGAGGGTGTGTCAAATTATAATGATTGTTAAAGTCTCATCCAACATCTTGAGATTTATGATAAAATCGTAATTTGACAAATAATATAAATTGAAAAATTAATCCATTTTAAGGTTCTTAATTTTATTTTTTTTTTATTTATATGGTTCCTAAACTTTCACTTAATTTTATTTAGTTTCTAAATTTAATTTTTCAATTCCACGAGTCCTCAAACAGATGAACGTTCATTCCATGGTCTCACGAAACGGTTTTATTGCTTTTTCATATGTGAAAATGATTCTATTATTTTTTATTAACTTCACGAAGCGTGATACGACAGAATATATGAATATCTGTTTGAGTATCTCAGAAAGTAGAAAATCAAAATTTAGGGACCATATAAAATCAAAGGGAAGTTCACATATAAGATAAACAAAAAATATAAAGTTAAGGGATCACATAAGATCAAATGAAGGTTTAGATACCAAATAAACAAAAAATATAAAGTTAAAGTACAAGATAAAATCAAATGAAGATTTTGAGACAAAATAAACAAAAAAAATGTAAAGTTAAGAGACCTTCAAACAAATTTATTTTTAACTATCATATATTTTTGCTAAAAAATCATTTTTTGAAGCGTTTATGATACAATTTTTACACATAATTTGTGTCAAAAAATCAAAATTATAGGATAACTAAATGAATTTATCTTTTTAATTTCTTTTACCATAAGTAGATATCTTCTATTAAAAAACGGATGACTATTTATCAAAACAATTTGGACTGTTTCATATAAGTCTTAGAAAATAATACTAGTACATGTTTTTCATCAACAAAAAGGACGACCGTCCATCTGGTATATATTATCATACTAAATGTTACTCACTATAAAATTATTTAAAAAAATATAATTCTATTTATAAAATATTTAAATTTATTGTTGTAATATTAGTTTTGAGACAAATGATGAAGATAGAAGTTGGGCAATACCATGGATCCGGTGGTGAAATCACTCACAAACCAACCAGTGCATTCATTTTAGTTGTAGTTCGATTAGAGATTGTAAATTTTTTTAAATAAATAATTTCAATTCTAAAATAAATGATTTTACTTCTTACAATTGGCCCTCTAACAAAATTTTCATAGGCAAATAACAATGATGTAATCTACAATTACAAATAGAGAAAAACTTTGCATGCAAAAAATATTTGCTTATGCAAATGCAACAAAATACCACCAACTGTCCAAAATAAATGAAGGCAAGCGCATTCATACAATAGAACCAAAAGTCAAATACTAACCAATAATAGAACGCCACGTAGTGGAATCAGGATGGTTAATGAAGAAGCCAGTTTCTTGAGATCATAACCCGTTGTGTTCAATAATGTTGGAAGACTGCCCAATAAGAAAGTGTTGTAACCGTGTGTGGGCCCCACTCCCGTCAACTTGTCCAAAGCCACGCATTTTTACCATTTTCTGAACCCTTCTTTTGGCGGCTATTTCTTGAAACTCACCATAACTAATCAACTAAACATCCGATCAATCCAAATTCTTAATCATACTTTAAGTATACTAATTAAAATATCAGTAGAACTTTAAGTTCTTCTGTATTACTGTGAGATCACGGATTCGAACCATATTTATATATACAGTTATTTAAAATTTAAAATTACAATCTGTCTTCCGTAAAATATCTACAGTATTTGAATAAAGATTAGTCTGAATATGAATAGTTTAAAGGTGTCATTTTAGACCCGTTAAAAAAATCTCAAAGACCCTATAACATAAATATTAAAACTTTGATTAGTAGAGATTAATTAATTTATGTTTTTGACTGTAAAAAAAATGGAATTTTAGGAGAATCCACAGACCCCATACTCACCAATCACAGCCCACCACATTCAATCTCTTTAAAAATTGAGCAGTAGATTCATTTCTTTTGAGCTTATTATTAGTGTTTCTGTTTTTTCTTTTCCTTTTGTTGTTTGTAGCTCAGCTCAGCTCAGACCTCAAGAAAAATTTAATAAACAAACCAAGAAAAAAGCAGACACAGATCTTCTCTTTTTATAAAAAATTTCATAGCTTCACTCACTGTCTTAAATCGTAATCCTCTGTTTTTTAGTTTTCCCACCTGGGTTTTTCATTTCCACCTTTTTCTTTTTAAAAAGCTTTAATCTTTACTCACTCAATCTCAGAACTTGAAGAACCTGCAGAGTTACTTTTCACCACTGTTAAAAGCTTCCATCTTTTTCCATTCTTGGTTCCCATGGAAGTTTATTTATCTGGGTTTAGTATATAGTATAGTATAGATCTCTCAGTATTTTGTTTTAGGGTTTCAATTTGGAGATTTTTTAAAATTTGTAGAATTGGGTTTTAGTAGAATTTTATTTGATTTTGAAAAGTTGGTTCCTTTTTAGATTCCTTAAGAGTTATTATTATGACTACACCATAAAAAAAAGCTATTCTGATTCTTTGTTTAATGCTTCTTGATTTAACACTGATATTTTGTTTTTGAAAACCTCCACTTTATCCACTTTTCTCTTTATTCACTCCCCATAAGGAATTCTTGTTATGATAGTTTTGTGATTTTTCTTCTGTTTTTTGGATTTGGATTTGGGTTTGGGTTTGGGTTTGTTGCAATGAAGTGGGAAATGGGAGTGATTTCACCAAATTCTTATCTTTCAAGTACTAATTGTTTCATAGAAGAGAGCAAGAGCAGCACAAAATGGAGTCCAGCAGAGAACAAAATGTTTGAAAATGCTCTGGCTGTTTATGATAAAGATACTCCTGATAGATGGCACAAAGTGGCTGCTATGATTCCTGGCAAAACTGTTGGAGATGTGATGAAGCAGTATAGTGAATTAGAGGCTGATGTTAACAATATAGAAGCAGGGTTGGTTCCGGTTCCTGGATATAGTACCTCTCCTTTTACACTTGACTGGGTTAATAGTAACTACAATAGCTATGATGGTTTCAAACAATCTTATGTTCTTGGTGGAAAGCGATCTTCTTCCGGTCGGTCCGCCGATCAAGAACGAAAGAAAGGTGTTCCTTGGACAGAGGAGGAGCATAAGTAAGTTCTTTTCTTTGCATATCCATATGTTGGTGCTCATGTTCTTGGGTTAGTTTTTTGTGTATTGTTGTAGCTATGAAACGGATTATTCTGGAATGAGAAACAATATATTTTTATGTTGTAAATAAAAAGTTTTTATAAGCATTTTCCAACATGAAATTGAAACACTGAATCATATGACTTTTTTTGTGCAACATAGTGTTTTAGTATGGTAGATTATCAATTGGAGAAAAAAATGAATCTAGGTTAGAATGGATAATAAGAGTACTAAATTCTTTGAACTATTATATGTGCTGCCTTGGTTTATGAATATTGTAATGCATACTATGTAGCACAAACACGGATATGGATAAACGGGACAGTTAGACACAGACACGATTATTTTAAGGTTTTCTATGTTACAAATGAAGTTTTGTGTCCGAAACACCAAATTTTTTGACCGATTGAATGAAGTATCTGTGCTACTTAGGCCTACATGATAAGTTGCACGGAAACTTCTTGAATCTTACGTTTTAACGAAGTAGAAACGATTCTAAAACTTCAAAACTCTATATTTATAACCAATTCTCTTAAATATCTCTGTTTTCCGTTTCGACTTTTTCAATTTCAGTCTTTCTGTTTCCAAGCTGCATACATAGCACACATGTTTTTGAGACCTTTTAGGAATGTGTTAAACTGTAATAGTTTACAATTTGCAGTTTTCTGACAACAAAATATAAAAAGCTGCATTTGACACTCATAATGATATATATGCTGTTGATGAACTAAAATCATAACAATTCAAATTGGATGCAGGCTATTTCTGATGGGATTAAAAAAGTATGGCAAAGGAGATTGGAGAAATATCTCGAGGAATTTTGTTGTAACTCGAACGCCTACACAGGTTGCGAGTCATGCACAGAAGTATTTTATCAGGCAGCTTTCAGGAGGAAAAGATAAAAGAAGAGCAAGCATTCATGATATTACAACAGTCAATCTTAATGAAATTAGAACGCCATCTCCGGAAAATAAAAGACAGAATTCACCTGATCAATCTACACTTCTTACTCAACAATCCAACGGCGTCTCAATGCCTAGAACACATTTTCAATGGAATCAACCCGAAAATGGAGCAACCATGGGGTTCAATTCAACACATGGAAATATGTTCATGCCCTCTGCTTATGGAATTAACTCATATGGAATTAAAATGCAACCTCATAATCTGTATAGAGGTTCTTCACTTCATGAATCTCACGTCGGACCGCAAAGTTTACCCTTTCAAATGCAATCTGCACAGCATTACCCTCATGGATGACCTACAATGGTATACCTGTGTCTAAGCTCTCGAAGTTCGATTTTAACATTTTTTTTTTCAGTCTCTTTTGTCTATATCTCGTCCAGATATCTTGAACTTGGAGGGTAAAAGAATTCTGTTTTGCTTGGAATTCCCTTTCTGAAGTATGAGACTTTAGATGGTTTTGTTTCTTCAGAACAAGATTAGAAGAGTATAAAAAAGAGAATTGTATGCAATGATAAGATTAGAAGAACCAAAAATTTGTAACACTCCAAGTTCATGCAGAGAAGATACTAAATAAAGAATTTGACAGGTTCATTTACATGTTTCAGAACTTAGCAATACCTATATGTATATCTATAGACTCTCATCAATGCTATGAGCATATACTTCGTAACGATACATTCTGCTCCATATACTACCTATTCCTTTTCCCCGATTTTTCCTGCGAATTTGTTCTGAATTTTTATAATTATATTTTTCCGAACTTTTATTGTATGTTCGTATTGTCCTGATACAACTCCAGCTCTGCTTCTATCAAAAATCAATGAAGTAATGGCCAGTTGAAGTCCTATTTGGACTGGAATCTTTTCATGCCATGCCGCGCTATGACAACACTCTTCTCGCTTAAATAGTACTTCAACTAGCAATCACATCATTGGAGTTTGACAAAAATTGAGCCGAAGTTATGTCGATGACAATACACATACAAAATAGAAGTTCAATGATAGTTACAAAATTAAAGTTTAAGTACTATGGTGGTAAAGAGAGGAAACTTGAGGGACTGTTTGTGAAAATTATCCAGAATTAAGACTTGGGTTGAGAAAGCAAGCAAAATGGATGTTTAAATGACATTGGCTTAGCCATAAAGCAGTTTAAGTTTAATTTTCTTGGCATTTAAATACCCAAACCTTTTAGACTAGTTCACTAATCCATTGTCTTGTACACTTAAAATGGCCTTGTTGACTATTGAGTATTGACCTTCAAATTTGAGTAGAGTATGACTCTACATTCCACTAAATGAAGCATCCAATTCTTTAATTTCTTTTTTCATTATGAGATCTTTCTAAAAGGATCCTCCTAGAAAGAAGAAGATCCTATTAGCTAGGGTATAAATTATTGATTAAATTAGCATAATAGAGTATTAACTAGGATTTAGGACCAGATTAGCCATGTGATTAATTAATTAATTAATTATGATTTGTGGGTTATCTTCTGCTATAACTTCATCCATATGATTGTCAATCTTTAGTGGCAAGAATGTCTCAAGTCCATGAAAAGCATATCATTGTATTGTGATTCTCATTGTACGGTTCCAAATAAAACTATAATAAAACATCATTAAAGATTCAATCTTACAAGCTTTAATTATGAACCCATCTTAGGAGACAAGTTATATTTACCTTTAAACTTGGTTAAAAATACTCGCTATTTTCATTGCTTGTGATAAAATTTTAATTTTAATTTTAATTTTAGATGTTCTATTTTAATTGATAAATTTTTACTTGTAGTATATATTTTTTGCTTGATTTTTTATTTATATATTTTTGATTTTTTTATAAAATGTGAGGAATAAACAAAGTTATTATGACAAAATTACAAAAATAATATTTTATTTATTGATGGATAAAGAAAGTACTCTCTATCCTTTAATTGAGGACTATTTTTAAATTTTCATTCTAGTTAACAATTTCTATTTATTTTTAGTTTTCTTTTGTCGTTTTTAAAGGAGAATTAAAGTATTTCGCTCAAACTCTCATAATAACTCAAATCCAGTACCTATTAATCGTAGATGGACTACTCTTACCACTTGATATAAAGTATATAAATATGAGGAAATTAGGCTCAGCACTGTTCATGTCTACTTTATTTCCAAATATACAGCCCGACCTTTCCTTCCCTATTAATACTGTATAAACTGAGTTTATTTGATAATTAACTTATTTTTCTTTTAATATCACTGTTAACTAACTTCATTAACACGATGTTTCTCCTAGCCACGAAGACGACGTCGACAAAGATGAGACCGACGAAGATGAGACCGCAGCTGAGGAAGACTACCATAGTAAACTTGCTGATTTTTTTTTAAAATAAAAACCGTATTTTTTAATCAAAAAGTGTAATTTCACAACTTTTAAAAGTCAAACCGTAAAAATCAACCCAGACTGGTCAAACTGTATTTTTCAAAATATTTAAACACAGTATGGGTATTTTTGAAAAACTCTCTATAAATATTATATAATAAAAAGAATTAATAAATTATATTGTAGTATTTGTTAATACTTCTTTTGAAAAAAATGATATATAGTGGAATCTTCTCAATTAGGACTAGACGAAGTGAGTGCTACTGTTTGCCTTTTCATCTAAATCATTCATTCAATTCATATTTAATCATTACTCCATGGGATAGAGATTCCCTTTTGTTGGAGAAATTTTACATAGACTAGGTGAAAATTTAAAACAAAGAAATCATGTTGTGCTTTATTGAACTAATGATAAGATAAGTTAGCTATAATGGTTTACCATGGCAAAAAGCTCAATTAAGCTACTAATATTCTTATAAACCAATCATAACAACAATTATTTTCTTGTTAATCACTCATGGAATACAAGTAATTAGTTATGGTTCATCATCATCTTATAGAAACAACGAAACAACATAATTATTAATTCGATCCTCACAATTCAACTCAACTTGGCCTCAATTTTAATCAAAATCAACTTTCATAGTTAATTTTGAATTATTTCTGTATTTTTAAAATTTACTTCAATAAAATGTGAATATACAGTATATATAGTTAGCCAATTTTTTTTTTTTGAATTTATAACCAAAAAAATAAACTTAAACCTATAACTAAAATAATGAAAACAAATTAATTGATTTAAAGCAAACAAAATATTAAACCTCATGGAGACGAATATTAAGAATAAGTATCAACTGCAGGGGAAACAAATGGTAAGAACAAAGATAAAAGAAAAAGGTTCTGATGCATTGTTTTTTTCTCATTCACTACTCTCTTAACATTGTTTGGTTCACTTTATTCCTGTTTCTATCTATACCTAAGGGTGTGCAATGTTAGTTCAATTTTAGTGCAAACCGAACCGAAATAACCAAGCTGAAAAATTCGTCCGAACAGACTAGTTTAGTTTGATTTGAATTTTTTTAACTCTTTAAATTTTTGGTCCAGTTTAGTTTTGATAGAAAACAAATTTTGTAGTTCGGTCGGGTTCAGTTCGAACAGAATGCACACCCCTAACTACACCTTAACTAATTGCGCACGTCAAAGTTTTCATACTTACAGTTTACTCCCTAATTACTCAACTATATCTATATCTCATTCTTAATCTATAATTCTTTCAAATATAAACTAAACTACTTTTCTGTTTGAACTTTGAGCATCAGTAATATTAATTTGTTATGCAGCTTTTCTGGTCCACAGAAATCTAAGAATCATTGCCTTATTTTGCACATAAGAGAAAAACATGAACAATACTAAAGCAGAAGATGCATTGATTCATCTCAACAGTAACTTATCTAAATTCAACCACAAATATTGTCCATACCCATTCGAGTCAAATAAATAGACTACACTTAGCACAAATTGAGGCATCTTTGGACAAGAAAAAGATGGTATAATAAAAGGAACGTACCAATAATTCTGGTTAAGAATCTGATCCTGCAATTCTTTGCCTTCTGAGTTTTTCTTTTTTCAAATCAGCAGATTCTAATTCTTTGTATAAGATGTGATCCTACGCATCTCTGGTACCAAACTGAATATTGCCAGCTTGACTATTCTTATTCAACTACCATGTTGATTATTTATCCCTATGAAACAAGTTGGACGAAAACATTGCAGGTTCTATATATATGCACAATTGAGTTGACATAATTTATAAGTAATGGATGTGGATTCTTGTGGAATAATTTTATTCTTGTTGAGCTTGATGAGTGAAATGAGTAATCCTGGGGGGAGGAACTTACTGAAATAATAGTCTATGGACCCCGCTTCGATCTTCATATCCTTTGGTCTAAAGATCTCTCCTCGTTGTATGTCAACCCGAAACCGAATGGAAATAAAGGATCATATGAACTAGCTCCATTATTCATTGGCAGCTGTTCAACATTCTTAAACCATGTAACAGGAAGTTGGCCTTTAAAATTGAAATCTCCAAATATAACATCTGTGATTCCTGCTCCTTCACTTCCTGGCAACCAAGCAGCAACAAAAGCATCTATCTTTTCTAAAACTGATGCACCCAAAACTAGAGGTCTTCCGGATATTAGAATTGCCAAGGTGGGGATTCTGTCGGCAACTGATCTAATTATGTCAGTTCCATTGAAGGGGATGACAAGTTCTGAATTGTCTCCAATGAATTCTGCATATGGACTTTCACCAACAGCTACAATGGCATATGAAAAATCTTGGCTTGCTAAGGTCTTTGGTGAGGGATTTTCCTCATATCTTACCTCTGTATTGTCTCCCACGGCGTTTCTAATAGCATCCAAGATTGTTGTCCCTAAAATATAAACGAACATGTGAGTGTAGTGCTGAGACTAACTGAACAGGCGTTAGGTACTGTAGAACAAACAAGACATGTTTCACTCGATAAATTAATGCTTCATTTTTGTATTCCTAACTATCAAATTACATAATATAGAACAGCTTATATACATTTAAATAGTTAAATTCAGTTAAAATTCTTTGCGGTGGCAAGAGTAATATGTGTATACCAATGGTAATTCTGCCGCTTGTTCCATCCCAGGTTTTTGTCCAGCCTCCACACTGATATCCAAGATTATCAGCATGTGTTCCAGCAACAAGAATCTTTTTAGCATTTTTATTTAATGGAAGAAAAGGTTTCTTTGGATCCTTCCCATTTTTTAAAAGAACCAATGACTTGCGAACTGCTTCACGTGCCAACTCTCTATGCAGCTGTTGGCAGATCAGTATATTTTGAATAAAGAAAAAGGAACTCAGGAACAAATCAGTTGGCATAATCTGGAAATGATATTATGACATAGCAATAGAAATGCAAAATATATAATTGGTTATGTATTTTGATTTTATTTTTCCCACTAAATTAATTAAGGATTTAGATACGACCTAAAATCATAAGTTGATATGCAGTTAGCACATAGATAAACTATTTGGCCGTGTTAAAGCAGGGAGTTATAACAGGTATACCTAGCATCTACATTTGACTTCAGCTTCTAAAATCTAGCATAAACCACTAACAAATGCTGTTGTGAGATTAAGGAATAGGTGTTTATTAATGGTATACATACAACAAATATGAATGGGATTATACATATCATTTAAGGAACTTTCAGAAAATTTACCTTGCAACCAACCATATCTAGTAAAGATCTATCAGTGAAGGGATACTCGAAAAGACCAGCAACAAATTTTACTCTTAATATTCGTTCAACAGCATCATCAATTCTGGCTATGGGTATCTCCCCTGATTCCACGAGAAACATTAGATCTTCCACAAATTTTTCATGTTTAAGACCCACCATCACCTGCAGAAAAAATAAAGTAGGCATTAATCAAGGAAGGGAATTTTGTCTAGGTCTATTAGTGAAGGTTTAGACTAAACCATATCAATTCCAGCATTAATGGCAGAGGAAATGCAGTTACGGTAGTTGGAGCCATGGGGTTGGCTAAGCCTGTTTAATCCTTCCCAGTCAGAAATCACAATGCCCTGCCATAGAATATTGGCTCAAATAAATTAATATCTCCATAAACTACAGTTCTATAGTCTAAACAGCTGTATAGAAAAGTATTGCAGCATGGTGTGTACTACGTTTCATGATAAAGTTAAATTCTTCCCTCGGGAAAAAGTAAACATATATTCAGAGGTGACATCAATATTAATCTAAGGACATACTACATCTAACTTTCTGCGAGGAAGAGAAATTCAGTAATGTAGCCGATAAGAAAATGAAATTAGAATGCTATTGTATTAGTAATATTTTTGTTTCTATTTACATACTTTGAATCAAAAACTATATCAATTTTTTGCATCGTAAGTTGAATAGATTCAGAGGTATTACCTGAAAACCTAACTTATCTTTTAAAACTTCTGTCAGAAGAAAACGGTGAGCATGCATATTAAGCCCATTCCAACTAGAATAGGATGCCATAATTGTGCAAACACCCTGTGAAATACAGTCCAGATAGGGTGCCATGTGGATTCTCTCAAGATCTTCGTATGATATTATGGTATTTCCCTCATTTAATCCTTTGTCGGTGCCTCCATCACCAACAAAATGCTTAGCACATGCAATAACATTGTTTCTGCGATCATATTACAACAAGAGTAATTAAGAACATGGTTACAGAAATGAATCTGCTAATTCGGAATCCGGCATAATTGCACAACTAAAGATTTGTTCTTTTGCTTCTGCATTACATATGTCCACCGCTTCGGACAACCTAGTTGACAGAGATGCCTACTAGCAGTCATTGTTTCTAAGCGTCATACTTGGAAGTAATTATGTTGAAGTTGCTAAGATATCAATTTTACTTTCAATCTTTGTTTGTGAGATATTAGTATCTTGTTCTATAAACACTTAGTAAGATTGATCAGCAGATCTCTACAAATTTAAAGGTTTGATTTCTCTACATCTACTCTCTGTTCAAAAGCACCTGTTTACCTTCCAGCTATGAAAGGATAGCCATTTCGGTGTCCTTCAGGGGGCTGTCCCTGCAATCCTGTAACAATAGCAGTCATCTTCCTGACTATATCAGTATCTTCACTATAACTCTCGTAACATCTTCCCCATCTGGGATCTCTGCTTACCTGCCAGAAACCATTATAACAGATTGAATAATAAATTATAGCTACAAGCTGAAGCAATTAAAATGATAAAGAAAATTGGAATGAAAATGGAAATTCATGTTAACAATATTTGTTACAATATTGAAGCCTTTTTTGGGACATCAAATGGTGTGTGCTTTTTAACAAGCAGCAAGATTGTTTAATATCAGTGCTTTTACTACTATAAAATTGAGAAATTAAGAGACTAGCAAGCAACATGGCAACTTACGGCCACACAGGGAGCGAAAGTATAATGAACTCCACTTGCCCTGACTTCAAGAGAAGTTGCAACACCGATCCTTCGTATCAAATCCACATCTCTATAGCCACAACATTGCATTAGACCTCCAGAACAGCAATTAGAGTTCTATATTCTGAATAATAAGATACTATACCTTGCACAAAAATATACTTAAATGGTAGTTAATAACCTAATTTATCAAACCATGTAGTAAGAATCTCACCTGGTAGCTCCAAGGCTTACATTGTGAGGAAAAATAGTGGCACCATACACATTATTGTTACCATGAACAGCATCAACTCCATACATAATTGGAATCCCTAGACGCGATTCCAGTGCCAGCTTTTGATACCCATCAATCATATCCGCCCAATCAGATGACAATGCATTCTCAAAGGGCGCACTACCACCAGCACTAAGCAAACTCCCTAAAAAAACATAATTACTCCACCAAGTGTTTGATAAAATGCTTCAGAGAACATAAAATGTCACAACAAGCAATTCTAATTATAAAATCATCATCATAACAATAAATTTAGAGCTATAAAATGATGCATAAGGATCAATTAGATTAGATACCGACGCCGAAGTCTCGAAGATAGTAAGGAGAAGCATTGGTGCGCTCGATTTGAGTAATTTGAGCAATTTTTTCTTTCACTGTCATTCTTGAAAGAAGGTCTTTGACGCGATCTTCAACTGATGAATTGGGGTCTTTGTAAATGCAGCAATTGTCCATCTTTTTGCCTGTGCTCAACCGGGTTAGCAGCAAAATTTACTGAAGGAATCCAAATAGAAATGTTGAGAAATGGGTGAAGAAGAATTGGTAGCTATGGCCAAGTTGCTGACTCACAGTTATGGATTTTCTTATGTCAACAAACAAAAACTGTTACTTTCCTTGGTTTCTCAGACTTATTCTTTTTAAATGATTTTTTTTTTGGAATATAAAAATGATATAATAATTTTTCACTATATAAATATGTTCACGGAACGCGATGATCCATTTTGAAAATTAATCGATATAATAGAAGCATAGTTTGAGATTTGATCAATAATTGTGAGTTTGAGTTAATTGATCTTGATTTGTAAGTTCGCGATGACCCTTTGGTCTAAAATATCTTTAACTAAAAACTAAATGGTTTAACTACCATCACATAAAATCAAACAAAAAAATTGAAGAGAAAACACCCAATTAATTGTACTTTAATGCTTGAAGATAAAAAAAAGAGGGTCGGACAAACCCCAACAAAAAGACTACTTCTTTATGGTTCAAAAGAAGGATAAAAACTAACCAAAAAAAAGAGAAAACTAAATAAACTTAGCTATCTAAAGAAACTCTGCTCTAATAAAGAATCTGAAACCGTCCTACACTTTTCTCTGGTCAAAATTGATAATGTTACACATACTGTCAGCAGCAAAAGAAGAAGTAAATCTCTTATGCTTTGGTTTCTAGCCCATCATTTGAGTAGAATCTCTTCCAGAACCAATGCTGACTCCACACTTTTTCATTCATTTCGTCAATAGAGACACCCTTTGTCTCCGGCAGAATCCATTTGGCAAAAGCACCCATCACGACAATCCATGCGGCGAAGAAGAAGAAGATCCCCGAGCGCATATGGCAGAGCATTGTCAGGAATGCTTGAGCAATCAGGAAGGTGCAGAACATGTTCATGCCCACAGCCAAAAAGAATCCCGAGCTTCGAGTCTCTAGCGGGTAGATTTCGCTGGGAATAAGCCATCCCAAGGGACCCCAGGACCATGCGAACCCGGCCACGAATATGCAGATCAAGACCAGTACGAACATGG
Organism: Mercurialis annua; assembly: GCF_937616625.2. Taxonomy (NCBI): domain Eukaryota; kingdom Viridiplantae; phylum Streptophyta; class Magnoliopsida; order Malpighiales; family Euphorbiaceae; genus Mercurialis; species Mercurialis annua. The sequence continues at coordinate 547,224 of NC_065575.1, read as the reverse complement.
CTGGAACCCTTGGCATCATGTTTGTAGATTTCAGAAAAGCTGCAAGAACTCCTCCCATAATAGTCTGCATATAAACTCACAGTTAGAAGGGTTTCCAAAAATGGAAAGCAAATACATAAACCAATTCATAGAGAATGAGTTACCTGGGCAACAAACATCTGAAAGGCAGCTTGTATAAGTAGGAACCTTCTTCCAACTTTATCAACGCAGAAGACGGCGACCAGTGTGGAAAGCACATTGACAGAATCAGTGACCACAGCCGACATTAGTGAAGCGTCGCTGCCCAATCCCATAGTCTGAAACAGCACAGGTGCGTAGAACATGACGACGTTGATTCCTGTAAACTGCTGAAAGATTTGAAGAATTGTTCCGCAGATAACTTGAGGCCTACTCGATCGACTCATCAGTTTGGTCCAAGGGTTTTTAACTTGTTTTGACAGTTCAATGGCATTGCAAATTTCTTCATATTCTCGATCAACATTCTCAACGCCTCGAATTCTCTTCAGAACGCTTTTAGCTTTCTCCTTCTTGCCTCGCTCTATGAGACTGGTCGGCGTTTCTGAGATGGCAAGAGAGCCGAGGAGGAGAATGATAGCAGGAACAGCGGCACCGCCCAGAGAATATCGCCAGCCATTAGGATGAATCTTTGAAGTAAAATAGTTGATGACATTGGCGATCACAATTCCGATTGTGATGAGCAACTGGAAACATATGTTGAGTCCTCCTCGGTACTTAGCCGGTGCAATTTCTGATATGAACAACGGAACCGCCTGCATAAATTTAAATTCGCTTAGTCACAGAGTCCGAATATTTAAATTGAAAAAGAAACAGAATGGACTTTCGAATTAATTACGTACCTGATTGCCGAATCCGACACCGATTCCGAGAAGAATCCTTCCGACGATCAGCATGGGAAGGTCCTGGGCGCAAATATTCAAGACGGCTCCGGCGAGAAAGAAAAGAGAGGCGGCTCGAATGGTGGGTGTACGTCCCCATCTCTTGCAAATATAAGAAGCGGCAAAACTGGAAACAATGGCAGCAAGGTAGAGAGAGGAAGTGAAAAGCTGAAGCAACTGATTATCGAATTTGCAGTAATTATCTTCCCTTGCTCGGTGCTTCTTCACGTAAACGTCCGGGAAAAACTTCTCCAAGAAATCATCCATTCCGGTCACGCCTCCTGCGGAACAGTTATTAAACATTAGTCACCGTTATCAAAGCATAATTATAATTTAGAAAAATCGAACTTGTTATAACAATACGTACCAGAAATTCCAATGTCATAGCCGAACATGAGACCACCGAAAGCTGCAATGATACTGCAAATAACCACCTGGAAAGTGAGCTTTCCGGCCAGTTCATCTCCACCGTCGCCGGCAGATTTCATAACAACACCCATTGCTGTAGAAGATTATGCTCAAGTAATTAATTATTAGCTGTTCTCTCAAGATGTGATGACTGATAAACGTAGAGGCTGTGTGCTTTTATATATACATATTAATATTAATCACTAAGCAATTAGGATTAGGATTAGAATGGAAAATTGTTAATGAAATCCCTTATCCAAAGGGATTCTATTTCCTATTGAACTCAACTAAACTGAACTTTTCTTCCTTCTTTCTTAGGATAATGTTTTGAATACACGTACTAATTACAACCTAATCACACTTCATAATTTACTGAATATAACAATTTAATACATAAAATAATTGATTTATTGTTTTTTGAACAAAGGATCACTTTAGCCCCTCAACTTGGCACAAAGTATCAAAAACGTCCAAATTAGCAAAACAGGATCACTTTTACCCTGAACTTGTCAAATTTGGTACAAAAACCCCCCTCCCCACTCTCACCTAAGAGAGTGAGGCACACTCTCCGGTTTTAAGAGTGGTTTCATTTTAGGAAGGTGGTTTTTGATAGTAAAAGGTTTAAAATAGTCCTAATTTTTCTAAAACATTTTAAATTAATACCTAATAATAATAAAAGAACAATTTAATCCCTCTAATTAAAAGTTTAAAATAGCAAATTAACCCCTGAATTGTGCATGTATAACAAATTAACACTTATATTTTACATATATAACAAATTAACTCCTAATTTTTTTAACTTTTTCAAAAAAAATAAAATTTTTTTAATTTTTTTTACCCGCAGGTCTGTTCTTCTTCAAGAACAGACCCGCGGGTCAAGAACAAACCCAGGTGAGTCACCTGGGTTTGTTCTTCTTCAAGAACAGTGTCTGTTCTTGAAGAAGAACAAACCCAGGTGACCTGGGTTTGTTCTTCTTCTGAGAACAGATCGTATAGATCTGTTCTTCAAGAGAACAGATCGCACGATCTGTTCTCTTGAAGAACAGATCGCGTCTTGCGATCTGTCATCTTTTCCGGCGAGGATTCTCGCCGGAAATCAATTTTTTTTTTTGATTTTTTATGTAAAAAGTTAAAAGAGGCCCCTAAGATTAATTAAGATTTAATTATGATTAATTAATGGTAAAATATGATTAATTAAAGTAAATTATGAATAATTAGAAACCCACTCTCCAATTAAGGTGCCATGTCAGCATAGGGGTGTATTTGTACCGGTTTTGACAAGTTTAGGGTAAAAGTGATCCGGTTTCGCTAATTTGGACGTTTTTGATACTTTGTGCCAAGTTGAGGGGGTAAAATGATCCTTCGTTCATTGTTTTTTATAAGGACTAGTTTCGCATTACGTGCTATGCACGTGGCTCGTAACGTAACTCGTCAATAAATATATTAGTAAATTTATTATAATTATATCAATTTTTTATTTATAATTAATATTAAATTAGTTAAGAATTTTTATAAAAGTAAATATAATATATTCGGTTATTAAATTTTTTTCATACTGAATTTATTCTTCTTTTGGTTTTATAATAATAATAGTTAAATAATTAACTTAATTTAATTAATAATATCTTTAAAAATAATAAGATAGAAATTTAAATAATAATATATTGATCAAATAGAGTATTTTAATTTTGTAGTGCAATCAAACTAAAAGATAGGTATTCCTACTAATTTGGAGACAATTTAGTTATTTTTTGCATACTAAAAACTAAATTGGAGATAATTTAGCTATCTATTTTAATTAATTAGAACTTTGATTACAATAATGATTAATTAAATAACTAATTAGTTAATATAAAACCTTTATTTAATAATAAACTGAAAAGGATTATTCAGTAAATTTGTCTGTCCCCCCCCCCCCCCCCCCACCCTTCCGTGCTTTTATATATAGTATAGATATAGATATAGATATAAATTCTAAAAGAATTTATTCATATTTTTATATAAACTAGTTTCGCATTACGTGCTACGCACATGGCCCGTAATGTGACTCAAAAATTTATATATTACTAATTAAATTATAATCAATTTTATATTAATTAGAACTTTTATTAAAGATAAATATAATATTTCAGTTAATTAATTTTTAAAATTAGTTGACATCAATAGCATTAATTGATAGTTTATTATCCTAATTTAGGTTTATTCATGTAGTTATGTTAGGACTTTTAATTTCGTTTTTCTAATATTAAATTTAGGTGAATAATTTACATTAGTTTTTTTTTCCTTTTTGTAACGTTTGTATCAACATTTTACATCATTATTAAAGAGAATCATTGTATTAAAAAAAAACTAGAGTTTTAGTTGTTTGTAAAGTAAGAAGGTTCCTATTAGGACATTTGAGTTATTATTACGGTAATTACAATATATAAAAAATAGAGTAGGTAATCTATAATGTAGGAAAGTTAAAAAAAAGAGGTTTGATTAGATTTGAACATATAATTTGAGTTAGATTATGATAATTATTTAATTATAAGATTAGTTATTTTGGAAAAAAATAATTATAAGATTAGTTATTATTAAGGGTATTACCGTAAAAGTGTCTGTCCCCCCTCCCTCCCTCATCCATGCTTTTATATATAGTATAGATAAATATTTATGTTTTAAATTCTAAAAGAATTTACTCATTTTTTATATAAATGAATATCCTTTTGTAATAAATTGATAGTTTGGTAAATATTCCGAAATAAATTAAAGTTCGGTATCCTTTTTGAAATAAATTGAAAGTTTGATAGTTTTTTCAAAATAAATCAAAGTTCGCTCTCCTTTTTGAAATAAATTGATAGTTCGCTAACCTGTAAGGTACTTAAACATTTTTAATTATAATTAGAGTTTTTAAAGTCAAAATTTACTATATATACACTACTAGAAACAACGAATTACCGACGAATTTTAGGGACGAACTGAAAGTTCGTTGCTAAATTTGTCATTTCCCGACGGAATAGTGATTCGTTCGTTGTTAATTTTCCAACAGATTCAGTTGATAATTTGGCGGGAAACTTTTAGCCAAAATTTGTTGATGAATTTTAGCGGCGGATCTGTCGCTATTTTGGCAGGAAACAAGGCGCCAAAAAATTTCGCCAAAAATAGCGCCGGATTACGTGTTTGTGGCTAAATAGCGACGAATTTTGAAATTCTTCACTAAAAATTAATTAATTTAAAAAATAAAAAAATATTTTATTCGAAAATGAATTATTAAAAAAATGCTTTAAAAATTTAAAAATATTTTAAAAATAATTATTTCAAAAATAGATTAATTAAAAAATATTATTTATAAAATAATATTACTTAAAATAAATTATAATTCAAAAAAAAATGCTAGAGCAAAGTGTGGGAGTAATATATTTTTTTAGTTATAATTTATTTGTTATATACATAGCTATATAATAACAATAGTTTGAGTTGGTCAAAATTGAGTTAAGTGTACTGTGAGAGAGAATTTCAAGGTTAAAGACTTTTGGGTGGGAACAATATGATGAATGACCTACTAAAAAGTTTGTGAAAATCTTGAGTGGATGACTTATCGGGTATACATATCAAATAAGAAGGATGACCTACTGGGAAGTTTGTGAAAATCTCGAGTGGATAATCTATCGGTTGATCGCAAATCAAATAATAGTTAAATGAACAGTTTTTACAGTTTAATTATAAATATTTTCAAAAAAATAATAATATTGCTAATCCATCGCTAAATAACCGGAAATTTTGGAAAATCCAATATCTCATCCGTCAATAATCAATATATAATTTCCTCTAATTCGTCGCTAAATTAGCGATTGATTTTTTTTCTACCGCTAATTGTCTAGCGGTGAAAAAATTATCAACCGAAGCAGTTTGTTGTTAATACGTCGCTAAAATAATTTAGCGATCCCCCTCATTCTTCGAGAATCAGAAAGATTTTTTTCAATCGATATTTCACGATCAAGGGTGTAGTACTATTTGTAGTAGTGGTCCTTATATATCGTATTAACAATCGAAAGATGATTTCTGATATTTTAGCAAAATGCAGATTAAGTGGTCCTTTTGTTTTTCGATCATTGAACTTTTATTTTTTTTCATTTTGATATTTCAAGCCAAAAATACTTAAATGGCAGTCGTAAATTGACATGTGGCAACCAGATTTTACTAGTTTTACCTTGAATATTTATCACACATACATAATTTCACTTTTAAAAAAGTTTTTAGGTTAAATTATACATATATGGCAAGTTTTTAGGTTAAAAAAATTAATTCCGGCTGCCACATAAGCATTTTTTGGCCAGAAAATATCGAAATAAAAAAAAGTTCAGTGATTAAAAAGAAAAAATAATAATTTAATGACTAAAATAAAAAAAATTGAAAGTTCAGTAATCATTAGGATCAATTACCCGTTATTTGGGAGTGTTATTTGCTATCATTGTTTCTTTTTGTAGCAATTATAGATTTGAAGATTAGTGTCTTTTTATTAGAATTCTCAAACTCTAATTCCGTGACGCAATAAAATTATTTATATGTGACTGTTATTTGCTATCATTGTTCCTTTTGTAGCAATTATAGATTTGATGATTAATGTCTTTTCCTATAAATTTTGATTGCAAAATAAAATTTTTTTTTAGAGGAAAGATTGGACTATATTAATCAAGAAGAACAATTAACAAATTCGTTGACTGGGAATGGAAGATCACTGTCAGTTCTACAATCTTTTCCTATAAAAATGCCCCACTTAGCTAAAGCGTGAGCAACCTGATTACATTGTCTACGAACATGCTGGAAATATACCCTGTGATTCGCCGTAAGAGCAATACAATCATCGATAGTAAGTTGAACTGGATCGATAGCACCTGAAGGATTGTGGAGTCTGTCAATGACCAAAGTTGCATCCGATTCGCAAATCAAACTTTCCCTTGGGATATCCGCAGTCATCTGAATGCCCATAAGAACAGCCCTTGCTTCAGCACTTTCCACATCTGTTATTCCATGCAAAACTTGAACACTCCACCTGATAACGGCCCCTGTAGAGTTCCTGCAGACCGCACTAGCCACTGACAGGTTTCTACTACTGGAGATCGCTGCATCTGTGTTCAGTTTGATAGAGTGTAAAGGAGGAGGATACCATTTCACGTCAATAGCAGGCTTAAGGGCTTTAGAGATTCTGTCAGAAGCTGAACAGTCCTTTTGCATAGGGACTACGTACCTGAACAGAGACGCAGCTGGCTGTCTATGGTTACCAAATACAAGATTGTTCTGATCAAGCCAAATGGTCCACAAGCTTTGAATAAACACATGTAAGTCATCACCCTTTAACACACTGAAAATCTGAGTAAGCCACTCCGTCATATTTCTACCGGAAAAACAGTTGACACGGACGTTCAAAGGAGATAAAAGCCAAAGCCCTCGTACCGCGTCACATTCCTTCAGAGCATGAATCTGAGTTTCCTCTAACATACCGCATCTTGGACATAAACTGGATATTTCAGGTAGCCTGCAAGCTAATTTGGAATTACACGGCAATGACTCATGAAAGATGTGCCACAGAAAATGGCGAACCATAGGTTGAACCGAACACTTCCAGATTTTGGACCAAAGATCAGTACCTGAGTTGAAAGACGAACTAGAGGCGTGATTTTTGTCCAACAGTTTAACCGCTTCATAGTAACCCGACTTCACAGAATAGAAACCACTCCGATTATGGACCCAAAACAGTTTATCCGGAGGGAGATTTCTAATCTTTAATATTTAAAGATTATGAAAAATAGCTCTCCATCTATTTTCTGAAAATCTAATCTTTAATTTTTAAAGGCTTAATGGCGTAAAATAATCACGAACTTTAGCGTGTTTTGCAAATTTAACATAAACTTTTAATTTTGGCAAATTAATACACAAACTTTCAATATTTTGCAATTTTAGCACTGATCAATTTTCCTTCAGAAAAATAAAGAAGAATGATGATGTGTACACTGGAATAACCACTGTTCCGGCGTCCACATCAGCAATTTTCTGACGGAAAATTGATCGGTGCTAAAATTGCAAAAAATATAAAGTTGATGTATTAATTTGCCAAAAATTGAAAGTTTATGTTAAATTTGCAAAACATGCTAAAATTTGTGATTTTTTACGCCGTTAAGCCATTTTTAAATTATATTTATTTTCTATATTATTTAGCAAAAACAATTTTTTATGTTGTCGTGATTGTGTCGTTAATTTTTATCCTTTATTTGGCGTTATTATATATCACATTCTTGACACTTTCTCCTTTGAGCATCTTAATGACGTTTTTTTCTTAAAAGAACATATTTAAATAAATAAATAATTTTTTTAATAATAATGAATATAAAATTAATCTAATGTAAGAGAATTTTTACTTTTAGAAATTATAGGGTTTAAAATACAAAAGTTAATAATTTTGAAAGAAGTAACAAAAGTTAGAATACATATTGTATTTTTTTTAAATAAATAACTGTTTTGACTTGCTAAATTTAAAGTGTCAAACTGATTTTTTATTTTATTTTTAAAAATAAAAATCCCCTTTGAAACATTATTTTACATTTATATTTTTTTATGTAATTTTAAAGAGTTCATTATAGATTTAAAAAGTAAAGTTTATATATTTGGCACTATCTTGAATTTTAGATGGACTACGGAACTATCCAACGCCAAAGACAGGTATCTGAAATCATATGTCAATTAAAATTAGATTTTTTTTTTATCTATATCACTTTATTTTATGTGCCATTATTTTACTTCATTATTTTTTTCTAATAATTTTTTAATATCTTTATTTTATTTGGTTGGACACTTCGTAGTAGTGATTTTACAGGTAACATTATTTTGGTCAGGGTTCTATGTTAGCGTAGTTGTACCAATTGTAATATTCATTGGCGCTTCAAATATTGATAAAGAAGGTGTTACTCACAAGTAGGGATGGCAATGGGGCGGGGTGGGGACGGGGAAGCCATCCCCATCCCCATCCCCGCGTCTATGGGGAATCACCATCCCCGTTCCCATTTAATTAATGGGGATAAAATCATGCCCGTCCCCATCCTCATGGATTCCCCATCCCCATGGGGATCCCCGTTCCCCGTACAATTAAATATAATTTATAAATAATTTTATTATTTTCATAAGATATTTAAAAAAAAAATCATTATAGAAAATACTATTACCTTTTATAATATTATATATTTATAACTAAATAGAAAATAATAAAAAAAATTATGTTAAATTATTTAAAATTATAAATAACATACTAAAACTTATAATTTAATATAAATATACATAAATATAAATCGGATCCCCATGGGGACGGGGATGGGGATCCCCATGGGATGGGGACTATACTTCCCGTCCCCTCCCCATCTTCGTGGTTGGGGAATGATTTTCCCCCATCCCGTACCCATGGGGGTAATTGATGGGGATTCCCCGCCCTATTAGGGGCGGGTCACCACGGGAAACGGGGAATCCCCTCCCTATTGCCATCCCTACTCACAAGATATGATAATCTAATTCTGGATGATGCTGATGTTGCTGATTCCTTCTCTATTAATCACATAGACGTTTAAATAGTTATACAAATCTAGTTTTCCAATTCTTGAAAATTAGATTTTAGTTTGTGATTTATATATGTAATTGGTTAGCCCATTTGGTGGCTAGAAAAGCCCTTATCGATGATTGTCTTTGCAGTAGTCATCATTTCCTTATGGAATGACTCAATTGTTGAAGAATCGTTCATCTTTGTATTTCTCACATTTCATTCTATGAAATTTTAGCTAATTAATAGTGCATTAAATTTGATAGAATGTTGTTTATCAATAAGTCTAGTACAAAGAAAACAGATCAAAGTGATATATTGAAACTCTAAGCTACAATTGATCATTGGAAATAGAAATAAATTAAATTATAACAAAACAAGTCACAACGATCCGTATTAGCTCTCGAGTTCGAGCCCTGGGGTACTTCTTCGGAAAAATAAAATGCAATTCTTATTGAATTGAATTTTTCTGCCCCTTGGAGACATGATAGTCTGTGTAGTATCTCTTCCAAAACCAGTGTTTCATCCACACCATATCGATCATTTCGTCGATTCGGATTCCTTTTGTCTCCGGCAGGAAAAATATTGTAAATAAGCACATGATAGCAAGCCAGGCAGCAAAGAAGAAGAAAATTCCGGATCGGAGATGGCATAACATGGTGAGAAATGTTTGAGCAATTAGGAACGTAGACAACATGTTAATGCTAACAGTAACGAACAAAGCACTAGTTCGAGTCTCTAATGGGAATATTTCGCTCGGAATTAACCAGCATAACGGACCCCATGACCATGCAAATCCCATCAAGAAGCAGCATATAAACAAGATCACAGCAATACAATACACTTTTGGCACCGCATTTGTGCTATGTAAGAATGCTGCAAGAATTCCTCCAATTGCACACTGCAAGGACCATAAACACGATTACAGTTAAATATATGCAATTAACTGCTGGGTTTATTAATTTATGTTAAAGAAACTGAGCTAAAATCTCCTAGTAATTCTGGCCCATCTACGTAATTTGAGAGGTTCGGACAGAGTGTTAACGTTGATACTACTAGGGTTATATGACCTATGCTTACCAAAATGAACATTTTCAAAAATATAAATTTTTGAAGTTTCAAAAGCATTTTTAAGTACGGAAATAAAATGCTGCATATAGGACTCGATAAATTTCCGTGCAGTCTTCGACATATACAAAAGCCTAATGGGTGCAGCTTTAAATGCTACTACCAACTGGCTTACCTGAAAGATGAGCATATGGACAGCGCCTTCAACTAGCAGAGCTTTTCTTCCGTATCTATCGACAAAGAAAACAGCGACAAAAGTACATATTGGTTTAACAGTATTAGCCATAACGGCAGACAACAGCGATGCATTATCTTTAACTCCCATTGTCATAAACAGGACAGGGGCATAGAACATTACAGCAGTGATGCCTGTGACTTGCTGGAAGAATTGAAGAACCGAACCGCAAATGAGCTGAGGCCTATTATACCGACTAATCAGGTTCTTAAAAGGGTCTTTTATTTGCTTAGCAAAATCCACAGCATTGCAAATTTCTTCATACTCTTTATCGACATCATCAACACCTCTGATTTTCTTCAGAGTAGACAATCCTTCTTCGAGTTTTCCTCGCTCTATAAGGCTTGTAGGTGTCTCTACAATTACCATTGATCCGAAAAAGAGAATTAGAGCTGGTCCTGCAGCGCCGCCTAACGATATTCTCCACCCGTATGGGTGCTTAGCCGTGAAATAATTAATGATATTAGCAATCAGAATGCCTATTGTGCATAGGAACTGGAAACAAATGTTAAGCCCTCCTCTGTTTTTCGCAGGCGCAATTTCTGATATGAACAACGGAACTGCCTGCATTGGCGATTCCATTGAAACATTTTATTAAACAGTCTAAGCCACATTAAAAATGGGTTAATGTTAAAGAAATCACGAACTTTACACGTTTTCTCATTTTAATCACGTAGTTTAAATTTTCTCATTTCCATGCACGAATTACCACTTTTTCCCAAATTCATGCACGGTGTTGAGGTGGCACTCATTCATTGGTGTAAAATGACCTCCACCATTGAATTACACCAATGGAGTCGTCACACCTCAGCACCGTGCATGAGTTTGAGAAAAAGTGGTAGTTCGTGCATGAAAATGCGAAAATTTAAACTACGTGATTAAAATGAAAAAACGTGTAAAGTTAGTGAATTTTTATAATATTAACCCTTAAAAAATCCATAAAATAGCTGTGATTGAAATCGGTCACCTGGTTACCAAAACCAACTCCAGCTCCAAGGAACATTCTTCCAATGATCAACATTTCAAGATTCTGAGCAGAAGCATTGAGTATAGCTCCGATGAGAAAGAGGACAGAAGCGATCTGCATGGTCGGTTTCCGACCAAATTTCTTGTTAACTATAGAAGCAACACCACTAGCTATAACGGCTGCAATATAAAGAGAAGATGTAAAAAGCTGAAGCCATTGATTATTGTATTTGCAGTAATTATCTGTTTTCGCTAGATGTTTCTTCACATAAACACTAGGAAAAAACTTCTTCAAGAAACTATCCATTGATGTTACTCCTCCTGCACACAAAAAAAAAAGCACCAATTAAATAAAATATACAACTCTTAAACCGGAGAAAGATTCTCCGGTCATTGGCTCTCAACTGTGAAGGATTATGACGGATTAACGGTACCGGAGATTCCGATATCATATCCAAACATGAGACCACCAAAAGCTGCAATTATAGTACAAAGAATAACTTGCTTGGTAAGCTTGGCAGGTAAATCCTGATGGCCACCACCGCCAGATTCAACGGCAGCTACTCCGGCCATGATGATTTCTCTGCAAATCCAAAATGAAAAATGAAAAATGAAAAATATAATAGTAGAACAAAATTGTTTGTTTTAGAGTTTGGATTAGTTGAGGTTAGTGTTTGATATATTGTGATTGTAATGGATATAAAATTGTTGTTCTAGTATTGGATAATAATCTAAGACTCTATATCCTTTTTGACTGCTGAAATCTCTCGTTTTTACTTGTTCCAATCTAGAACCAAAAAATTCATTAAGTAATTTTAAACATGTGATTAATGCCAACCAATTTTTCCTAAACAAGGTTAAACATACTTATCCTCAATATGGTAAGCAATATAAATCTCACATGTTCTTTCCAGTCAAAATAGGAATATGGTATTTAACCCTCCTTTTTTCTTGTCCTTCCTAATTGTACTGTCTAACGTGTTAACTTTTCATTTGCCTAATTTTCTTCTGAAAACGTATAACTCAAATAGCATTACTTGTCAAAATAATTTTAACTGTAATGTTTTAAGAAAATATTATCTGTCCCAACAGACAGCACAATATTCCAAATATGATTTTTAATTTTTTTATATACACTAATGTTGCTTTACGTGTTTCACACGTGGCTCATAGTGTGACTCGTCAAAATATTATATATATATTTAGTTAATAATTATAAATTATATTTAAATGTAAATTATCAAATAATTATTGATATAGTAGTTTAATTAGGAGTAGTCTATCTTATTTATAGAGAATATAAATTGAAAGTATTGAATAATAATTTATTAAAAATAATTTATCTCAATTAAAATTCTAAGTGATTATATAATAATTAAAATAACAATATTAAAGTAGACTATTTTAGTTAGAATTCTAAACAATTATCTCTACATAGTATTATAAATAGTTTATTTTAGTTAATACTATATCTTTAATTATCTCTAATAATTTTTTAATTAATAATTACATTTTATAAAGTAAAAAGGACATTAACGGAAATGTGTCTGTCCCCCTCCCCTATAGAAGTATAGATAAAAGCATAAATATACCTTATGTCTCCCATTTAGGATGTTTTTTTTTTTTTGCCAATTTCTTATGTTTCATTGTAAATTTTTAGCATATTTTTTTTTATTCTTGTTTTATTTCAATGGTCAAATATATTTTATAAAACATTTAATAACATGTATAACGTAAAAACATAATTAATAAAGACAAAAGAAAATAAATAAATAAATATAATTTATGTATTTTAATATGTGTGAAATATAACAAAGGAATTTTCTTAATGGGGTAGAGGGAGTATTTCAAAATAGTCTTGTGAAGATAATTCTAGAGAATTCTGTGAGATTTTTACGATCCGTAATATCTTTTATTGACATGTCAAGCGGTACAATAATGAATTATTCAGTTTAACTATAGTAATTTTAGAAAATATTATTTGTCCCAACAGATATCACATATATTCCAAATGTGATATAAATTTTTTATATATAAAAAAGATAAATAAAATTTCATAAGTTGAAGTTTTTAAAATACAATTTTTTTAAATTAAGAATTTATAATATTATTTAATTTCACCCGCGTGACGTGCGAAAATCAACCTAGTTCTATATAAAAAGAGAAGATAGTATGTACAACCAAACAAGCGTAGATAGTTCTAAAATATTTCGGAGAAGTTTTGTGAAGAGAATTCTAGAGAATTCCGGAATATACTTGGGTAGAGTCTTCTAGAATATTCTGGAGAAATTTTGTGAAGAGAATTTTAGAAAATTTTAGAATGTAACCTCGTTGGGGTGCGAGATTTTCATAATCCGTAGCATTTTCTATTGACATATCAAGGAGGATCTAGATTTTCCGAATCTGTAGCATTTTCTATTGGAATGTAACCTCGTTATATTGAATAGTGAGCTTGATGCTCCGGTTGATATGGAAGGGATTAGACAGTCCCTAGCTTAAGACCCATTTGGGTGCGTTCTTTTCCTTCGCTTCGTTTTTATGATGTTACACAAAATTAAGATTATGATCTGGAACGTTCAAGGTGCCGGTTCAAAAGAGTTTCAAAGAGGTTTTCGTAATATTTGTATGTCTCATAATTTTGATATTGTCGGAGTGCTCGAGCCTCGCATTAGCAGAGTCAAGGGGATTGCTTTATCAAAAATAGTAGCTTCCTTTTTTCTCATAGAGTTGAAGCTAATGGTTTTTCTGGCGGTATTTGGATTCTTTGGAAGGAGGGGTTTCAAATAACCGTTTTAGAGAATAATAAGTATTATATCCACATGCGTGTTCATGATGGGTGCGATCAATTTCTTCTCACAGTGGTTTATGCTAGTCCCAATGCCGCTCTTAGAAAGTTTGTTTGGGCGGACTTGAATGGAGTAGCAGACTCAGTTAGAGAACCGTGGTTAGTAGGGGAAGATTTTAATGCGGCTCTTAAAGACAGTGAAAGGAGGGGAGGTTCTAATGGTCGAAATGGTAGTTGTAGTCTTTTCCGTAACTGGTTTGAGGTTAATGATATGGTTGACTTGGGTTTTGTTGGCTCTCCTTTTACTTGGAGGCGAGGCAATCTTTTGAAGAGACTTGATAGATTTGTTAGTAATCAAGCCTGGGTTCATAAATTTTCTGGCTGTTACGTTCGTCACCTTCCGAGAATACATTCAGATCATTGTCCTATTTTTGTTCAATTTTCCAAACACCATCACGCTGTGCACAGTCCCAAGCAGTTTTGTTACTTGGCAGCGTGGTTAGGTGATTCGGGATTTAATCAGATTGTGCAAGGGAGCTGGAATAACTCTGATTCATTCCTGGAGCCTACTAAGCATTTTACGAAAGTAGTCAGAGAGTGGAATTTCAATACTTTTGGGAATATCTTCAAGAAGAAGAAAAACTTATTGGCCCGTTTAGGGGGCATCCAGAGGTCTCGGGACTCTCATTTTTCCCCGACTCTTCTGAAAATTGAGAACCAGCTTCTTCAAGAGCTTGACGAAGTTTTATATCAAGAGGAACTCCTTTGGATTCAAAAATCTAAATGTGACTGGGTGAATGACGAGGGCCGTAACTCATCGTTTTTTCATAAAAATATTAAGCAACGGAGAAGATATATTAAAATCATGGTGCTGAATAATGACGATGGTGTGGCTATTGATGATCAAGACATGTTAAAGCTTATGGCTACTGAGTATTTTTCGAAGTTATTTACCAAAAATTCAGATCCAGACCTTCATCTTTCGGCTAGAGGTATGTTTCCTCAGTTGAGTTCTGATATGTTAACGATTTTGAATGCTAGAGTGTCCAATGATGAGATAAAAGCAGCACTTTGGGAGATGAAACCGTTAAAAGCTCCGGGTCCCGACGGTTTTCATGCTTTGTTCTACCAAAGTCGGTGGAACGTTATTGGCAAGAAATTGTGTAGCTTTATCAAGGACTTGTTTGATGGAGCCCCTTTTCCAGTTGATTTAAACAAAACGCTCATTACGCTCATCCCGAAATGCGAGAATCCCAGTTCTCTTAATTCTTTTAAACCCATAAGCTTGTGCAACGTTTCATACAAAATCGTTACCAAGCTTATTGCTAATAGATTGAAAAAGATTATGCCCCACATTATTGGTCCCGCTCAAACGAGCTTTGTTGCGGGTAGACACATTACCGATAATATCATCATTGCCCAAGAAGCTATGCATTCTATGCGTATGAAACGAGGTCGAAAGGAATTTATGGCGATTAAAATTGATTTGGAAAAAGTGTACGACCGGGTTTCTTGGAATTTTCTTCATGACACCATGACGGATATTGGCATCCCTCCATACTTGGCTAAAGTCATTATGAGTTGTGTCTCCACCCCTTCTATGAGTATTTTGTGGAATGGAAGCCCTTTGAATTTTTTTCAATCCGTCTTTGTGGAGTGAGACAAGGAGACCCTACTTCTCCTTATCTCTTTGTTTTATGTATTGAAAGGCTCGCTCACCTCATCACTGTTGAATATGGTTTGAGCAACTGGAAACCTATGTATTTGAGTAGGGGAGCTCCGGCTCTCTCATATATCTTTTTTGCCGATGATTTGATTCTTTTTTGCGAAGCTACGGTGGAGCAAGCGGAGGTGGTTAATCGGACTCTTTCCAATTTTTGTGCTTCTTCGATTCAAAAGATTAACATGGAAAAGACCAAAGTCATTTTCTCGGCTAATGTTCCTTCTAATGTCAGTAACATAGTAGCCAAGAAACTGGGGTTTACTAAAACAAATGACTTAGGGAAGTATTTAGGTATGCCTCTTCTTCATGGTAGATTGACAAAGGCTCATTCGAGGGGTATGATTTCTCGCATTAGTGACCGCCTATCGAGATGGAATGCTAAGTCGCTCTCCCTAGCTGGTCGCTCTACGCTTGCTAAGTCAGTAATAGAAGCTATGCCGGTCTATGCTATGCAAACTATCGCTGTTCTGAAAGGCATTTGTGAGGACATTGAGCTGAGGTGCAGAAATTTCTTGTGGGGATCGTCGGAGTCGGATAGAAAACTCAGTCTTGTAAAGTGGTCGACAGTAAGACAACCTAAAGATAACGGTGGGTTAGGTTTAAGACAGTTGTAAGTTATGAACAACGCGCTGCTCATGAAAATTGGTTGGGGTGTGATTGCTAATCCAAATTGCTTCTGGGTTAAGTTTTTAAGGGCCAAGTATACGTTCTCTAATGATAACATCTACAACTTAAATCGAACCAATGGAGCTTCTCATTTGTGGAAAGCTTTGAGTAAGAATTGGGAGAATATCGCTGCTGGTGTGAGATGGGCTTTATGTGATGGGTCGCAGGTTCGGTTTTGGGTTGATCTTTGACATGGTGGGTCGAGCTCACTACTTCAGAATACCATTTCTGCTGTTCCTGATATTGAGCTAAATGATTTAGCTAGAGATTTTGTGAATGATAATTTTTCTTGGAATTGGGCAAAGTTTGAAAAGTATTTGCCTCCTTTTACTCTCTTGGAGATTGCAAAGTTTGTTCCTCCTAACCCTGCAAATGGTTCAGATTTCATTTATTGGGCACACTCTCCGTCGAGGAAGTTTACTACGAGAAGTGTGTATCATGATTTGGCTCATGATGATTGGAATGATTCAGATAATCAGTGGAAAATCATTTGGGATTGGCCTGGTCCGGAACAGATTCGTTATTTTCCGTGGCTCGTTTCTCATGACAGTCTCTTGACGAACGCAGAGAGGTATCGAAGGCATATTTCTGATAATGATTTTTGTCCCAGATGTGAGAATGAAGTAGAAGACAGTATGCATGTTCTTCGTGATTGTGTGTACGCTAAAAACCTGTGGTATCGCCTCATCGATCGGAGTAAGTATACCCAATTTTTTGAATCTGGTATGCATGATTGGCTGTACAGCAACCTTTCTGGACAGAATAATGGCAATTTGAAGAATGATTGGGTTTGGATCTTTGGAGTTGCTATTTGGCGAATCTGGGTGTGGAGAAATAATTCCATATTTTCCAATGAAGACAACTCGATTGAGCATGTGCTCACTGATATTAAGAGGAGGGTTAACTATATCATTTTGGCGAGGGAATCTAGAGCCAAAATTTAAAAAATCCCACCAAAAGAGATTATTCAAATTGCTTGGCAGTGCCCGCCAACCGGTTGGGTGAAAATTAACACAGATGGTGCTTTCAACACGACATCTAAAGTTTCTCGAGCAGGTGGGCTTATTAGAAACGAATTTGGCGGCTGGATCGGTAGCTTTTCTATGACTATCGGAGTTGATTTAGTGATGGGAGTTGAGCTTAGAGGAGTTTACCATGGGCTGAAAATGGGTTGGGACCTTGGTGTCAGAAGAGTTATTATTGAAGTTGATAACAAGAACGTGGTGGATAAAATTAATGATGGTTTTGATGCAGGGCACTACTCCAATCTTATTGCTGCGATTCAGTCTTTAATTGCTGTCACGGCCCAAAATCGAGGGCCGCGACCGGCGCTAGGGAATAGGAATTGTAGTTCCAAAACTCGTAGCAAGCCTGAAAATCACTAAAACTTTTTCGCAAATAACAATCATACAAAGACTTTACAAACGGAAGCATTGATATACACTAGTAAAACAATACAACTTGCTCGGACCTATCGTTTCCGTACTTTGTACGTACTAACCCGACATATAATACTAGTGTTACATACACCTCACGGGCATTTACCTCCATGGAATAAATATGACAATCGTAGCCAAAACAAACATAAACACACTGACAACAACTGTAAACAATGAAAAATGTATTAATGTACTAGGCTACGACACTGGTCAGACATTACACTACTGCAACACTTATGAAAGTCGGGACTGTACATAGCCAAAGGGACTTCCGGTCAAAGACGGACTTCTAGCCAAGTTCAGAATCTAGGTACCTGAAAACACACACTATTGGGGGGTCAGCTATTAAGCTGAGTGAGTTATACTTTACTTAACATATTATCAAAATAAGCATCACATTTTAAAAACATGTTTAAAATATTTATACAATCACATTTTTAAACAATTCCAACATATACAATCACAACCATTGCAAACAATTCACTAAATACAAGTATTTGATCCGAACGAAACCTTAATCTTAAACTCCTAACCTCTCCTAATCTGTATCATATTCGAATCAAATCATTTCAATACAAGTGGTACGGTCCCGAGATAGTTCGACCGAGTTACCGCTACCACGTGGCATAGTCCCGAGATAGTTCGACCGAGTTACCCACCAGATACGGGTCCCGAGATAGTTCGACCGAGTTACCTCGTACCTGCCAAAATTATAATTCTCCTTTCCGATACCCAAACATATCCCATTTCATAATCATAAATATGATCAACATTTAATGAGCTCATATCAAACGTTTCAATGTACGAATATCTAGACTCTTATAAACACCGGTGATCACACGGCCTATTGACGCCCAATAGGTAGCTCGTTTCTTCGGATCTTATACAAATTCACATTGGCAATTAATTAACAAGTCATAAACAAAATAATACAATCCATATATCAACAAATCAATCCATAAACAACAATTCAAATATTATCCAATCCAACAAGAACAATTCAATCAAATCAAACTATACAATTTATGCGATGCATTTAGTAATAATAATATATATAGTATATATAAAATAGTTTTTAATACGATAATAAGAGTGAGTAAAATATACTCACCGTTTGCTATCCATAACCTTTGATAATAGCTAAGCGATGTCGCGTTTTGTAAGTTCCAGGTTCCATTGGTAGTCGCCTTATCGAGTCTACATAAATTCGATAATAGCTCGAATTAATAACAATCTAACTATAATTAATTAATTCAAAACTAGGTTTCTAGCCAACTTCGGCTTTCGAAACCGTTCAATTAAAACAGTCTGACCTCTAAACAAAATTAACATTCTTAAAGTTTAGAATGTCGCCTACAACTTTCGTTTAGGTCTCGGACTGAGATTAGTACCCGAAGGTATTGCAATTTGGCTTGGAAGTTAATAACTTGGGGCTGTCCAAATTTTAGAACTGTTATGCGCGAGATAATGTTCTAATTTATTTGAGCCATTTAAAGGCCGAACTAGCAGAAGCTTATACTTAGACATTTATAGAAAACAACCTTAAGTTTCCGTATCAACAAACAGAACTTAATTTGGAGCTATATACCTTGAGATATTGCTCTCGCAATATGGCTGTTCCGCAGCGCGATAATTCCAGCAACATCGTCAAATTATTTCGCGCATACTTGACTCGTAACTTATGACTCGTCGATATTTGAAACCTATTTCTAGCATACCTTAATACCAGTCCTTATACCTCACCACAAACGCATTCATTTCATGTCTACTCACCATTCAAAATACTTTGGCATAAACTACACATTTTGGCTTAACTAAACATGCCATTTTCATTCAAATATTAATCAACTTTGTAATCAACATTATACAATCCAAATTACTTCAATCCAGCCCTAACTAATTCAAACTAAAGCCTATGATTATCATTTAAACCCTTCACCCTTAACCATCATCATGGCCGAATCTTTGACTCCAATTCATATCCCAAAATTTTATCAATAATCAATCATACAACACCATTTCTATAACCTAAAACAATCAATAATCAAACATCACCACCATTATTAATCCAAACATCAATTGAAGCCCTTAACATACATCTTCCATAATAAACAACCCTCAAGACTCACCAATTCAATCATTAAAGTTTGCATAACCATCAATTTACATCTCATAAACACCAAATTCAAACTTAAACACATCATTATCACCATTAACATCAAAACCCGAAATAATTATCAAAATCCTAACTGAGATACGGTGATTTTTACCTTGATTTTCAGTGCTAGATGTGTAGCTCTCGCTCCTCTCGTTCCGTGGCCGCAAGAATCGCTCCAATCAGATAAAAATGAAGAAGTTATGGAGTTTTGAAAATTGTTCATGTTGATTTCTCAAATGATGAAGATGATCTCGTTTTTGTCTTTTGAAATTGGGATTTTTCTGAGTTTAAATCACATAAAATAGGCTTTTATATTAATGGCGAAGTGTCCTTTTTAATCCTTGAAGTTGCCACCTCCATAACTTCCAATTTCCAACTTTTCTTTCGTCCAATTTCGTCCGCCGATTGCTTAATCTTTCAAACTCGATAAATTTTTTTATTATTTATGTTCAAATAAATAATATCACCTTAATACTTCATAATTTTATTTCCGATAATTTGTTTTAACAATTTTGGAGTAAAAACGCTCAAATTCCAATTTGAGCAAAAATGCACTTTTCCTTACTTTTTTTCGTCCAAATCTCATTTTAATAATTATCGATAACCAAGTTATCGATATTATTTTTATAAGTAATAATTCCCGTCATTAATATATTAAATTTATATTTTTCGAGAATTAAATCCTTATTTTCCAATTTTCGAGTTTAAGTGCACTTTATCCACCTTTTCATATTTTCCTTTTTGAGTATAATTCCATTTCCTTTATGGAATTTTAATATTGAGATTTTCTTATTAAAATCTCCATATCGACCTACTCGGGTCTTCTTCTATTTAATTATTTTCCGATAATTCCTTTTCTGACCGCTTTAACAGTTTAAATTTAGACACATTGCTTACTTTGGCAATGTCAGACATACGGGGTATTACAATTGCCAAAGATTGGGTCGTCAGAGTATGTCATATTTTTAGAGAAGGTAATCATGTGGACGATCATCTCGCGGCACTTAGCGATGAAAGTTTGATAGGTTTCGTTATGCATGAGAGACCGCCAGCAAGCTTAAGTTATTGGCTTATGCACGATCTTCGGGGTGTGGCGTATGATCGCTATGTTTAGCTTGGTTTTTGTTTAGGCTTTGCCTCGTTTTTTTGTACCAAAAAAAATTATAACCATAATCAATTCTATATTTCAAATTTATTCTACGATGGAAGAAAATTTCAATGAAAATCAAGTTGAAAGTAACAAAAATGAAGACATAAATTCACTTAGAATTGATGCAATCGAAAGTGAAGTTTTACTTGAAAGTGAAGTTAATTAATAACAATAAAGATGAAGACAAAGATTTTTTAATCAAATTTCTTGAGGAAGGTAAAAACACTTTACAATTAAAGTAATGCTTTTTTGAATGTTTATGATCCATACAATCAAGAATCATCAATTTAAGAAATTAATTTTAATTGATGCTGAGGTTAGTTTTTATTATATATAAAACACTTTTTAATTGTATTATATTTTTATGGATTTACATATATGCTTATTGAATTATTGTGCCCAAAATTTGAATATATATTGGTAATATAAAGGTCTAGCAAACCGTACTCCAAAAAATGATAAAGACCAATTTTTTTTTTTTTTGAGATTGAACAAAAAAGATGGAAAAAGAGAATATATTAAAAGTTTTATTGTAGTTGATGTTCAAGATTATGAAAAAATACAAGTTTCAATTAATATCGAGGAAGATGATAAAGACCAAGATCAAAGACTACATAAAAAGGTTAAGATTGAAAAAGATTGAGACTGCTGATATATGATACTTCTCAAATAACTTTTTTTTAATTAGATTTTTGTTTTTAATTATTTATTTTTATTATTTAGTTGTTTGAAAACAAATATTTTAATTAATAAAGTATTATTTAGCTTTTAGATGTTTCATACATGTTTTACTTTATTTTGTTATAAAAGGAATTTAAAACACACACATAATAAATTATGACTCTAAGTGCTTAACTTAAATATATAAATGAAATCTGTATATATAAATAAGCCATATAAATATAAAATTATTTAAAAGGAATGCAAATTGGTATTCCTGAGTTAAACAAAATTCAAAACTTAATTGTAACTATAACTTTTTCCGACTGATGATGGTTCTGCACATTCCTACAAGAACAATAATTAAAATATAATTAATTAAATAAATAAATCAAAACTTCTAAATAAACTTCTAAATAAACCTTTATAATAAATATAGTTATAAATTTCATTACTGTATATACCATCCATTTTAATAAGAACTATTGAATTAATAGGACTCTTTATTAATTGAATATATTCTAAAGAGTCAAAATATTCAAGCATAAATATATTAATGAAATATAAATAATAGTATATTATTAAAATTATAAATCAAAAACTACAATTACAATTAAAAATAACGGGTCATATAATACCGCTCACGTGCGTAGCACGTGGCGAAAAACTAGTACAATATATAAAAACACGAATGGGGAGAGGGGACAGGCAAATTTACTGAATGACCCTTTTTAATTTACTACTAACTGATGTTTTGATTAAAGGTTTTATGGTCATTTAAAAATAGGAGTATAGTGATTTAAATTATTGAGTAATTAAAGTAGCCAATTTGATTTAAATAAGGAGTTAACGAATTTGAATCAAACAAGGAAAATAAAAATTAACTAAATTTTCGTATTAATCTGCTGAAAATCTTTAAATTTGTAACTAAAAGTACAAAATTTACTCAATTTTTGTGTTAATTCGCTGAAAACTCTTAAGTTTGAAACTAGGGATTTGGGACTAAGGCTATTTTGGTTCGTAACTTCCTATTACAAAAAAAAATCTAACTAAATCTTCACCTAAATTAAATGTCAGTAAATCTAAGTCTTGATTAATAATAGCTGGAGCAATCAGAAGCATCTTAAAGACAACATCCTTTCTTTCACCAAGAATGTTCAAACCTGGAATGTTGAAGTGTTCGGTAACATTTTCAAGCAAAAAAAAGTTCTATTGGCCCGCATTAATGGGATTCAAAAGTATCTTGAAAACCGTCCTTCAACTTTTCTTACGGAGTTAGAGATTAAGCTTCAAAAA
Source organism: Mercurialis annua (assembly GCF_937616625.2). Lineage (NCBI taxonomy): Eukaryota > Viridiplantae > Streptophyta > Magnoliopsida > Malpighiales > Euphorbiaceae > Mercurialis > Mercurialis annua. The sequence continues at coordinate 524,210 of NC_065575.1, read as the reverse complement.
GATCTTGAAGAGATTTCTTTAAGAGAAGAAGCTTATTGGCAGCAAAAATCGAGATGCAATTGGATCATGCTAGGTGACCGCAATACCTCTTACTTCCATGCTAAAGCAACGGCCAAAAGAAGGCGTAATCGTATTTGCGCTCTTAAAGATGCGGATGGTAATTGGTGTGATAATGAGAATTCCCTGCGCAATTTGGCCATTTCCTTCTTTACTGAGCTGTATACTGAAAGAAGTAGCAGCAGAACTATCTTCCAAACCAGGGGTTATTTTCCAGCTTTGGGTTCTGAGATGACCAACAGGTTGGGTAGGGATATCACCAACGGAGAAATTCACCAAGCTCTCTTTCAAATGCAGCCATGGAAAGCTCCTGGAGTTGACGGTATTCCGGCGGCGCTCTACCAAAGTCATTGGAATACTGTTGAAGATTCTATTTGTTCTACTATCCAAAACATCTTTAAAGAAGGGGTTATGGAGGGTGATATGAATAGAACTCTTATTTCTCTTATTCCTAAAGTTGATAAGCCGGAATCCATCAAGGATTTTCGACCCATTAGTCTCTGTACGGTTGTGTACAAAATTTTGACGAAAGTGATTGCGAACAGATTCAAGCCCTTTATGCCTAACATTGTTAGTCCTACTCAAGCTAGCTTTGTTGCGGGTCGTAATATCACTGATAACATTATTATTGCTCAAGAAGTGATTCATTCAATGTGGAAAAAAAAAGGAAAAGAAAGTTGGTTTGCTATTAAAGTTGACCTCGAAAAGGCTTACGATTGTCTCAATTGGAACTTTATCGAAGATACTCTTATGGATGTTGGAATCCCTAGACATCTTATTAATATCATTATGCACTGTATTTCTTCTGTGCGTATGAGCCTTCTTTGGAATGGGACGCAGTCCAACGAATTTAAGCCTTCTAGAGGAATCCGTCAGGGGGACCCTCTTTCTCCTTATATCTTTGTTCTTTGTATGGAGCGGTTATCTCACCGTATAGGACTCTCTATCCAGAATGGTGAGTGGCAACCCATTAAACTTAATAGACTTGGTCCTAACTTATCGCATTTGTTTTTTGCAGATGATTTGGTCTTATTCGGCAAGGCAACAGAGGAGCAAGGGCTCGTGGTCAAAACCATTCTCGATGAGTTCTCGGAAAGCTCTGGTCTCAGAGTTAGCCTTTCAAAGACTAAGATTTTTTTCTCGCCTAACCTGGATTTTCAGAGTGCAGTTAATATTAGCAATTTATTGGGAATCCAACGCTCTCATGATTTAGGAAAGTATCTTGGAGTTCCGCTACTCCATTCGCGAATTACTAAGCAAACTTACTCTTTCATTCTTGAGAAAATCCAAAACAGATTGTCCGGTTGGAACGCGAGCCTTCTCTCTTTAGCAGGACGGATTACCCTAGCTCAATCAGTCTTAATGATTATCCCGAGCTACACTATGCAATCTGCTCCTCTCCCTGTGGGTCTCTGCAACAGCATTAATAAGTTGGTTCGAAATTTCATTTGGGGTTGCCATGAAGGAGCTCGTAAGCCCAGCCTTATCAACTGGGATGATATGTGCACACCTTGCTCGTCGGGAGGTAGCGGTCTCAGGGACTTGAAGAAGCAAAATAATGCTTTCATCATGAAACTTGGATTTGCTGTCATGACTAAACCAGAACTTCTCTGGGTCCAGGTGGTGAGGAGCAAGTACGGATGGGTTCGTAATGGTAACACTTGCAAAGCAAAATGCGACAGCTCCCCTCTTTGGAAGAATATTCATCAGCTTTGGGAAACTATTCTTTCAGGCTGTAATTGGTCTATAGGAGATGGCAGCTCAGTTAGTTTTTGGAATGACAATTGGCTCGGCAACCTTGGTCCGCTTAAGCATTTAGCTCTAGCTCCCATTACTGATACAGACCTTGAGCTAAAAGTGAAAGATTTTGTGATACATGGTAGTTGGAATTGGAACCGCCTTGCCTGCAAAGTTCCCCATTAAGTCCTCCTTCATCTGGCTGCGGTCATTCCTCCAACGCAAACTGTCACACACGATCAGCCCTTTTGGAGTCTTACTAGTTCAGGTAAGATCTCGGTCAGTTCAGCGTATGATATACAAGATAATGACCGTAGCATAGCGAGCCGAAGAGATTGGAAGACTGTTTGGAAATGGCCTGGAGCTAACAGAGTTAGAATTCTTTTGTGGTTGTGTGCTAAAAACAAGCTGTTAACTAATTATGAACGGAAAAGACGTCACATGACGGAGGATGAATCTTGCTCTATCTGTGGAGTTTATGTGGAAGACGAAGATCATGTCTTCCGTACCTGTATTTATGCAAGGGAAGTTTGGCGTAAATTATCTAATGATAAACCTGATAATGCTTTCTTTATCTTGCCTTTTACTGATTGGTTATTTCATAACCTGCAGGATAAAAATGACAGTAATAAAGAAAGCTGGAGCATAACCTTTGGAATCGCCTGCTGGTGCCTGTGGAACCAACGGAACAGTTTCATCTTCAAAGGAGAGCAAACGAGCTCGACAGATCTTGTGTACTCCATCAGAGCCATGGTGAACTATACCCATCAAGCTCAGACTTTCGTTCGTCTCTCTAGGCCAGGGATTGCTCCCAAGTCTTTGGTTCTCATTGGATGGGACCCTCCTCCTTTGAACTGGATTAAGCTTAACTCAGATGGAGCGGTCCGTTCCTCGACAAACACTGCGGCTTCAGGAGGTATTGCTCGGAATAATGAAGGGGTTTGGATGTTCAGCTACAGCAGATTCATCGGCAACTGCTCGGTTTTGCAAGCTGAACTTTGGGGAGCTCTCGATGGTCTTGATATAGCTTGGCGGCATGGTTACAAGAAGATTATTTTAGAAATGGACAGCAAGTTAGCTGTGGAGGCTCTCCTGAAAGCTGACGACAGTATCAATGCAAACACAAACCTCATCAGTGCTATCAAAAATATCTTGGATAGGAACAGGAGTGTTTGTATCAGACACACGTACAGAGAAGGCAATCGTTGCGCCGATTGGATGGCAAATCATGGTTTTTCTCATAACTTGGGGTTGGTTACGCATGATGGAATTCATGCTGCTGCTGCTAATCTGATTATGGAGGACGTCATTGGTGTTTCGCTCCCTAGAATGTGCAGGAATCCTTAGTTTGTCTTTTTGGCTCTGGCCTCTCTTTTCATCCAAAAAAAAAAAAATCTAAGTCTTGATTCCTTACATAACTAGGTATACAGTAAATTTAAAAAAGGAAAGGATAATAATGTTCTGATTCTTAAAATCAAAACATTCCTGTACGGTATTTATAAATAGGAAAATATTGGCAATTTGTTTAAAATAAGAAAATTGTTGACTTGACAAAAAAAATTATTAAAAATAAAAATTACTATTCAACGGTGATTGTTTTTTTTATATAATTAACAATGATTGTTATATTTTTACTTATTCTAATGTGTTTTTATTTTTTTAAATAATGAATTATTGACGAGTTATTTTACGAGTCACATGTGTAATACGTAAAACAAAAATAATTTCTAACAAAAATTCTCACTAATTTAAAATTATTAAAAAAAATTACTATTCAACAATGATTGTTTTTATTTCTATTTATTCTTATATATTTTAATGTGACTTTATTTATTTTAAATAAATGAGTAACTCACGAGTCATGTTACAAGCCACAAGTATAGCAAGTAAAATAATAATAGTTTCTAACAAAATGTCTCACTAATATAATATTAATTATAAATAAATAAATTGGTGTAATTATAATAAATTTAATTAATGAATAAATTGAAGAGTCATGTTACGAGCCACATATACAAAAGCATATAGTATAAGTATTTGATTACAATACAATATTTATAATATCTTCATTATATATAAGTAAATAACAGCTTACAATCTTGGCCGTCAAGTAATTTAAGTTTCAATTTGCGAATTCCAAAAAAATGAAAGCAAATTCAAATCCTAAGACAATAAGGAAACCTATTTTATGTCTAAGACTTTAGTAATTCTGTATATATTATATATAAGTATATAATATATATAGAACTAGAAGCTTCTATCTTAATAGAATTCTGTTTTACAAAGAAATTTTGTAAATTTTCGACATGAATTCTGCAAATCGCAGCCATTGTTTTAGTTCAGATATAATATTTGAAATATTATCGCGTTCATCGTTGTCGACTTTAGGCAAATGCCGTCAACTTTCTAAGGACTGTAATTCTTTAACTTACGAGGCGTCTTTTACTAATCTTTATTGTAAAAGATCTAATGTTTTGTCAGGGTTTTTCTTACAGAATCTGAAGAGAAACAAACATTCTTCGCAGTTTGTCTCCGTTGACAATTCTGATGCCGATAATAGTTTGTCTCTGGATTTTCTTTCCAAGTCTGTTCAAATTGTATGCTCGACAACACAAGGTTTTTTACTCTGTGTTGATCAGAACTGCAGGGGTCCGAGATATTATATCTGTAAACCCACTACTAAGGAATGGAAAGTTCTTCCAAATCCGAAAACTAGATATTTTACGGAGAGAATAGGAATGATGGTGCTGAATTCGCATCCACTGCGGTACAAGATTGTAAGATTTTCGAAACAGAAGTTTCAAAAATCTTGTCGGAAGTGGGATGAATTCAATTGTCTTAGGTGCGAGGTTTTTAATTTTTCAACTTCGGAGTGGAAGCAGCAACAGGATGTGAAATTATCTTACGGTGAGTTTCTTAGCTCCTCGCCAACTGTTTCTGCGCGAGGCTCGCTGCACTGGCTCACGAACAAGAACAATGTCTTCGCATTCCATGAAGATACCGAGACGTATAGTCTGTTTTCACTTCCTTCGTCGGTTTCTCTGTCTGAGGATGATTATGGCAGTGGCTTCCAACTGGTTGAGTATGAAGGAAAACTTGGACTGATATGTACAGAACACAACTTTATGGAATTGTGGATATTGGAAAATTATGAGCGGAAAATATGGAGTCTGAGGCAGAAAATTAGTCTTGAATCTTTAGAAGGTGAAGTGGGATGCGGAAATTTTCTCGCTGTGTACAATTCTGATGTTGCATTGATGCGAGGGTTCTATAGGGCTATATTTTACAAGTTCAAAAATGGATTAGCTACAAAAAAAGTAATTATCAATCATGAAAGCATGAGGTCTGATGGAGTTTTTCCTTTTCGGTCTGATTTTGAGCTAAGCAATTTGAAGAATGAATATGTGGAGACGTCAAGCTCAGGTCAAAAATCACGAAAAAGCAACAAATCATCACTGCAAACTCATATTGTTAATGAGTCGGCGAATCTGCCTGAGTCGACGAATATGCCAGAGTTGACGAATATGCCAACATCTCGTCAGAATCTATCTTTCAGTGTTTCTCCTGATTGTTTTTTTCTAGTATTACTGTTTTTGTTCACTTTCTTCTGTTTTATTTTTGATTTTTAGACTGTTAGTCTTTAATCAGTTGGTTAGATTGATTTACAGCAACATTTTTAATGTAATGGATAACATTTTTTTAGTGGATAATTACACCATAAGATTAGTTCTTATGTAAAAAATTTAATATGATACATTATACATTGCTCAGCTTTCTTTTTATTTTACAAAAGAATGATAAGCGAGGACAAATTTCTATCAATGTTGCTTCTGTTCTTCATCATCTAAGGGAATTTCAATCCTCGCAACTATATTGTTTGCGAATTGAGTTATCTCAGTACTGCTTTCACTCGGATCTTCGGAATTACTTACAGTCGTTGAGATATTATTATTACCTTCTTTTCGCGCAGCATCATGGATGTTTGTCATATCATTTGAAGTACTAATTTCCTCTGCTGTCTGCAATTGGACACTATTAACTATAGCCTCAGTCGAATTTCTTGATGCAGCTTCCGTAAATTCGATAGATCCTGAATTAGGAATTGGATTTTCTGCCACTTCTGATTGTTCTGAAGTACCTTGTTTTTCACCATCTGCAACTGGCTCAGAGGTATCCTTGCTAGTCGTGTCGTTGTCGGTATTCATGACTATATGATCATCTTCATGAACAGAATTTGTTGCGATTGTATCAGCATCTTGCATAACATTCTGCCAAGGAATTTTTAGTCATACATGTTAGTATTTTCTGACAACACCAAAATGAAAAATGCTGAAATGGAAAAAAAACATAGAACACTATCTTTTACGAGAATAGGTTGTAAATATAAAGTTTTGGAGATTCATTCGTGCTTTTGGAAATAGAAGCGGAACTCCAAAATGTGGGACTCGATAAGTTCATGTGCAACAAATCTAGTTTATAGTAAAGAAAAGCTATTTCTCAAAAAAATAATAGTAAAGAAAAGTTGCATCGCAAAGGCATTTCGAGATACAGAAATATAAAACATCATGCTTATATGATAATTTTGTACTAAAAAGTAAATTTGAAGCTCATACTGATATTACAATACCTCTTTTGTTACTGCAAGTTCTGAAACTTCAGAATCCTGATGTTCTTTTTCATTTGACTGATCTGTTCTAGCTTCATCTTCAGCCAGATTTTCAAATATACTGCTAATTTGTTCAATTGATCTGGAGTTAATTTCCTCTAGAGGGTTTGTAAGCTCTACTGCAGCCTCATTACTGATTGATGCCTCTGATTCACCATCTTTGGCTTCATCACTTGATTTCTCTGAAGTATTAAATATTTCCTGTCAAAAACAAGGTGGAAAAATAAGTTAGATTATTTTTTCAAAATAAAAACTACTAGTAAAAATTTCTTTAACATATTATAGTACCTCGGATTTTGTAGACATGTCGATAGATTGATGATTTTCTGAATCTTCTGTTGCTTGTTGTGCCTCGTTTTGAACTGAAGTCTCAGGTAGTTGTTCATACAACAAGCTATCTCTGACTATATTCTCCTCGGTACCATGATCAGAATTTTCTACTTGCATGAGCTGATTGAGATCTGATGATGATTCAGCTAATGGAATCCTGTCTGGTAAAAGTAAAACAGACTTGGGAGACGAAGATGCACTTGAAACAGTAGAAGGTTGTTCAATTACTGAAACACTTTCAGGATTAGCAGGATGCTCATCCGGAACACTTTCATGATTTCTTTCAGGATTAGCAGGAGGCTCATCAGAAATGCTTTCAGGATTAGCAGGAGGCTCATTAGAAATGCTTTCAGGATTAGTAGGAGGCTCATCTGAAATGCTTTCGGAATTCTTCCTAGATTCCGAACTACTTTCTTCAGCTCGTTTCGACAAGTCTACTAAAACTTCTTGCTCGATGAACCTGTCAATTATTTGATTTCTTTCTTCACTTGATTTCACATCTTCCTTAGTAACATTTGTACTGACTACATCTGCACTAGTGGCCATCTCCACATTCTGCACAGGATTGTTCACCGATTCGCTCTCACCAGCTGGCTCTGTAAAATCGCCAACAGTTGTCAATGTGATGGGGTTTTCAGCTTCACCATGCTTGTCTTCAGACGAATTAATTTCTACCTCATCTGTAGTCTTCTCAGAAGGATTCAGTAATTCCTGTTTCATAAGTAAATTTGTCAAAACTTCATTTCTTACGGTTATATATTATAAATTTTAAATTTGAGAGTTTCAAAATGACTGAAGGTTCAAAAACACCCCTGAACTTGGCACGAAGGATCAAATAAGTCCAACCTCGCAAAAGTGGGTCAAATCACCCCACAATTATGCAAAAACGGATCAAACACCCCCTTCCCCACTCTCACCCTAGAGAGTGAATACACTCTCTGGTTTTAGGTGGTTTTGAATAGTTAAAAACTTAAAATAGTCCTTAATATTTATTTTATTTATAAAATTCACATCTAATTATTTTTAAAAACCTATTATTTCTTTATAATTTCAAAAGTTTAAAAACTATACTAATTTTTAATTAAAAAACAAGTACCTTTTGTAATTTTAACCAATAACAAAAATTACCCCATTAATTTTCCGGCCACCCCCGGAGGCGGCAGACCCATCTGGGTCTGCCTTCTCCGATGAAAGGACAACTGGGTCTGCCTTGTCTCCGGAGACAGCTGACCCATCTGGGTCTGCCTTCTCCATCATCGGAGATGGGTCTGCCTCGCTCGGAGACGGCAGACCCATCTGGGTCCGCCTTCTCGGCAGACCCATCTGGTCTGCCGCCTCGATGGGTCAGACCCACTGGGTCTGGGTTGATTGATGGTGGTGAGGTAGCCGGAGTTTCGGTCGGCGGTGGTGGGGTTGCCGGTAATTGATTGTGAGGTGGATTATAATTAATTAATTAGGATTAATTGTTAATAAAAAAAATAATTAAGTTTTATTAGAGTTAAGGATAGAAAAGTCCTCAATTTTGTGTTAATTAGATTTTAAATTAAAAGATATTAATTAGTAATTTAATTAAGGTTAATTATGATTAATTTTTAAATTAGGCTATTCCACTCTCTTTTTTGGTCAAAAGGGTGAAACCGATCCGGTTTTGCATAGTTGTGGGGTGAACTGATCCAGTTTGCGAGGTTGGACTTATTTGATATTTCGTGTCAAGTTCAGGGGATAAATTGAACCTTCACTCGTTTCAAAATCCTTTTTAAAAACAGAAACAAAATAATGAAACATAGGAGTCGACTATTATAGCATGGAATTGACTGACTGACCTGTGGCTTATGCAAATTGTCTTCCTGATGTTCTTCACAATCAACCGAATCTGTTCTAATACCCTGACGTAGATTTTGTCCTGAAGATGATGCAACTGAAGCTTCAGGTTCTATATGAAAACCTGAAAAGCCTCCGGTAATATCATCTCTACCAAAGTAGTTTACTTCTGTGGAAGCTAAATCATATTCCTGGGCTTTAGGAGCATGAGGTGAGATTCCCCACATGTCGTCGCTTCCAGAAGTAATATCCTTCTCTATGTCGCCATCATAAGTCAAAGATTCTCCGTCATTAGACGAAGCAGATCCATCTCCTGTCAACGGAGGCGATCCAAGTTCTGAAACCTCGACTTGCATATCAGAAGCTACAGAATTAGTAGGAGTATGCCATGGTCCACTATTGGTGTAAAGTAAATGGTTATCTAAACTCGACCTGTCGATTGTAGAAGGGCTAGCTAAATACGATACATCATTTGCACCTCGAGCTTTAGGAAGTGGACACGGGTCCGAATTTGGCGATGGATTATTGATTATGTCAGGAAATCTGAAAATTGGAGGTTGTATCTTTGTCAGAACAGAGGTTTTTCTGGATTTGGAGGTTAGTTCGTAGTCGTCTGATAATGATGATAAGCTTGATTCACTTCTGTGGTGCTCGATTTTATGTGCTTCAAATTGAATTTGATTTCCTTTATCTAGATTTGAATCTGAGCCATTACTATTCTCTGGCTTTTTCCCTTTAATGTCTGCCTGATTCTGATCTTCAGCTTGTTTATCTTCTTCAGGTTTGTTTTCTACCAGGTTCGAAGATTCACCTTCTTCGGTCACAAGATCGGTTATACTTAGACTCCGACGCAAGACTTTGTTTTCTGTCTCTTGTTCATGATCAACTAGCCACTCACCATCTCCCTTATCTTAAAAACAATAATTCATTCAGCATTAATATCAGAAGTTTCTGATTAGATGAAATAAACAGGTTAAATACTCGATTAGTAACTACATTTTGCCATTTTTCTATTTCTGGCAGAAACACCTTGATATTTTCCGACCAAATTAACTTGACATGGCAAACCGGTTGAAATATATTCTTAAAATACAATAATCACTATAATAATATGACAACATGACATCTTATGTGATGATTTCTTCTGAGAAAAAATTCCATCCGGTTACCAAGTCAGCATAATTTAGTTGGAAAAGAGATACAAATTGAAGTTTAGTTACCAATTTGAAACATATTATGGAGTTTATTTACCTTGTTCCTTTATAATAATTGAGTCTCCTGCATTTTCAGAATCTTTTTGGTGGTTGTCAAGTGAAAAAGAAGGTTCCGGTTTGAGATTTTCGTGCCTGCGAAAGAAGAGATTGCCCTGATGAGTTGACATGAACTCCTGCTGAAAACTGTCTGCCATAAGATCAGGTTTTTCTTCATGAGGATCATATGGAATATCGAATGGATTCCGACTCGGTAACATAACAGAAGGTGCCGAACCAGGAATTTTGTCATCTGAACCGCTTGAATAATGTTTTCCTGCTCTTGGAACTAAAACTGGAGCTACAGGAATATGAGCTGAACTCGTATAGATCAAAATCTTCTCCGTGTTCATTTTGTATAATTTTCTCGCTCTTCGTCTCGCAATCAAGCTTTCAAGTCTCTTATTTCGTTCAAGCTCAGAAATTCCAAGATCCATCAGATTCTTCTGATCATCTTCAGTCCATTCCAGGGCTTTTCTGATACCTCTTTGCACCCCTTCGTCTTCTTCTTCGCCTTCCGAGCTTGAACTTTCGACACCTTTCGCAATCTGCTCTTCCAAGCCATCCAGCGATGCGATACTAGACCTTGCTGATTTACTGAATGCTCCGAGATTGTCACCAATTGACGCATTTCGCGACAGGCTCGGTTTTTCTTCTGTCAGGATTGTTCTATCATTAGTACTAACCAATTCTGCTTTAACATTCCTTTGCAGTATTGTCCGCGATTCTCCATCAGCAGCCTTAGACGACGTTGCAGATGATATTTCACGATTTTTGTTCGTATCATTTCGGATATTTTTACGTTGCGAAGGCAAATAAAACCGGATATAAGCAGCAGCACAGGCAAGAAATGGGGAGAAATAAATCAAGAAAATAAAAACTTTAGGAAGAAATAAGTATAGAGCAAACAAGATTGATGATATAATTGAAACAACTGGATGCTTTTGTATAAATCTGCATAACAAGTTTATAAAAAACTTAAGAACACTGCAGATGAAAAGTTGAATTTTTTTTGTATCAATAGCCATTTTTAATATCCTTGAAGAAACAATTTTTGAATTAAGACATGAATTTCACAGTGACTGAGAAATGAAAATTTAGGATGTAAGATGAAACAAAATTGAAAATTTGTAATTTGTTTCAGAAATTTTGGATATGAAAATTTTCATTTTTAGAAATATTTTTGTTTGGTTAAGAGGTATGTAAGATCCTATTATTCAGGAGGTGAAGTTACTATTTTTATGAAATTATGACAAAATAGAAACATTTATATGGATGGTTTGTATTGCAATTTGCAATCAAAAATTGAAATTTTAATGGGACTCTGTGAGTTTTAAGATTTAGACTCTTTCTAGTTTAAATACATAACTATCCAAACATGAGTGGTTGAGACTATGGTTGTTGTTAATCATGTTCATGTCGTATTGCTTTATTAAAAGGCTTAACCCATCTAGAGATCCCTGTACTACTCACTTTTTTTTCATCTGATCCCTGTACTATGTTTTCACTCGTCTGAATCCCTGTACTTACCGTTTTTTGTTTAAAAGGTTCTTTTTTAACAGAACCATCCGCGCGTGTGCTCATACTCCGTCTACGCGATTCAACTCCTTTACTCCTATGCCACATCATTATTTTCATGCCTAGTCATACTTTATAACACAAGGACCTGAACAAGCATACCCGTATAGTACAGGGACCTACTGTCTACACTTGACATAATATTTCAGTTAACAATGCTCAAATACTCCAATGACCTCAAATACACTCTCTCAACCCTAATTCTTAAAGGCTTGCCGCCGACAACTCATGGGAGGTGATTTTTTGGCCATTTTTTGGCCAAAAATCACCTCCCCACTCTCTAAATCTCTCTATTTTTCAACAAATAAATGCAATTTATATTATATTTATGTCTTTAGTTTTTTTCTATTCTCTTCTCCCTCTATGGTTTCATCTACCCTATATGGGTTTTATTCACCCTAAATGGGTTATTCTTCTTCAAATAGGAAGCTTCACAAGGTATTTGCTCTTGATTTCTACATGAAATCTTAACATTTACAATTCGAGTTTTTGCATTCTTCAAACCCGCTTGGTGGTTCTTTGTTTAGGAGTCGATCAGAACAAGTGTGCCGGCAAAACTTGGGTTTTCTTGTGCTTCCGTTTGTAAGATTAGTTTATAAATGTAATTTTTACAGCTTGATTGTTACTCCTGACGATAATGTAGATCTAAGGATTTCTTGTTGTAATTTTTATATTCATAAATTTGTATCTATTTAGCTAGATTTATGTTTAGATCTAGTTTTATCGTATTTTATTTTGGCTGACACATTACATTGTCAAATAGCCTCATTTATTGTACTTTTCTAGTCCCGTTAGTGGCTAGCTCCGAGACTCTCGTAGTCGTTTTCTAATCTTAGATGAAACCATCTTCTGACCAAAAAAAAACATCCACACTTTAATTAATTAAGCTATAACACAAGGTTCTTAACAACAAAACTCATTCATAATAAACATAAGGTTCTTCAAAATACATTCAAAGTACAAGACAATATAAGGTTCTTAACTAAATCAATCAACTGTAACTAGGATCAATTGACTGTCATTGCAACACATTGAGTTCATACCTAAAACAAACTAAACTAAATACCAATAATAAGGAGAATGCACAAGCATAACACAACAACTGCAATGAGAGACTTTTTGAATAAGCCCTTCTCATACTTCAATTCCTCATTCTCTTTCTCCAATTCTAGCAGTATTTCCTCTCATTTCTTCAATCTTAGTCTTCGTAGCAATTGAGTCAAGAACGGTGGATCTGTTATTCAATTTTTTTTAGTAGAACAGATCACCTTTAAGTGTCTCCCCGTCCTTCGCCTCTTTCTCCTTCTTCATTTTGTTAGCATATGCTTGATGTGGGGAGCATATTCTTCGTCAAACCAACTGAAAAATGTGCATTGCCTTGACTAAAAGAAACAAACAAACATCTTTAACTTACTAATTAATTGGTAATATAATCAATTGATAATACTTTACAGACTTCAGAAACATAAACCCCAGAACTTCAAAACCCTATCAATTATCAAGTAAATTAACTTAATTTTTAACTCCAACCAAAAGAAACTAAGAACTGTTTTTACATACTCAGAATTTGTTACTTATAACCTTAAAAAATACAAAATTGAATTTCATTCAAAATCCTAAAATCTCAGAAATTACGAACTTAATTTGCTACCCATAACCCTAGAAATTAAGCTACGCGATTTTATCAAGAAGAAATACGAAACGAAAAACTCAAAGACTTACCTTCCAATTGGCGCAACGGAAGAACCTTCAACCATGATTTTTCTCATTCAGGCAACCATCATTTTCGCTTCAACTCCCCACTTGCAGTTTGGCATGTCGAAGACAGGGAAAGGATCTACATAGTCCTCTTGATTCTTGAAAGTTTCGATTCCTCTGCTTTGAGACATTCTTTCAATTTCTGTTCTAAGTGTTTAATTATTCAAAAACAAGTCGATGTACAATTTTATACAATCAAAACCCTAAAAATATACCCACCCACTTGTTCATGGCCCAACCCACGACCCAAGACCCACCAATGTCGAGTCAAGTAGTTTTAGTCAGGTCATTCACTTACATGTCATCATTTTTTCCAACGTGGATTCATTGAAGTATAACTCCGTTAATTCGACAGAGTGTGAGCAGACGCGCGGATGGTTCTGTTAAAAAGGACCTTTTAAACAAAAGACGGTAAGTACAATGACTCGGACGAGTGAAAACATAGTACAAGAACCAAATGAAAAAAAAGTGAGTAGTACAGGGCCCTCGGATGGGTTAAGCCTTATTAAAATTATACGATTTGTCAAATGTTCAACAAGTCGAGTATGAATCATATACCCGTCCGGCAAAAAAAAAATCATATACCCGACAAGTCACGTTTAATATATTAAATTATATATACATAATGTATACAATATAACTGTTTAATTGATACAAATAATACATCATGTTTAATAGTAAAAGAGTTAATAATAAATTAAATCACAAATTTTAGCGTGATTTGCAATTACAACACGAATTTTATAATTTGATAATATCAGTTACCAACTTTCATTTTTTTGGCAAATTGGAACGAAAATGAAAAATGGATGACCAAACTTTATCGTTAATTGATTTTCAATATAAAGGATATTGTATTTAATTAATTAATAAAGATAATATGAGTTAATTGACACAAATACACAAGTTCAGGGATCGTGATGATATTTTGTTTTAAAACTTGTCCTAAACGACAGCGTTTAAGTTAGCAACAACAATGGATAGAATCAGTGGATAACATTACTAATCATCTTCAACTCTTCACTTCTTCTCTCAACTCAAAACAAAAACAAAATGGCAATGGCAGCCACCACATCCCTATCATTCTTCTCCTCATCATCACTCTTCAACTCTTCAAAGTTTCAATCTTTCACAAAACCCAATTCTTCAAACTCCCAAATTTCCAATCTTTCACTCTCAATCTCATGCCAAGTTGCCACCCTCCCAATCCTATCGTTCACCGGAGAAAAAATTGGAGAAACTTATCTAGACCTGAAAACAGCACCCCCAGACACCGCCCGTGCAGTAGTTCACCGTGCAATCATCACTGACCAGCAGAACAAACGCCGTGGCACTGCTTCAACATTAACCAGAGGTGAAGTTCGAGGTGGTGGCAAGAAACCCTATCCACAGAAGAAAACTGGCCGTGCTCGACAAGGGTCTACTCGAACGCCGCTTAGACCCGGTGGCGGGGTTGTGTTTGGTCCTAAACCAAGAGATTGGTCTATAAAGATCAATAAAAAGGAGAAAAGGTTGGCTATTTCTACTGCATTGTATAGTGCTACTGAGAATATGGTTTGTGTTGAGGAATTTGGTGAGAAGTTTGAGAAACCGAAGACGAGGGAGTTTATTGAAGCTATGAAGAGATGGGGATTGGACCCTAAGGAGAAAGTTATGTTTTTGATGATGGATATTAGTGATAATGTGGGGTTGTCTAGTAGAAATATTGGGACTTTGAGATTGTTGACTCCTAGGACTTTGAATTTGTTTGATATCTTGAATTCTGATAAGCTTGTGCTTTCTCCTGATGCTGTTGATTTCTTGAATGGGAGATATGGGGTTGATGTTGATATTGAAGTTGATAATGAGGATGATGATGAAGAGGAGGTGGGAGAATCTGAACCAGAGGAAGCGCAAGATGGCAGTCAAGGTTAGTGGTATAATACTTGGTTGTTTTCCTGTATAATACTTTCAAATGCAATTCGTGGAGCTGTTTTTGTTGATATTCTCTAGTTGTAATTGACAAATGTGAACATAACAATGAACAAATTGCAGCGTGATTTTTTGTTTGATTGGAGCTATTTGTTAATAGCCTGTCACCTACCTATAATTAGGAATGAAGCTGTACAAGTACAATTGTGATTGTAAAGTTCCGACTCTATGTAGCACGGAAGTGAAAACGCTGAATCAGGGAATGCCGAATAGAAAACATCTAAATGACATTTTTGTTAGAATAGGGTATGAATTTGTAAATTTAGAGTTTTACAAACATAAATGAAACATTGAAATGTAGGACTTTGGGAGGTTTTCATGCAATATTGATTCAAAGCCACCTTAGAGGAGTTTGTCTTACTCTCTTAGCCATGAATGATAGGTGGATTTCATTCTGGTTCAAATGTTCAATATATAAGACATAAGAAACACCTTAAACTGGCATGTTATGCTTATGCACATTGACAAATTTTGCTTCGTTTCATCCAGCATAAATGAAATTACTGTTGCTTGGTTTATGGTGGTTATATCATAGTTAATGTTTGTCGGCCTTCTCAATATAAAAACTGTTGGTTAATTTGGAAGTTCTTATTCCCAAATCTTAGCTGTTATGGCTTTATGTCTAGGAGGTTCTCTCACTCTCATGAGCATACGGCCAATCATGACAGTTTGGAGAAGTTAAATGCTATGAACACAACCTCAAAATGAATGTGCTTATGCATACTGATAAAAATGCTGCTTGGTGATGAGCAATACAATTTTCTAGTTGCAGTTCATGCATCATGTGCTTGCTGTCATTTGCTAAGCTTTGCAATTTGTTTCGTAGGGCCAAGAACTCTTTGAGAAGCCATTTGTTGGCGATTATTAAAATGATCACATATTTACATACAAATACATTGTTTCATAACACTCGTAGTATCTGTTGTAATTGGTTTTATGTAATAAATATGATTCCTGCTCCATGAGACTGTTATGACTGAATACCAGAGTTCTAGTGATCGACCCTAATTCTAATGGGGCTTATAAATTGCTATCTGTGTTCTTTCTTCTATTTTCTATTGTAAAAGGATGTGTTTTCGATATCTTTGGCTGATCTGGTTTTCCTTTTGTAGTCTTTGCAACTTTGTTTGAATTCTTTGGTCTGTGTAGACAAATTGAAACTGATAGAGAGTTGAACTGTTATTTGTAACAGAGTGATGATGCAGAATTTGTAGCCACCTTGATGTAGGATCCTTAGAATCTGGAGAGAACTTCTGTTGTGGTTGAACAAGCAAATTTTTGTTTAATTTGCAGGCTGCAGCAGAATTGTAAGGCATGATATATTTAAGTATATTTTCTATGTATTGTATTTTTTTTGTATCAATTGGCACATTCTTCTCGTTGAATTTGTATGTAGTTAAATCATTCATTTCCCTCTTCTTATTAAGTGGTATTGGTATATATGCTCAGGACAAAGTTGGTTGGAAACTGCCTGCAATTTCTAGCGACAGCAATTACTTGGCTAGGTTTAGTATGATAATAAGATATTAGTTCTTTGAAACTCAATCATAAGTGGGTGTGTAAACGAGTTGGGCTATCCAAAAAATTTGTGTCGAGCTCAAATTCAAGTATCAATTAAAGAGGCTCTCGAACCTAAACAAGCCTTTTGTATACCAAAAAAGTAGGCCTAATCACTCAAAAACCCCTCACCTTTAAATTTTTTTTCAATTCCACCCCGACGTTGAAAATTTGTCAATTTATCCACTTTTGAATTTTCCGTTTTCAATTGTACCCCGATATTTTAATTTTTGTTAATTGTTTTACTTAAATGATGAAATCATTCAATTAATTAAGTCTAAACATGAAATTAAATACAAATAAGTCCTTTATTTTTAAAAAATAACTAAAAACCATAATCAAATTAACACTAATTTAAATTCTTAATTAATTTAACTAAATTTAAATAAATTTTAAAAATATACAATCAATATATGCTAGACATGGAGAATGTTTTAAACAAATTTCCAAACGCAAAAGACGTTAATTTAATTTTTCAGGGTACAATTGAAACACAAATGCAAAATAGGGTAAAATTGACAAATTTTCAACATCAGGATATGATTGAAAAGGGGCTAAAAGGTCGGGGTTTTTTAAGACATTAGGCCAAAAAAATACTACATTTCTTACTATAAAGACCCTGAGTCACTAAGTTTATCGCGAATTATAAAAAAAAAGTATTGAGTTTGTAAATCCAGCTTGCCATATAAGTAAAAACGATGTATTTTTTCAATTTTGATCTTGTAATAAAAGATATAACTTAATATTCCTTTTTAACGAAATTTAACACTATCCTTTTTATAATTCGCGATAAATTCAATGACCAAAGGTGTTTACAATCAATTGACTATATATCTTGATTTAGGGTGTATATCAAATTATTTGATTAAATTCCAAATTTTATAGTGAAAAAATATATTAAATATATAGATATTTTAATAATTATTCTGATTTGTTATTGAATTCGACTGACACAACTCAGAACCAGCTCAGCCTTTACACAATAATCATAAACTATGATTATGGTTGGGCAAGAGTTCTTTATGGATCCTTTAATCTTCAGAATGCAGATACATTGTGATTTCTCAAAGATGCTATGTAGCTCTAAATTCCCAAATGTTGCTTCTTTCTGGAGTCCTCTCACTTACAGAGTTAAGACACAATACATAATACCATGAAAAAATTACTGATACAGTGCTGCAACAACAGCACTAACTTTCAGTCGCAACATCAAGCCATTAAGGGACATTTTTTTTTTTTAAAAAAAAAAAAAGGCAAACGCTATTGAATACTCGACTGATAAAGAAAACAGCTGAACCGTTTTTTTTTTTTCACGAAATTATGACCTGTTTCACGGAGATGATGTTCTAGTTCTAAATGGCATCTTACTGATCAAGATGATCACTTCTCAACAATTTTAGTTAATATTACTGATCTCACCATTCATTGACCGAAATGCCAAAAATGGCTGATCAGCTATTGGCTGATTTGCTTCTTTACTTTTCAATATATTGGTTGAAGAATAGCAAAATTGCTGCCAGCCATGGTTCAAAAAAATTGCAGCCACTGACGTGATAAGCCTGGCATGTTGACGAGTTAAGTACATTTCAGCAAGCCATGGCTTGGGAGCTGCCCTCCTGTGCAAGACCAACAAAGGAAAAGAAAAAGCACACTCCCTACGCAGGTATTATCCTGTTCAGGTTCAAAGGGACTTTCTCAGCCTGACCTGCTTCATTTTCTGACCAACCGGTCTGTACTAAAGCAGATGCAGGCACCCCTGGTGCGTTTATTTGTTAATACAACGATAAAGGATAAAAACATAGATGTGCTTAAGCATGAATAGAAAATGTAGCAATTGCATAATTGCTCTTTTATTACTGCAACACACAAGAAAGACGACAAAACAAAAATAAAATAAAATCCCTTCTTGTCCAGACATGCTAACCCACCCACTTACCTATATCTTGAAAGTTACGATGCACATCTTTTGTCTTCACAACCCAGCCATGCATCAGGGATCCATAACTTTTCTAAACCAAATGCCTATATTCATATGCTCCTGCAGCAATATATGGCAACACATTTCAAGATAAGTTCCAATACAAAATGTTCTAGCAGAAATGAATTAAAATTTCCAATCTGTTATTCAGTAATAATAAAATTATCAAGTAAAAATATTGCTTTTGCGAGCCAACCATTTATGTAACAGAAACAAATATATGTTCATACATGGCTTGGCATAATAATTATAATAACAAATAAGAGCGCATTTGTCTAGAAATAACAAGGTTGGATGACAACTTGCAGCTATAATTCGAAGTGATTAGTTCTATTTTACTTTTGACCATATTTCAAGTTCATGAATTGTTCATGGCCTGTTAATTTCTATAAAGTTGGAATTTACCTGTCAGATGATTTAACATAACTTTCTGGTAAATAGATTTCTCCACCAACTTCGCCATGCTGTTCTCCACTAATTGTTTTCTTAGCAGCCAGGAATTCAGCACTCATAGCATCCATTCCATGCTGCACAGCTTCCTCTGCATTACCATAACCATGCTCCTCTGCATACTTGCGCACGTCCTCTGTTATCTTCATAGAGCAGAATTTTGGTCCACACATGGAGCAAAAGTGTGCTACTTTTGCACCCTCTGCTGGCAGGGTTTCATCATGGAAGGACATTGCAGTCATGGGGTCCAAGGACAAAGCAAATTGGTCCATCCATCTGAACTCAAATCTGGCCTTGCTTAGTGCATTGTCCCAGTCCTGAGCATGAGGGTGACTTTTAGCTAAATCAGCAGCATGTGCAGCTATCTTATATGCTATAACCCCAGCCTTCACGTCATCTCTGTTTGGCAACCCAAGATGCTCCTTTGGGGTCACATAGCAGAGAAGTGCAGTGCCAAGAGCCCCAATGTTGGCAGCACCAATGGCAGAAGTAATATGATCGTATCCGGGAGCAACATCAGTTGTCAGGGGTCCAAGAGTGTAGAAAGGTGCTTCATTGCACCACTCTAGCTGTTTTTGCATGTTTTCTGGGATTTTGTGCATGGGAACATGACCAGGTCCCTCATTCATCACCTGACGAAAAACATTTTCTGTCACCATATGCTCAAACATTTTTTGTGCAGACATAATTGCAAAAAAAACAAAACCAAATGAAACATACTATCACATCTGCACTCCTTTTTCCTATGCATGCAGATATTCATAATTTAGTTGGGCCACATTGATTTATCAATATCACCAACAAGAGTTCAGTGAAGCTATATTCAAAAAGGCATCATGAAATTTACAAATAAGCTCCATGTTAGATTTGGAAGATTACAGAAGTGCAAAGTTAACCGCACTAAGATATCACGGTATGATGTAAAGTTGCAAGGAGCTGTAAAGTGAAAACTTGACAATAGTACTTGTGCAAACTCTTTTGACTTGTAATAAAATAAACGCAGAATTATTGGTAAAACTATTACCTGTACATCCTTTTCCCATGCTCTACGTGTCAGTTCCCCTTGAGTCAAGAGCTCTGCAAATTGAGCAGAGTCATTGGCATCATAAATAGAACCAGGTCTTAGGCCATCACCAATTGAGAGGGCCACATCATACTGATTACAGATGTCAAGAATGTCATCCCAATGCTCATAGGCAAAATTTTCCTTGTGATAAGCTAGGCACCACTTTGCATGAATTGATCCCCCACGTGAAACAATACCGGTCATGCGCTTTGCAGTTAAAGGAATGTACCGCAGTAAAACCCCAGCATGGATTGTGAAATAATCTACACCCTGCTCAGCTTGTTCAATCAATGTTTCTTTAAGGACTTCCCAGCTAAGATTTTCGGCAATTCCATTCACTTTTTCTAGTGCTTGATAGATGGGCACAGTCCCTACAGGCACAGCAGAATTACGTAAGATCCATTCACGGGTCTCGTGAATGTGGCGACCTGTTGAAAGATCCATAACAGTGTCAGCACCCCACATGGTTGCCCATTGAACCTTATAAACTTCTTCCTCGATAGAGCTGGCAACAGCAGAATTTCCAATATTTGCATTGACTTTGACCAGAAAATTTCTTCCAACAATCATTGGCTCCAACTCTAGGTGCTTCTTGTTGGATGGTATAATGGCCCGCCCACGAGCAACCTCAGACCTCACAAACTCTGGGTCAAGCTTCTCACGAGCAGCACAGTACAGCATTTCCTCAGTAATTATTCCCTGCTTCGCATAGTACATCTGAGTGTATCTTGGTGCTCCTAATTTCTCCCGCCTGTCTATCCAGTCTTTGCGCAGCTTAGGAAGTCCTGCTCAAACAAACAATGATGTGAAAACACTACTATGGAAAAGCACAAGTAGGGGTATCAATACTGCACCAGTTGTTTGGTACGAATTAATTCAACAAACTTTTACAATGGTTCATTTAGAAATACATTTTTGAGATGGAATTTGGGACTCTAAACTTCTAATTCTATGGAATATGGTACACTTGAGCCAAATTCAACCCGCATTAATAAAAAATTACACTTGAGCCAAATTTATACGCTTTTGATTTAAATGCATATATTCACATCAGAAAACATTTCAACTATACATGAAAATAATAGTAAAAGATTCATTTACAAATGTACAAATTCCACAGATATTTGATAAAAATAAACCCTTAATTTTTCCCAAATCCTATACCAGCAACCGCATTCCTATGAAGCTACCAAGCTATTGTGACCATGCTAAGCTTGTATTCAGCACTAAATTACAAATTTAAAAATAAAGGATGGATAAAGTAATTTACAAGAGAGCTGGAAAATGTGACCTAAGCTGAACACCATAGAGAAAATCTTTTAAAACATGCACATGAAATAAAGCATTACCAATTAACACAATTTAAAAAAAAAATGAATGAAAATGTAAAAACAAAACAAAGGCAGGGTTAAATGATAAGAAATTAAAGGAAATTTTTACCAACACGGGGACTGATGTTTTGAGGACCACTGGTATCATAATTATCAAAAGCAGGTTCATCTCCAGACAAGTGCACCCTTCTGAACGGAACTTTCAGCACATGTCCCGATTCTTCATGAACCACTTCCCTGTCAAACAATAGAACACGTCAAAATCGAATCATATAAAACAACAAAGATGAATAAGAAACGAGTACAGAACCTGAATTCTTTGGTGCTCTTAGGAAAACACTGTTCAAAAGAA
The DNA here is from genome assembly GCF_937616625.2 of Mercurialis annua. Classification (NCBI taxonomy): domain Eukaryota; kingdom Viridiplantae; phylum Streptophyta; class Magnoliopsida; order Malpighiales; family Euphorbiaceae; genus Mercurialis; species Mercurialis annua. The sequence continues at coordinate 502,308 of NC_065575.1, read as the reverse complement.
GGAAGAGGAAGGAAATCAGGTGAAGCAGGATCAATCGTATGTTTACTTTGCTTGATTTTGATGCTATTATCAGTCGAAGCATCGAAGGTTAGGGTGGCCCTAGGGATTGAGAATGTGGAACGAGTCGATGATGATGATGATGATGATGATGGTAAGAGTTCCTTCTTGGTGTTGATTCCTGGCAAGAAAGAGGTGGTGCTGCCGGAAAACTTGGTGTGGTGGTTTCCGACGGCGGTGGTTAAACTGGCTGCTTGAACCGACGCCATTTTCAAATTTGAATGGGAAATGATGATTGTGCTGACCAAACAGAGAGATGAAAAGAGGCTTATCTGAATGAGTGAACGCAGCCAAGCCAATACAGAAGTTCAGTTACAATTCACGGGATTTTTGCTTTTATACTACTAAAACTTACATCACTGTATCTCAACTTTCCATAATTTACTCTTTTAATGTCTCAACTTTTATTTCTTTTAATTTTTATTTCACCTTATATAAAATAAATGTTTTTAGTTATATTTCGGTCATTAGTATTACTAAAATAATAAATATAAGTCTGATATAAAATTGGATATATTCTTAAAAAAACACTATTAATAGTCTAGAGGTTTATACTTCTCCGATTAGTATCATGTTATTAAATAAAAGATATATCTATATACTAACAAATTATGTGGTTTATAATTTAAAATTAAATTAATCAGTGTCCTATTATTAATGCAATAAATTTGAAGCAAATAATTTTAATACATATATTCAATTAATAATTATTTTTAAAAATTTAAAATTTATCTCATACAACAGTTGTGTCACGTCATTTTTACAACAAGCTTATGAGCATTTGCAGTAGAGAATCTTTAATTATTGCTTACCTTTTTTATCATTAAATATTTGCATATGGCTAGTGCCTCATTAGTTTGTTGCACAAATAACGTGGCACAACTTTTGGGTTGTTATAATTATTCATTAAGAAAACTAATACAGTAAAGAAGAGTTACAGTAGTTTGGGTGTGGTGGAAAGAGTCAAATGGTTTGGTGTCATTTGTAAAGAGTGACGCACAACCCGTTAGAATATTGAATTTGACAAGACTACAGAGTCTGGACTTCAGTGGAATTGAAAAAGGAAATTGCCATATAAATATCAAACTCAAATTATTACAGATCTAACAATCATATTCACTCAAACCGAACCCACTTGGGTCTGAATCTAAACCAGCCACTGTTTTCATTCCATAACCATACATTAAAGATAGAAGACGACAACAATTCTCCCTTGGAATGGTCCCACCATTTGCAAAAAGCTAGCAGCAAAATACATAATGGTTTCATTCAGAAAGCAACTCTGATATTTGTTTCTGCTTCTGATTATACTGACTGCTATTTGAGTGATGCAAAATCCATAGCTAATACAAGAATCATTCTACAACCAATTCCTGATACCATAACTCAATTTCAGAACTTGTAATATAATATGTACAGTGTTTGTTTTCTCATTCACTTTGGAAAACAGAGTATCTTAATTGTTATATTTTCACCCAAAAATCATGTATACAGCTGAATAACAATAAGTTATGATTGACAACAATCAGAACCTGTAACGGCTCTATGCAACAGTTTCCAACACCTACCTGCATGAATCCAAACAGCTATGTTAATATGCAAAGACTTGCATATATGTAAATCGTCGAGCTTTCCCCCACTTTAAGTTCTGTAAATTAAAATGCAGCCGATATCACCTTGGACAGATATAAAATGCCGCAGGGTGTGAGTTCAAGTCGAGCAAAAGACTGCTGCTGCCATGGAGACCTGATAAAAACTGGAGCTTTTACACAAACATTGCTGTCACGAGCCAACTTGCAGAGGGAGAAGAGACTCTTGCTTTCCTTTAATAAATAGTGAAAGTTCTTTTGGAGCAACCACCAACTTCAACCACTCTTGCAGCTCCTCACCCTCAACTTTCTCTTTTTCTGAACCACCAAATATTAAAATAGATGTTATAACAGGCCAGAGATTGCAAACAGCATGTTTATAAAAGGACATCAATTTAAGACCAAATCCTTCATTTAATTTTTTTTAATTATAGGAAAACATTCTTCTCCATATTTGTGAATTCATTCGTTTGCTAGAACGTTCGGGAAAATGGAACAAAAGAAAATTTAGGATCTGATGATTACATCCATGATCCCTTGAGGAAATGTAATGCACCGTACAATTCAAACAATGAACAGAATTTCTTAATAACCTTGTTTATGGGATTGACACGTGACCAGAGACGGGGAAGGAAGCAGCAATTAATTAATAATGTATGAGCATCAGAAATGTGATGTACAAATAAAATTACCTTCTAAACAGGCGCCCAGCCCCTCCAAGACTGTAGTATTAGCACGAACCACAGAAAGTGCTACTTCTAGGGCAGATTGCAACAGTTCTTTTACTTCTCTTTGAACAAGATCAACAAGATGGCCCTGTTATGATTGTAGGTCAGTCTTTAAGCCACTAAGTCAGCAAAAAGTAACTTTTTTTAATAAATTTTAAAAGAGGACCTGATCCCTTCCCCATGGAGCAGCTCCAGAGTCATCCATCCCACCTCCAGAGAGTGTTGCGAGAGACAGAGGTCCTATTGTCTTATTAAGACCATACTCTGCCACTGCCTTGTATGCCATGTCAGTAGCTCGACGTATATCGTCCAGTGCACCTGTTGAAACACGGCCTGAATAAACAACTTCCTCTGCTGCACGTCCTCCAAGAAGTGTAACCAAGCGACCACGGAGCTCATCAATGAAAAGCAAATATCTATCCTCACTTGTTGGAGGTATATAAGTAAAGCCCAGCGCCCCTCCTGACCTTGGTAATATGCTTAACTTCTAATGACATGAACAGAAGTTATTGTTATTGCATATCATCTCATCAGGGCATTCATAAATGGCCATATGAGCATAAGTATTAAGTAAAATCACATACCATATTATTCAGACAATCATACATATTTTATGAAGCTCCCTTGGTCATTCTTATTCTTATTATTAGCAACATGTCAGTTTTAAACAGCCATCTTCTTTTCACAATAGAAAAATAATAATCAGATTGTTAAAATACAAAGCCTTTGACTTTAACACTGTTAATGTGCCAATGCAAACTGAAAGCCCTTGCTGCCCCAGAACGTCTGCATATCCAAGATGCCAAAATGACATGATAAGGTTTTAAAAATATGCAGGATCTTGCAGTGCCACAAACTGAAAAGACATGGAAATTTGCTTTGACCTATTATATATAACTAACGCCTCTCTTGAATTTAATTCCAAGGAACTAGCATAAAGTTAAAATCGGACGGGAACACTGAAAAAGCAACCCATGAGTTTACCTCAACACGGGGCTGTCCAGAAAGGAGATTAGCAATAGCAGTACCTACTACCGCATGACCAGCCTCATGGCGTGCAACCACAGCCTTCTCACTTCCTTGTAACTTGGTAGTCTTCTTCTCTATGCCCTATAAATCAGGCAAACATTAATTCAGCTCATTACTTGTCTTTTATCAAGGAAGGGAGTGTTTCTTTTATGTGACAAATAAGAAAATACTAAAAACTCAACTAAGGACCACAGAGGAATGCCAATCCATGTAAAAAGATCAACATTTAGAGGTTGCACAAGCAACAAAAGACTAATAATGATTCATGGTAGATCTACCAGCAAACAATACATGCTAGGATAGAAAAATGAAACAAAAGTAACATTGTTATAGTGCCAACAGATAAATAATTCTCCCTCAAAAACTCTTTGGCATTTAAATGATTGAAAATCACCAAATTCAAGAAAGTAAAAAGAACCCATTCGATTAATTCATAAAATATGCTTAAATAACAAAAATAAAATGTACAAAACACAATAGAGAAATGTAATGTCAAATAATCTACCAGCTTGAATGATTCAAATATTACACATAAAACCAAGAAGAAATCAAGAATATAACTAAGCCTTATAGATTGCATCAAGAGCTAACTAACAACAGATCCAAATATATAAACTAAGAGGCTTGCATAAAATATAAGTCCACATGTATAGACTATAGATGGTTGAGCTTACAACTGGACCTGTTATTAGGATATTATTGAATTAGATGGTTGAGCTTATTACTTATGTTTTCTCTAATTTTCAAAGTAAAGGCATATATCTAATCCATAGGTTAAATGTGTCACTTGCCTTGCTTCAGTTTGGGCTGATCATCATTAAATAGTTAATGGTCAATGCTTTATCAATAACAATCTTTCAAACTTTATCACATGTTAAAAAAGAACAGCATAAAATTACTACAGAATCAACAAACCAAAGAAATGGGGAGAAAATCAACTTTGATCTCCTGCTCTACATTCACCTAAATGTGCAAGCAACACAGGCATACACACACACACACACACACACAGAGAGAGAGAGAGAAAGAGAGAGAGAGTTACAGCTATTGAGCGCTCCACTGCATGAATAAAATCAATTTTCTCCACTACCAATTTGCTGTTTCTTCCGGCCAACAAAGCAGCTTCATTAACCAGATTAGCAAGATCAGCCCTGCATATGTAAAGGAAAAGCCATTCTCTTTATTTAGCTAAAAGTAGGAGAGAAAATATCTCTCAATCAGGAATACACAATTATAATTACCCAGTAAAACCAGTGGTCATGGAAGCGATGTTGCTAAGGTCAACATCCTTTCCAAGAGGAAGTTCTTTCTTAGAAACATGCACTTTTAAAATGGCTTCTCTTCCATGCCTATCAGGTGTTTCCACCTAACAACAATTGAAACAAACAAATTTCTTAGACATATTTAGAAAGACCTGGCTTATGTGATGCAAGAGAAGAGCATGTTATCTTATGCAATAAAATCTTTTTAAAGTTATTTTTTGGTGTTGCTTTTTCAATTTATATTCTTTAGGTTAATTTTGCTTGGTTATTTAACATTTAGGTTACTTCAATCAAATTCTCTTTAATAAATTTATAGCTAACATAATGCTAAGACTGTAAATGTATTTGAATTACAAATATCATATAAAGAAGGGTTTCTTAAGATCAAATTATCATATCATTGTTCCAACCAAAATAAATTCAGCCTATTTTTGTAGAGAACTAATGGCCCACTAAACCTTCAACTGCACCATTATGTGTCAGATAACATTCTTAGATGCATATAAGCTGAAGTACAAACCATAACCACCCGATCAAATCTTCCTGGCCGGCGAAGTGCAGGATCTAAGACATCCGATCTGTTTGTCGCACCAAGAACAATGACAGAAGAGTTGCTATCAAACCCATCCATTTCCTGAGATGCATTTTTAGAAGTTTCAAATTCCAAACTGACAGAGTGAGATATTTCACATACCACAAGAGTACAGAACAAGATAATTACAGTAAGCAGTTGATTCAAAGTTTGCTCCCGTTCATCATTGCTAACGATACGAAATTTTCCATCACGACTTTTTGCCACAGCATCTATCTGTGTAAAAGGAAATAGGCAACTGATATTATATATTCAAGCAATATACATGGTTACCCATTTCAAAAGTTGTTCCCATAGCATTACCTCATCAATAAATATTATAGATGGTGCCTCCTTCTTTGCCCGAGCAAAGAGATCTCTCACACGGGAGGCACCCATGCCCACATACAATTCGACAAATTCACTAGCAGAACAACTTATAAATGGCACTTCGGCTTCTCCAGCAACAGCCTTTGCTAAAAGAGTCTTACCTGTCCCGGGAAGGCCAACCTGTAATATACACAAAATGATCTTTGTTAGTTCCTCTTATATTTATCTTCAAGAGTCTTGTAAACCATCCTTTAATTATCTTCAACAGAATTAATATACACCAGAATACAAGCTCTTGATAGGACCTGAGTAACATTCAGGGAACCAAGCATGCAAATAAATATATGTTGATAACAAAGTATATACTAAAAAGCAATGTATAGATATATTGCAGATACATAAATACCATAAAAACGAAAAATGTAGCATTTTAAAAAAAATTAAAGAAACACAGATATAGAGATATGATTGTCTCAAAGTTGTTAAACAGTGACAAAAGATCCTTGTGTTTACCAGGAGGACACCTCGAGGAGGGCGAGCACCAAGTCTTACATACTTGTCTGGGTTCCTAAGAAATTCCTGGACAGAAAACATCAGCAAATAAAAGCCAATTACAAGTTAGCAGTGAAGATAATCAATATCCGTAAGGAAAATAAGGATCCAGTATAAATAACAAATAGAGCCAAGAGAGAATACCATACCACAATCTCCTCCAGCTCTTCTTTTGCCTCATCGACACCAGCGACATCAGCAAAAGTGATTGTTTCTCCTTGTTCAGACAGTTTTGAACCACCAGAACCTCCAGACTTTCGGTTCCTAATTTGACCAGCTGTATGCTGCATAACAGACCCATATCAGTTCACCGAGTTGCTATATTTTAGACTTCAATATAAAGCAAAGGCATAACAGTGAGCACCTGGGAAAAAGTAACAGGAAACCGGTGCAGAAGCCCTGCAAGCACAGCCACATAGAACAATGCTATCTGCAAAAATAAGAGAAAGATACAGAACTTCCTGTAAACCACCAATTTTGTAACAACAGGACATAACCTTCAGCAATAACCTAGTTTAACCCTTCCAGGTGTTAAAAACACAAAAGGAAGCTATGCAAATTTAGCTAAATATCACCTGCTTTTATAAACTTAGAAACAGAGTAAAGATAAGGAATTGCATCATTATCTGGAAATGAGAAAGAAATCTTCTTATGAGTAGTACAAAAGTCACAAAAAAGGGACATATCATGGCAACAAGCAAATACTGACTATAATAAAATTGGCGAAAGCCCTGCTTGTTCCTTATATAGGTTGCTATTGTGAATGCCAATAGGATGATTCCGTAAATGCATATGTGACACGTAACTCATATGCAAACCCATTTGAAAAACTTCAGCATCTTTAACAATACTCTTGATCACCTTAACAGTCTGTCTTTATAATAATGCATTTAGAATGTTCAATAACTAGCCCAAGCTTATAGTAATCTATATTCCATATAATCAAACAAGTGAAACTTACTAAAAGCAGCGCAAAACATCAGCTTCTTCACATATTTATAATAAGAAATTCAGCTCTATATGTTCAACCGAAAAAATAAAGATTATACGAAAATTACACTGTCATAAAATATAAGAAAAACTCACCAAGGCAGAGTTCAGGAATCCACCAGACCGCTTATCAGGGGAGCCAAACTCGACCTGATTCTCAAGCATTTTCTCATAAGGAGCCTTAATATCAGTAGGTCTAGTAGTAGTATACACAATTCTTTTAGTAGTAGGTGAAACAGTCCTCAACAAAGACTCTGATTCTTGAAATTTGCTATTCCCATTCATCACTTCACCATTACTACTACTACTCTCCTGATTATTAAGAATTCCTTCATTTTTCAATTTAAACATAATATGCACACCATCAACTTCAACTTTATGCACTTGATTACAATTAATCTTACTCAAAAAATCACTATACGGCACACTAATAAAAGTAGTCTGCTGTCTCGGCTCGGACCCCGGTAAGGAGATACCGGGGCGGAGCAACCGCATAACAAAAATAGCAATCCCTAATTGCAAAAGTAAAACCCCAATTTCTTGTGCTTGCATCAACGGTTGCCATTTCCAGGATGGTTTCTTCGGCCACCACCATTGACTTCTCCCTTTCCGTTGCTGTTTAGAATCGGAAGTCGACGAATTAGTATTAGCGTTAGTACTCTTTTGCCCTTCTGTATCTGTTCTATTATCACTTGAACTTGTCGTTGTTGCTGTTGTTGTCGTTGAATCGCTCTCTTGGCAATTGGATACAATTCTATACCTGTGGTGATGATAATTTCTTAAGAAACCAGTTGCTAGGGTTTGTAAAGAAACTGTATGACGAAACGACGACGGATTGGGAATTAAACGGTTAGAATTCCGGCGGTGGTGAAGGATACCCCTAGATTGAGAGCAGGCGAAGAAGCATGAGTGAAACCTAGTGTGTGTAATTGGTCTTAGCGGTTCAATCATAGACATGATTACTCTGTTTCTCTGTAACAATTAGAAATTTTATGGATAATTTATATGTTAGGGATGATTTTTAAAGAAACCGCCGCGAGTTTGGCTGGTTCTCATCGCCGTCGAGTATTGACCGTTGGATTTGAAAGAAAAAAAATGATGTTGCTTTGTTATCGTTATCGGTTTTTCTTGTTCTTCGTGGCCGTGGGGACGTGTCAGAAGAATCCGATACGGTTGTGTTTATGTTTTTAATTGTGTTCTGAGGTTGTGAAGCTGACGCGTGTGTTTATGGTTAGGAGAAATGGGGTGGGTGATTTGGTGGAGGAGTCACCACGTATTTGATCAGAGGAGTCCACATCGATAAGCTTCGGACTTTTGTTGGGCTTGCATTTGTGGAGTTTAGAAGCCTGTTCGTTTGTCCATATTAGGCTGCTGTCTCGATTTTGGCGGCCTTTATCGAAAAACAAAATTTCCTTACAATAATGTAAATAATTAAATTTTTGTGTTGCAATTTTTAAAGTAATTATTTAATATTTAAAAATAAAAAATAAAAAGGCTTATGATTTATGATAATCAGTGTGTTATATCTAATTTTGAAGAATGATGTTATAATTGTTAAATTTTACTATAATTTAATTACGGGTTAATTGCAAATTAAAGCATGAATTTTACTCTGATTTGCAATTACGACACAAATTTTAATATTTGGCAATGTCATAATCAACTTTTATTTTTTTGACAAATTGGTACATTGAGCTAAAAAAACCACTAACATGGACATTGTAAATATATGTGACCTCGCGTGTTGCATGATTGGTCGATGTACCAATTTGCCAACAGATGAAAATTATTACAGACGTTGTCAAATTTTAAAATTCGTGTTGTAATTGCAAACTACATATGATTTGATTTGCAATTAATCCTCTAATTAATTTTCTTGTTAAATTTAAAGGTCAAAAGTTTATTTTGATACTAAAATATTGTGAATAATATAATTAATTCTTGAGTTTGATCGTTATTTTTCAAAGGGCTTTACGTCGAAGAAATGCAGATTCATTTTTTTTGTCTATATTTGGTTTATGGAATAAGTTTATAATAGATATTTCGTATAGAATAGGAAATTTTTGATTTGGTTTATGGAATAGTATAACTTCGTGATTGCTATTTCATAATTTCATTAAATAAATATTTTTTTCAAAAAAATAAAAAATGACTATTTATTTTTTATAAAAACTATTCAATTCTATTTAATGAAGCAAACATAATTTTCATCTTTTATTATACGTGCTTCTCGGGTAGTGGCGAATAATGCAGTTTGCGTTGCAAAAGATGTCCGCCCGTCTAAATTTTTAAATTCAATGTTAGGTGAATGCAAAAAGGTTCTTTAACATATTTGAGTACTATTTCCACACACACAATATATATATATATATATATATATATATATATATATATCATGTGTCATAAATTTTTTTTTAATATATAAACATTTATAATTTATTTATTTTACATAAGAAATCAAATTTCAAAAACAGTTCAAATACATGTAAAACATTGAATGCATATCTCAAAAATTAATATACAACAAAATGTATTTGAACTATTTTTAAGTTGTATTTGAAATGAATCATAGATGTATTGAAAATGTATTTGAAATTAACTCATTGATTTAATGCGAGATTAACTCATCGTATTTGAGACAAACGTGCAGGTGCTTTGCTGATGCTAATGTGCCGATGTACCGACGCAAAATTGACAAATTGATGTAAAACTGACATTCTGACGCATTTCAACAGCTGATGTGGGACATAATGTCATTTTTTTTCATTGGAAGAGTAGAAATGTAAAAAATAAAAAAATATCAAATTGATATATATATATATATATATATATATATATATATATATATATATATATATATATATATTTAGAATATAAATTGTCATTTTTAAATAATTTCAAATACTAAATTTATAATCAGCCCGAAAGAAAAAAGAGCAAATTATTATCACACTCCTCACATTTAACATAATTTACAGTTTAGTTTCTCTTTTTTAAAAATCAAACGGTATGACCCTTCACTTTTGTTTCTGTCAACCATTTAACCATTCCATCTATTTTTGGTATTAGTTAACGAAGTCAACAAAATTATATGGTCCCCTATTTTTATTTTGTTTCAATGATTTGACCCTTTACTTTTATTTTTGTCAATAATTTTATCCCTCATATTTGAAAATTAATTTACTCTTAAATTCTTTGACTTCGTTGACTAACACCAAAAATGGACGAGGGATTAAACTGTTGATAAAAATAAAAATGTGGAGCTATATAATTTAATTTTTAAACAGGAGAGACTGAAATGTAAATTATGTCAAATGCGAGGAGCTCATAGTAATTTGCTCAAGAAAAAAGCAAACATTTTTACATGCTCCGCCTAACTGAACAATTCTCACCAAAAGAGCACCTCTCCTTTTGCTTTTTCCTCCATAACTAAGCACCTCTAACCAAAAAACCTCTCCAAATTCATTCTAATTTCCAAACTCATCCCTCGATTGCCACGTATCTTCTCTGCGCATTCCACCTCTTATTCTACGGCAGATCGCGATCCGCTTCTCATTTCACGGGTCGGGTCAACCTGCTTCTTATTTCATCGGCGGAGGGGGGTATGTTCAAATCGCACCTGCTCAACTCAGAAACCCTAGCTGCTCCGTATTTTGAAGGCAGTAGCTTCTGTTCTCCGTGCACTGAGATTAAGCTTGTCTGATTTTCAGTAGGTGTGTATATGTGTCACTCAATCATTTCTGTTTTGTTTTAATTAATTAGCAGTGTTATTGATAAATATTTGTGAATTTATTTATTTATTACTTGCTTACTTTGCTCAGCTCTAGCTGTCAATGGACTGGTTATGTTAATTGTGGTTTATTTGGAATTAATCATGTGTAATAACTTTTCATTTCTATTTAATTGAAGACTCAAGTCTTTATTGTGTTTCTCTTAAAGCTGAAACTTGAAAGACTTCAATTGTAGTAACTATGAGCTTTAGAACATGAAAATTTGTCTAAATAAAGTGCAATTGTATTTAATTCTTGCCTTTTTTAGACTTCCACAAGATGCATGCTAGACATCGGAATCCGGGAAATGGTTACAGGTCTAATTCTATGGGGATGGGGATGGGTGGCTCAAGGATCTCCCCTGATAATTCAGCTCGAGGACGTGGCTTTTACAATTCTGAATACAGAAGTTTCAATAATCGTGGCTTTGGCCGTGCCATGGGCCACCCCAAATCTTTTCAACAACCACCTCAGCCACCACCGCGCAGAGGAGATATATTGATGGAAGCGGGTAGACTTGCAGCTGAATATTTAGTTTCCAAGGGATTGTTACCTCAGGATGCGGTGTCTTGTAAATGGCAGAATGGCGATTCAAAGAAGCACGTTGTTGGTGACAGTATGGATATTAGGCTACAAGACGAATTTAACCAGGAGGGTCGAACGTCTGCTCATTCCCGTCTAGGTAGTGGTGCTTCTGATGCAGGTATAGGAAGGAGAAGGTATTTTGATGACTTTAATTTGAGGAATAACGTGAAAGGAAGGAGAAGAGGAGAGTATTTCAATCGAAATTATAGCTCAGAGTGGGGTGGTAGAGAATATGGGAGGAGTGCGACGAGTTTAGATAGAAACAGGGTATCTCCTGATGTGGAGGGAGAGGATGATACTGTCTCTGGACATTATGACGATCAGCACGCTGGTGAAGATGTATGTGAGGGGATGCAGACATCTGGCCTGAACGGTTCAGTTCCAGAAAGTGGGGAAGCAGCTGGCACAAATTCATCTGCGGAGTTTAACAATTCTGACGAGATGGGTTCCAAGACAAGTTCGTTTAGTGGTGGAAAAGATGAGCCTGTGGAACCTTGCAAGCCATCCGATGATTCCTCAAAGTTGATATCTGAGAATGACGTGAAGAAGGACAGCAATGATAAACATGAAATTGATAAACTGGTTGGTCCTAAGGACTTATTTACCCAGGAATCTGCAGTGGAAGGCGAGCTCTCAGGCAAGCATGGATCTGATTTACTAACATTATGTAATTTTGCTAAGGTTCCAACCAGAACAAGGTCTGCAATGACATACAAAGTGTCCAAGGTTGACCAAGCTCCTAATGCTGAAGAGGGAAATGTGTCTGATGGGTCTTTGAAAGGATCTGAAATGGCTGCTGACAGTGGCAGCCTTGATTTTGCAACAGCTTATCATCTGGCTAACACGAATGATTCAAAAATCCCCGCTCCTGAAATATCTAAGACACTATCTGCACACTCCGCTGGTGATGTAGGAAAATCAGGCTCCACAAGTGGTACAGGGCAGATTAAATGCATGAGGTCTCAATCCTTTCCTGACAGAGCTTTCATGCTTGAAGAACAGCAATCAAGCTCAGGGGTTCCAGGTTTTGGAAGGTCCATCTCAATCAAAGAGAGGGGTGAGAAACGAGCAGCAGAAGAGAGTGATGCGATTGAAGCAACAAAGAAACCCAGAGAATGGTTTGCATCTTTGGTTAATACACGCAGTGATCATCTTCAGCTTTCTAGTCCAAGTCAAAATCAAGGTAGCTCACAAGAGAGAGCTTCTACTGATCAGCAGGTTTCTGTAGCTGCCAGTCAAGGTAGTCTGGTTAATTGTCATCAATTTGTAAAGACTGGTGGTGATTCATGTAATGAGCATGCAGAAGAGAAGCAACTTTTTCCAAGTTCTTTTAAGATCTGTGACCTCAATCTAATGGAAGTTTCTGAGATGAATGATAGCCTCTGTAATGATGCAATTCTAATGCACCCAACTATAGCAATAAGTAAAACGGAAGCAGCACAGGTTGATATTGGTTTGTCCATGAGTAATGCCAACCTGACTGATGTATATCCTAGATATGCGAATAGTGGCAAAAACATTGAAGTCATTGATTTAGAGAACGATTCAATCCCCGAAGAAAGGGATTTTGACATTTCACAGAGAAAGTAAGTTCCTCTTTTGCTTACCTTTCCATTTATTTTACATGTTCGCTACATCTAAAACAAAAAGAAAATTGAGAAGCATCATCGACATTTCTCATATTAAGCTTTGCTCTTTTTGTCATCTTCATCAGCAATGCTACTATGAAAGTAGCTGTATAAGCTTCTTCATTATAGTCTCCACTCTCTAGTATGCAATATGCAACTGCTAGTTCTAAGATTTTGTCTTTTCTCTTATCCGTCTCAACTTTTTCTACTATTCAGGGAAACAGCATTTTCCGGCCCGGAGGGATTTCCTAATCGTGCACAAAATGCTGGCGAGGATACTGATGTTCAAGATAACTATGATGGTCTGATTTCGGAGTTCCTTACCACTATTTCAAATACTTCAGAGCCAGAGGATACAACTCCTCTGCAAAATGAGATTGGCCTACATAATGGAGAGGTACCACAGAAATATGCTGCCCATGATACATTAGTTTCTATAATCTCTCACCTAAATTTTGATGAGATTTATAATTGATCATCTTCTTTCAATTGGAAATAAAATGTTGACAGATGATGGGTTTGTTAGTTTTCAACAGATCGAAAGACAAAAGTAACTTATATTACTAATTTTTCACTATATATGCACTCGATGCTTACAGTGCTCTTATTATTCACGTCACGCATATCAAATACTTCTCTAAATGGCGCTTCTATGCAGATGAGAATTTAAGACTGTTCATATCCGTGCAGTTTTTTTTATCTTTCTATATTCACTTATTATTAGTAATTGATACACACATGAACAAGTTCTCCTTATTCATGTGTAACTTACTTATCCTGGTGATTTCAGGGTACTCTTGGGGATGATGACTCGATCTACATGTCTCTGGGAGAAATACCATTAAGTATGCTAATATTTAGTCTCCTGGTTTATTTACTTATAAATTTATAGTAGATGTGGTAGACCTGTCTGATATGCTGCTTAAATAGTATGTTAGTGGATTATATGCTCTCGATTAAGATCAGGCGATCTATTAAGTATTTGTAGAATACTGTTTGTTAAAAAACGCGCATAAAATAAATGGGTGATTAATTTGTTCTGATAGCTGAAAATTCGTTCAGGTCTTAGAAGAGAACATCCAGATTTAGGTTTGAGGGTATGAACTTTAAGAACATGGGGATTTGGTGATGTCTAGTGTTGCATTGGACACCACTAGAAGTATGTAAGATTCTTTTGGTGGCCTGCATTTCTTATAAGCATTCTGCATTTCAACTCATTCTTTCTCTTAAGGAAGCTGTATCTTTAGTCTGTTTTCTTTGTTGTATAAGATTCTGTAATTTCTAGATCATATATTTCTGAACAAGGAAAATTTATTTGGAAAAAGCATGTGTTGGATTGCTGGTGCTACTACCTGCAAATTGATGAACTAATTTGTGACTGCAAAGAACCTGCCAAAATTATATTAGGCATGATGCATATGTTCACTTTATCATCGACAGCGTACAAAATACAATTAGCGGCTTGCATCGTGCCCCCTTTTATTTATATATGAGTCATTAAGCATCTTTTTGTACAAGTGTTAATGTTTGAAGCATACGGGAAGATCCTGTCATGAACTGTTTGTATTTTGTGATAGGCTTTATACCAGCGTGGGAACAGCCAACGCCACAGAAGTATGGGAAGCCATTTTGATCTGGAAGATGGTAGAATATGCGGGCCATGTTGCTTTCTGAGAATCTTTTCCGGCGGTGCTGCTGTGCTAGTGTTTGAAGGAAAATTATGTATTTATGGAGAGGTATGAAAAGTTATGTATTTATTATGTAAGCTTGCGTGTTCTACCAAGAATGGGAAATGGTAAAGTTCACACCAAAAATCTGTATTTTTTTTAACAAATAGATGTGTGAACTATTCTCCACTGGTTTGGCCTAAATATGTAAAGGTAGGAATTCTTATTCAGAGTCTGGCTTGTAATGTAAGTATAGTGGCAAATGTAGTGAGGTTGATTGTTTTTATTTTTTATTTGTCCCTTTTCTTGTCTTACTTTTTTTTTGTTTCACTCTTTGACCCACCCTCAAACCCTGAGGTAATATTTACTGATTGTCATTTAATACTCTTCTATTGATTTTTTTCAATATTCTATTTATTATTTTCAATTTTATAACAAAAAGATTTAGCTTTTTTGTTGTTTTTATTAGAAATTGCCGATGCAATGATCATGAAAGCCTTGAACGTTTGTTAATTTATGTTTATTAAATTGAGTTTTTAAACTTCTAATTTTATCATTCGTAACTCCGTTAAATTATAAAATTGAACTCTCACAATATATGTTGTGGATTCTTCAATTTTAATCTTAATTTAATTAACTTTCTTTAGTTTATATTTTCCTAATATTTAACTTTTTGATAAAAAAAGACCATAAATTGAAATTAAAACATGTCTTTATTGGAAATTAAACAAAAAAGAACAGCGAAAATCACCAAAATTCTTGTCATGAACTGTATACATTATTACGAAGATCATTAATTAATTATTAATGTTCTTACATGGCTAATAAAGCTTCACAGAATCATTTACAGTTGCAGTTTTAGTTAAAATGAAGACTGAAAAATGGAGCAGATCATATATTTTCCTTGGCATAATTCATAAGCACTAATAAGAAAATGTTTAATCACTCAACAAATATATTAGTACAAAACATTATCCACAATTCTTATAGAAAAATAAAATTTCTAGGATACACGATAATGTTGCAATTTAGTAACCAGCATGTTAACTAGAGTTTGACCTAGGCAAAGAAGCAGAAGCAGAAGAAGAGTTGATAAACTCAATGCAGTCTTCTATGGCTTTGCTTCTGTGAGTATCAGTTGCAGCTATAAATGACTTCGATCTTCCTGATGAAGAAATTTCACATGACGATCTCCTCCATAAACATAGAGTACTAGCTATTTTACAACGAACATGCTTGAGAAAATTCAATGGCGACAGTTCTGATAATTTCGGCAGTTTGAATCCATAGCACCCGGTAAACACCCTGTTCCCATCATTTCTGCTGGTGGATTTTTGCTTCCGAGAACCAGTTTTCTTGCTGATATAACTTATCTTCTTCACTTGATTCGTTCTTGTCGACATGAGCCTGCTTCTCTAATCATATAGAGAAAGAGCATATATCACGAATATAAAGCAAAAACGCAGTTACGGAGATCTGACATATAAATAATTAAGCTTTAAGCCTTTTGAAATAATATGTACTTCACTGTAGCTATTACAAAGACAAGCAGTTTGATGCCAAAGCAAACAGAAGAAATCAAAATGGAAAAAGAAGACAGCAGAAATGATTGTCCTAAAATGCAATGTCCAAAATTTTCTTCTATCAAAAAAAGTTGGTTTCTATTTGTACATTTTGAAGAAAACATTTCACATTCAAAAAGAAACATGCATAAGAACAGGGATTTGATTTTCTTCAAGAAACATATAAGCAAAACATGACAGATACAGCAAGATGCTCCTGCAACAAAACAAATGAGAGATAGAGCCTATATAGGTCTAATATTAATTGAGTGGGGACAAAGAATGGCAAATTTTAGATGTGAACAACAAATGCACCCACACGAGGGCTATTAAGTGTCAACACAATCACATGGTTGCATCTACCAGGAACGATTTTGACAGCAGTGGGCTCTCTCAAGCAATGCCTTCCGAAATGAGTTGAAAAGACACAAAGTTCGCCACATTTCAATAAGATTTTTTTTACTTAGCTTCTAAACGAAGCTCTTTCAGAGCCTTTATGCACTCGATGATCCAAAGGAAGAAAAGACGGGTAATATTTCCTTTTGTTCGGTGAGCACCTTTTGGTAAAGTCTTTTTGACTAGTGATACCATTTACACGAGATAGACATACCTCTTCCTTAATCAAGAATCACGATCCAATCCTTGGTCCTGGTATACCATAATATGGACCAATAGTGGCAGCACGGAACCAGAAAACCAAGAGAGGAAGGCGAATACTCAGTAAGGGAGTGTGGGGAACAAGGGAAGGCCAATTACTATTTCGGTGGCGGATAAGACATATAAAAGGGAAGAAAAGGGTGTAAAGAGGGAAAATAATACCAAATACTCGATAGTCGGGGAAGGGGCAGCCACCCACCCTGCCCCCTACCTAGTTCTGCCCATGCATACAAGTTTTATAGGTGAGTACATACCGATTATAAAGTTGAGTATCAGACAGGTCCAACGAAAACAGAAGGGCCTAAATTTCCTACCATGAAGTTCTCAAAATCAGACAACCTTTCATATCGATGAACAAGAATAATATTAGAAAACATACAGCACATAAAAGAGAAACAACCATTTACCTTATCATGATAAAAAGTTGCATTATGATTGCATATATACGTCCAAAGAACATACGATAACTAGCTAGCTGGATAGTCTATGACTGATGCATGACATTTGCAGTAATAAAAGAAATCTTACTGGCATATCATTTTAATTACTGCAGAGTTCCATATAGGGCTCAAAACTGCCATGTTCAAGTTTGATCGTGCTGCAGATTGACATACCTCTTTTTCCCTTTAAATTTTCCGTCCTTCACAGTGAAATCAACTAGTAAAGCATTCAAATGTCATGACTTGGCAAGATAATGATCTTTGAAGGGAAAGCTTTGATGCAAATGACCATGAATTTAGAACTATATCATTGAAAGTTATAATAACAACCCATTTACTATAAAATAAACAGTCAACATTAAAACAAACAATACAGACAAATAATCTATCACATTCAAATTATCAAGCTTACTAAATTATCCAAACATAAGAAAATTTGAGAAATAGACAAAGAATATTACCAAGCGACATCAAGTATAGTTTAGAAAGAAGTGAAAAAAATTATGCTGCATGGAAGACTATCAAAATATGCATTCTGGTTAACCTATATCCTCCTTCCTCCATAATACAGGGAGATCAGAAGCAGTGATCTAGGCAAGACTATTGACAATATTCAGTTCTTAAAAAGTGCACTCATATAGGGTATAACCAAAATGTGATCCATCAATTGCAGACTGATGCATAATTTCAGATTTGTAATAATGAAATGTTGTTATAACTAAAGAATCCAGTTTCTACAATGCAGGGCAAAACATCCAAGAAAATCAACAACAGAAGGCGCAGCTGCATTTCTCCACTTTTCGACCATAGTTTTAACAACCAACAACTTTAATTTTACTCTAAGAAAAGTCCATAATCCATGTCTACACTTCTCTGTTATAAGATTGTACATCAAATAAAACCTTTGCCAACAGTTTCATTAAGTCATTGGTTTCCAAACAAATGATATGGAAGTAACACAAAAATAGAAAAAGAAAAATAACAAATAATGTCAAAGAAGAGGGGGGAAAATTGTTCAAGAATAAAATTCTCTTGATTTCATATTTGCATTTCAAGTAAAAATACAATATATCTAAAGACAAGTCCTATCACACATTTGAACAATCAAAGCCTAAAAAAAATCAATCTTTCTTATTCATGAGAAGCAAAACTTCTCCACTCTGACCAATAATGTAATCCAAGAATTCCTTAACCTCAATAATATCTTGAAAAGCCACAGGCTCTTTAAGATCACTATCTAAATTATACCAAATTCCACAAATTTTTCTCAATGCAACCCAATGCCTACTCTTCCACAACCCACCATACCTTCTAACATGAACATTAAGCATAGTACCAAACATGTCATCACTATCAAGATCAATGGAAGAAGCCCCGTTTCGTCGGTCATGCCAGATTACAGTCTTACCCTTTTCTTCAAGGGCAGATATTAGAACATTGATGTCATAGTTTCCTGTAAGAGAATTATGATGAGGCTTGAAGACCATAGATAAAGGTGTCCACTTCTGCTTGTCTGGACATTCTGAAACTAGTTTTTCAGCAATTGAATCCAAGAATGGTCTTGTAAACTCGTCTTTTTGCTGAAATTAATCACATGGGTAGTCATTAATTTGTGTGATTAACGATAAATTTAGTAAATTTAAATTGAAAGGAAAAGTTTTGAATTACCTGGAAGAGATTGTTGAGGGCATGCAGTAGACAAAATTGTAATCTTTGCTTCTCGTGATAGATTGGGGGATTGTTGCTCTCCATTTTCGATTCTTATTTTATTTTCTTTGACAAGATTTTATTGGGGTTTTCTGTTAAAGTGGGATTATTTATTATATACTGTATTTTGGAATCCAAACGACGTCGTTTATCCGGGCACATGTCCAGTAATTCAGAACTCGATAAGACTGACAATTATGTTCATTACAGTAATCAAGTGCAAAGATATTAGTATGGCATTACATGTGTTGCGAATAATGATATTAGTCGTCGTTTTTTAGCTTAGAGGTAGCACCGATATGTACACGGAAAAACGGAACATTTGGACACGGACTCCCAGAGCTCAGGCGGATACGGACACAACGAAATAATATGTAAAAAATAAAGTTCCAAACGAAACGTCAAGCTTCCGAAACGTTTCCGAAGGTTGACAGATTGAATGAAGTGAATCTGTTAGCCACAAGAATCCGCATTTGCAAACTCAATATAATAATTTTAAACTGGAATTCTTAAGCAATTGATGAACACATTCAATGCAAGAGTTGAAGAATCATCATCATCATCATTATCATGATCAAGAAATATAAATGGAGAGACAGAATACAAAGATTACATAGAATGATATTAAAACATATATATGTATTTCCTCATTTCTTGGCGAAAAGTCCACCGAAGCCGCCTCCCTCGCCGCCATTCTTCTTCTTTTGAGGAACAGAGACGGAGTTCTTGCGGCCAGAGGCGGTGCCGCTAGTCTTCTCCTCGACTTTCTTGAGAATAGGATCAGTCTCATAGAACTGGTCTTCTTTGGTTAAACTGCCAAGAATAAAGTCAAGCAAACTTTTCTCTTCTTTACCGCCACCGGCTCCTTTCGCCGCCGTTGCTGCAAACACTCTTACACTAGGAGTAGCAAACGCGATTGGTAGAGCAGCCATTGTTGTCTCTGAGTTTTTTTTTTTTGAAAATTTTGAAAGGATAGTGCGAAATAATTATGGATGGATGTAATATATTTATTTTTAGCCGTCGGATTAGTGTTAAGAGATGGAGGAAGTGTTTGTGCCACGAGCTCACTTCAACTGCCTTATCTTCATCGCTTGTATTGTATTTTTATTATTTTTGGGAAATTATCCAAAATCATACTATATGGATGTGGATTTGACATGTGTCATGATAATGCATGACTTATTTTTTGGGTAATTTTCATAACTCCAATTTTTATTTTGTATGAGTATTGTCCCTAATGTCATTCTACTTTCATTAATATTAAGATTTTAATAATTTAAATTTTATTTTAAGAACTTAAGCATTCTTTTAATAATAACTAAAGGATATATATACAAAAAATAATAAGTTGAACAGTTTTTCATCAATGGCAAGCTATGCCAGCTGGACTACCCTCCTATGATTACTCTCATCTTCTTTTCCTCTAAAGTTTTTTCTATTTTAGTTTGTAATAATAAAATTTCGGACATCTAAATGGTATAATAAGAAAATATTATATGTTTTGTAGTTTTTCAATTAAAAATTATTGATCTATATATGCGTAAAATGCAATTATATTGGACAGACAAACGAAAGTCGTGAATGTAATAAATATTTGCTAACAACACATAAGCAATATTTGATAAAACAATTACGTTTGTAAATTTTATTTTTACATTAAGGTGTCGTTGACGTGTATATATCTTTATATTTGTAATTTTTCTTTACTTATCATGTTGCATTGTTAGTGTCTACAGGTCAAATTTTTAGACGAAAAAGCTGCTAAATTAATGATAATTAAGAATTTTACTATTACAAATTCAAATAAAAGGATTTTAGTAAAAAGAGATGAAAGTTTAAGTGAAAATTATCCCCAATTTTGGTTGTTTCCATGTGCATTGAAGGTATTGGCATTACTTATCGGAAGAAAAATAGTTGCTAGGTGATTTGGGACTTGTAACTGAGCAGCTAAATTCAAAGGGGTTGGTGAAAGTTTCCTTGAGAAAGGGCAAAAAGAAAGTTTTAATTTCTTCCAATAGGTATTTCTTTTGCTTAATTAGGATGAATAAACACTTGGCAGTCAAATTAATTTCCTGCTTAGGTCTAAGCAATGCATATTTTAGAACAAAATATGTTTTGTCATAGTGGTTAAACCCACTCTAACTACTTTTCATCCTTATTAGTCAGCAACCTCTCGCTTGCTGCCAAGAACATTTTGTGTCACTCACCACGTTTCTTTGCTAACATGCATGCATGTCATACGCTAATGAAAATAACCCTCAAACTATATTTTGGGGCTCTATATTTTGAGACTTTTAAAACAGCAAGTGTAGGACTCAGATTATTATTATTGTCATAAACCAATCATATGTTATTTTAATTTTAGTTAAAAAGGGTTCTATATTTAAAGGAACCAATAAAAATACAAATAAATAAACAAATCCACTTTTGACAATTAAATGAAGAAGAAACACGAGTAGCTGATTTAAACCCGTTGCAGTAGACTTACGGCAACGGTTTTTGTACATTAAACAACATTTATCACTATTGCCGAAAATAACTTATGTGGTAGTGGTTGAAACATTTATACAGTCGCCAAATATATATTTTTTACAAAACAGTTACCGATGTTTTATTTGTTATATTTTAGTAACTGAAATTTATTATATTTTGTTCAATAATAAAAAAAATTAGCCATTAAACTTCAGTCAATAATTGCTTATGTGGCCGACAGATATTGCCGGATATCTAATTTACTACGTAGGTAATTCGTCGGCCATGTAACATTGGCTGGAATCGATAGTTATTAAAAAATAAAAGTCCAGTTACCGAAACATATAAAGTGAAATTTCGGTAACTATTTTGTATAGTTAATTAATCAACTTAGTCATACAATTTTGTTGTATATTCTTGAACACAGTTCATATTAACCCAACATCGCACACTATTATAATTTACAAATTTTCTCAACAACCTCTTCCTATAATCTTTCTTTCAAATCATATATAAACACCATTACATGATACATCTCTCATTAAAACATACATTTACCAAATTAAACATCACAGAATCACTTGTAATATATGGAAACCCTAGTTTTCTTTTTCACAGTAGCAGCTGCTACATCTGCTTACTATCTCCTCTGGTTCTATCTTCTTGCTCGCAAACTCACCGGCCCTAAAGCATGGCCTCTCGTCGGAAGCCTGCCTCTTCTTTTCAAAAACAGGCATAACATCCACGATTGGATCGCTGCGAATCTCCGCGCAACTGGTGGCGCGTCAACTTATCAAACATGCACTATACCTCTTCCTTTCTTGGCACGCAAGCAAGGGTTTTATACTGTCACTTGCCATCCGAAAAACCTGGAGCATATTCTTCGAACCCGGTTCGATAACTATCCGAAGGGTCCTCATTGGCAGACAGCATTTC
The DNA here is from genome assembly GCF_937616625.2 of Mercurialis annua. Classification (NCBI taxonomy): domain Eukaryota; kingdom Viridiplantae; phylum Streptophyta; class Magnoliopsida; order Malpighiales; family Euphorbiaceae; genus Mercurialis; species Mercurialis annua. The sequence goes on along the minus strand of NC_065575.1, from coordinate 479,776 downwards.
ATGATCTTTTAGGTCAAGGAATCTTTAATAGTGATGGAGAAACTTGGCTTATACAGCGTAAAACCGCTGCTCTTGAGTTCACTACTCGAACTTTAAGACAAGCTATGGCTCGGTGGGTGAACCGGACAATCAAGAATCGGTTATGGAGCATTTTAGATAAATCAGCTAATGAGAAAATCTCAGTTGATTTACAAGATTTGATGCTGAGATTGACTTTTGATAATATTTGTGGATTAACCTTTGGGAAAGATCCACAAACTCTTTCAAAAGAATTTCCTGAAAACCCATTCTCCATAGCTTTTGATACAGCTACTGAAGCTACTCTTCAGAGGCTTCTTTATCCTGGTTTTCTATGGAGAATTGAGAAGTTTTTTTGCATCGGATTAGAGAGGAGACTCAAGAAAAGCATACAAGTTGTTGAAAATTACATTGATGAAGCAATAACAGCACGTAAAGAGAATCCATCGGATGATTTACTTTCAAGATTCATGAAAAAAAGAGACGTTGATGGTAATCTTTTTCCCATCTCAGTTCTTCAAAGAATTGCTCTCAACTTTGTGCTAGCCGGCCGCGACACGTCATCAGTTGCTATGAGCTGGTTCTTTTGGCTGGTGATGAACAACCCTGAAGTTGAAGGGAAGATTATCACTGAAATCACAACTGTGCTTAAAGATACACGTGGAGATAACAGTGAGAAGTGGATAAATGAGCCGTTAGATTTTGATGAAGCAGATAGGTTGGTGTATCTGAAAGCCGCATTAGCTGAAACACTGCGTTTATACCCATCAGTACCTCAAGATTTCAAGTATGTTGTAGCAGATGATACTTTGCCGGACGGCACATTTGTACCGGCGGGTTCGACTGTCACATATTCTATATATTCTGTCGGTAGGATGAAGAGTATATGGGGAGAAGATTGCATGGAATTTAAGCCGGAAAGATGGCTGTCGCCGGAGCAAAACAGATTTGAACCGCCGAAAGATGGGTACAAATTTGTGGCGTTTAATGGTGGACCAAGAACTTGCTTAGGTAAAGACTTGGCTTACTTGCAAATGAAGTCTGTTGCTTCAGCTGTACTGCTCCGTTACCGGTTAACTTTGGTTCCCGGCCACCGTGTGCAGCAGAAGATGTCTCTTACATTGTTCATGAAGAATGGTCTCCGTGTGTTGTTGCATCCTCGTGTTCTTGCATAAACAATTGCTTTCATTGGTTGGCTTCTCTTCCGGTTTCTCAACTGTGCATTAATTGGTTGCTTTACATGGAGACAGGGGTAACATAGTAATTCACCTATACATATAATCCCCTGTTTTTTTTTTATGTTTATTCATATTTGTTTTACAATTGCTCATATAGATATCGATTGTCTTGTAATGTTTTGTTTTGTTTTGTTTTTTTATGTTTGGCCACATGTTTAAGAGACTAATTAATAAAAAATAAATTATGGTATTAATTTCCCATGCAAGTTCAGGGTAAATTGATACAAAAGTAGTTAGTATTGATTACAAGATTTACAAGAAGTGGAGAGATACTTTACAAATGTATTTTTGCTAGATTGAAATGAAATGTATGCAGCAATTTTATGAAATGTAACTTGCCTATCGTACCTAGAGGCTTGAACTACTACATGCATGTTCAACATTAGAGCTCAATAATGGCATTGCAGAAAATTTGCCAAATCTTTGAAGCTCAAAAATTATGAACAATGGCTCTTACTTTACCCTGTAATTATATTCTGTAATCAGCAATTCCAGGAATTACTGTGTCGGGTTGTGTATGAATACGGAAGATCAACTCGAAACAGAGTTAATCCACTATTTTCTCACCAGTTGAAAACAGGTTCCAGATAACAGTTCCAACCAAGTATAGCCCAACTGAAACCTTGAATACATCATCCCAGGAACCTGTACAAATTAACCAAATATATATTCATTAATCGTTCATTTACATTCTGAATTTCCCAAGTTATGAAAAAACAGCCGTTGGACTAAATTTAATTTTCTCAAAAAAATTCAACAGAGGCTTGAAGGTGAAGGTAATTAATGCTTAACCAAGCAATATTACTATAAGTAAAAGCAGGCCAACTGTAAGACCTTTTCTTACCAGTTCTATTGAAATAAGTACCATTTCTTGCTAGGAAAGTTAATGTAAGTAACCTTGGTTTCTAAAACTTGGTGATAGGAAACATTTTACTAATTTCAAAGAAGGATTAAGGTTAAAATATCAATATGACCATATTCCAAATTTCACCACTACTATATGTAATAGTTTTATTAGAACTGAATTTTTTTTTTGCAGCGGCAACTTTTTCGTTGCCTTAATATATCATTGCAATGTTTTGAAACTCCTAAACTGACATTTCTAAAGCCACATTATATAATAGTGAAGGACTAGGACTAAGTTGTATAAAAATACCATGTTGCAAGATGTAACCAGTAGCTGCAGTTCCAAACACCCCAGCTAGCACTCCAGCAGTATTGGACAGACCAAGCAACACTCCCTGAAACATAATCACAATGAAATTCATAAGTGAAACTAAATAAGGGAAATCTACATATGAATGTTCATTAGAATCAGTGCTTACAGAATATCTGGGAGCAATATCTTGGTGATTTGAATATAGACCAGACTGGGAAAATGCATCAGTTCCCTATTCAAGTATACCGAAACAAGTTAACTAACGCAGCCAAAAAAGAAAAGAAAAGAAAAGGAGAAAGAAGTATACCTGGCTACATGCCATGCATAATACAGCCATTGCAGGAGAATGAACATGGCTCAACTGAGTTAGGAAAAAAGCAGGGCCAAGAAATCCAATTGATTGCATGATCTGCGAAGGAATGCCGAATTGAATGAAGAGAGCAATGCACTGCCATTTCCATCATGTCATAATCTAGAAACCGAGTAATACCTTGCGCACTGTTGTCACAGATAACCCTCTGCTCACTAGTGTATCAGCTATCCACCCTCCAAGATTTGCAGAAAATGCCATTGTAAGCCAGGGCAGAACACATAAAAGTCCAGATTCTGTAAGATTGAACTTCAGGACCTATATGATCAGAATCAGACAAAAAAAATAAGAAACTACTGGAAGAAAAGGTTCCAGGAGACGTATGATAATCATGAACAGCATCTTCTCTTTTATGATTTGTCAATAACATATAGTGACCCAAAAAATGTAGTCATTGTGATTGAAAAGTTACTAGCAGAAATTGGCAAGAAGAACCACTAGATTAGTACAATAACCAAATACTTTAGATAGAAAAGTCCAACAGATACCTAAACATTATGACGCATTCTAACTTCTAACTGCTAGGAATGCTTACTTGGTGATAATATGTTGGCATCCATGTTAGAAGAATAAATGTACCCCAGTTGTGACAGAAGTGACACACTATTAGAGCCCAGACAGGAGGTTTTGACAAGATTAGTCCCCAAGGTATCACTTTAACTGGTTCCTTGCAAGCACTGTTTGCAACAATCAGCTGTTTTTCTGCTGGCCGCAGCTGAGGATCGTCAAGAGGCGAACTCTTTGCCTATTAAAAGAAATTACCTTATTTAGCAACAAAAAGTTCCCTATTTAACTTCTTGAATCTTGCAAAATAATGATGCCAATGAGAGAAGTCACAGCATTCTATCTATCTAATACCAGCGGAATTTACCTTATTTAGCCATACAACAATCCAAACAGTGCCGAGAGAACCAAAGGAGTAAAAGACTGATGGCCAACCATATTCATGTATTAAAAACGGTGAGAAAGCAAGACCAGTGACTGATCCAAGGTACATGCCACTATACACCAGTGCCAATGATCTACTTCTCTCAGATACAGGAACCCATTTCGACAGAATGTTATTCATGGCAGGCATAGCAACACCCTGAAACAAAACCACACTAGATGAACCTAATTTCACTCTAAGAAACTTTATCCTTATCTATGTAATACAGAATTGGAAATGCTGAAATGACTTTTTATTTTTATTAAGATAGTTTAGAAATATAGTCTCGGAAAATAAAATGCCGAAACCTATGACTCAGACAAGTTTCCGTGCAACATAGACCATTGGTCATGTCCTCAACCTGCAGGCTGCAACTTATCGCTATAACACTTGCATATACCACATCTAGCAAGTTCTAGTAAAGATCTTACCTCACCAATCCCCATAAAAGCGCGAACGAAGAGCAAGAAAGGCAGCCCAACTTTAGCAGCAACTGGGGTAAGAATTGTTGCAATGGACCACCAAACCACTCCAAATCCCAAAACTAGCTTTCCTCCCACTTTGTCTGCCCATATCCCACCAGCAATCTGTCATCACCAGCTAATTAGCTAAGAAAATAAACATATGGTTCCATGTAAGTTTTAAGATATAACCTGAGTGAGGAGGTAGCCCCAGAAAAAAGAAGATTGAATCAAACCGACGGTGGCTGGGCTCCAATTGTACTCTGCAGACATGGGTAGTATGGCAATACTCATGTTTACCTGCCACACAGAATCTGTTCAAAATTGCTTTTAAGATTTGCAGCATATAGCCCATCACATATTTAAGCAATAATAAACATACTCTATCCATATTGCAAAGAAGAAACGCAGAGAAACACAGCAGCACAATGACCCAGCGTTTAGGGAACTCTTCCCACCAAGGAACATCACTTCCATCCGATACGACGTCGTTTATAGCATCCTCAGCCTTCACAGCTTTAGCCACAGAAGATTCCGATGATATTTCGCAACGCTCCGACTTAACATCTGCATATAGTCTCCCACATCTACTACTCCTTGAACTACTCCGAACATGAAGCCGAATTCGAATCCGAAAGTTCAAAGACTCCCGGCGGTTCAAGCCGGGAATTAGTAGGCTGATATGAGGTGGAAATGAGTTGGGGAGGCGAACGTAAGGAGCTAAAGTGAGAGCTCTCGCGTTCATGGTGAAGTCTATTGTTTCAAGGCAGCCTCGTCATCATCATCGTCGCCGGAGACGAAGTAATTAGATATTTGAATTTGAAGAATTGGAGGTATTTGGAAACAATTAGGGAGATATTTATTTAGTGGGGGTGGTAATGCTTTCTACACGTGGAGTTTTCTGGTTGAACAGGATGGATTTCGTGGTGACGGGGGAGAAGAAGAAATTGGCGGGTATCCATTATTAACAGAAAATGGTACCTTATGGGCTTCACCATTATGGCCCATCGGGAATCAAACATCTTTAAATCGGGCCCAAATAATAACACAAAGCCCAATATACGTAATTCATATTGGTTATATATTTTCCTATTTATTTATTGTTTATCATAATATATAAAAATAACTTGAAATAAATAATTTAATATTTAAAAAGTAGGTACTATTTTTATATGTTGATTCTTTTATGTTTTAATTATTACATTTTTACTTTTTTCATAATATACTAAAATTTAATAAAAAATATAAACTATTTAAAATGTAGTTTTTTTATAATAAACTTCAATTAAACTAATATTTTTTTAATATGTGTGTGTGTGTTTGGGAAAATTATGCTTCTATTCTCTAATTATAATTGATTATTAATCATTATTATAACATATATAAAAACTAAAAACTAAATAATTTTATAACAAACTATATCTTATGAAAATCTTTTTATAAAACACTTGTCATTTTTTCTCATATAAAGTTTACATAATAAAAATATTATAGCGAAATATAAATTCTAGAAAATAAATAAACAACTATCATAAATGTTTTGTTATATTGAGATGGTTTATATATATTATGAATAAACTAAATCTCATTTTTGATCCATGTGAAAAAATCTAAAAAAAACATATATATATACTTAAATAAATGATGTAAAGATTTGACTTAATCATTGAGAAAAATCCAATTGTTTCAACTGTTTTTTATATCTCAAACTTTTAAAATCATCAATTTAATTTAATTTATTTGTTAATTTCTATTTTTAATTGTAATCACTTATTTACATCATGTTAGGAATTGTTTATGGTAAATTAAAATAATATAAAGGGTATATTTGAACATTCTTTCACCCTAAATTTAAATAAATGGTTACAATTGAAAATTAAAAAATAACTACGAGTTTAAAGATTTAATAAAAAATAGAAAAAATCAAAAAAATTAAATATTTTTAAATGATTGAGAATAAATAGTTTATAGAATATTTTTAAATGATTGACCCCTGAACTTGTACCCTTTTACCCATCTAACCTCCAAACTTAACGTCTCACCTATCGAACCCCTGAACTTGTTAAATAATCCGATTTAACCCCCAAACTTGATAAATACATAAACATTTAACCCCTCCGTACACAATTTCTTCTAGAACGTTTCAAGTGACAGGTGGACACGAAGGGTTCAATACTTACATATTTATCAAGTTCAGGGGTTAAATCGGATTATTTAACAATTTTAGAGGTTCGATAGGTGAGACGTTAAATTTAGGGGTTAGTGGATAAAAGAGTACAAGTTCAGGGGTCAAACTATGTATTAAGCCGAGTATTATATATATGCTTTATGAAAAATGTTTTTAAAAAACAGAAATAATTTTTTTTAAGGAAATGTGCAAAATAATTCTAATGTATACCCCGTAGGAAGTACTTAATGATTTTCGGATTTCAAAAATGATCTTTTTTTAGAATATTTAAAAAATGATCTTAATGTAATTGAAAGGTGTTAAATACACACTTACTTAAAAAGTGTGAAACAGTATTGCTAACATATCATATCTGACATAGAGAGAGAAGGTGCAAAAGGACCTTAATAACCTTTGTGTCTCAAAAATAATCTTAATGAATTTTGAAGATCAAAAATAATTTTAAATTATCAAAACTTATTATTTAAACACATCTTATACTTTTTAACAAATCCAGCAAGACTTTTGTTCCGTTGCAAAACTAATAAATTTCATATGAATTGCATATAATCACTTTGTATATGAAAATAAAAAAAGTGGGCATTGCGGTCCTCAAACTCGCTTCAATGTTAGAATTATTTTTGATATTCATAGATTATTAAGGTCAGTTTTGCACTTTTTTAGTAACACCGTTTAATTAGAATATGTATTCAATATTTTTAATTATATTAAGATCATTTTTTAGATTCGAAAATCATTAAGGGTTTACAAGAGACACAATATATATATATATATATATATATATATATATATATATATATATATATATATATGTATCTGTATGTATGTATCTGTATGTATGTATCTATATATATATGTGTATTTATATATGTATGTATGTATATGTATATATGTATGTATATGTATGTATATGTATATATGTATATGGATATGTATACGTGTGTGTATATATATATGTATGTATATATACACGTGTGTGTATATATATATATATATATATATATATATATATATATATATATATATATATATATATATATATATATATATATATATATATATATATATATATTCTTTCTATTAAAAGGGAGAAAAACCGAAAAATTGAAGTGGGAGGAACTTAAGTGGGTCAGAGAAATAAATAGGCCAAACGTATATTTGGGTCTCTGCACTTGTCGTCTTTTCTAATTTGGATCCCTGCACTCAAAAACATCCATAGTAAATTCCCGCACTATCAAAAATGACCATAGTAAGTCCCTCCGTCTTATTCTGTTAGAGAGTGAGTCACAAACGCTTTTCTTTGAGACCGGTGATATGTATACTATACAATTTTACCAATTGGATCCTTACACTATGATTATTTGCTAATTGAGTCCTTACACTATAAATTTTAATTAAATTTTTTTATTATTCAAAATATATCAAATTATAATTTTATTAATTAAATTAAAATTAAAATATAATTTTTAATATACACATTAAATAAATAAAAATATAAAAAAACACTTTCATTTTATTCTCATTAAAAAAAACCCTACACTTTCATTGCTGCCTACTCTGCACCACCGCTTGGTCTTATCAGTCAATGCCTATCGTCTCTAGCTCCGTCTTCCGCCTCCACCATTACCAAACGTCTCCATCGTCTGAAGCAAACCCACCGTCACGAGCAAATCCATCGCTCGAAGCTTTGTCTGCCGGCTCTACCATCATCTCCAGCGTCGTTTGCCGGCTCCAACATCATCTTTAACGTCTCCTTCCTCCATTACCATATCATGTCGCAAACGGTGACGGCTCTGATGAATAACAGTGGCCGCACAACGGGAGCAACGATGGCAGAGTGTAGGGATGGATTAATTTTAGGAAAATTAGGGTTATTGTTTTTTTTAGCCATAAAAGTATTTTATATGTAAATAATAGATTTGAGTTCTTTTTCTTTTATATTTAATAAAAATATGGTTGTCTTCTCGAAACTAATAAAAATTAGGTTTTGAGGAATTTTTTTAATATATTTAATATTTTTTAAAAAATTAAAAATTAATTGTATATTTGAAGAAATTTATTTTAATTCAATTAATTAATAAATTTAAAATAATTAAAATTTTAAATTAGATTTTTAAAAAATTGTTAATAGTCGGAGACAATTTTAATATTAAAAATTCTAAATATTAAAAATAAAATTAAATAAAAAATTATTAATATTATTTGATGACAGAAGGACCCAATTTGAATATATTTTTTAGTGTAGGGACTCAATTTCCAAAACAATTATAGTGCGGGGACGCAATTTGGATATTTTTAGTGCAGGGACTCAGTTTAGAAAATAATGACAGTGCGGGGACTCAATTACACATTTTGTATCTGTTAGTTTTTAACGTCATCTACGTTCCGTTTACTCGCTTACCGATAGGGACTTGAAATATATATTTTTGATAGTGTAGGGATTTACTATGGATGTTTTTGAGTGCAGGGACCCAAATTAAAAAAGACGACAAGTACAGGGATCCAAATATGCGTTTGGCCAAATAAATACTAATTGCACAACATGCTTTCATTATGTCTATTTCTATATATAGCTCCCACCATACAATTGATCTCTTTCATTTTTCGAAAAGAAGATTAGAACTAGGAGTTTAAATTTTCTGATTTTGTTTCATTAATATAGTATTAACATTTTGTAGATTTTTTCATTGATTTATGTGAGCATTTACAAACTGTCTTTAAATGTATTGGATAAAAAAAACCATGTCTACATAGGAGAAATTTTTAGGTACATCATAGGCGGACTCAACCAATTATTTTAAATACATTACTGAATGATAACATCATTATAATTTTATTCTTTTATTTTTTGATTGTCATCCTTTTCATTTTTTTATACCCACAATTGAAAACTTGATATTTGAGGGTGTTATTGTAATGGACCACCCAAAAAATAAAGAAAGAATCTAAAGGGAAATGTGGAGGAGATAGAAGTACTCATGAGTTATCAGCATTAATACCAAACCAGGTCCAAAGTTGAGGGAAATTAAAGCATCATCTTCATGGCATCAAAGCATACATGTTCATGGCTCGGATATGGCGAACTCGATCTAATCGAGATTGACTCTTTTAAATATAAGTTTAAACTCGATCTCTAGTTTTATTTTTGTGTACATATATATTAAATTTGGTATAAGCAATTGAACATGTAATTAATCAAGGAAAATGGATCATTTCGAAATGTATATATCCACTGAATAGCAATAAACTGTTCATTAATTTAATTCGGCCAACCAACATAGAAAATCCCTTCAATGATTTTGTACAAATATTAAAAACAATGTCGGCAGCTTTAATTCCTTTTCTTGTAGAGGGTAGGGAAAAGGGTAATTAAAGAAAATTAGAATATAGATTATATGTAGGGAAAAGCTTCAAAGTTTAAAGATGAAGGACTTAGCTTCTTTTTTTACTCCTAATTGCGCTCTTTAGTCAGCATTACTCAGAATCAATTTTAGTTTATTTGGCTTTTGTCACGGAAGGCAACATATGAGAGAATATGTTCATGATGTCCATAAATAAAAGTTCAAATAACCAAAAAAACCAATTTTTTCATGAAAATTTGATAAAATTCTAATTTTTTAATTTCGTTCAATTTATCCTAAAACGTATGATTTAGTTTCAATAATGTCCAAACTCAATAACCAATTGATTTTACATATGTGGCGCCTACGTGGCGCTGACTAGACATGCCACATGTATGTCATCATGGCAAATGCAAGGTAAAAAGTGCAAATAAATTCTTAAACTTTTCTAAAAAAACATTTACGCACTCAAATTTTAAATTGTTTCAACTTAACTTTTAAAATACTTATTAATTTTTTATTTATGATTTTTTTAAACATTTTCACCCTCTTCTTTATTTAAATATCTATAACTAAAAAATTATAAATTAAAACAATTAAATAATCAATTTTTTTTCTGACCATTTTTTTCCGACATTTAAAACCAATTAAATAATCAATTCTTCCAACAATTAAAACTTATTAAACCATCTCGTCCCTGCCGTCCGACGAAACTTTTTTCTGACAATTTTTTTAATCTTTTAATTTTTTCTGGTAAAACAGAGGAGGAGGAGCTGCTCCATTTTTGAAAAAAATTAAAAAAATTGGCACATAAAATTTTAATATTTTAAATTAGTTCGATTGATATAATCAGATTTTAGAGTGTTTCATTAAGTTTTGATTAGTTTAATTGATTTATTTTAATAAATAATTTAATTTTAAATATTATTTAATTATTATATTTAAATGGAGAAGAGGGTGGTATGTTTAAAAAATATAATATAAAATTAGAAAGTTTTTTAACTATTAAGAATTATTTGCATTTTTTACCATTTAATTGTCATGTTAACATATGTATGGCACGCCACGTCAGCACCACATGTGCACAAAATCAACTGACAATTGAATGTTGGATATTATTAACAAAATCATGCATTTCGGGATAAATGTAGGAAATTGAAAAGTTTAGACTTTTATGATTCATACAAAATTTGTCATTTGGCCTAAATAAAAACTAAGCTTAATAATAAACTAAATTTAAAACTTAAGTAAAGGGTTAATGTTATGAAAGTCAATCTTCTCGTTAACTTACTGATCAATGGTTGGAGCTTGGCTAAAATTACAAGACCAATTGTTCAAAATGTAATTGTCTTGGTCCCATGGGCCATAGCCAATTTATCTAGCCAATAAGGTTATTGAAGTATATAAAACATCACCATTTGGTGTAATAAACCCCAAATATGATAAATTAAATCAGAGTAGCCTAATCGATATTCTCGTTGTATAATAACTATGAAGGTATCAGATTTGAGTCTATACACAATTTAGGCATAATTATTTGTTAAACACAAAAATATTTTATCAATTACGAACAAATTTTCTAAATTTTATAATATTTTATATTAAATTAGAAAGTTTTTTTTATAAGTATAACTAAAATTTAAATTTCATTTTTTAATTCTAATTTTTTATGTTTTTTATCAATTGCGACCAAACGTTTATATTAACTTTTTATAAGTTAAAATAAACATTTAAAGTTTGAACGTAATTGATAAAAGACGTAAACATTTAAATTTTAAAAATAAAATTTAAAATTTTGGTCTCTATTGCAAAAAAAAAAATCGGGCGATATTTTATTCAAATAAAAATTTATCATATTATAACGAACGTAAAAGAATAAACTTTCTTTTAAACATATAACTCACATTTAGCAGTGTATAAAAAATGAACCAAAAGTTTAGCCGACTTTTTTTATGTTAAAAAAAAATTCAGTTTGAGATTAATTTTTTTTTTTAGTTTTTTTGGTTCTATTCGATTTTAATTACAATACAATTCCAGGTAAGTTTTAGTATAAATCGAACTAAATAAGTGAATGGAATTATAAATCAACTAAACTGACTAATACTGAATTTGAATTTTTTTTAAATTCATGGTTTGGCTTTAAAGACATAATATTTTGACTTGATTTAATTCGATCCAAACAAAATTCACCCCTCTAATCACACGTTCCATTGAATAAAAAAAACAAATACAAAGTGAAAGCAATGAATCTGAAACCACCACATTAAAACAACACTAAAAACATAACTCTGTACATTCATGCCCTAATGCGACCACAACATTGACTGCTATACACCATATTAGTCAAGTGTACAAATCTTTCTCCTTTTCTTTTTCATTACTTCCACTGAAAGTCTATATCGCTTACAAACTTACTGTTTTAAAAAGAATATAGACAAATATTTGAGATAAAAGAAAGATCAAAATGAACTATCATTTTAGAACGGAAGAAATATATTTATTATCTATAATTTTTTATAAAAAGGTCAAAAACAATAAATTTGTAGACCAGAAAAGGTAATTAATATATATATATATATGTATATATATATTTCGTGGAAAGGAAAATTAATATTTAAACTTGAATTAGCAGAAACATAGGCATTGGATTCTGCTTGGGAGAAGGGAAGAGGAGTATAGTATAGATGTCCTGGCATAATTGGCATTACATGTCCAATTCAATCAGGTATATTATATACTAATATAGGTCTAAACAAAATTACGAGAAGGTGGAGATCACTCCAATTCAATCAATTGCTGAACAACGTTAACTTATCCTTTCAAAAACAACTTATATAGGATTAATGCATATATGCACGTGTCATGCATTGTTTAATCCATTTTTATTCTCAAATCCACATGCTCAATCCATAATTCTTGCCATTTATTTGCTCAATCGCTCTCATTCGGAATATTTTATACTATGAAAATGGTAACACTGAAACTCATATTCCAAACTCTAATGCTGTATTGTGATGCGGAAAAGTTGGGATTAAAAGAATAAAGACGGGAACACGCCTCAGACTGGATCCTTATAGTAATGGAATCATCTCGAGGATCAAGATTATTAACGATAATTTAAGAATCCAAAAGATAATAACTCATGGGAGCATAAGGTACGTAGATTTGAAGTTAGGTATGTGTTGTCTTGGCGCCAAGACAAGAGTGATTAAACCACCAACAGAAGAAGTGGAGTTTGTACAAATCTGTAGCTAAGAACTTAACAAATGTTAAAGGTAGCTCATATCTAGTTATCAAACAGGAATCAAGATTGGGACTTATCGAGCTCATCATGTGAACTTTTAGTACTACAATTGATTTCTAGACAAGACTCAATAGAATCCTTTAATAGAAAGATGCCACATTTGTCAATCAATTTCTTTAGACTGGAACATCATTTTATTTGTATCTTGTAGTAACTCATTAAAGCATCAGAAGAATTCATAAAGCTGAAAACAACTAGCAATTGGAAGCTAGAACTATAGCATCGACAGTTACTTTCGGTTAAAGGTTTTGTTTTAACTGTCTTTCTTACTATACTTGCATGTCATCATATAATTTTCTGATCTATTCTTAACTGCCTTTAATTAATGCCCACGTTGACTTATTCATTGCCTTGGCAAGTTAATGTGTCACTGTAGCTTCATAAAATTAGGGGCCGTTTGGTTTAAGGTTGGGAATGGGAATCGGAATGAGAAGGATTGAAAATGGGAATGATTATTTTTATTTTTTATTTGGTTCAAAATTAGTGTAGAAATGAGAATGGATAAAGTTTAATACAAAAATTATTTATTATTTATTAAAAATATATTTTTTTATTTTTTTAAATATTTTTCATATAAAAAAATAAAATTATTTTAAAAAAAAAATAAAAAAAATTTTCATTTTAAAAAATAGGCTTAATTCCTTAAAAAACCCCCACCTTGCACTTTTTCTTCGTTTATACCCTGACCTTGTAAAAACACCATTTGTACCCAATTTTGGGTTTTTATGTTTCATCTCTACCCAAAAGCATTAAATTGTACTTTTTTCATTTGAAAAAGAGTTTAAAACATACTTTTTTCTATTTTAAAATATACAAATAAATCCTTAAACTTAAAAAATAATCAAATACATCCAGATAATTAATTAATTTTTTTAATTTGATAAAATAATAAAAAATTAAAAAAATATTATTATTTTTAGTTTTTTTTGTCGGAAATATTTTTAAAAAAGTTGAAAAAATTAAAAAAAAATTCGAAATATTTTTTAAAAAAACTCAAAAAAATTATTATTATTTTTAATTTTTTTTGTCGGAAATATTTTTAAAAAAGTTGAAAAAATTAAAAAAAAATCGAAATATTTTCTAAAAAAACTAAAAAAAATTATTATTATTTTTAATTTTTTGAAAAAGATGATATTTTTGTACTATTAATAACATTAATATCTAATTCGTATATAAGTTAAAAATGAAGGATTGTTTTAAACTTTTTTTCAAATGAAAAGAGTACAATTTAATGCTTTTGGGTAGAGATGAAACATAAAAACTCAAAATTGGGTACAAATGGTGTTTTTACAAGGTCAGGGTATAAACGAAAAAAAAATGCAAGGTGGGGGTTTTTTAAGAAATTAAGCCAAAAAAATATTTTCGAAAAATTTAAAAAATTATTTTTAGAAAAAATTAAAAAAATTATTTAAGTATATTTTTTAAAATAAATATTTAAAAATAGTTTTTTTAATAATTATATATTTATTATTTATTATTAAAATATTTTGTAAAATTGTGATTCTCATTCCCGAAACTCCATTTCAATGGGTTAAGGGGGGAATGGGTGGTTCCCATTGAGGGGTAATCACATTCCCATTCCCTAGTACAATTTGACAAAACAAACATAAGCAATGAGAATATTCCTATATCCATTCTCATTTCCCTCTTTTTATGGCGAACCAAACGGCCCTTAGAAGGAGCAAAGGTAAATCCGGTCCTGTATTTGTGACTTAAGATCACTATTTTTACCGATTAAGGACAATACTCTCATTTTGACAGTCAATTAAAGACAATACTCGTTCTTTGTAGATCAATTAAGGATAGAATTGAATCATTCCAGCTCTTGAACTTGTTTGATATGTATAATTTAATCCTTAATTAACTTAAAAATAGAGAGTATTATCCTTAATTGATCAAAATGACTCGAACTGAGTTATTTGATCCTAAATTGTAAGTTCAAATTTGCAGTGTGCACCCAATCAACCATTATCAAATCGAACCAAAATAATAGGTTTAATTTATTCTTTTTATATGTTATTTTTCATTTTACTATAGGTAGGATGTAAATGTATAAGAGAGTGATAAAGAGTGAAAATGAATAAATAATTGGTCCGTATAATAATGAAATTGCGTTCCACCTACTCTTAAGTCTTAACTTTATTCTTCCATGTCCTACATCACCAATTCCTTTTTACATTCTTTCCTTTCTTCTTCCATCATTCTCTTCAATTAAACCCTTTCAAATGCCTCATTGATATGCAGCTGAACCACAGCTTCAAGCTGCTTCAAAATAAGACCAAAAATGGCTCGGACCATAGTCTCAGTTTTCAATAACTTATTTTCCATCCTCATCCTTTTTCTTCATCTTGGTTGTTTTTCTTTTGCACCCAATAAGCCACCGTCGGCCAAGAAACGTAAAGTCTCTCCTTTATCTCCGTCTTCTCCGACGACTCGTCTGAAAATACCCCACAAACCTATCTCTTCTTCTTGGTCATATCTCAGACGAATCTTCTCTTCAACCACCTATAGAACTGGCTCACAGGCTCAATCTCCAGCTCCGACTCTCGCATCAGCAAGATCATCCCAACATTCTATCGTCACTACGGCTGTTCCTCCTCAAGAAGAAGATCGATTTTCCGACATCAATATAATTATTCCTCAACGGAAAAAGCCAGCCGGATCATCCGATATCTCGACGAGTAATAATCAATTCTTTCCTTTAAGAAACGATATCTTCCCCTGCACGGCATGCGGTGAAATCTTTCAAAAACCTCAGCTTCTCGAGCAGCATCAAGCGGTCAAGCATGGCGTATCAGAGCTTCTAGACGGAGATACAGGGAGGAATATAGTTCATATTATATTCAAAACAGGGTGGTCTTGTAAAGAAAAGAATCCTGAAATCCACAGGATTTTAAAGATCCATAACAGTCAAAAAATACTATCAAGATTTGAAGAATACAGAGAGCTCGTCAAAGCAAAAGCTGCAAGAAACAGTATAACCGCCGCCAAAAGAAGAGACGAGCGGTGCATTGCCGACGGTAATGAGCTGCTGAGATTTTACTGTTCGACGTTCATGTGCGATTTGGGTATAAACGGAAATTCAAGCATTTGTAACCAGCAATATTGCAGTGTCTGTGGGATTATAAAGTCAGGATTCTCACCAAAATTGGACGGAATTTCTACACTGTCCAGCAGCTGGAGAGCACACGTGGCAATACCTGAAGACATTGAAGATGAGTTCAGGTTCATGAACGTGAAACGGGCTATGTTAGTCTGCCGAGTCGTGGCGGGTCGGGTCGGGTGTGAAATGGAAGTTGAGGAAGAAGAAGTGAATAAGGTTGATGGAGGGTTCGATTCTGTAGTAGGGAGAGGAGGCAGTGGGGTCCACTGTAGATTGGACGAAGAAGAGTTGGTTGTGTTTAATCCAAGGGCTGTGCTTCCTTGTTTTGTGATTGTGTATAGTGTTTAGTGTGCGAGTGTGATCATCATAATTAATTAGTATGATCATGTCATGTAATGTGATATAAACTTTTTATTTATTTATAAATTAATTAAGGCCATGTTAGTTTATTTTATGATACGTAATGAGGTGTGATGATATGTTGTAGTGTGCAGGTAGTGATTGTGTTCTTCCTTTTTTGTTGGTTGATCACATGATTTCTGACCATATGATGACATGGTTAGATGTGGATCCCCTTTTGTAATCAAGATTAAGGGACTTTGGTAAGTATACATTCGTTTGTGGATTTAGAACATATTATTGATGTCTATTAAGTTTGGGCCAAATTGCTTTAATTATGCTCTAAAGTATTCATGTCTCTTTTATTAAATTTAAGTTAAAATCAAATGTTTCTAAATTAAATTATGAGTTACATATTCTAGCTATAGACTATAGTGCTCATTACCAGCTGAATGCTTTTGGGTTGGACGGGAATTTTGATAATTGTTATATTAACAAATTTTATAATTTTATATTTCTTTAATAGATATGATTCATTGAGTAATTTAAAATAAATATTATGATAAGTACTTAGATTTATTAAAAGTGTGATAATAATTTGACCTGAGAGAATAGTTTGAAAAATGATTTCATTATTTATATATTATTTGTCAAAAATAAGGTAATATAAATTCATGAGTAAAATATACTAACTTTTTAAAACTTAGAAAAAATAAAAATAAAATATTAATATTATCATCGTTTCATATACATAAAAAATAATATTCATGAGTAATTTAAAATAAATATTATGATGAGTATTTAGATTTATTAAAAGTGTTATATTATGAAACTTTTTACTATAATATAAAAATAATTTGACGTGAGAGAATAGTTTGAAAAATAATTTCATTATTTATAAATTATTTGTCAAAAATAAGGTAATTTAAATTCATGAGTAAAATATACTAACTTTTAAAAGAAAAAATAAAATATTTAATATTATCATCGTTTTGTATACGTAAAAAGTAATATTAATATGTAAATAAAATTTTAAATTTAAAGAGCAATTCCATATGTTCAGTGGCGGACCCACACAATTTTTTTATAAAGTAAATAAAATTATATTGATAATTTATAAAATGAATAAAATGAATAAAATTGATAAAATATAAATTTTAAAGTGGACAAACTACATATTTTAAGATGGCAAAATTATATTTTTTAATTTAATATTAATATTTTTAAAAGAACTCAAAATTATAAAATAGACAATTGCCTACCATGTGCTTTTGCTAGGTCTGTCACTGCATATACTTATCATTATATTATCACCGTGAAACTCTCACATATGTCATAACTTATAATTTGGTATCTCTTATTTCAAAATAATACGATCTGATATCTTTTATTTAAAATCAAATGATTTAGTAACTCATTTTTAATTATACAAATATTTACATCTTCTGTTAAATTTAGTTACCAAATTGTTAATAAAATTAAAAATGAAGTGTTTGAAAATGAAATAGCAGATTGTTAATATAATTCAAAGTGAAATATTAAATTGTTTGAAAATGAATATTAAATTGTTAATAAAATTAAAATAAATTTTTAATTATTAATAAAATTGAAAGTGAAATATTAAATTATTTGATTTCAATTAAGAGGCACCAACTGTTTGACTGTAATCATTTTATGATCCAAATTACCTTTTGTTTCTAAATGTCTATCCGTTGTTTATGAATGAATTGTTATATTTATAGGCAAATTAGAAGTGAACCCAAAATTATGAAGGAAAAACAAAATGTTCAAGACAATAATTGGGGAGAGGCCCACAAACACAACAAGTTCCACAACCTTCCTAATACATCATGTTTAACAGAAAATCCTATGAGATATATCTTGTCCCAATTCATCAATGTACATGTATGATTGTATTGTACATTTTTCCCTAATTTAAAAATGTTAAACCATCCAATGAAAATATAAAATATTATATTATATCCTATTTATTTTATCCAGTTTTTTTAGCTATTCATTGGAGCAATTATAGTATGGAAGTCGATCCAAAACATGCAAGTCTATTATGAAAAACTACGAGGCACTCGACAACTATTTTTTACTTTCTAATTTAGTAGGTGAGGAAGAAATAACCATCGAAAAACACCTCTTCTCTCTTTTTTCTTAAAATACCCTAACCATCTGTAATTTTTTCACTATTTCATGTCCAGCTGCCATTAATGGATTAGTTTAACTGTTGATAGTAACTATATCTTCGTTTATATTATTTTAATTTTATAAAATAATAAATATCCAATTTTTTTTCTTAGTGTATTAATATTTATCGATGAAGCGCAAATCCAATTTTCTTAAATCAAGAATTAAAGATAAATTGGGATTTTTTTAATAACAAATATGAAAATTTTTATTGGCTATAGGAGTTTTTTTATGTATTTCATTATTTGTCTTTTTTGATAATTTTTTTTTGTTATCTTTGTGTGAAAAATTTGTTTTCCTTTATCTGTGAAAGGCTTGTTATCCTTTTTTTATGAAGGTTTGTTAGGTGGTGGTATCTGATATCGTGACTGTAATTTCTGATTTCTGAAATTTGTTTGTGAATGATGGCAGTTTGATCGAGTACTGCATTTTATTGGCAAAAAAGCTAAATGATTTATTTTTGCAAGTAGATATGCGAATTAGAAAGCATGGTGTCTGTTCCATGTCAGGTCATTGGATTTAATTTTCAATTTTTTTCAAATTTCTTACAAAATATAACTGTTACATATTCGATTTAATTAAATTTGATGAATTTTTTATAAAAATATTAACAGTAGGTGATAACGTAATGATAAACATCATATGAACGAAGTAATCTTAACAACACATAACGTCACAAAGTCAAACGAATAATCGGCATACTCTATACATATCCACCGAGATACAGTATATAAGTAGTATCTCGGTAGAGGCTACCCGAGATATCTAACAGGGCAATCGAGATAAATCACATAACTAATATCTTGGTGCATCATAAGTAGAGTGACCGAGATAAATCATATAGCTGATATCGTGGTATACATCATATCTCGGGGAGCATTGCGTACCCAACAATTTTCGGGACCACAAAAGAATCTCTGACACACGAAAATGTCTCCTGTGTTGCGCGTATCTGACACACTACTAGAGGCACAACAGACCGCGCCACCTCAGCTAGCAGAAAATGGGGACCAAAGAAAGAAAAAAATACCTTTAGAATTTGCACATAAGGTGGTTTATATAAGTCAACACGTGCAAACCTTATTGATATTCTCCTTCTTATGGGTTAAATTAAATTTAAATTTTTAACGGTTAAATGTTTTTGACCAAGTTAACTAACGGAAGAGGAAAATAGTAAATTTAATAACATCGGGGGGGACAATTGACTTACGAAATATCATGGAGATTGTAGTATTTCAGACTAAACTCATGGAGTAGTAAATAGTAATTATCCCTTAAACATTTTGTTCTTCTATCATCTCTTTTGGGCTTATTGAAATACCAAAAGCAAATTGGGCTCTAATTTGCTTCGAACGCAGTGAATGGTCAAAACCCAGTCCAAAACCCGGCCACCTTCATGTTCATGGCAAGAAGTTCGCCATATTTTCCGCTCAAAACACCAGAGCAAACAAATTTAAAACAACATAAAACAATTCAACTCATTTGCTTGTGATTGATTCTTCATAATTCATATCCCAATATAAAAATCTTAAAAAAGCTGCTTTGAAGCAAGTATTAATGGATCTCTCCACTCATTTGACTTTTAAGACCTCGAAAACACCACCCTTTTCTTCAATCTCCATGGACGGTGACGGTGACGGTGTCATCACCCACCTCCATTTTCGCGGTCTGTCTTTTCTCTGTATTCCCCATTTTATGTGTTTTATTAATCACTTTATCTGTTTATTTTTTGTTTTGATATAGCTACTTATTATTGCTTCCCTTTGCGTGTTCCTTAAAAAGATATTATATTTCATCATCTATTTCACGTCTTATGTCTGATTTTCAGTTCTTTTATCAATAATGCAGATTCTTTCGAGTTTAAGAGTATGATTTTTATAGAACAGAGGTGCAATTTTAACATTACAAGTTCTGCACCTTCTTTTGTATTGTAGGTATGAGTTTGATTTTATTTTTAATATTTGTTAGTTTGTTGTTGTTGTTCATATTTTTGTACTCTTTGGAAATATGCAGTTTTAATGTTGTTTTTTTCGTTCTGTTTTGTTTTTCAAATTACAGGACTGTGACATGTCGGAATTTAAGTTAGAAGTAGTTACACCCAATGATTATGAGGAGGCAGAATCCAATTCAATTGGCAATTTTGCAACAAGTGCAGAACGTAGAGCTATTGCTGACAGGTACAGGCAGTTACTTCTTGCTTGTGGAAAGTCTAGAATTGCATAAACTTTCCTCAATTCTAATTAAGATTTTAATTTTATCAATCATATATCGCGATTTGAAGCTTTTATTTTTATTTTAGATAAGTTCGCCTAATTGAACCAATTGAGTCTGATTATACTCATACATGACAACCAAATTAGTTATTATAATTTATAGTCTAATCCGACCAACTGAATCCAAAAAATTGCAAACACACAAAAAATACAGTCACTCAATAGCTACCGAGTTACAAAATCAGACTCAATTGGTTCAACTAATCGAACTTCACTATACTTGATAAAGTTGAAGGCTTTGCTAGAATTTAATTTATAAAAAGCGGCAAATATTTTAATTTTTTTTTCCTCATTTCAGGTTCTTTAAAGAGAATCAGGCATCACATAGTGATAGTTTTGGCGATCCATTCAAGGGGCATGAAAAGCGAGAACATGGATCAGGAACGAAAATATCAGGACCTCTTGTGTCTGGAACAGCTTATTGCATTTCTTCCTGCAGCATGATTTTGTTGAATAAAGTTGTTTTATCTCATTACGATTTCAATGCCGGAATATCACTTATGTTATATCAAGTATGTCACTTAATGAACAGTAACACTACTTATCAAGAATATCACAAATGTAAATTTACCTGAATTGCATATTTGATTTTGTTACAGAATTTGATCTGCTGCCTGGCTGTTGCTGTATTGAGTTTGTGTGGAGCAGTTTCGGTGGAAAAGCTCAATTGGAAACTAGTTAGGGTCTGGATTCCTGTCAATGCAATCTTTGTCGGTATGCTTCTGTCAGGCATGTATAGGTATGTCAATAAAACGTATTTTTTTTTAAAAACCAGAGTGAAGAGGAATAGAAGCTGTAATGAATCCTAATGATGCTGTTCATTTAATTCTGGTGCCTCATTTTTTTCAGTTTGAGATACATAAATATTGCAATGGTGACAATTCTGAAGAATGTTACAAATATTCTGACAGCAATTGGAGAGTTGTATATTTTCAACAAACATCAGAATCAGAAAGTTTGGGCTGCCATGGTTTTGATGGTAATACATAACATTCCTTGTATCATGAACGTATCAGTTCTAAATATATAACTAAAGTTGGAATCATCACATTGCAAAGTAGGATTTGGTTGTCTCTGTCTATGTTGCACAAAAACTTTTTGCCTCCTACATTTCACCATTTCAGTTCTCTTTTTGGAATGCTTACGAAACTCCGAGACTCTATGTACAACCTATTCATATAAAAAAATATTGTTTCTCCAAATCCATTTTAAGCATTTTCTGTTTAAGAGTTTCTCTTTCCGTGCTACATAGGTTTTGGTTTTTGAATTGCTTCTTTTTGTAATTTTTTTAGTGTAGGAGCTGCTTATTTGATCTTTAATTATTCTTGGCAGATTATCTCTGCTGCTATTGGTGGCATTACAGATCTGTCATTTGACTCCCTGGGTTATGCATGGCAAACTATGAATTGTATTCTAACAGCAAGTTACTCAGTATGCAGACTTAATTCTTAATTGGTCTTTTCTTGTTTCTTCTTTTCTCCCTTACTGCCGATCAATAATCATGTGAGATGTCTGCAATTTGCAGCTAACTCTGCGGCGAGTAATGGAGAAAGCGAAGCAATTAACAAGAAGTGGATCTCTTAATGAAATTTCAATGGTGTTGCTAAATAATTTGTTATCTCTACCTTTTGCCATCTTCCTGATTCTTCTGTTTGAAGAATGGAAATACGTAATGAATGTGTAAGTTTATTGAAGCTCCTCAATCTAGTAAGGAGATAGAGTATGCTATCAACAACCTATATTGCATGGAAATAGAAGCATTGAAACGAGAAAATATTGAAAAGAAATGGTGAAACTATATTTTTATCATAACAGATTATAAATATAAAGTTCTGAAGTTTCAGAAGTGTTTTCAGTAACTGAACAATACGCCAATACCTAGCATTCTTTAAGTTTCCATGCAACATAACCGGCAACTATTTGAAATGCCTATAACAGCTAGCTTTAATCTGCAGAGATGTGATAAGATTGCCAATGTTCTGGGTGGTTGCAACAGCTAGTGGATTTCTTGGACTTGCTATCAGCTTCACCTCTATGTGGTTTTTACATCAAACTGGCCCAACAACTTACAGGTAACTATATGATTTCTGTTTAATTTTTGCGAAATGCATTTTTTTGCCCTTGAATTTTAGCATTTTACGGTTACCAAACTATAATGTTCTTACATAATGGTTACCGACTTTTAAATTTTTACATTTTAGTAACCAAACTACATTTTTACTAACAACGGAAGGTCACTAAATGATTTCCCGTGAATTGCTTCAAAGCTAAGAGATAAAAATATGCATTCAGCTTCTTCTTTTTTCTCTGATAATGCCAGGTGCACAGTTACAAAATCTGCCTCTTCTGGATTGTACACATTATATGTATCAGTGACAAATCTTCATATGTTTATTCAATCTCTCAGCATTTAATTTCATTATTTTGCTATTTGTTGAACAGTCTGGTGGGTTCATTAAACAAGATTCCTATTTCTATTGCTGGTTTAGTGTTGTTCAAGGTTCCACTGAGCCTAGCAAATTTGATCAGCATCCTATTTGGTAATAAACTCGATGCTATTTCATGCCATTTCACTTGCTTGAGCTTTTATTATTCTCATCTGAAGCATATTTCTGTTGTGACAGGTTTATTTGCTGGAATTTTCTTTGCAAGAGCTAAAATGTCATGACCTCTGAATCAAATTCTGCATAACTTTTGAGGAAGTGAGTTTATATTGAGGTTTTCCAAAGACAGGCTGCTGATGAAGAAAGTAAATAATCATTGAGCTTCATCTTCTTTAATTGTGCAATGCAATGAAAGCTTAATGCTTCAGCTTTGCATAAAAGGAGACATTAATTTTTATGCTTAGAAAGTCTCCTGACAAATTAAGACAATTTTGAGTATTCCCTTTAAAATCATTATGCAATGTGTTCGATTCTTTTACCTATGATAAAGAAGTTCTCCACATGTATGATCCGGAATTTGCATGAAATAGATATGGCATTATAGCATCATTGTCTGTCCATGAAAACATATACTATACAAATTATTATGCATATCAAAGTAAATTTCCTATAAATATATAGCGATTCTAAATTATTGGATTAAGAGTTACTAAATTTTGGCACATATTTTAATTGGTACATAAATCTTAATTTATATTATTTAAATATTTAATCATTAGTGTTTACTTCGGATTAATATATCTAAACGTCTTTTCGATCAAATTAACCAAACGTGAAAAATTGGTCGAAGCATATTTTAAAATTTACTATTACATAGGTTGTCATGCTAGGGGTAATAGATTTTAACTAGCACTGTACTTTACTCATATTTTATATTAATGGTCATATATTATATTGATTGTCATATTTTAATTTGTTTCAATTTAGTTATACAACTTTCATTTAAGTGTCACCAATAAATTCTTAAATAATTTTTGTTCAAATTATGCGTATGCGGCAATTGGTGTTTAAATGTTTGTGTTAAATTATATAGTAGTTTATATTTTATTTAAACATATATGAGAATCAACTGGAGATTTCGTGAACAAAAATCCTATTGATATAATGCTTAATTGCTTTAAAAATAATAAATTTAGCGTGTTTTGTAATTTTAATACGAACTTTCAATTTTATCAATGTCGAATATCAACTTTCAAGAAACTAAAATTGAAACACCGAGTAATTTTCTGTCAAAACGATGATGATGTGAACACTTGAACAACATTTATTCCAGTGTCCACATCGACATTCTTTTGACGGAAAATTGTCCAGTTTTTTCAATTGCAAAAAAAATTATAATTTATGTATTAAATTGTCAAATTTGAAAGTTTGTGTTAAAATTGCAGAACACTCTAAACTTCATAATTTCTACAGCAACAAGTTTTGTTAGAATAAAATGAAATTTAGTCAATAAAATAAAACTAGTTAAAATATATTATCAGTGACAATGAGAATTTATTATAAGTCATACTAGAAATCACTTCAAGAATATGAAACATGATAGTTAATGTGACAATATATTCTAAAAATATATTTTAATAGGTTTTCATATTATATTAATTTGATAAGAAAATATTAAAATAATTCACCTGAAGTATAAATTAAAGAAATAGTATCAAAAAAAGTACGAACTGAAAACATGCCATAAAGTTTAGGTATCATGTGAATACTTACCCCTAAAATTATTCCTTATACATGCATGCCTAAACACTTGTTCATAACACTCCCTTGCATGTCAATGATCAAATAAAATAGTTCCATTCAAATATGGTAAACGTGAAAGAATCAAATTCAAAGGTAGAAATTAGAAACTATAATATAATAATTAAAGATAAGAAACAATGATTAAATAATAAACAATATGTTATACATATGGCAACTGAAAGTACCTTGAGCATTGAAACGAGGAAGGTCATCCTTATATGCAGTATTGCCATATATGTCCATTACCAACAGAAAAAGCCGTCAAAGAATTAGAATTTGTTTAGAAAAGTGGAAGAAAACGACATAAACAGAAACAAAATAATAATTGCTTCCACCTTCATTATAACAGAAAATACACACCACTTGTCCTCAAACCATTATAATACTCTAACCATAAAATCCAACAACTTCAAACCCTAACACTTCACAATAGACCTCACTAAATTTCTATTACTCACCCATTAATTTAATATTCATAGCAATAACAAGAGAATATATAATATATATAGTTCTCCGAAATCCTATAAAAATAATAATTAAGTATTAGTTAGAAATTAAACATAGCTTGAAGAAGAAGAAACCATCTCTATCAAATCCATCTCTTTTTTTCCATTCCAACAATTATTAGTAGTTTGATGATCCATCACTATCTCCGTGTTCATGTTATTCTGATCATGTCCATTATAATCAAAGGAAGACGATGAAGATGTGGTTGCTCCATTTAATAGATAAGAGAGGTAGAGATCTGAGTGGAAGTGTGTAGTAGGTTTTTCATTTTCTTGAACAACATTTTGACTTGAACTTGAAGAAAACAGCCCTACTTGATCACCATTGTTTTGATATTCTTTCTCCACCTCCATTGAATTGGTGTTACCATTGAAGAAGTTTTGCAAGAATAGCAGCTCATCATCGCATGTTTGAGTACTCATCATTGGTGAAGAGTCATCGACGATCGGTTCGGATAATTCAGGCAGAAAGAAGTTGAATTGGGGTGATGGATCTTCAGAAGTAGTGGAGCTTGAGGGTGTATTATTGATTGTAGTACTCGTGCTTTGAGAAGAAGTGTTTTTAAGGCTGTTGCTTTTGATATAGTCTTGTAGTATTGAAGATTGAGGTTTTCCAATTTGATTTTCTGTTAGCTTGTTATGCTTTCTCCTTGAATTCTGTCTCCTTTTAGTGGCATTCCAATGATTCTTTATAGAATTTTCAGTTCTTCCATCAATAAGTTTTGCAATTTCCGCCCATCGATTACCTACTTTTGAATGAGCTTCAACCAAGATTTTTTCCTCTTCTTCACTCCAGCTCTCTTTCTATACAATATATATATATATATATATAAAAAAACAATCAATAAGAGAAAAATGGCATAAGTTCAGAATGATTTTGTGACCATAGTAATCAAAATGCATCTAGAATAAATATATATATATATATATATAAGGGAAAAAGATAACACATTATTAGAAGAAACAAGGGTTGTTATTGAAAAAAGTAATGATAACTTATTTGTATTTGGAAAGGTTTACTAAATCACATGAAAAAAGACACTCCATGAATAAGAAATGTGAACAAGGTGCAAAAACAGATTCTTCGTTTATTTGTATTTGGAAGATTTCTAAGAAATATTCTCATGAATGCAACAAGAGACTAAAGAAAATGAAAACCCTAGATTCCTTTGTTGTTCTAAACAAAAAAGAAATATATATAGTTTATACTTTATATTCATTAAAAGAAAAGAATTTAAAAACAAATCTAAGAAATGAACATACGATTTTCTCTTACACTTTTGATTTTTTTAGAATAGATATTCTTGAATTTAGACAATTAAGGAGAAAGGTCATGGATTTATTTTAATTAGCAGCCTTCCATAATGAATTTGTTAGATATCGTAGACTAGACTAGCTGAAATTAACATTTTTGATCATAGATTTCATCAAGATTCATAATTATAATTGAAATCCATCGACATTATAACTAAAGATCATCAAGTCAAAAGATGAACAAAAATTAAGAAACCCTAGAAAGAAAATGAAAGGGGAAGAGCTAGCACTGAACCTTAATATCAGGCCTCAAATGGTTGTGCCATCTCTCTCTACACTGTTTTCCAGCTCTACCAGCTAACTTCTCAGCTATTTGAGCCCATTTTCTTACTCCAAATTGCTTCACCAACCTAATTAGTTTCCTTCATCAAACCAAAAAAAATCCAAACATTTTCAGGACAAACTCAAGAACAGCATAGAAGAAGAAAAAACAGCACAAAACGCTTAATTAAACTCAAAATAGATTAAGGATTGCTAAACAAAGTGTTTAGTGAATATAACTGACCTGTCTTCTTCTTCTGTCCACTGCCCTTTGATCAAAGTTGGACAAGAACGTCCTTTCTTAGGTTTCTTTCCAATCCCATTATTACAACCCTTGTCTGAAACTGTCACTTGTTGTTCCAAATCCACATTAGGGTTTGCATCATATAACCAGTAGTTGTGGCTATCTCCGTCAGCAAAAAGCCCATCAACAAAGTTGATCTCTTGTAAACATGACCATAAAGAAGAAACTCCATTATTAGCCATTGCACCACTACTAGATGAGGAAAAATCATACAGCCCATTTGTTGTTTCTTTGTTCTTAACACTATTTTGATTCGTAAAATGGCTTCTCCCCCATAAAAACCTATCCACCGCAGTTAATGGTGGTGGTGTTGGTCTGTATGCACCAGAAGGGTTGTTTAATAAATTTCCAAACCCAAAACCACCACCTGGTCCACCGCCACCTAATCCTCCTCCTCCTTCCATGAAAAGAGCTACTAAAGACCAAAAAGAGAGAATTAAAGAGGAATAATATTTATGGAATGGTTTTTAAGGATATGTTTTTGGTTTCAGTTGTTGTTGTAAGAAAACACCAAAAACAGAAGCTAAACAAAAAGCTTATAGTAAGCCTTGTAATAAGCCACCTGGCTCAGTGGGCGTTGATCATTTTGTTAATCTGACGGATGAGAATACGAGATGAGTGTAACTCCTGAGCTTCCTCTCTTAATTATTAGGACAAAGAGAGAAGAATATTTAGTGGTGGTGGAGAGATTAGTGGGTTCGTTATAAAACTTGCAATTAATTTTAATCATTTTCTTTTTACCACAGATAATTCGAAACTTAGCTAAATCGAATTAAATTAGTAGTAATAAATTTGGCACATTTCATGCTAGAAAAATGCTTTTGCCAGTAATATGCAAGTTTTTGTATTCACATTTAGTTATGCAAGTGATTCGTAAAAAATGAGGATTAATTGTGAATTAAATACCAATTTATTAAGGTGATAAAGTTTAGGATAAATTTCAAGCCCTGTACTTACTAGTTATATGACCGACTCCTCAGTCTTCAATTTACATTTGTTGTTTTATATTCAAAATGTGACATTGTTGCATAAGATAAACACTCCTAAACACTCATGTGACATTGTTGTTAGGTTAGTGAGTATGCAGATGAATGAATTATATACTCCTGAACCCTGGTTAGAATTGAAGAGGGAATCATATCTGGTGATAAGTAAGAAAAACTTTTTCATCAAAAAACAGTAAGAAAACCATTTCTAAAATATGGATGATAGTTAGGATTTATGGCCAGTAATTATACCAACTAAAAATCTAAGTTCCTGATATAAATTTCATAATTGTATGTTAAATTTTAATTTTATTTGTTCTGAATGTTAAATGTTATGTTTCATTAAAACTAAGGCTTAATCAACAAAAAATACCAAACCTATACGTCTTGTGTCAATTATAGTCAAACCTTTAAAAATCACCAGATTTAGCCAAACCTTATATGTTCTGTTTCTTTTTTAGCCATTTTTGAATCGAACCGGTTTTTATGACACCGTGTCGTCCACGTCACCGCCAACTAAGCAATTGGCTGGCATGACAGCTGAAATATTTAAATAAGGTTTGGCTATAACTGACACAAAATGCATACGTTTGGTATTTTTTGGTGAATAAAACTAATTTTAAAATTAAATGATTAATTATATTGTAATAAAATTCATATATATTTAAAAATTAATATTTTTATTTAACGCTAATTACAAATAATTTATTTTTTTTACTAAATTTAAATAATTTTAATAAATGTTTTTTACATATTCGATGGATATATAATTAATTTAAATTCTATTAAAAACAAAAAATTGTCATATTCATCTTAAAATTTATTTTTTTAAATTCCAGTCGTCGGTTCTTTGACACCGCCGCCATTTGAGACCCAATTGTTCGTCTTCCAACGAACAATCTGAGAGTAATATACACAACCAACATATGACAATGTTCATAATTCAACTATACACATATAAATATAAAAATAATCACTGAATAGACTGCTTATTTAAAGAATGAGTGTAATTATTTTCTCTTTTTTAAAAAAAAAAAAGTGAAGCTCATTGTGGTGTAATCAATATATATCATGATGTTTATAAGTATAAACGCATATGTTATTTTACTCGGCATAGCCAAAAACTTACCTTAATTTACACGTAACTATTTTATTTATTACCTAAATCCAGTCATATCAAGATCTTAACAACATTGAAAATAATAAATCAAGTTCAAAATTATCATGAACATTAAATCCTTTCACCAAATTTAATTCAACATCAATTCCTAAATAATACATTAATTCATTTTTTTAATTACATATTCATTAAAATATATTATAATATGAATTTACTAGATTTAATTAGGTTTAATAAAAAATTAAAATTAATTAAAATTAGTATTAAATAGGAAATATTAATTGTTTTTAAATATATATATAAATTTCATAAATGATATAATTAATTTACTAATTATTAAATTTAAAAATTGGCTTGAATTTAAAATTAGGTTTATTCACCCAAAAATACCAAAACTATTTTTTTTTGTCAGTTATAGCCAAACCTTATCTAAATATTTCAGCTGACATGTCAGCCAATTGCTTAGTTGGCGGTGACGTGGACGACACGGTGTCAGAAAAACCGGTTCGATTGAAAAATGACTAAAAAAGAAACAGAACATATAAGGTTTGGCTAAATCTGGTGATTTTTAAAGGTTTGGCTATAATTGACACAAAACGTATAGGTTTGGCATTTTTTGGTGATTAAGCCTAAAACTAATCATCATTCAAAAATTTAATACTAAATTTCTATAATTTTTATTATGTTAACTAACATACTCATTTTTTTGAATGATTATAATCATTTAATATATTTTTTAAATATCTAATTTGTAGTTAAATTTATCATTTTAAATAACCAATAGTCTGGTTTTATATTTATGTAAATCGTATCAAAGCTATTCATTTATTAGTCAAACGGTCACACTGATAAAAGAAAAATCAGGTGAACTAAATTATCCAGGTCTATTAATATGCTATTCATGTATGAGTAAATACTATAGCATATTATCGCTCTGGATAATTTTCTCATACATAGCATATTATAGACCTGGATCCCCCATTTGAAAAGAAAAATCAGGTGAACTAAATTTACCACATAAAAATATAAACTAATATGTGACGGCTGACTTTAGTTACTTACTACTGATAATTAAGAATTTCTCCTCCGGTTGAAGAAAATCGAACCAACCTTTTCTTTTAAGTGGGAACAAAGGCAAGCCCAAATACTGAAGCCTACAAACTAAATTGTGTGGCCCAAAATAATGGAGGCTTTCCAAAACAGAACCTAAAACAATTTAGGGATTTTACATAAATACTAAAAAAATAAAAAATATTTATAAAAATATTACTTCAAATTATCCTTTACAAACAATATTATTTTTTTAAAATATTTATAAAAATATTTTCTTGTATACAAAAATATGATTTTGTATACATTCGTACAAATTTTATATATACACATATAATATATATATACAATTTTATTATATATAATACGAATTATATATTTTTTTTTCCAGAAAATTCAGATATGAGAATATCAAATCTGAAATTTTATATTTGAAATTTTAGATCTGATATTATCAAATCTGACAAGCGGGAAGAAATGGAAAGCAGCGACAACCCTGTGGAAGACTAGCGGGCGGCGGCGGCATGGAAAGCTAACGAGCGGCGAGCGAGTAGCAGGGGCGGCATAGAGAAGGTAGCAGCGGCAAGTGGAGGAGAAGAACAGCATGGTGGTGATTTTGTAAGGTGAATATTGATGTTAGTGGTAGTGTTAATTGAAAAAAATAAGAAAATAAATTAGGATTTTGAAAGATATATAAGATGAAAGAGTAAAAGAAAATAGTATTTTCTTAAATTAAAAAGTTAAATTAGATTATTCGTAAAGAAAAAAATAAAATAATTTTTTTGTAAATATTTCACTCTTTTGTAGTATAAAGTGTAATTTTCCATTATAGTAATTCATCATCAAAGACAAACAATAAAAGCAAAATATTTTAATATTTTTTATATTTATTAGGCTAAATCTATTTTGGGTCCTTAAATTATACTATTTTGATTCACATGTCTTTCAATTTCTATTTAACTTTTTTATATCCCTAAACTTTTTATTTTTGGTTCATTAGGTCCTAAACAGAGATTCATTTAAGGACTAAATCAACCAAAAAATAAAATTTAGGGACCTGAGGAAGCGAAATAAAAGTTGAGGGACCTGGTGAACAAAAAAAAACAAAAATTTAAGAACCTAAGAAAGCCAAATAGAAGTTGAGGGATCTGATGAACCAACACTGTATAGTTTAGGGACCTCAAAATAGGTTTAGCCTATTGATTATAACTTAAAGTTTTATTTTTTTATTTAAAAATCAAATAATATAATCCTAATTTTTAAGAATTTAATTTAATATTATGTATTTTTAATGTTAGTCAAATGAGTTAAAAGACTTAATTTATAGATTAAATTTTAGTTTAATCTTTAAATTTATTTTTAACATACATATAAATTAAAAATATATGTTTATAAAATTTAATAAATTAATAAATTTAAATATCTTTTAATATATTTATATCTTATTTTATTCCTTAATTAAAATTTTAATGTTATTTTTTTAATTTTAAAAGGTAAGAAAAGTAAGAAAAATAAATTAAAATAATTAAATTAAGAAATTAAGAAAAAATATAATATAATTAATTAAGTAGTTAGATCTCATAGAAATATAAATTTTATTTATATTTATATCAAAAATAAATTTAAAGACTAGATTAAAATTTAATAGTATTAATTAATTGTTTTTAATTTAGTTAATTAATACTAAAAAATACTAAAATATTAAAAACAAAATAAAAATAAATAATTATTTGATTTGATTTTTAAACAAAAGAGACAAAACTTGATAGCAGACTCCGCTATTACTTAATTGAATACTTCTTTCCAAGCCAATAATTTGATTTCCTCTAGTAATGCAACTCAAAAATGTGATAGTAGTATTTTTCAAATAATTATATCGAAGATTGTTGTGTAGTTATTTTCGGTAAATATAGTATTTTTAAAAATTATTAGACAAATAATAAGTTTGTAATTTTAAAAAATGGATATTTGAAAAAACTCGAATTATATTCCTAATTTTTGCAAATAAAACTACAACCACCCTAAATTAAGATAATTATCTTATAAGCTATCTTATACTTAAACTTATCTTGGTCTAAGTATTTATAAAATAAACAAACCACCATACAATTTATTTAATACCCTCGTGTTAATTAAGTAGCTCAAAACATTTTGAGACTTTGTTCGCTCAATTTATAAAATGGAGGTCCAAACAAAAAAATTGTCTTTTTGATTGTGATATGAAAATAATAGATATGTAGTTAGTGAGACCAACTATTAAATGCTATTATACATATAGATGGGGAGGCCTATTGGGTAATATATAAAATATGAATATCTTAACTAATATATGCAAAATGTCAAAAAAATATTAGTTGGTTGGTTATTTGTATGTGTTTGGATCTATAAGTTTAAGAGTTGGTGATGGGAAGAAAGTAAAACGAAGAAGACAATAGACATGGAACTACCTTACTATCTCCATCCCTTCACATGAAAATTGTCTCTTTATAGTTTGGCCTCAATCACCACTGACCCATAACAACACATTGCATCTCATGTGTTCCATTTTAAAGCTTGATTAATGCTTTCTCCAAAATTCCAGTACATCTTTTCTATGAATAACCATAACAATATGTATGTTCAAGTGGTCCGAATCGAGACAAAATTGAATTTATATAAAAATATTAAAAATATAACTCAACATTAATTAAGTCAAGTTTTATTTTGAGATTTTCGAGTTAATGTTTGCATTGAATTTGAATATTTAAATATTTTTATTTCAAAAACCCGTGAAATTAATCATATATAAAATAATTTACCTTTTTATCATAAATATGCATATCCTTATAAATACATTTGTTGGTTGTTCGTATGTGTTTGGATCTATAAGTATATCCTAAATCTCACTATACTCCAAATCATACCTCATATAAAATGAAGTGTATACTGTCAAAATTATAATTTTGAACATGTGCATTGTCTTTTTTTTTTTATCATTTGGGAGGTAGATTTTTGATGTTTGTGTGAAAAAATTTAATCTCACGATTATAATAGAATATTGTCTGAGTCACATACTATTTAAATTACAATTCATCGGTTATTAGAACTTTTCAACACTTGCCTTCAATGCATATGTTTATGGTTAGCAGTTTAATTGAGTATAGTAAACGCTAATTTTATTTATGTAAAACCAAGGATATACAATTTGCATCTCAATAGTATTCCACCAATTAAGCTGACTAAACTCTTATCCAATTATCAGTCTAAGTAAACTTTCATAAAGCAAATTTAAATAGGCAAGCACATGACTCTCCAACTATCACTCGTGTATACTATTCTCTCTTAAAATTCATATATTTAAAAAATTAGTTACTGTTTGAATTGAAGATATAATTAATAAAATTATAAAAATAACGTTAAAGTAATAAAAAAATAAATATAGCAATTAATCACTCATGTTATGAAAAGGTATTTTATTTATATTTGACTTTTTAATTACAATATAGAAACACAATTTAAATCTAAAATTCACATGTCGAGTTATAATGTTCCTATTATTTAAACTATTACTACTTTCTACTTAAAACATGCAAGAATGAGATGAGATGAGATGGTGGATACATTGTATTTATATATTTGTAATTTGTGTTTAGATTTGTATTTAGCATTTTTGGATTTCATGTATAGTTCAAGACCCAACACGAGTGTTTATCTCATGCATTGGTTGTGCCATGTCATAATTACAACAAGCCAATGAGAATTTGCGATAGGGAATCTTTCATTTATTACTTAATTTTTTTATTATGAATTTTTCCACATGGCTAACGCATCATTGGTTTGTTGCACGAATGACATGGCGCAACGGTTGCGTGCAATAATTTTTCGACCCAACACACATACATTGTATATCACGTAAACATGTGAAAGTAATAAATAGATGAAATGATCATAAAAACTGATAAAAATATGCATAAACCTAAATATCTAAAACTCTCAACTCCACGTCTTCATTTGAGTAATAAGAATTTATATCTTTACGAACAAAAAAAGAAGATAAATAGAATATCTCTATGTAATGCTTTACTGGTTTTGTTGGTCACAGTCATATACTACTTTAAGTTTAACTTTACGTGTAGATACTTTAATACATTTTGACCATATTTGTATCAACGTAGCCGTTCATTATTTATCCTTAAAAACAAGAATTTGTAGAAAAACTCATAACCAATCGCTCCAAATCTGCAAGATAAGGATGAAGGCATTGGCTTAATCTTGGTACGTGTATACGTATTTCAATGGTAGAAGAAGAGAAATCAAAATTGAAAAGGGAGAATTGTCCTTCTATCCATAATTTCGTACCGCTTGATCAATAAAATCTATTTTTATTTATTAAAATCAAATAAATTTAGATACTTTAAATATATCTAGATTTTTATGTCGTTTTTTTTATTAAAATTTATCCTGCATCAATTAAATATAAAATAAACTACTTAGTCTTTGCCTGATCAAATTTAATTTTTTTTAAATTTCTTGTAAATTGGAGTTACAATAAATAATTGTTATTACCACCCCGTTAATTTAAAAAGTGCAAAACTCATATGTGCATTGGTGCAAATTGATATTTTAAAAATCAAATGGATGAATAAATCAGTGAGATTGTTGATTTTCGGTTTAAAATTATAAAAAAAAAAAAAAAAATTGGACATAGTTCATGGTCAAATTACCAGTTCAACCGCTAGTTCAATCATATTAACTGTTGATAATGTCTGATTTTTCGATCCAATCTGTATTTTTAATTTTTTAATGAATTGGGCTGGAGAGCTGACCAGCTTCTGATTCAACTGGCGTATAGTCCTATTCGGCTTTTCCATCATGGGTGCAAATTCATTACTGATTTCAAGAGATTTTTGGGTGCGCAACTTGCATATACAAATACATAGCAAAATCAGCTAGCATCACACAAGCTTTCTTTTGTGTTTTTCCATCTTTCTCTCTTCCAGATCTTTTGTTTTGTGTAACAAGATTCGTTGGAAGCACCAACTTGATATTGTTGTGATTTGTTTTATCATAAGTAGGGGTGTGCATTCGGTTCAAACCGAACCGAACCGAACCGGATTTTGGCTTTTTTAAAAAACCGAACCAAAATTTTAGGAAAAGAAAAAATTTCAAACCGAACCGAACCAGTCGGTTCGGTCGGTTATTTTGGTTTGGTTTACATAGAAATCTGTCTGAAATTGTTTTTAACTCAAAAACGAACCGAACCGACCAACCGAAATTTCTTTGAAATCTCAAACCGAACCAAATTTGTCGGTTCAGTTCGGTTTTTTGGTTTCGGTTCGGTTTTGCACACCCTTAATCATAACAGAGCGTTGCACTTCATACACAGATGGATCTTTAAAAAAAACTGTGTGATAAACATGAATTTAGCGGCGGAGCCACTTCCAGACATGGGCATGCACTCGCCTTAGTCAAATTTGATTGGAAAAGTAAGTTTTTTGAAATAATATTTTAACGATAAGCTCCGCCCCAATTAGTATGAAGAATTGTCCGTTAAAATTTTTCTCTTTACAATTCACTTCCCGATTAAATTTTTTGACTATGTCACTGCTAACTTGAGGGGAGCCATTCCCCTAACTTGATTCGCTTTCTATTTGGAAACCTAGTGGTTAATTCAATTTTATTATTTCAATTAATGTTTCCTTTTATTTTTATATACATTCATGTATTAATATGCTAACAGAAAATATTGTGAGCGTGAGAATAGAGAAAAGGTTAAATTAATTAAAAATGGCAATCTATTAACAAGCCGAATAATTACACTTTGCCATGTGATTATGTCACCAACAACAAAAAAAAGATACTGAAACTGTGCAAAATCCGGCAATTGAAATCCATCTCTTTGAGAGCAGAAAACATGCCAAGCCAAGTAAATATGGCAGAACTCTTGCCATTTTCCTTATTTCCTCTCTTCCATCCTGCTTCTAAACACCCATTAATCAACCAAAACATAACCAATTACCAAAGAGACAGACTAAAAGAAAAAAAAAACATTTTGTTTTCCTTTGTATTTCTAGTATCTACTCGATAAGAATCTAAATTGGTAAGTGATAGCCAAGAGGGTTTATTCATTTTTTGAAGGGATTTTTTGTCTGCAACTGTATTATACTTCTTGATGATTCTCTTCTTGGGAGTTTATAGGAAAACAAGTGTCTTCTCCACCGGTGTTCCATAGGAAATGAGCATAATTTCCTGCATAGTAGGTGTTTGAAGGATCTGCATTAATGGCTTCCAAAAATGTTTCTTCTGCTGCCCATAGATCGTTTCTTACTCTCCACAGAAAGTTTGCATATTTACTGTAGGCTTCTGCATCTGCTGGCTCCACCGCTATCGCTCTCTTAAAGTACTCTTCTGCTCTGCGCACCAAAAATCAAAAAATATCAGAACCATTTCTGTGCATACATTCAAATTCAACTACTAGTACTTTTATGCAAGTTTATGAAGATTGAAAAGCACGCGCACTGATCAAAGATATTTTCTTCACTTATAAACACCACACATTCCCTATCAAACATTCAACAAAATACAATACTGACAGAGACATTTACAACTTGACATTTACAACTTGCTAAAATATCAACTAGGTAGTAAGAAACAACGGAAAATGAGACTTGAATACGGATACAGACGCCCTAAAACAGTGTTATTTTAAGATTTCCTACGTTAAAAATGAAGATTTATGTCCGAAACGTCAAGTTTACTACACGTTTCTAAAACAGAAAATGTTTATGGAATAAGTACCCATGTTACCTTTATCAAGTTAATAATATAAAAGTTTGTTTGAATTTAATTACAAGAAAGATTGGTGAAGATCTATACCTGTCATAATCTTGAGCAACCAGGCAGAGAAATTGAGCATAGTTGGTAAGGAGGAGAGGATTATTAGAGTCATGTGATAAACCAGTTTGATATAGTAACTCTGTCCTTAAATAATCTGAGTAATCATCCGCTTCCACATTTGCTTTGATTGGTGAAACCAATCTCTGCATACTTTCATGATCAAGAGACGGATCTTGCATTTTTCGAGCTTCGTCTACAATCGAATTCCATAAACTTAACTCTTCTTCTCTAGTTACTTCCCCTGAAGTCACTGGAGATGACAATTGAGAAGCACCATCTGGGACTATTCTAAATTGATTCGACCGATCGAACGAATCACCCCCATCAGTTCCACTCCCAATAGGCCGAACCTTACCACCGCCGCCATTGTTACCACCGACAGAAGTTGATTTACCGCCGGAGGAAGAGATTGAGAGTGACTTAACCGATGAAGAATCAAACTTTTGATTATGCTGATCTTGAATTTCTTGAACATACATAGTTTCTGTAGTGGCTGCATAAGCAGCAGGTGGTGGTGAGGCTGCAATGGCAAAATTACTACCCATAGAATAAACTGTGAAGTTAGCAAGCAAAATCATCACATAAACCATCAGAGTGGGTGTATGTGAAAATACTTGCTGAAACAACCAAACGAAGGAGGCGTGCATTTCTTTCTGTACACGAACGAGAACCCCTTGTAAATCTTCAGTGAATAATAACTCTCTCATTTGCAAAGTGTAGCTATGAAGCTCACTGATTATGAAAACCATGGAAGAGAAGGCCTTTCTCACAGAACAGTAGGCAGATTCCCCGGCTTCTCTAAACCCTTCTTGCCACTGTAATTTCCTCTTTATCATTCTGAGAGAGAGCGGGAGCTCAACGCTGTTTGCTTTCCGTTCAATACTTGACGGAATTACATCTCTCTCGCACCAATCTGGAGGTTCCTGTTGGATTTCTAGCCATAGCGGCTCAACCGAATCGAGACCGAACCGTCTCTGATTTTGTACAATTGAAGAACCTTTAACACTGATACTGCTAAAATTATCTGCAGAATCCAATTCTCTGCTTTTATTGACTCTGTCTTGGTCGTGTTCGTCATCAGAAAGCTGGAATCTGAGAGCCAATTCTTGAATCTTCTTGGAAAATTCTTCGTCTGAAAAAGCGTCTAAGCTTGTACTGGAAGCTCTTTTAACAGTGTTGGTTCTCGATTTCGGATACTCAAACGACCGAGACCGGTGAAGATTCGTGGGAGACGTACCGAACAGAGCGAAACGGTCCAGTTTCTGTACGTGTCGGCAAACGAGAGGTCCGGCATCAGAGCGGCACCGTCTTTTCGAAGCTGAAGAAGAAGGGGATGAGATAGCAGAAGCTAGGGTTTGAGAAGAGGAGGGAGAATGAGGTACAATTGGCTGTGACCATTGAAAACTAGCCGCACCTGCTGCTACTTTAACTCCCATTTTACTGAAGCCAAAAGCTAAAAGCTTTTTGTGGAAGCTTTTAGAGCACCAAAAAAGGCGAAACAGAGACTGAATTAAAGAATTGGAATCTGAATCATCAGATCTAACACCAAAATTAGCCTCTTGATTTTCTTTCTGAATCTACTCCCACCTGAAAATCAATTAAATAAAACAAACTTAATGAGTCATATGAACCAGAAAATCATAATAACCAATCATTACTCTCTTCTCCCCCATAAAAACAGGATCAAGAAAACGAAACTCAAAAAGAATGGCACATGAATCGAACGCAATTGAGAGAGAGATCCAAGAAGTGAATTAGAATTTCAATTTGAATATTAGAAACTGACTAAATTAGAAAAGATTTGCACCGACCTCGACGGAATAAATTAGAATTGTTTATAAAAATATCGGCGGTAGGAGGCGGTTCCGACGAGGATGAGTTGAGTTTGGTTGAAGAAGAGAGAGAGAGAGGAGTCAAGAGTATCTTTATATACACAGAGACTCAGTTAGCTCTCTTGCATGCTTCGTAAATCAAAACAAAAAAATCTAACAGAGAGATGCCAGTTAAAATTTAGTGTAGATTGAAAAAATCACTTCCAGTATATTTTCCTATCGAAATTACGGGGAAATCAGGTAGCCTGTCACTTGTAGACAAAGCTGAAGTTTTCGTAATTTCTTGGTATATTAATATATTTATAATCAATAACAAATGCACCCCTTGCTTACTTTTGCAACTTTACCCTACTTGTAGCCTTTTATTCATTTTAATTTAAAGAGTAATTTTATTTATTTAAATTTTTATCTATAATTCATTTTTAATTATGATAAAATTTATTTACATAAATTAATTAAATGATAATTGTGCCCATTTGATAATTTAATAACCAGTTATTGTATAGTAAACAGAATAACTATAAAAAAATAAATATAAACAAAATAATCATTCAATAACTACCAAATGAACGAGATAAAACTTAATTTTTTTTAAGTGAAGAGAGGTAAAACCTTTGCAACTTTACTAGATATATTAATTCAATAGATGATATTAAAACTTGGTAACAAAATAATAATGTACAAACATTAAGAGGGTAAAATTACAAAAACAAGTCAAATATAAGGCCCTTTTTATGATTTAGGATTTTATAGTATTTGTCAGATCGGGTATTAATATAGTAGATGATATTAAAACTTGGTAACGAAATAATTAAAATAAAAACATTAAGAGGGTAAAATTGCAAAACAAGTCAAATATGAGGCCCTTTTTATGATTTAGGATTTTTATACTAGTATTTCTTAGATCGGGTCCGGGTCTACTGCCACCACGCAAGGTAAGTGGGCAACGGTGGCTTTTGAGTCCTATACGGCAACTTTCACGGGTATTTGGATCTGATCTGGCCGGTTTAAAGACGCCACGTGTTTAACCGCCTTCCACCTCTCTATTTAATTGGTCTTCTGAAACCGTGATTTTTCACCGACTCTCTGCATACCATCGACCCACGTGTCAGTGACATTTTTATTTTAGGGAAAAGGAGCAAATATGCCCCTATCGTTTAGTGTATGGAGTAAATAGTCCCTCTTTAAATTTCGAATCTCAATTAAACCCCTAACGTTTCAAAATAATATCATATAAGTCACACTACGAGACACGTGTGAAACACGTAAAGCGACACTAGTAATATAAAAAGACTAAAAAGGTCTCTAAACTTTCGTTTGGAAAATAAAATGATTTTTAAGTTATGTGATTTTATTACCGAGATATTAAATGATATTGATATTCCACGTAACCATGAAGTAATGACAAAGAGCATTTCGTTGACGATGTTAGAGAAAGGAATTTAGATGTGTTGATTTTGAAACTTTAGAGGGTTTAATTGAGATCAAAAATTTATAATGGGCTTATTTTCTTCTGAACTAAACTATAGGAGCATATTTGCTCTCATCTTAAACCATGAAGACATATTTGCTTCTGTTTGGCCACGTGGAATATGATATGAACATTTCACGTATGCAGAACTAACGTTTTATTACGACGTTACACAGAGACGCTTATATGATCTGATTCTGAAACGTTAAAAGTTTAATTGAGATTCTAAATTTAAAAGGGCCTACTTGCTCCATAACCTAAACGATAGCGATAGGGCATATTTACCCCTTTTCGCTTTATTTTATACCACTCTCCATTTTAATTGAATTTATATTGCGAATATCATAGGATTAATTGTGAAAACAATTAATGTATTTTAGCGTTGTTTACAAGTATTATAGTACTATAAATTTTAAAATTTAATAAAACATATCATTAATTTTTCTATTATTAGCAAATCACATCAGCATATTTTTCATTGAAATAACTGATCCAACTCATATTTTAATATCCACATCGTTTTTCAATAAAAATTAATTGGTATTTCAATTTATCAAAAATTAAAAATTGAGGGAAGATTTTGTCAAACTCTATAATTCACACTTAAATTTATAGTTTTATTTGTATTTAACTCGATATCGTACTTCCTCTCTTAATATTCTTTTAAAAAAATATTTTCATTCTTAATAACATATCTTATAAAAATAAGAAACATAAAGTAAAATATTAAAAATATATAAACTTTATTAAATTATTTTATAAATAAAATAACATTTGTCTCTGTGTAATATAATAATAATTTTCTGTTTTTTAGTATTTTTTATTTTTATAATATATTAGTAATTATTTGATATTTTTGTCTTTTATTATAAATTTCTTTTAGTTTTTTAAAATGTCAAAAATAATACTATAAAATACTGATACATATTTTAATTAATGGTTTCTTTTGGTAAATCAAAAGATTTTCTTAGTTTCTTTCCATTTCGGTATGAAACATATCAATAACAATTTTATGACGAAGTTTTATTAATAGAAAATACAAAATGAAAAATTAAGGGGTTTTAAAGAAGATATGAGATGAAAAAAAACGTTTCAAACAAAAATTGGTGATGTAATTACTAATTTTGTCATCTGAAAATAAAATAACATGTGCTGCGTTGCGTGTATACGTCTCAATCTCATCTCCAAAGAGGTACTCAAATTTTATATTGAATACAAATCAGTGCTTTGTTAAAGAAAAACAATACTACAAGATATCAATTTATTTGACACTCCTGATATATAGCATTCACACTTCTTTTGTTTCAGAATTGAACAATATCGTCTTGAAATTTTATTTTTGTTCATTTTTTATGGATCCGGCCTTCGTAACGGGTCATGAATCTGTCACGACCCATTTTTATATAGACGCGACTGGCGCCAGAATATGAGTATGGCTATACCAAAATCCGTAACTAGCCTTACAGATAACCACTCAACATATAAACCTGCAAGAAAACCACTGTTCGGAGGAATCGAGACTTTAACCAAATCTAACAGTTTATATAAACAACATATAATCCAATAGAATAAATCAAATAACAAGTATTAGACAAGTAAGACTTGTAACTACTACTACGGTCTAAGAATAAAATCACTTTAATACTTTATTAAAAATAAAGTAAAACCTCATAAGAATTAAAGAATCGGAGACCAGCTGACTCGATCAAATTCATAACCCTGGAAAAATTGGGAAAACAACAGGGTCAGATATACTAAAATGAGTTCATACAACTATTTATATTTATTAAATGAAAACCTTTGAAAATCTTAAAAATATTTGTAAACCATTTTATCATTACGTATAAGTACTGAAACTTTAAACTACAAATATCTAAATCTTGTTGTCGTGTCGGTGAGACGTATCTCCATAACCGACCCCCGACTGTCATTCAAATAAATACATGTGAGTTGCAGGAGATGTATTTTCCACTAGCGCCCTCACTAAGGCGAGATGTATCTCTAACCTATCTCAAATACCATATGATCGTATATCGGTGCGCAT
The DNA here is from genome assembly GCF_937616625.2 of Mercurialis annua. Lineage (NCBI taxonomy): Eukaryota > Viridiplantae > Streptophyta > Magnoliopsida > Malpighiales > Euphorbiaceae > Mercurialis > Mercurialis annua. Next base: position 436,907 of record NC_065575.1, on the reverse strand, counting down.
GCAGTCTCGATGATGCCTATTGAGTAGTTCGTTCCAATTCGGATCAATAATGTCGAAAACAATTCGAAAATTGTATATATGCAAAAATACAATTTACTCAATAAAACGGTAAATAGCGATATAAACTCACTGCTTGCTAATCCACGTGATAACTTCTGGCAAGCAACTTAAACTCGGTTCGCCTCAAAAGTACAAACGGTTGACGAGTCTATGCAAAACAATTAATTATTAAAACGAACCCTTACTCTATAGAGCACTACGCATACACCACATAAAACTAACACAAACAATAAGTTAATGTAAAGTTAAGTCAAAGTAAGCACAATACTCAAACAATTATAAGGTCAACACAAGACAAGTCTATTGAGTTCTCTTTTTGAAGTCCGTTTTATAAAAATATTATTTAAATAATTATTAAATAATAAATCACTTCAAATTCCAAATAGTGGGTTACCCGAGTTATCGATAACTACCAAGCTAACCTCACATGTCGGGCAACCCAAGTCTAACCCGACCCAAATATTTTATCAAAATATAAATCAGAATTTATAATTTCAAAATAAATTTTATAAAATAAATATAGTTCAGGTTGATAATCAGTTGCAGTGGGTCTTCAGCTGGAAATAGCGACTTCGGTTGGGAGAGGAAGATTCTTTTCGGCAGCTTACTGCTCAACTCCAGCAAGTAAAGCTTTCTCTAAGGTGGGATCGAGTTTTTTTGGCAAGAAACAGATTGTTTTAAATCTGCAGACATGGTGCGCTTATGGTCGGGTTCAAATATGCAGAAAGATGGTTTTTCAGTTCAAGTATGGAAGCATAAAATACCTCCTAGACTTCAATTTTTTGTGTGGCTGTTACATAGAGGTCGTATATCGTCTAGAATGTTTTTGGTTCATCGACGCGTGCTTCTTGAAGAGCAGATTTTCTGCAGTTATTGTGCTGAAATTGAATCTGCAAATCACATAATCATGGTTTGCCCTTTTGCTTGGCGATTTTGGACAAAATTTCTTAGTAATATTGGTGTCTCGGCTTGGACAATTTCGAGAGATGTATCTAATTTTTATTTTCAATAGATGGATTTGGCAAATTCAAAGTACAATGGGCAACTATTTAATTTTTCAGTTTATGGGATATTTGGAAGGTTATAAACAAAAAAAAAAATCGCAACAAAGAAACGTTTTACAAGAATTTAATTTTCCATTGTATCAATAAGGGTGTGGTTATTATAGATATCACAATCCTTTTTTTTTTTTAAATTAATAAAACAGACTTTGCACAACAAAGAGACAAAACAAAATTAGCTAGCAACACATCTAAGCAAATCTGTCCTCCACAGACAAGCCAATATGCAGGAATTTCTTCTACTGAAACGACTTCAGCTGCTATAGCATGGGCCAACTGGTTTGAAGGTCGAGGGGAGAATGACCATTTTATTTCATCAAACTCACTTGCGATATCGGCTGATTTCTGTCAGAATATCACTCAAGCTTGTTAAATAAACCAAACTATTTTTCAAAACTGTGATCAGCTGAGAATTGTCACTCTCCACTACTACCTTTCTCCACTACTACCTTCATGAGTGAACAATCTTCAGCAATACTCAGGCCCCATAGTAACGCTTCCGCTTCCGCTTCCAAGATTGACACATTGGTTTTCAGCACTTTATTTCCTGCGTTCACCACCTCTCCGTCGCAATCCCGACTCACGAAACCAAGACCCCATTTATTCTGATGGTTCCTACCCGCGTCAGTGTTGATCTTAAACCAACCTTTCCGCGGTCGATTCCAAACTGCATTATTACTCTTGCTCTTCTCTTTTCCTCCTGCATTATTGAGCTGGTAATCTGAAAGCATGTTGTAAGCAAGGCGAAGAACCACATCGACCGGCATGACCTTATTTTGAAAGCATAACTAATTCCGAGCAAACCAAATGGACCAGCACACCATCCAAAAGAGTTCAATAGTCTCCGTCTCTAAATCGCAAAGATACATCTCTGCCTAGCTAAACAAGTCCCCGTTGAGCAGTCTGTTTATATCTATCCCTAAAGAACAAGCGAACCAAACACCTCTAACCCAAGCGCAATTTTTAAAAACATGGTCTAACGTTTCCTCTTCACCACAGCGAGAACATAAACCATCACTAACCTGGATTCTTCGGTATATGGCATGTTTAATAGACAAGTTGTTGTTTATCATTCTCCAGGCAAAATGCTTGATTTTAGGCGGTAAATTAAGACCCCAGATTTTCCTCCATTTTTGGCTCGTTCTACCATCGACACCACTTGCACTTGCTGGAGAATTTTAGCCATTGCACTCCAGGTGATATGCTCCTTTAACAGAAAAAAAAACCATTGTTAGAGTAATGCCAGATAACACGGTCTTTCCCTCTCCCCTTTCGCAGCAGCATACTCTTGATAATCTGAGCATCTATAGCCTCTATATTATTATCAATTTCCACATCCCTCCAAGCACTACTTCCCTCTAAATCCATCAGATCACAAACACGCAAGTTCAGGTCAGTTTCAGGATCCTTTGGAAAAGCATGAAATCTTCCTTCCCTTTCCAACCATGGGTCCTTAAAAACTTTAATGTTCCTCCCATCTCCCACTTTCCATCTAACACCTCTCTTTAACAGATTAATGGCCCCGTGGAGGCTTCGCCAGGTATAGCTCGCCCCCGACGATAACTTTGATTCTAAGAAAGAATGCCTTGGAAAATACCTCGATTTTAACAGTTTCGCCACAAGAGATTCTTCATCTGTCAAAATTCTCCACCCTTGTTTAGCGAGCATAGCCGAATTAAAAGCTTGAATACTTCTAAAGCCCAAACCACCACACTGTTTTGCTCGGCATAATTTATCCCAGCTGACTCAGTGTAAACCTTTCCCTTCTCCTCCGCTCTTCCACCAGAAATTGGACATAAAGCTTTGTATTTTTTGACATATTTTTTGAGGAAGTCTGAAAACACCCATAGTATATGTCGAAATTGCTTGAATAACTGCTTTGAGTAACACCTCTTTTGCTGCTTTGGATAATAATTTCTCCTTCAACCCTTTTAATTTTTTCCACACTCTCTCAAGCAAAATGTTGAAAATCTCTCGTTTAGAACTACCCACAAAAGTTGGTAATCCTAAATAGCGATCATGGTGGACAACTGATTTAACCCGCAATTTCCTAGCAATATTCCTTCCTGTAGCTGCAGATAGATTTCGACCGAAATAGTTGTTTTGTCGAAATTAATCTTTTGACCCGAAGCAGCTTCGTAACATTTAATGATAGTCTGAATTTCAGCAGCTTCAGACTTTGAGGCTCTAGCGAAGATAATAGAATCATCCGCAAAAAACAAATGTGAATTAATCGGAGCATTTCGAGCAACCTGAATTCCATGTTCTTTTCCTGCACCGCCTTCGATATGAAACCTGAAAAAGCCTCTGCACATATAATAAAATCACAATCCTTTTTTTGTTTATGGTAGTAACGATATATTTCAATGTCTAGATTTCTTTTCGAAATACTAGCGCATTTTTTTTGCTTATCACCTTTTATAATAGTTCTAATATAATTACCATTAAATAAAAAAATTGTTGAATTGGTTTTGAAATTTTTTTATATTGAAATGAGAAACAAATTAGAGAAGAAATATCTAATTGGGGCTTAAAGAGGTGAGGTATTGACGGTCTAAAATAAACGCTGATAAAATTTGGAAAGCTGTAGTCCAACTTGCTGCTGCTGTACCTATATCATATTTGTATATCTCCATCATTTGGTTACATCAGCAGAAATTAAAATGAAAAATGATTGATGGTGACACCAACGACATAAAATCAAAAGATTTAATTTATAATTTTTTAGAATATCTTTTGAATGGTTAATATTATTTTAATTTCCTTTTGTCACATTTTATTTGTTTCCCATTTCTATATTAAATATTATCTTTTGTCTTTACTGGCTACCCAATACTGCATATATTATCTTAATGGTAGTAGTAATCTTTTGCAAATATTATCTTAATGTTAGTAGTCTTTTCTTATGATTTATTAGCTAGCATGCGACTTGAGAGCATAATAGTGGAGAAAGATTAAAGTAGCAGTGACTCGAATTGAACCAATTAAATTTTTTATACTGATCAAATTTTAAAACTTATTACCCGAATTGAACCAATTAAAACAAGAGTGAGTATAATTTAATCAAGGGTTAATTCTTAAAAAAATCACGAACTTTGCACGAAATTTTATTTTAATTATGACCTTTAAAAGTTGTCATTTAAAGGCATGAACTTTTAATTTGTTTCAAATCTATCACCAAAGTAAAATTCGGTGTATTTTATCCGACTAAAAATTCCTAATCCTACATAATTCAAATGAAAGATAATAAGATTTAATGTCGATTTATAATTTGCGTCTTTTATTATTGGTTTAATGAAGAATTTAGTCAACAAAAATACACTTAAATGATAGATTTGAAACAAACTGAAAATTCGTGCCTTTAAATGACAACTTTTAAAGGTTATGATTAAAATGAAATTTCATGTAAAGTTCGTGATTTTTTATGAAATTAACCCTTTAATCAAATTATGATTTTTCAAATTGATTTATATTTTTCAGTTATATTCTGTTCAATATTTTGTGCATAATTGACAAATAGTATACTAAGAAAAATAAATAATCAATTTCAATACACTTATATAGTTATTATATATAATAAATAGATATTTTAAATAGAATAAAAGATTCAAATTTCAAGTAATTTATGTCATCTCAAATCTTTTATCATTTTTTTAAAATTAACCTGAACTAAATTGTAAAACATATTTTAATTTTCAATCTGAAAACAAAATTCAATATTTTTTACCATTGTGAATCACCATTTAAAGTACAAAACTCATATAAAAAGATAACGGTTGTAAAAATAATTTTTTTAAAGAAAATTTTCAATAAAATAATCAGATGTTTTTAAATTAAAAGATTATCAACGAGCTGCAGCTCAAACAATATAAACGCCGGACAACACACTGTCAAAGTCGTAATTGTCAGAACTGATCCGGTTATTGAACCGGTAAAGACAGAAGGTTAAGAATTAGTGGTTCAGCCGGAATTCAACTGAAGGTTGAAAATAATAATATATTTAATAATTAATTATGCAATTCTTTTGAGAAACAAATATTTTATATAATAAAATTATTTAAAAATATAATTGTATATTAAATAAATTATTAGAATAATAAATTAAATAAAAAAATATATTTTATCAAATGAGTTCAGTCAAACGTTTAAAACAATCTCTATAAAAATAGTATGAATCATTATTTAATCGAGTAATTTGATTAAAAAAATAGGACTTATATGTCTTTTAACGTTCGTTAATTGATAGTTAAATTTGAGTAAAAAAATAATTTAGTTTAGAGTGAAAAAATTAAGCTAAATTAAAAAATAAAAAACACTTAGTAGCCATTAAATTCAGACCGGTCAAAGGGTTTTGTATGGGTCGACCGGTTTTTGGCCGGGCCAACCGGGTTTTAATGGGGTTATTATGCATGTTTCGGTCTTGTTAAGACAATGGTTTCCGGATTTTCCGATTGAACCGGCCTATTCGGTTTTAACAACCATGGTCGTGGGTCAAATTCTCACACAAACGCTCTCCCTTCCAATATAAAAGAAAAAAAAAGATTTCTCAAAATGTATATAATTAAATTTTCTTATATGATTAATAAAATTTTAATTTGAAAAATAAATTTCATTTTAATTTTAATCAGTCCCTTGCCAATAAAACAATTATAAACCCAAAAAATTTAGTAGATTGAATTAAAATGTTTTCTTTTCCTATATAGTTTTTGTTATTTTATAATAATTTTTAAAAATAATATTCTATATTTAAAAGGGCATTATGTAAGTTTTGCAGTGACATTCCCCCGCAACAAACAATTTTTCCAAGCTTAAACACAAAAGAAGTTTAAATTGATCCAGTCTAGCACGTAGGAATTTTAAATTAAAATTAAATGTTCAACAATTATAATTAAGTGTTGTTTATTAATTGAATTATTCGATAAAGTATGCTAGTATGCTGAGTTGCACATCATTTACTAAATAATTTATAATTCTAAATTAAATCACTAAATTCTTTTAAAATATGTGTGGGGGGCAACCCCCAATTTGCATAGTATAAATTAAACAAGCTGTTATTTTTTTTCAAATAATTTTTTTTTTATAATTAGAAAGGAAGAATACTTCTGAAATAAAATAAATTCACTATCTAACAAATTGTTGTCCAATATATATATAATTCATTCGTTAAATAATATTTTTTAATTTCTCTAATCGAAAGTTACACTATATATTATATAGAAATAAACATCGAATCATATGCTAAGATGGTCGGTTTGCCTATATCAACTCAGATGGACTCCAACTTTAACTGCCTTTTGTTCTAATTGTCTGCTGACTCCAATGTATAATTATTTAAAACATTTGATCATTTTAAACTATTGCTTGTTTTCTGAGAAATAAATAAAGTTATAAAATAAAATATAAATAAAATAAATTAAGTTGATATTAAAATAATAATTCTAAAATCAAATAAATTTAGGTCAATATATTTCAGGCTTAATGTCTTAAAAAATCTCGATCTTTCATCCCCTTTTCAATACTACCCTGACGTTGTAAATTTGTCAATTTTACTTCATTTTGAATTTTTTTCATTTTAATTGTATCCTAAACCAAAAATTGACCTTTATTTATTTGACAAAAATTCAACAAAGTTATTTAAAAATGGTCATTTTAATGTAAAAAGTTAATTTATTATAAAAAGAATCATTTTAGAGAATTTTCGTCAAATACAAAAAAGTCAATTTTATGCTTTAAGGTTCAATTGAAATGAAAAAAAAATGTAAAATAGGATAAAATTGATTGATTTACAACATCAGGGTATGATTGAAAAAGATAAGAAAGGTCGGTGTTTTTTAAGACATTAGGCCTATATTTTATAATTATGAACTCGGATAATGTGATTGTTAGAAGGACGGGACAATTGGAGTCATTTTTGAAGATAGAACAATCAGTTTTTACAGAACAAATTATTCTAAAACCCTCTAGTTATATTAGAATCAGTAATTTGATACTATTTATTTTAAATTTTTATTTAATAGTACCTCATTTTCAATTTTTTTTTTAAATTTATCGGATCTCATTAAATTAAATATGAAACAGGTACATTTCTAATTCCTATATATTGCTTCTGTGTTTTATTGTTGATGATACATTTTCCTTTTTCCAATGACTTTTTATTGGATTCTAATTTTTTAAGTAAATGCATATATATATATATATATATATATATATATATATATCTTTAACCATCATAGGAAAAAACTCTCAGTGAGATTAAATATTTCAATTTTAAATTTCACCATTGACATGATATTATTTTTAAACTAAATATAGAGTTAAACAAACTTGTATATCACTTGATATGATATCTAGGTTTTTTTTCACAGCAAAAGCTTGACAAATATTAATATAAGAACAATTAATAAATGATAAAATAAAAAACAATCACAAAACAAAGAGGATATAACAAGTAGTAGGATGTTATAGATATGCTACAAATTTGCCATATCTATAACAAAAACACAGGAAACCTTATATATGGACTCTATACCAAAAAACAATAAAAAATAGTATATATATAGCATCCTACTACAGTCATTTTGCTATTCTTTTCACAATAAATAAGAGAAAAAAATAAAATTAAATTTTTAATTACTTTTAGATAATTAGTATACTGTTTATTTGTGCTGGTCAGAGACATATTGCTCAAATTTTAAATTAGAAAAGTTAGTGAATAAAACTAATATTATTAGTGGGGTGTAGAAGTGAATTGAATGAGAAATGATAGATGATTATGAGAGACCAATCATGTGCTATCCATTTTCTCACGTCAATTGAAGAACAGTTAATCACATCTTCAAGTGTGAAATGTTACAATGAGACAAACACAACTTTGCAAAAAGAAATGTCCAGTTCACTACGTAATTCTACGAAATAACCATTTACAGAAAAGAATAGAAAGAAACACTAAGGTATGCAATATTGTAACAATTCTTAATAAAAATGGAAAAAGGAAACGTTCTATAAAATGTATACTCCTACATCTTTATAAATAAATTGAACAAAAAAATAGAAATAAAAATGGGAGCACATGCAAATGCAAAACAAGACAAAAAGGAGAACACATGCAAAACGAAATTACAGGCAACATCGGGTATTCCCCAGAATTGCAGGAAATGGGCAGCAAAAGATAGAACTTAATCACACTCTGACATGCACACACTTACTCATCCAAACACTCCTATGCTTAATCAGATCGAAAACAGGCACATTCATTTTCTCTCATTTTTTATTCATTGATTAGCCCTAATTAATAATCTAAAACTATAATATATATGCTGCTGCTACTACTACTACTTATTAAACTTATATAGGTGATATGATCACTATTACTATTATTCTATCAATATATTGTTTTTATACGTCCACATCTATATGAATTCACATAAATTTTTTAAAAATATAATCTGATTTTTATCTTTTCAATATTTATTTATAGTCGATGAGAAAAGAACAATCAATTTAAATATTTTAAAAGCGGACAAATATTTTGAGATATTTTTTAAAAGAAAAGAATAATGGACAGTGTTTTAAGAAGTGTGAAGTATTAAATATAATACTATATAGGTAGTCATAGTCATGTGCCTATTTTACCTTATGATTGCACCAAAACATAATATATATACACATATATAATATGCTCCATTTATTATTATTATTTTTGCATATGTCACTCTTCAATTGGCATAGTTGTACGGTACAACAGCAATAACATCGTTGGTCTTGTGTGGTGGTGAGAGCCACTGAGTCTGCAAGTTGAAAGAAGGTTCCTCTTACCACAGAAGCCTTGTTCGGTGTGATTTTTGTGTCATTTTAAGTTTACAGTGGGAATGGTCCAAAATAATAAAAGTATATATCATTTTCATCAAATATTAATAACTATCTTAATTTTATTAATTACAGTTTGATTTTATATTATAGATAAGTGTGTTCAAATGAATTGATTGAATATGATATTTTTTTCACGATAGCTTTAGTATCAATTATTCAATAGCGGACACTTGAATATAATTAGGTTAAATAAATTCAACTGAGCATATTCTTAACTATATTTAAATAAACTCGAAATTTATAGTATAGTTTTTAAGATTCATTAAATTCGATAAAAGTGAATTTTTTGTTTTCTGAATTATTAATCACAAACTGCGCGATTGAGAAGGACTTCGATATGTTAATATTTTTTTTAATCTTATTAACTGAAAAAAAGATATTATTACTATGGTTTAGTTGATGATGGGAAAGGCGGAACGAATCCATCATATTATTTGTCGTGTTTTTTTTGTTAATAATTTATAGTAGGAAATGGGGAACAGTAAGAATGGGCATAGATATATTATTATTATTATTATTATGTATGTGTCTGAGTCATGGGGCCTAAACGTAAAGGTGATCGGAGATCGGACAGAGACTTGCAGACAGCAGAGCCACGCCAATCACCTTATCTCCTCATCCACTCTCCTCTCTCCCTCTCCCACCCAATCACAACTCTTCTTTCACTTCTTCTATCTCATTTTCATTTACTTTATTAGCTTTAATCATTTTCAAAAGTATATCTTTATTTTTTGTCTTATAAATATAACTTAAAAATATTATATATATACCCAATTATTTTTGAAAAATAACCCAAGTGCTATTTATATAAAGAGAGATTCATTCAAGAATATTCAATATTTTCATTCTCTTATATATACTCAAACTTTTCAAAAACCTCAAATTTGTCCGAGTTTCATTAGGCACATCAAAATATATATGTGTAAAAAATTATAGTTTAATCCAATTTAGATATGCCTAATGAAACTCAGACACATTTGACGTTTTTGAAAAATTTGGCTATATATAAGAGAAAAAATCAAAAATATTAAATATTTTTGAATGAATATCTCTTTGAATATAAGCATAACTTTTTTTTGATTTTTTAATTTTGTCAATTAGAACTTAACTTTTTAATAAATATCTTTCGATTTAAAACATATTATGTTTGGCTATAAACAATAACACAAAACAATTTTTCTGAAACATGCCTAATTGATTACAATTGAGAGACATTTATTGAAATTATGCCATAATTGAAGTTTTTTTAAAGGTTTAATCATAAATTAAGAAGTTAAAATTGGTTTTTGTGCCTTATGGGAAGAAAAAAAGAGATTAATAGTAACATATACTACCTCCGTTCTTTTTTAGTTGTCCATTTAGCCAATATTGCACATACCAAGATAGTGCTTCTTTTGTCGTAATTTATAAAGAAAAATACTAATATAGCCCTATTAGTTAATAAATGCCTTTTAAATTAAAACATAGGGTCATTTATTGGGGATGGGTAAACTTGGAAGATAAGTAGCTAATATCACATGGAATTACTAAATGGACAACTATTTGTAGACAAATAAAATTGGCTAAATGGACAACTAAAAAAGAACGGAGGTAGTACTAAATTACTAATAGTTTAATTTTCAATTACACTTTTGGATGACTAATTACAAAGGTGAATTACATGTTGTGTGGTATTGAGGAGAAGAAATGGTTTAATCAAGAAATTGTAGTGATGAGAATATTATGGTAAGAGTGTTGCTTACATTAAATGAAAATATCCAGTGGTCCTTTTGTCATGCAAATACTCATTTCAAACACTAAGAAATTAATTAAGGAGTTATTTTGGCGGACTATAGGGGTCAATGTTGATTATTTGTGGGTTCTGTCTCATTTCAACACTAAGAAACTTCTATAAAGTCTAATTTTATTTTCATTATGCTAAAATCTACTCTCCATTTCTCATTCTATTTTATTCAATATAATTACTGTTATATTCTCTCTTCATATATTACAACAAGATTGTATTTCAAAAGATGATGATTGAAAAAGTTAAGGTAAAAAGGAAAAAAATACATTATATGTGAAAATAATTAATTAAAAGGTCACATTTACTTTTGTGAAGTAAAATGAGACTGGTGAAGTAGAATTAATTATATTAAAATTGTGTGCATTATGCCAAAAACTTAAAAGAGTAAAATATAGGAAAAGTTCATTTAACATAGATCATCAACCATGTTTCGGCCGTACAATTGCAATACTAGATGTATAGGCAGCTTCAAGATGAGAATGGCTCAAATATGTTTGGGAGTGGAATGAGATCAAAATTGAATATGTCATCTTATATAAGGTTCCACTTCGCAAAATCCAAACTATTGATTCAAATGACCGTCTGTTTGTTCTATTGAAAATACTAGTTGTTTTGTAAAAATGAGCAGGCTGTCATGTATTTTCGATGGGCCAAGTTCAGCCCAAATACTGATGGGCTTTGAGTACCACTAATCTCCAAAACTGTACTATATAGACTGAACCGGTGATCATCAATTGACGATTTAATTAACTTAATCAATTGAATAAAAAATTAATTTATATATATATATATCTATATATATATATATATATATATATATATAGTGATTTATTAAATAAATTAGATGATAGTTTATCTCTCTAAAACAACTCTTCCTCTTAACTAGATTTTGAGTTTAAGATGTATTACCCCTTTTATAGTGAATATTCCTACATATTCTTACGGTTGTGCACAGGAAAATTCAGAGATTGGTAAATTGTTGAAACCAAATTTAAAATTAAATTGTTTTAAAATAAGATCTCCATTATCTTAAACAAATTTGTTTGGTTTGATTTGACAGCCATTTTTATATTTCCTCTTGATACTTATCAAACTCTTTTCTAAGAGTCATTTTCTCTTAATAATTCTCATAAAAAAATAAAAATCACTCATCTCTTTATTAATTACAAGCATAATACACATCACATGACTTCATAATTAATTTGAGCATTCATTCCTATTCATGATGCACCTATTAAATCTTTTAACTTGACACAAAAAATACCGACGATCAACAAACATTTTCCAGTTCTAAATATTATCATCCAATTTAATTTAAAATTTAAAATTTTGGATATAATTATAAAAATAACTCTAAAATTGAATATAATTATAAAAATTGAAAAGTTTTGTGGTAATTGACCAAAAATTCGAAAGAAAATCCCAAAAAAAAAGGAAGAGAAAAACCCACGAGCGCTGAAATGAAAACAAGTGATGCATGTTTAGTAGTAGTACTTTTCCTTTCCCTCGCGAGCTCAAGCGGGAGATTTTTCCCGCTAAAATCATCCCTCTATTAAATAATTTTATTTTTTTAATCATTTCCGCTCATCCAGATCTTCTCCTCTCAGTCTCAATATTCAATCCCAATCGCAAATTCTTTCATCACCAATTTCAAGCAAACGATGCCTTCAATCGCTAGTCGCAATTCATCTCCATATAAGGAGACTGTTCTCGCCGTTAAATCTAGCACTGAATCAACTACACCTCAAAAACGGACGTTAAGATCTAATGCAGCTGCATCCCTGCAGGAGGACAGCTCCGTCTCTTCTCCGCTTAAGTCGAAATCACCTCGCCAATGCTTCAATTCCACCCCAAACAGTCTCTCAAAGGCGAGCCTCTTGTTTTAATCTGATCCCTAATTTTATGACTGATTTTACAAGTTTTAACATAGTTTTGCTTATTTTGCAGGACATTGAGAATCGTTCCGTCCAGAATTCGTGCAACAAGAAAATGTCTCATGATTTGTCCGCTGGAACTTGGAATCCAATTGGCAAGTTTGATTTATTAGTGTTTTTTATTTGGGGGAATTGAAATAGGATGCAATTGAATTGAATTTTGACACTATTTCCAAACACATTGAGTGATTAATTAATTAGTTGAAATTGTGTATTATGTGTATGTAGATATGGAGCAAATGAGTGCAGTGAAAGAGGCCTTGCACGTGTCGACAGCACCGGCAGCTGTTGTATGCCGTGAAGATGAGCAGAGAAGGATTTTTGATTTCTGCAAGGCTTGTATTGAACAAGAAAAAGCTGGGAGTTTATATGTGTGTGGATGTCCTGGAACTGGCAAGTCTTTGTCAATGGAGAAAGTCAAACAACAATTGCTTGATTGGACTAAAGAGGTGAACTATGTACATAATTCTCACATTGATGTTCCTAAGTGTAGAAATCGTGTTGCCTTTGATTGTGCATTTGATATTTGCATTGTATTTTTTTTTCAATATTTTCTGCTTGTGTTTCTTTTGCGAGTGTGCAAAATTAAGTAGCAAATGTTCATTGTTGAAGCAGAAAGCTGCGTTGTGATAATGTATTTCATGTCGTAGCAGCTTCTGATTAACACATTTTCATGATTGGTTTCATTTAGTGGAGAGAATGAGCCATGAATCTACATCTACTACTATACTTATGTTTGAGATTTATTTATTCAGTATTACTTAATGCAAACTTTGCAATGGGATGTTTTGAGTCTTGTATCTTGAACAAAGCCATTGATGCTTAGTGAAAATCAGGATTTTGTCCGCTTAGCATATGCCTACAGAAGATAATTTTGATTGAATCCTTGAATGAACTAGGGCAATGGGATGCCTGAAACCTTACTCTTGACTGCTTCTGGTTTCATGCATTGGGTTCCTTATATGCTTATGCTGTATATTATCCTTTTCAGAACGTTAATTCTCATACTGTCGTTCTTTTTCCAGACTGGCTTTCAGCCTCCAGATATGCTGAGTATGAATTGTACTTCTCTAACAAACACATCTGAAATCTTCAGCAAGGTATTATATGAAATTATGAACTACTTATTCCATTAAATGTTTATATTACATTACCACATGCACTTACCAGCTGATTCTTTTCCAGATAATTGGTAGGAATTCCCCAAGAAAGAGAATCAGTGGATCTACTCCATATCTACAGCATCTTCAAAACTTATATTCTCAACAGCAAGATTTACCAGGCTCAAAAATGATGTAAGATTCATGTCCTCAAATGTGAAAATTAAACCCCTCCCCCTCCCTTTTAGTAAGTGACAGAGTTAAAACAAAGTCAATCTCACAAGTGCAGTTAGTATATAAAGAGGCCACTGATAAGATGTTTTAGTATTTTAATGAAATATTTTATGTCTTATTTGAATATTTATGATACACATTATATTGGATCTAAATTTTTCCATTTACAGACTACTAGTGGCAGACGAGCTGGATTATTTGATTACTAAAGACCGAGCTGTTCTTCATGATCTTTTCATGCTTACAACTTTCCCCTTTTCTCGATGTATATTAATAGGTATTATAAGTTGTAAATGTCTCGTTAAGAATATGCTGATCATTTTTATTTGATTCCTGATATGATTTTCTAGTCATGGATTAAATTATATAGCATTTTGAGCCATGTGCGCATGTATAAATGACTTGTGCCAATTTGCTCTTGTAGGCATAGCAAATGCCATAGATTTAGCTGATCGTTTTCTTCCAAGGCTTCAATCATTGAATTGTGAGTTCATTACTTTGTAGAATCTTTAATTTCTGCTATTTTGTCATCTATTTTCCCTTGTGTAATATTCAAGCACTGCAATCCAGAAGTTGTACTTAACGACTACTTCGTACATTTTTTGTAGGCAAGCCTCTGGTCATAACTTTCAGAGCTTATTCTAAGGACCAAATCCTCAAAATACTTCAAGAGAGGCTGTTGGTAATTTCTATGCTTCTGTTCTATTTTAGTTTAATAGATAGAATTCTCAGTAAAAAAATTTCAAAATAGAGAAAATGAAAAATTGCTACTAACTTGTACTTTCTCATATGGAAGGACCTGATGAAATATGTTCCCAGAATTATGTTTCCTTTACCTTAAAGCATATGAGAATATTGGATGGAATCAAATGTTGGCATGTTGATGGTTGTGATAACTGTTCTTTCTATAGGCACTGTCTTGGACCATTTTTCATCCACAAGCATTGGAGCTTTGTGCCAGAGTAAGTACAACAATTTTAATACTGATGCTGTGATGCACTCTAATTATTACAAATCTCTTTTCTTTATACCACTATATTTGACACCTTCACTATAACCAGAAAGTGGCAGCTGCTTCGGGAGACATGCGAAAAGCTCTTTGTGTTTGCAGGTTTGTATTTGTCTTCGTTTCACTTGTTATTACATGTCTAATTAAATTGATTCACGCAATAGATGAGTTGTTATTGGTGTATAATAGTGTTTGTTCTACTCTGATTAAGAGAGGTCTTGGTATAAACTAATGCTCTTGAATCTTTTTCTAGGAGTGCAATTGAGATCCTAGAAGCAGAACTGAAAGAATCAACAAGAGATATGAACTTGGTTGAAATGGAAAAAGAGTTGCCTAGCTCAGCTCCAGCTCCAGCTCCAGCGTGTAGTATTGTAAGATTCCTCTATTATCTTCATTTAATTTTTGAAGTTTGATTATAGTCCTAATTGAAGCATCAACTTGATGGATGGAAGTTCTGTTATTTGACCTTTTTTGATTGCCTCCTCATCCTACGTACCTTTCCTAAGCTGGGACCTCCAGTTTCCCTTCTCTAACTTCCACAACATATATTGGCTTTTTGCTTGCCAAGCAAATCCATAAATGTTTTTCAGACCCTTTTCAAGTTAAAAAATCATGTCAGTAGTGAGGTATAACTTTAAATCAAAAATCATATACCAGAGAGGGGTCTTGATTTTTTATTACAACTATAATCCTAATCCCAAGCTTTGTTACTTAACCATGATGCTTAGCTTTCTTTTATCTAGCTGAACTTGAACCAATTCAAACCTGTTTCCCCAAAGAAATTGTAGCATATGATAAAAGGAAGCTAAGGCATCATTAATGTTAGTAAATGAGAACCATGGATCTTTGCTTATATTATGCCGTTTTCTGGCATGATTATTATGAAAATATGAGATGGAATCATTTAAGAACTTAATAATTAAAGCATTGCGCCTTGTGTTTCCTCGTCAGTATCATGTTTCTATAGGTTTGAGGAACTTAACTTGAATAAGGAATTGGATAATTTCCATTTCATACCAATTAAATAATATAGCAATGATTTTCTTAGTTTTGATGGAGGTTATTATTTCCAATTTTATGTTTCTAACAGATTTTATAATGCTAACTATACCACAGGTGAGGATTGATCATATGGCAGTTGCTTTGTCGAAAGCATATAGGTCACCCGTAGTAGATACCATTCAGTCCCTTCCTCAGCATCAACAAGTGAGTTTTAATGGTAACATAGGAATTACAAGTGCAAGGCATTTTGAGTACTGATGTTTTGATGACATGACCCCAGATAATACTATGCTCGGCTGTGAAGTTCTTTCGAGGAGGAAAGAAGGATACAACTATTGCAGAGGTAATGATCTCTTATATCATATGAATAATGATAACAAATCGCAAGAACATATAGCATTAGTGACTTGAATCTGACATTGTTTTGTGGACTCAGCTGAATAAATGTTATGCGGACATATGCAAGTCAACAATGATACCACCGGTTGGATTTATGGAGTTTTTGAATATGTGCAAAGTGCTAAATGATCAGGTAAACAAAACTATAGGATTTAGTTTTAGTTCATTCGTAGCGGGATGTTTCAGTTACAGATTTGCAAAATTTGTACACCAGTATACATTTGGTGTCATTGTAATGATGATGGAAGCATAATTCGAAGTGCAGGGGCTTCTCAAACTAGGTCATTCCCGTGATGATAAATTAAGAAGAATGACACTGAAAGTAGATGCCGCAGACATTAGTTTTGCATTGCAGGTGCAGATTTACACGTATAACCATCAAATTATTCATTTTTTGGTCGAATTATTATATACTAATTATATAATTGATTTCACAGGGTGTTCGTTTCTTTCGGAATTGTCTCCAATAAATTTCAAAATCCATACGTTTGCTTTCAAACACTTGAACTTTGAATTCAACGGCTAATTGTCACCAATTTCTCCATCCAATCCCAGTCGAAGGTTAGCGTCTAGTGTGATTGATTGTGTATGCTTCATAGAATCAATGGATGTCCCTTGACAATGTGTTTTCTTTTCAACAGCACCATGACACCAATTGTTCTTCTTGTGTGTTGAACGCCAAGGAACTTATAGAAAAACATATGGAAACACAGAGAAAGGTCCGAGTTGCCGTTCTCATTTTAGCAACAACTTGACAGCAAAAGCTTAGAACAGTAAACTTGAAATACTCGTTGTACATTGATATAAGGATTTGTATTATGATAAAATACGCATACTGTTACAGGTTTCTGAAAAAATGTGAGAATAATGGCTAAAGCATGCAAGATGTGGAAATTTTTAATGGCTTCCCAATAATGAAATGCTATGCTACTTACTTGTTTAATGGCTTGCCTTTCTTTCATGAAAAATATTCTTTCCACGTTTTTTTTATAATTTTCTATTTATTAACATCTCTCCATACTTTTCAGTTAAAGCTAAAATTTTCAGTCTTGCTCTTTACTGACAATTTTTTTTACTACAATAACAATTATCGTTCCAATTTTTATTTAATAAATATAAGCTAATCCCATCTAAGTAATTAATTCAAGGGTTAATGTCACCATATAAGTTATAAACTATAATTTGCCTCATCTTTTTGCACAACTTTCTCCAAACATTTAATTTTTTATTTTTTGTAAAAATGTCATTGTATTTGGCACGTGGATAACTCAAATAATGTCGTTTTAGATATTTATACTATATATGCCACATATAAATAGGTGAGACACTTTATAGTTTGGGCTTAAATTTAAAAAACGCAAAAAGATAATAATATACAGTAATATTAGCCCTTAATCAGATGATTTTTTATCATAATTTATTACAACTCGATGTTAACTGTTGGTAAACTCCTACAATCAGCCACAATTGTCATCAACTCGTTCAATTTCACTAATATGACGTTGCAATATAAAACTATTCTTATGTCAATTTTCATGCAATCTCTTGTTCATATAATTCACGTAAATGCTCACAAGCTAAAAAACAATATCATAACCATAAATAATTATAAATATAAGCAAAAAGTAGCACATGCCATATGCAAAAAAAGAAATATGCCATGACATACTTATAACATGATACGATCCAAAGCATTCAATTTCCAAAACATAAAACTCAAAATAAAAAAGACACCATCTAATTGGATAACTGCATGAACTAACTAACATTTGAAAGAGCAACATCATTTTTAACTCAGTCAAACAAACCAGAGACCATATCATCCTCAGATTCCTCTTCTGGTTCTACTTTCTCTTCCACCTTTGCTGCAGCAGCAGCTGGGGCAGCAGAGCCCGAAGCAGCAGCTGCAACAGGAGCTAAAAGAGCTGCAAATTTGCTTGGATCCTGAAAGTTTATGGTTCAAACAATTAATTAACATCACAAAGAAATAGTGAGATGACCGAAATGTCGAAATGTCAGGCAGCAAACCTTGAGGAATTCTTTCACTTTCTCTGCCTCTGGGTAGGAGTATTCTGTTGCGACTGCAATAGCCAAGACATTCTTGTACGCATTCACAAACATGTGAGGTGCGGCAGCAAGCGTTGGGAACGAAACAGCCAATGAAAGAGCCGCAACCATGGATAAACCAGATGCAAACTTAGCTACAAGATCATCTTCTGTGAGATCAAGCACCTCAGGGGTGAAAACCGATCCATTGTCATAAACAGAAACGACAATAAGGCCATATGAAAATGGTCGTATGCCCAGTTTTGAGAGAAGCGCAGACTCTGATGAGCCCACCTTCTCACCCTTCTTAATGAGATCCACAGGAGTAATGATTTCTACAGTTCCTTTGTTAATCTTGGTTGGGATATTCAGCACCTGATAAGCTTGGGGTGAGACCACAGTACACACAGCAAGGTAACAAATAAAACCTCAAAGGAGGCAAACACAACAACAAAAACAAGGAAAAAGGTCAACCTGAAAGAAAGATGTCTGGGAAGGATCCAATCCAGTGTTCCCAGGTGGGACAACAACATCAATTGGAGCAACAAGGCCAACACGAGCAGGAGCTCCCACCTGTAAAAGGTTCAGTATTTAAGTTATGATGAATTAATCACAGGCAGCCATCAAAACTGTATAAATTCGTAGAAGAGTAGTTCATGCCAGCAATATACATACTGGCTTCAAATTATTAGATAGAATTGAGTGAAATAGTGTAACAATCGATTCACATACTAATTAATGTGTCGCTTACAATGGTTTACAGGGTAGTTTATATAGCGCTATGAAATGATGATACTATAAGACAGCTATTAATTCATGCTACCCAAATCAAGGATCTATTAAAAGTTGAAAGCTTAATACTAAATAAGAAATAAAATAGTAAATCAGTTTTTATCTCAATGGAACAATTCAGCATGTTATGATGTTGCTCTAGCTCCTATGCAAGTAATTAAACACATTTGATTCAAAATAAAATATTGTTATTATCACAAAGTTGGAATTATTGGCATTTTTTTCAGATATCCAAAAATGTAAATTCAGCATACATAAAATTATAAATGATTGAGAGACATTTTACAATCCTACCATGCATGAACTACCCCATTAAAGGCTTGCACAAGGCAAATGAGGTGAGGTTTTAAAAGGAAATGCTTTATTAAGTAGAAATAAAATAAATAACATCAATAAGATGCATCTACATTAATTTATTACAAAAATTAGTTCAATCATAATACATAACAGGATAAATTGCATTAATACAATATTAAACAAAGTTGGCCAAAATGGAAATTAATGCATGATGTTAAACAAACATGGACTAATCAGAACAAATTAACATAAGAAAACATACCAACAACAAAAAAACAAACCATAAGCATGCTTTAAACCATCATCATTATACCTTGTATTTAGCAATCTCTTCTCTCACTTCCTTCAGATCACCCTTGGTAAAGATCAATCCCACATTGCCCTGATTCATTAAGAAACAATAATTAGACAGTCATTCATCGTCAATTAAGATTCATTATACTCGAACATCAACCGTTTAAAATAATTAAAAAAATACTTTAACATGCAAACACTATATTATTTACAGATCCCGAGTAATAAAAAAACAAGAAAAATGGATACACAATAATTAGAAAATGTGAAGAGTTTCTAAAAAGGGAAGCTTACAACGAGCAAAGGAATGAGATTAGTGAGGGCAGAATTGCCGGTATTGTCAGCATGAATCCTAACAGAACGTTTCATCATAGTGTTTTTACCCATCAAAACGACGGAATCACCTCTCAAGCCACTCCGAATACTCTGGAGCTGGTTAGAGCCGACATTATCAGCGGCCACTATAAGAATCTGTGAGTACTCATCGAGTAAACGGCACAGTTTCTTGTCATAATCAAGCTTCTTTTGTGCTTTGTTTTGCTTCTTCAGAACCATTTTTGCTGCTGTTTTCAACGTGCAAATGAAAAAGAAGAGATGTGCAAACCCTAAAACCAGAAGGCCGTGGGAATGAGAAGGGAGTGCATGAGTGGAGTACTTATACTCGAACAACAAAAGTGTGTGTGGGCTAATATTAAATGGGTCCGATATATTTAATAAAACAGGGCCCACAAAATCAACATTTGCTTTTCTTTTTGTTTCTTTTAATAATGTGCATAAAGACACTTTTGTGCTATTCCATCTTATCTTTTCTGCTTTCTATCTTCTCACGTGATACACATGTGCTCATTATTTATAGGTCAAATGTCGTAAAAAGGCTAAACCTTTCGTAAAAGTTTCACAAAAGTCATGACCTTTCAATTTTGTCGATTTTGGCCAAAAACAAATTATTTGGTTTCAGTTGTGACCAACTCTCAATTTGATTTCAATTTGCCTATGTGGCGCCTATGTGGCATTGCCAAATATTGAAAGTTCAGGACTTTTGTGAAACTAAATAATCCATTTTTGGCCAAAATCGACAAAATTGAAAGGTCAGAACTTTTGTGAAACTTTTGTGAAAGGTTTAACATTTGGCCTTATTTATATGGTAAACCTCATGCTCTAAACGAACCGAGCTGTTTGTGAGCAGTTCGGTGTTCGACTCGATAAAAAATTACTTTGTTTTTATTCATATTTTAAATATTACCGAGTTCAACCTTAATTTTATGTTCATTTGTTTAAATAAGTCGAATAAAACACAATGTTACTCAACTCATTTATGTTCATAAACGGCTTGTATATAATCGTTTGTGAACGAGATTGTATACTAAAACTTTTAAATTAATCTGTATATGAGACTGATAAAGAGTTTGTTAACCGACTCATATAAAAGTTCGATTAAGAGTTTGTGAACTAATTCGTAAATGGATTAAATGTAAAACATTCATTTAGTTTGTAAAAATTACAGAGTTTTAAATAAAACTATGTAGTTTTGATAAAAAAATACTCCTGTTTGTGTTAGTTGTTAAACAATTCGAGCTCGTGTACGTTCATGGGTAAAACCCCAGCCCAACTGCATCTATCCAATTCTATTTGATGGGTAAAACCCCAGAGCAACTGAAGAAAAGCCCATATATAAAAGAGCAGCTCAGTTTGATTAGTATTTGAAGTCCAGTTTGATATCTCAAAAAAATTCAATTTAATCTCACTTTACCACACGACACGACACTTTTATTGCAAAAGCAGGAAGAGTCGGACTCAGACCAAAAGAAGAGAGCTTCGAGTTTCAGAAGACGACGAAGAAGTTAGCTTTGATTTCTGTGTCTCTCTCAGTCGCATCATGTGCACCACAGTTTCGCAGTTACACTACCTTCCCCCGGTCACTCCCCGTCTACACCTTCCGTCAACTCTAACTTCCTCCTCCTCCTCCTCCGTTAATTTCGATGCAAGAACAGCTTCACTCTCAATGCCCACTCTTTCTCTTCGTTCCTCCTCAACTCCGCAACGTGTCCCACCTCTTAAATGCGCTGCTTCCACTTCTCAATCTTATCGCGGTACTTTACCTTTTCCGTTTGTTCATGTAGAAAATTCAAATTCAGCTTTTGGAAACAAAAAAACACGAATTTAAATTTATGTAATTGATGGATATACATATAGTATATAAAGCTTTTTGGGTACACTTGAATGCATGTAATTGTTTGAGTTATTATGGGTCTAATTAATCCTTGTGCTTTTGGATTATCTGTTTCAGCTGATCAATCAGCCAAATTTCAAGAAGCTGCAAAGAAAGGGAATTTAGTTCCTTTATATCGTTGCATATTATGTGATCACCTCACTCCCGTGCTTGCTTATCGCTGTCTCGTCAAAGAGGATGATCGGGATGCTCCAAGTTTTTTGTTTGAGTCTGTTGAGCCTGGTTCCGATGCTTCCAATGTTGTATGTATTTTGATTTTCTTTCATTAGATCCTTCTGCAATTTATGTGATGGTTATGCTTATACATGAACTTATAATGAATTGTTTTAGGGGAGATATAGTGTTTTAGGAGCTCAACCAAGTGTAGAAATTGTGGCCAAAGAGAATATGGTTACAATTATGGACCACTATGATGGCCGGAGGATAGAGGAAATTGTCGAGGATCCTATGGAAGTTCCCAGAAAAATGATGGAGAGTTGGACCCCCCAACTTGTTGATGAACTTCCCCAAGTGTTCAATGGTAAGAATAAGATTTTGACTTGAATATTATACGCATGTTTATTCTATTTGCTAAACCTGTGGTTTTGGTACTTGTGCTGGTTATCTTCTTGGATTGGAATTTATTTCATCATTAGATATACTGGTAGAACTATATTCTGTCTTTGCAATTTTTTTTTGAGTTATGGACAGTTTAAAGAGGACTGTTTCTTAGACTTGTTTTTCTAGCTTTGCTGCTATAATTGCTTTTTTTTGTGTGTGTGTGTGTGTGTGTGTGAATAAAGATAGTGTTGCAGGAAGTTGGATTAATTGATTCTTTCACATAATCTTTTGTAGAGAATAAAAAAAATTCTCCCTTACTGTCCTCCAATTGGCCCCAAAGAAACAAGGATATATCAAATAGGTGCTAATATAATGTGTGCTCTCTTCTTGACCAGGTGGATGGGTTGGTTATTTTTCTTATGACACTGTTCGGTATGTTGAGAAGAAAAAACTACCTTTTGCTGATGCGCCACCAGATGACAGAAATCTCCCTGATGTCCATCTTGGCCTATATGAGGATGTTATGATATTTGATCATCTGGAGAAGGTATTTAGTTATACGAATACTTTTATCATATTGAACCTGATTTAGGATGTGGCTCTTTGTGTTCGTTTAATATATATTTATACACATACGTACCAAGTTTGCGTGATTTTTATATCGTCTTCCCTGCTTTAGGAACTCAGGATCCGATAGCATTTATGTGAAATATAGTTTATCATTTGCTAAGCATAGCATGCGTGGCTTCTTACATAATAAACCACTGCAAATCAAAATTCAGGGATTTTAATGTTTTGAGATAAAAATTCATTAACAGCTAGAAGTTAATTATCTTCATGTTCATAGTTACTTCATTAATAATTCACGATTACTAATTTTGTGATTCTTTACCTTCAGAAAGCATATCTTATTCACTGGGTGCAATTAGATCGATTTTCTACTGTTGAGGAGGCTTTTAATGATGGAATGGACCGGTTGGAAAAATTTGTAGCCAGAGTGCATAACGTAGCTACGTGAGTAATAGTTTTATTGGATGTATTGTTTGTTTCATGTCTTTCTAAATTGTCAGCAGTTCAATGTCAGACTTGTAATGCAATCCTTTATTTCAGGCCAAGGCTACCTGCAGGTTCGATACATCTATCAACTCGTCTTTTTGGCCCTAAATTAGAGACGTCAAGCATGAAAAGTGAAGAATATAAGGATGTGGTTATGCAGGCTAAAGAGCATATTTTGGCTGGTGATATTTTCCAGATTGTTCTGAGCCAGCGCTTTGAACGTCGCACATTTGCAGATCCATTTGAAATCTATAGATCACTGAGAATAGTTAATCCTAGTCCTTACATGGCCTATTTACAGGTTTTTCTAACTTGTCCAAGACTATTTGTTTGATTATCTCAATCAATTTTAACATTCTGAGCATTCATTTATGATATTCTTATCTTCAGGCTAGAGGATGCATACTGGTTGCTTCTAGTCCAGAAATTCTGACACGTGTAAAGAAGGTATCTCTAACAAAGTAGTAGATAACTGGTTTTCTGCTCTTTTTGTCTGTTTCCCTTTTAATATGATATGTCTGGCAGACAAAGATCATAAACCGACCCCTTGCTGGGACAATTAGAAGAGGAAAGACACCCAAAGAAGATAAAATGTTGGAGAAGGAACTCTTGAATGACGAAAAGCAATGTGCAGAACATATTATGTTAGTTGACTTGGGAAGGAATGACGTGGGCAAGGTTGGTTCTTCTCTATATAAACGGATTTCTTTTATATGCATGAAAAATGTTAGCATCCCTTGGCATTCCTTCTGAAGTGCTCGCTTTAATGAGTATAATCAATTTAATGCAAGTATTCTCTTATTGCCGTCGTTTAATGGTGATAAATCAGTTACTAAAGTTTGGCTGTTCATGCAGGTTTCAAAGCCCGGTTCTGTTAAAGTTGAAAGACTTATGGATATTGAAAGATATTCTCATGTAATGCACATCAGCTCAACGGTAAGCATCTCTTATTCTGGTTTAAGAATGCAAGTTTTAGGATTTAGAAGCAAAGGAAAATCAACAGACAGCCTTCTTCTATTTCTTTATTGTACATCCTGATGAATCAAGTTCTCCTGCACATACAAGTTTATTGGACGGTGGCTGGTTAAACAGTTTGTGTAGTTTGTTGGATATTGGTGTTGTTCCTTGTCTCTCTTTGCTTCAAATTGTTTCTTTTAGTTGCCAATGCAAGCTGGAGAATTAATTCCTAGTGGAAATTATTTTTTTGTGTTTATAAGATTAAATTCATTTTCCGGGGATTTTTTCCCCTCTTTAGTTGCTAAGTTGATTTTTGTCTCTGCAGGTCAGTGGAGAGTTACTTGATAATTTAACAAGCTGGGATGTATTACGTGCTGCACTACCTGTTGGCACTGTTAGTGGGGCACCAAAGGTCTATTCTTACCAGATCTCTTCCCATTCTACACATGTGATTATATACCTGTCTGAAATACTTCTCAAAATCTGTTTCGTGGTTGTCGGTCATTATAAATGACAAAAAGGCTTACATTGTTTGTAGATGACAAAATGTGTTCCTTAGAAAGCAAAAAAGAAAGGGTGATTTCTGTATTATAGTTGTCTTTTTCTATCTTGCTAAAATTAATTTTGAGTATAATTCTTCATTGAAAATGCCTCCCGCATTTTCATAGTAAAGCATCCCGTATGAAAATCACCGGTCAAAGAGCTATTCTGAGAATTCGATAAAGTGTGGTTGTCCCATATGATTCTAATAGCAGCTCTAATGGAATGCAGGTGAAAGCAATGGAGTTGATCGATGAGCTAGAAGTGACGAGACGTGGGCCATATAGTGGTGGATTTGGTGGCATTTCCTTTTCTGGTGATATGGACATTGCTTTAGCTCTCAGAACTATTGTGTTCCCTACGAGCACCCGTTATGATATGATGTATTCTTATAATGACTTGAGCAAACGGCGAGAATGGGTGGCTCACCTCCAAGCTGGGGCCGGAATCGTGGCGGACAGTGATCCTGCTGATGAGCAGAGAGAATGTGAGAACAAAGCTGCAGGCCTGGCTTGCGCTATTGACCTTGCAGAAGATTCATTTGTGAAGAAATGATGAAATTCTACAGAATCCTCTTTCTTTTAAACAGTAGTTGTTTTGCAATTTGCATATATGTTAATGGATCTTTGGTGTTGTGGGTTTGATTATTTTGATATGGACAGTAGGCATTTGTTTTAATAATAGTTCTTTCATGGACCTTTGCGTGTCCGAGAAGTTATTAGTGAGAATTTAATATTTTTCGTTGGTAGAATGCAATGGAGTTTGATCTAATATTTTGTTTTTGACCCTCAATCTTTTGAGGCTGACGTAAAAAACTGCAAAACTAAACAGTTTTTTCAGCAAAACCACGTGTGAATTTTATCTGGTTTTTGTGATTATAAAAGTACTGATAATCCCCAAAAGAAAGTGACTTGAAGAGGTAAGGATAATGGTGGGTAAGCTTATTCCACGTCATTGTTTGATTATCTTAAATATTTAGATATTCTTTTCTTTGTTTGTACAGGTGTAAAGTACCAACAAACAAAGTATTAAAACTAAACTTCTTCAATCCTTTCTTGTTCTGGTGCACCAACTGCAAACAATCAAGGTGAGACAATCGTATTAGCTCCGTTAGTTTTTCCGTTTTGATTTCCTTTTTGCAATTAAGCTGTAGATGTAAGCTTGAAAAGGATTCAGTTTCATTTGTTTATGTTTCTTAAATCAAAGTTTGTAGGTTCTTTGTTTAGTGAAATTGATGAAAATTTAGATGTTGTTGATAACTCTCTATTTCTGTTTTTTCTAAATTTTTGACTGTTTGAGTGTTAGATGATACTTTTCTGGATTAAAATATTAAGCTGTTATTGTCCTGTTAAAGATTAGGATGATGAAGCCAAACAAATCATCATTATTGCCTGTTGATCAAAATAGGCACTCTCATTCAATTCAGTTGCTCTCAATTTTTGTACTTCTTGATATATTAATGATCTGCCTTTTTTCTAGCTGTCTAATTATTGTCGATAGACATTGAATTCTCAGATGGTTCTGATTTCTATTGCATGATTTTTTTTCCAGCTATGGGTACAAGTACAACTAAGGTCTACATAGTGTAAGAACCTCAACATTCTCTTTAGAATTAATCCTGGAGATGAAAGATGATTTGCTCTTACTTCCGTCGTGTTACTTTTTTCAGATATTACTCTTTGTATAAACACGTGGAGATGATGGCACGAGAAGTGCAAAAGGGAGCTAATTCAGTTGAAGGGGTTGAAGCATCACTTTGGCAGGTAATTATTGGAAAGAGCATTTTGATAGCAGGCGGCACTGGAGAGCCATAATTTATTTTGTTGGATCGGAACAGGTACCTGAGACACTTTCAAATGCGATAATGGAAAAGATGAAGGCCCCTTCTAAAGCAGATGATGTTCCGGTAATTAAGGTAGAACAACTATTGGATGCTGATGGTTTTCTCTTTGGCTTTCCATCCCGTTTTGGTGTAATGGCAGCGCAATTCAAGGCTTTCTTTGATGCAACCGGTGAGTTATGGGCATCCCAAGCACTTGCCGGAAAACCTGCCGGAATCTTCTGGAGTACTGGTTTCCATGGAGGAGGCCAAGAACTTACCGCGTGAGTTGATTCCTTCATTTTAATTTAGTTTCTTAGCATAGCTCGGTAGATTTCATGTTCTATATTATACCAAAGCGCCTTTATTGCATGGAAACATTGAAATGGAAGAATCTGGTATAAATATTAAGTTTTTGAGTTTCAGAAGCGTTTTCGAAAACGAAAGCTGAAAAACTGAAATATAGGACTTGATAAGTTTCCGTGGAACATAGGAGAGATTTGATGTTTGGTCGGTTATCGATTATTTGCAGATTAACAGGCATAACACAGTTAGCACATCATGGAATGCTATTTGTTCCTCTTGGTTATACCTTTGGGAGCGGTATGTTTGAAATGAATGAAGTGAAAGGCGGTTCTCCTTACGGTGCCGGAACATACGCATCTGATGGAAGCCGTGAACCTACGGATTTAGAACTCGGACAGGCTTTCCACCAGGGGAAGTATGTTGCCCAAATAACAAAAAAGCTCAAATCTTAGCTCTCTGATGTCCCTATATACTGTATGCACTGCATTAACCTTTAGCAGAAGCAATGAAAGGATATGATTGTGATTCTCTTAATCCATTTGATTAAGCTGTCAATTTTTTTTTGTTTTTGATAATTCGGGATAGGGAAGCACTTGTAGGAGGAATTGATCCCACGACCTAGCTGTCAAGTGCTTATACCATTTAAGCTATAGCTTATTGGTGCTATCAAATATATTTAGTTGCGAGTGTAATACAATAATGTCCCTTATGAAATTACTTAATAGACTAGCACTAAGTGAACCAAATGGCAAATGGTATAAGCCTTATGCGGCAATTTATTAAGTTGTGGGATCAATTCATTCCACGAGCACTCCCCCTCCTCCTAATTATAAAAAGAAAAGGTAAACATATAAAAGTTAACGAATTACAACTCTTTTATTGTTAATTTTTTTTTGTCAACTAGAGCTTGGATCTAGAATTTACGATGTAAATCACTTTTTTTATGTGTTCCATAATTACACGAAGAATCCAACCAAACAAGTTAAATTGAAAGTTTTCACAAATACGAGATTTCTATTATGATCTAGGTTTGATATATACATATCATAAGACTAAGACAGACAGCATTCACACTTTCCACATGACCAAATCATTCCATATAATTTAATATGCCATCTATATGGTGAGATTGGAAAAATCGAATTGAAATAACAATTTAAAAAAGTGAATGTGTTTGTATGTTTGACCAAACCAACAACTAAATGAAACAAATCAGATCTAACGGATCATAAAACTGTTGGGAAACTGCATAATCCTATGATACAAGTACAGGTAAATTAGGTTGTATAGTTATCAGCAGGAGTTTCCTAATAAAACTGAAGATGCCGAAACGGCAGGTGTTTTTAATCAAAGAAAACAAAACTGTCGCCGAAGGCGGAAGGAAGCCAAGGCTAGGGGGTTCCGGAGGCTTTGGGATTTTAGTCTTGCTTCGCTACCTGCCGACTCTGAACTAGCTCATGCTTGAATGTGAACAACTAATAACATAGAAAGCAAACAAGAGTTTGACCTAATGACTCACTCGAGTATATCGATTGAACTAGAAATACCGCTAAATGGTATTCTTCGTAGAAATAACATTTTTGCTTATTTTTTAGATCCCCAAAGAAAGAGTTCGGGAATTGCTAAATATAGTGCATGGAGCACAAAAATTACCTTGTGGTACTTTTTTTCACCATCCCTCACTTTGATAGTTTCCCGAGGGATAAGAATAAAAGATATTAAGGATATGGTTTATTATTGAATGTGTGCAACAAACTCTTTCATGTCGAAAACATTTTTTTTAAATTTCCGTTGTATTTTAAGCTGTTTGTGTATATGCCCAACTGTAGGTCACCTATCTTATGTGACCAGTCAGTCAGTCCTCACCATTGGTTTCACAGCACAGAATAAGCATAATAAGCACCGTGTCGGATTTAAGAACATTGATAAAAATAAAAAACATGGATGTATATGCATTTGTGTCTAAATCAGCAACTAAATAGAACAAATCAAATCTAATCCTATCCTAGTGCATGTAAGGGCATCTCCAACAATAACCCTCAAAATAGTGTGAATTTTACACTAAAACTATACTGCTACAGTGTTTCATCTCCAACAACTAACTCTATTTTTCACTCTAAAAGAATATTCTCAGCATATTCCTAAACAATATAATTTTAAACATTTTACACTTACACCCATGAATTATTCAACACTTACAAAATATATTTATATATTTATTTATAGTAAAATATTTTATTAATTTTAATAATATATTTACTAAATATGTTTATATATGTATTTTTAATTATGTTTGCTAATTTTAAAAATATTAATTAAATAATAAAAAACATTAAATACACTTTATTTATAAAGTGTTCAATTAATTAATACAAAAAAATTACTTAATGTTATATATTTAAATTTCCGATTAAATCGAACATTCTTAATTTGGACTATATTATAATTAAATCGAACATTTTTAAAGTACACTATAATAGAGTTGGATATAGAGTACTATTGGAGAGGACTTGCACACCCTGTTGGAGATGGCCTAAGTACAGTTAAATTAGGTTGTATAGTGATTAGGATTTATGAGTCTCCTAAGCTGCTGATACGGCACCGTTTTTTATCAAGAAAACAGAAAACAAACGGAACTAGCGAATAAAAAGCAGCCGGGAAACCCCCTTCTCTCTCTCTCTCATCAGTACCTGTCTGTTTTGGGTTTCTCCAATCAGAGAAAAAGAATGGAGTCATTCTTGAGATCATGGACGGGTCAAGATCCGAAGGCGGAAGACTACAAGAACATCGAATTCTGGTCGAATCCAGAGCGTGCGGGTTACCTGACAAAGCAAGGAGACTATATAAAGACGTGGAGACGGCGGTGGTTTGTATTAAAGCAAGGGAAGCTGCTGTGGTTCAAGGACAATCACGTCAACCGTTACTCAGTGCCACGCGGGGTTGTTCCGGTGGGTAAGTGTTTGACAGTGAAGGGAGCTGAAGACGTGCTTAATAAACCCTTTGCTTTTGAGCTGTCGACCAATCAAGAAACGATGTATTTCATAGCAGATTCCGAGAAGGAGAAGGAGGAGTGGATCAATTCCATTGGTAGGTCTATTGTTCAACACTCCAGGTCTGTCACTGATTCTGAAGTCGTTGATTATGATAGCAAATGATTTCTTGCAACTTTTTCTGTATAAAAATTGTTATAAGCTGAGTGTTGATGTTTTTCAGTATGAGATACTTCTTATGCTTTTATGTAATTATGGATCTATTTTCTTTTCTTTTTTCTGGGTTTCTTGTTGAATTTTATATGTGGCTTTTCTCTGGGTATTTGCTTTTATCATCTTGTGGTGATCATTGTCAAGAACTCAATTCAATTGAGTTCTAATTTTAGTGCATTTTGAAGTGTTGCAACTATGGTAAAATTGATTTTATTTGAGAGAATTGGATTGACTTCTTTTAAGTTCTTTTTACTTGAATCAGTGTTCATATATAAAGAATTGAAAGATTATATCTTTTCTTTAGGGATCATTATCTATGTAGACAAAGAAAGGTAATCTTATCACTAAGTTGGTAGAAAAGAAGTAGGGTTCTTTGATTTCGTTTTTAGGATTGTTTACTGGAGGTGGACAATTTAGGTAGAATGGTGAAAACAATTTAGCTTTTCAAGTGATACAGAATGTCTCAAGTGAAGCTTAGTAGGAGGCATAAGTTGGTAGTGTTGCTCCTCAAAGAGCTTAGTATTAAGCTTTCTGTGGAATCATACGGTATTTAAAAAAATTCTAGCTAAATTTCATCTTAATGAAATACAATGGAGATTGGAAAAGTCTTAGACTCTTAGTACGACATCCTTAACACATGGTTCAGCAGAATAAGCATCACAGCTTTAACATATCATTTATGAGTTATGATTCAACTGACCACCCATCTCCTGCTATTAAAGAAGTGGCTCAGAGTTCTGTATTGGTTGCATCATCTATAATTGGAATCTTATTTCGTCAATCATGGTTTCTGTTCGAGGTTCTGGTGATGCTTCTTTGATATTTTTTAAATATTTTCCTTTTTAGATTAGATTGTTATCTTTTATGTGATGTATTGTTGTGTTTTGGGGAGTATACAAAATGGAAGAAGTCAATTCAACTTTGGTGAATTATCATATTCAGGAATGTCATAATCGTTAAAATTGATTCTTTCAAATTGGAAAAAGAAAGGTGCATTTTGAAAGAAAGTAAATCATGCAAATTAAGACATTGTTTTGCAAGAATTTAATAATTTGATTGAATTCATGCACTTCATTTGATTAGAACAATGTCTATTAATTTGCAATTAATTTTGTGATTTAGCATTCATATGGAGAAATTTAGCTTGGTTGGTTAATTAGGAAAAAAACTTTTCTTCTCATTGGAAAAGTTTTAAAACAGAGGTGGTTGAGCATCATCTTCATTTTCTAGCTGAATTGCATATTACTTGGATAAAACTAGGAAGGAACAGTTTTAGACTACATTTTCCTTTATAGTTGATGCATGGGAGTCCCTCTTTTGTTGCACAAATCTAAGTCCCAATAAGTTCATCCCTGCTGACGAGCACAATATCCTTAATGCGTCATTTATGTTAATCCAGTATTCAAGAGAGCATTCAACTCGCATTGTCATTCAAAAGTGATAGATTTCTCTGTGTAGTAAAGGATGTACAATTTGAGATGCTTGCTCTAGCCATGCCGTCTTTGGCATATGTATAACTTTCTTGAGGAGATTCGGATGCCTAATTTTTCTTGAGGCTTTACACAATGCTATAAAGTTGGAGCGATTCTAGGCTAGTGACCTTCACTGCAACAGCTTTCACTTACTGTATCATGTTCTTCATTGCAAAAGAAAAATGCAGGCATTAGGATTATTTTGAGAGAGTGAATTCTTGCACTTGTTGAACCATACATACACCAAAGCAGATCACTCCCTCAAATCAAGTGGATCTGATATTTGTACTGTTATTAAAAGCTATAGCCCCATGTGAAAACTGCTCAGATTATTGATGCTGGAGATGAATTTGGTCAATCTTTTTATTTTTTATTCGCTTCACACGCAGTGCACACTTTTCGAGCTTCTTTCTTTTATTAAAGGCTAACTACGTGTTTGTGTTAGTGTTTATGTTCGGCTTAATACATAGTTTGACCCCTGAACTTGTACCCTTTTACCCATCTAACCTCTAAACTAAACGTCTCACCTATCGAACCTCTAAACTTGTTAAATAATCCGATTTGACCCCTGAACTTGATAAATATGTAAATATTGAACCCTTCGTATCCACCTGTCACTTGAAACATTCTAGAAGAAATTGTGTACGGAGGGGTTCAATGTTTATGTATTTATCAAGTTCGGGGGTCAAATCGGGTTATTTAACAAGTTCAGGGGTTCGATAGGTGAGACGTTAAGTTTGGGGGTTAGATGGGTAAAAGGGTACAAGTTCAAGGGTCAAACTATGTATTAAGCCGTTTATGTTCCTCAACTTTAACATTTTTGTCCATCATACAGCTCAACTTTTATGTAACACCATAATACACATTGTTCTAGTTTACACGTCATTATTTTTATTTACCAAAAATTTTATCCGGTATCTTGAATTGTAAAATACAAAAACCTAAAATTCGTATTGTAGGGCTTGTTTGGTTCAGCTGTTTCTTATAGTTGGTGGTTAATAGCTGTTAGTTGTTGGCTGGTAGCTGATAGTTGTTGGCTGGTAGCTGATAGCTGATAGACCATAAGTGTTTGGTGAAATTTAATTAGTTGTAACTGTTTATATATAAAATGACCGTAAAGGATATAATTTTTGTTTTTATTTATTAAATTATGAATATATTAATATTATATATTAATTAATAAAAATATAAATAATTATTTTTATAAAAAGCAATATTTAGTTTAAATTTATTTAAATATGTTTTTGATAAATTTATAATAAATTTTTCAAAAAATTATTAAAATAAAAATAAAATAATTTTATATAATTTATAAATGATTAGAGTATTTAAAAATAATTTAAATAATTTTATATATTAAAAAAAGAATATATTTTAATAAGGGTAATTTTGCCTAAATAATGAAATAGCTATCAGCTGTTGGCAAAAAGTTTTAAAATGGAGTTTTTCAAACAACAGCTGTTGGAGGTTCAAAAAGCTCTAAAATGCTTTGAAAAAATTCTCACCAAACACTTTGTTGGAGCTTTTTAAAAAGCAAAAGTTAAAAACTCCACACAAAAAACTGAACCAAATACCCCTGTAATTCTAAAATAAACTAAAATTTATAGTTTATTTTATGATTAATTTGTTTTCTAGTACTTATTTTTGTCACTCGTGTATACTGAGCTTGTAGTGGTATCTCTTGCTTTTCGCCGCCTTCAAAGAGAGTCGATTCCTCCACTGAGGGGATTTTGTTTCAAAAGTTTTCACATGCTTCTTCGTATTTTGTGGCACAAATGATATTGCAAAGTGCCCCTTTGGAACAAATATATTCTTTATAATTTTATGAAGTTTATTTACAATTTTAAAAATTTATGCTTGAAACCAATAAATGGATCGATACAATTTAAACATTAAAATCATGAAATTGAGTTTAGCTGTAATTTGAGGGATTGTAAAATTCTACTAAAATATGTGAAATTGTAAATAAAATCCACAAATTTAAATGAATAATCTTCTTTTGATTAATTCTTTTTTTACTTATCAATATTTCCTCTCTTATTAAATTTTCATTCTTTTTACGTTTTTCTTCCTCGTATTCTTTTTGTCAGTCTTTTTCACTTTGTTTTGATGTTCATATAAGCTATAGGTTATTCCATATAGACTTTTGCTACAATTACTTTGTTTTTAAACAAAGTAACATATTTTGTTTTTTAACTCAATGAAATGGCTAATGTTTTTTTAAAACAACTTATTGACTTGTTTAATAGGTTTTGTATAGGTAAATTATCTAAATAGCTCACTCATTTTTCATACAAGATTTATATATATTCTTGTATTTATTTTTAATAATACGAAAATTTAAATAAGTTTATCATAACATAAAATTAAAATTTTAAATAAAATCTCATCATAAATTATAATGTTACTATTCCCATAAAATTAAAATCTTACATATAATGTCAATAAAATTTATTTGTAATATATAATTTAGATATTCTTGTAAAAATATTTTTAATGGATATTTCGTATTTCAATCCGATCGTGAAAAATAGCGGGAATATTAAAAATTAGCTCATTCTAATGATTTTTTATAGAGAGCAAGCATTCAATAAAAAAATTTAAATCTTTGGGTAATAAATTAGAAAAAAAATTAAATTTACGTGAAATGTGCCCCAATTTATGTAAAATGTGACTCAATTTACGTGAAATATGTCCTAATTTACGTGAAGTGTGTTCCAATTTATAATAGATGTTTTCTTAATTTAATCACGAACTTTAAAACATCTCAATTGCATGCAAGAAGTTTTATTTTTTCTCAATTCAATGCATATGCTTACGTGGCATCTCATTTATTAGTGTGATTTTTCTGAATTGGACATCTTTTTTAGCAGTCACGTCATCAAATTATGACCTCATGTATTAAATTAAACTTCCGGCATATAATTAAAACATTTTAAGATTTGTGACTAAATTGAAAAAACATATATAGTTTATGAATCTTTATAACATTATCCCTTTAAAATATTTGGTTATGTTTTTTTTAATCCACGACCTTACAGTTTGATGACCAGTTCTTATATTATTTGAGCTTTAAGTCATTGGTTTTGGTTATGTTAATATATCATTAATTAGTGTTAAATAAGTAAGAATTAACAATAAAATAAAATGAAGTTAGTTACTCCCTCCATTTTTTTTAATTGTCACTTTAGATAAATGTATTTTTATATCAATAGTTGTCTTTTTATGAATTTAAGATAACATTTGCTGTTATCTTTCAAATTTATCTCTTTTCTAATAGATGATTTTACGATTTAATTTACAAAAATATTTATTACATAATAGGATTATATGGGAGTATTTATTTCTAAAATTTAAGACAAAAATCCCACTTTTTAATATGTAAAACAATTTTTGCTAAATGGACAACTAAAAAAAATGGAGGGAGTATATAATGTAAGTTAACATGAGAAAAGAAAAGTTAAACTGAAAGTTTTTTTTTTTGACAATTCGAGAAGGGAGGAGAAATCGAACTCATAATTTTGCAGTTTGCTGCTCAGCGCGTATACCATTTGAACTAAAGCACATTGGTAACTAAACTAAAAGTTAGTCATAATGGGGAAAAGATAAAATTTGAGTTACGCTTCTGTTGGAGTGCGTGTGGTGGCAATAGGTGGAGCCAGATATGTCAATCACTCATAAGAGATTAGTTTGTTAATAAGAAAATCAAAGTAAATCACCGCCGGCCACATCTAATCTAATATAGTAACAGGAAAACCAAAACATGTTGCAAACAAAATAATATTAAAAGGTACCAAATAACTTATATGGTAAGCGTCTTCTTATTTTGTATAAATATAGAAATATGGGTTATTATACTAATTTAACTCATTTTCATTCTGTATTAGACCAATCCTTTTAACAACTTCACATTTTCTTTGCATTTCCAGAGACTCTTTCCTTTTCATTTTTTAATATTTTCCTATATGTTTGGACTCTAAGTGGTAGGCCCAAGCAATAATTTTATACATCAGCGAACAAGATGCGGTCTCAGTTCATCGGACGGTCGACAATAGTTCCAGCAAGAGAATGGGATGCTCTCCCCTTATTTAAAGCGAGTGTCCCAACCCAACCCAAGCATAACAAAACACTTCACTTCAAACTAAATCTTCAAAGTCAGAGCAAAGTAGTTGCAAAGCAAACATGAAGAAAGCCGCAGAGTTAATCTTCTTCTCCATGCCCGGAGTTGGCCACGTCGTGTCCACCATTGAATTCGCAAGGAGCTTAATCGAACGCAGCAACAGTCAATTGTTCGTCAGCATCGTTGTCATGAAGTTTCCGACCACTCCTTTTGTTGATCCCTACGCCAAGTCACTCACTGCTTCTGAACCAAATATGCAGCTTGTTGATCTTCCTGACAACATTGAAGGTATGCCCACCTTAGAAGTTTTTAAAAAATCTGTCCCTGGTTACTATAACGCTGTTATTGAATGCTACAAGCCCCATGTCAGAACTATTGTTTCTGACATGATTTCTTCCCGATCTGCCCCTGATTCCGTTCCTATTGTCGGTGTAGTTCTTGATATGTTTTGTGATTCTTTGATTGATATTGGAACTGAGTTTGGTCTCCCTTCTTATGTTTACTCCCCAACTGGTACGCCTTTTTTGAGTCTTATGTTTCATATGCCTACTCGCCATCAACAGATTGGCTCCGAGTTTAGCTTATCGGATCCTGCTACCCCACTTCCGGGCATCGCCAATCCTATGCCTACTAAATGCTTGCCTGATGCCGTTTTTAATAAAGACGGCGGCTATCATTCTTATCTTAACGTTGGTCAAAGATTCAAGGATGCCAAAGGTATTTTAGCTAACACGATTTATGAGCTGGAGTCTCATGCGGTTGACTATCTTAACAGTCACCACACCCCTAAGATTCACCCTGTCGGACCCGTGCTGCACCTGAAGAGTCAGCCTCATCCAGACATGCAACAGGGTCGATGGCAGAAGGTAACCAATTGGCTTGATGAGCAGGCTGAATCTTCTGTCATTTTCCTCTGTTTCGGAAGTTCTGGATCTCTGAGTGCAACTCAGGTGAAAGAATTGGCCACTGGGCTCGAGCAAAGTGGGCAGAAATTCTTGTGGTCGTTGCGTCTTCCTCCTGTCAAACTCGAGGAGCCTCAGTTCAAGAGCGTAGAGGAGATGTTGCCGGAAGGATTCTTAGAAAGAGTGGAAGGAAGGGGAGTGGTGTGCGGATGGTCGCCTCAGGTTGAGGTGCTTGCCCACAAGGCAGTAGGAGCCTTCGTATCTCATTGCGGATGGAACTCAATCTTGGAGAGCTTGTGGTATGGAGTGCCCATTGTGACACTGCCTATATACGCAGAGCAGCAGCTTAATGCATTCGTGCTGGTGAAAGAACTGGGGATAGCAGTGAATCTGAGAATGGATTTCTCGCCTAAGCTTGATCTTATAACAGCTGATGAGGTGAAAACAGCTTTGACATCTGTAATGGAACCTGATAATGAGGTGAGAAAGAAGGTGAAAAGCCTGTCAGAAATTTCTAGAAATGCTCTCAAGGAAGGGGGATCTTCATACAATTCAATCTCCGAATTCATGACGGAGTTACTGGGCAGCAGCTGGAGCGACTAAATTGAATTCTAAGGTAATTAAGTTTGGCATATCACGTAGTATCAATTGGTGACATTCCATATTTAGCGTTCACGTTTGCTATTTGCTGTTTTTGTTATTGGTGTTGTCGAATAACAGACCAATCGATTTGCTCCTTTTAAGGTTGTTGTTGTTGTGTCATGGTTTAAGGTGAAATAATCGAACAGTATGTTGGTTTATGTTATAGATTGTGGATGAGAGTGTTCCTGCATTATAGATGGCACTGTCTTTGATTTTAAGACCCTGAATGAACTGAACTCTCCCCATTCAATCACCTTATCAAACAATTAACTGCATGTCCTTCGGTTCAACGGTAAAAATCCCCATCAAATGTATTCGTGTATATATGATATTTGGAACATTCAGTCACATTTTGAACCAAGTTAAAATAAAATTCAAAAAGTATAGTACAATATTAGTTAAAGTTTGTATACAATTATAAGTTTTGTTGTATCCTTATCTGGGCTTGAAGGAAGCAGTATCACATCTGATCTTCTTCGTTGTCTTTATGAAAAGTCCAGTTGGCATTCGGCCTCTGAGAGTGTGCAACGTGCTCAGGCAGATTATCTAATCACCAATAAATATGCATTTTGTTTTTGCTAGTCAATTATTAGGCACACTATCACATGTCTCTTTTATTTGTTTATTTATTTTTGGATCTACATCTCTATTTTGGTAATTTACACTATGATCTTGATGGATGCAATTTTATATTCTCTCAATCACATAACGATAATTTTTTTTTTGTCTCAAATAATTGTTTATATTTCTAATAGTAAATTATAATTTAAAGTATTAACTTTTTATATTGTTCTTATTTAAAATTTATTCCCTTCTTTTTTTTAGTTGTCCATTTAGTAAAATATATTTATCTCTAGTTAGTAGCTATATCTTCCAAATGTATCACTTGTTAACAAATGACTATATGATCAATTTACAATGTTTATTAACTAATATGATTATATTTGTAATTATTTTTATAATTTATGACAAAACAT
Source organism: Mercurialis annua (assembly GCF_937616625.2). NCBI lineage: Eukaryota > Viridiplantae > Streptophyta > Magnoliopsida > Malpighiales > Euphorbiaceae > Mercurialis > Mercurialis annua. The sequence goes on along the minus strand of NC_065575.1, from coordinate 398,260 downwards.
CCACTATTTCAACATGTACAATTTTGATTAGATAGACAACTAAATAAAAAAAAATCCAATTTATTATTTAAATTAATATATTAAGCACTTAATTGTTTTAAGTTGGTTTGATAACTCAAAAAAGTTCAACTTAATTTATTCAGTTAAGTCAAAAACCACTTAAAATAATAAGTCAAAAATTTTGACTTATTTTTTTTACTGAAAACATTAAATTATTAAATATAAATTTTATCATTCAATAAACTTTATATTTTTATTATTTTCAATTATTAGTCATGAATAAAAATATTTTATCTCATTTTTTTTATTATCACTAATTATACTTAAATTAGCACTTAAAATTACAAATTACTATATTTTTCATCATGAATAATTTATTCTCCATTTTTATTTTATTTTTATAGTCTATATGTCATTATTTAATATATCCGCTTTTAAAATTTTATTTAGACTTCCGTTTGTAACACACAACAATGATTATCAGATTTAAATGGTTTTTTAGAGTTTTAAAAGGTATTTTATTTATGGACCGATTTTCAAGTTAAAGGGGAGAATCATTATATCTTTAAAAACTAATTATCAATATAAGCAACTAAAATTTATGATTTTTATTTGTAATATGTGTACTATTCATAATACTTTTTAAATATTTTTATTTATATTTCAAAAATTATTTGTATTTAGTAATTTATTTTTAAAATAGTCAATCTTTAAAATTTATATATAAATATAATAATTTCAATAATATTCAGTAGTTACAGACTTGCAGTTATCAAACAGACTTATTTAATTCAACACTTAAAAAAATCAGCAATTATTATTTTCAGCACTTAAAATTCAGCACTTAATTTTCAGTACTTAATTTTCAGTTTTATCAAACGCCACCTAATGCTATTATGCTAAAAAGTAAATTAATCATATTCTCTCCGATTCATAATATTTGTCACATTTGAAAAATTTTGTTGGTCCATAATATTTGCCACTTTAAAATATTAAGAGAGCATTAATTGCTATTTTACAAAATTACCCCCTATTATTTATTAAAAAAATACAAAAACATAAATAAAAATACTCATAAATGTGAACAAGTTTAAAATAGCGTTAACTTGATAAAAATGCTTATAAATTGAGACATAAAATTACTTTTTAATTCTTATGTCAAAGGCAAATGCAACAAACATTATATACCGGATGAAGTAACATTTAACAAGAGTATGATAAAAAAAATGAATATAAAATTGTGAAAAATTAGAACATTAATCGTGTTTCTTAGACTGTGTGAAAGGGAAAAACAAACTATTGTTTTGGAGTGTTATCCCATGCATTGGTTTTGCCATGTCATATTTACAACAAGCCAATAAACATTTTCGATAAAAAATCTTTTAATTATTATTTAATTTTTTTTATTATTCTTTTTACTGTCTAACGTACCATTGGTTTGTTGCACAAATGACATGGTGCAACAGTTACATGCAATATTTTTTTTATTATTATCATCGTCAGTTATCGCTTTTTTCAACATAAAAATTAATAATAAAATGATTTTTTAAAAATTATTTCTTAATCTCAAGAAGCAATTAATATTTCAAAATAAATAATTAATAATAGTTGCAATATCTAGATAATTAAGCTATGGCTCAATTTCTATAATTTTTTGGAGTCTTTCTTAGGCCTTGCTTGGTTGGGGGTAAATAGGGAAGTTGTATTTCTCGGAAAGTAGCAATTTTTTTTTACTTGGTTCAATTTTTACATTTTACTTCCCGGAAAGTTGGATGTTTGACTTCCCTTTGACTAGAGAAGTAACTTCCCTAGCAAAACCCAAGAAAGTAGAACTTCTCTAATACTTTTGTTAGTTTTTTCTAATTTAACCTTAATTCTTTTCTTTTTTTCTTTTAAAATTCATATAAATATTTTTATTTATTTCAAAAAATATATTTATATTATTTTATAATTGTTATTTATAATAAGTAAATATTTTTTTTAAATATTTTATATTATGTAAAAGTCAAATAAAAAAATATAATTGATAAATTTTAATATTTAAAAACTCTCCTAAATAGTACTTGAATCGTAAAATAAGAGATAATAAGCAAAAATTAAATTATTTATTGCTCGATTTTTAAATTAAAATTATTTGTTTAACAATATAAAAATTATCAAAGAATATTTATGTCTTTTATTTAAAAATATAGTATATCATATTAAAATTAATTTTGTACTTCCCGAAAAATAAAAATTGAAACAAGTAACATTTATCAAACTTCCTGGGAAGTTAACTTTCCAGGAATTACACTTTCCGGGAAGTTACTTTCCATGAATTGCTATAAAACGAACCAAGCGAGACCACTATTTTATCTATCTATTTATCTTCCTTTGGTAAAAAAAAGAGATAATTAAATCAAAAGTATAATAAAAAGTTAATAAAAAATAATTAATTTAATTACTATTTTTAAATACTTAAAAATAAATTAAGTTTTGCCTATTTTTTCAAGGACGAGTGGAGTATAATTGATTTTATACATAAGTTTGTTGATGATTTTTTTTTAATTTACATGAATATAAATTTATTTAATTTGCCGTTTTTGTATTTTGAGACATAGTATAATCACTAAAACTTTGGATGCTGATTTTTCTTTAAGATGTGCCGATCAGAATTTTAAAAATTGAAATTGGTGGCCTAATAAGGGAGGCACAGATTTTTGGTTCAAAAGGTTTAATTGGTTCAATTACTAGTTCAACTGATTATGTAAATTAGACCTAAAATAATACATATTAAACATGGGGTTAGGGTCTAACTGATTTAGCAGTCGATTCAACCGATTAAGTAAATTAGACCTAAAATAATACAGTACATATTAAACATCGGGGTAGGGTCTAACTAATTCAGCAGCCGGTTCAAGTTCAACCATATTAATTTTTTTGGGTTTTAAGATGAATCATCGGATAGTTGATCGGTTCCCAATTCAATTATTCAATTGGCCGGTTCACTTTGATTTTTCAATCATCGGTGCCGATGTTCAATGATAAAAGTCGAAAAGAACTTGTCCAACGTAGAGTAAATGATCTTCTAAAATTAATTTAATTTATACTTAATTGGACATTTTCAAAATTTGCAATCTATTTATAATTTCAAAAATTCAATTTGATATTTAAAAAAAAAATTAAAGGTCAAATCATAATTTTGAATGCCTATTGCAATTTGTTTTAAAATTAGAGTCCCTATATAATTTCTAAATATTTAATTATAAGATTTAAAATACATTTGGGTTAAAGTTGAATTAATAAAAAATAAGGAATATTTTTTAATTCTTTTACTAATTATCTAATTATTTTTATCATATAAAATTAATTAATTTCATAAAAAATTAAAATTTTCTGTTCAGTTTTGAATATCAAAAGATTTGGTCAAATTTTACTGTAAATCAAATAAAATAACCGAACAAAAAAACTCACTAAACTTTCCAGTTTTGTTTGATTTGAAAATTTAATTCTTCTAAAAGTCAATTCGTTTCTTTGATTTTGTAAAAATAAAAAATTAAGTTTGTTTCTTCGTTTTTTGTAGGAGTAGTAAATTTGCTCCACTTTATTAACATTAGGCGCACTTTTGAGATAAAATAATTCATAAAGGACTTATGGGTTTACACAAAATACGAGGGGCATATTGGAAAATATTCTATATTAATGTATTACAGTTATGAATGTTTTCTTAGATTAATGCATCTGTTACTGTCATAAAGTTATCAGTCTCAAGTTAAATAATTTTTCCTTCCTATAAGCGTTTTTGAACATCTAATATCTTTTTGAACAATAAATTTATTATTCAATGAAAGCATAATATCAATGTTTTAGACATAAATTTCATACATTACGCGAGTACTTTTTCTTTAAAATCAATCTTGAACAACAGTTACAACACAATGTTCCATTTCCACCACAAAAAATAAGCATTATCTACACTAGCTTTTTCAATGATTCTCTTCGTATAAAAGATAATTTAAATAAATTAGAATTAATAGAATTAGTCTCTAGAGTAATTTGTCTTCATCTGATTTTCAATTAAATTAATTAAATAACATAGAGATAATAAACTAACCAGCTAAACGAAATTATTGAATTATTTTTGAAATTTATAAAGTAAGAGAATGAATATGATAAAAAAAAGGCTTAATTGCATCAAAAATCACGAACTTTCGCGTGTTTTTGGTATTTAACATAATCTTTTTTTCTTGGCATAAAAAATCATCAACTTTCATTTTAACATACCGTTTTCTTTGAAAAATTAAACGCAAAACGACGCCGTTTTAGCGCAAAACGGCGCCACTTTACATTTAAAACGGCGCCGTTTCACATCTCGTGGACAAATATGCCAAAAAATGAAAGTTGGTGATTTTTTATGCCAAGAAAAAAAGATTATGTTAAATAACAAAAACACGCGAAAGTTGGTGATTTTTTATGCAATTAAGCCTAAAAAAAAAGTACTCCATTTGTTTGGCTTTTAAATATCAGCGTCCCTGTCACTTTCCATGGACAATATCATCTGCTCATTTACTGAGTTGGCAGGCTTTACCTTTACAGAAAGAAAAAGAAAAAGAAAAAGAAAAAGAAGAGAGCAAAACTTAAGCAATGAAGAAAGAGTTAATGTTCGTTCCTGCTCCTGGTATTGGTCACATAGTTTCCACTATCGAGTTTGCAAAAAGTTTGATCGAACAAGATGACCAACTATTGGTCACCATTTTGGTAATGAAGCTGCCCATTGCTTCTTTCATTGATGCGTACGTCCGATCACTCACTGCTTCCCAGCCAAACATCACCCTCATCGATCTCCCTCAGCTGGACCTTCCTCCGTTGCAACTTTTCAAGAAATCTGTTGAGAGTTATGTGGTTGACTTGATCGAGAGACATAAACCCCATGTCAGAAACATTGTCACTGATATTGTGTCATCCAGGACTGGCTCCCAATCTGTTCCAATTGTTGGGATCGTTCTTGATTTCTTTTGCAGTTCCATGATTGATGTTGGAAATGAATTGGGCATTCCTTCTTTCATTTACTTGACGTCAGGATCAGGATTCTTAAGTCTCATGCTTTATCTACCCTCTCGCCATGAACGAGTTAGCACCCACTTTGACTTGTCTGATCCTGATGTGTTCATTCCAGGCTTTGGCAATCCAGTACCCGTCAAATATCTGCCGGAAGCTGTGTTTAACACTGATGGAGGTTATGAGGCTTATATCAAGGTAGCTGAAAGGTTCAAAGATGCAAAAGGTATACTCATTAATACATTTAGTGAGCTGGAGCCTTATGCAATTGAGTATTTCAACAAGCACCACAATCCTAAGGTATATACAGTCGGGCCGGTGCTGAGCCTAAAGGGTCAGCCACATCCGGAAATGAATACTGCTGAATGGGATAAGAACATGGAATGGCTTGCCGAGCAGCCTGAATCATCCGTTGTGTTCTTATGCTTCGGAAGTGTGGGCGCGCTGAATGTTTGTCAAGTGAAGGAAATAGCAAAAGGGCTGGAGCAAAGCGGGCATAGATTCCTGTGGTCACTGAGAGTTCCCCCGTTGCAAGACGAAAGCACTGGAATGTTCAAAAAACCGGAGGAGATGTTGCCGGAGGGATTCTTGGAAAGGGTACAGGGGAGGGGAATAGTGTGCGGGTGGGCACCGCAAGTGGAGGTTCTTGCGCACAAGGCTATCGGAGGATTCGTATCTCATTGCGGATGGAACTCGATCTTGGAGAGCTTGAGGTATGGGGTGCCTATTGCAACCTTGCCGATATATGCAGAGCAGCAGCTTAATGCATTTATAATGGTGAAGGAATTGGGATTGGCGGTCGATCTGAAAATGGATTATAGGCCAAATAGTGATGTTGCAACAGCAGATGAGGTTGAGAGAGCTGTGAAATGTTTAATGGAAGGTGAAAGTGAGGTGAGAAAGAAGGTGAAAGACATGGCAGGCATCGCAAGGAAGGCTGGACTAGAAGGTGCTTCTTCGTTCAATTCAATCCTACGCTTCATTCAGGATTTATTTGTTTCTCTATTATAGATATTCAGACACTATTATTTTCTGCTTTCTTCTTAGAATAATGGCAGGGCATGCGGTCGTTTTGTATCAGAAATTGTGGCTCACATCATTTCTAGATATGAATGAATGCTAGGAGTCTAGGAGATATATATTTAATTGTTAAAATTAAAAAAATATATATTAATTTAATTTTAGAAGGATGATAATGATTTTTTAAGATTTTTATACAATGTTACCGTATAAATAAAAAATAAATAAAAATAATACCAATGAATTATAGTTCAAATGATATGAGCGTTGGCCGAGCATGCTGCCGAAATTGGGGTTTCAATTTCTCTAACAAACGCTCCTCCTAATTATAAAAAATAAAATAAAATAAATAAATGTAGTTAGTTTCAAGAAATTAGCACACACAGCAGAGGTGTATGATGGCCATTCTAAGCAACTCATTTCTTTCCTTCCCACTCAACCCAAACCAAACTCTTTTAACTGTCAATAACGACCGTCTCTTCACGAACCACCACCGTACTCTCCATCTCATCGACCAATGCACCGACTTAATGCACCTAAAGGAGCTCCATGCTCAAATGCTTCGCTCTGGTCTCTTCTTCGACCAGTACAACGCCAGCAAACTCTTCTCTGCAGTGGCTCTCTCATCTTTCTCGAGCCTCGACTATGCTCGCAAGGTGTTCGAGGAAATTCCTCAACCAAATCTCTACACTTGGAACACTCATATTCGCGCCTTAGCTTCAAGCCCAGAACCCAGTCAGAGCGTCCTGATGTTTATCCGAATGCTTTATGAATGTATGGATTGTCCTAACAATTTCACATTTCCATTCGTTATCAAAGCTGCCGCTGGGGTTTCTAGTTTGCCTGTTGCGCAAGCAATTCATGGAATGGCAATTAAGTCTTCATTGGCTGCGGATATGTTTATTTTGAATTCACTTATACATTGTTATGCTGCGTGTGGAGATTTGGATTCAGCTTATTTAGTGTTCATGAAGATTGAGGAGAAAGATGTTGTTTCTTGGAATTCCATGATTAAGGGCTTTGTAATAGGAAGCTATCCTGAGAAGGCATTGGAGTTGTTTTTAATGATGGAGACGGAGAGCGTTAGACCTAATGAGATAACCATGGTGGGTGTTCTATCTGCGTGCGCTAAGAAGATGGATTTAGAGTTTGGGAGGTTGGTTTGCCACTATATCGAGAGGAATTGGGCTAATGTCAATTTGACTGTAAGTAATGCTATGCTAGATATGTATGTGAAAAATGGAAGTGTTGAAGATGCTAGAATACTGTTTGATAAGATGGAGGAGAAAGATATCTTTTCCTGGACAACTATGATTGATGGGTATGCAAAAGGGAAAGATTTTGATGCAGCTAGGAGTATCTTTGATGCCATGCCTCAAAAAGATATATCTGCATGGAATGTCTTAATATCTGCTTATGAACAGGATGGAAAACCCAAAGAGGCTTTGGCCATTTTCCATGAGTTGCAGCTCAGTAAGGCTGCAAAACCGGATGAAATCACACTTGTAAGCACTTTGACAGCTTCTGCTCAGCTGGGAGCAATAGATATAGGTGGGTGGATTCATGTATACTTAAAGAAGCAAGGGATCAAGTTAAGCTGCCATCTGACAACTGCACTTATAGACATGTATTCTAAATGCGGTGAACTGAAGAAGGCGCTTGATGTTTTTTATTCTGTAGAGAGCAGAGATGTGTATGTTTGGAGTGTCATGATAGCTGGGTTGGCAATGCATGGCTGTGGAAGAGCTGCTATAGATTTGTTTTACAAAATGCAAGAAGCTAAAATGAGGCCGAATGCTGTGACATTTACCAACTTATTATGTGCTTGTAGCCACGCAGGACTAGTGCCTGAGGGCAGAATGTTTTTTGATCAAATGGAATCAGTTTATGATGTTGTGCCCGGAATCAAGCACTATGCTTGCATGGTTGATATCCTTGGTCGTGGAGGTTTTCTAGGGGAAGCTATTGAAGTGATAGAGAAAATGCCGATAGCTCCTAGTGCTTCTGTGTGGGGAGCTCTGCTCGGAGGCTGTAGGATACATGGGAACGTTGAGCTAGCTGAAATGGCCTGCAGTCGTTTGCTCGACTTGGACCCTAGCAACCATGGAGCATATGTGCTATTATCCAACATATATGCAAAAAAGGGAAACTGGGACCATGTTTCTATATTAAGGCAGCGTATGAGAGACCATGGAATCAAGAAAGAGACAGGTTGTAGTTCAATCGAGGTTAATGGCGCCATTCATGAGTTTCTCGTGGGAGACCACTCTCATCCTCTCTCTGGGAAAATCTATTCAAAGTTGAATGAGGTTATAGCTAAGCTAAAATCCATCGGATATGTGCCAAACACATCCCACCTTCTGCAATTTGTAGAAGAAGAAGACATGAAGGAGAAGGCACTTAACCTTCATAGTGAGAAGTTGGCAATTGCTTTTGGGCTTATCAGCGTTACTCCATCACAGCCAATTAGGATTGTGAAAAATCTTCGTGTTTGTGGGGATTGTCACTCAGTTGCTAAGCTGATATCTAAGCTTTACAAGAGAGAGATCATTCTAAGAGATCGGTATAGATTTCATCATTTTAGCCAAGGGAAATGCTCGTGTATGGATTATTGGTAAACAATGGTAGAATTTGCTTTGGACATTTCTTCTTAAGCCTGTTGAACAATCTTGTGGTGTATGCTGGTATATAATCTATTTTTAAAATGCCAACATATTCTGATATCAGAATTTATAAAGCCGGCAACTCATACTAAAGCATACATCATACATGCATACCCATTACCCAGAGAAACACGCACATGTGCAAACATGCAGAAATCTTCCTACATAAAAGCTAACCTTGTAACAAAATTTCACTTTTACAAACATTTACACATTGAATAAGATGCCTGCTACACATTACACGTGAACATTGAACAAGTTAATTTGCACTGTAAGCCAGAATTGAAACCAAAATTATGAATAAACAAAGAAATTTTATTATAAACCGTTAATAACAACTTTAAATGGGAATTGCTTTGTGAATATGAAACGTAGCTATGCTAATAGATGATCTCTACGCTAGCTGAACTTATTTGATATGAGAAAAGAAGCAAATTTGGAGATATCCTAACTGTGCCTTAGCTTCTTCCCTGATTTGATTCATCCTACACTACATCAACTGCTAATTAAGTTTCCATTGTATTCAGTGGAACCTGGAATCGAACCCTGCGTTGCTAATTTTGCTGCACCAAGGACAGCATGGAACTCTTCATGCCCCGCAGCCTTCAATAACTCTAGCTCATTATTCTTTCTTTCACGCTGCATTTTTCTCTTTTGAACTTCATCCTTCACTCTCTACAAGGGGGAAGTGCAAATGTTCATATCTTGAAAAAGCATATTCAATCTGATAAGCTAAACTGCTTATTAAAGTCATATTTGTAAAGATGCAGACTTTTTTGCCCCCAGTTTCACTTCTCAAATTCAGAAATAGAGGAACTTCTTATGTGCTATAAAATAACTATTACAGTTACAATGATAATTTTTTTTTTTGAAAATTTACAGCTAGAATGTTAATTCCTACTTTTAACTACTCCATATATCCTTATTAAGCATATTCATTTCCAGTAGTTCATCATTTCTACCAATGGGAGTGAATGCACGAACTAATCAAAACTTCCACAAACATAGAACATCTTTATCTCATAAAAAATAAAACTAAATATGATTCCTTGCATTTAAAAAGTGAAAAGTACTCAACTTTGATTAATATAGCATGAAGCATATGCTTCAAGATGAGATTCTTATATCTCATCCAGAAATAAAAACTAGTGTGTAATCGCTGACTCTTTTATAGTGCCTTGCATTAATGGATTAAAAGGAAAACTATCAAAATCATGGACTTCCTTATACAAATGTAAAAAAGTATTCTGGAATCTGGCTCATGCTTCAGTCGAAGCCAAAACTCAAGATGTCTAGATAAAATTGAGTTGCAATGATCTCTTCCATATAAAACTTAAACAAAAATCACAAACTAAAGAGCCTCACTGTGTAGCACGGACATAGATACGGGGAAATGGTCTTACTTTAAGGTTAGCTATGCTAAAAATGAAGTTTCATGCCGTAAATGCAAGTTTCCAACACGTTTGAATGAAGTGTTTGTGCTACTTACGAGTCCGATAATCAATAGATGAGCTTAGTCTTTACTCTACAGTCCAAACTCCATTAGAATTTGGAACTACAAATCTATCACCAAAGACATTTCCAAAAAATAATTGCAATTTAAGTCCAACATCCTTCTTGACTTTGCAAAGGTCATTAATTTTGTAATAAACAGAATCCTTCCCTCTGTTTATGCCATTTTCTTTGTTGGTTGAAGTGTCAATGTCAAGTATTCATAAGCCTAATCATGCTTTACAGTTGAATATTAATTTTAACGCATGCAATATATGCTTAATTATCTCTCCCGGACTCTGCAAAAGGTGACGGAAAACTCTCTGAAGCAAAGAGATGAAATAGTACCAAAGAAGAAAAGGGAATATGTAAAATGATTGAAACATACCTGCAAAAGCCTGGAATCAAACGTAGGCAATCCAATTTGCTCAACCGTAAGGGAACCAAAGAAATTACCAAGCAAGGCAGCATCAGGAACGGTAAAACCTTGAACCAAGCCAGCAACAAAGCCACCTAAGAAACTATCCCCTGCGCCAGTAGGATCTTGTTGATCAGCCCAAAATGGGGAAATCCCCAATTCCCCATATTTCCAGTGAACCTTACAGCCTTCTTCCCCATTTGTAACCACCACACAACACCACTTCCTAACCTCCTCCACATCCATGAACACAGACTCCTCAGATGACACCTTTAAAACCCCAATTCTAGGCAGCAAAGAAGAAAATCTAGTTTTGTGTAAATCAACAAGCTTTACAGTACCATCAACTTCATCAAATTCCCTAATCAAAGCTTGAATATCAACAAGAACAACCTCGCATATCTCGATCATTCTCTCAAGGGTTTCAGGTAATATCTCCCCACCAACACCCACCGCCATCCCATAATGAAACTTATCATCGGGAAGATCTGTGGGGCGAATAGGGTCACAAGCGCAGACCCGTTTCAATACCCGGTCGTGAGTTCCATTTTCATGCAGAGCAGCAGCACCGGAATTAAAATGGGCATGGAAGATAGTTGTTTTGGAATTAGAAAGGGCAATTGGGGCGTGAATAACTTGATACTTAAAATCATTGCCGACTTTGGCAATCATGGTACAAGGTATGGACAATCCATTGAGAACGGTGGCTATGAAAGAGGATGCACCGCCGAGAGATTCAGCGAGAATGGTATCATTTTGAATGAGAAGGTCGTGGCAGTAATTACCTACAATTAAAACACGGGACGCTGGAGAATGAAGATGGGCGCTGCGGTTTGTGGCGGTCACCATTGCTAGATATGAAAGAAAAAGTGAGTTCGGGGGATCATATCAGTATCATGAGCGATGAGAGAAACACAAGAAGAAGAAGAAGAAGAGTGTGTGCAGGTGGTATGGAAATGGACAAATAGTATGATCAGCTGAATTTGTAGTATACTAGTATTAGGCAAACTCTTATTACTTTTACAATTCAAAGGTGTCGACAAAGACAAAGGACGCGCAATTTATGTTATTTTTCCCAAAGGGTCCACCTCACTTCGAAGTTTGGGCCCCTGAATACATACACAATTTTGAACTAATACTAAGCTCTTCCGTTAATTCTTTCTTATTTACGTTACGTTATGTTTTCTATTTCAAAGAGTAAAAGTGTTGAATTCTAACATGCTTAAAAGCTAAGCAGATACTCAACTCCAATAACCAAACAAAAGTTGGCTCATTATGCCTATTATTGTTTATTAGCACCATCGCATTTAAATATTCAATAAAGCTCCGTAACGAATATGGATCCATCCGGGCTCATACACTAAAGAAGCTGGATTACTTAATATAAAATGCCGCCTGAATGGCCCTTTGCAAGTCAAAATTTACTACTACCATATTAAAGAGGAAGCAAGCCATTCATTCACACAACTATGCTACCCATTTCACATGCCAACAAAACAATACTTGTACCACAATTAGAAAAAAATAAATAAACATCGCCATTTCCTGCATCAAATTAATGACAGGAGAACACTGCAATGAGACCTAGTTAAGTCGCATTGCTGACACACCTGCAATTCTTATCACCTACCTATCTCCAACCCCCTTATCCTTCACCCCCATCCCAAGGTATACTGGTACAAATCCCATGTCCACTTCTCATTGCCAACACCATAGTTAAGTGTTGTTGCCTTCAACTCTTATTGCTTTAATAACAGCGACACTGACTTGGCCAAATAGAATTTGGCAGTCATGCCCACAACGAACTCTTAACAAGGCACCCATCGATAAATTGCAAGACAAAACAAAACTGATTAATAAATAAACAACATTACTTACAATAAACAAGGGACAAATCTTCGTTTGCATATTTCAAATATCGCCATAAGATTAATTAACAAGCTAATTCTATCATGAATATACGAATTACAAAACAGAAGTAACAAATAGAATGTTTTATTTACTAGAGATTGGTTAGAGTTTATTGACACTCATCTAAACACATCATGGTCGTTAACCCGTGTGAATTCCACCCATGAATGTCCTAGGATCAGGACAGTTCCCCGAAAATTGAGCCTGTGAAAAGTCAAAACCAGGGTTCTGCATAAAGAAATACTCTGTTATTAGAGAGCTCTGTTAATGGGGAAAAAATTCCAAGCATATACATCAAGTCAACTTGCGGAATGGTTAAATTATCACAAAATCTAAATAGTTCGGATAAGATTTAACTAGCTCAATGATGATAGATAATGATTTTAATTGCACAGTATATACTTTGCCTAGATTTCACTAGCACAAGAATAAGCAAGTCAAGTGTTCTTATTCTAGCAAGTTAACGGAACAAATATGTTTCTAAAGCCAAATAATCGAAAGTAAACTGAAAGATCTCATTATGAATACAAAATTACAACTCATGCAGCAAGACAAAATAAAAGCCCTCCTCTAAGCAAATATTTCAAGCAGGGAAGTCACATAAAACACATGGCATAATTTCTAAAATGGTACAAGTTCCATCATAATCTATTGGTCTCTGAAACAAACACTAAGAAGCTGATAACTGAAAAACCAAAATGGAAGGCAGCAAAAAACAACATATGTCTTTTAGAGATCAGACCAACCATGGTCTGTTTTGCACTATCTATTCCTTAATCTTCAAATTTTTATAGAATCAAGTATCCATTTTAAGTAAGATTCTACATGTTTGTATATGAGTTGATCAATCTTCAATCTCCCCCATATTGTGAGAAGCTAAAGTAAAAGCCAGCTCTAACATAAACAGGTGGGGAGCAACATGTTTTGCTCAGATGACAAATCATTTGAACACCACATCAGCTGTTTAGTATCTTCTGCTAAAATTACTAGTCCTTACAAAGTCTTCACATAAAGCAACCGCGCAAGGGCAATGATGACACAAAGTATGATAGCACCTGGTAGTCCAAAGCAACACATATTTTCGGGCAGTTTAATCTTAGAATCGGAGGATCTTTGGATTCATAGATCATATCTCGTAAGTTTGACTAATTTTAAATAAGTTCAAAATCATTTTTGACGACCAATGGACATCTATTTTCCCTTGTCTTGGGCCTTCTAATCATTTCCTAAGACAACAATGGCAATCTGAGCTAATTTACAAAGTGGATCAAGTAGGTTTGAATTCATTGGCACAAGATTCATAACAAAAATTCATTAAAAAGAATAAAAAAATTCATAAGCATACACAGACAAAAGCTTCAATCCATTAATTCCTTGATGGGGCACACTGCAATGTGGTGCTTTGCACCAAGCATATTACAGTGACATACACGCACTAGAACCTCATTTTATAAGGGTCTGACTTGCAGATAAACACCAAGTAACCTTATCTCTGAAAGTATGTATGGACCCATAGAGCTTGAAACAACATAAATAATCAATAAAAATCGCTGTAAGCCCAGAAAACAAAGGACGATTGGCAAACTAAGCAAGCATAGTGCATTGAAGTTAAAATAAGTAGCATTATAAAAAGACAAGCAAAAGCATTCACCTCTTCCTGAAACCTTTGAAGCATAAGGCGCTTCTGTTCAACATCAGTGGAGTAAGGATCGAGCTGACCTTGACCCAATATCGGGGAGGGCCAAGTCTTACCCTTCTCCCTTTTCTGAAGTGTTATGTGCATTATGTCATCCTCTGCCATAAAAAAAAAAACCACAACTTTAACATTGAAGGAGAATTCAAACAAAATTCTGAATTGATAATTGCAATCAATCAGAAAAGCTCAAAAAGGCAACCCATCTTGTTTTCTAGAAGAAGGTAAATAAAAGACAGTACCTAAAGTCCAAAAAGAAGAATCAGTCTTGACTGGACAGGAGAGGTCGTGCTGAATGTCAAATTACAGAGAAAACGATAATTAAAACATGGGGAAATTGTAATTATAAACATCAAAAATCGAAAAAAGGGAAAGAGAGAGATGAAGAGAGACATTGAGGTAAGGAGGGTTGCCTTTGATGCCAAGTTCAAGATGAGTGGACTGAATCTTGCAGTAGAATTGCTTTGGAGGTACATTTGGAGGTAGATTTAGGTACATATTTACCTCCTCCAGGGTTTGATCCCATTCGAACACTGTCTGCCCTAATCATCGCAAAACAAACAGCTATCAGTTAGCTCAACAAATCGAATACCCAAACAAAAACAGAAAACAAAAGGGATAAACAGAGACCGTTCTGGACGAAAGCATGGCGCTTCTCAGGAGCCAATTTCTCTGCCATTTAAGTTGTCTGATTTATGATAATTAGGGTTTCTTTCCCGCGATTTTGATTTCTTCTTCTTCTCTTTCTTGAAGCTTCTCTTCTTATTCCACTTTAATTATTCTATTCCCAATTTTTCAGATTTCTCTACTCACTCACTTTTCAAGCTTTACAAATTTCCACCCCCAATGTTTTTTTTCTGTTGCATATTCGCCAAAAATCTCTAAGATACTTTTCTAGGAGTATTTTCCTTTTCAATAGAAATTACTATATTTTGTTTAGAGCAAATTACGCTAAGATCCCTAAATTATACCATAATTAACAGTTTGATACCTCTTGTTTCAAAAGTCTACTTAATGGTCTCAGTTTCAATTCCGTTAACTATTAGGTCTCTATGTTAATCTCGACACTTATTTTCAAACGATTTGGTACCCCACCTTTTGTTTTGTGAATGATTTGGTCCCACTTTTAATTTTATTAAACGATTTGCTCCCTCACTTTTAAACGATTTAGTACCCGAATTTCAATCCGTTAAACAATTTGGTCCCTCAAATTAACAAAAGGATCTCTTAGTTAACGAAATTAAAACCGAGGGACCATTAAGTAGACTTTTGAAATAAAGGGTACCAAAATGTTAATTTTAGTATACCTCAAGGGCCTTTAAGTTATTTACTCTTTTTTTTTTGTTAATTGAGGAAGGGGGAGTGCTTTTGAAAGGAGTTGAATCCACGGCCTAATAGTATACTGTCTAACGCTTATATCATTTGAATTATAACTCATCAGTATAAAATGTTTCCATCAGAAAATATGTAAAAGTCTTAAATATAAGGCATAATTACTTAAAAAAACTCCACCTTATAATATTTTTTCGTTTATACCCTGACCTAAAAAAAATTCATTTGTACCCTTTTTTTGATTTTTCGTTTTCAACTATACCCCAAAATTTAGTTTTTTGACAATTTAATTAACTAAAGGATGCAAATATTAAACACAATTAAATAGAAGGATTATATTATACTTTTTCTATTTGAAAAAAAATACAAACAAATCCTTAAACTTTTAAAATATTCAAATAAATCCCAAAAATTAATCATTTTAAAAACATTTATTCAAATAACTTCGGACCCACTATTATACTCTTTCGATTTACGGATTCGCTTCAAAAATCCGACAAAAAAATTTTAAAAAATATTTTTTTTGAAATTTTTCCGGATTCCAGACGAGGAGGAGGAGGTCCTCCTCCTTGCCTGAAAAGTGGAGCTGCTACTCCTCTTCTCAGGTGAGGAGCAGCAGCTCCTCACCTGAAACTCAGGCGAGGAGCAGATATGCTCCTCAGAAAAACGAGGAGCAGCTGCTCCTCGCCTGAGAAGAGGAGCAGCAGCTCCTCTCAGACGAGGAGGAGGATTTCCTCCTCCTCCTCGCCTGAGATCCGAAAAAAATATTAAAAAAACTTGTTTTTTTAAGTAAAAAGTATTTATTTTTATGTTTTTTAATTTGAAAATGTTATTGATAATTAATATAAAATAAATAATTATTATAAGTTTAATTTTGTAAAGAAGAAGGTATTTTTGTATTATTAATAACATTAAAATCTAATTAGAATATAGGTTAAAAAATGAAAGACTATTTTATATTTTTTTCTAAATGAAAAAAATTCAATTTAATATTTTGGGGTACAGTTGAAAACGAAAAATCAAAAAAGGGTAAATATGAATTTTTTCCAATGTTAGGGTATAAACGAAAAAATATTATAAGGTGGGTTTTTTTTAAGTAAGTAGGCCTAAATATAAAATAAGAGAATTTGGATTTATTTAACTTCCAATACTATTTGTATATTCTAATATCTGCTTCCAAATTGTAACAAAATAACTTCACTCAAACAATTAAGATAAATATTCTTTATAGGCATGTAAATGAACTAAATCTACCCGAGTGTCGATGTGTTCATATTTAGTTCAAAATAGAGTGTTTGTATTCGGCTTGAACTCGATTTGAGCTTCAAATATCTAATACAAAATTGACTTATCTAAGAAGTATAATATTTATGTCCGAATGAAATTCGGCCCGTGTTCGCTCGTTTTGATGCTAGATTACTCGAGATCAAACTGGTTTATTTAGTTGCTAAAGAAACCGATATTCGATCTTGTTTATTTAAGTGTTAAATGAGTCAAGTTCGAACTCGACTCGTTTAAAATTAAAATGAACGAATAAGAACCAAGCCCGTTTACGATCTATACTAACACGATGGCTCAAAATTATGCAGGTTTAATTACAACTACATCAATTTACTCATATACAAGTCAACTCACAATCTCTTAATTGAGCTCATATATGAGCCATCTAACGAGCTAGTAATTAAGTTCATATAAAAACTCATTTGTGAGTTTATGACCAAGCTAACTAGCGAATTCACGAACAAGCCATTTGTGAACGTAAACTGGTCAAAAACTACTAAGTTAATTTAAAGTTTAAAATGAAATGAATAGGCAAAATAAGACTAATAGGTATTATATTATTGATTGAATTTTTTTTTGATAGAATTGCAGTTGGAATAAATTTGCAGACTTTAAAGCTTTGAATAAATTTAAAAATAGTTAAAAAATAGCTTTTTGGCATCATCAAGCCATATAGAAACAGAGTTTGGAGCTTTATAGGATATCAATAATTAGTCTAACATCATTAATTTATATAAAAACATTCTAAAAATGTGTTAATTAATGGAAATTTCCTCAATAAAATATGTACTTTGTTCAGAAACATACCTCTAAAATGTTAGTTTGTTCTTCTTCTTAACCATACATTCCTTGTACCACACGCATGAAGATGAAGGAAGAAACTACATATGACATCCATCGGTTTGGTTCTCAACCAATGAGACTTGAAATTAAATTCCACGAAATTTCTACCTTTCTTAACTATATTTACATTTTATAGTACGTATGTAGAGTAGCCATACATATTTATACAAATCTTTCTATTTTATTCGTAATTAATCACCATAAAAGTACATTACTTGATAAATACCAATTTGATCTAGTGTACATTTTGGACTACTTTTAATTAATTTTCTTCAAATCTATAATCAATCTATTACTTGTCACAAAGCAGAAATTAATGAAAGTTATTTAATAGAAAGAACAAAGACATTGGACTAGCTTAGTTGAAGCACAAAATGATCCATATATTTTTATTGCTGTTATAATTTTTCACTTTGATTTTAGTCATTAATTTTCAATATATTGTTATCTTTTTTTTTTTTTTTTTTTTTTTTTTTTTTGAAATCATCAAATCTCATTAAATCGAATATGAAACAGTTACATTTGTAAGAAATTCGGAATAATTCGAAAACTAAATCTGATGACCTGACATGGAACAGACAACATGCTGCCTGATTCGCAGATCTTACTTACGAAAATAAAAATAAATTATTAACTGTTTCGCTAAAAATAAATTATTTCAATATATTGTTATCTATATACCAAATATATATATATATATAAGAATAGATTATTTATTATATTCTATACAATTAAAATAGCATAAAGAAAAGAAATGAATACTATTGACGGCAATTGAAAACGCAATAAAAGAAACTATAGAGGCCCATAAATTTTTTTAAAATAAAAATTTATAGTTTTAAAAAAATTGGATTTTACCATTACAACATATTAACTAAAGGGAAACAATCATTTTATAGTTAATATAATATATATACTAAATGTAAAATGATTATGTCTCATTTGGATGGTTAAAGCAAAAATTATTATACAAAAAAAGATATCAAAATATGTTATATTAAAAAAATAAAAAAAAAAAAATAAAATCGGTTCGATTTTCTATTTGAATAGATTTTGATTGATTATTGTACACCCCTAGTTGGTGCCATTTGGTCTAATCTTTGTAGCTAATTAATATGGATAAATATAGTAGCACATATATTTATTGATTATTTAAGCAGCTTAGATGTGCAATTTGATTTAGCATGTACGATACGTGGAGTTGCATGCAAGAACCAAAACAAGTAGGGAAAATTCCACGAAGCTGCAAATTTGTAAACATGAAACGACACCTTGGCCCGTGTTTCAACCCTAAATAAGCTTTTGTCGTATAGAAAATCTCACTTCTCTACCTTATTCTATATATAAACACTAATCAAAACTAAATAAATACTCGACTGGTATAATTTCTTAATATATATTTTTATACATAAAAAGTATACAATATATTAGTTAATGGATCGGTATTCACTACATGAAGAAGTCTCATCAGACATAGAAAATGGGAATAATAATAGTAGTAATAAGAATAATAATAAAAGTGCTCAGAATGTATCTTCTTCAATTATGCGTAAGAAATCGGAGCCGATTCTTGTTTCGGGGGGTAGATTTCAAATGCTTAGAGATTTCTTGACCAATCTGCAACAAGTTCTTCTTGGCACTAAGCTCGCTCTCCTCTTCCCTGCTATTCCTCTTGCTATTGTTGCTGATTCTTATAGCTTTGGCCGAGTAAGTACTTCTCCTTCATTTTGCACACATAATTTAGGTTAAATTATTTTTTACGTAACTATATGCTTTTACACTTCCGCTACCGTAAATATATTTATTAAACTTTGGTAACTCGACTTTCATTTTTCTAAAACATGAGGTTACCATCACAATTTCAGTGAACAAGTGTGATTTTGTGGCACCCAAACAGTTAAATAAAAGTTGGATAGTAAAAATATAAGAAATGAAACGATGGCAAGTGAAATGTTCAGACTGCGAAAAATATTAAACCCTTAATTTACTTAATCATCAAAATAGTAATTCTGTTCATGCACCATGCAGCCATGGTTATTTGCTTTGAGCTTGCTTGGACTCACTCCACTGGCAGAACGTGTCAGCTTCCTTACTGAGTAAGCAACAGTTTAAGAAGAATAACATGTTTTCATTTGCAAATAATGTATATTTATCTTTGTTTTAACATTATTTTTTATCTGATAAATGTCAGACAGATTGCATACTTTACTGGTCCAACAGGTAACTAAATGAAATTCCATTATTAGTATGATTAGTTAATTAGTTGGAGGTATTTGATTATGATATGATGAATTGCATCAGTTGGAGGACTCCTGAATGCAACATGTGGCAATGCAACAGAACTGATAATAGCAATATTTGCTCTGTGCCAAAACAAAATACATGTTTTGAAGTATTCTCTGTTGGGTTCAATTTTGTCAAATCTGCTTCTTGTTCTTGGGAGCTCTCTACTCTGTGGAGGCTTGGCCAATATGAAGAAGCAACAACTATATGATAGAGTAAGAGAATAATATATCAAATCATGATTCAATTATATTTTAATTATTTAACACAATTTGTTTTTCTGATTTAACAGAAACAGGCTGATGTGAACTCAATACTTCTGCTATTGGGACTGCTATGTCACATGTTGCCACTGATGTTCAGATATGCTGCAGGAGAAGAAGACATAGCAAGTAGCCATTATAGTACGCTTGAGCTTTCGAGAGCAAGCAGCATAGTTATGCTTATAGCTTATCTTGCATATATCTTCTTCCAGCTTAAAACTCACAGGCAGTTGTTTGATACTCAAGACCAGGTGATCCATCAACCAGCCTATAGCTATAGCTGCACTTAATAATTCATTTTAATGAAGAAGCATTTCTGAAATCAATCAAATGTACAGGAATTAGAAGAAGGAGTAGAGGAAGAAAAAGCAGTGATAGGATTTTGGAGTGCATTTTCTTGGTTGGTTGGAATGACATTAATCATAGCATTACTGTCTGAGTATGTTGTAGGTACAATTGAGGTACGTTACACTGAAAATCACTTCTCAATTAGTACAATTAGCATCTGGTTCTTTATTTCTAAATATTTGTAAATCAGGCTGCATCAGAATCTTGGGGAATTTCTGTCAGCTTTATTAGCATTATCCTCTTACCAATCGTCGGGAATGCAGCAGAACATGCAGGATCAATCATTTTTGCTTACAAAAACAAGTTGGTATGATATTTCATAAATTTTTAATTTCTGATATGTTCTGCTTTCAGCCACATGTGTATATAAATTAGTTCGGTTTTCATACAGGACATTTCTCTGGGTGTTGCACTCGGATCAGCGACTCAAATTTCAATGTTTGTGGTGAGAAATTGAATCTACAAGATTTTGAATCTGCTATATTTGCAATAATTCTGAAACTGCTGCTAATTCCATAGTGAATGGGTTCATGGTATGTTCAGGTGCCATTATGTGTTGTAATTGGGTGGATAATGCATGTGGATATGGATCTTGATTTCAGTCTACTAGAAACTGGTTCTCTGGCTTTCACTATTATTATCACTGCCTTCACTTTACAGGTCTACTAATCTTTATTTCAGTCTACTAGAAAATGTTGGGCTATAAAATATGGTGACTGAGATAAAGTTAGGTTATTTTTGCAGGATGGAACTTCTCATTATATGAAAGGAGTGGTTCTGTTCCTGTGCTACATTGTAATAGCAGCTTGCTTTTTTGTTCATAAAATCCCTCAGAGTAAGCGCTTTATTTACTACCGAATTCAAGATTATAAATGTTCCTCATCTTTTAATTCTAACTTTAATTTATTCTTCTAATGAATATCAGATCTGATTACTGTTGGACAACCATTCAATGGAGTCTTTGCTTCTTCTTCTTCTTAGCTGAGTACAGCAGTTAGATTCATTTCCTTTTTGGTGTGCGTCTGTATGAAAGAGAGAACTATACAGAGTTGAAAATGACTAAGAATTTATGATGTAATAAGGTTTTTGTTTTTTCATAACGTATTCTAATTTCAAGCAATTATTTAAGAAAGCTGGTCCTGAATTATCTGGCACACTCTGTCTTGTCTCTAGTTTTACAACAATTTCAATACTTCAATAATTATGAACCAACACCAAATGGGTAATCTTGTCTCCATTTTACTCATCCTATTTTTAATTTGTTTAGTATATGTCATTATTCACTGTACATTCATTTTTATATTTATTTTAACACCATAGAAAGGAGAGAAGCGTGATGATATAGCAATTTTCGGTGTGATGAACCTTAGCAATTGTACAATTTTCATTCACAAATCTAATTTTTAATAGAGTTTATGTGGATTCCAATATACTTTTTGACTGAATGTAAACTTGTCCAAATTAGCACCATTCAGTTATTGAAATTAAATATTCATATTGTAGTCCAATTATTGACCCTTAAAAAAAGGTTATCTAACTATAAATTAGGTGTACTGTGACTCTTCTATTGACAATCTCTATAAATAACTGCGGCTACAATGTGCTATTTCCAATCCAAAGATGTTCAAAGAATCCAATAACATAGCAACAGAAGAAGCTGCTCCTGTCGGAAATGTGGCTGTGATTTTCGGGGTAACTGGGCTCGTCGGAAGAGAATTAGCCAAAAAGCTCATCTCAAACTCCAAATGGAAAAAGGTGTATGGTATAGCTAGAAGATATGAAACTTTTCCTATCCAAAATCCCAAATATAGTTTCATATCATGTGACTTACTTCTACCTCAAGAAACACAGAAGCAGCTCTCTGATATACAGGATGTGACACACATGTTTTGGGTCGCTTGGGCTGGTCAATGTCCTCTAGACACCAAACAATGCTGTGATCAGAACATGGCTATGATGTCCAATGCCTTAAATGCCATCCTTCCGAATAATGATGCGCTGAAGCATTTCTCACTCCAGACTGGAATGAAGCACTATGTCTCGCTGCAGCAAGGAAATAGCAGTATCCCCGACAAACAAGTTCGTTTCTACGATGAGGGTTGCCCCAGAGTAGGCGAGGCCTGTAATTTCTACTATGTTCTTGAGGATTTACTAAAAGAAAGATTAGCGGGTGAGGTGGCATGGTCTGTGCTAAGGCCAGGATTGTTGATGGGAAATTCAAATAGGACTATGTACAATGTTGTGGGTAGTCTGTGTGTGTACGGATCTATATGCAAGTATTTAAATCTGCCTTTTGTGTTTGGTGGGACAAGGGGGTGTTGGGACGAGGCGTGCATTGATGCATCTGATGCTCGGCTAGTGGCGGAACATCACATCTGGGCAGCTACTAATGATGAAATAGGGTCAACTGAAGGTCAGGCGTTTAATTCAATCAACGGCTCGAGTTTCAGTTGGAAGGAGATATGGCCAATGCTTGGAAAGAAATTTGATGCGCAAGTGCCTCAAGATATGTTGGTGGAGGAATTCTGTTTTGCAAAGGAAATGAGTGATAAGAAGAGAGTTTGGAAAGAGATTGTGGAGAAGGAAGGTTTAGTGGAGACAGAGATGGAAGATTTGGCTAATTGGGAATTTGTGGATTCTTTGTTCCGATGTCCTGTCAAACTGCTGGGAAGCAGAGCAAAATCTGATGGGTGGGGTTTTACAATGAGATGCAAGACATTAGATTCTATTTTGTATTGGATTGATTCCATGAGAGATCAAAACCTAATCCCTTAATCCTTTCTTCATCATTACCATTATTTCCATTCCGATTTTCATTTCCATATCGAATATTTAGTCCTAAACCCATACTAGTTGCTTTTCAATTTCCAGTTTATTGTTCTTGACTTGGGAAAGAGAGCCAGTTTAGAAGCTTATGTCCAAACTCTCACTCTTATCTTATGGAGCAAGCCATAGCAACTCATGCGCTGGCTTCTCCATCTTTTTCACTACATTTAAGTATTGACCAATTTATTTTTCATTCATGCCATTGCCAGCTACACCTTATACATTTCTTTAGCTGTAAACATAAATATTTACTGGCTGGTACTAATGTTTTTCCTAAACTATTATTCCAATCATCTCCAAACAATTAATATAGACCTTTTTTTACTTTGTTAGAAAGAATATACTTATCATTTTCCAATCGTTGCTTATTATTAATTCACACACATCTATTTCTATTATCTCAAAACAACTAAACGTTAATATTTATATGGGGAATAGAAAACTACTTGTAAAAATTTACTAAAAACAATGTGTTCTAGGCTAAAGATTAGTCTCCATCCCAGTCTCTCAGACCACCCTTTAGCATAGTCACAACTCAGCTGGCACCAAAATGAAACCTCTGCATCACAAAAACAAACTTATTTATAATTGGCAGCAGACTTCAATTTATAGTTACTTAACCTAGTCATTACCATAAATGGGAAAAAATTACTATTTGTCAATCAAACTGATATTTTATATAAATATTTGGTGCAGTTTGATTTTCATTTTATGTCTTATAGAATGATTTGGTTTAAAATTTCATTGAATAAAATCGAACCAAGTCCGACCTGCACACCTCAAATATATGGACTATGAATAAAGCGAGTAAGAAATATTATGATATAAACTTATTGTACCTCGAATCAAGTTCCAGTTATTTTCTCATGTGATTTCCATCAAAATCCGTTGCTCATCTTCTTTGGAAGTTTAGAACTTTGATAGAGAATGCAAAGACGGAAAAGAAAAGGATACAAAAGCCAAAAAGAACTGCTACTGAAACTCCAACCATACTGGTTTCATAGCCAAAATTAACTTTCAAATATTCTTTGACTGTGCCTTCAAACCCTGGTCCTACTATAATTTCCTCAACATCACTAAGCTGAGAACTAATAACGCCTTGCAGAGTCCAAGCAATAGGGCAGATGTAATAGAACCATATCCACCATCCCGGAATTTTCTGTAATAGAATAGTAGGAAATAATATCATTAAGAACCAATGTTGGTTGAACAGATAAATTTCTAAAGATGGCCCCAAAAGCAATAATTCGCTAACATGTCTTATTTTTTAATCCATCAATTTATTGACGTAGGAAAAAGATATGTTCTAACTACTCATACAGGATGAGAAAAAAATGCATTTTAATTATCTCCATAAATTCAGAATACAGTAGGCCAATTATGTTCTATAGTAAGTATCAGATGAAGCAAAACTTTGGGATTCTAGAGTTGGAAAGAAGCTGCCTAATGAATCTGCATACAATTAAGAGTTTGAAACAGTAATTTATATGAAGAGAGTACTTACCGACATGGGGATAAGGAAACCTGAGAGAAGATTCCATAAAGAATAAAATGCGGACGAGATAACAGCTGCCATGTGTTGATTTGGCGTAAGACCAATGGCCATCATGCCATAGAATGTGAAGTAGGTGAATGTGAGGAACATGAACAACAAATAGAGAAAAAATTTGCCTGCAGGATCACAGATGTATTCAACATCAGTAAGTTTTGTTTTCATCAATTTAATCTATTCTAGAGGGATATGAAGAAAATACTTGATGGGTATATATTTGGATCTTACCAGCTGTCGTTTCAAAACCAATCATAAAATATGTGATGAGCCCATATAAAACTGTTTGCAAAATGATGTATGGAATCTCCACAAGACCCTGTCCATAAAAAGTTTTATCATTATTCATCACAAATCTTTCTGTCCAAACTCTTCACTGCAATAACTATAAATGCATCTACTCATACCTGGGCTCCTGCATAGGCTAACGGAGAGTACATTCCAGCTGCTTTTTCTCTGTAGAATACGGTCCTCTCGATAGAAACTATTGGCTGTACTGAGGAAGCATTATTAACCCCAAGAAACATGCAGGCAGAGTAAAGTGCTCCCATTACCACAAACAAATCTTGAGTTGTGTCCCTGCCAACAATTCAAACATTGAGTTGTTTAATATCTTTCAAACACAGTCTTGACACTGGATATAATAGTTAAATATCTATATTACACCACTTAGAACATATTACGACTACCTCATTAAGCTTATCAACGTTCAGGCTAGAGACCAAGGAGAATAAAATAAGACGAAAAGAAAATCAAAGAACTCTGTGCAGCTTTTTTAAATAAATTCCAGCAAAACTAAATGTTGATACTTGATATGTATTTACCTTTTGCTGCCGATATTCCAAAATACTGAGCCCAAGATGAAGGCAGCTAATACAGTAAAAAATAGCCTCACGACATTGTATTGGGGACTTCTCCAATATACAAGATTTTCTTTCTTAAGGCAAATACAAAACTGAGTCAGAAAATCTTGAGCATAGGTGGAAGCAAAGTTTAGTTCTTTTGAGCCAGCAGGGGGAGTACTGTAATGCTCAATCGAAGCTTCCACTCCCCTGAAGCAAGGACGAAAAAAATACTCATGTTAAATCTAACAAACTGTACAGGAAAATAATGATAACTTGCACAAGATCTTGCCTTTAATTTAACAAGGCATTAATATGGGTACCTGTATTGCTCTGACTTCTTGTACAACTCGGTAAAGTCTTCACCAATCCTCTCTTCAACAATAGGTGCAGTAACCTCAAGCATCCAAGTTGCTGGGTTGTAACCATCAGAAATAGGAGGAACTCCTTCAATACCCTATACGAATTAAAGGAATGTAAGGACCATGATATTTTCCCCCCCAACAAAGACAAATCTGATTCTCTGACGATAAGTTAACATGATACCATATAGGATCGTCAAATATGAATTGAATATATAAAAGCACATTATCCAAGTGAAGTAAATATCTAACTATAAAACTCAATATATAGAAACATGATGAAATTGAGGGTGATAAAGAATCTAGACTGTAAGGAAGAGCAAAAGTTAAATTTAAGGCTTTTGCTATAATTTAAAATCTCTACACTGCCGATTGTGGTTGAGAGAATGTCTAAATCTATTCTACAACTAACAAGAACTCTACTGTCTATACTGGAAAAATTTGATGTATTCCTCTTATTTATTTTTAGAAAATGAACTTTGAAGTTAGATAATGCAGTTTGACCTGAAAATAGTCTATCATTATCTGCGAGCGAGTCCCTAGCTTCCCTCCATATATGACTCGGCCCCCTCGTTTCATGAGAAGTAACTGTATATCAAAACCCAAATATAACACACTTGTCAAGAGGCTAATGCCCAACAGATATAGTTTTCAAATTACATTATGATGACCACAGAACAATAAACCAACCTCGTCGAATGCTTCAAAAATGTCAATACTAGGTTGATGGATGGTGCAAACTACAGTTCTGCCAGTGTCAACAGTATTACGGACGGTTCGCATCACAATAGCGGCTGCTCTGGCATCAAGTCCAGATGTAGGTTCATCCATAAAAATAATGGAGGGATTTGCAACAAGCTCAACTGCAATTGTCAATCGCTTTCGTTGTTCTGTTGATAAGCCACTGCTACCTGGCAAACCAACCAACGCTTGACGTAGAGTATCCAGCTCCACCAGTCTCATTACTTCTTCAACGAACTCCTGCAGCTCATTGTCGTAAAATTCTTAAAATAAGAGGAAGCAAGTATATATTTTCGCCGCATTCCATGAGCAAATAATTATAGTACTCACATGTCTTTGTTCTCTGGTTACATCTTTTGGAAGCCGAAGATTGGAAGAAAACCAGAGAGACTCCTCAACTGTAACTTGAGGAGAATGTATGTCGTTTTGCTCAACATAACCAGAAATTCGAGCAAATGTGCGTTGCTCTTTTGGGTAACCTGATATTTTGACATCCCCTTCAATATATCCCCCGGTTTTCCTTCCAGCAAGCACATCCATCAGAGTCGTCTTCCCTGCACCACTTGCCCCAACTAATGCAGTCAGAACACCTGGTGAGAATACTCCACTCACATTTGACAAGAGCTGCAACTTCTTTTCTGGTACACCCTGTTTGCTCATTTCCTGATAATACCATGTGAATAAAATTTATGTTAGTAGATCAAGGGAATGAAAACTGCTGCAACTATTTATAATACTACCTTTGGCATGTCAACAAAATAATTGACATTATGGAAAGTCATTGTCAATGGCTGAAATGGAAGGATCATTCCCTTTTTTCGGCTTCCCTCCACGGCAGATGCCTGATTCAGTTCAAGCTCCTGACTGCCAACAATTCCTGCAGGATCTTTTTGTGTGGATTCATCGGCCACCGTTTGGGTGTTTCGAGGAGCTATGATACAATAATGACGTAATAAGAGTTAGGTTTATCAAAAAACACTTGGTCAATGTAAAAGCCTAAGATCTCTTTTCAAACTTACCGTTAAGGTAAGTCAAAGCCAATGTCACTATGATGTTGAAAAGCAGAGTGTAGCCCCACAACGCTCCAACGCCAATCCAATACCAATCATCGTTCAAGGGTAGACTATTGGCTTGCATAATATTGAATCCAATTGTATTATTCCCAATAGCAGATGGCTGAAAAATGTTGCCGTCTTTTAATTCTTTTGCTATTGTTATGGATAAGCAAATGCAAAGAGTGAGTTTAATTCATAGGCAATACAAATAGCGCACCTTCATCCACCGTTCGGCACCGAATTCATTGACAGAAATTGCCCGCTGACCATATGTTAATGGTGAGAGCCAGAAAGCCCAAACCCACCATGGTTTGATTGAATCTGATGCAACCACAAACAACTAAATTACTACTGAAAGAGTGACCTTGAATCATCATCAATAGAGATATGTGACGTACCTTTAGGGATAATAAATCCACCCAATAAGAATATAATTAATAAAGCAGCCGATCCAAATGTGTTGGCAACGACCATATCTCGCGCTATTGAAGCCATCGTCCGAAATAGACCCAATGCCATTTGATGCACCGAAAAGAGTAAAAGCATGAAACGAAAGAACCTGCAACAGAAGAAAGGGCAGCTGATGAATATGGGAAAACGAGAGTGAGAATGCCAACAAAAAGAAGTATAACAACGAAAGATAACCTGCCAGGTTCCGGAGTAAAACCAACACTGTAGTACACTACGCAAGACCATGCAAAAGATTCAATAAAAGAGTACGGTAGACGAAGAATAAAACTGACTACAGACCACGCCCATCCCGGATGAAAATTATTATCTCGTTGCTTAAAGAAAACTGGGAGCCTAAATATCAGAAGAGATAATTCAGAGAATCCATTGAACATCATGTGCACCAGTCCAAAAAAGAGACATGATAGGTAGAGACGTCCGTTATTCTCGTCAGTGGGATGCAATCTTGTCCGTAAGAAAATTGTGCTGGTTATGCCTCCAACAATACAGACCTGAATATAAGAAATAAAAAACATAAAAATTGAAGGCATTGAGTCGAAATTAACATTACGTGCTTCGGAGATGATCACACACTACATTTTGGCATACACAGACAGACAGAACTTTCTGTAAAAAAAATGAAATTTCCTATTGAGACAGTCAGGAGTAATCAGTGGGAGTAATTTCACAAATCAAAATCAAGAAAATGTTTATTTGCACGTGTTTCATTGCAGTCCAATTTGTAATCTGCAAATTAATAAAGACAATTGAGAATAATAAATCATAAGACAAGCAATACCTGAAGTGTCCTAAAAACATAAAGAAACCAATGCCGACGGATGAGCAAGACTTCTCGATCAAAGCATGCTTTTAAGAGCTCCCATCTTGGAACAGCAAATCTCGTTTTCGCCAGAGCCGAAGGATCGTTTTTAGCTTTGTCTAACGGGACAGAAATCATAGACTCCACTGACCTTCCGAACCTAGATTCTTTGAATGTCCTTGCAATTTCTGGTACAGAAATGTATTCATATGGTTTTGAATGATCAGCCCAGTACTGTGCTTGATCTTTTTTTGAGGTGACCTGGAAAAATCCATGTTAGCAATAATTCGTTTTTTGGTTGGAGTACCACGAATTGGAACGTGCGTTCCAATTCGCGGTTCTCTGGAGCACCAGAAACGCTTTGGTACGCGTTGTGGTGCTCCATGTGAAGAGTTCCCATTATTGTTGATAGAAAGAAGAAAAAGAGTGAAAAAGTTGCAGAAGTAAGGTGAAGAAGAAGAAGTAGAAGCGGCTGAGTGTTATTTTATTGAATTCAGATATTAAACTCATAGGGTTTTAATGTTTTGGGCTTATGGGTTATGGGCTTATTAAAATAAGCCTCATAAATAGCTGTCAGTTTAAATTTATGAAAATACAAACTCTAAAGTTAATAGATAGCTGTCAATTTAAATTACTACTTATTTCAGAATTCAAATAGTTTCACTATAACCAAAATTTATATAATTGATGCCTAAAAAATTGAAAACACACTTATCAATAACATAAATTGCTAATATGTACTGCTAAGAGCATCTCCATTGCATGTTGTATTTTTTATGCTATTTTTAACACAAAATAAGATAAAATGCTACATATAGCACATATTATTGAAATTCACTTCATTGCAAAATGCTAAATTAAATGCTAAATTTATAATTTTATAAGTGATTATCATTATTGATGGCAAATCTGTGAATAATTTACATATAATAAAATTTGGCATATGCTAAACTTTCTAACAAAGTTGGCACAAAGTTTAGCATATGCTAAATTTAGCACATGAAATAGAAGTGCAATGGAGATGTATTTTTTATACTAAATGCTAAATTATAGCATTGTGAAGTAATTTGGCACTAGAGTGGAGATGCTCTAATATTTTGCAAAATATTAATTTTAGGTAAATATATGACAAGCGTTCCGAACGTACCAACTAATCCTACCCCCAACGTACCACAAAAAAATAAACTAACGTATTTCGTTCGGATTGGGATTCTCTCAAGTTCATTTGAATTTGAGGGGGTCATGTTCACGATCTACATCATTCATTATAAAATGAACGATGTAAATTAATTTAATTAAAATTGTGCTTTTTTGATATACACCGTTCATTTTGTAATGAACGGTGTAGGTCGTGAACATGACCCCCTCAAGCTCATTTTGAACTTGAGGGAATCCCAATCCATTTCGTTCCCGTTCCACGACCCGAAACGCACCGCATTCCGGGTAACACTGAGCAAAATATTAAAAGTAACAATGAACTGAAATAGCATCTCATCAGGATATATATACCTCTTGAAGAAAGTCTGCAACACCCTTACGTGGTGGTAATCGAAATCCTAATGATTCAAAGAACTGTAAAACTTCTGTTCGTGGACCTTGATATACCATGTAGCCTTCTGATAATAGCACTAAATCATCAAAAAGATCAAATGTCTCAGGTGGAGGCTGAAGAAGAGCCATTAGTACTGTTCCGTCCATTTGGTGAACAAAGTTTCCTAAACACTTGACAATTTGATACGTTGTGGAACTGTCAAGACCAGTGGATATTTCGTCCATCAATAAAGTTTTTCTCGGCCCAACAATCATTTCTCCTGCGATTATCAAATGCCAAGAATTTTACACCTAGTAGTCGAAATTTTAAGTCTTATTCTTTTTCTGCAAGTAACAAGACGGCAAGGGAGGGGAAAAGCAGACATATATAGAGATAAAAAGAGAGAGAGACCAGTAGTAACCCTTTTCCTTTGACCGCCTGAAACACCTCTCAGCATATCATTGCCAACCACAGTATCTGCGCATATATCAAGACCAAGCACTTTTAAGACATAGTCTGTGGAAATACTGTGCTTTTTACCCGCGACAGAAGATGCCTGTTCAACAGTTAGTATATTAAATTAGGATAGACAAAACATAAGTGGATAGAAAAAACCCAAAAACAGAACTGCTGGATTTATAACTATGATACTAACCTTCATAAAAGCATCAATCTCTGGACTGGGGCGTATGTTCTGCTCCTTTTCTAGACGGATCAGGTCATTCATGTATGCTGGGAGTAATGGAATCAACAAAATATTAATAAATGTAGAAGCATTTGTATTCGGCTCATCTTAGTTCGGTATAATTTCTTAGATTAAGACATATCACTTTGAGAATTAACTGTACTCATTGTTGCTGTACGCTAAACAGTTCAATTAATTTGAAGTTGGTAAAAGAAACATTCACATTATTTCAATATTAACTTCAATTTAATTTTGAAACTAAAGGCTTTCCATAGCTGAAAGAAACACCAAACCTGCAAAACCTTCACTTGCACCTTGACAGCTAGCAGCAAAATCAAAAGTTTCACGTACAGTAAGCTCCGCAATGTGATTATCAATTTGGCCGATGTATGCAGAAGTCCTTCTAACGTGAAAATCATCAAGCTTGTGGCCATTGTATGTAATGCTTCCGGTTTTCTGAAAATATCACAAAATGTTCATATACTGATATGTAAAACGATTGATAGAAAAACACTACAATTTATTATTCAGAAAGTTGATGAGCCAACAACTGGCTAACGGCCATTTGTAAAAAAAAAAAAAAAAAAAAAAAGTAATAGAGGGGTTACCCGTGATGCTCCCCTGTATAAAATTGCACCAAGTAAGACTAACCTTTAAATCCTTGTCAAGTTTCCCAGCAAGAGCTAAAAGCAAAGTTGATTTGCCAGAACCTGGTGGTCCTAGGAGCAATGTCATCCTACATAAACCCAAACAACAGATGAAACCCATGGAAAGGTAAGTTGATTATGGAATCATTTTTCAGATAATGGACAATTAATAATCTACCATACAGGCAGATTGAACACAAAATTTCATTAAAATATAAATTACCTTCCTGGCTTTATTGCACCACTGATATCATTCAATATAGTTAAAGAATGCTTATTAGGTCGAATTATCCGCAAAAAAGTTAGTACATCCTGCATGAAATTCAAATGCATTATCAGTTGGCGATTCCGTCATCAAATTACAAATAATTGTACCATGCTTTAAGAATATAAAAATCAAATAAGGTAAACGATACTTGACCTCAAAAGCATCTCTGACGACATTAACCAAAGTAGGCAAAGCTCTTGAGCCTGTTCTCACATCTCCAACAACATTCAACCGTTCAAACCTCACTTCGATCTTTGCCACCTCGATTCCGACTCTGTAATATTCACAGATATATAAGTTGCGATATTATACACACACAAATATAATAAAATCAGAAAACTACATATGTATATGAAATTTTAAGATCTATTTCAAAACTATTATGATCATAAAGTATTATGCACTTGTACCTATCGAGACGTTCTTTGACACCAGAAAGAAGTTTATGATTATCTTGAGCATTAGTAGCCAAAGCTTTTTTAACAAGAAGTTCCCGACTCGGAGCATCAAGTTTAGTAACGTCAATTGTCTCCGTTCGTTTTTCAGACGGAGACGTGAACGAGCGTCTCAACAAGGCAAAGTTACCTCTCTGTTGAGACGGTAACCTAGAAATGGCTTCCCATAGTAACTCATCTTCGTCTTCTTTCACTGAATCCGCATTGGAGGGACGAGCAAAGGACTCTCTGGAAGGATCGATTTGCAATTCTAGAAACTCCGTGCCGTTCATAGCTGCAGCCATGGCTGCTAGGTTTAACTAACAGAATTGCAGCGCTTT
This sequence comes from Mercurialis annua, assembly GCF_937616625.2. NCBI lineage: Eukaryota > Viridiplantae > Streptophyta > Magnoliopsida > Malpighiales > Euphorbiaceae > Mercurialis > Mercurialis annua. The sequence goes on along the minus strand of NC_065575.1, from coordinate 365,126 downwards.
TTGAGGGAGGAGAGAGTCAGGTTTTTTGAATGCGGAAATTAAAAATATCGTTTCGCTAGGAGATCCCCTCTCTCTCTACTTCTTCCGCCCTTTATATATGTTTCATCACACAGTATCTCCTTAGCTGTGATATTCCCCGGGAATTTTTGAAGCCGCTTTAAATGCCTAAACTAACCTTGTGTTTCTTCGATTACGCACGCCTCGCCTGTTTACACTTGTAACTGCACCTATCATTTGGGGGGTATTTAAGGTATTTCTACAGGTTGTTGGTTAAGGATCTAGAAAGGTTATTTATAAACTTACCGTTCTGTCTCACTTTTACTTTTTACTGCTACCCGTTCTGTTATCATTTTACGCTTTTAGAATCTGAAAAGTTGTTTCTTATGATTCGACACGTGAAGAAGCTTCTTTTCTTTTTTGCACTCTGTTGCCTGTCAAATTCACTCAACCACACGGTCAAATTAAATCAAATGGCATCATTAAAAATGGAAATTGTTTAATTACATAATTTATATATTTATATTAAATTAATTATTTGTTTGGATTTTAAATACATGATATACATGACGTGTTTTCAATTATGAGACTACATCTTCAAACATTCCGCACATATGCACTAATCTCATTTGAGCCGGATATAGTCTCTAGTCTCTAGTTTTAAACGGCTTCACACATGAATATAATTTAAACCCGCAAACTCATTTAAGTCAAGAAAATACCTTATCAACTCGTGTGTTTTGAATTTTAAAATATTATTATCTTTCATTTAAAGATCTCATTTCCTAAATTATAAAAATCTAAATCAATCCTTATAGTATACTAATCATATATTGCTCTAGTATTTTATTTATTCAATATATTTTATAAATTCATTAATTTTATATTCAAGTCAAACATAAAATCTATAAGTATGTGGATTTTATATCAAATAAATTTAAAATTGAGCAAATTATTATAAGATTCCCCATATATGTATTATATAAACAGCTTGATACCCCTAATCTGAAAATCCTATTCAATAGTTTCTCACTTTCAATTTTGTTAACCATTAGATCCTTCGGTTAATTTGAGATATCAAATTGTTAACGAAATTGAAAGTGAGGTACCAAATTGTTTGAAATTGAATCAAATCATTAATAAAATTAAAAATAAAGGACTAAATCGGTAACAAAGAGGTATCAGATTATTTGAAATTAAGTACTGAAATTAACGGACGAGGCTGATAATTAACGGAATTAAAAATAAGGAACCATTGAGTATAATTTTAAAACAAGAGGTGTCAAACTATTAATTATGGTGTAAATAACGTGATCTTAGAATAATTTGCTCTTTAAAATTTATAGATTTTAGAAATGATGAAATTAAATATTGAACCTAAAAGAAATATTTGAATAACTTTGGGTATTTAACTCAGAATTCAGTAATATTAAATAAATTTTAATATATATTATGTTATTTAAGACTCCCTAAAAAAACAAATTGAAGATAGACATTGGGGCTCTCTGATTAACTCCTCTAAAATATAGTTTCAGTTCAGTCTCCGTGATAAAGAAATTCCAATATGCGCTTACCACTAGTTATAGTCATGGCAAGCTATAGCAAAGCTTTGTGAAGGGCAACAATGTCAACAAACGGTAAAATTAAATATATTACAAACTTTAGAACAAATGATACAAAATTATCAGAATGGTGTACCCTTTACTAAATATACAGAATAAGTTACCTTTCTGATCAAAATATTGCTACAGACCAACTCTTTTCTAACCTAAGAGCCTGTGCTAGGGTTAGTTGAACACAAAAATTGCTAGTCAATGATATGAGGAAGCTGCCATTTCTTAGCCTATTACTTAAGCTTGCGACCTGTTTTTGACACTGCCTTTTTAAACTTAGAACTCTTGCCTTTTGATTTGAATCCTCCATCAGAATCGTCGTCACTTTCGCCTTTAGACTTCCTTTTGTACTTCTTCTCATCATTCCCACAAATAATTATCTTCTTCTCATCCTTCTCTTCCACAGCTTCAGACTTCTCCTTCGGCTTCCAAATGAAAAGTGACCTGAAACAGTATCTAAATTACAACACAAACTAACAGAACACCGCAACCAAACAAAAAGAAACGAGAAATATATGAAGTTTGACAATCCATATGCAATCTTTTAAAAAGAGAGTGGAACCTTGAACTGCCGGATGCCAGGATATCATCCCGAGGGTGTAGCTTGTTCACAGGACTAATTGTTGTGACATTTGGATCCATAACTTCAGCAACCAGTTTCCCAGTGCTGACGTCTATGAAATCAATAGGATGCAGAGCAACATCATTGTAATTTTCACTTATATAACGACCAACAACTGCAAGGGATTCTGAGGGGTCCTGTTACAAAAAATTGTTTTTGGTATCCCAAGTTTGAGTAGAAATACATAAAGACACCCAATGCACACAATAATTTTCATCACCTTAGGATCCCATTCAGCTCGAAAAGGAGTCAGATGCCTATTAAAATCATGACTGTGCACAATCTCTCGACTTGGCGTGTCCAAATTCCCAAAGATGGAATCCCAGACACGAATACGGTTATCCTGTGAAGTAGTCAGAATTTTGCTGCCAGACAGAGGAGAGAAATATGCACAATTAACTACTCGTTTATGCTCAAGGTCACAAAGAGAAGATCCAGCTTCAAGTCGACGCAAATCCCATATACGAGCCTGAGGTTTAGATATAACGGTTAACACGAATTTCTAAAATTTCCGTGTCTACAATGACACCTTTTTATCAGCTATAATGATCAGAACTATAAAGTAAAATTGTATAGAAAGATATATCAACAAGATGATTGGACAGTTGAGCATGTTGCATTCAGGAGTTCTTTTCAACTGCAACACAGCATAATGAAGGATTTGACTGAATGGGACAAAAGAGAACAAACCAGAGCACATCTATCCAGACAAAAGCCAAATGACCTATCATTTGCGGAATCAAACATGATTGTTTCAGGTATGGAGCAAACTTACAAAATGATCATTCCCGCAGCTCAAAATAAGCTCTGGATGAACCGGATTGCAATGAATGCCAACAACTTTACTACCTTTCTTGTGGATTAAAATCTCCTTCCCAGATTTGTTGTTGGAACGCATATCCACCCTGAACATCAGAAACTATATATTCAGATGTTGCATTTGCACAAATATATGACCACAAAAAGGTGTCCTACTTTTCTGCATAATAATACTTTCATCAACTCAAAATTTATAAAATAAAGATCTAACTACACTCTTCTAGTAATCGCAATAAAACCATAGTACTGCTATATAGTGTTGAAAGTGAGCACATAAATCACCATATCCTGTAATGTTGCTCGTCAATTAGAATTAGTAATAGTCACGAGACTAAATAACAGTAAGAGTTAAGCATACGCGAATAGATTGTTCTTTCCATTTCTTCTTCTCCTTTACCAACCTTGTGATTCTCATTGTATATTTGAAAATTTGTATGCAGGAAAACAGCATACAAAGAAAACATACTTACATATAGAGAAAGCCAAAGTTATCGGCAACGAGCACAACACCTTTCTCTGTGTTGACATCCATACCATAAAGCATTCTCCAGTTTCGTGGTCCCTGCATAATAGAAGTATCTGCATCATGCTTCACTAAATGGTGTTAGGATAACTGTTCTTCAATAAAATTTTCCTCTCCCCTTTTCTCTGCTTCTGCACTAACTGTTTCCTCTATATCAGGCTAGGGAAAGCTCCTGAACTACTTTCTGAAAAACATCCAATTGAGGTGAAGACGCCAGTCGCCAAAACCAGAGCTAATGCCCATGATATTAAATTGCATTGCTAATCATCAACAAAAAAGCTAAATTGTACGTTCAGAACTTCTACCAAAAACCAATTGTTGTGTGCCAACTTTCAGAAAGAAAAAAAATTAAACTAAATTTTTTTTTAGCTAATTTGCTTCAGTAAGGCAAGGGATATAATAAATCACGAGTCCATAAACCAGAATAATAGACATCCAAGTGGTACTGACTACATAAAACTCAAGATTTCATTAGTCAATTCCCCCGTCAATTAATTACAAGCCTTCATAAGCATAAGATCAAACCTACTCGTTAGTATTTATAACTTAATTTTATTTAATGATTAGGAATTTAAATTTATTGGATTCAACGCCAATCAAAAGCTATTTACCTGCCACCCGTCAGGGTTAAGGTTCATCAAAGATGATGAAATGCCAGTCTCCATGTCAGTGCAACTGATGGTTCCATCTGAGGATGCCGCATACATCATACAATCATTTGAAGGGTTAAACCTACAAAAAATAAGAGATCAAGTTTTCATCTGATAACAGAAAGCAATCAAGTGCTGCATCAACATCTTTGTATACACAAACACAAACTAAATACAGAAAAATAAATCTCATACACTAAAACTACCTCATGTTATTGACAATGCATGTGTGTATGTTTCCATAAACCATTTTCTCGTGCACTTTATCAAAATCCCAGACGCCAACCTGCCCTTTCTTTTTTGTTGACAAAAATATTAAAATAAGTCAGCTATTGTGATACTCTCACACTTTTACATTGAGTAAACTCGTAAGAACGACAAACATATAATGTGAAACTCACCTTATCCCCAGATAAAAGGATGTTATTCTTTGTAGGGTGGAATTCCAAACATGTCACCCGCCTGCTGTGGTATCTGATAACTGCACAGCACACTTGATCCGGTATGACATATGCTGGCTTAATCTATTGAGCAGGAGACATCAAAATTCATTCCTAAGATTACCTTACAGCTTTTCGCATTACTAAGTATGGTTGGCCAGATAGTGAGAAAACTAAGCATCTATAGGCTAATTTCTCAAACATCAGCTGTACAGCTTTCAAAACCTTGAGTTACATTATATTGCTCAAAAGTGAAAACATCAGTCGCAGCATATACATTGCTATGATTTGATAATTAAAAAGCAAAAAGTTTGGCCTTTAAATTTGAAGAATAAATTGGAGAAGTTGAAAAGTGTACTTGAGGGATGCTTGGTGTAAGCTGACGCTGGAAAACATACTGCAAAGTATTATGAGAATTTCTTTGGGGAGCCGAGATGATCCCAAAGTCAATAGCCACTCTATGCGGGCATGACATCGTTGTATGGCCTGCCATTTTCAAAATTGGCATATAGAAGCATGATTGAAAAATTAGTGTTACTACTAATCACCATCAACCAAGTGAGTACCAAATGAAACTAAAGCCCAAAAGCAGAATTAGAAGAAATAGAAATGAATACGAACCAGGCATTTTGCAAAGAAAGCAGGGTTTCATAGGGCAATCAATGTAAGTAGCCCCCTTAAACCCGGCTTCATGTCCTGGTTTCTTGCACACCTATAGCAACACAAACAAAATAAAAAATGTACAAATAAAAAAACTAAGGTAAGGAAGACGGAAACGGGGAGGTTATATACTTTGCAGACTTTCTTGAGACTGATCGTGATGGGTGCTTTCAGTTTCTTCTTGGAATTCAAATCCTCTTCAATATTTGTTGTTTCTTCAACTTCTGGTTCTGATTCTGATTCGTTAACTTCAATATCATTTTCATCTTCATCTTCTGATGATTCAGAGTCCGTATCCCTCTCAATCACCACTTGTGGAAACGCCAACCTTCTCGTTTGCGGCGCCATTTGTTCCAAATTTCTTGCAACCCAGCCCCAGGAACCCAATTTTCACTTCGTTAATTGCTTATTTACTAAAAGACCGTCGAGTCGGCACTGAGATTTTTGGGTATTTCCGGTATTGAGAAGAATGCTGAGAGGCGGGAATCGACGTGGCCCATTATTCACCGCTTACAATTTTTACATTTTTTGTGGACGTGAGCCTTGTGGGTCCACCATACGACGGCGTTATGAGTTGCTTTGTGTGAGCGCGACACGTGCACAAATGACTATTACTATGCACCGTATGCCTCCAACGACGTCGTTATAATATATTATCTGTGGCTGGCGGAATAGAATTACCAAAATCTGCTAAATTATGAATTGCAGACGCTAGAATGTTCGATTCCGATATCTTCAATCACTATTAAAAGTGCATCCAAATTAAAGAAACGACATGATAATGCAAATTGAAACGCAAACGGATCCCTGTTTCACCACAAATTTAAACCATAAATACTGTACAGCAACAACAGCGAGTTGTATAAGAAGAGCTAAAACATAGAATATAGTATAGACTTAATCTTCTTGTTGAGGATGAAATCTTTTAGATTGAACCTGCCTCTACCCATTAACAACACGCACATAACTCCTAAGCAATTCCTCCCCTCTACTATCACACCTTCATCTTCAAGAATCCAAACAGTATTACGCCCACTTCGCACTGCTCGTTTTCCTCCACTTCTTGCAAGTCAAACTGACACTGTAGCTGTTACAGAAGACGAAACTGATATTGCTGAGCCCTTGCCGGATGGGCTAAGTTTGGAGTTGATGCCGCGGCATGTGGCGGTCATTATGGATGGAAATGGAAGGTGGGCCAAGCAGAGAGGGTGGGTGGCATCCAAAGGGCATGAAGTGGGCGTACGTTCATTGGAGGATGTCATGAAGCTTTGTGGTGACTGGGGGATTCAAGTTCTTACTGTTTTTGCCTTTTCTTCTGATAATTGGACTAGGCCTGAGGTGCCCTATAGTAATACTCTCTTTAATTCATTTTCATATTTTTTAATTTCCCTACTAATTGCCTATATTTAACTAGTGCAGGTGGAGGTCAATTTCCTGCTGAGTTTGTTTGAGAAACTGTTAAAATCTGAATTGGACAAATTTGTCAGGTATCTATCAAGTCAAAGCTCTCTGTTTCAGGACTGGTGTTATTTATTAGATACTGTTATACTGATAATGACTAGTTTTGATGAATCCATAGGAAAGGTATTCGGGTGTCGGTAATTGGAGATTCATCGAGGCTTCCCCGGTCTCTGCAGAGGATAATAAATGAAGTAGAGGAGACAACCAAAGGCTGCTCCAAGCTTCACCTACTTGTGGCAGTTAGTTACAGTGGGAAGTATGATGTTCTGAAAGCTTGTCAAAATATTGCTGCTCAGGTTAAGGAAGGCCTTATCGAACCACACGAAATTAGCGAAGAACTGATCGAACAGGAGCTTGAGACAAACTGCACGGAGTATTCGTCGCCTGATCTATTAATCCGAACCAGTGGTGAGCTCAGAATCAGCAACTTCTTGCTGTGGCAGTTGGCCTACACTGAACTCTACTTTGCAGAGCAACTGTGGCCTGATTTTGGAAAACCTGGATTTGTGGATGCTTTACTTTCATATCAGCAACGGCAAAGACGCTACGGTCAACGAACCTGATCCATGAATAAGAGCTAGCTTTTGGGTGCGGCAATTTTAAGTCAAGCTCGGGAGGTGCTTGGTGTATAATATATATTTATACATGTATATACATATTTAACCAAAACAAATACTAAAATTATATAAAATATTCTGCAATTCATCTATGTTATTAGTGGTATGACTTTGATCTCTTCTCTTCTGGCTTTAAATTACTTAAGCTGCCCACCACCAATAAGAAAAAAGAAAATTTAAGTGGTGATATCAAAATAAATTTGAATCTTATATCGGAAAAGTCAATCATGATTGTGACAATATTTATATTTAATCATTAATATAAAAAAATTATTATTAAATATATAATTTATTAATTATTCAATGTGAGAAGGAGTTGATTAAATTTAAGTAGTTGAAAGTTGATTATTACATTTTGAAATAAATTTAAATATTTTATACTAATTTTATATTTATACTCATGCATGTAATTATACCTTCAGTACAATTCCATCGCTAAGTAAACAATCATCTCGATAAAATAGCCTATAAAAAGGTGACAATGTCACTCCTCATATGGTGTGTTTTAATCACCATTTTTATTATTTTAATTACTCACTCCGTCCCATTTGACTTACACACAGATTAAGAAAACATTAATTATTCTTGTCTTTTCATGTTTTTTCATGTTTTGCCCCTATTAATGATAGTGGAATTTTCCATAAAACTCTTTTAAGATAACTAAAACAAGGGTAAAATGGGGTATTCAATGGAAAAGTATTCTAAAAATAGTAATGGGACTTTTTAAATGGGATCCCAAAATAGAATATGGGACTTCTTAAACGGGACGGAGGGAGTACTTTGTTATCCTTAGTGACTTAAATGTCAGAGTGGACTTTTGACCTAAAAACCCAAGTCGACCATTTGTTTTGTCGTACTTGTAGATCCGTGATTCGTGTCATAAACCAACAACATCCGGATATACACGCTCATCAAATCACATTCAACATTCCAAAACACGTTATTTGACGTCGTCTATGGGAATGATTACCAAAAATAAATATTTAGTTATCAAAAAATAGGTGTCCATAAGAAGCTTTATAAATTGGGTGTTTGACTAGTTTTTTGGAGCTAAATGATGAAGATTTGGCATTGATCTGCCAAAACCTTTGGCATAATAAAAATAATGTGGTATGGAGTAAGAAGGCGAAGTTGTCGGATTCTATTTTTTCTCAAGCATGTTCTCAACTTGCTAGCTGTAGAATTGCTCGAGTTTCGACAAAACAATTGAAGCTGGTAGGTTTATTGAAGGAAGATGGTAGATATCGGTAGGAATCTCCTTCTGAAGGCTGGCTAAAGGCGAATGGGGATGCAATTTTTTTTCGATAACGGAGGGATATGCGTTGGTATTGAGAGATTGGAAGGGGTTAGTTGTTCAAGCGAGACACTTAAAAATTACAGGGGAGTTACTCGCCAACAACAGTAGAGACGTTAGGCATTTGAGAAGTTTTAAGTTGGCTTAAGAACTTCAACAAGGTTATTATTAAATCGGATGCTACGGAGGCGGTTTTGGAGATTCAAAATCCGGGTCTTATTGACTCAGATAGTTTAGGATTGTTTGAGATTATAAAAACAGTTATTTATTATGTTATTTATTTTCGTGAGACGATATGCGAATCAGGTTGCACATGTTCTTGCGCAAGATGTCTGTTCCATTTCATATTATCAATGTGTTATTATTACTTTTGTAAGTATCTCATAAATATAACTGCTTTAGAGCATCTCCAATGCAATGTTAAAATGGAATGCTAACGCCATAATTTAGCATTAATTGTTAAAATGCAACTCCAATGTAATGTTATATTTTGTGCTAAATTTAGGATATGCTATTAATATTATTAATGATTTTTTGTTATTCTAAACAAAAAAAAGTAATTTTTTTAAGATATCAAATTTATTGAACCAAATACAATAAAAGTTACTTCAGCACTAATGAATAATTATACAACGCAACAGTTGTGCCACGTCATTCGTGCAATAAACCAATGAGACGTTAGCCATATGTAAATGTTTAATTATAAAAAAATAAGTAATAAATAAAAATTTCATATCACAAATAATTATTGACTTGTTGTAAAAAATAACGTGGCACATCCGTTGTGTGGGATAAACACTCAGCAACTAATAGATAAGAAATATGTGATTTATCAATTTGATTTTTTTGTTTGATTTTGATATCAATTTGAATTTGTTAGTTTTTCAAAGTTAAACGAAAATCGCGTTGACAAATATTTTGAACACCCCTACCATTAGCTGTATAATCTAATTAAAGAATTCAATCATACCTTAAATAAAAACATTATCCATTAGATCAAAATAACAGTGAATGTGATATTAAGTGGTGCATGATAGGTGAGCCGCTGTTTTTGCAAACAACCGGCGGGCAGCGCCACCGATATTTGTGTTTATCTCATGATTGCGCCGCCAGTAGTCCCACTCTTATTTATTTGCTTTTTCTCCCAAAAATACCCTCCTCGCATATTTTATTTTATTTTATAATAAGTGTATTAAATTTGTAGTAATTACTAACTCACCATTAATTGTTTTAAAATAAATTATCATTTTTATTAAATATAAATTATAAATTATTTTATTCTCTATTGAAATATTCTTATTATTTAATTCTACTTGTTCTTAGTATACATTAAGTTGGAATTAAACAATTATAATTATGTTCAATATTTAAATAATAATTTAGAATTTAAATAATAATTTAGAATTTAAATAATAATTTATAGAGATATTATGCAAATTTTATAACTATACATGATTAATAAAATAAGGTGCAGGCGGGGTAGAGTTGTAATTTGACAGAAGTGAAGGCTTAGAGTGGTGGAGGTGGTTTATAAGGTTTTGGAGGGAGGAATACGGTTTGTTGTTTTGTTTTGAAAGATCATCATCATCATCATCATCAACAACCATTTACCCTAATTCCATCGCTTTTTGAATCTTCATTGAATCATACTCAATTGATCCAACGCTGATGGGAAAATTGTCATTTAAGGATTCTCTGAAAGCTCTTGAAGCTGACATCCACTTCGCCAACACGCTGTATCTAATTCTCTCTCTCTCATTTTTTCTTGTGACAATTTGTTTAACATTTCTATATGCTGATAGTATAATTTAAGGCTGTTAGCTGATCCCTATGCTTTTCACTCAGCGCCTTACAATGCCCAAGGGACACCGACGGGGCTCTTTTACAGATGAGATTATCCTACACTTCTGCCGCCCAATTTTTGCTTTTCCTCCTTCAGTGGACCGACTGTAATCTTGCGGGTGCTCTTGGTTTACTTAGAATTCTTATCTATTTCGTATGTCATTTCACATTTTAACCTTTTATTTTTATTCCACTCTTTCTCACCTTCCACATTGTAGTATTAATTTACAGCTTCTTGTTGGGTGTGACAATGTGGTCATTGGTGCAGAATTATGTCGATGGAAACACAACCATGTCTGTCTATGAAAGGAAATCTAGTCTTAGAGAATTTTATGGTGAGTCACTTTCTTATAGGGTTCAGTTTTTACTTATATTTGTAACTTTCTCATATTCTTTTTGGGAACCCAATTAAAATTTAAACGCAATTTGCTTAATTTGTGAAGTTAAAAGCTTATGTTTGCTATTGCACGTTCATGTTTGGATTTCTATGAACAGGGGTTATATTTCCTTCTCTTTTGCAACTTCAAAGTGGAGTTACCGATTTGGAAGACAGGAAACAAAAAGATATTTGCAATATCAAATATAAAAGAAAGGATGATTTGGATAGAGAGAAACTCTCTGAAGTCGACATCGAAAGAGAAGAGGAGTGTGGCATTTGCTTGGAGATTAACAGCCAGGTTATATTGCCTAATTGCAACCATTCTTTGTGTTTGAACTGCTACCGGGACTGGTAAGCTTTTTATGTCTCTTATCTCTGCTATTCAATTGTGTATGCTGTTTTCTTCATTTAGCCAACGCCAGGAATCCAAGTGCTATCAGGATTGATGAGCCTTTTATGTCTTTTTCTGCTTACCTCATATTACCATTGCTACGAATCAAAGTGAAACCCATCTTCCTTAGTGTCTGTCTGACCATTGAAGTTGGTCTATCATCTCATTATTAGGGTGATTTTTTGACATAAGGGAGAGCCCTGGGCTTATCTAATCCTCATAGCAAGTTTCACTGGCTGAGACGGCTGGACCAGAACTGGTAGAAAGCGAACTGAACTTGTTGCATAATTGTATTGCTTTTCAATAAACGTAACTTACAGGGCTCTGTAGGTCATGATCAATTTATTTCCCTGTGCAATTTTTTCAATCTTATCATATAGAAGAAACCATTCTAGACTAAGTTGTTTGGCCAGACTCATAGCATAAGAATTAAGTATTGTTAACTGGTATATTACATCAGAATTTTCTAGCTGTCGCATACTTGTACTTAGTGATTTTTAGGCTTACTCCCTCCCTCCATTCATATTGATTGTAACCTGATGATGTGTAATTTTGGTGCAGGCGTGAGAGGTCTCAATCTTGTCCCTTTTGCCGAGATAGTCTTAAAAGGGTAAATTCTGGTGACCTTTGGATTTATACAGATAAGTCTGATAGTGTTGATTTATCCTTAATTTGGAGAGACAATTGTAAGAGGCTTTACATGTACATTAGTAAGTTGCCTCTTATTGTCCCCGATCATATGATCATTCCAATTAATTCTCATGTTAAGTGACATTTTTCTGGTGCTGGAACTGGGAACTTTTAATATATGATAATCAACAAATGTACATATTCTGAAGGATATTTGAAAATGTAAATGGCTTTTAAAATAAATGGGTGGATCGTAGCTTGAAAATGATGTTGTTCTGACTTTCATCGACATAGCAAAGAACGTTAAGAATGATTTCTATGAAATATACACATGTTTACGTACTGGAAAGTGAATGAGCCGCTAGATAGATATACATGTATGACCTGTGTGGTTTAGCTGTTCCTGTTGTGAGCTGTTAGATGAAATCCAACCGCTGACAACTGCTAAACCAAACACGCCTTAAGTTTACTAGATCACAAAACAAATATAAAATGAAAGAGAGCCTATGAATGATCTTGAGCTTGAAGACGAACATAGTCGGAGTAAAAGTGGGAGTGGTTTTCTTCTGGATGAGCAATGTACGCATAACCTCCATGGCTAGATATGTCAAGACCTGCAACTTCTTCGTCAATAGTGATCCTCAGTATGCTAAGCTTGTGAAGCATGTAGAAGAGTGGTCCCATTGTCAAACTGACCCAGCACACAATCACACAGAGTTCAACCAGTTGCGATCCTATCAGACCCCAACCCCCACCTAATAAAATGCCATAAGGTCTCACCGAACCACTTGCACCTGATTCATAAGCCTGACTCACAAACTCCTCTTTGGCGAACAACCCTGTGAATATCAAACCCCATGCACCACACCCACCATGCAATTGAGTTGCCTCCAATGGGTCATCAAATTGCAATTTCAACGCCACCATATTTAACCCGATCAGTATCCAAGCAGCGCAGAACCCGCACACGATTGCAGCCCATGGCTCAACAACTGAACATCCTGATGTTATTGCAACAAACCCACCAAGCACTCCATTGCAAACATCTAATGCATCCCAATGCCCCACTAGTAATCTCCGGCCGAATAGAGTTACAATTCCGGCTGTCGAACCTGCCAATGTAGTTGTCACTGCAGTTCTGCCAACAGCGGTCCAGTTACCTTGGTCGGCTGTGTTGGGGTAGGGTACAAGAATCTTATCAAATGAACCAGGATTAAACCCAAACCATCCAAACCACAACAGGAATGTTCCGAGTACTACTAAAGTTGCATTATGCCCACGCATAGGCACAGGTTTTCCAAATGCATCAAACCGGCCTACTCGAGGGCCTTCTATGAGAGCGCCCCAAAACCCGGCAATGGCGCCCACCAAATGTACCACGCCGCTGCCAGCAAAATCAATAGCACCCGATCCAAATAACAAGTGAGTCGAGTTTGGACTGAGCCAGCCGGTAGACGACCAAACCCAGTGAGCCACGACAGGATAAACAAAGCCGGTAAGGAAAAATGAGAAAACGAGGTAGGCGCTGAATTGGGTTCGCTCAGCAATGGAGCCGCTGGTGATTCCAGCAACAGCAATAGCAAAAGCCCATTGGTAAAGGAAAAAAGTGTAGTCATAAGAAGAATTGGGAATATGATGGAGAGCAAAGAAAGAAGTACCAATAAAAGGATTAGTGTTTGAGGCATCACCAAATGCAAAAGCGAAGCCGAAAAGGTAATAAGAAATGCTGCCAACAACAGCATCGACAACGTTAGTAAGCATAATGTTCATGGCATTCTTGGCCCTGACAGAACCGGCGCATAACATGGCGAACCCAAGTTGCATGACAAACACCAAGTAAGCTGAGAAGAGTAGGTAAATGGTGTTGATAGAGTCTGTAACACTTCGTTCCCATGAGACCTCCATAGCTTAGTAGATGGTTGGTGGTAGTAGAAGACGGGGGAGATTGCATGAACAAATGCAAATGTTAATACGTTGAGTGGTGGTTGCTGCTGTAGCCGTGCCCACTTGTCTAGTTGTTGATTAATGACTAGCAGTGCATTTTGCTTCAATGACTTAAACCAAAATGGATAAGATTAAAACCGGCTTGTTTTCCTTTGTAATAATGCTTCATTACTGCTGTTCAGCTTAGCAGTTAGATTAAAACATGCATTACCTACTGATAATAACATAATAACTCGATTACTTCAATTTGTGAGCCATAAATTTAATTTTCCATCCCGTCTGTGAGTCATAAATCTAATTTTCTATCCCGTCAAATTCCCGTAGTAATTTGACGCAAGTTAAATTCAGTTCCTCCCCTATTATATTAATATAAAATACATGTAGGCATCCAAAGATTTAAGAAGCCAACAGCTTCAGCTTCCCAGCTTGGTTGTTAATAAAGATTTTCGGCTAGTTGCTTCAGTTTAGTGGTTAGACAGACTTATCTTGATCATTTTTTAGGACAAATTGGACAAACATGTTTTTATTTAGTTTGCTATAATCTCAACATTACTCACAAATAATACACATAATCACAAAGTTCTAAAATATTTACATACTATATATTTACGTTACAATGGACTATTTGACGTGTAACTAGTAGGTTTTGACGTAGTTATGATGGTTTGATACGGGAATTCGGCTAGTAAGGGAAGGTCTCATAGTAACAATTGCAGATTCATTAGCTCCAGCTCTAAGACCGGCCTTCCCTGCTTCCAAAAATCTCCTAACTGCATCCTCAGCATATCTATTGGCTTCCCCAACTGTCATGCTTTTCCCGATATCTGGATAAGTATTTAGGACATGGTCTCCATTGAGCTGTGACGCAAGCTGGATCATTTCTACTTGAAACTCGGATAGTGGCATATCTTCTACCGGTCCCCTTGGCCTCAATGACATCTGTACCTCTGGCAGGGTTTCTGTATCCAAATTTAAAACATCAATTTCAGACCATAAATACAGGATAAGAGGTCTAGAATATTTTTATTTTTTTTACAATGGGGAGGGGAGCTGGGGAGGTATGAACTCGGGTTTTCAGGTTTGAACTATATATGTCTCTCTACCATTTAGGTATATGCCTGAGGAACATGCATACAGGCCATTTGTGTAAATCTGCAGTTTCCTATAATGCCGAAAGTGGACAAGTGCAAACAGGTATATGATATAATTCAGTTTAAAGTTCATATAAGTTAGAGGTCTCTTGGATACCTTCTACATATACATTTCTAGAGAGCAACAAATTGCCTACAGTAAGAAAGGAACAAATCGCCTACAAACTAGTTTTTATTTGTCTTTGAAAAGAATGCGAGACAGACAGACACAGTATATTCATCAGTTGTTTGATACCATCTCATAACAGCTAGGGAGCAAGGGAGCCGAAAAAAAAAGGCAACTTGGCTTTTCTTTCATGTGCAGAAAAGATTGCAATTCTCTCAATAATTTCTTGACACTAGACTAGAGAGTCTATCTTTGTGCAAAATCAGTTGTATTCAATGATTCAACTCAACAAATTTTAATACCAAACAGCTGAAGTCAGCTAATACCAGCTTGACAAGTTCTCTTTATACTACCGACTCCCACTAAGTTTTTAAAGCCCACAAGTGAGGGGTTAAGCCAAATACATTAGGACTTCCCACTTAAATGAAGAATAGATGCAATCACATTCTGGGTATCTAGTGCAGAGCTTCAACAGAATGAAGTGGATAGACCATGACAACAACAACAACAAAAAATACCAAGTATAATAATGATAAGAGGGAAGACAAAGTTGATGATCAAAGGGAAGGGATAGAGACAAACCTGGACAGTCGTCACGAGGAGTGTCACGAATATAAAAATAATCCTCAAAAGTACCAGCCCACGCATCTCTTTTTGTAAGGAAGTTAGACTTCAGGTTAAAAAGCTTCTTTACAGTAGCAGGAATGGAAGAATGCTCGAACTGTGAATGTGGCGTTGGCCCAGCAGGCTTATGAATCACTGGGCAAAAAAATCAATCAATCAACTGGTTAGAGAACATGACTAAGATATGAAATTAAGATTGATGGCTGTTCTCAATTCATAAGACATACACTCTAGCACAGCACAAGACAAGGAAAAATCTCTTAACTTTAACCAGAAACAAACAAGTAAAATCCTTAATCAGCCAAAAAGTGGGCAGTCTAATTCCATATGCAATACTAATGAAGGGTCATTATTGTTGTACAGTATCATACAAGAAAGCACATCAATTTTAATGACTTTAATCAAAAGTTCCGTTCTTTTTGTCCTATCAACGCTTTCACAATCCAACACTAAACTCAATTACTAAAAAAACAGGCAAATAACAAACTCACCAGTGGCCTTGTCAATCCAAGGAGAAATCAAAAGAGTAGGAACCCTAACACCCAACCGATCAAACCCAAAATAATAAGGGTCGGGTCCAACAATTCCATCAGGACTAGGCACACCTGTTACGGGTGTAGGCACGTGATCATAAAACCCGCCGTGCTCATCATACGTGATCAACACAGCCATTTCCTTCCACTGCGGACTAGCCCTCAGCGTCTCATACACCTCCTTCACAAACTTCTGCCCCATCGCCACGTCATGTGATGGATGATCATCATTCGCCGGAAACAGCTCCACGTCGAAATAACGTTGCTCCACCACCACATAATTAGGCAACTTCCCTAAGCTTGCATGCTTTTTGAATTTAAGTGCATAATCATGAAACTTCAAGAGGTGCTTCAGTTTTCTGAGGGACTTAAAAAAGAGAGTGGCAGGGATGTTCTGGTAATATATTCCAAACGTAAGGTCATTTTCGTCTAATGAGTCGAATATCGTTTTTTGTGGGAACCCATGGATTAGATCTGTGCGGACGTTGCTCATCGCTCCGTGCGACGTCGCTGAGTGAACATAAAACCGGTTCGGTTGAGTCGAAGCCGGAACCGAGGCAAACCACCGGTCGAAAACTGCAAACTCGTTGGCTAAAGCCGTGTAAACCGGTAACTTGCTCGGTTTAAACCCGCTCATCACGATGCTTGATTTGTTTTCACTCATGGACTCTGCGACCTGGGCGAAACCGTTCATTAGCGGTTGGTTAGATTTGGTATCATCATCCGACCCGAAAATCTGTTCTCGGATGGCTTGAAATGAGTGACCCGGGTCCCACTCGATGAAGTGAGCGTCATCGGAGACGTAGACTTTGTCGGAGTTAGGGTCGGAGACGGAGATGCGATTGTGTTCTTGTCCGGTGAGACCGTCGATTTCGGGTCGGGTAGATTTGAGCCAGCCAAGAACATGGTCAAAGGAACGATTTTCCATGACGACGACTACAATGGTTTTGATGGGTCCTTTGATTTGGGTTCTATGCCTTGTTTGCAAATCATCTAAGTTGAAGGAGTTGACAGAAACTATTAAGTAAAGAAATAAGAGCAAAGTGAAGATGGGTAGACGCCGGACGTCCATTTTCCGGCGACAGGGAAAAGAAAGTCCGGGATAGAGTGGTATAAAAGTAAGAGAAAGATTTGGAAATAGAAGGAGAAAGGAAAATGGAATGTACCAAAAATGGTGAATTGAGTGTGAGAATGAAAAAGAAGAAAGAAAAATCAAATCTATAGTTTACTTTAAAATTAATTATTAAGGTTAGAGATGTTTCTGGATTTTTTGTTAATGATTTGCCCAGTAAAAGTTGCAAGTAAAACAGTGATTTTTTTTATTAAAATCATCTTCTATTAAAATCATCTTCTTTCAATTCATTGCAATTAGGCCAACTTTTCAATTTTTCAAAAAGGGATTTGAAAGTAAAAGTTTTATATTTGAAAATTTGAAAGTTTTTGTTAATTTAAATTTATAAAAATTATATTTTGATTCATTAAATATTTCTAAATTTAACGATCACAACAACAAACTTCAATTTTAATTGAGCTATTATTTTTTCCTGCTTTATTTTAAAATATTATTTGTATTGTATTATATTTTAAATTGAAAATTAAAATTTTTATCATAGTCAGACTAATTATACTAATTTATTGGATAACAGAATAAAAATAAAAAAATAAACCTAAAATATTATAAAAATAATATAGAAACAAATTTGTGTCCATTTCTCCATATTAAATTAATAATACAAAACCAATGGGAGTTGGTCCAAGTGGTAAGCGGCTTGGTATCGCTTAAGCAAGGTTTCGGGTTCGAGTCCTTGTGAATGCAGAAAATTCCCACTGGCAGACTCACCCACCATGCCAGGTGCGCGACGCGGGTCGGATCCGGATTAGTCAGGGCGAAGCCTTGGAAACCGGATGGGCTTACCAAAAAAAAATAAAAAAATTAATAATACAAAGAAGAAAAGTCGTGGTTAAGGTTGAGCGCACTGAAAAGGACTCTCCACCTTACAAAATTCAAATCAATAATTAATTTATGTGTCTGCCTGCCAATTAAATCCATTGGAAGATCCGTCAACCAAAATTTATCATTTAAAAATGGTGGGGATTGAGAAAAAGTCCAACAAAATGTTGTCGTGGAGAAGGCTTATGCAAACAATGCTACTGCTATTCTGTATTGAACACAAAATATCCTGGTAATGTTACTTAACAACACCCTTCTCTTCTGTGGTCCTTGGCATACATTATCATGGAGCTGCTTAAAACAGATTCAAGGACAACTTGAGCTTGTTCTGCCGCCATTTCGGGAGCTTATAGAAACCCTTCCGTCCCATTCCAAACTTCTCTTCGAACTCTTCCGCACTCAAGTAAGCCTAGAAGATAATCAGATTTTTTTATCAGTCAAGCAAGTTTAGCTGAAGTTGATACTAGCATCATTGACAAAGGCTAACAGCTACATAAATGAAAAAACTACAGTAATGTTATGCCAAATGAGTGAAGCCAAAAGCATACCTCTCTTTTCCTCACATCTATGTCTGTCGCCGGATCACTTGAATCCACTTTTAATCGCAAATACGGATAGATTATTGAGTTTACACTCCAGGTACTATCATCATCCTCAGCTGAATTCACATTGTTGAGAGAGCTTGTCTCTTCTGTAGGAGCAACAATATTTCATTATTAAACAGAAAACTTAAAATGCAATAACTCTTACATATTGCTTTCGCGCAACCATTCAGAAGAAAAAGTCTTTCAGCGGTTCACACTTTAATTCGAGACTCTTCAAAGAAAATAAGGCAATCTAAATACACAGTGCCATTTGAAAATCATTCACTTTATGCGAACTATAATATAATATTTTGTTGGTCCTTTTCTGAGTTGATAACAAATTAAAGATTCTACCATTTCCAGCACTTCCGTCAGAAGGAGAAGAAAAAAAGAGCTTCCTAGCAATTGGAGTTGGGCTTGAAATGTGGCGGTTGGCTGAACCACTGTTTTTTAAACCATCTGGAGTAGCCTCCCTAGATGATATTTTCCTTGAGCTTCGTATAGGAACCTGCAGAACATGTTAATGTGAACTGTGAAGCATTAATAAGTGATGTTTTGTTGCACTTCATGACATAAGCATAAAGAACAAGTGTAGAAGTTGACCCCTACAAAGATTGATCTTCCTCCACGTTATCATAAAACATTTGCCTGGATCATCTCTAACAACTAAACCATCTAGTTTATGTGCAACTGTGTCTGAATTTTGGCTCAGAAAGTACCAGTACAATTGATTCGCACAGTGATATAAGCCCATTTTTCTAAATAGGCAATTCAGCATTCAGAATGCTGTCAAAACAGCCTAATTAAATATTATCAACCATCAGTGCTTTGATAGTAAAATTGGGTATAAGATATGGCTCAAAAGAAAATCACTTAAATGCATTGTCAATCAACAATGTGAAACATAGATAATCTAATTTCACTCCGGCCTGAGAACTACTAATGTTCATTTGCAACAACGGTTGGACCAATATCTCTGGCTACTTAGCTTAAGTTCTACATAGTTATAGTCAGGCGCTGATTATCAAAGAAGGAAGGTTCTCAATTTAATAAGACGGGGGGGGGGGGGGGGGGGGGGGGGGGGGGGGGAATAAACTAAAGCAGAACATATATCTTATAAAACAGGAACTGTTGCCCGAGTCACTCACTTCCAGATTTTGCTTGTTTCCTTTCAGAATGGCAAGCTTCCTTTCAAATGAGTTTCCATGCATCTACAAGTTCACGCAAGTGAGTTAAACCAGAGATTCAAATGTTATACTGAACAAACAACAAAATGCATTTTTACAATCACAAGAAAAATTATAAACTGGTCATCATACATTTGCCTTTGAAGAATCCCATTCAAAGAAGCGGGTGAAAAATGCAGGTTCCTGCCCTTCTGTAACAACATAAACAGGAGCCTTTAAAGGTAGTCCTTCGACCAGATGGACTGTCTCAATGAATCTCTGCAAGTGATGAATGCTATAAGGATCCAAGTCTTCCAGAAGCTAAATTAGTCTGCAATTATTCTATTCTACAGTGGACAATTATCTTAAAGCATGAAAATCCCTCGTGCCATTTGATTAGTTGGATAGGATAATATACATTTCAGGATAATTATCAAAAATATACATGTCGGTCCCTAATAGATTATAGAGAAGCTACTTAACAGATCTTCAGGCATGGATAATAATGTTCATAAGAAGAAATTTAAATTATATTGCTAAGATAAATCTTGAAAATAAAAATTTACCTGGCCAAGAGTAAGGGCTTGTTGGTTTGATTTAACATTTGAATGGCATCCAATCCAAAAATATACTTCTTCAGAACAATTGAGTATCAAGACATCTTCAGTAGTTAAATCATCCTGAGTAAAGCTGTATATCTCTTTAAACTGAAAATATAACATAAGAAAAACAAGTGAGCCTTGAGTATAAAAACAGTGTAAGGAATTACACCCTAATGCACCACTTTAGAGTAATTGCTGGTAGTTAACTTCTTATATATAACAGCAAAGTATGTTTTTGGACAGAACTCTGATCTTTAAATTAAACAAAAATATACATGAATGTGAAAGTTAAGTGCATTTCATAACATGGGAAGCCTTCACTGTCAAATTAAGGACTCCAAAATCGTCATATACAAATACAAGGCTTATGCTATACGTCATGACTATGCACCGAGTTTTAAATACAAGCAAGCATGCATGTGGAAACGTACTTTAGTTGGTGTACCTTGAAATCATCTGAAATGATATCCAAGCAGCCAGTGAGCCATTGTTAACCATTAGATATGATTTGATAATAACTTACACCTGGGATAATTCAGAACCAAGCAGAGCAGACCATATTTTGAGAGGAAAAATGTTAAAAATTCCCTACCATTTGTAACCATAAGTGTGAATAAATGTGGATCTTCAATATGTTGTTTTAACTCCTTTTCCTTTGGATACTCTGTTTTTCCACCAAGCGCCTCCCAAAATATATCAGGTTCACTCCCCTCCCGCACTGACATAGGTTGCAATGTTGGCTGCAAATATCATCCATAATAATTTTCTTTTTGATAAGGGGCGGTGACCGAGTAGAGAGAGATACTTATAATAAAAAAAATTAAAATCCTGCCTACAACTGTGAGGCAA
Organism: Mercurialis annua; assembly: GCF_937616625.2. Taxonomy (NCBI): domain Eukaryota; kingdom Viridiplantae; phylum Streptophyta; class Magnoliopsida; order Malpighiales; family Euphorbiaceae; genus Mercurialis; species Mercurialis annua. The sequence goes on along the minus strand of NC_065575.1, from coordinate 343,678 downwards.
CTGCTTAATTTCTTTTAAAAGTAAACAACTGAATCATATGCAGGAAAGAAGAAAAGTACAACATTTAGGCTAACGGGCAAAACTTTTAAAAATTCTTCCAGTAGCTTAAGGGGACCTAACTTGTTTCTAGTCAACTTTTTATGTAAGATATTAAACTGTTAATGATAACATATATTCTACTGCAAATAATAAGATGATTGGAGGTTCAAATTTATGCAGCAAATTCAAGTAACAGATCGATATAGCAAATAAAAAACAAAAATAAAAAGCAATAAGTCCCAAGTTTAGAGCACAAGATTGCCTACATTTATCAATCCCAGCATTCTATCAACAAGCTCATGGTCAACTGTAGATGACAAATTCCCCATCCAAGTAAACAGACACGTTCTAGTTTGCAAGATGTAACAATAGGAGGAATTCAGAGAGCCTGATACCTGCACCAGTTCCAGATCAATAGAATTTATAAGGACGTGTCACGTGTCCATTATCAGAAATACAGATTGAAAAAGAAAGAACCATGATTCTAAATGATTGAATCATAAGAATTGAAGAATTTCAGTTTCATGCTTGATAAGAACTAAATTAAGCAAGATTTTCAGGAAAAATTAGTAGCCTGGATTAATTGCCCAAACTTTGTGTTATAAGACTATAGAACATCCTTTAAAAATAGAGTGCTAAAGTGAAGTATAATTTGGATCCACCCATAAAATTACTTGATCAACTTGGATGGCTTGCATGCTATTTTGACTTGTCCCTTGAACTCGAAAGAGTGCTATCTTTCCTTCATCATAAGTTTCATCCACATAAGCATTTTCTGATATGAACCTCTTATACCGTTTACTTAAACCTCCCTATGAGAAATGGAAGAACAAAGTATTGCACCGGTCAGTGCATAACTAAGAGAGGAAACAAGAATTTGATACAGGAAAAAAATAGAATAAGATAAATACATAAAATTATAGGTTATTTAGCCAGAACAGACCTTGAAAACAATGAGAGTCTGGAAAATCAATAATAGTTGAAGTGGCTCATTGTCCTGAAAAACTCGAGCCTGAACCCAGAATATTACAACAAAACCAAAGAAAATAATTGCTTGAGCATGCAGGAACTTCAAGTTGATGTATAGGAATATACAATGTATTGACTTAAAAAGTTTATGCTAAAATTTGATATAACCACCTAGAGGATTTTCTGAAGCTTTGCAAATTGCCTCAAGTCTTTACGAAAATATTGAGAACAGAGGAAATGCTTTATTTGCGGGGAAATTAAACATGAATTCAGCAGGCAAAATAACATCATTCAGTACTCTAAGAAGCCGTTTACAAATTGCAATTGGCATTGAATATTTTACTTTAAGATAACACGTAATTTTTTCTAATCATATTTTTAAGAACAATGTTAGTGAACCAGAGACAAAGTGATAGCTACAGAGACAGCTGGTCCAAAAGCAATTAGGGACGGTTCCCGAAACATACATTGTTAACCCATGCTCCTAATGTATGCCCCAAACTACAAAACAGTTATAATAATATGAGTTTCAAAATGGAACGTAGAGCTGATGTTTAAGATGACAGCTTCCAGTACTTTAACCCTATTGCTTCCAGCTTAAAACATTATTTCAAAATCAAGCACATAAAGACTGCTAATTTAAATGAATGCTAGCATATGTTAAAAGCAACACATGACTATTACTTGACTATTCATAGTAACATATTTATTCAGCTTAGTTTGCTTACATTTCTAACATCAAACTGCAAAAGGCGTTCCAGAGATAGACAAACTAGAACTAACCAGAACGTGATCACCCTTGGCTGAGTCTGCAATAGCATTTATATGGGAGATGGCATCAATTCTGTCTTCCTGGAAGTAAGAAAAGATCATATGCACATAAGCACAAAACGTGTGTTGTAAATCAAGTAACCACGTTATATACATTTTTTAATTTGTCCAGAGAAGTCATGTTTAAAAGGAATTAGACTAACAAAAAAAACGGCAGAACACTTTTGGACTCGGCAAGTATAGTTAATCTTAAATAATTAGCAAGAAAATAATCATCCAATTCCTTATCCATCATGTCATTTTCTTTTCCCTTTGTTTTCATTATCGGGCCTTCCTATGAATATTTTAAGACAGAAAATAAAACTTGATTGCAACAATAAATTTGCTGAAACTAAAGAAAGACCCTTTATCAAAGAAAACAGTAGCTACTCGGCTCTTGACCCAAGTTAGGTATCTCAAATAAAAGCATCTATCCTTACATGCTCACAATGCCAACATGATACTGTTAAAAGATATTCAAGTATTAATTTCCACAGCATTTTTATATATGTAGATATGAGCAGCATTTGAAGCTTACAGACCTCTACGCTTTCAAGACCAAACCACGCATAAAATATATTTTCATCCCTTTCATCACCAGCGTATGCATATTGAACAATATAGCAATCCCCACTGAAAAGCTTTGTCTGCTCTTGAGCAGAAAGAAGGATCAATTCATCACCATTCACCCGCCAAACCTAGAATAATAAGATTGCATCAAACTAAAACACTAAGATCATATTAATTTGCAGCAGAGCTTGAAAATAAGACAGAATTAGGTAAGAAACTACTTTTAGTTTTCCATGTAAATTTATATAAGGCGGACATTCTTCAACATTAGGAAGCTCCTTCACATCATAACCTTGTCGCTTAAACATTGCTGAGAAACATAAACGTACAAGTGAAAATAAAAAAATTATTTGCATCAGAAAATATACTAACACTGTACTTTCTAACTATTTAGTTTTGTGATTTCCCCATCAAATTTTGCTGCAGAATCATACCTGCTACTTTTCCTCGACCTTCTTCATATAACTTGGGTTCCACTTGTGGCCAACTCTCGAAGTATGACCTGAACACAGGAGTTTCTAATCCTTCAGTTAGAAAAGTTAAATGGGTTGCAGTGGACCTGCCTTGACTTCTCAAAAATTCCTGCAATATGTTAGTCCGTTAAAGGTTAGGAACAATGTCCTAGAGAATCACTATGGATAAACAAAGTTTCATTTACAGCTACAACATCACACATATGCATAACACGTTCTCCTTGATTTCATCATTCCCTAATTTGTTTTATGACTCGCATTGTTGGGAAGTCCAACGACTTGAAAATTTGAGTTGCATGATAATCATACCAAGTGCAGAGTAGTTTTAAGCTTACTTGGTTTTGAGTGAAATGAGAACTAGAAATACTAAATTACAATGACAAACCACAACTGTAATCTTCCTTTCATAAGGCATTAAGGCTATGACAGGTAGACTACGCATTGCCTTGTAAAATTAATATGGTGGTCAATTTGCTTCTCCATAATCATAATTTGCACATGAACTCTGCAGACACACAGAGCCTCTCCTCTCTCACCCTGTTTCCCCCAGGATTGGCTTCACTACTGTTTCCACTAATCGTAACAGAGACTATAAAATTAAACCTATTAAGCAGTCTATTTATTAAATATTTGAAAAAGCATGTCAGTTTTAGGATACCATCCTAACCATATGACCAAAATAGACATTGCGACCACAGTATATACGAATTACAAAGTCTCAAAAGATATAGCCATCTGTCTTTGTCAACTAGCAGGGTGAGATGCTTTGGAAAGAGTAATAGAAGATTATGATGATGAAGAAAAAGTGTCATACTTCAATAGCAGATATTGATGTCTTCCGTTCTGTAATAGAAGTATTTTTACCCATCCATACAGATATCTCAGAACCACATTCCAGCATATAACACTTATTTGAGTTGAGCATTTCTTTCTTCAATGAATTACTTTCACTTGGACATAGATTACCCTGAGTTGTTATCCTGTAGATAAGACCATCAATAATAATTCTGAGAAAGTACAGCATTATATTTATCATAAAGAACAATGGAATAGGAATAATAATTTAAACAGATATATGCATAAAGAGAACAATGGAATAGGAATAAGAATTAACATTGATATATGCATAGAGAGAAAGATAAATTTCATCAAGTTGAGGAAAATAAAATCAGTATATATATTGAGAAACAATACTGTTCTGTATGCCTCAGGCCTCCAGCTGACTTTTACAATAGATGACTGGCAAATTAGTAATCACAAGAGCTTGCTTGACTTTCAAAAAGATTAAACATACTCTTAAGAATTTTCATGACCAGGAATGGTTACAAGTGCAAAACAAGGGAAAATGTGTCGAAAAGAAGGCAAGACTCACCAGAATAATTGTACAGGTGAACTTTCAGTTTCTTTCTCAATGCCAGAAGGCGAGTCCTTTGGAATAGGAGCATAACCGCCAAACAAACTCCAAAATTCACCAACATCTGAATCACCAACGAATTTCCCATCCTCTGCAAGGCAGAGCAGTTAACTCCAGTTCCCTTTTTTTGGAGAAGAGAGAGAGAGAGATAGGGAGAGACTCCAACCTATAGTTGCCACATCACATTTCCCCCCATGTTTGTTTTCCTTGATATACTGAACGACCTCCAAAGCTTTAGCTCTTTCTTGTATGCTCGAGTTGCACCCACAGAAAAGAAATATTTTTGGTGCAGTATCTAGAAGGAAGACATCATTGTGGTTCAAGGACGACCGAGAAAAAGGCACCTGATCATGATAGACGCCTTAAAAATCACACTCATTGAACTCCAACCAGGCTAAGAGGATTAAAAACACACAAAATGTTCCATTAAAAATGAAGAGATACACAGCATGAAGATAAGATGTGGAGGGGTTGGGATGATATGTGCATGTTAAAGTTTCTTAGCTTATGGAATTGAGCCCAATGTTGGATATTGCACAATAAGCTATCAGTCACATTTGTGCATGATAGAAACTACCATGAGTAAATACAAACTCAAACTTTACATTGACTTAGATAAGTTGATAGCGAATGAACATCAAGATGCAAGTCAAGCTAGATAGTTGTAAGTCAAAGATAAGAACCTTGAAAGAAAGTGAAAGCTTACCTCTTTCACAGAAACAGCATGATCACCCTTGCATCTTAGCAAAGTGACTTTGTATGAATCGCCATTTAATTTCCCTGACTGCGACGAATATACTCCTTCAGTAGGTAAAACACAAGGCTTGAAGTATGACAAAAATTTCACAGTTTCCTGGCCCTGCACTTCCCTATACTGAACAGTACATGACCCTAGAGCTGCATCTAATTCAAGGGCTTTATCTGATGCCAAAGCTGAATCCACCTGAAATGAGAATGCATGCAGGAAACAAATAAATGCCGATATCTGGCCCATATAACTCTGGCTATCTTATAACACATATGAACTCATGTGTACACTACAAATTACTATAATCATCAAGAATTCTACTCATCAAAGCCAAATTCTAAGAGCGGAAGACTTGAAAATGCAAACCTGAGTTGCATTATTGCCTATCCAGTAATGTATGTCATGGTGAGGAGGTCCATTTTTTAGCAAAACAGTCTGTTTATAAACAAAACAGAAGAATCAAGATGCAACTTCATGAAAGAAAACAGCAGTATTGAAGGGAAAGTTAAAGATACATTGAGAACAACAAATGCATTCCCAGAATAAAATTTGCCGTGCAAAGATTTCGGGAGCGGAAGCAATCGAAGATTCTGCACACACCAGATCTCCACACCTCTTCAGTATTCTTTAAGGAAACAAAATAAAGCAAGTAGTAGAAAGCATTCTATTAAATTAAAACAAAAAAATGAGAGGAAAAAGGATACGGTTTAGCTCCGGCGCCAAGGAAGGCGGGGTCGACATCTTTGGCGACAAAAGCCATTGCCTCTCATGTATATTTTCTGACAATACTAATTGACGTTAGATCATGCTCTAAATGTAATACAAACAAGAGGAGAAGTAATTAAGCAAGTTTATTACCAGTTCAATTATGCAGTCAAAATAAATAAATTAAGGGAAATGAGTAAGAATTATTAAGGTTCAAAAACTAGTAGAAAGCGGAAGGCATTCAAAGTTTAAATGTTACTTGCAAAGTCAAAAGGCAAACACAGAGAGGAGAAGTGAGAAAATGGCACATGGCTTTCCTGGCCTTTGCCGGCCACCTAAGCATGGGACCCACAAAGTATCAACTTTTTGTATTTTGAGTTGTGACCGGTCAAATGGATCACCAGCTCTTTTCAGATTTCCAAACTGTTTGGATCAGCTCTTTCTTATAGGAGTGGGAAAAAAACCGGTCAGATCGTAAAACTGATCCGAAACCGTAAAATTGAACCGGAAAATATGATTAACCGGTTCAAGAGTTTAGATTTAAATTTTGATTTTTGATTTTTGTGGTTAATGGTTTAGGTTTAGATTTTAAAATTTTAAAAACCGCGATTAACCGGTTAACCTGTTTATAAATAATATATATTACTATAATAAAATATATTTTATAATCTACACATATAAAAATTCTAAACAAAAAAATATTTTAAAAATATTTTATTTATCAATATATTTTAATTTTAGAAGTATATATATATATTGAAAGAACTTTATTTTTCTTAATAAAATATGCATATACCTAATTGAAATATGAATAAGTACAATTTATATTTTAATAATTAAATAGAATGAAAATTAAAGTTTAATTATTAGACTATATTTAAAATTTTATCTATAAATTTTATCTTTTTTATATCTAATTTTTTTAATGGTTACATGGTTAAAAACCATAAAACCGAAAAACCGAACCATTTTAAATGGTTAACCGATTTAATGGTTAACCGTTTAAAATTTTAGGTTTAGGTTTTTAATTTTAAAAACCGAACTGCTATGTACCGGTTTACATATTACCCTCGTGGACCGGTTAACCGGTCCATGCCCACCCCTAGTTTCTTATAAATTTAATTTCTATTTTTATTTAAATTTAATTATTTAAAAAAATTCTACCTTTTTTTTCATTTATACTCTGATCTTGTTAAAAAAATCATTTGTAGCCAATTTTAGATTTTTAGCTTTTATCTCTACCCAGTACAAAAATATAATTGATAATTTAATAAATAAAAAAATAAAAAAAATTAGAAATAATTAAATAAAAAGTATATCATACGTCTAATTAGTATAAATATAAACTGAAAGATTATCTTAAATTTTTTTGCAAATGAAAAGAGGTAATTTTAGTACTTTTATGTAGAGATGAAACCTAAAAAAACTCAAAATTGGGTACAAATGACTTTTTTAAAGGTCGGGGTATAAACGAAAAAAGGTTCAAGTTAGGATTTTTTTAAGTAATTAAATCTTTTATTTATTGAACTATAAATATATTATATTATATAATATTAATAATTATTTTTATAAGAAATAATATTTAATTTAAATTTATTTATATATTTTTTTTGATAAATTTATGATTTATTTAAAAAAATATTAAATTATAATTATTTTAATATAAACAAAATAATTTTATATAATTTATAAACAATTAGAGTATTAAAAATAATTAAAATAAATTTATATATTAAAAAACGATATATTTTAATAGGGGTACTTTTATCTAAATAATTAAAAAAATTGAAACAGCTATCGGTTGTTGGCAAAAACTTCCAAAATGGAGTTTTTCAAACAACAGCAGTTGGAGGTTCAAAAAACTTTTAATAAAATCCCACTAAACGCTTTGGTGGAGCTTTTTGAAAAGTAAAAGCAAAAAGTTCCACCGAAAAGCTTAAACAAACACCCCTTTCATCTCCTTTCAATAGTCGACGTCGTTTACTGAGATCAAAATATGTTATTTTCAAAAGGGCTCTGAATGAACCGAGATGCTCGGCATTATACTCTTTAAAAACTTAGTCCGTGTCTGCTCGTATACTAAATAAACCGAATTGAAGCTTAATTTATATTCATGTACTTAAACGAGCCGAACTTAGATAACTTTTGTATATAGCTTGTTTACTAGTTCGTGAAGGGGCTCGTATAAGAGTTCGTGAGTTGGTTCATATAAAAGTCTGAGAATTGTACATTAGCAAATTAACTTGTATGAATGTCTATTCATTTAGATAATAAACGAGGTTGATTGTTTCTTCGTTTAAGTGTCAAACAAGTTAAGCTCGAACTTAACTTGTTAACAGCGTAAATGAACGAGCTCGATTCATTAATACTTAAACGAACAAAAACGAACCGAATATGAATATTGTAAATTTTAAATAAACCAAATACAAATATATTTTTTCAATTTCAAACAAGCACGAAATGAACTAAACTTGAACATCTGAAAGTTTGACTAAATTTGATTTATTTAAATCCTTAATTATCAAATACTCAAAAGTCGAGACAAAGTTCGGAAACTAATAAAATAAATTAGCCTGCTCAATTTATCATGAAATAAATAAAAAACTTAAACATGCATTTTTTAATAATATTTGTAAATGATAGTAGATATAATATAATTTTATAAATTTTGTTTAAATTTTGTTTAATTTTTCAAATAATTTTATGCTTTTTAAAAAATATTAAATAAATCTAATAGTTAAAAGTCATTTATTTTTTAATAGTTTTATTTAAAAATTAAATTACTAATAGATTTTTAAAATGATAATATTAAATTTTGATGAAACATAAAAAAATAACAAGCGAAATTACAATAAACTTTTATTTTAATGAGGTGTTATAATTTGATAGGTTCAGACTACGAATGATGTGGTGGATTGAGACTACCTAAAAATTTCTCCAAAAATTGTCGGCTAATAATTATCCATAACCCCTCACTTTTGGGTCTATTTTACTAAATTCTATGATGTTTAAAAACGATCACTAAATCTCCTGATTTTTGTGGCGGTGCTCGATAAACCCCGTAAATCCAAACATCAGTGATTTTTAAAAAAATGGTGATGTGACAATAATTTTTTTATGTCAGACCCATCAAAAATTTGTCGTGGAGGTGGCGGCGGGAGGTTGGCGGTGGCCGGAAAATGGTGGGTGATGGTTAGGGTGAAGTGGTTTGATTAGATTTAGTTGGGTTTGATTTGAATGGTTGAGTTGGGTGTTTTTTTTAAAAGTTTCTTTGGGGTTTTTGACAAAAAAGTTCCCCCCTTATAGGGGAAATTCGAATTTTGTGCCCCAGAACACAAAAATTACATTTTTGTGCCTGGGGCCCACGCTGCCCGCAAACAGCCATTGCGGGCAGCAATATTGCCCGCAATGGCTGTTTGCGGGCCAGTTAATCACCCTGATTAAGGGTGATTAACTGGCCCGCAAACAGCCATTGCGGGCCAGTAATGAAATTCCCTGCCACATGGCAGGGAATTTAATGTCGCCCGCAATGGCTGTTTGCGGGCGACATCCCCTATATAAGGGGGGTGTGTGGTGAATTGTTTCACCACACTTACACTTCAAAGCAAACATTAAAAAAAAAGCTTAATCGGATTTGGAGTAATTTGGCGGATTTGGAGTAATTTGGTGGATTTGGAGTAATTTGGCGGATTTGGAGTAATTTGGCGGATTATTTTTGGAGCTTAATCGGATTATTTTGGAGCTTAAAATTTTATTATTATTATTTTGCGAGGACTACAAGAGGTAAGTCCGTATTACTTTTTACTTTTTATAGCTAATTTTTTTTATTAATAAATATTAAATGTGTATTGTTAGATTTAGAATTTAGTTAATATTAGATTTAAAATTTATATTATTAGATTTAGATTTAAAATATTAAAACGATTTGTATGAATATAAAACACAAAAACATTATAGAATGAACATTACTCATAAATATTTGATAAAATATATAATAGTTTGGTTAAAATGTGGACGATTTGCTAAATAGTTAAATAAATTAATTTAAATTTTTAAATAAATTGTTTATAAATTGTTAAAAATATTACTTTATAAATATATATAAGTGAATTAAATTTATCATTTTTTTAATCTAAAAATATAAATTAAGCCTAGAAATGTACATTTGTAGAAATTACTTTAATATTAATTTATTACGCATGTTTGTAGTAATGGCGTCAAACAATATATTATTTGTGATATGGTGTGATGGTAGCATCATAAACTCCCCTCGTGGAGTTGAATATTTGGGGGGTAGATATGTTCATGTGCCGATTAATGGAAGAATAAATTTTGGGGAGTTGGCCGAAATATGTAGAACGGCAGTATCTACTAGTGTGAGCCCTCCGGAGGTGACGAAAATTTATTTTCGGCTACCTCATGTTGAAAGGTACGAGATATGTTCATACTCGTTGTTCGAAGTGCAAGATGACCAACACGTATTTGCGATTCTGAACCAGACAGCTCGGATGCCGACGTTGAACGTGTTAGAGTTCTACGTGGAGTATCATATTTCGGCTTCTAATGAAACTTCGATGCAACTAGATTTATGTTCTAGTGAGTCTGAGAGAGGCAGTGTGGAAGAGGAAGAAGATGAGCACTATGATAGTGAGGAAGAGGATATGGAGGATATTCTAATCGCTGAACAACCAAGTAATATTACACATTACCAGTCTCGACTTCCGCAACACATACGATGTGTCGATCTCAGTGACTTTGATGTGGACGAGACATGGGAAGCGCCGAACATTGAATGGCAGCGTGGGATGGAATTTCAAACCGGGATGATTTTCTCGAGTCGATTGGCTGTGCGAACATGTGCCATTACTTATTCGGTTGATAATGGACGAGAGTTTAAGAGTCGCCGGACAACAAAAACAACACTGGTCCTAGTTTGCAAGCATCGAGAAATGTGCGATTGGTGGCTGCGGGCCACCCTGCTTCAGAAAACCAACACATGGACGTTGACGAAATATATATGGCCACACAAATGCGATATGCTAGCGTCAACTCGTAACCACAGAAATTTCGGAATTATTCAAATTGCCGATTTTATTAAGACTCAAGTGTTGGGGCAGCGTGATATTCGGATTAAGACGCTTATGGCAGGGATTTTAGAATCCTTAGGACTGGACCTTCCATATAAGCGGGTGTGGTATGCAAAGGAGAGAGCAATTAGCAGCGTCTACGGGGACTGGGAATATAACTACACGCAAATCACGAAATTCATGGATAATGTGGTCGAAGTGAATCCTGGATCCTTTTGGCATGGTGAAGGTATGAAAATAAATCACTTTTGTAAATTTAATATGTAATTAAATTTACATTATATCCTAACTATATCCATTTTAAACAGGCCGACTAACTGATTGCGGTGGGGTGCAATGTAGAATTTTCAAGCGAATGTTTTGGACCTTCTTTCCGATGGTTGACGGATTTCCATTTTGCAAACCAGTTCTATTCATCGACGGGACGCACTTATATGGTAAATACAAATTGCATATGTTGATAGCGTCGGCGGTAGATGGCAACAACCACATAATGCCAGTGGCGTTTGCAATAGTTGAGTCCGAATCTAGTGAGAGTTTTGAATATTTTTTGAATCATCTTGGAGATCAAGTCATTCGCGACCGAAAGGTGGCCATTGTATCAGATCGTGCTCCCGGATTAATATCGGTTTTGAGGCGTCCGGAATGGGAAGGGATTGATCATTTTTTCTGTATTCGGCATTTAATGGCTAATTTCCACACTCATATCAGAAATAATGATATGAAGTTGCTGGCTGAGAAAGCAGGTATTTTGCTGTCACTCGTCAACATTTCTGGTTATTGAACCAAAAAAGAGTATAAATTTTGCATTAACAAATACCTCATATTAACGTGTAGGTCGGACTTTTCAAGAGAAAAAGTACGAGCGATACATGGCCACTATGGCAATAAGATCTCCGGCGGGGTATGCTTATTTGACCGATGAGAGATATCTTAAGAAAGAACAGTGGGCTTTGTGTTGGGACATTAAGGCGCAAAGGAACGGTGTAATGACGACGAACTACGCCGAGTCCATTAATGCAACTCTAAAGAATGTAAGGGGGCTTCCAATCACAGCGATGATAGAGGCTATCTTTGACAGACTCAGCGATATGTTCGTCAAGCGTTGGGAAATGTATAAAGGGATAATCAAAAAAGGCGTCATGTTCACTCCGATCTGCAACACGCATCTGAAAAATGCAACATTAAAGGCCCGCACTCATAAACTCAAGAAATATAACCCGGACACCCTGACTTATCGAGTGATTACAAAGAAAGACAATTTTCGAAGAAAGGGAGGAAATATTCAGAAGGTCAACCTTCAAATGATGAAGTGCACGTGCGGGGAGTTCCAACACCGCCAGATCCCTTGCTCCCATGCCATGGCAGTCATTCAACAAGAAAAGTTAAACCCTCACAACTACGTAGGGTGGCGGTACCAAACCAAGAATGCCATACAAGCATGGAATACTCAATTTAATCAATTACCTACCGACGAGCTGTGGATTGGTTCTCGGGAGGTGCCATTTATTCCAGACATTAACTTGATAAGAAAGAAGGGACGACCGGTAAACCAAAGGATTAGAAATGATATGGACCAGACCTACAGAGAGGACAGCGACCCTAATTTTTGCAGTAGATGTAGTATCGCCGGCCATAATGCTTCGACTTGTACTAATTATCCTGATATGTGAATTGTATAAAATCTTAATAGCTGCTCTTTTGAAATTTAAAGTCTTAGTAGTTGCTCTTGCAAATTTTGATGTTATTTGCATTTTGCATTGTGTAATATATAGGTATGAGTTCGTCAAGACGTCAAAATTCTTCGACAATTCAAGTTGTGCAGAAATATGAGGATCATTTTTGTGAAGTTTGGTATGGAAAAAAACGAGCTTTTCAAAATAGCCCAATCCATCCTTGCATGGATAAATCACAAGCCGGACATATATTTGTTGGTCGGCACACAAAAAATTTGAATGATTTTGGAAACGTTGTTGTTTCACCTGAGCCTTCGTGGGGAAAGTTGTGGGAACGCAGATGCGAGATGGAGGCCTACTGTGATTTTCACAGCATATCTGTACCGGCGGCAATATCCGCAACAATTTCGAGAAACACGGAAACGTCAATCCAATTATTGATGGAACGCCTTCAGATTGAAATACATGTGATGTCTTTACGGCTCAAGACATTTCACGAAAATTTGGGCGATGGTCGAACCTTTCATGTTGATGAAAGTAACCCCCAGTCATGGAATAGTATGGAATTACAGGATTACGACGACAGTGATTCTGATGATTTTGTGAAATATCTCCCCTGGACTTTAATAAGATGTTGTTCACAGTGCTATAACTGGTGAAAGCTATTGTGATGAATTTGTAACTGGACCTTGTGTTAAATTTGTAAAATCGTATCTAATTTGTATCGAACTTATTCGGTTAAATTTGTATCGAAGTTATCATATGTAATTTCTATTTCCTATTTCGTATGTCAAATTGGTGTATAATTTTTGGAGCTTTCATCTATCTATGTTTTTAATTTGTATCTATGTTTTTTAATGTATACGTTAAATTCGTATCTAATTTTAATATATTTAATTTATTCTAAATCTATTTGTGCATTTTCAGATATGGCTGGCCCTGCTCCATACGATTACTTCCTTCCCGGACCGCGGGATGGAGGTTTAGTACTGCACAGACAGCATGATCACAGGTCCGACACGGTTTGGCAGCATCCGGTAGGCAATGATTTCTTTAAATGGATAACGTTTCGTTGTTGTTTTATTTTCCAACTGATATCTTTAAATTTTTCATTTCAGGAGACTTCGGCTTTGGGCTCGCGCAGGAGTGCCTCATTGACCCGAATAGAGGATATTCATCCGCGCATTCGAGATGGAGTATTGCGGACAGCACTGGGACCCTTCATTACTATGCGGCAATACACCGTAGACATGACTCTGGTGACTGCATTAGTTGAGCGGTGGAGGCCGGAGACCCACACTTTTATGTTTCCTGAGGGGGAGTGCACAATAACCCTTCAGGACATAGCGATCTTGACGGGACTCCCCATAAATGGGGCTGCTGTTACCGGACCGACTATCAGAGGTTGGAGCAGTGTTACTCGCCGACTGCTTGGGAGAGATATGGTAGGGAGTAGAAATTGTCAGGGATCCTTTGTTACCACTAGTTGGCTAGTCGATGAGTTTGATAGCTTCACACGGATACCTGATGCGGCTTCAGATGAGCAGATCGACTGGGCAGTTCGGGCGTACTTGTTGTTCCATCTACACGCCTGGTGTTTTTCCGACACGAACAGCGGGCAGATCGGACTGAGGATTCTTCCACATCTGGAGGACTTGACGGCATTAGGGAGCATTAGTTGGGGTTCAGCGGCGCTCGCACACCTTTACCGCGAGATGTGCTTGTGTACTATGGTTTCGCAGAATAGGCGAAACATCGGGGGGCCGCTTTGGATTCTTCAGCTATGGGCATTCGAGCGCCTTAGACCATTCAGGCCGAGGTTGAGATACCCGGCCATCACACCGCACTTACCGTTGGGTGACAGGTACATCATTTTATTAATACTTACATGAACAATTATTAGTAATTTTTATTTTTTTTATTAACAATGTTGTACTTGCGCAGATGGGCGGGTCCGCTAGATTTTCGACGGGTTCTTCATCGCAATCTGGATGCCATGAGATTAGCACTAGATGTATTACGTTACTCGGATGTGAGTTATTTTGGAAACCTTTATTTTATAGTTATCAATTTGCACAACAACATTGCTAAAGTCTTTATTTTATAAATGCAGATCGATTGGCAACCATACACCGAGGATGTTATCAGCCAGCTACATCCTTATTTTTTGGATGGTGCTCAGTTCTGGCGTGCTCGCGTGCCACTGATTTACTATCATATTATCGAGTGGCACCAGCCGGATAGGGTGATGGCGCAGTTTGGTTTGCTTCAGCCTATACCTGAACCACCTTCCCAGCTCCACATCCACCACACTGTCCAGTTTCGGGGGAGCTCAAGCTTCCAAAACACATTTAGCGAGTATGTCGCGATTTGGGACTCCAGGGAACTGTATGTGGTCCAAGGCCCGTTGCTGGACCATCCGCCCCACTTCCATTCAGAGTACATGGAGTGGTACAGACGCATCAGTAGGAGATGGATTACCCATCACGGAGCAGAGACTGGATCAGCTGTATGTAATCTACATAATTCTAATTTAAATTTTCTTTTATTCAATATGCTAACTGACTTTCTATTTTAATTTTTTTTCAGCGTGATGCCATGGAGAGGATTCGCTTACAGTCAGAGGCAGGGTCAAGTATTGGTACTTACGCTCGTAGTTACCAGTTAGGCACCATGGAGGACCGGAGGGACACACAGTGGCCACCCCCAGAGCCTGCTGTTCTGCCACAGCCCTTGCCTCATATAGATCCCCCGACGGTCGACGTACAGCGTATACGAGGTCGTCGTCGGGATAGAGCCAGACCTCACGAGGCGACGCGCGAGATGGCAGAGAACCCTATGCCACCCCCAGTACGTTTTAATCTAAAATTTTTTTATTGAATATTAAATCAATAATTCTAATAAACAATTTGTTTTTTAGGTCGACTTTCACGGGGATACTGAGGATTTCGTCCGACAGTATTACGGGTCTACGACGTATTATGGGAGTACCTCAGCGCAGACACAGTGCCCACCAGCTGCATCATTTTCGGTACCACCTACGGACCCTCTCCCGGCACAGGTACGTTTCAATCTCAATTTAAATATTTTCCAAATTAATATCAATTATAATAATTATTAATTTCTTTTCTTTCAGCATGATTTCTTTGGGGATACCGAGGACTTCATTCGCCGCTATCCAGCTTCGTCTTTTACGGTACCGCCTGCGTCTGTACCCTATGTAGGCCCGTCATTTGGGGAGGCAGAGTACATCACGCCGCTGGCCACTCCTCCTCCACAGTTCTCACAGCATCCGGCTTCTGCTTTTACCCCGTTCCAGGCGACTCAGACGGCGCAGACACCTCCTCCTCAGACACCTACGTATTTGCCGACTGTTCCTGTATTTGACGATTCTTGGAACTTTAGCTCCCTGACCACTCCACCCTCACAGCGGTCCCGACTTATGGAGGGGGGCTACATTCCGATGCTGCCAGGTCAAGATCCGGGCTCCTCTTCTCGCCCGACTCAGAGTCCCTCCCAGATGCATTTTTCTCTGGATGATCCTTGGATCAACAGTTTGGTTCAGGACCCACAGCCGTTTTGTGACTTCCAAGGAATGCAGGCTCCTTCTTTTTCTCTGGGATTAGGGTTAGACCCCTCCTCACAGGCTCCTGCTCCTGAGGTGGATGATGATGACGAGATTGAGGATGTGGCCAGTCCAGTCGCCGATAGTGGAGAGAGAAGCTCCGGACCAGATGGAAGACGTTACCGCCGTTTGACTGATAGTCAGACGAGTCGACGTGTCAACAGGGGTTACGACATGAGGACACGCTTACGGAGTCCTGATAGATCAGACTTTACTGAGTAGTTTTGTTATTTTTGTACAATTTTAAATTTTTGTATTATTAATTTATTTACGGTTACTTTTAATTGTGTTGTATGGTTTTTATATATTTATGTATAATTTCTTTTTAATTTATTTTTATCGCTTAAATATTATTCGGAAAGACGCTCAATTCCTTTTAAATATCGAAATTGTAGATAATTTTTATTTATAATATTTCAATTTTTAGTTGTGAATTTTCTTTTAAAAATTAAAAATAAAATAATTTGTTTTTTTTTTTAAAATTCTGCTGCCAATGATTGGGGAGAGAATCTCCCCGATCATTGGCTGCTTAAGCAGCCCGCAATTAGCCATTGCGGGCTGCTTAAGCACTTAATCCAGCTGTTAATCAGCTGGATTAAGTGGCCCGCAAACAGCCATTGCGGGCCACATTTCTGCCCGCAATGGCTGTTTGCGGGCAGCGTGGGCCCCAGGCACAAAAATGTAAATTTTGTGCTTTGGGGCACAAATCCGGGTTTTATATTATAAGGGAAGCACTTTTTTGTCAAAAACCCGTTTCTTTGGGGTATTTTGAATATTTTTAGATTTATGATAAAGTGTCAGCTGATATCTAACATGGGGACAAATTTTTATTAGGTCTGATATCAAAAAAAACTTGCTGCCACGTCACCATTTGTAAAAAGAATTGCCGGACTCGGGAAATTTAGCGAGTGCTACTACAAAAATGAGGAAGTTTAGTGAGTATTTCTAAACATTAGGAGTTTAGTGATTACAGGCCCAATAGTGTGGGGTCATGGGTAATTATGAACCAAAGCTGCCCTAAACTCCTATCACGTTTTTATACAAAAATCAATTGGAAGAGAAAGAGAAGGGAAAGAAAATGAATCCGTTAACGCTGGTGAAGAGAATACAGAGCATCAACTCAAAAGAAGCAGAATTAGGGATCTCAGAGGAGGCTTCTTGGCACGCCAAGTACAAAGATTCCGCTTACGTTTTCGTCGGCGGTATTCCTTTCGACCTCACCGAAGGCGATCTCCTCGCCGTCTTTGCGCAGTTTGTATTTTCTTTCTCACTTTTTCTTCTTCTTCTTCTTCTTCTTAAGCTATCAGTTCAGTGGATATAATTGTCTTTTTCTTTTCAGATGCGGAGAAATTGTGGATGTGAATCTTGTTAGAGACAAAGGCACTGGTAAATCCAAAGGTTTTGCTTTTGTTGCCTATGATGATCAAAGAAGTACTATTCTTGCTGTAGGTCAGTTCCTTCTTTTTCTTTTCTTATTTGCTTCACTCATGAATTCTTCATAACTCTTACACTTGCCAATTTTTACTTATCCTAGATAATTTGAACGGCGCGGAGGTTGCTGGCCGAACTATACGGGTGGATCATGTTAGTAAATACAAAAAGAAAGAGGAAGAGGACGAAGAAACCCAACGTCAAAAGAGAGAAGCTCGAGGTGTATGCCGCTCTTTTCAAAGGGGTGAATGTACCCGTGGTGCTAGCTGCAAATTTTCTCATGATGAGCAAGTAAGACCACTTTTTAATGCTCTTCTGTTCATTACTTCTTTCTATCGGTTTCCTTATAACTATGCTCATGCTCAAGTCTTTGATCTTGGAATGAATGTTCAGAATGAAAAGAATATGCGATGGATATCAGATACTAGGATATTAACTTGCACATCATACTTTAAATTTATGAAGTTGTTCATCATGGGCTACATTTTTTGCTTGTTTTGAATTAATTGGTAAAAGCAAGGTGATGGGACTGGTTTTCATTGCCCATCAGTCTAGTTTGGTGTGAGAAAGAAAACATTGTTGGCTTGGTCTAGCAGGTCCTCCAATTTGAGCACCATGTATCATATATGTATCTCTACATGCAACTACCTGTATCATTCTCGGTTTTGACTTATCTCTCTGTTGCTAAGAGTGTTGGCTCTTTCAACCTTTTGTTCTTCTTCCTTGGCACAATGCTGCAAATTATGATATTTTATTCATTTGATATCTTCATCTCTAGTTTTTTTGGGTAGTGGATTACGGGTTGTTGGAGGAATATCAGGGATCTGCTCTCTCATGCATAATGTAGATAGTATGGCTTGAGAGGACTGCTTCAGTATTTTATGAGCACACATTGGTGTTTCATAGGCATAAGCTTTTTTATTCAGATAATTATGTGACTGGCCTATCTTTTAAGGTTTTATATACGTATTAGTTCTTTTTTTCTCCTATCATGTCCTTAAACCTCCTCCACCCAACCAAAAAACAATAACTTTTGGCTTGTTAATCATTGACTTGGAAAGCATTACCAGTCAGTTTTTTCTAACTGTAGGAGTGGTAATTATATAATTTGATGCCAGAAATATGGCTCATGTTTTGGAACTGGTCATTTGGATAAATTTATTTGTTGCTCAAGTCTTGAGGATCCAGATACTGATTCTGGTAGGGTTGTAATTGACCATGATGGTTGTTTGAGATAATTTTTTTATTTGATCTGGAAATTATCTTTCTCAAGTAGTTTTGGATAAATTTCTAATTTTCTATATGAATATTCTTATTTGTTTCCTGGTGTATTATTCCATTCTTTCTTACATCTTGTATTGTTAAAGTTGGGGAATTGAATTTGCTTATGCTGAGGTATACTGCTCCCAATTCTAATCAATGAGCGTTGAGGTATTAATTTTATACTTTGCTTTCTTTCTCCTTACAGAGAGCTGCAAACACTGGGTGGGGTGCTCAAGACAATGGTCCTAGATGGGGACATGACAACTTTGAGGGCTCAAAAAAGAGTGAGAAAAGGTTTGTCAAAGATGGCATCTCAGAGAGCCACCTTAAACAGAGTGATAAGGGCGAAGATAGGAGATTCAAACGGCATGATGCTAATGAAATTGAAAAGTCAAGAGAAGATTATCATATAAGAGATGAGAAGAGATTGAGACGACAGGAAGATGATGAGTTTCAACCAAAGTCGAGAGGAGATAATCATAGGGGAGATGAAAAGAGACCGAGAAGGCACGCAGATGATGAGTTGGAGGCTAACTTAAGAGAAGATTATCATAGGCGTGACGTAAAGAGATTGAGCAGGGATAAAGATTATAATTTTGAGCCAAAGTCAAGGGAAGATGATTATACAGGAGATGAAAGGATAATGAGAAGGCGTGATACTGATGGTTTAGAGGCAAGGTCAAACTCAAAAGACAATGATCATAGGAGAGAAGAACAGAGATTAAAAAGACACGAATCGGGATCCTATCTTAGAGAAGATGATAAAAGAGCACGAGAAAAGGGCTCATCCTATGGTAGGGAGTATACCACCAGTCGCCATAGAGAAAGAGATGAGAGGTGTAGACCAGAGAGATGAGAATTCCTGAATTGGACCATGTTCAGGTGACCAAGTATCGAAAAAGTCATCGTAAGAACTGTGCGCAATTTATATGGCTGTAAAGGGTTTACCTGTACTTCACTTAGAATATAATTATAAACTCTTAACAGGAAGCAGCTACTGTTGCGACATGATAGAAGAGGATGTTTGATGCGGTGTTGCTAATTTTAAATAGACAATTTTGGAGCAGTGGTAATTCATGTGGCTGTAATGGAAGTGTAAAACATTAATGCATTGTGACACTGTTTTTGAGATTAGGTGCTCTTTGTCATTTCACATCTCGAGTTTTTTCTTTATAGATGTTTAATGTGGAGTTTGAGAAATGATGACTGATTATATTTGTCATTTCCTTTTAGTTTGTGTTTCCAATTCATAAATATTTAGCTATGTTGATGCGTGAATACTAATATGGCAGGCAATTAGGCGTTTGGTTCACTTGTTTCTCATCTGGTCTGATTCTTTCTTTTCTGGGCTGGTGCTTCATGCTGCTCACTTTTCAGGACAAGAACTGAATTTTAGATTCATCTACCATCTTGTCCTCATTATATGAATAGGTAAGAGTTCAGTAGAACCTTTAAATTATAAGTATTCGAGCTTGATTTTATATGTTTGTTTTTATATAAAAATGTATTTTTATCAGAAATCTACATTTCTACACTCTTGAAGCACAGCAGTGATCCAACGGTACAATGTAGCAGTTTACAGCTAAAGCCTAAAGAGCATAGTAGATACAGGTATATATAAGTATAACACATTGCATGCTACAGATTCAAAGCTATGTCAAACATGCAGGAAACATAAAAACACCAAACAAGATCCATATTTATACATTTCATGCTAAAACATTGCATCTGAAACAGGGTGCATGGATCTTACTAAAAAACAGAAAAAGAAAAAAGACAAATGACATTCTGCTTATTTCAGGCTCTTCTATCGCATATGTGGTGCATCAGCAACTCCAAACAGGTGAGTCAGCAATGGTGGATCCGAGTTCGTCTGCTAGTAATGGTGCAGTACCAGGTACAAGCACATTCCCTTCTCCATTATTGCCGGTTAATGTTCCTGAGTTATTTTCCTTTGGTGGCCCCTCTTTTAAGAACTCAGCATCAACACTTAATTTTTCTTCTGGATAGGCAACATTACCTGAAAAAGTTATATCATTGTTTATATTTGGCAATAGTTCTCCACTTTGATTAATAACATATCCCTCAACCGTGTTTATCAAATCTGGATTCACCAACTCGTAAACTCGCTCTTCCATGATTTTTTGAGCTTCAGGATTTTTCCAATCTTCTGATACAATTATACTTGTTCCGCTCTCCCAACTCTTGAAAATTCTGTCAGGTCCAGGTTGCCAAATCATTTCTCCTGTACGTTGTTTGAGTATAAACTTGAACTGAATTGTCGAGTCCATTGGAATATCCTACAAGACACAAAACACCCATCTCAAATTTCACTTCAAATATTTATAGATGATGACACAAATTTTGTTCTAACATGTTCTTTCTTACTAGCTTGACATTCCAAATGTGCCCATCTGACCAGTTCATGGGAATAGCATTTGCAGGATTCCAGAAACCAAGCACCTGATCATCACCCACCAACATAAACTGCTCTCCGAACATGCACTTCTTTTGCAGTTGGAATTTCACATGCATGGTTTTTGATGACTCTGAAGAGTAAATAAGGCACCAGTTAATGGGAAGTAACTCCAACCATACTTGATGTCAAGAATAATACAGAGGATGAAGATATCTTACTTATGTTTGGAAAGCCAGCGATTGCATTTTCCATGCTCATTAAAACCTATTATACACATTGAAATCAGGATGAAAAAGAGAAAGCATGAAACCAATTGCCATTCTAAATTGGAAATGAGAAAGCTCGAGAGTAAAAGGTACCTCTGCAGCATCATGGGCCACATGAGATTTAGCGATTGTTCCACCGGAGTTATGGAAATCTAGTCCCCTGAAAGTTGGAGACCTTGAAAAGCCAAAATCAGATCGTCCGAGCAGAGTAATCATTGAGGAAGGTGACACAGTTTTGTTAATGTTTCTTGTTAGGATGTTGGTAGACAAGCTGCTTGTTAGAGCTTCCATTTTCCACCAATTGGAGATGGAGACTGGTGAGGCTCTCCTTGTTGGACTGAA
Source organism: Mercurialis annua (assembly GCF_937616625.2). NCBI lineage: Eukaryota > Viridiplantae > Streptophyta > Magnoliopsida > Malpighiales > Euphorbiaceae > Mercurialis > Mercurialis annua. Next base: position 321,841 of record NC_065575.1, on the reverse strand, counting down.
TTGCGGGAAATGCAATGCAAGAATCTGTAAGAGTGAAGTAGTTGGTGGCTTGTGTTGTTATGTAAGTATTTATATACTTGGGAAAACCAATTGGGTTATTGCCACGTGGAAAACCAGGTTCTCTTTGATAGTTTTATTCCAATCTCAACCAACTGAGAGAGTTTTAAGGATCTTTTACTAAGTTTATTTTTTTCTTGATTTTAAGCCTTGCTTGTTTGGTGCTTGGTCAAGACAGGAACCATCTTCGGGAAATATTCTCTCCATGCATCAATCTAGCTCATGTCTAAAATAGACTAGAGCTGTAATTGGACGGTATTTCAGGTCGGAAACCAAAAAAAGAAAAAAACTTCTTCTGAAACATATATTTAAAATCCTAACTTATAACAAAGTAGATGGCATGTGATATTGCAAACGAGGAAAGGAGAAATATGCATTTGTAGATCCCGTGGATAGGTTCCTAGTTTCTAATCCAGTGTGTTCTCTTGCATTCAAAATCTTCGAGCTGCCTTCTGCCACATCTTTGAAAGTAAGAACCATACCCTTCTGAAATGCCTCGAGTAGGGATCAAAAGATAAATGGATCATCACTCCACATCAGCAATCCTCATTCACCAATTCAGCGCTGTGCAACTTCAATAGCTTTTATAAGATCTCCATCTCTCTTTAGCTAAAATAGGAATTGTCTAAGAAGCGTCATTTTGCGTGAAGCAAGTGAAATAGAGATTTGGCTGGGAACTCCCTCAAATACCTTGCAAGCCTAGTTGAGGCTCGAGATAGATGAGAGCTGAGAAGAGTTTGCTGGCATTGTAGGGTCGAGTAAGAGAACAGACCGCAGCATTTGAAGCATGGTGCATTGGTCGATGAGATAGAGAATACCATATAATTAGTTTATTTATAATGAAGCATACAGTTTGGTTAGAGCCAATACACAACTCGTCTAGTGTAACTACTAGTGTCAAATTAGTTTACCATAGCTATCTCATCCTTTCATTAGCATATACGATATCAGACACAATGATACAAACAAATCACTTCCCCTGCCATTATTCTAATATCAAAGCACAAAACTAATAGTGTTTATTTCATATGCTGAATATCTATAACAGAGAAACAAATAAATCCTAATTTAAATCTTGGATGAAGTGCAGGATTGAATTGAATGAAGAAGCACCTTCTAGTCCAGCCTTCCTTGCGATGCCTGCCATGTCTTTCACCTTCTTTCTCACCTCACTTTCACCTTCCATTAAACATTTCACAGCTCTCTCAACCTCATCTGCTGTTGCAACATCACTACTTGGCCTATATTCCATTTTCAGATCGACGGCCAGTCCCAATTCCTTCACCATTATAAATGCATTAAGCTGCTGCTCTGCATATATCGGCAAGGTTGCAATAGGCACCCCATACCACAAGCTCTCCAAGATCGAGTTCCATCCGCAATGAGATACGAATCCTCCGATAGCCTTGTGCGCAAGAACCTCCACTTGCGGTGCCCACCCGCACACTATTCCCCTCTCCTGTACCCTTTCCAAGAATCCCTCCGGCAACATCTCCTCCGGTTTTTTGAACATTCCAGTGCTTTCGTCTTGCAACGGAGGAACTCTCAGTGACCACAGGAATCTATGCCCGCTTTGCTCCAGCCCAATTGCTATTTCTTTCACTTGACAAACATTCAGAGCGCCCACACTTCCGAAGCATAAGAACACAACGGATGATTCAGGCTGCTCGGCAAGCCATTCCATGATCTTATCCCATTGGGCATGCTCCATTTCTGGATGTGGCTGGCCCTTCAGGCTCAGCAGCGGCCCGACTGTATATACCTTAGGATTGTGGCTCTTGTTGAGATACTCAAGTGTATAAGGCTCTAGCTCACTAAATGTATTAATGAGTATACCTTTTGCATCTTTGAACCTTTCAGCCACCTTGATATAAGCCTCATAACCTCCATCAGTGTTAAACACAGCTTCCGGCAGATATTTGACGGGAATTGGATTGCCAAAGCCTGGAATGAACACATCAGGATCAGACAAGTCAAAGTGGGTGCTAACTCGTTCATGGCGAGAGGGTAGATAAAGCATGAGACTTAAGAATCCGGATCCTGACGTCAAGTAAATGAAAGAAGGAATGCCCAATTCATTTCCAACATCAATCATGGAACTGCAAAAGAAATCAAGAACGATCCCAACAATTGGAACAGATTGGGAGGCAGTCCTGGATGAAACAATATCAATGACAATGTTTCTGACATGGGGTTTATGTCTCTCGATCAAGTCAACCACATAACTCTCAACAGATTTCTTGAAAAGCTGCAACGGAGGAAGGTCCAGCTGAGGGAGATCGATGAGGGTGATGTTTGGCTGGGAAGCAGTGAGTGATCGGACGTACGCATCGACGAAAGAAGCAATGGGCAGCTTCATTACTAAAATGGTGACCAACAGCTGATCATCTTGTTCGATCAAACTTTTTGCAAACTGGATAGTGGATACTATGTGACCAATCCCAGGAGCAGGAACGAACATTAGCTCTGCTTTCTTCATTGCTTAAGTTTTGAGTTTTCCAGTAAACATAAACACTCTTATATTATATTATTACTCCACCAAAGCAAATTAACAAATGAAAGCGACCCTGACATTTAAAAAGGACACATCATATAATCGTAATGGTGAGCTAATGACATTTAAGTTACCCAACCCAAGAATATACAACTTTAACGTTTTTATGTAGTAAGGTTAAATTTCAAAAACATTCATTTATTACTTAAACATAAATACCAAAAGCATAAACTGTGTATTTAAGAGTATTTTATTTAATATGTATTTACATTAAATTTCAAAAATATACAAATCATAAAACGGTTGAAATGGGTTGGCTTAAGAAAAACGATTAACATTTCATGTTAAATTTCAAAATAACGGTTTAAAACTTTATACTTTAATGCATGTATAAATAACATTAATCTTTAAATAAAGGTTATCCAAGAATAAAGATAAATAAATGTTAATATTTTACAGTGGCTCGACACAAACAACATGCTTACTAATACTAGATAATGGTGTGCCATATATATTTACAACAAGTCAATAAACATTTGCGATAAGAATTTTTTTAATTATTATTTATTCTTTTAATTATTAAAATTTTCAGATGACTAATGCATAATTAATTTGTTACACGAATGACATGACACAACGGTTGTATTGAATAATTTTCTTAAATTTATATCCACAATTCAATCAATGATTGGGATATTTTAATCTACTAACTAAACTAGTTACAAAGAGTATTATTTTTCTCGACGATCGTTGTTCTGATAGTTTACTTGATCGTTGATTTTTCTAGCTCAAGCAATTTCTTGTTTAAGGAGGACATACGATCATTTGCATAGGAGATAGGATTGTATTGGTCCATACGAACAGGAGTACACTCGTTTGAAGAAAGGGCTGGCATTGAGTAGACAATATCGTATGATAAGGGGTACGATCATATGGTACCTAAAATAGACGCAAATTGAACATTTTTTACACAAAATACTTTCAAACGTTAACTGAAATAATTACCCAATATATTTATATATTTTAAAATAAAGATGCTAAAAAATTAAACACGATCAACATTCTTTTATTTTTAGGATAATGTCATAAAAATTCACCAACTTTACACATGTTTTCTCAATTTAATCACGTTCTTTAAAACTTCTCATAAACATATACCAACTTTCATTTTTTTCAAATTCATACATGATGCTGATGTTGCACTCATTCATTGGTGCAATTTGCTGAGGTGTAAGTCATTTTTAACCAATGAATGAATGACACGTCAGCACCGTATTTGAATTTGGAAAAAAATGAAAGTTGGTGTATGTTTATGAGAAGATTTAAAGAACGTGATTAAGTTGATAAAACGTGTAAACTTGGTAAATTTTTATAACTTTAACCCTTCATTTTTTATGTAGACAAATAGTTGGTCTAAAATAAATTTAAAGTTAAAACTGAGAGTTTAACCTTTCCCTCAATATAACAACAACTTAAAAATGTCTCTAAGTTAGTTTTAATTCACTCTAAACATTTAACATGTAAGTATTAAAGTTCTCTTCTTTTTGACTACCAAAAAGAATTGGCAATAATTACTTAAAGTTAATAAACATTCAAAAAAATCGAGTTGCGAGAAAAAAATGGTAATTAGATTGGCTAATTATTTTAGAAAATATTTACCACTTTTTACACCGGCTTTCGATAATTTTCCACTCTACACCAATAATAAATATATTTATAAAAGTACCCTACTATATATAATTTTTTTTTATCTCACTTTAAGTTAAAAATTTATATAGCCACTTTTCTTTCTTCTCTCTCTACATCTTTTCATCTCAAAGTTCTCTCTTTATTTATTCTTCTTTTCCGTTCGTCTCTTCCGGTCGTTTTTTCGTTCGTCTGTTACGTTCGCGCTTTCGTATTTCTGGTGAATTTCTCATCTCTTCCAATCGCTTTTTCGTTCGTCTCTCTCATACTCTTCCACTCGAGCTTTTCCGTTCGTCTCTTCTGTTCTCTTCCACTCGTGCTTTTCCGTTCGTCTATTCCGTTTGTGCTATAAATTCCTCGACATCATTTTTAGATTTGTTTATAATTTTGTAGGTTTTTTGTGATAATTTAAATGTCTTGTAAGTAGATTATTGTAGATCTATTATTTTTTTATTTATAAAATTCTTATATTAATCATATAATTATTTCGTCTTTTTCTTGTTCATAGGTTTGTTCTTTTATTTTGATGATACTGATTTTGTAAAAATGAATTGATTTATGATGTATTTGTGGTGTTTTTATGGTGTATTTACGTTATAGTGCATTTCTAGTGTACTTTTAGTGTATCTATATTTTTTTGGTGTATTTGCAGTGTTTATGATGTATTTGCAGCGTTTTTGTGGTACACTATAAAAACACTATAGTTACAATATATATATATATATATATATATATATATATATATATATATATATATCTCATAGTTGCACTATAAAAATACTATAATTACATTAAAAAACACCAGATACATTATAAAAATATCATAATTATACTAAAAAATACGATAAAAGGAATATCAGAAAACAATTCCAGAAAAAAAATCAGAAAAAAAAGCATAAATCAAAGGGATATTCTAAAAATAAAGGTATTTTTGATAAAAAAAAATACGACCTGTAAATATATTTGAAAATAATATAAAAATAAAAATAAAATACAAAAGATGTACTATAAAAAAATTCCTCATCTAATAACTAATTTTGGTGGAATAAGTATATTATTCTAGAAAAAGTCAAGTACGTATATGTGGAGTTATTTTAATTTTTTAAGTGTAAGGACGTAATTTTCTGTATATTAAAAGTAGGAGTAGCAGAAATTAATGGCCTTTGTACAATCTTGTCAGTATGGCAGATGAGTGGACGTCTTATTCAAACTTGAGAGTGGTCAATATAGACGGTTTGACCCAGATTAAGAAGCAGCCACCTCAAGTGACCACCTTTTTTTATAATCTAGTACTATTTCATATGTACAAACCGAGATTAAATTTAATTACATTCCAATTTTAATTAATACCAATTTCGCCATCATTAGCCTTATTAAGAGAACTGCAGACATACCAGGGGAAGCAAGTTTTTTGGGTTAATTTTAAACTTTAGATTTTGAACGAAAACAATGAGCAGATGATGCAAACATTTGTAGAAACAAAGAGATGATATGATGTTGAACCTTATCCATTCCAAGTCAACAAGGAGGCAATTCATTCAAAGAGAGTAGAAGCATTATTATATCAAATGACATACCATTCCATTTACATACAACAGTGTAGATTGCTATAAAAACAGCCCTGTCTTTGTTCAAAATTTATTACACAAAACACAATGCCTTCTTTTTCTATCACACACTCATTGCTCTCTCTTTGCTTCATCTTCTCCTCCATTGCTCATGCTTCTCTTCCTCCCTCTGCAACTTTCAAGTACGTCAATGAAGGGGAATTTGGTGAATATATTGTAGAGTATGATGCAAATTACCGTATCCTGACACCCTTTGCTCAGCCTTTCCAACTCGCCTTCTACAACACCACCCCTAATGCCTACACCCTTGCACTGCGTATGGGCACTGTTAGATCTGAATCACTGATGCGTTGGGTCTGGGAAGCCAACCGCGGCAACCCCGTCCGTGAAAATGCCACCCTCACCTTCGGAACTAATGGGAACCTCGTCTTGGCTGACGCGGATGGCCGCATTGCATGGCAAACCAACACTGCTAATAAAGGTGTCGTGGGGTTCAAGTTACTGTCAAATGGTAACATGGTTCTTCATGACGCAAAGGGTAAGTTCATTTGGCAAAGCTTTGATCATCCAACTGATACCCTTTTAGTAGGTCAGTCTCTTAAGCTTGGGGGAGCGACAAAGCTCGTGAGTCGGGTGAGTCAGAATAAAAATGCAAACGGCGGTTATAGTTTGGTGATGGAAGACAAGACTCTTGCTATGTATTATCAGAGTCCGAATTCTCCAAAACCATTGCTTTATTTTTCATTTTCTGATCTGTTTTCCGTAACGAATGGTGGCTTGGACCATGTAACGTTCGAGTCAGGCTTAACATTATCATTTGGAGGCGGCGGCGGTCTTACTTTAAGACGGCCAAAGTACAACACTACGCTATCTTATCTTCGGTTGGAAATAGACGGGAACTTGAGATTCCACACTTACGAAGACAATGCAGATTACAGTGCTTGGCAAGTGACTTACACTCTTTTTTCGAGGGATTCATGGGAAACCGAATGCCAGTTACCCCAAAAGTGTGGAAGCTTTGGTCTGTGCGAGAGTGACCAATGTGTAGCCTGTCCGTCGCCGAAAGGGCTGTTGGGTTGGAGTAAGAATTGCCAGGCAACAAAGATATCTTCGTGCGGAGTGAATAATTTCCGTTACTATAAACTTGAAGGTGTTGATCATTTCAGCTCCAAGTACAGTGTTGGAGAAGGAGTGATGAAGCAAGATAGTTGTAGCAACAAATGTACAAAAGATTGCAAGTGTTTGGGGTATTTCTACAACACTCAGTCATCCAGGTGTTGGATTGCTTATGATCTCAACACTTTGACAAAAGTTGCCAATTCTACTCATTTGGCTTACATCAAGGCACCAAAATGAGTAGATGATCATTATATTTGGGTGTTTTTGTTTGGCTTTTCATTGTATTTTCTTCTTCTTTTAGCCTTCACCAGGTTATGTTTTGTTTTTCAATTAATCAATAATAAATTTACTTTTCCAAATGGAGCTATACTATTATTTTAGGAAATTTTTTTATATATATAATTGGCAATTATAGCTTTATCTTTTATATAAATATAATTGCCAATTATAGCTTATCCTTTGTGTTACATACCACTGGATTTTTGAATGGAGCCAGCAAATGGCATGTGCCCTTGTGCAGGATACAGAAAACGACCCTCTTTTTTACGTTTAAAAATGGCTACTTGGGACATCTTTACACCTGTTTTTGGTTGCTTATACATAATAGAGAGGCATTTTGGTACATTCAGATATGCTATAAAAGAAAACTTGTCTGCACCTGCACTAGTTTTTCACTTATGCAGCTCAACCCATAGTTTAATGAACCAAACCTGACCAGCTGATTCAACCAGTTCTATTACAAACTGGAATTCAATTCAGTTCGATTCATCCTTAAAAATTGAATTTCTAATTCAAGCTCTTTGAGTTAGAAAACCCGCCAAAACAGGAAAATTAATGGTTAATTAGTTTGTAAAGTAAACTTCTGGGGAGTTTTAGAAAATCACAGGTTGGTGGAGAGAAATACAACACAGCCCGGCCAGGTGGGGTCAGATTGGTGGGTTTTCTAATTGGATGTTAATATTTGGCCTATAGGACAAGTGGCTGAAAAACAATGTTGCTCCTACTAATTTATCATCAGAAGGGAGCCAGGGAACGTAGAAATGGCAACGTGGAAACCAATTTCACCGCACCGGCTGCAACAGTAGCAGTAGCAGCACCAGCTAGGGTGGAAAGAGAACCAGTGAAAGAAGAAGAATAAGTGATGGAAAACGAATACTAATCAATCTAAGCTATAGGGGCAATACTAATAACAATACATACAAAATTAATAGCTGCCCAACTCTAACCACTAACCAGCATAGCTCAACCTATATTGCCTATGATCTCAAGACCTTAGTGAAGGCACCCAACAAGTGAACCTAAATAGCTTTTTTACACCAATAAAATTACTAAAGAAAGCACTCAATATAAGTGCTTTACACAAAACGTGCTCCTTCAATACCTTCCCAAAGTGTGTTTGAGGATTTCTAATTACGGGGTAATTCTAGTTTAACTAGTCCGAAGATTGTTCAGTCAAAGCGGTTTGGCGCTTCACTGCGTGGAAAATCTATAACGCAGGCTAAGCAAGTCTAATGAATAACCTTCACCACATCACTTTATGATAGATAATTCTTTCTTCATTCATTATGATAGCTAATTTCTGGCACTAACCAACAGAACTAAAAAAGTATTTGCCGGAAAAAAGGAAAAACATAAATTTAATCAGTTACATTAAAAAAACAAGAGCAAAAGGAGCCAATTACAGCGGGAGTTCGCCACTGTCTGCAATCACAACCTTGCTCTTAGGGGTGCCACTCTGCTTTCCTTCAGCTTCCATCTTGTAAACTACATCCATCCCAGAAAGAACCTTTCCAAATACAACATGTCTGCCATCCAACCTGTGCAATTTCAGAAATTCAGTTAGGTAACAACTCTGAAACTCATAGGAGGCTTTATATGAGCACCATTGGACATCAAATCTTAATAACATGAACTTGCAAATACCAGCTAGTTGTCACAGTTGTGATGAAAAATTGTGAACCATTTGTGTCAGAACCAGCATTTGCCATCGATAAAAAACCTGTCAAGAAACAATTTTCAGTTTATTACATACCCTATCTCGATAGTTATGTTTATTGTTTCCAGAAAGTCGGCTATCTAAGTCACTTAAATAAGAAAATGTCAATTCTACCTGGTCCAGTATGCTTGAGCTTAAAATTCTCATCAGCAAACTTCTCTCCATAAATTGATTCACCACCTCTTCCATCACCAAGTGTAAAATCACCTCCTTGGATCATAAAACTGGGAATAATTCTGTGGAATGTGCTCCCCTTGTAATGAAGTGGTTTCCCACTCTTACCAACACCCTTTTCGCCTGAAGTAGAAATTAATGATGTGACTCAATAAATGTTTTTACAAAGTTATAAACTCTCAAAACTAGAGACTAGATCACATTCAAGATGTCATTAAATGAAGAATTAACATTACTCCAATATTATCTTTGAACTCTTCAAATGTAAAGCCCATGTAAAGTTCACTTCAGATATTCTCTCAATCTCTTTCTTAGAAGATTGAAACTTCTAAATGCAATTACTTGAAGCACAAAGAAAACCTAATATAAAGTACGGTGGGAACACGAGATTCATGTCAAATCACAAGTAAAGAAGGAACTGCTTACCAGTACAGAGTGCACGGAAGTTTTCTGCGAAACGGAACATAACACTCATTAAAAACACTGTTGAATCAAGCATAAAAGGAAGCAACATTTGGAATTCAGTGTGCGCATTATTATCATACCTGCTGTTTTAGGAACAGCCTTCCCAAAGAGACCCATGACAATGCGACCTGAAGATAGGTTTAGTTGCAACATTTTAGGACAAAGAGAGAAAAGAAAGTAAGACAGCATTGCTTGCTTCCACAATTTTTGTTTAGCTAGATGATAGAGATGAAATGATAGAATCGAAAGAGCTAATATTGAAATCTGAAGTGCACAGAGCAAATTATATGAATGTAAAATATATAAATGGCTTGGGATTGGTAAAGCCATGAGGGATAACTCGTAATGCTATATATATAGAAGCAAAATGAATGGAAGAAGAAAAGCAATGATAAAAGGGAGTAAAACGTACCGGCAGGTTTTCCGGCAATATCAACATCGAAATACACCTTATGGGTTATCTCTTTCAAATCTTCCTTCGAACTCTTCGCCTATAAAATAAGAGATTGAATATTTCATAAATTGATCCAAAGACAGCTTAGATCTATAAAAAGAAAAGGCAAGATATATGAAAATGGAAGGTACCTGGATAAGAGTTATGGATCCACAGATGAACAGAAAAAGCACAGATAGAGTAATCGACCTCCCACGATCCATCTTCTTTTTCCTACTGATCACTTCACTTTACCTATTGCTTATTTCACTCTCAGGCTGACTGATAAATTTATATTAAGCATTATGCATCCAATCAGATTCACCCGCGTGGCTTCTGTGATACTTTAGTTCAACCTCATTGGTCCGGTGAACGTGGAGATGCTTGGCTGAAACTACAAGTGCGAAAGTAGATGGGCCTGATTTTCACTAGGACCAAGACCAACCAAATCAGGCCCAACGGAATCCATTTTCGATGCCTCAATACTCATAGAATGACGTGATTAAATAAGAAATACTCCATTAATAGTCTTTAATTTTATACTCATAAAAACTTATGATCTATAATATTTTAAAAACATTGATAGCAAGAAAATTTTAAAAATTAATTTAATATATCTGGGTTAATTTAATAATTCATAGATAAATAATAAACACTCTCCCCGTTCCATAAAAATAGGCAACAATTAAAAAATAAAAGTTAGAGTGGTTATTTTCTATTAACTTCTAATAATATTTTTAATGTAAATATAATTAATTCATATTATGGATAAATTAATTATTGTTTTGAAATTGTAATTAATTTTTTTAAAAAAATTGTTATCAATTTTTATATTGGATAAAGTGAAAGTGATGTCAAAAACCATTAAAAATAATAAATTAAAATATTTGACTTAAAGACACTGTTTGCTTTAAGAATTTAAAATTCATGAAATTTAAATCTATAAATATAAAATAATAGATTTATAGATTTCATGGTTTTGATTGAATATAAAATCCCTAGAATTGTAGAGATATATTTGATATATTTAAACTACAACATAATCCCTTTTATTATTAAAAATTATAATTTTCAACTTGTCCGTTTAAGAGATGGAAAATTAAATGTAAATTCTGAAGAATGGAGAATTATTATAATTTATAGATTTCTATGACATCTAAACGATTAACTTTTATAAAATGTATGAATCTTATTCCTCCAAAATCCACCAAACTAAATGGAGCCAAAACTTCTACTAAAAAAGTTTGATTGTTATTTGCTAAAGCAAATTAGTTTCACTATATAATTTATTACACTAAGCATACATAAAGGCATTTAGTCCACTTCATAATAAAAAGACTAGCAAACCAAGATAAACAATCATAAATAATTAAAAAAAATTAAAAAGAAAGAGACTAATGAGGGATATATAGATATCCAAACAAACCAGTCACAGGTTGAACCGATCGTCATAACTTGATTAATATTCGAACAAAGGGTGAACGCGCCCCCTGAACTTGTGACACGAGGTCATCTAACTCAATTTATACTTTTTTGAGCAACTAATCCCAAAACTCTCCATTTTTGGTCAAATAACCCAATAATTTATATTTTTATTAAAAAACCTGATTATCGCAATAATTAGAGAAGTATTTAATTACATTTTTGCATCTCTCACTTCCGATTTGTATTTTACGCATTTTAAAAATACAATTATGGGGTTATTTGACCTAAAAATGAAGAGTTTTGGGGTTAGTTGCTCAAAAAAATATAAATTGGATTAGATGACTCCGTGTCACAAGTTCAGGCGGCGCGTTAACCCTTTGTTCATTAATATTCGGATGGATAAAAAAATTTATCTGAATTTATACTCAATGCTTACAAATCAGGGATTGATATGATAACAATTTGAAATGAGTTCTAATAGAATATAAAGACCACGAAGATGGCTGCAAGTCAAATACTAAAATGATAATTCAATCACAGTGGAAACTCTCTCTCTCTACAATTTTTGCTCTCACTTCTCTCTAAGAAAAGGTCTCTTCTTCTTCATCTTTTAGAGGGTGGGAGAGAATGATTTCCGGTTAACCGGAAAATCATTCTCTCTCCGCCCATATTACTAATTATTATAGATCTACTTGTTTTACTTCAATAAATCTTAGTTTAAAGTCAAAATTTTGATTTGGGTCTTATTGATTCTCTTGTTGGAATAAAGTTAAGGTCTTTTATACCTTCTTTGCTTAGATTTCTTAGATCTCATAAGAAATTTTAGTGTTTGTTTGAGCTTTAACTTTTAAAGACTTGTAGATCTAAGAAATTAAAAGGGTATGGATCTATCTTTTTAGAGTTTAAATGAAGATGAAGATCGAAGATCGGAAATAGTAGGTTTCAAAGGATCAAGCGGATTGAATGGAAGATCGGAAAAAGAAAATATCGACACACCCTCTCAACGGAATCGTTGTGTTAAAGTTTGGGGATTTATGTTTAGAATTTTCTTTTTTTCGATTATTTTTTGCTTGTATCTTATTGTTTCCTATTATTTTATTTTAATATTTGAAAGATCATATATGGATCCATTGTTATATGACTTTCACGTTTTGTAAGTTGAATCTTCATAATCGACTCTATCGTTTGAAAAAAAAAAAATACTAAAATGTAACTTTATACATAGAGATCTAAATCAAGAGATAAACCCTTATTCATTCTTTTTATTACTTCAATTATCTTCCATCACAAGATAATTGATTTAGGCATTAGAGTGTAGTCGGACTCAACCGATCCGACTCATTTTGACATATTAGGTCTAAAGTAAGATCTAATCTGTTGTTGATAAACCATCAATAAGTATATGATAACTTATTTTTAAATTTTAATTATTTTAAATATATCATGCCAACTGACTATAAAATTAAAATATATGTTAATTAAGAGGGTAAATGGTCATTCAAATCTAAAAACAATGCGCGCTGGATGAAGTGCAAAAAAAAAAATTTAATTGATAAAAAAATAATATATTAAATTAACTATAAAATTAAAATTTATGCGTAGTGACCGCCACTTTTAAAGTTTATATGAAAAATTGTCATTTAAATCTGATTGTTTATATTACGTACTGGTTGTGTCATGCCATATTTAAAACAAATAAATGAACATTTGTGATATAAATTTTTTTAATTATTGCTTATTTTTTTAAATACTAAAAATTTTACATGGCGAACACACAATTAGTTTGTTGCATATAAATAATATGACGCAACGGTCGTATCAGATAATTTTCCCTTAAATCTTATAACAAACCTTTGCTTGAATTATGTATATATAAGAAAAAAACTTTCCGATAGTGGGAGGTTAATTTGAAAGATTAGAGAAGTCTAAATTAGAAAGAGAAGTCAAAGCAAGAAAGAACCATTATTGAACAGAAAAACAAGGCAAAAAAAAGGGCATAGCCGAAAAGTATACATAATGCCCGCCAAGCCAATCCAACATTACTAACAAGCTGACCACCAATTGTTCTTCAATGTCCGCACCACACAGGAAAGCAGCTGCTCGCGTACCCCCTTACCTCTTTCCTTGTCTCATCGGCTTAATCTCCCTTACCCTTCTTTTCCTCTACCAGGTATCACGTACGTTTATCATTTACATTTTTGATTTTCATTTATAAATTGTTCACTGAGGAATTTCGTCGAACAGGTAGATAGTTTCGCCTCCAGAACTAAAACTGTCGCAGGTCACAACTTAGACCCAACACCATGGCACATTTTCCCTCCCAAGACGTTCGACGAAGAAACCCGCCAAGCGAGAACTTACAAAATTTTACAATGTTCCTATCTTACTTGCCCATATACCAACACTACCTCCCCCCAACAACATCCTTCCTATTCCTCTTCTCAGGCGGCGAATGCTGTATGTCCTGATTTTTTTAGGTTTATTCATCATGATCTTGACCCATGGATACATACGGGAATAACCAAGAAGCATATAATGGAGGCCAAGAAGTTTGCGGCTTTTCGCGTTGTGATTTACGGGGGGAGATTGTATTTGGATCTTTATTATGCTTGTGTGCAGAGCAGGATGATGTTTACCATATGGGGATTATTGCAGCTGCTGAATAGGTATCCTGGAATGGTACCTGATGTTGATATTATGTTTGATTGTATGGATAGACCCGTTCTTAACAGGACTGAGCATAGCTCCATGCCTTTGCCTGTCTTTCGCTATTGTACTACTCAAAATCATTTTGACATTCCATTTCCTGATTGGTCCTTCTGGGGCTGGTAAGACTGCTTCACTTTTATTATCATTAGTGTCCCTATGTTGAAAACATTGGTTGTTGTTTGTTAAAATTAATATGAATTTCTGCATGTTGATGGACTCATTTGCAGGCCCGAGATAAATATAAGACCTTGGAATGAAGAATTTCCAGACATTAAACGAGGTTCTCAATCCAAAAGTTGGTCCAGGAAATTGCCTCGCGCATATTGGAAAGGAAATCCAGACGTTCTTTCTCCTATTCGTACAGAATTAATGCAATGCAATCACTCTAGAAAATGGGGGGCACATATCATGCGGCAGGTCTCATTTGCATTACGATGTCAAATGTTTTTCCTACTCTTGAGTTGTCAATATGAGAAACCTGTTTCCTCATAAATATGTTTTTTATGCTTACTCTTTGTTGTGTTCCAGGACTGGGGCGAAGAAGCACAGGGTGGTTTTGAGAAATCCAAACTAGCAAATCAGTGTGATTACAGGTGAGAATAACTCTCCCTTATGATAGGATGTAATATTCCATGAGGATGTCCATAAAATTGCATGAGCATTTTGTTTACATGTATGTATACTTTCCAGATTTGCTTTCTGCATAAAAAGGCAATCTACCTATTCTACTTTATATTCAGTGCTATTGCTCCAAACTCAGTATTTTATTTCATCAAAATCCCATTAGCAAAATAGTTCATGTTTGATCTGCATCATTTTTATTAACTGCCTGTTGCAAGCACTACCTCAAATGAGCTTGTGCTGTCCACCTTGTCATTCCTTTACAAAGATGTATTTGTTTCAGAGATAAAAATAATTATTCTACTCATTGCAAATATTCCTTGTTAGTTCTTAAGATTGACAGATGTTGAGTTTAGCACCTCATAAATTTCCTGTAATTTATGAAACTTTTTTCTTCTAATCAAGTAGGTGCATTAATTTTTTATCTGATTATCTTCTTCTTTATTTCTGCTCCCATCCACATCATGTAGGTATAAAATTTATGCTGAAGGCTTTGCCTGGTCCGTGAGCTTGAAATATATCATATCTTGTGGTTCGCTTGCACTCATAATTTCGCCACAGTATGAAGATTTCTTTAGCCGTGGCCTTATCCCTTTAACAAATTATTGGCCTGTCTCTTCTGATGAGTTATGCCAGTCTATAAAGTTTGCTGTTGACAGGGGCAACGTTAATCCATCTGAGGTATGTTCAACTTGTACCTCTTTTACTTCATAATTAGGATTAACTCTATTGCTGTGTTTAGATCTTTATCTTGCCTAAATTGGGTTTCAGATTTCTAATTTCATCTGAAACATTAAATTGTTGCAGTTGTAGTGATTATAATAATTAGTTTCTGTGTGTTTGGTTTTGTTCTTAGTTTGATGTGAACCTCTGATTGTGGTTGCAAGTTGCAACTGCATATATTGGTTCCCTTGACAAACTGGTTATGCCCTGCTTCACCAAGCCAAATAAAATGGATTTCAAAAAAACTAGTCAGCAATTGACATGTAATTCTTTTCGAGCAACTGATTACTGTTTAATACATTGCAGAAACTGACCATCCTATTAGATTTGTCATTTGTACACGAGCATGGACTAGCTACAGCACAGATATATAGTTTTTTTCTTTTTCTGTAAATATTAAATTCTGAATGCCCTGCAATTTGAGGAGCAGGCTCAGGCAATCGGAAAAGCAGGACAGAATTTTATGGAGAGCTTAAGCTTGGATGGAGTTTATGAGTACATGTTCCACCTCATAAAAGAGTACTCGAAGCTGCAAGACTTTAAGCCTGCCCCACCATCTTCTGCAAATGAAGTGTGTGTGGACTCCCTGCTCTGTTTGGCTGACCCAAAACAGAAGCAATTCCTTGAAAAGACAACAGCATTCCGTTCTTCAAAGCCACCATGCGATCTGCAGGCTGCTGATGAGAGTTTAATCAGGAGTTGGTTACAAGAGAAACAGAGAGTCATAGAGGATGTGAGAAAAATGGAGAATGTGAAAGTGTGAAGACCTCCAAGTTGTATGGTACATAAGTTTGCAGGCACATAGAGAAGTTGCTTATAGTTTTTACCTTGACAAAAGGAGTTGAAGAGCCAGAATGACATGGACTATCATTCGTATATAAGACTTCACTATTCATCTTGAGGGAGTTGTTATATGAAATACCCAATAATCGAATATTGTCAGCACCCAAGTACGAGAACTCAAATACGAACCGTTAGGATCTACATTGATTCAATTGTTTCTTTAATTTTCTTGTATACGTATGTTTTATATAGCAAATTCAACTGCAGAAAATTGATGAACTTAGATGTGCACATGCACATATTTGTAAAGTTGTAAATGAGAATGGAATTGGTAGGAGCAATGAAAGTCGAAAGACAATCTTTTACTACGACGATGAGTCACTACAATGGACCAAAGAGAATAAATTGTAACGTTGAGGGATTTTTTTTTTGTGGTTTATGGTATTATATGAGTTCTATAATTAATTGAAAGATAATGAAACTCAAACAATATACGAACTTTCAAAACCCCTCGAATTGTTCCTTTTATTAAAAACTTCTACAAACATCAAGTATAAACCTTGAGACGTTCAAATACATAATGAGGCGAATTACTCCTACCATATTTGTTTGGAACTGATATGACGCGAGATTGTATATCAAGTTAAATAAATAATGGACCAAACTAACAAAATCGTGAATATCTAGCAAAAACAGTAGAGTTGTAGGTAGATATATTCAATTTGCCAAAAAAATAACCTGTACTTTTTCCCGGATAATTAGATAGTAATTTGATGATTAAAAGAGAAGCAATTATAAAGGTAAGAGAGTAATAAAAGATGTGATGCCAAAAAGGAAAAGGAAATAAAAAGAAATCCCTAGCCACCCACTCTTTTCTCTCTGTAATTCAAATCCAAAATATGGCAGATACCGGAGTAGTTACCGTCTACGGCAATGGCACTCTCTACGATACCACTAAGAAATCCACCTTCTCCGTCAAGGTCGGCCTCGCACAGATGCTCCGCGGCGGCGTTATCATGGACGTCGTTAATGCCGAACAAGCCCGCATCGCTGAAGAAGCCGGAGCCTGCGCTGTTATGGCCTTGGAGCGCGTCCCCGCCGATATCCGCGCTCAAGGCGGCGTTGCTCGCATGAGCGACCCTCAACTCATCAAAGAAATCAAGCAGGCAGTCAGCATTCCCGTCATGGCCAAAGCCCGAATCGGCCATTTCGTGGAGGCACAGATTCTAGAAGCAATAGGCATCGATTACATCGATGAAAGCGAAGTCCTTACCCTAGCCGATGAAGATAACCATATCAACAAACATAATTTCCGGGTGCCTTTTGTTTGCGGTTGCAGGAATCTAGGCGAGGCCCTGCGCAGAATCCGGGAAGGAGCCGCTATGATTCGCACCAAAGGGGAAGCCGGCACCGGAAACATCGTGGAGGCAGTTAGACATGTGAGGTCTGTGATGGGGGACATTAGAGTGTTGAGGAATATGGATGATGACGAGGTCTTCACTTTTGCTAAGAAAATTGCTGCTCCTTATGATTTGGTTATGCAGACTAAGCAGTTAGGAAGGCTTCCCGTCGTCCAATTCGCAGCGGGAGGAGTAGCTACTCCTGCTGATGCTGCTATGATGATGCAGCTCGGCTGTGATGGCGTCTTTGTCGGCTCTGGTGTCTTTAAGAGCGGTGATCCTGCAAGAAGAGCTCGTGCTATTGTTCAGGCTGTTACCCATTATAGTGACCCTGATGTGCTTGCGGAGGTCAGTTGTGGACTCGGTGAAGCTATGGTTGGTATCAATCTTAATGATGATAAGGTTGAAAGGTATGCCAATCGCTCTGAGTAGTTACAGTTTCCCAATTCAAATGCTGGATTTTGTACCCGTCTTGCTATTATTGTTGCGCTGTTCAAGTTTACAGATAATTAGTATATGTGTTTTAGAAGCTGCATTGCCTAGCTTACGTATATCATTGGTTCCATTCTGTAACCTTAGAAATAATTGAGGGTTTTTGTTTCATGTATTCTTCTTCTTGGTGGAAACAGTGAAGTTTGATGCAGATTTACATTTATATAATAATTATTGATTGCTCTCTCCATTAATCATTTAAGCTTAACCCGTTGCTCCTTAACTACTTGCATATTGTTATAATTCTATTCTTACATGTTCAGACAGTTGATACTCTTGGTTTTTTAAAGTTCATGGTGTTAAGTTGTTCTGTTATCTTGTTGGCTGCTGTTATTTTCTTTTAGCTTCAGTCGTCATTGATGCTATTGGCTCCTTTAATTACGAAATTGTCTATCTTTGTGTTGTGATTATTATGGCTTATAAGCATTGTAAATTTGAAGTATAGAATAGAACATGAATTCTTATTCTGTGTTTCATGTTATGTGCATCTCTCCTTCCTCTCCTTTGCTAAGCAACCTGATTCTATGAATAGAAAACAGGACCGTGTCGGCGTGTTTAATTTTTATATTGTAGTTAGAGTCTATTTCAACTATTTCTGGTCTTTTGATAGCCTTGCTAGCTGGTTGAATATTTCAGTGTAAATGATCTCTTCCCAAAAGTTGGTGATCGAAAGCCTTGCATTCATTTTTATCAAAGATAAGATGCATTAATCACCATTTGTAGTGATGATTGATTCTTTTTGAACTAGAGCTGAGTTGCATTCACCACCAACTTAAACTCTTTTGTTTAAGAGAACTTATGTGCCTCTGTTTCTTTCTTCATTAAAATGTTGTGTATTTTGTATACATGTTGGGTAGTCATCGGACACAAAGCATTATTGTTTGGAAGTATTCTTTCCCGTTTAGGGTGATCTGCATTTTGAATTTTGTGATCATATTGTTTTATTGCTCTTGGACCATGTGGACCCAAAATTAGGTTGGAGTTCAGTTTTGGGCTAATCCCATACTGCTTCAAGTTCCATGGCTTAGATAGATGTAAAGTTGTTGGGTTAGTGGCATGGGTGATGGATGTGGTATGACGATTCTGTATCATTAAATTCTGTCCATAAATATAATGCAGTGTAGTCCAAACTAGTTTCTAATTAAGGTTGAAATAATTCAAGTCTATATTTGTGGACAAGAATGTCCAAACTAATAGTTTCTCATCTCACCTCATATGTGGTCCATTAAAGTCTATATTTGTGGAAAAGAATGGCCTTTGCCAGAAATCTTTAATCAAATTAACATCCATACACTCACTTTTGCCATGTAATTTGTCTTCTATCAATCTCTCTCTTTTTTCCTTTAACCCAATACTTTGGTATGCTTGCACTGATTGTGTGGTTGAATTCCTTAATCCTTTTAACTTTAAAGGTTTTTATTTCCCTTTGATTGATAACTTTTCTGGTTAATCTTGTTCGTAGACATGTAAAATATACATATATACCATATAAAGTGAACTTTTTTTTTTCTGTCCCAAGATTTGAACATCATTGTTCAAGTTGGATGTTAGTTATATAATCACATTGCATGTTATCCCAGCACCACCTTTGGCAGGTTTTATTCCAATCCCTATAAAACAAATACTATGTTACAAACTTGGTAGATACATGAGAAAAAGCCAAAAACAAAACTTGTCAAGCACCACTACTTGTATGATAATTAGACGGATAGGTCTTATGTTTGTAGATCAGCTGCAGAGAGATTACATTTAAAGGACTAATTAAGGTGATAAGTTCATTTAACTAACTCATGGTTTCCACATTTTACTTGAAGGGTCATGTAAAAGAATTTACATCATAGAGTAGGGGTGGGCATGGACCGGTTAACCGGTCCACGAGGTTAATATGTAAACCGGTCCATAGTAGTTCGGTTTTTAAAATTAAAAACTTAAACCTAAAATTTTAAACGGTTAACCATTAAATCGGTTAACCATTTAAAACGGTTCGGTTTTTCGGTTTTGCGGTTTTTAACCATGAAACCATTAAAAAAATTAGATATAAAATAAAATAAAATTTATAGATAAAATTTTAAATATATTCTAATAATTAAACTTTAATTTTTATTCTATTTAATTATTAAAATATAAATTTTATTTATTCCTATTTCAATTAGGTATATAAATATTTTATTAAGAAAAATAAAGTTCTTTATATATATATATACTCCTAAAATAAAAATATATTGATAAATAAAATATTTTTTAAATATTTTTTTTGTTTAGAATTTTTATATGTGTAGATGTAAAATATATTTTATTTGAATAATTAAAAACATATGTATGTATATATATATAATCTATAAAAATATATATTATTTATAAACCGGTTAACCGATTAACCGCGGTTTTTAAAATTCCAAAACCTAAACCTAAACCATTAACCATAAAAATCAAAAATCAAAATCTAAACCTAAATTCTTGGACCGGTTAACCATATTTTCCGGTTCGGTTTTACGGTTTCGGTTCGGTTTTGCGGTTTGACCGGGTTTTTTGCCCACCCCTATCATAGAGTATGGATTTTTAGCAGAATAATGTACAGTTTTGTTAGTAAAATTAGTTGAATTACTTAATTGACATAAATAAAGTATGATATAGTAGTTTAACTTATTTTCAGTCCAAAGTAATCTAAATCTAAATCTAAATCTAAATATATTAATAGTAATATTATTTATTAATTATAAATAAAAATAAATAAATATCATAGCTTGTAGTGTTTCTTTTGATATTTTTTATTTAGATTATTTTGGACCGAAAATAAGTACAGCAACAATATCGTACTTTATTAATTATTTCTTATTTTATATTAATTTATAATATAATTAATGACTAATTATAAATTTAAAGCAAGAAACGTTATTAATAGATGTAATTGATCATAATTTTCTTCAATCTTCGTTATTCTTTATACTCTACATTATTAATTAAAGTAGTGGAAATTATGATTAATTATACAAAGTACACATTTAAGGATCAAATAATAAAAAATACTCCATCTTGTTCCGTTTAAGAAGAAAAATATCTCAATTTTGCATGGCATATCTAAGAGGTGCATATCATGTTAATGTTATTTTATATAGAATTTTCTTTTTTTACTCTTTTAATTTGTTCTAAAATTAATGACTATTACTGTAAACACAATTTACAATAATCATTATTAATAAGGGTAAGAAAAAATATATATTAATAATTGTCTAATTCATGTGCAAAAGTAATATAATTTTCTAAATAAAACAGAGGTACTTTATATATATGATATTTTTTGCAGATGAATCCAATGAGAAACCAGTGTTTAACAAAAGAATCAGTACTTGGTGTTATTTTGTTAGTAAAACAAATTGGACTTAGGTGTATTAGTGTCACCTAATTACTAGTAAAAATCAAAGCAATGAATGCAAAAAGAAAAATGACAATGGTAGGCCAAATCTAAAACTGGTTTCATCTCATGGACCATGTATGTATGCCATATATACGTAAAAGTATTTAGAAATCACGTGAAAATCGTGTTTGATAGCATATAGCCATATATGGAGATCTCATCTTATTCTTCCTCTTGTTTTTTTAATTTATATTTGAACTCATTTTTAATTTACTACTATTGAATAAGACGATGAAGGTGACTCATGAGCTGCTGCCCATGTGCCCGTATATATATTAATGCAAATTGCAATGAGAAGTCTCGTAATTATTTCTCAATCATTAATTAAGTACGTACTTAATTACTAGTATATTAAAACTAAAACTTGATCCACAATCTAACTCCAAATAATTAAACTATTAAAGTGTAGATGCCAAAAACGAAGTCACCCCCTGAAATTAGACTTGGGAATTCGTGTCTGCGGGTCATAAACGGGTCAAACCCGTTTAGACACGAACACGATTAGCCTAAACACGAACACGACATGATTATTAATCGGGTTTGATTTACAAAACCCAAACACGACACGGATATTACACGGGTTACACGACACGACACGTATAAACACGTTTATCTAAACGTGTCAATGAATCAACCCGTTTAAAGTGACACGTTTGAACCCGTTTAATAATTTAACTACTTTTTTAATTTATTAAATATAATACTAAAAGAATTATTACTAAATTTTGCGATAAATACTATTTTAATTATATATAATATAAATAATTTAATTAAAATTAAAAATTTAATAACATTTAAATTATAAAATTAAATAATATTTAATTAAAACTAGTTAACCGTGTTTAAACGGGTTAGACGTGTATAACCCATTTAGCCATGAAATTAACCGTGTCAATGAAGTAGAAAAAACCGTTTGATGCTCATAAATGCACCAAGGGAAATAAGAAACAATTAATCAACGTCTCTAAGCAATTATAGATATGAAGGTCTGAGAAACCAAAACAAAATCCTTCACATTTAAAATATCGTTCCTTTGCATACAACTTAACTTATTGTTTTTTTAATTTTATAAAATCAATGTTCGACTCCAACATGCAAAGGTCTAAAAGCAACGACTTGTTTTGCTTATAATAAGTCCAAAATAGCAAAAGGATGTTTGGTTTCACATTTCTTCAACTTTCAATACCCATATCGTCACTCATGTTACATTAAACTCCAATTCTTATAGTATCATATAGTATCTTTCAAATGTATAAATATGTTCGAAAGTTAATATAACACATACTTAGAACATCTCCGACCATTCTTTTTTTTTTCTTCAATGTATTATAAATGATAATCTAGTCAATGTATTATAAATGATAATCTAGTCCTTACTTTAACTAAGTTTTAAATCTACAAATGTGATTCCTTTAAATTATTAATTTTTTGAACAAGAATCAAATAAGTTTATTGCCTTGAAATTAAATTATATTTTTTTTACTTTTTTTGTTCCAAAATCAAATTGGGAATATTTTTAATAGAATTGAAAATTATAGAGTAATATTGAATTCATATACAGCTCAAAAGGCGTAAAGCAAAGGAGTAGATGAGTAATTAAAGAAAATAGCGGGAAGGTGAGGCGTTGAATATACTATGAGAGACACGGAGAGATGTGTGTATAAGTAACTATAATCTCATTTTCTTTTACTTAAACAACAATTTTTAAGTCTCCCTCTCTTCATTTTTATTTAACGATAACTCTACAATTTCACCACATCAAAATGGGGAATTACAGAATGTGTATGTGTTTCATTCGCAAGTTCAAAGTCATGGAGGCCGATCCACCGCCCGACGTCAAGGACGCTTTCACTAAATACACTGACGCTGCCTCCCACATGACCGCCGATCACCTCCGTCGTTTTCTGGCCGACGTTCAGGGCTCCGGCGACGTCAGCTCCTCCGATGCAGAGAAGCTGGTGGAGCAGATACTCAACAGGAGGCATCACATCAGTAACAAGTTACACATGATCAGACACAACAACACTCTTACTCTTGACGATTTTCACCATTACTTGTTCTCCCCAGATCTTAATCCTCCCATTCGAGAAAACCAGGTATGTTTAATCAGTAAGAAATCATTAGACATAGAGAGGACTGAGGAGTAAGTTATACTGAAATGAGCGGTGATGATCAGGTATACCAGGACATGACAAAACCGCTGTCCCATTATTTCATATATACGGGCCACAATTCTTACCTAACAGGCAACCAGCTGAGCAGCGATTCCAGTGACGTCCCCATCATTAATGCTCTCAAGAGAGGCGTCCGTGTGATTGAGCTTGATTTGTGGCCTAATTCTACCAAAGATGACATCGATGTTCTTCATGGCAGGTTTTCTCTTCATTCATGCCTCTCTTTAGCTAACCATTTATTATTATTATTGCTTCTGTGCCTCTTCAATCTACCCTCATGTTTCCCTTTTCCAATTCCATTCTTTTTTTACCTTTATACATTCTCTCGCCATTCATCAGTAATCTAGGCATGATTTGCAGCTAATATAACAGATTTTTGGATTAATTTGGCCTAAAAGAAAAGATTTCATGTTCTATTTCTAGTTTACACCCTATAAGAACTAACTTCAGTCTTCAGATGCAGGACAGGACAACTTCACAAAATTAATCTAACTCCTTATTGATAGAAATGTTTTCAACCTAGAAACTTAATCTCTGGATCTTCATTGACACATCTACTTCTGAATGCAGAACTCTGACTACTCCTGTGGGACTCCTTAAATGCTTGAAATCCATCAAACAGTATGCCTTTTCATTCTCCCCTTACCCCGTTATAATAACCCTCGAAGACCACCTTACTCCGGACCTTCAAGCTAAAGTAGCTCAGGTGACTTTTTACTTCCCCCATTTGGCTGTAAATTCACTCATTCTCTGTTGCTCACTTTACTTACTGATCACCAATGTTGTTGCTTTTAGATGATCATTGACACGTACGGGGACATCTTGTATTATCCTGAATCCCAATATTGCTTGGAAGAGTTGCCTTCTCCAGAAGATCTAAAGAATCGCATAATTATTTCGACCAAACCTCCCAAGAAGTATCATAAGCCTAAAAGTTTCAAGAGCAATGGAAAAAAATCTCAGAAAGATAATGATTCTGATGATGATTCCTGGGGGAAGGAGCTATCGGACCTTGTATCTGATCAAGAAGAAGGTGAAATGGTGCGTTAGGAAATGAATTATTCCCTCTTTTGCGCCATCATGCATGTCAAGTACATATAAACATTCCACCGACTGAAAAATCTTTTGTCATTTGCTTGCAGAGTGACAGTGATTCAAGTGAAGCCAGTGATGATGAATTAAACCATGTGGGAGTCGATGCATATAAGCGTCTAATCACCATTCATGCTGGAAAGCCCAAGGGTGGGTTAAAGGAGGCTCTAAAGGTTGATCCCAATAAAGTTAGACGCCTTAGTTTGAGTGAGAACGTACTAGTAAAAGCTACGGAAAATCATGGAATGGATGTAATCAGGTAAATATTCATTCATCTTCCTAGTTCAAGTTGGCTCAGATCATGCTTAAAATATTTGTGTGCTTGATAATTTCCTTTCTACTTGATTTTGCTCAATATTTCCAACAACTGAACTGAACCAATTAGTTTCAATCTGTGTTCAGGTTCACCCAGAAGAATATCTTAAGGGTCTATCCTAAAGGCACTCGATTGAACTCTTCCAACTATAAGCCACTAATTGCTTGGATGCATGGAGCTCAAATGGTTGCATTCAATATGCAGGTTTGTTTCAACTTTCTTCGTTAAACTTGCTGGGTTTGAAGTTTAAATTGACAATCTAGCCATCATCTTCTTGTATTTCTTATTTCTTAAATGACAAATCCACATAAAAATGGTGAAAGTCCATAGTTATTAAAGGCGAAAGGCGACCCGAGGCGACAAGGGTCCAAAAGCCTGAGGCGCAAGGCGTGGGGCGAGGCGAAAGCCTTTTGGAGAAAAGGCGACCAATTAAAATTAAATTAAAATATATTTCTACTAGTCAACTGATTTATATAATTTTTATTTTCTATTTACTAATTTAATAGTTTAAACTTTATTTTATGAACTTAAATATATTTTTAATTTACATTTAGAAAGCTAAATTAGCTTTTTTTGCTAAAAACAAGAGTCATTTGATAACTTAACCATTACTGATGTTAAAAAAAAACCCATTTATTATAGATTAAAGCCTTTCAATGTATAATATAGGTGTTGGGCTGGTTAAGGGAGGCCCAATAAAATATTAGGGGACCTCTATTCTCTTTCCCTAACCTATTCTAATTTTCCAAACCCTAGACACAGCAGCCGCACGTCAGTCATCTCTTCTTCTTCTTCCTTTAATAACTATGGGTGAAACAAAGGACCTTTAGATGAAAAATATGGTTTCACAGTAGTTGTGTTCATTTTAAGCTACTTGATTGTTAAATAGTCTCCATTCTCAAATTGGTTGAAACTTGAATGCTTTGTTGCTGTGTTATTAGCTCGTGCGAATAAGAAAAAGAAAGATTATGGAGTATCTAATAATACAATATGCGGCTAGTGGATTCTAAAAAATGGGGAGGACTGCCCCCTGTTGTCCAGCTTTACCTTTTAACAAGAAAATAAAACAAAATAATGCAATATGTCAAGATCAAGTGAAAAGGTGACTAATTTACAGCTGAAGGTGGTCAGAGGGTGATTAGAAACAAGTCAGAATAGTCTGCAAGATATAAATATAAAACAAATCATTAGTCAATTAGTTAGAAACTTAGTACTGTTTACAAGTAAAAAAAGGACAAAAAGAAGAACCGAAGAGAATTAACTGTCTAAGTTTTGTAAGCTTGAGTTAAATTCTCGTAGCTGTTTCAGTGGAAGTCGTCTTGTTTGTTCTTCTACAGATGATTTAGCTGTAGTCATTTGTGATATGCCTTCTCATAACGTTTTTGCTTCTGAGGTCTGGAATTGATCATTTGTATATTCCAGGGATATGGTAGAGCTCTTTGGCTAATGCATGGAATGTTTAGGGCTAATGGAGGTTGTGGTTATGTGAAGAAGCCTGATTTTCTGATGACTAGGGGCCCACATGCTGAAGTGTTCAATCCTAAAGCCAAATTACCTGTAAAGAAAACTCTAAAAGTGAAAGTATATATGGGAGATGGATGGCACTTGGATTTTAAACCAACTCACTTTGATTTGTATTCTCCGCCAGATTTTTATACCAGGGTAGGTTGGATTTCTGATGCTTAATATGTTATTAAAACTTATTGCTTACTATACTAAGCTTTGATTGCCAATTGTGTATGAAAGAACACAATGTGATTGTTGGTAACTGAAATGGCAGGTTGGAATAGCAGGAGTGGCAGCTGATGTGAAAATGGAGAGAACCAAAATAATAGAGGACAACTGGACACCTGTTTGGGGTGAAGAGTTTACATTTCCGCTGACTGTTCCGGAACTGGCTTTACTTCGAATTGAAGTTCATGAATATGATATGTCCGAAAAGGATGATTTCGGTGGGCAAATCTGTTTCCCCGTTTCTGAATTGAGACCAGGAATTCACGCAGTTCCTCTTTTTGATCGCAAAGGAAAGAAATTAAACTCCTCTAGGCTTCTCATGCGCTTCCAGTTTGTCTAAGTCTATCAACATGTATGTAAATATTGTTAATTCTTCGGAGATTGTTGATGTCTAAGCATTTTCTATGTAGTCTCTTCTTTTTTCCATTTCCATATTAATTTAAAAAGGAAAGGTTTGAAGTTGTTTCCTACATGTTTGCACATAGCAAGTATCTGAATGTGCTTTTCTTTGGTATTAGGAAATGAATTTTTCAGAGTCAAGATTATTTGCTTACCTTTTGTTATCTAGTTTAATTTTGTAAATCCATTTTTAATTAGAAGTGTATATCAAACTCGAACTTTTACAACTCCTGTGAAATTGACCAAGTGTCTGAAATCCATTAAATAGCAACCCTTCTCCGCATCTCCATACCCAGTGATAGTTATAACACTTGAAGATCACCTCACTAACAACCTTCAAGCTAAAGCCGCTCAGGTACTCGTTTTCTCTCTCTTTTTCCTTTCATGAATATTAACTGCCACTCTTTCGCAATAATTACAGTTTGAATGCTGTCGTGCAGATGATTATTGAGACATTTGGAGATGTACTGTTTTATTCGGAAAGAATTTGCTTCACCAAAGGAACTAAAATACAAGATTATTATATCTACCAAATGATAATATGAATCATCAAGTATTCAAATTAAAGTTACTTCACTAAATTAAAATGTAGGGAACTTACTGCACCGGTGGATCTCATCAAAGTTTGCATATTATTTAAGACAATGCCTTTGTGGCATCTGAATATCCTGTTGTGATTACATTTGAAGATCATTTAACTGCATATCTCCAGGCTAAAGTGGCCGTGGTGAGTATGGATTTCCAGTCAGTATTTTGTAGGAGTGTAACTTTAGTTTAAGCTCATCAATATTCATTTTGCCTGTAGATGGCCAAGAAAAAATTCGGAAATATGCTTTTCTCTCTCAAATCAGATCAACTGGACAGATTTCCTTCACCAGAACAATTGAAGGAAAAGGTTTTGATTTCAACTAAACCCCCAAAAGAGTATCTTGAAATTCAGAATAGCAGAGAAAGAGATTCACTGTAAGCCAAGAAAATCATCAAAGAAAAAACACACCGGATGATGAGAAGGCAGGTTCTATTCAAGAATTGCAGATTTTAATTAAAGAATATTCTATGTGATGCACCATGTTCTTATTTTAAATGCTCTCGACTTTCCGTATAAATAATTGCCTGCTCGGGTTTCGGTAAACAGGAGCAGCTAGGTGAGCAAGACCATGCACCAGATGAAGACGAAGAGAAGGCATACTCTGGATATAGGAACATTATAGCCATTCATGCAGGAAAGCCGAAAGGTCCATCAGAAAACTTGCTAAGCATTGATCCAGACAAAGTTAAGACGTCTGAGTCTGAGTGAGCAACTGCAAGAACGCAGGGAGAAGAAATAATTAGGTAAATGTTATGATCGCATATTCTGCCTATCTACATCGCAAGATATGAATTTGCTTTACTGATGACAAGAAGTATCAAACACTATCTCGGCAAAATAATTATCATAGCAAGCATAGAGACAGTAATTGCTTCTTTAAATAGGTTCACTCAGCGAAATTCCCTTAGAATATAACCAAAAGGAATTCGACTTGATTCGTCTCATCATAATCCATTTGTTGGGAGGAAGCATGGAACTCAGATGGTCGCGTTTAATATGCAGGTTAGTTGTCTTGATTGTCTTATATAAAATGGCAGTAAATTAGATGGCTGGTCATTAGAAGAAACAATGATTTGAATAGAAGACAAGTGCATATCAGATTGCAACAATGCACCCAAACAGTAATTATGCATCATACCTTTTGTCTTCTCCCTCTCTGTCTGCAGGGGTATGGCTAGCAGCTCTGGGCTTTGGGTTATGCAGGGAATTTTTAGAGTTAATGGTGGGCGTGGTTATCTGAAAAAGCCTAGCTTCTTGTTGGAACCTCATTATCATCCCACGAAGACATTCTGAAGGTGCATTGACTGTTGCAATATATAGACTCATTCTTACTCTACTCATCTTAATTTTAGTTATAAACAGGTAAAGATTACATGGGGGAAGGGTGGCACTTGGATTTTCACCAAATGCATTTTGATCTATGCTCCCCGGACTTCTATGTCAAGGTAACAACATCTATACATGTCAATGTTTTAGTTAGTTGAGGAATAATTGATCCGTTTATTTCAGATCTCTGTTGCTGGGGTGGCAGCTGATAAGGCTAAGCGGAAAACAAGAGTTATTGAAGATGACTGGTTTCCGGAATGGAATGAGGAATTTGTATTCCCACTGAGCTGTTATGAATTGGCTGTTCTTTGGATTCAAGTATACGAGTATGATCCACCAGGACATCCTGACTTTGGAGGCCAAACTTGTTTGCCTGTTTTAGAGATCAGAACTGGGATACGATCACTTCCATTACACGATCGTAAAGGAGTGCAGTTTAAGCATGTAAGGCTTCTTATCGAGTTTGAAGTTACTTGATGCTGAATTAATGCTCCAGATATTATGTTGCACTATAATGTCCTAACTTGCAATTATTAATTGAGAAACAAGGCTTGATGGTCAGCATTATTAATTAAAAATGTTGTTGCTGGAAATCCCTATCGGTGGCCTAACATTTTTTTAAAAGATAAAGTCTCATTCTGCATTATATTGTTAATTAACAATTCATCCGATACCTACTTGAGTTGAGATTGATGGAACAAAGTAATTAACGCATCAATGTAAATTAATGGTGTTTTAAAGTCAAATCCCCTGTGAGAGACGTGCCTCAGCCTCAGTATTAATTTATCATATCCCATTCTGTCACCAACTATTAGCTTTCTCTCATTTTTCAAAAGTTTAAAAATCACATGCTGATGCCAATGCTGTACTTATTTAATACATAAACAAACATGTTTTCACCAAATCATTTGGACTTTTTGATCGCTCTTTAGGGAACAGGCAGCCTGGCTGTAACAATTACTACGTTACATACTACATAGAATCATGTTGCCTGGGCTCACTATACCTTTTGCTGATTAATGCAAGAAGAAAGATAAAATTTAAACAAATAATGAATTAATACCAAAAAAATAACATAGGGGCCATCGTATTAATGGTGGCTACCAAAAGAATATTGAGCAGAAAAACAAAACAAAGAAACTTCAATCTGAAGGAATGGTGGAGTATGTACTAGAGGAGACTCTACCAGGGGACCCGTCGCACAAACCTATTGCTCTTTCCAAATTAGCCACAATCTCCATAATATTAGGCCTTTCTTTTCCCTCCAAATTTACACAATGCACTGCAGTGTAGGCCATTATCTCTACCGCCTCCACTTCTTGAATCGCTGCCGGACTCACTCTTTTATCCAACACTCTCTGCATCTTCCCTGCAGCTATCAGCGGCGCCGCATACTCCACTACTTCTATTGGACCGCTGCCTTCTTCTTCCTTCTTGAAAACAGCCTTCTTACCCGTCAAAAGCTCTAACATCACTACTCCTAGCCCATAAACATCACTTTTTGCTGTCAGTACGTTCATTACATAGTACTCGGGATCGATGTATCCTACAGTTCCGGCTGCCTTGGCCGACATGAATTCTCGATCCGTCTCTGGCCCCTTTAGTGACAACCCAAAATCGGATACTTTAGCAGTCAAATTTACATCTAACAGTATGTTGGACGACTTGATATCTCTGTGAATAATAGGTGGCACTGCATAGTTGTGGAGATACTCAATTCCTCTTGCAGCATCTAGTGCAATTTTGATCCTCATTCTCCAGGAATTTAAAATGCTGCTCTTGTTTCTGTGCAAGTGATCATGGAGCGACCCATTGCTCATGAACTCATAAACCAAAAGCCTCTCATCCATCTCTTCGCAGAAACCTATTAGATTTACCAAGTGCTTATGGTGAAGCCGCGACAACAATGCTAGCTCTGATTCAAATGCGCTTTCCTTCTCCTGAAATTTCTTCATCTTCTTAACTTTTTCTCCTCTTTTAATAGCCACTAGCCGACCATCTGCAAGTACGCCTTTGTAAACACTGCCAAAGCTTCCGGCACCAATCTTGCTTTGTGCTGAAAAATTGTTTGTAGCTACAACCAGCTCTGCTAGTAAAAAGTCCTGGGTTTTCTCCAAATGCTTAGAGGATGATTCACTTCTCTGGCGCCCCAATGTCCCTGAACTGCTCCCCAATCTCCGCGAGCCATAACGCCTAGCGGAAAAGGATTTCAGAGACGGTGTAGCAGGTGTAGAGCCATATGTAGTCACAGAAGTTGCAGTCTCATGGGCATTAGTAGCAGAGGGCTGCACAAGATTCTGATTTCTACTTCTCATTTTCAGTAAATTGTATAAGCAATAAATAATGGTGCAGAAGCCTGCAAAGCTACCAACCGATCCAAAAACTAGAAAAGCCAAAGAGTACTTATTTTGGGGCAATGATGAAGGAAGTGGCTGAGATGGCGGTGGCATTGTTGGGGGCAACGGCAGAGCAAATGGAAGCTCAATCCGGCATGATTTGCAGATATTCCCAGAGCCATAGCACAGAAGCTCAGAGTTAGGATAGAGACCACAGGCGGTGCATGAAGATTGAACACATGGACCTGGGATCATCATTCCTAATGGAAGATTAAATGCATGATGAGACTGAGACCATCCCTGTCCCCAACAAATCATGGACAAATTTCTTGTGCTGAGCCCACACATGAAATCCATACCAGCC
Organism: Mercurialis annua; assembly: GCF_937616625.2. Classification (NCBI taxonomy): domain Eukaryota; kingdom Viridiplantae; phylum Streptophyta; class Magnoliopsida; order Malpighiales; family Euphorbiaceae; genus Mercurialis; species Mercurialis annua. The sequence continues at coordinate 289,951 of NC_065575.1, read as the reverse complement.
ACTATTAGCTCGAACGGAACTTCTCCTGATACGTTGCCGTTGAGTAGAAATTTGTCTGCACCTCTTCCCCAGCATTTTACCAATCCATTTGATTGGCCAATGGCACAGCTGAAATCGGATGCTAGAGCAAGCCCTGAAAATTCAAAAGCTGAATTAAAAGGAACGTCCAATTCTCCCCCCTCATTTCTCCCTTTACATACCAGACTTCCATTGCTGGTCAACCCACAGGCATGGGATTTTCCAGCAACTATATTTAACATCGTAAAGTTACCAAACTGTCTCCAAATCTCATCGCCCACATCATTAATACCCCAGCAATAAACTTTGTTACTATTTCTCAGAATTCCACACGTAAACCCACTGCCGGATGTGAGCGTAGTGAACTTAAACGCCGCACCAGGCAATGGAAAAAGAGAGCCACCTCTGTCTTTGCCTCGCCAGCACTTGGCTTCACCGGAGTTGACCTCTCGTGCGCAAACTTGATCATCTCCCACAGCCAGATCAGTTAAGCGGACGGTGTTGCTGTTGTAGATGCGCCTGGGGTGGAAGCTTGAGGAGTTGGATGCGGATAGTGTCTCCCAGCAGAAAACGCTGAAGCCTCCAGAGCGAAGGGCGCAGAAGAAGGTGAAGCCTGCAGAGATAGCTTCGAAAGAAACGTTGGGCTGGACTGAAATTAAGTGGCCATTCCGGTAGCATTGAATTCTCTGAGTAGGTTCGCCGGCGACAATGCCACAGACAGTAGCAGTGGCAAAGGTGGCAGCAATGGTAGAGGAAGAGCCAAGACTGTGAACAAGAGGAGCAAAGTGGAGGATGATAAGGAAGAGAATGGAGGTGAATGTCATTTGAAAGGAAGGTTGAAAAGGACAGAGGAGTAGTGTTCTTCATTAAAAATGAATAGCACGATGAATAATAATAATAATAGTATATTTGGTTAGGCAAAGAAGAGGCGGTCCCATCCCATAGACAAAGTCATCATATCATTGGGTTGACATTGTTAATTTTCATAGGATTGGGTAGTAGAATTCACAACTGACTGCAGGTGTTAATATCTTGAGTCTCATTCAGATGAATGATATTCATATAAGAAGACTGATGTGGAGTGATGATTGGGGTTTTTGACATATTTGTGTCTGATAGACACAAATATTCCAAGTTTGTGCCTCCCACCCCCAGTCTGCTATCTGAGATAGCGGGCTGCTGGTTTTTAGAACCAGCCCGCCACATGAGATGGCGGGCTGGTAGCTAATTAGGGTGATTAGCTTAATCACCCTAATTAGCACCAGCCCGCCATCTCATGTGGCGGGCTGGTTCCTGATCCTCAATCATTGGGAATCAGCCCAATGATTGGGGAGAGAGTTGGGGAGAGAGTTAATTACTCTCTCTCCAATCATTTGAAGCTGATTGTGCAATAATTGCCCAATCAGTTTATTTTTTTTAAATTTTTTTTTATTTAACCAATGAATTGTAATTTACGTTAACTATTTTCGGGTTATTTTCGGACACTTCCGAGCGTTATTTTATAAAACAAATTTAAAGAATATTGTAGTTGATCTTTCAAAACCTGATTTTTTTGTCCGGTTTTGATTAGTTCGTGTCCGGTTTTAATTACTTCCGAGCGGTTTTGATACGTTTGTCCGGTTTTGATTAGTTTCACAAAATATTACCCGTTTTGATTAGTTTCACAAAAAATCAGGTTTTGAAAGATCAACTACAATATTCTTTAAATTTGTTTTATAAAATAACGCTCGGAAGTGTCCGAAAATAACCCGAAAATAGTTAACGTAAATTACAATTCATTGGTTAAATAAAAAAAAATTTAAAAAAAATAAACTGATTGGGCAATTATTGCCCAATCAGCTTCAAATGATTGGGGAGAGAGTAATTAACTCTCTCCCCAACTCTCTCCCCAATCATTGGGCTGATTCCCAATGATTGGGGATCAGGAACCAGCCCGCCATATGAGATGGCGGGCTGGTGCTAATTAGGGTGATTAAGCTAATCACCCTAATTAGCTACTAGCCCGCCATCTCATATGGCGGGCTGGTTCTAAAAACCAGCAGTCCGCTATCTCAGATAGCGGACTGAGGGTAGGAGGCACAAATTTGGAATATTTGTGTCTATCAGACACAAATATATTAAAAACCCTGATGATTGCAGGTGATGGTGTGTCCATGTGCCAAAACGCAAAACAACCCACCATCATCACCACCTTTTCTCTCTCAGCATGCGGCCCATCCCTCTGATTATAGGACTCATTATGGCCCTTTATCAACACTCTCAACACATCCTTTAAAGGGGACATTAGTATCTATTTTTTAAAATAATTTGATTTCCTACCTCAATAAACAAAAGATAGTAAAAATATCTCATAATTCTAATGCTTTTATTTTTTTACTTTAAAATATGTTTGTATTATAATTATACCTACTTTTATTTAATTTTTTATTCTAAATACCTCATATGACACCTGTCATATTTTTACATTTTTCTCTCCTCTCCCTTCTTCTTTTTCTTTTCCTGTGTTTCTTTTTTCTTCGTCAATTTTCTTCTTCTTCTTTACTTCTTTTTATCTTCTCCATTTTTCTTTTTTCGCCGTTCCTTCATCGATTCGCCGCTGTTTCTTCATTGCTCCACCGTCGCTACATTATTCATTCATATTTTTTTTCTTTAATTCATGGTGATTATTGCGATTTTTTAACACTCAAATATAAATAAATTATTCTTGATTTTTTTTTTCAATTTTAGATCTAAAAATCTGCAAAAAAAAAACAGCATCTGATTATCATATGATTATCATAACACTGCAGTAAAAAAGATTTAAAAAAAAAAACAGTCTCTGATTATCATATGAGCAGAGGCGGATCCATATATTAAGATATATATATTTTTTTATTTGTTGTTTTTATTAAAAATTTTACTCACTTATTTATTTAATTACTTATTTAAATTTTATTAAATAATATATATATATATATATATATATATATATATATATATATATATATATATATATATATATATATATATATATATATATATATATATATATATATATATATATATATATATATAATCTAAAAAATGTATGCAATTAGATCTCATATCATTATTAATATTTTTGTTGATTGAACATGTAGCTATAGTAATTATAAATCGAGTTTTTCTACTATCAAATTAATAAAGAATGAATTATAAGGTAATTGTTTTTGCCAGAATAAAGTAAAATGAGTTATCAATATTAAAATACATATTTAATAATGCATAAAAAATATATATTTAAATAATAAATTTAATAGTGTGAGTGACAATAATATTTTTAAGATATAAAAATTTATTGTTGATAATATAAAAGAAATATTTTATTTTTGTTTGAAATTTTTAATACACATACGGACCCCACCATATGAAATTTCTGGATCCGCCACTGCATATAAGTATCACTGTATTATCATGTTGTTATCATAACAATGCATTAAAAAAGATTTCTACAAAAAAAAATTGATTATCGTGTAGTTATCACTGTATTATCATCTTGTTATCATAATCATATGATACCGAAATAATAATGTATTATTGTACCTAAATGATAATGTTATGACAACGACATAATAATAAAATTATGATACCAGTATGATAATATGATACCTATATGAAAAAAATTACATAAAAATTATGAACGAGATGATAATGTGAAGAAAATAATATGATAATGAAGTATAATAAGGTCATATTATCATACTATTATCTTCACATTATCATCTCGATATCATAATTTTTTGTAATTATTTTTTCATACAGGTATCATATTATCATACTATTATCTTTACAATATCATCTCATTATCATAATTTTTCTGTAATTTTTTTAGATATATGTATCATATTATCATACTATTACCATAACTTTATTATTTTATTATCATCTGGTTATCATACCGGTGTCATAAACCTTTTTGTTATTCTATTTTCACGTACGTTATCATCTAGTTATCATAACCTTATCATAATTCATTATCATCTAATTATCATGCTCCAGTTTTATGATAACGACATGATAATCAAACACTATTTTATCATACATTATCATAAATGTTATCATATATGTACCATAAATATTATCATATCATTATCATATGACACTATTTCTGTAAATTTTTTCCATGTAAGTATCGTATGATAATATTATGATAACGATATGATAATCAAACATTATTTTCTGCAGATTTTTTTTCCTGCAATGTTATGATAATTACATGATAATATAGTGATACTCATATGATAATCAGAGGATGTTTTTCTATATAAAAATTATCTTTTCTGCAGTGCTATGATAATGTGATGATAATGCAGTGATACTCATAAATATGATAATCAGATGCTGTTTTGTTTGTAGAAAATCGTTTTTTTTATCATAAAATCGTTTTTCATGCAGATTTTTAGATCTAAAATTGAAAAAATCAAGGAGTAATTTATTTAGATCTGAAAGTTAACATAAATCGTATTAATCACCATGAATTAAGAAAAAAAATTAAATCAAATATGAAATGAACGGAGAGCAATAGTAAAATGATGGCGGAGCGGCGACGGACTGATGGCGGAGCGACGAAGAGAAGAGAATAAAAATGGAAAAAAGAAGAAGAAGAAAATGGCTGGAAAAAACAAACAGGGAAGAAGAAGAAGAAGAAGAAAGATAGCGAGAAAAAAGAAAAAAGTGACAGTTATCACTTAGAGTAAAAAAATAGTTAGAGTAAAATAATAATAAAAATTAGGTATAATTATAATATAAACATGTCTTAGAGTAAAAAAAATAAAAACAATAAAAAAGTGAGGTATTTTTTTTATCTTTTTTTTATTGAGGTAGAAAATCAAATTATTTTTAAAAATAAAGTATTTATCCTAATTTTTTCTCCTTTAAAACCTAATAACTAGGTCATCTCAACGAGAAAATTACCCACCATCATCATCACCTTTTCTCTCTCAGCAAGTATGCGGCCCATCCCTTGTAACTCTCTGATTCAGGACTCCTTATGGGCCTTTATCAACAAAGGGTCAACGCTGAACTTGAGACTGAAGGTCATTTATTTTAACTTGTTTGAGCAACTAACCAAAAACTCTTTATTTTTGGGTGAGATAATCCAATAATTGTATTTTTAAAAACGCGTAAAATACAAATCGGAGGTGGTGAGAAATGCGAAATAGAAATTTAAAAGTTTCCTAATTGTTGCGATAAAATTATCCTAAACTTATTTTTGCAATAAAAAAAGTAAATTATGGGGTTATTTAACCTAAAAATGACGAGTTTTGGACAGTGGCGGAACCAGAATTGTTTTTTAGGAGGGTCGAAATTTCACACAAAATATAAAAGTACATTAAATGAAAATTTTAATAATTAAAGTGTTAATGTTGAGTTGATAATAATAAATAACACATAAAAATTAATAAAAACTAAGAATTGAAAAGGGCAAGAGGTGGGAGTTGTATTTTTTAATTTATCTTAAAAAATTAATAAAAAATAAATTTAATTTACCAAATCAATTCATCAAATTATAATAAAAAAAGAAGCTGTAACGTCTAAAGTAGAATATTGATTGTAGTTTTTTTTTCATAGAATACAAATTTGAACATTTTTAATATTTTGTGCCAATTCAGAGGGGCTAAATAACCATTTTTTGCTAACATTATAGTATATAGTTCTTGCCAAAAAAGAATACGATCTTTTTTTGGTAACATTATATGTATGTGATCAATTTAATTGGGTTCTAAATTTTTGCCTACATATTCAATTTATCAAATTATGACAATCATCAATTTAATTCATCACAACCAAACTAATTTATCAAATTATGGTAATCATCAATCTAATTCACCAAATGAATTCATTAATTATGATAAAAAGAGTTAAAGAATAAATAATTTTGACATAAAAATACATTTCGTTCCAGAATTATCGTTCCATAAAAATTATAAGCATCTGCGGAACTAGAATTTTTTTCCAGCCCGAGCTAATCAATATGTCAAAGAATAAATAATTTTAACATAAAAATGCATATGCTTATAATTTAAAAATTATTTCAATAAAAATTATTTCGCTCCTCCAATTTGAGATAAAAAAATTTTTAAAGATTGTGATTTTAGATAAAAAAAAAACAAAATACTCATCTTGTTAATTCCAGAAAATTTTACAATAATAATTTTTTTTTGTAAAAATATAAATTTAATTATATGAATTGTCTTAAATTAAAGGAGTTAGATGAAAATGTATTGATTATTTTCCTTTAGTGCAAAAATAAATCTTAGTAAAATAAAAGAAAAATAAAACAATGATACAAAAAGAATAGAACCAAAGACCTTTGAGAAAGGATGAAAGTCTTAATCCACTGAGCCAAATTGGCTATTGCTACAAAGTAGTCATAAATATGTATATATATAGATATAGAAAAGTTCAGCCCGTGCTAGAGAAAGATGGTGGCCGGCGTACTGCAGCCTGCAAATCAGCAGATTTTCATCTGCTTGTGGCCTCAAGCCTGGGTGTCGAAAGGAAGACGAGGACCGGTGAAGTAGCACCGGTCCCTCGATTTTCTCCGGCGGGGAGGGTCGGCCGACCCTCTTGACCCTCCCGTGGTTCCGCCACTGATTTTGGAGTTAGTTGCTCAAACAAGTCAACACTGGATTAAATGACCTTATATCACAAGTTCAGGCCCTTTGTTCAACTCTCAACACATCCTTCAAAACCTAATAACTTGCTCATTTCAACGAGAAAATTACCAAAAAAAAGTTATAAAAACAATCACCACTTTCGTTCTTTACATTTTCTGTTCTCCCAATAAAGAAACTAACACGTGCCGCGTTAGTGTCAGACACGTTAGCGTGTCAGTCTGATGTGTCGACACGTCAAATAGATGCGACCAAGTCATTGACACAATGTCAATGACAATACATCAACGTGTTTGAGATACATAATTGATAAATATCTGAAATAACTTAAATACAAGTTTAATATACACTATTCGTTTTATAATGAATAGTCTAGATTCATTTAATTAAAATTGGATATTTTTAATATACAACCATTCATTATAAAATGAATGGTGTAAATTCATTTAACATACTTCAAATTAAAATGAACTTAAAAGAATTCCTATAAGATCTTCCGAAAGAAGGGAAGGATGGATGGGGAATGATTGTTAACTATAAGAGGATCCCTATATCCTAACCAGGTTGAAAGGAAGAAGATTAATAATCTATACAATAATATAAAGCTGAACTCAAAATTATATTATTCAGCCATATGTGGATTTGTGTATTTCAGTGAACTCTCTTAAATTTCAGCTTTCTTAAATGTATGGTGACACTTTTAAAACTCTTAAACTTACAATTCTATCGAAACTCTTGAACTTTCTTCACCTACGGTTTTGTTTCAAAACAAACTCTCTCTTTTCTTTGAATAACTTATTTCTTTTAAAGAAAAGTTAACGCTTTGGTCTAGAATACCAACTATTGATCTTCTTCTTCTTTTTCTTATTCTATTTGATTTTCAGGAATAATCTATCTATAAATACTCTGGATTTTTATAGGTTCTGGCATTATTTCATCAACCGAAGGTAAAGGAACAAAGCTCGTATACTGTCTCATCTCATTGAATTTTTTTCCTAGCTACGTCTAAAATGTAATTATAGAAAATGTCTTATGCTTAAAAAAACAGATTTAATCAGATATCGCATATTCAATGTGATGCATGCTATATACTATATTTTTAAAGAGAATTTTTACTACTTTTATGTTAATTATTCAATTTATATTATGTTTTTGATAATGCTGAAAGTAATGCTAATTTATTTTATTGTTAAATTTTTTGAATTATTTTTAATTTACGAGTAGTCCTAATTTACGTACAATACTCCGATCTATAAGTGAAATTACCTATGAGTGTAAATTCTAAATTGACGGAGTCTACCTTCTCAATGACATTTGACTTGCAAAATAATTAAGGCAGATGGCTATAATCAGACGGTAGCTGTCTAATGAGCGATTCGATGTTTAAGTTAGTATTGAGATTAAGGGAGTATTGTTGCGTAATGTAATTCTATGTGTGTTGGCATACCTATTGGATTAAAACCGTAAGTATGCGGTATCGCAACGAGTAGTATAATCCGTAAGACGTATATCGATCCCACTAGGACAATTTGACTTAACATTCCGATTTCACTTTGTAACTTTCATTCGTTTAGCAATGGATTTTTATAAAACGTTTAAAAACTAAAATTAAACAACTAGGTGAATTAAACTAATCGACTAACAAATAAACGAGCAAATAATTCAAACTAACAAATTAACAATCAAAAGGTACCGATTTTAAAACGATAAAGATCTAAAATAAATAGGTTTAAGGTTCAAAGGTTGAAACTTCAAGACAATCATGAAATATGGTTTTCATTCATAGTGTTCTAATTAAGAGTCGAGTCGTTCTAAACCATCTATTCCCGCTCTCTAGCCTAAAGGAAAGATAAAAACGCAACCTAATTAATCAATTGCATTTAACTCGTTCTCACGATATCAAATTCTAACTTAATTAACTTGGAAGCATTTATTAAGCACACTCAAGGACTATCTAAAATCTAACATGTTCTCACAGAATTATATCTTATGTAATTGATTACTTAGATCTATTTGGTAAAAAAATTCTCAATTAATCACCCAAACACAAATCAAGGATTAGATGATCAAACTAACCCTAGCATAAAGCCCAATAATCACAACATGAAGTTAAACACTAATCTAACCACAATCAATCATGATATAATTAAATGTCAATCCATAACAACTCCCAAACTAGGGGTTTAGTCAATCATATTACCACAACATACTTATAAAAATAATAATAAACAATAAACATAATTAGAAATAAATACTTTGAATTGCAAATAGAAATAATAATCTTCAAATAAAAAATTAATTTTTCATTAATAATAATAAACTTAAACTTGTTCAAGAACAATAATTATCTAAAAAGCTGAAAATTACACTAAAAAGGAAGCAAGTGTTGTATTTAGAGTGTGTCCCAAAATTCCTTGAAAAGAGATATTTATATGATGTCTAAAATGAAAAATAAAAAATGGTAAAAAGGAAGCAAGTGTTGTATCTAGAGTGTGTCCCAAAATTCCTTGAAAAGAGATATTTATATGATGTCTAAAATGAAAAATAAAATTACCCAAACCCTAGTCTAAGTTTGGAGTACATAAGCATGAAGTGGGCTAAAACAGAAAAAAAAAGGCTTAATTATTTAAAAACCACTCACCTTGAATTTTTTTTTCGTTTATACCCTGACCTAGGAAAAATTCATTTATACCATGACGTATGTATTTATGTTTCATCTCTACCCCGAGGCACTAAATTAACTTCTTTTCATTAAGAAAAAAATTTAAAATAATTCTTCATTTTTAACCTACGCTAATTAGAGTTTAATTAGAAATGATTTTTTCTCTAAATGAAGGACCATTTTAAACTTTTTTTTAAATGAAAAGAGGTTAGTGACTCGGGGTAGAGGTGAAACATAAACACATACGTCAGGGTATAAATGATTTTTTTCCTAGGTCATGGTATAAACGAAAAAAAAGTTCAAGGTGGGTGATTTTTAAGTAACTAGTGTCGCTTTACGTGTTTCACACGTGGCTCGTAATGTAACTCGTCAAATATATTTTATTATTCGTTATTATTTATTATAAAATTTTTAAAAAAAATCATTTAAATTGAAATTATAGCACTTGAGTTATATGATATGTTATATTTATATTAAATATTAGTTAAACTATCAAATATAAAGCTTAGTTTAAAATAAACTATTGTAAATAACAATAAATTGGATTTTATTTTAATTGAAATTATTTTTAAATTTTATTTTATATATGCAATTTGAAACTAAAAATAATTTTTTATTAATTTTCATTGAAATTTTTTATTATATATAGCACCTATACTTATAATAATCTCACATCAATTTAAAAATAATATGTCTAAAGTTGTTGTTTTATTTTTTTTTATTTAATGGCTTAGTAAAATCATTGATACCCATGCACTCACGTTATTGTTATTTGTTAAAACTCTACTATTCCCTCACAAATCAAACTTGCAACATAAAGATAAATTAAGAAATGGGTGGCTAGGAAGGTTTCTTTTTGTCCAAGGGTTTTCATCATAAAATAAAAATATTAACGTAACTGCATTAAAATATAGTATATAGTTTTAATAATGTATAATATTAATGCAAACATGATAATTCGTTTAGTTTCTCAGACTCATTATTGCATTAGGATTGTGAAGATTATTATTAAAATTAAACTTGTACCAACTATTATTGACTTAATTTTACTTATCCATTCCTTCTCATATTTAGCTATTATATAGATAGATATAACTAATTAAGTAATTACTATAAAACCTCTAATTAAGTAATGAATTAGTTATAAATTAAGAAGGGCTATTAGGTAAAAGTGCCTGCCCCCCCCCCCCCCCATCCGTGTTTTTATATATAGTATAGATTAAGGCAAAAAAATAGCCCAGCCCTACAATTAAGCCTGGTTCGATAGAACCATGCTCCTACTTTGATTTGGAGCATCGATTCGATCGAACTGGCTTTGGTTCAATCGAACCAATGCTTCTTTGGTCGAACTAATGCCAACTTCTCACGATGCTTGATCCGTTTCAACCCGCTTTCACCCGATGTTTCTAAATGCTCCCAAAATACATCGATCAAACTCCAAATGCTCTACTACTGGTCCTACAAAGCTCAAACATAAAATAAGGTATAGAATATTAAAAATGTGCAACTAAACACGACAATGGAACCAAAATACTATTTGGGAATAAGAGTAATTTTACTCTTATCAATACCTTTTCTTTCATTGTGAACATGGAAGAGTACTTTTTGGAGTTGAAATAAAAAAGGAATTCCTATTCAGTTGTATGATTCCAAATAGAAAAGAGATTTACATTTAGCAAGAATCCTATTTGAGAATAACTCCTAAATAGAATTGGACTTCTAAATAGGAATACGTTTTCAACTAGAAAAGTGATCTTGAGATTTGGGTCTTCTAGAACTTTTATTGTAATTGAATCTTACACGTAATCGAGATCTGCGACAAGACGCATTAGCTGGTTGCTGAGATTTACCGATTCTTACTAGATTCAGTTATTCTTGAGATTGGGCGAATTCTTTTGGATTGTCTTTGACTGGCGAGCCCAACTCACTTGAGTGTGTTTTTGGATTCTCTCTAACGGCCGAACCACTCGTGACTCGATTCGTTATTATTTTTCTAAAATTCGGTTTCCACCATAAAGTACACGACATATATTCATATAAAAAAATTATTTTGTGCAACTGTGTTTAGAGGCAAGATAATCATATAATAAAAATAAATGTTGAAATTCTGAGTTAAAAAGGCATAAATTGTGCATATTATATGGTCATCAATGTGAACCGGAAAGGTTTAGATGCCAAAAGGAAATTAACATGAAAGTGAAGCACATCAGAGTGTTAGATCAGTGTTGTTGAATGCATAGACTCATCCAATTAATATGATAGATACATGTGGAAGTGAGGTTGATCACAATTAAAATCACCAACATAATTTTCTTCAAACCCTAACAACAAAGCCATGGGTTGCTTTCATGCAGTGTCCCTTTATGTTGGACTTTTCTCATCCCAACTCCATTTCGTTACTTATTATGCACTATTTCTTAGCCATCTCAATGTTTGACCATTCCATTAATATTAATGTTGCTCCGTAGACTTGTCATCTTATTGATAGGAGATGCATGGACATTGCTATCATATAAATCACTTCACCCATCGTTGAATGAATTCAAACTATTATTTTCAATTTATTGTAATTAAGCAATATATTTTTAATAGCTAATATAATAATTTAAATTTCACTTAGAAAATTAGACATAATTATTATATAGAAATTGAAATAAATAAAATAAAAATAATCATTTTTTATATCCACAATATTAACAATCTTATTAAATATAACTCTAACAACTAATTTGAATATTTTGGTCCGCCAATTTTACATATTAAAATAAATACAGTCAATTCTCAATTTAAATTCATTTTCAGACAAATATTTCTTATTTTAAACTTACATAATCTTTTTAAACTTAAATAAAAGATCAATAACAGATTATAATTATTCTCCAAATTAGAAATTTATAAAGATAAATTTTGAAAATGATATAATTTGGAGTTTGGATATATTTATTCCAATCCACAAACTAGATAGCTTATGATGTCTACATTAATATTTAGGATATATTTGATTGTAGATTAAATCTGCAAACAAATATAGATGGCTAATCTGACAGTGGTTGTCCGATTGACGCTCCTATACTTAAATAAGTATATATAGGCTCAAGCAGCATATTTGCTGTATTCAGTTCAGTTGTGATTGTAGGCATACATCATGTCTTTTTACAGTGCATGATGAATATTATGTGTAAGTTGGAATATGAAAGTGATTCTTATTTAGTATTATATGTTTTTTTAAATAGAAAAAATGATTCTTATTCAATGAGAATCCTATTTGGGAATGCCTTCCTAAATATATTTATCTTACTAAATAGGAATATACTTCCAAGTAGGAAAATAATTCTGTTATATCTGGGCTTTTAGATATTATCCTGTTTCCGTGTAATCAGGTTTTTTGTGACTCGCTTTGGACTTGATTCCGGATCTTACCGAATCCTATGAGATTCGGTTTTATTGGAGATCCAGGAGAATCAGCCTCCTTTTAATTTCCAGGCACGACGAGATCTCTGGGACTCGGGTGCTATTATCTTTGAGCTTTCGTCTTGTAGAAGTCCTTGGATTCACTCGGATGAGTGGATCTTGTACGACTCGGTTTCGTAATACTTATGCTGGAATTCAGTTTCCATCATATCCAAATTGGACTGGAATTTAGCTTGTATTACTTTAATTTTTTTGATTGATTATTCATGTTAGATATATCTTTTGGATTCCTCTTAAAGACGATGGTTGGAAAATAAGAAGTTTTAGCGGATCGAGCAGTTTTTTTGCGGTCTAATCGAATGAAATTAAAATTAAAACCCTTGCACCATTAAAATTATGTTCATCATTGTGCACCCAAATAATACTTTTAGCGGAATTTTTGACTTAGTGTTTTTATCTTGATTATTTTTTTTATTTCATAATTATTTATTAGATTTGTATGAAAGACCAGAAATGCATCTTGGAAGGCGGTTTGTAAGCGTCTCAGAAGCCCCTCAGAAAGCCTATCGGAAGCCCCTCGTCAATCCCTCACAATGGTCATCGGCATGCCTCTCGTCAGTCCCTCGCAATGGCTATATATTCAATTTTTGTAATATAATTTTTATAGTTGTTTAATCATTTTCAAAGAATTCCATATCTATTAAAAAAGTATTTATAAATTTTATATTTTAATACTGTTTTGTTTGGAATGAGAGTGATTCTTAGATAGACTCAGTCGATCACGTCATCCGTGAACTACCCTATCACATTATGTCACATCATTAAAATAGTGGTAATATTATAATTTTATTTATTACTTTTTACACATTTAAATAGTAATATTATGATGTTATGGGTCAATTTTTTTTCGCCCACGTCTTTTAGCTGAATTTTTTTTCATATTCCATGAAGGAGCCGGATGAAATCAATATGTTATGATCGGTTTTAAATTAGAAATGTTAAAATTGATGATGATTCACTATAACCCCTAACCCTTCAAGCTAACAAATCAGGTTCAATTGTCATTAATTATATCACTATTTTAATAACGAATTATAATATGATAGGTTTAATATACGAAGAATGTAGTGATTGAGTTAATCTAAGAATGTATGAATTTAATCAAAAAAAAAAAAAGAATGTATGAAAGAGCAATTTGTTTTACTTTATGGTAGTTAAAGGAAACTGAGAAGTAGAGGGACAGAGGAGAGGCTTCTAGAAAGCATCGAACGCTCCTATTCGTCGATGGTTTCGAAGTGGCGCATTTCCAAAAAGAAAAATATCGAACAAAGCAATTTAGATTAAGTCACAGCAGTGTCACTCCACAACGAATGACAGTCAATTAAAATAATGAAATCGTGCGCTCGAGCGACTGGCGGTGAGGATAGAGGACTCTAACCAACCAATAAGATTCCAACGTGTATTATTAATTATTTTGATGTATTAGTAAATTTTTTTTGTCTTTTAAACGGCGACGGTGCAGCTACGTCCACGTCATCGCAGTAGAGTCCAAAAACGCGTAAAGCGTGATAATCAATCAAGAATCTGGATCGTTTATAGTACAGAGTGAAATACACGTGGCGATGTGTCAGTTGTTGCTTTGTAGATATTAAGGGCGCACTAGTGGGGCCCATATATTTCCAACGTTAATTTCATTTTTGAATTTGCATTTGCATTTCATTTGCATTTGTGTTTGTCTACTTTTTTTTGTTTTTTTAAAAAGGTTTTATTTGAAATTGAATATGAGTATAATAATAAAATTTAGAGTTTGAAAATATTAATAAAAAAAGAAGGAGCGTTTGATTATTGAAATAGGAGCCGCCATGGATGTGGAACTGGAGAAGTAGAGAAAAGAGAAGTCTCTCTTTATACAATTCTCATACTTGTAGTGGTTGAAAAGGATAATAAGATTAGCTGTGGTGAAAGGTATGTTCTGTTGTGTTTCACTTTAATTTTGGTTATAGGCTTCTAGCTGTCTGATTTTAATGTATTGGTGTTTTTTTAATTTAAGTGTTAGATGTTTATGTTTTGGTTGGGTTAGGTTGGTTATTGGAAGTGTAGTTGAGTTTTTGGTTTCTTCCCAAGTATCAACCAACGAATTCGTTGAGTGTTCTTTTTAAAACACCAAGCAGCCTCTAACAGGGTGTGTTAGGCAGTGCTGTTTTGTTTGTTTAGGGCTCTAACCGTTTTCTGTTTCATTTTAATTTTAACTCTCCACAATTGGGTGCTCCTTTAAATGCTTCAGTTCATTTTTATTAACACCATGCTTTGTTCCTATTTTGTGCAGAGCAGAGGGAGTTCAAGCACAACAAAAGAGCTCATTCGATGTGCAGTGGGCCGAAGAGGAACCTAACTCACCCTGCTTTTCTCATGGACAATGATTTACAGAAACAAGATGCCTTTACCTATCATTTCTCCCTTCTGCTTGAATTGTCTGCCTCTGATGATCTAATTGGGTTTCAGAGAGCGATTGAAGAGGAGGGGCACCATGTCGATGAGCCTGGCTTGTGGTACGCACAGAGCATCGGCTCCAAAAAAATGGGGATCGAGGAGCGCACCCCCCTAATGATTGCCGCCTTATTTGGAAGCAAAGATGTCTTAAATTACATTCTTGATATGGGCTGTGCTGATGTGAATAGGCGTTTAGGCTCTGATGGGGCCACTGCCCTGCACTGTGCTGCTGCAGGAGGCTCTGCTTCTTCTCTTGAGGTTGTCAAGCGATTGCTCGATGCCTCTGCTGATCTTTATTCTGCTGATGCTAATGGAAATCGTGCAGCTGATTTAATTGCTCCGCTTGTCAGTTCTGGTTTTAATTCTAAGAGAAAGGCACTCGAGATCATGCTAAAGGGTGGTAGCACTGGTGAAGATGCTTGTTTTTTGGCCGATCACAATCCTATGCACATGGATGGTCAAGAACTACTAGAAGTTTCAACACCAAGGTTATTGAAAGATGGGACCGAGAAGAAAGAGTATCCTGTTGATCTTACTCTTCCAGATATAAAAAATGGTATATATGGTACTGATGAATTTAGAATGTACACATTCAAGGTGAAGCCGTGCTCAAGGGCCTATTCCCATGACTGGACCGAATGCCCTTTTGTTCACCCTGGTGAGAACGCTAGACGGCGGGATCCAAGGAAATACCACTATAGCTGTGTTCCATGCCCTGAGTTTCGGAAGGGATCATGCAGGCAGGGTGATGCCTGTGAATATGCACATGGTATTTTTGAGTGCTGGCTTCACCCTGCCCAGTATCGCACCCGTCTCTGCAAAGATGAAACCAGCTGCGCAAGGAGGGTTTGTTTTTTCGCTCACAAGCCTGAAGAGCTTCGTCCCTTGTATGCCTCAACGGGTTCAGCTGTGCCTTCACCTAGATCCTACTCAGCCAATGATATGGGATCTATCAGCCCACTAGCTCTAGGCTCTCCACCTGTATTGATGCCATCTTCATCAACCCCTCCAATGACTCCCACTGGGTCCTCATCTCCGATGGGTGGTTGGCCAAGCCAGTCTAGCATCGTGCCTCCTACCTTGCAGCTTCCTGGTAGCAGGTTGAAATCTGCACTCAGTGCTAGGGATATGGATTTAGACATGGAGTTGCTCGGGCTTGATAGTCACCGACGTCGGCAACGAATGATGGACGAGTTATCTGGTCTATCCTCACCGTCCAGCTGGAATAATAGTGGTTCAGCTTTTGCTGCCTCTGGGGATCGAAACGGGGAGTTGCACAGGCTTGGAGGAGTGAAGCCTACTAACCTTGAAGACATTTTTGGATCTCTTGACCCTTCAATTTTGCCACAGTTGCAGGGATTCTCCATGGATAGTGCTGCATCCCAGTTGCAGTCTCCTTCGGGAATTCAGATTCGCCAGAATATTAACCAGCAGCTCCGCTCGAGCTACCCGACAAATTTTTCATCCTTTGGAATGGATCCCTGTGGTGCGGCTGCAGCAGCTGTAATGAGTTCGAGGTCTGCTGCCTTTTCGAAGAGGAGCCAGAGCTTTGTTGAACGAGGCGCTGGGAACCGCCATACTGGGTTTTCCCCACCAACTTCTTCTGCAACCATGATGCCTTCAAACCTTTCAGATTGGGGTTCCCCTGATGGAAAATTGGACTGGGGTATCCAAGGTGAAGAGCTTAATAAGCTGCGGAAATCTGCTTCATTCGGCATCCGAAACAATGGCAGCAGTTTGTCAGCAGCAGCGTCAATGGCAGCTACAAGAGTTGATGAGCCAGATGTGTCCTGGGTTCAGTCCCTGGTGAAGGATGCCCCGCCTATGGGATTTGAACAGCAGCAGCAATGCCATCTTAACACTGGAGAAATGCTTCCAGCCTGGGTGGAGCAATTGTACATTGAGCAGGAGCAGATGGTGGCTTAAAAGAACCATCTGGTGCCTACATTTTAACTAGTTATTTGTTTTCCATTTTTTGATATTTTTTAATTTATATTTATACCTAGTAGGAACAAAAGAAGGGACTGAGAGAGAGAAGAAAGGACGAAGAGTGAAAAATTCTTTTTCTAGTAATTTGGTGATGAGATGAGAGTAAAGGGGGCTGATTTGATTTGACCAAGTGTTGGATTATTTGTACTTTGTAGGTTCTGTATACATTACATTAATTAATCAATAAAACATATTATAAAAATTTCAATGCATCTCAATCGTCTTTTCTGTGCTGTTAATTTATGGGAATACCTGAAAATGCTTTATTTTGTTTGTTGATGGAGCTTTGATGTATGGCTGGAAAAGAATGTATAGACCTCTTTCTCTCTATTTTTGAACTCTATAGAATCTCAATTCAATTTCAAGGTATTCTTCAATTTTTCCCTTTAAGTTATACACTGAAAATTTACTCTTTATGTTTTTGGTTTAGGTCAATCAATTTAGCAAATGGATGAGATTTTCGGTTAATCAAGAGTCTCGTTAGGGATGGCAATGGCGCGGTGTGGGGGTGGGGAAGCTATCAAAGAGAAGTCTAGATACCTGAGTGGACAATAAGATGAGGAGAGACATAAGGTTTTGTAAATGAATGCATGTTTCTGTTACTATGCATAACTCTCTGGCTTGGCTTTATACTGATATGCTTTTTTATTTGTATTATATTCTTGTATTTGATATGTTTTTTTGTTCATTGATAGCCTAACATTTAGATTCCAAATTCTTCATGTAGAGAAGGAAAGGGAATCCTCCTTAAAGTATCTGGGATTATGTCTGTGTTTCTCATAGCTACGTTGCTTGTCAGTGATGCTATAATTAATGTCGAATTGTGCCCCTGAAAAGGATATAAAAGATGTAAAGATGAAGAGAATGATGAAGCACAACCGAACGGAGAACAAGTTCAGGTGTTATCTTCGGGTAAGGATAAATTCTCCAAGGTCACGCATTGTTTCTTAGGATAAATTTTTGGCTTTCAAATCTGAAGATGGCATCCAGAGTCCAAATTCAAGCCACTGGATTTAGACAGACAAAGTTCCTCCTGGTAGTATTTGTTTTCTTTAGACATATGCCTTGTTATGTGATTTTGCAAATTCTGAATATGTCCTTTTATTTTATTTTTGCAGAGTTTCATGCAGAATTACATGGAACATGATTTGCCAAGCAAAAGCCAACTTGGATAGGAACTTATATATCTTGTTATGTGATTTTTGAAAATTTATTATTTTAGAATGTTCTGATGAATTATTTAGTTTTAAATCTTTTTAGTTTATTATGTAATTTTAGATATTTTTATATTGTTTGTAATGCAGTGGATGAATTGTGAAAATTTTGTACATTTAGCAACGCTTTGCTACTGGTGATGTTGAAAGTGTCTTATGTGGGAGTGTTCCTTGCTTTCTTTTGTCAATCAATTTAGCCATCTGCTACTTTTGTGAAATATGCTTTCGGCGTTCATGCGCTGGTTGGCTGCAAGATCCTCAAACTTGGGGATGAGCACTGAGGAAAAGGCTTAGTAGTGGGATGAGCACTAGGAAGATTATGTCTAATTCTGCTCCTTGCTGATGATTGAGACACCATTAAAGCCTCCCGCCGGCTTTCTTGAACTGAATCTTTATTGGATTATCTATTCTTCATCCTTGTTTTAGATTACGAGCTTAACTAAAACACTTTTATTTTAAACTTAAAAAGGACCTACGAGATTGTCACATAATTTATGCAACAATATTTACTATGGTGTAGATTTCCAATTTGGAAACTAATCAAAATTAAATTACAACTGAGTTTATCTATGTTACATTTATTTTGCACTATCTATACCAATAGCTCTTCTAACAACTCATTGAAAATTTGTAACTCAATCTCTGCAGTAATTTCTTCAAAATCTTGGAATTCCCTAATCATTTTGTGTCTCCAAATGAACTCAACCACTTGATTATCATTATGATATGCTGCTTCCCTCCTCTTTGAATTTGAATCCTCAAGTGCTGATGATAATTTCCTCCTTGAACTACCATCTTCCTCTGTCACGTAATTTAACCAATAAGCTACAGTCTTAAGATATTTTAACTACTTAGAGGTTAAATATTCAAACCTGATTTCGTAGGAACGACAAATGGATCAAAATCAAGAACAGAAACAGGGCTGGATTCTTCCGAACTGCATTCTTCTTCTTCTTCTTCTTCACTCTTTAATCGGCGCCCATGTCTTCGTTTCTTTTTCATTTCTTTGCAGTTTATCCAATCTTGTTTAGCAGTTGTCATCCGGCACAATTCCCTTAGAGGTAGACTAGCTTTGGCTGAATCTTCAATTTTCCCAATTTCTTGATCAACCACAGTTAGCTGCTCTTTATCATTATTCATTATATCCTCTTTATCTTCCTTCTTCTTTAATTGTACATTTTCATTTTTGTTTTCCTTGTTTCTTTTTGCTCGAAATTCTTTAGATTTTCTCCTTGTGTCTCTAGTTTCTTTCCAGTCACCTCTTTTTTCGAAGCTAAGAATAAAGAATTCCTCGTTTTCTAGCTCAAGAAAAGTTGGCATGCCGAGGGGAGCAAATGTGCTGCTCTTAGCCCTTGTATGGTGCTTTTGATCGCTAAACTCTACAAAATTCAAAGATTTGCTTCTTGAGATGGAATTGGCACTAACTTCCGTGAAGTTAGTTTCCAAGCCCATAAGCCTAGCCACAATGCCAGGAGGACTTGAGGCTGCAGCCTGATGAGGCACGTCAAATGACTTGGTAGAGTGTTGTTGGTGAATATCAGAAGGGTGCGTAGGGAGGGCGCGAGAGCAGAAAAGTCGACAGAAAATGGCTGAAAGACAACTAGGTGATGCATCGAAAGAGGTGGTAGGAGCACCGGAAGAGGAAGAGGAAGACGATGAGGTAGAATTCATGATTGAAAATGAAAATGAAAATAAAATTGGCAGGCTGAATTTGGAGAAACCAAAAGGGAAAAGTAGTTTGGAAATAAGAAAAGAAGTGATAATGAGTGTGTTGTTTACTTTTTGGTTGGAGAATTGAAATAAAAGTGAAATGAGGACTGAGGCGGGCTTTGCATTTAAATTACTAATTTACTAGTTGAGTTGAACTCAGGAATATGTTTCCGCATGCCTTGACAAGTCTATTTTTGTTTCAAATGTTTCTGCACCTAAATTTAGCTAAGGTTGTCATTGTTGTGTAAAAATTGCTTACATCCATTCTCAGGATAGAGATATTATCAAATTGATGTCAGAGTCTATCTAAATGTAGACCTGACAATTTTAGACACGACACGATTAAATGATACGACACGATACGAAATTAAACGGGTTTGGGTTTGATGTAAATGGGTTTGGATCATAAACGGGTCAACCCGTTTATGACACGATTAATTTCGGGTCTAAATGGGTTATACACGCCTAACCCGTTTAAACCCGTTTAAACACGGTTAACTATTTTAAATTAAATATTATATATTTTTATAATTTAAATGTTATTAAATTCTTAATTTTAATTAATTTTTTTATATTATATATAATTAAAATACTCCCTCCGTCCCAATAGAGTTGTCCACTTTGTCTTTATCACACAGTTTAAGAAAAGCAATTATTGTTTATGGGTTTTGAAAAAAATTTCTTAATTTTTTTATCATGCCCCTATTTAATATAGGGCCCACTTACAATTTACTTTCAATCTATTCATTAGTGGATTTTAAATAGGGGTAATATAGGAAAATTGAGTGTAAAAATTAGTTACTTTTTAAAAGTGGACAAGAGTTTTGGGACAAATTTTTTTCTCAAAGTGGACAATTCTATTGGGACGGAGGGAGTAGTATTTATCTCAAAATATAGTAATAATTCTTTTAATATTATATTAAATAAATTAAAAAAGTAGTTAAATAATTAAACGGGTTTAAACGTGTCACTTTAAACGGGTTGATCCATTAACACGTTTAAATAAACGTGTTTATACGTGTCGTGTCGTGTAACCCGTGTAATATCCGTATCGTGTTTGGGTTTTGTATATCAACCCCGATTAATAATCGTGTCGTGTTCGTGTTTAGCCTAATCGTGTTCGTGTCTAAACGGATTTGACCCGTTTATGACCCGCAGACACGAATTGCCAGGTCTATCTAAATGTAAGCATTATTTGTTCTTTGTTTTTAATTTTAAGTATTTGTTGTCACTGTGCATGGATGGTACGTACTGGTTATAGTAGATGAGTTCACTGAACTATTTGTGCTTTCTTAGTACTTCTTTTACTCTTTTTGAATTGGTTTCTCTACTTTACACTATCTGCCACTGTTTTATTATCATTGAAGCCTAAAACCTAATTCAGGTAACTTTATGAATTGGTTACCTTTTTAGATTGGAATGAATATTTCAGATTCTCTCAATCATTTAATGCAAATGTGTTATTTATACTTTCTTTTGTGGAGAGATTTGGGATGAAATCGAACATTGCTTGTTACGATCTTATGTGATAATCACAATTATTAGATGCTTTGACTGTCAAATTGTCCCTCACCATTTTTCAATTTGGTGAATTTTCACCAAATTCACTCCAATGGTCATGACCAAATTTTTCACCAAAAAACATACTTTTTCACTTTTTAATATAATAATCATTTTTAATTCTTAATATTTTATACACCTTTTACCAATTACACCCACAAACTTATTTATGCTCATATTCGTCCGAATTATAGTATTATTCATATTTTAAAAAATAAATTGCTATTAATTTTTTTAATTATGAATATCTTATAAAATTTAATTTATATTAAAATTATTTAAAATGAACATTACATTAATTTATTTAAATTAACACAATAAAAAAACTAACATAAACATTACATTAATTTATTTAAATTAACACAACATAAAAACTAAAATTAACAAAAAAAAAGTTCAACTTCATTTTGGAATCGAGTTGAGGAAGCGTATAACAAAGATAAAAATGAAAATTTGGAGGAACGCAACGTTAGATCGGTGGGTGCTCGTGTTCGTATTATAGAAAAGGCAATCCGAAAATTAAATGGGTGCATGAGACAAATCGAAGCAATGAATCCTAGTGGAGCATCGAATGAAGATATTGTAAGTATTCAAAATGTAATTTCATATTTTAATTTTATAAAATAAATTCTTGAAATTTAATTTAAATATTTATTTATTTTTTTATAAATTATTAACTTGATATTTTTAATAACTTGCAGTTAGCCCAAGCAAAAATATTACTTATGCAGGATCCAGGCTATAGTAAGGGTTTCAAATTCGACCATGTTTGGAATATCATGAAAAATTTTGAAAAATTTAATAATATTAGTAAGAAAAGTACAAACTTTGTATCATCAGAGTCGGACAGTCCTATGTCTGATTATCTTACGGGATCTCCAGGTTTATCAAATTTTTCTATGAATTTAAATGATGATGGCGCAGGTAATTCATCGGCTGAAAGACCTATATGGGGGTTAAGAAATCAAAATTGAAAAGAAAAAATGACGAAGAAGTTACAAAAATCCTCAACTCCATTAAAGAAGATAATAAACAACTAAGGGAGATGATGAAGAAAAGTCAGTCAGACAGAGGTATATATATGGAAAGTAATTCCAAAAATATGGCACTCAAAGAATTTAGGGAAGAAAATAAAATTTTGATGATGGACTTGAATTCAATTGTTGATCCAAATATTCGTGCATATTGGGAAGTCGAACACAGACAAATATTTCAAAAAAGAGCTCAACAATCATCCTCTACTTCAAATACTTTTGGTGACTATTTTACTAATATTGGTGGATCCGATACCAATCTACCAGATTATTGATAGAATATGTGTTCTATTTATTTATTATGTAATGTCGTAGTATGTTTCGTTTTTAGTTATTATATCGTAAAATTATCTATGTAATGTTTTATATTATTGTCTCGTAAAATTAATTATGTAATATTTTTTTAATTGTCTCGTAAAATTATTAATGTAAGATTTTTATATTATTGTTTTATAAAATTACTCATGTAATATTTTTATATCATTGTGTCGTTAAATTATTTAATAAGTAAGTAATTAATTTAATACAACTACAAATTATATATACTAAAGTGTAAATTAACCAATTATTATATTCAAAAAGTGAAATGGTGAAGGAAAAATTCCTTCACCATTTTTGATGAAAGAAAGTGTGTGAGAGTCACCAAAATGCATTTCGGTGACTCCCTTAGAGATGAGGAGTCATCAATTCTCATTTTGATGACTCCTTTTGGAGATAGTCTAATATCAAGAAATTGCGAGACTATGATTTGAAATAGTGTTTATTAGGTATATTGAGTTGATAATTATACCTTCTAAATGAAACCCATCAACCAGTAATGCCAAAAATTAATTCAGATTTACTATTATTATAATTCGATATTTAGAGCCACTGAGAAAATGTTAGAGGACACTCAATTTAATGTTTATGTTAGTTTCATCATTAGTATGTGCAAAGATAAAAATAAATGTTCATTTCCACTTCTAATGGTTTGATTTTGTATTTTTTACTTAAGTTCAATTTTACCTTTGATTATATAACAATGTTGCTTTCAATCTCTTATAGTTTTATTTCAAAGGCATTATTCACCTAGCGAGGTTTGTAAAAACAGTTCAGGAAGGATTGGGTTGTATGCCTTGCTGAAAGGAATTAAAAGTCTGTTTTCATGATGCAATATGCTCAAATACACATTCATGTTTCTGATGCTACATTTTAATTGTTCATGTAATGTAACACATTTTATTTTTAAATAAAATTTATGATTATCATTAATATTTGGATTGTGCATTCTTTATTTCTTTCTTATACCTTGTAAGATAATGCTAAAAATGACTTCTAAAAATAATAAATAGAAATAAAAATAAAAATACTTTTTACCACCATAATTAAGATTCTTCCAAGAAGATGGGTGGCTTTGGAGGTAACATATAATGACCGCAATATGGTCATTGTTTGTAGGCCTAATGTCTCAAAACCTCCTACCTTTAACCCCTTTTCAATTCTATCCTGATGTTAAAACTGGTCAATTTTATCCTATTTTTTATTTTTGTGTTTCAATTGTACCCTGAAATATTAAATTGACGTTTTTTTTATTTGGAAAAAATTAAATAACATTCTCCATATCTAACATATATTAATTGTATATGTTGAAAATTCATTTAGATTTAGTTAAGTTAATTAAGAATTTAAATTAGTTTTAATTTGATTATGGTTTCTACTTAATATTTATAAATAAAAGACTTATTTGTACTTTTTTGAATGGAAATAAATTTAATTTTATCTCTAAAATTAGTTAATTAAATGATTTCATAATTTAAATAAAAAAATTATAAAAAATTAAAAAATTAAGTACAATTAAAACGAGAAAATACAAAACATGGTAAAATTGACCAGTTTTCAACGTCAGGGTAGAATTGAAAAGGGGCTAAAAGGTCGGGGTTTTTTGAGGTATTAAATCTTGTTCGTAATGACTTTTTTTTACGGCGAAGCTTATTACGACCACATACGATGGGATATTTATTTTCATAATTGATCAATTCCCTTAGACAAAAAGTGATTTTCTTGTAGTGAGAGTCACATTTTCGTTTGGGATTGAAATAAAAAAATAAAGATGGGGTTGTCTAAGGTCCAACGCTGAATGGGTCCAGCGCTAAAGGACAAAACACATAAGATAAAAATTTGACCTCTAAAAAAATGTAGGAAGGTCATAAAGATATAATAACCGGACCCACATACAAAACAATAAAAAAAATCACTTGCTTATCTTGTCAAAATATTAAAAGAAAATTTTCACTTACCTTCTTTTTATTTATCTTAATTACACATTTTATTTTTCTTCCTATCACATAAACAACTAAATAAAGTCAATTTTTTAGTATTTAATTATTGAATATGAAAATTTAATTTATATAAATTTAGTAAAATAAATAAGGCATGAAGTTTTTCAAATAAATTTTAATTTTAATTTTAAAATATAATATAATTAATTTTATAATTAGATTTTTATTTTATTAAAATTTAATATAAGTAAATTAAAAAAATATAATATCATCAATTTTAGTCCCTTTTAGAGGAGGAATCCGGACCGGATCTCTTCATGAAAGTTGTAGATATTCGACTTGCCTTTCCAGTGACGTTTGAATCGATGAAATCTGACGTCGGGGGAACGAGTTATGACATAAATACACAATCTCAATATATATTGATTTCACACTGATGTACACATACAACAGCTTCATGGCAACTTTCGTCCATGTTCCAGGTCGAATCCGGACCGGACGTCTTCATGAAAGTCGTAGGTATTCGAGTTACCTTTTCAGGGACGTTTGAATCGATGAAATATCACGTCGGAAAAATGATTTACGAATTACATACTCGGACTAGGTACATGCAGATTTCATAAAGCTGCACACATGCAGCAGCTTCAAGGGCACTTTCTCCCTTTTTCTAGGCTGAATCCGGACCACACCTCTTCATGAAAGTTGTAAGTATTTGAATTATCTTTCTATGTATGTCTGAATTAGTTAAATCCGACGTCGGAAAAACGCGTTATGACAAAAATACCCGGGCTGGTTTTCGAAAACATACTTCTATCCCCTCTGTATCGCTTGAATAGCTACCCATTACTAAAAAGTGAACTTGAAAATAATAAATTTTAGTTAAATAAAATAGCGTGGATAAATGGGACGCGTGTTGAATTATTCGGATAGAATGAATTATTATAAATTAAGGAAAATGAGGTTTATATAAATTCAAATTTAAAATAATTGAACATATATATTTCAATTAAATAAATTATAAATAATAATAATAAACCATGTCCATAATGTTTAGTCAATGGGGACAAGAAGACAAAGTAGGCATATAGATCCACCTCCCTATGGTTTTGGAAGATGCTTCTACCTTTTTTTAAAAAAGATGGATATATACGGAGGGCTTAAGGTCTAAAAAACTATCGACCTTTCAATTTTTTTTTTCAATTGCACCCTCACCTTATAATTTCTCAATAGCACCCTATTTCGTATTTTTGGCTTTCAATAGCACCCCGACCTTGTAAAACAGTCAATTCTACCCTATTTTGTATTTTTGACTTTCAATAGCACCATAAATTATCAAATTAAACTCATTTATCGAAGACTTATTTGAACTTTTTTTAAGTTAAAATACTTATTTAAAAGTGTCCAAGTAGAAAAAAGTATGATTTCACCTTTAAATTTAGTTTTTTTGAAAATTTTCATCCTTATAGTAACCAAATCATCTAATTTTTTTTACTTTAGACTGCTATTGAAAGTCAAAAATACAAAATAGGGTGCTATTGAAAAAATTACAAGGTGAGGGTGCTATTGAAAAAAATTTGAAAGGTCGGTAGTTTTTCAGACCTTAAGCCTATATACGGAAATAGGCATGTTTAGATTTTTATCTACGGGATAGTCTAGGAATACACACATACAGCTGATTGAATGTCGATTTCGTCCCTCTTAGAGGACGAATCCGGACCGGATGTCTTCATGAAAGTTGTAGGTATTCGAGTTGTCTTTCCAGGGACATTTGAATCGATGGAATCCAACGTTGGAGGAACGCGTTATGACATAAATACACAATCTCAATATATATTGATTTCACACTGATGTACACATGCAACAGCTTCATGGAAACTTTCGTCCATGTTCCAGGTCGAATCCGGACAGGACGTCTTCATGAAAGTCGTAGGTATTCGAGTTACCTTTCCAGGGACGTTTGAATCGATGAAATCCCACGTCGGAAAAACGATTTACGAATTAAATACTCGAACTGGGTACATGCAGATTTCATAAAGCTGCACACATGCAGCAGCTTCAAGGGCACTTTCGTCCCTTTTCTAGGCTGAATCCGGACCGGACCTCTTCATGAAAGTTATAGTTATTCGAATACCTTTCTATGGATGTCTGAATCAGTTAACTGCGACGTCGGAAAAATGTGTAATGACAAAAATACTCGGGCTGGTTTTTGAAAACATACTTCTATTCCCTCTGTATCGCTTGAATAGCTACCCATTACTAAAAAGTGAACTTGAAAATAATAAATTTCAGTTAAATAAAATAGCATGGAGAAATGGGACGCGTGTTGAATTATTCAGATAGAATGGATTATTATAAATTAAGAAAAATGAGGTATATATAAATTCAAATTTAAAATAATTGAACATATGTATTTCAATAAAATAATAAATGAAAGAGTTAAAGGACCAAAATGGCTAATTATCCAATTATATATGAATCATTTGAGGCAAGTAAAGGATCCAGAAAGGAAAAGGAAGAGAGATCGGCGAAGGAGAAATGGTTTCGACGAACGATTTCGATCCGTCGCCGTTTCTCGTCCAAATCGAGCGTTCTATATATCGATTTGTTCAGAATTCGATTCTCTATCATCGTTAAGCTTCAAATCGAGGTAACCTTGACGTTTTGTTGTTGAAATTGGAGAATAAATGCTGCTTTGATTTTAAGCGAATCGAATAAATCGTAATCGCGTTTCTATGGTTGTTTTGATGAATTTGGAGTAGAGTATATGTGAAAATGAAATAGGAGCATGACGGAATCGAGTTTAAGCATGTCGGAATAGTTTGAGAACGAGTCCAGGAGCTACGCGGCCGCGTAAGCAAGTTACGCGGGCGCGTAACTATGTTACGCGAGCGCGTATGCAAGTTACGCGGGTGCGTATGCAAGTTACGCGGGTGCGTAACTATGTTACGCGGGCGCGTAACTATGTTACGCGGGCGCGTAACTATGTTACGCGGGCGCGTAACTATGTTACGCGGGCGCGTAACTATGTTACGCGGGCGCGTAACTATGTTACGCGGGCGCGTAACTATGTTACGCGGGCGCGTAACTATGTTACGCGGGCGCGTAAGTGCATTACGCGGGCGCGCAATCACGTTGCGCGGGCGCGCAATCACGTTGCGCGGGCGCGCATCTATATTGCGCGGGCGCGCAGCGAAGCTATGCGGGCGCATAGCTTATTCGAAGCACATATAGGATATTTTCGCCCCGCTATGACCCCGTTTTCCGACTTCAAGTACGTCGGACATTGAAAAGGAAATGTAGACCCTGAAAACGTGAAATTTGAATATCGAACGTGACGTGTTCGATATGGGTTTCAAGATATAAGGAACCTAGGATTTGAAATAGATTAACAAGAGATATAACAAGTATCTCGACTAAGTATTAGAACACGAACAAAGTTAAAAGACGTATTTAGAATAAGATCGTGTTAACCTAAGTTTATAACTCAGGGTTTTAGTACTAAGCCTACGTTTATGAATTAAACGTACAGGTGATTCAGATAAGTAACTGAAGTATCAACGAGCTACCAGGCCGGCGAGCTGGAATAGCTATGTGATCAAACGACGAATGGAAGTTCATGGGATCTTTATATTATTATATTTCGGAAAGCGGTCACTGTGAGTGGCAAATTTACTTTCGCGTATTATTAGTATAAAAGTTATTTTCTTATATTATGAGTATTGTTATTAAATGTCTCGTATTTATATGATTTGCTCGTATAAGATGATTTGTTTGATAGATTTGATTATATGAATATTGTTGTATTCGTTGTTTTGAAGATAAGTGTCTAATGTGCGGTCCGAAGAGACTAACTACCTATTGGGTGTCAATAGGCTGCATGATCATTAGTGAGTCGGTCTAGAGTATCTGACTTTGTAATTAAGAATTAATATATATTTAAGCATGATATGATATGAATTCGATACGAGAGTGAACTCGGCTACGGTGTAGCCTGGAAGTCCCCGTATCTAGACCTGAAAATTTTAGACACGACACGATTAAATGATACGACACGACACGAAGTTAAATGGGTTTGGGTTTGATGTAAATGGGTTTGGGTCATAAACGGGTCAACCCGTTTATGACACGGTTAATTTCGTGTCTAAATGGGTTATACACGTCTAACCCGTTTAAACACATTTAAACACGATTAACTAGTTTTAATTAAAAATTATTTATTTTTATAATTTAAATGTCATTAAATTCTTAATTTTAATTAAATTATTTATATTATATACAATTAAAATAGTATTTATCTCAAAATTTAGTAATGATTCTGTTAGTATTATATTAAATAAATTAATAAAATAGTTAAATAATTAAACTGGCTTAAACGTGCCACTTTAAACGGGTTGATTCATTGACACGTTTAAATAAACGTGTTTATACGTGTCGTTTCGTGTAACCCATGTAATATCTGTGTCGTGTTTGGGTTTTGTATATCAAACCCGATTAATAATTGTGTCGTGTTCGTGTCTAAACGGGTTTGACCCGTTTATGATCCGCAGACACGAATTGCCAGGTTTACCCGTATCTAGTGGGCTGGATCCACCAGTGAGTTGGACTCACACTTTATGATTTCGATACGAGTGAGCACTCGGCTATGGTGTAGTCTGGAAATCCCCGTATCTAGTGAGTTGGACTCACACTTTTAAAATTAATAATGTTTGCTTGTATCATAAATTTATATACGTATTAAGCGTGTGACGCCATATTTTGATAAAACTATAAGTAACTTGCAAACTCACTCAGTATTTTCCCAAATACTGACCCCTCACTCTGATGTTTGCAGGTAGACAGAGTCGCATCAGACAAACCATCTCCATTGTGCCATAAGTCATTGGACTTGCACAAGTATGAGTTCCTAGATTGGTAAATTGGTAAATTGGTTTCAAATAGATGTTTTTGAATGTAAACTCTAATATAATATTTCAATATCTATAAGTATATTATTTAAAAGAGTTTTTCCGAAAATATTTTATATACACTATTATACTTTTAAATGCGAAAAATTATTAGTGGTTTTAGGCTTGCTACGGGTTTCGGAGCTACCACTCCCATTCCCTAGCGCCGGTTTCGGCTCAATAATTTGGGTCGTGACAACAAAGTAGGCATATAGATCCCCCTCCCTATGGTTTTGGAAGATGCTTCTACCTTTTTCAAAAAAAGATTGATATACACGGAAATAGGCATGTTTAGATTTCTATCTACGGGATAGTCTTGGAATACACACATACAACTGATTGAATAGCGATTTCGTCTCTCTTAGAGGACGAATCCGGACCGGACGTCTTCATGAAAGTTGTAGGTATTCGAGTTGCCTTTCCGGGGACGTTTGAATCGATGAAATCCAACGTCGGGGGAACAAGTTATGACATAAATACACAATCTCAATATATATTGATTTCACACTGATGTACACATGCATCAGCTTCATGGCAACGTTCGCCCATGTTCCAGGTCGAATCCGGACCGGACGTCTTCATGAAGGTCGTAGGTATTCGAGTTAACTTTCCAGAGACGTTTGAATCGATGAAATCCCATGTCAGAAAAACAATTTACAAATTAAATACTCGGACTGGGTACATGCAGATTTTATAAAGCTGCACACATGCAGCAACTTCAAGGGCACTTTCGTCCCTTTTCCAGGCTGAATCCGGACCGGACCTCTTCATGAACGTTGTAGGTATTCGAATTAGCTTTCTATGGACGTCTGAATCAGTTAAATCCAACGTCAGAAAAGGAGTTATGACAACAATACTCGGGTTGGTTTTCGAAAATATATTTCTATCCCCTCTGTATCACTTGAATAGCTATCCATTACTAAAAAGTGAACTTGAAAATAATAAATTTTAGTTAAATAAAATAGCGTGGAGAAATGGGACGCGTGTTGAATTATTCGGATAGAATAGATTATTATAAATTAAGGAAAATGAGGTATATAAAAATTCAAATTTAAAATAATTGAACATATGTATTTCAATTAAATAAATTATAAATAATAATAATAAACCATGTCCATAATGCTTAGTCAATGGAGACAAGAAGACAAAGTAGGCATATAGATCCCCCTCACTATGGTTTTGGAAGATGCTTCTACCTTTTTCAAAAAAAGATGGATATACACGGAAATAAGCATGTTTAGATTTTTATCTACGGGATAGTCTTGGAATACACACATATAGCTGATTGAATGTCGATTTCGTCCCTCTTAGAGGACGAATCCGGACTTGATGTCCTCATGAAAGTTTTAGGTATTCGAGTTGCCTTTCCAGGGACGTTTGAATCGATGAAATCCGACGTCGGGGGAACGAGTTATGACATAAATACACAATCTCAATATATATTGATTTCACACTGATGAACACATGCAACAGCTTCATGGAAACTTTCGTCCATGTTCCAGGTCGAATCCGGACCGGACGTCTTCATGAAAGTCGTGGGTATTCGAGTTACCTTTCCAGGGACGTTTGAATCGATGAAATCCCACGTCGGAAAAACGATTTACGAATTAATTACTCGGATTGAATACATGCAGATTTCATAAAGCTGCACACATGCAGCAGCTTCAAGGGCACTTTCGTCCCTTTTTCAGGATGAATCCGGACCGGACCTCTTCATGAAAGTTGTAGGTATTCGAATTAGCTTTCTATAGACGTCTGAATCAGTTAAATCCGACGTTGGAAAACCGAGTTATGACAAAAATACCCGGGCTGGTTTTCGAAAACATACTTATATCCCCTGTGTATCGCTTGAATAGCTACCAATTACTGAAAAGTGAACTTGAAAATAATAAATTTCAATTAAATAAATTAGCGTGAAGAAATGGGACGCTTGTTGAATTATTCGGATATAATGGATTATAATAAATTAAGGAAAATTAGGTATATATAAATTCAAATTTAAAATAATTGAACATATATATTTCAATTAAATAAATTATAAATAATAATAATAATAATAAACCATGTCCATAATGCTTAGTCAATTTAGTCAAGAAGATAAACTAGGCATATTGATCCCTCTTCCTATGGTTTTGAAAGATGCTTCTACCGTTTTCAAAAAAAAGATGGATATATACGGAAATAGACATATTTAGATTTCTATCTACGGGATAGTCCTGGAATACACACATACAGCTGATTGAATGACGATTTCGTCCCTCTTAGAGGACGAATCCGGACCGGACGTCTTCATGAAAGTTGTAGGTATTCGAGTTGCCTTTCCAGAGACGTTTGAATCGATGAAATCCGACGTCGGGAGAACGAGTTATGACATAAATACACAATCTCAATATATATTGATTTCACACTGATATTATGGAGAAATTGAACGCGTATTGAATTATTCGAATTGAATAATTTATTATAATCTAATAAAAACGACGTATATTTAAATTAAAATTTAATTTTTTTAAATTTGCATTTACATTTAAAAAGTGTGTGTGTGTGTGTGTATGTGTCTAAGGTGGAGATAATTTGACATGTTTAACTTATAATAAGTAAATTAAAATGCATTTCGATCGAATGAAAAAAAATCCACGACGCAATCAAATACGTGTATATTTAATCAGTTAAAACAATTAATAAAATATATTTCTTAAATATAAATTAAAAAAACATATATTTAAATTAAAAATAATAATAATTATAATTAAATTTATATTTTAAAATTTAATATTAATAAATTTAAAATGTGATGATGTTCATCTATTTTTAAAACATATAGTATTTATAGTACATTAATTTTAATGAATAAAAACGTATATTAAATAATATTTATATTTAATTAATTAAATTTATTCATGTCAATTAATTATTTAAAAGGAAAGTGTTTTCACTCTCTTGTTTTATGAGAGTGTATTTGTAAATGTGGACTATTTTTGCTCCAACCTATTCATTAGATAACAGGTCAGTTTTATCTTATTCAGCCATCATAATATGTGGCTCGGTCCAGCGCTGGATTGAATAGTGACCCAATAAAGATTTGAGTGGTTGTAGAAAAGAAAAGAATGTAGAGACAGAGTAAGTGTTGTCAATGGTGCAACTTGTAAGAGAGAGAATGAGAATTGCGGTCGTCAAAAAGATGGCAGCCTCAGGGGACAGACAATGTCTGTCTGGTTAGTGTGTCGGTTTGAAATTATGTCTTGGGTTTCTATACTTCTAATTTCCACACAACACCCTGCCCCTTCTTCATCTAACCTTTTTACCACATTGCTGGTTCCTTTTTAGAATTTCCAAGTGAGAATTAGTAGTCGATGAAATATTTATTGCTGGACCAAACCAACTCAGAGCTTAGCTCACTTCGTACAATCTTTCTAGTGTCATTAATAGCGAGCTAATTGTTCTTGCAATTCGAATTTGAGCAATGAATTGGTGATGGATTGTCACCAATCTAATTCCAGATTGAAGAAGAAAAATAAAACAAATAACTTAATGATGACATGTAGATGGAGGTTAATGCATGTGGCAGGTGATGATGCAAGTTTGATCTCATAGTGTAGCTGCAGAAGAAAAGTAAAGAACAGAACAAGTTGATTATTGTTTTAAAAAAGTAGCAGTACAGTATTATTGCCAAAACAAAGCACCGTATCATTGAACATCCCTAGCTGCTTGAGAAACTACTACCGGTGGTTGTGACAGTATGAGTTTCTCATGTTTCAACTTGTTTTTGCTGCGTATATTTAAAGAGACAATAGTATGAATCCTAAAATCCAACAGCACAAACATGTCAAAGGCTTCTATAATGTTGAAGCACTAGTGATTTGACTTGCAGGAGCAACGAGTACTAAAATAGTAATTAAACCAATTATATCCACAGTTGAAAATACTAAACTTTGCATAAAAGCCTATTCATCTGCTCTCAAAATATCTTACATACAAATGCTGGTTATTACAAAAACAATACCAAATTCGGACAAACAACAAATGATAACCTTATTGAATATCTTCACAAAGAAACGGTGATTTAATGGTATTGATCAAATGCCCAGAGAGCTGACAAGAGATTACACGCCTGCAGTTTGGTATCCAACCATTCATTAGGAGATAAGACTCCAAACAAAATGATGCAACTTGTATGAATCATAGGAATTGTGGCCCTAAATACTAAAAATCCAAACAAAATTCTTATGCTAAAGCTAAGAAGCTGCAAACCACAAAAAAGTAGTCCCCAAATACTAAAATGACACACCTCTTTTCAGGCCTAAATTCTGCTTATATCACGACCACACACAAGAGTTGTGCCCCAGTTGATAGCTACATAGAATCTGTTCCTCCAGCTTATTACACGTCTGATATGCAGAACGCCATATAAACCAACTTGCAAATCCTGCCAAAATGGTGAGTTGTCCAATTTTAACTCTATAGCTTAAGCCAAAAGGGTAGTCAGTGAATGCATACTCACTTTACTCTGCCTATTAAGATCAACAAGAGCTTTATATCTCCCTATAGTTGCCATGCTTCCCATATGTCTGTAAATAAATGCATCTCCCAATTCTTCATCTGCACAACTGTTTGCATGCCCTCCATCAGTGAATTCGGAAGGAAATACGATATTTTCCTTGTCGCTCTGCAACCTGTTTCAGTGAATTCAGAAGGAAATACGCCAAAGAACCAACAATGAAAGCATTCCTTTTAGCAAAGATAGCATAAGCACACTACACACTTTAACATTAAAACTAAGAATGGGAAAACTTCAATCAGCGTGACATGGATATAATCTTTGACATGGGCATATCGTTGGCGAACGTCTCTCATGATAAAATCACCAAGTTCACCACTGAATTCAACTCCTGTGGGACCACCTCCTACAACAACACAGTGTAACAATCTGCTCCACTTCTTCCAAAATACCTAAAAAACCCCATTATACAATATAAAGTGTTAGGACGAAGAAGAGAAAAGGAGCAGTTAGTAAATTAGATGGAAAGAACAAAGGGGTTGGCCTGCATACCAGGCACATCAGAAAGCATCAAGTTGAGGAGTAGCTTCCTCCGAATTTCTTGAGCATGGTGAACTTCGCGAAGAAAAGTAGCATGCTCTTAATCTCTCGAATTTAAGAAGAAAAATAAAAACACACACATACAACAAATTGAGACCAATTAATTATGACGACATGTAGATGGGGGTGAATACTGAATAGCACATTTAAGTTTGATCACATGGTGTAGCTGGAGAGCAAATGTAAGGAGCAGAACAAGTTTTTTTTTGAGTTAATGAAGTAAAAGTACAGTATTATTGCCAAAACAAAGCACCATAACATTGAACATCCCTAGCTACAATAGCAGCTCTCGTACACTACAAATGACTAGCTAGCTGTCTCTCAAGGAAACTAACTCTCATATTAACTTAGATTTTGCCAATTTCTTATACAGCCCAGGATCCGTCTGATAGAACACCACCTCTCCCACATCGTCCACATAGTGATCTTCGCTGAAACTTTTTGCTAGATTTTCAAATAAGTGAAATGGAAATGGTCCTGATTTCTTTGGCTCTCTGTAGTACTTTCCCAATGTTCCTTTTGCTGCCTTTGTCTGCAATTCAAACATTCTTATCAATACGCGATCATACTCTTATTATCTGTACTATATATATAGAAGCATGGATGAACTGAGGGAAAATGCACTAACCGCTTCTACTAAATGATAATGCGGGATTTGAGGAAACAAATGATGTATAACGTGCGTGCCAATGTCATGGTGGATGTTGTTAATCCATCCATAGTCCCGATCAATTGTTGTAAGTCCTCCGCGAAGATAACTCCATTCCTGTCAATACATTTATTAGTTGATTGATTCCACCACAGTTCTTCATCAATAGTAAAATTTACTTGTACCTTTCCGCGGTACCAGGGGAGTTTCTCCTCGTGTCCGTGGTGATGCAGGTATGTAACGAAATCCAGCCACATGACAAAAATCTGCAAATTGATACTCCAATGTTAAATTAAATGGAAATACTGCTACAAAAAGATACTTTTTTTATTAGCAAGAATAGGTTATAGATATAGAGTTTGAGAAGTGTTTCTAGAAATAGAACGGGGAAGGCTTCCGTGCAACACAAAGAGCAGAGGATTAAGTGTAGAGAGAGAAAAATGGACTCACTACATATGGAACACCGTAGAGCTTAAGCACTGGGGCGGAACCAAAGACAAAGCAGGAAGAAGCGAGGAGAAGAAGCATCAAACTCCAACATACGGTGGAAGTGAGGACGGAAGAGCGTTCATTTGGGGCAAACAAGTCGCTGTAGGGATTGAAGTGCGAACCTTTTTTGCCCGGACTTCTAGACCACTGAAAATGCAGGCCAGCAGCAATAGTAAGATAGAGATTGGAAGCTATGTCAATTTTCAAAAGCCAAATGTGGGTCAGGTGTTACCAGATATGCAGGGTATGCGAGCAGAGGGAGAGGCACAGTAAATCTCATAATCCGGGTCATCAAATCCAAGCTATTATAGATCTTCTCAGGCAGCTGAAATGGAACATAAAAAATATTGCTTCAATTAATCGAACGGGTGTAGGAATAGTAATAGAAGGAAAAGGAAAAGAACTTGCCGGAACCCAGGATTCGTCCTTGTCGACATTTCCATGGTTCTGGTGGTGAGTCCGGTGGCTGATTCTCCTGCAGAAGAAATGTGTTAGTAAATGGGGAATTGGATTGAAAAGGAAAAGAATGAACTGGCCTGGCCTGGCTTACCATCCATGGTAAGGAACCAGAATAGAAGAATGCAGGAGGTGCCCCATCACATTGTTTAGCAACGTGCTGTCAGAAAAGCTTCCATGTCCGCTGCAACAGAAACAATTCAGAAAAGGATGCATTGGGGTAATGAAATAGGAGAGAGCATTAATTACCAATCGTGGCCGAGCACAAAGACGGCCCAGAACATTGTGCCCTGAGCAGCCCAATAGAATGGCCAAAACCCCCAAAAATTGAAGTAATGAGCCGCAGCCGCCAGAGCGAGGATGAGGAGAGCATCTCTGAGAACGTAGGTGAGGGATCTCCAGGGACTCTTGACCCAGCAGTGCTTGGGAATGGCAGCACGGATCTCAGCAATCTTGAAAGGGGGAGGATTGCTGGGGTCGAAATCAGCATCCCCGTCGTGATTCATTTGCATACACTGACTGACCAGGCTGAGAACAGAGAGAGTTGGTAGCTGCAGCTGGCCTGGAGATGCACATCTATATATATATATATAGACGTAAAATGTAGCACATGACTGTCGTTGCGTGACGTATCCTTTTATTAGAAATCAAATTGTTTAGGTCTACACATTTTGATGCTCTCACTACTTAGTACTTACCAACCCTGCCCTACCCATTTCTTTCTTCTCAACCCCTACTATCACACCATCATAACTCCCACCTCTTCCTCCTATATTTAATACAAATCACACAATTCTACTTTAATACTACAAAACTAACTCAACTTATTTTAAAATTTACTTAACTATAATTATTTTCATTTTACATGATTTATAAATGCTTAAAATAGCATAAATTAAATTATACTATACATTTTCAGTAAATATTTCATATAAGTAAAATAGCTATCAATGGGTAAAGACTTCAAAATAAATCTGTTTACACCTCTCTCAAACTAAAAATCCTTTAATATCAATGTTTGTTTGAAAGACAAAAAAAGTAATTAGTCCATGATTTTGCATAAATAAATGTTTATAAAGCTCCACTTGCATAAATAAAATTTGCAATGAGTATAGAATCTACACAACCGTATTTTTTATTAAAATGATGGACACACATAAAAATAAGATGCTCTAACTATAAAGTAAACATCATTTTTAGCTTATCATCATTCAAAATATTACATAATATTAAATCAATTATAGATCTAAACTTTGAATAATCAACCTCCTTAATTATACTTCAGTTTTAATATTACACTGCACCATTTGGATTAAGAATCTTTAGAGAAATAAAATGTGTAAATTTTGCAGAATTTAAGTGAAATTCATGGTACGTAAAAGAATATGTATAATGAAAGGGAAAATAATTATTTATGCCTTTAAGGTTTGATTTCAGAATAAAGTAAGCCTCCAATACTCCGAAAGGTTCAGTTATGCCCCAACGTCTTAAAAAGTGAACAATCAAACCTTAATTTTAACGTATATATAAGACGTTGGGGATATAGTTGTCAACAGTCGGAGGTCTGGCCTTTTCGAACATTAAGGACTTACTTGATTGTGGTGCCAAACTTTAGAGGCATAAATGACTTTTTTCATAATAAAATTATAAATTTTTATTTTTTTTCATATTTTTATTTAAAATCCCACATCTGAAATATTTAAAATTTGTAAAATCTACATAATCTTTCATATTTTTATTTTTGAATCTTTTATATTTTTACTAATTTATTTTAATATTTTATTTGTACTCTCTAAATTTATTTTTTACTTTATTTTTTTAGAAAATGTTTTAGAAATAATTGCAAACAATGTTTTTAGAAACTGTTTGAAATTTAAAAAGAAAAACGCGTTGGAGTAAAAAAGATAAGACGTACTGGCATATGATTTTAAGTTACGCTTTTGAGGTTAAATTTTACAATTTTTTTATTCTTTTAGGTATTTTTGTGAAGATCCCTCACATAAATGTTAAATGATTGTCGAACAGATTTTCATTAGTCATCTCTAATTACCGTGCCACTTTTAAATGTGCGCATATGATAAAAGAGCAGCAAATAAAAATGTTGCATGATGGTGATTATGGTATTTTTATTGCTGAAATCGACTTGAGTTGATCATAAAACTAAAGCAACAGCCACGATTGAGACAAAATAGATTTTCATATATAATCTAAGGCTCAATGACATTGATTTTCATATATTATGTCATCTTTATTAATCAAAAACAGTAAGTACATGGTAAATGTTTAACTTTTTCTTCAGTAAAGCAATACAATTATGTTATTAATTATTTTCTTTTTGAAAGAAGCACTACAATTATAAATATTGGTTTATACAAGAATAAGGACAAGTTTGACTGTATATATATTACTATGACTTTGTCAATTTTGGCAAATAAGTAATCGATGTTGTTATTAATTTAATGTAATTAGTTTGGGGTGTTACCATTATTTTCGGTGGCTGCTGCTGCACTTTAAGTAATATATTTGCCACTTTTATTTCAGTTTGGTAGCGACACTGATTATAAAAACTTGTGGGTACCAGAGGTGTTGGGGTGAAGTTATAAGAGTTTCTTAATTTTAATTGGAAATTTTGATTTTAAACTCTGAGTATATTAAATTTTAAAAAATTATAGAGATTTTATTGTATAATAAATTCTATTCCATTCGGTCCGAATTAATTAACACAAACAATAAGAAAAATCTGTATCTATAATTAATTGAACAGCGGCTCTGAAAATTGGTATCCCTATAAAAAAAGGTGTGGCTGCAGAGGAGGTGGAGTTAGGTTTGAAATTAAAGTTAGGTTATTTTTTTCCTTAGAATGAGTCACGCGGTCTTGATGTGTCTTTATATGTCATATGGGCATGTACGGAGTGTTCAAATGGATTATAATACGACAACACGATTCGTCTAATACGTAAATTTGGCGAATTCAAATTGAGGCTTAGCAGGTTCGTATCATAAATGTGTCAATCTGTTTATGACACGAAATAAATAAGTTGTGTCTCACGAATCTATCTAATCAACCTGACCCGTTTACAAATTATATTATTTATAATAAATATAGAAATAAAATAGTTATAATTTCTTAAAATAAAAAATATAATTATTAAATTAATGAAATATAATTATATTAATTTATTAATGAAATTTTTGATATTAAATTTTTATAATTAGTGTATTAATTGATAAATTTGAGATTAAAATTGTATTTTTATGGTTAAAATATTTTTAAATGTTAAATGGGTCATGTTAGTCGTGTCGTGTTAGTCGTATAAGTTAATCGTGTTATCCGTTTATTTTAATGTGTTAATCGTGTCGTATCGTGTCACTCATTTAATATTCGTGTCGTGTTAGGGTTGATGATTTTAACACGATTATTTTAAATGGATCGTGTTCGTGTTGATCCTAATTATGTCAACAGAGTGGACCGACACGACATGTTTACAACCCGCCAATCTATTTTAACACCCCTATATGTAATTTTTTTTAAAGACTTTATAACAGGTCAGTATCCTTTTAACGTATAAAATTAATAAAAATAAGTTATTCAGTTAAAATATCACGAGCTTAGGGTACACATTAAAACTTTTCATAGGAGAAGAATGAAGAGAAGAGAAATGAAGGACAGTTTGAAAATTAGCCTAAAGTGAACCGAAAGGAGGGGAGCATGTGGCACTAATGTCAGCAATAATTAAGTGTCATATGTGGCTTTAGTATTATGTTAATTTACTTACACCTCATTTTATTAGTAACTTCACTTTAACTTCATTCTTCTTTTTTTTACTAAAATTAGTAGTTTTCCCAACTTAAAAAATATGGAAAATGTTCCCCTCAACTTAAAAAGTATAAGACTTCGGATAGATGGGGATAATTAAATTTATCGAATAATTTTTTTAATTTCATAATATAATTAAAAAAATTATAATAATTAATTAAATAATTTTAATTAAAAATATTTATTTGATTATTAAAAAATATCATAATTATGATTTGAACAAGAGAAAATTAGGGAAAACACTCTATTTTCTAAAATAATAGTAAATTATACCTCAACAAGGAAAAGATAGAAAAAAT
Source organism: Mercurialis annua (assembly GCF_937616625.2). Classification (NCBI taxonomy): domain Eukaryota; kingdom Viridiplantae; phylum Streptophyta; class Magnoliopsida; order Malpighiales; family Euphorbiaceae; genus Mercurialis; species Mercurialis annua. The sequence goes on along the minus strand of NC_065575.1, from coordinate 249,219 downwards.
ACCTCACATTTTTAGCACTTTTATTTTTTTACTCTAAAGTCTTTTTTTATTATAATAATACTTATTTCTTATTATTTTTTTACTCTAAGTATTTTATTTTTACTCTCACATGTATATCTTCCTTTTTTCAGATTTTTCTCTCTTTCTTTCTCTTTCTCTCTCTCTCTCTCTCTCTCTCTCTCTCTCTCTCTCTCTTCTTCTTCTCCTTCATTTTTTCTTCTTTTTCAATTTCTTCTTCTTTTTCATTTATTTTTTTCTTCTTTATCACGCCGTTGCTCCGCCTTCGCCGATCCGCCATTACTTCGTTGTTGCTCCGCCTTCGCTCCGCCTTCGTTTCGTCTTCACTCCGCCGTTCTTCCACATTTTAGCGATTTTTTTAAACTCGTGGTGATTATTACGATTTATTTTAACTTTCAGATCTAAAATAATTGTTCTTAATTTTTTTAGTTTAAGATCTGAAAATCTGCATTAAAAACGATTTTATAATGAAAAAAATGATTTTCTGCAGAAAAAACGATTTTCTGCAGAAAACAACGCCTGATTATCATATTGTTATCACTATGACGTTATCATATCATTATCATAACACTGCAGAGAAAAATGATTTTCTGTCAAGAAAAATGCTTGATTATCATTTCAGTATCATTAACGTTAGCATAACTGTATCATAACGTTATCATATCAATACCATAATATTACGTGGTTATGATAATAATATGATAAGGTTATGATATAGTTATGATAAAGTACGTCATGTTATGATAATAATTTTTGATATTGTTATGATAAAGTATATTGTGATAATGTTATGCTAATAGTATGATGATAAGTTTATGATAAAAAGTTAAGATATAGTTATGATAATGTACGTCATGATAATATTGTGATAATATTTTATGATAATGTTATGATAAAGTATATTTATGATAATGTTATGATAATTTTTATAAGAATAGGTTATGATAATAGTATGACAAAGTTAATGATAATAGTATGATAATGTACGAAAAATAATTTTTTATAGAAAAATTATGATACCGAGATGATAATATCACTGCTGTTTTTATAATAATATTATGAAAAAATTATTTTTTTTATAGATTGTTGTAATAACCTAAATTTTTGAGGTATTACGTGTAGTGCCACGAGGCATAATCGTAAAGATTAAGAACGAGAAAATCAGATTAGGATTGGATAATAAGGACTTAGACCGAAGAGGGTCTATTGGAATTATCGTAGGATAATAATTTAAATGGAAAATTATTATGCGATAAATTGGATTTAATCGGGACAAAAATGGAATAAGATAAAATAAGTTGGAGAGCCAGAGTTAATAATATTCACGTCAAGGTCCGTGAAATATTATTAATAAATGATCGTCAAGTTTCGTAAGTGTACGAAATCGTTTTAGAAGAAAGTTTGACGGTTAGTTAAGAATAAGGGTTAAAGCGCAAATTAGCCATTTAAGGGCTAAAGTGGACTTTTAACCACAAACTTCCGAAGGAAGTTATGTTTTACTCTATTTTCTCAAGATAATAAAATAATATCGATAAAGTGGTTATCGATAGTCATTAATATGAAAATTGGACGAAAAAGTGAGAAAAAGTGCAAATTAGCTCAAAATGGAAATTTGAGCGTTTTTGGCCAAAATTGCCAAAATAAATTGTTGAAAAGTGATATTATAAGATATGAGACTAATATTATTTATTTGGAAGTAAATAATACAGAATTTATCAAGATCGAATGATTAAGTGATTGATGGACTAAATCGGACAAAATAAAAGTTTGAAAGTGAAGCAAAAGGAGGTGGCAACTTCAAGGATCAAAGGAGACACTTTGCCAATAAAATATAAACCCTTTTCATGTGATTTAAACCAGCAAAAACTCATTTTCAGCCAACAAAATCGTCATCTTCTTCCTTTGATTCAAGAACATGCTAAACCTTTCCAAGGCCATATCTCACTCGTTTCTCATCCGATTTGGACGATTCTTGCGGCCACGGAAAGAGGAGAACGACCTCTACTGATCTATCCCAGAAATTCAAGGTAATAATCTCATCATATAGTTAGGGTTTCAGAGCTTTGATTTTCGGTTTTGATTAATTAAGATGGTGATGATGATTCTAATGGTAGAAGTGATATATATGATGAGTAAATTGATGATTCAAGTTAAGTCTAATGGTTGTTTTGATGTAAGATGGGAGTTTTGAATTGTGTGTGATATGTATGTCAAGGGTTTTGAGGATTAATTTGGGGATTTTATGTGTTGATAATCATAGGTGTTCTTGAGTTGAATTGAAGTAAAATTTATGGCGAAATTGAGCTTGAAGTGTTCGGCCATGATCAACAATCCAAGGTGAGGGTGATTTCTGAAATTAGCTATATTTTGATTGTTATGTTGGATGAATTTGGTGATTTAGGATTTAGTTTAGCTATGGTAATAATGATGGATAATAAGTTGGTGTTTTAGACATTGAAATGGTGTTATATTTGAATGAATTTTGACTTCAAAATGAACAAGGGTTTCGGCCCCTAAGCTTGATGGATGAAGTGATGTTCAAATGTTGGATTCATGCTTGTTTATGGATGACTAGGGCTGAGTATATATGATGTTTGATTAATGGAAGTTGAATGCAAATGATGATGATGATATTTGGTATTAATGGGTAGTTTAAGTTGTATGAGTTTGATGATATTGAATTATTGATTTGTGTATATACTGATGTGTAGTAGCTGGGTTAAGTTGCTGCTATAAACATATAATGTCGATAGGTGTAAGTCTTGACGAGTTCTAATTACGAGTTGAATGGACGTAACTAGTTAACGATTTGCAGAAAATTGTCTTGCAAAACAGCGATATTGCAAAGGCAATATCTCGGGCTGTATAGGTCCAAATCCAGTTCCGTTTGTTGGTACGGAAACTTTGAGATGTTAACTACAATTGTCTAGCTTTAGGTTTTCTCTAATTCTGCCTCTAAGATGATCAAATTGAGCAGAACATTTTATTGCTCAGAGCAGGTCTACAGTTTTAGGACAGCCCTATGTAAAAATCTTTTGGGCTAGATTCCGACACTTTCGGGTGCGTTTCATGGTCCGAGACCTAAACGAAAGTTGAAGGCGACATTCTAAACTTTAAGAATGTCAATTTTGTTTTGGGGTCGGACTATCTTTAGATAAGAGTTTTGTTAGCCGAAGTAGACTAGAAAATTAGCTTTTTGATAAATTAATTATACTTAGAAATTTTATTAATTCATAGCGTTATCGAAATTGCGTAGACTCGAAGAAGCGACTATCGATAAGGCTCGAGGCGAATGGATCGAGATATCGTCGTGCTTATTTAAAGAATTTGGATAGCAAGTGGTGAGTACACTTTAAATTACTCGTCAATATTCATAAAGCCACATATTTTCATACGAAAGGCTTTACGAATATTTTTACGTTTGAATGTATTACATGTATGTTTAAACGTGTACTATGTTATATGTTTTGAAAACGATTATTTTCTGTACTGTGTTATTTTAAGAATAACATAAATAGATGAAAAGAACGTATATGCTTAAAATATTGGGGAAGGGTTAAGCAATATAAATCGTAATCAAATATCGAATAATATACGAGTATCGAACCAAATATGCATGAGAAAAGTATAGTACATTCCTATATGTACTATTATTCATATATTTATAAAGAAACATAGTACGTTCCTATACGTACTTTCAATTATAATAAATACCCATACGTGCGTGTGTTATAGATGTATGTTTGTAGAATGTAATGTGCATGTCATGGTCCATAAAGGATCAAGAAAACCCAACATAAGTCATCGAAATGATAAATACATGATATAAGAAAAGTGTACTCTGATATATTCAATAATAAGAACTGAGATACAAAGTGGAACTCGGTAGAATTATCCCGGGACCTGTATCTCATCCATTCTCGATGATAATCCTCGGAACTCATACGAAATAAAAAGTAGGTGCGATACATCGAGAATCAATACGAAACAAGATCGAGACACAATGTGAACAAACACTCCTATTAAATGTCAGTAGGAATTATATGAATCGATAGTCAAGTTCAAAAGACCTGCAGGGTGCAGAGTCCGAATGTAGACACGAAGGTAACTCGGTTGAACTATCTCGGGACCCGTGTCTAAGGAGTAACTCGGTTGAATTATCTCGGGACTCCTATCGATCGTTTGGGATTGAGAAATGGTAGAAGTAACTCGGTTGAATTATCTCGGGACTGTACCATATGGTTGAAGGTAACTCGGTTGAACTATCTCGGGACCCAACCATAAGGATCAAGTCACAAGAGACTTGCCAATGATTTAGTTCGACTTAGAATCATGATAATATAAACTTAGATTTAAGATTCGGTCGAAAACCAATGCAACAAAACGAGAAAGAAAAATATCAATATCATAATAAGAAATCAATGACGACAAATACTTATAAACTACAATTTTATGAAATAAACAAAGAGTTATGAAGAAAAGTAAAGAAGATACGCAATATGATGTCAAAAGATTATTTTTGATATATAAAATGGATTTTCAGCGGTTTTAACCCTTTATGTGATATTGCGTGTAATTTGGTGAACTCACTCAGTTTTATACTGACCCCGTTGCTCCTCCCATTTTTCAGGGATGGTATGATATGATTTGAAGAGTTAAGCTTCCGAAGTTTTAATTCTCGGAAGTCATTTGTATAAGAAGAAAAGAAGGTTTTCATTCTAGCAGTCCGCAGTAGTCTAGATATTTTAACTAGAATTTTGTATAACGCGTTTTTAACTCTGATATTATTTGTAAATGGGGTCACATGTATTTTAATATATGAAATATGTTTTGATTTGCGAAAAAAAAAATTTACATAGGTTTTTAGGCTTGCTACGGGATTTGGAGCTACCACTCCCATTCCCTAGCGCCGGTCGCGACTCGAGAAATCGGGTCGTGACAAAGGTGGTATCAGAGCAATGGTTTAGTGTTCCTAGGCCATTGTTCTTTTGTGATTGGAGTATAGGAAAGAGTCAGTTACCTCCTAGGAACTACTGCGGATTATAGGGATTTCCAGTCATGTCTTTTGAACGTTATCATCTTTTTCATCGATTTTTCAAACGTTTTATAAAGACGTCCCCTCCTATATGAGCTATTAGGAGTCGAGTTAGGAGTGTGCATCAGCACAAATTTTGTTTTGTGTTTACTCGAGTAAGCAATACGCTTTCGAGTATCTATAGTTTGCGAAGAGTTATATACTCTAAAGACTCATAGGATATAAGAATATCGTTATGGATTATGATTGAATTAATTGATTGGATAGTATATTATTGAATAAGATATGAATTGTTTTGCAGTGCGTTCACTCAGGAGAGTGATATGCTCACAGGTATGTAATCCTGTAATAATTTATGCGATAAGTGAAATGTATGATTGTGAATGATTATTATAGATAGGATTTGTGCCTTATGATTAAACGCTACTTAAGCTTTACTAAGTTTATGGTGAGCGGAATGCTCGCAAGACTTAAGACACGTGACGTAACCAAAGAAAATCTAGGGGACACCGATTTTCTTTGGATTCAGTTAACATAGATTGCTATAGCCACGATAGTAATACGCATAAAACATATACGATACGAGTATATGCTTGATGTTTTGTTAAGTCTACAATGAGTGGAACACTCATAAGACCTATAACACGAGACGTAACCATAGAAGGCCTAAAGGAAGGAGATATCCCTAAGGATCCAACTTACGCGGATGACGGTTATTTGTGATGACTAGTATGTGCTATGTTTTAAGGAATTCATCGTGATTCCTTTATATATCCGCCATACTATGAACAAAGAACTACTCACGCGCGTGCTGTTTCACAGCAAGTGCGTGTAGCCCGAGAAGAGACTATAAGTAGTGAAGGTGAATACAACCCAGTCCATTCGGCAAGTAGAGACTGCGGACGAGGCAGAGGTCAAGAGAAACCTAAAATTTGTCAATTGGGAATGTACATGCACCAGGAGTGTCGCAACAACCCAACATCAATGTTAATCTGTTGGTAGCAAAGGTGATAATAAGACGGTGATACAAGGACAATATCAATATGAAGAAGAAGAAAAAAAAAACAAGATAGAGATTTAATATTGGCATACATGAAGTGGTATCCAAAAGAGATTGATAGATCGAGCGATGCACTAGATATTCTAGATAGAGCGGAGCAAATTGCTCGTAGACTTCAAGCAAACGAAAGGAAAACGGTAAAATTGATAGGAATATCGATGAAAGGTCCCAAAGATTGGTTTCGATAAGTAATTGGACCGATAAAGGGTCAAACAGTATGGATGGAGTTAGTGACCCGATTTAGGTAATTCTTTTTACTGTTTGCTTTGATTAAGGACAAGCAAGAAAAGCAAATATCGTTAACTCGAGGAGACAAACCAGTCCAAAAATAGGTTATCGAGTTTGATAGATTAAGTGGATTCGCTCACGACTTAATGATAGATTAAGTGTGAGTCTATACAAGAATCGTGGAAGGATTAGGACCACAATCTATGGAAAGACTGACACAGACTGATAGAGAGAAGTTATTCAGCTTGTCAACAGTGTTATACAATTAAAAAAAAATGCACTAGTCCATTCTGAAGAAGGTCAAATAAGAAGTAAATATATGAAGTATGATTATCACATGTTTGGATAAATGAGTAAGATGTTAATGATAAGCATAACCCAAGAGTTCATGCAATAGTTAATAGTAACCTAAAGGACGAATTCCCCTTGTTGCGAATAGTAAGGATACAGTGAGAAGGGAAGCAAAGTCTAAAGAAGATTTATGCAAATAAGTTATGAGATGCCAAAGAGGATTCTAGCAAGATAGTGATCAATATGATGATGATATCGTGAATATTTATAAAGGATGTTAGTAAGTGCCATAAGAATTGGCAAACTTCTCTGCATGAGTAAGAAGATAGACAAGAGTAAATGGAAGAGAGTTGGTTAACAGACTCGAGAGTCATTAATCAAGATAAGTAATAGGCGTGGAAATAGAGACATTGCCAAAGGCAGTACATGACAAGAAGAGTTGAATGAATTGAGAAACTCATCGAGAATGAGTAAACGAAGTGTATCACATAGACCAGAAGATATGATGAAAGTTAATACGAAGAATATAATAGGAGATGATCGAGAAGAATGACAAAAATGAAAAGACCGAAAGGCTATGCAGCTAGCACTATTAGCTCGTCGTCGGAACAAGGAAGTTCCAACTTTGCAAGTTCCATACACTCGCAATGACGGATGTATGTTGCCAGTAAGGAGAACAAAGTCAAAACACGAGGGATGCAACATCCCATGTGATAGGATACCACGGATGACACGAATCAAGTGTCTCCTGAATGACATAGTTCTCGTGATAGTTTCTAGTTAGATACAACCAGATAGACTACGTAGTCGAAGCGAACATCGTGAAGTCCGAACGCTAGAAGCTCAATAGCAACCAGACCTTTTAAGCTAGTCTAGTGTAAACGCGAACGCTTAGGGTGTACTCTTCGAACGACGTCGGAAGCAGACGAATAGAACTACATCTTTTCATATGCAAAAGATGTATATAAATTGCTAACGATAGAACGATAATCGATAGATAGTGCAGAGTCTTATGTCGAGAGAAACTTACGTAAAACCCATTTTGTGAAAAGAAAAGCATTTGATCGAAATGAAATGTTTTGAAAAGACATAATTGTGCCCGGACACGAATCATAAAAGCATCGCATTGACACGAATAGAATTGCATCACTACATCCATATTGCATTCATTATTAGAACATGCATCATATACATTGTGTATGTCTGTAAAAAAAAAAAGAGGAGTGTCATTGCAACTCTTGTGATGAGAGAAGTCATCACACCGGTGCACAATTATGACATGATTTGAGAAATGAAAAGTATCGTGATTTTAAACGGATGAGTTTTCAAACGTAAGTAAGCTCAGACAGGGACTCTGTATATAGAGGCATAGGACAAGACTGATCATCTTGTTAGGCCTATATGAAAACATACGTATGTAACACGACAAGTATATAGAATGACGAGTAGTGTAATGCGAATCGCAATATATCGAGATTTGGATTGCATCTCTAAAGCGGTCTTGTATATTAAATACAAGAAAAACGACGCTACTTTACAAACATGTAAAGTGATAGCGGCCACGTTTAAACTCGAAGAACGTTTACCTCTAGGATGAGGAAATCAAACATAGAAGTTAGTTACGTCAGGGGATAAGAACCCTACGAACAAACATATGTTGTTCAGAAAGGTCGAATAAAGAGAATTGATTCATAATAGTTATGAATCAAGAAGTAACAAGATGGTTAGGATTGTTAGCATAAGAAGTTACTCGATAAGTATATCGAGATGACCGTATAAACCTAATTGTAAAGTCAACAGTTAGTGAATAACTAATCAGAGTATCGCAGCGGAAGTGTGGAAGGAAGTGAATGATAAGGTTTGAACAAGGATTGGTTAAGTGATATTAGAAGATTATGAAAATTCGAGGACGAATTTTTATAAGGGGGGAAGATTGTAATAACCTAAATTTTTGAGGTATTACGTGTAGTGCCACGAGGCATAATCGTAAAGATTAAGAACGAGAAAATCAGATTAGGATTGGATAATAAGGACTTAGACCGAAGAGGGTCTATTGGAATTATCGTAGGATAATAATTTAAATGGAAAATTATTATGCGATAAATTGGATTTAATCGGGACAAAAATGGAATAAGATAAAATAAGTTGGAGAGCCAGAGTTAATAATATTCACGTCAAGGTCCGTGAAATATTATTAATAAATGATCGTCAAGTTTCGTAAGTGTACGAAATCGTTTTAGAAGAAAGTTTGACGGTTAGTTAAGAATAAGGGTTAAAGCGCAAATTAGCCATTTAAGGGCTAAAGTGGACTTTTAACCACAAACTTCCGAAGGAAGTTATGTTTTACTCTATTTTCTCAAGATAATAAAATAATATCGATAAAGTGGTTATCGATAGTCATTAATATGAAAATTGGACGAAAAAGTGAGAAAAAGTGCAAATTAGCTCAAAATGGAAATTTGAGCGTTTTTGGCCAAAATTGCCAAAATAAATTGTTGAAAAGTGATATTATAAGATATGAGACTAATATTATTTATTTGGAAGTAAATAATACAGAATTTATCAAGATCGAATGATTAAGTGATTGATGGACTAAATCGGACAAAATAAAAGTTTGAAAGTGAAGCAAAAGGAGGTGGCAACTTCAAGGATCAAAGGAGACACTTTGCCAATAAAATATAAACCCTTTTCATGTGATTTAAACCAGCAAAAACTCATTTTCAGCCAACAAAATCGTCATCTTCTTCCTTTGATTCAAGAACATGCTAAACCTTTCCAAGGCCATATCTCACTCGTTTCTCATCCGATTTGGACGATTCTTGCGGCCACGGAAAGAGGAGAACGACCTCTACTGATCTATCCCAGAAATTCAAGGTAATAATCTCATCATATAGTTAGGGTTTCAGAGCTTTGATTTTCGGTTTTGATTAATTAAGATGGTGATGATGATTCTAATGGTAGAAGTGATATATATGATGAGTAAATTGATGATTCAAGTTAAGTCTAATGGTTGTTTTGATGTAAGATGGGAGTTTTGAATTGTGTGTGATATGTATGTCAAGGGTTTTGAGGATTAATTTGGGGATTTTATGTGTTGATAATCATAGGTGTTCTTGAGTTGAATTGAAGTAAAATTTATGGCGAAATTGAGCTTGAAGTGTTCGGCCATGATCAACAATCCAAGGTGAGGGTGATTTCTGAAATTAGCTATATTTTGATTGTTATGTTGGATGAATTTGGTGATTTAGGATTTAGTTTAGCTATGGTAATAATGATGGATAATAAGTTGGTGTTTTAGACATTGAAATGGTGTTATATTTGAATGAATTTTGACTTCAAAATGAACAAGGGTTTCGGCCCCTAAGCTTGATGGATGAAGTGATGTTCAAATGTTGGATTCATGCTTGTTTATGGATGACTAGGGCTGAGTATATATGATGTTTGATTAATGGAAGTTGAATGCAAATGATGATGATGATATTTGGTATTAATGGGTAGTTTAAGTTGTATGAGTTTGATGATATTGAATTATTGATTTGTGTATATACTGATGTGTAGTAGCTGGGTTAAGTTGCTGCTATAAACATATAATGTCGATAGGTGTAAGTCTTGACGAGTTCTAATTACGAGTTGAATGGACGTAACTAGTTAACGATTTGCAGAAAATTGTCTTGCAAAACAGCGATATTGCAAAGGCAATATCTCGGGCTGTATAGGTCCAAATCCAGTTCCGTTTGTTGGTACGGAAACTTTGAGATGTTAACTACAATTGTCTAGCTTTAGGTTTTCTCTAATTCTGCCTCTAAGATGATCAAATTGAGCAGAACATTTTATTGCTCAGAGCAGGTCTACAGTTTTAGGACAGCCCTATGTAAAAATCTTTTGGGCTAGATTCCGACACTTTCGGGTGCGTTTCATGGTCCGAGACCTAAACGAAAGTTGAAGGCGACATTCTAAACTTTAAGAATGTCAATTTTGTTTTGGGGTCGGACTATCTTTAGATAAGAGTTTTGTTAGCCGAAGTAGACTAGAAAATTAGCTTTTTGATAAATTAATTATACTTAGAAATTTTATTAATTCATAGCGTTATCGAAATTGCGTAGACTCGAAGAAGCGACTATCGATAAGGCTCGAGGCGAATGGATCGAGATATCGTCGTGCTTATTTAAAGAATTTGGATAGCAAGTGGTGAGTACACTTTAAATTACTCGTCAATATTCATAAAGCCACATATTTTCATACGAAAGGCTTTACGAATATTTTTACGTTTGAATGTATTACATGTATGTTTAAACGTGTACTATGTTATATGTTTTGAAAACGATTATTTTCTGTACTGTGTTATTTTAAGAATAACATAAATAGATGAAAAGAACGTATATGCTTAAAATATTGGGGAAGGGTTAAGCAATATAAATCGTAATCAAATATCGAATAATATACGAGTATCGAACCAAATATGCATGAGAAAAGTATAGTACATTCCTATATGTACTATTATTCATATATTTATAAAGAAACATAGTACGTTCCTATACGTACTTTCAATTATAATAAATACCCATACGTGCGTGTGTTATAGATGTATGTTTGTAGAATGTAATGTGCATGTCATGGTCCATAAAGGATCAAGAAAACCCAACATAAGTCATCGAAATGATAAATACATGATATAAGAAAAGTGTACTCTGATATATTCAATAATAAGAACTGAGATACAAAGTGGAACTCGGTAGAATTATCCCGGGACCTGTATCTCATCCATTCTCGATGATAATCCTCGGAACTCATACGAAATAAAAAGTAGGTGCGATACATCGAGAATCAATACGAAACAAGATCGAGACACAATGTGAACAAACACTCCTATTAAATGTCAGTAGGAATTATATGAATCGATAGTCAAGTTCAAAAGACCTGCAGGGTGCAGAGTCCGAATGTAGACACGAAGGTAACTCGGTTGAACTATCTCGGGACCCGTGTCTAAGGAGTAACTCGGTTGAATTATCTCGGGACTCCTATCGATCGTTTGGGATTGAGAAATGGTAGAAGTAACTCGGTTGAATTATCTCGGGACTGTACCATATGGTTGAAGGTAACTCGGTTGAACTATCTCGGGACCCAACCATAAGGATCAAGTCACAAGAGACTTGCCAATGATTTAGTTCGACTTAGAATCATGATAATATAAACTTAGATTTAAGATTCGGTCGAAAACCAATGCAACAAAACGAGAAAGAAAAATATCAATATCATAATAAGAAATCAATGACGACAAATACTTATAAACTACAATTTTATGAAATAAACAAAGAGTTATGAAGAAAAGTAAAGAAGATACGCAATATGATGTCAAAAGATTATTTTTGATATATAAAATGGATTTTCAGCGGTTTTAACCCTTTATGTGATATTGCGTGTAATTTGGTGAACTCACTCAGTTTTATACTGACCCCGTTGCTCCTCCCATTTTTCAGGGATGGTATGATATGATTTGAAGAGTTAAGCTTCCGAAGTTTTAATTCTCGGAAGTCATTTGTATAAGAAGAAAAGAAGGTTTTCATTCTAGCAGTCCGCAGTAGTCTAGATATTTTAACTAGAATTTTGTATAACGCGTTTTTAACTCTGATATTATTTGTAAATGGGGTCACATGTATTTTAATATATGAAATATGTTTTGATTTGCGAAAAAAAAAATTTACATAGGTTTTTAGGCTTGCTACGGGATTTGGAGCTACCACTCCCATTCCCTAGCGCCGGTCGCGACTCGAGAAATCGGGTCGTGACAATTGTTTTTTTATATTTTTAAATCAGTGATTAAAATAATTAATTTTTTATTAATTACAACTGAAATTAACATAAATTATTAAGAATATTTATTTTAAAAAAATGATAATGTGATGATAAGGTTATGATAATGTGATGATAAGGTTATTATTATTAAAAATGATAATATGATGATAATAGTATGATAATGTGATGATAAGGTTATGATGAGGTTATGATAAAATTCGTAAAATTATGATAATATTATAAAAAATATACAAAAAAATCATTTTTAAGGGTTATTTTTTTCATATTTTTAGATTTGAAACTAAAATGATCATTTTATAATCAATTGCAAGCTGAAATTAACATAAATTGTGAAAAAATATTTATTTGTCATAGAATTGTTTTGATGTATTATTTTTTTATTGCAACTTATTTAAATCTAGAACTAAAATAAAAAAATCAAATTATAAAATAAAATATAATAATTCAGAATTGATTGTATATTTTTAAAATTAAATACATGGTTGAAGATGATATTATCTAGAAAAAAAAATAAGAGAAAGGAAAAAAAAAGTGGAATAAGAGAAGAAAAAGAAGAGAAGTGAAAGGAAAGAGAGAAAAATAAAAGAGAGAAAACATGTGAGATGTGTGTAATATTGCATGTGTTATGCACTGAGAGTAAAATAACAAATATTTTGTACACGGGAAGTACACAAATAAATAAGACAAAATCATGAGGTATTTTTGTTAACTTTGGCGTGTTGATACATTAATTCATATTATTTTTGTTTTTTAGGTAAAATCCTAAATCTCTCTTTGAACAAAGAATCAAAAATTTAATTTGGATAAGAACTTAAATAATTTAACTTGAATAAATTAAATAAAAATCAAGTTAATTTACTATTTTATAGACTTTTAATGTCCCCTTTTGTTCTTAGGCTTAAAATTAGAGAAATGTACAATTTGAGTGTATAATTGAAGTTAGATTTTGAATTTTTTTTGGCTGTCTTTGTTCTATTAAGGAACTACACTATCATTTTACCTTTTTTCCAAAGGTTAATTGCAAATTAAATCACAAATTTTAGTGTAATTTACAATTATAACACAAACTTTGAAATTTATAAATGTTAGCTACCAACTTTTATTTTTTGAAAAATCAGAACACCGAGCTTAAAAATAAATAAATATTGTAATATATATAAATGACGAGTTATCAATATTTATATTTTTCCTACACTCTAATCAATTTAAGAAGGAAAAAAGTATTAAATATGTCACGTTTTCAACATTTAAATGAAACATTGTATGAATGGAATTGTCAATTTATTTTAATAAAGTGGGTGTTTGGTTGGTTTAGAAAAGCTTCATTAATGTATATGTAGAAGAATTGATAACATCTACCGTTAGCTTTTTAAAGTGCATGTTATGTTTTTATAATAATCTCATCAAAAGTGTCATGTAATAGAGAATTAGATAGTAAATGGTAAGAGATTAAATGTAAAGAAAAGTCCAAAGCATGCAATTTATGGTGGCCAAGTGTGTGGGATTTGTCTACTATAGAAAGGGGCAGAATTCTGCGTGGCGAAATAGGTTCACCAAAGAATTTCTCTTAGGATGGGGAGTGAGATGGCGTTGTTTGAAACTATATTTCTCCACTCCGTAATTGTTTGTATTTTGAGAAATATGATTGAGTGTCAAAAAAAGCACATGCGGGAAGTTTTGTGGCGAGAAAGGTACATGCAGATTGCCAAGTTTCTGGACTTGGTTTAGATTACTTGTTATAGTGTAGAGATTTGCATGACAATTCATTCATAATTTGGTGACACCCATGTCTGCGCAAATCCAAAAGCAGAGCTCATCCGAGGAGCTTAAAAGGGATAAATTAAATAGGTCTGCAGTTATAGATGAATTAAAACTGAGCCAAACAAACAAGGCTCAATGTCTCACTAAAAGATGTTGTGAGCAAAAGACAAGAATAACATGCATTGTGGAATCTATTTGTCGTGAGGTGTTGGGTTGTTAGAAAATTAATTATAGTTGTCCATTCTGTTACTTCACATGTAAATATGTCGTTAGTCAGGGATTTAGCAGAATCAAATTTTCATTAATAAACATTTGATTTGATTTCTTTGTTTTTTCTCTCTATACGTAGTAGTCATTTTTGTTTCCGCGGTAACTTCATCGAGTATCTTCTTGTTATTCATAACTGAAATCATAATAATTGGCGTTACCCGTTAACATGAGCATATTCTACCTCAATTTTAATTCAAATTGCGCTTCTTGCTGCTGTACCAACATATGATATGTACTCTAACAATTTAAATATTATTCCACCACATACTTGTATAAATTCAATATTCAATTAATAATGATAAAGCTATGTTTGGCTTCCACTATTTCATAATTTTTTATTTTTTGATGGAATATTTATTCCATATAAATCCTTGAACAGTCATATGCCATATAATTATTATTGCTAAGTTAAATATATGTATCAAACAATAAATAGCTATTTCATACTTCTTCCGTTTTTTCACTTATCCATTTAATTGAAATTGTACATATTGAAAAAATATTCTATTTTTTTTAATTACCTTTATCTTAAATAGTAAAAAGCTGCTTTTTAGCGACAAATTTTTCAGTCGCTAAAACGCATAAATCCGTCGGGAATTATGTTTCCGGTCCGTCGGTATCTGTGGCTCGCAAAATGAATTAGCGATGCCATAAAAAAAATCGTTCGCCAGATGGCGAGGGCCGTCGCAAAACGCGTCGCTGGACGACGCGTTTGTCGACGTCCCACGACGGTATTGGCGACGGATTTGTCCGTCGCCAAATGGCGACTGACACATATCCGTCGCCAATAGCCATCCTTTTTTGCGAGGGACTCAATCCGTCGCGAAATCTAACAATTCCGTCGGGAAATTGGAACTTTCCGAGCAGAATTTCGCCGTTTTCCGGCTTTTTAATTAAATGTAAACCCTATTAAAATACACACAAATTGCAAAAAAGATAAACAACACAGAAAATACAAAAGACATCTATATATATATATATAAATATATAACATACGATACATGAAAACTGTATACCAAAAACGTCCCTACACTACAGTACTACAAGTCTATGTTGTCGTCATATGTGACACCGTCATCAGTAGCCGGTGGAGACGGTGGTGGAGGGATGGGTAGCACATCTCCTGGGCCCGCTGCTGCATCGCTGCTGCAACCGCAATCTAGACCTGATCACGGATAGTATCCGTGAACTGAGCGATGAGATCGGTAGGTAACCTCTCCTCGGCGGATGGCGACACAGTCTGAGAGGAGTTGCTGGCTCGTCTACTAGAAGTACCCCGCTTCGAGGCGACGTACTCAGAACCAACTGAGCCTAATCCGTAGATACGCCGCTTCCTCACTCCCTCAACAACGAGATAAACTTGGTTGGGGTCCACTGGGGTAGAGGATGTATTCCCCTCAGCCGTTTGTGTGGCGATCAGCATCTCCTGCTCAAAACGCTCCTACAAAAATAACGTAAATCAATTAGTTAAATATGAATTAAAATGCTTGTACAAATAAAACCTAAACGTTATTTTTAATAAAAATCCAGCATCATTTCGTTTATAAAATGAACATCACCCATTTTTCAGGAAAATCCTGCAAACTTAAAATTGTACAAAATAACACATATTAACAACCACCATATTTAGCGACGGATTGGCCATGCCCAAACGCAGCGTTTAAGCCCAAACATTGCGTTTTGTTTATTATTTGATATTTAACGACAGACCTAAGAATCCGCCGTTAAATATCAATTAATAAACCAAACGCGAGCATACCCTCCCCCTTCTATTTTCTTTTCTATTTTCAGACCCTTTTCTCTTCCCTTCCCTCTCAGACCACCGTCTCAAACTCTCTCTCAGGCCTGCCACACGTCGTCTGTAATTAACACGTCTCTGTCACGAGTAGTCTTATAAGTGGACATGTTGTCAAATCCGCCGCTTACCCGCTTCCGAAGACGAGTTGTCCGTCTTCCATGGAAGGCGATCTCGTCTTCCATTGAAGACGGACAACTCGTCTTCGGAAGCGAGTGGGCGGCGGATTTGACGAGACGGCGTCAGATTCGATTGATGTAATTAATTATTTTTATTTATGTGTAAAGATGGTTTGTATTTATAATTTAAATCTTAATATGATATTTAGAACTTTTGAAAAATATAAAGGATTTGTTTTGAACTTTATCCAAATAAAAAGAGTTCAATTTGATGCTTTAAGGTGCTATTGAAACGTAAAAATACGAAATAGCACTACTAAAAAACAGCCATTTAGCGACGGATTTTTCCGTCGCTAAATGGCTAAATTCCGTCGCTAAACGAGTTTAGCGACGGATTAGCGACGGACAACGTCCGTCGCTAAATATCCGGTCGCCAATTTTGCAGCGACCGAATACTTTTTCTTTTGCGACGGATTTAAAAAAATTTGCGACGGATTTTGCGACGGATTTAAATCCGTCGCAAATTTTTAAAAATAAAAAAAATTATTTTTTAATTAAAATCGTAAAATGAAATATTATTTAAACGGTCAACCACCGTCACACACCCACTGGCTATACAACACACACCCGCACTGACCCGCAAATATCGCAAATTTTCCAACTTCCCAGTAGGTCACCCATCCTTCACATTACTCCCATCCACTCCTCTTTAACTTTGTAGTTCCCCCGCGCGTGACTCCAACTTATCCAGCTCAGATTCTTGTTTTATATCTATGTATATTATATTTAAATATAACAAAAAGATACTCCCGCAATTTACTCCCATATTATATAAAATAATTATTTTTTTCATATTAATTATTTTTAAATAAAATAAATTATTTTTTAATAATTATTTTAAATAAAAACAACAAATTATTACTATTACACTTTACTCCCACATTCTAATA
The DNA here is from genome assembly GCF_937616625.2 of Mercurialis annua. NCBI lineage: Eukaryota > Viridiplantae > Streptophyta > Magnoliopsida > Malpighiales > Euphorbiaceae > Mercurialis > Mercurialis annua. Next base: position 231,878 of record NC_065575.1, on the reverse strand, counting down.
TAATAATTTTGTTATAAATAATTATTTTATTAATAAATAATTATAATAAATAATTAATTATTTTTAAATAAATAATTAATTATTTTTAAATAAATAATTATAATAAATAAATAATTATAATAAATAAATAATTATAATAAATAAATAATTATTTTTAAATAAATTATTATTTTTAAATAAATAATTATTTTATTAATAAATAATTACAATAAATAATTTTTTAATAAATTGTTTTATAATTAATATTTTTTTATTAATAAATATTTGTTTTAATAAATATATTTTTTAATTATAATTTTTTTAATAAAAATAATACTTTTAGCGACGGATTTAGTAATCCGTCGCTAAAAGTAAGCATTTAGCGACGGATGTGGTATTCCGTCGCTAAATGTATTACTTTTAGCGACGGATTACAAAATCCGTCGCTAAAAGTGAAAAACAAATTGGCGGGATGAATCCCGCCACTTTTAGCGACGGAAATTTCCGTCGCTAAAAGTGGCGGGATTCATCCCGCCAATTTTCTTTAGGATTTAGCGACGGATTTTTAATCCGTCGCTAAATCCGTCGCAAATTTTGATTTTAGCGACGGATTTCAAATCCGTCGCTAAAATCCGTCGCAAATAGACTGTTTAGGTGATTAGCCTTATATATACTGTATACGTATGTTTCGAACTGTTTTTATCATTATGGATTTTAATTGGAACGTGCTATCTAATGGGCACCATTAGAACTGCGTGCGCACCGGTATTGATCTGAGTAAGGTATATTGTGAATTGGGCTAACTCGGTATGAGTCTAACTCTTGGAACCCGGTAGAGTAACTCGGTGTAACTCAACTCTCGGGACTAGCCCTTTTGATTAAAGTATATAAATTAGAATATTTGTGGTATAGGGTTCCAACTATTACTCGTAATGTATATATAAAATGTTTTTAACTGTTTTAAAGGTTTCGACTTAATAAATGTAAATAGTGGTATGAACTCATCTCAATATATCCGACCCCGCTATTTTCCCCATTTTTCAGGTTTATTATTTTGAGCGAATCAGCTGATCCCCGATTATTTATTTTCCTCGGAGGTTTTTCTTTATTTTTAATAAAGCTGTCAAACTGATTTTATTTTTAGACCGCAGTAGTAATTAGAAGTATTTTTTTATTCTAGTTTATTGTCGGATTGGTCCGACTGGTTTAATCATTGTTTTGGCATCATATTGTTAACTCTGATTTTATTATTTATGCCATATTTAGAGATACGGAGTCGGCCGAGCATTTATTTTTTAACTGTTGATATAATGAACTGCTAGAATTAGGTTGGAGTATCGGTTGCCCTCAAACCGTGAATTTCTTGCAGGTTTATGTATTTGTATATTTTTTGTTAGGCTAGTTACGAGTTTTAGTACTGTAATACTCATATTCTATCGCCAGTCGCAATTCTTGAAATTGAATCGTGACACTTCTATATGTTGGCTGCCTCATTCCTAATTGTCATACAGATTTGACAAGCTATTCATTCAGTTATTTTGTAGGGGGCACCTGTCGAACGCAGATGGCATGGGGTATCTCGTGCATGTCATATAATATCTTATGTGTCTCAGAGAAGTTTTTATAGTCCTCGCAAATATCTTGTTGAGCAAGTAATGTGTGGTTTGCCATCAGGTATTACATCGAAGAGTGAGTTCTATTGTTAGAGTAGGGATACGAGTTATGGATGGCCGATATCTTGGTATCATTGGTTATCATTTTTATCGGGTCTTTAAGTTTTGTAAGCCGGACTCTGCAGTCTGAGCTTGGTGGTTTGAAAATTATGGACCAAAATAACTGTTCGGACTCTTGAGTCGGATTAGTCTTTACTGTTTCGCCCTTACTAATTAAATTATTATTTAATCAAGATTTTATAAATTTAATTATTTGCTCATTTAGTAGAATGGAGTAAACTTGAAAGATAAAACAAATCATTTTGAAATCTTAAATGTACGAGTAACTATTGACTAGATGAATAAGTAAAAAAAAAACAAGAGAAGTATAAAATAACTACTCATTCCATTATATTTTGGAAATCCTATTTGATTCGACATAAAAATTGAAAAGCATTTATTATCATTTTTTTTAATTTTGTATTTATTAATGGTAGTTGTATCAAATTTAGATAAGAATAGTAAAAGAAAACAATATAATATATAATTATTTTAAAATTAAGATTGGAAATTTTAAAATACAACGTTCAAAAATAAAAATGTGATGAAAGCAGTGATAGATGTACACTAGGACGAAAGGGGGCAGTAAGCCCCCTTGAATTGTTATTATTTAATGATTATTAATATATTAGTGATAAGATACAGTAAATAGTAGCTAAATTAAATAGATTAAAGGGTTAATTTCTAAAAAAATCACGAACTTTACGCGGAGTTTCATTTTAATCATGACCTTTAAAAGTTGTCATTTAAAGGCACGAACTTTCATTTTATTTCAAATCTATCACCAAAGTAAAATTTTGTGTATTTTATCTGACTAAAAATTCCTAATCCTAAATACTCTAACTGAAAGATAATAAGATTTGATGTTGATTAATAACTTGGGTCTTTCATTAATGGTTTAGTGAAGAATTTAGTCAATAAAAATATACTGAAATGAAATGATGAATTTGAAACAATATGAAAGTTCGTGCCTTTAAATGGCAACTTTTAAAGATTATGATTAAAATGAAACTTTGTGTAAAGTTCGTGATTTTTTTAGAAATTAATCCTAGATTAAATGAATAGTTATTTATTTATTTATCTTGCCACTAATAAAAATTAGGTTTTCGCTATACTAAAATTAGCAGATTTATATACTTAATTAATTTTTTTATGAGTTAAATTTATCTTAAATTTTATTAAAATTATTTAAAATGATATATTTTAAATTCAAGCTGAAAAAACAAAATCTTTAACAAACATAATGTACTCAACTGTTTATCTATTTGGAAGATTTGGGGTTTCTTTGATATTTGGGTGCCTCATAGGCATCCAAAATTCCTATCCAGTACCTCTTTTGAAATTTGGAGGGAGTCCGGCGAACTGCACTTCATTTCAAACTCTGAACGGCGTAGAAAAAAGGGGCGTCCGGTCAACCAGCGCTATAGAAACGAAATGGATCAAGAATACATGGAAAATCATGTGGGACCAAACACTCTTTTAAAATTAATTTCAAAAGAGACATTGAACCGAAATTTTGGGTGCCTATAAGGCACCCAAATATCAAAAACCCAAGCTTTGGTTTGACTTAGATGTTACGTTACTTTTACAAATTCTAAAAAACTTTTCCAATTTTGAATAAATAATAATGAATTTTTTTAATAATGATTGAAAAGTTTAATTGAATGAATTCAAATTTGCTTCTGTAGATCCAAAAGAATTATTATAGGCATTCAATAAAAATAAAATGACGGGTCTAGTAAATTTTATCTAAAAGAATTATCTCTAATTACTCTAATTGAATTTGATATCAGCATGATAACTTCTTTATTGATATGCACTTGGATAAGAAAAATTCTTAAATAGTACAAATTACAAGTCCTACTCAAAAATTGGTTACGACATGAAAAGATATTAATATTTCTCTGCCCGTTGCTGAACATAGGGAGTATTATATTTCTTGTCTATCAATGAACAAAATATAGCCCAAGTGTGTTAGCTCTTTCAGAGCCTCATTATTTATATACGAAGGGAAGTTTATGTATCCATCTAGCTCAAAAATAAAAAAATTTATACTTATTTACCTTAATAAAAAAAATTGAAGAAAGCATCTCATATTTTTTCCAGATTTATGTTTTTCTTCTGAATATTTAGAATAATTATGCTTTTATTCTGTTATCATCTAGCTATCATAATATTATCATATTATTATCATAAATGCTTCTGTAATTTTTTTACGTATATTATCATACAATACCATAACCTTATTATACTCTGTTATTATCTATTTATCACAATATTATTATGATGTAGTGTTGTGAATTGTGATAATATAGTGATGGCGACATGATAATTAGAAACCGTTTTATCAATATCATTATCATAGATATTATCATCTAGTTATTATAACATTATTATATAGGTACCATAAAACATTATCATCTCTGTATCGTATGATAATTTTATGATAATAACATGATAATATTATAATACTGATATGATAATTAAATATTATTTTCTACAGAAAATCATTTTTTCTGTAGTGTTATGAAAACTATATGATAATGGAGTAATAATCACATAACGTTTTCCGCAGCAAAACTTTTTTTCTGCAAATTTTTAGATATAAAAACTGAAAAAAAAAATCAATGTTTTTAGGTCTGTAAGTTAAAATAAATCGTAAAAATCACAAAATTCATAAATTAAATATGAAAGTGGCGTAACAAAGACGGAGCATTGGTGGAGTGACGACGAAACGACGATAGAACGACGACAGAGCAATAATAAAAAGAAGAGAACAAAAATAAAATAAAAATAAACACAGAAAGAAATCGGGAATATTTTTCTTTATTAAAGTAGAAAATCTTATTATATTTAAAAAGAGAAAAATTCTTAATTTTCTCTTATTATAATCGTGTGCTTTATAAGCAATTTCAATACAATTTTACAAAGTGGACTCATATCCTTAAACCACGCGTGTAACTAATCTAAAAGCCACTTGTTCTCTTATTTACTTAAATTGTCTAAAATTTATGTTTGCAAAATTTTAAAAGTTATATTGTTATGGGATTTGAAGAGTTTAATATATTGTTAATGATAATAAGTTGCTGAATATAGAGAATTTTTTAAAGTTTAAACTTGTACAATTTTAAAAATTAATGATTATGAAATTTGAATTTTTTTAATTTATTTTAAATTAAATGAATGAATTTTAGTTCATTAAAATTTTATTTTATTTATATATATAACTGTTCTAAATTTTGAGTGCCAAAAGAGGTTTTAACTGAATTTTGCCAAGTGGACTCATATCTTTCACCTATGTGTATAGCTAATATCAAATAACTTGAACTCTCATTTATTTAATTTAGTGAAAATTTAAATTTTTAATTTTTTAAAAGTTGTATAGCTATGAAATTTAAAGAGTTTAATATACTGTTAATATTTATAAGTTGTTGAATATAAAGATTTTTTTTTAAAAAAAAATTGTTAGAAAAGCATTCAAAAATTATTAGTCACTGAAGCGCAAAAATGACCCTAATGATTTTTTAAAGCACAAAAATAACCTTAATTTTGCCGCCAATCAACTTCCAATTAAACTCGATGCTACAAATTACTATGGAGAGTTCACCTCTATTAGTTGTTTTGTAATTTTAAACTCTGTAATAACATTGTCGAGGACTGATGATCCACCATCGAAACTGATTGATGATCAACAAATTTTGCATCTGAAGATTGGTTCTGTCTTGACGAACTTAGCTCGATTATAGCTTTTCTTTCTGAAAAAAAAAGTCACAATAAATTGTTTTTTAGTTTTTTAGTCAATTAAATTTTAAAATTTATATTTTAGGATTAAATAAGTCACTTTTAAAATTGTCCCTGAATCAAATAACGTGAGATATATATATATTGGAAAGTTACTTGACCTAAATTAAAAGAATTTATTTTTCAATTGACTAAAAAAGTTTAAAATAACTTATTTAACTCCGCGACTCATATTTTAGAGTCAAATTAACAAAATATTTGATTTTGAAAATAAATTTAAAAACAGAAATGACCATTTATTTGACAGTTTTGAGGAGACTTGGGATTATTTGTCTACTACTTTACTTAAGCCTTTGGGATCTCCTATTCCCCCACCCTCTCCTCTCTTTTAGGCATGCGAATTATAATGGAATATTCCCACTAAATACATTAAAATTTATTTAGGCATCGTTTGGATTGATGGATTCTAAACGATGGATTTTAAATAATCAATGGATTTGGACAAAATCCATCGTTTGCCTCAAAAAAAAAATTAATAGAATCCATGGATTTATAAATTCCCTCATTTTCTACAATCCATCATATAATGAAAACTTAAATTCATGGATTTATAGAATCTATTAATAGAATCCATATTTTACTTACTCACTTATTTAATATCTAAAATTTACCTCACTTTTAAAATAAATAGTTTATTTAATTTTTTTTCATCTTACCTATTTATTTACTTATTTATTATTTAAAATTCAAAATACTAATATTTATTATTTAGTATTAATTTTAAAATTATAAATATATTAAATTTTAAAAATATATAAATACACAAATAATATTTTTACCGTCTCATAAAAATAGAAAAAATAAATATTTTTGTATCCTATAAAAATAGAAAAAGTAGCCACATTTATTATTAATATAAAATAAAATTATAGAAGTAACCTCTATTTAAAAAAAAAATGTATGTATCGTGTATAAATTATGTATCAACGATTTATTTATTTAACACATTTTAAAAATATATCTATCTTATATAATTTTATAAATTACTTATCGAACACATTATTTTTACACACCAAAACACGGATTTGATGCATTAAAAATATATTTATTATGCATAAATTATATATTTACTAAGTATATTTAAAAAATGTATTTATTAAATATATTTAAAAATAAATATATTATGTATAAATTGTGTATTAATGATTTATCTATTTAATACATTTTTAAAATGTATTTATCATATATATATAAATAAATTATGTATTATGGATATATAAAATATATATACAAAATATATATGAAATACATCTATTAATTTTTTTGATAAGTCTCTAAGATGTATAAAAATATTAGTAATATAACTTAAAAAAGACATAAAAAGTAAGGAAAAAGTTTCGAACAACGAACACGTATCAATTATGTACTGTATATGTATCAGAGATGTATCAATTATGTACACTATATGTATCGGAGATGTATCAAATATGTATCGGGCATGCATCAAATATATTTTTTAAATACCTTTTGTATGTATCAAATATACATCATTTGATTCAATTAAATTGATAAAAATAAAAAAATAACAATTTAAAAAATTAATTAATTCAATTAATTAAACTTCAATTTACTACATCTAAAAAAATACATATAGTAAATATATATGTAAAGCATGTATTAAAATTTTCGATAAGTTTTTGAGACGTATATTAATAATAGAACTTAAAAAAGACATAAAAAGTAAGAAAAAGGTTTAAAATAACGAAAATGTATCAAATATGTATCAGATATGTATTTGATATTTATTGGAGATGTATCAAATATGTATCGGATATTCATCAAATATATTTTTCAAAATACCAATTGTATGTATCATATATGCATCGGTTGATTCAATTAAATTTTTGACAAGTGGCTGATATGTATAAAAAAATCAAAAAACAAATATGTATCAAATATGTGTTGGAAATATTTTAAATGTCTTTTGTATGTATCGAATTGATTAAACTTCAAATTACTACATATAATTCACTTCTTGATCCATTACGCGGGTCAGTTTACTGTTTATTAATACTTGTCACTTTAAAATACTAAAAACACATTTATTATATCCATCATTCATTCATTGAAAGAACACAAAAATACAAATAAAGAATTATAGTATTTAATTAACAAGTTTTAAAAATGACTAATTTCATAAAAACACATATAAATTTAGACATATTTATTGCTTTTTTAATTTGTGTAAAAATGGCAAATACAACAACTATTTCAAAGTGAAGGTAGTATTTTTTAATTAATTCAATTAATTTTAATATTTTTTTAATTAAAATCAAAGTTAATATTTTTAATTTTATTTAGAATAGTTTAATTTTTAGTATAATTTAAATAAGTAAATATATAAATAATTATTTTTAAAAGAAAATATATAAATATATTTTTTGATATATTTTATAAATATAATTTAAAATATTTTGAATTGTGAAGTTGAACAATTCAAAAGTGCAGACCTTTTGAATTGTTCAACTTCAACAATTAAACTAACTGACCCACGCGGGTCAGTGTACACAGTGCGTCAGTTGGCCTGACGTGTGCGTCAGTTGGCCTGACGCGTGCGTCAGGCTTACTAGCGCGCACGCTGATGTCAGCGCATAGTGATGCGCGCTGACATCAGCAAAATGGTATTTATTGTAATGTTTTGGCGTTTTTTGGTACACATGTAATTTTTTAGAGAGAAAAGGTAATTATGTTATTTGGGCCTAAAAAGGCCTAGATCTGTAATTATTCCTAAAAAAATGTATTTTCGTAAATAAAAAAGTCAGAAAAGAAAAGTCAAAACTTGACAGTTAAAAGTATAAATAAATTACCGAAACATGTATTTCAGAAAATTACGACAATTATAATTTACTAGGTCGGTTTTCACGTGTTGCGCCAATGACATTGAAATTTTTTATATTTTTTTTCAAAATAAGATATATATTTAAATTAATCCATAAATTTAATATAATTAAATTTATAAATTTTGCCAAATTTCTAGTTTTACATAAAAATAAGTTATATAACTTTTTAATATACTTTAACTTATTTAATTTTTTAACTGATATAGTTAAATTTAGTGATTAAACTTAAAAAAAATCGCATTCATTAATCACAGAGTCTGCCTTCTGATCCAATGATTAAACCTGCAAGACAGGGTAGAAACTAACCGGACGGTATTAACTCTTCGATGCTAAAGTCAGTATTGGCTGGAAGAAACTAACCGGACGGTATTAACTCTTCGATGCGAAAGTCAGTATTGGCTCGAACAATGTTTTTAGTATATGAATATAATTGTGTGTTTAAGCATACCTCAAACTCTTTATATAGTAGTTGAATGTATATCTTGTGAACTTAGAATAGGAAAGTGATTCCTATTTAGTAGGATTTGGCCTTGAACAGGAAAGAGGTTTCTTATTCAAGTAGAAGTCTTATTCAGGAATGTCTTCCTCAATAAGTTTATCTTCCTAAGTTGGAGTTTGTATCCAAATAGGAAAAATATTTCATAGATCTGATTTTTGGGCGATCCCTCAGGCGACGTGCTTTATCCGAGTCTTCAGGAATTCTCTCTTATCTTCATGATCCGGATTACTCCTTTGGCCGAGGCAAATCTCAAGAATTCGGCTACTGGTTTTATCTGGCTCTATAGCTCTTTGGGTGGGCTCGATATCGTCTTAGAGGATGAATCTCGTGCGACTCGGCTCCACTATACTTAGGATAGGATTCGGTATCCATCAATTAAGAGAGAATTAACTTTTAAATACTATTAATACATTTTAACTTTTCAAATTGTATAGTCATAAAACTCTTAAAATTATGTTAAACTAATTTAATTGATTAAATTTTTAAAATATGTTTTGTTTCATATAGTATTAATGTTAATAATATATGGAAACTCTTGAAATTTTATAATTTTTAAAAATAAATTAAAACTCTTCAAATCTCGGAGTAATCAAATTTATAAAATTTTATAAGTTTCAATTTTAATTAATTAATTTTTTTTCATATATTCCAACATTAATTATATGATCCATCTTTTAGATCGCATAATTTCATTTTTAAATCTATATAATCCTATTTTAAATATACATAATTTTCAATAAGATGTATTCTAATATTATCTATTAATCTAATATAATTATAAAATAAAATTTATCCTTTGGTTTTTTAAAAAGTTCATTTCTATAACTTACAATAAATTGCATCATTATATTATTAGTATTAATTAAATCTAGTAATTTTTTTGATAAATTTTGTAAAAAAGATCTTCATATACAATAATCTAAACATTATTTTGTAATAAAAAAATTAAAATTTATATCTAGAATTCTTTTAAATATTATTGTTTAAATGTTTTAAAAATTTGTTTATATTAAATTACGTATAAACATTAATTATACATTAAAACCTTTTACATTTCTTAATGATTAGACTCTATAAATTTAACTTTTTATATTTCATAAATATTAGTATTAATTAATAATTTTTTAATAAAATATTAAATCAATTTAACTAAAAAAATTACCACTTGACAATTTATACTCAATCCACTTGTCAATACTTAAATTGGAGTTTAATATTATAGTATAATATATATTTAGATGGTTGTGGGTTTATCGGTCATTGATAAAAGGGTTTTTTAGCCAAATAACCAACTTACTCTAATATAATATTTTTATAATGTCTACATTTTCACATATGAAAACTACTGTACACGTTTAATATTATTACTTTTATACATGTGGTATATAAGCTACCCTAATAACACAAAAACTCACAAAATCATTACTTTCTCTCTCCTCATTCAATTATCTCTTTCTCTCAACTCCCGTTCTTTCTCCTCTTTCACCAGCGCTCAGTTTCACGATCAATGACTTATCGTTTTTATCATCGTCTTCGTCGTCATCTTCGCGAACTCCATCATCTTCTCTCGTCATCGTTGTCATCAACTTTGACTTCAGATCTACAATTTATTCATTGTTCTTCTTTTTTTTCTTTTTTTAGTTTTAAATTTGTACTGTTTTTTACCATTAAACATGTATGAAGATTATATTTAAAGAACATAATGTTAATTTCATGTTATGTAAAATAAATTTGTGGTTTTATGGAATAATTTTTTGTTATTTCTGCATTTTTTTCGTGTTTGGTTGTATTTCTGTGGTTTTTTATTCTGCAGCTCGATTTGTTGGTGATGGTTAATTGCTGAATTATTATAATGTTACAATGTTGTTGATTTTATGTTGATTTTATGTTGATTTTGTGTTGATTTTATGTTGATAATTAGTTGATATTTGCTTGATTTTAACATTGGAAAATTTTATTCTAAAAAAAATATTGGCAAATTAAATAATTTTATCCGTGCAATAAACTAAAAAAAAAAGCTTAACTAAGACTAGATAATGATATGTTACCATTATCATGTTGACATGTTGTTGATTTCTTGTTGATATTCTGTTGATTGTCACAGATTCTAAAAAAAAAATTATTTTTTATGTTGATATGTTGTTGATTTATTGTTGACATTATATTGATAAGTATTTCAGCTCTTGTTCATTTTCATCTTGTCCAGGCTAAAGCAGACAATTCACTAATAAAAATACAAGATAATGACGCTTTGCCTTTTTACTTTCAGATGAAGGAAAAAATTAAATCCAACACAATTTTCAATTTGCATTTGAAATTGAGAAAAAAATGTATTATTGTATGTATCGTCATCGAGATCAACGCAACAAAACGTCAACATAAATACAGAAGTCTGTGACCAGCAAGACAACTCAATAAATATTGATAAATCAACTAATGTTAATATCTACAATTCAATCTCAAACATTCTTCACTATGAAACATATACGGGATGAGCTGTTGACATGCAAATCGGCGTTGTCATTACTAAAAAAACATGCAGAGCACGAATATGATTGCAGAAAAAATTATTTATACAAATAATAGTACTGTAATTGAATTTCATATATTTGATAAAACAATTAGGAATTTGACTATAAATTTCAATTTTATGTTGACATGTTGATATAATGTTGATAACATGTTGATTTTTCAATCATTGAAAAAAAAATTAAAATTAGTCTTAAACTACTGTATTGATAAGCTGTTGACATGCTTTTGATATGTTGATTGTTTTTAACTTAAAATCAATCAATGTTTTCATTTTACAAACATCTTAACTAAATTAGCATTAATTGTTGATATCGTGTTGACATTATGTTGATAACTTGTTAATATGATAGTAGTAATTCTACGAAAGAACAAAGGTACAAAATATTTAAAATAAATGAATCAGATAAAGAAATTATCAGAGTAAGTAATCAAAATAATATGAAAAAATAACAACAAAAATTCAAATAAAAAAATATAATTATTCTTACATATAAAATCAAAAATATATTAAATATACACCAACACAATAGTTCACAAATTAAAGAAATCTATTTCAATATATTTTTCTTCCTCAATTTTATTCGCAGCTGCACAGTTCCTTTAAGATCACTTGTATAATTGTTTTTTAGTTTTCCACCTCTCATACCTAACTAAATTTTGACAAAGCCGGTTATGATACAATTTCATTTCATTCAACGAATATGACGAAGGAATAGGTTTGTAATCAATCGAGTGCTCGCCAAATAAGCGACATGTCAACAACAAAATCTTTTTTAGATTCATAGGTTCCAATGAGAGATTTATTCTATAAAGAACCAGAAGTTGACTTAGTCGTAAGTGACTGCTATAATAAACAACAAATCAACATCATATCAACAATATGTCAATATGTATATTAACAAAACCTGAAAAATTACAAACCAAAATCACAAATAACTACAAAAACAACAAATTACAAAACAGAGAATAATAATTTCAATAGAAGCAATAAATTGAAATAAACATTAACAAAACAAAAACAAAATCTAAATCAGTTTACAAAAAATTGAAAAAACATTAACAAAGCAAGAATAAAATCTAAATCAGTTATAAAATGTCACCAGTTCAAAAATAAAAGCATAAATCATATACAAAATCATTTTAATAACTGATTTCAAAATAAAATTGAAAACCTAGAAAATATACAAATCTAAATCAAATCAAAAACAAACACAGTTAACTTAAACTATAAGCAAAATCAAATTTCAATTGATAAAATACATGTACCGATTATAATCAGAGAACAAAAAAAAATTAAGAAAAAAAAGACACTCACCAGTATAAATCAGTGACAGAACGAGATAATAGAGAAGAAAACTAACACAGTAGTGCGGTAATGGAAGCGAAAGAATAAGAACCTGGAGAAACTGTGCTGGAATCGTGGAGAAGAAGGAGCCGCCAAAATTCAAGAGGAAAAAAACAGTAGGTAAGTAAAAATTCAAAGAAATTAGGTTACAATTTTGATTTTGGATCGTATGAAATGTAAATTTTGCCTTTAGACTATATAAAAATAGACTTTGGTCAATTTTCAATATATTGGGTAAAAGTAGGGGTGTAAATGAACCGAGCCGTTCGCGAGCAGCTCGGTGTTCGGCTCGATAAGAGCTCGGTTCATGTTCGTTCGTATTCTAAACGAACCGAGCTCGAACTTGATTTTATGTTCGTTAATATAAACAAGCCGAACATGAACATAGTGGTGTTCGGCTCGTTTATGTTCGCGAACAGCTCAAATAAGAGTTCATGAACAAGCTCGTGAACGAGCTCGATTAAGAGTTCGTAAACAAGCTCGTGAACGAGCTCGTATATAGTTCACGAACAAACTCGTTTACAAACTCGATTAGGTGTTCGCGAACTAATTCATATTTAGATTAATTTGTATAATTATGTTTCTAATTTATTCAGCTCATATTCGTGAACGAGTTCGATTAGATTGTTTTTAATTTATTTAGTTCATATTCGTATTTGTTCGTTTAAAAGTTCGTTCCGCTAAACGAGCAGGCTCACGAACAAGCTCGTTTAGTACTTATCGAGTTCGTTCGCGAGCTTGTTCGTGAACGAGCTCGTTTAGTACTTATCGAGATCGTTCGTGAGCTTGTTCACGAACTTGTTCGTTTAGCGGCTAAACGAACGAACACGAGCTGAACACGAACCGAACATGAACACTATAAAATTTAAACGAACCGAACATGAACACTCTGTTCAAAGCTCGACTGAACATGAACTGAACATGAACCGAACATGAACATCTTGTTCGCTAAACGAGCCGAACATGAACACTCCAAAACTCGGCTCGACTCGCTTCATTTACACCCCTAGGTAAAAGGCCCTTGATAAAAACTAAAAGTGGCAAATTTTTGATTTTGGACGGATTTGAATTTGGATAATTTTGAGTGATCAATTTTGTGTTTTATAGCAGGAAAACTAGAATGACGAAGGAATTTATTAACTCCATCACTGCAACGAAAGTCTAAAGATAGAAGACATTATAGCAATCCGATTTCCTTTATTCAGCTGTGCTCAGAATGTGCATATTCCTCCATTGATTAGTCTTCTATTTATGTTGGTTTATTTACCAATATGAAAGGGAATTACGCACTGTGTGCAACACTTTGAGTGCCCTTCTTTTCACATTGATTCATTTATATTATCTTTCTAACATCAAAATCGATATGTAATTGTTTATGTATAGATTGCCCGGCTGCCACGATTCCATGAACAAACGCTCACCCCATATAAATGAGCAACGCCCGAGCTCTTCAGCCGTGCTCATATTCCTTCATCAGTCGTCAGCCGTGCTCATATTCCTTCATCACTCGCAAATGCTTGTCTAAATCAAATTTTTAGTTGGGCCAATTTAAAAGTATGAATCCCAAAGCTATTTCGCACATGTGCTTACCTTAGTTCTTTAAAGTGTGAATTTTCTAGTTTATGAAATGATATTTTCCGGACTTCAGGAATTATAGTTCAGTCATTCTTGCTTACTTTAAAGATTGAGAAACTATTACCGGCGGCCGTGACTATGAATTTCTCATGTTTCAACTTGTTTTTGCAGCGTATATTTAAAGAGACAATAGCATCAATCTCCATCTCCAACAACAGAAATATGTTAAAGCTTGATTCTTGTATAAAGTTCGATCTTTTAATGCCTGTTTCCTGCAAAGTTCTACCTAATCCTACTCAAGAAACTACACTAGCGATTGGACTTGCGGGAGTAATGAATACTAAAACAATTATTAAACCAATAACAACAACAGTAGAAAATGCTAAACTTAGCGTGAAAGCATATTAATCTGGTCTGAATCTTACATACAAATGGCTGGCCATTACAAAAAACTATACAGAATTTGGACAAACAACAAACGATAACCTTATTGAATATCTTCACAAAGAAATGGCAATTTAATGACTGATCAAATGCCCGGAGAGCTGAGAAGAGATTACATGCCTGCAGCCTGGTATCCAACCATTAGGAGATAAGGTTCCAAACAAAATGATGCAACTTGTATGAATAACAGGAATTGTGGCCCCAAATACTAAAATCCAAACAAAACTCCTATGCTAAAGCTAAGAAGCTACAAACCACAAAAAAGTAGTCCCCAAATACTAAAATGACATACCTCTTTTCAGGCCTATATTCTGCTTATATCACGACCAAACACAAGAGTTGTGCCCCAGTTGATAGCTACGTAGAATCTGTTCCTCCAGCTTATTACACGGGTCAGATATGCAGAACGCCATATAAACCAACTTGAAAATCCTGCCAGAGATATTCCTTTGCCCTCCTGCCAAAATGGTAAGTTGTCGAATTTTAACTCTATAGCTTAAGCCAAAAGGGTATTCAGTGAATGCATACTCACTTTACTCTGCCTAAGATCAACAAGAGCTTTATATCTCCCAATAGTTGCCATGCTTCCCATATGTCTGTAAATAAATGCCTCCCCCAATTCTTCGTCTGCACAACTGTTTGCATGCCCTCCATCAGCTTTACCAATTCTGTTCAATAAACCTGCAAGATATTTGCCTTGTCGTTCTGCAACCTGTTTCAGTGAATTCAAAAGGAAATACGCTAAAGAACCAAGATAAATTTTTCAGAACAAAAAGAAACACACATAATGGGGGGTAAGAGACAATTATAGCAAAAGTAAAAGGAGACATGAGACACTTTAAGGAAATATTGTGATAGACAGCTCATCGTGCCCAATGGCTGATGCACACCATGTGGGCTGGTGAATGAACTAGATAAAAGCAGAGGAAGGAGCACGTGAGCCAGCTCTACGGCCAGCTCAACCAAGGTGAGCAGTGAGCCGGTTCATGAACTGTCTCTAGCTGGAAGATTGGCTTCTTCATATGGTTCAACAGCCCGTATGAGACAGTGAGCTAACTGTCGAACCAGTCCTAGTGTGGCAGGCTGAATAAGGACTTCGAGTATTCCTTGTTGTGGAACCAGTTTTCAGAGTCAAAATAATTATGGATTTGAACATGGGTAATCGAGTAAAGTGTACTATGAAAAGTTTTAATATAATACTTGATAATATAACCATACTATAACTCTACTCTTGTGGTAACATAATTACCTCTCTATCAGTGGATGTGGATCACATTGATCCAACAACACAAAATTTAGTGTTCTTGAATGTTCCTTTTCTCTTGTTTAGTTTTATAATTTTTTACAGCATATACAACAACAGGATGTAAAAACGAAAATCATGGAGTGGAGCAAAAAATGCACTACCTGCCGGCAACTTCCAGAAATTAAAAAGCGAGAAGTTTGGACAATTGATGCAACTGGATTTATTTAGGAATTCTCAAGCATAATTAAAATTTCAAACTTAGCAGTTTCCATAGTTTAGCAGCCAAAACATGATGAAATGAGATCTAAATGACTTTTCTTATTTTAGATTACCTGAGCCAAAGCTGGAAGAACTGGTTTACCGGTACTTTCTAGAAACCCACTGCAGTCACCAATAGCAAATACATCTGGCACAGAAGGGACTCTTAGCCACTGATCAACACCGATCCTGAATTATACTAATAATTGATTAAACAGACCTTGACAAAGCATAGTTCAAGACCGGAAATTGGCTTCGTATATGGAATGCGAAACAAAGATTAGAAAAATGACCCAAAACAACATCAGTTGTGTACTGTGGGGAAGATATACAGCCAGAAGGGAGATTAAATCAGAAAGTATAACAGCATACCATGCAAGAGATGTGCCATAGGAAAAGCAGTGAAATGATAAGTCCACTTTTGGAACCCCCACAATTTAAGAATTTTAGTTCTTAAGAAATTTTTCACAGCACGGACAATGTCACAACTCTTTCCATTTTTTGAAAATCACATATGGAGGAATTACAACATTTCCAAAGACACTACAAATGCTGGTATTCTAGAAAACATGTACCTTCTAAAATAATAAAAAAGATGATATTGAAGATGCCAAAACACTTACCTTCCACCTGGAGATTTTGGGAGGTCCAGAGATTTCACAAGAGGTGAGGGTCCAACACCGGTAGACCAAACCAATAGACCATATGGAACCTCTGAGCCATCACTTAGAATTAGCTTCTGAGGTTTAACATCTTTGACAATCCCACGGACAAGGCGGACTCCTGACTGAAGGAAAAGAAGAATTGATAAACGGTGAGAAATGCCAAGTGTATTCCGACAATCAAATGACCGAGTTATATATCCACGAGTATTGTGTTTACAGAAAACAGCATGCACAATAAGTTTATAATGGAACAATTCCATCTGATGCCAAAAGGAAAAATCTGAAGTGCACTTCATATAATACAAGATGTTTCCAAATCCTTTCACAGGGATGGAAGTAATCTTCTTACTTAAGATATAACTTCCAGGGAACACATTGTAAACAGTTAGTTTTCTGTGAGTAAATAGAATAAATTATTCAGAGAGAAGTAAGCAAATTTTTAGTCGGTTAAAGATTTCTTACCTTTGTCAACTGCTTAGTAGCATAGTGACGGAGGCGATCATCAAAGGAAGATAATATCTCATTCGCCTGTGAATAATAAGCAATCTGATTAATTCTGCGATGCAATAATAACAATTCAGATATGGGAAGTAGGCGAAATAAAAGTCCTATGATGTGCTAGTACTAGAACAATTAGCAACCACAACGAAAGCATTCCTTTTAGCAAAGATAGTGTAAGCACACTACACATTATAACATTAAAACTAAGAATGAGGAAACCTCAATCAGCGTGACATGGATATAATCTTTGACATGGGCATATCGTTGGCGAACGTCTCTCATGATAAAATCACTGAGTTCACCACTGAATTCAACTCCTGTGGGACCACCTCCTACAACAACACAGTGTAACAGTCTGCTCTTCTCTTCTTCGGAAATACCTGAAAAACCACATTATACAATATAAAGTGTATAGGACGAAGAAGAGAAAAGGAGCAGTTGGTAAAATAGATGGAAAGCACAAAGGGGTTAGTCTGCTTACCAGGCACATCAGAAAGCATCAAGTTGAGGAGTAGCTTCCTCCGAATTTCTTGAGCATGGTGAACTTCACGAAGAAAAGTAGCATGCTCTTTGACACCATGTATCCCAAATGTGGTGGCGTCAGCTCCCAATGCTATTACCAACTTGTCATAGTATATATTGAACTTCCAAGGATCCACGGAACTTGATCCATCGGTAGCAGTCTCGCAATGCACCTTACATATTAATTAATTAAGTCAAAATTTCATATACATCTGGAAGAAAAGTGAGGCACATTTGATTTTTCTAATTAAATATTCATTTACATAGATAAAGAAGCCTACTTTGTCCAAATATGAATTTGGATAGTTGTGCTGATCAGATATGAATTACGTATGTAAGATTGCAGAGCAAAATTTAGAAAAAGAGTAAGTTCTTTGTACTAAAAAAAGAAACATCTAATCCAAAAAAAATCCAAACCTACTTTATCAATTTTAATCATAGTTCAAAATTATGTTATATATTATTTAAATTTTCAACATCATTAATTTATAAACTAGTAATTTATGCAGCTCCAATTTGTGAGAGTGAACTATAACTAAAACAGAATACTTTAAATCAAACTGAAATTGATTAACTTCGAAGTTAGACCATGTTTGTTTGGTTTATGGAATTGCTATTCTTTCCTTTTTACTTTTTGAGGGAAGGGTTTATTCCACAAAATTATGGAATAGCAATTCTATAGAATAGCTATCCTTTGAACCAAATACGGAATAGTTATTCCATGAACCAAACGGCCTTAAGAGTTAGAGCATAAAATCACAAAGAAGAGAAGAGAAAAGCAAAGAAAGTTTTATGAAAAGATAAATGATTAAAAAAAGAAAGGGAAGGGGAGAATACGAGATGGTTGTGAGTATCAAGAGCGGTGGAGTTGGCGAGAAAGAAAAAGCAGCCGGGTTCGGTGGAAATGGCAGGCTGAATACGGGCGATGGGCTCGGCAACAGACCTGAACTCGAGGGTGCCGACGCAAGTGGAAGCGAGGAGAGGAGTGAAGACCATGTGATTCCGAGGGGAAACGCACACCACATCGTACAATTTGGTGTCTATGCCCTTCATCACCCGACACCCTGCCCATCCTGACCCCAGCACCACCAACCTCGGCTTCTCACCAGGCTTCGTGGGCCCAAGGCCTGCATACTGGGGAGGAGACGGTGAAGGGGTGGAGAAATGGTGGCAGTGGAAGAGGGAGCTCAATACGAAATTTGGAAGTGATTTAGTGAATGAAGAAGATGATGATTTGATTGTTGAGATTCGGATTAGATTTGTAAGCCAAGACATGACTGCAATTGCATCAAAAAAATCTATCTATCTGTAACTTGAGTATGTAGTCCGAGTGGCTAAGTAGATTTTTTTTTCCTTTCCTTTGAATAAGGAATGATGCGATGAGTCAGCTTTTGAATTCCACGTGGCACTTGTTAGTGCAATACGACCCTTTTGTTCTGTATCTTTCTTCCCAGAAAATAAAGCTCATTCCTTGTTTTTCTTCTTTACATGTCCATATTTAAGAAGCTTAGTTTACGTCTATATATTCAGGCAAACAACTATCCGAAGTTTCAAGTAAAGTACACCATTAAATTAGAAGAAAAAAAGAAAAAGAAAGCTCATGAACCTCAATCATGCATGGAGTCCAATACAATTTTAAGCACACATGCTTTTAAAAAATTCGCATACAAAGTTCAAACACAATTCATGTCTCTCTTTAGATCATAAGAAACAAAGCATGTCATAATATCAAGAACATAAAAAGGTACATACTTAAACTTCCAAATTATGTAGACTCGTGTATTTCCATGCACAGAAGGAGCGGTAGACATAAAATATATCAGAGTCTTCATATACAGTCCAGCAAGTCATCATCTTTTCTTGAAACCATACTTCTTGCGCTCGTAGAACAGATCTGTTTTAGCACTGCCTAAATTAACAATTTTTGGGCACCCATCCCTATCTTTCTCCTGCTGTGTGCACTCTTTGCAGTAGTAGGCATCCGAGATGCCAACGCCACCACAGATTACACACCGACCTTGGAAAGATCCGTAGTTGCACTCATCACAGATTCGCACAAGGGTACAAGGGCGCACATAGGAATCACAGATTACACATTTCCCATCATCTTTCTCACAAAGTCGTCCAATCGCAATTCCAGGCTGCTTACGGCACATGATCAAATCAGGATGATGCTTGGCCATACTTCAGGTCCTGGTACCAAACCTATATACAAGGCAACAAAGAATGTTACTACTTTCTTACAGGTGAAAGAGCAATGCAAGAATCAAAATGATAACTGATAAAAGAGATAAAATGCACAGACCAAATCGTGTACTCACAAAGTAACTGATGATTATCATCATGATTCATGAGCATGCACCTCGTGTAGCTTTCAAGATAAAAATTCAAAATATTGCATATGTGATGGAAAATTAGAGCAACATCTGAAAAAAAATGAACATCTATGGACAGTATGTCTAATAGTAACCAATAAATTTCTACATAGGATCTACTCCAACAACTTATAAGGCTCAAAATGCATGAATAGGGTCCTAAGTTATAGGCTGAAGCTCAAATAATGAACTGAAATAAGTTAGCCTGCCGCAGTTCAAATTCTTGAATCAAGGAGAAATGTGAGGCTCGGATAACGTGTGTGAGTAACAAGGCTTAATTACGATACAAGCGAAGTGAAAGAGCTAATAACATAGTAATAATGAACAGTCTAGTTTACATCACAGTGAGGAAGTCATTTTTGCAATAAACTCTACAGTAACAAAGACAGTGTATGGTCATCAAAAGTAATCCAAACCATTATCTCGACCAAAAACAGAGCTGAGTGTGTCTACCAATCATATAACAATGCGTTGTTGCTGTAATAAGAAGCTATTCTATTTTCACACAAATTTTTGTTTCAAGAGAAAAGCAAACCCTAATCTATCAACACCACACCCCCATACACAATCAAATTTTAACAATGAAAGTTTAGCAATCTATTTTTGCCACAAAGATTTAACGCAGTACCCTAACTCTAACATGATTAATCAAAAAACACACAAACCAAAAAGCGGCTAACCTTTTCGTTCAAACGTTCTGAAGACGGGAACAAAAGAAACGAAGCACAGCTTATTAAATTGGGAGAAATGTGATATTATACCAACAATATATATGATGGGTTTTAAGGTTTTTTTGTCCTAGTTCCACTTTAAAGGCCTATTTACTATTTTAAGCCCAATCTTCATTCCTTTTTTACAATACAATTACACACTTTTAAAAAAGTAATTGTGAATATGCTTATTCACTTTAACCAAAATAATTTTAATTTTTTTTTATAAAAATACTCAAATCTTTGTAATCTTTATGTTGTTTTCTTTATTTAAAAACATACAAAAATTACACTATTTCTTCTCATTTTCAATTTTTTTTGGACTTTTCTTTTTTCTCTTAAATATATATCTACTAGTTGTAAGCCCGCACATTTGTGCGGAATCAGATTTATATAAATTAAATTTTAAAAAATCCAATATTATTTTATAAATCTGTAAGAAAATTAGCTATAATAAAAAAAAAATCAAGCATAGCTATTTTTAAAAAAATTAATGTAAATATAATTTAAATAAATTATTCTTAATTACAAAAAATATATAATCTAAGCATGTATATGTTTTTATACATATAATTCTAATTGTATAATAATGTCTTAATTAGATTTTTTTTGACAAAATGGAACTGAGAGACACGTAAATGAAAACAGTTCTGCCATATTAAGAGAATGGTCACATTAATTTTAAAAAATAGCCCTAAAATAACCATAATGCCGAAAAAAAACAATAACCATGAATTACACAGACACCAATAAAAAGAAAACTAATGTAATTCTAACGAAGTTTTTTTTGCTACAAATAAGAAAAATATTAAGAATTAAAAATTAGCTAATAATTATAACTTTTAAATATTTAAATTTAGTTTTCATAAAAATGTACATTTAGTATAAGTATTTTGTTCAAATTATAAAACCAATGAGAATTATTTTTTGATAATATTTATTAAAAATAAATTTAGTCTTTTATCTAAATTGGGAACTCATGAGAAGGCTCCTTCAGTCCTTTCGATGATTTTTAATATTAATATTTTTAAAAAAATAACTTTTATATTAGGTAAAATAAAATAAAGCATAATTTTAAAATCATTAAAATTAAATAAATATTTTTTATAACATGTAAATTTGTCAAAATTTTAGATTAATTTTATTTTCAAAAAATTAATAAATGATTTGTAGAGATTAGAAGGTAATATATAGTTAACACTATAAAGTGTAGAGAGTTAATATAGATTACAACACTATAATAGGTAGAGATTAGAATTTAATATAGATTAGAACACTCATTAAAATAAGGTCAAATCTCAAAAAATACCAAATTTTTGAAATTTTTATCAGTTATGACCAAACTTTTCAAATTTTGCAAATATATTAAAACATAAGTGATTTAAAAAAAATGGAAACTGATGAGAATGCTCTTTTTTGTGAGAATTAATGAGAAAATTCTATTTTGTGAGAATTAATAAAAGACCTTCATTGGTCCTCTCAATTTTATAAGTAGTAGTCATAAACCCGTGCGTTTGCGCGAAATTAAATTATTTAATTTAAATGATGATTTTATTAAAACATACAAAGACTGTTAAAAAAATTAATACATACTTTACATTGTATTTTGCATCGGGATTTGATTTATTTCTCTCTAATAATTACTTTTATTAGTATGTTCAAATAATTTTGCGAATCGAATACCATAAATCTCAGTATTTTACGATTTACATCAAAATTGTTTGTGTGATATGGTTCTTTTATAATTTTTAATAGAATTTATATTTTTTTCCTATCATAAAATATGTGTTCGATAACTGCATATTTTTTTATAAGATTGTTTTAAATTAAAAAATTCTTGTAGTCTTTTCTGCATTTTAAAGATCATCTTTAATATAAAATTTTTTATTGGAGATGTTTAGATAGCATCTTATAGATAAGAGTAATATTTTTAATTTGCGTCCAATGAACTCCCTCATATTGACATTTTATTTTACTTGATTTTCACAAGTATTAATAATTATATTTAGTTTCGTTTATTTTCATTTTTAATATATTTATTTATTCAATTCATATAAAAACGAATTATATTCCGAAAAAAAAAATAACAAACTTAATTGTCTCTATATATACACAATGACGGAGGAAGAGGTTGGTTGAGAATGGCTTTGGCTCTCCTTAAGTTTTGAAAATAGCTAAATTAATAAATGGAAACTTTTTTTTCTTTTGCAATTTGAGCCTCTCAACTTTTAAAAGTTATCTCTTATATATATATTGCATATTACTTTGGCCTCCCGATATAAAAAAATTTAGTTCTGCCATTGTGTATACATATACAAATTATTTCACATATGTAGAAAAATGTTAGAATATCAAATTAATTTAAGTTAAGCTATACTTTTAAAAAATCAAATCTTTAATATTTTAAAAAGTGAAAAAAAAAATACAAAAAAAAAAACTACCAGTAATAATTATTAAATCAGTCCACAATTATAAAACAAAAAAACTACCTTATTTTGTAAATATTCAAGTTGTTCTGAATGTTAGTGGCCATCATTGATAAGTTTGTTTTTCTAAAGAGTAGATTACTGTTAAGTATATTTTCCATAGCAGTAAATTCTATCTTATAGTAGTGAATTTTTTTTAATCGTAGTAATAAATTTTTTGAGATGAAGTTGATATACATTAAAAGTGATATAACAAATAATTAAATCTAAATAAGTGTTTTAGAAAAAATGGAAACTAATGAGAATGGTTTATTTGGTGAGAATCAATGAGAGTGCTCTGTTTTGTAGGAATCAATGAGAGGGCTCCGTTGGTCCTCTCAATTATATAAGTATATAGATATATAGATAGATACTATACTATAAAGCTGAGCTTCAAAATAAGTTTTAACATCATCAAGCCAAGTGGACTCTTGTGGTTCAGCCAAGTGAACTCTTGTGGTTCAGCCATGTGGACTAATATTAACTTAACTCCTATTTAATTAATTTTTTTAAAAGAAAAATCACTCTTTCATTTGCATAACTTTTCAATTTCCAAAATCCTTCAAAATCTTTTATCTTTAACTTCTTTATCATCACTCTCTCAATCATTGAACCCTCTCTTAAATATCAATAATTACTCTAAAACGGTTAAAAATATTCTTAAACATACAAGCCATCTGCGGGTATATATTTGAGCTTCAAGCGAACCAATAATTATCAAATTCTCCATCTTTCACACAATAATAAAATCACTCAGCTATGTGCTTCTAATTCAGTCACAGGCTGCACCAAATTGGGATCAAGAGAATGTGTATTTACGGTTTCTATTATTTCGTTGTTGTAGGTTCAGTCACAAGATGTACACGACAAAGTGACTAACTATGAAATAAAGATAAAGATCATCATCAATTTTGTTTTGACTCTCAAAATTGTTATATTCTGACCCTAACTTTTTTTTGCTTATAATTTTACATTTCTTGAAGAACAATTAGGTTTTTTATAACTTAGAAAGGAATTTTTTTGCTTGTAATTTTGTGTTTCTATTTATTAATAACAATTATTTTTTTTTGTTTTCTTTCTATCAGTTCTTTTGAACATATTTATCAGTTTTAAATGAAAAGGTTGGCTTTTACTTTTACATTTGAATGGGTTTAATTTTTTTTAATTGCTATATTGTATTTTGTTCCAATAGTTTAATTAGAATCATAATAATAATTTTTATTATGATGAATAAAAATTATATCACATCTTAATATATTATAACATTAAGCCATTTAGAGAGAATGAACAAAAATATATCAAATGGCACATCAAAATTTTATCAAGTCGCTCTCTTTTTTTATTAACTTTCTATTTGTTAAAGCATTTCATAATTATTACAAATTAATAATACAAGAACACTTTTCAAATTCTATAACTTATAGCCATTAATAAAAACTCTTTAAATCCATTAAGCATAAAAATATATGATATATACTTTTTACATTCCATAACGTATAGATGTTGATATAGAAAACTCTTCAAATTCATTGATCATAAAAATTTAAATATTAATTATATTTTAATAATTTTTTTTTATATTTCATAACTTCATAAATTTTACGGTTATGCAATTGAAGGAGTTCTTATCGATGTTTATAAATTATTAACTTTTAAGAGTTTTGACATAATATTTATTTTATTAAATACTAAACAAATATATTTAAAAAAATAAATAAATTCAAATTTAAACTAAAAGAAGGTTAAAAGAGTTTTGACATATTATTAATTTTTATTAAATTTGAAATAATATAAAATTTAAAATTTTAAAAAATTATAAAAAAATTATAAAACTATTTAATTTCATCCGCACAACGTGCAGGCATCGACCTAGTTTTTACTATTAGTATTAGACATGAAGAGTATAAAGAAGAAATATTATCTTAAAAAAATAAAAAACAATTAAACGGGAGTCAAGAAAAAAAGATAGCCCACATCTTATGTATCTAGAATTATGTTCTATATCCCACCAATAATCCCCTATAGATTAATATATATATATGCAATTTGACAAATAAAAGCTAAGATGTTCACCGAGAAATGGTGAGTGGTGAGGCATGATGGGGACAACTAACATTTTCAAGTACAATTTTTATGCATTATGTTATACAAGAGCGCCCCTTTTTCACATTAATTTCTTAATTCCATATTATTGTATAACTATTCATTTCTAATCTACGAATGGAATTGTCAAAAGTGATAGTTTTGGTCCGATTTCATTAAATATGTGTATTATAGGAAAAGAAAAAATCATAGATGGCGTCACCTAGGCTTATTTTAAAGCCACCTTCTTTCACGATCGGCCTGGCAATCAAACGACAAAAAGCATTGAATTGAAAGCTGTCACCTTGTTTTTATAATGAATAATGAATAATGAATAATGAATAATGAATATAATGCATAATGAATTGTTAATGGCTGCATTAATGATTTGTTTGTGGTGTACCAAAACCTTGGGCCTCGAATCTCAGCAAGCTCTTGCTTGCATTGCATTGCATACTTCGTCAAACACAAACCCTATGAATATGCAAAAGTAAACTCTGACTTTTTATGCACATTTGCTTCTTCCTTGGCATCATCTAACTACTCCAACCAACCAGATTATGTCTCACTTCTCCCCTTCCTCTTCGTCATCATGAAATTCCTTGTCTACATAATTCTTGCAGCATTGTTTTCCTTCACTGCTCCCATCCAATTGTTTGAGTATTACCCGCAGGAACGGGATTCATTATTGCAGCTAAGGAATTCCATGTCTTCCTCTCTGAATCTGCATGCAAATTGGACCGGACCTCCGTGTATTGGCAATTTGAGCAGATGGGTTGGCGTTGTTTGTTCGGATTGGCATGTCACCCACCTTCTCCTCCAAGGAATCCACCTCTCAGCTTCTCTCCCTCCGGCATTCCTACTCAACATCACTTTCTTGAACAAACTCACCTTTACAAACAATTCCATCTCCGGACCTCTTCCCAATCTCACCAATCTCCTTCATTTAGAGTCCGTATTACTCTCCTACAATCGCTTTTCCGGGTCCATCCCTCCCCACTACATTGAATTGCCAAATCTGAAGCAGCTAGAGCTTCAACAAAACTATTTACAGGGCCATATCCCTCCTTTCGATCAGCATACACTGACAGATTTCAACGTCTCTTTCAATTACCTTGAAGGTTCAATTCCTGAAACAAATGTGCTTCAAAGCTTTTCACGGAGTTCCTATGATCATAACTTAGATCTTTGTGGCTTTCCATTACAGCTATGTCCGGTTCCACCTCCTGCACCTACGATTGCGCCGCCACCACCACCTGCACCTACGATTGCGCCGCCGCCACCACCCATAAGTCCACCCAGAAACAGGAAAAACAAATTTCCAATTTGGAGCATTGTTCTAATTACAGTAGCAGCTGCCACAGTTACGTTCCTGCTTGCATTCATTGGCTTTTGTTGTTACAAGAAGGCCCATAGGAAAGAAGCAGAATCAGGTATGGTATATATTTCAGCTACCTTACCTATCCCATTATGTATGTATACACACCAATTAATTGGCACATGTGATACAGGGGAGACTCTTTCTGCAGGGTGGAAAGACAAGAAATTACCACTATCACAAAGGACAGAGGATCCTGAAAGAAGGGTGGAGTTGGAATTTTTCGACAGGAATATACCTGTATTTGACTTGGATGATTTGCTTAGGGCATCTGCACAAATGCTAGCGAAGGGGAAACTTGGAACAACCTACAAAGCAAACCTGGAATGTAATGCTGTTGTGGCTGTTAAAAGAGTGGATAATATGGATTGCCTGAGCAGGAAAGAATTTATCCAGCAGATGCAGCTGCTGGGAAAGTTGAGGCATGAAACCCTGCTTCCCATCATCTCTTTTTACTTCTCCAAGGAGGAGAAGCTGGTTATTTATGAGTTTGTACCGAATGGGACTCTGTTTGAGCTGCTGCATGGTATGTTTCTCTTTTGCTCCCTAATTAATCCAACATATGTCTCATATTAATCAGTATTTCCTTTCCTAAATTTGACAGATAACAGAGGCGTTGGAAGAATAGCGCTAAATTGGGGCGCGAGACTGTCTATCATAAAAGATGTAGCAACGGCTCTGGTTTTCCTTCACCAATCTTTGCCCCGTCACAAGGTCCCCCATGCCAACCTCAAATCATCTAATGTACTCATCCATCAAAATGGACCCCAAAGCTACCGTTCCAAGCTCACCGACTATGGCTTCTTCCCGCTTCTGCCTTCAAAGAAATTTTCCCAAAAGCTGGCAATGAGCAGGTCGCCTGAATTCTGTCAGGGCAAGAAGCTCACACACAAAACCGACGTGTACTGCTTCGGCATTATCTTGTTAGAGGTGATAACAGGGAGGATTCCAGACGATGACGATCTTTCCGACTGGGTTAAGAATGCTGTCGACAATGATTGGTCCACTGATATATTAGACGTAGAGATCATGGCCGCCAGAGAAGGACATGATGATATGCTTAAGCTTACAGAAATAGCTCTCCTTTGTACAGAGGATACGCCTGAGAAACGGCCGAAAATGGCCCAAGTATTGACAATGATACAGGAGATCGTTTAGCTAGGCCAGTACTTTGTCACAATTTCATTTTCATTTTCATTTTTACCAACTCTAACTTTTAGACAAGCAACCATTTCATTTTCTTGATTATATTGAAATAAGAAAACAACAGTGTATATAAAGACAAAGATTAGTTAATTAGAAAGTAGATTTGGTTGAAAAGTAAAGAGTTCATTCTTATCATAAACGATTATAGTAAGAAAGGGGATAAGAGATTAGAAAGTAGATCCAGTTGGAAAGAAAATGTAAAGCCCAGTAATACGTGTCGAGCAGAATGCATTAGGGGAGACCAAGTGTCCAATACTGTCCAACTCATCTTCAGCTAATTTAGGCTATAACGCCTACACTTTCTGCAAGTTTTGGTAGCTGAATTTCCATCGATCATATCGACATCATGCCTAGAAGATATGCATTAGGGAGGGCAGAAGAGGCCACCCACCCCGACTCCATCAGAGCAGCTTTAGCTGAATTCCTCTCCACTCTCATCTTTGTGTTTGCCGGTGAAGGATCCGTACTCGCTCTGGGTACGTATCCAAATTTAAGGTAATATTTATATACATATAGCTGAGTAACATGGGTCATTTGGTTTTGCAGACAAATTGTACAAGGAAACGGGACCCCCGGCTTCAGGATTGGTGATGGTGGCACTCGCGCATGCATTGGCACTGTTTTCTGCAGTATCCGCCAGCATCAACATATCAGGTGGCCATCTCAATCCTGCAGTTACCTTCGGCGCTCTGGTTGGCGGAAGGATCTCCGTTGTTCGCGCTTTCTATTACTGGATTGCTCAGCTTCTCGGTGCTATTGTGGCTTCTCTCTTGTTGAGGC
The DNA here is from genome assembly GCF_937616625.2 of Mercurialis annua. Classification (NCBI taxonomy): domain Eukaryota; kingdom Viridiplantae; phylum Streptophyta; class Magnoliopsida; order Malpighiales; family Euphorbiaceae; genus Mercurialis; species Mercurialis annua. Next base: position 202,963 of record NC_065575.1, on the reverse strand, counting down.
TTGTAACTAATGGCATGGTACTCTTAGTTTGTGGTATAAATCTATAAACACACGCATCATTCAAGACTTGATTATATATATAACAATTTTGCAGAGACCAGTAGGATTTCATGTATCATCAGGGGTTGGAGAAGTGCATGGGCTGATTATGGAGATGGTAATGACATTCGGACTGATGTACACAGTGTATGCAACAGCGGTTGATCCTAAGAGAGGAAGCTTGGGCATCATTGCCCCTCTAGCCATTGGGTTCATAGTCGGGGCGAACATTCTAGTAGGGGGTCCTTTTGACGGAGCGTCAATGAACCCAGCACGAGCGTTTGGGCCAGCACTGGTTGGGTGGAGATGGAACAATCACTGGATATATTGGCTCGGTCCTTTCGTGGGAGGAGGCTTGGCGGCGCTCATATATGAATACATGGTCATCCCAACAGAGCCACCGCATCACACGCATCAGCATCAGCCTCTGGCTCCTGAAGATTACTAAATTCTTGCTGCTGCTGCTCAGATCATCATGTAATCTGTTTTTTCTTTCCGTTGAAGCTTGTCTTGTCTTGTGTTGTGTTGTCTGTTTCTTTTTCAAGCAGCTGCTTTGTTCGTGGACACTTGCGGCAGCTGTAAATAAATATGTATGCCTCGCACTGTTTAATTACTATTCAATGTGATTTTAATTTATATGTCAACTGTTAATACATTTTTTTTTAATCCCAATTGAATGTAATTTGGTTAAAAAACGATGATTTAGATTCCGAGAAATTCTTATATAGATTAAGTCCACCACGTCATTCGTAGATTAAACCAATCATGTCATAACATCTCATATTATTAGCTCGGTCCATCACGTCATTCGTGGACCGAGCCAATAATATAACGTCAAATCTTTTAATGATACCATATCATTAAAAGAAGAGAGAATTAGAGAATTACCTAAATAAAAAAAGTATTAGCAATTACCTAACATAAAGTTTGTACTTGACTTACATACCTATCCGTGTCAGCCATTTATTTTTATACCCTATCTTATTTGTTTTTATACCTAAAAATTACTCCAGCTGTTTTTATCATAACAAACTTCTTCTTTTTCCTCAAAATTTTCATCTCATCTTTTCTTTTTCAGATCTCAAATTTTTTCAAATTTCACTATTTTTTCTTCAATATTCTGTCAGATATTTTTGAATTAATGCTTCATTATTCAAATTCATACATTACGATCAATAAAAATTGTGGATTCAGTGAAAAAAAGGATATAGGATTGTTCAATCGAATTATTTTACAGTTTTAGTATGTTTAATTAGGTTTCAAAGATTTTCGAGATGTTTAAATAGTTTAAAATGTAATAAAAATTATATAACAGTTGCAAACTGTTTCATTCGCTTAAATTCAATTACGGTTTCAAATACAGTTTCAATTACGGTTTCAAACCGTTTACAAAGGTTTCAAACAGTCTAAAACAGTTTCTAAAAAACGTTTTTAAAGAGTCTAAAAATAACAGTTTCAAACAGTTTCAAAAAACAGTTTCGAACAGTATAAAATAGTTTCAAACCGTTTACAAAGGTCTCAAACTGTCTAAAACAGATTCTAAAAAATACTTTCCAATAGTTTATAAAATAACAGTTTCAAATAGTGGGTCGTTCTACAGTACAACTTAAGTTTAGGTACCACTGGCTCTCATATCCGTTAGATTATTTTTTGCTTAATTTCCTCCATTGATTATATGACCAGCTATTTATTCTGCCGGTGACATATTTAAGTCACAGTCATCTCTTATGTCTTTTCCCTTGTTCTAACAGTGTAGTCTGTCATCATCTTTTTCACCTGACTAAACTATTTCTCCTATCTACAGTACCACGAGCGTTCATCGCTCTCTGCCTTTGATTTTTCAATTGGGGACCTCCCCAAATTTAACCAGTTCAGTACAATCAAACGACTTCATCTGCCCCGGGCCAGTTGGATCATGAGATATCTTTGATTTTCTTTTTTAGATTTATTCCTATTGATGGAGGGGAAGCACTTTTGGAAGATCGAAGAACTCTCTACCCATTGGCAAATTTCTCAGTGTGCTCTCGTGGGTGCATTGGAGATGTCCATGTATATCAGTTGGTTAGAGTTTTTTCAACGGGCAATTACCAGACGGCATGAATAGCTTCAGACATTGAAATGGTAAGCAATACTTTGATGTTTCTGCGTAAAATATTATAGTTGTTAATTTGAATTTCAGTTTATTTGATGAATCATTATTTGGCTTTGTGAGGTTTTGGGATGAGGAATGAAATCACGTGGAAAAGGTGAGCTTTGAAATTGAGTTAGCTGCCATTGTCAATCAATGAATTTCCAGTTAGCGATGAAAGTGGTTGTTTTGAGATGTGCAGGCTCCATATGGCCCTCCATGAGTGATGTTACATGTGGTCTTCGTTTTCCTGGACAACGTTTTTGAGTAATAAGAGGAAGCTTATTATGTTCAGAGTATAAACGCATCTGCTGGTGTTGTTTGCATTATTGAATTTTATTTATCATGACTCCTTCATTCTTGTTTTTTTATTTTCATTTAGTAGGCTATTCTCCCTTTGAGGGGTAAAATTCTAAATGTAGAAAGAAAAGATGAAACTACAATGTACAAGAATCAAAAAATTCAAAATCTGTTTCTAAAACTCTTTTCAATATTGAAGTTGCAACATGAAATCTGCAATGTGTCATTTATTTTGGCCTTGAGGTTTTTGAAACATGGTACTATAATGTGGTACCTGCATAATAACATTCTGTTTGTGTACAAGTAGCATAATGCATATCAGAGAACAAAAAGTGCAAAGCAAAACACATGAAATGTTAATAAAAAAAGGTTATAATCACATATGATCAAAATTATAAATAAAAAGTGGCTTCAAAAGGCTGAAATTCTACAATCATCTAAGAAAAATACAAATGTTTTATTTGTAATTTAAACAAAATGACCAAAATTGAATGTGATTAGTGCACCATCATAGAAAAAATCTCTTGTTTCTAATAAAGTAGGACTAGAAGACAAGTAAATTTTTAGTAGTTCACATCAAGTCTTAATAATTACTTATTTTGTAAAGATGCATCAATGACTGGAGAGCATCAAATTGGCTCTGTTTTATATAATTTCATGTTGTTGATCGGTCCCACCACCGGTAGCCACACAACCTTGTATTGCCTCTCGGTTCTTATGTTGCCTTGCTTCATGATATTCAAGCATTGAAGGCTCTTCATGAGAAAGATCAAGATCTGAAATGTATTGCATTTTTCCTCCGATGTTCTTCGAGACTAACCTGCAACACAAAAAAAATGTTTGAGAATTCGAGTTTTTATGTTCTGATAATTCATAATTACATAAGAAATTAATGAATTAGTGTAAAATGTAATCAAACCGTTCTAATGATCTTTTAAAGCATCACTTTTAATAATACTAAACTGCAACTTGTTACAATCTGTTACGTAAACTGTAAATTTAATGATCTTTTTTTCATGATTAATTGAGAATTCCAATTGAGTAAACCGTTGCACCATTCATGCTGCTAGTACTTCCTGTTTTGATCAGCATTTTAAGTTTAGCTACAAAAAAGACCCTAAGCCACAGAGAAAGAGAACCAACTCACATACAAAAATTCCCGAGACAAAAATTTATTTCCGTCTTCTAAAGTGCGATTTTCAATTCTATTTGATGAAACACCGCGGGGTATTTCATCTAAAGCTAAGCAAACATCAAAAGATGGAAAATACTCGGTGTATATCATTACATTTATTTTGAAGTCAGTGCCATTTCCTATCTTGTATAAATGAATGCGTTTATGAGTGGACATATAAGCCGGCGAAGTTATAAGAGCTTATAAAAGGTATACATACCACTTGGGTCATTTTCATTGGAAGATTGATCTTTCTCTATGTTACGGCCAAACTTTTTTCTTCAATCTGGTCACGTCCTTCAAGGAGTATACCAAGAAAACCATACACATTGCTCTGGATGGTTAATTTAATATTTTCCTGCTCGTCCTCCGTGAAAAGGGCAGGTTTATATAGAATCTTGGCCTGAAAAAAGATGATGAAAAATAAAACTGAAAGTCTTTTAATTGAAATTAAGTGGACTATCTAGATTAGGCACATATAAAGACAAAGTTTTCTAAAATAGGGAAATAAAAAGCACCGTAGTCTGAGAACAAGGGTACACCAATCCATTCATGTTAAACTTAGATGTCTAAAGAACTAAGTTTACTTACAAGAGCAATTTCAAAATGCAGTCCACTGTCATACATAATGAACTGAACATATCTTCTCATAACCTTTACATAGTTAAATGGATTGGCACAAAATCTATTTTCAACAACTAACACTTTATATTTAAAGCCATACGGTATGCATCAATTAAAAAAAGCATTCATAATGATTTCATCCTACAACATTCTAGCTTCTAAGTTCCACTTTTGTTATCTCTCGGTCATTGATGTAAACCGGTGTGTTTCCGTTGCTAGCATCCGCATTAATAGCCAGCAAATGAGCGCTTATGATCAGCGAAGGCTTCTACCCTTCTTGTTATATATAAGCTATCACAACCATTAGCGCCCGTATTATATACAGGCTCATCCAAAGTACGAGAAAAACAAGTATATCACAAAGTACACTACATTCACCTTTCCCCAAAGACCAAACACTTTACTATACCAATAGTTTTCGGGTTCAGCTTCTTTGGTGGACTTGGACAAGTCTGGAGCTCTTCGTGGAAAAGAGGTATCCCGTTCACATAAACATACTCAAAAGGCAAAAAAATTGTATGAACCTGTTAAATATTCAAGTTTAGTATTTGGCTCCAAAATCTCTTCCAAGTATTTTGACTTTGAAAACTCTAAAAGAATTACAAATCCAATTGCAAGCTCTTAAAAAACTCATGGTGACAATTTTACAATTTTGAGACAATCATATAAGAAGCTGTCACTTATCCTGTTTTGAGACAATTTTGAGACAATTTTGAGACAATCATATATTTCCTGTCACTTATCCTGTTTCTCAATTCATCCAAGCTAAATCTACTTAAATTAAAATAAACAAATCTACTTAAATGACATATTAACAATCACAAAGCACCAGAGACAGAAAAAATTATCCACCTCTAATTAAACCCTAACTAAAATTAAGATGTTTCATTTTCATCGTTACTTTTACTAAGGTTATCCAATTACGAAGAATTTGATGCATCAATCAACTAAAAAAACAGAAAAACTCAAATCAAAAGAGAAGGCAAAAGAAACCTGATATTTATGATCTTTAGTAGACGAAGAGAAGATAGAGGCGGCGATTGAGACACCAGCATAACGAACAGTAAAAGCAACCGTATAAGCATTAGTATATACAATTTTAAGGCATGCCGATATTATCCCTAACAAATTTGGCTATATGCCATTATTGAATTTTAGAATCATTTTCTGGATGAACCAAAGCAGAAAAAAAACAATAGCAGTGGTTTATGTTAAGTTTAGGAAAAAAAATAAGAAAGGAAGAATAAATAAGACGTTTAAAGAAAATAGTCAAATGAAACAAAATTAAAATTACCTGCTATAGCAGGTTCAAGGAGGTGAATGACATAAGTGGTACTACAACATAAGTGGTACCGTATAACTAGCCTCAAATAGTATCAAATAGTTTCAAACCGTTTACATAAAAAAATAACAGTTTCAAACCGTTTACAAAGGTTTCAAACAGTATAAAACAATTGCAAACCGTTTCCAAAGATATCAAGCAGTCTAAAACAGTTTCTAAAAAATACTTTCAAACAGTTTAAAAAATAACAGTTTCAAACAGTATAAAACAGTTTCAAACAGTTTACAAAGGTTTCGAACAGTATAAAACAGTTTCGAGAAAACAGTTTCAAACGATTTTTAAAATTAATTTAAAACATTTGAAAACCAGGTCAAAATATCATTAATGAAGAACATTACGATTTTTTCAAAAAAAGTTGTAAAAAATTCAAAAAAACGATGCTACAATAATTTAAAACAACATAGAAAGAAAAAAGTAGAAGAAGAAGAAGAAGAAGAAGAAGAAAAAGAAGAGAAGAAGAAGAAGAACTTTCTCATCTATCACCATCATATTATCTCTTAAACTCTTCTTTTATTCAAATTTCTTTGTCTTAGAATTCATTTGTATAATGTGGAAAATAGAAGAAGCAGATTCGAAAAAAACGAAGAAGAAAAAAGTTGCAGAGGAAAGAAGAAGAAGAAGAAGAAGAAGAGAGAAGAAGAAGAAGAAGAAGAAGAGAGAGAAAAAGAAGAGAGAGAAAAAAAATGAGAAGGAAGAAAGAGAAAAAGGAGAGAGAAAAGAAAAAAACGAAAAAAAGGAGAAAGAGGAAAGAGAAAAAGGAGAGAGAAAAAAAAGGAAAAATGAGATATGCATGTGTTTAAAAGTAGGGGAGTAAAAATACAAATAAGTTATTTTGCTAATTGAGGTACAACTAAAAACAATAGAAAAATAGAGTAAAAAAATAAATTTTTGAAATTGAGGTATTTAGAACAAATAAGTTAAAAAAAGGAGTGTTTTGTGCAAATTCCTCTTAAAAGATTCATAATTGATATTATTAAATAATTGAATTTAGAAAATATTAAATTTAATTTTTTTTTGGAGAGACAAATCTTTCCTCTCTAATTATACGCAGCTCTAATCTCATCGTCATTCACCGTACAAGGTTAAACATAGCCATTATTTTTGTTCAATTGGTTGATGCATCACCGTGTAAGGCGAATATTATTTGCAAGCACCTTAAAAGTAATGTTTTTGTTCAATTGCCCTAATCTCATCGTCATATTGAAATAGAAGAGTTTTGCAAATTAAATTTATTTTTTTTCATTAACATAATTCATCATGCTCTTTCTGTTCCACTTGTGCAATTAGAATTTGAATGACATTATTTGAATTAGAATTATTGAGCTTGAATAAAAATTTATCTAAGGGTGACGATTCACAATAGAAATCTGAGGTGTCCATTCGTAATTGAAAATCGTCCGGAACATATATTGCATTCTAAATTAAAAAAAATATGAAATAGATAACTGAAAATTAATGATAAAACTTATTTATTCAGGTTAAATAGTCTATAAATAATTATTAGCTCACAAATGTTAACTAATTGAACATATTTTAACTTTTAACTTTTTATAAATAGAAAATTTAATTTTAAAAAAAATAAAAAAATTAAGTATATAATTTTGATAAAATTAATCTATTTAGTAAAAAAATTATATAAATAATTATTTAAAGATATGATATTAATAACAAAAATTTATTGAACATTTAGTTGTAAACACTAGTACTCCCTCCATTCCTAAAAGAATGTCGTTTTAGACTATTCAAAATATTCCAAAATAGATGACGTTCTGAATTTTAACCCTTCTTTCTTCCCAAAATAACCTTTCTGTCATCACTTTCTCTCTGTCATCACTTTTGAAAAAAGTTCTCTTTTTTTTAATACAGGTCCTTTCTTTTTAAAATCCTTCACTACCTCTCTCTTAAACCGAAGCATAGTATACAACGTTGTCTTCTCCTCCTTAATCTTAATTTAAGAACTGATAAATCATCACCGTCTGGACCGGTCAAATGTACCTGAGGAGATAAGAAAACGAACACAGAAGGTCAGGCGAAATACCGGTGGGGGACACCGGCAATTCGCTCCGACGATCTAGTCAGTATTGGTGCAAGGAAGAAGAAGAAGAAGAGAAAAGAAAAGAAAAGAAAGAGTGTAGAGCAAGAAAGAAGTACCTTTTAGTGTAAAACTATGTAAGGATGGTTTATATAGTTTTACCTGCACGTGTATTCCACAGTGGATCACTGCTCCTCTTTGGTCCCCACAGAATCAGTTAGCTGATGTGGCTCGCTCTCGTTACGTCTCGCTTATCGAGTAAGATATGCAGTGCATAGAACCGTCTATATGTCAGATTCTGTTTAGAGTTTGTTATAAAAAACGTTAGCTCGGTGTATAACCGTGTACCGAGCTCTGTTTTGATTGTGACCTTGGTGTCTTGTCCAGAGATGATCAAGCTATGATTTGGTCTCACGTGATCTTTACTTTTGGTAGATCGATCACAATGGTCATTAGGTGCCGGGTCCCTATGTTCGCTTGACCTGGTGAGGCCTCATGTTGATGAGGCTGTTTTACCGCCTTATTACTGGTCCCGTTATCAACTAAAGGCTATAATTCATTCGCCCAACTTTGTCTCTATAAATCTTCTCAATTATCTCAGATCTATGAGATGGCCATAGCTCTAGTGGAAATGGAGGAGGTGAATATGGCAAAAATGGGCGTAGAGATAGTTGTGGCTAGGGTGGTGGACGAGATATATATGTTTATATATAGCAAAATAATGACGGCCAAGCATAAAGAGGTGTGAGACCCATTTAATATAAAAACAAGTTTATTGATTTTATTCAGTTTTTGATATGAAATCTGTAAGTTAGTGACAAGAAAAAAAACAAAGGGAAATGAGAAAAAGTTTGAGAGTGGAGACTAGAGAGAGATGCACTAGAAGATGATGTTAACAATGGCGGAGTATATGATTTTAGCATTTCTACTATTGAGTATAAGTTGATAATTGTTGTCGTTAATGACAAAGCTTAGTAAAGGATAGTTTGGGAAGTTTTCTATCTATTAATTACATTCTTAATCTCCGTGCCCCACTCCAAAACGACTTTCTTTTAGGCAGTGTTTAAAAATCAGACCGGTAGCCGAACCGGCGTAGCCACCAGATTACGTTTCGACCAGTTCGAACGGTTTAACTGGAGGTTCAATCAGAAAATTTAAAATGATATCTATATTATAAGTATAAAAGAGAAGCAGATTCACTGTACATGTAACAGTGAATTTGCTTCTCCACATAAGTGTAACGAGTCATTGCTGTTTTTGGTTACAAAAAGAAAATCTAAAAAACTCACAAATGGAGAATTGTCCAAATTGGCTTCAGATATCAAATCACATTAAAGAAAATAAAAGAAAATAGGTAAGTGATTGCTTCTCCACATAAGTGTAACGAGTCATTGCTGTTTTTTGTTACAGAAAGAAAATCTAAAAAACTAACAAATGGAGAATTGTGCAAATTGGCTTCAGAGATCAAATCACATTAAAAAAAAATAAAAGAAAATAGGTAAGGTTTTACCTAAATGATTGTCTGTATTTGTTAAGCAAAAATTAAAACAAAACTAAAATCAAAACAAGATTTGATGTGACTATTTTAGATTTAAATCTTAATTTCAGATTTAAAAAAAATCAAAGAAACAAGGACAACTCAGGCTGTCAGGATAAGATGGTACAATTTTAATTTTGGAAATATTTACCATCATTTTAACTCATAGACTTTTCAATGTGCTTTCTCATCAGCCCTTTATTTGTTGATTAATCCATCCTTGCTGGCAGGTTTGATACCATCTGCACAACAAAAATATTCAACAAATTACAATTTTCAATATAAAAAAATTGCACTATAAATACCACCCCAGTATATACTACAACCTGCCATAGTGACATTCTTCTTCTGGTTAGCTACTCTTCCACATATACTATTGTTAGTTTCTGTATACAGTTTCTCAAAATACTGGTTGATTTAGTTTTTTTCATTTTCAGGCATTGCAAGCACCAATTCAGGAGTTGTATCTTCAAAGGTAGTTATGCCTTTTACCCTTTTCAGATTTGTTTGCAATCTAATTGTGGTGTTTTTCTTTGTTTTAGATGGCTGAAATTAGGATTACATATGATACTATTTTGAGCCTGATTCTTGGTCATCTAGGCCTCCCTCAGCATTTTTATAAGATAACTCAACATCCACACTCCAAAATTTTCAAAGCCACACTTTATTACAGCTATAATGATTCAACTATTGGTAAAATAGAAGGAGAAACAGTTGGCTTCAGTTTGGAAGATGATGACTATGCTAGAGAGGTGGCAGCTCAGCATGCTATAGAGTCTTTAAAGTGCCATTACGGGTTCAACATTTTCGACTACAATAGGCCTAAGCTAGATGAAGCCAGACAGCTGACTGGGACAATGAATAGCACAATGAACAACAAAAATAGTCAGATAAGTGGATGAGAGTCAAAAAGAAAAATAAGGAATTTAAAAGCACTTTGCTAAAGATAAGCACACTTGTGGGGAGTTCAATGATAGGAGAAAAAGACTCCTGAATATGAAGGAGTGATCTAACAACTAGGGCATATATTTTGATGATTCACATGACCCCAACTAAATATATCGTATGTTAGGCTAGTGTTTTGTGAGTTGTAACAATTAGTATATCTTTTGTTAGTCCAACAGAGTGGCACTTTTTGTTAGTCCAGCAACCTGGAACTTTTTATGGTCTACCACTTATGTTAGACATTACTAGTAACAGGTTACTACTTTTGTGGGTAGGTCACATATATTCTACCTAATTGTACAAACAGTATATCAATTAATCAAAAATTCTGTTCAGTACTTTGCATATTAAGCTTCCTGTTTTCATTTGAAATAAGTTACAAACGTTTTAAAATTAAGCGTTACCTTCTTTTAAAAGGTATTACATATAATCTAACTAATATTAAATATAACCTCATTGTAAATAATGTAGACAATTCAGGAGAGAAAAAACCTATAATAATATAGTTACAGCTTGATTTGTACTTATTTTTAAGAAGCTAAAAAACTATATTACAATAGATGAAATGGATAGTAACTTAGGGTAAGCTTTGTTTTGTTTTTTTTTTTTTTTACTTTAGAACATCAATAGAATTTACATATTTTGTGGCACAACAAATCCCATTGTAAATAGCATCTGGTCCTTTATATTTAACACCAACCCAAATGAATTTGGTTCAGTATAGCTTACATCTTTAAAAAGATGTAAAAAAAAAATTAAATGTTAAATAAAGATAGGCTTCCTGGCTTGCAACTTCAGTGTAAATATACCGCTTTATTATTTTTATCTTATTGTGTTATTAGGTTTATTTCATTGCGTAGTGAGTCGCTATATGATTTATTTTAACAAGTCGTACAAAAAATTAGATTTCTAAATTAATTTTTTGTTTTGTGTTCAGGGAGATCAAGGAGTTCCCAACTCTGCATTTAAGTTATCCTCACCTAATCGATCCAGGTATTTTACATTTCATTTTAATTAATTGAAGACTTTCTTTGTTAAATAGTTTTTCTACATATCAACTTATCCTTGCTATGTTGTTATTATGCTGATTGTGAAGTATGGAATTTACTTTAGAATTGAAACATATCAGCCCCAAAATTTGACACTAATTAACTAATCCAGTTGGTTCGCAATTCATCAACAAATAACACAACATTAATCAAATTTCTCAAGATACCATGAGGCAACGGTTAGCTAGACAACATGAATTATGACATAAGAGACTTCCAATTTTTCCCTTGCGATTAAAAGCCAGATAACATACATGATAAGCTCATTAATCACGGAATTGCACTCCAATTGCAACAAATAAATAGTTAAGTTTTTAATAAAACATGCCAGCTTTTAACTAATTGACATCAAACAACTAAATATGCTCATAGACTTTATTAATTGGCCGTAGACATGTAATTTCATCAACGCTTATTAGGAAACTTACCTAATTTGATACGCTGCTCTGATTAATAATTTTTCCGGCCTCGCGACATTGATGCCTGTATCTTTGTTTCCACTTCTGTTCGTTCATGGAAAACCGCTCTCGCTTGGTATCTCCGAATCGTGCCCCGTCGTCGTCTGTAACGATGGAATCGATGACTAAATAAATAACATTTGTTGTATCAAAGTGTGCTCTTGATTGATCGTGCGCTTTAAAATTTCGAATCATACCCAAAGCGTGTAGATGAAAAGTTTGATTGAGATAAATTCGGTTAATCAATAAAGAGACCGATCTGTTCAACTAATTTAGGGTTGCCAGAAATACCTAGTGGTTTGCTGTTTGACGTGGGTTATTCGATTCAATCATTCAATTGAATATCAATTACTCTATGCATATTCTAATTGGTGAGAATTAAACTTGCAAGAAAAAAAGGCAAGACATCTCCATGCAAGATTTTTTACTTGCCATAGAATATTGATGAGTAGTAAATAGAACTCTTCTGACAGACTGTGCGATGAGTAAACGCATCACCTTCAAACACACAGAACTATGCATGCTACACTTTTATTGCAACTCCATGGCGGTTAACGGCAGTTTATTTGGCGGCGGTTTCTTGCAATTTTGTGACTCCGACGGCGGTTTCCTAGAAGTAAAAAGTGTGGTTCATATACAATGATGATGATGATGATTATGTCGAACGTCTCAATAACTTTCAATCCTCCAATCTGCTGGAACTATGACAAAGATAAGTACTTTTTTTTCTCTTTTTTAAATATCTGAATTTTATAGTCCTGTTTATATTTATAGCAATAATTTATGGAATTGCATGATTAGAATTTTAAAATAAATCACTATTTCTGATTTTAATGATAAAATCAAAGAACTCTTTTTCCATATTTGAAAATTGTGAGGAAAATTATGTCTATTGGGATCTTCATATTCAATTTTACTTTCTATCCTAACTTAATTTTCTTTTTCATTACTTTTTCTTGTTTCAAAGATAACTATTGAACTCATTTCTATAATTTTCAAAAGAACAGAAAATTCATAATGATCGCAGTTTGGTGAAAATAAAGTTTCAATATGAAATTTAAAGTTTGTGATGTCTGCAACAAATCCATGGCGATGTCCGTCTGTATTCATGCCTTGAAAAACCCAAATCAATCTGTTGGTCTGTTGTTTATAAAGTTTATATTCTCAAATTTACAAAGTTCATATTTTATTTACATTGATATAAAAATCTCCCAATTTTATTTCTTTTCAAGCCTAAAATTAAAAAAATTATTTTGATAAAAAACAGTAAGTGAATGAAATGGAGAATTGTAATTTGGTGGTAAAAAAGCGTTCCCTACCTTTGGAACTCTTTTTCCGTGATTGTTGGCCAGTTAAAATGAAAAGGAAAAATCGGAGAAGAGAAGTGTGTGATTTGAAATTCCAGCGGTGGTGATGGTGATAACGATTACTGCCTTATTTTCTTCCTTTTCAGGTTTGATTTCTAACACTTATCATTAGGATTAGGTTTCTATTCATTTATTTTATGTACATTTTTTAACAATTTCAATTATTATGGTGATACTTTATGAATTTTTTTAGTTATTTTTAAGAAAAAATTCATCCCCAATTGGGTGTTTATTGTCCCTTTATGGGTGTTTATATCACATATATGCAAGAGGGGCTTCTCAAATGGCCCCTCTAGCTCACTTCCTTCCTCGACTACCTCATTAGACATCGCTACAGTCAGGTAAGATCAAATTACTTTTATTTTTGTTCTTAATTTAAATAATCAGGTATTCTACTATGGTGATTGTTGCTCTGGATGATCTCGATATTTCAATTTTTACTTTCCTACAAAATGAAGGTAATATTTATAACACATTATCCGCTACCAACTGTAAGTAATTTCTTTATTTTTTATTATTTTATGTTTATTATTCATTATTGCTACCGTTCGTTTAACAAATTATCCATATATTGGAATTTAATTTGTTAAATGAATGTGTAATTGGATGGCTCAAATAGTAGCCGTGAAGTCCACTTTTAGTTCTTTTATTTCAAGAGGGTTTCATCATCTTCATGAGATGGCCTTTCTTATTATATATTTATATATTGTTATCTTTGGCAAAAAAAAAAAAAAATCATTCAATTGAATGCCTAATGTTTTGCTGTTTGACTTACTTTCGTTGTGTTATGGGCTTGCTATACTTATTTTGGGCTTCCAATTTATTTAGGATACATATCTTAACTCTATTTTTTAAAGGATTTTATGCAGAATTGCTTGAAAAAGTGGTTTGCAAAACAAATATACGCTTCATATAAATCTTTAGCACTTTTACGCTTTTTTCATCTTTCAGTTTGCAAATATAAGTTCTATTATCCATCCATACACACATGCTCTTTCTTTTTGACCAACCATACACACGTGCTCTGAGTAAATTATGTAACAAAACCTGTTCCTTTATCATGCATCCTATATAACTCTCTTGTAAAAATTCTATACATCAAATTCTAACATTAATCTATTTTAATTGACTACTTAACTTGCCATTGGTATTAGAAAAACTACATCAAGATAACTAAAAATATTATTTTTTTCATCTTAAAAAAAATTTCTCTTTAAATTTTTTTACCATAAAAAATAGACAAATTAATAATAAAAATTAAAATATATTTTAAAAGCAATAATTTATAAATTGTAAATTTAAAATTAAATTAAAAGAGGAGTATGTATGAAAATTAAATTAAATTTAATTTGATTTCAATTTTAATTATTTATTGGTTGTCTTTTTATTGTTCGTTAGTTATTTTTTCATTGTCCGTTAGTTGCTTTTGCTTTTTGGTTGTCTTTTTATTGCTCGTTGGTTATTTTTTCATTGTCCGTTAGTTACTTTTGCTTTTTGGTTGCTCGTTAGTTGCTCGTTGATTGATCACTGATTGCTTGTTGGTTAATTGTTAGTTGCTCATTATTTATCTTCACATATAAAAAAATTATCATCTAAATTTAGACATATATTTTATGTATTTGATTTGTTTTATCTTTTTTAAAATGACATCCATTTAAATCTTAGAAATATAAGAGAAGTTCAACCAACTTAATACTTATAAATATATATACAAATTTTCTACATATTTGATTTTAAATAATTTTGTGCATGTAATTTTTATAAACCAAATACTTTAATTAAAGACAACCACACATTTTAGCTAAACAGAATTTAGAACTTATCTTTGATAAATATTAGATTATTGGATATGATACTGAACAAACTAAAACAAAGTGGCCTAAATCAAAAAAAAAAAAATTACTTCATACATATTATAGCAGCAATCATAACATGAAACAAGAAAAATATTAGTGATCTAAATAGTAATTAAGAATGTAAAAAAACTATTTAGTACAGAGGAAAAAAAAGTTAAATGAGTGGAGATTGTTTATAATCAGTGGCCATATACACCAATATATTGTACTATTTTTTCTAATTAGTAACTAAATATGAAAAACATCAATAAGCAATACAAATTAGCAAAACTGGATCTGAGAAATTGAAGATAAAAAATAGTGATATAACTGTCGAAGAAGAAAAGATCTACATTAATATATAATTCTGCATTTTGTGTATAAAGGTTAGGTGAATGGCAAGTTTCTTCTCTCTTTTTAACTTCCATTTACACCAGAGGTACCATCCTCCTTCTCATCATCATCATCCTCACTGTTGTCGGCATACTCGTCGTCTTCCATGTCCACCACAATAGATTCATCCTTGTCTTTTAGTTATTTTTGGATCACTATCTTTTTAAGAAAATAAATCTGCTCAATTACTTTTGGATTAAAGCTGAAGAATAGTAAAATAATGGTGGAAAAATTGCCATTTGGAGAAGAAGATGGCAAAGGAGATGATAATCTGAAGGCTCTTAAAAAAGCGTATAAATGAAAAAAATAAAATAAAAAAGAGCACGCTTGAAATCAGAAAGTTTGGGGGAGTATATTTGTATAGTTTGGACAAAAAGGGGTACTCCGCGTAATTTCCTCTTTTTTAAAATAATAGTAAATTATACCTCAACAAGGAAAATTTAGAAAAAATACCTTACCTTTTTAGTATTTTTATTTTTTTACTCTATAGTCTTTTTTTATTATAATAATACTTATTTCTTATTATTTTTTACTCCAAATATTTTATTTTTACTCTAACATGTACATCACAACTTTCTAGATATTGTATTTTTACTCTACGTGGCAAAAGGTTAATGATTTTACTCTAACATATGGAATGCATGACCTAACACTTTCTTTCTTTTCTATCTTTCTTTCTCTTTCCACTTCTTTTCCTTTTCTCTCTCTCTGCTTCCATTTTTCTTCTTTTTCTTTCATTTTTTTCCCTCTTCTTCCACTTCCTGTATTTTTCACTTTCACTTATTTTCAATTTTCTGTCATTTTCAATCTTGTAATTTTATTTTAAAAATTTCCAATTATTTATGTATCATTATTTTTTATCTCACAATTTCATCTTTCAGATCTAGATCTAAAAAAGCAGTAGTGATATTATCATATCGGTATCACAATTTTTTTTCATAATATTATCATAAAAGCAGCAGTGACATTATCATCTCGGTATCATAATGTTTCTGTAAAAAATTATTTTTCGTACGTTATCATACTATTATCGTTAACTTTGTCATACTATTATCACCTATTTTTATAAAAATTATCATAACATTATCATAATATAATTTATCATAACAGTATCATAAAATATTATCATAATATTATCATGACGTACTTTATCATAGCTATATCGTAACCTTTTATCATTAACCTTATCATACTATTATCATAACATTAGCATAATAAACTTTATCATAACAATACCATAAAATATTATCATAACATTATCATAACGTACTTTATCATAACGTACTTTATCATAACTATATCATAACCTTATCATACTATTATCATAAACCTTATCATACTATTATCATAATCGTATAATATTATGATAACGTTATATGATACAAACATACTAACGTTAATGATACCCGATATGATAAATAAACACTTTTCTTGACAGAAAATTATTTTTCTCTACAGTGTTATGATAATTATATGATAACGTCATAGTGATAACGATATGATAATCAGACGCTGTTTTCTGCAAAAAAATCATTTTTTCTGCAGAAAATCGTTTTTTTCATCAGAAAATCGTTTTTAATGCAGATTTTCAGATCTCAAACTGAAAAAATTAAAGAACAATTTTTTTAGATCTGAGAGTTAAAATAAATCATAATAATCACCACGAGTTAAGAAAAAAATTGCTAAAATATGGAAGAACGGTGAATCGACGGCGGAGCAAAGATGAAGCGAAGGCGGAGCAACGGCGAAGCGATGGCGGATCGTTGAAGGAACGACGACAGCATAATAAAGAAAAAAAAGAAGAAGAAAATGAAGAAGAAGAAAAAATGGAGAAGAAAAAGAAGAAAAAAAAACACAGAGAAAGATAGAGAAAAAGAGAGAGAGAAGTAAATCTGAAAAAAAAAAAGATATACATGTTAGAGTAAAAATAAAATATTTGGAGTAAAAAATAATAAGAAATAAGTATTATTATAATAAAAAAAGACTATAGAGTAAAAAAATAAAAATACTAAAAAGGTAAGGTATTTTTTCTAAATTTTCCTTGTTGAGGTATAATTTACTATTATTTTAAAAAATAGAGTGTTTTACCTAATTTTCTCATTTATAAATTTAGGTATGGGTTAAACTGAATTAGAGTTTAAAGATATAAACATTTTTTTATCAAAAATTAAAAGGTTTAGCTAATGACTAAAGGCCTAATCACTCAAAACCCCTCCACCATTAAACTTTTTTTCAATGAGATAATTATACAATACACTGTAAATTAGAAAAATATTCTCAACAATACAGTGCATACTTTCAAAATTGAAAAGTACGGCTAAATCTTTTTATTTCTCACTTTTAACTTTTCTCTTTTTCATTAATATGTTATATATAAATCCTAATATCTTATAATCTTATTGCTGAAAACCAAAACAAAAGAAAACCCTAAAAATTTGAGACTCCCGCCGCCAACCATCTGCTATTGTCTCAACCTCGCCGCAGCCGTTCGTGAAGCTATGCCGGTCGCCGATAGACTTGAAGCTGATGCCGTTCATGAAGAGGAAGCAACTCAAACCGTGGATTTCCAAGCCGCCGAGTGTCTTGAAGGAGCAAATCGGAGATGGAGAACCTGTTGTCATCTTTAGATCTGTGAATTAACCACCATCCTCTTAATCTTCACAAATCGCAATTGGAGAACGAGAAGGCAATCGGAGAACGAGCAGAGATCGACCTACTACTTGAAGACGATGACCTACTATTGTTTTTTTTAAAGATGAAACATCTAATTGTAATCTTGAAGGAGTTATTGCTGTAGGAGTTGTTGTTGTGGTTTTCCAGGCCGCCGTGGGTCTTAAGGGAGCAACGACCGGAGAGGAGAACTAATTGTCGTCACCGGAGGTGACGGGCATGCTGTGATGAATTTATTAAACTAGTAGATGAATTTGATTATTTGTTGTAATGGTTTTGTTGTTGGTTAACCAATGGTTCACTAATGGTAAATTCAATAACTTTTTTTTAGTACACTGTTAGTAAACGTTGGGTTAACCGTTGGTGAACTTGTAATAATTTTTATTTTGAATATATGGTTAATTAATCGGTGGTAAACCGCTGGTAAGCTTGAATTGTATATTTTAAAACAAACTGCACTTTTAAAAAAAATTAATAAATTTATTTTTAGTGTACCATTAGTAAACCGTTGACAGACTCATAGTTAAGTAATATTTAGTATATCATTAACAATTTTTTAGAAAACCTGAATTATGCATTTTAAATAAAAATTATTTTAAGTCTACCGTTAGTAATCTGTTAGTATGTTGTTGGTTAACAAAACCGCATTTTTTTTAATATTGAATCTAATCAACTTTAATTATATATCAAGATAAACGTTTACCAAATATTATCCTTTGATTTTATTTAAATTTAATTTTGGAAAAAATTAATTGATTTTATTTAAAAAGATCTTTAATTGATTTTATTTTAGAAAGATATTAATTGATTTCATTTGAAAAAAATTAATTGAAATTTTTTTAATTTATTTGGAAAGATCTTATTTGTAGGAGAGTCTTAACTTTCATCTAACTATTATATAATGATTATTGTATTTTTATAATTAACAAAGTATAGTTTTGTAAAAAAAAAGGTGGATTATGTATTTTTCAATTTTGAAAGTATAACTAGTAATCTTGAGAATATTTTGTTACAACATGGGTACTTGTTAAAAAAACTCTTTTTCAATTGCACCCTGATGTTGGAAAACTCTCTCAAAACCCTCCCACCTTTAAATTTTATTCCAATTGCATACTGACGTAGGAAAATCCTCTCAAAATTCCCCCACCTTTAAATTTCTTTTCAATTGTACCCTAAATTGAAAATTTTTATGGTTTTAATTTTAAAAAGTTAGTGGATATAATTTTAGGAAGAATGATTTTTTACATTATTAATAATATTAGTGTTTAATTAGAATATAGATTAAAAATGAAAGATTTATTTTAATTTTTTTTATGTGAAAAGAGGTCAATTTAATACTTTAGGGTACAATTGAAAAAGAATCTAAAGGTGGGAGGGTTATGTGAGAATTTTCCTACGTCAAGGTGCAATTGCAAAAACGTTTAAAGGTGGGGGGTTTTTGAGTGATTAAGCCGTGACTAAAATATTAAGTTACAAAGTTTTCTGTTGTATATAAAATCAATGTTTACCTTTTCAAGAAGAACCAAAATTTAGTAAACCGTATAATTTTTTTTTATAAAATCCTGCTAAAATCCTCTCTAACCTAATCATGTTGTATTTGTGTCTATCTCAATCTCTTTAATAGATGTTACAAGAGAGTCGCATCTTTAGCTTTCTGAATTACTATACAACAAGGAGCTGTATGAGAATCAAAGTTTATTGATTTCAGTAGGAGTAATTTAAGATTAGGGAGGGAGACGCATAGAAATCCAAACGAAAACTATCCAGTTGGTTTTGTTCAATTGTACACACCTATAAGTAGAGATTGAGCTACATATAAATATAAATATAAATATAAATATAAATAAAGGGCTTGTAACGTGTATAGGCTAGCAATAGGTGGTTAGAAGAAGATACACGATTGGCATTTATCTTTGAAGAGTTGGAGCAGAGCGATTTGCGACATAAGCCCTCAGAGAAGGGGACTGCGTGAGAGCATCAGGAGCTACAGTAGTATTTTGAGTTCCATTCTTCTGCTGCATTCTCCTCCTAGCTACATAACCTCTGATCCAAGGGGTCACATCCTCGCTTATCTTTATCATGATAAAAAAGATGATGCGGTACACCACAATCATACTGAAGATCACGCTTAGATTCACCCATTTTGACCGCTTCACATCAATCTGGAATATGTACTCCAGGATGTACTCACCGTCAATCTTCGGAAGATCCGGTCTCTGGTTGTCAAACCACAATCCTCTCAGATCATTCTGATATTGCCCCTGAAACAGACCATGCATAAGTTTCAGCTTTTTTGCTATTTCCATCAAACAAAGGGTACCCATAATACCTGTAGAGCCCAGAAGTGGAAACTGATATAGGACATCGGATAACGCCAAACAGGTTTCGGTATGTCATTCGGAAGCCTAAAGTATCCGGACACTAGCATGAATATGCCCTGAATTCCAGCACCAATGATGATACCCATGAGGAAGTTGGGGACGATGCTGGCTATGGCCATCATCAAGCTCTCAACAACAGTGACACTTGCATAGAGGCACAATACGAAAAATAAATAATGTTCGAACCCTGGGTGAAGGCGGACCATGAAGTAGCAAATAGTTCCGGAGATGAAAGTGATCATGATCAGGAATGGCATTGCAGAGATGGTATTGCTGATCACGAAAGCAGTCACACCATAGTGCCCATTCAGTCTCTCTCTTTGGAAAACCTTCATTACCAGGAAACAAAATGGTTTAATTTATCAGTATCAGCACATGTATCATAAACAAGAGATGGTATGTTCCTTTACCTTCATATCTTCCACAAATGAAGGGAACCCGCCAATTGACATGAAAGTCACAAATCCAAATACAAAGGAGGCACATGAACCTCTAGCCTGTTCCCGAAAAATAAGGAAAAAGTTATTAACTACACAAACTTGAGTTAAGCAGGAAACAGGGGCAGGGCAGTACCAGGATTGAGTTGTAACCCGTTCCAACATTAAAGTAGATAGTTCCAATACAGACGGTGACAACAATATATATCACAAGCCTAAGCCAGTAATATCCGAAGTCCCTTGACATATTGATGAAGGAACGTTTGGTTAAAGTAAAGGACTGCATTAAGAAACTAGCCTCACTTCCTCCTGAATCCAGCACCGTTCCTTTCTGTAACACACATGCAATGAAAATGAGCATTACCTTTTGTAAATTGCTATTCACAAACAGATACACAAGGGACAAGAACAATGAACCCGCTCATAAATTTAGCAACTTACAACTTTGGATATCTCCTCAACTCTTTCTCTTGCAGCATAACTGTACTGAGAAGTTCGGTAGTTATCAACTAGAGTTCGTATAGCCTCAGCTGTTGTTATCTTATCCAAAGGATCCTCACTTGATTCGAACTGATTGGCAATCCAAGTTCATTAAAATAAATAATTCAGAGAGAGAATGAATTGATTAGCATCCTAAACACTACTCCATCCGAAATCAATAAACCAAATGCATATAGATGCTGCAATTTATGTGTTTGGGAGTTAAATATGGAAACTGATGCTAAGAGATTTTGGCACACTTATTTAAGTATGAAAGTACTGTACCCGCAGTTTCATGGAGCCCTTGAGAGTAGCCTTTACTTTGTCAAAGTCAGAATTGATGCATCTTAGGAAATGGTCAGACGGGTTCCTCAAAGCAGGACAGGGAAAGCCAGCTTGGGCAAAGAACTGCAAGAGGTATTTTTTTAGCATGCATATATGAAGAATTTCAATGAACATGGACTTAAATAGAAGAGCACCAATTCTTGCCTCGTATGCCTCTGAAGCCTGGCCAAAATATACAGTTTTGCCTCCTGAAAGTAAGTACAATCTGTCAAAAAGCTCAAAAACTTCACTGCTAGGCTGGTGAATTGAAGCTATGACAGTCCTTCCATCTCTAGATAGACCACGTAGCGTCTGAGTTACAAAGAAAGCGGAAGCACTGCGGCAGAAAGGGGATTGGTTCTAGTTGTTAGTAACATGAACAAACAATTGGAGGGAAAAAAGAAGGTTGAGTTGCGCACCTGTCGAGTCCACTCGTGGGTTCATCCAGAAAGAGCAATCTAGGCCTCATAAGAATTTCAAGAGCAATGCTCACCCTTCTCTTCTCACCTCCACTGATCCCTCGCAAGTGCCAATTTCCAATAACTGTATCTGCGCAATCCTGCAGGCCCATCTCTATAATGGTACTCTCAACCAGGGCTCGTTTCTCTGACCGGAGCATCTTATCAGGGAGACGCAACCGAGCAGAATAGGAGATCGTTTCCCTCACCGTAAGAGTACCAATCAAGTTGTCATCTTGGGTCACGTAGGCCTTGGAATATAGATAACATAAAATGAGTGCCCATAATAATCAAAATGGATGGAAGAAAGCAATATATCTATACTCACAGCAGTTCCAAAAGAGAGCTTGGTTTTGCGACCATTAAGAAGAATGGATCCAGAAAGGAAAGCGTTGGCAGCAAGGCGACCGGAGAGAGCGTCGAGGAGAGTGGATTTGCCAGAGCCAGAAGGACCCATGAGAGCAGTAAGGCATCCTGGTTCAGCGTAGCCTGTGAGTCCCTCCAGAACATTCTGCGTCTCCCCGTTGCTGAGGGTGACCATCACAGTCAGATCCTTCCACGTGAGCCTTGCAGAGACATCGCCGACCACTTCTCTGTTGGTTTTGTCTCTCCAGATGGTCTCGCTCAGAGGACTCAACGCCGCTCCCAGCATTCCATTTCCTCCTGCGGCTTTGTTTGCTTCTATCTCCATCATTACTGATCAATATGGATAGGTTGCAGGGTGGATGAAAGTAATAAGAAAAACAAGAATATGATGATGGGCAAGAAAGATGTGAGAAGCGAGTAATGTATGAGCGGGTAGTTACAGTTGACCGTATGATCCCATGCAGTTGAAGTTTCTTCAACAAAACAAAACAAAATGGAAGCAGGTTAAGAGAGAGAGACGTGAAATTTGAGCCTCTCTCATTATCCATTAATGGGTTCTGGTAGCTGTTGGTAGAGGCATTCAATGGAAGACCGACCCTCATTAAACTTGTATCGCAACTGTCAACTTTGCCATAGCACTTGCGCATACACCTAGCGTGCTTCTCACGTGCCGTGCGCGGCTTCCTTTGAATTGATTGGCTAACCTACTTTTGCCCATGTAAATCAATGCACACACCACATCAACTAAATACATTCACACGCTACCGCCCAATAAATGAGAATATACTTGTGTTGTAGTATGTACATCTTTGATCTTTTTTAGTTTATTTCATCTATTTTATCACTGGATAAAATTAATTATAATAATCAATAAATAAATAAAATAATTATACAAGTTATTTTTCTATAAGTTAGATGTCATTTTTTTAATATGTTAATTATTTAACAAAATTTATTTAGCCAAAAAGTCAATAAGGTTAAATATATAGCTTTGAACAATTTTTTTTAAAAAAAATAGGTATTTTGAATAAAGATATATTCTTGAAATATGTGTTTTGAGTCGTTTTATCGCTTCAAGTCCAAATGGTCCAATTATTATTTGACACCTCAACTTCAACCATTTTGTGCCACCTTAATTAAGAGGGTAAAACGAGATAAATTAATCAAATTATGGGTAAAACGAGATAAATTAATCTAATTATGGGTGTTGTCCAAAAATATAAATTTGTTACCCCCAAACTTGACACGAAGTATCAATACACCCAAATGCAAAACCGGATCAGATCATCCCACAACTTGGCAAAACAGGATCAGATCAACCCACAACTTGGCAAAATAGGGTCAAATCCACCCTTTAGCCACTCTCGCTCATGCTCAATCCTCGTTTAAAACACACTCTCCATGATAAAAAGTCTAAAATAATGCTCATTTTTTTCAACTCTTCAAATTAGTATTTAAAGATTTTTAAAATAAAAAAATAATTCCTACAAATTTAAAATTCCTACATTAAATTGTTTTTTCAAAAAATTTATGGACTTCAATATACTTTTTCTATCCATCTACCCACCACCGCCGCACAACCACTAAAATCCGACGCGGCTTTCGTATCTGACATTAAATTAAATTTAAAAAAATTAAAATAAATTTTAATACTAAATAAAAAAATTTCGTCTGCGCAATGTTCGTTTTTAGGCGAACCTAACAAATAGTATCTTTTGTTCTGTCTTCCATTGAAAACGAAGAATAGAAGCTTTTGTTCTTCGTCTTCATAAAGAACAAATAAGATCTGTTCCTCTTCATTTTCTTCATGAGGACGAGAACTTCATCTTCTTAACAAAGATCTGTTTTTCATCTTTTTCATGAAGATGAAGAACAATTTCTATTCGTATTCAATGGAAGACGTATAGAGGTTTGTTTTTAGGGGAACTTTGGTTCGCCTGAAAACGAACCTCGCTGGGACAGAAAAATATATTTTTATTTAAATTATTCTTTTACTTTATTATATTTAATATTAAATTTTATTTTAGAATTTTAAAATTCAAATTAGATGTAAGGTACGTGGAGGAAAGAAGGCGACTAACGGTAATCGAAAAGTTAGAATGGAGCGGTTTCCGGTGGAAAAGGAGGGTGAATGGATCCAGTTTTGGATAGTTTAAGGGGGTGATATCTAGAGGTTTTTGATACGATTTGTCAAGTTGTGGGTTTGTTTTATCCACTTTTACAAACTTAGACTTTTTTATATTTCGTATTAAGTTCAGAGGGTGAAGTGATCCTTCGTTTATTAATATTTTGTGCCAAGTTGAGTGGGAAAACAAACCTTTGTTGGTTAGTCATTATATCTCAGTTTAAACACCTTCATGGTTTTCATTGGACGTTGATGTTACCATCATATTTCCACCATCCAATTGAAAGTAAGTAGATCATGAATTTCAACCTTATTTTATCATCAAATAGAATTTGGAGATTTAATTTGTTTTGAAAATATTTTTGTGATCAAATAGCTGTAGTGTCTTACAGCTTATTAGAACATCTGAATCTATACCGATGTCGAGGATATTATACAAGATATCAGCATATTTTCTCCTTAAACTCAAATGATAAGACAAGTTACGTTTATGGCTGTTTATCGCCGTTTCGGTTCATTTTGGCTTAGAATCGGTCAAAACCGACCAACCGAAGTTTGTAAAAAATTCAAATTGAATAGAGGCTCATCATACAGCTCACTATCATCGCCGCCGCCGCCGTCGTCATCATCCTCACCGAAAGATTCTAGAGGTTTCCTCATTTCTGTTCGTTTCTAATTCTAATTCTTTTTGAGAAATAGGAAGTGAGTCGAGGCAATGTGGTGATCGACTGATCGGATCTACTATTTCAAACCTAAATAATCTAGGTTTATGTTAGATTTGGTTGGATGGATAGTTTATGTTGGATTTGGTTGGGTGAGTGAGTTTAGATTTGGTTAGATGGGGTTTGTTTGATTTTTCTTAAGATTTTAGGGGTATTTTGGTCATTTTTGGATTTGGGGCGGTTTTTTAGGGTGGTTTTGGGACAAATGAGATTTAGTGGGCCATTAGTTAAAACTTATGCCTCTTTAGATAAGTACCTATAAAAAGCTCAAATATTCTTAAAAATACAACGTTAAAGTTTTTTTTGAAAAATACAATTTGTACTTTCTTTGGCAAAAATAACTTTTGTTATTTTTAAAAATATTTTTTAATCTCAAAAATACTATTTTGGTTGACCAGCAGTATACTAACATATTACTAACGATATACTAAAAAATAATTTATATTTTAAATGCATAAGTTAAGTTTACTAAAAAATTATTAATAATATACTAAAAATTAATTAATTAGAAGTTTATCAGCGGTTTACTCACGGTTTACTAACGGTATCCTAAAAATAAAATTATTAATGTTTTAAAAAAGAATAGTTTGTTTAAAATATAGTACAATTCAAGTTTGCCAACAGTTTATTAACGATTATTAATGACAAATTCAAGATAAACTTTATTACAAGTTTACCATCGGTTAACCCAATGTTTACTATCAATGTATGATAGGAATAAAATACTCCGATATTCTAGAGTCGTTTCCATTATGTTTTGATACATTTTAGCACGTATTTTGAGGTGTTTTTGTGCGTTATCGTATGTGTATTATGCGTTTCAGGAGTATTGGAGCGTAATGGAGACTGTTTGGCTTAAAAGTGGGACGAATTGGCAAAGAATCAATTCGACAAAGCCTTGGAGCAAGAAAGCGGTGGAGAGACCTATTTCAGTCATGTCACGATCATGACCCTAAGTCAGGGGAAGGTCACGATTGTGACCTAGCATAGGAATTGTATCGAAAGTTTCCCAAGAATGGAGGTCACAATCGTGACTCTCACTTATGCTAAGGGTCGCGATCTAAACCAGGTCAAAGTCCATTCTCAGATTTCAAAAGCTCAAGACTTAGGGGCCCACTTCCTTATTTGTCCAACACTCATGTAATAGGCTGTCTTTTATTCCCTTTCTAGGAGTACTATATAAACAACTTTATCTCAATTTTTAGGGTATGTCTCATTAGTGTAGGAGACATCAATTTTTAGGGTAGTTGTATTCCCTTTTGCTCTCACTTTTATGTTGGGATCTTCTTAGTTTTTAGTGTTCTTGAAGTTATTTTCAGATTTTTGTAGGTTGGGTTTATCTTTATTAATATAAGCTATTATGATTTCTCAAACTCCATTATCTTGTTGAATGATCTTTACTTATTCTAGCATCTTAAAGATAATTAGTTCTTATCTCTTTACTATGTTGAATCTTATTTGCTTTATTGTATTTAGTTTTGCTATGGTGATTATGGTTGGCTAAGTCCCTAGTCTAGATATTCTTTATGATTGCCATGTATGATGAATATGTGATTATATTGGATTTTGGATTAGGTTTTGTTGTGTTAATTTGGACCTAATGCCTAGATTAAGTTGGCCTCTTAATCTTTAATTCATGTTTAATTAGTAGAACGAGAGTTATCTAATTGAATAGACCTAGTTAGCATGAGCTTGAGACCTAGATGCACGAGAGTGATTTAGGGATTGAGCGGTCGTATAGTTTGCGATTTAATCGGCTTGATTAGTTTCATCGACATCTAATTGCGCGAGAGTGAATTAGATTTCGTTATATTAATTAAGTGTGGATTCTCTCAATTTCCGGCTCGAAAGAGCGGATTTGATACCTTTGAATAGCTCGACCCGAACCAATATCATATACCCGACCCAATTACCTAGGTTTCTCTTTGGCATGATTAGCAACCTCTAGGCGTCTTTTAATTCTTATTTTAATCCGTGTTTAGTTAATCGTTGTTTAATTAGTCCTTTAATTTCATGTTCAATAGTTGTTTTATTTTATTTCTTTTACTTTTTGGAAACCAAACAAATGTCATCTTTGTGCTAAAAGAATTGAATAACACCTAAATTCATTCTCTTCATTGCTTTAATCACTCTTCGTGGGATCGACCTCGATTTATCGAGTATTACTAGTTGCGATACCGTATACTTGCAGTAAAAGACCAACAATGTACTAAAAATAAAATTATTGTTGTACCATTAATAAATCATTGGTTAACAAACAAACCATTAGAAATACAGAAGTGAAAAAAAATTACATTAGAACATCAAGAGTATTATTGCGGGACAGCCAACGATTTACCCAAGGTTAACCATTGTTAACCAACACCAAAAACATTACAGATACACAAGTCAAAATACACAAGAATACATGAAAAATTAAGAGGATCATTGTAGAACAGCCGCCACCTCCATCAGAAAAGTACAAAACATTCAACCTCTCTAGCTCCAGGAAAGCTAGAAGCCCCTCTTCAAAAAACAATGGCTTCTTCTTTTTCTTCAAAAAAAAAACCGCTCCTCATCTTAAGATTTGGTTTTTGATCTGAAAAAGATTTGACTGAAATGAGCGACGACGGGCTCTTGAAGATGGTGTGCGACGGTGGCAGTTTGCAAAAACGGCATCGATAGCAGTGAGATCTAACTGAAACGAGATGACAACAATAAAACGGGGTTGATACTGAAACGGAGAAGAACGGCGATGGAAATGGAGGAAAAACAGAGGTGGAACCAGATCTAATGAATGAGATGCTGCTATGAACGGACTGCGGCAGAGGGCTTGCGACGGCGGGGGCTCACGACAGTGGCATTCTGCAAAAACGGCAGTGGTGGGCTTGAGACAAAAGTGGTTGGCGACGACAATGAGATAAAATAAGAAACAACTTTGAGTTGGAATTGAAGAAATTAGGTTATGAAGGAACTAGAGGAGTAATTGGTAGTTTTGTAAAAGATATATTATAAAAGTTTCAAAAGAAAAGAGCAAATTATATTTTTCAAAAGGCCTAATTATTTAAAAACACCTCACGTTGAACTTGTTTTTCGTTTATACCCCGACGTAGGAAAATTTCAATTGTACCCTATTTTGGATTTTCGTTTTCACCTCTACCCCAACTAAGGGTACAATTGACAATTTAATAATTTAAGGATAAAAACATTAATAACAACTAAATAGAAGAATTTTATCATATTTTTTTTATTTGGACAAATACAAACAAATCCTTCAACTTTGAAAAATTTAAATAAATCCTCATAATTAATTGTTTTTTAAAAATTAATTAAAATATTAAATTATCAAAAAAATAATTCAATCTACCACCATATTTTTCCGATTTAAAAACCCGTCACTAAATTTAAATCAAATTTTTATTTTTTTTATTTTTGGACTCCTCCGCCCGAGTTCGCCGGAGCCGTTGTCGTCCCCCTTCCGGAAAAGGAGGACCAGCAGCTCCTCCTTCATGTTCCTCCATGAAGGAGGAACACGCTGTTCCTCCTTCCATGTAAAGAGGACGACAACTCCTCCTTTATGTAAATAATTATTGTTAGTTGATTTTTTTAAAAGAGATGGTGTTTTTGTAAAATTAATAATATTTAAGTCTAATTATAATATAAGTTAAAAATAAAGGACTATTTTAACTTTTTTTAGATGAAAAAAGAACAATTTAGTGCTAGAGGGTAGAGGTGAAAACGAAAATCCCGAAATAGGGTGCAATTGAAAATTTTCCTACGTCGGGGTATAAACAAAAAAAAATTCAACGTGGGGTGTTTTTAAATAATTAGGCAGTTTCAAAAAGCAAAAGTAGAGGCGTAATTATAAGATTAAGTTTGTAAAAGTGTAGTAGTTTATGTAAATAAGTCTAAAACTTAGGGGGTTTAGTGTGGGTTTTTTAGGGTTTTTGTGTTAAGGGGGACTAAACTCAAGTGTCATGGTTGATTGATAGCCTATTATATGTTGTATGTAATTTATTAACTGACTTAAGTGGCAATATGCCCCTCAACTTGTAAGTAATGGGTAATTAACACATAAATTAACTTTATGGGCAAATCACTACAAAAACTTAGTGATTATAGATAATCTGCCCTTCAATTTGTAAGTTAATTGCCTTTTAAATTGGCAATTTTCCCCCTTAACTTGTAAGTTAATTTGCCAAAATAAGCTAATTGCCCATAATCATCAAGTTCGTGTATTAATTTGTCAATAAAATTAACTTATGTGTTAATTGCCCATTACTTACAAGTTGCATGGGCAAAGTGCTAATTAAGTCTTTATTAACTCATGTATCAATTGTAAAAAAGAGTAAAGATAATATATATATATATTGATTTTTATAAACGTATTGATTTTTGTTTTTTTTTATCAAGTTTTTGCTTTTATGGGTTTTAAAATACGAAACCGAATTGAAAACCGAACACCAACTTTTTATATAATTGCAAATCGAACCAAACCATACTTATTAATTAATCAAACAATCATTACAGTGTTGGTTCTTTTCCATTTTACAGTCTAGTTTTATTTTTGCACACCTATAGTAACAATCCTTTGCTTTTGAGATTAAGATAATGTGTACATTTTCATTGTTCTTGTCTCTCAGGGTAATTTTCATCTGTAGTTCTTTTCTCTTTCACTAAAGTCCTTAAACTTCAATTCTTAACCAAAACATCAGTGATGCTTTATTATATTTTCAAGAAAACCCTTGTATCTATTTTTTTAACTTACGCCGTTAATTGAGGCCTACATGGCAGAACATAAAAATTATATTATTTAATTGCAACTTCCACTTACTTTTTAATTTTTAAATATGTCACGTCTAAACCTTTAACATCACTAGTTTCTACCTATCGAATTTCTGAACTTGTTAAATAATTCTTTTTAACTTCTGAATTTGATAATTTTATGAACGTTTAAACTCTCCTCGTCCACATGGCTTTGGCGTTTGCGTTCAAACAAAAATTGACGCGGCAGGACAGAAAATTAATGTTTAAATGGACAAAATAAAATGGTTTTGTACATCATTTAACCTCTGAGCTTGTATTCATTTACCTATCTGACCCCTAAATTTTTTGTTTGACCCATCAAACCTCAAAACTTGTTAAATTATCCTTCTTAACCCTTAAATTTAAAGTATTAAATTTATTTCAATTTATATTTTATTTTTAATATATATTTAAATTAATTAATAAAATATTTTTATATAAAATATTTTTTTTCATGCTTTATTTTTTGTATATCTCTTTTACTTTGCATATATTTTTTTTATAAAATAATACTGAAAAATAATTATACCATAATTAATAATTGTTTTCATTTAATCTAATATTTATTTTAGTTTATTTTTTTTGCTAATTTTAATTTCTTATACAATATTGATTTTTAGTTTATTAAATATTCATTTTATGACTATCATAGTTATTTATGTTTTTTTATCTATTCATTTTAAATTTATCTTTCTATTATATGAAAAATATATTGAACAATATAATATAATAATTTTGTTGGCCATTTCAGCTGCCTGCAACCTGTTCATTTAGATCTCATCTCGTAGTTTCCATAAATAGAAGAGCAAGGCAACAATGCATGTCTCCAAATAAAATTTCAAAAACAGCGCCCAACGGCATAAAATGCTAAAAACAGTTGTGATATCTCATTTTCACACTTGTAAACACATTTATGAGTTACTTCCAACATTTAATTTTAATTTTTTTTTTGGCATAAAATGGAGTACTTATTATAAAGTTAATCAAGCTCATGGTAGTACTGAAACACGTAACAGGCCTTAAAAATGCTATAAAATTTTTGCAATCTTTCAAATGATCAGTTACATAATTATATATAAAACGTTTTCATAAAAGGTTTGCAAAGCATTATGTTTACAAATATCTATTCAAAATTTAAAAATGTTGCATAGAAACCTAAGTCTTATAATGCAATGTCTCACATCCAGCAAAACCCGTTTCACATCAAAACATACGGTTAAAGCGCGATTTCACAGCTTTATAGGGCAAAACATTTAAAAGCGTTTGAAAACTATATATATATATATATATATACACACACACACACACACACACATACACATTAGGGTCTGACTACTACAACATTACTGACTAATTCCTTTTTATTGTACATACTTCAAGCACAGACTTCTAGGATAAGGGTAGAAGTCCGTCATACCAAAAAGACTATGTACTTGATAAATGGGTATATCAACGGGGTCAGTTAAAACTAAGTGAGTTCATAAGTTTACAAATGAGCATTATTTAAAACATTCAAATAAATGCTTTCAATTCAATCATTCATATGCATCCACATAATTTTCGATAGAAACCCTAAACTTCAGCTTGTCTCGCCAGAATCCATACTCTACTAATCTCTTGAATAAGTCTTTGATACTTATTCCTGATGGTTTAGTCCCGGGATAATTCCACCGAATTCAACCACAACCATATAGTACAGTCCCGGGATAATTCCATCGAGTTAAACTCAGACTATCTCTTATATCCAATTAATCGAGGTGAGTCTCGGGATAATTTCACCGAGTTTAACTCCCTATACACAGGTTCCGAGATAATTCTACCGAGTTCAACTTTGTGTTTATCGTGTTCTCGAGAAGACATCTTTAACTTTCTAATACTGTAGATTCTGAGATCTTAACTGGTGATCACACAACTCCTATTGCCTCCCAATAGGAAAACTTGTTTCATCGGATCTATACTGTTTTCAAAGCAATGATGTATGCATTTCAAACAAAGCATTTCATTTTAAAAATGATGATATGCAAATGTATAAACAATTTGCGTATAAAGAAATGCACTTCTAAATACTTCAAATGTAAACATTGATATAAACTCACAACTAGCTATTTTCCAAAAATGTCGATTAAACGATAACGCCCGTCAAGCTCTTGAGCTCCTTAGATCGCGTTGCTGGATCTAAAACAATTATCAAATAACGCTCGAGCAAGAATCTATTTCTATAGACATTTTAAACTCGAGGCAGACGCGTACTCATAAATTGGCGTGTTTTGTTTACGTCTAGTTTGGTGTATTTCTATTTATTTATCGATATAACGATTTATATCTCTTTTTTGTCTTTAGGTTTATTGCTTAAACCTAAATTTCAAACGTTATTTGATTTACTTATCAAATAACTAACCATATATACAATTTTGATGTTAATTTTTAGCGCATTCTCGTCGAATAACTAACATCGTATCTAATTCCGATAGTTTATTTGATTTTCGTAAAAAATATCTTATAATTACATATCCCCTTAATCCTTATTCTTTTTATTTATTCCATAGTTCAAAGTCCTTTTTTCCATTGGTTTTAAACTCAATTTAAAACCAAATAGCATTGTATAGCAAAAAGCGTCATCTTGCGCATTCTCAAAATTTCATTGTTATTTAATTTTTGTATCAAATAACCCAACATATTACATCAATTATAACATTTTCAAATTCTTTAATTCCATATCCCAAATTCACTTTACAAATGATATACGGGTTTTTGATATTTGGGTGCCTCAAAGGCACCCAAAAATCCAGTCTAGTGCCTCTTCTGGAATTAATTCCAGAAGAGTGCCTGGGACCACCGGTTCCGCATTCTAGGAATTCGGAACAGGTGGTGTTCCGCATTCCTAGAATGCGGAACGCTTTAATCAGCTGATTAATTAATAATCAGCTGATTAAAGCGTGTTCCGCATTCTAGGAATGCGGAACACGCTTCCCCAATGATTGGGGAGACAGTTTTGTCTCCCCAATCATTGGGGCAGCAATGATTGGGCACTAAAATGCCCAATCATTGCTGATTATTAATTTTTTAAAAACCCTTTTATTTAAATAATTATAAACTAAAAATAATATAAAATAATTTTATTTTATTTAACTAATGATTTTAACAGACGATATTAACTAATGATTTTAACTAATGATTTTAACAGACGATACTGAATTTAACAAACGCTTATAAATAAACGACAAAATTTAACAGACGATATAAATATTTATTTTATTTAACTAATGATTATAACAGACACTGATAAAAAAATAACAATTATAACACACGAATATAATATACATAATATAGTAAACATACAACATATACTAAAATACAAAAATCGATAAATAAAGAAAAATATGAAATCTAATCCTCATATCTACGAGTCCTCGGTCTCTGTATCCTCAAACCGTGAGTCTCTCGTCGGTGCCGCGAGCTGTCTGTGATCGAGTGAAACTGTCTGGGTACCGGAGGGCTCTCGCCGCTGTCGGGGGCGTCCTCGTCCTGAGCTGAATGCTGAACGTCTACTGCTGCTGGTGGTGGTGCAGTACCGGTCTCCTCCTGTGTGGGCGGTAGGAGTCTAAAAGATGGAGGTGTGAGATCCGGTCGTGATAAAAGCTCCTCGTACGCCTCTGAACCGATCTCCGGACCGAATAACTATGACTCTGACAGTGTAAAATGTAGCTGTGATGGATCCTGGGCCTGGTGAGAAGAAGATGGCCGCGAATGTGACGTCGACGGCTGATCATCCGAAGGCATCGTGGGACGGTAACAGTGATCGAAAGACGTGAACGGTTGAGCATCTGTATATGGCGCTGGACGGTAATACTGATCTGATGCAGCAAACGGCGGTGGTGTGGTCTGCTGAAACGGAGACGCCGGTGGTGTGGCCTGCCGGAACTGAGACGCCGGTGGTGTGGCCTGCTGGAACTGAGAAGCCGGTGGTGTGCCCAGAGAAGTGGTATATGCTGTCTGTCCGTACGACGGCTCAATAAACGGCATCGACGAAGGCGGGACCTGATACGATGATACCTGGGGTCCCTGAAATACAAAGTTAAAAACGCAACATTTAAAATATATATTTAACTACGAGTTAAAAAAGCAATAAATTAAATTATAAATGACATGAAACCTGTGAGAAATAGGTCTGATGCCACGGAGGCTGTGATGCTGAAGTGGAAGTGGAACCGTAGTACTGAGTCGGGCCATAGTACTCCCCCCGTCTCTCTGTGGTGGCTGTAGGATCGAAGTGGAAGTAGACCGGTGGGGGGATAGGGTCTGCCGGGCGCTCGCGAGGCGGGGCGGCTCTAGGCTGCCGTCTACGCGCTCCCCTGATGTGAGCCAGATCGATGGTCAGGGGAGGAAGAGGAGGTAGTGCGTAAGCCGGAACTGCTGGCTCTGGTGGGGGCAGTGTGACGTCACGGCGCTCCTCTCCGTAAGCTAATTGAGAACTGCGTGCAGCAGTCCCAATCCTAGACGCACGCGCCTCTCTCTGAAGGGCGATCATCTCGAAAGTGTCGCGCTGTTTACATCAAAGAAACAAATTGTCAGTGTATACAATAATAAGAGAAATTTAATAATAAAATAAATACGTACACTCTGTCCGGCCGCTGAGCCCTCATGGGTAATCCAACGCCGGTTGCGGCTCCGAAACCACTCCATATACGCTGAATGGTAGTGAGGTGGACGCTGGAGCTGATAACCCTGAACAACGTAAGCCGCTCTGTTGTTCCAAATCTGAATGTAATCTGAGAGCAGTTCATCAAAGTTGTAGTTCCCCTGATACTGGATGTTATGAAGGCGCCGATCTTGCATAGCAGGCAGGGGAATGGGCTGCTGTAAGCCGAACTGCTGCAGAACCCTATCCGGCTGGTGCCACTCCACGATGTGATAGTAGATCATTGGCACTCGGGCACGCCAAATATGTCGCCCTGTCAGGTACATCTGTGGGATGGACTGGAGAACGTCGTCGGAGTATGGCTGCCAAACGATCTGCGCACGTAAATTAGAAAGTTAGTTAACATTTGCCAGGACGTTAGTTAAATTCAAAAAAAAAAATTAAAACTTACATCATCGTAACGCAGCCCGTCCAATAACAGTCTGAAGTGAGAAACTGAGTGTCTGGGAACTCGTGGTGTCCCCCGCTCCCGCTGTCTGGGACCCCCCATCTGCACATATTATTAAATTATATTTTAAGTGTACTGAAAAACGTAAAATTAAGATAACTTCATACGAAAAATGTACCTGTCACCCAAAGGCAATCCCCCCGTGACATCAAAGTCGGCCAAACGGGGTCGCAATGGCCTAAGTCGCTCGTAAGCCCAGAGCTGTAGAATCCACACGGCGCCCCCGATGTTCTGTCTGTCCGCCGAAGCAGAGGCGCAGAGGCATAGCTCGTGGTACAAATACGCCAGAACAGCCGATCCCCAGCTAATATCGCGCAAGTGGCCTAAATCCGCCAGATGCGGAAGAATCCTCACGCCCAAGTGGCCGCTGTTCAAGTCCGGAAAGCACAGACCCTGTAAAGCAGCCCAAAGGTAACCTCGAACCGCCTGGTCAACCTGATC
The DNA here is from genome assembly GCF_937616625.2 of Mercurialis annua. Taxonomy (NCBI): domain Eukaryota; kingdom Viridiplantae; phylum Streptophyta; class Magnoliopsida; order Malpighiales; family Euphorbiaceae; genus Mercurialis; species Mercurialis annua. The sequence goes on along the minus strand of NC_065575.1, from coordinate 167,404 downwards.
CTCTGTAGCACCCGCAGGCAATACCGTCCATCCACCAAACTGGGCTGACAACCAAGCACCACTGACCCACGAGGACCCCGGTTTACGGGGACGGCTGACCTCTAACTGCCTCCCTAAAAGAGGAACAGACACCGTGTTCCAATCCCGTATACGAGGTCCGGTAACTGGCGTCCCATCCACTGGGAGCCCTGTCAGGATGGCCACGTCCTGCAGCGTGATAGTACACTCGCCCTCTGGAAACCAAAACGTGTGTGTCTCTGGTCTCCACCTCTCCACAAGAGCTGTGATAAGGCACAAGTCAACTGGAAACTGGCGCATCGCGAGAAAACCAGACATGCCAGTCTGAATAATCCCATTCCTGATGCGAGAATCTAGCTCGTGAAATGGAGTAAGTCTGGCGCTCGAACGTGACCCTAAGGAAGACTCGTCGCCCTGAAAATATAAAAATTATATAAAAATTAGGACACTAAAAATTATAACCAAATTAGGACAATAAAAAAAAAGATTTTACCTGGTTATCCCAAATAACCGAGGATCTGTGATCGTCCTGCATTGTCAGAACGTCTGGCACCAACGGCCCAGGAGTGTAGTAGTCCCGACGTTCAGCCATAGCTGAAATAACAAATACATACAATAAGAATAATACATTAGTGAATGATATTCGTAAGAATTACTAAAAGGAGATTCATAAGAATAATACATTACTAAAGTAACATTCATTAAAACAATAACAATCATCACAAATACAATAACAGTCATCACAAATACAATAACAGTCATAACTACTTCCTGTCTATTGCACGATAACAGTCATAATCTACTCATCTCGGATAGGATTGGTACAATCATTTGCATTGTGACCCCGGCGACAACATCTACTACACCAGTTAGGACTCGGATCTTCCCTGTATTCCTGATCCATCTCGTTCCTGAAGCGCTGGTTGACTGGACGCCCTCTTTTTCGACGCCATTCAGGGTTTGGAATGAAGTGGGGTTCGCCTACGCCGGACTTCTTCCAGTATGTGCCGGCACGTAACACTTTAAATGGAGTGTTCCAGCATTGAATTGCAAACTTGGTCTGGTAATGCCAATGCACAAACTCAAGAGGGTTCAGCTTCTCCTTCGCACAAACGGCCATAGCATGAGAGCAGGGCAACTTAAATTGCTGGAATTTATCGCACGTGCATTTCTTATGCTGAAGGTTTACCGTATGGGTATTTCCTCCTCTCCCATTTGAGTGGTTCTTCCTAGTTTCCACTTTGCATGTCATCGTAGAACGGTCGTACGTCTGACTTGTATGAAAACGGGTCTTCTCCCCCCTCTGCTTCAGTAGTTGGATGCATATTGGGGTGTAGTGAACGTTTGTAGCAATCAACTCCTCATACGTCTTCCAACGCGTGTCGAACATTTTAACCATCCGAGCAAAAATTCCTCAAGCATTGATGTGATCGGAAGCCCCCTTATATTCTTCAGTGTCGCGTTGACAGACTCAGCATAGTTAGTTGTCATCACATTGTGCCATTGCCCTTTTTTGTCAGACACCCTTGTCCACTTTTCTTTAGGCCGCTTTTCTTGCTTAGTCAGCCATGCATACGCTTCTGGGCTTCTAATCTCGATCGCTGCCTTGTAGCGTTTATACTTGTGCTTCTGATATGCTCGGCCTATGTTGCAAACCATAATATTAGCGCATAATAATAACCTATGTAGCGTTTATAATGACTCGTAAAAAATCATTACCTGCTTTATCCGCCAGCTTCTTCAAAACCTTGTTCCTAAACTTGGTCTGAAAATTACTACAGAAATGTCTGATGCAAAACTTGTGGGCGACACCGGCCCATTCAGGACGCTTCAGAACCGACAATATTCCAGCGTGCCGATCAGATATAATGGCCACCTTCCTTTCGCAAATCACGTGCTCACGCAAATGTTCAAAAAAGTACTCATAACTGGCAGTACTTTCAGATTCAACAAGTGCAAATGCCAGTGGCATGATGTGACTGTTCCCATAGATTGCCGACGCGATCAACAAGGTCATTTTGTATTTGCCATACAAATGAGTACCGTCGACGAACAAAACTGGCTTGCAAAAATGAAACCCTTCAATTGTCGGTTTGAAAGTCCAGAACATTCGGATGAACGTTACGACTTTCGGCTGAATGATCCCGTCGGTGTACACCTCAGCGCCTACAAATCACAAGTTCAACAAAATTAGAATTATTACTTGAAGCAACTCGTTATATAACAAATTATATAACAAATTAGAGTTATTACGTATACCTTCTGCATCCCAGAAAGATCCAGGGTTGACATGCATCATCTCGTTCATGAACTTGTGAACCATACCAAATGATTCATACCAGCCACCGTAAACATCAGCTATTGCCTTTTCCTTTGCATTCCAGGTTCATTTATACGGAGGCCTAACTCCAACTTGTTGCCAAATTCCAGCTCTGAGGGTATCGATCCGTATATCACGTTGCAGCTTTACTTGACCCTTGATATAGTCTGCGATTGCAACAGACCCAAAATTCCGATGGTTTGGATCAGGTAACAGCTGATTGCACGTGTGCGGGCCAATATATTTTGTCAACGTCCACGTCTGAGTTGCTTGCAGAAGTGTAGCGCGCAGCCACCATTTACATACAGGGTTCTGCCTGCAAGCCAACACTATTGTCGAGTTGGTAGTCCGGCGACCCTTGAACTCTCTTCCCACCCCGACCGAATAAGTAGTCGCACAAGCTCGGACGGCATCGCGATTTGGGAGTACCATCCCTACTCGGAATTCCATCCCAGGATCCCACATAATCTTTTCATCATCCTCCGGGGCGACGTCAAAGTCGCAAAGATCCGCCGTTCTTACATGCTCAGGAAGTTGCGACTCATATTGTGAATCTGCTCCTAAGTCTTCCTCGACATCCTCTTCGTTGCTGTCGTAGAAATCCTCTTCTTCCTCTTCTTCCTCTTCACCACTACCCCTCTCAGACCCGCTTGAATCACCTAAGACCAACTGATCTAGTAAAGTCTTGTTGCGAACCACGGCCTCGTATCACTACAAAAAAACAGACCTTTAATGACGGGAAAACCTGTCATGTTAGGCTAAAATCCCGTCGTTATAATACTATAACGAGGGTAAAATTCCCGTCGTCACCCGTGGTAATAGCCTCTATAACTAAAAGTAATAATGACGGGAAATAAACTCTAGTAATTGATAGATATTTACAACGAGACTCTAATACCCTCGTCATAGAGGACTTTAATGATAAAAGACTTACCGTCATTATTTGTTTATCCCGTCATTAAAAGATATTACTTTATGGATTTATTTTTATTATTACATTGTATATTAATTAATTTATTAATTTTTTGATCATGTATTAATTTTATTTTAGATTTTATATTAATAAAGATTCTCTGTAATTGTTGTACAATTAATAAAAAGAATTAATATAAACAAAATAAATACAAAATTGATAATATGTCTAAAACGATTTATATTGATCCAACAAAAAGCATTCATATATGTCTCCTGATAAAAAAAACATATGTATGTAATGTACTTTTCAATGAACATTAACAGAACCTTAAAAGAATAAAATAGTGTGCTAAAAATGGGCTATGTTCTTCGATTCAATGTCTTGTCTTCATGAACTTATAGTCTTGTCAAAAAGAGCCTACAAAATAAGTAAAAGAAAGATAAATAAAATCAAACTCTAATTTAATATAATACCAACATAATGATATAACTTCAGATATAAACACTAAATAATAATTAGATTAAACGTTGAATTAAAACTATAAACAATGAATTACTAGAATAAGATATTAATATTAACACTAACCAAAATGTTGGGTTTAAGAATGATGAACCTGCAAATAAAATGAAAACAAATATCAATATGCTAGATTGAATTGAATGAACGTAAAATTAAATAAAAATCAGTGCTTGAACTAAAATTATCAAGGAATGTTACTTTAAACGGATAAACTGATGTATCGAGTCATACCATACCTATAATTGCCACAAAGAACAAAACCACAAGTAAAACAATAATATATTTAGCTAGCATAAATGCCATCTTCTCACAGATCAAATTTCTCATCAGATATACACACAAATGTCATCTTCTCAACATGTTGATCACTACTACTTTATTCAAAATGAACTCATAGTTATTAGTTAGCCTAACATAAGAACTTCAACCTCCATATACTTAGAAGCAATAATGTAAAAATAAAATCATTTAATTTCTATGCTATACATTTTAGCATACATTATTGCACTATTTGGCTGAAATATATACATAAACATCTATGAAATTTGTAAAGTTTTTGACTAGAAACATATGCAAAAACTCATTAAGTATTTCATTAGTTAGATTCTTAAGAGGAACATATTAAATCCAAGCAAAGCCTATAGTTGAGCATAGTAATTAATAATTCCTAATTATTAATAATATATGACAACAACTTACTTAAAATTTTAAACTGAACCCATTTTAGAATATGCATATACAAAGCCAATACATTAAAAGGCTAACCTGCAACAAAGTTATATATGCTCAATTTAAACACCAACAAGTAGGTAAATAAAGTTTGAATCTTTTTCATCAAACCACAAAAGCATTAACTTCATAACTTCAAAAAATATAAAGACTTCTAAGAACAGAAGATTTATAAGCAAATTTCTAATAAGATATATACCTGATGAAGATCATCATTGCTTCTTGTTGATGCCATTGATGGTTGACTGTTGTCTTTCTCGATTTGTTCTAATCTATTTTCAATTCCATCAATGCGTTTTTGAAGCACACCATTTTCTTCCTCCTTTTCAAGAAGTCTAGCTTCAAGCTTTTTAACATAAGAAGAGTTTGATTCAACCAAATGCTTTCTCTTGATTCCACCGCCATAACAAAATACATGGCTGTGAGACTGTGATCCAAAGCATTTCTCGATGAGTTCTATATCATCGAAAGATGTATTAGACTCCTTCACCTTCATTATTTCATCCTACAAGAATTCCTTAGTATGAATACAATATCACAACTAGCATGGTCAAAGAAAACTTACTAAAAGATATATTAATAATACTTACATATTTGTTCATTGCTTCTTGATCAACTAAATTTCCATTTTTTTGCCTAGTCGCAAAGAAAACTTTTGAACTATCAGGAGGATTACCATCTTTTCCTCCCTGTAAAATTAAGAACAAATGATAAAGTCATCTAATTTATCTAAAAAAAATCCACAAATAAAATACCAAAGACTCTTATCTACCATGCCATATATAAGATCTCTATGTGGCTTGCTTCCGCTACGATGAGGTATCCTCATTTTTGAAGTATTTCGGTTGGAAGAATTTCGATTGCTATTTTTCTACATATAAAAAGAAGTTAAGTAACCATTTATGTGAAAGAACTAAAAATAAATAAAATAGTTATAGTCCAATTATAATCAGATGTTAATTGAAGTTCAATTACTAGCTAGTGTTTTCGTACACTCCATGGTTGAGTGTCTTAACCATATGAGTTTTATACAAGTGGTTATACTATATTACTAAATAGTATTGTTTTAGTCCTGATTGGCTATGTAAGTTTATTCAAATTAATACAAAAAATTATTCTAACTGGACATCATATTATCTTAAGAAGTGTTTTTCCTCAAACAAAAAAAATCTAACTTAATGTTTATTTACAACTACAAGATTTTAAGTTCGAATTTATAATTTGTGTTATTATTAAAATTTATATAATTTGTTTTTAAAAATAGTGTAATCTTATTACTTAATTATTCATTAAATTTATTTATTCTCGTTATCGATATATTAGAAATTGAATAGATAAATTATATATGATTACTTCTGAAGTAAATATTTATTTTTTGTAAATAAAAAACAAAAATAAAATAAAAATTAGATTAAGCAAACACAATTTTCATTTTTTAATTTTTATTTTAGAAAACAAAAAAACTGAAAAATCGGGAGAAAGAAAAGAAAATTAAAATTGAAAAACATAAAAAAAATTCACAACAGACCCTAATTAAACTTGAAAAGTAGACCCAAATTGCCAATGAAACCAAACATTACTGGATAATCAAGATGAACCCAACAATTTTACCAAAAGTAATTCGCAGGGCCACTAAGAAACAAACTAAATATAGTAAGCAAAAACAATTATAAGTAAAATGATGTGCCAACAATCCAATCACGTTCTATAAAACTATCAAATTTCAAAATAGCGGCAAACTAAACATTAAAGCAAGGATTACCCAAATTAAATAATACCTTAAGCAATTTTTCACTCCCTCTTGATAATCACCTGCTTCAAATTGTACAGAATAAAAAAAAACATCAGTTGTGATTAGAATAGAGGCACGTATGAAATAATTAGGGATTTTTCTTAGTGATTTTTCTAGGGATTAGAGATTCTTAGAGATATACCTGGCGTGTTTCTTTGAATGATAATTACGCGTGTTTTCTAAAAACGAAATTAGGGGTTATTTTAATGAGAAAACAACAAAAATGCCAAAAATTGGGTTCCAATTACACTAATTGTCATTTAACTCATTTATTTTACATTCACACCACAAAACACCAAAACTTTACATTCATGCCATTCCAATTAGAAAAAGACATGTGGTCATTCTTTCTCTTTCCCACGTGGTCTTTTTTTCTCTCTCATGTGTCCCCTTTCTCTTTTTTTTCTCTCTTTCTTATCACGTGGTCCCCCCCCTTTTTCTCTCTCATGTGTTTCTCTCTCTCTCTCTCTCTCTTGCCATGTGGTCCCCCTTTCTCATACACACACCATATGCCTAAATAATTTATTTATATTACATAAATTTTGAAAATAATATTATTTTTAATTTTAAAAATTTAAATTTATTAAATTTTAAAAAATAAATAAATACACAAATAATACAATTTTTATAAATTATTTAATTTTTACGCCATGTATAATTATATATTATGATGTATCATTCATGTATAAATATATATCATGATGTATCTATAAAATACATTTTAAAAATATTTATATCATGTATAAAATATGTATCGGAAAATGTATAGATATATAAATGAACCTATCGAATTAGTCGGTTGGTTCAATTAAATTGATAAAAAATTAAAAATTAAAATTAAAAAGTTTAATTAATTCGGTTAATTAAACTCCAATTTACTACATATAATTCATTTTTTCCATCAATTTGTTTTGGAAAAGATAAACTAATTCACTTACGCGTCTTTTAACTATTTTTTTTAAATAATAAATTAATAATTATCTGATATTTCTGAGATGTATCGAAAATGAATCAAATATGTATCGAAAATGAATCAAATATGTATCAAAAATGAATCAAATATGTATCAAAAATGAATCAAATATGCATCGGAAATGTTCAAATATATATATAAAAAACATGTAATAAAATAAAAAAAATATAAAATAAGAAAAAAATATTTTGAACGATGGAATATATATCAAATATGTATCGGAGATGCATCGTACCGGGAATGTATCGAAGACGTATCAAATATGTATCAGAAATGTATCAAATATGTATCGAAAAATGTATCAAAGTTGTATCAAATATATCTCCAGCATTTTTGTAAATATTTTTTCTAGTATTTTGAATATTTTTTTAATTGTTTGACAGTATTTTTATAAATATTTTTCTAAATAGTTTTAAAAAGCTTCTATTCATAATAAATGGAAAATAAAATAAAAAATAAACATATGAAAAACATAATTATAAAAGTTTCTTAGCTTTTAAATTAATTAACATGTCTTCTCCAACCATTTTTGTTTCGGAAAGTCAATGTGACATCTCATGTTTCTCAAATAAAAAAAATAACTATGTATGTATCAAATATGTATATAAAAAAACATACATGTAATGTGTGTAATTAATTTTTTGATACGTCGCAAAGATGTATCAAACATGTATAAAAAATGTATGTAATAAAAGTACAAAAAAGAATTTCGAACAATTAAATATGTATGGAGATTTATCAAATATGTATTAAAAATGAAAGAAATATGTATCGGAAATGTATCAAATAGATATATAAAAAATATGAAATAAAACTAAAAAATATAAAAACAAGAAAAAATAATTAAGAAAATGTTTCTATCATGTTTAATTTTTTTGATAAAAAATCATGTATAAATTATGTATCGGATATGTATCAAATATGTATAAAAATATATCAAATATATATTAAAAATATATTAAGTATTGGTCACATTTCTATTTCTTTGTTTACATTTATTTTTCATCAAAACATAGTCATTAGCCAAAGATTTAATTCCCACTTTATAAACCTAATCATTCTTTTAATTGTATCAAATATGCTTATTCTAAATTAAATTTTAATCTCTCTTTTTAATAATAAAAAAATTGAAATTTGCTACCGGAACCATCATCTCATTTCATCAATCATCAACGTTCTTCAACTTCCTCACCTGCTATCACATATTTTATGTATGCAACAATCTCAGTCCACATGAGATGAGAACATTTCTTACATTTTAATAAAACATAAAATGACTCATCTGATCTGCTTGAAACTAAAAACACCTGCACCTCCACATAAAAATTGCACAAACTGACTGTGCATCACTACTACAACGTCGTGATCGGTTGGCATTATTGATTCAAGAAAATACTAACTCTTATTCAATAATTAGACCAACTTTCATAAAACATCACACAAATTTAACTGATCAACAAACTGTTGCTTCCTCTTCCTTCGGGTTCCGCTGCCGGAGCCTCAACAAACTCCGTAGTCTTTGTTGGTTTCTCTTCCTTTAAGATTCCTCTGTAGTCTCTTCGACAGCAACAAGTATTCCCTCGGGAGTTTCTGCAGTTTTTTCTTCTCGAAATCTCTTCTTCTTCTTCGCTGCTCGAAGAAGAAGCCACCGGCAGTGACAGTGATGTTACCGACCACAGCACACCTGATTCTATCCGTCCTCTTTTTCTTCTATAGACTCATCATCACCGTCTTCATCAATATCTTCGTTGGCGTCGTCGTCCTGACTATCGAAATCGTCGTCGACACAGACATCATATTCATTACCGGCGAGACTCTATGTTTTTTATAAAGGAGGAAGAAAGATAAACCCAAATGGATGAGGTTGGATATAATATTAATAATGAAAATTGAGTTATTGCTACTGATACGCAGTAGGAAAATTCTAGAAAAGGAATGAAAGAAGGTGGAACACGTGTAGGTTGTTGATAGGGATGGTATGGGTGAAATAAAATTGATAGTTATGGTATTGATGTAAACTGTTAGATAAAAATGGCACAGAGTGAAAAAAAAAGTTCATATAATGGTTTTTTTTGTTATTTTCTCTATTTTAATTAGAAGATAAAAGGAGTTAAACATGGAGTAGGAAACTTCCAAAAAAATTGGTGGGAAATTTTGGCGCAAAATGTTTTACATTTACCCACAGAATATTATCATTTACTAGAGAGTAAAAATTTCCTAATTAATAATTACGTTTTTAACTAGGGGAATTACATATTCTTATAAAAAATTATAACTATTGGGCCTTTAATTAGGAATTTTATTTACTCTCGTTAAACTTTCGTGGTTAAAAAGCAGTTTTTTTGTAGTGTATTCCACGTACAATTCCAAAATCTCGAGTTGCGGATACCGCACGACCTCGTTCAGAATTCCAAACACATGCTCGTTATTCTCCACAGAAAACAACGAGTACGACCGTATCGCACCCTCAACTATTCTTGGAAGCCGGAAGTAGATTTTTGAAATTTCTACTTCCCCGTCGGTAGAAACTGCTCTTCTACAAATATTTTGTAATTCCTCGAAACTCATTCTCTCGCTAAGCGCCATATTAACCGGACGACCCCCGTGGTATTCTATTCCACACGGAGAACTCACAATACGGCCATCACACCATATCAACAAAGATATATTTGGACTCGTCATTTCTAATTAATAAACAGCAAATTTTAACACCGTTATATTTAAAATGCTAATCTTAAATTTATAGCGTTAACATATCAATTGTAATTACTATTACTTTATTTCTAATATTTTTTTCAAATAAAAATAAATTAAACATATCCTAATATAATTGTATGAAATTTCTAATTATAGACTTCCTTATTACATGAAATTTTTATATATATTCTAATATAATTATATTAAACATATCCTAATTTTTTTATATTATACATGCATTTCTAAGTTACAATTAAAGTCTAATATTTTGCTATATTAAAATTAATTTTATAACAATTTTACATATTATTAAATTTCTAACATTTATAAACACTAAAATTATTTAATACAATAATTAAAAAAATTACACGTACTAACCTCTTGTAGTCCTTTAAATAAATAAGTATCGAATAAAAAATATAACACTTCACGAAGAGACCCGTTTAGCTCTGAAATATAACTTCTTCCAACTTTTTCCCGAAATATTTTTCAAAATATAACCTCGAAACTAATTTTTTTCTCCCCTATACTCTTATTTTTTTTTTTGATTTAGTAATTTTTTTTCTTACAAACCCAACCCTCCCCCATCCCTTTTATACTAAATGCGTTCCGCATTCCAACGGTAATGTTGGCAGTGTTCCGCATTCCTAGGAATGCGGAACACCTCGTGGTCCGCATTCCTAGAATGCGGACCACGTGAGACCAGGCACTCTTTCGGAATTAACTCCGAAAGAGGCACTGATCTGGATTTTTGGGTGCCTTTGAGGCACCCAAATATCAAAAACCCATGATATACACTATACTCTAAAATCACATAACATTCTATCGTATAGACGTCGAACTATCGCGTTCGAACTCAATTTGAATGTCACATCGTTAGGCTAACACCATCAACTGAATAGCTCTTCCCCTTGACGATTAGGGACTGGCCATGAAGCCCTAATGGACTGCCACCTCAGACTATCCGGAGCAGAGCTCAGCTAATGGCGGAATTCTACCGCCGGCAAAATTTTGCTTCGGCTTAGCAGAATTTTGGCTCACCGTGGCATAATTTCTTCCATTGGGGAGCAGAAATCCTTGCTCACCGGAGCAAAAATTTCGACTGGCCAGAGTGTCGCCGGAGTTAGGGGCCAATCTCACATCAATTTCTCAATCACAACTTTTATTTTTCACCTCTCAAATCAATACATCAATTAACCATAGCTCTTAACAAATCACCAAAACTTCACAAACCCTAACAATTTTCTATCCAATCAAATCTAAAATCAACCAAGAAAAGCTTAAATTAAGTGGCTTAACTTGTTTTGTAACTTGTTAGCTTAAATCAAGTGACTTAAAATATACCAAAAAAATATTACAAGAAGTATTTTTCAAAAATAAATTTTGACACGGTATTTTTAAGAATATTTTATCTTATCATGGATATTTATCAAAAAACCCTAAATGAATAAATGAGGCTTTTTTTTCCTTTTGTGTAAAAGTGTCTACTAGCCTTAAATAGAATATAACATTCTCGAATTAATTACCATCTCTTCAATTATTTGTGATTACTTTAAATTTAAACCAATCGTAAATAAGCATATTCTTTATTTACTATTTAATAAATAAACACTCTTATAAATAATAATTTTTCAATATTAAGCAGTTACAAATATAAGAATTTAAAAAGGATATTAACCATTTCTAATAATCTCATGTAGAATAAGATATAAAATCTTGATCGCAGATTGTCTTACAAATAAAAATCAAAATTAAATAACTGATCTGTTATAAAAATCTAATTCTTCGTTGTGCAACATAAGGCTTATAAACTCTCACCTACTCAAAATGGACAATCAATTTTTTTTTTTTATAAAAAAAGGGTAACAAATTTTCATAAAGAAAGAGAATTATCATAATAAAAAATATCAAAAAAAAATAACAAACATAATCTTTAAACGATTTCATCTTCAGTTGTGAACAATTTTTATCTATATCCGATTCTTGATTCGTATATATCTGAAATTGATATGCTTCATCGATGAATTTACTAATAAAATATTAAAAAGATAAAATTGAGTCCGACTATTTATTATATTCTATATAAATAAAACAATAAAAAAAGAAATTTCTAGGGCCAATTGCAAGAAGTGCTAATTTCGCTAAATACATGTTTCGCCAAAATAATTACAACTTTACATTGCAAGTTTTGAGTTTTTTTTTTGACTTCTTGTCCTAACTTTATTTACCTGTTTTGTTTTTTTATTTACCAAAATACCTTTTTCGGTATTTCAATTTCGGTTTTCGGTTTTTTCGGGTCGGTCAACCAAACCGACCGGCATTTTTTTATATAGTGTAAGATTAGTGTATATATTGTGTTAATTTTTATTTTTTACAGATTTTTTTCTAGAATTTTTAATTTTATTTTTTATAGTGGAACAGTAGTGTATATATAGTGTTTTTATGATGTTTATATAGTGTACAATTAGTGTATATATAGTGTATAAATAGTGTATAAGTGGTGTATAAGTAGTGTATAAGTGGTGTATAAGTAGTGTATAAGTAATGTATTTATAGCATTTTGTAGTGTTTTTTGTGGTTTAACCATGAAACACTGCAAATACACCATAAACACTGCAAATACATCATAAACACTGTAAATGCACCATAAACACTGTAAATGCACCATAAACACCGTAAATGCACCATAAATATACTAAAAACGACAGAAATACACCATTAATACACCAAAAATACACTAAAACGTAAAGATATTATAAAATTATTACAAATGCATCATAAATCAATATTGTCTTTACAAAATCAGTAGCAATAAACAAATATATGAATAAGAGAAGACAAAATAAATAATTATATGAATAATAGAACAATTTTATAAACAAAAAATTATAGATCTACAATAATTTATTTACAAAATATTTAAATCATTAAAAAAATCTAAAAAATTACACAAATCTAAAAACGAGTCGAGAAATCCATAGCGCGAACGGAAAAGACGAACGGACTAGCGCGAACGGAAAAGACGAACGGAAAAACGACCGGAAACGACGAGAAATCTATCGGAAGTAGACAAACGGAAGCGCGACCGGAAAGACGAACGGAAAAGACGAACATAAAAGTAATCGAAGGAGATAAACTGAAAATCAAATAAAAAAGAAGAAGAAAAGAAGAAGAAAAGAAAGAAGAAGAGAGAGAAAAAAGGTGTCTATTTAAAAATTTAACCTAAAATAAAATAAGGTTTCTTTATATAGTGAGTATTTTTGATAAATAAGTTAGCTTATTAGGTAATGTAGAATAAAAGAAAAAAATGTGATAAAATGGTGTAAATACTTTACCCAAAACAGATATTTGGAAAATAATCCCTTGCAAAAATAGGCTATTATCGGCGGCAGCAGAAACTAAATTAAACTTTAATTAATTTTACTTTAAATTAATTTTACAATTGTTACAAATTGATCTATAATCACTGAAGTCACTAGTACAATGGATTAGACTTAAGCAGTGAAAGTTAAAGTTGTGAACAATTATCAATTGTATCCCTCTCAACTTCTCAAGAAAAACCAAATGAATTCATATGCGGACATTGCGTCGTGGGTGAGACAGTCGAGGAAATTGTATAAAGAAGAAGGAAAGCGTAATATTTACTAAATCAACAGTCGAATTGCAAATTAATATTCCCAAGTTGATGATCTGATCAGAAAAGGGCGATGATGCGGTGGTTGTTTGTTTTCGGTGGGGGATTGCTTGTTGGAGCAGTTGCGATTGTGTCTCTGGAAGCTTTTCTATTGTATTATTTCTTCCTCAACAGATTGGCGCACAAGAGGATTCAACGCGCCAATTCGTTCTCTCAACACCTCGATCCTCAGCAGTCCTTGGAGAATTATTACAACAAGAAGGTTATCATCTCTCTCTCTCTCTCTCTCTGTGTGTGTGTGTGTGTTTTCTGTTGCTTTCGATTACGACCGATCAATCAATTAAACAATCAATCGCAGGGGGTTGTGTGGATTCTGGAGTCCAAAAATGATAAACTCTCGAAGAAAAAGGATATCTTCGAGGTGAGCCCTGTTAAGAAATATGGGAACATCAAGGATAGGGTTCTCATTTTGACAGATTCAGATGCTTCCCATGCCTCTGCTATCCCCTTAACCCATTGCTCGGTAGAAGCTGTTTCCGCTTCAGATCTTCCCTCTAGAAAGTGGTATTTCTTTTTACCTTACTGCATTCTACTCTTACATATGAAATAACCTTTTCATTTCCATAGCCAAGCTGTTCAAATGTGTACACCTTGTCTACCGCATTGCAGGGCCAAAAGATTTCCCATAAAATTAGAAAGCAAGACTTCAGTAATATATAATGCAAGTAAGACAGTTTACCTTTATCTTGAAACTTCTTGGGAGAAGGAGTCATGGTGTAAAGCTCTTCGTCTTGCATCATGCAATGACAACAAAACCCTTAACTGGTTCACCACCATGAATCAAGAGTTCCACACTTACTTGACATCTTTAAATACCGGATACCCTTCACTTATGAAACCCTCTGCAGGGTTCCATGCTGAACCTGCTGATAGGTTCACTAAGCTTGATGGATCTGGATCAAAAGTTCGCTTGTTTCTGAAAAAGCTTGCTAGAAAAGCTTCAAGAACCTCTGTGGAGACCAGGGGAACTTTTTCGTTGAGCCGCGAAGAGAGAATATTTAATGATAGGACTCGGTCATCACAAGATCCTGCTCCGACGGCTAGCTTGGTAAAGACAACAGCAAAGGCGCTTCCCAGTTCCGAGGAGGAGAATATGACGGCACTTCCTTCGTCAACCTTTTCTCGTTCAGCAAGCCAGAGCCCTAATTCTGATGTGGATTCTGATGACAAGTTCAATGTTGATGAAGGAACACTATGTTGGAATTTGCTTATTTCTCGTTTCTTTTTTGATGCCAAAAGCAATGCCAGTTTAAAGAATGCAGTGCAAGCACGGATTCAGGTATCACAAAATGTGACTGTATTTGTTTGTGTGCATCACTTTCAGCTATGCTCTTAAACAAATTGGAGATTGTTTAGATTGTATGGAATTGTTACTGTACAGCACTATGGGTGACTGGTGGATTATATTAATTTCATCTCGACTTTAAGATTCATTGACTATAGCGCAACTGAGGTTTCCTTGCCCGTCTACTAGCGCTGAAAATATTTAACTGTCCCATGTTTCCTTTTAGTTCTGGTTATGTTCAGTAATATAAGGAACGTCCAAAAATTGCGGACGGATTTGTTATATTATATGTTCTGAAAGCACGAAAAATTGGAATTTATGTGTCATCGAGCGCATTGGATTATTTTAAACAAAGTTATGTAAATACTATTTTTGTTGTGTATGACATGCCTACTCAGATAGTGAGTCACCTTTTATCTTTAGTACAATGTTTTTTGATCTCCGAATTTTGTGTAACAGAGAACATTGTCCAATATGAGGACACCGAATTACATTGGTGAAGTCATATGTACTGATCTGGCCCTGGGAAGCCTTCCACCTTATATTCACGGTATTAGAGTTCTGCCTACAGACATGAATGAGGTATGGGCATGGGAGATTGATGTTGAATATCGTGGCGGGCTCGTTCTAGATATTGAAACAAGATTGGAAGTTCAAAACCTTGAAAAAGATATGGTGGATGCAAACTCAGAATCAAGCTCTGTTGGGGATGTATCTTCAGAACTTCTGGAAGGTATTGAATATTTTGGAAAAGAGCTAAATATTTCTGAAGGAACTGCTGATATGCAAGAAAGGAGGAATGAAGGAAATCTTAAACTAGGTATGGTTTTATTTGCGCCGACTTGGATTTTATTGTGCTCTTTATGTGTATGCTTCAAAATGCTTACGCACATCGTCACATGCAAACTAAACCTTTAATTGGAGTCAGCTATATGTAGGGGTTTGCAAAAAGCATACCAAACTGAGCCGAAAAACCGAACTGAATTGAAATTGTAAGAATGGTTCGATCATTGAGAAATTATGGTTTGTTTAGGTTGATGTTCTTACAAATATTTGGTTTTCGGTTCCGTTTGGACAATTTAAAAGCTGAAATAACCGACAAAACGAATAAATAGCAAAAAAACTAAAAAAAAATATTTCTTTAAATATAATTACATGTATATATATTTAATTGATAATTTTTCAAAAATTATATCTTTGTATTTATAGTATATATTCTAATTTAATATTGTATATGTAATAAATATTTTATTTACATAAAATCTGTTATAAAACTGTTTAAAATATAGTAGTCTTCATGTTTAATACATGAATTAATAAATATTATAGATGGGGAATATAAATTTTAAGCTATTTATTTATGGAATATTAATGAATTATTGTTTTTTGAAAATTCTAATTAGACAATATTTTAATCTTATTTATTTTTGACTAAACATTATTCATAATCATAAATGTAGTATATCCTATGTTGCACGTAAACGAAAACGAACACCGCGAAACATCTTTTTTTACGATTTAAGAAACTGAATTGGAAGCGGAAACACATGGAATGTGTAAATGATAAAAATATAGAGATATGCTATAATTATGAAAAATTATAATTTTTGTTTATATATCAGAAAGTGCAAAAAGTAACAAACAAATTAGGACGGAAGGAGTATAATAAAAAAAATTATTTTTTAGAAGTAAAAATCTAAATTTTATTCAACTTAACCAAAACAAACCAAATTGACCAAATGATTCAGTTTAGTTCGATTGCTGTTGGAGCTATAGTCCGGTTTAAATTTTTTAACGAATTTTGGTTTGGTTGGTTTTGGTTTATGTTAAATCAAACTGAACCGACCGGTTCACAACCCTAGCTATATGAATTCTCTTCTGTACTCAAGAAAACACTAAATTTGGCCAAATATGCCCATTGTCCTTGCTGTTTAGCATCGTTTTATCTACAATGATTTGTTGACTTGATGTATTGATGTGAGTGAACATCTTACATGATCCTTCAGTAGTATTTTAATGAAGGAACATGACTTATGAGAACCAAATGACTTCTTGTTTATCCCGGTAAAAGACTGACTGACTTTTATGCTTACCCAATTTTGTAACAAAATAAGATTGATCTCTGTAGCATGACAAACATGTTTTAAAGCAGACTAACATAGTTGCAGAGATAAAATTAATTTGAGCAAAAAGGTTTTCGGAATACAATCAATATCAGTTAAAAAATGTAATTCTTTTACAGTTCTTAAGACAATGTGAGTAAGCAAGTTAATATCAGTTAAAAGATGTAATTTTTCTATAGTTTTAAGACAATGTGAGTAAGCAAGGTTAAAAGTCAATTACTTTATCACTGTAAGATGGACTAAATTATATATGAACTGGTTTAGTGAAAATTGATTATGAATGGAATTAAGTATAATCTGCCTTTCTGTATTGTAGATGGGTTGAAACATTCTGCAAGTTTTTTGCCAGCGTCAACTAACATATCTAGGTGGAAGTCTATTCTTCATTCCATAGCAAAACAGGTTTCTCAGGTTTGTATAATACATTAATAGATTCTGCTTTTATTCTATTTGCGTATTGCATATGGTTGCAAAAAATTTGTGAGTCAAGGTCCTGAAGCTTTTCTTGCTAGATAGTTCATTCGCACACAAAATTTACTTTACATTAAGTAGTATAATTGGATTATTCAATGGCTAAATTTTTATTTTTCAAATGATGTTTAGATATTATGATGATGACGACTTTTGAAATTGGCTAGCATCTGTAAGGTGTTTTATATTGTACTTGGTTTTGTTTCTTGCATGTGTGATACTCCATTTTTTTCTGTCTATTGTGATTTTTCAATACAGTATTTACTTCATATGAATGTGTTATTTTTTCTTCGAGGAACTTCATATGGATGTGTTTTATTTCTTCATGGACCTTTCTGAACATGCAATATGCAGCTTTGCATCTAAATTGGTTGCCATTTAATTTTTCAAGCTGGTTTGACAGTGCAGAAAAATAAACTAGTAAAAGGGAAAAGAATTGAAATGGTTGCATTGCAAAATCTAAAACTTGGTAAAAGACAGGAATTCTGTCTGCTATAACACATTGTTATTTATTGTCTTACACGAGTAGTCCTTAATTGTGTCTGCGTGAAGCGAAAGCTTCCATTTTTTCAC
The DNA here is from genome assembly GCF_937616625.2 of Mercurialis annua. Classification (NCBI taxonomy): domain Eukaryota; kingdom Viridiplantae; phylum Streptophyta; class Magnoliopsida; order Malpighiales; family Euphorbiaceae; genus Mercurialis; species Mercurialis annua. The sequence goes on along the minus strand of NC_065575.1, from coordinate 149,294 downwards.
TAACTAGCAATGTTTTTATTAAGGTGCCCCTTTCTTTGTCGATAAGGATAGCATCCCTTCATGGAACACTGCGGTTACATATAAAGCCTCCTCCTTCAGATCAAATATGGTATGGTTTCACATTTATGCCTGATATAGAGTTCGACTTGGAATCATCTGTTGGGGAACATAAGTTTAGCAGTGCACATATTGCTTTGTTCTTGATCAATCGGTTTAAGGTATGAAATTTCTGTAATCACTTGATTTTTACTATTTGATTTTCACATTGTAAGCACACAGTTATATATTTTCTTGCATCTCTTTGCAAATTTTATCTCCACTTGATATCATGTATGCACCCAAACTTGGTGCCAGTGACTTCAAATGATGCTAATTCACATCTGCAGGCTGCCATCAGGGAAACAATGGTGCTTCCAAATGTTGAAGGCTTATGCATTCCAGGGATGTTGGCAGAAAAGGATGATTGGGTCCCTCGGACAGTTGCTCCCTTTATGTGGCTTAACCGAGAAGCTAGTAGTGACCAAGCCACTTCGTCTGAATCCCTTAGCGCTCAGTTTGATGAGACAAAAATAAAGGTGTCTCAGAGAAAAGCCTCTAGTAATGATCCAGAAAGCCAGCATTTAAAGACAAAGAACCTGGAATGCACTCAACAGTCAATTTCCGAGTCTTCTGAAGCCTCAGAGAGCTCCACAAAGTCATCTATACAAAGCAGTAAATCATTACAAGAACTAACAAGTCCTTTATTGGTAGGTTATGATCAGCAAGAAACTAGCGAACGAAACAGGGGGTGTATCTCCCAGTGTCAATCACCATCTAGGTCTATTGTAACTGTAGAAAAACAGAATTGTGCTGTGGAGGAGGAAGATTCCAGATCCAAGAGAATGGGAAGAAGAGCAAGGATGGTAGATTTGGGGAAGAAGATGGGGGAGAAACTTGAGGAGAAGAGACGGCATATTGAAGAGAAAGGCAGGATCATTGTTGAGAAAATGAGGGGACCATGAAACTGCCAAGATGGTAGAAACGATTAATTTAGTCAACTTGTGAAATAGTAATGGAAGAATCTTATGATATCGGACTTTCTCTCTCAAGTGCAGGTTGTAGGACAAATATCACTTTTCTGAACAGACAGGCTTATTTACTGCAGTGTGATTTGATTTCCATTGCCTTAAAAGTGAAGAGGCAGCAAGAGTGTTCATTTTGAAGAATACATATGTAGCCGATAGCAATCCATATCACCAGAATGATCTTCAACAGCCTAGTAGAGATAGTTACTTCGAGAGAAGCAAGATGCGCACATCCAAACTTGAAGCAAGAGTTGTATTTACTCATTTACTTGGAATTTATAGAATCTAGAGTTAGCAATGAGAAGAAAATATTTTCCAACTTTGTAATTGCACACTTCATGCAAGCAAGCTAGCAGACCAAGAATCCTCAAAACAGAAATAAAAGGAAAACTCAACCGAAAACTCCATGCAGCCAGAGCAATAATAAAACTCTCAGAAGAAATAAAATGCTTGTTGCATGTCGGAATCATTGTAAAAGGGCTAAATTTATACTAAAGTCCCTATATTTTACACCATTTTTCCTTAAGTCCTTGTGCTAATTTTTTGTTTTTCCATTCCCTATACTTATCAATTTTTTAATTTTATGCCTTTTTAGGTGACTGGAGGAAAAAAAAATTATGAGTATAGGGATTGGAACAAACAAAAAGAGTGAAAATTGAGGGTTTTTGATATTTTTGTTCCCCCCTTATAGGGGGAATTCCTTTTTTGTGCCCCAGAGCACAAAATTTCTCAATTTGTGCCTGGGGCCCATGCTGCCCGCCAAGAGCCATTGCGGGCAGAAATCTGGCCCGCAATGGCTCTTTGCGGGCCACTTAATCCAGCTGATTAACAGCTGGATTAAGTGCTTAAGCAGCCAATGATTGGGGAGATTCTCTCCCCAATCATTGGCAGCAGCATTAAAAAAAAACATATTATTTTATTATTAATTTTTGTAAAAAAATTCACAATTAAAAAATTGTGAAATTTTTGTAGTTTTATTATTTTTTATTTTTGTACAATTTTATTATTAATTTATTATTATTTTTGTACAATTTTTTATTTTTGATAGATCAGACTTTAATTTCACAACTAAAAAATTGATAGATCAGACTTTACTGAGTAGTTTTATTATTTTTGTACAATTTTTTATTTTTGCATTATTAATTTATTTACGGTTACTTTTAATTGTGTTGTATGGTTTTTATATAATTATATATAATTTTACTATTAATTTATCTTTATCGCTTGCATATTACTCGGAAAGACGCTCGATTCCTTTTAAATATCGAAATTGTAGATAATTTTTATTTATAATATTTCAATTTTTAGTTGTGAAATTGTACAAAAATAAAACTGTTAATATGTTTTATTATTATTTTGCAATTATTATTTTATAACGTATCATTATTTTTGCAAAAATAAAAAATTGTACAAAAATAATAAAATTACTCAGTAAAGTCTGATCTATAAAGTAACGGTTTTATTATTTTTGTACAATTTTATTATTAATTTATTATTATTTTTGTACAATTTTTTATTTTTGATAGATCAGACTTTAATTTCACAACTAAAAAATTGATAGATCAGACTTTACTGAGTAGTTTTATTATTTTTGTACAATTTTTTATTTTTGCATTATTGATTTATTTACGGTTACTTTTAAGTGTGTTGTATGGTTTTTATATAATTATGTATAATTTCATTATTAATTTATCTTTATCGCTTGCATATTACTCGGAAAGACGCTCGATTCCTTTTAAATATCGAAATTGTAGATAATTTTTATTTATAATATTTCAATTTTTAGTTGTGAATTTTTTTTAAAAATTAATAATAAAATAATATCTTTTTTTTTAAATGCTGCTGCCAATGATTGGGGAGAAAATCTCCCCAATCATTGGCTGCTTAAGCAGCCCGCAATGAGCCATTGCGGGCTGCTTAAGCACTTAATCCAGCTGTTAATCAGCTGGATTAAGTGGCCCGCAAAGAGCCATTGCGGGCCAGATTTCTGCCCGCAATGGCTCTTTGCGGGCAGCGTGGGCCCCAGGCACAAATTGAGAAATTTTGTGCTCTGGGGCACAAAAAAGGAATTCCTCCTATAAGGGGAGAACATTTTTGTCAAAAACCCTATGGCAGAACTATTGCATCAAAACTGTGCAAAACCTGTGGAAATTCCGCAACTGAGAACGCAAACTTTGTCGAGAGGAAATAGCAGACTCTACTGCGTTGTTCGTTGTATTCACTTACCAGTGGCGCCTAAGGTTTTCCTATTACAGCGACACGCGTACCGGTTTTTCTTTTGACTTCTTTCGCTTTGTCAATGGTTTTCTTTTCTAGACACTAGTTCCTATTCTCCGGACATTCTATGGATCATTTACATTTAATTGTTCAAATCTGTTGAGGCACGGTTAAAATTGACCAATTTTAGAGAAATAAAATCTATACATTTTGTATAATTTATAATTTTATAAAAATTTATTATTTCACATGATAAAAAGAATTTCAAGATTTTTTATTTTTCTAATTTTCTCATTTTAATTTCGCACATAAAATATGAAAAATTTAAATTAACTCCTATTCAAAAGTGTAGGAGTAAATGGGCTTTTGGAGGGCCCAAAATTTCCTCCCGATTGAGCTATAAGCCCAAGAACTAGAGCTCAGGGCAGATTATTCATTTTGTTGTCTAAAAATAGCATTAGGTTTATGATTTTGTTTTCGTTTGTTTTTTCAACATTACCAAACACACAGAGATTGATTGGCATTTCATAATCATACGTGCCAAGTTTGCAGAAGGAATCATTCATTTGGTCTTTATTGCCTCAAGTAATCAACTAGCAGATTGTTCAGCATTAGGTTTATGATTTTAGGTATGAAATAATAATAAAATATTAAATTTCATTTTATAGTCTTCAATCCATACTAAAAATGTGTTTTTCCCCTTTCCAACATAAATTGGAAACTAATTTTAACCAATGTGAAACAAAAAAAGATAAGATGGACAGTCTTTTTCTAACCGTCAGTCACCGATTATTTTTAATTGTCTCTTTATCTTTTTAGTAAAATTTTCTATTTTAATCGTCTTATCTCTTACTCTTCTTTATCGCCCGTCATTTCTTACTCTTATCTCCCTTTTAATTTTTGATTCCGCTTCTAATTTTAACTGATAATGACAGTTAAAACTTGCCCTGTGCTCTAAATATCAGGGGTTTTTGACAAAAATGTTCCCCCCTTATAAGGAGAATTCTTTTTTTGTGCCCCAGAGCACAAAATTTCTCAATTTGTGACTGGGGCCCACGCTGCCCGCAAAGAGCCATTGCGGGCAGCAATCTGGCCCGCAATGGCTCTTTGCGGGCCACTTAATCTAGCTGATTAACAGCTGGATTAAGTGCTTAAGCAGCCCGCAATGGCTCATTGCGGGCTGCTTAAGCAGCCAATGATTGGGGAGATTCTCTCCCCAATCATTGGCAGCAACATTTTAAAAAAAAACATATTATTTATTATTAATATTTTAAAAAAAATTCACAACTAAAAATTGAAATATTATAAATAAAAATTATCTACAATTTCGATATTTAAAAGGAATCGAGCGTCTTTCCGAGTAATATGCAAGCGATAAAGATAAATTAATAATGAAATTATACATAATTATATAAAAACCATACAACACAATTAAAAGTAACCGTAAATAAATTAAAGCTTCTCAATGTGATCATAGAAGGAAAATGTATTGCTCGGGTATTATAATTAGAGCTTCTCAATGTGATCATAGAAGGAAAATGTATTACTTGATTGGGTAGTCACTGGCAAATTCAGTGCTGATGTTCTCTCAATCCTTGTAATGCAGTTTGCTCATAGGAAGTGTATTCAGAGATGGTGCAATAAAAAAGGTGATATCACCTGCGAAATTTGTAACCAAGTAAGGATTATTTAGTTTATGCATTTAATTGTGCCTACGAGTGATATAAACATTGTCAATTCTGAGCATAATGTCTGCGAATTTTGTTTGGCAGATCTTCTCGCCAAATTATTCTGTTCCACCAGCCCGCAGCAATGCTGATGTTATGGCAATTGATATCAGGTAACATCTGTCATCCATGTTACATTTACAAAACAAGAATTAGTAAATTGTTCTATTTATAAATGTGAAACTCTTTGTATCCGTAGTGCGGACGTGTGTGTTCTCGTGTAATAGTTGAAACTGAAATCTTATACACGGCAATATAGATTTGTAAAATTCTTGCCTTAACACAATTAAAAGTAGAGAAAATTAGGAAAAATACTCTCTTTTTAAAAATAATAGGATTTCCTACCTCAAGAAGGAAAAGATAGAGAAAATACCTCACCCTTTTATTATAATTATTTTTTTACTCTAAGACATATTTATATTATAATTATACCTACTTTTTATTGTTATTTTACTCTAATCATATTTATTTTACTCTAATCATAAATTATCTGTCACTTTTTTTTCCCCTTTCTCTTTCCTTTCTCTTTCTTCTTCTTTCTCTTCTCTGCTTTCTTTTTTTCTCGCCATTTTTCTTCTTCTTCTTCTTTATTCTTCTTTTTTTCTCCATTTTCATTCTTTTTTTCGTCATCGTTCCTTCATCAATCCGTTGTCGCTCCGCCATCGTTTCGTCGTCGCTCCGCCGTTCTTTCATATTTGATTTTAGCGATTTTTTTCTTAATTCGTGGTGATAAATAAAATTCATTTTAACTTTCAGATCTAAATAAATTAATTTTGATTTTTTTCAATTTTAGATCTAAAAAGCTGCATGAAAAACGATTTTATGATGAAAAAAACGATTTTCTGCAAACAAAACAGCATCTGATTATCACTGCATTATCATCACATTATCATAACACTGCAGAAAAAATTATTTTTTTTATAAAAAAACAGCCTTTGATTATCATATGAGTATCACTGTATTATCATGTAATTATCATAACATTGCGGGGAAAAAATTCTGCATAAAATAATGTTTGATTATAAAATCGTTATCATAATATTATCATATTTCGTTATCATAACATTATCATATGATACCGAGATGATGATATTTATGGTATCAAGATGATAATGTTATGATAATATCTATGATTATGTTATGATAAAACAATATTTGATTATCATGTCAGTATCAGTATATTATCATGTTGTTATCATAACACTGCAGTAAGATAACTAGATGATAATGAAATATGATAATGTTATGATAATATCTATGATTATGTTATGATAAAACAGTATCTGATTATCATCTCAGTATTAGTATATTATCATGTTGTTATCATCACACTGCAGTAAGATACCTAGATGATAATGAAATATGATAAGATTATGATAATTGGATGATAACGTGCGCAAAAAAATAATTACAGAAGGATTTATGATAAGCAGATGATAACGGAGTAAAATCATAAATATTTTTAAACCCAGAGTAAAAACATAAATCTGAAAAAAACGTGAGGTATTTTCTGCAACTTTTCTGTGTTGAGGTAAAATGTGCAAATATTTTCATTTTTGGAGTAAATACCTAAACTTCCCTTAAAAGTAACCGTTAATCACCCTTATACACCGCAATAGCTCTTTACGGGCAGCGTGGGCCTAGGCACAAAAATATAATTTATTTACGGTTACTTTTAATTGTGTTGTATGGTTTTTATATAATTATGTATAATTGCATTATTAATTTATCTTTATCGCTTGCATATTACTCGGAAAGACGTTTGATTCCTTTTAAATATCGAAATTGTAGATAATTTTAATTTATAATATTTCAATTTTTAGTTGTGAAATTTTTTTAAAAAATTAATAATAAAATAATATGTTTTTTTTTAAAATGCTGCTGCCAATGATTGGGGAGAGAATCTCCCCAATCATTGGCTGCTTAAGCAGCCCGCAATGAGCCATTGCGGGCTGCTTAAGCATTAATCCAGCTGTTAATCAGCTGGATTAAGTGGCCCGCAAAGAGCCATTGCGGGCCAGATTTCTGCCCGCAATGGCTCTTTGCGGGCAGCGTGGGGCCCAGGCACAAATTGAGAAATTTTGTGCTCTGGGGCACAAAAAAGGAATTCCCCCTATAAGGGGGGAATAAAAATATCAAAAACCCGAAAATTGAAAATTTGATAAGTAGAGAGATTAGAAAAACAAAAAATTAGTACAAGGACTTTCGAAAAAAAATGGTATAGTAGAGGGACCTTCATATGGGTTTGGCCTAAGAAAAAAGGTTATTGCAGGTTGCCAAATCAATGGTTTGTTTTACGAGGAAATTATACTGTATCTCATTTTTTTATAAAGTTATATATTAGTGACTCAAACATAAATTATGTGCAGTAATCTCTCAATTTAATTATTTACTTTTCAATTATACCTCAATATTCTTTTGGTACTGTTTTACCCCTATCCCTACAATCCTATACGCCAAACCAAACTAAAACTGCAACTTCACCATTTCATTATGTCTCTCTGTAATCCAGCCGTGAGAAAAGTCTTAAATCAGAGATTCAAGGCGGAGAGAGAGGTGGAGTAACTCAGCCGTGGAGAAAATCAATGTGATGGCTCAACGGGCAGTGCTATAGCAAACACTATTCCGTCCGACGGTGGTCGTCGATATGTACAGGCGGCAGTTGACGACCTTCAAATACGGGAGAGAGATAAAGTAACATAAATATTGATGACAGAAAACAAATATTTCTAATTGCAGATCTGTTGTAATTGAAGCATTCTCAGAAATTGAAAATTTTAATTTGAATATTGGATTAACTGACGATTTATGGTGGGTTGTAATGGTTCTTATCTTCAATTTTGTATTAAAAGGTTAGACCTTCTAAGTTTGTGTTAAAAGGTTAGAGCTTTATTTGATTTAATTTAAAATAACTATCTTTCACTTAGGGGTAATTGTGTCTAAGAGGGTGTTTGGTTCAACTTTTTAGTGGAGCTTTTAGGTTTTACTTTTTAAAAGAGAAAATTAGGATAAATACTCATTTTTAAAAATAATTTGATTTCCTATCTCAATAAGGAAAAGATAGAAAAAATACCTCACCATATTAATGTCTTTATTTTTTTACTCTAAACAATATTTATATTATAATTATACCTACTATTTATTTATTTTTTACTCTTAAGATATTTTACTTACTCTTATCATGAATTACAGCTGTCATTTTTCCTTTCTTCTTCTTCTTCTTCTTCTTCTTCTTCTTCTTCTTCTTCTTCTTCTTCTTCTTCTTCTTCTCTGGTTCTTTTTTTTTTCTTTATGTCTTCTTTTCTTTTTTTTTGTTCGCTCCGCCGTCGTTCCTTCATTGCTCCGCCGCCGTTTCTTCATCGCTCCACCGATGTTCTTCATCGTTCTGCCGTTTTTTATATTTAATTTTGGCAATCTTTTTCTCAACTCGTGATGATTATACGATTTGTTTAAATTTTCAGATCTAAATAAATTATTCTTGAATTTTCTCATTTTTAGATGTAAAAATTTGCATTAAAAAAGATTTTATACACAAAAATTGATTTTCTGCAAAAAAAAAAGCTTCTGATTATCATATGAGTATCATCACTGCATTATCATGTAAGTATCATAACACTGCAGAGAAAATTGATTTTTTTTATTAAAAACAGCCTCTGGTTATCATGTTATTATCACTATATTATCATTTCGTTATCATAACACTGCATGAAAAGAAAAAGCAGCCTTTGATTATCATGTTATTATCTTAACATTATCATATAACAATGCAGTATGATAACTAGATGATAATGAAGTGTGATAAGGTTATATAATTGGATGATAATGTACTTGAAAATATAATTACAAAAATAATTATGATACCAGTGATAACCAGATGATAATTAAATAATAAAGTCATGATAATAGTATGATAATATGATACATATGTGGAAAATAATACATAAAAATTATGATAACGAGATGATAATGTGAATATAATAGTATGATAAGGTTCTTGTTGATAATAAAATGATAATAGTATAATAATATGATACCTGCATGAAAAAAAATTATGATAACGAGATGATAATATTTTGCTACATATGATACTAATAATGGCATGATAATAAAATGACAATGCAATATGATACATTGATAATTATATGATAAGGTGAAACTGTGATAATCATATGATAATGTAATACTGTGATAATCATATGATAATATGATTTTGTCTAATATTATCCAGCAGTATCATCACATTATCATATAATAATCTGCTACATACGATACTGATAATGATATGATAACAAGATGTCAATGCAATATCATACACTGATAATTACATGCTAAGGTGAAGCTGTGATAATCTTATGATAAGGTGATATAGTGATGATCATATGATAAAATGATAATGTAATTTTGTCTTATATTACCCAGCAGTATCATCACATTATCACATAATAATCTGATATATATAATACTGATAATGACATGATAATAAGATGACAATGCAATATGATACACTGATACTGTGATAATCATATGATAAAGTGATACGGTGATAATTATATGATACTGTGATACTGTGATTTTTTGATTTAGTTCATATAATTTTTGAATATGCTATTAATATATATATATTTTTAAATTATAAAATATTTGATAATACTGAAATAAATAAAAAAAATATATTTTATATATTGGTAATTTATACTAGGCATATTTATTAATTTAAAGTATGAAGAAATAAAGAATTTATAATTTAAAAAAGTTTTAAAAAAGTTTAAAACAAATAAACAATACAAAAGTTTGAAACAAGAAAAGAAAGATACGTCAGGTATGTGGGGAGAGAAATAGAGAAAGAGAGAGAAAGAAAGAATTAAAAAAAAAAGAAAGAAAGAAAGAGAGAGAGAGAAAGAAAGAGAGAGAGAAAAAAAGAAAGAAAGAGAGAGAAAGAAATAGAGAAAATTAACCCATATACTGTTTTAGGCTAAAATATTATAATTTATACGGTGACCAAATTCATTTCAACTTTTTACGGGTACAAACTTTTTTTTTTGATTTAACAAGATAAGTTTCACACAAACAAGTTTTTAAAATTGACAAATACGGTGCCGTTAATGCAGCAACATCCACGATCAATCTGTTACTTTCCTTTTGCTTAAGATTTTCTCTAGATTTTCGGAACCGTTTAGCACATTTTCTAATTAACCAAATATTACCAAAAACATTTTGAATGTAGGTTGAATCAGTTTTGTAATGGCGAATACTAGGGCTGCCACCTCCAAATCGCCTACCGTTAAATCTCAATCAAAGAAAAACCCGCCTATGAAGTCGAAAGTTGTTGCAACCAAAAGGAAGGTTGAATTCAAAGATATTCCTTCAACTAGCAAGCAACGTAGGCTTCAGAATGATGAAGAAGAGAGTGACAGTGATTTTGAGACTGTCAGTGATAACAAAAACAAAAAGGACAACAAAATTGCTCTTCCTTCTCGCTATATTAGGGTTAGTGTTTGTACCAATTAACTTTGTGATTTCTTTAATTGATGGTGTTTATTATTTATTTTTTTCAATTAATTGTTTTATTGTTCTTTAATGAGTTGGTATTTGAGTGTTTTGTGAGTTTGTATTTAACTATATAGGAACTAAGGGTTAACTAATAATTATATACTAATCTTTTTTTCATTTCAATTTAATGTGTATGAATTATCTTTTTTGTGGGTATGTAACTATATGGGAACTAAGAGTTAACTAATAATGATTACTAATCTGTTTTTATTCTCAATTTAATGTGTATGAAGTATGTTTTTTGTGTTCTGATAACTATATCGGAACTAAGGGTTAACTTATAATGATATATTAATCTTTTTTATTCTCAATCTAGTGTGTATGAAGTATGTTTTTTGTGTTCTATTGCTTTTTGTTAAATCTGAGTAAGTTTTAAATAACTTATGTATAACTATATGGTCACTGATGGTTAACTATTAGTCAACTAGACTACATTATTTTACAGTTTATTAATAAGTTAATATCATTAATGGTTTGTCAATTGTTTTCTTTGTAGGATGGGGACTACTTTATCAAGCCTAATGAACATTTTTCAGTCAAGGTTCAACATTTTGAAGGGGTAAATGTTATATCAAATATTAAGAAAATTTTGTCACCTCAAAATTTGGAAAAGTTTTCAACAAGTTGTTTTGGGTTTTTTCTTAAAATGAACGACTATATATTGCAACCTCAATTGGTCCACAGTTTACTTTTGAGAGAAATAAAACAACCAAACTATTATGAACTGTGGATTAATGTGTCGGGCAAATTGCTCAAATTCTCTCTTGATGAATTTGCAGTAGTTACTGGTCTTAATTGTACCGAAAACGTTGATATGAAATTGTACAAGAAATCTGATTCTGATTTTAAACTCAACTGTTTTGGAAATATTACAAAGGTTTCAAAAAAAAATGTAGAGGACAGTTTCTTATTGAAGCGTTGGTCCTCTGAAGAAGAGTCTTTCAAATTGGCGGTTTTGTATTTTGTCGAACTATTTTTGTATAATAACCAGGCAGACGCAATTGTTCGTGAGGAACATATCAACATTGTGGGTAACGGGGAATATAAAAATTTTGCTTGGGGCAAAGATATTTTTCACTGTACGATTGAGTTTTTAAAAAGCAAGTTGAGTTCAGTAAAAAGATGTGATTTTCTTAAGAAAAACAAGAATGTTGGTGTACCTCCCAACACTTGTCGGTACGATGGTTTTCCTCTTGCTTTTCAATGTTGGTTTTTTGAATGCTGCCCCGCGTCAAATGGAACCTTGGCTGAATGTTCTGGAAGTCACATCCCTCGTATTTTGAAATGGAAGATCACAGAATTGAGGCAACGCAAGTATTTAGATCGACATTTTTTTTCACAATCTGCTGAAAAGGTATTTGTTATTGTTCCATTTTCAAAGCATAGGTCTTATAATTATATTGTATTACTTTTACTTAATTGTTTTATGCTTATAAGTTAGCATAACTTACTTATTACTTATATATTAGTTATCTATTAGTTAACCACATAATATACATAATTAGTTTTCTGGTAGTTAACTGTTAGACATTAGCTAGTTAACCAATTTATATTTTCTTTTATGTTGCATTGATCAAGACATATGCTTACAATAAACTTGACTTACTTTTGTTTAATTCAGTTGAAACCGTCCAACCTACACCCAACTGCTGAGGAGAGATCAGTACTTAATTTGGGTGGCATGTTCCTGAAAAAGAAGCGGAAAGCGGCAATCGAGGAAACAATGCATGGAGGCAATGTTGATGCTAGTTTGCATGCAAAAATTAAAAAGCTAGACATGGATCAAACCAGTATGTATACTGAATTTACATTGTTCAAGAGTTTTGTCGAGAATAAGTTCTCAGAAGTTGTTGGTCTTCTTGGGGATTTGAAGAGCCTAGTTTCGAATAGTGTTCATAACGAACATGTCAAGGTAAACCTTTAACAGGATTGTACTTTTTAGATTCCAATTGTTTTTTTTAACTGGTTGTGTTTGTAGGAGGACGATTCTGAAGACGACGAGCAAACCCCAGATGCATCTGACGATGAGACAACTTCAAATAGTTCCGAAAAAAAAGAAGAAACCTGGCTTGAAGGTCATGACATTGTGGCAAATGTCAATGAAACAATTGACTCAACTGACCAAAATGATCAAGGAAAGGCAACTGACCAAGGAACTGAACATGAAACAGCCCTTCATGAAGAATCAAAAGTGAGTGAGCAAGGAACTAACCATGAACACCAAGGAATTGAACATGCTGGTCAAGAAAAAGAGACTGAGCAAGGAACTAACCATGAACACCAAGCAAAAGAGAGTGAAACAGCCCTGCATGAAGACCAAGGAACTGAGCAACCTGGCCATGAACAAGTTGCTGAAAAGGTTTAATATCTTTTAATTTTTTGTATATTTTCATTCAAGTTTGGTGTTTTCACTAAAAGGTTGATATTTTTTTTTTCTATAAGGTTGTTGCATTCAATGAACTTCAATGTCCAAGTCTCTTTGACGACATTGATCCAAGTGCGTTACACAAAGCAGCAGACATAGTTGAGAGGGAGTTTGAAATTTCAAATGCAACGGAGGTATGGCCGTAATTTTACATGTTTTTTTTAAATATTATCAGTCGCATATTGCTATACTTTCTTTGATCAAATTAAATGTATTATTTTATCTTTTTAAGGTGGCATCCACTGATCCAAGTGTTTAACATAAAGCATAGTTAATTATTAGTTATCTATTAGTTAACTGTTTAAATATTAGTGAACTACAAGTTAACCATTAATTAATGGTTTTGTTTTCACTATTTCTCAGGACCCACCTATTGATTGTACTCCGGTAGCTGTTTATGTTCCACGCAGGAAGGTCAAAGGTTTGAATCCTCTTGATGATAATCTTGGTAGCATCAGACATTCACCTCAGATGGATGCGTGGCTTGCTTGGATTGACATTGGATTTAAGTAAGCTATGTGATTCAAGTGTTTTTAAATTAAAAAACTACTATTTGTAAAAATATTGAATTGTTTGACTTTTTTGTTTGCTGTTTATAGGAGAAATAACTATGCACCTGCTGACAACATATTGGACCACGGTTTAAATCTAGGAGTTCTCACCATTTACGTAAAGCTGTGGTGGCATTCACTCGTTTATCGTGGCATATTCTTGGACGACACTGTAAGTCCTTATGTCATTGTTAGTTATAATAAAATATAATACATGTTCACAGTTAACTACTAGTTAACTAATAATACACTTATAGTTATTTTGTTACATAACAGTTATCTTGTATTGATATAAGTTAAGGATTTAATAGTATAATTGTTCATTATATAACTTAACAGTTAACTAATGGTTAACTTCCAACTCTTTTTTTTAATTATGTATATTAACTTTTAACTTTTTTTAATGCAGCATATCGACGTCGACATGTATTTTATTCGCAAGAAGGCTAAGTATAATCCACACAATGGATTGCGAATAACCACCACAGATTGTCTATTTGATGACAGAATACAGGGGTTGTTTATGCTTTATACGAAAAACAAGGGCGATACATCAACGGTCGTCGATCTAAACATTGCTGCTGATTACGTCCAAGGTTATGGCATTCTATGCAACACTCCATGGAAAGATGTGGATGAGGTGCTGTTTCCAATGCATTTAACCAACAAAAAACATTGGGTTTTGGGTCGTCTTGTGTTTAAAGACAGGTGTGTCTACGTTTACAATTCGTTGGACACTGCTACGTCCAAGAAAGAATCAGAAAAAGCTGCGAAGAAATATTCAGTCGTGCTTCCCAGGATTTTCGCTCTTTTGGATATTTACAATCTTCGGACAGACATAGACCTACAATCACCTGCCTATCGAAATAAATTGCCGGATTCCCCTTTTTCCATTTCATATGTCACTGATCTACCAATTCAGAAGAAAAGGTGATTTTTTTTATATTGAATTACATATCTTTTATTCCTATTTATTTACTTGTTTTTCTTTTTCATTAGCGATTGCGGAGCATTTGTTTTGGCTTTCGCTGAACATTTGATCAAAAGTCAACCAATTCCATCAGAGTTTTTGATTGAGAGCCATCGTGAACGGATTGCGTATCTGTTTTTTAAGTATGCAACCATGAAGCATGATAACAACATTGACAGTGATGAGGAGGTGGAACCCAAACCAAAGATGAAGGGCGTTATCAGAATTTAACTCTGTTTTACACATTGGAATTGTTTTGTTTTTTTTTTAGATTTACAACATTAATAGGTGTTTAACTGTTTTTATCCGACCTTGTTTTTTTGCAAACATTCGTTATTCAATCATATATTGTATTTTTTTTATATATTATCTGTTTTATTTAATTATGTCGTACATTTTTTTAAATTGTTGTTTATTACAAGTTATCTTATATGTCACTATTAGTTAACTAAGACTTTTTATGTTTAAAGAATATTTATACAAAATTAATAAATATATATTAAAAACCATACTAGTTAACTAATAGTTAACTACACACAGTTAAGGAATTAACAATAAATTTTAAAACCATACTAGTTAACTAATAGGTAATTGCTCATAGTTAAGGGATTACTAAAAAAATTTAAAATTAACATGGTAAGGGTTTATTTTTTTTATTAAAAATGATAATAATTTTTAAATATAAACAACAATTTAAAATCATCTAAAATAACATTATTCTTCTTAAATTAGAAATATGACAAAATTAACTTCACTTTGGAAGATTACGGCATGTTTTTTTGTTATGCCCCCGGTTTCCACATCTGCTACATGTATTTTTTTTCCCTTTCTCTCATGACATGGCTTCAATCTTTGTTTCTTCGGTCGTCCTGCTGGAATTTTTCCCTATTGGCGGAAGAACGTCGGCATATTCCATGTCTTCTGCGTCATCCCAATCGCTTTGGCTAGGCATCGGAAAAACAATAGCCTCATATATTTTCACTAAATTTTCTTTTTTGAAAAATTCTGCACAATGTTGATAGGGATCCATGTGGTATTTGCAAAACACTGCAACTGCATGTGCACAAGGTAGCTCATCTTTTTGGAATCTACAACAACTGCATGCACTACAAAAAATTTGGCTTCTTGTGACAAAAAAATATGTGACAAACTATATTTTGTCATAATAAATAGGTTAGTTGTGACAAAAAAAATTATTTTGTCACAATGAGAGTTCAATGAAATGATATTGCGACAAATACATATTGTGTCAACCATTTTTGTCACTATAAAAAATAATTATGTTTGTTGTGACTAACTATTTTGACAAAAACATGTTTTGTCGCCGTAATTTAAAATATTTTTATTATGACAAAATTATTCTTATCATAATATTTAAAAAAGTTGTGACAAATTTTATTTTGCAGCAATTAGATATATTTTGTCACTATAAAATTTAATTACGTTTGTTGTGACAAAGTATTTTGCCAATAAAAGATATTGTAATAAATTAATATTGTGTCAAATTTTGTCGTCACTTATAAAAAAGTAAATATGTCTTTGTGACAATGTATTTTGCCAAAACAAATGTTTTGTTTTCGTATTTTAAACCTACAGTTATATAGACTGCATATGGACCTGATGTCAACCTTATGTCAACCTTATAAAACACAAAATAGAGTATGAAAAAGGAAGTGCAGAAAATATATATGTTAAGGAATAACTCGAAAAAAACTCTTTCCACTACTGTTTATTGTGTCAAATTTATTTGTCAATAAAAAAACTAAATTTGTTTTTCTGACAAAATATTTTGCCAAAACAAATGTTTGGTTCCGATATTTTAAAAAGACAGTTATAATATTTATTGTGTCATATTTATTTGTCACTATATAAAAAAGTAAATATATTGTTGTGACAAAGTAATTTGCCAAAACAAATGTTTTGTGCTTGTATTTTAAACTATAGTTATAATAACCGTAAATAAACCGTTTATTGACCATATGTCAACCTTATGAAACACAAAATACACACAAAATAGAGAAAGAAAAACTAATTGCAGAAAATAAATGGTAAAATAGAAAATATATACAGTTATAATGAAAAAATAAATTTTAGCATAATATTTAAAGACTTTAGTAACGAATTTATTTTTCAGCAATTAATTAAACTTATATAATGTTGTGATAATTAAATATTGTGTCAAATATTTTTGTCACTATAGCAATTAATTGTGTTTGTTGTGACAATGGGTTTTGACAAAAACTGTTTTATCACTGTATATTAAAAATACAGTTATTATGATAAAATAAATTTTATCATAATATGTAAAAATATTGTGAATAATTTTATTTTTCAGCAATTAAGCGAAATTAAATGATATTGTGATTAATAAATGTTTTGTCACCATGGAATTGAAAAAAAATTTTATGATAACAGGTTTAAATGGGTTATGAAATTATATTTTATTTTGATAAAAAAAGGTATATGACAATTAAGATTCAAATATCCAAATTAGGTTAATCGAAGCACTCTTCATTAGGGAAAAACTTTTTTTGCTGAATATTGACACCACACTACCGCATCAATTCCATACGTTTGTACGCTTCTCACGCCGCCGCACTTTCATTGATTTGTGTTTGTTGATGCTTATTTGTCCAGGTATTTTTTAACTTATGAAAAGAGACTAAATTGATTAATGTAGGATGAATTTCACATTCAAATTGCTTATTTGTTCAATTGATAATTTAATTTTTTAACTGATTCGTACAAACTCGAGGTCGGGCTTAAAACTCGACGACTTATCACCTATTCTCGAGTTTATTAGCTCAGTAAAATCAAGAACTCGAGGTTTTGCTTCCATTTCGTCGAGTATTAAGACTTACATCAAGTTTGTGCTTTGACAGAGATAAAAAAGTCGAGTTAAGGATGTAACTCGTCGACTATTAAGCATGACATCGAGTTTAACATTGCAAACGACGTATAAACTCGAGTTAAGTTTAAAAATTCGTCGACTATATAGGCTGACCTCGAGTATGTTTTAACAGTAACACTAACCAAATGTTAGCCTTGTTTTAGAACTGCAGGTAGTTCAGGGAAAGAAATTGGATATATTTTTAAAATAGCTAACGGTATCTGATTTGTAATGGGTAAGTTTTAATTATATTTTCAATTGATAGATTTGTACCAAATATTGATGTTGCCTAATATATTATTTTGGTATTAAAGGGACGCCATCAGACAAAAGTTGGATGACGTCGTACCGATTTAGTTCATGTTATATTCAAGGGGTCAAAAATTTTCTGAATGTTGCAAAAGACTTTACTGATTCAAATGGCAGAGTTCGATGTCCATGCAAGAACTGCATCAATATTTATTTGAAGCCATTGCAAGAAGTAAAAATGGATCTATATCAATATGGAATTAGTGAAAACTACACAAACTTGGTGCACCATGGTGAAACTTCTCAACCTCGTGATAGTTTAGATGGCTCTATTAATTCGGACAATGAATTGGAGGATAGTGGAAATGATGTTTCATAAATGTTAGATGATATGTGTAATGCAACTTTTATGGACACCGACATGGAAGACAGACTTCCCAATCAAGATAATAACATGCTAGAAGGAGAAGTAGCAAAATTTGCTAAATTGTGGAATGATTCTCATTGTGAACTATATCCTAGAAGTCAAAAATATTCAAAGCTCTCTTTTCTTCTTAAGATGATTAATATCAAAGCACTCACAAATTCTAGTAATAAGTCATTTTTTTCGAATTTGGAGTTGTTCAAGGATGCACTCCCGAGAGGAGAAACCCTTCCAAGCTCAAGTTATGAGGTTAAAAAATTGATGCGTGATTTAGGACTCGGTTACGTAACTATTGATGCTTGTGTAAATGATTGTGTGCTATTTTGGAAGGAAAATGAAAATCTTGACACGTGTCCAACTTGTAAGGCCCCTAGATGGAAATTAGGTTTCGGAAAACGCAAGAATGTTGCTCAAAAAATTCTTAGACACTTCCCTTTAGTACCTAGACTTCAGAGGTTATTTATGTCTAAAGATATTGGTGAAAATATGAGGTGGCATAAGGAGAAACGTGTAGATGATGATACGATTAGACATCCAGCTGATGCTACGGAATGGAAAGATTTTGACCAGAAATATGCTTGGTTTGGCAAAGATGCTCGTAACGTGCGACTTGGGCTTGCTAGTTGTCACGACCCATTTTCATGAATCGCGACCGGCGCTAGGGTATGGGTATGGTTGTACCAAAACCCGTAGCTAGCCTTGCGGATAACCAATTTATAACATTTAAAATAATGTACCTGCATAAAACCACATGCTCGGGGGCAACCGAGACTTCGGCCTAATCTAGAAGTACATAGAGCAATATATATATTTAACGTACGCTTATCTCAGAATAATCTCCAACAGTATGGCAATATAATATAAATACCATAAACACTGTAATCATGCCAAAGCGATAAAGTAATAGTTGGACCAATCCAACAAACAATAGTCAAAACTATAAACGTAAGACTAAGACAAGAATAATATGAAACTACTACTGCGGTCTAAGAGTTTAAAATAGTTCGACTCTTTTATTCTGAAAATAAAATAAAAACCTCCGAGAATGAAGAAACGGAGATCGACCAAACGCTCAAATCATAAACCTGGAAAATTTGGGAAAACAACGGGGTCAGATTTACTGAGTAGAGTTTATATAACCATTTACATTTATTAAGTTAAAAACCTTTAAAACGTTTAATAAAACATTTTCATTATGGATTTTCAATGAAACCCTAAACCACAATTCTAAATCCATTGTCGTATCGGTGAGACGTATCTCAATAACCGATCCCCGACTATCACTTAATAAATAGTGAGCCCAGGAGACGTATCTTCCACCGGTGCCCTCACTAAGGTGAGACGTATCTCAAACCTACCTCAATACCATAATCATTACCGGTGCGCACGCAGTCCCGATGATGCCCATCGAGTAGCACGTTCCAAATCAAATCCACAATGCGGGAAAACAGTTCGAAAGCTGTTTATACATATATATACATACAAAATATAATAGTTGCTTAATAAAGAGGTAAATAGAGATATAAACTCACTGCTTGCTAAATCCACGTGATCCTGACAAGCAATCTAACTCTGGTTCGCCTCTGAAGTACGAACAGTCGACGGGTCTAAATAAAATATTAAAATCATAATTAAAATCAGACCCTAACTCTAAAGAGTACTAGACACCACATAGGACTAGCACAACGCAAAACCAAGTCACATTTAATAAACACGTATATTAAATGCATTCCAAATATAACCCAAGTTATAAAATATAATCATAAACATATTTAAAATGGTATATAAATTAATTTAAATAAATCCATATAAGTGAGTCAGCCGAGTTATCAAAACTACCAAGCTTCTTCCCACTTGTTGAGTGACCATAGTCTAACCCAAACGAAACTTATTAATTTTATAAACCCGAGTTTATTAAATTAAAAATACTTGATAAAACAATTATCTATATTAAATAGAATTTAATATCTTATAGTTCAAGTAACCCAAGTTACAACCCAAAAACTAAATTATTTAAAGTCTATAAAAGTTTAGGGACTAAACTGTACTTTAGCCAAATAGGGACTAAACTGTACTTTAATCGATTGAATATCAAATTAATTTCCAATCCTTAATTTACTAAATAATAAATCAATTAGAAGTCCAAAAGTTATAACTAAACTAAAATAAGTCTTTTAGAAACTTTCAGGTACTAATTTGTAAATTAGCCAAATTGACATATCCATTAAAATTAAATATAATTACCCTAGTAATTATATTAATTTAAGTTATTAAATATTTTACGTATTCAAATTGTCTATTTAAAATCAAAAGAGTTCAAGCTATTATTAAACAAGATTAATATGTTAAAACTAACTTGAATAATTCAATTGATTTAGGTAAAACAATGCAATGATCATTCATGATATTTGACCATCTCTTTTATTTCAAAAGAACCACTTTCCCTCTAACTTAATCTGCCAATTGCTACAACTACATAAAAGCTATAATTCATAAACAAGAACAAGAACAGAAGCATAACAATGGCAGCGAGTTTAACATTTTTGACTATGAAACCGTGTCGCATACGCAAGCAAATAACAAAGAGATCCACGATATAACAATCATCCACCAACATGAACCAAAGACAGTATCAAGAACAAAAGAAACGGCAGAAACATAACATGAACGTTTCGAAATCGAAACGGCGACGAAACGGGAGTTTGGTACGTACCGTTTGGAGAACAACAAGCTTGATGATTCAGAGATGGGATGAGGTTCGAATGACAAGATAAACAAAGCCTAACATTAACAAAATTTCATGCTCATGAGATTCTAGAAAGCGGTAGTCATATGAATCCCAAAGCGATAAACCGAACGGCATTAAAAACAAGAGATTCAACGTACCAATTTGATATGAAACACGTAAGGATTAACAATAATGAAGTCGTCTGATTGTAGTTGCGATAAATCCACCGATACGATGCTAGAATAATGAGGCTACGAGTTAACAACGGCACGAGACGATATCGAGCATCAATCAAAGAAAAGAACAAAGCGAAGATACTTACCGGATTGGAAAGGATGAAACGAATGAAGGTAGGTGAGGTCTCAGATTTGCTAAGGAGGAATGGTGGCTGAGTTTTTTTTTGTTAAATGTTGAAAGAAAATATTAGGTTAAAAGAAGAAAGAAACGTGAAATCATAAATAGGAAGATGATTCTGCAAATGGTTTAGGAACCAATTTGTATGGGCTTTAAAGGCATGGCCTATTGGCCTATTATGTTACAACAAAAACAAATGGCCCATAGTTCACGTGAACCATAAGAAGAAGTTTGTATGCATGGCTTTTTCCTTTTCTTTTCTTTTTTTCCCTTTTTTTTTCTAATCAAAATAAATACTTAACATATCTAATTTAGTAATAATAATGATAATTTAGATAAAGCTTGACGGAATGTAAAAATTGATAATTAAAATAAAAAAAATAATTTAAAAAAATAATTTAAAAATACGGGATATTACATTCTCCCCAACTTATTAAAAATTCGCCCTCGAATTTAAACACATAAACAAATAACACCAGAACAACACGTAACACAAGTAAAAATCATAAAAAATCACAGAAATTAAGATATCGTACCTCACGGAAAAAGAAAAGGATAGCGATTCCGCATATCCAACTCGGTCTCCCAAGTACACTCCTCTACAGAATGATTGCGCCAAAGAACCTTGACCATCGGAATCTCCTTGTTCCGCAATTTACGCACTTGCGTATCAACAATCTCAACTGGCTGTTCCTCATAGGACAGCTCCTGGTCAATCTCAACACTCTGAGGCACAATCACATGCGAAGGATCAGAAATACACTTCCTCAACATAGAAATGTGAAACACAGGATGTACTAACGACATGTCTGGCGGCAGAACCAGACGATATGCCACCGCTCCAATCCTCTCTGAAATCTCATAAGGACCAACGTACCTCGGTGCCAACTTTCCCTTGACACCAAAACGAACCACGCCTTTCATAGGCGAAACCCGAAGAAACACAAAGTCTCCCACTTGAAACTCGATGTCTTTCCTCTTCGGATCAGCATAACTCTTATGCCGACTAAAAGCTGTCTCCAACCTCCGTTTTATCAACGGTACCTTCTCTGAGGTAATCTGAATAATCTCAGCACCAGACAACTTCCGCTCGCCGACCTCTTCCCAGCAGATAGGAGATCGACACTTGCGTCCGTACAGAGCCTCATAAGGTGCCATCTCAATGCTCGCATGGTAACTGTTGTTGTAGGAAAACTCAATCAACGGAAAATGAGTATCCCAGCTACCCTGAAAGTCAAGAATGCACATCCTGAGCATATCCTCCAACGTCTGAATAGTCCTCTCAGACTGACCGTCAGTCTGAGGATGAAAAGCTGTACTGAAGTCCAATCGAGAACCCAAGGACTCCTGTAACGCTTTCCAGAACCTCGAAGTGAAAACAGAACCTCTGTCAGAAACAATCGAAACCGGTACACCATGCAAACTGACAATCCTGTCGATGTACAACTGAGCCAACTTCGAAGCAGGATACGAAACCTTGATCGGAAGGAAATGAGCTGACTTGGTCATACGGTCAACTATCACCCAGATGGAATCGTACCCCTGTCGAGTACGTGGTAAACCAACAACAAAGTCCATGGCAATCCGCTCCCACTTCCACTCTGGAATAGGTAGTGGTTGTAGATAGCCAAAAGGTCTCTGATGTTCCAGCTTCACCTGCTGGCAAGTCAGACACTTGGAAACGTACTCTGCAACATCCTTCTTCATTCCGCTCCACCAATACGTACCCTTGAGGTCATGGTACATCTTGGTAGATCCCGGATGAACACTATAAGCTGATCTATGCGCTTCCTCCAGAATCTGGTCTCTCAAACCATCTGAATCCGGAACGCACAGTCTCGAACCAAACCTGAGAATTCCGTCAACAAAAACAAACTCGGAATTCCCATCCAGATGGATCTCGTCCATAATCCGTTTCAATTGTGGATCCTCAGCTTGTAAAGCTTTAATCCTATCAATCAAAACCGGCTGCACTTGCAGATGTGCCAACAAACTCCCGTTCTGAGAAACCTGAAAACCGTAGCCCGAAGCTATCAAACCATGCCATTCTCGAACCATGGGTCTACGTCCAACCTCAGAAATATGGGCTAAGCTGCCCGAAGACTTGCGACTTAACGCATCGGCTACCACATTAGCCTTACCAGGATGGTACTGAATAGTACAGTCGTAGTCTTTCTGTAACTCTAGCCACCTCCTCTGTCTCAGATTCAGCTCTCGCTGATCAAAGATGTACTTCAGACTCTTGTGATCAGTGAAGATCTCGCAAGTCGCACCGTACAAGTAGTGCCTCCAGATCTTCAGAGCAAAAACTACAGCAGCTAACTCCAGGTCATGTGTAGGGTAATTCACCTCATGCTTCTTCAGCTGACGAGAAGCATAGGCGATCACCTGTCCATGTTGCATCAACACGCAACCTAAGCCAATCCGAGAAGCATCGCAGTACACAGTAAAACCCTCTATGCCAGAAGGCAACGCCAAAACAGGAGCTGTAGTCAGAATCTCCTTCAGCTTCTCGAAACTTGCCTCACACTTGTCGGTCCACTCAAACTTAACACCCTTCTGTGTTAGTTTAGTCAAAGGTGCAGATATTCGAGAGAAATCCTGCACGAACCGACGATAGTAGCCAGCTAACCCAAGAAAACTCCTGATCTCGGTAACTGACCTCGGCCTCTGCCAATCCATGACCGCCTCAATCTTCTTCGGATCAACCTTGATCCCATCCTTCGACACCACGTGTCCTAAGAAGGTAACCTGTTCCAGCCAAAACTCGCACTTTGAGAACTTAGCATACAACTGATGCTCTCGCAAGGTCTGTAGTATAGTCCTCAAGTGATAAGCATGCTCCTCCTCACTCCGAGAATAAATCAGGATGTCATCAATGAAGACGATAACAAACTGATCCAAAAACGGCTTGAAAACCCGATTCATCATGTCCATAAACGCTGCTGGTGCGTTAGTCAACCCAAACGACATGACTAGAAACTCGAAATGCCCATAACGCGTTCTGAAAGCAGTCTTAGGCACATCGACATCTCGAATCCGAAGTTGATGATACCCGGATCTCAAGTCAATCTTGGAAAAGCACTTCGCACCTTGCAACTGATCAAACAAATCGTCGATGCGAGGAAGAGGATATCTGTTCTTGATGGTAGCCTTGTTCAACTGTCTGTAGTCGATACAAAGTCGAAAGGAACCATCCTTCTTCTTAACAAACAGAACTGGAGCACCCCATGGAGAAGTACTCGGTCTGATGAAGCCACTGTCCAGAAGTTCTTGTAACTGCTCCTTTAACTCCTTCAGCTCAGCAGGAGCCATCCGATACGGCGGTATCGAAATAGGACCAGTTCCAGGAACAACGTCAATGCAGAACTCGATATCCCGATCAGGTGGTAATCCAGGCAACTCTTCTGGAAAAACATCAGTGAACTCATTCACTATAGGGACAGTGTTCATACTGCCCACCTCAGCATCCATGTCTCTAACCACAGCTAAGAAAGCTTGACAACCCTTACTCATCATCCGCTTTGCCTTGATCGCAGAAATCAGATTCTTCGGTGTCTCCGCCTTTTCCCCTTGAAAAGAAAAGGGTAGATCACCTGGAATCCGAAACTCAACCGACTTCCCTCGACAGTCGATCGAAGCATAATGGCGTGCCAGCCAATCCATCCCCAAAATCACGTCAAATGAAAGAACATCTAAAACAACTAAGTCAGCACGCAAATCCCTTCCATGGATAACCACGGAACACGATGGATACACAACATCCACCACCACACAGTCAGACAAAGGAGTAGAAACAGATAAAGGTTCACCCAGACTTGTTGGTGTTACACCCAACTTAGCAGCAAAACACGTAGACACAAAAGAATGGGTTGCACCCGCATCGAATAAAACAAGTGCATCTACGAAAGAGATCTGAAGAGTACCTTGCACCACTGCGTTAGATGCATGAGCATCCTGAGGAGTCAAGGCGAAAACTCTGGCCTGACCCTGACTCTGTTGCTGAGAGCTCTGCCCGGTACCATAGCTGCTAGAACCTCTACCGCCGTTGCCACGGCCTCCAAAACCACGCCCTCCAGAACCTCGGCCCCGCTGGCCACCAAAAGAAGCAGCAGGTTGAGAAAACCCTGCTGGTGCAGAGAACACTGGTCTCTGACTCTGATAGGATGGCTGAGCGACACTAGCTGCCGACATCTGCTGTCCAGATGCCTGACACTCTCTGGCAAAGTGACCCGGCTGGCCACAAGTAAAACAACCCCCTGGTGCTAAGCGACACTCGCCTGGATGTCGACGTCTGCAGTTCTGACAGAAAGGAAAACTAGCACCTCCGCTGTTACCGCGCCCAAAACTGCGGCTGCTACCGCTGTTGCCTGAACTGTAGGTGTACGGCTGATAACTCTTCTTGACACCCCTCTTCTTGTTCTTGTACTGAGAAGGTGCCGATTGGTAGCTACCACCACCACTCTGCTGTCCAGGGCCAGAAGACTTCTTGGTCTGAGAAGGACCAGAAATATCCCCGAACTGCAGTAACGAGCTCTCCATACGCCGAGCACTGTCTACTACGTCCGTAAAATCCCTGCGTGTCTCAGTCAGCAAACTCACAAAATCGCGCCCTAAGCCTTTCACGTATCTGTTGTTCACCCTCTCCTGATCTGTCTGCAAGTCCGGCGCGAACCGACCCAACCTCACGAACTCTGTCGTGTACTCGGATACTGACCTATCATCCCTAGTAAGTGAAAGCAATCTGTCTCTGTGACCCTCTGTCACTGAAAACGGCAAGAAGAAAGCTCTGAATCTCGCCACAAACTGAGCCCAAGAGATGGTAGCCATGTCAGCATGAACAGAACTACGAAACCAGTTCCCAGCTGAACCCTTCATAGACATCTCTACAAGAACGACGGTCTGACGCTCCGTAGCCTGTAGTCGCCGAGCATTCTGCTCAACCTCCTCGAGAAAATCCAGCGCGTCTCCGGAACCGTCAAACTCCGTTGGCTTTAGCCTCATGTAAGCCAATACCAGATCCCTGTCAGTGGTTCCAACACCACCAACTACTGCACCACCAGCCTGTGGTTGCTGTTGCTGGGCAATCTGACCCAAAACCGCATACTGATCCTGCAAAGCGACCTGTCCCGCTTGCAGCTGAACCTGGTTGAGTTGTAACGCCGCGACTCCAGCCAAAAACGTGTTGAAGTCGAAGTCGCCCAACTCAGGTTGTGCCACACCTGGCGCTTGAGCACCTCCTGCAGCACCGCGTCCTACGCCTCTGCCTCTACCTCTGCCAGCTTGGCCTCGGCCACCACGACCTCGACCAGCTCGACCCCGACCAGCTGGGCCTCTGCCTGCTAGTCCTCCACCAGCATGAACCTCTGGTTCATTCTGATCCACCTCCATAGAGATCGCGTCATCAGCCTCAGCATTTTGCTGAGCCGCAGCACGAGTACGAGTATTCATTCCTAAGAATGAAACAAGAATAATTTAAATACACATAAAATTTCATACCCAAGCATGAAATAAAACAAGCACCAATTAAGATTTCCCGAGAAATCAACAGCAATATAATATATTCACCCAAGTGAAAATAGCAATAAATCAAGCAATAAAGCAATTAACATACATAATTGACTCACGACATTCCTATAGGAGTAGGCAGAAAGTTTTGAAAACAAAAGATGACGTTTCAAAGACAAGACTCGAATCCTAATTCCGCAGTAGTTCCTAGGGTAAATTAACCACTTAGCATGCCAAAACAATTAAACAATTAACATTTAAAAAGGCCTTGGTTTGAAACCAAAGCTCTGATACCAAGTTTGTCACGACCCATTTTCATGAATCGCGACCGGCGCTAGGGTATGGGTATGGTTGTACCAAAACCCGTAGCTAGCCTTGCGGATAACCAATTTATAACATTTAAAATAATGTACCTGCATAAAACCACATGCTCGGGGGCAACCGAGACTTCGGCCTAATCTAGAAGTACATAGAGCAATATATATATTTAACGTACGCTTATCTCAGAATAATCTCCAACAGTATGGCAATATAATATAAATACCATAAACACTGTAATCATGCCAAAGCGATAAAGTAATAGTTGGACCAATCCAACAAACAATAGTCAAAACTATAAACGTAAGACTAAGACAAGAATAATATGAAACTACTACTGCGGTCTAAGAGTTTAAAATAGTTCGACTCTTTTATTCTGAAAATAAAATAAAAACCTCCGAGAATGAAGAAACGGAGATCGACCAAACGCTCAAATCATAAACCTGGAAAATTTGGGAAAACAACGGGGTCAGATTTACTGAGTAGAGTTTATATAACCATTTACATTTATTAAGTTAAAAACCTTTAAAACGTTTAATAAAACATTTTCATTATGGATTTTCAATGAAACCCTAAACCACAATTCTAAATCCATTGTCGTATCGGTGAGACGTATCTCAATAACCGATCCCCGACTATCACTTAATAAATAGTGAGCCCAGGAGACGTATCTTCCACCGGTGCCCTCACTAAGGTGAGACGTATCTCAAACCTACCTCAATACCATAATCATTACCGGTGCGCACGCAGTCCCGATGATGCCCATCGAGTAGCACGTTCCAAATCAAATCCACAATGCGGGAAAACAGTTCGAAAGCTGTTTATACATATATATACATACAAAATATAATAGTTGCTTAATAAAGAGGTAAATAGAGATATAAACTCACTGCTTGCTAAATCCACGTGATCCTGACAAGCAATCTAACTCTGGTTCGCCTCTGAAGTACGAACAGTCGACGGGTCTAAATAAAATATTAAAATCATAATTAAAATCAGACCCTAACTCTAAAGAGTACTAGACACCACATAGGACTAGCACAACGCAAAACCAAGTCACATTTAATAAACACGTATATTAAATGCATTCCAAATATAACCCAAGTTATAAAATATAATCATAAACATATTTAAAATGGTATATAAATTAATTTAAATAAATCCATATAAGTGAGTCAGCCGAGTTATCAAAACTACCAAGCTTCTTCCCACTTGTTGAGTGACCATAGTCTAACCCAAACGAAACTTATTAATTTTATAAACCCGAGTTTATTAAATTAAAAATACTTGATAAAACAATTATCTATATTAAATAGAATTTAATATCTTATAGTTCAAGTAACCCAAGTTACAACCCAAAAACTAAATTATTTAAAGTCTATAAAAGTTTAGGGACTAAACTGTACTTTAGCCAAATAGGGACTAAACTGTACTTTAATCGATTGAATATCAAATTAATTTCCAATCCTTAATTTACTAAATAATAAATCAATTAGAAGTCCAAAAGTTATAACTAAACTAAAATAAGTCTTTTAGAAACTTTCAGGTACTAATTTGTAAATTAGCCAAATTGACATATCCATTAAAATTAAATATAATTACCCTAGTAATTATATTAATTTAAGTTATTAAATATTTTACGTATTCAAATTGTCTATTTAAAATCAAAAGAGTTCAAGCTATTATTAAACAAGATTAATATGTTAAAACTAACTTGAATAATTCAATTGATTTAGGTAAAACAATGCAATGATCATTCATGATATTTGACCATCTCTTTTATTTCAAAAGAACCACTTTCCCTCTAACTTAATCTGCCAATTGCTACAACTACATAAAAGCTATAATTCATAAACAAGAACAAGAACAGAAGCATAACAATGGCAGCGAGTTTAACATTTTTGACTATGAAACCGTGTCGCATACGCAAGCAAATAACAAAGAGATCCACGATATAACAATCATCCACCAACATGAACCAAAGACAGTATCAAGAACAAAAGAAACGGCAGAAACATAACATGAACGTTTCGAAATTGAAACGGCGACGAAACGGGAGTTTGGTACGTACCGTTTGGAGAACAACAAGCTTGATGATTCAGAGATGGGATGAGGTTCGAATGACAAGATAAACAAAGCCTAACATTAACAAAATTTCATGCTCATGAGATTCCAGAAAGCGGTAGTCATATGAATCCCAAAGCGATAAACCGAACGGCATTAAAAACAAGAGATTCAACGTACCAATTTGATATGAAACACGTAAGGATTAACAATAATGAAGTCGTCTGATTGTAGTTGCGATAAATCCACCGATACGATGCTAGAATAATGAGGCTACGAGTTAACAACGGCACGAGACGATATCGAACATCAATCAAAGAAAAGAACAAAGCGAAGATACTTACCGGATTGGAAAGGATGAAACGAATGAAGGTAGGTGAGGTCTCAGATTTGCTAAGGAGGAATGGTGGCTGAGTTTTTTTTTTGTTAAATGTTGAAAGAAAATATTAGGTTAAAAGAAGAAAGAAACGTGAAATCATAAATAGGAAGATGATTCTGCAAATGGTTTAGGAACCAATTTGTATGGGCTTTAAAGGCATGGCCTATTGGCCTATTATGTTACAACAAAAACAAATGGCCCATAGTTCACGTGAACCATAAGAAGAAGTTTGCATGCATGGCTTTTTCCTTTTCTTTTCGTTTTTTCCCTTTTTTTTTCTAATAAAAATAAATACTTAACATATCTAATTTAGTAATAATAATGATAATTTAGATAAAGCTTGACGGAATGTAAAAATTGATAATTAAAATAAAAAAAATAATTTAAAAAAATAATTTAAAAATACGGGATATTACACTAGTGATGGATTTAACCCTTTTGGAAATATGAGCACGAGTTATAGCATGTGGCCGGTGATTGTGACGCCATATAACTTACCACCATGGAAATGCATGAAGGAGAATTTTTTGATGTTATCTTTGCTTATTCCTAGGGGTGTAAACGAACCGAGCCGTTCGCGAGCAGCTCGGTGTTCGGCTCGATAAGAGCTCGGTTCATGTTCGTTCGGATTCTAAACGAACCGAGTTCGAGCTCAATTTTTCGTTCGTTAATATAAACGAGCCGAACATGAACATGGTGGCGTTCGGCTCGTTTACGTTCGCGAACAACTCGATTAAGTGTTCGTGAACAAGTTCGTGAACGAGCTCGATTAAGTGTTCGTGAACGAGCTCGATTAAGTGTTCGTGAACGAGCTCGATTAAGAGTTCGTAAACAAGCTCATTTAAGCTCGATTAAGTGTTCGTGAATTAACTCGTATTTAAATTTATTTATATAAATATATTTTACAATTTTAAAATTATTAATATTTAACAAAACATCAAAACTACGTAGTTTTGAAACTAATAACCTAAAATGCTAAGAAAACTAATAACCTAAACAGACTTTACAATTCTAAACCCTGATGTCTCTCCTATATTCAGTTTCTTCACGCTGCCTCTCCAATATTCAGTTTCTTCTTCAATTTCTTTAAGCCAATAACGCTTCACGCCGGTGACTCTTCACGTCACCACAGCGGTCTGCTCTTTGTTGCCTCTGCTCCTTCAACGATCTGGTCTTCGTCGTCTCTGCCCCTTCAACAACCTGCTCTTCGGCCGCCTCTTTTGTTCGTGTCGATCTGCTTCTACTCGGCAATTATGGTGTTCGTCATCCCCTACTCCATCGCCGACCACATCTGTTTCTCGGAGGTTAGTAATTTGAAAGCTGAGTTTGAAATCCTTTGTTACTTTGTTTTCTTGTTTATTTATAATAGCTTTTTAAACAAATCACCCACTCGTCCTAAACAAATCAACAATAACTCATTCATTACATTTAATAGGGCTGTTCATCAAATGCAAAAAAGGACACTGAAATGCCTATAATGAAAGTCCATAAAGAGACGAGAATAATTACTGCTTTCTCCAAGGTAATGTCACAACAAAAAATTATTATAGTATGCCATTTTCAGCCACACTTAAATCAAAACTTCATCTGTATAATATCATTAATTAGGGTAGGTGTTGTTATTTAATATCTGTTCTTTAATACCTGTAATTTAATTGTTATAGAGTTTGAAAGTTGAATATGGATTTTTGATGCCTTGTTATTAGATAATATTTGTTTATTTAGTTTCAAATTTATAATAGCATTTTTTGTGTATCTTTTAATTTTATTGTTTAATTGTTTTGTAACAGAATGTCGAATATAAATGAGGGTGTCATTCAAATTCAATTGACTCAAAACTCACAAACAAATCCAGTTTTGGATAATATTGCTGAAAATGAAGATGTTGAAAGAGAAGGAAATGCATCTATTACATTTTTGTCTTTAGAATTTTATGTTGCTTATGTATTTTGTAATTTATGTTTAGATAATTTTTTGTTGGATTTATCAGCTGTACTTTAAATTTTATTATGTGTTTGAAAAAAAATCATTATTAGGCAAAACTAATTCAGCTTGTATTCGTGTTTTGCGAACGAGTTGAACTCGTGGTCGTTCGTTTAGCCACTAAACGAACGAGCTCGCGAACAAGCTTATCGATCAGGCTCGCGAACAGGCTTATCAATCAGGCTCGCGAACAAGCTCGCGAACGAGCTCGTTTATTTCTTATCGAGCTCGTTCGCGAGCTCGTTCGTTTAGCGGCTAAACGAACGAACACGAGCCGAACACGAACTGAACATGAACACTATAAAATTTAAACGAACCGAACATGAACACCCTGTTTAAAGCTCGAACGAACATGAACCGAACATGAACACCTTATTCGCTAAACGAGCTGAACATGAACACTCCAAAGCTCGGCTCGGCTCGGTTCATTTACACCCCTACTTATTCCTGGTAAGGAATCTCCCGGAAATAATATCGATGTATATTTAAGGCCATTAATTGATGAGTTAAAAGAGTTATGGGAGACCGGTGTGACAACATATGATGCATATAGCGGTAAGAATTTTCAATTACATGCTGCATTATTATGGACAATAAATGACTTTCCAGCATATGGAATGTTATCTGGATGGAGCACAAAAGGAAAATTGGCATGTCCTGTGTGTAATAAGTGGACGTGTTCGCTAACATTAAAAAATGGAGTGAAGCAATGTTACATGGGTCATCGGAGATATTTACATGCCCAACATTCTTGGAGAAAAAGCAGAAAATTTGATGGCAAACCAGAGCACGGGTCAAAGCCTGAAGAGTTGTCAGGAGATGAAGTTCTAAGGCAATTAGATTTGCTTCCAAAAAGCCTTGTTTTTGGGAAGACACCTAACCAAAAAAAGCGTGCACGTGGTCCTGAAGAGCTCAATTGGACAAAGAGAAGTATATTCTTTGAATTTCCTTACTGGAAAACATTAAAATTACGTCATAATTTAGATGTAATGCATATTGAGAAGAATATATGTGAAAATATATTGGGTACGTTGATGAATATTGATGGAAAATCTAAGGATAACATTAAGGCTCGAATGGATTTAGAAGCAATGGGTATAAGAAAAGAGTTACATTTACAGCAAAAGGGAAATAAATTTTTTATGCCACTTGCTTGTTATACATTACCGAAGCCTGAAAGGAGAAAGTTTTGCGAATGGTTGCAGTCAATCCGGTTGCCAGACGGATATGCTTCCAATCTTTCTCGATGTGTAAGTGTTCAGGACTGCAAAGTTATGGGGATGAAAAGCCATGATTATCATATATTCTTGCAACGGTTACTTCCAGCATCAATTTGTGGGTCTTTGCGTAGTGAGGTTTACACTGCATTATCAGAGTTGAGCTCTTTCTTTAAGGAGCTTTGTTCGAAGACTTTAAAAAGATCTACAGTTAAAAAGTTGCAGAGTGATATCATTTTGATAATATGTAAACTTGAGATGATATATCCTCCATCTTTTTTCGTGGTAATGATGCATTTGGCAATTCATCTGCCACGTGAAGTAGAATTAGGAGGCCCTGTTCACTATAGGTGGATGTACTTTATTGAGAGGTTAATTGATAAGGAAATTTTATTTTTAGTTTTCTTGCTGCAGTTTTAACTAATTTTTATATATCTATATGGTTTATTCACATTTACAACAAATTTGTTGCGCAGGTTCTTACGTACTTTGAAAAATTATGTACGTAACTTAGCTCGACCGGAGGGTTCAATTGCTGAAGCGTATATCACTAAAGAATGTTTGAACTTTTGTTCACTGTATTTTCATGGTGTTGAGACAATATATAATCGCGTTGAGAGAAATAATTTTCCTGTGCAAATAGGAGTGGAAAATGGATTTTCCATATTTTCAAACAATGCAAGACCTTTAGGAGCTACAGAATATAAAACGTTATCCCATTCTGATTTTGAAAAATTGCAGTGGTATGTGCTTAACAATTGTGAGGATGTTGATGAATATCTTAAGTAAGTTATTTTATTTTGAAAAAACAAAGACTTTAGAGTTTCAAAATAGCTTTATTTTACACTTTTTATCTAATTTTATAAACGTTAAGCAGGATTCACATTGAAGAATTACAAAAGGAAAGTGTTATAGATGTGCAAAAAAGACACCAGGCAGGATTTGCTAGTTGGTTCAAGGAGTGTGTAAGTATGATGCTATAAAAGTACTAAATATTGAATTATGCCTCTAATTTCACCATTAAACTTATTTTTCAGGTTGGACGCTTACGTGCTACTGGTTTGGTTGCAGCAAAAGATCATATATATGCGTTGGGATTAGGTCCTGATATACGAATTGCTAGGTACAGTGGGATAATTGTCAATGGAGTTAGGTTTCACACAGTTGAGCGTGATAATTTTCGTCGGACTCAAAATAATGGAGTTTCAGTAACGGGAGAGCATAAGTCGAAAGAAATCGAGTTTTATGGTGTGCTAACAGATATCATTGACCTCCAATATGTTAATGGGAATCATGTTTTCTTGTTTAAATGTGATTGGTGGGATGTTGGCGATAAAAATGGAATTAAAACAGATGGCAACTTAGTTTCTGTTAATGTGAGCCGTAAATGGTATACAGGTGATTCTTTCGTGTTGAGTTCTCAAGTACAGCAGGTTTTTTATGTCAGCGATATGAAAAATGGAGGTCATTGGAAAATTGTGCAAAAATCATTTCACAGGAATATATTTGATGTGCCAGAAAAGGAAAAAGTGTGCAATGAAGATTCAATATTGAATGATGAGCCCTATCAGCAATACGAGGCAGATAATAGTCATGAAGTCGATCAAAATGGTGGTGAAAATTTGGAACTCTTGCATCCTATAGATGTATTACCGGATGAAGTTGATGTTGGTCAAATGTTTCAAGGTCAAAACTCAAACCCGATTTATTCTAGCGATGAGGAGGATGATACTACGATCAATTATGATGATGCCGACACTGATGTACTAGAAGACTCAAATGACAGTGACAATGAAGACGAAGACGTTGATTAGTGACTGAAATTTACCGCTTATTGAACTCTTTTTGGATTCTTGTAAGTATGAATTTTACTGAGAGATGCTTTTTTATATTGCCTTGAATGTAGATTGTAGAATTTTGGTGTTTTATGGCAGTAGTTATGCAGCCCAACATGAAATTTGTGGAAAACTGGATAGCAGAAACTCGATGTGTTGATGAAAACTCGTCGAGATATTAGCCACACATCGAGTTTGAACTTATGGAATTATATATGAGATATCAGCCAAACATTCAATTGATTCCTTTGGTTTAGTTTGATTTTAAGGTTTGGTGTAATACCAATTATTTTTTCTCAATTTTGTACTTCTACTATAGAACAGAACAGAAAAATAGAATTGAACTCCTGCCTTTTAATATAACTATTGACAATTCACAATTTTGCGGAAATTTGCTAAAACACTACACATATTGTAATTACCTGTTTTTACAAATACTCTAAAATAGACTTCAAATAAGAAATAAATGGACATTTATGTCCTCCAAGCAAAATAAAAGTGTGACAAAAAGGAGACTTTCTTTACAAACAAAAATCAATAACATTCTTCATCTTGAACCTCCATAAATTAGCTTCCTCTTCACTCCCTAGGCAGATGTTCTCTTGAGTTTTAGAGGACCCTCATCTTCACTAACACAAGAAGAGCTTTCCTTCCAACGAGCATACAAATATAATGATGAAGCGTAACGAGCACGGTGTTCTTTGACATCATAATCATGCCCCATAACTTTCCCATCAACAAAGAACTCAGCAGCGGAAAACATATGAACTCCACAATCACTACGAAAAGTGAGAAAAAAAATAAAAAAAAATAAGAAACAAGGTTGACATTAGGTTCCTATTCTGTCACCATAACTCTTTAATATAACCCAACCAACTAAAGTTAAAAACAAATTATAGACTTACACATCATTTTGGATAGGCATGTTTTCCACAATCTCTATTCTGAACGGATCAGTTATTCTCTTTCCCTCATAAGCACCGGCAGTAGTATCGATGTCATCTCGAGAATCATAAAAATTGGTAGCTTGAAGGAATAGTGGAAGCAACACACTATAGGAAGTAACATATTCAGTTGCTGATCTGTCATATTGCGCCGACCTCAACGAATTGTAGATATAGATGCATCGTTCCTTGAAATTCAGGCGAGCCAAAATCCAATGCCAATCGTTAACACAATTGATCGGAAAAAGAACATCGTCAACATCAGCCCAATTCGTATTGCAACGCATAGCACCACCTTTAATGTAGATAGCCACTGTATGTTTCAAAGAAACAAGTGACACATCTTGCTTTTTCTTGTATGCTGTGTAGAGAGTTTGAATACGCCGATCAAAAAAATTATCAGTTGACGTACATCTACTGTTTGCAGCACATCCAGATTTTATTTTCTTTCTCAGATAATAAAAGAGAACATCTACATGCTGCCAAATAAACAAAATTCAAGGTTAAGTAGCCATACAGTCACAACAATGTTATTAACAAAACTATCGTGAGTAATTCAAATAATAAACACATGAAATAAAATAAAAAGAACAAATAAAAGAAATATGGATATACTTACAGAACACTCAAGAGGCTTTCCAACGTGGTAGAGATGGTAAAACCAGGATTTCGTTTCAATATCAACCACGCCAAGAGAAAGACGAGGATGGAATTTATCAATCTTTGGATCGTATATCCAGCTTTGCCTTCTAAACAAACAAAGAAAAAAAAAATTAAATAAGTGAGCATTAAAACAGAACTGAAAAAAGTTAGTCGAGATACGAACTTGGCCCCTTTAGGACGTCCTTCTTCCAGCCAATTCTGAATGATGTCTTGTTTGGTGGCATCACTGAATAAAATGTGATTAGCATCAAATGGACAAATACGGACTTTACAACCAGTTTGCGTCGGTATGAAGCGGCTTGAAGAAGGACCAGACTACCAAAAACATAAGAGAGGATACAGTAAGTAAACTATAAAATTAAACTATAAATATAATTTAAAGCAAACAATACCTCCTTTGATTTGAATTCAGCAATCGATTCACTTGCATTTTTTTTAGTCTGATTGATGGTGTCATCTGGTGGAGATTTTAAATTCAACTCGCTTTGTCGCGAAACCTAGTAAATTGACAATAAACAAATTAATATAGTTAATCAAAACAGCTTAATTTCAAATTATTAAATATACCTCAAAATTCGGAGAGATAACATCAACGTGTTCGGAAGAAACAATAACACAAGGTTCACCACGGTCATCCTTGCCTTCAAGTACAGCCTTCTCGCAAACCAAATCTTCCAATTCGACTTTTTCAGCACCTTTTTCTTCATCAGCAGACTCCCTACCATCCCTTTCTTTGCTGGAAGTAGCTTTAGTATCAGCAGAAACAGGAACAACAGACTCCCTACCATCCCTTTCTTCTCGTTCCATTACTATAGAAGTACCATTTTTACTTGGTTTCACTGAAATGTCCTCTGCAGGAAGAACAACCTTTTTTCCTTTGTCAACCCTTGTCTGCAAGCCATCAGAAACATCATGTTTCTCAATTTCAACCTGATATAGATATGGAGTTCACATTAGGTTCCCATCAGGTTACAATAACATAATATGAAATAACATAAATTATATTTAACTAAACTCTAAGTGATAAAAGTACAAAATACATAAATCAAAACAAATTACCGTTTTAGAATCACCAATCAGAGTTAGCCTATCATTCAATGAATTGACAACTGTCAAAAGTTCGGAACATTTGGAAGTGAATAAACGTTTCAAATCCATTATATCATCCTTAATCGTCTTTTGACCAGCCATCAAAATTTCCAGCCTCTCTTCCATAACATTTAAATTCGAAGTGTTCGACGTTGATTCACCGTCCTTCAATATATTAAATGCCGGACAATAACCCTCCTCGTTTCCCTTAATTTTTTTGAATAAGTCACCTAGACGAAGGGCATTCATCTCTGCC
The DNA here is from genome assembly GCF_937616625.2 of Mercurialis annua. Classification (NCBI taxonomy): domain Eukaryota; kingdom Viridiplantae; phylum Streptophyta; class Magnoliopsida; order Malpighiales; family Euphorbiaceae; genus Mercurialis; species Mercurialis annua. The sequence continues at coordinate 111,889 of NC_065575.1, read as the reverse complement.
GGGGTTGGAACAATTGATCGGAAAATCATCTACACATAACAAATGAACACCATATATGAAAACAGAGTCAATGATAAATTACATTTGAAAAATTGAAAATTTAACACATACGAACCTCATCGGATGCAATCTCAACAAATAAATCCCTGTCAACATCAATGTATTTTGCAGGAACGAATGCTTGCCACCTCAGAATCCGCGGGATAGCATCTTTGTTCACTAGCTGAGCAAAGGTATTTTCCACCGCCGGGCAACACTCGTAGAACCAACATACCAGTGCATATGGTAAACCTTGAAGTCGATACTGGTAAATGTTGTCTTCAATAATAAGAGATCCCGGACTAAGAACAGCTCTTTTTGACAAAGAATCAAACGTGTACTTGAAAACGTCAATACCCCATGGATAGTCGTTCAAATCAGCCGAATCAACTACGTCAAAGTCCTTCAAAGGGATACGAGCAGTCCTCGGTGAAGCAAGCAAGAAGTTATGCAAAAAATGCATAAATGCTATCTTAAACCCATCCTCCTCCGACTCCCAACGCCTAGCTTTGAAAAAGTCCTGAAGGGTCTGTTTAGAAACAGATTGCAGCCCGCTGAAGTACTTATCCAAAATGCCGTTTTCAACTTTTGTATAGGCATACTTACTGCTGTCACCTTGACAGTTTAAACCCGAGATCAAAGCAAATTCGTCGATTCCGAATTTCAGCCTATGACCGCCAACCTCAAACCACAATTCAGACTTCTTTAGCTGCTCCACCTCCCTCAACAATAAACAATGTATGATCTGATTTTGCACTTTGATCTTGGGAATATCAAGAAAGTAGCCAAAGCAAGATTGTCTAAACTTTTCCAATTCACCTGGAGTCAGAGTCGATTTGATATCAGAAATGACATCGTATGACATGCGCGTATCAATCTTCGAGTGAACACGATCTTCTCGGCTTACTTTAAACTGCTATAGCTGTATGAAAATTAGAGTGAAAACTGTTAGATATCAAAAATTTCACAAAGAACATGTTGACATGAGCCAGACGAAAATAGGAATTCGGAAAATAACAAAAGCCAGAAATTAAACCCATAGTATGCACACAGATTTACAGCACTCTTTTTCAGATATTTATAGCGCTTGTCAAAGTAAAACTGCTGGTCCAATTCAGCAGTGCAAAAAGTAACATTTTGTAGGTTAAGGTAATAAACCTCCAAGGCAAGTAAAACAACACTAAGCTGGCTCAGGTTCACTTCAAGCTTTCAAATTTTAGAGCTCCAACATAAAAGTCTCCCAGTATCTACATAAATGTACACTAAAACTGCCAAGCTATGTAACACGGACTCGGAAACTTGTAAACAAGACACTTAGATATGGACACGTAGACGTCAAGTCATTGTTATTTCAAGATTTTCCATAATAAAAATTGCAATTTTGTGTCTGAAACGCCAAGTTTCCAATACATGAATGTTGATTGAGTAAATTGTCCATCCTACTTAGCTGCCAAGTAAGGGTAATTTAGAGTTCATAACAATTTCTAACATTCCTCTCAATACAATGCCCAAAAATAACCAAATCAAAACCTGAAATTTCATTGTCAAACCCAGTAGAATGGAGGAATTAACCTTCAAAAACTGAAATTTCAGTACCCTAAAAAAATAGAGTTCATAACTGTACCTTCAAAACTATCTACCAACCAACCTAACCACAATTTTATATAAACATAATTCCAAACAATCATACTTAAACATAATTTCAAACAATCATATAAACAGAGTCAATTTATTATTTTAAGACATCAAACAATTCTAATGCAGTAGGTTCTTAATTGACTTTTAAACTAATGAAATCATACCTTAGGAGGAGATTTCTTGGATTCAGTTCTGGAAATGCCTTTGTGTTTCTTCGATTTCGGAGGTGAATCATTTGCATGTCTCTTCTTACTCAACTGCACAGGAGATGGAGGAACTGAAGCTTCTCCGGTTGACACTACCTTTTTGTTTTTTGAAGCTTTTTTTGCAACGGATTTCTTACCCATATCAGCGATTTTGATATTACCGTCGTTCTCAATGGCAGCCCGTGTAGTCACCATGGATTTAGGTCATAAAGAAGAACACGGCAAATTAGGAAGGAAGAAAAGAGTTTTGATTATTTAGGAATGAAATCAAATTTTGCAATATCAAATGGGTATTTCCCGCTATATGAAAAAAGGAGAGGTAAATTATATGATACATTAGACACACACTAAAGAGACATATACCTTAGATGAGGATAAAATTGGAATAAAAAATTTAAAGGGTGTTGAAAATAAATTAATGTTTTCAATAGAGGCATTTTTTCAAGGGTAAAAAAATGAAATCAATAATTTAAAATTTTGAGATTTCAATTAATTTGTTATAGTTTTAATAATTTAAATGATTAAAATTATTATTTTAATTAGGGTATGTGCATATAAAGAACTGGACAAGTAAATACTCGATGTCTGGCTAAATACTCGACGAGTTTTAAGCCTAACATCGAGTTTGTTTCTGTTCAGTGCTGCATAAACTTGATGATGGGTTAATATTCGACGAGTTTAAACCTAACATCGAGTTTATGCTAGTCCAGTTATGCCAAACTCGATTTCAGGCTTTGTTTTCGTCGAGTATTTAGACCCACCTCGATTTATTTTGAAAATTACTGCAATTGAAAATTAAACCTCCCACTTTTCTTTAGAAACCTAGAATCAAAACAAGTGAAAAAAAAAATTCTCTAAATCTTCCCCATTCCACAACCCGAAACCTAGCCTCTAAATTCATCAAATTGCTATCATAATCTTATCAAATCATTAACCAAAATGATGGCATCAACAAAGGGACGAGCTAAAAGAGTTGCTTCAAAAGGGAAATCATCAAGTTCAACTATGCCTCCGAAATTTGTTAGAAGAGAAGATTTGTCCTCAAATTATGATTGCCCATTTCCAATTTTCTCCGACGAAGAAGGTATTCGTTACGAAACTATTTCACGCAAGCCTATTGTTATACCTAGATATTTTGATTATGGCTTTGTTGACTAGGATGGGTTTGAAATCAAAAATTGATGAAATAGTTGGTAGAATGGGTTTAAATTTTATTGCACATGGTAAGTATCAAGTTTATAAAGAGTTAACTAGAGAATTTTATACCACCTTGAATTATGCCTCTAAGAATGAAAAAGCAATTTCTTTTAGAATAAAAGGGGTTGATTATAGCATAGGGTATGATTTTATGAATCAGAAATTGAAGTTGCCTAAAGGTGGCATTAGAGGTTGTCCTTCAAATTTTGATGTTAATAGAGTATGGAAGCAATTGACCGGTGAAGACTCGGTCGATTTACAACAAGCTCCTAATGGACTCATAATTGAACCATCATATCTTATATTTCATAAATTCCTTTGTCATTCTATATGTGGTAAAAAGGAGTCGAATAGAGTAACGAAGGATGATTTACTAGTACTTGACTATTTAGTGCGACGTTCGGCAAAAAGTGTTGATTTCATACACTTAATTTTTAAAAGCATGATGACCATGGCAACATCATCTAAAGTTGCACTTGGAAATGGTCATTTAGTAACTTGTATAGCATTGCTTCATAGTGCTATTGATGAGGATGATTTGCATAAGATGGAATGTTTGGGGGATGCGTATCTTAATGAAACTATGCTCCGTAAAGCCGACATTCTTGATATGGATGGAGAATTGATGAATGTAAAGGACCGAAATTGTTATTTAATTAAAATTGGCCAGCCGAGAAGAGGAAAGGGAAGAAAAGCAGAAATAGAAGATGACTGTGACGAAGATGAGGATAATGTAAGTAGAGAACTGGAAACCGAGAATGGTCAAGGTGAGGTGGTGAGGGATGATGTCGGTATAGATCAACCAAGAGAGGAGGAAGTGAGGCGACCAAGAAAGCCGAAGCGAAGGGGAGCTTTTGAAGAGGAAGTACTTTCTTTGTTAAATGAAACAAAGTCCAGGTTGACTAATATTGAAACATCTATCGAAGAGATTAAAAGAGAACAACGAAGGTCACATCGCCGATGGAAGGCTTGTTTCGGCACCTTGGGAGCACATGATCCTTCACCTCCACATACACCGGAGAGTTAGGTTAGTAACAACCAAAATATTTTGATTATTTCATATCTGTATGCTGTCATTCATTTGGTTTCAGGGCATTACTTTTCTTCCTGAAATATCCTCTGTTTTCCAAATTGCAGATAAGATGGGTGGCTGATTGCATAGTTGGTTCTAAATATCTAATTCTCGATACGCTGTTTTGGAGACTTGGAGGTGCAGTTTTGAAGACGTGGAGCAGATGTATATGCATAGCTGTTGATTATGGATTTAGTATTTTGAATTTGGAGGTTTATGTATTTGAACATAAGTAGGTTTAATTGTGATAAACTCATGTGTTATTAGTAGGTCTGAAATGTTATTACCAAGTATGAATATTTCTGAATGCTATTATCAAATTTGAATATTAACACTTGTTAATTCTAGATCATTGTACACTAATATTTTTTTTGACAAAACTTTAAATTTAAGTTTGTTAAATTGTTATAAATTAGGATAGTTAGATGACTTTTATTGATTAACTTTTCTTATAAAGCCAAAGAATAAAAATTGATAAATTTAAATATTTATGAATTACAAATATGTAATTAATTTGTTACATTGGTCTTTTAGCTTTTATTTTTCTTTTCCACCAATTTTTAATATTTAAATATCTAAATCCGTAGAAAAAAGGATTATGATCTAGAAAATTTGAATAAATGTTAATATTTTACAAATTTAAATATTTAAATTTTAAAAATATGTAATTAATATTTTGATTACATCAGTCTTTAAGCTTTTATTTTTTGGTTGAGTCGATTTTTTAATATTTAAACATTTAAAATTATTAATATATTATGATATGATCTATATATTTTTGATAATTTGTTTCATAAAATTTTAAATTACGTACATTATTAAATGTATAAACTTTATAGAATGCAACGACATAATAACATGTCTGTGTGTGCTACTCATAACTTGTGATTATTAAAGTGTGTACTGCCTGAACCAATCTGTTTTCAAAATTGCAAAAGTGCTTGGTTGCAAGATATGTACATGAATTTGAGATTTATGTACTTAAAAACGAGTTAGTTTATTTGTGATGAAATCATGTCTTATTTTACGAGTAGGTTGAAGTTGTAGGTTTATTTTTACATCTCACGTAAGTTGAGGCACATGCAACGTTAAATTGAGGCACATGTAACGTATATTTTAAGTTCTCTTAATTTTTATCAAAATTCATAAAATTAACTTCATGTAAATTTTGCCACATTGCTTTGTTAATGTAAAAATGGAATTGAAACAAATCATTCTTTCGTGTTCAGTTCTCAAGTATACATGAGGTTTTTTTATGTCAACGATATGAAAAATGGATGTCCTTGGAAAACTAAATAAAATATTAATTGTTTTATTTTTTTAGCGGTCATTAAAAAAATAAATTAAATATTGTTTTATTTTTTTAGCGGTCATTAAAAAAAATTGAATGTTGCTAATTAATGTTGTTTTTTCTAACCCTAACACTAATCCTAACCCAAAACCCTAAACCCTAAGCCATAAACCCTAAACCCTAAACCCTAAGCCCTAAACCCTAAACCCTAAACCCTAAAATACAATTTTAATAATGGTTATGCGAGTAAAATCATATTCAACGGAATAAATTTAGCTATTAAAAATTCAAATTATACTAATTAAAAACATTAAAATAAATTATAAGAATAGGCAAAAGTGGAAAAATTTCTTATTGTTGCAATTTATTTGCAAAAGGCATATATTACCTCCAAAAAAATTAAGACAAAATATTGTTTTGAAATATTTATGTTAGAGCGATAAAAATGGAGTGGTCAACTATTACGTTGAATAACACATAAATTTTTGATATCTAATCATAAATAAGCATAAAATCAACCATTTATCAACATTAGACTCTTTGTTTTGCTTTTAATATGGGAAACAAAGACTTTTTATTTTGCATTTTGCTTCTATATCTAAAGGAAAGTGGTGATATTTGGATTAAGTTGAAAAAAATAGATTTTAACTCGAGTATATATTGTTTAAACTCGTCGAATATTTTCCATGTACGTCATCGAGTTATGACGAGTTCAGTAGAGCATATATTCGATGAAACATATAAAACTCGTCGACTTTCTCTACTACCTCGAGTAAAAAACAATATTTCTGCAACAAGATTTTCAGAATATATATCAAACTGATTAGATTTGACACGATTTTGGCAAATCAAATCAGGAAAATTTAAAAACGAATTTATTAGGAGGGAAAAAATATTAAAATAGGAGGGAAACGAAAAAAAAAGAGAGGGAAACGAAAATAATTTGTTCCTTATTTAATTTTTTAATTAAAGAAGTTCCCTCTAAAAGGAAAATTCTTTGGCATTAACCATAATTGCAGGAATCACGTTGTTGAATGACAAAATAAAGTGGTTTCTTTGTTCTTATCAAAATATCGATCATAAAAAAAATTACAAACAATTCTCACCATACTTGTTCTTCAATTCAATTTGTTTCAACGATTTTCTGAACAATGTCACTTAATACTAGAAAAAGAGTTATATCGTTTAACGAATTACAAAGATCAGCTAGACTGAAAGCTCATTTGAGGAAGGGGAATGACAAACCATCGATGAAAAATATATCACAACAATCTCAGACTACCGAAACTGAGTCGGAACCTATTCCTCCTTTGGTGAACACAACATCTCCGTCTCCTCCAATTCAAAACCCAAATAGTATTGAACATCACAACCACCGTGATGATTCAACTGCAATACCAGTGGCTGCTGAAGTTAACAGGGATGGTGAAACTGAAACCATGTCCGGTGAACCAACAAACGTTGATGAAGGTTAGGTTAAATTTATTTTGTGTTTCATTTATTTTGCTTAGAGAATTGATATAATTAACAAATGAAATTGTGTTTCAATGCTTTTTCTGGAATGGAAATATTGTTTTCAAGTTATTTTTTACCTTATATTTTTTGCAATTCGTTTTTTTTTCTCTATTTTGTGTTTCATAAAGTTGACATACGGTTGACATAAGGTTCATATTAGGTTACAAAAACCTATAAAAAACTGCATCTAAATAAAAATTAAAAATAGTATAAGAGATACATATCAATTTGAATTGAGAAGAAAACTAACATGAGATAAACTGTAGTATTTCTTAGGTCTTCTTCCCAAAAAGAAATGTGTTTTAATTTAAAAATAGTTTAAGAATAGTATAAGACATACATATCAATTTGTTTCTCTTTTTTGTGATTATTTTGTGTTTCATGCGGTTGACATAAGATTCATATTTGGGCACAAAAACGTCTTAAAAACTGCATTTAAATTTAAAAATAGTATAAGACATACATATGAAATTTTAAAATAGTATGATAATTACATATAAAGTTTAATAGAGCAGCAAACTAGTATGAGGTAAAGTTTTGTATTTCTTACGTATTTCTCTATTCTGTGTTTGTTTTTTGTTTTCTGAGGTTGACTTATGGTTCACATATACTTTATATTCAGTCACTATAACGTTTACAAACTGCATATAAATTATTTTTTTAAAAAGGTACATATCAATTTGGAAACAAAAAGCAAACTAACATGAGGTAAACTGTTGTACTTCTTAGGTCCTCTTCCAAAAAAGAATGGTAGAGGTAAAGCTAGAGGATTTGAAGTTAAAAAAATGACTAAAGATGGTTCAAAAATTGGTGGAATTGTGATTGCAAAAACAAATAGATTACCAATTGGTCCTTCAGAAAAGATATTCAAAATGGAAATTGGTATTGTCACTCGATTAATGGCACCGCTAGGTAAACTTTATTGGTCTCAAATAAGCGCTGAACAAAAGGAAGCCTTACTTACAACTATTCAGGTAAAATTAATAATTATTTTATAGCATACTTGTTATTTCGAATAATTGTATTCTTATAATATGTGACTATTCATATGTTTTTTTATTGATAGGGTGAATTTGAGATTGATTTAAGTGATCCACATGCAAGAGAAGTAGTATATGGAATGATGGCTAGACGATTTAGAAATTTCAAGTATCAGTGTCACTTACACTATAAGACGTTCCCTACTCGTGAAGAAGCTGAAAAACATCCACCCAAGGATGTAAAAATTAACGATTGGAAGAACCTATGTGAACATTTTGATGAACATGCACACTTTAAGGTAATGTTTCAATTTTATATACAATTGTCTATTATCGTTTGCTAAAAATGAGTACTTTATTATCTAATTAGTTGGTAGTATGTTTCCAATTATATCTAAATTAGCTTCACATATTGTGTTCTGAACGAAAATACGAGGTTTGTTCAAAGGATTTCAATATTAAATGATTTTTAACCTTTTCATGATTTATTTTAACTCTGAATAAGCTTAAACTCGAGGTTAGACTTGAAACACTTCGAGTTTAAAGCCTCTCCACGAAAATGAGCTTATACAGAAATGAAAATCTCGAGGAATGAATGATCTCGTAGAGTATTTTTTCCTTCCTCGAGTTAGTTCATATCTGAGAAGCTCAAACTCGATGAAAGGCTTGAAACTCTTCGAGTTTTATGCCTTACCTCGAGTTCAGATGTCTACATAATTAACATAACTCGAGAAAATGCTTGTACTTCGCCGAGTATTTGGCATGTTTACGAGTTATGCTTCTGAGATACGAATATCTCTACTATTTTGGTTAAAATAGTTTATATCTAATTATATAAAACTTTTATTATTGATAATATGATATGTACCTTTAAAACCTTTATGTGTTGGCTTTATTATAATAGGCTCGAAGCACTGTAAACATTAATAATCGCAAGAAAGTGACCTTTTCTCACACTTCGGGATCAAAGTCTTATTGCCAACGTTTGTATGAAATGGTAAATATGAGTTTATATGTAATCTGTTTTTGATTTCGTATTTAAATTCTTTATCATTTAGTTTTTAATCAATTGTATGAACGTTATAGGAAACATCTGAAGTCATTGATGAAGAGCCACCTGAAATGAGGCTCTACAGTCAAGCACACCGTAAAAAAGACGGCTCATGGATTGACCCAGAAGCTGGAGATAAATACGTAAGTTCTTTTTTTATATATATAGTTATCTAAACACAATTTTATAAAGTGTTATTAAAGCATATTTAATTAATTAGGAACAAATGGAAGCTATTCGCTCAAAAGCACTCGAGGAAGGCGTTGCAATTGATGGGAGGAAAATTCTACAAAAGGTTTTGGATATACCGAAGTCTGGTTATGCTCGTGGACTCGGATATGGAGCCAAACGGATAACAGCTAAAGAATCAGAGTTTGAAGCTCGTTTACAAGCAGAGAAGTTTGAGACTAAAAAGCAAGTTAAAGAACTAAATGACCAAATTCAAAATCAACAGGTGAAAATTGATAACATTTCTCAATCATATAGCAAACTCAAGCATCTTGTTCAACAAATGTTGAATGCAAAAGATGATGAGGAAATATCTATTGATGGCGACGAAACATGTATCGATGGCTGTGAAAAATCTCTTGATGACGAACCATCTAATGATTGGTATGTGACGGCTTACTTAAATATATTTTTTAATTCGTTACGCTTTTAAATTTTTTCTATAATTTGAAAATTATTCACTTAATTATGTCAGTTTGAAAATAAAAGTGTATATAATAAACGTATTTTTTTTCTTGCAGATTGGAATTGAATGAAAGAAGATGGACGTCTCCTATATCAAAAGTTAGGCCTAATTTAGTTTCTTTTCTTTATAGCAAATAGTTTACATGTTTCATACGATCGGTTATTTTAGTGTTATTAAAGACTTAATCATTGATAATTTTATGTAATATTTGAATTGATTTTGTTTTTTATTCATTGATTTTAGCAACAAATTACCGTATTCAATTATTTTGGTATCAATAAAAATGGAAATAATAGCTTGTTGTGACAAATTAATTTTGTTACAGCTACCTAATAATAATGACAATTAATTTCGTCACGTAATGATAAATTTCTTCTTGTGATAAATTAAATTTGTCACCGTTAACAACTTATAATGACAATTAATTTCGTCACGTTATAATATATTATTTGTTGTGATAAATTATATTTGTCACCGATGACAAACTGTAATGACAATTAATTTCGTCACATTATGATAACTTACTTGTTGTGATAAATTATTTTTGTCACAGCTAACTAATTATAATGACAATTAATTTCGTCACGTTATGATAACTTACTTGTTGTGATAAATTAAATTTGTCACCGTTGACAAATTATAATGACAATTAATTTCGTCACGTTATGATAAATTACTTATTTTGATAAATTAAATTTGTCACCGTCGACAAATTATAATGACAATTAATTTTGTCACATTATCATTATATTACGTGTTGTGATAAATTAAATTTATCACAACTAACTAATTATTATGACAATTAATTTCGTCACGTTAAGTTAAATTACTTCTTATGATAAATTAAATTTATCACAACTACCTAATTATAATGACAATTAATCTCGTCACATTATGTTAAATTACTTGTTGTGATAAATTACATGTATCACAATTAATTAATTATTATGGCAATCAATTTCGTCACTTTATGATTGATTACTTGTGATAAATATTTATTTGTCACTTCACAATCTTTTTGTCACTAATAACTCGGCGTATGTGGTGACAAATGTATATTAATTGTGATAAATATGGTTTTATCACCATATAATCTTTTTGTCACTAATAACTCGGTGTATGTAGTGACAAATTTATATGAATTGTGAAAAATATTTTTTTGTCATGTTATTAGCGTTTTGTCACTAGAAGTCGATGTATATTACGACAAATTTTGACAACATTGGATTACTTGTGATATACATTTTCGTCACAATAAATATGAATGTGACAAAACAATTTTATCACAATAGAAAATTTATGGTGACAAACTATAAAATTGACTTATTGTGACTTGTTTGTTGTGACCAACAAAATTCGTCACAAAGTAGTCACAGTAACGTTGTTGTGACAAATTTTGGGCTTAACATGATAAATTTTATTCGTCACAAGAAGCCAAATTTTTTGTAGTGATGTCCTCTCAATGAGATCTACTATTGAAGTCTTTGTGCCATCTTCCACACTGTATATACATGTTACTGATGGAATAACCTGTATCATTTTAATTACATTTTTAGTTAACTAGAAAATTACTAAAATTATTCTACAAGTTAAATGTATAAATATATTTGAAATAACATCTGATGTTACCATCATTCTTCTAGCTAGTGAATAGTTTTCCCTAAGTGCTTCTTCTGCTTTATTTGTCAGTTTTGTCATAGTATAAGAAGCTATGTTTCTATTTTTGTAGCTCCACTCTTGAACTAATACCCTCAAATATTCCAGAAGTGTTGCAACTGGTAATTCCCTTGCTGATTTGATTGCTGCATTAAAAGACTCAGCAATATTCGATGTCATTGTCCAGTACCTGATAAAACTCCAATGATTAGTATTTAAAAAACTAAATTAATGGTTAACTGTAAGTAATCTTATAGTGAATTATAGGTTAATTATAAACATCTTATTATTTATTTAGCAAAACAAAATATCGTAATCAATTTTTGTACCTGTTTTCAGTTGAATATGCTCTTGCCCATTTTTCTAACCCAACACCAACAAGGTATGGTCGTATTGCTACGTTGATGCTATCTAGTTCTGCCATAAAGTAATCAAAACTTTTTTTCGTGTACGCCTTCGCATCCCCAAAAAACAGTCCTTCAAACTCTTTGGATTTTTAGGATTAACTTTAAATTGTTTTTTGACGTTACACAAGAGATGATACGCGCAAATACCATGACTAGCAAGAGGAAATACTGAATTTGCAGCCTTTTTAATGCTATCATGTCTATCAGATACAATACATAACTACTCCTTTTCTCTAAAAGCTCCTTTTATTTTCTCAAAAAAGTAATGCCAAGACTCATCATTTTCAGAATCGACCACACAAAATGCAAGTGGAAATATCTTACCCCCACCGTCTTGTGTAGATGCAGTTAGTAGTGTTCCTCGATAGTTTGATTTTAAAAAAGTTCCATCCACTACAATAACCGGTCTACAAAATTCCAGCCCTTTATGGATGCATCCAAAGCGGTAAAAACATATTTAAATTTATTCCCTTCTGCTGTTTGTAGATCTACAACTGATCCTGGGTTTGTTTTCACAAGCATATTCAAAAAATTAGGCAAAACTGAATATGAATCTCTTGGTTTACCTCTAATTAACTCAAGTGCTTTTCCTCTGGATCTCCAAGCCTTGTTGTAAAACAACTCCAAAATCTCTTTGCATATCGGAAATAATGTCTGCCGGTGTGTACACAGTCTTTATATTCAAGAATTTTGATTTTATCAAGTCCCCAATTACTGAATATGTCGCTTGCCGTTGTTCTTCCATTCTGAATTCCGGGGGACATGTGTGAATATCGTCCATTCTTCTTATAATAAACATGCTTGTCTTTCCGCCTTTCGAAGCCCTTAAATTCCAGTTGCATTGATCATAGAGGCAATGAATCACGTATTCGAGCTTGCACGATTTACTTACAGCAAACTGAAATTTTTTTTCAATTGCGTAAAAACACAAACATGATTTCATTGTCTTTTTATCCTTGAATATCTGCCCTTTAAAGACTTCTTTGACACTTTGTGACGATACAATTTCATTCTCCCCGTCCTCGATTGTTTGTCGTTCTGCTTCGTCATGTTCCATCTGCTTGAATATCATTTCAGCATATGTAACAATATCCATTGCTGTAGGACTGGGATATGACGCCTCATGTATGTCTTCATTCGTATCTTCAACTGTTTCAGTGTCCATTTCAATGACATTCTGAATCTCATACCCTGTAGTTGTGATGCACAGTGGAAAACGTGTAATTCTAGCATCCTCTCTTTTAATCTCAATATAAAATTGAAGGCTTTCATTATCATCAATGTCCACATCTTGCTGATTTGGTTCCAACTGATACTTGATGTGTATTTCAGTTTCCCCAAATTTAACCTTAAGTATACTGAAAATCAATGCTTTTAGAGTTTCAAATTCCTTATCGTCTTTAACTAAAATACCCTTGATCTTATAATTTGAGTAGTTTAGATTCTCATCCCATACTCCATCATAGTATACAAGAACCTTCAATGTTGTCATTCCTGCAGTTTTTGAAAAAAATAAATTATGTCATCAGTTACTTAAGTTAACCTTTAGTTTACGATTAGTACACTAATAGTTCACTTGAAAAAAAAATTGTCAGTTAATATCATCATTAATATGCATCATTCAGGTTAACAATTGCACGCAAGTTCATTAACATTTTTTTCTTCAATATACATGTAATTCACTACTTATAACTCAAATTTTTAAGCTGATGAATTATTATATCGTTGGTTTTGAATCACTAATGTTTTCGAATCATCACTGATTCGAATCATTAGTAAACACCTAATTCACCATCTATAATAGATAATTTCAGCATAATATATATGAATTTTTTTGTTTTAATTCAAGAAACCACTAACCCGTTTGAAAGGCTGATTTTATGAAGGTCTTCTTCTGCTTGAAATTTATTTTTTGTCAAGTTTTCGACTTTTTGATTTTCTTCTTTTGCTTGAATCTCCGTTTTATGTGGTCTTTTATTAGCAATTAAGGATTTTAATAGATTTATTTGTATCATATCAGGATCTTTTCCACAACTGTTGCTATAATTAAGCATTACAAAAGATTCACCATCTTTCCTTTCTCACATATCCACCGTATTTGTTATATTAACTAATCTATTTGTGTAATTTATAAACTAATAATTAATGTTGTCAATTTTTTTTTGTCAACCGTAAATTTCATAATAAGTTTGCCTATATTGGGTACTTATTAATTTTTCTCTACATAAATCTCTCTTTTTAAAAAGCTCCACCAAAGTGTTTGGTGAGAATTGTTTTAGAGCTTTTGGATCTTTTTGAACCTCCAACAGCTATTGTTTGAAAAGCTCTATTTTGGAGTTTTTTGCCAACAACTGATAGCTGTTTCAATATTTTTAATTATTTAGACACAATTATCCCTACTAGAATATATCATTTTTTAATATATAAATTTTTTTTGAATTATTTTTAACTCTAATCATTTATAAATTATACAAAATTATTTTATTTATATTAAAACAATTATAATTTAATAATTTTTTTAAAAATTATTATAAATTTATTAAAAAAATATCTAAATAAGTTTCAACTAAATATTTTTTTTATAAAAAAATAATATTATTTGCGCGTATCATAATTTAGATATAATATACTCATAATTTAATAAAAAAAAATAAAAATTATGCCCTTTATGGTCATTTTATATATAAACAGTTACAACTAATTGAATTTCACCAAACACTCATAATCTATCAGCTATCAGCTACCGGCCAACAGCTAACAGTTATCAGCAACAGCTAACAGCCACCAGCTAAAAGAAATAGCTGAATCAAACATGTTAGGTATTTACTTTTTAAATTTTTTATTTTGTTCCAATTCATACACTTATTTAAAGCTAATGATGGAAGAGTAATTTCTTTGAATTGGATTAAAATGTTGTTTTCTTTTAATTGTTACAATTTTTTTGCGTTAGATGCAATTTCATGCTTTGGCTTATTATGAAGTGCAAGATTAGAACCAGAGACAAGCTGAAAAGGTAGGGTGTAATTGAAGAAGATATATGTGTCCTTTGTAATACTGAAGTTGAGTCTATAGAACATTGCTTCTTTGGCTGCAAGTTTGCTAAAAAAAGTTTGGCAGCATATCCTTCCCCTTTGTGATGCTCAGGTTCACCACAGAATGCGTGAGTTGGTTCTGTAGAAGAGCAGCATGCAAAAGCAAGCTGGTTGAACTAAGAAGATTGATTCTCGCCACTACTATTTACCAGATTTGGAGAGTGAAAAACAAGAATTTTTCAATCAAAATGATTATACTATTTAACAAATTTTGTTAGATAAATATAGGATATAAACGATAGTCATCCTCAATTTGTTTACCTTAGAGATATGCAAAGATAATTTGATAAGCTACTGTTAGTTTCTCTTATTAGGCTTTATTGTTTGGGATTTATCCCTTTGTTTCTTTTTTGCTAGTTTGAACAATCAAGGCTTTTGGTTTCTCTTTATAAAAAAATAAAATAAAATGAATCAAATATGATAATACATAATATATTACAATTTCTTTTTCTTAAAGATGTACAATTTATTATCATCCCTAAATAAAATCTACTCTTAATTATTTAATATTTATAACCAATTTTTTTTTGATCACAGAGAAAGGCCAAGGCCAAAGAAGAAGAAAGCTACAAGCTCCTACACATACGGGGGATAGAGATCCCGGCGTTGTCATCAGTAATGAAGCTATAGATACCCTTCGGAATACTATCGTAATGCAGCAGCCCAACATGGTGAGAGAATCCGATATTAGCCATACGATCAGCAACACGGTTGCCTTCTCTGCGAATATGACCGATGGAAATATGCCAGTCTTTGTCAATCATTCTCCTGATTTCCCTTCGGATGTTCGTATTGCCATTAACGCAATTGTCTTCGTTGTTCAGGCTGTCCACTCCGAGCTTGCTGCCCATTTCCAAGATGACATGTCTGTAGCCACGGTTCCAGGCAGCTTCTAATCCGTCAAGCGCACCCCAAAGCTCAGCTTGAAGGACCGAACTGAAATTGAGAATTTCTGGATACTTTTTCTTATTCACATACCCAACTATATATACACTGTTGACATAGCCTACACTAGGAAAGAAATCATTTGCTGTAAATACAAATCAAAGAATAAAATCAGCTAACCTAACAGCTAATTTACAGCAGCTAACCAGGGAATTAATTAGCCCAGAATCAGGAAAATATTGACTAGGATCTTAGCATTAATCTTTAGTCAATATTTTCTGATATTTCTAACACTCCCCCTCAAGCTGGTGAATGTATATCAATCATTCCTAGCTTGGATACATTTAACTCAAAAACTGCCCTGAGTAAAGGTTTAGTAAGAATATCAGCTTCTTGATCTTTCGAGGGTACATAAGAGAGTTTCATTTTTCCACTTTCAATCTCTGACTTGATGAAGTTCCTACCAATACGAACGTGCTTCATCCGATGATGCTGTATAGGATTATGAATGTTGGCGATTGCCGACTGACTGTCGCTGTATAGCTGTATTTGACCATCAACTTTAATTTTCAGTTAAGTTAGCAACCTGTCCAGCCAAATTAGTTCACAAATTCCTTGTGCGATGGCACGATACTCTGCTTCAGCGCTGCTTCTTGACACCACGGTTTGCTTTTTTCTTCTCCAAGTGACTACATTCCCCCATAACTTGGTACAATACCCTGTTGTTGATTTTCTATCTTCCACTGAACCAGCCCAATCTGCATCAGCAAATCCCTCAACTTTTCGATTCTCACTTTTTCTATAAAGCATTCCCTTACCAGGTGTTCCTTTTAGATATCTGAGAATCTGATAAACTGCATTCTCATGACGAACAGTTGGAGCATGCATAAACTGACTAACTACGCTAACACTATAAGCAATGTCAGGCCTAGTGAGTGATAGATAGATTAGCTTTCCCACCAATCGCTGGTACCTTTCTTTATCTGTTGGAGGGTCTTCTTCGGTCAACTTTTGTTTCCAGTTTTTTTCTAGTGGAGTAGTTGCTGGTCGACAACCAATCTTTCCTGTCTCCATTAGAAGGTCTAGGATATATTTCCTTTGTGAAATGAAAATCCCATCTTTGCTTCTCGCAACTTCCATTCCGAGAAAATATTGTAGCTTTCCTAGATCCTTGACTTTGAATTCAGATTGTAGTAGTCGTTTGAGGTTGGTGATTTCATCAACATCGTCTCCTGTTATTATCATATGATCGACATATACAATCAAGATAGATCTCTTTTGGCTCTTTGATTCTTTAACAAACAGAGTATGATCTGCCTGCCCTTGATTGTATCCAAAAGTCTTCATAACTGTGCTGAAACGAGTAAACCAAGCCCTGGGTGATTGCTTTAACCCATATAATGATTTTTTCAATTTACATACAGATCCAGTTTTCTCTTGCTGCTCGAAACCCCGGGGTAGCTTCATGTAAACTTCTTCTTCTAGAGTTCCATTTAAAAAAGCATTTGACACATCCATTTGATGTAATTCCCAATCAAGATTGGCTGCCATGGATAATAGAACTCTTATAGAATTTAACTTAGCGACTGGTGCAAAAGTTTCTTCATAGTCGATTCCATATGTTTGAGTGTATCCTCGAGCAACTAGATGAGCTTTGTATCTCTCAATTACCCCTTCCTTGCCAACTTTCACAGTGAAGATCCACTTGCAACCTACTAGTTTCTTTCCCTCAGGCATGTCAACAACTTCCCATGTTTTGTTTTCATTTAGTGCCTTCAACTCATCTAAGACCGCTGCTTTCCACTTTGGATCTTTTAAGGCATCATGAATGGTTGAAGGAATGTTGGTCTCATCAAGTTGAGATACAAAATCCCTATGAGTGTTAGACAAGCGATCATAGGACAAATGATTTGAAATAGGATGTTGAGTAGAAGATCTTACCCCCTTTCGTATTGCAATAGGAACATTAAGATTATCTACTGTAGGTTCCTCCCGCTGCAATTCTTGTGGAGAATCCAAATTCAGTTCCAATGGTTGGATCTGCTGAGTTACACGTGGTCTCCTTGAGTAGACACGTAAAGATGGTTCTCCCCCTTGAACAGTCTCAGGAATGGCTATGTGTTGTGTGGCTGAAGGTACAAATGGTGATAATGGTTCGCAAGTAGGCAATACTGGAAAAGAGATGGATGGATCCTAATGACTGTCTTCACTAAAATTCTCCCCCCGAAGAGAATCATGGGAATGGAATGGCTGATCTTCGAGAAATGTGACATCATAAGATATACAAAATCGTTTTGTGAGGGGATTAAAACATTTGTATCCTTTTTGAGTTGATGAGTATCCTACGAATACACATTTGATTGATTTTGGATCAAGTTTTCCTCTCGTGGGACTAATATTGTGAACAAAGGCTGAACATCCAAAGACCTTTGGCGGAAGGGAATTAATGACTCGAGAATGAGGAAATGCCTTTTTAAGGGCACTGATTGGTGTTTGGAAGCCAATGGGTTTTGAGGGAAGCCGGTTTATGAGATAAGTAGCTGTTAAGATTGATTCCCCCCCAAAACGAATGTGGGACATGACTAGAAAACATGATTGAACGTGATACCTCCAAAAGGTGTCTGCTTTTACGTTCAACGATCCCATTTTGTTGAGGGGTTGAAGTACATGAACTTTGATGAGAAATTCCATTTTCTGAGAGGTAGCTTCCTAGAATTTGAGAGAAATACTCTCCACCATTGTCTGTTCTAAATATATGAATATTGCTTTGTAATATGTTTTTGATCATTTTGTGGAACTGTATGAACACATTTGCAGCATCTGATTTGTGTTTGAGTAGAAAAACCCAACATACTCGAGTATGGTCATCTATGAAGGTGATGAACCATCTCTTGCCAGTTAGATCTTCGGTCCGAGCAGCCCCCCAAATATCACTATGAACAATGTGGAATGGTTTTGAGGGCTGATAATCACGAATAGGATAGTGTTTTCGTGTTTTTTTTGCAAGAATACATGTTTCACAATTAAAAGAAGAAACATCTTTATTGATAAATAAGTTTGGATATAAAAGCTTCATATATTGGAAACTAGGATGCCCTAAACGTTTGTGCCAAAGCATAACATCTGAATTTAACATACTTGATGCAGAAAGTGACAAATAGGAAGTTGGACAATCTGGAGAACCATTGAGGTAGTAAAACCACGTTGTACTTTAGCATTGTCAATCATCTTCCCCGAACATGGATCCTGAAATACACAAGAATTGCAACGAAAAGTTACTTGACAGTTTTGATCTTTAGTCAATTTACTTACGGAAAGAAGATTATATTTTAAATGTGGCACATAAAGAACAGATTTTAAGTGAAGTCCTTGAAATATCATATCACCAATCCCTACGACTGGTAGCAAGTTGCCATTTGCCACATATACTTTAATATCATCACCGCATGGTTTGTAGTTGCTTAAATTTGTATTCTGTCCAGTCATGTGATCGGTAGCGCCAGTGTCTACAATCCAATCATTTAAATCAGCTTTCCTGGTCAATAAGGATGCTGAGATGTTACCTCGCTGCACGGTAGCAGTTTTCGGGGCTGGTTCGGTTGCTTCAGAACACTGCAACTCACGGAGAAGGGACTTCAAAATCTCCAATTTTTGTGGAGTGAGTTTGTTGTTGTCGAAGCATGCTGCCTGGACTTGCTCGGCTATATGAGCAGATGGATTTTCAATACGTTTGCTTTGCGGCTTCCAATCCTTTGGCTTTCCATGAATATCCCAACATCTCGCCTTTGTGTGGAAGGGTTTATTGCAATGCTTGCACCGGTGGAAGGCATCCTTATCCGTCTTGTAATTTTGAAAATGTGAGGAAGCAAGGGCTGATCCTTGTGGCTGTTCTTCTTTGGTTTGATGTTAACATAACTCTTCGCCGGCTTTCTTCCCTACTAACGTCAGAGAATACCTCTCGCAGCGAAGGCAATGGCTTCATTCCAAGGATGCGCCCCCTGACTTCATCAAGATCCTTGTTAAGCCCTTGAAGAAAATCAAAAATGCGATCTTTTTCAAGAATTTGGCTGTACAGAACTCCATCATCGCTGCACTTCCAGGGAATAGAATAAAACAAATCCCTTTCCTGCCATAAATCGACTAACCGATTGTAATACTCTGTTACCGTCATTGTACCTTGGCGGGTGGTTCGCAGGAGTGAGCGAATCTCAAAACACTGAGATGTATTCTCAAGATCCGAGTACATCTCCTGGACGCCTTTCCAGATTTCATGAGCATTTTTGTAAAATAAAAACGTCCTGCCAATCCGTGTTTCCATTGAGTTGATAAGCCATGCCATGACAATAGAATTTTCTGCTTCCCATTGCTGATAACTTGAATCATTAGTTTCTGGTTGATGAGTGTCGCCGGTGAGATAGGCTACTTTCCCTTTTCCTCGAATGACCAGCAGAATGGATTGATACCATTCTCTGAAATTCGATCCATTCAACTTGTGTTGGGTGATTTGCAGAGTATGGCCGAGGTCAGGGGTAGAGAAAGGTATGGATTTTGATATAGATGAGGAGGAATCAGATGTGATTTGGGACTGGATTATTCCAGCCATAGTTTCGAGATTAGGAGAACAATAAAAAAATTTTGGATTAGGTCCTGGCTGAACCTTGCTCTGATACCATGAAATTGAGAATTTCTGGATACTTTTTCTTATTCACATACCCAACTATATATACACTGTTGACATAGCCTAAACTAGGAAAGAAATCATTTGCTGTAAATACAAATCAAACAATAAAATCAGCTAACCTAACAGCTAATTTACAGCAGCTAACCAGGGAATTAATTAGCCCAGAATCAGGAAAATATTGACTAGGATCTTAGCATTAATCTTTAGTTAATATTTTCTGATATTTCTAACACGAACAAACTCCAATATTCCTGCTGAACCCGAAGATCCAATCACCACAACTTGAGCGCGCTAACCCACCCGCTGCTGCCATGTTATCAAAATTGCGGACAGCTCCGTCAGTGTTAATTTTACCCCATCCTTCAGGGGGCGGATCCCAGCCGATAAGGTGCTCCGTTTTCGACTTTAAGCCTGGATTGGACAAGCTGACAAACTTCTTAGCAGAAATCGTGTAGTGCGCCATCTAGAGGATTGATTGAACAAGCATCTCAGAGCTACTCCGGTCGTTGTTGAAGATGAAGTTATTTCGATGATTCCATAAAGACCAGCAGGTAAGGCCAAAGGTGATAAGCCACTTCTCGCCATCTTCAGTATCTTTTTCCTGCAAATTATCGGAGAACCAAAGATCAAAAGGCAGGCTGAAAAAATTATGAACAGAAAAAGAGGGAATTAATTTCCTCCACACTTCCCTAGCAAAGATACAATGAAGAAGGATATGGTCCCTGTCTTCAACGCTGCTACCACAGATTTCGCAAGATTCATCGTTAGCCAAATGTCTTCTGCTACGTTCACTGTTTGTTAGGAGTTTATTTTTAGCAATTAACCAAAGCATGGTTTGAACTCTATGAGCACCAGGCCATTGCCAAATAGCTTTGCAGTTGATGTTTTCGTCGTCCTTGCGCAGCGTGATCTGAGCCTTGTAAGCGGAGCAAACACTGAAATTGCCAGAGCTAGAGAGGCCCCAATACATTTGGTCCGCATGATCAATGTTTGAAGGAGGCTTTACAGCAGCAATACGAAGCAACACAGAGCAAGGAAGAAGATTTGAGAAGTACTCCCAGTTCCAATTTCCGTTGGTAACGACGTCATTCACCGTCTTTGCAAGGTCAGAGTTCTGAAGCATGGAATTTGTTTGAAGTCGCAGCGGACCGAGGTCTCCAAGCCAAGTATCGCTCCAGAAATTGATTCCTTTACCGTTTCCCAAGGCCCAATGAGTACCATGAGAGATGTCAGTCTAAAGATAGGAAATGTTTCTCCAAATAGTCGAACAACGGCCTTTGATGTTAGGAGGAGAATTATTGTCATTCCACTTGTATTTGGTTCGAATAACTTGAACCCAAAACAGGTCGGGTTTAGAAATAATAGCAAAACCAATGTTCATTAAGAAGGCGTTATTTTGCATCTTCAACTCACAAATACCGCTGCCACCATTGTTGCAAGGGTTGCACATGTCTTTCCAATTTACAAGACTGAGTTTCCGAGAACTATCTTTGCTACCCCAAATAAATTGACGAACAACACGGTCAATGTTATCGCAAAGCCCATTCAGGAGAGAAGTGGTCTGCATAGTGTAACCGGGAATAGCCACGAGGACAGATTTAGCAAGCGTTATCCTTCCGGCTAGAGAAAGGAGGTTAGCGTTCCAGCCATTGAGCTTCTGCTTAATCTTGTCTAAAATGTAAGCATAGGTCTCTTTAGTGACTCTCGAGTGAAGAAGAGGGACTCCAAGGTACTTTCCTAAATCATTTGACTTTGTGAAACCCAAAATGTTGCTAAAAGCCTCTGCTCGCTGGAAATCCACATTGGAGGAGACGAAATTTTTTGTTTTTGACAGGCTAACGTTCAGCCCCGAACTGATTGAGAAATCATCCAAAATTTTCTTGATATTCATGACCTGATCTTCTTTGGCTTTTCCAAATAGCACTAGATCATCTGCAAAAAAGAGGTGAGAAAGATTAGGCCCTTTTTATTTAATTTAATCGGCTGCCACTCACCTCTACGGATATCAAAATCAATTCAATGCGAGAGGCGTTCCATACACATAATAAATAAATAAGGGGAAAGGGGATCCCCCTGACGGATTCCCCTAGAAGGCTTAAACTCTTGAGACATTGAACCATTCCAAAGTAAGTTCAGGTGGGAGGACGAAACACATGACATAATAACCCGAGTGAGGTGAGGAGGAATGCCTGCATCACAAAGCGTGTCCTCAATAAAGTTCCAGTTAAGACGGTCAAAAGCTTTCTCAAGGTCAACGTTTGTCACGACCCATTTTCATGAATCGCGACCGGCGCTAGGGTATGGGTAATGTAGTACCGAAACCCGTAGCTAGCCTTCCATTTATCACATAAACACATAAACCTGCAGAAAACCAATACTCGGGGGCAACCGAGACTTCAGCCTAAAACTAACAGTTATAATATTCAACAGTTAATATAACATGCTTAATCAATTCCGAGCCTAAAATAGGTTTATCATCAACCAATGTAAATAATATAACATGCCAAAGCAATAAAATCAGTCGAACCAATCCGACAAAAATATAATAATAATAAAGACGTCTAGTTACTACTGCGGTCTAAGAATAAAACAGTTTTACAGTTTTATTAAAAATAAAAGAAACCTCCGAGGAAAAGTAAATGCGGAGATCACCAGACTCTCTCAGATCATAACCCTGGGGAAAATTGGGAAAACAATGGGGTCAGATATACTGAGATGAGTTTATACCACTATCTACATTTATTAAGTGGAAAACCTTTAAAACCGTTTAAAACGTTTAAATACGATATTACGAATAATAGTTGGAACCCTAATCCACAATTCTAAATAATAAACATAATCCAACAGGTCTGGTCCCGAGAGCTGAGCTACACCGAGTTACCACTGACCACACTTATACCAGAGTCCCGAGAGCTGAGCTACACCGAGTTACTCTACTTGGTCCCGAGAGCTATGCTCACACCGAGTTACCACATTACCATAATTATCTTTCCCAGATCATTACCGGTGCGCACGCAGTCCTAATGATGCCCATTAGGTAGCATGTTCCAACTAAGAGCCATAATACAAAAACAGTTCGAAATATACGTACTGTATATATACTTAATATTAAAATAGCAATTTACTTAATAAAGCGGTAAATAGCAAGTACAAACTCATTGCTTGCTTGTCCACGTGAATCTTGGCAAACAGCTAACCCTGCGTAGACTCCGAAGCACGAGCAGTGGACGGGTCTAAAACATATATAAGTCAAAATCCGAACCATCCCTAACTCTAAGAATACTAGACTCCACATAGTACTAGCATTTCACAGCACAACAACCAAAGATTCAAACAAGGTAATTAAAATATCACCAAATATCCATACAACTTATTAACAAATAAGGCAAGTTAAGCTTAGGTGAGTTCTTATCTTTTAAAACGAAACCAAAGTACTTAAATACTTAAATAGTCTTTCACAACAATTACAGTTCCCAAAGTAGTGTGTTAGCCTTACTGGAGTATAGCTCAACACAACATGTCGGGAGACCACGTCTAACCCGACCCATCCATAAACCAAGTTTAAAACCAAAGTCTTTAATTAAACCTTAAATAAAATCAAATTTATTTTAAATAAGAACTCGCACCGTAACTTAATAATGCCATAAACAAATCAGCTTGCTAACACTTAGCAAGTAGCATCCCAAGTACATTTATTTAAGTCACCTCAAATAGAATCAATAACTCAACACCTTTCAAGTATTATCTTGAAGCTAAAATAGTTCAATCGAAACCTTACATGACATATAATACCTTGTATGCCTTATATTACTTAATTTACATTAAACCACAACCTACGATAATCTAACATTCTTTTAACAAGTTTTAAACCATCTTCGAAACAATTTCCAGCCCTTAGTAATAAATTCAAACCGAGTTTAAATTCAAAAATGTTAACCCAAACTATACGCTATTCCATTTAAACCATTTCTCAAAATAACCCCATGTATTGTTTAGCATCTATTACCCTAAGATCCATTACTTTGAAATTTCCAGATTTTTAAATAAGCATCAAAAACAGTTTATAACCCAAAACCTTTAGCAATTCGATAAGTCTATCAATTATAACATTAAAACCAAATCACCCAATGTACAATTGAAATTCAAAAGACTAATATAACATCAAGTGAAAATTTCCAGAATTTAGATCAATACAAAACAGAAAATATAATCAAATTACCCAAGATATCAAAACAAATGAATATATAGCAATCTCTACAATCAAAACAAGGGATTTAAGTTACTAACCTCTTGAGATGAACTAAGAACAACAATCAAGAGAGGAACTCAGAAAAATATTGATCTACAATCAGCCTACAACCAATTCATATGATAGCTAATGAATTTATAGTTGATAGATATGATAATCAATGGATTAAACCATAAGGAAATGATTAAAAATACTTACAATGATCACCAAAGGCTTAGGAATAGGTGGAATATGAAAATCAGAGAGTATGTGCCGTTTTAGGGTTTTTTGAAAAGTGTAAAATCAGATTAGGTCGAATTAAGGTGAGTTTAAATAGAAATCAGCGAACTGAACAGTGCACGAGTCGCGCCCGCTACACCTATATCGCGCCCGCGATACATGAATCGCGCCCGTGATTCATGCATGTCGCGCCCGCGAAATGCTACTGCCTCCGATGAAATTTTGAGATTTTGAAATTTAAATCGAAAACGTTTCAAACTCCGAGGTTACTTCTAATACATCTTAAAACACATTTTAAAAGGTTTGGAACCTTCGAAACGCGAATCTAAGTGGTCGAACCACTCAAACGAACCCAAGGTACCGTTAAGGCTTAACGGAACAAGTTAGAAAAATACGGGGTGTTACATTTTGATAGCGAACCAACCTTCCTTTCCCTTTTTGCAACGCATAGAGTGAATAACTTCCTGAGCAATAATGATGTTGTTAGTGATATTGCGGCCGGCGACAAAACTAACTTGCGTAGGGCTGATAAGGCGAGGCATGATAGATTTGAGACGATTAGTCATAACTTTTGTAACCAATTTATACGTGACAGTGCAAAGACTAATCGGCCGAAAATCCTTGATAGTAGCAAGTTTGGAGGATTTAGGAATAAGGGAAATTAAAGTCTTATTTGTATCAATATCCATACATCCCTCAAAGAAAATCCTCTGAACCATTTTGCAAAGAGAAGTGCCGACAGTAGTCCATTGGTGTTGATAGAAGGCTGCCGGAATTCCATCGATGCCTGGAGCTTTCCAAGGGTCCATTTGAAAAAGAGCTTGATGGAACTCTCTACTGTTGACATTATTGCTGAGCATATGCACCATTTTGCTGTCAAGAGCGGGGAAGAAGCCATGAATTTGGTACACAGGCCTGTTCGCATTATCTTCAGTGTAGAGATCAGTGAAAAACGAAACGGCCATGTTGCGCAAATCAGTTTGGTCTTCGCACCAGCTGCCATTTCAATTTTTCAGGGTAAGAATGCGTTTTTTCTTTCTCCGAGCAACAATTTTGGCGTGGAAGTAAGACGTGTTTTTGTCGCCGAACATGATCCAATTGGATCTAGATTTTTGCAGCCACATGGCCTCTTCTCGGAGGAGGATTTCATCCAGGTCATTCTTAAGCTGAATTTCCAGATTTTGAAGAAAAGTGGAAGGGCAATTATCGAGATATTTCTGGATGCCATTTATACGGGCCAACAAGATCTTCCTCTGCTTGAACACATTACCAAAGGTGTTGTAATTCCAATCTTTAATCCTAGAAGAGAAAGAAGCAATGTTATTTTGGATAGAATCATAGTTGTTCCAACAATCTTTAACTAAAACAGAAAAATCCTGATGGGTTAGCCAAGGAGCAAGGAAACGGAAAGGTCTTTGCAAAGGAACAATATGATTTCCAGCACTGAGCTTGACGAGAATGGGTCTGTAGTCGGAATGAATTCTCGCTAGGTGATGGATAACGGCATCAGGGAAGGTTTGCAGCCAGTTATTATTGCAGATGCCTTTATCCAGACGTTGGAAAAGACTCCCACGCCTCCAAGTGAAACCTGGGCCAACAAAATCAGTTTGGGTAAGAGCATTAATATTCAGAAACTGATTGAAGGAAGGGCAACCAAAGTTTCTGATACGAGAACCCCCTTTTCTGTCATTAGCGCTAAGAATAGCATTGAAATATTCTGCAAGAAGCCAAGGTTTAGAGATTCTAAAGCCAAGGGAAGAAAGCTCTCTCCATAAAACTTGGCGGGGATGAGGGTGAGGGCTGCCATAAATAGCAGTGAAGAGAAAGTTAGCACTGCTGGTCCCGTCACTATAGTTGATAGAAGCATGGACGAATTGACGGTGGTTGAGAAGCACCGAAACAGTAATATTAGAGTTCCAAAGGAGGCAAATCCCCCTGGAAAACCCTTGATCCTCCACTCGATGAGAATAATCAAAGCCAGAGTGACGGATGAATTTGTCAGCTTTGATCCCTGCAATTCTGGGTTTGACTTAGACAACAAGAGTAGGATTATAACATTTGCGGAAAGAAAGAAAAGTACGAAAGAAGGCACCTTATGTCACATTTTAGGTCAAGCCTCCTTTTGGTAGAAACAATTAATTCTCTAGCAATTATTCTTTTTTTTACTTTCTTGCTTGTTCTTGGAAATTCCTCCATTGTTAAGGCTTCAAGCTTTTATTTCCAGATTTTGGGGTTTTGAATTCATCTTTAATACAAGCTTAGTTATTAAATCTTCATTATCTTGTTCATGCTCTATTGTTCTTCATTGTTATTTGAGGTAAACTTCCTCACTTTTATTATGTTGATTTACTATTGCTTAGTTGTTGTTCTAGCTTTAATCATGAGTAGCTAAACTCCTAGTCTAGGGGTTGTCTATGATTGCCATGTTTAATTGCTAGATGATTGGTTAGGGTTGTATGGGTTAGGGTTTTGTTGTGTTCAAACGATCTTAATGCTTAGATTAAGTTAGCTTCTTAATCTTTGATTAGTGTTTGATTAGTGAGGGCGAGAGTTAAGCTAATCGAATAGACCTAGTTGAGCATAAGCTTAAGACCTAAGTGCGCGAGAGTGATTTAGGGATTTAGCGGTTGTTTGAGTTTGCGGATTAATCGGATTGATTGTTGTAGTCGACATCCAATTGTGCGAGAGTGAGTTGGATTTCGACTACAACAATCAATCCGATTAATCCGCAAACTCAAACAACCGCTAAATCCCTAAATCACTCTCGCGCACTTAAGTCTTAAGCTTATGCTCAACTAGGTCTATTCGATTAGCTTAACTCTCGCCCTCACTAATCAAACACTAATCAAAGATTAAGAAGCTAACTTAATCTAAGCATTAAGATCGTTTGAACACAACAAAACCCTAACCCATACAACCCTAACCAATCATCTAGCAATTAAACATGGCAATCATAGACAACCCCTAGACTAGGAGTTTAGCTACTCATGATTAAAGCTAGAACAACAACTAAGCAATACTAAATCAACATAATAAAAGTGAGGAAGTTTACCTCAAATAACAATGAAGAACAATAGAGCATGAACAAGATAATGAAGATTTAATAACTAAGCTTGTATTAAAGATGAATTCAAAACCCCAAAATCTGGAAATAAAAGCTTGAAGCCTTAACAATGGAGGTATCTCCAAGAACAAGCAAGAAAGTAAAAAAAGAATAATTGCTAGAGAATTAATTGTTTCTACCAAAAGGAGGCTTGACCTAAAATGTGACATAAGGTGCCTACAAATAGTGAAACCCAAAAAGGAAATAAAAAACATCCTATTACAAGCTTGTTTGGCCAAAAGTGGAAATGGGCCAAGAGAACACAAGAACCCAAAAGGATTTGAGATGCTGAAATCTGGGGCTTCTCGATCGAGAAGCTTCATTAAAGTCAGCTTCTCAATCGAGAAGCAATAATTCTCAAAAATCTGGAAAATATGGTCTTTCTTCTCGATCGAGAAGCCAAGGCATAATCTGCTTCTCGATCGAGACCATGCAGAAATAAGCTTCATTCGATCTTTAATTGCTCTTTCGCTTCAATCCATCTCCCGACTTCCAAATATCATCGATTCTTTGCTCTTTTGGACTCAAAACCCTTCACATACGCTCCGTTTATCCTGAAACACTGACACACGTAATAAGCGATATAATCACTCGAAACATGCGATAAAAGTATACAAAGCAATGCAAAAGTGACTCGTAATATAGGAGTATTTTACTCCTATCAGAAGGCATCACTTGTTTCCCCTTGGCAATTCCAAATAAAGAGACTTAAATTCATTAAAAATAATAATAGAGGGAAGAGATACAACAACCCACCATTATAGGGGAGCAATTCTTTTATCAGAAGACTGTCCTTGCACAGTCTGAAGGTCGATGAGAGAGCCTGGAGTGGTAGAGTTGTTATCTCCAGCAATGGCGCTTGCCTTAGTGAAGATGTCTTCAATGATGGAGTTAGGAAGCAGGTTAGCATCCTTCTTTAAATTATTGTTTTATCCCTTTTTGGGACTTTTCTGCATTCCTTAAAATTGCTCAGGGAGAGGAATTTGGGTGCGTTCATTGACCCCCTACGTGTACCGGATGAAGATGGAACCTTAACAGACGTTTTAGACAGTGTTGCAGAAAATAGGAATGTTCAATTTGTTTGATAATCAGACCGTTTTATGTAAGTGTTTTGATACCCTGAAGTAGGCAAGAAAAGAGATTTTTGAAAAGTTGAGTTTAATTAGGAATATTGTTACCTCGATAAGTTATCGGTTATTCGTACAACGTTTCTAGTTGGGATTAATAAAAATCATAGAAATGTTATTTGATAAATTAATTATCGTATTATCCCTTTTTGGGGCTTTTCTGCATTCCTTAAAACAGCTTAGGGAGGGGAAATTAGGTGCGTTTTTTGACCCCCTACGCGTACCGGAAAAAGTTGGAAGCTGAACAAAATTTTAGACGGTGTTGCAGTCCATAAGAATGTCCAATTAGTTTGGTAATCAGACTTTTTTTAGTCAGCGTTTTGATAGCCCGAAGTAGGCTAGAAAAGAGATTTTTGAAAAGTTGAGTTTAAGTAGAAATTTTGTTAGCTCGATAAGTTATCGGTTACTCGAACAACGTTTCTAATTGGGATTATTTAAAATAATAGAAAAGTTATTTGATAAATTAATTATTGTTTTATCCCATTTTTGGGGCTTTTCTGCATTCCCCAAAACAGCTCAGAGAAGGGAGTTTGGGTGCGTTTTTTGACCCTTTACGCGTACGGATCAAGTTGGAACCTACACGGAAGTTTTAGACAGTGTTGCAGACAATAAAAATGTCTATTTAGTTTTGTAATCAGACTGTTTTAAGTAAGTGGTTTGATAGCTCGAAATAGGATAGAAAAGAGATTTTTGAAAAGTTGAGTTTAACAAGGAATTTTGTTAGCTCGATAAGTTATCGGTTATTCGGAAAACATTTTCTAGTTGGGATTATTGAAAATCATAAAAAAGTTATTTGATAAATTAATTATCGGTTTATCCCGTTTTTGGGGCTTTCTGCATTCCCCAAAAAAACTCAGGGAGGGGATTTTAGGTGCGTTTTTGACCCCCTACGCGTATTGGATGATGTTGGAACTTGAATGAAAGTTTTAGAAGGTGTTGAAGAAAATAAGAATATTCAATTAGTTTGGTAATCAGACTGTTTTAAGTAAGCCTTTTGATAGCCCGAAGTAGGCTAGAAATGGGATTTTTGAAAAGTTGAGTTTAACTAGGAATTTTGTTAGCTCGATAAGTTATTTGTTATTCGGACAATGTTTCTAGTTGGGATTATTTATAATCATAGAAAAGTGATTTGATAAATAAATTATCGTTTTATCCCATTTTTTGAACTTTTCTGCATTCCCCAAAATTGCTCAGGGAGGGGAATTTGGGTGCGTTTATTGACCCCCTACGTGTACCAGATGAAGTTGGAACCTAAGCGGAAATTATCGATGGTGTTTCGGAAAATAAGAATGTTCAATTGGTTTGGTAATCAGATTAATTTATGTAAGTGTTTTGATAGCCCGAAGTAGGCTAGAAAAGGGATTTTTGAAAAGTTGAGTTTAACTAGGAATTTTGTTAGCTCGATAAGTTTAGGTTATTCGGACAACGTTTTTAGTTGGGATTAATTATAATCATAGAAAAGTTATTTAATAAATAAATTATCGTTTTATCCCGTTTTTGGGGCTTTTCTGCATCCCCCAAAATAGCTCAGGGAGGGGAGTTTGGGTGCTTTTTTTGACACCCTACGCGTACCGGATGAAGTTGGAAGCTGAACAAAAGTTTTAGACGGTGTTGCAGAAAATAAGAATGTCCAATTAGTTCGGTAATCAGACTGTTTTAAGTAAACGTTTTGATAGTCCGAAGTAGGCTAGAAAAGGAATTTTTCAAAAGTTTAGTTTAACTATGAATTTTTTTAGCTCGATCATTTATTGGTTATTCGGACAAAGTTTATAGTTGGGATTATTTATAATCATATAAAAGTTATTTGATAAATAAATTATTGTTTATCCCTTTTTGGTACTTTTCTGCATTCCTTAAAATTGCTCAGGGAGAGGAATTTGGGTGCGTTCATTGACCCCCTACGGATAAAGATGGAACCTCAACGGAAGTTTTAGACGGTGTTGCAGAAAATAGGAATGTTCAATTTGTTTGATAATCAGACCGTTTTATGTAAGTGTTTTGATACCCTGAAGTAGGCAAGAAAAGGGATTTTTGAAAAGTTGAGTTTAATTAGGAATATTGTTACCTCGATAAGTTATCGGTTATTTGTACAACGTTTCTAGTTGGGATTAATAAAAATCATAGAAATGTTATTTGATAAATTAATTATCGTATTATCCCTTTTTGGGGCTTTTCTGCATTCCTTAAAACAGATCAGGGAGGGGAAATTAGGTGCGTTTTTTGACCCCCTACGCGTACCAGAAAAAGTTGGAAGCTGAACAAAATTTTAGACGGTGTTGCAGTCCATAAGAATGTCCAATTAGTTTGGTAATCAGACTTTTTTTAGTCAGCGTTTTGATAGCCCGAAGTAGGCTAGAAAAGAGTTTTTTGAAAAGTTGAGTTTAAGTAGGAATTTTGTTAGCTCGATAAGTTATCGGTTACTCGAACAACGTTTCTAATTGGGATTATTTAAAATAATAGAAAAGTTATTTGATAAATTAATTATTGTTTTATCCCATTTTTGGGGCTTTTCTGCATTCCCCAAAACAGCTCAGGGAAGGGAGTTTGGGTGCGTTTTTTGACCCCTTACGCGTGCGGATCAAGTTGGAACCTACACGGAAGTTTTAGACAGTGTTGCAGACAATCAAAATGTTTGTTTAGTTTTTTAATCAGAATGTTTTAAGTAAGTGGTTTGATAGCCCGAAATAGGATAGAAAAGGGATTTTTGAAAAGTTGTGTTTAACTAGGAATTTTGTTAGCTCGATAAATTATCGGTTATTCGGACAACGTTTCTAGTTGGGATTATTGAAAATCGTATAAAAGTTATTTGATAAATTAATTATCGTTTAATCCTGTTTTAGGGGCTAGTCTGCATCCCCCAAAACAGCTCAGGGAGGAGAGTTTGGGTGTGTTTTTTGACCCCCTACGCGTACCAGATGAAGTTGGAACTTGAACGGAAGTTTTAGAAGGTGTTGAAGAAAATAAGAATATTCAATTAGTTTGATAATCAGACTGTTTAGAGTAAGCCTTTTGATAGCCCGAAGTAAGCTAGAAAAGAGATTTTTGAAAAGTTGAGTTTAACTAGGAATTTTGTTAGCTCGATAAGTTATTTGTTATTCGGACAATGTTTCTAGTTGGGATTATTTATAATCATAGAATAGTGATTTGATAAATAAATTATCGTTTTATCCCATTTTTGGGAATTTTCTGCATTTCCCAAAATTGCTCAGGGAGGGGAATTTGGGTGCGTTTATTGGCCCCCTACGTGTACCAGATGAAGTTGGAACCTAAGCGGAAGTTATCGATGGTGTTTCGGAAAATAAGAATGTTCAATTGGTTTGGTAATCAGATTAATTTAAGTAAGCGTTTTGATAGGATGGAACCTGAACGGAAGTTTTAGATGGTGTTGCAGAAAATAAGAATGTTCAATTTGTTTGGTAATCAGACTGTTTTATATAAGTGTTTTGATACCCTGAAGTAGGCAAGAAAAGGGATTTTTGAAAAGTTGAGTTTAATTAGGAATATTGTTACCTCGATAAGTTATCGGTTATTCAGACAACCTTTCTAGTTGGGATTAATAAAAATCACAGAAATGTTATTTGATAAATTAATTATCGTATTATCCCGTTTTTGGGGCTTTTCTGCATTCCTTAAAACAGCTCACGGAGGGGAGTTTAGGTGCGTTGTTTGACCCCCTACGCGTACCAGATGAAGTTGGAAGCTGAACAAAAGTTTTAGACGGTGTTGCAGTCAATAAGAATGTCCAATTAGTTCGGTAATCAAACTGTTTTAAGTAAACGTTTTGATATCCCGAAGTAGGCTAGAAAAAGAATTTTTGAAAAGTTGAGTTTAACTAGGAATTTTGTTAGCTCGATAATTTATTGGTTATTCGGACAAAGTTTATAGTTGGGATTATTTATAATCATAGAAAAGTGATTTGATAAATAAATTATTGTTTTATCCCTTTTTGGGACATTTCTGCATTCCCTAAAATTGCTCAGGGAGAGGAATTTGGGTGCGTTTATTGACCCCCTACGTGTACCGGATGAAGATGGAACCTGAACGGAAGTTTTAGACGGTATTGCAGAAAATAAGAATGTTCAATTTGTTTGGTAATCAGATTGTTTTATGTAAGTGTTTTGATACCCTGAAGTAGGCAAGAAAAGGATTTTTGAAAAGTTGAGTTTAATAAGGAATATTGTTACCTCGATAAGTTATCGGTTATTCAGACAACCTTTCTAGTTGGGATTAATAAAAATCACAGAAATGTTATTTGATAAATTAATTATCGTATTATCCCGTTTTTGGGGCTTTTCTGCATTCCTTAAAACAGCTCACGGAGGGGAGTTTAGGTGCGTTGTTTGACCACCTACGCGTAACAGATGAAGTTGGAAGCTGAACAAAAGTTTTAGACGGTGTTGCAGTCAATAAGAATGTCCAATTAGTTTGGTAATCGGACTTTTTTTAGTCAGCGTTTTGATAGCCCGAAGTAGGCTAGAAAAGGGATTTTTGAAAAGTTGAGTTTAACTAGGAATTTTGTTAGCTCGATAAGTTATCGGTTATTCGAACAACGTTTCTTGTTGGGATTATTTAAAATAATAGAAAATTTATTTGATAAATTAATTATCGTTTTATCCTGTTTTTGGACTTTTCTGCTATCCCCAAAATTGCTCAGGGAGGGGAGTTTGGGTGCGTTTTTTGACCCCTTACGGGTACCGGATCAAGTTGGAACCTAAACAGAAGTTTCAAACAGTGTTGCAGACAATAAAAATGTCTATTTAGTTTTGTAATCAGACTGTTTTAAGTAAGTGGTTTAATAGCCCGAAATAGAATAGAAAAGAGATTTTTGAAAACTTGTGTTTAACTAGGAATTTTGTTAGCTCGATAAATTATCAGTTATTCGGACAACGTTTCTAGTTGGGATATTTGAAAATCATATAAAAGTTATTTGATAAATTAATTATCGTTTTATTCTGTTTTTGGGGCTAGTCTGCATTCCCCAAAACAGCTCAGGGAGGAGAGTTTGGGTGTGCTTTTTGACCCCCTACGCGTACCGGATGAAGTTGGAACTTGAACGGAAGTCTTAGAAGATGTTGAAGAAAATAAGAATATTCAATTAGTTTGGTAATCATACTGTTTTAAGTAAGCGTTTTGATAGCCCAAAGTAGGCTAGAAAAGGGATTTTTGAAAAATTGAGTTTAACTAGGAATTTTGTTAGCTCGATAAGTTATTTGTTCTTCGGACAATGTTTCTAGTTGGGATCATTTATAATCATAGAAAACTGATTTAATAAATAAATTATCGTTTTATCCCGTTTTTGGGAATTTCTTGCATTCCATAAAACAGCTCAGGGAGGGGAGTTTAGGTGCGTTGTTTGACCACCTACGCGTACCGGATGAAGTTGGAAGCTGAACAAAAGTTTTAGACGTTGTTGCAGTCAATAAGAATGTCCAATTAGTTTGGTAATCAGACTTTTTTTAGTCAGTGGTTTGATAGCCCGAAGTAGGCTAGAAAAGGGATTTTTGAAAAGTCGAGTTTAACTAGGAATTTTGTTAGCTCGATAAGTTATCGGTTATTCGAACAACGTTTCTAGTTGGGATTATTTAAAATAATAGAAAAGTTATTTGATAAATAAATTATCGTTTTATCCCGTTTTTGGGCTTTTCTGCATCCCCCAAAATGGCTCAGGGAGGGGAGTTTGGGTGCTTTTTTTGACCCCCTACGAGTACCGGATGAAGTTGGAAGCTGAACAAAAGTTTTAGACGGTGTTGCAGTTAATAAGAATGTCCAATTAGTTCGGTAATCAGACTGTTTTAAGTAAACGTTTTGATAGCCCGAAGTAGGCTAGAAAAGGAATTTTTGAAAAGTTGAGTTTAACTAGGAATTTTTTTTGCTCGATAATTTATTGGTTATTCGGACAATGTTTATAGTTGGGATTATTTATAATCATAGAAAAGTGATTTGATAAATAAATTATTTATTTATCCATTTTTGGGACTTTTCTGCATTCCCTAAAATTGCTAAGAGAGAGGAATCGTTACCTCGATAAGTTATCGGTTATTCGGACAACGTTTCTAGTTGGGATATTTGAAAATCATATAAAAGTTATTTGATAAATTAATTATCGTTTTATTCTGTTTTTGGGGCTAGTCTGCATTCCCCAAAACAGCTTAGGGAGGAGAGTTTGGGTGCGCTTTTTGACCCCCTACGCGTACCGGATGAAGTTCGAAGCTGAACAAAAGTTTTAGAGGGTGTTGCAGTCAATAAGAATGTCCAATTAGTTCGGTAATCAGAATGATTTAAGTAAACGTTTTGATAGCCCGAAGTAGGCTAGAAAAGGAATTTTTGAAAAGTTTAGTTTAACTAGGAATTTTGTTAGCTCGATAATTTATTGGTTATTCGGACAAAGTTTATAGTTGGGATTATTTATAATCATAGAAAAGTGATTTGATAAATAAATTATTGTTTTATCCCTTTTTGGGACATTTTTGCATTCCCTAAAATTGCTTAGGGAGAGTAATTTGGGTGCGTTTATTGACCCCCTACGTGTACCGGATGAAGATGGAACCTAAACGGAAGTTTTAGACGGTGTTGCAGAAAATAAGAATGTTCAATTTTTTTGGTAATCAGATTGTTTTATGTAAGTGTTTTGATACCCTGAAGTAGGCAAGAAAAGGGATTTTTGAAAAGTTGAGTTTAATTAGGAATATTGTTACCTCGATAAGTTATCGGTTATTCGGACAACGTTTCTAGTTGGGATTAATAAAAATCATAGAAATGTTATTTGATAGATTAATTATTGTTTTATCCCATTTTTGGGGTTTTTCTGCATTCCCCAAAACAACTCAGGGAGGGGAGTTTGGGTGCTTTTTTTGACCCCTTACGCGTACCGGATGAAGTTGGAAGCTGAACAAAAGTTTTAAACGGTGTTGCAGAAAATAAGAATGTTCAATTAGTTTGGTAATCAGACTGTTTTAAGTAAGCGTTTTGATAGCCCGAAGTAGGCTAGAAAAGGGATTTTTAAAAAGTTGAGTTTAACTAGGAATTTTGTTAGCTCGATAAGTTATTTGTTATTCAGACAATGTTTCTAGTTGGGATCATTTATAATCATAGAAAAGTGATTTAATAAATAAATTATCGTTTTATCCCGTTTTTGGGAATTTTCTGCATTCCCCAAAATTGCTTAGGGAGGGGAATTTGGGTGCGTTTATTGACCTCCTACGTGTAAAAGATGAAGTTGGAACCTAAGCGGAAGTTATCGATGAGGTTTCAGAAAATAAGAATGTTCAATTGGTTTGGTAATCAGATTAATTTAAGTAAGCGTTTTGATAGCCCGAAGTAGGCTAGAAAAGGGATTTTTGAAAAGTTGAGTTTAACTAGGAATTTTGTTCGACCGATAAGTTTAGGTTATTCGGACAACATTTATAGTTGAGATTAATTATAACAATAGAAAAGTTATTTGATAAATAAATGATCATTTTATCCCGTTTTTGGGGCTTTTCTGCATCCACCAAAATTGCTCATGGAGGGGAGTTTGGGTGCTTTTTTTGACCCCCTACGCGTACCGGATGAAGTTGGAAGCTGAACAAAAGTTTTAGACGGTGTTGCAGAAAATAAGAATGTCCAATTAGTTCGGTAATCAGACTGTTTTAAGTAAACGTTTTGATAGCCCGAAGTAGGCTAGAAAAGGAATTTTTCAAAAGTTTAGTTTAACTATGAATTTTTTTAGCTCGATCATTTATTGGTTATTCGGACAAAGTTTATAGTTGGGATTATTTATAATCATATAAAAGTTATTTGATAAATAAATTATTGTTTATCCCTTTTTGGTACTTTTCTGCATTCCTTAAAATTGCTCAGGGAGAGGAATTTGGGTGCGTTCATTGACCCCCTACGTGTACCGGATAAAGATGGAACCTCAACGGAAGTTTTAGACGGTGTTGCAGAAAATAGGAATGTTCAATTTGTTTGATAATCAGACCGTTTTATGTAAGTGTTTTGATACCCTGAAGTAGGCAAGAAAAGGATTTTTGAAAAGTTGAGTTTAATAAGGAATATTGTTACCTCGATAAGTTATCGGTTATTCAGACAACCTTTCTAGTTGGGATTAATAAAAATCACAGAAATGTTATTTGATAAATTAATTATCGTATTATCCCGTTTTTGGGGCTTTTCTGCATTCCTTAAAACAGCTCACGGAGGGGAGTTTAGGTGCGTTGTTTGACCACCTACGCGTAACAGATGAAGTTGGAAGCTGAACAAAAGTTTTAGACGGTGTTGCAGTCAATAAGAATGTCCAATTAGTTTGGTAATCGGACTTTTTTTAGTCAGCGTTTTGATAGCCCGAAGTAGGCTAGAAAAGGGATTTTTGAAAAGTTGAGTTTAACTAGGAATTTTGTTAGCTCGATAAGTTATCGGTTATTCGAACAACGTTTCTTGTTGGGATTATTTAAAATAATAGAAAATTTATTTGATAAATTAATTATCGTTTTATCCTGTTTTTGGACTTTTCTGCTATCCCCAAAATTGCTCAGGGAGGGGAGTTTGGGTGCGTTTTTTGACCCCTTACGGGTACCGGATCAAGTTGGAACCTAAACAGAAGTTTCAAACAGTGTTGCAGACAATAAAAATGTCTATTTAGTTTTGTAATCAGACTGTTTTAAGTAAGTGGTTTAATAGCCCGAAATAGAATAGAAAAGAGATTTTTGAAAACTTGTGTTTAACTAGGAATTTTGTTAGCTCGATAAATTATCAGTTATTCGGACAACGTTTCTAGTTGGGATATTTGAAAATCATATAAAAGTTATTTGATAAATTAATTATCGTTTTATTCTGTTTTTGGGGCTAGTCTGCATTCCCCAAAACAGCTCAGGGAGGAGAGTTTGGGTGTGCTTTTTGACCCCCTACGCGTACCGGATGAAGTTGGAACTTGAACGGAAGTCTTAGAAGATGTTGAAGAAAATAAGAATATTCAATTAGTTTGGTAATCATACTGTTTTAAGTAAGCGTTTTGATAGCCCAAAGTAGGCTAGAAAAGGGATTTTTGAAAAATTGAGTTTAACTAGGAATTTTGTTAGCTCGATAAGTTATTTGTTCTTCGGACAATGTTTCTAGTTGGGATCATTTATAATCATAGAAAACTGATTTAATAAATAAATTATCGTTTTATCCCGTTTTTGGGAATTTCTTGCATTCCATAAAACAGCTCAGGGAGGGGAGTTTAGGTGCGTTGTTTGACCACCTACGCGTACCGGATGAAGTTGGAAGCTGAACAAAAGTTTTAGACGTTGTTGCAGTCAATAAGAATGTCCAATTAGTTTGGTAATCAGACTTTTTTTAGTCAGTGGTTTGATAGCCCGAAGTAGGCTAGAAAAGGGATTTTTGAAAAGTCGAGTTTAACTAGGAATTTTGTTAGCTCGATAAGTTATCGGTTATTCGAACAACGTTTCTAGTTGGGATTATTTAAAATAATAGAAAAGTTATTTGATAAATAAATTATCGTTTTATCCCGTTTTTGGGCTTTTCTGCATCCCCCAAAATGGCTCAGGGAGGGGAGTTTGGGTGCTTTTTTTGACCCCCTACGAGTACCGGATGAAGTTGGAAGCTGAACAAAAGTTTTAGACGGTGTTGCAGTTAATAAGAATGTCCAATTAGTTCGGTAATCAGACTGTTTTAAGTAAACGTTTTGATAGCCCGAAGTAGGCTAGAAAAGGAATTTTTGAAAAGTTGAGTTTAACTAGGAATTTTTTTTGCTCGATAATTTATTGGTTATTCGGACAATGTTTATAGTTGGGATTATTTATAATCATAGAAAAGTGATTTGATAAATAAATTATTTATTTATCCATTTTTGGGACTTTTCTGCATTCCCTAAAATTGCTAAGAGAGAGGAATCGTTACCTCGATAAGTTATCGGTTATTCGGACAACGTTTCTAGTTGGGATATTTGAAAATCATATAAAAGTTATTTGATAAATTAATTATCGTTTTATTCTGTTTTTGGGGCTAGTCTGCATTCCCCAAAACAGCTTAGGGAGGAGAGTTTGGGTGCGCTTTTTGACCCCCTACGCGTACCGGATGAAGTTCGAAGCTGAACAAAAGTTTTAGAGGGTGTTGCAGTCAATAAGAATGTCCAATTAGTTCGGTAATCAGAATGATTTAAGTAAACGTTTTGATAGCCCGAAGTAGGCTAGAAAAGGAATTTTTGAAAAGTTTAGTTTAACTAGGAATTTTGTTAGCTCGATAATTTATTGGTTATTCGGACAAAGTTTATAGTTGGGATTATTTATAATCATAGAAAAGTGATTTGATAAATAAATTATTGTTTTATCCCTTTTTGGGACATTTTTGCATTCCCTAAAATTGCTTAGGGAGAGTAATTTGGGTGCGTTTATTGACCCCCTACGTGTACCGGATGAAGATGGAACCTAAACGGAAGTTTTAGACGGTGTTGCAGAAAATAAGAATGTTCAATTTTTTTGGTAATCAGATTGTTTTATGTAAGTGTTTTGATACCCTGAAGTAGGCAAGAAAAGGGATTTTTGAAAAGTTGAGTTTAATTAGGAATATTGTTACCTCGATAAGTTATCGGTTATTCGGACAACGTTTCTAGTTGGGATTAATAAAAATCATAGAAATGTTATTTGATAGATTAATTATTGTTTTATCCCATTTTTGGGGTTTTTCTGCATTCCCCAAAACAACTCAGGGAGGGGAGTTTGGGTGCTTTTTTTGACCCCTTACGCGTACCGGATGAAGTTGGAAGCTGAACAAAAGTTTTAAACGGTGTTGCAGAAAATAAGAATGTTCAATTAGTTTGGTAATCAGACTGTTTTAAGTAAGCGTTTTGATAGCCCGAAGTAGGCTAGAAAAGGGATTTTTAAAAAGTTGAGTTTAACTAGGAATTTTGTTAGCTCGATAAGTTATTTGTTATTCAGACAATGTTTCTAGTTGGGATCATTTATAATCATAGAAAAGTGATTTAATAAATAAATTATCGTTTTATCCCGTTTTTGGGAATTTTCTGCATTCCCCAAAATTGCTTAGGGAGGGGAATTTGGGTGCGTTTATTGACCTCCTACGTGTAAAAGATGAAGTTGGAACCTAAGCGGAAGTTATCGATGAGGTTTCAGAAAATAAGAATGTTCAATTGGTTTGGTAATCAGATTAATTTAAGTAAGCGTTTTGATAGCCCGAAGTAGGCTAGAAAAGGGATTTTTGAAAAGTTGAGTTTAACTAGGAATTTTGTTCGACCGATAAGTTTAGGTTATTCGGACAACATTTATAGTTGAGATTAATTATAACAATAGAAAAGTTATTTGATAAATAAATGATCATTTTATCCCGTTTTTGGGGCTTTTCTGCATCCACCAAAATTGCTCATGGAGGGGAGTTTGGGTGCTTTTTTTGACCCCCTACGCGTACCGGATGAAGTTGGAAGCTGAACAAAAGTTTTAGACGGTGTTGCAGAAAATAAGAATGTCCAATTAGTTCGGTAATCAGACTGTTTTAAGTAAACGTTTTGATAGCCCGAAGTAGGCTAGAAAAGGAATTTTTCAAAAGTTTAGTTTAACTATGAATTTTTTTAGCTCGATCATTTATTGGTTATTCGGACAAAGTTTATAGTTGGGATTATTTATAATCATATAAAAGTTATTTGATAAATAAATTATTGTTTTATCCCTTTTTGGGACATTTTTGCATTCCCTAAAATTGCTTAGGGAGAGGAATTTGGGTGCGTTTATTGACCCCCTACGTGTACCGGATGAAGATGGAACCTGAACGGAAGTTTTGGACGGTGTTGCAGAAAATAAGAATGTTCAATTTTTTTGGTAATCAGATTGTTTTATGTAAGTGTTTTGATACCCTGAAGTAGGCAAGAAAAGGGATTTTTGAAAAGTTGAGTTTAATTAGGAATATTGTTACCTCGATAAGTTATCGGTTATTCGGACAACGTTTCTAGTTGGGATTAATAAAAATCATAGAAATGTTATTTGATAAATTAATTATCGTATTATCCCGATTTTGGGGCTTTCCTGCATTCCTTAAAACAGCTCAGGGAGGGGAGTTTGGGTGCTTTTTTTGACCCCCTACGCATACCGGATGAAGTTGGAAGCTGAATAAAAGTTTTAGACGGTGTTGCAGAAAATAAGAATGTCCAATTAGTTCGGTAATCAGACTGTTTTAAGTAAACGTTTTGATAGCCCGAAGTAGGCTAGAAAAAGAATTTTTGAAAAGTTGAGTTTAACTAGGAATTTTGTTAGCTCGATAAGTTATCGGTTATTTGGACAAAGTTTATAGTTTGGATTATTTATAATCATAGAAAAGTGATTTGATAAATTAATTACTGTTTTATCCCATTTTTGGGGCTTTTTTGCATTCCCCAAAACAGTTCAGGGAGGGGAGTTTGGGTGCGTTTTATGACCCCTAACGCATACTGGATCAAGTTGGAACCTAAACGGATGATTTAGACAGTGTTGCAGTCAATAAGAATGTTCAATTATTTTGGTAATCAGACTTTTTTTAGTCAGCGTTTTGATAGCCCGAAGTAGGCTAGAAAAGGGATTTTTGAAAAGTCGAGTTTAACTAGGAATTTTGTTAGCTCGATAAGTTATCGGTTATTCGAACAACGTTTCTAGTTGGGATTATTTAAATTAATAGAAAAGTTATTTGATAAATAAATTATCGTTTTATCCCGTTTTTGGGCTTTTCTGCATCCCCCAAAATGGCTCAGGGAGGGGAGTTTGGGTGCTTTTTTTGACCCCCTACGAGTACCGGATGAAGTTAGAAGCTGAACAAAAGTTTTAGACGGTGTTGCAGTTAATAAGAATGTCCAATTAGTTCGGTAATCAGACTGTTTTAAGTAAACGTTTTGATAGCCCGAAGTAGGCTAGAAAAGGAATTTTTGAAAAGTTGAGTTTAACTAGGAATTTTGTTTGCTCGATAATTTATTGGTTATTCGGACAATGTTTATAGTTGGGATTATTTATAATCATAGAAAAGTGATTTGATAAATAAATTATTTATTTATCCATTTTTGGGACTTTTCTGCATTCCCTAAAATTGCTAAGAGAGAGGAATTGTTACCTCGATAAGTTATCGGTTATTCGGACAACGTTTCTAGTTGGGATATTTGAAAATCATATAAAAGTTATTTGATAAATTAATTATCGTTTTATTCTGTTTTTGGGGCTAGTCTGCATTCCCCAAAACAGCTCAGGGAGGAGAGTTTGGGTGCGCTTTTTGACCCCCTACGCGTACCGGATGAAGTTCGAAGCTGAACAAAAGTTTTAGAGGGTGTTGCAGTCAATAAGAATGTCCAATTAGTTCGGTAATCAGAATGTTTTAAGTAAACGTTTTGATAGCCCGAAGTAGGCTAGAAAAGGAATTTTTGAAAAGTTTAGTTTAACTAGGAATTTTGCTAGCTCGATAATTTATTGGTTATTCGGACAAAGTTTATAGTTGGGATTATTTATAATCATAGAAAAGTGATTTGATAAATAAATTATTGTTTTATCCCTTTTTGGGACATTTTTGCATTCCCTAAAATTGCTTAGGGAGAGTAATTTGGGTGCGTTTATTGACCCCCTACGTGTACCAGATGAAGATGAAACCTAAACGGAAGTTTTAGACGGTGTTGCAGAAAATAAGAATGTTCAATTTTTTTGGTAATCAGATTGTTTTATGTAAGTGTTTTGATACCCTGAAGTAGGCAAGAAAAGGGATTTTTGAAAAGTTGAGTTTAATTAGGAATATTGTTACCTCGATAAGTTATCGGTTATTCGGACAACGTTTCTAGTTGGGATTAATAAAAATCATAGAAATGTTATTTGATAAATTAATTATTGTTTTATCCCATTTTTGGTGTTTTTCTGCATTCCCCAAAACAACTCAGGGAGGGGAGTTTGGGTGCTTTTTTTGACCCCTTACGCGTACCGGATGAAGTTGGAAGCTGAACAAAAGTTTTAAACGGTGTTGCAGAAAATAAGAATGTTTAATTAGTTTGGTAATCAGACTGTTTTAAGTAAGCGTTTTGATAGCCCGAAGTAGGCTAGAAAAGGGATTTTTGAAAAGTTGAGTTTAACTAGGAATTTTGTTAGCTCGATAAGTTATTTGTTATTCAGACAATGTTTCTAGTTGGGATCATTTATAATCATAGAAAAGTGATTTAATAAATAAATTATCGTTTTATCCCGTTTTTGGGAATTTTCTGCATTCCCCAAAATTGCTTAGGGAGGGGAATTTGGGTGCGTTTATTGACCTCCTACGTGTAAAAGATGAAGTTGGAACCTAAGCGGAAGTTATCGATGAGGTTTCGGAAAATAAGAATGTTCAATTGGTTTGGTAATCAGATTAATTTAAGTAAGCGTTTTGATAGCCCGAAGTAGGTTAGAAAAGGGATTTTTGAAAAGTTGAGTTTAACTAGGAATTTTGTTCGACCGATAAGTTTAGGTTATTCGGACAACATTTATAGTTGAGATTAATTATAACAATAGAAAAGTTATTTGATAAATAAATGATCATTTTATCCCGTTTTTGGGGCTTTTCTGCATCCACCAAAATTGCTCATGGAGGGGAGTTTGGGTGCTTTTTTTGACCCCCTACGCGTACCGGATGAAGTTGGAAGCTGAACAAAACACTACTAGAAAACCATCGTTTTGCGACGGACTTTTGCGACGGACTCCATGTCCGTCGCAAAAATCACATATTTACGACGGATTTGGCGACAGAAGAGCAATCTGTCGCCAAAATCATTGAAAACTTTGGCGGGACGGTGCCCGCCAATTTAGCGACGGAATGTCCGTCGTTAAGCCGTCGCTAAATTGGCGGGATTTTGGAGGGAATAATTAGCGCCAATAATTTAGCGACGGAAATATAATTCCGTCGCTAAAAAGTGACGTTTTTAAAACTCTGCGTTTTGGGTGGCTCATTTAGCGACGGATTTCATTCGTCCGTCGCTAAATGACCAGCCCAAAACGCACCGTTTAAATTAACTCAATTTTTGCGACGGACTGTATAATCCGTCGCTAAAATTGAGTTAATTAAACCTGCGCCCGAACCCTTCCTCTTCCTCTCTTCCTCTCTTTTCTTTTCCGGCGCCCGAACCCTTCCTCTCCTTCTCAGATTTTCTGTCTTCCTCTTCCTCTCTTCCTCTATTTTCCGGCGCCCATTCTCCTTGCTCCTCCGTCATCCCGTCAACCCATTCTCCTTTCTCCTCCGTCATCCATTTTTCGCCGCTCCTCTCACCGGCGCCGCTCCTCTCCACTGCCGCTCCTCTCCACTGCCGCTCCTCTCCACTGCCGCTCCTCTCCACCGCTGTCAGGCCGATTCTCAAGTATTTGTTTTTTATTTTTTTTTAATTTATTTATAGTTCAAATATCAAAAATATAGCAATTTATTTTTTTTGTTGAAAACAGCCATTCCCGCTGCCTGAAACGCCGTCCTGCTGCTGCCGCTGGTCCGACTCGCTTGCTGCCTCCGGCGCCGTCCTGCTGCTGCTTCGTGAGGTAAGTTTTTTAATTTTTAATTATTTTTAAATATTGTATTAATTGGATTAGTTAATTTAAATTAGGGTTAATTTTTAAATTAGGATTAATTTTAAAATTAAATTAGGGTTAATT
Organism: Mercurialis annua; assembly: GCF_937616625.2. NCBI lineage: Eukaryota > Viridiplantae > Streptophyta > Magnoliopsida > Malpighiales > Euphorbiaceae > Mercurialis > Mercurialis annua. Next base: position 67,188 of record NC_065575.1, on the reverse strand, counting down.
TTGTGGTTTTTAAGTAATACTAAAGTAATTTAGGATTAGGTTTTTAATTATAATTGTATAATTAGTTTAATTTATTTAGCTTATGATTAGTATTATAGGGTTAATTATCTTTTTTTTTAAAATTATGTAAAATTTGTTAGGGTTAGGTTAATTAAATTATATTTGAATTAGTTGAATTTAATTAGATTGGGGTTAGTTTTATTTAATTAGTTTGGGTTTTGTTTTTTTATTAGGGTTAATTATATATTTCTTAAAAAATTTATATTAAAGGTTAGGGGTTAGGTTTAAATTAGTAAATTTATATTAAGTAATATTTATTTGTTTATAATTATTTTTTGTATGTTAATTAGTTGATTAAATTAGATTATTGAATTTGAGATAAAATTGATTAGTTATTACAATTGACGTTATAAATATAATTTTTGATGTAATTGGGTTGTATTGTTGGTTTGTGTTTGCTTGCAGGACTTCCCTGAAAAATGGGTGATGCTCATTTTTTAGGGGAAGTTCTGTCAATTTTTTTTTTAAATTAATTAATGTATTTACTTAAATAATAACAAAATATTGAATCTAATTGTGTGATAGGTTAATTTGATAGCCGTCCATTTTTTGCATCGGTCCGACATTTTACATCTTTCGTTATCTATTGCGGTTCTGCTCTGCAACAAGTAAGTACTATGATTTTTTTTATTTAGTAGTTAAATTACAAATTTCAACCTAATTTGACCGCGATTTTATTCCCACCGAATAAAATCGCAAACCTAGCCTTAGAGTTCCCGTCTCGTGTGTTCAAGAGATTGAACGACACGGGATTGTACAGTTTGTACAGTTTGCAAAACTGGTCCTCCCGTAACTCGGTCACGAAAACCATATATGTCTAGTAGCGGTAGAAAAATATTTGGTTGTTTTCCAGCGTTTGTTCTCCGGGTGGATGTATAGTATATGTTTTGTAACGCTTATTCCTCGCGGAATATATAATTAGCGTTACAGCGCATATACTAAATATCGCACTGAAGGAGAACGACGCCGGAAGGCTGCCGAATATTTTTCTCCGTTGCTAGGCATATATCGTGGCCGAGTTAAGGGGAGCCAGTTTTGCGAATGGGATAGGTCCACACCTTTAAAGCAGTCAATTACATTGACTTTGCTATTCTCGAGCGAAAACCCTCCTAATTATCCGTGCTACAGAAATGGATACAGACCGAAGTTGGATGTATAGGCGGCTCCAGGGCGGGTTGCTGTACCCTGGTTTTGAGGAGCGCGTCCAAGAGTTTGTAAATTTCGCTTTACGCCATCCAGCGTGTATGAGCGGGCCCGATATTAAATGCCCTTGCCCTAGGGTGGGATGTAAAAATACGAGTTACCGAGATGTCGAAACAGTGAAGCTCCACATTTTGCAGAAAGGGTTTGTTAAAGATTATCAAGTTTGGGTTTTTCATGGGGAGGGAAATGTTTTAAATCCCCGTCCTGTTACACAACTGCCGGAGTGTGACGTTGACATGGAATATGAGGGGGGTGACGAGTTCAGCTCAGTTCAGAGAATGGTTATTGATGCTGCGGGTCCAGAAGTAGTGTTCACGGAGGAGGAGCCGAATAATGAAGCTAAACATTTTTATGATATGATGCGTGCGGCCGAAGAACCTGTATGCCCCGGTAATAGCAAACATTCTCCCTTGTCTGCAGCTGCTAAAATGTTGGACATCAAATGTCGACATAGTGGGTCAGTAGCTTTAGTAGATGATGTGACCGAATTTATACAAGAGCTGCTCCCAGAGGACAACAAGATGCCAAAGAACTTTGCTGAAATAAAGAAGATAGTCAGAGGTCTTGGGTTGCCGGTTGAAGTTATCGATTGCTGTTTCCGCAATTGCATGATTTATTGGGGGTCAGACGCGGAGTTAACGCGATGCAAAATTTGCGATCACGAACGGTGGAAACCGCCCCCTAAAGGAAATTCTGTGAAAAGACGAGTTAACGTCCCTTATAGGAAAATGTTTTATTTTCCTATAACTCCGAGACTGCAGAGGTTGTACGCTTCTAAAGCCACCGCCAAGCATATGACGTGGCACGCAGAACACGAAATGGTTGATGGAAAGATGTGTCACCCGTCAGACTCCCCGGCGTGGAAACATTTCAGTGAATTGCATACAGAGTTTGCGGCAGAAGTTCGAAATATCAGACTGGCAGAGTATCGGCCACAGCGCCCACCTACCCCACCAGACGATGACGACACTCCAGCTTTGTAGTGTCGTGTTAGCTTATTTTGTTACACACATATATACGGTTTTTATTTTTATTTTTTGACCTTTACATTTATACTCTGATATTTATATATATATATATATATATATTTATTTATCAGTTTCAATTGATTGTAATTTATAAATGAATTGTTATTACTGTATTTAAAACGACAGGGGAAAACGGCAAAAAACAGCGTAAAACGGCAAAAAACTGCCAAAAAAAATGACATTTGCGACGGATTAAGAAATTGCGACGGACTTGTCCGTCGCCAATTCATCAGCTTTTGGAGACAAAAGCTGATGAATTGGCGACGGATTTTGTCCGTCGCTGATTTGCGACGGACGTGTCCGTCGCAAATGCCTCAGCCTTCGTCTCCAAGGCTGAGGCATTTGCGACGGACACGTCCGTCGCAAAAGCACAATTTCCGTCGCAAATTTGTCTCCAAACGAAAGGAATTGGAGACAAATTTGCGACGGACGTTGTGGCTTTTGCGACGGACGTTTCCGTCGCAAATTTAGCCACGGACACGTTTTTGGTCGCAAATTTTGTTTGCGACCAAAAATGTTGCGACGGATACGATCCGTCGCAAATCCGTCGCAAAGGCTGTTTTGCGACGGAAATTAGGGCTTTAGCGACGGAAATTTCCGTCGCTAAAGCCCTGTTTTCTTGTAGTGAAAGTTTTAGACGGTGTTGCAGAAAATAAGAATGTCCAATTAGTTCGGTAATCAGACTGTTTTAAGTAAACATTTTGATAGCCTGAAGTAGGCTAGAAAAGGAATTTTTGAAAAGTTGAGTTTAACTAGGAATTTTGTTAGCTCGATAATTTATTTGTTATTCGGACAAAGTTTATAGTTGGGATAATTTATAATCATAGAAAAGTGATTTGATAAATAAATTATTGTTTTATCCCTTTTTGGGACATTTTTGCATTCCCTAAAATTGCTTAGGGAGAGGAATTTGGGTGCGTTTATTGACCCCCTACGTGTACCGGATGAAGATGGAACCTGAACGGAAGTTTTGGACGGTGTTGCAGAAAATAAGAATGTTCAATTTTTTTGGTAATCAGATTGTTTTATGTAAGTGTTTTGATACCCTGAAGTAGGCAAGAAAAGGGATTTTTGAAAAGTTGAGTTTAATTAGGAATATTGTTACCTCGATAAGTTATCGGTTATTCGGACAACGTTTCTAGTTGGGATTAATAAAAATCATAGAAATGTTATTTGATAAATTAATTATCGTATTATCCCGATTTTGGGGCTTTCCTGCATTCCTTAAAACAGCTCAGGGAGGGGAGTTTGGGTGCTTTTTTTGACCCCCTACGCATACCGGATGAAGTTGGAAGCTGAATAAAAGTTTTAGACGGTGTTGCAGAAAATAAGAATGTCCAATTAGTTCGGTAATCAGACTGTTTTAAGTAAACGTTTTGATAGCCCGAAGTAGGCTAGAAAAAGAATTTTTGAAAAGTTGAGTTTAACTAGGAATTTTGTTAGCTCGATAAGTTATCGGTTATTCGGACAAAGTTTATAGTTTGGATTATTTATAATCATAGAAAAGTGATTTGATAAATTAATTACTGTTTTATCCCATTTTTGGGGCTTTTTTGCATTCCCCAAAACAGTTCAGGGAGGGGAGTTTGGGTGCGTTTTATGACCCCTAACGCATACTGGATCAAGTTGGAACCTAAACGGAAGTTTTAGACAGTGTTGCAGTCAATAAGAATGTTCAATTATTTTGGTAATCAGACTTTTTTTAGTCAGCGTTTTGATAGCCCGAAGTAGGCTAGAAAAGGGATTTTTGAAAAGTCGAGTTTAACTAGGAATTTTGTTAGCTCGATAAGTTATCGGTTATTCGAACAACGTTTCTAGTTGGGATTATTTAAATTAATAGAAAAGTTATTTGATAAATAAATTATCGTTTTATCCCGTTTTTGGGCTTTTCTGCATCCCCCAAAATGGCTCAGGGAGGGGAGTTTGGGTGCTTTTTTTGACCCCCTACGAGTACCGGATGAAGTTAGAAGCTGAACAAAAGTTTTAGACGGTGTTGCAGTTAATAAGAATGTCCAATTAGTTCGGTAATCAGACTGTTTTAAGTAAACGTTTTGATAGCCCGAAGTAGGCTAGAAAAGGAATTTTTGAAAAGTTGAGTTTAACTAGGAATTTTGTTTGCTCGATAATTTATTGGTTATTCGGACAATGTTTATAGTTGGGATTATTTATAATCATAGAAAAGTGATTTGATAAATAAATTATTTATTTATCCATTTTTGGGACTTTTCTGCATTCCCTAAAATTGCTAAGAGAGAGGAATTGTTACCTCGATAAGTTATCGGTTATTCGGACAACGTTTCTAGTTGGGATATTTGAAAATCATATAAAAGTTATTTGATAAATTAATTATCGTTTTATTCTGTTTTTGGGGCTAGTCTGCATTCCCCAAAACAGCTCAGGGAGGAGAGTTTGGGTGCGCTTTTTGACCCCCTACGCGTACCGGATGAAGTTCGAAGCTGAACAAAAGTTTTAGAGGGTGTTGCAGTCAATAAGAATGTCCAATTAGTTCGGTAATCAGAATGTTTTAAGTAAACGTTTTGATAGCCCGAAGTAGGCTAGAAAAGGAATTTTTGAAAAGTTTAGTTTAACTAGGAATTTTGCTAGCTCGATAATTTATTGGTTATTCGGACAAAGTTTATAGTTGGGATTATTTATAATCATAGAAAAGTGATTTGATAAATAAATTATTGTTTTATCCCTTTTTGGGACATTTTTGCATTCCCTAAAATTGCTTAGGGAGAGTAATTTGGGTGCGTTTATTGACCCCCTACGTGTACCAGATGAAGATGAAACCTAAACGGAAGTTTTAGACGGTGTTGCAGAAAATAAGAATGTTCAATTTTTTTGGTAATCAGATTGTTTTATGTAAGTGTTTTGATACCCTGAAGTAGGCAAGAAAAGGGATTTTTGAAAAGTTGAGTTTAATTGGGAATATTGTTACCTCGATAAGTTATCGGTTATTCGGACAACGTTTCTAGTTGGGATTAATAAAAATCATAGAAATGTTATTTGATAAATTAATTATTGTTTTATCCCATTTTTGGTGTTTTTCTGCATTCCCCAAAACAACTCAGGGAGGGGAGTTTGGGTGCTTTTTTTGACCCCTTACGCGTACCGGATGAAGTTGGAAGCTGAACAAAAGTTTTAAACGGTGTTGCAGAAAATAAGAATGTTTAATTAGTTTGGTAATCAGACTGTTTTAAGTAAGCGTTTTGATAGCCCGAAGTAGGCTAGAAAAGGGATTTTTGAAAAGTTGAGTTTAACTAGGAATTTTGTTAGCTCGATAAGTTATTTGTTATTCAGACAATGTTTCTAGTTGGGATCATTTATAATCATAGAAAAGTGATTTAATAAATAAATTATCGTTTTATCCCGTTTTTGGGAATTTTCTGCATTCCCCAAAATTGCTTAGGGAGGGGAATTTGGGTGCGTTTATTGACCTCCTACGTGTAAAAGATGAAGTTGGAACCTAAGCGGAAGTTATCGATGAGGTTTCGGAAAATAAGAATGTTCAATTGGTTTGGTAATCAGATTAATTTAAGTAAGCGTTTTGATAGCCCGAAGTAGGTTAGAAAAGGGATTTTTGAAAAGTTGAGTTTAACTAGGAATTTTGTTCGACCGATAAGTTTAGGTTATTCGGACAACATTTATAGTTGAGATTAATTATAACAATAGAAAAGTTATTTGATAAATAAATGATCATTTTATCCCGTTTTTGGGGCTTTTCTGCATCCACCAAAATTGCTCATGGAGGGGAGTTTGGGTGCTTTTTTTGACCCCCTACGCGTACCGGATGAAGTTGGAAGCTGAACAAAAGTTTTAGACGGTGTTGCAGAAAATAAGAATGTCCAATTAGTTCGGTAATCAGACTGTTTTAAGTAAACAGTTTGATAGCCCGAAGTAGGCTAGAAAAGGAATTTTTGAAAAGTTGAGTTTAACTAGGAATTTTGTTAGCTCGATAATTTATTTGTTATTCGGACAAAGTTTATAGTTGGGATAATTTATAATCATAGAAAAGTGATTTGATAAATAAATTATTGTTTTATCCCTTTTTGGAACATTTTTGCATTCCCTAAAATTGCTTAGGGAGAGGAATTTGGGTGCGTTTATTGACCCCCTACGTGTACCGGATGAAGATGGAACCTGAACGGAAGTTTTGGACGGTGTTGCAGAAAATAAGAATGTTCAATTTTTTTGGTAATCAGATTGTTTTATGTAAGTGTTTTGATACCCTGAAGTAGGCAAGAAAAGGGATTTTTGAAAAGTTGAGTTTAATTAGGAATATTGTTACCTCGATAAGTTATCGGTTATTCGGACAACGTTTCTAGTTGGGATTAATAAAAATCATAGAAATGTTATTTGATAAATTAATTATCGTATTATCCCGATTTTGGGGCTTTCCTGCATTCCTTAAAACAGCTCAGGGAGGGGAGTTTGGGTGCTTTTTTTGACCCCCTACGCATACCGGATGAAGTTGGAAGCTGAACAAAAGTTTTAGACGGTGTTGCAGAAAATAAGAATGTCTAATTAGTTCGGTAATCAGACTGTTTTAAGTAAACGTTTTGATAGCCCGAAGTAGGCTAGAAAAAGAATTTTTGAAAAGTTGAGTTTAACTAGGAATTTTGTTAGCTCGATAAGTTATCGGTTATTCGGACAAAGTTTATAGTTTGGATTATTTATAATCATAGAAAAGTGATTTGATAAATTAATTACTGTTTTATCCCATTTTTGGGGCTTTTCTGCATTCCCCAAAACAGTTCAGGGAGGGGAGTTTGGGTGCGTTTTATGACCCCTAACGCATACTGGATCAAGTTGGAACCTAAACGGAAGTTTTAGACAGTGTTGCAGTCAATAAGAATGTTCAATTATTTTGGTAATCAGACTTTTTTTAGTCAGCGTTTTGATAGCCCGAAGTAGGCTAGAAAAGGGATTTTTGAAAAGTCGAGTTTAACTAGGAATTTTGTTAGCTCGATAAGTTATCGGTTATTCGAACAACGTTTCTAGTTGGGATTATTTAAAATAATAGAAAAGTTATTTGATAAATTAATTATTGTTTTATCCCATTTTTGGGGTTTTTCTGCATTCCCCAAAACAGCTCAGGGAGGGGAGTTTGGGTGCTTTTTTTGACCCCTTACGCGTACCGGATGAAGTTGGAACAAAAGTTTTAGACGTTGTTGCAGAAAATAAGAATGTCCAATTAGTTTGGTAATCAGACTGTTTTAAGTAAACGTTTTGATAGCCCGAAGTAGGTTAGAAAAGGAATTTTTGAAAAGTTGAGTTTAACTAGAAATTTTGTTAGCTCGATAATTTATTTGTTATTCGGACAAAGTTTATAGTTGGGATTATTTATAATCATAGAAAAGTGATTTGATTAATAAATTATTGTTTTATCCCTTTTTGGGAGATTTCTGCATTCCCTAAAATTGCTCAGGGAGAGGAATTTGGGTGCGTTTATTGACCCCCTACGTGTACCGGAAGAAGATCAAACCTAAACGGAAGTTTTAGACGGTGTTGCGGAAAATAAGAATGTTCAATTTATTTGGTAATCAGATTGTTTTATGTAAGTGTTTTGATACCCTGAAGTAGGCAAGAAAAGGGATTTTTGAAAAGTTGAGTTTAATTAGGAATATTGTTACCTCGATAAGTTATCGGTTATTCGGACAACCTTTCTAGTTGGGATTAATAAAAATCACAGAAATGTTATTTGATAAATTAATTATCGTATTATCCCGTTTTTGGGGCTCTGCATTCCTTAAAACAGCTCACGGAGGGGAGTTTAGGTGCGTTGTTTGACCACCTACGCGTACCAGATGAAGTTGGAAGCTAAAAAAAAGTTTTAGACGGTGTTGCAGTCAATAAGAATGTCTAATTAGTTTGGTAATCAGACTTTTTTTAGTCAACGTTTTGATAGCCCGAAGTAGGCTAGAAAAGGGATTTTTGAAAAGTTGAGTTTAACTGGGAATTTTGTTAGCTCGATAAGTTATCGGTTATTCGAACAACGTTTCTAGTTGGGATTATTTAAAATAATAGAAAAGTTATTTGATAAATTAATTATTGTTTTATCCTATTTTTGGTGCTTTTCTGCATTCCCCAAAACAGCTCAGGGAGGGGAGTTTGGGTGCGTTTTTGACCCCTTACGGGTACAAGATCAAGTTGGAACCTAAACAGAAGTTTATAACAGTGTTGCAGACAATAAAAATGTCTATTTAGTTTTGTAATCAAACTGTTTTAAGTAAGTGGTTTGATAGCCCGAAATAGAATAGAAAAGAGATTTTTGAAAAGTTGTGTTTACCTAGGAATTTTGTTAGCTCGATAAATTATCAGTTATTCGGACAATGTTTCTAGTTGGGATATTTGAAAATCATATAAAAGTTATTTGATAAATTAATTATCGTTTTATTCTGTTTTTGGGGCTAGTCTGCATTCCCCAAAACAGCTCAGGGAGGAGAGTTTGGGTGTGCTTTTTGACCCCCTACGCGTACCAGATGAAGTTGGAAGCTGAACAAAAGTATTAGACGGTGTTGCAGAAAATAAGAATGTTCAATTAGTTTGGTAATCATACTGTTTTAAGTAAGCGTTTTGATAGCCCGAAATAGGCTAGAAAAGGGATTTTTGAAAAGTTGAGTTTAACTAGGAATTTTGTTAGCTCGATAAGTTATTTGTTATTCGGACAATGTTTCTAGTTGGGATCATTTATAATCATAGAAAAGTGATTTAATAAATAAATTATCGTTTTATCCCGTTTTTGGGAATTTTCTGCATTTCCCAAAATTGCTTAGGGAGGGGAATTTGGGTGCGTTTATTGACCTCCTACGTGTACCAGATGAAGTTGGAAGCTAAGCGGAAGTTATCGATGAGGTTTCGGAAAATAAGAATGTTCAATTGGTTTGGTAATCAGATTAATTTAAGTAAGCGTTTTGATAGCCCGAAGTAGGCTAGAAAAGGGGTTTTTGAAAAGTTGACTTTAACTAGGAATTTTGTTCGCCCGATAAGTTTAGGTTATTCGGACAACATTTCTAGCTGAGATTAATTATAACAATAGAAAAGTTATTTGATTAATAAATTATCATTTTATCCCATTTTTGGGGCTTTTCTGCATCCACCAAAATTGCTCATAGATGGGAGTTTGGGTGCTTTTTTTGACCCCCTAAGCGTACCGGATGAAGTTGGAAGATGAACAAAAGTTTTAGACGGTGTTGCAGAAAATAAGAATGTCCAATTAGTTCGGTAATCAGACTGTTTTAAGTAAACATTTTGATAGCCCAAAGTAGGCTAGAAAAGGAATTTTTGAAAAGTTGAGTTTAACTAGGAATTTTGTTAGCTCGATAATTTATTTGTTATTCGGACAAAGTTTATAGTTGGGATAATTTATAATCATAGAAAAGTGATTTGACAAATAAATTATTGTTTTATCCCTTTTTGGGACATTTTTGCATTCCCTAAAATTGCTTAGGGAGAGGAATTTGGGTGCGTTTATTGACCCCCTACGTGTACCAGATGAAGATGGAACCTGAACGGAAGTTTTAGACGGTGTTGCAGAAAATAAGAATGTTCAATTTTTTTGGTAATCAGATTGTTTTATGTAAGTGTTTTGATACCCTGAAGTAGGCAAGAAAAGGGATTTTTGAAAAGTTGAGTTTAATTAGGAATATTGTTACCTCGATAAGTTATCGGTTATTCGGACAATGTTTCTAGTTGGGATTAATAAAAATCATAGAAATGTTATTTGATAAATTAATTATCGTATTATCCCGATTTTGGGGCTTTCCTGCATTCCTTAAAACAACTCAGGGAGGGGAGTTTGGGTGCTTTTTTTGACCCCCTACGCGTACCGGATGAAGTTGGAAGCTGAACAAAAGTTTTAGACGGTGTTGCAGAAAATAAGAATGTCCAATTAGTTTGGTAATCAGACTGTTTTAAGTAAACGTTTTGATAGCCCGAAGTAGGCTAGAAAAAGAATTTTTGAAAAGTTGAGTTTAACTAGGAATTTTGTTAGCTCGATAAGTTATCGGTTATTCGGACAAAGTTTAAAGTTGGGATTATTTATAATTATAGAAAAGTGATTTGATAAATTAATTACTGTTTTATCCCATTTTTAGGGCTTTTCTGCATTCCCCAAAATAGTTCAGGGAGGGGAGTTTGGGTGCGTTTTTTGACCCCTAACGCATACTGGATCAAGTTGGAACCCAAACGGAAGTTTTAGATAGTGTTGCAGTCAATAAGAATGTCCAATTATTTTGGTAATCAGACTTTTTTTAGTCAGCGTTTTGATAGCCCGAAGTAGGCTAGAAAAGGGATTTTTTAAAAGTCGAGTTTAACTAGGAATTTTGTTAGCTCGATAAGTTATCGGTTATTCGAACAACGTTTCTAGTTGGGATTATTTAAAATAATAGAAAAGTTATTTGATAAATTAATTATTGTTTTATCCCATTTTTGGGGTTTTTCTGCATTCCCCAAAACAGCTCAAGGAGGGGAGTTTGGGTGCTTTTTTTGACCCCTTACGCGTACCGGATGAAGTTGGAAGCTGAACAAAAGTTTTAGACGGTGTTGCAGAAAATAAGAATGTTCAATTAGTTTGGTAATCAGACTGTTTTAAGTAAGCGTTTTGATAGCCCGAAGTAGGCTAGAAAAGGGATTTTTGAAAAGTTGAGTTTAACTAGGAATTTTGTTAGCTCGATAAGTTATTTGTTATTCGGACAATGTTTCTAGTTGGGATCATTTATAATCATAGAAAAGTGATTTAATAAATAAATTATCGTTTTATCCCGTTTTTGGGAATTTTCTGCATTTCCCAAAATTGCTTAGGGAGGGGAATTTGGGTGCGTTTATTGACCTCCTACGTGTACCAGATGAAGTTGGAACCTAAGCGGAAGTTATCGATGAGGTTTCAGAAAATAAGAATGTTCAATTGGTTTGGTAATCAGATTAATTTAAGTAAGCGTTTTGATAGCCCGAAGTAGGCTAGAAAAGGGATTTTTGAAAAGTTGAGTATTACTAGGAATTTTGTTCGCCCGATAAGTTTAGGTTATTCGGACAACATTTCTAGCTGAGATTAATTATAACAATAGAAAAGTTATTTGATAAATAAATTATCATTTTATCCCATTTTTGGGGCTTTTCTGCATCCACCAAAATTGCTCATGGAGGGGAGTTTGGGTGCTTTTTTTGACCCCCTACGCGTACCGGATGAAGTTGGAAGATGAACAAAAGTTTTAGACGGTGTTGCAGAAAATAAGAATGTCCAATTAGTTCGGTAATCAGACTGTTTTAAGTAAACATTTTGATAGCCCGAACTAGGCTAGAAAAGGAATTTTTGAAAAGTTGAGTTTAACTAGGAATTTTGTTAGCTCGATAATTTATTTGTTATTCGGACAAAGTTTATAGTTGGGATAATTTATAATCATAGAAAAGTGATTTGACAAATAAATTATTGTTTTATCCCTTTTTGGGACATTTTTGCAGTCCCTAAAATTGCTTAGGGAGAGGAATTTGGGTGCGTTTATTGACCCCCTATGTGTACCAGATGAAGATGGAACCTGAACGGAAGTTTTAGACGGTGTTGCAGAAAATAAGAATGTTCAATTTTTTTGGTAATCAGATTGTTTTATGTAAGTGTTTTGATACCCTGAAGTAGGCAAGAAAAGGGATTTTTGAAAAGTTAAGTTTAATTAGGAATATTGTTACCTCGATAAGTTATCGGTTATTCGGACAAGTTTCTAGTTGGGATTAATAAAAATCATAGAAATGTTATTTGATAAATTAATTATCGTATTATCCCGATTTTGGGGCTTTCCTGAATTCCTTAAAACAGCTCAGGGAGGGGAGTTTGGGTGCTTTTTTTGACCCCCTACGCGTACCGGATGAAGTTGGAAGCTGAACAAAAGTTTTAGAAGATGTTGAAGAAAATAAGAATGTCCAATTAGTTCGGTAATCAGAGTGTTTTAAGTAAACATTTTGATAGCCCGAAGTTGGCTAGAAAAGGGATTTTTGAAAAGTTGAGTTTAACTAGGAATTTTGTTAGCTCGATAAGTTATTTGTTCTTCGGACAATGTTTCTAGTTGGGATCATTTATAATCATAGAAAACTGATTTAATAAATAAATTATCGTTTTATCCCGTTTTTGGGAATTTCTTGCATTCCATAAAACAGCTCAGGGAGGGGAGTTTAGGTGCGTTGTTTGACCACCTACGCGTACCGGATGAAGTTGGAAGCTGAACAAAAGTTTTAGACGTTGTTGCAGTCAATAAGAATGTCCAATTAGTTTGGTAATCAGACTTTTTTTAGTCAGTGGTTTGATAGCCCGAAGTAGGCTAGAAAAGGGATTTTTGAAAAGTCGAGTTTAACTAGGAATTTTGTTAGCTCGATAAGTTATCGGTTATTCGAACAACGTTTCTAGTTGGGATTATTTAAAATAATAGAAAAGTTATTTGATAAATTAATTATTGTTTTATCCCATTTTTGGGGTTTTTCTGCATTCCCCAAAACAGCTCAGGGAGGGGAGTTTGGGTGCTTTTTTTGACCCCTTACGCGTACCAGATGAAGTTGGAAGCTGAACAAAAGTTTTAGACGGTGTTGCAGAAAATAAGAATGTTCAATTAGTTTGGTAATCAGACTGTTTTAAGTAAGCGTTTTGATAGCCCGAAGTAGGCTAGAAAAGGGATTTTTTAAAGGTTGAGTTTAACTAGGAATTTTGTTAGCTCGATAAGTTATTTGTTATTCGGACAATGTTTCTAGTTGGGATTATTTATAATTATAGAAAAGTGATTTAATAAATAAATTATCGTTTTATCCCGTTTTTGGGAATTTTCTGCATTCCCCAAAATTGCTTAGGGAGGGGAATTTGGGTGCGTTTATTGACCTCCTACGTGTACCAGATGAAGTTGGAACCTAAGCGGAAGTTATCGATGAGGTTTCGGAAAATAAGAATGTTCAATTGGTTTGGTAATCAGATTAATTTAAGTAAGCGTTTTGATAGCCCGAAGTAGGCTAGAAAAGGGATTTTTGAAAAGTTGAGTTTAACTAGGAATTTTGTTCGACCGATAAGTTTAGGTTATTCGGACAACATTTCTAGCTGAGATTAATTATAACAATAGAAAAGTTATTTGATAAATAAATGATCATTTTATCCCATTTTTGGGGCTTTTCTGCATCCACCAAAATTGCTCATGGAGGGGAGTTTGGGTGCTTTTTTTGACCCCCTACGCGTACCGGATGAAGTTGGAAGATGAACAAAAGTTTTAGACAGTGTTGCAGAAAATAAGAATGTCCAATTAGTTCGGTAATCAGACTGTTTTAAGTAAACATTTTGATAGCCCGAACTAGGCTAGAAAAGGAATTTTTGAAAAGTTGAGTTTAACTAGGAATTTTGTTAGCTCGATAATTTATTTGTTATTCGGACAAAGTTTATAGTTGGGATAATTTATAATCATAGAAAAGTTATTTGATAAATAAATTATTGTTTTATCCCTTTTTGGGGCTTTTCTGCATCCACTAAAATTGCTCAGGGAGAGGAATTTGGGTGCTTTTATTGACCCCCTACGTGTACCGGATGAAGTTGGAAGCTGAACAAAAGTTTTAGACGGTGTTGCAGAAAATAAGAATGTCCAATTAGTTCGGTAATCAGACTGTTTTAAGTAAACGTTTTGATAGCCCGAAGTAGGCTAGAAAAGGAATTTTTCAAAAGTTTAGTTTAACTATGAATTTTTTTAGCTCGATCATTTATTGGTTATTCGGACAAAGTTTATAGTTGGGATTATTTATAATCATATAAAAGTTATTTGATAAATAAATTATTGTTTATCCCTTTTTGGTACTTTTCTGCATTCCTTAAAATTGCTCAGGGAGAGGAATTTGGGTGCGTTCATTGACCCCCTACGTGTACCGGATAAAGATGGAACCTCAACGGAAGTTTTAGACGGTGTTGCAGAAAATAGGAATGTTCAATTTGTTTGATAATCAGACCGTTTTATGTAAGTGTTTTGATACCCTGAAGTAGGCAAGAAAAGGGATTTTTGAAAAGTTGAGTTTAATTAGGAATATTGTTACCTCGATAAGTTATCGGTTATTCGGACAACGTTTCTAGTTGGGATTAATAAAAATCATAGAAATGTTATTTGATAAATTAATTATCGTATTATCCCGATTTTGGGGCTTTCCTGCATTCCTTAAAACAGCTCAGGGAGGGGAGTTTGGGTGCTTTTTTTGACCCCCTACGCATACCGGATGAAGTTGGAAGCTGAACAAAAGTTTTAGACGGTGTTGCAGAAAATAAGAATGTCCAATTAGTTCGGTAATCAGACTGTTTTAAGTAAACGTTTTGATAGCCCGAAGTAGGCTAGAAAAAGAATTTTTGAAAAGTTGAGTTTAACTAGGAATTTTGTTAGCTCGATAAGTTATCGGTTATTCGGACAAAGTTTATAGTTTGGATTATTTATAATCATAGAAAAGTGATTTGATAAATTAATTACTGTTTTATCCCATTTTTGGGGCTTTTCTGCATTCCCCAAAACAGTTCAGGGAGGGGAGTTTGGGTGCGTTTTTTGACCCCTAACGCATACTGGATCAAGTTGGAACCTAAACGGAAGTTTTAGACAGTGTTGCAGTCAATAAGAATGTTCAATTATTTTGGTAACCAGACTTTTTTTAGTCAGCGTTTTGATAGCCCGAAGTAGGCTAGAAAAGGGATTTTTGAAAAGTCGAGTTTAACTAGGAATTTTGTTAGCTCGATAAGTTATCGGTTATTCGAACAACGTTTCTAGTTGGGATTATTTAAATTAATAGAAAAGTTATTTGATAAATAAATTATCGTTTTATCCCGTTTTTGGGCTTTTCTGCATCCCCCAAAATGGCTCAGGGAGGGGAGTTTGGGTGCTTTTTTTGACCCCCTACGAGTACCGGATGAAGTTGGAAGCTGAACAAAAGTTTTAGACGGTGTTGCAGTTAATAAGAATGTCCAATTAGTTCGGTAATCAGACTGTTTTAAGTAAATGTTTTGATAGCCCGAAGTAGGCTAGAAAAGGAATTTTTGAAAAGTTGAGTTTAACTAGGAATTTTGTTTGCTCGATAATTTATTGGTTATTCGGACAATGTTTATAGTTGAGATTAATTATAACAATAGAAAAGTTATTTGATAAATAAATGATCATTTTTTCCCGTTTTTGGGGCTTTTCTGCATCCACCAAAATTGCTCATGGAGGGGAGTTTGGGTGCTTTTTTTGACCCCCTACGCGTACCGGATGAAGTTGGAAGCTGAACAAAAGTTTTAGACGGTGTTGCAGAAAATAAGAATGTCCAATTAGTTCGGTAATCAGACTGTTTTAAGTAAACATTTTTATAGCCCGAAGTAGGCTAGAAAAGGAATTTTTGAAAAGTTGAGTTTAACTAGGAATTTTGTTAGCTTGATAATTTATTTGTTATTCGGACTAAGTTTATAGTTGGGATAATTTATAATCATAGAAAAGTGATTTGATAAATAAATTATTGTTTTATCCCTTTTTGGGACATTTTTGCATTCCCTAAAATTGCTTAGGGAGAGGAATTTGGGTGCGTTTATTGACCCCCTACGTGTACCGGATGAAGATGGAACCTGAACGGAAGTTTTGGACGGTGTTGCAGAAAATAAGAATGTTCAATTTTTTTGGTAATCAGATTGTTTTATGTAAGTGTTTTGATACCCTGAAGTAGGCAAGAAAAGGGATTTTTGTAAAGTTGAGTTTAATTAGGAATATTGTTACCTCGATAAGTTATCGGTTATTCGGACAACGTTTCTAGTTGAGATTAATAAAAATCATAGAAATGTTATTTGATAAATTAATTATCGTATTATCCCGATTTTGGGGCTTTCCTGCATTCCTTAAAACAGCTCAGGGAGGGGAGTTTGGGTGCTTTTTTTGACCCCCTACGCATACCGGATGAAGTTGGAAGCTGAACAAAAGTTTTAGACGGTGTTGCAGAAAATAAGAATGTCCAATTAGTTCGGTAATCAGACTGTTTTAAGTAAACGTTTTGATAGCCCGAAGTAGGCTAGAAAAAGAATTTTTGAAAAGTTGAGTTCAACTAGGAATTTTGTTAGCTCGATAAGTTATCGGTTATTCGGACAAAGTTTGTAGTTTGGATTATTTATAATCATAGAAAAGTGATTTGATAAATTAATTACTGTTTTATCCCATTTTTGGGGCTTTTCTGCATTCCCCAAAACAGTTCAGGGAGGGGAGTTTGGGTGCGTTTTATGACCCCTAACGCATACTGGATCAAGTTGGAACCTAAACGGAAGTTTTAGACAGTGTTGCAGTCAATAAGAATGTTCAATTATTTTGGTAATCAGACTTTTTTTAGTCAGCGTTTTGATAGCCCGAAGTAGGCTAGAAAAGGGATTTTTGAAAAGTCGAGTTTAACTAGGAATTTTGTTAGCTCGATAAGTTATCGGTTATTCGAACAACGTTTCTAGTTGGGATTATTTAAATTAATAGAAAAGTTATTTGATAAATAAATTATCGTTTTATCCCGTTTTTGGGCTTTTCTGCATCCCCCAAAATGGCTCAGGGAGGGGAGTTTGGGTGCTTTTTTTGACCCCCTACGAGTACCGGATGAAGTTGGAAGCTGAACAAAAGTTTTAGACGGTGTTGCAGTTAATAAGAATGTCCAATTAGTTCGGTAATCAGACTGTTTTAAGTAAACGTTTTGATAGCCCGAAGTAGGCTAGAAAAGGAATTTTTGAAAAGTTGAGTTTAACTAGGAATTTTGTTTGCTGGATAATTTATTGGTTATTCGGACAATGTTTATAGTTGGGATTATTTATAATCATAGAAAAGTGATTTGATAAATAAATTATTTATTTATCCATTTTTGGGACTTTTCTGCATTCCCTAAAATTGCTAAGAGAGAGGAATTGTTACCTCGATAAGTTATCGGTTATTCGGACAACGTTTCTAGTTGGGATATTTGAAAATCATATAAAAGTTATTTGATAAATTAATTATCGTTTTATTCTGTTTTTGGGGCTAGTCTGCATTCCCCAAAACAGCTCAGGGAGGAGAGTTTGGGTGCGCTTTTTGACCCCCTACGCGTACCGGATGAAGTTCGAAGCTGAACAAAAGTTTTAGAGGGTGTTGCAGTCAATAAGAATGTCCAATTAGTTCGGTAATCAGAATGTTTTAAGTAAACGTTTTGATAGCCCGAAGTAGGCTAGAAAAGGAATTTTTGAAAAGTTTAGTTTAACTAGGAATTTTGCTAGCTCGATAATTTATTGGTTATTTGGACAAAGTTTATAGTTGGGATTATTTATAATCATAGAAAAGTGATTTGATAAATAAATTATTGTTTTATCCCTTTTTGGGACATTTTTGCATTCCCTAAAATTGCTTAGGGAGAGTAATTTGGGTGCGTTTATTGACCCCCTACGTGTACCGGATGAAGATGGAACCTAAACGGAAGTTTTAGACGGTGTTGCAGAAAATAAGAATGTTCAATTTTTTTGGTAATCAGATTGTTTTATGTAAGTGTTTTGATACCCTGAAGTAGGCAAGAAAAGGGATTTTTGAAAAGTTGAGTTTAATTAGGAATATTGTTACCTCGATAAGTTATCGGTTATTCGGACAACGTTTCTAGTTGGGATTAATAAAAATCATAGAAATGTTATTTGATAAATTAATTATTGTTTTATCCCATTTTTGGTGTTTTTCTGCATTCCCCAAAACAACTCAGGGAGGGGAGTTTGGGTGCTTTTTTTGACCCCTTACGCGTACCGGATGAAGTTGGAAGCTGAACAAAAGTTTTAAACGGTGTTGCAGAAAATAAGAATGTTCAATTAGTTTGGTAATCAGACTGTTTTAAGTAAGCGTTTTGATAGCCCGAAGTAGGCTAGAAAAGGGATTTTTGAAAAGTTGAGTTTAACTAGGAATTTTGTTAGCTCGATAAGTTATTTGTTATTCAGACAATGTTTCTAGTTGGGATCATTTATAATCATAGAAAAGTGATTTAATAAATAAATTATCGTTTTATCCCGTTTTTGGGAATTTTCTGCATTTCCCAAAATTGCTTAGGAAGGGGAATTTGGGTGCGTTTATTGACCTCCTACGTGTAAAAGATGAAGTTGGAACCTAAGCGGAAGTTATCGATGAGGTTTCGGAAAATAAGAATGTTCAATTGGTTTGGTAATCAGATTAATTTAAGTAAGCGTTTTGATAGCCCGAAGTAGGCTAGAAAAGGGATTTTTGAAAAGTTGAGTTTAACTAGGAATTTTGTTCGACCGATAAGTTTAGGTTATTCGGACAACATTTATAGTTGAGATTAATTATAACAATAGAAAAGTTATTTGATAAATAAATGATCATTTTATCCCGTTTTTGGGGCTTTTCTGCATCCACCAAAATTGCTCATGGAGGGGAGTTTGGGTGCTTTTTTTGACCCCCTACGCGTACCGGATGAAGTTGGAAGCTGAACAAAAGTTTTAGTCGGTGTTGCAGAAAATAAGAATGTCCAATTAGTTCGGTAATCAGACTGTTTTAAGTAAACATTTTGATAGCCCGAAGTAGGCTAGAAAAGGAATTTTTGAAAAGTTGAGTTTAACTAGGAATTTTGTTAGCTCGATAATTTATTTGTTATTCGGACAAAGTTTATAGTTGGGATAATTTATAATCATAGAAAAGTGATTTGATAAATAAATTATTGTTTTATCCCTTTTTGGAACATTTTTGCATTCCCTAAAATTGCTTAGGGAGAGGAATTTGGGTGCGTTTATTGACCCCCTACGTGTACCGGATGAAGATGGAACCTGAACGGAAGTTTTGGACGGTGTTGCAGAAAATAAGAATGTTCAATTTTTTTGGTAATCAGATTGTTTTTTGTAAGTGTTTTGATACCCTGAAGTAGGCAAGAAAAGGGATTTTTGAAAAGTTGAGTTTAATTAGGAATATTGTTTCCTCGATAAGTTATCGGTTATTCGGACAACGTTTCTAGTTTGGATTAATAAAAATCATAGAAATGTTATTTGATAAATTAATTATCGTATTATCCCGATTTTGGGGCTTTCCTGCATTCCTTAAAACAGCTCAGGGAGGGGAGTTTGGGTGCTTTTTTTGACCCCCTACGCATACCGGATGAAGTTGGAAGCTGAACAAAAGTTTTAGACGGTGTTGCAGAAAATAAGAATGTCCAATTAGTTCGGTAATCAGACTGTTTTAAGTAAACGTTTTGATAGCCCGAAGTAGGCTAGAAAAAGAATTTTTGAAAAGTTGAGTTTAACTAGGAATTTTGTTAGCTCGATAAGTTATCGGTTATTCGGACAAAGTTTATAGTTTAGATTATTTATAATCATAGAAAAGTGATTTGATAAATTAATTACTGTTTTATCCCATTTTTGGGGCTTTTCTGCATTCCCCAAAACAGTTCAGGGAGGGGAGTTTGGGTGCGTTTTTTGACCCTTAACGCATACTGGATCAAGTTGGAACCTAAACGGAAGTTTTAGACAGTGTTGCAGTCAATAATAATGTTCAAATTATTTTGGTAATCAGACTTTTTTTAGTCAGCGTTTTGATAGCCCGAAGTAGGCTAGAAAAGGGATTTTTGAAAAGTCGAGTTTAACTAGGAATTTTGTTAGCTCGATAAGTTATCGGTTATTCGAACAACGTTTCTAGTTGGGATTATTTAAAATAATAGAAAAGTTATTTGATAAATTAATTATTGTTTTATCCCATTTTTGGGGTTTTTCTGCATTCCCCAAAATAGCTCAGGGAGGGGAGTTTGGGTGCTTTTTTTGACCCCTTACGCGTACCGGATGAAGTTGGAAGAAAAGTTTTAGACGTTGTTGCAGAAAATAAGAATGTCCAATTAGTTTGGTAATCAGACTGTTTTAAGTAAACGTTTTGATAGCCCGAAGTAGGTTAGAAAAGGAATTTTTGAAAAGTTGAGTTTAACTAGAAATTTTGTTAGCTCGATAATTTATTTGTTATTCGGACAAAGTTTATAGTTGGGATTATTTATAATCATAGAAAAGTGATTTGATTAATAAATTATTGTTTTATCCCTTTTTGGGACATTTCTGCATTCCCTAAAATTGCTCAGGGAGAGGAATTTGGGTGCGTTTATTGACCCCCTACGTGTACCGGAAGAAGATCAAACCTAAACGGAAGTTTTAGACGGTGTTGCGGAAAATAAGAATGTTCAATTTATTTGGTAATCAGATTGTTTTATGTAAGTGTTTTGATACCCTGAAGTAGGCAAGAAAAGGGATTTTTGAAAAGTTGAGTTTAATTAGGAATATTGTTACCTCGATAAGTTATCGGTTATTCGGACAACCTTTCTTGTTGGGATTAATAAAAATCACAGAAATTTTATTTGATAAATTAATTATCGTATTATCCCGTTTTTGGGGCTCTGCATTCCTTAAAACAGCTCACATAGGGGAGTTTAGGTGCGTTGTTTGACCACCTACGCGTACCAGATGAAGTTGGAAGCTAAACAAAAGTTTTAGACGGTGTTGCAGTCAATAAGAATGTCTAATTAGTTTGGTAATCAGACTTTTTTTAGTCAACGTTTTGATAGCCCGAAGTAGGCTAGAAAAGGGATTTTTGAAAAGTTGAGTTTAACTGGGAATTTTGTTAGCTCGATAAGTTATCGGTTATTCGAACAACGTTTCTAGTTGGGATTATTTAAAATAATAGAAAAGTTATTTGATAAATTAATTATTGTTTTATCCTATTTTTGGTGCTTTTCTGCATTCCCCAAAACAGCTCAAGGAGGGGAGTTTGGGTGCGTTTTTGACCCCTTACGGGTACAAGATCAAGTTGGAACCTAAACAGAAGTTTATAACAGTGTTGCAGACAATAAAAATGTCTATTTAGTTTTGTAATCAAACTGTTTTAAGTAAGTGGTTTGATAGCCCGAAATAGAATAGAAAAGAGATTTTTGAAAAGTTGTGTTTACCTAGGAATTTTGTTAGCTCGATAAATTATCAGTTATTCGGACAATGTTTCTAGTTGGGATATTTGAAAATCATATAAAAGTTATTTGATAAATTAATTATCGTTTTATTCTGTTTTTGGGGCTAGTCTGCATTCCCCAAAACAGCTCAGGGAGGAGAGTTTGGGTGTGCTTTTTGACCCCCTACGCGTACCGGATGAAGTTGGAAGCTGAACAAAAGTTTTAGACGGTGTTGCAGAAAATAAGAATGTTCAATTAGTTTGGTAATCATACTGTTTTATGTAAGCGTTTTGATAGCCCGAAATAGGCTAGAAAAGGGATTTTTGAAAAGTTGAGTTTAACTAGGAATTTTGTTAGCTCGATAAGTTATTTGTTATTCGGACAATGTTTCTAGTTGGGATCATTTATAATCATAGAAAAGTGATTTAATAAATAAATTATCGTTTTATCCCGTTTTTGGGAATTTTCTGCATTTCCCAAAATTGCTTAGGGAGGGGAATTTGGGTGCGTTTATTGACCTCCTACGTGTACCAGATGAAGTTGAAACCTAAGCGGAAGTTATCGATGAGGTTTCGGAAAATAAGAATGTTCAATTGGTTTGGTAATCAGATTAATTTAAGTAAGCGTTTTGATAGCCCGAAGTAGGCTAGAAAAGGGATTTTTGAAAAGTTGAGTTTAACTAGGAATTTTGTTCGCCCGATAAGTTTAGGTTATTCGGACAACATTTCTAGCTGAGATTAATTATAACAATAGAAAAGTTATTTGATAAATAAATTATCATTTTATCCCATTTTTGGGGCTTTTCTGCATCCACCAAAATTGCTCATAGATGGGAGTTTGGGTGCTTTTTTTGACCCCCTACGCGTACCGGATGAAGTTGGAAGATGAACAAAAGTTTTAGACGGTGTTGCAGAAAATAAGAATGTCCAATTAGTTCGGTAATCAGACTGTTTTAAGTAAACATTTTGATAGCCCGAAGTAGGCTAGAAAAGGAATTTTTGAAAAGTTGAGTTTAACTAGGAATTTTGTTAGCTCGATAATTTATTTGTTATTCGGACAAAGTTTATAGTTGGGATAATTTATAATCATAGAAAAGTGATTTGACAAATAAATTATTGTTTTATCCCTTTTTGGGACATTTTTGCATTCCCTAAAATTGCTTAGGGAGAGGAATTTGGGTGCGTTTATTGACCCCCTACGTGTACCAGATGAAGATGGAACCTGAACGGAAGTTTTAGACGGTGTTGCAGAAAATAAGAATGTTCAATTTTTTTGGTAATCAGATTGTTTTATGTAAGTGTTTTGATACCCTGAAGTAGGCAAGAAAAGGGATTTTTGAAAAGTTGAGTTTAATTAGGAATATTGTTACCTCGATAAGTTATCGGTTATTCGGACAACGTTTCTAGTTGGGATTAATAAAAATCATAGAAATGTTATTTGATAAATTAATTATCGTATTATCCCGATTTTGGGGCTTTCCTGCATTCCTTAAAACAGCTCAGGGAGGGGAGTTTGGGTGCTTTTTTTGACCCCCTACGCGTACCGGATGAAGTTGGAAGCTGAACAAAAGTTTTAGACGGTGTTGCAGAAAATAAGAATGTCCAATTAGTTTGGTAATCAGATTGTTTTAAGTAAACGTTTTGATAGCCCGAAGTAGGCTAGAAAAAGAATTTTTGAAAAGTTGAGTTTAACTAGGAATTTTGTTAGCTCGATAAGTTATCGGTTATTCGGACAAAGTTTATAGTTGGGATTATTTATAATTATAGAAAAGTGATTTGATAAATTAATTACTGTTTTATCCCATTTTTAGGGCTTTTCTGCATTCCCCAAAATAGTTCAGGGAGGGGAGTTTGGGTGCGTTTTTTGACCCCTAACGCATACTGGATCAAGTTGGAACCCAAACGGAAGTTTTAGATAGTGTTGCAGTCAATAAGAATGTCCAATTATTTTGGTAATCAGACTTTTTTTAGTCAGCGTTTTGATAGCCCGAAGTAGGCTAGAAAAGGGATTTTTTAAAAGTCGAGTTTAACTAGGAATTTTGTTAGCTCGATAAGTTATCGGTTATTCGAACAACGTTTCTAGTTGGGATTATTTAAAATAATAGAAAAGTTATTTGATAAATTAATTATTGTTTTATCCCATTTTTGGGGTTTTTCTGCATTCCCCAAAACAACTCAGGGAGGGGAGTTTGGGTGCTTTTTTTGACCCCTTACGCGTACCGGATGAAGTTGGAAGCTGAACAAAAGTTTTAGACGGTGTTGCAGAAAATAAGAATGTTCAATTAGTTTGGTAATCAGACTGTTTTAAGTAAGCGTTTTGATAGCCCGAAGTAGGCTAGAAAAGGGATTTTTGAAAAGTTCAGTTTAACTAGGAATTTTGTTAGCTCGATAAGTTATTTGTTATTCGGACAATGTTTCTAGTTGGGATCATTTATAATCATAGAAAAGTGATTTAATAAATAAATTATCGTTTTATCCCGTTTTTGGGAATTTTCTGCATTTCCCAAAATTGCTTAGGGAGGGGAATTTGGGTGCGTTTATTGACCTCCTACGTGTACCAGATGAAGTTGGAACCTAAGCGGAAGTTATCGATGAGGTTTCGGAAAATAAGAATGTTCAATTGGTTTGGTAATCAGATTAATTTAAGTAAGCGTTTTGATAGCCCGAAGTAGGCTAGAAAAGGGATTTTTGAAAAGTTGAGTTTTACTAGGAATTTTGTTCGCCCGATAAGTTTAGGTTATTCGGACAACATTTCTAGCTGAGATTAATTATAACAATAGAAAAGTTATTTGATAAATAAATTATCATTTTATCCCATTTTTGGGGCTTTTCTGCATCCACCAAAATTGCTCATGGAGGGGAGTTTGGGTGCTTTTTTTGACCCCCTACGCGTACCGGATGAAGTTGGAAGATGAACAAAAGTTTTAGACGGTGTTGCAGAAAATAAGAATGTCCAATTAGTTCGGTAATCAGACTGTTTTAAGTAAACATTTTGAAAGCCCGAACTAGGCTAGAAAAGGAATTTTTGAAAAGTTGAGTTTAACTAGGAATTTTGTTAGCTCGATAATTTATTTGTTATTCGGACAAAGTTTATAGTTGGGATAATTTATAATCATAGAAAAGTGATTTGACAAATAAATTATTGTTTTATCCCTTTTTGGGACATTTTTGCAGTCCCTAAAATTGCTTAGGGAGAGGAATTTGGGTGCGTTTATTGACCCCCTACGTGTACCAGATGAAGATGGAACCTGAACGGAAGTTTTAGACGGTGTTGCAGAAAATAAGAATGTTCAATTTTTTTGGTAATCAGATTGTTTTATGTAAGTGTTTTGATACCCTGAAGTAGGCAAGAAAAGGGATTTTTGAAAAGTTGAGTTTAATTAGGAATATTGTTACCTCGATAAGTTATCGGTTATTCGGACAAGTTTCTAGTTGGGATTAATAAAAATCATAGAAATGTTATTTGATAAATTAATTATCGTATTATCCCGATTTTGGGGCTTTCCTGCATTCCTTAAAACAGCTCAGGGAGGGGAGTTTGGGTGCTTTTTTTGACCCCCTACGCGTACCGGATGAAGTTGGAAGCTGAACAAAAGTTTTAGACGGTGTTGCAGAAAATAAGAATGTCCAATTAGTTCGGTAATCAGAGTGTTTTAAGTAAACGTTTTGATAGCCCGAAGTAGGCTAGAAAAGGAATTTTTGAAAAGTTGAGTTTAACTAGGAATTTTGTTAGCTCGATAAGTTATCGGTTATTCGGACAAAGTTTATAGTTGGGATTATTTATAATTATAGAAAAGTGATTTGATAAATTAATTGCTGTTTTATCCAATTTTTGGGGCTTTTCTGCATTCCCCAAAATAGTTCAGGGAGGGGAGTTTGGGTGCGTTTTTTGAACCCTAACGCATACTGGATCAAGTTGGAACCCAAACGGAAGTTTTAGATAGTGTTGCAGTCAATAAGAATGTCCAATTATTTTGGTAATCAGACTTTTTTTGGTCAGCGTTTTGATAGCCCGAAGTAGGCTAGAAAAGGGATTTTTGAAAAGTCGAGTTTAACTAGGAATTTTGTTAGCTCGATAAGTTATCGGTTATTCGAACAACGTTTCTAGTTGGGATTATTTAAAATAATAGAAAAGTTATTTGATAAATTAATTATTGTTTTATCCCATTTTTGGGGTTTTTCTGCATTCCCCAAAACAGCTCAGGGAGGGGAGTTTGGGTGCTTTTTTTGACCCCTTACGCGTACCGGATGAAGTTGGAAGCTGAACAAAAGTTTTAAACGGTGTTGCAGAAAA
Organism: Mercurialis annua; assembly: GCF_937616625.2. NCBI lineage: Eukaryota > Viridiplantae > Streptophyta > Magnoliopsida > Malpighiales > Euphorbiaceae > Mercurialis > Mercurialis annua. Next base: position 41,686 of record NC_065575.1, on the reverse strand, counting down.
TAAGAATGTTCAATTAGTTTGGTAATCAGACTGTTTTAAGTAAGCGTTTTGATAGCCCGAAGTAGGCTAGAAAAGGGATTTTTGAAAAGTTGAGTTTAACTAGGAATTTTGTTAGCTCGATAAGTTATTTGTTATTCAGACAATGTTTCTAGTTGGGATCATTTATAATCATAGAAAAGTGATTTAATAAATAAATTATCGTTTTATCCCGTTTTTGGGAATTTTCTGCATTTCCCAAAATTGCTTAGGAAGGGGAATTTGGGTGCGTTTATTGACCTCCTACGTGTAAAAGATGAAGTTGGAACCTAAGCGGAAGTTATCGATGAGGTTTCGGAAAATAAGAATGTTCAATTGGTTTGGTAATCAGATTAATTTAAGTAAGCGTTTTGATAGCCCGAAGTAGGCTAGAAAAGGGATTTTTGAAAAGTTGAGTTTAACTAGGAATTTTGTTCGACCGATAAGTTTAGGTTATTCGGACAACATTTATAGTTGAGATTAATTATAACAATAGAAAAGTTATTTGATAAATAAATGATCATTTTATCCCGTTTTTGGGGCTTTTCTGCATCCACCAAAATTGCTCATGGAGGGGAGTTTGGGTGCTTTTTTTGACCCCCTACGCGTACCGGATGAAGTTGGAAGCTGAACAAAAGTTTTAGTCGGTGTTGCAGAAAATAAGAATGTCCAATTAGTTCGGTAATCAGACTGTTTTAAGTAAACATTTTGATAGCCCGAAGTAGGCTAGAAAAGGAATTTTTGAAAAGTTGAGTTTAACTAGGAATTTTGTTAGCTCGATAATTTATTTGTTATTCGGACAAAGTTTATAGTTGGGATAATTTATAATCATAGAAAAGTGATTTGATAAATAAATTATTGTTTTATCCCTTTTTGGAACATTTTTGCATTCCCTAAAATTGCTTAGGGAGAGGAATTTGGGTGCGTTTATTGACCCCCTACGTGTACCGGATGAAGATGGAACCTGAACGGAAGTTTTGGACGGTGTTGCAGAAAATAAGAATGTTCAATTTTTTTGGTAATCAGATTGTTTTTTGTAAGTGTTTTGATACCCTGAAGTAGGCAAGAAAAGGGATTTTTGAAAAGTTGAGTTTAATTAGGAATATTGTTTCCTCGATAAGTTATCGGTTATTCGGACAACGTTTCTAGTTTGGATTAATAAAAATCATAGAAATGTTATTTGATAAATTAATTATCGTATTATCCCGATTTTGGGGCTTTCCTGCATTCCTTAAAACAGCTCAGGGAGGGGAGTTTGGGTGCTTTTTTTGACCCCCTACGCATACCGGATGAAGTTGGAAGCTGAACAAAAGTTTTAGACGGTGTTGCAGAAAATAAGAATGTCCAATTAGTTCGGTAATCAGACTGTTTTAAGTAAACGTTTTGATAGCCCGAAGTAGGCTAGAAAAAGAATTTTTGAAAAGTTGAGTTTAACTAGGAATTTTGTTAGCTCGATAAGTTATCGGTTATTCGGACAAAGTTTATAGTTTAGATTATTTATAATCATAGAAAAGTGATTTGATAAATTAATTACTGTTTTATCCCATTTTTGGGGCTTTTCTGCATTCCCCAAAACAGTTCAGGGAGGGGAGTTTGGGTGCGTTTTTTGACCCTTAACGCATACTGGATCAAGTTGGAACCTAAACGGAAGTTTTAGACAGTGTTGCAGTCAATAATAATGTTCAAATTATTTTGGTAATCAGACTTTTTTTAGTCAGCGTTTTGATAGCCCGAAGTAGGCTAGAAAAGGGATTTTTGAAAAGTCGAGTTTAACTAGGAATTTTGTTAGCTCGATAAGTTATCGGTTATTCGAACAACGTTTCTAGTTGGGATTATTTAAAATAATAGAAAAGTTATTTGATAAATTAATTATTGTTTTATCCCATTTTTGGGGTTTTTCTGCATTCCCCAAAATAGCTCAGGGAGGGGAGTTTGGGTGCTTTTTTTGACCCCTTACGCGTACCGGATGAAGTTGGAAGAAAAGTTTTAGACGTTGTTGCAGAAAATAAGAATGTCCAATTAGTTTGGTAATCAGACTGTTTTAAGTAAACGTTTTGATAGCCCGAAGTAGGTTAGAAAAGGAATTTTTGAAAAGTTGAGTTTAACTAGAAATTTTGTTAGCTCGATAATTTATTTGTTATTCGGACAAAGTTTATAGTTGGGATTATTTATAATCATAGAAAAGTGATTTGATTAATAAATTATTGTTTTATCCCTTTTTGGGACATTTCTGCATTCCCTAAAATTGCTCAGGGAGAGGAATTTGGGTGCGTTTATTGACCCCCTACGTGTACCGGAAGAAGATCAAACCTAAACGGAAGTTTTAGACGGTGTTGCGGAAAATAAGAATGTTCAATTTATTTGGTAATCAGATTGTTTTATGTAAGTGTTTTGATACCCTGAAGTAGGCAAGAAAAGGGATTTTTGAAAAGTTGAGTTTAATTAGGAATATTGTTACCTCGATAAGTTATCGGTTATTCGGACAACCTTTCTAGTTGGGATTAATAAAAATCACAGAAATTTTATTTGATAAATTAATTATCGTATTATCCCGTTTTTGGGGCTCTGCATTCCTTAAAACAGCTCACATAGGGGAGTTTAGGTGCGTTGTTTGACCACCTACGCGTACCAGATGAAGTTGGAAGCTAAACAAAAGTTTTAGACGGTGTTGCAGTCAATAAGAATGTCTAATTAGTTTGGTAATCAGACTTTTTTTAGTCAACGTTTTGATAGCCCGAAGTAGGCTAGAAAAGGGATTTTTGAAAAGTTGAGTTTAACTGGGAATTTTGTTAGCTCGATAAGTTATCGGTTATTCGAACAACGTTTCTAGTTGGGATTATTTAAAATAATAGAAAAGTTATTTGATAAATTAATTATTGTTTTATCCTATTTTTGGTGCTTTTCTGCATTCCCCAAAACAGCTCAAGGAGGGGAGTTTGGGTGCGTTTTTGACCCCTTACGGGTACAAGATCAAGTTGGAACCTAAACAGAAGTTTATAACAGTGTTGCAGACAATAAAAATGTCTATTTAGTTTTGTAATCAAACTGTTTTAAGTAAGTGGTTTGATAGCCCGAAATAGAATAGAAAAGAGATTTTTGAAAAGTTGTGTTTACCTATGAATTTTGTTGGCTCGATAAATTATCAGTTATTCGGACAATGTTTCTAGTTGGGATATTTGAAAATCATATAAAAGTTATTTGATAAATTAATTATCGTTTTATTCTGTTTTTGGGGCTAGTCTGCATTCCCCAAAACAGCTCAGGGAGGAGAGTTTGGGTGTGCTTTTTGACCCCCTACGCGTACCGGATGAAGTTGGAAGCTGAACAAAAGTTTTAGACGGTGTTGCAGAAAATAAGAATGTTCAATTAGTTTGGTAATCATACTGTTTTATGTAAGCGTTTTGATAGCCCGAAATAGGCTAGAAAAGGGATTTTTGAAAAGTTGAGTTTAACTAGGAATTTTGTTAGCTCGATAAGTTATTTGTTATTCGGACAATGTTTCTAGTTGGGATCATTTATAATCATAGAAAAGTGATTTAATAAATAAATTATCGTTTTATCCCGTTTTTGGGAATTTTCTGCATTTCCCAAAATTGCTTAGGGAGGGGAATTTGGGTGCGTTTATTGACCTCCTACGTGTACCAGATGAAGTTGGAACCTAAGCGGAAGTTATCGATGAGGTTTCGGAAAATAAGAATGTTCAATTGGTTTGGTAATCAGATTAATTTAAGTAAGCGTTTTGATAGCCCGAAGTAGGCTAGAAAAGGGATTTTTGAAAAGTTGAGTTTAACTAGGAATTTTGTTCGCCCGATAAGTTTAGGTTATTCGGACAACATTTCTAGCTGAGATTAATTATAACAATAGAAAAGTTATTTGATAAATAAATTATCATTTTATCCTATTTTTGGGGCTTTTCTGCATCCACCAAAATTGCTCATAGATGGGAGTTTGGGTGCTTTTTTTGACCCCCTACGCGTACCGGATGAAGTTGGAAGATGAACAAAAGTTTTAGACGGTGTTGCAGAAAATAAGAATGTCCAATTAGTTCGGTAATCAGACTGTTTTAAGTAAACATTTTGATAGCCCGAAGTAGGCTAGAAAAGGAATTTTTGAAAAGTTGAGTTTAACTAGGAATTTTGTTAGCTCGATAATTTATTTGTTATTCGGACAAAGTTTATAGTTGGGATAATTTATAATCATAGAAAAGTGATTTGACAAATAAATTATTGTTTTATCCCTTTTTGGGACATTTTTGCATTCCCTAAAATTGCTTAGGGAGAGGAATTTGGGTGCGTTTATTGACCCCCTACGTGTACCAGATGAAGATGGAACCTGAACGGAAGTTTTAGACGGTGTTGCAGAAAATAAGAATGTTCAATTTTTTTGGTAATCAGATTGTTTTATGTAAGTGTTTTGATACCCTGAAGTAGGCAAGAAAAGGGATTTTTGAAAAGTTGAGTTTAATTAGGAATATTGTTACCTCGATAAGTTATCGGTTATTCGGACAACGTTTCTAGTTGGGATTAATAAAAATCATAGAAATGTTATTTGATAAATTAATTATCGTATTATCCCGATTTTGGGGCTTTCCTGCATTCCTTAAAACAGCTCAGGGAGGGGAGTTTGGGTGCTTTTTTTGACCCCCTACGCGTACCGGATGAAGTTGGAAGCTGAACAAAAGTTTTAGACGGTGTTGCAGAAAATAAGAATGTCCAATTAGTTTGGTAATCAGATTGTTTTAAGTAAACGTTTTGATAGCCCGAAGTAGGCTAGAAAAAGAATTTTTGAAAAGTTGAGTTTAACTAGGAATTTTGTTAGCTCGATAAGTTATCGGTTATTCGGACAAAGTTTATAGTTGGGATTATTTATAATTATAGAAAAGTGATTTGATAAATTAATTACTGTTTTATCCCATTTTTAGGGCTTTTCTGCATTCCCCAAAATAGTTCAGGGAGGGGAGTTTGGGTGCGTTTTTTGACCCCTAACGCATACTGGATCAAGTTGGAACCCAAACGGAAGTTTTAGATAGTGTTGCAGTCAATAAGAATGTCCAATTATTTTGGTAATCAGACTTTTTTTAGTCAGCGTTTTGATAGCCCGAAGTAGGCTAGAAAAGGGATTTTTTAAAAGTCGAGTTTAACTAGGAATTTTGTTAGCTCGATAAGTTATCGGTTATTCGAACAACGTTTCTAGTTGGGATTATTTAAAATAATAGAAAAGTTATTTGATAAATTAATTATTGTTTTATCCCATTTTTGGGGTTTTTCTGCATTCCCCAAAACAGCTCAGGGAGGGGAGTTTGGGTGCTTTTTTTGACCCCTTACGCGTACCGGATGAAGTTGGAAGCTGAACAAAAGTTTTAGACGGTGTTGCAGAAAATAAGAATGTTCAATTAGTTTGGTAATCAGACTGTTTTAAGTAAGCGTTTTGATAGCCCGAAGTAGGCTAGAAAAGGGATTTTTGAAAAGTTCAGTTTAACTAGGAATTTTGTTAGCTCGATAAGTTATTTGTTATTCGGACAATGTTTATAGTTGGGATCATTTATAATCATAGAAAAGTGATTTAATAAATAAATTATCGTTTTATCCCGTTTTTGGGAATTTTCTGCATTTCCCAAAATTGCTTAGGGAGGGGAATTTGGGTGCGTTTATTGACCTCCTACGTGTACCAGATGAAGTTGGAACCTAAGCGGAAGTTATCGATGAGGTTTCGGAAAATAAGAATGTTCAATTGGTTTGGTAATCAGATTAATTTAAGTAAGCGTTTTGATAGCCCGAAGTAGGCTAGAAAAGGGATTTTTGAAAAGTTGAGTTTTACTAGGAATTTTGTTCGCCCGATAAGTTTAGGTTATTCGGACAACATTTCTAGCTGAGATTAATTATAACAATAGAAAAGTTATTTGATAAATAAATTATCATTTTATCCCATTTTTGGGGCTTTTCTGCATCCACCAAAATTGCTCATGGAGGGGAGTTTGGGTGCTTTTTTTGACCCCCTACGCGTACCGGATGAAGTTGGAAGATGAACAAAAGTTTTAGACGGTGTTGCAGAAAATAAGAATGTCCAATTAGTTCGGTAATCAGACTGTTTTAAGTAAACATTTTGAAAGCCCGAACTAGGCTAGAAAAGGAATTTTTGAAAAGTTGAGTTTAACTAGGAATTTTGTTAGCTCGATAATTTATTTGTTATTCGGACAAAGTTTATAGTTGGGATAATTTATAATCATAGAAAAGTGATTTGACAAATAAATTATTGTTTTATCCCTTTTTGGGACATTTTTGCAGTCCCTAAAATTGCTTAGGGAGAGGAATTTGGGTGCGTTTATTGACCCCCTACGTGTACCAGATGAAGATGGAACCTGAACGGAAGTTTTAGACGGTGTTGCAGAAAATAAGAATGTTCAATTTTTTTGGTAATCAGATTGTTTTATGTAAGTGTTTTGATACCCTGAAGTAGGCAAGAAAAGGGATTTTTGAAAAGTTGAGTTTAATTAGGAATATTGTTACCTCGATAAGTTATCGGTTATTCGGACAACGTTTCTAGTTGGGATTAATAAAAATCATAGAAATGTTATTTGATAAATTAATTATCGTATTATCCCGATTTTGGGGCTTTCCTGCATTCCTTAAAACAGCTCAGGGAGGGGAGTTTGGGTGCTTTTTTTGACCCCCTACGCGTACCGGATGAAGTTGGAAGCTGAACAAACGTTTTAGACGGTGTTGCAGAAAATAAGAATGTCCAATTAGTTCGGTAATCAGAGTGTTTTAAGTAAACGTTTTGATAGCCCGAAGTAGGCTAGAAAAGGAATTTTTGAAAAGTTGAGTTTAACTAGGAATTTTGTTAGCTCGATAAGTTATCGGTTATTCGGACAAAGTTTATAGTTGGGATTATTTATAATTATAGAAAAGTGATTTGATAAATTAATTACTGTTTTATCCAATTTTTGGGGCTTTTCTGCATTCCCCAAAATAGTTCAGGGAGGGGAGTTTGGGTGCGTTTTTTGAACCCTAACGCATACTGGATCAAGTTGGAACCCAAACGGAAGTTTTAGATAGTGTTGCAGTCAATAAGAATGTCCAATTATTTTGGTAATCAGACTTTTTTTGGTCAGCGTTTTGATAGCCCGAAGTAGGCTAGAAAAGGGATTTTTGAAAAGTCGAGTTTAACTAGGAATTTTGTTAGCTCGATAAGTTATCGGTTATTCGAACAACGTTTCTAGTTGGGATTATTTAAAATAATAGAAAAGTTATTTGATAAATTAATTATTGTTTTATCCCATTTTTGGGGTTTTTCTGCATTCCCCAAAACAGCTCAGGGAGGGGAGTTTCGGTGCTTTTTTTGACCCCTTACGCGTACCAGATGAAGTTGGAAGCTGAACAAAAGTTTTAGACGGTGTTGCAGAAAATAAGAATGTTCAATTAGTTTGGTAATCAGACTGTTTTAAGTAAGCGTTTTGATAGCCCGAAGTAGGCTAGAAAAGGGATTTTTTAAAGGTTGAGTTTAACTAGGAATTTTGTTAGCTCGATAAGTTATTTGTTATTCGGACAATGTTTCTAGTTGGGATCATTTATAATTATAGAAAAGTGATTTAATAAATAAATTATCGTTTTATCCCGTTTTTGGGAATTTTCTGCATTCCCCAAAATTGCTTAGGGAGGGGAATTTGGGTGCGTTTATTGACCTCCTACGTGTACCAGATGAAGTTGGAACCTAAGCGGAAGTTATCGATGAGGTTTCGGAAAATAAGAATGTTCAATTGGTTTGGTAATCAGATTAATTTAAGTAAGAGTTTTGATAGCCCGAAGTAGGCTAGAAAAGGGATTTTTGAAAAGTTGAGTTTAACTAGGAATTTTGTTCGCCCGATAAGTTTAGGTTATTCGGACAACATTTCTAGCTGAGATTAATTATAACAATAGAAAAGTTATTTGATAAATAAATTATCATTTTATCCCATTTTTGGGGCTTTTCTGCATCCACCAAAATTGCTCATGGAGGGGAGTTTGGGTGCTTTTTTTGACCCCCTACGCGTACCGGATGAAGTTGGAAGATGAACAAAAGTTTTAGACGGTGTTGCAGAAAATAAGAATGTCCAATTAGTTCGGTAATCAGACTGTTTTAAGTAAACATTTTGATAGCCCGAACTAGGCTAGAAAAGGAATTTTTGAAAAGTTGAGTTTAACTAGGAATTTTGTTAGCTCGATAATTTATTTGTTATTCGGACAAAGTTTATAGTTGGGATAATTTATAATCATAGAAAAGTGATTTGACAAATAAATTATTGTTTTATCCCTTTTTGGGACATTTTTGCAGTCCCTAAAATTGCTTAGGCAGAGGAATTTGGGTGCGTTTATTGACCCCCTACGTGTACCAGATGAAGATGGAACCTGAACGGAAGTTTTAGACGGTGTTGCAGAAAATAAGAATGTTCAATTTTTTTGGTAATCAGATTGTTTTATGTAAGTGTTTTGATACCCTGAAGTAGGCAAGAAAAAGGATTTTTGAAAAGTTGAGTTTAATTAGGAATATTGTTACCTCGATAAGTTATCGGTTATTCGGACAACGTTTCTAGTTGGGATTAATAAAAATCATAGAAATGTTATTTGATAAATTAATTATCGTATTATCCCGATTTTGGGGCTTTCCTGCATTCCTTAAAACAGCTCAGGGAGGGGAGTTTGGGTGCTTTTTTTGACCCCCTACGCGTACCGGATGAAGTTGGAAGCTGAACAAACGTTTTAGACGGTGTTGCAGAAAATAAGAATGTCCAATTAGTTCGGTAATCAGACTGTCTTAAGTAAACGTTTTGATAGCCCGAAGTAGGCTAGAAAAGGAATTTTTGAAAAGTTGAGTTTAACTAGGAATTTTGTTAGCTCGATAAGTTATCGGTTATTCGGACAAAGTTTATAGTTGGGATTATTTATAATTATAGAAAAGTGATTTGATAAATTAATTACTGTTTTATCCAATTTTTGGGGCTTTTCTGCATTCCCCAAAATAGTTCAGGGAGGGGAGTTTGGGTGCGTTTTTTGAACCCTAACGCATACTGGATCAAGTTGGAACCCAAACGGAAGTTTTAGATAGTGTTGCATTCAATAAGAATGTCCAATTATTTTGGTAATCAGACTTTTTTTAGTCAGCGTTTTGATAGCCCGAAGTAGGCTAGAAAAGGGATTTTTGAAAAGTCGAGTTTAACTAGGAATTTTGTTAGCTCGATAAGTTATCGGTTATTCAAACAACGTTTCTAGTTGGGATTATTTAAAATAATAGAAAAGTTATTTGATAAATTAATTATTGTTTTATCCCATTTTTGGGGTTTTTCTGCATTCCCCAAAACAGCTCAGGGAGGGGAGTTTGGGTGCTTTTTTTGACCCCTTACGCGTACCAGATGAAGTTGGAAGCTGAACAAAAGTTTTAGACGGTGTTGCAGAAAATAAGAATGTTCAATTAGTTTGGTAATCAGACTGTTTTAAGTAAGCGTTTTGATAGCCCGAAGTAGGCTAGAAAAGGGATTTTTTAAAGGTTGAGTTTTACTAGGAATTTTGTTAGCTCGATAAGTTATTTGTTATTCGGACAATGTTTCTAGTTGGGATCATTTATAATTATAGAAAAGTGATTTAATAAATAAATTATCGTTTTATCCCGTTTTTGGGAATTTTCTGCATTCCCCAAAATTTCTTAGGGAGGGGAATTTGGGTGCGTTTATTGACCTCCTACGTGTACCAGATGAAGTTGGAACCTAAGCGGAAGTTATCGATGAGGTTTCGGAAAATAAGAATGTTCAATTGGTTTGGTAATCAGATTAATTTAAGTAAGTGTTTTGATAGCCCGAAGTAGGCTAGAAAAGGGATTTTTGAAAAGTTGAGTTTAACTAGGAATTTTGTTCGCCCGATAAGTTTAGGTTATTCGGACAACATTTCTAGCTGAGATTAATTATAACAATAGAAAAGTTATTTGATAAATAAATTATCATTTTATCCCATTTTTGGGGCTTTTCTGCATCCACCAAAATTGCTCATGGAGGGGAGTTTGGGTGCTTTTTTTGACCCCCTACGCGTACCGGATGAAGTTGGAAGATGAACAAAAGTTTTAGACGGTGTTGCAGAAAATAAGAATGTCCAATTATTTCGGTAATCAGACTGTTTTAAGTAAACATTTTGATAGCCCGAACTAGGCTAGAAAAGGAATTTTTGAAAAGTTGAGTTTAACTAGGAATTTTGTTAGCTCGATAATTTATTTGTTATTCGGACAAAGTTTATAGTTGGGATAATTTATAATCATAGAAAAGTGATTTGACAAATAAATTATTGTTTTATCCCTTTTTGGGACATTTTTGCAGTCCCTAAAATTGCTTAGGGAGAGAAATTTGGGTGCGTTTATTGACCCCCTACGTGTACCAGATGAAGATGGAACCTGAACGGAAGTTTTAGACGGTGTTGCAGAAAATAAGAATGTTCAATTTTTTTGGTAATCAAATTGTTTTATGTAAGTGTTTTGATACCCTGAAGTAGGCAAGAAAAGGGATTTTTGAAAAGTTGAGTTTAATTAGGAATATTGTTACCTCGATAAGTTATCGGTTATTCGGACAACGTTTCTAGTTGGGATTAATAAAAATCATAGAAATGTTATTTGATAAATTAATTATCGTATTATCCCGATTTTGGGGCTTTCCTGCATTCCTTAAAACAGCTCAGGGAGGGGAGTTTGGGTGCTTTTTTTGACCCCCTACGCGTACCGGATGAAGTTGGAAGCTGAACAAACGTTTTAGACGGTGTTGCAGAAAATAAGAATGTCCAATTAGTTCGGTAAGCAGACTGTTTTAAGTAAACGTTTTGATAGCCCGAAGTAGGCTAGAAAAGGAATTTTTGAAAAGTTGAGTTTAACTAGGAATTTTGTTAGCTCGATAAGTTATCGGTTATTCGGACAAAGTTTATAGTTGGGATTATTTATAATTATAGAAAAGTGATTTGATAAATTAATTACTGTTTTATCCAATTTTTGGGGCTTTTCTGCATTCCCCAAAATAGTTCAGGGAGGGGAGTTTGGGTGCGTTTTTTGAACCCTAACGCATACTGGATCAAGTTGGAACCCAAACGGAAGTTTTAGATAGTGTTGCATTCAATAAGAATGTCCAATTATTTTGGTAATCAGACTTTTTTTAGTCAGCGTTTTGATAGCCCGAAGTAGGCTAGAAAAGGGATTTTTGAAAAGTCGAGTTTAACTAGGAATTTTGTTAGCTCGATAAGTTATCGGTTATTCGAACAACGTTTCTAGTTGGGATTATTTAAAATAATAGAAAAGTTATTTGATAAATTAATTATTGTTTTATCCCATTTTTGGGGTTTTTCTGCATTCCCCAAAACAGCTCAGGGAGGGGAGTTTCGGTGCTTTTTTTGACCCCTTACGCGTACCAGATGAAGTTGGAAGCTGAACAAAAGTTTTAGACGGTGTTGCAGAAAATAAGAATGTTCAATTAGTTTGGTAATCAGACTGTTTTAAGTAAGCGTTTTGATAGCCCGAAGTAGGCTAGAAAAGGGATTTTTTAAAGGTTGAGTTTTACTAGGAATTTTGTTAGCTCGATAAGTTATTTGTTATTCGGACAATGTTTCTAGTTGGGATAATTTATAATTATAGAAAAGTGATTTAATAAATAAATTATCGTTTTATCCCGTTTTTGGGAATTTTCTGCATTCCCCAAAATTTCTTAGGGAGGGGAATTTGGGTGCGTTTATTGACCTCCTACGTGTACCAGATGAAGTTGGAACCTAAGCGGAAGTTATCGATGAGGTTTCGGAAAATAAGAATGGTCAATTGGTTTGGTAATCAGATTAATTTAAGTAAGTGTTTTGATAGCCCGAAGTAGGCTAGAAAAGGGATTTTTGAAAAGTTGAGTTTAACTAGGAATTTTGTTCGCCCGATAAGTTTAGGTTATTCGGACAACATTTCTAGCTGAGATTAATTATAACAATAGAAAAGTTATTTGATAAATAAATTATCATTTTATCCCATTTTTGGGGCTTTTCTGCATCCACCAAAATTGCTCATGGAGGGGAGTTTGGGTGCTTTTTTTGACCCCCTACGCGTACCGGATGAAGTTGGAAGATGAACAAAAGTTTTAGACGGTGTTGCAGAAAATAAGAATGTCCAATTAGTTCGGTAATCAGACTGTTTTAAGTAAACATTTTGATAGCCCGAACTAGGCTAGAAAAGGAATTTTTGAAAAGTTGAGTTTAACTAGGAATTTTGTTAGCTCGATAATTTATTTGTTATTCGGACAAAGTTTATAGTTGGGATAATTTATAATCATAGAAAAGTGATTTGACAAATAAATTATTGTTTTATCCCTTTTTGGGACATTTTTGCAGTCCCTAAAATTGCTTAGGGAGAGAAATTTGGGTGCGTTTATTGACCCCCTACGTGTACCAGATGAAGATGGAACCTGAACGGAAGTTTTAGACGGTGTTGCAGAAAATAAGAATGTTCAATTTTTTTGGTAATCAAATTGTTTTATGTAAGTGTTTTGATACCCTGAAGTAGGCAAGAAAAGGGATTTTTGAAAAGTTGAGTTTAATTAGGAATATTGTTACCTCGATAAGTTATCGGTTATTCGGACAACGTTTCTAGTTGGGATTAATAAAAATCATAGAAATGTTATTTGATAAATTAATTATCGTATTATCCCGATTTTGGGGCTTTCCTGCATTCCTTAAAACAGCTCAGGGAGGGGAGTTTGGGTGCTTTTTTTGACCCCCTACGCGTACCGGATGAAGTTGGAAGCTGAACAAACGTTTTAGACGGTGTTGCAGAAAATAAGAATGTCCAATTAGTTCGGTAAGCAGACTGTTTTAAGTAAACGTTTTGATAGCCCGAAGTAGGCTAGAAAAGGAATTTTTGAAAAGTTGAGTTTAACTAGGAATTTTGTTAGCTCGATAAGTTATCGGTTATTCGGACAAAGTTTATAGTTGGGATTATTTATAATTATAGAAAAGTGATTTGATAAATTAATTACTGTTTTATCCAATTTTTGGGGCTTTTCTGCATTCCCCAAAATAGTTCAGGGAGGGGAGTTTGGGTGCGTTTTTTGAACCCTAACGCATACTGGATCAAGTTGGAACCCAAACGGAAGTTTTAGATAGTGTTGCAGTCAATAAGAATGTCCAATTATTTTGGTAATCAGACTTTTTTTAGTCAGCGTTTTGATAGCCCGAAGTAGGCTAGAAAAGGGATTTTTGAAAAGTCGAGTTTAACTAGGAATTTTGTTAGCTCAATAAGTTATCGGTTATTCGAACAACGTTTCTAGTTGGGATTATTTAAAATAATAGAAAAGTTATTTGATAAATTAATTATTGTTTTATCCCATTTTTGGGGTTTTTCTGCATTCCCCAAAACAGCTCAGGGAGGGGAGTTTGGGTGCTTTTTTTGACCCCTTACGCGTACCAGATGAAGTTGGAAGCTGAACAAAAGTTTCAGACAGTGTTGCAGAAAATAAGAATGTTCAATTAGTTTGGTAATCAGACTGTTTTAAGTAAGCGTTTTGATAGCCCGAAGTAGGCTAGAAAAGGGATTTTTTAAAGGTTGAGTTTTACTAGGAATTTTGTTAGCTCGATAAGTTATTTGTTATTCGGACAATGTTTCTAGTTGGGATAATTTATAATTATAGAAAAGTGATTTAATAAATAAATTATCGTTTTATCCCGTTTTTGGGAATTTTCTGCATTCCCCAAAATTTCTTAGGGAGGGGAATTTGGGTGCGTTTATTGACCTCCTACGTGTACCAGATGAAGTTGGAACCTAAGCGGAAGTTATCGATGAGGTTTCGGAAAATAAGAATGTTCAATTGGTTTGGTAATCAGATTAATTTAAGTAAGCGTTTTGATAGCCCGAAGTAGGCTAGAAAAGGGATTTTTGAAAAGTTGAGTTTAACTAGGAATTTTGTTCGCCCGATAAGTTTAGGTTATTCGGACAACATTTCTAGCTGAGATTAATTATAACAATAGAAAAGTTATTTGATAAATAAATTATCATTTTATCCCATTTTTGGGGCTTTTCTGCATCCACCAAAATTGCTCATGGAGGGGAGTTTGGGTGCTTTTTTTGACCCCCTACGCGTACCGGATGAAGTTGGAAGATGAACAAAAGTTTTAGACGGTGTTGCAGAAAATAAGAATGTCCAATTAGTTCGGTAATCAGACTGTTTTAAGTAAACATTTTGATAGCCCGAACTAGGCTAGAAAAGGAATTTTTGAAAAGTTGAGTTTAACTAGGAATTTTGTTAGCTCGATAATTTATTTGTTATTCGGACAAAGTTTATAGTTGGGATAATTTATAATCATAGAAAAGTGATTTGACAAATAAATTATTGTTTTATCCCTTTTTGGGACATTTTTGCAGTCCCTAAAATTCCTTAGGGAGAGAAATTTGGGTGCGTTTATTGACCCCCTACGTGTACCAGATGAAGATGGAACCTGAACGGAAGTTTTAGACGGTGTTGCAGAAAATAAGAATGTTCAATTTTTTTGGTAATCAGATTGTTTTATGTAAGTGTTTTGATACCCTGAAGTAGGCAAGAAAAGGGATTTTTGAAAAGTTGAGTTTAATTAGGAATATTGTTACCTCGATAAGTTATCGGTTATTCGGACAACGTTTCTAGTTGGGATTAATAAAAATCATAGAAATGTTATTTGATAAATTAATTATCGTATTATCCCGATTTTGGGGCTTTCCTGCATTCCTTAAAACAGCTCAGGGAGGGGAGTTTGGGTGCTTTTTTTGACCCCCTACGCGTACCGGATGAAGTTGGAAGCTGAACAAACGTTTTAGACGGTGTTGCAGAAAATAAGAATGTCCAATTAGTTTGGTAATCAGACTGTTTTAAGTAAACGTTTTGATAGCCCGAAGTAGGCTAGAAAAGGAATTTTTGAAAAGTTGAGTTTAACTAGGAATTTTGTTAGCTCGATAAGTTATCGGTTATTCTGACAAAGTTTATAGTTGGGATTATTTATAATTATAGAAAAGTGATTTGATAAATTAATTACTGTTTTATCCAATTTTTGGGGCTTTTCTGCATTCCCCAAAATAGTTCAGGGAGGGGAGTTTGGGTGCGTTTTTTGAACCCTAACGCATACTGGATCAAGTTGGAACCCAAACGGAAGTTTTAGATAGTGTTGCATTCAATAAGAATGTCCAATTATTTTGGTAATCAGACTTTTTTTAGTCAGCGTTTTGATAGCCCGAAGTAGGCTAGAAAAGGGATTTTTGAAAAGTCGAGTTTAACTAGGAATTTTGTTAGCTCGATAAGTTATCGGTTATTCGAACAACGTTTCTAGTTGGGATTATTTAAAATTATAGAAAAGTTATTTGATAAATTAATTATTGTTTTATCCCATTTTTGGGGTTTTTCTGCATTCCCCAAAACAGCTCAGGGAGGGGAGTTTGGGTGCTTTTTTTGACCCCTTACGCGTACCAGATGAAGTTGGAAGCTGAACAAAAGTTTTAGACGGTGTTGCAGAAAATAAGAATGTTCAATTAGTTTGGTAATCAGACTGTTTTAAGTAAGCGTTTTTATAGCCCGAAATAGGCTAGAAAAGGGATTTTTTAAAGGTTGAGTTTTACTAGGAATTTTGTTAGCTCGATAATTTATTTGTTATTCGGACAAAGTTTATAGTTGGGATAATTTATAATCATAGAAAAGTGATTTGACAAATAAATTATTGTTTTATCCCTTTTTGGGACATTTTTGCAGTCCCTAAAATTGCATAGGGAGAGAAATTTGGGTGCGTTTATTGACCCCCTACGTGTACCAGATGAAGATGGAACCTGAACGGAAGTTTTAGACGGTGTTGCCGAAAATAAGAATGTTCAATTTTTTTGGTAATCAGATTGTTTTATGTAAGTGTTTTGATACCCTGAAGTAGGCAAGAAAAGGGATTTTTGAAAAGTTGAGTTTAATTAGGAATATTGTTACCTCGATAAGTTATCGGTTATTCGGACAACGTTTCTAGTTGGGATTAATAAAAATCATAGAAATGTTATTTGATAAATTAATTATCGTATTATCCCGATTTTGGGGCTTTCCTGCATTCCTTAAAACAGCTCAGGGAGGGGAGTTTGGGTGCTTTTTTTGACCCCCTACGCGTACCGGATGAAGTTGGAAGCTGAACAAAAGTTTTAGACGGTGTTGCAGAAAATAAGAATGTCCAATTAGTTCGGTAATCAGACTGTTTTAAGTAAACGTTTTGATAGCCCGAAGTAGGCTAGAAAAGGAATTTTTGAAAAGTTGAGTTTAACTAGGAATTTTGTTAGCTCGATAAGTTATCGGTTATTCGGACAAAGTTTATAGTTGGGATTATTTATAATTATAGAAAAGTGATTTGATAAATTAATTACTGTTTTATCCAATTTTTGGGGCTTTTCTGCATTCCCCAAAATAGTTCAGGGAGGGGAGTTTGGGTGCGTTTTTTGAACCCTAACGCATACTGGATCAAGTTGGAACCCAAACGGAAGTTTTAGATAGTGTTGCAGTCAATAAGAATGTCCAATTATTTTGGTAATCAGACTTTTTTTAATCAGCGTTTTGGTAGCCCGAAGTAGGCTAGAAAAGGGATTTTTGAAAAGTCGAGTTTAACTAGGAATTTTGTTAGCTCGATAAGTTATCGGTTATTCGAACAACGTTTCTAGTTGGGATTATTTAAAATAATAGAAAAGTTATTTGATAAATTAATTATTGTTTTATCCCATTTTTGGGGTTTTTCTGCATTCCCCAAAACAGCTCAGGGAGGGGAGTTTGGGTGCTTTTTTTGACCCCTTACGCGTACCAGATGAAGTTGGAAGCTGAACAAAAGTTTTAGACGGTGTTGCAGAAAATAAGAATGTTCAATTAGTTTGGTAATCAGACTGTTTTAAGTAAGCGTTTTGATAGCCCGAAGTAGGCTAGAAAAGGGATTTTTTAAAGGTTGAGTTTAACTAGGAATTTTGTTAGCTCGATAAGTTATTTGTTATTCGGACAATGTTTCTAGTTGGGATCATTTATAATTATAGAAAAGTGATTTAATAAATAAATTATCGTTTTATCCCGTTTTTGGGAATTTTCTGCATTCCCCAAAATTGCTTAGGGAGGGGAATTTGGGTGCGTTTATTGACCTCCTACGTGTACCAGATGAAGTTGGAACCTAAGCGGAAGTTATCGATGAGGTTTCGGAAAATAAGAATGTTCAATTGGTTTGGTAATCAGATTAATTTAAGTAAGCGTTTTGATAGCCCGAAGTAGGCTAGAAAAGGGATTTTTGAAAAGTTGAGTTTAACTAGGAATTTTGTTCGCCCGATAAGTTTAGGTTATTCGGACGACATTTATAGCTGAGATTAATTATAACAATAGAAAAGTTATTTGATAAATAAATTATCATTTTATTCCGTTTTTGGGGCTTTTCTGCATCCACCAAAATTGCTCATGGAGGGGAGTTTGGGTGCTTTTTTCGACCCCCTACGCGTACCGGATGAAGTTGGAAGCTAAACAAAAGTTTTAGACGGTGTTGCAGAAAATAAGAATGTCCAATTAGTTCGGTAATCATACTGTTTTAAGTAAACATTTTGATAGCCCGAAGTAGGCTAGAAAAGGAATTTTTGAAAAGTTGAGTTTAACTAGGAATTTTGTTAGCTCGATAATTTATTTGTTATTCGGACAAAGTTTATAGTTGGGATAATTTATAATCATAGAAAAGTGATTTGAGAAATAAATTATTGTTTTATCCCTTTTTGGGACATTTTTGCAATCCCTAAAATTGCTTAGGGAGAGAAATTTGGGTGCGTTTATTGACCCCCTACGTGTACCAGATGAAGATGGAACCTGAACGGAAGTTTTAGACGGTGTTGCAGAAAATAAGAATGTTCAATTTTTTTGGTAATCAGATTGTTTTATGTAAGTGTTTTGATACCCTGAAGTAGGCAAGAAAAGGGATTTTTGAAAAGTTGAGTTTAATTAGGAATATTGTTACCTCGATAAGTTATCGGTTATTCGGACAACGTTTCTAGTTGGGATTAATAAAAATCATAGAAATGTTATTTGATAAATTAATTATCGTATTATCCCGATTTTGGGGCTTTCCTGCATTCCTTAAAACAGCTCAGGGAGGGGAGTTTGGGTGCTTTTTTTGACCCCCTACGCGTACCGGATGAAGTTGGAAGCTGAACAAAAGTTTTAGACGGTGTTGCAGAAAATAAGAATGTCCAACTAGTTCGGTAATCAGACTGTTTAAGTAAACGTTTTGATAGCCCGATGTAGGCTAGAAAAGGAATTTTTGAAAAGTTGAGTTTAACTAGGAATTTTGTTAGCTCGATAAGTTATCGGTTATTCGGACAAAGTTTATAGTTGGGATTATTTATAATCATAGAAAAGTGATTTGATAAATTAATTACTGTTTTATCCCATTTTTGGGGCTTTTCTGCATTCCCCAAAATAGTTCAGGGAGGGGAGTTTGGGTGCGTTTTTTGACCCCTAACGCATACTGGATCAAGTTGGAACCCAAACGGAAGTTTTAGATAGTGTTGCAGTCAATAAGAATGTCCAATTATTTTGGTAATCAGACTTTTTTTAGTCAGCGTTTTGATAGCCCGAACTAGGCTAGAAAAGGGATTTTTGAAAAGTCGAGTTTAACTAGGAATTTTGTTAGCTCGATAAGTTATCGGTTCTTCGAACAACGTTTCTAGTTGGTATTATTTAAAATAATAGAAAAGTTATTTGATAAATTAATTATTGTTTTATCCCATTTTTTGGGGTTTTTCTGCATTCCCCAAAACAGCTCAGGGAGGGGAGTTTGGGTGCTTGTTTTGACCCCTTACGCGTACCGGATGAAGTTGGAAGCTGAACAAAAGTTTTAGACGGTGTTGCAGAAAATAAGAATGTCCAATTAGTTTGGTAATCAGACTGTTTTAAGTAAGCGTTTTGATAGCCCGAAGTAGGCTAGAAAAGGAATTTTTGAAAAGTTGAGTTTAACTAGGAATTTTGTTAGCTCGATAATTTATTTGTTATTCGGACAAAGTTTATAGTTGGGATTATTTATAATCATTGAAAAGTGATTTGATAAATAAATTATTGTTTTATCCCTTTTTGGGACATTTCTGCATTCCCTAAAATTGCTCAGGGAGAGGAATTTGGGTGCGTTTATTGACCCCCTACGTGTACCGTAAGAAGATCAAATCTGAACGGAAGTTTTAGACGGTGTTGCGGAAAATAAGAATGTTCAATTTATTTGGTAATCAGATTGTTTTATGTAAGTGTTTTGATACCCTGAAGTAGGCAAGAAAAGGGATTTTTGAAAAGTTGAGTTTAATTAGGAATATTGTTACCTCGATAAGTTATCGGTTATTCGGACAACGTTTCTAGTTGGGATTAATAAAAATCATAGAAATGTTATTTGATAAATTAATTATCGTATTATCCCGTTTTTGGGGCTTTCCTGCATTCCTTAAAACAGCTCAGGGAAGGGGAGTTTAGGTGCGTTGTTTGACCACCTACGCGTACCGGATGAAGTTGGAAGCTGAACAAAAGTTTTAGACAGTGTTGCAGTCAATAAGAATGTCCAATTAGTTTGGTAATCAGACTTTTTTTAGTCAGTGTTTTGATAGCCCGAAGTAGGCTAGAAAAGGAATTTTTGAAAAGTTGAGTTTAACTAGGAATTTTGTTAGCTCGATAAGTTATCGGTTATTCGAACAACGTTTCTAGTTGGGATTATTTAAAATAATAGAAAAGTTATTTGATAAATTAATTACTGTTTTATCCCATTTTTGGGGCTTTTCTGCATTCCCCAAAACAGCTCAGGGAGGGGAGTTTGGGTGCGTTTTTTGACCCCTTACGCATACTGGATCAAGTTGGAACCTAAACAGAAGTTTTAGACACTGTTGCAGTCAATAAGAATGTCAAATTATTTTTGTAGTCAGAATTTTTTTAGTCAGCGTTTAGATAGGCCGAAGTAGGCTAGAAAAGAGATTTTTGAAAAGTTGAGTTTAACTAGGAATTTTGTTAGCTCGATAAGTTATCAGTTATTCGAACAACGTTTCTAGTTGGGATTATTTAAAATAATAGAAAAGTTATTTGATAAATTAATTATTGTTTTATCCCATTTTTGGGGCTTTTCTGCATTCCCCAAAACAGCTCATGGAGGGGAGTTTGGGTGCTTTTTTTGACCCCCTACGCGTACCAGATGAAGTTGGAAGCTGAACAAAAGTTTTAGACGGTGTTTCAGTCAATAAGAATGTCCAATTAGTTCGGTAATCAGATTTTTTTAAGTAAACGTTTTGAAAGCCCGAAGTAGGCTAGAAAAGGAATTTTTGAAAAGTTGAGTTTAACTAGGAATTTTGTAAGCTCGATAAGTTATCGGTTATTCGGACAAAGTTTATAGTTGGGATTATTTATAATCATAGAAAAGTGATTTGATAAATTAATTACTGTTTTATCCCATTTTTGGGCTTTTCTGCATTCCCCAAAACAGCTCAGGGAGGGGAGTTTGGGTGCGTTTTTTGACCCCTTACGCATACTGGATCAAGTTGGAACCTAAACAGAAGTTTTAGACAGTGTTGCAGTCAATAAGAATGTCAAATTATTTTGGTAATCAAAATTTTTTTAGTCAGCGTTTAGATAGCCCGAAGTAGGCTAGAAAAGAGATTTTTGAAAAGTTGAGTTTAACTAGGAATTTTGTTAGCTCGATAAGTTATCAGTTATTCGAACAACGTTTGTAGTTGGGATTATTTAAAATAATAGAAAAGTTATTTGATAAATTAATTATTGTTTTATCCCATTTTTGGGGCTTTTCTGCATTCCCCAAAACAGCTCAGGGAGGGGAGTTTGGGTGCTTTTTTTGACCCCCTACGCGTACCAGATGAAGTTGGAAGCTGGACAAAAGTTTTAGACGGTGTTTCAGTCAATAAGAATGTCCAATTAGTTCGGTAATCAGATTTTTTTAAGTAAACGTTTTGAAAGCCCGAAGTAGGCTAGAAAAGGAATTTTTGAAAAGTTGAGTTTAACTAGGAATTTTGTAAGCTCGATAAGTTATCGGTTATTCGGACAAAGTTTATAGTTAGGATTATTTATAATCATAGAAAAGTGATTTGATAAATTAATTACTGTTTTATCCCATTTTTGGGCTTTTCTGCATTACCCAAAACAGCTCAGGGAGGGGAGTTTGGGTGCGTTTTTTGACCCCTTACGCATACTGGATCAAGTTGGAACCTAAACAAAAGTTTTAGACAGTGTTGCAGTCAATAAGAATGTCAAATTATTTTGGTAATCAGAATTTTTTTAGTCAGCGTTTAGATAGCCCGAAGTAGGCTAGAAAAGAGATTTTTGAAAAGTTGAGTTTAACTAGGAATTTTGTTAGCTCGATAAGTTATCAGTTATTCGAACAACGTTTCTAGTTGGGATTATTTAAAATAATAGAAAAGTTATTTGATAAATTAATTATTGTTTTATCCTATTTTTGGGGCTTTTCTGTATTCCCCAAAACAGCTCAGGGAGGGGAGTTTGGGTGCTTTTTTTGACCCCCTACGCGTACTAGATGAAGTTGGAAGCTGAACAAAAGTTTTAGACGATGTTGCAGTCAATAAGAATGTCCAATTAGTTCGGTAATCAGACTGTTTTAAGTAAACGTTTTGAAAGCCCGAAGTAGGCTAGAAAAGGAATTTTTGAAAAGTTGAGTTTAACTAGGAATTTTGTAAGGTCGATAAGTTATCGGTTATTCGGACAAAGTTTATAGTTGGGATTATTTATAATCATAGAAAAGTGATTTGATAAATAAATTATTGTTTTATCCCTTTTTGGGACATTTCTGCATTCCCTAAAATTGCTCAGGGAGAGGAATTTGGGTGCGTTTATTGACCCCCTACGTGTACCGGAAGAAGATCGAACCTGAATGGAAGTTTTAGACGGTGTTGCGGAAAATAAGAATGTTCAATTTATTTGGTAATCAGATTGTTTTATGTAAGTGTTTTGATACCCTGAAGTAGGCAAGAAAAGTGATTTTTGAAAATTTGAGTTTAATTAGGAATATTGTTACCTCGATAAGTTATCGGTTATTCGGACAACGTTTCTAGTTGGGATTAATAAAAATCATAGAAATGTTATTTGATAAATTAATTATCGTATTATCCCGTTTTTGGGGCTTTCCTGCATTCCTTAAAACAACTCAGGAAAGGGGAGTTTAGTTGCGTTGTTTGACCACCTACGCGTACCGGATGAAGTTGGAAGCTGAACAAAAGTTTTAGACGGTGTTGCAGTCAATAAGAATTTCCAATTAGTTTGGTAATCAGACTTTTTTTAGTCAGTGTTTTGATAGCCCGAAGTAGGATACAAAAGGGATTTTTGAAAAGTTGAGTTTAACTAGGAATTTTGTTAGCTCGATAAGTTATCGGTTATTCGAACAACGTTTCTAGTTGGGATTATTTAAAATAATAGAAAAGTTATTTGATAAATTAATTACTGTTTTATCCCATTTTTGGGGCTTTTCTGCATTCCCCAAAACAGCTCAGGGAGGGGAGTTTGGGTGCGTTTTTTGACCCCTTACGCATACTGGATCAAGTTGGAACCTAAACAGAAGTTTTAGACAGTGTTGCAGTCAATAAGAATGTCAAATTATTTTGGTAATCAGAATTTTTTTAGTCAGCGTTTAGATAGCCCGAAGTAGGCTAGAAAAGAGATTTTTGAAAAGTTGAGTTTAACTAGAAATTTTGTTAGCTCGATAAGTTATCAGTTATTCGAACAACGTTTCTAGTTGGGATTATTTAAAATAATAGAAAAGTTATTTGATAAATTAATTATTGTTTTATCCCATTTTTGGGGCTTTTCTGCATTCCCCAAAACAGCTTAGGGAGGGGAGTTTGGGTGCTTTTTTTGACCCCCTACGCGTACCAGATGAAGTTGGAAGCTGAACAAAAGTTTTAGACGGTGTTTCAGTCAATAAGAATGTCCAATTAGTTTGGTAATCAGATTTTTTTAAGTAAACGTTTTGAAAGCCCGAAGTAGGCTAGAAAAGGAATTTTTGAAAAGTTGAGTTTAACTAGGAATTTTGTAAGCTCGATAAGTTATCGGTTATTCGGACAAAGTTTATAGTTGGGATTATTTATAATCATAGAAAAGTGATTTGATAAATTAATTACTGTTTTATCCCATTTTTGGGCTTTTCTGCATTCCCCAAAACAGCTCAGGGAGGGGAGTTTGGGTGCGTTTTTCACCCCTTACGCATACTGGATCAAGTTGGAACCTAAACAGAAGTTTTAGACAGTGTTGCAGTCAATAAGAATGTCAAATTATTTAGGTAATCAGAATTTTTTTAGTCAGCGTTTAGATAGTCCGAAGTAGGCTAGAAAAGAGATTTTTGAAAAGTTGAGTTTAACTAGGAATTTTGTTAGCTCGATAAGTTATCAGTTATTCGAACAACGTTTCTAGTTGGGATTATTTAAAATAATAGAAAAGTTATTTGATAAATTAATTATTGTTTTATCCCATTTTTGGGGCTTTTCTGCATTCCCCAAAACAGCTCAGGGAGGGGAGTTTGGGTGCTTTTTTTGACCCCCTACGCGTACCAGATGAAGTTGGAAGCTGAACAAAAGTTTTAGACGGTGTTGCAGTCAATAAGAATGTCCAATTAGTTCGTTAATCAGATTTTTTTAAGTAAACGTTTTGAAAGCCCGAAGTAGAATAGAAAAGGAATTTTTGAAAAGTTGAGTTTAACTAGGAATTTTGTAAGCTCGATAAGTTATCGGTTATTCGGACAAAGTTTATAGTTGGGATTATTTATAATCATAGAAAAGTGATTTGATAAATTAATTACTGTTTTATCCCATTTTTGGGCTTTTCTGCATTCCCCAAAACAGCTCAGGGAGGGGAGTTTGGGTGCGTTTTTCACCCCTTACGCATACTGGATCAAGTTGGAACCTAAACAGAAGTTTTAGACAGTGTTGCAGTCAATAAGAATGTCAAATTATTTAGGTAATCAGAATTTTTTTAGTCAGCGTTTAGATAGTCCGAAGTAGGCTAGAAAAGAGATTTTTGAAAAGTTGAGTTTAACTAGGAATTTTGTTAGCTCGATAAGTTATCAGTTATTCGAACAACGTTTCTAGTTGGGATTATTTAAAATAATAGAAAAGTTATTTGATAAATTAATTATTGTTTTATCCCATTTTTGGGGCTTTTCTGCATTCCCCAAAACAGCTCAGGGAGGGGAGTTTGGGTGCTTTTTTTGACCCCCTACGCGTACCAGATGAAGTTGGAAGCTGAACAAAAGTTTTAGACGGTGTTGCAGTCAATAAGAATGTCCAATTAGTTCGGTAATCAGACTGTTTTAAGTAAACGTTTTGAAAGCCCGAAGTAGAATAGAAAAGGAATTTTTGAAAAGTTGAGTTTAACTAGGAATTTTGTAAGGTCGATAAGTTATCGGTTATTCGGACAAAGTTTATAGTTGGGATTATTTATAATCATAGAAAAGTGATTTGATAAATAAATTATTGTTTTATCCCTTTTTGGGACATTTCTGCATTCCCTAAAATTGCTCAGGGAGAGGAATTTGGGTGCGTTTATTGACCCCCTACGTGTACCGGAAGAAGATCGAACCTGAATGGAAGTTTTAGACAGTGTTGCGGAAAATAAGAATGTTCAATTTATTTGGTAATCAGATTGTTTTATGTAAGTGTTTTGATACCCTGAAGTAGGCAAGAAAAGTGATTTTTGAAAAGTTGAGTTTAATTAGGAATATTGTCACCTCGATAAGTTATCGGTTATTCGGACAAACGTTTCTAGTTGGGATTAATAAAAATCATAGAAATGTTATTTGATAAATTAATTATCGTATTATCCCGTTTTTGGGGCTTTCCTGCATTCCTTAAAACAGCTCAGGAAAGGGGAGTTTAGTTGCGTTGTTTGACCACCTACGCGTACCGAATGAAGTTGGAAGCTGAACAAAAGTTTTAGACGGTGTTGCAGTCAATAAGAATTTCCAATTAGTTTGGTAATCAGACTTTTTTTAGTCAGTGTTTTGATAGCCCGAAGTAGGATACAAAAGGGATTTTTGAAAAGTTGAGTTTAACTAGGAATTTTGTTAGCTCGATAAGTTATCGGTTATTCGAACAACGTTTCTAGTTGGGATTATTTAAAATAATAGAAAAGTTATTTGATAAATTAATTACTGTTTTATCCCATTTTTGGGGCTTTTCTGCATTCCCCAAAACAGCTCAGGGAGGGGAGTTTGGGTGCGTTTTTTGACCCCTTACGCATACTGGATCAAGTTGGAACCTAAACAGAAGTTTTAGACAGTGTTGCAGTCAATAAGAATGTCAAATTATTTTGGTAATCAGAATTTTTTTAGTCAGAGTTTAGATAGCCCGAAGTAGGCTAGAAAAGAGATTTTTGAAAAGTTGAGTTTAACTAGGAATTTTGTTAGCTCGATAAGTTATCAGTTATTCGAACAACGTTTCTAGTTGGGATTATTTAAAATAATAGAAAAGTTATTTGATAAATTAATTATTGTTTTATCCCATTTTTGGGGCTTTTATGCATTCCCCAAAACAGCTTAGGGAGGGGAGTTTGGGTGCTTTTTTTGACCCCCTACGCGTACCAGATGAAGTTGGAAGCTGAACAAAAGTTTTAGACGGTGTTTCAGTCAATAAGAATGTCCAATTAGTTCGGTAATCATATTTTTTTAAGTAAACGTTTTGAAAGCCCGAAGTAGGCTAGAAAAGGAATTTTTGAAAAGTTGAGTTTAACTAGGAATTTTGTAAGCTCGATAAGTTATCGGTTATTCGGACAAAGTTTATAGTTGGGATTATTTATAATCATAGAAAAGTGATTTGATAAATTAATTACTGTTTTATCCCATTTTTGGGCTTTTCGGCATTCCCCAAAACAGCTCAGGGAGGGGAGTTTGGGTGCGTTTTTCACCCCTTACGCATACTGGATCAAGTTGGAACCTAAACAGAAGTTTTAGACAGTGTTGCAGTCAATAAGAATGTCAAATTATTTAGGTAATCAGAATTTTTTTAGTCAGCGTTTAGATAGTCCGAAGTAGGCTAGAAAAGAGATTTTTGAAAAGTTGAGTTTAACTAGGAATTTTGTTAGCTCGATAAGTTATCAGTTATTCGAACAACGTTTCTAGTTGGGATTATTTAAAATAATAGAAAAGTTATTTGATAAATTAATTATTGTTTTATCCCATTTTTGGGGCTTTTCTGCATTCCCCAAAACAGCTCAGGGAGGGGAGTTTGGGTGCTTTTTTTGACCCCCTACGCGTACCAGATGAAGTTGGAAGCTGAACAAAAGTTTTAGACGGTGTTGCAGTCAATAAGAATGTCCAATTAGTTCGGTAATCAGACTGTTTTAAGTAAACGTTTTGAAAGCCCGAAGTAGGCTAGAAAAGGAATTTTTGAAAAGTTGAGTTTAACTAGGAATTTTGTAAGCTCGATAAGTTATCGGTTATTCGGACAAAGTTTATAGTTGGGATTATTTATAATCATAGAAAAGTGATTTGATAAATAAATTATTGTTTTATCCCTTTTTGGGACATTTCTGCATTCCCTAAAATTGCTCAGGGAGAGGAATTTGGGTGCGTTTATTGACCCCCTACGTGTACCGGAAGAAGATCGAACCTGAATGGAAGTTTTAGACAGTGTTGCGGAAAATAAGAATGTTCAATTTATTTGGTAATCAGATTGTTTTATGTAAGTGTTTTGATACCCTGAAGTAGGCAAGAAAAGTGATTTTTGAAAAGTTGAGTTTAATTAGGAATATTGTCACCTCGATAAGTTATCGGTTATTCGGACAACGTTTCTAGTTGGGATTAATAAAAATCATAGAAATGTTATTTGATAAATTAATTATCGTATTATCCCGTTTTTGGGGCTTTCCTGCATTCCTTAAAACAGCTCAGGAAAGGGGAGTTTAGTTGCGTTGTTTGACCACCTACGCGTACCGGATGAAGTTGGAAGCTGAACAAAAGTTTTAGACGGTGTTGCAGTCAATAAGAATTTCCAATTAGTTTGGTAATCAGACTTTTTTTAGTCAGTGTTTTGATAGCCCGAAGTAGGCTACAAAAGGAATTTTTGAAAAGTTGAGTTTAACTAGGAATTTTGTTAGCTCGATAAGTTATCGGTTATCCGAACAACGTTTCTAGTTGGGATTATTTAAAATAATAGAAAAGTTATTTGATAAATTAATTACCGTTTTATCCCATTTTTGGGGCTTTTCTGCATTCCCCAAAACAGCTCAGGGAGGGGAGTTTGGGTGCGTTTTTTGACCCCTTACGCATACTGGATCAAGCTGGAACCTAAATTGAAGTTTTAGACAGTGTTGCAGTCAATAAGAATGTCAAATTATTTTGGTAATCAGAATTTTTTTAGTCAGCGTTTAGATAGCCCGAAGTAGGCTAGAAAAGAGTTTTTTGAAAAGTTGAGTTTAACTAGGAATTTTGTTAGCTCGATAAGTTATCAGTTATTCGAACAACGTTTCTAGTTGGGATTATTTAAAATAATAGAAAAGTTATTTGATAAATTAATTATTGTTTTATCCCATTTTTGGGGCTTTTCTGCATTCCCCAAAACAACTCAGGGATGGGAGTTTGGGTGCTTTTTTTGACCCCCTACGCGTACCAGATGAAGTTGGAAGCTGAACAAAAGTTTTAGACGGTGTTGCAGTCAATAAGAATGTCCAATTAGTTCGGTAATCAGACTGTTTTAAGTAAACGTTTTGAAAGCCCGAAGTAGGCTAGAAAAGGAATTTTTGAAAAGTTGAGCTTAACTAGGAATTCTGTAAGCTCGATAAGTTATCAGTTATTCGGACAAAGTTTATAGTTGGGATTATTTATAATCATAGAAAAGTGATTTGATAAATTAATTATTGTTTTATCCCATTTTTGGGGCTTTTCTGCATTCCCCAAAATAGTTCAGGGAGGGGAGTTTGGGTGCGTTTTTTAACCCCTAACGCATACTGGATCAAGTTGGAACCCAAACGGAAGTCTTAGATAGTGTTGCAGTCAATAAGAATGTCCAATTATTTTGGTAATCAGACTTTTTTTAGTCAGCATTTTGATAGCCCGAAGTAGGCTAGAAAAGGGATTTTTGAAAAGTCGAGTTTAACTAGGAATTTTGTTAGCTCGATAAGTTATCGGTTATTCGAACAACGTTTCTAGTTGGGATTATTTAAAATAATAGAAAAGTTATTTGATAAATTAATTATTGTTTTATCCCATTTTTGGGATTTTTCTGCATTCCCCAAAACAGCTCAGGGAGGGGAGTTTGGGTGCTTTTTTTGACCCCTTACGCGTACCAGATGAAGTTGGAAGCTGAACAAAAGTTTTAGACAGTGTTGCAGAAAATAAGAATGTTTAATTAGTTTGGTAATCAGACTGTTTTAAGTAAGCGTTTTGATAGCCCGAAGTAGGCTAGAAAAGGGATTTTTGAAAAGTTGAGTTTAACTAGGAATTTTGTTAGCTCGATAAGTTATTTGTTATTCGGACAATGTTTCTAGTTGGGATCATTTATAATCATAGAAAAGTGATTTAATAAATAAATTATCGTTTTATCCCGTTTTTGGGAATTTTCTGCATTCCCCAAAATTGCTTAGGGAGGGGAATTTGGGTGCGTTTATTGACCTCCTACGTTTACCAGATGAAGTTGGAACCTAAGCGGAAGTTATCGATGAGGTTTCGGAAAATAAGAATGTTCAATTGGTTTGGTAATCAGATTAATTTAAGTAAGCGTTTTGATAGCCCGAAGTAGGCTAGAAAAGAGATTTTTGAAAAGTTGAGTTTAACTAGGAATTTTGTTCGCCCGATAAGTTTAGGTTATTCGGACAACATTTATAGTTGAGATTAATTATAACAATAGAAAAGTTATTTGATAAATAAATTATCATTTTATCCCGTTTTTGGGGCTTTTCTGCATCCACCAAAATTGCTCATGGAGGGGAGTTTGGGTGCTTTTTTTGACCCCCTACGCGTACCGGATGAAGTTGGAAGCTAAACAAAAGTTTTAGACGGTGTTGCAGAAAATACGAATGTCCAATTAGTTCGGTAATCAGACTGTTTTAAGTAAACATTTTGATAGCCCGAAGTAGGCTAGAAAAGGAATGTTTGAAAAGTTGAGTTTAACTAGGAATTTTGTTAGCTCGATAATTTATTTGTTATTCGGACAAAGTTTATGGTTGGGATAATTTATAATCATAGAAAAGTGATTTGATAAATAAATTATTGTTTTATCCCTTTTTGGGACATTTTTAGCATTCCCTAAAATTGCTTACGGCGAGGAATTTGGGTGCGTTTATTGACCCCCTACGTGTACCGGATGAAGATGAAACCTGAACGGAAGTTTTAGACGGTGTTGCAGAAAATAAGAATGTTCAATTTTTTTGGTAATCAGATTGTCTTATGTAAGTGTTTTGATACCCTGAAGTAGGCAAGAAAAGGGAATTTTGAAAAGTTGAGTTTAATTAGGAATATTGTTACCTCGATAAGTTATCGGTTATTCGGACAACGTTTCTAGTTGGGATTAATAAAAATCATAGAAATGTTATTTGATAAATTAATTATCATATTATCCCGATTTTGGGGCTTTCCTGCATTCCTTAAAACAGCTCAGGGAGGGGAGTTTGGGTGCTTTTTTTGACCCCCTACGCGTACCGGATGAAGTTGGAAGCTGAACAAAAGTTTTAGACGGTGTTGCAGAAAATAAGAATGTCCAATTAGTTCGGTAATCAGACTGTTTAAGTAAACGTTTTGATAGCCCGAAGTAGGCTAGAAAAGGAATGTTTGAAAAGTTGAGTTTAACTAGGAATTTTGTTAGCTCGATAAGTTATCGGTTATTCGGACAAAGTTTATAGTTGGGATTATTAATAATCATAGAAAAGTGATTTGATAAATTAATTACTGTTTTATCCCATTTTTGGGGCTTTTCTGCATTCCCCAAAATAGTTCAGGGAGGGGAGTTTGGGTGCGTTTTTTGACCCCTAACGCATACTGGATCAAGTTGGAACCCAAACGGAAGTTTTAGATAGTGTTGCAGTCAATAAGAATGTCCAATTATTTTGGTAATCAGACTTTTTTTAGTCAGCGTTTTGATAGCCCGAAGTAGGCTAGAAAAGGGATTTTTGAAAAGTCGAGTTTAACTAGGAATTTTGTTAGCTCGATAAGTTATCGGTTATTCGAACAACGTTTCTAGTTGGTATTATTTAAAATAATAGAAAAGTTATTTGATAAATTAATTATTGTTTTATCCCATTTTTTGGGGTTTTTCTGCATTCCCCAAAACAGCTCAGGGAGGGGAGTTTGGGTGCTTGTTTTGACCCCTTACGCGTACCGGATGAAGTTGGAAGCTGAACAAAAGTTTTAGACGGTGTTGCAGAAAATAAGAATGTCCAATTAGTTTGGTAATCAGACTGTTTTAAGTAAACGTTTTGATAGCCCGAAGTAGGCTAGAAAAGGAATTTTTGAAAAGTTGAGTTTAACTAGGAATTTTGTTAGCTCGATAATTTATTTTTTATTCGGACAAAGTTTATAGTTGGGATTATTTATAATCATTGAAAAGTGATTTGATAAATAAATTATTGTTTTATTCCTTTTTGGGACATTTCTGCATTCCCTAAAATTGCTCAGGGAGAGGAATTTGGGTGCGTTTATTGACCCCCTACGTGTACCATAAGAAGATCAAACCTGAACGGAAGTTTTAGACGGTGTTGCGGAAAATAAGAATGTTCAATTTATTTGGTAATCAGATTGTTTTATGTAAGTGTTTTGATACCCTGAAGTAGGCAAGAAAAGGGATTTTTGAAAAGTTGAGTTTAATTAGGAATATTGTTACCTCAATAAGTTATCGGTTATTCGGACAACGTTTCTAGTTGGGATTAATAAAAATCATAGAAATGTTATTTGATAAATTAATTATCGTATTATCCCGTTTTTGGGGCTCTCCTGCATTCCTTAAAACAGCTCAGGGAAGGGGAGTTTAGGTGCGTTGTTTGACCACCTACGCGTACCGGATGAAGTTGGAAGCTGAACAAAAGTTTTAGACGGTGTTGCAGTCAATAAGAATGTCCAATTAGTTTGGTAATCAGACTTTTTTTAGTCAGTGTTTTGATAGCCCGAAGTAGGCTAGAAAAGGGATTTTTGAAAAGTTGAGTTTAACTAGGAATTTTGTTAGCTTGATAAGTTATCGGTTATTCGAACAACGTTTCTAGTTGGGATTATTTAAAATAATAGAAAAGTTATTTGATAAATTAATTACTGTTTTATCCCATTTTTGGGTATTTTCTGCATTCCCCAAAACAGCTCAGGGAGGGGAGTTTGGGTGCGTTTTTTGACCCCTTACGCATACTGGATCAAGTTGGAACCTAAACAGAAGTTTTAGACAGTGTTGCAGTCAATAAGAATGTCAAATTATTTTGGTAATCAGAATTTTTTTAGTCAGTGTTTAGATAGCCCGAAGTAGGCTAGAAAAGAGATTTTTGAAAAGTTGAGTTTAACTAGGAATTTTGTTAGCTCGATAAGTTATCAGTTATTCGAACAACGTTTCTAGTTGGGATTATTTAAAATAATAGAAAAGTTATTTGATAAATTAATTATTGTTTTATCCCATTTTTGGGGCTTTTCTGCATTCCCCAAAACAGCTCAGGGAGGGGAGTTTGGGTGCTTTTTTTGACACCCTACGCGTACCAGATGAAGTTGGAAGCTGAACAAAAGTTTTAGACGGTGTTTCAGTCAATAAGAATGTCCAATTAGTTCGGTAATCAGATTTTTTTAAGTAAACGTTTTGAAAGCCCGAAGTAGGCTAGAAAAGGAATTTTTGAAAAGTTGAATTTAACTAGGAATTTTGTAAGCTCGATAAGTTATCGGTTATTCGGACAAAGTTTATAGTTGGGATTATTTATAATCATAGGAAAGTGATTTGATAAATTAATGACTGTTTTATCCCATTTTTGGGCTTTTCTGCATTCCCCAAAACAGCTCAGGGAGGGGAGTTTGGGTGCGTTTTTTGACCCCTTACGCATACTGGATCAAGTTGGAACCTAAACAGAAGTTTTAGACAGTGTTGCAGTCAATAAGAATGTCAAATTATTTTGGTAATCAGAATTTTTTTAGTCAGCGTTTAGATAGCCCGATGTAGGCTAGAAAAGAGATTTTTGAAAAGTTGAGTTTAACTAGGAATTTTGTTAGCTCGATAAGTTATCAGTTATTCGAACAACGTTTCTAGTTGGGATTATTTAAAATAATAGAAAAGTTATTTGATAAATTAATTATTGTTTTATCCCATTTTTGGGGCTTTTCTGCATTCCCCAAAACAGCTCAGGGAGGGGAGTTTGGGTGCTTTTTTTGACCCCCTACGCGTACCAGATGAAGTTGGAAGCTGAACAAAAGTTTTAGACGGTGTTGCAGTCAATAAGAATGTCCAATTAGTTCGGTAATCAGACTGTTTTAAGTAAATGTTTTGAAAGCCCGAAGTAGGCTAGAAAAGGAATTTTTGAAAAGTTGAGTTTAACTAGGAATTTTGTAAGGTCGATAAGTTATCGGTTATTCGGACAAAGTTTATAGTTGGGATTATTTATAATCATAGAAAAGTGATTTGATAAATAAATTATTGTTTTATCCCTTTTTGGGACATTTCTGCATTCCCTAAAATTGCTCAGGGAGAGGAATTTGGGTGCGTTTATTGACCCCCTACGTGTACCGGAAGAAGATCGAACCTGAATGGAAGTTTTAGACGGTGTTGCGGAAAATAAGAATGTTCAATTTATTTGGTAATCAGATTGTTTTATGTAAGTGTTTTGATACCCTGAAGTAGGCAAGAAAAGTGATTTTTGAAAAGTTGAGTTTAATTAGGAATATTGTCACCTCGATAAGTTATCGGTTATTCGGACAACGTTTCTAGTTGGGATTAATAAAAATCATAGAAATGTTATTTGATAAATTAATTATCGTATTATCCCGTTTTTGGGGCTTTCCTGCATTCCTTAAAACAGCTCAGGAAAGGGGAGTTTAGTTGCGTTGTTTGACCACCTACGCGTACCGGATGAAGTTGGAAGCTGAACAAAAGTTTTAGACGGTGTTGCAGTCAATAAGAATTTCCAATTAGTTTGGTAATCAGACTTTTTTTAGTCAGTGTTTTGATAGCCCGAAGTAGGCTACAAAAGGGATTTTTGAAAAGTTGAGTTTAACTAGGAATTTTGTTAGCTCGATAAGTTATCGGTTATCCGAACAACGTTTCTAGTTGGGATTATTTAAAATAATAGAAAAGTTAATTACTGTTTTATCCCATTTTTGGGGCTTTTCTGCATTCCCCAAAACAGCTCAGGGAGGGGAGTTTGGGTGCGTTTTTTGACCCCTTACGCATACTGGATCAAGTTGGAACCTAAATTGAAGTTTTAGACAGTGTTGCAGTCAATAAGAATGTCAAATTATTTTGGTAATCAGAATTTTTTTAGTCAGCGTTTAGATAGCCCGAAGTAGGCTAGAAAAGAGTTTTTTAAAAAGTTGAGTTTAACTAGGAATTTTGTTAGCTCGATAAGTTATCAGTTATTCGAACAACGTTTCTAGTTGGGATTATTTAAAATAATAGAAAAGTTATTTGATAAATTAATTATTGTTTTATCCCATTTTTGGGGCTTTTCTGCATTCCCCAAAACAGCTCAGGGATGGGAGTTTGGGTGCTTTTTTTGACCCCCTACGCGTACCAGATGAAGTTGGAAGCTGAACAAAAGTTTTAGACGGTGTTGCAGTCAATAAGAATGTACAATTAGTTCGGTAATCAGACTGTTTTAAGTAAATGTTTTGAAAGCCCGAAGTAGGCTAGAAAAGGAATTTTTGAAAATTTGAGTTTAACTAGGAATTTTGTAAGCTCGATAAGTTATCGGTTATTCGGACAAAGTTTATAGTTGGGATTATTTATAATCATAGAAAAGTGATTTGATAAATTAATTACTGTTTTATCCCATTTTTGGGCTTTTCTGCATTCCCCAAAACAGCTCAGGAAGGGGAGTTTGGGTGCATTTTTTGACCCCTAACGCATACCAGATGAAGTTGGAACCTAAACGGAAGTTTTAGACAGTGTTGCAGTCTATAAGAATGTCCAATTATTTTGGTAATCAGACTATTTTTAGTCAGCGTTTTGATAGCCCGAAGTAGGCTAGAAAAGGGATTTTTGAAAAGTTGAGTTT